>NC_092525.1:18620866-23420866 GCF_037038585.1 Patagioenas fasciata | reverse complement strand
TTGTGGTACGAGAAGTGAGCACACAATCTGTATGATGCAAATCTAGTAAAACATCTGTGCATCTCTCCATACCCGAAAAGACAAGAGGCCAATGTCACA
The DNA here is from genome assembly GCF_037038585.1 of Patagioenas fasciata. NCBI lineage: Eukaryota > Metazoa > Chordata > Aves > Columbiformes > Columbidae > Patagioenas > Patagioenas fasciata. The sequence continues at coordinate 23,420,767 of NC_092525.1, read as the reverse complement.
AAGCAGTGTCTTGCCAGTAGAAATCTTCCCAAATCCAAAATAAGAAACACTAGAGGGCGATAGGAAAACAGGTGTTGCACTTTTAAAGGGAGATTTCAGCAAGCACAGCCCTCTTGTGTGGTACAATCAAAGAAATCACTTACTAGTCCAGCACAGAGCCCTTGCTTCTGCTCTCCCTGGGCAGCTGCGTCCTGCAGGGACTATCTCAGAAGACCAGAGCATGGGCTTGGAGCCTGACTGCTTTAAAGAGTTTGGATTTCCCTCTGTGGCCCAGCATACTCAAAAGATCCCCAACACACAGCTTGATACTCATATCATAGGGAAACTGCAAGCTAAGAAAGGTCCAGTAGGTTGTGTCCCAGGCATCAGCATGCTCAACCTTGCTCCTCACTTCTCCATCAACACCTCTGTGACTTCTAGCAGTCATCCTCTGGTGGGATGGAGAGGCAGCACCAAATTTGCATGGAGTTAGGTGTCTTTGAACAGACCGAATGCCAAATGATGACAGATATTGCTTAAAAGTAATATACACATAACTCTGTCAGATGCTTTAGAGTACCCAAAACAGGCAGTTTCAGCCTTAACTGATTTGTGTTTCTACCCCTCTACTTTGAGGTGAGGATAGCCTGTCTCCAGCCCCAGCATACCCTGAAAGTAGTAAATTCAGTCTCATTTCAGAGTCACACACGACAGTAGTGAAAGCAGATGGTGGTGACTGAGAGTTCACAGAGTTTACAATCAGACAGCTGCAGGTCACCATCTAGGTAATCAGGAGGGACAAGGAAAAAACCTGAACGCCCACTGTTTTTTCAAGCAAAGCAAAAATCTCCCATGGAAAAGAGGCAAGATAGTCACAATGTATCAGGATTGCCCTGGCATCAGTATGTACGCTAGATACTGCAGCCACAAACTGTCTTGGTTTTCTGAAGTTCTGATTTAAACAAACATAACCCCAAAATGGAGAGAAACAGCCTTGCCATCATTCCTGCAGGCCCTGCTCCTCCCAGCCTGGTCTGGGTTTCCTGTGTCAGGCTCTTCCTAGGGCATCCTGGCCTCACTCTGCACAGAAACACTGTGACTGTCCCACATGTGACAACGCACTATGCACAGCTCTGCAGAGAAAAGGGTTGGAGCATAGAACAGAGCAGAAAAGCAGCCAGCCTCAAAGGGCAGCAAAGCACAAAGCAGGAAAGAGAAAAGCCACCCCCAGGAGGAATCCCCACCTGCTCTGTGCAAAGCTGACCCAGTTGAAGAGCTCAGCTCTTTGATCTCCAGAGCACATTTGAATTTGAGGAGGTGGGGATGCCCCTGAAACTTCTGCAAGCAGCATTTGAGAGGCGTCCCACTACCTGTGAAGCTAAGGAGGAGCCGCTGTTATCAGCTGTAGTGAGGTTCTCTTGGTTTCCTGGAGGGGTGACAGTGTGAGTCACTCAGCAGTAGGAGGGTGGTTTCTTCGTGTGCTTATTGGAGCAGCCAAAACACGTGGGCAGCATAAAAACAATGCAGATATAAGTGATTATGGGGGCAGGTGGAATCACCCAGAGGACAGGATTTTTCCTAGTTATTTAGGTATGTATAACACTCATCACATCACTCTCTCCACATGTGGGAACTGTATCTCCTTCCAGTTACAGCTCTCCCAGTTGCTCTTCCACACACTCACAGACAAGGGCCTCCTCATCAGCCCCTCCTCACTCTGTGGCTGAGAGTTTCCCAAATGGTTGTCTCCAGAAAAAAAACCCTTCCCAGAACAGCCCAGTAGCTGCAACTGGTAAGCATGAACCTCTATGCTACCCAAGACACCAATGTACCTCTCATCCCACCCAGAACAAAATCATGCACATGGTAATAAAACCCAAGGCACACAAGAGGTAACAAGGGCTGTGCTCCATTGCACCAGCCACCCTCACCACTCCTCTGCGTACTCACTGCCTACACACCCAGCCAGAGCAGCAGCATTTTCACCAGAAGCAAAGCTCACAGAATTACCATTCTATATATAAACACACTGAAATCAGAAACATGATGTAAAACCTCAGAGGAAAAGGTATTGCAGGAATACTCTTGTCCTAACAACAGAGTTCCAGCTAGCACAAAGCTCTTTTATCTTTGGGGCTGATTTTGCAAAGGATTTGAAAAACCAACTCCCTTTATCAGCCAGCATAGGATAGTAAACCGCCAACATGGTTTTCAGACAAATAATGAAATAAACAGCCTCTGGATAGCTGGGAAATAGGAAACATCATGTTGTCCCAAACCTGGTGACAAACATGCATCCCTTAGCAAAAGGCTAAATAGGTAACCCTGGGCAGTTCCAATGCTTTTACCTAAGCAGGGTGTTAACAGCAAGACAAAAAGGCTTTGAAAAGAGATGTTATTTCTCCCACTTAATTAAAAGCAGCTCACTTCATACGTGAAAAACAACTCTGAGACAAAACTCTCTGGTTGGCACATCTCAGAAGCAGCATAAATCACTTCAGCATGGATGAGAACGTGAGGTATTACAAGACAGAGAAAACACTGCAAGGAAGGAGGTATGAATCTTCCTCGCTCAAAACCTCCCAAAAACCTTCCAAGGGAGTCAGAGAGGGCGGACTTCTACCTTCCAGCCACACTCAACAGCCCCAGACAAGTGCAGTTTACACAGGTGCTACAGCAGGAGGGCCTCACTCTAGGCAAAGCTTTGATGTCTCTGCAGGAAGATGCTCAGCCTTGGACATTCAAACAAATCAGGGTCAAGAACATAAGAGTTACAGACAAAATGAAAATAAGCAATGCGCTGCAGAGAGGAGAAGGCTAGAAGTACACTCAGCTGAGGCACAACAGGGCGAGTAAAAAGGCCCTTTTATACAGGAGCTGCTGCCAGCTAACTCTGGAGGACCAGTATATACCCATTTCTTCTGACACCTGCTGTAGCTCCATTTTCTGTGCAGGCTGCGAGAGCCCAGAGAAGTCCTGGGTTAGAGCAAACGGCCCCATTGCTGCCTAGACCCTGGGTCAGCACTGGTCTTCAGAGGATCCAGGAGTGCCAAGTGGGTAGAGCTGCTCTCCCTCCACCAAGATATGGAACTAATGTGGTGGTGGTGGAGGAAAAGGAGTTATTTTCTTTTATGTCTAATGGAAATACCTACTTGACAGTACCTTATCTCATCAGATCAGCTTTCAGAGCAAAAACAGTTGTACTATGCTGCTTTTGATCAAACAGTGCCTGAGAAGAATTTCAGATGAACTGCCTAGAGATATTCCCCAACACTGCTCCTGGACTCAAACCCACACGGGGCAAAGCACTCAACCCAGCCTTGAGGCAGGAACCCACCACACACCATAAGGCTGCAGAGTCCTCCCTCCCTTACCTCACACAGCAGCATCCACAGCCAGCTCCATCCAGTGCCTGCAGTTGCTCCACTCCAGTCCAGCATATCCCAGTCTGCACCAGTGAGTTTACAGCAGGAGAGCTGGAACCACTCTGGCTGAGGTGCCTCTGTCAGGGGACAGCCTTGCACATGCCCATTTAGTCACTTCAGCTCTTATCTGTCAGGCTGAGGGAGAGCCAGTGTTCAAAGGTGCACGAAGGGAGCACAGATCTGGTCAGGTAAAATCATCAAGACGGCTTTCACAGGTGGTTTCCTTTCTTGTAAACACCATTTGATCCCTGTGCAGCTGCTGGTTAGCGGAGTCTCACTCTCTCCTTTGACTGTATTTTCCTGTGTGAAAAACACATACAGGATTTAAGGTTCATGTTCTGGTTTATGACCACAAAAATAACATTTTCATGACTGCCAGCCCAAAGGCTTCAGAGGCACCCGCTCCCGATGGGCAACGCGAGGAGGCCTGCAAATAGGGTGATATGGAGCTGCACATTAGCCAAGGTCACAGAGCCACAGCTTTCACTGCTTTTACAGCTGCACAGTGTGTACAGGACTTGAGATTTTAAGAGTCAAGGTGCATAAATCCCTCTGCTGTCCAGGTATTGGTGACACAGGACAGAACCAGAATAATTCTTTTCGAATAGGATTTTGCTGCTTTTGGAGTTTGATGAGCCTCTGTATCAGCAGCTGTCCCCCCAAAAAAAAACCACCAGAGATGTAGTTCTGAGCGGTTACACTGAGGATGCAATAACCACACAGCACTGCACCAGTTCCTGGGTCAAACAAAAGGCCCTTGAGGCTCTGTCCACTCTCTAGCACTACTCAGTAACAGATGTCTAGTGGATTTTTAAGGACCCAAGCTCCTCTTTTTGAAGCACTTTCTCAGCTACAAAGGATTAATTAGCACAAAGCCAGGCCACTTTCAAACACACGCAGCAAAACCCAAGTCAGTGGTAATACCCTAAGCCTAGACAGGAACATTAAACTACAGAATTTAAAGCATGCAGGTAGAAGATCACACAACCTTACCTCCCAGCCAGCACAGCACAACTAAACTAGGCCCCACCCACCTTTACCTGCTTTAAGTAATTTGCCAATTAGGCCAATTAAGCTTTAGCTGAACCTTGTTTGCCACACAGGTGTGAGGGTGACTCAAATCAAAATTCCTCAGGTTCATCACCCCTCCCTGTGAGAAACAGGTGTTTTATTTTTCACCCAGATTAAGCTATTTTTTCACCAGTGGATCTCAGGACTTCTTCCAGCGAAGGAAAAAGCTTTCTGTATTTATCCTCAAGAATGGTAATTATAAGCCAGAAGTGTAATTCTTCTCAGCAATTCCTTAAACACTAAGATGTAAGTAGCAATCTCGTTACAAGGTAGATACTGCAGAAATTGACTAAGAGGTAGGAGGAATGAAAGGCACCCATCACTGCTTTTGGTCTCTGCTCCTCTGTCTGTCCCAGCTCAAAGACTTTTCTGCTATGTACCACAGGTAAAGCAGAGGGAGTCGCTTGCCCAGGACAATCTTAAAGGGTCTACAGGGCCACTCCATCCCAGAAAGCAGTTTTGTTTCGTACCAGAGGGTTGCAACCCTTGAGCTAGGGTTTTCACTGACAAATGATTCAGTGGCAGTTGCACACCCAGGTGTAGCTCACCTCCCAGGACCCCTCTAGTTCTGTGTTCTGCTCTGACTTACTGTGTCTGCATTGTCAGAAGGCAAATTTGGTCAGTCACATCAGTGATCAGAAGGCCCTCTAAGGAAAGTAAACTGCTTTTAGATGTATTTTCGTTGTCCCTTTAGAAATAACCCAGAACATTTAAGGACTGCAAACCAACGTTCAAATTAAAAGCACCAGCAGACTGAGTCTGCAGACAATAAAGCAGTTCCAGACAACACGTGTGAGCCTTTCAAACTATGGAGAGAGCTTCAGCTCGTCTGTTGACTCTGCTAAGTTTCCCAGTATTCTCTCAAATGTGATGTCATTAGTTCTTTGGCCATTGTTACGCCTACTGTCACATGTCACTGGTATGTACCCAGTCTCTGGAATTTCCCTCTCTTCCAAGGATTCAAAGTTAGCACGCATCTTTTCACACAGCTTGTTCAGATGTTTAGACATGAGTCCCTACGCCAAGTGAGAAATCAACAAACAACTTCTTATTATTGACAGGGTTATTCTCCTCTCACTTCTTTCCACTTCTCAGAGCAAGTCCTGCTTACCCAAATAATAGTCTTCTCCAAGCCTATGATAGTTTTGTTACAAATGCTTGGCTTAGTTCAGGACATTTTTTTGTATTATTAGCAATGAAGACAGCAGTGACCCATCTCTTGGTAAGGACATTTCAGTTACACAGGTTAGCAATGGCAAAGGAAGAGCAACGAAAAGCTGCAAACTATATCCAGCGAAGAGGTATTGTAGGATGCCTCTTCTGTGCACTCAGACCCTTTGCTTTCACATCAATACTGAGAACTTTGCTGATGAGCCAACCTAAAACTTTCAATTTGATACGCTTCATAATACAGTCAGACCACACTGGTCCCAAGAGACCTATGTGGCAAATCTTCAGAAGAACTGGGAAAGCTCCAGTCCTAAAGATGTTTAATAACACCCTGTATGTCTAAAGCTCTGCAGGGCCGCAGCTGGAACTGACATCATTGTGTCTAGCTCGCAAACAGTCTCAATAATGCAATACTGGCAATAGCTATCCTAACTTCTTTGGACTCAGATGCTTATTTTGATCTTAATCTACTTTTGAGTGTCCTGATGATTTTACTTTTAAGATTAGTCTGAACTAAGCTTCCCATTTAACATTCTCAATGCAATCCAGGTCTGTTTTTGCCAAAACCCACTTTGATATGGTCACATTTGGTATCTGCATCCAGAAGTCACATATTAACAAGTCTGCAAATTTGCATGTGTAAAGCAGGGTGTTCATTTAAATTACACTTTTTAAACCTCCCTGCTCTAATCTTCAAGGCCTCCATCTCTTTCATCACAGCAGTTCATAAGCTGTCCTGACTTGAGCTCCTTCCCTGCAGAGCGTTTCCTGAGAGTGCTCATCCAGCCATGGCTGGGAGATGCAGGGTGCACAGCAAAGCAGACTGTCTCTCAGGCTACAGGTGTGACATCCCTGCTCCCCCTCACCAAAGCCCCTCCAAGGATCCTGAGACCCCATCAGGAAATTAAGATGGTGACAGTTATTTGGAGCAGCAGTGGATCAAGACTACTGTCAGAAGCGTGCAAATCCCCGCTGGCTGTCCTGTCCCTGTCCCGAGTAACCTCCGCTTCCTGCCCAAGGTAACCTGATTTCCTGTAGCTCTGGTTATACAAAAAAAAAGAGCAAACATTTTCTGTTTGTATCTGCTGTTCTAATAAGTCCTGAGCTGTTTATCATGACCGCTACTGTTATGTTTCCTTCCTGGTGGCAGAGAGGTGTCACACGGGACAGCCTGCTATGAGCACCTACGGGTGGAACAAGCCTGTCACCCTAAAGGTGTCTGGAATGGGGAGGAGGTGTTCAGCCCCTCCTGCACATCCTGTCCTCCTCTCTGGCTGCAGAAGGACAATTTTCCTGCATGACATTACCACTCTGAGTGCAGACACACTGAACAGAGGAAGGACAATTCTAGCTTGGGGCTGAGCCAGGACCTGGCGTCAAGCCATAGGATGAGAAGGTGGGAAGAGCTCTCTGGAGAGCCCCTGTCCCAGCCCCTGCAGCAGGCAGGGCTAACCAGTAGGGCAGGGTGCTGGCATATATCAGTCCACCCTGTAGTTCCCAATCCCCAAGTTCCTGGCCCACATGGAACCAGACACTCTTTCTAGAGGGTGCCCTGAGCCCAGGGCTCTCCAAAGGAGGCTGCAAGTTTTGTAGAGAACACATGCTCAAGCTGTAGCCACAAGCCATCACCTCTGTCTCCCAGTCACAGGGCAAACCTCATTTCTGGGATAAACCTATGGCAAGCCTGCCAGACAGACAGACACACACACACACACAAGTGCTATCCCTGCTCAGTCCCCCAGGGACCCACAACCTCCTCAAGGCTAAAACCAGCAATATCGGGGAAGAAGGTCTCCTCACAGCTTAGATCATGAGCACTTCCTGCCCCTGCTAACACCGAGCATCACGGAAAAGTTTAAGCATCCTCTCCCACCCAGCAGGGAGGGCAGCGCAGACAGCCACCATGGCCCTGAAGGAGACACAGGACATCTCCAGAGCAGGCAATATGCCAGCCTGCAGCAGCATGGGGGGAGCCCAGGCCATGGGTGCTAGGTAGGAACCACCCCGAGCACCCACCTGGTCAACTGGAATGGGCACTGCTGTGGGACTGGGTGCGCACCTTGCTCATCAGTGGTGAGTAAGGAGTTTCCCAAAGGTCCTCAGCTCAGCACAGGCCACGGTGCCAAAGCACTCAGGCTGGGGAAGACTCTGCCACCCTTTGTGGAAGGAAGGGCCTTATCTCCCCCCAAGCCCTCACCACCACCAGATGTGATTCACCCATCCCAGCAGAGAAGTCATTTTCAGAATGCAAATACTTATGAATCACCTGTGAGTCTGGTTGTTTTGGAAGTATCACACCACTCTCTCACAAGGCCACATTGCCCTGGCAGCTGAGGCTGTGAATGTCACAGACCACGTCCTCCTGGCAGCATCATATAACAGACCCAAGGAACACGGAGAGGACACAGGGACAGCGGCTTAACTGAGTATTAGTGGTGCACGGGGCTGGAGCCTGGAGCTGCCTTGCCTACAGCTGGGACCTCTTATTGAGCTTTCCTTGTGCCACCAAATATGTTTTTTCATGTGGCTGGAAGACCTGTGGCTTCTTTCAGCATGGAGACCTCTGCCAATGTCCATCCAAATGCTGATCCTGCCCACAAGACCCTGGCCCCAGCCCCCTGTTTCGGCTTCCTCCTTTACTGCAGGGTTAGTGTGACCACATCTTTCCTCTTCTCTTCTCCCCTTCAGCTGAAAATGTCCCTGTAACCATGCTCTCACTCACAAACTGCACACTGAGAGTCAATTCAGACCAGTATCCCCAGGATACCAGGCTCTGAGACAAAGGAGATTATATCTGTATATCTGATTCCGTTATGAAGTGAAAGGATGAGCTCTCTTGCTCCACCAAGCAGAGTCTGAGGGGCCCCAATGCAGTTCCTCCCTTCTGTGCTGTCCGCCCCCATACCTGCTCTTAGCCAGTTCCCACCTCCAGGCAATGAGTTCAAGGCATTTCCCACTCCCCAGCACTTGCCATGGCACCCATGTGTGCTGCCCTCCCTCCCAAACATCTCCTGGCTGCTCACCCAAGTCACTTCTCCTCCAGGTCCTGAAATCTTGCAAACACAGCCAATGCAGTGCTCATGTTCCTCAGCTTCCAGGTCCCACCTCATGCCGGCGAAGCAGAGTTCTGTGCCGAAAGAGAAAGATGCTATTATCTTGCTTGCAAAAGTATATGAAGTACTTTTACAGACCACCTCTTCCCTCCCTCCAACACTGGAATGTAGCCACCTCTGGGTGAGACAAACAACCCAAACAACATTAGCTACTCTGCCTCCTATTGTCTTCATCAGCGGTGCTGCTTTTGGGGCATTTGTAACTTTCCACATGCTTCCTGTCCCAGTGCAAGGGCGCCTGGAGTGGACTAGCAGGAGACTCTCCCAGACACAAGCAGCTGTTCCGCACTGCTGCTTGCAGCCTGTTCTGCACTCTGCAGCTTCACCAGCTATTGCCCCAGGCTTTTGGAGAAAACATTAGCTCTTCACACCATCATTTTCTCCCCCTCCACCATCAGTCACGTACCCTCCTCTGTCTGGGCACAGAGCCATGTGCCATACAAGCTGCATGGAGGGAAACTGCCTTAAGAGATGTATCGGCTTCAGGCACAGTGGTAGATGGAAAATAGTTCTGTTTTGGACACTCACCCACATGCATACATGCACAATTGGCTGCCACCTGCCAGTGTTCATAATTTTAGCTATTTTTTGCCTACCACAGGCACTATATCTCTAGTCAAGTTCATACTCCCCTCATCCTTAGCAATACCAGCTACTTTTTCCAATGCCTTAATATAAAATGAGTAACTCCCTTGGAGGCAAGTTTAAAATAGAGTACATCCTAGACTTGAGTTCATGCATGCATTAACAACAGTAAAGGAAAAACAAAGAAAGGACAACATGAAAAACATGAGTCATCACAGATTGCTGAGAGGACCTTGGAAACACTGGTTGTGAACACACACCCCCACTTCACAATGCCACCATACATCAAAGTGCACTAAATGCTGACAACAAACAGATAAATCATCAAACCAGGTAACAATAAGAATCATACATCACCTGGAAAGGCATCAGAAAAATGCAACCACAAATAAAGAGCAAAGAACAATACAAGACAGAATGCAAACCACAGCTACAGATTTCAGCTGCCAGTAAAAGCTGTGTGGGAAAACACTGCCTTGGGATCAAATATTTGTTGCTCTGGGTGAAAAAGGAGTAACTACTCCTGAAACCAACGTTTGTTAATTTCAGAGGAGAAACTGTGAAGAAGAAGGCCCAGCAGTAAATGAAGCACAAGTGAACTGCTCTCTCATGCTTTTATAGCCACAGTCTCAAACTCCTGCATGTCCCTGATGTGAAAGAGCTTAGTCTCAGGACGCATGACACAGCATTCCCAGGACATCAAGCCAGAAAAAGGGGCACTTTGTAGGGGGGCTCCCATAAGGCAGCATCCCACTGCACACCTCACACAGCTGCTGTAGCCTCTGGCATGTGGGGCGTGCAGCATACAGGCACCATGGCTCTGTGCTGAGGGGGCTCGACACCATTCTGGGGCAAGACGGTAAGACACCACAGAGTTATTTGCTCACTTGTCAGGGAGGCAGCAGGTCTGAAGCCCCTGCATCCGTGTGGGGGATGGACCTCACCTACTCCTTCCTGGCTGCTCTCCACTATTAGACTAGATTTCTATAGATCCACTCTTTAAATTCCCCATAAAGCTTCATGTCATGGACTTACTGTGTTCACCACTTCTTATGTGCTTTTAGGAGAAGGTCAGGTGGGAACTTGTACCATCCTCAGGGAGGTACTGAGCCTGCCTAGGGAAAGGGCCCCAAGATTTTTGTGAGGAGGGCAGGGAAAGAAGGCCCAGGGGGACCTGGGTGTCAGCCTATGACACAGGGACAAGCCTTAGGGTGATAGAGACCTCACTGGGGCAGCAAGGGTGCACTGGTGGCCAGAGGAAAGGTCCCAGCTGCGAGAACTTAGTGGCCGTGGGGAAGCACTGTGGGGAAACCTTTTTTACTTCTCTTGTTTTCTCTCCTTGCACTGAGTTCTCTCTTACTAAAAAGAGTTTCTATTCAGGCTTTTCTTTCCAGCCGCTAGCTGTGCATTAACACCCGCAATTTCATTTTTAACAGACCTCAGACGACTAACCTATCCTCAACATGCACACAAAGACTCGGTTCAGCCTGACCCCAGCAGTTCAGTCAGAAACACAAAACTAGCAGAAGTTCTCCACAGAAGTCCTCCACACCTTCTGGTTTAAGCTTAATATTAGTGAACTGGCTGCCATTAGAAATAAAAGTATTATGTTATCATTATGATATTATTCTGTTTACTTCCAAATGCATACTGAAAACACTTCAAGTGTCCTGCCTAAATTGCTGTCAGATTTAACTGGTCTGTGGGGAACTGCAATTTATATTATGTCTGGGTTTGCTCCATTTAAGGGGGGGAGGAGGGGAGAGAATATGTCTATAGACAAAGATAGAAAGTAATTATTAATTAATAAGTACTATGTTCCCCTGCAGACTGCAGCTGGTTATTTCTCATTTCCCAGACACAAGTATGTTGTTGTACCTGCACAACCCTGTCCCTTTCCCTCCGCAGCCATTTCCAGATCCTTCTGTGTGCTGCCTCCCCCCTCCTCAGCTGATACAGGGCATTGTTCTGTCACCCTCACAGTTCCAGAGGAGGTTCTAGAGCTCAAGGACATCACACGGCTGCCCATTAGCACCTTTTTGTCTTGTTAACACCTTCCCAAGCCTTTCAGTACAACCCCCAGCGGGGTGTCAGGCAGCAGGTGTCTGTGGGGAGACCTCGAGGCCACCCCGCACCAGACACAACTGGTACCCGCTGTTTCTGGCCGCACATCTGGCAAAACTGGTGGCACCTTGGTGAAAATAGGTTTTAAAAAGGGAAAAATGCTGCCTGGTATTGAGAAGTATGGAGGAAAAGTGCAAGAAACTGCTGTGTGACAGTGAGGCCAGAGGAGGGAGGGGAGACATGCTCCAGGGATCGCCCGCAGCTGCTCTCTGCCGCCCGGAAGGGGAGAAGTGTGAGGAGGAGGAGCGGCGGAGAGGCCCGGTGGTGGACTGACTACAGCCCCCCTCTCCTCAATCCGCCTGTACCGCTCTGCGGGAACAGGTAGAGAAGCTGGGAATGAGGGCCTGAGGTTGAGCCCAGGAAATAAGGAGAGGGAGGGCAAGTGTTGTTTTGTCCTAGTTTTGGATAGTTTTCACTATCCAAATCCCTTTCACTTAACAATAATTTCCCCAAAGCAAGTCTGTTTCACCTGTTTCATCAGTAACTGATATCCCTGTCTTTATCTCAACCATGAGCCTTTACATCTTATTTTCCTTCCCATTCTGTTGAGGAGGGGGAGCAAGAGAGCAGCCATTGGGCTGCTGGCCTGAGTCAACCCACCACAAGTACTATTATTTAAATTTGAAGCATTCAGGAGTGTGTGGAGTATTCATCCAGCAAGTTTAAAATGTGTCACTTCTATTGCATATTCCAGGTGAGAGCCTGAGTGCTTTGAATGTGGCTCAGCCCTGCTCCCCCACCCAGGGAAGCCATCTTCTGGCCTCGTTCAGCACATGGAGACGCTGAGAGGGCAAAAAAAGAGCGGTGTTTCCATCTGCATCTCCAGTGGAGACACATTTGCCATGCTGACAGGACCTTTGGAGAGCAGGGCCCGATGCAGCGGTGTGGGGAAGGAGGGATTCCCAACAGACATGCTGCCCCGGCAGCTCTCTGCAAGGCTGGGGACTCCTGGAAGCCAGCACGGGGCTGCACCACGTACCTGCTCCCTTTTACACTCAGCAAGAGAACACCAAGGTACTCAGGTTCTCATTTCTGTGTTCAACAAGCTCTTCAAGGCCACAGGAAATAGCACTTATAAAAAATAGGGCTGTGGGGGGCAGCATCTTTTCTTTCTTCTCACAGAGGAAATCAGAAGTAAAGAATGAGAAAAGCAAAAGCAGTTAATGAAAGACTGACTTTCCAAACCAATTATGTGAAGCGTGCTGTTAACAGGCAAGTAATTGGTTCTGCAAGAGGTTTTCACACCCTAAGAGCAAAAGCAAAGTGTTCAGCAGTGGTACCCAACTTAAAAAGAAAACACTAGAAAACAGTCGCAAAAAAATGAAGAGCAATTTGATCACAAGCAAAAGGTCAGCCTAACCAAGAAGGCTGTACAAAGAAGCAACACCTGCTGTCTGAGTGACATTCCTGGAAAGTCAGTGATTAAAGGCAGTAAACATTAGTTTATTTTCTCCAAGCTGTATCCCTTGTTCATATAACCTTATTCTCTCTCTCCAGAGACTCAGTATGCTGATGGGACCTAGCTCTGGGTTGCTGCAAAGGGGAGGTTCACCACTGTCACCATTTCCTTACACACTTTTGGTGCTAGTCATAACCCCAATGTGAGCACTGCGGAGAAATCAGCAAGCTTTTCTTCATAGTGTCCTAAAAAGTCAGGTGCCAAGCATGATTTACAGGCAATGAGCTGAAATGCAGAGAAATGAAAGCACTGCTACCAAGTGCCAATTTTAGCTTTTGTTTGTTTGTTTTGTTTCTGTTGTGTGGTTAGTTTGTTTTGTTTTGTCCAAATAATTCAGTGGTTGTATGGCTTTTGGTGTGGTCTGCATTCATCCCCAAACGCCAGTCTTGAGCATGACAGCCTTGAAGCCTGCTGGTGTGTCCCAATGTTCTCTTATTTCATCCCCTCAGTGTATATTCCAGCTTCCTCCAAACAACAGGGCTGGATTTTTGTTTACTTGTGTAATCTGTCTCCATGAAGACAAAAGCCCGATGCACAACACTAGTACTTCTCCTTTAGTACTGCGTAGTTGATCCAGCCAGATCTGAAACATCTTTATTCTGTGACTGGGAGGGCACTAGATACAGTGATTACATGGATGCATAAACTGAACGACGCATCACACCATGCCTTGCCACTGAACTCCCCTCTGTGCAGAATAAAATACACATGGTGACAAAATAAACACTTCAAGGGCAGGGAGGCAGTACCTAAGTGTGGTTCAAGCCGGATCAAGAAATTGCCATCCTCTTCTCGCCTGAGTCACGAAATTGCCATCCTTTTCTCCCCGGAGTCACACCCTCCAGCCCAGCAAGCAGAGTCTCCACAGGATGCAAGTAAGGAGTTCTGAGCAAACCTTCCAAACGGTCATTCCCTGCCCTTGCTGCAAAGCCATGCACCAGGCTGGCAAAGAAGCCCTCACAAAGATCCTCACTCGAGTCCTGGGGAGATCAGATAAACAAGATCCTCACTCGAGTCCTGGAGATCAGATAAACAAGCAAGTGCAGCTGCAAGTGTCGAGGCAGAAACGCCCCTTCACCCCCAAACTTCAAAGGCTGTGACAATAATATCACATTTACTACGACCACAGCTCTGCTAACAGACAGTAGCTGGCTAAGCCACAATAACCTCCTGCCACTTCCAAGCCTTAAATTAGGTTTCACCAGGAAAGCAGTGCACACAGCATGGCAGGACTGCTCCATGGCAAGGACGCACAGTACCCATTTCAGAGCACAACAGCAAGGAACATTGCAAAGGCTGCAGCAGCACACTTCTGTGGCTTATTTGAAACTGGCTAGTCAACCCACATTTGCTCAGACCAAGTAGAGCAATGGGATTCGTCTGCTGAATGTACTGAATTTATCCTGGTCCTGCCCTGTTGAAACCAGGCAGGGAATCAGAGCAAATAACATCCTTTTTTGTTGCTAGAGCATCTCTGATCTTCCACAGTTTGAAGTGCTCTTTCAAGACTTTAATGAAAGCCAATTCTTAGATACCTGTTTTTGATGGAGAAAACTTAAGAGGGAACACAGACAAAGAGAATGGTAGCAAGACAATTGGTCAGCATGTCTTTGAGAGCCTGTGCTGAGACTGGGCAGCTTGCACCAGGTTTTTAGTTGACCCTGTGATAGCTGAGAATTGCACCAGCTATAAACAGATTGCACACTGCTTAGGGAATTTCCTGTTCACCACACCTCCAGCATGAACAGCTAGCTTGTAGACTGTTTCAATCAGGAGAGATAAATCTCCCTTTCTGATGTCTTTTTCTGAAATCTTCTGCCTCAGCCTTTTTGCCTTACTAGTAACACCAGGAGAAATGCCTGTCCCTAGCACAGGGCTCAGGAGAGCACACAGTTCAGTTTTGATAGTCACTCAGATGGCACAGAAGGCTCCCTTGGCCAGCATGGGTTTCCAAGCTGAACGTCCCAGGGAATTAGCTGACCAGCAGGCTTGCACTCCCCAAGAATGACCTGACAAAGGGGAACCAGAACCCCAATGACAAAAGGAAACTGGGCAAGGAGGCTTTTTCAACTGCTGTTGAAACTGCTGAGGAAACTGGTTGTGGAATCAGGAAAGGAAAAAAAAAGAGAGAGAGATGTAAAATCTCTGTGATGGTTCGTAAGTGAGGAAGAGAAATTGATTCTCTGTAGAGAGAGCTGAGTCATACAGAGCGTGCTGAGGAACAGTGAGGCAAGTGAGGCAAAGGAAAGCACGTTGGGGTTTGTTGTTCCACCTGTAGCGTTTTGTCTCTTTGCCACCCAAAGCAAAGAGCAGCTTATTTTCCAAGATCCTCAAGTCCTCACAACAGAAAGCCTTTGTGCCCATTTGCATGACTGGCAGTGTGTTGGCAGGGGTAACCAGCCAAACCAGTGCCTACTGGATCCTAAAGCGGCATTGCCAGTCATACCCACCCTACCACAGGCAGGGACCAGGGAACTCAGCACCTCTCTGCATGCCTCTGTCTGGCAGAAGACACCATTGAAGACATCGTTGCAGGCACCACCAGCAGCCTCCTGCACCACAGCCTGCAGTCCCACGTCTCCTCTGTCAGGGCTTTGGTCATGTGCAGGGAATGGAACGTTTGAATCTCCATGTTAGCGTGAGAGATGAATCAGCACCAAGTTGTCAAGCTTTTCTTCTCTCTCTCTTCATTTTCTTTGAATTAAAATCAACAAGAAATTCACATGCAATTTGCCTCAGCTTACATCAGAATTCATCCTCTTTCTTTACTCACCTCATCCTCTCTTTTGCATTAAACCTCAGTCACTTAGTCATGCCTAAAATTATGCTTCTGTAGCCATGATGCAATATGCCCACACGTCAGATTACTATTCAAGTTTACCTCCCTTCCCTTGTTCTCCTTTCTCTAACGGCTAGACAATGCTCCTTTCCAACCTGGTAAAAATTTAACAGTTGTTACAGCTCTTTGTGCTGGAAGAAATAACCACACAAGACAGTCTAACAGAAACTTAGAAAGCACAAGGCTGGCTTCTGGTAAATTAATGGGAAAAATAAATAAATAATCAAACCCCCAAAAAGCAACCAAAGCAACAATGAAACTTGTCAGATCAAATAGAAGGTTGCCATCTGAACTCACAGGATTTGAGTGACTTCACACATATCAGTTCTTCCATTCTTACTCATGCTCGCTTTTTCTTCTCCCTGGGTGGGCTACAGAAACAGTTATGTATCACACATCTCAACAGTGACAGTTCCAGCTAACTGCAACAACTGAGCTGTGAGGTTTCTGAGCCAAGATGTGTATCTGACCGAGTCTGCCAAACGCTAGTCCATGCTGTGGCTCTGTTTCTTGTCTCTGACGCTGATGCCTCAGTAGATACTGGGGATCAGCTGGAGATCAGCAACTGCTCCTTCTGCTTTTGCGTGACAGGTGCCCTCCAGGCCTCTGCTATGCACCAGTCATCATCCTCCCCATCACGAGTGGCCACAGACTGGTAAGGAGGTAAGGACATAAGAATGCAATATGCGGTATTGATGTGATGGATGCTGGCCATACCTGTCTGGGTATGTTTCTCCCCCTCTGCCCAGGGAAAGCAGAGCTGCAGCAGGCACTGGCAGAGCTGTTCCCAGCACATCACCTCCCATCTCCAGGGATCTGTGAGAAGCAGCACACACCACACAGCAGCACCACTCATGGCTCATTCTGCCTCAGTCTCTGCTCTTTCTCTGCCTCTCAGAGCTCACTGGGTGTCTCTCTGCTTCCACTGTGCTTTTGCTGTACAAGAAGCAATGACCCTGTCCATAGTATCCTTTCTGTAATGCAGTCCCTTCTATCACCTTGCTTGCTGTACATACGGAGCCTGCACAAGGTTTTCAAGACACAAGCATGCTGCCATGCCCTTTCTGCCACCCAGAAAGGTAAATAGGAAGCAGCATCTGATACACATCAACCACAAAAGAGTCCGTATCTCTGTCAAGCAGCTTGCTGTGCTTGGCCACACAGCAGCACAAGTGTTTCTATATCATGTGGAGCCCTGATTTGGGTAGCTGCACACCCCAAATGCACGGGCCCTGCTGGAACAGGTTCAGCTGACCATAGGAGCTGTGTGTGTGCCTGCAAAGTGCCTGCAAGGTGCCTGCCGGCTCAGTGCTGCCCAGGTCCCTCAGGCCAGACGTCGCAGGAAAGTGTGCTGCTGCCTGGGAGGAGGATCTCAGCTCAGATTATTGCAATCCAGAAACATGACCTGCAGAGAAGAGTCCCTTATTTTCCTCAAGAAAAAAAGGAAAACAAACAAACAAAATATATGTGTGTGTACATATATATATATATATGTATGTACGTATATATATATAAATAATCACAATGGCCAGCCCTGCCAATGAAGCTGGAATGTCCTTTCCAGTACAGATAGCCTTCCTTTGCTGGGGAGAAAACAAAATATTTGATAATTTCAAAATAAATATAAATAATTTGAATATTTATTGAATAATTTTAAATATAGTCTCAGAGCTATTAATAATGTTGACATTAAATATTCATTAAGTATTTAATGCTAACAATAAGCAAATAATTCACTAAATGAACAGCTCATTAGTTAAACAAACAGATGACTTTAATTAAGCTGTTGTAGCACACGCAGTCTATTAATTGACTCTGTGTAGTTTTAAATTGCATAATCCTGCCATGACCTTATTTGAATTTTTAGTCAGAGCCCACAAGCTAAGTAGTGGATTTTCTTCGGGCAGCTTAGAGTGATATTTGAGGAAACAATCACAAAGAAGAAACGTGTCTTACTGGCAGCTGCGCCGCTGACTCACCACAGTCAGAGCTGCTCCCATTGCAACAGCAGCAACTAAATGACCTATCTCTCCCAAGCTGCCCACCAGTGAAGGAAGTATGCACGGTCCTCAGCTAGTTTTGCCACAGAAATAGCTGCAAGTTTGCAGGCATGCGTATATACAGATGGCCACTGCCCACTTAGATATCTGGTCACTAGGAAAGCGATGCAGCACAAACAGCAATCAGAAGAGGTTAGCAACTTCCTGCCTTGCCTGGCAGGGTCTGGATCCAACACCTCCATCCTTGTGCTGTGTGGTTTGTCACTCAGATACTAGTAGGGGGTGGGAACAGCAAGAGAGCATCAATCAAGTAAAAAGGTCCCTAAAGTTTGACCTTTTGAGGAATTTTCCATCCTGAGAAATGCAGTAGAAGTATCTGAGTGCACTGTTCACTTCATGGTGACCCTATCAGTAGCCAGTCCACTTCTAAGTTTCAAAGAAACAGGTTTCCCTGAAGCAAGCAACAGCAAACCACAGGCCACACACCACTGAGATCAGAACAGCACCGTGGAAAAGAAAATAAATGCTGCAAGCTGCTGAAGAGCCACAGTTCACTGTGACCAACATGAGAGCTACGAGAAGGCTGGACCGCAGGCAGAGATGACGTTGCACCACAGCCTTCGTGTACTGCCTGGTAGCAACGTGACAGACAGCCCTGGGATTAGCCCATTGTGGCAGAATGCAAACCCCCCCCCTCTCCCCTCCCTTCCTTCCATATGGAAGACGTAGACACATCTCCCTCCCTCTCTGCTGCTTGAGGCTAACAGCTTCTTTTGTTTGACCCCAGAGCGCTAGCCAGGGTCATTAAGAGAGAGGAGAAGGGAGCACAGAGGGGCTAAGGGGTCACTGGGCACCCACAGTCAGTGTGAGGGATGCTTGGAAGCTTCAGGGGCACCCCACAGCCAGAGTGGGGGTGCAGAGAAGCTTCTGGAATGGCTACAGTCAGATCTGATCAGGCTATATAAAACAGGATTCTCATCGAGGCCCCCTCTTGCACGGACCTCTTGGACCACAAGCCAGATGCTGCCACCAAGAGCCCTCCCAGGACGGGGATGCCATTTGCCTCATCTCCATGTGCTGGTGAGTGCTTACTCCGTGCTTCCACATAAGCACGTGTATTTATTCCATGCTTCAATAAAGCACATGTATTTTCTTTAATAATTCCTTGCCAGATTCAGGCAAGTGTATACTTTTCCCAGACTCAGGGACAGCTCTGGCATTGTTTTCGGTGAAGCGACAAGTATGCACACTGTGGATCTCTAGTGGTATCAGGTGCTGCACCTTTAATAATTACCTCAGCTGATTTTTGAACCTGTATTCAAGTCACTTCGGAGAGCTAAAACCCCCATCTTCCACCGATCAATCTACTGTACTTTTTTCTTACTGAATAAAAGTTTGTTCTGGACCCTGTTATCCCCTAACTGACCTCGGGATGCCCCTGTGACACCCATGCAAAGGAAAACCTACATGGACCAGACAGAGTGAGCAAATGTTTTTTTCTTTCTAAAAATTTCCTTTTCTTGCCCTTCAGACTGTCATGTGGGAAAGGCTGCTGCAGATGGAGGGTACATGGAGGAGCATGGTGCTTCTGCTCAGTAACAAATCCTGCTGTTTCAATGCTGGAGCCCCAAAGTTCCATGGCAGGGACCCTGGCAGATTTCTGCTATGCTGCTGGAGAAGGAGTAGGGTGCTGGCCCCTGATCACAGGGCTTTGGCCATTGCAGAAGCTGCTGCACCAAACAAGGAGAGAGGATAGTGCCACTTACTAGAAAAATATACCTTTATTTACCATCTGTGTTTTGCTCAAGACAGTATATCCTGTAACAAGGGGACAGCCAAAGCCATGCTGTTAATGGTGGCTAGCACACCCCTATCTGCACCAAAGCAGGGGGTGGCAGGACCTGGTCTCCATGGGGGACCTTATGTGTCAAAAGAGCAGAAAGGGGGGTGGAGACAATGCTTTCATCTCAGGCCCCACTGCCCTCCACTGCTGTGTTGTTCAGGTCCCATCTGCAGAGCACATGGCCTCCTCACCAGCCCCACCATTACAGCATGGTCATGGATTCTCTCTGAGGTTGGGACTTCCCTCATAGCACCACTGCTTCAGGCACAGTCCTTGCAAAGCAGTGGGGATTAGTTAAATAAATGGATTAGGGGACACTTTCTGGGACAGAAATGGTTGATAACTTAACATAAAATGAACATATCTCATGTAATGTGCCAGCCAGAAGGCAGGTGCCTATTGTTCAGCAGTCACAGTGCCCAATGCCCAGGCAGGGTGGCCAACCACGGCTTGGGTGGGCAGTTGAGGCCCCCCCCCACAACTCCTTCCCACCCCACTGCCCATGGTGTGGCACAGCACAGCCCAGTCACCCACAGCCCTGGCTCAAGGGGCTTCCTCAACGCCTGTCAGCTGTCCCAAGCTCACCAAGGCCATGATGCCATGTGAGACCGCTGGCATCAGCATCTTCTCAGGTAGCAAGTAGTGAGTTTCAACAGGGTCTTCAGCACACTGCATTTTGAGTTTGTTTTTTGATTTGGTTTGTTTTTTTTTTTTTTTTTTTTTTTTTTTCCAGAGGGGGATAATGTGTAATTGTCTTCAGGCTGACACAGTCTAGCCCTGGTGCTTCCCAGAGGTCTTCTTTCAAGACTTCACCAGTTGCTTAAGCCCTCTCACAATGAAGGGCAAAATACGGTTTCTTGGTGAGCTTTGTGGTGCAAGACCCTGGCTTGGCCACTGCTGCTCAGCCAGCACTCACCCATCACATGTCCCAGTGTGTGTGAGGCACTGTCAGCCATGATCCAACAACCCCATTTAAAGTTTGAATAAGCCAAAGAATGTCTTAGATTCCTCAAAATTAACCAGAGCAATTTTGGAGACGTTGACATGCAAACTGTCCATCTTCCTGAGCTTGAACAGAGCCCCCAGGTAGCTTTTCCGGGCCCATGTTTTCTGACTTGTACAGTAGTTGATGCCTTTGTCCTCCATCAGCACATGGCTGCCTGGTGAGGCTGGGTTTTTCTTGTAGACAATGTGGGTTAACATCTGGCTGCTGCTGCAGACGCTGCCCCGGAAAAGCACATTGGAATACACGAAGTACAGGCCGGTCTCATTGATGACAAGGCCCTGATCACGGTACTCAATGCCATTGGTGAAGGCATGACCGGAGATGGGTTCCCATTCTAGAGGGAGGTCCCGCTGGGCTGGGTTCCCTGGAAGCCAAAACAGGAGGACAAGTGTGGTAAGCACATGCAGTTGTGTGGGTTTTGCTCAGGTCCCACTTTATGTCACAACAAGTCAACTGTTGTCCAAACCCTTGCTTGCAACATGGAAAGTCTGCCCCAACCTCACGCTGGTGGGAGCTCTCATCTTCTGCTTGCTCAACCCCAGCTGCTTGTGACAGCCTTCTGCCCTGCACACCCCAAATGCAAACCAAAAACCAGATGAAAAAACAGAGCCCTCACTGAAAAGCCTAAGTGATGGAAAGATTTTAGCTGTGGTGTAACTTCCCACTGTCGGAGCACATGTGTTACCAAAGGAAAACAGAAAAGCCTGTGCAAGGTGGACTCCTCACAACTACAACCATGCCACCCACTCACCGAGCCACATCTGCCCTGTCCCACACTCCCACATCTTGCTGGCCCCTCAGCACATACCTGTTAAGTGTGCTGCCTTTCTCACTTCCTTTGTCATTGACTGTTCCTTTTGCCCTGCACAAAAATAGGGAAGACATTAGCCATACACTCCGTGGAGAAGCCAGCCCAGAGAGCAGAAGAGAGCCAACCACACAGCTGAAAGGGAGCCGATTCAGGGCATGTAAGCAGCATGGCTTAGTGCAGCGAGGCAGAGCTGGCAAACACTGCAGGGCAAGAGATTAGGTTAAAAAGGAAGAGTTGCAGCAAAGGATTCCAGACATTATCTAAAGCAAGAGGAAGGAACAAGAAGAGGTTTTGTCTTAAAATGGCTCAAGTTGGTGAGCTCAAGCAGCTGCCTCTCACTCAGGGTGTAGAAGAAGGACAATAGAAGCCTTTTGTCCAGCACCTCTGGCCCATGTGGTATCACAGGTGAGCCTTCTCTATTGCCCCCTCCAGTCCAGCACTGCCAAAGGCAGATGTAGCCATGGCAGGGGACTGTCTGCTGAGTACCAATCCTCTTTACAACTGGACCAGAGAAGACAACTGAGACATCCTGCAAACTATCCCACTGACCAGACAGACCTCACCCTCAGAGAAGCAGAACAGAGCTGGGAAAATTTTGCCTTTCCTGGAGGGCTCGGTTCCCCTCAGAGGGAAGGGCCAGTTACAGTGACTTGGTATTAGGATCCCATCCCACTCCAGCCTTCCCTTCTCAGCATCTACTTCCAAGCACCATGTTCTCAAATTTTAGAAGCGGCCTTTTCTCAAGCCAATTAAGTTTTCCTCTCCTCTTTTTCCTTTACACTATTCACCTGGCTCTGTTTACCCATCCTCCTCAAGAAATTCAGGGTTACTGCTCATGACTTACGTTCACCTTCTGCTAAAGTATCCTGTGATCAGAACAGTGAGCATCCAGTTAAAGTGACAGCTCCCCCTCCCCTAAGCAATAGAGTACAAAACTTATTGATATGGGAGTTGATGGGTACTGGAACTGCCCTTTCCAGAGAATTTTGATATTTCTAAATTTGTTTTCATTCAGTATCAGAACTTGAAAAGAAATTAACTTTCCTACTAACCAAAATCCTCAATGGAAAAAAAAAGTTTTCAGATCTAGCAAAAATTGTCTAGAGAGCTGCAAATTTCTTTCTGACTTGGCCATCTTTAAACAGGGAAATTCTTACTGATAGCATTAACATAGAATGTAAAAGTAAAATAATAGTTTGGAAGTTCAGGATACGCTTTTTAAGTTGTTCCGTTCAGATTGAAACTCTTTTTTTCTAAATGAAATTCAGAAAAATCAGCAGGTTCTTGTGGAAAGTTTCAATTTCACTGAAATGACATTTCTAAAAGAAAAAGCCTCACACATAATCAGGATCTTCTCAACTCTCTTTGGCTGCAGTGATACTTTGCATCAAAATAATTTAAGAAAAAATAAATTGCACTCTTAACAGTGGGAGTGAATCTCCCACACCCAAAACAAATGAAACCCTCTGCATCCCCCAAAAATATTGAGTGAGGAGAGAAAGTAGTAACGTGTGGTGCCTGTCTCCATTCCCCTCCTTCCATACACATTCTTGCTATGCATTAGGACAGCCAGAAACTCACTTTTGCAGGTGAGTACCCCCGGTGTCATTGTCCCACTGGGCCTGGGAGGTCCAAGGCAGAGGGGCAGTGTCCCAGGAACCCGTGGCTGACACCTCTAAGCACCCCAACAGGCAGAGTGCAGGATCTCATCTGCACACTCCAGAGATAAAGCCCTTTTTCCAGCCAAGCAAGTGAAATCAGCACTTTCAGAGCATCGAGCTGTGACCCTGCCTTTGCCCACTGGTGAGGAGAGGGAAGAGCCGGACAGGATCTTTCACACATGCTAACACAGAGGAGTTCCTCCTCAAGGTACATCAACTCACCTTTGAGCTTCTCCGGAGCTGGAGGGATGTGTTCACTGCTGGCAGACTGTCAAAAGAGCAGAGTGACAAGCTGTCTTAGCAGAGTGAGAGCATAAGGGCAACCTCCAAAGCAGCCAAGAACTATCTTGGACAGTAGCTAATTCTGGGTGCTCATGGGAAGCTGTAAAGTGCTAAGAAACATACAGAGAGAGAGACCTTGCTGGACTCAGAAACACAAAGACATCCAGATACAGTCACTAGCTCTAGTCCCCCCCACCCCAGTAATAAGCAACCCTACTTACACTGCCATGGCAGACTTCTAACCAGCCTGCCCCTTGGGGAGTTTTGCACCACCTGAGCATCTCTGACCCAATTTTAAGCTTTTATTTTTTCCCCTTTTTGCCCAGAGCCCCTGTGAGCGGCCAGGCAGACCTCACCTCTCTGAGTTCAGCCAGTTCCTTCTCCAGGTGGAAAATCTGAAACATGCTCAGGCCCACTCCAGTGAAGGCCACCAGGATCAGCAAGGAGATCACCAGGAAGCTGACACTCCTCCTTTCTCTGTTGTTCCTTGGTTTTTTCCTCCGGTCAGGTACTGGTGGTGGAAAAGGAGCGACAGGGGGTGCTGAGGGGCAGGAAGCACTTGTGCTGGCACAGCCGTCCACCCAAAAGATCTGGGGGTACACGTAGTTCAAGTTCTGCTGCATGGCTGGGAGTGGGATGGGCTGGATGTGGTTGGCGTTATCTTCCATATGGCAACCAAAAACTGCCTGGGCTGTCCCAGACTGAGCCCTGGGGGAAGACCCAGCTCTGCCTTTATACGCCTGCATCAGTCCAGCAGCAAACACCTCAGCTCAGATGCTGCAACTCTATGAAAGCCTCAAGCATCAACAGCAAACCCCAAAGAGCTTCCGCCTTTGCTGCAAGTTGAGGGCACCCGCCTGCTCCTCCCACACCGAGGCAGCAGGCACAGAGAGCGGGACAAGCCTGGCGGTAGACCGTGCTCACACAAAACCACACTGGCAGCCAGCTCGGGAAGCAGGTGCACTCAGCAGCCAAGTGCTCATGGGGCACGCGAGGGCTGCACTGCCTGTCAGGGGCTGAGTAATCAGTCCAGCACACACCCACCAGCCAACCACCCTTTCCAGCAGCCCACTCAGGCAGAGGCAGCTGCTTTTCCACTGCCATGTCCTGCACCAAAGCAGAGCAAGAGGAATGACAAAACCTCTGGTGTCCGGCTCAAATAGGGAGAGGCAGAGCTGAGGACTCCTCCCCTCAGCAGAAGGATGAAGACCTGATCCCAAGAGTAGCTGTGGATGCTGAGGAGTTGCTTCATTTCACACAGGATGACTTACTGCTGTCTGTTGTGCATCCCGCCTTTTCTTTGGCTGCTTTTTGGGGCACAGATCCTAAGTCACAAAACACCAGTCACAGACATCAATCCACTGTGATTAAAAAACAGCCTGAAAAGTGGAAGGCATTGTCAACGCAGCAGCCTCAGCATTAACAGCCCATATAGAGCCAGCTCAGTGGGCTGCTCTCACCCACACCGAACCACCACGGGGCACTGGCCAGGCACTGTGGGAAATACGCAGTGCACGAGCAGGCTCTTCTGGCAGCTTCTGATGCCTTTCTTGCCTTTCCAAGTACTCAGTCTGGTACTAGGGTCCTCTTCTAACCCAAAGCAGCTTTAGAGACGGAAAGGCTTTTACATCATTTCTTCAGGTGAATGCTAAGTACTGCAGCAGGATGTAACCTGGCTGAGTAACTTGTGATTAAAGCCTGGGATAGACACAGTGCTACTCCTCTTGGTGGAATTTCTCTTAACGTTCCAAGAAAGGGTCCAAAATTCAGGCCATGCTGCAAGGACCAGCACTTATAAGACCTCATTATGAAATCATAATGAGGAGAGATGGGGAGGACATTTCCATTCCTCAGTTTACAGTTTCTCAATTTTCATTCTTCATTGGCCACAGATTTCCTAGTGGTGGCAATCAGATTTTTCCACAGATTTACAGGTGCACACAAGTGATTATAACCAGCAGTTTGTTCTTCCTTTTTACAGACCTATGTTGAAGTGTGTATTTGTATTGGGTAGTGCTTAAGAAAAGGAAATGCTTAATACAATAACAAACTGGAGATTTGTCTCCTCTGTGGCTGAAGGAAGCAATCCCAACGTGCAGGCTTTGATCTTGAACATCAAAACTGGGGTCTGAGAACAGAATGATTTAGCAACTTATTTCTCCAAAGCAAGGGCTCAGCTTTGCCTCCAACCACACCAGTAAGTCAGATGTGTCCTCAAAGCCTTGCCTGCACCGCCAGACACCCCACTGCTTTTTGAAGATGTTCACCACAGCCGTTTGCTGCAGCAGTGATCTGCAGCACGAGAGGTTTCGGCAAGCTACCTGGCTCTTTCTTGTACTTCTAGGTTTCCAATGTAAAATACACAAAAGGAACATAAATTTAGCTCCATCAGTTTAAGCGTGGTCATGCCTGCCCTCTCTGCATTCCAGAACAGTGCTAGTGCTCCCCAGCCAGCCTGAGGACAGGTCCTCATCTGCTCCCACAATCCTTACAAGAGAGGGTCACACAAAAGGCTGGGCTCAGCTCCACAGCTCCCATGCCACATGCTGGGCACAGAGAAAGAGAGATGCCTCCAAGGCACAGGGAGCCCAGAGCAGCAGCAGGATGGTTGGACATCTCCTGCCAGCACACTCTCCATCACACCCTGGCACAGCACTCCAGCCCTGCTGCTGCCACCAGCATCTGAGCCATGTGTGGGGGGACTTGCAGTCAGTGCCTGCACTCCCTTGCTCTCAGAGCAATGAGCACAGAGTGCCCATGAAACACAGACAGGGGTGTCAGGGAGCTCCCATTTCTTTAATGGCCTCTCTGGCCTGTTCAGCTGCTGTAAAATACGTGACAGCTCCGCGACTGGAGCCCAGGACTTTCTCCAAGTTGGGGTCATTGCTGACAAGCCCATCAGAAGTCATCAAGCACACAGCTTTGCCTGAAGAAGATCCAGACTCAAGTTTTTTTTCTGACACTGTGTTTAATGCAGAGAGCTCGTCTTGGTGGGATTGCAGGCACAGCAGCAGTTTCCTTTAAATGTCAGAAGCATAATTATTTCTCACCCACCGCTTCCTATTTTCACAAAGATGCCTTTTTTTTTTTCTGAGTGCGTGAGAGGGCAGGGACAATGAAACCATTTCAGCCGTGTCTGCTGCATCTTCTCTTTCAGATGCTCAGATCCAGAGCTTGCTAATACCACATGTTGTGGCATGCCAAAGACTGGGGCTATTTTACCATCAGAGGATCATTTTGGGTGCACAGTACACTTCCAGAGACCTCTCCCTTCCCAGCACACTCTACCATACTGGCCCTGCTGTCACACTCTCCATTTCCCCGTCACCACCTACAGAGATCTCCAAGATGACACACACTGGAACACAGTGGCAAGTGGGGCCGTGTGTGCAGCACAACATGCCTGCAAGCTCTGCGTTCTGCTGGCTTCCCATGGCTCAAGCGACACAAAGTATTAACAGGGCTTTTGAAATAATAGTGGGACAATTTGCCAAGGTAGACACTTAAGTCATGTGAACCTATTTGGCTAGAAGGCCTAGAACTAGAGCTCTCCTAAAATATGGGGCAAGGACAGCTGGGCAGGAAAGGAGGACATAAAAAGGACAAAAGGGGTGTGAGATTTGTGTGTCTGCCTCCCTACCCCCTTCTTCACCCAGTCTGCAAGACACATGCTCTGTTTTCAGCAGCCTCATTATGTCATTCAGACAGGAGGGAGTATTTTCAAAGAGAAATACCTTCCATATCCTTTATCAGAGAATCAATCCCCTTCGCCAAAACCAAAGACAAGCCACAGACAGAAAAAGAGGGTTTGCCCAGCAGAACATTTTCCGTCCCCGCCTCACCCCTATAAGAGAGGTGGGAGCTCTTATTAATGATACAAATTGTTTTGATAAAGTTTATGTTGGCAACAAAGAGAATCAGCCAGCAGCTAAAAGTCTGTATCAGCAGATTTAAGGACTAAATAATGACCTGCTTGAAATACAACAAAGAAAGTAGGACTTGAACATGATCCAGATCTAGTACTCGACAAAAAAAATAAAATTAAAAAACCCCACAAAACCATAAGTGTGAACCACTGTGCAGGAGAGGCTCTCATCAGGTTCTGGATAAAGTCAGGTATGTGCCTGCCTGAAAACGTTTAACAGGCATGTCCTATTACAGTAGTGACTAGTGGAAATGCTAAAAAACTAGAACCATTGCAAGCCCACACGGCTGCATAAATTACACCCAAGAACCACTAAAGAAATTGAGAACCATTTGCATTCAAAAACCAGGATTAAAAACTTTTATCTGAGATATTAACAGCACCAGCAACCTTTTGCAGTCCCAGGCTAAACCATGCCAGATGTAACTACTGCAAACACCAGAAGGATCAGGCACAGCTGGCAGAAGAGATGACATCCATTAACAGTCACTGATGCATATGGTGAGAAGAGTAATTGAAAGCACCATTCAGGACAAGGCTTCTGATTTTCCACCAGGATTGTCCTTACCACAGTGCTAATTCCACCACCTTTACTACCAATCTGGAGAAAACCAAGCAAAGTAATATTTGCAGATTAAAATAATGGTAAGGGATCCTAAGTAACCATGAGGACAGAGAATTTGATCAGAAGAAAACAAGTCTCAAAACAAAGACTGCAGATCAAACCCTTTAGATAGAGCATAACACCCTAGAAAGAAAACACGTTTCTGAAACTGATGAAGAGGCTACACAGCAGGACATGAGCTTCCAGCAGGGAAAGCTCACAGGCTTCCATTGGGATGAGCTCACATATAGAACTAGACAGCTACAGACAGTCCCACAACCTGCATTGCAAGTTTATGTTCAACTTCAGAGGGGCTTGGGAAGAAGTTGCAATAACTGCTTGATAGCAAAGGTGTTCAACTTGGTCCAGTCAAAAAACAGATTGGCAGGGAGGGATGGAGACTGTGTGAAAAACCTGTATAAAAAAAGGATGATCTCCAGCAGCAGGAGGGTCTTGAATCTCACAGAGAAACAAAAAAACTTCCCAGGGAGCCACTAACCGGGAGCCAAAGCTGAAGGAGTTTGTGCAAAAGAGACATGGATTTTTGACCAAACATCAGAATGGATGCTTGTGAGAAATGCCTCCAGAGGGAGCAGATCTCCACCCACTGAAGCCTTCAAGGGGCATTGAAGACACCGGAACTCACCCAGACTTGGCAGTTAGTGCTGACATCTTAGTGTAATTTCTTTATTACCTTTTTTTTTAACAGTTCATTTTCTAAGACAAGAGCGATGCTTCTCATTTCCTCAACAACTGCTCTCCTTACTAGAAGGATTTGCAGCACACAAAGCCATATCCTTGGTGCCAACAGCACACGAAAGAGAAATTAACACATTCACACTCAAGAGCAGGTTTCAAAATCCATTTCTAATGGCTCTGGCATGGTGTTACAGTGCTTAATACACTCCTCTTCCAGCAAGCAAGGCACTTTGTTCTCTCCTTCACCATGATCCCAACAAGCAGGCAGCAGCTCTGAGGTCAACAGAAGAGGTACTGGGCTCTGACCTGACGCAGGAGAGAATCCAAGCAGGGAAGGAGCCAAAGCAGCTGAGAAAAATGTGCAGAATTGAAAGCAGTAGATTTCATTTCTTTTGTGTCTGTAATAAAAGCAAGGAAATGAGGCACAGTGGTTATGAGGTAATAGGATCTATTGCTTGAATATCCGAGAAAAAGAAAAGCAGGTCATTTCATGAAATACACTAGCTTAGTCATGGAAGAAATGGAACAAGGGGATGTGGCCACTGAGAGGCTGCGAGGAAGACCATGGCAAGTGTGCAGGTGGTGATTTCCCATCCTCCCCTGACAGCTGAGAACCTCACTCACAAGCCCTCCAGCAGGATCCATGCCATGCCCTGGGCTGCCAGCACAAAGCCAGCCATGGCCCTGGAAAACACTGTCTGCCTTTGCTGGCCAACATGGCCCAGTCAGTATTTGACAACTTTATTCCTTCTTGGGAGCAGCTGTTCTCAGGCCATGGAAAAAAAAAAAAAAACCACACAACAAACCCACAACAAACAAAAAACTCCACCACCACTACTACACACAAAAAACGCCACCACACCCCAAAACTAAAACCCTCCAAGATCTACTTTGAGATCCTTACTGAGTTCCACCAGGATCACACCTCAGCTCTGTGTCACTGAGCAAATTCAGGTCCTCTGGCATTAGTTTGGCACATGGAGACCCCAACACCAGATGTGCCCATCTTGCTACATGAGCACCCTGACACAACTCACCCATGTCAGCAACTTCTCAGAACCACAAGGGACCTTCAGCTGACTTTCCTGGGATACAACTTTGAGCTACAGGTGGTTTCACAGGCAATGTCCACAACCCTGACATTTCAGCAGTAATTATGTCAAATTGTAACTAACAGAAGTTATTAATTAGCTGCTTCAAGTTATTTCTTCCAGAAAAAAAATACATCACAGATAAGGATTCTTGTTTGCTGGGAGTTCATAGAGGACCCAGCAGCTGGATGTAGGCTCTAGTCACCACATGTAACAAGTGAAAAAACAAGTCTCTAGATGGCAAACATTCTTTTCCATTTGTAGGTCCACCAAGCACAGACTTAACTTCATCACCATTCCCTAGCAAAAGCCATACCTCTAATCTGTGACTTAATTAGTGACTGTAAAGAAAAGCAGCACAGGCAAGACCAGTTGCAGCTCCCAGGCCATGTGTCCAATCTGAGAGACAGGAGTACAGCAGCAGAAAGCTCCTTCGTAGCTTCTTTTAAAATTACTATTCTTAAATTAAAGAAGGGATACATAAGATAGATTCATGAATTTCAGTATCTTTCCCTAAACTAATGCATTTTATCTAAACAAGCTCTGGGAACACTAATTCTTCTCAGGCAAACCCCAATGATGTCTTCAGCAGTACCTGATGCTGTTTGACACTCAGGGTTTCCAGGAGATGAGACACTCTGCTTGGTGGCCTACACATAACACACTGTGGTCAGGGCTCTACACTTTAATTGTTCCAAATGAAGTGGAACATATTTGTAGAGCATTAAGTGAAGTGTGCTAAGCTGTTCCATCTTGTTAAATCTTGCATTAACTTGGCAAAAGCAGAAACCACGCATGAGTTCTCTACTTACCACACAGCTGGTAGAGTTTGCATATTTTAAAAATATTAGATTTCTACTCTGATGCTTAATGTATATAACCTAAACAACTTATTTTGGCAAACATGGCTAGTAAATCACTTACATAATGCGTATGTTTGTGACCGTCCATCCTCCCATGGAAAACTTCATATTGCTTAAGTATTTTTTGACCTTGGACTCAAGACCTGCAAGGATGCAGTCCTCACTCCTGCATACACGTGCTGGATTCTTGGCATTTTACACTGACAACTGCCCAACCTTATTAAGCAATATCACAAGATCAACTAGGCCCTCACAGAATCACAGAATGTTAGGGACTGGAAGGGACCTCAAAAGATCATCTAGTCCAATCCCCCCACACCACAGGAATTTTTCAAGATTTATACACTGTCTTCATTAGAAACTATTATCCCTCTATAAAGATTATGACCAATTTAAGAGGGACTTGATTTCACTAAAGAATCAAGTTTTGTAAGCTAGAATCGGTGTGACATTAATAAAACTGGAAGTAAAAAATGACTCAACAGCCCACATGAAAGTATAACATTAAGCAATAAGAACTTAACAATAAGGGTCTTTTTTTTTTTAAAGAAAATGGTTTCAAATAATTAAAAGCAGCAAAGCAGCAGGCGGAAGCTGTGGTTCAGTCTCCAGTCTACTGCCAGAACAAACACTCTTGAGTGCAATAGCACAATCAGCTCCGCAGGTTCCTTCAGATGCTGCTTTCTCAGCAGCTGAAGCACCACCTCTGCTTTGATTGAAAAGGTTTATACCTAGACATAGTTGAAGTGGTTGGTAACACACTTAGAAGATGAATGTCACCCCGTGGCTGACACGTACCAGCAGTGACTCTACAATGTGCTTTATTCACAGGAGTCACCCTGCTATCAGCCATCTCCACCGATCCAGCACAAAAAAAAATAGACTGACATTTTTTTACCGTATTACCTAAGTTTCTGTTAACCAGATATGAAAATATTAGAGAAGTCCACACACTGTGGCTGTGCCTTTGCTCCCTCTCACATCAGTTGAATTAACACAAGCTCCTCTTGACTCAGAGCCCGGGGCAGCGTTTCTTAGGAACAGTAAGTAGCTTTCAGGAAAGTGAACCTACACAGCCCGTGACATCTTTTATTCTTTACACTGATCCTGGGGAACACTTTCAGAAGTGGGAATACTGTGAAGCGTTCTCAAAACAGTCTTGAAACATAAGAGACCGAGTGAGAAGAGTTTCTAACCCTGTGTTATCTATCTCTTAGGGCATCTGCCACATCTCTAGTGCGAGCTGGAAAGCCATGTAGCCTCAAGCCCTGTTCTCACCACAGGGCTCTGCTCTGTCCATTGGGATATACATTATTCCCATGGCATGTTTCCTACATGTTCATTACATGATGAGCTTTATCACTGATATTTTTCCACAGAATGTAGCAACACCTTGGATCTAAGTTATGCCCAATTTTAAGGATATATATAGAGAACAGGGTTTATTAAAGACTGTTCTAGAAGGCATTAAGTTTCACATCTGCAATGGTTAACTTGGAAATTTGAACATGTGTTTGGAATTTAAACATGCACAACCTATTCAGACTTACCAGCATCTAAGGTATAAAACAGATCACAACAGCAGAAGAGCACCAGCAGAAATAGATTTCAGTCCGAGGCTAAGTGTCATGTTCCAAGAGAATGGGGTACATACAAAAAGGTTTTTAAACCATCACAATACACTCCTCTTGTATGAGGAAGCACTGAGGAGAGCTGCTAATTCCTCAACTGGAATTACTAAGTAACCCAAGTCTAGGAAGCAGATGTATGGAGGACAAAATGTCCATTACAGCAAAAAAGGAAAGGATGAGGAAGAAAGTTTCCGTTCATCCATAGAACTGCTGCTTGCAGGAAAGGCAACCCTCCTTATCCCAGAGCTATATGCTCACACTGCATAGTTGATAAATACATATGACCATCATCACCTTTGATTTAACTTCAGTTTCACAAACTATTGCTATCATCCAATGCTTACAGGCTGACTAGAATGAAGCAAAAATAACCCACTCTGTTACAGACACATTCATCACCTGCATATTGCATTGTGACTCATTTGGTCTCATTCTACACCTATCAGCATGTTCTAGGTCTGTCAGTCTTTGGTTTATAGCCAGGTAGTAAAGATGTGCTGCTCTAAGAATTCAATCTTGTCCAGCTTCAGTTGATTCTTATCGATGAGAATAACAGCTCAGTGATTGCCAGGGCAGTAAAGGAAAGTGCATTTCCTGCAAGTGATGTATCAAGAGGAAGGCCAGTAAGTAAAAAAACCTCACATGACAGAAAAACACACACCCAAAAAACACCCCACCCCACGAGCAAGCCCCACATTCAATTGCTTTTTAAATCATAGTGCTATGACGAAGCAGAGTCCTGAGACAAGAAATTAGTGCTGGGAAGGCCTCATTTGACAGGAGAAACAGATGCTAGATAGCCCGTGAACGTGGCATCTGGCTGCATACAGTGCTGCTACACCTGATAGAAATAAGTTTGGAGGAAGGGGTCAGGGGTAAACTCTGTCTTGAAATGATAAATGACTAACATTTTATTTAAATGGTCCTTCATACCCTTCACAAATCTTAGCTCTGAGTACCACCAGGTAGCTCATGCAGTCAGCTCCCACAGAAAGCATCCACTTCTAGGGATCCCCCAGGTCAAGACATGAACTGATACCTGCTGGAAACTTTTCTAGCAGTTTTAACATGGCTACAATTCCTGAACTTTCAGACAAAGCACCACTCAACCTTCAGTTCCACTCACCTGACCCCCACCGCCTTTCATTTTTTTTTTTTTTTTAAATAAACAAATACATCTAGGCTAATAAGTTTATGAACTCCTTATAACACAAAGGACCCCAGTCCTAGCTCTGGACTAAAGTTTAAGGACTAGACCTTCTCAAAGTATTTAAGCCACAAGTTTCATTTTCAAAGGAAAAATGCCAGTAAGTTAAAGACAAAGTGTTCAGATTTATTTGGAAATTCACAGTTTCTAATGGCACTACAGTTCTGTAGTTACATACTCTCCGTCCACAACATTGTATGCTGCACTCAGGCGGTATATATTTCCCTCATCCAGGTTTGAAACCCTTCTGAATTCATGTTCAACATGTCTGGTTCATGAGCTCTGACTGGCTAATTGTGCAGATCAACTCCAAAATTACATCACCTTAAAGTATTCATAAACTAACAAGAAAGCAGCAAAAAAACCAAAAGCTTTAAATAAGTCACATTACATACAATACCCAGGAAAGGCATTAGATCTGTTAAAAAGGGTACCACTAAAAGTGCTCAATAAGTTAACTTATTTTTTTTACAATGTGAACCTGTAACACCTGCCAAAAGGAATAACCTTTTGTTCCACTCACTCAGATACACACAACATTTTAGCAATCACACATCCTATAGTATCCAAATATATAATCACAGTCAAAATAAAAAACACTTGGATATGAAAATACCAACCATACAAACACTGCACATTTGTTAGCCAATACAAAAGCAAACGTTACGGAAATACCCACTTTGAACCAGCCTGACAGGTCAGACTTCAAGGCTTTGCAAACTCAACCCATCCAGAGCTGGCTGGAATGGTCCAGCTACACCAGCTCAACCCCTCGCACTCCTCAGCTAAGCCTCAGCTCTCAGCACAGCAGCACTGAGCATTCTCCCAATCGCTTCCTTCACTGAACTACCGTAGACAATTGAGATAAATGCATTCAGCAGCCTGAGACTCCATTGGAAATCCCAAAGAGCCACTGCCATTTATCACATCAGTCTACAGCTCTGATTTGTAACTGAAGGTGGAAATTAACACTTATCATCCATAGTGAGATAATTTCCTCAACCAAGTTTGCAAAACCAGCATCTAGTCAGGCAAGTCCATCCATTAGTATTTTTACAGTATCCAGTCCACATTACTGAGTCCAGCTGAAGGCCAACACATGTCCCTTTACAGCACTGTAGTGTTGCATCTTCAAAAAAAGCTAGAGAAATTACAAAATAAATCAAATGACAAACAATTGTATCTCCCCTCTTCCAGTGGCATTATAAATAGACAAAAGGCACATAAATATGGGAAGGTGCAAGAAATAGGAACAAAGCTAAAGGAAGAGAATTAGGCTTTTATCCCTATTCCACCCAACAAATGGGGTTTCAAAAAATCTCTGCCCCAGGAACTGTGAAAAAAAACCTTTATAAAATGAACCCTGTCCTCCCTCCCCCCCAAGCTGTTCTCATAGGAAATTATCAGCCTTGTAAAGCTGCAGCTTATAGCCAAGATTGACACAATCCCATCTATTTAAAAAGACAGAAACCAAATTTCTGAATACTTTCCAATTAGTTGAGCTCTTCATCTCCCACCATCCTCACACAGAATACCACAGACTGTTCTCAAACGAACAAACACTCTCTTGTTTGAGAAGTTCAGCTAGTTTTAGATGTGTCCAGAAACTGTCGTGACACCAAGTGTTCCCACCGTTATATCTTTGTTTCCTTTGATTATGTCATGCAGGCTTGGCATTGACCCTGACTTAGTCTGTATTAGAGTTTTTATGAGCTTCCCTTGGTCTGAAACTTTAGACCGTCTTCGTTTTATAGCCCTCTTCTCAGTTTTTGACTTTTGGGTCTGTCCATTGCACAGACTTGTACATGCTGAAATGCCACAAAAGTAGGACTCCTCAGACTGCGATGACGTTTCAGAGCTTCCTTCAGATGGAGGACCCTTATACGAAGAGTGATAAACTTCCCCAATGTTAGAGAAGTCCCTCTGGTTCGTAAAAGGCTTCCTTCCTTTAATTTCCCCGTTGGCTATTGGATGCAGAGGCTCTGTTGTTGGCTTAATAGTCTCTATTTTTTCACTTTTGTATTTACAACGCTTTTTCTGAAACCACAAGTAAAAAGAGAAACAGTTAGGTTCTGGAAGGCAAGTGGAGCATAAAAACCAAGCCTAAGAACCAGCGCAGGGGTGAAAAGCTGAGTCACGCCCCACCTGCCGGCAGAAACACACTTAGTTCAGCCTGCCCTCCCCACACCACCGTACCTTCTTCTCAGGGGAAAACTTCAGGGGCTCCACAATGTACAGGTCCTCCGCTTCCACTGTAAGAGAGGGAACATAAATTTAGCAGTGCTGGCACTGCCAGATCTAGAACAACACAATTCTAAACAAATAATAATGGCATGACAAAATATTTCACTTATCATACATTTTTGCTCCCATTATATGTTAATGGAGATAGAACATATAAACACTGAAAATGAAGTCAACAGACAGAGGAATTCCCCTGTGCTGCCATGGCAGCTGTCAGTGATATACATATGACCTCCTGATAGATGAGGCCATAGCAGAGGTGCAGAGAACATCCTTTGGGGAAAAGGAACAACAGTCACCAAAATCAGCTTCTACAGTAATGAACTCTTACCAATATAATATTGTTTAGTGTGCTGTCTGCCCATGACAGGACAGACACTAGAAGCATGTGTGCCTATCCAGGACACAGATGTTCAGACTGACACGAGGCCAGTCTCGCATTCTTCCATTAGTGCTTCGTAAACTATTCTTCCAAGACAAAGCAATCGGGAGAACTTGGAAAAAGGATGTTTTTGCAAAAAAACCAAATCACACCAGTCTACACCTTAGCTAGTCTCTATTGGAACATATTCCCAATTGAACTGATAGGTTTTCACACAGTTGTATTCACAGCACAAAAACCTGTGAAGCAAGCTTGCTGCACCCAGAAAAGCAGTATGAGCTGCACACTTAGTAGTTACTACAATCTACACACTTGTGGTTTTGCAAGATGATGCCTAAGAAACCAAACTTCAGTTGTCCTGAGTGTAACATGAACACTGAAAAGACCAGATCATTCCTCATACCCAGACCAAGATAATCTAAATTTTCTTACTAATAAAATAATTTAGGATCCTACTTAGGATCCTACTTAGGATCCTACTTAGGATCCTACTTAGGATCCTACTTAGGATCCTACTTAGGATCCTACTTAGGATCCTACTTAGGATCCTACTTAGGATCCTACTTAGGATCCTACTTAGGATCCTACTTAGGATCCTACTTAGGATCCTACTTAGGATCCTACTTAGGATCCTACTTAGGATCCTACTTAGGATCCTACTTAGGATCCTACTTAGGATCCTACTTAGGATCCTACTTAGGATCCTACTTAGGATCCTACTTAGGATCCTACTTAGGATCCTACTTAGGATCCTACTTAGGATCCTACTTAGGATCCTACTTAGGATCCTACTTAGGATCCTACTTATCTGCTCGTTTTCAAAGACAGGCTATCAGAACTTCAGAGAAGTAGGGCATTCAGACTTCCCACATGTGCCATAAAGAAAAATCCACTTTCTGCAAGCTTCATAGCTTTGTAGATCTGAATGCCTGCACAGATTGCTACTAACCCCAAGAAAACATCTGTAGAGTATAAACAATAGCAAAGACTATTAGTATAATTTAGCACAGTTCTCTGAGTGTCCGGTAACTTGTCTGTGAAACACCCTGTCCTACAGAATGTTTAAGTGAACTACTGTAGTCCAATGTACTCTGACATTAACCTTCGATTCCATTTTCATACACTTGCAGTAACACACACATTGTATAGCACTAATAGAGTAACACTAGAAACTAGATGTATGAGGTGTGAATAATACCTTCTTTACCAGCTAGCTGAAAAGACTGTGATCTGACCAGTGGAAGAGAAGTTCTTCTTTTCAAATTCATATCATCATAGGAGGAAAAACACCTAGAACAAAAAAATCCACAAAGCTTTTATAAACACAGTTTTCTCAGGGCTTTGTCATACACGTATTTCATTAAGAAACATCTTTGGCAGAAGGACAGAATTATTCACCAAGGTGCGCAAGAAAGCCTTGCAAACAGACACAGTACTGTATTTGCAATGAACTATCATGGCATGTTGAGTGCAGTAGCCCCAAAATGCTCTTAGGAGAGCATTACTACAGAGCACTAACAGTTCTTTGCTATCAACTTTGAGTTTGCAGAAACAAAACTCAGAATTAAAGTAGATGTGCCAGTCGCAGCAGATTTAGGCAATACCAATAAAAGCTGCAAGAACAATTACGTTTCAAATACAAATGCATTACCTTTTGGGACTAGGGTAGTGATTACTTTTGGGAATTTTTGAGAGGTAATCTTCAC
This sequence comes from Patagioenas fasciata, assembly GCF_037038585.1. Taxonomy (NCBI): domain Eukaryota; kingdom Metazoa; phylum Chordata; class Aves; order Columbiformes; family Columbidae; genus Patagioenas; species Patagioenas fasciata. The sequence continues at coordinate 23,383,047 of NC_092525.1, read as the reverse complement.
AGAACTGAGAATTGCTTCTGCACCGCTGCACACATAGCACCAAGCCCAGAATGACACAGAGCACCAGAGAAATCACAAGGTAAGTCTGCCGATCAGAAACCTGGAAGAATTTGATACAGTTGTTAGACACAAAGAATAATTTCATGATACTATTATTCTTGTTTTAAACATTAAAATCTTTAAAAGAATAGAAATGACATTGTCAAGTCACTTTCCTTCAATATCACTAAACACTTGTTCAAATTGGAGTATTTTTTGAGGTTTGATGTAGTCTGTTGGCTACGCAGCATTCAAGGACTGAAGGCTGAAAACCACAGCGCAAAATTTCACCCAACTATGGTACTACTATAACTTAAAGCAGCAGCCGCCCCTTGCACAGACCTAGCTGGAAGTTATATACCTTCCACAGGAAAGGGTACTAAGAAATTAACTTCTCTGTTTTATGGTTGATGTAATACTATCTCAATTTTACAATGCTTTTCATTACCTCGATTGCAGTTCTTCACAGAATAAGTAACATTATAGTCACTTCATTCAATGGGTTTTATCTTTCTGACTACTCTTCCATTTCACAACCTAACAGAAGGATTTTTTCAAGTATGTTAATTTCTGAAGCTTACTAGAATTATATGGAACCTGAAATCCAAGGATATTTTGCAGATGCTTTAAAAAAGCAAATGAATTGCACAGCTGCTTTCCTACAAAAATCTATCTTGAACACAGTAAGAGATCTCACAAGTCACACAAAGATTTCAGAGAGAACAAGGAACATGACCTCTCATTTTGTACCCAGCAAATGCCTCAGACTAACAGACTGGGGTGACCAGAGCTGAGTTCAGGGAAAGCCATGTGCTCCAGGCCCAGGATACTCATCTAACATACCCTGATGATCAGCACTGTCAACTCCTGGTTGAAACCACACCACTCATGAACAGCAGCTTAGCCAGCCAGGCATCAAAGGAGCCTCACTAAGTGTCAGAAAACAGCTCAAGATGTCTTTGGCAACATACACCAAAAAAAAAAAAGTCATGTTTATGGTACTGCTTGAAATCTCAGGGTGGAAAATGTAAACATTTTAGAGAACATGTTCCTAATATTCTTTCCAAGATTCCCCTAATCTCAAAAGATCACAACAGCCAGTGGGGAAAGGAGAAGGGTGTCTCAGCTACACGAGCCTCCCATTCAGTAGCTAAGTGTGCAATCCTCCACATACTCATCTGTTATTACAGCCCAGTTCCAACAGCGGCCAGTACACTCTTGCACATTAAACCTCCTGTGGCAAAAGTCTGTTATTATTTAAGTGGACAATATAAATGCTGGACACCGCAAACCATCCCATTTTACTAAAGCTGTGTAACAAAGCCACACAATCTAACTGCTTATATAACGGAGCACATTCCAGAAAAGTTCCTGAAGCATGAGCTTTATCATTCCCTCTGATATGTGTCAAACATTCTATATGTGCAACAAATCCTATGATTACCATTTCAAAGTCAGTGGTTAGACTTCGAATTTCATTAAGAATCATTTCACAGAATGATATAAATTCCAGTGCACTACAGAAAAGCTGAGATATTAAGTTATTCTGTTATCTTTATTGTTAGCTTAGACTATAATCATGGGGCTAAGTAAGGTTGTAATAGAAATTACCAACATCGCTGTGCAGAAGGCAGATCAAGCTTCTTAAACCTTCCTCCCCTCCCCTGGCCAGCTGCTAAAGTAGGTTGAAAGCAACTCTAGAGACAACTTCCCAAATGAAATGCTTCATCTAATGATTCCAGGCCTCTTCAAACTGAGATACGTTTACGCACCTATTTCCTTTAAATTCTCGTGCAGTATTTCTAAATTATAATTACCTCACGTTTTAACTCCGCCACAGTTGTTGACAGATTGGAAACTAGCTGTGTCATGTTGGTGAGCTGTGCCTGTAACAGCTGGATTGCTTCTGTTTGCCGTTGATCCTGTGTTAAAGAGAGTCATGGTCGTACTATTTAATTGTCAGGTTCCCACTATCATACAGTCAGTCTCACATGTATCAAGTTAGCATTCTGTCTGACACAGGCATTTTGTAGCCACATGATCTATTCAGCATTGCTTTCAACAAAACTTTCATCTAACATTTGAAATTGCTTAAGCAGCATTAGTCTCACACACACTTAAAAAAAAAATCAACATTTTTACTTATCAAATCATGTTTTGTAACATTATGCCAAGTGCATTTCATTACAGTGACTTCTGCTGTCTTCATTAAGGGCAGATTAAGTAGCCAGTTCTATGCAATCATTGTAAGGAAGCTGACTACTGTCATGTTACAATATACACATGCAGATGACTAACCAGAGTTCAAGTCTAAGAGCTGACACACAGCAAGTCAGCCACTTAATGACAGCAGCCCAAGTGCTTTGCTGCTATCACCTCCTTCCTGGAAAGAGCCCTAACAGGATTCTTAATCCTATTAGAAGTTAAGAAACATGAGCAGAACACTAGGGAGATTAACGAGGAAGACCACCTCAGATCGACCAGCATTTGACACTACTAAGAAAAAAAAAAGGCAGAAAAGACAACATATATGATCTCAGGAAAGCTGTGATTTTCTTCAGTGTTGATGGATAAGCAAACTACAGGCCTGGGATGGCACTCCAGAACTTTCCAGGCAGTTTGGGATTAAGTCTGCTATGCCACATGCACAGTTGCTTTAGCAATTATTCCGCACTGCAGGTAGCACTGCTCAGGAAAGCCAGGATGGCAGAGTAGGAAAACTTTGTCAGCTCTCACTTCCCTACATCACATTTTAAAGAATGAACTACGCTTTTGTTACAGGCACTACACTTTCAAATGCAAATCTGGCATAAGCCATTACTGTACCCCTCTCCCTTCCCAGCAACATCAGGGCAACGGTCTATCTATACTTTAAATCAGAGATGAAAAATAAACCAAATTTAAAAAAATGGGTTTGAGTGCAGCTACAACCAAGAAACAAGGGTTGAAAATTACCTGAACAACATTTACATTGACAAAAACATTTAGGAATTTTAGCCATAACCAGCTGACAACTGATTGTTTTTTTTTCAAACAGAAAAATTGGGAAATGGAGTTGGAAATGGTTTTATTCTAAAACAACCGGAAACATATCTAAAAATTTGATTCGATGCTGGGAAGCATGGAGAGGATGTTTTTAAAAGTCAGACACATGACTAATGGAGTTCTTCAATTAAAAGAGGATTTCTGCACCAACTTGTGACTCATTCTGAAAAGTAAACTCTCCTAAGCAGGAAAACACAAGTACTTCAACAAACCGTACCTGCTCTTCTGCTATTCTTGAGGTGTTCTGAAGTTTTATTATTGTTTTATTGAAAGCCTTCTGCATTTCTTCCATTTGCTTTCGGTACCTAAAACAAAGAGCATAAAGGTCTGAAATGCTAGTTCATAAAACTCTTCAACACTACATCCGCATTTAGGAAATACCACTAGGCAAGGGGAAAGCTTCTTTTTGTCCAAAGAAGTTTTATTTAAACATCCAGTGATATTTCCTTTTAAGTTTCACACATTAAAAGAGGGACGTGCCTCTTCCTATTCCCCCCTCTCCCCATCCCTAAGGTTAAAGTCGAGTCTATTTCAACAGCTTAGACCTTAGCACCTTCGCTATGGAGAATTCTCTACAAATCCCTCTTGATTCCCTCTCCATGTTCCCTGCTTCAACGAAAGCTATTACTGGCAACATGGTAGTTTAATTGGAAATGATCAACTCAGTGAAGGTAGCATCACAAGTCTGTGTCATTCAGTTTAACAGCAACAGGAGGATATACCCCTTCGTTGAAACGATTACGGACCAGATTAGCGTTTACATCCTGGCAATGCTTTATCCTTTTAAAAAATCCACAGCAACACTCCTCAAAACAAAATAAATGTGATTGTAACTGAAATACAGAAAGAGAACCCTTGTCACTTGTAGACATCTAGGTCTCCAGTAGCTACATAGGATTAGGTACTTTTCTCAGTTTTCCATAAAGCTTTAAGCTGTGACTTAGGTTATACTCTGCTTTCACTGTACTACTTTCCATATGTGTATGCTCCTTTGTATAGTTGGCTAAAATCATGTTTACATACAGTAGACTCTTTCCAGTCTTCAGACTTACCTCTGACTAAGTTCTTCTAAATAACGGCTGCTGAGAGACATGTTTACTTCTAGAGCTTTTATGCGATTATTAAGGCGCATGAAGACAGACTCCTTCTGATTAGATCCATGAACAAGATTTCCATTTGCATAACCTAGATCCGTTGAATTCTGCAATTCAGCATAGAAGTCTGTAGCTGTTCTCTGCAGTCCTCCAGAGACTGGAATCGCCATGAAAACTTCTTCAGCTGTCTGATCATCCTCCTTTGTTTCAGCAGATACAGAAGACTCAACAGGAAGCAAAACAGGTTTCTGCACTTCTGGAGCGCTTTCCTTTCCCTCCCCAGCATCACCAGCTAACATGCCCACTGTATGTTCAGGCTGCAGAACTGTCTCTGTAGGCCTTAAAATAATCGGAGTAGCAATACTCTCCCTTGCGCTCATCTCCTTTACCTCAGTGGCCACACTAGTCTCAGAAACTACAGGGGTTTCTTCTGCAACAGAGCTCTCAGCCTTTTCTGTTTCTTCACTGATCTCAGTTTCATCCACCTGGGCAGTCACTCTTGGCACTACCTGGCCTGCATCATCTTTGGCAGGCTCCAGTGCAGCGTCTGTTGTTGGAAATGGCTTAATTTCAGCAGTAACTCCTAAGAGGAGGGATTGAGAGACAGTTTGAGGATGGCTTGGTTCCAGTTCAACTGAATCTGTGGTCTTGTTACTGATCTCCTCCTCATGGACCGCAACACTGAAGTCAACTGCAACAGCAGATCCAGATGTTCTCTCAGCTTTCCTGTCTAATTTGTCAGGTAGAGGCTCATCTATTGACATATGTATAGATTCAGTCAGAACCACCTGTGGCTGCTGAACATCAGCAGAGTAATCTTGCCCTTGTTTACCTGCAGTTTTACTACTCTGTCGATGCATGGCTACCGCAACTGAACACCGCTTAAACAGATATTCTGAAAAAGTGGAAATACAACATGCTGTTGCTATGTCATAGCAGTACTTTTCTGTCTCAAGTTCAAACCATGATGCTGCTGCTTCTTCCTGATCATCACTGGGCAGCAAGGTTACTGTTGACTGGCTTGTATCTTCTTCATACTCTTGTACTAATTGAACAATAGGATTTTCTTTTGTCAAATCCACAATTAATTGCTCTTTATCTATCTGTGGAGTATCTGTAGTAACAAGCCTACAACAAAAGAAGTAAAGATGGGATGTTACTTCCAATAGTTTCATATCACTGCTCCAGAAGACTGCAGAAGTAGGATCTTTTAGAAAATCAGTGAAGCCTATTCCAGTGACAAAAGCCAGTTCGGATACACTCAAATTCTGTATTTTCTCTGGTGTTTTTCAACCCTGATTTGCAAACAAATTATTTCAACCCTTGCTTCTGAAACAGCAAGCCTTCTCAATCAGATATTACCCATTCTCTCAGCCTTTTTTAAAGTCACCAGTTCAAATATCACTAAGTTTTTATACGGCAAGCATCTTACTCTTCTGTTGCAACCTTCAAATACAAATGCAAGAATTGCAACCTTCCCACTGACCTCCTTCGGTCTCTCAGCAACCAGAGTGCTAGGAAACCATGAAACCACTAAATACAGCACAAGTCATAGCTTAGCATTTAAGAGCTAGAGTCTCAGCTCTAAGTAGCCAAATCAATTCTAAAAAATTGCACTCAACTGAAAAAAACCCACAGAATTTCTACATACAACTTCTCTTCCCAACCTAATTCCATATCTTTGCATACATATTTTCAGTAAGGGAAGTCTAGCAAAAAATACAAGCTTCTAAATCACAATTTGTCAACACAATTTAACCGAAGTTTCAGCAACAGATCTTACATTCATAATTAGTCTCCTTTGCAGGAGACAACCTGCAAAACCTGGAAGAATATTAAGTCAGTTTCCACCCAATAAATCTGCAATAGACAAGAGTGAAACTGGTGCTACTTCTAAACAAAATAATGCAAACCATTGAGAAAGTTAACTATTCATTTTGACAGTCAATTGTTAAAACAAAACCAAACATCTCATAATGGAAATAGCTATAAACAGTAACTGAACCAATATACTTTCCTTGTTAGTACATTACCACACTACACACTTCAAATACTTGCTTTTTCATTTGTTTAAGGCAGCATGCCGTATCTGAGCATTCTACTACCTAAGATGTCAGACTTGTTAGTCTCTGCTAGAAACACACTGGAAAAAAAACAGACCTCACACCAATGACTTACTCTGGTGAAGGAACAGGAGTTGGTTCAAGCAGCCTTGGTGCAGCTGTAGAAGTTGCAGGGGTGGCAGTGACATTTTCAGACAAACTTTTGTTGCCTGCTGCAGGAAGGAAGAAAATGTGAACATAACTCAAGAACCATGTTTGTTTTCAATGAATTTTAGTTGCTTTTTTTTTAACATTTGTTTTATTTTATTTTAGATTATTAATTGTACTACCAAATTAACTGCAGATCTCATTCAGTTATTTGAATAGAAGTGCTACTGTTACTTTATGTATACAATGTTATGGACAGTCTCAAGATATTTCCACAAAGCAGCAGCAAGTCAGACTTCATAACTGAAGCTGGGTAAATACAGAGGATAAAGATCTCCAAATATTGCTGAACAAACATATGTTATCCTTGTATCAGTTCTCTTCTCTGTAGATTCAGCATCTTTGTTCCACTTTTCACAGTAGGATAAGAATACTATGGCATTAATCAGGAATGCCATAAAAGGTGAAAAAAGTAATTTAAACAGAGATCATCCAACTCATAAAATATTTTTTAAAAATTATACTTTCCAGCATGCTTTTATACATATATATATAATTATATATAAAGATACCTTCAGATTCAGAGGATTCTTCAGTTTTGGCTCCAAGCATATTAGCAGCAATATTCACCATACTCAGGATAGCATCTAAAAGAGAAAATAACTAATCAAAGGGGTCATATTCAGAGGGCCCAGAGGGTCTCATACTGCTGCAGCATAACAATTCTAAATATTTTAAGATTTGAAGAAAATCTACTCTCTACAATCTGTTGCTTGAATGCAATCTAGATCACTCAAGGCAATTGGAAGAAAACTGTAACAAATATCCACAGATGCGGCTTAGATTTTTTTTTTTTGAAAGGATCTGTTACGTGGAACAGTTTTTTCCTTAAAGAAAACAAAACAAAACCAAAAAACACAGAAGTAAATGCAAAGAGGGTCTGCTCTATATCAGCACATATATTAAATGCAGCTAATTCTTTGGTCCTGCATTGAAAACAGACACCATTGCCAGGCGTACTTAGAAAATGAGAACCAGGGAAAGAGCACCTTATTGTAAACACACAGAAGTTGGTCCAATTTTGCCCATTTCTCCCCCACCCAGGAACATACATCTGTATTGCATGTCACATGGCTAAGTTCATAGAGTGGCATTTCAGTAGTAATGACAAATTTCCTGAACTCCAGGAAGCTGTGTTCAGAACCTTGGTTCTGCCTTTCCTCCAAAACGTGTCAGAAAATACGTTCTTGAATTACATATTTATCTGGGGCTGTATTCATTGAAAAGTCAGGATAAACAAAAGATGTTAAATTTGATGTATGACTGGTTTCTTATTATTGATGGAGGAGCAGAAAGAATTAAAAGAGTTGGTACAGAAGCTTCCCAGTCTGGAATGGCAGGAGAAAGAACACTGAGCTATCCTCATGGGTCAGACTAGCAGACTGCAAAACATTTCTTACAGGATCACATGCCTGAGGAGTCTGCTGTCTCCTCAGAGGATCACCTTCCTCACTGTCTATCAGTCTACTTAAGACAAAGGATGCAAAATGGAAGTCCATCACATTTGTCTAAGCATGCATGTATATATTTAAACAAAACAAAAACTAAAAAAGAAAACCCAAAATGAAACACACACCCCCCCCCCCCCAAAAAAAAAGAAAAAACCAAACAACCACCCACCAACTCCATATACCTTCCAAAAAAGGAACACGGACTACCCTACCAGAGAAGAAAGGTCTCAAAAAGATTTGCAAGCCAGAATTAAATAATGATCACTGCAATGTTTCAGTGCTCAGCCATCTTCCTAAAGCAAACTCAGTCACAGGTGTTTCAAAGCTTTTAATCTTGGCTTTAGTACTCCTACAATGCAGTGACTTCTGTGTTGTTTTTTTTCAGGCAGTGAACAAAAACTCCCAATATTGCACTTGCAGACAGAACATGTGAATTCACCTCCTCAAGAAAGCTTGAAGACAGGAACTTGTAAAGTTTGAAAGAGTCAGGGAAAAATATACTGCTTTCTGTCATCAAGAGGCTACATTTAGAAATAAAACTGCCTTTTCCACTATGTTTCCCATTTGAAAACCACATTAACCTGTGCAAATTCCTAGTCATGACTTTTTTGTTCTTAAGTGACAACTATGTTCTAGGAAATATTATAGTATATATTATAATAGTAGCAAAGAACTCTGCAGCTCTGATCCACTACAGGATGAAAGGAAAGCCTCAGCCCAAACAGCATTCATTCTGAGCCCAAACCTACACCACAGTAACAAATCTTCACTAACTGGGACAGAAGGAAGAGCAGGACAGTGTAAAAGCTTTTCAGAGGAAGCTGTGTGGCAGCTTATACTGTCCTAAATAATGTGGCAGTTAAGAATACCATTAAAACAGAATATGCAAGTGTTCTTTGGAAAACCTCCAGGTGTGGGGTTTGGCTAATGAAAAAGTAACAAGAGACAATCAATAGTCCTTAATTCTTCCAAAAATAAAAATATGTAGGTCTTATGAAGAACACAGAAGCTACAATATCTACATAAAGCCTTCTCAGATACAGTAGCCTCCATCCTTTCCTTTCAAGCTGTACAAAGTAAATCGTTGTATTGCCTCCTATAAATAAGGCACCTTAACTAAGCACAGATTTCCAAGTTCTGAATTATTAAGGTCCTACAGTGCTTTAGTAGTGGTTATTTACATCCGTATTTAACACCCATATTATTTTAAGTGCTCGGGATCCTTAAATACAGAAAGTAAAGTTTCAAAAGAGAATAGAGATCCTTAGAACTGGAATGTTCTATTTTTAGAACACTTTAAGACCGATACCCCATCTTCAAATTGTCACTATTTATCCTGAGGCACTTAAATAGGAATCACAATAGATTGTTTCAGTAGAAAAAAGTCATAGCTGTTGCATGACAAAATGTCGCTCCACGTTGAATTAGCTTAATTTGTTTCACCACAGCAATATTTTTTCTAATAAATCACACTCACTTGTAGCAGAACCAAGGAGATTTTTTGAAGATTTTTCTTCCCCTGTATTATAATCCAATAGATAATCTATAAAATAAAGAAGAACACTTATGAATTTCAAAATTAAATGTGTCACAGGCAAAGAAAATAAACCTTAAGATTTAACACGTCATTCAACTACGTCAGTTTGAAAGCGTGGAAATAAAACTACAGAAATGAAATTAAAGGTCAGGTTACATACTGAAATATCAAACTCCAAGCAATGAGAAACCCGAAGAGATTCAGGGTTCAAGTTTCAGTTTCCACAGAATTCATGACACAGATGCAACAAACAGCTCACTGAGCTGATGTTCTCCCCCCTCTTCTCCTCATGAGGCCTGGAGATAGGTGCTTGCTTTTTTTTTTCTTTGAACATAAAGTCTACAAGCCAAAATAATCACCTTTCCAATTGCTTGCAGCATTGATCATACAATCTCAGAAAATGGGCTAAGAACAACTAAGAATAAAGCTGTTTCACGTGAGCCCCTTTGATTACTTTAGTTATCCTTTACTACTGCCAGCACATGACATTACTCAGGCTGCCAAGTAAAATAGAGACTTATTACTAGCATTTTAAAGTAACCCTCCAATTAGTTAAAATAGGCTGTTAAAAACTTAAAAGGAATGTTGGATAAGCTCAGAAATCCTGAGATACTGTCAACAATACTAAGAGTAAATTTAGCAGTCAAATAATTTCTTATATGCAGGAAACGACAAGCCACCAGACTCACACAAGACATGTCTGAATGGCTAAAAATGCAGAAATTATTTGCTTACCATAATCTTCATCAAAGAGTTCTTGTCGTTCAGACTGATACTGAGAATCAGCTATTTCTTCATACTCTTCAACCATGCTTGTACCAAATACCCTATGAGCAAAGTTTTAAAATAAAAACCTAGTAGCCTACTAGTCACGTAATTACTTGACATAATCAGTAATTAGGTAAACAATATTAACATTATGTAATATGTAGCATATAAATTAGATAAGCAATAGTTGCCATCAGTTGACCAAGATCAAGCAGCAGGTATGCTTATTTTCTCAAACTTGTATCCACAAAGTCCATCACATGTTTTCAAGTGCTGCACCAGAACAAGATTCTGCTTTAATTCCAGTAATTCCACAGAGGCTTTTCCTCCTTTTTAACTTGAACTCAGAACTCATACCTAGACTTCCTTGTATTAAGCTCCCTAAGAGCTCTTAGGCCTCCTCTTCAGCTTCACCTTTGACTAATTTCAAAACTATCTCTTCATGACTGTCTCACTTAGCATGTTTTATTCTCTTTGACCTCCTGTTCTGCTGAAATAAAATCCAATCAAACCAACTTAAAGCAGCCTTGTCAACTGAAAATATGGTTTGGCTTATAATGCTAGAGTTCCCGGTTCAAATCCTGACATAGCTTTGGCAGGAGAATTGAAATCTGCTTGGGTTTGTGGTTTTGTTTGATTGGGTTTAGCTTTATATTTATTTGTTTTGTTTGTGGTTTGTCTTTGTTTAATTGGGTTTTTGTTCATTCTATTGTTGTTGGTTTTATTTTAGGAGCAGTATAGCCAATTATTCTCTGAAATACACACACACAGTTATTATAATTTAGGTATTCCAAGCACTACTAACTTTACATACCTGGGGTGCCAGGCAACACAGCAGTTTCCCAAAAATAACTCACCACACCTGCTCCTTTTAGTTCACCATTTGTTCCTTGTTTTGCTTGGTCAGCCTTGAAATGTTCATGTTTTCCCATAAGGCTGCTCATGCTCCTGTTCCCTAACATACCCCTGCAAATCTAAACTATATCTTACATACGGGAAAATCAAATCAGAAGATCCAAAGCTTCTTTAACAGATGTGAAACATGCTACACAAGAAGTGAGTGAGGTAATTACTTAATTCACAGTATTTCCAAATAACTTAAATATTCTGAAGACTAGCATTTGTTGCCTGACTATTATTAGAACACTAATCCTTACTGCAAGGAAGTAGAAAGACAAAGCAAAAACATGAACATGTTACCTTATAAGACTCAAAGGACAAAAATGTTCCGATCCAAAGTGTGATATCAATTCCACCTACAGAATAAGAGGTACTTAAAATAAAACTCCAAAGACCCACAGTCAACAGTTCATTTAACACATACATCCAATCTTGAAATGGCAAGTTTTATTTACTCAAGGGATTTTTAGATTGCCCATAACAGGAAAGACTCAAAGATTTGTTCTTGCCATGCATTAAAGTGCTGAGTTGCAGTAGAGAACACCCCAAGCCCCATGCACTCATCATTCCAAAAGAAGAGGTTGCTAACCTTTATGTACTTGATGAACATCTGAAGCGAGAGAAAGGAAAAGAGAAAAAAAAAGATGTCAGTACAAAGGCTGAACACATGCCGCAGGCAACTAGAGTTTTGTTGTTTTTAATTCAATACTATAAATGCCTAAGAAGACAAGTTAAGAAAGATAAAGTTGCAATACTACTTCATCTGCCCTAGGTAGCAAGATTTCACTTAGTCCTTGTACCTTGCAGATAGAAGGTAACATGCAACAAGTGTTTTATTAATGAACTTAACAAGTTACCCTATTTTTCTAGGCAACATGATTGTAGACAGAAGTGTGTTAAATTTACTAAGTGTGGGTTTTTCCCCCCTTAAAGAGCACAGTTTACAGGAAGTGACTCAAAAGGAAAAAACATCCCTTTACAGCATGCATTCTATGGACTGCTGCTGCTTCAAGTTCAATATAATACATTTCGATTTATAGAACCACTACTGGAAGAAAATGTATAGAGAATCTGATGATATATTTAGAAGCCGTAACCATCAGTATTTCTAGTGTGATCTTAACTACACACTGGTATTTATTTAATTCAAATTAATTTGCAAGTGTAGAATGCATTTATATTAAAACGCTATGTAGACACTACCAATGAAGATCAAGGTAACTATTCCCATAAAAGCACTCGTATCAAAAATAATGGAATTTTTTTGTAAAAGTTCATTACACCACTTAAAAATTAAACTTTTCAAAACATTTTTGGGCTCTTCTGTAGACTAGGCACACATAGAACTTGTCTACTTTTTGTACTATGATGTAAAAACATCACTAGAACAATCCTTTGAAAACTTTACCACGCTACAATATTCAAGGCAGAACACTGTATCCACCAAGGGATTAACTGCTGAAATATCCAGCATAATTCTGGAACTTCAGTGACAAGCAAGATTCCAGCTACCTTAAGGCATTAATTCAGCCAGAAAGCAGAATTAAAAATAAATGAAATCTCTATCCTGTGACTCATGCAGAATTTCTGGGTAGAAGAGTTAGATAACCATCATTCATAGCTACTTCAACCATTTTTTTTTTTTTTTACAAGCACCATAATTGGAAGATAACGCATCACTGGAGAGGACCTAAAAGCTCTGTATTATATTTGAATTTAAACCTCCCCTACATCCCAATATTTTCACAAAAGCTTTTAGCCCAGTCCAAAGACAACATTATTTATGGAGTTTTATTCTGAGTCTCCTGAGTAAAGATAGCTTGCTGCAAGTTAATTTGAAAGTGGAGAGATCATGGCAAGTGCTCCAGTAGCAGTAAGCCTAAATAATCTGCATGACTTGCAGCTATGACTGAGTAGCTGCCAAACTGCACTTTCAATCTATCGATGAGAACCAGAATTCAAACGCTTACTCTTTCGGACTGCCTTAAGACCATACAGCAGAATACAACAGAAAAATCAAGAAATACCCATATTCTCATCTGTGCTCCAGGGAGTGCGTGTATATATATTTGTATGTATATATACAAAGCAGGCACAGCCAAGAGACAAAACAGGCTGATACTTCTAACCTTACCTTCAGAAAACAATTAAGTCAAATAGAACAGAATGCTGTCTAGATTGTTCTTAATTCAGCTAGCAATTAAGTATGTACTTGGACACAAGGTGCTCCCCAAGACCCCCTCAGTTACCATTATGAGGAAGGCGATGCATGATTGGCTGTGTACTAAACCCTTGTCAAACAATCGCACTAGGGCCACTAACAAAACTAGTGCAATTAATGGTAAATCATGCTTTGAAAACATGTCTCTAGATGCTCTGTTATACACAGTAAGCCCAGCAAATCTCTCCTTTCCTGAGAATCATGGATGCTTTTGCAGCATGAAGTTACCTTAACATATTTTGCATACATCTGTTCATCCAGAGGAAAGCTTTGGACATTTCTCTCATCTCTAGCATGGAAAGTACCTAATTTAATCCATTTGTTTGTTGGATACCTAGAAAAGAAACAATAGAGTCAGCTAATGAAATGCAAGAACCCACTGTTTATAGACACTTGCCAAAGTTTCCCAAAATGCCTTTTCACAGAATACCCCTTTTGTTTTTTTTTTCAATTGCAAGACAGTAGCAATGTGATTTTGTGGAAAGAAGAGTTGCAAGGTAAGGCCAGTCCTAACACAAAACCTCAGCAGTACCTCTCTCAGGCTTATAATAGCATGCAGGCCCCTGAAGGTTGAAACCCTGTACTTGATCCAGTTACTGAAATTCAACTAGCCTACAGTAAAGTTTTTGGAACTGAAGAAGTCACCTCAGATGAACACTGAAGAACATGCTGCACAAGTGACAGGTTGTAATTGTTACTGTAAGCAAGCAGCAAAAAAACAATGAGCGAAGTAGAGTTCGAAAAAGGCAACAGATCAAGTGTGGAAAATCAGAATCCACACACTTCGAGCGCTGAAGAGGAAAGTAAAGGTTTTTGATACACTCTGCAAATGTCTACTTTTTCACACACCAGAATAAACTGCTCACTCCCAAAAGTACTGGGGGCACAACATTCTCTAAAACATAATAAAAGCCACCCTTTAATCAGGCATTCAGCCAATCAGTAGTACTCTTACTACTTCTACTTTCAATAGTGTACTTTTATTTTCTTTTGCAAATAGTTTGTGGGGTTTTTTTGGACAGAGCTAAGCATTGAAGACAGTTTAAGATATGTAAAAATGGTCTGAATGACAAGGGAGGAGAATCCACAACCACAGCGGCATTCTGTTAAAGAATGTTCATTTATGACCTGCCATCTGCTACCCATCTACTGTGTAATTTCTACTGCTTCATTTCTACTTTTCAACAGATTTTTCCGTTTTGCTTTTAAGGTGGGAAAGAGAAAAAACATAGGAAGCATAGAAAGAACACAAACCGTGTCTTCTAGGACCTCACAGTTACCTTACCACAGAAATAAAAAAGCTAGTAACTGGTAATACGCACAAAGAAAACCCACATAATTTCACAATGAATTACACTATTCACAATAACAGGTATACAGAGATCTTGTTTTATTAAGCCATCCACCTAACTATTTCGCATTCAGAATTGCAAGTTTTGATAACATACCTGTCACTAATAGACACCAGAAAGTCTTTAGGAGTGGAAGAGAATAATTCATGATTTGCAATGTCAAGCTGCTTTACTTGGACTGGTTCACAGAGCTCGATAACAAACCTTGAAGACAAAGAGGAAATTATTTAAAAAAAAAAAAAAGCAGCACTTTGCCTTCGACAATTACAATCCTCAGTCCTTTACCTTGTTACTGCATCCTTCACTGGGTATTAAAGAAGCCCATAAAAACGCTGTACAATAAGGAGGCATCACTTGTTGCTCCCTTCAAAGTCACTAGTGGCATTTATCTGCATAGCTAGCTTAGTAACTCTATCTAGCACCTGCAGCTATAAAAGCTTCACCCATCTTGTACTGAAAGGCAAAAAGTCACAGAACTAAAAAATAAGGATTGCAAACATCACTGAAACCACACCTGAAATACCAGTTAGTACATGGTAAGTGCCAGTTATGTGTCCTACAGTTATCTGACAGCTGAGGAAAGAAACCAAAAACTTTACTTGAACACTCAGTGCTTTCTCTTTTGCAAAATTATAATTATGCAAACCTATAAATACTAAAGTCAAGTTATGCCTTTAAACTTACTTCTTAATACCAGAGACAGAATTCTATGGGGGACGTGACAGAGTGTCTACCCCTAAATTAGTGAAAGTTTCTTACACATACATTTCAGGTGGAGACACACCAAGGTCATGTTGGTCCCACAGTATACATACAGTACCCCACTGTGATGGAAACCTATAACCACTCCTGGCACACAAATAAACCTCAGTAACCTACCAGATTTTAGTACTGCAGGGATTTAGCATATAAAGGTCCATGTTTTCCATCAAAATAGCTGAAGTGCTCTGCATAAAGAAAAGAATTAGTATTTTAAATTGTATGGTAGATCCTAATGCAGCAGACAAGGGTTTTTTGCCCTCTCACAAAAAATAAGTTGCTCTTAGTCTAAGTAACTAATATCCAAGTTTCATAACATTCTAAGCAAGATAACACACAAGAGACAGTATGCCATACTCCTTTTGGGCAATCACAGATTATTTACTATGGCAATTATTTACTATTTATTACAACTTTGTTCAATTTCTGTACTCTGCTCCCCTTCCAAGAGAAACTATGGCAATACCTCTTAAAACAAGGGACAGATTACAGTATGTTGATTTTTTTGCAAATCAAAAATCACAATTAACCCAAACAAAAATAAAATATGATTTCAGAAATGAGTGTTCAGTTTTAAATAAGTGTACTTCGTACTGCTTATTGTACAAGAGTAAATTGAAATAAGGTACACTAATAATTAGCAAGTGTTTACCTTTGCCTCTGGATTAGCTGCCAGAATTTTGGCACCACACTCTACAGAGGCATAGTTATTTCTGTTCTTCTGGACCTTTTTCGTGGAGTGTTGCCCACCAACAGCAGAAGGGTGCATTGACTGACCTAGGAAGAAGAAAATATTGCTACTATAACAAGCCACAAAAAAACCAAACAGTATTTTCACTTTCAGGGAACTTCTGCTCACTGCTTTTCTATAATAAATGCTATCAATTATGCAGTTCTAGTAGAAAAACAAAGTTCCAGGCTGCATTCCAAATTCAGACAATTTCACTATTCAAATTGAAGATGAAAGTGGTCTGTATTTAGACCAAACCAATGAATCCTGAACTTACTCTTCTCTTTCTCTACTTCCATAACTTTCTTCTTCCATTCATCAAATGTTGGAATGTCTTCAGGGTCCTTTGGAGTCATCACCGATGTAGGGTCAATTTCTCCTGCTTTCTTATAGTCTTTCTGCAAGAGAAAGTCATCAACCAATGATGAAAACAATGATGAACCTGAATGCTTTAAAAAAAAAAAGCATCGCTCATCAAGTCAACAGCAGATGCATCATGTTAAAAACTTTGTGCCAAGGTAAGTTCATAAGCAAGGAAAAACATGTGATGATTTCCCCTCAGAATTATAGATTCTTTCACTGCTGGTAATTTTTGTGGCTAAACTAATACGTCTGAAGTAAAACATAAGCATTCTGTCTCAAAACATCTGCTTTTTCTTGAAGATTTTTGTTTTTCCTCCTCCCAAAGGAGAAAAGGTTTCCATGTAACAGAAATCTTCAAATAAGAATGTTGGCCATGTCAGAATTCTAGAGATCCACTAGAGTTTCTGAACATATCAAAAAACAGCAGAATAAGATTATTTTTTTTAATGTTCTACTTAATGTTTAATTATCAAAGAAATAATGCTTTGGACTTGCCTGATAAAGCAGGAACCCCTTTAAGTTAACCATATGCTATACCATTTCAAGTCTCCTCCTTTGTAAAAACACTTTTCCAGCACACCACCAGATGTTGAGCAAAAGCTTCTCACATATTTGAAGCGTAGAGGTTGTTTTGTAGACAACATTTTACAGGTGGTTTCTAGAATGACTGCTTTATTGTTTGACATTTTCTCTGCACTTAAAGCAAGAAATCTTTCACATACAGTTCTATAGCTGAAAGTCCTCAAAAGAGAGCCAAACCCATACATTTGGACATAAGTGACAATAAAATTCTTCACATTACTACACTGCAACAGAACTTTAGATGTGGCATACCCAAAAATACATCCCCAATATAACTAGGAATGAGAGGACCTAAAAAAAGGTGTATCTTCCTCTCCCAATAAAGTTCAGGATACAATATCTTCCTTGGACTATGACAAACATGTAAGTCAAAAATCTGACTAAGCAATGCCAAATCATGCTCTTAACTAGGACATCAGGCCAACACCATAATTATTTAAATTGCAGTCTTTAAAACATAAGATTAAATAAAGAAAACCCTGGATTTTTTTTAATACTGGTTTATACCAATTTGTCTGTAATAAGTTGTTTAGAAGACTCTTCCTAACTGCATGTAGTTATTTTAAGGTACACTGTACTCTGTTCAATAACATTGGGAAAAACTTCTCAGTTTTAAAAGAGAGCTATCAAAATTACTGACAGATTAAATGTGATCCTAAAGAGGCAAAAAATGGTATTGCCATGTCCTTGATCATTCTTTACTTATTTAAAAACATAACCTTTAGGAAGTGCCTGACAGTAAGAACATAAAAGCAGTCACACAGTTAAGTATAAAAGATGAGTCTGACTAAGCATCCCACTTTTACAGTGGACAAATAAGATATCTAGGAAAGAACAAAAACACACCACACATTTTTTATTTCCTCCAATTATCATCTTCGCCTCTAGCCATCTGCTTACTATTTGGGAACTTCAAGACTCAGTCAAGATTCAACACTCAAACTTCTATAAGTTTACTTGGACTGTGCAAACTCCCCCCTTTAAAATAAATAAGTAAATAAATAAATAAAATAAAAACCAGCATCCTGCAGGAAGTCCCAACTTCACTGTTAGATAAAGAACATTTCTTCTGGATCCTGCTTCAGATAGTTTTGATTTCCCCAAACCTTGTATTCGAAGACACTTTGCTCAGAAAAACTGTTCTGTGTCAATGGATCAATGTTGCTGCCCTTTTCTCCCATTTTATTATAGCCTTGTTAACACTGCAATATCAAAACCACACACAGTGCTGAAAATGTGAGGGCCGTGCATGCATACAGTAGCAATTAGAAAATCTATGGATATCACTCATCTTTAACATTGGTGATAACATAACTGAGGACATTAGGCTCCTCTGGGTACTGAGCAGATATCAATTCTGCTTACCTCCTTTAAGTTCTCTGAAGCATTCAAAGCAGATTTTTGCTCATCTGCTCCCTTTTCAGCTGCTGAAACTTTCGAGTCAAACTCTGATTTTGTCTTCTTTCCCTTGCCATGTGAAGATGATATGTTCTCTATATGTTGACCTGCAAGGCTGAAAGTTTTAAGAGTATTAGGACCTATAAAATGATCACAATGTCAATTATACACAACAATAAACACAGACACAACTATGTAGATAAGCAAGCACATGCAAATGTTTGTTGCAAGGCCAAGGCAGAACAGAGCGATTACTTTTCAATTGTTCAGAAACACAACCTGCTTCAATACTCACCTTTCTGGTGGGCTGACAAAAGAGGAAGGCTCACTCTGAGGGTCAGCCTCAAGTGTCCCACCAATATCACAGTCAGGTTCTGACTGCTCAGCTTCACTAGAGCTGACTACAGGGATATCAGCACGGGAATTTTCTATTGCACTGAAGGGAAAGAAATAACATGCTTTTTACCCTTCTGATAACACAAGTAACCCTGCTAATCAACCACATAACTAGAGATATTTGAAAGTTTTTAAAAAGCAACAGTCTCACAGAAATAATTCAGAAAAGAGGAATGAAGTGTGCTATACTTGTAGAACTGCATTCTCAGCTGTACCCATGCAAGAATGGAATTTCCTTTTCCAAACTGTTTGTCTCAGCAAAGGAACACAAAGCTGGCTTCTCATCTCCCATCTCATCTGCAAACGTATCATTTTTCCCATCATCACTAAAAATTAACAGCTTCAGAGTTACCTGACTGCCAGCAATTTTCCTTTCCAAAGGATCAAACATGAGACTGTCCATCATTAAAAGCTCCTAATGCTCCCAAGTCAATGGGCAGCAGTCAGAACAGAACTTGGCTAAAACTAAACGGAAAGGGGTGGCATAACGATACATAGTAGAGCTAGCCTGACTTCCTTTCCACTATTTTTTTTGCTAGTGTAATTAAAAATGAGGTAGTGCAGAAGACATTAACGAAGCTGCATCAGCAGCCTGAACTAACTAATCTGCCCACTGCTCTACTCCCTCTCTCCCAGAAAGGCTGAACACACTGCATCAGATAAATCCTAAGGCAAAAAACCGAGAAGAACAACTCCTTCTGTGCTCTTTAGGAATGACAGAATTGGTGGGGAGGAGAAGATGGATAAATAATAACTTTCAGTTGCTAACTTCTGTGACTGTCCTGTCTGCTCCAGTACAGGGATGACTTTCATATTGATCTAGAAGGTTATAAACCAGATCTGAAAGCTTTATTTTGCCTCCTAAATTTCAACATAAGCTTTCTTCAATGTTGGCAGCAAACTAGGTTAATCCAACATCATGATACAGAGCCGCCAAAACACAAAACAGCACATCAGAAACATATATTTTTGGTTCTCTGACTACTACAATTATCAACAGAAGCAGCTGCAACAAACTCAGAGAGCCAATTTTAGCAGCTCTCATATGATAAAGTTCTCACAGTATAAAACAAAAAACTCACAGGTATTCAGACTTTTTGCCACGTAGCAGAATTTAACAAACACTAGGAATACAAGAATTTATTAGCAACAAACAGGCAGCGGTTTCTCCGAACACCCCAAAATGCGTATATGTGAGATGCACACAGTTTAACTACGCATGTAATACTTTAGTGACTGAAGGCTGACCACTACACCTAATTTTAAAAAGCTCCACATACTCTTGATCTCAGTGGATAGATGAGAGTATGAATAATACCAACTAAACAATATATGAGAGAAGTACGAACTCAAATACCCCGATATCAGGGTGTACCTGACTGGACTCAAATAACTAATTCTGGCAGAAGGTGGATAACACAAGCCCAAAAGCTGCAGTGCTCCCTCTCATTTGTAAGTAGCTTTGCCTTAACTTTTGAAGTGCGTTACCAAGCTGACTTCACATGGCAGCTGTCTTTTCTTGCACCCAGAAGAGGAACTCAGATTATTTTTCAAGAAGTTTTCCCCAGATTAGGTTTGGGTAGAAAAGCTACAGTCAGTGCTGTCCTAAAAACAATTCATTACCCAACAAAAATAGTTTGAAATAACATTACTTCCATGATATTTTGACAAAGAGGTCCTCTTGGAACATCAGACCGGTAACACCTAAGGGAGCTGGACTTTGTTACACTGATGGGAATGAGTATTTAAAAACTGGAAAAATGCTGTCTAAAAATTACAAAAGCAATGAAGTCTTTTTAAACATCATGTTTAACTATGGAGTTGGACTACAGCTGGTTTGGATATGACAGTTAATCTGTACATAGAGAGAATATTTAAAGTTAAACTGAAGTTAGAAATAATGTATAAATATGCATCTCTCTTATAATCATTCTAGCCTTTCTTCCTGTAAATGGTAGTGTCAGAACACTACCAACAACCATTAACTAATATATGAGGTGCCCCAAAACAAGTTTCTATTTCCATTTATTTCATAGATCAAGTCTTCAGAGTTCACCACTCTAGTATTCCCAACTATGACAGCAAGATTGCTTTCAACAGTTACAAAAAACCAAGCTGAATGCTGAAAATAAAATCCTGAATCTCATACTGAGACCTGACAAAAGTTAGACTTATAACACATTGCACAAACTAATCAGCAGTCAATAAACGCTACAAAAGGAAACGTGCTGAAATTACATTCCAGTTTTTCTTTATAAAACCCACAAATTTGGGAAGCTTGATTTTCAAAGACTTGCAAATTACAGATACTTATGAAGTACCAAAAAGTGCTTAAGCATTAGCCTTAGCAGACTAGGCAAGATAAGTCAGCAGACAAGATTTCCAGACCTCTTCTATGCTGAAGAAACTAAATTGGGTAAATTTAAAAAAAAAAAAAAGGGCCCTTAAACACAAAACACCAAAGAGCAGTCTACTTCAACTTAAATGTCTTGAATTTTTATCTACCAAAATATTAGATCTTTATTAGCAGACAATCAGAAGAATATATCCCCTTAGCACACATTAAAAAGCCCAGGAGAATTTTGTGAAAGTACCTTGAACTATATACACGTGGACTTCCACACTACAGTTCACATTTGATAGCACAACATTCCACAAGAGAAGGGAAACAAAATGAAGCACATCAACTCTTGCAGAATGCCTGCAGCAGAGGTAGCTCTGCAATATGCTACTATGCACCAGAATTACAAACTGTCTTGGTTGCACTTATACTTAAATTTGCTATTTCATCAAAAGTCTCTTATGTCAGAACTTATTTAACACTGCTGTTATAAGTCTTGGAAAAAATTTCTGCAAAGTTCTTCCTTAACTTAAAGCAGAGGCCATTGCTGAAGTAGCTTTGATGCTTGTTATTACAGATGTGAAAGCACACTTGCGAAGGGCAGAAATCCTAATGGTAAAGACCTGATGACTTTTATAGTACACATTGCCTAGCACATAGAAGACACCAGATTTTTGTGTCAAAGCAGCACCTTAGAGAGTGATAATGGCAACAGTATGACACTTCACTCAAGTACACAACTCAATCCAATTATGGCATATTCTATTAACATCGACACCATAAACCAAAGTACAGCAAAAGAATCGTGTGGGACAGTCTAGTCTTATCCCTACTACACCTGAAGAGGTAACCCTTTTAACAGCATCAGAGTAAGTGATATTCTCTGAAAGATCAAACCACTAAAATATTAATTTAAAAAGCTTACTCAGGCTGCGAGACTGGAGGTATCTCTGAGGTAGGTGAACTGGAAATGTTTTCAGTGCTTGCAACTATGCCAGATGAAGCTTCATTTAAATCTGCTGAAGGTGGAGTCTCAACTTCAGGTTGGCTTGCTTCACTCATTTCTGTAGTCTGTGAAAACATTACAGGTGAACATACATTTTCAAAACTTGAACAGGAAAAGCATTCGTACAGTAACATCTAGTATGAAGTTTTAACAGTTCAGTGGTTCAGATTTCTGTCACCAGTCAACCTGAAAATCAGACAGCAAAACAGTTAAGAAATAAGTTCTTTTTTTCATAAATCTAGGTGGTATTCGTTGCTGCTTTGGAACAGTTGAAAGAATCTTCCATAGTCTGCAACATTAGTGTAAAAAAATTGGAGAAGGCACACGGAACAGCTTCGTCAACCACGCATTTCTATAAAGAGACGACCAGAAGAAAACACGCTCGAATATTTCAGCAACTGAAAGAAATGATGCTGTTTGTGTGCTTCATTATAATAAAATTTATATTTACTATCTTAATCCTAAGCTTAATTTTGGGGAGTGCTTTCCATCTTATCACTCCAATAGAGGTCCAAAATTATTTTAAGTCTATTTCAGGTTGTAACTGAACGAACATAAAAATCACTTATCACTTCTGAGAGTCTAGTAGTCTTGAATCTTATTTATCCTAGCCTTCAGTTTTCATAAGCCCTTTCACGGCATAATCAAAATAAGGCTAAATCTGGAAGGGTACCTAACCACTGAAACAGGTCAGAGTACCTCTTGCAGCAATAGAAAATGCCATCAAACACGAGTCTCTCATCAACAGCTGGACAACTCCAAGTCATCTGACTAAACATTAAGAGGTCTGGAATGTTTTGCTATAGAATTACATATCTAAACTATGCAATATATATTCAGAAGTATGTCCTATGTATGTTGTCTTGTAATATACAAAACATAAATATATCACATAGATTACTTTTAACAGTGGGCTTTGCAACATTTGATGCCAAGTGCTGACTTAATGGTATTAATGGCACATAAAACTGAAACACAACTCTTTTTCCATCTTAAAGGAAATGAAACGGGGAGAAGCCATGAGGGATTAAAGCTAAAATGGACTGCTATGATCCCCAAGTCTGATCTACATGAAAGATCTCAGTGAGAAGATTGTTTTGTTTCTGAAGAGGCTTCCACACCTATTACATCC
This sequence comes from Patagioenas fasciata, assembly GCF_037038585.1. Lineage (NCBI taxonomy): Eukaryota > Metazoa > Chordata > Aves > Columbiformes > Columbidae > Patagioenas > Patagioenas fasciata. Next base: position 23,359,663 of record NC_092525.1, on the reverse strand, counting down.
AATTTTAATTTATCTTGGAAAGCTTTAGTCAGTACCTACAAATATTAAATTACTCTTATTATTACTTATGCACATGGGAAACACAAGATCTGTCAGCTCACGCATTTTTCTCCCCCGTAGGAAACATGAGTCTAACAGGCAGCCTGCACACAAGTGAAATGCGATAGATGATTACTATGAGCTTTAGATAACCAAAATGAAAGACACTGAAATCCAAGAAGCATTTGAAGAGTATATGGAGACAGTGGATGAAATAAGTCTTGCCTGGTCATATTTTGTAAAGTCATCAAGTAGCTCTTCTGTAGGGTAACTCCGTGTACTTGAGTCTGCATGCTCAGACTCCAGTCTGGGACCAGCCTCTTCCCCCTAGTATATTAAAGGTGAAACAACAGTTAGTATGCAGTAACACTGGCCTTGTAGTAAGAGGAGTTACTTTTGGTACAGATTGAATATTACCTTTACAATAATCAAAATATCAATGAGAAGTTAAGCTACACAAATCTCCAGAGCCACAGCCCACATACATTTAAAATCTCATCTGTATAACAACAACATTGAGTTCAACTGATTCAGTTAAAACCTCAGAGAAAAGACCACTCTAGCATCGTCTCAAGTTGTTTGTGTACTAAGGAAAGTTAATCATTTTGCTATGATTTCCCATGTCAACAAATCCTTCCTATCTCCATGCTGCCCAAAATAGGAGGAAAAAAAAAATGATCTTAAGATGACTTGCAACAGACAACCACTAAAAAATAACACTTGGCACATTTCAGTCATAGCAGCCTTACCACCAGAACCAGAATAATTTCACAAGTCTGGAGTAACCTTTAAAAACCAACTTCATATTTTTACAACTAAAGATTAACAATCAAGTGCAGTAAATTCACAAAGTAGAAAAGAGCAGACACTTAGCAGGGTGTGGGGGGGAAGTTCTAAAGCCACCAGATTGCAGAGCTAACAAAAATTTACTTGCCCCTGAAACTTTTTTTTAAGTTGTGACTACAGCAAGTTATTTTTGAACAATGCTTTGCAGCAAGCAATCTGGTATAAATTTACATGCCACCCATTTTTTAAGTGCCATCTAAAATCCTGTGATCAAGGATTGCAAATACTAGTGTTCAGATCCAAAATGGTCTGTTACACTACACATGATCACATTAACTTGAGAGAGTTGAGGCATACAATGAAGAGCAGGAAGTACTAATTTGAGCAGACAAATCTTAAAGACAACAGCTAAGCAACATCTCTGCCCAAATATTATTAGCTCACATCCTACTCCCCAAGATTAAATAGCATCAATGCCTCAAAGAGACAACTGACTTAAGGAAAACTGATCAAGGGCTGCAAGACTGCTCTTCTAGAGCAGGACAGCTCCAGCAGCCTTGTAAAGAGTAATAGACACATGCTTAAGATTTCCCATACACACAAGAACTTTTTCTTCTATGAGGAATAAAGCACAGTATATTTCAAATCTTTTGGTTTAACTTGAGAAATCTGCTTAAGTATGCACCATGTTAATAGAACGAAGGGAAGAATATTACAAAAAATATGACAATATAAACCAGTGGCTTCCCAGTCTCAAGGCTTACTTGATCTTTCCAGTTTTATTACATCAGTCATTAAACTTGAACAGGACTTTTTTTAGGCAGCCAGAACAACAGGACTGAATTCTCTTTGGCCACACAAGCTGACAAAAAGCACAGCTACCCTAGATGTTGAAATGCTTAAGAAACCTACAATCCTACAATATTTAAAGTTTGGGGGTTTTTTTCTGATCGCGCAGCTCTCCACTTGAGTCAACTAAAATGTTCAATATGCATTGTCCAGGTTTGTGGCATATAGGAGTTTTCTTAGAATGACGACCATGGTTAGCATAACTAAATGGGAAGACCAATATCATCAATGCTACTCATGCTTATCACAGGACCGATTCTTTACCTGTGAAAACAGGTAAATGAAATTACCATGACTTTCTGACATGACCCAACAGCTTGGGAACTCACTATGAAACTGCAATATGCAGAAACTTGTTATGAGTTAATCAGGGTGGGGCGATTACACTCAATTTAACCTAAGGTGCTGAGTAATGTAAATAAGGGACAGAACCTTGTTTATTAGGATTTCACATATGTGTTTTAGCTTTATTAATTTTTATTAAACAGAAGGAAAACAAAGGAATAATTACTGACTTAATAAAACAATCTTAAAGCATCTATTTAGGATAACAATTTGTGCATTAGGTTTTTAACGCAACACAGATGCAACTGGCATACTGTGGCCCAGACTTATCCAGGCCATCACCTCTTATCATGGTCTCTACAGAGCCACATACTGTCCCTGATGACCACTTCTAACATCTGGCACTCAAACAAAATATCTGAGCCACCATTACCAGTTTTCCTATTTGTTCCTCACTACGCACAAACTGTCCAGCTGTATTGTGATATAACTGCATCAAACTTGAAGTAAAGGAAAAAAAACATGGGAAGAAAACATCATGGCTGACAAAACAAGTGAGTATATTAAATATTCTGGCCAAGAAGACTCCATGAATCAAAGTGTATGAATCAATTTTTTTTAAGTTTAATATCACACCAGACTGAGTAGCTAATTAACATGATTTATCCAGCATACCTTTTCCTGGACATTTTCATCATCATTTGCCAGGGCACAAGCATCACCTGAAGCATATTGCACCGCTGATGAAAGACTGTCTTTACAAAAGACATGCCAAATGGGAAGCCTATTAAAAAAAACAAAAAGAGTCAAAGCCTTGATTTAAAATGAATAACATTTTTAAATTTCCTTAGCGTTGTGTCTCAACCTTTTTTCAGCTGTTCTCATGAGGTGCCTAAAAAAATATGTACAGTCCATAGATAATTTTTCAAAACTATTGGAGGGCTTAACTAATTTGTGTCACCTTCCACTTTGTGACATGATATCACCCCAATAACTGTTTTGCTAATACTTTTTTCTTTTGGAAGTAGTAAATTTGTCGTGTGTATTCTGTTACTAATTTGTTAAGTTACTGCAAGTTAGAAAGAATTTGAATAAATTATATCTTTCCTCATATAGTAACAGGATATCTTTAGCAAGGATTATTACTAAGCAAAAACTAAAGCCACAGATTAAAAAAATAAAGCTTCTTATTCCCCTGTACAGATCATACCTGAGAAAATTCTGCATGGTCAGCAGCATCCAGCACATTTCAAAGAGGTAGAGAAAATAAGTATACTAAACAACAGGTTGATGCAAAAAAAACAACACCAATGAAAATGTAGAGACAAAGGGCAAACCAGGTGCTGGCTTTAGCTACAGCCTCCATAGATATTTGTTTTGTACTTTCAGTTTCAAGCAGTTTTGCTTCTCAGTAGAAATGGTTTTATTTTCACAGAAAACCACCAAACATCTATACAAACACTTGCATCAGAACAGCATCTTGTGTTGCTTATAGCGCATGGCCCCTTCACATCCCAAAAAAACATCTGCACAGCAAAACATGAGACAGAGTCCCAAAGGCCAGGAAAGGTCTTCATGCAGACTTTGAAGAAGTCCAGCAAAATGCAATGCAAATTGAGCTTTTAGTGGAGTTTCCAATTATACTCAAACAGAGTCACATGCCACTTTAAAGCCAAATACTTTTCCTGCAAATACTGTTTACATGACAGCCAGGTGATCAGTAGGACCCATGTGAATTCACACAGACATCACTCTACATCCTCAAAAAAGGGCCTCCTCCTTTGAAGAGGAAACAGGGCCATAGCAGATCTTTAAGCATACAAGAAGTCTGGACACAGCAACCTTCTGGTCTAAGTTTTGAAAACTAAAATATAGCCTTAGCAGTCAGTCATAACAGTAAGAATATTATTAGGTCAGGATTCACTTAAACAACCAGGATCAGTCTACTGTTTGGAATTTGAATTAACACTTGTCCTAAAAATTTGAAGATCACCATCATTGCCAAGTATAAGCAGCACAGATTCCCCCATCAAGGAACAACCCATGCTGCAATTGACCACAGTCAAGTCCTAAATTCTACAAACAGTTTGATGCATATATATACACATATATACCACACAGAGGTAGCACTAATTCTCCAGGTTGCAGGCAATCACAGAATCAGGCTTTTGTCGTAGAGGTATAAATCTATTGCTCCTTCTCCACGCACATCAGCAGGGAACATTAGCAAGGCACCACCCACACTACATCCAGGTCTCTCACCACCAGAAGAGCAGAAGACAGCAGACAAGGAACTCGTGCGTCTGACATGCTGTTCTGGAGATGTGCAAATAAGGTAGTGGGGCTGAGACAGACCCAGGGCACATCTCAGTAATTCCTCTTCCCTTTGAGGTAAGAGTTTTCCTCTAAACTACATGGAAGCCCTCAAGTCAAGCAGAAGCAGCTGCAGTTACTGGAAACTAAAGCACTGAACATACACGTATGAAAACATTTATAACCACCTACTATAGTGGGTACAAAGTCTCACATCTTAGTTAAGTTGAAAATGAAATGTATGCATTCTCACAGACCTTAAATTCCCATCCCATCATGTAGTTATTTGTTTGTATAAACCTGTCTTATCCTGAGCACAGGATGTACATTTAAAGGATAAAATGAAACATCACTGGACTTTCATGGCCTTATTTCCTAGTTCTCACTTTGAAAAATTAGTTACACAAATGCTTGGAGTTATTTTTTCTGAAAAGCGGTTTCAATCATTTAATGGATAAATTTCCTCATGCTCTTGATTTCAGTACCTCTTGTCTCTCCAGCTACAACGACTTGATAAAAATACAAGAGAAAGACCAAAAATCATACAGAACATACTGCAGCTCATTCCACCCCTTTATTATAGAACTACTTTACCACTTGCAGTCACAAAAAAGCCCTTCGCACATAAAGCATATATTTCTTCCTTTAATATACCAATACTTCTAATGCAACAGATCATGCTTTATTAGAGCGCAAATGCAGCTTTTAGAAGAATGCAGTTTGATAGCCCACAGATTTAAGCTACTCCAACATAATCTCTGTCCAATATCCAATTTGCTTATTTTCAGAAATTCCTCTCAGTCTACTCCAACTCAAACATGTTGCCTCAAGTCTCTCAAAAGTCCTCTAAGCAAGGGAAGGGACTAAAAATTCATTTTGTGTATGGGTGCATGCACCCACAGGAGCACCTGAGCCAAGTTAGACCAGCCATTCTGTGAGAAGTCAAATTAATCACCTTATCAAGACTACAGCTATTTTTTTTCTTCTGTCTTTCAGCATTCTGTATATTCATTGAACAGTATTCTTTAGCCACAGACTGATAAATTAAACATCACAGAAAAACTGCCAAACAGTATAGCACCTCTGTTAAGCATTTCACTATATGCATAAAGAAAACATGAAAACTTAAGTGTTCATTTACAGAGAACAGAATTCCACTTGAGTTCAGTAAACTTGCACAGTATGTCCAGTGAACACATAGCAGCTTCTGCATCTGTATATATTAATACACCCTTCCCTTTCTCATGACAAAAGAGTAGCATTTTAATGCTCACTTGAAAGCAAGGAGATCTAATGCCTAAATAGTACTGGAGATTGATTAGTCACTAGATACATGGTCTCAGGTACAAGGTATATCTTCAAATGACTTAACAGTGCAGAAATACTCCAAGAGATTGTTCCAAACAGATAACCAACACTTAGTGATTTAAATGAAAGCAGAAGTTTTCAATACTTCAAACATAGAAGTTTCAAGTATGACTCAAAATAGCAGCAGCTATTAAACCTCATCAAGAACAAAGAAACTTAAGCATAAGTATTTTAGCATCATCATTAATGTATTTTAAAAGCCATTGTCTCTAGTACACCATGAATTTTTCGGCTTGATACAAACCCAAAGGCAAAAGCTTGCAAGCCCAGACACAAGAAGGGGGGGAGAAATCTTTACCCTTCACAGGGCAGGCACATACTGTGGTTCTCTACTGAAGCAGAAAGCCTGCTCACCCCTATCTGAATGGTACAGTACATGTATTGCTACACAAATTAGCTATGGTCTACTGATGGTTGTTAGGCTTGTGAAAGGAATGCACTGAAATTTCGAAGTGCAAGTAGTTTTGAAATTGCAGTGTACATCTCATGTGATAGACCATCCAGTTCTAATTTAGCTCAAACTCTGTAAGTAATTGTGAAGGAGACTGCAGAAGACTATCAGAGATAGTGAAACTATTGATAACTGCTTTGACAAGCACAAAACTCAAGCAGAAAATAAACACCTGGTAAGAAAAATTAATCATACACATTACAGCTGACAAAAAAAATCCAAATTAGCAAAACATGAAGGTAAGAGTAGTTTTCCCACAATTTGATCTTCCCAGAGATAAACCACCTAACCTATCCTTCCCAAAGACTTCATACAAAAACAACACCACAAGATTCAATTCAAATACATGCTCTCTAAGTGATCCAAGAGTTTTCTTAAAGTCTCCCGAAACGAGACCTATTTCTGGACACTGGAAAACACAGCAGTTCAAAACAGTTTATAGCTGACACCTGTGAGGTAGAATAATTTTAAGCCAAGGGAAAACAGAAGGAAGCTATCACCAGTGTACCAATTACCAAACTCTCCTTGAACGTGTAGGGAACAGTCTCTCTCCAGGAAGATCACGGACATTTTCTGCATCTCTCAAAGGGCTATATTACCAACAGGTGCAGATGCACCAATGCCAAGCAGCTAAGAGGGAGAATTAAGATGTCACCGTCCTTGCTTTGTGACACTTCTCTACTGAAAATATTCACAGGATCAGTTCAGCATACACCTGTGCAAGAGAGGGTGAGCAGATTTTGGACCTAAGGGGCAAACAGCCAGCACCAACAGGCCTATGAATGAGGCTTGGTTGAAGCTTATCTTCTTGATTACAGAATAATTTAGTCTGGGTTAATCAGTTTAAAAAAAAAAAAAAGGAGAAGTTGTGAAAGGGTGAGGAAAGCAGGAAAAATATCTTTTGCTTTGGACAGATCATACAGGTCTGTGACTGCTACCACTAGCCTAACTGTCGAAGAGAAAGAAGGCTCTCTAAGAACAAGGAGCTCAGCAGATTCACAACCAGACTCTCAAGTGAGCACTAACCCACCCTCCAGCCACTGGTAATGCAGAAAAAATGGCAAAAGGCTCATCTGTATCTATCAGCAGCTTATTCAGAAGATGCAGTCACAAAGCTGCCTTGCTGCCCACATGCAGCATGCAGCACAAGCTTGGTAAGAGCAAAGCCAGCTTTTCTCAGTGCCATGTTCCAGCATCCAGAAGCAGTGGTACACATGGGAAGACAGTGGCCCAGGTTGCCCAGAGAGGTGGTGGATGCCCCATCCCTGGAGACATTCAAGGCAAGGCTGGATGAGGCTCTGCGCAACCTGATCTGGGTGAAGATATCCCTGCTCATGACAAGGGGTTGGACTGGATGAGGTTTGAAGGTCCCTTCCAACCCAAACCATTCTGTGATTCTATAAAAAGGAAGGAACCTTCACCCTCTCCCCAGTAACTTAACAGAATCAGTCTTTCTTTCGGAACAGTTCAGGAAGAGTGACTTCCATTTAAAAGGGCCTGAATAACTAAGTAGACCTCTCAGAAAATGAAGACTGGGCTTCTACGACAATGACATTATCTCAGCCAGTCAGAGCAAGAAAGCTACGTGCAAGGCACTGACTGCTTTAGCACAACCTCCAGAGACACAACACTCATTGCTGCATATGCAGTAGAAATAACTGTTGATAAATGCAATGAAGAACCACTAATCTTGTAAAATGCTGATTAAAAAAAAGGACAAACCAAAACAACACACCATTCATTTAGAGGCCATTTATTACCACAGAAGAGCTGCATGCATTACTAAGATAATTTTAAAATTTCTGATGGATCTTTAAGGGAGAAAAAAGCTGAGACTAGATCTACAGATCTAGACAACACAAAGATCCTGTCAGCATGGCATTAATACTATCTCGTTTCCTCCCCCATCCACTAACTTGATTCATGTGCTACAAAAAAAAAATCCAAAACTAAAACTGGAGGTTTTTTGCAAAGCCTTTACCAGCTCTGTTGTATTCTGCAGTTATTCCAGGTTTTTAATATCTTGCCCACTCTTTGCAAAGAATGTGCTCTCCAGACTGCCTAACTGGAATGCATTACAAAAAAGACATTTACGTCACATATTCAGAAGAGCCCCACACAAAGATACTTCTGACAATACTGAATTTCATAGCTTCAGACAATGAGATTTCAACCATCAGTTTAAAGTACCGCTTTCAGCATTTCAAATGCATTATCATGCAAAGACAGTGGCACCACATACTTTATCAGATTCAACTGATTTACTGCCTGAAGGAGTAGTCCTGCACCTCACCTTCAACCACACATTTCTTTGCACCCGTTGATCTGATCTTGAGATTATGGATACATGCCAGTAACTTCTGAGGGAGGGAAGAAAGTTGGCTTTGAGCTATTGTATACTCACATACAAAAAGCCAAGGAAAGGGAGAACATACCATTTATCCATGACTGTTCACTGTTGTCCTAAGTTAAACAACAGAAATTAAGGCCAATGGCTAACAGTGGAAAAACTCTTATTTCTTACAGTGCCACCAATATGGGTCTCATCCTTTCCTAGAAAAGGCTGCTGAGATAAGTCACCTTCCCAGCACTGTAACTGTGCACTGTTTTGATACAGTGCCCACAATAGGCAACAGCCTTTGTTAGATGCATGCTGCAAAGTGACACTGAAACATACCTCTTATTCCTTTCTTGGTAGGAGTATCCAGGTACCCTATTTCAAACACTTAAATCAGGACAACTTACAAACCCCAGTCCTCAAAAGGCGTCCAACTGGAACACGCAGTTCCTAGTGATTATTGGTAACAGACTTCCTTAATACTGCACTGAAGATTGCAGCTTAAGAGAATCTTCCTACATTTTCAAACCCTAGTTATTATCTTTAATGCAAGAGTTTGGGGAAATGAACATATTCTGGAAAAATACAATAAGACTTGATACCTACCACAAAGACTACAGGAAATCAGAGGAATAGCCATGAACTGTAATTAAACTTTAAGGCCTTTAGAGACTGTAGCAATGTCCAATTTACACATCTTTAAGCAATGAGGGAAAATCTTTAATTTCATAAGCTTGTCTACACAGGCACAATATTGCAGGCCTACTACAGGCAGGCTCAGAATCATCAGCAGCTGCTCTGTACCAACTTCCTATGCTTAAAACTTACTGCAAATGCAACACACAGCTTAACATAATTCCAAAGAGTGAAATTTTAGCAGAAATTTATTTTACCATGAATTTTGCCTTACATCACTGTAAAGCTGCTATCACTTAACTCCCAGACATTTTATAATGTATTTTTAGACCTCTTTGTTAAAGGACTTCAACAATAACTTGATTGCCATTCCAAACTTCATACAAGCCAAGCACTTTCCTTTGAGCACCTAAGCTAATTTTGAACTCTTGGAACCTTTTACTGATATTCTAAACTAGTTTAAGTCATCTATACCAGTATTTTCCCTTGCCCAAGCAAAAGTTCTTTGCACTAGCTTTGGCATCAGCCTGTTATACCAATTTAGTATTTTCACCAATAATTACAAGAAAGCTTTTAGACTTGCAGTTCTATGTTAGCCTGTTCTCAGCCAAAAGTTTTCATGCTCAGAAATAATACCCTCCTCAGACAAAGGGCTGTTAGCATCTCCAAGTGTTAGCTAAAACTTGTTGTATACCCTCCCCTTGAAATAAAAAGTAAAGTCAATAAAACATAAAATCCAAAAAGTATTCTGTAAAACAGTCACAGTGATAAGAGCATGAAAGTGAAAAAGTAGTAATAGGAAGTTAGAGAAAGACATTTCAGAAAAACTTCAAATTAAGGGCTAAATTAGGGCACATCTCATTGCAACAGGCAGGGTCTTGTGCATCAATACAGAAACCTCATGAGGGGGTACATGCCACTTCAGTATACCACTTGCATAACAAATGAACAAATTTGAAGTTTCTAGGACAAAGCTTTTAGAAGATACCACATGAAAGCACCTCACTGATTTCCAAATAATTTTAAAATGTGAATCTTCAATAATTGATTGAGCCAAGAATTTGTTTTGCATAAGACACCAAAGCCCCTGCTTGCATACAGCACCTTCAACTTGAGCAGGATGTAAGCCGGGCATAGTCGAATTTGGGTTTGAGTCCAAGTATTCCAAAGCAGGTTTTTTCCCCAAAGTTAACTACAGAGGAAAGACACTTCCAAACAAGATACTTCACACCTAGGAACATCCTCTTCATTCTGAAGTCTGATGCTTGGACCAAGCATTCTGATTATATGAACAGTGCCCACATCATTTCTTCCTGCCATAAAATGCACACACACAATGCATATTTTACTATCAGCCTTCAGGAATTAACTGAAGCATAAAAAAATCTCTGTAAATTTGGGACAACAGGAGTCATTTGTCACGTACAGTCAAAGCTCGAGTCTGCACAGACATGTATTATTTTTAGAGCACTACATTCCTAAGCCTTACCTCCATCAAAAATATTTCTCCAAAACCATGCAGCCATCCCACTCTTTTGAACTACTTGGAACAACCTTGCTGGCACAGCTTTATCAGAGAGCTGCATTTGTTCCATGTGCAGTTTGCTTCAGAAAGCTGCAAGTGCTTGTACCTCTCTGATCCTGCACTCTACATTGCCCCCATTAAGAGACAGCAGCTAACAAATCCTTCAACTCAGGCTTCTAGCTTTTTTGCACTGTTCCTAATACATATTTTTAACTTATAGGACGAGATCTTTTTAAACAGTTTCCCGTTATAAAATTGTCCCATCAATTTTTTTTACCCACTTGATTTTTACCAACTGGTATTTCTCCACTGGACCAACTTCTTCAGGCATGCCTTAAAATGCATGACATGAGATTTTTTTTTTTTAAATCCTATTTTAAGCTTAGTTTCATCAAAGAAAAAAGCAGCTACCTGTCCAGGAATGAAACAAAGTTCAGGTTTGGGGGGAAGTGGGGGGAAAAAAAAAAAAAAAAAAAAAAAGGACTCCAAGTAGCCCCAAGAGTGTTCTTTCAGCAACTCTGCTTTGTCTTGTGTTTGCCCCCCCCTCACCATGCTCTTTTGTTTTTAATTTGATCATTTGTTGAACACTACTTTCATCTGTAAGAAAACAGCTTCTCTCCTACTAACATTACATCCTTGGACGATTACATGTCACAACAGTTAAATGTAAAAAGCCAACATTTGTCACACATGCCAACACTTAGAACACAAAGCCTCCCATTTACTATTTGAAGTTTCTTAACTGCTTATATGAACAAAGTTGTGTATTTTCTTTTTAGGAAAATGTTACATGTATTATAACTTAACACATTACATAGTCCAGCAACAAGGCAGGAATTAACAGATTTCAAGACTTTCTAATTACAAATGTGACATGGCTACTGAAATTAAAGCAAGCTGCAATGCCATCCTGCAAACAGAGAATTTTAAACTCTCTAATGTGAATTTATGTTTGGACAACAGAGACTAGAGAACTAGAGCTGTAGCCCTCGCAACATCTAAATTAATCTACTGGCTTTTTAATCAAAAGCACTTAGAGTGAGCAGGGTGAACACAGTCTGAATTTCTCCTTTTTAAATAGCAAAGAGTTTGGGATACTCTAGTTCAGGCTCTGAGCTCCATTAAGACACTGCTTAGAAGAGCAATCTCTTTTAAAAAGTAAGAAAAACGTAGCTAAATTTTTCTCCTAAACATACCCAAGATGAACTCAGAAGCTGTCTGAGCTTTACAGAACAGGATTATTTCAAAAAGTTAATTGAACATGGTATGCCTTTATCAATATGGAATAGGCAACTGAACCTTCTTAAACAGTTCAGTTAAAACAGTAAACTAAAAAAACAACAAGAAAAAATTACATCCATGTATCATTAAATTAAGAACACCTTTGGTAACAAACAGAAACAGGTTATCAGGCCTCAAGATACAGTAAGAAACAAAACCTGCCTTCCTAATGAGGATCCTAACAAGTAGAACCTTCCACAAGAACGAAAAAAAAAAACCACAACATAATTTTCCAACAAGTAAAGGAAAAGCTGTCTGGACAGTTACATCAAGTTCACAGTTAACTTACGTAGCTAGGAGCTGCTTCTTTTAAAGTTTTGCTAAATGTAAACACAGCAACAGAGTTTCCAAGTACTTTTTAGATTCACTGTATTGTCTCCTGAAAACAAGAATGCGATGACACGAACCAAATTTGCTGCACAATTGCCCAAACCCAGTAATGCAAGCGTCAGCAGCAGATTTGCAACTGATTCTGTACAGAGACATGTCTGGTCTCCCCTTGTCCATCCAACTAGAATCAACCATGAGACAACCCAGAACTTCAGAACTATTTCAATTGACAACCCAGAACTTTAAAACTATTTCAATTTTTTTTCTTTTCTAAACAGACTATTTAAACGATTTAAAGGAAATGTGTTAAAATAATCCACCAGATACACAATTATCCCTAACAGCTGCTGCTGTTTCAGTTTCCAGTATCTGCAACTTGCTGGTCAAACTGGCTAGCATTTCTCAAACAGTGAGTCACAGACTTCAAAGGAGGCCAAAGTTTAAGAAGCTTATAACTTACCATATAGAAATATATTCTCCTAATATTTGTGTTTTAATAAAGGTCACATATTAAGGAAGTCTGAAAACAAAGTAAACAGAAGATACTGGGAAAACGTAAGGTAACCACCATGAAAAATACTCTGAAAGACATAACCAATGCAAAAATGAATGGTCTTATTAGCTTTAATTTAGCACAACTCCAGCCAGCCACAGAAAATCAGTTTCAAGAATGAGGCATCCTAATCTTTCAGAGAACACAGACAGAGCCCAGCCTGAAATTAAAAAAGCAAGCCAGCCGTCCAGTTAAAAGCACGGAGTGTCAACTGAATACACACAGAAGTCTACAGAGTAACTTGGAACCTCTGGTATTAGAGGACTGACTCCACATCCGACACGGCTTCTTGTCACGAACGCAGCAAATGACTCTTACTCACAGCAGCGGGAATTACCCTTCCAAAAGCTGTTACCTGCCTTTCCCTCCGCGAGACCCCGGGTGCTGCCAGCACATTCACACATCCGTGTTTTGCCAAAAGGAAGCACCCTCTTTCCCCAGCGACACCGTCTTCACTCCCACCTCCCGCTCCGCGCGTCCCCGACCATCACCTCCCGGCATCCCGACCAAGGCGCTCCCTGCCGGGCTGCAAAAGCTCCCAAGCCGGGGCAGCAGGACCGGGCCGAGGTCCCCGTGCTGCCGAAGAGGGCAGGGGCTGAGGTGGGCCCGGCGGCGGGGTCCGCCGTTACCCTTCTCCCCGAGAGCCCCGCGCAGCAGGACGCTCGCACTCCCGGGAGACCTCGGAGAAGCCTTTTCTCTCCTTGAGAGCCCGCGGCGCGGCCGGGACTCACCAGAGCACGGCGCAGAGGAAGAAGCAGGAGCCCAGGGCCAGGAGCCGGCGGGGCCGCTCCCTCATCGTCTCCCCCGTCTACCTGCCGCGGCCGGGCAAAGGCGGCGCATCCTCCCCGGCAGAGGGACTGCGGGAAAACCGCGGGCGGCGGCGGTGTGCACCGCTGAGGAGAAGCGACCGTTGGAGCGGCCCCAACGTAACGCGACACGCGCCGGCGCGAGCACGGCCGTTACTACCCGCCGAACCGGGCCCCTCCCCCCGGCCCTTATCCGTTCACGCGCTGAGCTGGAAGGATACGCGTCACCCTCCCCACCACTCCGCCACGCCCCCTCTCCCAGCCGCCACCAATCACCTGCGCAGCCGGGGGTGGCCCCGCCTGCCAAACCTGGTTGCCGGAGCAGATTGGCTCCTTCCCTCCAGCGCGACAGCGAATCAAGAGAGCAGTATTCTATTTCCCCGCCCATCCAAGGACCCCTTTGAGGTGTCCGCGTGAAATAAGCCGTTAAAAGAAACTAGCCATAGTAATAAATAACCGCTGACAGCAAAATTCGAGGCCGAGGGGCGCGCAAGGAATGTCATTACCTCCGCTGCGAGGGAAATTTTAAGGAGCGGCCCTGCGAGCTGACAGTTTTTTAATTTTTTTTTTACCAGGCATATCTGGCTGCCCCACAGAGCCGAGCGCTGATTGGTGGCGGCTGAGGCCCCCAGCAGAAACCCCGCGGCGGAGTGGGCGGGGAACCTCCCTTTCCCAGCGGCCGGGGCGCGGGGGCTGCTGGGAGCTGTAGTTCGGAGGGCGCGCGGGGAACCCGCCATTTTGCCGGCGGCCCGAGGGGTCGTGGGGGCGGGGGGGCCGAGCTCAGCCACTGCACACGGAGGCGGGGCCGGGCCGGCCCGTGTTTCTAAGCAGAACGGGTGAACCAGCGCAGCCCTTGCGGGAGCAGGGCCCTCCGGTAGGAAACTATTACCTTGCCAATATAAGTCCTAGGCAGGATCGCTCATCAAGCGATATTTTAGTAACGATTTTGCAAGAGCGGCAGTTGTACCTAATGGGAGGCACACGGAGCAGGGCGAATAGCCCCTGCTTGTATCTCCCTAATCCCGGCCACAAGTTCACCCCCCTGCTCCCCATCGGTTGGTACGCCAGGGCTTACACACTACCTGACGCCTGCCTCAGTTTACCTGTCTCATTCTTCTAACAACCCTCTCCCCTTATTGATTTATTAAAAATATGAATTCCTGGCTCTTTGGCTACCCTTCCCCCTAGCATAACTTTTTAAATGCAGGAATCAGTTTGCAATCCGGGATTAATTTGCAGACGCTTTGTTTTACGTTAAAGATCCGCAGTCAGATGTGTCTCAGTCCTCCCCATGCCCTGCTGGGGTGAGGTGCCCGGCACCCAGTTTGTGAAAACAACGTCCCTGCTTTAACAGCTCCTTACGCTGCCAGGCCACAGCTGCTGCTGTCCCCAAAGGAGCGGCAGCCCCATGAAGAAGCCCCTGCAGCTGCTGGGGGGGGTCCCAAATGCTTTCAATAACACTTGGCATCCCCTGCCCTTCTGAAAGCCCCGTGTGCCACAGGCGGCAGACACGTGGAGGAGAGGCTACAGCTCCACAACAGCTGGGGTTTAAACCCCTGGGCCAACAAACCACAGGCTGCGCAAGGAGGGGGCGGATCCGTGCCATGTCTCTTTGAAAATGGGGGTACAACAGCACAGGGGGCAGCGAGCCAGAGAGCAAAGCAGGACCTGCTGCTCCGTACCTCACAGCTGAGCCAGAAGCCTGGCTTGGACCCGCTGGACGGGCCTGTGACGTGGTTGAACAGGAGAAAAACATTCTTGTGCAAGTCACCAGAGGGTTTTGCAAGAAGCCCGTGGGATTTAGGGTGAACCTCTAGCAGAGGAAAATGGACTCGCTGAACTGCAGTATGGATTATACTGAGACGAAAGTGGCCAGAAGGGCAGCTCAGCCTGGCTGCCCCAGTGCAGCCCAACTCGGATCAGGTCCTGTCACCCGGGAGAGGGGATGACACAGGAGCAGCCCAACCGGTTACAGGAGCGAGGCAATTCCTGAAAAATGCTGAGAAGCTGCTCCGTGGCACTGGCGGGGCCAGACAGCACCTTTGCCACGAGGGTTTCTGGAAGAGCCGGTTAACATTGATTAGCCTGTTGCTGAGTATTCCCAGCAGAGCTCTTGCCTGGGCGCTGGCAGGCGGTGCTTTGCTCAGGGCTGTGCCACAGCGTACAGCTGGGACTGTCTTTGTCACCAGCCTCTGCTGTGCTCCGGGGACAGTGATTCCTCCAGCCTCCTCACCAAGAGCTTTGCCGAGGAGGAGATGTGGCTGGGAAGCCACACTTGCTCAGCCCATGTGGCTGCTCTCGGCTGGCACAGCTCTCATGCTACCGTCCCGTTATCAGCTGGGGATTAATCACGTACAGCTTAGCCCAAACACAGCTAACGAGCTGTCACAGAGGACAGATCATTTCAGGGGAACCACTGCAGTGACTGGTCAGGATCATGGAGTAAAAGCCCCTTGGAGTCAGTCCCCACCCAGGTACAAGCATCCAACAGAATGCCTGGTGCCATCAGCAAGACAGAGGTTTTGATTCATCACCTCTGACATACCCACGTACCCACACTTGCTAAGCTTGTTTCTCTACCCCTGATAATATGAGCAGTATAGCGGTTAAAAATAATAATTACACATTACCCTATCTCCCAACTAGAGCCCATAATTAACACAAAACCAATGTACTATAGCGCTACCCAAGAGCAAATATTTGCGTGGGATCCTCAAAAAACTCCACACATTTGCAGCAAGGTTTTGTCTTGCCCTTGGCCAAATTTCTCTTGGCCACATCCCGGGATGAGATGAGCTGTTGCTGCCACAGGGCTGAATTTGGGCCACTGTGTCCCCTGGGCAGGCCAAGGGGCACCTCACTGTCGGGTTTCTGAGTGGGAAACCTGCAAACCCCGTGCAGGGAGAGAGCAACACTTCTCCATCACACTCTAACAGACCCGGTGTATTGGATAGGCTGTAGAGAATCTCCCAGAGGTTTGGGCACTGAGGCCATAGAGCAATGTTTGACTTTTTGGGAGATGCCTGATCATGGGCTACACCTCAGGCCTCCATCTTTCAGCATTTTCCAGCATTTAGTTGCCACAGATGCTGAGCCTTCTCTCTCATTCACCCCCTCTGCTCTTTACAAAGGCTTCTTGTTTTCCCAAGTGTTGGTGGTTTGTTTTTTTTTTCTTTTCATTTGTGATTTAATTCACACAAGCTCCTTCCTCTTCTGACTATTGATCTTGGCTCCTTACTGGTTAAAATAAAGTAAACCTTTCGTAAGCAGTTTCTGACAACACAACTTTTGTTCCTTCCAGACACAATTTCCTGTGTAATTTCCTGACCGTTTCTTATTAGTAAAGGAAAAGATGTAAATTGCAAGATTGCTTCAGAGAGCTTCCTCAGACTTTAGATGAACCGTTAACCACTTGCAGGAGAGAATCCAGCAAACCAGTGCAAAACTTAAAACAAAAATCCTGAATTTCTTTTATTTCTTTTGCAGCTCACGCCGGGGGGGGGGACAAGCTGTGCAAAAAAACGGGGTTGGAATAATTTTCCTTGCAAACCCAAACAAGAGCACCTCTGCTTCCAGCCAAGCTGAGAATTGCTCTTTCATCACTCAATAAAGTCTCTCTGAGACACGGGATTTTTGGGGAGGGTTGTTGCTGCAGGGTTTCACCCCTGGGCTGAGACAGCAGGGACGGATGTTGGAGTTTGCACTGGTGATTCTGCTCCTGTTACATCTCACAGCACACGGTGACACTTGGCAGGGGCTGTGTGACCCACTGCAGGAGAACAACTGCTCTGATCTCCAGCCAGCCGGCTCCACTCTGGCCTGAAAGAGCCTTGAAAACTGGCATGAGTAGGGGTTGGTGCGGGCCTGGGCTCCCAAAAGCGCTGATGGAGCTGTGGCCTGGGTCTCCTGTGACAGGCTCAGGCCCCTCCTTTAGTGGCTCAAAACCTGAAAGTCAAAACTTTAAATAAGATGATCAAAATTACTTGAAATAGGAATTCCACTTCTGAACACATTTGTATTTGGGTGGCTCATTTCATGTGGCTTTGTATGAATTTTAAAATTTTGGCTAAGAACAGGAGGCAGAACGATTGCTCCAGCAGGGATGCCCAGGTGAGGTGCAGCAGAAAGCCACGGCACCTCCCGGCCCCACCTTGGGACCACAGAGTCCCTGCGCAACAGGAAACACCTTTTCCTACAGCTGGTGCTTGGGAACAGATGGAAAACGGCTTCCAGGAGAAGGGACCCACCTTCTCCAGCCCAGCTGGCAGGTGTTCCAGTTACAGCCTTCAGCAACATCTCGGCTCAATGCCGTGCCCTGGTGCAGTGGCCACTGCTCACTGCCAGCCTGAGAAGACGTCATTGACAGCTGAGGAGCTGCTCTTCTCATCCCAGGGGGAAAGTCCAGACAGCCACCAACAGCTGACACACAGACAATCAAAATTAACTCTTGGTCACACGATGGAAATGTGCTGTGGGGCCAAGGGCTTCCAGCGGCATCCTGCTGGTCCCCCCAGCTGCAGGCTGAACCCCCTGGGAAAAGAAAAAGCAAATTTGCTACGGAAACCAAGAAATGGCAAAATTTCATGACAGAGGTGTAAAGCTTTTTATGAGCTTTATTTCTGGGAGGACAGTGGGGGCTGAACCTGCCCATAAGCACCAAGGGCAAGTGCAAGGGCTGGGAAAGCACCCATTGCAATGGGGTGCTGGGTTTCCTCCATGGCCCCGTGCAAATTGAAGCCAAAGTGGGCACGTGATGCAGCAGGACAGCATGTCTGTGGCTTGCTCAACACAAAACCAAATCTGAGAGCACTGCCCTGGGGCTGGGAGGGCAGCTGGGGCCCAGGGCAGCGGTGCCGGAGAAGCAGCCTCTCCACCTGATGCAAGCAGTGGGGACAAGGGACGAGAGGGGCTGGCCAGGCATGCACAGGGAATGCCACAGGATCAGTTGCTTCCCTTCCCCTTTTTGCTGAGCACTAAAATAAACTAAATTCCCACCTGGCTCCATCCTCTCCCCAGGAGATATTTAAAAATAGGGAGGAGGGTGAGGGGGTGGCCGATAGCAGGGAGAGTCACTCCTCGGGGACACACAAGGAGGGGGACATGCACGTCCTGCAGGGCCAAGCCCAGGGGACCCTTCTCCCCATGTTTCAGGGTAGGATGAGCTCGTATTGCACGGAGAAGCACTGCATGTGTAAACCACGTCTCAGCCCCAACATCACATTGCTTTTCCCAAGAGCAGGGGCCCCTGCTTGGAGGCTTCAGGTAGACGTCAATGGAAAAAGGGCAGGAAGGGCTCCTGAGTTAATATCTCCTCCAAAACTGATGTTGTTTCCAGGCCAAGGCCATGCTGTGTTTGAACAAATGGTTCTTTACTAGTCAAGTGGGAAGGTGAGCACAGAGGAGGATCCTTTTGGAGTGCACTAAACTAAAGCAGTGATTTACAACCTCTTTCAATCGGTACATGCCAAATTTTCCCCCAGCCGGCACATTTGTAAGCACTGTTTCATCCAGTGTTCCCCTCCCCATCTGTTTCTGGTTTGCTTTGTACCTGCATGGCTACAGAACAAATACATCCCCTGGGCAGACAGTAAAAACCTCGTTATGAAACACCATGTCCCTTTGTGCCTCTCACTCCATGTCCCAGAGCTGCAAAGGGAGGGAAGCAGCTGTGGACGAAGCTTGGGGTGATAGAAAGCTGACATGGGAGACCTGGCATATGGTTCCAGCCACCACCACCCTGGTTACCAGCTCTCCGCAACAGTCTGTTGCCTTCGTCCTTCAGGGAGTTATTTTTTTCAGAGCATTTTGCCACCTGTAGCTCTTGACTCTTTCTCACCCACTGTGGCAGAGCTGGGTCAGAACTTCTTATCCCATCCCCGTGCTTCAAATTCAGGGCTTAAACAAAGAGGAACAGACAGAAACTGCTCAGCAGAAGCTTCATTCATCTCTGCCAGGTCTTGGGAGCACCCACAGGAACTGAAGACCCTCCTCCCAAATTTTCCACATTTCTCACCTTCCAGCCTCCATGACAACCCATGCTCAGGTTCCACAGACAGTTTAATTTTTTTACCCCCAAGGTCTGGTTTCCTCCCTGTGCCTGTGCATTAAGGATGTGCCATGTATGACCAAGGACTGAGCTGAGCTTGCCTGGGCAGCTGAAGTTTGAACTTGTCCCATCCTACAGCTGGCAGAGCACACCGTTGATGTCATTTTTGGCTGCAGTTACCTGAGGATTTATTTTCTTTTTAAGCAGATTAAAAAAACAAAACCATTTTCACTAGGTGACAGCTTGACCACCTTCTTATTCCCCTACAAAATGGGACCCTACTGACCCACTGCCCTGGAGCTGGCCAGGGACACTAGCCAGGCCAGCTTGTCCCACTCCCTGGAGTAATGTGGGTGGTGGGGAGGGCGTTTTGCCATGGGGCTTGACCAGTCTGTGCTGACTGCCAGGGAATGCCAGGACTGAAGGAGCTCAGTTTTGCAGCTGCCCCAGAGGCCACGTCTGCCAGAGGTCATGTCCCTGCAAGCGTGTGCCTTTCCACATTTCATCTCTCTTGCCACAGCGCCTCCTCACAGCTTCACAGCAGTGTTCCCATCCTTCACCCTCTGCAACATGCTCGGCAAATCCCAAACCTCATCCTGACAGGTGCTGGTCCAGCCCGGGATCCTTAGACCCCATCCCAGTTTCCTGGACCACTCTCCTCAGCCCTGAGCAGCAGCACTGCGTTTCTCCAGCAGCCTCGGTACCTCCTCATCTCAGCTTGTTCCCTGGGAGGGTGCTAGTTTCCCCCTTCCCTGGCTGCTCCTTTCCCACCACCTCTGTTCTCCTCTGCAAGCCTCCATGTCTTGCCCAGCCTGTCCTACATGCCCCTCGGATGCTGTCATGAGGGGAAACTGTGTCCCACCAGCATTCATGTCCTCCTTGACCTGTGCAGGGACCATTCACCTGGGAATGCCTCCTTGGGGGTCTCCGTGTGCCCCAGCATCCCCCACAAGACACAGTCCAGCGATGGGGAACTTGGCTGGTGTCCCATTCCATGCTGGGGACTGAATCCAAACAATCCTTAAATAGGTGACTGCAGGCGAGCAGACACAGCCATGCTGTGGGGCCATGTGAGGCAGGAGATGGTCTCTGGGCATGGAAAAATTCAACAGCTGGAGCAGAGCCAACCTCCCCCCACAAAACATTCCTGTGGAGGGAGGGTTCAGCTCCAGGGTCAAAGGGGAAGGCTGGGGGATCGTTTGGCAGAGAAACGGAGCCTGAGCATCCATAGCTGTGCTCACAGGCAGCCCCATCATCCCACTGCCCCAGGCCCATGGAGGGACCCAGCTCTGTCAGAGCGACCTGGGACATGCGGCACAACCTCCTGTGTGCTGGTGTTGGCACTGCTTGTTGCAGGGGGATGGCAAAAAGGATGGAGCCCACACTGCGAGGAGCCTGCAGAGCTGCTGGCACCATTGTGGACTTGCAACTGGGGCAGCCCTGTTCCCCGGGGAGTGGCATGGGTGGGACGCAGGGGAAAAGCCCCAGCTGAGGGACATGGGGAGGTGCAGGATCTGCCCTCATCCATGCAGCCTTAGGCAAGCTCAAACCCTAAGCAGAGTGTGCTATTCGGTTATTTCGCAGACAACTAAGCGATGATCCCACCCCGAGGACAAGCAAACACATCTGGAGGCAGCCCCAAGCCAGCAGTGGGGTTGCAGTGTCCTCCATGCTTTGATATTCAAATATCTCTAGACAAGGCCTGGATCAGTGGAAACTACTTAAGTCCCAGCCTGTCACCTTTTCCAGCCTTCCTTCCAAACAGCTTTAGCAGCTTATTCAACCATTCAGAGACCAGCAGAAACTAAACAAACCCACAGTGGGGTCCCTTTGCAAACAGGAGGGGACATCCAAGCCGACAGGTCCTCCACCTATATGGGATTTGTAGTGCCATGGGGTCCAGCTCCTCACTTCTGCATTTCAGCAGAGGGTCTTGTCTCACAGCACTCGCCATCCTACAACCTCTTCAGAGGCCAGTGGCACTTGGAGACACCTAATCGTGAGGTAAGGGAGGCATTGTTCCATGGAATCCCGTGCAGGAATTAAGATGATCACAAAGAGCTTTTGCATCCGCAACCTTAGCTACTGCTCATCCCTGCCAAGAGAGCCTCACCGGCCACGTGGCCCCAAGAGGGCTGAGGGTTGACTCCATGGCACATGTTCCCCTCTGACTGGCAGGGATGGCCGGTGACGTGGCCGGTCCCGTGGCAGGTCCTGCTGGGACTGTAGCGCAAGCAGGTGAGTCATTCTCCTGCAGACAAAGTCTGGGCCAGCTGTGCAGGGCTGAGCTGCCCTTTGGACTGTGGGCGGTACGTTTGCAGAGCTCACGCTGTCCCCTCCTGCTGGGACACAGCACCAGTCCCAGTGTCAGCTGCTTCATGCTGAAGCCCGTGTGGGTCTCCCAAGCAGCAAATAGGCACCTGGCCCTGTGGGTCTCCACGCTGCTGAGTGTGCAGAGCCAGCGCCATGGTGATCCCCTCATTCAGTGGCTGGGCGTCCCACAGGGGTTTCCATATGGACCTGACCACATCAAGGCAGCATTGTGCACCACGGTTACGTACAATTGCAATGAGAGCGGAGCGCTGCCCTGCCCATGGGACGTGGTGTCCTTCCACTGCCATGGCCATGTCACTTCTCAGGGGAGCAGGAGGGGAGTGCTTCCCTCTGAGCATTTCTCTTGTGCACCCCAGCTTCACTCTGTGACTTTGGGAGACTGACACTCCATTTATTATAAAAATTCAAGTTCCCAGGCCCTGGGCTTCAAGGCAATGCCAGCAATCACGGGAGCTGGCAGCACTCCCTGTCCCTGTGGGCATCAGCTGGTGTGTGCGGGGGAACATGCATGGCCCTGTGCAAAGTGTGGGGATGGGGGCTCTTAGGTAGAGCAGCTAAAACTGAGCCCAGCTCCATCCTGGTGTGGAGGCTGCCAGCTTTGCCCCTTGGCGTGGGGTGCCTGCACAGGGTGGCCAGCCATTTCCGCCCTGCAGAGCAAGTGCTATGATACGGAGCTGGGAGGTGGCACTTTTTAGATGTCACCATGAAGTGGCTCAGCCCGAGGTCCCCTGAAGGCACACTAGCAGTGTGGAAGTGACCTGTTGCTCTGCATACATCTGGAGGAGGTGAGGTCCTGCTTGGAGAGTCCCCCATGGCAGACGCTGGCTGGTTCCTGTTGATGTGAAGGGAAACATGTGAGGGCTGGGTTGGGAAACAACCGTCAACTCTTTTGCCTACCCCCACCGTGACAGGACACCCACAAACGCCCCTTCCTGAAGCACAAACAGGGCAGTGTTCAGGGCTGCTCTGCCCCGGGCTGAGGCCTCTCGGGTGAGGCCAAAGTAAGCATCTCCTCCACAGCAAGCACCTCTCTGCAGCTGGGAAGGCTCTGACCTGAGCACAAAAACCCACACACTTAGGGAAAACACCTCTTGCCCCTGTGAAACCTCTCCTCATCCCTTTTTGTTCCCCGGTGCCCTTGCTGCACACTAGCTTGCTCCGTTTGGTGAGAGGCTGGGCAGCACAGGAGATGGGTGTCCGTGTAGAGCTGCACTTCTCAGCCCATGCTCCGCCACGACTTCACAAAATCACAGAATGTTAGGGATTGGAAGGGGCCTCGAAAGCTCATCCAGTCCAATCCCCCTGCTGGAGCAGGAACACCCAGATGAGGTTACACAGGAAGGTGTCCAGGTGGGTTTGAATGTCTCCAGAGAAGGAGACTCCACAAGCCCCCTGGGCAGCCTGTTCCAGTGTCTGTCACCCGTTTCTTCTCAAATTTAAGTGGAACCTCTTGTGTTCCAATTTGAACCCATTACCCCTTGTCCTACCATTGGTTGTCACTGAGAAGAGCCTGGCTCCATCCTCCTGACACCCTTTATATATTTGTAAACATTAATGAGGTCACTCTTCAGTCTCCTCTTCTCCAGGCTAAAGAGCCCCAGCTCCCTCAGCCTTTCCTCATAAGGGAGATGCTCCACTCCATCATCTTTGTTGCCCTGCACTGGACCCTCTCCAGCAGTTCCCTGTCCTTCTTGAACTGAGGGGCCCAGAACAGGACACAATATTCCAGATGTGGTCTCTTCTCCCTTTCTTCTTCCCGCTTTGCTTCTTGAGGATGCTGGCAGGCTGAGGGAGCAGGGCATGACTGAAAGGTGACCGGTGCTTGCAGCATCGCACCCACATTCCTCAACATGGGTGCTGGAGCCTGATTTGACCAGAAAAGCAGGTGCCTCACTGGGCCAGGACGGGGAGAGGGGCTTGCGACACAAGCTGGGGTCACCTGCTGAGCAGCAAGGCTGGACACATGTAGGGATGTCCAAGCACAGAGAAGAACAGACCGAATCCCACTGATGTGCTGTGCCCTTCTGGATGGCCACTTAAGGGTGGCACATTGGGGCTGCAGGAGGGTCCCCCAGGAGGGCCCTTCACCACGGTGTGTGGGGTACTGCCCAGACCACGGCAGGACCTGTATCCCACAGCAGGAGCATCCCTCCTTCCCGTGGGGCCGGCAGTACCTCCCGCAGCTGCCAGCCCAGACGTTTTTGGGAGAAACGAGGCAGCCCCAGCAGCACCTCCGTGCACAAGTCTGCGTGCAGGGTAGGGGCTGTGGCACCCAGGATGGCCAGACCCTGGCATGGAGCTGGGGTCTGCCCTCAGCCCCCCAAGAGCTAGCTACAGGGGACAGCTTGCTTGCAGGGACAGGGGAGGGGGCAGCCCTAGCATGCCTGACGGTGCCTAGCACTGCTGCCCCTCCTCATGCCCTCGCTTCCACCAGCTCCTGCCTGCTCCGTCCCGTCCCCATCCCGCTGCGGGGCCCCCGGAGCTGCTGCCAGACCCCCCTGCAGCGCAAACCCCCTCCCCATCCGCCGGTTCCGGGGTGAACAGCGGCCGTTCGCCGGCAGGTGGCAGCCCCGAGCGCCCCGGCGTCCCTTGCGCCGGCACCGGGGCCCAGCCGAGGCGGCGGCGCTGGGGCCGCGGGTGCGTGTGCGGCGGCGGAGCAACCCCCGGCCCGGGAGATGGAGCCGGTCCTCGGGCGGCGGTGGCAGAAGGTGCTGTACGAGCGGCAGCCCTTCCCCGATAACTATGTGGACCACCGGTTCCTGGAGGAGCTGCGGAAGAACGTGCACGCCCGGCGGTACCGGTACTGGGCCGTTGTCTTCCAGTCGGGAGCAGTGGTGCAGCAGCTGTGCAGCGTCTGCATCTTCGTCGTCACCTGGTGGTACATGGAAGCCGGGATGCTGAGCCCGCAGGGGCTTTTCGGGGCGGCCCTGGTCACCTCCCTGCTCGGCTACATCCTCTTTGACGCCGTGGATGGCGGGGCCGGGCGGCGGGAGAGCGGGCGGACGCGGTGGGCTGACCTGAAGAGCACGCTGGTGTTCACCGCCTTCACCTACGGCTTCTCGCCGGTGCTGAAGACGCTGACAGAGTCCATCAGCACAGACACCATCTACGCCATGTCATCCCTCATGCTCCTTGGTCACCTCATCTTCTTTGACTACGGCGCCAACGCTGCCATTGTCTCCAGCACACTGTCCCTCAACATGGCCATTTTTGCCTCAGTGTGCCTGGCCTCCCGCCTGCCTCGCTCCCTCCACGCCTTTGTCATGGTCACCTTTGCCATGCAGATCTTTGCTCTTTGGCCCATGTTGCAGAAGAAGCTGAAAGCCCAGACACCCCAATGCTACGTGGGGGTGACTCTGCTCTTCGCACTGGTGGCGCTGGCGGGGCTGGCCACCGTCTCCAGCGTGGGTGCCGTGCTCTTCACATTGCTGCTGCTCGCCATCTCCTGCCTGTGCCCTTACTGCCTCATCCGCCTTCAGCTGCTCAAGGACAACATCCATGGGCCGTGGGATGAGGCTGAAATCAAAGAGGACCTCTCCAGGTTCCTCATGTAGGCCTGGCTTGGGGGGACATTCTGCTGTGAGCAGGGCAAAGGCCTTTTCTGGGGGACAGCTCTGCGGAGAGGATATCAGCCCAATAAAACTTCTCGCACAGCAGCCAGGACCACATTTGCGTTACCCTCAGCATCTATTTCCAGACCTGACCTGCTTAGTTTTGGCCAAGGGAGGAGCTGAACCCCACAGAGTGGCCGGCCCATGCAGCAGCTCGGGGTGCAGGCGAGGGGGGCAGTGTGTGCTCTGACCACACAGACCCATACCTGCATTTGGGGTTGGGGTACAGGGGGTGCATCCCCTGAGCAGAAGTGCTACTTGGAAACACACATCTGGCTCAGGTGTACTCCATGTGCCCACGGAGGTCCCTCAGCCCCAGGGACCTTGATGTGTGCGATGAGGACTGACAGCACCTCCCTGGGAGGGCTGGAGGGCCCAAGGGCTGTGGGAGGGTGGCTGTGGGCAGGGTGGCTGTGCAGGGTGGTGGGTGTTGCTGGACCAAGCATGAGGGCACCTGGGACAGGTGCGGTGCCCACCCTCCTTACCTGTACCCCACCAGTTGCTGATCCCAGAATAGCCTCACGATGCTGCCAGGCACCACGTTACCCTAAATCCTTTAGGAGAAGTGGGGTGAGGAGGCAAGACACCTTCCTCCCCTCTCCAGCCCCTTCTCAGGGGTGGATGTGGCCTCGCTACAGGGCCAGACCCACAGACCCCAGTGAGCACACCCACCGCTGGGGAGATGCCCAGCTACTGTGACAGTGGCAGGGCACAGTAAGGACCTGTCTGGTGGATGTCTGTCCAGCAGCCGCCTGTCCGGCACCAGACACGCTGCAACAGAGGGCGCTCATGGCAAACAAGTCTCGCTGGAGGCCAGGACGAGCTGGCCATGTGCCAGCAGGGCTTCCCCAGTGCCTTCCCTTTCCCTGCTCCCATTTGGGATCATCCTGCTGCATCCTGGCGCTGCTCTGGCTGTCCCAGGGAACAGAACCCACCAGAAGGGATGCATTTTGCATTACAGGGTTTTTATGAAACCTTTTTGGGAAGCCAGTGCTGCAGAAATGAAACTTTCTGCTTGATTTACCCCATCCCTTTGAGTGTTTGCTGCACACTTCTTGGGCTTTCTCAGAAATGAGCAACCCCCAATGGGGTCCCCAACACCTCCAGTGCTTTATTATGACTCTTCCCAAGTGTTAAACATTGCTGTTGTTGTCATGGTGACAACTACATCTCATTTTGGTTTTAATTAAAAAACTGGAAAGGTTTAGAGCACATGCTCTAGTCTCACAGGGAGCACAGAGTAGCCAGATGCTCACAGCTAATATGACATTTTTTAGCTTGTCTGAAATACGAGTATTTCTTCACAAGGTTTCCAGGAACACTGCGACCAGGATACCCCATCTCGCGCTAGGCTAATGCTATTGTGACACTGCCATCCAAAGCCAATTCACAGAGTCCATGAGTAGGGCAAGGCTTGAGTCCACATCAAAAGTAAATCAAATCTAGCCTGCCTGGCTCCTGTCCATTTGTGCTGCATTCCATTCCCTCAGGGAGAAATATTTCCTGAAAAAATACTCTTCCCAAGTTCAGACTCTCAAAATCAGCTCTGGGTTAGATAAAGTGCAAATATCAACTACCCAGACAGACATCATTCCAGGTAGAGACAGGCACAGACTGCCACGTTCACCTCCACCACAGTTGGTGTCCAGTGGATCAACCTATACAGGTCCTGGGACTTTGATGGATGCAGCAAGCTCTGTCTAGGCAGGGTGCAGGATGTGTCCTGTGCAGCTCTTCGCAGGCAGTTTCATCTCTGCCCACAGCCCCTGGTCTCAGCCCAACTCCTTCCCTTCACCTCCTCGTTAGGCTTAGTCCTTGCTCAGAGATCCCCTAGGGAAAGGCTTAGCCCACACAGATAACCTTCCCTCCCTAACCTGTGAGATGAAAATACAAAGCTCAGTCCACAGCCTGGATGCACAAAGAGACTTCGAAGGAGGGAAAAAATGAAGGAGAGCCAGGGAGGAGGAGACACAAAGGCCAGAAGAGTTTCCCTGGGGCTTCTCTGACCTCCTGAGGACACACGCTCTGCAATACTGCTGAAGTTATTTAAGATGCTGAATTATGATGCTATTATGAGTCTTTATACCCGAGGTCAGAATATCCCCTACAGAACAAAACTTTGCAATGACTCTATGCTCAGTTTGGCAGCTACGTTGGATGCCCTTTGAGCATTTGCTACCTCAGTGTACCAGTCTGCGGCTTCTCTGATGAAGCACACGCTGAGACCAAAGAAATGGGTCCTTCTTTGTTTGCATGCAACCAAATAATCACCAAACATCTCTAAAGAGTTAAATGTTATTTTGCATTACAAGGAAGCACAGTTTCTTTCTCTTAAGTTTCCAAATCCACTGAGACTCAGTACTTCAGTGGGACATTTTCCTTTGATTTGAAGCTGGCCAAATGTGAGTAATTGTAAACTGGCCGGGGATAAGCCTCACTCCTGGGGGAGCCGCTGACACGTGCCGTCTGGAATCTCCATCTACAGCCTCTGCTGCAGGGAAAGGGAAGTGTCAGCCACCCACACCGTGCTGGCCAGGGGTCGGTGTCCCCCCCCACATGGGTGCCTGAGATCCGGGAATCCTGGAAAGAGGCAAGCTTTAGTCTTTGAAGATAAGATCTTTATATCTCTTCAATTCCCACTGTAATCACTAAGCTTTTCTCAGCTTTGCAATGTGATCAGGAAACCGAAACAGGATTTTGGTCCTAACCCATCCATTGCAAAGCAGCCCAGAACGCATAATGTCATCAGCTGGTGTAGCAGCCTCGGCCTTCTCCACCCACCCGCAGAACATACAGCATTGCGGGGTGCAAACAGCACAGACAAGGTTAAACAGCCTCTTTAAAAAGTCATCCCATGAGTTGATGCTAAAGAATGTGCCAGAGTTTCCCAGCACACCAATACCTTTGTCTTTCTACTTCGGAGATTTCAGAAATGGCTACCAGAAAACCAGGAAGTTTGCAGTCCTTTTTCCAACAGTATTTTCTGTCAAACACTTCAGAGGAAGGTAAGGATTTCTGTGAAAAGTTTAACAATATTAAATGCCCCAAGAAATAAGTTTGTACCTTACAGCCTAATGCATGGAGATTGCCTGGCAGCTGGGAGGACAGCAGCAGCTCCTGGTTGGAGTGCTGTAGGTACAGCCATGCAACTCAAATATCAGACACCTTTTGTTTGCTGTTGGTTCACCTGTTGGTATCATGCCATTGCATTGAGAGCTTCCCCCAGTGCAGATCAGCTTTTTGAACAACCTGGAAAAAAAGCAGCTTGTGAAATTCAGTCTCTTCTCATTCCCTCTTACCTGAGAGGTGAATTACAGCGGGAACCTCCTTAAGAACCTGCTGGGTACAAATGTTGTCACTTCTGTAGTAGTCCTGAGAATACGCAATTCCTGAACTCTGCTGAAGTTTTTTTTCCTCAGTACCTGACACAGGGGAGTTCCACAGATGAAATGTAACAGCTGGTCTGAGCTCCCCTCCTCATCCCCTACTCCAGGACAGTTGTGTTCATGGACTGTTAGGATCCTCCATTTCTCCCTTTTTGCAGGGTGCTGGGAAGCTCCTTGCCCATCACTGTGCTCTTTCCAGCTCCAGCAATTCCTAGTTTAGCACATGTAGTTCAAAGGTCTAACAGGAATGATTATTTATCACCCTCTCCTAAAAATTGCTGTCCCTGGGATTTCCCCCCCCCCCCTTTTCTGGTAGTACCATTGCCATTTCTTCTGTTGTCCTCTATCAAAACACAAAGTCTAAACGAGAAGAAAGACAAATATGTCTGAGTCTACAGCTCTCTGATCTTGCACCCGCTTTTAATTTGAGCAAAATCAGTGCCTGGCATTTCCCAGCACATCCAGGTGGTTCAGCAGCTCTCTAGATATACAAGAGGCCAGCAGGGACCCAAATCAGCTGGAACAGGAGGAATTGCCCAAATTCAGGAAAGCTGTGTCAGACCTGTCTTGAAAACAAGCACAGCCTATGTGTTGTCAGGCCCCTTCTAGACACACACACACAATTGTGATCTTCTCCTACTGCCCCCATCCCCTGAGCAGCACCACTCCAGCTCCCTCTCACCCTCGACTACCTTCTCAAAGAAGTGTCTTGTTTGTGCTCCTGAAATGACAGGATGCAGTCCCAATGCTGTGTTGTACCTCCAGTTTGTATCTATGCAGCTCCCTCTGATTTATCTGCAATGGTTTGTGAGACATCTCTTCTTTGTTTTCATATGAGGAAAAAAAAGTCAACAAACCCACAAATTTTACCTTTTTTAGACTTACCCTTTGTATACTTCTCTGGCACCCAAAACAAGCACACCTTTTAAACATTAAAGCACAGATTTTCTCTTTCCCATAGGGACAGACACATTTGGAATCCCAAAAGTAACTACTTACAGCTATTTGAGCTCAGACGCTCCAATGAGGTCGGCTTGCAAGGAATTCGGAGGTTTAGCTTGAAAAAAAATGGTCAGAGCAGCTGTGATTTATTTATAATTGTGCAGATTCATCAGTGGAGAGACTGCTGCAATCTTCATACAGTCAGATATTGCTGCTGATGCATTACACATCTTTTAGGACTCTTTTGTTAAAGAAGCTGGCTGCTCTTCTTCCTGCTAATGCTAAACCAAAGCCATTTGTACGGCACAATCCTGGTGGTTAATGAATTCAAAAGCAGTAGTAGAATCCCAGCAGAACGTCCCTCCCACCTCGGAGGGTGGGAGTCCCCACAGAGCCCAGGCATTTGCTTCCATGGGGTGTTAATGGCTCCAGTTGAGAAAGAGTGGGTAGACTCTTCAATAGAAAACCAGCACACATTTGTTTTCTAGTCAGAATTTTTATTTTCTTTAAATCCGGGCTTACCATTGACATCTGAAAATAAAATATTTTATTTACAAATAGGCTAGTGCAAATTAAAGATAATTTTGGACAAAAAAAGAGAGAGACTGCATGTAACAAAAAAATTAATGTGTACGTTAGGATGATCTTCCTGGAACAGCTGGTAGAGGTCGCCTGGGAAGAAGACAAAAAATAACCCAAAATTCACAGGGAGTGGAGGGAGAGGAGATTTAAAACAAAAGGTCAAGAAACAATAAAACAACTTATATACAAAATTATCTTAATAAAAGGGGTTACGAGGAAAAGGCACAGAACATGCACAGTAAGGAAAAGAACAAGAGCATGATTAGAATCAGCTGGCTCTCGGCACAGCCTTGGCTTTCATCCTCACCGCTTCCCATCTGACTCGCCGGTGCCAGAGGACGAGGACAATCACATCACAAGCGTGGAGGGCGCTGGTCACAGGCTTCCTAATTTTCTTGCAGCAAATATCCTCTGGAAGAGCTTTCCCCAGCCAGCCTTAAAATTTGCACCACCGCCTGCTTCAAACACTGTTCATGGAGTGGACCTCTTTTAAGTGAGATTCTGATGAAACTGGCAATGATCAAACAAGGTGGCCTGTGGGCTGGATTGGCCTATCTGCAGGGGACGTTGCTGGGAAAGCTTAAAAACATGGATGACAGCAGTGCAATGAGTCTACTGCTGGCCCCAGCAGGGGAGACCCTCAGCAGCTGGTGGCCCAGTGCAGGGGTTTGAGAGGAGCAGCTGCTCCCCCTGTTCCCCAGCACAGAGCACTGATGTGTCACCAACCAACATGCAGGAACCAAACCCATATGGGGGCAGGTAACTTACTCCAGCCAGATGGGACATGTGTGACACTGCTTTTCACTGAGAGGGGTGCACAGACGGCCTCAGGCATAGCCATTAAATGTTATTTAAAAAAAAACAAAACAAAACACAACACAACAAACCTCTCCAAATGTTATAGCAAGAAAGTGAATACAACAGGGATGTTGCTGCTTTGCTCATCCCATCTTCCCTCTGCTTCCCAAAACTTAAGGACCAATGTAGTGACTTTGTGCTCAGTGACAAATGTCCTCTCCTGTCAGCAGCTGTTGTGCTGCTTGTGCCATCTCCTCCAAGCACTGATTCCAGTTACTTGGCTCACACTGATCTGAAGGAGGAACTGAGTAATCAAGACATCTGCATATTCGCACACAACCACTTGAGGGGGAAATCCCTTCCAGACATAACACACGCACAGTTTTACTCCAGCTCCTGCTCTGGAGGACTCACTCTGGCCTTCTGCTCAGCTCTGAATCACCCCCAAAACGTGCTTTCCCCGACAATGAAATGAATACCAGGTACAGCTTGAAAAACATTCATCCGCTTCCCAGCAAAACATCTCCGCTGCACTCCCAGCCCCTTGCAGGGCAGCAGGCTGAATGCTTCCCATGGGTTACTGCTCCCCCTTTGCTCCTTTTAATGACATCTCCAGTGATGTCAGTGCAACACGCATCTCCAATAAATCCTCACTGCAGTCCCAACAGAGGCAGAGTGCAGTGTGCTGAGATGACAGTGCAAGAGACAGAAGACCACTCATGCGCATCCAGAAAGTAATAATAAAAGCCCATCAAGAGTTACAGTTTATTTCAGGTTCAGAAATGCAGTGTAACATTTTTACAGCAGGTGTATGTGATGCTCAGTAATGACCATGGTTTCGGGAATCAACTTGCTGTGCTCAAAGGTCAACACCAGGAACCATGTACACGTTATGAAGCCGAAGGCAGATGTTTTGGCTCATATGAAGTAGGGCATTAACATACAGAGCAAAATTCAGAAAGAAATTAAGCGTTTGCTTCTTATAAAAAGAAGTCAACATTTACACTGTCCTGGAAAAGTAAAGAGACAGGCAGTAAAGCAAACGTCTGGCAAGACGGGACAAATCATATATCAAGCAAGAGTGGAGGACTGTCTGGACGGGAGGAGCCATCGGTATCAGCTCGCCTGCAGACAAAGCAAGAGGAAAGACAGGCAGAGTAACATTCATTTACACAAGGGAGCTGTTCTGCTAGAGCCCGGGGAGGAGGTTCAGTGCCGCCGCGGGGGACCTGGCCCACACGCACACCGAGAGGTCAGATGCCTCCCCAGTGTCATGGGTGCAAAACAGGTCTGCTTTGAATTCAGGAGGTTTGGACTACTTTAAGACAGAAAGACAGAACTAGCTGGTAATCTCAATATGCTGTATACACGTTGTTTAGTGTAGCTGTCTGCAATAGAGAGTATAATATTTTCTATGTTATGTTTTAACATGAAATGCCATAACCTATAATGTATTTCCTTTAATATAATAAATAATCTACTCTTACGAGGCTTACTCAGAAAGTGCAACAAGATCAGCAATAAAATAAACACACGTTAACTATGTACATAAGCCTTTTCATTGAACATACAATCTTTCTAATCCTAACACAAGATCCCTTGAGATGAAAGGCTGAGAGCTATTCACGGCACACGCAAGCTCTTCAGCTGCTGGTCAGCCATGGTGAGGTGAGGAGGAACACATTCTCTAGGCAGAGACTCAGGCTTAGCCTAAATGCAATACTAGATGAGCACCCTCCTGAAACTTAACTACATATATCACCCAGCTAATTACGCACCTCATGTAAGATCAGAATCCCTGCTGTTGCTTAACGGACATCTCTACTCCTCCCTGTCAATCTTATGAGCTTTGCCTGAGCGAACTGAAGAAACAGAGAGAGTAACCTGTGCTTCTCAGCTACAGGAACTCAGGCTCAGCTCAGGCTGTGTCAGGGTGTCTGCAGAGGGGACAGTGGCCCATCGGAGGTGGCCAGCTCCTCCAGCAGATCCACGGGGTGCTCATCCTGCTGTCTTTCAGGCATGGAATGAGTTGCTGCCAAGGCTGCTCCTTGGAGAACAAGGGATGGGAGAGACACAACTTGCCAGCACAAGGAGCAAGCAGGACAAACCAACCCATTCCAGGCCCTGTACAGCAGGAAGAAATGGGCCGAATTTGGGAGGACAGTACTTATTCAAGTGGATGTGGCAATTTCTTGGGAAGCACTTAACATTCTTCCTATAAACAACAATTCTATGTTGTGTATTCTGAAAAGCATATATGCAAGAAGGTAGAGGTAAAATCATCAAACTCTGGATCTGTGCTCAAGGTTAATTATTAACCTGCACACCTAAAAGTGTTGCATTTAGGGCACAGGGCCAGATTTTGATGTGATTGGAACGAGGATGCAGAGGGCGGGAGGGAGGGCTGTGCAGCTGTGTCCCACAGCCTTGACACTGAGCGCAGAACCAGATGGTCCTGACACTGGGGCCACAGGCGCCTCACTGCTTCCTCCTCCTCTTTTGGGTAAACCCACCCGTGAGAGCTTCATTTACAATTTAAGCTTACTGCTGAAAAATACAGTTTCTTGGAGGGCAGAGTTAAGGACAGTGCTGAATTGTGCTACCTACTTCTTTATGCTTGACAGAAACAGTCATTAAAGTAAATTAAGGAGTCTCAAGTACAGAGGACTTAAAAATGTTTTTAGGCCATCTAATTGTGTCTCCTACCTTACCAGTATTACCACCCTTTTCTCCCATGCAGTCACACCAGACTGAATCACCTGGAGGTGCTGCCTCTTTCCACTGAACAAAGGGGACCTTGGGCAACAAAGTTGAGTGCTTGGGGCGTGGTCAGATAAACCCAGACCACTGCCTTGCAATATCACTCAATGAATCTCAAAACATGGGGTTAAAGCAACTTTCTGTGGCTGAAGTGGAAGAGGCGCAGAGCTTGGCTAGCAGGCACCTGCCAGTCAGTAACAGAGGGCTCTGATAAACTATATGCAGGTTTGCTGGCTAGGCAACAGTATGGACTGCTATAGCTATTTATAAATATACACCTCATAGATGGATTAGTGTTACAGCAGAGAGTGCTACACTGTGGAAAACTGTGTAGAACACAAGAAAAAAATCATCAGAACTCTTTTTTTTCTAGTAACAATCAATACAACTGTAGCTGGGTAGGTTTTTTTTTTTCCCTTGAAAGGTGATTCTGTACACTTATTGTTGGAGATGTGGGCCTGTTCTCCAAAAAAACACCGACCACTTAAGCAATCTTCTGAGATCATCAAGATGTCGGTGCTCTGACAAACTCCCTCCTCACTGTGTTTCAGATGTCGACCTCTAGACTCCCCAGGTGTGTGTCACAAGTATGAGGCTGACAGGAAATTAAAGTTAAGCTAACATACAAATCATGATGCTTTCCCAAGCTCGTCTCTCTTATGCAAACTGAAACAGGCTTTGCTTCAGCAGTGAGCACAACTGTTAGTTAATGAGCAGTCTGGGAATTCTTGATAGGCAAAATTCCCATTGGTTGTGGCTCTTTGATTGGATTCTCCCTAACCATGGGGCTACAGCATACTGAAGCCCTACATGCCATCTCAATAAATAAATTTAGTGGGTTGATTATGCTGGGGGCCTTTGAAACCACCAATTGTTTTGCTTAGGGATCTGTAACCATAATTGTAATAACAGTAATTAATATTTTCTGAAGAAATAAAGCCAAATTCATCTCTAGTTTCATTCTGTTAACTCAGTAAGTTTTAGGCAATAAGGGTGACACCCCTAAGTGTTTAAAGTGCAGTTAAGACAAAAAAGTTTTTATAATGCATTAATATATAACATACAAAACAACAGGCAGAGAGGACCTCTGAAAGTGAACAGCTGCTAAAATAATCCATTGCCAGGATGCACAGCTGAGCACTTCTCAGTACCTAGTTGGAAAAGCACCCTAATCTGAGGTGTGCAGGACTTGAAGAGATGCACAGAAAAAACATTTATATACTGGGCATAATGGAGCTTTTTCAACTGGTGTGAGCAAATACTTCAAATCCAAACCAAACCCTTGGAAAGCTCAGATGCAAATCTAAGCCGTAGCTCTGTGAAAAGCTTCACACCGTGGGCAGAAGAGCAGTAGCCCATTTAAAGCTGTACATATATTTCTATATGTATCCATATCTCCTTCTGTTTCACAAAAGGACCAAAAGCAATGCTCAGTTCTCTGAGTCCTGCTGTGCAGTGCATTTATACATATTAAAGGCACTCACATAACCACAGGGCTTCCCATGAGTTCAGTGGGAGTATGAATGTGAGCAAGCACTAGCAGAGGACAAAGCGAGCTGGGGCACACTGTTCTGTCATGTACTGGCTCTTCAAACTGCTCTTTCACATCCTTGCTGCAGGGTGAGATGGCTCCACAAAGAGCCTTACAAGCTGGGGCACTGCAGTTTGGTCCTTACACCAGTCACCCAACCAACTCTGCACATCAGCCACCAGCGTGCAAAGAAAGTAAAATACACGTTGTCCCATACACACCCTTTCTGTTCAACAACATTCCTTTAAAAACTAGACTTTGGATAAGGAGAAGTTAGAGGAGAAGCAGCCATCCAGCAAGCTTCTTGCAAGAAAGACATGGAAGTGTGGGGTCTTCAGAAGAGCTTCATAAGAAACCACATTGTTTTTCTCTGCCCAGTTTAGCCATTAAAAACAACAAATGGGCGTAACTGTGTAATTCCAAAGGAGAGAAAATCTGAAAGGTACAAATAAAAGATTCTTTTCAGATAAGAGGAAAAAAGAAGTAGGTCAAATCAACACGTGCACAAACACACACAAAATCAAGTCCTCCTTTGACTGTGAGCACAGTTGCCTGGGTGAACACGTGTCAGTAAGTTAGCTAACAACAGCTATTGCAAAAGGAGAAGTCAAGGCAGCACAGACCTTCCCAAAACATTTAAGACCTCATAAACAATGTGGAATGGACAGAGAGTATATCAGTAAAATGGGTTACTTGCCTATAGATGTCCATACATGCGACTATACATTGGTTATTGCAACAGTTATCAAGCAATTTGCTCCCACGTATTTGGTTAACAATTAATGACATGCCAGAAACTTCTTTTAGTCTAACAGAGATGAATCTAACGGACGAATTACAGTGGGTCGAGTAGGTGAAGGGGGTGGTCTTCGACTGGAAAGAGAGAAGAAACAATAAGCACAAACATTGAGAACCAACCTGGCACCTCTTGCTGTCACAACATGAACATGCACATGCACCCAAACACAACAATCTTATTTCCATGTACACAGAGGCATGACAGCCCTCAGCATCCACAATGAGCAATGGGTTGCCACATGCATACCATGCCTTAGCCTTCTCACGCATTGCACAGCCCTGCTCTCTGGTCCACAGTCTGGGTATTCTCCAAACACAGTTACCTTGTGCCATGGAAACCATCCAGGGACATCAGCATTCCTGTTTTCTCCAGGGTCAGTCCCAGCCTGAATTAGAGGCCCAAATCTTAAGCTTTAAATCAATGGCCACTTATGAAACGTTAGCTGTGGCTATGGCTTCTGGATTCATTCATTTACCACTAGCGTGTTCTTCTATCAACTTCAGTAACTGCTAAGAGAGTCCCTGTTATTTTGGGAAGGCTTATGGGCATTTATTCCCCTGTTTCAAATGGCTGATTCAGCATAGGCTCCTATGTACTGCAAACTCCTGCATTTCAATTTGGGCTGCATTGTCATCTGGTAAGAGACCGCAGTGCAAGAGTTAGGCAGCAGCAGTACAATCCCCGAGCATGGCCCACCTGCAGTCCAGGCTGAGCAGGGATAGTCCAGGCTGAGACCTTCCCCTCTCTCACTGTGTCCAAGGACAACACGCCAACTCTGCTGGAGTTAGGTTCTCTCTGGTACGTATGTAATTGCCTTTTACATTTTTGCATGTATTTAGGGTACATGGTTCGTACCAGTGCTTTGTGGAGATAACTCCATCAGTTAAGTTACAAAGAGTATTTTATTAATGCTTCAATCCACCTGGGCTAAAACACTCATGACTCAGCAAATCCTGTGCAGAATCAGACATGACAATACCTGTTTGGCCTGCAGCACCTGCGCCAGCTCAGACAGTTCTGCCCAGCACTGTTGTGTGCTTTGTATATACCAAAGACATACCCAAGACCCTGTTCCTCACAGCCTGCTCCCCCAGCACCCTCTAGCAAGGCTTTGTTGCAGTTATTCTATCTCTGACACAGTGATTTTGGTTCCTATTTTCTTTAACAGGAAATACTAGTGTTCTTTTATTCCTTAATTCAGCCCAGATCACCATGAGAGCACATGAACTCGGGCTGAACAAGGTGGGGAGCTGAGAGCTCTCCAGTTCCCAACCAGCTTCAGCAGACTTCATTAATGGCCAAGACAAATGGTACAGTCCCCTCTAACACAGTCCTCAACCTGTGAAAGTAGGAACAGTTCCTGTCTCTGAAGAACATTACAAAGGAAATGTGTCTCATTGTGTTAAAGCTAAATAGAAGATGAAACAAATGTAACAATGTGTTAATCTTCTTTGAACTGGAACATAATATATGAGACAAATTTACACTTGACTAAAAAAGTCTCACTGGCTCGAAGTGCATCTTGTATGACAATATTCTCTTTTGGTGAAGAAATAAGAATCTTAATCCCTAACATGCAATGAATACAAAATATGCCAACTGAAGCATTCAAGTAAATCAACAAGCTAAAAAAATAGGCAAAATATAATTTATTCATGGTGTATTTTTCTTACAGAAAAAATGTTACTGTGTTGACTATTGTTTTTTGTGCTGCTCCAATGTAGGTCTTCTGGACCCGTTTCCAAAATTTGTAGCTTCATAAAGAACCACTTCTAAGGCTCTGCATTTCTGCTGGGTTGCATTAAATTATTCCTTTGTTGAAATGCCTCACATTGCATTGTTTAGTGTTTACTGAAAACTTCATATAATGTGTATACAATTTATAAACACAGGAAAATGCATACAGCTGTCTTCATATCAAATTTAAAAGATACATGCATTTTAATACCAGGCTGAATGCAGCACACTAGATTCAAATAATGTAATTTAGCCAA
The DNA here is from genome assembly GCF_037038585.1 of Patagioenas fasciata. Lineage (NCBI taxonomy): Eukaryota > Metazoa > Chordata > Aves > Columbiformes > Columbidae > Patagioenas > Patagioenas fasciata. The sequence goes on along the minus strand of NC_092525.1, from coordinate 23,321,320 downwards.
ATTGCTATTTAGCCCAGCAGGATCAGAAACTGGAGAGCACAGTGGGAGGATTTCCTGGATGTACTCAGTTAACCAAACCTGAACCAAAATCAGGCCAGAGACTCTTTTCCTTCTTGAACCAGAGCTGCACTCTGACCATTATATTTTGCGTTTTCATTCAAGCCCAGTCCAGAGCTGAACAGAGAAATCCCCCAGCAAGCTCTCCTTTCCACTCCAGAGCCCCACCAGCCTTGTCCCTGCAGCTCTGCCCAACAGGCAGCTCTGCTCAGAGAGTGGATCCCTCAGCCCAAGCTCCACCACCAAATCCCACTGTGGAGATGTTCATGTGTATCTGGGATGCTCTGCATACAGACACTTCTGTGCATCTTCCCAACGGGTACAGGCAGGGACATACATGAGGAAGAGGCAGATCTCTCCTCTGCCCCCGTGCTGGTGCTGCCTCGCTCTCATGCTGTTTCATGGGGGTTGAAAGGGGAGTGGGACCTGCACCTGGAAATCAGAGGTGCCTTCCAGAGGAGTGGCAGATGTTTGGGAAAAGGCAGCGCTTGGGAAAAGACTGGATTCCTGTGCTGGCAATGCAGGAAGAGGATCTCCAGGCAGAGCACAGGGCAGGGGTTCAGCTTGGGGACGAGACCTCACCTTCATTAGCCACCAGCACACAGTATCAACCGGCATGAGCCGAAACTCAAGTCAAAGTCAGGAAAAGGACAAAAGCCCGGGAGCTGCCTGTCACTAGATACCCCTGTCAAGGTGACAAATCATTAAGTGACCATTTTGACACTGGGAGCAGGATTCAGACTTTTTTTCCCCTCCTAACAGGAATCTCAACCACAAAGTCACAAGAAGAGGCATCTTTATGCCCCGGGCGGTGGCTGGGAGGGCAAGTGCTCCCCTGGATGGAGGGGCGCAGGGACCCAGGCACCCAAGCCACCACCTTGAGATACCAGAACCAGCAGCATTTGCTGCTTCTTGCAAATGTAGTCCCACCTTCCTCTGTGCTCTGAAGACCTCTGAAAAACACAGGTGTGAGGGGAGCCTTGCATGATCTCAGCACAATGGCCTTCTTGAGCAAAGGTTACATAAATGAGCTCTGCCAGACTCTCTGACTGTGGAGAAAAGTGGAGCAAATGGCAGTAACCCGAAGCAGAGAGCAGCAGAGGGAGCTCCAACCTGCCTGTGGGCAGAAGCAGAGGAAAACCAGAGAAAAACAACCTCCCCCAGATCCCTGCTCGCACTAGCTGCCATGTCAGGGAGTAAATAAGTGACTAAGCCCAATTAAATGTTTAGTCTGAGCCCAGAAGATGATAGCGGTAGAGACAGCGTGGACTGCGTTTTCCCTGCATTATCGGACCGACTCCGACAGCCCGGGGCTGCGTTCGTGGTGCCGAGCTGTTCTCAGGCCCAAAACAGCTCTCCATTCATAGAAAGCTCCTTCTTATAAAAATGTCACTGCTGTGGTAATTCCAATTTGGTTATTGTCTCCAACATTTCAGCTGGGTTTTCAAGTACTGGGGCCGAGTCCTGCTGCCTGGCCTCTTTTAACAGGCTGCTTGGTCTGTTGTGTGGTGGGTTGGTGGTTTTTATTTTTTTGTTTGTTTGTTTGTTTTTTGTTTTGGTTTGAGTTTTACAAATTTTTTTTTGTATTTAAAAAAATGGAAAGAGTGTTTGTAAAAGCTAGTGCTAAAGGGGCAGGGGATCATGTGTCCCCAGGGCTGAGTAAACGAGTCTGCAGAAAGAATCAGTTCTTCTAACTAGCACACATTAAGCAGGCACAAAGAATTTACCAATGAAAATTGCGGACTAAGTATGTATTTAATAACTCCCTGATGTTGCTACACAGACTCCTCCTTTGAAGCGCTCACTGGGGTTTTGAATGGAGGATAACTCTTACCCTGATGCAAAAACTTTTTAAAAAAGGAAAAGTTTTACATTTATTTTTAACCTAAGCAGCACAGCCCATTTTTCCAGTTTTAAAAGAACTCCTAATAGCTTCAGCTAGGCAAATGCAGAGCAAAAGAAACTAAATAAAGCAAGTCTAGACTTAAAATTCGATCAGAAACATATGGCAGCTCTTCAGGCATGTGCCTTTTGAGAAGTGCTATCGCTCCCCACACAGAGTCCACAAAACATGCTTTTGGTAAAGCATGGCTGTAATTACCATGGGAGGCCCCGCTCGAAGAAGATGGCTTCTCTTCTTGGAGCACAGCAAACATACTTCTAAATAAAAGGCTTTCATTTCCACTTACATTTTACATTCTTACTTGCTTGTAACCACCAGAGAACAGTTGCAGAAGGCATGCACATAACTATACAATACATCCTGTAGATCTGCAATTCTAAACAAAATTCCATTATTCTCTCCCTTTTACTATGATTTTGGTTTCCTTATAATCCAGCCCTCTTGGAGTACCCTGATACATGACATTGTCTTTGCAGAATTTAATGAGAAAATATTTAAACAAAATCTCTAAGCGGCTTCAAGTCTGACTGCAGGAAAATGTTATTTTAGGTGACAATAGAAATCTGGATGTGAGGCATACAATCAGGGGATAAAAGAGTGACTTACTTCAGGTAAGGGATAAATATAATTTCTCATTTGGGTGATTAGAGACACTAAGTAACTAATTCTTGGGACAGTTATAATACCTTGACTCATTTTGTTTTTATATGGTTTCTCTGTTTCCATAAGATCCTGAAAGAGCCACACAGCCTAGCCTCTACTTCTCCCAGCTCTAATTATCAACCTGTGTATGGTACCTCTCAACTGCCATCAGCCTCTGTTTTTGGAAGAAAATCCAAACCAGAAGTGAGACTACTATAGCCATCATGGTTGAAGAATATGGGCAAGACATGGTTTGCAGGCCTGATTCTACAGTCTACGCATATTAAAACTCTTTCTGGCCTACTGCAGATCTGGCGTGGCTGCTGCAGAGTCCCCCAAACATCAACTCAGGAAAAAGGATCTTGAGTGGAAGGGGGAAAACCAAGAGCAGGAAAGGCACTTCATACTAGTGACAGAGGTCATAAGAAAGAGGAAAAGCAGTAAAAAGATGATGACATTAAGAGGACTAAAGCAGGAATCATGGACAAGAATCAGGCAGAGATGATGATTATGGAAGAAATGAGAAACAGCACTCAGTGATGAAAAGAAAAAGTAGTTACAGAATAACTGTCTGAGATGGTCCTTTACTCCATTGTGATGGTCCGAGTGAAAACTTCTCAGATTTGTTTCTGCACTGAAAAATGTCCTTTTGCTAGACATGAAACATCTCCAGTTAGCATACCCACAAGATTGCTAGCAGAGGGCAAGTCAGGCACAGAAGCAGTGAGGCGCACAGCACAGTGTTTGAGGACACACGGCAGTTCCGAAGCAGCTCTCCAGCTGAACACATGTGTGTGAGGCTGCACGAAGGCACAGAGGCCGTGCTGTGGCTGTACTGCCACATACGTGCACAGCCATGCGTGGAGCTGAACCTCACTATTTCAAATGATCCATCTGCACAATACTCTGTCAGTGGAACAAGTTTTGTGTGAAGTGTAAGCAAGTTAAAGTCATTAGATTATGCCATTTTATCTGATGCCTAGTTCTTTTAAGAGAAAGATAAAAAAAGAGTAAGAGTGAATGGAAAGGCTGTGTCCTTCCAGTAGCCACCACTATACTGTGACAATATAAACCTCCAGGAATTCAAATGCTAATACTGTTCCAAAGCATTAGGGTTAGTGAGGTTCCACTGTGTGTGATTTAACTTAATAAAGATACTCCTTTCAGAGGCAGAGAGGTCCAAAATATGATATTCCACTAGATTAATTTATTATTTGCAAATCAAGCTATGTTTTCTATATGACCATCATACATTCATGTCTATCATACGCACATACAAATACGTGTATATGCTTATGTGGGTGTTGCATCTTTTAATTAGTCATTTCAGGGAATTAGCGTCTCATGTGGAAAACTCAGTTTGAATAAACAAAAAAATTAATTAAATGAAGCAATAGAGACTATTATTCTTAACAAACTGTGTGTTCTTGTTTGCCCTTCAGCAGGGAACATGTCAAGTAAGCAAGCATGCAACACATTAGTGGAGGAGTGTCCAAACCCTTCAGAAACCCTAGGTCAGGATGGTCAAGATTATCAACACTGCCCGTGGAAGAAGAGAGAGTTAGGAGTGTTGAGTGACACACTCAGAATGTTGCTCTACCTTCCTTTGTCCACACCAGAAGATGACACAGGATGCCACAGCAGAAGATGACATGAGGGCCACATAATCAACAGGAGGAAGATCTCATCTTTGCATAGTAGCTCAAGTCTTCTGCACTGCTCTGTGTTAGGTGCACGGTTCAGCGTAAGTGTGAATCATCTACCCTGTCTTTGAACACCACATCTACATCTGCCCACTCTGTTCTTCCTTCCTACTCACCTTTAACCTTCCTCTGCCTTTTTGTGTCTCTCTTTTTCACTTACCTTGGTGCAAGAAAGGGAGCAAACATCCTGGTTGTCACTTCCAGCTGGAGTTGCACCTCTTCTTGTCCATGATGACAACTAACATGATTATCAGTGTCACTGTTGTTAATGAGACCATTCAGTGCCCTCATTCACTAATGATCCAATGCACCTTGCAGGGGACAGGAGAGTTGCAAGGAGAACCTTTCAGGATGCCTGCAGGTTCAGGAGGTTCAAATCATCACTGCTTTTCTCTCTGTTTACATCATACGTTTTCTCTTCTAGCACAGGGAAGGCTAAAAATGCACTGCTGTTCTGCCCACTCCTTCAGACAAGACAAGAAATATCCTGCTTAACACTGTTGCTCTAATCCTGCAGAGCCTTCATGGAAACTCTTACCAAAATACTCTGCTCTTAAAAATTAAATTAAAGATTTAGATACCTATTAAAATAGTTCTATTTATAAAAATATTTATATTATATTATATTATATTATATTATATTATATTATATTATATTATATTATATTATATTATATTATATTATATTATATTATATTATATTATATTATATTATATTATATTATATTATATATATTTATATTTATAAACATTAAATAATTACTGGGGACAAAACACATCTTCAGGTTCCTGTATTTCTGGCAAACAACATTTGCTATTGTTTGATTCTACTTTCCTTTTTCAAGATGAGACACACTGAAAAAAAATCCCACTTCCTTCTACTAACAGTATCTTGAGAGAGAAGGCTAAGAAAGAAAAAAAAAAAAAAAGCTTTTGCTTAAAATACTTAACAGAATCAATTACTTATTCATTCAGTTCACCAGCTAATACTCCCAAAGCAGGCTTCAACTCTGTTTGAGGAATCCATTCACAATATCATCTTTATCCCAGAGTCGCTTCTTTCAACTCTTTTCAGGTTTCTTCTTTTTCTGTCTTCCTCCCTCTTGCATCATTTTTACTTATCCTTCCCCCTCACAGGGGACCAGTCTACACTAATCCATGTTGCTGAACTTTGAAAGTATCTTTGAAAGTCTCAATCAAATGGATCTCTCCTCGTTCACCTCGTTTTAAAACCAGTTTTTGTTGAATAAGGCAGGAGCAAGTAGCTCACGAACAATACTAAAGATGATCAAAACTATCTGATATTCAAGAAATAAGAACAAAACTAAATTCCACATAGAACAAGTGACTCCTCAAATACATTTTTTCATAGCGGATAGCCCATCAGAAAATTCCTAGAGCACTGAAAATACGAAGTGGAGAGCCTGTGGACCCAGGCTGCAGTGTCTGACATCCCACCAACTTTGTTTTACTTCATCTTCAGGACAGTCATCTGGAGAAGAGGTAGATGAAGGAACGTGGTGAACAAAATCCTACTGCTAGTCTAGAAGAAAGAAGATTGCTGCTGTCAGGGGCAGCAATCAGTGAAGCTCCCGGAGCAGAAGTAGAAACCTTCCTGTGTGTCTTGCGGCATTACAGTTCATATAGCTGAAGAATCAGTTCTGTGCAAACGTTGTTCCAAACATCTTGTAAGATAGGTATTGCAGAATTATAATGAAACCACTGAAGTTGTATTGTGATTTTTTACATGTTTTTAAAACCTGCTGTGACCTGCTTTCTGGCCAATCCCTCCAATATTTATCCTCCTTCAGAATGCTGTTTCTTTCCTTGCTTCTATTAGGAACAAAGCTGCAAGGTGACCAGGTATTCCTCAACTGGTTTTGCACATGGCAGTAGGGCTACTCTAAGTGGTGTTGCTAGTGTTTCTAATGGTTGTCAGAGCCACTGACACCAGCCTGCTGCTAAGAAAGATTGCCTAATATTGCATTTTATGGTTTGAAAACTGGAATAAAAACTTTAAATTAAGACAGAAATGCAAGGAGTGGGAGAGAGATTTACAAAGGTGCCAGGGAAGGGATAAGTTGGAAAGAAACCATGACACGATGGTGAGAAGGAAAGGAGGGACTACATGAGGGTGACAAATGTACTGGGCAGGAAACCAAGTGAAGGTAGAAGGTGAAAGAGGAAGTAAAAAAGCATCATCAAGAAGGGGACAGCAAGGGAAGGGCAGAAAAAAAGATTAAACAAAATAGTGATGAAGAAGCCAGTGGACAAGGGGAAAAAACAGTGCTCCTTTCTAAGAGATAAGGGAAAAGAAATGGAGTCTCCCGCTCAAAGCAGCCAGCAGCAAAAGGAGCATATTACTGGGTATGCATTACAACAATAAACGTAAATTAGACTGGTAACAAATTACACAGGGGTGTTTTTCCCCAGAGCAGAAATCACACAAAGAATAACTGATATTCTCATAAGTTTTGTGATTTTGTGGTCCTTGGACAGGTAGAACATGAAAGATACTGACTACAGAAGATGAATGTCCCCTCCTGTGATGGGCTCTGGCTTTGCATCACCCGTGTATGTCTATTCTTTTGACCACAGACATGAAATGCAGAACTAAATTAGTTATTCTTTGGCTTTATTTTCCCCCTTAAATTCAGCAGGATTTTGAAATCTCTCCAGATACCACTCTTGCTTCTCTGCTTGCACGAAACACTCCTAATGACTGATTATACTTTTTGAATACAACCTTCACTGAAGATCCATTCAGAGCAGACAAGTGGATGCTACTGTTGGACAGAGTTGTGTTCTTCTACTTGGTTGTTCAGATAGAGATCATCCAACTGAGCATGCAAATGCTTTAAGGTGGGCACTGACTCATCCTATCAGAAGACTTTGATGTGGTGGCTATTTCATTATTATTTATATTCCATTAAAAATATAGTAGTAAGCTTTTAAAGGTCAAACTTTCAGAAGAGAGGAGATTCCCAGGCTAAGGCAGGAGAACTCTTCTGGTCTTACATGCCTGTGCACTATGACAGATGTTAATCAGAGGATCACGTGCAATTTTTTCAAGGGATACCCTTATGATTCAATACACAGGGCTAGACATTATATTAAATCTTTCCAAAGAACTCTAATCCATACAAATCCATCACAGAAAACTTACTTCTTGGCTGATATTTGGCATAGAGCTGAGTACAGAGCCTGTGGACCAGAAAACATCAGGCAGTGATGCTTTCTGCAGCACTTCTGGCTTTGTCTGGAATTTTCTAACTGTAATTATTGTCAAGTGTAAGTACATTTTTGGGCCAGGTTGGCAGAAATATGTAATGATGGCCTAGAATGTAGATTAATTACAAACACAGCAGGTCATGTAATCAGCCTCAGTGGCATAACAAAACGTAGCTGCATAGCAGCCTTCACCTCTTCCATGCTGGCTGGCTGTGGGTTGAAGTATTATAAATTGTAGGGAGACAGCTGCAAGAGGTGGTAGGGAGAGCATGGGACTGTTCATGAACAGCACAACGTGAATTCTCTCCCTGCTGCTTGTCTTACAGGTAAAGACCGTCCTCAGCCCCCAAGGACTGAGCACCAGCATGCCTGAGGGGGAGACACGTGCTCAAGTGGACAGTCTAGCCCTTCAAGACCTCTGTTTAACCAGGGGCCAGGGTTCCACATCACGCAGGTTCATGTGTGTTTTCACGGCAAAGTGAGTAACGATCTCCAGTGCTTTGTTGGGAAAGCCTTCATCAATCCAGAGCAGCATTGCAGAGCAGGACACAGAGAGAAAAAGGGGAGCACCCTCCCACCCCCACTAACACCATGGGCTCTGCTGCCAGGAGAAAAACATTTCCAATTCAATTGTCTTCCTTGTGGCAAAGCTGAGATTCCCATTCAAGACATTTAAAAACCAATAAATCAAAGCATCCACAGTAGAGCTAAAATTGGTCAAGATCAGGCTTTCTAAACAGGCAGGCAAACACACATCGTGGTAAGCTGAAGTGCCTGCTTAAAGCCATCTTACCAAAGCGAGCTCACAGCTGCATTTTCTTTCAAAATACTAATGCAGCCTTTTAAGAGAGAGGGGGAATAATCTAAATTCTGGCAGCAGGGAATATTTCACAAATCATATATGCTTTGGCATCAAGCCCTTAAAGCCGGGGGCCTTTACTCACAGGCTTTGCTGGGAGAGATCCACCCACCTCAAGTGGGATTAATTAAAAGAGGCATGTATCATGCAAATAGTTTCTGTTTCCTTACAGAAATATTCAGCGCACATAACCCAAACCAGCTTTAGAATCAGAGTGAAGCAAGGAAGAAAATTATTTTCTGCTCCCCTATCCCTTTTCCTTTCCCTGTACAGTAAGCGAGGAACAGTGACAAAATGCTGAGAGCTCACATTTTCTGCACAATTCTTTTGGTTAAACACTGATAAAATCAAGGGGGGAAAAAAAGGATTGTTTTAAAGTCAGGGATTGTATCTTGCTATAAGGTGGCAAGTTCTCCAAATCAAATGTGTGCTCAGCTGCTCGTTGGAAAAGGACAACTCAAATCTTACCCCTGAAAATGATCTTTTTATCTTAAGAAAGAACAGGAGAAAACAGAAGGCTTATATTTCTTCAGTGACAGTGATGGGGGCTGAACAAAAAGCTCCTTTGGAAAGCCAGATGAACTTTAAAAATACAACTTTTTTCTCAGGAAGCTAAACTACTTCCCTAGATATGAGAGCGCCTGACACTTCAAGGAATAGTTGCAGATAATGGTGGTTGAGCAGTCAGAGCACAGAGCCCCAGTTCAAAAATAAGTCACAGAGAAAGCTCAGATTTCCACAAGAACTCTTCCTCAAAACTATTTTTTCCCTTTTAATATCTCAGACCCATTTTCTGAGTCAATTTCCTATGATCCTGCGAAGGCCGTTATTAAAACCAGACCAAGTGTAGCAGAAATTCCGTAGCTCAAAAGAAAGGTTTAATAGGCACAGGAGCCGGCCACACTGTCCCCCTCAGGTGATTTCCCCTGCAGGCCCTGCCCTGGGATTTCCTCTCTTGGAGTTTAGTCAGCAGGAGAAACCTGAAGTTTCAGCAAAACAGCAAACCCTTCCTTCATTCTTTAGCAGTTGAGATTTTTTTATGTCTGAGGCTTTCACATCTCTAAAAAAGACATCTAGGATCCAGTCCAGAAGATGTGTATTGCAGATATTTTTCCACAAAAATGTCAAGCAGTCATACATTCAATTATGTATCCAGCTACAGCATTTTAAAAACACTGACCTCTTTTATCAGCCACCGCTTCGCATGCCACCACTGGCAGCCACAAATTGAGCTGTTCGCAGGCTGCTTACCCCAGTGTCTTTTGTGTGTTAGAAAATTCCTCTCTGGTTTCCATCCCACCTATCACTTCAGCGTCAAAAAGATTATCATCAGACGTGCTCTTGGCAAGGCACCTCGGGAAAGCAATGGTCATGCACAATCACAGCCAGGCAGGACAGAGAGACATGCTCATGTGCAAGAGAAGGTGAGAGACGCCAGGGAGCTATGGTTCTCTCCAGCAGTACAACTGACAAAACACTGGACCTCATTTCTGTATCTAGTGTGCGATTTATCCTCTGATGGCACAGGGGAAACACTGGGGCTGGTGCCCTCCAGCTCAGCTCCAGGCTTTCCCACCCAGGGGATGCTGCTCCCATTCTGCCCTCCGAGCGCAAAGTCCGGTACCCAGAAAGGAAACTGCAGGTTTCTCCCCAGGGGTCCTACTGTGGACGATGGGATATCCAACAAGTGCATTTCATGGATGGGCACTGATGCAACAACACCCTTTCCATAGCAAATATATCAAAGGAATGAAGTATTTTTATATACCTCATTTATTTATTCTTCACATTATAAAGAGTAACTATGTCAGAAATTGAGCCTCAAATTTAAGTTACTCACAACTACAACAGATCTCACCTATGTAAAAAATATTTTCTTCAAAGGTTCTCTTCTCAGTTACCATTTCTAAAACTGAAAGTTTGGACAGTTTTTGAATCTATTTAACTGGCATTTTCTGGTAAACTAGGACTAACTTTAATATAACAGTTTATTTATTAAAAATGGAGAAACCCCTTTGTTCCAACGTTGCTTAATCTACTTATGCCTCTCACATAATTTAGGAAGTTACCAAAGCCCTTGGATTCATAGGCTTTGGATCACTCACATGAGTGATCATGTGTATTATGTCATTGTGAAAATATTAAGGACATTTTAGCCATATAGAAAAACAGCAGTTTATGCCACCAAAAACTATAAAATATGCACAGCTACCTTAAGTTGTACTGATAAATAAAAAGGCCTGGGAAGAAAAAGAAACTACAGAGTCATGAAAATGCTGTTCCTTAACAAATTGTTTTCTACCATATGACCTTCACTGTTAGATAACTGTGGACTGTTTTCAACTGGCTGTTAATTACTTGCCTTGTGGAATAAAAATCAGACTCCTATCAGTTTGTTCCACTGGTTCTACGAGGATTGTTCTTGTTCTCTCCCAGAAGAGCCGTTACTTCCTCTGGTGAGGACTCAGAATGGCAGAAGTGAGGAGGGAGTCGTACCCCTGCCCCTCTTTGGGTGGAGGGGTAGATGACCTCTCTCTCTCTGTGAACTCCTATGTGGGTACAACACAACCAGAACAGGAGTTCTTAATGTAAAATCATCCAGTGTCTTCAAATTGACTGATTGGATTTTTTTTTGTTTTCTTTCATGAAAAAAACTTTCTATCATTTCAAAAAGTCATATTTGTGCTAAGAATTGGTTCCTCAAAATGCCTTTTGACTCTCCGCAGGGAATGCCCAATTTTGCTTTGTTACTAGACTTATTCAGCACCAGTGCTCAACTTTCTGACACAGTGCAGAATCTGTCTGTTATGCTAGAGGGAGAGAACCATGCCCACCACTAGGAAGATCAGACGTCTTACCTTGGGACGCTGGGAGGAGCCCGGCTCGGCCGAGAGGGAACCTGGGGAGGTCCTCCAAGGGCTTCACCAGTACTTGGAAATGGAGGCAGTGGTCCTGGACGGAACGGTACCGGGGGAGCCCCTGACTGGGGGCCTGGAGATGGAATTGCAGGAGCTGGTCCTCGGCCAGATAAAGGTCTGGTTGGGGGATTGCTTAATGTGGGCCTCCTCTGAGTTGAGGGACTTGGAGGAGGTGATCTAGTGAAATATCAAGAGATTTAAGAAGCTCAGTAAGGTGGAGTTTGTGGTTTTGGTTTGGTTTTATTTTATTGTTTTTTAATTTTTAAACAAAAATTAAACCCTTTGTTATGCCTATGATAATTGTATTTTCTTGGCATTTTCCTCTGCTGTCAGTGTGAGAGCATCACACATATTTAAATCACCTTTCCCACAGACAGCATGCCTTACAATAGCCAGAAATAAACATACAAGCAAAGAAGTAAATGTAACAGATTTTAATCGAGTTCTAAAAATGTTCCGTTAAGTGGATTTCCTATGACATGGAGCCTGAGATGCTGAATTATTATAACAGCTTGCAAGAAGAGGCCATGTGGCTGCTATCTGAAGCATCGGACAAGCTATAATTCCACTGGATAGTCTTCTACAAGGCAAATATCCTCTCTGGTGTTCATGTACATGTCCATAAAATATTTGTATGTGGGAAAACATTCAGGTTTCCCTCACAAATGACCTGGAGGAGCATCTTCCCAAAGAGACACATAGGGAGGGGGCTGCTGATGCTGACAATGTCTGCCTGTCCTCAGTTTCATTGCAAAACAGATACAGGGATCCTTACCTGCGGGCCTGCTGAAGCCAAGAGTCATCCACAGGAGGGGGTGCAGGGGTTGAGACAGTGCTAGTGCTAATATCTCCAATGATTGCCAGGGCTTCCTTTAGAGCTTGGTACATGCGGAGCATTTCATCCCGCCTCTGTGCCTGTTCAGCCGATTCCTCCATTAGAGTGTTTTGGTCCTCAGAAGAATACAAGTGAGCCAATAGCTCTGCATTGATAAATTCTTTTACCTATTTCATCACACCAAAAAAAAAAAAAAAAAAAGAAAAAAATCCTCAAAGTAATTAAAAAAACCCCTTGAGAATACAATACTGAACAAATACAGTGTGAGATCCATGGAACCAGGAAACAGACTTATCTCAATTTAATCTGTTTCTCCTACTACCTTACATCAATTCTACTGGTCAGATCAGAACTCGGACTGAGCAGACGGTGCAGCAGCCTGAGGTCAAGCTGTGGCCCAAGGAGGGGCTGGCACGTGCAGCTGGGCAGAGCATCTGGAAAAAGGATGGACTGGACCTCCTAGCAGCAGCCTGCACAGTGATGGGCTTAATGCAATTATGAAGCCACATTCTAAGACGACGATTCACATGTGAGGATGAGATGGTTTTGTGCAGCCACTTCACAATGCACTGTGGCCTTTTTTTGTGTCTGTCTTTGAAACACTGGACATGGTTGGAGTTAACAGTGGCCTGTGTCTCTAAGGTGACACCTATGGTTACAATTCATTTCAAACAGGCTTCCCAACAGCTCCCAGGAGTCAGCTGCCATCTGATCCAGTTCTAAAGGGCTGAGGTTTAAATGGCAGCCATTAGCAACACCATCAGATACTAAATTCCCCCAGGAATGGGAATTTTCAGGCTTTATATGATCTCTGTCAATTATTTTCTTAGCAACAATTTACTCTACTGTAGACGGCATCTTTCATCTCCAACAACTTTGTCCGATTCTAAATATCCCATCCACACACTTTCAAACTGAAGGGAGAAGTCTCCAAGCAATCTAATTCGCTATATTGATTTCCTGCTACGCGTGCCCTGGTTATAGAAACCTGGACCACATTAGGAGAGATAAAAAGCTCAAGGTACTCTGATTAAATAAGACTGTGGTAAAGAGACCAACTGCTGACCTATTAAATCCTTTCATTTGAGACTTGCTTTGCTTTTCTGATCTATTTTTCATCTGGCTTTTTGCTCTATTAATGTTTTTGTTTGAGCTGGAGATGCTAACAATTCTGATTAAATAAACCTGAGCTCAGTTTGGTCATGGGTTTGTGCTGGTTCAGCCATATTAAGTCCTGACAGCTAGACTAAGGCAAAGTTTGTGCTCAGACAGGGTCAGTGAGAGCAGCCGAACTGCATGGACCCAGGACCCTTTGTGGTCACCCAGCAATGAAAAGAAGGCCAGGATGGAATTTACAGAGTAACAAACTACATTGCCTGGGCTTGGCTGTCATTTCCCATTCACGTACGACAGGAGAGGCACAAATTCTTAGCAAAGCCTGCAAAAATTTTCCATGAGTCTCATGCTGTTTTCCAGTAGATGGTACTGATCAAGAGCCAGAGTACACTACTTTCCTCGCGATTGCCAAAAGCTCCACATTAAAAACAGATATCATAGTTAAACAGCATCACATTCTGCTCGATGAAATGAGCATTTTAATGGCATCACTTCAAAAAAAAAGAGGAAGAAGAAGTCCTAAAATTAGATTAAGGACAGAGCTGATTGTAAAAGCATTGTTAAACCGCAAATATCTGTTTGAAAAAATCAGCCTGTGACAATTATAATTAGAGATCCCTGTCTGCCACTAGCAAGACTCAAGTAACTCCCTCAACTCCTCTGGAAGGGGAAGACTGCTGTGGTAAGGACAGTTCCTGGATCAAGCTCCTTCCTTCTGCACTGTACTAGACAGAGGAAGATCTTCCACAATAGCCACTTTCTCCAGCTTGAAAAAGGAAGGAAAAGTGACACTTACTCATGCCTTTGCTCCTTCTAGAAAACAGACTCACAGGAATGGTTTAAAACATTTTCCTTCACAGACATCAGACCTGTGGTCAAAGCCAAACCATAGCAAGCATCCAAAAGGTCAGTGCCGCAAAGCCTGCCCTGTCACTCCAAAGTGAAGTAAGGTGGGCTCACAACTTCATTCAGACTATAACACGCATCACTGCCTCAAACACAAACACAGTCCGTTCCTTAAGTTTTGTATTAACAAGCACTTAGGAGTTTTTCTACTCAGCTGAGATTAATATCAGCACTGCCTATGGAGTGTACACTGTCCAGTGTAAGACCACCCCTCTTGTATAATCTACAATACCTAGGCACCATGAGGCACAAATTCTGAAATGTGTGTTTTGTTTGTGCGTGTTTGATTTGCTAATAGTAACTCAATGCAGTTCTGTGTGGTAAATGCATTTTCTTTTAAGGTAATCAACCTCCACCCTAAGGGAAAAATAAGGGATGCATTTGGAATGGAACAATCTAGGCTTAGGCCTCAAATATGCTTAGGGACAGCATCTAATTATTTTCTGTACACTGAGTTCGAATTTGATACTTCCCTTGAATTACAAGTGTTCATTTACAGGCCCACAAAGCAGAAAGGAAGTTCTAAGAGGACTTAAGAGGTTACAATTGTCATGGAAACAAACTCCTTGGGATCAATTTGTTTCCAGAGTTTTGGAGGCAACATGATGGGGCAGCAGAAAGTACAGAACATGCTCATCAAGGGGGAGGATGGGTGTTTTCTCTTAACTCCTGATGGATGGGTTTGACTTCTGAAGACTCCAAGGAACACACATGCTACTTAACAGGACCCGCTTTCCATCACAGCTCCACTGCTTTCCAGATTGTTACACGAACTCTTGACACGGCTCAACAGTTTTAACTCAAGCATTTCTTTCTCTTTTGAATAGCACTGATTTTAAAAAATTTATATTTTTATCTATTGTTTTTAATATGGTATTTTACTGCCTATGCTTCACAGAAACAAGTGCATTAATGTTTCTAGTCTCACTCTTCACAGTCCTTTAAAATGTTTTGATTCTTTGTCACAAATTTAAATTCTAGCATTGAAATGTGGGTCTGAGCTCATTCTAACAAGCCCAAACACTGCTATGGACTATGAGGTCAATTGAAAGGTAGACGATATTTTAAGTATGATGTTTCTGTGTGCCATGGTCAGCCAGCATGGCAGACTTTACCAACATAACAGCCGATGAGACTGGAAGTACAAAATCTTGAAGTATTCTACTTCTGAGTAAAGCACCCACTTCAGAGACCCCTAAACTATTCCATATGAGGAGGTGAGTGGCAGAAAATGTAATATAAACTTTCAAAAGGAACCACACACCGAACTCTGCAGTTTATGAAATGAGACCTAAAATCCAGCCCTTTCAAAAGGCACTGAAGTTGTGCTAAGCTGAAGGAGCAAGTTGCTAGCTGTGATCTGGAAAGAGCAGAGGGAACATGCTCACCCTATAAATTTGAGAGCATGGCTGATTTCAGAAGAAAAAAAAAAAAGGCAGTTCCATTGTTCCCGTGCTCTTTTGTAAAATCTCACCCATGATTAGAGCCTTATTTGAAGCCTGACACCCCTAAACCTAAAGAAGTTAGTGGAATATCTCTCACCTCCTGCAAAAATTCTGCTTATATTATATGTACCAGGAAATCTCATTTAAATTTCCTGTCCAAGCACTTAACTCTTAAGTGCAACACAAATTCCACAGGACTAATGAAATCCATCAGACTAAGGCTAGAGGTGGCTCTGTGTCAAAAGTAAATGGTGCTTTCTAAACAGATTTGCCTTATAGCATATTGTATTTTAAAAAGCAATGGATGACCTCACAGAAGAGGTGCTACCTGTAACTAACAGGAACTGTGCTCTCCATTCTTAATATATATGGCAGCAGTGGCACTAATACTCAGCTTAATTTTCAACAAGGTCCATTCCAAACTCTGCCAGAAAGCAGAGGCTGATACACTAGTGTGGTGGAAAAACACTGGTATCTCAAAGCCATTTATTTAACCAAATAATCTTCACATCTAAGAAAGACAGACACAATAAATCAACCAACCACA
Source organism: Patagioenas fasciata (assembly GCF_037038585.1). Taxonomy (NCBI): domain Eukaryota; kingdom Metazoa; phylum Chordata; class Aves; order Columbiformes; family Columbidae; genus Patagioenas; species Patagioenas fasciata. Next base: position 23,305,158 of record NC_092525.1, on the reverse strand, counting down.
TCTGCTTATCTAAACAACAGTGTCCAAGGCTTCTAGATTTATTCCTTGAAAATGGTAACTTGAAAGTATAAAGAAATTCAAATAAAATAAGAACTGCTTCACGAAACCATGACAAAGGGCTACAGACTGAAAATCAAGCAAGCGCAGTTCTACTCCTCTGCTCTCACAGGCTGCCTAGATGGAGCTTCCAACTCCCTTTTCCTGTTATACCAAAAGCAAGACAGAAAAAAGTACAAAATATCCTTGATTTACCTTTAAATAATAACTTTTGCTTTGATTAAGATGTAAATTAATTTAGCATTTGGAGTGAACACTCAAGGCAGTGTGCCAGCCTTTCAGAAGGCTGCGGACCTTAATACTACTACAAAAGATTGGAATATTTTGTCTAAGAGCATCACGTTTACAGGAATGTGTTCTTCTCTTTAGTATATGCTGTTGTTGCTGCTATATTCAAGAGGTGTGTTTGTAGGAGCATAAGAGATTTTACAGATGTATTAAAATAATATAGAAACCTGGTTGTTACTTACATTATTGATCATAAGATGCATGATTGTTTTTGGTATCAAGTCTCGGATACATTTGTTAATAATAGACATGTAGGAGTCCACAAGATTTCGAATTGTCTCCACCTGTCTCTCCAGCTGGGGGTCCATTGAAAAATTGTCTGCTTGGCCATTCTCATCATTTTCAGTCTACATGGAAGAAAAAAAAAAAAAAGTCTCTCAGACTGCAGTAAATTGGAAATATATTGGTGAAAAAACCTGGACTTACACCGAAGTAATCCAGCAATGTAACTCATACAAAGAATGTCTGGTGGATAAAATATGAAGCGCTGGCCTGTTTAACATTAGTGTTTAACGTCATGAAATCTGGACTTTTAGAGGTTAATGCAATATGAGATGCAAGGCCTTTTTCACAAAGTACATTATATATTTCCACACAAAATTGTAATTTTGTATTAAAGCAAGTTTTCAGACAAAGACGTGTGATGGTAAATGAAAACCCAAGAAATTATCTCAGATCACTTACTGCAGTACTTATTATCAAATCTTTTACCATTCAGATTCAGCCAGATTGACACATGCAAGACAGCAGCACCATAGGTTTGGATTTTGAAATTTACCCTCCTACGGGTAAAAAACCTCGCTGTTATTTAAGACTGACTCAGTTGTGACAAATTCCACACTTCAGCCTAAGACTTGTTAGATGTGAATAGCACCTATATAAACAAAGGATTTATGAAGGATAACAGCAAAAGCATCATTGGTTCCAGTGCTCACGGCTCAGCATAACATAGACTGGATTATGTATTAGAGGTCTCTTTTTCATTAGACAGAAAAAAACCTTCTTTATATGTAAACAGCTGACCTAATTAAAGAAAATACCAGGAACTAAAACTGAAAGCTAAAAGGTATGTACTTTGCTTTGGTCTGGCCTGCATTAATATAAGAAAATCTAAAAAAAAAAAAAATAGCAGTTTTTTGGTAAAAATCAGACCGCTTTCTGAAGCTCAAAGATGCCAAAAGAATGGAATTTCAACCTGGAAAGTACAAAGAACAACATCCTTTCCCCAAACTCTGACATACAATACTCCCTGAAAATGACCACCAAAGCCCTATTAGCAAGAACTATAAAATCTAAACCTGTTCTGTTGGTACCTAAGAGGCATAACATGGAGAAACAAAAATCACCTGCAAAAACTGAATAACTCAATAACGAGAACTAGTTATATACCAGCCAGACCCCTGTCGGCACAACTCCATTTACAAAATAGCATTTAGCTAAAATTTACACACCACTAGTTCTTTACAGATTCCCTGAGCAGTTGCAATTGGTAGCTTACCCATTAGCAAAAGACCATTAGAGCGAGATATGCAAACGTGACACCAAAGGGCTTCTCCCTGCGTGCAACCCATCCTTGGTGGGCCACAAAGAGATTCCCAGTTTCATCTCCTAACACAGGGTCTGCTTCTGCTCATGCAGCATTAGCAGGTAGACCACTTCATACTCACTCCTTGTAAACTATGGCTTGATCAGTCGAATCTAAATGAAATAGAAGTGCTTCTGATTTGTTAAATTATAGTTTTGTTAAGAAATATGATCCAATGCACCATTTAGAAACAAAACTGTTTGTACAAGAAGTTTCAAAAGTTCAAATTGTTTTTAAATACAGATGAATTACTGGAAAACTAGCTGATGTGTGGACTTTAAAATAATTAGCAGTGATTCCTAAAAATGTTGGAACTGGAGAGGACACTGAAAGAGCTCCCGATGAAAACAGTAGACACACCCGTAGACACACTACCCTTAATCATTTTGCTAATAAACTGCATATGCCAAAAAGTCACAGCATGCCAATGAAGTATTTTCCTCAGTCTCCATGTCTGAAAAGAAACTAACGGTAATTTTCCCTGTGAAATATCAAATAAATGGAAAAATCATACATCTATCATATATCCACAGATTTTAGCCAAGTAACTGCAGACTGAAAATGCCCGCTTCTCAGTTCTCCTGCATTTGACTTCTATTCTCTTTCTTTTCTTCTTCGCTATCTATATAAAGTACAGTTTGTCCATGTATTTTTTTCCCCTTCACTGTTTAAATTACAGATTGCAATAAGATTCTTAGTTGGCTAAGCAGCAAAGTGACAGATGTTTATCATTATCCTCATCAAGAGAATGTAAAGTAAAAATAGTAATTTGTGTCTGAACTTAAGGCAAAGACTGTCTGCAAACATTTAACCTTTTATATACAGGTTCATAGGTGATACTTGCAGAAAGTGGATAATACTTCAGGAGTCAGTCTCCTGTTTGAAACTGTAATAGAGCTGAATTTATACCGTTGATTTATTTTCTCTAAAATTAAAAAAAAAAAAAATCAATCTTTCATGAGTTTACAGTAATTTATTACGAAAGCTTCTGGCCATAGTATTCTTAATAATTTGATGTCTCAACTGAAGGCTTTTCATGCCAGAAACAATCTTGTTTGCGTCACATCACGCACATGGAAATCTGTTTCTAACACATGTCTACACCATACACTACACCTACAAGTGTTATCAGGCTTTCTTTTGTAAGCCATCTCTGCGTTGTTCCAACAGCAGCATCTGGTAAATCCGACCATCACAACAAGACAGAAGTGATGTAGCTGCCCTGTGCCATCTCCACGTCATCCTTTCAAAACAGCTGGTTTGCTCACTGAGCATCCCCATGACTCTTCCTCCAGTACAAGGCACCCCTCAGCCCAAGTCCCTGCCATCCTGCATTCTGGAAAGGCTTTTTTTGCAAGTCTGTTGCAATGAATAAACCCAAACCAGAACACGTAAAGAAAACCCTCACATCTCTCTGGCCACTCTGGAACAGAACGTTCATGCTGAACAGAAAAGGAGAACAAAGCAGCTGGAAACAGGTTTCTGTGCCTTCTTTCCCAGTAGCCGACGCAGCCCTGGTCCCTTTCAGTGCTCATCATCCTCGAGCCACTTGCTACTTCCGATAGCAAGTGTTAAGCAACAGCATATGAATCTGGGCAAAGTTTTCATTTTGTTGACTCTTGCTTAATACTGCTATTAATTAATGAATAATATTACTTCAAATTAACACAACTACAATTACTTCAGGAACTTTTGTAAGCCTCCAACAAAGAAACTATGGAAGAATCTCGAACACTAAAAACCAAGTAAAGAAAATTAGATTCATCTTGGAAAATTCAAAATCAGAATCTCTGATGATAATACACTGAAATGCTACAGAGAAGCAATAGGTGAATAAAAACACGGATGAAGAGAAGGCAACATGAAAGCCAGGATAGTCCTTCCATTTATACAGACATACACATTGCCACAGAGATAAGGTCTTTCCCTTCCACTTTTTCTGCACTTCAGAAGAATTAAAATAATATCTATCCCTTGTGCTCTGCAGCAGGTCCCACCTGTCTTTCATAAGCTCCTTTAACCTCCTTACATGGAAAGGTGCTGGTGAAACACAGAATATGCATCATTGCTACTCTTCTACTTTTCTGCATTTAGATCCCTACTATACTAAGAATGCATTAAGGATTAACTAAAATGTCATACAAGAGAAGACTAAAAAAACTACATGTGAAATCCGAACCACTTAAGTTTGTGGGAATTTTACTGCTGGCTTCAGTAGGAATAGGATTTCATCCTACACATGCACTTCCACCAGAAATGTTATCAACCTTCTGGAGACTGTAAACGCGCTGCTGGAAGAGAAATGATTTAGTGTGGTACAAAGGGATGTAGCCATGAGGAATTGTGTGCAATTACAAATAAATAAATAAATAAAATAGTACCTCAGAAGATCAGGATAATTTTCCTGATTGTGGGAATTACAAGCATGTTGAAGAATGTCCCAAGAAAAAAAAAATCACGAAAAGTGATTCCTTTTGAAATTCACAGCAAAAGTGGTAACATACTGAGAACAGTCCTGAGCTGGCCACACAGAGAGTGCAATACTTCTAATTTCCATGATTTCATTACATTCAGGGCAGCTGCCAGCATATTTAAGAATGTCTTGTATAACATTCCTGATGTCAGTTCCAAGAAGGAGCATTTGTCTAGCATTTTCATTAGAGCAGTGTATCAACCAATTTTCTGTAATCAAAAAGGCATTCTATTAAAAATGACTGAGAGGAAACAAACTGGAAGGTGACTGATGAAAGGGTAAAAGTCCAAGCAGCAGCAAAGCAATGCTCTGTATGCTAAGAAACAAGCCCAAGGCTGCAGTGAGAAACCAACCATTTAAAAGTTGCTTTTATATCTTTCATTTACAGATGCAAGTTCATAACAACAACCACCACCTGAAAACGAATTATTATTTTATCTATTCATGTCCAAGTAAGGTATTTTCTTTAACGCACCAACACTCAGCACATTGCAGTTGTCCTAAACCCCCCTGTTTTTTCCTAAATCTTTACAACTGGTTCTTGATATTCTCTCTTCATTGCAGTTTGATGCTGTACATATAATTTAGCTAACACACTCTCAGCTGTACATAGTGTGTCTTTGCGTGTCTTCAGAGCACTGCTGAAACCACATGATGGCTTCACACAGCGAGGTTTTCTTACTGGAAGGAACCACAAGTAAATGACAACACATTACTTTTGTGTATTTACAACAAAGCAAGCAGCAGAAAAAGAACATTTCCCGGGTAGCTTGGAAGCTGTCCTTTTCCCTCACAGAGGGTGACTTTGCCACTCTCTTCCATGCTTTCAGCATCTCCTGACTTTGTACTGCCGTCGCCTTTGCTGAGCCACCCACAAGCTGCCCTTTCAGCTACTCTGCTTTTGTTCAACTGCTCTGCGCAGGGGTTCTGATCTGGCTTTCCCTGCACACACAACCTCTCTCACTTCATACCCATGCAGAAGAAAGATATAACCTAGCTCAACTTGATTCAGAAGTATTTAACTCTCTGGATTAGTTTAAACAATTGCCTACGTAGATTCTTCTTTGTGGTTACAGACATTGTATAGTACAGACCATGAGCTAAAACATTCTGCTGAATCCCCAGGCTGCTCCCCAGATATTTACAGAGCTCTAATGATCCCAAACGTTCAAAACCTGTGTTAGGTTCTCTCCCTGCCTTCCTCAATCAAGAAGCTGATTTGGAACTACGAGTCAGAAAGGAATGATGCACTACCAGAACTTCAACACATTTGGAGTTACTTTCGTTTTATAGTTCGCAACAGGCTGACAACTAATCATGTCAAATCAACCCAATCTCCTTTTAGAGCAGGGATTCAGATCTTATGAGTAAGGTATTAACATTCATTGCCACAGAGTCCAGACTTCAGCAAAGCTTTTTGACACAATATCAAGTGACGTTTTCATGAATGGAAGCGTGCTCTCCCCACAGTTACTGGTTGACGCTCATTTCCACAGAAAAGCTGTCAATGGCTCACTGTCAAACTGGGAACCTCTATCAAGGGGACTCTCATCCAGGTTGTATTTTTAATGTGCATATTAATGCCTTAATGCTCAGGATGGCTGATTAGAGCCTGTGCCTATTAGATTTACAGATGAGAAGAATCTGGAAGTGGATGTGATTACGTTAGATGACAGAACTACAACTCACAATGAACTGGAGAAACAGTTTAAAAATCTAGATTAAATTAATTGTGAAAAGGAAATGTTTGACTTGGGCAGGAATAAATCCATTATAAACATACAGCATGAGAATAGCCACTTAAGGAGCAGTTCAGCAGAAAAAGAACTGTGTCCACAGTGCAATATAAACAGAGTATTAGTCAACAATTCCTTGCTATTATGAAATCAGTACAAGGATTTTGCATCCAGTTCTGGTTATCACACTAACAGAAATTTGTGGCACATTTGGAGAGTGTTCAGAGGAAACCACTGAAAATGACGTCCAGGGCTCTGTAAAATATTACCTGAAAGGAAAAGCTAAGATCAATTTGGGCTGATGAGTTCAAAAGAAACCACCTGTGAAAGGGGAGAAATGAGTGTCTGTGGATAGGAAAGGATGTCAAACAAATATTTGGAAAGTGTTATATGGTAAGAACAGTGAAGCACAGAAATAGATGGACTAGGAGAGTTGCAGAATCTCCTCCAAATATTTCTAATAATACAAAAAAAGAATATATCTTCTACTTCTGGTTCTATGCAAAAATCAAGTAAAAAATAAAACATTGCCATGAATAGCCATCTCCCCTCAAAAAAATCTGTGCTCCAATTTCACCATTTGCTGCCATGTACATCTCTCACACAAAGGACTTTTACATAACCCTCCCTGTGCTGCAAGTTTTGATTCGGGGCCAACAGCTGCTTCATGCCTTTCAGAACAGACTGCTGGACAAGCAAAAGCAGAAAGAGGCTGGCATAAGGAAAACAGCACCTTTGTTTATAAAACAAATACTACTTTGGAATTTGCAAACTTTTCAGTCAAAGAATTTCCTTGTCATAACAACACATGAAGTGCCCCGTATTTATAGGAGCACATTAGAAAAAAATAATCTAGGATGTGAGACACTATTGGCACACTATTTGCATTATTTCAGTGTAGAAAGAGGGCAGCAGACCTTGGGAAGTCTCAAACAGTGGTGAGTTACCCAGGAATTCAAGTCATGATGATGAAGATTCGAAGTATAATGATTAGCCCAGAATATGTTCAGGTTGAAGTTCATTGTTTATTTGTTACCAAGTGCATGAAGCACATTTCCAGAGACAACAGCCCAATCCAGCACTGGACATTCATTGTAAAGGGAATAGGATCATTTGCTGCAAAAGGAGGTAATCAGTGGGTGGAGGCATCAACTGGACATTTGAGGATTAAAGGATTAAAGCTACTGGCTGCAGTACGCAGTTTCCCTAAGAAGAAAGACAAATAGAGGTCTTGCAGCTTATAGCAAAGATAATGAGAATAGAGAGCAGGAGAATTAGTCATCCATGATGGTGATCAGAGGAGTATTAAGAGTCATCATAAAGACTGAAATAACACCTTGCCATTCACCTATTGTTTACCTCCTTATAAAACTATTCGCAAAAGACCATTCTCTGAAATGCTGGCAGAACTGATCACTATGGAGGACTTTTGTTTAGGAGTTACCATACAAGAGAGGGTCACTAAGAAAATTTTCCTTATTCCAGCAACAGTGCATCAGCCTTGGCTGAAGGACTCCTTTAGGGACAAGGAACTGTCTCATTTTAGGGGATTAAAATGGGGCTGGTAAGTGGTCAGTCCATAGAGATTGGCTTGGTGAAGGCCGGTCCTGGAAAACACAGCGCCCAAGATTACACCTTTAAACCACAGCTTACGACTTCATGTGTCTACACATATAATAGAGTTTTTCTAGATGCCGTACTAAGCTCCTATCCCGTGGTCCCTCTTCACTTCCTCCAGCTCAGATGGTAACTTTTCAATACTCACCAGCCTGATTTAAAGAAGTTTGAAGACAGGAAGAGAAGGGCAGCGTGAATCTCTGTGTAAGTGCTGGGAGGGAAGGACTGGGAGGGGGCCTTGTACTGGGGGAGCTCTGTACTGCGTCCAGTGCAGGGGCTCTATAAATTACAACCTTGTCTTTTATTTTAGTTGATCTAATGCAATGTGTCACCTATAACTGCGCTCTTTTCCATAATTAATGATGTCAAGGAAAATACTCTGAAATTCTCCTCTGATAAGCACCTAGACAAACTTGATGTTTCCTCTCTGAGACGCAGAAGAGGACGTTAAACTGTTTTCACCCCCACATCCCTCGAGCCATGAGAAGTACCAGATCCGTCTCTGCTGGGCCAGACTAAGCCCTGGTTCACCACAAACTCAGTGCAGTACCGACAAATGATCTCCATAGTAAATGATGCAAATAAGAAATGTCAGCATGTTCCAAAATTCCTCACTTAATCTTATTGCCAGTTGTATAGTCTGGATAATCAGTAAATAAATCCCTCTAACTTTGCTCAAATCCTTCGGGGCTGAATACACAGAAAACAGTTTCTAATTCATTCTCATTAACCTTCCCAGCTCTAAACAAAGCAATTTCCTTCTTTTCTTTTCCACTGGCCCCTACAACACCTGATTTAGCAGCAATGATTTCTCACTTGTGATTTCTGTTTTGAACTGGCATTGTTCTTTCTCCTCACACATATGCTTGCTGGAATAGCACGAATCAGCAAGATTTAAAGCCTCCCATTCTCAAGTTTGAAGCCCCTAAAGGGAAATTGCAGTTGTGATGCCAAGGAACACAGTCGTTCGTTATTTGACTTTTCCTCAGCCAGGCTGACAGCAGAGGGGGAGGCAGAGAGGGAGGAAGGAAGGAGGAAGGGAGACGAAGATGGCATTTTAATAGCACCCACACTGATTTCACACAGTCAGATCCCTGTGCTCCAGAGCAGCACCATTTCCCTTCCCCTCTGCCTCGCATTCAGTCAATACTGTTAAGCCAGGAAAGATTCTCAATCTTTTTCTCCCAACAAGGACCGCATCTCAGTACAGAAATCTGTCTTGTGGACACCCCCTCGCAGGCTAGCTGGCTAGCCCACCATTTACCCCTGTTTCTGACAGACCATTACCAAACTCAAGCCTTGCACAGACCACCCCACCCGCATCCCAGATGTGACTAAATGAGCCAACATTCCTGCCACGACAAGATGGATTATCCCCCCTTCTCCTGCCCCAATTCTCATAGTCTCTGCAGCACCCCCAGTAACTGCTTATCTGAAAAGAAATTAATAACAGGAATGTGTTTAATCTAATTTAGCAAGTGGACACACAAGAACCACCAGCATCTTATGTAGATAAATCTACCTTTCCCAGATGTTAGTCATATGCCAAACATATCTTGGCCAGAGTTCTCATCAAAACATTTCATTTGATAATTCAAGTCCTAAGATTCAAAGCTCTTATACACATTAGTGCATTTTTCATAAGTCCTCTGTCAGGCAGAGTGACAGTGGTCTACAAATTCTGGCAGGAGCTCTTACCCCCAGAGAGCATCACCAAACACCACCATCCATATTCCCCGTTTCAGAACTTTTTTTAACTTTGCAAGTAAAAATTTGACCTTTAACATTCCTGTGGCAGAAAAGCCTCAAAACAGATCAGAAGAGGAATTTGAAAGCTTTACTGAAGTGTAACAAATATTCCTAAATAAAAGAAAATCACCCATCCGTGAGCATTTTGGATTCATGCCACAAGAACAGAAATTGAAAATTATTGGGTAAAATTATCTTCGGGGGAAGAAATGAGTTGTAACTATGCTGCACATAATCCTGGACCAAACAGAATTAGATACTGCTTCACAACATGGCTTCCATTTTGCATAATATGCCAAAATCCTTCTAAGTATTCAACAAAACCAGTAGAAAATAAAATTTTTTTTTTGCCTCCCTAAAATAAAAGTAAATTGTATTTAAAAGACAGTGCGATTCTGTTAAGTTAATAAGCAACAAACATAAACACTTCATGTTATAAGACCACATGCTTGTTGGGACAAACCAAAATGAAATTAGAAAGTTTAAACCTTAAGTCACTCTGATCTCCTCTCTGTGGGGAAGCTGAATTAGCACTCTATCCCCAGCAGACACAACACCAAGTTTGTATTTGCAATTGAGATAACCTGGCTTTATTGTTGCTACAAACAACTGTAACCTTGCACTTCTGATATTTTTGCAAATTAACTTTGAAAATTACCTATGGCATTTTCAGTTCAAAGGTTTGATTCGCCCACACACTTCTGTTACTGGTCAGCAGTAAAAAGTAAAGTCAAGACTCATTTGACATCTCTCAGCTCTTGCACAGCAATGTACAGTCCAGGAACCCCGTCCTCGGGGCAGCACAATGAAAATGCAGACTTCTTTCAAACAGGGATCAGTAACTCACACACACACAGTCCCAAGGATTAGAACTTTTTTTTTGTGAAGCAGAGAGAAAAGTGACACGCTGCAACAGGGATAGCCCCTCTCTTTTTAGAGAGTTTATGTCTGCTGAGCAAAGCAGGTAGTAAGAGCAGTGGTTTAATGCATCGTCCCAATGACTGAATGTCTCACAGCACAGTTACAGGTACAAAAGTTTCACTCTTCTTCCCCCACGGTTCTATTTTAAAATGTTTTCTGTAATAAAATTACTGTGAGACAGCTAAATGCAAGGGCGGGCATAGAATTTGAACCCATGGCCTTCTGGCTTAGAGGTGAGACTATCCCTAACTGAGCCAAAGTGACACATACATAATATGCTTTCAAGGTTTTTAGAGAGCTCTGTCATGATTTAAAAACACTAAGTCTTTGTGGTACAAACCACAGCACAGGAAAGAACTGGGGCTCCCTTTTTACTGCTAATTTTAGCAGATGAATTGTTTATAATCTCCTGCAAAATATATAAAGCCTTATTCTGCCTTAAGCTAAGGGAGAATAGCCTTTCAAAACTGATTCTTAATTATAGTGTTCCCTTGCTAGATGAGATGGAGGTAGGTTCCAAAATTGTGTCAGAGTATATGAAGTGATAAAATGAGGATGAGTGAGCTATTTTTAAACACGCTCAGAGACGCTGAGGTCAAAATCCCTGAATTTATAGCCTTACGGTCATATTAAGACTCATGGATTATTACGACCTCCATGGTAAGATTCAAATACCATTTCATTTGAGACACCCTCTGGCTTCAGAGCACGTGTTCCCTACCAGTCTGTCTGCCAAACTGGGCCCCCCCGCCAAGGAGCCAGCTTTAAGCACAGGTTATAGCCCTACTGTACAGGCATTTGGGAGACAAAGAGGATGAGATGCTTCCATTGAAGCAGCCTGTTCCCTCCTCTCTTTCCCCAAGACATTTTGCAAGGGAGGGACTTGCCTTTCCAGATGGGCAGCAAGTGAGCGGGTTACAGAGATAGTTTGAAGAATCTTAAGACAAATGTACATAATTGCTCCTTACTCTACCCAGTCTGGAAAGCTAAACCAGGCTCAGGCCCTGGTGATATTCCCTCTCTGCAGTCTCGTTTCCCATTTGAAGATGGCAGCTGCACACCTGCTGGCACTGCCCAGGGAGATCACTGCTGGGGGGCAGGAGGGAGAATTGCTGCTGCTGCCCAGGAACCTTCAGCCCGTTTACGCAGACGCAAGCCTGCCTTCTCCTACACAGTTTCTTCCTCACTGCAGAGAGAGGGGCTTTACAATGACTTCTAAAACATGTTTTAGAAATACTTCTTAGAAAATCCAGATTTGTAACAAAATCACTGTTCTGCTCATGGAAATAAACTATATCCAGGCATCACCTGGGAAAGAGCTGGCACAGTCTTCCCAGCACTGCCAAGTAGTGCTCCACATCTCAGCTTTGACTCATGGCAGAATTTGGCTGTATAACAGCTGCCCTCTATACACACACTGGTTTCTTCCCAGTAATGATATACATACACCTTTTTTTTTTTTTTTTTGAAAAAGGAAGAAAACTACCAAGTGAGGAGAAATGAACTGCAGAGACTTTCCCTGCCTTAGAAATCAAAATGGAAATATCTCTGAGACTCTTCTCCCTATAATTCTTTAAGCTTCTGTTCCTCTGGAGGCCAGATCAGTGGCAGCAAAGGCTTTGAGGCCACTGCAAAATGATTTGCATCACTTACATTGTTCAATTTGTAGTTGAGGTAAGGCTTTATGGGAAGCCACAGCACAGAGATGAGCAAAAGAAAGCTATTGCTTTGGAAAAGATCAGGCAGTGGTTAGAAACATCGGTGCAAGACAAAAGGCTCTAAAGCCATTTTCAGGTGAGTGGATTTATTTGATTTATTTATCCATTTTCTTCAACTGCATTTATCTAAGCATGACCTAAACTTGTCGTATTTTTTTCATTTGAATTTCCATGCAGTGGCATGTAACATAGAATACTCGTGAATTGTAGATGGCCAAAATAGAAGTAAAAACATTCATTAAAACATAACTCAACCCTTTTCTTGATTGCTTATAGATTTATAAAGCAATAAAACCACATAACATGCACAAAACAAAAGCCTTGTAAAAAAAGGTTTAGTACAAAAAAGGCCTAGTTGAGCAGTTAAAAAAAAATAACCCACTGTTCTTAGTTCTGTTAGTAATTAACATACACTCATGTTTCAATCACAGGGCTTTAGTGGAATGGGTTCTGTATTGTACATATCAGAAGACTACAATGCACTTACTAGCATTAGAGCATCTCCCACTTGGAACAATACTGAATATATCTATGTTCCTTACCTAGGCATTTTGCAAGTGTTTCATGGTTTTGTAAATCTATTGTATTAGACCACCCTATAAGCATTAAAGACTCATTCTTTCAAAACTTCTCCATCTTGGGTCTGAAAATCTTTACCTTTACGAGAGCAATATGGTGAGGTCAAAAGATGTCATTCTTATGTGGCTACAGACACCCATGACTTACTTGAGAATTGTTCCTTTCAGGAGTTGGGCCTTATCCGTCTCCAGCTGCAGTCACTAGGCACCTTCCTCCCAATATCCATCAGCATCTACTCAGACTACAACAACCGCTTCCTTACATTTCAGGGGCAGCAAAGCCAATTTTAAAGCTTTTCCTACAGGTGCCTTTCATGAGTTTGTCTTCCAGGCACACAGAATTCCTGAACTCTGCTCTGCACCACAAATCATCCTTCAGCTACATCCTTTACTCCTGCATCCCACTCTGCTCCCAGCAAAGCCCCTGACAAAATTCCCACTGAGTTTAATAGTCCTGTCCTATTCCCTCCAATCCCTAGCCAAGCTTTATTTCTTATCTCCAAGTATAAACAGAAATAAGCAGGTAAAAAAAAGTTTTGTTTAATGCAGCACTAAAGCTGTGGAATTTACTCCCATGTGAGAATGGCACAATAAATTCATTTGTTTAAAAGTAAATTGAAAACATTCCAGTCCTCTCAGGCTTATGACTATTAGCTTTAGTTTCTGCACAGCACTGTAGAACGTCTGGCATCAAAGACACTTTGTACGTTGCCCTGAACTTGTATTGGAGACTGTTAGTGGACCATTAATCACAGTAAACAAAGATCCCATGCAAACACAAAAAAGGACTGACTTTTCACATGTTCAACATGGACTGGAAAAGGTTAACAACAGAGTTGTCTGGATACTACACATTTTGAGACAAAGTGTTGACAAGGCATCTGAGATGGTGTGGATTTTTCAATTGATAATTACATATTTCACATTAAACAATTTTCATTTGTGCCTAATATTCTCCAGAATTAGATAGAAACATAACCTCAGTATAAACTAGCACAATTTAAATTTGGATGTGTACAAATGCATGTACTTCTTTACACCCACACAGGGATACCATGCATTTGTGTAGGGCAGTGGTTATTGGCAAGAAAGTGTACAATGATGTGAACCAAGGTTCACATGAACTGTGAACGACCATGGCTGGAGGAAGCAAAGGCTTATGCAAAATATGCACTAACAGGTCAGCTAGCCTGAGGGAACATGATTATGCGGTTGGAAGAGGAATGGGAACTGAACCAATATAAAAGTGAAAAGACCTGAAAAGGAAAACCAGCCAGAGGCCCCACAAGAAGCAAAGGAGACTCAGAGGGAAGACCATGGTCTGGAACCACACGCTCTATTCTGAGGTGCAACTTACTGATAACACCAAAGGAGAAAACATTGTGTTGCAGGAGCATGAATTACTGCTTTCAGCTCCTTATGGCTGTCATGGGCAGTTTCTTGACATCCAGACCAGAGCAGGGGAAAATCTGAGTCATCAGCCCTGAAGCTTTCTGTTTGACAAGACTATTTCCATTGGGTTCCTCAGAGCAAAGTATTTTGGCTGCCAAGTTTTCACAGACAAGAATTTCTGTACTCTTGTACCAAATGTCTCAGGTAAAACAAAACTTACTGTACTACTATCATCCTTTCCTACTCAGGACAGGAGATGTGAAGGGAACCAGTGAGGGAATAAACAGCTGCTCTGAAAAAAGACACATTGTGCAGAATATCCTAAAAGTAATGCTGATATACCACCATATCCAGTTAACAGCTCCCAGTAATACAACGGTTCCTGCTACTGCAAAATCACAGTATGAAGGTATCAGCATAGTATTTGGGTCTGTGGAACAGCAAGTGCAGTGCCCACACACAACAAAATGGGAAGAAAAATGATGCAAGTATAGGCTTGTTAGTTGAAAACTGACTGTCTGCAAGGATTTGAAAGTGTTTCTAAAGAAAGACTTCAAATAAAATCTAAGAAAAAAGAAAAAATGAAAAACCAAATAAACATGCCAGAGCATGCCAGACTCAATAAGCTCACTGATTTTCTGACTAAGAGCAACTTGACAGATCTTCGGTTCAGCAAAGTGAAACCCTTAGGAGTCTGGCAATTGAGTTTATAAAGATGGATATTAATGAAAGAACGGTACAGTAAAGAAACTGCCTAACAGATAATGATAACATGGGAAGAGGAACAAGCAGCCTTGAAGGATTTCACTGAAGTGTCCAATGGATTGGTTTTACTTAAATAAATTAGCACGAACTTGCTACTTAAATTTGTTTCTGCCCATCACACAAAATTGTGAGGTACTCTCAACACAATGGGGATTGAACAGTGCCCTGGAAGACACAGATAACTTCAAGGATTGGAAAACCAGAAACAGGATAAAATAATAGTTTTATGGTAACAGGCTAATGACAGCTGCTGTGCTGGACCAGGAGCTCATCAACTAGCAGTAACAAAGGAAAAGAAAACTCAAACACCTCTAACTAAGGACCAGATAATTCTGAGACACTGGTATAATATGACCATGAAAAGACCAAAGGCATCAGTAGTCTCTGTTATGAGCAATGCAAGTCCAGTAGAGGTATCACCCTTTTGTACAGTACTGGTGCAATCTTGTCAGGTTTGCTGATGGAAGAGGAATATGACTTTTGGTGAAATAAGGTTTTTTTCATTTCCCTTGTCTCCAGGGTTGCTGCACTGTCTCCTTAAGAGCCAAATGAAACTGCATGGCCAGAACAAGAGGATTTTAACACAATAGCATTGAAACTGCTTTTCAGCCTCCACAGGCTAGAGCACTGCAGTCTTTGAGAGCCCTAGGCAGTTAAATTGAAATAGCTCCGTAACTTATATAAACCACAAGGCTCTCTTCCTTCCTCCCTGACACGGTCCTTGTTCACGTTCCAAAGCAGAGTCCCCTGCCTCCAAGCTGGAAAGGGCTCAGCATCAACTCTCCCATTAAGCTGGGGAGTATATCTGGGAGGAAAGTGTGAAGATATTTGCTTAGTGGTCTCTGCACTGATCAACCCAAAGCTGCTCCTGCTGCTTCCTAGGTCTGGGAAAAGAGGAATGCAGCCTTTGAAAAAGACTTTTCTTAAGAAGCCACTGGGCACGGAGGCTGTTGTTTGACCACTTTCTTCAGAGGGGGCTGGAGAAGCACTGCATGGTCCACAGGTCAGTGCAGAGCGATCTAGTGGTGAGACTAGAGTAGAGGTGTGGTGTAAGGAAATAACTCCTGCTTTTCCAAGCATGATTTTCCCACTCCTGTCTCTGAACTGAAGGATCAGTTCTGGGACTCTTCACCTTCTACCGGCTTGTATGCAGGGAGGAGAGGGGCTTGGTCCTAAAGAATGAGTGACCTGAACAGCAGGAGGAGCAAACGGAAACTATCACGGGTTCACTTGTCACCTTCCAGAAGCCTTCATCCAACTTGGCAAGAGCGTGTAACCCTTGTGTGGGAAGAGCAGGCAGCAAAAGGCAGGTAAACAGCTGACTAAAGATCTTAATGCTCCTGTTATCACATGGGCTGCTGGATACAGCTTCCTTGTAACGAAGAAGGGAAGGAAAAACTTTATCTGAGACCCTAAAAATGAACATTTAAATTGGCAGAAGCAAGTTGAGACTGGATCCTCAGTACTAAGCACCTGAGACAATCACCAGTGTCAGCGACTAGTCTCATCTAACAGGTTTGCTTTAGAATTATTGCTTTAGAATTAGGCTGCTTTAGAATTATTGGAGGATCAAATGACACATTTGAGGATCTGCTACTCCAGCTAAATCTCCATCTCTGTCCAGTGAAAACTTTGGAGTGTTTATCAGAAGGGGAATGGTAAAAGGGGGTGAAAAGGGAGGTGAACTCTTTCAAATCTATTTTCTTGCTACCTTCCGTTCCTAAGGAAAAAAAAAAAGCATTCAGCTTAAATTACAGGCATGCAGACAAGCTCTCAGCCCCAGAAATTCATCCTACATGTTGATTAACAGTCAATCTATTAGAACTTTAGCATGAAAAATGGGCTAGGCTTCAACTGAAGATTGCCTGTAGCTAACGAGGCAGTGGAATGAACATTTTCATTCCAGCTAAACCATTGCTGTTCCTGTAAAAATAAAGAAATCCAAGCTTGGGTTATGAAAAAGACTCAAAGAACTGTGCATACTTACTGGCTTAAAATAATGTCATGTATTTTAACAAATCTATACACACAGGATATGTTACCTGTGAAGTCAAACATACATATCATTACATACACACAGAATATAAATATCTAAAGTGAGATCAGGGAGTGGAAGAGAAGTTAGTGACTATAACCTAGAACTTCACACGTACAGGCACATTACGGTTACTAGATTTTAACAGAGTTCCTGTCTCAGGCTAAAAAATTAAAATGTAATAACAAAAACACCGCAAGGAAGTGCAGCGGGCTGTATAGCATCTGCCTGGCAAGGCTGCCTGACAGCGGCAGGACTTGCCTGGAGACCTCCCTGTGGTTCAGCCCCTGGCGCCATCAGTTGGGCTTGAAATCAAAAGCAGTGGAAGGAGGTAATTAAAAGTGACTCTGCACCACTCTGCTGGCAAAAGAAGACTCCACAGCAGCCACCGAAAGAGGGTGGGAAAGGATTCAGGGGTATGTAAGAGAAGCCATGTGTCTCTCCAGCTTCAGTGATTTCCATTATGGAAACACAGCACTTTACAGCTTTTAACCTTTATGCCACTGAAGTCAAATATCAATTTTTTGTTGTAATTTCAGCACATAAAATGCAAACTCCAGTTTGGCTAATGTCAACAGCACATTCTCCCTAAGCCACAAGTAAGGTGCAGAGCTGAAAATGCACCACAAGGCAGAAGCTGAAAAGTGGAATTACACACAAATAACGATTGCCACCAGCGCTTGTGCTGGCTCGACCAGTGATTTTCAAGACTATGGAACTCGGAGAGGGTGCGGGGGAAGGCCACAAGGTTCAAACCATCATCCTGTTGGCTGCTGGAACAACTATTAAAAGAAATTAAAAGAAAAGTCAGACCCCAGAAGGAGCAGAAGACACCGTGTTCCAACACTAACCAGCTGAAGGAAAGTTTGTATAAAAACAATCACTTGGTTAGTGACTCATAAGGAAAGAATCCTTAAGCTTTCTTCAGGGAAACCCCAGTAAATAACACATCTAAAACACATGAAGATGGTGTTGTCTGTTCCGTTACGATACTTCGTCCACATGATAAAACCTTTGGCAGCTGAACAACCTACAGAGCTCAGTTCTCTTTGGGAAACCCAAAAACCACCAAGAACTGGCATGGCTGCTTGCAAAGTCTGCCTCATATTCTAGCTCATGTATGACATGTCTAATGCAAACTGGGAAAACATGTGAGAAAATGCTTTTTGTTACAGCACTGGAGAGGAGTACACTGTTGACTACAGGCAGTCATACTCTCAAGATATATAAATGCCTGGATTTCAATAAAGTCTGCAGCTTTTATAACTAGATGCTATAGATTCAAATATCCTGCCATACTGCGCCCAAAGAATCTGAATGAAAAGCTCGCTGCGTGCACAGCCTCTCTGGAATATGTTATCGGACACACAGCAGGCTGTGGAAGAAATAGCACTCTGTCCAAAGAAGGGACGGATTTAACTTGCAATGTAGAACTTCTTTGGCTAGGAGGGATTTTTCCTTTAATTTTAATTTTCTTTCTTTCCTACCTTCCTTCCTTTCTTTCTTTTTAGCGCAACATTGGAAGCATGTTGTGTGTTTCCAGCAAAGAGGCTTTAAACTCAGTGAAGTTCATAAAAATAAGAGAAACCACAGTGATTTCCAAACAAATGACCAGATCTGAACACCGTGACGCCTGAACTTGGACTGACTAAAAAACTCTACTGTTGGAGAGCCCAGGTAGGAATATTAACAAAAGCATTCTGTGTCAAGCAGAGCTTAACGTTCTGTAGCAAAGCAGCTTAGTTTTTGCAGATATCCAGGAGGACAGAGTGGAAACTTGGTATCGAGTTCTTAGTAATTTTACTTCTCTAATGAGTTTTCAGCTTGTTATGTGTGGATGTGAACATTTTAATTGGCACTGGAAACCTCCCCTGCCCAAAGTTATTCCTCTTCATACCAAACATAACGTGTTTCAGTTCGTGCTGCTCACCATATTTTCAGCTGCTGTAGATCTATAATAGACTTTAGAAGTTTTTCAGGATATAGCCAGAAACTTGTCAAGAAAGAAATTGAAGATTAGAAGCACTGAAGAGTAATTCTCAAGGGATTGTGGAGTTACCATAGTAAAGCAGTGTTTTTACCAAAACACTCAGCAACAAAAGAGGTAGCATCACTGATATTTGAACTGTAATTTTCCATTGTCAGCTGGGGGGTTGAATTTGGAAGGAATGGGTTATTTTTGACAGTCTTTCAGGTATTTGTGATTATCTGTAAACTCTGATAGGTACCTTAATGGCTCCTCTATATATGATGAAATATATTTCATAAAAAGCTATGAAAGAGCAGCCTAAAGGTCACCAACACTGAAGATGCAAGGGCTTCGCACAGAGAAAAAAAAAAAAAAAAAAAGCAGCTGCAAGTGAGATATAAGTAACTGCTTTAAAACAGGAGCATCTTTTAGGTCAAGTAAACCATTCCAATATCCGGAAAGGAAGATTCAACCGGAAGGACCATAGGCAGGAATCACTTCGCCTGGAAACCCAGCAATGCACAAAAGAGGAACATGTCATACTGAGAAGGGCTGTATCCTTTTATTTTCCATGGAACGGCCAAATTCCTGAGCCTTACCAGAGAAGTGTATTTAGGTACTTCATTGTAAATTTGAGTATCCTTGCTTTACTGATTTGTTGCTGATAGATTATCACCTGGGAACCTGGCACGCAAGACAGCTGAGCTCTGCTTCCAAGGACCTGCTGTCTAGGAAGGGAGACTGAAGTAGGCTACAGTCATTAGATCCGGACTTGGAAGGAACAATCACAGATTATTCTAGACACAGATGCCTAGAGATACATGCAATTCCCCAATGGGATCCCATCAGAAAATATCTAAATTTTGATGGGAAAGTGTTAATACTTGTATACACTAAGGGAAACCCATTCAGCATACCCGAGCAAAAACACAGACACACATTTATTCTGTCTTGGGTATAATCTTCTGAAACAATAATTTTAATTTTCCAAAGTTTTTCTTCTCCTCCTTGGTTAAACCAACACAAGCATGGAGAGCTTCATATGTATGCTTACAACTAAGCTACTTCACAAGGATCACTGATTTTAAATTGCTGGAACAACTGACCCAACAAAACCACTTGAGCAAATTTCCAATCCTACTTTAAGCTGAGACGCTTCTACCAGGCAAGGAGGGACACTCAAATGAACTAGTGCCAAAATTTAGAGAAGAACTGAAGAGAGTCTGGTAAATAAGCAGAACAGGAGGATCAATCGCCACTTGTTCTTAAAAGAAAGAAAGAAAGAAGGAAGTCACTGCACACTCCAGAGATGTTGGAGTGAGGTGTTCTTAAAAAACGAAAGATCTCACCAAACGTGCTCCAAACCACTCATAATACTGTCTTCCCAGGCTTGAAGAGAGAACTCCTGTGAAAGAAGTCACGGTCCTTCTTTACAGCATTGATTAGTAACAAAATAATCCTAAATCCCATGACCTGTGCTAGTCACACCAGTGGCAGGTAGTTTGCCTCAAGACCCTGTTTCCAGAGGTATTCAATGGCTAGTGACAAGCCTTTAACAAAAAACACACACAAGACACTGTTCCCTAATTACCCATCAATTCTCTCATGCCATTCTTTGACTGCAAGGAACCATGTTTTTGCTCGAAGTTTGTAAAACAGGATCCTGGTCCACAACTGCAGCTTCTAGACAAATAGTATCTACTCATAATATTAACAACAGCTGCTGGAAAGGCATCATGCTGTGGCTTACAAAAGAAACTGTACAAATAAGATGGAACTAAATAAAAGAAATATGACATGGGGCAGCAATCACAGCCCCAGTCAGACAATGCCAGGACTGGTTCTAGGAAAGGAGAACTTTATTTTAGCATAACTCTAATCAGATTACAGAAAGCATGGGAAAAAAATACTAAAAACAAACAAACAAGAGTCCCCTAAAAACATACAATACTAAGGACAACACATCCACTCACAATGGGTGAAATTCTAACCCTCTGGAAGTTGATGCCATTGACTTCAGAATGTCTATATTCCAGCCTTTCCAGGACCTCGACTGGTTGCAATTAAGTGATTTCTGAGCATGTACATTCACTCATCAGGTTAATAGATATTTCCTGTAGAGCAGTATAAAGCAAAGAGCATAGATAGAGAGATGAGGGTTTCAAGCTATTGAAGACAAGCGAAGGATGAGCTTCCTAAGGCAAGCGTTCTGATTTTCACCATACCAAGGGAAACAGATGGTGTTAAGGACTGCAGACAATGCTGTATTTTGTTCTCGCTGTCAGCCTTAGTTTTAACATTCCAGTCAGGAGTGAGCCCTTAACCAGAAGCCATTGCTCTAAAAGTAAAGAAGTCCTACTAATGAGGGTAAGAATTCACCTTTACATAGGGCATTGGTTACTTGTACACACATACAGATATATACATTGGCCCACGTACAAGCATACCAACTTTGGTTCATGTATAATCCCATAGCTCTAGACACCAACACATTTAAAGCTGCCTGCTGGTGTCATTGTTCATGGAGTCAGATCATCACCTACACTGAAGTCCTCAGCTTCAGGACAGCAAGGAATTATGCCCATAGAGCTCCTTGGTGCACAGAGCTGGCATGAAAACTTCACATCTCCTGAGTGTTTGCAAAAGGAGAGGCTGGAAGAGAGGTTGAGCTATTTGAGGACGCCTGACTATACGCAGTTTCAAAAGTGGATAAACAGGCTCACAGCAGAGCTAAGGAAAATCTAGCTCACAGCGCTTCTGAGAATTCACTATCTGAATCAGCCAGATAAACTTTAATAACTATAATTTAGAATTAAGGTAAAGCAATTGTTTCCAAGTAGTGGTCCTGAGCAACTACAGACCATTTCTATGCTGTGTCTGCAGAACACAGCTAAGGACAACTGGCCTGTGACTGGAAAAGCTTCTCTTCATTACATGGGGATTGTCTACTTCCACTGGAAAATATCTAGGTCTGCAAACCAAGCAGAGCTTTAAACCCAGCTATGACTGAATGCCAAATTACATTGCATAAGATGAATTTTTCTCATGGACTTTATCTTCTATACTCTGGGTTCATTCCTTTACCTGATTTCCCTCAATGCCCTTAGATACTCTGCCACCCAGTGCAGAAACCCAACTGTTGAACAGGTCAGGATAATACTGTGCAACAAATATGACTAAAAAGTTTGAATATCTGCTATTTAAATGGTCTAATATAGGCCTGACACCTTGTGCAACAGTTCATGGTAACTTTGTATCTACCCACCACAGGGCTGACACCTACCCAAATAATTTCACATGTTATTTGAACTTAGTGGCACATTCAATGATATCTAATACTCTCATTGAATTACAATTTATTTGATTATAAAACAGGGAAAGCAGAGGTCAGGTTTAAAAGAGAGAGAATGTGAAGGAAACAGACTAAGACCACTTGTTTCTCAACTGCAGGAACAGGAGTAGGAAAGTCACCAAAGAATCCACCAGATGAAACACCCCAGACATCTTTTCCTGGTGGAAAATCCCAATTCTCCAAAATTGTCATAGTCATTATATCAAGCATCATAAAATCAACAAACAGAGAAAGACAGGGAAGACATCAGTCAATCAAAGGCCACAATGGAGCTGGGAAACAGGTGGGACAGGACCTGAGGAGTGACCACAGAACATGAATGTATGACATCATGGCAGGAGAGTTACATGAAGCTCCAGAAAATGCAGCTCCAGAATGGAGGATTTTATGTGTAGAACATGGGAGTTGAGTCTGACTCGGCAGACGGAGAGTAATTGTAAACGTATTTCCACAAATAAGATAGGTAGGATAGGTTAAAGAAATACAGGATGAACTATGGATCAGACTAGACATTGCATATCTCAGTTCATGTCTAAAACAGAGTCAGGGAAAGTAGCACTCAGTTTCTCCTGATCATCTTGTTTTCCCTTGTAAATGAAAAAAAAAAGAAGTATCTGGCCGTTCACCAGCTGCCCTCCACCCTCATGTCCAGTGACTACATTTCCTGTTACACTGTACATGCTATGGAAGGGTGAGCCTGCTGACATTTTTGGCAGGAAAAAGATCTTTCAAATTTTTATTTACTCCCAGTTATTACTCACAAGTAGGTTTTTGTGCAGTTACTGACTTGGAAGACCAGGAAGATATTTTAGGATTGTCTCAAAGTCCCATGATACCCGTGAGTGTGTTTTGCCTTCTGTTTGGTCCCCGTGGTGGGTGACCCCGTACTAAAGGGGCAACGAGACCTTCTTGACTGCAGCTACTCCGAGACCTGGAGACACAGGAACTCCAGCTGCAGGTATGAACATCAGCCTGGACTTTAAAGGACCTTTGTAGCACAAGCTGGTGCAGGAGAGTCCAGAAGCACCTTTCTCTCTGCCAGCCAACCCTCAGCACTCATTGAGCAGGGGTGGGAAAGCATCCTTAGAGGTTGGCCACCTTCACTGCTTTCCCCAGGACAAAGCTCACTATACGTCCAGGCTCCATGATCTGAAATGTTACAACCACAGAGTTTTCACCTTTCGGCAGAGCTTCGATTAAATATTTCATTAGAGTAGAAGTCATGCAAAAATTAGCTGTGCCATAAAGAATGAAGAATTTTAAAATATTTTCAATATGCAGATTCTTTGCCAAAAGCACAGTAAAAAGCCCACCATGAATACACTACAGAAATGTTTGCTCATTTCTAAATTTCCTGGAGTTTGCTTAATGTCAGCAGTCCCATTTAATAGCAGAAATGTAAAACCCTGTGACAGCTATTGAAGCCCCGACCCCTGATAGGCAGTCAGCAGCTTCGCTGGGACTGGTTTTGAAATCACTCAGCCCGTCAGCCTGCATCTTGTTACAGTCAGAGCAACTGATGCAACACTATGAATCTCTCTTTCCCTGTACAATTTTAACTCTCTCGTGACAGCAATTATTTTTCTCTTACAAGAATATAAACCAGGGCTACTCTGTTTCTCAGGGAACACCAAGGGAACAAGGTCGCATCTAGTTGTTCTTTGAACTAGTAAATATTTATAAGAAGAAGAAGAGAGTTTTTATCTGAAACGTGTTTTCACATCCTTGAAAACGCGAGGCAGCAAGAAAGGGACTGAAAACCAGCCTGCCATTTCCTTTCCTCCCTGGATTTTGGACGGCTTTTGACCCAGTATGCGTGCGCATGCACGCTCACTCGCTTGGTCTGCTCCTTTACACCGTGACTTTGTTATAAAATACAATTAATCTGTTCAAAGCAAGGACTGAAACACTGTCTATAAAATTATGGCATTTTTCCATTTTTTTTGAAGTAATGCTTCTTCATTTAAAAGTTATTTTTAAAACTAGCTGGCCTGAATCCAATTTATTTGTAACTGGAGTGGATTGTTCTTTTCCTAGGATTCAATGCCTTCCTTTTCCAAAATATATTAGGTTTTTGTTTGTTTTGGTTTTTTTAAAGAGAAAAGGGAAGTAAAACCAATAAATGCACAGTTTACACTTCTGTCTACACCATTCTACCCTCTCACATATCAGCACAGTTTGCTTTTTAACACAAACTTTTTCTAGTTTAGGAACTTGACTTGAACATGGATTTTAGCAATCCCAGAGCAGAACCATTTTCAGTTTGAATCTGGCTGGGGCACTGGCAGTAACTGCCTGAGTCAGCAGTCCATGTCTGGGAGGTAACTGAAGCCCCTTCAGAAACATGGTCAAGTTCAAAAAGAGAGGATCAGAGCCTTATTACAATGTAAAGATACATATGGCTCCTGGCACTGTATCTGCATTGACATGTCAACAGCCAAGCACGAAATAGATGAACTGAGAGGGCTGCTGTCATGTATATAGGTAGAATGAGTACCCTGGCTTCACAAAGTTTCCATTTTCAAGGACTGTCTCAAGAGACAGTAGGACACCTGGTCTTCTTAATGAAGTAGATGATCTGGAATCTGAGTTTAGTAAAACTACTCCTTCCCCCAAAAAAAGGAGAAAGAAAAAAAAAATAAAGGAAAAAAATATATACTTAAATCTAAGAAATTACTATGTCACCAAGAAGTATTTTAAAAAATAACACACAAACTGACCTGGCAGGGAGAGTATTTTCCTTCTCCTTTCAAAAGGAATTCTGTTTTTCTTGAGAGAAAATTTGCACTAGATTAGACTAACTGACTTTATATTCAATGAATGTTCACATGTTCACATCCACACTGTGACAACTCCATTAACTGAGATGCAAATATATGGTTTATATACTTAGTTTTACGTGCTCTGGAAAGGGTATCAGTAAGCACAGTATTTGTAGTCACTTTATCCACAAAAAGAAATTTGATCAGATTTGTTTTTTCCAAGTTGAATTTTCTCAAATCTGATCTCAGCATTAAAGGATTTGATCTTTCAAATTAAGCAGAAACAATTAGCTAGCTCAGTGCTAAGCATGACAAAGGAAAGGTGAATTCTTTATATTAAAAAGTGTCACTTTGGGTTTTGTTGTTGCTCTGCTGCTCAAATGCCTTAAGGATTTGGAATCAAAATTGTATAAGGCCACAGCACCTATCTAATCTTTTAACCTAACAGTGTCAGAAGCATAATGAAAATGGATTTCATGAGAATGCTATGGCTTTTGCTGTTGTTTTCAAACAGCAAGCTCTGGAGGCCTGTTTGGGGGGAATTTTGTTTGTTTGTTTTTAAATGAGGCTGATGAAGATGCACAGCTCCTGTGCCTTCAGCACCTGGCCTGAAGCTACAATGCCCTGCACAGCTCTGTGCATTCTCCATTCCTCCTGCCTCAGGACAAGGCTGCCGAGCAGAGTTCAGTTTTAATATTAGTAAGATGGGGCTTGCCAACATGTGCTTGTTGAATGAGGTAGGTCTCCATTACCTCATTCTGCACAACCCTTTTACAGATTTTATCCAACAAAGCTTTTGAAGATATAT
Organism: Patagioenas fasciata; assembly: GCF_037038585.1. Classification (NCBI taxonomy): domain Eukaryota; kingdom Metazoa; phylum Chordata; class Aves; order Columbiformes; family Columbidae; genus Patagioenas; species Patagioenas fasciata. The sequence goes on along the minus strand of NC_092525.1, from coordinate 23,279,353 downwards.
TTATCTTCAACCATGTGAGAAATCTCACTTACGTTAATGATTGTACAACAATAACAAGTAAAAATAAAAATGATAGTAGTCCGCTGACAATTATAAACCCTCTTCACTTCCCCTCCCCCCTCTCCCCCCATTTTCTTAGGAACTCATTACTCCAATGTTTATTTTAACTTTTGTAAATCTAAGAGTGCAAAGCTAAAGGCAGAGGTATAAACACAGCCACAATCTGAATGAATGGGTGGGTACAGGATCTTTACACACATGCATACGACATAATCCACAGTATGAATGCCACAACAGGCAGCACTAGTAGGAGTGTTACAGCTCTGCTAGCTACCCAGTAAATCTGCACCTGCACAGTAAGGAAGGATTATGCAGCTTTGAGAAACCACCATTATCCTCAATCTGCCACTCTTCTCTTCCCTCAACCCCTTCTCCAAAACTCCCATGTCACCTCTCAGATTTGTCCATTTCATTTCCCATGCCAATAAGGGCAGAAGGGGTTTGAGTCCTGGCAAGCAGCTACAGGTTAACGCTACCCATCTAACTTGGATAATGGAACCTCCAGAATCCATCACAAATGACCTGTGTGAGACATGTGGGGAACACAGATGAAGGACACAAGAATTCTTACAATGAAGTGGGTCAGAGAGAAAGATCAGGATGGTTTTCGTAGAGCTTTCTTCTGGAGTTTGCTTCTGGCTGACAGCCCAGGCCAGATGGAGAGTGCTTCTGAACCTACAGCAAGAACTGCCCTTTGTGCAGAGAGAAAGGAAAGCTCACAGCTCCACCAATCCTCAAAACTCAAAGGTTTCTTCTGTACTTATTTATAAGTATCCTGCCTCGTGCTAGCAATTAACTCTGTTAGATGCTACTGGTCCTGACCTCCTGGGGTGCCCCACAGCTCAGGTCTCTGGAGAACAGAGCTGGTCCATGTGACTCCTGACCTCCCAGCTCTGTTTCTGTCAGGCCCAGGAGCACTTTGGTGCCCCATCTGCCCCCATTTCCCTTGACAGAGCATCTACAGTCCAGCCTCTCTCCTCTGGAGATCAGATCAGCATCCAGTGCAGCAGCAAAGTGATAAGTCAGCATATCGTAAAGAAACATTACCTTGACATTTAAGCGTACACAGTTAACATTTACATTTCACACCACCTCCATGCCATCAATATGTCACTTCTATTAACGCCCCTCCCCCGCCTCCTTCCCTCCCCCCCCAAACACTAAGAGCCCTTTCTCTGGGGCAGGCCAACAAAATGGAAGATTTTTGGTGCTCCTGAGTCCAGCTACTACGGAGACAGGAGGAGTAAAAAAATGATTAAGACTACAAAAATTAAGAAAAGACAAAATTCCCCAACCTTCAGGACATTTGAAACCCATGTGAGTCTTTCCCAAATATCCCAGAAATGCTTCAAGCTCACAATGAGATGCTACAGGCCATATTTCAAGGGCTACTTTAAACATTTGCTATGAAGCATCTTTTGATGCTCCACATACATCTTCCTAAGGGTTAATATACCAAAACAGGAAGGAGGGAAAAAAAGCACAAAAGCTGTGTAACTTCTTTCTTCTTTCCATGGTATGACAAACTCTCTCTGCATCGTATTCCAAAGTGTGAGATGTGCAATTTCCATTCTTAAGCTCAGTAAAAAAGGCATTAAGAAAAAAAAAAAAAAAAAACTAAGCCTGGGAACAGCTTGATTATTAGTTTATCAGACCAACATCAGCAAAACTGCCTTTTTATGTGCTGCTTACTTTGAAAAAAACCTACCACGCATATTTTCAGTCTCCCTCTCCACACCCCACACCCTTCTGCTGCTGTCCAGCTGGAACACATCAAGGGTCTAGAAGCCAAGGCAAATGTTGACCCCACCCTCCTCCATCCATTTTAAGGCACCTTCAAAGCCAATACACTGATCTAGTTCAGCTTAGCCAACAACACCAGCAAATCTGTTATTTAAGACTTTAGTGCTGGGTTTTTATAACTGCCCATTAATACAAGCTTTGATGTATGGTCAAAAAATCCAGCTGTAATGAGTTTCATCAGACTGTAGTAACCTTTCCTCAGAAGGTCTTTATTACTATACCTTCACAATCTTTGGTCCCAATACCGTTTTATACTATCGTTCTTACTAAACTGCTTTAAAAAACAGCACTCAGCAACACTTAGCACATCCCCTTCCCGAAAATTAAAACAAAGAGCCATTAATTGTTTTCTAGAAGACACTTTTGTGCCCACATTTTTAATAGGAGTTTGCTGTTAAGAGCATGCAGGCAATAGTTGAGTGAACCAAAAGAGAAACCAATATTCCTGACAAAACCCTTGAGACGGGATACAAAAGGATTTTGTAAAAGGACAAGCAACTTACTCTGTTGTTCCCCTTTGCAGGATGCAGCAAGGAGGAAAGATGGGAAAAAAAAAAAAAAAAAAGAAGAAATATTAGATACATTTATTTCACACGCATTCAGTCTAAATCAGTCTAACTTGTGTACAGTTCTGGAAGGAGCTCAAACCAAATGAGGAACTGACTCAAAGAACAGCCACTGAATTCTTTAATGAGATGGCTGCCAGGGGAGCACAGGACATTCACAAAGGATTTTAAATGTTCGTCAAAGTTGAAAATTCACACTGTTTTTCAAAATTTCTTCTCTACGCAAACATTCTGATTCCACTTTTGCTTCTTCCAGTGTAAATCAGGAGCAGCTCCTGGGAAGCCAGTGGACACTAACACAAGTGAGAAGAAAGTGAGGCCTGAAATGATCTGGGGATGGGAGGGGAGCCAGAGGGATTTCCGTGTGTTGGTCACACTGAACTTCCAGTACACAAAGCGACCCACTGCACATCTGCTTACCCTCGCATGACAGCCACTGCCGACGACATGCCAATGAATGGGAAGCTTCACAATCCAAATGCTTTTTAAAAAGCAAATATTTAACTTTTCAATTAGTAATAAAAACAAGGACGAGATGGCACTAGGGGAGGAGGAAAAGGAATGGACGGTGCTAGCAAGGTAAAGTGTGCAGAGCAAGTTACAACAATCATCTGTGCTATTTTTAATTTTTTTTTTTTAATTGTGAGTTTTGCCATGAGCTGGCATGAACAGTGTATATTATACAGTGGGAAGTCAGCCAAAATAAACACCAGCCTACAGTTGAGAAATACAGTCTGGAAAGGTTAGTCACAAAGTTGTCATTTTTTAAAAAAGGAGGGGTTTGGATGCATCAGTCCAGAAACCCAGCAGTAAAGTCAGCTGGTAAATGGATATTCCGTTTCAAAGCGAACTGGCCACAGTGTGATTTATATCAAGCAAGCTGACTTGCATATGCGTTGGAAAAATAAAAACACCGATTCATTGCTATCTGGGTGGCTGTCAAAGCCCACGTCCTGACAAAAGCAGATCTCCTGGGGGAAGGAGGTGACTTGGCAAACTGCAAAAGAATTTGGGGGCTCATAGAGCAACTTTGAGTGGTGACTAAAGATAGTTAACAAGAGCATGAATATATGAAAGTGAGTGTGCATCTCCATGTGCAGAAGGCCAGGGAAGGCAGGCAAAAGGAGGTAAGGAAATGGAGGAATAGGGTGGTATCTGGCCTTAATTTTTAATATATTAATGACACTCGTTTAGGCAGTAAGAATAATTTAAAAGTAGACAACCCTGGACGACTTCACTTACAGCATTAAGTTAGTACTAGAGAGTTCATATTAGGGGTAATAAGTATCGAGCCCCATTACCACTGTAATCATACAATTGTAAGTAAAGCTACTAAAAAAAAAAATCAACAGGTGAGAATTCAGAACAAACCTCTTCAATTCAGTGACAAATTCCTGTTTTTCCTGCCACTGAAGAAGGAACCCAGCTAGGGGCAACTGCGCTGGGTTTTCCATCAGAGTCCTTGTACACAGGCAGCAGCCCTTAATGAAAGCACACAGCGTCGCTTTCAAATTCCAGGCTGCGCACGCTGCTCTGGCAGTTACAGAAAGCAGGCCATTTCACCACTGCAGCGCTCCAGGTTTACAGCACCATTAATCTATTTTTCATTTCTAAGCAGCCATTTTTCTACTCCTGGTGCCAAACCTTGGCTACTCAAAGTTACCAGCTGTGACTTGCACATGAAAAGGAGCGAGAAAGGGGGGTGTGGGCAGGGGCTAGGGCACCTCTTTGCCTTTTCAACTCGGGGGTTGCAAAGCTGTGGGGAAGCACTGAAGTAAACGCAAGTTGCTGCCACTTTCTGGCAATCTCTTTTACATAAAAACATGGTCTCTAAATCTTCGAAGGAGAATAAAAGACTGGGAGGGTGTCTCTAAAACTATTTTATATTGTCAGAGGAAGGTGTGAAACTTGAGGAGTATGCACAGGATTTTAATGAAATGCTGCTGATTTTTATTGAAGTTCCACTGAAACTTCGCAGGTACCTTTTGCTTTACAAAATTCAAAACTTCAACATCGGACTTGTGGTTCATATTTGGACCCCCAGCCCTGTAGGAACAATGTGCTTTACAAGACTAGAGTAGCATCAAGCATCGTTCCTGAACAGTTTGATAGACTCCTGCGTGAATTTCAAACTACAGGGGTTTGGAACAATAATATTGACTCTTTTTGTAAAGATAATTCTAGCTCAAAGGAGAACTGAATTTTGGCTTCCTTCTTCTTTCGGTCAAGGAAGTCTCTCATCTTGTGTCTAAGACTCCTTTGACAGACCAACTTTAAACAAGACCAATAATTCTTGATAAACATATTTTGAATACAGAATATTTTTAGGGGGGAGGGAGAGACAGGAAGACAGAACAGAAGTTTTAGAAATCCAACAAGTTCGTCTTGTTTAAGGATAAATTAACAAATATATAAATATGATAAACATGTCACAGAACACAAGATTAAAGCACAGGCAGCCGCAACTTGAGCAAGAAATAAAAAAAACCCAACCAACCAAACAAAAAAACACAACAACCAACCAGAAACCACAACAAACAATACAGTGTTTGGTTCTGAGTAATTATTTAGGTAACCTCTCATAACTAATCCTTATAAAATGACTTCTGGTGGTCTTAGGTAGGAACTGATCTACAGTGACAGGCAACACACTGAAGAGTCACCAAATTTTAATTTTTTTTTTTAAAGGTTAAGTCTCAGATACCTGGTAGGTCTCCTGATAAATTTGTATTTGAACTATTCTTAAAAAAAAAATAAAAATCACCATCATTATTATAATCACTGTTTAATCCTATAATACTAGGAGAATCCAGCATATCAAGGATTCTCTGATTCATCTTTTGACGGTAGCCTTGCAACTTGGCATGAAGAGAGGAAGCTGAGGGTTGTTTGCATAAACAGCAGCTGGAGGAGATGTAGACAGAATTATACTGGAAGCCATGGAGGTATCAGAAGCATGAGGGAAATACGAGGAAGAGAAAGATGAAGAGACAGAAAAGAGCACAAGACTCTGAACTCAAGGGACCTGGCCTTCCCAAGGGAAGCAAGCGGGAAGAAGAACATATTCCATCAAAATCAAAGCATCATTTCTCAGAATAGATCTTCTGCTGAAGGAATATAGTGGACCAGCAGACTTAAAGAAAGGTGAAATATGCATTAGAGAAACTTTCAAAAGCTCAAATCACAGGTATTTTCGCTAGTCAGCCTTCTCTCTGGATACATCTCGTCAAACCTTCACTTGATATTAAATATCAAAATAGTCAAGTCCAAAAAATACGAAATGGTAGTTGGACATATTCTGCTTGTTGACTTTCTGTCTTTTCTGTTAAATTAATAGAGTTTTTTTACAGTGTCCTGTTCAATTTGCTCCACATGACAATTAGCTGAATAAAACTGCCTTTGGAAAGGTTTAGCATGTGTTTCATACACAAAAACCATGCAGTGAATCTGTAAAATAAATAGACATGATTGCCTGGAATGCTGCTGTCAGTTCTGTAATACAGAGCTTGATGGAATAAACTCTTCAAAGTACATCTTTACCTTAAGAGACATTAACAGAAACAATGAAGCTCAGGAAACCTCAAATCGCTCGATGCTTTTACTACACAGATCCAATTAATAATTTTTTGGAAGGTTTGGTTGTTCGGGTTTTTTAACACTGAGGTTTGACGCATTAATTCATCTTAAAATATTCTGTTATGAATATTTCAAAATCACCATGGAAGAGTACAATGAAAAGGCTACAATTTCTTGGGATATCTGCAGACATTGTGTTTTCCCAGATGATATAAATTGCTTTTTTCTGACTCAAACAGATCAGCTACTGGAAAACTAGTGAGCTGTTTAACTTACTGAGGATTTATCAGGATAGACACCGGCTCGTAGCAGAGAGGCCTTCCAGCTATCCACCTCCTCTTGGGAGTCACAGGCTAGCTCAAGGAAACGGTAATCCTTGTAAACATTCCTGGAACAAAGAGCACCACATTGTAAAACTAGCATTTTACTACTCCATATCATGCACACAGCATTTTAAATTAAAAATACTTTTGGATCAGAAATTACTTGGTAATTGTTTTGGACAACAGAGTTTATGGGACAGGTGCTTGTTTAATAATTACATGGAGTACTTAAAAATATCTAAGAATGCTACAACACAGCTCTGGAAATAATAATCATCTGAAAGCACAATGAAACTACTTACAATCAATTTTCCAGCTTTAGCTAAAATGGAGCTCTTTTAGGAAAAATAAAAAGCTGTTGTGATGCAGGGGACAAACACATAAGACATGCCAACAAAAGTGCATTCCTGGTGACTGACTGCTGCTGTAACCAATAAGTATCAAAATAATTAATGACACAAGTTTTTCCCATGTTAAGTCCTTTCAGTGCATTATATATGCTTTTTAGCTTTTAGACATGACCAGTAAAAAGAGAAATAAAACCACGAGAATCAAATATTTTAAACAAACCTCCGATGTCTGCCGTCATAGCAAGAAAATTGGGACACGTTTAAATGACACCTTTTGCAGGTAATTCATAGAACTAGATAAATATAGGGAATCACTTAATGGAAGAAAAGAAAAACGAGGAAAAATACATAATATGTAAGAAGGTGGTACCTGTAAATTCTCCAATAAGCAGAACAGATTTTCCCCTTATGGTTTAGCCATTAGTTTCCAAATTCAAATTCTATATACAGACCAGATCACTGTAAATTTGTCAGCCAACAGTCTTTTTAGGAAAGGCCATAAGCTTAGCTGACAAAGGTTAGGAAACCACATTTCGCTAGATCTTAACTGTTGCACAAGAATCAACGTTCCATTGCAACCAGACTGTTTTCTTTCCTTAGCAAGCTCTGGAGAAGGGGGGGGGCATGGGTGGCAAGTGGGTTGATGGAGATCCCTTTCTATAAGACAGCAACAACAAAGCATTCTTTGGTTTCATTAGGCAACTACAGAGGTCATTTCTACCCCGTATTTGGAGAAAATAAATTTGAATACACTATAGAACCAGGAAATAAAGCTATTATTATCACTGCCTAGACAAATTTCTTTAGCATTCAGGACTGGTGGGATTTCACCATCACACTGCCGGAATACAACCAGCTTGATGCAATTCCCACTCACAGAAGCGCTTCTCCCTCACCCACATCACCAGACAGTTCCTGGCCCTGCTTTTTGGGGCAGTCCCAGGAAACAGACGTGTAGAAAAATTGGAATTGTATGGTAAGCATTCATTCCTGAATACGAAGCAGCCATGACACCTAATCATTAAATTATCAGCCACGAAACCACAGTATGGCAACCAGAGTATCCTCACCTCTGCATAGAGGGAAATTAGGTATTTTTATCAGGCTTACAGACTGCATTCCAAACTGCAAAAATAAAGGACATACTCAGATTTTCTCATTGCGGTGACATAATTCTCACCAATTTCAGTGGCTCCATCTGGGACAAAGGGACACTAAAGGGTCATGTCCCATAGCTTAGGCAAAGACACCGACAGTATGAATGACTGAAAGCTCTATGCATTCTTTTATTGATTACAAATTTAAAATTAAACCTATTTCTTCCCTGACTTCAAAGGTACTAATCCTGCTTTAAGGCAAATAGTAGCCTGAACGATCTCGTCAGATGCTGTTTTCTTGAACAGATGACAAAACACTTGAATTTTATTCAGTTTGCAATATTGTGGAATTCCAAGTCAACAGTTACTGAAAAAAACAACTCATTAAAAATAAAAGGAGAAGCAAAATGAAATCGCCAGAGGAAAAAAAAATGCTTTGATTTATTGGTAAGAGAAATTTTTACTGAGATAAGTATTTTGGCTAAGTTAACTAAGCAGCTATAACTCCGAAGAAATAGGAAGCTGAAATGGTAAAAGGATACTCTCAGAAAATATGACTAAAAATAACAATAGAGTAAATAAAGGCTGTAAAACACAGTGATAGTGAAGTTCCAAAAATACTTATCTGCAAGAGCAAAACAACATGACACCAGCTTGTGAAAATATTTTTTCAGGACTGTCATGTTATATATCAAACTTCTTCGCGTTTTGTGACTTGCTACATCAAGCATAGCTGTATGAGAAGGAATTTTAGCCAACCGCTTTGAAGAGATGGGAGTGGACAGTCCTACGTTCCTGTCTCTGTATCAAGACTTTTCTTAGGTCTACGGACACTTTATGGCCAAGTGACTGATGTCACTGGCTTTCCAAGGCCTCTCTCCCTGTAGTATCTAACAGATTCACCATATTAGTGTAGCTAATCCTACTGCCTCCAACACAAAAGACATAAGTTTCAGTATCAATGAGGAAATGAAGGACACACGCCCTGAGCCAGAACTCATAGGAAGCTTGCAGCAGGGCAGGTAAATACTTGCCTCCCAGATCAGCTTCCTTGCTACTGGATTTCCTTTGCCTGCCTTTCTTCCGGAAAGGCTGACAGGCATGGGAACTTTCCAAAGAAAAAGAAAAGCCAAAGTAACTTCTGAAAAGAGTGTGTCCTTTTTCTGTTACTAGTGGAATCTTACAAAAACACATTAACATGTTTTACTCATTAGGAATCCACTGGTGTCTCATGGAAAGCTGTAAAAATGTTCTTGAAAACAATTCAGATTTTCTGTTTAGTTCTCTCTTCCACTTTTTAAAATTACTGAAGATATCAGCACAGAAAGAGTTACTACTCAATCCTCACCTACTTTCTCCGTATGCTATACTGCGAGGTCATGTTCTCATTGTCATCTCTATAGCAGCTAAATGGGATGTTATACATCAAAGAGAATGATATAATGCAGGATACCAAGAAGCAAAAAGATGAACTCTCAACAATACAAATCTTGTTGATAATTCAGCTATCTTTGAATCTAAGGGACTGTAGAAACAAACCAGAGACAACAAATGGGAACATGTCTAGAAGTACGATTTGGGTGCAACATTTCCCTTGAATATTTAACATTTTTTAAATGTGAACACGTAAACAAGGAAGCTGTGTGCAAAGGTATATGCGTATACCACATCTGCCTATGCTGCTTTCCCCTGTAGGGTCTCACCATTGTAATTTAATAACCTGCATAGTACATGAAAATCTATCTACAGTGGCATTACTGGAAGTTAACATACTACTACTGGTTTTTTTTTCCAGAGTGAAAAATACAGAAGGTTAACATTTGTTAACTGCAGATTTTATTATACTCTAGATAAATAAACCTCAAGAACTGCATTCCAGGAAAAAAACACAAGAAAATTGCTTATGGAGATGAACAGACAATTGGACTAAAAGCATAATTTCCAATTCCGGAATGGTTCAACACTCAGGTCATACGTTCTCTAAGCCAGGCTCATTACTTGAAGGTCCAGCAGTCACCCAGCTGTAACTTTGCTGACCCAACAATGTCTTCACTTTATTATTACCTTTGCCTCCAGCATACTGGATTCCTTTCCCAAATGTATTTCAGGGCCAAAAGTGAACTTTGTAATGCAGAAATGACCTTTACATTGTCCATAGGCATTTCTTTAAACCCCCCCCATTGTGGAGGAATCCTAACATAAAAATGCAGGAATTTGAAAGTGTACAGGAGGAAACAGCGTCGGACAGGTTTGAAGACTGAGCCCATCTGTGAGTTACTGAGATTCCTGTCCCCCTAGTTCTGAAACTTCGGCTGTCAACATTGCATAGAGAAGGTTTGACTGCCTATAAAACAGCAGAGCAGAATCCAGGACCAAATGGTGAATAACACACAACTGAAAATCACAAAGAAATAACTTTCTAGTTGCCTGCTACAGTGGAGGCAACACCAGTAGGTTTCCCTCTACAGCGGTAGCACATCAAAACTGTTTGTTATCTGAGCAAACTCAACTGCTAGGCCTCCAGATGTATGGTATCCCTTGCAATTTCTTAATACCAAGAAAATGTTATTTATTTATCTCCAACAAACCTGGAAAGATTTTTAAGAGCAACCACTGTAGACACATTACAAACTCAGTTAACATGTGTACATATATACTAATACATATCGACATATTAACCGTACGCATAGACAGCTTTTAGATTGAGTTGGATCTCAAACACTTAAGTAGATAAAGATATACTGTATATGCATGTAATTTTTTAATATATTGAGAAAATATAAATCAAGATTAAACTGGTATTTATTCTTGCCAGTATGGGAGAAGACAGAACAGCAATTACAGCACAAGAATATTAGTGACATTTTTAGAATTGTGCTTATAAGCCTCCTTAATCCTCCAAAGAACACAAAACATCATTTAACTTCAGCAGTTGCTCTTTTACAGGGATTTCAAACAACTGTGCCTATCATCTCAAGTAATTTTTTGGTAAATATCTGGTCTCTTAATTAGGATGCAAGTGGAATTAAAATGAACATTAGAAATCTAGAACCAAATGTAAATCGGGTCAATTCTATTCCATGAAAAACACAAGGGATGCAATTCTTAGATATTTCTTATTTGATTGAATTTGAAATAATACAAATTATGGGTTTCATAAATAGTCACCTAAAATGAAAAAAAAGTGAGAAAATAACAGAATCCTCATACTCCAAATATACATGCACAATCGGGAAAGATAATCTTGGATGAAACTCTACTGCATGTTCTCTTCTTATTCAACTTGCAACTCCACTGTACACATTCTGCTTATTCAACCTTAGTCTCCCATTTTAGACACCTGTAATTCCACAATGGCTGCTGTGAATATATGCACTATTTTTCACATAAGAAAGCTTGACTAAAATCTCTGCAAATCATATATTTCAAAGAAACAAAAATGACCATCTGCTCTGAGTTAACAGCAATGACTAACATTTTCTATCAAGGCGTACTATTTCAGATCAGTCCAATGTGAATGCTAATTAAAATTAATTACACATGTTTCCAAATATGTTTTTGTAATATCCAGAAAAGCCAAAGAGACAAACTCTGAGACGATGTCGTGAAATAATAGCACTTAAGGATTTTACCACCTAACTCATATAAGTGGTCTCCCAGAAGTATATGGATATTTTCAAGTTCACAGACACAAATACACAGACAAATCCAGATAATTTTCAGGTGAAAATGAACAGAAGATATGCTGATCAGTATAGAGCCAAGTCTGGACAATGAGGTATCTAGAGTTCTACATGTAATCCAGAACAGAAACGCAGCCAAAACTAACATCACATAGGCCAAAATCTGCAGAAGTATCAGTAACTGGCACTAAAATATTCCATAACTCCCTGCTGAAGAGGGTTTGATCCTTTTCCTGGTGAGGGATGGAAGTCTGTTTTGGAACCTGCCTTGGGGCCACACAGACACAAAAGCTGCTCACAGCTGTCAGAGCCCCATCACACATGGAGGGAGCTCGTCTCCTGCTCCAGTCCTCTGCTCCTCCGGATGGGGCAGGGGGACCCAGACCCTGCTGGGTCACAGTGACCAAGATGAAGTTCCTGGAGCCTGTGTCAAGTTTACCAATCATGACTTGAAGAAAAGAAAAAGCAAGCTCTTTTTTTTTTTTTTAATGGAATGGACTTGGGGGATAAAGGCTAGTTATTCCTTGGGTTTGTATATTTTTATTCTTCCTAAACATTGTACTCACCAGGATTTTAGAAGTTTGTTTACAAACGTTAGCAGCTTTTTTCTGGATTAAATTTGTGGGTTTTTTTAATTAAATAGATTCTCATTCTTCCATTTCTAATAGAAAGGCCTCTCAATAGCTTACAGTCCAGCTCTTCCTGGGGCTTAACTTTCTGAGTAATTCAAAAACAGTAACTAAACATGCATCTCATCTTAGGCTTTCTCCTCTAGCCTGGCTTCCATCCAACACGTCCTCTGACCCGGTCTCCTTTCACTAGTTCCCTTTATTTTGGCTCTTGCCCAATTTTCCTGATATATGGATAGCAGTTAACTAGTTGCTCTCCACAAGAATTTCAGTATTTAAAGCTCTAGTGCATTTGGAGTCCCAGAGAGAACTTGTGCTCCATCCCCTTCTACAGCAACTTTCAGCCAACAACATGCACCCCAAATAAATATTGTCACACCTTTCACTTAGTAGACACAAAGTACTTTCCTGGGTCCTTACCAGACAACAGTTTCTTGTGCAATGCGATTCCTGACAGTCAGAGTGTACTCAGGAGCTAAAATTTATCATCTGGCAGTTCTATTTCCAGTGCTATTGTGTGCCCTCAAAACTTCCTTTTGATCGCTCTCCTCTTGACATTCATCTGTTTCTCAGATTAAGGATCTGTTTCTACAACAAGCCTGCCCCAGACAGTCAGCTCTCATGCAGGGATGGGAGGTTCTGTCCCACTACCTCATGAGTACCGAGGAGCATTTAGCTCTCAGGAACCTTTTCTTGTGAAGGCAAACAAGAACAGCTCTCTGCTTTGAATTTGTTCCTCACATCTCCCCATTATGCAGAACCATGGAGGTGAGGAAAGCAACACCATTATTGAGTTTCATCTGGATCCCAGCTGGGCAGGAAAGTAAAAGACAGGAAGACTCAGTCAGTAGGATCTGGCTCTGCAAGGAAGGGAGAAATTCACACGCGGGTTCTGCTTCTTTGGCTCCAAGGAAAGGAATGAGTCTGAAGAGGAACAGAGCTTCCCGCTTAAGAAAGGCTATTGATAGGGACCCTCCATCAGGTAACTCTTCCTCATCACACAGTTGCTGCTTCCAGTAGTGTTAGGAAAGGCTTGAAAATTCATCAACTCAAACACTTCAGCCTACTAGTGTTTTATAACCCCAAAGATCTTTAGCTAGTAGAAACTCTTCTCCCACAAAAGAGAAAGAATTCATCTCTCCAGACTTGGAAAAGAGGTGGAAAGGAAGCTTTATCTCTACTTGTAGCAAAATTTTACTCGCCATTCCTTCTTTACTTAAAAGAGAAGCAGTATTTAGATGGGAGTTGTAATACAGTAATACAATTTGAACAGCACAAAAACTAGTAAAACAGTGACACGTGGATCCTGTAGTCAACTGGGCGAGATCATGAGAAACGACTGCTTGCCCTTCTTAATTAGGGAGAGATCGACTGTTGCATAGATCCTAAAGAGAGGCACATTTCAGACTACAGTTGTTGTCTCAGGCTACAGTACTTAGCTAAAAGAAAAAGCACCAAGCATCTAATAATTTTTACAGGAAATACAGGGGAACAGACAAGTGTTTGGAGTGAAATCCTAGAAGGAAAGTAAACTTTCTGGGATGAGCAGAATTTGTTTTGTTTGGTCTTGAACTCTTGCATACGAGTCTTACACATTCATCAATGGGGACATCATGCATTGATCTACAGTATGTGTAAGCACAGGTGCTGAGAAAGTCCTCTCTCCACCATTCTTAGATCTGCCTAAGAAAGTCAATCAGCAGCTACATCTACACAACTTCACATTATGTTCTACAGCACTACATTGACATTAGGTTTTTTCCTACAGCATCATTATTTTCAAATACTTTTAATATTTTCCACTCTAAAATATTTGCCAGCAGCTTACTATGGAGGAGAAAAGGACAGTCAACACAAAATAGTACTCAGTTTTGTGAGAGCTTTAGGTTTAGACATGTACTGCTTGACCCTACAGCTCAACTTCAGTTGCTTAAAAGCAGACTCAGAGAGATAGACACAGCCAAAAATAATCTGGAAAGCAAAGAGCACTCACTCTAATATACTTTGCTTTAATATCTAGTACTGCTAAGGTAAGTAAACAAGAGGAATCCATCTATCTATGGGTGTCTATAAATTGAGTAGATGGATCGACTCAAAAACTTTCAATACACTATTTAGTTTGTTGAAAAGCAAAACTCTCCCCCCACACCCCATTCTTTAAGCAATACTATATCTATTTCACATCAACAATTTTCTTTTTTTTTTAAATTTTAATTGGAAAGCAACAGGAAAAAAATATAATTATTTCACAATGCATCCTTTTAATAAACATACAATTATGTTCATTTCATGAGAATTTATCTTCACTGTGAAATCAATCGTCACAGTCTCCATTTATTATACATTACGAAGTCACATTTGATTCCTGTCAGAGAACTGTTGACTTCTGCATTAAATCAAAATGACAGATACTGTTAGTTTCCTTCTGCATCTATCCCCAAGCCTCAGCTAACTCAAGATGGTTTTTCCTTCTATGTATTGAAATAAGCATTTTCCTGGTAACTATATTTCAGAACTGGAAAGGCTTTCATAAATGGAAAAAATGCACTGCATAATCCAGGAAACTATTGAAATGTACAGTATCAGAAACATATGGCTGTAGCAAATACCTATGCAGTGAGGGGCTGGGAATGAAAAAGAGAACAAGCTTATTAAAATTTTTCTCCTAAATGGATTTTACTAGAAAATTAAAAAATACTTTAATTGAACGTTATGAAAGTTTACATAGTTGATTAAAAAAATGCTGCATATTATTGGGGGGAGGGAGGGGAGTGTCTGAAAAAAGGTACAAAATACTCTCCGTGCTATCATAGAAGCTGAACAGATGATTTTGCCTTTGTTCTTTAATGATTCACATCTTATATAGTAAAATGGTTCCATAACCAGAACCCTCAGTAGGCAAACTCAAAGAGAAAGCTAATTTGTTTCTCAATTACTAAGGTTTTATTAATTAAAAACCCAAACCCCTGCCCACCCCCCCAAAAAAAAAAAAACAACCCACAACCCAACCCCAAACAACCAGAAATTAAGTTAATTTTTACAATAGTTTTGAAAAGTAAGCCATATTCACACACAAACCCCACATTAAAAAAACAGAAAGGGATTAGCATAAAGTACAACAATGAGACTTCTTATTTCAACAGGTCTTTACCGATTCTCTGTTTCAGTTTCCCTAAGAATTTGAGATAGGGAACACAGTATCCAGTTGAGGGCCAGATCACTTTACTCAAGCCCCAATATCCCTGGCTTCTGCTGACAGAATCCATGAATTTGGGAGACAGTGGAAAGAGATACTAAATTGGCTTTGACCAATTTGTACCAGCAGGCAGATTTTTAGCAATATCACAAAATCAGCTTTTTTACAGTAACAGAGGGATTGCTGTTGTAATTAGAATTCAAGAAATATTTATCTTGAAGTAGTTCTGCCTCCTTTTAAGCTGGAAGACTGTCTTCATAAACACTCCCTCCCAAGGCAAAGTTATTTTGTTGTCTTGTTGCTGTGCTGTCATGTCTTAACATGCCCATATAGATATAAGGATGTTTTTAGAGCAGCTTGCAGATGCTGGAGGCTCTACTCACCACCCAAATGGGCAGGGTTATTACAGACACAGCAAACATTTTAGACATCTGATTTTGAAATCCTTGCTGCCCAGTGTGCATGAGGATTCAGCGAAAATGTAAATATGCAGCTGTAGCTGCCAACAGAAATGCATGCTTCTCTTGGATTTTTCACAGCATTTCAGTGATTAATATTTAAGATGATGAAAATATTCAAAGCCATTAGCCAAAACAAAGGAGAAACGACGAGCTGAAATTAGCAGATTTCTCATGGAAGGAACTTAATATGTACAGCTGATTATCAAGCCACCAGGACAAAGTTATCTTTCTTGACTGATGTACGTGCAATGTTGGGACAATTCACACATACCTACAGCAGAATAATCAGAATTACATTAGTTTCCAGCATCTGAAGATCATTTATGTTTTTTAAAACATGAAAAATTTTTCAAAGCTTTTTTCCTGTGCTCCAGAAATGCAAGTAGTCAAGTGTTTGAAATCTTACTCCCAGCAAGTATGTGTGTGACATACTTTCAAAGGGCATCTCCTGGCAGACAATGTCCACATGTAGGCTAGCTGAGATGTCAGCAGATGTAGGCAAAGCCTTCATGGGGTAGTTCAGAGCGAGACTCACATTGCGTCCTCATGTTTCTGGGGCCAGCAGAAACTTGACAGCCCAGAAAACCTGTGCTTTGCTTTTGCTTTGCAGGAAGGAGGAGCATTCCTTGCTTCTGAAAGGACTATTTCTGGCCAGTTCAGGAGCAACAACAGCTGGCTCTGCAGGGAGCCACATTCAGCCCTCATCATCTTGAGCAACATCTGAATGTATTGCCAACAGGGGTGCGGGTGTGAAGGGACTTCGCAGAAGATAAGAGGAAAACAAGGGCATCTACCCATACTGCCACTACAATTAATTTTACTTATTTTCCTGAAAAAAAATCTTACAGAAATTGCACCTTTTCTGCTGAATGCAATTCCACTGAGACTGGAAATGCAACTCTACCCTTTAGTAAAAATAAAATAAAATTAAAATAATAAAAAAATTTCCAGGTCACTTGTATGTCTTTGAGTGCTGCCATATTTCTTTGACTTATTTGTGCACATTTTTTTTCTCCATTCAGCAGTATTTAAACCCAAACGAACAATAGAATGAATCCCAAGATTACAGACAGGCAAGATTTTCCACCGGAGAAAGTGAAAAGCAATGACGTTCTTGTGATTTACACCAGTTGAATCTGGACACAAGATACAGAAGCCATAAATGTTTTGGTAAGCCTAGGTGATTGCCAAACAAAACGAAAGTAGGATCAGGAGATGATTATTCAGCCATACAGAAGAACTAAATGAGTAATCATGGAGCTGTTTCACCCCACAGTGGCTAGGAGGACACTAACCTTCCACCCCATGGTTATGCAACAGCAAAGGAGCAGATAAATCCAGAGTATCAAGATCTTTGTTCATCAACACAGTGGAAATACCACAACTGCACTCCCAGTTATTAAAATGCTCAGCTGGATACAGTTTCATAGAAATGTCTGCAGAATAGCACATCTTCTTACCTCTGCTCCGTGTTAAACAATGCAAAGATATGTTTGCTAGACATGAAGCTCTTTTCAACATCTCGCACTTTCAAGTTGTCCAAAGGAAGCATATACTTCTTCTCTTTTTCCTAGGAAAAAAAACAAAAACAAAACCCAACATATTGAAAGACCACTATGTGAGAAGCCTCAAAGAAGCCTGATCTCAGTGCTCTGTTTAGCTCATAATGCCTTCAGTACATTTATTATTGTAAAAGAATATCCAAAATCGAAATGTCTACTTATCATTCATAGACATACCTGCAACAGAAATGAAACCTCAATTCCAGTTGTGTTTTTCACTCACCCTTTAAAAACATTTCCTAATAAAAAAATTCCATCTCAAACACATAAGCATCTACATTTATTATTCTTCATTCCTCTAAATTCTAAAAAGAAAAGGGTCAGACAACTAAAACAAAAGTATCTAATCAATGCAAAACTCTTCTACCATGTCTGCATAGCAACTGGAGTAACCTGTGACATAAAATCTATTTCAAGCTAGAATTACTATTAATAATTATTTAGCAGTCGCATTTGATGACCTCAGGGATAAATTTTCATTCCTTCAGTGGAAAATGCAGAAATAATACAAATCCATCAAAATCATACGACCATTGTGGTTTTCTATATATCACATACAAACAAAACCAGACTCTAACCAGCTTGTTTCTCCAAACAGCAGGAATGATCTACTCGCTCTTGTTGTAGCCAACTGCTTTTGCATTTTCATCACAACTCTAATTTACAGGACAATTACTATAATTTCACCTTTTCTAGGTTTCTTGCTTCCTGTCACTCCAAAATGAAGACTGGTAACACTCTCAAGGTACTTTATGGTGTCAGAACAAAAAAAAAAAGCCCTAAGATTATTAGCTGCTCTTGCTGTGTTAAACCTCCTTGAATTCCTCGTACTGATGAATAAACCAGGGCAAACCTCTCCATGTTGCTTTGCAAATATACCCGATGCTATGTAGAAAAGATCCAAAGACAAGAGAGGCAACACCTGCATCCTCATAACTCCGTTCTGTTTAGCACATCACAATAAAATTGCTGATAAGGGCACTAACACAGAAAAGAGTTTAGCAGCTTTCAGAGGCCATTAAGGTATTTCTAAGGCTGGCACCATCACCTTGGCAGCAATAGCGTGAGGAGAGGGTTTATGCCCTGGAATTTGTGCAGCAGATAGCAAATGGGGTTCTCATTAATTTGGCTATCCAATAACTCAAAGTCCATTAAATCACCAAAGGTGGAAAGCTTAAGATCCTTCACAGTCCCTTATCTGCCACCAGGAAGCAAGACTGACCGACCACCCAGCCATCACCAGAACTAGCTGTAAAATCCAGCACCCATTGCACTTGCTGAAGGATTGTGAACTGGGACATCGCTTATGGTGGTTGCCTCAAGTAAGAAATATATATGTGACAGTAGCTTATTATTTGCCATAAAACAGGGCAAAAGGGACAAACCAAACCAGGACTCATTTCTCGGTACATATTTCCAGAAGAAATACACAAAAGTAACTTCCACTGCACAGAACTGGAAGTCCTAGCTAGATAGAGATGTGTGTATTGTGAGGGCAGATGCAATTCAACTTGGCTAAGCTTCAGTAGATTGCAAAACTAAACTGGATGAGAATGTACCTAAGAGTGAAACTATAAAAATACAGTGATGTGTCCAACAATGGGTCACTTTCCTAGACAGCTTCATAACAGGCCTCAACAGAGGAAAAAGCATTTCTGCTGTCTTGCTGAACACAAAAGTTATCAAATCCAGTGTGGAAGTATTTCATCGGAAGTATCTGACGGATTTTCAAACTGCCTCTAGCTCAGCCATCCTAGAAATTATTACCCACAAGAGATCATACATATGTATATTCTTCACCTTCTCATCTAACAACAAATCTGATGCAGGACACTAGTTCTGTGCCAGTCTACAGCTATTTATCACAGTTCATATCTATATTCTGCTTCCAGAGAATATATACTCTCTGAACCTTGGGGGCTCTTCCTGAAGGGACAATATACTACCATCCATTCAGTAAGTATTACCACCAAGATAAATAAAACTAAACAAGTAAATTCATAATTTACCAATTTAAAAGTAAATAAACAATACTAAATGAAGCTAAATAAAGAAATTCTATATCAGATATTTATGTATAAAAATTAGAAGCACACTGTCCTCTAGTATTGATTTTTATTGATATGATCTGTTTTGATGTTATAAATTCATACCCTACATACTTTTGGTAGCATTTAAAAGGTATATATGTGTTAGCTTTGCTGCCATGACTAAGTGACACACACTTGAAAAATATCCTGGCATATAAATTCTGGAGAACACATAGTAAACTTTGTTTTAAAAGTAATTTTTTTTTCCGTTGAAAGCTAGACTGCATGGCAATGTAAGACGCTTTGTTATTTATTATATCACAACTAAGAAAAAAAACAATGAGACTGTTTCATTCTTTAAAACTTATCTTTCACTATTACAGAACATGCTTCTAATGATTTACTATTCAATTACCATAAATTTTAGAAGTTTCTGATGAAGTGTTTGTTCTGACAGACACCACTTACTTACAAACCAAGCAAACAGTAATGAGTAAAGACAGAAACTCATGAAAAAACTATACCAAGAATCTGATTGTCTAAACAAAATTTCCACAAGCAGGCAAGTTTTACAAATGTTTGATGCCAAACTGTGAGAAAGTGTTTCTTCTGTAGCCACCAGGAAAAAGGAAATGCCTACTGAAGGCTAAGAAGTGGTTGGTATTTATTTACACGGCCTCCTACCCACATGCTGAGACAGAGCAGTTTCCGAGAAAGGCAAATCATAGGGTGCCTATGATTGAAGCTAACAGAGACGGTATGCCACATTCGAGAGATCAGACCTAAATACTGCTTAATTCCAGGAGAAAGGTATTCCTGTGACATTAAAGTGTGGCAGCAAAACCCATAGCAATTTTTTTTTTTCAAACAAAGAGAAAAAAATATACATAAATGGAGCATGAGCT
Source organism: Patagioenas fasciata (assembly GCF_037038585.1). Classification (NCBI taxonomy): domain Eukaryota; kingdom Metazoa; phylum Chordata; class Aves; order Columbiformes; family Columbidae; genus Patagioenas; species Patagioenas fasciata. Next base: position 23,259,112 of record NC_092525.1, on the reverse strand, counting down.
AATTCAACAGCAGATGAGTCCAACATCATTTCAGCCTCAGCTCAATTAATATTATGTTATGGTGAGGCAAAAAAAGCTCCAGCAAGGACTATCTGTGCATGTTTCCCACCCCAAGAGGCCCACAGCACAAGAAAGAGGGAATGTACAAAGCCTGGGAGGAATGGGGCTAGGCACACTTCTGCGAGTGACAACATGCACATAACTGCGGGTCCAGTTTGTCCCCCTCAGCATTTGTTCTTTTTTATTTATAGATTTTTATTTTTATAATGGGGCAGAGAACTGAAGCGTGACATGAGGGGAAAAACCAGCACATGCTGATCCCATGTAGAGACTTTGCCTCTCTTTTTCCTACACGGAGCAAAGGAGAAGACGGAAAAAGTGGGAGTTAGCATGGCCCATTCCTGCTTCTGTGACGTGGAGAAAAAAACTTCATAATGCATCTTAGAAAAATAAACCAACCTGCTAGTCTGGGGAGGTCTTCCCACCCCTGAGACGATGTTTCACCACTCCTGGGCATAAGTAGCACTCACAACCTTAATGGAGTAGTTCTGTTCTCTGACAGGCAAGTATGCTGCCAGAAACTGACAGTATGATGTAAATATGCCATATTACAACTGCCCCTTCTACAGTGTTTAAATGTACTAAAAATAAATACTGCTGAAGTCCAAAATGGCACAAGGGATGCAAAAAATACAACAGCAGCTCCCCCCGACTAGCTAGGTCTCAGTCAGCACTTCCAAGCTAATGAACTTCATTTGCAGCCAGGGGCAGAAATCATTCTCTGCTGTTCGAACTCTATAGGCTCCATCAGAACAACAGCAGAAGAAATCTTAGACACAATGTCAGCTAACTGGATTATAAGTGGAACATAATTCCTTTGTTTCAAATAAAAGAGATCGCTAAATTACTTCATCTTCTTCCAGTTATCAAAGACAATTCTAATTTTTATTTGTCACTTCAGGATGGCTACTGCTGAACAGCAGCACGCAGGGCAAACTCCACTCATTTTGCATCCCAAGGAATAGAAGCAAAATTCATGCAGAACAATTTAAATATATGATGCTCAGACACTGAAAAGCAGATCTGAGCCTGACCATTGACCTAATGGTACTTTCAGTTATGTCACAGGGTCTGAGATGGTTTGCTCACCACTTTGTAATGCTTTTTTACACCAGCAATTTCCAACAGGCACTTCATGACACCAACTAAACCCTGTCGATGCCAACTGTGGGGACCACAATACCACAGAAATCAAGCTCCCGACTGGAAATGCAGGCTACGCTGGGAAGTTAGAACAAAGGCTGGTTTACAGCAAGATTCATTCTGTGCATCACTTATGCTGAAAGTACAACTCTCAAGTACAACTGCACACTGATAGCAAACATAGGTATCTAAGAAACACCTCTACCATTAGATTCAGGCACGAACAAGCATTAGGCATTAATGAGGCAAAAGAGCGATCTACTTTAAAATCATAAACTGAGGAAGGACAGCTTTGAATTAAAGCTCGAGAACAGCAGATAATAAGGCTGACACTGCTGCCTCTAAACCAGATTTCCAGACCAGCACTGTACTACTCTCTGTAGTTGTTTCCGTGTCAGTAACTCAGGCCTGATACTTACCTGACTCACAGGCACTGTGCTAGACCTTTTTTTTTTTTTTTAATTTTGTGAGCAGCTAGTGATGGTTGTGTGTGACAAAGGTATCCTGCAATCAGGGTGCTAAAATGTGCAGGTGAAACACCAAAGCCAAGCAGCTACTTTACAAAGCAGTTTAGCAGCAGAGGTAGAAAATAATACCAAAATGAAGATGTTCTACAGTACTACACTCTTACAGATGGCTGGATCCCTACCCCCATTTTACAGACAGAAGCTGGCACAAGCCTGTGAACCCGCTGAGCCAGAGCAATCCATGTTAAAGTAAGAAGAGGAAAAAAATAAGAAGCGTAAGGAAATGCTGGTGGTGGGCTGAAATTATGTCTGTTTACTCCTGAAAAGGAAAGGCTCAGATGTGTTTACACCTAGGAGCTGCTCTCACTGCCAGTGCGGAATACCCTACTCTAGGGCATCTGATGACAATGTAAACTATTAAGATGCCTCACAGCAACTTTAATAGTATTTAAATCAATATTGAAGAGTTAAACATATTCTAACTTTAAATATATCCAGTGTTACTCATTTCCCACAGTGTTTTTCCCTCATAAGAAAAAGTATTATATTTGTTTCCGCACTTTCCTTCTGCCCAAACTTCTTTAGGAATAGAGCCACAAGACTTCACAACTCCATATTTGAAATACTTCATCCTTTCAAGAAATGGTCACTGTTACCTTTCTTGAAAGGAGTTTACTATCCTGCTACATTTCAAGACTTCACAGAAGGATGTCAGTATAGGATCTCCCCACATCACGGTACCCAGATGAACAACCTTCCCATCATTCTCCAATAATGACGGGTGGCTGAGCAGGCATCCCATTGTACTGGTACAGACCCCGGATGGACGGATGGATCAAAACCAAACCCCACACCCACACCAGAGTTATTTCACCAGTACTCCGTGTGTCTTAACATTATCAGTGCATCCAACAGAAGTGTAATAGTTTCTGGAATACAGAATAAATACAACATGATTTAAGATTACTCCTCTCCAAAAGAGGTGTTTATTTTCACAGGTGGAAGGGCTGGTATTTCACTGGTTTGTGCTGTGGGGATGAGCTGTCAGTAAAAGGATCAATCTGAGAAAGACTCTGATGAAGAGGAAATCTCTGTTTAGCTCCTATTAGTTAGGATCTTGAAAGGTCATTTTGAATTTGGGAAATCTTGTCTGGGAAAGAAGCCAGCAATTCCTCTGAACTGAAGTGGTGCTGGCATTTAAAATCGAGAGAAAGCCCCAACTGATGAACCAGTTGACAGTCTGGAAAAATTCTGCTGGATGCTTCTAGTGGCTGCTCTGAAGGTAGAGGGGGGGACCAAAAAGAAGTATCCTTTGACCTTTTTATCCCTTGTAATATGAAGCCTCCTTATGACAGCTTGTTTTTCTCTACTGGTGCTTGAGTTTTTATTTTTCACTCTCCACCTACTGCAGATCAGCCAAAAATCACATTGGTTTGTGGGAGCAATAGTGCAGATGAAGGGCTTTGGTGCAACATGTCTGTGCTGGCAGAGGGTGCAGAGTGACAGTGACTGGGGATCTGACTTTTCAGTTCGGTGCAGATTTCCATCCATACGGTGTACAATTTTGCTTTTTACATATATATGTGTGTGTGCACACCCCACACGCCCTCCCCCCCCATATTGACAGGGGGATTCTCTTTTATTTTTTTTAAAAGGAAAAACATTAACTCCTGAGACCTATTCACTTTGAATACGAGTGCAGCCCAGATTTCAGTCCTAAGGAAGTGATGGTCTGGGTGGATGAACCTCTCCAGTTCTAATGACCTCTTACATTAGGAATGCTTAGTTAAGAGTGAAAGAAAACCCTTAAGTTTAACTGTATTTTCAGCTTCCTGGACTCCCTTAACTTGCACATTTATAAGCCTCCCAAAATTGCCTGGTAGGTATATGAAGATGACACACCTTTGTTACAGTTCCCTTTCTTTTCTGCTGGAAAGCTATTTCTTAAAACGCTTCTAGCTTTTGAATGCATTTCAGTTTCTATAAAATGAATCCTAGAAAATATGAAACTCAGGAAGCCACCCGATATTTTCTTCCAGTATGAACTGAAGTATCTGGAAAAAGATTGTATTTCTAGATGATTTGTGTGCACGTGTGTGCACGCGTGTGTGTGAAAGAAGAAATTCCTTGATACTAAAATCAAAATGATAAATATGCAATTACATAATTATGTAAAAAAAAGTTAAGCAGGATTTTCCTGAGGCGGCACGTCTGTCTCTGCAAGACTCCCGAAGATCCAACAGAATACACACACACAAATGAGCTCATGGCATTTCTGCTGCCCTACTTGCTTGTTATCATTAAAAGCTTTCAGACAGCAATCAGTTTCACTGTGGTGGAGATTACTGCAAAATGCATTAAGAAGTTCACGCCTGTGGCAATGGTCACTGAAAATATTTTGGAAAGCATCCCAGAAGTATAAGACTTTTTCCAGACATCCGAGAGATACTCTGCTATGACAGAGCTTCTGGTGTCAAGATTTCCCCCCCTCCTTTCCATCCCTCCTTTTTTTTTTTTTTGTGGCAGCATTTTTTGAAAGGTACCATTTCAGCTTTTTTGCCTTTTTTAATTTTTTTTAAGCAAGCCAAGATACTTGGATCATGGAAAACATTAACTTCTGAGACAACTGTCTGAAGATATCTCCTTCCTTGCTCTACATAATATGTATCAATATACTCCAGCTTCTTCATTTCATCAAGGAAAAACTGCTGAATTATAAGAGAAGAGTGAGAGAACCACTTGCTTATTCTATCGTAAAAAGACCTCTGTTTTTTGTAAAATAAGTAGCCCTGGAGATGTTCCTATATTAAATAAACAAAGAAAATTGAAGTCACCATAATGATCAAGCCCTGTTTCTACTTGATATCAAGAACATTACCTTCTAATGCTAAATGACATATGTCATCACATCTTCAAGGGGGTGGGTTTTGAAACATGCCTCAGAATTTGACAAAAGATGTCCTAAAATAATTACGGTGATGTGCAGGAAAACCTGCAACCCTCTGCCCTCAGAAATTAATAGCTACTAGAGTGAAGCCTCCTTAGAGACACATCCATCAGGATGATTGTTTCCATGAAACTGTCCCAGACTGGCAGACTCCTGAAGCTCACAGCCAAAGCTGTTCCCCAAACTGACCTCAAGTTGTCTCTAGACTGTAACCCTCTCAAGACAGAAGTTGCTTCTCAAAATACATCATCTGCCCCAGTAGGTACTTGAATGCGTGCGGGGATTGTAGACTTTACCACAGCAAACCCTGAACAATAATTGAACTTGGAAAAAGGAACCTGACAAACGTGGACATAGGAAGGTGGAAAAAAAAAAAAGGTTAAGAGAACATCCAAGGCATCAAGAAACTATGAAACTATTAGCTTTAAGAACAATCAAGAGCTAGAGGACAGCAGCAAAATATGCATCATTAAGGCACTCTTTAAAGCTACTGTCATTGAAAAAAGTGACTGCAAGGTGCCAGGGCAGTGTTAGTCTACTACTGACTCCTACCAATAGGTGTATGTTTGGAGGGAAGTGCATGTAGGAGAGCTGCCAAACATGTTAGTGTTCATTCTGCAGATCAGGTCGTTCCTGATAATGCTATGTTGTTTTTTCACATGCGAATGCATGTACCATGAAGGACATTGGACACATTGCTAGCTATTTTGATTGTGCCATTCAGCTGTGCATTTGCAGCAGTGTACAGAAAACAGAGGTTCTGTTCCAGCATCGACCTAAGGGACAAGTACGTCAAGCTTACAGCACACCTTAACAACACACAGCCAATATGGAGGGACAAACTCTACTGCCTTGGCTTCATGTTCCCTTTGAATACCATAGCAGATGGTGAACTCAGACAACAGCAGGAGGTACCACAGCCTGGGGAAGCTTAGAGCAACACCTCTGGAAGGGAAGAGACATCCTCAAACAGAAATAACCACAACAGTTCAAGTGTCATCACTGCCCTTTAGTGTGATGGCAGAACTGGATTCATTTTTTGAGATATCACCTATGTCAGTTCCATACATTCTCACCTTCGTGTCCTTGCTGACTCTGAGCAACAGGACAATACCCACACACCAAAGTCTTGGAGACTGTCAAAGACGTGGTGCGGAAGGACAGGTCTCCTGCAGGCCCAGGGCAGACAATGCTCGTGTCCAGCAACAGATTACCCAACACTATGTTTTGCAGTCAGCTAGAGCAGAGCGTGCAGCTAAGTAACAGGCTAGTGAAACACTCTTCTAGCAGAAACTTAGAGCAAATCTTCAGTCACGTGGTATTAGTTTCACTACATCAGAGGCAGAGGCTTCTGCTAAGAGACAGATCATGCAGTGCCGCCACCGAGACCTTGGAACAAAGCAGGACTGCCACTGTGCCAAGAGAGGGGCATCCGAGGGAAGTGGGGTGCTGAAGGCAGGAGACAACATCTGGGATGCTTCTGGCTGCCAGATTTATTTCCACCAAAGCAGCCACAAAGGCTGAGTCTGCCAGAGACTCCATCATCATTGTTGTGAGCAATGAGCACAAAAAGCAGGCAATGAGAGTATCTCACAAAAGTATCGGCATTTGAAATAAGGAGGCATTTCCCTTGCTTCTGCATGGTGGATGAGCTCTTCAGCAAATGCCAGATTAAGAATCTTGCAGTTATGTTATTTTGCGATAGCAAAATCTCTCCTAATCCTTATTAATAATTTAAAAATATTTTTAATTGTTTTTCTGCTTTTCTCTCGATCTTCTCTACCTTGTCTTTTCTTCCTATGACATTTTAAAATGTTATTTCTCCTCTGTATAAAATAACATCATATTTAAGAATTCCCACTCTCACTTGCCTGAATTCCTGCAATCGAATATTATTCTGATCCATACCTTATACCCACTTGTATTCCACGCTGTTTGCTTAGGGAGGAAAATAGAAACTGAATATACCATTGTGTAGACTAGAAGTTGTGTTAAGATGACAAACACCTGCATTCACTTAATCACCTCTGTTAAGATATTGTCAGTTGGACTCCCCAAGAACACAATTAGGGAAGGAGCTCTTTCCTAAGGAAAAAAAAAAAAAACAAACAAATCAAAATAGCTGTAAGAACACAACTATCTTCATCATCTAAAAATCTGCAGCATGCAGCTTGGACAGCTATTGGTGAAGCGGTATTATGAAAATAAGATTTTAAAGAGTCAATAAACAATATGTCAGTTCTAGCTCTGGAAGAGTTGTCTATACATGCTTAACCTCAAAGAACCTGTGAAAGGTACAAAATCTGAGAAAGTCTCCAGGAGTTTCAGAACTATAACCGATGACAATGCAAGAGGTAATGACGTTGTTGCAAACACAGAAAAGACCAAAAAAAAGGCATATTGAAATCTCAAAATTGAAACGTGCCTGCAAAAACATTGCATGTTTATAGTATACAGTTCTACTACAGATGAGAAAGATAACACCTATGCTTCTCTGAAAGTGAAAAATTAGGAAATGTAGCACTTCCTCATGAATATACATCTTCATTAATGCTGACTCGAAATACTGTAGACTACCAATACACTGGCCTTAAATTTGCAGGACACTGTTGTATTTGTGAAGGATCACTTCAAAGTACGTACACGCTAATTCTACATAACATTGACACACAGCACTGAATTCCCAGACAGTCAGTCAAAGTTCTGGGCAGGAAACCAAATTCCATGATATTTTTTTCTTTCTTAAAACACTATGTCAAAATGCTCCTATTACTCCTTACTTGCGCTTTGAAAGATATACCCCATTACTCCTTAATGTCGTTAGCTTTCACAGATACTGCAACCAGCAAGAAACTGCTGCTGGAAAAAATGTATTACAACTGTTTCCTAACACTGACATATTGAGATTGCTTCTAAGTAAAAAGAAGATAACTAACTTACAAATACAGGCACAAACTCAAATTTCAGTAAGGAATCTATAACAGTGAAACATACTATCAAGTACTAAATCTCCCAAGTTTATAATTTTCCACATATAAATTCATTCTAGCATTGATCAAAAAAACTGAATTCATACCACTACGCCTTACTGGTGTAAACCATTCATAAATCTCATTAGTAGCAAATGAGCTAATTTCATTCAGAGTCGATCCTAATATCTACAGATATAATCTTTTCACATATTCCAAAGTAATAAGGAACAATTTAGACAAACATTTTTTCCACTAATTTTGTTATCAAGACACTCAAACATACAAATCAGGAAGGACAGCTTATTGCAAAGTCCTCCATGCAACAAAATTTCTGAAATACAATGCAAAACAAAGAAAACATTTCAGCTAGTTCCCACTCTGCCCTTCAAAAGCCTCAAAAATATTGAAATATTAATTAAAAATATTACAAGTCTGCCTAAAAGAAATTCAAATACCATATTCAGCAATTCTTCTGTAATCCATTTTTTTACATTTACATTACCCAAACTGAAAGTATATCTTAATTATTTTCTCAATTGATTCATTTTGTTGAAATAACATTCTGTTCTCCTTTGAGAATATTCTCAAGGTTATGAAAACTAGATTTTCTAACAGTTTAGATTTGTTTTAAATGTCTAATAATATATTACACTGAAATAGTTTGAAATAATGAGGGTTTTATACTAGTACATTACCAAACTATATAATTACTAGTAATTCCCAGAAAAAAAATACATGGCAATTGACAAGGCTAAATGCATGTATATTTGAATAAAATACATTACAGAACTATTGCCATTACTCAAAAAAACCTACCAACCAACCAACCCTACCAAACCCAAATATTATATGCTTGGAAAATTTATAGTTAAAAGACATTCGCATTCCTTAATGGAAACAGAATACCTCAAATACATTTCAGTCTGCCCTGAAACTGCACTTTAGAAACTGGGAGAGGGAAACCCAAATTCAGACAGGGGAAAAATACCCTTTCGTCTAAGAAAACAAAGCTAAGATTTAAAAAAATCAAATTCATTTGGCAGCTGCACAGATCCTTTACAGGTGAACTCCAATTCCTCTGGCACTTCTTGCACTCACTTCCAGTTTCCCATTTACCTGATATCTCCTGCTGAGTACATTTGGTCTAAGAAGTGTTTTTAAAGACAGGAACTACTGAAACGCAAAGGCTCTGGCCACAGATTGCATGAGGATAGAGACCACTGCTTCTAGGGACCTTCTGCAGAGTAGGTCACCGTTAAAGGGACTGAAACCATATGTTGCAGTCTTCGAAAAGAGACACTATCTCCTTCTTCAAGGCAAGTGAAGATGCGAACACAGCAGCCTCTGACGTTTTAAGCAAGCATAAACAAAATTCCAGACCCTTTCAGAACACTAGGACACAAAATCATCTCAAAGAGAAGCACATCATGGAATTTTTCTTATGCTCACTGAAAAGGAGGAAAATCTTGTATATAACAACAGGTGTATGCCCCTCAATCTAAAATAATTATACTCTAATTACCATTGGATTCTAAATCCTCTGAGCTTAAACACCACAGACAAAAAGCTCTTAATTATTCATTATTAGGATCATTTAGCACAAAAATTGACTGATGCCAGGTTCTGAGTTTCGTAAGAATACACTTCTAATTCATTTGAATTAGGCTGTAAGTTCTCAACTTACTGTGCAGTCTGAGAAAATCCTGACTGCCCTCACACACAACCACAGCACTGCTTAAAAAGAAAAAAACAACCAACCAAAACCTGTTAATCATAGAATCACAACACTTGTTCCCTATTTATGCATATCCTAAAGGCGAGGTGAGGGCGTGGGGAAGAATAAGCTCTTGAGGAGAACTTTAAAGCAGAGTATCTCAAAGATTAAAATGAGAATGCAGAAAGACCTACCAATACGTGTAACACACAGTGACCTGGACAAGAGGCTGCAGAGGTGGGAGTAAGGTTAAGAAAGTGTTATGGAATAAACTGCTGCACAGGTATCTAAAATGTCTGTGGATTGACTTACTAACGGCACACACAAACCGGAGAAGCTAGAATGTTTCAATACAGAACCAAAGTTATTACTTAATTGAGACCTAGTGGGATAATTCACATAATCTGGAAAACTGACATATCTTTATGTTCTTCTCCAGGAAGTCAGACAGAAAATAATTGGAAAAGCGTCATCTTTCATATCAAAAGCAGATGCATTGGTGTGGGATTGACACCAAACAGAGAGACATAGGTTTTGAACGTTCTTGGAGGCAACTACGGAACAAAGAACATGTATATCACCAACACAGGGACTTTCAGGGTTCACTACAATGATTCATGGTACAGGACTTGTGCTAATAGGGTATTTTAACCATGGAAAAAGCTGCCCCACTGCTTGGTTGAGGAGGAAACCTATCAAAAGGCAATGCTGAGAAAGGTCCAGTATTCAAACCTTCTTTCACATTATTCTTCACTAAAAAGCCTAAGTAGTAGTAAAAGTGACCACGGTTAGATGTTAGGTAAAAAAACCAAAAGTTAAAGAAAATGATGTGCTAGTACAAATTGCTAAGTTCCATAACCCCACCAGCACCCCTTCTTTCAGGTCTCACAAGTGCCTCAGTTTTGAATCAACAGCTTAAAGTCTTAAGAGTAAAAACTCTGCAACTGATGTGTGTAAACCTCTTATCTAAATTACACAGAGTGAACAGAAAAGAAAACCTGACTTAAAAAGCACAAGAGTTCCTTGGAACTAAGCCCTACTCTTATTCTGCTGTTTACACTGCAGCTAGCAACTTTGCTGTACGAGACGACACACAATCTTCCTCAGAAAAACAGCCTCAGAGATTCCCAAATGTGTTTCTATTTTAAGCACATTCTCTTTTCCTCTCTGCTCTACCTCAGTGCAGGCTATTTTGTATACTCTAGGCCTGCATCCGCTAGCTCCCTGTCTCCAGAGCTGCTTTTTCAAGTCCCAGCTCCCCAGGAGGGTGCTCAGAGTGGTGTGTTAGATCTAGCTGGGCAGAGATGCTTAAGGCAGAAGTGTGAGACAGGGACTCTAACAACGGAACTAAAGAACTCAATTCACTAGGAATGGTGCCACCACTCATCAGTGAGGGGCTGAAAGGCAACAGCACCCCATGCTTAACCAGCATGAGAACTCCCCATCTACAGAACAAGCTGCCAGTACAAACCAAACCCAGAGAAGACGAGCATCTGCTTTCTACCACACAATGGCAAGTCCAGCTGAGCAGGAGACTCAAACCACAGAAGCACCTTCATCTTCCAGAGAAGAGGTCAATATCTGGTTCTGCTCCAATAACACAGGAGTCAAGACTCTGGGAAATAATACACCACACCTTTCTGTGTCCCCTCCTGGCAGGGTCCCAGCCTAGCCCAGGAGCAGCCAGTCATTTTTTCCATTTGGTATGGTAGGGTGTTGGTCCATCATCTCAGTGCCAAATAATTTGCAGAAAAGCATCGTTTCACGTGTCTTACATGAAGGCTATAGGCACATATGCACTGTACACAGCAAAGAAGGTCATTATGAAAATTTTAGAGAACTTAAACTTCTAAGTTTCATGTAGCTTGTGCCAATAAAGTGTTGGTTATTGCCAAATTAAGCTTGCTATATAAACTATCCCTAAACTGTTGAGATAATTTTTTCATAAGCAGGGAGGAACACAACCACAAACGTCTTAAGTCCTTGTTCACGTTTTGACCTCAGATGCCTAAAGGCACTTGTTCTGCTCCCACAGTGTGGAATGCCCTCCCACAAAGCACCCATGTGGAATCTTCAGAGGCTATTTTTGAAAAGCTTAATAAAAAGGCATTTCTTCCTGGAGTTTTTGTTGTTAGCAGCACAGCTTACTGACCTTACTGTGGATGCCTACACTTTCCATAGTTTTTCATAGGATGGAATTTCTTATGAGTAGTTATCCATTACAAAAATTAACTGAAAATTTGTAGTTGTCAACAATGAGATGAAGGAGGAAGCAGGCTTCTCTTTATGTAAGGATGTACCCATCTTCATAGTGAATAAACAAAATATTTCCATGAGGTTTACTGTGAATTTATTACAGCAATTAAACCGTCCAGTGAATCTCTGTCTGTAGCAACTTATTTCCAGATTCAAAACCAGATATAAAAATCATCTTTCATTTAATTTGATTATTCTAATTTGGGTAGAATACGCAGGAACAGATATTCTGGCAACTGGTTGCTAACAAGCTTTCCTAACTCTTTTAAACTGTTCTTGCAATGCTTTTCCTACAGTATTTACAAGAAAAAGCTAGAAAACAGTTAAAGTCCTTGCTTCTCCTGCAGCAAAAAACACTAAATCTCTTTTGCACACAAATGGTTTTAAACAGGCTTCATTAAACAAAGCTTCCCGAGAATCTACTTTCTTGCTGGCTGTTACTTCAATCTTTTGTATTTCAGCTCTACAGCAAAGGGTTAGTAAACTCATCTACACTAAAACGCCCATTGCTGTACTCCACCCATCAGGGCTTCTAACATTGCAAAAAATGTGCAGTATTTTTAACCCATTGTTGTGCACTGGTATTTAAATGCCTAAGCAACATTTATGTCTTGCCTTTATGCATTTCATAAGCCCTCTCTATAAATATTAATTATTAAACTCAAATCTTAAAAGGAATATGCACAATATTTTATGGGTGAGTTTGCAATCAGAGACACATGAATTTGATGTTTTCATTTAAAACAAAAACAATACTGTATTCAGTAGCGTAATTTTCTACCTGTTCCTCTAAGCACCCAACTGCCATTCTGTAGCTTTAAAACTAATTTTCTATGTTTGTGAATATTCTTTTCTCCAACATAAACAGAAGATGAAATCAAACAAATGACTGACTTTTACATTTCCTCTGTGAAAGCTGATAAACAGAAGTTTCTTTAAACAAAGCACATACTTAACCTATGACCTCCACTGCTGCCAAGCATCCTTGAGACCAAGAATTCAGTGTGACTCCAGGAACCCATTCCTATGGACACCCCTAACTGCATTGGAAAATCAAAAAGGAACCCATGCAAGGAAAATATATTTTCATAAAGCCAGAGAGCCAAATGCTGCCCAACCATCTGCTGTGGGGACTGTAGTAGTCCACTGGATTTAGTTCCTTTTTAGCATTTGGCATTTGCTGCTTTCACAAACACAGTAATCTGATTCAGGACAAGAATTGCTACTTTTCAAAATGCTGTCAAATACACAATGTCAAAAGCAGAGCTTTTTTTTCTTAGCTTTTTCGTTATGATAATTCTGTTTACATCTCACAGATAACAAAACTGCAGACTGAAGTCTGATTTCACACTGACAGCATCTCCTCACAGTGAACTTAACAAGATAAACGGTAGAAACAGGAACTGAATCATAGCCTTCCACTTCTCATCCTATATTTTATTTACAAGACTTTTCTTTCTTGCAAAATGTTGAAACCACTACCCAGACTTTACTTCTCACCTGTTAGTCAGGTAATAAAATTACAGTGTAAAAGTGGGAAACCAAAAGGAAAAAATTTAAACAGATAGCACATTAAGATATGCTTAGAAACATGGGATATGTCTTGTGAAAGATGATATCACATAAAAGCTACTCACACTGATGGTTATAGTCTGTTTTAATGACCTTTATCAATAGCCAAGGAATGACTAGAAATTATGTAAAAACAAATAACAGAAGAGATGCTGTGCCCAGTCCTGTAACCTGTCTCATCTGCAGTGATTACTCCCACACTATTAAATCAAACAAGAACATTCCTATTTGTGCAATCCTTGTTTTCAGACTGGAGTCATTGTCATCTCTTACACCGAAGCTTTTTACCATCCTCATACCATCTCTAGTCTCTCTGGCTTGTTAAGTGACTCCATGGATGGCTAAGTTGCAAATTTCACTTGAACAGAACACAAGCATACATTAGCCCATACTTAAATGATTTCTTTCTGTACCTGTTTTGGCTGTTAATTTTGTTGAGACCCCACATTCTAGCAATCAGTAAAATAGGTGTGTTCCAGCTAAGGCACCATATGACAACACTTCCCCAGAAATACTCATTTATCCCCATGGAAACCTTTCCTAACTGGAAAAGACGGGCCATGGTCACTTATTGAGGATTCCCAGAAGCCAGGTAGCCTGGTCAATGCTCTTGCAGACAGACTGCACAGATGTCCGTACCAGCCTCCATCCACAGGGCACGCACAATGCTTCACCACACGAGTTCTATGGAGATATCAGACCAGTGCTCCCAGAGCGTGCGCTCGCTACCTGCCTGGCTTTTCTCATGTGAACCTATGGAAGCTTTAGTGGGGACAGCTGGAGCATAACTGTTATTCCTGCTGAAAATGGCATCAAGTTTCAGAGACATGAGGCTTCGTTCTACTCCAATCAGATAAGCCAAGGTGACCATCACAACAAAACTCACCAAGCTATGGATTGTACCTGGTATATATTCACTTCCTCGAGAAGAGAGGATGTTGATTCCAGTGGTGATGATGACCACATATACAGATAGACAGACAGCAAAATTTGAAATAAAAGTGCGCTAGTAGATGATTCAACAACTCTACTGCACAGGTGGATGGTGCTCTGCACCCTCAGTACTGGCAGAGACAGGAGATTAATGCAAAATAAAGTTTTATACTACGCTAGTTCTTACAAAATTAGTATGTTCAAATATCAGCCTCTCTCATTTGCCATCATAAAGAGACAGAATTAATTCAAATATCATTTATTTATGGATCTGACCTATGAGTAAGATAAAACCCAAACGAATGGAAGAGAGGAACAAAGGAATGCATCTACAATACAATTCTCCAATGGCAGGTTATCAACAAATCAAAAATAGTGATGCCTTTTCTCTGCAGCCCAGGATAACACTGCCTTCAAAGCTGTACAGGAAAAAACAAACAAACAAAAAACCATAAACTGACAACAAACACCTTCTCCTTTGCAGAACACAGAAACCTTCATGTCAAATAAGAGCCTGATGTACCAATCAGTTTTCTGATCCCCTTCCTAATAGTTTTTGGTCTGGTACATATGCTGTGCTCTGACTGCCAAAACAATAATTTGGTTGCTTCAGCTAATAGAAAATAGCTTCAAAAAGTAAAGCTATTATTTAAAACTACTGGAAGATTTAATAGGCTAGCTCACTCACCCAAGCAAATCAAATAAGCAATTAACAAAATGTTTCAGCCAAAAAAATGCTATAGTTATTAGGTCTGTTACTTGTGGTTAATAAAGAGAGATAGCTCAGTAGAACTCAGTCATATTCCAATTACTAGTAAAAATACACATTCAAATGTGAGCGTCTATAACGCAATGCAAGCAAAAGAAGGTAGGCAGGTCTGAGAAATGCAGATATTGTCAATCTACTGCTAAACTCAAGACTAGCAACAGGACCATTATCATCACTTGCACTGCAGGAGCATCTAGAGAATATTTTGAAATGGCCCTGTAAAAATACTTCCAGCATTTCTTGCCTCAAGAGCTAACAATCTTTGTCACCCTAACTAAAAGCTTGGAGGTCATCTGGCAGTCTTCCAGGAACATGCTCTTTCCTCTGATGTTGCAGCTAGACTGTATTTCAAAGGCTGCAAAACCATATCATGTTAGGAACAGGAGGATTATTTACAAACTGATAAGTGTTTTTTAAGACTTGCCTCCATGAAGCCTCACTTAAATTAAGTATGAGGAGTCAAGCTGTGCAACTACACAAAAAATTGCATCTACTAGGAACAAAGTAGTGCTGGGGCTAGATAGTTTAGTAGGCTTTAAATCCTACTTTAAGGAAAGATTCCTCCCTCTTCACTATTGCTTCAGTTTCTTCATCCTAGTCTTCAAAATGCACAAACATCAAATATCCTTTGCTAGACTGACCAATACTGAAAAAGGAAATACTGAATCACCTGTGTTAAGGACACAACAGATCAAAACACAAGAATCCCTGCCAAATTGATTTAGGTCAGCGTGGTATCATCCTGCACAGGGCAACACTCAAGTAAGGCACAGAGAACAAACCTGGAAGTAGGACAATCCTGTCTTCAAGGGGCTGCACCCAGGTTAATGAGCCCTGACTTTTCACAAAGGTAATCAGCAGAGGTACCCGTGCAGGTGTGATGACAGTGTTCTCAGTTCCAGAACAGCTGTAAGTTTGCTCAATGAGCAGCATGATGTGATACAGCCACGACCCAGCTTGCCCTTGCTCCAAGGGCAGCAGCTGAGCAAACTGTGCCCAAGCACTCACCTTCAGCCTCTCTTCACCAGCCTGGACACTGAACGTGCAAGCCAGTCCCCAGAAATACAGCTGAGCAGGAGAGATGCCTTTTGAATGCCCTCTGATTCTAAGAACAGCAGCAGTGACTCCATCAACTCTTAAGCATGCTACAAACAACTTTTACAAAACATTCTATAGCTAGATCAGCTCCCAGGCACAAGAAATCATTTCATTCAGGTCTGTATGGCACACGTAAAACCAACTGAATGTACACAGACCATTAGAACCCCACACCACACCTGCTGTTGACACAGCTTTGTTAAATAGTTCCACAGCTCAACACTAGAGGCACCAAATCCCACGAGCAAGGACATACAATGGACCTTGAAAAAGCATTCAATAATCACTGTGGTATGCACGAACCCACAAGAGGATCCAACAGCACAGCAGAATCTGGGCTGGCTCCAAGCTGTAAGCAATAATTATTAACTAGTGCTTTGGGCAGCATCTCATAGGTTTGTTTTTTGGACATTACAACTGAAGTCAGTTCTTCTCTAAGTTACATGGGACTCACTGCTCTAACCAGGTGGTTGTGATTTGTAGGGTTTTCACAACACTTGCTGCTCTTGCTGTTCCCCCCACGCCCCGCTTAAAGTTAACACCATATTTTTGTTCATGTTTTGTTTTGTTTTCAGATATAAGTTTAAAAATATGAATTAACCTAGCACTGGTTTTGGCCTGGTTTCTAATTAAAGCCATCTAAATATCACAGCCCAAAAAAGACTCAAGGCGATCTGAATCTTTGTTAAAATTAACCAAAAATAGTGAGATAATGGTGGAGGTAGGTGAAAAATGTACATGACCAATCACTTCACTAGACACAGGCTTGTTAGTAAAGAAATGCTGAAAAGAGCCTTAAAGATCTTTTGGTAGCCACTGGACTGGTAAAATAATAGACTGAAGTTCTCCAGCTGAACATATGATACAGAGGGTGGGGCACACAAACAGATATGCCTTGTGTATAATGTGGTTGGAAGTGATTATATATTCTATTAAATTAAACAGCTGTGGGAAGCACAAAGGATTGGAAAGCAAGCAAATTGGAAAGAAAGCCCAGAACCTAAGTGTCTTCACAAAAGACAGAAATCTCACCATTTGAATGCTTCAGAGATTTTGACCAAATTTGTAATGCAACTACAAAACCAGGCCAGTTTAATGTTTTTCGGGGCTTCCTCTGCCAAGTTTTAATAAAGATTTTTCTAAATATCTCCTGCTTTTATTACCCAAAACAGTGGAAAAAAAAAGTCACTCTTGCTTGTAACAGAAGGTATATAAAGGAGAGAAAAACGTATTTACATAGAGCAGTAAGTCTGCATTGTGAGCACGAACATAATTGACAAGAACAGTCATACAGAGACAGCTTAAATCCAGCATTTAAACAAACCAACACAAATTAGGGATTTTTTCCCCCCCCACATTTTCTTCACCGAACAGCATTCAGCAGCTGAGCTTTCCGGGCTCCAAGAAGGCTAAGCTGGGTAAACTCAACCAACCACAAGGCTGAAAACGTAGCAGACGTATCATAAAAATTTAGTAACGCTTTTAAACTACTTCTCACCTCAATGGTTTGATGGTAGTATGGTACTGTTATACAATATGTGCTGTTGCCAAGGCAACTCGATCTCACCTCGACAGCTGCTGCAACTTCAGCAAATCAACATGAAGAACTGTGGCAATTCTGAATTTTTTTTTTTAAAGAGTCTTTCCAACTATAAAGCATTTTCAGATGAACCTCTAGAGCACTTTATCCAAGAACTATTTCTATTCCTCAAAAACATCTTTCACTGTATTCTAATGGAAACACTGTGACACTAAGTTCAAAAACATATTCTGGTAAATCAGATTTGTGTCTGGCCATTTTATACCTGATGTAAAAAAAATATCATGCCTCTGTGTTCATTCAGTTTAAGTGCAAGAATTTTACATCTCTGGCAACAATACGAGCCTGCCTGGAGAGTTTAGCATGTCCTTTTCCATTAGAGAGGAAGAAAAATAAAAAGTCTAACTCGAGGCACAGAAAGCCCAGGTTCTAACCCATCCATTTAACAGAAGCCAAACTGTAATAATGCTTCAACTCCATTTTAAGCACAGCTAAAATAAAGGTTGAAATCCAAAACAAGATTTTATGAAAAGAAATCGGCACCGAGTGCTTCTGTGATAAAGGCTTTTGTGGAGGGAGGTGGCTAGAGTCTCGTGGTCCAAACCCCAGAGAACTTTCTTATTTTCAGTGTCCTTGGCTTCAGGGACACTGCTGTGTGAGCAAGGACTAGAAAAAGAATCAGAACGAGTCTTCCCCACAGTAAGTATCAATTGCAGCTTTTAAGAAGCAGTACTATTTCTTTCTTTTTTCTCAACCTATTTGGGTATAGAACCAAAGTAAACATAAGACAGCAGAGCAAGCCTGTGAGGGTGTTTTGTGAAACTCAGCCAGCGTTCCTGCTATTTTCATTTGGGGAGAAAAATAAGTGTTACAAAATGTCTAGGAAAAGTTTGTGCTGAGAAAGCACACAAGTATTTAAAGGTGGGCAATGAAATTTATTGAAAAGGAAAAACATAAAAAAAGATTAAAAGTGCATCAAAATAACTATGGGAATGATGGCTTTTTTTTTTTTTAAATCAACAGAGCAGTAAAGCAGAAGTTGACTTTTTTCCAGTTTAGATTTTCTCCTTCCCTTCCCCGTTCTTCTCTTCCCATCCCTGTTGTAGTCATAGCTCTGTCAGACAGTATACAGTTGTGGCTGAGAGGAAAGACACTGGCTCTAACTGCATACACTGCACTAGTCCTTTTGACTGAAAGCCGGCGATTTAAAAACAAATAAAAACAAAACTAAGCACGTTTGTTCCTGACATTGCTATTCCAATCTGTAAATATGACATGAGGAAGGGTCATTTATTTTTTCTCCAGTTTGGTAAAGTCTCTTAACCAGCCCTCACTACAAAAATATCCTGATAGACAACTTTGAAGTGCCTGCCGCTACTCATAAAATTTACACTGAACAACACACACTCATACAGTCCTTGCAATTCTCCTCTTCTGTCCTGCAGCTCAAATACATTTAGCTAAAAACTCCAGCTGTAACACAAACTGGCAACGAATCTGCTAAATTCAACAATGCCAACAGAGCTGAAAAAAAACCAAAACAAAACCAAAAAACCCAAGGACTAAAGAATGCACCTAATTACCACTAATCCTGCCTATTAGATTTCATTCAGACACCACAACTTCTTTCAAATAACCCCAGTTTATTTTTGAAAAAATTCCTTTCTTCAGACAGGATATGGGGGAGGAGTCAATCAGTGATGTTTTACACATGCACATCTGGATACAGTCCAATTATTCCCCTTATACATTCCTCCAGTTGTTTTCATTTTGCTCCATGCTCTGGCATCCATAAATCTGTGAGATTAATTGTGTGTGAGCGTCTGCAGTCTTGGATCTGCGCATGGGTTTAGCTGCAACACAGCTAGAAGTCAACATTAAAGAGAGCTCCAGTTCAGAAAACACAATTTACACTTATACATCTTTGGTACAGTAAAGATTGAAGCAACCGTCATCCTTACCACATGCATCAAATTGGTAAGATATAATTCAATATCAACTACATTTTATTACCGCAGTTAATTTGAGCCTCATGGAATGTTATTCAGCGTAAACTGCAAAGGAAGAATTTTTTTTTTAAGGGTTTGGTTTTTTTGTTTTATTTTTTTAGTTTTTCTTGGTACGAAATGTCTTTGCGAATGACTTGCCATCACAAAGAAGAGAAGCACTGTAAAACCTCAAAGGGGTCCAGGTAATCTAGCAGATTGTGCAACTCCGGCCACTAATGGGGTCCACAGAGTTGGTAAATCTGGCAATTTGGGAAATTCCCATATTGAAGGTATTCTCCGATTCCTTGCTGCTGTAACTTGCTATCTACAAGCCTCTCAGCAAACACAGACAGGAAGGTTGTGCCGGGGCTTCGGCAGTCTCTGGCTATTCTGGGCTGCTAGAACAGCCCCCTTTGGGGCCAAAGGCAAGTGAGCTTAAACCAATCACCAGAGCAGGGAAACCAAAAGGGCTAAACACCACTTCTCTCCTGGGACCAAGACTTCCATTTACTGATGTTTTGTATTTTACGTGCAATTTACTAACCAAAACCACCCGTTTCCTCAAGCTCTCTGCAATTTATTGTTTTGCAAAATCAGTTTCGCATTACACTTCTGATCAGTGCAGTTCCACATGAGAGCTCCAGAACTGAGGTGATGTATGAAAAACCGAGGGGTCGAAGGCCAAGAATCTGCTCACTTCAGTGGAAGCTTTCTGATCCAAACATGGTGCTGGATGTTCAAATCCCACTTGCACTCCAGCAGCACAGGCAATTCTATGTTGTGATGTGGTTGTCAAGGCAGGGTGACAAAGGAGCTGAGCTGTGCCCAGTATACAAAGCTTTCCTAAAAGCAGTTAGCTGCTAGCAGGAATAGTTGGACAGCTATAGGTTGTTTTGGGTTGGCTTGTGTTGTGCAAGATAGCTGTTTTATTTTTGAACAACTACCCATCAGATTTGATGGGCTATTTATGGAAGACAAATTGAACTGAAACCTTCTTGCAACCACCTACACTTTTCCAAAAATCTTGATGCTGTGTAAGGTTGTCTGTCTGGGCACACCATCTCAAATTTAGCAGATGATAGTAATCTAAAATATTTTAACTCGCATTTCCCGTTGTTAATCCATCTTCTGGATTTATCTTTGAAGAGCTCTCAAATCTGTGAAGTTAGTAGTAGCCTTTTGATAATACATAGCAAAAAAAAACCAAAAACAAACACCTCCATTTCTTTTTTCTCCAACCCCTGAAATTCAGCTCCACTTCTCTTCACCCAGAAGGAGAACAGATTGAGTTTGGCATTCCTCATGTCCACAATACCTGCATCTAGCACTTAATTCCCTGTGCACAGAGACAATTCTCTTGCCCTACCAGCCACCACAGTCGAACGCTACAACTCTTCTGGCAATGACTTCTATTGAAATGCTGAGGGTAGAAGGTGCAAAAGGCAGGGAGAGCTGTTACAGTTGCAGTGTTTAATTACTGGGGCAGGCACAGCTAATTGCCCCAGCCTTGAGCTGTGCCAGCCTAAAGTAGCTCACGCTGTGTTATTTGAGAATTGGACCAGCTGTAAAGTTCAGCCCCTCACCATGAACTTCCATCCTTAGAGATACATCCAGTTCCATAAAGCATTTTAGCCTTTTTAAAGTTTGAAAACTGTACCTAAAACCAACAAATGTTGCAACTTAAATGAAATTATTTCAACATCAAGTACCTGAGAGTCAGGGAATGTCAGATTTATGGTTGCACATACAACTTTAATTCTGCTCCATATGTGTATGCATTGTGATTAAGTATCTGATTACATGATTGTACGTTATTTTTCTCTGGAACTCCTGCCTCATTCAGTGTGCAGAAAGCACATACAAGAGAAGAGAATTACATTTGCACAAACAACCATAAATCCAGTATTTCCTGGCTTCTGAGTACTTAACTCTGCAAACAGTGTCCCTTTCATGTAGATTTTTGGTTGTAATATTTGTACAGCATACACCTAAAGAACATTGCAACAACTTAAATTACAGTGTTGTTTAAGAGTACATAATTTCTGAAACACTCTCATTTTATGGATGTAATGTTTTCAAAAACTCTCATTTCATGGTTGCACTATCATGCTTATAAAAGTCATATTTTCCACACAATAGAGGCAGTGTAAAAATTAAAACAAGCTGCACACTGATTGACCAAGTTGTCTGGATTATTCTCTTTCTTCCTAACAATGAAATGTGTTCTCTGAGCTCCAAGTAAACAATTAAGAAGGGTGGGGGTAGGAGGGCAACCTATAGTAAAGAGCATTTTAATTGCACTCTTACAAAAAATATAAGGAAAGCAGCAATATATAAAACAAGCCCTGTTCTCCCTTTAAAGCTACTGGAGATCGTGGTGCTGTTTTAGTAAAGCAGAAGTTCTGAGCTGCAGGAGAGGGCACAAATCTTACCCAACACAACCTGACAAAAAAACCAGAAAGTACCTCTTACAAACTTCCAGAAACACGTCTTCAAAGGCAGCAGCCTAAGAACCTAAGTTCAACTATCAGAGCGTCAGCTAGTTCAGCACAACTCTATGGTCAGAAAACACACAGTGCACAATGCAGTTGCTGGCTCAGCAGGTGGCACTGGATTAATACAGATATGATACTTCTACTCCATAGCCCACGGGTAGTTTTATTAGGCAGCTAACAGCACCGCTTAGTAAACTGTGGCCCTACTTTGAAAAACAACCACTAAAATAGTACCAGATGGTCCCATGTTACCAGGTTGCATTGATTCTACTTTGAGAGCTCATGGAAGAAAACCATGCCAACTCAGCCAGGGATCTCTGCCGCCATCTCCAAAAGTCATACACATCCTGCAGTTGCAGGTACTCAGCTAAATTCAGCTCATTCAAATCCTTTGACTTTTCAGGCATTTCTACTGAGGGGAAGGAAAGGGAACTTGGCAAACTGTTTCTGCTTTACTCTCTCTCAGCTGTGCGAGTGAGTAGGGCAGTGAGCAGAAGCAAGCAGTAAAATTAAAATCCAAACCTCAAATAATTAAATCAGCACTGAGAAGAATACAAGTAGAGGTGCGATATTTCCCTGAATCTTTATCTCCAAGTTGCTTTCCCTGCTGTCCAGTGCGTGCAGAAATTCTTAAACTTTCCCTTTGACATTGGGAAGATGCTGGGACAGAGTTCTCAAGGAGATATCCCTCAGCAAATTCAAGTTTTTCACTAGACAAACTAAACATAAGACAAAATTAGCTAAGACTGAAGGATTAACTAAATACTAATATCTTTATTTCTTAATAAGCTAACAAGGTCTTCAAGCATATCTACTCCAACCTTTGGATGCTCTTTCGGGGTCTAACACCTGCATTTGTGCCACGAACCCTTGGAGAACTTAGCTGCTATCAATAAGTTTAATTTTTATCATTAAACTTACAACAGTCACATGAAGATTTCTGGGAGGTTGCCAACATGATTTAGGGTCCTCATGGTCTGATAGCAACATATACCAAGATTTGCACTCTGCAGCTCTTCCTCACCAAGCTTGCTGGGTCCGCTTCCCCTATCTCCTTCCATCTGATAGTATTTGCTCAGCATCTTTTCTGCTGTTTTTTCTTTACTGCACTAACATAGGCTCTGCTTTCACTTTCTCTACAAATGTATCCCAAGGCCCACAGAACCTGGAGACTATCCACAAGATGAGGCTAATTCAATAACACTCTCACAAGACACATTAAACAAATTTAGTTGCCTCCTCTTATGATCCTCACTTCTTTTGACCTCAAATCAGGTATAACACTATCATTGCAAACCACGTCACAAATTGTCTTGGGGAAGACCGGACAAATCAGATGAAAAAATGCAACACAATTATGATTCACCTCACAAAGGAGCTACGATCATGAAAGATATTTTTTGGTTTTAATATACACTCAGTGATAATATATATAGACGACTCACAGATAGTAATGAAGCTACATTAAAAGAATTAATCACCAACACCTTCATAAACATGAAGAGTGGAGCATAGTGTAAAATATCAGATTCTGCACAGAAGACTATAAATTTGGCACACATTTAATAGTTCTCCCCAATGTTATCTTCCAATATGATAAAGGAAGGCCTAATTTCTGACTTCCTGGTTCTAGAGAATGTTTTTATTTAATTATATGCACATGCCCTATGTAAAAGGAATTTACCATTAGTCTTTTTGCCATCTTTATTAGTTACTTTTAAATACTGAAATTATGATACGTAGTAAAGATAAATGTAACCTCTATGTAAAAAGAAATTATGTGAAAGGTTAGACTGTAGCCGCAACTGGGTGAATAAACCCGGGATGATTTCCACAGGTTCCTTTCCTAGAGGATGTTCTTCCTAAACTCAGCCGCATGTGGTATAGCAAGGTCCCTGATTATGACACACTGGCCACAAACTAACACTTTTTCTTCTGTATGATCAGTTGAGTGTCAAGCAGCAAACCAGCAGAAAAGAAAAGGAAGTATAAAAACCAGATCTCCAGCAGAATACTCAAGTCCATCATAAGCAGACACAACACCTGGTGGACTGAAGCCTTGAGAGAAGTGTTCTTTGTTTAGAACAGTCATTCCTTATTGAAAACAATTTTTTCGTAACCCCATCTCATCTAAGAAAAAATCCACACCTTTATGGCATATTAGCAATTATTTGCCCTTGAAAGACATAGGTCCAGGAACACATTAATATTTCTGGTTGTGTTTTTTTATCTATGCACAGTGAATGAACAGACTATTAATCCCATCAAATATATTGGTGAGATATCTATGGAGAGAGAAGAAAGGCATTTGAAAAGAATAACAAGATCTGAGGAGGTCGTCCTTGGGAACTGGAGTAATGTCACAGGCAAGGAAGTTCTGGTAAAAGACAATGGAGTTATATGCCACTATGGTTTAAAATGCTACTAAAATATACTGGACTTGAAGAGAATAATGCAGAAATGGTGAAGTGGGACTAGACTGGTTCTGGGGTGTAAAGGGACTGTGTGCAGAAAGAACTGCAATATTACATCTCTAGATGGCAGTTATCAGGGGACTGTGGCTTGCAGATATGACAGTGGAAGAGACAAGGTCACTGGGGGAAGGAATTTAAGGTCCCTGAAGTAAGGGACTGATAAATGGTGATGGTAGTATGATGGAGATAGCTGGATGGGAAAGAACTACTGGGACCTCTGGGAAACTACTCCTCCCCTCTTGGGCAAGGAAACACCTCTGTGGTTCAGAGTGATGGAACAAAGAGTTAGCTTGGCAGAATCACTTCAAGAGACTGGCTCAGAGATACCACAGGCACAATGTTTTCAAAAGTACAGATTCGAAAATGTGGCCTTCAGGCCACATAAGAAAGTTACAAACTGTATCCAACTCATTGATGTCCAAAGTAGTCTTAGACGAATTTTACATGTGTAAGGATCCAGAAACATTAAGTGACTATATTCTATAGACAGACTGTATCCAAACATGACCCTTCTGTAAACTTCTCCTAGACTAAGGCAATATATTGTATAAAGAGGGGTTTTTTCCCCTCTAGCGGTTCAAATGCAGGACTTCTGAGAGTTATTGTAAAGGGGACACTGTGGGAGATTTTGTGGGACAGAATTCAGTTTCAGACCCCATAAAACAACTGTATACACAACCCATCTCCTGTTGCATACTTAGCTAGCGTATCTTGCATAACTTCAAACACTCCCTACTATCTGTTTTTGTTACTATTTCACTGCAGCTCAAGACAAGTACTTTTCATTGCATTGTAACATGGTCTTCTTCTGAAGCCTTTACAGAAAAGAGAAAGAACCCAAAGCAGAAAGAATTTGCTTGAAGTCATACAAGTAAGTGATGTAGAAAAAGGCAAAAATCTTGACAATTTTTACTGCAATCATACTGCTTATTCCTAACAGGTTATCATCAATAAACACATGTAATTCCTCTAAATATTTCCAACACTGGTGAATGATGGAAGCTTCCTTCCGTCTTTCCTGAGCTAAATCCCCAAGTCTATACTATAAAAAAAATGAACGACTTTTGGGAAAAAAATAGATCCTGCTGATTTCTTCATTCTGTGAAGCACTGTACCTATACATACATGTGCAGTCTCAGCCTCAGAAGAAAAGGTTTACACATAGGGCTACAGCCTCTCGTTGGAGCACCATCTGCAAACGGAACTGATTTCTTCATTGATTTTTCTGCTTGCCTTAAGAACAAGTTGATGTGCAGGGATGATGTGGCTGCTGGGAGGGGGCAGCTGTAGTTACGGAGCAGGCTGTGTAACCTGAGACATCTGACAGTCTGTTATGGTCATCCCTTTTCAAGTAATTAAATACTGCCATTATACATTACTATCTCCCATCAGTGATCAACTCAAATACTTGTTTCAACTCCTATGTTATGGTTCTATTACAAGAGATGTGCAGTTTGTTAAAAAGGAAAGCTAATGGCGCACTAAACAGACAAACGGTAGTAATGAAAAGAAATACATTACATGGAGATTTATATAAACTGGCTGTCTTGCACAGGAAACTTTCTATCAGCCCTTCTATGAATGAGTAAAACACTAACAGCCCTGGAATTGAATGCTCAGTATCCCTAAATATGATTGAGAATTCCAATATAGCAGCATATTGATTTTACATAATTAAACACCTGGTGAATCTTCAAAGTGAAGAAGGGAAAGACACCACCAATAATGTGGTTTTTTTTCAAATGCCCATGATTATTTTCCTAGTCAAGGCAACAGTCTGTCAATATCTCAGAGTATGCCAAATATGAAGTTTCAAAACAGGAGCTTGAATTAGGAACGAAAGCTAAAAGAACACCACAAATATTTCTCAACAGGTGGAAAGTATATAAATAAAATTTCAGATAATTCAAATACATTCAAACAGCTAAATTTTCCACAGAAAAACATGTTTCTCTCTAGCTAACTGGAAAACTTCAGACCAAAGACAGCATTGTAAGTTATCCAACGTGAAAAACAAAATACTTCCCACCCCTCCAAAATTAAGGAACCCAAAAGAAAACTTCTAAAAACAAAAGATATTCTGTGAAACAAAGCACAAGCCAAATGTTATTAGTATTGGTAGTAAATATTTTTGCTATAGCAGGATCTGAATGCCGTAACTTAGATTCACATCTTTTACACTGAGATTTGGGCTTACAGCTTAAAGACTCAAGCAGAGAGCATTAAATTGGAACGAGGAACATCAAGCAAACATTTTTCATAAGAGTTAACATCATATTGTTGGAGTTCTTTGTTTAATTTGGGATTTTTGAGGAGTGAAATATGTTTGCAAATTATTCCATAGTAATCCAATTGGTTCTTATGTTTTTTGTCAATAAGACACAAGAATACAATAATTACACCTCCTGTCCACTCAGCACTTTACTACTACATAAAAGTATCTTTTTTTTCCCCCACTCTCAATACAAGGTTTTCTAATAAGTTTTGGCTACACCAACCCCAAATTACACTGTAGCTACTCTCACAGGGCAGGAATCTCAAGGCATTAAAAAAAAAAAAAAAAAAAGTGAATACAGGAATTAGGTGTATCTCATTAACACCTTTTCAAAAAGAATGAAGTGGAAACAATCCTCTCCCGTATTTAACATTAAAAAAGGAGGAATTCAGAATTGCATTCCATGGAATCACATTTCAATTTCTTTTCCTGCTCGGAATTCAAATTCTCTGAGAGAACATTTGAATTGTGCGACAGTGACAAAACAGCAACATTCAATAGCTTCTCTGACTTGCTTTTTGGTTATGTCCTTATGTGCCTTCAGGTCTTTGCTGTTAATTAAATCAAGCCAGATTTCAACCAACTGCATGACAGCAGCGTCATGAGCATGCAATGTGCTGAGGCTTTCTGAAAGTCCCTCTAAGTACTTTTCTGAGTTTCATGCCTCTTAGTGCAGTTCTTCACTGTACAAAGTGTGTACCACCACGTGATCTGTGCATTTCTAGTGCCTAGAAGTTATTTTAACATTCTTGTAATAGTTACATTAAAATACTAAAAGTCTCTTTGAAAGGAGATCTAGCAACTGAAACTGGTCCTTCAACTTTCCTTAATCTGTGCAGCTGACAGGAGGTGCAGAAACACTTTTGAATGCCTGCAATGTTTCTTTATGATAGTGTTGTTATTTTTCAAGCAGATTTAGACAATGTTATCCTTGGAAATCTAAGAAAACTAGATCTAGGAACCAGTCTCCTTTGCTTAATTTTCAATACTACCCTGACCAAATGAAAGAGATTCCTTACCACGCTGTTTACATTGCTGGGTAGCACGGCTTGAAGTCACTGGACAAATGTAGGTGTTTACCATGCGCACACACATACTGCTGAGCACCTGGTAATTATCATTGAAGATCTCCATTTAGTACAGCTTCCAAAAAGTCCAAGAGGCAAAGGATCTTCACTACTTCCCTTTCGAGCCAGTTAAGTCCTTCATTCAGAGACTGAACTTGAAGTATAACATATCCAATACATTAAAAAGCTCAGCTTTTTCTTTTTTTTTTTTTTTAAAGCACTGTATTCTATTTTATTTGTCCTGCGGCGCTTCTTTTCCCAAGCTCCGTGCAAAAAACAAGGGACTACCTCAGTGGTAAAGAGTCTCAGTGAACTTTTAAAAACCAAACTTCTGTTCAAAAGTAGGAAAAAAACCAAACCCTGAGACTCTGAGTAAAACTACTGGACTGTTTTCAGAGATGGTGAAATTTTCCACAACTCCACACCAGATCAAGGATTTTTTTTAACAGTATTAGAAAATACTACATATTTTAGTTTTGTATGCAGAGTTCATCAGAACTTCTACTTTGTGGTGCTACTACTAAAATGATACAGCTCTATTAACTCAGTAACCTTGCAGTTCCCTTGATATCATATCAGTTCAATCCACTAAGACTTAAAACAACAGATGTTTCAGTATACTATATACAAATTGTCCTCTATTCTATAGAATCCTACGTGAAATTATATTACTGATCAAATAACATTTTTTCTCCAGTTTAGAAAAAAAAAAAATAAAGGAAAAAAACCCACACTGCCTTTATTTTAAGCTCCACACTACTCATCTAGCAGTTTGTTTCTCTCTCTTCTACTAGCAGAAAATATAATACAGGAAAAGATTTAAATGAAAAACAGATCTGTGCAGTGAATTGCATATGGTTTCCATTTTCCTTCATGCAATGTTTCATAGACAGTCAACGAAAAAATCCCTCCCACAAATCCGGATCTGAAGTCCACTTTCAGAATCTTGTCAGCACAGGAGTTAGGAGACATCTCTCTGTGCACAAAAATGCTGCAATACGTCTGTGCTCTCTCTCGTTAGGGTAAATCATTCCTAAAAAGTACCATTGGATCTAGCTAATAAATCAGTATATATAAAATACGCGCACTCAAATGATGGCTGTGTCTGTGTGAACCTACCATAGAGTTTTCTGTTTTCAGGCATACTAAGCTTAGTCCATGCCACACAGCTCGTTGCATTTTATGCCTGTTCACAGCATACAGAGTTTTCCAGCGCTAACAACTTTATACCTAGTTGATATGCTCCATGCTATACTAAACTCAGCCTATAAATACTGTTTCTGCCAAGACGCCTTCATAACTGTCATATTCCACTAGCTTTCCTAGCTGATTTAAACAATTACTTCAAAGGTCTTTCTGACTTTGTTTACATGAAATACATCTTTTCCTCCTATTCCTCATAGCCTATGCTATTTTTTTTTCCCCTGCATTCTTAGCAGTTCCTGGTGACATAGAAACACCAAAGCAAATATGCCACGTTTCTATCAGATGCCAAGGGAGGTTTACAAATCAGCAAGCTCCTTCTTTTCCCTAGACACTCTCAGGGGATTGACATGTCAATGAGAGAAAATGGATGATGAGCTGCTATTTGTCGGATGCATTTGTTGTTTCCATGAGTTAACAATTGTTTGGATTTTCTCCCCTTCAGAGATTGGCTATAAGGGAGGCACTGAGTGGGATGCAAAAATGAAATAGAAGAAAACTTGGAGCACCTTGTGTCTCTGAGAAAAAGTGCACAAGCATGGGATGAACACATCTTGCCTGACAGACACAGCCTCTGCTTTAAAAGGTACTCAGCATCTGTGTATTTATATGTCTGTTCAGAAAAATCAAGAGCGCAAAGGTTACCTGTTGTCATGCAGGTCTACTTGATGGAGACTTGTGAACTGAGAATTCTTTGACATGTTAAAAGAATAAAAGTTTTGCTGATTCTATGTCTCCTTGTATTTGTGCATAAGAAAGCAAAAGTTGTTACCTAGTGAAAGAAGCAGTGAATAGAAAACTAAAAAATATGAAGTACATGAATATTTGATCTATGTAATCACTTTTTTTTTGGTACTTACTAACCTGGCAAGCTATCTGTGCAGCATTATGTGCTCTAAAATCTAGTTAGAGACCTGGCATCCCCACAAAAGTCTATAGGTCAGTTCAACCTGGCACTTCAGTTCTCAACATTCTTGAGGGCTGATCCTCAAACCCAGCCAGGTCAGGTTGCTGAAAAAGGAGCAAGTATTCAAGACTTGGGACACCACCTTCTAATCCCAGAGTCTTCACCCTAAATTCACCTTGAAACAAAGCCAAGCTTGCACGAACAAACATTTCCATCAGTTATTCCCTTCCACTCTCTGATTACTTTTTTTTTCAAATCATGTCAAGTTTTTAACTTCCCAAACTCCAAATTTGCTTTCAGAGGATTCTGAGATACCTGACAACTCTTTTCAGTTTGCTAAGTTTTAGTGTTAGGTCTACTGTCAATATTTTCTTTTTCCACTGATCTTCACCTTCCAAAAAACATACAGGCCCACCTGTGGAGGGAAGCTCTGGGATAACCCAGTACATCTTCCAAATGTTTCTCAGCCAGCCCTGTTCTATGAGACACACAGTCTGAAAACCTTCCTCTGTGTACAAGTACATGACAAGGGTGTTTGATACTCTGGCTTTGCTAAGGTCAGCAAAAATTGGGGTTTGGAACAGAACGCAAAAAGCTACACTCATACAACATGCTTTGGTTGCAACCTGGATAGTGAGTGCTGTTAAGACACAACGGTGTTTTCTGATTTCCTCAATGTAACTATCTGACATATGGATAAAACACATTACTGGTCACAAAATGCTGAAATAATTGAACCCATGGCATATACAAGTTATACAGAAGACTAACGCATCTAGTAACAATTAAAAGTCTTGCTTAAAATATTCCAGAACAGAGTATAGAGAAGAAATCTACTGAAAAATAATGTTGCACTACGAAGTCCTTTTTTTTCTTTTTTTTTTTTTTTTTTTAACCAGACACCAGTTAAGAGGTTTTTCAGCAGTAAAGATGTTCAGCTGAACCAGGACTGTGACACCTGTTTGGTTGTAGAAATTTTCAGAAGTGTACTTAGGCATTAATTATGTCTCAGGTATCTATACTCATCATTTTCTTGGATCTCTCTTGAATTTCCTCACTTTACTGCTTTTTCAGGTCTCACCATACACACATACTATTTGTGAATAACACTGTAAGCAACATTAATACCCATAAAATGTTGCTGTTTCTTCTGCATTTTCTGCATTCCCCACACAAGGCAATATTTCGGTTCAGTGTTCAACCAAAAAATCTTTTGTAAGGCTTTAGGAAAAGACACATTTAATAAACACACCTTGTGGCTGGAGTAAAAGACAACAGAAGGCCAGATGACAGAAGGTCCATTAGGGAATCAAGAGCAGAACTGTCTACTTCATCCCTAAACTTTAGGCAAACTTCAGAATATACTAAGATTCACATATCAGATGCAAGTCTGTAAGCAACAAAGGAAACCACTGCAGGTAAGTGAAATGTGAGCAATGATATGGGTGAGTTGATCTTCGGTATTACAGAGTATTATAGTAGCACCCAGAGAAGGCTCTGGGTGGGTGTCTCAGTGAGTAGTTGTTGTTTTGGGGGATTTTGGTTTTGTTTTGCTTTTAAATCAAGATCTGATCCTCAAGAGGTTAAGTGCCATACACAAAAGACTTCAAAGTATATGCTGTTTTAGGATGAAGTGCTCAACTGGACAGCAGAGGGGGTAATTTTATAGATCCAAGGAAAGGTCTTTCCATCAGCAAAAGGAAGGCCTGGAATGAAGCTGTGGAGACTGCCATGAAGAGAATGGATCAATACAGAGTGAAGGTTCCTGTCAGTGAGTGATGACAGAGCACAGCTCAGCAGACCAATAACACAAAAGGAGAGAGAAGAGCCATGAAAGATCATGCAGAAAAATATACTGAAGCAGAAAGAGGGACTTCAAAGAAGGAACGCTATTTTTTGGGGGGGTTCTATACTGCAAAGGATATGCTATTGCTATGATTTCAGACAATAATGGGGGAGGACGAAGAACTTTTTGACCTCTGGAGACTATGAGCCAAGACACATCAATGGAGATGTTTGTCATGACAAACAGTTTTAAAGCATCCCCTATGATGAAGAAGATCCACAAGGAAAGGGACTTAAAACAACTAACCATCTCTCAAACTAGCTCAGTAACTTGTTTAGTTTCCCTGAACTTACATAAACATTTGAAAATGCTTAGTAATTCGACAAAAGGAAACTCTACCACAAACATAACAGGCCTGAATGGAGTATGTTTTACTAAACTGCTAGTTGGTAGCTGCAGTGAATTTAGACAGTTGGGTGTTGTCAAATGCTTAGAAATACCTACCTGACCAGCACAATGGCTCACAGGTTTCTAGAGCACAACTTGTCTCAACTGCTAAGAGGTCATTAGTAAGCCCCCGTAAACACACATTTGCTTGTAGTGCATGTACAGCAGTAGCTAAGGGAAATCACTAAAACTTTATTTGTAAAGTAATCAGATGAAGTAAATAACAGACGGAAAATCTGTGAGCACCTAAGCTTTATCAGGATTTTGAACTGGTAAATCCTGCCTTGGTTCACTGACTAACAGTAACTAACACATACTGTCACGAAAGCAAGAGGCAACCTCTTTTATGGCTATGGACGCTTAAGTGACAAGTAAAAATTTCTTGTTCTTCTAAATTGGAAGACACAGGGGAGTGATAATGAGCCATTTTGAAACCTCTCTTCCTGGGAGAGGCTGATCAAAAGAGCAACTATAAATATCAGGGACACTGTAACAAAAAAAAACCCACAAAACCAAAACAAAACAAAGACATTCTGTTTATTTATTAACTCTTCTGTTTCATGCATTTTCAAGAAACAAACTCCCTAAAAAATTAAATAGGTAAGTTATGCCTGGGAGCATCAGTATTGACCAGTTCACATGAGAATTTTGCAGAAATCAGATCTCACAGGACACCTCAACATATTCGAGCAATCAAATTGCTTCTAAGTTGGCCCTTAATTCTAATTTAAATGTTGATGCCTACATAGTCACGTCAAATAATAATAGGTGAGTAAATCTTAAGAACCTACAGAAAAAGCCAGACAAAAATATTACTCTTATGACTACCCCCTGGATATCACTTACTAATCTTTGGAAACGTGATTTAGAACGCAGTCATAAAAGAGAATGAATGGTTCTGTTATGTAGGTACACTCAGTACATTTCATGGAGCTGGAGCAACATGGCTCCCTAAAGCTCTTTGACATCCGTATCTTCTTAGAGAATACATCTCTGCCCAGCACAAATGACCGATTTCTATGTTCAGCCTCAGGAAAATAAGTCTCCATTTCACGTTCTAAAACCTGGCTCATTATTGTTCAGTCTTTATCAAAAGCAAGTCAACCTAAGAAAAAATTGTTTTATGAACAGAAGTTTTGGCAAGACAAAGACGACACTTCATACAGCACTTAATATAAAAAGAGGATAATAGTTCTGCCAAAGACAACAAATACTAGAAGAAATGGCTTTCAGTTTTTTAGAGGCCCTGAGCAATATTGCTGGTGTTCATTTTAAGATCTGCTTCTACAACACAATTCTCTTGATATTATTCTCAAATGCGAAAAAGGATGGATGTTTTTGTTTTGGGATCATTCATAATGTTGGTATTGCAAACCACAGGTTTGCACCAAGGTGAGCATTGACATCACTTTGCCACTAATTTCTTTCAATTCCTTCTCTTTCTTGATCTCCCTTCCCCCGGTTTAAAAAAAAAAAAAATTGCAAATATACTCAATAAATCATGTATTTGCTCTCACGTGACTGTTATGCGTTGGAGTCAAAGATCTCCAAGATGTGCCCCCACAGTGTATCGTGTTACTGAAACACAGAAATAGCTGCAACACAACATTTTGCCAGAAAAAAAAATCACCACAAAAGTAACAACAAACTGTCTCTCTTCAGCAGAAGAATACTCACAGAAATACATTTGAGGGGTAAATCAACCCCCAAATTTGAATTAGAAAAAAACCCAGAAGTGTAAAACCCAAAAGATACAGGATTTTTAACCAGAAATGTCTATGAAGTATACACTCTTATTGGCCACTCAGTCAGTTCTATTTTCAAAGAGTTGTTTGCTGGTTTGGTTTTTTGTGCTTTTGTTGTTGTCGTTGTTTTGGGTTTTTTTCCTAGAAAGGAATGAAATAAGGAGTAAAAAACACTGCAAGCTTATCCATTATATATCTTCGCTTTGGTTAAGCAGTATGCCCCTACACTAACTCAAGTGCTTTGTCCCCTTTTCTTGTCCAGTTATTTTGCTCTGCTGAATCCTACCATCACTTTGTAGCAGAAGTGACATCTTCTTGAGAGAAGCAATGATCTTCCTGTGATGTGGTAACCTGACTGAATCATTCAAGTCTGAGTGGGGAAAAAGAACACTTAATTCAGCTGCACATCTGGGTTTTATAAAGGGTCCAAAAGCTTAACACTAACATGCTTCAGGGCGAAAACAAAGTCTGAGGAGATCACAGCAGTCAAGAAAGAAGACAGTGTTAATCCAGGGCACATCATGCTCCTCACCACCACTCTGAAAATTAACTGAGCTCAGCTTATTTTGCATCTCCACTAATTGTGTGTTGTGTATGAGTAAGCAATGACTAAGGAAATGTCAAAGCTATTTCATATCCTGTTCTTTTCCTGAAGAAAAATATGACAGGCAGAGAGAACACCTCCCATTAGACCATGACAATTCAACAAGGCAGCTATTTGTTTTAGCAGGAATGAAATAACCTACATGCAATCTAAACATTGCCAATCATTATAATCACTTGTTA
This sequence comes from Patagioenas fasciata, assembly GCF_037038585.1. NCBI lineage: Eukaryota > Metazoa > Chordata > Aves > Columbiformes > Columbidae > Patagioenas > Patagioenas fasciata. Next base: position 23,224,468 of record NC_092525.1, on the reverse strand, counting down.
CCACTGGGCTGAGCATACGCAGCTCCCCCAAAACAATTCATTATCCAAAAATCAGTTCAGATATTGCAATATGTGCAGGAATGCATACACAAAATTTAAGCTGGAAAATACGCAGTGAGCACATAGTTACCCATATATAAAAATTCCTGCTCTATGGTATTCTGGTTATTTTCCGGGATTTCTGATTATGCATTGGTAAACTTTGACCATTGGCTAGAAAGGCAATAAAAATACTGAATAATACAGAACATAAAATGATGAAAATAACCAGACTGCTAATGAGGTAAGAAAACATGGCATTGGTACTGAACCTCCTGCTCAGTTCCTCACACACTCAAGGATGGATATCGACATTGGCAAAGTACAGGTATCCACCTCAGAGGCAGAGTTCCTGTTTGCTGAAGATACAGGAAACACAGGCTCCTAAACTTAGTTATTACGAATTTCAACTGTCAGATGCACAAAATAGCTGGACTGACCCCTTCGAGCTCCGCTTTCTCCCAATTCATATCTCGCCTGGAAACTCTTACAAAGTGTGGCACAAAACACACACACGGAGCAGGAAAGTAGGATTGGGGAGAGAAAGGCTGCAGAGTAGGTAGAAGAGTAAATACACTAAAGCATTCAAGTTATTTGTCTGATGAGGAGGGAAAGCAGGCCAGAGGGGGCAAATGAAAAAGAGGTAGGTGAAGGGAAAAGGACTGAGAACAGGCAACACAGTGTTAGAGACTATAGTTTTCATCTGTCTGTTGTATTTTATTCACAGGAACTACACAGCAGAGGGGCATTACGCTAGAACGTTATCCAGCACATGCAGAGCTGGAACAAAGTAGTTCATGGAAGAGCAAATCACTATGTGCAATATCGAGGCCAGACGGCTTGGAAAACTAGAGATGTGGCTCTTCACAGCCATACATACAGGGGTCCCTACCAAAGGGGGTCTTCAGTCAGAACTGATGAACTGCTGCCAGTCTCAGAGTTTTTTCAGACATCAAAAATAACGTTAATGATCAATAGATGATGATGATGATGGTACATGCTCAAGGTAAAAATGAGGAACACATTTAGTGTGTTCTCATAACCATAGGCATAGATATTTACAAGCACAGATCATTCCTACATGCATTAGCTGTAAGTAAACAAAATTGCTAAGGGGCAAACTTTTGGTTTTCTTTAAAGAGAATTCAAATTAAAAAAAAAAAAAAAAAAATCAGTCAAATTGCAGTTGAGTACCAAGAAAGAACAGGATTGCAAGACTGCCTGAGAACTTGCCCAACCAACTGTGATATTCGTTGATTAAACAGAAAAGTGACACTCTATAGAAGAAAGTTATCAGATACTCTTGCCTCACATGTTGGTGCTTCCTCCACCATCACCTCTTCTCTCCCCATGTGATCCTTATATTTTTTCTTGCATCCATACCCCAAGCATTCTCGATAAAATTGAACATAATTTCACAGTACTACTCAGGGGATTTCCTGAAAATCGAGACAACTCCTTTGCATTTCTTCACTCTCATTGGCATTTAATTCTCCACTAATTTCGTTCACTCAACTACAAAATCAGACCCTGGAGGTAGTTTTTGCATGGGTTTTTGCTATGATGGCAACAACAGCCTATCCATACCATTCCCTGCGTCCTGTGCCTACTTGTTTCTAGCTCTCTGAAATCACGATTTAGCTTATTGAATGCTCAGGAGTTAACCTTTACTGCTGGATGTGGACAAAAACCTAGAACAAATCATGACAGACAACGTTCTGTTGCAGAATTTCAAAAAGAACTATGTTCAATTGTCTGCTATTATTTCAACTCATTTATCAGCTGTAGACATCCCACTTACTGTTCTGTAGTTTCTTGGATCACATTTAAAGCTTTTGATAAATAGAGATACAAAATTTACAGTTGTCCAGACGTTTTCTACAATAACTTTCTTAAACGTAAAAATGCACATTAGCAGCAATTCAGTCTCTTCAGTAGTGTAAATGCAGCCTAGAATGTTTTAAAAACAAGAAGCAGCATATAGCTCCCATGCTGGTCACACACTTCATGACCATTTCAAAAACACCCATCCCGTTCAGTATGAAGAATGGCCTGGCACTACACTGCTGTCTGCTAGGAAAAGAAAACAATCAAGCAGAAATATAGCTGTTTTCTTTTTCATGGTAGCCCTCCAAATAAGTGTTGACGAAGAAGTCAGGCTTTTCAAAAACCTTACTAATATTTTAGGCTTGTGGAAAATAATTTAATCATTAAGCTGAATTCATAGGCACAACAAGAATGTCAATGTGATAAACTTGTGAAAAATCAAAGTTTATCACCACCTTTGGAAGGCACTTAGGATAAGCTCTTGATAACAATTTATTGTTGATATCAACTCTCTGAGTCAAGATAGTTACAACTATGAAAGCAGCCTACCATTTAAGAAACTGCAGCTAAATGAGAGCCTCGGAAGTTGATCGGAAGCAGTTTTAAATTCCACAGCATAGCTGGGGAGCTATTAGTTGGAAGATTTCAAGTATAGTCTGAACTTGGTATCACAGGACTGGAAATGTTGATTGCTTTTTTGGGCCTATTCCTTTCCAAACAGAGATCAAGTGGAAAAGGAGGGATTGGGTCTAAATGTCTAACACAGATGCGTGTAAGTAGCTAAGCAGTCCTCAGAAAGGAAAGAAAATGTGCATAAGAGATCTGAATAGCTTTGCACTATATTAGAAGTTGTCCCTGACAAGGCTTTAGCATCTTTCTGGGCACACAGAACTACCCAAAACTCCTGTTCTTGTACTCCATTCCTCTGAAGCTCTGCTTTTGCCAGGAAACAAAACTTACAGGCAACAAAATTCCAGGCTGCAATGTGGTGAGCTATTCTGGTTCTCTTTAACCATCACGAGAAAAATCCATAGACTAATGCTGCTGCACTCGGCAACAAGATTCAGAACTTCACTTTCCTGAGCCCCTAAGCCTGCCTGGCTCATTAACGCATTCAGCCTACCTCCTTTTCTGCTGGTATGGAAAGAAGATCCCGGGAACGCTGTCTTTTCTTGACAACATAATTTCTTGCTCTTGGTGACACATGCAGCAATTAATCTCTGATATTTCCTCACTAGGGAAAATATGACCCACCATACTGAGGGTCCCACTCACAAATATCTCTCACTACTCAGTCTTTCCAAAATTGTATTCTTCTTCCAGAATGCAAACACCAAGTGGGACTATAATAAAGCAGCCAGCTCCTACACATGCAGTGATATGCAGACAAGGAGCACTCCCGGTTTATCCATGGAATGTTCCACTTTCTCCATTATAGCAGCTTTGTCTCCCAAAGTTTTTTCCCACCATCTCACTTTCTCTTACACACTGATGCGGTACTGCTGTTTCTAAGAAAGCCAAACACTCTGCACGTTAAACGTCTTTCTATAACTTCTTCAAACCTCTACCTTTGCTAATTAAAAAAGAAACCCCACCACTGCTTTGACACACACTAGCCCACTGCAATCCGAACAGCAGAATAGTATGCACAAGCTGAAAGAGGCATGCAGTGCTTGGCTTGCCACCACCACACAGCAGCCTGAAGGTCACTTTCCCTTTTCATTGGCCCAAGACTCCAATTCCAACTTCCCCAACATCTGAAGTTTATTGCATTCATTCTTCCTGAAGTCAGAGCTCTGCAACCTGCCCTGTGCCTACCTCTAGGAGTTATGGCTCTCACAGAATCTGCCATCACCTAAGAAGAACCAAATCACACACAAGTTGGTTAAGACATCAGAGCTCACAGCACACGTTTACATTTACATACATTTCTGTCCAGGAAGGTGATGGAGATCTAACTTTCAGAATGTACTCCCAATACTGATATTTGTCTCGGGCTTCTAGGTAGAAAAAGAGCTACTGGCAACAATTCCACACAGTGCATATACAGACCTATACACAATCACCTCCAGGTCTGATTTCAGAAGAGCTAACTTGATATCTTAGCTGTTGTTTTAGACCATGGGCTAAGGCAGATTATTTAAACAAAAAGAAAAAAAAAAAAAAGGGTACAATACTTAGATTCAAAAGCATGAGTAACAAAGAAACAAAGTTTACAGGAGAACAAGGATGGTTGCCTGTGGGGAGAATATCTTTAAATCTACGGTAAAGTCATACTTGGCAAAATTCAATAGATCTGGTAAACATCAAAGATAAAATTTAGCAGGATAATTCCACCAAGCACCATTAAAAGAAAAATGGGACCAGCAGGGTTACCAGTGAAAAACAATGCCAGGCCTAATAGCACTCATCTACCAGAAGCAATTTATTATGACACCAGAAATAGCTATTTTCACAGTGGATGCTTGAAATGAAAACTTTAAAGCTTCTTTAAGTCTTGAGCTATAGCAAAGTATTCAACCAGCCAGCCAAAATAGCTGAAGGGAAATAGGAAGGCCACATGTGGAACTAATTACTCATGTAGAGGCTATGACAAAGAACATTTCTCCAGACTTTTCATGGGGGCTTCACTTTCAGGAAGTAACTCTAATTACTGTTCAAGTCTCGGCAGCCTGCATGCCGCTGACAGTTCCAAGAAAAAATGAACCTATTTGCCCTTTTCTTGGTCTGAAATGCCAAAATAGAAAAACACAACTAGTGTCATTAAAAAGAAAGAAAATAAGCACTGGCTTATTGCATTAGCTTCCCGAGAAGAATCCTTTTTATAAATTCATTTTTTCAGCCTTCACAAAACAGCAAATTCTGCGTCTACGTTAACTCGCTCTCCGTTGGCTGCAGTGAAACTGTACATCTTGACTTTTTACAGCTTTTCCATACTGGGGCCCACTTCCTGCCCAGTTGAAGAAAAAAATCTGGCCTGAAGATGAAATGACTGCTTAACATTACACTAAAACATCTGGTACCATTTTATACACAGACCCATGTCTGAGAGCAGGCAATTCTAGCGGTCTCACCAGCGGCACAGTGCATACCCAAACCTCCCCAGGGTGACATCATCCCATATATGGACTCTCAGGCCCAGCCCTCCCCCTTTTCCTGGTCCTAAATTCATTGCCAGATCCCCAGTCTGCTGCAAATGTGCCACGTCAAGACTGGAAATCACAGCACTTCAGTGTGTTTCAGTGAGTGCTGCAGAGTGTGAGGGAGAGCCGAGCACAACCCGTGATGCAGGAAGGCAGTTTTTCCCCGAGACTAAAAGAGGATTTAAAATAAATAAATAGACGCGTCCGGAGATCCTGCTCCGTCGCCCCAGTGTTCAGACTACCTGTTCAGGACAATGCTGTTGTACAGTAGTCTGCACATTGGTTAGACTGGGCAAGGGAAAGCAGCGGCATGGACTATTGGGGACGCAAGTTGCTCTTGCCAAGGAGAAGACACTTATTGCTCCTTTCAGATCTCATATACAGTATTTTTCTTCACAGGTTTTGCACACTAGGGAATAAGAAACGCTAAGGGACACTGTGAAAAAGGAGGACTTCAGAATAAAGCGGGGAAGACATTCTGGTAAGGCCTACTTTGGAAGAACACCTGGCCTATGACCTGGCGAACCTAGGTGACTCCCCTCCCCCCTTCCTGCAGTCATCACCGCAAGAAAGATGGAGCTCTGATGGTTTATCAAACCTATGCAAGAAATGAGAGAGGTATATTGCCTAGAGGTATATACTACCTAGAGAAGTGTACAAGAGCAGAGTTAAAGTCGGTCATTTCTTTTTTCTCTTTTTTTTTTCAAATTTAAAATAAAGCTTTTTTTCCCCCCTACAAACTAAAAAGGTAAATTTTTTTTTTTTTTTTTTTTTTTTACTTGTAGCAATCAGTATAAATATTTAAGGAGTATATTATGGTTTTTTAATGCAGAAAAGACTTGCTAGAAGTATGTATTCTGAGTAGCTCCTGTTGTGAACTATGATCTGAAAAATCAATTTTTAGAAATGATTTTCTCTTAAAGTAATACAATAAAAGTATGCATGAATATTATTTTAAATTATTGTAAAATATACCACCTTTGGAAGAACTGTACGTAGATTTTTATATGCAGCTGAAACTTCTTTGCAAGTAACCTATGCTGTATGTGGTAATGAAAACTGGGAGGGAAACCATAGGAAAACTATGACTACTCCATGCTAGGCTTCTGCCCTGTAGAATACAAAATCGTTGATTGTGAGGAAAAATTACTCTGAAAGTTCAGGCTGTGATGGAAAAAATAAAAACAATAAATAAATAAAATGTAACAAACAACTTTCCATCCCGATACCTGACTGGCCATTGCCTATAAGTGACCAGCACCAATTGATCGTTGCCGTTCTCATGTATACTTTGAATCGCTGGTATTTCTTCTAACATTCAAAACGATAAGTTACTTTGTCCTGAATCCCACTGATAAAAATGGAATTTGTAAACGAATGCAGAAGTTTGCTTTGGTGAATTTCCAGCTGTCCTGGTAGGGGAAAAAAAACCCTCAGGCTGAATGAAATCCCCACGGACAAAATAATACAAAAAGTCTGGGCTGCAATTTGATACCAGCTGAACTCCAGAGTCAGCTCCTCTAAAGTTAACACTAGTAAGAAATTACTGCAACTGGAAAAAAAAAAAAAAAAAAAAATCTATACGGTGCTCTTTATTGCCAGGAAGGCTTTGAATAGCTATACTATAGTAAGAATTATAATAAATATGCAGCCACTAGTATTAGATCAGTCAATTTTGCAGAATGTGAGTTGTATTTTAGACAGCCTTGATGCTGTACAATTTTAAATATATATATATATATATGCGTATTATTATTGCCTCTTTCACTGCTGCTTTAATCATCAATAGAAGTCCTATGGCGAGAGATGGTCACATTAGCTTGACTGTGCCTATACTGGCGGTCTTAAAAGCCCACAAAAAACAAGAACTAGCACTGTCATTTTGCTTTGCCTCCCATCTAAGCTTATGTGTTTCGACTAAAAGAATTATTTTTAAATGTACATATAGACTTATAGGTTATACACCCTCTCTTCATCTTACGGAAGATTATATTTAGAATCAAATTATTGGGGTTTTAATCCATTGTAGTAAGAGTAAACTGAACTTTTGTTCTTGTTCTACTTTTAAGTAGAGTTACAACACACAGTTAAATGTAGTTATTAATAGAAAATCTGAAGAGACAGGAAGAAATTAAAGGAATGGAACCAGAATCAAACTTGTATTAATATTTCTCAGTCTCTCTTTACGTATGACTGTTGGTTTAGACATAGTAAATCTGAAAAGTTTTATGACTTAGATTTTGTTTACGCGGTAGAAAAATGTTTTCAAATCTTGTTATGAAACTCACTCAGTTATGCTTTCAAAGGGAACAGGATCGTTTGCAAATATTTTTCCTATCCAGTGCTTACTTGCAATGCTACTTTTACTTTTTTATAATTCCGATGGAGAAATAAGAAAGGAAGTATTGTTATCCAGCCAATAATAGGCTCTCAGTGAAAATACTGTTGCAGATAGCCTGTGTTAACTTTTGCTAAATAAGCAAGGACAACAAAAACATATGGAACTAGTGTTGCTCTTATCTCTAGTCCACTATTTGCATTAATCTTTATTTTAAATGACCTTTCTGGATTTAGGAAGTGATTCCCCTCCCATACACCCATGACTCTTCAAAGCTACATTTTTAGACTGGAAGGCTGAGACCTCGGAGGCCCCCTTGGCATGGGGCTCGGGAAGGAGGTGGCGGGGGGGGGAAATGCAGTGTGCAAAGCAGCAGATAGGGAAAGAAAGCCCGTATTGTTAGCAATGAATAAGGAAGTATATCTACTTCGGCTCAGTAATCAAAATGTTTTTAAAGTTAATTAATTGATTCTCTGCTTCTCAAAACAGTGCTGTTTTAGTTGAAACAAATTCTAGTTGGTCATAATCATACAGAAAAAGATTTCTGTAGTTATAAACCAAAAGGTTTTAAATACTCATGTCAGCAAACACAAGATAGCTGTATACAAATACTTGAAGCAAAAAACAAATAATCAAACAACACTACCTTTTTGCAATGACTAAAAAAATTAGCAGGATCCAATGCATACTACATCACAGTGAGACTTCTGTAAACCAGGATGATCTCAACATTTAAGCCTGTTGTAAGAACTAAATGAAACAGCTGATATTACCATAGAATGCACAAAACCAGGAAAAGCAAATTAAAGCCAGTATGGACGTTTAAATGAGTGTTTCAATATAATGGACTTTTTTTCATCTTTAAGGAGCATCAATTTTTTTAGTACACTCAACAAAATTAAATAGGGAAGAGGAAGGAAAATATTCCTAACCTATTCCTTTAATGCTAAAAAAAAAAAGGAAAAAAATCAAAGAAGGGATGAGGGAAAGTCACTTAACTTTACAGACATAAATATAGATCAAATAAGCATCCAAATGTGAAAAAAACTAGTTACTTTAAAAAAAAACCCATGTCATTTGACATTTTTCTGCCTTGTCATTAACTTGCATGTTATCTTCTGTGTTACCGTGACCAGTGCCGGGTAACACATCTGTACTTTCGGAAGACTAAAAGTCACTGCTGTCCTCCCTGTGCTCCTTGCCCCCCTTCCTTTACTATCACTGTGCGTCCACAGATATTTCTGCAGACCACCCAAGTGTTGTTGCTATATGGAAAATATTACAACCAAGATAGCAAAATACTTGCATTAAAATTCCATACTTCTAAATAGAATGTTAAATTATCATAATCTTTTAATCAAAATCTGTTAAGCAGATTGGAAGATAAAAATCCTAAATCTGTGTATTTTTTTTTTAATAATCTATTTTAGCCATAACTTTACTCTTACTTGCAAAACGCTTTGCTTCCTGAACAGTACTTTTCAAAGAAAAAAAAAAATCATCCTAGTTGAGATAATATTAGGGGTCAGCTTTAAACCTACAAAAAGACAGGAAAAGCCACAGCTAATAATGAAACTTTACTGAAAAATGTTACTGTACTTCTGTACTGCATTTTACGTTGCAGTGCAAAACAATATCTAAAAATAACAACTTGCCTTTAAATAAAAAGTCCTGATCACAGTTGAAGAGAATACAATTCTCAACTTAGTTTCCAAGCTACCAATATTTACAGTTAGATCCTTAATATAGGTTTCTGCAAATATCATATTGGCAATCAGGAGATTATTTTTTTTTTTTGTTACGAGCATTCTAAAATATTCTTGAGCTCTTCACTGAATCAATGAATCAACCAGGAACAATACACAAAGTATTAAGGCCTTTTAGCAAATCGCCTCTAATTTCAAGGAAAATCAGTTTTCAAGTAATAATCAAGTGGAGATAACTATCCAGTTGTTAGTAGCACTCGATGAATTAATTGAATGCAAAAATAATTTTGCCTCAGTTCAATATGTAAAGCTCTTTGCTGATTCTTTGATGAATTCTCCTCGTGTACAGTTATCAGAAAGACCGTACAATCGTTCCACTTAAAACTTTTACTCCCCTTAATTCCCTAATAGTTGTTAATAGAAAACCTATTAATTAAAATGCATACTTTTGCTCTTCTAATCCTTCTACACTATGGGCTACCAGCAAATATTATTGTACAATTCTTCACTACTTCAAAAAGGATCCACAACATAGAAACTGAGACCTAATTTTCTCCTAGATTAAAGATCATTGATTTCTTTAACAAGTAAATACAGAAATTAAATGTGATTAAACCTATAAAACAAGTAGGGTTTTATATTTATTTTAAAAGTACTCCTAATTTGCCACTTTTGTTTGTGTTTTAAGTGGTCAAACGGGTAAACTTTCCTTAGAGTTACAAAAAAATGTAAGTAAGCATAGGAAGAAGTCAAAGTAAGAATGTTTTATGTCTAGGAATTAATTTCTCATGGCTGAATTCGCTAGTCATTGTTTTGTGCCTTATTTATTTTTTTTAAGACATTTTACTCTATCTTGTTAGGTTCAAGGAAAATTTTATTCATCCAATTGAAACACTTAATTTGTATACTTTAACTTGTATATTAGCTAAAATGCATCTTTTTCTTTATGGCAAAATAAGGATTAGAGCTAGCACACCTGAATAATTACAAACTCATTTATTATTAGTTTAATTTTAAAACTCAACACTATTCCCACCCTTAGGCTTTTGGTAAATTAATCCCTTTTATAATCAGGTTTCAGGCTGGAACGTAAAAGCATTTTGCTGCTATTCTATACAGGTTACGTTTAAGATGGGTTTGAAAGCACAAGTCTGTTGCTTACCTATGGAGGCACTAGCGAGCAGGCGGTTTAAGAACACCACCACAAAACAGAATAATTCAATCTGTATAGAAAAGTAATACAACTATCTTTCCCCCTTTCAAGATTCCAGTGTGTTTTAAACCTTTTGAAGCAACACCTCAGTAATGTTGCAAATGTCACTGCAAAACTGCATTACGGTCATTATGTGTATTTTACATACAGGGAAGTTCAGCAAAGCAGCATGTCTTGTGATGTGAAATGATGCTGTTTTCATGCTTTTGTTCTATAGCTTAGTCTATGTTCAACTGAAAAAAAAACTTACTGAAGCTCTACAAAGCTTTTTTTTGTTGTTTTCTTACAAAGTACAGATTTTGAGAGAAAGCTAAATTTAAATAATATGCAAAGCAAAACACTAAAGAAATATCATTATAAATGTACAACTTTAACATATTAGCAAAATAGCTCTAAAATGCAACCAATTCTCTTTCCAGTACATTCCCTTTAACTGGGTTCATGTACAAGTGGTTTCCTCCATTTATGCAGAAAGACTTTCATTTTCAACATGCAAGATTATTGTACTTATCTGCTCCTAGAAAATATGTACTGTATAAACATATCCTTTATCTTGAACTTCAGTATTTCTGTGCTTCCAAGAAGAGTTAAAACATCTGGTTAAATTACTAAGTGTGAGTAGAATATGCAGGCAAAATCCTGTATGAATTGCATATAAAATAAACCATGGCTTCAATCCTTTTTCTTTTTCCAAATGTTCGGTGTAACGGGTCTGTTGAAATCATATCTCTAATACACGTCAGCACAATGATACCCGATGTACCAAAATGCTTCTTTCCTGAATAAAATCAAGTTCTGTTCTTGTTCTACAGCTCCCAATGTTTTAAAGTTTAATTGTGTTATGTGTGTTCCCCCTCCCAACAAAGCCCCCCAACCCGGAACGGTACAAACTGTTGCACACCAGCGGTGATGGCTCCAAGGGACTGGCTGGACGGAGTTGTCATGTGTCTGCCTGTCTACACTTGCTGTGCAGAACATCCTCTCACCTGTACAGCAGGCACAGACAGGCAGTCGCATGACAACCCAGCCTGAGGGACAGCCGCCAGTGGGAAACTGCTCTGACACCCCAGAGCATCTGCACCAACAGCTCCAGCCAAGAGTCACTCTGGACCTCAGATGGCCGGTCAGTAACCAAGCCGCGTACTGCAACCCACCTAGAGTCAAACCAACACTGCCGATAAAATACAATAAAACCCACTGCTGAAATTTTTACTGTGCTTCCTATAGTACTCTTTTCCTAGTTGTTCTCATTAACTCACTAAGTTTTATTTATACGCAGCTTTGCAGCACCATTGTACATTTTGTCCTCCCATTTACTTCTCAGGCATAACTTGAGAAACTTGCATTATTATTGTTGGTATAAAAATCACTAACAGTCCTGTTAGGCTCAGAAACCAATAGCAGCCTATTGTGTGGCAAGTTAATTCTATAAACATACACAATGTCAGACTTAAGAGTAACTTCTCCCTTTTCCACTCTCTCACCTCTTCACTTATTTTCATATCTCTGTCCCAAATCACACATAATTTTACAATTGGAAATAAACTGTGAAATTATAATACACACTGCATCTCTCACACAATTGCGATAGCACTGCCCCTTCCTACTGAAACAGAATGGAAATATTTTATTTGGAAATAAAACTAAAGAGGATTTTTCCAATAAATGTAAATTTCATATTTTTAGAAGCTCTTATCCTAGAGTCCAGTTTGGCAATTGTTGCACATCAATTATGCCAGTGAAATCTCTGGATGTTTTAAAAAGAAATATAACATTACACTGTCTGACCATGCCCTGTAAAAGTGCTACACCACTTTACAAACGGCCTCCTTTGTTTACAACAAAGAGCTTTTTGATTCACAAGCTAGGATGGTGTTCCATATTCCTAAAGTCCATTTTATCCTAATACAGAAGTGGTTAATTCACAAACTTAAAATTTGCAGGTTGACTCTCATATGAACCTTACCACAAAAACTTACAGCTTTTTGTGCTACATAAGTGCAGTAACAATTGAGAGCTAAGATGCTCAGATTTAATCTTTTTTGTGTAAGTGTGCCTTATAATACTTTAGCTAGTATAATATGGAATACTCAGTGAAAGAAAACTATTATTTGTAAAGTCAATGAAAGTGCTAATCTTGCACTTATTTACAAGAACCTTAAAGCGGTACACTATTTGCTTGATTTTAAGCAAGTGGAAAGGCATAAAGTTATGGTATTGATTACACAACAAATTTATGAACACAAGGAACTGTATGCAGCATCAGAAACTAATTGAGATTAGTATTCACATAACCAACACTATAACTGCTTTAATCACATTGTTCAAATGTCAAACCTAAAAAGCATTCTTAGGCACTGATTCCCATCTCGTCAGGAATAAAATCCTGTTTTATGATTACAAAGCAACAAAACTATGCCAAGAAACGAATCTTTTCTTCCGTAGCATCGATATCATACAACCAATTTTTAAATCTTTTGCCAAAGTAACTTGCTTCAAAATGCATTCCACTGTGGATTCTTCACTTATAGAAGCTGCAGCTCACAAATAATGGAAATAATTTTCAACCTTCCAACAGCACTAGCAAGTAAGTATTCACTTGCATTCAGAGAGTGATTTTCATCTCAGGGTAAATTCCAGACTACAGAAAATGGGCTCAGTTTACACTAGAGGGGGTACACAGCGCCAGAGGTCCCAGCAAACACTCTTGCTCTGTGAAGTGCATTCTCAGAGCTCACTGGTACACAGGCTGCTAAAACAGCACTTACTCAGGGGCCGAGGCACAGAGGGAATGAACCCAACACTGTGGCAAGGGAATAATGGTGAGACCTGACCTTCTGCATCTTCCCTGGCTGCGATGGAGAAGCTCTTGCTACCGTGCAAGGAGGAGGCACGGGGGATCTGAACCCACTATGACCTCACAGCACACACAGCCGCACTGTGCCCGGGCACCGTCCAGACACATAAACACATATCACTTCACACATCGCTGAAGACATTATATCTTACTAGAGTGGAAGTGCACCACCATGCAGCCATTGCAACAATGATCTGAGAACAGGATGTGACAACTACCAAACCAAGCTGAAAGTGAGGAGAACGTTTTAAGGAGAAAAAACGTAATTATAAAAATTGGAATTCTGCCAGGAGATCAAATATTTGCTGCTCTATTTTCAGAAGCTAGTAGTTCTGTTTCCGAAACAGAAAGTCACTGGTATTTTGCTTAACCAAGTGGTCAAGCTATGGCTTTGACCATCTTCAGAATGTATCTAAAAGAGACTTTAGTAATTTTTTACTGAGAAAGGCCCAGAAAAAAAATCACATTATACAGCAAGTCTGTACTTAAGTAGGGACTTCTTCCATCAGCAAAGCATAGAATCCCATGCTGTTATCTTCTTTTACCAGTCTAAGAAATTCCTGAGTTATCTTCCATATTGGCCTGAATGAACTACTGATATTTTCATGACTCTCAAAACATAACTGTTTGGCAATAGAGAGACAATTTTAAAACATGCATACAGAAAGCAGACAGTTCTCTCCATGTACTAATCTGAGATTGCCAGGTGACTCTCTCTAGCAGACTAACAATCTCTTCTTAAAATTGCATAGCAGAAGGCATTCCGTAAGTATTTTCAGGAATTTTTATACTTCACACTAAATAAAGATCAGACTCAAAAAAGCAACACCGAAACTACCTCCAAAATCGCCATGTCACATATTAGACACATCTCCAAGTGCTTGAGATGGAACATAGCAAGGGGTGTTAATCTCACTTCATCACTTATTTTAGTTATGGTTAACTGCACCTAATTCAAGGCAGTATGTCCTAGTAGTTTCAAGGTAGATTAAAAAAAACCAGACTGCTTCCAATTTTCAAATTCATCAAGGCATATTTGCATTTTTTTAAAATTCATTTTCATATCTTTGCATAAAGACAAGTTATATTTCAATAATCTGAGAATAAAACTCCTCCTCTTGACACCTAGCGCTTGGGTCCTCCCCTCAGATGGCATGCACTCATTTTCCTGTGAGAGAAAATACATTTGACTCCCTTTAAAACTTAAATAAAAGGACAAGGGGCAAAATCTTCAAGATTAACCTAATCTGTCCCTCAGTCTTAAAATCTAGCCCAAAATGGCTACTTACTCATGAAAAAGCCACTACTGACCAGCGCAGTTTCCACCATCAGGAGTATTTCTGAAGCAACTGCCTCTGGTAAGTACTACTTTCTGGATTTGCAGGACTTGACAGAGCTCTGCCTTACATCCATGCACTGCAGGACTTCTCCCCAGTGCTTCTAGAAAATCCACTGCAGTAAAAACTAAGTTGGTTAAACATGTTATGAGTTGTCTGCATAGCTCCCAGTAACCACCTACCTGTTTTGTTGCAGTAAGCCAGTGTTTTATTACTTAGAATAAGCTAGAAAGATTGAGCAATGTTTTAGAGCTCATCTCAGACTCTCTCTTTACCACTGCCTCTTCCATCCAGTGAACTCGTTCACCCTAAAAATCACTAATTTTTTGCTGAAAAGATTTAAAAATAAAAATCGGATAATAACAGGTGTTTTGTTTTTAAATGTAGACCAATTTTTCTATGAAACTTTAAAAAAACACAGGGCCTTTACTGTAAAGTTGATCATGCACATAATACTCCTATTTTAACCTTCAAAAGTTCACAGAACTGCTGTTGAGTTTTGGGTAGAGAATATCATTACCAACACTGAAGGAAAAAATAATTAAATGGAACAGACAAGCACAACTTTGGTTCCCAAAGCTGCCTAAACAACATATTCAATAAAGTGAGCAACCTGGATGTCCTGTTTATCATAGAAATGCTTTTTCCAGTTCTCTTATTACTCACCTCAGATTTACTGATCAGTAGCGACGTTTCTTAGAAGGGCACAGTTTTCGGATTTTCAGTAGCAAATTCGAAAACCCATACTAACCAGCTACAGAACCCTGCAGACAGGCTTTTCATCCTCTCAGAGTATGAGGCCAGAGAACAACTACTTTCAGAAGTAACATTACCTGGACAATTCATGATCAACTAATAGTACATGTCCAAGTGTGGTCCAAACAAGCATACCACCAGAATATTCCTGGTTTGGGGGTTGGTTTTTTGTGTTTTGTTTTTGGTTTGTATTTTAACCCATGTATGGAAATCACAGGAAGAGAGGAAAAATGTAAACAAAAACACTCCATAGAACACCCTGTATTTATGTATCAACATTTCAACAGAAGTCTTACAGGGTCAGCATTCTCCATGAATGAAAAGCAGAAATTTTAAAGGACACAGGTAAAAACCTTAAAACATTCTTTCACTTCAAGTGTGTATAAGCTGATTTAATATTTTAAGCTGTTATTAGAAGACTGAAAAAATACTGGGTTTTTTTTCTCAGTTGGAAAAAAGTTGTTTGTTCCTTACCTCATCATCTTTATACCAGGACAAGCTTTCTGCCGTTAAAACAAACCAGTATTCCTTGGATCCTCCTTTCATGATGCCAATGTTGTTGATGGTCAGCCAGCCTTTCCGGATGACCTGTGCAGGGGTGCAGTCAGGCACAAGTTTAGTTCATTAATCACTTGACATTATTCTGCTACTGCATTCATGCTCTTAAACATTAAGATTTGCTAAATAAAACAAGAACAGGTGCATTTTTTTTTTTCTCTGGCAAATTCAAGAGGTTTTGCAGATACTTATCATTCAAGGAAAAAAAAAGTAAAAATAGTGAATATAGTCTTTTTCAGTCAAAAAAATTGGAGAAAAAGAGAAGCCTAAGTGTTATCATGTTGTACTTACAGCAGGTATGAGTGCATCAAGGATCATGTCAACTTGAAGATATTTGCTGTACAATAACACCTTGTAATGTCCATACAACTTCATGTATGCCTACTCTGTTCTAGGCTAATTGTTAAGGTCATTTGTAAAGTTGGATACTAGGAAAAGCACCTGGATTCTGGCAAAGTGAGTGGCTTCTGGCACACGCTGGGAATTTTCAAAAGGGTTGAATCAAGTGACTGTCCTGGTTTTTTAAAAAAACAAGTTTCTCTTTCAGTGAATTTTGCCTGTCAGCTAAAGCCTTCATATTAGCTGCATTTTCCTGGAGAACCAGATACATGTTTTGGTAAAACATAGCAATGGAATGCAAACTTATTGATAAGCATAGATGGACATCTCACGAGAGGGACAACGAGAAACAAGTGACCAAGAAACTGACCAATGGTGTATAACATTCCATTCACGTGAATACTTCATATAAAAGTGGGAGATCACGAGGATCTCATTCTTTTTCTCTTTTTCCTTATAGCCGACATTAGGAGAGGACCTTGTTAGTCGTCCCTGTGAACTGAGGCCTAGTGAGAGGCTGAATCCAGCTCTGGTTGCCTGCAGAGTTTAATCCAGGACTTTGGGTGCTGGCTCTGCAGTTGCTGAGACTTTCAAGATTGGTTTTGTATATTTTGTGTTATTTTCTCTATTCTTATTAGTAGCATTAGTAAAACATCTTTAATTTTTCCAGCTCTCTTCTCTCTGTCATTCTTTCCCTCCCAATCACCTGTCCTGAGCGGGGGAGAGGGAGGGGCAAAAGGGGGAAGTGGGGGAGAGAGGAGGTTAACAGTACTTCTGCCAGGGTTTTATTGTCACCCTGCAATCCAAACCCTCGACAGTGACAAAGTGGACAGGTCTTGTACAGGTTAATTTAAAATTAAGGTAGGAAATGTTAGGGAGATGTATATGAGAGCTATTTTTCTCTCATAAGGTAGAAGAGGAGGGGGGGGGGGAAAAAAAAAGAAAAAAAACCAACCAAACAAACAAAAAAAACAACCCCACAACCTAAGGTGGCAATAAAAATCTGTGAAAATTTATAAAGCGGAACTTCATAAAATAGATGCAAACCAAAGAAAAAAGAACAGATGGGAACAGCATACCTATAAATACTAAGGCCAGGAGGCTACGTCATGCAAAGAGAGACAAAAGAAAACTTAAGAGGAAAGAGAACTCCAGAGCTGAAGAAGAAAGGATGGTGATGAGAACTGGTTTATGGATAATACAGCTAAAACTTTCAATTTTATTGGAACATTTACTGTTGTTGAATACATATGTGAAAAAGAAATCTTTCCTTCCTATTATATTCTGAAAAAGACAACAGAACTCCCCAGATCACAGGGATGCAGGGAACCTCAGTCCTTCTATTTCCCCATACTTGCCAATGAAGTAATGAGATAGAAAGAAGTGCCCAAAGAAGCCCTTCAGAACTGCCTCAATAAGTGCTACGAGCATAGACTTGGGTGATTGAACATAAGTTTCCTCTTGCTTTTAGCGAATTGTACAAGACTGAGACATCCCTCTCAAAGTGCTTTACAAGACCATTAACTCCAATATCAACATATAATCAGATAGAAGCACTGCTCAATATCTATTCCTTGTCATCTATGAAAGTTTCAGGATCAGAACCCCCTCCCATTCAGCAAGCATGTTAATATAAACTCCCTGAAGAAACTAGTTTTGGTATTGCACAGAGCAAGGAACTTACATTTGGTAAGTAAATCAAAGAAAGGGATCAGAAGTTGCACCTGAAAAGCTGGTAAAAGTATTGGTAATGTACATAATCCAAGAGTACCAATTTCATTTCAAAGAAGTAAGAAAACCACTGAAGATCCAAAAACAGTCCATGGGTTTTCAGCACGTAAGAAAATTGCTAGGAAAGCACTGATTTGGTTTTGAAGACTGAGTAAGCTCTCAGAGAACTGGATGTGTCTCCCCATAGAGAGACTCAAGAGTGTGGCCCAAGCAGACTGGCTGGAATAGCCTGAATCCACAAAGGTTTCCGCAGAAGTTGGTAATTATGTTTAATATTCATGTTCATTGAGGGAAGAAAAAAAAAAGTGGAGAGGGGCATTACTGTTTGCAAACAAACACAGAATGCTTGTTCAAGTGCAAGTTAAAGGAAACATACTGATATAAACTTGACTACCCATCAAATCTTTGTTTTATTTTATGATGTTTATTGAAGTAAACTTTTAACAGGAAACAAGTAACATGCATATATAGCCAGCGTACTGGTCTTCTGGCAGCTGCCACAGAACAAGTTGTGGAAATAGGGTAATTTCATTTTTTTCTGCATTGAACTACACAGATGCAAATGGAAGAAATTTTAAGAAAAATCTAGGAAATTAACGTTCTCCAACCACTTGAACTTAGCTCTGCAAAAAGGTGAGCTGTATGTGTACAGTACACTAAATATTAATACTTCACAGTAAGTGTGAAAATGTTGTTATTCCCATGTTATAAAGAAACTGAAATAAGAGGCTATGAGAGAAGATGCTGTTGAACCATGCTGTCTCCAACTGAAAATGCTGTGTTGCTCCCTAGAAAGCACATATCCACGTACAGGAAGCACGGACGGCTGGCCAGTACACTACTGAAAAGTGATTTTGACACACATCTTAGAAAGGGGAAAAGATTTGAAAACAGATGTCACAGCGGGGATAAAGAAAACCCATGAGAAACACCTGAGTATCACATTCAAGAACCTTAGAGGTGACAAGCACTTCAAGAGAAGGGAAGTAGCGCTCTCTGCTTATTTCATTCAGTGCTCTCCCTCATCATTACCATAGGCTTTGTATCAAATTTTCCCAATATGACAAGAATACATTCATGATAGAGGTCTCAGAACAGACCAAGCCAAGATTTTAAAATCTAAACTACACAAGTCATTTAAGAAGTAATGAAGTTTTTAACACACCTAAGATAGGAACTATACTAGTTGTACAGCTCCAAATGACCATGTTATTCCAGTCCAAAACACCTTCCCATAAATGCATAACCATCGCTGGATGGGACAGAAACAAGCTGACTTGCTAATACAAACACTGGTCACTGTCTTGTGAAGGAAGGAATTTGCTAGTTGTTTCCTCAAAAGTCCTGTGTGCTGAAGATTAGATCCAGCTGTCGTTTCCACACAACACTGCATGAAGAGCAGGGCACCAAGCTAGAGCAGAATCCTGGGTTTTTCACATGCAGATTTCCAGACCTGTTTATCTATACTCCTTTGGGAAAACAGGGTACTCTGTTCTCTAAAATATCCTGGACACTACGGAACATAATTATCCAAAATACTTGCAAGCAGTTCCGAGGGACATCAACAGAGAGATGAGCTTAGTGTACTAAGCTTCACATTCTTTTCATTGAATTGTTCCTGTTTTCCAGGCAGATTTTTGTTAAGTACAAAAAGCTACACTGTTGAGATACTTAGTACCAGTGTTGGGGCTGGGGGGAAGGAGATGTCAGATAAGGTGTAGGTGCAAAGTGAGATTAATCAACATAGTTTTACTTTCCAGAGAAGCCAAATTACACCTTAGACTCCAGTCAATTTCTCAGAAAAAACCCCCACCCAAACCTCAAGCTGTATTTTAGAAATAAGTGTCCTTCCATGGGAAACAAGCAGCAAAGATTTTGAAGTAAAAAAAAAAACCCTGATGGGGAGCTGGTTGGTTTTTTGTTTTGGTTTTGGTGGTATTTTTGTTTGTTTGTTTTTTTTAACTATTGTGTTAGCTATGTTGCATAGTACTTCAGCTTGAAAAATGAAACTAGTGTGTTTCATTATTGTTTTCACTAGCTCATTTTCTGGTTGGTTTGGATTTAGCAGATCTATTTCAGTATTCTCTATCATATTTCCAAATGCTACTCTGTGCAAACCGGATATTAGTGACATGAGTTATGAGCTTCAGGAAGGTGAAAAATCTGGGCATTGCCAGAAGCTAGTGAAGACAATATTCTGACCGGTAGTTGGACTCCATGTACAGGATGAACAAGAGGTGACACAGTTCCTTCCTTCAGGGTCCTGATATCTAATCTGGGTGTCTGAAAAATGAAACTTAGAGGGTACAAATGCATATGAACAAGCCAGAGGAAGTCATTTTCCGATAGTTCAGCTGCACAAAACCCAAATGATATCAGTTGTTCTTATTCTTCACCACTTCACGGATAAACAGGAAAGCAGGATTTGACAAAATAGGTACATTTTATGTACTGCTGCATGACTTACTCATTCCATTAAATCAAATAAAGTATTTGTAAAAGAAATACATTAGAGAATCAGGAAGTGTTCAATTTCTTTAAAATAAGTATGTTAAAGATTATTTCAAGATAAGTGAGAGATAAGTGAAATTGGCTGGGCACACTAATGGAAGTGTGAAAATCATGACACTGGCTACTTCCGCAACTATACAAGCAGTAGCATTTGTTGAGTGAACATATCTCTCTGTTAAAGTTATATTATGTAACCCCATTTAAGTAATTCTGAATGCACAACTCCCAGCACTACTCTATCTTCTAACCATTGTGATAAAAGCATGTCTTAACAAATAGTAAGTACATTGAGAGAATAAAAATTGTAAAAACTATTCTGTGAGGCATCCTTACAAGCTATTGGCTCTTTCAGTTCAAATATGAAGATTCTCACACAGAACAACAGATTAGAGGGGAAAGCTAATACAGTATTCACTGTAATTTGCCAAATGTCAGAGCATAAACTGATATGTTCTGATACTGAATAGAAACGAGATCTGTGACGCTTCCCTAAAAATCATTGCACAATATATCACATAACATTAAAATAATGACAGTGGCTTAAGTCCTAAACAGATGTCTACTTAAAAGAATAATTTAGTCTTTACCAAAACTAAGCACTCAGTAGTGAAAAACTAAAACATGCTTCCAAAGGTAGTTAAAGATTTAGGTGATTAAATCAATCATAAAGGAATGTTAACCTGAGAAGTAAGTATAGTTAAAGGGTACTTAGAACAGCAATACATCTCTAGTCTTGATAAGGTGAAAACTCAACAGCAGTATGTCTTATTTAAGGATATTTCAAAATTTATCATGTGGTTGTTCATTACAACCTTTACAGAAACACCAACACTTCTTAACATGACAACCTCACTGACCATGGCACAAGTTTCCATTTCCATCTTACTTGTAAACACATTTCTTTCCTGGGTCATGCAAGGTGACAAGGTTTAAGTATATCTGAAGAAAATAAGCAGCAGAGTACGCTACAAAGCGGGAATTTAAAAAAAAAGGGGGGGGGGGGGGAGGCAGGGGAGTTACAGGGAGTTACTAGGGGAAAAGTTATTTATTAGCACAATAGTTCAGGCCAACTGATGGGGTCTGAATGCTACTTGTGTCCGGAACAAGTGAAGTAGATTATTGGTGTAATGTTGTAAAAGAAGCAGGTCAAACAAAGCCTTTGAATCCAAACTTCCAAATCACTTGGACAGTGACTGGAATCTCATAGTTCAGATTAAGCCCCTTCTCCAATTACAGAGGCTACTTCAAACACAGCAGCAAATTTTGCTGCAGAAGTAAAACACAGAACAGAACTTATAATATAAAGTTATATATACTCCTCTATAATTTGATTATCTTGCATTCTCACACACGGAGTATCAATTGGGCACATGGAGCAATGATACCTTGACTTTCAAAGGTTTATCATGAAGGGGAGCTTTAAACACCAAGTTTTAGTCACCAAAACAAATCTCAACACACAAAATACACAGTTAAGAGTGAGTCAGTTCTCAGGAACCAGATCTTGCTAGTGTGCTGTGTGAACCCAAGCATTACATTGATTATTTCAAGCAAATTAGAAGACAGACTAACCTGTGGCTTAAAAAGAAACTTTGTGGAGTCAGGTCAAAACCTCAGGCGGTAGCAAAGAAAAGACAAACAAAAAAGGCCAAAGATTAAGCATGAGAGGATAAATTAGTAGTAGAGGAAAGAGGAGCAAAAACATGTTAAGAGGAATTGGCATTATACTTCTTCCAAAAAAAAGCAATATTGCTGTGCTCATCTTATTTCTGATATACACAGAAACAGTTAATAGTTATCTGCATCATTCCAGTTCAAAGCAAGTTATAAAAAAGAAAAGCAATGGATTGCAAATGAGCATCCCACTATTTTGGGAAAACATAATGATCTTGAGCTTCTGAGAGACTCAGTTCAACTGCTTTTAGAACCAGCGCTGCCTAGTCCTTTTTCCTTTATGGAACATTAGTTCAAGTTTGTCTGAAATTAAAATGAATATAATTTGATCATGTGGCAACATATTGTAAAATGTATATGTTTTCATCATAGATATTACTAAAGGATGCACATCATACAGAGTTTTACTTCTTACACCTCACCGTCATGGAACCAGGAGTAACTTGTTATAAAATTAACTGCTGTTTAGACAATTCATTCTAATTAGCAATATTAAAGGCATTCACATATTTATTTACTCATAAAGTGAAAGGATTAGAAGTCGGTCCATTATGTATTGATCCTCCTGCTGCTATGAAAAGAATGCTACAAAGGCTTAAATATTTCTAAGTCTATTAATAAATCTCCCTTTTTCTATGCAGAAGTAATTCCTTCATATAAACAAAATACCAGTAACAGTACCCATACCCCAAAAGAGCATGTTCATTTAAGCAACAGCTAATGCTTCCTTTCAGTTACCAGAAACTTATTTGCCCACCGTTCAAAAAGGTTTCCTACGAATAGAGGCACTTAGAACAGATAAATACTGCTTTCCAGTTATATAATAAAAGAAACATCAATTAGTCATTTTAGTTTGAGAAACGATAAGTTATGCAATACTGATTATATTCAAAGTTTTCTATAACATTAAGTCATACTAGTTCATACTTATAATAGCAGGTTAGTAGCAGTTAAGTGATGAACAGCCATTATACTTTGTGGAGGAACTGTTACGGACAAGACTGTTTAACGTTAAGTAGTTTAGTAGCAAGTACTCAACAAACCAATGAGTTAGAGACAAACTTTGCCCTTTGAGAAGCTAAATGAAAAAGCAACAATAAAGCTTACAGAACTTAGCTCGTACAATTTGCCTTGAAGGCGGTAGATTGGTTCCCTGAAATAGCAAATTGCAAAAATGAAGTTTTATTTCAGAAATGTTTTCTCATTCTTTTCAACTCCATACAATTAACTTACAAACATCTGTTTATTATCTTCAAAATAAAAGGTTCAGCAAAGTCCTTTATACCAAAAGTAATCCAGTTTCAACATTTACTTTAAAATGCCAAGTTTTTTCTCCACTTCTTTAGAGAGAGAACATTCACTTAATTAAAAAAGAAAAAAATCATTCATTTTGTTTGTGTATTTTTGAAGAGTTAGATAATTGGTCGATCTTCCTTTTATAGGACACTCCAAAGTGATGATGGCGGTTGTGTTTGACACATGTTCCAGCACAGCTAGATAAGAAAGACTTTTCTCCTCAGAGCAGAGAGACTCGTCTTTGAAGCCATTTCAGTGTTTAGACCTTTCAACTTTTTCCATTTTAGTCCAAACCATATACTACATCAAAAATGCCACTCACGCTGGCAAGGCTCTATGGGATGGTCATATCCAAGAAGTAATGGATTATTTTAACTAACATCTCAAAAATAACTAGCAATTTCTTGCTGGAAGAAAGAGGTTGGATTTCTGTCCCCTAAAACACAACTAGGTTTTCAAAAAATGCTAGAACTCCCATTTACAACAGCAGAATAAGAGACTTCCTGATACCTCAGGTTTATCACCTGAGGGATCTAAACTCAGTGGTCACATTTGAAAACCTTGACCTTTCGCTTCTGAGCATTGTTTGACCAAATTACACATTAACAGATTAGGAAGATGTTTAAGTCAGGTCATATTTTATACAAAGTGTCATTGTCTCATTTTTACTTAGACTTTTTATATACTTTTAAAGAATGTTCTAATTTCATAGCATTTTATTTCTGTGTAAGACTTAGCAAAACCCTCAAAGGGAGCAGAAACCCACAGAGTTATAGCATTTTCATTATTTTTATCTCATATAAAGAACAGGACTGATCCTGTAAAGTGCTGAGCACCCCTAGCCCACACAAAAGCAAAGAAAGAAGCAAAGCTTGGGAGCACTTAGCATCTTGTAGAATCAATCCCATATTCTTATGTGGTAAAAAGAAACAAACAAGTAATTCCATTAACAAATCTCAGTGAAAATTCTACTTAATGAGTCCATCAATCAGTTATTCTTTGTTCGCTTTGCGAAGTCAACTGCAAGTTTTCAGCAGAGGTAAAGGCAAATCCGCTTTTACTTGCTGAATTGCCCCTTCACTGCTATTAAGCTGTGAACACGTAAGAACTAGTAAAACAACTATGACAAAACACACACAATAAGTACTCACCAGCATTTGGATTCTGAAATTCACAAGTTTACAATTAATGACAAAATACATTGATGTGTAACATGAAAGATTCAACACACTAAACTGCATGGGAGGGGAGACACCAACCAGCAGTGCAAACAGTAGCAGAGATTAATAAATGATAACAATGAAAGTCAGGTGGCTCTAAAAAAAAAAATCAGTAAAATGAGGTGATGATGACGCATTTTGTATATGTTTGAAGCAGAAAAGGTAAATGATACACTTGCAACAAATAAACACAGCCAAGAAAACCAAACAGCTTGGATTAACTTGCACATGCTATTATCCATGTTCTGTTAGGTGCCTACCTGATTTCCCACTGCACTTTTGTTAACCTGACTGCTTCTTTGTTGGGCACTAAGGAAAGCAGAGATAAAGAGTTACACTGAAGAAACTCCAACTAAGCCCATTACCAAGGAACAGATTTTAGCAGGAGGTTACTTCTGATTGCAGCACAAAAAGCTAGCGTAATAAAGAAACACAGCAAAAATCATTGCGTGTATGTGCATATTTCAACTACTTTTTCTTACAGTACAGGAAGGCCTGCTTAGCACAGAAGGGACATGCACAGCAGACGACTCCTACTGATAACCTCCTTTGTAACAAGATCTACTTGCTTTGGTAAAGGTTCCTAAAAGCACAGAGAAATTATGATTCATGTGGGTAACTTTGGAAACATTAGCCTCTATAAATATTCAAGAGAGACAAAAAGCAAGCCATTTATGTTATTTAGTGCAGTACAACAATGTTCTCCCCTGCTGGAAGCTCCTTAATAGCTTTGCCTTGACAGTTTGTTTGGAAAATTATTCTAATATTTATATGCATTTTGAGGGTGTAAATATAGCCAATGGATGAAGCTGTCACAAAGCCGGTTCAAAAAGCTGGAATCTTATAAGAATAGAGCATATTTGAAATTAAAATGTATTTTAAATGTTTTGCCCAATTCTTGAATTCCGTTAATCCCAGTTCCTGAAACAAAACACACTCCTGTCTCAAACACATACAAGTTGCCATTAATTCTAAAAGCATTTGCATTATGTGGTGGTTTGTAATTGTTAGGCCACAACATTAAAATATTGCTGGGAAGAGGAAAAAAAAGCATTCAGGCAGCAGGCTTTGGCTACTTGACCACCAGAGCAGCCACTGGTGACAGGAAGTTTTGTTTGGATTAGATTATACCATTTCATCAGGCATTGATTAACTGAAAAAGAAGCATACACATTAGATCAGCTACAAACACTGCTCTGAAAGAGTAAGAAAGAAAGATGTGCTTGGATCACAGCACATGGACAAGCTTTTCTGTGCACAGCTGCTGTTCCAAAGAATTGCTGAAGCACCAGAGTCAGCCCTGTCCCAGTTCTGATCCTGTCAGACCATACTTGTTCGTGAGAATATCCAAACGGGTGTTTATTCCATGTGCCTATTCGCTGGCCTTAGCTCTCAATCATCTAGACCCTTCTAAACAAATAACACTGCATGTCTCTGGTGCATTGTCTGAGATGCATAAGCTTTGGTGCATAAATTTTACCAAATTATGTGCACACAAAAAAACACAGCACTAACCTCTCACCAATTTTGATGTACTGAGAAACACACGAGATGGCTTTAGGAAACCCAACTGCCATTCTTTCAGTTTGGATCGGTTTTGCTTGTTTCTTTATTTTCTTTTATCACCTTAAGAAAGCTAATTAGACCACTAATATCACACTAAGAAACCCACACCTTTTAGTAATAGCCTACCAATTGGTCCTCTCTTTGTTGTTCTGAATACAAATTAGCCTTTATGTAGACTGAAGCACGTAGCTCTGTCTGAGTTACACCAACGGGAAACAAACCTGATCCCAACCTTTTACTACTCATTCTGCTAAATGAGACAAACATTAATATTCTAAGATTTCACTGTTTCATAACTTTGCAGAGTTGTCCTAAAAACTGGCATTCTTAAATCCTTCTCAAGTCAATTCACATTGCACTGTACCTGCTTTAGGCCCTGCAATGCTGCAAGGTAGTTTGAAATGCCTTCTGCTCTCATTCTGATGAACAAGGTTCACAAAACACTGCAATCACACGAGACAGCTGGCTAGAAGACTCAGCAAAAGAAAGGATGCACCGGGCAATCTGGGGAATCTATAGTCCAGGATGTTTAGATACTACAGAAGCTTATATGGTACTCAAAAACTACTTAATTTTCCACTATAACAATAGTATGATTATAGTTTAAAATGTGTATTTTCTACTCTTTGGCTTATAAATTAACACATTTTACATTTTAAATTATTCCTGGTTATCCAAGTTTTTGAGTTGAGCACAAGTCAACAGAGATAATTCTCTTCCCACCAGTACTGACCTATATAAACGCTTGCTTAAACTTAGCAGTGAACATAAGCGAAGAGCCATTTTTTATCTGCTTATAACCTGCACACAGTGGTTGGGGATTTCCAGATCTCAACTTGCAAAAGAAAAAACAACTTTCCAAGAGACTGAACTCAAGCATTGCAATTCCTTGGAAAAGACACAGCAGTGAGGACCCCGACTGAACCAC
The DNA here is from genome assembly GCF_037038585.1 of Patagioenas fasciata. Classification (NCBI taxonomy): domain Eukaryota; kingdom Metazoa; phylum Chordata; class Aves; order Columbiformes; family Columbidae; genus Patagioenas; species Patagioenas fasciata. Next base: position 23,197,429 of record NC_092525.1, on the reverse strand, counting down.
ACCCCACAGCAGCAGCATCCACGAGGGGGATTTTTCCAGGGGAGAGACAACAAAATAGCACCAGATATACCTGATCTTCCAGAATCCAAAACTATAAGACATGGAAGGTTTCAACTTGACAAAAAGGAAAAATCTTTTCACAGGAAGAGAGGCAAGCACTGGAACACACTGCATAGAGAGGCTAGAGAACCTCTGATTTTGGAAGTTTTCCAGATCTGATTGGACAAAACCCTGAGTAACCTGGTCTCAACTCAGTACTGACCCTCCTCTGAGCAGGAGGTTGGACTATGTGACTTCCCAAGGTCACAACTCACACCACTAACATATATGGAGTGTTTTTAGCAGGCTTTGTCCTGTCAGAAAAGGATGAAGATAAGTAAACAGCAGGCAGGTCATTATCTTGACCTCTAGAAGGCCAGCTACCATTCCTACAACATCCTGTCATTTGTCAAGAGAACCGATAAAGACATTTAGGACCTGCAAACAACTCTATAGAAAGTTGTTCAAATCAAACACATAAAGAGTGCCTGGCATTGCCTGCTCCCCTCTTAGCTTACTGAACTCCATGTTTTAAACCTTCAAGGCATACTGCCAAACATGGAGAACTTCCTTCACAGTGCTAACTAGAATAGGCCATAGTATAATACATATTGTGGTGCCAAACTTTGTTGCCAGCACCCTACATGGGTGAAACCTGTTGTGACTCAAAACACTATTATGGCAAATATGGCACGAATATGACTGAAGGAACATTTATTCTTCAAAGAGTGAAGACATCTTTAACGTTTTTATTAGTGTCAAAATGTTGGTACGAAGTCCCTGAGGCACAAACTGCTGGAAGCTGAGGGAGAACATTCTGGAGAATATTCTGACAGCCTTTTCAATTAAGCAAAGAGAACGTCAAACCAGGCCCTGCAGGGCATTCGGCTACTATTATTCTCTACAGCCAAACAGCAGGCACACTTATAATTGAGACATCCATTACTCTGAGCAAAACTCTTTCACACAGCATCCCAGCTCCCAAAATATGCATTCACAACAATGTGGAAAGACCACCAATATTATACATTTCTGTGGCCCTAAAATGGATCCAGTGGAGGCATTAGCTTGCCCGAGCTACTTCCTGAGTTGCATGTGATTCCAGACCGAGACATAAGCTTCAGCTTCAGTGAAACTAGTCTTGTGAACTGAGGTGAAGAATTCCCTACAAGTGGGACAGAGTTCAATACCACGTATATTGACAAGAGCATTCTCCAACATGTTCGGGACTTTGCAGCTTGCATCTTCACTGTCACACTTCAGGACTTGTGTTTTGAACTTATTTAAAAAACAAAACGAAACAAAAAAACAAACCAAAACCAACAGACAGTATCTCTATATACATACTTGGCAAAACCAATGAAGTCTTCATGGTTGGTGTTGATGTAAGAAACCTGGATATCAATCAGCAGCAGCACCTATTAAAGGAGATGTGAGAGAAAAAACAGGGTGAGTAAGGTAGGGGAGAAAGACCAAGGAAAAGGATGAGAGAAAAGAACAGAACTTTTCAGTTTTCTGCATTATTGAATATTCCTTTCATAATTCCTCAAGCCAAAAGCAAGAATATTTTCTAAATCCTACCACTTCTGTTCATGTGCTTGTTTAATAAGCTACACTACAGAAGAGCCATTACCTCTTCCTATTTTTTCCTGACAGATCTCATTTTTCCCACTATCTTGGCCCTTGTCCACTTTATTAATTTCAACCATACATGGCCAGAGAGCATTTAATAATATTCTAGCTCTACATTTTGCAATTTTAGCAAAGTTCTGTCTATTTGTAGCATTGCAGCCAAGCCAGCAAGGAACCCAAATCTTAAACCTAAAATCAGGGAACCTAAATTTTTGTTAGGCACTCCACAAAGAAGTGATAGGTAAGCAAGCCCTGTCCCAAAAAATGTACAGTCTGGGTACTAGCCAGCCATTCTGGCGCACACATCTGGCTTGCAAGATAAGCTAGTCAATGAAATAACAGAATGAATGGTCTCTGTATGTAGCACTTGCCAGGCCTTCAATAGCCCAGAGATGGAACTTGATTCAAACTTGACAATGTAATTTGCAAAGAATTTGCTAAGACACTAGGGAAAGCTCATGTTCACCCTTGAACAACTTCTTGCACACACATGACATTGCACTTTCCATCCATCTTCTCAGACTTCCAATTATTAGCAGGGAGCAAGGAAGAAACCTATTGCTACCAAATGGTAGAACTTAATCTCCTCAAAATATACAGTTATTTCTGTACAGCTCCTTAAACACAGCATCACTGCCAAATTCTTCACAATTTCCAGAAGATATTAAGTGCCTCACTCAGAGCAAAAAAATAGTGGGGATTTGGGTCTAGCTCTTACCTCTGAAAATATCCTCACTAATGTTTTCGTTTATTCATGATAACTGCTAACAGCATAAATAATTATGTGAATATGTGACAATAACCTATTTGAACAGTTCTTGGCATTTACAGAAAGCTGATATTTTGTACTTTGTTCTGGGAAATTCCCAGCTATGTGCACATAATGATGAATAGAATAATAAGAAAAAAGGACTCAATTATTTTAAGTGACTTGTATCTTCTTCCAAATTTTGAAATAACTGAGTGCGCTAACTAGGACACTCTGCAAGTACAAGCCCAGCAAATACAATTTTTTAAGAATTATTTTTAAGACTACATTCACAGCACAGATTAAAAGACACAGGACATGCTGCACAGCTCCCTAGCTCACACAGGGACATGACGAGAGAGCCAGGAGTCTAGAACAACTAAGGAGCTCTGCCTAGCCCTCCTTCCCCAAATATTTCTGTTGTCACACACTGCACTCTCCAGACAATAATTCCTGTTTCCACTTCCAGTGGATCTTTTCAGATGTAATCTAAGCTTTGAAGTTTCCTGGATTTGGACTGTTGAGCTGGTTGATGTACGTTCTAAGTAAGTTTCTCTTAAGATTTTTTTTTTTTTTTTAACTTCAGGGAAGGCAAGGGTCAGAAAAGCAGTACATCCATGGAATGGTGCTGCTTAACAGACTCTTGAAATTCCAAGTTTAAAAAACCACAAGCCAAAATTATTAACTTTATAGTAGTCCCTGCCTTCTAAGAACAGCCACCAGAGGAATCTGTTTCTTGCTCACTTTAGAATCCAAAGGAGAAATTACTTCATATTAATTTTCCTATTTGAGACATTGCCTTTGAAAACATACAATAGCCCTCGAGTCATTTCCAGTGGTTCTACACTACACACCTCAGCAAGTCTGTCAACATGCTCAGAGACAGACAGGGCCAAGTTGCATGGCCCAGCCCACGTGCTGATGCTATTGTTAAGCAACACAGAACTTCGGCAGCCAATGCTTGCTGGAGCTCACACATCTACTACAAAGCTTGTCACTCCTGCAAGAGCCCCAGTACAACTGCTTGTGGGCCTCACTGTAATTAGAACATGGGATTGGTATGTTAAAAAAACCCCCTGGAAACAAAGTAGAAAAAAGGTTGGGTATTTCTGTGTGTGTGTTGTTAGTTTAATCATGAATCCATTTTTCACAAACAGCTGTTGTGGTACAGGAGCAATGGTACTTTAAGCCACCAATCCTAATCTTGAGAAACCAGATTAGTATTTTCTCTAACACTTCCAGTTTCCTTTGTCAAAGTTCAATGGTAGAACAATAATTTCTCTCTCTCCCCTTCTAAAAGTGTGCAGCCAGCTGAAAAAAATGATAAAATAATAATAATAATTTAAAAAATCTTTCATTTTCTTCCTATACTTTGTACAGAAGAACTTTCCTCCTCTGCATCCGCACATCTCCCCAGACTGCTAGGTCTCCTGTTTATTCTCACCTGATCCTTGGTCTTCTCTTCTCTTTCACGAATGTAGCCGGCAACAATTCTTTCTGTTTCCTCACACAACCTTGGATATGTTGCCAACTGAAAAGTAAAGCAAATAGAAATTTACACCTGCAGAGTGATTGCAGTAGAAAATAAAGGAGTCTCCAGCTTTCCCCTTTGGAGGAAAGCTATTATTATGAATGTTTGGGCTAAAAGTAAACTACACTACAAAGCAAATCTCACTTGCTTTTAATGATCATTTTCCAGAGAAACTGGAGAGACCTAACCGTTGGATTGTTTCTGTGGTGGTGTTGTTGGATTTGTTCCCTGTGGAACATGGAGGAAAGACACTTTGGACATGCGAACCAGAGCTTATCAACCTTGGGGTGAGGTCTCTCTGTGTCTCTCTCTTCTGCTGTGCCTAATTGCAGAGTGGTGCTTTAAATAATTTCCAAGTTTCTTGTTCTTTGAAGGCTCCACCTTGTGGCAACATCGTTACATCTCAGTAACAATACTTAAAATGTGAACAGCAAAACACAGCACTAAATTTTGCCAATAGGACTGGGAAAAGAATTTGCACAACTAATTCAAGTGACGTATCTTCCAAACATTGACAAAAGTGAAAAAACCTGAAAACTCTGCTCAAAATATTGCAGTGAATCCACTTCTCTATGATCTTTGTCAAAACACTGTAACCCCTTTCTGTTTTTAAAACAATAGCTCCTTTACCTGCTCATTCATATTTAAAAAAAAAAAAAGAATTGCGTTATTCAGACAAATGCAAACCTTGTGACAGGATATTTCTCAACAACCTCAGCGTACCTCTGCTCACATCCAAGAACTGCTCCTGTACTTGCTACTATTAACATACTCTGCACTCTAACACAGTAGGAAAGCGCACATTTCAGGAAAACCATTCCCAAATACTCATAATAATGCTACATTTAGTTTTTATGAAACTCTATATTAATTTTTATATTTGCAGGATCTTGAGTTAAAGTATAATTGATGCATACAGCTTTCACACCACGAGATTCTACACTCAGGACTTCTTTCGCATTAAATGTTCAACATTTTTGTGCAGAAAGCTCATTTGTCAACACTAATGCAATGATCATAGTATCATTTTGGTTGGATCACCAAGTCCAACCATTAACTGAACACTGTCGAGTCCACCTCTAAACCATGCTGTGAGAGCCCCATCTATGTATCTTTTAAACACCTCCCAAGATGGTGAGTCAGGATATACAAATACAAGGGCGATTAAGTCCTCCTAGATGTCCACTTCTCACCTCCTGACAACTGGAGATCAGAAGTTTCGGAGTTGTGTATGAAAAAAGCACAGGAGAAGTTGCGATCCCATTACATCACAAAGAACTGTGGTGCTACCCAGTAAAGTTTCAATATACAAAGAGTATTTTTCTCTCTTTGACAGATGTCTCTGAACACATTTGAGGCCTTTGCGCTATAAAGGTTTCACTGTTTCTTCCTCTTATTAGCATTGCGAGAGAAAACTTTCAAGTACTTTTTCCTGATTTACATATCTGCAGAATTGCTGCCTATATTCCATTTCCAGTACTAATGAAAACATGGAAACTGGGGGCAACTCTTAACATAACTCCAATCATGAGGTGCATATATATCTGAAACATAGGAATCAAAAACAACAAACATTTTCAGCATTACACTGGTTAGACTTTTGCAGAAGTTGTAGTACCTTTAGAGTGTCTTACTCTGTACATAAGAGAGTTCTGATCTAGTCTCTTGATAATAATATAAATAATATAAAATGCAAGACAGGCTTTGTATTATCTACTATATAATTATGTTCTACTTATGTTACCAGATCTAATTGCAAGTTACCTTTTTAGTGCACTTCTTGACAGTGTTGATTAACTCCTGCATCACAAGATCCACACTTTTTAAGCAAGGTCCTTTCAGTTTGACTATCTGTTTTTTAACAATGGCTTCAAATGCCATATCAGGAGTAAATAAACCTGTTCTGTGGAGATAAAAGAATATGTAAGATGGTAAAAAAAGAATCATGCAAGGAAGACTCTCTTTTTACTGAATTGCCTATCTTCAATTTCAGAGGCTTACAGCTGAGCAATAACATCTCTAACAAAAACAGCCTTCAACAGAATTAAATTTGCTCCTTTCCCTTGAAAAAACAAAGTGTAATTGTGAGTAAGAATACAAAAATAGAAACACGCCCTACTACTTGAAAATGACTGCAAGAACTCTAAAAGTACCAATATAATGCAGTAAAGCCTCTTCAGCAGTGCATCAAACCTTAGAGAAGAGATGAATGGCAGCTGCAGCACTCCACACACAATTACTTGCACAGCAAACTTGTAAGAATCGTGTAGCTGTACTTTGCACTCAGAACAGTAAATGTGGTCCCATACTCAGAGTCTAATATGGAGAACTTCATAGTTGGTCACTGCACAGTATATAAACCTACATAACAGATACCTCACAGAACCAGGTCTAAACAAATCAGCCTTACTTCTCTTTCAAGCATTGCTTGCAAAGGTCTATAATATCTTGGCAGATGGTAAGATTCATTAGAAAAGTAGACTATAAAAACATGCCCAAAACTATCAGCTTGCCAGCACAAATTCCTGATCAAGACCTTTCCATCAGTAAGTCCAGAAAATTTCCAATACTGCACCACAGCTAATGGAGTCATCCATTTGAGAACTTAAGACCTAATTTTAAAACGTATGTTGGGGAAGCAGGCTGTGAGTTCACTGTAATGTAATCGTAGATCACAAAATATTGTAATTCCTAGCAGGTAACAGCTGAGTTGCACGTGACTTCAATTTCACAATCCCCAAGAAGAAACCACTTAGCCTTGGAGTTTTGGTGCATCTTGTAGGTAAACTTCCTTGTGAATAAGGACTCCTAAGCAAGAAGAAGCAAGACCTACCTCAGTGCTTCCTTAAATTGACCAAGAAAACAAAATAAATATCTGTTCATTATCTTCTTCATGTGACAGTAAAGACACAGCCAACTTAATGTAGTGCTTCTGTTTGTGTCCTCCAATCTCAGCCCTTTATGTTGGCCTAAAATATCAGTTTCTCCAAACCTTTGGAAAAGTTCAAGTAGTCTATTTCATGCTCCTTTCTCTGACAAGTTGTACTATTCAAATAAGGTAGAAATGGCCTACAGACGATTTGCATAACGTTCTCATTTCATCATTTGCTGGTGCAGAGAATTCTATTGCTTCAAGGTTTCAGGGCAGAGCACTCACCAAGTCACCTTGGTAACATAATTATACAAGTAACATGAAGAAAATTTTCCAAAAAACTAAGAACAACACAGCTTATAAGCAATGCTTTCAGAACATATTATGTAATCACAAGTTGGTAGGGAGATGTAAAAAATAAAACAAACAAACAAACAAACCAACCAAAACAAACAAAAAAAAAGCCACAAAATAAGAACTCAGGCCTTTTGGAATGTCTTCTATTGTCAAAAGAACAAAAAATGGGTATGTGTCTGATAAAGTGTCCCTCCAAAACAGACTGATGGTTCCAAAAGGAGATAAGTGGGTCATTCCAAACCAAATACCTCCTCTTCCCAAACCTAAAAATATACTGCAGACATACCCACAACCTCAGCCAAGTCACTTGTAAATCAGTCATTTCAAAAAACAGTTGAGAATAAAGGGGAGTAAGATACTGCAAGGAGTCTGCTGCAACACAAGCTGAAAGATTTTTCTTATACCAAGGCACAAGTTTTCCCTCTAAAACTTATGATTTTTCAGGAATGCAGGTACACCAGAACTGCAGACTCTACCAGGAAAATAAAAAAGTAACTGATTTCCTCTGTAAAATAATTTTCTAGCCTAAGTAAATTAAACCTCTTCAGGCAAATCAGTTGTTTGGCCCAAAACCGCTACCTGAAAAACAGAAGTGTGAAGGAGTGGAAGATAAAGGTCAGCTGCTGGGAGCAGGGTGTTAGCAATGGAGTCGAGCAGTCAATAGCCAGGAAGTCTGTAGGTTCAAGAGACTACACTCTCTACAATGTGAATGGCCTTGAAAACACGGGAGCACTTGCCTGATACCATGAATGTTCTTGATGGCATAACTTATTTCCCTCCGCAGTTCCTTCTCATTGAATTCCATCTAGAAGAACAAAAGCATATGAAAACATATTAGGGTCAGTTTTTTAAATAAAACAAAAAATATTACCTCTCTCAGTATAACTGGAGGACAGGCAAGTTCAACTGGCAAAAATACTAATTTCTATTTATACTAAACAAAGCATAAGCATTTTAGAATATTTCAACACTAAGGCTACAGGCAGCAGTAAGGATTGTTGAAAATTATGCACTCTTCCATTCCATATATAGCAACAGCTGGCACGATCTTGCAGAGCTGACAGAGTAAGCCAGAAACAGCATTTGGAAGATGCAACTCTTTTTTAAAGCCCCGTTTCCTAAAGTGATGCAACTTCTGTGATCATGGTCCATTTATCCTCCCCTTCCCAGTTTACTGTTTCTCAATGAAATTTAAGAGAGTAGTGGTCTCAGTTATGAATTTATAAAGCTTTTCTTTAAGCTTCTTGAAAGCCAGCTAGCTGGAAGAGAAGTTAGTGTTGTCACAAACAGAAGGGTCATTACCTAAGCCCAACTGTCAGCTGTGCTGTTGGACGGCTAGACGACCTACCACATTTAAACCCTGGAACCAGCCACAACCCTGTCTTGTTCTTATCCAGCTGAATGCTGGGGAATGTCAAGGCAGTTGAACATAAAACAGGTAGAAAGGAGGTTTAGGAAAAGTGTAAAAGAATGGGGACTAGAGAAACAGTAGGGTTCATGGCGAGGGGAAGCTGAAGTCACTGCAGTGAAAGAAATATCAAAGAATATATAACATACATTCATAGAAATCCAGGTTTCATCAGTTCACACCCCACTGGACCTCTGTTTATTGTTACCCAAAGGATGGGTAAGCACGAAGAGATATAGCAAGAGGAGAAGTATTATCTCAGAACACCAAATATGCTTCTGCTCCACCTCCCACTATGAAAACGTAGGACTGAAAGTTGGCTTTGGTTTTATGCTTTGAACACAGGAAGTAGAAAACACAAAAAATGGCTATTTTCCACAACTTTACTAGCTACTTGAACACAGTAACTTATATCTACCAACTATAGTTGTTTGCTTGCCCCATCTAACCAGAAGGAAGATGCCATTTGTGATAAAACAATTAAAAAAGCATGGAAAATTTTAAGAACTAGGAATATAATTATTTTCTAATTCCTATATTTCAGAATTCTTAGCATGTCTTAGTATCCAAAACCAGAAATGAAGCCAAATGTCTCAATTACCACTTAACGTAATTTATTCCACAGTTAAGTGCATGTTCTTCTAATCACACCTTATCTTGGCTTTACTACTATCAGTATGAACATAAGAACACATAAATAAAACACAAAGCACACAATCAAGATGGATAAATACCTTTACTAGTTCAAAAGGAAAACGTTCATGGAAAATGCGGTTGATTTTGGCACCTCCTGAAAGTTCTAGTGTATCAACCTGATCTCCTGATCCTTCGATTCTTTTTTCAAAGTCCACTGAAAACTGCTGTACCATCCTAAATTTCAAAGTGGGGAGAAAAACACTCAAAAACCAAACACAACCATTTAATCAACATTCAACAACCAACTCTTACTTCAGTTCTATGTGACAACCAGTACCTATTAAAACATGTTTAGGAATCAACAAAAGTATCTATAACAACTCATTCAGCTAAGCTACCAATCCCTAAAAATCTGTAACTATACACACCCCTTCTCTCTCACAGGACATAGAGCAGTATATTATTTTCTTTCTTCATAAATGTTGTCTTTTTAAAAAATACTGTTTATTAAACTGTATATTAAAGTCAGCTACAAATACAGCATGGTACCAGGCTACATTCATGTTTTATCTATTATCACAATAATTGTACACGTAAATTTTTAACTATTTTTAAGACAATAAAAAGTTATAGCAGCCTTTTTAGTAGGATAAGTAAACAAAATTCCTGAATGTTTACGTACTGTATTTGAATAGAAAAGCACGCCCATTATTAGATAGTGTTACAGAAACTGCAGAGCTCAATGAGACAGATCAAAACAAGCAAAAATCTCCAATCTTACAGCAAAAGATATCATTTGTGGAGAGCTTCCTTCTCCACAATGACCTATTGATCTTTCTAATATCTTTCAAAAAGATACAGTGCAATACCATATGTGAAGCAAGCCACTGTATTGATTCCGTGCTGGGAAACTAGGAATAGATTGCTAAGGAACTGACTTTCCCATACCAAAAAGCTAGGCCGAAAAGCAGTATTAACATGGCAGTGTGGCAGTTGTCAGTACCACAAGCTCCAGCTTATTTGGCTGGGCTTAGACTACTGTAGCAGGAGCATTTAGACAAACACACATGACAATTCCTCCAGTTATGGAAAATTCATAGATTGGTTTTTTGTTTTTTTTTTTTTTTTAAGAAAGTACAAACATTTGGTCATAACATTTTGCATGACAGATTCTGACAAAAAGTAACATTTCATATTAACTGTACCTAAACCTCAGATACCTATATATGGCCAGTTTAACAGAATTATAGAAAAAGTCCAAGAGTAGGGCCCCAAACTTAATTTTTGAAGAGGATGGCAGAAACTTAAAGTTATCTAATGGGATGAGGTGAGGCAGATTTTTTTCTTATATGCATTATGGAACTCGTTCTCAAGAATCAGAGGAGAGAGTTCTAGTTATGTTACTTTCCATATCCCAAAAAGAAAAGTGAGAAGAATTTTTATTGACAAAAGCGGTCAATTTATCTCACAGTACTTACTTAGAATGAAGTAATTAGAAAAATGTTAAAATACCAGAACAAGCATGAGATACCAGCAACATCTAAGAATTCACAACACTTCATATGTGTTTCTAGCAGTTCAGTCACCAAATGTACAGACTGAAAAAAACCACCCATGTTGTACTGTCATGGAAGAGTCAAGGTGATGTCCTTCTGCTTCTGCAACCAAAACATCTGAAATCATGAGGGACAGACTGTTTTGGACAGAGTTGTTACAAAACCAAGCACTAAATTCGAGCCTTCAGCTGGCTCAAGAAAGCCTCTCTAGTTCAGGTGACCATTTTCTCTCCTGAATTCTAGATTTTTAATTGGAGAATGAATCCTGCTCAAAACATATGCATTTTCACAATCCAGTGCTATTACTATCTATATCATATAACAAGAGAGGGCTGAAAACCTTTGAAATCAGTCTGAGTAGCAATGTGACAACAGTCATACAAAAAAGAAGAGCTAGTTATATTTTACATCTCTCTTTTTTTTTTTTCCTTTAGATGCTTCCTCTTCTTAGAAGTAAATTTTAATCCCATGTGAACATAAAAGTGGCCGCAGAGGGCTACAATTAGAAAGCAAGATAAAGTGGCAGACCATTCAGGTGAAAAGGTATGCAATATAAGTGTATCAAGCACCCCTGGAAACAGACCAAGTAAGGAAGCTGCATAAAGCAAAGCAGCAGGTACTAACGGGGCTTCAATCAAAATGTCAGCATTGCCCTTTTTCCTTAGTGCTAAAACCACAATAAAGAAAAGGCTCCAATTCTACTTCCACCTGATTCAAAGTCAAATGAACTGTCACCTCTGTTCCATCACTTTACAATAGTGTTATCAAAGTCTTGTCAGACAGATTTATTTTGTGGATGAGACCGAAACTGGACAGTGACTTCAGCAGTTCAAAAAAAAAAGCTTTTAGTTTGGAACTTGTGATAACAATGTAGGTCCAGAAATTATTGCAGTTCCTCTGATAAGAAACAACAATTCAATCCATGACTTCTTGAGTCTAAAAGGGTCAACATCTGCCAGGTCAGTTTTAACAAAAGCACAGGTGGAAATGAAGGTGCTCACATCACCTATTTTGCTGCTAGTGGTCAGATTCATGCCCAGAGCGGCAAACCACAAGAAAGAGGTTTTCACCCATCCCAATCACTTGAACATAAGAATGGCTGCACTACAGCAGAACAAAAGCCATATCGTGACAGTCACCAATAATACGTGCCTAGGAGAATAGAGCAAGCATACAGTAATATTTCTCCAGAATACTCTCTGGGCCTTCAATAAATTACTTTTCATGGATTCTATAAAGTAGGATTTTGTCCTTGTACTTACTAACCTTAAATGTTTCCCCCCTCCCCAAGGATCTGCCTAGCTGCTTTCTGAAAGCACATGAACTTTTAGTATCAGCTTCTGTAGCAAAATGCTCTGTGGCTTAGGTGCACATCACATGAAGGACCTACCATCTATGATTAACTCTTATCTTGCCATCTTTGAGCTGTTTTGGATAGCCAAGTTTTTCTATTAGAAAGAGAAGCATTCTCCTTTCAGACTCCTCATCTCACAGACTTCTAACAATCTCCTTCCCTTGCTTGAGGTCATACTTTTGCTAGGCTGAAGAATGTGTCTATACAATCAGAAGCAGTTTCTTACCTTTGATCATCAATGTTTCCCATTTTTGCACCTTTTCCTGTTCTGCTTTCTCTCTTTTCTAGGATTACTAAAATTAATTTAGGGAAAACTGCTGAGATTGTAAAGTAAATAAAGTGTTCTGGAACATCAAGCACATAATTCTTTGGACTTTGCATACAGAATCCTAATCTTTAAATTTAAACTCATTGGAAATTTAAAAAAAAAAAAGCTGGGGCAAAACAAACCTATGCAAAGTAGAAAAGTAGACAAAAGACTAGACACTCACTGCAACAAGGCTTTTGTTTTTCTGGTTGGATCTTCTGGTCTGAAGTTTTTGTATACCTCTACTTCATGTTCTATGGAAAGCAGCTGGCTCTGGAGTTTGCTTCTGAAGGCTGGTAGAGTATCCCGAATATGATTGGTAAGTTGCTGAAAAGCAAATAAAAGCCCTCTTATACTGTTAAGAAAGATGAAAGCAAGAGCACAAACATTTGCTTCTGACTGCCAAGCATATCAGCCATGACCTGTTCTAGTTTACTAATGCAGCTCCTTTTGATCTTTGAAGCAATGGAGACTGCTAAAGAACAATACATGTCTTTTGCATACACATTATAAGGAGACTTGAAAAATTCCTTGGTACTCTGACTCACTGAGCCCCATTACTACATATTTGTTTAGTTACACACAAAAAACTTATACACATTACATATTTGATTTGAAACAATCTCTCATCACTTGGTACTCATGACACCACTCCCACTTTGCTCGTTGTCCTCAGGGAGCTTCCCAATTCCCTATATACTTTGTTCAGCACAATGACTCCTTTACTGTACAGCCACAAGGCAATATGAGACAAGGAAGAGTTTCTGAGCATCCACAGCCCATTGAGAACAGAGATGCAGGGAAGTACAGACATACAGAGTATCTACTTGGCACTCCTCACCATTGGGAAAAGTCATCTCCACGTGATTTCTGCTCCCTTGTACAAAGTATAATATAAAGGGAAGAGATATTAACGATTATAGAACTTCACATTTTTTAAACACTTGATTTTTGGCTGAAAAAGCTTTTATCACTCAGGACTATCAGTTTTCATTTCTGAAAATACAACTAAAAGTACTCTCATGCATTGTACCCATTCCTTGATTAAAACTAAAGCAGAATTCTTGCACTATGCTACAAACTCTCTTCCTAACCCCAGTCAGACAAGCTATAAGTTAAGAAAGTCATGTAGTAAAATATGTAAACACAAAAGTTGTTCAGCAGACCCAACAGGCACAAAAGCAAAAGCTGGAGCTTCCCTGGAGCACCACCGTGTGGATACAGAGAAACTGAAATATTACCTGAAACTACAAACACTGATAGGTGTTTAATATCTTGGGGATGAAACTTAAATAGATCTTCCCATATATATAATATTCTACACACAGTAGTAGTAACAGAAGGCCTTTGTCACACTGAAACAGGTAAATTTATGAAGCAGCTCACAAAAAAAGTTAATAGTACATAAAGTAATGCAGGTCAGGACAGATAAGACAGTACAAAGGTGTATGTGGCTCAGGCCTCAGTCTCACAACTAAGATACATGGATTAGACTTTCAAGACATAAAAAGAGAGAAAACATCCTAAACACAGATGAAACTGTAGGATACAAACGAGTTCTTGCATCCTGCTGAAGACTTTGGTTCTGAGGCACAAATAAATGGCATTAGCACTCTTCTTGAATGAGTCCAGAGCATGCCATAAACCTGGCTGTCAAGTTAGTTACAGCTGCAAAGTCCCCTTAGCAAGAAACTGAGCAGGCCAGCCATGTTGTTTTCTTCCTTACTAACTTTTCTGCTGATTCTATCTGCTGTCCAAAATGGACAAAGCCAGACTGACCTAGTCTTTGTCCATTCCAGACCAAAGGCTGCAATTTGACAGTGAACTGAAAAAAACACTATCCAGTTTGACTTGCTGAAATGCCAAGAACACCGGTCAGCTGACAAACTAAGTTTAAAAAAAAAAAAAAATCATGGCATCACCAGTAATTTTAGAGAGGCAGACATGAAATGATCCTTCCCTCTTCGAACTTGCTGGGATGCCTGATCATTAGGGTCACATGCTATTCAAGCTAAGGGATGTTGGTGTGAGAGTAATACCCAAAGACAGAAAATGTAAAGAGAATTACATACTCCTCCAAGTTTGATGTAGGCAGTGTCTTCATTAGGACAGTAAGCTATTGGTTTCTGCTCCAGGTAACTGGAAAACAGCCCTCTATTTCCTGCTGAAGGAAGCTGTGATCTGATACAGTTTGGCATGGACTCAGAAGTGAACCAAAGATTGGGGCAAAAATAAAGGTCGTGTAAACAAAAGTGTTCCAATTACTGTATTTGTCATTTATATCATTAGCATACAGTACACTGTTTCTATTAAAAACTGCAATGAAGTGTAGATTTTGAGATTAAAGTATAGCCATACAGTGAACCCTCAGTATACATGATTTCTCAAAATGTCTCTTTTTCTCCCCTCTAATTTCTAAATTTGGATTCTAAAAATCCTGTTAAACTAGAAGAAATGTGATAATTAAGGAATAGGATGGTATTCTTCCAACAAGGTCGCTGAATCTTATTTTCTATGTTCATATTCAGTATTCAAGAGAACAGGAGAGTGCAGAACTGTCAGTAAAAATCAGGAACAATATCTCACAGTAAGTTTTTGTATGCTACATGTAATATCCAGCTTTGTTTATTACATTGTGAATATTAAAAAGGTCAAAAGCAGGAAAGAATAAATGAGGTTCACTGACCAACATTCATTTCAATAAAGATGTTATATTGGTCCTATCATTATAAAAGCCTCCTTTCACCACAAAGATATCAGGTTTTACCTGGTTTAGAACTTTCTGGAGATATGGTGTACCCATTCGATCTGCCATGTGTCTGTATGCAGGGTGGGAAAGAAAGAATTTCCTTTCTGCTAGAAGAGCTGCCTTTATGTCCTTCTTCCCCTCAATGTCTTTCTGGCTTCTGTTTATGACACCAATATAACCTAAAACAACAAAAACACAATGGGTAGGTCAATGGAGCTGCTGCCTGAACTACTGAATTCACATTACGTACAAACAGACTGCCATGGTTCGAACAAAACTTTCCCAATTAGGCATTTCAGGTATTGTTTACAAGCACTGTAATGACCTTAACAGTGTCTAAATTGTCCATCCTGTTTATATATAACATATACACTTCCTTTTAAATCGCCTTTTCAAATACACAAATATCCGAAACTTTGGTGTACCCCAAAGAAAGCACTTCCAAAAATTAACAAACAAAAAAAGTCTCAAAACAAAATCAAATCACAGGCACAGGTCTGCACAGGCAAATGATATGATAAAATACAGGAAAATTTATTCTCATTTGCTGGACTAACATGCTCCTAAACTGTTTTCCACATTCATATAATGGAAAAGATGGCGGTCTCATCAGTAAATTATAACTAAAATCAAAATTCTTTATATGGTTAAAAGTATGAGTGACCGTGATCGTAGCTGCCAGAACAATCACATGGAAAATTTCTGAAAGGGGTCAAAATTTGGTTTACAGTGAGATTACCACAGCTCTGGTGCTTGCTTCTATCATATGTAAAAAGAAAAAAAAAAATCCTTTGTTGTAAGGGACAGCAATCTGGCACAGAAAATAAAATTGGCCAACAACTTAAACTGTCATTTCTTGTTTCCTCTGGAACATGTAGTATATCTCCCAGGTCCAGAACAAAAAAACAAAAAAACAAAACAAAAAAAAATTACTTACAGTATATTTTTAGTAGAGCCCCTTTTTGTTTGCTGAACATCACAGAATCATACAATGGTTTGGGTTGGAAGGGACCCTTCAAAGCTCATCAAGTCCAAACCCCCTGCAATGAGCAGGGACATCTTCAACCAAAACAAGTTGCTCAGAGCCTCATCCAGCCTGGCCTTGAGTGTTCCCAGGGATGAAGCATCTACCACCTCTCTGGGCAATCTGTTCTACTGTTTTATCATCCACACTTTAAAAAATTTCTTCCTTATAACCCCATAACTTTTGATTTACCCTCAGAACTCCCCATCACCATCCTTACCCAAAACACCTTCTGGATTGCAAAGAATATAGGCAACATTCTCACCTCTACGAAGAGGAAGTAGTTTGTTTTCTAGAATTTCTCTTGCATCTGTTCCTTCATCCATCAGATCCAATTTTGTGATCACACCAATGGTCCTAAGGCCTGATGAGGGTGAAGACAAGAGGAAAAAGATAGTGAAGAATCATTTATATTCAGGAAAACAAATTACATCTTACAATTACATAATAATTGTAATTGGTATGTGACATTCTCAAATCATGTGTCACACAATACCAGCCACAACTGCTATGGCATATGTGGTAAAGAAGGGGTCATCATTGCCAGTATTGAAAGACATTCCTCAAATCTCTTTAACAAGGCTAAGCATGCTTATTATATGACTGTACCAAATTTATCATGTGTATCCCGAAATCCCATCAGCACCAAGGTCCATTTTTGCTAGGTACTGCAAAAATTTCTAGATAGGCATTACCCCACTTGCTTATAAGAGTTAGTGACCAAATTTTAAAAATACATTTACAGCATCATTACCTGGATCATACTGAGCTAACGGTTATTTTAGATATTAAAGCCTATGTGAGACTGAACATATAAATATATTAGAATTTGTATTTCAGACAGGAGTTGGCCTATTACTTCCAGTTATGTTATTGCACTTGCGAACAAAAACTGGTTATGTTCACTCATGCTTACCTTGAGGGTCCACTTCCTTAGCTAACTTCAGTGCATCTGAGTTGGCCAGATCAGTGTTAGCTGGAGTCACGGCCAGTATCAGGCAGTTTTCTCGGGCAATGAACTGCATTATCATGTCTCTGATCTGTTGCTCGATATCTGGAGGCTGATCACCTACTGGCACTTTAGTGATTCCCGGCAAATCAATGAGAGTCAGGCTTAATACTATACGGAAAACACAGGAGCATAAAATTGTTTAGTGTGCCAGACATATTTCAAGAGGTCTACACATCTAAAGCTGCAGACAAATTTTAGTCACATAAACCCCCACGTAATTGCCTTTATAGGTATATAAATGTTGTCAATGTTTCAAACAAAATGCCTGACAATCTGGAAAATACATTTGTTTCCTTGTTGGTCTTTCATCTCTGGATTTATTGGTGCTATTTAATATTTTTAATATTACAACTGGCATAGGAGGATTATACTTATACTGAATATCCTTGAAGGCTCTTAGACAAATGAATATGGCTTTCTGAGCTTTTTCCACCAAACAGAAGCACAGACAACACACCATTCTCATTGCAACTTTCGAATCAACTCGAAACAGGTTTTAGACTTGTTCGTTGCTGTTGTTGGGTCTTGCTGTCGTTGTTGCTGTTGTTGTTTAACTACAGTCTTTCTCAGACCACGCTTTAAACTCTATCTCCAATTAAGAAATTGCCAAAAAACCTCAACAGCTAGCCTAACTTACATAGTAAAATTGTTGTTAAGGGGTACGTGGGTATGCTTTTGTTTTGATCTTGGCGTTGTTTTGGTTTTGTTGTTTTGTTTTGTTTGGTTTTTTTTAAATAAATGAAAGAAATGTGAAAGAGTTTATCACTTAAGAAAGCCTGTTTCCTCTGGTGTAATTTCCCCAGTACAGGCCATAGTGCCAACTAGAAGCATTTTAACTTGCTCAGCCAGTACTGGGCTAACAGGACACCTCTTAGACAAACAAGAAACATGCTATTCCTAGAAATGAAACACCAGAAATAGATTTTAGGTCTGGCTAATTCATACAATAGTGGCTGAACTAGAAGACTGATCCTAATAAAACACAGTAAGAGCATTAAGTAGGAAATTTGCACTTTCTCTTGGACTCAGCACATTCAACAAACAAGCTCTGAGGCAGGGCATTTAGTCCAGCTCCTCTCCAGTTGGTTATGTCACATCTGTATAGCAGAGAGGGGCTCTGGGGCATATGTTTAGAGCCAAGGCTGCTTACGGAATATCAAAAGGAGGTTCAGCATCTCTTTAATTACCTCTCCTCTAATTTTAATCTTTCTGTCCTTTGATTCACAATGAAAGCATCAGATGAGGTGGCTGGAAAAATAAAGTGCTTCAACCAAACATACCACTTTTCTCCTGTATCCAGGACAGATTCAATGCAAAACATTTTCTCTAGATTGCCTTCATTAAATAGGCAGATGGCAACCAGACGAATTAACTTTGATCTATCCTGGGGGTCTACAACAGAAAGCAGCTTCAAACACCATTGTTGTCTACGTGTATTTCTAATGACAGCAAACAATAAACATCCAATAGGGCCAGGAGACTTAATGGTTTTCTAGATCCCTAATCAGGGAATCCATCTGAAAGGTGGCAAAAAAATTTTGCCACTAAGTCTCTCACGTCCTATTATTTGTCTTTACAAATGGTGAGCTACTAACTAAAGATGTATGTCATACAGGGGAGATTCTTTTCACCCTGATTCAGAATGAGAATATTTTTAAATCATGAGGATATTCAATGAGACAGAGAGTCTGCATTCTGCCTAGCTCTAGTGGCAACTGCTCTCCAACACAGAGTGGTTTCCTAACACAGGAAAGGCTGAGAATTCTTCCAGAGATATATCCACTTTTGGTTCAACTCATCTCAGAAGTTTTTCATCCCAAAAGACTTCTGTTCAAGCAATGAGAACATTTACAAAAGGAGACAGACAGACATAAAAAATGCATTACATGACAGAAATATAAAGCAGAATGATTTTACCTACCATGTGGCGAATATATTCTTAAATTAATAGGAATTGAAGAAATGCCTTTGTTCACTCCTGTTATTCTATCTGTTTCTACTTCAATTTCTTGACGAACTTCATCAAAATCCGTAAATTTCCTCCCTTTGCAGTGCAGAAATTCAGCATATTCTGTTAAAAATATTAATAGAAACTCTGTATTTCACAGGCTTGTAGACTTGGACACCCACTTTCGAGCCCCTAGTATTCTCCAGACGTGTACGCACAAAAGGATGTCATCGTGGATATCAGGAAAGCACTACACGTGAGCACATGCTAGAAGTATGATTGCACAGATGAAAAGCAGCCTACAACAAGAAAGGGTTAGTTAAAAAGTCAAGCTGACTGGATATGATTTACTGCTTTTATCTCTAGCATGTCATCTGGAACAACCTGAAATATTCAAATAGGTACCGTTTACATTAATGGAATAAGGAACAGATTGTGAATCAGATTCTGAGTGTTCATCTGATTTCATTTGCCTGTTAGAAAAGTAATTCAAGTTCTGTATCATGAAAGATTACTAGCACTTGTTTTCAAAAATCTAAGAGCCCATGTCACATATGATTTTAACAAAGGAATTCTGTGCATTTTTACAAGTTTGTCATGAAAATAAGATCACTTAAAAACACTGTAAAATTTTTAAAACACAACTCCTCATTTCCTAAAGACTTCTTGTGGTCTAAATACAAGCCATGCTTAAGAAGCTTATAAAAGCTTTTCTTGATATAGCTGTGATTTTGTTGCAGTAGAACACAATGAATTCCTAAGTCTTCAATATCATACAAGTTGCTCTCTTATCTTAAAATGGCAACAACCAGCAATCAGGGATAGATAACAGTCTAATTCGTTACACACAAACCTGACACTAGGTCCCTGTTTTGGCCCTTGAGTCCAAATACTGATGCTAATTACTGTATCCTTCTGAATTTCCTTCCTTAGAGCTGCATAACCAAAAGCACAGCTCAAGATTTTAAAACTGGAGCTTCTTCCTTCAAATAGGGCAAAACAGAACACAAAAGTTTATCTCACATAACAAGGCTGTTATCAGGTACAATGACATAAACAGTAATCACAGACATAAGCTCACATCGTATCTCCTCAAGGTCTAACCAGTAGGACTGCAGAAAGGCCAGACAGAATTGTGCATGTTTATTTCATCCCGCAATCAAGGCCTGATCTCAAAGTTCCATTTAGGTGTTTCTTTCCTAAAAAAGACCTCAAACATCAGGGCAAAGAGCTTGCTTGGTACTCAAAGAAAGAACAGTAGCTCAGGAGAACTGATCCAAGAATATAGACTAATAGAGAGCCTTATGTATCAGTACTGAAATCAGTTTCCCAACAGTCACTTCATTACTATTGTCAACAGAGCTGTTAAAAAAAACAAATAGTCAAGACTACACATGAAATTGTAACAATAGTTAAAGCAAAGGGAAAACTAAAAAAGGAGAAGAGTGGAAAACAACAAACACCAACTTTTCTGCACTATAATACCATAATCCCTTCAGATTCAAAGCTTGAGGGACAGGGAAACCCTCCCTTGTTAAAATAAAAGTAGCACATTTCTTATTCTAAAAATAAGGGAGCACATAACAAGAATCTCTGTCTTACTTTTGACAATTTAAGAATTCCAGAATACCTTACATTCCTTTTTAGCTCTAGCAGCATCATGACAATGACGGGGGGATTTGCATGTTTCATTGTCAACTGTTTAAAAAAGCAAGGAATATTCAAATATTTCAAGGTGAAAGATAATGTGGTGCACAAAATAAAATATCTCAGTTGTTCTAGCACGTTTGAGAATTTACATTTGTAAAATTTGTTAACTCAAAGTTGGAAAATATGTACTGAAAAAGAGAGCTGGCACGTGGCTCTTATTTTGTCCCAGTTCTTCATGCACTGCTACAAAATAAAACGTATTCTTCTTAATTACCTTTTTTTTTCCCCCCAGTGGTTTATCAGATTTTCTCAGAAAAAATATTTCAAGATTCAGTAATTAATACTTGTTGCCTAGCTGTTATCAGTTGACTGACTCAGATGACAGTGAAAAATCTTTTCTTTGTTCCACTTAACACTCAGTAGCAGAAAGAGCCTCTAACTGAAATGGCTTCAAGGTAATTCAAATGGAAATGTTTGCTACTTTTCAGCTGTGTTAATATTTATTAGTAGCTCATTCCTCCCAGTGACATCTGTGGTCCCACTAGTTCTGAAGGAATAGACTTTACAATGGTTCATAACCTGTGGTGCCACATACAGCCTACGGAATAAAAATTCAAATGAACAAGCAGTGCTTTGTTTTACTGCTTTCAGCCCTTATTCTGTCCTTGGCAACGATGCCTTCAGCCAGACTGCATAAGCACATGCTTTAATGCAATCTTCAGTTTGCAGCTTTCATACACAGAAGAATACCAGGGAAACACTTTATTTACATTTTTGTGTGAATGGACATGAAGCGAGACAAGAAAAAGTGATCTTGCCTAGTATCTAGTTTTCAGACAGGTATTTTCTGTATAAAACTGAAGTTATGCTAAGAAAAAGAAAAAATAACTAAAAAATCAAAACATTGTCTTGCACATAGGATCCTTTTTTTTCCCCAGACTCATTCAAAGCACCTTGGATAACGTAGAATGAAAAGCTACCATAGCATAGTTCTCTTCAGTGCATCCAACCACAAATGTCATGATAAGTGATTATTACTCTCTTCAGTTTTTATTAAATTAGACAAATCACCCAAACAAGTGTTAAGGGATAACATTTTTTTGAAAATGCTCCTCATTTTTTCCTGTAAGTTATTTCTCTCTATGCTTTTATTATTTAATCTAGCATAACATTGTATTGTTATTAACAATAAATAGTCATTGCTGTTTTCAAACAATTTAAATTACATACACACTTGAAACCTTTCATAAATCTGTCTCTAAGCTAAAGAGAGCAGAGTTAGGTTAACCATGTGATGAGACATGAAACAGCCCTTAGAAATACATGAGAGATGTTTCAGAAAACATCCTTGATCCACACGAGGCTGAACCCAAGACCCTTCAAAATCTGACAAAGCCCACAGACTTTACCTTATACAGAATAACCTGTTACTAGAGGCCAGGAATTTACCAAGATGAGACAACAGGATTCAGAATTCTTCCCCACCTGATTTCGAGCAGAGTTGTTCCAAGTCTGTGGTAGTATCCAGCCTAGCATACTCAAAAGTTATGTCTCCAGCTTCAAGTTTGCCAAAAAGGTGGCTCATTAAATTACAGGCCTGTAGCAAACAACTTAAATACACATAGCAACGCAGAAATACCTTCTATTACTGCACCTTCTATCTTCCAGTCCCCTAGGGAGATATCACCCAAGCAACAAAAGCCTTGTTAGCTTCAACAAAGCATTCCACAAAACCCTGGAATGCTTTCCAAGAGAATTATTTCAAGAAAGTGATTTAAAGACATGCAAATACACATCACAAGTTAAAGTACCTTTTCTTTGATGATGGATCAGTTTGTTCTGAACAAAGTAAATGCAGTTAAATGAATCTGTTTAGACCTTAGCAAATCATTCAGTAGATCTTCATTAAAAAGATAGGCAATATCAAAACCTCTTATTGTTTTACCCAATCTATAATCCCTCTTCTAATTCTCCATTTCTGTAGCTTTGCTAACATGCTGAAGATAAAATATTCAAAACTCGAGCATTCCACTGCTAACCTTCAATTAGCACACCTTGAAGAACTAGAAGTACCCTGGTATTTCCTGAAGAAAAAACCAAAAAATCCTGCCAGTGCAAAGGGTAACAAGAACGTTGTAGCAGAAGAGAATAAAAACGGTATAGATCAGATTAAAGTAACTAGCATTAAATAGCAGGTCATGCTCTTAGGAACCTGTGAAATGGTTAATTATAAGGGTGGACACTCGTACAAGAAGAGGAAAAGTCCTCTTTTCATTATAAGTCTTTCACATGCTTGAAAATTTGTGCTTGTGGAATAAATATAACTCTGTGATTTCAGTCTTATTTATGTTTACCAAATACAAACTTTATAAACACACTCTGTTCTGTCATCCTATGAGCAACACAAAATACTGAACAGGACCTGGAGGGATGTCCCTTCCACCTTGTAAGGTAAACAATTTTGCATCTATCTTATAGGAGTATTTTCGAGACCATGTTTCCTGAGATATTAAAAAAAAACCATGTAAGATCATTTAAAAACCCTTACTGTACCCAAGATAAGAGACACCTACCACACCTTTATTTACATGCCTCCTACCTTGTAATAAAAAAATAAATTAGAACTGTATGACGTTCATCCTTGATGAATCTGTGTCAGGTGCTATTCATCTCAAGCACCTTTCCGATTGCTTGTTAATAACTAATTACAAATTACATTTTCCTAAAAGTGAACTTTAACTGATTTTTCTCTCACTTTTCCTTATGATCTTTTTGAAGGCAGCCAAATATAGAGCCTCTCCTGTCTTTCAATAAGAGGATTTCCATCTTTCCTGATGTCACTGGAGCATCAACTCAAAATCTGTTTCCTGATCAAGGAAATAAAACCTTCCAGGCGAAACCAACAATGAAACTAAGTATTTGTGGGTATGATCCATTAGTCCCAACATGAGCTGAAGCCCATACCACATCTGAGGGTCCTGATGGGAGAACTGTTTTTGACCCCTTACACCCATGCTGACAGATTTCAGCAGTCACCGCTGATCAGCTTGGGTTACTGTTACTAGTACACATACAGAGGCAAGCAAGATCTGCAGTTGCAAAGTAAGATTTGTAGTCTCTGCAACCTTACACCAACAGCTTAAACTCAGGTTTCAGAGTGGCAGCACTATCCCTCTTCCAGCACACCAGTCCTATTTGGGTGGTAAGTCTTTCCCTCTCTCAGGAAGGGGTCACCAGTCACTACAGCCTCTTCCCCATGGTGATGTCACACCTCTTTACTGGTGTGTACAGCACCCCTGTCCAGCATCTGACTGAGTGGTTGCCAGAGAGTGGGATCCAGAGAAGGCATCCACTGTCTTCCTTTGCTCCACACAAAGTGCCCAGTCTTTCCCCTACTATTGGCACTGTGGCGCCTTTCTAGCTTTTGTCCTCCGAGGCCTTCAAATGCTTTCCTGCTGATGAAGTCTGGAAGACCATTTGTGCTAGCTGAAATAACCAATCTAATTTTTTTTTTTTCCAGTTTTATGTTAGAGGATTGTTTTTGCCACCAGATGGCAACAAAAGATGGGTATGCTTGAGGAGCAGTCTCACAACAAAAGATACTTGCATTAAAGCTCAGCAACTTCAATAGAAGAAAGCATCTGCAAGACTTCAGAAAAAAAGAAAGCCAGAATGTCTTTTGAACTTCATGGTGATTTACTTTCCACTTAGTGTTCTGATTAACAGAACTGAAACAAATGTGGGTATTGTATATATGGCTCATTCATCTAAAAATGTCCACCTGAAAAATTATTTTAAAAACCTGTTAATCTGCCACTTTTTTAGCAAAGAAACTAAAGAACCGACCATGAAGCAAATCTGAAATTCCTGCAAAAAATAGTTATCACAATGAGGAAAATAAGCCTCCTAGAGCCAAGGTATTTTAACATGTAAATAACAAATAACAGTATTTATATAACAATGTACTTTTAACAAACAGAAAACCTACAACAAACTCTTTACCCAAAACCTGAGTACATTTTTTGTCACTGCTGTCTAAAAAATATACTACTTAGTCTCAAGAAATCTAGATAATTATTCCACTTTCACAGGCAAGAGAAAGCATAGTAAGAGGAAGAACAGATTGCCTCAAGTTATACAAAATGTATGGCAACAGGGGAAGAAAAAAAAACACAACATAACAACAAAAACACACACACACACTCTAAATAAATGAAAACAACAACAAAAACCACACCAACACACCAACCAAGACCTTCAAAGGTATTTCAAGTCACACTTTCCCAAAGCTTACTCAGCAGCACCATTTAAAAATACCAGCTAACCCCTACAAAAAGTATTTAATCTTACTTAGAACGTTTAAGAAATAGATTTGAACATATAAATTAAGGCATACCAACTCAAAGAAAGAAAAACCCATCAGCTCGCTAGTCCTCTTTTAAGAAATCATGGTAACACATGACAAATCAGTACAGGTTAGCATGTTTACTGGCAAAACTTGCAGTGAGAAGATTAAGAGTTAAAGTGGAACTAATGTACCTTATGTAGAATTCAGTTATATTGCTCCAAGACTACTGAAAATTCATGCAGCCTTGGAATTCTTGTCACATGCTTTGTGTCAACACTTACATCCTAAAGACACACAGGGAAACACCCTTCCAAGAGCACAACTACAGGAATACGTAACACAGTTCTCCTCCTGAAAAGGAATCATGAGTAAGAAAGTGAGGCACCAGCACTCTTCACTCATTGGAATCTGATGAAATATCACAATGGTTTAGCTTTTAAAACAAACACTGTCTGGTGAGAATGGATGAGATTCCTGTGTCCTTCACAGCAGCAGTCAAATACTGAAAGAACCAGCATGTTTGTTGCCTGATTTGGACATCTGACTCTCACAAAATTAACTGCCTTCAGATACAACTTTTCACCCAGGAAAAGAGTAGGTGGAATTCCTCCCATGTGCAACTTCAGAATGGCTAAGTTCATTTATCACAGCTGTCTTGCCTGCCTTGTAAAACTTGAAGTTCACCATCAGCCAGTCTGCCAGTTAACAGCACCCTGCCCACACCTGTGCCTTCTAAAAAACTCACTGAATTGCATCTTCCCAGATGAGACTATTTTTTTCCAAAACTAATCTTTTCTCTGAGCTCCTTCAGAGACTAGTAACAATGAAGGTACAAGAGTCTTGTTTCACTTGACACCAGACATTCCCAATGCTGTGGAATTGCCCAAGGCCATATTTTGATTTATTCTTCACTACCAGGTATTTCTCACATTATCAAACTCAGAGGAAAACAGTCACAACTACTAAAGACTGACTTGTCAGTTGTCATATTTAATTAAAACCTTTGTCTTTGCCTCCAAGATTTCAGCAGAGTGTAGTATTTGCATGGATGTGGAAGTGCAAACGGCATAAATTGATTTAGGAATTATATTGTTCCCACCAAATAATGTTAGCGATTAAAGAAGGTCAACAGGTCACTACAAAATAGCTTTGTACTAATTACACAGAATTTTTTTAAAAATATGAAGTAAACAAAATTATTAAAAAAACAACTCTCCTCATCTCATGAGATTAATTTGTATTTAATTGTCTCATGTTATTCCTTGCATATTTGCATTTTTAAAGAACATAAAGAGACCAGCTCTTTACTCAGATGTGTCAGATCTTCTCACAACCAAATCCTGATGCACACTTCTACAACATGTCCAACCCTAATAGTAAGTGGTCACAGTTTCCTTACTTGGGTATGTACAAAAGCCTTACCTACCAGTCTTTATCCCTTAGTGCAGCAACTCAAAGTTAAATGAAGCTTTAAGCTCTTCTGTCAACCAAATTCACATTCCAAAAGATACTCAGCCACTTCCAAAATGTTGCTAAAATATCATGCAGTCATTTCTGCATGCCTATGTTACAGCATATAGGAAAGTGCCCCCTCCCAAGGAATACCATAAGATAAGGAATAGTTACTTTTAAAAGAGTCAAGAAAGATCCTAGGATTAGAGACCAGTTAAGCTTGCCACAGCAGCAAGAACCTGATACAGACCTCCTATTACTTTCTATAACATTTTGGATAATTATGGACTTGACATATATCAGTCCAGCATCTGCTTCCTGTAAAAGAACACTGTGCTGCTTTAAGCAGTTTTCTTTATTTTCTCCTTTTAAAATTAGTTCAGAAAGATCAAGGTGGCTTAAAAGATAAAGTTATTTGGAATTTCACCACCAAAACCAACAACAGAACAAAGTTTAAAGTAACAAAATAATTAAAGCCTGCATTTTCAAAGGCCTTGGCATCTACTCCCAAACAAGAAATACACAGCGTTTCCCAAAGGGATGCCCTGACTTCTAGGAAACACCCAATTAGGCTGAAGCCCAGTTCTCCGGAATTTGTAAAGTTTTTGTTGTGTTATTTAAGTTATAAAAAATAATTACTTTTCAGCAGAGAAGGTACCTATACAAAAACCTAGAGGTCTACCTAAAGCTACTATGCTAATGCTAATACTATACTACTACTAATAATATACTACAATATTATACTACTTACCACTAAAGCTAATACTATGTGAACACATTAATGGGGAAAAAAAAAACAGAAAGAGAAGCCCTTTCATTGCCCCCTCAACCATGAGACAATTATGTTTTTGCAAAATAGGGCACCACAGACCAGTCAGGATAAGTTTAGAATGGATGTCTAGGAATAAGTATTTAACCACTCAAAGTTAGAGTGTAAGAGTTTACTTACTAACTCATATGTTCCCGCAGTTTAGTAATTTTGTTAGGAATGCCAGCACAGAGCTCAATTCTTTTCTTTCTTCTGTTCTCACATGGTGCTGGGAAAATTAGATGAAGCTTCTCCATAGCTAGGTTTTATTCATGCATTTCTGCATGCTCTGTCAGAGATCTAAAGCCAGATATGTAGAAATGGCAAGTGTTCATATCTCTAACTAAAACTAACTTCATCTTTTATTATGTATATAAAGCACTATAAAGCATATCACACACCTGAAAATCTTGAAGTTTCTAAACTGAGCATACAGAAATACTTTTTCCATTTCTCTTAACTATTTTGCATGGAAGTGAATATTAAACCAGTGATTTTGTTGCTTACATTGGTTTAGAAGCAACAACAAATGACTGAATGACTGAAAACCACAGTTACTTTTACATATATGCTAGAGAACTAAGCTACAAAACAGCAGATTAAGTGCCCCTTAGAAAAGTATAATGTGATGAATTCTGACGAAAGGTCTCAATACGTCACATAGCTCAGTGTTATACACATACTGTATTTTTATTTTGGACCAGACAAATACACTGAAGTCTTGTTCACCCCCAGCCTACCTTCTGCTCTATTTAGTGCAGTGAGCCCAACCAAAAAAGACAAGTCACAAAAACAAGCTGTGTGGAATCAAATCTGAGCGCACTGGAGCAAGAGTTAAAGGTGGAAGTACAGCAATTTTGGTGTGTTAACTAATACAGCTGTAAAGCTCATCAAGAAAGGAATAAATCAAAGCTAATTTCTAAAACACTTGCTTGTAATAATGTCTCTTCACTGCTACAAGCTTGATCTTGGATTAAATTCACTATGTGTTCTAGGATTTAGATTTTACTGTTTTCCCAGACAGGACAGTGAAATTAGTTGGTCCTGAGCGTACAGTTTTGAAGCATCAGGTCTTTGTCCCAGACAGCCTAGTTGCACCTTTCTTCACACTGCTTAAGTTTTCCTAGATTTTTTTTTTCCTCCTGCTTAAGTAGATCAGCAATTTCCAGGCATTGAACCAAAAGAGAAAGATGTTACCTGTTTTGGCAGTGATGAGTTGCAGGACCAATGGCCGTCTTGTTACAATTCCAGAACCTCGTGGAAGGAAATCCCTAGAAACATTAAAAAGAACAGTTACAACCCAGAAAGCACTGTCCAGTTACATAAGATAGTGGACTAATTCCAAACCTCCTCCATACCTTCAGCTGCAATGAAAATGGAATGTTAGTGGGGCCAGATTTAAATCAAACACTACTATAAAGTAGCATCATTAATTTTGGTTCAAGTCAGCAGCAGGTCATTAGACAAATTATGTATTAAGACAAAATTACTGTCTCAGGGCATTACCAATTCTCTTTCTTCATGACCATCACATATAACATCTCAAAATTCACCTTGCATAGTACAAGTACCTGAAGCCATGCCTGCATTTATCAGGGTCTCTAAAACAAATGTGTCCTCACCCTATACTTGATTTAAAGAGGATATGGACCATATGAATACACACACTCTTGCATTACCACACCAAAGCTCTGGCCAAACGAAATTACCAGCATTCTGCACCTACTCTTTCCCATGCTTAAATTTTGACAGTTCAAATACCCAAATAACTTTTCTGGCAACACATCTGCTCACAAGTTTTTCAGTGAAAATTGAACACTAGAAGTACTCTGAGACAGCAAGAGGGAGGGTCCTTGGACCAGAAAGCAAGCAAGGAAGCAAAGACAGCAACTTTCTCATATCATTATGCATCCCCATGATCCTTTCCATGCCTCCAAAGACATGCAACTGAAACCCTACAAAAAACTTGGAAACAACTGTTAGTGCAAAAACAATGACCAGAAACTCAAAGCAAAATAAGGAGGACTTTTTTTCCAGGGTCTTCCTCAGTTTCTATTACTTATTCAACTTTCCAAACCTTGAGATGAGGTTCAGTGAGGGGCTCTGAAGAGCACTGCCTTTGACTAAGCATCTTCAGATAACTGTGTTGTCACATGAGCTACTGCCAGTATAAAGAGTGAGACAGGAATGAGCTGTGTGTTTGGGAGGGGTGGGGAGAAGGACAAGAGTCAAAGGAAGTAAGACAGAGCCCTGTCAGCCTTTAAATTGCTTAGAGGTGTCTGCTCAAACCACCTGAAAAACCACGTTACTTATGGTCATTGTGTATCTTCATACTGACCTTGTGCTACTTAATGGATGCCTGATTTTAGCAGTTCCTTTAAGGCAGCACACAAATCTACAAGTTTTAAACCAAGCTTAAAGAGGCACATCCATGAAAAATAAAACACACAAATAACTCAAACTTCAGGATATTATTTGTGCAAATCAGAGCACGTTAGGTCTGGGGAGTCCCTGGTCAAGACGGGCTGAGGAATGCAATGACAGTGAACCTCTTTCCACAAGCGTCAACAAGAAAAGAAAATTCGCCAGCCTGCAGAAGAGAAATATGACAACTCTACCTGGGATACAAGCTCTGAAGACTTCCTTCCCACCCTAACATCTAGACATAACTAACTAACTAAATACATGAAATCACGTAAACAAGCAGTTATAAAGCTCTGAGGAAAAAGACTGGCTGCCAGCTGTGTCCCACACCACTTTAGAACTCCCCAGCATTTTGAATGAAACAATGTTAATTTCTAGATAAAAGTCTCACTTTCTCAGTACCTGTTTGTGTGCTTACAATATGATTACTCTTCAAACTAAAGCACACCAAAAACAGAGATGCTGTTCAAACACAAACTAGTTCATTAACTTCTCTACTCAAACACAGATCTGCAGGCAAAAGTGCAATTAATTAGGAATTCAAATAATCTCTAAAACAAAGATAACGCAAAAACATCACACATACTGATTTATATCTGCCACCATGTTTTTTAACAGTTGAGACAGCAGATGCTAAAGGCCTTCAAAAGGTCTGATGCAATTTCAATACTTTGCAATGCAGAGAAGCCTGTGTCTCAGTGAAGTGCCATCTACTGATACTTTCTCATAGGCAGGAGGAGAAAATTTTCATAGAAACATTCATTTTCCTGTATGCACTGAAATGACAATAGCCCAGATTGTAGAAAACGCCTGTTGAGATGACAGTCTCCTATGTTGATTTTCAAGCATTTCAGATCTTATTTAAAATAAATAGATAGATAAATAAATAAATTTTCTGTCTAGAAGCTAAAAGGAATTGCCATTCAGGACACACTGGTCACACAAAAGCTAAGGTCCTGTACAGCACATGAGGCAGTAAATTACTTCTTCAGGGAGTCAAAAGCTGAAAAGACTTATTGATTTTCTGCTTCAGACTAAGCACCTTCGGAGATAACGAACACTGCATTAATGCAACTCCTAGTTATACAACACTGACCTTCCCTCAACAGCAAAATTAGAAAGAAATGCATGACAACAATTTTCCTTCAGACCGTTCTCTTAACATGTCCAAAACAGATGGCATTCAATAACCCTCTCTAACAAATAGAACTATTGTCAAAAAGCCCATCGCCTGTTCAAGCAAGCCTCAGCAGAGATTCCTGCTTGGTGAGAGGGCAAACTGTGCTGATCACATAACCAGCTAAACAGTTTGCAGCAGAAGAACATAAGGCTTCTGCTTTAGATGTACAATTTGAAGATGAAAAAATGGCAAAGAATGAGGATAAAAAGGGGCTCATGGGGAGAGTTCAGGAAGAAACTTCCCTTCCCAATAACTTCTGAATGTATATTTTACCTCTATGAAAGAAACATTGATCTTTATTAATAAATATGCCCTCACAGGGAGTATTTTTTTAAAACTTTTGAAATTTCGGCTTCAGCCACAAAGCAGTGGCATCAGCAGACTTTCTCTGTGCAGCCCAAATTGGGTATTACAAATAAATACCTCATCTGTACTTCTAGGAAAACACAGTTCTTTAAACACACACAGCAG
Source organism: Patagioenas fasciata (assembly GCF_037038585.1). NCBI lineage: Eukaryota > Metazoa > Chordata > Aves > Columbiformes > Columbidae > Patagioenas > Patagioenas fasciata. The sequence goes on along the minus strand of NC_092525.1, from coordinate 23,165,923 downwards.
CATAAATCAAGTCTGAGATATAACTTGCACTTTTTTACAAAAAGCAACACAGCACCACATGACCTTTCTATCAGCAAAGGAATCAGATTAAATACTGTACAACTGCTTCTGCAGAAATGCTTACTTTGACAAGACAGGATGCAGGTCTTCTCCCCCTGCCCTTGATATGGAAAGCTTTCTACACAGGGTTTGTTATCAGTGACAAAAGTAAATAATAATAATTTAAAAGGACAGCTTCAGCAGCAAGAAATATAATGGGACTGAACACATTCAAGTTACAAAGGTTCCTTCTAGCCAAAAGGATGATGGCCCTCCATGTCCCAGTGGCACATTTAATATTCTTTGAAGGACAGATTTGAGATAGCTGCTTTTCCAAACCTTTTGGTCAGTGTGTACAGGTATGTCTAGTGAGAGCTGGGAGAAAAATCACATCAGAGTTGAAGCAGCTACAAATAAATCCATCTCGAAAAAAGGACCTGCCTGAGAATTTGTGCACAAAGACAGGGACAAGCGAGAGAAAAGGCTGTCTTGTGTGGTGGTGTAGTGAGCCTGTGAGTACCTGTGTGCACAGCTGCAAGACCACTTAACAAGGTGCAGAAAACAAGAATGAAACACTGTGCAAGAATAAAGCTGGGAATGAAAGATATGCTCCTTTAAAAGACATGCATCCTACATTAAGAATCAAACTACTTCTACATCTTTATTCTCAGAACATTTTCAGCAAAAGGTACCCTGCTGACAACAGCTATACTAGCTCAGCAGCAATGCTGCTGTGACACCACAGTTTGGAGAATGGCAGCAAAGCCTGGCCAGCACTGAATATATCAAATGCAAATAAGTTGCAAGCAGCCAGGTCTTCCAGAACATCAATAACTCTTCAACCTTAGAATACACTCACCTGTTAGAATATCATTAAATATTTTCAGGAGCAAATTTTTTTCAGGACCAAATAGTTTTTACCCTAAAAGCTATAAAGCCACTCACATCTTACTGCACAACATAAACTATGCTGTCTTTGCTCTCTAACACAGCTCACCTCCACTGCCAGAGATCTGGACAAATAGATCTACTAACAAGTCAAAATGTGACAGTGATGAATTGTCAAAAAAAAAAAAAATCAGAAGTCCCTCCAAAGAAAAAGCTTCCACATTTTTCACAAAGAGCAGAAACAACACAAGCTCAGGACAAGAGCCATAGTTCTCTTACAGAGGAGCACAAATTACCCATCTAAATCTATTTCATTTTCCAAATCATATTGGCAATGTTACTTATAAAAGTTTTTCCACTAACCTTCCCTCATGCAGAAAGGTCATATTTCATGAGCTGCTCACATGAACAGCACTGCTGTGCTAGCATTCCACACAGGCCTTTATTCCCAGGATTTGCCAAGGACGGCAACGCAGCTTCAACTGCAATAGGAAGCAATTATGCCAGAAGTCAACAGTTTTCCTAGGCTTTTTTCCAACAGAGTGTTTATTGTTTTATACAACTCCAGCCTGGCACACTAGGAGCACTGGTAACACTTCTGGTTTGCCCTGGCTGCTGAACGGCCATATCTTGTACAAAAGAACACACTGTTTCACAGTGAACACCTACACATGCCTAATACTGCCAAGCATCTCTCAAGTCTGTGGCAAATGTACACTGCGGAGTACAGATATACTACAAAAGGTTTTCCTTTTTCTTGCATTTAGCATATTTAACCTCAAAGCAAAATGCTAAAAAAAAAAAGGAATAGGCAAAAGTGTGGCCTAGTGTAAGCCTACAAAGAGAGATATTAATAATTTCTAACTTCTTTCCTCAGGTTCACCTTTTAAAATCCATAAACCAAACTCAGTTAATTTATAACTAAAGAATTCTTAATGCTAAAAATATACATCTTAACACCTACTTTGGCAGATGTGATCATTCTATCTCACCTGCTCTTGCTCCCATGCTCATCAACACCACAGAGGACCCAGCAGTAGATCCTTCATACATTTTTCTTAATTATGAAGCAAGTTATGCAAGCATCCAAGTGATAGGAAATGTGCTTTGCATTTAAGCAGAGGATTTCTTATGAATTAAATTTGTAAAGTTGAATGAAATACTTTCTCAGAGGAGGTTTGTCATCACTGAGGCCAGACATCGCTGTATTTATTCTTCCTTAATAGCTTTGGAATCACAGTTCCTCTTACCCTCCAAATGACAGTATAAAGGTAACCCCGGGACACATTTTCAAGAAGTCTCAAAAGCTTTAAAGTACTACCTCTGTGGTGCTTGGATGTTCTCAACCACATCCCTTTTTTTTTTTTTCAGTAATACAGTTGCATACACCACTTTCTACATCATACTGTATTTGGCTACATATGTTCTTCCTCACCAGCTCAAAGTACAGAGACCAATGCTTATTATCAGTCCCCACTTGATCTCTCACCTCCTTTCATTAGTTACAGAAGAGTAGATGCTTTTTGTATTGGCACAATGTCCATCAATCAAGTGAGTCACCCACAGCTTTGTTCAATGGCTGCAAAATCTCAGTCTGACAAAACAGAGCTTACATGAAAATGTAGAAAATAATTAATCCTCTTTATCGAAAACCAATGATACCTATCTAAATTAGGCCTAATAGACAAGCTAAATGCATTAAAAGGCTGTGGATTTTTAGTGATCTCAGATGTATTAGCTCCTAAAGCTCAATACCCATCTTTCCAAGGTTTTTTGTAAACCTCACAGCACAGATGCTGGCATCCTTATCATGACATTTTAGTGCTTAGACAAAATCCTCTAATAAAGTTTGGTCTCAGTTTGCAGTAACCATTCTATCAAGGCAAATCTTCCTTCAGCTAAGAGACTGATTTAATTACCCTGCTGAATCAAAATGCAGTCCAATAGCGAGGAGTGGTAACTACACATATTGCAGCCCATGCAGTTTGGGCATGTCTTTAGAGATGAGAAACTGAGTATCCAAACATCCTAGGGCCATTAACTATAATTTCATTTCAAGCAGGGTGGATAAACTTGGTGTCTTTGAGAAGCTGTTTTCCAACCCAGCAGTGTCCTTCATCACCATTGTTGAACTAATGGAACTGAACAGCCAAAGCAGGGACACCCCATCTATTCTATCCTTTGCTTTCAGATAAGCACACAAGCTGAATCAATAATAGTTAAAAAAAACCCTTGAGATTCTTCACAGCACAACAACACAGCAGCCTAAAATGTCTGTTTGGGTCTGCCTCACTCCTTTATGGAGTTAGGACCAACTATACGTAAATCCAGAGGGAACAGCAGAAGAGAATCCACCCAAACAGACCTTTACCATTGGAACATGGTGAGCATTGATTCTAAAGGTGAGACCTCAGTTATTTTTGAAAAACACTTGAGGAACTTCAAATAAATATGATGGCAAGGTATTTCATTCACACTAGCTGGACACCTCCAGAACAACTAAGTTCCATGACAATGTTTAGGCACCACAGAGGTGAGAAAGCAAAGCTTGAGATTTGCTCTTCATGCAGAAGACCGGAGACAGAGCAGGCTTAGAAATCACTGTCATTGTATTTCTCTTCTATCTGGAAGATGCTTTCTTTAAGTAGCAGCAGCTTTTCTGCTCAACAAGAAGCCAGAAATTACTATACATCTCCCATTAAAGTAAACATTACAGAGCTATTAGAAAATCCGTGCCAAAATTACACTTGTCCCAGTGGTGAAGTCTTCCATTAAACATGACTGGAGTCAACAGGTTCTCCAAAGTAGGGGATATTTGAACAGAAGTCTAAGGCAGCCCAGACCATTATTAGTACCCCAAATCTAATGTAATATTTTGACAGCAGCAAGAGTACCTCACTTTGCATTTTTGCACAGAAAAAGGCAAGTCTGTTCACTGAAGCAAGGAAAGAAAATGCACTTCCTAATATTAAATACATATATATATATCTTTCACATGATAGGAAGTTTTAAATTCTCAATAATGTTTATAGGACTGAAAACTCGCCATACACAGCTATGAGAACTTACCAAGCAAAACCACCAAAGTGGTAAGATGAACAGTGCCCTGTTTGCAGTGATTATGCTCGAGCTGTAAGCTTGCTGTATAAACAGATCAGGAAGCTGCCAACGTGCAGTCTCGTCAGGAAGCCACTGTATGCACCATGCATCTGTCCTCCCTGGCAGGCATCCAGAACTTTGCTGCATCATCCTAATTCTATTTGTGAAAATGCCCTTCTTCCTTTCTCCTTTAAGATTTTACAAAAGCTTCTGCTATTTCCTTCTTGACAGTGCCCTCCATCAATCCCAAGCGGGGGGTGGGAGGGGAAGAAACCACAAAACCAACAATTCTCAGTATTTGTATGTCAAAAAGAATAAAGCAGACTTTGCAGGCCAACTGTATCCTCCTTAATCAGATATGTTTACTCTTAGGAAAGGACTAATTTGCATAGAACACTGGTGCATAAAAGCCCATCCATTCTCAAGATGAACAGAAATGCAGAAAGATTTTTGTATCTCAATAGAAAAAATGAACAACAAAAATTCTTTACTCACTTTAAATTGCTGTTAGTGCTCTAAATAGAAGTTTGGGTGTTTTGTTGTTTTGTTTTTGTGGTTTTTTTTTAATCACAGCTGCCAAATACTATTAATAATGTTTCTTTAGAAAATATCTGAGTAAAAAGTTTTCCTCTACAACATAACCAGATATAAACATAAAAAAATTCTAATTACAAGGATGAGAAAGAAAATAACATGTCCCCAGCACTGCAGACATATAAGCTACATGAAGCTAACTACTATATAATTACTTGCATTTGCAAATAATTCCCCTCTGGATACTCTGTCATGACAAAACTTTAAGTGTTACAAATTTCAGTGGTGTCGTCAAAAACCCAGACAAAATAAGCTCTGATCCTTCCTCCCAAATCACACTGTCCTGAATGCAGATACATCAACACAGACTTTTTAACTGTGGTAGAGCATACAATCAGCTATGCAACATCCTAGTCACATCCAAAAAACTTTGCCTCTTCAGAAGCATTGTAAAAAAACATTTTCTCTTTTGTGGTGGACAAGTTGTCAAACTGTACAACTACCTTTCTTGGTACAATACAAGTAATTTCAGATTATGTTGCTGAGCTGCAATGTAACTGGATTCAACTCTTCTACTCCCTCCAGAATGTATAGACAATGGGAACTGCAGTATAAAGAAAGATAACTACAGAAGGAAGAAGGCAAGGAAAATGTTTCCAAAAGAAGTGATACAAGTTTCTCAAACAATTTCTCTAGCCATTTTATTCTTTTTTACCTGCCCACTTATCCTCCTTTGAGCCGGTAATACGTGCAAATGAACACACGGTCCATGACAACGTAAAGTCTGTTTAGATAAACACTGAAATTTAATATCTGCCATAATCTTCCATTTCTCCTCTCACCAGAAACTGAATTATTATCACAAAACATTATACGAAATGTCTGACCAAAACCGTGTTTTATGCTGCTACTTCCCAGAACACTAACAAAGTCATAATGCCAGAGGTCTCAGGTCAGACTCCTAAGGCTTTCCACCCTATTTCTGTGATCTGACAGACACTGAGGATCTTCTGTCAGCATTTGTTTAGCACCTGAACAAACTAATAGGTGAACATGCAAGGGCACAACACTGCCTCTGATGGATTATGTTAAAATTTCTTCAGCAGCTTCCAGCTTGGCTGCTGAATAGATCTGGAACACAGCCCATTTCATCTGGTGTCGTGCAGCAGAGGCTAGAGGTGTCTTACAGTGGTTCTCCCATTCGCCACGCAAAGCCCTGCCTATTCTCTGCAGGTGAATTACACAGACCATTTTAGAACATACTGTATAGTTAAGGACTACTGAATACACATGGACCTTTTTAGGCATCTGCACTATACGTAATCAACAAAGTACAGAGTGGTAAAGATTAATCTAGCTTTGATTATGTCATCTATGAGGCTGGCTGTATTACAGCAAACAGTACATCTCCTGCATATCTGAAGAATGAAATCTTGGTGATTTTGCATGGGAACAAGGATGCAGAAATACTATGCTAGGTATTGAATTAAAATCATAACTTCTACATACAAATTATAAAAGCTGACACCATCGCTTGACACTTCGGTTGAAAACCTCTCTTATCTACAGCTACAGTTTCCTTTGCATCCCAGAGGCTATCACAGACAACAGTACTTGGCAGTACATCAAAGCCCAGCATGCAGTTAAATGGGATTTTCCTCCTCTCTAGTTCAATAATGCTGCCTTGTTCATCTCAGTGCAACTTGCTGAAGAAAAAGATGCAAGGTCACAGTTAAATAATGCTCGTTTCCTGTTCTCAGCATATTCGCACTACAGGCTCTGCACTGCAGACACACAGCATTAAAAGGAATCCCAGAAACCCGTTACACATGAGCACAACAAACAAGAGGAGTTCACAGGCTTCCATTCACTAGAAGTCCTTATTTTTAAATGCACTGGTTTTTTTAAAAAAAGGCAAAAATGGCTTCTGGCCCCTCTTTGCTTGCAATCTAGGCAGACATTGTTTAAGAAACTCATTAATACTGCAAAGAATATCATTAACTGATGGACAGCAAACCACAATCTCTCAATGACTAAGCTGTTAGAGGCACAAACTAATCACCCGCAAGGGTCCCTTTTCAGGAGGAAGACACACTGCTCTGTCTGAGCTGTTCAAAGCAGAATCCAATACTCAGTTTTGGTGCAGTTTCAAAGATATAGTGATTTCAAATTGTGTCCATCTTTTTGAAACATCCAGTAGATATCTAAAGCAGACATCACACAAAGCAGAGAAATGTGTAACAGCAAGTTTTAGACTACTATCACCGTTCTCTCACACTGATGTTAAGATTATATACTAATCTCTTCCTTTAGAAACAGAAGCAACTTAAAGGAATAAAAATCTAAATCCTTCATACAGTTAAGACAGTAAAGACTTAAGGCATATACATGTGGTACAGATGCAGGTAATGTTTAAAAAACAGTTTGACGTCATACAGTAAGTCAGTGGCAGAGAACAGTGTCCTTACTTCTCCATAGCAGCATCACTCCCTATGACTACAGATGAATGTCCAAACAATCATATTCTTAATATCTATTTATCTAAACTGGAAAGCTTTGTTTCCTATTTAATCTACAAATGCAAATAACATAAGCTTGAAGCCTTAGCAGAAGCAATGCCCATCAAGAAACTGCAAGACAAAGGTGTTTGTTATTAGTTGATTCCAACACTAACAAATCTCAAGTGTGGGCTCCTTCCTGAAGGCAGTGTCAGGTTTTATGATGTTATACAAGAGCCCAGAGAGTCACACAATCTGTTGAATTTTCAGAAGTGTCTCTGTATTAAGAATCAGGAAAGTTTAGATAGAGTTAAGTGGATACCTATGGTCTGAAAAAAAAGTACAAAACACACAAACTGCTCACTAGATGACTATTCACCTTCAAAAATCATCAGAGGTGTGCAGTCACCTTCAGTACCTTGATGGATTGAAATTCCAGTAACAATTGCCTCTGAATTTGTAGCGCTGATTTCTCAGAAGGCACTCAAGGGGGGTTTTGAGGTTTTTCTGAAGTCTACATCTCAGACTTCAAATAGCAAGCTTATATTCACTAAACCCCTACAAGGCCCTAACTGTATATACTATGTCAAATGCTGAAAACCATATATATACATATATGTATTCTCACAGGCAGTCTTTACAAAAGTGTTATGTATTTATTGATTTAGCATCTCTGTAAACTGCTGGATATACTGAACTTAAATGCCATAATATAGGTCAGGGCTCCCTATACTATGTCTCATTATGGAGTACAGCTTTTCTTGAAACAGAAGAAATCCTTTAACTGGTAAAGTTCAAATGACAGAAGAGACACAGATCCTCAAAACAGTTTTAGAAGGAAACTTTTACTTGACATGCAGGGGAAGAAAAAAAAAGAAAAAAAAAAATCACCATATTTGTCTGCATGCCTGTTTTAAACTACACATTTGCTTTACTTTGTATGTACCAATTCTCAAGACGATGTAAAAATGAACTTAGAATCCACATTGGAGTTACATTTAAGGACAAAACTAGGCCATCTGTGTCCCACATAAATGGCCGAGTTTGTTCTTCAACATCTACGTGTAAAAACATATTTGGGGAGGAAATGTAAATGAGACACTGTCTCATTTGTTGCTGTTTCTATTTAATGGAATAGTCAGAAATAGCTGAAAACAAGAGTTTTTGTTCTTGCTTTCAGCGCACCAAATTATTTTGATAACTAGACTAATACACTCAATACAGCTGTACAATGGCTTAATTAGTTAGGAAAAGGAGTGGCTGATTCTCATTTCCAGAAGATCCTCAAGATTAAAAAAAGAATGCACAGCACCACATTTCAGTTTCTATCTGCGACTGCTTAGCCTTTTCACGCCTGTTTCACAAAAGAGGAGAATTTTCTGTAAAAGGTTCTTCTGTCAGTGACTAGTAACTAAAAGAATAAAATACCTGCACCAATTTTAACTGTATCTCCCCCAGGAAGCACACAATCTAAGTATGTGTCTTGTTCCTATGGAGAAATTCTGTGCTTCAACAGCCAGATTTAAAGTCCTTTCTCTTCCCCTAATGACTTAACGCAGTCTTTTCACAACCAGCATCTCAAGCAAAAAGAATGAACTGAATTTACAAGGAATTGTAATTTGGAAAAAAAAAAAGTACCTACATCCTAATAAATAGCTATACAACATGTAGCGGCCATAAGATTATCAAAAGCGTCTCAGATCAAAAAGCTGTAAAGCTGTATTACAAAACGAGACCTCAGGCTCTTAAAATGAAAGTGCTTGTTTGATTACAACTGACAGGCTTACAATCTAGAGTTCACATCTCTTATAAAACAATTATTTGGCCTCATGCAGTTTATATTATATTAAGCAGGGAAGGAAGTAAAGAGCTTTCAGCTTTGAAATCTAATTACTAATTTCTCACTATTTGTAAGAATAAAATAAGGTTTTGATTCAAATCTGGAGAAAGAGGCCCTGACAAGGTAGCTTGACATCTGTGCCTTTCATTATGGTTAAAAACCCATTTGGATATAGGAAATAATAGAAAATGTTTTCTCTCCAAATACAGGTTCCAGAGATTGCTTCCTGCCATTAGGTCTCCTTTAAGTAACACTATTATTATCAACAGCAAGACATTTAAAAAGCACAAACAACATACAAGGTCATGGTCCTGTACTCATCTGTAGGAAAGGAGTAAGAGCAGACAAAGCTGCTGGCATCCTCTTGGTATTAGATGTTTGACTCCCCTTTATGCTTCTGAATCTCTCTCCCGCCAGCTTCTACCAGAAGATTGTAGTAGATCCCTTGCTTCAAACACTGGCTCAGCATTTTAAGGGTACATTTACTTCTGTTACAAAGAGAAGCAGGTAAGAGGAACGGTTGCTCTTCAGACACTACCATTTCCTCAAACAAGTGTGATCAGCTCCAGTTAGAAACACATGAAGGTCTAACCCATAAATGGAAATGACTGTTGTCCTCAGATGCTCTCTGAAATCTCTGTTTCCATGTAAATTTAACCAGAATCCTGAGAGGAAACCTTTCAAACACAGTCCTTGACTACCAAAAGAAGGAGTCTCCTTATACACAGAGGAACAATAAGTGAAGAGTGTACTCTCCAAGCACCTCAGCAGACACCAATAGAAATAGTAACAATAATGGCTGCACTGGGAGATTTAACCCTGCCTCACTCCAGCCTTGTTCCAAGCCAACCTACCATGACGCAGTAAGCAGGTTTGGGTGTCACACAATTCCCAGAGCAGACAAACATGCAGAATTCGCCCTCATGCAACACCACCACCGACGCAGATCAAATATGCAACCTAATCCAAACACTTTCACTGACTGCTTTTAGTAATTACGGATGCTGTGTGCACCTAAAGCAGGCTTAGTGCTACCCTGGGGGCAGAGATGGATGGGTGTCACTCAGCAACTTCGGAAATAATGAGACTTGGATCCCACTTCCAGAACCATCTGCCAGCCCACAGAACTATACCAGAGCCAGATCCCTCAAAACACTTCTGAAAAATCATGGCAATTTATAAACTAGATGCTGGGTAAAGCGGTATAGCCCAACATGCTCCCTGGGTGGTTAGGCTCCATAAACAAGCTCCAACTCTGATACCGTCTGCAAGCTAGACAAAAAATGTCCTCTGTCCTTGTACAACCAAAGCCTCCAGGAAGGACTGAAGCAGGCACACTGGTCTAGTGGCTACAGGCAGCAGAGAATAACAATCTGACCCTAGAATTAAGAAGAACCTCACTAACTCAGTAGACCTCTGCTAAAAAATACTCAGGTTATCAACCAACAGCATGTTTGTAGCAAGAGCCTGTGCTCCCCAGGGAGGATAGCATGCTTTCCTCTTCCCAATTACAGGTATTCCTGAAAAGAGGAGATCTTGAATGTCTCTCTGACGGCTAAGAGTTCACAATCTACTTGCAATTCATATGGTAAAAAAAGCCCTACAACAACAAAATAATCCAAACAAAAACCCATAAGAATTAATGCTCAAACTTCAGAGCAATGCTGGGAGTATTTTATTTTGATGTGAATTTCAAAGCCATGTTACTGTTAGTGTTCCGCCCCGTGTCATACAATGTACCAGTAACAACAAGAAGTTAGTATGGCATGTCTCTACAAGAAGACGTGCTACCTCTATAAATCATACGAAGACAGACGCAGTTGTAACAAATTTCTTGTTTGCAAAGAGGAGCTTGGTTATCCTGTAAAAAACAGAATGTCCTATAGCTTACTAAAAAGAGCCATAGACCATTTTGTGTGCTGATCTCATAAGGAAAATGCCTTCTGATCTCCTGGATATTTATTAATCTGGTTCTGACAGCTCACAATCAAGTTCTCATAGCTTAGCAAGTACACATCTGCTGACCACACATACTCGTTCAGCCTGGAGGAAAGGCACAAATAAACCACAGTTGCTTAAATCTTGTGGAATAGGTTTGAAGTAATGCATTTTAACATCACATTTGCAATAGGCTCAAACATGCAAGTAGGGAGGCACTACAGATTAGCTGATACTATATCTCAAGAACTTACTGCACAAAACAACTATGTGGAACTCTGAGATGGGGTTGAAAGAATCCAAACTCCAGATCCTGTGTGACAGAGACACGCTGCAGCTTCACAATAGTCTGTAACCTCCTCTCTGAAGACCCTCTTGAAGTGTCTGCAGGCTGCATGGTGCATAATTATGTGGGTGAAAAAAATCATTGTCCTTAGCTTTTGTGCAAAATTCTTCCTAGAGATGTCCACATCTCACTTGTGCCAGTTCCAGCACCTTGTCCAAATGGATCAGATGAGCACAAACTGCTAATTTTCACCTTTTGCCCTAGCCAGGTGCATGCAGGTAGCAGGCACAGGAGTACACTGCATTTAAAGGAACCACCTCACGTGCAAATCAGATGGAGCAGATCCCTCTAGCAGGGGAGCAATAACAAGCATGTGGGAGCAGTAACCTCTACCATCAGCACAGCTTGATCCAGAGAAAGACATCAGCCCACTGCACTCAGTGCCGATCCCAGGTGGGTGCGACCCCAGACAAGGCTTTGACACAGGGACCAAAATATCCTTATTGACAAGAAAAATGAAGATGCCTTTCCTCCTCCCCACACATGCTTTGCATAGCTTCGTGAACACACAGATCAAAAAGTCAAAAGGTTACAAGAATACTTTTAAGAGAATGTTTAAAGAAAATTCCAATAATTTGATGGCAAATACTGATTTTTGAGGACCTCACTTTCGCTTTCTAAACTTGGGAGACCAGCAGTACTGTCTACATCAGTAGCTAACTAGAAAACTGGCATTTAACACAGTAAGAGTAAATTTGGAAGCGGAAATACATATGAATTGTATAATATTTTCAAACTGCATGTTATGAGATACTGAGGTTTGAAACTTGGCCAGGTTGTAGAGAGACACAATATTTAATATTGCCTTTATTGACGTTCCCCAATCACTGACACACAATAGTTCGTTAGATCCTATTTGCAGATTAACAATTGCAGCTATGCTCTGAAAACACCACTTCCCCCCGGGACACTGCACGCTATTTGCATCAAACGCAGCTGGAACTTTAGGAAACAGCATGTGAAGTTCACGTTTACCCCCAGAGACCTTCACAGGACCACCTGAATCATTAGCCTTCACCTTTCTTCTTTCAGTAATTTTTAAAAAATATGCTAATACCCATATGCACACTAGGACAGCACGAATTGCACGCAATGGTATGAGAACCATTAACAGATCAGACCCAGAACTCCCACCGTAATCAAGATTTGAAGCTTTAAACACCTTTTTTTCCCCCAGACAACGGTTCAAACCCCGCACCGGGCACACGAACGCGCTCACACCGGAGTCGCGGCGCCTTCCCCGCAGCACGCACATCAAGGTCGCTGCCGTGCCAGGGCCCGCCGCGCCGCCCCCGCGGCACCGGGACCCGCACCACGCTCCCCCGGCCGGCGCGGAGCCGGGAAGCCCCCCGCGCCTCGCACATCCCCGTCGGCAGCCGGGGAACGGCGCTGCAGGGGCGCGCGCGGCGACCGTTGGGAATGGGGGACCGACCGCTGGAAAGGGAGGGAACGACCGTTGGGAACGGCAGGCGCAGGCAGTGGTGCGGGGGGAGCGCCGAGGGGGTCTCGTGCCCGCCGCCTCACCTAGAGACGCAGTTCTCCAGCACGGAGCTCTTGCCGGCGCTCTGCCCGCCCACCACGGCGATCTGCGGCAGGTCGAGCAGGCAGTTCTGGCCCAGCGCCGCGAAGGCGTCCTGCAGCCGGTTGACGAGCGGGATGAGCCCCTCCATCCCGCCGCCGCCGCCGCTGACAGGTAACGACCAGCGCACTGCGCATGCGTCCCCCACCACCACCTGGGGGCGTGGTCTCCGCGGAATGACCACGCCCATGTCCGGTGCGGCCACGCCCCCGCCCAGTGCGAGTCCCGGTTGGCCGTAGCGGAGGCGTCTGCTCTGCCCTTCCTGCGGTGGCAGCGGACCCTCCGCGATCCGGCACCGGCAGAGCCTCCTGCCGGTCACCGGCAGAGGCCAGCAGCTTGCAAGAAGCATCCGTGGGGCCCTGTCAGCAGCCCGAGCTCCCACTGCCAACCTGCTCTGCTCCAGTGGCTGTGTGGGCTCATCCCGACACGAGGACAAGCCTCCTTGGTGCTGGAACCCTTGGGCACAAGGACCATAGTTGACCGAGGTCCACACATGACACAGTGGACCACCGTTATAACCCCCTGCCCCCGGAGCCCCAACCCTAGCTGGCCATGCCCTGCCTCTGGCAGAGGGGGCTGCAGCATCCCTGGAGAACCCCCAGCACAGGGCTGCGCCATGCCCCAGCACCTTTGCCTACATTCCTTCCTCTACGACTGTGGCACCAAACTGAGAACAGGACCAAACCAGGAACACACACAGGAACCTGGACCTGCTTGCTGGTGTGGGACCTGGCAGACAGCTGGCTTCAGCACTTCCCAGTCTGCCGAGCAGGGTAGTTGGAGCAGCCCCGGTGGCCAAATTCCTCTCGGTTCCTGCCTGCAATGGGAACAGGAGCAGTGGGAGCCATGATCCATCCCCACAGCACATGAGGGGCCCTGGCAAACAGCACCAATGCTCAGTCGTGGGCAGGAGCACTGCCAGGGTCAGACACACGCCCACCAGAACCAGGTCAGGGCAGACCCAAGAAACTGGGGCCAGCAGGGCTGGGAGCAGGGGTGTGTTTCAGGAACAGTCTGAGAAGTGACAGCAAGGTCTGAGTCACACCATTGCAGTGGGTTCAATTAAAAATGCATACTGAGGTTGAGCTAAAAGCATAAGCAAACAACAGAGATTAGCTTTATCTGTGATTACTGGCAGCACTCACAACAGAAAAATATCCAAAACAGAGGCTTTGGAGTCCTGCAGCAATAGAAGTTATCCTCTGCGTTAAACCAGACACCAGCCTCGCTCAGCGTGAAAAGCAAAACAAAAGGGAACTGTGAATATCCCGCAGGCTGACATACTAACGATCTGGAGAATTATCAAAACTTGTTGGCTAGAGCTCTCAATAAGTGTAAAAAGTGACTCTCTACAACAGACTGAGTTCTAACCCTGGAAACAAAACAGTTTTGCTCTAGCTCAAGCTAAAACATTTAGAATCGGGTAACACAGAGATGGCTTCTCTAGCAGTGGCTTTGCCGCTGTGTTTAGATCACACACACCACCACCACCACCCCCCCCCGCATCATAGCCTCGGGGAGAATCCTTGTGATCACTTCTATCTAGATGGGGCTTGGGGGTGCTATTGACCATAACGTAATTATGCCAATTAGCAGCATGATTATTTTTTTTCCCCACTCTTGAGTGAGCAGGCTATGCCAAGAGGCACTAGAGTAACTGCCTGGCCTTCCTCCAGTCCATGGGGTTCTACAGAGGCTGGAAGTCAGGAAGAACAGTATCATGTTCTGGCCAAATCCATCTCATCTCAGCATCAGAGCACTTTGTGCTGCCCCAGTGAAATAATTAGGACTGGTAGAAGAGCAGCCTGGTAATAGGATCGCATCTCCACAAGAGACAAATGAAGATTAAAAAGCCAGAATGCCTCAGGAGCAACACTGTGCACACATTCAGATGGATAACCTAGGGAACTGTTCTTTCCATTAGGTCTTTAAATTACATCTGACTTTGGCTTCCACAATAAAAAAAAAAAAAAAAAAAAGAAAATATATACGATTAGGAAAATTTTGAGCTATTCTCCCAAGTCTGGGAAATTTCCAAACCAAACTTTTTTTCCTGTTGAAGCTGAGTTAAAGCTGCTAAGTGACCACACTCGCTCTGCAACTCCATCACTTATGAAAATCCATCCACTCTCCATTAAAAAAAAGCCACAAGTAGCCAAATATAGATTTCCCACCTCCTGGAAAAAGCAGGAACATTTTCATTATGCATTTCCACGTTATCACAAGGGTGCTCGTTTTTCCAACAGCTCCAAGAGAGCAGGCAAGAAGAAAGGAAGGGCACTCAATGTAGCTTCAAGTCTCTGCTTTTTTTGATTTTTCCGGCAGCTTGTTCCAAACCCTACTGCCGAGCCCAGCCTAGCTTTCTGAATTTATCAAGATTCAGAGTGGCTAAATTAAAGGAAATGGGGACAGTACTAGCAGAGACCATTGCAAAGCTTCCTGTAATGAATAACACCAAAAAATAAAATAAAAATAAAAAAATAAAAATAAAATAAAAATAAAAATAAAAAGAGAGAGACTCAAAGCAGCATCAGAAGGCCACACAATAAACCATTTTCCTGCAGAGCACCAGGTGTGACCCCTGAGAGAGCACTGGGAGCACAGAGCTGCATTGCTCACTGGTTAGCCAGCTAAACACACTCTGTTTTTACCCAACGCTCAGTTGTGCCCCACACTGTTTATCATTTCCTTTTGCCACGTGCCAAGCTCAGCAAGGAGAGAAGACTTCCACCCACCACCTCTCCCCGGCACAGTGACAAGGATGCCCAGCTCCCCAGGGTGGCACGCTGGCCCTGCTGTCTCCATCAGCGTGGTCTGCTCACTTCCAGACGTCACCAGCTCCAGCACAGCCTGCCTGGGGCGCCCAGCCTTGCCAAAGCCTCCAATGCATTTCAGATCAAGTTTGTCCTGCTCTGACTTCCAGAAAAATATATGGCAAAAATAGCCTGGTTTCAGGGCACAGCTGTAGCATCTCAGCCCACAAACTTACCAACAGACACTTCTTCCTAATCAGGCAGCGTGACATTAAAACTGAGGACATTTGGATCAGGTCCCCAGGCTGCTTTATGAACACATGCTGGTACAATTCCCTTCATGAAAAATGGGTTATATATAAACTACAATAGAGATTTGCAGCAGGCAGTACTCTGGGAGGGGGGGAGCAGAGCACAGATAAGGCCGTGTCCTCCTCCCCAGGAAGCATTTAGAAGAGGCAGGCAGGCTCCTTCACACACAATCATCTTCTCTCCAGGGACCTTCCTCACCTCTTGGTCCAGATGGAAGCCCAGAGTCTTGCAGAGCTTTTCAGGGAGCTGATCGTCACAAAATGGGAGGAGGTGTAGGCAAGGAGCCCCACACACCAAGGCTCTCTGGCCTCTAGATTCCCAGCAGCCCCTGGCTCCGCAACACTGGCATAAATGTGCTGGTCAGCAATACGCTCAGACCTTGAAACTGCAAAAGACAGAATTAAAGCCAGTGAAAGAAAGCCAGAGAGGCTGCAGCACTGCAATTAAAAGTAGCAGCTGCAACGTTTCTCCCAGTAAGGAGGAGGCAGTGCTTTCTACCTTTCCCCTGCAGCCTGTGGCACAACTGACTCACAGACTACAGGACAGTAACACCCCAATCCCCATCCCATACAGCCTGGTGACCACTCTCCTGCCCTGTCACCTCCAGCTGGATTCTTTAGTTGGGTGCATCCAGTTGCAGGGTAGCAAAAGATAACTGTGCTGCATTGCAGCCCACAGAGATGCTTCCCTGCAGCCTTGAGCACAGCAGGGAAAAGCCGTACTCCCTTGCTGCAGCCTCGGTCACAAAGCCAGGCAAGCCAAGTGCTTCCCCAAGGGAAGAATTTATGGACAAAACACTTCCCAGGCACTTCTACCCTCCAGGACATGGCTGTCGCAGCCCTTGGTGTGCTGTGATCCTGCCATGCCCAGGTGGCGGCAGAGCCAGGCTCACCCCAGCAGGGCTCTTCCCTGCACCTTTTATTACTGCAAAATCTCTCCCAGCTGCTTGATGTGCTTTCGGTGGGTGACAGTATGTTCCCCATCCACCTCCACCCTCTTTCCAAGAGCCCAGCCACTTCCAGTCCTTCTGTAGAGCAGGGATCTGGCCTGTGACACCTAGGAAGGTTATACCATACGGGGCACATGTATGGCACCCCACCGCTGCCAGCCTGATAGTGTCACCATCCTGCCAGCTGCCTGGCCGCAGAGTCACCCTCAGCCAAAGCATCCCAGCTGCTCTGGATCACAAAACCCAGCGCTGACTTGTCAGCTGGAACAGCAGTGGGAAACAAGTTTGATGCTCCAAGAGAGATTTGGGCTGGGCCAGATCAAAGCATCCCTGGCTGGCTACAGCCTCACACCTAAGCCATGCAATGAGTTACACGGCTGTCTCTTTTTGTGCTGGGAAATCCAGAAAGGAATAAAGTTGATGTCTCAAAGCCAGCTGAGGTTGCTAAGTGACAGCAGTGCTGCTTCTATCCCCCCGCTTACAGTGAGCCTACACTGCAAAGGAAGGAAGTGAGGAGTAAGGGATGTAAACATGAATAGATTGCCAAAACACTCAACAGAAGCACAGTTGCCAAATGTATACATTAGCTGCATGTTTTGGCTTCCAGGAGAGAAATATTTACTAAACATGAATTATTCCAGCCTCAGAACATTCTACCTGTACCACAGAATTTCAGGGATATGCAGTGCTCATTTATTTACCAATTTTCCAGCTGAAATGTATTTCGAGATCAAACTTGTAGGACTGTCAGTAGCTGCAAGGACAGCTGCAACAAACTCAGATTTCACCCTTACATTGTTTCTAATAGATGGCTTTTGTTTTTCCACCAGGATGTGGCATCACATAGCGATTAGGAAACACAGCAGAAAGACAGAACTGGACAAGGGAGGGATGAATGCGGCCTTTGTATGGGCTCCTGGGGAAGAAAGGAGATGGTTTCCATAAAATAAAGAGCACACTCACAAACCTATGTCATTGGAATTACGTTAAAAATTGAAAACTAAAGACTACAAATAGACTAAATGCAGTACTGCTGATCCATTTGAGAAATTGGCTATTGCTAAGCTAGATGGAAGATACCTTTCAAAAAATTGCTCATCACGGAACAGCTTTAGAAACTAACTGTATGGGGACAGACAGCCTTCTACCCAGTTTGAGCTCCAGCCTTGCCTCTCCTATTCACCAGCAACCACGTGCTGTCCCTAACAGGCTACAGAGGAGTGATGGATAGTGAGTAACATACAGAGAGCACGTGCCCCCACTGCCATCCTTCATCTGAGGCAGGGAGCAGGCCAGCCCCACTCTCCACAGCCTGGGAACCACCAAAAGCACTTATTTTAAAAAGTATCTACTCCCTCTGTGTCAAAGCAGGCCAGCCAAGGGAGAAAGGGCACTAATTTGTCCTGCTGTGTGAAGGGGAATAAGGCAGGGAGCATCAAAGGGATCTGAACAGAGCAGTTTCTAAAGGAGAACCTGCTGGCAAATTAAAATACAGTGACAGCAGAAGATCGGAGGGACATGCTTGCTGTCCACATGGGTGCTGTAGTGACTCCTGGGCACAAACAGCCCCATCTTCTGCAGTGGCTGCGGTTCCTACTGGTTCAGGGGCTGAGAGCCCTTGCAATGCCCTTTCCATGGCTTTCACAGGGCTGGGGAACTGCAAACCTCTGTGCTCACACACCCTCTTGCTTGGCTTTCCAAGGAACCAGGATTTCCCACAGGTGAAGCCCTGCTGAAGAAGGACAGGGTGACAAGGGGCAGCTCACCAACACCCTGGCAGGACAGCTGGTGGTGAGGCTGCCTGGTGAGAGGCGCAAGAACTGCAGAGCCAGCAGCATGGCTCTGAGATGGGGCTACTGTTGTCTCCACACTGATGGCCAGGTCAGATCCCACCTGGAGCTGCTTCTGGTGAGTCATTGTCACTCCTGAGCTGTGGAAAGGTGGCTAGGAAGGGTTTGCTTTGGGAAGCAGCTGACAAAATGATGTCCTCGCTCAGGGTGCCAGCAGCAAAAAGGAGTATGGAGTGAGGGGTCAGTGGTGCCCAAGCAGGTTGCACCTTGGAGTCCAACGTGTCTCGGTGTCTGCAAGCCAGTCACTTTGGTACTATGTCTCAAACCTATTTTGGTATCAGCTATTGCAGGAGAAGAAAGGAAAGCCCCCATCCCGCAATGACTTCTGAAGACTGAGGGAGCACTGGTGGGCCAGCTGCTCTGTAAAACTAGCCAGGGCCCATGGGTCACCTCTTCAGCTAAACCTTGCAGGGAGGAACCAGCCTTTGAAACACTCAGAAAAGAAATATCGAGCCACCTGAGCAGGAATGGGGTGCCATGGGAACACCTCGATGGGTGTTTTCCTACTGACATTTCATCCTGCAGGAAGGTAACCTGAGCAGGTCAGTGTGGCCAAGAGCCTGAGCACTGGGCTGGTCCTGGCTGGCCCAGAGGACCGGAGGAAAAAGGGTTGGGGGGCCGCAGGAATCACAGGTCCCAGTTCACAGTGGTTGGAGAGACACAGAGGAACAGGCACGCAGAGGGCTCCAGTTTGGGGAAGGTGGCAGTGGGTACAAGGGACAGCTGCCTGCCTCCAGGATGTACCGCTGTGGAGTGGAGGTGACTGTACCTTTTCTAGGGGTGTCAGGTGCTCCAAAAATAACACTGGCGAAGCACTGTAGGCTTTACAGCAGCCCTGAGCACTTTATTTTCACAGCTCAGCCCACACACATCTGCAACCAGGCTCAGGGCAAGGGCATTGCACAGACACCCCTGACCAGGGACACTGGAAACACAGGTAGGGGAGCACAGAGGGAAAGAGCTTTGCTGGAGTGGAAGGCTGGAACAATGTTTTTCCCACAACAGCACAGCAAGAGAGACCGAGCCAAACCCACAGTCTTGCCAGATCCACACCACCTTCCTCCCCTCACCACCCCAACACTGCCCCTGGGGCTGCCCAGCCCCCACCAGTTGCAGACCCCCTCCCAGGGGACCGTGCTGTGGGTAGCACTTCTCCACACCAGTTAATGTCCTTCAGGCAGACTCAGGCTACCACCAGCCCCCCATGGGTGGTAATCCCAGCCACAGGAACCCCTTAGTGTGGGGCCGCAGCACACATGTGGGGACACCTGTCTTTCAAGCAGCACCAAGTCCACTGTCAGAGGATCCTGACGGCCTGCAGCATGTCTGCCAGCACATAAGAGCTGTCCCAGGGACAGCCAGGCTGCCGCAGGGCCCCCTCCAGTGCCTGGGCACGTGCCCCCAGCTCTGTGGGGTCCCACCGGCCCGCAGGGTTGGGCTGACAGAAGAGGATTTCATTGACCTCCCCTTCAATGTGGCGTGTGTAGAGCAGCGGGAAGACCTCCCTGAGAGTGGCCAGGACGGACTCCTTCAGCCGGGTGTCTCGGCACACCAAGTTGAGCACGAAGACTCCTGCAGCAGGGCAAGAGGGGTGAGAGTTGAGATCAGCCCACACACAGCAACCCAGCTCCACACCTCTCTGTGGGAACACAACTGAATCAGTGCCACCCTGGTGCAAACAGCTCCTGTGCAGCGGCACAAGGAGTACTGGCAGCCTCTCGGTGCTGTCCCTGATGCCACACGATCTGTTCCCAGATACTGCCTACACTCTCTGCCTTCCTGCAACCTCTCTTGGTCCCCTGGAATGTCTCAGCCTGCCTGACACAGCAGTGCCACGGGCCACCTGCTCCACCTTGCTCCCTCCTGTCACAATGCCCACCAAGACACCCAGATTCAGGACCCACCAGGAACAGCAGATCCCATGCAGCAACCCTGGCTGTTCTCCTGCATGGGAACCAGTGGCCCCATGACTCAAACCCCGCCAGCCCAGCCACAGGGACAACACTGGATTTCTCCTACCTTCTGGCTTGAGGATGGTTTTAACTTTCTGCAGAAAAGCCTTTTCCACGAAGGCTGGGGGTGGGCAGCTCATCCCCACCGTAAGGTCCTTGCTGTCCACATCAAACATGATGGCATCGTACTGGGCTGGGGCTGCAGGAGGGAGCACAGAGACTCATTATCCCGTGAGACAGAGATGAGCCACACGTGGTGGTGAGGCAACAAACAGCGTGGCCAATACCCTCTCTGCTATGTTGTGGATGATACTGTCTCTCCCAGGGTTTCTCTTTCCAAATGAAACCCACAGCAGCAGCCCTCAGCGATGGGGGAGGCAGCAAATCTAACGTCCCCTGCACATGCTGGCAAGGACAGGTTTGTGAGCTGCCAAGACCTTGCAAGGCTGGAGCTCATGACACCTGGCAGGAGATGGGCCAGGACTGGAAGCAGAGGGTGAAAGCAGCCCAGGACTCAGGTCCCCAGCATGTCACCCACTGGGATCAATGGAGCACCCACGATGCTCCACGAGATGATACCTTCAGCTGCCAGCTTGGCCACGTAGTCCAGGCCATCGGAGATGTGCACCTGCATCCGGTCACCCTGGGAGAAGCCAAACCAGCACGTGGCCATCTCCAGCATGGAGGGGTCGATCTCCACCACAGCCACTCGGGCCTGCGAGAAGTAGTCATGGACAAAGAGGGGCAGGCTGCCCCCACCGAGCCCCACCACCAGCACCGCCAGTGGCGTTCCTGCCAATGGAGAGAAGCCAATGAGCCACCAGGATGGCTGTGCTCACATCACCCATCCCCAAGCACAGCCTCCCACCACCAGCTTACTCACCTGGGAGGGGGTCAGGGCCCCCCAGCAGGCAGAGCCCCGCAACCATGGCCTTGTGGTGCTCGCAGCACAGGTAGCTCTTGTCAATGGCTGCAGGTGGCTCAGCAGGGCTGGGTTTCTTCTTGTCCTTCCTCCGTTTTCTCTGGCCTGAATGACAGGAGGCACTGGCTGGTAAGGCAAGGCAGAAGATGGATGCTTTCTGGAGACCAGCCACCCCTGGCCCCTGTTCCACCCATGGAGCAGGCAGCATGGAGCGTGCCCAGAGCCACTCCGGGACAAAGCGGGCAGGTCTCAGCAGGACTTTTATCTTCCTCCCATATCAGTCTCACTCTTTGACACTTCAAAAAGTCACTCGTGGCCCCTGCCCCTTCCCGGCTGCTGCACATACCTGGGAGAGGTGCAGGGGCCAGGAGCCGAGCTTCTGACTGCACCACGTTCCTGTTGCGGAGGAAGATGAGGCGTCGGAAGTAGAAGGTGCCGTCCCCCTTCACATCCTCTACAACGTATTCCCCACTCAGGGGGCTGGTGTCACGGTGCTGCACCGTCCGTACCCCAATGTCCCCTCCCATGGACAGGAAGGGCACCTGCAGGGCAGATGGGGACTGGTGTGAGGAAGGAAAGGCTACAGGAACAGACCCTAGAGCTCCCGCTGCCCTGACCATGTGCTGTAGGCAGCCAGAGGGCAGCTGGGGACCAGCACACAGGACATCAAGTTCCTTCCCAGTACATGTACGATAGGGTACAGGGAGCAAACACCCAAGACTTCTTCCAAGGGTTGAGGTTTGAGGAGATGGGGCAGGAAAGAGGCAGAAGGGGCAGGAAAAGTTATGGCCTGAATTAAGAAGGGGCTGGATGCTCTCAGGGTTTTGGGATGCCTGGTTTTCTTGGGATGCTGGGTTTTGGAGCACAAGGACTTCACACTGAATCCTGCCATGCAATTCCCCAAAATCCTCTCTCTGAGCAAAGCCAGCCAGCTAGTGGGAAAAACAAGAGGAGTTACACCTGAGGCCAGCCTCCTCACTGCCAGGGCAGCCAGGTAACACATTGCAGCTCAGTTCCCTCAGAGAAGAGGGACTCGCTGCTGGCAGAGCCAGCCTGGCCCTGGTTTCAGGGAAGCTGAGCAAGGGGGCTGGGCGACAGGGCTCACCTGCTGCCGGGCAGGGAGGCCCGGCGGGGCCAGCTCCATCACCTTCCCCGACAGCTCCGCCTGGATGCCCGCCATGCCCTCGTAGTGCTGCTCCCTGTGCAGGGCCACAGTGACCAGGCGCCTGAAGCCCGCGCTGGCAGCGAGCTGCCTCCGCCCTTCCTCTGTCCCAAAGAGCCACTCAGTTTCTCTGCCCTGTGGGACTGCAGAAGGGGCTGCCATCAGCCTGGGCCAGTCCTGGTCCTCGAGTGACCATCCAGGCCTCCAAGAGAGGAGCCACAGCAAATGGCAAGACATGAGGAGGTACCATTGCATGCCTAGAGCTGTGCTCTGCAACCATCAAGAGAGCCAGGACCTTCCCTGTTTTGGGCAGGCTCATGCATGAAGGTGGACAACCCATGCCTCATGAGAAGGGAGCATCTAACAGCCTCACGATCCATCTCCAGGCTGTGTTAAGCCTCAGCTTTGCAGGCATGCAGGGAGGGGATGGTGCTGCTAGCAGAGCCCGCTGCATCTCTGCAAAGTGCAAAAGCGAAGCACAGCCCTGAGCAGCCTGGCCCTGGGAAGTCAAGGACGCCTCCACAGAGCAATGACACCTTTCTGGCTACGTCTGCTGCGCTCTGGCTTTATGCAGCAACTTCTACTGTGGCTGTCACCAGCATCATGAGCTGCAGGAATCAGCATCTTGGAGGCAGGGCAGGCAGCATCCCTCTGCTGCCAGATGGGCATTCGCTCAGCCAGCAAGCTCTGTGCCAGATCTCTGCTTGCACCACCAGGCAAACAAATGTCCCACCACATAGCCAAGACTAAAACATCAACCAAACTCTGCACAGGTGGATTAGTTATTTCCCTCTCCAACCCCGAATTCAGCAGGGTCAGGACTGCTGGCCATCTTGCAGTTCCTGGCCAAAGCACTGTCATTGCTGGCAGGAGAAGCTGTACTCACTGATAAAGATGGCGAAGTGATTGTCCCGGGAAGGTTTCACTGAGGAGCTGTCGACCACGTGCAGCGTGTAGCGAGGTTGTCCACTCTCTTTGTCGCACAGATCCAGGGAAACCTGCTCCCCACAGGGGGTTTTGCTCAGCTGGCTGCAGAGCAGCGCATAATGCTGCCTGTCCTTCACTGCCGCCACCAGCTGCTCTGCACTCTCCACCCGCATCGGCTTGTCCTGCTCCTCGGGGCAGATCTCCAGGATCTGTGGTGCCGAGCCAGGGATCTTCCTGAACTTTGTCATGACATAGACAAAGACAGGTAGGACAAACTGCTGCTTGTCCACGCTGCCGGCCACCTGATGGACACGCACAACCCAGCCTTCCCGGGAGAAATATTCCACCGCTTTCTTCAGCACATGGGCTTGAGCCAAGGAGACAGTGAGGTAGCGCCCTCCTACTTGCAGGACCCTGCTGATCTCAGCAAACATCTTGTCCACCTTGGCTATAGTAGCCTCCTCTTCATCGGTGAGGATGGCATCCAGCGTGCCTTTGTCCAGGACCACCTGGAAGTGGGCATCAGGGAAGTCCATCTGAAGCATGTCCATCAGCAGGTAGCTCATCTTTGGCCTCTTGCTCCCACTCCGCTCTTGCATCTGACGGATCACGGCATTGCTGATGTCGATGTTGACGATGTCCTCACACATCCCCATGTCATACATCTGCTCACTCAGCTCCGAGTTCCCGCAGCCCACCACCAGAACCTGGGGAGCAGCATAAGAACAATGTGGTGGTGAGAACGCCCTGGAAACGAGCCCTCTGTGAAAACCACACCCGCAGCACCTGCAAACCCACTCTCTGCGGCCCTGAGATAACATTTCCTTGTAGACAGGCCACAGCGGCACAGGAACCATGCATCTGTTGCACCTTTTTCGGGATAATCTGGGTATTTTAGCCCCCAGAGCTCCCCATCCCAGCACAACTCGTGGGTCTCTGCACACTTAGGGCTTCGCATCACCTGTGTCGGTGCACGATGGCAATTTAAGCCAGGCCACGGCGGCGCAGTTTTGCGGCCCAGGCGCAGCCCATCGCGGAGGAGGTTCGGCCCGGGTACACGGCGCTGGGTTCCACTCGGGACTCACCTTGTCGCGGGGCCGGACGTACTTGTGCAGGACGGGGCAGAGCTCCGGGAAGGCCCCGTACCACTCGAAAGGCCGCTGCCCGCGCTGCCGGAAGAACCGCTCCCAGTACTGGGCTGAGCCGAACTCCCCGGGGCTCCGGGGCAGCAGCTCCATGGCCGGGCCGGCTCAGCCCCGGGGCCCACTGCCGCTCCCGCCCCACGTGTCCCCGCGCCCACCGCCCCGCGCGCTGACTGCATCCGGCTGCGCAGCACGGCCATTGGGCACAGCGGACCCGCAGCCGATTGGCTGTCTCTTCCTCCAGCCGCTTCCCATTGGCTAGCCGCTCCGCGCAGAAGCGCCGCCGCAGCTCCCGGGAAGCCGGTGCCCCGGTCTCTGCCGTTTCCCCAGGCAGCAAAGGCGGCAGGAAATGCCCGGGCAGGGCCGGAGTCCTTCCAGACACAGCGGCCCCTGCAAGCCCCCCCCATAAAGCACAAACGCGCAGCCTAAATACTCCAGCCCTGGCAGGCTGTGCAGTACTTCTGGAGCAAGGAAAAGAGCGATAAAATACCAGTGGCTTTGAAAGGAGCAGCTTTAATGGCAACCCGCAGCAGAGCAGAGCTCCCCTGCGTCGGAACGTGGCATGGACATGGCAGAGTGCTGCCGGGGGGGTTAGCTGGGAGCGGGCCTGGGCTCTGTGCAGTTGCTCTGACGAAAGAAGGTGGAGAGCTCGCTCAGTGCTCTGTAACGGTGCGAGATGGAGTTCTTCACTGCCTTGGGCAGCTCGGCGTAGCTGGAGGGGAGAGAAACCACAAGTGTCAGCAGCAGAGATGTGACAGCATGTGCTCCCCCAGTCACCCAGAGATCCTGCTCTGCTCAATTGTAACGGGGTGTCTGTAGTGACAACAACCCACATCCTGATCTGAGGGTTCCCCGTACCCCACCATGATCAGATCCAGGAGGGAGTTTTCTCCCTGGCACCCTTCCTTGTAAGCAGGTTCCCCTCCACACAACCCTGACCCTGACTTGCCTTAGAGCTGCAGGTAAAACACCACTTACGTCTGGTTGTAGCCGTCAGGCTGAAAGCAGGGATCCCAGCCAAAATCTCGGGGGCCTCTGGGCTCCACTATCAGCCCCTGCCACAAGAAAGAACGGGCCCGTAAGCTGTGGTTTTGCAGCAATTCCTTTGCAGCCACATTTCAAACACAGACTGAAGAGCTACACGCAGCCACAGCTCACACAGTGGTCACCAAAGTCTTGATACCTGGTGCTGTCCTCAATTCCAGGACATAAACAAAATCAGCAGCCCCAAAGTCAGTGCTCCACCATGCTGCCCTACCGTGACAGGCCTTTTACTCTCCCTTCTCCCCTAGTTAACAAATACAACCCTGCCAGAGGGAGACTAGGGGGCTGAAGAGCCCGAGGTAACGTGGAGAGTTCAGTGAGTACAGCCGGGTGAAAAGGCTGCAGCACCCACCACCTGTGCTCTCCCTCAGCTTGTTCCCAGCACAGAGAAGCTCCGAGGGCATTCAGTGACTGAGGGGCCACTAAAGTTGTCCTCAACAGAGCCAGCACTTTTACAAAATTCACATTCCAGCCCTCTCCCTCAGCATCTTCCCTTCCCCAGGCACAACACCTACATGAGTCTGGCCTTTGAAGAGCTTCACAGGTTCCTCTGGGTTTCCAGTACTGAATGCGAAGGTACAGAGAGCATAGGCAGATTTGTCTTCAAACCCAGCCAGCAGCTTGTACAGGCCTGAGTGAAACAGAAAGGATCCCAGTGTTAGTGCCTTTCTCTCAGAGCACAACACATCTACCTAGAGACAAACAGAGGGAGCATTCTGTGTTCCCATCCACAGGGGAGAGGAAGAACTACAGGAGGTGACAAAGCTCAGGCACAAGGATGCTCTTGGCCCAGTCCCTTGTACGACTGATGTATCTAACACAGCGTGAACTGCAGGGCCCCACTATTAATTTGGGAGCAAAACTAAACGAGTGCATGGTGCCAGAGAGAACTAAAGCCTGCTCTGAATTAGCACAATTAACACTCATGTTCCCAATGCTAACGCCAGATTTGCAGTCACACTTAACCGTGGGATCAAAGGTAGTCATGGCACACCGTGGAGGTAAGCGTTAGTGCAGAGGGGCTTGCACAGATACCAAAGGGAGCAGAAGGTCTTCCAGGCCACACTGATGACAGACAAGAAGTTCCTGTAAGCCCTGCCATCAGTCTGCAGAGACAGGAGTATGGGAATCCAGGGATGATGCTGGAGCTACTGAGGGAAATAACATCCCAAGAAGAAGGGCACAGAACAGGCTGAAAGAGAGAATGCAGAGGGACAGAGCTGGACAGACAGGAAAGGAACCAGCTATGAAATGGGCAGTGTGGCGGGCAAGCATGCTCAGCAGAACCCACCATGGGCAGGGATGCATTTTGTTTGGAAAGGACCAAGTTACATGCAGAGCAGTAACATGGGAGGCAGTACCTTCCGGTTTGAGTTTTTCCAGAAACCATTTTCTGAAGAGGAAGAAGAGAGAAAAGATTAATTTTTGCTATTATTTCTCCAAAAATACAGGCATCCTTGAGACACTATTGCCTACGTTCTCATAGCCCTCTGAATCCCTTTTAAATGTGCTGCCAAATCACCTCATTCTGCACTATTTACAAATAATGATGGACTTAAACTGAATGGGACACAGTGAAAACACCAGTGGGGTATTTAATTTACTACAGCACTGGGGTCTATGTAAATAATCCAGTTCTCACTCGTGAGCATTTACATGGAAAAATACATTTCTCAACTCAACTTGTTCACATCTTATACCCAGTTCTAGTGCTAACTTCATCATAAAGCCTTTATGTCTCTGCTTAGAAGAGCATGGAAGAATTAATCATACTAAAAGTTAATTGCAAGAGTTAAGGCAGTATTTTATCAGAGGAATTACACTGCAATGTAATAATCTTGTTATCTGCTGAATTAAGGCAGTCCCTATGAGAACCTATAAGACATTCATCCCAGAGTTCCACAGAAACACATGGTGCCTTTACTATGCAGATCCCGCTGTGAGGCCGGGTTCCCAAGCTGCAAGAACAGGCACCATAGATCAGGAGCCAGAGCCAACAATTCAGGTCTGTCTCTCTCATCCTGCACCGTGACTTACAGCAGAGCTCAAGGTGTTCAAGTCCAGCCCAGAGTGCAGGACACAAACCAGTAATCACCTCCTTTACCCTATTGTTCCTGAGGCGTGGAGAATCCCCTGTGAAACACACCCTGCCAGCCTGCCCTACTAACTCTAGAACACAGAAGGTGAAGCAAGTGCCCTCCTACTTACATGTATGGTCCTGGAAGCCCCCCCAGGGCATTGAAGCACAAGCAGGTATCCTCTACTATAACAGGTCCCTGAACCTACAGCAGAAGCTCAAGAGATTAAAACAGCAGACCTTGAGGAATGTACTGCCTCCAAACCCATTTTCTTGCTGTATTCTATTGTTGCGTTTCCATTACTGAAACACCATAAAAATCCACCAGCCACCTCAGAGGCAATCCACATACCAGAGAGACACAACCAAAGTCAGGCTGGGGTGGCTGAAGCACGGTAGGCAAGATTTTTCATGAAAAAAACTGAGCAGAGCTGAACATCCTCTACCCTCTTGGGGGGCAGGAATGGTGGGACAAGGAGAGGGGAAGCCTGTGTCCTACGGGCATGCCTACATTTTCCTCAAGTCCCAATCCTCGCTTCATTCTTTTAAGATACCCATCCCAGAGACAGCTCTGGAAGGGGATCCATCAGAAGCTCCAGCTGACAAAAAAAACTCCATGTCCCACATCCACCGGGGATGAAGGAGCTGTCATGTCCTCCTGCTGCTCAGGGGACACATGGGGCTGGAGGAGCAGCAGTGGGACTGCGTGAACAGTCACCAGCGAGAATTCACCAGCACAGCCTGGTGACAGGAGTGCAGCCAGGCCAGGTCCGGACACATCCCTGGCTTCCCTCTGGACAGGTTCGTTGCCCCAGCACCCCTGGCTGCCTCCCGCCCCCTCGGGGCCGCGGTCCCCCCCCACCCCACCCCGCTCCCACCGCCGGGAAAGGGGAAGGACGAAGCGAGTGACCTGCCGGGCGGCTTCGCGGCACTTCTGCACGGAGATCTCGTCCGGCTCCCCCTGGTACTCCGGCACTAGAGACACAACACCGGTACTGAAGAGACAGCCGGGCCGAGCCGCCGCGTCCCTCAGGCCCCGCCGGCAACTTACGGTCAATTTTCTTGGCCACCAGCGTGTAGGGAGAGGAGTCCCCGAGGATCTGAGTGACCTGCGGAGGGAGAAGGGAGGGAAACCCGCCCGTCAGGCCCTGGCCCCGCCAGGACGGGCCGCCGCCGCGCGTTGCCAGGCAACCGCCCCCCCACCTCTTCCAGCTTCTTGGCGTTGCCCGTCACGAACACCACACTCCGCCGCACCGGCGCCGCCATCCTCCCCCCGCGTGGCGCCTGCGCGCCGAGGAGCCAATCACCGCTGCCAACGGCACCGCGCCCGGCGACGTCCAGCCAATGGGGAAGGCTTCCGCCGATGCCCGAGAGAGAGGAACTTCCGGTCCCCCGGGGGGAGGGCGCTGGCCGGTCGCGGAGGCGCCCCGCGTAGTCTCTCGGGAGCGGCGGGTCGCCATGGCGGCCGTGGGGGCCGGGCCCCGTCCCTCGCCACAGGCCGCCCCCGCGCTCCCTCCGCACTCGTCACCGCCCTACGGCCGCTGGTCCCTGCTAGCTGAGGCCCGGCCCGCAGCGGGCAGGGGCGGTCGCCTCCCTGTTTACTTCCCCAGGGCCTGGCAGCCGCGGTCGGAGGATCCCTGTCCCTGTTTTCCATGAAGTAGAACCACGTGTAGTTAGGGAAACCGGGCAGCGAGTTGTGCTCCTGACACCTGGCACGTCTTTGTGCTTTCTGAGACCAGATTTCCTGCGTGAGAGAGATGGAGTTTCATCTCGCTGTAGGTAGATGCAGGACCAGTTGGCAGCTGCAGCAAAAACACTGGTGGGGAGAGCAGAACTCGGGAGGCAAGAGATGGGCCCTGCTCCCAGTGTGGAGCCGTAGAGGGATGGGTCGGTGAAGCTCAGTGGTCCCCAGGCAGAGTGTGATGGGGGAAGCAGTGTCCTGCAGAGCACCAGGGTCCTGGGAGCATGCCCACTGCAGTACCCAGGCCTCCTCCTCACACTCAGCATCTCGAGAAGCTCCTCTTTCGCAAGGGGAGTCCCCAGAGAGAAGAACTCCTTCCCCTCCAGTCTGGCTCCCAGAGCTGGGAGAGGCTTCTCCCCACCTGCATAAGAGCTGCAGCCATCCATCCCTGCAGCTCCTGTGTCCTCAGGCATAGGGACCCTGGGGTCCAGCCTGGGAGGAACTAGCCCTGAAGCAGGAATGCACAGCACTGGCCAAAACACACTGTTCCCTGTAAAAAAGTGATCATGTGGAAAACAGCAGCTAATGAAGAGGTCTGTCTTCTGCACAAGGAGTGAATGGATTTAACAGACTCCACGCTTGGGTGAAGGAATTGTTTTTGTTGTAGAAATCTCCTTCATAATGTCTCCTGAGTGAAAACCAATCCCAAAGCACGCAGACACTGCTGGAAACAATAACACCTTCCACTCACTACAGTTCTCCCTGCCACCAGCCCAGCATGGGATGGCATAGGCTACAATAGAAAGACCATGGTATCTCAAAGGAATATAAGGAGAACTGCTCTATAATGTACCTGAGACCAGACATCATGACAGTCTTTGCAGCCTTTTAAAAACAAACATAAAACTATAAAAACTTGCTCAATAACTTCTGTTATTGTGAAGCTACTGACCAGGACTGTTGATTGCTGGTGCCTCTCACAGCCAGAGCTGGTCCCTGGAGGTGCTCAGGACAACCCTGGCATTCATCTTTAAAGCCAGGCTTTGCCTCGAGCAAGCAACTGCAGGCTTGTCTTGCTTAGACCTAGTGCCAGCAGAAGTTCTGACATGCTGCTGCGGCACCCAGGTCCTGTGGGTGGCAGCAGCAAAGACAAGATGGGGCTGGGAGAGAAAGCCAGAGGTACCAGCAGGACTCTCTAGCAGTAGAAGTAAAGCCTGGCCTAGCAGGCAGGCCAGAGCAGGCACAGCACAGCCCTTACACAGGCTCACAACACCATTAACTCACTTTGCAGTTGGCAGGGAAAAGTAGCCAATAGCTCACCGAGACCTGCAGCCCCCCTGAAGATGGACACAGTTCCTCTTCATCCACCTTCTTGTTCCCTGGCAGGTGGAGAGTAGTCAAAGGCATAGGCAGGATGATTTTTGCCCCTTTCACCGAGTGCATGATCTCAAAACCAGGGTATGCTTCACAAGGAAAAAACCAGCTTGGCATTCTGGTTCCCACCTGGAGAGACAAGGGCCCACAGAGGGGAAAAGCCCAATTTAAACTCCAGCTGGGCAAGTGCAGCTTGTAATCACATCTGACCCTCCAGCCTGCTGTGCTCACTTTTAATCCCCTTCTCTGCATGAAGCAGCATCGCTGCTCAGGTGGAAATTATGTACAAGGTCCTGTGGGCAGGTTCAGAAGAGGAAGCTGGGACACAGTGCTGGGAATTCTCTGGAGCACCATTTCCCCTCTCCAACATTACTTCAGATGCACACTAAGAAGGACAATACTCTTCTCATCAGAAAAACAAACAAAAACAGCAAAAGGAGAACCAGGAGAGCCTGATCTCAGCTTAACTAAAGTCCCAGGCTCAGGGCTGGAAGGAACGAGGGTCGCAAAAACAAAAGGCCTGTCTGGGAACAACACGCACCCCATGGGATCACAGGGACACAAAACAGGCTGGTGCTCAGGACCACAACCACCACATGGAGGTGAAGGGCTCTGAATGTGAAATTGGCTCTTTTACAGTGGGCCATCCTCCTGCGGTGTCTTTTATGTCATTGGGCTAATTGTTGGGCTTCACACACACTTCTTGCTTTAGGTTAAGGAAACACTGAAACAGCCCTTTCCTAAAGAATCCCAGCAGCAGAGAGCTGTGAGTGCCCCCCAGAACACTATGAAGACTTGCAGGAAATCCATATGTATGGTCAAAAATAGGTTTACTGGAATGTCTTTAGTCACAGCTTTAAGCAGCAATACTGAAAACACCGAGCTTGTGCATTCCCATGGCAGGACCAGAAAGTCTTCTGGGTTGTAAAACCTAATTATTTCTCCCCTCCCTTTTTTATTTTCTTTTTCCCCTCCTTTGCTCTGATGAAAGGACAGAATCCCCTCTGCCTTCCACAACAGGCAGTGGGGAACTGCTCAGACAATATTATTATTAATATTATAACTCAACCATATATACAGATAAACTGTAGTGGCAAGTAGTCAGCTCCAAACCAGAGACCTAGAATTTCACAAAACAGGCGGTTTGAGAACTGAATCTTCTGTTATAAAAAAAGTCTGACAGCAGGAACAGGTACTTGACAAAAAAAAAAAAGGGTCATTTGGCAGTTCTTAAAACAGTGTGTTAGAACTGGCTACTTGCTGCCACCGCCTCCTCACTCCTTGGAGGAAAAACAAAACTTCAAAGCTATATACAGATATCTCACTTAAATTACACAGCAGTTTGGTTATCCCAGAGCCAGCTCCACCGAAGCCTCCAGCTGCCCCTCAGGTATGGTACTTCAGGACTAAGGGTACTGGAAAACACAAAGAAACAAGCTCTCAGCTGTGCACCTTCATGTGCAACACCCATCTCTGCCCCCCCCCCTTCCCATTTCTGCAGTGACAAACACCAAGCAGCTGTGAGGGAAAGTGTGTTTCCAAGCTCAAGCTAATGCAATCTGTTGCCTGTACACACGCTAGGCAACATTTCCTGCCACCTTCATCTCCTTCCAGCTTCCCAAAATTAAACCAGATGGGATTTTCCATTAGTCTCTCCCTCTCTCCAACGCTCCCACCCTGTTGCCAGCTCTGCCTCTCCCGCTGCAGGCAGTGTGTCAGCAGGACAACAGGCTGCAAGAGTTTTGATGAATTAACGGGAACCGCTACAGAGCTGCCCCCACCCAGGGTCGGTGGGAGGAAAACCCTCTGGGCCCAGAGGCATAGAAGTGTTCTACTGCCATGCTGGGCTGCTTGGATCCCTGGAGCCCATCAGTCTTCAGGCAGAGGGACGAATTACTTCTTTTGCCTGGAAGAAACACACTACTTGCTGAAAACTAAGCAGCCTGGCAGCTTTGGGGAGGAGCATTTGCAGGGACCAAACCCATTGCAAGATGGCTCATGTATGTGGAGAGTCCTTTGGGAGACATTGCTCCAGTCTGAAACTCTTGTATCTACTCCCACCAGCCTTGGGATCAGTCGGTGCCAACCCTGGACCGGTACAACATTGTTGGGGCAGGGCCATGTTGCCTTTCTTTGGCCACAGTCAGTAGGATTTGGTTTGAGCCTGCTCCCCTGCATTTAAACCTGGTAGAAGAGCAGAACGAAGTGTTCTATAGGCACCATTTCATGACCGCGTAAGGCAGAGTGGGGCAGAGCACCCGATGGAGAGGCTCGGGTCCCCCCCTGCCATGGACAGCAGCACCAGGGTGTCACTGACAGTGAGAAGTGTCACAAATATTTCAATGGCAGACAAGGCTGGGGTGACCTGAAGCTACTCACCGATGATCACGAGCAGAAGAATGACCACCACCAGTGCTATGATCGCCTTCATCTGCATGGGGAGCACAGAGGAGTGTTACATGGGGTGCCATGTGTGGCTGCTTCTACCTGAAAGGAGGCCTTTGCCTTCCAGCATCTTTTCAGCTACAAAGCAGAGCTTCTCCACATCCCTTTGCAGAAGAGGGCAGTTAAGACTCTTCCACAAACCCACCCCGCCTGCTCCTGCTCACCTTGCAGCCTCGCCACCACATCTGTCTCCGAAGCTGCTTGGCTCTGTTGCTAAAAGCTGTTGCATTGTCTGATAAACTTTCTGTTGAAAGAAAGAGGCGATTCAGCGGCACACACACAGTCAGGGCATCCACTCATTCCACTAACTCCACTGAGGTCTACCAAATAAACTCAGTATTAGGGGAAAATACCCAACCACAGCATGATTCACCAAAGCCACAGCAGATGCCAATGTGGCACCCTTTGCTAGAGCACACACAGACCTGCTGAGTCCCACTGAGCCCCCTTTGTGCTGGCTGCCCTCTGAGGACAGGAATTTGCTCCGCAAGCCAGCAGACAGCTGATGTGCTCACGGTGGCTAGGAAACAAACTGATCCACCTTTACTTGAATGAACAGCTAGATCACAGCACCCAAACAGCTCCAAACTAACACCTCTGTGCAGAGCAGCAGAAGGCAAAGGTGGAGAAAGTCAGATCTGCAGCCCAAGGCTGGGAAGCATCACAGAATTACAAACCCAGGTCTGTCATTAGGCACTTTCTGAACTGAAACCAGGTAACCCGGCCCAGCAACAGGGAAGAGATGTGGGGGGAAAGGCCAGCAGAGCTGCATTTAGCATCACACCTGATTTATCCTGCAGGTCATCCAGCCGCTCGCCTCTTTCAATCACCTTCGTGATGTTCTCCTGCATAACATCGATGACTTCATCCACCTGGTTTTGGACACTAGAGCAGAGCAAAGGCAGCATGAGGAGCAGAAGCGAGCACCGGCCCTCGCTCAGGCTCCCCGGCTTGTGGGATATCGGAACTCACTGACAAAAATCAAAGTAGACAACGATGGAGGGAGGTTGATGGGATGCTGAGAAAGTGAGAAAGCCAGAGGCACAATATGGCCTGGGGTGGGTCTCTGCCAGTTCCAGAAAGGGTGAGGGAAGGCAAGGGGCAAAAAGAGAGCACTGGGAAGTCAGCAGAAGTGGGGCACCCTCTGTAACACCATTAATACACAAATGCACTAAGAAAAGGCACTACTTGCTGTTGGTGGGCACCTCTGCTGCAGAAGAGCTCACAAAGGGAAAAAAACAAAACCAACCAAACAAAACCAAAAGCCCCCCCCCACCTTATCACTCCAGATTTCATAGAACCTTGCACTGCACCTTTGCCAAAGAACTTCAGGTGAAATCAAAGCAAGGTGTGCTCCCCCTCTGGGAACTGGGCTGCTAAATGAAACCCACTCTGCCAGGGGCATCAAGAGGACAGTAAAGTAATGGCTGAAATGAACTAAACCAAGTTATTATAAATCCATCTTCACATAGGTTATGCAACTCTGTGGGTAGTCGCTTCAGTGAACAGTAGCCTAAATCACTCCCGCAGGGTTATTATAAATGCATTTATTCACTCCATAAAAAAGCCACATTGGTAAGAGAGAAAACTTCTCCTGGTGGAAAAATACTGCTACATTCTGGTTTGTATTTTGAAGCTAATACACTTGTATTTTCCTGGAGATAGAAATTTCTTGGGGCCCTAGGGAGACAATACATTGTTTGAGACATGCCGTTCCCAGAAAGTAAATGGCAACAGCAATGTCTTGGAGGTGACTCTACAAACAGGACAACAAAACAGAAATAGCTCCAGGACACTTGCTCTGCCTAAGCCTAAGATTTGTCAATTTAAATTGCACCAATTAAAAACATTTAAGCACATTAAACATATCAAAACACATCCAGCGTGTGCCAAACAGGCAGCACAAATAGGCCACTACAGCAGCTCTCCACGTTATCAGAAACACACACCTCCCATTAACTGTGCACCACTGGTGTCCCCAAAGGAAGCAGGAGTGCCATCACCTCATCATTTGTGCCTGCTTAGCACCCACACACTCCTGCTCCCCAAGTTACTCAGTCACAACATCTTCCTCTTTGGAGCCATGGAGAACCTTCTCTTCCCCACTGCCATCTCACAGATGCAGATTATCAAAGACATTATTTGCCAAATCAAGAGTTTTTACAGCAGCACCAGACCCAGCTCCACCACTCTGTGGAGTCTTCACCCAGCACCTCAGCTCAGAGCACCTGGTATGACGAGGACCTCCGTCCTCCACCGTGGCCTGGGAGGCTGGGGACAAGAGAGATCCCAAGCAACTTGCCCAAGGCCAGTCAATGGGGCACTGCAGAACCAGGAACAGGGCCCTGTCCTAACCACCATGCCTCTAATTAATTAATTAGAGATATAGGTTCACATTGACCTATTTCTCTGTTTCCCTACCAGCTATGTGCCGCTTATTGAGCGGACACCACTGAGACACACAGGAGGAGCAGCTGCAACAAGCAATAGTGGTTGCAATGGTAAAGCCCATGCCTTGCTCACATTTATTGATCCAAAAACAGGCAAGAAAAAGAATTTAAAGGCTTTTTTTCCTCAAAAAACCCCAGACATTCTGGAAAGGCCTACAGATCTTTGAATGTGAAGGGGCTTCCCATCTTAGCATTTCAGATCAGGCTCTGCA
Organism: Patagioenas fasciata; assembly: GCF_037038585.1. Lineage (NCBI taxonomy): Eukaryota > Metazoa > Chordata > Aves > Columbiformes > Columbidae > Patagioenas > Patagioenas fasciata. Next base: position 23,129,910 of record NC_092525.1, on the reverse strand, counting down.
GCACAACTGCACTGCAGCTTCCAGAGCCGGAGCAGCCAGGCAACCACAATTTCTGACTCAACAGCCCTTGTATGGCACATGCTGGACTCCAGCAACACACAAAAAACCCCTTGCTTTATTTAGGATACCACAAGAAAGGAACCTGCCTTTCCAGTGCTGCATCACCGAGTCCGTGGGAGCAGCATCTCTCTGAACCCACCTACACCGTGTGGTGGCAGCTCCTGCCTTCCACATTGGTGGCAGGTGAGAATGCGAGGAGGTTTCCTTACACAAGGGACAAGTCCCAGCTCAGAGCCACCAGCAACGCTCCTATAGCTTGGGGCAAGACAGGAAAAGCAGAAACATCTGCTATCCCAGATGAGCCAACTTGGCAAAAACTCTAAGGCCTTAACCATCAGTTTCACGGGCAGAAGACTACATTTGCAGAATGTAAATGTTTCTAAAATCATCTACTGGCTTCAAAATAAAGAGATTTCCTCCCGCAATAGATTTGTAACCCAGTCATCTTGGTACAACCAACAAGTGGGAGCATGCAAGGTTACAGCACATCTAGGAACGTGCAACACAACACCACCTGTCACCCCACCAGTACAGCTCAGAGCCTGGGGAGATGCTGCTGCAGTCCTGGGGCACCCCAAAGCATTCGAGGCAAAGCAGGCAGGTACACAAATTCAAGCTGCTCTGATGCGTACCAGCATTTGGGGAAGACCTATGGAGTACAGACCCCCAGTGCCCAAGCTGCATTTCAGCATTGCGCCTCTTCTCACTGGAGCTGCTGGCAAAATGCTGTGTGCCTCTGCTGCCTGGGCACGCTGTTAGCTACCCCCCAAAGAGAGCAAAACATTTCAAGGACCGAGAATGGAGGCACAGAGAAATCAAGGCTTAAACTCTTGAAACGCTGAGGTGTTTAACTCCTGTGGAACGCAGACACATTTGAGCATACTTTTTGGTATCTGATGTAAAGAACGAACCCTAGGGAAAAAAATACACAAAAAACAAAACAGGAAGGAAGAGGCCACACCACGGAATGAAACTTTTGATCTCCACACAGTGCCTTAACCAGACCTTAAGCCAGCCCTTGCCTTTTGCTCTCTCCCACCCATCACTGCTGCAAGAGATGCCTCTCCAGGAATGGGCTGCGAGATGCCCAGCCTATCTATGCATTAGCCCTGCAGTTTCAGAACAAATTCAACAATTCCCACTAGTTTGGCATGCCTGAGCTTGGAAACTCAAGTCACATCAAGAAGAAAATATTTTCTTGTTTTATTTGGCAAGAGAGAATGAATCTTCTAATACGAAGCATATTTTCTGTTAGGGAACTATTGGCTTTTGACACATACATTTCATGTGCTTCATTCCTGCCAGATTTTCAAGAGACGGTAGAATAAACACCTGCCAGGAAAAGCAGCAAGACAAAAGCATGAAATATGTCTCCCACGACCCTCCCTGCTTACTAATTTCTGCAAATATGATGCTTTTAACAAGGACAGCAAGCACACACTATCAAAACAACAACAAGAGATCCAATGGCACTTTGCTTGGTTTAGACTCCTCTTTCCCTGTGCTTTGCCAGGTCCAGAGTTCATTTTGGCCACATTGGGTTAGCTACCGAAAACGTCCCTGGGCTGGTCATGGTGTTGTGCTCACAACAGCACCGCATTCTTCAGACACCGTAAACAGCCCCTGCACGCACCATGGGACGTGCTGCTCAAAGCTGCTGCTTGTCTCCAATCCGGCTGTTTACAGCCAGCATGACACACTTGTATTTTCCACCCCAGCGATATTAATAGCACTGTGTATTTTGGTGAAAATTACACCCAAACACCCCTCCTTGTGGCAGTAACCCAGGGAAGAAGGAAAAGGAGGGAGAGCCAAGCCGGACAGATGGTGCAGAGGCAGGAGGCCAGTGCAGCGCTCCCCGAGGCACGGTTCTGCAGAGGACCGCTCTGCTGCACTCAACAACGGGGTGTCAGCACTGAATTCCGCCACAAATCCCTGCTTTTAAGGTGCTGCTTCATCGTGTCTGCAAGGGAGACAGCAGCCCAGGCCTCCCTGAAGCCTTTCAGTCCTTGAAAAGATTACACCAAACAACAATCCCTGATGATACGGTCTTGGTACTGCCTTCAAACGAAAGCCTGGACTACAGAGGGGGTTCGCTGCACAATGAGTCACCTGTGAGGAACAGCCAGACCCTGGGAAGCTGCTGTCCATTCCTGCCTTCAAACCATTCCCCAAACCATGCCCCTCCTTAGGACATAATTTGGGGCTTGCAGCCATACAGAGCCACTGGGGCTGGGAATGCTGGTCACATCCAGCAGCGCAATGGGGGAATCACAGGGACTGAGACCTGTGTCCTGGGGCACCACAGCAGTGTGCTGAGCCTCATTGCCTCAGCTCTCCAAATACTCAAATTCCTCCTTAAAATGTCTTTTCCTTCCTTTCCTTTCCTTGTTACAGCAACAACCCAACCCACCTTTTCCTCTACTGTTGAAACCAGAGCAAACTGCATCATTAGTAGACCAGGCATCAGTCCGTCCAACACCAGGGCTGGTCTGATCAGAAACTTAATAATAAGCTCCATGACAAGAAATAACAACTGCATACAGTAAGTGCTTATTAAGCAAAGCAATCAACATTGATGAGGGTAGAAAATAGATACTATTCTATAATAGATGCTCTAGAGACTAGATAGACATAGTCACTCGCCACCCCAAGGGACATTTCCCATACCAGGTCCACTAGATAAGCAATCTCTGGCCATGAGCAAGCCTCACATGTGTTGGGCATTAGTCACGTTACACCTATGAACCCACCAACTCCTGGGTGAATTCCTCTGTCATTTTTCTTCCCCTTCACAGCTGCAGTGCTATCCGCTATCTAAGCCCTTGCTCCCTTCTGCCTGGCCAAGACAGTGGGAAGAAAAGAGCTCTTGTTTTCCACCACTACACAGAGATGGCAAAAGATGCTCTGTAATTCCTCTCCAGCACAGGATGAAAGGTTAGACACCACCCTCACTCCACCTTTTTATCGGGGTGGGACCTAACTCAATAAAACAATTCTCACCCTTCCCATTCACTCCAGGTTTTATCCACACTGGTTTACTGTAAGGACCAGTGTGCCTCTACCAACAGCATCCTCACACCCTGGCAGAAACAGAGACCCCCTGAAAACTCAGGGCGCATTGACCAACCTGCTGCCTCTTGTGTAACTCAACTGCACTTCGCCCCTCAAGGGAACGGGGCAAGCAGCACACAGCAAGCACTGCCTAACGCTGACGTTGGCAATGAGTCATCTCAGAGCTGCACTGGCTTCTTCCTAGGACGAAAAAAATCCCTAATGAAGAGGAACACTCAGGATGTACACAAGAAGATCCAGTCTGATTAATGCCTGGCCATCAGTCCCCACACAGATCTCTGTTCTGGGTCCATGGCAATCAAAGGAATAGCACAATGCAAACCAGGGATCTGGGAATATCCCCCCGACTTTCCACTAAGTACCACCATCACACCCCTCACAGGACAGGGCAAATTGGAGCCCAGAACAAGCACCATCCAGGAAATGACTCAATGGGAGAAGGATCCAGAGCATTCACTCCTTCCTTCTTGCCCTGTTACAGTCACTAGTCCTCCTCCAGCTGTAATGGTTTCCTGTTTTCCAGCTGCTTTGACCTCCAGGTCATCTACATCAGGACGTTATCTGGAGAAGAGGCCAGAGGACCAGACACTGCCCAAAAAAAAAACAGTCCTGGTGTGCTCCTGACCACTTGCTTTCTTGAAACATCCAGAAGTCACAAGACAAACAACAAAACAATAAAAAAAGGTGCTAGTGAAGGTTAAAATTCAGGGTTGATGCTCAAAAAAAGAGCCCCATAAAAGCACAGAACATGTCATCACCAGGATATACCAAGGGCTTTAGAAACTCCACTAAGCTACTGTGATACAATCCTATCCCTTTGCCTCTGTCAATGCACAATTTCTTGATAGTCTGAATAAAATTTAAGATTTCTCTTAGCTATGGACAGATTGGGTAAGAAACATCAGTTGGAAGAAAGCAAACACAAGCCATGTTCATGTTCAGAACTACACAGAAATATCCTGTTAAGAGAGTAGCAGGGGCTTGTAGTGCCAGGATAAAATATTATCCATGTGACACGGAGGAACAGCAACTTACTGCCTGATCTTGTCATTCCTGGGTCCAAATCTTGGTCCCGAAGGCCCTCTCCTGTAGGCAGAAAAGAGAGTAATCAGGATGGAAGATACTAATACAAGGAAAACATGTTTTTAAACCAGACTGAAAAGATATGCAAGACAGAATCAATGCCATGTGTTTGGAAAACTGTTATCATACCTCCCATGAACCCCTCCCATGTCTTAGGACATGTGGGACACCCCACTCTTATAAAGGTTACACCTATTAAGTCTTAATTCATGCTCGATGCTGAGGCTCTAGGAGACAATCCCAAAGGAATCAAAGGTTTTGATTCCCAAGTCCCCACCTACACGGCAGGGAGCAGGTTTTGGTGTTTGACACGTCCTGTCTCAGAGCTGGAGGCAGTTAAGACATCACGTTCCCTACAGCTGCCATTCACAAACTCACAAGAAAAAGTCTTCCTCTTCATCCGAATCTTCCTCCAAAAGGTTCCTCTGCAAACACAGAAAAAAAAAAAACCTCCCCGTCAATAAGCAGCCACCATTTCACCCACACATTTCCAGACCTTGTGGATGCAGCCAGCATCTTCCAGCTGCAGGTTATGTGTGAACCCTCCTTTGGAGAGCACCAGCAGTACTTTTTAAGTGTCTGGAGTTCTGCTGTTTGTCTCTGCTTGTGACCAAGGGCTGAGCTGGATGCCTCAGTGCTGCTGTTATCACCTCGGCAGTGTTTGCAAGCTCTGTACAGCACAAATTGACACACATCTCTGCAGCTCTGACCTGGGACAACTCTCACCTCTGCCATGGAGCCAAAGTGGATTTGCATCAATGGCCAGTAGCCTGCAAACATCCAGACCCCAATTCTAGGGATCAGTACAACTCCCGATGATGCAGAAACAACCAGTACATCAGCCCTGCTTTGGAAAGCAGCAGGCAGAGCCCTGGGGCAGGACAGCAGTGGAAGGAAGGTCCCCTCTGCTCAAGAGACGATCCCCAGTGCTGCACTCAGTCAACAGCAGCTCCTCAAAAAGTGCCAGCGTCACCTACAACCACTCTGGGGTATCCCATCCACGTGGGAAGGCAGATCTACTCCTCACACATGGTTTCTCCAGCTGTCTGATGGCAGCAGGTGTAAGAAGGATGACTACAAGGAAACACACTGGGTTCTGTGCACAGCACATCTGGAGGGATCAGCCCCTCCAAACCTCCAACTCTGGCAAAGACTACGGCCAGGCTGGAGAGCAAAGCAGTCTGGTAGCTCCTCTGCTTCATGCCAGAGCCTCCTCCTGAGACAGGCTTGCTGTTCCACTACACCCCATCACATGATCCAAAGGCTGATTTTTAAGAGCAACACCACAATCCTACAAAAGCCTGAAAGTTTCAGGCAAAGACATTATAAGAGTTCATTTCTTGTAGCAGGGCAGCACAAATTTTCCAGTCAAGCTGAGGACTCCCAGTAACATCTACTTAGAGTAAAAAAATAACCAAGAGGGGGAACTGGCACTCTAAATGTATGGGCCAGGCAACACACTGCATGGCCCTCATGATACCAATAGCTCCTACTTCCTCTGTGCACCAATCTGAGCTCCCACCTGCAAACATGGTGCTCTTATTTTGAAGATTACCTACATTTCCATCCTTGTCATATTTGCTTAATCAACTCAAGCAACCCATGAGAACCACACAATAGTTTCAGCCATCGCCTCCCGCAAGGGATGAGCAAACCTCTCTTGACAACACAGGATCCTCATCTCACTGACAGCTAATGTGAGCTGGAGTAACATTTTTGACTACAGCTTAAACTCAGTTTTAGCATAGCATGACCCCAGGACAAACACATCAGGTTGAATCCCCTTCATCTAAAACAGCGAACTGTGCTGCTTTGGCCTGTATTTCAAAGCCTGAAATGTCAGGAGACCTTGGTGACAGAAGAAAAATTCAGCTGTAAAGCACCAGGTAACTTCACACGAGTCCTTTGGTCAGCTACGTGGGGAGAAGAGCCACGGAGAGGCAGGAGACTGGAGCACACTGGGATCCCAGGGCCACGGATGCAGCCTAAAGGAACCAAAACAGGTTCTCAAAGCAGCCACATCTCCTAACGGGGTTTGGTTTAAAACACACAGGTTGGGTTTGCTGCACAGACAGTCCCCTCAATAACTAAATGTCACTGTTGGCAGCGATACGGCGCTCCTGGGCCTCACAGCGATGTCTGCGGCAGCACTAGACCCTGAAGGTAAAGCGAAGGCAAATGGAGCTCCCCAAGGTGTGTTAACACCCACCTGCCCACCCCAGCACCCCCATGTAACAGCCCCATACAGCACCATTACCGACACCGGCAGGACAGGCCGGGCCCAGCACTCACCCGCTCACTCTTCACCGAGCCCGTCACTTCATCGTCGTTCAGGTGCCGCTTGAATTTGGGAGGCATGGTCCGTGCTGCGGGACAGGGAGCTTCGTGCCCGGGAGAAGATGCCTGGAGGGAGGTGTAGGGAACGACCGGGTCACCCCAGCCGGGTCAGCCGGTCGGGGCCCGGGAGGACGGGGACGAGCGCCCGGCGAAGCTCCACGGGGCCGGGGAGACTCCAACCCAGCGGGCCCGGAGGAGTGGGAGAAAGGCAGAAGGACGAAGCGGCCCCGGGTGATGCAAATGGCCCCGGGGAGGGGGAATGGAAGGGCAGCCGGTGCCCAGCACCTGTGCTTTCGCCCGGCCTCACCGCTCCCGCCCAGCCCTCCGGCGCCCCGGGAGCGGAGCCGATACCGAGACAAATGCGACCCACCCAACGACCCCTCCCCGCCCCGCTCACCGGTCTCCGCTCCGGGCCGGCGGGAAATGGCCGGTGCGGCGGCGGCGAGTCAGCTGTCCCATCGACCACCTCAGCGCTCCGCCCAGCGCGCCGAACGCCGAGCTATCGATTCTGGGGCGGGGCTGAGGGCGGAGCAGGGGGCGGGTCCGATGGGGGAGGGTGTGGCTTGTCCCGGGGGAGTGACCGGGGTTTGCGCGCGCGGACGGTGCACCGGGGTTTCGGGGCGGTCCCGGCCGGGCACACGCTGGATCGGGGGCCCGGGGATTGGCAGCGTTCCCGGCTCGGCCCCGCGCGTCGCTTCCAGTCAGCAGCGGGGGGGCCCGGCCGGCTCGGCCCCAGGCATCGCCCCTGGCACACGGCCCCGGTAGCAAAGGCGTTGGCGGCGGCCGCAGGCTGCCGGAGCCCCGCGCGGGGGGTGTGCCGGCTGCCGCTGGGCGAAAACCGCCGCCACAGGCATCTGGAAGGTTCCGGCTTGTCCGTCCTCCCCCCGCCGCCCCGACCCTCTTCCCGCCGCCCTCCCGCCTTATAAATGCGGGCGGCAGCGCCCGGCGTGCGGCGGAGCGGAGGCGCCGGGGGCAGGGGCGATGCTGGGGACCTGGCTGCTGCTCTGCGGGGGGCTGGCGCTGGGCTGCCGGGCCGAGACGGCTTTTCTCCGGCGTGCCGATGACACCACCGGGCGCTGCACCTACACCTTCACGGTAGCCAGCCCCATGGAGGCTGCCTGCCCCGATGCCGGTGGCGAGCCGGAGCTGCGGGCCGAGCTGGCCGCCCTCGCCGCCCGGCTGAGCCGGCTGGAGAACCGGGAGCGGGGCGCGGGGGGCTCGGGGCCGCGGGGAGGGGATGCGGGCGGGGCACGGGAGGCCGCCTACAGCGAACTGCTGCGGGCCAAAACCCGGCTGGAGGAGGAGAAGGGGCGGCTGGAGCAGGAGAACGAGGAGCTGGGGAGGCGGCTGGAGAGCAGCGCCCAGGAGATCGCCCGGCTGCGGGCCTCCCGCTGCCACCCTGGCGGAGGGGGACCCGGCCGGGACACCCTGCGTGCCCCTGGCAAAGGTAAGTGCTGGGGCCGGGACCCCCCCGTGCAGCTCCGGGCACTGATCAGATCCCTTTGCTGTCCCCCGTATAGTGCACCCACCACTGCCTCCCACTTTTGGACACTGGCAGGACCCTCACCAGCTGCGAGGCTCAGCCCTACTAGGGGGTCACAGCCCATTGCACCAAATCCCATTGCCATCCCAAAATGGGGGCTGGCAGCCAGAGCCCTCTTCATCCCATCATCTGCTCTGCTGCAGAACGGTTACACAAGGGACTGTGCTAATCCAAGGGAATTAGGAATTTCCCCAAGGCACATTAAACCCCACACTTCGGGGAGGCAACAGCATCAGCAGCTGAAGAGTGGGGTGCCTGTCAGCGGGTCACAGCTGTGCCCCACTGCAGCGGAACAGGGCTTCATTGGTGTTTTGGGGGGCAATGGACCAACGCAGAGCCCCCCCGAGGGCAGACGTGGTGGTGAGGGGGACTGGCTCATCCCCTGCTCACCCTGTGCCTGGCCCTGCCGCAGCCCCTCGCTGGGACCCACAGCCCCTCGCCTACCAGGAGCTGCAGTCGGAGAGGACAGAGATTCCCGCATCCCGGCTGCTGGAGGAGACTGCGCTCGGCCGTCCGGGGAGCGAGGATTTGGGTGCTGCCACCGGTATGAACGGCCCCGTGCTCCACTGCTCACAAACACCGCTTGGCGCCCCCGAGGGGCTCACTGAGAGCTACCGCCCAGCAATAGCCCCTTTCTCTCTCCCTTCCTGTCCCTGAGCAGGCTGTGGTGAGCTGGTGTGGGTGGGGGAGCCCGTTGTCTTTGGCCGGGCAGACTCCATCGCCGGCAAGTACGGCGTGTGGATGAAGGACCCCGAGCCCGTGCCCCCCTTCACGCGGGAGACCACCTGGCGTGTGGACACAGTGGGCACGGAGGTCCGTCAGCTCTTCCAGTACGAGGCGGCTGAGCAGCTGGCCCAGGGCTACCCCACCAAGGTGCACATCCTGCCACAGCCCCTGGAGAGCACCGGGGCCGTCGTCTACCGCGGCGGGCTCTTCTTCCAGCCCCGCCGCTCCCGCGCTGTGGCTCGCTACGACCTGCGGGGAGAGACTGTGACCGCTGAGAGGGAGATTCCAGGCGCTGGCTACCACGGGCAGTACCCCTACTCCTGGGGGGGCTACACTGATATTGACTTGGCGGTAGATGAGACCGGGCTCTGGGTGATCTACAGCACCGAGAAGGCCAGGGGGGCCATTGTCCTCTCCAAGCTGGACCCTGAGACGCTGGAGATCCGGCGGACCTGGGAGACCAAGATCCGCAAGCGGGGGGTGGCCAACTCCTTTGTCATCTGTGGCACCCTCTACACCGTCAGCAGCTACTCAGCGCCCAACGCCACCATCAACTTCGCCTATGACACGGCCACCAGCACCAGCCGAGCTCTCAGCATCCCCTTCGAGAACCGCTTCCGCTACCTCAGCATGGTGGACTACAACCCCACTGAGCGGCAGCTCTTCGCCTGGGACAGCTTCAACATGGTCATCTACCCCATCCGCCTCTCCCAGGCATGAGCTGGGGCCGGGGACACGCCGGCTCAGCCCCTGCGACACCCGTGCATGCCTTGACACCCTGCTTTGCTCCCCAGCTCCTCCTGGGATGGCCAGGAGCACCAGCTCAGACAACCCTGGGCAATGGTAGGGGCCACATGCTGACTAGCTGTGCTGTGATGGGGCCCTAGTGTCCCTGCTGGCACCTCCAGTATGATCCATCATGCTCAGGTGCGACAAAGAGAAACTAAGTGCTTTTCTAGAGCTCGGTTGAGTCAACAAAACGCCTCTCCCTGGCCTCAGTGGGTTTTGGATGGGTCACAGCAGTACCCAGGCCTGAGCCACTCCAGCACCCTCCAGGAGCTCCTGGAGCACACCCCAGCCTGACCACCCTGAATTTGGAGCAGGGAGGGCTCAGGTGCAGTGAAGGCCAGACAGGGCAAATGGTGGAGGTGGGGAGAGGCTGCCCCATAAAGTCCCACCTAAAAATAAACAATTTCCCAGCTGCAAGCAGTGACCCCCTTCGTGGGACTGGGGTTTGTGTTTCCAGGCTCAGGCTGAGCACAAGCATCACTGATGCCCCCCAGACTCCCCGGCAGCCGCAGCTTTGGGAAGGTCTCCCCAGCTCGGGCCAGCCTCACGGAGGAGAGCTGCATCCACCTCCCAACTGCAGTCCCGCAGAGCTGAGCAGCCCACAAACCCCCCTGCATTCCCCACTGCTGGTGCCTGGCAGCATCTCAGAGCTCAGCTGCCTCCAAAAATCATCCAGCAGGATCAAAAGCAGTGGGGAAAATGGACACTCACTGGACAAGCCTTGCTTTGTTGGAAAAAAAAAAAAAGCTAAGCAGTGATGAGGAGTGCTGGCAGAGCATCTCGCAGCTTAACAGCCCCCTGGTGCACCCAGCCCATCTTGGTCGTGTGCTTTGGTTTTACAGCCATGCCCAGCCACTGTCACAGCACAGCAGCGCTCCCCACGCCAGGCCAAAACACACCTTTTAAACTATTTATTGTAGAAAGTTTGTAGGAAGCTTTTTCTGCCCCCCACCAGTGTTTGCAACAGTGGCTGCATCCCCCAGGGGATCTGCAGGATCCCAGCCAAATAAATGTTGCCCACTGCCACTGCTTTGCACCTTGTCTTTCTGAGCCCAGGTTTTCCTGGGTGTTTGGTCAGCTGGAGGCCGGAGGGGTCTAAAGCCCTGGTGACCCACTTGCTGCACTGACAGGCTGAAGGCACTGAGGAGGGAGCTATAAAGCTTTGGCCAGGAACATGCTATATTTTGTAGACAATTGCTGCTAGGGTTGACCCCAGGAGCACCTTTATTTAGCACAAAGAAGGGGCTGTGACATGCCCGTGACATTGAATGGGAATAAAAGTCAAAGCTTCAGCACTACACCTTCGAGATTTCCCAAATGGAAAGACTGAAGAGCTGCAGGTGCAGGGTGGCCAGTTGGGCTGGCCAGTGCCGGGGGGCAGTGTGCGGTGGGAGGGATGGGGGGGAACGGAGGCAGCCCCCGCTTTGCTGCTGCCGTGCCAGGGTGTTTGGCTGCTCACCAAGGGGACAGCACTGCTTGGAACCAGGGGGCCATGGGGTCAGTGACATGTCCCCCTTGCACCTTCAGCCATCCCATCTTCTGCCCCCAGAACTCATGAACACAGAGCTGCATCACCTTCATGCTGCATCGGGTCATGGGCTGCACCCCAGCCCCCTTGGGGTGTGGGGTGTCACAAGCGTGCCCCCATGGCACACAGCCCTGTCCTGGGGACCAGCCTCATCCCTTTGGGACACCCCTCTGTCCTGCCGCAACGACCCACTTGGGATGGGCACTTGTCTGGGTCCTGGTGTAGAGAAATAAGGCAAATGCCACCTGTGCAATGCACAGTAAACATGTACCAAGGATGGGAGAGCAGCATTTCTGCCTCAAAAGAGGAAGGGAGGGCAGGCTGGAGCCCCCTTTGCCCCACAGATCGCCAGGGACGTGGGCTGAGCCCCAGCAGGAGCAGGAGGGTTTGTTCAGAGGTCCCCAGGGAGCAGAGACACCAAGGGCAGACAGCCCCGGCCATTCCAGCCTCTCTGCTCTCTGCCAGCGCCGGGGTCTTTCCAGGCTGGGAAGTCCATTGCTTAGTTGACTAAAAAAAATAAATGATAACAAGCCAATGTACACAGGATTTCCAGAAAGCTGGGCTGGAGCTGAGCAGTGCTGAAGACACAGCTTTGCTTAACAAGGTTTGCAGAACAAGCCTGTGAGTCCCTCCCCTCCCACATCCCAGCAAGAAGCCAGTCCAGTGAGGAGGGCTGCTGGGTCTGGTCCCAGTCACGTTAAACCCCTTCTGCTCTTGCCCTTGAGACAAATGACGGTCTTTGTACAGACTGAACATTATTAAGGAAAAGAAAAAAAAAAGGTGAATTCCCCAAACTAAATAGTTCCTTAATTTATGGGAGGTTCAGCACAATTATTTTTGATGACCAGAGATTGCACACTAAATCCCACTCAAATTAAAAAAAAGCAAGAGCTATTCCAGCATAAATGGCCAGGAGCAAGTTATTTGGGTAAATGTCATAAAAATATTCAATTAACCAGTGTCAGTGACTGAAAGCTCAACCTGGCCTCAAGGTAGCCAGGGTGGTTCTGGGCTCTTTTGAGGAGAGACACATCAAAATCACATTATCTGGATGCATTAAATGCCCAAGCATTCATTTTTAATTAAGTTTCTGCAGAAACATCACCCTTGTTCTACTGAGCTCAATAGCCAAAAGCTTGGTCTATTCCCACTGCTAACTGTGGGAAATTTGTCTGGCTTTTCTAGTGGCTTTGTTAGAGAACTTAAGATTAATCCTTCTAGCAGCATTTCCTTAAAACCAGAATAGCCTGGTGAAGCAGTTCCCATTTTTAGGGTGTCCTTCCAAGATGAACCAGATAACAAAAAATAAGGACAATTTCCTCAAACCAGGAAAATATCAGCATAACTCAATAACCATGGAAACCATCTCTTTTATGGCACATTTATAGATCAAAATAGCATCTGTCTTCCCTCAGTTCTCCTACCATCATCCTCCTTTCCCCAAGTGTTTGCTGTAGTTGTGCTTATATGGTTCCTGTAAAAACAGCGATTCACCCCAGGTGTTACCAACTCAGTTACTTCTGCCTGTTACTCCCGCTGTGGATTAACAGCACATTTATTTACTCCACTTTGCTGCAGCTTGACTAGAAACCCCCTGAAAGAACCAACTCCAGCTCCTCTGGTGCCCCAAACCACCGCAGGGCCAGCAGCAGCACCCTGACCACAGGCAACTCCATGGGACTCCCCGCAGCGCTTGCAGAGCCACCCTGACACCCGCTGTCTGTCCTTTGCATCCCTTGGGGGTGCAATGCCAGCCAGCACCTCCTCCAAGGGCAGGAATGACTTCTCAGGAGGCTTCTTATGTTTGCTGCAAACCCACAGGTCCCTCTGGTGGCAGCTGACATGAGTCAGTAACGGTGTGATTTGAATGTGCGCTGGCGAGCGTGTTGTGGGAAGGGAGCAGGTCAGGAGCAGCTCAAGGAGGGAACCTCCACGTCCTCCGATGGCTCTTGTCAAGGCTTGCTCCTCAGGAAACCTCTTGCTTTTAGCAGCCTCTTGCCCTGTAGTCAGAGAAACTCGCTGGGCTCATCCAGGTCTCCTCTGATGAGCGGTTCCTGCTCTCGGAAAGAAAACCTGAGTCTCCAGCAGCAGGCAGCTCACCGACACGCTGGACATGCAATGTCTTGCAAACCCAACCAGCGGGTCCTTCCAGAGCTACATGGAAGCCATGTCCTGCAAGACCTTCACTGGAGGACAAGATCAAAAGTGCTGAGGGAAAGAGAAATAAGCTCTTTCAAACCGTTTTTCTAGAGAAGTCTGTTTTCTCACGCTGTAATACACACTCTTCGCTTGGCACACGATGTTCAGGTGCTCTCCCTGCATCCTGCAGCACTGTGCTAATCATGAGATTACCCAGATACTTTATTTAGAGAATACTTTATTAGTTTCTGTAATCAAACCCATGTAAATAAGACCGTACATATTTCATACAGTGCGTTACCCCTGTACAAATGGAAAAAAAATTAAGTTTAACATTTCTAGACCAATATGGCTGTTAATTTCTGTACAATGCCAACTCACACTACAAGTGGGATACTTTTTTCCAAAGTTGACATCACAGCTAAAGTTTCCAAAAATTCAAATTATATATATATTTATATAAAAAGATAACCAATAGCGATTCACTAGGCATCAATAGCAGCAACAGCCTTTCCAGCTTCTGCAGTCATTTGAACAAAATTATACACATTAGACTTTCAATTCACTCTTCCTTCCAAAAAAAAAAAAAAGTAAAAAAAAAAAACAATCCCAGAAAAAAACAGCAAATTCTGCTACTGATGTGGTACCTGGTGCTTTTTATTAGCTTTTTCAATCATTGTCTCGAAAAAAACCTCTAGAATAACATTATTAAAAACAGCTCCAGAATAGCACAGTCACTACTACATATCATAAGCAGGTACAGGATATCTTACATTCACAGAAGTATCATACAGTACTGTCCTACAGCTAGAATACTAGAGGATACAATTAAAAAGGCATTTATTTGACTTGATTCTACTTTCCAGCACACTGTGGGCAAGGAGGTGGTGCGATGCAGCTCTGATATAAAGAATGCACCTTTTTAGATAAAACTCTCTTTAATCCAACAAGGTTTCTTTTATTCTTGTGGCGCACTGCTCAGTGCTTGTTGCTGTATACAGACATAAGCTGGAAACCGTTTAAAGATCACTCGCATCATATAAAGACACCTGGACAGAGGTGAACAGAACAAATTCGACTACTGATGCAATGAACCTTCCAACTCCAGAGGTGAATGACTGAGGGGGGGAGTGGGTGTAAAGAACACAAGTGGCCAAGTAGCATTTTCATGTGGTGATCTAAATACAGTATATTGTCATCCAAGAAGCAGCAGCCAGCAAAGCACTGCCCTCAGAGGGAAATTCAACATCATCAGCGTTACTCTGAGTGTTACGTTAGGTTAAATGTCGTGTGGCAAAGGCAGTTTTGCCAGCAATATGAATCCCTCTGTTTAGAATAAGACAGAAGCTTCTTAAGTTGCTAAAAACTTAACACACGTTACTTGGCCCAGCACCATCTTCAGATCTGCATTCTCATACTCATGGGTTTATAAAAAGATAAACAGCAGCTGAAGATCAGAGCCTGAAGAAAATAGAGAGTATTCATCTTGTCAGCCTGGAACATGCCACCCCAGCCACCTTCTTCCCCACTGTTGCCATTTCTCTTTTTTTTTTCTCTCCACTCTGGGAAGCATACAGGTGTGTAAGTCAAAACACGCGCACACGTGTAGAACGTGCACACACCAAAAGCAGCTTTCATGCTGTTAGAGAAGATACAAGCCCGAAGAGCCCAGAAGCTCAGCTGGATACGCAGCAGTTCGCACCCGTAACTGCTGACAGCTTCCATGCCACTTCACACTGTTCGGAGCCCCGCAGGAGAGAAGACTCTTGTCTCATCCTTTGGGCTACGAGTTCATGCTGCTGTCACCTCACTCGCCCTCCCCTCTTTCCCCGCCTCCACAGAAACACAGCCTCTAAGATTTCGTTTCTTCAGTTTTGATTGCCTGAGGTTTGATTGGTCCAGTTCTGACAGGTTTCGTTGCTGCAGCAGGCGCAGGGGGAGGCTTCTCCTCCGCTTTCTCCTGGCAGACTGTTGAAGAGTCAGGAATTGCCTCGGCGGGTTTGCTTCCGTTCTCCTCCACTTTCTGTGCTTTGCCTCCCATGGGTTTGCTCTGCTGCTGCTGCTCCGAAAAGAATCTCTGAGTGGACTGCAGCACCTCTGCTCTCTGCTTTGCCTTAAAGGGAAAAAACATGTTTACTGAAGAGAGGACACTGGAATAAGTGACTTCACAAAAGTATTTCCCTAAATGAAAGAGGAAGGAGCGACCACAGTGGCCAGACTTTCTTAGAAAGGCAGGGTCCATCCAGTTGCTTCCTAGCTGTCACCACATCTGGGTGCTTGGCTCCTCAGCAGTACTTCAAAGTCATGCCCAGGTTTCCTTTGATCCTTCTAATGCTCACCCCAGAAATGAGGATCAAGGACAACAGTCTGAAGCATTATTTCACATCTTTTTCTGCTACTGTTATTGTGAAGCTTAAAAAGTATAAATGCTGCCTACAGGAGGAAGCCCAGCTGCTGTCTCTCCTGCCGCATGGTCTGGACCTCTTGAGGGCTGTATCACAGCAGCAGAAATCTCATCTGAGCACCCACATTTTTCCCCCTGTTGTTCTGGACACAGACATCAGAGTCCTCAATGGGGATGCAACTGAACCTGGTTCAAGGCTGCGTTATATGTAAGGTGAAGCCTTAACTGCTTCCCAATCAAAGCAGGCGCTCATTCCAGGGAGCAGAACTTACTGCTTGGCTTCCTTCAAATTCCTCCTCTGAATCCTACTGGCAACCTTGACTTGCATCTGTGAAGTTCAGCCTTTCTGCTTCTGTGTTCCAGTTCTACACTGGACCTTCCATTTGGCAGTGAAGCAGGGTGCAAACCAGATGCTTCAGACCAAGCACTTGGCTTTTCTGCCCAGACTCAAGCAAAG
This sequence comes from Patagioenas fasciata, assembly GCF_037038585.1. Lineage (NCBI taxonomy): Eukaryota > Metazoa > Chordata > Aves > Columbiformes > Columbidae > Patagioenas > Patagioenas fasciata. The sequence continues at coordinate 23,113,769 of NC_092525.1, read as the reverse complement.
CAGGAGATGTATTAAGAGTTCAATCTTTTGGAAGCAGCATGATCAAACCCAATGCAGTCAAACACCTCTTTTGAAATTAAAAAGGTCTATCTTATACAAGGAACCACAACCACAATAGAGACACTAAGCCCACACATACCTCTTTAAGTATTCATGCTTTTTACAGAAAATGGGGGAGGGGGAACAAAAAAACAAACCCAAAACTAAAACAGCAAAAGCTTGTAGCAAGAGGTCTTGGCATTGATACTGTGAAGTTGCTCAAAGTGACTCAACCAGCAACACAAAACAAAGCTAAAAACTCTGGCATGCAGGACTGCAACAACACTCTGATGTTACTGGAGCCAGATGGACACCCAAAATCTTTTGCATTGATTTCAGCCATCCCCTGAGGTTAAGGCTGGGATGCTGGATGACTTGATCAGATGTAACCAAGCGTGACAGAATAACTCGCATTCTTCTCAGCAGTGTTTGCAGGGAGATTCAGAAAACCAGGACTGTGTATTAGTATGTGCAAAGATTGGCTAGATTCAATTCATAATATGGTGATCAGGACATAATGATCAGGTTTTGTAGGACAATGTGCATTACAGCTGCACGGGCAAGTCAGCAGAAACAACCAACCATCTGTTTTACATCATTCGCAACTTGTGTTAAATTCCTCACCGTGCACAGAACTCTCAAAATCAAACACCACAAAATCTGCACTACTAGTTAGCAAGATCAGAGAGGGGTTTTTTTTTTGCCCTCATCTTGAAATAACTTTTCTCATGCCATTTCATTTTAAGGATTCCATCTTATATCTCCCCATGATAAAACCTGAGGAATCACAACCGAGTTACAAAATCACCAGGTTATACAGAGAAACAGATTAGTTTGTAGGAAGCCACCGGTCACCTACCTGTGGTGCAAACTGTGCAGGAAATGGCTGTGTCATTCTCACAGCCGCAGCTGCTGACTGAAACTGCTTCTGGTAGACAATGCTGTTCATTTTATTGGACTGGTTGTTAGGACTTGTAGAACTGGCCCTAAAGAAGAGAACACCAGTTAGAATCACACTGCTGTCATCAAAAGAAGGTTTCTGCCTTTAGTAACAACTAAACTAGAAATTCAGCACTGGAGTGAAGGGCAATCTCTTAGAGAACCTGGTCTCATATTCTTCTGTACCTACAGTTAGTTTCAAATACAAACAACTCAGAACTTCAGAATACACAGAGAAACTATCATCAGGAATATTTAGGTTATGGAAAGACCCCAGGGTAGTCTGCATGGAAGAGACCTTTCCCTAAAGTATTCACAAGACAAATACTGATGTTAGAAGTGTGTTCCCCTTCCCCTCCCTGCTCTCTTACATTCAGTTGTACTCCCCCACACTGTTTGCTCCGTAGTGTCAAATTCAGAGCTTGTCCCAACAGGCATTAAGCACGCACAGCAGAAGCTGCAATGTGCAGCTGCTTCCACTCTGACCTCTTGTCAAACGTTTCAAAATGCACTTGAACAGATTTGAAGAATTCACAGAAAATACTCTCCCCCTGTTTTATTTGGTTAAGAACACAATCCTCCATTAAAAATCTTAAGAGGTCTTGAATGATCATGAATTAAACAAAGCCTGAAAGATTATCAGGGGGAAGGGCACCAAACAGCCCTCAAAGAAAGAGTGAACAGTATTCTTTGGGAAATGGACCTTGACTTGCAGAGAGTTCTCATGCAGACTGTGTGGGTGATTCACTTAAAGTAAAATGAGCAGCAGGGCACCAGTGGGAAGGAAGTCAGAGCTAAACTCAATGCATAACAACATTTTGTAGGCTTAAAGCAGTCTCTGTTCAGTTTTCACTTTGAACCCTTGAGACCTATTACAGTTTTCCCAGTACCTGTACACTTAAGAGCAAAAGCTTATGATAAGCCCTGCTTTGGTTGCTGGAAGAGCCATCTCATGTAGAATCTGAGATACATCAACCAGTCACTTGCCCTAAATGCTGACTAGCTTGCGAATTCAAATGTTTCTTCTTCCTCATCCCTTCACTTTTTTCTTAGGTAAAGTATTGGAGGCACAACTTCGGCACTGCATGTAGGAGGTCAAACTCTCTTTTCTGCTTCACCAGAAAAGCCTGAACATGGTCAGTCTGCTACAGCGAGAGCCACCAAACACAGCTCCTGTGTATGAGAGCGCAGCTTTTGAGAACAAAATGATCTTGAAGCAAAGTTCCAAGTTCCTTCAGCCCACTAACAACTTCACCCACTAGCAGCCCAACAGGTTTACCGTGAAGTGCATGTGAACAACTTTCTATTAATTCTGTCAATTAATCAAGCAAAACTGCAAGCAGCTTATTAATTTCACTTGTGAGAAGCTTATAGATCTTGCACCAGTTCTTAGGTCTCTAACAGAATTGTTGACACAACTAAGACGTAAGCCTTTAAGTGTTTTTACTTTAAGCACCACAGCTAAGAAAATGTCTTAAGAGTTTTATCCAAGTACAGCTTCCCTGCCACTTCTTTGTTTTCCTGGTACAATCCCAGGTCATTGTAAAACGACTTGTTTGGCTTAACTTAAAAATATTTTAAACATTGTATTTCCAAGCTATTTACTTCCAGTCAAGTATAGCAGATCAGATGACCTACTGGAATGTTGCTTTTAGGCTAAGATTAAGCACTGTATTTTACATTAGTAGCCCCTCACCTCATACCTTTCAGAATTACCTGCTCACACATGACTAGGCACATTTTCTAGCTCTGATTTCAAGGAATTTTGAGTTTAAGAGAGATTTACCGGAAAGGACTGGAGGTTGGAGTAGTACTTCTACCAGTAACTGGTGGTGTTCCAGGTTTAACATCAATGCCACCTCCAAAGGCCTTCAGGTCCATTTCTGATATCTGAAAAACACAGCAACTGACATGTTAGTTCTTACTCAAAGAAAAATTACATTTATTAAATAACTGTCAGCTTACCTCACCTTTTTCCCCAATGAAAATAGATCAGTTAAGTGGAGGTGAAAGCCAGATTGCAAAACAGCTTCTTCTAATTAAGACAACCCTAGCAGCATAAAAACCTCTGTGTACAATTTTCCTGCACCATTTGGCACTTCCACCAATGGTACTGTATTTCTAACTTGATTTTCCTGCATAATGAAAGGGGATTTGTGAATCATTTCACATATGTTGCCCTAAAAAAAAATGTTCTGGGGATGAAATTTCCTTCTCCATCCCAGGTACCACATGAAAATACTACGATACAATCCTGAAAAATGCTGAAGTGAGAAGTGTTGCAAAATAACCCAGTTCTATAAAAAAAAATAAAAAACAAAAGCACAGCAAAAACAGAGCTGCCATTCATGAAAGAATCTGCAGACTAAACAGAGCAATGAATCCTCATGTTATTTTGCAGATCCACTCGACAGAATCCTCATGTTATTTTGCAGATCCACTCGACAGAATAAATTAGTCTGTGGAACGGTATCTGTCCACACACAGCCATGAAACAAAACGCTAACGATACGTCAGTTTCAAGCAAGTGGCTGTTTTAATTTGACTTTCTTCAGCAGGAACACAATAGAACCCTTAAAACAGGACAGGAAAGTCACCTAAGGCCACCATCCCACTGTAGCTCTTCCTCTTTTCTTGTTGAAATGAGCGATCATTTTCCAGTGTTAACTGTAGCAAGAAGTACACTGCTGCTTGGAAGATGGGTTCATAAAAATTATATAGGTAAAAAGGTTTGGACAGATCCTATGAAGCAAAAAAACCTGCATGCTGCAAAAATCACTATATACTCTGGTCAAAGAGCTTCTACATTAAATACCCTACTAGTCCATGATTAAACTTCACCGGCTTTTCTACCTTCCCCTCCCTACCTTTCAAGGTCAATGCAGATGCAAGAATCAAAACAGGTTGCCATGCTGGTGCTATAAATCAGCATATAGCTGTGCTTTGTACTATTTTTTGTACTGTAGATTTACTGTTACCTTTCCAGTTGCGGCAATCATGCTGTGTTGAGTTCCTGCTGGGATTAATCCTCGGAAAGGCTGGGTTACTTGTGCAGGTCTGCTTAGATTTTGAGCCTGCGCTTGTGGCGATGTGTGCTGTAGTGGTGGCTGTAGAGACTGGGGTAGGGCGATCAGCGGCTGTGCTGTGGATCCAAAGTTGGGCAAAGAAATCTGTGATCCTGGCAAAGGTACCGTCACCTGGAAAAAAAATACAAATCCACCAGTAACATATACAAGGGCCATTATTTAACTTTCTTTACTGCTCTATGATTTCAGCTACGTTCAAAGTAAATGGTTTAATGAGTTCATACATTTAATCAGAGAGCTGAAAGTAAATAATTTATTGTTTAGCCTGTCTTTATCATCAGTTCTACTGGCATTTGGGTCTTTGCTTTTCAGAAACAAAGTTACACGGAAAGGTACTAACTCCAACATCATTCAACGTGATTTCATGGTATGAAGAAGTAAATTTAATTAACCTCAGAAAATAAAACTGGAATGAAACAGCTATTTGTTATGGTGTGATTTTATTTATTTTTAAATATTTTTTTTGAACTTCAGATAATTTTAGTCACTATAAGGACAGTGCTTGGGATGAAAAGTAGATTTTACTTTCTGGGAGTTCCAACAGCCAGCATTTCTGAGCTTAAAAACAACCGATCAACCAACCATGTCCTGCTCCTTGTTTGGATTAACAGGGAGTGCTGTGGGCTGAAAACACCACAGAATGGTAGTGATAAACGTGAAAAGACCAGAGTGACCTGACTGGCAGAACCTGTTGCATTTCCTAGTCTGACCATCAATCCACAAACTGCAAAAATTATATTCTGAATGTTACTAGAAGAATGATATATTCTCCAGATGTGAAAGATTCACTAAGGTTCTACTCTGAAGGATAACAGATTAAAAGTATAGAAGCATCCAAGCTTGAATGCATTAAAAACATAAACCCTTCTATAAAAGGTCCTTAAAACTTCATTCTAGATTTTCAATAGATGAGATCAAATTTTTTAAGACTTTTTCAGATATTGGTCTTGACAACATTTTATGCATATGAACTAGCCTATTATGACAAACCATCCCATTATAAGCTGTTTTTTTTAAAGCCACTTAAAAAAAAAATTGATCAGAAGATGAACTAAAAAGCATCCTGTGAATACAATGGAATACTTGCACATCGCAAATGAACAGGTCTTTCACAAAAGAATTCAGAAAACTTAAAACTGCTGGAGTTATTTTACGTACCACCTGACACAGGTTACTGACTTGGTTATACTGTTTGTCTATATGATCATCTATCTGCTGATTTCACATTTGTTTTCTACATATTTGATATTGTTGATACATGTAGCAGCTCCAAGGTTTCACTTCCATGAGACGTGGTGTTAAGAATTATGGCTACACTAAGCACCTAGAGTTTGTTCCTCTCTCCACCATTGCTAACCCACAGTTGCCCCCACAAAGGCTGTGTATGCTGCAATCAATTAACAGCATCACTGCTCCAACTAAATCTTTGCCTGTCACTGGAAAAGGAAGAGAAGGATGCCAGAGACAAGTGATCAGCATGAACTTGTAGGCCACTCAACTTCTCAGCAATTCAGTTTTTCAGTGCTTCTGCAGTAGCTCTCCTTTGCTTTCAATTTTCAATTCTTGCATTTTAGAAGAATTAAGGATTATTTCAGCCCCCATCTCCATGCCCACCCCACAAAAAACATCACCAACAACATGCTTTTAAGAAGAATACAATTTAGGAAATTTACCATGCCATAGTTTACCTGCTGGAGAGCGCTGGGAGACTGTGCAGTGTTGTAAAAATTGCTCTGGCCAGGCTGTTGAACTTGTCCCGAATACAGATTTGAAGCCTGGGTGAGTGTAGCTCTGGCCTAGGAAGAGAGAAAGACACCATTATATTAAGAACACTTCAGAGAGCAGTTCAGTGACAGCATGGCACCTTATTCTGTATTTCAACCAGTACAGTAGAAACCACAGCATAGCAAGTTGACAACCTGAAGGTTTCAGGTGGTGATAAAGCTCTCATTTGCAAGTGGCAGAATAGCTGTTTATCACCTACCATAACAGAAATTAAACCTGAAGTTCCAATTAGCGATAGAAGGGCAAGGAGCCCTGTAGTTCGGGGAACATTCCTCAGAGATCATGCTAATATACCTTTACGAAATTAAAAGAACATTCTCTTCCAAGAGTCTTTAAGTTTCCTGCCACCTTGACTATCACACAATTATGAAAGAGGTGGGCTTATCCCAAGCTTGAGTAGTAATTTAATTATTACTACATTGCCTGTATTAAACCATTAAGTTTTGCATTTCGGAGCATTTCCTACCTGAAGAATGTGTGTATCGATAAGCTGAGAGCCTCCCAGTCCTGAAGCTTGACCAAGCTGATGTTCATATAAGATAGGGATAGGTTGTGTATTAGAAGTCTGTTGAAAAGCCAGGCTTGACTGTGCCTTCGCAAGCTCCTGATGTTGCACCGCTGGGAAGTTGTGTAAGGCTGTACCAGACAGAACTACTGGTGACGGCTGAGACAAACCACTTTGCATAAAAGCTTGCTGGGATCTGCAAGAGATTGAAGCATTATACATAAAAATACAGACAGAACTCAACAACAAGCCACCAAAAATTAAGAACATGGGTTATATTCCTCAAACAGAATTAGAACCCTTAGCTCTATTGAACAGATTTTCACATGAGAAAGGTAGATTTTTATAGTCACTCTGCACACTAGAAAATAACAGATGCTACCTAAGGTCACAAGAAAAAAAATGACTAGGGTTTTTATTTAGATCTTTAAGCACACTTCGCTACGTAGATGTGCAAGCCATAATAGTTTTTGCATAACTTACCTGTAATATACCAAAGCTATTGGTTCTCAGTTCCTGTGCTATAAGGCAGAACGGTGGTAAAGTACCACATGTGAGTAGTTCCACCTAGTCATAAAGTAAACTGCTTTGTTCTCTTGAGTTCACAGATCTCCATAGTCCAACTTTCAATACTTACAGGTTAAATCACTAGATGCTGACAACCGAAGCTTCCAAATGCATTTTTTGGCTTCAAAACAGTAACACAGACACACACCACAGCCTTTAACTAGATATCAAATTCCATTGTCACTAGCACAGGGAAGTTGCAGTTTGTTTAACAAAGACTAAAAATAGTACAGCAATGCACCACCAACGGGTTGTTTCAGTCTGTCACACTTATTCATCCAAATGTTTCCATTCAGAGCCCAATGAATACACCTTTGGACTGAAAAATCAAGAGTGTTTAAATAAATGCCTTTCTCAAAGCTCCTCAGCTCAGAGGAGAGTGTTTTTGATGTAAAAACACTTTTCACTCTATCACTTGGGTGGTATGTACCAGCATAGCACTAGTCCTGCTAATCTGTTAGCATAGTGGCCATGTGCTTGCTGGCCAAAACACTTGGGTTAATTTTGTTCTGTACCTTTCCTTAATTACAAAACATTCTTATAGTTGCATTTTGAACACTAGAGAAACTTTTCCAGAATGTTTGCAGAGGACTGTCTTCAATGTAGCCAAAAACATTTTCAGAAGCTTTTTTTTCCCAAACCAGTAACCTGTACATCTCAAATCTTATCCTTCTCTGCACCTTTAAAGATGTGGGAAAAGTATTTGGACTCATAAACAGCGCAACCCAAAACTCCATTAATACTGGGTTTGTGCGCGACCAGATCAGCCAGCAGCATTTTTTTAATCTGGACTGCATGCCAGACTGATCGTGTTTCTCCAACTAGCCGGCTGTTCGCAACAATTTTTGTCAGCTGTAGCAAGACAAGCAATATTTGGTCCAACAAAGTCAGCCATGAACAAAGTCGGGATACACATGTAGTCAATTAAACCTTCTTTGACTTCAGCCTCCTACAATGCAACGAGCAGGTTTTTCTACAGCACACGCAAAACCTGTAATTGAGAAAGATTATTTGGAAATTTAAAGTGAAACTAACAAAATTGGTCAGAATTATACCATTGTTGAATGAGTTTTGGGAGGAACTGCAAGAAAGCTTTGGAAAGGTTTAGAGTGGAAATTTGGCTATCAATGCCATTTGAGAGATACTGGTCTGCCTATTACGTTTTAGAGCAAACAGAAAACATTTATTCTAAAATGTACCTTGCTATCCCCTATGCATCTGAAATCAAGTTTCTACCACCTATGGGGTTCAAATTAGGATTTCAAAGTTTTTCAAAGACTCCAATGTTGGTCCGATTAGAAAATAAATACAAATTACTGAATGAAAGGGACAGACTCCTCTTTTGCTTTTCTCTTAGTATGAAAGACTGATGTTTTCAGTTTTTTAGCCTCGTTTCCTAGAGAGATAAGTATTATGCAGAATTGTTGACCCCATGATTTCACAACTACATCTGCGCAGGCAGACCAGCCAGACAATCCAGACAAAAGAGATTTTGGGGAAGACAGAAAGATGAGGCAGCTATTGAGAACAGAACACAAGTCAGCAATGAAGCAAGTTCTGTAAATTCTGCTGCTTAAAAAAACCCAAAGAAATCTGCATACACTACCTACCTATAGGGTTGTAAAGAGGAGTTAAACAACTCCTGGGCTTGTGAAACAGCTGGTGCTGCCCCTAAACTCAGCTGAGCTTGATGCTGTCCTTGCAGAGGTGCATAGATGGGGATGGGGATCTGCTGAACTGAAGCAGGCTGCATAAAAAAGAAACCAAAAGTCAGAGTTATGGTTAAATGTGTGCCAGGATTTGTGTAACATTATAAAAAGTAAACAAAGAATATCAAATCCCAAGGCTGCACACTTGCTCCCATTCAGAAAACAACCTTCTAGTTAAATTTTACACTTTTCCTTGCAAATAGCCAGCAGAAGCTGAATGTATCATTTAGATTTGTGTACAAAACAACTGCACAAGATTGCATATAATTTTGTGCTACAAAAGTTGAATAAGCCTGCGCTAACATGGCCACATAGAAAATTCCCGTGAATAAGTACTTTTACATAAAGTATATTTGTGAGTAAAAGCTTATTATTCTCAGCTTTCATGACAAATGCTTTCATCCTCAGGAACAGTAGAGATCAAACACCACCTGCATGCACCAGAATAAAATGGCAATGGCAGGCATGAGCTCAGTTTTGCAGAGTCCTACTCTCCTCTGCCTCCATTAGCTCAGTAGTAGAGCTTGAAAGGCAATATGGACAGGGAGGGGAAAAAAAAAAAAAAGAAAAAGAAAAGAAAAAAGAAATCCCTGAATACCTGAGAAAGCCCTGGTTGAAAGCCTTGCTGCTGGGCCAGAGAGGGTGGTGCCAAACGCGCATGTTGGGTATTGAACAGATGACTTGTATCCATATAAAATGCTGGGATTTGAGCTGCAGTACCTCAGGAAGAGCAATACAATTAGTACCTGATTCCAAAAAACTTCTTGCTAGAAAGGTTTTAATCAAGAGTTAGAGATGCAGCCACCCTCAGTACTTGTCAGTGTCACAGCTACCAGAAAGACTGGGAAAGAAACAGAACTAAAGAGCCAGGTGCCTAACCAGCTTTGGTATTATTTCCAATTCACCCCAGAATCTATCAGGCTTGCACACACATCTTCAGACCCATGCAATTCTTGGGGAATGACCAAGAGATTCTGGCTAAAACAGGAGTTTTGGTGAAGGGTGGGGAAGAACATACTATACTGTAATGTAATTTAAGTTAACTATGTGTAAGGTTTTCTTTTAAAAAAATGCCATGATTCTAAACTATTGTAACACTTTAAGAAAGAATTCAAGACTTGGTCATTCTTGGTCTTAAATAGTGATTTAAAACTCTGCAACAGAAAAATGGTACATCAAGAGATTCAAATTTACTTTCTTCAACAAGCTAACAACATCTTGACACTCATAGAAACATTCATATTTAGAGTAAGACACAATTTGTGAGTATTTGCTTAAAGAATGCTCTCCATCATTCTCCCTTTACTGCAGATAAAATCAGAACTGAATTCCACTCTTCAGCTTCAGAACTCCAAAAAAAGCAGATGCATGGCTTCTCGGCCACAAACACTATTACCTGCTGCAGACTGAGACACATAGACCTGGGGACTTTGCTGCTGCTGGGCAATGAGGGATGGCATGCAGCTCAGCTGGGAAAAGTGACTTGCAGAAGCCAGGCTGCTGGTCTGCAACTGCTGTGGCTTCACTTTACATATATTAGGAGGGTCTGAGGTGCTTGCAGTCTTCGTACTCAGTGAAGAGGTTGTGTATGTTCCAGCTCCTAGAAGGAGAGAAGCAACTGATACATCATAAACCAGCTAAAGATATTGCAAGGCCTCATCTTTCAGTGGTCAAAGCTTTGGGACAGCTATGCAAGCACAGCCACAACTGGTAAAGAACACTGAAACCTGATGCAGCTGTTTCCTTCACTATAAGATGGACAGAGAGGACAATTCTGTTAAGTTCACTATAGGAAGTGCTGCAACCATAATACATCTCCCTTCTCAAGTATAGGAGCATATAAAAATACTGAAGTAGACATCTTGGTTAGTTATGCAACAAAATATTGCAATGTACAGTGGTTGAGAGTCTCACGGTTGACAGCAGAGTGCCAAAGAAAGGCTTTTTTCAAACACTTCAGCTGAGATTTGGGCATGCATTCTAATATTCCAAGGTCTGAAGATATAACCAGATACAGCATCTTTTGCTTGCTAAAAAGAACCAAGGGGGAAACCAGCACTGTTTGTGAAGAGCAGCTGGATATTTGCTCTGCTTAGTGCGAAGGGCTTTTGGTACAAGCCATCAATTCTCTGACTCCAAAAGGAAGGCCACAAATCAAAGAAAGACTGCAATTAGTTAGATATCAGAACTATCATTTGCTCCAAAATCTACTTGCTTGCCTTCATTCAGCTGAACAAAATGAAACCAATAAGGCAGCCAACAGGAGAAGTTTACCTCCTCTTCCAAGTCCATGTAAGTAGCACAGGCAGAGAGATGTCATCTTAATATTATTTTCAGCTGAATGAAGTGAAACAGGCAAAGTAACTCCCTGTTAATTAAAAGGTATTTGGGAAGCTGCTGTCTAGATCTGACATTTCATACTAGCATAAAACTTCTGTTAACTTTGTGTTAAACGTAATTCCAAAGGGAATCTGATCTCTTGAAAAACATAACCAAGTAACAATTCAACAGGATTATACAACCTTGACATCTGGTACCTGATAGTGAAGTTGTTGGTGTAACTGAGGCCACAGGAATAGGAGGCATGGAAGCACTAGAGAAAGAGCTGTAAGTACCACTGCTTGGCCCAGCGTTGCTGCTGCTGCTACTGCCACCAGTGATGGGAGATGCTGCTGAGGTCACTGGTGAACTCTTCTCCCCCATGTTTGGGGAATTCTCCCATGCTTTGCGTGCAGACTCCATCTATTCAAAAGAAAACAAATTCCCTCACCTATTAGGAAGTTTCAACTAGTCAAAGAGTCTTCCTCTTTTAACAGTTTTTTTTTAGTTCAAAAGGCAATTCAGGCTTCATGCGAGCCTCTTTTTTAAAAGTCACCATAATCGTGCAACTCTGTTCATGCAAAAAGCATACAGCCTTAAATTGGAGCTTCTTATCTGTTCCAGCTGCACACGTGCACAGTTCATCATCTTAACATTCAATGCTCAAAAGAGGATTCACTCACACTAATTTGGCTTGGTTTTGTTTGACATGAAGAGCAAAAGACACAGTGAGCAAAAAGAAAGGTAAAAAACCCTCTAAATATTTTCCTTAAGTCCTTTACTTACAAGTTACTTAGGCCATTTACATGGAACAGCCCCTTGCTTACTTGATAAATCATCCACTTTGACCACCAAAAATACCTAATGTACACTTTAGTAAACATGAGAGTAGTCAAGTTTAGATTTCCAAAGCAACTGCTGTTCAAGAAACAATCACGAGCTGGCACAGCTTGTGCACACTGCTTTACATTAATACTAAAAATGCTTTATGCTCTCTATTTCTATAACAGTTAGGAGTTTAAGTCTTGCACAGCAAGAAAGATGAAACTTCAATTTAAATATTGTATACACAGTCATCTTTCACTTAAAGTGGAAAGAGCTATTGTTTTACTGCAGCCAATTACGATCTAATTATTGCTACATTAGACACGCAATACCACATCTGAGTTGAGACATTTTTGAGGGACAACTGAAAAGGAAATAATATTCAGACTACACTCACTAATTTAAAGGTTCAAACACAGCCCGTGGACTTCTCTACATCCTTCAGCTGTCCCCAGCTCAAACAAAAGATTCTGCTAGGAGAGCTGGATGCCACAGGCTGAAATCGCTCACCTGCAGACTGTAAGCTTCTCAAGGCCAGGTGCTGTCTATAACAGTGTATGTAAAAGGGCAAATACATGCTCACCAACAAATCTGACCTCACTGCCCCCTAACTGGGACTTGCAGTCTCTCAAAGTCATACCTTCAACCTACTCTGTTTTACATGAGTTAGGCACAGTCCGGACAGACCAAACATGACTTAAGTTTATTTGTCTAGATGCTTCAGAAGTGATCAAAACCACAAAGCAATATTGAAAGAAGTGAGTAACAGGTGATCAATACACATCCACACAGAAAGTGGAGATCTGTATTACTCAAGGGAGTAAAAGGGAAGGAGGAAACTTTTGTTACACATTAAGCTGTTTGGAGGTAAGTCACCTATTTTCATTTTTGAGACCATCTTCTCCAGCAATCATTCTCAGTTTCTTCACCGCAACATTCTCCTCCAAATTGTTCCGATTTTGGCAGATAGGGCAAACTACAAAATGTATTACTAATTTGCTGGAAAGGATTTTGCTTAAGGTGGAATACAGGTAAGACTACAGTCTCCTTTCTGAACACCACAGGCTCTGGTAAGACAGGGTAATGGTATTAGGAGAAAGCGAAGTACCACCTGTGAATGTCTGAATACAGAAGGTGTAGAAGTTCTATGTTCAAAGAGATTCTTGATGTTCTAGAGAAACTACTGATAGCAAAAGCTTGAGTTTACATATTGTATTTTGTCTTCTATTTTCCAATTTGCAATAAAAGGCATAAAACAGAATTCTAGCAGTTTTGCTTTTAGACAGCTCCTTAACAGCCTCTGACTTCTGAAGCCAGAAAAAAAGATGCAAAAGCAACTGGCACTCCAGGAGTGCCTACACAGCACCATCTACAGACCGGACCTGAAGGAGTAAGAGGCTCGAAATTGAAGCTGGGGAAAGTGCTGTAATTTTACTGCTTGTTTAGTTATGGGAAAAGAAGAGTACAAATTGGAGACCATCGTTGCTCGAGGCTTCTCTTCACTGGTGACACATTTGGACATTTGCATTGCAATAATGGTCCAGTACATGTTAACCAAAAACTTCACAGGAGGCAAAATACTAGTGTGCATATCCTTAAATAAGACAAAGTTTAAGTGATCAGGAAACACAGGGGAAATGTGTCAGATTCTGGACCAGATGCCTACAAAGGCATTTTTGATGGAACCTCAGAACAGGGAAAAGGTCCAGTCAGCTCAGTTTCAAATTGCTTTGACTTTCTTCTACTCAGTTCCTCAACTACCAGCTTAAGTCCTTAAGAGGATATCTGCCTTAGTTAAAGGTGTCTTTAGCAAGTTGCTCCAAGGAGATCTCAACAAGCCTTCCTACAAGAGCATCTTATACCTACACCCTGGCAGAATGATGCCAAGTAGTGAGAGCAATTGTGGTTGAGCTGCCCTGCTGAGTCTCCTCACAAACAGCTTTCTGTCACAGAGGATGGAGGAAAGTGGAGGGGCAAGGATTATTCCTTTATGGAGGCAGAGCCTGGAGATTTTGTTCTTTAAGGAAATGCTTTCCTCTCTGCTGCTCCAAAAGTATCTTTTAAAAGAAGCAAGGATTATATTGAAGAGGATGACAAAGAGCAGCTCTGCTCTGTCTGGACCAGAAGGCCTGTTGTGAAAGTGATAATCTCAGTGCGTGCTTCAGAAGAAGCTTATTGCCTTCAGCATTTGCAAAAAGGAGGTAAAGCTCCAGTGGCTAGAATAGAGACAAAGCTGCTTCCTTTCAATTCAGATTTTGGTCAAAATGTTCTTCAAAACAGCCTCAAAACATGGATCTTCAACATATTTTGTTAGCACACATCCAAGACCTATCATCCACTGAGAAAGCAATCAAATCACTGACACTGGAACAGCAGGATGAATGACACAAACACTGCAATTGGCTTTGGAACTGAGTGGTGTCACATTCTTTGCAGCATCATGCTATAGTATCATTCCTACCTGTGTTACACATGAACCAGATATCCAGCTGCTAAACAGTTAAGAGACTGCTATTTTAGAAAAATGCTTTTAGGCACCAGGAAGTCAGATTATGATAATTTATTACACAAGAATGCCACAGAAAATCAGATTTTTGTTAAATTACTTGTCCCTCTCCAGCCGTCTCCCCATTTTTGCTGGTCTATTGTTTCAAAGTGATGTTACATTTTTTTCAGAAAATAAAGCATTAACAAAAGAAAAGCAAAGATTCAACAAGAGATCATTAATTGTCATCTGTAGAGAACACGAGCAAGCAGCTGTCAAACCACGGCAGTGAGATGCAGACCTCACTGGGATTGACAAGCAAGTTTCTCCAAAGTGTTAGTTTCTGCATTCGATCCCTAGTTTCATTGCCTCTTTTAAAAATTTAGAGAAACTGAAAGTTCAAACATCACTGTCCCTGTATACTAGCAGCAGCAACAATATTTCCACTGGTTCTCTCCTGCAGTCACAATCACAAAGCAGATCTCAAACACCAAAAAAAAAAAGACCAAAAACTTCTAAAGAAACAGTAGCAAAGCTAGAGCCCAACTCTATGTTAGTGAGTTATACAATGCACACAGTCCAAAATCCAACAAAACAGGAAAACACCATTCAAAATATTCTACACACTTGCTCTACACTGGAGAGCAGAAAACAACAGAACATTTATAACACAACAAAACACGCTCTGACTAGCTGATCAAACTGCCACTCATAGACATCAACACACCACCTACTTTTCATTATTTAGAACTTTAGCCATCCAACTCAAAACCACATTATCACTGCACCAAAATCTTATAGCTAAGAAGAAATGAAGCGACTCCTTACAGCCTTTACTAACAGCCCAGGCACCTTACTTTAAGCTTAACTCTCAAGAAACCCTCGGAGTCTGATAGTTTGTCGTGAACACTATGGTACAATGCTAAAATGCTAAGACTTTTGTTTCAGGGCAGTGGGAGCCAAGATTGGTTGAGATGCCAAGTGTTAATGCAAAACGGGGTTAGAGATTTATAATTGAAATGCATCCTTTGATAGAGTCTTGTGTTTCAGCCATCCGTTTATATGCGAAAGCAGTTCAGCAGAGGAAACAAAGGAAGGCTCTAAAAAAAAGGTTCACCAGCAAGTTCTCCATTAACTTTTTCCCCTGCATGCAAGAAAATGACCCTTAGAGGGATGTGGTACATACCTTGAGGGTGAGGTCGACGGTAGCGGGAGAAACTGGAGTTAGGCTGGAGCTCTGTTGTAGAGTCTCCCTCCTAGGGAGGGGAAGGGTGTGGGGCAGGGGCACCTGAAAGGCAGGCAACACACATCACATTCTAACTATGTCTACTACAAAAGCCCCAGAAAAGCAAAGCTCAAGCTTTATTAAGTGAGCTACAATTTCTTCAAGGCTTGAGCATTTGGCAGGGAGATTTTGATAAAATAAGGTGAAAACTGGGTAGGTAGGGAAAGGTCATCCAGCAGTTGCTGAGATGCTTCTCATCTCTAAGAGGCTGAAGACTAAGGTTCTAAAATGTCCATGTCTTCTGCATTAACAAATACCAATTTTCTGTTTTGGGATTTACTTTAAAGTACCATTTCAGTTTAGTGATATGCAAAAATTCTTCCCAAGCCAAGTTTGTCCCCTTTTGTACCATTAGAGTACATATGGGGCTTCACGACCTTGAGGTCTGAGATGCAGTTTCTGGAAAGAGGAAGCTGTAAACCTCCAAAGTCACAGGACCACGAAACAAACCAAAACAGATTTGCCCTCCAATCAGTTACCTTCTCTTTCAACTATGAAAAAGGTGAAACTTCAGGAAAGAAACTTGACATAATGCTATTGCTACCTTTGCTTAAGAAAACACTGCTGGATTTCCTGGAAGTTTTAAATTAAATGTAACAAAAATACTGCAGTGGCCAGTCAATTACTTCTATTCCTTTCTCCATTCAGAGCAGAGCTAAATGACTTCAACTGGATGAGATGATGCTCCTCTGAAAGACACAGATACTGAAGCTTTGAAGCAGGTAATAGCACAGTTCCTTTTCAGCCAGGAGCCCCTATGTTGGAAATCCAACTCCAACACGCCACAGGGGAGCATACATTAACACCATTAACACTAAAGAATTCAGTCTTCAACACTAACCACCAAAGGCACAAACCACAACACCGCCACAAAATCCATCACAAGAGTAAATTCAACCAATATTGCTTCAAAACTGCATTAAAGGATGCTGCAGTAAGCTGAAAAGCACTTAGATGGAATTCACAAGGCAGATTCATAAAAACCTGTATGATTCTTTCCTCCCCCAATCAACAAGTTACTCAACTCTGAGCTAATTCTATGTCTGCTACTCAAACAACAAAACCCACAAGATCCAAGTTCCCTGACATGCCAGCACACTCTAAGCTTGATTTCACTGTAAGTCACAAGCCAGCTGCTCCTCTCAATCATTCCACCACGCTCACTTAGTAAGGATCATCGACTTTACAAGGACTGCAAACATCTTATTTCCGTAGCACCTGAACAACAGAAAGCCTGCTGGTTGCTTTCAGAAACCATTCAGCTGCTCTCTATGTGCAGTTGCTGTGATTTCAGGCTACAGTTCAAAATCGTTTTGTCTGTAAAAGCTGTTCTGCAAATCCCCCTGCAGAGCTTTGCTGCTGGTACCAGGTTCAAGCCCCAACTGCTGCTGAGCACGCACACCCTCACTGTGCCTATCTTGGCTTTTTGACAATTGTCCCTACACACATCTCCACTTTCGTGCTGTTTAGCTCATTGTGGTTGTTCAAAAGTCAAGAAAATACCTGAAGAATTCCAGAACAGATCAAGTGTCATTCAGAGTATGATTACTGGGATAATGCAGAGCTAGTTAACATGAAAGAAACTCTAGTGACTTGCTTACTTAAGGCACTATTTTGTGCTTTAAAGAAGTGTGAAAATATTTCCTTGTCTTCAAAGCCAAGACGATCACTGCAATAGACTTACGTTCGTCACCAAATTCTCCTCCATTTTTGTACTGCTAGTAGCCACTGTATTAGGATGAGAAGAAGGTGTAGTGTAGTCTGTTACAGACTCCTGTGAAGAAAAATAATTCCATTAAAATATCTCCCTTACCTAAATTAGATTTAAATTTCTTGGACAGATGTCAGCCTTTCTACAGGAGGAGCTCACCAAGCAACAGAAGATTAGAATGTCACACCAATTTTAGTTTTTTCTTAGAAGGCATGTCCAGCAATCCTAATTGCTGAATTGTACTGAGGTCAGAAGAATTCTTGGGATGTTACAGCTTGTCTCATGACCTCACTATGTACAGCTGGAGACAAGTCAAAATACAGTATGTAAAGCAAGAATACACAGAACAATGTACTGCCTGAGCACTAGACATAATGAACTGTGGTGGTGGTGTAACCACAGAACTACAGAATGTTAGGGATTGGAAGGGTCCTCAAAAGATCATCCAGTCCAACCTCTCTGCTGGAGCAGGAACAATTAGCATGTTTCACCCAAGATGCTTTAGCCACCTGCAGACACTTTCACCCTATGTAAAAAGTAAAATCTATTAGCTGAAAGCTTTCTGTAGCTTTAAATAAATACAGAAATTTCTTGGGTAAACATATGACAAGCAAACCCCTCCCGCCCCAGATTAAAAGGAACACACAGTGATGGCTGCAATTTGCAAAACAATTTTCTTTCCTTTAAGTCTTGTCTCTGAAAGCCAAAGGACTCCATTTCTTTGGATGGCAAAGTCTACCTCCAGATTTCTGCACTGGGCAGTGATTTCAAGGAAGAAAAAAGCTGAAGTTTCCAGTCCGCCCAGAAGCTTTCCTTGAAGCTTATTTGTCACAGTTAAGTGGGCCTTAATGCACTCAATGAACAAGGTCACATGGACCTAGCTGTAGCCAGGGACTTCTGCAGTTGTAGGTACAAACTGCCTGATTAAAGCACATCATTGTGAACGCTGTTAGCTCTCTATAGAATGACCTACAACAAATTAAAAAGGCACCAAGTATTTCTGTGAAGCCACGTTAAACAAGTTTTTTTTAGTTCTTGTCACTGGCTATCTACTGAGCATATTCTGGACAGGTAAACAGGTGTTATCAGAACCTGATCCAGAGACTCTGTTAGATAAACAGTGTGACCCTGGATTAGCCAAGATTAATTCTCTAGCAAGCACTGCAGACTCCTCAGTTTTACATGTCTGAAGCCCAAAAAAAGCTATCATTTTTACAGAGTCAAACACCAAGGAACTGAAGGACAAATTAGCAGCAGAACTGTCGATGAGTGCTGGACTTGCCAACACATAATGATTTTGAAAGCACAAACCACACGTTCGTCTACTTGCATTCAGCCAGTATGATAAGCTATTAAAAAGTGCACACTCAATTTACTCCTGAAGCCTACGGCAATGTCTCCTAAAAGAGCAATTAAAGCATCAAGATACTGCCAAATAACAAAGAATCTTCCTTAAAAGGATGACCCTATTGCTTCAGAATCAAGTTTTTCAAGCCTAGCACAGCAAGCTAAGCCATAATGGGCTGAGAGAGGACACAATGTGCACACTGACTTATTTTTCTATTTATGAAGCAAAGAGATCTGTTTTTTTCCATTTAATTATTTCATTTGCTGATTAAACTGGTGAAATATGAGATATACAATGTTTCCCACAACCCAAACTACCAAGTTGCACATTTGCATTTGATTGTAACAGGTAACCTTACTTTGGGTAGAACAAAGCAAGCACAGGAGGCAGGTTTAATCACAAGGTCCTTCCAACGAGGTAATAACTGGCTTTTTTTTTTTTTTTTAAACATGTACTACTGCATATGAAAGAGAAAGCTTTTAATATAACACTACTAAAATTCCTTCAAGGTTTGGATGCAAATTTTACAGAGTCTCAGCACTTAAGTCGCTAGTTTTCTCACTTCAGAAACTTAACAGTACAAAAATGCTTTTCACTAGAATTAATAACAAACCACCATATGAGGTCTGGTGCCCTTAGAAGTATTTGTGAAATGCTGAACATGCAGGTAAGAAAATGTTTTAGCCATAATACAACCATTCCATAAATGGTAGGTTAACCACAACCCTTCATTTACTGGTACATTAAGCCCAGGAATCTCCATTAGATATAGCTTACCACCACAAGCTTTTATAATTCAATTAAAGTGATTCTCCTGTACAACTATTTCATTGAAGAAACCAACTGATTATTATAAAAAAGTAAGAGTAATAATAGCAAGAGCAAAAAGCTGGCGTTACCTACAAGTTATTTATACCTGAAGAACAGGTGAAATTTTTCTAACTACCTACTTTGCCCAAAAAGAAGAGATCACAAAACCTAATGTGACTTTATGAACAAAAGGACCCAGCAGACCTCAGAGCTGACCTTGCTATAAAGGATCACGGTATATATGGTGTTCAATTAGCTGTTTGATTTATTACTGATTTATGTAAATCACTCAAATGAGGGAGCTTGTCAGATACTGAAAAACTATTCACAAGTACAGCCTGTGTCATTTCAGACATCATCTCTGTAACACATAGCTGTTACCAACTACCTGTGCAAACGTTTCAGTGCCATGTCCACAACCAGGTATTGATCATCCCTGTGACCTGAAAGCTTCAAAACTTTAGAGATGGCAGGTTGGGGAAAAGCAAATGGTAAGGTGTCTTACACCATTCAGAGACTTATAACACCAGATAGTCTTTACTCCAAAAATACTGCAAAATTCAAGAGAAACATCTGCAACTGCTTCAGAGCAACATGCTTATGTTTTGAACTTAAATTTCTCACCAATATGAGCTGATTTATATTTGCACAGTTTCTAAGGCAAAACATGCTCTTACTAAGATGTTTGTTTTGGGATGGATGGGGTACTCTTACAAACCACCTGCTTCTAAAGGACAGCTGGCTTGACTTTCACGAACACTTAAATCATCAAATACACTAAAGAAAGTGTGCTTTCCTGGAAGCTGAGTAGTAGTCTCTGAGAAGGATGTTAGAGTGTCAAAACAGAAATCACTGAGGTTTGCTAAAACTTGAGCATCTGACATTCAAACAAATAGACTGAAGGTTGCCATCAGTTCTTCCCCTCTCTAGTGAGCAATGGAAAGACTACAAAAACAAGAAGAAAGCAGTTGTGATACAGTATGGGAACTCCAGGGTTGGAGCAGTATTTGAAGCCATTTTAAAAGACACTTTAAAAAGTAGCAAGGCCGGTTTATTCCTGCAAAATCTACATGAAGCTTATCCAATAAATATGCACGTTGTTGGTTCAACTTGCAGAGAGTTAAATATAAAATATGGTCCCCAGGCAAAAAGGAAAGCACCTCTGTGGATGTTTTTCAACCAGTGCTATCAATGTACCACAGCTAAGAACTGAGCTGTAGAACAACGAATCCTGACAGCAAATCACCATCTCACTGTTGAGCAGTTACAGAGAAGTCAGCAGAGTTCCACACAGACAGCTATGATGAGTCCTCAGCATCCTGAAGGAGTTCTGCCAGGGCTACCTCAACAATATCTAAGCCAACAGGAGCTGATGTACAGACCCTTTCCGTGCCCAATGCTTTAGCATATTCCTACTACAGAGATTTCTTTTTTTCACAGAACAGCACTTAATTCCCAGCTGCAGCTCATCCACACACTCAAACAATGATTGTGCACACTACTTCACTCCAGTTCTCTGCTGAAAACCACTCATCTTGAATATTTCACATATATTTGAGCTTGCAGAATCTGCCTACACCAGGCTCCAGTGCCACTCCACAGCAAGGCTCAGGACAGAGTTTTCACATTCATAAGGCAGTAAAAAAGTATAAAACTTTCCAAGCTGATCCCTGTACAGGGTTATGACAAACAGCATGTCTCCATATCACTTCTGGAGAACTGTTTAATTCAAGCAGTACCAATATGTTTCACATCTGTTAATTTAGTGGGCTCTAGTGTCCAGATAACTACAACCAGCAGACAACCAAGTGCCAATTACATCATTGTGATCGTATTTTTACGCCTAGTGCTCAGTAATTTGTTAATATTTTCTTACCTTTGTGTTTGTTCCAAACTCTGGAGCTGACACAGATATCATCGTTCCTATTTCCGTGCTCAGTTCACTCGCTGCTTTGGTTTCCTTTGTAGTGACAGGTTCTGGACTTCTGACAGAGGTGGGAGATGGCTTCTCCTGTCCCTCAGGCTCTCCCTGTTGGGCATCCTTCACCTTCCTGTTCTTTAAAGAACGCTCTTTCCCAATAGGACCAGGTTTATACTCTTTGTTCTCTACCGGACTCAGGTCTGGAAGCTAAGTTAGTGTTAACTTGTCAGTTATGTCTTCCCCCCACGTCTTATCCCACAAGAATACTCTAACATGCTTAAAATAATTTTGTTTAAATCTACCAGTCCTGAAGGGTAAGCATTTTCTAAATAAATAAATAAATAAATCTAAATAAATAAATCATTGAGACTAAGTTAGCAGTATGTACATTAAATACATTAATTTTAAACATCAGAAATCTAAACCATTGTTTTCAAGCAATAGATGTTCTAAGTGAAGTGCCAGAGTTCAACTAAATCTAGTTAAAACCTATGGAAGAAAGCCAGCTTGACCCTCCTTACAAGAAAAGCACACAAACATGTTAATTTTCAGAGAACCAGGATTTTACAGGGCCCCAGGAAACTAGAACAGAAGACTCTACCTTCATTTGAAGATATGTCAGTGTGTGGACGTTGGCAGCATTTTTCCCCTATGAACTGAGCACTAAGGGGATATCCAGGAAAAAAAAAAAACAACACACCAGTGGGCACGCATTGCCTTATATTGCAGACAGCATGGTTGGAATAACTGCTGCAATTCAGTAGTTCTTTTTGCGCAGCTGAATCAAAGCAGAATGAAGACCCTCAGGGAACCCGAATGCTCTGCTATTTAAACAGTCATATCCTTTCTGGCTGAGACAACTCAGCTCCTTTCACTGCAGAGCAGCATAAAAGTTCCTTAAAGGGAGTCCTTAAAATCCTATTCCTTAGGCTTTCACAGTAGAAAGACAGAAGCTGCTGGTATTGCCTCTATAAATACAAACCAGCTCTTTCAGGAGTAGACGAAGACTCTACAATACAGCGCCTGTGGGCTTTGGAGAGGGTGGAGTTTCCCAAAGGTATATGTGGTACCCTCGAGAGGCCACAGAGACTGGCTTTCAGAGGGAAGGAAGAAAACAACAGTGGAAGCAGATGCTTGAGCTCTGCAATGCAGCAGTCAGGAACATCAGACCCACCTCACCCCAAATATTTTTTTGCTCTAACAATTTAGAGAGGCAGAAATTCCTCCAGGCACTCTAAGGTCACACTTGGAAAAGCAAATTGCTTTGTTCCAAGTATGGTCCTCTTACATTGCCCATATTAGTACAACAATACCAACCTTCAATCCTGATCGTAAGTTTCTATTTAGGCTTCATAAAAAACATCATCACCATGGGGCTGGTGGGTATGTAGGAACTGTTGGTTTGTTGGGATTTTTTTTTGTCATTAAGACAGTTAAAGGATTACAGCCCTCATATTCAGAAAAGGGCACAAAAACCTTCAATTCCAATGAATTTACTGTTTAGCCACACATGTGTCTTTCAACAAAATATAAAGGAGTCTTGATAGCTGTAACCAAGCAGAAAAAAGGAACTTTCTACGCAGTGTAAAGCAGACTCTCAATATATTTAACTTTGTGAAGTTCAGCATCTTTAAGTGATTTATGGGGCAGTTTTAGGCATGATGCTAGTATTCCTGAGATACAGGTTTTTGAATGTGCTGGGCTATTACAATTCACCACCAGTATTAACTACTGTGTATTTTTCTGCTGTATGGTTTTTATATTTTACAATAAAAACGTGAACTGCAGCATATTCACCGAGTGCCTCATATAGCAGAAGTTAAATTAATTCTACGTAGGACCACACTTCCAGATTCCAGGTTTTTTTTGAGAACCAAACACAACGAACACAAAAAAACACCTGGTCTTCTAGAAAGACAAAAGGGCTTTAATTACATTAAGAGTGCTGCCAAATCTCAGACATCAAGAGAGACTGAAACAGTCAGTTCTATAATAACCAGCCAAGTTTATCTGCTATAACCATCTCTTTCTGGGAGTAAGAAGCTGGTGATGAGTGTTAGCAATGCACAGATAACTATGCACTGGAGCTGGAAATAACAAGAAAGTTAATTTCATTAATGTGAAATATCACTAAGTGCAACCTAAATGACAATAGAATGTATTACTCTTCATGAGTGGTAACAATGTAAATACAAGACGATGATGACTGAATGGGGCTCCTAAATCTCCAGAGGACAAGTGAAAAACATTTTTAAAATTGAGATAACTTTGATTACCTATCCAGTCTTCCTAGATTAGTTACGAATAATTATCCAGACATCTGTGCATTTGAATTTGAGACTTCAGATCAGTGGCTCTAACATTCCTTCTTTTCCTCAAAACATTTATTTTCCTGCAACTCGATGTATTACTTGTTTTGGTAATCTGGCTACAAACCTAAGCAGGGCACCATAATTTAAAGGAGAACAAGGCAGGCACGGTGGCAGGAAGAAATACTGCAACTGGAAACAGAGCGAGGGCAGATACAGAATGTCTGCCTCAAAACAGCTCTCTAAGCCTGAGCAAAGTAAACTCAAGAGAAAAAACAAAACCCCCAAACTAGAAAACAAAACACTCCACCACATCCACAGTTTCCCAAATCCATTGCAAACTGTAATCCCACCCCTGCTCGAGCACTGTCCATTCCAAACACAGAAGCAGTGGATCAGCTTTGCTGGGCTGGGCTGTTGCTCTCCTATACTTGCTTCTTGAACTGAATGCCCCCATCTTCTCTGCAAGAATCAACTTGTTGATTGTTTTAGGAAATATACAAGGGGAACACAATTTTTATAGGTCTAGTCCTAACTGAATGAGCATTCCGTTATTTGTGATCAGTTTTGGCTGAACTTTGAAAGTCTGTACTGATGATATGACCTTTTACCTTTTGTGCTTTGATGGGTCCAGCCCGAGGCTGCTTCTGTCTTTGCTCTTTTGGTTCTGGCAGCTTGTCAGTGGACTTCTCAGAAAGTACGGGGCCAACTTCACTGTCACTGCCACTGGAAGCTGGGGCTCCAAACTGAATAGTTTCTATACCAAGATCAACTCCACCTTCTTGCCCAGGCTTTGTCCCCTAGTTAAAAGGTAAACATTTAACAGATTTCAAAAGATTTCAAAATTAGTACAATGACACTGGTTCAGAAAAGAATACAAAAGATGCTTCATTGAAAACCACTAAAAGGGTACTTTCACCTTCTGCCAGCAAAAGCATTATTTATTACTGCAGCAGATTTGCAAGAGTAAACAATCTATGCATGTACACTTCCTCCTCCTCAAGTCCCTATTGTTTATACAAGCTCAAGAGTAAGGAAAAAAATAGTAGAGAAATATGTAAACAAGATCAAGATGATTAACTGGTGGAGAAGGGGGAGAGGGACAAGTGTAATATAAAAACATCCAGATTCAAGTTCACAACATTTTCCTGAAATTTCAAAAATTAATATTCAAATCAAGACCAATAAGAAATTACAAACTATTTCCAGATCTCCTTATGCAGATAAAACGGTCTATTAAGTTATGTCACATTCTTACAGTTTAAAACAATAAAGATCAGAAAAGCCCAAGAAAACAAAACCACAGGAGTTTAAATGTAAAATTTGGGGCTATGCAAATTACATAGGATAAGCAGAGCTAATACAATCAAACAGCATCTACTGCTTTTATTACCTCTGATTTACGAAGGTACACAAAACCCACTTAGTTCCTTGGAGATATCCTGTTTCTGCCTGCATTACTGAACAATACACATGCTAACTAGGCAATATTTTTATTTAAAAAAATGCACTGACAGCTATCTATAGAATCTGTGAAGGGCTGACATTTTATTAAGAGAGCAGTTTTTCCATGCTGCAATCATAAAAGCACTAGCCTGTACCCTGTGTTCCTGTTCTCTCTCTTAACTTCATGGAATTCTACACATACTAGTGTAAGTATGCGCATGCCTGAATAAATGGATAATCTGTACACAAACCCAATGAGATACAGTTTAGGTAAGCTTCACATACAGTTTCTCTTCTTCCCGCCATTCTTACCTCTGGAGATGCAGCTGAACCAAAAGATGTCAAAGGCTTGTTCCAAGCACTGACTGAAGGTGGCTGAGGTGGGCTGATGGGTCCCACTGGTAATTAAGAAACGAGAATTTATAAAAAAACCCATGTTGCTAAATGCATTTGACTAAAGTTATCAGTACACTGAGAATTAAAATTATGGAAGTCTTGATTAAATGAGGTTTGGTTAAGAAACTGTCAACCTATTCAGCAGTTAACAATATGCTGCCTATTTGTCTGCTTTCAAGTGAGGCAGTCATCACGTTTGGAAACATGATCAACACCAACAGAACAGAGATTCCTGAAGGAAATGACAGTTGCTCATTCAAAGTGAATGAAGAACATGACAACAATGTAAAATACTGAATAATATCGTACTGCAGAAATCTCTTTCCAGAGGTATTTGTAGGTCACAGCACTGCACTTGAGAATGCCACTCTCTGTTCCCTATGCAAAATTCATTTGCAGGTTCAAATAAGACATCAACAGCGAGCTGGCAATCAGCATTCTCTAACTACAATACTTGTTCCCCACCCCAAAACCAAAAGACACCACTTACATTTTTTGGAGATATCATTTAGAACTGCTGTAGGAGGCACCTTGTTTTCCCATAATTCGGTTCCTAGACCATTGTGAGCCTGGGTGTTCTGCAGAACTTTGCCTGACACCGTGTATTCCGTGCCGGCTGTCCCTCCTGCAGCCTGGGTTTGTGTCTGAACAGGGGCTGCTTGTGGCTGACCTGGAGTCTGCGCTGTACATGGAGGCTGTGCCTGAGCTTGAGCCTGAGCCTGAGCTTGCTGTGCAGCTGCAGCTGCTGCCTGTTGCTGCTTTTTGGCAAATCTGGGTGGGAGCTTGGAATTCTGACCTCGATTTTTTTCACTTGATCCTTTTTTGGTCCAAACCTGTAAAGAGAAGTCAATTATTACAGCTGATTGTATGAACAACCAGTTGTACACCATGCAGCAGCAAAACCCAAATTGATTAAGCCAGTCTTAAAGCAGTTTTCATTAGGGGTATTTAACTACAGGAACAATTATATATTTCTCATCCATTTCCCTCTTGGAATCAACTGATATACAAGCAATAGTACAAATATCACAGTATGAAAAATGGTATTTCCAGTCCGCCAGTTCCACCTGCCTGACAATGCCCAATCAGGATGTATGGAATTCTAACTTAATATTAATACAGCTACCTAGTTATTAGGTGAAAATATAGCTTCTTGGGAATGAACATACTACACACTTCACAACATTCTCAGTGCTGCAAGGAACTCGTTCCTATTATAAATGTTGGTCTGTACCTGCACTGTTTGTTCTTCCTTCTTTCTGCGCTCTTCATCTTGCAAGCGTTTTTGTTGCTTCTTAGACACCACTTCTGTGAAACCATCATCATTCAAGTTAGATTGGGAGTCTTCAACTACTGTCACTTCAGGGTGATCATCAATGATCACAACACCTATAGAAAAATGAAATGCTGCTGTTTTAACAGCTTCAGATGCAGCGCACCAAGCCAAAATATGTTTTAGAGGGGAAGCAATTTCTTCTCCCACACAAATGGTGGCCCTGATTAAAGGCAAGCTTCTGCTTGACAACTTCTTTCCTGTTGAGTTTGGAGACAAGGAGTTAATCTTTAAGAACTGAAAAACTGGAAGTTCTTGTACCAGACTCTCCAGGAAATAAGAACTAAAACATAATAATGAACAGTATTCCTGAATATCAGCTGTAAGCTTATCAGTGATCCACCTTTGCTTATGAAGGTTAAGCAAACTATTAGTGTGTAGTGGAAAGCTGTCTGAATGACAGAGTTAAGATTAGGTGATAGAACAAGATTGTTCTTATCTATTCATAAAACCAAAATGAGATCTGCCACCTTTTAGAGGCACACATATTGATAATTAGATATGATAAAGGTAGCATCCCTCAAGTACACAATTTTTCTGGTGTTTTTTAAAAAAAGAATCACCTTTCCTCTTTCCTAAGTTTTCCAACATCTAGCTCTATATGCAGGAAAGCTAGCAGGATTACAAATTCTTGTTAGCATTTTATTGGTACATACTTGCGTAATTATTAAGATCAAATTGAGACAAGGCATCTGCTTTTTCTTTAGGCTTCTTTGGACCAGCCTTAGGCTCTTCTCTCTTTTTGCCACTTGCATCCTTGGTGGTCTTTTGTCCTGCAGCAGTAACACCTCCTTCCTCCTGATGCACACAGTTGCTGTTGGTGGGATCAACACTAGGGACAATTGCTGTCTGCTCTTCAAATGGCCTATATATAAAAAAAAAAAAAAAAAAAAAAAGGCAAAATTAATGACCAGCCATAGAAAACACTCAGGAAGGAGCTAGCAATCGAATGCAGATCACATTATAGGGCTACATGTGTCTACTGTGCCACTTCTTCGTAGGCTACAGACTTTTACTTTCAGCTCCTCAGAGAGCAGAAGCTTAACAGCAAAGCCATTTTGGGGACATATCAAATGTCCTGCTACCAAAAGGAATCACACTAAAAACTGCATAATTTTAAGGTCAACTCTGGTTCGGTCTATGTAGTTAGAAACACTAAAACTCAACAAGTATGCAATTCAGAACTCAATAAAGCCTTCCATGGAAAAAAAACCCAAACAGCAGCTTACAGCATGCAATGTGAGCAAATATATAAACAAGGTAAAACATACTTGCTCCACAGGCTTACTTCCCAAAAGCTATCTAATGCCATAAGAATCAGATTTGCAGCATTCTAACTTTGCTGTAGAACCTGAAATACCCAGCTTTTGCTTTAACATCATCTTTAAGTGACTAGCCAAAGAAACTTTTAATAGTTTTCACTCAGAGGTTAGAGCACTGATCACAAATTTTTAAGCCCAAGTAAAACCTGAACTTAGGATACAGCAGCCTACAAGCACAAGAGTCCTGGAGTACAGGGTAAGCATCCAGTGAAGGAATGCCTTGTCCTGCCTCCCACTTGTCATACTACTGTGCAATGTGACTACAAAACAGTGGGCAAATAGTAACATTAGATAATGATCATGTTTCAATCGATTTTAGCATGGAGAAACAAAACAGTCCCATGGGCAAACATTCCTCGACTTGCTTGTCTATGCTAGGTGATTGATCTAAAAATACAAAAAGCCAAATGTGATGCAGCAACCTGTATATTAAACTGCAAAACTGCTCACACTAGCATTTCAGCTTGCATCCAGATATTGAAAAACACAGCTCAGCTCTGAGAAACAGCACTGCATTTTTTTTAAATTAGACTTTAACACTGCACACACTAAGAATACTCTGCTCTTAACCCGGTGTTCCAAGTGTCTGCATATAAACAAAAAAAAAAAAAAAAACAGAAAGCACACAGCAACCGGTGCATGTGTTAAGTCTTATTCTCTTTTCTAAGAGCTATTACAAATCTAAAATAACTACTCATGATTTTGAACCACAAGAGGACAAGACTAAGACCATATGTGCTTCATAACAGAAGCTGGTACTCACCCTCTTTTTCCATTCCTGGGAGGAGGACCACTCCGCCTTTCACCCCTAGGGCCTGAGAAGTTCCTCCCTGGTTTAGTTGGCCCATTGTTGCCACGTCGGTTTTGACGGTCTATTCCAGGCCGCTGACTAGAAAAACTTCTCTTGGCTATTTCCCTTTTTGGAGCTCCAGCGCTTTCACCTGCTTTTGCAGCCACCTGTGCTGCTGCATCTGCTGTTTTCTTCTCATCCCTCTCCCGCCTCTCATTGAAGTCGCTGCTTTCTGAAGCTGTTTCCCACTCTTCATTTGCCTGGTCTGATGAGTTCTGGTTGGACAAGTCGGGTGTCTTACTTCCTGACACATCCAAAGCAGTGTTGGAGGGTTCATTAACCGCATTACTAACTGTGGCACTTGTTGATGAGCTGGTTACCGCCTCATTTATCTTCGATGCGGCCTCTCTTTCTTTTAGGCGCCTAAAGCGTGGTGGCTTATCTTGCCTTGGAGGTCGAGCAGGCCTCTGTCTTCGTGGCCTCTCTCTATTTGGATCAAATTTTCTCTCAAATTTTGGAGGTCTTTTGTCAACTGGTATAGGACCATAATGTTCGTTTCTTCTTGGAGGCTGCCCATCTTCTGGTTTAATGATCTCTGTTTGCCTAGGGTTCCACTGATTCTCTCTGTAGGTTGGTCTCCTTATTGTGGATGGACGTGGAGGACGACCACCAGGATCCCTGCCACCACGCCTGTACATTCCACCTCTGCCTCGTCTAGAAGGCTCTCCTTTAGGAAGAAATCCTGGTTTGGGTTTGTTCTCATCATCTCTGATGTATGTTTTTTCTAGGGATCTGTTGTCTACTCTGATAGCATTTTCAGGTTTGAATGACAGGGGCTTTGGAGGCTTCTTGACATCAGCTCGCTCTTCTCTTTTTGGGTGCTTGCCTTTGATTAGACTGTCTTTGTCTGAAAGCAGTGTGTCACTTGCGCTTTCGTGAACTTCGCTGTCAGAATCCGTCTCTGAACCATGCTGTCGTCGCCGTTTTGGGATTACTTCAAAGTCAGAACTCTCGCTACGAGTTTCACTCTCTTCCCTTTGCCTAACAGGCCCTGAAGGCACGTGTTCTGATCTAGGCTTAGGATCTCTGTAGTGTGGGTACTCTCTATTGTGGCCTCTACTACCCCGACCACGTCCTCCGTAAGAGCCCCTGTAGCTACGACCTCTAGAATAATACTCCCCACGACCTCTGCCTCTGTATCCCTGATCTGGGAACCAATCTCTATCCCTAGCCTCTTTCCAGTATGTCCTAGGTGGTAAGCCAGGCTCTCTTTTCACAGGTCTGGTTTCTAAGCGTGGTTTCTCCACAACCTCCTTGCTAACAACCTTCTCGGTCTGCTTTTCTTCCTTCACTGCAGTAGCAGGCTGCTGAACGTGTGGCTGCTGCTGTGTTGCTGGCTGAGCAGGCGGCTGCTGCGGTAGCGCAGGGGGAAGCTGCGGAGCAGCAGGCTGGGCAGCTGGTAGCTGCTGCATGACTGCAGGCGCAGGTGGCAGCCCCACAGCTTTAGCTGCAGGTTCCGTTTGACCACTCTCCTGGCTTGCTGGTGTCGGAGCAGCATCCAGGGTTATCTTCTTAACCAGAGCAGCGCTGCTGGAGGTGGATGTCTCAGGCTCAGCCGGAGGCAGAGGCACTTGAGGTGCTTCCTTTTTGTCACTTTTTTCAGACTTGCCAGGCTTTTCACTAGCTGGCTTTTCTCCTTCTTTCTCCTTCCTCTGTTCACGCTCCTCTCTCTGTTCACGCTCTTCCTTCATATCTCTAAGCACAGGCTTTTTAATAGGACCCGATCTTCTTACTGGTCTATCACCGCCTTCATCTCTTCTGCCATAACCTGGCCTAGGACCCCATCTTGTTTCAGACTTAGGTTTGAAAGTTTTTTCAGGTTTCGGTCCTTCTGATGTTCTATTACTAATCAAAATTTCTTTTTTGGGCTTAATCTCAAGTCTCTCAATTGTCTCCTTTGTCTCAACAGACCTGTTACTTAATTTAGGGATATTTGTTACTGTCTCGTTCCTCTGGTCTTCTGATTTTAGAGAGTGACTTGAACCATGGGAGATGCTTCTCTTCAGTGAAGAATGACTTTCAGCTACAGGCACCAATTCTTCTGGAGAGCTACGTGTAACTTTCTCATTCACTCCTTCGAAATTAACAGCAGTGTTAGGTTTGTCAGTTTGGAGAGGCTGCACATCTTCCAAAGGCCTGCTTGGAAACTTTTGTACTTCCAACTCCCCTGACTCTCTGAAAAAGTCTGTCTTTGGATGAGAGTCCAACTGGTTGTGTTCTACAGGATAAGCAGCAGCAGGGACAGCAACACGTTCTTGCTCCAAGTGTGCCTCAGACCTAAACAGCAAGCAATAAAGAATGTTAGGGTGAGGGAGAAAATTCTACTCGTAAGGATTTATTTAAATGAAATAGCTTTTTGTTTCTATGAAGGATTAATATCAGATCAAGGAAATAACAGGTATTAATTTTCATAGTGGCTGCTAGTTGTGGAGGTCAGTTTTCTTTTATCCTGATTAAGAGTTCTATGTCAAATGTACAATTTGCTTCAGGAATCTATTATTGGCTATACACGCAATTTCAAATGGAACCTCCAAGTTAGCAGGCTAAAACCACGCTTACTACCCAGACATCAGTACAGCAAAAAGAATTTTTGGGTACTTTTAAGATGTAGAGGAAGCCTTCCTGGCCATTCATCATGCAGTCAAGGTCCAAAGTGACTTTCTTGCTTTATACCACTTGTACTTAACATGCCACTTTTGAAACTAATATACATCAGACAGAAGTTCTCTGATATGGGGGTATGGAGAGCAGATGGAGAACGTGAAAACACTGCAGGAGTATTCTAGAAAACTGAAAATTCAAAATATTACTGCAATCACCATTCATCAAACTAGGTTAAAGATGCTAAACAAGGGGTAAATTGTCCTCCTACATCCCACTCTGTACTAGGCAGGCATGTCTCTTGTCTTACACAACAGCGCCAAGCATCCCCCAGTCTCAGCAGCTATGCCTCAGTTTAAACTGCATTTTACAACACAAATTATAGCCAAGCATGTAAGCACAGATGGCTTGGAGAACAGACACAAAAGAGCGCATAACTCGGGCTTACCTCAAGTCATCAGGCTCTTCTAACACTTTGGGAGGAGAACTAGATTGCTGAGATTCTGCGTGAGGGTACGGGTCTGACCCCCACATCATGCGGGGCTCTGACAGAGGAACGGTGTGCTCTCTTGCTGAGCGAGCTATATGTTCAAATGAATCTGAACTAGTTGCTGATCCCTCTATCTGGTCTCTTCTCATCAGTGGTTTGGGAGGCATCATTCCTGTGACAGATTTAAGTTCAACAATTTAAACCAGTTTAACATTAGCAAACAACCCCACCTCAAGACAAACAAAGCATATCAGGAGGTACTGAAGACAACTATTCTCTCTCCTCTGATCTCCCTTCCTCTGTGCCTTCTGTTGTCAAAATCAAATGTCTACTCACTGTCGGCTGACCTCAGAATGACTAAATCATATTCCCCACTAGTACCAAGAAAATGAAAAGCTGTCTGCTTCCACTGTAATGGGACAAACCAGGTCTGTAGACCTGTAAACTTGCAGGTGAATTTTCTGATGCCAGATCTGAATGGGAAAAGGCAATATGAGTGTACGCACAGGTGGGATTTTTGTGCTGTACTAAGCACCCTGGGTCCTTTTTTGGGGTAAAATTTAAAAGAAATTCCAGAGTTTTCACTGTCTTTGCTTAGTCTGCCATTTCTTCCATTCATTCCTTGTACTCATTCAGGATACCTATTCTCTTACTCATTAGCTGGATAAGTATCTCTGTTATACTGCATGCCAGCCTTGTATTATTTATGCACAATAGCTTTCCTAGCTGCAAGTCAGATGGCCATTCCACAAATTAAAAAAAGATGTTTGAGAGCCAAGAATCTGAAAATATAAATTTAGTAAAACTCTAGAAGTGCTAATAAACAAATTTCATGGTTTGTTTTAATTAAGCAAAGTAGTATCAAGTGCTAACATGTAAGGAAACACAAAAAGTAAATACAGTATTTTTCTCAGTTCAACTTAACCCATGCCAGCTTTAATATCTGTAACAAAGCAAGGCTTACACCAACATTCTGAGTACATCCTTATCTGACACCGACATACCTGCATTACAGGAGAAAGCTGTGATTTTACTTTATAGTCAAAGATACACATTGACACATGACTATAATTTTTCCAGTATTACTAAAATCTATTTTGTCTCAAACAATGAAAGAATGTAGTTTTCTTTCTAAAAAAACCCTACCCATTCACTGTTACCATACATAGTGTGGTCAGCATAAGACTTCTATTTCAAAACCAAAAAAGTTCAATGGTCAGAAGGTGCTGCTGGATTTTACCTGGATGAATAGGAGGCATATCCATTGCAGGTCTTCCGGACATCATTCGTGGGTCCATGTAAGACTGCATCATAAGCCACCGTGGATCAAAGCCCATTGAAGCTAAATGCTGAGGATGCGGCTGCATGGGCTGGTAAAGGGGTCTGTGCTGGGGAGGCGGGACAGGGCCGCTCGACGGCTGCGAGGGAGCAGACTGCGGAAGGACACCTTGCTGTTGTTGCTGCCACTGCTGCTGTTTCATTTGCTCCTGCGTAAGAGAAAACAATAGTACAAGACTTTTTGTTAAGATGAAGACTTGAGCAGAATTTAAATAACCTTTGGAAACAACAAGTACAGTTATCTCCAGGACACTAAGCATTCTGAAAATTAATCGCAAACGTGCATGAGGATGAACTAGGGAGAAAAGGGGGAAAACCAGACTGGACAATTTAGAATAGCTACTGATTTGCTGGTATTCAGCAGAGACACAGAAAAACCTATACTTAAGGAATGTCATTAATGCAGAGTGCTCTATCAGACCACAGGACCCAAGTCCAAATAATATTTGTGAGTGTCATGTTCATTATGGAAAAGCTGCAGAAATAATGATCATCAACTCCCAGGCTCCACAGGGCAATGCTCCACTTTGGCAAGTGATGAAAAAATGGCCAGTTTAAAAGCCTCTTGCCTTCTGCTCACTTGCATACTTTACAAGTGACAAGAAGGGTTTCAATGCAGAGCAATTCCTGCCAATTCCATACATATTATAGAAGCTGGAAATCAACAACTTAAGCTTTTTGAAACTCCTGTGGCCACATTCTTATTCAGAAAGAGGCAGAAGACATCATTCCTTTAATGAACTTCCTTCTTTTAATGAACTGGTTAGTTACCTGCTGCCTCTGAAATCTTGGTGGTAATGATTTCTGGAACTGTTTAGAATAGCCTGAGGAAACAGCAGGACGAGGCTGAGATCCTGAATCTGGCTCACTCTCATGAGTCACCTGTGAAATCTCTTTCTCATTCCGACCACTGTCTTGTCGGGTAAAGACTGCTTGATCTTCTGAAAAAAAAAAAAGAGATGTAGGAGACAAAAGTGAATCTTAAAACTACAACAATTTCACGACAATGTCACATAGAGGATTTTGTTCTAAAATGAAAACAGTCTGCCTTCTCTAACCTCACAGCCTTAGTTTGCAAAACCAATATAGGCAAAAATAGTTAAAAAAACAACCCCTCAGAACAAATGTTGTTAATACATCTCTCACTGTCCCTTTTAAATTCAAATACACTGGCTAATCGACCACTGGCATTTAGGTTGTACTATTATGTGATTTACGAAGTGCTGTTTCAGTGCTACCGTATTACATTTGACTTTTTTATAAACCAAGGTTTGGTTTTCAATCACTTTTATCCATTTAAAGGATAACACGATGTTATTAAGCACAGTCTAACAGTTATCTTGTGGCATTCAAGTTCCACTATAAAAAAAATGCACCAAGCTTAAACATGCGCTCTTTGTGTCTACTTCTCTAGGCTTGCTGAAAGAATAGCTGAAATAATTTACATTGCTTTTTAGCAACATGAGTTGTTGATCCTCCTTCATCAGGAAAAGAAAAACTGCTTTTCTTTCTGTATTTTTCAAAGTCCAGCCCAAATGACAAAGCGCAGTTTTTCCTTTAACATTTTGATGAGTTGGCCAAACAGGTCTAGCTAAAAGGACAGTTAGCAGCTGTAATATACCAGGAAAATAAATGGTCTAGATGCACTAAGTTAATTAGGTACGCAAATTAGACTCCTAGATTACAACTATGCTCTCTGACTCAGCTTTAAGACAGACAACTCCTACTCGCATGCAAGCATACCTTTTGCTTCCTTGTTACTCCTGGTTTCACTTTCTTGTTTTTCTACTACAGGTGTTGCCACAGGTTCTACAGGCTCAGGAACCTCATGTACTGGTTTCTCCTCTTCTTTCTCTTTTTCAGTCTCCTTCTCTTCTTTTTCTATCTCCTTTTCTTTCTCTAGTTCTTGTTCTTTTGCCTTCTCCAGTTTTTCTTTTTCTTCTTTTTCCTTTTCCTTCTCCCTTTCCCTCTCTTTTTCTTTTTCCTTCTCCCTCTCTTTTTCTCTTTCTCGCTCTCTCTCCCGCTCCCTCTCCTTTTCCCTCTCCCGTTCCCTTTCCCTTTCTCTTTCCCGCTCCCGTTCCCTCTCTCTCTCCCTCTCTTTCAGAGGGTCTTCCCGGGAGGGTTTTGTCACGCAGCCAAATTTCTCGTTTAACCGTTTCAGCTTTTCAGCACAGGCTGCTTTTCGCTGTTCTTCCATTCTTCTTTCTTCTTCTTCTCGTCGCTTACGGGCTCGCTCAACCGCAGCGGATATCTCTGACTGCTGTCGTCTCCTCTGTTTCCAGATTTCATCTTCATCTGGTACTGGTTTAGGGGGAAAGGGTCCCTGTCTTCCAGGTCCTACCTGGCGATCAGGCGGAGGTGGGTGCTGCAATATTAGCATTAGTTAGGTCAAGCCAAGCATGTATTATATAAACAACGAGCTGGATTACTATATTTAACTATCTGTCAACACATGTATTTGCATGGCACCTTTAAAAATCAAGATTTGGATAAAAAAAAAAAAAAGCAAGCCTCCACCTTCCTGCTCCAGGTCAGACTCAAGCAACCTGAGCTCAAAAAGAAGAGGTAAAGATTTATTTGGGCTCACGCCACTCCTCCTCCCCATCACTAAGGCACAGTGACAGTAAAGATGACAAACACCTTTTAGATTTGGTTACACACCGCCCTAAATCATAGATACTCAGAGTGGATCTCAGACAAAAGACCCCCAAGGAGCCAAAGAAATGCAAGGTAGCTCAGGTTAACAAAGATTTTAATAAGGACTGTTGAAAAATCAGTAAGAAGTTACTATACACACATTTCAATTGGGACTTCATCTCCTCACCTGCCTTGGCAGCCAGCCCTCCAGCACTGTTCCCATGCCCCTGTCCTCTCTACTTCCCAAATGGGGATGGAGAACTGCAAGCTCTTGAAAGCTCATGCATTTCATATGCCACTTACAAGATGGTGCTGCTTTACACAACTAGCAGCACAGCTCTTTTGGAATCCCACTCTTACTGGTCCCAGGCACTATGACTATTTCACTTGCTAAAGAAAAGGCTTATCCCTGTGCAAAGCATATTTTTCCTTTTCTTAGTCAAAATCCCTCCACCACAGCATTAAAGAATTTAACTCAAGGACGTGAGGAAAGTTCTAATCTTTCTTACCGGTGGTAGAATAGATTTTGGATGAAGAGCAGGACCACCTCTTTCATGTATAGAAGGCTGTGCCGGACCCCGATCCTGTTGGATCAGATGAAGTACAAGGGTTAAGCAAGCTTATAACAACAGTCAAGCCGACAAATTTCAGATTTACTACATTATACTGCATTAAGATACTACACCTAATGAACTATCTGCATACAATATAAATTTGCATGCAAACCAAGGCTAAGAACATTTCCACTTTATGTACTGAGAGCTAAATAATTACTTTAACAACTCACACATCCAAATTTCAGAGTTTATATTACTGCACTGTTTTCCCTCAGATTCAATGTAGCATCAAACACTGAAAGAAATTGGGACATTTGTATACAGAGAAAGTGCAAGTAAAACCAATTCAAGATCTTCCAGTTTTATTATTACCAGTATCAAGAGAAAACATTTCTGGGAAATTTTCAGATAAAGCCAACAGTAGCTTTTTCTGGGGAAAAAAAAAAAAAAGAAGGGGCTGAAGCAAGCACAAGCTGAGATGGTTGCCAGTCTTCCTCTACTAGAGGATAAACCCAAAACCAAAACAGTTGAGCTGATCAGTTCTCCAAAGCCTGTATAAAATCTGACTGTCAGAAGTGAGCTGACACATTACTGCTAAGTTGCTCTGAAGAAAGTGGGTCACGGTACCAAAAAAACCAAAACAAAACAAAAAAACAAAGACCAAAACACACCCAACAACCCCACACCCAGGAAAGATGTGTGTGCCAACAGGGTGCTATTTACTCTGTGCCACTATGAAACATGATGGACACCAGAATGACTTCATTCACTATTACAGGGATGGACAGACAAGAGTATTTGGTTAAAGCTTGTCAGCTGAGTCGCAGTAACTGACACAAGAGTTCTCATCCCCTCACAACTGTGGATTAGAACACACTAGATAAAGACATCCTATTTCTATTTTGCAACCAGAAGCAGCCAAGTTGACTAAGCAGCACCTGATCAGTTATCACAGCTCAGATAAGTAGTAGCTAGTGCTTTCACTCATGTTCATAACCTTAATTGAACTGACACCTGAGTCAGACCTCTCCTGATGAGGCTGTTGCCAGAAGAGCTGAAGAACACAAACCTGATCAGGCTGAGAGCTTTTGCTATAAGACCCTTTGGTTGCTGCTGTGGAAACCTGGGTGGCAGACTTAGTCTGTTCTTCTGCTTCCTTCTGGCCATCAGGACTCTGGGAATCTTTTGATGGTGTTTGCTCATCACTATGTGCAAAGAAATAAGAAAAATTGAAGGTATACTCCACACAGGTATCTTCTATTCTCAATGTTTTTTACCAAGTATAAGGAACTTTTTTCAGCAAGGATCATTTCTACTACATGCCCAGCTGACTGGAGTCTACAGGCAGCTAATGCAATTTAATAAGGTATTAAATTATTGGAATAAATGTTATGGGAATGAGTACTTGCACTCATTTCATTCAACCCTTCCAAAAGCTAAGCTAGTTAAGTGGCATTCACACCCAATTGGTAATACCAACTCACCCACTTTCCTTCTCTTTTTGACTACTTCCTTGTTCATCATCATCACTGAAGTTCAACTGCTCAGTGTAATCCACTTCACTCTGAGCACCTGAATGCATAAGCAAATATTCAATTAATCTTTCAGAAAGATTCAATGTAGAAATAACAGAAAGCATTATTTTTATTTCTTACCTGCCCAGCCTTCATCAGCCTCGGCATCTAGATTATCAAATTTATCAAGTTCTTTAAGTTCACTAGCACTAAGAATGGATGGGCGCTCAATGGGTTCTGAACACCATGAAGGTGGCCCTCTTCCCCTTGGCCCTCTGAAAGGAAGAGAGAAACAAAGGCCACTGTCACTATTTACCCAAAAAATTACTAGATAAAGGGTCAACTTGTATGACAATTATTTGAAGTATACAATACTGTTCTCTCAACTACAGTATATATGTGAACTATAATCCACATGTAGTCAAAATAATCACTGCTATATCACCAGATGGTTCTTTATGCAAGATAAAGATCAGATGCTTATAGTCTTGCTTGCCCACTTCACAAACAAGTGAAACATTAGCTGACAGCAGAATGCCACGTTGCTTTCAAACAACATACTGCATAGATCTGACATCCTTCTAATTACCAATGTGTCCACCTCAGATATTTCTTTATACTTTCCATGCTTTCCCACTGTCAAAGGTTCTGTACATTTTCCCTATGACTATACTCAAGTTCTCCCAGCCATCCTTCTCAGCCTCTCAGTCCTCTTCCTGATCCCAACCACAAATCACTTGTCAAAGTTTGTACTATAGCATCTCTTGTTTCCTCATGCATGTGCACAGCCATTCTCAGCTATGGAAAAATGCACAGAAAGGAGAAAAATTAATTTTATAATGCATTACAGTTCTACTTTAGTTGGAGAGCAGTAGAGTTGAGAACTGGGAATTAACTCCTTTCATTATAACAATGGAAGAATCCTTTTACAGGCTAAATACTGGCTGAACAGTGTCCCCAGGTGATTCCTGCTCTTCCCAATCAAAAATCCTGGAATATGGAGAATTCCCTCAAGTTTTGTAGTGGAGTTGTCAGACACAAACCACCCAATGGCACTGCTCCACAGAAGCCCAACTTATGAGACTGACCAGCAGTACTTCTTATGCAGTGCATACTCAACCAAAAATACTCAGTGCAAGCGGTTTTTTATTTTTGTTTGTTTGTTTCCATTGACTCACGGAGTTCATACTCAGACAAAAATAACATGAAGTTTCTTACCTGCTAGGCTCAGAAGTGGGAAATCTCATTGGACCTTGCATGGAAGGAGGATATGCCATTCTAGGATACTGACTGAACATCTAAGAAAGGTTTAAAAAAA
This sequence comes from Patagioenas fasciata, assembly GCF_037038585.1. Lineage (NCBI taxonomy): Eukaryota > Metazoa > Chordata > Aves > Columbiformes > Columbidae > Patagioenas > Patagioenas fasciata. The sequence goes on along the minus strand of NC_092525.1, from coordinate 23,074,324 downwards.
AGAAGCCATTTATTTTAAAATATTGCATTAAGCATACTCAGATCAAAGGAATCACACTGGAAATACAGCAAGACTCTTAATACAGTTTGCTTAATATTACAAAGTGTGTGACATGAAGTCACCAAGGTGGAGTGATTACGAGTGTAAATGAACTCCTGGCAAATTCAAACTCAGTGTAGCAGGAGCTGCAACAGGTAGCCACATCCTTTGAGGAGTTGGCTGCAATCCCCCCCTTCCAGCAGAACTACTAAGTGTGCTACGAAGGGATGAGAAAGGGGCATCAGGAAATCACATCAGCGAATAACCGATCTCCGCTTCTTAAAAACTTTTCATGTGATCATCACTCACATAAGGTGGCATCATGGCTCTGTACTGAGATGAGATAGGTGGTGGCTGCTGGCCATTCAGCTTGGGCTGAGGAACCTGTGGTAATCGCACATCCCTCTTCTCTGCTGCCTTCTGGCCATCGTTTTGTTCTGCAGGTGTCGCGTTACCATCTTCTTGTCCAAGAGCCTTAGCTTCTTGATCAGATGGAGAACTGGGCAAGTTGCTCTTATTACCACCTTCTCTCCAACTAGTAGCATCTGCATGGACAGAATCAGTACAAGAAAAAACAAGAACAGACTTTATATTACAGATTTACAGGCAGGCATGATGAAAAACATTCTTCCCACCCAGTTTTCAGTGACACAGCGACCTGTGCAGACACACGTTCATATGTGGTACTGAAACAAGCAAGGGCCACTTGAGAAAACATGGTCTGTTTTCTCATTCTTTTCAGCCCTACATCCAGCTGCTTGCCTGAAGACTAAAGTTCATAGACTGCTCTAGTTGTCCTACTCTTACCTTCCAAAATACAATGCAATTTAAGAAGCATACAGATAATAGCAGAGGAGACAAAACAGCTTTAGCTGTGGCAAGTCAGGGCCACTGTTGACTCAATTTGAGAATGCTGTTAAGTGAAAGATGAAGCTTCTTAAGCAGCAAAGGTCCACCACAGAACCCTCAGGCAGCTCAAAATAACACATACATTTGTCTAAGACAAGACAAGTAGCCAGAGTGTATCTCTGTCTGATGAGAAGGAAACAGAAGCAATGAGAGCTGCACTTCTGGATGTGAATATCTAGCAAAAAGTCTAGGAAAAGTAAAGGATTTTAACAACCTATCACTTGTGACAGGCAGCCCATTCTTTTAGGAGTTCCTGCCTACGGAACATGAGTTAGGATAAAAAATAAAGAGTAAACTTAGCAGCAGTGCTCAGATCCATGGGGATCAAAAAAAATTCAAACGCACACTGTAAATAATGTTCCTTTAGGGGTGCAAGCCCTTTAAGCAGTGCTAAACTGTGCTCCTACGTATCCATTACAGTTCTTCCACTTATCTTTGCTGGGGAGCACAGCTGCTAAAGGCGCAGCACTTGCCAAGCTCATTTTGCTTTCTGCTGTCAGACCTGAAAGAAGGGCTTAATATAGCATGTACAGTGCTGACCAAAACTGTAACTGTCTGAAGCACATTGAACAGGCGTGTGTAGCTAGTTTCTTCATTTGATGTTGGACATCTCTCAAATTTCTTGACAACTTATTCTTTACACCAAAATCAAGTGAGGACCTGAACAAGCACATGGCCTCAGTCTGCAGGACCTGACAAAAAAACTGAGATAAACCGAGGCCTGGAACACAGTAACTAGTTTATGATCCCCTGAGAACCCAAGCCCTCTGAAAGCAACACACATCTTGTCTAGCACTGGCACAAGACAGTGCCCCCTACAGTGCAGGAAAGGACCCTTAGTCTATCAAACCTACATTTTTGAGGAAGAAAGGAATCCTATTCTTCACTGGCAGCAGACACAATCCCAAATGCCTACAATTAGAAGGATCTGGGGAAGCAATACACATTTCTTCACTCAGCCATGTAAGAACAGCACTGTTAGGGTTGTTTTCATTAGATCTAATCCCCCCCCAGCTGAAACAGATCCAGCTAGTCAGAGCACCTCAGCCATGAGCTAAAGATGCCTGAGCCTTTCAAATTACAGCCCTTTCTTTTGACATTCTGTAGATTACAGGATTTTTCAGGCTACTCTCTCAGGAGTACTAACATTTGTGGAAAACCCTAATGATGATTTATATAATTAGTTAATATTAGGAGATTTCTTTTAGAATGTATTTTAGCTTTCGTGACATCCAGCAGCTGGAAGAAAATTCCAGTGCTGTGCAAGTAACAAATGTTCCCCAGAGCACAAGTGGAGTACTAAATGGTGGAAAGCGAAAGTGAACTGCAGGATAGGATTAAATACCCTATTTTCCACACACCAGGAACACAATAAAGCAGAAGAAAGCCCTAAAAATCTGTTTGTTCGGTGTAGAAGTGTGTTGATTAAACCAATCCATCAATTTACTTTGTATGAGATGCAACTAGTCTTGTAATAAATGAGTCCCACACAAACCCATGCAATTTCACAAATATTTGTAGCATATACTTACTTTGTGGTCGCAAGTTGGGTCCTGATCCATGAAGCTCTTCAGGAGCATCTTTCTCTTTGCCTGACTTTTCCTGATCCCCAGCTGCTGGCAGACTGGGAAACTCTTGCTGGAAATAACTATTTACTTGAATAGCTGGACCTACACAGCAAGATATACACAAAGTCACAACTTTCTGTAGTCAAAACAGTTCAGAAGGAGATAAAAGCTTGATCATCCTTAAAAAAAAAGATCTTTAAAGCCATATTAATTTGTTGGTAACATAACTCATATGAGTGAAGAGCAAACCTTGTAAAGTATTCACATTTGCTACCAAAGTTGAATTTACTAGGCCAACTATCACACTTGTTGGGGCTGAGAAAAATCCAGAAGCACCAGAGAGCAATAATGGGCAACGGAACAAGACTTAGCACAGGAGTACCTGAAGTTCGTCAGCTCTGTTACCACTTTTTTTTTGCCCCTCCTTCCAGACAGAAATTTCGTTTGTTTTATTCTACAACTATAGCCAATCCAAGAAATGGCAGCTATGTTACTGGAAAAGCCTTTAAGATTAATTACTGTTCTAATAACAAATAATTCTTCAGGACTTTAAAAGGTCACAGATTTACATTATGAGAAGAGTATCAGAACTGTAGCTTTCTTTGATGTCTAAAATCCTTGACATCCTAACTCTGGATTGGCATATAAGACTTCTGTTGCAAATGGTAGGGAAGCAAAATATATAGATTGTCTTCCTCTTTAGCAGCTTTTTTTAGCATTTACTTTGAATTCATTTCCCACACTCCCCCTACACATAATGGGTATTAACCTATTAGGTCAACAGCATTCCAGTGCCAAATCACTGATAATCTTACTGAGGGAAGACTTGTATTCCAATAGTCTGAATAATGCTGTGTTCTCACACCTGTCTTTACTACTGGCTACTATAAGACACACCATACTAGCCTACATGGACTATACGGCAAACTCACAAAAAAGGATCTGAGCATATGCAATCCAAAACCCCCCAACTCCTATGATAAGACATTTTTCTAGTTAACAGGTAGAAAAGCTTTCTCCTATCCGTGAAATAATAAAACACACGGATCCTATTGTTTTGATTTTTTGTTGTTGTTGGTTTGTGTTGATGAAGGTTAAGAGTCAATCAGAATAAACTCTTTCGTCTTTATACTTTCTTTGTAAAGGCGTAACAGTAAATACCACTATTTATCCCTGTGCCTAGAAAACTGCTTTGAATCTTTCAATCTTTATTACAAGTTCACCTACTACAGATCACATTAACTTGTTTCTTGATGATCCCAAGCAGCTACATCCAGGGACTTAAGGGGATGGAAAATCACAGCCACTCTAACCAGGTGGCCTGGCAGGGAAGGGAGCCTCTTTGAAGGTCCTGTGCCATGCAACATTCATGAGTTTTACGAATCTTGAAAAATGTTTTCTGCTTAAGTCTACACAGAGAGAGCAATAATGTTTTAATTGTAAAGCAACAGCATCCTCAGTGATCAGCTTGACAGTGCCTAAGCTATCAATCTGAAATAACCAGATGGTCAGCCAACAGTTCAGAAGTTAAAGAATATAGAGATGTTATTTATGGTAGCAATTAACTCCAACTCTTAGCCAATGCATGCTGCCATTACATTTTGAAAGTCTTCCCTTTCTGCATGACCACCAACAGCATCAGAGAAGAATTTAGTCTTGCCTCACTCAACTGAAGTCTTACAAGAGCATGAGGCAGCAGCTGAACACAATGATGGCTGGCATGCGTTCAAGGCATCTAGAAAAACTAGAAGTTCCACCAGCCAATTGCAGATCAGGAAAGCACAACAAGTGTAATCCAAGTTTCAAACTGAGGAGAACAAGCAGCTGATACCAATTCACATTCTGCATTTCTTCTTGAAACAGCAAACCCACTACTGCATTAATTAAAAGAAATGAGGGAGCACCATCTGGGCTTGGCACACAAGCTGCCACAGTAACTACAACATAATTAGCTAAATGCATTTTGAAGCTACTGAGCCAAATCACTATTTCCTGTGTCACAGAGATGATCTTATCAGCTTATGTAGAAAGGCTGGCAATGCAGATCACTTTCTATCAGTGTTAATTCCCTTTTTTTTAATTCTACAAAACTCCTGCAAAAGCTTAAAGGAGGAGAGTTCCTATATTTGACAAAGGAGAAAACACAAAAAGTTAGAGAGGAGAGCAAGAAGTGGGGAATCTGGAATTGTCACTTCTAATATTTACTGAAAAAAAAGGCAAAATCAGATATGCAATGTTAACAAATTCCAAGTAATGTCTTAGAAGTTAGCTCTATGCAATTCAGATTTTACTATTCATAGGCCTATCCAGAAGAGAGCTGACTTCAACTCGGAAGGCAGAACTCTATTTGATAGCCTCATAAAGCTTGCAAGTCTCAAATTTAAGGAATAAAACATGTTGTAGGTTATTTCCCATAATGGAGACACAGGAATTCCGAGTAACCTCTCACTCTACAAGCAATTAAAAAAAAATGCTAAAGATTTAGCTCTGATCTTACATCTGTAATGAAACCACTCAAACTAAGGTGCGGGGTAATGGAAATAGTTCTCCATCCTTTCATACAATTATGTTAAGAAACCCAAACCACACCTTTAATGCTTTTCCTAGAAAAATACCTCTACTTGAACACTATCACTTTGAAAACAAAATAATCAAGGAATCTTAAAATAAAGGAAGAAGTATTGTTGTAGCAGTAGCAGACATTTAAACAGAAGCAAGACTACATTTTGCACAAAATGATTCAAAATTATGACTAGAATGACCACTAACTGTTTATGGTTCTCCTTCCCATGCCAAAATTGTATGCATTATAACTACCGACTGAGATTTTCCTGCCTCACCACAGCCATGTTCAAGATCTGTCACCACCAATTCCCTGTCAATCCAGAAGAGGTGACTGTGCCAGCCTTTTAAAAGGTAGTCAGACCAGCTGCTACATCAGGCTGGAGCTCACCCAAGTGACAAGGGACCAGCTCACCTTCTGGCCACATTTGCTTCCACAACATTCTTGGTTCCAACCAGCACAGGTCAAGACTCAAACAGCTGCTGAGTCTTGGGATCTCACAGCAGCACTCACAGCCTGCTAGGCCAGTCAAGAACCCCTCCACCTCAAACATCACTTACCATCTTGTCCACCTGGTTTGGTGTTGGCCCATGATTTGGCAACAGGAGCTGCTTCTGGAGGAGCAGGAACAGCAGGTTTTGGCTGTGTCTGCGGCACGTCTGGCTGTCTGGAATGAGAGGAAAAACACTTCTGAATACAAAAGGATGAGCGCAGAATAAGATCATCAGGGTTACCACTGCAAGCAAGTGAAACAAACAAGGTAGCTATGCAGCTGAAGAACCAATAAATAGTTTTCTGCAGAAAAAATATTTTCTTATATAAAAGGAGTCGTTATAGTAACAGTTAAAAATTGGAATAAATTCGCTAATTCTTTCAAGAGTAGACTTCCCAAAGTGCAGAAGAATGAATGAAAATGGCTGGGCAGAAAATGCAGTCAGGCATGAATGTAATTATAACTTTTGAAGTAGCGTACTGGACAACCAAAAAACAATCAATCTACAACTATGGAATCAAATAATTTGGAATAATGTTCTCTTGTCTCAGGAGCTAATAGAGAAAAGCACTTAAAGACCACCATAAACTGAGAGAAGACAAACATGTCTGAAATGATAAAGTAGAAGGAACTGATAAGGAAAGCTAAAGACTTTGTGAAACAAATTTATTGGTATCATGAACCAGATCCCAGAAGTTTAAGTCTACTAAGAATAAAGTCTCAATTTCATCATCTTAACAATGAAGAGGCAGACATAAGCACTCATTTTGTTCAATATAAAAACAGGCATATTCTTGAAGTCTACAGCTTCAGTGATGATGTTTAACTTGTTTCAAGAATAGCTGTTTCTGAAATCTGCATATTCAGATAACTTAAGACTCCAAAGCATTAGTATCTACAGTTCAAGACTTCCAGCTCAGTAGTACTCATTTTTGATATAACAAGAATTACGGGGCAAATCCAGTAGCCCAGCATGACTTAATAAGAAGTCGGTTCCATTTGGGTCCTGTAGCAATCAGTCCAAAGCACTATCTGGTAGTCTCAGAAGGAACATAGAAGGAAACACGATCAAAAAAAAAAACACCAACCAAAACCAAACCACATACACAAAAAACCACCATCACAAAAAAAAAAAATCACTGCCGCAGAGAAACACAGTGGCTTCTCATAAGGATAACTGAATGCAACTTTGCTTCCATAGATTACCAGAAAAATAATAAAAACAATCCTCATCTTTTCTGCTTCCACTTAGTTGTACTTTCTTACAGCTACACATTTTCTAAACAGACTTCGGAAGCTGGAACTTACATGGCTGTACTCTGTCACACAGAAGTGAAACAAGGAACAAGACTGTTAAGAGTTTACTACTTTCACTTCTACTATTTCAAAGCCAAATCCATTCAGAATTTGAGTTATGCAAACACTGTCCTATAGGTGTGTCATTTGATAAGGGAAATAACTCAGCTTGGTGCTAGCTGAATTCATCAAACCAATACACAACAAGCTGCACTATCCAGGAAAAACGGACTGAAAGCAATACCCACAGAAAGTGTGGCACCTTGGAAAAGGAGCAGAAAAAATTTCCATAACCACAGCAGCAACTCAGTCATGTGAACTCCAACACACTGATACAAGAGAAAAAGAATTAAAATTGTAAACTTGTAGTTTCATAAGCTTAAAATAAAAAGTTAAACACAACAGTATACTCCTTAAGTCTAACAGCTTTTCAGAGAGAGATCAAAAATTGACATTTAAATATAGGAAAGTATACAGGGAGAAATAAGGGGACAGCAAGAAGGGAAGAAAATCTTTAGTAACCCTTTGTTTTCACAAGTGCTAGTGACATACGATCAGTGTCTCTATCTTCAAGTGGTTTTCAGAACAATTTATGTCAAAGAACAAACACTTAAAGCCCACTTCTACTTTTGTAGTGAGAATCAAATCCTATTTTCATCTTATATGGCAAAAATTCGCTTTAAAATACTTCCTAATTAGCTTATTGAAAAGTTTTTCTATTTTATTTATTTATTTTGTACAAGCATGGAACAAACTTATCAGATGAAACTGTACTGAGTGTGGAAAATTATACACAGTATACAGCAGTGCATCAATACCACCATCACTTCTAGTTTGTTTATATTACATATTGCGGTAGTGTGAAACAATTGTGTAAAGTTTAAGATACAAATTTTTTATAAGTCCGTAGGATTTATGGCATATACAGCATACTAACCAAACTAAAGTGCAAATATTAAGTATCATTAGGAAAAATAAAGCAGGGATTCACACAAAAGTGTACAAATCAAGAATTTTTTACCTTTCTCTGCCAAGCACCAGCACAACCACACTAAATTTAACAGATTTATGCACACTCTCACAAACTTTCAAGTTACTATTTAATTTATCTGCTGTGTACCTAAGGGTTCCTCCTAGAATTTCAAGAGCATTTTAAGGTGATTAGACTGATTTTACAAATACATGCTATAGCATTTCCTGTAAGTAGCCTTCAAAACTTACACAAAGGCAGCCACCTCAGGTGGTGAACCTCAGATGGAATTAATGATATTGCTTCCAACTTAAGTGTGAAGTTCTGGGGGGTGGGGTGTTTTTTTGGGTGTGTTTTTTCTCTCTACTTTTGGGGAAACTTGAGAGCAATGGCACAGCAAAACGACACAGATCTCATCGGCCACTTACTTTTCTTCTTCGTGCTGTTCCTGCTTTGAAGCCCATCCTGTGCCATCTTTAGGCACAATGTTCACATTAGGGTCATTGCCTTTGTTCTCTGCTTTGAGACTGGGGAGGTTGGCTGGGGGAGGCATCCTCCTTGAAATAGCAACTTTTCCAAGACTCTGTAATCCATGGCGTGCAGCAACTGCACGTCAAAATAGAAAGTACAAGGTAACAACACTGTTTAGCAGGCAGTGTTCATGCAAAGCTACATAAATCAATAAAATGGTTTGCAAGAAACTCAGAAAAAAATAAGAGTATAAGAATTAGAAATTCAAAATTCTTCATAGTTTAATTAAAAAACCAAACCAAAACAAAAAAAACCCAACAGAATTAGAAATACTTGCTTTGGGAGAACTTGAGTACTTTTTGAATAGTGAGTCACTATGGTTAGCCTATTCCGGAGATTAAAAAGAATATACAGCCCCACCTTTATACACAATGCTCAGTAACAGAAAGCTAGAGGAACCATTTAAAAATATGATGCTGATGTCTTAGTATCCTTTTATACATTTTCAAGCATCATTATCTTGCTCCTTTTGGAGTTTAATGTACCTTAATGAGTCCAAGAATACCCACATGGGTCCAGCCCATTTTTTTTCTTCTGCCAGTTTCAGCTGGCAGATGCTGCTCTTGCAAAAACATTGCTACAAATTGCATTTACTCCAGATCACAAGTAGGAAAAGCAATATGAAGCTAACACACTACAGGGAACATTCAACCTACCAACTGATCAATTCAGGTGAACAAATACAAAACACTACTGTAGGCATGTCCTATCATTACAAACATCTGTCTCAACCTTTAGAAATAATATTGTGGCAAACTTTAACACAGTTTGAACAGACCTGCACTCTTTCAGCCCCCCAATTTATGCAGGTATGTCAGATCAAATTCAAAGCCTTTAGAGTGTCATCCCCCCCGCCTAGTTTTCAAATCAATCAGTCATGGAAAAGCAGGCCCACAGTGGCTTTCTGTGAAACATCAGTATAAGTTTCACCCAGTCTTTGACTGCAAAACAGACACAGCACCTGATCTGAAATTGAGCATTTTGTTCTTGTTAATCCAACACCTCCAGTGCTGCAAACATTTTCTGAAATAAAGTGCACAGCTGGGGAATGGCATGTCATACGCTGATAACAAATAGAGACTGCAGCTATAAACCAGTTTTTATTTACCTATACTCCCTATAAGACTGCAAATGCTGCCTCCCTGAACTGATACCCTTGTTTACAGCTAACCAGAAACTGTAATCAGCATTGCTTTCTAGAATTAAAAAAAAACTTGCTGTGGTTAAGTGCTCATATACTTTGCACTCTTAATTAGTACTACAGTAATGATGAAACAGAATGCAAAATTAAATTGGGCTTACTCACCTGTGGTTTTCTGAGTTTCCAGTGACTTTCCCTTGTAAGTATTAAACAGACTGAGTGTTGCATACTTTGTTTTTCCATCCTTTGCTTTTGTACTCTGGCCTGACTTTTCCGACATTTCGATGGAAAATCATCGAGTCTGGTACCTCCTGCTCACTCTTCAAAATTTGCCTGAAAAGAAAAACAACAGAAAAGTAAATCAATTTGACTAAAAGTCAATACTAACACAGAGTTCACAGGACAAATGTGGACAGCATATTTAACACCATTCGCAGTGTTTCATTTAAGCATACTAGAGATGCCATAGAGTACTTTAGCCCCACAAATACCTAGCCTTATCTAACACTATGCAACTTTCAAGTATTTCCACCTCCACAATTTGAATGTCACAAAATCAGTAAGGTCAGCATTTAATTAGTATCAAACACTGTAAAAGTGGTAATTATTGTCCACAATTTCACAGAAGAACCCCACAAGCAAAGTTTACATTAGCAGCTTGCTCCCAACTGGGAAGAACAATGACTTCACCTGCTCCCAAAGCAAAGTGCTGAGATACTATTAACTGTGGTACAGTATTTCTGGATTTTTTTTTTTCCTATTAAAATCATCATGAACTCAGCAACTATAGAAATTAGATACACCAAGTTTTCTTTATCAAAACTGGCAACACAGTATGCTTAGACAGGGAGAGTGAGAATTCTTAAACTGAGAGTTAGACTATTCTTCTTGCAGCAGTAAATGACAGGGCTGTAATGGCAGGTCATCTGTCTCCTTCCTCCTTCCCCCAGAATAGCAGGCCTTCAGAAAAAGAACTCAGTAATTATCAGTGATACTTCACTAGATCTTCTTAGAAGGAACTTGCTAGAGTTGCTGCTCATCAGACAGGAACACAAATGAACACTCACTTGAACAGAATATTAATATATAGTTGATTTATCTTAACAACACTCAAAAGCCCTGTTACCCTCTTTGCAATACCATTTTAAAAATACATTTCCATATGAATTTCAAAATAGTTACGTATGCTCAAATCCTCTTGTGTTTCACTCTAAAAGTAAATCGCAAGAAGCAATTCACCCTGCTCAAACCCTTTGATGATCGACAAACTCCATGGTCAAACTCAGAGCCTCAGAAGATCTTCAAAGGGAACTTGATTCACATGCAAGGCACTAATGTATTAAGAAGAGTCTGCACAGGCAAGCAGTCCAAAGAATAAAACACTTATTTGGTCATTGCAGACATTAACCAATGTCAAAGGATCTGGGAAGTTTCATTTGTAGAGGACGATAACACTGTCACCCTCCTCTGTTCACTACCTCAATTTACAAGCTGTGCTTGAAAAGATTCATAAATGAAAGTGGCAAACACCCTTGGGATGGTCTAGCTTCAGCAAGAGTTGGGCCAGATGCTATTCTATTACAATCCACACAGACAGTCTTCAACTTCATATTGGGCCACACACGTGGCTAAGAAATACATCCTCCCTCTCACAAGGAGAAAGCAACTCCGAGATTTTTTTTTTTTGCCAGATTGGTCAGCATTTGGCTATTTCAACAGTTATGTGTTATGCCAACAGCCATTCCTCATGCTATCCAAAAAAATGAAATACAGGAAAGAAGCAGGGTGAACCCAGCCCACCAGGCAGAACATGTAACCAGAACACAGACCTCAGATAAAGCTGTTAGGCCATCCCTTATCTATGAAAAATACTACATATTGAGGCTGCAAGCTTTCACTGGAAGCCACAGCTCACTACTCAAACACCCTATAGGCACAGGGAAGGAGAGGAGAAAAAGATAGCCTGATATGGGAATTTAGATCAGCTTATCTATGGAGCTATCAATCAAGCAGATTTCAAGCAACCATTCACTCTTCAGACTGCTCCAGTACTTATCTGCAATTCAACAACATGTCAAGCTTCGTCCATTATTATTATTCATGGCCACACAGCTGCTTTCAGCTTGTCTGGAGACCTGAATCCAGGCAGACTAGTTTATCAAGCTGGAGTCTAAATCAGACATTAGGCTCTGCATTAGCCTCTTCTTCTGTGAAGAAAGGCAGTTTATCATGTGTTCTTCAGTAAAATGTCCATGACAGAACCTGGCAGATTCCTTTCCTTCAACTCTCCTGTTACTTGCTGGTCCCAGACTTCTACTTATGGTAAGAGAGTCTACCACAATCATCCTGGAGCATCAAACAGAGGAGAAGGTACTGGGCAGATGATCACCAGGAGCGCATGAGTGGCAAACAAGCTGTTAGGTGTGCATATAACTGTATCTAGTAACACACCATAATGACAATACTTGGGTATGCTCACATGCTCTTTCAAGTGAAAACTCATATACAGTTTTAATTTTCAGCCCAAGCCTCATCCCAGGCCCAGATTTTGTAAACGAGAAGTAGTTTTGCAATGGTGAGCAATCTAGTTGGTAAAAAAACAAAAACAAAACAAAATAAAAAGATGACTCAGGTCATTTCTTGTATCCCAGTTCACCAAAGCAGTGAAGCCCTAACGGATACAGGCAGAGAACGGAGTTTGAGGATGGCTTAGGACAATGTTGAGTTTTAGTCATGCTTTCCAAAGCCTGTATCTCTGGTAGAGATCAAACATGGAAAATCTTAATCACAACACTCTTCTTTACAGAGTAAGGCATAATTCATACTTGGACAAATTGTAATTGTAACAATTATTCTCTCTAGAATATTTGATAGCTTAAAAACAGGAGGTAGCGATCATGTTCACCAATAATGACTTTTTACATCAAATTTACAAAGATGGACTGTGTGTTACAGCTGAGCTCTATGTCTTTTACAGTACTAAAATTCATACTGTTTGACAAGTTGTTCCAAAGTTACTCTACAAATGAAAAGAAATGGAATATATTAAATAATTAGAAATGCACATTTCTCAGTAATCTGACCTGCGGAAAATAAATCAAGCACTGCAAACAAGCCAGTCAATACATTCATATTTAACTAAGTTCAGAATCACAGAACAGTTTGGGTTGGAATGCACCTTAAACATCACCTTGTTCTGACTCCCCTGCAATGGCAGGAACACCTTTCACTAGACCAGGTTGCTTAAAGCCCTGTCCAACCTGCCCTTGAATGCTTCCAGGGATGGGGCACCCACAGCTTCTCTGGGCAGCCTGTCTCAGTGCCTCATCACCCTCATTGTGAAGAATTTCTTCCTTTTATCTCATCTATCTTCTTTCAATTTAAAGCCATTACCCGTTTTCCTACCACTACATGCCCCTGGTAAAAGTCTCTCTCCAGCTTTCTTGTAGGTCCACCTTAGGTACAGAAAGGCTGCTAGAAGGTCTTCCTGAAGCCTTCTCTTTTCCAGGCTGAACAACCCCAACCCTCTCAAGCTGTCTTCACAGGAGAGGTGCTCCAGCCTTCTGATCATCTTTGTGGTCCTCTTCTGGACTTGCTCCAAGAGGTCCATGTTCCTGTTATGTTGCGGGTCCCAGAGTTGAACAGTGTTCCAACTCACAGGAGTGGAGCAGAGGGAGAGAATCACTGCCCTCGACCTACTAGTCACACTTCTTTTGACACAGCTCAGGATACAGTTGGCTTTCTGGGCTGCAAATGAACATTGCTGGGTCATGTTGAGCTTCTTTTAGAACTGATACTGCTTGCCAAGGAAGATACACTTGCAAAATTAGCTTTTAAACCAGGTACTCAAGCCAGGGATGACAAATCCTCCCTCTGAAGAGCCCATCTGGCCCTTATAAACATACCTGCCAGGTCACACATTAAATAAGCACCCAGTGCCATCTAACAACAGCTATACAGAGATACCTGTATGTTTTCGAGCCACATGAAATGTATCCAGTTCCAAGACCTCTGCCTTTTCATTCAAACTTCAGTGGTATATGCTACATTCCCACACATGAGCATTGGAATCATTCCCTCTGTAGAAGCACCTACAAGGTATTTTAACCTAGGACATGTTTAATTTGTGCATACAATAGGTTGGCAAGTACTAGACTCAAAAGCAATTCCCAATTTGCCCTGCTATTTATATTTTTTGTTATTATCAGTAAGGTAACTGTTAGTCTGAACGCTATCAGTCAAATCCCTAAATGCAAAGTGCTGCTGTCCACTAGGTTTAGACTCACTGTCACGTAAGTTAGAACATGAGACAGCTGCACATCCCTGAACAGTAGCCACATGTGAAAGATGTCAGAACTGCTTACCAGAATTCAGTAACTACCATGATAGTGAACAGAAGGACAGGCAGCAGCACAAGCAATAACAGCAGCTGGTTGGGTTCACTGCACTATTAAGTTTAAGGAAGTCAGTATTTCATTTTGAATGACCATAAATTCACTGACCTTCACTGTGGCCTTAATGTTTTAAGGTTAAAATTATTACTGTAATTTCTGTACCAGACTTTTTTCAGACTGCAAATGGTTGGCTCATTTAGATCCTGCAATGAACTCAGAAGCATGTGTATAGACATTAGTACAGTAAGTAGCTGCCATAATTCTAGATATCCTGGTCTCTCTTAAGGAATATTTACTTGTACCCTCTTAGATACTTACAGTTAGTAGAAAAACAAACAGAACACAGTATATTCCAGACTGTAGAACCATATTTTAATAATAAAAACCCAGCAAACAAAACCCCCATACATACCACATAGACCTTTTCCACTAAATTCCTAGCTCTCTTGATCATTTCAGAATTTCCCAAAAAGACTTGTTTAGCATTTAATGACACTAGTTCATATGTCTGTAAACTTTGCATAGTGTTCCATTAGGACCAGCTGCATACTAGAAAAGATCTTGCCTCCACTTTGGAAAAAAGTTCTTATGTGATTCAATAAGGAAGAAAGTATTATGTATTTTGAGGTTGCTTCTGAGGACTGGAGTGGTAGAGAACTTTAAAACATCTAACAACTCAGCAACTCTCATCTGGTTTCCTTCCTTCTCTCCCACCATGTCAATTTCAGTATTTTGTAGTTTTATTTTACATACAAAAAAAACCAGTTTTACACACACGTGAAAACAGAACAGCATTCACTGTAAGCTACAGTATTTTGTTGTCTTGGTGAAGAAGCGCAGACAGACACAGAAAGTGGAAGAGAGATGTGTGAAGTTTAGGTAGAAAGATAGCTTCTTTATCCAGTTTTTGATAGGGAAAGATCAACTCTTCTTATTACAATGGGAAATAACTGTATTCTCTATGTTACTGTCTTCCAATTAATATGTTTGTGTATGTGTTTGAGGTACAGCATACACCATTCCTCACCTTTGGGAGAAATATTACTGTTCCCTGTATTTTTCAGACATACCATCCTAGCTGATGTAAGCACAGACGACCACATGACAAACTCTCTAGATCTATATTTTATATGTTGTATTATTAAACCTCTAAGCATAAGAAGTCCATATTTTTGCACAAGTGTCAAGAGATTTCAGCAATATTACAGTTACCTTTTATGCAGTCTCATCTCAATAAATCCCATATCCCATGCCTATTTAGCTTGAAAGCACGAAGTCAGGACAGGTAAACTGTACATTAGCTTCACAGGATTCTGAACTCTTAAAAGCATTAAGTAAATATTATAATAATTCTCACATTCTCTATTCAATACAGCTGGCATATCTAATCCCTGCCACCTCCACTCCAAGGGCTATATTTTGGCTAAATTTGCAGGATTAGCTGGAATTATTTAAGGCAACACATATCATTCCAGACTCAAACCTGCTGAGGATTTCCTAGGACCTTCAGCTCTTGGTACCTCAAATGCTCATCTGTGAAGTTGGAAACATCATAAAAAACACTCCATGAAAGTTTATTCATAATGGGACACATTAGCACCTCTCTCAAAACAGAAAACAAGAAACAAAACCAGAAGGACTTTTCATAGCCTATTTTGAGCACAGTAAAGAAAGTGGTTAAGGGGCAAAACCATCATATACGAATTTGTAATTTGTATCCAGCCATAACTCTGCTTTTCTTGGAATAGCTTTGTTTCTGGCACACTGAAGAATGTGGTTCTGTTAAGTTTTGGAACTAAACAATACAACCAAAAAAAAATGAAGTTTTTTTGCCTCATGCTCAAAATTGATGTTAGAGGCAGATGTTCCCAAGTTCAGTGTTATTAATTTCAAAAGAGCACTCTTGATCTCTCAAACAACCCTTGTGTGCAAAACCCCATATAAATGACATGGCATTAAAAGGAAAGGTTTCATTTCAACTGTAAGTCTGGCATGATGATCTCACACTTATACCTTTCTAGTGCCCAAAGCATCATTCTGGGACTGAGGTTTTTGGGTCCAATTTTTATAAAACCAAACAAAACAAAGCACCATTTTGGGTATTTGTCCCACTATTAAGAATTCCTAGTAGCTTCAGCATTAGTCAGCTTAATACGTGAAAACAAGCCTCAAAGACCTCCAGTAATACTTAAGTAGAAAAAGGCTCTGTCAAATCAAAGTATCTACTAAGAAAAGCTTCTAAGGTCAGGATTTCCCTCCCCTGCCCAGAGCAATTTGCAGCAGTGTTCGTTGTCAAGTACGTTGTTGCTAAGCAGGCTGAAAATTGCAGTAAAGACTTCAGGGACACTTGACCTTCTATTTCATGTAGCTCAGACATGGTTTTATGACCTACAAGAATAGAAGCTCTCCAGATCTTCAAAGAGTTCTGGGTAGATCCCACTACAACTCATTCTTGACCAAGATCTCTTCTAAGTTTTATTTTCTTATAAAGCCAAGCTAGTATGCATTTCCCTCCCTGTTTTTCTTCACCATCTCTAGATTTTGGGCTCACCAGTCTTTAGCAAAGCCTGAAAGAATGTACACAATGCAAGGACCACATTGTTTCTATAAATTCGGTGGAGGTAGGTGGCTGAACAGAAAAAGAAACCCTTTTAATCACCTTCTCTTCCACACCCATCACCTCAGAGGAAAAACTGTAGCACTACACAACCTATAGAGGAGTATTATTAATGGCCACCAAACACGAGAAAGGGAAGAAAAAAAAAAAAGAGCTTTGCTCCTTACAACCCAAACACTCTGTCATGAGAAGAAGCTGTAGCAAAGCAGGCTTTGCTAGTTCTATTATTCTTCAAATTACTCCCCTTTAAAGCCTAAGAAAGTATTTCCAAAACATTACCAAAACTAGATATGTCAGGTGGAAAACAGATCATGACAGAAGAAAGCCATTTTAGGACACTGTCTCACAAACGCATCTTATGAAAATGCAGTCTGTGGATGCCAGAAATGAGCATCCACAAACATGTCTATATCAGTTTTAAGAGACACCTCACAACAGCCTAAATACAGCTACTAATCTAAGCAATGAAAAACAACCAAAATCAGCCACCCACAAAAAAGTCTACAAAGAAACCAACTTTACCACAAAGCATATGTTATCTACAGAGCAAGCAAATCTTTTGCTGCCTTCAAAAGACTAGAAGGCATCTTGTTGAACTGTTTTCTGTGAGAAATACTAGTCACCAAGAATATGGCCTTCCAACAGAACCACCAGCAACAAACCACAGACATCTCAGGGAAATTCTATTAGGAGTCTCTCAAGCCCAACATGGTACTAATAGCACTGACTAACACTTTAAAAATAAACTTTTAGGACACAACTTGTAGCAGAAAAATATTAACACAGACTAAAATAATCTGTCAGTTCTATTCATTTTTTCCCCAGCGCATTCTTGAGAACAAAAGGAAAAATGAGTTAAGAGCAGCTGGCTGGAGTAAAGAAAAAACCTAACAGGTAAAAGGATAGCAACCATGCAAACCTCAAATTTGTCTCTATCCGCCAATTTGAATATATATTTAACTATATGTGCAAGAATATTTCACTTAACATGCGCAGAAATCATATTCCTGTGGAACAGCCCTGACAAAGGAAGCCTGATCCATAGGATCAATCATGATCGGTATGTCTTTTTAAATGTGCCCATATAACAAGGAATCAAAAGCCATAGATAGGAGAAACTTATACTGGCAATAAAACTGTCAAAAATGCACTAAGTATTTTCATGTGTCACACAGCTTCTTTCATTAGCTAAGATAATTTCTGATACTTGTACTGTTTCTGAAATCTTCTGAAGTAACCTCAGGTAACAGAGAAGTTATGGTTCCCTCCCCTCACAGACAGAATGATGCCAGTACAGCTAGTTAGGAACTCTTGGAAAAGAAAGGACAGTGTTTATCTTACTTAGTTTGAGGATTATTTTTACTGCATGTTTATATTCAGAGAAACATATGAAGCTGTTTGGTATTTTGACAAATACTATCTAAACATTACCTAAGGCAATACTGTTACCCAGAGATTCAATGCTTTCAATGTTTATATATGTTTCTTTCCTCCACATTTTACACCAGCAGCCCCATTGGTCTCCCACTTCCTAGTGCAGAAGAGCAGCTGTTCATCAACACAGCTTTTATACTTCCTTTTGCTTTTTACAAGGACAGAAGGAGATAATGTAAACAGATACTCAAACATAAATGCAAGTATTCTTATGAACAATACCCTGGAATTAGCAAGCACCGCCCTAAAAATTTTATTCAGTTCTCAACTATTGTATATGCAGAAGACATAATACCTCTGTCTATTTTAGCTCTATAATTATGCTTTTAAAGTACTCTCCTGGTTGAAGATTCTTTCCAATTTGATATATAAACTGAGTTTTATCACAAGAAGTGATTCAAATCTAAAATGTACAAAGTGCTATCAATGAAACATTTAAATAGTATAAGACTGTCTACAGAAGGCATGTGACAAATTAACAAAGAACAAAAATCCATGTTTTTGCAATGAATGAAGGGAGCAGGTTTTAAAAGTTAAGGCACCTAAAGATGACAAAACAACTGACTACCTTTTTTTAAAACACTTTGTTGTTGTCATCGTTAAGAGATGCAAAGCAAGTTCTCTTGAAAATAAAAGGTTCTCTCCAACCTCTGTACAGATTTCTTTTGGCTGTGATAACACTGAATGTGGGTCTTTAAATCCTTATCATTTCAGGCAGAATAAATAGTTAAGAAATGGTTCTAAGTTAAAAAAAAAAAAAAGCTGGAAGGACAATGCACTGGCACCACCCCTCTCACTGAAAGAGGCTGATGAACTGAAATTAAGTTTCAGTTCAAACTTCAGACTAAAGCCATGTCTTTTCAATCTATTTAGGTATCTATCTCCTGCTAAAGCCAAAGGGAATTAAGCTCCTCCACAGAACCATACCAGCTAAAGCTCCCACCTTGCAACTCAAACTAGCAAGTGGCTGGTAACTTTCTACAGATAGTTTCACTGTTACCATTCAGAAACTCACCAGGAACCAACAACATATTTAACTTTCACTTTGTAGCTACCAAAATACAAACAAGTTCAAGAAGTAGCACTGGGGTTTCCCACTGAAACAAACAAAATTTGTAAGGAGGCAGAACATAACCACAGAGGAGAGGACCCACGAAAGGAACAGCCACCCCCAGGCAACCAGCAGTGAATGGGGTCTGGAGTACAGACACCTGCTAGCCAGCAGCACATGAACAAAGGGAGCTCAGGACCAACTAACAACCCAGCCCTGCTTTTCTTCCCAGCAGGGAGAAACATTTCATCAGACTACTGGCTCTTATGTCTTTACATGAAGGTTTTAGTTCTTTCTAGTCAGCTTTCCAGTAAATTTACTTCCTCTGTAAAGGAAGGACAATAACTTTGTAAACATAAGTTAAAAAAAAAAAATTCTATTTTAATTGTAAGTATCAAAGTCAAGTGTCAAACAAGGTCAAATTAAGAAACTATCTTCAATGTGTTTTGTATCTTCAACCTTCAGATGATAAAGGCTCCAAAGTTCTCCCTTCTTGCTTGCCACATGAAACACTATTTCCAGATTTTCAGAAGAAAGCAGTAGTTGAACGTAATTCTTGGAATTATCAGAAGATAGATAATGAAAGAGGGTACAGGGATCACCAGCGAGTTTTAACAAAAATGCCTCTACTGTTGCCTACAACTTCTGAGTCTTGAACATAATTACTCATCACTGTACCTCTTTGTTCCACCACTCACACAAAGCCACACATACTCTTCCCCTGAACAACTGAAGTACAGTTGAGTAAATTCAAGAGTAACTATACAGCTTATACTAAATTACGTACACAAGTTGTTCTCTAAAAATCATCCTGCTTAGAATATTTACATCACAATTCTGAACAGAAAATCCAACATTTGCTATGTCAAACAGCAGGACCTTTAGGCACACAATGCTCCTACAGAAATTCTCTCCCATACTTACTCTAGCATTCAAGTACCTTCAAGAAGTGAAATACGCAATGTCTAGACTCAGCCTTAAGCCTCTACTCTTCTACAGAGTCAAAAGAATTGATGACTGGCTTAAAATAGATAGATAGAAGTAATTTCAATTTGGCTTCTGAGCTTAGAAAATTTACTTGGGTCATTTCAAACTTCTTTGCAACATGAGAGATACTTCTTTAGATTAACATACTGATGGAATTTGCATAAAACCAAATAATAAAGACACTGGACTTAAAGGCTGAATTCATACAGCATAGTTGCACATGTCACAGGCACCATAATATTATGGGAATCAGAAACCTCGTATGTGCCACTAGACCAAAGGCATGTTGGGTTCAGCATTCACCCCTACTGGAACGGACCAGAATGATCCCGGTGTAGGCACACCAACAGTAACACTGATCCAGCCTATCTTGCTTCTGTCCTTACAGTCATGATTTGGGAAGGTTGCACTTGTCCCAGATAGCTTTCCACTGATGACCAAAGTAAATGTGGACTCATGCTTAAAGAAATAGTTCTCTGTACATCTGCCAGCAAACTCAAATAGTAATGACTGACAGTGGAATGAGCTTACAATTCTTTTCAGTGCAATTCCCAGTTTGGGTTGAGTCACAACAAAGCACTAATACAAAACTAATCTCACTGATACACGAATGAAAACCTTTCCAAGACTGAAAAGACTACAATCTATATTATATGAGAAGAACACACATATTAGACTAGAATTTTACCAGTGGGGTATAGTAACCACATAAAACAGTATGACCTTCATTGGTATTACAAGCATCTAGTGTTTCACTCACTTGTTCTACATAAACCAGACTAGTGCAAAGAAACTTAATACTACCACCACATATAAAGTAAAAATGACAGACTAATAACTACTAATAAGTGTACTGGATTAGAATAATTCTTTCAAGTACGAGCCCATTTTCAAGTTATTGAAGTACATTTAAGCAGATTCTTTGCCAGAAAGGATTTTTCAAGATACTCCAAGTAGAGACTGACAGTGCGTGCCACACATAAGTCAGAACTAGCGCACCATAAAGCTAATGTGCTAACACAACACAGCTATCTTGCCATGTTCTGAAAATCCTGAAACATCACTTACAAAAATTTAAATGTTTTGCAAGATTATGAAATACATTTCAATTAAAAATGTGGTGGTTGTTTGTTTTTTTTTTTCTGAAAATGCAAGATCCAAAACTTCTTTGCAGCTCACATTTAAGGCAGGCTATTTTATTCCTTCTTAGCCTGACAATTTCTTTGCAAGTCTTTGTTTGTCACTAAGCATTTATTTTTTTGCAAGACAGATTTTTGATTTTCCAGTTTCACGCAGTTGGTTAAGAAACTTTTTAAAACTGCAAATTTTTAAGTGTGGCAGGAGTTTTGAAGTGCTGGAAGGAATCCAGAACTAGAAAAAAAATAAGAACAATTTCTATACAATTAAATAAGCATCATAATGAGATGCGTTCTCATTACTTCTGAGAACAGAACAATGTAAGTGCTTTCACCCAATTAGCTTTTCAACTTGCAGATGCCAAATGAGATTTTTATTTTCAAGATTTACAAAAGCATTTATTAAAGAAATTTCCATTATTTAGAAGAATGAAAAAACTTCAAAGCTTTCAAAACTGAATTACTGTCTATTTCAGAAGATAACAGAATAAATTAAGATAGAAACAAGCCATGTACCTGCTATCAAAATATAGTATTCAAACAGTAGGTTGGTAGGCAGCACTTTTCTCTGAATACAGAAAACTAATGTGACCTGTCTTACCTATCAGAAGTATTCTTTAACTGAAAAAGTTACAGCTATCCACTAGGCCTCTTACAAGCTAATTTAGGTCAGTTTATCCTGACCACAGCTGCTCTCTCTAATGGCATCTGTTAATGTTTAAGATCACAAACAGTCCCTTAAAAAAATTACAAACACACTTAGCATGCTGTCACAAGTACCACTTTGTTTCTTGCTCCACTGCATCACCTCATACAGCAGAAGCCTGGAAAGGCAAAAATACTGGCATACCCATTGTCCCCAGGCACACATAAAGTGACACATAGAGCTTCCTTAGTGACATCCTGAGCAGCCGTTGCTCTGTCCATCTGAGAACAGGGGAGCAGAAGCGAAGTCCACAGCGGGGCTGCAAAAGCAGCTACACAACTGATGACAGACAGATGTTCCCATGTCTGTTCAAATGAGAGTGCTGAAATTATTCAAACAGTTGGCACTTCTCTGCACTTGCTACATATAGAATTAATTGCACGAAAGAATAATCAGAACTGGTGATGATGGTGGGTTTGAGGATCTATTTGCAAGAATATAGAAAGGAAGCAGAATTCCTCCACCCCACAGCAAAATAGGTATGAGGAAGAAGTTTTCGCATATTACCAGATTTTCTCTTATTTCTAAACATCCAGAGCAACAGCCAGTTTCAGCTGCACTTGAGCAGATCTGACTTCAGCTGCAGACTGAGCAGGGCTCATGATCTGTTCTTGTGCAGGCGGCTGTCTGGGATGAGCTACCAGAAACAACAGCTGAGCTGAACAAGAACTGACTCCTTAAGTCGGTCACAGTGTTTGCTGCAAAACACTCCTTTTTAGAGTTAAAGAATATTTTTAGGAAGCTGAGGAGAGATAATCAATAGGTACATGAATATAGACTAGATTACTGACAGATAAGCAGAAGTTGCAGCCATTTAAAAACACCCATTTCTCCACCGTTTCAGTATTCCCTTTCATTTTAATACTATTGCTGCAAAAGCCCTTGCACTTTAGTACAAAGTCTGAAACAAAGTCATTTAAACCAGTGGCATATTTCAACCTTCCCCAACTCACCCCATGTTGAACTGAACAGTGGAAGAGGGAAGGACAGATTAAGAGACAAATGCAAAGCTATTCCTTATTGTGAATAATTCAAAGAACCTTTTTCGAGACTTCCATTTCCTGCTCCTTCACCACAATTTCCAAGCCAACTGTGGTAATCAACATTTCTTGACAGAGGAATTGACACTTGCAGCATTCTTCCCATTGAACCACAACTCACTCTGAGCAGTGGATTTTTCTCCACATCATGTCCTTCTGCACCTTTCAAGTATCCCTGACCTCAGCTGCAAATAAGTAAAGGTTTTTATGCAAAACTTGGTTTTCCAAAGCTCCTATTCATAGATCAGTCCTTAAGTAACATAAATAGTTATTTCTAAGGGTTCTGACTTCAGAAATCAGTTAGATGTTGCTCTGAAACAATGTTCAGGTAAGCTCTTTTGTTCATGAGCTCTTTCAGTATATTTTGGAAGTGCACAAGAACCACTCCAGGGCTACATTCTCAAGGATTTTCACTCCTCTTCAGAACAGCTATGCCAAAATGAATTCCCTCTTCTCTAGCTATTTTTTCCAACTTTTTTCTGTTCACCTTCTCAATATAGTGATCAACAGTAAGAATCTACAGAACACAAAATTTTAAAGAGTTGTGTACAATCTTAGCACAACGAAAAAAACTGTTCAAAACCAGTTACTCTAATCAGATATGTAATGACTCGAGCTACTTGCCACCACCTTCAAAACTTCCCAGCTTGTTCAGTACCCAAATTCTGTGTTGCCTGTGACTCCAACCATATTCGTAATCTCACTCATGTACATCAAAAAGAAGAATTCCTCCTCTGTATTAAAATATGTTAGAGCATATTTGGTTTTAAGGCTATCAAAGATACTAGCACTGTGATAGCAAGAGCCAGGGTTGCCAAATGTACCAGCTCATAGCATACCATTGACAGCATCAATAAAAAACTTCAATCCTGTGCATACAAAGATGGCAGAATTTGCTCCTTGGTCTGGTCCAGCTTGAAGAGAGCTCATGGCTGCTCACAGTCTCTTCTACCTGCTGCCTGTTATCCTCTGGATCTCTGGTTACACATTTTTCCCTGTGACTCACTATTTTCTTAGAACAGAGATCATCTTCTTCACTGAAAGAATGCTTAGCGTGTAAGAGATGCAGCTGCAAAAACGACACTGACAACAGTTCTGGACAACAGTGGCTGATTACAGTACAGGTCAACTTCAGCCCTCTGCTTTAGACAGGATTCATTTACGTTTTGTTAGAAAAAAAAAAGAAAAAAAAAAAAAAAAGATGAGCTAAATTAGGAAAGCCTTATCAGCATACTCAGCTTTCTGTATCTGCCTTTCAGCATTACAGAACCCATTTTCCATGGAAGTTAACTTGCATCTGCCAAATGGCTACAGATGAAGCTTAACATCCTCAGTTGCTCTTGGTTCTCTGTTTTTTCTGCTTGGAAAAACACAATGCCATGTGTCCCTTGATACTCTGCTTTTAAGATGCAGTAGGTAAATAATTAAGGCTTAATATATTATCAAAATAAGTATCAAGAAACTTTTATTTGCCCAAATCTAAGTGCATACTACAAAACTCTGTCCATGTGGGTAGTTTGGTTTGTGGCATGAAAAACATCTCGTAACCATGGTGACTCCAGCAAATTAACCAAACAGCTGTATCACAAACCAAAGGCAAATTTTTCTTACTAGAATGCATCCTTTCCTCCAGACTAATTATACACATTGGCAAAAGAAAATGCTATTGTTTTTCCTCACTAGAACACTTCTGCTGTGCACCTATGTATATCTAGATACAGAAAGCACAGACTGTCCTAAACACTATAATAAAAGCAAGCTCTGTAAATACAATAATTCTCTTTTTCAAAATGAAAGCATCAATGCATTGATCTAAAGACAGTGAGGTCCTTCAGTGGAATATATGGTTATTTTGAAACAGAAGAAATAATTCATTCCTAAAGCATATCAAGTCTTAAACTGGGAGAAAATCATTGGCTTCTCAAACAAAATTAAGATGTTCCTGCACTTTCACCTTAGTTGAAGATTCAAATCAGTTAAATAATGTTTCTTTTAACAAGAGTAATGAACTCTTACTCCTGCAAACACAGTTTAAGTCTACCATCACAATTCTGATGTACAAGTTAAAATTTACAAACACTGAAATCTAGGAATATTACAGTCACATTCTTACAAAATATTAATTATAAAACAAGCTGTAGCTGTTTACATGATTTAATAAGGATAACCTGAAAAAGTTTGCTTCTCTAAGCTGAAAAAGTCTGATAGCTTAAGCAAGTAGTGCACCAAAAAATGGGCAACCCAGCCATTGCTGCGTTTACTACGAAAAACCATTTGGTACCTCTGAGCACGATGAGCTACATCTTCTATTCCAACTAACTAAAATTTGAGTAAAGCTGCCAAGTCACTTAAGAATCAACTGTACATTGATTTAAAAGAGATATTTAATAGATTCCTCTCAGTTACCTAGCACTGGGTGATGCCACAGTTCTTCAGGCACTACTTGTATATTTGATGTACATTAAAATAAATGGCAGTAATTCCTGTCTCTGATACTATAATCCCCTGAAAATGTAGCCCACTTTATTTTCAAACACATATCAGTTAAAATTTATCACCTCATACTTCGGATTGAAGATATATAATGTTGATTCTGCACTATAACTTTACCATTAATCAAGACATTGTCAGACACATAAAAACATGACCAATGTGAACGATACACAGCTTCTCCCTTTAATACGTGTTTACAATCTGTAACAGACCAGTTCGTTAGCATTTAGTTAGAATGTTATGTAATGGTTGAGGTATTTGTAATAAAAACAGCCTATTTCTGCTAGACTGTTCTTCATAGACATAAAAGCTGTCTTCATCTGATTTTTATTAAGACTTCATCTTCCTTTGCTCTTTATGCATTTCTTAAGACTTCTGTGCACTCCATTTTTGTTTCACCAACACACACACAGTATTATTTCCTCAAACCTCAACTTTTATTTTCACACTTGCTTTCACCCATGGGAAGTTTCTATGGGCTTTTGTGAAACCCAGGCCCCCCCAAAAAAATGAGGGCATGAATGAAGCTGAGTGAAGAAAAAAATTTCTTACAGAAGGTGAACAACTGGTTTTACCAGTAAAAACACCACTGGCAGTCCCGTCACTACAAGCCCAACATCCATCCTCAACTAATGGAAAGGTGGTGTATTTCCAGGTTGGAGGGTTTTTTTTCCCCTCAAACCCTCCATTACTGTATATGGCCTCTGAAGATATCCCACTCTTTCTTCAATTATTTTTTTTAGCTTACATCTCCAATACTCTGTAAAAGGGTTTATTCCTCTGATGGAGCACACTATGAAAGGGTTTAATCCTTTTGCAAGAGCTACCTTTTTCTTTTTATCTGCACATCTAAGCCTCTTATCCACACCACCCTTATATGGTATTCAGAATACATTTTCCATCCTCTCTCCACTTTCACATCACTCCTGTTTGGTAGCCTGGAAAATATTCTGGAACAAAGTGACTTGTGCTTTCACTAACACAGGACACCTGGCTGAAGTCAACTCCATACAACATACCCGCTGCTTTGACTTACATTCTTTCTCTTGACATACAGCATTCATTCAGACAGAACAAAACCCTACAGGAGAGCTCCCTTCTGAATTGCATCATCTTTTCCTTGCTCATTTCACTTTCCCTAATAGACTCCAGGATGTGGGGAAACAGGACCTACAGAAGATGCATACCATAAATCTGTACCATTGAACAAGGACTCCAGCAACCAAATTAAAACTGTTTTGCTGTACAAAAAACTAGGGTTCTTGTTATGACGTCTAAATGAGAGTAAAGAAACTTTAAATTGCTACTAAACTGCAAAGAGATATAAAATTCATACTAGCAAGACTCATAGAAGTGACTGTGTATTGATTTATACACATTTTGCAAGCTGTTTTTTACCAAAGCAATGTGCATTATGCAGGAAACATATACACTAAGGCAGAGTTCTGGGTGACAGAGACACATAGAGGCCATAATCCCAGTCTCCACATATAAGCACTAGCCTATGAGAGAATTAAGTTCTCATTTTAAACAGTCACCTCTTAAGCACACATGTCCACCAAAGCAGTCATACTCCTCACACACTGAGCACAATATTGTGAAGGACAAATTACTTTTTCACTGAATATTCACCAAATTCAAAGAACTCCCAAAACTTCAAGATTCCTTAGTCCCAAGGCAACTATGGCTGAGTTGTGCTAAACCACCCCAAAATTAACATCGAAGAGAAAATCTCTAGACTATAGAATACAAAGAAAACTGACAGCCATTCAGCTCCTGGCAGTCAGTATTAAACGGTGATCCTTTTGTTTCTCACTGATGGACAAATGAGATCATGTCCTGTTTCCTCCGCACTCTGAAAAGCGGTTTCTTCTCTGAGCCGAGCTCTTAAGACTAGACAATGGGTAGGCCCAATGTCTCGCTGCAGAAGAAATAAAGCTATTAAAAATTAGAGTTCTGTTCCTTCTTTTGGAAATAATATTAGTTTCTACCAACATGCCCATCTGATCTCAATGAAAAGTGGTCCTTCCTCAAAGATACAGAGTTCAAGACCTTTCACAAAGAAAACAAGCTTACAAAACATACGTAAGAGACACAAAAATGAAAAACCATTCAATACTCAGTGCCACACTCTCATGGATGGTTCCCTTCCCCATAAAGAGGGTCTGAACCGGAAGCTCTCTGGGCCATCTTCAGCCCCAAGATTTTCAGTCCCTGCATTGCTCCATGATGGCTCCCATTACACCCACTGCATTATGCCCACTGCAGACAAGCTACCTGAATTTTAGCCATGTCATCTACCCATGCTCTCACCATCCTCTAAGCGCTATCAAGAACACCTCTGACTCTGCTCATCCCAGCCCTACAGATCTCTTCCCTAGGAGCAGAAACAATACCTCTCAATCGGGGCTTCACTCAGTCCTATGTCATATAACCCAGAAGGAGCCTTTTACTGTACACCTCAAGAACTGTACATGAATATTTCAGAGGTAGAAAACCAAAGCACCGCGCCCTGCGTGTGCCGCCAGCATCCCGTAAGAAAAGGCTCCCTTCCCCCGCGTTTCTGGGGAAAGAATCACAGCCACAGAGCGAGCGCAACCGCACGAAGGGGATGGCGCGTCTTTCGAGTAATCTCCCCCAAGACCTGGAACCGTTAAAAAAATGGGGGGGACACACAACGAGAAAGAGCGTGGGTAAAGAAAGTACAGCCGCCAAGAGCGGCCCTCAGCCGCCTCCATCGCGGTAGCCCCCTCCCGCCGCCCCCGTGGGAGGCCCGGCGCTGTGCCCGGCGCGGGGTGCGGCCGGCCCCAGGCGGGGATGCGTTGCGGCGCGGCCCAGAGGCGCGGTAAGGCTGAGGCCCGGTCTGCCCGCCCGCCGCAGGCCCAGCGCCGCGCCGCTTCCCTTCGTCGGGCCGCGGCGAGCAGCGGGGCGCCTGCCCCCGGGGGCACCCCCTTCCCTGGTGGCCACAGGCCCGTCGCCGCCAGGCCGGCCGGAAGCCGCCCCCGCCCGGGGCCATGCGGCGCAGGCCGCTCGTCCGCTCCTACCGGTGCCGGTCCGCGCTGCAGGCCGGCGGGGCGCCACGGGTAAGCGGAGGCGCCGCCGTTTACCTAGCGCGCAGAGCGCCGGGCCGGCGCTCCGGCCTCCCCGGGGCTCACCGGACTCGGCGAGACCGCTCTGCTCCCGGCGCCGCGACGCCGCCGCCGCCTCAGCCGCTTCCACACAGGGGCCAAGATGGCGGGCGGCCAAGCCGGCGCCAACGACGTCTGACCTCACCGCGCCGCGCGCGCGCACCCGCCCGCTGGCCCCGCCCCCGGCGCCGCCGCTCACGTGGCCACGCCGTGCCGCAGTCGGGCGGGCGCGCGGCGGCGCGCTCTGCGCCCCCTGGCGGCGCGGCGTGGCGGGGCGGGTGGTGCCGCCCCGCGCGTGGGGACCGGCAGCTCGGAGCACCCGCTGCCGCCGTCGGGAGAGTGCCGGGAACACGCTCTGTCGGAGGGCAGGGGTTGCAGCCCCAGCACAAGCTGGCAGCGCCCACTCACTGGGTTTGCAGGAAAATGCCCAGATGAGAGCACCCGCTGGTGCGTGGGGAGGGTCTGCCTTCTGCTCGTGGTCTTCAGGGTTCCCTGCAAGCCCCATGCTGCTCGAGCAATGGTGGGAACAGTCATCCACCTGAATTTGTCACTGGATATATTATTTCTTAGGAAGGAGCTCTCCCCTCTGCCACGACATGGAGCACGGCATCTACTTGACACCCCCCACTGACAATAAACCATTTATAAAACCATCAGAGAAGACCAAATCTGTGAGGTTTATTTCTAGCACCTTACTGATGTTCCAGAAGTGACCAGAACAATACAAAGATCTTTACAGTTAGCACTTCAGAAAATCACCAAGTTTTGCAGGTCTTGAGCAGGGGGGAGGAAGGCTGGTCCCGTGCACACCAGCCCATCCCCAAACGGCTCTTTCCAAAAAGCCTTTGGAGATCCAACCTTGTGCTGGTGCAACGCAGGCGTGGATTGCAGCAAGTTTGGGGTAAATAACCCATATGGCTCCTGGTGGGTGTGAAACATGGGCAAGAGGAGGCCAGGCACCAGACAGGCTGGGACTGGGTCTCACCCTGTTTCTTCTACAACCGGAAACCTGCCTGGGAGCTCCAACCCATCCGGGGGTATTTAGAAAAGAGAAAACCCACCATGAGAGCTGCTGGCAGGGCCAGGAGGCACCTCCAGCACCAGCCAGAGGAGCTGTCAGAGGAGTCATCCACCACCCGAGTTCTCAAGGGCTTCAGTGTCCGCTGCCACTGGGTCAGGATAGCCTCTCTGGCCCCGCTCCACTTCCCCCGTCCCACCAGTCGGTACTGGTAGGGTGTGCAGGGGCCAAAGAAGATGGCCAGGGCCAGGCGGGGGTCCGTCAGGAGCAGCCTTAGTACACTGGGCTTTACACCAGCACATGAAGCGATTTCATCGGTGTAGCTGATAAAATTTATTTTCAAGTTCTCCCTCTCGGATGGATTCCTTCAGTGGGACATAAAATAGACAAAATTAAATTGTGTCTTCCTACCTCGGTTCCCAGATCCACAAAACACAAAAGCTCTGGACTTGGACAAGCCACCGTGTTGCAGGGGACTCAGCTGAGCCCCAGTCTCTGCAGCTGAGCAGAGGCACCAATAGAGCATCTGTGAGGTTGTTACCCAGCAGTTACCTGGGACAGGGAATAGGCACAGACTTGTTTTGCCTCTGCAGCCTAGTTGTGGCCCCAAAAATTATTCTAGCATAATACTGTATTCGTTGTAATGCCAGAAATATCCATGCTACATCCTTCACTGAGGTTCACAGGTGTGGCTTTGGCCCATTATGAGAGGCAGAGGAGTAGACATTCACAGAGAAGACTGCCAAGGGGACTGGAAAGAACTGGGAGATGCAGAAAGCTTCCCATGCTGGGAAAGACCTCCAGTGTTTTTCTGCTTGAGGCCTCATCTCTCTTGCAGGAGGGAGGACATATGCTCAATCTGCTTCTGCAAATTTGGGACAGCTTTGTGGTTAGTTCTGTTTCACCTTGGACTCCCATATTTCAGTGTAACACATGACGTCTGCAGCTGCTGGGGCTCCTGGTGACAATCCCTGTGGCTCTGTTTTGTCCCAGGTTTTCATCTGTGTTCTGTGATGCAGCTCTGCCTTGCTGCCAGACCTAACCCAGCCTGCACATGCCAGGCCTGAGGTCCCCCCTTGCTCCCGAAAGCTGCTGCAAGGAAGCATGTCTACCATCACCTGTCCCACAGCCTGGAAGACACATCCCAACCTCCTGTGCGGTCCCAGTGCCAACAAGGCAGGACTTCAGTTCCCACATACATAAGGATGAGTTCCAGCTTTGCCTAATACTCACTTTGACCTGCCAAAAATTGCCACCAAACTGTCTCCCACCCACATCGCTTGTCTCCAGTGGGGTTTCTGGATGGGGCTTGGCCCTGATCCCAGCCCTCTGTGCTGTCTGGATTTGAGAGGGAGAAGCCACGAGATGGCACCCTTAGTCTGGAGGAAACCAAACTTCCATCTTGACATGCTGGGGATGAGGACATGGCTTGGAGGCCTGGCAGAGGGGACCTGCAGGTCCTGGACCTTGCCATGAGCTGCTGCAGAGCACTGCCAGACCACTGTCTTGGTCCATCATTCATAAAGGAGCCACAACAGCACTTCCCCACCCTGCTACGGGTGGTGAGGGAATAAATACATCCAAAAAGTTCTGGGTGTCCTGGGAGGGTCTGTCTCATGGCTGCTGTAGGGGTCCCCTTTTCCTGGGATAACCTAGACACACAGTGTCTGTTGTACCCTGAACTCCAGAGCATCACGCACCTTTTGACCAGTGGCTTCTTTTTCAAAACGTCGGCCATCATCCTGCTGGCAGGAGGGAGCTTGTTCCAGCCTGAGAAGAGCAGAGAAACCAAAGACCTCCAGCATAACCTTAAGCTGAAGAGCTCACCCCCTTCCCATGCTCCCAGCCCCTTTATCAAGGGCATTTGTGTTTGCTGGTTACAGCAGCATGTACTGAGCAGCAGGGATATGGGGATGCAGTTGGAGGGTAGTTGCTATGGTGCTACTAATGTCCATGGCCACCACAGACACTGTGGCAGGAGCTGTAATACATCCTAGGCTCTGTAGACAGCAGGTCAGGCTACCCCAAACCTCCCACCCCAGCAGGTCTGCCCCCATCCCTGCACCTTGCTTCACACCTGCAAAGATCCCTGTCACCCAGCGAGCCTGCATTTCTGATCCCACCATCACAGAGCCGGTCAGCTGGACTAAGCCAATGATGGCCAGCGTCGGCTTTTCCAGCTGGGGAGGGAAGATGCATTTATAGAGGCAACGGTTATTGTCGAAGAGGCTGCGAACTGACTCATCAAGGAATGGAAATGGGGAGATATAGCCTGTGGCAAAGAGCACCACATCGATGTTTTCTTCAGTTGTTCCGTCTTCAAAAACAGCAGAGCTCTCAGTGAACTCCTTCACGCTTGGCTTCAACACAACTGCCCCAGAGAGAAGGCAAAATGGCAGCTCTTCATTGATGATTCTCTTAAAGTAGGAGCTTGCAGGTAGAAAAAGAGGACAGCAATATTAGCATCTAGGAACAACCTGAAACATCTTTTGTGGCCACAGTTCCCCTGTAATGTTTTGCTTTTCCACAAATACTCCCTGAAACTAAAAAATGAGCATTTCATGCCATTAAAAGCCCCTGACCAATCAATAAAAGTCAGAAAAAACACCTTTTGGTGGAAGCCAAGCCATAGTTTGCATGATTAAACCATGAATTGAACTTCCGAAACTTGATCCACTTCATGAGGGTTGATGGGAGAAGCCAGTCAAGAAAGTGTTTGAAGCGGGTGTTGTTAACCATGTCCAAGGGGAAGCCATGGTCTGAGACCCGACTAAACAGCCATGTGCTGCTCCTGGCACTCAGGAACACCTGGGGGAGAAGGCAGGTCTCAGCCCCCTGCCCAGACATCTCATTGCCAGTTTGTACCCCAAATGGCAAATCCCATCTCCTGCGCCTGAGAGCCGAGGTTTGCCCAGAGGGAAGAAGCCAGTGTACGGATGAACGAAACAGCTCGTGGTGGCTTCTGCGAAGTTCACACAGCTGCTGAAGAGCCACTCTGCTCCTGAGGTGGCTGAAACCCTCTAGGAGCTGCAAAGCTTCTTTAACTGCCCCTAATTTGAAGATCTATATATTGAGAAACCCAGTGGGAAAAGCTTCCTCCACATAACTGTGAGCCACCAGCTCTCATGGTCCCTGGCCATGCTCAGCACCACTGTGGAACCGTACCTTCACAGCCACACGGCTCAGCTCCACAGCGAGGTCCCCACCAGTGTTGCCAATGCCAACCACGAGCACCCGCTTTCCCCGGAAGGCCTCCACGTCTTTGTATTCCTGGCTGTGAAGGTACCGACCTTTGAAGCGGGTCTCAATACCTAGGCAGGGAACAGGGAGCATCTCCTACAACCAGATACGTTTGCTTGCCCCAGTCTGGTGCCCAGATCCTCTGCCTCTCCATGCAGCTAAGAATGCCATGGTCTCATCTCCCTGGATGATGTCACCTCCTTGCACCACCTTATCTTGGTTCTGCTTTGCAAATTCTCATGCAAGAGCCTGTCTGCATTTTTATGAGGAGTTTTTCCCATTTCTGAGAATGCCCACAGCCATTCCCATAGGGTGAGGGTCCCACCTGCCCTGGCATGGTGGCTTTGTGGAGCAGACTGGCTCGCAAAGGAAAATGCAGCCAAAGGACCCATGGGTGCTGAGTGAAACCCTGGGGGGAAGCCCCAGCCCACCTGGCTGCTGAAGCAGGGCTTACCTGGGAAAGAAGCCAAGGGTAAGTAGGGCTCCTGGTAATGGCCAGTGCAAACCATGACGGCATCGAAGATGTGTGACTCCTGGACACCATCGGTCTCGGTGATCACTTCCCACTGGCCTGAGGCAGCGAAATCCGGGCGCTTCCTCACACTGACAGCTGTCGTCTTGCACCAAAGCCCAACAAAACAGCAGTCAGGGACTGTGCCATGTTGCAGAGCCGACCTACCTGCAAAGGGCTGGGGCTGCCAGGGGCAAGCTGAGTTCCTTGGGAGCTCCATGTCACCTCTGAAGCTGTTAAATCCCACCTTGCACCTTTCCCCTGGTGATGGCACTGGCAGGGGGGATGGATCAGGCAGCTCGCATTTGAGCAGCCCAGTTTAAAACATGGAGTCAAAAAGGCTGCATTCAGGATGCAAAAGGCACATCGTCCTTGTGGGATCACACCCAGCATTTTCCCATCTCACCTGGGCAACGCCCTGGTATCTGCAGCCACTGACGACCCTTTTCACTGTGGCATTTGGAGCCCCCACTCACCTTGAAGCGTATGTACCGCAAGAGGTCGAAGTGCTGGGCATACATCCGAAAGTACTCCAGGAGGAGGCTGTGGGGTAGGTAATTGGGAAAATCCTCTGGGAAGGGGAAGTCACTGAAGCAGGACATCTCCTTGGAAGTGTTGGTGATGACTGAACGGTACACAGTGACCCTTCCACCATCTGTGGAGTCCTGTGTGAAGCCAGTGGTGGTGTTTGCAGACGTGCAGGGAAGGACTTTCTCCCCTCAAAGTATTCAGGTATTTTTTTCCTAATCTTCAAGTACAAGCAATAAACCAGGACTAACTCCTTGTGACCATGGCTTCTGCTCCCTCCATCTCCTTCTCCACCGTGGAGCTGGTGGGAGCCCTGTACCTTGGGACAGGGCTGCTCCCCAAGGGCATGGCCACCTCTTTGCTTCAGGCACAAGGCATATGTGGGAAGGGACAAACCCCAGCCCAATCCTCCCCATGCAGACAAAGCCCACTGACCGTGTAGCGCCAGAGCCCCCCAATGTCCTCGCTCCTCTCGAAGCAGGTGGGCTCCAGCCCCTCATCCAGGCAGCACTTGATGGAGGCCAGCCCACCGACTCCAGCCCCGATGATGGCCACGCGCCGCACCATGCTGTCCCGCAGCAGGCAACAGGCTGATGTGAGAGCACCTGGAAATAGAATAGCCCAGGGATTAGCGAAACACCAGTCTTTTCTTCCCATCCCTGGGAAAACACCCTTTGTCTTCTCTGGTTGCAGGTGTCCATGGAGGAGAACTGTCCTTGGAAAAAGCCATCACCTGCTCCTGATCCAAGCATTACAGACAGATGCTGCTCATTACCCTTCCTGCTGTGCTAAGTCAAGGGCTCAACAATTCCCCTCCTGCAGGCAGGGGAAAACAAGGCACTTTTAAACCTCTTCACACTGCTGCTTCTATTTATTCCCTTTCCTGGCCCAAACAAGAGCATGCAAAGAAGGGGAAGGGGCTTGCAGCTATCCACTTCTGCCTGCACAAAGTGAACCTCCTGAAACCTTTTCAAGAAATACTTTCAGCTAATCTGGCTTGTTTTCACTCCTTCGTTTTTAATTTCCCATTAAATGGTGCTTTTTTTTTTTTTTTTTTCCCAAAACAAACAGTTCTTGTGTTGTGTGCCTAATGCCTGATTGAGCAGGAGCACAGCGCAACGATTCAGAAGTCAGACACTGTGAAAGTGCAGCTGGGATTACAGCATATACAAAAGCTAGGAAAGCCAGGAAACACAGGTTATAAATGGGAGGAACTCAAAGCTTGGGGTGTGTAAACCGAGCTGCACCGAGCCCAACTGGAAAGCAAAGAAACCAGGAAAAAAATGAACCCACGTGAACTTTGATTAGATAACAAACACTCCTCTGGCAAGCCTGAAAGAAGAGTCATTTGTAACTTTTTTTACCTGGTTTTGTGTCAAAAGAGCAAGTTAACTTGAAAAGGAGCTGGAGGAAACTGCAGAAATGCAGTGAAATACAAGAGGGATGCAACCCCCCAGCCCTCCTGCCTCCAAAAAGCCAGTTGCTCGCAGCCTGAGCCGCTCCTCGATGTGCAGGAACAGGGCAGGACAAACCAACACTCACCCAACCCCTTTTTCCGAAGCCTCCCTTCACTTTAGGAAAGGGCAGGCATGCGCTTGCAGAAATAAAGTCCCTTCTCTTACCCAGTGCTGCCCACAGATGGCTTCGCTCAGATTGTTCCCACAACACCCATTTTCTCCCTGCCGGCAGCAAAGCAAAGCTGGTGGCGAACACCAAAAGCCCGGGGAGCTGCCTGCCCGCTTTCAAACCCTGCAAAACCCAGCTGGAGAGAAGCAAGGAGCAAACCTTGTTGGGGCAGTGATCCGTCTTCGCTGCTCAGGCTTCAGTCAAACTTTGCTTCGAGTTTCTCTAGCTGCAGATTTAAAGGAAAGGCTGAAGTCCAGGCAGCTCACCCTCGCTTTTGCACCACTGACCTTTACACTCGCGCTCCCCGGCTCTGCTCAAATGTGCCGGCAGAAAGTTCTCAACCTCCCCGCAGCTGTGCCGAGTGGAAATCCAGACTGTAATCCCAAGGGGGCGATGCTTACAAGCACTCCCACGCTACAGCTCACTGCTGCTCCAAGCCCTGGCAGCAGTTCAGGCTTGTCCCGACCTGATCCCCACATGCTGCCTGTGCTGGGCAGGCGCTCACTTTGCATCCCTGGGAAGTCAGCAAAGCACACTCCCTTTGCCCACGCTGCAGCAGATAGCATGGATGGGGGGATGTGGTGCACAGTGCAGCCTGATTTTTGGTGGTCAGTGAAAGCCCTTGCAGCCCCAGGCTTGTGGGTTGGCCATGGCACCTGCTGGCATGATCCCAGCCCAGGCACGGGACCCACCAGTTCTTCCCATGCACACGGGGAGACAGCAAGGCAGCAGTTTGCAACATGCTTCTGAAATTTTATTGATTAAAAGTCTCTCTGTGCACAAAACAAAGCCCCATAATTGCCTGGTGGTGAGGAGAACAGGGAAGCAGAGCTGGAACCGCTCAGCCTCACAGGGTACCACCCAGGACCCCTTTGCTGGAAAGATGCACCCATTAAACCCAAACTGGGATTTTTGGCTCATAGGGCTAAAGATTGGAAGAAGGGACAGCCTGATCTGCATTACCCAGCCCAGGTAACTGCTTGCTGAAATACAGACCTCAAATCCCAGCTAATTTGGGGCAGGGTTGGACACTCATCCTCCTTTCTGGTTGTGACACCCGAAGACAGTTTTGCTGGTGGTGTCCCTGCCGGCTCCTGGACAGTGTGGTCCAGGCATGGCCCTGCCACACAGCCATGCTCTGCTCATGGCAGGAGAGCAGCAGAGGGGCCATAAATGCTGGGGAGAGGCTGCCATCCCCAGCTCGTCGGATCTGCAGAGCTGTGCTTGGTGGTAAGCTGGGGCAGAGAGAAGTTTGTGCTGCTGGTTAAAGTTTTAAACTTGTGATCTACTGAAATCCCTTTCCCCATGTCCCATGGAACCCTGTGGAGCTGCCTAACCTTAGATAACATCAAGAAAACAACCTGAACAAGCTCCAAAATCTACGGGAAGCCAAAATACAGCGCAGCCAGGAGCAGGAGAAATCCCATCACAATCAGGAGAGGAGGGTAAGGACTGGAAGTGCTGGCAGGCACTCGTGTTTTGGTGGGCTTCAGGATCCGGTCCCACTGGGTGAGAATAGCCTGCTGTGCACCCTCCCAGCGCCCAGGGCCCTCCAGCCGGTACTGGTAAGGGGTGCAAGGGCCAAAGAAAATGGTGAATGCCAGCTGAGGATCTCGGAACAGCAGCCGCGGCATGCTGGGCTTGGCACCGATGAAGGAGGCGAGCATGTCCAGGTAGGCCAGCCACTCGGTTTTGAGGACTTCATCAAAGCTCAGACCAAACCTTAATGAATCAGAGTAGAAAACACTGGTCTTTCACTTCATCACTGACAAGTTGCATCTGGCCACATCTTCACCTTGGTGGACCTTTTCTAAAAGACTTCACGAAACCAGTTTTTTTCCTCTCTCTCTTTTTTTTTTTTTAAATTTTTAATAGTTTTCTCTTTACTCTCATGTGCAGCATGAGAAAGGCAGGATCCTTTAGTTTCTCTTGCAATCATTTCCACTGAGTATTTAAAAAACAAATGTGTGGTGAATTGAAGAATTGCTTCCATTTCACCTTTGCAGAATTTACCATTTCATGCCCCACCTTCACCTGTTTGGCCTTGTATTATACTGCAATTGTTCTGTGCAATTCTATATTTCACTCTTCTATACCTTTTCTACTATAGCAATCTGGGTGAATCATGGATTAAGATATTGCCCACTTTCCTGGGTTTGTCTCATTCATTTCCTAATATTTCTTAGCATTTGATTCCACCTTTTGCCTGCCCATGAACCATGTGCCAAGGCACCTATTCGCAGTGATTCAGATCTCTGTGCTGAGATGCGAGACTATTTGTGAGTACGCCTCAGGTTGGCTTGCCTTTTTTTTTTTCCCCTGCTGAATTACTTTGCATTTATTACCATTAATTTCTCTGCCATTTTATCTCTCAGTCCCTGGGGACCCTGGCACACTTCCCCAACTCCTAATCAAGGGTTAGCCTCAACTACTCTGAATTAATTTATTCCCATCATGAACAGGCAAAATATCAGCATCAAATCAAAGGATACATTGGCTCAATGCAAGTAAATAAAGGAGTGGCTGGATCTCAGTATTTCCCCCTCACCTCCATTAAATGTGCAGGGAGCAGCTGCAGAGTGTGAGCCTGTGTGTTGCTCCCCAAAAACTTGAGGGGCTCTTCAATCCACAAAAAAACCTTTGGGGCTCTGTGGGCGTGGCTTACCATTTCACTTGGTTTTTCTTCTTCTCATTTACTTCCTTCTCCATCACAGACTGAGGCGGCAACTGACACAAGCCTAGAAGAGAGAGAAGAGTGTCTCGCAGCAGTTAACTCCTGGAGGGACCCGTGAATTTGTTCGGTGATGCAAAACATGGGAAGCCCTTCCCCAGGAGGGCAGGAAAGCCACATTGTTCAGATTTAGCTTGACAATGGTAATTCTGCCAGAGAACAGCCCTCCACACTTTTCTTGTTCACCCACACTTTTTCCTGCTTTCACAGATTTGTGCCGTCAGGGCACAGGCAGATGATGTGAGGTGAGATGGGCCATGAAAGCCCCAGAAAGGATAATCCCAAAGAGAAACCCCAGAGCTTCCTCTGGCTCTGTGGAGGAGTCTTGATACAGCCTTCCATGCCAGCCCAGCCAGAGGATCCTATTATTATTTTTATAAAAAAACGCAAACAATGCAAAACAGCACCAAAACAAACAAAAAACCCCCACAACAACAACAACCACCAAGTAGTTTTTCCTCACCCCAATAATTGTAAATCATCCTCTTGTGGGGCAATAGCACTTTTCTCCTCTGCCAGTTGTTGTGGACAAACCACCCTGTCACTTAAAGAGCAGTGAATTCTGCCAGGATGGATCCACCACAGTACCTTAAAGACAATCCTTACTTGTGCGTCCAGGTTTACATATTAACCTCTGTGCTCTGACTTCTAACATATTTTAGAAAGAAAATACTGTCTTGAATAACCTAGTTTAACCATGGTTTGCAGGCTTGGGTGCAGGACTGCAGATCAGCTAAGTCACAGTAAGGAATGGAGCACCCACCCTTGGCTTGCCACAGGCAGAGTAAAGCGTTAGCTTAAAAGCATCAGCTTAACAGGAGAAAAAGAAAAAAAAAAAGAAAAAAAAAAGAAAAAAAAAGAAAAAAAAAGAAAAAAAAAAAAAAGAGTGATTTCAGGTAGAGGTTGTGAACTTGCACATTGCTTGGAACAAGCGTGCACTCACATTGCTGTATCTCAGTGGAAGTGAAATAACTTGGGAAGTCTGAGCCCCAGAAATGCTCCATCACCCACTTTGAAGTGAGATTTAGGGTCCCCAAGGACTGTAATTCCTCTTGGTGCATGAAGGGGACAAGACGTGTCCAGTCTGAACTGCATTTTGGTACACGGGAGAGCTCACATCTGCTCTCCTACCTTTGAAGACACGAGTTGCCCAGCGTGCTTGCATCTCTATCACAGGCATGATGCCTCCCAATGGCCTGATCAGCCCAAGGACGGCTAGGGTGGGCTTCTGCAGGTGGGTTGGGAACACGTATTTGTAGAGGCATGCGTGCTTGTTTTCCACCTTGACAATTTTTTCTTCTAGGAATGGGAAGGAAGCATCGTAGCCCGTGCAGAAGACAACGATATCGACGGGCTCCTCCTCAGGGCAATCATGAAAAACAACTGAGTTGTCCTTGAACTCCTTGACACCCGGCTTGATAGTGATCCTCCCTGTCAGGATGTAGCTTGGAAGGTCGTCATTCAACACGGGCTCACGCACCAGGCAGCTGCAGACAGTCAAGGGATCTGAGTGTTGAAGACCATGAACAAGCCCTGTGGTGCCCCCACTCCTTCCCCTGGGCCTTCCAGCCTTACAACCTCTTGATGTCATTGGTCTGAGCAAACAGCCCTACCTCCCCACCCTCCAAACACCAACGTGTTCACCCTTATCTTCCACCCCGGGTTACAAACTCCCCACTGGATATCACCCCAGTCTGGCCTTTACTTGATGTTGGCTGTTGGAAATCTCCCTGTGTGCACCACTAGCCCTGTGACACCATGTGGGATGGGAGCCACCAAGAAGTACCTCTTTTCTGGTTGAAGGCCATAGTTCTCATGATTGAACCTCTTGTTCACGCTGTAGTTAATCAATGCCCGTGCAAGAGGTCCGGGGAGGTTATTTCTGATCAGGCTCATAAGGCGGGTGTTGAAAACCACGTCCCACGGGTAGCCATGTTCAAACACACGGCCGAGCACCCAGGCACCTCGTCTGGTGCTAACAGTCACCTGGGAGAGATCAGAGAATCAACAATCTGGGGGATGAGTTTGCTGCTTTGCCTTTATAAAGTAACCCCAGGAGGGCACAGTGCAGACAGCCACAGAATGAAAAAGCAGCAGCACCCTTAAGACCTCCCAGAAGCTGGAGATGGAGGTGAAACAGGAGAGAACAACCGCCTTTCTTTCAGGGTAGGTTTTTGAGTAAGAAATGCAGGTTCAGAAATACCGTTTGGACACCATGCAGGATAAACCCAGCTTGCTCTCCCTGCAGCAATGGCAGACTGAGGTGTTGCCCCCAGCATCACCCTCCCCACATCCCCACCGTGTCTGGGCAGTGGTACCTTTGTGGCTACATGGCTGGCCTCCACCGCGATGTCTACTCCCGAATTGCCCATGCCAACCACAAGGACACGCTTCCCCTTAAACACATCAGGATGCTTGTACTGCCGGCTGTGGAAATACTGGCCTTTAAACCTCTTGATGCCTTAGAGGAAAAAGAAGCAAAGCTTTGAATTACTTGAGCATTTGCAGGTTTTGTTGGGAGCTCTGGCATAGAAGCAATCCACATGGGAAGAGCAAGCAGGTGCAGTTGCTGGCCACCAGGGACTAAGGGAGGTCCAGCCCTCTATCCCACACACATAAAATAGGTGCTTCCTCTCCAAAATGGGATCTCGTGCATCCCTGCATGGCAGCTAGCAGGGACGAACGTGCTGGGTGGGTCTTGGAAGACAGTTATGTATTACACAAGAACTGTGCTGGTGCAGTTTCGGGATTCAGCCTCTACAAGATGGGGACACAGAGGTTCAGAAAAGCCTGCAGACCTGGTGTCCTATAAACACCTTCAAAAGCACTTGATAACACTGATGGCAATGCAACCTTCTCAGCACAGACAACTGTGGAGATTCATCACAGCAGTGATGAATACAGCCCTGCCAAAGATGATGGAGCATTACTGAGAGGACCTTGTCTCATCTTGCATCTTGTGTGGACAGTTTAGCTAAGGCTAAACCATCCTACCTTGAAAATTTGCTCTGAAGTGACCTGTGCCTGCAACAACAAAGCTGCTGAAGCAAAGCTGCTGTCCATGCCAGGAGGTTTGAAAAGCAGAAGCAAGACAAGGAAAGGTTCCCTGAGGAACCACTAATCCTTCTTCCCGCAGCCCCTGGAAGCAGGTAACCACAGGCAGCCATGTAGCCTACCAGGAAAACTGTGCAGGGGGATGGTTGGTTCAGAGAAATTGCCAGTGCAAACCATAACAGCATCAAAGACATATGATGTGTGCTTCCCGTCAGCCTCCGTGACCACATCCCACTGGCCTGTGGTGGCAAAGTCAGGACGTTTCCGGATGCTTACAACAGTGGTCTGGAATGTAGAAGTGAAGTGGAGTCACCACTGGCACCCAGCATGTGCAGGGAGCGGTGGAGCATGGGGGCATCCATCACTCACCCCCAATTTGATGTGCTCCATGATGCCAAAGTGGTTAGCATAGCGCCGGAGGTAGTCCAGAAGCTTGGCATGTGGCAGGAACACTGGGAAGTCCTCAGGGTATGGGAAGTCGGAGAATGCCGACAACTCCTTGGAGCTGTTGCTGATGACTGATGCATAGAGGCTTGGCCGGCCAGGCTCGATGTGCTCCTGGCATGGCACCCCAGGGTGCATTAGTCCAGCACCCTGGGGCAGGGACCATCCCTCCTGCTCCCCTTCCCCTGGTCTCGGGGGGTGCAGCTAGGAGAGGGCAACACCCAGCAAACCCCCACCCCCCCGCCCCTCCCGCTGGAGCCCAGCTCAACCCGGCTCCCAGCCCACAAAGCTGCAAGTC
This sequence comes from Patagioenas fasciata, assembly GCF_037038585.1. Lineage (NCBI taxonomy): Eukaryota > Metazoa > Chordata > Aves > Columbiformes > Columbidae > Patagioenas > Patagioenas fasciata. Next base: position 23,032,378 of record NC_092525.1, on the reverse strand, counting down.
CTGTGGGAAGGGGTATGGGTGCCACCAGCTCACCGTGTAGCGCCAGAGCCCCCCGATGTCCTGGCTCTGCTCAAAGCAGGTGGGCTCCAGCCCCTCGTCCATGCAGCACTTGGTGGCTGTCAGCCCACTGACACCCGCACCCACCACCGCCACTCTCATCCTCACTGCCTCTGCCGGGATCCCGAGCTATGAACAGAGCTGAACCTGGGGAAAAACCTGCAGATGGTCACCACACTCTGAGGGAGCAGCTGCCAGCACAGCCTCTGTAGGGGACTTCTCTATATGCCACCCGCAAGCCTTCATTCCCTTTATCAACATTCTGGGCTCTTACAAGTTAGATTAAATATCTTTAAATCTTCATTTTTTCCTTTTTTTTTTTTTTAATTTTTAAAATAAATCCATCCACTTTTACAGTGTGCTCGCCAGGCTGCTTTCAAAACCCTGCAGTTGCTGTGGAAATGCGCTTTGAAAGTATGTAGTTAAGCCATGAATCACTGCCAGTTTTTTATTTACAAGTTGTGTTTAAACTATGGCCCCTTATCAGTCCAGCAAACATTTGTATGTTATTTTTGGAGAGCTGCCTCTGCCTTTCTTAGAAAAGAAAATGAAATGTGCACCAGGACTACTTAGCCTCTGCATCATTGACTGTAGTCCAGTCCCCCTTCCCCAGGGATGACACTGGTGACTTTGACATGGCCACCAAGGCCAGCGCAGGGGCTGCAAATGTAACACACCTTCGCTTTAGGGTTGTTTCTGTGCCTGTCTCCCAAAGCCACCCCGCTGAGGAGGTCTGGGCTAGACAGACAGACTTGCAGGGCTACAGATGGCTTGAGCCCAGGGCTCAAAAGACAGCAGGCCCCAGGTCAACATCCATCCCTCTGAGGCTCCCAGAGCTGCAGGGGGAATGACAGACCCAAACCCTTCTTGCTACCGCAGGGCAATGAAACAAGGGATGATGCCCATGCGCAATAGCTCGGACTGGACATTGCCCATGCAGGGGCCATCACACAGGTGCCCACAGGGGGCTGTTGCAACCCCTGGTTTAACCCCAGCACTGCTGGGGAGCCCCCTGCTCCACTGATTTATTAACTCCACGTAACAGGACAGCACAACAGCCAGGTGGCACCAGCTCCTCCACTCTGAGAGGCACTTTGAGAATCTACCAGACAAAAGGCATGGTGCATTCACCAGAAAAAAGCTTTCTGTAGGAAAATGGGGTTGCATGCATTTTTTTTTTCCTACAAAACAACAAATTCCCCATGAACAACTTCAACTTTCAATAAAAAGGCAACACCTAAAGAATACTTTGCTTCCCAAGTTTGGAATGAAAACTGGACTTTTTCCTTTTTAAATGAAAAATGTGATAATATAAGCTGCTTATTGGTTCACTGGTTTGCTTCCTTTTTTCCCCTAGTTTGGTGGAAGTTAACACAAACACCTCCCAGCTATGTATGCTGTTTAATTCCCTACCCTTTTGCAGAGAAGCTAGAAATAACATACCAAAAGCACTGCCTTGGCCACCCCAAGCCTGGTGCTGCCACACTTTCCGTATCATCCCTGCAAGTATTCATAGCAGCTAAGCTCAACAGTTCTGTGCTGCAGGGTGCTCGTGTGGGCAGGAAGGGATGGAAAAGATTCACACCCCTGTGGACACTTACCTCTCAGCCTTGGCTGTCTGTGCTCTGTCCTGCAGCTTCACAGAGAACCTCTCCTGCTCCTGATTTATAGGCGAAATGTCGGGCTTTGGCAGAGTCAGGGGTGGGCGGGCAGTTCCCTCCGCTCTGGCACGGCCACCCCACTCCCACGGTGGTTGCACAACCTGGGTTTGCACTGGGAGGAGCTGCTGGACTCTCACACTATAACACAGGGCGAGCCAGACAGCCTGGCTGGTGATTCCTAAAGTGAATCGAGTGAGTGGGAGAGACCAGAGTGGTCCAGATATGTCCAGTGGTTGTGCAAGGAGGACTGGTGTGTGCAAGGGGAGCTCCAGTTAGAAAATGTTCTCACTTGCCTCATGGCTGCCTTCCAAAAGGGAGACAAATCAGCCAATGGACAGTGCGGTTTTGGCAGAACTTTGCACCCAGGACCCCTTCCAAAAGAGAGAGATGGTTTTCTGGTCACTGCTCACGGGATCTGGAGGCTGCATTTTGCTATTAACCATATGTACTGGGAGGCTCCCCATGCAAATTGGGAGAGTGTGAAATGGCCACAAACATCAGCGTGCAAAGGTCCTAAGCACAAAGAAAGTAGAAATGTTAGCTGAAATATCAATGCAGAACACAGCACCTGCCCAAGTATCTCCTGGAGTAAATGATCATGGAAAGGAAGGGGACAAGGGTGGCTTTGGACAGGGATTTCCCTCCAGCTACTTAACTTATTAGGGGCGACTGGTGAGAAATCTCTGCATGTGAATATAGCTGGATACAGAGGCCATGGATAAACAGCTGATAGAGCACTGGCTCTTCAGGAAAACCAGTGTTCAAAAAAAAAAAAGTGATATTTGTGCCATGGGAGTGAGGCTCTGCAGTGTGACTGCAGGGGACGTGATAAAAGCTGCATGCTCCATCAAGGCATCTCCACGTCACTGACAAATACACTCTTAGAGCGATGGGCCCAGATTTTATATCAGCTCTTTAAGCAGTTTGAATAACCAAGGAAGCTATAAGAAAGTGGGAAGAAAAACCCATGCGAGGTCTTGTGGAACAGACGGTGGTAAATAAAGCGGCTTTGTCCAACAGAGCCACCTGCTCCCAGCCTGCGTTCAGATCTGCAGAGGCACAAGATGGGCTGGAGATGGGAGTTAAAACTAGAAGTGGAAATAGGATGCACATTGGTAACAAGGAATGTAATCAGCCATAGGAAAAGTCTGCTGAGCTTTGTAGCAACCCAAGCACTTGAACAAACTGTGTTTTGCTTGTGGAAGGGCAGAACTCACCACTCCTGCACTGGGGCACTGCTGGGAGTGCAGCAGCCTGGGCTGCCACCCATCTACATCACCCAGGAGGATTCATCAGCCTTTTTGGGCTCCCCCTACTCCAGGACTTCCCACTGCTTCTGCCTGATGCTCCTTGGTTCAACCCCATCGGACCCAGAGCACATGCCTGGTCTGGAGCTGGCTGTGCCAGCCATGCTCCAGCAAAGCTCACGAGCAGCAGCCTAAAGCAATGTGCTTGCAGGGGCTGGAGTCTGTGAAATCAAACTCATTCAAGTTCAGGTTTCAAACCACTGTCAGCAGCGTGAAGAAACATTTGGATTTTGCTCTCCCAGGCCAGTGGGATGTCATTACTGGGCAACAAGCCTTACACATATTTGATGCTGTTGGGATTTGCACAAGCTACATCTACAGCTTTACCTCCCACTGGACTCTTCTCCAGATGCACAAAACCTTGTACCTGCAAAAATGCTTGTCAACACTCAGTACAACAGACTAGGAAATCCACAAAGGCAAATATTTTGTTCTTTATCTGCTCCTGCTTTTCTGAGTTTCCCAGCAGGCATCTGAGTGACTCACAGTGAGAGGGACACTGGCAGCTTCCCAGAAGTGGTGTTAGTGTTTTTGGGACGGCAGTTCAGGGAAGTTTTCCAAAAGAACAAGTTGTATTTTGGTGTAGGTGAGCTACTGGCACAGAAATAGGGCCAGATATTTTTACTGAAGCTGCTTACACCAGTGGTGGCTCTGACCATCCCTGATGAGGAATCAAGTCTGGAAGTGCAGGATGAGATGCAGTGAGTGGTACCGCATGAGTCTAGGGTAGAAACACTTTCAAAGCCCCGATGCCCTGGGATTAAAACTCTCCTGGGATCTGCCTCAGATCTGTGTTGTTCCTCTCCACAAATAACCCCCTGAGGTGATCTGAACCAGGAATGCAGAAAAAAGTATTACTGGAGATGGACATTGTGATAGCAGGGAGCTAAGTACTGTAATTATGCACATGTGTGTTCATGCCCAGAGCACTGAAAAGCCCTTGGAAACACATAGGGAAATTCTGGTTTCTTTACTCACCTCTACTGCTGGTACTGCAGGGGCTGGCATCCCAGGACACCAGGGAATCACCTCTGCAGCTTCTCTCCAGGGACAGACTGTGAATAGCAGAGACAGAACAGACAACACATCCATGGGTTTTCATATGTTCTCAGGGCTGGAAAAAGCCTTCATGGCCTGGCATTCCTATAGAGCATCCCTTTGTTCCCTGGGGCCAGTCTTCCTGAATTTCTGTCATTGTGAAGACAGGAGCAGACACTGCTGCAGAGGTCACTGTCCCTATTTCTGGGCAAGCAGAATCTGCTGCCACCCCAGTTGTGGGGGAAGGGAGGTCCTGCTACCAGCATCATACACAAACTGCTGGGGAATATGGGCTTTTACTGAGGGATGGCGTGAGGCCAAGTGAGGGCATGTAATTTGGAGGACTGTTTTACCACCTTCCCTCTGCCTAGCCTGGGACATCAAACAGTGGTTTTGTCCACATCCTGACATGCTGGGACACAAGCCCCATTACATGCTGGGGGTGTATTGGTCATGGGGGACCACGAGGAGAGCCAGGAGAAGCAAATAGCCAGTGGTGGCTCAGGACAAGAACTAGGAACAGAATGTTCATGTGTCTGCCCACTGGCCAGTCCCTTCTTCCCTTGAGAAGCAAAACTCCATGGTGCAAGCCTGGGGTCTGCAACAGGCTCTTTATCCTTAAAGCAGAGGGAAAGAGAAACTTAATATATCCATTCAGTCTTAATCAGACGAGAAATACACCTTCTCTGCAAAACTCCGGCACCAGTTTTATCATCAGTGTTTGAAATAACACTTGAAGTCAAGGAGGGGCCGAACTATGTACAAGTGTGAGCACAGCCCACTTTGCTTTTTTCTAGGCTTGTGCCAGCAGCTTTTGGTGTGTGTCATGGTGAAGGGGGATAAGAAAAAACAAGTGGATTTTCTTGTTAAGCCTGCCTCTGAGCAAAGCATGGTGCTCACCACCAATCAGCCGCTGCTGCCACATGTGCTCAGAAACTGATGGAATGTGGGGTCTGGGCTCGTCAGTGAAACAACTGATTCTGCCCTCTCCAATATTATCACTGCCTCCCCTTACTAACCAAAAAGCTTTAATCACCATTTCTTCACTGCACATGGATGCAAGTCAGCCCTAAGATGGCTGTTGCCTCCCATGGGGCTGCAGGATATGTTGATGCATGAGGTGAACGGAGGCTGCAAGCAGCTGCTGGTGGGAAAAATGTATTTGCCTCCCCATTTCTTAGAGCCTGGATTTTTGGCCCTGAAAAAGTAACTTGTGCTTTGGCGCCAAGGCCAGAAGTCAATTTCCTCCTTAAAAAAATCCAACAAAAGCAACCACCAAAAAACCCACACCCAAAAAAGCAAACCCAAAACTGCTCCCCCAAGCATCAGGGACTATTTTCCTACTTATTTTACTATCTCCAGCACATAAAGGAGACTGAAACACTGCAGCAAACAGCGATGAACAGTGGCAGAGCTGTCTTTTTTTTTTTTTTTAAGCAGAGCTAGGTGTGTTCAATAGCTTAAACTCCTCCTGAAACCTCTGAAGAGACATTTCTGTTAAGGAGACCCAAAGGATGTGGTGGAGCAGACATGGGCTGCAGCAGGTGCTATAGGAAATGGGATTTGCTTGCTAGGCAAGGAGATCTCTGCATGGAGGGCACAAGTATCTTACTCCAACATACTTAGCAAAGTCTAACCTGATTTAATAATAAGTCACTGTGTTTTCCAGGCGTGTAACCTGCAGACTTTGTCAAGGAATAATTGCTTGTTAAATCTGTTGCCTCCTATTGCATTAATTAAGCCAGCAGAGCTGCAGTTTGAGGGTTTAAAAATGTACAATTAAGAGTTTTCCTAGACAACTACTCAAAAATCTTCACAAGAACAGCCCTGATGGACACATACACTCTCCCTTGATCACTATGTCTTTGTACTGGGACTCAAAGCAGATCAACACATACACTCCAAGCAACATGGGAGATGCACTCTGAATAACATGCAGCACTAAGAAGGGCTCAAGACCCTCCCCATCACTTCTGAGCCAAACCTCAGGAGTTTGGGGTCTGTCTCTGTCATTTCACAGGTAATAAAACATAACCACAGAAGAGACTGTCAGAGCAAAAAGGAGGACAGTTAAGGTAACTTGTAAGCAAATAGCCATAAGGAAAAGCAGCCTGGAGAGCACATGTTTAAAACATGCAAATCCTGTCCAGAAGGCCCCTTCCTGCCACATGAAGTCACCCATCAGCATTCAAGTATTTTCAAAGATTCAGTCAGCGCCATTGATTCCTTCCTGTAAATATTGACCACGCTCCCAGACCAGGTAGTTTGAATACTTTTGATTCCTGCAAACCCTGCAAGAGCATTTTGAGCTCATGGCTGACATTCCTGTCCCCTGGCACAGGGATACAGCAGCACTCCTAATTCAAACAGATATGTGCTCCTACACCACCCCAGCCTTCCACCTCAGAGCACTTTTGTGCACCTATTTCCAGAAAAATATATATATTTTAAATGGACAAACCGCCCAACACTAAGCAAGATGTTGCTCTCAAACCACTCAGAAGTACCTTGCCAAGGAGCCAGCACAGGCATCGAAGAACTGCACTAAGTCACATCAGCTGGCAGGCCTTCTCTCGCATCTGGCAGCTTCACCAGACCCTAGGAGACAAGATGGAAAGAGACTTCATGAACATCTGACCCATCCTGTCCATCAGAGCAGATCTAACTGACCTTTACCACCTTGTTTCATTCACCTGTTTTAAAAACTTGTGGTGATGCAGACTCCAGCAGCTCCCACACAACCTTCTACTTGCCTTTGAAGTGGCTGTCAAGTTTTTTTTTATCTCCACAGCAGAGACAAGCTGACAACATTTGGAGATAATGAAGGAGATTTTGCAACATCTCTCCATCAGTTTAAATGGGAACTTGCCAGATTAAACTTATAGAGGAGCTCTGATTGGCCGATGCCTTGGTCTGAGCACTTAAAGGTGGTCCTGTGGTCTTGGGGCTGCTCAGCACTACCAAAGATTAGCCTCGCCAGCTGGTGTTTCCAATTTATATTTTGGAAATTATTTTTAAAGAGGAAATTGTTCTGCAGGGGACCTAGTTTTGGATTATTTCTCTGAGAACTTCACCCAGCTGATGAGATCAGAGTTGAGGAGGTTGGACCACAGTGGTCAAGGCAGCCAGCATGCAAATAGTTAAAAGGACTGACGGCAGGAGAGGAGACGACAACCCAGTGTGCACAGAAAGGTGCAGCAAGCAGGCACAATGCTGCTGGGGAGCTTGTGAGCCAAGCTCTGCCACTTCTATCCCCTCTGACTGAAAGGAGAAGGGACACATTGACCTTTGGGGGATGGAAAGAAAAAAGCCTGGGACCTCTAATTTAATCCATACAACATGGGTCTGGGAACAGGAGCTGTGACGTGTGGAATAACCTGGCAATAGCTGCTCCTAATTAATATCTTGATCTCACTCAGACCTGGGACAGACAAATCCTAAGACCAGCCACCTCCTATCTGCCTTTTCTAAAGCAATACAGGCCCTCCAGTGCTTCTGCCTGACAGCCCCGTCCTCTCCTTAGCTGAAAGACTCCCATGGTTTTGATCATGTGGCAAAATATGTAATCAATTCCACAATACAACAACAATGAAACATCTTCTGTCTGGAAGCATTAGTATCCAGAAAGTAATAATGGCTTGGTCAGGACTGGAAACAAGACATCTGTCCTGTCTTCCCAGGGGTCAGATCCTCCATCCCCTGTGCTCAGAAATACATGCAGTGTGGGACTGGGCCATAGCCCTTGTGGTGAAATGACCTGCTTGTAACACATCAGTCACAAACCACAAAAAATTTCATTATAGCAAAGACAGATTAAAAATGTTTTCCTCTTATTTAAAGAGAAAGTGTGGCCCAAAGTGGTGTTGTTCTGCAGGACACATAAGCCAGAATTTTCAAGCTCTGTTTCACAATAATTCTGATAATCGCTGCTGTGCCTTTTTTCCTTGAAGATGTTTTGAAAGATCGCAGTGTTGCCAAAGAGGGCGTTAGCTCCAGGAGGTGACCTCAGGACATATGGAAAGGCACAGACTGACCATCCGGTAGGGACCGTACCCTCTGTTCTGGAGGGGTCCACCACCTCCTTGGCCTATGGGGAGAGCCCCATTGCCATGTCGAACCACAGATTCCTCAGACCAAATGCCAAAATTGTCTTCACACGCCTCAGGGGTCTTATGGAAATATTGGCCCTTGAACTTCTCAATATCTGGAAGGAGAAGAGATGGAAGGAGTGTCCAGGGCTGCAGGAGCCTTGAACTGCAATATTCAGCACAACTTTTGGTACAATCTAAAATCCCAGGGTGCTGGGACCCAGACTTTGGCCATGGGGACATGGCAGATTATATGTATTGGGAGAAGCCGGGGCTGAGCTGAGGGCTTCATTTCATTGCTTGCTTCAGGACCACTGCATTACAGAGCTGCCATTGCCTGAGCTCAAGCGACTCATGAGAAACACATCCATGCTTGAAAAAAAACAGCTATGAGAAGTGAACGAATGCAGTAAACGTAAGTTTTCAGGAAAGCATGTAAACGGCCTGTAAGAACTATTGACCATTGTCTTGCTGCTGAGACAGCAGAAATGGGAGCTGCTGTGTGCTAAGTATTGCAAAATAGCCATGCTATTTTTTGGCAGACACTTAAAGACTGTCTAGAGGAGTGGAGCCAGGAACTCCCTGTAAAATGTAACGTCACACAGTGATGGGACCAGCTCAGACCCCCAAGCTCAAAAACCATCTCCCAGCACCCTAATTCCCAATGCCACACATAGGAGTCATGCAACACTGTTGCTATAAAATGTCAGGGATGCAGACAGAAAAAAGGCTGGGATTACAAACAGATTTTTTGCAGTAAACCCAGATGGTAACCCCTGCTCTGCACACCAGGTCAGATTTTGCCAGCATCTCCAACAACCAACTGCAGTAAGGACTGAGCTGGTAAGAAAGTGAGGAAGCAGTTACCACGGCCTCTTCTTGCAGCCACGCTTTCAGGAGTTAGGTGGAGTTTTCTGGAGAAGCATGTGAGCAGCTTGGTAACCCACCTGGGGACCATGGGTCTGCACCACCTGCCTCCTGCAGTGGCTCCCAGTAACAGCAGCATGGTCTCCAGGAATAGCGTCAGTTCTGGGCTTTACCCATGAAACCAGAAACACAAGCAAAACCAGCTGTGATATATTTTCAAAGGTATAAGACTCGTTTTGTGAGGCATTAGGGAGGAATAATCCAATAGCAGTGAATCATCCATCTCATGCCACGCAGCATGTGTGTCAACAGCCAAGGATGCCGCCATAGCCCGGCTGTAGCCCCATGCTGATGGATGCAGCACCCAGGTGTTGGAAGGGGATGGTGCTGGCTGAGCATTTGGGCTGTTCCTCTGCTTTTCCCCAAACCATGTAGGATGGTATATTTCCAACCCTCATAACAAACTTCTATTTGCTTCCAGTCAACGACAGGATGAAAGCTTTGCTTTCACCCCCTCCAGTGAAGTAGGTACAGGCTGAGTCCCAGGTACCAGCATCTCCTGGCTTCCCATGTTACAGCTGCTTGGCTGGTATTATCCTGCAAATGACTTCCCCATCTGGTACACATGCAGCTTGCTCACCCTTCCTCTATACATGTGCCTCTAGCAGCACTCCATAAACAGCTTTTACCTCAGATAGACGGCAGCAGGACATACGGATGTATCTGGTGACTGCCACCAACCATTACAGCATCAAAAATGGCCAGTTCCTCCTTTCCATTAGTTTCGGTGACAACAGCCCACTGGCTGTTCACCACTGGCAGGTGGTTGAGAAGTCCTGGTATTTATTTTTTTTTATCCTGGTGACTGTAGTCTGAAAGGAAAACATAGCAAATGCATCAGTCTATGGGTCCCCGCACACTGTGATGCTGATGCAAACCAGGCAGAGCTGGATGCTCACTTGTGCTTCCCATCCTCACTTGTCCTAAAATAGCTGGGCCAGCTGTGAGTACTGGGTCAGCTCAGGCTTTCCTGGCTCATTGCCAGTGAGGAATTTCTAGGAAACAAGTATTTACTGACCCATGCAGAGGCAGAGATCCTGGCCCCAGTGGCATGGGACATGGGGAGCAGGCACCCCTTGACACTGATGCTGTTGCCTCCCACCATTTCAGCAAACTTTGGGCCACAGGAGGCAAGCTGGGTGGGCAAATTGGTCCTTGTTGGGTGCAGCACTTTCTCCAGCAAGGCAAAAATAATTGCTGTGGTGCTTGATCTGCAGGACACCATGCAGGTTCACTTGATATTCACCCAGCAACTGACCTTGGTGTTAGCATCCCCAAGACATCTAGCAGCAGTAATGTCATGAAATGCTGGCTAAAATTCTGCCTTTTTGGAGCAAACTGGTAGTGGATGAAAGTATCATGGGTGGTTACTGCTCCTGCACATGTAAAAATAATTAATTGGTCAAATAGCAGAGGAAGGTCGAAGCTGGTAGCTGGTGTAAAAGTAAACACAGGACACATCTCTGCTCTGCAAAAGACTACCCTGCAGTGCCCTCCTTTGGAGGAATGATGTTGATTTGGGGGGTTGGCCTCCTGGTGGGGTTGCACACATTCGAGCAGCTGCAGAACAGAGGAACTAAAAAACAGCAGCTGGGTATAGCTTCTCCATGATACTCTGGCCAGCAGTAACATCCTGTAACATGCCCAGGGACAAGCAGTACAGTCAGTGTGCCATGACCTCATATCTAATAGTGATGAGGTCATTCAACTCCTTTTGCAGGTGTAAGCCAGCTCTGGAGATCCTTTGTGGCAGCCTTGCACACATCCATTTCTTGGCTGCACCTGTGGTAGGGTAGCTGCCCTGCCAGCACCCCACAAACCCACTTCATTTATTCTCCTGACACCTCCCCAGTGTACCCTACAGCTCTCAGCACCAACAGCTGCCTCTCATCCCTGCTGCTCTTTCTTTCATGTAACTTGGTACCGTGGCTTCCAAAAGGCAAGGGCTCCCAGTCCCCATGGCATTCAGCATGGATCTTGCCAGCACCCCACATATCCAGCACAAGGGAAGCAGCTGCATCCCCTACCCCTGCAGGTCACATCCTAACCAGTTAACAAGGCTGTCATCATTAGTGAGACAGAAAATTACAGCCATACACCATGCATGACTTGTTAATTGCAAAATAATTTTAAAAACTGATCAGACAATGCCACTATATTTTTAATTGTGTTCGAGATAGGAGGTGCACCTGAGGTCTTTTGAGTTGGACAACAATCATAAGAAGGGATTTCTTCCCACCATGGGTACAGACATGTCATTTGGACTAGAAGAATCAACAGCTTGTAAACCTCTTCATCTCCTGGCAGGAGGAAGAGTGTGAACAGAGGCACTGAAAAGGGAATGGCAGGTGTCCTGTGGTCTCATTTCCAGGGCTGGAGTTCACAGTAAGGACATTATTTTGCATTTATGTGGTGCCACTCATAAAACCATGGAGTATTCTGCAAAGATATAAGCTATTGCTGTATGAAGGAGAAAAGCCAAGATGCCTTCAGCTTCCCTCAGGCAGAATGCATCCTGGGAAGCACTGAAATCTCTTCCCCTCTCCACTCCAGGCTTTTTACCTTGAACCATTTGTGTTGGAGGAGGTTGATGTGCTTGGCATGCTTGCAGATGTGAAGCCTGGTGTTGTGCATGTACTTGGGCTTTCCAAGGGATCAGCTTTGGAGTCATGGTTAAGTTGACTTAATACAAATGAACTGCCAAGCTGGCTTTATGGATTCCCAGCCTAAAGGACATGTGAATCCTCTCCTGCAGGACACGACCTGCAGAACGAGGAGAACTTCTATGAATTAAAACATTTCTTAGAAAATGACACCCAGGAGCGATGCAGAGAGAGAGCACGTCTGCTCCTGGCCCTGGTATGGGGACAGAAAAGGTCAACCCAAGGCAGGAGGAAGGGAACAAAGGTGCAGGAAGAGTCAATCATTTACCTGGAGTGACACAGCTGTCTAGCGTCTGAAAGATGAAAAGGTCATGGACCTCTTGGCTCAATTTCACAGCTGCCATTTTCTTCAAAAGAAAAAAAAAATATTTTTGACATTTCTTCTCTCTAAAAAGGAAAAACAAAGGGAAGAAGAACTGCAGGTGTGGGAAGGCAAAGAAAGGGAAGAGGAGAAAAGTTGAAGTGGCTTTCCCTGGGGGTAGGGAGGAAATAATCAAAAGTTTCAGCATTTCTAATGGCACCAGAAGTAGTCCTGCCCCAAATCTGCAAACTCCTGTTTGACTTTCTATCATATGCCACAGGAAGGTGAGAGCAGAAGATGGCTCCTAACCCCAAAAGAGCAAGAACAGTCATGAAAAAGCAGTCTCACAAAAATCTTCCTTCTTCCAGCCCAAAGCTGCCCCACACCAGCAGCACGAATAAGGCTGGAGGTGGCTTCCTGCAATGCTGGAAGCAGGTTACAGCATGGCAGCAGGAATCCAACTGGGGACAACCTGCAGTGACAAGGACCATGAGACACTGATGCCACAGTTTGCCTCCGTGCATGCTGTGATCCCGGGCCCGTGCACGGCTTGTGTGATTGCAGCTCTGTTTGTCCTGGCTACTATCAGGGCTGCCGCACCACAAGAGACACAGGCATTCATTAACCAAGGGCTGGTAGGGGTGGTGGGTATGGTGGGTAGGGGTCACTGGCCACCAAAGCCAGTCCCTGTGCTTTCGACCCTCCCGCTGGTAGCTGCAGCAAAGCAGAGGGTGAAAAATCCTCAAATTTTGATCCGTTTGCTGCACATGAAGGCTCCCTGGCAGAGCAGCCAGAGGGGCGCTTGGCACAGATGCGGGCTGCAAGGCTGGGCAGCAAGGCTGGGCAGCGGCTTGTCCATGTGCTGCACCTCTCCTGCTTTAGCTGAACTGGGCTCTGTACCGCTGTGTGTGAACCAATACCCACAGCAAGAGCCAGGTACTTCCCTAAGGAACACTTCTGTCCAAGCAGCTGAAAAGAGGAAGATCCAACAATGTACCAAAGGGCAATAAATCCCAGTGCAGCACCTGGAGTGCAGCAATCAGCCCAAGGAGAGCTGGGCACCATGCCAGCCAGGAGCAGCCTTTGGCCTCGCAGAGGGCACATGGGGACTCCTCTGATAACATCACCTGGCGTGGCTGCAGAGCTGCAGCTGGGCTCCTGCCCAACTCTGCTGGCAGACAAGGACAAACCAAACTTGCCAGAGGTGCCATGATCATCCTCTCCTCCTGCATTCCTCCAGCTCTGCTCGGCCCTTTGATGTGCAGCTACATTGTTCAACCATCTTTGAAGTGTGAAATGAGAAACACCCCATGCAGGAGGCTAGGCAGAGCCTCCAGAGCAGCCAGCAGCGCTGCAGCAGCCAGGGCTGGTCACAGGGGACAATAAATTCACAGCTGGAGCTATACAAAATGAGTCAGTAAACAAGAGTCTTTGCTTCGCATTTGCTCTGCACTAATTGTGTCAGAGCACTTTCTTAACCAGCTCTTGTTTTTCTTGAATGCAGCTAAAGATATATTTTTCATTTGCTTTTCCACACCCTGCTTCCTCATTTTTGTTTGCGAGAAAAATCCTTCCAGGAAAGGACTCCAGGACCATTCAAATCAGGTTGGGTGCTGATGAATGGAGCACGCCAGGGGAGGCTAATGCCTTGCTGTGGGGGAGCGAATGTAACAGCACCTCTTTGCTCTCCTTAACCCTCTGTCAGCCCTGAAAGTTTGTTTTGTCATTTCCTTGGAAGCCGTTCTAATCCACAGCCTTTCAGCGGAGGTGGGAGCTCCAAGAGCATCTCCCTCAGTTTCACAGCTCACCACCTTCCCAGACAAGGAAAAAACAACCAAAAAACTCACCATGCCCTTCTCCCATGAAATCTTTTTTAGGTACAGCAGTTGCAACAGGACAACATGTCTCACTGCATTCATCTCAAATAAATCTCTCCTCTAACCCCTTTCACCCAACACTATCACCCAGACTTGGAGCTTGGTGTCCTGCAGACCTCCAACTCATCTCCACACCTTCTCTGAGTTTCATCCTTAGGCAGAGTCTCTCTCTCTCTCTCTCTATCCTCCCTCATTTTTAATTCTACCCATGTTCTGTTTTCTAGAGGTGCTGTCTGGATGCAGGCAGGATACCTAGAGCACCCATAAACTGCTGAGAGCATCAGACAAAGCCTCACAGAAGCCACAGACATGCCATTGCAGCACCTGGCTTTTAGGATATCACACAGGGTCATCCTTTCCTTGGGCAATCACCTGGCATGAAGTCACCCAAGTGTGTACTCAGCTTCTGATGTGCTCCAACCCTTGCACAACCTGGCAGTCCATGATGACATGTGTATCAAACAGCTTCATGCAACCCTGGCAAAGCACCACTCTGGCTGGTCATGCACAGCCCTTGCCCTGCAGAGTGTTTGCTGCAGCTTGCCTGGGGCCAGAGGCTCTACAGACATACACAACCCATGGGATCTGCTCCCAGGTGTAGGAATCATCCCACGGTCACTCTTCTCACAAGAAAACCCCATCCTGCCCTGCCAGTATTTTGACAGGGGTCTCCCCGAGGAAAGGGTTGTCCTCTATCACAAACATACAAGCCTTGCTTGGAGCCCCAAGTCTCAGTGAGGTCCCAGGCTGGGATTGCAAGGTTTTTCTGCACACTCCCACTGCAGAAGAAACAAACACAGCCTTTGTTCTGTGAACAGGACACCAGCAGCTCAAGTCTTAGCACAAAACTGCTCCCGGATGCTTTGTGATCATACCTGCCTGAGAACAGGTTTTGTGGATTTAATGGTCACGTCATTCCTGCTAGTTCACCATGCTCTCCTTTTTGTCCTCGGAAGAGAGGGACCTTGCAGAAGGCGTCTGGTTTAACCACCCTGGAGCAGGAAGGCGGCAACTACCGTGAGAGAAAACGTTCATAAGCAGTATGTGAGAAAAATTTCCCCTTTACACCTTAAAGAAAAGCCTTAAAATTAATCTCTAGCTCCCTCCTGTGGCTCTCGTATACAGCCTGCTCTAAACGCGGCTTAGATAAAGCTTTACTAAGGGGTACCCTGCTTTCACTATGGGAATATTTATAGCTCCCAGCCATAGACTGGAATTACTTAACACACATAAGCAAAACGCATCCAGATGCTTAAACAGGTATTAGCATTGCACACACGATCCAGTTTGCCTGATGTTTGTACCAGGCAACCTGGGAGGAACACTGAATGAACAGGTGAAACCCTGCTGCCTTTTCTGTCAGCATTCAGATCCATCACACAAAAGCCCACCTCACATCCCAGTTTTCATATCCACACTCGCATTCCAACTGGCTCTGCCCTTTCAGGATGCTAAATCACTGCTGCCCCAGGGAAGGCAGCCTGGCCCAGCTTGGCTGGCTAGCTTATATTTTATTTACATTTATTTTCTCCACACTATATTGGGTCATGTACCCCATGGTTCTGTGAGCTGTTTTATGTATTTCCATATTGTATAACTTCCCAGATTCACATACTCAAAAGCAATATCTCTACTGCTAAGATGTCTTTACGCTTGTATTATTTATTCTTCTCACCTTTGCACCCACAACCCATCTATACTTCCCATGCCCTACTCCCAGGCAGTCCTAGTGATCAGATTGGTTTTGAAGCAAAAACATCAAATTCCTCATGGTGAAAACCAAAAAGCTTTGACCAGCCATGGGTGCAACACAACCCCTTTTTTCTTCAGGACCTGCGCTCCAACACAGCTACACATTTCTGCCTTCTTCCTGTACTGCACACGTACTGAGTAGGAGCTGGCAGCTTTTGGGTGGAAAAGACTCGTGGCTGTCACTTCTGCCTATGTGGCTCCCTGCAAGCAGACCTCTGCTCCATGCACTCGTAAGCTGCTTGCAACCTAGGAAGCTGGAATAAATAAGTCTCTGCATGAAAAACCATCACTGGGGCTTTTCGCCTGTGGCTTGCTGCCTCAAGAGCTCCACTGTACCCAGAGAGATGAGCAATTCTGTTGGCTGAGTCTATCCCAAACCCCAGGTCGGTGGAACTGATTTCCTTCCATGCCAATGCCCTTTTGCATTGTTGTCTTGCCATTGCTCTGCCTGTTGTCCAAAACTTGCAGAAATAACCTCAGAACAGCTTCTGGCTTTTTTGCTGTAGGGTTATTGCTAAATCTTATTATACTTGCTGTCATGCTAGGAAAAAAAAAAATCATCCACTTCAGTACAACCATTAACCATAATTAGTGCTTAGTGACACAGACAATCTGGAATGCGTGATTCTGATTTCTGCTACCATTCAATAAATATCCTCAAGTACACAGGGAGCAGATAGCAAAGTGCGTAATCACTCATTTACGCTCCTGCAACTACTTTCAATTGTCCCAGCAAGCTCGCAAAGAACATTTTTCATGTTTTTCTAGCCCATATCTGCAGCCATTGGCTTTCCCTGGTACACCAGGCTGAGAGACTGAGAGCCTGACAGATGCAGCCCTAACATACTTGGGTATCTGGGGCAGAAAAGCTCTCAGTCTTGAAACAGGCTGCTCCTGGCCCAAACCCTGCCTGCTGGTCACACGTAACGCCATGCCTGGAACCCAGTTTGTGCTGGGACTCACCGGGCTGCTGTAGCATTTTCTGAGGCTGCTCCCTTCCCAGCAAACTCTTTATATTTCTGCAGACCTTTTATAATCTCTAAAACCATGCAGCTTGGCTATGCGACACCACTATCTGCTCCTGCAAGGTGAAGGGCCTGTTCTCTGCAGGGGTTTTAAGGAGCTGATAGAAGATGTTGCCTCTAGGGTTAAGTTCATTTGCATTAAGATATTAATTAACTTACCTGTTGAATTTTTAAGTCTGTCTCTGGAGTCTGAAAGAGCCTGGGGCCCTCCACAAGTGATGCAGAAGTTGCCCTTCATGGGTTGGTTTTCTCACACTGCCTCTGTCTGGGTTGGTCCAGGGATGTGTAATGGATCAGCAAGGTCTGATGATTGCTTCCCAGGTTAGCACAGGCCTCCACTGGGTCTGCAGGCATTCAGGCTTGGCCAGGACAGTGCTGGAGCACACAGACCATCCTAGCAGGGTCTTTTGAGGTGCCATCCAGTATGAATTTCATCAAACTCCCAGCTCACTTCCCCTGGCTTAGGGAGGCATTCTATCTCCTGAGAAGAAACAAACCCCAACTCAGCAGGAAAAGTGTCAAAACTGGACCTTCCCTACTCACAACTCAATGCAGATAAAGGCTTGGAAAAATTCTCAGAAGGGGGAGTATCTGAGCCTGACCTTAAATGGGGTCCCAGCAACAGATGTGTGTATGTGGGTGGTCCTAGATGAGGCTGCCTGGGGCAATTAAACCCATTAGTGCCTTCAGGGCCTTGACACTCAGGCTAATGAGTTTAGTTCCTCCCTTAGGCTTAGTCATGGTGTAGGTTAAACAGCAGGTGAGAAGCATTTTGTTGAAGTTAATCTAGCTCCTGTCCAAAATGGCCCAGATGCAGAAAGAGATGCTTATGGCAGGAAGGGTTAACAGCCCCAGACTGGCTTCTGTGTGGATGCAGCCATCTCTCTGCTGGGTGCAGGGATCCAAAGCACATCCATGCTCCCCAGTGCCCACAACCATGATGCTGAGCAAGCCCAGAGCTGTGGGGGCCAGACTGTGGGGAAACCCTTCAGCTCCACTCCATGCACAGCCCAATTACCAAACACAGGTGGGTGGGAAGTGCATGGAGCCTACACTTGCTGTTTTACTCCATCCTTCCCCTGCAGGCATGGAGCTCCCTGCTCCAGCTGGTGCCATGGGCCAGGTACCAGCTCCTCCAGCAGCACCCACAACCAGCCCCACGCCGGTACATCAGCATCCCCACCGTTCAGGCTGGGACATTTGATGGCACCAACTTGACTCTTGTTGTTCAGCCTTCCCTCACCCCGGGGGCTGAGCCCTGTGGGGATTGTGGCAGCTGTGGGCACTCAGGTCCCTCTGTGGACCACAGAGGGGCTGCTCTGGCATCGCCACTGCCGGGCTGGGCTTTTTAAGGAAGCTGCTCATGGTCCAGCACGCAGCTCCTGTCCCTGGGCTTGTGCCATGGTGAGGACCGGGATGAGGCACTGCTCTGTTCCAATGCTGGTGGTGCACCTGGACACATCACCCTGTAAACTGGGAGGACAACCTCACATCACCCCCGCATGACAGCATCACTCTGATCCCACCAGCTCCACAGAAACAGAGGAGTGAAAGTGCTAATAATTAAGCCTCTGTTAAGCACAGCAAAGCTCTTTAACTGCTGGTGCTGCAGTGACAGGGATTTGCTTTGCATCTGCTGTTAAAAGCAGCCTGTGCAAAACTTCTGGCTTGTGTGCCAGCCTCAGGGTGAGGAAGATGCCCCATCAGCCACCCACTTTTACCTGCTTCCCTCTTGCAGTCTGGGCCTCCAAACACCAACTCACACACACTGGTGATGCTCCAGCTCCTGCATTGGGAGCGCACCGTGGCAGCTGCTCTGCTGCACATCACCTGCTCCCTGCCCAGAAAACTCCCTCTGTTAAAGGTCTGGTCCTCACCTTCAAAAGACGATGACTCTAGTCAGTGGCTCATCGCTCCCTCTGTGTAATATCATTGATGTACTTTTGTAAAAACACTCTTTCTAACTGCAGGTCCTTGTATGGTGACTCCATCCCACCCTAGGAAAAAAATTTAGCTCCTCATCAGCTCAAACTGCCTGTAAAGTCCTGAATTTTTGCTCCAGAAGGGAATTTCTCATTGCCTTGCACTGAGCTGTGATTTTGCAGCCCTGGTCAGCCATTGGCTGCATTGCCAACCTCTGCCTGAGGACACCCAAGTGCATCAGTGAGGGCTGTCACAGTGCCTGTCACCTGGGGATGAAGGGGCAAAGGGGTGGCACTGCACTGCCAGTCCTTACCCTGCAGGCTCCTTGGATGTGCACCAGCTCCATGGCGGGGAAAGAAATCTCGAAGAGATGTTTCTAGGCTGATTAAAGTTAATTAGCTCAAATTATGCCTCTGAAGGGAAATGTTTCTTATTTCAGGTTCCCGCCAACTTGGGCCCAAGCCTGGTTTTCATAAGGTCGGTAACTGCAAACAGATAGAGCCCTTTCATTGGAAACAGACAGCACAGCATATAATTAAAGAAGTATGCACTGGCATCTCAAAGAACCGTTTTCAATTACTGCTATTTTGAGAGGATTAAGGAGAAATATTTCAAACAAGACCACTGCAAAAATAGATTTTGTTTGTCATTAACTTTGAAATAATATTTGACTTAAGGGCTGAAATTTCCATATGCCAAGTCTGCCTCTGGCGGCACTTTCCCCAAGGGCTGGGAAGAGGATGATTCATAGCAGCCCGGGAGCAGAGCTCCCTAGGTATGGTCCTATTTCCACATGGGAAATGCCTTCTTTTTTCCCTGGCCAGTTTTATCTCTGTGGCAGCCTGAAAGTGACACAGAGGGCAGCCTCAGATGCAAGGAACACACCACATGGGACTTGGTTACCAGACTGCACCTGAAGTGCTCTGGGGTCACATTGCTGCTGCTTTCAGATAGAAACACCCTCCCACGGAGGGCGTGATGGCTCCCTTCATCCAGATGCTCTCCTTGGCCAGGCCAGCTGTACCTCTGACCCTTGTGATTTGCTGCCCTGTTTCTGCATAGCACGAGTCTGTGGGTGCGAATTTGGGCTGGTCTATTCTGCCAGCAGCCATGCAGGTGGCCTGGAAGATGCTGTTTTGCCGTAGTCACTGCAATAGTAAAAAGATGCATACTGTAATGTACCCGGATAGGATGGAGACCACCTCACCCAATCACAGACATCTCAGTGCCAGGATTTGTTGAACAGCTTCTGAGGAGTCGGTAACTATCCATATGAAAGGATCTCAGACTCATACTTGCAGGTTCAACACCTAGTTATCAGGCAACTTGAGTGCATTGAGTCTCCAAGCTTTGTTTGGCATGTGCAAAGTGGGCATGTTCATCTTCCCTTTGTAGGGCTTGACTTCTCCAAGTAAAGGGCTATTTCTCACAGCACCTGAGACAGTCGTGCCCCTGACTCCCCAGAGGCTCCTAAAGGCCTGTGTGGAGTCAACAGCATGGGAAGGGCCTGGCCACAGGGTGGTGAGAAGGGCTCTTCACTGACATTTGCCCAGGGAGCTTATGAGGCTCAAGCAACAGAAACACTGGTCCTAGTAGGATCATGAGAAATCATTTCTCTGTGCTATTTACAGCAACAAAGGACATACTTTTCCTTTTGGAAACACCACAAGGAGGATGTTTCTCATGGCTGTTGAGAAAGAGGGGTTCGACTTTGGGGAATAGCATGGGTTGGGGTGCGTAAGCTTAGGGCAGTAAGGCAACACATCAAAGAGAGCCAAGGACACCAAAAATGGAGTTTGGCCACTTCCATGTCAAAGTGCGAGGCTGTTGGCACCAGCTCAGACTCTTGCATGTGAGAGCAGTTACGGAGATGTCTGATGAGCAGAGGCACCAAAAGACAGCTCCTCTCCATGTGCACAGGCCAGAGGCATTTCTAAATGCATGGCCACTGGGTCCAGGGGACATGTGACCGCTTCCCTGTCCCACAAAGTGACTGATGGGCAATGAAAAGGCTGAGAGGTGTGGGCTTCCTATTTGTCAATGGAGCTATATAACCCGAAGGGTTACCCAAGGTGCTTTCTGTTTCCAGACCTGCATGCTTCAAAGGTTCAGAGGGCTCCATCTCAGCCACAAAGCCTCCAAACACATTGCAAGAGCTAGTGGAAGGGGGAAAATAGCACACCAAAGCAGATTGGGTCAAACAAGCCTAGGCTCATGGAAATTTCTCACTGTTAGCAGGTCTTGGGTAGCTGTTGGACTAAAAGCACCTGAGAGGAAGCCACTAGCCTTGGGAAGCAAGCATCAGGAGATGCATCTCTGCTGTGACCTTAGAGCAAAAACATAGCCACAAAGTCCTGCCAGAATAACATCACCCAGAAGCCAGGCGGCAGGGAGAGGATGGCAGATGTAGGAGGGTGCATGTCTCCAAAGATAGGGAAAGAAAATGGATAGTTCAAGCAAAGTGCAGCATGGGTAGATAGCTGAAGAAATGCCTGTTTTCCACATGCAGTATTCCAGTCCCTGTAAAATTGAAGTGCATTTCATGACTAGTGCAATCAATTCTCCTGTAGGTAATCCAGCATCTTCTCATGGAGCCCCTGATGCCACTTGCAGTGATTTCAGGTCAGCCCTGCACCCATGCTGATAGGCAGTGCAGGCCAGAGAAGGGTATACGTCGGGATGGCAGCTGGCACTTTCGCCCTGTACCCCCTCTGCTTCTGGGTGCCACCCCCCACCATTGATCCCTCCTGAGTGCCAGTGTCCAGCACAGCACCAAGCTTCGGATGGTGGCTCCCCAGGAGTGCAGGGTCATGGCCTCATCTCTGTCCCCATCTCCATCCTCAACCTACTCCTCAGCTCCTCTCCAAAGAGCTGTTGTTTGACCTTTCTTCTCCCAGATCTCTTGTTGCATCTCCAGCCACTCCCACTCTCCCCATCCAACCTTTCGCCAGCTTTCCTGGGGCAAGACTTGACAGGGCTCTGAGCAGCCTGATCTAGTTGAAGATGTTCCTGCTCATTGCAATGGGAGTTGGACTAGATGACGTTTGAAGGTCCCTTCCAACCCAAACTATTCTATGATTCCATGAAGCCAGAGCTGGGGCTGGCAGGACCAGCCTCAAGCACCTCAGGTCCATGCACAGGCACTGGCTCATCATCCAGCATCAAATCTCAGGGGTCACCCACAGGCAGAAGAGGGGAGGACACAGCTGGGCAGGAAATGCATTAGTCTCCCTCATCCCTGCCCACCTCCCTCCCATCTCACCCCACAGCCCCTCCAGCTCCTCTGTATCACTGCCAGGCATCCATCAGCTGATGGATGTGCTTGGTACTATCCCTGGCATAAGTCTGAGTCACTCCTGGTACTTGCCAACCACGTCTAAGATCACGAAGCATCACTGCAATCCCCATCAGCACTGATTCCTTCCACCATAGTGCTGGGCAGCCTCTCTCAAGACTCCTATGAGCCCTCCAGGAAACACCCTGTGGAGAACACAATTAGATGTCAAAGAGCAGAAGGATTTCAGCTCTGGCTAAGTTCTGGCAGGTCCCCAAGGCTGGGGAGGAGAAAAGTCTTATGAAAACACTCGTCAGAAGGTGGTGAGAAATTACACTTAGGTCGCTTGAACTCCAGCCCTGAGGAAAGGGGTCAGGCCCACAGAGTAAAGCCCAGCTGGATGGGAAGAAGCCAGCAGAGTTTTTTTGGGGAGGAACTGCTTGGTTTGTTAATTTGATGACATCTCCTTGGATGGGTTTTCCTTGACTTGGGATTACAGGTCTGGACCCACTCGTTCACTTCCGCTTGGTGGTGCCTCTCCTGCCAACACCATGGAGTGGTTCATGCCTGGGTGTGATGCTTAGATTTTGGGCATGGCCCACCCAGCTGCAGCACTGCTAGGTGATTTTACTAGGTGAAGCACAAGAGCTGCTTGCCCACAGGATGCAAACAAGTTGGGCATTAATGACATGATCCAGCCCAGGAGAGTGGGCCTATAGATATGGTTTAAGCAAATGACAGTATGATGTGAATCTCCTCTTAACATATTTTTGGGGGTTATGGAATGGTTTTCTGACTGCTATTTGACAGCCTTTCACAGATGCCAAACTTCCACTTCCAAAAGCAAGTGATTTTTGAGCACTTTGTCTCAAAGGAACTTTGTCTCCCAAGAGAAACTTCCTTTTGAAAACAGTTCCCTAAAGTTCTTGAGGCACTTGGAAGATTTTTGCTTTTAAATTACAATTTTTAAAGAGCCTTTAAAGGAGGATGTAAGGCAATGGGTGGGATCCCACGAACAAATTAAGTTATCAGCAGTCCTTGTATTTATTTTTCCCATGGAAAAAAAGTCCTTTTTCACTTTCAAGCATTTAAAGTGGCTATATGCACCAAAAGAGCTTGCAAAATGTTTCCATTACCTGGTCCTACGTATTTTGGACACGCTACCGAATGGATTAACTAGTGGGTTGACCTCCTGAGGTCTTCCAATACTGTTGCAAATGTTTGGTTTTTTTTTTTTTTTGAGAGAAGCACAGCATTGCTGGAGACAAAAGAGAAGTATTTGTTGGTTTTGATGGCTTGCATATATGTAAGTGTTCATTTTGAAATTGTGGCCTTGTGGGGATGGGATAGGTTGACTCCTATTATAACAGGATGCTGCTTTCTACCCAAGGCATCCTGAGGGAGTGTTTGGACTGGTCCTGAAAGCCCTGGAGACTGTCCAAAGACAGTATCTCCTTGTGCATTCTCCCGCAGATAGCTCCATCCAGGTCCATGCAGCAGCAATCGACAAGCAAATTTATTTTCCCTCTCCTTCCAGCTCCAGATTACCCTGGAAAGACCAGCATCCTTGCAAGAGCTACTTCTTGGTAGATTTATAGCTCGGCTGCATGGCTGTATGCAGTTCAGAGTTTACATAAATGCTGGGCACAGTCCCAGCGCTGGGTGCTGAGTCAGGCGCCCGCCTGTGCGATGCTCCCACGTCACCAGTTCAAACAGGCCTCGAGGAGCAACTGTGCTGACATTTCACACTGTTGCCAACAGTAACAGTCACTGGAGTGGCCAAATCACAGGGCTTCATGTCCTGGAGAGAAAGAGTTTTAAATCTTCCTTTTCCCAGCCCCTGACCTCAAGCAAACACAACGTAATTGGGTTGTCCCAGTTGACGGCGGGTTTGATTCATTTTGCTGTCAGGAGATTTCTCTGGCTGGGTGTACAAAGAGGGTCCTTGGTCCTGGCTCAGTTTCCAGTGTCTGCAGAAGGAACAGCTCCTGGAACCCTCCACTGCAGCCCACCAGGGCCTGCTGGGCATCCCCAGCTTCTGGAACACTGTCACAGGTGATGGTGGGTTGAAAGGTGGATGCAGAATAACAGCCACACCTGCACTTCGGGGGGGAAAAAAATACTCTCCACTGCAAGAAAAGTAAAGTGTGAGAAGGAAGGGGACTCCCAAGATGAGGGAGAAGGGGCACCCTTGCTGTTGCTGTTGAAGGCGAGTATAATGGGAACAAAATGCTGTAAATCCTCCCTATCATGCAGACACCCACTGCAGCTCCACGGTGGAATTCACAATGTCCAGCCTGGGCACTTCTGTTATGGATCATGCTCCAGCTCAAGACAGGGATTCATTTGCAGCCTGGAATGATAAAATACAGCACAGAAAGGCTTTTTATATTTGCATTTTGTTTTGTTTTTATTTATTTTTGGGGAGGGTTTTTTTTGTTTGTTTGGTTTTGGTTTTTTTGTTTTTGTTTTTCTTACCCAAGATGTCAAAAACTCCATTATTTCTTAGCTACAACAGTACATGGTATTTAACTTTGTGCCTCACTGTGGGTTTTTAGAGCTGCCTAGTTCTCATAAGCCCTCCCTGTGTATCTGTATCTCTATTCCCCTCCTGGGAAGCTGCCCTTCTCGTTCCTGAGAAATAGAAGCTGCAAATGCCATAGCACCATCTGGCTGCAGCAACTAGGTTGATGCCAAAACTCCTCACTCTGCATCTAAACAGACTCTCCTGTATCTGCTCTTTCCAGATGCATCTCCATTCCTGGAAATGCAAGGAATGGCCAAAAGACATAGACCTCCTTATGACTTGTTATACAAATGTGATATAAGGCTTCTCAGAAAACATCTCTGTGCTGTTCCTCATATGCTCCTTGCCTGCATTTTAATAAGGTAATGTTTGGGAATAGTTAAGTAGCTGTCTTGACTTGTTTAACTTGATAGCCACAGATATTTCACTGAGCTGGTGCGGGATTTATGTCTCAATAAAACAATAACATTTGGTAAGCGTTGCGGTTTCAGGGAGATTTATGTCCCATCAACAATCTGAGAGGGATTTATAGGGCCTGTCAGAGGTAGGGTTACAGGAGGTGCCCTCTGAGAGACACCGAGAACCCTATGTCTTACTACTTGAGGGTGGTTCCTCAGAGAGACCAAGTCCTGGAGCAGTGCAGCCTGCTGACATATTGCCCTGCTAATGTTTGTCATTAATAAAACTAAACACAAGGGCTGAGGGAGCTGCCTGGTGATGGAAAGCATTTTGTTATGTGCTTCCCTTCTTCCAGCTCTGTAACAGGCAAGGAAGAGTAGTGGGGAACCCATCACAACCCAGCCCCCACAAGGGAGTTCATGTTCTCTCTGGGAAGAGGCCAGGGATGACCACACTGCTGCCACATTGTCCTTCAGAGTTGTCCCTCAAAGGGTCACAACCAGCCATCAGCAAGAGCCTTGAGACAGTAGCAGGATACCTGGAGCAGGGATGAAGCCCAGGAGGAAGCAACAGGGCTACAGGACATCGGTTTCCAAGAGATGGAGGACTGTGTCTCCTAGTTGCTCTTCAAACCAAGCATTTCACAACACTGCCATTTAAGCACAAACTGTATGAGTTAGGGACAAGCTGCAATACAAACAATCGAATTCCATGTTGCAGGTGGCTTACCAGAGCAGTTCCAGTACCAGAGAGCTCCAGTGCCTGGGCTTTCGCAGGGGCCACTGGCTAGGAAACAAAATGTCATCTCCAGCAAGTTTAGGAGGTCCTTCTCTCTGCTGGGACAAACTCCTTAACTGGTTTTTGACCAACAGAAGTTTCACCAGTGTCTTCGCAATTTCACTGTCAGAGCTTTCCTGCCAGAAATCAAGCCAAATAAATCCTTGAAAGTACAAGAGGAAAAAAAATAATGACTTTTTGCTTTGTTTAGGAGAGTTGGCAAAGTCTGTGTAAACTTCTCAAAGCACGATAGCCCTGTGAGAGGCTCAGTTTCACTCCCAGACATGAGCTCTGGAGCATCGCCTTTCCTTGAGTCCCAGCAGCTGATGTACTTCTGAAGACAAATTTCTTTGGGTTGAAATTGCTCCCTCCTGAGTCTCAGCCTAGACATACATCATCAGCAAGATTCATACGATTAAAATAACTGTAAAAAAGTGATTGATTTTGCAAGCAGCAGGTGCTGGAGTGAGAAACAACGCTCCAGAGCAGAGCATCAGAGCTGCAGAGCTGAAGGAGCACAATGCTGGGAGCTGCAACATCTTTGCTTACCAATTCTCATGGTGACAGAAATACAAGTCAAGCTTGATGAGAATTAAACCAGCTTTAAATGTTGTTTCAGCCCTGGCAGTTATTAGGACAAGTTTGAACTTTTGCAAACAACAGCAATAAGTTTCCTGAATAGAAGCTGTGTCTGGCAGCACCATGATTTGTTCAGCCTCATCACAAGGAGACCAGGACATGCTTTAGGTGCTCCATTCAGCAGCCCTTTGGCTTGAGGGTATCATTTACTAGTTGCAGAATTGTCCAGATATCCTTCAATCAGACTCTCCACTGAGCTGCCAGAGCTCAACTGGGAGGAAAGAAACCTGTTGTTGGACATCGCAACTTACACCTCCTAGGAATGACAGGAAAAAAAAAAAAGAAATCGTGTCAAAAAGTTAAAAAAAATCTCCTTCCTCACTGGCCAGGTTTTGATTGACTGCTCTGAGCAGGCTCTGGCACCAGGAGTCAGCGCTCCCCAGATTAGCAAGCCGGCAACACCACGCTTTGAAATGCAGCTCCTTCCAGTTCATCACTTCTATCATTAACATGGGGATTGCTATTAATCACCAAGTGTACGTGTCCTCATTATTCATAACGAGACATGGACAACCGTGCTGCCATCCCAGCCAACACACCAGCTTCTCCAAGCAGTGTTTGGTTAATGACCCATATCTTGAAGGTGTCCCAGGAAAAACAAGCTGAGGCAGAGTCACCCAGTGTCAAATAAACCATGAATGTTAGATTTCATTAAAACAGTGACGTCTGAGTACATAAGAGTTTTGGAGGGGGTTTTCACATTTTCAGTCTTCTCTTGAAAGATTTTGGATTTGTTTGTTCAATGTATTTTTTGCCAGGAAAAACAATTATTTTTCATTTTTAAACAAGTCCCTCCAACTCTCACTTTTTTTTTTTTTTTTTAATACTAGAAAAGGTGACAAAAAAAAAAACCACCAAACACCAACCATGCAGAGAAAGCAGCTTTTCAGCCACATTAACACAAACTCACTCTTCCTCTCTTCCAGAAAATGACCAACAGGGACAAGAGCCCCCATTGTACCAGCCAGTGCAGGGACAGAAGGGCTCATCCCAGGTCTCTCCAATGGGTTCCCCAGCCCTTGCATGGTCTCAGCCCTGATACGCAACAGACTCTTCCTTCAGGCCCTGCTCACAGTTACTCCACCCCTCCCCAGGACCTACCTCCTCTCCATCCCTTTCTCTTTCTTTTCCCTTCTTTTGCTGCCCCAGAGGAGCTGTGCTACCTGTTGGTGTTTGATGAAGAAAGGGGAACATAGGGTGGGCAGATGGGAAAGCAGAGCCTGGACCCTCAGAGGGCAACCAGGGGTGTATTTGTGCTGTGAGGTCTGAGTTGGAGGCAATGTCACAGCTCCATTGCGGGTCCATGTCCAAACTGTCCCCCATGCAGCAACACGAGGAACATGGTGTGCCTGCTGCAAATGCACTGCAGAGGGATGCCCGCACCAGCTGGTGTCCTTGGTCAGGGTCCCACTAGGTCTCCAGGTAGGATGAGAGCCTGAAGGAAGGGAGATATGCAAATCAGAGCAAACAAATCAAATCTCACCACTGCTGTCCTGACTCTTGCACCTACAGCTGTAACTCAAGTAAATATCTGCAGACATTAACACAGCACATGCAACCACTAGTTGCATGTGTGCAGCTTCTGAGACATATTCTCTAAACACATGTTTTTGGGCACAAGCACCTTCCAATTGCCACTTAGTATATGCTTCTCCGCGGTGGTTTCAATAAAGCCAGTGCATACAGCAATTAGCTTGAGGTTATGCACAGGCAGCAATGCCATCTCCTGAAAGGAGGGGTACTGAGTGGGACCCACTTTTGCATGCACAGCTTACTTAGGGTGTGTATGGTGGGTACACACACATGTGCATGTGATTGCATGGGCACATTCATGCTTATACGCTCCCCCTGCCACCTTAGCCCAAAGATTGACCACAGCAGTGAAGGTGCTGCCAGGGCTTCCATCCAATGGAAGGAGAGCAAATATCCTGGCACCATTAGTGGTCTATGATGTGTTTTTTTAATTAGGAAAAATAACTTTGCTGACTTTTCTATTCTAATCCTGTTCCATTCTCTGTAATTACTCATACTGTAATAAATGGCATCATAGTCCAGACTAGAAGGCTAATGACTGTTGATGGGAAATATTTTGTTTCATAACAGCATCTACAGCCAGCAGAACACGAGAACATTTTTTTCAGGAACATGGAAGATGCTATTTTTAACTGTTCTCCCCCATATTTATGGTGTTTGGAGGAAAGATGCACCAGTTTAAACACGTTGCAGCAACATGTGCCGTTTAACTCTGTCCACACCATGGGGAGAGATGTGCAGGAGTCCCAGTCTGGTGGCTGGACAGTGGGATGACCATGTTCACTGTAGCCTGGTTTCTTCACCATCCATCCATCTACAGCTTTACAGCACTCAACACCAAGACTATCACCATCGGGACATGACACTGTGCTCTGTGTGCTGCCACTCAGCCCCAAAATGTACCTTTTGGTGCTGGCTCTGGGCCAGCAGCAGGGTGAGAGCTGGGTCTGGTGGTGCTGAGTGCTGCAGACATCCATACAGGGACATAAGAGCCTGGGCAGAGCAAGAGATGGCTGATGAGGATGATCACCAGGTAGGTGCAAGTTGCCTGGTTGTCACCCAAAGCATCCCCTTCTTCATTGGCACCCTCCAGTCCCCACCAGGAGGATCCTTCCCCTCAATCAGGGAGCTTCCCCCATGCCCATCATCTTACTCACCTTGCCTCCTTTGGGATTATAACGCTCCATTCAGTGTCCTGGCTACTCTTGCTTAGCACAGCACAGCTCCACCAAAAAAATCAGACCTGCCAAGGCTCCAACATGAGGCTCCAGGTAAGCCTACGAGCTCTCAACTGGAGTACCAGGGTTGTTGCAAACCCAACAGCTTTAACACAGACAGAAGGGGCATTTAAGCACATAGTCGGCTGAAATCACATTCCTCTGTGTCCAACAAAAATACATTCTTAATAGCCACGGAGCTAAGTGGAGTCACCGAGAGTTATGATTTCCTTTCAGCAGATATTTCATCTTTGGGCTGTCATTTTCACTCAGGCCATGATTAAAACAATAAACCTTGGAGAAGCCACCCTGGTCCCCACCAACAGCTGCTTCGCCTCCACACACTGCGATGGGAGCCATTCATCACCAAAAAGAAGGAGGGGAAATTAAAGACAGATTATTATTATTTATTATTCAAAGCTGCCATGCTTGGCCAGCAAGCTCTCCTTGGTAAAGCAAGGGCGGCCACAGCTACCACCCTGCAGATGTTGATTGAGGAGGGAGAAGTTGACCCAAGGTGCAAGGAATGAGTCTCTGCTGCATGTGCTCAACACCACTAGGACCTTCATCTCTGGTCTCACATGACAGGCAAGTCATAGTATTGGAAGGATTCTGCCTATTTACCTCTGAAAACCTTCCTGGACATTTGCATTCCATCCATGAAACCTCACCTGGACAAATAGCTTCCAAAGGTAAATGATTCAACCATCAGGCATTGCTCAAACAACCAAGAAGTTCATCACCATAACTCCCAGCCCTGGTCCCTGTGATCTTGGGCAGCCTATTCTCCTGGGATTCTGCTCTTTCTGCCCTGTGTCCCAACGTGGATGGCATCATGGGACCTTCACAGCCTTAAATGAGCTCGCTGATGGGGAAGGAGCAGGCATCCAAGTTGTCCTCCAAAACTGCAATGCAGTTTTGTTTGTGCATGAAGTTATTGTAGAGATGATGGGCAAGATCCAGCCACCCAGGCTGACCACAGGACTCATTGGACAGCTGGAGGAGACACCTAGAGCTAGCCCACGGCAGAGGTGTTAGAGAAAACAGCCTATGTCCCACCAAGCTCAGGATGTGAAGTGTCCTGCTCAGACATTTCACTCACGTCACAAAGACAGACGTTGCAGAAATGCAACAGTTTTCTTGGAGCTTGTTTTCCAAGTGCTCAACATGCTCCACTTCAATAAGGTTGGAAAATCTATCATGTCAGTGCTCCTGCCATGCCTGTACATATTTGCATTTTCCTTACAGTATTTTTAGAGATTTCCACTCCTTGGCCTGATTTGGGATGAAGTCAAATATGCAAAGTCTTGGAAGCTGCCACAGGAAACGAAACTCAATTTTTCAACCAGCTTTAGATACAGCCTTCGGCCACAGTGATAAATCTTCTGCCAGTCTGGAGATCTGCACTTGCCTTCCAGATAAGGACCTAGTATGGTTTTTGTCCCTCAGCCAGCCCAGGGAAGTGCTGCTGTCTGAGGATGGGCTGAAGCTTCCCACAAGAGGCTGCTTCTCTGATGGGAGGCAATAGCAGGAGAGGGCATGTGGCAGAGCTCCCCGGCTCCTTGTCCCGTCCAGCCCTCCCAAGCCAGAGGAGTGGAGAGCTTGGCTATCTCCTTGTGCCTCGTCAGCTCTCTTCCAAGACAGCCCCCTTCCCCAAGGGTCCCATATCTACAAGACTTGTGTCTTGTTGCTGAAGCAGGGGAGATAATGATGGGACTGGCTTGGAAGAAGCTCAGTTCTCAGATTTACAGCAGGACTAGGCTCAGCTCAGCCATGTCAACCCACACATCCACTGAGTACTCCGCAGCACAGCTCCTCCAGAAACTGTTTCTACCTATATCGCTACAACAGCCAGGCAGTTTTGTGGGGTGAAGTCACACAGGCAGAGCACCTGCCATGGCAGTCACCTCCTTCCACTGTGTCACAGACCTGGTTCATCCTCCTGGTCAAACACACACCTTTGTGGTCCACACCAAGCTGCACATCCCAGGCAGGAGAGCTCTTCACCTGAGCTCACTTACCTGTGGAGGAGGACACAGCTGTCTTAACACCCCTCATAGCAGGGATTGAAGCATACTCTGGAGCTGCATTTGTTTTTCCACCAGCCACTGAGGGCTTTTCATAGAGCTAAATGCCATTAAATTAATCCTGCCTTCATCTCTAGTTTGACCATAGCCCACACATGTTACTAAGCCAGTCCCAAATCTGCACATCTGCTGGAAGGAGAGCTACCGTGTTACCTCAGCAGCATCATAAGGACCCACCTCAGAAGCATGCTGTGACCTTTGCTGTCCAGGGATGGGCTTTACTGGGACCACCCACCATGCCAGCCCTATGGTGGGAGGAGGGAGCTGTGGAAAACCCACATGTCCCACACTCACCTTGGAGAAGCCTTACCACCTCCTCTGCTCACTGAGGTTGGCCATGGAGGAGTGCTCATCCCCGTTGCATACAGCTACTTTTTGGGCAGATGGGACCATCCTCACCACCCATCTCAGGGGCAGCCTGACTACCAAAATGGGGTACACTGTGGTATCCCAAGATGTGTTTATAGCTGGCTAATTTTAGCACCTCTCATTTGCAAGGAGAGGGCTCCACCCAGCCCCGTGCTGGAACCACCTCTGGACTGGAAAGCAGCAGTTGTGAGACAACATCTGGCATCGCTCGGACAGGCAGAGGCAGGAAGCGAAGGAAAACAGTGTCTGTCCAAGGCTGCCGAGGGACTCCAGCTAGGCAGACAGTAGAATTTGGCCAAGACGCTGGAAAGAGTAACTCCAATCTTAAAAAGAGTTATTAAAAAAAAAAAAAAAAAAGAGACATTATAAGATGCTGGTTGCCATTTGTCATCCTTCAGCCTGCTGTTAACTCCCACTGTGTCTCTCCCTTCTGTGACATGGAGATGTCAACCCCTCCTGCCTCAAAGTCATTTGAGCTTCTTCTTCACATCTGGAGATCCCAGGGCCCCATCCCAGCATCGCCCATGGGACCTCGGCGCATGGGCTGTGAGGTCGCAGGGGAATACAGGGCAAGGCCCAGCCATCTCCTGGCCTCACCTTGATAGAGGGCAGTCCCTTACTTTTCAACTTCATTTAAAAATCAACACCTGGTTCTCGGATGGTGCAACAACCCTGCTTGGGGTTCCCCTGACTCAGGGGGATTCCGCTGAGCAGAACTCTGCTGAGGTGGCTGTGTACAGGGAGGCTGCCATACACTGCTTCTGCCATAGCTTTTACTGGTCTTGCTGGGAAATCCAGGCCAAACTGGGAACTAGAGCACCATGTGGTAGTAACTCTTGGTTCATTGGTGACTGGCAGCCATCAGGTGAGGAGCCACAGCACAGCAGCGTCAGGTGAGGAGACAGACACCCAAAGGGAGCTCAGATGAGCCAGCTGCAGGTCTGGATGGACATCTGAGGCTTGTTTCAACTCAGTCCAAACCACTCTGGTCTCAAAAACAACTTGGAACCTACATTATTTGCAATTCTACTTCTTTTGGCAATCAAGAAATAATAAGTAAGAGGCTGATATTATTATTTCAACTTCAGAGAGGTGAACAATCAGCTCTGCAAGGAATGCAAGCTTGGCTGACCGCTAAGGGCTTTGCAGAGATACCCAGCTCCCCTCAACAGGGTCTCTCTGTGGGCTGTGATGCTGAACATTATCTGCCCCTTGCAATTAGCCTGGTTGACAACCCAAACACACGCTGCCCATGGAGAGTCAAAAACCAAGTCAGGAGGGGAAACAGGAGGTCAACCCAGACACGCTCAGGATTCCCAACATTTGACTCAAATCTCAATGAATCACTTAGAGACCAAGAAGGGAAGCCACAGAAAAACACCAGCCCCCCCAACATGTCTTCTCCTTTCCGCCCCCAACAACAGCTCCCAGCAGAGACCTACTCTCCGAAGCACAACTCACCAGCCCAGCCTAGTGTCACCACTTGGCAAAACCCCTCCTGCAGCACCCACCCCACTCCTTTAATAGCCTACTGCACTAATTAGCCCTCATTAGCCTCTGAGCTCCTTCTGACCATCTCCCTTGCTTTCCAGTGAAGTGTCTTCCCTCTTGAGCCCACGTCTTTCTGCTTCCTGCACAGGTGGTGGGAGTTAAGCCCTTTCCTCTCCTAATTTGTGGCTTTCCCTCCTGGTTACCCACCCCCAGCATACACCCAGGGATGCCCAGCTCCCCCTACACTACTTCTGCTCCACTTTCAGTCCCCATGCTGGTGTCTCACCAGCCCAGTGAGGTGGAGGGAGCTGGGGCCAAACCCACGGGTGTGTCTCTTCTCTTCCTGAAAACTGTCTCTTTTAGGAGAAACCTTTGTGGATGCTTCCCACCTTATGCTCCTGCTGAACTCATTCATAGCTGCCTGTGTTGCCAGAAGGATCCTGTGGTTCAGGCAAGGTCTGGACGCAGTGTCCATCTCTGCCTGCCTCACCAGCTGGCTCGCACTGTGCACAATGCAGAGGGGTCCCCATCGCTGTTGTTGTCTCTCTGCGGTCCCCTGATCGGCTGCATGGTGTCCCCAGGATAAGCCCGCTGGGCCGGCAGCCCCAAGCCCTGCTCCACTGGCCCCAGCCCCCTTGTCCCCCAGCCCAAGGCTCCAGCATGTTCCCAACCCCAGCCAACACCTCAGGGCAGCACACACGACACATAAGTAGCAACTTATAGAAAGGACTTGGGAGTCTCTCCCCCCTTTTATTGAAAATTATCATTTCTATTCTAGTGCAAACACTGTACATTTTACATCACAAAGCAAGAGACCATTTACAGGATACATTTCCATCTGGGAATCCCTCCCGTGGCTTCATGTGTCAAGCTCCACCAGCCTCATCAATCATCCATCCCTGTTGTGCTCAAACATCCCACTCAGAGGGAATCAGCCACCTACTTCTGCATGGAGGAAGGGGAGGACTGAGAAAACAGTGTTTGTACAGAACAGGTGAGAGGAATGTGCCTCAAGACAGACCATTTCCTCCCCTGAATGGTAACCAAACTCAGTGATGACTGGGGTAGCCACGGCAACTTCCTAAGAGCTGCGACTGAAAGCCTACTAAAACCCTGCAGAACTCCATGCTTTCAGGATAAGGCCCTTAATTTGCAAATATATTTACATGGTTCAACAAAATACAGATTAAACATACAAGATCATATTTTGCTTTGGCTGGATAGACAACTGGACACTGCCTGTTGGCTGAGGTCATCAGCAATCAAGAAACAAACAACAAAACCTGTTCATTCCTCCAGCTGGACTCTGTTTAGTGAATCCATGTAAACAAAGCAATAGTATCTTGGATGCTCTGGTTTACATCGTAATGTTGCCCAGCTCGAAGGTGATGTAAAGGTCTCACCTGGACTCACAACAGCTCAGTCACGTGTGATGGCAGCCCCAACCAAGCAGCCCAACACAAGGCAAGACCCAACTAAAACTGGAAGTGAAAAGGGTTAGAGAACCTTCCCGCAGGAGCAGCCCCACTATGCAAGTCAATGCAATTCCTCACATGAATAAAGGGAGGAGGGCAAACAAGGGTTTGCACAGGCACCTATGTGAGCCCCTTCATGTAAACATCACAGTGTGGGGGTGGGGATGGTCCATAGATGGATAATGGGGTACCAGAAGGTTCATGCTCTCTGAACTGCCTCCTTGCTAACTTTAGAAACAGGTGCTTGCACACACATGTCCAAGAATGCTGTTCAAGGTGATTTCTCCACTGCAGAAAAGCTGAGCAAAGAGTAGGGAAAAGCCACAGGACAGCAAGATGCTGAAGGAAACAGCTGAAACCTCTGAAGTGGACACTTGGGCAGCCTCAGGCCAGCACAGAGGTGCAGGTCCAGGCTGCTGTCACTGCTGGGATGGTGGTGGATGGCAGAGAAGGGCAGCAAGGCAAAGAGAAAGGCGAGCACCAGGCTCAGACAACTGGTTCAACCTCTGAGTAATACTACATTGCACAGGGTCCTTTTTCTTTCTGATGGTGCAGGACATGTTCTTCGATACCTTCGTTGTTTGTGTAGGCACAGGAACCAAGAGTGAGTTTCTAAATGAGGGCTGAGATTTCCAACTGGAAAAAAACTACTCATGATGGAAATATTTTGGTTTAGAGATGTTAGCTTCTTCAGATTATATAAGGACTAAAAAAGGGATCAAACAGAACATCATGGATTTTTTTAAAATGCAATGTTGTCCAGCCTCACTTCTCCTGCTGGTGTTCTGTCTGGAAGCATAAGATGCGACTTTTAACTTTTTGTCCTGATCGCAATCAGATGTATTTTTTTCTCAAAAATATTCGTACAGGGAGAAAAAAGTTCCAGCAGCAACACACCCAATCACCAGCACAACTTAACACCAGTTTGGATTTGGGGCTTTTTTTCCCCAGTGTTAGCTCAAATACTTTGGCTGGATTTCCATTCGTCTTCCGCCAGTTTAATTTTCATCTTCACTTTAAAGAGATTTATTTCTCATCTCCTGCAACATCCTATTTTAGACTACCAAAGCCCACTGTCAGACGTCTACATATGCCCAGGCTGTCTGTAGCAAACATGAAGATGGAAACCTAAGCCATATGACTGAGCTTCATTCTCCTTCCCTTATGGTCCAGCCTGGACCATGCTCTGCTGCCTTCAGTGGGACTATTCCACAGCAAAGTCACAATTGCTTAGGGGCAGGTCCCCTGTATAAGTGCTATTTGCCATAAATAAACCTCCTCTTCTGCCCAAATTTGAGAGACACAGGCATCACCAGCAACAAAAGAGATCCTAATTTCTTCAGTACGCTTGCATGGAAGAAACTTCTCCTGGGTTGCAACTACTCATTATGGAGAGAAGGAAATGAGGTCCTAATTAGCTTTCCAGACCCCAGAGGAGTGAGGACAGCAGGTAGGGAGAGCAGAGGACAGTGGTTAAGGCTACAGAACACATCTCACTGGGCAATGTTATGGGAATTGGGGGAAGATGCAGTTTTCGTGTGTGATGCTCCCTGACGAGACATCACCTGTCCTCAGAGGGGCTGGCAGACACTTGCGACAGGGATGTCTTTGCATGTTCCCAAGAGCCACACAAACCTATCTGACTGGAGAGCAGATCCTCATCTTCATCTATGAACATGCAAATGCCCATGGGGAAAATCTGCAAAGGAGCATGGCTCCCTCCAGCTCCCCTTCTTTGGGGTTTCTCATGGGAAGACGTAAGCCGGTCCTTTCCAGCGATCCCTGAGGCCACCGGGAAGACTTCAGACCTGGGTCAGAGAGGCTGCAGCTGGAATCTCAATGCACAGCTCCAGGATCCTGGATGTAGCACAAACATCCCAAACATTTTCAAAGGATTTTATTTTGTTTAATAAAAAACACCAACCAAGCTTGCATGTATATCTTATATATATAAATATATACAGTATATATAAAACAAATGCATCTGGACAATGCCTTTCCCTGTGGCGCAAACTGCAAGGCACAGAAAGAAGTGTCCTAACAGTCCTATTCTTAACACTACAGAGCGATCCCTCTCACCGTGTCTGCCCCACTCACGCCCCCACACTGGCTTTTCTCTCTTCTTTGGCTTTTTGAGGCAGCAGCGCCAGGAATACTCAGGAAAGCATTAAAGCGCTGCGAAGCCCAAGGTCTTCCTCACATCTTGAACTGGTCCAGGTAACCCAGGCAGGATGACCCCATCTCATTACGTTAATGGGCTTCTCACAGACTAATGATCACAGCACTGCCTCTGTGGAATGAGGGACTAGAAGGATGAAAGGCTGGGTGGATACAAGGGAAAGCGGTGACCAAACAACTTCTTCTTCTAAGGTGAACTGGGGTGGGGGGGGGAGATGAGCAAGCTTTGCACCTCAGCAGGATGGCAGGTGGGACATGTCCATGGGCTGAGACCAGCAGAGGTTTCTTTCTGCAGTCCCATATAAAAATGGAAACCAACAAGGGTGAGACTGTCCTTTACTGAAGAAGCTCGTAGTATATTGAGCAGAAGCAATAAACCTGACAATAACAACAAATAAAAAAAAGGTGGCATTATCCCAAAAGGAAGGAGGAACCTTGTCATTCATGAGCGGTTCAGTTTGCTCCCACTTTGGTTCCCATGTTCAGTTCTGGGTTAGGGTTGGCTTTTTTCTTCTTTTTTTCTCTCTCTTTTTTTATTTTTTTTTTCATTTCTTTCAGCACAAACAAGTTGCAAAGCAGGACGGGTGCTGTTGTATTTTCTCCTTCTGCAAGGCAGCTGCCTCCAGTCATTAATTGACTGTGGGCACTTGATTCCTCTGTAAACTATATTCCTTTGCCTTCAGTCTCAGGTTGGCAATACTGTTGGCCATATTCATGCCCTGCGCCGGGCTGGCATTGGTACACGTGGCGGAGTAGGTGGCCATGGCACTGTGGGATGGAAAGAGAGAAACATCACGTCAGACGTGGTCTTCACACCACGCAGAGAGCAGACGCACACCGCAGTGAGGTTAAACCCTGGGGTTTCCATACCTGGGGGATGTATTTCTTACGTGAGCAGGGAATTATCACCACTCTTTATTTTACATCTCTGTGAATCTCTCCACTGCAGTTCACTTACCCAGGGATAGCAAACACCAAAGCTGGTTGAAGTCAATAGGAAAATTTCCATTTCCTAACCCAAAAGGTTCACAATGAGGTCCAGGTGACCAGCCTGCCAGTTAAACCACTGTCCTTTACAGTATTTCCACTGGAAGCAATGTCTTTTTGATGAGAGTAGTTGCTGGTTTGATTGCCTGTGAACTCACGTCACTTCTGAAACATGTTACACTCTGGGAAAAACACATTTCAACAGTGGTGCTTTTTGGTTTCAGCCTTTTGCAATGAAAATTTCTACACTTTTTCCCCTCAAAACTTCAGCTGATCATATAGAGCATGCCTTAAAGGTTGAAGGGAAAAAAGATAAATACTTTTTTTCTCCCTTCAAATCATGTCTTTATTCATGAAAAACACTACTTTTGGCAGCAGAGGCTGAACAAAGATCTCCAAGTCCTTTCTTATCCAACCAAAAATCTGCAAATCTGCTTTCCAGACCACAGAAAACTTGCTTAACGCATGTATCCCAGGTTTCTGTGAAAAGCACCCCCCTGCTCCAAAAGCCAGCCAACTATCTGACGTATTGCATTTCCTATACATAGGTCCACAGATAAAACACAGTTGAAAAACAAGGAGTGAACTAGAGACGTCCATTTAATGCAGCCAGCATGTACAGTATGAAAACATGAATGCTCTTCTGGAGGCAAGTCAGGTCTGGTGCTGACCCCTTCCATCTGCCTGAGGCTCTGGGAAACACTCTCCTCCACCCACAACCCAAGAAAGCAGATAGCCTGCTTTTTCTGCTTTTTTATTTTCTTTTGTTTTCCAGCACTGATGTCCACAACTGGAAGAGCCTTTGCAACAGCAATCTCCCTTGAGGGATGTGGGCGTATGCTGCACGCCCAGATCCAGGCCGTGGATGTGTGTGCTCGCCTCAAAGCGCTGGTGGTATCATCTCTGACTTTGCAGGGCAGAGCTGACCTGCCAGGAATTTAAATGCAACTCAGTGCTCTCTGAATCCTCAGCATCCACAAGATCCAGATCAGGCAACACTAGTAGGTACCATCCCAGGCCAAAGAACTCCTATTCCTCACTTTAAAATCAGGGTAAAAAAAAACTTCAGAAAGGAACAACAAACAGCACTGGTGGAAATAAGGCAGCTTACACCCACAGAAATTACAGGTAAGACTCATGGGTATACGGCTGCTTACACCCATCCAGGGAAAAACACCAAAAACTCTCCCCAGGAGAGCAAACATTCAGGACGCTTTGAGAGTCTCTAACAGCTGCTGGAAGGATATGGATGACAGACATCAAAATACACACATCAAAATACAGATATATCCTTAAAAATACAGACTTCTCATTTTTTTTAATTTATTCTTTTGGAAGAAGCCAAAGCCCTTCAGATAAAAAAGCCATGGCAGCCCCGAGCAGATGAGCTGGTAAGGAAGAGGTGTGGATCTCCCTGGGGTTCAGGGGTGTTGGACTCTGTCCAACTTGAGGTGCACCAGCTGCATTTTGCAGGGGTCCAGGACAGGATGGATTGGTGTGCCTGGGGCTTTCCCCAGCCGGTCACACATCCCCTGAGTTCCCTCTCTGTGCCTGGGTTTGTGACATTATCCTCTCCCACGCCATAAGTCAGCAGCAACGTGAGAAGCTCAGTGCTGCCTGCAGAGGCATTGCAAAGTTTCACAAGCAGCCATTGCCACTCGCTTCCACAGTGTGCATCTCTCCCAGGTTTCTGTGCTGGAAGAAACAAGAAGAGCCTCAAGGATGTTCTAGATTAGATAAAACAGGAATTTTCAGTCTCAGGTATAAACTGTTCCCATTCAAAACCCATGTATAGCTGCTGCCCAAGTTCAGTCTAAAACTCCAGAGAGCCTCCTGCTCTCAGTTCCCCAGAGGTGTGGGGAAAATTTCTGTTGCCCAGTGAAATCTCCACTAAACCAAAAATCTAAATGAGCAGCACCCAAGAAGGCTGCTTCCAAACACTGGTATGGCTTGAGTGTTTGGTCCAGAGATTCTCCAGAGTCTAATAAGGGTTGAAGTCACCCTGCTGCCCCCCGCTCTGCCCCATTCAGGCACAAAGAGAGCCTCCTTTCTCTGCTCAGCTGCCTGCTTTCATGAAACACAGAGGAACATAATGTTTCTGAGACCTAAAATCCTTCTTTCAAATCTGGTTTTCGATGGCCCATGGAGTCAAAGGTTGTTGGAGTGGGAAGTGCAAGCTGACAGCGCGACTGTGAGTCTTGTTTTCTTAGGAACCTACGCTAAAAAATGTCTAAGCAAAACATTTCAACTTCAAAAAAATAATAGTATCTACTTGGCTATCTATGTGACACAGATTTGCAAATAGCTTTGGTTGACCTGTGGCTGAATATATTTGGAGAATAAACATACTGATTGAAAACTTTCCCCACATCTAAGAGTAAAACCAGCACTGGCCCTGCAGCTCTCAGCCCTCTCCCGGACCAGCCATCCATCAGGGGCTGGTACGGCAGCGCCAGAGGTATGGGGAGGAGGCAGAGGGCCACGCAAACCCTCTGCACAGATGTTTTTCACCAAGTGTCCAATACTTTAATAACCCTACTCAGTTCCAAGCCTTAATGAGGCTGTGAACACAATTGCTAAGAGATGACCTGTAGGATTAGAAAGCCTGGGAAGCATAAAGCATCTGAGGGTCTTTATCACCCTGCATTCTCTGCCAATGCCTCCTACCCCTGCAGGGCCACGGGAGGGCGACAGTCCATCTTGGTTTGGTGTGTCAGCCACTGGTGATGGCTGTAAACTGCACATCTATGCTGAAACATTTGGGCTTAAAACAAGGAGAAGACATCAACACAGTGAGAATGCATCTCCGCACTGTGGAAAGGCTTCGCCAGGTCTGGACCTCAGGAAGAGAAAACCATCTCCCTTGCTTTCCTCATTTGCAGGTCCCTGATGCCTTGGGCTTCTCATTGCCTCAGACATCCCTTCCTAGCATGCCCCTGGAAGTTACCTTTGCAGGGCCTTCTCCGAGAACCCGTTATGAAGCCTTTCATGTAAACATCATCTTGGGAGGGATGATCTATTTTTAAAAGTTTGAGAGGTAGAAATAAGGCACAAGCATCCAAGCAGGCATCTGGTACTGTGACCAGAGCAGACTCAGTATGGTGGAGAAGGACCTGTGCTTCTCTTCCCTAAACTCACTCACCCAAACTCCTCTCTAGGATGCACCGAGAAGCACTTCACAGTGAGAAAGCCTAAACCTCAAAAGAGGGATTTTGCCACACAGCAGTCCTCAGATAAAATCCAAAGGATAAGGGCCATCTCTAAGACCAAACTGGTGGTCATTGAAAGCATCCTAGTCAGTAGCTGGAGCAGGTGAACCTATGATTTATTCTAGAGCTACAGGGTGGATGACGAGGAGCCCACGGCAATGAAGCAGCAAACTATCAGGGAAACCACGTGTTTGCACACCTAACTGTGCAAACAATGTTTGGGATGCAAGAAGGGGGTCAATGTGACTGAGGAAGAGAGGTCCTGGGCCTGGTGTGACTCCCAGAAGCCAGTGAGACAGCTGCTTGTGATCAAGTCAGATGAACAGGAAGAAACACAGCCAAAGGCTCCAGGTCCTGACCAACAATGAAGCCACTGTGCTAAAAAATACCCACCAACCTCATTTTTCACTGCCTACAAGCCACAAACCAACACATCCTGTGGATCTTGTGTCCACACCCAGTTCCTGTTGGGCTGTGGATGGCAGAGAGGAGGACAGGGAGGTGTGTGACATCCATGGACATCCCAGATCCTTCGAGCAGACTGGGGCTGCCACATCTGCACTTCTTTCCTGCCACCCCTCAAGCAGTGCTGGCCACGGGAGATGGACACTTACTGGGGGCAAACCACAGCACAACAGCATAGCTCGTTCACACACACACTTGTGCTCTAGCAACTTGAAAGAAATTGATCACCAGTTCAGCACTGACCATTGAGGGAAGGACTGGGAGCAACATGCATGAAGGGAGGGAATTCTCAGCCCTTCCTTGCATCCCAACCCATAACTGCCATAGGACAGCTACAGAACTCCCTCTTCTGGCCACTGTGTGGTGGCTGAACCTCCCCAAGTGCTCTGCCATCACCTCTCCTGGATCTGTGTCCCATGGAAAGGTTTCCTTGCTTTAAACTGGATGCATCAGAGAAGGAAGTGCAACTCCTCCTCACTCCATGTATTTCTACTTGATTCTCCTTTCAAACTTCCTGAACTGCTGAGAGAAAACACCAAAGAAGAAGTCGCTTCCTCCCATGGAGCTGGCTGCCAGAAAGCCAGAATGATGCTGAACCGAGCCCATCTTGCAAGTCTGGCACCAAGGTAGCATGGGATGGGAACAGGTAATGAAAAGCAGTGGGGTGGGCAACTGCTGTATCCTCCAGTTGTTCCACGTGAATATAAACAGCCCATTAGAGCTGTCTGAAGACCACTCTCAGGCTGATCGGTATTATGCCAGAGGGGTTACTCACTCACCTGTAAGGCGAGGTGGTACCCCAGGAGAGATAGTCAGTGGGTCTTGGAGCTGGGCGAGGTACTATGGGCTGCTCCACGGCGGTCACATCCCCTGAGTAGGATTTGAGCAGAGAAGCATTCTTGCTGGCCAGCATTGCCCTCTCGTTCCGGCGAAACTTGGCTCTCCGGTTCTGGAACCATACCTGGGGTGGGAAGTGCACAGACCCAAGAACTATCACAATCAGCTCTGCTGTGACACAACAGGACTCTGCAAAAGCAGGCTGCTTTGGCATGCCCATCACTGGAAACTCTAATGACAAGACAATTCTTAAGTACACCCTGATAAAGCCCTCATGCGAGGAACTGGCTCAGGGAGGTCCCTGGCGGATCAGATCTGTCCTGTGCTGTAGGCAGCCAGGCCTGCGAGTGCTGTAGATGGTTTGCTTTGACCTTCAGAGGGTGCAGGCTTGCAAGATAAGAGCTGAGCAGCTCAAGATAATGTGAGCAGCCTGAGTACAGAACATCTGACATCCTGGCCTTGAATGAACCATATGAACAAGGCCAGGTTGGAAGGAACTTGGAGCAACCTCGTCTACTGGAAGGTGTCCCTGCCCATGGCAGGGAGGTTGGAACTAGATGATCTTTAAGATCCCTTCCAACCCAAACCATTCTGTGAACACATCTGACTGGGCAGGTGGTAAGTACAGTGGCAGATCAGGCCTGGTAGTGCTCCTCAAGGCATGGCATGCTTGGGACCGCAATACAGCATCACCCAGAAGCTTGGTGACCCTAGTGTGACACACAGACCTCGGGAATTTCTACTGCTGTTATGGAATGGCCTCACGACCACCCCAGGTGAGGCATGTCTGGATACAAGCTGTGGCGATTACCTGAACTCTGGCTTCAGTGAGGTTGACTCTGCGTGCAAGGTCTTCCCGTACAAAGGCATCGGGGTAGTGTGTCCTCTCAAAGACCCTCTCTAATGCCTGGAGCTGGCTGCTGTTGAAGGTAGTCCTGTTCCTTCTCTGCTTTCTTTTCTTCTTCTCTTCTGAGTTCAGCTGATCATCTAGGAAATAGAATTGGGAGATGTCATAGGCTAGAAAGCTAAGAGGCCACAGCAATCAGGTGAAAAACCTCAACGGTTTCAAGATACAAAGGGCTTAGGAAGGAGCTTGCACAATTTCCACACCACACCTTAACCACGCCACGTTAGTCCCTGTGTAAAAAGGAGGTGGAAAGCGCATTGACCAAAATTGTTTATTTCCCAGCTCAACTACAATAAGACTTGTACCAGCTCTCTCAACCTATCCCATGCCTCAGCTTCCTTATCTCTAAAAAGAAACAAAAAAGCCCAAAACACATCTCCCCATTCCTGACAACCCTAGAAACCTTTTCTGACTGCAAAGAATCATGAACCCCTGTTCTCTTGGCTTCAAATTTCCAAAGACCAACCTCACTGGGACATAATACAGCCCTCCGGGGTGAATACAAGTCTTGCACCAGCTTTTACTGGGAGAAGATGTGTCCATTCCAGAGCAAGGAAAGCACAAGGAAACAGCTATTACTCTGGGCTTGACTACAGCCAAGGTAATGCCGTCTCTGTATGTAGCTCCAGTTGGCTTAAATGAGAACTAAGTTCTCTTATCCTCCCTGCATCCAGACTGAGAGGCATCAATTCAGGCAGAGATGGGGAGCTGTGAACAAAGAGGTGTCAAACAGTGGAAATGAAGTGTGACTGATATGGGCCTGAACAAGAGATAAGCACAACAGCCAGTTTCATTAGTATGCTTGCAAACCAAGGACATGGAAATACAGTCAGACAGACACAGATAGCATTGTAATTGGGAAGCAAAAACCCAGTCAGAGAAAGCCGGAGCATAAGCACGTTGGATACTGTTGACTGAAGAACAGTTGTGCACTCTCCAGCATCCCCTGCCTTGCCCAAGCCAGCAAGGTGGTGAGCAACGAACTGTGTGTCCCATTAAGAGCACGTATTGTTTTGTGCCTGGTTTGTATTTCTTCCAGCAATAAATCAGTACATCTACACATCCAGAGTCAAACTTATCACTACTGCCTGTGCCTGCGGTCACTGGAGCAACATCAGTGCTCAGATGACTATTGAAATGGCTTTTCTTAGCACATGTTGCACATGCCAGTGTAATAGCAGTGATGGAGCTATCAATGCACAGACACTTGTGGGTAAGACAGCCCTGTGCAGGCTGCAGGACTGGTGCAACCATCGCCATGCACTCGTCCTTCTTCAAGTGCTCCAGCGTGTGTGGGCTCCTACCAAAACCACCTCAAGTTCCTACAGCCCCAGCTTTTAATGCACGCAAGCACAGCAGGCAGAGCCCCAGGTGGGCAGTGTGTGGTCCCACTGTCTCATGTAGAAGGACAGTAGTCACATCTGGGAGGATCTGAGCTAATACACGTCAGCATGCATTAAAATATATTGATTGTAGTATCTATAAAAATGCATGTGCTAGTGAATTACATTTTAAGTTAATCACTGAGCACCTTGGCCTAGATGACAACTCACCACTGAGAGTCCAGGGCTTGACCTGCTATATACAGTTCCAAATATCCCCTGGACGGCCATTCCTTTTGCCATAGACAAATATGACAGCTCCCC
This sequence comes from Patagioenas fasciata, assembly GCF_037038585.1. Lineage (NCBI taxonomy): Eukaryota > Metazoa > Chordata > Aves > Columbiformes > Columbidae > Patagioenas > Patagioenas fasciata. The sequence continues at coordinate 22,987,742 of NC_092525.1, read as the reverse complement.
TCATCCTCCTGCTCTCAAGGGGGTATGTAAGGCACCGGGAGAAGCTGACAAGGAAATTACAGTCTACGGTTGTTGTCCTCACCACCTGCTTGTGTTGCTTTTCACAGCCCATCTGGTAACAGTTACTGCACCTGAACGCCTTTGGAGCGAGGCCCATTCATCTGGGAACAAAAGGACATTCCTCTTAAATTAAAGTAGGTTTTTCAAATTCCTGCAGGTTTACAGCTCCTTCTCCGACAGCCTGACAATCCCCGCAGACTCCTTTCCAGCCTGGGGATTCCTGGGTGCAAAAAATATGCCCTCGGTTTTCTTGTATCTGAGAGGAAGTGTTTGGAGACCAGTTTTTAACAGGTATGTTCAATTGTAAAGCTGAGCTGGGAAGGGACTGGCAGAGGCAGGAACGTGCAAGAAAAACAAATGCGCATGGGAATTGCAGGGCATTAAAACAAGGCTACAGGTGAATCTGTCCCACTCAGGTGGTAGGAAGTGAAGTGGTGAAGCAGAGGGATGGGATTTAACCGCCGCAGAACACCAGGCACGTATTTCTACGTGCTAGCGGGTGTTTATCACTGTCACAGGGTCCATTCCTTATAAAGAAGCAGAAAAGTCCTGCACGTTCCTCTCTTGACTCATCATCAAAGCCTTTACAAAAAGGGTCAGCGCTTTCCCCCGGCTCTACTGGTGAGCTCCGATGTAGTCGTGTACCACACATCACAGCAAACAGTAAAAAAAAAGCCTCAGGGCACCATCGTACCTCTGAATGGCAGAAACATTGCAAGACCAGCTGCTGCAGAGAGGCCAATGTCAACGTGGGTGTCTGGCCTTCTTCTGAGTTTTCCATTTGATGTTATTTTCTAATCTAAACCCTGCCTATGTGGACTGGATTAACAAATCAATAGAAGCCTTTGGGACCCCATGGAAATCCCCTCCAGGCCTTTGAAGCATCAGTTCCTGCCCAGAAGAGGACACCGGTTGGAAGCAGCACAAGTCCAAGTTTGTCTGGCCATTGCTCAGATCCTGTGTGACAGTTCCACATAAGGAAGGGTGAGCACATCACTCTGGGGAGCAAGAAGGGCCAAAACCCATGAAACACTGGAGAACAAGAATCCCTCCTGCCAAGCACGTTAGCACAATTTGCCTGGTTTCCTCCTGGCGTAAAGTGAGACACCGGTGAATCACAGCTCACCTCATAATTACTAGACCCAAAAATAGCAGGGCCAAGGAATGGAAAGTCACAGGCAGTGGCCGTGTTGCGGTGACTCATGGTTGATCAGTGCTGGCTAATGCACCTCCAGCATGGGCTGGCACAGAGCGGGGACGTGAGTCACCCCCTTTTTCCAGGACGAAGCTGGATGGAGGTGGCTCAATGGTGAAGCACAACCTGTGACAGGAGGGCTGGGATTTTGAGATCTCTTTTCACAGCACCTCTGGAAAGCACAACACAGCTAGATCCAAATGTCTACAGGAGTTACTTCGGTAGCAGGGAAAAAAAATAATAATAGTTGTATTAGCCCAGAGTGCTGCTGGGTTGATGACTCCTTGTGTTTTGTCATGCAGACACACCATATGTTGACGAAAAACTGCTAACAAGGGATTGCAGACGCTTAAACCCCAGGTATCTGCAAATGTCACCTTGCTCACAGCAGTGACCAGCTGCCTTCAACATGTCAGCAGGGTATTTTATTTTTTTCTGCCATTATTTCTTTATCAGGAAACAATGCTGAACACTGAAAAATGGTATTCCTAAATAGTGTTGACAGCACTAATGCCTGAAGTCAGCAGAAAAAGAGACAAGAGGAAAACAGCTTTAAAGCTTTTTAGATGGGTCAGAAGTCTTTCATCAACATTCTTTTAATCAGAAATATTTTATTACAAGCAGTGTTCTCAAAAGCTGAGCTGCTTGCAAATGCATCCCCCAGAGAGATCGGAACGCACGTTCTCCTCTCAGGAACCCGATACTGGAAAATCTGGGAATTCATTGCAAAATCCCAACCTCTCATGTTGGGCTGGGGAATTTTGTTTCCTGTTTCCACATTTATGTTTTTCCTGTGTTATTTCTACATTCACCCACAACATGCAAAATCTGGTGTCATACACAAAAGCACGTCTAGGATGCACCATAGCATTTTCAGTTGCTCCTGGATGATACAGTACAAAGTGTCCTGTCCTTTTCCCCTTGTTCTTCATGTCTCTTCTTGCAATGGGGCAGATCCAAACTCGAAAACTCCCTGATCTAAGTTCCTTTTTGCACAGCGGCTGTCCCAGTGGCTGTGCCTGTCACTGGGGCACCGTCGGATGGCTCCTGTTGGGATGCCGCATTCAAAATGGAATGAGTTACAAAACAAAACAGAGTTGAGAACTAAATGCCTACATATAAGTTACATGATCAGTATCTTTTCCACCAACACTTGCAACCACAACATATTTTGGATTTCCAGTTTCCAAGAATGCTTGTGCATACTTGCTTTCATTCCAGGTCAGAACGAAAACTAATTTCCAGATGGGATTTACATTGTGTGGGCAGTTTTGAAAAGTTTTGATCAGTTCTATTAAGTCCAGAACCAGCTATTGTAACATATTAATTGGATCTCAATTGAAGGTAAACAATCGGATTTAACTAAGTGAGCAACAAACACTTAACCTCAGTATCACACATGGTAAGGCATGAAAGATTCGTCACATCAGTTACATAAACTGAGAAAGGATTCCAGGAAGAAAATAAGGAATCACACTATAATCACAGCCTTCAAAATAAGAAGTTACCACTAAAGTTTGAACACAGATTAAAGAAAAACAAAACAAATTCTTTCACAGAGAAAAAAAAAAATCAGAAACTAAAACCCCAGCAACTAACATCTCTTTCAAAATTAAAAAAAAAAAAAATCTTGCCAGCCAGAAAATAAGAAAGCTTTATTTGGAGTAATGGGGAAAGAAAGGAAAAGGAAGACCAGAAGTGAGAGGAATTTTTTTTTCATTTGGTTTAAAGTTAAATTTAAGACGACTGAGAAATATTTCTGCGGGCCCCCCCCAGCTCCGTGCAGACTCCTCTTCCCAACAGCAGCCGTCCAGATAGTTACAGCCTTTGCAGGCTCATGTTCCAGTTTTATCCGCACTCTGCTTTGCTTACAGTTAATTATATCCCTCCAAAATACTGCAGCTCTTTCCGTGTGCGGCAGCTTTGTCAACTTACAAAAAACCAACCAACCAAACAAAACAAAGACAAAAAACCCCAAACAAACCAAACAAGAAAAACCAAAACACAAAACAACCACAAAAAAAATACCAACAAGAAAAAAGAAAACAAACAAAAACCCAAAAAATGTTTAATCAAGGCACCAGGAAGGGGAGCAGGGAGCAGGAAGCAGGACAGGGACATACAAAATCCACCTGATGACACAGCCCTATCCCAACTGATTTGCGACGCGTCTCACGTGACTTTGCACTCGTGTGGGATGCTGGAGACAAGCCAGCGTGCCGCAGAGCTGGGGTTCCCACCACCACCGCTCGCATAAACACAAGACTGCACCCCATCAAGAAATAGTGCTGAGCCCAGCTGGGGTGAGGTTCACCCTGAGACCATCTCAACCTGAAAAGCCACTTTCCAGCCTGAAAACATCACTTTGGCAGAAAATGGGAAAAAGCCTCACATCTCTATTTTCCCTCTGTTTGTTTTCTGTGTCTTCGACCATGTGGACGGCCAGATCCATCGCTGGATTTGCAGCTTCTCTTCTCGAGCATTGCCTGGAAGGATCCCGCTCCTCCGGGCAGCCAGAGCCCATCGCCCAGCAGCATCCGTCATCTTTGCCAAACGTGAGCAGGGACAGAAAAAGGGCAAGGAGATGCACATGGTTAAGATTTTGTGCTCAGAGCTGCCTGAAGTATCTTTCTAAAACCTCCCAGGAGAGAACGAATTCTGGTTTATATGTATTTCCATGCATGAAAAGTATTTTCAAACGGAAATAAGGTTTAACTTCAGGGTACGCAAATGCTACGCGGAGAAGTTATAATTACTCTACACCAGACAACACAAACGCAGGCAACATGGCATGGAGATGACACTTAAAATAAAACTAAGTACATTAAGGTGCGAGATGCCTATTTGCCTACTAAGTCACGTACTGAAGCCAGCCCTGATGAGCAGCAATACCAAACCCGGCCGTAAAACCACGATAACAGCAGGTTTGTGTTTGTGATTACAGGTCAGACTATGGAGATTTTGAACTATCATTTTTCTCCTATTACACAACACTGGCTGGGTTTTTTACAGATCTTTGCTGTTTGTTTGGGTTTCTTTCTGCACCATCTGTGCACAAGACCTCAAATTATTTCAATTATAGAGAAAATACAAGTGTCTGAAGTTCCAGCCTTGTTAAGATCACAAAGAACACAGGACCAAAAAAAAAAAAAAAAAAAAAAAGGCAAAGAAATAGATGCAACAGTTCTTCTAAAAGCCTCCACTTTCCATCATCTCATGAACTAATCAGGTTCAATTTTTCCACACACATAAAGTTATTTTGTGCACAGAGAGTGGGAATTCAGAAAGGCAATACTGAGCTTTAATATTAAACAGAAATATGTATTTTCAGCATCACCCACAGGACTACAGCAGTTCCTCTCCCAAGTGTCTGCAATGTGGAACCTATCAGGATAATTTTTAGCTGACCGCATACAAACAATTACATATCATTACCAAGCTGTGAATAGCTTTTGCATGGATAGCGTGCCTACGGTCTCCTGTCGCGCTCGGCTCTGCCTGCCAGACCCGGGGAACTCGTTGAGGTCCTGCATGGCCGACGGTGAAGCCTTCAGTGTCCTGCACCAGGATGGACCTCCTGCCTGTGCCTTGGCCAAAAGGGACATTCCAAGGTGGGTTTCAAGGCACAGCACCAGCTGGCGACTCTCACCCACCATGAATGAGGTCTTGGGGTTGCTGCCTTCCTGGTGGAGCGCCCGTAGACACCTCTGAGCTAAGAGCTTTATCCTATGGCAAATGTAAGACAAACCCCCTTTTCAGGGTGGGTTCAGCTCTGGTGCTCGGCCTCTCATCTGCTGGGAACCTGCAGAGCACACGGACAGTTACAGTAGCTAAGATGTGCATCCTCCCTAACCACGTCAACATCCCCACTTGCTGGAGTTGACAGAAGAAATTACGCTTGCAAAAAAAAAGTAATCATGATGGAATGGAAATTCAGAGAGTCTTGCTGGAAATACATGATGGTAAGTGTTAATTACTGGGACAACAATATTTGCAGGAGAAAAAATAGACATTCTTTCCCAGAAATCAGTACAAAGCCATTGAAAGTCCCCCTAGATCCCACAGACCAGCCCAAGTTCTGCTGTAATAGCTCTGCTTTTATATTGGCTAGGGTTTTCCTTCTGGGCATCCTACAGCTCATAAGGCACATGGCTTAGTCCTGCTCTTCTAACAAGCCTTTCCGCCAGGTCTCGGGGTCAGAGCGTTCCCATAATACAATAAGCACTGTATGGATCTCATAAGCTCCAAGGCACAGTATGTTATGTGTTTGGAATTCCTTGTATGCTTTTATACTTTGTTTTACATATTGTAATTTTTATATGCATTACCACATTGATCCTTGGAAAATTAATTTTAAAAAAATATAATCAAAAGCAAACACATATTTTAAAAGCCTGCCAGCGGCAAATCACATTCTGTGAGACTGCACTTTGTAACTGACAAAGAGACCAAACCACCAGACCGTGGCAGCGATCCAGCGGGGTAGATTTACCAGGCTCGGGAGGGGACAGGATCCAAGGGGGCTGTAGTCCCCGCAGAGTCCCTCATTAGGGGAGCGCGATGCCGCAAAAGCCTTGGACCTCTGACAGAGGAGCAGAAATGCAATCGCACAGCCAAACCCCACCACCATACCCAAAGGTATTGTATCTAAAACAGTCTGTGCCTCCCAGCGCAGCACTCCTCCATGATGACGTCCAGCCACTGGTGCCAGCGTGACCACCAGACCTTCCCTGGAGAGCTGGAGCACCTTGGCCATCACAGTTCCTTCCTTCTTCTTGCGTAAGACCCAGGATTGGTGCGCTTGGCAGCGCAGAACACACGTGAAGTCACGGCTTTGCGAGGTCAGGGGTTTGATTTCCAACACCCACATCCTCTTCCCATCAGCTCCCCTTCCCATGGCATGTGTTCTGATGTTTCATCTCAGGAACGGCATTCACGCAGCCAAGATCAAACTTCCTAACCTCCACCCTGCTCCATCAGTATTTTCTCAGTTCCAAAGCCGCCTCTCTACGCTCTTGGCCCCCTCCCTGCCCTAGTTCATTCCAGATAACTTCTTTTTCCTCCCTGCACCCTTTCTTGTCCTTTCTGCAAAGGCTTGAAAAGCCAGACTGTGTAATGCTGTTGACCCCAACGTGTGTGTGATGGTTATCTAAACCACCGCAACAGCTGGGAATATTCTTCTTAAGAGTCACCACTGCACTTAGCTTGACCATCTAACAAGGATTTCCCATGCAGGAGCAGACTGGCGCACCCATATCCATGCCCACCTGGATACTACCAGCTGCCTCAAAGACAGTGGCAACAAACCATCGTGACAATTAGACAAGGACAGGTTATTAATCCGTTTTCCACTCTGCAGCGAGCTCTATAGGGTTACACGTTACAGAAAAGGCACACTATTATTTTCACCTGCTTCCTTGCTGGATTTACCTGGTGTCCTTTTTTCTTTACGTACAGAGACGACCCACAGACCTATAGCTGGATCTAAACAGCTGTCACCTATGCCCCAGGTTTCAGGGATCAATATACCCCCTTTGATGCCAAGCTGTTGGGACAAGACTTCAACAAAACACAGAACAAATCAGGGATACTCCCCCGCTGTACGGACCATGCATGGGGTGGATTTTGATTCCTTCCATTGCAAGGAGTTCCTAGGAAAAAGCAAAAACAATGTGGTACTGGTGCTTGGGCTAGGTGTTAATGGGGTGTACTGGAGTCAGGAGCACAACACTAACAGACAATACTACGGTTGCTCCAGCCCGTTGAGATGGCACACTTCAGTCTTTTCCAGGTCTCTCCAGCTCTCAGAGCAGTTTCCGAGATCAAAACAGATAGAAACCAGTTCCACTCTCTTCTGATGGCCACAGATTCAGAGGGTTGACTGTCCCTGCCAGTACTCATATAGAAGGATGCATCAGAAGCCACAAAGTGGGGACCCTGGAGCCCCCCTCCCACTGCACACCCACCTGAGCTCTGGGCAACACCAATTCTTTTAAATTTTCTTTGTAGTTAAAAAAAGAGTGGCAAAAATTCCTCATGAACTTCAGCTAGAAAACTTTCTAACGGGGAAAATTGGAGATTTTTTTGTGAGAAACAGACAAGTGTATAAAGAAAAGAAAAGGAAAAAACCCCTTTTTTTTAAAAAAAGGGGGTTGCCAAGACAGAAAAGGGTTGCTTTGGCAGGGATTATTTTTCAGTCCATATATACGTTGCAGACGAACCACTTAAACCTTTGAATTGGCTCATTTCCAAATGTTGCGGTAGCCGCAAGAGTCTGCAAACGTCACCCAGCGATCTCCTGCCTGCACCGGGAAAGACTGACTCAAGCTGACCGGCTCCATGAATGTCTCTGCTTGTTCAGGTCCCCGCGGAGGCCCCCCGTGCTGCTCAGAAGTGCCATCATTAAACAGCCCCGACCCGACTGGATCTGGAAATTCACTTGGGCGCCGTTTTTTTTTTTCATATGTAGGACCTGCGCAAGCAGACAGACAGACAGACAATGACCGGTGGGATGTGCATGCCAGCTGGCCCCACCAGTAGGTAGAAATGCTGTTCTGAATGGATATTTCATCTGTGTATTGTTGAAATATCCAGGACTGCAAACTGCATGGCACAGAACAACTGTGCTGGGACCACGGGGCGCCACAGGCTGGGAGAAGGGGAAGTACAAACGATGGCGAGAACATTGAAACCAGCTCTCCAAGGGCTACGTTCCCGTTTCATTAGCATCCAAGAACAAATGTGTTTCGACCAAATCAGACCATCACTGCCACTGCCCCTACCAAGCAAACTGGACTGAAACTACTGCAGAGTTTTGCTTAGAAATCCAGATTTTGACCGTTAATGCATTTTACGGGTCCCTCTTGATCACAAATGGAAAAACGATGGCATCTGAGATCCAGAAATAACAAAATTTGAGCCCAGCTCTCAGCACCCAGCCCACCTGCCTCTTCCAAGGGCTGAGCATCCCAAACAGGAGCACGTCCCTCAAGTCGGGGATAAAGGACCTTTACAATGCACATCACTATGGGAAGCAAAGGGATTAGAACATGTAGGGCCATTTCCAAACAACTCTTTCTCCTTCCCAGGTCCATAGTGAAAACCTGCTCTTCTAAGGCCAGGGGACAGGGAGAAGGGACAAGGCTGCTGCTGGGCTCTGGAGACTTTTTGCTGGACACGGGGACATTCAGCAAAACAGGGGGGTGGATGGGACAGACCACAGGCTCCAGCGTGCTCCACTGCAGGATGCAAGGGGAAATCAGGCTCAGATCCACCTCCAACCACAGTCTCTTCTGGCCGGCAAACGCATTTCACATTAGCTAATAAATTGCTACATCTTATGTTTCTTTGCCTGCTGGAATGATGAATATTTTGGAATGTATTTTGAATGGTTCCCTGCCAGAGTCAAACAATCGTCTAGAGATTTTAAATCAAAAGGCTGAAAAATGGAAACCTCTGTATTTCCACAAAGTTCACTGAAGTTTGAAAAGCACAACTCCCAGCAGAGGAGGCAGAATAATGATTGTCAGAGCTCCTGAGAATTGGGGCAAACAAGGGATATGTTGGAAATGACACTCCCTAATACAGAGTAATAATCTTTGCCTCCAGGTGATGAATATATTACAGGATATCGGCTTATTGCTGCCCTTAATCTGGCTGAAATGTCAGATACTGTAACCTGGAGGATCCAGCAATTTAGGACACGCGTACAGAGACGCAGGATATCTCACCACAAAGCGCTGCTTTCGGTTTGGCACAGGGCTAGCTGACAAGTGCTGCTGTTCTAGCACAATTTAAGAGAATTTATGCCTTTTCAAAGGCTCTACCTAACGAATCACATCCATTGCCAGACTGGCCACATCTTCACCTAGCAGAGGAGTATCTCAAGGTGGCAGAGGTCGAGAAACACCACTAAGCTGTGCCCCGTCCCCCTCCTTCCACTGCTGCATCCCAGCAGCTGCAGGAGCCCAAATCAGTTCATGGGGACGACCGGTCATCACACAACCAGGGCTGAGCAAGGTCAGCACAACCCCAAAGCCTGGATGCAAAGTCTCCATCGATAAAGGAGACCATAAGTGGTCTCATCTCATTGGAGCAGCTATGGATGGAGTGGGTCCAAGAAATAAGTTGCTCTCTCCCCCGCGGAGATGGGCTGTCTAGACACATTGGCAAAGCCGCACTGCCGAGTTTGCAGGGCTGCATCCTTTTTATACAAGAAGTCTGTCATATATACAGCCTGTCAAATACACCAAATTCCTGTCCCCTGGCCTGTTAGCATGGGCATTTTTTCAAACTTCCTTGTGTCAGTCATGTCCACAAATGCCAATTACGCTTAACGAGAAATTTTTAAACAGTTTGTTTTGGTTTTCCTAGGAAAACATCTTACAATTTTTTTTATCAACCCTCTGGCAAAATAATTTTCTGGTTATTTCATTATGTCAGTTTTTACTAACAATTAAAATAAAAATAAAATAAGTCAAAGTAATTTTAGGCCAAGAAACACTGACATGAATTTCAGTGGAAAACGTAGTGAAAAAAATTTCTCTAAATAATAAAAAACTGTTGAACAAAACCAGTGGGAGTCAGGTGATGTTTTTCACTCGGAAAACAGCTATGTTTGAGGATATTTAGAGAAAGTATGCCTAGCCTCAGGCAACATTAAATACAGTATGTCAGTGTATGTTTAAAACCATCCCTTCCCTGACGAATGGCAGAATGAGGGCTTTTGGTCCAGATCAAAGCCCTCCTGAAATCAATAAAAGACCTTCCACCAAATTCAGGCTCACGGTCGTGTGTTATACAGATTTCTCCATCATCAGAGGATCCACAGCTAGAGAAATGTGTGTCAGGACCGGTGTAGGTTGAACATCTTGTGCAAATTCAATCTTGCCCTGGGGAAAAAGGTGGCCTGACAACATGGATTCACCATGACTCTGCCAGACTTGTGTCCCTGGTGCCCCCGCCATGCTCCCAGCTCTCGGTGAAGCTCTATTTGGGGGAAGAGCTTTGGGAGATGGCAACAAAATCAGCAAAAAAGCAAAGGTGGGAACAGCAGGCAGAGGAGCAGGGTGGGTTTTGGCAGCCAGGGAAAGCCCTCAGCTCCAGCTTTCCAAAGGACTGTGAGGAAGCCAGCCTGCTCCTCTGTGGCTCCGTTTCCTTCCTCGCTTCACCTCGCCCATCTGTTTAGACATCCCACTCTTGGAGGACGTTATGCCAATATCTTTGCTCATAACACATCCAGTAGTCCCGTACTTATAGGGGTGCAGACAAAATGCAAATTACTACAAAATAAACCAGAAGTGGGATGCATTCACGTTACAATTGTGCTATTTATGCTGTTGAGTTTCACAGCGTGAAGAATAAATTAACAGCAAAGTAATTAAAGCACTTTCAGTATAACGTATAAAGGTATACAGCAGCCATTGCATTGCATAAGCAAATGCTAGCTGGTGTACTTGTGAGTATTGCCGACAGCATTTTCTAGTCATTGTCAGTGCTAACAGTGAGACTTCGTATCAATGCTGGCTCTGCTCTTCACCCTTTGCAGAAAATCTGTCAGTTCTGATTCGTAAGTGAAGGCAGATGGACTTATTTCAGGTTAGCGGGGCTCCATAGCAAGGTTTAACAGCAGCCCAACACCTGCTGGGCACTGTCATGTCCCTGTGTTGGGGCTTCTCCAGCATGTGGCTCCTGAAGCTCAGGCTTGGTCCCTCTGGGTCAGCCACAGCCATGGCAGTGTGACAGCGGCTGAGTCGGCACCGTGCCCCGGATCACCCACTGCTGCAGTGCAGTGGCTCCCTCAGCCTCGTCAACCTACCGAACCATCAGCCCAGGGTTTAGATGTCTGGGCTGATTTAGAAAGAATTGACCATGGGATGGGCTTTCCACTCCACTCCACTCCACTCCACTCCACTCCACTCCACTCCACTCCACTCCACTCCACTCCACTCCACTCCACTCCACTCCACTCCACCTACAGCAACCCTTGAGGGGACTTCTGAAATCACCTCGCCCTTAGGGGTGCAGCTCCCGGCTGCTCACAGAAACCTCAAGAGCCTTCCACATCACTTGGGAAATCTCTGCCAACCTCTCTAGTCACAGAAGCAAGTGTGCAGGTGACTCCTTGTCAGAGGTGGCTTCCTCCCTTCTCCTCCTTGTGCAGCTCTCCATACATCTCCCGGAAAAGGGTACTGAGGATGGACACCATAGCTCAGGATGAAGGTCCTCTCCTGCCAGCCCCAGGTCCCCACCACGCACTGGAAGTGCTGGCAGTAATGCCATGCAGCGACTGGTGAGCGGGCGCAAGCAGCCAGATACGAAACTCTTGGCCATGGGCCGCCAGCAGCCCGCATCCCTGCGGGCACACCCTCCAACCATCCCCAGCCCGCTCACACCAGCTCTCCAGGCTCCCCCTCGGTCACAGCAACTGAATTTATATGGAAAGACTGAGATCTCAGCACAGGAATCCAGTGTCCTAATTTGCCAACTGTACCTGCAGCCTGAACAGAGCCTGGATTTTCTGAGATGGGTCAGCTTCTATCCCAGGCACAAGGTACAGCTACAGAGTGGTGCTGGGTGGACCAAAACATCCCCCAGGCAGGTCCCGGAGCCTTTGCACATTGCTATGCAATGAACATTGCCATGCAACGTGGTGTAACAAAGATCAGAGTACTCAAAGAGCCACAAACCAGCTCAGAGAGAACTAAAGCAGAATGGTCTAGTCCTGAAATAGGTCCTCTTTTTCTTTTAAGCGCAGCTCATTAAATGTTTGCTGGAAAAACAGAAAAGCATTTTCCACAGAGAAGAGGACATCCAAGAAAAGCCCTTTCGGACATAAATTGGCAAGAGGTTCCCAAGCATTTATCTTCAGCATAGAATGTGCTCTGTCAGGAGGGCTGTAACTAACAATACGCCGAAAAACATGCCACAGACTTCCACTGTATTTTATTTGGCACTAAGGGGTTATTCCTCAGCACAAAGTATTTGCAACTGGCATCGGTTAAACGAGAAATTACAACCTTCAAAAGACCTATTTAGTGTCAGCTGCAGAAAGTACGGAATTTGCCATCGGCTTCGATGACAACAGATTATGCCCCATAAAACACTGCAAACATGCTTGGCTACAATGCTCGGCATGAGCTGCCAGTTCAGCAGGGGGACAGGGGACTCGGCGCTTCTGCCTCTTCTCAGGAGGCTGCCGCCTGATTTAGGACTGGTGAAACCCCCTCCCCAGCCCTCCAGCTCACATGCCTGCCAAGTTCAGCCATGGGGCTCGAGATACGGCAAGCGAGGGCCTTGCAAAACTGACAGACAGCTCACAAAGCTGGACTTGTGCTGGATCTAGCCAGGCTGCAAAGAACCTCCAAGCCACACTGCTGTATCTTGCTCCATTTGGAGCAAAATACCCCAAGTTTGTTAGCCCCACAGCTAAGTGCTAAGGAGGAATAAGAGGGAACTGTCTCATTCCTCTGGGCTGGACATTCAGCTGGGATGGACTGAAGTCAACAGTATGGATGGCTCAGGAGGGCACGGAACCCAATGGGTAGGTTACCTGGCTCCATGCCCAAGGTGGTGATTTGGGAGCTCCATCACCTCCTGATCCTGCACAGCTCAGCTACATCCCAGTATGAGAGACAGTTGTGCTGCCCCTGTCCCATGGGATTATTCCCACTCTCTGAGAGGAGGAAAGAGGTCTGCAAGCACACTCCCCAGGCCTTCAAACCTCTTTCCACTGTGGCTTGCTGAGCACTCCAGAAGAATAAACCTCAGAGTCGGGAAATCTTCCTGGTGTTTGCTCAGGATGAGTGCCTCTCCGCGGAAGGCGTGTATGCTTGGGGAAGGGGAAGACAGTCGCCTGGTCCCGTGCTACCTCGAGATAACCTGGAAAACGTGACAGAGATTCCTGGTCCAGAAGCGATCACTGCCTCAGCTCTCAGAGCGGGTTCCAGAGAGGTCAGCCTGAGCTGGGTTTTCCTACCGCAAACCCAGAGCTCATTCAGCGAGCTGTAAAATGCTCCCATCCACATGCTCTGCAAGAACTTTACAGTTTCCTTCCCCACCCCAATTCAGAGATGTACAGCTACAGCAGACCTACAGAGACAGAGGTTTACTGGGCAAAGACCAAATGTTTACCTTGCCCTGGCAAGATATTGAACCATTCACAGGAGTATTGCAGCAACAACAAAAAGCAAAGGGGGAAAAGGAGACTTTTTGCACACTGCTGCAGCCAGCAGCCTGTCCTGTGTTAGCACGCTCCGCTCCAGCACTTGTAAAGCCCAGATGCCTGCCTGGCATCTGCAGCCTCTGAGTTAACCCCTGCTCCTGTAAGCAGGAATTGTCACTTGGCTTGAAATTGTGTGTGAGTCTTTACTGGGCTGGGGGAGAAGGGATGGCTTTGCCCTGGCTGTGCCACCCAGTGCTGTTCGTGCACAACAAAAGCAGCCAAAACAAGACCAACCTAGATGTTCATGGACCACAAGCTGGACCCTCTGTAGGAGACCAGCATCGAGATGTACTTTTTTTATCCCAGATATTCACACAACCCCAGAATTTGAAGCTTAAAAACAAAGAACTAAAAGCCACGGTTCTTCAAGGAGTCTCAGAAATGCTGAGACCAGATTTCGGTCTGCTGTACTGGCATGGGACATCCATGCAGTAAGGGACATTCCTCCCATAAAGGCTTCAGGCACTCTGTTAGCGAGCCAGGCAAAAGCTGGTGTCCTGGTAGTAAAGGTCTATCGTTAAGCCAGTTGGCCCAATTTTAAAAGCTGAAGTGTGACAGCAAAACCCATCTGCAGAGCCCTTTGATGCTCAAGCCACTTGCCGTCAGGCACTAAGGACAGACTGAAATGCCCAACTTGAAGCAACCACACAGGAAAATCTCGGCCATTTCCCGCTCCAGAAGTCAGACAGCATTTTCAACGGGGCAGACCCTGGAGTCTTCTCCTAGCTCTTTGTCTGGGAATAAAAAGGCCTTTAAACACACTCTCCTTACACAAAGACTCAAGGGGAGACCAAGCCAACACCGTCAAATGATTGTATCAGAATTATGTTTTATTTCCCAACATCTGACGGGAAGAAGCGTATCAAACCGCATGCCATCTGCTGCCGCCGCCTCGTTCCTGCTCAACTCACAGCAGACACAGCGATCTGTCCCAGCTTAGACGCTGCTTTTACTTTGCAGATAGTTTAAGTGCCCCTGATGAATAGGGACGCTTTCCTGAATCAAAAGCAAGAGGAAGAAAAACCCAAGCCTTCACATAAATTAAACCTAAGTAATGTTTGGACCAAATCTGTTCTCAGCATTAGAAGGATTGAATGAGCTGGAGACAAAAAGCTTTTAAGCTAGAGAATTCATCCCCTCATCCCTGATGAAGGATGGATGGGTTACTAAAACAAATATTACATTTCATTCTGGCTAACAGCACTCTGATCTTGCCTTACATGAACAGGGAAGGCAAAAGCACTCCCAATTATTATCATTTACACACAGATGATTTCAAGTCCTCTTGCTTGCTGAGCCAGGGCTGTCACACAACACGCAGGTTTCTCCCACAAATCTCTTCTGTTGCTCAGGCATTTGCTGTGCAGTTGCTCTGGCAGTTTTACTGGATCTATCATCCTGGCACAGAGGTATCCTCCCCAACCTGGCAGTCCCTGGTACCTGACCATCAGACTTTCCAGCTCTCAGGTACAACCTGTCACCAAAAACTGCCCATGACTCCAGTTCTCACACAGAAAGGGCTTCAACTTCTCTCAAATCATTAGAGAAAATGAGCCTGAGAAATGTCAAGGCTTGAAACCCAAGAATTTCAAAAAGTTACTGATAATAACCAAAGGGGTAATACCTCCTGTGTTTGCAAGAGCAGAGAGTACCTTTGCGTGGCAGAGATACTGCTCCCAAGCTATCAGGTGTCCCACTGTGGGTCTTGCCTTTAAACTGTAAAATAAAGTGGGAAAGGTTGTTGGAAAACCACATTGAAGATCTCTTCCTCTCTCCTGGCTTTCCCTTTTCCTTGCTCCCTGTGCCGGCTGAGTTCAAGGCAGGCTGTGTCTTGTTCAGAGTGCCCCTTGCCACGTTGGAGTGAAGCAAGTCACAGATGGGCCTCAGCCCTTTGAAGCAGCCACAACAGAGAGGACATCCTCTCCCCAGGGACGTGCCACGTGGGGCTGGCCCAGCCACAGGGACAGCAAAGCCACCGTGCAATGTGTGGCAGGAGAGAGGCAGTGACGGAGGAGAAGCCGTGGACAAGAGCTTGCTCCAGCCTCTGGCAGGAGTCAGGCACCCGCTGAGGAGGCTGTGTCCTCAGCTGGGCTGCTTTGGCCACCGAACCCCTTGGAGGTGTCTTCCAAAAGGGCAGCCCAGCTTCCCCAGCTGGTTTCAGCTGGGTTTCTGGAGAAATTGCTTACAATGGGACATGCTCTTTGCCTCTGATCCCCCCAGCAGTTTTTTAGTCATTGGCCAGTTTCGACCTCAATTTGACAATTTGAACGGGAACTCCGAAGATAACTCAGCTCCTACAATTTTAATGAAAACCCGATGGCTCAATAAAAGGAAAGAAGTGTTATTAATGCCAGCGGTGAGGGATCAAGCAGCTGGGTGAGCCCAAGCTCTTACAAGACACTCAAGAATCCAGACCAGACCAGGTCACTGTTCTGCCAAAGGGAAGGGAAACCCCAGCAGAGCTCAGCCCCGATTGCTCCATGGACATCCCAGCCTGGAGGTGCACAGCAGCAGGAGCATCATCACCAACAGCTGCCTCCTTCACATCACAACCCGCACCATCCTTGGCAAAGCCAGAGCGGGGCAAGCAAGCCCCAGGTTTTAGTACAGATGTGTCAATCTTTTTAACTATTAAACCAGAAGAAAGTGGAGAGCAAGGTGGTGGGGAACGCAGCACCGACTGTATCTGTGTGCCCCGTGCAGGGAGGATGAGCAGCCCATGTTCCTGCGGGACCCTGGCCACACCAGACCATTCATCCACCCATGTTTCCATCCCCTTTCCGCAGGCAGAGCCCCTTCTGTGGGCTGGGACCAGTAGATGGCACCAGAAGAACAGAAATGCCCCTCACTCCTGGTCTCTGCAGCTCCCCAAATCCTCCTGCAGCATCACCCCTCAAACACAACTGGGCACTGGTGCCAACCAATGGCTTTTGGCTCTCTACTTTAAAAGCCTGTTTGGAGCCGACTTCTAAAATGACTTCTACAAGTTTTAGCAAACAAATTTAGGAGAGAAAAAAAAAAAAAAAGGAAAAAAAAACCCCAAAGTTGTTTCTTTTGATTTTGAGACTTATAAAATCTTCCCCTACCTCTCTCAACATAGATGCTGCTTTTAAATGCAAAAGAATATCAAAGTGTTTACTCAAAGCATCTGCTTTTTCCATAAATGCTTTAATTTGGAGGTATCCACACTTCAGCTGGAACTCGCAGAAATTTCCTGCCTGCTAGAATTGCACAGAATCTGTGTTTCTCAATGTAGAAGCAATTCACCCAAAAAGCGCCTGACTACATTTCTAGGTAGGAAGGTGCCTGTTTCTTTGGCTGTTTTGACTGCCAACATTGCTAAAGGAAAATCTGATACTTCTTCCCAAGCCACTTCTGCTGTTAGCTAATGCAAACATCCTTGACCCTGGCGGGTTAAGCATCCTCTCAACTCTCTCAAAACAAGCAACAGGACCGGTTCGGGTCAGGGTGGGCATTTCTTCCAGAGGTACCAGCCTCTCTCTTGCACACCAGATAAGCAAGAATTTTTATCTTAACAGAGAGGCTGCCCTAAAGCAGGATTAACAAACAGGGAACACCCTGCAACAAAATCCAGCCACGTCACAGCCAGTTCAGGATGACCCCTACTCACACCTGTGCCTTGTGGTGCCTCCTGATTGCAGCAATGAATAGCCATGTTTTCGGGAGGACCTGGACGATGATGCTGATGGTCTCCAGGGACACTCGCTGCAGTGCAGACAGGACTCTCCAGTTCCCAGCTCAGCTGCAAAGTATGACGAGGTACCCGAGCACAACACAGTGATGCTGAACATCCAAGAGCTGTGGTGTGGGAGGTTTAACATGGTCATGGAGGTGCCAGGATTTTTTCAGAAGCTTAAATCCTGCCTGGAGTCAATCTGAGACACAAATTCTGAGACCTTCTGACATCTCACACCCAGACTGAGTTTTGAATATGGCTCAGCCCAGCAAAGTTTTAAAGAGGAGCTTAATTATTTTGATCTTTTCCCCTCATCCCCATTATCAATCATACCGAAGCAAAGCATAATTGCTCCAAACCAAACCATTTGCCAAACCATTTCTTGCCACATTATTTTACTTAAAGCTCTTCTAGAAATGGAGCACATTTGGAAACCTCTGCACTTCCATTCTCCTTGACCAACAGTGTGTGCACAAGCACGTGGCCGTGAGCACTGAGCACTGGTCCTGGGAAATGCCCAGCCTGGTGGGGTGGAGGAAGGCTCCTGCCCCCACAGGCCAGCCATGAGGGCTTTGTGCTGTGAACACTCTCGGAGGAGTCATCTTTTCATGGTCCTTTGGCCCTTCCCGGTTTCAGTGGGCTCCCTCCTGGCTGGCAACAAGAGAACGCAAAATTGAGCAGAGACACAGAGACACACAAGATGGCTCTAGCCATCATGATCCACCCTATTGATTTGGAGTCCCTCTGTACTGTGAGAATGCTGAGCACGTTATCCTCCTTTCCCACCGTTAATTAGATTTGCAGCTCTCCCTGTTTTCCTCATTTTACCCAAATCCAACAGTCTTCCAGTTACAAGAGACACTGTTCACATAGACTCTCAACCTGGCCAGAAATACCAGAAATGTCATGCAACAGTCTGTTTTCTTCAGAGCTGCAATAAACTCAGAAGAGGTCCTGAAATACGAGAGCAGGTTGGGCTATTTTCATGTCTGATATTCAGCCTTCACAGGAAAACCTCTGCAGAGCCATCTCTGCTATTCCTAACAGCGGGATTTTGGAGAGGGGATCGTCCTATAAATGAGTGTGGCAGCTGGTTCACATAAGGGCCTGAGTTATGATCAGAGATGAGGACATTGCTTTTCTTTTGTGTTTCTCGCTATGTTTTGGTTCAAACCTGTAAACAGCCTCGCACCGAGTGGATGTGCATTCTCCATCTGGTCCTGTGATCCAGTTTCCTGGCAGGAACAGCCCTGACATGGAATTGCACAGGAATGCTGCAGCGTGTCCATCCGTCCCACAGCCAGAGTCGAGCTCCTCGGTTTTCTGGTTTCTGTGTGAGACTCAGTCACAGCATTTCACCCAGTTACCCCGGCTAGGGAGACCAATAACTCACGGCTGACAAAAGCAGCTCTTCCAAAAGGGCTTCCAGACATTCATGGACAGAGAAGCCAATGCTCTCCTTCAGAGTTATTTCTAGTGATTACATAGCATCTCACAGTTAAAAAATGCATGTTTTCTACCTCCTTTGAATGCACGTCTGGCTATTGCTCCCAGCCACTGGCTCTTGCTCTATCTTTCTCTGATGGATTAAAGCACCGAGGCAGGGAGAAAGACCTCTTTCTAGAAAGTCACGGAAAGGAGGATTCAAATCCATCACCACGAGTGTCTGGAATGACTCTCAGCATTGCACAGGCTAAGAACGACGGCGATATGTCACACCAGCAAAACGGCTCCCGCTCAAAGTAGAGACTGGGAAAACACAGCAGAGAGCAAAGCCCTCCCAAGGACGCCTGGAGAGAACTGGGAGCCCAGCACTGCCACTGGCAGGAAAATTCAGCACCCAACTCTGCAGAGTGCTCCAACCCTTCGAGAACAAGGCGTCCTCTTCACTCGCTCTCTGTAACCTCCTCCAGCCACAGACTGTCTCTGGGCAGAGGAGCACACAGCATTCACAAAGGTAGACACGAGCCTGTCCAGACTGATGAAAAGCAGCTTTTTGGGGCATTTTACTTGGTAATTGCTAGTTTGTCTCATCAATCACACCACCTACTTCCAGCCCACAATGCCCAAGCCAAAATCTGTTGCCTGGTTTCCCAGCAGTGGGTCACCCCAGTGAGCACGTCCCTTCGCCATCCATATGCTTTCCCTTGGCTGGCTGGGTCCCTCTTGCCCCCCCAGGTACCCCAGTTGAACCCAGCACAACAACCTGCTTGAAAAGTGGGGGGAAATTAGAGACAGTATCATTGTGCTGGCCAGGACAGATGAAACACAGGATTAAGCACACAGGCACATTCCCACTCAAGTCACGCAGTCACTGAAACTTGGGGAAAGGATGTCCAAGAGACCCCTCTTACTCCCTTCCCAAGGCAGGATCAGCTCTACGTTGTTTATTCCTTTACACGTTGGTCTCCATCAGATCTGTGCTTATGGTCTCCAAGCCATCCTCACAACACCTCATCCAGGGCTTTCCTACCCTCCCTAGAGCAAGGAGGATTTCTCTACTGCCTCACATACATCTTGCTGCAACAGAAGTGGGCTTGGAGATCAGTTACACCCTCCTCTTCTTGAACTTAAGCACATCTTCCTTCCTCCTAAACTGGAGCTCTCTCTACTGCTTTACTTCTCTGGACTTTTTTTGACTCAGTTTGCATCTTCCTTGACACGCAGCATGCACAAGCAGAGCCCACCTGGAGCCCCCTCTGTGGCTGAGCACCATGAGAAGATGCTCCACAAATGAAGCAGAACTACAGGAGATGCTGGGGGTGAAAAACATCTGCCTCTCCTCACAAAGACTGGGCACTCTGCATTGAGTAGGAGAGTTGGTTTAAGGCCAGGCAAAGAGATTTGCATGGAGCCACACAGCTCCAGTACAGGCTCCTTACGACGAATTCATCCCCCTTTATAGACAGCAGGTTGACAGCAGTGGCTCCCACGCCAGGGCACCACGCAGAAACCCAGTCGGCTATGATGTAAGGGAGATGTGTTCCATAAGTGCATCAGAGAAGTGTGAGCAGCCACTTCCCTTGCAAGCCTAGTTTCCCCACTGGAAATCAACAGTAGAGACAAGACAGACCCATCCCATTGGGTGTTCGTGACCGCATCTCGCAGAGCACGTCCCATGGAGGACCAGCTCTGCTGCAGCTGGAGGGCTTGGCGGGTGGCAGGGCATTCACAGGAAGGGTTAGCACCAAAACAGGTCATTAGCGAACAATGTGGGGTTCTTCATTCTTCTCCTGGCCTCTCATTTTCCTAAGGGGAATGCCTCAGAAAACCCAGAGGGGGGGAGAAGGAATTTACAGTTCCCTTCCAAAAACCAGCCTTTGTTTGTTTGATTGCTTTTTTAAACGATTCGAGTAACTTGTGAATACATTTTCTGATGATTCCCACATCCTCCCAGCTGGAGAACGGTTCATGAACAGACTCCAAACTTTGTAAATGAGCTTGTTAGTCATAAGTCTTCAAACAGGCTTGATAAACAACTTTCAGCCTGCAGGATATTCATCAACCATTCTGTCTGCCTGGTCTCCTGATGCTAATTTATTATTTACAATGAGAGATCCCTCTCCTAAATCACAGGTGATTGTTTCTTTTAACTGATTAGCTGATGTTTTTTAAAGGAGAAACAACAAAAAACAAGTCGCAAACAAGCAATGAGTCACAAGCACTCATTTCTAAGCAGTTCCCCTAGCTTCCACGAGACTCATCAGCAGTTGTCCAAATGAAAGAAACTTTAAGTAAAGATCTTTTTGGCCAAACCTTCAAGACCAGGCTATAGCCAAGAAAAAGAGGGTGACCATCCCAACCAGCCACTGGGAATTCCAGTGCCTGCTGCCAAATGCTGCAGGGACCATCCTGCTGACTGACATGTGCCCCTCTTTGCATCTTTTGGGTTTGTGGAGAGCCCCAGCATCTCGAGATGCTCAGGAGATCTGTGTCCGCATGCAAAAATCTGCCACCGAAAACTGTTTCACCCCATGGATGGGTTCACACAGCAAACACAGCTTGTCCCGAGAGCATGGGGTGCACTCAGGTGCACCTGAGCAGAAGATGGGTTCCCTGCAGGAACAAACTTGCTGGAAGTTGCTGCAGTCCATGGAAGGAGATCTCCTCAATGCTAATGAGTTAAATAACACAGAAAGTAGTAGATTCCAGAGACGGAGGTGGATGAAATTGCAACTTGTTGGGGGCAATGCAGAGGGAGGAGAATCTTCCCAAATTGCTGCTAAAGCCACATATAACCCACAACCATCAGATTTCAAAGCCCCTAATTAGGGGCTGGGATCATACTCAGTTATATGAGTAGGAAAAGTGTGGCATGGCAAGGTGAACTCAGCCAAGTTATGGCAGCAAATACACAGGAAAAAAGACATCAAGACTCTGTGGTCAAGGCACTAAGGCATTTTTGAGCAATAAAAGACAGGCTGGGTCATCTTACTGGGCCATCTCTACTGACACTTGGAAGAAAAAAAAGCCTCACTGTTTCAATTTTGATTTTCAGTGTGAGACTTTTCTAGGCAGGCTGCTCCCAGCACCAGCAAATGCTGCACCCTACAAACCCTGTGCTGCAGAACTCCCAAGCAGAGTGGCCCCCCAGTGCCTGGGGAGCACATGGAGCAGACAAATGCCCTCCCCAGTGGGCTACCTTGTGTGTGTGTGTACGTAAAATCCAGACCTGTGTTTCCACGACCCCAGCCCTGATCCACGGAGAGGCACAGGCTCCCATCAGCATTCAGAGTGAAGGCAGCAGGATGCAGAGCTTGGCCCTGGATTGGTCTCAAAAGCTTTTTTTCTCTCTCTCACTGCAAAATCAGCAATACATTTGCTCTGACAACCTCAAGCACCCAAGACTAGACAGGCTGTACTACCATCTCGTGTCTAGAAACACCCTCCTCAGTGCTAAAACACACTCAGGAAGAGGCGCAGACTTGTCACCAGCTGTCTCCAGCACTGTCAGCATGGGACTCATCCATCCCAAGCAAGACCTCAGTGATGGATTCACAAACCTCTGCTCCCTACCTTCCATCCAGGGTGAAATGCAACGCTGTGCAGCACACAGAAGGATAATGGGCATGAAGTGTAACTGGTGTTTCAAGCCAGAGGGTGGGGAGAGTGCTGTAAAGCTTCATGGGAAACCAGCCCAGACTTCACCGGGAGAGGAGCTGCCTGGAGACCCACTGGCGAGGGCAACCCTTTCTGCAGCACCAGGCCCAGAGCATTAACACTCTGTTTGCACTGTTACGGCTCAGGCACTTTTCCCCATTAAAATTCAATCCATCCCTGCAGAGCCAAGACTCCACTGAGCTGCAAGTGGGTTTTTTTGTTGGGTTTTTTTTTGGTTTTGGGTTTTTTTTTTTTGTTTTTCCAAATGTGGGTCATATTAGTGACGCTTCAAAAAAAAAAAGACAGTTTCCACAGCACTGAAAAGGTCTTCATGGCTTCACCAGCACATTGGCTGCAGCTCAGCCCAACTCACCTGCCACTTGTTCGGCAACCACAAGCACAACAAAACCAAGAGCAAATAGCAGACTACTAAAGGTCCCCGTGGGTTCAAAACCTACCCAAGATTGACCAGTCCAGTATCTGCAGTGGCTACAAGAGAGGGCTGGGTGCTACTTGGGTGCTGCCTTCTGTAGCCACCCACTCTGCTCCAGCACCCCCTGGCACCCTGCTTTGTTTCCAGTGCCCCTAGGACTGCTGGTCCCCTTCAGAGCTGATGCCACCTTATTTCTCCAGGCCTGTCCACTCAGTGGCTACTGCTGGCAATTTTATTTGGTCCCTAGATGCACAGGGCCATGGTTAATTTTGGTTTTACTCTGGTTAAGGAGGCCACATGAGAAGTTCATCCCCTGGTGGGCTCAGAGCAGGAAGCAACATCCCCAGGCTCCTGATGAATTCCAGCTCTCAGTGCAAAAGCAGTTCTGCTGCCTGAGCAGCTCATCAAGACGTGGAGATGGTCCTAGCCAGATACTGAGTGGCTCTTTGGATGTTTGCCCTGCCCAGCAGTCTTGCTGACTGGCTGGAGTTTCTCCTGTAGGAAAATTTCTCTAGCCAGAAATGGAGGAAAATCTGGGTGGAATAAGAACTGGATGCTGCAATAGGATGTAGTGACTTGTTAACAGCACAGTTGGCTCCCTTCACCTCTCTTCTACCCTTCCCTTCCAGGAACACAAGGCACCAGGAGGTCCTGGACTGCCACTCCAAGGCAAAACGGTCACTTCACATGGGCACAACAAATTCAGACTGTCTGGGACAGTACTTTAAACACTGGCATAACCTTTTTTCAGCCTCTGGAGGCAAGAGAGGAACCCAGAAAGCTATAGAAGCTGAAAGAGATGCTCACTGGCCTCTCTTCCCAGCTTTGGCCTTCACAGACTCATCCTTGGAGATGCCGAGCTTTCCATTGCAGGAGGAGGCCCTCAGTTTCAGTACCACTGCTCCCTTCCCAACCAGCATCCTCCAGAAGTTCTTATTTGGAAGAAGCTTCTCTCAAAAATCACACCAGCAGACAGACAGCGCACCTCTGCTGAACTCCCATCCCCACCTCACACCATCTTCCAGGGCTACATTGTAGAGACAGCTGGGTCCCGCAGAAAGAGCACAGGAAGAGAAGTGGCAGGTTAGATCCGTACTGCACATGTACAGATCAACGAGTGAGTGACAAATGTGAGCAGGGCCAGCAAATCTAGGAGTAAGAAGTGTGGGACTGCCCTGGAGGACCCTTGGACCCTCACTGTAAGAGAGCTGCAGTCACAACACATGGTGACAAAGGACAAATCCCTACAGACCCATGTCATGGGGCTGGTGGCACACAGGTCTACACATGTGTGATCTTCCACTGACACAGTCTGTAACACAGAGTCTCCATAGCGACTCTCCAGTGGATAGTAAAAGGCTCAGTTTATGCTGCATCTCCCCCCTGGAGGGGAGGTACTGCTGGGTCCTTCTCCAAACGCCCTGGGACTGCCCTAAAGCCTCCTGGGATCCCCCACCCCTTTGCGTTGTCATCTGTCACCAGAGCAGCCAGTGGGCTCAGAAGTTGTTTCCCACAAACAGCTTTTCTTGGGGGAAACAGACTAAAAACCCATGCTCTGTCCTCCACCACCCAAGCACAGGTTGAAACCTTCCTGTGTCCTGAGCGTAAAGTGGTGGGGAGAGTTCAAATCAAGTCGGATCAGAGCCTTGGACAACAGCTCCTCCAGCCAGGCTGTGATGATTCTTATTCCGCATCTCCACAATCCGCCCCGAAATCCAAACCTCCTTTAGGAAAGGCAAGTAGGGTGGGGAACCAGCAGTGCAGTGATTCATCCTCCCCAGAAACACAGGCCCAAGTCTGGAATATTGTGACACTTGATAAATACTCGTGATGTACTTCGTTACGCAACGGAGGCCCAGCAGGAGCACAGCTCCCTCAGGGCTACTTAATATGGGTTTCAAAAACAATTAAATATATCATAAACAACTTGCAACCAGGAATAAACACCTTAAATCCCATCAACCCATTCTGGTGATGTCAAAAACCATGGGAGCAAACTCAAAGTTGCCAAGGAAAGAAAAAATCCTCGAAGGAATTATGACCCTATAATTCTGTGTCTGCCTTGTTAAACGCTCAGCCCTTCCAGCCCCTCCTGCTCATACTCTGCTCATGCTCTTGCTCGCTCTTTCCAGGCTTGTTAACATCATATATTTTGATGCACATTGCACCTCTGCCGAAAGGCAAAAGAATCATGCCCCCAAATGCAGACAGCAAAACTGTTTCATGCCGGCAAAGAAATATTCCACTGACCTAAAAAAATGCTTTTTTGCATGACTGGAGGCTGCTGGTCAAGTCTTTAAACACCAATATTCATTAACTGGCACACATATAAGCAGTCCATTGAATTGCATGCAAAGACTCGTGTGAGTAAGGATTGCCCAAATTAAACCTGAGATAATATTTTCCCATGCGATCACTGCTTTATACATCATCAAAAAGACGGAAAATAGACTGGCTAGTAGTGGAAACTCAGGGCAGATGACAGAAAGCTGATGTTCATTAAAAGTGTTCTGCAGTTCAGACCAAACCTTTAAGTTTTATGAGAGATTTCAAAATCTAATTTTCATGGAAATGTTTTCATTACATTAAGAGGGGAAAAAAAAGAAAAAGAGCAAAAACCTTCAGTGAAATCTTTTTCAAATTATAAAGTTGGAAGCTTTGTGTGGATGGATTGAAAACACGAATACCATCAGCAAATTATGAGACCATGAGAACCAGGAAGCAAAACTGATTATGATCAAAAAAATGAAATTCACAAACAAATAAAAGTCTAGTTTCACCCGTCAAAAGGCGGGCAGCATGGCCAGCACTCGCAAACTGAGTCAGCTCACTCTTTCAAATTCACGTGGCTCTTTTTTCTTTGTTAATTTGTACATTGTCCATTTTTATTTGCTTTTTGGTGCCTTTATTTAATTTTTTTAAGACTTCAGGTTTATAACAGAGTCACGTTTCCATCTTTAGTCTGCATCCAAAAGCTCTAGAAATTTATGTGAAAAACCCAAAGTGTTTTTCAACTTCAAACTGTAGGATTCAGGGATGTAAGAAAAATATCCAGCACACTGAGATACCTGCTGGAATAACCACGCACCAGCCAGCCTGAAAGTGTAATTAAATGGATACGCCCAAAGAACGTCGATGGAAAGAAGTTAAACTAACTTCTAACAACTGGTCTGTGTTGTTTATCTGTTATTTAACCTTTATTCTAGTGAACACCATCCACTCTTCCTGCAAGAGGCCTCCAGGATACACGCAGTACAACTGGCACGCACAAGACAAATCAAGCTGTTGTATTTTTCACACAGGTATCAGAAGCAACAAGCGCTTCAAAAATAATACGCATCTGATCCGCAATTTTTGCACATCAGCTGCTGGAAGAGGAGGACTGGTTCTGGAAAGTCTTCCTTGGCAGCACCTTGTAAAGATGCTCACCACTGCTGGCGGGATTAAAGACACCAGTTTCCCTCGCACATGCCAGGGTAACCAGTGGACACCAGCAGCTCTTTGTCCATCAGCTATGCAGCACAAGAGAAGAAGAAAACAGCAGCTAGATTTAATCAATTTACCCCGCATTTTTTTCCCCTCTTTCTATTCTTTGTACATGCCCGGTCTACAATCTCAGCACCTTCTGGGAATACGGGCTGTGTTTTAGTAACAAAAGAGCCGCTTAGTACCTCAAGATAAAGCAGAGGCTTGCAAAGAAAACCCTGCAGTTGTCCCTGGTGCTTCCTCTCACGTTCACCACTCAGCAGCCCACCGAATTGCTTTTCACGTTTGGATGCAGTGGCAGAGGTTTTCCACCTCTTTTTAAGGCAGTCAATTTTTTTTTTTGCGAAGGGTGGGGAAGCACAGCACCACAGACAAACTCAAGATCAGCAAAAAAAAAAAAGAGAAACAATTCAATATTTACACACATCCTTTTACTCCTGCAGCAGCCCCACTTGTTCTGATTTAAAAGAGGCAATTAAAGCACAAAGAACAGCCCTGCGGGAGCACACCAAAGGTTCCTCATCCGAGGATCCTGTCTCAGACTGCCAGCAGTGACAGAGTCAGAGGGTACTTGCCCAGGGAGCAATGGAGCCGTCTCAGCCTCAGCTCATCCTTCCCGTCTCCCGGACTCACGGCTCCCTGAGCCAGACGCTGCTGCCGTGAAGAGCCATCCTCAGTCCTCCCGGAATTTGTCTTGTCCTTTCTTGAAATAATTTCTATTTCTGATCTCTGCAAAATCCTTTGGTAACAAGATCCATCACCCAACAACATGTCAGCTGAAAAACCCCTTTTTCTCGTGCTCCCAACCCGCTGACCGAGAAGAGGGACCTGAAGCCAGCTCAGATGCTCTGCTTGACCCAGCCTGAGCAAAGAAACTCACCTCCTCCTGGCCAGGTTTCTGCTTCCTTGGGAAGCAGTGGCAGTGCCGAGGGGCCACAATTCCCACTGAGACAGAAGTAGTCTTGGGGTCTGCTGCACCCCAGCTTTAATTGCAAATGAGCCCTGAGAGCCCAACATAATCTGCCAGCCTGGGAGAGAAGCACAGCCCCCAAATTGCCATCGCTTTTATACTGAAGATAAATTAACGGACAGTAATAACTCCAATACGCAGAACTTGTGCACATACTGGATCGAAGTGGGGTTTATTCACTCCTCAAGAAAGAAATGAGAGTATAACAATTTTTCTTTTGCTGCTCATGCTTTCGCCACAACATTTTACATGCCATCAACAGTGAGACTCAAAACAAACAAACCAAAAAAGGGGAGGTCAAAAATGTCATCTTAAACATTAAAAAAAACAAAAAACCAAAAAATCAAAAACAAACAACCAAACCAAGAGCTAGTAGCTTACCAGCTCTGGAATTGGAGAATTAACCTGCTCAGAGCCACGAGTTTTGGAAACTCATAGGCCACCAGCAGGTTTCTGTCACTCCCAAAGAGCACAGGAGCAATAAGAGCCAATTGCCTTTGCTGTGAAGCTCAGGGCATCCCCTCTGCTGAGCTGGGACCCACATTTTCATCCTGCTTTTAGCCAGAGTTAGTGAAAGCCCTACTGCCAAAGCAAGAGTTGGTTGCATCTTAACAAGTGGTTTCACCATGAAGAGAAACTCGGGTTGCAGTGTCATCATGGCTAAGCAGCAGAGACAGGGAGGTTACTGTGAACCCTATCAGCTTTTAGGGTATGGTTTTCAGAGCTACAGTTTGAACTAAAGTCAATGAGAGTGACAGCCTCGCAGCATGACTTAGAAAATCGGCTCCTTAGTAGGCTGACAGTTGTCCCAGAGATGTTTTGTTTTTTAATAAGACAAAACGTTTCCTCCTGAACCTTTTTGAAATGAACTAGTGGTGAAATAGTTCTTTCAATCTCAAATGTCCAAATAAAACCTTTTGTCATTTATGTGTCAAACTTTTTCCCTGAATTTTGGATTGCACAAATAGTCTCAATAATTTGACTTTTCACTTCAGTTTGGGAGAGAAACCAGTGAGAGACTAGCTGAACTTCTCCTGGGTTGGGAGAACATTTTTAGTGTTCTTCAGACATTCTGCAATTTCTCCAATTGCTTTTACCTTCTCTCCCTTAGTAACATGGAGAATAACCAAGCCCTGGCGGTTTCACTGAACCACCAAGAAAAGCTCATACCTCTGCAGCATAGTCCTTTTACTGCCTGGGCTGCAAAACACTTTGCAAAACACATGCAATAGGTGGGGAAACTGAGGCACAGAGATGCACAGGTTCTACTAAATACATCAGTGGAAAAGCCAGAAAGCCCAGGTGACAGCTCTGCCCAATAATAGAGAGAATGAGAATTAATCCCTGGTGTTAATTTTTTTGCTTACTATAGAATACTTTTTAAACTTTCGAATTCGTTGCAACAGCACCGAAACTTTTACAGCATTCAGAAAACTTCTGAATTGTTTGAAGCTTCAGTTTGGTCCCTGCTTGGCAATGCTGGTGGGGAATCACACCCTCGGACTGGGATTTCTGGTCCTTTTAGTGCTCTAAGAGCAGGGTGGGTATTGGGAAAACAGCCCCGCTTTTCCAGGCTGACCGAGGCAGCTCTGGAGAGCTCAGCACTCCGCAAGAGGCAGCACCTGGAGTAAATAGGGTCCAAATAAGATAAACAAAACCGAGGCGGGGGGGGGAGGAATCGAACGAAAAAAAAAAATAGTTGTGTACGTAATTTGTTGGTTAGTATCTCGGCGACCCTCCGGCTGCAGTGTTGTGACACGCGGAGCTGAACCAGGGTAAGCAGCGATCAGTACGTTGCCCGCTAAAATATACACCTTCACGGCCGGAAAAAAAAAAAAAACCACAACATTTTTCCGGGTCCTGGGAAGGGCTATTTTTCATAGCCATCTCCCAGCGGCGGTGGCTCCGCCAGCCGCGCCCCAGGCCGGTTCTCCGCTCGCTGCTTCCCCACCGCGCTCCCGCAATAAACGCGCCCGGGGATGATGCTTCCCCGCCCGGAGAAAATATGCATTGCCGGGGTAAAACTCGGGGATCCCACGGACGATGGTGCAAGGAGCGACTGATTTTCGGAAAGCTACCCCCTTCCCTTGCCCGGTTTCCTTCGGGATACCGAGAAAGCCACGTCGGATCCGCGGGGAAAAGAAGGTCGGAGGCCGCTCCCGGCAGAAAAAAAAAAAAATTTAAAATCCCGAAAAGCAAACGAAACTTGGAACTGCCGAAAACTTAACGAAAATTGCATTTCGGCAATTGCAATTTTCGTTCGCTTTTCATCGGCTGCCGCAGGATAGACCCCCGTCCCGGGATGGGGGGCTACCGTGTCCACAGCCGTGGGCCCTGCCCGCCCCACGGCGAGGACGGGCACAGCCAGCCCGTAGCCACAACGAAAATCACGGCCAGTCCCTGCACCCGGGAATATATATACACACACACACACATATATATATATACACAAAACAGAAGGAGGGTAAGGGGGGGCCCTGCACACCCACCTCACCCCTCTCCGCCGCGGCTCTCCTTTTCCGACACCCCTGCCCTTGGAAAATAACAAGCGGTGTTTGGAAAATAACAAGCAGTGCTTGGAAAATGCCGCGCAACCTGGCGCCCGTCCTCGCCACCCTCAAGCCGCGAGGCTGTTCTTTTACGGCTACTTGTGCGCCCAAACGAGGACCCGATAAGACGGGAGGTTCAGGGGCAGGTCTGCGCCCTGCCCTGCCCGCCGGGGCTACAAAGGGATCAGGCCCGCCCCAGGAGAAGCGGGGCTCGACAGCTGCACTTTGCAGTCGCGCATGCACTCTCGGGCTCTTTGCGAGACGAGGTACTCCGGGCAGGTCGTCGGACAATCGTCCGGTCACCATCCAGAGCCTCAAGCAGCTTCCCGGTGTCCCGCACACCACGGCGCTGGTCCCAGCTCCGACGGGCCGGAGGGACAGGCGGATAGATAGAGAGCGACTCTGCCGCCCGCCGCGCCTCGCCCCGTCCAGCCAATTCCCGTGCTCAGCCCCCACAACATGGGATGGAAAAGTGGGCTCAGCCTTTGGGCTCGATCCTGCCCGCTCAGGGTCCCAAGGCGGCTCTCCTCCGAGTCCCTCGAAAGAAGACGGAGCAGCGCGGTGCTGGACCCGATGAGCGCGGCGCGGTGGCAACGGGCAGCTCGGCGCTCTGCTTTTCCCGGGAGGCAGCTGGAGGAAAACAAACGTTTCCGCACGCCGCCGAGTGCCGGCTCCGCCGAGGGCTGGGGGAACGCGGGCTCCCCGGACCGGCTCGGGGAGAAAGGTGAGCTGGCCCAGGGACCGGCAACGGCGACTCCTCCGGCCGCTCCCCCGCGGGAGCCCCCTCGGGACCGGCATCGGCTGCCACCGCCGCGGCTTCCCCGGCAGCGCAGCGCACGTGGAGCGGCCGCAGCGGCCCCTCGCCCCGGGGAAGGACGGCAGAAGGGGTGTCCCCACACTTACTGTCTTGCTGCGGGGTGTCGCTGCCGCTGGTCAGCCCGGGGGACTCCAACAAGCTCCGGCCTGGCTCTCCGCTGCCCTCGTCCGCCTGGGCGGCCACCATGTCGCCCGCCTCCTCCAGGTCCAGCAGGTGACTCACGGAGAAGTTCTTCTTGGCTTGTAAATTGTCCAGGCCAGCGGGGCCGTCGAGGCGGGCGGGCAGCAGGGCCTGCCTCTCCATGGCGTGGGCATAGCCAGACGCCATGGTACCGAGCGGGGCTTTTCTGCCCTCGCCCCTCCCGGGCGCTAACCGCCCCCACTGCCCCCCAGCCGCCGGCCCTTCTCGGAGGGATACGCAAGGACCGAACGGGGGAAACGGAACGGGACCCGACGACGGCGGGTGGGGAAGCCCTAAGGGGAGCGAGCAGGACCGGGCTTAAAACATGCCGGAGGGGAGAGGCGGCGCGGCCGGCTCGGGGCGCCGGGGCGGCGGCGCGGGGAGCTGCCGCTGGCCGGGAGGCGCAGGGTGGCTGTGGGGCTGCTGGGGCGGGTGCGCCCCGTCCCTCCGCCTCCGCTGCCGGCGGTTCCCCTCCCTCCGCCCCTGCGCTGCCCTCCCCTCCCCTCCGCCCCACACTTCAAACGGCGGAGGCGGCTCCGCGGCGCTCCGGCCGCGCCGGGCACCCGGGGGAGGGCGGCCCGCGGGGCCCCGCCGGGACGCGGCACCAGCGCGGTCCCCCCGGGACGGGGTTGGGCAGCGCTGGCCCCGTCGCGCTCGTTAACTCCTCGTGGGAGGTGTTTGGGGGAACCCCCGATTAGAGGGTGAGAGGGGCGCAAAGGGTGTGCGGAGAGTACCCCCCTCTTGTCACTCAGAGCTGCACCTGGAGGGGAGGGTGGACACTGCCCCGCGGTAGGATTCCAGGGCAAAGGAGTAGGGAAGAAATAGTGAAACTGAGAAACGCAGATGAAAAGGTGAGAAAGAGAAATGGAAAAGAAAGTGTGGACAAGGAGAGAAAAAAGGAAGAGGAAAAATAGTAAAAGAGGAAGAAAAAGAGCAACAGAGAACTAAGAGAAAACAAACCAAAAGGAGACTAGGAAAAAAAAAAAAAAAAAACAAAACAGCGAAGAGAGAAAGACAGGAGGAAGATGACACAGTGCTAGCTCTGCAGGCCAGTAAGCAAATAGGTCCCAGTAGTTTGGCCTGGCCCTGCTGGCCCCTGTGACCAAGGACAGGTAGAGGTGCAGGGGGTATCCCCAGGCCCTCACTCACTGCAGAAGGTCCCCAAGGACAGCAGGGCTGGCAGCAAGGGCCGGGGTCCTGCCAGCCAGGAAAGGCTGCTGTGTCCCGGTGGCTGGAGCCTGGGCTCCAAGCTGCCACAGCCAGCCCAGAATTTCCATCCCCCCTGATCTGGGGAAAGAACATTTGATGCCATCAAAGGGCTCCAGATTGAAAACAGATGTGCTTCACCGAGCCTCTCCATGCATTTAATTAAGGCACAGGCATGGAGGAGACATTTTCATCATTAGTTTGCTTTCAGCTCCCCCCCTCTGGTCCCAGTTTACCCTTTGCAGTCTCAAAGACCCAAATGAGCGTGTCAGGGCTGTGGGGGCTCTGCTGTCCCTGGCCTGGGGGCCAGCAAAGCTGGTGGGTACAGGCTGGAAAGGCCAGGAAAAGCACTGAGACAAGGCTGCGCCTGTGGACAGAAATGCATGGTGTACATAGACACAAAATGCTGCATGTGCATGTACGTACACAGCAGTGTATGCCTCACTGCATGCTGGTGTGGCCCTTTTTCTGCATGTGAGGGAGCATTCACGTGTGGTGTCCTGCAGTACATGCCCACATGCTGGATGGGGAGGAAGCTGTGTCTTCACACAGGCATGTGGGGCTGCATATGGCTGGCTCTTGTACACTGGCAACTTGTGCCCTGGCTCTCAGGGTCTCCAGGTTTACACACAGCTTAGGTGGGTGTATGTACCTCCCATGCTCTGTACATGCCCCTGTGGTCTGCCCAGCATATGAAACACCCTTTTCTCTGCCTTTCACAAAGCTCTGGCTGTCTTCTTCCTTGGTGAGCTGGGTTTTATCCTCTTTGCTCCTATTCCTCTTCAAATGGACGTTGCAGCTGACCTGGCTCGTCTGAGTGGGTGCTGCAGTGTCCCAGCCATAAACATCCCTTTCCACTGAGGAAGGCAGGAGGTGCTGCTTTTAGCCCCAGGCAGCCTCTGCTATGCGGGTGACAGCAGAAGCCATTGAGACCAGAACAAGAGCTCTCTGTGCCACTGATGTTCTCACTGACATCCCTGGTAAGCAGTATTTCTTCTTAGATCTCCCTAGTTCTAAGTGCATGCTTCAGACAACCCTCCCTCCCAGTGTCAGGGTTTGGGAATGCAGCCCAATACCAGCAGATGCCCTGGAAAGATGATGGGTGAAAGCATGTTGGTCCTGCGGGTGACCATATCAACATGTGTGCATGCGCTACAAAGGGAGAGCCTCTGCTACAAGGCAATAAAGCTCCGTGACTTACCCTGAAGTGAGATACAGATGCTCCCCACACACACAGAGCACCCACAGGCTAAATAGCAACAGGGGATGCCAGATTTGCATTCTGGAAATGGCCTGAATGCCTCCTTTCGCAGATGCCTCCTTGCAACACAACTGGATTTCTGAGACTAGGCAGGAGAACTGTGCTGAGAGACAAGATGAACCCAAGGGAAACTCTTCCAGCTCTGTCTCGAAAGACAGAGGGTTTGGAACAGTGGGAAGCCTCCAAGACTACACAAAACACCACAGGGCTGTGGCTCTTTTTTCAGTTTGCTATCACCAGGCAGGCCCTAGGCCAAGGCACACCGCAGTCTGGAAATGAGTGTGGTAGGAACTCCTTGGGCTATGGGATGGTAACTGCAGTGCCACCTCGGATGATGGACTGCCTCTCTCCCTAGATCATCTCCAGTGCCTTTAGGACTAAGCTAGGCTTTCAAAGCAATGTTGCCTGTTCTGCATGTGCCAGAGGGCAGAATTACTGCAGCATCCATGATACTCTGCTCCATGGAGACATGGTTTGCCTATGGGAAGCCTAAGGAAGGCAGAAGTAAAGAGTGACACGGAAAAATCCTACCAGGAGAAAGTAGTGGAATGTGCTCTTTTTAGCAGGGTGTCCCATTGTGCTGGGATCAGCCCAAGCTTGAGGAGATGGGTGGGATGGGTGAAGGGACTTTGTCACATGCAGGGAATAAGTCACAGGAGAAGTGATAGACCAAAGTGGCCCACAAAGATCATAAGCCAAAGACAAACAGAAGAGGAAGAATCACAGAGATGAGGAAAGGGAGGGGTTGAAGGACATCCTCTTTGAGCTCCTGGGTGAGCAAGCCAAGGGGTCCCAGGGCCCTACATATCTGCAGATCTCAGCCTGCCACTAAAATACAAGTAGGACCATCTTTACAGGACAAGCATGAAGCATCCCTTCATTAGCCATTTAACTTAATTCAAAGTTTTAGAAAACTTGGGGTTAGAGTACAGGCAGATATTATCGCCTTACCTGAAGGTTCAAGTGTATTCCCTTCTAGTGTTCATCAGGACAGAAGAGGATGGGGCATTTGCCACCCCTGTCAGATGCATCAGTTTCTTCCTGTGGGAACATCCAACAGCCAGCCTACGCACTCGCTTGAGGGCTTCCAGGAGTTCCTGCAGGATAAATAGCCATAGGGCAGGTATGAGCCAAACCATGGCCTGATGTAATTCAAAGATCTCAGCACACTTCCCGCTATTTCAGATGAGGAAACTGATGCTAAGGCAGCTTGTCTTCAGCATCAACCCCAAAGCAGAGGTGATTCGATACTCCAGTTCTCATGATCCTGAGGTCAGCCAAAAAGGACTCCCATGCCACAGATGACCTATGACAGCAAATGCATGTACCATTTCAACATCCCACAGGCCATCAAGTAGTCAGTTAGACATCTATTTCCCATCTCACCACTGGCCTGCTATCAAGCTGAACTGATAGCCCTCTTTCCCCACCATCACACCTTTCCTCTCAAATGTGCAGCTGCTCACAGCCCCATTTCTCCACCTTCCCACACTGTCCAGGGTGTAAGTAATTGCCCCCTGTTCCCATTCCCAGCAAGGCAGGGACCTCTGAGCCTCTGCTGCTAGGTAGGAAGAGGAAAAAGCCTGAAGGTCCTGAAATTGCCAGGAATTTGCTAGGTGAAGCACCTGCAGCTGAAAGGCCAAGCCTCATACTGCAGACAAGAGTGTGACTCCAGTTTGGCCCTTCCTGCTCCCAAAACTGATTATCATTTTGAAGGACATCAGTGAGACTCACCAGTTGGAGCCCCACTCAAAACCAGAAGTCCGCACCTCTGCGGATGACCAGCACATTTGTTTCTTCTTTCTTTTCTCGTAGAAAATTAGAAGCTTAATCTGCAGTGTCAGTGAGAAAATCTCCAACTTGAGTATTTGCCCCAATTCCTGCAATTTCCCATGAAATCCTGCACTTGGACGTTCTGGTGGTCCCCAGCTCCAATATATGGGCCACCAAAGTATGCTATAAGCCCTCAGAAATGTTCCCCTCACCTTCTCATCTATCCAAACAGGGAGCTTCCAAGCACCTACAGCTGCATTCTTGGTGACGGTTTTCAGGTACAACAAACAGCAGCTGACAACCTTCCCGAGGGTCTTGCAGCCAACAAGAAAGAGCAGCTGAGCAGCAGTAACATTCTCAGGGCAGCTCACACTCCTTGTCGTTGGCATTAGCGGGATGCAGGAAGGCACCAAGCACTGAGTAAGCCAAGACTTTGCCTGGTCTCCTCCCACATTTAGCTCTTCTACACTGACCACCACACCATGTGCCTTTCTCAGCATAAAGCATCCACTTGTTTCAGGTGCCCTAAATATTTTCTACCTGAGTTAAAAAAACAAAACAAAACACCAAAATCCAAACCACAAACAAAACAGAAGAACCTGTGGAGGCTGTGACACACAGGTGTGGATTCTCAGCTAATATCATGGCACTCAGGTGAAGCACTTTGCTCAGTGATGGAAAGTAGTTTGGGTATCTCTTCCCTACCTTATTTTCATGAAACTTGCCAGGATGTAATGCCTTAGAGCCCTTTTCCTATCTGCCAAATTTGTTTCATCTTAGCAATTCAAAAATAATATTGCAGGAGGGCAGCAGGGAGACAGAGGAGATAACAGCCAGTTTACACAAGTGTGTGCCTTTAGAAAACCTGAACAAAATGCACACACAATTTATTACTGCTCTGTGCTCCTTGGCCTTAACCATGCAAGGTGCTCAGCTACTGTAAGACATGCTGGTTGCCCTCCAGCACTGCTCTTCCGACAACCTCAGCTGGGTGTGAGCAGTTCAGGCAGGTGATTCAGAGGACAGGAAGACACAAATGATGCTCACTGCTCTCCTTGGCCCATAGCAGCAGCTGCTTTGGAGAGGGAGCTTCGAGATAGACCTCCACCCCTTGGCACCCCCAAAACATCAGCCACAGCTCATGAGGGACAAGCTGATGAGAGACATCAAATCAGATCATCTCTCTGCTGCTGGCTACTTCTCAGGCCATGTCCATACTGTCCTGTCCCTTGCCCAGAACTTGTTTGCCCTGCAAAGTTTTCCTCCCATCACCCTGTTGTGCAGGTTTGCTGAAATGTCTGGTCCCAAGCCCCTTTGCACTTACTCTGCTCAGGGCTGGGTAAGTACTGTGCTGAGCTGGACACAGAGAGCACCTGCAAGAACATGTATGTGCATATAGCTGTATCACCTTACACATGTGTGAGTGTTTGAGCATGTATGCACACACTCAAGTCTGGAGCCAGACCTCTCTCAAATCTCCCTCTTTTCTTCATAACACACAAAGAGGTGTGTTATTAGATCTGTGGGGATCAGGTAGTCTACAGTCATTTCAAGCTGTAAACTCAACATCAGGGTTTCTTTTAATCCCAAACATCTTGATATCATCTGGAAATGCCAGGAGCAGTTTATAATTAGGGTTTAGCATGCAGATTAATACCAGCAGCTCCAGGGTGAACAGACCATCAGAGTCTAATCAAAGCTTAAATGGGGCAGCAATTTAAAACTGAGATTTATTATTCCTCTGCATAATATTTTGAACCAGGGGCTGAGTTCACATCACACACAATCATTCCTGGAAGTGCTATCACATCTCCAGTCAGAGCGAGGTGGCTTGTTACTGGTTCATGGAGGTGATAAATACTAGGCTTCGGGAACTTATTTAGGAATATCACAGCATTGACACTGTACAAGATATAGAACCTGAGGCAGGAGAGCACTTGCACACATGCACAATGCATGGGGCTCCAACCCCATGTGGATGGTGGGGCAAGGGTACAGACTTTTTTTTTGCTGGGTGCCAGTTGTAATAAGGGAGGTGGCCCCAGGACACCAGCTAAGGGGTTCTCTCCTCTGGCCACATGTGAGTGGGGATGAGGAAGGATGGGAAGGTATGTGTTACTGCAGGTGGGAATAAAGACACCTCACAGCAACAGAACATCTCGGGAACTGGCTTGATGGCAGTGAGGAGGGAGTTCTGGGCGAAATGCAGTCATGGAAATCTCCTGAATGGTATTTCTGCAAAGTCACATCTGGATGGCCCTTGGGAGTACCCCTAAGTCTAAGAGGTTTGATTTTCAGGGTAGGGGCAGCTGGGCTGTCTGTGCAGCACCTGGGTTGGAGTTTTCACTAGCAGGGCTCTTACCTTTTCAAATCTGCCAAGCACAGACCTCCCCCCACCTTGTCTTGTCATTTATAAAACACAAGTGGAAGAGAGGGCTGGGAGAGTGGAAATTTATTCATCGGTTTGTCTGTACAAGTCCCAGTTTCTGGATTTCAAGGCAGAGTTTCAACAGTTGCCACCTAGCTTTCAACAGAGATGATAAGCACATTCACCAGCTGGCAAAGGCAAGAACTATTTTCCTATTCTCTTCTATAAGTTTTCCATCAAGTGGAAGAAGGGCTATGAGGAAGGGCATGTCCTCATTGCAGCCTGGATGGTCTGTGGATCTGAGGTAGAGTTCAGTTCTTCACTTCCCTGGCTTTGTTCTTGCCAGGGAGATAAAGGTTCATGGCTTCCACCAGAAAACCACAGCAGTGTCAGCACAAACATCTCCCCACCATGGCTTTGCTCCAGTGGCCAGGAGCTGTGTGAGCACAGGGTGACAGGGCACCATCCAGCAGGTGGATGGTGCTAGTCTTCATCACACTAAACCTGCTCCATCCCCATCAAGGATTTCAGTGGGGTTACCTGCCTTGGCAGCCAGGACTCTGCCCCAAGAACAAACCAGGCTGTGGCCCTTTCAGGTGGCCTATTCACCCACCACAGCTACTTGTGGCACTGAGATGGCCACCAGGAGCCTCCTCAGGCCAGCTAAACAGAGCTAGCCAAGCTAAATTAGGGCTAAGCCATATGTTCCCAAGGGTTCAGACTTGACCTGGCTCCAGAGCTGGCTGCGTAAGGAGCTGCGGGTTTGGATAAGCCAGCCATTTAAGCGGGGTTTTATTACCAGGCAGGGTAACACAAGCTCTCAGAGGTCACCCGGGAACTTTAATCAGCACTGAGGGTCACTGGATAGCAGGCAAGGCGGGAGGAGGGCAGGGCCCAGGGCACACAAATAAATAAATAGACCTATTGAAACCACCTCCCTTCCTCCAAATGATCTCCTCTCCCCTTCTCCATGCACATTATAAAGATCTCTGCTCTTTACAATCAGATGGTCAAATAGCCCAAATTTCTCCAGCAGCAAGATCCCCTGCAAATTTAGCTGAAAAGTTTATCCACAAGATTTGGTTGCTTTTTTTTTCAAAACCCACACTGCTGGAGATGAAAGTTCAGTCTGCTGGGCTGCTCTTGGGCTGGATATCAGATATCTTCAACCCCTAAGAGAGAAAGCGTCCCATCAACTTCTCTCCCCTGCAGGAAAGAGAAAAAAAATCCTCCCATAATCAAGAATCTGGGCAGACAAATTGGCACCACTGTTTTCGTCTTTTCTCCTTCCACCCCCTTTCTGGAAGAGGACTAACCCTTCGGAGCACAGTCACAACTCACAAATATTTGTGGGTATTATATTGCAAGAGTGAAAAAAATCCAAAGGAAGGTAGCTTTTTAAAAGCATAGTCCCTCTCCCATGGAAAGCAGCTTTATGCACGTCCATAAATCTCCTTTGTAAATGGTCATTAAAACTGCATCGTTTAATTTTTTTTTTTTTTTTAATCTCGTTTAAACACTTTTTCTCATCTTGCAAACGAATGATGTCATTGGCAGGCTCAGTAATGAACTGAAAAAAAAATCAACTTTCTAAAGTTTTGGGGGCTCTCTCAAAAAGCAAACATTTGAATGTCAGTCTGCTAATCCAGTCAAATACTTAAGCACGTGCTTAACAACCAACTTGTATTTAAGTGCCTTTGCTCCCACGGGGACGTCTGTCCACACTCATCTTCATGCACAAAGGATGTGCTGAAATTAGGAGCATGTTTAAACTGCTTCAGGATGAGAGTCCCAGGGCCTGGCTGCTGAGCTATGGAACTGCTCATTGCATGAGCAGCACAACAGGATGGAGACCCCACGGCTGCTGCACGGGGGTGCCCTCACCCGCTCGCAGACGGTCACCAGTCATCCCTCTCCATCTGCAGCCTTGAGACTGATGTCCTCAGGGTTTCCTGCATCACTGTTTTTTTTCTAACAGTCAAGTCCACCTCTTCTTTTTGCCCACTGTTCAAAGGAAAAGGCTTTCTCAAGATGCCACACAGCAAGATCAGCACTAACCTGCATGGCTCTTTGCTTCACAGATACGCTCTTAGCACCCAAAACACTGTTTGGTTGAAAAACTCTTTGCCAGATACTTGTGCCTTTTGGTTTGGGTATGTGGCTGGGATTTTTAGTTTTTATTATTATTATTTTTATTTTTTTGGAAGCTGTTTTAATGAAATGGAAGCAAAACCAAATAGCAGTCTGACAAATGGGGAAAAATAAATACAAAACTTGAAAATGAATAATTGGCATGGTTTTAATTAAAAAGCGGTTAACCGTTTCGGGGAGAAGAGCATGAGTTTGGGTTGACACCGTCTGAACCCTGGAAAGAGCACGTTAAGCTGTTCACCATGCTGCGGGTTAAGAAAATGGGAAATAAATACATCCCAGCCACTTGGAAAACTAAACCATCTTTAGGGCTCAGCTGTAAACTTTCTTCAGCAATTTATTAGAGTCCCAGAAAACACTTGTTGAGTAGCCTTGGCCTATAATAAATATCAGTCCTTGTTTGTTTGTTTTTGTAATGGGAACAAAACCACATCTTTTTCTTTCTAAAGTGGATAATTTAATTACATGGCAAGAAACACATTCATTGTCCAGAATACCCAGAGAAGATTGCCATGAAACTGGCAGTTTGGCAGAGGGAGGAGGGGAACAGAGCCAGCTGATACCCAGGATGGGTTTCAGGGAAGATTTTCTTGTTGGCACCACCTCTTACACTGGAGATGACAACAGCACTGGGATTGTCGTTTTGAACAGGAGGCGGAGATGGGCGTCTCTGCATACGGCAGTTCTTACCCCAAAAGACGTGGAGCATTAGAGGGACAAAGCAGACGTGAACGGAACGAGGGACAGTGAAGAGAAGGGACGTGTTCTGAGGTGGCAGGCAGAGCTGAGCTCCAGCCCTGCGTTCTCAGCCTGCTGTGTGCACTCATGGATTCGTCACGATTTCCTCCAGAAAAAGCAAACCCCAGGTTTCTGCCTCCACTGCCAGCAAGGAGTCTGTCGCGTCTGTGTGTCAGCTCTGCTCAAGGAGCCCCGCTCAGCTGCTTGCTGACACGTTCTGTGTGCCTGGTAGGGCCCTCTTTCAAACCAGTTCCAGTAAAATGGGTGTTGTTTGAAGGCAGAAAACCACCTCTGTCCTGCATCTCACGTCTGATGTCATGTGCTCTCTTAAACCTAGCTCCAGTCTGAAAATATCAGTGCTTTCTTCTAGAGGCTGAAATGCTTCAATATTTCTTGCTCTGCAGGCTGCCACCCCTTCTGTGGGGACCTGTCCCAGTCTCAGTGGTAGGAGGCAGATCGTAGCGATGGTCACAAGTACATCTGGAGGTGACACCCCATGAGAACAGGGAGCACTTGTGAGCATCCATCTGCTTCTGTACCCCCATTTTTGGGAGGCTGCCTTGCAGAAAAAGGAGTCGATCCTTTAAAATCGGGTTCTTGGTGGGTTTGGTTGCCCACCCTCTGCACACAGCCCGGCTCTGGGTTTAATACTAGAAATGTCTCTGAGCTGAAATAGCTGAAGGGGGTTATTACCCAGATCAGCAATTACCCAGTACGCTTTCCCAGGGACAGCCCAGCAATTATGGTCAGCAATAAAGAAATCTGATGGTTGTCAAAACACAGACCCTCATTCCTCCAAGCTCTTCTTGAGGGGCACAATTAGCGTGCTGATGTGATTAAAGCCATGTTTGGCTTTGCGATAGGAGAGCCAGATGCACCCAGATAACTCCTCCAAAGCCAGCCGCTTGAAACTGAGGCGTTGGTTACCTGATTTGTAGCCAATCAAGTAGAAATCAACCATTCCTGTCCACATAGCTACATCATGCCGTTAAACAGCCAAACCCTCTTCTCTTACATGTCTTTGTGGGAGATGAAATCCATATGGCCCCGAGAGCGAGCGCAGGCTAAGGATGGAAGGAAGGACAGAAACAGCATTTCTTCAGGACAGAAGACAATGGAAATGTTTCCACTGATTCCAATAGGTTCTGAATCAGCGGCTGCAACCAATTTTCCTCCTAAATGGACTTCCATATGTCTAAAAAAGTCTCACAAGCGCTGGAATCTGTTACAGAACAAACCTGTACTTTATTACTCTGCTCCCCGACTCAGAGCGTTTCTCCCTTTAAATTCCTTGGTCAGCCATTTCTAGGCTTCGGGGTTCGCTTTCGACAAGTACATTCCCTTGTAAAGCAAACATTTTCCATGAAACAGAGAAAAGTCTCTCCCCTCTGCCCCCCAGACTTGACTTTGCTCTGCTGGGAACTTGTGTCTTTAACTTCACCAGAGAAATAAGTGGCTCTATGTGCAGAGGAAGGCATGGGGAGGAAATCAAGTTCACCAGACCTGAAACCTTCTCTACTTCACAGATAGCCTCTGAAGCACAGATATTTGGGCAAAAGCCTAGCAAAGCCCATTTGTACCAGAAATTTTCCATTTTCCACTTTTCTGAAAACAGAAGAGATTTTATTTTGTCCTCTTTGTGACAGGCAACTTTACACTAAATCAAAGCAAAAACTGGCAGAAGTGGACTTTTTCATTTTCATCAAGAACTGTTTTGTAAGGAAATAGAGTCGCTCTCCTGCCCACGATATCTGTGCTCTGTAGAACATTTAAATGGATTTAGGAACCTATGTACCATTTTCCATAGCAGTTTAGGCACTATAAGGGACATTTGCATGACCAGCTTCATACCCATATTCCAGTAGTATCAGTAAAGGTTAAGCAGTTAAATACCATTTATCTTGTTCTGAGGTGTCAATGAAAGCCAGGCTTTCTACAATATCTTTAAAATAATTCTATGACTCTATGAAAATATGGTTGAAGTTTGATTAAGTTCCTAAAACCTACTAGAATTCTTAGAGCTCATTCCTGATGCTATACTGAAATGGCCATAAACATTATAGTTCTCAAATTCATCTATCTGAGCAAAAATATTTTCTATTTCCTTGCAAGAGTGAAAACACAGGAAGAAAGTTTCAAAGCAACTTCCCCAAGGAACATCCCTAAGGCCCCATTTAATTCCCAATTTTAAGAAGCTTCTAAGCTTCCAGAGTATTTTTTAGTTGATGTTAACTTTAGTTTAAGGGTGTTGTTTCAAAATGAAATCTCAAAACATTTCATTAGAAAACAAAGCCAGAATGCTTGGTTTTCTTTTTATTCCTTTGCCAGAACAGTTCATCGAGCTGATGTGAATTCACGACCATTTTCAGCCAGCTTAAAGCACAGTCTTTGGCAAATAAATAATTTGCCCAAAAAAAGAAGTAATTGTCCCATTTTAAGAATAAGGATAAAATCCGTGATTTTAAGTGCTCAGGCTGAACAGTGATGGAGTATTTGCCCTGATGACAGAAAAAGAGAAATAAATTTTGCTTATTACTTTACATATATATTTATACATATCTGAAATTTATATACACGCACATACCCACACGGCTCTTTCCGTCCAACATGAATGTTTTCAACACAGAAAAAGTAAAGAGAAGAGATTTAGTACTGATTAGAACAAAAGTCGCACTGTACCTTACAGATTTCAGCATGTCTCATTAAAACCGGGCTTGAAATACACATATCCTTTAATAAATAAAGCTTAAGGTACATAAACACTGCAGCGGATATAAATTATTTTAACCAAAGTATGTAGGGAAAAAAAAATTACTGGAACACCATGATCCAGGGCATTTTACAGT
This sequence comes from Patagioenas fasciata, assembly GCF_037038585.1. Lineage (NCBI taxonomy): Eukaryota > Metazoa > Chordata > Aves > Columbiformes > Columbidae > Patagioenas > Patagioenas fasciata. The sequence goes on along the minus strand of NC_092525.1, from coordinate 22,944,689 downwards.
AAATTGGACTTCATCAGCGGTTTTGCATTTTTATTTGATTTTGGAGTTCCTCCACTAAAGCTGTAAGTTTTGTAGAGTTTATTTCACACCTTGTAATTTAAAACGTTACACTCCATCGAAATTCCTCTCAAAAAAAGGACCCGAGTAATTAATGTCTTTGGGCTCAACGTTCATTGTATCCCACTAGTGTGAAAATTCATAAAAATAAGACATGGGATTAGGAGCTTAACAGCCTCACACATTTGCAGAGCTGCTGCATTGGCAAATATTCCTTTGCCCTTTCAGAGCAGAGCATTCTCCTGGCTACTCCCATTTGTTTCGTTGGATCACCCAAGTCATTAGAAAGTGCCTGAAAAGAAACCTTATGTCTCACGCTCATATTTTTTTCTTGGAAACATATAAATAAAATAAATGGCCATTTCTTCCCATGCTCTTCTATTTTCTTCATTTGGTGGCAGGTTGTGCTTTAACTCCTCATGGAGACAATGGGAATTTCGGCCACTTGCAGCAAGGGGACTCCAGATACTCTTGGAAAGAGGCAGGACCTCGGGTTTGATTACTGAGAGCTGAATCGCTTCCTTTATATAAACGCCCTGGGTTCTCCTCCCTGGTTCCAAGGAGGTGGAACAGCTCTGGGTTGATTCACAGACTCCGTTTTGCCCTCGGCAGATTCATAGATACAACGGGTGAATTTGTGCAATGAACAGTAACTTTGACCAGAGTTTAATTTCGGAGGGACATAAACCATTCATAAAGTTGGGCTGAATTTGTCAAGCTCCTTTTGCCAAAAAAACAAACAAAACCAACAAGCCTAATACAGGAGGCTCTTTTTTAAACTTCAAAACATTTCATTCCAAAGTGTTTTCAAAGCAAAGAGGTTGACTTCATGTAGGTGTTTCTGAAATGAGCCTTTTGGAGGTTTTATTGAAAAACCTGACTTTAGAAAAAATGAAATTAAACTCTAAAATGGAACATTGTGTTTAAATAAAACACTGTGTCTTAGGTTGACTCAAAATTTCTGTTTTGTTTTGTTTTTCTTCTTTAAGACTGTCTCGGTTCAAAACAAATAGAATTGCTTCATTGCCTGGTCCCCTCCCCCAGGTATCTGAATTTGACCACAGTACAAAGCGTTCTTTATTAATCCAGGTCGCAATCATTCACCCCAGGACATGGCTGGCCAGCAACCCTAAGGTGTAGATCAGTACAGCTCTCCCTGCAGCTCTGGCTACTAAATTTTCATCTAAACCGGGCAATTCCTCTTGTGCTGAAGTCCCCTCCAGATCCGGGTTACTCATCAAGGCTCCCTCTACAGCCGACAGGGAGAAATTCCAGCCCAAGATCCTTAGGACAAGCCATACTCTGAACATGCCACTTGATTTTAGAGAGAAACAAGCTGCCCAGTTTGGACTCTCGAGATATTTTAAGTGAAGGGATGTGAAATCCACAACAGATCTACTCTTGGGCAGAAAGAATCACTGCAAATTGCTCTTTTCATTACTGCACGTGGATGTGGAAAGGAAAACCTTTGTCCAAGACAGATCAGCTATTGCATCTGCTCTGGAAATTAATTTGTCAGCAGCAGCTGGGAAAATTCCATCAGCATTCAAGTACTTTGCTGCCTTCTGATGTTTAAGGTCGCATTCACATTACCTTTCTGCCAAGCACTTTTTGGCTGTAAGATGGTTCACGATCACCGATCCAAGGAAGGGCTTTTTAGGCGGTTCTCCAAAGAAGAGCAAGCCAGAAAAATTGTCCATTTTAATTTGCTCTGAACATTTTAAAGAAATACAATTAATATATATAACTGTTTCAGCATCCTAAATTAGGTTTACACATTTTACCCCATGGAACAGTGCTTCTAACTGAATGCAGTTAGCACACTTATTGAAAAAGAAAAATGAAACATCTTCTTTTGAGCATAATGAAAGAAGCTCCTACCTCCAAGCTTGACCTGGAGACTGTGCTGCAGCCTCCCTTTGCCCTCCAGCCCTAGAGAGCTGGTTTGTGCTCAGAGCAAGTCAGCTTTGCAGCAACAGGGCGACCAGATGCTAAGCAAACATCAGGGCTTCTCAGATGGGTGCAAACTGGGAGATCTCTGAGCAAAGTTATTCTTTAGTTTGATCAAAAAATCTGTCATCGCATACTTTGGCTGGTGAAGAAGTGATAAAATCATTCAGCTTTGGGACATGAAGCAGTTCTCTCAAATTTAAATCAGATGGAAGGAGAGACAACTTGTTTTCAAAAGCAGTTAGGCTCTCAGCAAGGATTACAACTCTTACCATTTTCTTGTAGTTGCAAATTGAGCACGTTTCAGAGTTTGAATATAGCACTAAACAACCACCATACTTTTCTTATGTACTTATCTTGCATCACAACTCTGTTTCCTCATGAGGACAAAAACCACGAAACCTGGTGCTGTTGTCCATGTGAGCATGTAGCGATCCTGTGCTTTGCTTGCTCGGAGGACATCTACATGATTTGACGCACAAGCATGAGGATGAGTCACAGATGGCTCGATTAGTGTTGGAAACTCAGTGCAGATCTGAGCAAGTTTTGGATGCTTCCCACCATGCATACTTCACTTCTTGTCTCACTGCAGAGCCTGCTGTGCAAATGCTTTAAAGGGTAACAGAGAAAGGGTTGTGCCTCAGGAAGAACCGTTCTCCTCACACACAGTTAATGGGGCAAGAAGATCCAGGTTTAAACTGCAGCGGTGGAGTTTCGAGTTAGACCTTGGGGTAAACTTCTACTGCTAAGAGACAGATTCTCCATCACTGCAGGGTGCAGGAACTATAGGACAATTATCTGTTAGGATAGACACAGTGGACTTGGTTGTGGCTGTGAGTCAGAAGACGTATTGAGAATCTTTCCAATTCTGTCATTCCAGAACAGGAGGCCACCATACCTGCACCTTAATCTTGCTTGGAAGATGCACCCTAAAAAGATAAAGTCTACAAGCTGAATCCACACATAGCAGCTACTGAAGTAGCAATCTAAGAAACAACACTAATATAACCTTTGAGCAACAGCAGAGCTCACATTTCTTGACACCCATGAGCACCACACGTAGCTGCAGTTAAGCAGTACTGAGACAAAGTTTTGCTTGAGGGTACCCAGGACCGGATTAAAACTGCTGTGACCGCACGCAGCAAAACACCAATGCAGTGTATACCTGTCTGCCTAGTCGAATTTACCCTCTGAATTGTTATGGGGTAACTTCAGTCCAAGAGAAATCATGCCAGATGGTGTATCATATGTCTTCCTGCAGCCAATGTAGAACATGAAGCCAGTGTAAACACTATATAGCGTGTTCTAGCCAATTCAAAACAAAGCAACAGTGTGGACTCACCTGATCTGGATCATATTGGTCCTGCCGCATGACTTTGCAATACTGAGTGTTAATGACATGGAATCCTACCCATCTACTGCTCCCTTTGACACTTGGCTCACAAGCCCTCATCCAGTGTTCCCTGCTTAAAAAAACCCTCACGTCAGTTCAAGCTCACGTGCAGTATTCAGAGATACTAATACCGTCCTGACAAGTTATTAATGATGAATTTTCCCACACTCAAGCAATCAGACCTACAGAGCCTGTAAGGAAAGGGATTTATGCTTCTTGGTAGAGATGCAAGAACACTGATGTTCAGCACCATTACAGAAAACCAACCTGCAGAAGAGTCCCAGCCATCAGCTCTGAGCAGTGTATAAGACAAGCTGCCCTTGATCAGCTCTTGGCAATAAAGCCCATCACAGCCAACCCTTCAGGTGGAGCTGTAATTTGAGGCAGGTCTCCACTAACCTAAGGCATGTAGCATGGAACACTAGAGACTGCTATCATGCCTCTTTGCCCTGAGATCAAAGAAAGGTCTATAGATGCCACATCTCCTGAGGGCAGTGCAATTATCAAGTGAGGGCTTGACTAAGCTTGACTAAATTTATAGAGCAGGAAAGTGGCAGTGGCACATTAACCCCACCTGAGACAGAAACAAATGCACAGTGGTAGATGTCTAAGGCTTGCACAAAAAATGAGTGGCCTCTCGTTTCAGGGGTAGCTGGTCATTTCTATCACAGAAATTCCTGTATCAGCACCTGCAAGTATTTAAAATTCTCAGGCTTTATTGTATTTGTTGTATCTGCCTTCTGTTTTTTTGATCCTTTATGTTAGATGGTGCTGAGTTTTCAAGTTTTTCTCCACAGGGATGAGGCCACCAGGTGAGCCACAGTGTGAACAGCCAGCCAAAACTCTGAGGAGGTGGGATGTGAGCAGATAGGGCATGGGGAGAAAGCCCTAGAAGGAAGAGGGAATGCCTACATGCAAGAGGTTTAAAATGACCCTGAGATAATCTCTGAATTGGGACTTTGGTAATACTGAAGGAGTGGAGAGAGGAAAATTTCAGAGAAGAGGAGGACTTCTGAACCTTACTTTATGTTACAGCAAGGATGTGCCTAAACAGACCATCTACCCCCCAGAGCATGGAGTGACTGCCAAGGTGATACCTGAGCAGACATGCCAGCGGATTGAGGGTGCGTTTCCATCTGGGCTTTGCCAATGCCGGCCTCAGTACTCACAGTAAGAAGCAACCCCATTATCGAGAAAATAAGGAGGTACAAATGTAGCAGGGCAGCCTCTGGAGGTATCGTCCGTGCATCTCTTTAAGGACATAGCCCTGACAAGACGTTTAGCATCTTTTCTTTCTGATAACTACAATACCTGGGAGAAGCAAACAGAAGAATCTCAGAGAAACGTCAGCTGTTCTTCAGGTCCAAAGCAGAAGCAGGAATCTTCAAGGCTAAGCAGGACTGGGAAACAAAAGCTCTGAGTTGAATTAGTTGTGTACCAGTGAGTCCTGGTAGAGAAGCCAAGTTTCTACCTTGCATGGATTCCCTGTGCTCTGGTGTGCAGCTGAGCCCCTGCCGTCCACAGACTGGATGTTTTAGTGCCTGGCTCTTTTTAACTGGCACATGTTAAGAGCTTTGAATTAACAGGTGCATAAAAACTGTCAAAAAACACTTAGCTCTCAAGACAGTCTGTCGGTTGTATTAAAAATATGGTTTTATGTAACCACATTCTCTCAACACTTGCTGGGTATTACGGCATGGGAAAGTCACTTGCCCTTTCCAAATGAAAGCAGCGATGTTTAAAATCTCTCACAGGAAAAGAAAAAAAGAAAGAAAATGAGAAAGGCTACAGTTCCTCTGATCTTGCCAGGCAATTGCTCCTGTTTTCCACAGTAAAGGTAGATTTCTTCCAGCAAAACAGGACTGGCCTGAAGCTCCAGACTAGAGGCAAGCACCCCAGCAGGTCGAAAGACCAGTGTCTTGCAGCCTTACTGAGCTGGAAATGAGGGACTTTTGGCAACTAAATGGGAAGATGTCTCACTTTCTGACTGAGAAGGTGGTATTTGCTGTGAGCATGGTCTGTGTTTTTAAAAAAAATCAGTTTAACAGAGGTTAGAGCTAGATAACAACCTATTTGTGCCCATGTTTCAGAAGAGGTTTAGAAATGGTTTTAGTTCTCGTTCTCCCCTCAGTCGTGAGTCCCAAACATCTGGGATCCCAGAAACAAAAGCATCAGGTTTCCAGAGTGGAGAGAATTGTAAGACACGAGTCCAGGAGAATTTTTAAAACTCTCAAAAGCATTTCTGAAATCAGTTCCCTTTAAAATATGTGGCAAATAGATTAAAGTGGGCTTTGGATTAAAGTTTTACTGCCTCTTGATAAAAGCCATTCGCACCTTTGATGTGTTTGTGGATGGCAGCCATCCCAAATGCCTTCCCCAGGCCTCGCCCCCATCAGGAAGTCTCCCCCTGCCTTTCTTCAGGAATGCCCAGGTGGGTTACCATCTGTCACCTCTCCAGAGGTGACCAACTCAGAACAGCCACCTCTGGGGTCACAGACATGGTCAGTGAAAACAAAGATTTCTGAGTGCAAGCATTTAGGATGTAATGGTGAACGTAGATAAGCCCAAAGCCTGTGAGAAGTGGGAAGAACAGCAGGGACCTGAGCTTCTGAAACTGGCTCTAAGTTTAATTCTACTGAGTTTAAATTCTGTGAATCAAAGCACTTACAGTACCACCCTGTGCTCACCCACCCTGTGCTCAGCCTGACAGCTCTGAGGAGCCCTGGTTATTTGCTTAGCTTGCAGGACAGATGGGTCCAGAAAGTTTTTTGGCAGCTGCTGGAAGGAGGAAGAAAAACTGGTTGAAGGACAGAAGGAGAAAATGTATCAGTGGCTTGGGAGGGTTTGAGTAATGAAATACCCCAGTGTGGGCAGTTGAGACAGAGATGGAAATCAAATTGTGATTCCTCCTTATGAAACGCAGATTTAGCTTTGTGATGTCAAGGCCAGAAGAGAGCATCATGAGTGTCCAAGCATGACTTGGTGCAACTGCCAGGACAAGCAAAGTAGCTTCTCAGGTTCTGCCAGTGAGAGCATCAGAGGGACTGTCACCAACAATACCACATAGGCTGAGCAAGCCCAGGAGTGGGAGCCTGCCTGCTGGATTCCTGCAGAACTGGTTAATGTCACTGATGGACACTTCGCAGTAGTTAGGGGATGCAGTGGGATGTCATGGAGAAAAGTCCATCGCTAAATATTTTGATATGACCAACACAGAAAACAATTAGTATTTTAGCAGACAGGGGAAAAAGAAAAAAAAAAAAATCTGGAAGCAAGCAGCAAATCCAGCAGAGAACCAGGCATGACTTTTGAAAACAGCTCCAAGATGTTCTTCTTGGAGGATCGGAGAAGCATGTTAGAAAAATGCTGGAATGGACCTGGTTCTTTATGAGCACATCCTCACGCCAAATAGCATCATCTTCTCTGCCATGAAGCTAACCCCCAAAACGTGGAAGCAGCTGCAGCTCACAGATAGCAAAGCCAGAGACACAACCTCTAGGACATCATCAGCATTACAGACACTGAAATATGCACAATCAGCAACAACAGTCATCATCTAAACAATTACAGAACTACTCCAAACATGATGCAGGGTTTCAGGTGATATTCAGAAACCTAATACAGAATCCAAATTGGGAAACTTTGAAGAAGATGATGTCTGAACTGGATTAACCTTTCCTTGGGACGGAGGATCTGTCTACATGGGATGACCAAAGTGACTCGAGCCTGCAAAGACACAGCTGTTTTAATCTACCTAGCTCATGCTGCGAAGACAGGGAGGATACTCAGCTCAGATTTCACCATAAGCTCACAGCATGGGTGTCCTGTGCCTTTATGGAGTTTGTTGCTCAAACTAACAATCTGAGGGATAGCTAATTTGTGACTTTTCAGCCATACTGTATGCAGCCAGCAAACACTTATAGTGGGGTACCCTTGCCGGGCTGACAGCTCATGATCTCATAAGGCTGTGGTAGTGGAAAATGTTACACTTCCACAGGGAGAAAGGAAGGAGGCAAGATAACATGGCTTGCTGAGACAGTACCTTCATCCTTCGGAGAAGGAGTCACACCAACAGTGAGTTGCTGTTATCTGCTGCTGAGGAACAACTCCCAGGGCTCTCCATCCCTTCAGCTATTCCGAGGACAAGGTAGTCCACAGCCATGTGGAAGCAATGGGCAAGGTCAGCTGCCCTTTAGCTACACAGTAGGTAGCTAAAGGGTCTCTATTTCTGTTGCTGCTGGATCTTATGACTGCAGCTCAGCCAGGGCATCACCTGATATTGGTTGTCATAAGGCAAGACACCTTATGACATTGCTAAGCTTGAAATTCATGGAATGACCCTGTCCTTTGTTCTCTTACCTCCTTTACTGGCTCTTTGAAGAAGGAAGCTGTGTATGTGAAATTATCCAATGGTGTCTCCTTCAGGACATTCAGGTACTAATGCAGAAACAACATGAGATCAGCATTTGGAGCTGCTTCTGATGTGTGTCAGAGAGACCCTGAATGCTGCAGTTCCCCTGTAAACTCATTGCAGTATTTGTCTGAGAGTTCCCAAGCCACAGTAAGGTCAGAGAAATGCCTTCCCAAGGAGCCAGCAGGCTAAGATCCTGGGCTCATGTGGCCCTGCATCATCAGAGACCGCCCGCAGTCCAGAACAAAGACCGATTACCACACACTGAAGAGAAAAGAAACGTCAGAGAGACGTCTGAAGGGTCGGATTCAGCACTGATAACAAGAGCATGAGAGGATCACACCAGATTGTCATAGGTTCAGATACATCACCAGCACTGCCAGCTGCTTCAGAGAAACGCAAGAAACACTGCATAGGGAAAGTTAAAGAGGCTCATCATTCAGGGATTTATTTATGACCCATGTTTCACTTTTATTACCCACAGAGCAATTAAGGTTGGTCTGGGTGCTCCAGCTCTTGAAAGCAGACTCAGGGAAGGCCACAGCTTCAGCCCATGCATGGTCTTGGTGAACCGTGGTTCTGTTCCTTCATTTAGCCGTCTTTCCACACACCCCCATTCTACAAGAGGCAGGAGACTGAAGATGTGTCCCTGGCACTGCAGCTTTCATACTGGATGACTTATATCCACTCCAATGGGATCAAAAGGCACAAAATGCATTATTCCAGCTCTTAGGGTTTAATTCTTTGCTGTGAGGAATGTCCAAGCTTTTCTCTTACAGCCTGCTCAAATGGCTCCCAGTGCTCCACCAGAGGACTGGGCTGAACTGGGCTTGCAGGGCAACCTGTCCCAACTCAATTATCCAGCAGTCTCCAGAAAACAGCACAGCCCTGACATGGTGTAGCCCAGAAAAAGGAGCCATGGGTTGGCTCCCCAGCTCTAGCGTACAACCACAGTGCCGGGCCCCCACACATGCTTTCCAGTCACAGATATCACATCGAATGGCATCCCTGCTGCCACTAGACTTTCTGCACTCATGCCACCACCCATCATCGCCTATTCACCTGGACACTGTCCCCATCCTCTAAAGGAGGGTGTGACATGGAGTGCTGAGACTGCCAGACCCCTGCCACACCTGAAGGCTGCTTTACTTACTGCATAAGAGCAGTTTCTCCCAGTTCTCACTTCTCACACACATCTGCAAGGTGTGAAAACAAGTTCAGACACTAAAACCCACTGCTCAGCTCTAGCAGCGTGGAAAAATAAAATCACTGCCCAATCAGCCAAACAAGCAGGTGGGAGTGGTATGGACAGAGGCAGAACAGACAAGGTACTAAACCTGCCCAGTGCTCTCAAGCGCCTCATTATACTGATTTATGTTTAGCTAATTGAGAAAATGACTCTACTACACAATCCAGGCCCTAATTCAGAAAGGCCCAAGCTTTTTAGTGTCTATACCTGCATCTTAAAAGGCATGATTTAAACCCTGTAACTAACAGGCTGCCAAAGGGAAGGATTTGAACGATCTGATGTCCTATCATGCTAAGGGGGTGAGGCTTGGCTCACTTCTCTTGTTACTTGTCTTTCCCCACTGATGTACAAGTTTGCTGCTAGGACATAAATCAGGGGGAATGATGAAGGAAATCAGTCTCGTGCCCCATCAAAGAAGCCAACACTCCCTTTAATAGGACCATGCAGACAAGCCTAAATAGGGCACTTAACAAGCATGTGGTTTCTATTATACCAGCCCACATCCCCTACACCCTGTTTGCATTGCCACTGGCCAAACCCGTTGTCGTTTGCATGCCACACCTGCTTATATCCACAGAATTCCACAAAGGGATCATGATATAATACCAAAGTGTTGAAAATACAATTTCTGGGTTGGATGAGGCCTGCAGAACAATATTATCTAGCTCTCAGCAACTGCATGAACCCTTATACACAGCTATAGCACACACAAGAGCGGAGCACAGAGACCCAAGACAGAGTATCTACACAGAATCACAGGCAAGTACCAAACTCAGTCCAGGACCCACAGATGCTCAAAGATCCCACACAAGGGGCATCTGGTACCAGACATCAGGTCGGGACAATCTGTATCACAGGGGTTTTGATCCAAGTTTGAACTTTGGCAAAAGGGTGTTTAGGAACAGAAAGTCCATAGATCCTGCTGTCCTAAGCAGAAAATGCATAATGGAGGGAATCCTAGCATGGGAGACAATCTGATAGTGCTCTGCTCCTTTCTTTGACTCCAGAACTTCCCTAGAACAGGCTAACTTTCCCATAAGCAATCCTTTCTAGCATGTTCTTAATACAGCTGGTCAGGAAACACAATACCCCCAGCCACTAGGCCAGTCATGACTTTTTACTCCCGCTAGTTTTTCCTCATTCGGTTTAGATGGGATAGAGGCTCCAAGGGAAGACTCCACTGAATCACAGAAGGTATTTAGGAAGAAGAATGTCTGATAGAGAACTTGAGTCTCTCCCCAGACAACTACCCTAAGCTGAAACCTCTAGAGAGCCCAACTTCAGCTGGCTGGATATACAATCAGATTGGGGATTGTCCAAGTGTTTTACACTGCGCACTAGACATCCATGGGAACCCCAGGCTGAGCCATAACCATCTGGGCTCATTTAAACATTTCTTGACAGAGGAGGGAGTGTTAATCCCAACATCCTGGCCAAGCTGCAACATGGGCAATTACATTGTACTTTGTAACATTCTCACAGTGGTATTTATCAGTGTTTTCCACTTCTCATAATAGTAATGCAGTGGCCCAACACAGAAATGGGTAAATTGCCATAGGAGAACACCAGTCCCTTGCAATGAGCCCTGCAGAGTTACTGTCAGCTATCACACACTGCTGTTTTCCCTGCCATGGGTGTTCAACCCCAGCATGCTTCACATTCAGACTTCTACCTCTGCCTGCAAGAGGCCTTCCCTTAAATATCTACCCACCCAGCCCATTCCTGATTTATGCTGAAGCTGAACTTTTTGTTTTTCCATTTTTCTGAAGATACAACGCGCCAGCTAAGTGAACAGTGCACCTGCCTTCTATGCACTCTAGTGACAGCAGATCCAAACAGTATAAAATGCATCAACTACAACAAGGCAGAAATGGCTTTTGCTTGAAGAGCCTCCATTCCAACAGCTCTTTTTTCTTAAAGGAAAAACAAGGAAAAAAACCAACCCTTTTTGTTGCACCAAAATCATCTCCCAGCGTTTCTGACCAGCACACATGTTGTTACAATTAGGACCGGACTGCTTGGCTCCAGCATAGGGGGAATGTTAAACCGGCACACTGGCACCCATCAAAACATTTGCGAACTTCCAAAGTGGAACTGACACCATGGTAGTGGTTTATATCACACGTCAGAGAAAGACTTCGTAACTCAGATCAAACAATTTAACTCTTGGGTTCCCTGTCTAGAGAGAGCGACCAAATGCTAGGCTGCCTATTGTTACTTCATACGGCTGTTTTCATGTGGCTTCCAGCCAGTTCACTTCATTTTGCAAGCTCAGAATTCAGAGACAGATGGAACTGGCCCGAACTGTGATCAGGGCCTTGTAAAAGAACAAACTGCATTTTCCTGGCAGGCAGAAACAGCACCAGCACTATCAGGATGGCACGCGGGAATTTTTCAGCTTTTGAGTAATTTTGTTGGATATAAACTTGTTTCCTTCTAGGAAACTCATATTCTTAAGTAGTTGTCAAAAACATTTTTGGACTTATAATTTTTTGCCTGTTCAAACAATAATCTTACCTGTAACAACAAGGTGCGATCAGTAAAACTATTTCAACTACATTTTAGCCTACTAGAGAACAAAAAATTATATGCAAAATGGTATTCATGTGCTTCCTGTAAATACCAAAACAATTCCACTCTTCTGTCAGATGCTCTTCTGCATGTCCCCTGATGCGCTGAATACAACTGTAATGAGGAACAGACTAGGACTTAGATTCTCTTGAGGAGCAACTGGGGACAGCTGCAGAGGCTGGAAACAAGAATGGCACAATTAAATGATTATTGCACTTACTGGTATCTAGTTTTGAAAACCATAATCAGGTTGCTACAAGCTGTTCTGCAACTGCAGACAAAGCAAAGGAAGTCAGTCACAATTTTCTCACAATACAATCAAGTCTTCAGCTTCTAGGCCAGGTCTTCCATGAAAATAACAGAGAACATAGCATACCAGCAACAGCAGAGCAATGCTTCATACGTGAGTTTTATAACTGCAATAATCCCTGAATATGAGTGGCCTCTCTAGGAAACATTTATACATCTTTCTCCTGTGTACTGGAAGCACCAGTGGAGATTTTCCACTGCTGTCTCGGGCCATGGTTAGTTGAAAAGATTCCTGCCAAGCTGTATCCTGCCATGCGTTTGCTTCATGAGTTTTCATATTTTGGAACAGCCTTTTTTGAGGTTCTACTTCCACGCAGCGGAAAGTTGCCAAAGGACATAACTGATATTGTCATTTATCACCTCCTGTGGAAAAAGTCTTGGATATGTGTATTAGTATCAGATATCACAACTGAAAGTAAACACACTGCACAGAAGAGGTACTGATTTATTAATAGAATAAAAATGAAATGTAGTGCCACGTTTTCCACTCTTAAAGCCATAGAGACAATCAGTCTCCCATTTACATACTCGATGGTGTCATTCAGTAACTCATTCGTAAACTCTGACTGACATGTTGTTGCAGTCAGGCTTTACAAAAAGCATTTCCATCATGAAAGCAGCTTTCCTCCATTCCAAAGTGGAGAGCTGTGAGTGCTGTCCCCCCAGTTTGCAGCTGCATTGGTCTATGGGAGGGGTTTTCTACATCCTCTATTTGAATTCCTGAGACTTTCTCCACCTGGCATAGCTTTTTAAAGCCTTTTAACAGCAACAGAGCAAAACAGCTGAGCTTCTTGTCGGGTACAAACCCACTCTTCAGGCAAAAAAATGCAATGAAGATCATAAGACAATAGGCTCACTTCCAGTATACAGTGGAGGTTATTCATTATGAGATCCCCTACTTATTGGAACTTTGAGGCAACCAAGACAGAGAAAAATGTTTGCAATGGAACAGCTTTAATTTTAATATAGTCTCTTTTGTGTGTTTCTACTTCTACATCATACATTCTTCATTGTCTTATACTGTAACCCATTAACCCATCGTTTTTGCTAAACCATAGGTGCTGTGATTTCATAGATAACAATGTTATCAATATATAGCTTTGTGTGATCCAGTATGATAGGAAAGAAATAGGCAAAGTGATAAATAGGAAATATTACAACCGACTTTGCAAGCTGCCTCAATATGCAAATATCCTTTAAATCAGATACAGGAAAGAGTATAACCTATGAAGATAATTAAAGTAAGCACTTGGGTTTCACAGGATTAAAAACCATTGAAAACTAATCCCTTATGGATACAAAGGAAGACAAACATCCTATCGCAGTTGTCAGGGGACAGAATGTGTTCAGAAGCAGAGTAAGTTGGGATGTTTCCTCCTGTAGATAGGCATCTCTCGCAGACTGCTTGGAACAGGTATCTGTGATATCAATATGCCGAAAGCCTTTGGAAAAACCCTACTGTTCACTTCCAAGTATCCTGTTTCAGGAAGGTACAAAGCCCCATGAAGAGCTGGATGTTAGAACATGAACTTAAACCGGAATGATGAAGACAGATGGAGAACCCCAAATGAAAGTCTTTTGAAAAAAAGAGCCTCTAAAATTTGAAAACAATATTAAAGAGAAATGAAGTGCATATTACTGGCACAGCAGAAACCCAGGTATAACATACAGCACACAAGCCTGCAGAGAGCATATTATCCATAACTGGCTGGCTTATGCGAATGTAGTAGTCACGTTCCAGAACAAGCTGGGGGGCTTCCTGGAGTCACTGCTTGAGTTTGGTTGTCCATATTGGAGAAAGATTTGGTACCGGAGTTTTCGGAGTGAACCAACTGTTCAGAACTAGCAGGAGAAGCGACAGCATGGTTAGCATGCTCACTCTCCCGCGCTGTAACACCGGCAGTGGGGATTTCCTTCGCTGTCCCAGCAGGACTGTGTGACTGGCTGGCTTGTCTCCCTGCTTCTGCCTCCTGCTGCTGCAGCATCCGCTCCACCTCTATCTCAAGTTCCAGATTTTCCTCATCTGCCTCCACTTCCAGCTGCTGCATTAACTCCTCCAGCTTCCTGGCCTTGCGGAGTTCATTCTGCTGTATGATGGTGCACAGGTGCTCCGTGAGGTGCTCCTTAATCTCTGTCTTGTGTTGGAGGTCCAGCTTGGCTGCCACATACTCCGACTCAGCCTTTTCATACCGTTTCCTGCAAAATCATCATCGTCTCTAGTGGGTTAATTCTCAAAGCACTTCACAATCTGACAGACAGACAGATACTTTAAGCATCCCTGACATGCAACATGCCCTGCAATGCATTATGCCAGCTATTCATACCATGCTGCTACGCTAGTAAAAGGGAAGAAAATAAGCGTGAATTGATCAAATCTTTTCCTCTTGACATATTAGCCTCCATCACTGCTGTATTCCAAGAGTTCAATTTGTTCATTAGAAATCTACAGATTGAATCATGATCAAGCATTTTTACTGCTTGTTTTAAGAGATGCATCACTAGCAGCAGAAAGAAACCATGAGAAATAGTAGTGTTTCCACACTTGTGATGAACACCTATCTAGTGAACTGAAACACTGCAAAACAGTTCTGTGTTTTTTCTAAGCCAACTGTCCACCCAACAGATACAGATGCTGCAATGGTGGCACACACATTTACATTCGGATCTGCTCTAGAAGTGTACTCTTCTGGTCACCCAGATACATTCTGAAAATCAGGAGCAGCACAGATTGACACAGCATACAACATCAATAGCGATCACAACTTCTGCGTGGCAACAGATGTAGAATTTTATTGTAAGCATCCCTTCGACACACACCTCCTGCCAATTCAAACTTCCTGTCATGACAAATATAGCAAAAAGGAAATATTCTGAATATTTATTGAGGTTAACACATCCGGGATATCTAGTGCTTTAATGGTTGGTGTCCACATTAGTGATGCATCTTCCACTACGTTCAGTGAATCTGTATATTAATTCTGATTTAATTAATAGGAAGGTAGATGTAATTCTGCTCATCAGGAAAAGGACCATGCAAAGGGTTTTCCAGAATGACGGACTACACAATGTACCTTACCGAGCATTCATAAAACTAATATTAGTAAGGTGGTTGAATAAAGAATCCAGCTGTTTTATAAAGCCAGATTTGAATTTCTGGCTAAACAAAGCGAGAGAAAGATAGGAGAAAACATTTGCTCAGGGAGAGAGAAAGAAATCAGACACAGAAAAGCCTTCCCAAATATGTTTCTTTAAATAATAATCAGAAAACTTTGACCCAGCCATAAAGGCTCTGTCTGCAGTGGGCAGAAGACTTTTTCTGTAAGGGAAATGTAAGTGGGCATCAAAATTTCCCTGGGTCGGGTATATGAAATGGAAAAACTAATGCTGCACTGGAAACTTCTCCACAGTTAAACCTCTGGGCTGAATTCACACATATTTCTCACATCATATGTACGAAAATTTCATTCCACAGCAATTGTCAAATGCCTCTAACTATCTATGTGCTCAGGACTATTTAATAGTGCACCTTTTGACCCACTGAAATTATTTGTGTTTTAGCCCTAATATATAAGGCAAGAACTAAAAAATTCTTTAAAAAGACATCACTTAAAAGTAAAACAGCTTTGGCTCATAACACATAAATCTATGACACTGAAAGTATGTAACTCACATTTCCAAATCCTCCCTCACAAAAAGGAAGACTTACTAAGTTTATGAAAGTCATTAAGTATTCTGTAAAGTCTATCCCCTTCATCCTACCAGCATCCCTTTTTGTTATCTTCATTAAAAACTGCTTTCCAAACATCAAACACTTATGTTATGCACTCTTTAGCCAGTAAGCATTTCAAATAGACACATTATATACCAAAATTTTGGTAAGGAAATTTCCTGGAGCATTTAATGGTTTTAGAAACCTGACTTAAATCTAAAACAGACTGAAATGTTTTTTCTCTTCAGGATATGAAATTCAGTATTCATATGCACTCAGCTACTGAAACTATAGTTAATCTTTGATATTTCAAATTATAATTATAGATTAAAAAATCCTTAGTTTTTAGTTGCCACTGCTACTTTTTAAAAGACTAATTACTACGTTTATTGCCCTGTGGTCAACGTATAGCAGAAGTCATAAGGAGAAATACACATTTAACACACTGAATCATGAACTAAAAACCGCAACCTAACATTTCGATTTTATTAAATGGCTACGTAAACATGCTGATGTTTATCTACTGATGTTGTGGTTTACCCACAACTAATAGGGTGTTCCAATTAATTTCTTGCATTTAAGGAACTCATCGGAACCAGAGTGATTAAAGGCACATTGTGAAGGGTGAAAGCTTGCTTTTTCCTTCAATTTTTGGTTCCAGTTCCAAAATCACTTCAGCAGTATTGTATGTTTTAAGCTTAATTGGTCCCATTGATTCCAACAGCACCAGAGCTGTCATCAACAAGCAAGTTTCCCTGAAAAGGACTTTAACTTTAGGACTTTAAAAAAAAACCACCTCTTTCCCCTTGAGAAGAAATAAACAACCTTGAAACAATAAAGCATGGCTTATGGACAACTGCACAGCTAAAGCACTGTCTCGTGGCAGCACAAAGCTGGAAAGCAGAGTCTGGAATCAGAAAACCTACTTCAATTTCCACATTCCAAGGGAAAAAATCGGGAAATAAAAAGCACACTTTTACCTCAAGATTTGAAAGCCCTCCAGACTGTCACCACTTTAACTACACATTAATGCAATGACATAACTCCATTACTGCTTGGGTGACAGGAAACAGCATTTCATTCCTCTACTCAGACAGGGCTATTCCCTCCTCCCCGTCCATCGCTTACCGGGCGTATGAGTAGTCCAGGCTGGCCTGATCAATGCGGTTCCGCAGGATGCCAATGTCAGCAGATACCATGTCATCCAGAGCTTGTAACTCCTTCTGAATCCTTTTTAGTTTTGCTGTTTCAGCTTGAGTTCTTTTGGATCTGCAAAAGGAAGATGGATTTTTTTTTTTCCCCAAGCCTCTCTTCTTGGCATGATGGGCCCCATTTCATTTGCAGAGCAACCCGCTTCTTTTAACAGCTATTCAGAAAGTTTCTTCTTCGGTTTAAGACTTTTGATATTTTTTAATATCCACAGGGATTTAAAATGTCTGCTATTAAAGGACTACAGCAAAATTACGTAATGACTATAATCAAAGTGCCTAAAATGGATTGTGTTTCTTCACTGTGGAAACACACAAGAAGCTGCTGTATCTAAGTAGTTCTCAGTGTAAAGAAACAGGAAATGGCTTGGGGGGGGAGCGAGAGGGGGAAGGGTATTTAGTCCTGCAAATATCCTCTTTCAAAGAAATCCAGTTAGTTGAGGCCAAAAAGTCACCTAACTGAAGCTTGATTTCCATTTTTCAAAATTATTCCCAAAAGGCCCAGTCAAATCCCAGTGAAGTCAATGGAAAGTTTTACATCAAACACAAAGGATTTCAATCAAGCCTTATGTAACCTTTTCCAACTCAGCCTATTCATTCTTAAGTTCTGACAACAAAATGTTGCTAAGGGCAGCAAGCTTTGATGGATTTCACTCCCCAGCAAGCTAAGTAACTTTCAAAAAGCTCTTACACCAGGCCACTTTGCTGTCATTCATCACCACCAGCAAGCCCGTGCTTTTAAGCCACTGCTTTACACCCCAAAGCAGGCACTTGAAAGCAGGACTAGATTTGTAGGAAGCAACACCACCTCTCATTAGACCAGCTGATGCAGGTGGAGAGAAAAAGACAACGTGTAGTATTGTTTGGAGCCTGAAGAAGGCCTTTGAACGTCAGACACAACTCCTGAGCTATCACCTTCCAAGTCCTCCTCTCTCATGCTCTGGTTGAGGAAGAACAGAAGAGGAAGAACCCAGCATGGTGGTCTGCTGTCCTGCAGTGGCTCAGACCAAAGGTACTTGTGTTTTATCTCTGCCTGGCAAAAGAAAACAACATATTCAGAACCTCAGAGAGAATCTATGTCCACCTGTGCTACTCAAGAGCTTTAATGGGCAGAACATCACACACGTCTGGGAGAGCACTGTGAGCCTGAAAGCTTCACATCTCCCTTGATCGAGTGTCATCAGCTGCTCCAATATCCTTCCCTACAAACCTGCCGTCCCTACAGTCTTCAGCTCTCTCAGTGGATAACACTGTACAAGTCTTAAAGTCTGCTCCTGAAGAGCAAGAGATAACAACTGCAAGAACATGTGAATTTTTACGATTTTTAATTAGCCAGAGGTAAAATGGTACCTTCTTAAGTTGATCCTCTTTTCAACACTTCTCACACAGTAATAAGAAAGAGTCAAAAGCCTAAATAGAAATAGCCATAGTTTCCCTTCATAGGCTAGAAATCAAATAAACTTTGCCTAAATCCAGTGAAAATAAATCAGAAACAGAACAGGGATGAGCATCTGAGCACCCCAACTTCCCAAAGGGCTCTTATTAAGAGGCACAAGGACTTGAGCTAATTCTCGAACAGTGTAATAACTTTTCCATCTGCGTGCAGAGTTGCAGCTTTGGAAGTGTGAAAAGTTTAGTCACAACTTCTTGGCGAGTTCGTCATGAAAGGGAAATCTCAATCACAGCTGCTCACTTGTGGAGCAGTATGTACAGGGCACAGAAAGAAGGAAAAAGTGAAATTCAAATAGAAGATATGCAACCGGTTACAGATAAAAATTAATCCCTTCCTCAGCCCATGCTGCAGCATAGCCCCTTACCTCTCGGCAATAGCTCTGGCCAGGAGTGCCTTCTTGCGTTTATTCTTCTCTTCTATTAGCCGCTGCTCTTGCTGGAGGATTTCCCATCGTGATTTTTCCTGCCTGTTCATTGACAATAAGATCAAAATTAATAAAAAGTTTTTTTCTCTCCCTGTTCTGCAAATGACACAAACATTCACCATCATATTTCCTGGAGCAAACTGAAAATGTCAAAGGAACAATAAACAGGGAAGTAATTCAGACCAATAAAACATTGTCAGATGAAATGTGCTGATCAGAACAAAAATCTTCATAAGCAAGTAAACTGCTGGTTAATTCAGCTTCGCTGGAAGAAAGTGCATGCCACAGGTGGAAATTTTCATTTAAAGGATGTGCTTCCCCACTAGGTAGAAGCAGTTTCAGGTTTCCTAGTGGCTGTTTGGTCTGCCAACACATCCTCTTTTTTTGGAAGTTTTTTCCATAAAACAGATCCTTTCACAAGTCTGCTTTACAGTACCGTCCCCAAATAATTAATCTGATACAAATAAAAGGCTGGTAAAAGTTACAATGCAAATGAACAATGTGGAAGAACAAGAATTCGCTTTTGCGATTCCATTTCCTAGGCTACATCTACCAAGAGACAAAACCAGCCTCAGAGGATGGAAGGCAAGGTCTCAGATGAGAGGGTACAACCTTTGACAACACAACTGGGCAGGACTAAGGAGAAACAAAAACTGCTTTGCCACTTTTCCACCCTATTGTGCTCTTCATGCCCCTTCTCAAGAAGTTTCAGCTTAAAAATAGCTTAGCTTAAAAATACCCAAGTAACGCAGCTATGTTAATCTTAACAACCATTTCTGCATAAGAATATCTCTTCAGACTTCTCCTCATCATCCTTTTCCTAAAACCTCATAAAGAGAAATATTTTTAGTAAGATTTAAATTCAAGTGCACAAGCTGATTTGAATTCTACAGATTCAGGGGCTGGTTGTTGCAGCTAAACGTCATTTGCTCCCCACAGAGTGAAAAACTTCTCTGCAAAGCTTTAGCTGTCTTCTGCCCAGCCAAATAGTGTCTGTATTTTTCACCATCAGGAAGGAGCAGAACAGCCAGTACTACTGGTGAACTGTACCCATATGAGGAATTTGGCACTGCTCGTCAAAGTGCCACTGTTCTGGTGAAGGGACAGCCGTGTTCAGGTAAGTGATCCCAGCCAGGAGCCGGGCAGGTAAACAGCCTTTAGCATGGCCAGCACCTGCAGCCTCTCAAGGCACAACTGTACAAAACAGAACTTCCCGGATCCTTCTGAGTTTTAAATTTGAAAGAAGCCATACTCTGCTTCTCCACACCGGTGCTGCTGATGGCCAGAGTCCTGCCTCTTCAGTGGGAAGCACCTTTAGAGACAGGGTCTGGCACACCACACTCAGAGAGCTGCTGATCCCTGTTTCGGAGGAATACAAATGGTGCATGGATTCCAGTGGCCAGCTAGTGTTTGCTGATTATTTTGGGCAGAAAAGTCTGGAACTGCAAAGCAACTCAAGGCTGGAGCAGCACTGTTGAAGTGCTTTAGAAATAAACTATATGCCCTAGAAAAACAAGTCATCTTTTTGCCCCTCAAACTTTGCTTTGCCCACTGGGGAGAAAAAGAAAACTAGCACATGGATATAGACAGCAAAACAAACATGAAGACATAAAACCAAGAAATTTCTCATACTGAAAATGCCTGCCCTCTCTAGCATTTAGAGAGCACCTTCCTTTTATAGGCTCCTGTTCGAATTCTGGATGATGAACTAAGTAATTGCAACATTCAATCAGACTCCCAGAGAGCCACATTCAGTGCTTTTTCCTTTCTCTTGCATGTACCAGATTGACACTTCTGAGGGAGACAGGCAGCCCGCTGATGCACACGGCAAGAGCCTTGAGACTGGTCTCATCTTGAATCGTAAAAACTAGAGAACTGCTTAAACCTGAAATTTTACCTCCTTACCAACACTTCTAGCTAGAAGAAAACTGCAGCAATATTGCAAAGGGGAACCCAAAGTTACACAAATCACGCCATATTTAATTCCAAAAGGGCTTTTTGTTGTGGCTGCTGGCTTGTCTATGCAGCAGGAGGCAGGTGAGATTAAGTCTTCATAAACCATTAACACAGTCCTGCATCTTGGACACTTTACGATATAAAGTACCACTGCCACTGGAAATTATTTGGAGACAGCACAGTGCGTATCTGCATGGATTACAATACAGAATTTTGTTTTGAATCAGGGTTTATCCACACAGAGATGAAAAACAAAGGTTCAACGCAGAGGAAGCACACAATCTCTTAAACTTTGTTATTAGATACAGGAAAGTTTACTGTACAACAAAAGAATGAGTCAATAAATAATAAAATCCATCCCCTGATTTTACTGACTTACTAACAATTCCACTTTCTTTTTCTCCGCTTTGGAGTTTGACTTTGCAGGGCGGGTCTGCGCATTGTCACTGCCATTACAAGGATCTACCGGCGTAGCTTCCTTCTGCTGCTCTTGATTGCCACTTTGCCTTTGATCTCCCACTGAAGGAGGATGAGGTGGTGGCACAGGCTGCTCAGGAGGACCAGGCTTGTGTTTTGGTACAGAAAGCAACTGCTCAGGAGGAACAGAGGCCGCTCCACCCTGCAGTCCCAGCTTCTGACACTGCTGCTGGAAGGCTTTTTCTCTTGGTGTTGGCTTCCGACTCTTATTCACAGCGTGGGGATGATGATGTTGCTCTGAGGGTTCATAAAAACCTATCAATCGATGAGAGGGAGAAACAGGATTAAAATCCAATCTCAAGTTCAAAGACAGACTCTGTGAGTTAACTTTTCCAGGCAACAAAACAAACTGGCACAAAATCAACCTAAAGAAAAGACATGCCAGGGTGTCAAGGGAAGGCAACACGGGGGAAATCCCAGGAACCCGGAAATGTTTTGTTACCCTAAGAATCAGGAGCTGTAGAGGATCTGAACAACTAAAATGGAGAGACAGAGGAATAAGGAGCTTGGACTGAGGGGCTAAAGGAGGAACTGTAGCAAGGACTGGAGGCTGCCCCTGGGGGAATCACAGAGATCGATGCAGGACTAAAGAAAGATCCTAGGCAGTCTAGGGGGCAAACTGAGGATTGACAAAATAAAGACTGGGGGGAGAATAAGGTGACAGATGGGCAAAGAGGAGGCTGGGAACACGAGTGAGGTGACAGACTGATGTGGTGCAGGACAAGAGGCTGGAGAGTTTGGAAATGTGACAGAGGTTGCAGGTGGAGAAAAGGAGGGGCTGAATGGGAGACTGAGAGATGGAGCCTGGACGGGAGGGGCCGATGCATCGGCTAAGAGAAACGAGGGGCAGCCTGGAGCAGCTGAGATGTCTGATGCAGAGATGGAGGGGATGGGCAGAGTGGACTGATAGTCGTGCGGATGTAGAGCAAAGAAGGGTTGAATGAGGAGGCCGAGGCTGATCGATGGGGGTGAATGTGAGCGCTAAGGGGGCGGGAAGCCCCGGGGGATGGCAAGGTCGAGGAAAGGGACGTGGAGGGCTGAGGGAACTGCACAGAGAGGCCGGGGTGGGAGAAGGCCCGACGTGTCGACGAGGGGGCTGAGGGGCTGCCGAGGGCCCGGACGCTCCTCCGCGCTGGACCCGGTCCCGCTGTCCCCCGCTCACCGCGGTCCCGAGCCCCAGCCCCACCAGAGCCCAGCCGGGTCCGTACCTGGGTGCTGGCTCCGCAGGCGCCGCAGCTCCTCCTGCGAGAAACCGGCCCAGGCCTCGGCCATGGCGCTTCCTCCTTCCGCTGACGGGGCGGCGCGGCCCGCGGGGCCCGCGGCTGCCCCCACACCGCCGCCCTCCCGCCGCAGGCGAACGCCCCGGACAGCCCCGGCCGGCGGCGCCGGGGGCCTCGCGTCTCCATGGCAACGTGGCGGCGCAGTGAGCATGGCGCCCTGAGGAGCCGGGCGGGGTGGCCGCGGTGTCGGGGCGGGACAGAGCGGGGATCGCTGCGCTGCTGAGGGGCCGCGGGACGGAGTACGCTGAGGAGCTTGTCGGCCACAGGCCGCCCCTGGGTGCCGCTCACCGGCGGGACAGCCCCAGGGCTCCTCGACGGGTCAGCCGGGCGGTCCCGGCCGCGGTGGTCCCGGGGCAGCACACGGGCTGCAGGGAGGGCTGGCCGGGCAGCAGCAGGGCTGCCGTGGGCTCGGCACACGGGATGTGCAGCTCTGCAGTGCGGAATACGCTGCGTGGGGCTTAGTGCACGTCCCTGGGGCTTTTGAGAGTGCCATGCCATGAAGAGTGGAGAAAGTCTGGCTGTTATAATTAGGCATAATAAAGCAAGGAGTATCAGCATGCCTCCCTGCTCATTTACAATTTGCATTTAGGTGAGATGCCCTCTCCAGTGCATCTCGAGCTGTGTTTGTGTGGTATACAGAGAACTCTATCTTTGGGACCTGTATAGTAAAGGGCCTATGAGGCAGGGACATCTGCACAACTAGCTGCTGATGTGCTTTAAACTGGCATGGAAAGGTACTGTTTTCCCCATACTGATGTTTCTGAAGGTCTGCTTTGAGTGTTAGGCACAAAGGTGCACACACATGCTTCCCTTCTTAGGTATAAACTGAAAAAATCCTGCCACATACAGCAATATTCTCTCAGTAACCATGAAAACAAGTATTTTTTTTTCATCCAGCCCAAATTCTTGTGGCTGCTCCAAGCCTACCAGAGGTCTTGCAAACAAGCTTACCTCCCACTGGGAGAAAGCTGGGGCTGGAACACAAGGGCACAAGCCCCAGGCTTAGCTGAAGCCATCCAGGGGACTGGAGGCTTAAATAATGCATCACCGTCAATAAAACAGGGACATTTCAGTGCCTAACCACATCCCTCACAGTTTCCAGTCTGTAAGGGATCAGTCAAGCTTCGAGGTATTGCTGCGCCTAGCGCAAACTCAAAATGCGATGACCACGTATGACTTTGCGATTTACCGCAGAAGCACTTTTTTTAACGGCTCCTGCGTGACTAACACGGCCCATAAACCCCAGCCCCGCTCGGAGGAGAAGCGGTGCTGAGCTGGCAGGCGTTGACTGGCTCTGATGGGGTTTGGCTGAGCGCCTTTGGGGAACAGGGTGCCCCCATTTCTCACCTGTGGCTCAGCTGTAGGCCTTGATAACAAGTGCAGGTGTCGCAGGCATCCAGCAGAGTGTGGTTATCTCAGCTCTCTTGGTCCTGACCAGGAGGTCCTTTCTGGGTAAGCTCGGACTGAGGCGTGCCAAGCAGTTCCTGTGGAAACCTGACCAAGCACAGAAGAGATCTGAATGAGAACTGAAATCCAACCTTGACTCAAATGCTCTCAAACTCCAGGGAGTCCAGACAGCAGAACCAGGTGCCAGCTTGAGTTTGACAATGAATCAGCGTTGGTTTGCCCCACAAGGTGTAGGCACCTAATTCCCTTTTAGATGCCTGTATAGGAACTGGTAATCTAAACTGGCCCTGGGCAGCTAAATCACTGCAACAGGCTGTACCAAAATCACAGATCTCAACCAAATGTGCTTTGTGAAGTACAAACACCAGATCTCATTCTTGAACCTTAGTTCTTTCTTGTCTTCCAGGTTTTAATGCTACAAACAAAAATGAAGCACCATATTCACTTTATTGCTGCAGATATTCCAGGCATAAAACTCCCACATGTTTTATAGAAAAAAGTATAAAGACTTTGGAGTTGTTAACTATAATGCTATAGGCAAAGCAGCAATCCATCTTAACAGCTTCCATCAGCCAAAGGTTTAATTACCAGCCATTGGACCAGCTTTTTCCAGGAACAATTATAACTCAGTGAAGTCATTTCATGGGGAATTTACCAACAGCAGATTTGGAAAACAGAGGCTGCCCGTGTTCCCTGGCTGTTTCATGTCCTCGACTGTAACACGGCACTGAGCATTTGCCACCTAGGAATAAAGTGTTTTCCCAGCAGACATTGGTACAACACAGGCTGGACAAGGTCAGATGAAGAGAACATAGAATCCTTCATTTCTGTCCCCTGGAACAACATCCCAAGCAACAACGCAAACCTTCCTTTTACATCTGGGGCTGGCTCTTTTTGTGCTTCGAGAGCTGCTACCTTGCTAGCGGACCTGGAGACTTCTGTGACTGCTGCATCCATTTTCTGTTGGTCTAAGTGGCCTGGAGTCTGCCAACAGTGCCAACAGATCACACAAACCCCCATGTTTTCTTAAGCAATTCCCAAATCGGTATGGAACTGTCATCACTGGCTGGCAAATTGAACCCTCCAGATCAGACCTCAGGGTCAGACCTCAGATGACATTTCAACCCAGGACATGCAATTTGTACCATCGTTTTAGTTCATATTGAAACCTTTTTGGGGTTTTTAAGAGTCAAATAAGCTTTTCCAGCAAGGGTCTCTCTGACTTAGATGTGTATTTTTAACATGATTCTGCTCACCACTCTCTGCACTGTTGCAATAACACACAAAGCAGCATTTTCCCTGTAAAAGACAGGAGACGTGAGACAGGGAAAGGCAAGTATAGGGAAGGAGAGTTTCCTTTCTCCTTATGTTTCACACCCTGTCACGAGCCCCCAAGGACTTTGACATACAACTCGAGAGGCCTGGGGAAAAAAAGCCCTGAAAGAAAAAGAGCCAAAAATTCCTAAATCTGTTTATTTCTCTTTTGAGTGAAAAATCTATTAAACTCTATCCATGTCAATACTACCCCAGCTTTTACTGGGGCATAAGGTAGGCTGGCTTAGAAAGAGTCACAGTGCCCAGCTGAGCCATGGCCCTTGGTGAGCAAAGGAGCAATTCCTGCCTTTTGAGAATAACTAATGATTAATTTGTCCTTTAAAGGATGCTTCTGTCATCCACGCTCTCAAAGTTTCTTTTGCTGATTCTCTGCTGAACTGCTCAGGCAGCTTCCAAGCCTGAGGGGAGTAATTTAATTTCTTAGCATGGCGCTGACAGCAAGAGGGCACTTCAGGTGCTGAGGTTGTGAGCACCTGTGTATGGAGCTGTAACTCCTCTGCAGCCCATTCAAAGCAATTGGACTTTGCACATTTTTCAGTGGGCTGCGTTATTCTGCATATAAAACCGTAGCCTGCAATTCAAACCCCTGTAATGCTGTAAGAACACAGCCCTAGGGTTGTTCTGCAGTTGCCGCCCATACTGCAATGGGCTGGCTCGGGGATTTATGCAAAAACACAGGTCTATCTAATGGAAATAGTGTTTCCACTGTAAAATGAATTATTCTCATTCTGGAGTAAGGTGAGAAAGCTGAATCAAAAAACAGAGCATTATTCTGTTTGCCCGGTTTCTGTTCTCCTCAGCTGCCTAGTAACTGGCATTAAGTCAGTGTTGTCATTTCTGGGACCAAGGCAGTCTTTTGGTTTGTAAGAATTTCTTAGAGGGAAACAAAAATCCACTTATCTAAAGAGCTACTAAGTGAGAAAAATGACACTGGAAACCTGCTTTTTAAACCATATAAACCAATGGTTTTCAACATCTTTTGATTTGCGGATCTATATACATTTTCTAGTGAAAAGGCAGACTCTTACGCAGCAAGTTTAAGACTGTGACCTTGCTTCCTTTGAGTTACCTTTCACAGAGACCTCAGGGGTGATCTCCTGACCCCTGGGCTAAGGCCATGGTTTGAAACCACAGCTGTTTTCCTTTAAAAGGTCCAAATTTTGTTTCTTGAACCCAAGAGAAAGAGGAGACACGTCCTAGCAGAACTCTCTCCTCTACTTGCAGGATGCTGCAGGGCAGCCAGGGACATGGGATATAAAGACACGGTGCAGGGCTATACAAACCAGGTTTTTTTCTTAAGATAAATTCTCTTTCAGAAAATAAAATCTGGACTGAAAAAAAGCTCAGCATGCAACATTAACATTTTCTTTTTTGAAAAAAAGGATATAATTTAACATTTTTTGGCCTCTCTTTCATCCCTGAGGCTAATTTTTCCATACAGATAAAATTATTCCTTAGTAACTAATCATCTTAAAATGTTTGCATGAAAAAAAAAATTGTCTATATCTAAATAGGATTAAAAACTGGCTAATAAAAGTACCTTAAGAATAAAGCTGGTAAAATAAAATAAAATTTATCCTGACCAGAAATATCCTGAAGATTACAAATTTACCACTTTTGAATGGCAAAACCAGAGCTGAGTAAAACAAGTGGAAATGAGAAATTGTTTATATATAGTTCATGTAGCTAAAGAAATATTTTTGCAGCTAATGACTTTAAAAAGATACTTCCTAAATAGTTTTTAAGTATCTCTAAATTAATACTTTCATAAAGCAAAGTTAAATATTTAATGAGAGTTCCATAACACTTGTATTGCTTAATGTAAGTTGCAATTCAAACATTTATATAGAAAAATTAGAAAGTAATTGCTTTAATTCTAACCATTTGTGTAAAAATTATAATCTAACTGTCAAAACAGTTGATAAAACTAGAGATCTGAAGAGAAATTTGCTAAATGTTTGTTATCTTTGGCATAACAGAAGTGATTAGAACCACTGTGCTAAACAAATTGAATTTTTATCAAACAAACTTATTGTTGGTACATGCTCAAGTGAACAAACTGGGGTTTTTTAGTCTGGGTGGGAGAGAAGTGTGGAGGAGAAGACACGATAATAGTCTTTAAATATATAAAAAGCAACTGTAGAGAGACATGGGCAATGTGTTTGCATTGTCCATGGTGGAGAGGTGAAGAAGGAAAGGAGACCCAGGCTAGAGATGAGGAGGAGCTTCCCAGCAGTTAAGACAGCAAAACATGGAAAGAATTGACTTAAGGCCACCACAGAGTCTCCATCACCAGATATTTTAAAAATAAACATCCGTCAAGCAAGGCAGAGGAAAGGTCAATGCTGCCCTGGGACAATGAGATGCAGTTTTTGGTGATTTGGGGGTGTCTGGACCCACACACAGGTTCTAGAGATGTGGACCCACAGACATTCCAGAGGTGGAGGCTGCTGTGCAACATTTTTAACTCTACTTTGCTGAATCCTTTTTGTTGGCCTATTCAAGATAATCCACATCCCACCAGGGTGTGCTGGCTGCCAGCTGAGACCTGGCCAGCTCTTGACACCTCTCCCAGCCTTGCTCCCATGACCATGGTGCTTCCCACACCATTCTCACATGTTCCCACTGCTGTCACAGCCCCATCACCCTTCTCACAGGCATGCACATCTGCACCACAAGCTGCACTATGCTTGACACCAGTCAGCTGCATAGCTCCTGCCACCTCTGCAAAAGTCTGTGTGGGAAACCATCGTCTTTTCATGGCAAAACAGAAAGACAGATGGTTGCCAAACCCAAGAGCCAGCAGTGCTTGTAATATGTATTTGCAGTAGAGGATTTTATGATGTGAAAATCACTTTATTACCATAAAGCGCCAAAGATCATCAATGTGACTTGTGCGAGGGCCAGTTAATGTATCTCCTTCCAGCTACAAAACCCATGTGCTGGAGGATGCTGACCCCTCACCTCTCCCAGCTCAATGCCGCTGCAACTGAGCAAGCCAGGATGAGACAACTCCCTTTGCAAGTGAAATGCTGGTGAACCTCAGGGAGTTGTGTAGGACCCTGGCTCCCATCCTGTTTTATCCCCACAAGGCACCTCAGAAACACTGCAGCTGGTGTTATGAAGACATAGCGCTAGAGCAGTTTACGCTGTTTTGGCTTGTCTTCAACCCAGATGGCTGAAGGGACACCAGTTCAGGTGACATACCCAGTGCCAAAGGAGGACGTGTGATAACCCCTGTGTGTCTGCTAAACAAGCTTTCCCCTCACCTTCACTGTGTTCTTGTAGTAAGACACTGGACATTTCTCCATGGATTCTTGTCCAGAGCA
The DNA here is from genome assembly GCF_037038585.1 of Patagioenas fasciata. Taxonomy (NCBI): domain Eukaryota; kingdom Metazoa; phylum Chordata; class Aves; order Columbiformes; family Columbidae; genus Patagioenas; species Patagioenas fasciata. Next base: position 22,916,171 of record NC_092525.1, on the reverse strand, counting down.
CAACAATCTCCTCATTCAGTGTCTGTGGAGGTGCCTGTAACACAAATAATAACAACAACCAAGCATCTCCCATGGTGGAGGAACCCATCTGGAGACCAGCAAGCTGCAGGCTCTTCAAGACACACACGGGTTTGGCTTCATCTCCCCATCCTGCAAACATGTAAGCTACAAGAGACAGATGTGCAGGGTTAGGACCTCACTGTCCCCTCAGCTGCCAGGTACTGCCTTGCAGCCACTGGCAAGAGGTCAGGGGAGCCCAAGTCACCCGGGATATCTTCAGCAGCATAAACAGGCGCTCTGAGAACTGATCTTGTGTGCGGCTCCCCAGCCTCACTCCCTGAGCTCCAACGGATGGTCTTTTGCTTCCACCTGCAGCCTTGGCCACCAGCCACCACACAGATAACATGTGCTACAGTTCAGAAGTCTTTAAGGTGAAATGCTGCATCTTTCCTGCAATAAAGTTCACAAAATGTTGATGCTTTCTCTCTGCAGCAAGCACAAAAGAAAACCCAAAACATAAACCCCCATGTGTTTATGGGTGTTCTCAGTTACTCACCGAGGCTGGATCCGGGAGGAGGTTTTCAAAGGATTGCTGAGTTGCAGAGTGCTTGGTTCTCACTCAGGCTTCAGTAAGTAACTTCCTTCCATGGCTTTAGAAAACCACCCCCGCCAGGCGGTAGCTGTGTTTCACAGTGTTCTTGTTGAGGCTGGTTTTCAGCAGCATCTCTGGGTAGGGAGCATTTTCTTTAGTTTTTAAATACTGTCCTGACTGCACACCCATCTGACAACCCCACGGCTTTCCAGGGCCAGCGACTAATGCAGATTTTCAAGTGTCAGTGTCACTCGCAGGGTTTGAGCCATAGTTACAAAGGCTGTAAGCAAACAGGATGGTGGCCAAAGAGGCTCAGCAACTCTTTGATGAGGTACCAGAGATAGCTGGAGAGAGATCTGTATCACAGCCTTGCTGCAAACATTGATTTCACACAGGTGTCGGCCAGCAATAAATATACAGGTTAATAAAGCAAGCTCTGGTTAAAGTAGGGGCAACCAAAATGAGACCCTTTACTGCTGCAACAGTAAGGTGAAAACAAGGATGACAGGTTTCTTCTAGTGGTGGAAAATTCTGGTTTAGGAGCTGAGCTGGAAAGCAAAGACTTTCAGTATAGTGAGACAAACTCATTTCATTTTGGGTCAACCAAAAATGTTTTGCCTGACCAGTAACACAATGTTCTGGCTTGCTTGGAGACTATTTAAAGTAAAAAACACAACTCTTTCCCTTTTAAATTTAGGTCCATTTGAAAATTAAAAACCAAACCAAAACAAACACCCCTCCCCCAAAAAACAGGCTTCAAACTAAATCTTCAATACAGCAAACTGCCTCAGCCTGAAAATCCCAAAGTGAAATATTTCAATATTTAAGGAAGGAAAGCAGGACTTCTATTGTTTTGTCTTGTCATTGACTGACTTCAGCCTAGATTTGTGAGTTGTTTTGCTTGCCTTCACTTTCACAGAGGACTTAATTAAAAAAAAAAAAAAAGAAAACTAATTTAATATTCTCTCTTCCACTTCAATTTGAGGTACAATGGTCAGGTTCAGCAAAGGTTCATTAGAACATGACTGAGCTGAAAATTTGCACAAGTATCAGGCAAATACTTGGTCTTTTTTTTTTTTTTCCCCCCTTTGCATTTCAGGTTTTCTTTGAAATGGTACCTGAATCTCAGAGAACTCGTGGGGTCCTCAGGACCAGCCACCCCTGAAACATACACAGAACAAATCTGTCAAAATCTGCGTGCTCTGCCGTGTAACCTGCGCACCGCAAAAATTCAGATGCCATCTTCAGTCCTGCAAATTATTAAGACAGGCATTTAAGATTTACCCGAGTGATTAAGCATGAGCAGCTTGTAATTGTTTCCAGATTCCTCTCCTAGCAGGAGAAAACGCTCTGCAATCCCTGCCCACGTGCTCAGTGTAGCAATGCACTCACAAACAGAAACTGAAGATGAGCCATAGAGGACAAACAGACATCCTAAGTTTTGCAGCTGAGAACAAGCCGGTATTACCTTTTAATCCAGTACAGACTGTCCAGCTCGGAAAAGCAGGATTATTGAGCCAGCATATATCAAGGTATGTCTGCATCCTCCCTGTAGCAACACCTGTGCACCAGCAACTAGAAAACCCTCTTAAGTACACATGGTCGGATTCAGTCTGCAATTTTTCATCTGGATTGGGAGTGTTAAATGAAGATCAGCTGTTGAAATCTGCCTCATTTAGGGAAATCTGACTGTATCTGTGCTTCCAGAGAAGACCTTTGTCCTCCTGGTTTTACATAAAGCCCCAAAGATTGCTGACTCTCTGTGTAAGCCACAAAACAATCCAGCAAGCATCTGGAGAGACTTGCTTCACATCTCAGACTGCTCCCTTCATGCAAATCTACCAATATATTTTTCCCACAGACTGCTTGGTCATGAAAAGAGATCTTCCTCTTGGTCAGAGCTTCAAAAACCTTAGCAACTCCAGCCCAAGTTTGAAAGCAAATTCATGGGTTTGCCATTGTCTTTGAACACAGCAGGGATGTGCTCCAACAGGTTAGATCTCGGGGGCCACATTACTCCCAGGATTTAAACCAGACCACATGTGAAATGGCAACTACCTCTTAATTTTTTATTTTATTTTTAAATAGGATAATTTAGGGGCTATGGGATTTTACTATTATTATTACTATTTTAATGGCAAATTCAGTGCACTGCCTTCCCTCCATAATGAACGGGACCAGGAGCTGGTGCTCAGCTTCTCTTGCTTTCTAGAAATAGTCCCTACAAATCCTTTATAAAAGTATAACCACAATTTTTCTTTCTCCTCCTCTCTCCCTCCAGAGAGAGAGGCCCTTCATTAGCTCAGACCATTTTTCTTTCACTCTTCATCATAACCTTTTCTCCGAGGTTACGTTTATTTTCTGAGGTCCATGGCCAGGACAAGGATATAGAGGGTGCAGCTGACTTTGTCTTTTAATGGTCACTGTCACCACACAAGCCTGGCTGGGGTGTCTCAGAAAATGTCCCCTGCCCTCATCCAGCCCAGCATGCTGCCCAGTACACCCAGTCAGGCCGCTCTGCAGCAGCTGTCACTGCTGCCCATCAGAGCCTGTCTTTGCAGCCAGAGCTGACTCCTGCACTTGGATTGTGCAAACCCATTTTCTCTCCCTTCCGCAGTCCTGGCTATCGCGTGCACATCTGGCTGTTTCTCCAAACCTCTCTGCAATTGTTGCTTCATCTCTGTTCATCTCCAGGCTGGAAACATAGCAGTTCTCCCTCCCCGGGGAGCTTGTCTGCCTGCTCCTCTCTTAGCCAAATTCACCGTACAATGGCTTGTGCCATCTCTTCTTGTACAGAACCCTGCAAAAAGGGTCTTTTTCCAGTATGGAAATCTTGGCAAACTCCTTGAGAAGATGATCTCAGATAAGCCTGATGCTGGGAAGAGAGGTTCACCACTCTCTGTGGAAACTTTGCAAGGTCTGGTCTTCATCCAGATTAGATTTTTTTTTTTTTTAATTTGAGCAAAAATGCTTCAGTCTTTACAATGTGAGGGAGGAGTGAAAAAATACATTGTTGCCATTATAGCAGGGGGAAAAAAAGGTGTTTAGGCTCTCTTTGAAGAGCCCTGGTGCAGAAACAAATGCGTTTCTTGTGTTTAAATTCTGCAAGAATGGATCTTCTAAGTAGAAGTCTTTGCTTGCTTCAGTGAGCATGGGCTTGGGGTGGCCTTTGCCATCTCCTGCCTGAGCCCATCGCTCCCCCGTCTTGGTGGTGGGCACCCAATCTGGGACAGACTGGAGGGGTTTGGTGACAGAGCCAGAGAAGTGCAACATGGCTCTGCTGTTTGAGATGGGAGGAGAAATATCGGCAGCGATGGGCAGAGCTGAACATTATCGAGGCAGCAGCTCCTGCCTACAGCAGCTTTCAACCACATTTACATGCCAGGGTGTAATGGTGAGCTCTTCCATCAAAGCACGTGTGCGCACATCCTCGAGATTGTGTTTTACTCAGCAGAAGTAGATCTGTTGCTCTTATGGACAGAGGAAGATTTTCACTTGCGCACTAATCCATCTGCTCATGGCCAAAGCCAACTTGATTCTGGTTTGCAGTGCTGAGTCCTGGCTGTGTTGTTCTTCAGCTCCCAGTCTGCCCTGGGGTGCACCAGTGACCTTCGACAGCCCTCCTGGGCAGTGTGGTGGCCCCCTCTGACCATGACCCAGGGCTCACAGCTGAATAACTGCCGTGGGAATCACCATAGGGAAGACTTTGAGAGAGAGAGGATGAACAACTACATTCCATGCCAGTGAAAAAAAAAACAACTCACTTTTCCACACATGTACCAAGTACCGGCTTTCTGGCAAAGCCAAGCCTAAAGGGGCCGCTCAGTCCCCACAACATCTTTAATTACGCTTTTCTAGGTCACCAAAACCAGCTCTGATAGTGCTAGGAGAAAACAGATTTACCACAAATCCCCCCAAAGCATTGTCTGCCTTCCCCCCACAAGCTGGGCTGCAGGTTGCTGCCTCCAGACAGCATCACCCACAGGAAAACACCACCAGCTCAACTTCAACCTTGGGAAGCCATTGGGGAAAATGCAGGACAGAGGCTCAAGGTTAGCACAGCCCCAATGAGGTGCCAGGGATACCTGAACTGCTAATTTTCTGGATACCCCTGGAGCCCGGCTTGGCAGCCCCCTGCCAACTGTTCTGGCGTGGAAGCCATTAACATTTAAAACTACTTGCAAGAATGGGGGTGGGGGGCAGGGGGAATTGCATTTGCGGAGGCCCATTCCTCAGCACGCTTTCACGTGTGCCAAAGTTTGTTGGCATGGCTCTGAGTTTGATAGGGAACATCTGGGCTGCTGTTGCTGCCTGGATATTGGCTGAGGGCAGCAAACAAAAGGGGTTTGTGCAGGAATGCGTGAGGAGGGGTGCAGGGTGTGCACGCGTCGAGGGACGGCTCCGAGAGGCAAAACGCAGAAATCTTCTCTGGAGAAGAAATCCTAATGCACATCCCATGTTCCTGCTTTTTAAAAGGGGATAAAAGCCTTCCCCTGTCTTCTCCTCTTCCCTCCCCCTAAAGCACACCGGGATACCAAAGGCAAGCGGGGCTCAGACACAGATCCATGCCTCACCGCCTCTGCGCATTCAATTATTGCCGCAGTCTGGAAAAACAATTGGGGTTGGAGGGAGCAGGTTGGAGAGCAGGGAAGTCCAAACCCAACTACATGGCCCAGCGCCAGCACGTGCTCAAGAGATGCCCAGTGAGCTCTTGGCAAGCAGCCTGGCTCCCCTAATCCTGATGCTGCTGTCGGGGGACACATCCTGTGACAAACCCCTTTGGAGTGCACCGAGACTGGTGATATGGACCCACAGAGAACAGCACTGGTTGAAGTCTTCTCTACTTCTGTTGGGAATTTGGGGTAAGAAGCTTAAAATTAGTACTGTGTTATTGCCGGCAGCACAAAAGCACAGGCCCTTTCCTACAGATGCAAGCTCACATTGTATCTGACAACCAGAGGATGGCTTGGAGGGATGAAGGAATAAATTCAGACTGTAGGAAAGCTGATCCGTTCAGGACTATTTGAAAATTACAGACTAGATACAACCTTGTGCTCTAGAGCCCAGAGCATGTGCTTCATCCCCAGTGAGTCACTGCTATTGCCATCCTTGTGAGCTGAATTCTTCACCACAACCCCGCAACCCTCCTGGCACGGCGGGTTTGTGCTGGAGATGCTGGCTGCAAAGCTGGGCACGTTTGGAGATAAGCTTCCTTCAGCGACACTTGGATTTTGATTACATCAGTGTCAAGACACGTTTGGTTTTTTTTTTGCTGGAGCCAAGCAAGCTCCCACCATGCCAAAGAAAGCAGCTGGGCTGTCTGGGGGCTGTGCACAGCACGTCGGGGAGGACATCGGTCCCTCTGGAGCCCAGTGGAGGGTGATGGTGGAGGGGAAAACCAGCTCTCCAGGGGCAGCACACGCTGCAGACCTACCTCCAGCTGCCGTGCAGACGGTTCTAACCGGTTGTCTCTTCTGTGGTGGGTTAGGAGAAGAACAGCAGAAAACACAGCATCTTTGGAAACCCCCTGCAGCCATCACTGGGGAAGGTGAAGCTGTATATAAGCTTGCAGATGGGCTTAGCAGTCAATGCCCCATTTTACAGAGGAAAAAAAAAAAAGTGTAACTGCTGTGTTTAGTGCTAGATGTCTCCTTGATCTAGAGGATCAACGAGGTGGTTGAGAGTGGCTGATTTGCTTCTGCTTTACCATTCATGAGCATTGCCAAAGTGCATTTGCATCTCAGGGACAAACTCCTCCTCTTGGGCAGGTTTATACCTCTGTGCATCCCCCACATCCTTCTGCAGGACACTTTTCTTTTAGCTCCAAGTGACACAACGCTGCAAAGGCATCACCCTCCAGCCATATTCCCATCCGACCCCACTCCTGGTGTCCTTCCTTGACCGCTGCCGCTGACTGAGAAGAACCAGCCCTGATGAGGACTACAAGCATTTTTCAAAAGCACAGAAACATTTTAAAAGCCTAAATCCCACTTTCCAGTGCGGCTGAACACCTCGTCGGGAAGCAGACTGTTAATCATCCTAGACACTTGTGAAGGTTGTGGTAGAGGTTCACCTGCATTTCCAACATCTTCAGGGGACACACGTGCCTTTGACATCCCTGCTGAGGGACCCCAATGGCAGTAGCTGGGAAGGAGGATGAATCTCTGAGCTGCCCTTGGGACAATTAAAATCAAGAGTCCAGCAAAGTCTCAGAGTGGTTCAAGCTTCTCCTGGCAATGCAGTTCCATCTCATTTGCCCCATCACTGCATCTTCTCCATCATCTAACATGGGCCAGCTGGGAAAGTCCCAGTGCGATGGGCTTGGGAAGGGGAGGGGGGCTGGTGGGAAAATGCCCATTTAACTTTTCGCAGGCCACAGTGGTTCAAACAGTTGTTTCAACTTGAAAAAAAAAAACCTGACACACATTTCCAAATTGTCCAAATGTTTGGCTTTTACATTTCCTTCAGTGACACATCCCAGAGTTTTAGTTGAAAAGGTCTTTTCTCTTCAGAATTAAGCTGCTTGTAGGAAAAAAAAAAAACAAAAAACAAAAAACAAACCAACCACCCTATCAAAACAGGAAGCTTGAAATTATCAAAGAAAAATATTTTCATTGACCTAAAAAGATCCTACCCTTTGGTTTTTTAGTTCACAAAATTTTTCAGGACTGACTCTTCAGCCCCATGAGAGATGAGAAATACTGTCAGTACCTCAAAAATGCTGCCAGAAGGAACAAGTTATTAATTACAAACCTCTATTTTTAACCTGCAAGCAAGAGTCACTTCTCATGAGTGACAAACAAATTCTCTTGAGGTTCTGCCATTGGATTCATCAAGGCTTTTAAGTCAGAGACAGGAAATTTTTTGGATGGGACATGCCCCAGGCACTCTGCGAACCCTGCCCATCCATCTCCAAAGCAGGCTCCTGATATCACATGCTTTTGCTATCCATCTATTTAGAAAAAATGTTACCTTCTTCCCCGCTACCTTTCCATTGAAAAAAAAAAAGTTCATTTTTTTCTCCCCCTTTATTCCATAACTCAAAAAGAACTAAGTGGATTTTGCTCGGTTAGCCAGTAGTGATTTTTTTTTGAAAGGGCCAGGCATGCAAAAATTTCAACCTGAAAAGTGAATGTTTTCAAAAGTTATTAGCTTATGAAAAGAAAGGCTATAATGGAAACTGTTTTACTGCCATAATTATAACACCATGAACAGAGCCTGCTGCAATATATAACATTATCAAGTGCCTGTCAGCATTTAATAGAAGCCTTAATTAACTGCTGGGGAGGAATACGGCAAAAATTTATTTTCAGGAAAACTTCTGGGAGCTGCGTAATGCTGTGCTTGCTCCTTTCCCCCATCCCCCCCAGGTCTGTCTCGATGGGAGTCTTGCTAGAGTTCGTAGGACAGACTAAATACAAGACATAAGTGCGTATCTTGTTGGCGTTACTTAATGATAGTATTTTCTTTTCTGTTAAACTACATAATCCAGAAACAACAATAATGTTTGCATTGGGTGGGAGCCAGATACTTGAGAGCTGGATTTTAACCTTCTCCAAGTCTGGGGTTATTCTAAATCAGGGGCTTGACTTGGCTCGTCAGGGAGGGGAGAGGCTGATGTGTAACCTGTGGGGCTGGGCTGCCTCTGCCGTTTGCTTTCCTCTCCCCTTCCACCACCCCAAAGGTGCTCGGGATTTGGGGGGCATGCCCATCTTGTAGTGGTGTTCTACTGCAGGGTGATGCCTGAGCTCCCAGGCAGGACACTCATGTGCAGAAGGAGGTGTGGGGAGGGCCAAGCACAACAGGTATAGGATTGTTATAATTTCTTGCCATCAGCTTCACAGGGCATAAACTCAAAAAACCAGCCAGACCACGGTGTGCTTCCTCTCTTGCAAATTTGGGGAGGGGGCACACAGGAGGGCTCCTTCTGCTGTAGCCTGGTCTCCATATGCATTTTCAAGTGCCTCTCCTCAGCACACTTCTGGGGTCCGGACCCTACACCCCACAGTGATGTCCCAACCAGTGAGCCCCTGCCTGGGGCCACCAGAGCAGGCTGAAGAGGTGAGAACTGGGTGGGGAGGCAGGGCAAGCACCCCCTGGCTCAGCTGCTGCCAGCAGTGCGGTTTGGGGTGCCTGGGGCACAGAGCAAGGCTTGGATGAAGCACATGAAGAGGAAGGTCTGCAAATCTGCTGCCTAGCTAGGAGACAGCACAGGGCAGAGGGTGATAAGCAATCTGCCAAGGTTAAACCTGGCTCTGGCTGACCCTGCACACACTCAGCTCTCCCTGCTCCTGAACCTGAGCTGCCAGACATTTCACAAACCTTCTGGCAAGCAAAGGGCTCCTCGGCAAAGTGAGGCACATAACATTGGGCAGGTCATGCCATGACAAATACCCCTCCGGTCCTGCCTGGCAGCCCAAACTTATTTTAATTCCCTTTCCAACCCCTCTGCCCCCTGCCTGGCCCCAGCAGCAGAGCAGCTCCACACTGCAAGCTGGCAGGCCACATCCATTTCCCCCAATAGCGCAGATAGCCCAACAGCTGCTCTCTGTCCCTTTGGAGATTAGTTTGTTTTCCTAACACAATTACTGCCACGTGGCCCTGCTTTCTGCTGGGATCAAGCCTGGATAGAGATAAAGCAGCAATAAGATCGCACGCTGTTCCAGACCCCCTCGCAGCCTCACTGGCCACAGTTTGTTCTCATTGACACACGAACACCCCAGCTACTGCAAGTTACCTGCTCCCATCAGTGCCAGGCCAGGGAGTTTTATGGCAACAAGCCCCAGGGATTTGGCTTCCAGCTTTCTGTATGACACTGAGGAGCTGGTTTAGGATGTATTAATGCAGTGTGGAGATAGAATCATAGAATCATTTTGGCTGGAAAAGACCTTTGAGACCATTATGTCCGACAATAAACCAAACACTGCCAAGTCCACCACTACACCATGTCCTGAACTGCCACATTTAAGTGTCTTTTAAACCCCTCCAGGGATGGTGACTCCGCCACTTCCTGGGCAGCCTGTTCCAATGCCTGACAACTCTTTCTGTGAAAAAATGTTTCCTAATATCGAATCTAAGCCTCCCATCATGACCAGTGAGCTTGTATGATGCAATACAAAGCGGCTTATCAGATGCAGCACCCCTGCTAGCTCAGTACTTTGGATAAGCACAGCTGGGCAACATCTGGCTCCAAGCTGACCTGCCTGCATGCATGTCAGCTGTCCCTGCCTGGTCTCCTCTCCTCCTACCTGGGGTTAGGCCAAGCGTAGCTCTGCCTGAACATCTCATTATCTGGTGAATGAAGCAGCTTCACTCCAGTGCAACTGCTCTGCTGAGCATGAGCATCGCAGCAGGGCTGACATCAGTACCCGCAGCGCCAGCGAGTGGCTGGTCGGCTCTAGAAACATGAACAGGGTGATCACACAGGCAGATCTGGCAGAACCACTTCCCACTGCATCCAGCAAGGGTCCTCTCTGTCTCCCAGACCTGCCTGCGGAAATCCTAGTGTGGAGAACTGCTCCCGAAAGCCTCAGCCGGGGCGGACGCGGTGCACGCCGGGAGAGGACACTCCAGGAGCCTTGCTGCCTTCAGAGAGACCAGCATCCTTGCCAGATGTCTCCCATAAAGCTACAAGTACTTTATTTTAATAATAAGCCTTAATGTATTCATTAAAGACTCCCAGTGACCTGGGATGAATTTCTCTGCTATTGTAAAGGGCTGTGGGAATCTGGAAACCACTGCATTACAGTTAATAACTTTAATTTTACAAGGCCCAAAATAGACAACTGAAAAAACACACAAACTCACTGTTTCCAATTAAGAAGGGATTTCTTCTAATTCCTCTGCCACTGGCGCTCTTGTTTAGCAAACATCATCAACAGATAGTCAACCATAGACAAGGGGAAAAGCAAACCAAGAGTGTCATCTTCTGCATCTCGGTTACAAGCGCCAAGAAGAAGCTGGGACCCTTCCTCCTCACTGGGGGATCTGTGCATGGAAGAGCCACAGCTCAGTCAGTAACAGCAAACCCATGCTGGGGAAGCCACAGATAAAACTTTAACTCCTGCTTCTTTAGCCTGATGGACACTGGAGTGCTTTGATCCAAGGGAAATTATTTCCAACCCATCTTCTCCCCATTCCCTCTGGGGGTCCTAGCTGAGGTGCTAAGGGGGTTTGGTGGGAGTCCTGGTGTGCTGGGAAACCCTCTTGGTGGTTGGGTGAGCATTCCTGTGAGCCTTTGGGCTACCGGAACTCTGATTTTAGGGTCAGGAAAGAATATTCTCTTGGCAGAGATCACTGTGGATTTATTTTGCCTGCCTCTTTCTTCCTCTGTCAAATGAGGAGTAAATCGTTTCCCAGGAAAAGAGCTGGGAACGGAAATCAGAACAATTCTTTTTTTTTTTCTTTTCTTTTTTTTTTTTTTTTTAACTTTCTGGGAATTTAATGTTTTCCAGTGCAAATCTTCTCATTTCCAGTTTGGTTCAGTTTGGTTTTCCTGTTAAAACTGGAGCTCTTCAAAAGGAGAACTGACAGTTTACATGGAAACATTCATTGTGCCACAAGTCAAGCCTTCTGAGGTGGAGAAAGGAGATTCAAAGGCCAAATTTTGACCAGCGTACCAGTCTGGCTGTATTAGTGACCAACCTCTACCTCCTCACACATCTCCAGTGCCATCTCTGCCAGGCTCACGCCAAGGTGCTGGCATCTCCCTCCACTCATGACACACATCCCCTCCTTACCATCACCCCAGCATCAATCAATGCTAATTAAAACAACCTAGGTGAGAACAGCCCCAGGCTTCAAAGCAGCTCTCAAAAGCTTCCTCTGCAGACTTAGCCTGATGCAGGAAAACATCTTGCTTAAAAACCACACCCTATAGACCACCTGAAAAACAAAGCAGAGGTCCCATCCAGCAGGATGGAGCACACACACCCTTCCAGCTCCAAGACCCTCACTTCACTGCTGTCCTCTTGACCAAGAGCTGCCTACGAGCAGCACTGAATTCCCATCGGCCCTTGTGTAGAAGCAGATTGAGTTTTCCAGCCAAACTGATAAAAATGAAAAATGATTTTCATATGCCTGGACTCGATATTTCCTCATAAATAAGGCAGGGATGGAAATTGGGGGAAGGGGGTTGTCAGAGCAGTAGGTCATCCGTCAAAGCCACACCGAGAACATTGATCTAGCTCTCGTTGAGGAGAGCATCTCTATTTAGGGAAGCTGGCAGGCACATCTCTAGTCTCCTTTGAAGCCACTGGGAACTGAAGGCCAGGCAGTTTGAAGATATCTAAATGCCTAAAGGAACAGATAAGACCTAGATACCAGCTGGTAAAACCCAGACCCTCAGAAGGTATTTGGGCACACAGGGTTTTTAATGAAAAAAAAGAGCTTATGAACTTTGGTGGATAGGGTCTTGAAGTGCACACATGCCTTAAAAAAAAAATAACCAAACAACAACAAACAACAACACAACACTTCTAGTGGCTTTCCTGAATAGAAGACATTTAGGCACATGTGCTGTGCATCAGGGCTTATAAACGTTAATGTTATCATAGAAAATCACCTGCAAGAGCAAACTGAACTCCCAGCTCAGCTGCAGCATTTTATTAATGCAATGGGATGTCTCAGCTCTCAACATCCCCAAACTGGGGAGGCCAGATCCCCCCTGGCTGTAAAGCTTTGGCATTTTAGGACAGCCCTGGACCCACACTCATGCATCACCCCCAGCGTCACCCACCCTTCCCCTCATCTAAACTCTGCCAGAGCTATTTGACCAGATGTACCTAAAAATGTGGAGGTACCAAACCACTGCACTCCACCTGTAATGCCAACAAAACCACAAGCAGCGTGGAGCTCCCCTGACCCTCTGAGCGCATGTTTCCTACTCCCGCCTGCAGCTCTACTACCGCCTTGCTCACACCAGTGCCCTGCCTTCGGCTGCTTGAAACACTTCCATCTAACCAGTTTTTAGCAGGTCATTTTTCAGTGAAAGGCAACTTTAAAAAAATAAAACAAAACACACAGAGAAAACTTCTTTTTGTGGATGTTTGCCTGAAATGTCAAAGGAACTAGAAAAAACAGTTTTTGCCTTGAGCTACAAAAAATATCTTGGTTTTAACCAAAAAGTGCAATTTGAGGGTTTTTTTAGTGACAATTAAAGAAAATGTCCAGAGAGAATAAATTATCTTGCTTCCATTAAAAACGTTCATAGTGTGATGGCTACACTCAGATTTTCAAAACCAGCCCACCTCAAGAGACTATTAAGGAAATTAAACAGTTGCCGTGTGAAAGGGAAGGAACTGGTCTGGATTACAGTCTGCCGAAGGAGCGGAGCAAAGATAAATGCTTCATTCTCAGCCTGACGTTAGGTTAACAGCCAGACAACCCACAGCTCTGCTCCAGGATTTAATGTATTTATCAGTGATCCAGATGAAAAATGAGATGGTAATACTTGCAGATGATACAAGACCATGGGTGCTCAGGGTCCCATCACCCCGGACCACAGGCTGTCCCATCCAATGGCTGCAGGTGCCATCACTGCGGACACAGCTCCAGCCCTGTCACTGGCTCCCAGGACCAGTTTGTGCATCACCCTTTGGAGATGCCCAGCTTGATCTTTGCTCTGGTCCCAGGGGAAAGTTGGGCTGTGGCTCCATCACCCCACGATGCTGGGAAACCTTCAGCATCACTAGATTTTAGGCAGTGGAGAGACCTCGCCCTTCTTCAGATGTGCACCATGGGTATGGGAATGCCATGACACAAACCCACCATGTCAGATGCAAACACCCGGTCCTGAATACGGTGCCAGAGCCCATTTGGGAGGCTTCCTGCTATCCCCCAGCGTGGGACAAGGGGAGCCGCACACTGTGGTGGCTCCGCTCGGGGCCGCCAGCGCCCAGATGGGTTACAAGTGAACATGAACTCTCCCTCCCCATCTGGAGCCCATGTACAGCAAGTGGCAAGATTTATATTGTGCTGAAGCATTCCACAGTTTTGAGCATAGAAATGATTGAACTCCAGATGTTAACAAGATGCAGGACCCTTTTTTTATTATTAAAAACGTGATTTCTTGTTTTGCTCATGACAAAACCCATCAGATTAACTTATTAGGAGCGGAACTGCCATCAGGCTGGTGGAAGCAAAGGCAGCTCTGGCTGCCTGAGAGCTTGCTGGAGCACACAGGAAGACAAGGGCTCCTTCAGAGGAGAGCTGTGTCCAGCTGTTCTCTGCACTGAACCAAGGGCAGGACATAGGTGATCTTGCTCCATGCCCACTAACAGTGCAGGGACACTGGCAAGTCCCCATGCCTCAGTTTCTGCACCCTTTAGGGGAACACAAGTCAGAGATGGAAGGGAAAGCCCTGAGCAAACACTCTGCAGTCTCATCCAAATCAAATCCCCTTGATGAAGTAGCAGAGCCTTTGCTAACAAGCACCATAGCCCAGGCCAGAAATGGAAACCTGCCCACCTTCCTCGGGTTCCTCTGCCCTGGAAAGATAAGGGGGACTCAGAAGCCACAGCTGCCATGCTGGGACAACTCAGCAAGCAGCTTCCATGCCCTGCTTCCCTTCAGAGAGCCCCCTAAAGCACCACAAACTTCACTTCCCATCAGAAAAGAGCCAAATTTTCAAATACCTCTGCAAGTCCTAAATGCTCTTCCTGGTGCAGCTCTGCTGGGAACATCCCCTGACAGCACAGAGTGGCACGGCCAACATCTGTATCCCAGAGCACGGGCTGGGCGGGGGCCTGTCTGGAGCTGTCACATCTTCACTGCTTCATCACAGGAACTTTATCACAAGCTTTGCACCATGAGATCAAACAGGTATGGGATGGCATTGCAGTCTGCTGTCACGAGACAGCCCTCAGCAGCTATCCCAGCTCCATGATGTGAATGAAAAACATGTTGAAGCCATGTGAGGGGGGGAGCCATGTTTGCTTGTCCTGATGTTGTACAGCCAGACCAACTTGAGGAACCCACCAACACAAAGACAGCCTCTCCTGCTGATCCCTGGGAGGCAGAGCATCCTTCAGGACCTACACATCTCCACTTACCCATAGCGCGTGTCAGCTCTGAGTACAGTCACATCTTGTCTGCTCAAAGGGAGCAAAACCTTTCTGGGGAATGCAAATGTCCCACTTGGTCAGGTTGAGCTGGGGACAAGCTGGAGTGATGCAGGTTCTCTGTACCCAACAACTGACTGTCCTCCCCAGTGGGGAGAAAGGGGCTGGAATGAGCAATAGCAGAAGCTGCAAAGTGTCAGGGCTGCTTCTGCCTTCAAACTCCTTGCATTTACCCTGCAATCCCAGGGGGCTCATCTGCTGAGTAAATTTGCTACCTCAAAGCTCCCCTTGCTGCAGTGAGCCCCAATGCCCACCAGCAGGAGTGAAGACACCCCTGGTTTCAGCACAGGTTTGCTGTGTACCAGGCAGGATTGTTACAGCCCATCTAGGGCTGCAGCCTCCCCTGCTTCCCACCACCCTGGAGATGAGTGCTTGCCTGCTCAACATGTTGCCTGGAGGCAACACTCTACCCTGTTCCTCTCCCACCAGGGACCCCATTTCCCTCCTGAGTTGGCGCAGAGGACATAGCTGCTCTTGTACTAGCCATGCCTAGGACAGCAGGCACCAAGCACACACCTGGGAGCAGGAGGATGGCATATTTATGGGGCAGACCTCCCAGGGACACCTGCTTTGAGGTCAGGGCCATCCATGGCTGGAGCTCTCTGCCTCTGGAGCAAACTCACCAGCACCAAGAGCCACTTTCCTCCACAACCAGGGCTTGGAGAAAGCCTCTGCAGATTACAGAGGTATTTATTGACGCAAAGGGACCCCTCAAACAGAGCTGAGAACCTTGTCACTCTGCCTGACCCTGTTTTATTCCTTTCTTGCGTGTTTTGGGGGAATCTTCTTCCAACCCAAACCTCTTCCTGCTCACTGGGCAGACTGAGCCAGCCCTGCAGAGCCACCCCAGTGCCAGGCAGGCAATGGGGCACTTTCCCAGTTGAAGAGCTCTCTGCTCATTCCCTCAGTGGTGCTGGATGCTTATAACCTGCCTCCATCACTATCTCCTTCACCTCTTCCTCACAACCTCTGATTTAATGCCACGTCCCTGGGCATGCCTCACCTCCATTATAATTTCCACCAAACTGACTGAATATAACACTTTTTTTTTCCCTCTCAGAACAAGAGCATCAGATGGAAGGAAAAGCCATTATTTTATGGTTCTTTGGAGAAAACTCCCACAAACCTTTAATCCTTTCCCCCTCCACAAAAAGCCATGTATCACTGAGAGGGGGGTAGGGGGGTAGTATAAGTGCAAATGGAATTGGGCAGCGCTATTAGTGAGCACAGGCCATTAGCAACAGGCTCAGGGAGTAACATCTCTGGAAAGCCCCATTTTCACCATCTCACCTGGTCACGGCTGGTGGATTTGCCTGCAGAGGACAGATCCCACTGGACCCTCATCCTCTCCATCCCTCCCTGGCAAGGGCGAGTGGCCCAGCATGCCAGGGCTCTGCAGCATCTGGAACGTGCGAGCTCCCAGCTCTGCTGACACAAATAATTTCACCCCCTATTCTTGGCACGGTGTGTTCTGCTCAAACACACTTCAAAGAAGAAGCTCTGCAGCAAGAATGTTTCAAAAAATATAATATTTCCATCTGTTATTCCAATAGTATACACTGTGGGAGTCTCCTCACGGCCTATTTGCCTTTCTTTGCTCCTATTAGATGTAAAAACCACTTGATTAGCAAGTCCTCAGGGCTGGCAGGCGATGCCCTAAACCTGCTGCTGAGCAGTTTCTCTTCTCCTGCAGGCCTGCTCCGTACACCTTGGTGCTTCTCCAGAGAGGAAGGTGCAGGCAGGGAAGCAGCTTTTTCCTAAAGGCAGTAAAGTCTCTTTCATTTACTAACTTTATTTTCACTTTGAGAGCAAACAGCACCTGCCTGTGGCTTACAGGGATGCGCAGCCCAGCATCACTTCCCATCCCTGACAGCACTCAGTGACTGAAACCACAGCGCACAGGCTCCTGGGATTTGGTGCTCAATGAGCACTTTGGTCTCATGCCAGCCTATCCTTTGTGGGGACATCCCCAGCATTGCTCTGCTCACCACCTCCCATTTCTTGCAAAGCTTGTCAAAACCTTAAACCCCTGCCTTGCTGTCAGGTGGGTCAAACCTGGAAGCAAATTATGGGGTGGAAAAGGGAAAAACAGGCAGAAAGCTGTTTGCAAAAGACTCATTTTCTTGGGAAAGCAAACTAGAAATGCAGGATACGTACAGTGAGCTACAAGTCTACAGCACTAGCATGCACACAATGAGCTGTGGTTTCAATGTGTCTTGAGTAGGTCAGACTTCAGAGGTAGCAGAAGCCAGATGCTCTTTCCCTGGGCCAGGATGGGGACATCTAAGGATGCTGTTGCAATGGACCTTTTTCCCTTTGTAATTCATTTGATCCAAGAGGATTTCCTAAACATACAAGTGATGCAGAGATGCCTTCCCATGACAGCAAGAGCTGCTCCTCCATCACCTCCTCCCAGCCCTTCCCCTCGAGCTGGCCAAGGACACCCAAAGCCAGTCATCACAGCCACTTAAAGCAGCCAACCCTACAAAGAAGGTCCCTGCTGGACAAACAAAGCCCTAGTCCTCCAGAGTCAGGCAGTTTAACAGCACATAAGCTCACCCCTTACCCTCCACATCGCTACCAGGCAAGATGTCCTAATGGATGTGATGCTTGGATGGATGGTGCTTGCCTCAGTCATCTGTTCTATCCCATAGCCAGGAAAACCATGGGGAGAAGTAGCTTTCCCAAGGTCCCCAGCAGAACAGCCCCATACAGCTGCTGAAGCTGTGACCAAGTTACCCACAATAGTTGTCCCATCACAGGTCCCCACCAGGAGACTTCAGCACAGCATTCAGGAGACTCTTCCTTGAGATTCAAGGCTTCACAGACCCAGCATACAGGACCTGAGCCCCTCCTTGTTTGCCCTCCTGCAACCCAAAGTTTCGTACCACTAAAACAGCAAAGGCTTCCCAGCCCCTTCGGAGAGCTGGAGAGATGATAACTTCCATTTGTGAGCCACAGCCGGAACAAAATGAATCTTTATTTTTATATGGCCCACTATAAGTCATTATTTAGTGCTCCCAGGTGCCCTATATCATCAAAGGCACATTCCTTAATAAGCAGCCATTGGAGGCTGCACTGCTGCCATCCCACGTGTGCGTGGAGCAGGAGAGATCCTGAGACCTCTTCCAGCTCCCACATCTCATCTCCCTCTAAGCCCTCGTGAGCCCAGGAGAAGGTCATGCCCCATCCCTGCACACACATACAAATGAGAGGCACAGGATTATTTTCCTCCCCCAGCTCCGAGACCCAAAGTGTAACCCAATCTACTCAGCTGGAAACTGAGCTT
This sequence comes from Patagioenas fasciata, assembly GCF_037038585.1. Lineage (NCBI taxonomy): Eukaryota > Metazoa > Chordata > Aves > Columbiformes > Columbidae > Patagioenas > Patagioenas fasciata. The sequence goes on along the minus strand of NC_092525.1, from coordinate 22,898,170 downwards.
TTATTGCATCCTGAGTCACAGAGAGTTCCCTCTTTTAAAACCAATATTCCCCCCCACCTTCCCCAATTTAACAAGCTCCCAAATGTCTGCTCTCGTGACATACTAAACCCTTCCAGCCTTCATGACCTCCCTCCCCTTCAGACCCAAGAGACAGCAGCATCTTCTTGGGCTGTTCCAAAGGTACCGCTACAGAGAAGTGCCACACCACAGCAATCCCTGCTGTCACGCATTTCACCATGAGGATGATCCCAGTCTTAACCCAGTCCCATGGCAACTGAGGGTGAGGCCATCATACTCCATGGCAATACCCCCTGTCCACGGCACATCTTTCCATGCTCATGTCATGCAGTGGAAGGCTGCCTTGGGAGCTGAACGCCCTTGAGACAGTGTCTGGAGATTCGAGCAAAACAAAAAAACCCTGAACTCACACAATATTGGTTGAGTTCAGCCACTGAGAAAGGTGTGTTGACTACTGGGTGTTTCCTGATGCTCAAGGTAAGGAGCAAAAAGTGCACTGAGCAGAGCTGGCAACCTAAAGAACCCAGTTATTATTTTCAAATGAAAGCTCAGACTTTGCAACATAGGAAATCCATCATGCCTTTAGCCACATAAATACATCAAGGAGTCTGGACACTTGAAGTCCTGCTCAGTTCAGTAACAGAGAGAAGTATTGCACAGTGGCATATATGGGGAGTGTGCAATTTAAAATGGACCTCATTCAATAATTGTCAGCATTTGTTGTAATAATAATCAGTAGCAGTTAATATAACTTCCAGTAAATATGCAACTATAAAACATATGTTTGTGTAACTATACTGATAAGTTTCCAATCAGCAATGAATGAAGATAAAATCTGTCCACAGATCCTTACAAAAAATTGAAAAGATCACAGCAACTGAAAGCAAAATTTGCAGGGGGTCTTTGAGAGCAGAGAGCAGCGTGACTCTCAAGACAGTCACTGGCTGCAGAACAGAAGCAATAAGGACTTGAACTCCATCCTGTCAGACCATCTTTTACCAGCCCTCACCTCCACTGGACATGCTTTCTGCCAGCCCCTTCAGTCCAGCCTCACCTGCGTGAGGAAAGGCAGGCGCCATGCTCAGATGGGGAGAGCATCCCAAAGCCCCACGGGAGCTACTCCCACCCCCAGCCAGTGCCCTCAAAGCACATCCCAGCATCGTCTCTCCTTTCCAGACAAACTCTTTGAGTTTCTTCCCAACCATGGCAGACTTGCACGGAGTAACCAGTAAACAAACAGGGCAGAAACCAGCTGGCACTTACAATCCAATACACTGCCACAGGCTGACACAATTGTAGTCATGTAGGATTAATTAGAAAATATAAAGACTCACAACAGAACTTGGGTTCCTATACTCAGCAAGACCTTAATGGGCTTTTCTTCAGCCAGAAAATCCTTATTATGGTGATAAATTATTAGCCTTTTTTCCTAAACTGGCAGGAAACGTTACAATGGAAAAATTACAAAAGGAGAAACATGCCCATTTTTGGCAGCACTGGTGGGGAGCGCAACAGGGGCAAGGGAGCAAGAGCCAGCTCATCATGGGAGGTGGACAGGACGGAGCCTGCCCCAGCCTGGCTCTACCCTGTGCTCCCTTAGTAGGCATCCCACATCACCCATGGGCACAGCAACCAGCACCTGTCAGTGTGTCCCCAAGCCTGCAGCCAGCTGTGACACAGCTCAAGCAGAGCTCAGCACAGTCACATGCCTTCTCTGCTGGCTAATAGAGCTGAGCTGGGTTCAGAAGCCCTCTAACCTGCCTGAAGGCAGCTACCTGGCACATTAGAAACTTGCTGGCTCCCACATTTCTGCCAACTGCAGCCCTCTGCCGTGCTCATCTGAATTAAGCCTCAAAAAGCAGCAGTTCACACAGTCCTTGGGAAACCAAGTTAACAAACCCAAAGTCTGTTCTAACATAAAAATTGACCCCACTTTGTCATGGGACAGAAAGGGAGAGGCTGCAGGTTGGTCTCTCCAAGTTGTCAGAGCCTGGACAGATAGGAAGGGGATGTACTGGAAGTTGTTGATGCCTCCACACACATCCCTGCCTTGGCAAATTGGTGCCCACCCTGGCATTGCCCCACACATTTGTGTAAGATTGCACATGCATGAGGTCGATGGAAACTAGGAAGGGAGCTGCTGTGGTTTGGCTCCCAGAGGCATCCAAAGAAGTGTGATCCTCCCTCACCCCAAAACAAGTCAGGGAAATTCATAAGAACAGCCTTTCTTGTGGGTTATTCTGGCAGCAGCGGGGCTGGACAGGACCAGAAGTAAGATGACACAGACCCATAAAACATGTCAGAGCAGCAGCCACATGATGCAAGTCTCTGTGCTCGGCACTTGAGCCCGACCACAGCCTGAGTCAGCCCATCACACTGACCTGCCTCCAGCACCCTCCCAGTTTGGGCCTGGGCAGCCCAGCACCATTAACCATCTCCAGCTCAAAGGAAGGCTCAGCATCTTCCAGACCAAGTGTCTGCACTTGCGCGTTTTTGGGGACATCTCCCTGCTTTTAGGTGCAGGCACCAGCCCTCCCACAGAGCCACCCCTGGCCCCAGCACCCAAAGCGGCAGAGATACAAGAAATCCTGTGCACCCCAGACAAACACCAGCCATCTCCCCCAAAAAACAACCACTCGGTGAGCCAAACCTACTCCTTGCCCCATTCCTTTCAGCCTGAGCCCATCCTACTAACCCGCTCTCCCAGAGAGGCGAGTCTCACCCGGGGTCCACAATTATCACTGGTCCCATGTGTTAAATGACAGAGGATTTAATGCCTCATCCTTAGGGCTTCACGCAAACGAAGAGAACAAATAACTGCCGGGGGAGATATGGTTTGCATCATTTAATCACCATTTCCAATAAAACGGTACAGCGGCTCTGCGGAGGGTAAGACAGACGAGTTCAGCAGATTTTATCAATAACATCGCCGGATCCCTACTGCGCGGCTAAGAGAGTTGCCATGGTTATTATGACAGATTTACTATCATTGTAACTTAATGCACCATAATAAGTATCTGCATAGTTATTATTGTTTTACAATGATAACTATAATTCAACCGCAGCTTTATGACTAAATTTGTAACATTACTACGATGTTCTGGGAAGAATTGGAAGCAGGATAATTCACATGCTTTCTCAGAATATAGAAAGAAAAAGAGATCTTGGTCAGTGCCTTTTTCTTTCCTTTTTGATTGCTTCTTTGAGAACAATTTTTGTGGTTTGGTTATTGTTGGTTTGGGAGAGGGTGCTCTGTCAGAGTCAATACACAGAGGTAGCTGAAAAATGGGATTTTTCCACTGCAAAATTGATCCTGGGGAAAAAAAATAAATCCCCAAAGTCTTTCAACATAAAGTTGCTAAAAAATTCCCAAGTGTTGCCAATTGGGAAGCAGATACAAAGTGCTGGCAAGATGAGCAAAAATAGTCAGGTTTTGTTCAAAAAGAATGACCAGATCATCAAAAGTGACCCTGGTAATTGGTGGAAACAAAGTATTGCTGGAAAAAAGTCTCTGGCAGCTCCAGGAGAGAGCCAGCCTCATCCCAGCCGCATGGAGAAGGCTCTCCACCACCACAGAGCTGGCAGGGGCAAAAGCTGCAGGGCAAAGCCAAGCACCTTCTTCCAGCTCCATGGATGCAGCACCATAATCTGCCCCAGAGCATCACCCAGCCCCAGTCCACCTCAAGCTCCTGGCAGCCCCACAATGAGACAGTCCCTGTGCAACAGCTTGGCGAGCACAACATACTGCCAAAAAAATTAAAAACTCCATTTACGGGTGGATTAGCTTGTGCAGACACAGAGTGATCTGAGGAATCAAAGCTTCAGACAAGGACTTCTTTGCAGTTCCCAGGGCATAGGAACCACATTATGGGTCCCCACACCTGCATCCCGAGCTGCTTCTCCCCAGGATGGGGAACAAGTCCCAGCTGGGCTGGAGCCACACAAGCAGCTTTTCCCCAGGGAAAAGGCAAAGGAGAACCTCAGCCTAAAATACAACCAGGGTTTCCAACAGGCTCCCTTGCACCCTCCTCCCAAAGTTCTCCCCTATTTGAGGACTTAACTCCTTCTTGGGTTTCATAGCAAGTGCAATGCTGGCAATTACCCCACAAGTTTATAGGGAGGGAGGTTTGGGGTTTTATGTCCCTCTTCCATTCTGCCCATGCAGCCCATTTCTCCCAGGGGCTCTGGGGATGGTTAATGCCCCCTGCATGCAAGAGGCACTTATACTGCCCAGGCTGGGCAAATCAAAGCAGAAACAGGTCATTTTTCCAGCCCTTTCTCATTATCCACTGGGAAAGGATCCCAAATTTTTCTGGGAACAGATCCTGAATTTTTCCAAGGAAGGTAAAGCAGCCTGTGCCACCCATCTGCGTCCTCTGGTGGGTCCTGCAGGCATCCCAGACCCAGCTCATTATTCCAGTTTCCCACTGTACATTGGTCATTTGAAAGCAGCGCTAACATGAGGTGGACAAGTCACATCACTTCAGTTGACCAAGCAGCTAGCGCTGCTCAGTGGAGGCTTAGCCCAGAGATCTGTGCTCTTGGACTTTGAGCTTTTTTGGGTTCACAACTCAAATTTTTTCCTGGGTCATTGACCATCTTTTTTTTTTTTTTCCCCATTTCTCACCCAATTTGACCAGGGACGGAAGTTTCCATGGTCCCACATCAGAGGGGATGATCCTCAACCTGTTACCTCAAGTGCCCCTTCCCAGGGCTCCTGAGGCTGCAAGCCAGTCTTCCTCCATGCAGGGGGAACTTCAGAAGTATTCCCATCTGCATGGAGAACCCCAAAAAGCTTCTCCACATCAGCAGGAGAAGGTGGGAAGACTGGTGGAGGCAGGACTGATGCTTGTATCGAGGCTGGGTGCTCACAAGCCCTCCCAGCAGTGATGTGTGTCAGAGCAGACTTATGTCATGCTCCCCCACTGCCACCACCTCCTGCTCCCATGGCTGATATATGAGAGTAGATATAGGAAAATCTACTCATAAAATTAATGGAGGCTGCATGAACTCACAGATCATAAACTCAGAGGGGTTTGCAGCTTGCCTTTCAGGGAGAGGGGGAGGGCTCAGAGGCAATTTAGCAGAGGGGACTAATTCACAGCAGCTGTCCCATCGCATCCCACACCCCCTCCGCATGCTTGAGAGGATTTAGGGGAACACAGCACCGAAGTCTCAAAAACACAGCACTAGAGCTGGCATCCGTCAGCTTGAGGTTGGACTCTGCATGGCTGAGACGCTCAGTCTGCTCCCAGCTGAGGGATCTTGGCCAAGCTGTGCTCCCAGTGACACGCCTCCTGGCCAGGGCATAAATCACAGATGCTGAAGGCCAAAGCATGAGCAGATCCATCCTGTGATTCTAGGGGCTGCAGATGACACATTTCTTGGGTGGGGAGCTGCATGGCAGTAGGCAGAGAAGGTCTCCCCAGGCTGATAGGAGACTGTGCTGTGGTCCAGCAACATTGACCCCAGTTCCCAACACACCAAGCAGTGGATGCCACACTGGGGACAAGGCTGATGGTGCTTCTCTCCAGCCTAGCTTGGGAACCACCATCTGAAACCGTTTTGATACAGTCAGGGATATTGTGGGACCAACCCTCCACCATTGGCTTCCCAACACATCTTTAAAGCCCATCCATGGATCCCAGTGCCAATGGCCACCAGCTCTCCCAGAGCAAACACAGTCCTAGGAGGCGGTTTCTCCATTCATCCTATCCACAACCCAACCCCAGCACAGCAGACCTTTGCCCACTGCTTGGCTCTGAACCACCTCCACACAGACCTTCACACCCCTCCACAGCATCAGCCCTGGCACCAGTGAGGCCAGTCCCTGCACTGTTGCTCTCTGCTGGGTTATTCAGCCTCTTGTGGAACTACCTGGGCTTTTCATGGCACAGCCAAGAGCTTCAGGCAAAGGGAAGAAATAAACCACTTCTGCTGGAAAATCTTTCCCCAGATCCTATTTCTCTCCAAAACACTGGCTCACCCTGCCTGGGGAAGGGCCAGCCCCATGGATGGAGCAGGTCACCATGCACCCACCTGCCCAGGGCAGCAGCTCAGTGGGGAGGAAGAAGAGGAGGAATCCCTTTCCCACACCAACACTGAGGCAGCTCAGGACTGTCCAGGCACTGAGATCTCCCTCGGTCACCAGCCTACAGGAGGGAACACAACTGTCCCCTCCCATCCCCTAAGCAGCCTCTTGGCTCAGGTTTCCTCTCAATGACAAATGCCGTTTTTACTCTTTTCTGCCAAAAAGCATCTTGGCACCCAGCTGCTGGCCCAGCGGCTCCAGCAGCTGTGACTCACAGGCTCTACCCCAACCTCAAGACTCCTGCTTGCCTCCTCCGCTGACTCAGAGGCAGCAATGAACACCAGCCCTAGCACCTTTCAAGAAGTTTGGAGATACAGCCAAGGCACCAAAGCAAAAGGAATTGGGCACCATGCTTGCTGGAGCACCCAGATGGCTGCCAGGCTCACCCCAGAGGGCTTGGCAGGCTCAGCTCTGGGGCACCGTCCAGTCACCAAGCTCTGCCACTGCTGTTGGCATGGGGGTCAATCACCAAGCACAATGAGGTTCAGGCACGTCGCCCCATACACATTCTGCCTCTAATGCAGCCTGCTGTCCCTTTAGTGCACCCCCACTTCATGTACCTGCATCCTCAAGGCACTGCTGGAGCACCCCAGCTGTGGGGTGCCCCTCCTTCGTCCTCCCCTGTTGGCAGAGGGGGCTTTCTAATGAGGGCATCTCTAAACACTGTAGCCTCTTCCAGAAGGGCAAAGCCCACAAGATGATACTGGAAATAACCCACGTGCTCCCTAAATTGTGTGCTCCCCTGCCTAGGGAAGCCAGCTGCAGCCCTCCTCACCCAGTGCTGTACTTAGGGAAAAGAAAACACTGTTTCCTCTCCTTTTATAGCTTCACTCAGGTGGCTCCATCAGCCTCTCACTGCTGCCAACCCCATCTGCTTTGCAGGGAGTTGCTTTACTCCCCAGGTGGACTTGATTCTCCCGTGAAGTGCCCGAGGCAAGGGCCTGACATGTTGCTGATGGGCTGTGGTCCCAAAAAAATCCCATAGGCGACAAGGAGCAGGAGGGCAGGGCCAGGTCTGAACTGGTGCTGGTGCTTGAACAGACAGACAGACAGACTTGCCCCCTCCCTAGACAGGATCTATAAAGTCCTGAGACATGTTCCCCAAACGCCACCATCTCTGCTCATAGGTGTCTGTGGGAAGGGGCGCTGTGCTGCCTCCCAGCTCCGGACATCGGTGAATTCAGTGGAGAGACATCTGTTCCCCATCCAGCAAGCAGTGTCTTCCTGATCTGCCTCTTAAAAATTACAAGGCAATTTGGAGTTTCTATTTTGTACTTTTGATTTGCCCAAACACCTGAAACATGAGCTCTCAATCCCGGATCAAAGGCTCTCTCTGGAGCAACACTGACGGCTATATCCACTGCCATATTTATGCATGATTAGGAACGCCTGCATTGGAGAGGGGATTTGGCATGGGTACCTGTGCTGCAAGGCCTGAAACTCCATCTCCTCCAGAGAGGGAGAAGGGAAGGAGCCGGGGCTGATGTCCTGGCAGCTCACGGTTAGTGCCAGCCTCTTCAGTGTGAAGCAATGATGGGGCGATATGCCTTGCAGAGGGGGTGGCTGGCCTGTGTCACTCGTCCCCTGTCACTCCTGCCCAGGTCCCACACTTGCCTGTAGGACTGAGACCTCTGTGCTGGGTGGGATCTCTCATTCTTGCTTTTTTCCATCTCTGGGGTGGCCGGGCGGGTGGACAAAATGGATTCAATTCTGGATGCAAAGGGATGGTGCAATGTGGATGCAATCCTGGTGTTGTAAGATGAAAGGCACTGGGGATGATGCCATGCCAAGCAAAGGGTTAATGGTAATTAACAGCAGTCATTAATGAGCTGAAGGGGAGGGGTCTTCCTAAGCTCTTTCAGTCCAACTTGTCATCCTTTGAAAACTCCCAGACCCTGGACCCCTGTGGGCTGTGATTTTACATCATCTAAACTGGAAGAAGTTCAGGCTTGTGAGCTGATGTGGCCAAATCCCGCTCACACAAACAAGCTTGGTTGTGTTGCTGTCAATAATCAATTTTAACAGCAAAAGATCTGCCCCCTTGCCTGATACCACTGGGGTGAGGGACAGACCTAGTCCAAGGAGGAACTTCGGCTCTGGATCTGTGGCTCAGATGGGTTTCTGCCTCTCACCACCACAAACTGCTTCAGCAGAGCAGGCTGGGATTTCCAGGATAAGGGAATAGTGGGCAGAGAATGTTGTTTATGGGAAAGCCAGCAGTAACATCAGGAGGATGTAAAGAACTCTGCCCTGACACAGGTAGTGGGCCAGAAAACATCTGCACATGTCAGACTGAGGAGTGCCTTCCCCTTCCTCTCTTCTGCATTCAAATAAATTCAAAACATAGGGAAATGCAATAAAATGCCAGATGCCTCTGCCTTACGGACATAATTTTTTAGAGAATGTGTAATGAACCAGCTTAAGTTAAATTTACCTTAGCCTAAGGCTAAGATAGCCTTAACTCTGCCCTTTTAGGTGAAAGCTTCCCTCTGGGCTATTCACTGTAATGAGCATATGGCCAACTTTTGTTGTGCCGAGGTGCGAATCTGTACGTTAGATGGGTGATATGGGACGGGGCCATTCTAGATCTGTCTCCCTGAAAATCAGCCACCCCGTGGGAGAGACCAGCAATTCACCCTAATGCCCCTAAATGTGAGCCCAGGACAGGCAGCAGCAGCTGAGGCAGCAATGTATCTGTGAAGTCTTTAACTTTTAAGCACATCAAGCTGATGGAGATGAGTCGCACCTTCCCGTTTTATCGCATCTCTATTTATAATCAATAAACTTTCAGCAAAACAGTCTGAAAGTATTTGTGACACAATCCTGGTGCTCCTTTATTGGGATTTTTAATTTTTTTATAGTTTCTTCACATGTTGAGGGACCTTCAGAGAAGAGTTGGGAAAAGGCACCCAAGAGCTCCACAAATCACAGCATGCTCATGCCCTGCCAGTTCACAGGCATTTTGCACTGGGAACGAGCTGGGAAGAAATTTTGCCACAAATATTTTCAGCAAATTATAAAGTCTTGGAAAAAGCAGATTTCGGTTCTACTGAGAAGCTGCTGTTTTGACAGATGTTTTAAATATTTTTTTAAGATTTTTTTTTTTTTTAATTGAAACTGAAGGAGGTCCTGAAACCAAAGACTGGGCCAAGGGAAAAAAACCTCAGAAACATTCTGCTTTGAAAACGTCTCAGCAAAATGTTTCCCTTTTTTCCTTCTCTTCCCCAATTCAACAATTTGGGGAATGGAGATGAATTCACAGAATTTCACCTTCTCTGAATCCGTTCTTTTTGCCTGGAAAATGTTTTGACTGAGAAATGCCTTTCATGCCCCATTGAGCCTAAGTCCTTTGAAGGCCCCAGAGCGAACAGGTCTTCCACCTCCAGCATCCTGCTGCGGTTTCCACATCAATTGTCTGAAACCAGAGATTTCCGGAAGGTCAAAGATTTTATAAAACCTACCTCCATGCAGGTTCCTTGTCCCCAGGTCAGAGATTTTATAAAACCTGCCTCCATGCAGGTTCCTTGTCCCCATGCCCACTATCCCTGGGGCAAGGAACCAATGACACAGTCCCCATCATGGCCCATCTCAGCCCCGGCTTGGGACCGGGCAGCTCACCGGCCGTATCCTGCACCCCCTGGCTTGCTGGCTTGTCACCGCAGTTTCTCCTGCACCATTTTGGGGATTTGGGGCTCAATAAAAATTCAGAGGTGTTACGGCGAACCCACTGGCTCATGAGCATCCCACAGTGCTGCGGCACCTCCCGCGCTCGCCGCCCGTGCGGCACACGGCACACGTGCTGACGGAAGGAAGCCTTTACAATCCGCCACTGGAAACAGCACGGTGTGATTCGGTGGGTAGCTGCTTTCCTTCAACGGGCCATAAAAATCCCATTTGGAAATGCAATTGCTTTCTCCCCCTCCTGCATCACACTGCTATTTAAAGAGGGCGCGTCCGACATGTCAAAACACACACACACACACGAAGGACCAGGATTTACTGAACCTTAAAACAATTATTATTCTTTGCAACCCCTTCGCCTTCCAACACTAACATTATTCTAAGATGCAGGTAACATGTGACACGTTTTCTTTTTCTCTCCAAAGTACAACACCCTTCCCTTCTTCTATCCCTCCTTCCCAAATATCAATCATCAGCAAAGACAAGGCAAATGAACTTTTAATCAATAACAGCTACTGTTTCTTGTACCGGGACTGTTTATGATTTAAAAGGGGAAAAAAAAATTAAATCAATCCTGATGTGAACATTTTCCCACTTGGAAAAACAGCCCAATCCTATATCAAAAGGTTGGGGGTTTTATATGTTTTTAAAAGGTTTAAAAGCTAAATTAATTTTAAATTGTTTTTACATATCTTGCCTATAGACAGAACCACATCATATGATGAGGAAGGGTGGTCCATGGTTTATTAATGTTCCCAGTAAGTACTTTAGCACCAGTCTGTCTGCTTTACACACATTTAATACTGTTGCCATCTAAAAATCAAGACTACGCTAACCACAGTGTGTCTGTCCAGGCGGTCTAGCTGGCAGTCTGTCCCTTTCCGTCCAGGTACAACAGAGACTGTTGGTATGTCTGCAGTCAAACTCCACTGTCTCCATACCAACAGGCAGCACCCAGGGAGTACCTGAGACTAAATGATGTTTTTGTCAAGAAGGCACCAAGAAAGATCACAATCCTCCTAGCTGGGTGTTCCCTGGTTGGGACAATGCTGAATAGATGTCTTAAGTAAACACAAAAAGAAGCAAGAGCTCATTTCAGGATCAAGAGGTCTCTAAAGGACTTTGAACATATCTTTGTGAAGCTGGACCTCGCTATCTAAAAAAAGGTAAGGTTGCAAGTAAGGTTCCTAATTATTTTTTTTCCTAAACTTGCTGTTCGCAGAGCCTGAACAGCCAGAGCACTGATAGTTCGTTTTTGTCTTCATATGCCACAGCATTTGGAGTAGCTCAAAAGGCAACGTGCTGACTCCAATCCAGATTTATCTGCATGCAAGACACAAATCCAAATAGTATATGAAATGGCATCCACCAAATTTTAGATGAACCCCAGCTGGGTTTTGGCCCCTTGCAGCAACAGGTTGACCTGCCAGCCAATTCCTCCAGCCTGTTTGTGCATCCATGAACAGAAGTGATGTCCTCTCTGTTGCCCCACCTTCCAGAGTGCAGGCATTTTTGGGGGTCCCATTGTGTCTTTAAGTGTTGAGATACCCCGTGGCCATGTGCAGCTTGCTGTTTCTCTGTAGTCTCTTTCCATGAATGATGCATCACTGCGACTGACCTACCCAGACCGAGGTTTGGGACAGTGAGAGGAGAAGTCTCATTTCAGCAGGGTGATGGAACAGCCCAGACATGACCAGGTCCATGCAAGACAAGACAGGAGCTCCAGACACAGCTGTGGAGACAGCAAGCAGAGGGATGTCACATGTGGATGTGCCTGAAGCAGAGCTGCTGAGGTCCATCAATGGCTGAGGACACGGCAGGCTTCAGCACCATGAGGATGACTCGCAGGAAGAGGATGCTCCCCAGATGGTCAAGGGGAAGTGGCTCAGACACACATTCCTGAGGGCCTCTGAGTCACCATCCAGGGATGGAGAAAGCAGGACATGGCCAGGCTGGCCCCAGGGCATGCAGGCGATCCTGACAGTGCCAGCACTGAACAGCTCGCAGCCCTCACCGCTCACTCTGAGCACGTGGCGATGCCCAGATAGAGACCCGAGAGGGGAAAATTATTTGATCCCTCCATCTCCCTATAGATATAAACCACATTTCCTTCTGGTTTTACTAAGTAGTTCCCCTTTGCCACCACCCTTACACAGTATTTTGTCCCCTCTCTCCCTTCTTGATGTGCCTGGGAACAGGGTGCATAGTTTGCATGGGGACACAGAGACACATGGGGCTGTGGCCACGCTTGAAGCCCCACCTCCTCACTGGCTCTGCAAATCAGTCCCAGGAAGGTAGGAAAGTCCCTTGCTTAGTTCACGCCTGATGGGCAGTCAGGAGGGAAGACAGAAAGGTGAATTCAGACATTTCCCGTGGTGCCATGGGACCAGTGGCTGAACCAGAGCCGGGACTTTGCATTTTTTCTTTCCACGAGGTCTCTGATCCCTGGTAAACATCTCATGCTCTTCTGTTCTCCAGGGCTCTTCTGCCATCATCCCCATGATGAATGCAAACACCTTCTATTTACACCTTGAATACCCACCATGTACCTACTGTCTCCTCCCAGTGGAGAAGAGACATCAGGCAGCATTTTAGGATTGGCATTGAATAGAATAGAAAAGAATAGAAGTTTCTCCACTTACAGTTTTGCCAGACTTTAACCAGGCTCCAATTTTCCATGCTGAGTTTCTGCCTTGGGCTGTGTTTTGTTTTGTATTTTTCAAAAAATTCCATTACTCCATTTCCACCAACCCTTTGAACAAGGTTTAGGGAGGTCTTTTCTTTATTTATTTTTTCTTTTGCCCATGTTAAAACATTATTACAACCATTTTACTGAGAAGCAGCACCGCCTCCAGGCTTGGCAAGAAGTGTCGCTTGAGTGAGAAGATGGGCCTTTCTCCATCCCCGTGACAGCACTCAGAGTCGGTCAGATCACGAGCCTCCAAAATAGCCGAGGCTGGTTGGAGTTTGGCAGATGGATGAAACACAAAGTCCATCTGCGCTGAGCACTCTCCATCTTCTAACGGGCCCCAATCAATGGTTTCATAACAACGCATCAGCCATCTGCATAAACACAGGGTACGGCTTAAATATAGTCCTTGCCTTGATGAACAATCAGCGCTGAAAGACAAGAGCATCTTATGCAAATAAACAAAGGTTCTGCAGAGCTCAAGGATTTGGATCAAGGTCAAAGGAAAGAATTTGTGATAGGGGAAATTATTGAACCTAAAAGCATGCACGAGTTTTCAGATATGGATTTTGTCTACTGGGAAGTACTAATTCAAGTGGACTGGACCCCTCTGTGGCTTTGAGTTGAATCCAGCAGATCCTAAATGCAAACAGTTGCAAGGGGAGAATGAAGGAGGAGATGGGGAAATGGGTAAGGCCAAACCAAAACGCTTTGTTTGGGGCAGATCAATTAACCTGAAACCCTTTTTTGTTCACTTCAGTGGGAAGATGGATGTGTTCTGCTAACTTGGCAGGACCTTTTCTTCTTCAGGGCTTTGGCTCCACCAGTAAAACAAAAAAAACCCACTGCGGTTATCCCAGCGGCTGCAGCTGAAGTGCGATCCAGGTAGCCTTCATGCTCACAGGAACCATGGGGTCCCGTGGGACCATAAACCAGGTCTCGCGCCTGCAGGTCCATACACACCCTATGGACCAGCAGCAAGAGCCCCCTGGGTCAGACCCCTTGGCACGACTTTCAGCGGATCAAGAGCCCAGTTTTGGCTGCAGGAGCCAGGCTCTGAAATTGGAATTGCCTGATGCTGTGAAACAAAGAGGGAGAAACAGGCAAAAGCAGCAACAGCAGACAAAGCAACCCGAAACCCCCCAGCTTGGGGCTCCAGGAAAATCAAATGAGAAGAAACGTGCCTGCCTTGAGGAAGGCTGAGCAAGGGTGGGAGTGGAGGCTTTGGAAAAGCCCAGCTCTGCCAGACTTCTGAGGGGCTTAGCAGTGAATGGAGGGGCTTTGGCAAGGCTCTGTGATTGCTGGCAGCACAGCCGTGGCACCCGGAGAGAGGGTCCTGCTCAGCCAGGTCCCAAGAAGGGAGGGCCCCTCCTCAGGGCTGGGTTGCAGTCCGGGCAGTCCTAGCTGCAGTTGTTCACACAAGAAATCCCGCTGAAGTCCACATTTGACAGTTGGTGTGCAGGCAGGAATATTTCTCTGCTCCTCTGGAGAGGTTCTGAGGTGCCCAGAGAGTAGGAAAAGTCAATGGGTAAAACAGCTGCAGCCTTACGGTGTGCAGGAACATGGTCATGTCTTGCCTTTAGAGCAGATCAAATTTAACACCTGTCAACCTTAGCAGCAACTAGGTCAGTTTTCTTCCTCTGCATCGATGGGGAACAAATTTGAAGCCCTGAGGTGTCATTTCTGCATGTCATGCTCTGAGTTGTTCCCTTCCTCTAGCATGATAGACCCGTTCCCTTCCTAAGGATGATCATTTTTCAGCCAAACATGTGGCCGTTTGCATTCCTGAGTTATGGAGCACACAGCTTGCCAAGGGGAAGGGAATTTGGTTTCATGTCCTGCTGACCCCACAAATGACACTGCTCTGGGCCAGGCCATTCCCTGGGGAAAGGGGGTCACCCCCAGGGAGATGCTGTGCTGGGTTAGTTACTTTCTGCCTACCCACCTTTCCATCTGTATTTGCTCCTCAGTGTGGGCAGATGTGCCCCAGCCATGCATGCAGTGCTGTTTCTACAATGTCAAACTACTAAAAGCTTCCAGGCCCAAAGGCACTGTGTAAAACCCGAGCTGTTTCCCAGACTGACCTTCTCCACACCCCACAGGGTCAGCAATTCCCTTTTTGAAACCAGGGACTGTGGCCTGTGCCCCATCACATAGTCAAGATACTGCAAGCTACTCCTACAATGAATAAGGAATGAGAGTTTATACATATTCAGCAATTATATACAGATTAGAAATTTCTAAAGGTCTTTAATACTCAAGAAAAATATTTAGGGCTCCAAAAAACATAGTAGGTTGAAAATAACATAGCTGGAATAATTGGGCTCTAAGCTTCTATGAGTGTTTGTCCCGGCATTTCAGTCTATACTTCTCGGTACAGGCATTTGATTGTAAATGCCGCTGTGGTGGAAACTTGGCTGAAGGGAACAGTCACACACACAGAAATGATCATTATCAGGACTTGAAAGAATGAACGGGTATGACTGGGAACAGCTGGGTTTGAACTGTGGCACAGCTCCAGGAAGGATAAACAGCACTCACTATCACATGCCCCTTTGCTCTGGCTGGTAGATCCCATTGCTCACGAGCCCGAGAGGTTGTAGAGAGCTACAATGCTCTGAGGATCTGACCTGACTTACTATGGTACCAGGTGGTCAAACCTTCAAGCTACAGAAGACCCTGCACACAGCTGGGTTAAGACAAACACTGTTGAGGGGAATCCTCCTGGTCAGGAGACCCAAGCTGTGTCTAGATGAAGTTATCCCAAAATGCTTCCCAAATCTTAGATCTGGAGGCATGCTTTGGCTGCATCCCAACTCCAGATTGGGTAAGGACCAGCAACCCCAGAGCCTCAGTTTGCAGACAGAGGAAACCCAGATGGGAATGCTGGCACATCGCAATAGCTCCCTGCTCTGCAGGGGCTGGAGACCAGGACACGAGGATCGGTTAGCACAGACAAGGCTCCAGTGCCCTGTCTGGCCCCTCTCCTGACTGTCTGCCTATTTCTCTAGCAATGATCACTCCCTCTTATTAAGCAGACCCCTGCAAGATCTCATAAGGAACAACCCCACCAGACAGTATCTCCAAATTTCCAGTTGACTTAGTTAGAGAGCCATAAAACCAGTCCCAACTGCACCAGTTCTGTATAGGGATGGTTTTTTTTAAATTGGGATGCCATGCAGATGTAAGCCAAGCACCATGAAAAAACGTAAGTGGATGATGCCACCTGGTCAGTTAAGGGCATTAACCCACCACAAGCAGTAAAAAGGCTCTATTTTCTGCAAGCCGCAGATGATTGACGTTAATTATGTGACATACTGTGAGTCCATATGGACTGTGTTCCATAAAGGCTTTTCTTATGATCAGTCTTTCTGGATCCACGTCCTGCCAAACACCACTTGTTTTCATGGCCCATATTATTTACCGCCTTATTAGTCTGGTGTTAGATTTTTTCCCCTGGTCCTCTGGAACTTCCCCAGAGTTCCCAGATTTGTTTAAAAATTGACACTAATGGTTCAGAGAGCTCTCAGGCCAATTTGTTTCTCCTTTGATGCAAGTTATCTGATCCTGCAGAATGTCTAACTTTAATCACTGCTGTTAAACATTCGGCTTCATCACTGGTAAATACAAAGTGTTTCAATATCTCCATAAAGTACGAATGTGTCATCCTATTTCTTTCCAAAGAGAAACTAAATGTTGAACAAATAACTTTGCTTTTTCAGGACACAGGCTGCATTTTTTGCCATTATTGTCTGTGATGTCATGATAGGATTTGGCTTTTCTTGATACATTTAAACAATTTCTTATTTTCATTAAACCTAGTGGCCATAGATTTTTCACTCCTGCCTTAGGTTCTCTTCCCAGGTGTCTGCATGTTCTCACCACTCTCAGATTTCTCCCTTTTTATTTACCATTAACGATTAACATACGTGCACATCAGTGCCACATATGTATGCCCATAACGCTATTTATCTAAGTATATATATCTCTCTATATATTTATGTATATATAGATATGCTAAATCTACAATGACACTGCTTCCAGCTCCTCTCCTAGCTGGGATTTGTTTATGAGAAACAGCATTCAGGTTTCCAGATTAGCAGTTATCTTAGAGCATCTCACAAAAAAAGCCTTAAACACTTCCCAATTATCATCCATTCAATTTTGTTTAAATAATTCCTTCCACTCCTTAATTTTACTCCTAATTATTTTCAGTCCAGGAAAGTTGTTTTTTCCAGAACCAGGGGCAAGAGCTGGGCACCTCTGCACTTCTAAAAATCTGGTTCTTCGTCACATATAAACAGTGCTGGTCAGAGCTTTTCTGTGTTCACGCATGGTGTCATGCTCACTGGCAAGGATACAGCCTGGGAATAGGTTATGGAGTCCCTGCCCATGGTGAGATCCAAGAACTGCTAACCTACAAGGCACAGGAAGCTGGGTTTGGGTTATTTGCAGAGGGGGATGTATCTATCCCTCCTCTGCTCCCAGGCTCAAGAAGAGGGGGAAAAGCCACTGGGGACTGAAGACAGCTTTCATCAATTGAGATGTTTTATTTTGTGTTGGCTTTTTTTTCTTAAACATCCTTTGTTTTCTAACAATAAATCATACCCTGAGGCAAAAAGCCTTTAAAAGGAGGGGGCATGGAGTCTGCTTCCCTTCCCCGACTGGCGAGGCAGGCCACCAGCTGACAGCAGTCATCAATCTGCAACTCAGCGATCAATCCATCTTTATCTGTCAGCGCGGGGACAGGCGCAGGGGGACCCCGGCTGTGCCAGGCTGCCATCCCCCGCCGGCTCCGGCAGTGCCGGGGGCTTCACCAGCGCCGGACCCCATCTCCCCAGCCGCCCACTCCCCTGGAGCGGCTCCCACCATTGCGGGCACCGTCCCCTCCGGCTGCCCAGCATGTTTTGCAGTCGGCCTCAGGGTCCCCTCCCCTGACCTATCAGAGAGCAGCCACCCCACCTCCCGCCCCTCCGAAAATCCAGAAACACTAAAGAAGGCAACAGCATCTTTTCCAACCAGAGGGTACAGCCAACAGGCTCCTCATGGGTAAACCCTCCCATGAGGTTTCAGAAATTCCAAGCTATTCTTTCTTTTTGCCTTCAGTGGCTCTTTCTACCTCCTGTTGTTTACTGCCCAGGCTTCTAGGTTTGCTTTTTAACATTTGTGCTGCCAGGAGTCAGTAGTTTATGGTGGCGCCTACGTCTTCTGTTTACCCTCTTAATATTGTTCCCCAAAGATGTTCCATTAAAACCCTCTTAACTGCTCTACCTTGTTTGTTATCCAGAATATTGGTTGCTCTCCCAGGGAGATGGAGGTGGTCCAGCTCACGTGCTCCCTCAGAAAGCAGACTCAACGTTCCATGAACTAAAACACCTCAACTTTACCTCCCCTTTACACCTTCCACCCCTCGGTGGTCTCCCTCCTGTCTGCTTTTGCTTCCAAGATGCAAGGAGGGATCCTGCCACCAATTGTCTGAACTTTCCTCTCCTTCAGTTCTCTCCTGAGATCCCTCAAGTTCCTGCTGATCTGAAAAGTATTTTATGAGGCAATTTTGCTGATGCCAAATGTGTCATAACCAATGGATCCCTGTCTACAGCCTTCAGAGCCTCGTTCAGCCTCTCAGTAATGTGTGTTGTGCCAGAGCCAAGGAGACCGCACACAGGCCCATCGTCTTTCTGCCCTCTCTTCTGCATCTGGCTGGCCAGAAGATTTGTGTCTGCGTGCATACATTTGCTCTGTCAGTCATCACTCGCTGCCACATTGTCCCTGAGTCTGTGGGGCTTGTGCCCAAAAAGGGCCATCAGAGACCGTGTCTTTCTGATGTTGATTCAGGGTCAAGAGCTGCTGGTCAAGAGCCACACTTCAGTACCTCATGTCTTCTCTACCAGCACAGGCAGCACCTTGTCCTCTGCCCGCAGGTTTCCATGCAGCAAAGAGAATGTGGTACTTTCTCCCTGGACTGGGGTCCTTGATCGGCTTCATTTGTGGGGAACTGGCCTCAGAGCTTTGGGACACGTTCCTCTGCTCCTTTGCACTGCTGGCTGATGACACCTACCCAACCACGGTGGCCAGACCCATCAGTTGAGATGGGTCATCCCCCATCTTGCTGCAAACATGGTGTCTGCACTTTGAGGCCCTGTGGGATAGACTGGAGAGACTTATCTGCCCCAGGCAGATGGCCAACCTGGCCATCCCTGCTTCATGGCACACTCTCTGCCCCTCTCTTTCTTTGACCAGGAGAAGGCACAGCCTGCGGGCTGCGTCGGTTGTTTTGGGAGTCAAACACTGTAGCTACTGCCCTTTCCCTGGGTTTTGTGACTCTGTAGGTCCCTCACACAACTGTGAGGTTGGTGTCCTCCATCACAAGATGGGGTCATGCCTTGTGGGATGGGCAGGGACCTTTGTTCTCATCGCTGTAAGACGCATGCCTGTCCCACCAGAGAGCAGAGACCTGGCAGGCACCACCCAATAAGCAGATACAACATGAAACCCCACCATGAGCATCCCCAACCAGCACTGCATGTCCTGGCATGTCACATGTGACCAAGGGCAGATGCTGCTCCTAGAAAGGGTTATGACAGGTGACTCCCTGATACTACTGGTGATCAAGATCTGCCCTTGCAGTTCTCAAGGCTTTTCCTCCTCACCAGAGCAAGACCATGTCCCAGGAGAGGCCTGTCCTGCTCCAGAGCAGATGGGGCAAAGAGATCTGCCCCATCTCATAGCCCAGGGAGAGGGATATGATGCAGTTTCCTCCAGCACTTGCTCCATACTGGGGTTGGAAAAGATTTCAGTGTCATAAAAGTACCTGGTCAGGGTGGACATTTCAGGGATGCGAATGGTGGAATGGAGGCAACACAGGCATAGGAGTAGGCGGGGGTTCCTCAAGGAAAGGGAGAAACATCCAGCCTGGAAAACCTTTTGTTCCTCCTGGCACAGTTTGGGGCAAGAATGGGGTGGGGGTGGTGTGGTGTGGTCTTGACACGGCGCCGCCTGGAGCTGATGTCCCGGCCTCTCTTAAAATGTCCTTGAGCACTTGGATTTGCCTCAGATTAAGTCCAGTTGCCCAGGCTGGTGCATACCCATACACGGGCTAAATGAGAACCACCCGTAACACCTCCTGTCCTCCCTCCTCCTCTCCTGTGCAGGTTCATTAAGGCCTTCCCCAGTGAAAACAGGCTGCGTTTCAGGGGGAACGCCGAAGCGTTTGATATTTTCCACTCTGCGTGTCAAGGGCATTTACAGTCGGCGTCAGGCTGTTCCGTCAGTCTGAGGGAAGCACTTTGAAGTGTTTGTGGTAGAGGCCACATGTGCAGTCAAGATGTGCTGGGCTCCCCAGCCTCTCGCTCCCTCTGCATTCCCAGCACCATGTGACAATCAACAACACGGCTTAACCCTTTCGCACCCCTGGCTCGTCGCGCTTGGAAATGGGGGACAGGGTCCTTGTCCCCTTGGTGGCCATGCCCAGGAAGCCTGTGGTCACCCTGCCTCGTTCTGGAGAAGGAGCAGCACAGCTCACGCAAACACGGCTGGTGGAGGGGACGGGATGGAGCTGGAAGGCCTTGAAGCTTCTGGTCCAAGGAGAGGATCTGATGCTGATCCCCACACATGCTGCCAGAGGTCCCCCTTTGATGATGAAAGTAGCATTGCTTGCCATGAGTAGCTGTGGAGCCAGCTCCTACCCTCGCCCATCTTGCAACAGGACTGGAGAAGCTGCATGGAAGGAGTTCCAGTGGCTATGACACATCAGGGATGTTCAGAATGACATTACTGCCCATCCCTCTGGTGTGACAGATGGCACACAGCAAAATGGGCAGTGCTTGGGCTGCACAGGGAGCTCCAGGCACAGGGTGGACACTTGCAGCTGCTTCGCCTCAGAGGCACTGGTGCAAGCCCAGCAATGTTTTGACGAGCTCTCTGCAGAAGCAACAGTCAGGGAACAATCTAATTTCTTTGTAGGGCTCGCACAGAAATGCTGCAGCACTTTGCCATAGCTACAGGCTTTAGGTTATATTCCCGTGACCAGAGAGCCTCCTGGAAAAGAGCTTGCTTTGCAATGGAACATGGGGATGAGGAAGCTCAGCTGCTCTTTCAGGGAAGGAGAGTAGCAGCCTCCCAGCCGTCTGCCTCTTGGCTCGCTAAAAAAGACAGAATGGAGAAATTCAAGACATGTGGTGTAACCAAGTGATGCTTCCCTGGTGCCCGAGAGGCACCTTCTCCCCTGGCTCTGCGCAGCCCCCTGGGCAGAAGAGTGGGCTTTGGTCCTTGATTTCCACTTTCTGTCAGAATCCCCTGGGTGGTTACTGGGAGCTGGGCTTTGCTCACACATTTGGAAGTCCTGTAAGATAGAAACTCAAACTTCACCGGCCCACGAGCCTGTTCCTGCCTGGGGCTGAGCTGCAGCCTCCATGGGGTGGTTTTAATTCTGAGCAGATTGCCAGTCTGATTCGCACAGCCTGGACCCACTGCAGTGATAAAAAGGACATGGAAGGCAACAGGGGAGGAAAGAGCGCTGTGGAAAAGGCAGAGGTCTATCTGTGCAAGCTCAGAGCTCAACAGCTATGAGCTAAGGGAATAGGGATGTGAGCTGCAGAGAGGCAGCTCCCATCCTTTGCTGCTCTCTCCAGCACAGTAATGGTTTTCAGAGCCAACACAGTGCTGCCCCGTTCATTCTACCCTGCATCCCTGGAGGAGGAAGCAGAACCAGGGCTGCAGGCACGTTCCCCACGATGCTGCCAGTCCGCTGTGGCAGCATGGATCCTGCACTGGCAGCTGCAGTGTTAACGCGTGGCGTGGAAAAAAATTATCTTCCTTTTCAATTATTGCACTACAGAGGGTGGAGGCCTGGGGGAAGGGTGTCATTGTACTGGCTCTTGCTGGGCAGGGAAAAGAAGTCTTCTGGGCTGCAGCTTCCTAGAAAAGTTGAAGCCTAGGCATTACCCAGCATAACTGACCTCTCCTCCTTCCATGAAAGCCCCCTCCCTGCAATTAATTTGAGTCCTGGAAACCCCTGCCTTCATCTCTGATTTCCCAGTCCCCGGCAAATCATCTGACTCAACTCACATCTCTCTCACCACGGCTCTTCTCCTTACTGGGAAAATTGACTCCGTCACCCAGGGAGGATTGTGCTTTCTTGTTACCAAGAGGGTCAATCAGACAGTCCTGTCCTTGCATCTGTGTGTGTGTTTTCAAGTGCGTCTGTACTGAGCTGATACCGGGAGGAGAGGTGGCCAGAAGTTACAGTCCACTCTGATTCATCAGACCCCTTTGAAATCCCAAATCCTCTAAATCTGAAAGGTCAGAATTAAACAAGTGACTCCTGGTGCTGTCCCTGGAGCACCACTGTACAAACTGATAAAAGTAGCACCCATCCGCAAAACTTCAGCCATCCAAACATTACTTCATTAGCCCAAGTTTGTGATCGGCTTGGTGGTGAGGAGGGGATGCAGGCTGGCTACATCAGATGGGAACGACTGCCTGAAACAGCCTTGCAAACACCAGACAGCTCATGATGGCTGCTCATGGTGGAGCTGGTCTCTCCTGTTCCTGGGAGATGCTGGTTACCAAGGGGCTTTGATGCTGAACTGAAACAAAATCAAAATGGGGGAGGTGGAAGGGGGCTGAATGGATTTTAAGCCAGTTTCCCAAAGGAACACTACTAGTGTGCTAAGACTTTACCTGGGTTTCCTTAACAGTTTTGAATAGGTAAGCTTTGAAACCCATTTGGTCAAAGGGGCAGACATCTCAGAATTTGTAATATGACAATAAAATAACCTTACAGGGAAGAGAGATCCAAACTGGGGGCCCAAGTGAAGGGAAGATGAATGACCTCACTTTTATTAGACACCAGGAGGTAGATGTAGGAAAGCTGGCTTCATCGATTTCACAGACCCACTTGCTTTTACAGCTCTGCTTCTGCACAAAGGGGAGGCTGAGTTTCAAAACTCAACCAAATTAGCAGGTGTGGATTAGGCCTATCATATCACTTATTCCAATCCTAAAATCATCAAGGCAGTAGTCAGAGCTTCCTATGAGTCTGACAAGAGCTACCCGAGTCACACAGACATGGGGACGGATCCCCTTCTGGGCTGTCCTCCTGCCAGCCCCCCCAGAGCAGCCCAGGAGCAGATGGACAAGCCCAAGGAGCAACTCCCTGCTCAGGGCAGCTCTGGGTGCTGGGAGCCAGCAATCCCTTCACCTTAGTCCGGCCCAGGGGTCTCCACTACTTTCCAGGTCAATGTCATTGACTCAGTGCAAGCCTGACGAACTAAACCCAATAAAAGGCAGAGAGCCGATCATGCCTGCGGCGCATGAGGTTTTTTGTTTTGAGGGATCTTTCTGATTAGGCTTGTTTTCCACTTCTGCTGGAACTGATACCTGGGGCAGAAATCAATTTCTTCGAAGTTCTTACTTTTCCTTCCCCATTCCCAAAAGGTCCCTCTGCTCTGCCATCAAACTCACGGCACCAAGGGCAGGCAGATTTCCTTCCATCTTGCAAACCTCAGTGGGACTGATTTTGTAAGACCTGAACGTGCCACAGACTCCAGCTGTATGTCACTCACTCCAAGATTCAGCCCCATCAGCACGTCAAGCCAAGCTTCGATGTCAAGGATGTGTGAAGACAGCTTCCCCCTTCTGCGCTCATGACACACCGTACCCGCTTACAGCCCAAAAGGCGCATACAGCTGTGCTCTGACCTTCTGGTCTCCAGCACAAGGTGTTTTAAGGGCAACATTTCACCCTCGTATAAACCCTTTAGTCCGAGGATTACAAAGCACTTTACGAATGCTTATTAATCCTTGCCACGGTCCTGGAAAGAAATAAGAGACACAGGGGAATCACCTAATTTGCTATGGGGAGGAGGCACCTTCTGGGGTGAAAGAGAGGCATTTAACAGATGAGAACAGTGCTGCTCAACATAACACACCAGCCAGAAACGAAAAGAACTAAAATCGTGGTGAAAGAGGGGAACTTTAGGCAGGAATAGTGTGATTAATCGTACTGAAACTTGGCTAAGACAACAGCGAAAGGCGCCACGTGATTTGTATCAGGCTCTGTTAGTTCTCTGTTTGTACATCAGTGTGACAGCTAATGCAGCATCCCAGAAGAAGGGGCTGGGGCAGCAGGATCAGTGCTCAGCTTAGGAGGGAAAGGGTTGGGCAAAACTTCCAAAAGCAACAGCACAACTCGGGTTGTTGGACACGACCCACTGCTGCCCAACAGGATTTGGGGAGGGGCCTGAGGGCAGCACCTCTACTGATTCACCAGCAGTGAAGTTCTTGCTCCTCGTGACTGCAGGGACACGTGGCTGTCAGCCCATAACCCGTGTCACTTTTGTCACCAGCTGTTTGTGTCACACACATCCCTATCCCTGGCACTGAAGTGCTTTTTGCCATTCCCACTGCCGAACTGGTGGTGTTCCAGGCAGACAAGACAAAAGCACACCTGGTCTTTACCTGAAGCTTTATTTCCTCATGTCATCTCTGCACCTTGGACTGCCCACTCTGTCCAAACCTACCACTCCTTCAGAAAGGTCCTCAGCTCAGCCAGACCTTCCAGTAAGCTGTACTTGCAACTAATTTGCACGAAATCAGAGGCAGGCACAGCTACATAATCCTCCCTACTGATCTTAAGGTGGTTTACCACTATAGTCGTCAAAATGGGATTATCTGAAAAGCAAACTCTACACAGTTGCAAAATGCCTGGTTCACAAAACAGAAACATCCCAGATGACAATACTGGCAAGGAAGAAAAGGTCAGTTCGAGCTATTTTTCACTCCAAGAATTCATGAGACATGAATTTTCTGAGCCTTCCATCCTAACAACTCATTTCAGAGTAGATTGTACAAGACTGAAGGATAGCAACGTCAACTCCGCATGCTGTGTAAATGCGTATCATTTTGCAAATGCTATCAAATCAGCTCTTGATGATGGCAGGAGATGGAGGATGAGATTGCATAACTTCAACAAGAGAAGAGCTCACAGTCTTTTTTTCTAGGCACTGATAGCTCTAGCAATTATCAGCACCAGGTCTGCCAGCCCTGTGCCTCCATCCAGGCCACATACCACACCGAGGTGGCTTTTGTATCCTCATTGCAATGAATTATTTTATCCCACTAGGGTTTATTTTTCTTTTATAGACTGAAGGGCTTCAGCCTAATCTTTCAACAAACAAAAAGAATCTTTCAACATTTCAATGCTGTTGTAATTGGCTCCGAAAATAGCACCCTCAGAGTCACATTTCTTAAACTTCCCAAATCCAAGGATTAACCTTTTTTCAGAAAAAAATAATAATCCAAAGACCAACTTGTATATTTTTCATATATCAAGTCAAATAAACAAAAGACTCAAAAGACTAAGATTTGAAAGTTAGTCTAGAGTAGCTTTTATTTCCTCCCATTTTGTTTGCATGATTGCTTCTGTGGCTGTTGGAGGGGAGGAGAGAGGGTTTACTATTGTTTCATGAGCCACCACTGGATGTTTTATAGACCACCAAAGGCTCATGGATCATAGTCTCGAGAAAAAAACACTGCTTTAGAGATAAACAGGCGTGTTACAGGAGGCTCTCGCTTTCTGCTCTGCTTTATGGCTCATGCTGCAGCAGACTGCCACATTTTGTCTTTGGCTCTTTTATGCGGTCCACTGAAGGGTGATGATTTTATCCCCTAAGGACCAGGTGCTCTGCAGTGCTCAGTTCATGGTGTCCTGCCCTTGCAGTAACCGTGCATTCAGTTCACACCCCTGGATTCACGTCATGTTCCACACAGTCCACCCAAGTCAGCTCCATGGCAAAGTACCACTACCTGAGGGATGGAGAATAACACCAGATAGTTCTGTATCTTACAAAAGACAGTACGTGTCCTCTTAGAGGGGATGAGTTGTCTCCACTGCTCCTCTGTTACCGTAAGCAGCTTTTCCTTGCCAGGAAAATTGGCCTTGGTGCAGCCCTCTCTACGACCCCTGCAGCTCTCTCCAAATTTTGCAAGCAGACACCTTGGCACCTCCAGTTGCCTTCAGACTCTGTTAGTGTTGGCTGGCTGAGACTGATAGCTTCCATCTTCTTTCTCTTTGTTTCATTAACTGTCACGCTGGGGGTTTTGATCTTCCCTGAAACCAAGCTCTGCCCAAAGTTTTACTCTACTGCAGTCCTCCGTTTCAGATAATTGCCAGAGAAAGCTGTGCAGTTGGTAACGACCAAGGCAAGGAAACACACTAGATGTATGCAGGATATAACATTCACATATTGTACTTTCATAAAGGTATAGCAATGGAAACATTCCCTATTTTGATTGTCCCAAAGCCACAGGAAAAAGGGAATTAAGGGAATTGATATGTCTGGGATAGATGCCAGCTCTGATTTACTAACATTTTTACCCTGATCTGAAATACCTTGGTCAGAGACGGAAAACTTTTATAGAAGACATGAACCAAATCAAGCCCGCAAGTGCTGGTATCCAGCTAAGAGCTATCACAGCTGGCACAGTCCGAGAAACACAAAAACAAAGGAACTGGGAATCAAAGGAGCAACAGCAGCTCTGTGAGAAATTTCTTCTCTTCCTACAGAAGGTTTGGGCATTCCAGCATCACCACGGCTAATACCCCCATTTGCAGTCTGCTTTCTGACCACAAAGTGCCTAAGGTACCAGAACACCAGAGAGTTAGGATGTAGGGGTTGGCTTGGCTCCTGGAAAGAGGATGTGCTTTATCATCAAATCCCAGCATGATTTGGTACGGAGAGGCACAGAGCGGTCAAGGCAGAGTGCTGAGCCCAAAACAGGGTTGCCTTTGGAAGCAGTATAAAAAGAAAATATCCTTGCTAAAATAACCTCGCCTTCTAGTTTAACCTCCGCATTCCCTCAGAGAGTGCAAACATGCCTGCACATACTTTAGGCACAGCAACCCACTTAGGAAGACTCATATGTAGTGTCAGTCCAATTAAAGCAAAACAGAATGAAAGTCCCAAATTATTTCAATGTGTCAGAGTGAGGAGTTTGCAAATCCACTGGTTATTGCAAAGTTGTTCTCGGAAAAATAATTTCTGTATAGATTCCATCCCACTTTTCTGAAGTTCATGGGAGTTTTGCCATCAACTTCAATGGGAGAAGGCCCAACACATATAAGCAAGCTTGAGCCATGCATTAATTAATTGTGCTTCAGGCCAAATGAATTTGCTTTTACACCTGAATCCTGCAATGAATTTTCTCTAGAAGTATCTCTATCCCTGCAGTGGTGTCCACTGAACTCACACCATCAAGGTCTAACTGCAAGAACCCATCTGACTGTCCAGAAACCCCTAAGAAAATATGTATCTGCATTAATCTTGCTGAGATTAATATGAGTTCAATCAAGAGCAGAGTTTGATGAAAATATCTCATTACCTATCAAGCTGGAAAGTAGATCAAAGCTTTTGTTTTTTTTTTTTTTAACTAATAAAGCAAAACAGAAATAGCACTATTGCAGGAGTAGCTTGCTTGTTTCTGATGGCTTTGTTCCTTGGGAAGGTGAGTACAGAAACCACAAAATTATCACTGCTAAAATAACCTAAACAATACACACAATTAGGCAAATCCTTAATGCAGGATATCTCCCATAATTCTTTCTCTCATTAAAATTCCCAAAGGTCAGACAGTGTGGATGAAGTGTTCTGTTCACATCACTCACCTCCAACCTCTGCTCAGAACAAGGGAAAATAATGAAGTTCCCCTATTGATTTAAGAAACACTTTTTTTTTTTCATGTATCTGAATATTAACAGAATCCCAAAATTATCAGTGTGCCACCGCAAAGATGTACCCACGGTTCCTCTAAGATTGTGCTCTGCAGTTCAGCTTTCTGCTCTCTAAGGCTTTGTAACACAGCATTAGCAAAGGGCAGACACTGGTACGTTTTTTTTAAATTTGCTAGAAAGCCATTTGCTCCCTTAAATGTAATTTATGTCATTCAGCTAGAAAGTTTGTTTTCAGTACAAAATACTTTTTAATCACCTCCGTTAAGTCTTTCTACTTCACCTCATCTGGTTCCTATGGAAATCATAAGTCTTCCAGAACTGCAAACTCTGTCTCCAAGCCAGTGTTAGGAAAACTGATTTTTTCCACTAACTTCTGAGATAGTATTTGCATATAAATACTGTTCAGATCTCAGAAAATATATTTGAAATTATTCTTCTTATTCATTATACTGGACACCTTCCATGTTTCCACAAGCACCCGTTTTATTTTCTCTCCCTTTCCACGTAAGCAAAAAAAGACCTCCCATTTGGTTTTTCATTAGTCCTCAACTCCCTTTTACATGCAGTTCTTCCTTGCCAGAATTCTTGTTGTATTTTAAAAAATCTAAGAGCAAACAATAAAAATGTGCATCTTTTTGGCCAAAACAGCACTTCCCACCCGTGATCCATGGATGGCTGGCGAGGTTATAAAAGTTTGTAGTTGGTCTGAAGAACCAACTATTCGTAAATATTCTCTATTCAAAGCTCAACAATGAAAGTATAAGTGCTCCAAAAGACATAAAGAAGGTTGACAGGGATCTTTGCCATGGTTTGGGAACTTCTGTCTTAAGATGTCCCTGCTCATTTCAGGAGGCTTGGACTAGATGAACTTTAAAAGTCCCTTCCAGTCCAAACTATTCTATGATACTATGATTCCATGAAAGAGAGAAAGAGCATGGAGTTGCATGTTTTTTCTATGTATGATAAGCTATAGTGAGCTGAACAAAAAGTGACACATTTTGCTGCCAGGGTGAACACCTCACATGTTAATAACAGGTAAAAGAGAGCTACTTTTCAAGTCAGCCAGAACCAGCAGGGCTGCTCTCTGCTCCATATCACACATTTCACAAGCTCACACTTATGGTACTGTTTGTGTGTTCACTGACCTTACTGGGCTGGTTGCTGGTGCTTTTTTCCACCTCTCTTTTCCCTCTGCTGTCCATCTCTCCTGTTTCAGGGCTCCACCTCACTGCTGTGTATGCACTTAGGATACACTTCCAGGTGTAAAATGAGCCTGAAACACAGGAGGACAACACTAGCCATTAGGCAGGGCATGACTACGGATGAATGGCAGAAATGGCAGTGCAAGCAATGTGCAAACACCTGTTTCCAGGTCTTGTGAAGAACCACCTTTTACCTGTACTTCGGAGGAGGACCCAGAAGTGGAGGCGCAGTTGGAGCAATCTGTTTAGCCTGGGCAGTGGGGGAAACCAGGAACATTCTCACTCTCCCCTGTACAGATCACTTTTGAAAATCCCACTGGTTCTGAACACTGTCCCAGGCAAGGAGCAGGCAGAACACGGCACCAGATGAGAGCCACATGCTGAAATCAAGTGGTGAAAATCTTGTCTGTGTCTCTGCATTTCTCCTGCAGGGCACCTGAATACCTCAGATTCATGAGCATTTGCAAAAGATTTACTTTCTCAGCACGATCACCCTTGAGATTAGGATAGAAACTTAACAATAACATAAATTTCAGCTGTTCCCTCGTTAGCTTCTCACGCACCTCGGGATTCTTCAGGATCTTTTCTGTTGTTGACAAAAAGTCCTTCTCCTTTAAAAGAACAGAAAAATGTGGGTTGTTACTGTCTTTACCAGGTTGTGAGGTATAAAGAATTCTTGAGATCATCCCCTCTATCCCTATAAAGCAGCTAGAGTACTAGCCAAGAGCCTGTGTCCTTTCTTCTGCCTCATTAGCAACATTTTGGGAATTGTCATGGCTTGTGCAGCTGGGAGATGGCTAAAACAGTGCTAAGAAGGGTTATGCGTCTCTGGGTTTTGCAGCTACAGCACCCACGGAAAGAAGACCTGACATGGATGCTGGCAGTCATGGGTGAACCTTTTTTCAGAGGAAATGGAGACATGCTGGGAACCTCCCAAGAGAGCGAAAGAATGCTTCCAGACAGTCAGGTGGAGCAGCTGGCTGGCTCCATCAACCTGATGGACTTGGCAGCCTCTCTGGCTCCAGCTGGCCAGGATCCTGGAGTCTGCGAAGCCAAAGGCAGAATTACTGAATTACTGGGAGAAAACAGATAGCTGCATAAACTTATACACAGCGACACACACATATATTTATATATATACCCATGTACACACATTTATACACATCGTGGAGTAAGCAGCATCTCCTTTAGTAAGCTTGCAGGATGTATGAACTCCCGGTAGGACTTAAGCACCTGTGCCTCATCCTATAATGACTAAGCTGGTCTCTGTGTTGGGCATGTTAACTCTACAGGAGAGCT
The DNA here is from genome assembly GCF_037038585.1 of Patagioenas fasciata. NCBI lineage: Eukaryota > Metazoa > Chordata > Aves > Columbiformes > Columbidae > Patagioenas > Patagioenas fasciata. Next base: position 22,868,460 of record NC_092525.1, on the reverse strand, counting down.
CTGACATCTTCCTGGGAGAGACTGAGAGATTTATTTTTTTGTTAGCTTTTGTAGAAGAAACACTGACCAAAAGCTTCTATCTGAAGCTTGCCCAACAGCCTCGCATTCCCTGGGTTTCTCTGAGTCCTCAACGTCTTTCTGTAGCAGAGGCCAAATCCCACTCCTAGCTCCAGTCTGGGTGCCAGGCTTGCTTGCTAGGCTCGCAACTTCTTCAGCCCAGAGCAGAGTTCCTGCTTATGTCAGCAGTAGTTGGCCAAGAGAAAAAGAGAATAATACAGCCTTTATAGATGAAAATATTTCAATTGACTATAAATTATGCAGTATATAATGTGGCTCAGAGGAGTAATTTGTGATTCTTTGGCATCCTTGCTTTTTTATCCCTTCTCTCTCTTCTCTACCTTCCCCTTTTCTCATCTCCTCCCTTCCGCTTCTATCTTGTTACCTTCTTTTTGCTCTCTTTCCTGCATTTCCTCCCTTCCAACAGATTCCACCACTGCTCCAATGGCTCCTCTCCAACCCCTGCCTCTGTGCTATCTGCTAAAATCATGGACAACAGAACACCTAAGTGCAGATGCATTCCAGTGTCCCGGAAAAGGATGCATAGAGCAAAGAGAGCAGGACCTCAGGGGCAGGAGGACTGGGATATGCAAAAAGTTACGGGGGCAGGAAAGGCCTAGGGTACACACACTGGTATACGCAAACAAGAGAGTTCACCCCCTGCAGTGGCTGAAAGAATTCTTTACAGCATTTCTGCCTGGAACTGCCAGTCCTAGGAAAATTATATTTCATAGTCAGAAGGAGAAAAATAAATAGAAAAGTGTTTCATCTTTGGAGTGTTGGATGTTTGATCTTATCTGGAAGGAGTGTGTGTGTACATGTGTGCCTACGTCACTGTTGTTATTTTATTACAGAGTGCTGTTACGAAACTTCCCTTCCCATTTTGCATAAATCTTCCTTTTCAGACATGTGGTCACCAGTTTATGGAATACTTACTGTTAAATGCCTCAGTTTTTGCAGACCCAACTTTTCTTGGTTTCATTCTCAAGACTATTCGGCATAACCAGAGCCTTTGCCACAGACATCCCAGACACTGCTCTTAAAAAAATTATCCTGACCAAAATTGGTGCTTTGGCCCGTGTGAACTGCTGAAAATCATCAAAAGCAGCAATTAGGCTGCAAGTTACTTACAATCTTTGCCTCTTCAAACCTTAATATTTAGGCCACATGGAAGAGTAGTTATGGACACAAAAACAGCACTCACAGGTTGCCGTATCTGTTCAAACTCATCTCTGGTTCTCTTCCAAAAGCCGATCTCGCAGCTAACATTTGATGTGCTGCTCACCTTACATGACTGCCTGCTCAAGGAAGGAGAAATCCCTTCTACACACCAAGTACAGGCCTTGCTCAATTAGCTCCAAAACTTGAGCCTCCAACACTCAAGGGTCAAATGACTCCAGCACTGAAAAAAACTGTTCCCTGTGGACTGGCCATCTACACCACCAAGGAGCTGCCTCTCCCAAGCCAGGACTGAGAAGATGCCATGAAACTCAGCAAAACTTGACCAACTCAGCTATTTTCCTATCTAGCTACAAGTTAGCTCTTGTCTTGTTAGTTCTTGTCCTGTCAAGGTCACCTGACAAACAAAAACACTTTGAGAAAAGAAAACTCCCTTGTGCTGATCCCTTCTGTTGTTCTGATCAGTGCCAGTCCACATCCCCCTTCACTCTTTCCCAGTCACGCAGGACAACAGTTCTGCACCCCTCATTATACATAAGGACATGCTTCCAGGTCCCAGAGGAAAGCACAAACACACATGGACTTGCTAGCACTAAAGGTATTCTGCCAAGCATAGAAAATGTTCAGGACAGTCAGAAGAGAAAACAAAAGACAAGATGACACCCAGAGGCTGCATTCCCAAGGCCCTGAAGTGCAAGCAGTGCACTTACCCTGCCTGCTGAACACCAGGACGGGCAATCTAAGCAGCCACACTGGTCCGCACCACAAGTGGGTGATGATCTAGTCCTTCAGACCGCCTTCTCAGATTGGAACTGACCCCAGGCAAGAACTGTTCACGACACAAGCCACCTTACGCCTTCTCCAGGACAGAAGCAAGCTGAAGATTAGACCACTGCCTTTCAGAAAACACAAACAGGGAGCCATGTCAATCACAGGGAACTGAATTTCACCCTCATTCTTCCTAAAATCACTCAGCTTTTAGTGCCAACATTATATTTTGACATCATGCTTCCTTTCTTTACCAGTTTTTGTTCAGCATAAATTGAAACGAGAGCACAGAAACCCACTATGAGGACTGGAGATAGTGAAAGCCCTTCTGGATCATCTGTTTCAGAGCAGGTCTCTATCAATTGCCCAGTTTTCGCTTGCTGGAAAGTTACCCAGCCATATGTTTGCAATTAAAGCCTCAGTTCCTCACAGGCTCATGGCAAGCAGTCTGTTTCACCTGGGTCACGTCTCTGAAGGGAATTCCCCCAGACTGGATTTGCAGGCCATATTCGGTGGCAGCTCTGACACAGGTATTAGCCATAATGGAATCCATGTCAATTATGAGTTCATCCATTCGTTTTTCTGTCCAGGCCTCCCACTCAAATTTCAGAGATCTCCTTCTGAAATGCAATTTGACCCATTCTGGAACAGAGAGAGTTCCTTAGTCACTCCATTTGAGACCAATTAGGCTGTTTGATTTGGGATCCTTTATCCCTCAGTGCCCTTAGCCTGTCTGTTCCAATAAATGTTGCAAAAAATCCCAGTGTCTGAAATCCCCACATGCTTCATGGACCCTGTTTCCTACTCAGTAACTGCTCTCGCTTTACTCCTCTTTCACCGACCGGAGCCAATCACAGACTCCGAGGTTATTTTGTGGGTACCAGCTCTATCTCCTTGAACTGCTCTTCAGCTTTGTGCCTGCGGAGGCTGTGAGGATGAGGAGGTGTGATTGACTTGTAAGGCTTTCTCTTGGCTTTGGAGCTCAAAGCAATCTCTTTCGTGGCTAAGCCTCAATGTGAACACATTTGCAATCAACCACTCTGATTTGCTTGAAATATTGATCAAATCATAACTGCTTCCTTTCTAACCATGCGATGGACAGTTCAGTCAACTCATGAGTTTGGGGAGAAGTCCAGTTTCAAACCAAGGAGCAATCACAGATTTATAGCGATTATTGGAGCTTGAGGTTTTTGTTTCATGTGTCATTCCCAGATGTTTCCAGCCCCTGACGTACCTGTAGAACAAGTCAGTGGTGTGGATTCAAGGCTGATAATGGGAACAAGGTCGCAGGTTGTAAGAAGACATCTACTTGCTTTAATTCAACAGTCTTTAGAAGTCCTCCACATGTTCCAAACAAGAATAGCCTGCAAGGTTTGTGAAATCAGGGTGCGCCGCAGCACAGAAATAATTTAAACCTAGCATAGTGTAAACCTTCGATTGAGGAATGGGCCTGAGCACATATTTAATTATCGTCACAAAGAAGATGGCTTTCCTCATTAGGGGCGCAGATGAATTGTTACAGTATGTCCAAGACCTGCTAGAGAAGAAGGGCTGGAATCGACTCTTCCCTCCTGAGCCTCTGGGAATGACCCTGAACTTTCAGTGAGGGAGGTTTGTTCCAGAATCAAAACCTGAACCTGACTCTGAAGTTGGCCGCTCTCCCCCTCTTCCCCATGGCAGACCTAGCCCAGCTGAAGGCCTCTACGGCCTTCTGCTACACAGCAAGTTCAAACCCCAGAGCTGGATTCTGCAGCCTGGGATCATCTCTGACTTTCCCGGCGTCAGAACCGCAATTCCATTTGCTTTACGTCACTTGCTTGTTTGCTTTGGGGAAAGAAAAAAATATTAAAAAAAACACCCCAACCAGTAACAATCCAAAAGACAGCAACACTGTCCCAGCAACATTCCTCCTTGCAGAGCAAGGAAGAAGACAATTAAGCCCAGCAGTACCCACATCCTCAGCCCTTTGGGCCCCACAGCATTGTCTCCCTCTTCCCTTTGTCTTTGTTTTGGGGGTTTTATTTCAATTTTTATCACTTTGCCTCATGCTGCCTGAGAGGCAGGGGACCTCGGTGGTGTCCTTGAAGTGTTTACTCAAGATTGGAGCACACCCAAGGGGTGGTTTTCAAGGCCCCTGCAAGCTTCTGAAACCACAGGCTGTGTGCGTGTTTTGCAGAGGGGGGTGGCTGTAGCTGGCTTTGCAGAATTCGCCCCCGGGGACAGGTTTGCTTGCCAGTGACAGACAGGTGCTGGGAGTAAAGCACATCATCTTCATCCTCCTCCCTTGTCAGCCCCGCTTTGGTATTTGGTGGTGGAGAAGTCGCTGTGCTGCAGGCTCGGCTTTGACCCTGTTCTGGATGATCCTCCAGGCTCCCAGGAGTGCACAGGAAGAAAGATCCTTAGGTTTTCTGAGCCTACAGCATTGCTCTCCTCCATTTTTTAACCTTGGTGGTTCTGCACTGAATGCCCTCTGCTTCCTTCCTAAAGCCTTCTCCTCTGTTTCTCTTCATTGCTGCCTGCCTTCCTCTTCATTCTGATGCCCCGTCTCCTGAGCTTTTTCCATAATTTTGAGTTCCTTTGCTCTTCCAGAGTGGGTAAAAACATGTTATATTAGTGATAAGGTAATATTTTGAAAATAAACTTCTCATAATCAAACTATATTGATATATATATGAGCACATGTGTTTCACTTTGACACATTTTCTGAAACTTCCAAAAAACACAACGAAATACATTTCATATTGGAAAACATGAAATTCCAGAAAACTCAAAAACTGTGGAAACGGAACTTTCTCACATTACAAAAATGTTTCATTTTGGGAAAGACTAGTTTTTCTCTGCTTTTCTTAAGAAAAATACTCAAAACAGGTACTTTTGAATGTTTCCACCAAAAAAATCTCCTGATGAAAAATGTCCAGTAAGTCCCGAAGCTGGGTTCATTCCATGGTCACAATCCCTATTGGTGGTGGTAAGGTTAGTTACGCTTGGTAAGATGTACAATGAAGAACTAACAAACATCCTTGCTGTTCTGCGCTTGTCCCAGCTTTCCCCTGCTGCAGGCACCCCCTGTGCTCGGATCTCTTGGTAGGAGGGAACACGGTATTTGTTATTGGTTTCGCACGGACCATGGAGCCTCATTTCTTACACAGTCTCCCAGGACAATCCCAGGTTCTTATGCGCAAATGAAATATGGCTCTGCTGGCGCATGCTGACGGGCCCTCCCCATGGGCGGCTTGCAAGGAAACTCACCCGTGGCATTCTGGCACCATTCGGAGCCCATTTACCTCCACTCCTGCTGCTTCTGCTTCCTCTGGCATTTCCAACGTTACCGTGGAATGAGGAGTGAGCCCCAGAAGAGGCACATACCTAGAAACACAGCACTTGTCCCGCTGCTGCTAATAACTACTGACACTTGGTTTTCCACACCTCCATGTAAGTGAATTAAGGTTTCTTTGTTGTGCAGAAGAGCGCAAGCCCAGCCATCAGTGCGAACAGAAATGGAATTCTGCTGATCCGAGGCTGGAGCTACACCTTTGATACCACAGCTTAAACCCATCTGCACAAACAATCTTGGCTCTCTTCCCATTGCAGTTTTCTATGCTGCCAAACCTCAGTATTGAAACACGAGGCAGGCACGAAAAGGAAGAGGAGAAAAGAAAAGAGAGAACAAGAAACTTGACATGTTTCTACTGATTTTCTAGGTTTTGTTAGGCTTTCAGGTGCAGTTCTCTCATTGTGCTAGAATTTTTTTCTGTTTTCAGAAGGGCTAGGAATATAAGCTTGAAAAACCTGAGAGGTCTGAAAAAACATACACTACTAGTGCCTAATTAATAGCCTGAAACCTGAAAAGGCATCTCAAGTTAGCAACATCAGGGTCTGTAACGTTTCCCCACCACATCAGTGAAAAACGTTTCCTGTTTGCAGAGCAAACTGGCATCCCTGAGGTAAAAAGCACATCATAATGCAAGGGATCTGAAACATTTGTCAGCAACTACCTCTCTTTTAAACAGAAATCAGCATGTTGCACTGAAGGCCACAACCATCTTGCTGAAAAACAAAGTGATTAATGACACTAATATGTAAAAACTAAAAAATACTAACTGAAGAGGATTGTGAGCTGTTCTTGACTTGCGCAGGGTATTGCCCAGTCGGATCAAAAATCTCTGGGATGTTCTTTAGGAATGCAGTAAGGTGCAGGGGAGTCCTGGCCTTCAAACGAGGCTCTGTGTCACTGCTCTAACAATAAAACATCACAGAGGCAAACACATCTCAGCAAGAGCTCCAGTCTTCTGGCCAGAAACACTGAAAATCCTGAGCATCAAGGACTGAGTTTCCACAGTCACCTTGCAGCAGCCTGACTCTGTTCCCACTGCAAAACCAGCCACTGGCAGCAGGAAGAACCGTCTGTTCTTCTGAAAATCCCCTCTCAGATTTATTTCAGATTGCTAGAAAATGTTTCTTCAACTCACATGTCAGCCTAAACATCCATTCATCAGAAAAGGCTTTGTTTCCCATTCAAACTTTGCTTCCCAGCTACCAGAGACACAGGAGCAAAGTGGTCTTTGGTCATCCTGGCCGAGAGTTTGGTTCAGAGTAGATCCCTTACTCTACCACAAGGCCCCAGCCATGTCAGCTAACACCACCATGCCCAAGTTCCTGATCTAACTTACTGGTGCAGATCATTGGTAGACCACTGCTTTCCTTGGGGCCAGGATTTCACACATGGTATTTATGCTGCCCCTGTGTTCAAAAGCCATTCCTCTCAATGTTGGGACTAAAGCCCTCCTAAAGAAGCCGTGAGCAGCACTAAGGAAACTAAGAAATCTCAGTCTTTGCAAAACTAGCGGAGGAATTTTCCCTTAGTAACAAACCCCTTAGCATCTTTTGTTTTGGAAAGCATGGAAATGTTTCCATATAAATTCTTCCAAAATGCAACCCTCGGGATTCTCATGTTGCCCTGATGCTGAGAAATGCCTCTGCTCGCCCCAGAAAAAGAAAAAAAATAGGACGGCCTGTGGAGTATCTGAAAGACGGCAGCATCCTCAAGTGTCCCTAGCCTTGGGGTGGAAAGCTAAGCCTTGTTATCCCTGTTTTGATCCCAGGTTCCCAGGGCTTCTTGCCAGGTCGTTGGGGGTCTGGCTTCTCTGGGGGGTTTGTCTGGATTCTGGGGCAACACTCCAGGTGTCTGCGGGCTTCTCGTCCCACAGCAGGACTGAATGCAGCACAGGGGCCCCAAGCCCTGGAAAACAAGGCAGCGGGCTGGCAGGAGAGCAGCCTGCACTGCCGCAGACTTGCGGCTGGCACTGGGCTCACCAAAACAGACCCACTCTCGAGAAGGATTTCAGCAATGACGAAGGATGATTTCCTGACAACGAGCAAAGCTCTCCATTAGAAATGTCCCAGACAGTCCCAACCTGGAGGCGGCATGGTGCTCTGATGAGGTAAAAGTCCCCTGTGCAGTCCAGAAGCTACACCATGAAAAGACAAAGCTCAGGAGCTTGCCCCAGGACTGTCACTGGGCAGACTCGGACCCTTTCCAACCAGTTTACAGCCTACCAAAGCCCTGGAGTTAGCTATTGAGTTACTTGGCTCCCTCCATACCTCTCTGCAGAGATGCTCCCTCCTAGGAAATGAGTCACACCTTACAGCGAGGCTGAGAATCCCTCCAGAGGTGACTGTCTGTGTGTTGACTCAGGAGGAAGGCGATTGCATGTGTTTGCCAACGCTAAATGTCCTTAACAGGGGATGTGTTGGGGTAGTGGGTTCACACTGTGCCCATCCCAAGCGACCATGGGGTGCCTGGCCCCTCCAGCCCACAGCATACCAGCTTTTTACCCCTCCAGCTTTTTCACATCTCCCCATTTGCCTGCGCCTCAGCATGTGCTCACACACAAACAGCACGGACGGCGAGTGGGTCCCCCGATGACAAACACGGCCAGACTTGCAGTTTGAGCTCATCGCAGATGGCCTCCACGCTCCCCAAACAACAGGGAGAGCACGTGGGCGGCAGCCACCATGCAGGGAAAGGAGTTTGCTTCACAAAAGTCGTAGCTATCCAATAACAAAAAAAATGACAGGCCAGGAACCCCCCCAGGCATCTCGGGTGAGCTTTTAATGCAAGATTTGGGCAGAATCTTCGTTCCAGGTTTTGCTTTGAATTGATTTCTTAAACACATACACATCCAAGCCTGGGCCTCCAGCCCCAAAGGCTTGTGCAAGAGCTCTTTTGTATGTAAAGTCCTAACGTCCATGTCACAGAGCTCTTCTGCACCGTACGGTGGGCTCTGCACAACGCCTGGCAGGAAGAAATGGTACAAAATCTGTTGACAGATCATCTGTGAAAGGCCTGAACTCCAGCCAAGACAGATAAAAATAAAAGAAATTAAAATAGTTGTGTGTGTGTTTTATGAAGGGAACATTTATATTTTTAAACTAGGAGTAATTGTATTCTGTATCTGAAATGGCATCTGAAAGTGATTTAGTGGAACAATGTGGTTTCTGATTGGTGCTTGAACTAGTTCCAGAACATTTTTTATAATAAGCATCATAAAGATCCCAATTATCTGATCCTTTTTCCTAACATGGTCAGAGAGGATGTTTCCAAAGAAACGGCTTTTGGGTTGTTTTCTTTTCCCCTTTGTGGCACTAATCCTGCAAGCATTTACATACATGCTTCATCTTGTGAGTAGTCCCAGAGAAGTGAACCAAGGCAGCCCTCAGCAGCAAAGCTAATCAGAGAGTAAACTACTAATGTTCAGATTTGCTAATCAGGGCAATACATAGACTTTCAGGGAAAAGTCTGCTTGTTATTCTGAGAGCTGTTCAGGATGCATTTACGATTCAATAAAGGAGGCCCCAGCATTACCAAAATAATTACTTACTCAAACAAGCCTGTAAAACTCAAGGACTGCCCCAAATAAAAGGAGGCTTCCCCCCCTCCAGTTTAATAACATAAATCCAGTGAAATGCATCTTGCTGCCATAAAATCAGTTCTACATACCATGGAAACCATTGATTTACTAAGTGGGCAGAGAGGTCAGATCCTGCTAGGGACTCAGTGGGCTGAACATACGGAGAGAAGTTTTAAAACTGAAAGTTTTGTCCACCCACAGAAATGGAAAGCAGTTCACATCATACCCTGTAACTTCACTTTCCAAAATAAGACACTTAAAAGCAACAAGCAACGCTATAGGTTAAAATGGAGCCATTTTGATAATCACTCAATAAAGGATATAAATAACCACCTTAAATCCCACTGTCTGTCCCAGGGAGATTGTCCCCACATGCAAAACTGGCTTTACATGGGCAGTGTCCCCCTGGTGCTGGGAGCCTGCACACTAGGTCTCTGTTCTCTTTTCAAGCACCACCTCAATTTCCCTGTTTTAACCAAAACTGAGTTGCCACCCGAATACCCACACGTGGTAACTAAGAACCTGCAGATGTTCTTACGTTAAAAAGGGATGTGTGTGACATTCCCCACAGGGCCCTTTTTCTCCACCTTGTTCTTGTCTGGAAGGAAATGCTCTACAGCAAAGAAATATCCAAGAAAAGAACAAGGGAAGCTGCCAGGCAGTTGTCCTCATTCAAACTAGCTATATTTATGGGAAGGTGTGAGGGATTAAGCAGCCTGCTTAGCCTCATGCAGTGGGGCAGCCAGAGCTCCAGCAGTGGGTTTGCATTTGTAGTCAAGAGGAACAGGAGAAGAGGTTTAAAAAATGCCAACTGACTGCTTGTGGGTATGAGCTGATAGAGACCATAAACCGTCCCTTGCAAGACCATTCCATGCTCTCTGCAAACTCACACTGAAGCCTGCTGTGGTTTTGCAGTACTTCACCCCTATCGTGCATCCACGTCACCTATAAAGTATCGTCAGACCAATCTTGGAAGGTGCCCAACCCATGCTGCCCCCAGCACTATGCGAGGGTAATTAGCCTGAGTGTTTGGGTGGACCTGGAAGTGTCACCTAACTGCAGCAGCCACCTCGCTATCAGGCTGCCCCTGGTCGCTTGGATCATGTTCTGATGATGTGTGAACACAGAGGTGGCCGAAAATAAATAACAGAAGACGCCTTACTCCCCTGAGAACGGAGGCTCTCATGCCAAGAAATATTCTCACTTCTTGCTGCCTCTTTTTGTGGTGGTTTTCCTGAGGCTGAAAATGCTCCTCCACTGCAGAAGATGCAAAAAAAATTCCTGCTGACCTCAGCATTGAGTTTCATCTTTTTGAAGCTTTGTTGCGCCTCTAAGATAATTTATGAGGTGTCAGGATTTTCCGACCACAAATGTCTTGGACGTAAACTGTTTTTACACTACAGATGCCATGAAAGAGAAGCAATTTCAGTCTGTTTTTTCTACAGCACTGTCTGTGTCCACAATGGAACACGGGTTCAGAGCTCCTGGAGATTATTTGTGTAAGAGTTGTCCAGGCCAGCACTCCACTGAGACTCAGGCTGGGTCTGATTCCCCACCTTTGCCTCTTTGCCCTGATCTTCTCTGTTGGGAGGGGAACTCCCATTTCCTGGTGCTGTGCCACGAAAACACGAGCTTGCCAAGTTATTCTGTGTGTGTGTATGTGCACGCATGTGTTGAACAAGCCAGAAGTACCAGAAGTAAAAAGATACATTAGCAAGCCACATTTTGCAACATTCACAAGGATCCCCAGATTTCTTGTCTGTGGATTTCTCTTCCCTGTGCTTTAGATTTTCAAGGGGAAAAAGGAAACCAACAAAAAACCCCAAGAGCTCAGTTTAGCCGCCTCTAATCCAGCATGCACCTCAGTCTCCATGAAAATGTTCTTGGGACGACAGCAGTATTTCCCTTGGCTGGGATGCCCAGCCTCCTGGCTCCTCTGGAGTTGCAGAGCTATAGACATTCCGCTGAGTAGTTTGCAACCCTGCCTGCCAGGAAAACCCAATGTCTCCATGGAGAAATCTCAGTGGAGGAGTTTGATACTCAATCAGGGATGGAAAAGAAGGGAGTTTATGCCTCCCTGAGACCAGTCCCTTCCCTGAAAAACAAAACAAAACAAAACAAAAAATGCAAGAGAAAAAAAACACAAAAGCGATAATTTTCTTATAGACATGAGTGCAGACACACCAGTAGTATTGGTGTACAGTGTATTGCTTTGTGTCAGGATGGGCCCAAGTCATGGAGGCTTGGGCAAAGTGTATGTTTAGGTCAGTCTATCGTCTTTGGATTAGGCCTAATGTTTGGATCTGGAGCTGAACTTCCAAAAGTCTGGGCATGCTTGCATCTTCTGGTGAGGGGGGCTTGGTTTGGCCTGGCTTTGAGATAGGAACCAGCTGCAATTGTAGGCCTCCAAACATGTTCTAGGAAAGAGGTTATAAAAGAGCCCCTTCTTGCTCAACACATTTATTCCCTGTGGGCCAGATTCTGACATCTTCATTAACACTGAGCAGAACCTCGCTCCAAGAGCTGTTACACTGATTTGAATGGGGCTATTTAAGGAATCATCAAGTACCTAATTTCAGCAAGGGTAGCACCATCAAACGGTCACATCTGTTTGCTTCATTGACATAAATGAGTTTTTTCTCCTTCCTCCTGTTAGCACACACTGCTACAGAAAAAGCACAATGGGTTCCCTTCTTCCTGGCACCTCTTCAGCAAAATGCTGGTTGCAGATTCTTCCCTACTGGTAATGTGGTAAGAAGTAAAAAGAGCAGGAGCTCAGCTTATGGCTCTGACAGCTAGAAAAATCCTCCTGTGACAAAAGCAAGCTGCGATGAGAGGATCAGAATTCCTTCCTGAGCATTGCTCTAATCATCTTTTGTCTTCTTTCTCTCCCAGACTGAAAAACAGTGCTCACAGGTGAAGGCAAAGAAGGATGCTACTGCCTACCTACGGCTTTCTGTAGCCACCCCCCTGTCGAGGTCATTCTCCTGTGAGCCACAGTCATAGTTACTTGAAATGCTAAATGTCTGCTGTTTTGGATCACTTTGGCAGAACCAGATAAGGGACTGTTCCTGTGATTGCTGATAGAGGCAACCAGCCTTCTAGCATAGTGCCTGCGATGGACAGGATGTATCAGTCTTGTGACCCTGAGTCCTGAGAGATCTCTGAAAACTAGCTTTGAACTGGGCACTTGGACTATTAGCTGAATGAATCCCAGATTTAGACCATTAGGTGTACCTGATTCACATGACTTAGAAGCTGTGCTCCTAACTCACACTCCTGCTTTTGAAAACCTCACAACACCAAACACCTGCACTCTGGATTTTCTTCCTTCCAGGACAGTGACCAGCCCTTGGCCCTACCTGTTGCAGAGACAACTAATTGCAGAAGAGCAAAGCAAAGCAAAATCCATTGCCTCTGGATTCTCACACCGTTTTCTCCATAACGACATCAGATCACCGCCCAGTCATGTAACTAAGGTTTGTCACAGGTAAATTTTCTTTTCCTTCTCTCTCCAGGGAGGTAAAGGGATTTGCACTGTCATGTTACTATGAATCATCACAACTATTTTGCATGACACTTTGTAAGAAACAAGGCTCCTTAAACAGAGTGGCCCAGTCTGTGAGGACAGGCCAGCCAGTGTTAGGGTCTCTTTCAGTTATGAAGAATGCTAAATGTGCAGCTCCTGCAGGCGAGCATTTACAGAATAAATGCACATGATTTTGCTAGTACCAACAATGATTTGGTACCTGATAGCTGCATGCAGTTCTGCAGTGAGCCCATGAAATCCCTGTTGTCTTTACTGAAAAGGAGGGGAAAAGTCTCCACGCTTACAATAGTCGTCTTACCTCACCACTGCCAGCAATTAACATGATTTTTTCACTCGTTTTGTATAAAACTCCTCCTTTCCTGCCATTTTTTCTTGGGACTTATTCTACACAGTGTTCTCAGATATTACCAACAGGTATCCAAGAGTCTGCTGCCTTCCCAGCAGACACTTCAGGATTTTACATTGGCCACAAATTCTCTGTTTCCATGGTCCTTCTCAGAAAACTAACAAGAGTAAGTGATAGACTGCTCTTTGTAAAGAAAGACCTTCTGAGAGAGGTTAAGAAGAGGATAACCTCTGCTCTTTCAGGTTCTACTCTGAATAGATGGAGGAGCAGAAAACAGTTGCCAGTCCACGGAAGTACAAAGTCTGAAAGAAACAGCTGAGTTCTGGAAAAGCACTGGCAACAAAACCAGGATTATTGGTCATTTTTAAGTTGGAAGGCAACATAGTGGCAAGACACTTATGTTGGTGAAATTGTTTGTGTACATTTTACACACAGGAGTGATTTTTATGAGCAAAATATCTGCAGGACATGGTTCCTGCTTAAGACTTGAAATCTGTCCCCACTTTATAGGACGTGGCAGGATGGGATTCTGCTGTTGAGTCCTGGTTTGACGCTCCCAGAACCCAAAGGCTTTGCAATGCAAGTTCCAAGTGAGCTGGAGTCTAATAAATGTAAACACAGGGAGTAGGGATGCACTTTTTGGAGATGGAAAGCAGGTTACACTCTTTTGTAAGATATAGCTAATGACAGACCATTGTTGCCTTGAGGAAAAAGGAAGAGAATTGTATTATTTATGTATTACAAAAGCAGCCACTAAGACATAAACAAGCATCTTGCATAAAACCAGACAAAAGGAGGTTGCTGCAGAATCAGCAATTTCAACTCAGGTTTCCTGTGTCCCAAACTAGCACTTTAATCATCTTCCCTCTCTGTGAGAGAGAAATGAGTATCAGAGAACAGAGTGAGTCCCTACATTTTTCTAGCCCAAGACAGAACTGTGTCCATTGTTGGGACTCTCCCCCTAGGAGGAATTATTTCTATTCAATTTGTGTGTCACAGCCAGATAATGCACTGGGTGGTATTTCCCTCTGTTCCCCCAATCTTTCTCTTTTATGACCACATGACTTCACCCCCTCGTGTGAGTGACAGTACCCATTAGACTAGACTCTGATGCAAAACAGCTGTGTGGAGAAGGGGAGGAAGGGAGTGGGGAGCAGCAATTTAGAAAACAATTAAGAACATCAATTCCAATTCATTTGCTTGGCCAGGATAAGTAATTTCTAAGAGGTAACTTGATCTGTAGCGGACTGAGATTAAAGGCGAACTCCATTATCTCTAGTTTACAGTCTGGAGGAATTTGTTTTAACTGGTTACCAAGGAGGCTGCATGAAAAAGAAAAAAAAAAAGAACCTTTGCCTAAAAATGTCTAAAAAATCCTCCTGATTTCTTCTCTTAAAGGGCATGCATGGATTTATTAACTCTTGGAGAGTATGGCTGCATTGCATTGCATTGCATTGCAGGAGGAACAGTTCAGGTTTTCAAAACAGAATCCCTGCCTGCAAGAGCTCAGAGTTGCATTTTATCAAAACAAATTATGCCAGTTTTAAACTGCTATTAAGATTTGGGTGTAAAGATAGACTCGAAACATGAGGCATGGGGTTCAGAAGCAGATTCAGCATTCCAGAGAGCAAGCAGCAGGGGCTGGAGGAGAACACAGTGAGCTGAGCACCAGGCAGCTCCATGTTTTCTCCTTAAGCTTTGACACTGCCACATTCCCTGGCTGCAAAAGGCAAATCCCTGCACTGCTTCACCACTGCCATGAGCAAAACAGTGGTAAAATACTCAGACACCTCTCAGAGGTGCTGTGAGACTCCACGAGTAAATACCCCAACGTTCCTTTGAATACCAAGAGTCTGAACCCAAGCACGCCATAGCAAGGAGTTGTGACCCAGCAGGCACCAAGTTTTCTCCTGTATTCCCGCTAGCATGTGGCATGGCACCAAAAAGCGAGTATGTGAGTGGGAGAGCCACTGATTCTCTGCTGTGGAAACCCCCAACTCTACGGCTGTCCTCTTCCACCTTCCTCAGCTCTCAGCACTTCGCCACAACCCTGTGTCGAGGTCTTTGCCCCAACTCCTGCAGGCCTTGCTCCCTCATCCTTGTTTTGCAAAATACAGTGCCGTCAAGAAGCCAAGATCCCCCACAACTCCAGACCACCAAAATGCTTCTCAGACCATTGGAGCGATCATTTGGAAAGCCCTGGTACTTGTCCTGGCCATTTCCCCGGGAACCCAGAAAGAGCAGCCGTTGTGCTTACAAGAAGATAGAGGCCACATGTGACTCTGGATGGGTGTGAGGAGCTCAAGAGTGGGGTAAAAGCAGACATGGAAAAAACCATCCGTGAGCTGACTCGAAGTTCAGAGTTGGCCTTGGATCTGCATTTCCGTGGCTGGACACAGACTTCTACCTCTCCTGTGCAACTTTGTTTGTCTTAGGGACAAACTGCATTGCTGCCATCATGAAACGGCCAGCCTGCGCTTTATACAGCTGCATCCCTGTTAGCTAGCTAAGGCTCCAGGGTGATGTAATTGCCTCAGTGGAAATAGGAGCTGAAGAATGTGATGTGACGAATTTTCCCGGATCACCAAATAAATTACAAAGTAGGCTCCCAGCCCAGAAATTTTACCCTCCCAAATAAACATGTTCCAGCCTCTCTTCCTCACATACACCTTCTTCCACACCAGGAAGCTGAGCTCCTCACAGACTCCATTACAGACCCAGAATGAACAGGTTCTTCCAGCCAGTCAGCATCTCCCATACAGTAATTGCTTTGGTATGGGCATCTGAGAACAAGACAGAACTGTATATACTAGAAATATTCTCTTTGCATAAACGTTTCAGTAGACTTACTTTTGTCTTGTTGCCAGGAAATGTATTCGGGGCCTCTTGCTGACTTCACATTTCTCTGATTAGAGGGGCATGGGCAGTTTGTTCCGACAGTTACACGGAAAACAGCAATGAGAGGAACTGAGAAACTGGAAAGGTTTCTCTAAGCACAGCAGTTCTGCAACAGCACATGAGACCACTCTACTCCATCATCATTCTTGTGACAGCCACACTTCCAAGGGTTGGAAAGGAATGGAGGGGGAACCCATCTTGCAAACATGCTTCTTCAGAGCAGGGAATATCATGGTAGATAACCTTACAACCAGAGACCATTTAAGCAACACAATGCAGTAAGCTCCAGGGTGGAAAGGGGGCTATTCCACAACCAACAGCAACAAGAGATTGGGGGAATCAGCAAATGGTCAAAACTGGTTGGTTGGGTGGAGCAGGAACTTAAGAAAGCAAGAATATAGCCAGTCAAACTGAAGTGCAGCCAAGAAACCTGAGTTAACAACTTTCCTCTGCCAAAGAAAACCACTAGGTCTGTAGTGACAGTGAATGGCCAGGGCCTTGGCCTCACAATCTTCTCAAAACCTGCAAGGTGGGACATGCACATCATGTGCCCAGTTCAGGTCATGATTACTTTGTGGTACGAGACAAGGCACTTACCTTCTCTTGTCCCCACCTCATCTGCCTGCACAGCTCCCCGGATTAGTACTCACCTCCCTCCTGAGGATCAGTAACAGTTTGTTAAATGTCTGCTTCTAAAAGGCAAGGTGATCCTGACAGTGCAAAGTACTTTATTTTTTTTGTCCTGGAGAAACAAGCCTCCTTCAGAGTCTCACTCATTAAGACACCAGCCGTTGTAATCCAAGCTCCTTTGATGGAAGGGGTAAGCAGGGAGTTTGCCAAAGGGAGGATTAGCTGTTGGATGTCTTGAGCTGCAAGGGTGTCTCATATGGATTTGTGCAGGATTTTCACCTCAGCTGTCCTGGCTGGAACTCCTGTCCTACTGTACCAAGACACTCTCCTTGCAGGCCCTGCTCTGCCCCTAGCAGCAGTGAGGCTCTGGCTGAGGGCTGGTTGCTAGCTGCCATTCTCAGCTCCCTCGTGAAGGAAAGCTACATGAAAATCTAGCTCTAAACTGAGAAAAACTTACCTGTTGTGCTCACAGGGAAGTGGCAGCTTTGTCTGTATTCAGGATTGATTCAGGTGGGATTCCCAACTTGGCTACTCAGTGATACAGCTCTCTGGGCCTTTGTTTTCCCTACAGCCGGGATTGCCACGTGCTCCTCTCTGTACTGCATCTAAGAATGAAAGTGCTGTAAGCTGCTTTGTGCTTTCAGGCCTAACCTAAAGTAAAGACATTTAGAAGGCACAGTTCCAACACATATTCCTAGACTATGTGATAGGCAACAAGTTTCTCGTTATTTCCCAGTCAAAAGAAGGAGCACAATCCCTCGTCTTCTCCTGTCTAGCTCCTCCCTGCTCCTTACTTGTCACCTTTGTCTTGATCTTTGATTTCTGCCACTGTGCTTCTATGGATACATCAGGCTATTTGTGTACACTTGTTATGGAACAGAAAGGAAGGACAATCTGCAAAGGCAGGTTATACCCATTTCTACATTCTCTAGTTACGTGAGAATTTTCATTTGAAAAAAACAACTTTCTAACCTTCACATTGCAGTTAAGCCTTAAAGAGTGTTAACCACAAATGCAAGATTATTGGTTCCTAAAATGTCATAATTTGAAAGCCGTTCTCACAATGGGGTGTTTGAAGATGCAAATACTCCAGCCTGTCAAGTCTCCTGTTTTCTATGTCAAACATCCCTCTCCTTTCCTGCCACCACCTCTGCAACTCACACATGCCTAGCATGAGGCCACAGCTTCTTTCTGGCTCCTGATCCTAGATGCTGTTCTGTTCTCTCCTGTCTGCCAAGCAGAGCACACAGCTGGAGGGGTGTGAGGCGCCTTGCGCCACTCTCTGTGTGCTGCCAGCTGCCCTAGCACTTCATCACCCAGGATTATAAACCCATCCATGGGTGGGTGTCCACTCTTCTGTCACAGGACTCAGTGGAGCAGGGTATAAGACTGCTTGTGATGTTATTGTTAAGAGGTTCCCTTAGGTTGTTTGTAGCAGAAATTTTGAGGTGCTTGTTTTTCAGCAGAGGATCAGTTACAAAAACAATACCAAGCAGAAAGGCTTTGCTGAGAGCAAGGGCTCTGTTTGCCAGGTTAATTTCAGGGAAAGTTATTTGGGGGGAGGGAGGAAGTAGTTAAATCCTTGTTTATCGTGCTGAAAACCCAAATCCCCTAAGTTTACACAAATAAGAGAGAAAATGACTTAGTGGCATGAGCACATGGCTGTGACTAAGGAGACCTGGGTTTCTTCCCTGCTCTAACACATACAACTCTCTAAGGCCCCTCTTCCCTCAAGGTGAGATTCAACTCATTTAACATTAGGTATATGGTCCCAGCTAAGACTAAATCACTAATCAGCAGAAAGAGACAGGATATTCCTAATGCTGGATGTGTCCCATAGCATCAGATGGACTGAAAAGTCTTGCAGAGGTACTGGCCTTGCTTCCCTGATTATCAGGCAGTTGTAATAACTAAACAGCTGAAGATGAGATGAATGTACTGTGTTTTCTGGGGTTCCCATACAAGCAATGAAACTACCTAGTCCTTCCCTACCTGACAGTGGGGTGGAGCAGCTCAATGTAGTAGTCATGACAAGATGCTCTGATGCTGAGATGATCGAAAAGCCTGACCGTAAGTAGATCTGTCTACCTGAGAAGGCAGTGACAGAAAGTAGTCCACTGGTTCCTAAATCCTTTCTGTTTGGTATGTGCAGCTGTCCTGGCTGTTGCATGGCTGGTGTGAATCCCCGCAATGATGTGCTCAGTCATCTTTTGTGAGGTGGTATTTCTCTCCTTGCTGTAGACAATGCAGTCTGTTGGGGGAGACAAGACAAAGCTGCCTGTGCTGAAAAAGCCCAGAAAAAGAGGCAATTAGTTACTGATATTAGCTACATTAGGGCAAAGGCAGGGTTTGCCCTGCCCATTGAAATTAGAATTAATGCATACTGCAAACTGAAGGTGCTATCAGGCATCAGCTTGGGGATCTACAAGACTGAGAACAGAACAACAGGGACCAAATCCTACCTGAGCAATGAAATGACTTAGCGCAGGGTGAGAAAGTACTCAACTTGTTCAGGGTCCTTCTGGCTGGGCATCTAGACAGCTGGGGATGATATAGGGATGATACGTGGCCTCAGCACAGGCAGGGAGCAAGTCAGATAGCAGAGTGGCTTTGCAAACACCGTCCAAACAGGAGCTTCTTCAAGGGCCTACATTTTGCCTTTGGTACATAATCAGGACTGCCTCTCTCACCAAATCCAGGCAGCCCAAATATGGTTCCTCTGGGAACTTTAATGTTTTACTGAATCACTTAGTTTCTCTTGATTACTGCTGCTTCAGAGTCTCAGTTGCTGGATCCCAGTGGGGATTTTGTTGGTGGGGGTTTATTGACTTTTCGTTACCTTGAAGTTAGTGCAGCAGCAGGAGTCACAGGTAACTCCTGGAGTCTGTTTATTTTATGGGTTGGATTTTTAAAGGTTTGCCGATGGTATCCTGATTTTAGGAGAAGCCACTCATTTATTGAACAATGCACTCACATACTGATCCATAAATAAAACCAGTGTGTTATTTAATAAGACCCAATAGAGGGTCAGCCCTGGCTCACTGGTAAACCGATCAATCCAGAGTCCAAAAAGCACTCCTCAGGAAACCCATCATGTCTATCTGGGGGAGGTACAAGCCAAACATCAGTGTAATTTTGTACTCCGCTGAGTTTTCAGGAGTACCTGTGCCCATACCTTCTGAAATAAGAATGCTAAAAGGTTCAAGATGGGGTAATTTCTGGCAACCTTCATTTTGGTCCTCAGTAGAGGCATTCTGAGTTGTAACATTTTTACAGCTGGGGCTACAAATCCAAGTTCTGCACCTATGGGAGAAAGAACAGAATCACAGAATGTTAGGTATTGGAAGGACCTTGAAAGATCATCTAGTCCAATCCCCCTGCTGGAGCAGGAACACCCAGATGAGGTTACACAGGAAGGTGTCCAGGTGGGTTTGAATGTCTCCAGAGTAGGAGACTCCACAACTCCCCTGGGCAGCCTGTTCCAGTGCTCTGTCACCCTCACTGTGAAGAAGTTTCTTCTCGTATTTAAGTGGAACCTCCTGTGTTCCAGTTTGTACCCATTGCCCCTTATTATTGGTTGTCACTGAGAAGAGCCTGGCTCCAATCTCGTGACACTCACCCTTTATATATTTACAAACATTAATGAGGTCACCTCTCAGTCTCCTCTTCTCCAAGCTAAAGAGCCCCAGCTTCCTCAGCCTTTCCTCATAAGGGAAATGCTCCACTCCCTTACTCATCTCTATTGCCCTGTGCTGGACTCTCTCCAGCAGTTCCCTGTCCTTCTGGAACTGAGGGGCCCAGAACTGGACACAATGTTCCAGGTGTGGTCTCACAGGGCAGAGTAGAGGGGGAGGAGAACCTCTCTTGATCTACTAACCACCCCCTTTCTAATACACCCCAGGTCCCATTTGCCTTCCTGGCCACAAGGGCACAGTGCTGGCTCATGGCCATCCTGCTGTCCACCAGGACCCCCAGGTCCCTTTCCCCTGCACTGCTCTCTAATAGCTCGTTCCCCATTTTATACTGGAACCAGGGGTTGTTCCTGCCCAGATGCAAAACTCTACACTTGCCCTTGTTATATTTCATTACATTTTTCCCCGTCCAACTCTCCAGCCTGTCCAGGTCCCGCTGGATGGCGGCACAGCCTGCTGGTGTGTCAGCCACTCCTCCCAGCTTAGTGTCATCAGCGAACTTGCTGACAGTGCACTCTATTCCCTTGTCCAAATTGTTGATGAATATATTAAATAACACCGGCCCCAGCACTGACCCCTGAGGCACTCCACTAGATACAGGCCTCCAACTGGACTCTGCCCCATTGACCATGACTCTCTGGCTTCTCTCCTTCAGCCAGTTTGCAGTCCACCTCACTACCCGGTCATCTAGACCACACTCCCTCAGTTTAGCAGCGAGGATGCTGTGGGAGACTGTGTCAAATGCTGTGCTGAAATCAAGATGATAGACAACATCCACTGCTTTGCCATCTGAATCAGGATGTTATATTCACAGGGTGCTGTCAGAAGTTAGGGAGAGGGGAACAATCAGGAATCATATACCCACAAATCCGTTCAAGTCACTGTGAAGTGGCACAGTCGAATGGAGCTTACATTTGCTATTGCTTGGATCTTTAATACATCTATCTAGAAGGGATGAATGCATGGGCCTGCCAGGTTGAAATGCGTCCAAATTCAACATTTTTGGAAGAGAGATACAGGGAAGAGAGACTTTCCACCAATTTTCCATCTTTATTTTTGCTGCAGGCATACACCAGGTTGTTCTTCCAACGCTTTGAAAGGAACAGAAGCTGTTTATGTTCATGAGCACAACATTCAGCCAGAGCCCTCTCTTTGCAGGACACATCGGGTTGGTGTAACAAGCAGGCTAACCACAACCATGCTGTTTCAATCTGCTCCAAGCACAAGAAGAGCAAGTTTATATCTGCCTGCAAAACACTCCGCAGTTCCTGTAGTGGCCTGATTTGTGGAAGTGTTAATCACTCACAGCTACCACTTAGGTAAAGCTGTAATTCAGACCAGAACAGTTTTCGGTGCCTCAGTTTCCTTACCCTGAACGAAATTATAATGCATGCTTCAAGGTCTATGGATGTATAGCGTCATACAAATATTGTTATTCATGGTGATCATGAGGACATGAGCTGTGTTTGGTACAAAGGTCTGGGAGTGCCTACTTGACATCAATTGAAAGAGACAAATATTAACCTGTATGTTTGAAATACAGCGTGTTGTTATTGCTCTCAGATAAACAGAATTATCTCCTCTTAAAATCAAAGGTAATCTGTTTTACTTCAGTGAGATGTGGTGATGTGCACAGAGAACAAATCATTTTTGGCAAGTGGAGGAGGGATTTTCTTGGCAAGTTGGAAGAAGCATCAAAGGAAGAGGAATGGGATGCAACACAACTGGTTTTAATCACATGTAGCAGTCAAGTTCCTCTGGACAGGCCTACTGTCAGATATACCATTGTAAACGCTCTGCGGAACCTGGATTAAGAGAATAGACAGAACAAGTGAACAGCATAAAGATACTTGGGGCACTTGGTGGAACAACTGGCAAAGCTTTTGTCAGTTGGCATTATGCAGGCATATATCGCTCCCATTAATGCAGTGCCCCTATACCATGACTGATTTTTAATGGGTATTTGGTTATCCAAGCTCATGTCTTTTTCTGCTTTTAATAGTCACAAACCCCTCAGATCACACTGTACGTCTGTTTGACATTAACGATGAAGATGCTGAATTGGTTATAACGGGGATGCACTTTCATTCCCAGGGAGAAGGAAAACTCTTATTTCAAGCCACTTCAGCTCTGAGGTGGTCTGAATCATTCTGGAGGTGCCAGTTTCCTCTTCCTGCCTGTCAAAGAGCCCAAGATGGCTTCTCCCTAGACCAGGCACACTGCAAGCTGCCTGAATGGGTGGGATATGTCTAGGAGAAAAAGGGCTTGGGCAAATGCTTCTTGACAGGACTGTTCCTCTTGAGATGACTGTTTCCTCTGGAAATTGCTGACTTGTTTCACTAAAATTGGGGGCAGAGAATGTACCAAATGTATTGGTGTATTCTGTAGGAAATTAATATTTCACTTCAATTATTACAATACTATATAATGTATTATCATCTCACATAACATGTCAATTTAGACTGGATTATAGAAACATCCAAACAAGAAAGTAAAACTAAAAATATTTCATATGATCATTTCAGTATTTCTGAAACAAAATATTTTAGACTATCCAGTCAGCAATATGTTTTAAAATGATGGCTCTTTCTTCCAATTAGGAATGAAAGGACATTTGTAATGTCCAAGTTGCCTTCAGAACACAAACAGCTTGAGCTTTGATGGTTGCTGGAGCTGCACAGTTGGGATTGCTGTTCAGACTGCTGTAATAATTGCTCCTTACATTTTGTTTGGGTTGCAGTAGCACTCGGGGGCTACTGTCATGGCTTGAGGATCTCCTTTGTAAGGAACCTCACATTCATATAATAAAGATATTTGGCCTTCAGTCTCACAGAATAGAAGCACTGGACCTGATATGGGGACACGAGGCATTACCAAGAGCTTTGGTGGTGACATGGCTGAAATGGGTTTTGCTGCACTTTGGCTAAGTGATTACTTGAGTAGTGGTTGCCTGGGAGAAACATCTGATTGAAGGACTAATTTGGGGTTTTCACTAATTACCTATTGGTGGTGAATGATGGCTTGAGCTTGAAGAACTCTCAATGTCCTGTGAACCTTGCCTCAGCCAGGACCTTGATCTTGGATCAAATTTCTTGTAATGCTGAGATCAGGAACAAGTCCTACGTGAGCACCGAACAAATGGGACTCAAACTCCCAATGCAATGTGATGAGCTAAAGACTTCTTTAAATGCACGGTTTAAATAACCTGAAAAGTGATGCTGAGCAACTGAGTTGATTATTCAGTCTTTGAACACCAGAGAAAAACTGATACATAGATGATTTCTAAGCAAGATCTTCTGTTTCAAATTTGTGATTCATTACTATTATTATATGCTATGGTAAAGCCCAGAGAACCCTGAACTTTTAAGCCAAGAATGGCCCTTACCCAAATCCGCAAACATTTAAGAGTGGCCTGCACTGGTTGACTGAGAGTTCTTGAATTAAAATATACCTTGGAAAAGGAGGAAACCAAAATATTATTCAGTCTGCAGCAATCTCATGCATTTAAGCCTCTGGAGGGCTTGTGTTTCTTTACTCTTGATATTTATTATGTCACCAGAAAAGCTTTAATATTTTAGTATGGAAGAACATAGCCCTGAAACACTAATTTCTAGGAATGCGGGAACCATGAAATATGAGTTTTTCTACTAAATTAAGATTTTACTTGTCTCTGTTCTCACATAGTTAAGGGAACCAATTTTCATTATATATTTATGTATATGTATTCTGGAATTCCAAATAGGAGAGATGTACAAAATATGGGAAGAACATTTTTACCTTGAAAAATGTATTTTACTGATTACAATACCAGTCATTCATATTCTACCTTTCATCCTAAACCACTTTACATTTTATATCCATCTTGAAACCACATCTCTCACTACTGAACTGTACCCACTCTGGCGTGTAAGCGAACAGCTGATTTATTCTGCTGTGTGAGATATGGCAGCTGTCTAGATTTGTACTAAATTGTTTACTTCCTCACCACTGTAGTGACCAACACCACTCAGACATGCCTGGCACAGACATGATTGCACTAGGATCTCCAGCTGTCCCCAAGTATTCTGCACAACAGCAGACGTCTCTGGCAAGAAGAAAAAATGGTGAAGGACAAATTAATTTGTAATCCACATAAAAGACTTTTCAATATTCTTGTGTTAGTGCTAATCAGTGTTATTAACAACAGGACTGATGCCCCTTTCCTGTTAAACAAATGACTGGGTTTCCTTCAGATACCTGCACATACTCATATTCACACAAAGACCACACCAGTTTTTAGTGGCCTCGTCAGAATGAAAGAATCTTGTGGCTTAGAGGGAATCTGAAACACTTAAGTCTGAGGACAATTCCAGAATGCCAGTGTTCACCTTGAGATTTTAACAATGTTATATACCAAATTTATGTTCATTACCAGTCGATTAGAATGGAACAATTAGCCAAAACATGTCAGAAGCGTTGGTGTCATGGGAACAATAGGTTTCTGGGTTATATGACATATCAAAATATTCACCAAATCACCAGGGTTGTTTTCCTTAATCCTACAATTAGTGATGGCATATTAAGAGAACAACTACTGGATAAGATTTGATGGCAGGAAGCCTTCTGCCATAAACTGGAAATTCTCAACATATGCAACCATATGGCTAGAGAATATGAGTTATGCAATTAAAACCAAAATGGGAGATTTGTTATCAAAGGATGGCAAAGTGTACTAAAATCCAGCTGAGAGGTTCCCTAATCTCGTTATCTTCAGGCTTCTATGTGGGCTAATCTAACACAGATGACAATATTTGACACGAACAACTGTGCCTACAGTCATGTGGACGATGTTTTTTAGAGCCCCTTCCCTCAGAAGATGGAGGTTTGTCGTAATGCAACTCTTTAAAATGTCTGATACGTTTCACCAGAATTGCATTTTGAGGAAACAAAACATGATAAAAATTCTGACGGAGTCAAAACAGTCCATTCTAACATTATCATTAATTTCTAAAATTTTGAACATGCCATATTTAATTTGCTTGTTACTGCATGTAATAATATTTTAAGTGCAAATTATTTTAAAAGTCATACTCAAAAGAAATATTTCATTTTGCCTGAATGAAAAATTTTAATCAGCTTGGAAAAGTCTGTGGTTGTGTGGTTTGCCTTCATAAAGAATTTCAAAATTCTCCCTTCTTGTCCTCATTCAGAATGAAGCAGAACTTCAAATTCTGAATTTTTCTGCAAAATCAGCTTCTGTCCTCCCACCGCACTTTCTGTGCCTATATGAAGGGGACAAGAAGCTCAATGTGTAATTTCTGTGAGCCTTAAGGATATGGTATGTGTGTTAGTATTTTCAAATCCAGGCTTATACAGCTGCTGTTAGAATATAAATCATGGATGCTTTTGGGTTACGCTAACACCCTCTGCAGTTTAGTACAGTTGTTAATTAATACAATACTGTATTAGTTCTTCTTACAGTCTTACTATTAACACCCCATGAAATCCCATTAGCTCTACATATGGTGCCAGACTTGTTCTGAATGTGGGAAAGAAAGAAGTTTACAGTGGTATGAATAATAATGAGAAGCTTTCAAGTGGTTTCCACTGTGAACATTTTGAAAAAATATTTTCCAGAATGTAATTTGTGGGGCAATCTTTTTAACAAAATTTCAATGCAAACATGCCTATATTTGTCATCTAAGTTTTCCCCTGGAGTGTGAAAACCCTTATGCACCACTATTGTTCCCCGGCAGAAACATCAGAAAGATGAAGTACTTCCTAAAACTGGAAAATTAACCAGGTTGTCTTATAGTTCAAGCTGACAGAAATGCAAACAAGTAAATAAACTGCAAAGCTGAAGCCAATAAATGGATAAAATTTTCCTTACATTTTTGTTTTAAATATTTTAAAGTACAGATAGTGATGACAGTCAAAATTTGGGTTAGGTTTTCCAGAAGTTATTTGAATTTCCTGCTTCAGTCATCTGACAGATCCTTCTTAAATTCCAAGAAAATTTAAATGCCATTGTAAAAACCAGGCTTATTTGTTAACACCTTACACAGAACACTCCAAAACGTATTAGCCACTACAGAAACTTCAGACCTAATTATTTTCTACTAGTTTCCTTAACAAAAGAGAGATCTGACAAGAAGCTGTTAGAAAGCCCTTTAAAAATTGAGAGAATGATGAAGCAGGCAGGATTCAAAGCAGACTATTCCCTGAAGAAGCTAATTTGTAATTGTCTCCCCATCCTTTAGGAGTTGCTGCCCTAGAGTTGCAGTAGTAGCAGTGCATGGTTAGTAGGATTCTAGCAGATGTTCTTCTCCACCCCAGTCCCGTGGTTCAGCCACAGCCTGGGCTCTGCTGTCTCCCTGGGAGTCAGGAATGGGCAGGGCCTTTCTGCATGGCCAACATCCAGACAGGGACACACTGCTCGGGGAATCCCTCCTGCCTCTCCTCCCGCAGGATGGTGAGTCCACTCATTTCAATGAGGCTGTGGAGGATGTTGAGGTCTCGGATCACACTACTGTCCAGACAATCCAGGATACAGCCCTCCCTGGCTACATTGTCCTTGAGAATGATAACACCATTATCCTTCAAGCCATTCTGGCACCGGATGAGAAACTCCAGGAGATCTTTATCTGTCAGACAGCCTACAGATGAAAAGATGGAAAACAGATCACTATCAGACATTCAGAGCCACCCCCTGTACATATCAGAATGGTGCCTTGATCTGAGTCTCCACACCCTATTTATTACAGGAGAAGTTCTAGTCCTGCCAGATTTCGTTATGAAACCTTGGGCAAATCAATGAGATCAGCAGGTACAAACTTAAATCAATATTTAGGATCAGTATTAGTAGCAGCAACAGATGTGGACAGAAGTCGATAGGAATACTGGAGAAAATACTGGGTGCTGAAGGGTTCTTTAATCTGGTGGTTAATGTTATAATGAGAATCAGTGGCTGGAAGCTGGAGCCAAACAAATTCAGATTGGAAATAAGTGACAACTGTTTAACAGTGGAAGTAATTACCCATTGGAAACTACCAACTGAAGTGGTGTTTACCACCTCTTGAAGTCCTCAAATCAAGCATGCTTGACTTTCTAAAGATACGTTTTAATTGAACACAAACTACAGGCTCAATACAAGGGTAAAGGAATGAACATAACAGCTTTTCATATAGAGTAGGTCAAACTAGATAATCTAACACTCCCTTCCATCTTTTAATGCTGCAAATTTCTATAACTTTGCAGAACATTATGTTCCCATCAAGGGAGGTTGGATTAAAGATCCAGTGAGGAATGCAAGACCTTCCAAACTGCCACATAAACTCTATATTACCCCATACTGTTGTGATTTCTGCAAATACCAGCTATATTTACAAATAGTACTTTTGTCAATGTGTTACTACGATTGCATTAAATCAGTACTTGTTTGAGACCAGTAGTGCAGGTCTCAGAGAAGAGCAAAATGAGAACCCTCACACGTGAAAAATCTAGAATAAATTCGCAAGGACAGGTGGTCAGAAAGTGAATGAAAAACTTAAAAAAAACACCCAACAATATTGTTTGCGTTTTCTAGTCAGATTATTTAGTTTTCTTGATGGGAGATATAAACTTTTATAAATGGAAGTTGTCATTTCAAAAGCACATTTTAACATAGCATGTCAGGTTTTTTTAACTGCTCCCTTCAAAAAAAAAAAAAAAAGAAAAAAGAAAAAAGCCTCAAAGTCTAAAGCAAAATACCTTTCAAGTGGATGGAAGACAGTAATTTCTATACGAAATATAAACTTGCATTTTTATTTTTTCAGAAAATAACAACCTGGGCTCATATACTTATGCATAGATAAGACAAATCAAGGTGGAATAATCAAGATTCATTGTGGATTTTCAACACCTGATTTTGAACTTAATGTTCTCATCACTTAGCCTTTAACCTACTTTCCCAAGAAAACGAGATCTTCATGGTCTTGCACTCCACCATTGCTCCACCAAAAGCATTGATGGGCTGGGAAGTCTGATTAATACTTAGGATCACTACGTATTTCATTGAAATCAGTGGAGGAAGGAGATTCAGATCTGTTCTATGCTAAAGAAAAGGCATATGCTCCCTTCATTAGCAGCCACATAGCTGATCTGCACAGCCTCAGACAAGTTTTAGGTCATTCAGTCTCATGTTGACACAGATTTGCTCAAAAGACGAGGCAGAAGTCACATTTACTGCAATGACTGGTTATTCAAGAAAAGCAAAGATACAAAGGCAAATCATACTGTTCTGAAGTAATTTGCTTCTACAGTTGTAAAGATTTTTTCTAAGAAGTCCAGTTTTACTACTTTTTAAGACTATACGTAGAGGACAAATAGTGTTCCTGAATAAAACCATCTCCTCTGCTAAACTATCTGTCCTTCTTTTTGCCTAGCAATAAACTGTCTCCAGGGTTTTGGAGAGGAGTTGTTCAGGCCCCCTCCTGTACTTTAAAATAATGTCTGCTGTCAGCTGAAGCTGCATCATGGACACTTAGGTTCACAGATTACGAGAAAAAGTTGTGTTTTTTTTTTTCTGGAAGGACAGTTATGCAAAGCAGTAAGATTTCTAGAAAAAAATAAGAGCTTTTTTTTTTTTTTTTTTTTTTTTGATGAGGAACACAGCCCACATTATCTGATTGCCAGTCTGCTGCTCTGAAAGCTGCAGGGCATTCACCGGGGTGGCTCCAGGAGGAGAAGCAGATGTTTCTTACACGAGGGGGTACTGTGGGACACAGCTAAGTGAACCTGTTTGATAAGCACTGGTGCATGTATAAGACATGATCTGGTTGATAGGTATTGGTGATTTCACTATGGCCTTTTTCAAATTGTTTCCTGAAATAGCCCCAAGTCACCAGATTCAGAAATTCCTGCTCACAGGTGAGGCCAGCCCCATGTATTTGTCTGTAGCACTGGCAAGTAAGAAGGAGGAACCCCGCTCCAGAAAACTCGTATATAAGGCCTACTCCTCAGCTGCAATTTAGCACACAAGCTGCTCTCCAGGAACATGCACCTTCCTCCAGTATGTGACCTGAAAAAAAACAACTTGATTTGTAGCCACTGTGCAAGTGACTGGGCATAAATATCAAAAGTCTCTTGTGAGAATTTAGGAAGCAGGCCCAAAGATAGGAGAACCTCCTTCTACAGCTGCACCATTCTTTTAACATCAATTTTAGCACAGGCTGTATAGCTCTCCAAGATGCTGGGCTGGATGAATCATGCTGAACTAACCTGAAACCCACTGAA
The DNA here is from genome assembly GCF_037038585.1 of Patagioenas fasciata. NCBI lineage: Eukaryota > Metazoa > Chordata > Aves > Columbiformes > Columbidae > Patagioenas > Patagioenas fasciata. The sequence continues at coordinate 22,839,177 of NC_092525.1, read as the reverse complement.
TCCAGATGACATCATATCTTTGAGGAGCTGGAGTGAATTCCTGGAGGCTTTTGCAATAATACATCTCTACTCTGTCCTCCTTGCCCTGTAGGTAGTTCGGCACCTCAGCCAGGAAATTCTCCATCATATCCACCAATTCCACACTCTTGAAAACTGGTAACAGGACATGCTTGCTGATCCGGCCTATCCCAGAGCCGCAGTCCAGGGCGCGGTTGGTGCCAGCTTTCCCTACCCCCTGTGGGACACAAGAAAATAATTTGAAATCTGAAAAATACCACCTGAAAGATCACCACAACTGCATCACCAGCTACAGCCTTTAGTCCACCAAGCCTAGCGTCTTGTATCCTCACTTGTGCAGGGCTGTTGCAAGACTGATAAGAACCTGGGACAATATCAATACAGCTTTGGGTACCTGTGTGTGCGCTGAGCTGGGCTGCCCGATTCCCAGGCTACTGTTGACTGGACTTCTTCACTGTGGCCCTGCATGTATTGCTGTACAATGTGTTTTTGCTTGGTATAGAAAAGACACAATCTTTCACAAGCTCCTAGCTTTCTCAGAAGATCCACTGGTCTTTGTGAAGTCCTTGCAACTTCATCTGTCAAATATTCATCCCTCACAGGCAACTACATGGCAAGATAAGTCCCATTCTGAGCTCCCTAAGGGCCTAACAAAAAAAGTAAGCATATACCAAATACTGCACGCAAGAAGCAACTTCTGCAGCACAGAAAGTCCAAGGAGTCCATGGATATCACTGCAGATAAACAGCATCCTTGGAATCAAAGTGCGGTTTTCAAAACAAGCTGTGTTTGAACAAAGATCTTGGAGCTGTAGGTAACTTATGACAACTCAAAAAGTTTGGACTGGAGTGTATACAAAAGTTGTTTTTTAGGCACAGAGACAAGAAAGATGATTGAGTAGATTTTCCTTAACTGTTTTCTTTTTTTCTTCATAAATATAATCTCTGGACAGAGATCAGACATGAAAAAATGGGGCACAAAGGATATGTCTATGAGAAAATAATGAGTCACTGTAAAAGGAGCTTTATAATGAGAGCTGTATTTTACCCTTAAAGCTTCCATTCTAGCCATAAAAAAGGCTCTTAAGAGCCTGCTGCTATTCTGTAAAACAGAAATTTTAAGTCTGGACATGCACTGATTGTGGGATTGGAGGTCCCCTGGCCAAAGTTATCTGTTAAACAAACATATTAAAAGCAAATGTAAACGCCTTTTCCCTGTCCCCTGGAAGTGAGCGTTGAAGTGAAAGCTGTGGGCCAAAGTCCCTGCTGCAGCTTCGCTACTCTTAAAGGAAAAAGGCCCAGGAAGAGCCTTGCTCTTCCTGCTTATTAGGAGATCCCCTCTGTAATGACCAAGCATAAATCATGTAACTCACCACTTTTTTGGCCTTGCTTCAGTGGGTAATTCAGTAGATTATTAAGGTCAAAGGACAGTGCTGTCAATGACATGACTATGAATAGCCCGGCCGAGCATCTGGTTACACAGAGTAAATGTAGAAAGAGCACAAGGACCTCAAAGGCTCTCACCAGCCTCCAGGGCTGCTGGTCCCAATTTCTGTACCTGGGAAGATTAATCTCCCAATGTGTGCAAGAGTCCACAAGCCCTTAGCCCTATTGGACTCTGGAGACGACCTGTTTGTAGTTAGCCAGAAAACGTGAGCCATTCTTCATTCACAGGCTGCACTTATGAGCATGTGGCTTTTACTGAGGACCAGATTAAGTTGTAGCAAGAGCTCGCTAAAGGAGAAGGAACTATGTCTTGGATCTTTACAAGGTGCATTTCCATATTGTTTGCTGGCAGATACATACCGACCTACACTGATGTGATGAATTGAAAATTGTTAAGAAAGCTGGGGAGAAAACCAGGATGATTTACAAAAACAACTAAGAAAATTCGACAAAAAGTCACACAACTTCCTTGACATTTGTGTTTCAGGGAACCTATAGTCACGGTACCTCACTCAAAACAGAGAATTCGTCTCCCATGATGTGTGACAGCAAGGGCTTCTGATTACGCATCTCCATTTGTCCTCGAGAAGAAGGAAAACGAACACTCATGGGAGATGAAGCTTGATCCCATACTTTGCTGGAAGGGAGCAAGAGCATCAGGCAGTCAGTTGAGAAGTGCTGCGAAGCACCGTGGCGCTGTTTGTAATGAAAATGTTGACATAATTCCATGTTCAGCTAATATATTTTCAGTTTGGGAGTACTCAGAGCTTTGACAGGGTATTAACGTTTTCTTTGGAAGGCAATCATCTTCCCAAAAGCCTAATTGAGTTGAAAATCAGACTTCTTATTTAAAAAAATTGTATAAGTGAAAATTTTAAGCCAGAACAGGCTTCAAGATTTAAGACTGACTGCCCCTCTGATTATCTGCTTCCAGTTACTCAGAATCACTATCATTTAGGACACATACACACCTCAAAACTTCTGTAAAACTAAACAGGTTACACACAAATTTCCTTAGGGATAAAAGAGTTGTGGAATATGTTCCTTATGCTACTACTTCAGGTCTTGGAAGGGCAGCTAGGCAGTGTAGATATGCAGGATAAAAAAGAAACCAGAGTTCAAGAAATAGATAAACATCACAGTGGTTTTCTTCTGTATTAAAACAAAACAAAACAAAACACAGCAGGTTTTCGACAATATCTCTTCCATCCTCTGAGCAAACAGGAGGAAAATCCTTTTCAAGAAGCTTTTCTTTCAGCAAGTAACCAAACAGGCAGGTGAACTAGGGGCAAGAAAGGGAGAAGGGGTTTGGGGCAAGAAAGGGAGAAAGGGTTTAGGGCAGAAAGGGAGCTATAAAGCTAATACAGTCTCCGTCTGTACTATTTCACACATCCATAGCTCACAACTGTTCCTGAATTAATGCTTTCTTTGTTTTCTTAATTCTTCACGTTACCTCTGGATTAGTCACATGAAAACACAGTGTGTATGTGGACATCAAGGCTTCAACTGACATTAACACAGTGCCATAAATGTGCAGCACTATAACTCTGCCGATAACCCTTCAAGCACAACTGTACCTAAGACAGCCCAGAGCTTGTCCACGCAGCACTGCTGGCTCAGGCAATGTTGCTCTTGGTTTGAGTTCTGCCCACACACACATAAAACCTCTCAACTTGAGCACAGTGGCACTTTTAACTCAGTTTGACTTGCCTGGGAAAGAGACAGGCTAAAATATAAGTGAAGTCCTCAGCTCCTTCTGTAACTCCTTCCATGTGCCCAGGCAAGATAAATCTCCAATAGTAAAGAAATCCATAGCTCGGTTTACAGTGGTGCTAAGAATCACACTAAGAAATGCCATACGCAAAGGTATGCAACATCAGTCATGCAAGGGAAATGTCACTGGGTGGCATTTCCACACCAGCCAAACTAACTCCAGAAGGGTAATTTGAGTGGAACTGGGCAACTGTTTTTTAAGGAGCACTAGTTTTGCCAGCAAATAAAAGTTTTGGAAGAATAAAACTCTCTGTGAAATTGATATTTCAAATCTAGAGAATCGTCATAGCCAAAAACACGGGAAGAATGTTGAAAATGTCAAGATACTTCTTTTTCACAACTTTCAAAGGAAAAAAACCCACTTGTCAGCTTTTCATTTCTAAACTGCATTTTTCTTTCTGCATCTGACTTGTATCTTAAAAACAAAGGGAAAAGTTTTTCAGAGGGTAAAACAATTAAAAAAAAAAGTGAAATATGTTCAGCTGATCTGAAACTAATTTCCCTATTTTCTGATTTTGTTAAACTTCTCTTTAAAATAGAAGGTATAATTTATATTAGGGTGAAGCAAACTGCTTTTTTCTATCTTGATCACTGTATTGGAAAAAAATACATTCATAGAGTCATAAACTTGTGAAGACATAACTCAAGTTTACAATAAAGTTACTACTACAGAAAGCCAGTAAATATCTGTACCTGGTTAAGTGGGATTCAAATTATAGTAATAATAAAGGAAAATAAACCATAAGTAACATAACCAATTGACTTTATCTCAACAGAAGACAGGCTTTAACAAACTAAATCAGAACTAGCAAAATGTGCACATTCCTTTCTGTTCCTTTTATTTGTTCCTTATTTGATCTCGACCATTCAGAGTATTATTTCTATCCCTGGCTAATAATAGGAGTAGGAACTCTGCTCTGGAGTATTTTGTATCTGTCATCACACCTGATGCATTGCGTATGATTTCTCTTTGGCATGTGAAACTCTGCTACAGACTGTACTTCTTTCCTTTTCGGGGCTTGGAGATGAGAAAGCATAACAGTGTGATTTAAACTTGCCGTTCAGGAAACTGAATCTATATGATGTCTAGGAAGCGTGAAATCTTTCCCTGAGTACACACTTATGCACCACTTGAATTCCACAAGTGTCGTTAAAACGAGACTCAAATAAAATGTAAGGAATACGCCTTGAGCTGGCTCTAGTTGCATTTCGTCTTTTTTTTTTTTTTCCTGAAAGTGCCGTTTTACCATCAGGTTCAGACGCCTTGCTGAACTTCCTTTGTATTTTCTTATTTTGTGTCTGCAGAAGGCCTGATACAGTGAGGCTTCGAAACGTTAATACAAATGACTATTAATTTTAGAAATGTAGCTGTTCACTTGTGTTTTGCTGGCTCACTGCCCCAAAAGCCTTTCTCTATCAAGTCCAACAAAATTTGCCATCACTTGCCCTTCACTGCGTTACAGGGTTTCTGTCTCTTGTTAAGCCACATTCATTTTCCACCCCAATTCATTTAAACTACACCCTTTTTTTATACACAACATCTAATTAACCTTTTGAGCTTTTTTTCCACAGTAGATCATTAAGACTAAAAAAGGGTCATCTGGCTATCCCAAATTTGTACATTTGAGTAGAAAAAGAAAGATCTATGGTGGAATTATATGGAACTAGTCATTTTGTGAGCAGGAGAAATTACAACATTTGGTTCTCTGCAGCTTTGTGGATTCTTTAGCATCTAATACTGTTGTTGAGCTAATTTAGTGGGCTTTTCCACTGGGAAGAGAGAAGGGCAGACAGAAAACCATCAGGCCACACTTTTAAAGATTCCCAAAATCACATTTAGGCATCAACAAGATTTTCAGAAACCTAAGTGCCAAAATGATATTGCTATTCTAGGTGCTTTTAAAATCCCACTTGGCATCTCTTTGCATATCAGGTCAAAGCAGACCTTTGAAGATGTTTGTAGACCTGTAGAAATGTGACTGCAAAGATCCCTAGTGACACTGGAATGATCAAGAAAAAAATATTTTTCCTAATGAGTAGCTTATTCTATATACTCCTAATGCTTGGGGTGGGGAGAGAGCTGGGTTTTGTTGCAGTATTCTCAGAAATATCTATAAATAGGCAAAACACAAACTTGGCATTAAGTCTCAGCTACTTTCCCAAATGGACTGGAGGAATTTGCATAAGCAAATCTCCCACTGAAGCCAGCAAGTATCTTATCATGAAAGGTCCCAGTCCTGCACTGAAAATTAATCTCCCACCCAAACACAGCTAGAAGAACTCCTTGCACAATTCTCTTTGCAGCTTTGGAATACAAGAAAAGGATGCAAAACAGGTAAATAATAACATATGGCCAGGCATGTGTATTGTGTATTCACGATGATACATGATCTGGCAGAACGTGCTACTAGACTCAATGACAAGTCAGTTATGACCTGTGACTGCGTATCAAATATGCTATATGGTGCCATTTAAAATCTATGTGACTGGGCCCAGTGCATTACATTTACAACACATCACCACTGTTTCTTGCAGAAGATGGGATTAAATGACTCACCCCAACAAACTTCCTGAGAAACTCCCTGGAGGATTCAATGTCTGTGTTGGAGAGCTCCATGTAGTCTCCCATCATGCCCTCTTCTGTGGCTGGCACCTCCCGGTAGAAGTGTTTGGCCCTGGCGTAGAACTGCATTTCCCCATTGATAACTTGACTTGTCAAACCGTAAAGTTTCACTGAAAGCAGATAAATCATTATTTTATTAATGACAGATATTTCTCATTTAGTTTATTGCTCTGGAGGCATGATGGCCAAAAGCTATAAAATGAGGTTGAGCTTTCAAATCACCAAATCTGTGTTTCTAAAGCAAAGGTGGAAGGAAAGGTGTTGGATTTAATCCTGCAAGACCTTGAAGGGACAAAGTCCCCCTTGGGGAAATTCAGTGCTTTCCAGGCTCAGACATAATTTCTGTCATCACACTACATTTTCACGTCATTCCAAGTTTGAAGTGAACATGCATGCAAAAGAGAGAAAGGTGTTTGATTTGCCCCTACGAAAGCTGTAGGCAGTGTTTATTGCTATGCAGGGTCGTCACCTCCACTATCACAAACTGAACTGCGCTGCAGATTTCCATATATGCTCTCCAGCCATTGACAGCTGTGCAGAGATTGCACCAAGAGAGGATGAATGAGGCACTTGCTCTGTTTATTTTTAGTGATACTGTACAGTCTATGACACTGCAAGTAACCTGAACCAAAGAGCAGATGGTAGTCTCAGGCCTACATGACTATAGAAGTGGGAGACAACTTAAAAGAAACAGTCCTAAGTTTTCATCTGTCACAGATCAAGGAGCAAGATAATCAGTGGGTGATATACTGGAAAGTTCCTGTATGCCAGAGGCTTGGATGTTTCTTTTCACTGCTTGGCTACTTTGCAGGTAATAAATAGCAATCATAAGCTTGAAGCTGTTTTATTAAAGCCTGTGAGCTTTGCTGGGTAAAGGGCTGTTTTCCCCTAGTCTTTAAAAAACTGAGGTCTGTCCTCTGCATTCTTGTTTTTTCTATACTAGATGTGCATCGGCATATCAAAAGTAGTTACATTTTGCAGCTAAAAGTTCGGATTGAGGCAGGTCATAAACAGTTTGCTTGGAAAGCAGCACCTCTGGCTGTTTCGTGCGCATACAGGTGCCCAGGCATTTTCCTGTGCATATGACACACCTTCCAACAAAAACACAGCTACAAGCCTGTCTGTGAAAACTAAGCAATAAGGAGGGATGGAATCACACTGGGAACAAGTCTTTGCAAGCACCACCTTGCAGTGTGAGGCCAGCTCTGCTGCAGATCCTCAGCGTGCTCAAGGAATTGGAAATAATCCAGCAGCAAACACCTTTTGAGTTAATAACAACAGGAAGGGAGAGCTCTGTGCCGGCTGCGCACACAGAAGGACCAGGGAGTGGTGCTTTGTCACTGCATCTTTAAACTTCCACAGGAGCACTGCCGGTTGCTGCTGGGAAGGGTCTGAACGGGCCATGACTTCTTACACCAGCTGGGGAACAGGAATTGTGCCCTCCATGCAGAGGAGGAGAGCTAGGCCAGAGGCCCTGAATATAAGCCTGGAATGTATTTATTGAGGGCAAGCAAGCTCAGCAGGGAATGATAAGTGTGTGCCTGCCCATCCTCAGCAGGAGAATGACATTTTGGAGGCAAATGAGGGGGGGACAAAGGAAGCAGGATGGGGAATAATTACCACCAAGGACCACTCAAAACAGAATAGTGCTATTGGGTTACACATAAGCAGCATGCCCGGCATATCCTTCATCCAACAAAAGCAGCATTACCAGCCCCTCTTGTCATCACCTGCTTAAGTCAACTGCTGAACGGATACTATTAAAGCTTTAATCCATTACACATTTATGTTATGCCTGAGAAATTTATACCACTAGAAGCACTGAGCCCAGCAAGGGTCAAACCTGGGAGTTTTACACACTCCACTGGTTATATTCACATACTCAGAAGAAACCATTTAGCTAAAGAAATTAACACGAAGGGGGCAGCAGCCAATCCCCAGCACAGCTTGGCCAGGGTGGCTCCAGAGCCTGGGAAAAAGACTCCATTGGTGACCGTGGTTCCTCCAGCAAATGATCTTCATCTTCCCCTGGGACTGGTACTATCTTGTTTTCTCTGTGTCTCTTTCTTCTCCATCTCAGATGTCAGCCTGCCTGGTGAGCAGAGCTGAATCCCTGCATGTTGGTTTTACAAGATCTTCCGTATATGAGTCCAGTTATGTTTTCTAGGGCTTGTTTAACGGACCTGTCAAGGGACAGTGACTTATCCTGTTTAGCTAGATTGAGGGGGAGGGCATTTACAGGCTGCCTGCACACTAGGACAGGGTGTTGCAGGCAGCTGGGAGCACGCGCAATGAATATTCAGAGTCCTCCTACTGAAAACATGAGCCTGACCTGAGGCAACACATGGGGACGATATGCTGTTCAGGATATCAGATCTATAGCATGTGCTCTCAGATTTCTCACTCAGAACCAGTATCAGGCTTGCAGAATGCCTGCTGGGACCTGCAGGCACACATCAGCTGACTGCGGCTCCCCCTGGGCCAGCTGGGGCCCCAAACACCTGCCTTACATGCTGACATCCAAAATCAGCCCTGGGCTCAGCATCCATAGGGTCTTCTCTATGCATCAAAGTTTACAAAGATCTTTCAGGCAAGTCTCCTACCTGAGGGCATGGAAGGACACAGGCTAATGTAAAGGTTGTCACTGTACCCCAAGTCTTCTGCAGATCCACTGTCTCACTCAGACAGATTTATAGAGACAATTTCCACCTCTTGCTCCCTCAGTGTTACTCCTCCCTCTCATGAATTTGCAACACTGCCAACTCTTGCCATGCACAACCCAATTTTCCAGACGCAGCAAATCAACCTCACCTCTGATCTGCCTCGCAGCTGTGCCTGGCATGCAGGCTCCAGCAGCAGGACCAGAGGGAGAGGGAGGTTTGCCAGCTTGCAGGGATCTACCCCAAAAGAGAAGTATGAGGAGGCACATGTGTTCTCAGTGGCAGTTCCAGTTCTGCTCCTGCGTGCTTCTCCTTCATCACAGGCCCTGTCTAGCCAGGTTCATCTCTCTTTCCATCACCCATGTGGGACTATCTTGTGCATCACGAAATGAAATACTTGTGAGGTCTGTTCTGGATACACAGCCTGATTTCAGAAAACTTTGTAAAGGAGGGCACAGGCAGGATAGGACAATGGACGTTGCAAGTCTTTCAGACATTGAGGGGGGCAGCTGTCTTTCACAGACAAGGTTTTCAGTGCTAAGGCAGGTAACTTGTAAGGTAAGGTTAGGAATGTGTTTCCAGTAACGTAAGAAGAAACTTTTTTCATGGCACACTTGGTCTCTCAGCTGAAGCTGCTGGCAAGTCCCCCAAGTGGAGATGGTTTAAAGCAAGCTGAGAACAGGAACTGGCTCCCTAAAGGTCACTCCCCAGTCATGAGACGTTAATAATTTTCCGTCACTGCAAACACAGTCTGGATGCAGACTGGTGATCTACAGCTGAGTACCAGCCCCTGGACTAGACAGAGCCCTTTGGCCCTGCAAAGTTCAAAACATTGTCTCTAGTATTTTCTTATGGATCAGTTCAAAATTTTGTTTCCCAGTGCACCTGATCTAAACATCTAGAGAAATGGACCATTCAATATGTAACTCCACATGCAGCCCCAACCTGCAATAGACTGTCTTACAGTTCTTGGTTGCAGGGTTTACTCAGCTAAATTTCCCTGGCAGAAGTATTACAAGTAATTTTTTGAAGTTTTTATTTGTGAACATTATTCTGTGACTCCAACTGCTTTCTGCAAGATATTGAACGAATTACAGTTTGGCTTACTATTTCCTCTTAAATGCAAAATCTGCTTTGTGCATCAGTTGAAAAATAGTCATCTGAGTGTAGGGTAGAATTCACCTCTCTACTGTGGTCCAAGACCCATTTAAATTCTGTTTTATAGAGGATGAACATCAGCCCACCCCAAAGCAGACTGTACTTACAGACACGTGCCTCACACACATGGGAATATTTGTCTCCGTGGACTGATCATCTAAGTTTTCCACTGCAGACCTCACCCCACTGGCACCAAGTCCCACAGCCCATGTAAACACACACATAATTTCCAGCATCTGAGTAGCTCCATTAAAGTCCACTGGGCTTAAGGACATTCACACACATTTAAGTGTATTGTTGGATCAGGGCCTAAAGTTACTCATGTCTTTCATTCATAAATGTTACCCTGGTCTGTAAAAGTGACATGTTTCTTTTAACAGGCTGTGATACCAGATATGCTCAACTCATAAGTAAACATGCCTAAAAGTGCTGCACCCCTGAACCAAGGAATGGAGTGGGGGGATCGAGGAGTCAGCATAGCTTGAAGTAAGCTTTCTACCTTGCTGACCCTGGGCAGCACTGTAAGTTCTAATGTGAAGCGTAATTTCAGTGTTAGTATTCATGTTTAGGGTTAAGCACAGGCTTAACTACCCTGCTAGGTCACCATTTTAGTGTTGCTTTAGTAATATAATTCTGTTTATATACATATATCTGGATCTAGTCTTGAGGTTTGAAAAGTTCATTTCTACTCAGTTCCACTCCAAACTGAACTGGAAAATGTCATTCTGCAGAGATGTTCAGACCCACCACATTCTGTCCTCTCTATCACAGAAAGCACTGGATCACACAATAATCCAAGTTGGAATGGACCTAAGGAGATCTCTAGTCCAAACTCCTGCTCAAAGCAGGGACAGACATGAGGTCAGATAAGGTTCACCAGAACTTCATTCACCTAGGCTTTGAAACTCTCCAGTGACTGAGAACTGTAGGACATCTCTGGGAAACCTGTTCCAATGCCTGACTGTCCTCATGGGGAAAGAGATTTTCCTTACAGTCAGTCTGAATTTCTTTTGTTTTCATTTATGGCCACTGCCTACTGTCCTCACACCACTGTGAGCAGCTCAGCTTCATCCTCTTCATGATCTTCTTGCAGGTACTGGCAGGCTGATATTTGATTTCCCTCAAGCTGTCTCTTCTGGCTGAATACGCCCCATTCCCTCTCTCTTCACAGGGCACATGCTCCAGATCCCTCACCACCTTGGAGGTCACTTAACTCACTCCATTTCGTTCCCAGCACCGGGAGTTCAAGACTTCACGCACATGGTCAAATGACTACTGCATAAAAGGGATTAATCACTTCCCTTGGTCAACTAGCTATGCTTTTGTTAATACAGCCCAGGATACTGTTGGTCCTCTTTGCTGCCAGGACATACTGCTGGTTCATGTTCAGTTGTTGTCTACCAAAACCCTACCAGCAGGGCTGCCCCCCCTGCCAGCCACTGCCCAGCCTGTGTTGTTGCTGCCAAAAGTTCTTCCTTTCCAGGTACAGGACTTGGCACTTTACTTTGAATTTCAGTGTATTTGAATTTCATTAGGTTCCCACTGTCTCCTTCCTGCAGCCTCTGAATGGCAGTTATGACCTAGAACTTCCAACCAAGTCCTGCCAGTTGGCCACAACCCGCAAATGTGATGAGCAGGCAGTCCTTCACCTCCTCCAGGTTACTGATGTCAAGCAGGAGATTTCCAAAGCAGACCCTTGTGGTACTCCACTGACCCTGAGATTTGACCATGACTTTCTGAACCCAACCACCCAACCGCTTTTTACACATCTTATTGCCTACCTACCTAGACCATGACACCTTGGCATGCTGTGAAGTTTCTTGGCTACCCCATGGTACCTGTCCTTACACACACTTTTATTTCATGACAATAACCATGGAGTAACAGACATACTGCATGTTCACAAGAAGGCTGGACTCACATGCATTTCTAATCTAGATGTTCATAACAGTACCTTCTAGGGTAAAAAAGATCTATTAGTACTTACACTAACAGTTAACGCTGCAGGAAATCCTTCTCAGTTTCTAATATGTTGTGTTTATTTTCAAAACAAATGAAAGACTAACATTTTCATAGACTTCTTGAGATTACATCTACCCATAATTAACTTTCCTTCCTCTCCATCTTTCCTTCCTTTCCCTCGCTCACAGCTACCTAGCACTAGGGATAGGAGTATTTATCTTACATGTCTCATTTAAAATATCTGCAAATACTGCTGTATGTGAAAAGCCACATCAGAATACTAAGACAACACGGAAATGCTTTTTTTCTTCACAAGACTCATTAATTCTACTGTCTTGAGCAGAGTTGTCCCTAGGGTCTGTATAGTTTCACACCATCAGGTATGATAATCCACTCATCTAAATGGATCTTTCAATTAGGAAGGAGCCCTCAAGAATTCACATCCTTTCCATCCTAAAATCCCACAATTCTAACACTAAATGGAGGCTGAATAATTCTGCTTAAAAACAGACATGCTAACGTAATACATATGCAAGTCAAATCTACTTTTAACCCATATTGTTCTCGGGAAGTTCTGGTTCTTATTCAGGGTCAAATTTTCATTAGAAATGAATATTAATTTTCTGTATCTAAAAGAAAATAATGCCGTGGCATCCTGTACCAGAGGCTTTCACTGAAATTTGATTATAAACATTTTAGAACATTTTCCTCCCAGATAACAAACAGTAGGCTAGACAGACTGCTGCAGAGATCTGGACTACAGAGACTTAAAAAGAAAATTAAAAATCATTACCTTTCAAGCATTTTTGCAAAACAATATGTAAGGGAAGGCTAACGACGCATGGAATGACAACAAAACAGCTATCAGGCACTTGACAGGCCAGGCCTGTCAGCTCTGCTAGTTTTGCTTTTGCCCCCTCCAAGTTCCCAACAGGTCAATTCACATTTTACTTGAACAGTGACAAAAAAAGGTACCATCAGCCAGAAAGCGAACATCCTTTCACTCTTGTGGTCTCTTTCCCCCCTATAATCATCTGTGGAGTATTCAGGTAAAACAGCAGGGTACTGAATTAGGAGAAGCTGAGAGAGAGAGCACTGAATAGTTTAGCTTGCACTGTAATCTCTCTAGCTGGGCTTCTAAAAACTACTACTTAGTAGTAGTTAACGTGTTTGCATTCTGCCATCTAACATGACACATCTTTCCGGAACATGGTCACACGCGCACACAGACACTCCTGCCCACCAGCTACTCACCAAGGGGAAGGTTTTCCAGCAGGTAAAGGTAACTCTGAAAGAAGTCATTTCGAATCGCCATATGCAAGACAAAGGACATACTGTGTCGACAGAGTTCTTCATCTGTCTTGTGCCAACGTGATTTAAAGGCCAAATGTGCTGCCTTATACGCCATGATAAAGATGTTTTTTGTAAGGGTGAATAGCTGCTGTGGCTGGTACTCTCTGGGGCACCTGTCCTTCCAAAGTGGCAGAGGCAGTGTCATTTAAATTGTGGCAACGTGCTGTCATTCTATATCAGGGTGTGTGTCTAGAGTGGTGCAGGGGGCGGAGGCGGGTGAGAGGCGAGAACTGCTGGCTGGTGGTGCTGGCCAAGAGTCATCTCTGGAGTGTCGCCCTCTGAAACGAGCAGGTGCTGGACAGTGATAAACTCAACCAGGAAATTGCTTAGCTAGGGTAAAAGTATATCTGCTCCAAAGAGTGGCTTTAATTCAATTACACTTTTGCTAATCTGTTCAGTATTCACTTCAAAGGAACTCAGATATTATCCAGGATCTCCCATCTCCCTCTTTTATATCTCAAAGGGTGATTTTGTTTCTCTCTCCCTCACTGTTTTTCAGTTCAGGGCATCCAAGAGGAAGGCCAGAAGACAGAATATGCCTCTTTGCAAACTCTGTGTCCTAATGGACTGTGATTATGGCAAGCAAAGAGAAGCAACAGATTCAACTTCATGCTTTGCCACCATGTACAGCAGAGTAAGCCACTCTATGCACTACAATCTGCCTGGATTCATTTAATCTGTTTAAATGGTACAGACTATCTCATCAGCAGAGGCTAGCTGGGAGAAATTGCTGTCTGGGAACATGGGAATGGTAAAGCTGGATAAGTGTAAGAGCTTTTTGCTTTAGCTAACAAAATACACAGTAGAACAAAAGAAGACAAACTTCCCATTAACAAACTTAGACCAATATATTGGCTGGAAAAGAGAAGGCAATTCAGGCCACTACAGCAGGCTAAATTCTAGGAAAGGGAGAGTAGGGTGAGAAGTTGAAGCGTTTCTAGGATGGAGAACCTAAGCTGCTAAAGGGGGCTGTATATCATAAGTATGTTCCATCCCAGAGGAAGATCAGGCCCTCAAGGGACAAGGAGAAACATGTACTGCTTCAAAACCTTGTTTGCCCTTTGGCAGTTCGGGCACTCTGTGTGGTACAGCTTCGAGCCTCCTGAGTCGCAAAGCTACCCAGCAAGGGGGTGGGAGCTTTGTACTGACTGCACTGACCTCCACCCATTGTGCCCATACAGGTTTCCCCTTTTCAAGCTGTTTATTCCAGTTGTCTGCAGTGTAAGCACTCCATAACGCAGCAACACATGATCAGAAAGTTGGATGTTTTTAATACAAAAGGGATGCTGTATGTCCTGAGCAGTACCGCAACTGCTGACAAACATCTGACCCAGCTTCTGAGAGCAGAATGAAGATGACCTCGCCCCCATCAAGGAAAACTGCTAGTAGTTCAGCTACAGAAGATGCTAAGAAGCATTTAGCAATGTATCAATTAAAGCATATTTTCCAACATGACTCGCTTCCTTGGAGCAGTCAGTCTCTGATCTCTGCTTCGGTGTTACTTATTAAAGATGTTACTCATTAAAAGTATTTAGGGGCAAAACCATCCCTGCGTATTACTGCCTTTCTTGTTTCCCCAAGTATCATCCTGTACTACTCATTCTCGCCTAACTGCATTGGCACACTGCTTGCCCAGCTGTTCCAGTCTACATGGTCAGGCAAATGTGTCAGCGAACAGAGCAGTGAATACATCTTATTCAGAAAAATACACTCATTTTTCTTTCAAGTGGGAACAGTTCCCCAATCCAGCCCACAGCTGACACAAGGGAATTTGTCATGTGCTACAATATGGGGGCTGAAACAGCCACCTGGGAAGGCAGTGTGGAGGAGGTAGCAATCCAGCCACAATATACAGTGACCTTACCAATAATGCAAATCGTTGGGGTCTCTGCTGAGCCATTTCATCTTGTGACATCAGTTGCCTTTTTCTGTCTGGCCAGCACTGTGAACAAGCCCAGTGCAGAGCTTGCGATTGCCAGAGAAATGCAAGAAGAGAAGCAGAAATGTGCAGCTGAGGATGGGGTGAGGACAGTGGGATCATGGCAGTGGTTAATCGGCTCTAGTACCACTGCACCAAAGTCTGAGCCCTTCCTTGAACTAAGAGCGATGTTTTTCAAGCAGCCCTAGAAGTTCCAGACATCTCTTGTAATAATTCAGTCCCAAATTTCTTCCTGGTTATGCATTTATCAGGCAGACACCAGGCTCTCTCCAACTAATTTTCGAATATCTGGGCCCAGGCACAATCTTGGCTTACGTCTTTGTTTTCTCCCAAATCCGGCCCTTTCTCTTTGCTTATCTATATTCAGTCGCTTGCCAGTTAGTGTGCCAGGAACGGATGCATCAAGACAGTATGTCAATGCTTTGGAAAGACATTGCACAAGCTCACTTTGTCACCAACAAAAAAGACACCCTTGGGAACTCAGAGCCCACCTGTTCCACATTTGACACCACGTTTCACATTTGTCATGCCTGTAGTTTTGGCAATGTCCATTGTGTAGCAAAGTGACCTCTTTGCTTAGAGACAGCAGTGATTCAGAGCATGAAACCTAAGCCCTGAGGTGTCCTAGTAGAGTCAAATGCTGGGCCAGCACTGTGGAGGGTGCTGGGACTGCAGATTTGTGCTCAGAAGTGCCTGAAAAAGGCCACAGAAATAGCAGGTTTTTTCAAAGTGTGGATACTATATTCTCTGCCTATTTGTCAACAACTGCATCTTAACATCTGCTGCTAAAAACAACTTAAAACTGCTTCACACTGTCTCTTAACCACATATTCTGAACAGGAGTAGTACTGGTCTACCCAGAAGCTGCACTATTGTATACCTTTACATGTCCATTAAGCAGAAGTGTGGGGCTTGAGTATGGGCACAATGGCACTCATTACTACTTGTAGGATCAGTGATGAAATGTGAGTAAACCCACTTATTGACCTTAGTTTCCTTTCCCAAATGGTGTTTTGAACCTTCCTAAAGTTGAAGCCAGCTAGCCAGCTTTCTTGTTGGTAGTAGTGACGCTAGAGAATCTGGATGTCTGGATAAACCGAAGCCCTGTGCTAAAATAACAGTAGACACAGCCATAATGCATGACAGTCACTGCCTCAAACAGCTTCCCGTCTAAAATAAGAATGTGTTTGTATTTATGTGGGTAAACAAATAGTTCCTCCATGTGCTGTCTTCTTCCTCCCCATGAGATCAGGCAGTTCTAGGACATCAGGTTTATCACAGATTAAAATGAAGGATCAGCTAGAGCAGCTTCTTGTTAAAATACTTGCAGCTAATGTCTGCCTGAGGGTAGCAGGTTTAATGAGGTATCAGATGGCTTCTGAGGAGTCATTGCAAGATCCAAGGCAGATCTGTTTGTTGGAGCATCAGAGTATTTAAAGAGAAGTTTGACTTAGTTTTATATTAGTAGGTAACTACCTGTCTGCAGATCTGCGCTCTACACGCTACTTCTGAAACACATCAGCTGCACAGAAAAGAAAAACATATGCACTAGCTCCACATATCATGGAGGTCACAGAGAGTCAGTTTTGTCTTTAAATTACTATGTTCTGATTACGAAACACCTGGTATGCAATCTGATTTCCACACGGACAAGCTATTGGGATTGCTGTAAGATGTCTCTTCATCTTAAAAAGGCCCCTATATTAATTCTTCTCCCTCATGCTCATGCCTGGCATATGTTGTCAGGAATAGATGTGGCTAAAGCAAGTAATTTTTATCTTTGACAACAAGTTTTTAAAAGTTCCTGAAAACCACAGGATCACGTTGATTGAAGAGGCATGGGCAGAGAGCAGACGTGCAGTTATGAAGGCAGTGAAGAACAGCTGCAGGTTGGCTGGCAGGTGGTAACCTTCACAACTGACTTTGCTGCAGGCAGAAAAGCGACTGCCTGTATTGTTCTGACTGCAGCTTCGGTGGTTTATTCAAAGCAACACTGTACACAAGTGTTTGGGTGTCAAGCTGGGAAATAGTACTATGACAATGGATGCACTAATTGTCTGATTTGTTGAAGTCCTGAACTCTTAGTCACAATCCTCACCCACCTAAACCCCACTCTTGGGTCCAATTACACTCAGCAGTCTTCAGAAGTTTACTGTGAAAATAATTTGGTTTTGAGTTGAGTGTGGAATTGAGAAAAAATAGTGTTTTGCATTGACAGGAAACTAAAATATTTCTCTTTTCTCATCCGAAAAAAAAAATTCTGTGCCAGACCAAACAAAATGTTTGGGTTTTTTTTGCAGGGTTATTTCTCTTCTTCCACTTCTTTATTTGTTTATTTGTAATTATATTTAGGTAAATTTTGTTTCAGTGTATCACTTACAAGTACAAACAAGAACAATGTTGTTGTCACCAGTAGTCAGTCTTGCAAAATCACTGTGTGGCAAAAGGACCGATGGAAACACAGAGCAAAAGACGCCCTTGGGGAGAGACTCAACCTTGGGATAGGACTTCTCACATCTCATGAGAAACCCTCGCTTTGAACCACGTTTCCAAAGCAGAGTTCACTGCCTGTAACCCTTCAGGGCATACACAATTCCTGTGAGCTTTCACGGGTGCAGTTACAGCAGCAATCTGTTATCATTTATACAACTGGACTTTAGCAATCTGGAATTCCATCTAAAGCAACTAAACACAGCATGTGAGCCCTATGGGTAAACCATTATAATTCATGTACATGAAAGTGGCCAGAGCTTTATCCCTATGGAGGGAATATACAGTTCTTGCCCTTTAATCCTTCTAGCTCTGGACCAACATTAAATTACATTTTTAAGGGAGTAAGTGAAGCCACTCTTAGGTGGGAGTTGGAGCCTGTCTCATGATGTCTCAAGCACAGTGACAGTCACAGTGGGACCCTGACTTGGAGATCCATCAACAGCCTGCTAATGTAAATTGCAATATTTGGGGAGGACTCCTGCAAGCTTCAGCCGGGAGGATTTTATTTGGTTCTGGCTAGGGACTCTCAGTAGTGCTGGGGTTGAAGGAAGGAAGGGCAGGGTTCCTGATGAAACTGCAGCAGAGGCTGCTCTGTTGTTCTTGATAAGAAGCATGACAGCTGTGCCCACAACATCTGGTTTTCATTGAACCCTAGTAAGAGTTCCTTGCTGAGTCTCTTCCACCCCATATGTGGTGGTTTAATTGATGGAGCCTGAGAAGGTTTTAGGTCCAGCATGGAATGCCGTCTTTCACTGTGATATGTGACTCCAGATACAGTAAGGGCCGGGCTGTTTAGAATAGTCTTTTAAAAGCATTTCTTCTCAATATTGAATTCTGCATATATTGCCCTCTGTTGACTCAAGTGCATGATAAAGTTCCTTTTCTAAGTGAAAGCTAAGAAAAAACCTCCTGACTGAGTGGCAGGGTTCGTGGGTTTTGGTAAATGCAGGATCAAGTCAGTTGTAGCCTTGTGCGTGCGTGTGTGCGTGTGTATAGTTCCTATCCCCCCATAGCTCTGCATTTAAGAACGCAGGCACAGCCCTCGAACCAAAGAGGAAGGGGGTCTGGAGACTGGCTGTCTCAGACATTGTGGACTTCACATAAGAAGAGAGCTTTCAGGAGTGATCAGAGAGGATAGTGGTTTGGTGAGCCAGGATAAAGAGGATGTTGCACACTCAGGAAACAGCACAGAAAGCAATACAGAAAAAACAGCGGGTGAACTGGGCAAGTGGGAGGTAAGCTACTCTTAACCTCTTTCAGCTCTGGTACGCAACTACCAGAAATGATTCGGTAAAAAGTCTGTCAAGGCTTTATTTTCAATTCCAAAGCAAAAGAAGGCGGGGAAGCCATACCATCAAAGCTCCTGCACACAGCACGGTCAGAAAAACATGCCTTCCACTTCCTCTCAGCTGGATCTTTCCTACCTATGGCAAATGACTGATCCATCTGCTCAAGAGCAAAAAACATCTTGCCCAGGTATCTTGTCCCTGACAGCAAACAGCAGCAATGCCTAGGGAAACAGTCTAAACCCATTAGCTAGGAAATGTGCCTTGGCTGCTCTTAGCACCTACATCCTGCTCTCGCACAGAGACACAGCAGATATTTTCCTTAACTCTTAAAAGACCCAGGCATGAAGTCTGCCATCCTGGGCATACCAGAGCACATGCCAGTGATGTGCTGGGGCATGAGAGCGGTGATACCAGGAGGGGACAGCCTTTCTCTGGAGTGCAAACGTCATGACAAAACAGAAACTCCAACCTGAGGTACCAGAGAGTGCAATGGATAGTAACAGACCTCTAGAACTAAGTGATGTGGGCAGACCATGGGTTAGAGAGACCATTTAACCTTCTGTAGCATGCCTATCTTTCTAGAGAGGCTGAGATGTAAAGATCCAGGATTTCAGATCTGGAGCTTTGTGGACCCCTCCCAGCTGTTGGCTAGGATGACAGATATCAGATTGGTTATTTCCCTGATCCAGTACAGCAGCACATTTCACCACAGTGGTGTGGTTTTGTTAGGGCAGTTAAAACTAGACTGGAAAACGTGTTGTTCTGTGAGCCATGGAGCAAAAAGATGCTTAATTTCTTTCAGATTTGTGCCTTAACTGCTTCTACCTGGAATAAGTCCCATACCTCCTCTGACTATTGTGAAAGGTCCACCCTGGACAAGAAACTGCCTGTGCTGCATCCCATTCAGAGCTGCTCCAGGACAGCTTGGCCAGCCCATTCATCTGTGCTGTCTGTCTGTCTGGCTACTATGCACAGGGGGACTGACCCCCTCACTGCTGCCAAAGAACTGAACTCTGCTTAACTCTCCCTCAGTGCACTCCTGATCATGGGTCTCTCTTATTTACCCGGCAGCCAGAGCACACAAACCTCTAGAAACTTAATTAACTTTCAAACTCTGCACATATCTTTCAATGGTGATTGCACTTGGCCAACAAGTCATGAAGTTTATTGAAGCAAGGAAGAGACCTGATGAATGCATGGATAGGCAAGGCAAGATAAAACTAATTTCCTCAGGAAGCCCAAGGAAAGCAAGCTGAAAGGAAAAAAGGCAAGCTAACTGTAGGGAACAAATCTGACAAGTGATCTTGAAAGGGCTCTTCCACCTTTAGGTCCTGACAAGGAACCGTCTGGCAGAAGCCAGGGAAATCAGAGGGGGTCAGGAGCTGTAAGCAGCATTTTTACAGTATCAGTGAAAGTATAATACCCCTGCAGTTCAGGTGTAGTGTACTGGTGACAATGCTGGCTTGGGTAGCCTTCATCCTTAAAGTGTCTGAGTTAACTGTCGATTTTTCACAGTACTAGGAACTATGCAGTTAAATCCTGTGCATGCCTTGGAACATTAAACTCAATTTCTGGAAAACCAAGTGATAAGTATCAAGGAGCAAGAAAACTAGCTTAAGCCCAACTCCTGGACAGCATAAACACATGGGAACATGGACTGCAGAAACTATAAACACATCCGTACTTGGGAAATATTGCTCTTACTCACAGGAACAGCTCAAAATCTGCAAAACCCACCTTTGTTCAGAACTAAAAGAAGGCACCTAAATGATCAAGACTGAAAACTATTTGCTTTGCATGAACACTTCCCAGATAAGCTCTCAGGCTAGAACCATCCAAAAGCCAAATGTATGTGTGTTGTCCTCTGGAAGCAAAAATAATCCAGAGATGAGAAGTTCAAGATGGTTAAATGTTTTCTCCAAAGGCTGGGGATTAGAAGTCTGGGCAAGTAGTAGAAGAAGTAAAAAAAATAATAAAATAAAAGAAGAAACTCTTAAGTGACCTGACAAGGGAAACTTAAATCTTCTTTTTAAGGGGTTAAGTTGTACTAAAGATTGAAAAATTAAATCCACAGCTGTCTCCAGAGGACTATATCTCACTAAGAGAGCTTCAAGTAAGTTTATCATGTATCCCACACCTAGACATTGGACCCCAGGGACCACTACAATAATATTTCCTCTGGATTAGCAAGAAAGCTAGTAAGTGACATTTGTACGAGACTAAATTTAAGTGTAAGTGGTTTTCTTATTATAAAATGATAAATGAAGAATGAGCATACTGGGAAGGAAAGTTCTTACAGTTCATAAATCTAACACATCCTCGCTATTTATTTAAAAATGCACAGTTATCTCCTAAATTCGTTTTATTTGGTGACATCAGTAATTTGATGTTTTTACGTCTATCATCCTCCCAGTGAGGACCAACATGTTCTTTACAAGCCATATTTTTAATCTCATAATCCCCTTTATGAGGAATGCTTTTAATTTCAGAGACCATGAGCACTGGCATCAAGACAATATAATACATATGAAAAAATTCAAGAACAAAACTTTAGGAAACGCAGAATGGATCTGGCACAATTACGGTGCTTGCCTTCTTCTGGGATTCTTCACTACTAGCCAATAAAGCCCAGGATATGTTGGAATGCTATTAATTAACTCACCTTGCTGTGCCTTGCCACGACAACTGATATGCCACTGGGTTCCAGGGAAATCTTATGAATCATGTGAGATGCAATACTTAGCCAGAGCTGGGTGAACTAAGGACAACTTTAATATGTTAACTTTAGAATCTTAAATCCAACAGCAAATTGAGTTTTGTACAGAAGGCACAAAATAAAACTCAGACATCTATACGAACACCAATGTTGGAGCTTTGTAGCACAAAGCACTTCTTATTTATGCATTTCACACTTTCTGTGTCTGTCTAGAATACATTGAGTAACAGACCACAGGTCCCCACAGCAAAATGCCCACAGCCTGTGGAGGGACTACAGTGATGGAGCATTATCCCATTCTGCCCACAAAGTCCATCAGTGACAATAGTGTTTCCCATTTCTACGGAAAATCCTGAGTCACACACCCATGTGCTACTCTGTTCTTGTACAGATGCATATGTAGGAGGTGTAATGAAGAAAAGGCATACATTGCAAAATTAAGTGGGCAAAGTGAAATGAGGGGAATTACCTCAACAGCTTACAGATGGTAACTAAATTAGTTGAAAGCTGAAGGATTGTTTTTTCAACACGCAGCTCAACAGCATTGTAAAACTTCCATTATTGTAACCCAGAAGCTCATGAGAAATAGTAATTACTAGAGCTGAACTCCTGGGCTCTCATATTTTCTTGTCCATGGGCTGGCCAGACCAGCACCTGATCTTTCCTTCCCCCAGTGCTTTCCAGACTCCTGGAAAGTACGGCTGGGACGGTGAAGAATATTTCTTCACCCCACTTTCCCTTCCACCTCTCAGGTTTCCCGTTGCCCCCCACGCACTTTGTTTATAACACCAGCACCTTCCTCGTCTAACACAGTCTCTTTCAGGCACTCCACACACTCTCCTGATGTTCCTTCCCTCTGTTTCACAGCCAGTGATCCCTCTGGCTGTTTCTGTGCTGAGCCGGCTAGGATACCACCTGGAATGCACACTGCTCTAGAGCTCAGGCTGCCTGCACGTCACATCCACTCATCAGAGGCATTTTGGGAAGCTCCTCGGGAAAAGATATCTTGCCTGATATGATTCCAGCCAGAACTGATGGCCTAGGTGGAGCACAAGGTGGGATCCAGGCAGCAAGCAAATACAGCCTTAAGGCTCTCCTAACTGTGATGAAAACGCAGCCAAAGCTCCCATGATGAGCCTTCACTATCTGCATCTTGCCTGTCATTGACTCCCAGCTGACTGTCACATCAGTTACATTTTTTCTTACAACTGTCTCTGTTGCATACGTTTTTCTAGTTTCCACCCCAGCCACATTGCCATAGATTGTTCTGGGAAGACCAGTTAGGATGAAGGGGCAAGTGCACTATATCAAACAGAAATAAAGCATCTGCTTGGATTTCTGATGAGTTTAAAACTGACTGATCATCCACCCAACCCAGTGGACTAATTTCTTTATTATTACGAAACACAATGTAAATAAATTAAATTAGAATATGAACAGAACCCGTGAAGGAATGTACTGTACATTCATCATCCACATTATCAGATTTAAAACCAGCAGTGACTTCCATGACCATCTAGTTGGCCTTTGAGTATAAGACACAACAAAGACCCCCACTCATTGATCCCCACATCAAGACCAGCCTTATCACTACCAAGTGGAGGGATTACTCCATCCCCATAAACAATATGAAGTTATCCTTCTTACCCATTCAGCACTTGAAAGACTCCAGCTGAAGTACTGTACCCAGGTTTGGACATGGCTCTTCAAGAAAAAATGGCCTGACTGAGTAGCTTTGATACAAAAAAGGAATGGTTTTTTTGCAGCAACAACAATTCAGTGCTGGAATAGATTCCCCAGGAAGACTATAATGCCCATCACTGAAGACTGAATTAGTGACAGGAATAATATGAGTACAACTTATTTGACTTGGGGCAAGGGGATACACTAAAAGAGGTTGCTTCAGCACAATCTGCTATGAACCTAAGAGTCTGCTTAAGGAGGAACATTTGTTTCACAAAGGCATCGACTCCTGACAGAAAGACTGATAATAATGGAGAAGCATCCAGCCATAAATCCTAAGGTAAACTATTCCACTGGTTAAGTGCTATCCCACTAAAATTTCATGCTTGATTTCAGGTCTGCATTAATCTAGCTTAAATGCCTCTCCTTGTGCTTCTACTCTGCTATGCTTCTCACGTGCTTTGGTTAAAAGTAAGTGGAAACAAATACACAGATGCTGCTATCTGCAAAAGAAGCAGGATTTGCCCTTAACATGACAAACAAGGCTAGTGTTGACCAGGATAGTTCAAAACTTAATGAGAAAGATTGTGGCTGTAAAGCGTTGTGTAAGATCTTCACTTTTTCTAAGTAAAGAGCCATTGTCCGAGATACTTATAATAAATTGTTGGAATCAGAAATTTCCCTTTTGAATCTGTTTGAAATGAGTAACTCGCTTTAAGTCAAATGTCACCTGAGCAAAATCACTTCAGCTGAGGTACTCATTCCTTACTCTCTTTTTGCTTCTTTTGACAAAAACCTAAAAAAAAGGTAATTATTTTTGAGCCAAGTAGAAAGAATTTGATGATCACATGCAGAATCCTTGTCTTTTGAAGGGGAGGGATAAAGAAGAGGGGGAATTCCTGATTTATGATCAAATATAGACTTGCTCAAGTGTAAAGGAGACCCCTTCTTGAAAACACTTAAGCTGGTGCTTAACTTTATTACTGTGGCAAAATTAAGCATGTGCTTGAGTGGTTGCAGAGTCAGAACCATAAAATGTCACAGCCTTTATAGCTATGAGTCTGCTTTCTGCCTGCTGCATCTAATAAACATTAAGAGGTAAAATTCTGTCCCCATCAGGGTCAACAGTAAAACTCTCATTGGCTTCAGCAGAACCAGGATTTTGCACAAGAATATCCATCATTGTCACTGGGGCCCACAAGACGGTGCTAGCAGAGAGAGGCCATCTGCTCACTCTTGTATGGACACTTTTGTATTTAATCTTCCTATGTCTGCCTTAGTCCAATTAAAATCAACTCAAACTGAAAGCACATCCTTGGCTCTTTGGATAGGGATACTGCATTTCAGGTTGTTTGTCAGAAAATCAGCAGAAATCACCATACATACTGAACACACACACACACACACACACACAGAGAACATATTGATGTGCAGATGTGGCAGTTAAGGACATAGTTTTGTGGTGGACTTCACAGGGTCAGGTTTACTGTTGGACTCGATGATCTTAAACATCTTTTCCAACCTAAATAATTCTACGAAAATACAAGACATACTGTTCTGTGTTGTTCACAGCAATACTCCCTCTTAAAGGGTTGATCACTCAACGAAAATAGAGGTAACGTAGCTTAGATCAGTCTTGCTTAGGACATGAGTAAACTGGTATTTTTGCCTAAGTAGCAACTCTCAAGGCTCAAGTTAGGCACTCAAAGTCTACGCAGATGGTTGCTTTGTCACATCATCAGCTGAGCTTGGGCACTGTATACCTGCCTGCAGGCTTGCCCAGGTCTGCACATGCAGAGTTTATAACACTCCAGCTGCTGAGGAGCACTGAGGAACAAGATGGCAGAGGTCAGTTTTTCACCAGTTGGAAATACTCATTCAGCCAAGTGAACAAGCATACAAGGCCATCAATCAAGATCACTGTCGTGGAAGTGAGCAATTCTGATTTGGATAAACCAAGGGAGAAAACAGGATACCCTTTGCTCTGTGATGTCTAGTTAAAAGAAAGCTCTGCTTCTCTATGAAGAAGTCTCCTTCTGTTCACATCTTTAGATTTTTCTTTCTACATTTGTTTTCCATCTCTTCTATTCTTTATCTACCATATATTTAACTTGAGAACACTCTACAATTCTCTTTCATCTTCTTCTGTTTACCCACTGGCTTCACTCCCCTCTTACCTAACTACCTAACTTCTCTTCATACAGCTTCCTTCACCATTCTTTTCCTATTCTGCCTTTCTCTGCAACTCCCATGCTCTTTTCAATTCTTCTTTAAATTCCCTCACTGAAAAAATCTTTTCTTCTATCTGACTCTAGAACAGTATTTCTTAAAACTGCTCTAAGAAAAGGAACCCCCAAACTACCCAAAGAAAACAAAAGAGGAGAAATCCAGAAATACTGCACATTCCAGTTTCTTTCTGCAAAGCAATCACACTTCTGACTCAAACACCACTCCTCCTCTTTTTGTATGCTTCTACCATGCAGGTGAGGGGAATCTCCAGGGTCCTGTGGTAATGCCATAAACCACAACACACTGTAACAAAAGGGATATAAGAAATTGTGCAAAGCAATATCAACAGCTCAGGGAACGTCTGTAGAACCAGACCTTGGGCAGCATTTGGTTTACGATTTAATTTTTAAAGAATCTACCATGCACAACAAGGTTTTCAGTGTTTGTGCCGTGTGGTTTTCTAAACCCAGCATAAACTGGCTGCTGCCGACAGACGAAATCATCTGATCGTGGCACTGCTTGTGGCTCAATCGCTCCACAGCTGAGGTGTTTTCATTTGGACTCTGTCAGGCTGAGACAAGCTCTGCTGCCCTTTTACTCTCTGACAAACAGCCAATTTTAGCCCAAACATCATGGCACGCTTAACTGTAATAAATGTTTATTTTCCCCTATTCTTCAGGTCCCACATTCTTTTGTATCATTCTCATCTTGTAATCTTTGACCTACTCTATCATAGGTGGCTACAACTATTCTCTACTTGTAGGCATATGTAACCAGACTAAAAAAAGAAATTTGCAGTGAAACAGATAGAGACTGTCAGGTACTTGGCACTCCAGAAACACCAGAGTATTTATTTATACGACTGCAAAGTTTAACGCTTGGCTCGTGCTTATCTGAAGAGCTGCTGACATCACTGAAGAACTGTTGCTCTGATCAGGTAATCATATATATATTTTTCTCTTTGACAGGAATTAATACAAAATAATACTGTGATAAAAACCAGAATGAGGATAGTAACAAAAGTGTTATGTTCTAGCAATGTTTTGTGCATTCATTACTCTAAAGTAGCACTTCGTATTTCACAGGATACTTTCTTTTTCCATTTTCTGTTAAGACAAAGGCAGGGCACTGTATGGAAACCACAAAATATTTTTTGCTGTTCTGTTACAGATCATGAAAATATAAAAATTGTTAGTGTTCAGTAGGATCAGTAGACATTAAGTATTTATTCTTAATATTTCGCCACAATAAAACCAAAAGTTTAGGTACATGACTAGTATTTATTTGTGTATTATCCCCACAACTCTGGGTAGACAGTCATTTCAACTGTATATAATGGGGCTGCAGTCCAGCAAAGAGCACTCCAGAAAACAACACATGCAGGGATCTGCCCTGCATCTTATACTCAACTGCTGTTAACTGCTACAGAGTGGTATTGTCTTTCTATTCTGAAATGCAAACAACAGTCCCCACTTCTCACATAACTCTTGAAATAAATAATCTCCGCAAATCCCATGCAACAGTTTTCTTGCATTTTACAAAAAACAAGCAGAAATGAAAATCCTATTTTGAGGAAATACAAACAGAGTTTAAGAAGCCAACAAGATGCTGCTGCCTCTAGCTCTAGGTGTTATCCATTTAGTTCCTACTCAGATGGTCAGCAGGACCCATGGGCAGCTGGGATGGGCCTGCTTTACCTCTGTCATGAATATTATAACCAACAGCTTAGATGAGTCTCCATTCTGGACTCAATGCTGCTCTGATACAAACTTTAGACAAACTTCAGCCCATTAAGATCGTTTCTGATACCTTTTGATATGATGCTGTTTGGTTGTTATTTAGAGTGCCTAGAAAACAAAGGAAAGAAACAGAGGACTGAGGCGCTGGCTGTACAGCATAACATTTCCAACATTGATTTTGGATTTCCAGCCACACGCCTGAGGCTGGAGCCACAGATGTGTGACCACCCCATACCTCCTGCACCGGTAGCTGAGTGACAGTGCTACTGACCCAAGAGGAAGACTGTTTCAAAACACCTTGCTATCCAAGGCTGCCTTAAGACTGGGCTTAGCTGAGAGCTGATGCTGAGGAAAAGCAACAGCTCAGATGGCCATAATGGGGCAGGACACCACAACAGCCGCTCTTCAATCCTCCCCTAAATATTGCAACCAAGAGCATAAAGTATCCTTATTCCTAGTGCTCAAAACATCCTGAAGTACCAGGTATTAAACAGGTGGGACTGAGAAAGGGCAGGACTGATTCTTGACTCCCAGGGGTCAAGGCCCTGTGACCATGCCCTACATGGATCTTCACTCTCCTCAGTACCATTAACTTCACTGAGGGACCAGCCTCACCTGGCCTGCCCTGTGTGGGGCCTGCAGGCCGCCATGTCCCACTGGCCCACTGTGAAGGTGCAGACAAACCCTGCGGTAGCGGGTGGAATCGGTAACGGCTCCACTGGGGTGCTGAAGCCTGTGGGACAGCTCCAGCCCTCAGGGGCGCCGGCTACAGCCCCTGGTCTGCGAGGCCCCTCAGCCCGGGGAACTAACCTAGCATGGTGGGTGGAGACTGCTGCCCAGCTTTCGCATCCTGAGGGGTCACTGGGGACCATGGCTTCGTGTCCCGGTCTCCGGGAAAGACGGGGTGGGGAGGCCACGTCGGACAGGGAGGCCGCCTCATGCCTCGGGCCGGGCCCGGTGAGACAATGGCTCCCCCACGCCTCCAGAGGGCGCCTGGCCGCGCGTGGCCGGCACGGTGCGCAAGAGGAACGTGGGAGGAGCGCATGAGGGCCCGCGCAGTGCGCATGCGTGATGGCCGCCGGGCCCAGCGGCGGCGGTGGCGCGTGCGCGTTCCCAGCCGGCGGGGTGGGGCGGGGCGGGGCTCGTGCTCTCCCTGGTAACAGCCGCGCAGCGGGGCCGCGCCCGGGCCGGGCCTCCCCCCGCCGCCATGCAGGGCGAGGACGCCCCGTACCTCAAGAGGTAACCGGGGGGCCTGGCCAGGGTGCGGAGGGTAGGCGCGTCAGGTTGTCCTGAGGGTGGAAGGGAGCTGTGGGGCTGAGGCGCAGCAGGTTGAGGTGGGGGCTGGGAGTGGGGCTGAGGCGCGGCAGGTTGTCCTGAGGGGCGGCGTGGGGTGTGTGGGTGGCAGACTGAGGTGCTGAGGGGTGGGTGGGAGGTTGTGGGGTGCGGGAGCACAGTGGAGCTGAGGCGTTACGGCCTGTGGTGGGGGCTGAGTTGGGGGTTGTGAAGTCAGGGGGCAAGAAGAGGCTGCGGGGAGGGGATGGGGTGTGGGGCTGAGGGGTTACAGTTTGTGGTGAGGGCTGGCTTGGGAATGAATGGGAGGTTATGAGACAGAAATCATAGATTGTGTGGAGTGACTGGTTTGGGAGGTGACTGGAGGTTGGGGCATGGGGGCAGAAGATGGGTAGGAAGCTTTGGTTTGAGTGGTTTGGGAATGAGAGTTTGTCTGGAGCAGGCTGAGGGGTGGCTGCCCAGTCTGGTGACCAGGAGACTTGTAGGGGGGGCTGAGGGGCTGAGTTAAGGATGAATGACAGCTGTAAAGTGGGTTTAGGGTAGGCTGAGAGGTGGAATGGGTAGCATGCTGGTGGTAACTGGTTGGGGGAAGGTGGCAGTTCGAAGGGGTGCACTGGTTTGGGGACGATTGTGATGGCATTTTGTGGTATGCGTTTGGGATGAGGCTCTGAGGTGGCAGCAAGTGGAGAGGAGAATGGATGCTATTAGATAAGTGGATTGTTGTGTGTTGTGTGGTTATTAGGGGTTGGGGTGGGACAGGTGGTTGCTTTGAGGAATAGATGGGCTGGGAAAGGATATTAGACACTAAGGGCATGTTCTGGATGTAACTGGGAAAGACAAACTGGTTTGGTGGATTGGGGGAGACAGATAACTGGCTTGACAGATTGGGGGCGGACAGATAATGATGTGGGACAAATGGAATGTCTTAGGAGTTGGGATGGTAAACTGAAGGTAAGAGAATGAATATTGTGAGAATTGAGGTGCTGTATGTGTCCACATAAAGGAAGACTGGGAGGAAGGATGGGATAATGAGGTGAAGGCTGAAAAAGTGTGACTGGATTGCTGGAGGGAGTGTGAGCAGGTTGTATTGAGT
Organism: Patagioenas fasciata; assembly: GCF_037038585.1. Taxonomy (NCBI): domain Eukaryota; kingdom Metazoa; phylum Chordata; class Aves; order Columbiformes; family Columbidae; genus Patagioenas; species Patagioenas fasciata. The sequence continues at coordinate 22,809,714 of NC_092525.1, read as the reverse complement.
ATCGGGAGGGTAGGTTGTGTTTGGACAAGAAGGATCAGAATATGATTCAAGGCATAAGGATGATAAGGTGACAGAATAGGTGACGGGAATAGACAATGTCTGGGGATGGGTCCTGGAGGGGGAGCACTGCTAGATGCTGGCAGCATGTGTAAGAAAGGATAGCAGGTTGGAGAGATGATCCTGAGAGGTAACTGTGGTGTGTAAAGTGGGTGATCTGGGTTTGACGTTAAGGATATGATGAATGAATGATGCCTTTATCTGTTTGGCAGTGAGACCAGTCAGCCTAAAGAAAAGGGTCCAAGTAGGCAACTAGTGAATGTCCATCAGTTGTGTTCAGAAAAGTGCTAGCAGTCCCAAAAGATGTCAGGCCATCTAGGCCTCTGCGAAGATTTGTTGTGTGGACGGTGCCACTTTCTGCTGCCATGCAGATGATTTTATCCTTCACATCTTGAAGGACAAAAGATGTGGAGCTCCTGGTCTTTTGTTTGCTTTTTTTTTTCCTTTTCTTCCCCACCACCCCCCCTTCCCCCAACACTTTCATTTCCATGTTATTAGCATATACAGAACTTACTGTTTAGGCTGTCTGGGTTTTCCCTTGTTTTTTCTTCCTCATATGCCACATATTAAGACCCATAATCATAACAGTGGGGAAAAACCTCTTAATAATCTTTGGACATTAGTTCTGTCATGTAAATGTCATAACAGATAAAAATCTAACAGCCATCTGTAATTAAATAGATAACTGTAACTTTAGAACAGTGCATATTTTTAGCCTTGCATGTTCTGTTTGTGCCATCTTATGTGTTTTTGGAAGAATCTTCTTTATTTTGTAGTCATCACTGCTACAAGTGTAGTTTCCTCACTTTTTAGGGAGGACAAACCGAAAAACGTCAACCATGCTGTTAACATGACTGAGCTTGTGTGCAAGTCTGGTTACCCCTCTGATCCCTGTTTCCCTTTGTCATCCTCTATAAGCAGTCTCCCTCCCACCAAGTCTGACTTGCTGGGATTTGTTATTGGATTTTCAGCCTTATTCACGTGTGCAATTTGTGCCACTTGCAATTAGGATAGTTTGTGTTTGCTTTTTCCCCCTGAAGGAATTAGTTAATAAAGGGTATTCACACACCAGCTTAGGTTATGTGAGCTCAGCTGGCACACCTTTTGTCTGTAGGAAAGCCCTTTCTCTTTTAAACCTTCAGTAGGACAGGATTCTTGTTGACAAAGCAGGCAGTGAAGTGAAAGGACAGGCTGATGTGTGTGAAAGCTCCCCAGTGCATTGCCACTTCTTCCAGTTTAAGGGTGTCTGTATTTTTAAGTGTTTTATGGAGTGACAAGATGGATAGAAAATCGGTAAAGTAGATGTTTGTTGCTTTGGGAGGGAGGATTTTTTTTCTTTAAATGTTATGCTGGCAATCTGAATGCAGTGGTTTCCAAATGGAAAACAACTTTAGTGACTGTGTAGTGCATTTTAGTGTAGCTCTTCCAGCAGTTCACAAAGTAAGATTTTTTTGCAGAGAGGGAATATGAATGTGAATTGATTTGTGACTGTTAGCTAGGAAGTAGCTGAAGAAATGAGGATGGTTATGAGTGTGAGAGGGCAGAAAATTTCTGTAGCTGTTCAGCTTATCCATCTGTTCCTCTTAAGGAAAAAATTAAATATGGGAAATGATAAAACTGTTTAAGCAGTGTTAGGCTGAGGTTCTGCTGGTCACTATGCTCATCAGCAGTTTACTGCTGCCAAAAGGTCTCGCTCCTTCCTCTTTATCCCTGCTCATCGACAGGAAGTGTTATTTCCTTTCTATAGAGCACTTTAATTCCACAGCATGTTAAAACTCCCTCTGCCAAAACGTGAAGAGTTTTCTGTTGGATTGCTGGAAGTGGCTTTAAAAGGGTTTCACGAGCCTTTACACCAAGGTCACTGCCAGGAGCAGGAAAAACATGGGAAGATGTAATCCTTTTGGCAATGATGAATTGTTAGTTCAGCTTGGTTATTGTAAAATTATACCCAGCTCCTGCAGGCTGCTTGTCCTCCAGCTATCATTTTCTTTGCATCTGTAATTATTACCAAGCTGTCACTCAACAGAGGTTTGACTGTTTGACGTTTGTGCTTGGGATCTTATGGTAGATCTGAATATGGGGGAAATATATTTGGGGGTGAGCAGTGAGGGCAGGTTTCTTTTGAAATAGATTTGCTGTGAGCTTTCTGCCCTGCAAGGCTGGACCTTGTGAGAACAGAGAATGGACTGTAATAAAGCATCTGTTTCAAAGTACTATTAAAGGAAAAAAGAATGCTGTAAGTCTCTTCAAAAAAACCTGAAGTGATACGTAGATCTACAATCTCATCAAGGAAGATGTTGCTCTTTAGCAGTGTGCTGTATCGTTTGCCCTGTAACTTTGTAAGGCTGATAGTTGAACTAGACTCTTCACTTCCCACAGCAGACCTTTCTGTGGTTTGTGGGTTTTTTTGGGGCAACTGTATCTCAAGAAAAAAGGTATTCTTTGTAGTTGTATTCTGCAGAAGGGGAAGCAACCACCATAGTAGCTGGGTAGATGGAGGCATGTATTTCAAACACATTTTCTGAAAAGAGTGGTTACACTGAAGGCTGCATCTGGATTTGCTAATGTTTCCAGCGCTATGAGACTGAAGTAGTTTTCCCTGGGCTAATTGACCTGATGCTGTACCTAGCTACTGTTTCATCTATGCTGATCCAACTACTGGTGAAGCTACCTGTAAATCTGTCTATTGACATGATCTGTCTTAAAAACAAACAAAATAAAACAAAAATCCCACACACCCAAACAAAACCTCAAAACAAACAAAAAAACCACCCACCAAAAACCAAACCCACATTAGGGAGTTGTTTTTAATCTGCAGTGTTTTAGCAGTCTGGTTTATGGCATGGCTGTACATACTATACTGGCAATACCAATGGGAAAAGGGGCAAGCTTTACCACCAAAGACAGAAACATGTAATTGTTCTCTGGATGTGGTTCTGCCACTACTTGAAAATAGAAGTGAGATGTAACTTCATGGCCTTTTATCCATCTCCTGTTCTTATGGCCCTTGTATGTCTGCATGAACATGGAATTGCTGGCACAAGGGAGGAGAGACCAGGAGAGGTTCTTTTGACAGAGACATACCCAGAGTGCATTCCTGCAGAATGCTTTTCCAAACTATCTGTAGCTGTAGTAAAGCAGATAGATATGCATGATTTATACCTGATAATGGCAGCTGTTGATCTGGTAATCTCTGAGCCTAGCAACAAACACAATGAGGTAACGAACAGTAGAGAAGAGGTTTGTGCTTGAGGAGGGATTAGTGAATTTGAAATACAAATTTTTTGTAATTCATTCTTGATGGATTTTTAAGTGTTAAGATTTAGCTAGGCCTACCAAGAGGGTCTTTGAGGAATAATTTCCTTTTGTAAGTGACTATACTCACGCCAGTAGATCAATGCCACTAGCAGAAGATTTTGCTATACTGACGATGTAAAAGGGTCTCAATTGGGAAATTCACCTTCTCTGTGAAATGCATCTTTTTCCTGATTGTAGCTCCTTAAGAGAGCTGGGAGACTTAGAAATCAAATATTTATCCTGTTTATTCCTTACTTGATTTCTGTGACTAAGATTTGACCAGTGGCTTGGGTGTTTCAGTAGGTACTAGAGGCAATACTTGAAAATATGCCACTAGCACTAAGGTTTGATGCAGCTGTGTGAAATAAAGAAATATGGTGTGGAAGGAGTGCAATGCTTGGGTGTAGAGTCTGGATGAAACTGGAGACAGATTGTTGTTACTGATCTGTGTACTGGTATGTTTTCTGAGCTTTTCATTTAATCAATAATGTTTTGGTTTTTTTTTTTTTTTGTTCTTCGCATCAGGAAGGTAAAAGGAGGCAACATAGATGTGCATCCATCTGAGAAAGCCCTCATAGTCCACTATGAAGTGGAAGCAACAATTGTGGGAGAACTGGGAGACCCCATGCTGGGAGAGCGCAAGGAATGTCAGAAAATGTAAGGTCATAGCAAGTTCTGATAGCTTTTTCTGTTTTTTCACAGTGTCTTAAATTCAGTAACTCAAAAGCATCAACAGCATGTAAGAATTAATACTTTCTAATCTTTATAAAATGTAGCACTAGATTAGTGGAGGCTTAAGAAGCCAGGAAGTAACATGTGCCTAGGAAAGTTAACATCTAAAACACATGTTGTAAACTGCTTTTCATCCATGTACTTTAAGGTGCTTTGCAAAGAAAAGCAATTATTCCCACTCTATGTGGTGGAATGTTGAGGTATAGAAAAGTGAAGTGATGGTGGTTAATGTTGGAGCAAGTAATAGTATTGAACCTTCTGACAGCCTTATGTGCTCTAGCTGTTGGCTCTCCTGGTTTTTTTTATCTGTTATGCCTCCTAGTAATTTCAGGACAGCATCTGCATTTTAGTTTTTCCTGGTATTTTAAAAACATTAGAACATTCCCTATTGGAAAAGTCCAGAGAACTATTATACCTTCAGTTTCCAAGTTGCAAGTTTGGACCTTTCCTATGTTTATCTCCATGCTTAATTATTTGTGAAAATTTGAGCTGAAGTGGCTATGTGTGTGAGTGCATGTAAGAATAATAATTGAGGAAGAAAAAAAGAATCATTATATTGTCTAAAATTTTTGAAGATATCAGAAATGTTCACTTGTTTTCAGATGAATCAGCATTGCATCTTGCATCTGCAAAGCAGTGGAATTCCTTTTTGATCTCTCCTTTGTTAATGCCCACAGATTTCTTACTGCTCACTGCTTGTGGACCTGGCAGCAGGTCTGTCAGAGCTGTGGGAGACTCCTGACACAGCATCTGCAAGCACTGCAAAAGAACTTTTCTGTGTAGTCAACTCCCATAGCTGTTTCTCATTCCAGATTTTTTTGTGTATGCTGTACTCCCTTGCAGTCTTGTGCATTTTTTTGGGGCTGTATTGCAAATGAATTACTAGCTACTGTGTCTCAGATGGTTATAAGGGATTTGTTCATACAGCTGCACCTAGTGTTGCTGCTTGACTGCTGGTGGACAGTTACACTCTGTCAAATCTGTTTGACAGTTATTTGACATTTGGAGTTGAAGAGAGCCACTGCTATGACGTCACCTTTGTAAGCCATGGCACCAGCATTGGGGGTATCGGGATCATTTCTGCTTGAATAAACCAATGACTGTGTAAACATAAGTCAAAGAACTGAAGATACAAAAACTGAAAAACTGAAGAGAGACCTATCTGTGTTGCAGAATTCGGCTGAAGAGTCTTAACGCAAATACAGACATTACTTCCCTGGCTCGAAAGGTGGTTGAAGAATGCAAGCTCATTCGCCCCTCCAAACTTGCAGAAGTAGAACAGCTATTGTACTACCTACAGAATCGCAGAGATGCCTCAGTGGGAAAAGGTAGAGATTCCTATCTTAATAGGAACAAAGCAGCTTGGGACTGGGGTGGTTCATCATTGAATAACTGCTATGTGAGGTTTTTCTAGCTGAGGTCCTAACTTATATGATGTACAAGTTCTTTGGAAATAATGAGAGTGGGAAAGCTATGTAGTTAAATCACACTTGGAAAAAAATTGCAGTCTTGGAGTGAGGTGGCGGGAATCATCATTTTAACAACCAAAGTCTGGATTTTTTTGCTTAAAGTTAGTATTGATGCTACTGGCTGCCTTGTGCTTTAGTAAGACTTTAGAGGTATGGATTTTTCTATTTGGTGCAGCCTCTTCAAATTGCATCTGCACTTCTAGTGACATCAAAAGACTTTGAGGATCTTACTAGAAAGAGCTCTGTCATCAGTTTTTGCAAGGGTAGATGTGTTCCGAGGCTGAATTTGTGCTGTCTGTGAAACTGGAGTGAGGGTCTCAGAGCCCGACAAGCGTTGGTACAGTGTAGCAGACAGCTTGGGGTAATTCCCTTGTCTTAAGTTCTGGTAAACAAGTTACTTAGAACAGTAATTCTCTGCTCTGACACCAAGGCATTTTGGTGGTCCTGTTTATATCTGAAGTTCATCTTAAACTTTCTGCTCGGGTGACAATATCATATTTAACATCTGATGCTGCATTACCTTGTGGTTAGCAAGATTTCTTGCTGTTATAAAATGGTAAGCTTTGCTCTCAGGCTGGATTCATAACATAAGATGATTGTTATTTGTATGCTTTGTTTGTAACTGCTTTGGGTGTTTTACCCTCTTTTATTCTGTATATATGTGTCTTGGTGCATCACAGGGAAACTTTGCCACGGTGTACAAGCAGAAACAAAGCTGCTAAGTTCTCTCACTGTGTAAGGAAGTTTTGTCACTCTGGGCTTGCACTAAGGTCTGTTACCCTCTGTCTCCCCAGCTGACTGGGCTGTAGCTGATAATTTGGACGGAGGAGTCAAAAGGCATCTGTGGGCTTATTTTGCTCCCTGTGGGCCGTTCAGCTTCAGAAACCTAATATACCTTAGCTGTCTTAGTCTGACAGGTCAGCTGGACACAAAAGGACTTTGACCTTGATTTAAGCAGAATGTTTACTATGTAAATACTGGGTATGTTTTTGTCTGTGAATATGCAGAACTTAACTGCAACCATGTCTTTTTCTTTATAGAAAAGAAAGAGAAATCCAATAAGCCAAAAGATCCACCCCCATTTGAAGGAATGGAGGTAAATATTTGTGTTAGAATGGAAATGCAAAATCCCTTTACTTTTTAAGTAAGCAGTTATATAAAGGGGAACAGAGGGAAGAAATGCTGAATTCTGGGTTTTTTGCTTCTTGTTTTTTAAACAAAGAACTTGGTTTGGAAATATTGCACAATGGAATAAAAATAATCTCCATAAAGGGTAAAATATTTGACTTGCATACTCTCCTCTCCAAGTATAGCACACAGCAGGACAGCAAGTGAGGTCTGGAACATCGGACAGGACACAGGGAGTCATGTCTGAGCATCCTTTGTTTTGTGTAATTAAAACATCTCAGATTTCCTGATGTTTGTTGGCAATGATTCTGGATGTGTTGATTTTTTTTTTTCCTTTGTATTTTATTTTTCCTAAGATCTTAACTCTAGGCTGTGACTCTTTTGTCTTGTGATTGAATAACATTGTGATTGATGGTGAATTGTCATTTCTCTCTGTGAAACCCTTGTTTATGGCTGCTTTCAGATTGATGAAGTTGCCAATATCAATGACATGGATGAGTACATTGAGTTACTATATGAGGATATTCCTGACAAAGTGCGTGGCTCTGCCCTCATCCTGCAGCTGGCTAGGAATCCTGATAATTTGGAAGAACTGCTTATTAACGGTAATGTTAAAACACAATGGTAATTTCTCTTAATGTTGTACTGTGTATTTGTGGTGCTTTCTTCTCAATGGAAAATAGTTCACCTTTATTGTGGGATTTTCTCTAGTTTGCTAGGCTTTGATTCTCAGTACATAATAAGTTAGCTGTCAAAGCCCGGTTGCATCTCTCTACAAATGGTGCTGCTTAGACTGTTCTTAGGTGGGCCTAACACAGAAATCTTCCTGGCCTTGATCTGCTTCTGCTGTTTTTTCTGATCCGAGTTATTTCGGTGTTTAATTAACTTTAGTTGGCATTGCTGCTGGAGACGAGAGTGTAGAGTTGTATCCAACTCAGGACATTCTTTGATCCTGAAGATCACAAAGCTTGTTGTGAAAACGGGTTCTGGAGGCTAACATAAATATAGGTTTCTAGTTTCCAAGAGAATTAATAAATTAAATCTACATGCATCACCAAAGAATTTCACTAGCACACCATACTCTTTTTCTTAGGGATCCATTTTAAAATCTTATCAGAATGCGTGATATGACATTCACATTGCTGTCCTTTTGTGCCTGCATACATTTGTGCAGTGCCATGCGCATTTTGAGAATTACATTAGTGTGGAATAGTGTGTGTTTGTAAATATATATGTGTACTTGTATATACATTCTTGTTTCCCATTGCCCCCTCTATTCCGGGGAGAAAAAAGGACTTTATAGTCTATAAAGGTGTCAGACAAACGAAAGATAAGGGCAATACAAACCAGACCTCTAAAGTGATGGTGGGTTCATGTCTTGTTAATTTAATAATTTTTTTCCTTTGCCCTCTTCCTTTTTTACTGAGCCCCTGTACCCTCATGTTCTTCGAGTAAATTATGACTTCAGCATGTACTTTACCCAGGCAAGATTATGTAAGAACTGGGATGGGAGGGGAATGGTAAGCCATGAATTAATGGCTTGTCCTCATGAGTTGTAAATACTGCAGTGCTTGGAATTGCCAGTTGCTGCCTTTCTCACTCTGATCACGTAATGTGGTGTGTGTGAAGAGGGTTTAGATAGGGCAAAGGAATGGAAAAGATAAGTGGTTCAGAGAGGAAAAGTAAGCTGAAGTACAACAAGAAGAAATAGCAACTTTGTGTTAATTAATAATTTGGTTTCTACAAGGTGGGGGGGAGGGCGGAAATAAATAGAAATAAGTGGATGAAAAATTATAGTTGTCAAGGTAGAAAATAAAGGGGATTTGGAAGTGAACATGGTGATGTTTTAGGTAGTATGAAACATACAGATGGCAGAGACCAGGAGATCTTAAGGTTAGTGGAAGTATTAAGATGACCTTAGTGTTTGGTTGCAGTTTCCTTGTATGTCGCTCCTTCTTAGAGCTTGTGACTGGATGAACACCCTGGATACTTCGTTTTATAATAGTACTGTCTCCAAACAGAACTTGAGTAGTGTTGCATGTTAAAGTGAGAACTCTGAAAACCTTCCATTAGAAAACTGTACAGTAAGGTGTATTCAAATTCTGACTCTCACAAGACAAAAAATGCTTATGTGTCACTTCAGAAACTGCCCTGGGTGCATTGGCTAGAGTGCTGAGGGAAGATTGGAAACAAAGCGTGGAACTTGCTACCAATATAATTTATATTTTCTTCTGCTTTTCAAGGTGAGCGCAGAGTCCCTATGTGTAGGGACATAAGGAACTTCTCTCTCCTTAGTGGTTTTTCGTTTGTTCTCTGCACTGCACTACAAAACCTCACTGAAACAGGGAAAAAATATACTAAGATGGAAGCACACTTGTGATAAATGACAAAATTGAGGCACAAAATGAACCCCTGTGGTGAGGCAGTGCATAGTAGAGCTGGGAAGAAACTAGTAAGGATTCAGACCCATAGCTTATAGGCTGAGCTGCTGCCTTTTATTTCCCTCAGCGTTCCTACAGGAAATAAACAGTATTCAAAACGGAGTGCTTGCTCTTATTTAGATATACCAGTGTTTCAGCATACTCTCCCTAGAAATAATTCAAATGGAATTTGCATTACAAATTGATTTTAGAGCTCTGTTAAGTTTATGATGAATAGAGGGTCCTCTGAAGCACTTATAATATGAAAACTGGGACTGATTGGCAAACATTTTCCTTTACGCATGAAAATTGGAATGTGTTTTTGTCTTGGCTTGGAACAACACACTGCTTCTTGTCCTTCTACAAGTGTGGAAAAAATATTCATGTTTTCAGGAATTGTTTTTGTTTTGAAATAATTTTCCAATAAAGAAGTGTTATAATGGGGCATAGAATAAGTATCTTTTTTTAATAGTTCATGTGGTGCACTGTTGGGACATTGTTAGCATAGATGTTAAAACAGATTTGGGGTTGTTTGCATTTATATTTTTTCTCACCTGTTTTTTTTTTCTTCAATGGAGTTTTTCTCAATTTCATGGAATAATCACACACTACAAAATTGGAGCTCTGTGTATGAATATCATCGACCATGAACTGAAAAGACATGAGCTTTGGCAGGAAGAACTTGCTAAAAAGAAGAAAGCTGATATCCTTTTGATATACTGGGGCAGCTTGATGGCTTCTGACTGCTCTTGGTAGCTGTTGCTGAGTTATAAGAGATGAGCACACAGCAACTTCTGTGAAAGTAGTGCAAAATACAATTGCACATATGGAAAAGACCAAGAGTAAGAAGTATGGGCTGCTGAAGGGATTAAGCTGGATTTAGTAAAACGCAACAACAACAAAAAGTTTTATTTTATCAGCAGTATGTCTTTGGAACATTTTTGCTGACTAGTAGGGTATAATACATCCAGGACTAAGAGGACATAAAAACCCCATGCTGTAGATTACAGGTGTAGCAAGCTGTTGCTGAGGTAATGGCTTTACCCTGACTATTCCACACATCTCTTGCTTTTTAGCTAGTGATTGAATAACACCTTTGAGAACAATAGTCATCTGGACTGTGTAGCTTTTATTTGAACTCCTTAGCTTCTGCTATTTACTTGATGAAGATCCTGAAAATCAAACACTGAAAAAGGACTACGAGAAAACTTATAAGAAATATCAAGGGCTGGTTGTAAAGCAGGAACAGCTGCTCCGAGGTACCAGATCCAAATAGCAAATTATTTCCTTGTTGGTGAAGGTGGGTAGAGGGTTTTACTGGATGCTTGCTATAACCAGGATGTCTTAAACATACTGAATGTGTGGATGAATAAGCAAGAGCATTGCCAAAGAACAGGGAGAAGATGGGTACTTACTCGGATTGTTTGACAGTATGTTAACAATTTTTAAAGTGATCTGTCAGTCTCAGAGGAAAAACAGCAAAAGTGATCCACTTAACTTTGCCTTGTTCATGATGTTGGTTTGGGAGGAGTTGGACAGTCTGGGTTTGTACATTTGATTTGAATTTTTTAACTTAGCCTGTAGCTGACTCAAATTGAATAGTTTTCACTCTATCTTGTTTTTGTGCTAAAGTACACTTAATTTTAGATTGAAATTATCTGAGTGGCAAAGCTATACAAATAAGGGCTTTTTAATGGTTACCATTGAAATCGAAAGAATTTTTTTTCAAAGCCACTATTAGTGTTAATCTTCTTAATGCTTTCCATTATAAACAGGAATAAAAAAACATTTGTGGTCAATTTCATTCAAAATACACTGGGAAGGGAGTGGAATGCTTCTGAAAGTCTTGTCTTAAGCACTTAGTCTCTATATAGAGACTTGTTTAGTTCTACTGTCTTTGATCTGTTGGTATGATTTGTATTGGACTTTGTTAGTTGCACTTTACCTGCTCCTAAATCTTGCTGAGGATACCCGCACTGAGCTGAAGATGAGAAACAAGAACATTGTCCATATGTTAGTGAAAGCACTGGACCGTGATAATTTTGAGCTGCTTATCCTGGTTGTATCCTTCTTGAAGAAACTCAGCATTTTTATGGAGAACAAAAATGATATGGTAAGGCTTGCAGCAATCTACTACAACATTGGAAAAGTATGGACTCTGACAACTTTTTGTGGTTGGAGGGAAGAGGGAGATACCTCTGTCCCCACTCTAAGTTTCCATAGCACTGATTGTCTTTTGTTACTAGGAAAATAAATACAACATCCAGCTGTAACATACTGCAAAAGTTTTTGAAGAACTGTCATCCCAAACAATGAAGACACCTCAAAATATGATACATGAAATTCCAAATTTTGAACTTAACACCCTGAAGTCTTGTCATAGCCCCACTTCTAGAAATGCCCATGACCCCTCCCCTGGACTAGACTCTTATGGCAACATATTCTTGTCTCTGTCATGTATTGTCTTGGAAAGAGGGGTAGTTATCCTTTTGCGGTTTGCTAGACTATTTTACTTCTTTCCTAGGTCAGCTTGGTCTTTTAGGCAAAGGCTCGAACTTCTGGAATTATAGCTTGTTTGTTTGTTTGTTGTGTTTTTTTTTTTTTTGGTGACTTTAAGCTTTAGCCAGGTACCTCCTTTACTGATTTCCCAATGGCTTGTATTAGATACATGCCTTTACTTCTGTGCCTTTATGCCAGTTTGTAAAATGAAAATGATAAATTCTCCTTATCCAAGAGGTAATCTGAGATTAATATTACACTTAGATTGTGAGATGAAAAGATCTGTTTAAATGTAATAGAAAATTAATTGCATTTTTATTAGTGAACCTGTCATTTGCACACATATGCACTGAACATTGCAGAGAAGAGGTATCTCCTTTATTTATGTATGGGTGTCCTATTTCTTAACAAAAGACAGACACCAAGCATGTGTTTTTGGAGGTATGTTTATCAGGTGATTGGTTGCTGATTTAGTTTATACTTGTGTAGTGCCCTGAAGGACTTTTTTAGGAAAATAAGGATTAGGTCTCCAGCCCACTGATTTGCTGGCACACTTTCCACATTCCGTTTGTTTTGGTGGAAAGACAAATGAAACAAAATTGTTGAATTGATTTTATTGCAGAGTGTTTTAACCGTTTTGAAAAGACTTGAGAAGTTTAGTATGCTTCAGGTCAGCTGTCTATTGGAGCATTTCTTACTGATAACACTGTGGAGAAAATGTATCATCTTTATTATTAAGAAAAGGTATGAAAGAAGGAGAATACTTTTATCAGGTGCTAACACAAACATTTCAAAGACAAAACTAACCGTGATTCATTGTGTAATACCCAATTCTAAGTAAAGATGAATAATCCATATATATTTATAGAACGTTCTTTCCCTTGGTGTTCAAATACCATATTAAATTCAAAGCCGTAAAGTAGGAGTTCTTGCTATCTGATTGTTTCTGATCAAAGGTATCCAGTCAGTTGTTTGATTATTGCACTGTGCCATGTAGGGAGAACTGTACTTTCTTTCCTTAGTATTTATTCGGTGTGTATTTATAACTGGAAGGCTAGTTGTGTGCATGCAAAAGTTTGAAGAATGCAGAGTAATTTTATGTGCTTCCTTCTGGCCAAAGAAGGTTCTGGGAAACAAAATAAGTATGCATTTAAAAGATTATGTCAAATAAAAGCAGAGAAATGTTGCTTAAAAATGATAAAAACTTTCTGAAGTCTTGCCAGTCAATGGTCAGATGTCTTTTCTGGCTGGTAAAGTGAACACAATCTCAGGAACTGATACCACTTCTCAGTTCCTCGATTCCACTTTTTAATTTGAAAGTGATACATGTTTCAAGATGACTTTCAAACTTTTATTAAATTAACATAGGGGGTGGCGTGCCTCTTCTGAGACCCTGTGCAAAGTTCTGTCTAGGGATTCATTTGAAATTCACAATGAAAGGTCTCAAATTCTTTTTCGATGCCAATTTTCTGTCTTTCTTGGTTGGTATGTCTTTGTCTGTATTTGCTCTAGTTGCTACAGACTTGCTTGTATTTATGTTTAAATGAATCTGTCCCTTGGCCCCAATCAAGTCTTGCAAGTGATGCTTTGACCACATTCTTGCATTATTGCAACTGTGAGGAATATTTCCAAGACATCTGAACTGTTCAATTCAAAATCTTTTTTTAATCAGCATTACCCAGTAACACAATCTAGAAGACTTTCAACCACAAAGACATAAGCAAACCTCCTTCAGATGGAAAATGCATCGATAGTCACTATTGTGGGTACAAATTGTGTATGTATTTGCTATGCATGCATGTGAATATACAACATGCTGAGAGGGCTTTTACATTGAAGACAAAGCTAAGTTTGGATGCATTGTGGATTTTTCTTTTTCTTGGTACACAGGTTGAAATGGATATTGTTGAAAAACTTGTGAAAATGGTACCCTGTGAACATGAAGACCTGCTGAACATCACTCTTCGACTCTTACTAAATCTCTCCTTTGACACAGGCCTGAGAAATAAAATGGTACAGGTTGGTCTGCTTCCCAAACTCACTGCACTTCTAGGTATGTTTTCTTTTAACATAGACATTTCAGCAGGGACAATGAACTGTTTGCATCATGATACAGTGGGCCTAAAAGCTGCTATATCACTTTTTTCTTTGCCAAAGAGCTTCCTCATTATTCTCAATTTTTTATCATTCAAATAATCTTTTCAGATGCAGGTTTAAATGGAAGTTTAAAATAATGTGTTTCCCAGTAGATTTATTCCTCTTAAGCTCCTGAATGTGTCTTCTGGTTGTTAAAAATAACATTCATAGCTACCTGAAAACACAGGAGTGATGCTTGTAATTTTTGGGGAGCACCTAGGAAAAATAGCCAGCAACTTCACAGAGCTTAGCTGATGGAGACAGCAACTACCTCTCTTTTTATTTTCTTTTTTTTTTTTTTTTAAATGAAGCTTGATATATCTGCTGCCTCTTGTTACCTTAATGGTCCAGATAGAGAGATCAGAAGTTTCCCAGCTTTGTCAGCTTCAACTCTAGGCAGTGCTGATTTTTTTTAGACTTTCAGCTTGACAGTCTGTAAATTGTGTTAAAATCACGTGAGTACTTTAGATACAAGTGAAACTTTTTGTTGTCCATAGGGGAAAGCAATAGAGACAATAAGGAGTTTGGGAAAATGCAGAGGATTGTCCGATTTGATCGTTGTTGTATGCTGGAGTTCTCAGGAGGGAGTTTTTTATTGTTCCTTTTGTGTTCCTTTTGTGTTCTTTGGCTGATACTATCTAGAGACCCTTCTGGTAGATGCACTAAATGTCTAGCAGGATTTGTCCATAAGAATTGCTGAGCCCTCATTTTTAAGTGGGAAGTGAGGATCTTGTATTGTGAAGCCCTAAATGTGTGAAACACTGATGCAAGACATTGTTAAAGCTTTCTGAGATCTGTTGGGTCTGGGATGTACTAAATCCAGTGCAGCTGGTGTATCCAGATGTGATGGAACAAGTGGAATGCAACAGTAAATCTGTGAGCTTTCTGTCCTAGCTTTGTATAGTCTCTCAGGATTACTTGCCTTCTCAATTTTACATTCAGCCTCAACATGGCCTTATTGCTGTTTAGTACACAAGTTAATACCATGAAAACTTAGACTGCTTTGGAAGCCTTAATCCTGTTGATGATTAGTAGAACAGGTACCTGATATATCCTGAAATAAGTCGGTTCTTTTTATGCTTTCTGCCCCACAGCCATGTTTGCACTTGATATCTATCTGGGCTGAGCTAGGAGGAAGAAGAAAAATGGCATTTGGAATCACTCTTCTTTATACCTTTTTTTTTTTTTTCCTTCAGACAATGTTATTTGGCAGTGAACTGAGAAGTAGAGGCTGGGCAAGAAATATGCTTTCTCATTTGAGAGAGGATCTGGCTAGATAGTCTGATTCTACTTGGATTGCAAGTGTTCTAGAGCAGGAGGTTGTCTCTTATTTGTTTGTAGAGCAGCTGGCACTACGGTCTAAGGCTTCTAGGTGCTTGTCACTCCAAGCAATGGCATGACACAAATCACTGAGAAGTCCCTGCTCCCAGAAATTCCCCATTTAATATTATAGTCAGACTAAACTCCTCAGTTAAATATCTGCTCTCTAGTGTCTAATTCTGATGTGGAGAGGAGAATTTCTTTACAAATGCCATTCTCTTAGGCTTGTAAGTAGGCCTCCGTGAAAGGCTGTTTAGCTCAGAACTGGCTGCTAAAATTGCAGTCTGTTCCTAAAGTGGCTGTAAGGGTAATCTACAGCAAGTTCTGCTAGTACTTCCAGAAGCTTCACTGTCTGTATGGATCCACAGGCTGGTTAGAAAATGTAGGTAGAAATATTGTGTATTACTTGTTTCTTAAGCCAGCCCTGTAATTTGTGAGAATCTTTTGATAGGGTGATGCAAATAATTCTCTAATACATGGTTTTATGTATCCTGTCTCAGGAAAGCCTGCAACCTTAATAATAATCATGTGCTGGATGCCACTTTTATACAGGTTACTTGGGTATTAAACACACATTATTCAAGTCAGTACCATTTGGCTTACACTTGCAGGTTAACTTAAAGTGCTAACACACCTCAACAGCTGTTGACAAGTTACCATACAGCTTCTAATGCCAAGAGGTCAAGTTTGTTGACTCAGCCTACTGAAATTTAACATTTGTGCATGCTGTGCCTTTGAGTCTTAAGCAATGGGTTTGAGATGGGGATAAATTAAGTGTAGTAGGTGTTTAAGAGGAGAGTTGAGATTGCAAAGAATTAAAGGATAGGATTTGTAAGGTAGTGGTTTACAGGTGAGCACTGAGATAGCTGCAGTCTGCAGTTGTGGAAGATGTGCTGCTCTGGAAGCAGGAACGCTCTAAATGTAGGTGGAGGCTGGAAGCGGAGGGGATGGACTAAGTAATGGCATGGATATGTTGGAGGAGGACCATGTTCTTTCTTTCCATCTCACTCCAGAGTGTTGAGGCTGCTGTTGAAAGCATGGATATGAGAAATTCTGCTTAGTCTTGGTTTCCATTTTAATTAGCCTTTTCTTTTTAATAATGCCAATGTCTGGTTCCCCATGTAGCTTTGCCAGTCAGTGCTGCTTACTATTTTTCGTGGCTTTTCTTCACAAGTCTGAAGTATTGTATGTGACAAGACTCCTCTTGCTCCCTCCAGGCACCCAAGTTAATCAACTACAGCTGATGTTTGTTATACTCTGGGTGCAGTTGAGGGAAAACTTGCTTCAGACTGGAGATCAGAAGCTGGAGCAGAGCTGTGAAGGCCTGTGAGATATAGCGTGCTGTATTCAGGTTTTTCTATACTCAAGCTGCTTAATGAAGTCTGAAAAGAGATTTTGTTGATTTGTGTGACTTCAGTTCTTTAAGTAAACCTTGTAGTTGTTGAGTCAGGGCCTGGCAGAGGACATTTTTTGTACTTGTGGCTTTGCTTTAATACTTAAAAATTATATTTACAGAGTGATCTTTGTTTTTTATTTATTCTCTGTGTGAATGCCTTATGTGCTAGTGATTGTGAATGGCTTCAGTGGATTAAGGTGAGAATTCATGTGAATTCACTAAGTGGTTTAAACTAGATGTTTGCCTGAAATGTGGAAAACTGTTAGGAAATAGATTCTCTAACAGTAACACAGATTCAGTGCCCTCTAATCATGACATCTGAAGGAGATACCCAAGCAGCACACTAGAGACTATTCTGTGGAGGTTTGCTTCATTCTTACAGTCCTCTCATTTTGCTTGGCAGGGCATAATTCAAGTGAAGTGGAGTAGAGAAGTGACTTGCTCCAAATGAACTAGAGTTTGGTGGTTAGTGTGTTCACTTGTGGAAAGTGAAGAGGGGAAGAGAAGGAGGGAAATGTAGAGCTGAACTTCAAGAAAACAGATTCGCATCCTTCCTTTATCTCTGGGCATGCTGCTCTTCCACTGTTGGACAGAAAGGAAATGTTATCCTGTTTCATAATTCTTCCCCTGGATGTGTGATTGGTTTCTAAATTAAATGTCCTGGCAGCAAACAGAAGAAAACATTGTCTACAAGGAAGAGTAAAAACCCCTCACTTCTTGTTTGGACCAAATCCACTTTGTTTTTCAGTTAACTGGCCAAACCAAATACAAAATTTTTAGTACAGCCTTCTTAAATATATGCACAGCTTGTGATTCACATTCTTTTAATAAGGGTGCTATTTTGTGCTGCGTCTGAGTGGTTCCTTACCCTTTGTGAAGCGAGACAAATAGTTCTCCATTCTCCATGAGAACAGCAGGCGGTCTGTACAGCAGAACCAGCTGAGTACCACTATGTGTGTTACAGAGGTTGCAAACTCTTCTTGGTGGGCCCCTGTTCAGAAGGAGCTGCTGGCACTATGCAGGTGTGGCAGGCAATGCTGGGGTTTCTGTGTCCACCCATTAGTTAGTTATTCCCCTTGAAAGGATATTAATGATAGGAAATGGTGCAAAACCTGTTGCAATGGGAACTGTGGTGCTGCGTAAAGGAGCAAACGTTTTTTTCTATGATGTGTGCATTCATCCCTTTGAGCTGCTGGGCAGTTCTTACGTGTACTGATGCATGTTGTCTTGAAATGTCATTTCCTTTAATTCACCTCCCAGTGCAACTATGATTAAAGAATGAAAACCCATGATGCTTGGAAGTCAGGCTCAAGTGTCTCCTCTTGGTTGCTCAAAATTACTAGCTGCTTTGAAAAATCGAGGGCTGATTGAACACAGGTATTGGTGAGCTGAAAATTGGGTGGGTCACAAAAAAGTAGTTGTTGCAAATCAGGCTCAAATGGGGCATGGAGTGCAGAAGGGTTGTGCACGTGTTACACAGTGCCAAGATGTTCAGTCTCAAAAAGGTTTTAGGTGGTGATGAACATCTTGGGTTATGTTTTTCAGTACAGACTACAGTGACTGAAAGAAAATTGGCTTTGTGGATTTGTGTTTGTTATTCAACACTCTGAAACATGATGTGATCAGTCCCAAGTAGCAATAGTACCGTTTTGCTAGTCATACTATGTATTGAGCCGAAATGCCTTATTAATGTGAGCATCCTGGCCTGATGTTCTGAATTTCTTCGTGTTCCAAGCCACCTGATCTTTTGTAGAAGTCTGAGGACTCTGCAATAATTTGCAAAGTCCAAAGTAGGTCACACTTTTCTATTATAAGTTATTTATTTAGACTGGAGACAGCCAGAGAAGAGGGTAATGTTTACAGTCTGAATTAGTCCTCACTGAACAGTCTGCCTTCACTAAGTTCATAGATAGAATTTTTGAGTGTTTTATTATCTAAAATATTTTCTGGAAACTGCTGAAATTCCTCTAATATTTTTCCATTCTTTACAGTTTAGGTTTAATGAGTAATCAAAGAGTTACCAGACAGTTGTATGTTGGGTTTCTTAACAATCAAATCTTGATATGATATGCAGCCAAGCTGTATTATATGTTGACTGCTGTTTAAAAGCCCAAGAAGTACTTTGCTCTCTAATTAACGGACTGCTGTGGGTTTTTAATGTTCTATTCCTTTTATGAAGGTTTCTTTTAAGAAGGCTTAAAGTAGAGTGTTCTCTTTATGAGTTCACTTGGCCTTTTTGTAATGAACTTATTATGGAGCTTCACACATCTGTTGAAAATTGGAGCTTCTTATAGGCTACTGCAGTGTTTTTTCTGACTTTAACAGGGCTCGTTTATCCTATAAAGAAACATACATTTTCTTACCTGATCAAGTGAGCAAACAATAGGGGTCAGATGTGGCAAAGACCCTAACAAAAAGCACATGTCCAGCCATCAGAGTGAGGTAAAGTCATATCGGGATTGCTTGAAGTTATTAATGGCAGTAAAATTTATGCTTCCTCCTGTTTTCCCAATTAAATTGAGAAACCTTTTTTTCCTAAGGTGGCTCTGCAGCAGCTGGTTCCAATACTACTTGTGTGAATATTGCCTGGGGTGTCTCCATTCCTTTATAGTAGAGGCTGGCTGAAGCACATTAAGTAACAGTTCAAGTACAGGGACCAGTCTGTTGGAAAGCAGTAATTATTAAGGGATTTATTTTAATGGTAGGTTTTTTTATAATTTGTGGTGAGTATGGCCTAGGCTTAAAAAAACCCAAGCCATGACTACCAAACAAACAAACAAAACCCCACCAAAAGAAACACAAAACAGAAACATGTCTTAACATTCGACTTCTACATCTTTATTAGATCTGCAAATAAACCCGGCATGTCTAACTGACTTAAGGAGAGTATTGGGTGCATGATGTCTTAAAAACCCAGCACTTACTTAGATAACTATGGATTAGAGAACTAACCCTAGTATTCTTAAAGAAAATTGCCTTCTGATGTTGAGAAATACAAAACTCAAAGTAGAGAGGCATCAATATCACTAATATTGTGTATGAAGCAAAAATAGAATCCCAACTATTTTTTTAGAATAAAAACCTTTACCAGATCCCTGCTTTGTGTTATTGATATCAGGAAAGAATAACTGGAATTTATAACATGCAAGCTTATATAAGTTTTTTGAGGGCTGTTGTCTAAGATTTTTCTGACTCCTTTACCGCTGTCAGGAGTTGGAAACAAAGTGGTTTTCCATTTTGTAGCTATTACAGGTGGAACCTGATTATCTGAACACTCAGCCTTTCAGGTTTGGGTGAGTGAAAGCTCATGGCTGTGGTGTGCTGCTCACCAGTACGTGTGTAGTTAGCTGTGTTGTTAGCTTTTTTTAATGAAGAGGATGACTTTGGTGTAACAAAATTAACTTAATGGGTCTTGGCTGAAAATAGATGTGCCTAGGACAGCAACAAGGACAGGAGTGGAGATACGGCAGCCATCAAAAATGTGGGAGCCAAGTTTGTGAAAATTCACTCAACTGATGAATGGGAAGCTTTCTCTGAGCTTGTAGGTCTATTGTGGAGCTTACGATATGTCACTGCGTAATTAATTGAATTATTCTGTTTCTTTGCATATTGCAAAAGCAAATTAATACTTATCAGCAAAAAGTAAATCTAGTCTTCTATGTGAATTGTTGACATCTGAAAGCTTTATAGGGCATAACTTGGATGCCTAGAGCATGACAGGACAGAAGTAACCAGCTCTCTTTTATTGGAAAATCTCCATAAAGAAGGGATGGCGCACTTCCACTAGTTTTCCTAATCTATGGTAAAATCTTCATAAAACCTGTATGAGGACCAGGCTAGAAGAGAGAGGAGCATCTTTTCCAGAGCCCCTGTGAAACCTGCAGGCAGAGGGATGGTCTTAAAGGATGATGTGGAACAATTTTGCGAGTGTAGAAGTCCCATAGAACCTGAGGCTTTTATAAGTTCAGATGTAAGGGGGAAGGTTACAGTCTGCTTTCCCTTTTGGAAATGTGTAAACATCTTAACTCTGGAGTTTCTGCTGTTTATCTAAGAGTTTCTCAGATGATCTGCTCCAGTCAAGACGGCCAACTGCAGATTCCCTATGTCTGCAGTTGCTAAGGTGAGAAATCCTGTGTCAGTCAACAGTATTATCTTCAGACCCTTTGAGCTGATGGGCGAAGACATACACTAACATAAAAATATATTGCACTATAGTGACTATACTGCTAGTATATTCTGTTCCTTTGGTCGTTGACATTCAAATGCTTTGCAGGGTGGGTTATAATTTTACATGTGAGTAGTCTCATTGCATAAAGAAAAACTTTCTTTGTGAGGCTGGGGCCTCAAATGTCTTTTTATTCTTTTTGGAAAAGCTATCAGATCTGTGAGAAGTTTGTAGATGGTCAGTCAATTACCTTTTAAATAACAAAGCTGTAATGTTTTCACAATAAGAATAATACAATTGAATTGTTTGTCTTTCTTCCAAGACTTTACACGTAAGAGTATGCTGGTGCTTGCATAGGAACATGTCTTGAATAATACAAAACTTAATTCTTGTTATCTGAAGACTCAAAAACTCAGCCAGAATTTAACTCCATGTTTTGGGTTGGTAGATTTGAATTTAAGCTTTGTGCTTCAGCAACTTTGAAACATGGGAAAAACAGTTTCCATTTCAGTGCAGTGAATCATACCTTTCTCAAAGTGAAAGGGAGCAAGGAAGCATCCTGTTGTGGTTTTTTGTTTTTGTTTTCCTGTCTTTGAGCAGTAGTATTTTGAAATATGGCCGCACCATCCATTCAGAACCGAGGCTGCTCTGCTATGGAGCTGTGCACCCGCAGAGCCAGGATCATGGAAAACTTCCACCTATTTCCATTCCCATTCAATTCCAAACAGGAAGATTGGAAGAGAGGTTTTACATCAGACAAGTCTGAATATTTTCTAGTAGTTGTAATTGGAGCAGTTGATGTAATTTAGTGAAATATAGTACAGATATGGCAAAAATGATGCATGTCCTTCTATAACTTTCTATTTCATTGTATGGTATTTAATTTACATAGCTTGATGGGGACTCCTTAAAGAACAGCTTTGTGTGGAATTTTTTCCACCTACTTTGAAAGTAGATGTTTTCTTAGTTTGACTCAAACTAAGAACCACCTCTTCTAATTTCCAGTTTATTTTAATAATGGTAGTGGATTATTTTTCAGTTTCTTACTTTCTTTCTTGATCATAGCTTGACTGAAAATGTAGTTCTTACTGTGGAAAAAAGGGAACTAGCTTTATTTTCTTCCGGGATAATCCTATTGCCTCCTGTTTTCTCTCAAATCTGAACTTCTAATTGATTTATCTTTCGTTTGTTCAGTATGGGATATTAAAACAAATCATATTCCAATTTCCATGTGAATTCATATGAGTTCAAGTATGGTTGTAGGACATTGTAAATAACAAAATACTTTTTTTCTCTAGGAAGATCGAGCCTCAAAAAAGAACATATCTAAATATAGCAGTGTGTTTTCTACCCAGTGACTATGCTTTGTTGTCTTCTAAGATTAGCAATACTGTAGTGAGGTGTTTACTGTCTATTTTTCAGTCTGTCTTGCACAGAATTCCAGACAAAGAGATTGAACGTGAGGCTCCAGATGTTCAACTTCATTTTTGTCCGTGGCTGTAACATTAAATAACTCAAATTAGTCGTTTATTAGTCCTTTGGCTTAAAGATCGTCATTATACTTTCTTTTCTATTTCCTACAATAAAATAGTTATCCATATTTCAAATGTGGCATGTACTTAGTTCTTTCAGGGAAGGAAAAAAAACCCAACCATGGTGAGATCAGGGTTTTAAGTTAGGCTTATGATACGAAGCCAGTTTCAAATAACATAAAGGTGGCACAGAAGGGGTTATTAGTATGTAATTAATATCACAATGTATTATTTACAATGCCTAGTCTCCTTGAGTATGAGCGGATTTGAAAATTCTTTCAGCTTCTCTTGATAAAATAAACGGATATATCCAATACTATTTATATTTACATATGTAAATCAAACCAATATGTGTCTAAACCACACATGGAGTAACTTAACCCGACTGTTTCAGAACTGATTGCAGGGAATAATGTGGGACAGAGGTAAGGAGAGTTACCTTTCTATCGCTTTTTTTTTTTTTTCTGAAGATCGCTGCTAAGTATGATACATGTGAATAAACTCTTGTTTTCTGACAGCAGTGTGAGACAGTGTATAGAGCTGATACTCAGTTTGTGACATTCGTATCCATCTCGATTTCTTATTTGCCTAATTATTTAGCAAATTTGACTCAAGATTATTAGAGCTTGAAACTGAAATAAAGATTCAGTCTGCCATTTTAATAGGTATTTACCGTCATTTGTGTTCTGGTTTTGATTTAGTGTAGTTAATGTTTTACACGAGTCGAATAAGGGTGTATTTCATATCTAATGTGGAGACATTGATGATTCCATTAGAAATGATGGCTACTTGAATTACTGATAGTATTACATTTGAATAATTTAGTCCATAATTTGTATTCTCATTTTTACTTTAGCATTTGAAAGCTGAATCCTGCTGCTGCAATTCAAATTGGCGTTTCAGTTTTACAGCTTTAGGGTTTCTCTTTTGTTATCCTGGAGCTGATGGAGGGGTTTTTCAGTTTAAGCTCACAAACTCAACCAAAATGTAGGACCTGATCTCGTGATCAATAGATTTTTTTTCCCCTTTGACTTCTGCTTCTAGTACCACTTAGATCTTCGACCTTAGTGAGAACTAGACGTGGAATTTAGGCATTGGTCCACAGAACTGGCACATGGCTCCTTATTAATGTTCAAAAGCTAAAAATCTGAAGCCATTTTGAACTCAGAACCCATCATGTATTTATTTCCCTCTCTAATTTGCAGAAAACTAGTTGTGAAAATAGCCTGAGGGACCTGATATTTTTCCATCCCAGCTGCTCCAGCTGAAATACAGCTGCAAAAAAAAAAAAAAAATCTAAGTATTGTTTCTATAAACTGTTGAGTGTATTTTATAACACAATAATTCCCACAAAATCAGTAACTGCAGTTAATGACCGGTTTGTTAAGGCATTAACTGCACTCAGCTGGGAATGACCAATTTCTCTGGAATGGCTGTATAAGAACTAAGGATAATTCAGTAACACTTTCAAATAATTATTTGGTTAATTAATGGTAAATTCTTGTGGAAATCCTATCAAAGTACTTGTGACCCCCGCATTTAATATCCAATGAGTTCATTATGATTCATGTTTTATTGCTATAAATACCAGAAGAATCCATAATGACTAGGCCATTATTTTCCAGGGCTGCCCTTACCGCTTGAGGCCATTTGGCTATTCCACCTTCAGTCATAAAAGTTTGATGCTCAAAACTACCCACATTTGTAGGCCACAACTTTCTGGCACCCCACCAAAACTTTGGTGATTTTTATGAACACGTTTGGCAGAGATCTGTTTTCTCTTTTTTCTCTTGCTTTTTCTAGTTAGGGGAATAATTGATGCCTACTGTACCAAGTCATAAGGAAGTCTTTCTTGCAGTGTCTGCTTTTTCATGTGTGGCCCTCGGTACTGGTCAAAAATAATAGAAAAGGTATCAATTCCATGCTTTGGAAAGCTGTTTTCCAGCCAGATACTGGGCATGGGCAGGGTTTGAAATTTTTCCAGCAAAGTCTCTAAACAATGTTTGACTTGGGGCTTTATTCATTAGCATTCAGATGAGTATAAAATAATAATAAAAAAGTAAGCTTGGTACTTGCATATTCAAGTCAATAGGTGTCAGTTTGTTTTTTGGAGTGAAGTCCCTATGTAAAAGGATGGCAACTGGCTTGGTGGATTTTTCACACAGTCTGTTGCTTCTTACACTTTTATACAATCTTCAGCCTGTAAGATGACGCTTAGTGTTTAAAACGCTGTAGATGTTGAATCTGTTCTCTTCCTGATCTTTGACTAACTATTTATGCACAGTTTCCAGTCAGCTTTCCAATAGTCTGTGTGCTTCCTAGTTGAGCAAGAGACTAACAATTGCATTAAATCACGGTGGCTCTTCTTAGAAACATCCATGTCCTCTTGATTTTCCTGGAGCTTTTGATTCCTTGGATCATGAGTTGCCACTGTTTTGCATGAGAACTGAAAAAAATCAGGAGGCTCTGCTTTTATTCCACCAAAGTGCTTCCGCAGGGAAAACTGGACAGTGAAACTTCCCGAGATCAGCCTGAAATTTCTTCCTTTCTGGGAAATTCAAATGAAACAGAACTTAAAATGCATGCACCATTAAATACTGGTCTAGTTGCACACTGTTTTAGTTCTGTAGTTTACTTTCATCTTCAAGTGTGTAGAATTCAGAGTTTTGTCTGCTTATTCACAGTTGAAAAATTCTTTCTTGCTTAGCCTGAGCAGTAAGTGCCTGTGACTGAGATGCTTTAAACTCTTTTCTGTTCCCTATGTTGACAGTAGAACAGAGGAATTCAGGGAAAATGGGTCAGCTAACTGCACAGCAAGAAGGAATTTAAATTAAACTCTTCTTTTTGAACTGTAGTTGTCTTTGCCTTGTGTGTCATAAAATCCACCTTATGGAATGTAATTCAAGAGAGTTATTTAAATGCCAGCCACTAAAATCAACTCTTTGGGTTCATTCAGATAAATTGATCAGAATTCTAGATATTCTTCCCACTTTAGCATGAGTATCTAGGTCTGTTTGATTATTTTTGGTAGTTCAGAAACAGAGTCAATACTGTCATTCAGCAATGATACCCAAGGTGTTTAGGCATCAGAAAGATGATTGTGACAGGCTGGGCCTTTTGAAAAAAGGGGAGAGAAAATTATGCAGAGGTTATTCTCAAAAAACAGGCGGCCTTTGCTGCTATAGTAGGCCATTTTATTTGAAAATAAGCTACCAATATTGCCAAATAGCGGGAAACAGCTATTGCTACCAAATGTAAGACTGTCATAGCTGATGTTTTATCGTAGCACAAATGAAACTTGCAAAAGTGAGGAGTGAAAAAACCCCATGAAGGACAGGTTGAACAGATATGAAGTAACATTCTTGTTGACTGTCTGCCAGTTCGTACCTGCTGAAAGTCTGGGCCAACATCGCTCTAGTTTGTTTTCCTCTTGCTGTTTCCCCCATTTTTACTGGCTTATTTTTTACTTCACACGGAGTCCTGCATAATCCAGCGAAATTTAATTTGAGTCTTAAATTTGAGTCTCGGTGTTTGAATCTTAAATAGAGGCATAGAAAGAAGTGTTAAGAGCAGTGCAAACAGCTCTTTTCTCCTAGCCTCGTGAAATGTGAAGGTATAATTTACTCTTTGAATTTTTATATTTGCTTAGGATAAGCCTTTAGCTGTAAGTATGGGAAGTCTTTTTTTCATGTAACTGTTGTATTTACAATGTCACTACAAGTGAATAGGTAGGTAGGATGACCAGTCACAAGAGAAGCACAAAAGATAAGAAACACTTCATTTTTGTTTGCCTAAAACAGAGTGCATATGTTTTAGCAGCTATAGTACTTTCTGTGCTTTTATTTTAATCACAACCAGAGTAGCTTTCAAATTTGGGCGTTATCTTTTCCAGCTGTTAAACGTGTGGAAGGTTGTGATACAAGTAACATTTTTTGTCAAACAGGTAAGAATCCAGAAGGGTCTGAAAGGTCAGCTGTGTTTTTAGGTTTGGCATGGGAAAGAATGCTTCACTGTTATATGGCAACTACCAGAAGGGTTTAGTGGGTCTTTTTTGGTAATTCAGTTTTGAAAAAGGCACAAATGTGCATTCTCAGGATAAAGGCATCATATCCTTGCTGCTTAAAGGAAATTCCAGCTCCAAATGATGTATGCAGAAAAAAAATTTAACTGTGTTGGTTGCTGTTTGAGGTCTTGATGCTTTGCCAAAGTGTTAAACAGACATGTTCTTACTTAGCTGAAATAGAAGTGGGAAGTAGGCTACTTCTGATCAGTTGTATAAGAACAGCAAGTAAATTCGGAGTTGGTGACCTATTACATCCTGGTCTAACCAATATAAATAAGTCAGATGGATGTTTTATCCTGTATGTAGTCAGTATCCTGCTAATGTAGGGCTAGAGGAGAGCTCAAGAGAATGCTCAGTTCAGATTTCAGCAGTGAGTCGGGATCAAATGTGTATGTGATGTTCTTAAACATTGGTATGTTTAACTAAGTTGGTTTTATAGAACCTTTCAGTTAAATACTTTGCAGCCTACTCACATGAACTGCTCCAATTTTTCTTGAGAAGCTTTTTGTCTTTGGTATGTGTTAATGTGAAAATATACAAATGTCATCTTTGAAATGTATGAAACACAAAAGGCAGCCACAGGATAATATTATCTTTTAGGATTATAAAACAGCCAGTATGTAACTTACTTGAAAGACACTGGATTCCTTCTACAACACTTTTTAGTGGTAGTTATTATTTTTCTCTCTGGTATTGGTACATTGTTTATCATTTCACTTAGAGACAAACTAGTTGTGTCAACAGGTATATCCACTGCTAAATTGGTGTTACATTCGATATTGAATTTCCTAGCTGGAAACTGATGAGGGCTTTCTCTAGATGGCCTTTCACAAATATATTCCTGGCAGAGTGGGGTTGAGAGAGTGTTTTGTGGTACTGGGGAGAGAAGGAGTAGTTAGCATTGCCTTTCCTCCCTCTTTGCAGAAATATGTAGTTCATTTGGATAGACCAGGCAAGACCCTTTCATTAATGTTACATCTCTGATTTAAATTTTCCCTCTATTAGCTAGGACTTTTGTGCTGTTTGTTTTCTGTTTAAGTGTTTATAACACCTACAAAACCAGGCTTCTATTAACATGGCGCTTTTTTTTTCTCCTCCTAGCAAATGAAAACTACAAACAAGTAGCAATGTGTATTCTGTATCACATCAGCATGGATGATCGCTTTAAATCGATGTTTGCATACACAGACTGTATTCCACAGGTATGTGGTTTTAAATAGGATGAGGGGTAAGATACAGCTTTGCTTGTCCTGTCTTCTCGTTCATAGCAGAGCTCGCGCTGACACCCACAGGTGAAAGTGGGAACGACCACGATGCTGCAGGGTTGGTGTTGAACCACCTACTCATGGGGCAGTCTGACTGTTCTTGCTGTCTTTCAATGGTCCTCAGAAAAAGAGTAAGTGACATATTCTCTGTCAGTGCTTCTGACACTTGAGCGGCATCAATGAACTGGTAAAAAGACAGGTGAGCTGATGAATTTCTGCAAAAGATCAGGAATACTTGGAAGAGATTAAAGCTTGTGCACAGCAGGTCCTTAGGGAACCTTGTGGAAAGAATTTCCTTCACTGTTTTAGGAGGCATTCTTTTCTAATCCCATTGGGTATCAAAATGTCAACGTCTCCAGTGTTACAGGATATGAACTGGAAACCAGCCAAGCTGTGTTAGGTTGCTACATGACAGCTCCTCTTCCAACTGCAGGCATGCACATCATGGGAGGCTTGAAGTCTATGGAAGGCTCTTCACTGATCTTTGAGGCTACAGTTTGTCGCATAACCCTTGGTCTCCAGTCATAGACTTTGATCCAAGCACAGACACAGTATCATGGGGTTTTGGGTTTTCTGTGTGTGTTTGTTTGTTTGTTTATTTGTTTTTAACATGTACCAAATCTTCTCTTACCAATCTTTTTCTCAGTCCTGATGAGGCTGGAGTTAAGAAGTCTGCATTTCTTAAGTGTAAAAGCTCTCTGGTAGCTTTTGCAGAATTGCACCACGATGCCTTCTTTTCTGCCAAACATGTTTTTTTTAAATCAAATACATCCAGAATGCAAAGTTGCCATGGAAAATTTTCAGCATGTTTCTGATCACTACCTCATGACAAAAATGGTGATGTTTTTCCAAATACAGGAGGATTTTGGAGAATAGAGAAGGGAGAACTGGGGGAAACAACAAGTATAATATGTGTTACAAAATGGTCTTGTAAATATCCTGCTGACTGGCACAGGAAGCAACTATATGTTAAAGCATTTGCATTGATACAAGGGACCTGCTTTGTTCTGAGCAGTTATTGGCCAAACAAGAATTCGTGCACTGTGTTTCATGGCTCACTTATGATGTACTTTCAGGGAATCTTGGCATAGCTCTTAGATCCCCAGTGCCAAAATGTAAAGAGCTGTGGAAACTTCAGTGATATCGTACTCTGAGCTTTGGTGAACATCACTGTTCCGAGAGGCAGTGGCTGCGCAAACTAGTGCTTACAGAGCTGCATCCAAAGGCTGGTGGAACAGGAGCAAGTCTGCTGCCTTCACTGGAACTGGGAGGATAGCTACGGCTGTTGATGTTTCTGTGGCTGATGTAATTGTTCGCAGGTTCAGGAAAGACAAGCTGGACAATCGGAGCTTAAATTTTATTAGTGAGTGTTCAAAATTAGGCCAGTTTTACTGGAAGACAGAGGTAGCAGAAAAGGCATCAGGAGAAGAAAATAACCTTTTTAAGAGGACTCCTTGCCATCTGATTCTACCTTGGAAAACCAAATTATCTTTTCAATAGTAGTATTTCCTCTTCTGTGGGCTTGTTTCCTTTTGAGGAAAGGTATACATCTAAACTGGCAAATACTCAATAATGAATATTTAGCTGTTGTTGAAAGTGATTGGAAAATCCACCCCCTGTTGGCATTTTGAGCAGGCAGAGTGCTTGACAAGGGCTCGCGTGTGCTGTCCCAGGTAAACATCCTTGTGGATTGCAGGAGTTAGTGGGTGCTATTCTAGTAACAGTTAAAAGTGAGTATTAACAGTTCATTCTTGTTTAGACCTCAGCAATG
This sequence comes from Patagioenas fasciata, assembly GCF_037038585.1. Lineage (NCBI taxonomy): Eukaryota > Metazoa > Chordata > Aves > Columbiformes > Columbidae > Patagioenas > Patagioenas fasciata. The sequence goes on along the minus strand of NC_092525.1, from coordinate 22,780,464 downwards.
CGTGTTTTGTTTAAATAGGTGCAAATGCCATCCAGATGCTTATAAAAGCCTTTATTGGTAATAACCTGGCCAATCAAAGGGCATGGTTAGGCAGTGATGTCATGGCGATATTTAATATTTTACCGCAGAGCCGTGTGCAAGGTTCTCCGCAGCTACCCACATGTTTTCCACCACGGTTGTCCTGTTTGGCCCCTCTTTGATCTATAAGCTTCTTTTCAGCTTAATGCTGGTAAACGTCCTCTCTTGACAGCACCCTTTGCTCCTGTCCGCCATTATCTGCTGAAGTTCAGAAACCAGAGCATCACTTCAAACAGCCGAGTTAGGGAGTAGCTGGTCAGGAGAGATTCCTGAGGCATGCAGTTCTGGCATAATCATTCAAAGATGTTTGAGCCGGGCTTGGGGAGGGGGTTGGACAGAGGTGTATGTGAGCAGAGAGCTGTGGGGGTTGGCCTCTGGTCACTGGTAAATAAGTGAAGTCAGGTGCCAGAGAGTCTAGACACAGTGATTTCAGTCCTGGTCTGTGGTATCTGATACTCAATATGGGACTTGTCTGATTGAACACTACTGCCTCTTCATTGCACATGCGGCAGTCTTTTTACTGCCTTCCTGTTAAATCAGTAAAAGATGACAATGGACATAGTAAAAGCAGAACAAATTTAATTTTAATATTTCCTATTTGGCAGCAATTACTCTTCCTTTTGAAGTGGCACAAGAAGCAATCAAATTAAATGAAGACATAATGGGAAACATGGAGCTCATACGAAACTATTATTTTAAAATTTGAACGGCTTTAATTGAAACTGGATATATTTTTTGTTTTTATAGAGAAGTAGTTCAGTAATTAACAGTGTAATCCCATCTTGTTAAACATCTAATTTCCACAGATTTTGTATTGTGTAAGTAATGAGAATGTTTCCCTTCAAATTATTTGAAGGGGTTTTAAAAATCTGTTTTTAAAGGTTTTGTAACAGAAGAGTTGCAGGGGGTGATTTTTTCAAAGCTCATGTTCTACTTGTTAAGTGGCAACTTTCTTCTCTGGTTAATTCACTGTCAGGCTTGCAGATTTAATAAACTAGGGATTTTATAAGTTCTTAAAACAACCTAGGGAAATATGATTCTGCCGTTTTAACAAAGGGAGGAAGAAATAAATGACATCTTTTTAAACAACACATGAAACTCCCAGAAAAAAGAGATTAATAACTATGTTGTAACATATATATATATATATTTTTAACTATAATTTTATTTTGGTCCGCTTGGAGTGGCAGCCTGCTATCTGATGATAGAAAAGCATGCAGAATGGCTGTAGTAAAATACTTCGGTGTGAAATACCTGTAGTTTTATTGTTCTTTTTCCTCCCTCTCTCTAAATGGGATGCTCACCCGCTTTCTCTAGTTTTCAGTGCTTTAGAAACTCTTTCCACCAGGGGGCAAACACACAAATATTTAATGATTAGTTGTTGCTTTCTTCTACTCCCACCCCTTTTTGACACAAACTGAGCTACATTTTTTGTACCTTATGTCCCGCTTATCTTTAGGTTTAGTTGTTTCTACTGCCAGTAATCTCAGTCCTGTTTTGCATTATAATCTTGGTGTGTCTTATGAACTGAGCAGGTTTTAGGAGCAAATGGGGTGATGTCCTGCTGCCCCTCAATGAGGAAGCTGTGCAACTTGTCTGTCGTGGCTGGAAACAGAGGGGGGAAAAAAAAAAGTGTTTGATTTGTGTTTGTGTAGTCGATATGCCATTTCAAATAAATGTTCATATTGAACCAAGTGAGACTAGATAGATAGCTTGTGGTGTAATAAATAATACAAGTGCCAGGTGTATAAAATGATGGCAATACGTAGGTTTTTTTCCATAAAGAATCATTCAGGAATTCAGTGATGCTTACTGAACAGTTGGAACAGGATTATAGGTGATCGTATACTTACGTTAACCTGAGTTGTTCTGTCCCATTGCCAAAAGAACAGGACTACTATTGAGAAATCTTCAGTGCTAGCAATGGAAGCTGCAAAAATGAAGCACATTGCTGCAGATATAGCTAATTTACCTATCCACAGAGTAATCTCAAAGCAAAATAATTGTAGAATTTTTCTGCAATTAAGTATCTGTTTAGAGTTGTAATTTTATTAAACAACCGGGTATTAATCTGACTTTCTGTGGTAGTAAGATGTGGGGTGTTTTTTCTATGTTAAGTTTACCTAAACTTTCAAAACAAGTTTACCCATTCACAACTTAAAAAAAAAAAAAAAAAAAAGTAGAAAATTAAAAAATCAGTGGTAGCAATAAAATGTAAGTAACTCAGGTCATGAGCAACTGCCGCTTTTGGCACTTTATAAATGTCGTTGTCCCCAAATAATGAAACTATACATTTTGTGCCCTCGACCTTTATGACTTTACTGTTTCTCTAGAAATGTTGAATATTAATTTAAAAAAAAAAAAAGATACTGTGGTTAACATCATAACATTGCTGTTCTAATGCTTTGGAAAGATTAATGACTTAAGTATGCTTGTGTTTCTTGCCAGTTAAAGAAGATGCTTTTTGAATGTCCAGATGAGCGAGTTGACCTGGAGCTTATTTCTTTTTGTATTAACCTTGCTGCTAACAAAAGAAATGTACAACTTATCTGTGAAGGTAAGCATACTGAGATTTTACTGTTTTCTTGGACATGGCAATACTTTAAATATATATATTTAATATGCTTACATATATAAGTTATGTATATTTTTTTTAGTTGCTTATTAATGTATATGTATTTTTGTAAATAAAATGCACCTGTTTGGGTAATAATTGCAGGTAAATGACCATATCCTTCCTTAGGTTGATCTTGGTGGCAGGAATGACACTGAGTAGCCGCACATGCCCACGTCTCTCATATGTGCATGCAGTTCTGCAAAACACACTGATGACATTACTGTGGGAAACTATGGCTGTATGGAAAGATTTTGTTCTACCTGATGCCTAAAATCCGTCTTCAGCTAACTGGTGTTTCACCTGCCAGTACCAAACTAATAGCACAGTGATGTCACTTGGTTGCATCTTTCCATTGTTTCTATTTAATTGAGCAGCTTTTGGGTTCCAGTATTTTGTTACGTGGTATAGATGCATTATGCATTTCATTCACTAGCTCACTACATTGCTTTTAAAACTTCATTCTTTTCATACTAGCAGTTTTGTTATGTGGTATTCCCATGTAATGATCTACAGGACTGGTAAATAATCTTTTAAAACCATAACAATGTATTTATTCTGTGGAGTGGCGAGAGACGTCTTTGGGCTCGTACCAACAGCTGGGCTGCGTCTCCACTAACTGCACTTGATGATAGGATAATGGTTCAGATCTAGAACCTTTCTTGGTCTGAATAAATAACTAAGGACACGCAAAACGTTTAGTTATTTATCTGACTTTGTGTCCCACCACTACATACGGTCATTGTAGTTGTTTTAAAGAAACTATAGAATTTATACAGAATAGGTCTCTTCTTTTCAACTTAAATTTGGGGGAAGAAACAGTTCCTGTCTAGATTCTTCACTTTTTCTGTTCAAACTTTTAAAAGTTAAGGCTGTTTGGGTGGTTTTGTTTTTTGTTGGGTTTTTTTGTTTGTTTGGTTGGTTGGTTGGTTTTTTGTGGTTTTTTTTATTTTGTTTTGTTTGTTTTTGGGGTTTTTTTGTATGTGTGCGGTGGGTTTTTTTTTTGATCAGCCAGTACTTTTCTTTTTTTTTTTTTTTTTTTATTTGAAGGTTTTCCTAAGTGTTTGTTTCTTTTCAGGAAATGGTTTGAAAATGCTAATGAAGCGGGCTTTGAAATTTAAGGACCCATTGTTAATGAAGATGATCAGGAATATTTCACAACATGATGGACCATCTAAAAGCCTGTTTATTGTAAGTACTATGTGATACCTAACATGATCTCTGATTCTTCCTGCTGGAAAAGTTTTCTTGGCTGTCATGGGTTGATTTATGTTTTGTTTTATAAGGCTATCTCAATGGATTGATCGGAGTTTGGATCACTCACAACAGGAAAAACAGGTCTTAAGTAAGACTCTGTTCTAAAACAAACAATCAAAAATGAGCAAACAACAATAAAAAAACCCTACAACACCCAACTGCTGGAGTGTACATCATAACAGTTAACAGTTATCCTAAATCTCTGCTTTTAGAGCTACAGGGCAAAATAAAGTGGTCTCTTTTTTTTTTAAGTGGATGTTATAAAATGTTGAATACTTAATATTCTATTAACCATGGAAAGCTACCCTTTGAAAAAAAGGCAGGAAAACACAACATCCTAATGGTGAATATTTTAAACATTCTGTTAAAATGAGGACTGACTACCAAATTGGCTTAGAGCAGTATGGAATTAGTAAATAGAATCCATGATTCCCTTGTTCGTGTCCCAGAAAGTCTTGTAGTTGTTTCTTAAAATCTTTGAGAAGAGAGCTCAATACTGTCGCTAATGCAGTACAGTGTTCGCTGTCGTCTTTCCCTTATTTTCTAACAGCCTTTTGAAACTCTGTGTGTAGTAGCTACTGTTGGAACATCTGAACAAATGATCTACATATCCTGAAAGTGAAAGGATGGGGAGGAAGAATGCTGAAATGTTTTCTTGGATTATTCTTCAGCTGAAATTGAAACTACCTTATTAGCCCTCATTTCAGGAGATAAGTCTCCCTAGTGTTCTTTTGAGAACTAGTTTGATTTCACCAAGTTGTGAGTTCTTCAGAAACCCGAATTATTCACCTGTGGTGTTTGTTCCTGCATTTTCTTTAGGATTATGTTGGTGATTTAGCAGCTCAAATATCAAATGATGAAGAGGAGGAATTTGTGATTGAATGTCTGGGAACACTTGCAAATTTGACCTTACCAGATCTGGACTGGGAACTTGTACTGAAAGAGTACAAACTGGTTCCATACCTCAAGGATAAACTAAAACCAGGTCTGTACAAAGTTGGGTTAATCTTTCAAAGTCTTGTCTCTCGAAGAATACTTAGAGTGCTCTTTCAGAGTCGAGTCTGTTTACCTTTATAATTTGTGTTTGTTGGGGAAACATAACACTGAAAAAGAGAATAATATCTACAGAATATACAACTGCTATGAATTTAAGGTTTTCTAAGAGGTGATATTTTCTGCCTTTTGACTTACCAGGTTCTGCAGAAGATGACCTTGTTTTAGAAGTGGTGATAATGATTGGAACAGTTTCTATGGATGACTCTTGTGCTGCTCTGCTAGCTAAATCTGGAATCATCCCTGCACTCATTGAGCTTCTAAATGGTATATTGCCATGTTTGAATTCAGGTCTTGTTTTCCAGAGAAGTTTAGTTTGTGTAGCTGTGCTGTAACTGAATGTGCCATTCATTTTCTCTTGCAAGACAGGGGTAGGTGTTTTGGAGATACTGACAAGTGGTCTAATAGATTTGATTTTTCCCACAACTCTTGCTGCTATTTGTGGTCTTTCTACTTGACTGGAGCAGGGAAGAAAACACTAATTTTGAGTTGTCAGGAGAGGAGATTTCATGCATACCACTGAACTGTCTAGCTGACATGCAAGAGCTGGGCTTTCTCTAAGCATGAAGAGCTTCTAGTTGTGAGATCTGAAATTGTGGTGTATGTGTTTTTTTTTTTCTCTTGCAGCTCAGCAGGAAGATGATGAATTTGTCTGCCAGATCATCTATGTATTTTATCAGATGGTTTTCCACCAAGCCACCAGAGATGTCATTATCAAGGAAACCCGTATCTTTTTAAAGATGAAACATCTAAAATTACAGCACTTAATTTGCCTTCACTGATGTTTGTCCTATATTTCTCTTACATAAACCTCCTGATCTCAGAGGTTTCTTTGTAAATGGTTTATTTCAACTGAAGAAAAAGTCTAAGCAGCCAAGGCATGTAGAGGGACTGCAAGATTAATAGTAGAGATTAAAAGCTAGTTGGCTTTGAAACAGGGAGGGAGGCAGGAGGGGGATCGCTGGATCAGATGGCTCATTATTTCCTATCCAATCTGAGTTACTATATGAATTTGTTTTGCAAATCGTAGTCAAAATCACAGCCCATAGAAAAACTTACATAGAGCACAGACAAACTTCTCCCACTGAACCATTACACATATGTTGCATAGTCTGAAGTTATATGTGCATTAAAATACTTAAATCTCATTCTCTCTTATATCAGTCTAGACAATGTAAATTATACCTGTTCTGTATTTTTTGTCCACCTAATTGTTCTTTGAATTTCATTTTTGGTGCAAGTCTCCCAGCTTCTTCCCACTATGGAGATGTTGATTTCTGTTCCTGGCTTTCCTTTTTTTCCTTTTTTCACCTGTCTGTGACAAAATCTGTTCTTCAGTTTTCTTCTGTCATGGATCTAGTAATTTTTTTGTATGATACTTATAACTCTTATTCAGTTCTTACTACTGATTCTTTCAATTACTGCTGATGTTGAGCTTATTCAAATGAGCCTCAAACTGTGGAAAGAGCCACAAGCTGCTTTTGTGGACCTTAACCAAATGTTAAATTTTATTGAAATAGAAAGAATAGTGGTGTCTTGTAGGCGTAGTAGATTAGTGATTACTAGCAATAGAAGGACTACTTCTTAATGTCCTTTTTCCTTTGAGCTCTGTGGAATATCTGAGAAACCATTTAGGATGTTGTTGTTCATCTCCTGTTTGGACTCCCAGGTGACTAGCTTTAAAAAGAAATAAATTTGCATCTCTTTCCATATCTGTAATGATAAAGCACCAACATTTGAACAATGCTTTTCTCATTCAAATTGGATGAGACCAGTATTAATGCTATTGTTTGCACAATGTATTATCTTCAATATTTTTGAGATGCATACATTGGAAATATTTTTTTAAAAAAGAAGGCTCCCTAAAGCTTACAAAAGTAACAGTCTCAAAAGATTAAACCATTCCACAGAATCTGTGCCTTTTAGACTAACATGTAAGGCGCATGGATTTCCTGTAACAGATCAGAATATATTTTCTTTGTAGGGGGCACATAATTTTTTTTTTCAGCAATTTTGAAGAATATTTTGGTATCTTCAAATGTGATTAAAAAAAAAAAATGGTTGGGGGAAGGCTGCTGAACATCACATGTGATGGAAAATTCCTGACTAGGGTTCTTAATGAAATTTGCAGTTAGAAGAATGCAGGGCAGTGGAAAAAATCAAACACCACCACCACCAAAAACAAAATAAACAAACCAACCAAAACAGAACAAATAAAACCCCAAACAAACAAAACAGCTTTTGTCCTTAACAATTTTTTCCAGAGGCTCCAGCATATCTTATAGACCTGATGCATGATAAAAATGCTGAGATTCGCAAAGTTTGTGACAACACTTTGGATATTATAGCGGTAGGTCTGGGGTGGTTTGTGGGTTTTTTTTGATCATCTGTCCTTTGAGAACCTCTTTATATGAGATAATTGTAAAATAACTAAGTAGCAATATGTTGCATATTGAGAATATTTTACATGTGCAACTTTCTAATCACGTAGGCAAAAGCTGAATTTTCCTGGGACAATGATAGTCATTAATCTAGGCTGTGTACCAAACTTACAAAAATGCATATATACTTGGAAAATTCATACCAGTTAGCTTTACGCTACAGACACCTTTAAAGAATATTTTTATACTTAACATACTTATGTAATATGATTAATTTATTTAAGCTTTCATTATTTCTTAGGTCTCCAAGCCAATAGCTCTTGTTACCCAGCAGCTTTTATTCAGTTTTTTTACATTGCCTGGTGCCAATATTTGTTTCAAAAAGAGAATGTGGGCAGTGATTCTAAAGCTGGTGGTTTTCTACTGGGGGAACAGTCAGTATAATGTTGAACTTTTTAATGCTGTTTTGAATAGCTTTCCTTTAGCTGTATGACTTAGTTTGTCCAACTGTCCATTGATCACAATAAACTTTTGGGACAGTTGTTTTGTATTAAACTGCTAACTTGGAACAAAAAAAGAATACTAAATTATGAAGGGCTGTTGCTCTCTTAGCTCATATAGTGTGTATGATCTGCTTCTGGAGATCCTTGACTCTAGAAGTGTTTAATTTTTTCTGTGGTATTCTGCATTGAAATAAAGACATTGTGAAACTGATTCTACTCAAAAGTTGCATTTCATTGTTAAAATTCATCCTGGCCCATTTAATTGGATCGACTTCTTTTGTCAAAAAGAAATTTCAGCGTTTCATAGTGCCGTAGGATTGTACAAGACTGTAAATCCTTTTGGATGTAGAATAGCTATCATGGAATTAAATCTTATAGCCAAAGAGAACTTAACTATAAGTCAAGAGTAGTGTCTTTGACTGCCTTAATGCTTTTCATGTCATCTACTTATTTTCTTCTTTAGGTGAATTACACATATTGCAGCTTGTTCTCTGAAAGGTTTAATATAGCATAAGACCTAACTTACACTGCACAGTACTGCAGTCGATTTTGTCTTTTTTTTGTAATACTCATTAATAATGCCTTCTAATTTAATAGTCATCAAAGAAAAAGAAATAAAACATCACAACATTTTCTGTGTTGGAATTCTTTCTAACTGGTTCTGGGTTTGTTTCCTAGAGGTATGAAGTGAAAATCATGCTCACTAGTTAGTGACAGAGTTGCTGTTGACATTCATTAAAGACAAGATTCCAACTAAGATGAATTTGCACTTAGTACTTTTTTATGATGAGCATTATGTTCAGCTTACCAAGATCAGTTATTTCCAGGGATGTCTCCAGTGCAAACAGTAGAAAGTTCTTGGTTTTGTGGTGTTTTTCTCTTCTGGATGGGGCTGGTCAATCCGAATGGTCCCAATGCTTGTTTTATCTTGGGGCCAGTGCAATTTCCAAGTATCTCAGACATTGATCTGCTCATATGGGCGAGCCTTCCAATGTGGTGCATCGTAGTACATAGTTACTGAAAAATTATGTTAGTAATATTATTAAGCAACGTTTATTTTATAGGATCTAGAAGAATAAATACATTAAGACACAGATTCATGTTCAATATTAACATCTGAGTAAAATGTACTTGGCTTTTTCTTTCTTCCCAAGAAGTAGTATTTATGCTAGCTGTGAGTAAATGAGGAGTGCTCTGATAATGGATGAGAAAGGCTTCTCAACCTGCAAGAAGCAGCACTGAACAGGACTTGTAGGGCCTTGAGGAGGAAGAAAGGGAGGAAATGATGTGGTACTGCCATTACTGGGAGTAAGGAGAAGATATCAAGCAGCTACTGTGAGTAGTTTGCAGGGTGGTAAATTACTTTTAAGTTTGGTTGTGGGGCAGTGCCACACTTCAGATGGAGTTCACTGGTAAGGTAGGAGAGTTCCCTTTCTGAAAAGGGTTCGGTTGTAAGGTGCATAAAGCACAACTAACATCGTGCCCCAGAGGGGAACGGGAAGCACTGTGTGCCGTCTTTTCTGGATGACGGAGAGAACCACTAGTTGATTGCTTTCTCAGCAATGTTGTAAGCTGGTTGTACTGAAAATCACAGGCAAAAAGAAGGCAACTTGTTCTAGATGGTGATGGGAGAAAACCTGAAACAGTAAGTTATCAGAACCTCAGATCTTGATAGGTGTTTTGCCATTCAGCTCAGAGGATGAGGTAAAGCAGCCTGTAAACACTGAGGTGTTTGGTTATCTGGCAGTTTTACACAACCAGTGACTTCAGAGGTGTCTGAACGGACACAGTCTTTAAGATGGGTGAAACTTCTTATCTGTGCTAGATCCACACCAAGAAAAACTTAAGTTTTTGGTCTTGTTGTTCCATAGATGTTGACAGGATTAGTTCTGATGATGATGGAAATCAGAAACTAAATGTTGGAGAAAAGAGATTTGAAAGTAATTTCTTCTCAGAGAGACAAATCCTCCTTTCACTCATCAGTAAGCTCTGTGTAGTGTGATTGAAATAACACTGAAGAAAATCAGATGCCTTATAAGCCTTAGGGGAGGTATGCTTTCTGTAGTAAAGTAATTGTCACAGAAATTATGGAAATGTTACACTGGTGTTGATTTATTTAATATAGCTTGGCTGGACTCTGAACTGAAACAGATGTGCTGCTTTAGCATAGTATGTACTGGGGAGTCTCAGCTTTGCACTGGTAGATGCAAGATACCTCTTTCATCAAAAAGAAAGTCTGCTTTGATGATTTAGGAGTACTTCAGGCTTGTGTCATGTGCTGAGTCTCGACACCAAGCAGCTAGTGCAGTGTACTTGTACACCCGAAGCAGGACAGGTCGCATGGCTCAGCTGAAAGCCTGGAGTCAACAGCTGGTGTGAGAGTCTCAAGCAAATGAAGTTCCCTTTTTCTCTGCCTCAGAAGCCTGGATCCCTGCAACTCAAAGCTTTTGAAAAGAAATGTCAACTTACTCAATATGACTTTACTCTGTTTGCCTTGGGCAATATTATCAAGAGCTGAGGGGGTTATTAGTCTCTCAGGCTTCAAATCCTTTTTCTGCTCCTAGCTCAGTCTCATTGCAGCTAAACTATTTTTCTCACTTATTCAAAGAATACTTAGTTAACCATAACCAGATCTTTGGACTGTGTAGTCTGAGATTTCCCCCCAGTTTTCTATTCAGTACTTTAACAGCTTTGATTCCAGGCCTGCTGTACCATCTTGTTTCTCTTATGATGAAGAGTGGATCATTATGCTTCCTGCAGATGTAAAATGTCTTCTAGATAGCTACAGCATTGTCCCTGTGATTTAAGAAGGGCCTCATGCCTAAGATGTTTTTCTAGCTCTCATTCTTTCCCCCAAGTATTGGTAATGAATGCCAAATAACGTTTGACTTGTATGGAAAGCTGTGTTAATGAACATCTTGCATCTTTCCGTGTTAGCTAAATGACACATATCCTCCATGCTGGGAGTGCTGGAATTTTGCATAAGAAGCAGGAATGTGCTGTGAACCTTTGGTGCTCTGGGATTTGGGGCCAGCTGTGCAAGTTGTTGGCCACCTCTCTTAGAACCGAGAAAGAGCAGACCACAGGGATTTGATGTGGGCTTTATTTGAACAGGCAACACACTCTGAAAACAGATAACCTTTGACTCCAGCTTGGTGTCTTCTTTCCATTAAGAGTGCTGTAGTCACTCCAGGAAAAAAGGTTCTCCCTTCACTTGTCCAGGCTCCTCCTTTCACTGGTATCTCTTGGTCCTCTGTTATCCTCCAACAACCATGAATACAGAGAGGTGGGCAGAGAGCAGCTGAGGTGTGGGACTGCAGGCTGAACTGTTGACACATGTTTTCGCTGATCAACTTGTGCATTGTTAAATTTGCAGTCTGCTTTGGTGCTAGTGCTTTTTCCGGCAAAGAACATGCACCCAGCAGGAAAGCCTCTACCTGGACCAGACGAGTAACCATGCTGCAGGCAGCATTATGTAGGGTCGGTGTGTCCTGATGGTTTTAGTCTTCACATAAACCCGTCTTGGATGGATTTTCTTCTAGCATTGATCCTTGCTCTTTTGAAGTTGTGAGGTTAGAAAGCTGACCCAAACCACTGATCTCTGTTGCTTTCATAACAGCTTACTAATGAGATACCTTATATTCCTCCAAAGGAAAAAAATAAGTTTCTCTCTTCACCAATTGACAATGTAGGAACCGTGTGCATGGTATGCATTTTATGTAGGCATCTAAATTTAGGGGTTGTGAATGTTCACTCTTTTCTCTGCCTTGTCATTAGTTTCCTATCACAGATTTCTGTTAGCTTCCCATCATCCCAGTGATGAACCTGATTGCAAAGAAGTGACTCTGGGTTGCACAGGTGTAAGTGGTAGAAGGATTTTTTTGGCTTGTGAGTGAATTGCCCTCCAGTGGTACTTACCCCGAGGAAGGTGTCATAGACACCTGCAGAAGGTGATCCCTAACATCTGTTTCTCCCCTGGGTTTATAAAGGCATATAGCTGAGATGAAAAGCCTAACTTTTGGATGGCTAGACAAGATAAAGCTTGTCTTTCTTAATAAGTGGTTAATTTAACCTTTAGTGTAAACTCTGTGTTTTAGGGATGGTTGAATAATGAAGAATGTAATGTACCACCAACTACAGCCTTGAACATAATAAGCATTCTACTTACTGTATTGCAGTTTAGGTTTAGTATGAGGAATTACATCAAATGAACCCTATTACAGACCCAATTAAAGGGCAACCACATTAAAGTGAAAAGGAAAATCTGTTTTTCATCAGCTGTGAGAGAACACAAAGCAGATCTGTGTAGCTCTATGTTATCCTATAGTGTGTTAATCAGATACAAGGTGTGACGGAAGCCAGTGACAAAGGGGACCCCTGATAGGGAACAGACACGCTCTGATAATAGGCCAGTTAACGCTTCATAATATTTCAATGGTTCAGTAGTAAACAAAGTTGGAAGTAGAACTTCAAAAAGGATGGCACATTCCTCGCAGAGTTGAACCATACATCTTCTATGACACTTCTGGATTTATGGAAACCGAATGTTAAAAACAGTGATGTCAGGGAGCTCCAAAGAGAATAAAATCAGTCTTCAGGATTCCTCCTTTTATGTTTCTGCACATGCAATATTTGTGGAGGGGAGGGGGTCGGAGAGTAGGCACATTCTGTCCACCTTCTTCTTGTGCCCTCTCCCGCTGCTTATCTAGTAATCTCAAGTTTAAAGGAGCTGGAGGGCACAAAGCTCTGTTTGTATCTCCATGATCTTTAGTTTTCTGGTTTCCTTTTTGCAGGATTTCCTTACTGAAGAAGGTGGGCTTCATGTGTTAAAAAAACCAAAACCTAAACAAAACCAACCCCCCCAAAAAAAAGTTTTAAGAGCTCAAGATATAATTACTGGAAGACTCACTGTGTTTTAGGGAATTGTTTTGCTCTAAACTTCTTTAATTTGGTTTCTTTGTGCCTTTTGGCTCCAGTCCTGCATTTACAGCTTTTCTTCCATTCTGTTGTTATTCCATTAATCATTTACCCAGTGGTGTTTCTGCAAAATTTTTTTTTAAATCTACAGACATTCTTGATGTAGCAGTACTTAAATGAACTTTTTTTGTGCTGAGGTTGTGTAAATGGTTCTAGGTTATTGCAAATCATCCTTTTATAGGATTGCTGCCAGAATAAAACTCTTGACAAAACTGATCATTGATCTAGTTTTTGTGCGGTCACTTTGTTCTTGTTGCTCATTCATAGTGAAATACAAGGTATAAAGGTAACACGTAACCAAACCGCTTGAACAGATAACTTGTGGTTTTATTTATTTTTAAGTGATGTGCAGATATGCTCACACAATCTTACAGCTGCTAATTTGCTATTCTGTTGCTAATCATGTTTTCCAAAATGTAGATGAATGATTGAGGTAAAATACCTGGCAGTTTTAAACCTCTTAGTATAGGATGTGAAATGTAGAATACATAGGAATATTCTGTGCTGTTGTCATTGCCTAAAGAAGTAGTTAGCACCTGAGAAATGTTAACTTATTTTCTTTAGAAGGACATAAGAAGTTCATGTTTGTTTGTGACAAACTTTCAGCATGTTCAGACAGTGCTGTAGAATGGAGCAGTGATGTCATGCAAGTGGGATTCATTTGGGGTTGTAATTTTGGGAAGATTAAAATGTGAATTAGGTAATTTAGCTGCTGGCCTTTCTACTTTTGAGAATTTTTAAAGGTAAACAAGGCAATGTAAAAAGGATTCAGCTTTCCCACAGATTAGTCTAGTTTGCTCTTTGTTAAATTTGTTTATTTTCCCCCACTTCTTTGCAATCATGATTTCTGGGAATAGTTTTCTTAAGACTGGAGTACGATTTCTGGCAGTTACAAGGGGTTTCTCTGAAGCTCGTAAGTAATTCACAGCTGCTGGAGGCTGACATAATAGATAGCCCACAGTTTAGCTCTGGCAGATGCACAAAAGGAGATGTTGCCAAGATATTGGTCAGATGTCATTGTTGAAAGTAACGCCCTTTCATTTTTTATGGGTCATTTTATAAATCTCAGCAATGAACATGCTTTTTCCAGGAAAACTCTTGTTTTGCGCTGTTATTTCTAGCCTTTCCTTTTAATCTAGAGTGGAAGTGATGGGGAAAGATCAAGAGGCAGAAATAGCATGAGATGTTATTTTTCCAAACAGTATGAGGTGCTGGTGCATGTTTGTTGCTTTTTTGTGTTTGGGATGTTTTGTTTTCTTTCTCCCTCCGTAAGGCTGCTGCATTGCTGTACAGCTGGCAGAAACCTCAAATTTTGCTGGGGGCCACTGAGAATATCTGTAGATCCCACAGGTGGTACTTGTTCTGTGTATGGGAGTTACGCAGGAGACCAGGTTTTGTACAGGACCTCTTGTGTGCCAGGATGGTGCAGAGGGGAATTAGAAAAGCCTGGTAAATAGTGATGATCAAAGGTGGAACTGGAGAAATTTAGAATAATGCAACAGACTGACCAGAGCCTCAAATGTGCAGGTACTTGCATGGCTGTCCCATCAAGAGGTAGTTTATATTCTACTTAAAGCCAAGAGAAACTTGCCATTTCTCCAAGTTTAAAAAAAAAAAAAAAAAGTTTAAAACCCTGCTGCCATGGAGTAAGGGTTTGTGGTTGCACGATGCGACCTGTGATTCCCCATGAAATCTTAGATGCTCTAGATCTTTGTTAGCAGTGTGAGAGAAGCCTCTACCACAGTGGCAGGGGCATCTGGTATTTGTATTATTGACCAGTCAGAAGGGTGGAAAAGACACAGGGCAGAGAATGCGTTACCTGTGTGAGGTTAATAGCAATGAACACAAAGTAGGTTGAATATTAAGTCAGTTTAGAAGCTCAAGTTCAGTCTGCAGGGGTTTCAGAAGTTAAACCTGAGCTACTCAGGCAACTTATTCTGTCTTCACTGCTATTTTGTGACCTCTGGTTATAGACAGGTCTCCCTTTGCATGGATAGCTGGAGCAGTTTAAGAAATAACCGCTTCTGCAGCCAAGGCATTGTCGCTAGTTGTGTAAACGCTGTTCATCCCCTTTAGGGCCAAGTAAACCAGATTTTTAAAACGTTAAACTACCCCAGCTAGATCTCCAAGGAAAGTCTTGTCTAGATCATATTTTAACCAACATGAGAGTTAAGAAATTTTCGATTTTTATCTCATTTGAATTTAGGTTAGAAGACAGTGAAGTGGGACCTCTTTCATGAGGATATTTCTTCTCACAAATAAAAACACTTTGTTTATGAGTGTTATTCTTGTTTACAGTCCTTTGATTAAAAAGACTAACCATGATGCATTAGTTGTGAATCTTTGCAAATTGATAACATCTGCAAATTTTATGTGTTGATGAGTTTGCTATAGTTAGCTGTGCCCTATCTTTCCAGTAGTATTGAGAAACTGTATTATCCCCAGGTCTGTGTTCCCTCCCTGGTAATCATCAGCCCATGTAGTCTGATCTGTTTAGAAGGGCTTTCGAAACAGCTGATTGCAGTGACTGTAAGCTATGTCACTTCCCTCCAATACTCCTTTATATTCACTATCACATCATTTGAGTGCAATCAGGCTGTAATCCAGACTGAAATTTCATGCCTACATTTTGTTTCCACAGTGGCTGGAGCCTATATCCCACTTTCCCCAGCTTTTTGGAGAAGTACATCTCAGATTTTAGTTTTGTATCTTAGATTTCCATATCTTTATTACAGATATTGTGCACCGTTTTTGTGCGTATTCAGTATTAAACATAGAGAGCCATTATAAAATTTGACAAGAAGTCGAAAATTAAATTTTGTATTATTGGAGGTTGGGAAACAAAATAAAGATTTATTGGTTTTATCACAACCTTTTTTTGTTGTATTTACTAGTAACCGGTTGTCCTAGTGGATGCTTATATAATGAGGATGTACAGGGTGTTTGGCCAGTGTTAGTAATTAATTACTGAAATCCCCCTGACAATTGCAGTAATTGACTCTTCTGCATAAACCGAATGAGACTGATGGAACTTTGCTGCTCAAACCAGGATTTTTTGCTGGATGGTTGTAAAGTTACAAACCATGACAGGAAGATTGTACTGCTGCATATGCAAAACCAGAATAACACCTAGTGCTTGTAAAATCATTCCCTTGTTTGCTTACAGTACTCTGCAAACTCAGATAGAGGATTTAAGTCACTGAACCCTGAAACTGATGTCTTTTGCTGACATTAAATTCCTCTGCCATTTCCTGTTAAACCAAACAGTTCTGTCTATACCTCATCCTAAAATATTGTGTGGTGGTTTTTTAACAGGAATATGATGAGGAATGGGCTAAAAAAATCCAGAGCGAGAAGTTTCGATGGCACAACTCTCAGTGGCTGGAGATGGTGGAGAGTCGGCAGATGGATGACAGCGAGCAGTACCTGTATGGGGATGATCCCATTGAGCCCTACATTCATGAAGGGGATATTCTGGAAAGACCCGATCTCTACTACAGTGCAGGTGAGGGGTGTATATTAGTGTTGAGGATATTCAGGACTGGGATTGCCACCTCTGTGGTTGGAACAGGAGCTTGACCTGGGCCTGTGGAGAGAATCCGCTGGCTCAGACCAGCAGGACAGTTACCCCCTTGTGTCACTGGGAGCAGCACTGTATAGCCTGCTGTAGCCAGGGAGCAGCTTGCTAGGATGTTAATGATGGATTGGGGACTGTATATCCATGGCCTTAGGAAGTGTTACAGGTCTTCAGAAATATGAGTAGAGCTGGCTCGGAGGGCTAATGGAGCATGACGACTGATTTGAAGAAAGGTGGCCCAGCCTTTTTCTTCGCACCTATTTCTTGTGTCCGTAGCTTGTTTGCTTTGCAAATGCAAACTTTTTCTTATCCCTGTTAAATTCACAGCTCTGGGATTTTATGCTGAATTTTATTCTGCCTCATGTATTTATTCTGTAATTGAATATTTATTGCATATCTTGATGAAAGCCTTCAGTTGAGCCACATCAAACTTGTAGGTTCCTTAGCAGAGCAAATCATTCCGTGACTTTCAGCTAATCTGGCTGTATGATTTTTGCTGTCATATATCTAGGGAAGTGTGTGAATCTTTTCAAGAAGTAATTTTTTCTGTTCCTCTTATGAAAAAGTTTCATTATTTGACAATTTGAACGAGTTAGTGTAAAAAAAAAAAAAAAATCTTAAGTCATGTTCTTATTTGAGATTAACCCTGATATGTTTTCTAAATAAAAAAGGCATTTCTCATAAGTTTCCTTAATCCTATTAGTAGTGCATAATGGCATAGTTCTAGGGGGATCTCAAGTGGAATCTGCTCTATCTCAATTCTTCTATAAAAATTTCATAGTTACTAAGAAAATAGATGTTGCCATACTGGATTAAGACACTGTATCTAGTCCAGTATCCTCTTGCCAGCTGCTTGAGAGGAAAGTTCAAAAGACTCTGCAGGAGACAATAATGAAATAATTTGCCCACCGGATAAATGTCATCATAACTTTTAATAACTAGGAGTTTGCTTATGCTCTCAAGCTTGTGGTTTTATATCCTTTCCAAACTCCTGGATGACTGTATGTGTGCATGTACTTTTCTTTTTAATTACTGGGTTTGAGTCTGTGGTTTTTTATTTTCCATATAAGTGTCCAGTCCTTTGCGATGAAGCATGAGTCACAAAACTCTATGACTGTGGATGAATTTTCAGAAATAATAATAAGAAAAACAAAGCCACTAAAACCTATAAAATTTACTTGTAGTTACTGTGAGAATGTAACTGTGCAAGATCTCAGTAACATTTGAAAAATTATTCTCAAAGGTTATCGGAACTTCAGAATTCTTTTTCTTCTACTTTCAGTTACATGTGTCAGCCTAGCAACTTGCCTTTCTCTTGAATCCTGTAGGTTAGCAGTGTGTTGTACGGTACCAGGGCCTTTTATTACATCAAATCTCTTTTAGGCTTCCTGAAGTTAAAGATGTGCCAGCATGCCTTTTGTAGTCTCCCCTTTACAGGTCTTAATAATAGACCTTTGCTTATTTCATAGGGCCATTTCTTTTCCCAAATGTGAGCTAGAGATGGAGTGGCATCAGTAACACTGCATTTCCTGACTTTAATCATTTTATGTTATAGGCTTAGTGCTATTTGAACAAAGATTTTTGTGTTGGAATCGACATTTGACCGGGAAGGAGAGGCAGATTTCCAATTATATGTTCTCCAGATGTTTGAAAAGTACTTTTGTTTTTAAAGGTATAAGAGTAGGTGATTATATTCAAAATACAGATTCACTGCTCAGGTTCCTTCCAGCAAGTGCCAGGAATGGTGTGCTTCTGAAGTCTGCTGGATTTATACTTTTGAGTTGTGGCCAGAGGGGGACATAATATTCCTTTGAAAAGGCTGCGGATTATTGTAGCGATTGGAGTAGGCATTTGAGTTCCTGAAGGACAGAGCATTGCTTAGTTAAAAAATAACAAAAATACAGATCTTTGTGCAGCCAGAAATTGAATGCTTGTATTTCAGTTTGATAATTTAAAAAATGACCTGCACTGGTGGCTGGCGCTCAATACAAGTCCCC
The DNA here is from genome assembly GCF_037038585.1 of Patagioenas fasciata. NCBI lineage: Eukaryota > Metazoa > Chordata > Aves > Columbiformes > Columbidae > Patagioenas > Patagioenas fasciata. Next base: position 22,762,027 of record NC_092525.1, on the reverse strand, counting down.
CTTCAGCCGTAATAATTCTGGAGTTCACTGGTGGCAAGATAAGTTCTTTTTTGCAGCGATTAACCAACATTTCTCTTGCAAAGGATTTTAAACCTACATGAAAAACTTGGTGGAAATCTCTGAAGTTTTCTTCATGAGCTCGGTGTCTCTCTTGCTCTGAAAGTACATAACCCTAATATATGTTGAAATGTACATAACAACAGATGTCCTTTAACTGTGTAATCATATTATATGCAGCTGATGCTATCCATGTGCTTTCATTTTCCTATAAATTCTTGTGAGCCCTGACTCTGAGTGTTTTGATTTGAATGTTAGCACTCTTGATTGAAGACATTTTAAGTAGTGGTAGCTCTAGCCTCAGAGTTAAAATGTAGTGCTTTTTTATTAATATAAAGAGAGATGTTGGTTTTAAGTCTTTGTTGTGCAATAGGTTTTAACCAAACCTGACTGTTTGAAATACATAGCCACTTAAATTGATTGGTTTTGATCTGAAGTGCTGCAGGTATAAAAGTGCTGATGTTCCCCCTCATTTCTTTTATGTGAAAAATACGGAATAGGTGGTGAGATATTAACACTTGTGCCAAGTTTTCTAATTACTGTTTTAACTTCCCTTCCTCTTCTTTGGTGATTTTTACATCCATATGATATTGCAGGGCACTCATGTCTCACTGAACATGCTGACAGACAGTAATATCAGTCTGGGCCAGATTACTTGCTTGTCAAGTAATACTCTTTCACATACTGTATACACATGTACACAATTAGAATATAGCCATGTACAGCTATCTTATGCTGCTAAAATGTAGTCTGATCATGGCTAGCATTTTTCATTTCCAATGCGTTGTGTCGTATTCAGTCACTTTCCCATGAGGTATTATCTTCTCAATGAACATCTGTAGCACCTCATCAGATGTCTGTTAGAAATTTAGATGTGTCAATTCTATTCCTTTTATCATTTGTCACTATATTATCTTCAAAAACCATCAGGTAAATTCATAAAGCATAGGGAGATTTCTTTGAATGCCGGAGTCATCATCTCTAAGCCCTTGTGTCTGTAAGTAACTTTCCACTGCTTCCTGCACAGGCAGTTTTAGTAGTTTTGAAACCACAGAGGTTAAGCTAAGTGGCCTGTGACTCCCTGGATCTTATCTCTCTTTCTTTAAAGTGGAACGGCATTTGTAACTTCCTAGTCATTAGGAATCTCTCTCTCCCTTATGTTAAACTATTAAAGTATCAGTCTGATTGTACTTTGTTTTTTGGGGATGCTTTCTGCACTACAAGTCTGGGATTGTTTTCATACAATAGCAGAGGTAAACTGATGTAGAGTCTGTTTTAATGAAATAGCTCATTTTATCTGATTAGAGCCTAATACTAATTACCAAGTAGGAACTGTGCCCTTAATATTAACAAGAAATGCTGTTTTTGTGAATGGGAACAGGAAAGAGTTAAGTTGGGCTCTCATTCAGCTGGGGTCAGCTCACTGACTTTACTTCAAAGACACTCTGGATTTACACTGATGTAAGAGAGGGAAAAGGTTAGCCCCTGATTTTCTTCTCTTCCTTATAAAGCAAAAAGAGACTGTGAAGCCTTTAAGGAATACTGCTGGCTTTACAAATGTTTGCATCTTTGTATGCCAGTGTTTCAATACAAAGGAAGCAATGGGAAACTGTAACCTAAGTTCCTGAGAGGATATCATGGGAAAAGACCACCCTTTTAGGAAATAGTTAGAAGACATTAAAATATGGGGGAGATGAAAGAAATACATTTGAAATTGCTTTCCTGTTTTTCTTGGCCAGTTTTAAGAGACATAATGGTGAAGGGTAGAGTCTGAACAATTAAGACCTTTGCTGCATTTCTACTACTTTGCTGCTGGCCCAAATTAATGTTTGACCCTTCTCATTATTTCTTCTCTGGGCTCACAGTCATGATGGGACAGACAAGATGAAACTTGATATAAACTTCACACGCCTGAAGAAGAAGGAATAAGAGAGTATTTCTTAGGTACAGCTTTTTTCAGGGCAGTAGGCTGAGCTACTTGGAGTCCCAGTGAGGACTTTTTGTAATTGAAGTTGCTGTTTTTCAGTATTATTGTTGCTTTCCTCACAGAAATATTGCAAGTTGCTAAAGAATTCCTAAGATAAACCAGCTCAGGTTGTGTTGCCTGCTTGCTCTGAAGACATGCTCCTTCATACAGTCACTGGATCTTTCTTGTTTTTATAGATGGCCTAATAGCCCCTGATGGAGCAGTGAGTCCAGATTTCTTCGGTGATTACCATCTTCAGAATGGAGACCTCGTTGGGCAGCATCCATTCGCTAGCAGGTAAATTGCTGTTTGTAAAGAACACATATAAACCAACAATGGCTATTAAAGTTCCTTTACAGGGCTTTGTCTGTGGTGTTCAACAATTTTTGCCCTCATAGCAAGTGGGAATGGTTTATATTGAATAAGTAGTTCTAGTCTGTCTTCTGAATTACATGTTTCTTTTAACATACATGTTGTAATACAAGATAGATTTCCAGAAGCTGTAGAGTAGAAAAGTAAAACTAGAACACACAACTAACTACATGTTATGACAATTACTCAAATACCATTCCCCCGATGTTGTTGTTGGGAAATATCTAAAGAGGGGCTTGAGATGCTGATTACCTAGAAGACTTTTGTTTCCAATATTCTTAAGTAGTTAAAAATAAGTTTCTCAGCCACTATAACTATTTCTGTGGATTTGGGAGTTTTGTTTTGTTTTCTTTAACCTAAGTGTTCCCAAGGTATTCTCTGTTAGATTACTGATGGCATGCACTTTGAAGATTTGCTAGATAAGCAAAAGATGTCTGCTTGACTTTTGGGAAATGTCTGAACTTCCCCTCTGGTGAATGACTTCTTCTTCAAATGTTAGCAAGCTGTTTCAGTTTGAATTTCTGAGTAGACTTCTCCCATGAGTTCAAAATAGAAAAGGCTTATTTCAAAGAATGAAATCTTCATAGATCCTGTAGTGTTTAGGAAATGCCTTTTATAGAGCATGAATTATGTGCACTCATTAGCAGGAAGTATTTCAAGCACTTTACAGACAAGGTGCAGAATTCACTTTAACAGGATGCTATCTGGACATGCCCAGCCCTGTGGGTGAAGCTGTTGTTTTGCAAAGGAAGGATGTTATTTTCACCACTTGCAACTTTCGTCACCATTTGTAAAATATGAGTAATTCACAGTATTCACAGCTGAAGCAAAAAATATTCTTCTCCCTTACTTTGGCTTCTTGTATTTGCTAAAGGGCAGTGGACAGTTACACTTGTTTGTTGATTCTACCTGTGATGCACCAGAGAGCTGAACATCAGCAAGACTGGAATGGTGGTGACATTTTTAAGAACAAATTAAAATAACAAAAATGCTCAGATCAGGAAAAAATAAGTAGGAATTAAGAGACAGATCCTCTTGAAAAATGGAAGTGTTTGTACTCAGTAAGGATCAAGTTCAGAGCAGTGTGCAACCCTTCATGTGGAGCCTGTGTTTGGGAAGGGGAGACTGGGGTACAGGAGATGACAGATTTCTGTGTTACTCAGAACTGTATAGGTGTGTGGTCCAAACAGTCTTCATGCCCCCCCTGGAGGTGGGGAGGAAGGTGTGCAGCCTCCTTTCTTTCCAGTAAACTCGGATATAGCCCCAGCCAAAATGCTCTTGGCTGGCCAGAAAGCTTTCAGCTGGGAAAAAAATCTCGAGTCTCCTTGGGTAAAAGTTAAAGTATATCACTCAGCCTCCAATTTGAATTCTTTATCAGGGAGCTACATTAGTAAACTGCTTTTTAATCTGATTGTATTCTAACCAGAATGAGTAGCAAAATACATCTGGTGTATACCTAGTTAAATTAAGTATTTGTAGAATGTTCTTGTACTGTTTTGAGGCATTTTAGAGGTTCACCTCAAGAAAGAAAACAGAAAAACTGCAGTTTTTCTAGCAAACTTGGTAATTGCCTAGTGATGATAGCCTCTGTGAATATTCAAGTTTTTCATTAGAATTCTGTTTCTAGGAAGACTTTTCGATATGATTGCTCCATGGATTTATCTGCAGTCCAGACACGCAGTCTAATTGGAAACAGCGTGGACTGCTGCAAATGTTCTGTCCTATTTGTAACAGAGCAGGACTGAATTGTTTGATAGAATAGATACTGGCAGTCGAACGGCGAATCCTGGTTTTCAGATGTGTGTCATTATCGTTTTGAACTTCTTGGCGCCAGAAGCCAGGATTTCCTGATGCTTGGAGCTAATGTAAAATGCATTAGTGCTCCAAGGCATGAGCCGTGGTATTGCCAGTCCCATGAGTTTGGAGAGTCAGACCCTCCCTTTTCCCAAATTTGAATTGGTGTTGGAAGGTAAAACCATACGTGCTAGAGAGCCTAATTAAAAATAATAGCAGCAAGTCAAGGCTCTTTTTATGTGTTATATAGTGTACATTTCATCCATACAAAAACATAATTTGAGGGCATTTTTATGCTTACAGTTTTATAGCTAACAAGAACAGTATGTGAAGGATTTATTTTTAACCAGTTCCAGCTTTTAATAAATCAACATTTTTGTTACAAAAATGTTTCATTTTTCTATTACTAATATTTGAATATATTTTTAGAAACTTTTTTTAAAGAAAGCTGAGTTATGATTTGCATAGTTAACTATCAAGTCAATTAATAGTAACATTTTTTGTGAGTTCAGAGAAGGATGGCCTAATAATGAGTAGACACATATTTTTGGTCTTGTAATTTGTTATAATTCTTTTTGATTTACATTTATTTGTTGTGCTTGTGTCTTCTGGTCTTGGTCTTTTATATGAGGCTTTTTAATTCTATAATAGAAACAGTTGTTTTCTCAGCAATGGGGTGAGTTGGAAAGGAGACTTTTCTGTCCTTTAAGACCACCCTGTGAAATTTGAGGTAGGTGAAAACTGTGAGCTGACTTCTTGCTATGCAGCTTTGAATAACCTAATCCTTTCTTCTCCTTTCTGCACTCCTATGAAGAAGACTGAGGACATGTTAGCTCTTTAATTTCTCTGAGGTTATTTCCTCTCCTCACAGTGTGCTCGGAGTAGATCAGGACTTCCCTTTGCCCCTCCAGGAGGCCCTAACAAGTCAGCCAGAAAGAGTCACCTTTTTAGTGCCTGTGTGTCACTGAGAAGCTGAGCTTGTGTTGAACTAGTGTTGGTGTCCCCAATGCATTACCAGGGCTTAAGTGTTTTCTGATCTCCAACCTCATTTTTTGAAGCCAAAGAAATGGGTCTATTAGGAGAGGTTTTCAAGGACTGCAAGTAAACTTGAGTTGCCTTGAAGATTTTCACTGTGAGCGATATTTAATAATGCCTGCGCAAGGGAGCTCAGCCCACCCCAACTGCCATATATCAGATTGTCACACCAGTTATTGAGCAGATAGTGAAAACCATGTGCTTCCTTGGTTGTAAGATGCTAGTTCTAACAGAGGTCTGGGACAGCCTCTGCCATCACAGTTCTACCTTGTTACAGTCAAGGAGAATTCAGGGCAATTAGAGCAGCAGCTGTATCCAGTTGTGTGATGGATGAAGTGGTTGACTTTCCTGTAACCCAGCAGGATATCGCAACCATCTCCTGCAGAGCCCCTGTCGCAGGAGACACTGGAGCTGCAGACCTAGAACTCCTGTATAGCTTTAGGTGGGTAGGGAAGTCCTGGTTTGAATTCAAGAGTAAAACAGGAGTTTAAAAACGTTAAGGTATTTATTTATAGTTACCTGTGCTCACCGGGTTAGCACATAGGTTGGTTGGTTGGTTGATTTTCCCCCATTATGTTTAAGAGGAAAACACAAAGTATTAGCAGTAAGAACGTCTATAGATCTGGTGAATTAGGTGGAGTATCTTTAGGGCTGTATATTTCAAAGACATTGCCTTCCCTTCACAGGGTTTCTTGGACTTCCCTTTGAAGCCACCACTGCCGGACTTGAGAACGTTACTTTGCATTATCAATTCCTGCATCATAAAGTATAGGGAATTGTAAAAATATCTAGCCCTAAATTCAGTTTGTAGATCTGCTTGTGCCCTTGCTATTCTGGCCATATCTTGAAGCAAGCAGGGATAATTTTTTTTTCTGGTACTTTTCAGCATAAAACATCAGCACATAAGTGAAGACCTGGAAAGCTGGCATTTTTCTTGTACTGCCACGCTTACTTTAGGGACCCAAGGCATTTTTAGAAATAGTAATGCTTTGTTTCGGTAATCTAGCTTGTGTGTTTTCTAGCTTTATTTTACAGCTCTTATTTCTTAACTAGATTCTTAGTGGAGTTGTACTATTGTGTAAAGTGTCTATAAATAGAATTATTTCAGGATATAATGTACACAGAAGCGGTAATAAAATGCACAAACAGCATCTCTTGTTTTCCTCAAAGCTTTGGAGCAGAATGCAAGCAGATTGTAAGGTATGTTTTCCATTCAGCAGAAAATATGTGGCTGAAGAGGTTGTTTTGACAGCTTGTATCCAGGTTTTTTCATTGGCTAAGAAAAGACTTTTTTGATTAGATTACCAGCTTTGAATTGTCTTACTGTCTTTCAGAAGCAGATGGGCATTAGGCATAGATTTAAAATTTTCATCTGTTATTAAAATCTGTATTTAAGGCTCCTGGTTCTGATAACCCTTAATATAGAGTGAAAGTTTTATGATTGTAGCAAACAAAAAATCCCTCACCTTTGGCTAATGTGATGACAGCTTAGTGTCTGAGCTGCAAGGGAGAAAGACCAGCTGAAAGACATCTTCAAGAATCTGCGCTCATTTATCAAATTTTAATGACCTTCTAGAGACTAATTATTTTTGTAAGACACAAACATAATAGTGATGGCTAAATATCTTATAGCAGAGAGATCCACAGTGTTTTTCTTACCCTTTGGGGAAGAGACCGCATTTTAACCTTTCCCAGTTTTAACTAGATAATGGTATAAAATGTAAGTGCAAAAGCCAAATTTTGTTAATATATTCATCAGCGTTCCAAAATCTCTCTCAGTGGGTTTAGAAAGATTAATAACTAGGAATGCTGGAGCTAGCCAAAACTGTTTTTTTTTTTCTTCCTGAGGAAGTTTTCTCTAGTACAAAATCCTTTAACCTCATTATAAAGTGTAGCAGAGCTGCCATTGCACGATCTTCGTTTTCACTCGGACAAGGTGTTCCTGTGTGTGTGCTGTCCCCGGCGTGTGTGCTTGCATCTCCTCTCAACAGAGATCTGACGGAAGCTTCTTCCCAGTAAGCAGTGAGGTTTGGCATGTCAAACAAAACCAGTTTTATGGGGTGACTGTCTCTGTCCTTGGTGGAACATCTTTCCTCTTGCCTGGATTTACAGAGCTGAAACTGTAGCTGCATTTCTTCTTTTTGCCATGGCAGGTCATCGTGATATTTTGTGAGCTAAATATATGGAGCCAGGGCCTTGCAGGCTGCTGTGGCTGTTGGTGTGTAAGTGTGTATAATCTGGCTTTTGTATCCTGAGTTGACAAACTGCGGTGACACAGGCATCACTGGCATAATGTGTGGCCATGGGTTGTGGTGGGAGCACAGGGAAGACTGTGTTCATGTGACTTAGCTTATCTCTAGCTAAGCTACTGACTTTTAATGTCTGAGTGTGCTAAAAACCCACATTGAATGGCAGGAATAGTCACATCCACCAGCTTTTTTGCTCGGGTAGCCTGATGAAAATGAGATGTGAATCTTCATGGAGAAAAGACCTAAACTTGTAGTCATCCATTCCTGCTGACTCCTGCAGCAAATTGCAAACTCCCAGTCATCAATCACAGCTGAATAGCTCTTGTTCAGGTCAGGTACAAGGAACTGCATCAGATGTTGGCAAATACGCACTTTGTGATTGTTTATGAATTTTTTTTTAATAGTTGTACCTATAACTTGTATCCTACATGGACTTTTAGAGCTATATTCTATGTAGATCATAATCTTAATTAGATTTGCTTAAAGCAGTCACATGTTGTACTTCTCATGCATGAAAGTTAAGTTTTCATCTCTTCCTTGCTGTCGTCTCTAAACCCTACAGGATATGTTGCTGATAGAAGGAACCTGGTTCCTAAGGAAAGGACTGAAGGAGTTGGTGATCCTGCTATGGAGTATTTCTCATCCATGTTACATTTTCAGTAATGTGCACAGTTTATTTAGAATTTTGAACATTCTCTTCCCAGCCTTCCAGCAGCGAAGTGCCATCTTGCAGGCTATTTCAAGTGAAAACTAGTATGTTAGTAGACTATAAAAGTGAGCTGCGTCTTTGCAGCCATCAGTGGCAGAAGAAACTTTTCTTTTGTGGTTCTTGGAAAGATCAGCTTAGATAAAAACCATAGTCTGACGCGAGATCTGTGCTACAGTAGAATTGAAAGCATCCACATCTCTCCTTATCATTTGAGTAAAGGCAGTATTGCTTTCCTCTCTTACTGGTAGACATGTGGTGAATATAAAATATTTTAATTATTGGAAAGAAAAGCTAATAGAGTGTAAATTATTATTACAATATGATTCTACTTTCAAACATTTTACCATAGTGATATTTCTTACAATTCTGTACATTAATTTTTTCTTTCCATGCTTAAACTTTATTTTAAAAACAAAACCAAAAAAAAAAAAAAAAGCAAAAACAAAAACACAAACACCCACTTTTTTTCCTTTGCAGTGTGTTCAGCAGACTTGTACTCAGCTTTTCCCATTTGGACACTATTGAATTTGCATTTCCCAAGAGAATTGAATTAGGTTTTATTAGTAAATTGGGCCTATAACCTTGTAGGCAGGTTTTATTAGTTTATCACACATCAGTATTAGCAAATTGTAAATCCCACTGAAACGAATTTGAAAAGGCCTTACAGAGAAGCCCAGAACCAATGAAGTTTCTGGAGACAAAAAAGGGTTTTTTGTCATTGTTTTTCTTTTAGTCCCACAAGAATGCTGTTAGTGCTAGCAGAGTCATATCTTGGTTTTTATCATATTCTGTTGTCCTAACTGCCTGCGTGTTTAGTTTTAAAGAAGTTAAACCGAACCAGGTCAGGAGGATTTTGCTAAATTTCTGATATGACTCTTTCTGACTTGAAATGACAGAGATAAAGCACAATTCTCACTTGGACAATGCAGCATTTACTGACTGTTCATGTGAAATGGGAAGGTAAGCTTCTTTTTGCTCATCAGTGCATGTTCAGGTGATACATATGCTTGGAATTGAGATTTTGCATCTAAGAGATAGTAATAAGGAAGCAGGGACTGCTGCTTTTTGGAAGGTTTTGATCACAGTCTGGGGCAGGCTTAGTGAAGGGCTTCGCTTGATTTCTTCAGATCCTGGATCATGGCCTAAATCAAAATTCACTGCATTGTTGTCTTCCTTCAATACTTAAATGTGGCAGTGATGCTTCCAGAACATGAGTGCTTCATCACTAAGAGCTTTTCAATGCGAGCTTGAATTTCTTCATATCTAGTTTATAATGACTTGTTTCTGCACCAGTACCAAACGAAAGTTACCTCTTTGTTTTCCTTTTATTTTAGGTAGTGGTCATAGTCCCTGCTAGCTGTCATTTTATTAGGTATATTTGTATTGTTTTCTTAAAGCTATGTTTATAGAAATTAAATACTGCAACCTGATGATATTATAATCCAGTTTAAATGTCACTACTATGTATTTGACCAAATGATGCTGTTACGTTGTGGACAGTTACTGTAGCATTTCTGAAGAGCAGGAGTCTGATTATTCAAGGGGAACAAGATTTTTCTCTCTGACCCACATTGGTGAGATTTTCCCAGGGTTCAGAGATCTGTGCATACTGAACCACTAAAGGTTTGGGGCCCAGCACTGCCTGGAACTTGGGAATATCCAGATGAATATCGTATTCTTCATATACAGTATTATTTATACAGCAAGTTCTTTTATGTGCTGGGGTGCTTATTTATTATTATTTTGTTCTTAGACTGTATCAGGAGAAGCTTCCAAGCAGCTCTCCTCATATCTCCCGGCACGCAGCCGATGTCCACAGTGCAACACGCAGTTGGTGCCCCAAAGAGCTGGCAGCTGAGATGGGCAGGGAACCACAGGCTGGGAGAAGAGAAGTTACTGGTCCAAAATCAGGTGCCGGAGCCTGGAGCAGGGCCGTGCTGTCTCGCCTGCTCCCCGGTGACCAGACCACACCGCCTCTCCAAGGTGTGTGGTCCATCATCATGAAGGATCGTGTTGCACTTGTTTCGTTTACTGTAGGAGCTGTTTAATTGCTCCAAACAATCACACTAGTATGCTAAGAGATGAAACAGCTTGCTTGGGAATATTTTAAAGATGCAATTTTTTCAGCAAGCTGCAGATGCCATTTGGGAAAAGAGTTAGGGTTGAGGTTTTCATGCACTTCAGCTCGCTTGGAATACAGGATACCTGGGTCTCATTTGCTTGCAGTCACTTTTACATTTTTTTAGTTGCTTTTTATTTTACTATGTTCCACCTGCAGTTGGCCTCATTTAACCAACATGGTTTAGGTGGCTATTAAGAATTTTAAAAGAATATCAAAATGCTGTAGCAGTTCGCTCAAGTCCTTTGGAATGTCTTACCAAAAAATCCCCCAAACCTGGGTCTGTCTCTTCTGAAATGTAACATTAATTAATTCCCACGTTCTGTCTGCTGCTCGTAGTCCCTCCAGATGTGCTACTAGGAATAGACTGGCTCCCTGGTTACAAGCCATCTGGGCTCTGTAAACTGATTTGCACTTATATTAAACAATAAGTGAACAGAATGCGGAAGAGTTATTAAAGCAAATGTACATTGCTTATAAATCTCAAAGTAAAATATTAAAATGTAGTAAATGGAAATGGAATGTGCAAATGAAGACCTGCTTGTTTTTAATGAGTTTAGCTGTGAACTTCTCGATTTCAACCAAAAGAAAAGAATTTTATTTTTCTCTTTAAAAAAAAAAAGGGGGGGGGAGGGGCCGAAACTATAAAACTGCTTACAGAAGTATCTGAGACAAAAACAAGGAAATATAATGTTCTAAACTTGACTGGTCCAAACCACTCAAGCTGCTGTGACAGCTCATAAAACTGAGAGTAGTTTTTAACTGGACTCTGTTTTACATTGCCAGAGTGAATTTTCCTTGCAGGAAGTAGCCAGAAGGTTTATTTAGTTTCCAGACTGCTGCTTTGATCTTTCCATTCTGTCACTTCTCAGGTTACATAGCCCTTTTTCACTGCAGTAAATCTGCAACAGTTAATGAGAATAAAATTTCCTCCTTCTCACTGATCGCATGCTGTTAAATGCCAAACCACAGCCAGCAGCATATTTGCAGAATTCAGCTGCACTGTACAAAAACAGCACAATCAGTTTAATCTTGTTGTTTTTGTAATTCAATTTATTGAGCTTTCCTTTTTCAAGTGACCTATTTTATCAAGACAAGTTGGTTGCAAAGCCAGACCTGGAAGAAAGATTTAAAACTGTAATAAAGTGAAGGGTGTTTTGTATGCTATGTATAAGCATGCTCACAGGATTCAAAATTAAACCTACAATGAGTATTTTTTAAAAGTCCCGTATATCCATGGGATATTTCTTACAGTTATTATCTGAACTGAACGTGTTCCGTGAATAAGTCTCTAGTATAAAAATTAATGTAACATATCAAATTAATTTCCTTGCCAAAGAGTTAAAATTGTTTTGGTTCTAAAATTTTATTCTCGGAATCTGTTTATCAGCTTCAGCTATTCAAGTATAATGACTGAACCACGCTTTTCTCTTCCCTCTGGAAAACTTAGTTATGACTTTTTTTAAATCTCATGGTTAAAAAAATCTACTTCAGAGAGTTTATTTGCCTTCTGCGTTTTGAGCAGTTCAACTTTTATTTTTTCCAAGACTCCCTGCCCAGCCTTTGTCCTGTAAACATTTTATTTTTCGTTCATTTAATTAAAGTTGAAATTTTTGCATAATAATGCTACTCTGAGGTATGGATCTCCAAGAAAATATTCCACATCTGTATTTCTGTGGGTTGTTCCCTAATAAATCCAATGTTAGCCCTAAGAAAGCAAGCAGCAAGAGACACTGAGATTTACTTCCTTCTTGTTTTACACTAAAATCATCACTGCTTTGGGATAGATTTTGACAAGACTTCACTAGGGCCCTGTGATGATATTTAAAAGTGGTTGAAATCTGGAGAATCATCCATGGTGGTAAAAAATATTTAAAATTTATTCATCAGCAATAATGCTCCAATTGCATTTGCTGCATGCTCTAATCAACACTGCAAATCCCCTAGCAATGTTAACTTTCAGAAAAGACTTTGAAAGCTCTTATTGGCTGCAGCTGGAAGTCAAAGCAGAACAGATATTTTGACTCCCCTTCCCTCCACCATCTGGATTATCATCCACGATGAGTTGCCCAGTTCTTGGAGACAGTGTGACCATCAGCCAGTAACCTGTTGGTCTCACTCTTCTGCGTGTTGGTGCTCAAGACGGAACTTTATTCCCTGTTTCTGTCGAAGCGCAGAGCTGAGCAGCAGTGCTTGGACCTACAGAGCTTGCATAAATATCTAAAGGAATAATTCTTCAGCTATGAGTGCTTCAATGCAGGACACTGCAAACTTGCTTTTCCACTTCAGCTGTTTATCTCAGAGTGCGTTGTCACAGGGACCCTGCTCTGTGACCTGGCACAAGAAACGTTTCCCATGTGGAAATGGGCAGGCTGGGCAGAAGCACGTGGAAGACGTGGAGCAGATCCTGAGCTGATCTAGTCAATGACACAGGTCATGCCACGGAATTGCCACTTACTCTGCTCAGGCTGTTGGGTGAAGCTTCTGTACCCAACATAACACTGACGTTGCTGGAATTCAGTAAAAGAGAAGCTTGAAACCTTCCCAAGCCAGATGTATTACTAGGTTAAGATTAAGAAAATATACTATTCAATTTATGGAGTTGACACAAATACTTTGGACTATACAAGGAGAGAGGGGGAGGGAAGGACATCTTTTCTTTTTGTTGCCTGCTCCTCAGGACTTTCTTATTTGTTTTAGTTCTTCATTAATTTTAAGCAATGGATATATCTAATCAGTGGGTTTGGCCAGCTGTTGAGCCAGCAGCACAGGAGATGCTTCTATTAGGCTTATAATGGAAAGTCAGAATTCTTGGTTTCCATTCCAGCTCTGGCTGTGCACTTGACCTTTTAACAGATCCTGTACGGAATAGCTGAGAAACTCCCTGCCCGGGTGGCAGAGCTGTGAGCCTGGGTGAGGGAATGCCAGTGAGGTTACTCCAGTGCCCTTCAAAGAAACAAGACAGCTATATGAAACACCTAGAGTTGCTGTCTTGCCCCCCAGCGGTGTTTTGGGCTGGTTGGCTTTCTAGCAGATCAGAAATCTTTTTCCGCTTTGAGGGGTGATACAAAATAAGCAAAAGTCTTTTCTCTTTACCTCAGTCTAATTTGAGTCTTCTCATTGCTGTAGTTTGTCAGTTGCTGTCTTTAATGTCTGGGGTGGGTTTTTTTCTTTCAATATTCCAATGGGAAACTGAGGTCATGGAGAAAAGGAGTAACTTGCCCAGGATCACACAGCAGGTAACTGACAGAGCGAGAAACAGAGCCCAAGTCCCTGTCTGCTTTCGCAGAGCTGGGATGGCAAACTCAATGGTTTTCAAGCAAGGCTTTCACTGAATTTGGCTGAGGAAGGTCATTTGTTTTTAGTTCAGTGCTTTGTTACTATTCAGTTGGGAAATATATATATATATATATTTTTTTTAATGCTGCCTCCCCAGCATGCTTATTGCTTGGTGCATAGCTGGAGCCTGACACAGAAGACAGTGCTCTTTTCTTCCCAATTCATATTTGCATTTGTTTATAATTAAATAGCAGAAACAGCCGTATTGTGCTGAGATACAACTGGGCACCAAGTCCAGAAGCAACTGGAAACTTTAGGTCATTAAGTGCACTGAAGAAAGCTGGATCATGTAGAAGGAGAGACTTTATTATATCCATAAAAGCTGTATCATGATGCACAAGGGAAGTAAATTATTATTATATGTGTGCATATTTTTTATCTTTTGAGCAGATACAGTATTACTGTGTAAGGAATATTAATATTCAGTGTAGAGATGGATTTTGCATTTGATGCTGTGTGCAAAGTCACAGTCCCTACCACAAAACTCCACTTGCTTGAGCTTGAGGGATAGAAAGCAGGGGAGGGGGAGGAAGCTTCACAGATAGGGGAGAAAGAAAGTTGGGGCTGTGAGAGGCAGAATTTAAGAGACTTGTGGTTTATAGCTTAACGTCATTACCAGTAGTAGGAGAATCTACAGTTACAGGCCATTATATAAAGAAACACATCTTTTTCTAAGCCCTCTCAGTTGTGTGCTGTTTCTCCATAACCCATGGCTTGTACTCTTCCTCTGAAGGACAGAAAATTGATGGCCAGTGGAGCAAACCCAGAGGTAGCTGGCATGTAGAAGTAAACAGGATTATCTTCTCAATTGCTAGACTCTAAGCAAGGGGAAAAGCAACCAGTTTTAAGCCACTTCCTGATGCTTTCCACTCTTTCATGACCGGTGTTAGGAAAATGGTATCCCAGCCAGTGTTCAGCTGACAGTGTATATCAGCAGAAAGGTCAAAGAGCCCGTGGGTTTCACTTGGCTAAAGTGTGGTGGTTAGCTGATACCTGTGAAGGATTAGCTAAATATTTCTTACCTGGAGATAATTTAAGCTGGAGATCTGTGTTTGTTCTATGGAGTTAAATATTTCCCACTTCCCTGGCTGTGCCCCGTGCCTGAATCCTCAGTGTGCAGTGGGACAGGGCCGGGGTGCCCCCAGCCCTCCTGCCTGCTGTAATGAACCCTGGTCTCTGCACTAGAAGAAACCTGCAGAGGGACGAAGCTGCATCATTCGTTAACCAGTCTCCTAATTGTGCTAGCAGGACTGCAGCCTCTGCCACATCCTGTATGTGATTATAGTACTCTGCAGTAGTTGTCTCAGATCTACAGGCTAGCACCTTTCATCAACAAACAAACCAAAAAAAATCTACTGAGAGGAGAGAAAAAAATAGAGACTTTGCTGCTGGCAAACTTCTGTGTCTCTTCTTGGAAAGTATTATCAACTGCAACTCTGTTGTTTGTACAGTTTATAATGCTGTGCTTGTCTCGAGATTAGAGACTGATGGGGCACTTCTATGGCTCATGTACCTCCTGAGGGAAAAATACAGCCTTCAGTATTCATCTGAACACGACTTTTGTCTGTTATACGCAGGAACCTGATACAGCATTATAGATTACAGGGGTTTCTGGCATGAGAGGCAATATAGGATGGTAACTGTACCGTATGTTATCAATAGTGCCGTCACACATGAGTAGATTCACAGAAGGGAAACATTAGCATTTCAAGGATGTGCTGCATGAAATTCTGAATGCCTGCCTGGAGTAAGGTGGGGGATGTTTTGAGAGTGAAGATGACAGTTTTTAGAAACTATAATATAAAGTGTAGAAAGGGAGAAGTTACAGAGGAAACTCAGGAGTTGCTGTGAACTGTACTGACGTCGGGCTTCTGAAGGATGCTCAGAAACCTTCTGGTTCAAACCCTGTTCTCTGACACTCAGGAGCAGTTTTGCAAAGCTGCAGGTGTGATCGATGGCAGCAAGAAGAGATGCTGTGTGTGTAGACTGGAGCTGCATATTTATGCCTGTAAATAAACTCTCTTAGCAGCTCGCTTGAGCACATGGAGAGCTTCAGTACGATTCCTTCTTTAGGTGTTAGTAGGATTGCTGATGAGTTGAGAGCTGTAAGCAGCATTTGGTCTTACCAAGGTCAGAGGACCTAGTGAATTATAAATGGATAGATCTTTTTTAGTAAAATTGATTTTATTTTTAATAAAATTATAAAGTGTTTATCCTTGGTGAGGAGCTGAGAGCCTCTCAGATGTGAGGCTGGTATAAGCCTTGATGTGGAATAAGGAGGGAGGATTTATAGGGTTTTAGAACAGGTTTAGGATGAAAAGAAATACAGCTGAAATTGTGGCTCTAGTGGAAGCACTGTGTGTGTTAAGCTTGGATTTTTGTTTCCAGTAGGCAGTAACTTCAGAGTGCTTTGATTTTTGGGCTTCCAACCATGAAACTGATAGTCTGAAAAGGATGAAATTTTGGTTCTGAAGTGTAAGCTCCTGAACTGATATTTCACCCTCTAAGGTGAGGATTCTTCCTGGGCCACCTTTGCATGCACAGGCAGTCACTGTCTCTTACAGCACGATCTCGTGCGATTCTTGCCACGCTGCTTCATGCCTCTTTCATGAGTGTGCAGGCCTGTGTCCCAAGCTGAGTTTCTGGCTGGGATCACACCCAGATCCATGCATCCTACCAGGGGATTACCAGTTGGACAGCAAGGGGTTCAGTTTTGACCAAGAATCTCCTCGGTGACCCAGGACTCGCCTTTCTGAGGCCTCGCTTACACCGGAGGAATTAGTACCCGTTTTAGAGCAACTTGTCAGCACCAGCACAAGTAACAGTGTGAATGTGAGTGTGGACAGGCTCAGGTGTCTATTGCATGAGGAAAACAGACGGAGAGCAGCTTTGCTCTGCGGTCAGTCTGCACCCAGGTGCTAATTACCCCAGTTCAGATCAAGCTCAGGGGCCTCTCTCCCTGCACCGTGCATGCTCAGGAGCAGCAGAAATACCCAAAGGGGACCCCAGCAGAGGGTGGCTGGCAGGGCACTCCCTGTCTGAGCCTGCCCGCTCCCCCAGATGGACCACAAGGCCTATGGAGTCTCTGAGGCTTCGGGCACAGGAGGGAGCTAAGGAAAAAATAAGTATTTTTGTGGACACTGTGGGATGCTGGCTGGCATCTATCTCCTGCTGTGAGGGGGGGACACGCTTGGTCTTTACATTTTAAATTACGTTGTGACACCTAGTATCCTAGACGGGCACATTAATTTGGAAGTATCAGCGAGCAGAGCTGTTAAGAAATCTCTCTTCACTCACGCACATCAGGAACATTTTCCTCTTCAGCATATGTTCTTCAGTTCCCCGGCAGTACAAGCAAATTGGAAAGTTCAGCTGTCATTTGGGGAAGGTCATAGATCACGCTCGCAGCCTGAGTAATCCAAGAGGTTTTAAGTATCATAGCATTTAGTTTAAAGTGAAATTTGCTCTGACAGGGGCTGGCAGACCAATAGGAAAAAGAAATATTTGTGCTTAGGGAAGTGCATGTGTAGAGACCGCGAGTATAACTGATGGCTGGAAGTGATTTCAGTCTAAAAAAAACAAATCATTAAGAGAGTGCATAGGGGTAAAATACACAGTTCATATTTTAAAGGGTCTCAAAATGAACCAGCAACTGAGGTTAGCAGTACATAGTAATTAGCTGTGCTGTTCACTGTTTAACTCCATCGGCTCCAGGCATGGTCCTAAACTTTGCACAAGAAAACAGTTGCGCTTTGACGATGCGGTTAGCACGTGCCCATCTCTGTGCGCACACGTGCGATCTTGTGAGGCAAAACTGCCTGAAATAACTTGCAGATCAAGGCAACAGCAGAAATCATTTATCTGAGAAGCTCCTTGTGGCGTTGTGTGATCTTTATCCACTATATGACCATAGGGATTGCACCTTCTTCTGCTAGAAGAACAGGGCTGATTAACTGGAGCAAAAAATACCTATTTGGGGATAAGTGTTGTTGCCTCAATTGCATGTTTATGTGCCCCCAAGTTTTTGGGAAGACAGGCTGATGCTTGCCCTGATGAGCACAGGGTTTCCCTGTAGAAGCTGTATAAACAAAGCCAACAGCACATTTTTCTAAGGAGCTAGTTTTGAAGCTGTTTGCTGATCTAAATCTAAGAACACATGGCACAAATCACAATCTCAGGCCAGCCGTCACCCAAGAAGCGTTTACAGCCAAAAAGCGACCATCTTTCCAGAAGTGGCCAAGATTCATCAGGACTTGAGTTTTAAAACCCCGTTTCCACCTCGGTAGGTTGTGCTGGCCTCACCAGCGAGCCAGCCCTCGGTCTCCAGACGCGTGTTTGCTGTTTAGTTGTCCTGCCCCTCGGTCACGTCCTGGGTTCCACAGCCTTGCCTTCAGCCAAGAGGACAAGCTTTTTGCCACGGGCTGCCAGCGCAAACAGTCAAATAGGCAAAGCTGGTACGTTTCAAGAGCACTAATGCGTAAAAAGCCAATTTTTTTTGAAGTACGGACAAGCCTTCAATTACTTAAGAGAAATATTTAGATAGGAGAGAGTGGTGATTTGATCAAGGTGTTTTAATGTGATTTTCTGTTCCTTTCTTTTTATTTTTTTTAAACTGTCCAAAGCAGTTATCAGCTGATCCATCTCTTCCATTTTTCTTCAGGACACTAACGTATGTCTAAACCATTTGGAAATAACTGATACTTCTCAAAGTTTAAACTCTAGGGATCTTTACCTAATTACTTACACATTTATAAAAAATATATTTTAAAAAATGATTTGCTGAGAATGTGATTGAAACCATATTTTTCCTGCTCTTGTTATCAATTTAAATACATTTAAAAGTCCTTTGAATGAGGATTACCAAATTGGAAGTAGCTGGGACAGCTCTGGTTGCGGTGATAGAGCCCCATTGCCGCCTCGTGGCTCGGTGTCGTTATTACACCTCACCCACCCAAAAAACCAGGATGTTCTTTTTGTCTTTAACAGAGCGACAAAAGCAAGTTCTTGAAACTCTGCAGCAGCAGGAGAAGCCACATTTACACTTGAGAAGAAAGTCCTGCTTCAGGACAGGTCTCTCAGGCTGCTGTATTAACGTGTAATAGAACTGACTTATCCACAACTAAGGTTGTTATAGTCACAGAAAAAAAAAAAATAATAAAAAATATATATATATAAACCCAGAAATGTGTTTTATGTTAAAATATCTTTTCATTCTAAATCAACCGTAGATGTTTTAAGGATATTTAGAAGAAAGCAATGGCATTATTGAGTTTAAATGTAGCCTTAAAGGGTCCTGCTTCTCTGCAGTGTTACAGGTGTGTGGTGTCACTGGGAACTTGTAGTAGCACCACAAAGCTGGACTCTGCACTTCCAAATCTCACTGCACCTTCTTTTAGTATGATACTAACTCCTAGTACTAACAGTACTGAAAGAATTCTTTTAAAGAATCAGCATTGTCTTACAGTAGTTTTTCAACTTGTTTGTTTTCTGAACTGCCAGACAAATTGGTCAGCTTCATGCTAGGTCCTTGTTGGCTTGTTCAGGAGAGCTTCGTCCCCTGTATTCAGAAAGTTCTACCTAAGGGCAGCCCAGGTGAGGGCTGGCGGGCTGGCTGTCTCATGCCTTTGCAAACTGCAAATCGGTAAGAGTGTTAGAAACAGGGACCATCCTCTGACTAAGGTGAGCACAGGGTTTGATGATTTGGGAGACAAGAACTAGATTGAAATTAACAGGATTTCTCCTAATCCCTTCTTTCAGGAGTCTTTTAAAGCTTCAGGCCTGCTAATGAGAAAGCTGTTGTTTGTCAGTTACAAAGGAAGGACCTGGAGAAGGTGCCTCAGAGGTCACCAGCTCGTTTCATAATGAGCTTGGAAAAAGAGATAGGACTTTAGGGGGGGACACAAGGCGGAATGGGTGGCCAGAGGAAGGTGTGGAGCCAGAGGTATGTGTTCACACAGCTACATACCATGGCTATTCTGCTTCTCTTTGCCATGCTAAGGGGACTGATCAGCCTTTCACGTCAGCCTGATGGCTCCGTTTACAAGTTGTGAGACAGGGCAGTGCCAGTTCAAATACAGACAGACAGATGTGGAAACAGTAAAGCACTTTCAGGACGCTGTATTTCTCAAGATACATTCAGGTGAAACTGAATTATTTTCTCTGCACTTTGGCTTGTTGACTGTGTCCCCCTCCCTCTCAGAGCACAAATCTCAGCCTCAGACCTTTTACCTTTACCTGACTGTCAGAATATCCCATGGGTGAACTTGTTTCCTGAGAAACCAGGCACTGAGGATCCTTTTCTAGGACCTTGCAGAGGCACAATCCAAGAGAAGTGTCTCTGCCAGGACAGAGTGATGGACGTGTTCCCCCACCACTTCCGCCAAGCCCTTCCAGTCCAAGTGATTGAGCAGTGCCAGCTTTTTGCGGAGCCAGGGCCTGGGGCCCACCCATTGTACATCTTCTGGATGGGTCATTCTTTCCCAGCCTTGACTCTTGCATAACCCATGTTCCACATGTGTAATTGGCAGTAATGAGGTTCAGCTTTTCCCCACTCCAAAAGCACTTCGGTTCTTTGTGTTTTGACAGTCTTCTGAGGGGAAGTTCAACTCCTTTCAATGCATCTTTAGTCAGACAATAAATCAGGATCCTTTTGCATTTGTCTTTCTACTGAAGTGGAAGTTAAGAAGTGACATAGCTATGAATAGGCAGTAATCCAGTATCTTGGGCAACGTTCATTTTTCCTCTACCTCCTGCATGAGAGTTATTGTTGAGCATGAAATATGTACCACTTTTCCCTGCGCAGTTCTTGTGCTGTAGGATCTAATTCATTGCTGTGGGACTTGCTGTTCTATATGAAAAATGAATTATTCTGTCCCATTAGTACATAGCCTTTCAGTAGAGGATGAATTATTTCTGCCGTTTGGCTGTCAGTCTTGTACCTCACCAGAAACACTGTCTTTTGCTCAAATATGTTGCTGTGCCAGATATTCTCACTTCCGTATTTCTAGATGTATTTTCCCAGGGGCTTCAGAAATGTACTGAAGGAAGGACACAAGATTACTCAGATGGGCTGCGTGGGGCAGGGTTACCAGTGGGCTTTGCCAGAAGCATCCTTGAAGCCTTTCCTGAAAGACACATTAACGTACAGATAAACCGAGTCACAGAAGTAAAGTCCTTCACCAATAAATCCATACAAGGGTAGGAGAGACAAATTCTGGCTCTGCTGGGATTTCTGTTAGACCTGAAAGCCTTTCCTCAATAGAAGTTGTGTTGATTTCTCTGCAGCATTTCTTTTCCCACCAAGGGAAGAGGAGACAGAGCAGTGCTGGCTAGAAGAGGGAGATGGCTTGCAAAGTTGCCTCTCAAAATAACCTCTGTGGCAGGAAGAGTCAGAGACACCAGTACTGTGCCTCCTCTACTGAACAGAAACCTCTCCTCTCTTTTTGTAGCATGGGAGTTGATGGATTTGGTCAATCACCCGGGGTTCCTGGCCGCCCAGCGACTGCGTATGGATACCGCCCAGATGAGCCGTACTACTACAGCTACGGAGCGCGATAGAACAGCTGCCTCCTCGGCTCCGAGCTCCAGGACGCTCTCTCCTGCCCTGGGGGAACCAGCGTGTGTGCGGCTGGCAGTCGGTCTTTCACTTGGTAATGCATGATTGCCCCACGGCGGGTCCATCGTTATGTATCCTTTAGCGTGTGTAGCTGCAGATAAACCATTCTGGGTCCAGTGTTGCAGTGTTTACTCCTTGGTTGCTCTTTGTTGTCATTTTTGTACAGTATTTGCTCTGTGACTTGAAAGGAAGAATTTGAAAGCTACTGGACTGGAAAGCGTAACCTTATGTATATTAAGCTACTAATTTAATTTCTATTAAATATAAAAACCTGTGTGGTCAGCAGTGGTGAATGTGTTTCTAACCCACGTTTCATTTGTTTTACAAGGCATTTCAGAAGAATGCTCCAAAAAGTGTGAGTTACATGGGACTGTTCCCTCTTGTACTTAAGTAACAGGAACACTATTAAACTCCAGTATCTCCTGGCTCTGCCCTGACACATAATTACTGAAGTCCAGCTCTGGGTCTGAAGACTTTAATAATGGAAAGATGGCACAGGTTCACTCCCCTGGAGCTTCAAACATTTACAATCTAATTTAAATGCTTGAAAACACAATTAGAAACTACACTACCAAAGAATGCTTTTACCATAGTATTTAAAGGGTTCTGAGGGCCGTGAGAAGACAGCCACATCCTGAGGACTAGCAAGAGGAAAAAACCCCGTAGCTTGGTTCAGAATCTAAATGACAGAGCCTTTCCTCTAACTTCCCCATCCCAAAATGCAAATGCTGGTACTGTTATACTAAAACAGTAGCCGGTAATGCCGTAAGTGATGTCCGTGCTGGGAAGGTGATCTTCCAAGGCAGGGTGGTGGTGGGGAAGTTGACAGACTATTAGTCTTACACTTTAAAAATATTTTTGAAATCAATATTGTTTTCAAACCTTGCTTTATCTTTTAAAAGTATGCAGGTACTTTTTAATGCACTGTTACTACTGCATGACTGGAAACTATTCTAAAATTAGCCATGGTATTTCTTACTGGTTTTCAGCCTGCTCCTTGTGCTGGCTTCATGTTCATGGCTTCACTTACTGGAGGCAGGTGGAAAAACAGCGTTGCTGAGATTACCTAACATTTTAAAAAATAATTTCCTATACAATTTGTAACTAATTCTTATGCACTTTCTTAGAAAATGTAAGATCTTACTAGAAACACTGCAGAAAACTTGAATTAAACTAATGAGTTTCCAGTGTCGTACCTTTCTGGTTTCTTTCCATTAGTCCAAGCCCACACTTTATCTGCCCAGCAGTTGTGCCACGTTTAGTCCAAAGCTTTCAGATATTTTTATAGTTATAGCTGTGAGAGAAATTACCCGAAGTGCATATTCAGACACAGGCTTTTCTTTGGAGACTGGCACTCGCTCATCAGGCTTTTCCAGAAAATTAGTGTGAAGTTATTTAAAGCAGTTGCCTTTCTCCTGGTATGTGGTTTTTGGGGAAAAAAAATGAAGTGGGTCCTTGGAGTATATGCAAAGTATCAATGAAACTGAAGGAGCCTTTAATTGGAAGCTTCAGGTTAACAAGGAACTATAGTTGAGCTTCAGCAAACGGGTGGGTGTCTGTAATTGTAATACAGTTGGGACCATGCTGAGAATAAATGGCAGTGGAAAAATCTCTGGCTGCATTTTTAGTATTCAATGTTAGGAGTTTATGAGAAAAGAATAAAAGATCAAGTATTTGTAGCTTTGCCTGGCAGCAGCTAAGAGAAGAACATCATTTATCTGCAAGCAGAGCTTGGTAAAAATTACTCAGCACTTAGTAGCCTGAGGACAGAGCCTGCTAGCCAAGATGAAAACCAGCTGTGCCACTGCACTCTCCAAGGCAGGAGAGGGGCTGATTTTTCCCTTTAATTACAGTTCCTGAGCCAGAAAGGGGAAAAAAGATACGAGCACATTGACTTTTCAATCTATATCATGTTTCCTGTGGGTGTCAGAGGGAGACTGGAGAGTCTGACCTGTAGTGTAACTTTTTAATTATCTGTATTTATGGATTCAGTCCCTGCGTACTGTATCCTGTGCAAAATGGGGCGAGGAGGGATCTGCTTTCTTTTAGCAACTTCTACAACTTGTATCCTTTCCTCCTTTTCTCGGTTTCTCTCCCTGACTTTGTGTAGCTCCTCTTTTCTTTCCCTACAGCAGCAATCTCTGACCATCCCAGGAATATCCTCTTTCCCAATCTGTTGCTAATTAATTAATGAGTTTGGTTACACAGGTGTTTTAGATATAATTAGGCTGTAAAGTTAACAACACAATGAAATAAGCGTAGTCTGAAAGTTCATATGTCTGTTAGCGATTATTCAGGCTTTCTGCAGATGTACAGTGTAATTTCATTGAGCTTTCTATGTATTGCAGCAGCCTAAGATCTCGTTTTAAATTATTATGTGTACCACGCTAGTACTTAGGAGCTTACTAGGGGAAAAGACGGTGGGGAAAGGCAAAAGTAAAACAAATATCCTTGGCCTACACAGCTTATGATTGAAAGAATTAAATATCGATGTGTGCATGGAGCTGTCTGATAACAGTTTAACATGTGCGTTTCATTCTCAAGTAAGACTGCCGTGATTCTGTTTACTTTAATCTGCTCTGCATTAAATGAAAGAGGAACAAGATGTATCTTCTTCTGGAATAAGCAGGACAGGACAAGCTCTGTTTAGATACAAGAGATTTCAAGCCCCTCTGGCAGGTTCTTTAATGGAATTCCTGTAATACGCCACTGGTGAGCTCAGCTGTCCATTTGTATGGGAAAAGGCTGAGGATGACTACAGCCTTCATTCCTTCTGTGACCGGCCTCGAGGAAAATAACACGGTGAGGAGCCCCTACAGTTCTTCCCCTTATTTTGCACTTTGTGGCCAGGGTCTTCTGTTGTGACTGTTTGTCCCATTTGCACCAAAGGCTTCAGATCTTTCCTACCTTGAAAGAGGGAGGTGGCACATCTGAACTTCATTTTTATTTTCTGCTCCTGTGTGCGTTATGTCAGCCCCTAACATAGGACGTACCTGCCTCACATGCTACGTGGGACCCATTCTACTTTCTTGCACTGTCTTCCTCCCATCTGCTCTATTTAAAAAGACCCAGATCATCCCTCTACCAGAGGAGTGGGCTCCCAGCACTCGTCCCCTCTATTAACCCTGACTTTAGATCCTTCTCAGTGCACTGCGATAGAGAAAATCCTTCCTCTGAGGGTCCCTTTTTCTGTGAGATACCTGGGGCTTTGTTGTGTTGAGGGGACTCCAGCGTAAAGGAGCCACTGGCCAGCAGCCCCAGGTCTCTGGGGTGTCTGTGCTGTCCAGGCGCTGGAAGGAAAAAGTGTATTGCTAAAGAATATACTCCGCAAAGTTCACATGTGACAGCATGAAATTTAATGCTGGCTGATCTGGTGGAGTTGAGTTGCTAAACAGAACTAAGGATTTAGCGCAGCTTAGACCACCTTTGTTAAAAATGCTGCCGTTAAATGTCTGTCTAGACGAGGGCACGGGTCTGGGTGTGCTGCTCCGCGCCCCGTGTTCAAAGTGACGGAGCAAACCACATCCTAACTGGAATAACACCGCGGTACGAGAACGGCGTGTGAACAGCCCAGACCTCCCACCGCACCGCAGTAATTCCTTTCAGCCTGCCTTCTGCCGGCCAAAATACACTAAATCTCTCCCTGGAGTCACTTCACTTCGCAGCACAGAGCACAATTACTTTTAATGGCATTAAATACATTTCCTAACGATGCGGGAGTCGTAGCACCAAAGCCAACACGCAGAGATGCATTAGACAGACCTCCTGCCTGGCGTGGGGGTCACCCTGCGTCCTGCCCTTTATTTGAGGAGGCCATCGCTCCCTCCGTGCAGCCGCTGGGCTGACAGGCCGCGCACCGGGCTGGGCTGCGGTTCGGGTCGTTGCTCGGTCGCTGTCACCATTGCCGAGGGCTGCGGGAGCCCTGCCAGACACAGCTTGCCCACAACCAAAATGGCCGCCGACGCTTCGCGGGCCGCGCCCCCGCGCAAGATGGCTGCCCGCCCTCACAGACCCGCCCGCCCGCCAGGGGGCGCGCAAAGCAAGGTGGCGGCGCTCTGGCCTCACGACTCGCCGGTGCGCCGCTGCCGGAAGCGCCAGTCGGCGGCTGCGTGTGAGGGCGGGAGCGGCCGGCGGGGCCGAGGCGGCAACGGCGCCCCTGCCCGGGCCGGCGGGAGCAGGTGCGGCGGGGACGGGCGGGTGGACGTGGCGGGGGAAACGGCGGCGGCCGTAACGGGGAGCGGCGGGACTGATGGCGGGGGTGAGAGGGGGTGACGGGGACTCTGCTCCCCCAGATCCCCTGCAGCCCGGGCGCTGCTGCGGCATCGCTGCTGCCGGGGCCTCGGGCCTGGGCCCTGCCCGCCCTCCGAGCGGGGCCGGTAACCGCAGCTGGGCCGTGCGGCGAAAAAGGCAAATCCCGTCAGGGTGGACGTGCGTGTTGTGAGTGGTGGGGCAGCAGCCTCGTCACCCGGGAGCCCTCCCTGTTCACACCGTGTTCTTGCCCCGCGTCCGGGGCTGAACTGCCCTTTGGAAGGTGCCATAAAACCCCGCGGCCGTTCCCGGCAGGCGGCCGCCATCCGTCGCTCTCCTGCCCACGTTGGTATCTCTGCTCGCACCTGGTTCCCGCTGGACGCCGCAGTTGGTGTTGGGAAACCTTGGCCCTTGGGGGCAAAGCTCTGTCACCTCTGATAGCGGCTTCCAGAGGCTCTGCCGGCCAGGGGGAAAGTTGGGAACTCAGTGCCTGTGTTTCAGGTGCATACCATGGATGTGCGGTGTTGTCACTCCACAAAGCAGCTAAATGAAATTCCAACTCTGTTATCATGTGCGGTCACAAACCCAAATTCTTCTTAACAGTCCCCCTGGCTTTCCCTCCTGGGCTCCTCTCCCTCTCAGCATGCACTGTGTGTTATGTCTAATGTTTGTGTTTACTATTTACTGAAAATAAGATATTAAAGGGTTATAATGTGGACAATGCTCTCAACTCACAAAGCATAATGTGGTCCTTACCAAGGGGTAGTTATGTGATTGTTTATTTTACCATTGGTAAAATTCTTCTCTGGGCTTTAGCCACATCTTTGCAAATGCTTTTACCTGCTGGAGTTTCAATAGCCAGCATGTTTTGGAGAAGAAAACCAAGCGATAGAAGCTGACATGTTCCTGAGAAGCGCAGCTTGTGGTTTCACAGGTGCTGTTGCCGCTTGGTTGCTGGAAGCTGCTTGCTCAAAGGAGCTTTGTGTTTGGTGTGTAAGCTGCTGGGCTCCTCCCAAGAGGGGGTTACCCAGAGCGGGGACACTTGTTTGGAGCTGGTTGTCGTGCGGTGGCACTCGAGGAGATGGCAGGTGCGTGAGCGACTCTGACGTTACAGTATTTCTGAACTGTGGGTGTCCCTGAAGCCACATTTGTAGGTGGCTAATATGTCCATGTGTATTTGGAGGAACGTGAGGCACTGGCTCAGCTCAGATACTTTCAGCTGTTCTGTGCAAAATCTGACTGAAAAAAATTAGAGTAGAGCAATGCTGAAATGAGCAGAGAATGCAGATCAATGCCCTCAGCTGTGCCCAGGAGGAGCAACCGGTGCCATTGCTCACAGATGTGGAGGATGAAGGTGAGGTGAGCCAGGGCTGGGGCTGTAATGTGCTCTGGTTCCCATATCTAATGTGTTTAGAGTTCATTCCTCCCAGCAAGAAGCACAGCCAGAGTTGTACCTGCCTGTTTGTTACAGAACAGTTTGCTAACAAAGGTGATAAAATGAGCTGTGAGCAAGGGTTTGTATGAACTCTGTTTAAAAGGCAGCATTCTGCTCCTTCCCAGTGCTGGTGGGTTGTGCAAACAGCATATTTCCATTTGATAAAAACATCAGATAATAACATGTTTAAATATAGGACACTTTGCAGAAAAAGGGGGCAATAATTTAGATAACTAATTCTTAACTGAAGCAGTGGAAAGAAGCCAGGGAACCATAACAGACCAGCTGGGAGACCCCATGTTTTTTTCCTCCTGAAGCCTCAGGTCACAGCTGGAAAAAAACACCATGAAGGGATTCCCTAGTTGCAAAAAATGCTTGGGGGCGGGCAACTTTTTGTCCCCTCTTTTTGTGAAGACTGAGGTTTTGCTGTCTCCTTCTCATTACTAAAGATTGTTTGCTAACTCCTGTACACAGACCGGTATTCAGGGTCTCGCCTGTAGCCTGTGATCACAAGCCTGATGATAGAGCATGTGCTCAGTCAGTGCTTTCTGAAAGAGCCTCTGCAATCAGCGTGTTTGTTTTCCCAGTTTCGTTTGTAAGGAAGCAGCACAAAAATCTGTGTCAGCCTCTTGCTGACAGGCTGTGGGAGGAAGGCAGGGCTGGCAGGCGGATGGAGTGTTTGTCAGATGGAGAGAAGGTGACCGGGGGACAGCGTGCTGCTGGAGGACATTACTGACCACACTTCACCAACATCCTCTGAGTGTGGAGAACTGGGGAATGGCTGCTCAGAAGAGCCAGGGGCTCCTTGCGCCCTAAGACGGTGGCAGTCACAGCTCTTAACTGATTATTTGGTTTAATCTGAATTAAACCTCTGCATGACTGGGGCTATCGGTGGATCCTGGTTTTGGTGGGATATTTGGGTTCCTTTACAATGGATGGGGATTTCATTCTTGTTCCTCAATTGAAGGAGAGGATACTGGCAGGATGAGGGTTTTTCATGGCTGTCTTGTGCTTTGCAGAAAATGCTCTGAAGGCAAACGGGACAGTGCCTGCCAGAACTGAATCTGTCTGAAAAAAACCCTCCTCCACCCAAAGGCCTGTTTGTTGTCAAGAGGGAACCTCTGCAGCCGCTGAACTCTGCAAGTGATGGGCTCGGAGAACAGCGCTTTAAAGAGCTACACACTAGGAGAGCTGCCATTCACACTGCCAACTGGACACACCGTTTATCCAGCCGTGCTGCAAGATGGCAAACTTGCTTCAGTCTTTGTGTACAAGCGAGAGAATGAAGATAAGGTTAATAAAGCTGCCAAGGTACCGTAGAGAGCATGCCTGGGACAGACTTGTCACTGCTGTCCTTCCTTTTTCTTGGAGGGGTGGGAATCCGTTAATGAGGGTCAAACTTTTGGGGAGTAAGGGCAGGAGGAAAGGTCAAAGTCTACCCTGGCTGCAAACAGCCGCAGTGCAGGGGAAATAAGGGGTCGGCAGCTGTGAAGCTCACTGTGCGCTGCGTGATGCGAGCAGTGGCGGGAAGCGACATTCCGATCGCAGTACCTGCATTACGTTGCAGAGTACTGATCTCCTCCTGCAGATCTAAGCCAGAGAGTCTTTCTAGTGTGGATCCTACCCAAAATAACTGTGTTTATTCTGCGCAACGCTTTGTATCTAGATGTATTATTTAAAGTTCTGCAGTGAGTGAGTGAGTGTTTGGTGAGGAGCAGGGGTGGGCTGTCTAAATTCCAGCAGAAAACATGTCTAAAAGCACAAGCTCTGCAGCCAAAAGAGACACCTTGGATGAGATTTAACAGATGTGTCTGTTTCTGGAAGCACCTGAAAACCTTGCGCCACCCTTGCCTTCTGCGCTTCCTCTCCTGTACTGTGGAGGTGAATGGGATCCACCTGGTTACAGAACGTGTGAAACCTTTGGAGATGGTCCTGGAGACACTTTCTTCAGCAGAAATCTGCGCAGGGATCTACGACGTATTGCTGGCGCTCATCTTCCTCCATGACAGGGTAGGTACCACCAGCAGCAGATGTCAGGCTTTGGTGGGAAGCAGATGAAACATGCCAGGAGAGGGTTGTACCTGGGCTTGGCTGGATGACTGTCTCATTCCTGATTCCTCAAAAAAGACAGACCCACAGTTCTTCTAGGCTGAAACTGCTAAAATCATTGGCTGCTTGGCAGGAGGAAGGGTAATGGAAAATGCTGCAGGTTTTAGAAGCAAGGGAGCAGTTCTCTATTTATGAATTGACATCTGCTTGCAATGCTTTTTACTTTGCTTGGCCTTGACATGTATTTACAGCTGCTGCCGCATGTCAGAGATCGGTGTCACCGCTCCCTGGTTTTGGCACCGAGTGTCTGTCCAGGACTGCAGTTAAATCCCAGCTCAGACTGTAGCTTTTGGGCTTTGCATTGATACTCGGAGGCCTTCTCTGGATTTACAGCTGCACTGCAAGGGCTGTGACAGTCAGAGCTTTGTCTGCTCTACAACCCCAGCCCTTCTGCCTGACATGTGTGAGTCACCTACAAAATCCTGAAGGACCTTTAGAACCGTGCGCTTTGGGGCAGCTTTCCCTGAACTCCTTGCAGCACCTAATTAGCACTGATTAAGATTTTACATCTTCATCTGTCCCCAAATCTGCTATCCTTTTTTTTTTTTTTTAATGTTTTAGGGAAACCTAACGCATAACAATGTCTGTTTGTCATCTGTGTTTGTAAGCGAGGATGGGCACTGGAAGCTGGGAGGAATGGAAACAGTCTGTAACTTCAACGAAGCCACCCCCGAGGTAAGAGCCAAGCACAGCGTACCTCGGGACAGCTGAAGCTGCTCGTCTGTGGATACGATGGCCCAGGTCCTTACAGTTATTTGAATTTACTCTTAAGTGTACTGGACTCACTTCCAGCTCTGACCTGAATCTTTCTTCTGAGGACACCATAACTACAAACTGCAACATCTACACAAACATAAACTAACTCCTGTTTAGCCAAAAAGCAGCTAAGGGACACCACTGGCTGGAGGGTAGGTTAGAACTGAGGAGAGTGAGAAATTTTTGCTCCTCTGGACTAATCTAAAAACAAACTAAAAAAAAAAAAAGCTTTTGTGTGAGGCAGGAAGATCCAGGTTGAAGTAAATCAGTAATAAAAATAATTTAAGTGACTCCTTAGCTTTTGTTGCTGGCATCTTCATTGCTCGTGACTGGTCTTGGCAGAAGAATTCCCAGTTGGATTTCTGCTGCATGCTGTGCAGAGTCACTGCTGCAGCCTGGCACTGTGTCGAAAATGTATACTGCCTTTTCTCCCAGAGGATCCGCAGATCCTTCCCAAACTGTACAGTGTCCCTGGCATGTGTCACCTTTCAGATGGGATCAGGCAGAGACACAACTGGTGTGCGTGGTAGTACGCAACAATGCGAAAAGCACGGCAGTAAAACCTGACTGCTAAACCTCGTGAAATCCTTTCCCCATCCAGATGGATCAAATATTGCGATTAAAGCAGCTCATGTCTCTTCTCTCCTCCTTCCAGTTCCTCTGTCATGTCAAGTCGGTACGAGACCAGTCGTGCATCCCTTGCGAGGAGATGGTGAGTAACATCACTTGCTGGAAGAACTTCTTGCTGGCAACAAATAAAAGTGCGATGTTCGGGATATAGTTTTCATTTGCATGTTTTATTTCCTTATGCCTGAATGCGAGGAAGTGACTATTGGATAATACATGAGGTTTACTCTCTTCCTGTTTTTCCCCTCTTCCTTCCCATCCCTGGTTTGGGCATGGTGTTGGGCACAGAGGAGGGAAATTCTGAATGAGGAGTGGTGGGACAGCAGCTTGTCATAATATTTTTCAAATACTTTATGTTGCAGCTTTAATGCTTGTAAATCACCAAAGCTTTGCAAAAATTACAGAGTAGTTGCTGAGACTGCTCAGATCGCTGTGGTCACACGGTTGTGTAGCTCTCACCTACAACACCTTTTTTTTTTTTTCCACTTGTTAGTCACCTCCTATCTCTTAAGAATCCGAGGAGCTGCTGATCTTAAAGGAGTGTTCACTTTCTCTCTAATTAACACCCGTTTCCATAGAAATGCTGCAAGTTGTTGACTTGCAATTGCTGCGTGCATTCATGCGGGAGTTGTTTCATCCTGATGTAGTCGCTCTTGTGGGTTATAAATTCTCTAGTGGAGGTTTTTTTAGCATAATATTCTACTTGTAGAGTACTTAATGGAGCTTTGTGTTATAAAAAGACTCAAGAGTGTGTATGGTGGGGGGAGGACTAGAGATTCATGGAAACTATCCAGTATTTAATAAACTCCTGCTTTGCTGATCTTTCTTGGGTATTTTGGCTTTTCTCAGTCTGCAGATTTCAAAATCCTGCCCAACAGCCATGGGCACGCGAGGGATGCGTACGCGTTTGGAACAATGGTTGAAAATCTCCTGACGGTCCTAAATGATGAGGGTGAGCAATGACAACGTGTTTATTTTGCCGTTGCCCGGCCTCAGTAGTTTATTCCTTGCTTGTGCCAACTGAGCTGCTGCTTGGAGAACTGTGGTACTCCTTGTGTCCTCATAGCAAGGAATCCTGGGGAGAGAAATGGAAACATGATTTTCCTTTTCCTTAGGGACATCTATGACCAATTTTGCTATTAAATAGAGCTTCTAAAAATAAGTTTTTGGGAGGGTGGAGGACTCCTGAACATAGCTTCTTCAATGTTGGGAGAGAAGTCTAACAGTAGGTCCTCTGGCTTTCAGTTTCAGCAGATATTCTCTCCAGCTTTCAGCAAACCTTGCACTGCACGCTGCTGAATCCAGATCCAAAGTGTCGCCCGCCACTGTCCAGCTTGTTGTCTCACGAGTTCTTCAGGTAAGGAAAGGAATATCCTGCCCGTCTTGGTACTGCTTCTTTCTGTGTTGCAAATGTGTTAATTCTGTGAAGGAGTGTTACTTATTGGATGGGAAGTGCGGACTTAATCCCTGCCTCTTACAGGGATCTTTGACAAAGAGATCCCTTAAATTAAGAAATTATCAGCCTTCCAGAGGAGGTGCTGAGCCAGCAGTGTGAGACAAGCTTGTCCCTTCGTCACACAGGCATTCTTGGTCCACTGGCATTTGACTCGTATCCATCTGTCTAGTTCTTTGCTAAATGAAGGGCAGAGATTTGCTGTCTCTTAGTTGTGGGTGGTTGAAGCATCAATAATGATCACGCTTGACAGCCTATGTTTTTGTGCTTAGGAATGATTTTCTGGAAATCGTGAATTTTCTGAAGACTTTAACACTAAAGTCTGAGGAGGAAAAAACTGAATTTTTCAAGTAAGTGATGGAACTATAATCTGGAAGCTTCTTATTTCAGAAATACTTGTGTCAAATGGCAGTGGGGGGGGACCTGGGGAGGCTGGTGGCCAGAGAGGTAGTTGCTCAGGTGCCAGATTTTGATTGCTTTGGCAGAACATTGTTTGCCCTGTAATATTTTGAGTATTCCAGCCAAAGTAATGATCGCATCAACAAGGAAAGTCTTCACTGCCTCCTTTCCCAGGGTCTGCTCAAGCTCTGGTGAGCAGCCTGTCCTTGCTGGAGTTCTCCTGGTGTCCTGCTGCTTCACACAAGGGCTGTCTGCCTGCCCAGTGCCAAAATACTCAAAATATCAGAGAGATTCTTCTAATGAGCTGGGAAAAAAAGAATCTTTCCCTTGCCTCATTCTCAGAAATAGCTTTATTTTAGATGCAGCTTTGCAAAAAAGGGAAATGTAGCACCAGGCACCTCTTTGAGGCTGAAAATTTTTCCCATTTAAGCAGAACTTGTAAACTGCTAATGAGAGAGTTTTCAATGCAATATTGGGTGAATTAATCTCATTGGTGCCAGCCCTGTCTGGGTGAAGTTGTTGTCTGTAATGGTTGACTCTGCTGCACTAGTGCAGCATCTGCAGGGAATCCTACTGTCCTGGTCCCCAAGAAGTTCTCTCTTAATGGAAGCTTCCATGAAGTCATGGCATTATCTGGGCCTGAAAAGGGGAGAAGCTGAACTTTCATTTATTTTTCCATATAAAAGAGCCTGGTTGTTCTTACCGAACTATTTTCCTGCCTCTTTTATAGCTCTGTGGTCACTGTCAGCTGTAACACGAGTTTGATTTCACTAGTTTGAGACTTAAATGGCAGAAATAAGAGGAGAAAGGGATCTTAGCAGGAGCATTTGGACACATCACCTCTGTAATAGCAGCATTTACTAAGGGAGGGAAGAAATACTATGCTTACAGATATGGCAGTGTTGCCCTTTTATCAGGCAGAGGGGCTTTCAGAACATTTGCACTATTGCTTAGTCTCCTCCAAGCATAGAGAAAAGCACTAACTGTTACTGGTATTTTAAAATTGAAAATCCTATAGAGAACAGTTGCATAGAATCAAACTCTGTGACTTAAATAAATAAACCCAACCCATAATCTGGCTACCTCTAAAATGTAGTGTATGGAAGTGGTTTCAAATCGGGATTCCCGTTTTGCGAGGGAAACCTCCCTTGTGTGAAGGGTAGAAAAGCCTTTTCTCAAGCAATAAGAAAATTCTTGCAACGCACCATGTTGTGGGGAGAGAGGACCATTCTCATGTGCGGTTTTAATGCTGTAGCACACCATGGAAGACACCAGCTCAGAGACAGCTCAATGGCACAGCATGGGCAGCTTCTCAGAGAGGGAAGCCTCTGTGAGCCAGCTGCAGGTGTAGTGGTGCTTCTGGATGTGCTCACGATGGGCTGTGATCCCATGTGCGGTTTTATGGGTGTGTCTCTAGCTCCTGTTATGTGTTTTCTTTGCCTGAAAGCCTCAGGCAGGAGCAGAGCCTTGTCCTTCTAGGTTAGAGAGCACACAGAGCGAGAGGCTGCGATGGAACAGTCTCTAGGAGACGAGGCAGACACAAAAAGAAGGGAAAGCCATATGAAGGGAAACAGTAGCAAATTCACGGAAGGCTGCCTTGATAGTAATTGCTCTCTCCTGGAACGCAGATTCCTGCTGGACAGGGTGGCCGGCTTGTCAGAGGAGCTGATAGCATCACGGCTGGTGCCTCTTCTCCTCAATCAGCTCGTGTTTGCAGAACCTGTAGCTGTCAAGAGTTTTCTTCCTCATCTGCTGGGTCCAAAGAAAGGTGACCTTTAAACACTTTCTCTTTTCACAATTACTACTGACAGATTTGGAATGAATTCAGAGTGGTTGTTCCATTGAATCAAGGGAAAAATGGTGATTTTTTTAACCAGAACAAGTACTGTGAGGTACAGGGATGGTTTCTTAGGGAAGCTGTCTCTTGTTGTTGAAGCAGCCTTGTCTCTTCATGTCTCTTCCCTAGAGCAAACTGGAGAAAGCCAGACCAGCTGCCTCCTCTCACCAGCCTTGTTCCAGACACACGTCATTCCTGTGCTGCTGAAGCTGTTTGAGGTTCACGAGGAACACGTCCGAATGGTGCTGCTGTCTCACATCCACGCCTATGCAGAACTGTTCTCTCGGGAGGAGCTGAAAAACATCATATTGCCACAGGTTAAGGACAGCAAAATGACAGGCGGTATATCCTAGAACATGGAATTTCTATTGCTTGGGTTGGTTCTCAGCTTAAAGTTAGGATCTCATAGTGCTCAGACAGTTTGCAACCTATGTTCTACCCAAGCCCTAAGCCTTCCAGCCCATTCTGATCTGGAATACTGGTTTTGTTAAACCTGGTGCCCTCTGTCACACACACCACTTGTGCTGATACCTGTTGGCCTTGATTGGCAGCCCCACAAGAGCCTGTGTCTGCATTTCACACTGCAGCTGTCAAGAACAGAAGGTGCCTGATGTCAGGATCCAGCACTCAGTAAGCACTGGGATCAGCCACCCTCTTCAGCTTATAACACAAAGTGGAAGGTGATTTTATGCTATGGAATAAGGTCCAGTATCTACTGAGAGCTGTGGGAGATCATAGAAATGAAATGTGCTGCAAATATTAACATTTAAGGGGGAATTAAGTGAAAAAGCAGAATTTTCTGTTCTTGCTAATGTTGTTATGTTCTTGGTATAGGTATTGCTGGGCCTTCGAGATACCAGTGACTCTATTGTTGCAATAACACTGCACAGCTTAGCGGTTCTTGTCTCCTTGCTTGGACCTGAAGTAGTTGTAGGTGGAGAAAGAACAAAGATTTTCAAGAGCTCTGCACCAAGTTTCATGAAAACTGCTGATCTCTCCCCAGAAGGTAAATTATATGTTCAGCGTGCTCTTGGGCTTCTTGCTCGTTCTGTTCAAGCAAGGTAGGCAGAATTTCTTGGGTTATTAGTTTGCTGTTGACAGGTTAATTGGAAAAAACAAACAA
Source organism: Patagioenas fasciata (assembly GCF_037038585.1). Lineage (NCBI taxonomy): Eukaryota > Metazoa > Chordata > Aves > Columbiformes > Columbidae > Patagioenas > Patagioenas fasciata. Next base: position 22,726,785 of record NC_092525.1, on the reverse strand, counting down.
ACCAAAACAAAAAACCAAACACAAACAAACAAACACGAACCAAACATAAAGACTAATTTGCAGCTAAACTTGAATTCTAAATTCGGTGCTGTTTGCAGATACAAAATTGGTATCATAAGAACAGTTATATAAAAGTATTTTAAATGTAGGAAATACATGAAAAAAAAAAATTAAATCCTTTCATTTAAGAATTTCTGTAAGTAAAGGAGAGATTGTTAAGTGTATGTGTTTGTCTTTGGTGGAAAAATTATACTGCCATTCTAAAGGACTTACGTGTTTATCCAGATAGTTGTTTAATATTTCCTCTATCCTTCAAGTTTTTAAAAATCGTAAATCTCAACCTCTTCCCTCAATTTCTATTCATAGATTGGAAAAGGAATACGAACTTCCCTATTCTCTCAGCTCTCAGGAGGCTTTTCATCTAATGCATGTCAAGACAGTAGTCCCTGCACCTGCTAGATAACTTGGAACCAAGTGTACTAAGGGAAAAATTTGCTGGATATTCTAACTAAGAATGCTTATAACTGGAGGGAAGAATCAGCATTTGTTCTACTTTAGACATATAGATACCAAATGAAATGCATGATAGAGATACATTTAAGTATAAATGTTTTCTTCTTGATGATGTGTGTACTGACAGCTACCACCCTTTATTAAAAAATCTGTGGATGGCTCATTGCATTATTTTCTCTACGTTATTTTAGTAGACTACAGTACATAAACGCCTTTTAATTGCATGCTAAAACCAGGTTTATTTTTCAGAATATATTTAAAATTGGACATGATTTAACTATTGACAAACAACAAAAAAACCATCTTTGTGCTCAACAGTGAGCAACGACCTGCAAAAAAGCAGTGTTAGACGCTGAACACAGAAGCCTTAACAAGGTGTTTGCTGAAGCCCCTAAAAGGATGTACCTTTATCAGGGGTGGTTTGGGGAGGGGGTGGGTTCTGGGTGTTACCTGCAGTCCTTCCCAGGGCACAGGCTGGGCTGATCTCCCTGGCTGGGAACACGGATGAGGCAGGTGGGTGGGGGCAGCCGCAGCGCTGGCCCAAGCTGTGCTGTTCTGAGATGGTGGCAACAGGACCTCACCCAGCGAGGGCTGGTGAATCACAGGCACAAATCCCAAGAATGACCTGGAACTAGGTGCTTGCTGAGCTATCATCACTGGCCCAGTGAAACAACACTGCCTCATACAGCTTCTAAGTGTGGTTTTCACTGCCACCCACCCCACCTCACATGTGGTGTGACAGGAGGGAGGTTGTCACAGCCTTCAGGGCTGAAGCTCTCACTCCTGTGAGCTGCTTTGCTTGTGCCCAGGTGTTAGGTCTGTGTAGTCATGTGAGTTTGCTTATGCTTGGAATTGTTGTGACTGTCAGTGCTGGGTTTTTGTATGAGAGGTAGCTAATGGAGGGTTTGTGATGCCATGCAGTACAGAAGTTGGGGGTTTGAGTCCAGCCAGGTGGCAGTCAGCATTTTTGGTTTTTTTCAGCATCATTTCTTGAAAGAACGTTACAGCAGAAACTGGCCATTTACAGTTGCGCGAACTGTGTGCTGACAAGAGCTGCAGGTGGCAGGAACAGAGGAGTACAGGGTTATGTTCAGATCAAGAGGTGCAGCTGTTGGATTGCTGTGCCAATCTTTGTTCTGTATTGCTTGGCCGTGTTGTAAATAAGAATGTTCCAATGCTGTGGGTGGTTTCAACTAAGACTGACAACATACCTTGTGGAATTGATGTCCTTTCTTTTCTTTTATCCCTGCAGACTCCCCCAGTCACATTGTAAGCAATCAGAGAAATCAAACCTCTTGGCCCCTGAAGAATAATTCTAGCGTGTTCCCCATCTCTGGAAATGTACCTCTCAAGCAGCTTTCTGTGCAACAAGACAATCCAGTGGCTTTAAAGACAGGTACAACTTTGCCCCAGCTCTTCCTTTTTAGAAATCAAGTGTCCTACAAATGAAACATTGCTTGAAAATATGCTGATTTTCCCCATATGCTGGTCTGAAAGAGCTACAGTGAACCAATGAAGGTAACAGTGAAGGAAAAAGAGTGTGATTCTTGACATTTTGGAAATAGTTATTTGGGAATCCAATCTACACCAACTGCTGGCTGGCAAGCCTTGAATTTGTGTTTCTTTATGGCAGGGTCTCTGCTGTGCTTTTTTTTACCCCTCCCACAGCGTGGCAGATACACTAGATTTATAGGTCAGCTCATCTCTGGCCTCAGCTGCCTAAGTAAGTTCACTTTCATGGCCTTTTGGTCACCTATTGCTTATCAGCAGTCAGTTTTTATTGCCCTGGGGCTTTGAGATGACTACCCAGTGGCCATGCTTTCTAACATGGGGAGCTCAGCACTGAAGCATCTTTCCAGTCAGCATTACTGCCTTATTTCCATGCCAGCTGCTACCTGTGATGTCAAGGAGTTTCAGGCACAGTTCTGCTCTCTTGAAATGAGTATGTAACACCTTTGTCTTCCACAGGAGAACAAGACACTCAGTTTCCTCTGAATGGAATTTGTGAAAGCGCTAACATGCTAGGGAGCAGCAAGAGCACTTTGACTACCTCCGAAAAGCCAGCAGAAGAGTGGCCAGACTGGAGTGAGCCAGAGGAGACAGACACTGAGAAAACTGTGAACATTCAAATTCAGCCCCGAGAGCCGCAGAGCAGCCTGGGACCTTATTTTGCTGAACGTGATGTAGATGAGAAGCCTTGGGATGACTTTGAGCCCAGCAGCCCTAGTCCTGAACTATCCTCAGGAGGCTGCGTCACTGTGACACAAGCTGATGCAGTTAAAATGCCAAGGCCTCTGCCAGGAACCCATCAGCTGAACAAAGAATTCAAAAGCCTCAGTCTGAGTCCCTCAACAAAGTCTTGCGCTGGGAACAGCTGGAGCAAGGACAACTGGGACCACCAGGAGCAACTGGGAGAAACTGTACTGCCAAAAAAAACCTTTCAGGAAAGGTTGAAATCTTCATCAGAATCTGGCCTAGGAGAAGAATTCACAATCAAAGTGAAGAGAAAACCCATGCAAGACCCTGAACTGGACTGGTTTGCTGACATGATCCCAGACATTAAACCCTCTTCAGCTCTCTTGGTTTTGCCTGAAGCAAGGACAGAAGCAGTTGTTCCCAGTCACTCCAGTGCAGTATCCAAGAGAGAAGGTGCCTCCCAGAATATGCTGTTTTCATCCAAATTTGCAGCAGCTGATATTCTTGAGGTAAGAGGCTATAGGCAGTGGGGTTTAAATAACTGCATGCTTGAGAGAATCGTAGCCCGTGTACATCACACCTTACACTGTTGTAGCACTAGCTGGCCCCTTAGTAAGATAGTGGATAACGTGGAAGTATCCACAGCATCTGACTGTATAGTTGAGTCTTTACCGGAGAATACAAGATGTTGAGCGATGCATCTTATTGGTGGGCTGTTACTGCAACAGCAAGACAGCTCTGCTAAGAACCAGTAAGGGAATGGACTTCTATGCTACTAAAGGCCCTGACTAAGTTTTAACTCCTGCTTTTAATTTGTGCTGCTGTATCCTGGAGGCAGGGACCCTGCACAATGTTTAGGGAGAGTCCTGGTTTGTCAGACAGGTAGAACAAGGCTGGATTCTGTCCTCTGAACAGGCACAGCCCCAGGCTAAAACAGGAGGGAGCTTTCAAGCAGAGAGGATGCTAAGGACTCAGTGTTGCTCCTGGCTCTTCTAGGAAGTCCTAACAGCACTGTAAATAAAGGATGGACCAAAAAGTCAGAACCTCTGGATTAAAGAGTAAAGCTTTTTTGGTTGCTTTGTTTTCATGAAGGAAAACTGAGACACTTCTCCATTTCAGGGAACCAGGTGGGTTGTAAAACTGTTTTTTTAAGTAAGCAGTTAAATCCCTCTAGCCTCATCAGTGAGACTCCTTCCCTTGCTGCAGGGAGGAGGAGGCAGCTCTCCCAGCACTGCCACCTGAGCAGGTCACTCCCTTGGGCAACAGGTGTTGACTTCAAGTTGTTTTGCTAATTCAGCCTCAAGAGAGCTATGGCAAGGATAGGAGGTAGCATGGGGAGAAGAGCCCTGAATGTAAACTGAAGTTGTTTATAACATTTGAAAATGGCACACTTTATTTTTAAGAAGCACTGTTGTAGCATCAACCTCATTTTAGGGGGGAAATCACTCACTGTAGTGCAGTCAGTGTTGTGGAGCAGAAGAGCTGTGGCACTGGACAGGTGAGATCAAACTCAGTGTCAGAATAGAACAGAACAGCTGTTTCCTAGGGGAAAGAAATAATCTAGTTTATAGCATCCCTGTTCTTAATGGGAAGCTGATTTGGTACATCAGTTCTTGCTTTTAGGAAAAAAATATGAGAACATCCCTGTTTCTTTGCCCTTTTGTCTTTAAGGTGTTTCCTTTTGTAGTTAGAAGTTCTTTAAGACAGAGCTGCAACTACTGGCCCTTAATTTTTGGTCTTAGGAGAAGCTTTGCCATTCTGGACAAATGTCTCTTGCCACGGCAAGCTGCACAGGCTACTGCCCAGCTCCTGTGGCTGGACTGAGCCTTAACTTTAATAATTTTACATGATTCCAGGCTGAAGCTGCAGGCTGGGGTGAAGAAGAGGAGCTGAACTGGGAAGATGATGCTAACTGGTAGTGGGACTGCAAGAGACAAAGGCAATTGATGGTGTGTTGGATTCTGTAAAAGAAGACGCTGCTTCCCCAATATGATGGATAAAGTACCTCAGCACTGCTTTTGCCAGAAGGCAGGAGCTTGCTGCTGCAGCAGCCAGCCAGATCCCATGGGGCCTAACCTCTTGCAATGGATGCTCCATTCCCATCTGTGCCAAAAACTGCAGGGGTGAGGCCTGTCCTCAAGCAATAGGCCCAGCTGTGGTGCGTGCCACTGCTATCAGAGAGAGGAACAGCATGATGGGTGTGTTAGTGCTGACATGCTACCAGAGGCCAAGAGTGGTGTAAGCGATTGTTCCAGAACTCACCCCTGCTCTGAAAAACTGATGATAATAAATGAAAGTCACACTGAGTTCCTTGGTTAATGTGCCTTTTTTTTTTTTGCCTTTTTTTTTTTTTTTTTTGAGAAAAGTAAAGCCCTTAGAAATGGCTCCTTTTAACTTTTTAGCTAAGAGATGCTTTAAACATGAATGTACGGGTTTACTTATTTATTTCTGTTTATATAGTTCTGTCAGTGGATGGCAGAAGAGGTGCTAGGAGCCATGCAGTGAAGGACCACTGAACACAAACTGCTTAAGCAACGCAATTCTTTCTGCTCTTAACTGTGACCAATAAAGATTATTTTTAAAAGATTACCCTAGTGTGGAGTGGAACCAGCAGCAGAGGTATGTCTAGAGAACAGTATAGAGCCTTGAATTGTTATTCTTGAGTGTATTTTAAAATTAAGATAAAAACACCTAGTGCCTAGTGACCTGTATGTGACAGGAACAAAAGTAACTGTTACTTTTACAACAGATTCAAACATCTTAATGTTCAAAATACAGTCTGGTGAAATGTTTATCATTATACAGTAGCATAGAAGAGCAAGCTATACATTGACAATATACAAAATGACAGCTCCGATGCACAATAGCATCTATTAAAATATGTCAATCCTTCCAGCCAGTTAATTATGAAAGAGAGGCCAACATCTCACACCAGAGTTCATTTTGGGACATAAACCACGATATAGCAGTACAGTAGCGCATCACCCTGTGGCAGTTTTTTCTTCTCCAGCAATCCTCGTACAAAAGCATCTCTTCCCTCAGAAGAGGGAGCTGAGCCCTTTACTGTCTCTAAAACCCATGGAGTGCCTTACCGTACGCTGTCTCTGAGGGTGGCTAGAGCTGTATGTAGAGCCTCCAGCTTCATTGCAAGCCAAGCAGGGGGTGACCCTTTCTGGAGTAGCAGCTTCACGGCCTCCACTGCCCTCTCCATCGTGCCCACTGCTGATTTGTACTGCTCCTCAGAGGGTGGGTGACATGCTCGTTTTGCCAGAGGCTGCAGATTTAAATAAACGTGATACATCATTTATAATGCTCTACATAAATGATCAGTCTTCATCCAAATGCAAGAAAACCCTTTGATGGAGAAGAGACCACCTTGCCTTGTGAGAGTTGTTCCAGCTGGCAGGCAGTACAAAGCATTCAGGTGTCAGGTTGTGGAGTCTCCTACTCTGGAGACATTCAAAACCTGCCTGGACACGTTCCTGTGTAGCCTCACCTAAGTGTTCCTGCTCTGGCAGGGGGATTGGACTACATGATCTTTTGAGGTCCCTTCCAATCCCTAACATTCTGTGATTATGTGATATTAAGGGCCAAGAGTCCATGTGACCTTTTGGAGGGCAGCAAGACCATCCTGAACCTCTTTAGATCCTTCCCAGAACTGACACAAATGGACAGTAGAGCCCAGATAATTTGAAGATGAGCACACACCTCTCCTGTTGACTCCCGTTCTCCAGCCATTTTCATAAACTGTGCACTGCAGGTAATCCTTTCTTGTTTCATGCGTTCTGCTCGTGCTTCTATTGTCTCTTCTACTTGCCTCGTCTAGAGAGAAAGCCATAGGAGAGGTAACTAAAACAAGGCAGCATTAGCAACCTCCACAGGCTCAATTTGTGTGCCAGAACAAGGGGGAAGGCAATATAATTTCCCACATGCTCTTCTGAGCAGGAGATTATCTACAACAGTTATCTACAACAACTCTGGTGTAGCATCTCTGGCAGCTATCAATTCTGTTGCTATTTATCTGTTTCTCAAAAACTGCTAATTCAGATAGCCCTGCCTTAGGTTACAGCATGATAATCACCCCTCTCTTTCCACTTGTCTATGCTCTGCCTGACTAGCCATTGGCTCTTAAGAGATTTTTTTCTATCCTGCAAAAAGCAGAGATGTTTCATACACATTAATTTAGCTTTCAGAAAGTGATCCAAGAAAAATGGGAGGAAATCACACAAATGGAATTATGAAATCCCTGTCTTCTTAATAGATAACTTATCTGCTTACAACAATAACTGGAATTTTTTTTGGTCAAGGAGGGAAAAGCAAAGCATTTAAATCAAAGCTGGGAAATACTGGAACAGCAGCATGCATAGGAATGGCAGTTCGTAATTCTGCTGATTAAAGCTGATTAAAGTTAAAAAGTTCAGCCAGATCCCAGTTAGAAGAAAAATTTATTTTAAACTTACTTATTTAATTGCCATGCAGATGATGCAGGTGTAGACATGGGCCATGTACAACTAATTATGGATGTGTACAACACCAACTAAGAAAGCAGTAAAATAGTTCAACAACATACATACCCTAGCCAGAAAACTAACAACTTTGTTCTTAGTTTCTTCAGAATTAAGGCACTGAGGAACAACATCTTCGTGGCTTGTTTCCTGTCAAAAATGTTGAGTAAAAGTTTAGTACATTCATATTAACAAAGAAATAGACAAAGCAACAAATGTTTCTATGACAATCCAATCCTTGTTGCAACCAATCCTTAACCTTCCTTCACTTCCAGCTCTTGAAATCACTTACAGCTGTGTTAGCCCTCATTACTTTTGATGTGCAATAGCATCTGTAATACTAAGATCCAAACTGGCCAGTGAAGAGCAGCAAACATTTAAGACAGAAGAATTTCTGTACAATAAAAGTTAACAAAACCAAATATATGCATCCAGGATTTTGCAATGCTCACCTCTGCAAAATGTGTGAATGCCTCCAAGGCATGCTGATGAATCAGCCAGGTCTGGTCAGCCAGCAGAGAAGCAAACAAAGACGACAACTGGGGTACAACTTGCCTCTGAAAGAGGAACAAAGATCTGTCAGTTCCAGAGAGTTAGTTGTGCATATCCTACCATTAGAATTTTTCGTTAAAGAATGGCTCTAAGGTCAAGGGACAGGTTTGTGAAATGTGGAAGTGCTACAGCCCTGTCTGGTGAAAAAGCACTGTAAGGGAGGTGACACGTTCTAATCTTTCTTCTTGGAGTTCAAATGTCAGTCTTTTCTAACTGGTTAGAAGCAACACACAAGTGAATTAACCAAATGTCTTACATGCACTCAGCATGTCTCAATGAAAAACAAAACTGCCACAGACCATTAATAAGTCTCAATATGATTAACGTCATGGCACTCTTAGATGTATTTGATCAACTTGATCCTTTATATTTAAATAAATATCATATATTTTCATCAGAAGACTGAAGATTATCTAAATAAGGCCACAATTACATTTACCTGTGCTTCTTGTGGTATAAACACCTTTCCCATAGCAGACAGAAAATCTGCCATCGCTAGACGAATGTGATCTGGGGGGTCCAACTGGAAGAGGGCAGACTGCAGTGCAAATACCTGTGGAAAGGAAGCCCCAGAGAAGCTCCATCAGATTGCTGGTGAAAACACTTCTGGCTCATCTTTGAATCTGAGGACACTGGTCTTGGAAAACTGGACTGAAAACAAAAGGAGGTGTGCTACACCTTGAATAAAACTGGTGGTGTGAAAGAAATAAGCATGCTCTATAACATATCTGTGTATCTTAATTATCTTACAGAATAATGGGATTCTCAAAAGCAACGTTAACCAAAGTGTCATACACTTGGTTTAAAGATCAGGAAAGTAATCAAGGATGAAATAAAATTAGGAACCTCCATGTGTTAAGAGAAGGCAAGACCATGAAATGACTCATTTGAGATCAGTAAATCACAAAGAACTTGGTTTTCATTAAGTAAATTCTTCCTAAGAAGGGTTGGTTTGTTTTACCTGAGTAATCAGTTGAGCATCTAATGCTTGGATGAAAAATTCCAAAAGGTGAAGTAATAAACACAGGGTCTGCTGGAGACATGGCTCATCTGAGACCTTCAACAGATCACAAGATATGAAAAACATTGCATTTTAGCTTATGGAATAACTACTTAAGAAAGAATTCAAAGTTAGTGTTCCAAAATTCTTCGCCTATCTTCACACACTTAACACATCATAAGCAGCAGAAGAAAATACTAAAGTAGTCATATCAATATTTCTAGGTAGCCATATTTTACAAGACCCTTTGGTTTTTATTAAGAATTTTCTTATCCTTCATCTCTTTCCTCCACACTCCAATGTAGGCAGCTAAAGATTATCTGAACTATTTCTTTTCACTTCTCAGTTGCCAAATGTCTTCACAGAATGGCTGAGGTTGGAAGAGACCTCTGAAGGGGCACAGAGTTGGCTCTTCCTCACCCTCACTCTCAAACTTCCTTTTTAAATCTGGAGTATGAACCACAACAGTCCTTTTTAATTCACTGCAACTGCAGACATGAACAGGTACACAGTTGCAAGGAAATCTCCTTACCCCCCTGTTCTCTAGCACAGGAGGAAGGTTTCTAGCTCGATTTCATGAGCTCAGCTATGTACTGATTAAATCACCGTGGGTTTTGTTCACATTCTAATGAACATTCAAAATAGGCCAAATTTGTATCTGGTATGAATCAGAACGAGGTATTTCAGACTTCTTGTTAAGCAATTCTGAATCTGACACTGAGTAACAGAGTAGCAAGGTACCAGATATGTATCATTCAGGAAAAGTCAAACTCTGCTTCCCAGAACCTAATACACAAACCAGCTGACAGCAAATGGTCAGCACAGTTACACTGTTTGCAGAAATGGTCCAATCCAAGTAAAATGACACTGTAACAAATACATGATGAAACAGCACCAGCCGCTCCAAGACATCATGTCTTCACCACTGGAGCAGCAAATTCTCTTACCTGCTTAGCCTGGAGAAAAGTCCAGAACTGATCAAGTATTCCCAAGATAGATGCCTGAAGTTCTGCCTCCAGAGTGTCACCAGCAAAATTGCAGGCAGCCAGCAGGACAGAAAGGGCAGTATTCTAGTAGCAAAAAAATGGATCAGTAAGACCAAAGAAACCTACAAGTAGAATGAACCAAAACCCCAGCCTTATATCAAACATCTGAAATGATACAAGATGGCAAGAAGCCCAATGTGCTGCATCAGCTGTACCACACAGCTAATCCACTAGGCTGCTGGCCAATGGAGCTTTCAAAACAAGAAAAACATCCGTTACTTCTGCGAGTTTCACGTGGTGCTGGAGTCACTAGCTGTGCTGGCAGGAGGAAGCTGGCAGCAGGTTCTACATGTGGAAGTCTCTGGTTTCTCACACTCCTTCACCAAGGAGACCAGTGAGCATCTTTCAGATTTGATGCTGCGTAAAAACATCCCAGACTTTAAAACTTAATTGTATGACATGGTAGAAATTCTAAAGAAAAATACATCTGCTCACCCAGAGAGCATACAGCAACTAGAATAGCTAATAAGACACGTAACCTCCACTATCGTCACCCTCAGAAGAGAGGCTCCTATGGTGCTGTGTACTAGAAAAAAAATATTAAAATGAGAATTCTTGCTCATGCATTTGCCAGTTAGGCATAGAAAAAAGCTGTGCAACATGCAGAAAAATAGAACTAAGGTGACAGCAACAGAATCCTTATAGTTTAGAAATCCAGAGTATATGCATTTTTATAAAGAGAACCAAGTCTCCTTTACCACATGTTGGAGCTCTCCCAAAGTGCGCCTGCTATTCAGCCATCGCCTGCACTGCGCAAGCCCTGCCACACAGAGCTGATAGGCCACTCGTTTCCTAAGATCAGGATTCAGGGCCTTGAGGGATATGTGCTGCCACACAGCCAGGTTCTCCTCCCCTTCTGGAAGAAACTTCTGAGCAAATTCTACCTGCAAACAAAAGGTTAATAGGAAATAAACAGACCAGAATATAGTTTGATAATCTGTCAGAAAGTTGAGAAACCAAATTCCACTACTAGTTTGCTTTAGAATTATTACATGAAAAAATAGTGTAAAACCTTCTGTTTAAATAAAATCCAACTTTTTATATAAAAACCTTCTAGAATGGCCATCTCCCTTGTCACAGAAGGACATCAGAATGATTAATCAACTTACTATTTCAGCTGCTTGAAGCAGCAGCCCTAGTAAGCAGAAGAGTGAGCTTTAGTCTCTCTGAAGTGTACAGAGGCACTGACAGGAAACGACAGCACTCTTTATACCTGATGGCATGAGAACACTCATGAGCACCAGTCACAGATGCAATGACAGGACACAGAGTTGCAGCAAATCCAGGAGATGTGCCCTTTTCATCCTTAGTCAAAAAAAGGACGTCATTGCTGCCCAAGACCACTCTTAGAAAGGTGTAGGTGCCTTTCTTGTTTTAAATAGCTCATCTGCACAAATCAGAATCCACCATGGGAAAGTAATATCGAGTACAGCAAGGGAGAACTCAATATCTTGTCATTTCTGAAGAGCTGAAAGAGGATATTTTGAGACAGGCCACTGATTCAAATCTATTAAAGATGGAAGATGCTGGTGCCGTACTTGCCTGATGATCTGGAGCCATCAAGAACAGCATACGCCTCAGCAGAACACCCAAGGCAGAGACCTCATAACAGTCACTGGGCCAAGACTTTATCTGAATTAGGATAAAACAGTAATGCATCTAATTAAAGTAAGGAAAAAAAATTCACCACCCAGAAAGTAAATTCTATACAGAACATTCAGAGTTGCTATGTGGGATCACAGCAGTAACACTCTAAATAAAACTATGCAGGAATGTTGGAAATGCTAGGCATATTGCTTTATGTTTTCACAGTACTACATTTGCTAATTATTAACCCAATTTGAGGAATTAAAACAATCTCCATTTGGATTTGGAAAAAAATGAAATTCCTATCTTTAGTCATTTAGTAAGTCTGCTGATAGAACTAGGATTAAAGTGGTGCTGAATTGCAAACATCACTATGGTTCTTACCAAGTGGGCGATCACAACAACGTGGTGAGCGCACAGTTCAGCTGTTCCATATCTGGAATGTGACAGACAGAACCTCGTGAGTCTATACTTCCTGCTGTTTTACAGAGTAAATATTATAACACTTGTCTGAGAGATGACCATTTCCTCTAACATACTTAAATTTCATATGCACATACTTTCTATGTGAGAGAACCATTGCAAAAAAAAAAATATTATTAAATAATAGAAAAGGTACATTCCCCTTAATTGCATGAATGTAAAAATGACTAAGCCATTTCTGCTCCTAACTTTCAAAAATATGCTCTATATCTGAAAATAATCCATTTCTGGGACAATTTTGTCTTAATAAAAAATCTCTCTCGAGGAATTATGTACAAGAACAGAACTAACAGGATCTGTGGAAATCCTGCCTGACCTGTAATAAAAACATCTTACCGGGCAAGGAAGCACCACGCGTCCATCGCTAGCAGAGATGTGATCATACTAGAACCCAGCACAGCATCCAGCAGAGCGTACTCCTGAGGAGAAAACATATGTAAATTGCAGACCTACTATTACTTTCACTTCACTAATTAGCATCAAACCTAGTAAGATTTTCAGCTTATCCAATTTAAAATGTTTTCAGAGCTCATATTCATAATCAATATTCAGTTACCCCATTAAGCAAGCAACTATAACTTCAGTTTTGCATCCTTTAAATGTATATGTATGTTCATTTCAATGGGCTGAAGATCCTTCACTTTTCAAAACATTTCATAATGTGCATCCCTCCTTCACGAGGTAAATTTATGATTAAAAAAAAAAACCACAACAACAACAACAAAAAAAACCCCACACAATGTATTGCCAATTTTCTTGCCATCTTTCTTAGCAGCTTTACTGGCACCTTACTGAAAACCAAATAAAAACCTTTTCCTCTTTTAGGAACGTAAATTTTATCTGAAAGAGGTAGGTAGCATTCAGGAAAAAACTCCTAAATTAGGGCTATAATTCTTTTGACAGCTCTTGACCTTCTATGTGCAGTAAAAAGTGAAAAGCTTTTAAAACAGAATACTCCTCTAAAGTAGCAAAATTTGCTTATTACCATTTTATGGTATGTTCTTAGCTGGAATCATAACAATACAACATACTCTGAATATTCAATGCCACTTTACTACTTCACAGAATAGACTAACAAAACCAGGTAAGTTTAATACAAATTGAATACTGTCTAAAAGAAAGCACTGAACTTCTATAAAAACTTGACCTGCCCTCCTCTCAAAGACAACAAAAATTTCCAACATCAGATGTTCTCAAAGACTTGTATGAAGCTTCTTCTCCTTTCCTACAAGTGACATTGGCCATCTAACTGAACTCCTGTCATGTAACTGTATCACAGCTGCTTTCTACAGAACCACTTCATTACCTAAACATCTCTTCAGAGCTGGATCATTAGAAATAACCTCATTGCTTTAAATAGTACCTATGCATCACAAAAGCTGAAGAGGTAATGAGCAAAAAACTATCTTACCAGCTGAGGAAACTGTGATGGGAGTGTGGAAGCAATAAAGGAGCACAGGTGGACACAGACATAGTGATAGAGGGTGATGAGAACTGCTGGCTGTCCTGTACTGATCACCTCTGGCAAACAAACTGGGAGAGAAAGCTCACCAAAACACTGCTGGAAGCTCAAGAAGAGAGCCGAAAACAAAGACCTGCTCCAAGGGTAAGAGAAAAAGAAAAAAAAAAAAAAAGAAGAAAAAAGAAATAAGTTGGGTCACAGAGATTCAAATCCCAAATCCTGCAAGCAACATCTGTACTACAGAATCTTTGTCTTTTACATTCCTGACTACCTTCCTCTTCTACAAATTCAGGTGATTATTAGAGGGTTCAGGCACAAAAATGCAAGATTTTAACTTTGTGAAGTATCAACAAATTATGTGCGTATCTCTCTTCTTATCCTGGAAGTACTCTAAATACCATTCCTTTCCTGAAAAACATGGACATCTCTGGCTCTGTATCTTTCACTCCTGAAGCACTGAACATCACACCGTTTTTCTCAGCATAAGGATATAAATTCACAAGAGTCTGACAAATTTTACTATTCAGTTGCAAGGGAAGCTCCAGCAGCTGAGCCCCTCTGTTTGCCCATATAGACTGATTGCTGTAGTGAAGAATTTCAACAAAAACTTTTTTTTAGTACCTTTTTCCTGTGTTCCAGAGAGTCTGTACTTCTTCAGGTTGAGAGGACAGCTTGTCCATTATGGAAATCAGGATGAGACACTGGGACAGCTGCTGCTCAGGAGGGAGACCTGTAGAAGGTGTATTTTTTTTTTTAATGTGATGCTAATGGCCCTGGTAAATAATGTGTAAAATGTCTTTTAAGCAACAATCTGATCATTTTCCAGTTTGAAGGCATTCTACTTTTCACAGAATATACTTAATTTAGGCAACAATAGCTGTCTTCCCCCACCAACAGAACAGCAGAAAAATTTAATCTTATTTTGAAAGTTTGTGACAAATGTGGATTGAAATGATGCAAAACAGTACAGATTAATATTGAATCTACTGTAATTTGGAAAGGATGCATTCAACGGGAACATGAACTATCTGTTATAAAATTCATCTGAGTTAGCACGCAACTGGCTGTATCATAGTGCTTACAAAAGAATTAGAGACAAGCAAACCAACACAAAATATTGCTTGTGGTCCAGAAAGTCAAAGTATCAATCCTGATCCCTTAGAGATGCTTACGTAGTACTATAGCATTTTAAACTCACCTAACTTGTCATTTAACACTTGCTCCATGAAAGGGCTAAAGTGGAGAAGCTGGTTGATCAGAGGGTCCAGCGCCACAAGAAAAACCCGGGATATTTCGTCTCTATGAACTTCCAAGATCTCTGGAGCATAGAGACTGGGAGGAAATTTGCTGGGGAGGGACAAAAAAAAAATTTAATATTCTCAGCAAATTCACTATTTCATTGTTATTGTGAAATAAAAAACAGAAAAGGCTCCCCGTTTTAGAATATCTATTATAGCCTGAGAGTTACAGCTCTGCATTCAACCTTTAAGCCAAGCATCGCGATCCAATGTTTTACTAAAAGCTGAAAGAAAACATTACAAGCTCACAGAAAAAGCATATAAAATACATAACATATATAAGAAGAAATATACTGAATCACAAAAAATGTCAAGCAATGAAAAGCCAAGAAAACAGCTTTGTACACAATTTGACAGTCATAAGTGTGACTGTGCTACTTTAACACATGCCACTAATAAAAAAATACAATTTCTTTGAAGAGAAAAAAACCCCTGGGCAATAAAAGAAAAAAAAAGAGTGATAGGAGAATAAAATAAAAGAGATTATGAAATTAAAACCTTCTACTCTTGCAGCATATAAAGTGATTGTAAAAATGCTACCTTCCTACACAAAAATCCTGCTCAGTTTTGCTGAGTGCATAAAAGTTTACAATCTTCCACTTGAGAAATATCTACAAGGTAAGTAAAGTTAGAAGAGGAAACTCGTAAAAAAATAACCACCCGATCTTGCAGCGAAACACGCCGTGAACTGATGCGTGCATTTTGCCACAGAACCCAGTTTCAATTCCAAAAGAATGACTGAAATGAGCCCTCTATTTCAGAGTCCACCTTCCTCTATTCTTACTCGTTACTGGAGCAAATAGAACAGAACTTTTGAAAGAAAAGTGATAAGCCACTTGCAGACTGTTATGCTTTATAAGCATAACATTGAGAAAGCTTACGCTTTGTCCTTTTGTGAGACTTCACAAGATTATAAACGCAACAGTAAAACTATGAAAAATTTCCCAATAATCTGTTTCTAATCCTCTCTCCCTTCAGGACAAATGCTTCCATACTTTGTCTTAAAGTAGAAACAATCTGTCAAATGTTGCTTCTGACACCTGCATTTAGTCTTGGTTTTCCTTCACTAGAATTTAAGGCAGGAAAAAAAAAAGTATGTGTGGCTGTTTAGTTATACATGAAATAGAAGGGAATTAGGATTACTGAGGTGTTATGTGACTAATATCATGCTACCATTTGTTTCCAAGTGTTCTAACTCTGCCTGACTGCTTCACTGCAAGTCGATCAAAGGGCAAATCCTACCTTCAGGAATTTTGATTTTAGGAACAAGAATTTTCAAATCAACTTGCATAAACAGAACCAGTGTCCAAGCCAAATAATTTGCATATTATAAACATTATTTATTAAGAAATGTTTACATAAGTAATTGCAACAATATTAGTGGTTTGTCAATACTGGGCAGTCACAGCACTGATCAAGAATGGGTCAAGGTAACAGGTACCATACAAAAATACTCAATTTATTTAAAAAATATTTTAGATTTCCATGCATGAACAAAAGAAAGCAACAGTTCTGGAACAAGAACTGTATTTTTACATGTCAAAATACTTAGAACTTTAAGAAGGCAATATGGAGATGTTACTAATATACTATCAATAATCGATTATTTGTGCTTCACTTACCTGTATATTTGAAGAAAGAGCTGATGTAACTGAGAACATGAATCAGAGAAGAAAGAAAGAAATTCCTGCAAAAGCCATTAATTTTGAATGGTTCTTTTAATGTAAAATATGAGATTAAATACACTTTCTTTCTGTTCTGCTATATTGCTGTGTGAAGCACTACAGTGCAAAACCAGTTTCAGTTCTAACAATCCACAGCACAATGCAAGTGCAAAACAAACAATAAAGAAGTATTCTTAAGATCAGTTACACTATATAGCAGGTAAACAATTAAGTTTGTAAGTTTATTTTTTTTAAATCGGTAAATACAGTTGTAATAGCCACAGAGAGCTGCAAAAAATCTGAAGCACTCTGATACATGCTGCTGTAAGGTTGTTTTATCCTGCCACAATGCTATTCATTTTGAGACAAAAAAATCACCCCCTGCTTTTAACCCATGGGGCAGAACATATGCAGAAAGCACTGTCACTGCTTTTCCTAGAGAGCAAAGTTTTTCACATACATTCTTAAAAGGGGTAGATTTACAGCACATCTTCTAATAATGAGAAAAATAAAGTGCAGCAAAGTAAAAGGGCCAGGGAAAGAGCAGGAATTAGTGTCAGAGCCAACACCACCACATGGAAATTTCTTCTAATGCCGCATGTTTTTCAATTCTTGAAACAAGCAACAATTCTGAAAACCTGGCAACAGGTTTCATATGCTTAATTCTTCCGGATGAAGTTACTATTGCATTGACTCAAGGCTGCCTGTAAGTACTGGACATCTCCTAGTAACTCCTCAGTAACATGGCTTCTGACAGCTTATTATTCTTGTTTTTTCTGTTAAATCACAGCAGTAATCCTGCTTAGGCTTGTGAGTGTATTCAGGTGGATGTACTACCCACAGGTCATGCGTGAATGTTAATTATACCACCCAGATGCTATTGTCATAAATTGTGAAAATATTATGCAGTACAAAATTATTCTGTTTTCAGACCAGAGGCTTAAATGTAATAGTAACATAGAATCAAAGTATTAAAACCTACCTTGGTGTAGTGTACAAGGGAATTAGCGAAGAACCTGCACAGTTTGACTGTCTTCTGGAACAGCCTGAGGTCAGTGCCATCCTGTCCAAAAAAGCAGGTCTAAAACTTAATACACAGAGTAATACAATACAAAAGAAAGTTAAATTGCTAACAGTGTTCAAAACTGATTTCAAACTTGATGCTCTACAGACTCTGCAGCTATGGGGAAAAACTTTGGAAATCTTTAGTATGCCTCAACATTTTTATAGCAATATTGAGAACTGAAATATTATCTTTTGATTGACTTGGGGATATCATCAGTTTAGGAAATTAAAAAAACATTCCCATAGAGTATAGTGGAAACTTATTTACACCTCCCCACTAAAACATCCCAAATCTAAACAAAGTTATGGGCCTCATTTTCATGTGATTTCAAAAGAGCAAGGTATTCTGCCTATATAAAGTAAAAACAACCAAACTAAACTGACAAATAAAAACAAAAACAAAACCAAACAAAATTGAAACAAACAAAAGAGCCCCAAACCACAACAACACAAACCACTCCAAGTAATATCACAAAAAGAATCTATCCTTCAAGTTCAATGGCAGCTCTGGGAGCATTTTAATTCACCTGTATCTCCGACATCTTCATTTGCTCAGCCAGTTGCAAACAGGAGTGAAAGGAAAGGAGAGTGTCCTTGCAGAGGCCACCAAAGATGTCACTGTGTTTCAGATGACACTGCAGCAGAGAATGATGCTTCAGGCTTTGCCTAAAAGATAGTAATATAATCAGATATTTAACTGTCAGAAATGATCATGCAATACATTAGTACAAATCCAAATAACTAATTCTCCTATTTAGGTTTTTATACAACACTAACTGGTGCAACACCCGCGTATGCTGAAACCAGAAATTTAGAGGCAACAACCCTCTTCATAGCCCTGACTGAAACAGAGAGGAGAGGCAGGATGGAAGTGCAAGACAGCACAACTCAAGCCAAAAACATCTACAAAATTGCAAGTCAGGCCTCCTGAGCTTATTTATTGAGACAATGGTGTTGCAAATTTTCTTCTGCTCTGTAATATAAAAAGTCAAGCTTCTATTGCTCTTCACACACAATTCTTAACTACCTTCACTGACAGTACCTTTAATCCTACTTACTAGCTAAATTTCTAAATTAATTTTCTAAAGTTACTTACTAGCTAAATAGCTAAATTGAGTTCTCATTTCAATTTTATTTGAAACTCTGAACATAAAGCTACTGAAACGCTGGTTATTTAAAATCACAGTATGTTTACATTACAATAAAATTCAAAGAGTTGAATGACATACTTGATTATGAACTTCCACGTATTGGCATGAAGAGCATGGTCCATATTGGAAATGACAGAGCATATCTCCAGCACCGTGTGGATTACTAAGGAGGAAATAGTAACAGCAACAGCTGAGTTAAATCAGATTCCTGACTTCACAGGTATGGTCCTCTCCCAGGGAAACAGCAACAATCACAAACACTAGAGAACACCAATGCATTGACACTGAATCAGGAAAATGGTTCAGTGCGGCTCCTTTCCTGCAAACCTACACAATGTGCCCACCCCAGAGATAAAGTTTCAGGAGAAAAAACAGAAATATTTCAAGCAGCAAAGTGCTGCCTTCTGAAAGGCTTGTCAGTACAGCAGCAACTGTGCATGCTCAGAACCCAGTTTTAAAAATTCAGATACTGTTTTAAAAATTCAAGTATGGTCTATAGAAAAAAAGGACTGAGGAAGACTAAAAAAAGTGTTAGATCCATATATACCTGACACCATATCTGCGATGTTATCTTCAGTAGAAGCAGAGCCTATGGAAATCATATCAAGTAGTTCCATCAACTGCTTCTGAAGGGAGTAAGTTTCCTTGAACATGGCCTGTAGGAGGTCAGAAATCAAGTGCAGATGCCCGCAGTACACTGATTCGCTGTCCTGTAGGAAATGGGGAAGAAAAGGTATTAAAAAAAAAACATTCAGGAATCACAGCCTGATTTTTCTCATGCTGAAAACAACGAACACATTTGACTAAAAAAAAAGCACAAGGCATAGATGTACCTACTTTAACTCAATATACAGCCAGATCTGCAGCTTCTGCTACCAATCTGTTTGCTAAATATAAAACACTATTCACCTGCAGCCTCATCAACTAACAGAGTCTGCCTGGCTCTAGCAATTTTCTTCGGCTTCGGATTAGGCCTTGATGCATGAACTTCAGATCATATTTCTGAACAAAACACTAAAAGGTTAGCAAAGGAAGTAGCATTCCAAGTATTTTCTAATACTTTAAAATCAGAATTCTTAAATAAACGTATAGCACCTGAGTTCAAGCCCCAACATGGAGAACTGCTCTAAATGTTCCCATAAGAAAGAAAAACTGAAAAGTGAAAATAAAGGCTGACCAAAAGCTATTGTGTCCTTACAATAACCTGGTTTTATTTTCACTGCTGTAGGGGGAATTCATGTTGCGTAAGAAAACGAAGATTTGAAATTGGTATATGCCACTCATCATAACCAACATAAAGATCCTAATGGCAACTTTCAATCCTCTGTGGAACTTGCAGAGAAAAAAGGTAAGTAGCACCATTTTGGTGACCATTTGTAGCTCTCAAAATACTGCAGCAATCAAAACGGTGCAGATGCCACAGAGAGCCTGTATTCATAAGGAGAATGTCCAGCTGACATTGATGCAAAATACAGAAACAGCACAGTCTGTGCCTCTCACTACCAGGTCAGATTTGCAGGGCAGACAGCTGAAAAACCATCTTCGTACTTGTGCACTAAGTACCTTCTGTAAGCTATTTAACAACTACATTTAAAAAAAAAAAAAAAAAAAAATCAGACAATAATATTGTTTCAAAACAGGATCTTCTTACAAAGCAACTGTTTCCTTAAAGTCAACCAGCATAAGACTTTTTCTCCTTCTAACACAGACCCACCTTGCAGTGTGTAAATGTGTTCTTTATGACATACAGAACTGAGGACGGAAGGGTGCGGATACTCTCCAGAGGCACACACTCCTGCAGCGTGCAGATGTATCGTACACAACCCGTCAGAGTTTCCAACAGTTGCACCATAGCCTTAAAGCAAGAACAGACAACAACAATCAATATTTTTCACTCTTGAAATAATTTCAAAAGTATCTTTTCTTAACTGAATTGCACCTAGATTGCTATGACATTTAAAGTTCACTGCTATTTGCATAAATAAGTAGGTTTTTTTAAAGATGAATGAAGCTCCATCAAATAATAAAGCAATTCCAGATCTCTTCCCTGATGTTGTATACTTTTGTTAGTTTCGTATTTCTTTTGGCTACTGTTCTCAATTTACAAAAATTTTAAAATTAAGTGATTGTATAAATAGATGCTAGATTCATTCTTTAAATATAGAGAATCACATTCCATTTGCATTAGAGAAAGAGATATTTTTAAATTTCTGATTAGCATCACACACTAAATGTAACCAAATCACTCATAAAATTTTAATTGAACTTCCACTCCAAAGGAAGATCAAATTACATTTTAACCAGCTGGTTAATAGCTGGCAAAAATATTCAAAAAAAAGTCTTAATTATTTAGGTAAAAATCAAAGAATAACGTAAACATTCCTCTGACAGTTTATGTCATGGGACTTGCCTGTAGAAGATTCCTTACAGTACTGCATAACTCTGTATTCTGGCTGATTAATCCTTTGGCCTCACTGGATAATTCATACATCAAGTTATCAAAAAACTGTAGAGTCTGTCAGAACAAAACAAAATCTAAGCATTTTATTTATAAATGTACACATGCAAATAGTAACACATTCTATATCTGCTTGCCTCCTTGGCATAGAGTCATGAACTACCAAGATAACTCAGAGAAGAAAGTAACACTTCCTAGCATTTGAATCATGAAGCATGATCTACCAAGAAGCAAAAACCACCTTATGGTTTTTCCAAATTATAGACAGGAGCTCTATGAGGTGTTACTTTTCATAAAATCTGTTAGCCAAACAAACTTCCTAGCTAATTCACTTGAAATATGTCATTTTACCAAAGATTTTTTACCTAGTTAAAACCACGCCATTTTAAAAGTATTTTCAATTTGTATCAGAATATTTTTTTTTTTTGAGAATGATCATTAACATTTTTAAAACATAAAGAAATAAATCTATGACCTACAAACAACAACAATTTCTGCTTTGGTCAAGGTCCTTGGATATTTTATGAGTGTTACTGCTGAGACTGCAAAGACAGCAAGTGGCTTCCAGGCACATGCAGGATACCACATAAACTGGTAGCTACAGTAATCCTCGTTCAGTGTATGCAAGTTATGAGCCATTTTTTCTTGTAATCTCTAAATCTGGTAGAGTACATAAAATAAGAGAAATGGAAATCAAGTGTCCATTTTCAGTGGCTTATTAAAATATACAAGCTGAGGTCTGAAACTTAAATTGGTCATTTGGTACTGCTTTCTTTTAGTTAAAACACAAGCAATGAAGAGTTTTAATACAACTACAGCACAAAATTCTCCATCATTTAATCAAAATCCACCATGTGGTCTGAAAGCTTATTCACAAATATCAGGGTGTTTATTCAGGATACATGAGTGTTGGGTTCTTCAGTTTATTTGTCCTGAGAGGGTCCCTCACATAAAAATTCTTGGTCATTTTATAAAAAGCCAAATCTTCGCAAAAAGAAATATAAAACAATTCTACTACTGAACACAGAAAGCCAAACATCATATGTTTGATCTTTTCCCCATTGTAAAGAATGGAAACAATCACAGAAACAATCCAACATTGTTAAATTAACAAAATCGTTAAACTTTCAAAAGGTAAAATGTTAATTTCAAGTGCCATCCAAAGCAATAATTTTATCATAAGACCTCAAAAAAAAATCACTGCATTCTAAGCAGGTTTTAGCACTGAACTCACTGAAAATTCCACATTTAATTTAAGCTGTCATACCTTAGGTAATACTTTTGAGAAAAAAGTTTCTTCCAAATCTGCAATGCTGATATGGGGCAAAAACATTTCAGTCAGGATCCTCAAAACACCTGCAAAGCAAAACATTTGTAAAACATTAGAGAAAAACAAGATGTGATTATCAAAAAGATGCAGTGACCTAACAGGTGAAACAAGCAACTACATCAAGCACAAACCGATCAGGCATTTGATTCTGAGAAAGGCAACATAACATTTGCCACATGTGCATTATCTGAAAAAAACAAGTAACAGTAACAGCTCCAACATGCATATACCCATCAGTAATAGTATCACACCTGCCTACACTTAGCTGAAGGCTGAGCACAATTATTTGCTTATGGAATTAGAATTTTCCAAACTACAAATAATTGCACATTTAATGTGCTGGTTGACGCTAATTTGCAACTTAACAGTGAATGTTAGCAAGACTCCTCAATAGTTACATATCAGCCTCATTTTCTTATCACTATCAGTTATTACAAGAGTTTTGTAAGTAATGGCCAATAAGACAATAAAATGCAAGACTAAAAGCACCCTTCTTTCAAGTATCTAAAAATCAGAAGTAGCAGGAAGGAAAAAGCAGCCTTACATGCAAAGCTTCTTTATGAGCTTTTATAGAGCTTATTCAGTATGCTGTTAGTGCAACATGCAAGATTCAGCAGAATTCCTAAAGACTCTGAAAGTCACTCATTAGAGCATTAGTGTACAATTGATAACACCAGTGCAATACAACTGTCCATAGGAAGAAGAGGCACTTCTTGATCACTACTTACGAATATGCTCAGTCCAGTCTTCTGACTCTTGATACACAGAGTAAAAACGTTAAAGAAACTCAAACTCGTTCTGCCATAAAGGTTATCTTTAAAGCACCTGTAAAAGTCACAGTGATTTCTCTCACGTTGCCCTGCACAGGCAGATACACCTGAGTACTCACACCATCAGCACAGGTATTTCTGCAGTGTCTTGGGAGAGTAAGTCTTGGGGTTTTCTGGGAGAAAACCCAGGGTGCTACCTACAGTGCTAAATGAACCACGCGCTATTTTCTACTGTGAATCTTTAATTTCAGTGAAGGGCTATACTTGTTTTTAGTGAAAATACCTGGCAACCTGCTTTTCTGCCCTGTGTCAGCTCCCTAAAGACGCTGCATCACTTCTCCTCCCACAGATTTATTTGCTTGAACCGTGCAATGCTGAAGCCAGAATAACCCCGCACCCCCAAACCATTTCGGGATAGCTCCTCGCAGCCGAACTGCCCCCCCTCCGTCACGGAAAGGATATGAGGAGCCGAGGCAGGACAGCAGGCAGCTCCCGACGGCAGAGATCCCAGTCCCAGCCTGCCAGCTCCTGCAAGAGCAGCTCAGGGTCTGTCTGGGACATGGCGCCAGCTTCGCTCACTTCACAGACAGGCAACGGCGGGAAGATTTACCTCCGCTATCCCAGCAACCTCCGCGCGGGCGCGCATGCGCTTTACGAAGCTCCATGTGGAAGAGGCGGAGAGCAATCGCGGCCGGGGAGCGGTACGGGCACGGGAGGGGGAACGGGGGAAAACCGGGGCTGGGTCCCGGTCGCGGTGTCTGGCCTGCATGCTTCAGTGGGGGTGCAGGGAAGGGAAGCTGGGCCTTAACAGCCTCTCTGTGCCTTTGTTTTGCGTCACTTGAAACGTGAGTTTTACCAGAATAAGCAGCTTCCCTAATTTACCTGAGTGTACCTACGGTATGTGAGAGATGTGGGCACTTGTAGCACTCCTTTCAGAAAATTGAAGGTTTAGAGGATTTTTTTGAATTAAAATCAGGATGCTACAATTAGATTGTTTGCGCTAATATTCGGCAGTTTAGTGATACATAAAACTGTTTATTTCCAGAAGTGATTTACCTGATTCACTGGCGGAACATCTGATATTCTAACCTGCAAAGCGCTCTTCCCCGTAGTGATACCTAAAAAGAGCCGCTAGAAAAAAAGTTGAAGAAAAAAATACTTTATATCAGTATCACTCTTGGATGAGTGTTTCTGGCTGTAGTAAATTAAGCTTTTTTTTTTTTTTTAACTGTTATTTCCAAAAATGGATTTTCAACTTAATTTTGTTATTGATGGAAATAAAAGCAATGAACCTGACACTCAGTATAAGATGGACTTAAAGTTGTGCTCACCAAAACACAAGCAGGAATCCACAAAAAAGAGCAAGAAGGCTGGTGAGACTGTAGCAGATTCCAGCCCAAGGCTGGGTACTTATAAGCACCAAGATGAGACACCAAAGTTCTGCTTTGAAGCTCCCAAGGAGCACAAGATTCCTGAAGATCTCGACAATGTATTGGAAAATAAAGTCATGAAAACAGCATCAGACCAGTATTACACAAGTACAGCTGCAGTGGAAATCAGGTGTTTGGATGGTGCCAATGAAGAAGGCATCATCTCTAAAAGTGTTTCTTCTCACTCTGATCTCATCCCTGGAGTCTACGATGGAGGACTGAAAATCTGGGAATGCACCTTTGATCTCATCGATTACTCTGAGGCCAAAACAGAGTTTACCAATAAGGCTGTATTGGATCTTGGCTGTGGGACTGGACTGCTGGGAATAGTTGCCTTAAAGGGTAAAGCTGAAAAAGTCCATTTTCAGGACTACAACAGCACAGTGATTGATGAAATAACCTTGGCCAATGCAGTGGCTAACTGTATAAATGCACACAGTGGAGTCAACAAAAACTAGCAAACCTCCTTCAAAGAGGCCCAAAAAAGCAGAAGGACTCTTACCTGCTGCACTCAACAAATGCAGGTTTTTTTTCTGGGGAGTGGTTTGAAGTCAGCAAGCTCCTGTTAAGCAGCAAAACTGTTTCAAAGTATGATATAATCATCACATCTGAGACCATCTATAATCCCAACTACTACAGCGCTTTGCCTGATACGCTGGCTCAGCTCTTGGGTAAAAATAGCCGTGTGTATTTGGCAGGCAAAGTATTTTATTTTGGGGTTGGTGGTGGCATCTACATCTTTGAGAAATTCATTGAAGAGAGAAATGTGTTTAGGAGCAGCATAGTTAAAATAACTGATAAAGGACTGCAGCGATGTATTATGGAAATGGCTTTTAAAGATTCCAGTTAAAATTTAACCACTGGTCTTTGAAAAAATGTCTTAAAGACAAAATGTTTTAGTTGTCATATCTCTTTGCTTTTTTCCTCTGTTATTATTCTGGTTTGACAAATTGAGGATGCTCGTTATTGAAATGTTTGACAAATTCTGATATCTGACTAGAAGTTAAGGACTGTCTGGTTTGGCATTAAAAAAAATTTCTGTCTAAAAAAAAAAAAAAAGTTCTGCCTAAACTACCTTCTGTTTATGCCAATTATTTGCCATTTATATGTATTTTAAAATGAAGCAAGTCACTCTCTCCTCTCCTACTCATTCTTGTGCAGGGCCAGAACTGTACAGCACAGGAGTGGCTGCTGAGCAGGGCCCGAATCAGATCATTTAGCATCCTAATAACCTGCGGATAGTGGTTCCCAATTCAGATGTGGTTTAACTGCAGCACCAGATTTCAGAATCAGCTGTGTACCTGGGTGCTCTGCTGCTTCACCACCAGAGGGGGGTGTGACAGTCTTTATCACTGCTGTGCTGTTCTGCTAGCAAGCTCACAAATCTTTGTAGTGGTTCCATCTGTAATGCACACCTCACTTTTATCCAAGCCTTTGAAAAAGCATACCAGAGGATATTTACTAGTGTGGGCTGTAAATTTTCACATTCAGATTTTGAAATATTACTCTGAGAAAATTTCAGCAAGTAATTGGAAATTGCAATTTCTGTTTTAGAAGCTGAGTTGAAAGAAGATTGTACACAAGAGAAGTTCGCTAAAACAACCAACCAATAAACCTACAAATGCAATCTAAGAAACTGGAGGATGACAGAACTGAGCTTCACATGACAAGTGGGAAAAGAGATAAACTGTGCTCTTACAGCAGACTGCTGACTAGATTGCTGTACTTTTTTTTTTTCCCAGAAATTAATTGCCCATACACTGACCCATTTTCAAAACTTGCTGGGGGCTAGTACTGAACACTCACACCTCTTCAGTCCTTTCAGCAGTTTGGCAGGGCAGCAAGTGTTCAGAAAAGCCTGTGTACAAGTCAATCCTGTCTCCTAGGCTGAAGATAGTGATGTTGCTGAAGAAATTTATCTTAAACATGCAAGCCAAACCCAAAGAACTACAAAACCTGGCTGCTTGAAAGACAACCAATGATAGGACAAGGGGTAATGGATACAAACTGGAACACAAAAGGTTCTACTTAAATTTGAGAAGAAACTTTTCAGTGAGGGTGACAGACACTGGAACAGTCTGCCCAGGGAGGTTGTGGAGTCCTCTACTCTGGAGGCATTCAAGACCTGCCTGGACACCTTCCTGTGTAACCTCATCTAGGTGTTCCTGCTCCAGCAGGGGAATTGGATTACATGATCTTTCGAGGTCCCTTCCAATCCCTAACATTCTGTGATTCTGTGATATAGCTGCTGTGAAAATCTTTTAAAGTGGGTTGTGGGATGAACAAATTGATACAAAACTGTAGCAGTACTAAAGAAATACAAACTAGGATATTAAAGTATCTTTGTGTATTTCTTCATCTGAACAGCATTTTCTGTTCAGATGGAGAAATTTGTATTTTCTGTTCAGAAGTTCAGAAACACTTGAATATATCTGAATTTAATTTCTTCATCTGTCAGTCTTACGTCACATAGAAACAGAGTACAGTATGGAATAATTGTATCTCTTTGTTTTTGTAAAATGATGTCATTTATATTGCAAAAATTCAGAATCTCAAAGAGCAAAATTATTTTTGAACTGTGATAATTTGAAAGAACAATCTTGAATTTTTATTAAGATATTGGAATGCTACAGTTGTTAATAACCTGGCAAGGCTTTAGTGAATCTCTTCAAAACAATTACGTTTAATGCAAGAGCTGGCAAATTTAAAATGCAGCACTACGTGCCCATCTACACCATTTAAAAATGTACACAATTTATCTTTTCATTAAGACTGTACGAATATTTTCTCCAAGTAATTTGTATGAACTGATTTCACAGGGCTATACCTCATACCCCAAAAGAACTGGAGAAAACTTAGATATATGCAAGAAGTCAGTTTAACCTCTTTATAACTTAGAAGGATGACACACAGCAGAGTAACATTTTTCATGTGGAATCTAATTTTTAATTTAAGATCATATTTGAAACCCAGAAAAATCTTCAGTAGGCACTAATTTGACATGACATCCAGCTAATATAGCAGTTGGAGATTTAGCCATTTCTTGTACAGCTTAATACGTGCTCTGACAGTAACAGAACAAGCGATACCACTGTGGAAACAGCAAGTCTTCATTATAAATTAAACACATCAATATTGAAATGGCTATTGTATATTCAACCAAACTGAGGGTTGAAAACTAATATGTTTACAAAGTAGTGGGCAGAAAGGCTTCTACCAACAGCTTCTCCTGTTCCCTTTCTCTTTAGGCATGTTGTCCGTACTATAAATCCAGGGAATGCATAGCTCACTTTTCTCAAACACTTAAAAGTCTATTGTGTTATAAGTAAATAGAAAATATTTTTTAAAAAATCTACACACTGAATTCCCAGCATTCCCCTAACCTAGAATTAATTCACTCCGTAGTTCACAAAGATTATTAATTCATTTCAGAATTTTAAGATACGTGAAGTAATTAGGTTAAAAAGTATGTTATTGAACATTTGAAAATGATTTGTCTTTTAGACAAACTCATGACTTTATGGCATAATACCATTTTTATGCCATTACTGTACATCTTCATACTAGCAAGTGTTTTTTCTTGAGACTGTCCTTCTTTGTCCTCCTTTTTATCTCCTTATATATTCTTACCTTCTCAATTTTCTTTCATTTTCATCTAGTCTTAATTTCAATCATAATGATGTCAAAATGGTTTGGAAATTATGTAAATAAAGTAACACTGATGCAATAATGTTGGTCATAAAACAAAAAACTCTAACTTTCCCAAATTGCACTAACCTTCTACCTGCAACCCAGTCTTCAAGCTGAGCAACGATTCAGGCACTAACACTTAAAACATGTTTAAATTCACCCTTATTCAGGACAACACAACATTAGTGTTTAATTATACGCTAGTAGCTAAAAACTTTCCTAAATTTAAATCATATTCTGCTTGATTTCAGCAATAACCTCAGGTCTGTGAACTACAGTGAGAAGACCATTGCTGACAGACCAGAGATCTCTGCTGGGTTATGGTACCATGATAACAAGGGGACACGGAGGTGAGTCAAAAGCCTTGAAGCAGAAAATCAATCATATTTGAAAAGGTGTTAATGTTTTTGTCTTAAGAGTAGACAAGGACAGAGATGATTTGACCATGTTAGTTAACCATTATGCCACATTTAAACTTGTGCTGACTCAAATATGTGTTTTGATGCCTTTGTTGCTATGGAAAAGCTCACAAATTATTGATAAATACAGTGAGAAACAAGAGCAAATTATTCCTTGCCCACATCTGTATCAGCCCTGTGTGCTGTAAGGAAGATTGCAAGTTGTACTTTGTGAAAACTATCACATCCCATATTGCAGCGTTTTTTCTGCAGACAGAAGGAATTTGGTGTGAATCCGTAAGATTGTGTCTCTGCAGACACCCTGCTGTGCGCCCTCTTCTCAGAACCACAATCCTGCTCTATGCCCATAAATGAGAAACCACCATGTGGGATTATTTTGATTTACAGCTCTGTAGCAGGGAGAGGAATCCATTCTGTTACTCAGCCAACTATTGCACAACACCAGCAGGCAAAATGTTCCTTTAAGAGCAAAACACATAATCCCACTGGTGTCAACATGTAAGACTGAAGAATGTTACAGTAAAACCTCTCTTTGTTTTCTGGACTCCTGAATTATTGACATGCAATTAAATTTTTTCATTCTTCTAAATCCGTTTGGTGCTATCAATAATAGTAATGTAATGTGACTGATGAGATAGCACCTAAAATATTTTCCATTATGAAAAATGTTTTAAACACATGCCACAAACATCACTGCTGAATACTAAGGACTGAATATTATCTCATTCCTGTAAAGTACGGGTGTGGTGAATAGTTCACAATTTAACATATGTTCTCGTTTGGTTGCATATACAATGTAATTGAAACATGAGATATCCTTAAAGATGACCAAATTATTTGCTTAATGACTGATTTGTTGGTTTTGTGTTTTGTTTTGGTGTTTGATTGTGGATTTTTTGTTTAGATTAAGTTGCAGGAGTAATGCAGCAGTGATTCAGCCTTGATGGAACTGTTTAAGGTGTGTACCTGACTGATCAGATGCAAAAGAACATTAATTGAATTTTAACACCATCAGCTGACAGGGACTTGCTTAACTCTTTGTCACCTTATGTTTCTTTCCTATTATCTGTGTCAAAAGATAGTGCATCACTTTCACCTATTGTGTTCAACAGGTTTAGCTACAAAAGTCTGCTGACCATTCATAAAAAAGTTTCTTCAACTGAAGTATCATTCCTCACTCAACGTGTTGTCATAATTAAGACTTTTTATGCACATGGAATAAGATCTGCCCAAACAATAGAATAGATCTTTATTTGGTCAATGCTCTGTGTACAATTTATTATAAACTATATTAATTTATTATAAACTGTATTACTTAAGTCTAACCCTCATCACCAGAGGGCTCAAACTTTGCTGATAATGGGGTTTTGGCTAATGTGAAAACTTGTAAAAACGAAATAAAATAATACAGGAAGAGAATTTATTATTAAATTACATTTGTCCCTCAAGTCTCCTGGCCGGTTCTAGATTTACCATTACTTCCATCACTATATTATGTGAGGCAGATTTCCTTCTGTCATACACAACTGCACAGCTGCCACCCAAGTCCATAGTTCCAGTGTATTCCATGAAGATAAGGTGGTCTATGTCAGTATTGACTGCTTGCAAAGAAACCTCTTCCACCTCCAGCCAGCACGTTATTCAACAGCCACATTAGAGCTGCACAGTGCTGATGAGAGGGAGGTAATGTCTTACTCTGAAAACTGGGTGAGGAAATGGCCAAAACTGCAAGCTGACTGAAAGAGTAAAAGGAATTGAGGCAGCATTCTGGGGAAAGGAAGGAGTAGGGAGAAGTGGAACAAGCAGTATATTCTTTCCCCCCCAAAAAAAGGTATGTTCAAAGTAGATAACATATAAAAAAGATGAGTTCTATGAGTATACCATAAACAATATAAAATTTACCTAATGCACCATTAAAGTTTATGAGCCAAATCCTCTTTCCTGGCCAAGGTGTACTTGCATAACAAAGACTCTCAGAGAGTTGGTTACAGCTTTCTGATTCACTACCCAGCTCATCTCCAGCACCATGATGGGACTGGAGATGATTCATTAACAGAGGGAGCCAAATTGCAGTTTCTCTACCTTACAATCCCTTTAAGAAACTGTTTAAATGGGCTGTAAAACTGGTTGCCGTATTAGCTCTTAGTCCATTAAGAACTTCTTAGTCTGAAAGAAATTTCCTAGCTGGGGACCTTGGGTGATTTTCTCTTATTTGGCACTGTACAAGGGACAGTGAATATGGCCTCAGGTTTTCCACTTATAGCCTTCTCCAGCTGTATGAATGCTTCAGTTTCTCCAAAATACACAGAGCTTATTTAGATGTACAATTGCACATCCATGTTTACAGATTGCTAAACTGCAAATCTAACTCAAATTTCTTGTGTTTGTGGGAACTGTATTCCTGGATGCAATGTGCCCTCTGAGCATGCATAATCTGAAACAGATGGCTCAACAGATGAGCTGCCAAACACAAGGCCAATTCAAATGCCATCCAAAAGTAAAACTTAAGTGGGATAAAAGTTTTCCTTGTCCCACTTTACATAAACAGGGCCTATCTGCTTGGAAGATGCTCTTTTCTCATTTTCTGCCTTTCTACTTATTCTTTTCAAATATATCATGCTCTAGAAAACAAATTCAGTTTTACCAGCTACCAAGATTTTATAATATATTTTCTTTTTTTTTTTTTTTAATAAAGCTGCAGCCTCTGGAGTTAAGAGCTTGCATGGGTTATTTGAGCTTAAATTTAAAAAAGCAAACAAGAAAGCAGCAAAATATAGGACCTCTCTGGCCTTCAAGATTGCCAAGAAAAGCTTAAAAATATGAACCCTGAAGGTTCAGAGACCAAAATTCCTTTTTAACTTAACGTTTTGGTTGGCAGAGCTTAAGCACAAATAAATAATTTTAAATGCCTGGAATATGAAATCTACTGATTTCCTATTTAAACAATTGGACATAGGAACAGCTACCAGAAAGTTCTCCGCAGCTTGTAATGCTTCCCAGTCTTTTCACAGGACCCCTGCCAACACGCTTGGTTCCTGGCTTGCCTACGTGGAGACATTGTTCCTGCTGGCATTGCTAAGCCTTAGGCAATGCCTTCACTGTAAAGTAAACCTGATGTAAAGCTACCATATGTCTCCATTTTCCCAGATATGCCAGTCTTTTTCCATCTGAATTTTTTCCTGAGGACATACTATGTGTATATATGTATGTCTGTTAATTAGTCTCCCCAAACTCTGTATCTAGTTGTCTGTATTTCTTAACATCAGGAGTCCTGACACAGTGCATTTGAAAAACCCAGAGAATGGCATCTTACATACTGCAGAGTTTCTCTGTGCATGAAAAAATTGAACGTTTCCAAGAAGCAATTACACTGTCAGATCATTCAGTGTACAGAATATGCCCATGTTGCCACTGGGAACAGAAATGACAGCCATCACTTGAGTCAGCCAAGCGCTATTCAGATCAGTTACACTGCAGAGTATTACCTACGCTTCACACAGTCACTGCAGCAGCTGACACTGTACTGATGATCCCCAGAAATCTTTAAAGTACTACAATGCCACAACTAAGGATTTGTGGGTATACAAGATTCAAGCTAAAAATCACAAATAAATTGTAAGTTGAGTTAACTCTACAGCCAAGACAAATACTCAGGATCTAAGACTGGTCTACTACCTGCAAGGCAAAGAACATTGTCCTACTCGTGTTTTAGAAACTCAGGGCAATGAGGAAATTTAATGCAGTGACACTGTAGTGATTAAACGTATGAGACATCACCCCTGATATTTAACAGATTAAATTCCCGTCCAAAAGTGTAGAGCTGAATAGATATAACCTTTTACAGACAGAATGGGTTATTGTTATCAGTATGTAAATGATAGTTGGATCAGGGAAAACTGTGGGTAGGATTTCATTTTGTCTAAAATTTTCAGATATGTAAACCAAAATCTGAAAGACTGATAAGACAATTGTTCAGTTGCTACAGATTTGGCTGTATTCAGAAGATCTGCATCTTTTCTCTATTTGGCATACTAGAAATAGCGTAATTGAAACTAGTCAGCATAAACCAGAGAGTGCTAATACTAACCAAAGGCCTAGATCCTCCACTTGTCTTATGCAATATGAACAGCAGAGCTTAACTTCGGGTATTTGCATGCTTTAATCTTTGAGTCGATGGGATAAATTTTGCTCTTGGTTATGCACATGTAACCACATCAACACCAATGGAAAACACAAGTATGAACAACTTTTGGTCTGTTCAGCTTGAACTGGAAACACCTGACTAAACTCATGCTTTTGTTTGCCAATATCTTATTTGGAATGACTTATTGCTGCTAATCTACAACTGATACTTCAAATGTGACAAGTAAATTAAAACAAACTATTTATTGTGTATGCCTCCAGTAAATACACAACTGTAAGAAAGCACAATGTCCTAAACATTACCAATTTCAGCTTATGCTATGGAAATCAAAGGCTCACTGTATTCTGCAGACTATTTTTATAGTTAAGACTTGTTAGTATATTCCTCATGAAATTTTTTCAAAAACTAATACTCTTGGACAATCCAAAGAAATTCTGTAACTCTCCATTTTGACAATTGTCCAGATAATTGGTTAACTCCAGTAGCATTTACAGATTTTAATATTAATGTTATTGTAGCATTTTCTTAGAAGTTACATTGCAGTTCCTGTTCAAATTACATAGTTTATCAGGGCATTGAGAAGTACGAGTAGAACAGACTGAACTTTTGAAACCTGGAAGCAAACAGATGCAACAAGGCCTGGATTTTCATCAAGTTCTTGGCTTACAAACAGAGCTACCCTGTGCGTGCTGCTGCCCGCGAGCTGAGTAGGATTCCCTTTGTTTCAGTCCATGACATCTGGACGTATTTCAGCAGCTCTAAGCAACTTCAGCGGAAGTCAGTGAAACTGCTGATGTTAGAGAATGGGCAAAGTAAGGTTCAACTACTAAAATGTAAAATTAGGCTACAATATCATTAAAGATCCCCACAGAAATTCCACTCTTGTACTGGAAAACAAATAAAGAAAAACCAGCAACAAACCCTAAACCCTCCTTAAAAGGATACCTATAGAGTCCCTTAGCTAACTGTAAAAATAAGAACTTAATAAAGAATAGAGATAGTGGCTCAGAACACAGGTCCAAATAGCCCAGTGTCCTGACTCTAGCAGTGGCAATAGCTAATAGCTACGGAAGATGGCAGGAGTAAATAACCATGTAGTGAGACTGCCCTGGTGTACTTCCCAATGCTCCACTGATTTACATCTCAGAAGTTCACAGAATCACAGAATGTTAGGGATTGGAAGGGACCTCAAAATATCATCTAGTCCAATCCCCCTGCCAGAGCAGGAACACTTAGATGAGAAGTTACCTGAGCTGGAGTTGTTTAATTGATGTGAGTGGTTGTTTTAGACTAGACAGCTGATGGATGTGTCCTATAATAGGTCTCAGGCATTTGTCTTCACACCACTAAGGCTGGAAACCTAGTCAGGGTGGGCTAGAGCTTTCCCCTGAGCTTTGAACCTGGGTTTTCTTCCTGCTGATACCAAGCTGATGATAAAGCTGCAGGAGGTGCTGCCATGAACCAAGGTCTCACTTCATCTGGAAATCAGATGTGGCTGCATCCTGCACGAGTCTGCTGTTCACACATAGCCAAAACAGTCTCCTGACAGCTCCTGAGTGCTCTCCAAGGAGCAAAACCTATCTGCTCTCTAAATTGAGGTTTAAGTGCAGATCATTACTTTTTAGGGAGCAATTTGAGTTTATGCTGTCAATTCTGGTGGCTACTTATTTTTCTTCTACTAAATCAATTCTCCATTTCTTTTTCCATTTCTAATCAAAGAGAGAGAGAGAGTTGAGTAGGATGTAAAAATAATTTCTGCATTTTTGCTTCCATCAGAACAAAGAGGAAGCAAATCCTTTAAGCAGACACCAAAAAGGATTATTTTAATTCTAAGATAAGAAGAAAAAGGCTTCCCCAATTTTTGATAAGATAAACCTCACTACCTTTGTCTCCCATCGTTATAAAAGAAACAGTCACCATAAAGAAAGATCTTTTTGGCATCCCCAAATTGGGGTAGTATTAGATGAAGGATTGTACTGTATATAGGGCTCCATTATTTGGCCTTATATCCCAGAATTAAATGCAGAAAGAGCCAGGAACAGATTCTAAACCGACACAACTGAAACTTAGTTTAAACAGATATCAGATATCCCTTTAATACTTCTAGCTATGGAAATGAGTAGAGTAATGGGATAGTGCTCATTCTATATAACCGTGTTCCATGATTGATTGCTCAGCTCTAGGTGTCCTTTATTTTTATCCTCCCTTCCATCTCCTTAGATTTCCCATCTAGCACCCTAAAAATTACTCATCAAATTTATGCTTAAGTCTAATACATTATATCTGCTACTTACTTGGACCAAAATTAAAAAAAAAAAAAGAGAAGGAAAAAATATTTTTCCTCTAGATTTTAATAAGACTTTGTACCAGAAAGGATGCATACTGTTCATAACAGCCTAATAATATGCATATATTTTGGAATGTACTTGTGTATTTATATACACTAGCTTTAAATACTAGCTTTGATATTGCTGTATCTATTAATAATAAATGAATATACTGTATAAAGAAAAAATAAACACTCCTTACTGAAAGTAAACATAGCATATAATCCTTATGATTAGAGACAATACTCTTCAAAATATTAAATCAGTTCTTACTTTTTCCCTTGCTAAATTTGCTATGCATTAAACTCTCCTGTTAATAGTCTAAATTTTGTGAGAAGACAATCTATCTACTGCATTCTTGCGAAACAAACTGACAACAAAGAGCATGTAACCTTATTGGAAACATAATAGGCCAAACACTATGAAAGAAGTGATGGTGGGAAAGCTTTGGGAAAAGAGATTGTGCTTATTTGCCTTTTTGTACCATTGGGCTGCATACCAGGGCTGCAGCAATGTAAACATTCCAGTTGAGCAGCATTCCTCTATATCTCTTCAAAGTCTCTGTGGAGACTAAAGCAGAAATCACTTATTTATGGTTGAGAAAATAGCGTGGACTTCTGCATTAAATTTTAAATAAATTCTGCCCACAGGATGATAAGATGCTTAAATCAAGTGATGAGATGTTAGCCATCTAAGCAACACATTAGGACTATAAAATGTGATTCAGCATGCTGTGAACTCTCAACTCTTGCACTCAGCAACGACATCAGGCCTGTTGTTCTCAAGACTAAATTATTATGTTGTAAGTTTTATAATAAAATCATACGAAAATTACAGTGAATTATTCACCCTGCAAATTTCATTCCAGCGCATCTTTCTAGTTGCTACATTGATTTCCAGATTACCAGAGCTCAGTCTACATGCAGATGGAAAATAGCTTGTAATAACTGTATCTTCAGTATAAGGGCTGCACAAATATTTGAATTCTTTTGGACTAGATTTATAGTATATTTAAGTTACAGATTTTGTTAGAAGGTGGTTTCCCTTTTAAATTTGTATTGCTGTTAATTCCTTCATCTCTGAACACTGAAAGATTTCAAGTGTGACAAGGGCACATGGGAAGAATTTTCTGCCCTCTGTGTGAAGGCAGTACAGAAGATACCCACATTTCTAAATGGCAAAGCCCCTCACCAAGTTCAGAAATGTACTTCTTGAAGAAATGCTGGGTCCTAAAATGTCAGTTTACATCTCTTGCAACTCCCAGATAAGGTCATTATGTCAAACTGTCCTGCAAAACTGTAACCTGAGTTTACTCTTTTGTGAGACCATAACACAAGTTACATTATTGTTATAAAGCTACTCAAATTTACAATGCCCTTAAAATATGTTTCTCTGCACACCTTGCAACAGGATTTTGCCAGCAAGTGACTCACCTGAATTGGTGAAGTGAATAGCATCACACCCTGTTCTTAACACACGCTGAAATATCTGACAACCTTTTCCTAGTCCTGTGAAGTATTGGTGCCAGTCAGGTGCATCAGCTGCATCTTTGCTGCATCATCGTCCAGATGTACTGCACTACTAGAGAGGATTAAATAATTACAGATAAAATAAATCTTAGTTTCAGAATCATCACTGTTTTAAGTGCAAGAGTGATTCTTCAGCCCTTTCTTAAATAGTACCATATTTTGGCTGAACACATGTATTTTGGGGAAATGGCTCCAATATCATAATACTCTTCAGTGCAGCTCTAAACATAGAATCATATTATGGAATAGTTCGGGCTGGAAGGGACCTCCAAAGATCATCCAAATCTCCTGCAACGAACAGGGACATATTCAACTAGATCAGATTGCTTAGAGCCCCATCCAACAAACATGCCATGAAAGGATGAGAATTCGGACAAAAATAAGGCAAATCTTTATAATGTTTGGAAAGAAAAGTCCTTATCTTGTGAAACCTGGTCCAGACACAGCCATAAGCAGAAACACAATAGGGACTCAGAGGCCCGAGGACTTTAATTCCATACAACCTGTGGTAATTTTATGTCTTCTCTGGTATGCTAATACGGACTTATTTAGAAGACTTGAAAAGGTCTGCTTAGCCCTCAACGAGGTTCCTGATCCCTAACCTAGAGGAATTTATGACAATTCATTAAGATCAGAGAAAAACTAGATTAAAATGGCCAGGATTGGGAAAATTTATTTATAATGGCTTTAATTTGCTGCGATCATACAGGCATTGGCAAGAAAGGCCCAAGACAGAATTATGTGTTTGCCTCAGAAAGACAGGGAACCAACTACTGTCTTTATTTCACTGTAATGCCAATTTTTTTCATAAACATTTGTATCAAAAACAGTGACAGTACAATAAATCTATTCAGAAAATCTACTTACCATGGCACTTATTGGCATACTGGATTCAATTATCCTCTTTTAAGAATGACTGCCTGTAGGGTAAAGTTGATTCTCTCCCATCTATCTTCCTCCTTGTAACTCCCTAAACCAAATATAATTCTGAAAAAATAAAAAATATTTAGGCTCTGTCGTTGTTCCTATTCTTAGTGTAGTCAGCATATGCACAGAGGAACTAGAAAATACCTTTGAAGGACAGTAGCAGGAGACTGAAGATGACACTGAAGGCTTCATCTTCTACTTGATCATAATTTATTAGTGCATTTGTTCCATAAAAAAAATCAAATGGAGGACATTTTTTCCTGAAGGTACAAATAAAAGACATTGCTTGCTACCAACAAGCAGAAAAAGAATCATGCACCATCAGGCTAAAACACAAATCCTTAATTATGATAATTACGTTGTCAGTAGTTGACACAGTGATCTGATAGGACAAGAAACACAAAATTCAACTACCAGCCCATTCCTGAAATGGGAAAAAAAAAGAAATAAAATGTCATTTGTTGTCTTCTCAAATGGCTTCCTTATGTTCTACAGAACCACAAGCAATTGCAGCTGTTGGGAGAAGCTAAAGCTACTTCCACTGCTGCCAGTCACACTCCCAGACACCCTTAAGGAAACCCACAAGCCACACAACTTCATCACCAAGGTTCTTCAAAGTTAGTTCAGCTATAACTTCAGGAAATTTTACAATAGAAAAGCATTTTCCTCGTAAAGAATCAGACTTTCAGTATATTCCTGCTTCTCATTCTCTCAGCCCTGGTCCTTTTCTGGTATTTACTCTAAATTGGCAATTCCTTCCTCTTGGCTAGAAACCACACGTTTAAACTGTAATTGCCAAAAAACTCCAGATGTAATTTATTGGACAAGCTTGGACAAAGAAAAATATGAAATTTTTAAAATCTGGGTACAAGTTGGGATGTCCTAGAAAACACAGTAAGATTTGGGCATATCTATCTCAGGTTTCCCCCTACATTC
This sequence comes from Patagioenas fasciata, assembly GCF_037038585.1. Lineage (NCBI taxonomy): Eukaryota > Metazoa > Chordata > Aves > Columbiformes > Columbidae > Patagioenas > Patagioenas fasciata. The sequence continues at coordinate 22,688,303 of NC_092525.1, read as the reverse complement.
CTGCAGGGACACTCTGAGTACTCCAGAGGCCACTTTATGGGCTGAACTTTGTGGCTGGTCAGGAAATCTGTGCATGGCTGGGACACTACAGCGAGATAATTAGTTGAAGCCTCTATGTGGCAAGAAAATGATGCTGGACAAGATTTCCAGCTGATGGAGCAGTGCATAAAACAAAGGCAGCACCAGGTAAGAGCTGCTGCTTTCCACCCAGTTCTTTTGATCTCTAATATTAAAGAGGGTGACACTAGCCTAATTTAAGTTTTGTAAAATGTGGAGAATATCACAATAAAACTGTTTATCATTACTGAAAATAACAGCTTTTTGTAACTGTTCCAAATTGGATACAGATGGACCATGTTAAAACAAACTAAATTATTGTATTAAGGAAGTAACTTGCTGCTATTTCAAGTAATTATTCAAAATCATTTATGTTGATGATGTAATATACAAAGTATATAAAGGTAGGTTATATCACAGCTGTGGCTGATTTCAGTTTATTGAACTAAAGTGCTTGCACTGATCTTTCAAAACAATTTGAATGGGCAACTAGAATCTTTCTCAGAGGGATCTAAACAATTAAGCCTAATTCCTTCAACAATGCCCTCATGAACCATGTTCATCTATTGGAGTAATCCGTTATAGATACAACACACATCATTCTAGCATTTCAAGGAAGTATATAAAACTATACGTATTGTATCCTGCATGCTGATAACAGACTATAATTTAATATGTATTTATTTCAATTTGTGTGGGTTTTTTTGAAAAGCAATGATTCTCTGATCTCTGCCAAACTACCTAAAGAGAATATCCACACTACATTCCTAAAAGAAACCTGCAGATGAATTCCCCTTTAACACCTGTTAACACAACTTTTCCATCCTCTCTAGAGCTTTTAACGTTTAGCTAAATAGAGCTAGCTGAAATACATGCATTTTCTAGTGGAGACAAGTCTTTGGCACATTTCCTCTCAAAAAAGACAAAGAGGACAAAGCATTAGTAAGATACTCAGCATATACTGAAGTACAGCAAATTCAGCCTCTGGCAAACCAAGGTAAATAGAAAGCTCTTCTGTTGAGAATTTCTCATTGAGAACGCTCTGCCTACAGACAACCTTTTCACAGTTAAGCCAAGAGGTTTTTTGTGAAACGTTTTTGCATAGTTTCAACTCCTGTGGTATAACGCAGTCAAAGGAGTGATCTGAGATAATAAACCTCCAATCCAACTACAGCTTTAAATGGGAGTACTAGTAGTGTTCTGGCACCATCTGATGTTTTTTGTTTTGCTTGCCTGGGTATAATCTCTAGGCAGCTGCACTCTGTTTAGTCAGTGAAATTAAAGAAAAAAACAGGCTACTAAGGGCATATGTGGCTTGAAAAAGAATGTTACCAAAATTAACAAGGCGGGTTTCAAGAGTGAATTGTGCATTTGATAGATTAAACTGGTAACATCATGCATAAACACACCACCCCTTGATTCCAAGGGGTATTATAACGTCAATGCTATAAATTCCACTTGGTAACAAACTACTAAGCAATGCGAAATGAGAAGATGAATCAGAAATATGGAAGTACTTCTTATTCTCTGAAATCAAACTCAGAAGCTCCGCCTTTGAGTCACACAAAAGGGATAAATAGGGTTATTTTTCTATTAAAATTAGTTTGCTTTAGTATAAAGCTGCGGTGTTCTAAGAAACTGGACCTACTTCAGCCATACTATACAGGGATTTTTATATAAAAAATCATAAAAAGAAAAAAAACCAGCTATATATTTGGTGAGGAAAAAAGTTATTGAATGAATACTGTGAAGACTGCATGACAAACACAAACCTCGCGGTAAAAGTGCTATTTCTGCTGCTACATTGTCAATCCCTAGGAAGCAAAATGAGTATCTTTACTGAAGTTTTTACTTTAAAATACAACTGAGGTTATGTAGTTATGTCAGAGATCAGTGCCAAAGAACATGCCTTTCACTGAACAACAGATTTACAATTGTCCATAGTTCCTGGGGAATTCAATCCACATTCTTGGATCAGACTACAGGAAAGCTGTGTTCCACTTAAATAAACCTTATCCTTAAAAGGTTATCTCAAGTTCTGAGTGTTTCTTATTCACCCTGGGCCCTGGTCACACAGCCGCTTCAGGAGGAGACCCAGGCCCTTTGGCTCCACTAAGCCCAACAGGCGCTTTGGACAGGCAAACAACAGAGAGGCAGAGGGACAAGCATAACAGCGACAGAATTAAAAGCTGCCGTGGTGCCAAGAATTTTTTGGAGACAGGACAACGCCCTGCCGCTCTCACTCAACCGAGGCAGCGGGGCGTCGTGCCCTCCCCACCCCGCTGCCCTCCCTCTGCCCCTCCTGGGCTGTGAAGGGAACCCTCATACCTCGGGGACCGGATCACCCAGGTAACACCCACAAGCCTGAGCCCCGCGACTCCTCCCGCCCCCTCTCTCCTGACCACACGCTCGCGCGCCCGCGCGCCCGCCCAGCCTCCCTCCGGCCGTTGGGCTCCCTGCCCCGCCCCTTCCCCCGCGCGGGCGAGCCACACCCTCTCCCCGCCCGCCCTCTGGGGAAGTGTGGCTTCTAGCCCCGCCCCCTCGCTGCGTGCCCCGCCCCCTTCCCCTCCTGGCGGCCGCCGTGTCTCTCTCCCCTGCTCCCCTCACCGAACGGGCGGTGTGCGGTTGGTGCCGGTTCGGTGCCTAAGATGGCGTCTATCATGGAGGGCCCGCTGAGCAAATGGACCAACGTCATGAAGGGCTGGCAGTACCGCTGGTTCGTGCTGGACTATAACGCCGGGCTCCTCTCCTACTACACGGTGAGGGGCAGCGGCGGCCCGGGCGGGCGAGAAGCCGGGAGACCGGCTGAGGCTCAGGGTGGGGGTGGGGAGGGGACTCGGGGCGGTGTGAGCGCTTGGGTGGCCAATGGGGAAGGAGGAGGCGGCGGGAGCAGCCAATGGAGTGGCCCAGCGGGGAGATTGATCGGTGGGGGCGAGCGGCGTTGTTATTGTTGGCGACCGGCGCGGGGGGAGGGGGCGGCTCCGGGGCGGGGTCGTTAGGCGGGAGCGGCCGTTGCCCCCTCACGGGGAGGTCCCCGGTGACTCCGGAGCCGGCGTCACAGATGGGGCTTGGAAGCCGTAGGCTCCCACCGCCCCCTGGGGCTTCACACCCACCCTCGGGCGTGTGGAGACTCCTCTGCCCCGAGGAAACGGGGCTGGCCCACCCGCTTGCTCCGGTGGTGGCCTCGCGTCCCTGGGTCTCGCCGCCTCCGCGCCCCGCTCCCTGTCCAGCGGGACTTGCTCTCGGCCCGGTTTGGCCGCTCCGTTCCGTGCGGGTGTCACCTCCCCGGGCGGCGGCTCGACTCGACTCGGCTCGGCTCGGAGGCGGCTGCGCGGAGCGGCGGTTGTCGCTGTCACCTCGTACCCGAGGGCACGGACACGTTACCACCGCGGGTCCGAGTCCGCTGCCTCAACGGCCGGTTGCTTCCCGGCTCGAGACTTTCCTGTTTCCGTTCAGGACTTAGTACTTTTAAGCACGAAGTTTCGAAATGCAGCGTATTAAGAAACAGCGATGATTTCCTTGACTTTTTTTTTTTTTACGTAACCACTAGCAGATCCTGACTTGCTAGATTGTTCAGCTCCTTACATAAAAATGTGAATTAAGTTACAAATATTTTAACAATACAAATTAATACACATTGACTTTTTCAAGGAGGTGAAAAGGGTGACTGGCTGAACCACATCCATGCACAGATAAGTTTTCTCAGCACAGCCCAATTACTGTTAGCGTGTCTGTCTGGATAAAACACATGCAAATTTTACCTGTAGTAAATTGTACTAGATTTACAGCAAGTAACATGACTTGGAGTGTTATGCTGTCTATGAAGGTATATTTATATAGAAGCATTGCACATAAAACCAATTTTCCCCCTAAATCTGATTGCCAGCCCTTCTAGGAGAGAGAGCTTATCTCTCCAGACCTAGGAGTTGAGAAGACTCAGCGTAAAACAATTGCAGACACTCAAACAGTTTTGGCTCATGTTGGTTCAAAATCCCTCGCCTGGAATATGGATGGAGAAGTAAAAGTGCTTTTGTAGTTGTTTTTTAATGGCTGTTCAAATGTCAGCTGTTTGACTGAGATGAATTAGTGAGTGTAGTCTAAGTAGAGGTCCAAGGTACAAAGTCATTTAATGCTCAGCTACAGAAATAGAAACATTTGCTGATGACTAGTGTGTATAATAATAATTCTGGTTATTGCAGTGACTTTCATTCTATGGTGTTCACCTGTTTAATAAAACTCAGTTCTTATATTTCATTATTTCCTATGGTTAGATATACCCACACATGCATTAAACTTTTATTTTGTATAATGTATTACGTTCTCTGTTATAATGACTTTTAGTTCACAAATTTAAAAATCCTTTTTTAATCTACCTATTCTAGAAAATTCAAGTTGAGATCGAGAAATAAAATAATGTTCTCTGCTTTGTGTGCCTTTAGCGCTAAGAAATGCCCGCAGTTACCATTTACTTTAGAATGCTTTCCTTACCCATGTGCTATCTTTTCTGCATATATGTCTGTAAAGTACGCGTTATGCCATTCTCTAGACATCTGAATTCTTTCTTGCACCTTAGGGTGCCTATTATGTAAACTTAAGCTAGTGAAAGACTGGCTGCTGGAAGAGCTGATGCTCCCGCACACACGCTGCTTCACATGAGCTGGCATGGTCACCCATGGGGCTGTAGGCTCAGCTTGAGCTTGGCTTTGAAAGATAATTTACATCAAGTCCCAGTGGACCATGTGCCTCACCAGCGCTGACATTAGCACTCAGAAGGTACTGGGATACTGTTGCTTTCAGCCCTACCTTTAGTTTTAGCATAGGGAGCCCTGCGTGGTAGTTCATAAGACATTAGTACATAGGCAACATTAATTTGGAATGTTAGGAGGTTTGGGAGCTTTATATATGTGGGAAAATGGCCTGTCATGATTCTGTACTTTGAATTAAAGTCTTATCTATGCGATCAGGTACGTTTGGTTACGTACTCTGTTCCTTCGGAGCCAGTTTCAGTCTGAAGCAACATAGTTGCTTGGCTCTGTTTGTGTAAGTGGAGCTGATTTTGAGCTTGTGATTGGCCCATCCCTGTGAGCATAATGCATGTGTGGGGTAGGCTGAGGTGGTTTCAGCCTGGCTGTGTAGACTCACAATCTGGAAATAGTTTTGCTGATAGGATAAATTACAGTTAACTGATCAGCTTTTACCTGCTCATCACCTCTTGCAGGCTCCTTGGCCCACTTCAAACCAGAAAGTTGCAGATACAGGACACACTTTCTCCAGTAGATCCGATAACCAATTAATCTTTGGCCCAGGAGCTGTGGAAAACTGCAGGGTAATAACTCCTGATGCAGCTGAACTTTCCATCAGTGCTGGATCCATAAACATATGTCTCTTCATAGGCATGCCCTTGCACTGCTGGAGTTAATCTTTGGTAGCAACTGCAGAAAAATAACCCTTAATGTGGAATAAACATTCAGAGTTAGTGTGCAGTAGTATTGCACTTAGAAACAAAAAGCACCTAAGTTGGTATGCTTTGTCTTTCTGTAAAATGAGTAGATGTTAACCTAACACACATCAGAAGCAAATGTATTCAATTAAATTTACGTTCCTGACATGATTAGAACTTTCAAGGAGCAAGGCAAAAGATTTTACATCTAGTCTGAGCCAGAGAAAAAAATGCTAATTTAATTTTCACACTTATTTCTGTTTTAATTTGTGTATTCCTTCCTCTCTACTTAGTTATATTGAATACTAGTAGTACTCCTTGAAAGTGTGAATGCGAATGTTTTTCAGACATATTTCTGAATTGATTTACAAAAGTTATTTTACAGTGCTGAATTCTTTGCCTTTTTCCCATTTACTTCTTCTGTCATTTGTGTTTGTACATTTTTATTCTGAAGAAGAAAAAAAATCCTCAATTTTGCTTATAATTACAGTTTAAATGTATTTATGAATTACATATTTCAGAGAGTATGATCAGGACTTGTCATCCAAATATTGTCTTTACATGGTTTTGCTCAAATAAATTGTTGTCTAGTAGCAGTAAAAGGTTATTTTTTTTTGGAAGAGCAAAATACAAAATAATGACTGTGTGCCATTTTGGATCAGTTTGACCAGTGGTTTGACAAATTACTTCTTTTTATATTTTTTTCCCCCTCAATATTCAGCTGAATTTGTTCTGTAGTTTGTTTTCTCTGTGTCAGGACGTACTGGAAGGTGGCATGAAGACAAATAAATGGCTGGGGAGGAAGACGGAGTTGAATGCAATTTGCTTTTAGTTTGTGTTTTCTGGTAGAAGTGCTGTCTTAAACAGACATCGGCAATAGCCTTGATTCCCACTTGGGAATCCTGTAGGAATAATCCAGAGAACCCCTCAAGGTTGAAAATCTGATTTAAATTCTTGTTGTAAGTGTACTCTTTAAATATCTATTTTAATGGTATAATAAATTGAAAGCAGAACTGACACAGCTGTGCAAACAAGGCTAAAACCATGACCAGTAGATAGGAAGGTCAGTTCCTTAAAATATTTTAAAACTTTGTGGATATTTGACACATGGTGGTATTGAAGGGAGAACTGTTCAAACTGTTGTACACTTAAACAGCTGCCTTGTATAGCGAATGAGGCTTGCAAGAAAAAATATTGTGTATGACAGCTCCATAGTGTGTATTCTTGAAACAAAACTGGGTGCCCCCCACCATCTTAATGATTTTTGCACCCATAAATGCCTAAAGAATAGATTTAAATGCTTAGACATTCTGTTGTTTCATGCCATCAAACTACTTTTAAAAACATATACACGTTGAATGCTTTTAGGAGCAAAATCTGTGTGAAAAACAGTCATTAGGAGGAAGCAGTTGTGGTGGTGTAATATATTTTTCCCCCTCATGCTTTTGGAAGATTGCTGCTAGTTGGCAAATTTAGTACTGGTTGTACTGTCTTGGAAGAACTGCTGGTGGGTTGTACAATCCAGATATTGAGGAGGGGGACCCAACTTCTGCAGCAGTTTCATGAACCTTTGGTAGTGAACTGAAAATTAATCTTGTTGACTTGATTTCAAATGATGCCTCTGAAGCTGGAGTCATGGCTCAGTGCCCCTATGGTGGAAACTTTCAGTTGAATGCATTTTCCTACTTTTACCCAATACAGTTTCTCAATCAACAGCTGTGTGCAAAAATCCCAAGAAAACAGGAAAACTAACATCTGCTTTTGCACAGATGTTCCTTTTGAGGTCTCTGCTTTCCATTCTTAACTGAGGTGACACTTTTTCCTGTAATAACTTGATCTGTCACATGCACTGCAAATAGCTCAGCGGGTCTAATAAAAACAGACAAAACTATTAGCAAACTAGTTATAATAAAATAATCCTGAATTGGTACAGTTTCCAAATAAGTGGAGTACAGATCATGTGCTACCTGTGGATCCAAAGAAAACCAGTTCAGTACTAAACATGTTCTCTTACCTGCAAAACCTCATCTCTTGCATGTTTTTATATTTTCTTTATTAGTATAGTGTGCAATATAAAACCAGTAGCAATCTAGAGGATTGGTGTTTGTGTAATGCTTTTCCATGTCAGGAACCACAAATTGTCGCCTTACGTTTTTCAGATATACACGACACCTATTGGGCTTAAATGAGCCCTGTAAAGAGCAGCTGCTGCCTGGTATGTGGGTAAAGCTTTGCCATGGTTTTTCTCATAGCATTTAAACTACAAGGGAACCTTCTCAGATTTGCAGAGCTACTCTTTCAACACATCTAAAAGCACCAACATATAATTGCTTTCTTGCTATAAAGGAGTAACTGGAAGCATAATGCAATATATGTGGGGGTTTTGTTTGGTTTGTTTCTTGAAAAGCAGTTGAATAGTAAGTGCTGTTTATACACACTGAGTACCTAGAAAAACAACAGCTTGGTCTCCCACCATTGATAGGTAGACTGAACAGTAATGTCCGTCATTTGGAAACACGTGCATAATCTAAGCATTAGATATTTGAGTTTTTAAGATAAAGCGTGTTTCTGTTCTGGGAAGATTGTTTTATGGAGTATATGAGGCAAGTTTTCCTCTAGTGTTTACTGTTAACTTCAGCTGCCCACACTTTCCTTTCAAAAAGAAAACCCAAATTTGTGCACAATTTCTAGGAAGCCAGCTGTAGCAGCCTTTATTTCAGTACAAATTTGTAAGTATGCACTATCGGATGAGAAATATGTTGATTTGATGTAACTGAGTCTCTAAGTACTTAAGAAATAGAATGATTTCAGAAAGATTTTGTTCCTACTCTTTAATGGTGGCTTGGGTTTATACTGTGTGCTTTTTCTGACCGTAACATCTTCCCACTGAACATGAGTTGCTTCCATCTCTTCTGTTCTCGAAATATGAGGGAAAAAAAGTCCACTTTTCTTACAATCCTGGATCATGCTCTAGGAATTACTGATGCTCCTGTGGCATCCTCAGTTACTGCTGCTGTGATTTGGTCCCTGCTTTCTGACTGCATCCACAAAAATCAAAGCTTTAGCTGCCACAGCAGCAATTTCAGAGCAAGGGAGATAGAGGAATGAATGGTGGACTGGGAACAGCTTGTTAAGTTTTTTAATTGTTGGGTTTTATTTCTGCTTGAGAAATGAGGGTTGCCGTAGCACTTGATGAGAGCAGTAACTGTTACAGAAAGTGGTCCAAACTAATGCTTCTCCTGTAGATGTACAGGATGCACATCTGTACAGATGCAAAAATCACTGTTTATAAATAGGGCTTGCTCTGGGTTCTTCATCCCTAACAGGAAATAAATGTCGTCGGTAGTTTTGCTCATCTCTGTGCTTATGTTAGAGATTTCCTTGACAGCACTGGGTGAGTCAAGAATGTACCTTCTCAAGTTCTGTACACTTGTGCACAAGTAGAACTTGTGTCTGAGAAGTTTTGGAGGCAGACAGCAGCTGGGTTTTATATTGAAATCTTAAACTTTCCATGCAACAGCTAAAACTCAAATGAAATAGTAGTAAATCTAAAAATGAAGGAGGGCTGGGAGTCTTTAGGGGGTTAGAATTTTAATGTTGTGTTTTGTTGTGAGTAGATCCAGGCTTTATTTTAATTTCTCTAAGAAGTTGTAGGTTACCTGAAATGCCTTGTGCTAAATCAGTTCTATACTTGATCCACCTCACTGTGTGGATGTAAAAAAGAAACCAAAAAAAACCCCTTTTTTTTGGCAGATACTGCAGGGGGAATGTAGGTAATTTTGTATGTCTTTGTTCATTTTTACAAATTTTTATTTGAGTTCCAGTTGAAATTTATCTCGTATTGCTGTCTGTTTGTAACCTATTCAAGTCCATTATCATAAAAATCAGTACACTGTGTACTGAAAGATTATTGAAAATATAATTTTTTCTGGTTATAAAGCTGATGGAAAAAAGATAGCTGCACATTAAAACTTTAAATATAAGAAGAAAGTAAAATGTGACTTTTTTATTAGCTGTTCAGAGATGTCTTTCTGCTGTATGAGATTTTGTTCAGTGAATTGGAACCATTTCCCAAAACAGATATGGGATGGCTTTACTTATCCGAGAATACTCGACCAAATTTAGGACATACTGGATACCCAAGCCTAATTTTTAGCCCTTCAACCAAAGAGTAAAACATAATGTTTGAAGGGGAAGCTCTCTGAATTGTATTTTTTATAAAATCTTACCTGGGGGGACACAGTAAATCTAAAACGTCAGTTGAGTTTTGTTTTAAAGTAATCTCCTGTGGAACTCCATAAAAGATTTGCTGTATTCTGATGAGAGAGCACAGCGCTATGTGCAATGATATCTGCATGCTTTAGTCCATGAGGAGCTCAGATACTGGAATCACAGCTGCTTTATTCCACTTAGGTAGAATAAATTAGATTTACCACTTCATTATAATTGGTATTAACCAATTAAAGCTCTGTCTGAAGATGGGGAAATTACAAGTATACCGAACCTGTGATTTGTCTTGTGAATCTTTTGCAGACTAAGAACATGATAATGTTTTAACTTAATTTTCTTTCCATTAACATGTGGTTTACAAAAAAACGGAAGGCTTTTACAGTATCTTTTGCAGCTGAGTTGACAGTTAATCTCCACAGTAGAAATCAGGGTTGTTGTAATCGTGCCCTCCCTTGCACAGGGACAAACTCTCATCTTCCCTGCACTGAGCTGGTTGAGGAATCTAAACCAAACTAAAACAAATGTCTCTTCTGCTACCTTTGCTTTTTTTGGTCAAATTTGGTTCCCTGCCTGTGCTCAGCACGGGAGCTGGGGCGCTGATCTGGATGGTCAGACCTGAGAGATGCTTTCAGCTGCTACAGAGGTGCATCCTCAACCAGATATTTTCCTTCCTGCTAAGGCAATGCCCCTATTTCTTTTTGAAACCACGAGAGGGAGTAATAAGCCCTCAGTAGTGTCCTCCCATTTTAGGAGAAATCTCAAGACAGTGAATAGGAAGCATAAAAGTATAATCTAGTGAGCTATGTCCCAACATGTATATACAATTTCTGATAGAAAATTATTGGTATAACTTTGTTTCTATACCCTTTCCTGGTTTTGAGCTTTTAAATAAAAACGTAAAAAAAATTTTCCCTATGCTGAAGTTTTACTTCAGGAAGTCTACAAAGAAATTCTATCTCTGTAGAATACATTATGGATGCACTGCTGATCTTTACATCCATTTCATTCTGATCAGCTAACCTGTACTGATGTGAAAACAGATCAAACAGGTAGTAAAGAAGAGATACAGTAACTTAGCTGCGAGATGGGCTGATCTATGGGATTGAGCACTGGTTATGGATGTAGGAATCCCGTTTTCTGATCTGGGTTCTTACTGCGTAAATGGCTATAAACATAATTTTTCTAGCTGTTTTAATGAAAGCAGGTTGTGCTATCTAGGAATTAGACATAGAAACCTGTCTAAATATGATATCTGTATCTTTATGAAAAGGGGAATGAATCTAGAGAACTTTCTGACAGAGATGTAATTTCATTTGTACAATTCTGCCTACACAGCTGGATTTTGTTATATGGACACTTTTCTGAGAGTAGGAGAGAAAGGTGGAAGATATAAATCAGTGCACTGCCAGTTTTTATTATTTCCTAATTCCTTCCTTCTTCACTTCTTTTTACTTTCTTTAAAGATGTGGATTCCATCTTCTAAGTATTTCTTCAAGGTATATACACAACTTCTTTAGGTGGAATATTTTATTTTCATTTTTTGAAGGATTACTTTTTTGTACCATGGCGGTGTACTTTCTTTTGTGTGAGAACTAACCTATTGTGTAACAGAAGTTGCATCTCATTTAATCGGTCAATAATACACAAAAATGCTTTATTCTTTTCACAGTTGCTTTGAATGACTTTCTCTTTGCAATTCTTAATGTATTTGCTAATCCAGTGATCATTTTTTTTTTCTGTTTCAGTCAAAAGACAAAATGATGAGAGGATCACGCCGAGGGTGTGTTAGACTCAGGGTAAGTGGTGTTTTATTCAGTATTTAATGACTTACTGTGTATAATATGGCCTAATGCAGAGAACTGCAAAGAGACTTTTGAGGTTTGGGCTCTATTTCTGACTCTTCAAAATACTGAAATAGTGGAAGTATTTAAAGAAAAAGAAACAGTGCACAACCCAAAACATTAGAGGTCAAGTGACATGCTGGGCTAATTACATTCCATGATTTTATATATTGTATTAAAACATTATACATTTTATACATTGTCTAAAAAAGCATTATATGACAGAGTAAGATGGGTTATTAGTAGCACGCTATGAAAAAGTTGCTGTTTGCGGTTCTCATTTCTTTGTGTGTGGAGATATATACGTATATACATATATGTTCTGTACCTAGAGAAGTCACTGCAAACCTGCTTCCTTCTGTCTTTCTGATTGGCCTGTATTCTGTTACTGCGTCCTCCGTTCTGCTGGCTTGGACACTCTTTGGGCTGCCACTTGGCTGGGCTTGAGTAAAACAAAGGAGGACTGGAAAGGGAAGGAAGAACACAGCAGGCAAAGTTTCTGAAATATCAACTCAGGAGGGGGGGATACAAATTGGGGAAAGAGAGGTAAGAAGATGCAGAATAGGAAAGTGGAGTGTTACATGTTTGAAATGTTCTGCCTCAGGACATTTGCCCTTGAATGTTGCTGTTGTGGCTTGAAGTGGCAGCACTAAAGGCAGCTGGGGATGTTGTGATGTGTTTGCACGTGGCCAGCTTCTACCTTGCCATCAGTCACTTATCAAAAATATTTCTTGCACAAGTCCTTCTTCTGTATTTTTTCCCATTCCTCATAGAATCTCTGGTTCCAGAATGCAGCAATCCTGGGAAGAGCTGATGTAAATAGGGGAAGGAGTCAGGAGGATAATGGGTATGAACGGGAACATTTTAAGTCTCGAAGCAGGAGCAGTATAGGGACGATGAGCTGTTGTCTGACACACAATGTGATGAGTGTTGGAGCAAAACTCTGCTTCTTTCAGTTAGTCTTTCCTTCTGTCGTTACTCCTTTCTGATCTTTCTGTGGGTCTAATAAAGGGGTACCAATAACCTTTTAAGACTCATACAGAGAATCTCCATTCACCTGGATTTCAGATGACTTTTTTGCCCTTTCTGGTGTTTAATGTATTGATATCTTAATGTAAATTTTTTTTAAGGGTAATGTAAACTCAAACAGCTGTCTAGAACATTACATTCCTAAAGATTCATGAGGATGTTTTTTGCATTATGCAGAAAAATTTAGTCTGAAGAACCATGCCTGCTTTAATAGGGTTGTGAGTCTGTCGATGTGGAGGTTGGCCTCAGCTTGTCAGTTTAGGAAATATTAAAAGTGAACAATCTGTTCAGTATTGCATGATCCATCTTTGTATGTATTTAATATAAACCAATGCCTTTCTCTTTCCCCATCTACCACTCTCCCACCTCAATTTATTCTTTGGAGTTTTCTGACTTCTCCCATCCTTTCTTTGAATGTGTGTGGGGTTTTCTTGTGAGGAAGGAAAGAATCTTTCTTTTATGTGCTTTTGTAAAGCGGCTCTTTTGGCAGATGACAGTGATACTGATAGCTGAACAGATGGGCTTCTGCAGTCTGAAATTGCATTGAAGAGGTTTTCTGTTTGGAGTAATTGTTGATTTGTAACTGTAGGTGTGAACATAAACAAACATGTAATTTAAGCAATTTGGCTAAAATATTTCCTTTTTTCTTGGATGGATTTTTAGAAGCTTGTTCCTCACCTTTTTACTCTTGATACACGTTTCATAGACCTGAAGTTTCAGCTTCAGATTTTTTTGTTTACAGTCATAGTGTACTTGGGAAGGTGTGTTCCTAGGAGAATCTGTGTCATCTATACTATGCTTAATTTTTCTGGAATATATACTTAAACTTTAATACTCTAGTTTTTCTTTTACTTGTTCACGTATGTTATCTGCATGACAACAGAAGCATCTTTTACGCTTCTATGCCTTAGCATTGCAATTGGAGCATGTGCACTTTCTAGAGCTTTGTGCTGAGATCACACAGTGATTGTGATGTGATCTTCCTGCTCACTTTCCTCCCACCACTTAGGATGGAGGCAGGATTTACCTGTCCTAGTTTGACCTTTTTAGCCTTGCGTGAGCTTTTTCTCTGGGGAGAGTGTCTTTGTCATGTTCTTGGTGTCTGACTTACAGATTTTTGATATAGCTGGTGAGGAGAATGATATCGTACAACTTTCAGTGATCATCTGATTTATCATGTAGCAAAACATGTACTTAAAGTGCCAGACATTTTTTATCTAATGGTATATTAAAAAAAAAAAAATCTGGCAAAATGAATCTGGCCCATCATGTAATGTCATTGGCACTCTGTGTGACTACCAGATAGTCTCCAAATGCAATGGCTAGTCATCTGGGTTGTTGTTATGTCCTGGCACTAAGAGTATTCAGAATTATACTGGCTTGGGTGCCTTTTTAGGTGCCTTTTTTATGGTCCTGACAGAGCTGTCCTTGGAAAGCCTGTACAGAACACGCTCCTTTGGAGAAGTGGTACATTTTTGGCAGTGAAGGGAAATAAAACAATTTGGAGCTATCCTATCGTGTTGTATAGCCTTGAATTACAGATGGTTGGTGCCATTCCTAAACAGGACCTGTTCCTTCTGCTCATCTTGCAATGCCTGTGATAGTCCCAGCCACATGTGAGCTGGTACCATTGGCCAGAAACCTCATGTAAGTGCTATGGAGAATGTATGTGAATGAGATTGACTCAGATCCCTCTGCCACTAAGTATATACTAAAACAATTCTTAGGTTTTTTGGCCAGTCTGATCTTTACCTGACGTCTGCAGTTAAGTGCTGTCTAATACTTGGTGGAATGAAATGAAGCACTTGTTGGAATTGGCTGACAGGCAGAATTTACCTTTTAAATATGTACATCTTCCAGAGATGTCTTTCTGTTTTGTGGGAGCGGGAAGGATAAAACAGATACTGAGACTGTGTCTCCTAGAGAAGGAGAAGAGAAACTGAGTAAATCCATTGGTGATATTTGAACTAAGTGTTATATTTTTTGGAGCTGGCAGAGGCACGGAATGGTTCTTTTTCAGTGTCTTCTTCTGGGTTAAACTGTGTTATTTGTTGAGTGTTTGGAGGGCAGGAATGAAGATGTGGATAGATTTGTAAACCGCTAAGCACAGATGGCCTTTAACTCTATAATTTATTTGCATTTCCTTCTAATAATTCATGAGGAATCGGAAGACAAAGCTAGCTGCTTTTGATAGATCCTGTTGACTTACTGTTAATATTTACTTAGGGACTGAAAATTAGATCATGCAGTGTACCAGTGACAGGACATGATGGGCCAAATTCATTCTGCTAGAATGATTTATTTTTTATAGACCGGTAGATAAAATCAGGTCAAGAGCTTTTTTCAGTAGTGTTATCTCTGAATTAGTATTTTTATACATGGAAAATACTTATAAAATGTTGCTCCAAACTGTTCCTTGAAATATAAGTTGGAATGTAGAAGAAAACTGTTTCCTATGATACCATAGCATAAAGTGACCTTCATTACAAAAATAAAAGATGCATATTGTTATCCAGAAAAACACAGTTTTACAAATAAGTACTGGTTTTTTTCTGCAACTAAAAAAGTATTAAAGAACTGACTTGCATCCTATGACTAAACAGAGAGTCTTTCCGCTCTTTACTGTATTCAGTTTGCTTCTAATTTGTCGATGCTTTTTAAATTCCAGTGGTGTAGTGATAGAGTGTGTGCTGCTGATGTCACTGCTCGCCTTACCAGGATTTTGTTCTTTGTTTCACAGGGAGCTGTGATTGGTATAGACGATGAGGACGACAGCACCTTCACAATAACTGTTGATCAGAAAACCTTCCATTTTCAGGGTGAGCTGAAAGAAGAGATTGCATTTCTTATAATAGATTCCACTTGTATTTGATGGATGATTTTAAATGTTTGGCAGCAGAACAGCATGAATGAGCACACTGAGAACATTCTGGATTCAGGGGTGCTGCAGGTTGGGCAGGGATTTACATCTGCAGTGGATACATGTGTGCTAGAAAGAGACTGTAGCTCTGGCAGGATTTGGGGATTAAAAATATAAAGAATAAATCACTCAAAGGGAAAAGTAATGGGCTTCTGATTATGGGTTTCGCTTTTAAAACGTTTCTGATCTTCGTTATCAAGATACAATTATGCATTTCTGTCTGAAGAGAATGAAGACTGGTCTGAATTTTGCAATTTGTATCCAGATAGAACTTAATGCTCAATTATGAGGAGACTAGAGGAAACATTTGGCTTAAAGGTGGAGCTTTGCTTCAAGATTTACCAGCTTGCATTCATTTAATCTACATTTCTGTGTCTTGTCTGCCAGTCACCATTTCTCTGCTATTATATTTTTATTCACATTTACTAACACCAATGCCATCTGCCACTGCTATGTTTCGTCATTGCATGCTATGGTTCACCGGTAGAAAGGGTAAGGTACTATATAATTGTTATGTATTCCTTAAATTATTTTATCTGCAGCAGAAGGACAAAATACTGTGATGATATTGACTAGAGGAATTCTGTTTTCTGAATGTTAAAATCCTAGGGAAGTGTGATAAAAATATTTTTCAACTAACATTTGTTAGTCCTTTTGCTTTTCCTCTAAAATGTAGTGACTAAATAATTTAATTGCTTTGCATGGAGCTGGAAATGGTAAATATCCAAGAGACACATTTGCCTTTAAGCAGTCATATTAATTTATATAAACTGGAATATTCTATAACCTATATTGTACTGTACATATTTTTAAATCAGTGATTTGAAAATGGAAGTTATCATGAATACAACTGTGTTTGTGAGAATATGTCTAATGATAGATATTAATTGTACACCATATTGTCACTGGCTACAGTTCTTCCTAAATGCTGCTGCCGTACTCTGGCTTTTCACTGCATTGAGCCTCATAAACACACCTTCATAATGCTGAGCTCACAGTAGTACTTAAATCTACTGTTCCCAAGGATAACTGATAAAATGCAAGCTAATTGCTAATGCAGTAATGGAATGCTGTACTATGGCAGTCTTTCAGTATTGTGAAGCTGAATACTGCTGAATATTTGAGAACTTGATACAGGTAAATCTAGAAATCTCTCAGCTTTAGTTACTAAGATATATCCTTTTTAATACATCTTATTTGAAGTGATTTCTTCTATGCTATGTTTACTTTGGGGCAGTTAGATGTCTTAAAAGATGACTGATAGTATTTGATACAAGTAGTGTTTTGCTCCAAGTAATATTGGTAATTTTTGAAAACCAGTTTTGTCACATAACATCTCACACTTTATAATCTCAATTTGTGTGCATTTCTTATGAGGTCAGGATTTTTATATGCTCCTTTAATGTAGAGCTTAGATCTTGTACACTATTTTCTGTATTATGCTTTTTCTATTGGTGTATGATGAAGGTAACATTCCTGATATCCAGCAAATTGTAATGATACAAGCACAGTATTAATATATGTGGCTGTAATGTGAAAATGTAAAAAGACAGCTAAGGTATTAGTGCTGGGATATTTCAGTATAAAACACCTCTGTGGAAATATGTTTGTAGTTCTTACAATTACTGTAAATGTATTCTCACCTCATGCAGCCCTTATGTCATATATATATATATATATATATATATATATAATGTTTGTTTGTTATATTAAATAAATTCAGTATTAGGCAGGCTTTACTTTATGTGGAATATAGGTCACTATCAGTCATGAATGGTGAATAGATAATAATGTAAATACTACAGAATTTATTCTAACACTACATAAGATATGTAGAACTGATTCTAGGAATAATCCAAGAAAACATACAGTATTCCTAACAATTTCTTTTAAATATTTTTTACATGATCTAGATAAAGCTTTTGTTCTGTGAGACAGTCATAGCTATAAATACATTCACCCTTTATGAGAGAAGTCTTGTACAAGAGAATACTGCTGCAGAAATGGCAACTTTTTTAAAGATACACTCTCTTCCTTCATTCTTACTGCCTTTTTTCATTCTCAAAGACAGACAGAGATCCAAACAGCCTGTAGTCTCGTTGAGAAAATAACAGAACTTTAAAAATACCAAGGTTTCAAAGATCTGCTGACCTGGGTGTGAGTTAGGGTCCCATCTACAGTGGGACAGTTTCTCTTTCAGGGTCCAGAAGAAAAATGTTTTCTTGTACTCAGACTTTAAGTACTAATTGGTGAAGACTTGAATCCTCTTTGGCCTCACTGAAGTTTTGCTGACAGACAGTGATAGAATTTGAATTTGGGAAAAAGAAGGGAAAACTTCACACTGGATTCGTTAATTATTTCTTTATGTCAGTTGCTCAAAATTACACATCTGTCTCACACTCTAGAGGTGTAAGTAATGAGATGAAGGGCAAATAAGTAATTTAAATATGTCTGACCAACTTCTCACAGAGTTGTTTTCTCCATATTTGTGTTAGTGAATTTCTGAAGTGCTAAATGTCCAGCATTTCCCATTAAAATTTGACTGTCACTGGATCTTGGGAAATTCTGAGTCTTTTCGGTGTGTAGTTCATATTTTTTTGCTGCCTGTAACATTCTCCCTCTATTCTGTGTGCAACTGTGCTTCCTAGCAATGAACATTGGTAGCAGTTAAAAAGTTTTTATTACAAAGAAAATGCAGGCTTTGAATGACGACTGGGTACGTATCAAATGATATCCATGTAATTAGTACCTGCGTATAGAGGAAAGAAGTGAATTGAGTAAATATGGGCAATAAAACGAACAGCATGTTTGAGTTTTACTGTCAACTTCACTTTAACTCTGCCAGAGTGCCAAGCAGATTTTTTTTCCCTTTATTTATTGCTAGAAATGGCTATATTGATACCTGTTCACACCGGAGGAGGAAGGAAGGGATAGAATGTCCACAGAAATTTTAAAATCCATTTTAATGTATTTCATGTCCTGATAGGTACTTGTATGGTCATACTGTATATCCAGTTTTGTGGCTTGATTCCAAGGCTTCTGAAGGAGGTATATCTCAAAGCACTCCCTCGTGGGTTTGTTCAGATTAGATGTAAAAATCCATCCAATTTGCTGCAAGACGTTTGGATCATTTTCTTAGGCTAATGCACCTTCCTGTCAGGCAGCTCTTTCTTGATAATATTTTTTCTTGCTATAATAAATGTTCCTGTTCTAAATGTTCTGTAACCTTCAAACACTGTGGTTATTTTGTTTTTCTTCTTTTAACATGGTCATATCATCGCCTAGCTATAAGCTCTTTCCATTTGGAAAGTCCGTTCTCCTGTCCCCGTATCACTCAGCTGCTCTTGCTGTTCGCTGGGATGCTCGTGGCTTAAATTCAAGAATGGGAACATGATGTTCAAGGTAGTCCATCAAGGGTATTGTTGACATCTTGATATATGAATTGCTGTCTAACCTGAAGCAATAATGGATTTTATTTGTACAGAAGTACTTCACTAAACACACATTGTGTGCAGAAACAAAAATTCAGAGTTTTAAACTCTTACCTGAAAACTCAGCTCTTATTTTTACAGCCTGCAGCACAGTTCCTTGGAAGGCAAATCAGTCTTGTCTCCACTGTTTTGTGTAATAAAGGATTGAAAGATTGGAAGCAGTCCAGTGCATTGATCTGAGATGATTTTGCTTTAGCTTTCGTCTTTCCTTTCCTATTTCTGCCACAAAAAGAATCTGAGAAATGAAGCATGAATGTTGCCGTGCAACTTATTCTCCTTTTACATTAAAGCTGTCAGCTGGTAGAGGTAGATATCTCCTTTTTCCCCATCCTGCCCCAGTTTCTAGCTTGATTTGTGTCTGCCTACCATCCCAGCTGAGAAAATAGGGAGATACGCATGGCAAGATGTTGCCTTAATGTTACAAAAGCAGGGAATTTTTGTTTATGTGAGACACAGCTATTACTAAGGATATACTGGGATCCACAAAGGCCTTAGTTGCTGACCAGTATCAGAATTTGAGATTTTAAGTATTTGTTTTCAGTATCAAAATTAAAAAGAATGGTTTTAAACCTGCATTTCACCACTACTTGGGGAAACAGTCAATATTTATAGTCTTCTATAAAACCTTAACATTTTTCCCAAAAAGTTTTGAGGGCTTTTAAAATTTGATATTGAAAAAAATACCTAGAAAGAGGTTTTGGCGTGAAATCTTGCATCTGTGCTGGTTCCCCCATGATGTTTATAACTACTGTGACCATGCCATTTGTCCTAAGTTAACATTTTTCGGGGCTTTTGGGGGTTCTGGTGGTGCTGAAGCAGTGAATTCCTCTATGCTACGCTCAACGGTGCTTTTATATTGCAGAGTAGAGTGAGCAGCTATGTCAAGAGTATAGCTTCCAGCCTTGTCTCTTCATATAGTACATTGACTTCAGAACTGAGCCACCTCTCCTCCTCCCTTTAGCTCACCAAATCTGCTGCACAAACTTCTGGGCTGCATCTCACCCTCTCCCGATTGGCAAAACTACCAAAATTCCTCTGTGAACTAGACCTAGTTTTAGCTTCTGCAGTATCATTGTTCTCTCTTCTTTCTTCCATCTATCTCCTTTTTGCTGTTAATGTAATATACTGATGTTTCAGGTGGTTGGAACTTGTGACCAGAGCGCAGGGAGTGGTGTGTGGTTGTGCTTTTGCTGTTTCATGCAGTTCCTTCTTGCACGCCAGCATCCCGTATTATAATTGTCTATTTTCTAACCATACCATGAGTATGCCATTTTTAATGAGGCTGTCTGCATTCAATTTTTATGGTCATATATTATAGAAACACCTCTTGGTTTTCCATTTCTTGATGTTGAAGTAGCAGATTTCAAAATGTGTGTTGAACTTGAGAGTAGCAAAGAGAATAATACATTGAAACAGTATCTGTGTGATGTGTCCAGTTGTTTTCTTTTTTCCTTCCTCTCGAAGAAATAGTATATTTATTGCTTGTTACTTTGAGCATCAATATAAATCGATTATCGCAGTCGTATATATGATACATGGCAACTATTTTGGAAGGGGAGAAAAGGTCAGGAAAGATCTCACTATAAGGAGGGGATGGACGTGCTTTTCCCTCTGTTTTAACAAGAGATTCCTCTATTTTGATTCTTTTTAAGTTCAAGCCATAATGTGGTTTGTACCTTAAACTACTAGTTTCTGAGCTAGTTCAATGTGATCAGTTACTTTTAAATGGAAACATACCTTGAAAGTCATTTCTACAGAATATACTGTATAAAGTATTATTTAGTGTTACTATTATTAATATTTAAATATTGACATTTTCTATTGAAAACACAGATACTTGCAGATTGTCCCACATTCAGAAATGTTTCATTATTAAATTACATATTGTGTAGTAGTTCCCAGAGAGAACTAATGGCATCTCAATCGTGCATTTCATTTGTCACACAAGTTTCCACCTAAAGCTATGTTTATGGACTGATTATAAAGCTTGCTAAAAAAGCTTTTGAGCTTAGGTGACAGTAAGGCAGAGGTTTAGTTGATTTCTCAAGATAACACGTGAATGTTGCTAATTTATCGCACACAGGAGACCATTTGTTACTTTTTCTTTGAAAGGGACTTGAGACTGTGCCGGGGTCTTCAGTAGGTACAGAGAGATCAGAGCAGTCAAACACTTGCAGAAGAAAATGAGGGTTGATTTATACGTGTAGGTGGAGAGTGGCATCAGGAGGAAGATGAGTAGAAGGGAGAATACTGATGATGACAACTCCAAAATTATGATACAGAGGAATCAAGGTAGTGAGACTATGTTGAACCTATTGATGGATGCGAGAGCTGCATGTGTTAAAAGGGTATTTGTGAGCAATGAAACTAGTATTTTGGTACGCTTGTATGAAATTCTGCTTCATCTTGCATGTCTTTCTATGGCTCGAAAGGCCTTCAGTGACGTGAAAAGGACATTTATTTAGCCATGGAACAGCCCATTGATGTGTGACTTTTCCACCTTGTTTGGCACTACTGATAAAATCTTTCTCCATAGAGGTTAGTGGCAAAAATCCTATTGATCTCAATATAGTCAGAATTTCACCTCTGTCATCTGGTTATTTGTGTGTAAAGATATTACACTAGTTCAGCACCTGGCTGAGAAAGTACAGGAGTTTTGCATAAAAATCAGTGGAAGTGTTGTGAGAATGAAGGCTGCATAATTGACTGTATTGACTCTGTGGGTGGAATAGACTTTTTTACTGAGTTCTGCCTGTAAGTAGGTCACAGTGAATGAAAATAAAATATGCATTTCACTTGTGACAGTCTGGTGTATTTATAAGTAATCTAGTGATTTTTTCAATAAATTCTTGAGGTTTTTCTTTCATCCTGATGCCCATGTAGATGCACACATCCTAATGCCCATGTAGGAGGGAAAAAAAAGCTAATTCTGCTAATTCTGAGGTGGTATGTTCATGTTTTGTATGTTCTGCCTTCCAAGTACTGTGGTGCATGACCTAGAAATGCTAGTGGTAAATGCTGTATTGTGGAGCAGAGTTGTTAAACTTGATTATATCTAATCTTTAGATGCTATCAAGCTTAGGCCAGAAAAAGTAATCTGTTTTATGCTGTACTTTACCATTTGGTATACGTTATATAAACACAAATAATCTCTTCACAGCAAAGTAAATGTTATAGGAATTCTAAATTACAAAATTTATTCTCTATTTGGGAAATTAATAGAGGCTGAGAGCATTTAATGTAGTTGCGTTTTATTTGCTTTCTTATCCTCACAGAATAGAACTTTTAATAATCTCTACTGTATCTGACTTGGCAGTTTGGGAAATTCAGAGATAAGGGACTATTGTTGTAAACCATCATTTTTCTGAAGTAAAGAAATTCCTCAGTAGAAGCAGTGATTCTTGGTCTTAGTGGTTTTTTTCATTCTGTAATTTTCTCCTTGACAAAATAATTGCTTTTCTTTCTTTTAAACTCCTCTAGGAAAGAGTTCAGAATTATTTTAGTATAAAATGGATGTTGAAATATCTCATGAATAAGCTCAACCAGACAGATCACAAAAAATGCATGTCTTTAAAAATACTATTATAATATTAAATCTCACTGCAATGCAATGACATACTTTTCAAGTGTGCTTCTCTGCTCTAGTCATAGGTAGGACTGTGATTGTGTTGAGTAGCCTGTGGTTGGCTCAGTCGTGTCTGAGATGTCCCAATAAATTGTATGGGTACCTTTTGAAGGATGCACTATAGACACACAGAAGTGAGAGGTTAAGCATACAGGAACCTGACCTAGCTCATAAGTACTAATTCTACTAGAAAAAAATGTAACAGTAGCCTAACTGACATAATCATGGTAAATTTGTAATTATTCAGGCATGAATTATTCCAGCCTCTTGCATAGAGCAGTGAATATATAGCTCTATGTGGACTTAGCTGGTTCTATGTGCAAATGTGCACTGCTAAATTGCAGTAAAAAACGAGTTAATGATTTTGGCACTTAAAATAGAGGAAAACACAGGGACTGTTAGTGTTCTCTCAGCTGTAGACAGCATTGATATTTTTGTGGATAGCTGATGCCCTAGTACGATTTGAATTTCAGCTGACAAGGTAACTATTGCCTTAACCCCTCAGACTAAGAACCACAATGATTTTTCCTGCAGTACAGTGGGCTCCTCTGTTTAATTTCTCTTTCTGATTAGTATAAAAAAATGGAATCATTTATAAAGAGCTGAAGTAACACCTTTGTGGTTTTTAAATGCCAGGTATTTCTCACGTAGGTGTCTCAGTGTTCCCTATTTGTCTTTTGTAATGCTGTTAATCTGGCGTTAGCTTAGGAAAAAGTAACTTGTTTCTGACTCTTGCCCTCTGCCGTTCCTCAATTTCTTGAAGTTTTATGTCAGGAGGGACCAGACCCTATTCCTCCATTTCTATATAAGCACAAATAACTAGAGAAATTCCTCAGTCTTGATAATAATTACCTTATCCCAAATGTGTTGGCAGAAAGAAATTCTGGAGTAGCTTTCCCATAGGAATTGAAGAGGAGGGGATGAAAATGAAGCCTGATCAAATAATGAGAAAGGTTGGATTGATTTCAGGGTACTAAAGACAGGAACACAGGACTAATGAGCAGAGCATTCTTGTCCCCTACCTGCTGAAGAAAGGCTCCAGCATTTGCCAGTGCAGAGTGAATATTTTACAGTGTGCATCCCAAACTTGTTAGCTGAAAAGATCTTACAGCTTCTTCTTTGGCCAAAGTTGCCTTCTTTAAATGAAAAATGGCTCGAATACCTAGCCTTCCCTACAGATGGGTGGATAATGATCTCTGACCATTGTGTGTAGATTTTTCCCAGAAATTGTTTCTGAGTGTGTTGGTTAATCTCTTTTTTGAATGTTCCCATTGATTTTTTTTTGGACAGTGATCTTTTGGCAGCTGTTCAGTTCTAAATTGCTTTTACCATTAGGGAGCTTTTTCTTGCATCTAATCTCACAGCAGCCATTTTGATTAGATTTAATATAACTTTTTCTCGTAGGTTGCTTTACTAAAAACTGCATCCTACTGCTTTCTCCATGGTTTTCTTAAAAGAGTATATGGAGGAGAGCCAGGAGGATCTGTGGTTGATGATGGTCTGAAAGTTAAACCAGTGTCCTGATGCTTCCAAGGTTACAACGCTGGGTTTGTGCAGTGAGCAGCGTTCCAGGATTTATCATGGCCAAGACTTTGTCTTAGTAGCAGAGTTGATGATATTCATGTGCTCTACCCAAGGATTGATCATGCTGTGCCATATGTTTGATTGTAGTATACAAGGAAAAATACAGCTTTTTTTTCCTTCTACTGAACCCTGGTAGAAAGAGCTATAAAAGGGCCTTTAGAAGAATGGAAGCTTCGAAAGTTTAGTTTATTTATGAGCACAGGAAGGTCAATTTAGTTTTTGAACCGTACTGGTTGGCTTGTTTGTAGGTCTCCCCTGTTGCTGTAAGCCTCCTCTGTTCTGTTCCTGCTTCACAAACAAGTCTTGATGTGATAACCTTTATTAATGGGCTTCTGTAGATTGAGAGCAGTGTTTAACTAATACAGTGACCTCTTTTTGCTGGCAGTATGGAAGGTCACAGGAAGTCTGTTGCAAGACAAGGATTAATTCACTGCTCTGCAGCTTAATTGTTTCTTTTTTAGTTTAAATAAACTAAAAAAATCTTGAACATGGAATTTTTGTATCCCATGAATTACTTACTAGCTCCTCAGTGACTTGTATCCCAGCTTCCTAGTAAGATGTTATTTGGGCCTGGGAGATGGTTGATTAAAAGAAAACAAACAAAAACAAAACAAAAAACAACCAACCAAACAAAAAACCTCACCACACCTACAAAAAACCACAGAAAAACAGAGAACAAATCCAAGAAACCTGACACAATTGAAATATGTTCACCACTGCCACTTTGAACACACATTTGAAAAGTTGAAGTATTAACACATTTGAAGAACTGATAGATTATTGACACAGGTAACTTTATATGTTTACCATTCAGTGGTGACTGGTGTAAGCAGCATAAGCTTGATTAGTATGTCTGTCAGGACTAGGCAAAGGGGCCTGTTCTTGGTAAGCGGAACCAAAGAAGCTAATAAGCATTAAAATTACTGCCAGAGGAAAATATACCTGATTCTAATTGACTAATACAGTAATTGAAATAGTGTTAAAGTGTAAGCTATGCGTTGCCGGGGGGGGGGGGGGGGGGGGAGGAACAGGGTGTTTGTGTGTACATGTGGGTACACAATATGAAAAGAAAAATTATGATTATAAACTTGTCCTCAGCACCTACTTGTTCAGTTTTTCAATTAAAATATAGAGAACTAGTAGGAAGACCCCCTGTTAAGTTAGAAATTCTTTCTAATGAATTTTTTGAGAGTATTACAGATGGCAAAGTCTGACTTTTTAATAGTTGCTGCAGTTCTGCAGGAAAGTTGTTTACCTGCTGTTCCAAGTAACATTTAAGTACTTTAACTTCTTCCTCTGGACTTCTATGTGCATATGAGAGCCCTTTAAGTAGTCACTTTCCCTTATGTCTAGTTTTTATTTGTACAGATTTATGGTATTACCAGAATACCTGTGGTGATTGATCACACTTTACTGTTTTAAAAGAAAAATGAATAGGGATTGACTTGTAGTATCTGAGAAAATATGTATTTAAAAAAGAGCTAGATTTCAAACTAGACTTGCGTGTAATGGAAGTTTTGCCCCGCTATGTGAGGCCACCTCATCTGTTAGACTTGAGGCAAATTTCTTTATTAAAAAAGACATTCTTACATATTTCTCACAAACATATGAGTAGTCAATTCTTTCCTGATGGCTTTGTTAATTTGAAATAATTGGTGTATATATACTGAAATAAACAATGCAATATGTTAATCTGGATATTGATGGGGTTCTCTCTCGTGAGTCTAGAAAAATCTACAGCTTCCTTCTAAAGGCAAGGGACCATAAGAGAGATTCTTCTGTGGAGTTGTGATTCTCCTTCCCTCATCCCTTCCTCTGGCCAATGAAATATCCTTTGTAGGAATGGATGTGTGAAAAAGTAATAAATAACTTCCTAAAGAAGGGTTTATTTACCATATTTGGAAGACCTATGGTGGTTTTGAGTACAAATGGATTTAAGCTACAGAATTCAAAGAATAAAAGCATTGGAAACATAAGGGTAAGAAAGGGAACACTAGAAACAAAGCATTTTGAGGCTGGAGAGTACATTTCAGTATAATAACTTAGAGATATTTCCTCTGAACTCCATAACAAATAAGTTAGATAGGAATCTTAGTTCTCTGATTCATAATAGGTACCACCTCACTTACGCTTTCCTTGCTTTTAGCAGGCTTCCTGTTTCTTTTAAATACCTTCCACTTAAATAAGGAAATAGAAACAATTGTCAATAACTATTCTAAATCTGTACATGGGCCAGTTTGTTTACAGTCTATTTAACATTTGTGGATTTTTCTCTTCTTTCTCTACCTGGAGTCCACTGACTCTGCTCCTATGTTTTCTAAACACTCTTAGAGCACAGCAAAGAAACTCTTTCGAACTAGCAAATAAAGGTGGTGTGTCTGTATGGGGGTACAGGGGAAGAAAAGCAATATTGGGTCAAGAAGAAAAAAAAAAAAAAAGAAAAGCTCTGATAATTCTGAGTCTGTTTTGATCTGTTCTTCATCCTCATTCTCCAGCTCCTCCTCTCTTCCTTGTCCCCCCAGTCCTGAACCCATCCACTGCCTCCTTTAATCCTCACTTAATATATTGCTGTCTTAACTATCACTGTCTGCAACAGAGGAGCATAATCATCTTCTTTTGTCATTGCTTCCTGACTTGGACTCTTAATTAAAACTGTATGGTGGTCTGGTGCAGAAGTATGAAAATATTATTGTGTGTATTGTCATTAACATATGATTCAGGTTCTATTCAGTTTTAGAGTAGGGTTGTCTTGAGTTTAAAAAATGTTTGTGATATATTTTAGATTATTCTTTGTGCTTCATTATTCACACTGGTAACTGGTTTGAGTTGGTGTTTGTGGTGTTTTATGAATCCATACCTGAAAGGCTAACTTATTCAAAGTTACTGTGTCCAGACTGAGGTAGAGTTGCTGGATAATTTATTACAGGTTGAACAGCTTCTTGTAACTAAGCAAATTTAAAAATGACTTAATGAATTGAGGAATGTCTGTGTAAACATTCTGCTCATGTGTGCCCCTGAAGACGGACAAGGGACAGATAAATAGCAATAATGCAAGTCTCTTATTATATTTATCATATTATTGTATTTATAGTTAGGTTTTTTTATTTGACATAAATGCTACTGAGGCATTAGTAGAAGAAAATTTCTGTCAAAGCACAAAAGCTTTTTGCATGCATGATTATTTAAAACATCTCTCCTGTACCATAGAGTAGATTATCACAATAATGTTACAGAGCTGTAAGAGCACAGAAAAATAAACAGGATATTAAGACAACTGTAGAATTATGTAATTGGTGACTTAACAAAGACAGCATGGTTTAATTTCCATATTTAGTGAGGACATCAGATCCGTTTGCTTATGGCTTTTAGTATACTACATATAATTTAACAATATATTTTGTTTGCTTTTTCAGCTCGAGATGCAGATGAGAGAGAGAAGTGGATTCATGCTTTAGAGGACACCATTCTCCGCCATACCCTCCAGCTTCAGGCAAGCTTCACTTTCACTTTTAACTTGTTTTACTTTCTTTTTTCAAAGCAATGAAATGCAACAACATGAATGCTAGTATCAAAGATACCTTATGTAACATCTGGTGGTTGTGTGGCCTGTGCTGTCAGACACAGTATGACATCAGTATAGGTACCTGAGAGTAGGTTTGAGTCTTTCTGTTACTATTTTCTTGTCTTATCATGAAAAGTCAGTATATGATGTCTTTTTATTAACTCATCTTTTTATTTGGTGGTTCCAGACTGATTGCTGCACATTTAGTTTTTGGGTTGGTTTGGGTTTTTTTGTTAAACTGGTAGTCCTTTTTGGGTCAAGCAGAATGAGACATCTGGAAACCTGTGGTGTGCTTGTACACCACCTAATTTTGAAATTAAAATGGGATGGCAGCATTGGACCTCTTTCTGGATGACAGAAATGATAAACAACTTATGTTTGAATCCACTGTGCAAGATGGATATTGGTAGTTTTCTGGTTCTGAAAACTGATGGTTGGACTGAGAATGGTTCTTAACACTAGTTATCTAAGATCAGTTCCTGGCAATGTTCTAGACCTGGACATGTATATAAGCTTGCTAATACTTTACTTTTGCCTTGGAGAGGAACTCAAGCTCTTTATGAAAGAGATTTTCGCATACTTGGTTTGTGCCACAAAGGTGTCTGATGACACTGCTGAAATCTTAAAACAGATGTTCATTATTTGCGTTGAATAAAACTTTCATAGATTTTTGGAGCACAGCAAGAAAATAGGGTGTATCAATGATTGACACTGTATAAAGAAAGATACATTAAAGTCCCTAATATCACAGGAAGAAAAGTGACTTACAAAGATTGATTTAGATGACATTTCCCCATTCTAAAGAGTTAGAACAAGCCTGAATTTATCCTGTCCAACTTTAGGCATTTGCACTATCTCAGTTTACCTTAATTTCCTGTTAAATGGTGGGTTTCAACCTTTTTTGACTCATTGAAGACCACTACAAATTTTCTAGTGGATAGCAGATCCCTGGATAAAACTTCAGGTTTGACAATCAGCTTTATATCCCTGGTAACATGTCAGGGATATTTTAGAAGTAATCTCTCCATCTGGACACAGTAGCTGACCACAGATTGAAGAACTCTGTTCTGCGGTGGGTGTGAGGAGACAGAGATGTCCTAGACTTAGAAGGGCTGAGGTGCCTTCCAAGGGATTCCTCTTTCCCCATCCTCAGCTTGGGGAGAAAAGTGAATATGTTAATGTAAGCAGTTCTGTTGAGGGGCTGAAATTAAATAAAAGGAATCTCTGCAGTTTTCTCCACCTGGGAGAGTTTTCCTGGCATCGAGATACAGAGTACAGAAAGGAAACATGAGAATATACTACATTTTTATCAAAATGTACACTTCCACACTCTCTAGAAATTGTGATGTTAGTTTTACTGGCAGATGCAGATTTCATGATTGCAGTTACTAGTGGAACTGTTTCCCTTTACATACCCCATTCACATTCCAGGAGTTCGTTCAAATAAGTAAGGCATATTTAAATTAAGATGCCTAAGTTAGTAATTTTTATAGAGATGTTTGAGGGAATAGTTAAAAATCTGGAACTGATTACTAAGAAACATATGCCTGTCCCTCTTAAATATGTTCATCATGGAGCATAACACCTGTGGGCCACTACTGTGTGTTCACCATTCAGTTTCAAGAGCCTTCTCCAATGTGCCATTCATGTAACCCCTTTTGTTTCTGAGGCCCCTTATTTTTAGAATAGCTGGAATATTGTTCACTTACACCCCAGTTTAGGAACTGTTAAGGCTCACCATCTTCATTAACGTGAGCTGCTGAGCAGACACTGATTTAAGAATGAAACAAGACTGTACCTACTTGCAAAATATCTTTTCATGTATTAGGGAGAAAGGTCTCAGTTACTGGGCGTTCATGCCTCCCGAGTGGGATGTGCAGGCAGAGAACAAGCTCTCTACAACTGCCTGAAAGGAGGTTATAGAATGGAGGGTGTTGGGCTCTTCTCCCAAGTAGCAAGTCATAAGACAAGAGGAAGTGGCCTCAAGTTGCACCAGGAAAGGTTCAGATTGGGTATTAGGAAACATTTGTTCACAGAAAGGGTTGTGAAGCGCAAGGACAGGCTGCCCAGGCTGTGGTGGAGTCACCATCCCTGGAGAGGTTTAAAAGACATGTAGATGAGGCTCGTAGGGACATGGTTTTAGTGTCAGAGTTAGGTTATGGTTGGACTCGATGATCCTGAGGGTCTCTTCCAACCAAAATGATTCTATGATTCTGTGGAGCCCGGGCTGAAGTGACAGAGGCTGCTCGCAGGGCCGGGTGTCTCTCTGAGTAGAACCCTCCCAGTGCGTCCCGATAGCGGCCGGGTCCCGCTGGGCGTTCCGATCGTGCTCTCCACTCCGCCGCGGAGTGAGCCCGGGCCGGCTCAGAGCGCAGCGCCGCCCGCCAGGCTTTCCAGGGGCTTTTGTGTCGGCGAGGAGACGCGCGGCCCTGAGCCCGCCGCGGCCTCCGTGTGGCTGCCCGCCCCGCTCCCGGGCTGTCCCCGTGCCGTGACCGCCATTCTCTGGAGGGAGAGACGCGCCCCGCCCGCTCGCCAATTGGCAGCCGCCTTATTCGTGATGCGAGCCGTTCCCTTCCCTTCTCCGCCCCGCCGCTCCCCCCGCCGGGGGCGGTGCTGTCGGGTCCCAGCGGGCGGGCAGCCAGCCCCGCCGCTCCGC
This sequence comes from Patagioenas fasciata, assembly GCF_037038585.1. Classification (NCBI taxonomy): domain Eukaryota; kingdom Metazoa; phylum Chordata; class Aves; order Columbiformes; family Columbidae; genus Patagioenas; species Patagioenas fasciata. The sequence continues at coordinate 22,657,868 of NC_092525.1, read as the reverse complement.
ACGCCTCGCCGCCCCGCGCGGAGCAATGGCCGGTGTGAGTACGGGGACGGGAAGGGCGGGGGAGCAGGTGGCAGGGCCGCCAAGTGTCCCCTCCGGGGCAGGTCCGCAGCCCCGCGGCGCCTCCCTGACTGGAAGCCGAGCGCTCCCTCCTCCCCGCGGCGGCCGAGCGGCTCCGGCCGCTGCTCTGCCCTGCCTGGGAGGGCGCTTGGGGTAGCCACGGGGAGCGGGGGCTCTGCGGGGAAGGCGGGCACGGGGTGGCTTTGGGTCCCCTCCGGGTATGGCTTGGGATGCCCGCCGGAGCGCCGTGGGTTGTGCGTGCCTGGAGAGAGGTTCGCGTCCGCTCACAAGAGCCCGTTGTATACAAACACGCCGTGACTTCAGTTAACATTTAAAGACAAAACGCCACTTCATGCACTTGATGTTCTTTTGCTTTCCTTTCCATTTGGACGATAAAGTCAAATGGTTCTTTGTGAGGATTATTGGCTCAACGGCTATGGGTGGGGGCTTGAGTGCGGTAGCAGAGATTATTTTCTGTAAGGGTATTTTCTTAGGTTCTTAGTTTCTGAGACAAACAGAAACATGTGGTTATCTGTCATATAAAACCTTTGTGCATCTGTTTTGTCCAAAATGATATATCTTTTCTGAGTATCTTTTCAGATTTTCATTCCACTTTCAGTCTACCTGTTCTGTTACTGGAATGTTCAAGTTGGCAAGTCAGGATTTGATTAAGTTTTCTTCATGGTGTCAAGCACGTCTGTTAGATGCAAGAAAGTGCACTGAAACCTAGATAGTTTGTGTATTGTGTGAATCAAATCAGAAAGGATTAATGCAGGGTGGAGAGGTTAAGTGATGTCTGGGTGTTCTGTAGTCTGATTAGTCTTGCTAATTTTATTTTTACCTAGATGTCCTACTGTGTTGTCCTTCAGTCTTTATAATGGAAGTGTTTTTGAAATGGTTAAAAATAATCACACACACTTCCTCTCTCCCCCCTGCAACCTAACCTTGCAAGAATGAGCTACAGTCAAGGAACTGAGGAAGACTGAGTCACAAATATATAGAATGAGTAAAGGGGTCCCAGCTGTCCAGAGGGCTGACAATTAGTAATGTTATATTGAATGAAACACTTGTAATCTCATTTCTCCAAACGTTGAAACTGAAATCTGTTATTCTGCTTGCTGTGTTTTTGTATGTTCTTATGTCAAAGACATTACTAAAAACATGCCTAGTTCTGGTATTAGCTTTGTCTGTTGAAAAGTCCGTGAACAGTAGATGGTGTGGTAGTATTGGAAGTACTGTTCTGAACCCACCAGTGTTTATCCCCCTACCGCTCCCAAGATGATGTTGTGGCATTCCCAGATCAGTGGCAGCACATCAGTTGCCTCATACCCACAAGAGATAAGGGGAAGGGTGGTGTGCATGGGGTGAGGGTTAATTGTGGCTTAGGTTTCTTGTTTGTCTGGGCAGAGGTAGGAGGGTGATAACTTATCTCAAGTTTCCTTTTGTTCCTCAGCAGCATCTTATGTCCACCAGCAATCCCATTCAGAGAGGAAGTGCTTCTAGTCTTCTTTGGGATAAGTGTCGTGCTTTACTCATCTGTCTTTCAAGTGGCACCTTGATGCTACATGTACTTTCTGGCTCTGAAATTCTCACACCACCCAAAGATAACTCATCTCTTTTAGGTCAACAGCAACACAGTAACTTTAGTTTTTGATCTGAAAAGTGCAAGACCACTGTTAAAATATGAATCTACCTAAAAAGCCCCTGTAAGTATACTGTTCTCAGGCCTTAAAGGAATTAAGTAAAAGAATAAATTTTAAAATTCTAGATGCCTGGACATGTGCCTGTATTCTGGTAGTGTTAGGGTCTTGTCTATAGGAGTCATGCTCACCCTGAACTGAAGGGATAAGCTTTGCTCCCCCTCCCTCCCCCTGTTAGAGAAAGCTTTCACACACATTCTTGCCTTACATCCCATGTCTTGGAATAATGGACTTTTCCCTTCTGCCATTCTAGTGCTGCTAGAGCATGTTGGCGTCTTAAAGTGGTGACTAAAGAGGCTGTTGGGAACTGTGTAAAAGATAACTACCTACCTACTTTATCTAATAAATAGATACATACATACAAAGCTGAAACTTTTGTATTCTACAAATAAGATGTCTTTTGTGCTTTCTGAGTAGATAAGACAGTGATAATGCATAATAGAGAGTTTTTAAATACTTGTAAGCTATGAAGGATTTCTTGCTCAAACTTATGAAAGTTCTTCAGGTAATGCCCCAAAATATTTCAGCTTCTAAGTAGACTCAGTGTAGAGACACAGGAACTGAAATGACTGTCAGTACAAAGCTGGGCTGTTTCTTACCACCATAAAAGTGAAATAAAATAAAATAATAATAATAATAAAAGCTCTGTAGCTTGATATCTCCATAATTTAAACAAGATGTTTACTTCCTAAGTAGCAAATATTAGAGTGAGAAAACTGCATTCTAAGTGGATCTGAGATGGTTGCTGTGAAGAGTGATACAATGGCTTAAATACTGAGTTACACGTCGGTTTCACCAGCACTGAAGAGCTGGTACCGCTGCTGGCCGGAGTCACATCTCACTTCTTTCTCCTAGCGAAAGGGAAGCAACAGTGCCGCAAGAGTAGCTGAATTTGGAACTGGATTCAGAACTGGCACAAATTGAAACTACTTTTCCTGCTGCCCTCCCTGTCCAAGTTTAGTTTTAACCTGGATTAGTTTCCACATTGAGTTGATTATTTGGCAAGGTAAATGTTTATGCTGACTCAAAGAGCAGAGTAAGGGTGAGAATGAACAACAGGGGAACTGCTTTGTTTGTGGTTCCCTTGTGCCTGTGTAAAGTGTTTGTGAAACTGTTGCTAGCAGCAGTTCACATAGTATCACATTAACCAGGATTTTGGTGACCTTTCTAAAGCTGCCAGCGAGAGAGAGTAAAACTTTCTTATAAGTTTCTCATAAGTATATTATATTGTTACTCACTGGCTTTCCAACACTGTTTGTGATGAGGTTCTTTTGGATTAAGTGTATATCCAAGCTAGATGTGTTTCAGGTGCTGGTGGAAGGACATAGAGTTATTAGACATGCTGCCCTTTTCCAGGTTTTGCTAACAAAGTAACTATGATAGGGAATAAGCACCTTAGTGCATGTGCCTTATCTACACCCATAATATATTATGTAGGTAAATGGATGAGAGTCTAGGATATACTTAGTATTTGTGAGGTTTCAGAATTGTAACCTGTGCTTTAAACACAGGATTTTACATCTGTGTGTAAATCCTTCTGGTTTTTGAACTCTATTTTCCTAGAAGACCTGATAATATCTGTAGCTACACAGTCTTTGCTAAGCATTTTGTGTTTCACAAAGCAGAAATACTTCCCCTCCACCCCTGAAGTGCAGTATTCTGACTGTTTGGAAGGCCTTGCAGAAAGTCATACATTTGTTTTTAAAATTGAGACATTTACATTTTGAGCTTTGAATATTGCTTAAAAATCTAGCAGAGGAAAAAATACGGTTGTCTTAGCCACAAATAAAAAGACAAGATGGTGCCATTGTTTAGTCTCTTACTGGTCTATTTGTTGTTTTACTCTAGTTTTCTGTCAGTGGTTCTTCCAGGCCATGTCCTACTGGATAGAATCAAACATGCTGTAGGGAGGGCATATGTTCTGGAGAGGTATTGTAGATGGAGCAAAAACACTCCTATTCACTTCTTTAAACTAACTTCCACAAGATTTTTTTGGTTGGACTTGGAATCCTAATTAGATGGAGAATACAGCATAAGTATCTTCAAAAAGATAACAGCTTTCTCTTTTCATCGCCCAGTAAAGAGATTCTACATGAACAGCTCTTGTCAAGTCTTTCCTGTTGTCTCTACCTTGTTCTTTGTTTCCCTGCCTTCATTACTCTTCCTTCTCCACAGAGGTCATTGTTGTAATGCTTTTATTTGAGAAATAAATTTGAATTTTTTTCTGGTATGTTTCTTCCAAGGATGATGCAATCTCTTCATCCCATCCTAGTTTGAAAGAACTAGTTTAAATTAGGCTGGAATTACTTCTCAGCATGGACAAGTTTTAAATACAAATGCATTAGTGATATGCGTAACTTCTAATTTGGAGGACAAGTAAAAAACATAGAAACTCCCTTAGTGCTAGAAGTTCTGTAATGGAAATAAGGCTCATAAGATGTATTTTTAATTGGTGTATGTTTTGTCACCCTCCTGTTTAATCTCTCCAAAAATAGGGTTGTGTACAAAGGGAATAATTTTGCAGGACATCCTGAAGGGAACGTTCCAGAAGTTGTAGAAGGGAGGAAGGTGTGAGGGAAAGAATGCTGTGTTACTTTTCTCTCTTTTCTCTAGAGCTGTTATCAAATATGGGTTTCTTTGTGAGGAGGAGTCAGATACTGAATGTATTGTTTTGAGAGGTGGTGGGCAGACTAGAAGTTCTATAAATTTTTTGCTTCTGCAGATATTTCATCTGATAATTCCTTAAAATCTGCATGAACACAGAGTAGTTGTTCTATGAGGGAAATGAAGTGCACTTACCAATAGTTCTGGTTATTCAACGGATAACCAGGTTATATTACTTTGGACTGGTACTGACAGTAGGATAGAATCAATGTATTTCTGAAGATCTAAAATAGTCTGGGTTCTTGTTATTTTTGGTAAGTTGAAGATACTTATTTTAGAATCGCAGCGTATCTTCAGCTGGAGGAGACCTCTGGAAGTCACCTGGTCTGAGCACCTTCTCGTTGTGAGACCAACTTCTATGTTAGACCAGGCTGTCTGGGCTCAAACACAGTTGAGTTTTGAACTCTGCCCTCGGAGGGTGGACGTTCAACAATATCTGCAGGCAACCTCTTTTATCAGCCCCTGAATAGGTGAGCAGCATGTAATACAAGTTCCTGGTAAAAATTTCATTGGTAGTTCAGATGTAGAGTTTCCTAATTTACATGTTTAACAAGCTGTTAAATGCCATTCCATTGACTCTGCTCAGCCCTTTCTTTTGAAACCTCATTTCTTACATGGCAGGGGAGGGAAGAAAGAGGAAGGGTCCCCTTTTTTCCTCTATTGTGTCTTTGGGTGACCACATAATGAAGAAATAAGGATTTTTTTAAAATGTAAATCTGTGTTTTGTATATCTGTTGTTTCTAAATTAATTCTGGGTTTGAAATATTTGTTGTTTTCTATTTATACAGTGCTTTTTCTCTGTTCTGCTGTTAATCTCGATGTTTTTAAATTTACAGTTATCTTCTGGTTTTCAATTTTAAAATGATGTGAGAAATTAAAATTATTAACCTAATCTCATATAATACAGACTAAGTAAATTTGCTCAGTAGCTTATCAAATTTCATCTAAACTGTCTTTATACAAACCAAGAGCAAACTAGTGAAGTGCTACGGCTTTAAGTACCTGTGTTTCTTTTCAAAATTATTTTTGTGCTCTGTCAGTTTGGCACTATACTTGGGTGTATGGCTTTCTCTTTATATTGATTGAAGTTTTGACTTTATAATAGAACTTAGGTCCCAGTTTTGACTCTGTTTTATGTTGATGTCTGCTCAGTTATAACACTAAATGTTTTAATCAGCTTTTCTGTTAGTGCGAAGAGGCTGAAATTTAAGAATGGCTCTTTATCTTTAAGCCACCACTAAAAATACCAGATTGTTACATATTAGTAGTCAGAGACTGATGACTGAAATAAAAATCAGTATTTTGATGCATTGTACATATAACTTCCACCGTAAAATATATTTCTGCATACAGTATCCTCAGCAGAAATTTTCTGCATAGTTCATGCAGTTTTGATATGTGAAACCTGACCTCCAGAGTTTTTTAACTGGACATGCCAGACCATTTGCTCAAGTGGTAGTGTTGGCTGCACTCTGTACAGACAATTCTGTTTTCAACAAGGAAATGGAATAGTAATTTAATAAATCTTCATATCTAGTTTGAGTGTAATTTAAACTTCACTAGTTTAAGGGAGTGTCAAAAGTTTCTTGATTGAGAGGACTCTTCTTTCTGCCTGTTAGTTTCTTTTTGATAACTTTTTTACACTGGGTACTTTTTGTCTTTTCTTAATTTCTTGGCCTAGTCAAAATGGTTGGTTTCTTCTCTTCGCCTTCCTCCTCCTTGTTTCTAAACACTATTTCTAAATTTGTCTGGTGTGGACTGTCTACTGTGGGCTAAAGGTTTACAAACTAGTCTGTATGGATAGATTTACTCATGTAGAACTCTTGTCAAGATCTGGGTGTTATTAGGCAGTGTAGTTTCAGATTTGGCAAATGAATAAAGAATAATATCTTCTCCAGTCAGTAGATGGCTTTTAGTTTTAGGGTGTGCACGATACTGTGCATACAGCTTGACAGACATGAGTAAAGTAAGAGCAAGTCATTCCTCTATTGCACACAAGTGTTCACGGCTCTGAAGAGCCATCAATAAAGTTCTTAAAACGATGGCCCATTATCATACAAAAAATAAAAGAAACTATCTGTGCTGACAAAATAAACTATGTCAAAGAAAACATTATGCTAAATATGACATTTTATAAATATGGATTGCTCATCTTCCCCCATAGAAAATGACTTTTCCCACTGGCTGATCTTTACACATTCAGGCTCTTGAGATTCTCAGCAGTCAGAACAGCACAGCTGATGGTTTTGTAAGAGTTTGAAGTGAAGACACCATATTTTAGACCAGTGTGAATGCAGCTGGAAGTATTTAGGCTCATAGGAAAGTCTTGTCGCTGCTGTGATATTCTCAGGATTATGTTTCTCCTGTAACTGATGTTTGCTTCTTTGTGCTTTATGGGTTTTTTTCCACTTGCATATTGAACTTGCGTTCTACTATTTTTTTTAGGCTGGGAGTGCTTCAGTATTTGTTTTGCAGTTCTGCTTACATTAAAGTTGTTATATAAATAAACCTGAATTGTATTTACATAACATATGTGCATGAAGTCAGAAATAATCAATTTTGAAGAATCCTTTCTCTTTACTTTCCTGTAACTAAAGATGTGGTAACCTAGTGGGAGTTTGTTCAGGTCTTTAATACGTACTTTATCAGTTTAAAGGTAGGGATTATGTTATATGCAGAAGCATGCTTTGAGTCTTACATTACTAAGGGAAGCAAATTTGCAAGCAACAAAATATAAAAGTAGTCATTTTCGTGGCACTGATACTTTGTCCTTGTTGGCATACATGCAACAAAATGTAAGATATCAACTATAGTGACAAGGATGCAAATCACTATAGCTGTAAAGGAACTAGGGCAACCATGAATAAGAATTTTGAATTTTTCAGCTCAAAGGTATGTCCATATTTATGAAGAGATTTAGTACTTGTTAGTTCAGTTCTCAGCTAGGAAGCTGTGCATTGATCAACATGGTTTGAAGTGTGAACAGTCATCCAACGGAGTATAGTTTTGTCTTCTTAACCGAAATGTAAGAACATGGAATTGCAAGACAGTCTTCAGAAAAAACTTGAGTTCTCCTTTATATTTTCCAAAGAGACTTTAATTAGTGTAATTTAAGGGGATTTGTTCAATTACAAGTAATGAAATACTCGTGTGCGATGATTATACCCCCACTGAAAATGTGTAGCAATTTACTGTTACTGATTTAGCTGCAAAGAAAAGACAAATGCGTTCAGCTGTGTGCGTGTGTTTGCACATCACAGGGTGAGAGCCAAGGCAGCATTTTATCAGTCAGTTGACAAGCAAAACCATATTTTTGTTACCTTTTTTCCTCCTCTGATACTCTAATTAGATATTTGAATGTTATTTATTTGTTTTTATCTAGGGTGTGGATTCAGGATTTGTTCCCAGCGTTCATGATTTTGACAAAAAACTCACGGAGGCTGATGCTTACTTACAGATCTTGATAGACCAGTTGAAGGTATGGTAACTTAACTGGTGTATTTACTGTTTTGAAAGTCAGCTTGTCAGCGTGGACTTCAAGGTCTGGCTGAAAGGAAGCTCAACAGAACTCAAACAGATTCTATAAAATGGTTTACGATGACTGAAACATTCTATTGCATGTGTAGCTTGTAAATGGCATGTAAATGGCACAGATAACTTAAGTTTAATTTTAAAACGTAATTAAGTCATTGTCTTGCTCATGGTATTTTACAAATTATCTTGAAAATTTTGTCAAGTAATATGTAACTACAGTTGCAGATAGTTTCAGACGTTGTTGCAGTAGTGATAGATAATCTGCTCTTTGTCCTTGAGTGAAAACATTCTGTAGGAAGTTTGTACAAATACAGTTCTTTTGCACTTTGTACGTGTATTTTAAGAGTAGATGGGAAGGTGAGGCATGATGAGGTTACATCTCTCAGTACTCACATTATTGAGAAGAACAGTTTTTGCTGCTGGTTAGGACACTTTTCCTATGACTCAGCAGGTTAAAATTGCTGTTCAGATTGCTTCAGTTCTGCTCGTTTGGATTTTTTTTTTTTTTTTTTTTTTTTAATTCTGATATAATGGGCAAGTATTGCATGGAGGATATTCAGCAAAAAATCAGTTGCAGAGAGGGGGAAGAGCATATCAACACAAATAGAGGTAGGCAAAAGAGCCAAAATTTAAAGCTAAGCTGCAAAGACTTGATCAGGAGTTACCCTTGTCTCCAGCTCCAGAACCATCTACCACACTTCACTGAAGGTATTTAAGTCTTTACACCTTCAAATTGTGATTTCAGGCTGAGTGCACAAGGTATAGGAATTAATAATGAAAGAAGAGTGAATCTGAGGATGGACAGAGACCAAGATTACAGTCTTATTAAATGCTTTTGGGCTTGAAAATTTGGTGTTTCTAGCTGATAATATTTGAAAAAATACACTTCCAGTATTTTCACAAGTATCTCTTTCTTTTAGCTCTTCGATGAAAAACTCCAGAACTGCAAAGACGATGAACAGAGAAAAGCAAGTACATTTTGTCTTAAATATTGCTTATTTTGCTTAATTGGATGGCTTTGTGCATCAATTGCTATAGTCTATAGAGATTTAAAGTACAGTTGAAATTCATCAAGTTGTCAAAATCAGTTAAAGCAATTTGAATAACTAATTACATTATTTGTGTTGTGAATAGGTTGCAAACGGTATTTTTAGTAATACTGGATGTTGTAACATTAAAAAAGGTTTCAGTTTGCAGGAAATTACTCCTCTGTCATCCAACTGTCAAAAGCATTTTTAACTGAAGTTTTATATTTTTTTAATATTTAACAAGGATGAGTGTTTAATGTTTGCAGGAATAGCAAAGGTATTCTGAAGGGAAAAAATAATACTAAGAATCATGTATTTCACATGATCAAATCTGCATCGTGAGTAGTTCTGTGACCGGCATGCTGAATGTTGGAAGTCTGAGAATATCGTAATTCATCCACCTTAGGCAAGGATGTCAGAAATGTAACTTACTGTGTGGGGAGCACTACTTTTTTAGCGAGGTTGTAATTCGTTTAAGTGTTGTGGGGTTTTTTTGCACCCCCTCCTATTTCATTTCCAAGTCAAGTTTTTAGGTCAGAGCTGAGTCTCTGTGCTTAAGAAAGGCTGGCACGTACCTTCGATGATGTGGCTTTGGCAGAAACTAGCGTGCTGCCTTTTACACGAATTTGTGTGCTGTGAACGGGAGATTTAACGTTTCCTTATGAAAGGCTTGTTACTGAGGAGTTCCTTTTATTTTCAGTAAACACATTAATTTCAACATCATAAAGTAGTGATGGACTTCATCCTAGTTCCCTTCCCCCCAGTTTCAGTTGTGAAAAACAAGCTGATGATCTCTCGGTGTTTGATTTCAGTTTTGAAAACAGTTTGCTTTCTGTGATTAGTTTACTGCTTTATAATGGCTGTGACCTTTCGTGTGTTATCCATCTTGTTTGATGTGTTATGTGATGTCTTAAGGACTTCACAAGTGATGGTCTTTCTGGAGTTGTTTTGCATGTACAAGCTTTTAAAATTGAAGTACTGGTGTTCTTTGTATAAGTGTGTTTAATCTGTAGACAACTGACCAAAAGAGTAAGATCTGAAGATTTTTTATTTCTCCTTCCATACTTCTTACTAGGAAGAGTTGTCCTTCGATTTTGACCTTTCTCCAGATGCTACTTTGCAGATCAGGCAGTACTTTGTTTTTCCCTGTGACAGTGCTTCTAATCCCTGGAGACTTTCCTCATGCTGTGCTGATTTCTTTCTGTATCTCTGCAAGGTATCTATGGAGCAGACAGATTGACTTTAGAGAGAAAGCAGGAGGCTTGTTTAGAAGAGGTCAGCTTCCTCCAGTTTTTAAATCTTTATGAGGGTTGCTATTACTATAGATTCCATTTATTCTCTATTAAAAATGAAAAAGTCTCGGCGAAGCACTTTTTGATCATGTCTCTTCCTGTACTAAAACAGCTAAGAGGTTTTTTGATACTGTATTTAGCAGTTTTCCTTTTTGTTTTTGTTCAGCTATCAGACTGTGAGCTGAGTGTAACCTGCAGGATGCTTCCATCCAACCCAGAGTTTGTTCCTCTCAGGAAGCAAGATTTGTTTATTTGAGTGTTACGTGCTTCCCAGTTAGCTGAGTGCTGTATTCTGCAACTGTTTATGACCAGGCATTTAAGACATGAGCTTCTGTTTTTGCAAGCGTACGGAGCATTGGATGAGCTGGTTCTTAGTTTACAGAATATTTTCTTTTGAAGGTGATGGTATATGGTATAGGTGTTCTGAGATTCTTCAAGGTCTCTTCCATATGTTCTTTCTGACACATGGTAATCTGTTGAACTCGAAAGAAGACAGAGCAGATACAGACTTGATGAATTTGAAGACTGAGAAATATTGCGATTATCATTAATTCCCTGTGTTACATCGATACTCCTGGCAGAACTACAACTAGCAGTGTATAGCTGGTTCATACTGTCTTGCAAACATACCATAACTAGCAGTGCTACCGGTTTTGCTGAATCTACTGATGGAGTACAGTGCATATATACCGTTACGTTGGAAATAAAAGAAGGTGTATGATCAGAGGGTACTGGCATTTTAAGGTGAAGACAAACTAGGGCCTTGCTTTCTTGCAGTGTTAGCAAGAGATTGGTGAGAACTTGAAGTTGACTTTTCTGTGCAGTTTTGTGAAACTGTCCTGACCATACGTATCTGGGAGAATAAAACCATAAGCATTCAAGAATATCAGAAGAGCAAAGAGGTGTATATTTGGCAGACTGGAACAAAGCTGACATCACTTAATAAGATTTTGGAGGGAAGCGTAACCTGCTTAAGCTTGGTTCACAACGAGTACATTTTGTGGAGTAAACCCAAGGCTGAGCACGTGGATTCAGGAGCTGGCTGCCCCTGCTGCCTCTCATTGCTGGATGAGCTGATCCCTCTGTACTCACATGGTTGTTGAATGAGGCAAAAATAATGTTCTGTGAAATAAAATTAGCTTTCTATTGGCTCTCCAGTGGCTTAATAAAAAAATCAGATGTCACGGAGGTGCAAGTAGGTGGACTAGTTTCAGCAGCAGTCTGCGATTTGGTTAGATTAGATATAGCTTGTGGCTGCATTCTGCAAATCTAAGTCTGCAGGAAATTGATGTTTCATTCAAAAATATGTGTATTCATTACCTAAAACTAGGGAAACTATCATATTAAAATTTTATCTTCATCAGTTTTCAAAGAGTAGGGATGTTGAAGAGAGAAAATTTTGAGAACTTTTAGTAGTAAATTATAGATTGATTTTATTTTTTATTGGTAATGTTTTTAATCTTCAACGTATCTCTTTGATTTCCCTTACAACTTTGTATTTTTTAATTTATCTCTAGTGCTTACTTTAATACAAGCCTATTCTAAGTTTAAACAAAAGACAATAATAGATTTACAAGGATTGCAGCAGCATGTATACCTAACAATGTGGTTCTGTACAGCTGATGAGACGAGATATAAGCGTTCTCCTAACTTCTCCAAACCAACCACTCTTGTAAGCCTGCTAAATTTGAGTGGTATTGTCACTAGGTATCATCCACGTTTTTGTTTGAGTTTTTTGTTGTTGTTTTTTTTTGTTTGTTTGTTTTGTTTTGTTTTTTTCCTCTGTAGTGTCTTATCTATTGTACGTTTGCATAAGATCTTACAGGGGGAGAGTTCAGACTTTATTTTATGGCTGCTTACATCATCATTCTAGAATAACATGTTGCTCTTAAAAATACAGAGACTTTCGTGTCGATGGTTGCTTTGCCCTGAGTACCAGGGCTGATGCTCTTTAGAAGGGTCTTCCCAGGGACTGAGTCTGTCTGACTTGCCTGTATTTATTCTCATAATTTTGTGTAAATTTTTAAAGACAGAATTCCAGTTCCCTGTACTGTATTCTTGCAAGGTATCCATACAGCACAAATGTGAAAAATATTGAATTAATGTGTGCTGTTACTAAAGTTGGCCAGCTCACAAATAATTCATTTCCACAGAGGAAAATATTATGATTGTATAATTTGTGGATAGGCCTTGGAAACCAGGTGCCCTGAGGTTTTTCTCATTTCAGATCTTCAGTGTGATCTTGGACAAATTCCCTTTTATTTTTTTCTGTACCTATGTGTGAGAATAGCAATATCTTAATCTACTGTTTGGAAAATTACAGATGGGTAGGGGGAAAACAGCTTTACTGAATTCCATTATATGGCTAGACATCACTGTCAGATTTTCAGCAAATATTGTATCAGTGAAGGGAATGAGACACTAAGTTACTTGGTGTGTAAATACTCTATACCACATTGGGGAAAAATACATAAAGAATAATCAAAACTGCTGACAGCTGCCTACAGTTGGCTGTAAAGTTTTGAGGCAGAATGATTTATTTCAGCTGCATAATCTTTCATCTGACAAGATCTGGATGTTTGGGTACATTGCCTATTCTGTTTTGCTGCTAAAAGGCTCAAAACTTCACCACTGTCATACTTAAATGCTTTTTTCAAAATGTGTTCATAAAGTTTGGACTGGAAGTATAGTAGAGACATGAAAAAGAAGACAAATGAATTTTTAGCTGTTGGCATATTTCTCTGCTAGTAGCAGAAGTAAATATTATATAATGTTGTGATATAACATGCCTGATACGCTACTTCATAGATCAGCATGGTCCAGTCTTTCCAGTGGCAAAGGCTGGGGCTGGGTGCTATTTGGCTGCCTCTTGACAATTAAATCATGAAGAAAATCTATAGCATCCTTTGAATAGTATAGAGAAAAGAGCATAACTGAAAAAAAAATTCCCCAGGTGTTGGCTGAGAAACCGTCAGTGCATTTTGATTTTTTTTTTTTTTTTTTAATCCACAAGCTGAGACTATTCATTTCTGTAGATCTAGAGATGCGTGTTGCTCTCTTACAGTGTAGAATTGGGTTTGCAGGGCTGTGTGAGGAAAAAATGTCCCTTTACACACTTCCGTTATTCAAGATTCATAAAGGCTGTGACTCTAGTCACATGAGACTCATATTAATCAAAACAAAGAGGTCCTGTAATTGAATTCGTAGAGGTTCAGTGCTGAGACCAATTTAATAATTTTGCCTTCTGCAGACAGAGCCAAGGACATCAACAGGATGCATATGCCTCTTAGATAGGTTGTGCTTCTGTGTAAAGCGGCGTGCAGATGCCTTTTGCGTGCCTGAAGTGCAATTCCACACAGGAAATCTTTAAGAACCAGTGTTTCTAGATAAAATTAAGTAGGCAGATTTCCAGATGCACTTTTACTGGAAGCTTAGAAAGAGTAGAAACATGTGTGCACTGTTATTTTCCATGATTTTTTTTAAACTTTGCTTAACTGCGTATGTTTATTGTACTTGTATGATGGTAATTTCAGGTAATATTGATTGTTGGAATGTTCCACCATTCAGTACCCTATATAAGGTATAAACTGAACTTAGAGTGAATCTTAGTATTGTATGTTGGTTTTGATTGTGCTGTGTAAAACCAAAGTGTAGACTTTGGATAAATATGCATAATGTCACTGATCAAAAATTCCTTATTTTGTCATCTTTAAGCTTTACGTGTCAGTTTGGCTTCTGTCTTGTCCATTACAAAATGAAAATTGTGTCTATACAGAAACAGTCTTTAGCATACAGGTTGCTTTTTCTCTCCTATGTCAATTTAAAATGTAGTGTTCGTACAGTATTTAGGTTGAACTAGATGCTGGAAGAGCTGTCTTTAACCACACTATTTTTGTTTTACAGAAAATTGAAAGTCTCAAAGAAACAACCAGTGTAAGTCTATTTAATTTTTATATCTATCATATATAGATTCTGAAATTCACCTTATTTTCTTGAGAATGTTTTTAAAGCTTTTTGCAGAAAAGTGGTTCTGGTGCTGTATTCCGATTTATGTCCAGCACCTTTGAATCATAAAATCATAGAACAGTTGAGCTAGAAAGGGACTCTGAAGGTCTGTAGCCCAGTCCCATGCTCAGAGAACAGAGCAGGTTGCTAAGAACCAAATCTAGTTGTTGTGTGTAACTCTAAGGATGGAGGCTCTACAGCCTCTCTGGCAATCTGTTCCAGTGTTTGAGCATCCATAGAATAAAACAATTTTTTCTTATGTTTAAGATGAATTTCCTCTATTTCAGTATACGACCATTGCCTGTTAGGTCCTGTCTGTCTCTGGAAAAAAAAAAGAGGGGGGAAGGGAAAGTAAGGGTTCTACAGAAGTGAGTGTCCATTTAGTTCTCACCCAATATTTCAGTTCATATTCTGTGTCATAATAAAAATACCTGTAAATACCAAATATTATAGTAACGCAAGGGGTTTTTTCTGTTATTTTTGTTTTCTTAGAGCATGGTAGAATCAATAAAACACTGCATTGTGTTGCTACAGATTGCTAAAGTAAGTACACTGTAAATATTTTTAATTTTAATTATATTAATTAAAATTAATAATTAATCTGTGTGAAAACAGTTGAAATCTAAACATGCTTTCTGTATGATTCAGGAGATATATAGATAGGTGTAAATGGTATAAATTGATCCTGAGTTCCATAGCAGTCAGTCCTGTTAATATTCATGGTAACAGTTGTGTTGATAACAAAGCTTTGATTTTGAGCTAACTTTCTTTTTCAGAGTTTGCTATTAGACTAAATAAGAACACCAGCAAACGTAAGGGTGACAGAATAGAAACTTAACAAAACTCTTATTTCTGCTTCATTTAAGAGTGTGGCTAACATAAAAAGAAAAAGGGAAGGGTGTGATGTTAATAACCTAAGTTGGTTTTACAAGGTTTTTAAGAGGTCTAAAGTTCATGATGACGTTGGAACTTCTTGAAGTAAGAATTGTTTTATTTGGGAATGCAATATGGGTAGTGCCCTTGTGCTTTTCACTGAAATATTTTGTTACTTTTCAAACTTTAGTGAGATTTGAGGCGGGGTTTTTTGTCAAGTACTGTATTTAGGATATGTTAGTTACAGGCTGCTGATTTGTAACTTGAAACCAAAGTGAAGGAAGACGGTGTTTTGCAAATTAATTTATGGTATTGTCAGAACATAATGATGAATTTAATGAATCCTGATTTATTCAGAAATAGGCTTAAGTTATTCATTTTTTTCTGGAGTCTAGATCACCTTTTTTCTTTTTGTAGCTTTCAAAACAATACTGCTCTTTGTCTTCATTCTAGATGCCTGATACATTGTGAAAAATTTTGCGGCCAGTGAAAATTGAAGTATTTAGAACCTTTTAGGATCAGCAGTCATTCACTAGAAGGCTCAATGCATATTGGGTGAAATTCAAATTTCAGTCAGTAGCTTAAAAATTCTGAAGAAAAGGTGCATTAGTTAATGGGTTTATATAAAACCAAAACAATTTTGCAAGTAGTAGGATACATTGGAAGAGTTTTGTGCCACATGAATCCAGAGCTAGAATAATCTTTATTTAACATGCAGTGGTACTATTTGAATAATTCACTGTCGCAACAGCGAGAAAAGCCTTGTCAGTACTTCATAATTTGCTGGTGTTGAGTACTGGGTATATTTAGAATTGTTTTGGTACAGTGAAACCAGCAGACTGTATGTCATTCTTTGGGGATTTGGTGGAGTCAATTGTAGATAGATGAGATGTCAATGTGCTGATTTTCTTATCCTGCTGTGTGAGACTTGCTGTATTAAGGTAGCAGTTAGAGAAACCCTGTGCAAAGAATGACTTGCTCATTAGTGTATAAATGCATTTAATAGGTGTTATTTTCAGAGGTTTAATTCCTATGAAATTTTGTTCTTTACTTGTAAGCTCTGCTATGTAATTAGCAAATCTGAAAGAGCAGAATTATAATCTGTTTTTCAGGTTCTTGCTCAAAGCTGGTAATAGGTGGCCGAGTTAACTTTATTGTTTCTATTGAATATCAAATTCCATTTCTGCTATGGGAAAGTTTATTGGGGGACAGACAAATATGAGTGCTTAGCTTGTGCTGATGCTAAGCATATTTTGAAGCTCATTAGGTAGTTTGCTGCTAATGGACAAAACTGAACTTGTAGAGGCACTTTTCATCATTTTTTTTAATTGGATTCAGTGCTTTACTAATTCAACTACCATATTAAGCATAAAAATAGGTGGAATTTGGGTCCCTCAAAAATGCTAAAACTTGCTTTGTGTTACTCTAGTCACAAGTCCTTCTTTCAGCACCAGTAAATATTAACCAGTGTAAACAAGTGGGTTTATCCACTGGGGAGTGGGATTCTTTTTTTCCTAAGCCGTATCTAAATCTCTTGTAGAAAGAGTGAAGGTGGTTTAAATGAGTGGTTTATGTGCAGCTAATTGAAAGTTAATCCACATATAGTGAAAAATACCCTCCATAAATCTTCCTGCTATTTTAATAACCTTTATTCCACTTCATCTCTTCTTCTTCCTCTCTATTTTAGGCAACTTTACTTGTTGACTACATGACATTTGTTTCCCCCTGTCTGCCCCTTTCTATAAACTGCTGTAGGAAATTAAGAATAGAGGGGGTTTTGCTTTATTTTTACAGTTCTGTAAGTTGGATGTTTATGAAGCATTATACATGTAAAAGTGTACTGCGTCTGACTCATAGCTTTCTGTTTCCCAGTGTAGAACCTTTTAAGATTCTTCAAGTTTTTTTTCCCAAAGCTGCAAGGCAAGTATGGCTGCTGACTTACACTGCTGCAAATAAATCATTAACACCACCCCTGCACTTCATTTTTACTTCTACAGTGCCTTTCTGACTAGGAGACGGACTTCACAATTACCTTCTGGTTGTTTGCATACCTCAAAAATTGTTACCACTTCTCTATACACTCAGAACACCCGTGTTTCAAATACACGGCTATTTGTTATTTGGATTATTTGGGTACTCTGAGGCAAACATAGGTTTTTTTGGTGGTTTTTGGCTTGTTGTTTGTTTTTGTTGTTTTTGTAATTTTGTGTTAAGTTGAGCAGTTTGTGGACACTTAAAACAAGCTGCCTTAGGACTCGGACGGTGAAATTTTCATTAAACTTACAGTAAATCAAGTGTGCAATCGTGCCACTTGTACTTGAGGTGACCCAAGGCATTTTCAAAATAATGAAGCAAATACCAGCTTAATAGGAATATGTTCTAACACATACGTTGCTTATCAAAAAGCAATCAAAATAAACGAAGTGGGATGGATAGATGGAGCACTTGGATTGTGTTGTCCCCTTGGTGTGTACGACAGCTGAGGATGCCCAGCTTTGCTGATGTGTGTGTTGTAAAACACATGTAATGGTCTTAGAAATATGAAAAAAGTGCTTTATGATGTAGCTTTTATCATTTAAATATTTAGTTTTGCATCTTTTGACTTTTTCACTTCATCATTTCTGGTCATTCTTGCCTGCCCAGTTTTGTGGCGTTTCTGCCTTCGTTAATTCCTCAAGGTGCTGCGGTGCTGATTGTGCGTCACTAGGCTAGGATAGCAAGCTTCAGTACCAATGCAGCATCTTTGTGTTTTATTTCTTAGGTCTTAGAGATGATAGCATAATGTGGAAATTCTGTACATTGGGGGGGAAAAAAAAAAAAAAATATTTATTTCATTTGGACTCGGGTGTTATTCTTCCTTCTTTGTAAGTTTGCAACCCAATGGAAGTCATTGCCCTTAGTGTCATTTTTGTCATGGAAAGCCTTTCTTAAGAAATGTCAACTAGCAGACATGATATTTGAGCAGGCTGTTGCCAACTATATAAGCTAAGGAAGAATGTATAAAGTATCAAAACGTAAGTCTGTACCAACTTCCATAATACTCTTTACAGTTGTTTTTTTTTTCCCCTTGTTCCTCTTAACAACTGGAAATTTGGGGAAATGCTCTGCAGACAAGTCTTGAGGTTCACACTGAACAAAGCTATGGATGGATATAATGGCTAATATGAACTTTGCAGCCAAAGTGAAAAGATTTGGCTTAGTGTTCAGTAAAATTTATACTGTTGCTGGTGCAGTGTTAAACGATGCCAACTGTAGATGGGCATTAGCTTGTCTGTAGCTCATGTAATTTCCCCTTATGACAGTTTTGTTCCATGCATTACCTGCTCTTTCACATATGCTTTTAAGCAAAAAACCCCAAATCCTAAATTGTAAATAATCTCAAAAACATTTTAAAACCTAGTGAATACCAAAAAGCAAAAGTTAAAACCATTTAACTTAAAAAGGCCCTGTGCCTTTCAAAAGCAAAGGGTGCTTTAGAAAACTTGAGCTGTGTACTGATTGCAGTCCTTCAGAAATGGAGAACTTTGTCTTTTGGCTTTCAGGACGTCACTGGTGCTGCAAACAGTGTTTTGGGGGCTCTTAGCTGTTTGGGAAGAACCTACGTTCCAAAGCGTAATTGTGTTCTACAGTGCAGAAAGGATAGTTTTGAAATTGTTGAAACTTTTGTGGACAGATCTGTGGAAAACTCTGATCTTCAGAGGTGCAATGACTTATGTATAGAATTGTATCTTCTAAGTTTAGTTACGTTACCACATGATGAGGAATATTTTATGGCTGAAAACGTAAACGTTCCTGAGAGAAACTTGCTGTTCTCACTTAACACAGAACTGATAAGTCATGCAAGATTGTTATGTTGATATTTGTAACGTTTCTTCCTTAAGGACCAAAATAATGAGGAGAAGCACGCAGATGGACTTATAGTAAGTTTAAATCTAATATTTATCTCCCTTTATTTCTGCAGAATTGTGAACAGAGGCCTGAATTTCCACTCATTTTGCAACATACCTCCTTTCTCTAATTTACTGCTTCAAGTGTCTTGTTAAAATCAGAGTCATTAGTTTTGGAGGTGGGCTAACACCTTTAGAAAATAACGTGATCAGTTTTCTGCCGAATGTCTCCAAAGGCAGTGTTATAGCTGAACACTTAGATGAAAGTCTGCCATGTGAACAGGTGAAAGGGAAATTATTGGGATAGAAACAGTTTTGTGTTCCATCTGAAGTATCTTTTTGTGGGAAACAGATCAGCTCTCCGTGTGCTTCCAGTACTTTGTCCCTTCAACACTGCTGCTCATTTGACGCGAAGTTGTATAATGTCTGTTTAAGCAATGTTTCTTCTTTAACATAACTTCTCCCTTCTAATGTAACTTCTGTCACCTTTAGTTTCAGTTGCATGTGACTTCTCTTTCTTCGTTCTCTTTTTGTCACTTGAGTACATTTCAGATAATTTTCTTAGGAGATTGGTTTCCGTAAAACGTAACTCTAAAAATCACAGTGTGTTTTCATTACAGCTGACAGTAATTCCCAGGCTTTATTTGTCTTTCCATTATGCACAGCATTAGTGGTCTGATTTTCTGGTGTGAACTTTGGAGTAAAGATGCACATGCAGATTTTTATTTCATGCATATTGTGAATAAGATGAACAATTAACCTGTGGGTAGTCACGTAACTCAGGTCTTAGTGTCTTGGAGGAGGTTCTGTTGTGTGCTCTGGAAAAGAGGTTCTGCAGCTGGAAGCTACTGCGGGTAGGGGTGGTATGAATGTTTGATCTGCAACGCAGAGACTTCATATAGATATTACAACTTCTAGTCTGAATTTGATTAGCCACTATTCTGATTATCTGTGGGCTGACTTATACTAGGGAGAAATACCAGGTATTTCTGTAGGACTGTGTTGACCGATGCATCAGATTGTGAAGACTGAAATTTTGATGCTTTTGAGGTCAACGTTAGCTTGGGCTAAAGGTCAAGGTTTCACTTTGACTATATTCCTGCCTAAGTTTAATGTTTGATACCATGGTGGGATGATGATCTTGCTGTTTCTATGTGGCTCGTTCTAAGTTGTTACTAAACTCGGAGTAGGAGAATTTCAGATCTGCCTTCATCTGCTTCTAAACCATGAAGGCAACACCCAAAATATCCAAACGAAACTTCATGTTGCAGTGTGGAGAATTGTTTAAGGATAAGGTTACAACCCTGCATACAAAACCAAAGTTACCTTGGTTTTGGTTTTGTTTGATTTTTTTTTTTCCCCCCCTGTGTCATATTTCTGTATCATATACATTTCTGTATCATATATATTATTAGTTTCCCTAAAACAAAGGGAGAGAGAGATTAGCAATAGCATCCTGTGTATCATAGGACCATCTTGATTTTTATTTTTTGTACTTCTGAAGATGGAATCATGATTTTAAACTGTGAAGTATGTGGGACAGGGACCTACCTGTGTTGCATGCATGATTGCACAATCAGTTGATGTGTAAGGGATGTTGATTTTATGCTGGAATACAGTGGAATAACAGTATATATACTGGATTATTTATTTGTATACTAATTAGTAACACCAGTGAGAGTGCAGAACAATTTTTATGTCATTTATTTTAAGCTGGAGATTTTTTTAGAGAGAAAAGGGAGTAATAGTTTTGTTTTCAATTAAACAAATCCAGTGCTATAAAAAAAATTAAAATCTTCACTGATTTTTAATGTAGGATAAATTTCAGAATTGCAGTTAACCAGAGAAGGAGGCAAGAGAGAAGTCGTCTTTTAGTAGGAAAATCAGAGGAAGGTTAAAATGACTGTTTCCCTCAGTCTACATGCAAGTAGTCATTAATAGACTAAAGGGAGGGAAGGACAGTTGGAAACTCTCTTTCTAATGTTTTAAATATTGATCTAAAAAGAGGACAGGAATAAACATACTGACTAAATGTAAAGGCAAAGCTTATCTACACTTTTAAAAAGCAGAACTTTTTTTGAAGTAGAACTGTATATTGTATGACCTTTCTGTGCTTAATATTCATCTATTAAGCACAGCAGCAAGATTTCCTAACAAATTGAAGCAAAGATTTTTGTAGTTCTGATGCAGATCAGTGGTTTTAAATTACAGATAACAAAATTACAGGCCAATGAAGCAAGGCAAAATCATGCTAGCTGGGATTAAAAGACATTGCAATTTGGTTTTCCAAGAGGCTTGTTGTAGAAAAGCCAAGAACCTATCCTGAAGTTGGTGGCTTCTGTGAGTGTTGGGTCGAATCAGTGCTTCATTTTCAAAGTACCCACCTTCATAAGTAGATTGAAATGTCCTTTCCTGGAGATGCACTGAAAACTGTCACCTTGCTGATGATTCTTGATTTAATTTATGGGTTGATTTACTATGGTCTGGACAAAATAATTTTTGAAAAAAATTTTAAAATACAGCTTACTTATCCTAAATTTTGCCAGATAATTTGCATCTACCTTTCCACTGTTTGCATGCAGTATTTATTAATGGACATTGGAATGAATACCAGAAGCTAGAACTTGAAATAAGAATTCTTTATAGGACAATTCAAATCTGTATCAAATTCAGTTTAGTGTAAAATCTGTGTAAAGGATTGAAGTATTACCACTTTGCAAGTATTTCTCATGTCCTCAACTGTCAATTTGTGTTTAACTTTCTCTCTTAGGAATTTGCTGTCTTGCATCTGGGCATTTCTTGTGCTCACAATGTTCTTGCTATCTATACTTTATTTATTTATTTTAAACGGAGGGGGGAAAAAAGTACTTTTCTTTCTTTTGTCTCAGAGCACCATAAACCCTGTTGACGCGGTTTATCAGCCCAGTCCTCTGGAGCAGTCAGTGATCAGCACGATGCCTTCCCAAGCGGTGATACCTCCAGGTATGGTGTGCAGAAAGAACCTCTGTGGGAATACTCTAGAGCAGAGCAGGATGCAGCTGCAATCCAGATGTTGGGGCTGCGGAACGGTGGGCAGCTTCTGTGCCACCCACGCGGTCAGTACAGGTGCAGTTAGTGGTGCAAAGGAAGGGAGAGGAGCAGGTGTGGAGCTTCTTCAGCCCCCAGGTAAATCTACCCTTAGTTCTGTGGATAAGCTGGTGTATTTTATCATACTTGCTCTAAATTACTAGCTTACATTTCTAATATACTTTCTTAAAATAAATGAAACTATAATTTGCAGAAAACATACATATTTTCTAGCTAAATAACTGCATTTTTTAAAAGCCATCTTTGCTTAATGATAAAAAAGAGCTAGATAACAATGACAGAAACATTTTTTCTGTCTGAATGGCTTTAATAGAAACGGATTCAGTTTTCGAAAGTGAGGTGAAATAATGTGGAATCTCCTTCCCAACAAAAGTTATAGTTCTCATATTTAAATGGGGCTTTTGGGTTTAACGTATCAAAATATCCCCTAGAACCTGCTCAGTTGTGCAAGTCAGAGCAGCGACCCTCATCTTTGCCAGTGGGACCTGTAGTAGCGTCGCTTGGAAATCAGACTCCAACACCAAATAGTACAGGTACGGTTCTGTGTAACTGTCTTATTGAAGTACAAGAAACAAAACCCAAATATATACTTATCTGTAACCACTGTAATTAGCTATTAAGATAACATTGTATTGGCCTACATATGTGTTTGTATGTGTTGCTTTTAATCAACATATATTACAGTGTTGTGTTAAACTCAATTATTTTGCTCTTTCTCTCCTCTATGGATACATAAGACACAGGAGTATTACCAGCTTCCTTTCTCGTGTCCATCAGTGCAACTTGCACTGATGGACTACAATAGATACCTTGAAACAAAAGTTGCTATAATTATCTGTTTACAATTCCTATGATATTTTAAGGTGGCTTAAAACCATAGCTACACACTTAACATATTTTTAATTGATCTCTCTGCATTGACTGTCACTTCCTGATCAGTTGTCTCGATTATATTGTCTAATCATGTTAAAATCTTTCAGCTCCCTCCCAAGTTTTTTTTTCTAAACTTGTATGTAAATGATTTTGTTGTTAATTGATTACTACCCTTCCTTCCCACAACACTGATATGTGTTTTAAACAGTATTTGCCCCATCTGATGGGAAGTTTGGGTTTTTTAGTCTTACTCTAAGTATCTCATCTTCTAGATAGTTTCTGATGATTGTTGTGTAATGACCTCTGCTGTGCCTTAGACCCCCACAAAAGGTCTGTGTCAGTGTTAACCTGGTTTGTCTTTATTGCTATGACTTTTTGGAAAAACTGAGAGTTGGTAGTGAGACAGGATTCACATAACCTGTTTTAGAAACCGTATCCATTAGATTTTGTCCCAAATGTATTTGTAGGTAAATTGGAAATAGATGGTTTGGGTAAGTAGAATACAAGTTGAGTGAAAACTGGCTGGACTGCGAGGCTCAAGATTTGCCATCAGCTGTGTGAGGTCCAAATGGCAACCAAGTGACTATTTGGTGTTTCTCAGGGTTTGATACTGAGTCCAGTACTGCTGAATGTCTTGGGTGACCTAGACATGGACCTTGCCAAACTGGGGAGAACAGAGCTCCCATTTGGAGAGGCTGTGACTGACTGGGGAAGTGGACTGACAGAAACCTCGTGAAGTTTGGTGAAGGCAAATGCCAAGTCCTCCAGCCAGCTGCCCTCAGCCTGCCCTCTTGCACGAGGTTAGCTGCAGCTTGGCTGGTACAAAGACATGGACCACCAAGACTTGGAAGTTGAGGCCCATGATGTACTTAGAGGCTGACAAAGCTGGGTTTGTTCAGCCCTAGGAAGATCAAGCTAAAGATGGATGTTACTGCTGTTTTCTGCCAGCTGTTGGGAGGGTATGAAGGAGATATAACTGGGCTCCTCTTGGGGATGTACAACAAAAGAATGAGGCAGTCAGCGCAAGTTGTAAGAAGGGAAATTCCCAGTAGATACTAGGAAATGTTTTTGTTTTATGATGAGGGTGATCAAACTTTGAAATAGGTTCTCCATAAAGATTATGGAATCATCTTGGGAGGGATTTAAAACCTGATTGGATGTGATTTTGAACAAACTAGTATAACTTTGAAGTCATCTGAGACTCAAGTGAGGAATTGGACCAGATGACTTCCGGAGGTCCCTTCCAACATAAGTCATGCTATGAATCTATACAAGTTTTCAATATTGTTGTTTTGCCTTTAATCAACAGCTTTGGGGAAAACAGCCTTATATTTTACTGTTTTTCTGTGTTCTTGATTTTCCTAGTGACCTTTCTCTTGTTGTCTGTTAAATGAAACTGAATGTGAACCTGACGAAATGTCACTTCTAATTTCGTAAGGTATCATACCTTTTGAGTTCATGTTGGTCTTGATTGATTTGAACCATCTTACTCTTAAGTTAGAACTGGTGGATTTTAAACTTGTTTGTTTTTGTTAAATTTGTAATTTTTAATACTTCATAGGAAGTGGGCAGTCAGCACCTAGCAGCAGTCTCACTTCTCCAAGCCATGTCAACCTGTCTCCAAACACAGTCCCAGATTTTTCTTACTCAAGCAGTGAGGATGAATTCTATGATGCTGATGAATTCTATCAGAGCAGTTCTTCCCCAAAGCGATGTATGGAGTAAGTAGCTGAATGTGTGCAGTGCATGCTGAATACAATTTTTACCTACAAGAGCATGGCTTATCTGCTTGTAGAAGTTAGTTAAGCTAAATAAGCAAATAAGCCACATCAGTTAAAAAAAAAAAAAGCAGAGTGAGGCGAAAAAGCCACTCCGTGTTACAGAATAAGATGAGCCCTTCCTGCAGCACAGTCACCTGTGAGAGATGCACTTTCCTCCTCTGCTCCTTCCTATTCCATCAGGTATATATGTTGGCAAAATTCTAACGTAAACCAAACTTAGGAAGCAACCAGCTCGGAGATTTAATCTGAGACCATGAAGTATTTCATATGCATTGGTTGCAGCTTTTGGTAAATAGCCAATTCCCTCTCACTTTTACTAAATTTCTTTTTTTTAGGTTGATGACCTTTCATAAAAATCCCTATTTATTCTTCTTAGTTTAAAGAGATGCTACACATTTCAAAGAGGAATTAGTCAGCTGTTTTATGCTTTCAGATTGTTATTACCTTAGACTGCAGGGTTTCCCATTTGATCGGCTACAGTCCATTTTAAGTTTTCTGTGAATTAGCACGTATATTGATGTCTGTCAGTAAACTCCTTAGGGAACTGATGGCTATGTATGTCAAATTGTAATGATTTGTTCTGAATTAGTTCACTGAATTTTGGGCATTTATGAGTCTTCTTTAGTTCTTCAGGGTCTGCTGCAGTTCTGACTCGGAGCAGCACAGGAAGCAGCATGAAACGTCCAGATACTACAGAGTCCCTCAATTCTTCCATGTCTAATGGAACAAATGATGCTGGTAAGTGACTGCCTGAACTTTCATGAGGAGCTCTTGATTGTTAATCTCTGTGTAAACTCTGTCAATATATGTATGATCATGTACATATGACAAGCTACTTGTGGAGAATGGTTTCTCTACTGTTTCTTTGCTAATGGAAGACTGTTGAATTGTAGGATTTAAGAACCTTACATTTATAAATAATATTGGTTTGACAGCTAATATAACATGCTAATTAAATACAGTCTGTCTTTGAAGGTTTAGAGAAAAACAAAAGCAATTTGGTCTTTCTAGATCTCTTTGATCCTCCTGATGATCAAGATGATGATGGGGAAGGAGAATCAGTGGAAGAACATAAGAGTGTTATTATGCATCTATTGTCACAAGTTAGATTAGGAATGGATCTAACAAAGGTAAACTTGCTGGCTGTTCATGGGGAAGGGAGTGGGAGTAAAGCCTGAATTCTGTGTAAACCAGTTCAATGTTAAAAGAATAATTCATGTTTGTTCTCAGAGCTAGTTAAGCAATAATCTCTCTCTAGCATGGTATATTTCAATAGGAGTTGTTACTGGGAAGGGAAAAATGAATGCAGAATAAAAATATTCAACTGCTAAAATATGTTTGGGAAAATAGTTTGCTATCAAAAATAGCTGTTTGGTCTCCTTGAACCTGGTCCTTGGAATGCCTGTAAAGCTGGGATGTCAGGAATGCTGTATGCAGTAGGAATGTTTTTCCTGTCCTTTAGCTTCCTAGAAAAAAAGATCTACAAGATCCCAGTGTTTGTGGACATTCAATAGGACATGAATTAAATAAAAGGGGAAATCAAACATATAGTGAAATGCTTTGCTTAAGTGGTATATTGTTGAGTAAGTTGCTTGTGTATTTTAAAATGCTGTATGTACGACTGGCAAGTAAAGAGTTGGATGGATTTTTCTTCAATTCTATTCACGTTTCTGTCTCACGATAGAATGAACAGCATTTTGAAGGTGTTGATCTTTCTAGGCAGCTTGGTTAAACTTAAACAAAGTAATTCCAGATGGAAAAAGAGTAGGAGAGATCAATCCTGTCATAATTTCCTTAAGTAGATGACTTTTAACTGTCCAACCTGGAACTCACAATGGACAATAAAAAGATAAAACCTTTCTGGTGAAAAAGCCAGCCGCTCACAACTAAACTACAGAAGGTTTC
Source organism: Patagioenas fasciata (assembly GCF_037038585.1). Classification (NCBI taxonomy): domain Eukaryota; kingdom Metazoa; phylum Chordata; class Aves; order Columbiformes; family Columbidae; genus Patagioenas; species Patagioenas fasciata. Next base: position 22,631,182 of record NC_092525.1, on the reverse strand, counting down.
TGGCAGTTCTGAATAGGAATTGGAAAAAATTGTGTCTATTTTGGGAACTTCTGGAATAGCTGAAAATTACTGATCTCAAGCTGCCGAGCATCATGAACACGTGTCTTGTTTGCGTCACTTGAAGTCAACAGCAGCAATCGACGGCACTTTCAACAGCGGTCTGCACCACACTGAAGCCGACAGCAGATCCATGGGAATGGAACCTGCAAATGCTGTTGGGGAAGAGAAGCAGCAGGGAAAACATTAACCTTCATCTTGATAGAGAGGCACACGAGACGATGGAACTACATGGAATGAGATTCTGACTATAACTGAAAATTGGCAGTGTACATATAGATGAAATTAAATAATCAGTGTTACTGTAATTAAGAACAGCTTTTGATAAGCTTAGCGTGTAGTTGGATATGCTCTAGGTGGGACTAGAATATACAGAAGACAAGAGACAGTTCCTTTTAGATCTTTGGTTTTATAGAAAATGGAACTGAGTTGAATATGTCAGAACACATTGGTCAGTCTGGGAACACGATGAGCTCATGGGCACAGGAGGCCGTGGGTGCTCTGGGTGCTATTTTCAGCCAGTGTATAGAATGCTTTTGTGTGGGATGTTATCATATCTTGAACCATAAGAATTGTTTGTCTTCACCCAGGTGGTTCTTCCAACTTTTATCCTGGAAAGAAGATCACTTTTGGAAATGTATGCTGACTTTTTTGCACATCCGGACTTATTTGTCAGGTATTTGATTTTTAAAGTAGAGCGTTAATCGGTTCTAATATTGTTTATGGCCATGTGGGCTACCAAAAATAAGTTGACAGTTTTGAAGAATATTGTTTGTGTTTTGATTAAAGCTTGAAAAACTGCCGAAGCAGTCAAAGTTCTAGTTGTAAAACAACCAAACATCCAAAAAGCTTTCCTGTGTTTGAGGTACCTGCTTGTATTTCATTGTGCCTGTCCTCCTTTTCTCTCTTTTGGCCCATGCAGCATTAGTGATCAGAAGGATCCGAAGGAACGAATGGTTCAAGTGGTTAAATGGTACCTCTCAGCTTTTCATGCGGGAAGAAAAGGGTCAGTTGCTAAAAAGCCTTACAATCCCATTTTGGGCGAGATCTTCCGATGCCACTGGGTGTTACCAGGCACTGAAGGTGAAGATGATATGGTTAGTTTCTTGTGGTATGTTTTTTGGTGCCTCGAATGCATGCACATAATTACCAAAGCTTCATTAATTTACTGCCTGAAATGACCTGTGCTATGTTTAAGTCACAAACTGACAAACTATAGCAATTTCTTAACTGATTCTAGCCTCCTCTTCTTTTTCTTTGGAGAGAGGTTTAAAATATCTTGTATAAGAGCATTTGAGCTATTAGGTTTTTTTAGAACTATTTGACATTGCAAAATTGTTCTCTTTTCTCCTGAACCGTTTCATAGCACTGAGTTCCAAAGTTCTGATTTTTTTTTCAGTAATTTCTCTAAACCTTTGTATTTTAACAGTCGAGTTTCTTTCCCTCACTTATAACCTAGAAAGCAGTGCAGTTTTTCCTGTGTATTTAATTGTCTTTTTAAAATCTTATTGTAGGCTTCTCAAATTCGGATTCTGAGCTTAGATAATAGTTGTACATCTATGTCTGGCTATTACTCTTCCTTTTGTCCCTTAGTGGGGTGTGTGTGGTGAAGAACACAGTAACAGTAGTTCCACCCTCCTAATCTGAATTCAGCTGCCAGTGTATGAGTTTTTCTCTTATTTGCTCAAGTTTAACGAGACTCAAGGATTAATCAGTCTTATGCACATGAACCATAGTCAGCACAGTGTCCCACCGATTCTAGAGAAAAGCTCCAGCACATCCAGTGCAGGCTGCTGTGTTTTCTTTTTCTTTTTTTTTTAATACTTTATTTAGGCTTCTCAACTTGGGAGGTTGCAAATGATGATGTGGGAAGTGCTGTTGTGAGATGCTTCATGTGGCTTCACTGTAGTCTGTCTAAACATGTGACTGTTTAGATAGAAAATGTGTATTTTTTTCCCATTTAATTTGCTCCCCGCAATGGGTTTGCTCAGATCTTTCTCTTGTTTCTGAGGTGAATGTTTGGACTCCTATTTGCTGGCACAGACAGTAGTGTAATTGTGCTTCCATTGCTTCTAGTGATTAATTATACCTTTCATGATTTGCCACGAGACATGAATGTTGTTTAATGGTTTTGTGATACATATAGTCTGATTAAAATGCATATCAGACTTTCTCAGAAGCAAACATGAAAACTATTTCTGCCACCTATTTTTATTAGTAAGAAATTAAATGGATTTAAATATTACTTTATAATTAGGTTTATACATAACTCTTCCAGTTTAACCGTTGTATTTAGATACATCTCCTTGGATACATTTATACCTAAAAACAAGAGAGTAGAGGCTGTATGTTCTTTAGAAGGCGTCATAGTTTCAGGAGTCAGGATTTATTCTCCATCGAATTGGCAAACTGGCAAATCTGTTAAAATCTCTGCAATACGTTTTTAGAAGCCCTTAAACATGGAAGCAACTTCTCTTGGAAACACGCAGTGCTTTGTGAACACTGGCAGTGATGAAAACCCTCTCTGTTGTCACACAGGAGCCGGTTTCAGAAGGACCAGTCCCCTGGGTCAGTAAGAGCAACGTGACGTTCGTGGCAGAGCAGGTCTCTCATCATCCTCCAAGTAAGCTGGCGGGCACTGTGCTCAGAGAGGTGACGTCTGGACAGGAGTGACAGCAAAGTCAGCTCTTGCTTTAAATCATGGATTTATGTTTTCTTTCCAAATTTAAAAGCTGAAAGATTTCTCTTAAGCTGTTTTTGTGAGAACAAATTGCAGACTGTTGCCACGTGAGGCACTTAGATATTTCCCAATGATTGAATTTGGAAACAACAGTACTAATGTCTTGTGCTGCTGTTTTTAATACCTTCTTCTTCAGTTTCAGCATTTTACGCCGAGTGTTTTAACAAGAGGATACAGTTCAATGCTCACATATGGACCAAGTCAAAATTCTTAGGAATGTCTATTGGCGTTCATAACATAGGGCAAGGTATGTGTGTGTGAATTTGACAATAGAAGATAAATTTACATTCTGCAACTAGAATTTTTGCAAAACATATTTAAAGTCATCCTGTTAAATGTAAGCAGTGTTTGATTTTATGTAACTTGAGCTTATGTTTCTAGGAATCAGTGATTCCTCTTGCATACTGTGTGCCGAAATCATGTAGGGCCCAGTTTTTCACATAAACACAACTCTCCTGGCCTCCTCCAGCAGCCGGGCATCTCAGCATGGAAATAAAGCTCAGCACCTTTCCTTTTTGTGGTACCTGGGTTTAGTGAATTAATTCAGGAGAAAATGACGGATTTTGCTGGATGTTTTTTTAATGTGTTTTTATTTTTCTTTGATAGGCTGTGTCACATGCCTGGATTATGATGAACACTATATTTTGACCTTTCCTAATGGTTACGGAAGGCAAGTAAATGCTCTATTTGGTATTTTCATTTTTAATGCCTTCTCATATTTCATGCTTAAAATTTATCAGTTAAGAGGGTATAAATAAAGACATATCTTTATAATTGCAGGTCTATTCTCACTGTGCCATGGATAGAACTTGGTGGCGAATGCAGTATTAATTGCTCCAAGACAGGTTATAATGCTTCCATCGTCTTCCACACAAAACCATTTTATGGAGGAAAGAAGCACAGAATTACAGCTGAAATTTTGTAAGGGGGTCTCTTTCTTTAATCTCACTTTTTCTCTACTTAAATGCTGACAATGTTTTTTCAGGACAGTCAGGAGTATAAAATAATGGAACAGCTCCACTGAGTAACGTAGCTCATGATTACCTGTCATTAGTGAAAGGAAACCTGCACAGGCCTGCAAACTGCTTGTCCTGCTCTAAAACATTCTCAGCTGTTGACCAAAAGGAATTTAAATTTTCTTCTTCATCATTAATCTCTCCTAAAAACAAAAATACTGAAGCAAGCCTTGTCATACTGCTGTTCATAATGTGTCATTAAGGCTTTGCTGCAGCTTTTACTGATTTGTTCAGATTAGTGGTTTGGTGCCCGGAGCAGAGAATTCAGTGGAGATTCTCGTCTTACTGGAGATCTGCTGTAACGTCAGCAAGTGGATGCTGACAAAACGAGGTCCAGAACTTGGTTTTAAATCACTTTCTGACACACGTTGTTAGACACCATTCATTGGTGAACTAGTGTTTGTGTTTCCCAGTAGTCTGGGGAAGAAGTTAAAGTCTGTGGAACCTTTTAAACTTAACTTGCCACTCTAAATCTGTTTAGAAAGCTTGTAACTAGTTTCCTAAGCTCTTAATGCAGATACAGCCCTAAGGCAAGACCTGTCTTTCTTAGGACAGCGCTACCTTGTCAGGTTTAGCCAGTTGAACTAATTCATGCAAAACTTCTCTCTTGTAAACAGAACCGTCATCTTTTCGTGATGAACCTTTTGAGGGCTGATATAAATCAGACTGTACAGCAACTAGGATGAAGTTTTGATCTTTTGGGGTCTTTCATTTACTATAATACAACTAAGAAATGACTGTTTCTTTCTGTTTAGTTCTCCTAATGACAAGAAAGCCTTCTGCACAATTGAAGGAGAATGGAATGGTGTCATGTACGCTAAATACACAACAGGGGTAAAGCAGCTTTTTTCTTTTTCTTTTTTCTCTTTTTCATCAGAAATGGAATATTTGGCTTTAAAAGCTTTTTGTTTGTGTTTTAAAAACAAACATTAATAGTTGGGAATTCCTGTGAAGCTGCCCAGAAGATCACAAGAATACTGCATTTGAGATTGAAAGTCCTGAATTTACTTTGTTAATTTAGCTTAAGGTAACTTGATTTTTTTTATAGCAAGAAGAGAATCTAAAGAATGATGTGTTTTCATGTATTTCCTGCCAACCAGTGTACTGGAGTGTGAGGGTATAGAACTTTTCAGTCTAGATAAAGAACTGATTTTGTTTGTTAAAATCTCACTCTCTAGGAGAATGCTGTCTTTATAGATACCAAGAAAATGCCTATAATTAAGAAGAAGGTAAGGAAATTGGAGGACCAAGATGACTTTGAGTCTCGCTGGTAAGAATTTTAGTTAAATGAGCAAATTAAGACTTTTGTTTGTTTGTTAGACCCAAGTTTGCAGTACAGAGTGTGACTCCTGGTGTTAATTCAACCCCTGCATGGTGGCCTGTGCTCCCCGACAGCCTTTGCTGCAAGACAGATGCAAGAGATGTGCAGGTTGGGTTTTAATGGGGAAGAGCAGAGTGGTAGCTCTTGCTCACATCCTCGTTGAGACCAAATGTTCCAGGGAGCTCCGGAGAGAGCCTCACTGCAGCCTCCACTATCCTGCCAACAGCCAGTGCTGCTGTTGTTTAATATATATTGGGTCTTTTCTGGTCTTTTGGTAAGTGAGACCTGCCCAATTCAAACAAATAATATTGATGAGTAATAGCCAGTTCTAAGTTTCTACAACCTTGTAGCACTTTGCTGCTATAAAGCAGTCTCCATTCAAATTTCTTTTTTCAGCTTATGGAAAGACGTAACCTACAACTTAGTAATTAGAGACATTGATGCAGCCACAGCTGCAAAACATGCACTTGAGGAAAGACAAAGAGCTGAAGCCAGAGCCAGAAAGGAGAATGAGACCCCATGGGAAACACGGGTGAGCTTTATTCAAAGAGTCTAAATGTCCTTGAACCTGGGTTCTTTCCAACCGAGCCGTAAAAAGCTCACATCTGATTACTCCCTTGTTTCTAGTTATTCCATGAAGATGGAGAATGCTGGGTTTATGATGAGCCGCTATTGAAACGACTTGCTGCCAATAAACATTAAGCAGGTTATAAAACCAGAAAAACATTCAAGCCTTGGCTTAGCAAAGTTTACATCTGATACCAAGAGTCAGCAGTTATCATCACGTATGTACCGTTCGGAGAACCCGACCCCTCCAACTGCAGTGGTTCCTATCTCAGGGATACTGGACTTACTAGTGCAGATAAGCAATTCAATGAAACAAGGAACGTCTTGGCTGTGCAGTAACTTATGTTGGTGTATTCAGGCTTCCAAAGGCGGCTGTCAGAGCCGTTAACTGATGCTTCTAAAGCACGGGGAACCTGGGCCGTGAGGCAGATACACTCTATAACCACTGTGAAGGCCAAGGCATTTGGTATCAGTTGCATAATATTCCTGGGTCCTATGTATTTAAAAAACAAACAAACAAACAAAATGCAGGATGTCATTTAAATCTAGCTAATGTTTGCAATGTGTAAATATGAAGATTCCTTTGATGGGACAGTTTGTTAGAAAATGCTACGTAAATGTTATCTTCCACCTGTATGATAATCAAATCTTTTGGCATTTCAGTGTCTTGCCCAAAATAACTTGGTTATTTTGAGATTAAAATGTAACCATACATAATTCTACTCAATGCATCTTAAGCTTCATAAAATAGATTTTTCAAACTTCTCTTATGGACTTTTTATTTATTTCATAATAAACCTTTGCAGCAAGACTGCTTTTTCAGCTGAGTGATGATCAATTGTGTTATGTTTAAATCATTAATAGTATTTTTTTCCACCGGAATCCTTGCAGCTAAACCTACTTCTTAAAGTAGTTAATGAACTAGGAAAAGAGCAGAATTTGCAGCACCTATGGTAGAATGTTTCTGGACTCTCCATCCCGCCTTGCTTCTCTGCCTGCTTGCCAGCACTTCAGGACTCTTTACACTTCTGGGCTTTTTGCTTGAAGTTAAATAATAGTTGAGTAAGTAAGTAGTTACATGTAGCAATCAAACTCTTTTTCTTTCCACAGTTCAATCTAGCTTTTATTTGATTTTTATCTCAATTTTGTCTATGTTGTACATACAGAAAAACTAAAAAAGCCTTAGGCTTTTTTTGGCCTTCCCTCCCGCACTGTAACTTCCAGAGCTGTGGAACCATCCTTTGAGGAGATGGGGATGATGCACAGGACAGGCGGAACAAACAGGTGCAGCCCGCAGTGCCAGCCAAGGATCATCCTGGGGGGAAACTCCCTGTGCTCCTGATGGAGTCAGGGCTGTGCCTGTTCTTAATGAACCTGGGAAATTAATGAGAAGGGTTGGCTGGAAACTTCCTTGAGGAAAGCTTCCTCAGTAGCTGAGCAGACATCTTCATCCCAGCTGCTGCTACAGCCCTCTTTAATAAAAACAGGTCTGTAATGCTCATGTTGCAGAAAGCAGCTGTACTGTGCATCACTGCAGAACAAGATGTCATTTTTATTTTAGTATTTTATGGTAAGGGAGAACATTCAGCGTTGATGTGTAAGCTTTGATATCCTTGATGGAGGTCACATCAGTCATCAAAGAAGATGGGGGCAAGAAAATGAGATGAGGTATTTCACCAGATGAAGAATTCTGTGCTTCTGAGGCAGCTGTAACCTCTGAGTCCCCTTCATGTTTTCCATATCCAACCACCTGGAAAAAAGTTTCCAAAAAAAAGAAAATGGGCTCTAAGCTTTTAGAATTTGGATCTCGTTCAATATTCATCTGCCCTAACTATTAAATACAGACACGTCAATGCAATTCCAATGACAGTAAAAATCAGAAATGTAGAAGATATGAACAGCAATGTGGATAACACATTAAGTGTTAGATTACAGAGTTGGGTGTTGCCAAACACTCACGTGTACGCTCAGCACTTTTTTCTTGTTGCTTCTGTGAGCTTGGAACCAGGTGACCAGGTCTGATTTGGTAACAGACTTCAGAGCTTCAATCTGCAACCCACAGGAATGAGGTTTAAGCAGCGCAGTAATGAGGCCATTTTGAACATAAACATGGTTTCTCAAGAAACTATATCCCATTAGATAAAAGAACCTTTTAAAAATAGCATGTAGCTTTAGAATCAGTGTGTCACCAGAGCAAAAATCACCCTATTTACGCTTTGCATTTAAAACTGCTGCAAAAAGGGACATGCAAGTGTTCTTTTTGGCATCACTTAATGACAAGGGACTACCGACCTCCCGGGCAAGCCTGTCGAAGAGATACTGCTGTGTCGCAACTTCATTCCAGTTCCTGTCCACTTCTTCTCCCAGATGGGAGTCTTCACATTCTTTAAGTTTTATCAAAGCTGTAACCTACATTTGGAAAAAAAAAAAAAATTAGTTTCATAGGATTTAAAACTTAATTTAGTCTTATTCACTGAAGTTGAAAGAAAACCCAGATGACCAAGGTAGTTCATTGCTCTCAACCTTAACTGTAAACAGCCAGAGAGCAAATGTTTAGAGAAACAACTGCAGAATATAAGAGATGGGGTATAAAAGCAAGTCCTTTGTCCCAAAAAAGCTCAGAACTGTGTGAGAGGGTGCCACCAAATCCTCCGGTTTAGGTGCTGGTTAGCAGTTCAAGGCAGAGCTTTTCAAGATCAAGTTTTACCTGGGTGCTGAAAGCATCTTCAGCTAAATGCTTGATTCTCTCTTCAAAGCAAGAAAGAAACTCCTCTATTTTCTTGTCAACCAATTCAGAACTAAAAGAGAGGTAGTTAAATAATTAAATCAGGCAGGAAAAATAAAAACCAATACTGAGGGGTAAAGCAGAACAACCTGCAAATCATGAGGGAATGTTTGAGACAGGCTCGCTTCCCTCCCCACAAATAGCTCACACATCTGAAACATTAAAACCTTCACAGATGACATAGACCTCAGGAATGGAAGTGTCAAGCAAATGTAAAACTTAGAGGCAGCAGCAGCACTCTGTGCTAATTAAACTTTCAGTGGCACAGTATTATTTTTTGTAAGTTGCATATTTTTCATATAACCCTTCAGCTTTGGCAGGTCAAACATGTGCAGTTTGCCCTGGCTTTGAACAAAACCATAATATTGTTCTGTCTGCTGAAATGGGCCAGAAGAAGATCTCTCCAGGCTTTGCCTGGCATCAGGCTGAGCTCTCCCAGCAGACGCTCTTCCGAAGGGCAGTGGGATATTTCCCTCAGTCTCTCCATTACTTTCCCTGTCAGTCACGACTCCTGCAGTTTGAAGCAGCTTAAGGCTGTTGCTTTATTTAGGTGCTGTTTTTTCAGTCACTGTGTTGCAACTGTCTGCAGTGTCACAAGCTGAGGCCACGACAACATTTCTGACATTCCCTTTGGGCTGTTGTGTAACTCCCCTCATCAAACTACAAAAAAAATCCCAAATGGTGCAAAACAGGTGTGAACACTTAAAGGAGAGCAGCTTGAGCAAAAGCAAATGGAAGTCAGCTGTGACCTGATCTAACGGAACAAGCAGAAGATAACAGTAAAATTCTTAGCAGTAACTCTTCAGCTGAATGCTGCACAAGGCCCTGCTGCCCGAGCCTCTGCTGGGTGGAAGCAGTGCAGAAAAGTCGCAAAAAATGGGTGCTGGGAGTGGTGACAAACAGTGACAAGGAAGCACTTACTTGTATTTCGTTGCCTGGGTTGCCACTGTGACCGAGAAGCCAAGAATCCCAGAAGTATTCCTGCAGGTGGGGTACACGTGGTAGCTTAAAAAAAAAAAGGGAGGGGGAACAATGAAGTCACAATTAAATTGTCATTTACAGGACATGCTACAAGTTAAAACAGTGTTGGTACTTCAGAAAAAAAAAAAAAGTCTCATCTATACATTCTCAATAGTCTTATTTCCTTTATTTCCTGCATTGCTGCATAATTTTGAGGAAATCCTTTAAGCCTGGCAGAGTGTTTGTGCTTGCGTTCCTGTAAACTAAGTCATCAGAGTGACAGACCAAGAGCTGTGAAAAGCTTGTGGCAGTTTCCTGAGGCAGACGGGCGGCTGCTCCACACCACAGAGCCACTGTGTAAACAGCCCTGGGGAAGGGGAGCTGATCTAGGAAGTGGAAGGAATGACTTTATGCTGAATAATTTCAAGTTAACACACCAGTAATAGATGCAATTCTTACAAGACTCAAAAGCAACTTGGCGGCAGCTTGTATGGATGGCTGCTCTCTGTTTTGATGTGTTTATGTTGCTGTTTCCATTACAATAATGGAGGAATTACTGTGCAGGGAACAGCAAAGGCAGGTGTGGAGGAGCTGCCCTCCGTGGTGAACTCACCCGAGGGTCTGCTTGGTTCTCAGGAAGTCAAAGCATGGCTCTTCCATGAGCATCTGAAACAGAGCACAAACACGTTACAGCAGAAGTGACATTCTATGGCCATGCCGCAGGCTCTGTACAGAAACCTGACCACTACATGTGGACACAAGGGAAGCGCTGCCTGTCCAGCTACAGCCGCTGCACTAAGATGTCTCAATTTCTGAGCAGGTACCTCAGAAACCATATGCCACACTGTCCATCACTGCAGCAGTTAGGGGATCCTGTCCCAGACACTCTCAGATTCAATCAGAGTGAGCAACAGGGATCTGCCGTCCTGCCCAACAGCCTCATCTTAGCTCCAGGCACAATGCTTTGATGAGTTAGGAGACACAAACACTGACTTACCACAAGCAGCTCCATCAGGGTATATTCCCTTAGGTTCCTGGCACCTGACTAGAAAGAAAATGAAGAAGTTAGGGTGATTTCACGGAGTTAAATGCAACAGTTCAGACCAAGGTGACAGCTGCCGCACTAAATTACAATTCACAACAGGGACAGCTGGAAAGTTCCCTTTTTCTGCAGAGGCCTCAATATGGCCTTAGGAGAGGGGAGAGGCCCAGCCCAGGTCTAGCCCAAGCCCATGAGATCAGTGGAGAGGACACCAGGACAGCCCTGAGGCACAAACCCAGCGACCAGCATGAGCACAAGCCAGAGGGGAAGATGCCGCTTTCGGGGAACCCCACACGCTGTGAGATGCCCCCCTGGGTTTTGCCTCTGGAGCCCCAGGCAAGTGCTCCCTTGAGGTTACAGTGCACTCTGCAACATCCCTGTCCAGAGGCGGCTCTCAAGACTTGGACATCAGCACAAACAGTAGCTACTGGAGGGAACAGGCTGGCACACGCTGAGCTACCGCGTTACCTGGTAATAGACTGTCACTTCAGAGTTGGCATCACCTTTGTTGAGAGTTTTCACCTTACAGAGCAGATGCGTGTTCGGCAAATCCACCACTCGGAACTGAACAGGGCAGGGATGGATCAGGGGAGAAAACTGGAGCTTTCTGAGGGAAGTACAGACAGCAAAGAGTCAAACACCTGCCCACATCTTAACCAAAACCAATAAATTAATTCCACCCAGACAGACATTATTTTCCCCTTCCCCGAACAATGTCTGCTTAAATTGCCATGATGAACGGTCACATCTGCAAACACCGGCAGTGCTGTATCCAGGAGCGGAGAAGGTAATTTCTGCATCACTCCTACCCTGACCCCTTCCTCCAGAAAATAATCTTAGCTTGATTATAGTTTCCACATATTGAGTGGTGCAAGAGTCAAGAGATACTCACTCAACAACATAATTCAGAAAATCCTTTGCTTCCTAGGAGAGAAAACAGAAGTGTACATTTTACTTAGAAGATAATTCCCAACCACACACCCAGCGGATTGCTTGAGGAAGCAACGCCCAAGCACAGAACAGCCGAGCTCTTGCGCCATGCACACCCCTGTCCCCTCGCCTTATCCCGAGGCCCTCGATGCACCTCTGCACTGAGCTGCAGAGCAAAGTCTTCAGGCCGTTTCTTGCACTGCAACTTCTCCAGTAGGAGAAAGCAGAAGCCAGAAAAACAGCATCAGCCGTCACAAGGAGGTGACAAGGCCCCTCTCTTGTGTATCAAGCTGGAGTTCTGGAAGGAAACTCACACAGAAACCACAGCAATAAAAATATTTTGAATGAAGATTTTTAGTAAACCAATACTACATTCTCAGACCTCCTTCTGTTCCACAGCTCAGGACGGAACAGCTGACATGACAAGACTCTGACCTCCTGAAGGACATTAGCATTTTCTTTTTAGGAGGTTTGAAACAGTTTGAGGACAAACACCACCAGCTAAGACACGTCCTGGCACAAATCATCATCGCAGGTTTCTCTCCCACGTCCCACACAGGCACTCAGCAATGACACGGGGCTGAGTCCCATTAAAACCCTCTCTTAAAAAGCCTGACAGGACTGTGTGTGACCCAGTCCCAGGGCAGAAGACTTTGATGAACACTGCAGGTGTTCAACAGACTGAGGTTTCATCACACCACAGAGGCCATCAGATTTAGAGGATAAATGTACTTTGAGGGAAGCCTTCCCCTGTAGCGCCACCATGACAATTTCTCAGTATCAAATATATCAACACATCAAACAATATTATAAACAGGGCAGCAGGGGAAACAGGTTATGGATGTATTTCCATCACATTTTCCCCTCTCTGGAGTTTAAATCCAAATTCCTGAATCCACCAAGACTATGTTCAAACTGTCAGCTCCCCAGCAGCTCACCCAGATGGGCATTCCTGGGCTGTCAGAGGTGATGTGAACCTCTAGATGCCCGCACAGAAGAGGCACCAGCTGGCAGGTGAGCGCTAGAGTTGTGGTGACTGTGCTAAAGCATCTTAAAAACAGATTTGAATTTGTGTCAGTTGCTGAGGCCGTACTTACTCTGCTCGTGAAGTTTCCTTGTACGAGACCCTCGACAAAGAGCTGTGATTTGAAGGCCTTAACAAAGGATGAGAGAGACTCAATGGAAAGTCCGTTCATCAGCGTCTGGTATTTATCTATCATGGACCACCTGCCATGTTCTAGAATCAGGAGACGCACATCCCTGCAATGCAAAACAGAAAACAAAACCAGAGGCTGTCAAGAGCTGTTTAACGTAAGAGATCCCATTTTTGACTCGGGATCATACTGGAGACAGGGATTCAGTCCCCAGGAGCACTGCTGTGGGCTGAACCTGCCCACCTGCTGTCGGCTGCAGTCGCTGCAGAACGGCAGCTCCTGGGTGTCCAACCTGTCCTGCATGGCTGACACGCTGGTTGCAGAGCTGCTTGAGCTCTCTGAGCCACAAGCAAACCCTGGCACAAGCCTCCAGGAGCAGCGATTCCTGAGCCCTTCAGCTCAACCCCAACACTCGCTGTGCAGCCACTTCTTGCCCTCGCCCAGAACTCACTTGGCCAGAGTCTCAGGTTTGATGAGGATGTTGAAGTACGTTTTCTTCAGCTGCTCCGTGATCATTTCAAAAACCGCTGGAGTAAAGCTGAAGTCAGACAAGTAATCAATGATGAGCTGAAATAGAAGCTGTAAAGAAAATAGTTTTAAGTGAGGTTTTTGGTTTGTTTTTAAAAAGAACCAATTTAAATTTAATCCTGTATAATAATTTTTTTAAAATAATCATCATTTGGTCAACATAAGAGACACACGGGGTTACTAAGGAACATTCCTCAACTGTTAGCTGTTCTTCACTAAACACTTCTATACCAAATCACAGTCAGTTTTAAAAAGACACCATTTTTAGAAAGTGAATGAAATAATCTCAATATCCCAAATCAACAGGAATTTCCACATTCTACTGAAACAAACCTAGCCAGTAACTCCACATTTCTGTATTAGATATTCCAGTTTTTCAGTACTCACAGGTAGTTTGTGATTGAATCCTTTCACCCGAATGACTAAGCCGTGCTCTCCAGCTACTAATTTGTACTCCAGCTGAGCGACGTCTGCTTCATAAGCTGGTTCACTGAGATTGTGGGAAAGGATGTTCACAAATGTGTCGAATAAAACTATGCTGGATGGAGAAAAGGGCAGAGGGTTAAAAAGAAAGAAAAAAATGAAGGAATAGAAGAAAAATAAAAATCAAGTCCAGCGAGTTCAATGGTACACACCAGAAGTTGTCCAATAGAAATGAATACTTGAGGAAAATGAGACTCAAAAAGAAACTTTCAACAAACCTGGAAATACCGAATGCAAGTTTCCCTTTCTCCAGAAAGTGCACAACATTACTTAACAAGTATTTTAACATTCAACTATTCTTTGCAACGAGTAAGATTCCAGCTTCACATAACTGAAGATCTCAAGGTAGGAATGCAACGCCAAAGCTCAAGACATGGAATTATCACAGCAAATGAGATTATTACACTTTCCATAAAGGAACAGGGGATGATAGATGGACTCAGTTATGCTGAAGACTTGAGTAATGAGACTATCAAGGTGAAAAAATAATAATAAGCTACAGGGTGTTTCAAGACGATAGACCCAATTTCAAAGCAGTGTGGCATTTCACAATGGCAACATTACAATTACACCAAAATTTACAAATGAATTACCAAGTTTTAGTAACCTTTTTATAGTGGTAAGAGTTTCATTCAGGGGCAGTTCATGGTTGCAGAGATACAGTGACTGCAAATTGGGTCCATCTTTTTGGAACACCCTGTACAGCAAATCAGGCTACACAATGTGGAAATTACAGTCCATGTTTTCAGATTTGTGTTATTGCCTGGATTCCAATTCAAAGTCCAAACTAACAAAGATGAAAACAGATTTATAAAGGCTCTCAGCACTTCCCTCTGGTATGTTTGCTGCTGCTGTTATTTTTTTCAAAACTTGCACTGGGGAATAACACACCATGAAACTCCTCTGCACCTGTTTGCTACAGTAAGGACTTGCTGCAGAACCACCCTCACCAAACTGCAGATAAAACCATACATGAGAAAAGGAAGCCTTATTCTATTCCAGTTCAAAATTAATCTCTTTTTATGGTTTTTCACTAAGTACAGTAATTTAGTTACTCTGCAAGATAAGCATAAATAATGTATTCCTTACTTCTCTGCAGACTGCTGTATCAATGGGGAGATCAGATGGAATCGAACATAACCTGGTGGGGAAAAAGAAACTTAAATGAGCAATTGTACAAAAAGTGACGGCTTTCTAAAGCCAACTTTATTTCCAAGAGGTTGTTGGTCACAATTTAAGTCTAATGAAAATGGTCGTTCAGCTATAAGAATATCGCTTATATTAAGTCATCATCAAACATCTTTTTCACTCCAAAATCTTACCGCAAAAATCCCAAATATTAGAAAACACAAAGCTGTGCTTTGCAGAATACAAACTCAGATGGTGTGACCAATAAAAATGAAAAAAGACAACTCCACAAAACATCTGTTTAACAGACACTAAAAAGGGTGACATTCTGCTTGAAAGCAGCAATATATTTTCCACATTTGTCTCTGATGCAGGTGATATTTTTCTCTTTCTGTAGAACAGACTATAGTCTCCTCTAATTAATGTGGTTTTTTATTTTCAAGCCCATGTCTCAGTACCATATTCTGTCTGCCCAATTCTGTCCGTCCAATTCTGTCTGCAGTCAGACACATTCAGAAGTCAGTATATTTCAGTGATTCCAGTTTTAACCTGCGGTATCAGCAGCCTTTCTTTGTCACAATGCAGTTTATCTGCTTCTTTTATTGTAGGTAATAAACATACCAAAAGGACCAAGGACCATGGAAGAGCTGACAGTAAACACCGAGTTTAAATAGTGAACACTATCACTGGGTTATTTGCCTTCAAACAAATTCCAGCTGGTAAAAACAGGGACTTCCTATTCTTTGGAAAGCCCTGACACATTTTACCTTTCGGGATTTTGAATTTATCGTCCTTCCTGTACCAGAGACAGCCTTGTTGCGTGCTCAGGGTTTTGACTGGATACTCTGTCTCAGGGCAGTCAGCAACTTTCAAAGCAAAGTCCGTGGCTGACAAAAAGGAAAACCAAACCCAAACCAGAAGTTAGCAGATTTCACTGACACAGCCAGGCTACATGCAAGAAAGTCTTCAAGATTATCAGTAAAATACATTTTTCCCCTCCCAGCTTGCTAAATTATACAGGATAATCCTTCCCTGGACCCAAGGAACACTTCTTTTTCAGTTCCACATCAGAATGGTGGGTCAGAAACAGGGCAGAAATGGTGATGCTGCATTCCACCCAGGATACAAGTTCCAGATTTATTTTCATTTGGCTTTGGCAACAAAGCTAGATAGTACTTAGATGCTTTCAAAACCCACTAGATTAAGCAAATAAAATTGCTCTTCTAGGGTGTCCAGGACTTGATGTGAACTCTGATTGTGTGAGGCAAGCTCTGTTATGGCTACAGGAACTCTACATCTACACCTTAGAAAAACTCTGTTCTTATAAATGAAAGTATATTATTAGTAAGCAAAATTCAGGTGAACAGACCTCCCATTTTTTTACCTTGCAAAACCAGGTTGATGTTCAGATGGAAATTAAAGATTGTTTCTAAACCACAGAAAATTCTCAAGTAAATTAATGGTGGAAGATTTCACGCATGCTCAGGTGCCTTACCTATGTATTTGTTTTCTTCTGGAAGGTGTAAATCCTGATTTAACTCAAAGTCACTGGCCCATAAATCACTCCAGTACTTGTCAATATCTATTAAAAAACATGAAATGTATTTAGTTCAACAGGAAGGTAACGCTATTCTGTTTCCATCTCATCTCTTAGCTACTTCCGTGAGGATTTGCAGTACAAGTTTCCTAATGTCACCTGGCTCATCATGACTCTTTCTAAATCCCTTCCTACCAACTCCCTTGGAGCAGGACCCAAGCAGTCCTATTCAAAAGTAAATCAAGGCTGCCTGCAGCAGTGACCCAGCTACCAACACACTCTGCCCTGACTCATTTTGTTCAGGACCTGAACAGCAGGGATCCCTGTAAACCAGGGGGTGGGAACCAACTGACACCAAGGAAAGAAGAACAATTATTAAGTAGGACAGAGAATCTGACTAATGATGAGGTCAGTGAAGCACTGAGGATTCATTTCTCTGCTTCATGTGGTTGTATTTTTTGTTGTCACTCCTTTAACATCTCTAATGAGTGGATCTAAGTTTGTGCTGCTCTTTTACCTTCCACGCTGTACTGCGTTCCAAACCACCTCTCTTTGAGGTGACACTGGCCTTCGTTGGCAGCGGACAGCAAAACGAGGTTGGCTCTCTGAGGAGTGAGCTGGTTCAGGGCATCAGCAATGATCTGCAAGTTCACAATAGCATTTCAGTTCAAAAGCAACTCTGGCTCTGCCTGACCCAGCAAAGACTTCTCAGTCTGAACATATGAAGAACAAGACATAACAAGCTTACAAAAAAATATGTGCTTTCTGAGTATAAAAAGAGTGATTCAACAAAGCCTGTGCCTATACTATGGCTAATGATATGCCTATATACATGCCTACATTATATAGTATGCCTATATTTTCCTTACATCAAAACATGTAATCAGAGTTCAAAGAGTGTTTACCTCAGGCTTGTATTCAAACAAGAGCTGGTCTCCTGTCAGAAAATCCTCCTTCTGAAACAACTGCATGTTTTCACAAAGGCTTTCCACATAGTCAACGGGATCTGTCTGCAAGGAAATATGTAAAGCTACTTTTCACATCATCAGAAAATAAAACACCAACATTCTGTTCTGAGAAGAGCTTGACTGGTCAGGTATGTTGAGCATGAGTTGCATGCTCTGCTTCTTACAGCATTTAGCTTTGGTGGACTCCTCTGAGAATCCTGAAATACAGACATCATCTTTATAGAAGAAATGGCCTAGACCATGTGTTTACGCTCATTAAAGGTTACAGACCCAGCAGAATGCACTCCTCGCCTCCCACGAACACGAGCAAAGTCAAACAATTAGAGATTTTAAATGACCTGGAAGCTGGAAAGAGCAAACTGAGGAGCTGCTGCTGGATGAATATCTCTGGTTCTGCTCCTTTCCCAAGTTCTCTGCCATGATGTGCAGTGTGAGGAGGAAGAGATTCTCCTACTTTGATGTGAAAGTATAGACTGCCTTTTAATTGTATATGACTGCCCAGTGGAGCGCTTCTTGCTGAATGATTTTTGGTTTGGTTTTTAGTTTGAACCGGGCAGCATCATACCGTACAGGTTGTGGGTTCAGAAGCAGCCCACATTTCACCTGAAAAGAGGCGAGTTTAACACATCTTTGTCTTATAAACACAGTGGAAAACATGACCAAGAATTTCTTAAGACACCGTACACCTGAGGAAACAACCTCTCCTGCCATGACTGGGTCACTCATCTGTCCCTCAGGTGCACAACCAGTCACACAAGCACGTATATGTCCCTGTTCCTTGCTTTCCGAGTTGAGTCCCTGCACTGTCAGTAATCTCTTAATGAGCACTCAAAATCAACTGGCCAAATAGGCAGGACTCTTAACAGAAATAACTCCTGTTTCCCCACTGTACACTCGGGTGTTTTCTATCCTTACCTGGCTTGATACTGAGAAGCTGGAAGCCTATTAGACTGGAAGTCTATTAGAGCAGTAACAATTTTAGGGAACATAAAATTCTAGCTGGGAGTAATTAAAAGAATCAAGAAGACTAATAAGAATGGTTCACGACTAAATAGCTTCATTTTGATGAAAAAGTCAAAATTCAAATTGGACAACCTCTGTCGGCAACAATTAAAGACAGAATAAAAAAAACATATTGCATGTAGGGCAACAGAGATTAATTCCTGTTATGTCCAGTACACTAAATAGCCATCCATCGCAGATTCTTCATTCTTCTTTACTGTTCTGGGGAAAGCTTTTGTTAGGAGAAGATGGTCTGTTGTAACCTCATAACAGTTGAACTTTGCTAACAAATACATAAAACCTGTTTTCCACTAAAAAACCACCACACGACATTTAACAAATGAACTTGTAAATCAGTGTAAACTTGTTCCTACCAAAGAAATCCACCGCTCTGTTATCTATCACTGGGATTGTTGGCAGCGGTCCCTGGTGTCTGTATCACTTGCAAATCCACTTCTGTTATTCAAAGGCCACTCAAGACACTCAATATCCTCCATATGCTATTTTGAAGGCAGAGCTACAGATGCAAGGATTTGCTAAAAATGACATTTCTAACATCCTGATGCTCACAGCAGACTGGCAGGTCTTAAGAGTGTCTGAAAATACATGGAGCATCTGGAAAGAGAAAAACTCCATCTTCAATATTTCCTTTTTATTTTTTTTTGACTCTCCTTCCTGCATCTGTGTACCTTAAAGAAACCAACTAACCATATGTGTAGTATATGGATCTGTTTTCCCAAAAGGGACATTTTAATGTATTCAAAAAACCAAGTTACCTAATAAGAAACAGAAGGTGGTTACATGCAGAGACAGTAAGAAAGTCAATGAAGTGAGGCTTCTCAAATTATCTAAATTGTCTTCCCTTCTTCATCTTTAATAAAAACAAGTAAGATTTTTGCTAATTGCTATTTCGATAAGCCATGGAAGACTTGACACGAACCCACATTTAACTGTGTAATATTGTCCCACCTTTCACACAACGCAGCTTTTCTGTGCCCAGAAATCAGCAGTGCCAAAACAGCTTAAAATAAGTGAAATCAGGCAAAAAAATTGAAAAAGCCCAAACAATTTGCGGAGCACTATTAACGGGCACAGAACTTCACACACAAGGGTCTAGTGGTTAAATCTAAGAAAGAGTCTACCTACCAGGTGAAGAACAAAAAAAGTAACATTTAATTCTGTTATGGAAAAAGTCACAATATTTCTCTGTGTAGAATACAATTTTTTTTCAGCAAAATACATTCTCATTAAGTACATAACTTGTTTCTGGTTGAACTTTGAAAATGTGTTTCAAAATTAAGAATAAATCCTTTTTATGGTTTACCCATATCAACACTAAACAGTGAATGAATACCTGTTCCTGGTAGTGAAATTCATTAGCTTCAATCTTCTGGATTTCTTCCCATATTCTGTAAAGTAGTAAGAAAATAATAGAAGTGCATTGTTTCCATTATTCTGCAACATTTATCAGGAATCTGAAAAAAAAAACAGTCTCCTAGGAAAGGCATCAAGGGTGAGTTCAGAGATTCATTCAGAAGCCGGTGGAACGCACATTCTTTCCATACAAAAGGGCATTCCTCAATTGGCACAAAATTCTGCTGTTTTCTGAAGAGACTTAATTACAATGAGTCAAAATCTGGTCCCAAACTAACAAAGGCGAACACCAGAACATCACAGTCCAGACTTTCAGAGATTTGGCCCAACAAATTTATTTAAATAAATGCAAAACTGCACCTTACAACTACACTAGTTCAGCTTACTAAAATTAGGAATCAGACCACAATAAATCTAACTAAAAGCACCAAAAATCAAGCATAAACATTTAGAAAATTAGTTTCTAAAGTTTTTAAATGCATATGTTTCCCATGCAGACAAGCTTTACTACTTCACTACTCAGAGTTCATGCTCTAGTAACTCCACAAAAAGTGCAAACAAGACAAATAAGAGGCTAATGGAGAAGGACAATCTCACAAATATCTGATGTAGTGGCAAATACTTGCCTTTTATCTGGCCCTCTTTTCTGCAGCATCTTCACATACTGAAATACAACATGGGCCACCTGCAGACATAAAGGAACAGATTAATTTTTCCAAACATTAGGAAAACAGTAGGAAAATCAAGTTGCAGTAAACCATACCTCGTAGAAGTGCTTGTAACCTTCATCAGTCAAGGTCACAGAAATGGTGAAGATGGAGTAAGTGGAGTTCTGTTCAAATCCTGTCTCACCATTTCCTCCATATAACGCAAGAGCCCAAAATCTATGGATGAGTTATAGGTACTTATTAATTAGTCATTTCAGCTTTATTTGAGCTTAGTAACAATTATAGCATATCATAGCTTTACTTCAATGGCTTTCAACCCACTTAGAGTTTATGCAAAACCTTTCCAATCGAAGAACCTCAGGACACAGAATTTAAGAAAAACAGTGAAAAAACTAAGTACCCTTTTTTAGATCTCTTAAAGATCAGTCACAGGTACTGCTGATCCATGGAACACAGAGCAGAAGCCACTTATTTCTTACTTGGGTCTATCATCAATTTAAAGAACATCACTACAAAACGCTGATAGGAAAAGGCAGACTTAGCCTGCTTTTATACATATAGAAAATATATGTACACAAAATAGTTTGCCTTTATTTTAATGATAGCAAAATATTTAATAATTATGCTCTAAAAAATACACACTTTTTCCTAAGGAAGGAAAGAACGCTGCCTTTGCCTTCATGTCCCACCAACCAGGAAATATAATGAAGAGGTTTCACCCTAAAAGAAAATGTGAAGGACATTAAATGCCAGGAGGTAATACATTTCACAGAAAGAACTCAAATCACCAAACAAATGACTAAAATACACATTGTCTGTTTCTTCATGGCAAGTTTTGCATTTTCAGGAAGCATCAGGATAATAAACTAAAAATGTGGGAGTTCAGAACATGATGACTGATTTGAGTCAGTGAGGAATGATATTGAATCAGCTGTGTACCAGTTCCATTCAATTTATGACAGGAACCAGAACTGCATCAGTTTCATTCAATTTAAAAAAATGTTCCCCTAGCTGAACCAAAGTAATCTGTAACACAAATCAATGAGATTCTTTGGTTTGTTGTGAAAGGCAATAATTATTAACAACATAAATGTGATAGAAGTAAAACGCAGCACCACCATACCTGTAATGCTGTTCTTGCGGTGGAAGTGCCCAACTGATACTCAATGAATGAATTTTCCTGATTGGAACAACTGAACACAAATAAATATATTGAATATAAATGATTAAACATAGATAAGGAATTTTACATCATGCAGAAAGAATGGTTAAAATGTATTCAGGACCACAGAGAATTATTCTACAAAGTACCCAGATCACACAGAGGAAATATGAAGCTATGCATTCAAAACATTAAAACAAATCCATTTTACTTACCTCTGTAAAGCTTGTGAAATTCTGGTGTGTCAAAAGGCTGAGTCAGGTGGCCAAAGCTGGGCTTGGGTAAACCACTTGAAAGCAAAATTAAAGCGTGATGTTACTGGCAAGGAGTCAAGGCTAGACTGAGATAATCACAAGACATGAGCACCCCCATCTCTGACGTGACACAACCAGAAAATGACGCTCCCCAAAGGTTGCAGCCCAGGAGCAGGAGTTGACCTGGGATCCACACAAAGAGTCATTACCCAAGATTTTGATTCCACATCAACTCCACCCTCTCCATTCGTCCTACATGGTAACAATAAAAAGCTTGCTTTCCTAACAGGAGAAAGCAAAGCCAAGCACAGTAAAAAACTTCCAGAGTTGGTCCTGGATTCATAGAATCCTGATGGATTTTCTTGTGGGAAGGAGGAACAGGAAGGATGCGGGTCAGGGGAGACAAATATGTCTCTGTATGGCATTAGACTTTCAAACGTGCATTTCCATGCACCACGGAAATAAACATCTTTCAAAAAGAGAAAGGGGAAATAAAATGCTTTTTAAGTCTGTAAAGCTTTTGCAGACCTCACTTTTTAGACAGCACAGTGGAGTGAATTATTAAAAAAATAGATCGAGTTCTAACCAACTGCCACCCTGAGGACAACACTTAAATTCAAGATATGGTCTTAATTTATTGTGCTTCTAATTATATTTGACACAAAGCAAAGATAAGAAATGTAACATTATAATCTAGGTTTGAATGATTTATCATAAAATCAAGGTATCAGTACATATTAAGCAAACACTGCTGCAAATTAGCACCACACGGCTTGCAGGCTAAACAATTGTTAAGCATAAAAAAAAATCTTCCTGAAACAATTAATGCCAGTCTTCCATCTCCAAAGTTGCCCCTTCCTTTTTTCTTCTCCAGTAAGGGGTGTTTTTTTAAAAATAGTCATTTTAAGAACAGATGTTATAATATGTAATGCCTTTTAGGATCAAAAGAATCTTACTTATTTGGGATCTCAGAGAAGATTTCTGTCACCCACTTTTCCAATGTATCCAGTGTTTCTAACAAGGAGAGAAAAAAGTAAAGCCAGAAATGTAATTTCCTGAGGATCTAAGACAAATACTCTATCTCAACAGTTTAAAGAGGGTGCAAGTCAGTATATTTTAAAATTGCAAAGGTCTAAATTATAAGCTTCAGAGCTGTTGGTTTGAGCTAGTTCTTAATATTCACTGAACTCTATCTTTGGTCATAGCTCTGGTTTTGCATATGCTGCATAATCTTGGGCTGATACAACCGGGATTTACAGTTCAGTAGCACGTGACATTACTGTGAAAAGGAATTACCAATGTAGGGATCTACAAAACTACCAGTACTTGCTAGACTCATTCCATCCCTCTACATCCAGAACACACAGCAGTATTCAAGAGTTTCAGATAAAAGTTTCTCATGAAGTAGTAGTATGACAATTAACACAGCAAAATTGCTGAAGCTTCATTTGGAAACCAGGCTAAAATCTACATATAAAAACATCCTGCAGGACTGGACAACCCACTAAAATGGCTTGGGCTACAGCTGAACTGGTAACAAAAGCACCACACCAACAACAGCAATGAGCCTGTTTTTAAGGAACAATTGATGTTACCTTTGGATTGGACAACTAAAGTCATATAGTGAGCAGAGTAATGGCGCTGCCAAAAGTCCCTCAGCCTGGTGTAGGTATCAATATTATTCATTTTGGGCTCATGTTTGAGTGTATCTGCATTACCTGCAAACATTAAAAGGTGGTTAGTTATCTAGACACTGGTTACATCAAGATCAGATACAGCGAGAATTTCTTTTCCTCCCCTGGCACTGAGTCTAGTCATAGTAAACACATTAAAAATAATAGGAATTCAGAGTTAAGAGAATGTTAACTGAGATTTATCATCTTCCAATTTCTATTTTCTACTGTAAGGACAGTTGATATTTCTCTGACAAGGGAGGACAGAGTCCTCTTGCATTATCAGATCACCCATCCCGTGTGCTGCACAGCTCACTGTGTGTTGCCAGCTGTTCCCTCACCAATGAACTTGCACAACAGGGAAGGGAAAAGAGAGGAAAATATGATGTTCAGTATACGTCACTACAGAACTTTATAAATCTACATTTTAAAGCTGGCTAACTCTATTACCCATCACACAGCAATTTACATGCTCCCCAGCATCACAATGATGAGGGAGCCAGGACTCTGTATTGGCCAGGAGAGGAAGGACAAATTCCCTTCTGCTCCACCCACATGGCTGTGAAGATCTACTTCTGCAAGTTCAACCGCAACTTATCTACTTTGAAAAGCCTCCTTGGACGCAAATCCAGAAACACACTCTTTTTCCAGGAAACTTTAGTATCAAAAAACAAGCTTAAACAAGACATGGATGACTCAGAGAGCACAGCTATTACATTAAAAGAAAGTTCCATGATTATATGCCCAGAGCAACCCAGCTCTAACATCAGCAAAGGGCAGTACCAGAATGAAAAGTATCTTAAGCAGATAGCTGCTTTTATTCCCAAGCACTTTACTGTAAAATAAATGATTGCCCTAATACTTCTGAGCAAGGCTAGTGTTTGCTATGATAAAATAGCTCATGTTAGTGCAATTTTCAAGTGGTTAAAAGTTGATCACCGCTTTATAACATAAATTCAGAACTTACCCCAAAAAAATTTCTTCATAGGATGTCCAGGCTTGGCAAGACTCCCAAACAGCATCTCCTTTCTGTTTGCATCAGAAGGTCTTGCTAGCTGATACTCTGTTAATTTAGAGAATTTGCAGTGGCATGCATCAAAATTGGAGGTCACATTCCCACGAAACAAAGCAAAAACCCCAAGCAAACTGAAAAGGAGATGTACTCCACAGCTGGAGACTGAAATAGTTTTAATGACAAAGCAGTGAAATAGGATAAGAAACAGGACTTGCTAGCAGTAATGAATGTAAGTCAAGAGAAGAGGAAAACTGTAGCTCATTGCTGAGAAGCACATAAAGGGATAAGGAGGGGAAGCATGTAAAGCCCCATCCTGTCCTATCTGAATGTTCTTAATTTGATAAATTTAATGGGAACACAAGTCTGTCAATATTCTACAGAGTCAGGCCCAGTAGAAAGGGCCAGAGAGCAATTACAAACCTGTTTCTTCCATATATCACATAGAACAACTTCTAGTCTAACAATGAAATACGAAATTAAAAGCCAAGCAAGATAGTTTCCAGAAATGCAGCTTTACAACCAGTTTACACTAATCTAAATATGGGATTCTGTCCAAATCAAGAACTCAAACTGCAATTTCCTGCTCCTGTTTTTGCTGCTAATAAGAAGTATGCACAGGAGAGCTGTAAAATAATTATTTTGGCTGGGTTAGTCTGCAGCCAGTTCAACAAGCTGACGCAGTTTGGTGGGTAGCTCACTACTCCAATGTCAGTAGGGGTGAAGGAACGGATCCACACAACGAAGGCAGTAAGTTGGCTTAAGCTGTTGAAAACAACACACTTTAACTCAAAGGCAGGCTCTTGTTTATATCGACACTTAAATAAAATTCAAAGATCAAATCGCTCAGTTTTCCTGGTCAGAGGACAGATGAAGAATGTAACAAGGTGGATGGATGATGGCAAAGCGGTGGATGTGGTCTACCTTGACTTCAGCAAAGCCTTTGACACAGTCTCCCACAGCATCCTCACAGCTGAGGAGGTGTGGTCTAGACAACAGAGTAGTGAGGTGGGTTGCAAACTGGCTTAAGGAGAGAAGCCAGAGAGTGGTGGTCAATGGTGCAGAGTCCAGTTGGAGACCAGTATCTAGTGGAGTGCCTCAGGGGTCAGTACTGGGGCCAATATTATTCAATATATTCATTAATGATTTGGACGAGGGAATTGAGTGTACTATCGGCAAGTTTGCTGATGACACTAAGCTGGGAGGAGTGGCTGACACACCAGAAGTCTGTGCTGCCATCCAGCGGGACCTGGACAGGCTGGAGAGTTGGGTGAGGAATAACCTGACGAAATTTAACAAGGGAAAGTGTAGAGTCCTGCATCTGGGCAGGAACAACCCCAGGTTCCAGTACAGGTTGGGAAATTACATATTAGAGAGCAGTGTAGGGGAAAGGGACCTGGGGGTCCTGGTGGACAACAGGGTAACCATGAGCCAGCACTGTGCCCTTGTGGCCAGGAAGGTCAATGGCATCCTCAGGTGCATTAGAACAGGGGTGGTTAGTAGATCGAGAGAGGTCCTCCTTTCCCTCTGCTCTGCCCTGGTGAGACCCCATCTGGAATATTGTGTCCAGTTCTGGGCCCCTCAGTTCAAGAAGGACAGGGAACTGCTGGAGAGGGTACAGTGTAGGGCAACAAAGATGATTAAGGGAGTGGAGCACCTCCCTTATGAAGAAAGGCTGAGGGAGCTGGGTCTCTTTAGTTTGGAAAAGAGGAGACTGAGGGGTGACCTTATTAATGTTTATAAATATATAAAGGGTGAGTGCCACGAGGTTGGAGCCAGGCTCTTCTTGATGGCAAACAATGATAGGACAAGGGGTAATGGGATCAAGCTGGAACACAAGAGGTTCCACTTAAATTTGAGAAAAAACTTCTCAGTGAGGGTGACAGAGCACTGGAACAGGCTGCCCAGGGAGGTTGTGGAGTCTCCTACTCTGGAGACATTCAAACCCGCCTGGACATGTTCCTGTGCGACCTCACCTAGGCGTTCCTGCTCCAGCAGGGGGATTGGACTAGATGATCTTTTGAGGTCCCTTCCAATCCCAAACATACTGTGTGATACTGTGTGATACTGTGTGATACTGTGTGATACTGTGTGAAGAAGACTTGGAATACACATTTGAACCAGTTATATCTGCCAGTAATAGGTTTTTTTTCTAGAACAGTCAGGTTTTACAGGCGGCCTAGAAATATTCATAACACACTAGAAAACAGAGTGAACTCTCCATTCACTTCTATGCCAGGTTCAATTTCCTTCTGTGAGGCAAATTTGTACTTATTAACGTGTTAGAATAAGGAAACAAGCACAATGACCTCAACTTATCATATTTACCCCACAGAGAGCTGGAGAGAGCACTGGACCATGGTGGAGCCATAGGCACGTTGTTCACTGTTTATTTCTTTAAGAAGATGGGCTAAACACACAAAAATGTATTCTTACCACTGTCTACAGCCTCAACTTCTCGGTCTATTGCATCCCTGATCATTAGCGGGTGAATGAAGAATTGTGCCCACCTACAAAACAGAAAAATTCATATGCTTTTCTCCAGTGTCTATTAAACTAGGGAATAAAACCACAACAGTTAAAGCCAAATCCACTATTTTTAGTTTATAAGCTTGTCTTACTAAAAATTATGTCATTCTTGACTGTACTGTCTTAAGGAAAGATCAAAGCCAGTTTCGTGATAGCATCAAAAACCAAAGCGCATAGAGCAGGAATGAATTGGTTGGATACAGTCGAGTATGACTCTAGTGGATGCAGGAGCATCTGCCTTTGCATCCTAAGAATGATCACACCAGAGACCCATCTGGTCTGGTTCCTGGCTCTAACTGGGACCAGTATCAGATGCCTTACGAGGGAATCTCAGTTGTTCACTAGGAGCAATATGTCCATAGGGGAAGTTTCTTCCTAACTCCAGGCAACAAATTGTTGATTTATGTCCTGAAACATAAGGTTTTATACCGATTACAATTTTATTATCTATTTTATCAGTCAGTGTTGTTCTCCTGTAACCACAGAGAGCAGAGCAACATAAAGGGACAAATCTGCAATGAATGGCAACTTTGTAGAAGGTTGGGAATATAATATTTCTGGTTTATTTGTTGAGTTTCTTTAATGATGCACTGAACTTGTTGAAGCAAAAGGTTAACAGTGACACATTGCTGACAGAGTTCTATGGCTACAGGAGCCACTAAGCTAAAGACTATTGAAAAGTGATGTCTTTCAGTTTCTTTAGATCCACAAGTGCTTGAATGAGCAGGAATCATCAGCAGCATCCATTCATTTTCTTTGTAGGAGATGCTGTTCTACAGAACTCATAACTTCTGTTTCTCCTCCACTAAGTGAGCTGTTGTGACAGACTGCAATTAAGTTCTTTATTCTTCTGCACTTTCAAACACCTAAAAGCTGGGCTAATCTGCAAATGAAAGCTGAATTTGGCCCAGTCAAGTAAAAATTAGGCAACGCTTGGTGAAATGCGCAAACACTTGCTCTTGTCATCATCACAGAGGTGTATTTTGGTCAAACTAAGTTCACAGTGGAGTCTGCTCCCTCCTGAGGTATTTTGCAGCACCAAGAATTCCCAGTTGGCATGCCCTTATGAGCCAGTAATTTCCTCTCCCTGAAGTAAACCATGCTAAGAGGTGGAGCACTGTTGTAGTAACATATCCCACACCAGGAAAGAGCAAGTTAAATAGTTTCTGGCAAAAGATACATACTTGACTGAATAACCTGGATTAAGTTAACTGTATCCTTCTGAGGCACACATATAACTTTAAAGGCTGCCTTTCCACCCACTTTGATGAATTAGACTTGGAACAAAAAAAAGAAAAAAAACCCCATACACTAACTATCAGAACAGATATTTCAAAGGATGAATCACTGGGATTCTGAGAGCACGTCCCCTCTGAACAGCTGTAACACTGCATAAAATTTCTCCTGTCATGAACGCTACTAGTTTAAGGGTGGTAAAACACTCAAAACCTATGTGCATTAGGACTCACACGTGGATCCTAAGTAATCACACAGCAGCTACACAGGCACTATCTCAAAAAGTAGTAAGACGCCAAAGAGAAATCATATTTCCTTATATTCAATATCCTCTGTGGTGGCAGGAGTACCTGTGGAAGTTCAGTAACAGCCTTAATCACCCCAAAATGAAGAACTGACCAGCTATACCCGACCTCCTGAGGCACATACAAACATTCGCTAGCACCTAATCACCGTTTCTATGAAGTTACCTGTCCAGCGCCTCTTTGAAGTATTTCCTCTGCACATCGAACTGGAAGACTGTCCGCTCACAGTCAGTCGAAGCGTTGTCACTGCCCCCATGTTTCTTCAGAAATGCATCAAACCCATTCTCATCTGGGTACTTCAAACTGCCCATAAAAACCACTGGAACAAAAATCAGCAAAATTACCAAGATTACATTAATTTGTTATTCTTAATTACTGCTATGGCAACCCCTCTGCAGCACAGAACTGACCCACAGTTCCTATGCAGAGACTAAGCAGCAACAGATCACAGAACCTGCTGGATAACCGGTGTAATCTGTAGCCCCAGCCTAGTTTATAAAGCTGTAGGTAACATGCCTCCTCCCATATTCAATGGATAATGAAAATGTTAATATATGTTAATGCATAGCCAGCCAAAGGACACGAGACACCTTCTCACATATTAAGAGAGTGTCACTCAGTATTTTTATAAAATCACAAATTCATTTAACTAATGAAACTAAATCCTGGGATAGCTGAAATAGGAAATGATGCTAAAATATTACAGAAATTCGGAGCTAGACAGCACTCATTTTGCACTGAAGCTGGAGAAGATGACACAGGAGCAGATACATACTGTGTTCCAGGAAGTGTGCTAATCCAGGCAGATCTTCGGGATCGGAGAAGCTGCCAACAGCAATGCAGAGGGCTGCTGCAGACTGGAGAAAATACAACACTCAGTAAAAGCTGCTTCAAGAAACACTTTAGGAAACTGGCAGAAGTATAAGACAAATCAATCAGGATGGGCACAATAAAAAGGTCTAGTCTGGATGCCTAATCACAAGAAAGCCCTCTCTGTATTTTTTCACCCTACAGCTTTAAGTACATACCTGTTTTTCTGTACAGCCTCTCTTTCTTGTCTCTTCCTTTTCAGCTAGTTCTTCTAATTCACTGTCATCAGGATCATTGAAATCCTCATTATCTCCGTTATCATCCTCGCTGTCACTCCCCTCATCACAGTCCTCCTCATCAAAACCTTCTCTACCATCTTCAATCTCAGCTCCAGAGTCGTCATCCTCTTCATCACTTTCCTCTTCAGATTCATCATCACCCTTGTCTTCCTCCTCCTCCGAAGATAAAGCAGCTGGGGCACCATCCAAGTAATTAAAATCCGAAATCAAAAGTGCACATAAGCCATTTTGTAGAGTGATATACCTAGAAGAATAATTATTTGCAATGAATACACTCATTTCCCAAATCTGAATTTTCAGAGTCACAAAAATGTCTGTATTTCCTGCAATAGTTCTATGCTCTTCAACGGAGATTTCCTAACGAAAATCTAATGGTGGCTAACAAAGTCAGCAGTTTCATAGTGCCAAAGTAAAAACACTCTTCTGCTATTCAACAGCTGTAAGAATAAGAAAGATGCAATTCAAGGCAGTAGCAGAAGCCCTTCTCTCCAGAAGGTCAGCGACACTAATTGCGACTTTTATTTCTCTCTCTCTAAAATACTTAAGCTGCTAGTGCCCGCTCTGAGGAAACTTCATGTACTTGGAATAGGCAAACCCAAACTTCAATAGCTTGTTATGCTTCTCAGGCTCTTGGAAACATATATTATGCAATAGAATTAAGATCTTAGTCTTTGCCTCTAAACAGGCCCCAGAGACTTCATTTTATTTTATTTTATCATTGCTTTCTATCAAATGGGGTCCGCAGATGTACGAGGCATGTGTTAGAAAGGACAGATCTCCTCTGCAGGTTTAATAAAATAAGCCACAGTGTAGAAGCGATATACACAGAGCTCTCTGTGCATGTACATACATACAGAAAATTTTTATATATGTATGTACATATACATATATAGACCCACAAGCCCTATGTCCAGCAAACATTCTACAACTTTTCAGACTGCAGGCTGCAAGCACCAATGCTCTGTGATATTCATTTCCCATCAGATCTGGAATAAAGAGTCACAATTTGTCAAATTAGCCAGCATACCCCTCCTGGGAGCTCGCGCTGGCTCGTACACCAGCTGCAGAAAGGAAGGAATGGTGGATCCAGAAACTACTTGAGACAGCCTAAGAACTAGTGTGATAGAGACAGGTGGTACCTGATCCCGCAAAAAAAAAAGTTGATGTGAAACAAACTCACAGTCACAACCCCAGAAAAAGCTGAGTTACAGAGCATAGAATTACAGAAGAGTTTGGTTGGAAAGAACCTTTAAAGGTCATCTGGTCCAACCCAAGTTTATAGCAGATCAGGACACTTTGCAATGTGGCCACTGTTATAATTAGGTAGGAGAAATTCCAAAGCCAGTTTCCAGCTCAACCTCCATGACAAGTACACAAAAGAAAAGGATGTTGTGTGTTTTCCAACTCCATGGTTCCCAAAGTTTCTCACATGTTTCCTTCATGGTTATCATTACACAGTTTCAATGTTTCCAGACAACAGAAACGTGCTTTATCAATACTCCAATTCAAAATATTCAGTCAGTATCAATTTTGCTTTTTATTACAGCTGCAGGGTACCTGCTACAGCTCTGCAAACCACAGACCGGCTTGGAAACAAATTACTCCAAGTACCTCTCTCCCAACTGAACTGCATGGGAGACGTGTTTGGGGGAAAGGAGTAAAACAAGTATTGTAACAAGAGTTAAGCAGCTCGGAGACAAAGAAAAAATCCCACACTTCTTGGACTACAAGTCTATGAAAAAAACTAAAGAACAAATGTTTAATAGTTGTGTTATTTTTCTGAATTATGACAACTCATCCAACAGAAATTGAGAGCACATACTCTGGGCCAGGGTTGCATAATCATTAACACACCCATTTCGCTTGCTGCAGGACCTGAGCGGTAAAAATCTGTTACAACCAGAAGCACAAGTACATTGTTGCTTGTTCAAACTACAGCACATTGTGTATAACTTGCAGAGGTGCTATGACTAACTGCAGCAGGTACAGACAGCACTTGATCCATGTGAATGTCTGGATACAAAGTTAATCATCCACACACTCCGAAAGCGATTCTGTTTGCATCATATGCATATGTTGCTTTAGGCAGCTGTAGCATTTCTGAATGCACAATAGGGGTCCTGAAAACAGATGCCCTGTACATTCTGGCACTTCAGCCCCTGAAGCGCAAGAACCCCAGAGGGGGACAAGTTGACTTTGCTACAGCACACCTTCCAGTACATCCACCTTCTTCTCCACCTCCGGATACAGCTGCCGTCTTCGGGTTGCCACAGCCCATAAAGAGCGCTGGCTTCCCAGTGATCGAGATATAGTCACAGAAAGCAGAGCACAGAACAGTGCTGGCCTTCCAGAAGGATTTGCCATAAAGCTGTTTCACCAGGTGTATCCAGTAGCTCTTGTTGATCCTTCCCACATACCTCCATTAAACTAATGAAGCGGATGACACTGATTTTACGTTACTCATCTTCAGGTTTCTGGGTGTTTCATACCAGGACAGAAAGCACCCAGTAGTGAGGCAGCAATTAAACCAAGCTGCTGTGGGAGACTCTCATATTTCACTTCAGGAGAATCTAGAATAGTTTAGGTTATACTGAGCAGAGGCACCAATTGGCATAGGTGTTCTTTACTTTTTCCATGTTTCAGTCCAATGGAAAAGGACACGTGTAATCAATATATGAGTATCAATTAGTATGCAAAACACTGGACAAAACCCACAATCTCTCAATGTAGCAACAAAAGCAAGAATAGTCCAATTGCTTTTTTGAAGGACTGTACAGCATTGATACAAAAAAGGATGAAATATAAAAGAAAATACAAACTATTTAAGTTGCTGTTTAAACATGTTGGACAAGTTTAAGCAGGATTGTTGTCACACCAAGTTTGTTAGAACAATGATAATTGCTTAGAAGTTAAGTAAATACTGAAATACATATCAATGTAGAGTAAACACTTAATATTTTAATTTCACAAACTACCCAAAACCAGCAATACAAGCCCACGATATTCCATATATGGATGAATTTAAATGAAACATGTATTTTGGTAAAGACAACTACCCACTCACAGTTCTAACGAACAAAACCAACTTTGAATATGACAATAATTTTTGTCCCAACAAATTCACTTTTGAAAATACATTTTACAATCTGTCAGAACTCTCTTGTTTTTATGATCACTGTATTTGAGAAGATTAAACTATAACACTTTTCACTAAATTAAGTTTGATGTCACCGGACGGTCACATTAAGCCCACTGTGACTGGTCTGCAGTATACACCATCACTGATGCATGAACAGAGGAGAAAGCCTGTACGCATCAGCAAATCACTCGCCTTTAAATTTACTTAAGAGGTCTGGTACATAGTTAGCAGACACAGGCACGCTTTACTTCCAGCCACACTGAAGTTCTCCCTCCTAAGGGTAATGTTTGTGTCTGTTCTGCGCAAGGCTCACTTCCCACACATGGAAATCAGCCTGGAAAGATGCGACTCTCTGCTTCCAACTGACAAAATCCACTAAGCATAGAGAGAGGACTTCTGGAAGATTTTGGTATTAGTTTATCTTACGCTATAGTAAACACACCCCCAAATCTCTACAGGCAGGGAAGGTTCCTGAGCCTCAAAACAAATAGCCGGTGATAATTTGCTATGGACTTCACAAGCTCTGGCGCTGCGCTGCCGCAGGTAACAAAGGCAGAAGTTTCCTAGGCCAACAGTCCCTGTAACCGTGAACTCTGTAGGAAGAGGAGCCTCCTGCAAAGTCGCATGAGTAAGAACACCAGGAGAGGCAGGCAGGGATCTGGAGGAAGCAGCAAGAAAGAAGAAGAGAGGGTGCAAGGTTCTCCCTAAGCCAATGGGCAGAGTCCTCTTCAGGCAGCCAGCAGGGAATTTCACTGTCAGCCAATGTCACTGCAAATCCAAAATTCAGTTCCAGGCTGAGGCAGATTCTCTCCTGACTGCACAGATTGGACGTCATGATGAGTAAAGACAAAAAAAAAAAAAAAAAAAAAAAAACAAAAAAACATCTCTAACTAGGGCTGAATAATCTTCTGCCTAACAGAAAGACCTTATAACAGTATCCCTTCAGGAACAACTGACTGAAATCTTTTGAAGAGCTCAGCTGTGTGAAGGCCGCAGACCCTGGGCTGCGCTCAGGGAAAGTTAAACCATGAAAAAGGGTAATCCTTCTTACCACTTTCAGGGATGTTACTCAGAAATATAAAAATGAAGACGCGAGCAAAGCAGCAGTGTAAAAGTAATTTTTGTCTCAACTCACAGACATATTTGTGTGAAAACCTGGAAGCTCAGCTAAAACGGGAAGACTAACAGGCTTTTTCTAAGCTGGTATCTGCTCTGAAATACTTCAGTCACATTCCACGCTTCAGCTTAACGCTTTTGGAACGGAGATGCCTGGACAAGGGCTGCAAACTAACAATTCGATATCTCCGTGCCTCGAAAAACGTAGCGTCACAGCACAGCCTTTGAACAAATACTGATTTTTTTCCCTCTATGCAGCCCCAAGCCTATCACTGAGCACAAAACAGACAGCACATCTTGACAAGAAACACACCCGTGAACCCTCCGTCTTTCTTTTCCACAGTCAGGGGCGACTTCCCCGCTCACCAAGAGCCCGACTTGAAGCCCCGGGGCTGCCGGCCGTGCCGAGAGCCCGCTGAGCTGGGGCGGGCGGCCACGGCCCCGCACCCCCTCCCGTCGGCCGCGGGGAGGCCCCAGCCCGCCCAGACCCCGGCCGGGGCGGTCCCAGCGGTCTGCCCTCTCCCCACCCCCCTCCGGGGGGAGGCTGGAGGCCGCCGGCCCTCACCGGTACTGCTTGGGGTCGCTGGGGGACTTGACGATGTCGGGGTCGCCGAGGTTGGCGGTGGTAGTTACGTCCCCGCGCTCCTCCTCCTCCCCGTGAGGCGAGCGGCCTCTGGCGTCGCGGCCGCCCTCCCCGGCCTGCTGCCCCACCGCCAGCTCCGGACAGCTGTAGCTAGATGTCGCCTTGTTCCTACCGGGCATGGCGGCGGTGGCCCCGCAGCACGGCGGCCGGGTAACGGTATGAACCGGCCCCAGCAGAACCCGGGCCGCCCCCGCCCGCACCGCTCGGCCGCTCCGTGCGAAGGCGGCCGCAAGACTGCGCATGCGCGACCGCCGGCGGCCACCCCCGTCCCGTCGCGAGCACCGACAGCTTCCGCCGTACGAGGAAGTCGGGGGGCTGTCAGTGACGGCGCCGTAACGCGCCAGTCAGCGTCCTCCGTGGTGCCAGCTGGGGAAAAGGGACCAATCGCGAGCCCGCACTTGGTGGAGGGGCGTTATGATTGGTGGACAGGATGTTGGTGGAGGGGGTGAGGAAAACTATAGATGGGGAGAGAGAGGGAGGGAAAGGCAGCCCCTTTCAGAAATCAGACCGAGAGGACAGGGAAATCGGAGGGGCAAGAGAAAGACCGAAGAACAGAGACAGATCCCTGGAACTTCTCTCTATCCCGTCACGGGTCGCCATTCGTGCCCGCCTGCCGTGTAAGCTGTCCTCCCTGTTCTTGCGTTGGAATAGTCCAACCCTCAATTGTTGACCAGCCGTGCTCTTCTCATTTCCCTCAACTATTGGCCCACGTGGCTGTCGCTCATTCCTGACACGACCAATCATCTCGCGCAAGCGGCGTGAGGTGCGTGGCGCGCAGCCCGCTCAGCGCAGGCTGAGGTGGTGGCCGCAGCACCGCGGCTGGGGCTGCCGGATACAGCCTCAAACGGGCCGCTAAGTGCACGGCCAAGGGCCCGCCTAGCCCAGCTCCCCAGCCGGGCATCGCCGGCAGCAGCTCCGAGAGCGGCGGTGAAATCGAGACCGAAGCTTGGCACGAAGAAGCGGGATCGTGGTCACCGGCCTCCCTCAGCCGCCATTAGAAAAGCCAGGCGCGAACCACATTGAGTCCATTTAAGGAAATGGGACTATTAGGATCCAAAACGCCTGACCGCACTGTTGATTTGATAGTGAAACTAGCTTTCAGCTCGTTTTTTTTAAACCCTTAAGTGAGCTAGACTTCAGTTTGCTATTCTATTTCAAGCAACAGTACCGTGCCCCTGCTGAGAGATCCATTATGTGCTTACTCCTGATGGCTGCTGTTTTTTTTTTCTTCCCCTAATGGTTTCCTTAATATCTTAAAGTTTGTATCAGTGACTATTTAACAGAAGACCGTTCATTCTTGCTCTGTCCTAGTCTTTGTAGCTGAGTAGGTCTCAGCATTTTCCAGTTTGTGAATATACTTTCTCTGCCCATGAAACCAGTGCTCATGTAGCAATTTCAGGTCTTGAGAACACAAATTCTGCTTTTCCTTGTCTTAAATCTCTTTGAAGCTGCCGTCTCCAAATGACCTACATTGCTAAGGTCTTTTTTCTTGTAATGCTTTGAGAGCTGTTGGGAAGCTAGACATTGTTTTTATCATGTCCCGTCTGCATTGCTCCACATTGGTTCAGTTTCCTGCCATGCCTGTAACACCGGTGCTGTCACTTACTTGTGTGTCATTCTGTGCTGACTGCAGAGGAGATGATGAAAGCAAAGCTAGGGAGTCAACTGAGGGGAGCTGTCAGAAATACAGGGATGTAAACTCAATATTTTATTGCTTTATTTCTCCACAAGATGGAAGTCAAGACCTATCTCTAACCCAGAGCCTCCTGTGCGGCTTTTACTGCAGAACTGTGTCCTCTCTTGGTACTGCACCTTAAAAGCCTCAGAGAGAAGCATATGAAGAGCAGCCACCTCTTCCCTTTCACGTTCTGGCACCCCTTTTTTTATCTTGTAACCACACTGTTTTATCAACACTCCTATCCTATGCCACTGCCATGCAAATGGAAGGCTTTATACAAGACCCCATCAAGCATTTTGGGTTTGTCTTCAGTGCAAGCAAATGTTATTTCCCTTGCCTTGACAAATTATTGTCTCATGTTTAGCTATTACCTCTTACAAGTTAATACAAATAACAGTTATTGATTCACTGGTGATACTGAAATAAGGTACGTGCCACTTCAGGAAAAAGGTTTGCTCTGTATTCACAGCTTTAAATGCAAATGAACAGATGATGCATCTGTCCATTAAAAACACATTTTACATGTCTGCTCCCCATGATGATTTGATTTTTGATTTAAGATAGACTGCAGGATTTCTGCATCAAATACCGGGTTTCTCCATGTGTGCATTAAAGGGCAGGTCACAATTCGTAACTGCCTTTTCCAGTTCTTTGGACTGTTCTGACATGTAGCTACTTGCAGGCTTGTGCTGTGAAAAGCAACTTTGCCCATCCTCGCTTGAAGGGCCTGGAACATACCTCTACTTTAAAAAAAATACATTAACTTAAAAAAAAAAATCAACCAACCAAAATTACATCTGACCTGAATGAAACACAACAAAACACAATGATAGATTGAGTAGAGAAGGTTGCTTTTTCTAGGAAAAAAAAAGGTAAAAAGATTTGAGATTCTACTTCTGCTGAATCCATTTCCTTTTACCATTGAGTTGCTGAGATGAATAATCATTATTTGTACTGGGGTGCTCCATTATACCTGCACAGCTCAAAACCATCACTCCCTGCTGTGGAACTTCTTATTTCTTTTTGCTACTTACACAAGTTAACCTAAAACCTGCTTCTGCTGCAATTAAAAGACTGCAGGTATATTGGCCAATTAATCCTTCTGTTTTAAATCTGCACAGTGATTCCTGATTGCTGGGCTCAAGGATCATCACCTGGTCAAAAACGATCAATGTAGTTTGACATATTTCAAAAGCATTTAAAAGAGACAGTTGCGTAACACTAGTGATGCAGCTCACACAAGCGCTGTGGCCACACCCAGTGACTACATTTCTCTTTATTTTGCAGTTTCAGTGATTTCAATACAATAACCACGTTCCTAGCACCACACAAATGGCACTTTCAGTACGAGACCACACACACCCAAAATACATCACAGGCAAGATTTCTGAAAGCAACATACAAACAGAGGAAGGGATCGAGCCTTTCGCACAATGCGCTCAAACTACCTCGATGTAGTTGCATTTTTCTCCAGAATATTGTGAGTTTTTCTTAGAACAATTACACTTTCAGGCATAACAGAATGAAATATAAAAGCATTTGCTAGCGTCACGATCGAGCAAGTTACAGTACAGGGCAGATGCTCAACCCCAGGTTCTGACATCAGAAAGTCTCCTCAGTCAGAGGAGTTCATAGGCCTGAGCTAAAGCCATAAAACTTCCCAGAATTTTCAGAATTTACATTTACAGACACAATTTGCCGTCACTGTTTGGAGCTGGGATGCGCACCTGAGTGCGTGATCATCCAGGCAGACAGCGTGTGGAATTTCACGGATTCACAAAACTGATTCCTCCATGTATTTCAGAGAAATGCAAGCTCTGCAAATGCCTCATGCACACAAAGTTCTACACACAGATGTAGAAGTTTCATAATTTTAGAGAGGTTGGAAGTATTTTAGATGCTAAGTATTAAAAATTCCTCCCTTCAAAGAATGATGTCTTTGCCATTTTCCAGTTGCAGTTATGTTTTATTAATCAGTCTTCCCTTCTTAATTATACTTTGTGGTTAAATCTGAACCCAGAAAAAAACATCCCCACACACGCACCTATCTGGCACAAAATAAATTAAATTCGAAATCAACAACAAAATGCAGAAAGAAAACATAGTAATATTGGCACTAATATTTGCCAACACTCACATTTTGGCTCCTGGTATTTTTATCTTGATATGACAACGCTGTTCCAAGTCTTACATGTCAGATTTTCCCTCCAGCCAAACATGCAGCAGGTAATTCCTCCTCTCCTGTGTCCTGCAACAAATCCGCCACGGAGCGGGAGACCAGAGCAGGTCCAGAACTGGAGAGGTTTGACACAAAATCTACGTCGTCCTTCTCTGGGCTCTCTGGAGGACCTCAAACTGTCAGACAGAAACACGCTACTTTCTGCTCCATCGTACCAAAAAACAACGTTCTGTGTCTAGGAGACAGCAACAATGACTCCAAATATCTGGGGAGAGATTTCTTCTAAAATGTCAAAAAAAAAAAAAAGGCATATTCTTGCTTTATGAGAGATTTTTGTCCCAATTTTCTTTTAGACCTGGTTCCTTCTGATTGGTTTTTATGTTTCCTGCTGTTCTTGACAATAAAACCTCTTTCTGCAGTAGATGAATTTATAATTAAAAAAAGCAACATTCTCTGCGGAAATAACATTTGCAACACTATACAATTATTTTTCTTCAATACAACTCACATTAACACTAGGTGCACTTATAATATTTAGTCTGATTTTTTTTAATAATTGGATGAGGAAATACGTAATAGTAACACTCCAGCACAGTAAACAAACGTACCAGTTTCCTACAACAGAGACTTCTGCCTTTGAACTACATAATGCACCACCATGAAAGAAAACATAAAATTGGGTCGGGACAGGAGAAGGACATTTCTCAGTGAGAAAGGTCACTAGCACGAGCAGTTCTGCTGCGAGGGGGGTGGGTTGTCTGTGAGTCGCATGCTCCTTCCCGAAGCGCCCCTGGAAGGGTCTGATTCTATACTCTCCGACATCTTTTCACAGATTATATCCACGAGACGCTCAAACACCTGCCTTACATTGATGTTCTCTTTGGCACTTGCTTCAAAATAGTCAAAACCTGTGTGAAAAAGCAAAGGGGAAAAAAAAATCAATAGAGACTGATGATAACAGAGATGGTTTTTAAAATGATAATCAGTATTTTTAGAATTCTCCTTAAGAAAACAAGCCATTAGCAATTCTTAAACTCAGCTGATTCCCACAATCTCAGAATACTGAACAGAAATACTTCCAAAATTTATCAAGCATCACTAAGAGTCAAAGGCAAAAGTGAATCCCCATCATAGCCCTGGTCAACACACCTGCAGATGATACAGATCTGATTCAACTGGGGAAAGGGGAGTTGAGTTCTGCCAGTGTCACTAACTGGTGACATTTGGAGGGGACCCTGTGTGGCCCCTGCTGCAGCCTGGTAATTTAGAGGACAGGGAGAGAACCCAGGTCCTGGCCGCATTCCTTCCACTGCCCAACTTTCGTGCTTGTGAGCGAAATCCTCAAAAATTTTAGTCCCATTTTTCCCATTCTTTGCCTGATGAGATGGAAAGCTCTTCAGGGTGATAAATACTTGTACAGCACATGTCACGACAGAGCACCCATCCTGACAAGGGCTGTTCAGTGCTGCTGAATTACAAATAATGTTGAGTGTCTTCTACAGAGTCATTTCAGTGTCCAGTCACCAACTCCTAGGTGCAGTAATGAGTATGAATTCTCAAACACTGACCCTTTCTGATTAAAAAATAAACAGAATAGAACCAAACAAAGCAGCAAGGCTGCACAGTGATGCCACGGTGGGGATGTGCACAGATATCCCTGCTGCCTCCCACTGACACCTGCGCTACTCAAGAGCCAGCTGGACCCTGCCTCAGCCAGCAGAAACATGCTGAACCGTGAAGCATTTCTTTATATTTCTAACCCCAGCGGCCTTCAAAGTCAAACATCATTTATAGAGGCTGTTGCTTCTTTTCTAGCAGGTTATTATATCGCCAACAATGAGAGCTCAAGCACCACAGAGAGTTTATTTTGTAATAAGCTACATTCTGTTGTGCTTCATTTTGGGGATATTCTGCGTTGCATCAGTTTCCTTT
This sequence comes from Patagioenas fasciata, assembly GCF_037038585.1. NCBI lineage: Eukaryota > Metazoa > Chordata > Aves > Columbiformes > Columbidae > Patagioenas > Patagioenas fasciata. The sequence continues at coordinate 22,590,955 of NC_092525.1, read as the reverse complement.
GATTCTGCCATGAAGATAAAGATAAGTTGTCTTAACTGATTAGTCCACCAGTGCTGGTAGACTGAGTCACGCTGGTGTGTGAGATAACAAGTATCTACCCTGTTCTAACACTTTTTAAAAATTATGGGACAATGGGTAAAGTGATGGTGGAGATGTTTGCCTTGTTACTAAATAAGTCAGAGGAGGGTTCCGCCAGCCCCACTTGCTGTCTTTGATGATGATTAGAAACGTAATAAGAGGCCCAAGAAATCAGAGAACTGAATTTGGATATTTGTCAGCCCAACATTAGTTTCGCTTCTGCTGTGGCTAAATCTGTTTTCGTTTAGTTCACATTCAGGCCAATAACAACTTCTTAATCTGATTAGGAAATTCTTTCAGTGATGTTAATGTCACCACACAAACTTAGATAAACACACTGAAGGATAACCTTTATGTGAATCATCATGATGAAAGCCAGTGGTTTAAGCAGTCAATAGTCAATTAAAGAGATTCCTCCTACCCGACACACAAAGTAATTTCAGATAACGCCGTCCACGTTAGCACAGTTAATATAAGGAAAAACTGATCAAACCAGGTATATTTTTCAGGCCTTAAAAAAAAACCATTCAGCATTTTCGGAGGCTACAGAAGAGAAGGACTGGGACAGCACATTCCAAAGGCACCGATGGGTTTTGCTTTGCTCCGCACTGGGGTTTGTTTCTCTAGGGTACGCTGGACAAACACAAAGACAGGTAGGGACCGGAACTGGAGATTCTTCAGGAGAACAGGTTCCTCCTGATGGAGTCTGTTGCTACAGTAACTCTGAATGAGTGTGTTTTGAAGTGTCCCATACATAATGGATACAGATTCTATACGCCCAGTTTGTATTTACACAGATGAATTTTGGGGGGAGAAAAAACATTGGCAGTCCAAATAGTAGTGGGAGTTTCAGTAAAACTCTCTATTTGCTGTTACTAATTACTGCTGGAAAGACTTTTTAATTGTACAAGTTAAAAGGAACACAGTGTAAAGAAGCAGAGGAAAAAGAGTAGCAAGAAAAGCTTTGACATGTACCTAGCTGATCTGCCAGATGTTTCCCCTTCTCCACAGGAACAATTCGTTCATCCTCCATGTCACATTTGTTTCCGACCAGGATCACTTGTGCGTTGTCCCAGGAGTAAGTCTTGATTTGTGTGGCCCTACAGCAGGTCAAAAAAAGATCATTACTTTCCATCAGCTGTATCAAAATACAATAGTATATTAAGTATGAAAACAAGTACAATTCATGACAACATCAACATCTCAAGACTGCATGTTGGTTAAAAGAAAAATGACCAAGGTTACATATAAAGCAAGAATGCAGACTATGTCATTTATAGCACCATTCTATTTTACTACTCCTTAACTTTTTGTGACAATGAAGATTCTTGTTAAAACTTTGCAAGTGCTTTAAAGATCACAAGATCCAGACAAAAAGCTGAATTGAGTATTTTTTGAAGTCTAGGGACAAAAAAATTACTCTCCTAAAGTTTATTCTCCTTCAGCTGTAATGTGTCAGAGGAATGACAATAAATTACATCTCTTAAGAATATTGTCCCTATAGAGAAAGTTATATAATAGATAGACACTTCATGCTAGATTTACAACTTCTTGTAAAACACATGACAACAATAATTCAGAGTAGAGAAGAAAGATGCTAATTTGCTGCAGTTATAGTAACGCCATAAGAAATTGTGTTTTGAGTGTCAAACAGATGGAATAATCAAGTCATCTTTGCTTGAACAGAAAAACTGGTTCATGAAAACTGCATAGAAACATGGAAACATTTGCTAAAGAGAAACAGAAATTTACCAAATTGGGAAAGTGTGGGATCAAGGGAAGGCTCTGTGAGCTAATATTTGAACCCAGTAGGATTAAGTGATACCCAAGGCAGAAAACAGCAGATGCAATGACAGACGGGCAAGTATCAGATAAATATAACTTCAATGACAGAGGGATTGAGTCCATGGGAGCTTCAGCAGGAGTGCTGGGGTGAAGGTAAAGCCTCTAAAGCTCCCTGTGGCTCAGGTACTGAAACTGGAGTGGAGCTGGCTGTGGGTCCCAGGAGCCTGACCTTACATTTGGACTCTTCATAGTTTTCCTATGACAAAACAGAAGATTTTTTTTTCTGTTTATCCTGAGGGGCCATTACTTTCCCACCATCCTCAGTGAGGTGTCCCAGAGCCAGCAGCAGAACAGTGTTAGCTCGGTAGCATTCATTTTTATTCACTTAATCTTCGCCAAGCTAGCCCTATCTTTTAAGACTCCCTCTTTCCCAAAGGTAATTAGGCTGCTCTGCCAGAAGTGATGCCCTCCTTCCCTCCGCCAGTCCCTACTCACCTTCCCACTCTTTGTCCCTACTTGACACCTCTCCATCCAGGACACTGCAGTTGTGGGCAAACCTGCCCTTTCCCAGGAGAGCCCTCAGATTTTCAGTTCTGTTTAGTTTGCTTGAACTCCTTTAACAACAAAGCACTTGGTTCTTTCTCTTTTGATTTAGCAGCAGCCTCCAGCTCTGATCTACTAATGATAATTTTAATTAGTTTGAGTTGCTTACTTGCCTTTTCCATGGAAAACAGCCAGTCACGTTACTCCACACATAGCTATGAAAAAGGGGGGCACTTCCCTGTGCAACTTGCGTCTAAGCAGCAGCTTTTTTGGATTGCACTGGAGAACATAAACCTTGCCCAGTGCACAAGCCCAGACCCACGCTGCAACACGCAAAATTAACCATGGACTTTGCGCAGTGAAACCCTTCACTCTTCTTAGCGTCCTCCCGGGAAAGCACTGCAATCCCGATTTTGGCTCCTTGGCTTCCACCGTTCTGAGATCCTCCATGTAGACGAGCCCTGTGAGAGCTAATATGAGTCTGTGATGAGTTTATGTGGGACTCTGGGGTTTCTCAGGGCTCACCACAGAAAGACATGACCTCAAAAAAATCAACCAGAAGCCCGGGAATATGAAATCTCCTTATCACCAGGCTTCTCTTCTGACTCCCGTTCCTCTCTCTGGATTAATTTCAGCCCTTGGGGGTCATATGGGGACACACTGCTGAATCATAGCTATTTTAAAAGTATTACTTAGAAGATTAAAAAGAAGAAAAAAGCATGAAGGATCTCCCACAGAAACTCATCCTTCTCCTTGTTTTGTACTAGTCAGTGAAAACCCTCTCTCACAGAACACTGCTATTTATACTTACTAGGAATTAAAAAAAAATCCTCACACAAAAAGAAGCAGCAAATTTCCAGAAGCTTTTGGAAAGGTAAGTATTTAAATCAACAAAAAGGCTTGTACAATGGAGATTTCTCTACAACTGTCAGGGCAAACCAATATGCATGCCGGAAAAAACATTCCTGTGACACAATAACAATGCTGTGCTTTATTTATGCTGAATTCCCCGAATTAACGACAAAGCATGTTTTATATGCTTCACACTTAGAAGAAAAATGGTCTTAGGTTCATAGTTACATGGATATGTCAACAGCCTAATTTGGAGATAAGCTGATGGTTTGTGCACTCAGCTGTCACTTAAATGTAAGTTAAATTTAACCTTTTTTTTCTTCCCTTCCATGAAATTGTCTAGATTGTCCAAGGCCGAGTTTCCATAATATTTTCTATTTACTTCACAGTATGAAATGCTGAGTATATTCTAGTTTCAGTACAGTTTCAAATGAGGTATAAACCACTGACTTATCTACAAAAAACCCCTATCAAGCCAGTGTCAAATAATAATTGTCGAAAGCACCTGCTAAAAAAAAAATCTAGAAACTGAGCTGAAAGCCATGAAAGCTCATTTAACCCTTTCACTCACCCTGCAGGAAAGACATCTTATTATTTAAAGAAATGAATTAGTTATTTTCAAATATCGGGTAAAATCCATCTTTTTTTTTTTGCCCAGTTATGCTTTTCTTTCTAAAATAACCTGACTCTTGCCACACTGCAGTAAGGAAAAATCACTCAGACCTAACCTTTTAAGGCTTCTAATACAATCTTTTGTACCTTTCCCAGAGAGGAGCAAGAGAACAGGTCATGTCCCAGCTATTCCCAAATGCATTTAAATTGTGCATCTTACTGTTTCTCAGCTGCTTTAAGATAACTGTCATTAATTGGGGAGATTCACGTGAATGAAGGACTGTTCCTCACGTCATATACTACCTTGAGAGCTTATCTAAATACCTGATATACAGCCATGACCCTTCTCACGCAGGAGAAATTTAGCCTTTTCTCAGTATAGATGAAGTATTTCTGAAGTGACACAAAGCAAACCAGAGTCCACCCAAAAGAAGGGTGTGGTAACAAGATCACCCAAGGAAGGAATCCTATGGCAGACCGGCAGAGATATTCTCATTTCCTCGGTAAGGCCAGGTCAGGAGGCTGTTCCAACAGTCCCGTGCCAATGAGCCAGAGACAAGTGGTAAATTACACCGTACACACACGGGAGGCAGTTTTAGAGGGGTTGTTGGAGCTTAATGAAAAAGCTTGGAGAATAAAAAGGCTAGTGAGCATAACCTGCTATGGCAGTTTCCCGGCTAGAGGGAGGATATAAGCTCTAAGATACTGGAGAGGTCTAGAAGGGAAAAGATGTCTCTCTGATGGAGAGATGACCTTGCACAAGGCAAATTTTGGTGCAACTATAAACATGAATTTTGAGATCTCTCCACATCCCTAGGAGCTCAACAGAAGGTAAGAGTTTCTCATGGGCAAGAGCTTACTTGGAGCGCTAGGTCTCTGGTTCAGCTGTTTGTTCATGCTTTTGGCTTGTTTTCTGTAGGGAACTCTGCAGGAAGAGACGGTACAAGAAAAGCGATGAGAAGGGCTGAGGCTCACGTTGACAGCCTGCTTACACAGCATCTTGAAAAACCTGAATCACTAAACAGCAGAATGAGTACAATTTTAGGACCAAGAAATTATGTTCGGGGGAGCATTCTTAAGGGCCAATGAGAATGGACTGGGATTGACAGCAGCCAAATGTCAGGGGAAGGGGCATCACTTCATGTTTTATTTACTGATTATTTTATTGAGTTATCCATCTAAGCTTGATTTTATTTGCTTTATCAACCCAGTCCCATGATCACATGGCAGGTGGCTTACTCATCTTTTTATGCCAGAGAAACACTCAAATTCCATCCACACATGCTATTTTAGAAATAACTTGGAAGGTTAACAGGTTCCTTACTGGATTTAATTCACATTAGCCAAGTAACGCTGATTTATTCTCTATGTCTAAAAGGTCAGCCGATCTGCTGCATCACGTGCATTTGTGGCAAAATATTCAACTTAACAGTGTTCTTTATTTACTGTAGCTAGACACCGAAAAACACATCACTAGCCAGCTAGGATAGCAGGACACTTAAAAGAGAGAAAGGATGCGTAGGATTAATGACTGTAATTTCTAGGAACTTGCAGGATGTAAGAAGACCTGGGATGAGCTTTGCTGTTGGCTTTTGCATATATTCTAGGTAGCTGACCCACTTCATTTCAGCAAGCGTTAAAGTGTGGTCTTAGAACTTGTGTGGTTTGTTGTAGCCTCACCTAAACCTCTGCAAGCAGATAGTCAACTCACGTATTAGGCCACACACCCTCCTTGCACAGTAAAAAGCAGCTTGGAACGGATATTTCCTGGGAATTTAGAAGCAACGCTACTGAGGGTAACAGCTTTATTAGCGGGGAAGCGGTGGTTCAGGCACTTGTCTCCCCATGAGCCTGTTTCACGTCCCAAACCTCCCGGCTCTCTCTCTTATGGACGTCCTCTCTTGGGCACAGCAGGAAGGTTGTGCTGTCTACAGGCGATGGGCGAGACGAGGCAGGGCTGAGCATCAGGGCCATGCTACTGACTTTACAGCCCATGCAGCTCCCCAGTTGCTGCCACTCCATCCTCTCAGCAGCACCAACAGGAGCACTGTAGGACTGTTAGGGCTCTGGGTTTAGCATCAGGCATCCTGCTGCTGTCTCGCACCTGACCTGAAGAAAGGACTAGGCTCATGGAGATAAAGACTCTGAGCTAAAGGAGCTCAAGTAGACACCTTAATTTTCCAAGGAAAGTACAGTCCCTGACTGAAGATGAGATCCAGTGTAATATTTTTTAGAAGCATATCAATCAGTAGGGGGGGGGGGGGAATAAAAAAATCCTACCTACTTGCTATGCTAGCAAATGGCAGAGGCTGATATGGCAGCACCAGACAAGCTTTGGTTTCTATTTCTTGTTGCTTCATAAGTTTAGAAAGCGATTTTGCAGACTGTGAAAAGAAGTCTCTTCGTTACATCTCCACTAGAGGACTCTGCTGGCACGGCAATGGTGGCTTTGCTCCAGTCCTCATCTCCTCTTCTGTGGACAAGCTTCAGAAGGGAAGGAAATGGGTCACCACAGGCCGGTTTTATCTGGCCCAGTACATCATTTGGGGTCAAAATCTTAAAACTGGTTGGGAAGATTCCTGGTGTACAGAGCGGAAATAAACTGCTGGTTCACCTCTGTCCGTTGGCTGACAAGGTGCTCTTAGCAAAGATCTCCATGCAGCCCCTGGGGCACAGGAAGATCAACACACAAGGTGAAGCTTTCTTAATTTTTACTCTTGCGCCATTGCCTTCGATGGAGCAGAGGTTAGACCACTTCCAACACAAAGCTTCAGGTTAAACTTCATCTGTGCAAATTTTAGCAGCAGCTCAGAGATTGAGATTGGTTATTTTTTTGGCTAAGTGAAGACTGATAAGTACAACTTACTAAAGCAGAACCAACAGACAAAAAGGTAGATGAACTGTGTGGTCATATATACCGTGTTTCATCAGGCAACCAAGCTGAAAATCTTACTAGTTTAGTGAAATATACTGCCCTAGTTCACAGGCTAGCACGCCTACGGAACAAATCCCTGTGCAGACATTTGCAGAAAAGGCTTCATCTGAGCCTGGCGGTGGCTGTGCCATGTGGAAGAGCCTGGTTTTGGCAAAACCTTTGGGTTTGTTTCTAGAAAGGAAAAAATGTATTCCTCTATCATCAGCTGCTGAAGGACAGCCCAGGGAAGGTGCTGCAGTTCACCTTTTGCAGCACAGTGTCACGATACAGGAGATGGGGTGAAAGCAGAGACAAGATCTTTAGATGTGATGATCATGACCAACTGCTCCAGTGGACAACGAGAAAAAATAATGGGTGGCCTTGGAAGAAGGCCAAATGACTAGAAACAACAAACCACCTTGCTGCAGCTTTTGAGTTACAGCCTAGATGAGGGGATATAGAATAGGTGTTGAACAAAAAGCCAGACTGAGCTGGGTGCCAAGAGCTGGTGCCACAGCCAGCACACGCCACATATTACCGGTAGGTCACTGATATCATTGCAAATTGATTTATCAGACTCGGGAGATTACATTAACCATTGCATTGCCTGTCTTTGCACACTGACCATACCTATTTACAGTACCCAGCAACAGGGTAACAAACAGAAATGATTGCAAGACATTTGAGGGGAGCCAGAGGGATACTACACCTGAGGACAAACCCAGCCTTTCCCTTGCCCCTGCTGTGCCCTGCATTTCCCTTGGAGAGGATGCCATGTCAGACTGTGAGCTCCAGCAGAGTCCAGCCTTCCAGATGTTTTCAGCCCAGGTGCTGGGTCCCTGCTGAGGAAACACCTCCCAGCAGCTACCACTGCCTGTGGCCACAGCAACACTCCCAAAATCAGATGGCAGTGTGGGGTGAGAAGGGACATTTCTTCCTGAGGAAGACAAGGGGTGGCATGAGCTACAAGGGGAGCCCCCAGGTGTAGAAAGGGAAGCGGACACCAAACGTCAGTGGGGCGAGCCTGGGTACCAAGGCAGCTTTGATACTGCCATGGAGTTTTTAAAGCAACTGACCTGGTGCTTTCTTTTGTCACCGTAAGCCAAAAATATTTCCTGGCTTTTCATCAACAGAAAGTCCAGAAATAATTTTCTGTATTTGTACTGAATTCAGTGAAGCCAGAGGTGTTCATAACAGCTGACAACCTGTTTAATACCTAATTTTAGGGCAAAGTCCCCACCCTTCCCATTTGACGTTAACTTCTTCTCCTCATCCTACCGCCGCACACTAAGCGCTGCCCGGCAGAGCTGTTCCTGTGCTCAGGTTGGGCCCAGCCCAGGTCTCTGCTTCTTCCCTGCCCTAGACCTTTGCTCTTCCTCCTTTTATTGACATGACAACTAATTTAAACTTAACAAGTTTTAAATGGGTAAATTTCAATCTTTAATTATCTCGAGTTGGGCAGGGTGAATACTGTTCCATGTGTCTACACTTGTGAGTTAAAAAAAACCAAACCAAAACAAAACAACCACTTTTTAAAGCAGTTTGGAAAGATGTAGCCTTATTAGATTTTAAATGAAATTTTACTAAAAAAAACCCAATGTTAAACTGGATTGTTTTATCAGCATAGCCAGAAACCTCATAAACCCAAATAATGCATGAAAGGATTAATTTATTTACAATAAAGTAGAACTTTCAAAAGCAACAACTGTTAGAGTATGCTACTATATTTGAACTGTAACTTTTTCATTAGAGTGAAGCTGTAGAACTTTTTCTAAGGAGAGTTTAAAAAAAAATTATTTATCCCAGAGCATTTAGATGAAGAGGAAAGAATACGGTGATGCAAAGCACTGTGGAAGGTGGGACGTCTAACGTTCTCAACAAACAATTGTGAGAAGAGAATTGGCCAGAAAACAAACTAAGCCAGCAACAACATCTCGTACCAGTCCTGCACTGCATTGAAGGAGTCTTCGCTGGTGATATCATACATGAGGATGAAGCCCATGGCTCCTCGGTAGTAGGCTGTAGTGATGGTCCTGTATCTTTCTTGTCCAGCTGTATCCTGGAACAAAAAGGAATATTTAGGCCTTAACACTTCAATTCTCAGAAACAGGAGTTGTAGCTACATCCTATATCTAAAATAAGGCAATCACTTTTTGTTATTATACATTTTAAAATTCTCATTTGCTCTCAACTGAAATGAACTCTACTTACTTCTTAGCATTAATTAGGTTTTTGCATCAACTATGATTTGTTAAATGCATTTTGACACATGTACTATTAAAAAATACCGAAGATGTCAACCCCTTAATTGCTCTTCTCTGCCTCAGCCTCAATGCAATAATAAAATGTTAGCAGAGTTCACTGAAAGCTGACACTTCAAAGCAGAGGCAATAGAAAACAGCCCAGGACTGTATCAGGCAAAAGACATTACTGCAATTGCTGCAATTTATTGTCACGTTCAGAGAGATGCTGTGGGCGACTCAGTTCTTACCTGAGGTTAGAGACAGCAATTAAAGACTTGATGCGACAAAAATTATTCTACAAATTTAATTCAATGTGGAATATCCCAATCATGCTGTCTGAGGTGCACATATGAATTCAAGACTTACTTATCCTCTTCTGTTGGTTCAGTGTAATTCTCTTTACCTATGGAGTGCTGTAGAATATATCTACCTGCAGTTGCCATTTCTGTGTTCAGCCTGGCAGCACAAAGGTGAAACTCTAGCATATACAACAGAAGAATTTCGAAAAACAGATGGAAAACATGTCTACTATGACCCGTTGGATGCCAACAGCATTTATCCCTCACATTTTGGGTGCCAGCTCTCAACCTGAGGAACAGTGCTTTATCAGATCAGCAGTCCTGTAGCCAATCCGTTCTCTCTGGACCTGCCTTCTCAATCAAGGAGAGAAGATGTGTGCTTAACAGATCTCTCACTCAGGAGGTATCTATCACTTGAACAAACACACTTCACCCATCTTTTGGCAAATGGCAACACTGTGAAACAGCTGCAGGAAGGCAAAAGACCTCACCTTCAAAATACACGTTCAGCAGAAGGCGTTGACTGCCAGTTACTCTTAGGGGTCAGCAGTTCTGAAATGAATGGTCCTTTGGTCCTCCAAAACCCACATTTAAAAAAACATTTATTGCCATTGGCTTAAAATGTGATTATTTTTTCTCTTCTCTAGAGGAAAAGAGCCTAAAGGACTTATCAATCATATAGCTAGTTGGGAAAGTAAAATAAATCCAATCGTAACAATCTTGCAGGAATATAGAGTCAGTTTCTGCTCAGACACAGCACATCACCAGGATCCCAGAAAACACACAATGTGCAGCGCGTGGGAAACCACTTGGCTTTAAAATCCTCCTGTCCATCATTCCTGTACATGCAGCTTTGTTTTTGCTGCATGCAAGAGACAGTGTTGGCCCTTCCAGAACACACGCTAGCCAGTCTATGAAAGGGAAAAACATCAATGATCGCCTGTTGTTCTGCACCAGAGTATCACAGAGGCTCCTGGCAGGAGGAAAGGGCTTGAAATAAGCTCCCTGCAGCTTGTTTAACAGGTTCCGCCTATTGCACTACCCTGAGATGATCCACAGCTGTAACACACAGCCAGTTTCCCAGCGGAGAGATTATGCAGCAGGAATTTTGCTGTTTCTCTACCAGTCCTCTAAAAGAGGAGGGATTTTTCCCTGAAATTTGTGCATTTATTTCAAGACAGGGTAGTCCCTTGGCTGATCACGGCATTGCATGCTGGTTGAGAAAGAGTTCTCCTCTTCTCTCCTGACCCGAAGTACCAGCATGGGGTGGACTACACCTTGCAGCCTGAGTGACTGTTTCTTCTCCTGCCCTTGATAAATCCATCACAGAGCATTCTCATATTCGCTGACACCACATCCTCAGTCAGCTGCTGGATGGCTACATCAGCTGTGCCAGCTAGATCCTGACTGTACTTCAAGTGGAGGCGGTCTCAGCAGCAACACTACTGTGTTTATTCAGACAGACCTGATAGTTGCTTTATTTTAGCCTGATTTCCTAAGGACACAAGGCTTATTAAATTATCAGTCTCCACACATGCTCATATATATATGCTCATTATAATTACTCATTTTTGATCAAACTTGACTGAGGAGAAATGGTCTCAAAGGTTCGTTCTCACAAATGCCACAAAAATACTTAGTAAGGTCAAGAGAAACCTTAAGCATAGCTTAACTGGGGAAAAAAAGCTGAAGTACAGTGCTTATCTTTTTCCAACACCAAAGGATCCACAGGAGGAGGCTTTCTTCATGCTTCATTACGAGAAAGACCTAAATCAATATTAGTAACTTCTCAGATCTTGCAACCAACAAAAGGAAACAAATCCATAGGAAGTCGAGCTTCTTCAGTCCTCATGCTCACACTGTTATTCTTTTACACCTGCATTCTCAGGTTCTTCTATCTCCCAAATCTCATCTTCTGTTTTCTGCTCTGTATTTAGCTAGTGCTCATTTTGGCTTAGGGCATGAGGCTGTGACCAGGCAGTGAGCAACTGCAAGACATATTGTCTATCTACACACAGAGTAATTTGGAAATAAATTGAATTTGACAGTGGCTTAGAGGAAGGAGCTGGCTGTGAGGATGTACAGCCAGGCTGTCCTGGGAAGTAACCCTGAGGGACTCTGGTGGGCACCAAAACCTGCCCTGGTACCATCTCAGCGCCTCGGCTCCGTGAGGAACTGGATTCAGCCCATAGTTCATCTGTGCCTGAAATCTAGTCGTTCTGGTTTGTTGATATCAGTATTCTTCCTGCAAACCGCCTGCATAGGGGCCCCCAATTTATATGTTAGCAAGAGATGGGGACGTGGCTGCAGGAGGCACAGAACCTGTTCTCTGGTGGACAGTGCACTTACCTCATTAGGAAGGCAATTTGCATGTTCATTAGCATATAGTTAGGTGTCTGCCTTCTCAGGTTATCAAAGGATATGGGAAAGGCACCCTATATTTCATGGTGTGTAAAGTTTATCCATAGCCCTACCCTGGTAGTGATGTGGTACAATGCAGAGATGTGATTCATCTCTCTGAGTCACAGATGGATTCCTGGCTTTGTTTTACTGTACAGGTACAGAGTATGTCGTCTCCCCTTAAAGATTTTTGATAGCATTTCTCCACATTCATCTGAATCTTTGTAATACTACCCTGAAGTGAATTTTTTCCTCAGGTTACATTCGTTTCTTAGACAGCTATAAACTGGCTTAATTTTCTTGACTCACACCATGTTTTATACTAGCTTCAGTGAACACCCCCACACACCCTCCAGATACTTCAACATAAAATCAAATAAACTGCAAAATCTAAGCTCAGTTTCAGCATTTACTGTAGCTGTCCTTACAACAGTTTAAAACACCACAAACCTTAGATAATTAGGCACTTCAGCTTCTTACATGCAAGACGTTTATCTAATGAAGGAGAAAATAACTGACACAGATTGCTCCCCCCTTTCCCCTCCAAGTTGTTTGCAAGATTTCCAGGTAGACCACAAACTCATTAGAAGACACGTAGATGAGGCGCAGGCAGGGATCAGCAGAAACCCAGTATAGCTCTAATTAACAGTCTGGCAAATGCCTGGGAAGAAGAGCCTGAGCCTTCAGCCTCCAGAAGCCTGTTTGCTGTCCCTGCTGAGGAATCAGAAAGCCCGGTTGTAACCGAGCACAGAAGGGTCTCCGTGAGGTATATTTACACTAATGTGCTAACAGCTCTGTGCTTTTGTAGCTTACATATGCGCCTGCCCTTGATACAATTAAAAACCCCCACGAGACCAAGAGTTGGTAGCTTGAAACAAAAATTTGAAGGTTTTGCCTTAATAAGCAATCAAAATTCAGTGTTTATCACAGGGGGAAAAAGACCTAAATGCATTTGCATCATGCAGATGCCCTCTGCTCACAAGATCCATCACCTCAGCATTCACAATAGGAGCACAATCAGCTTTTCTTAAATTTACTTGGCCATCTCAGCAGCAACAGCAAGGTATTTACACAGGAAACATTTGAGTTTTTAAATCACTACATATGCTCTTTGGTGCAGGTCTGAAAAATCAGAATCCCTGATTCTGAACCATTGTTCTTCTAGTGAAGATTTTCAGTCACAAGTTCTTTGTTCCAAATAAAATGTCACTGAAACTTCTCATCTGTACCAGATTTAATCCCCTCAGCACCATGACTGTTCTAGCAGTGTATGTGACAAACAGCCTCTAAAGAAATAAACCTTTCAAGGTTTTTTTTAAAGGATTATGGTTTGATTTTTTTTTTTTTCTTAAGAATAACACATAAGAGTCACCTGTTATCCAGTTGGTTGGCAACAATTACAAGATGCATGTGCTTAGCACCACCCTTGCTTAGGCTGCTCAGGGTGAGAACAGAGGCTACATAACCCAAGTAACCAGCAGCAACCACAATTTTGGGGGTGTGGTGATGAAGGGACCTCTCCCTGCCTGCTGTTCAGCACCACACCATGATACCCATGCTAGAGTGTTTTGTACCTTCTTTGGAGCTGGGTCATCCCTGGAGACAGGACAACTGACTTCACAGCACCATGGTTACAGGGCAGCAAGCTGTTAGACATCAAAGTGTCAGGAAACTTCTGGCTCCCTGCAAACGCAGCTCAGCTTGCAGCAAGACCAGCCACCTCAGCTCCTGTTCTCTAGAAGGCAGATAACCTGAATAAGCAAGAAATAAAGGTGCATCCTGAAGGCTGTTTGCACCACTACAGGCCAACTGGGCTCAGTAACACTGGACCCCTTTATGTCCAAGACCTGCTTACTTTCCCTTATGCATGGATGAGGAAACATTTGTGCTCACATGAAGCTACGGTGGTGTCTCTGTTGTGACCAGTGAGTGCTCTTCTGCCATCCATACCCTCCATCCCTCCTGCTCTCCTCCCACCTCCTGGCAGATCTCAAACTGTAGGCGAGCGTTCTCCATTGCTGCCCTGTTCTGTCTTCCTTGCTGGACATCATGGCTGCGCAAAGGTGGGGGAGCAAACAGCATTGCCTTACCATCCCCAAAACCAGCATTGCCTTACCATCCCCGAAAATATCACAGGCCAGGCTGGACGGGGCTCTGAGCAACCTGATCTGGGCGAAGATGTCCCTGCTCATGGCAGGGGTTGGACTGGATGAGCTTTGAAGGTCCTTGCCAACCCAAACTATTCTATGATTCTACCTTTCTGGACTGCTGCAATGTGAAGTGTTAAATGTCTCATCACCTCCAGCAATTCTATATTTGTTTTGCTGAAGATTATTGACGCTTGCACCAAGGTGGCTGGTATGTCCCCATCCCTCTACTTTCACGTCAGGATGTGCATTTTGGGGTTCACGCTCTCTGGGGCTGAGGCCTCCTTAGCCATGAGTTTGCCTTGTGCTCAGCATGATCAGAGTTCCTAGATGTTATATTAACACACACATTTCCTTTGCAAAAGTGGACTTTTGCGTGGAATCCACCAAGAATCAGCTAAACAAAAATGACATGGAGTAAGAAGAAGGGGAAAAAAAAACCCCAAAGCACCAAGAACTGCAATGGTGAGTGAAGAGAGTGACCTTGAGCAGACTAGTATGTGCCATTAATAAGAGGATGCTAACATTGAGCTTATTGTTCATGCTGGCAGCTAGAAATAGGAACAAACAGGCAAGCAAGATGAGTCACTGGTTAAGACATGGAAAAGATGTGATGTCATGAAAAGCCTGGGAAGTTTCAATTGCTGCCAGGAGAAAAATAATACCTGATTACTCCAGAGCTCAGCTCTGAATAAAATGCTCCAGTTCAACAGATCATATTAAGCATGTTATTTTCCTCTCTTTTTATGAAGTGGTCCCATTGCCCAAGAGTCACTGGAACCTACTCAGACACATTTCGATACCTTGAGACACAGTTTCATTTGAGCAATATTAGCAATATGCAGCAAAACATTTATATTGTTTAAAAAAAACCCACTAAAAACAAACACAAAAACAAGACATGTATTTTTTTCATAAAAGGTTCTACCCTTGCAAAGTGTTTTTGAAACATTTTCCCACTATGGCTATCTTCACTTCAACCCCTTAGAGGCAGTAAAATCAGAAGCCTTGAATACTTTCAGTATCACCAGTTGCAGAAGCTTCATTTTTCTCATGCTATTTTGCCTACCCTGTACAGAAGCTCCTACCACCCTGTTTTCTCTAACATTCCCACACTAACTGCTCCCACCATGGGGATAGAAAGTTTAGAAGAGACTTTCAATCCATGCACAGCCTTCAAGAGCTCAGCAGTACCTGGTCAGTCAGAGGTCTCTGTCTTCCCTGGCACACACACCTTTGAAATTGTCCCCATAACCCAGTTCCTGAGTGTCCCTTCAGGTGAGGCACTGCACTTAACTTTCTTTTTAAAGCACTTCTGTAAATTAAGCTGATGGACAAGGAGGAAAAGTTAGTGTAGGTCGACCACATCCACCATTAAAACATTTGTGGTGGTTGGGAAGCCCCAGTTCTTCAGCTTTGCTCAGCCACTCCATGCCATTTAAGACAAAAAGTGAATCACTGGAAATGCAACAGGGCGCATTTGCTCAGCAGAATGTAATTTCCAAACTGGAATCAGGCCAAGGCACTGTGATTAATGCTACTGCTCATGACCTACTAAGATGTTAAAAAAATAATTTCCATTTTCCCGGTTGCCTTGAGATTGTAGTGAAGATTAGCAGCAGTTGCCCTTCCCGATCTGTCAAATGTTAAGGGGGACTGAAATGAGGCTGCTGGCTTATGAACATTATCTGCTCTTCGCATCTTTTTGCAGGTTGAGTTTCACTGTTGTGAGTATTTAAAAGACAGTAGCTGCAAAATACAGAAGTCACATGAAGAGGTACACACAAAGATTACGCTCATTGGGCACATTTCTTAAATCCTATAGAATTGAAAAGTCTTATTTTTCATGACGTAGAATTATTATGAAGATAGGTTTTTGATTCTTCCTGATCTAGTTACCTTGATAGAAAAATATAGAAATGGGAATAATAAAAATACGTAGCACCACACCACATACCTACTTCCAACTTCCACTTCTCTAGCTGCAAATAAACAGCAAACAAAATTCAAGAGGTAAAATGCATTTGAAAACCCATTCACTATGGACAAGTGATAAAATCATCACTGCTATGACAAAAAAAAAAAATTAAGAAAATGTTAAGAGGCTGAGATTCTAGAATAAGAACCATTTTAGGCACTGAATGCATTCTTATATAAGAATATTTTGCCAGTTTTGCGAAATCTTTTTAATTGTCCCACATATATCCTTTAATTCTGTCCATCAACCACTGTAAGAACAGCTGCACAATGCACAGATGTCTGAGCAATGTTAGCCACTATAAGGATTATTAATTAGCTAAGGTTGCTGAGAAGCAGATAAATTAATCATAGCCAGAGTACTTCAGAAGCAGCACTATGCTGCTGTGAATGAGCAAGCGTGGACATCCTAAGTGGTGGACAGATGTGTTACAGTCCAGCTACCATTGTGTGGGTTGTAGCAGAAGTCTGCAAACCCATAGAGAGGTACAGCAGAAATGAAAATCTCAATTCATTATGAATGAGGTGCCAAAAGAACAAATGCAAAATCTGTGAGGAGGAAGTTAAATGATCTGCAGTACAAATCTGCCTAAATCCAGCAGCCTGGTTCTTTGATCTGGAAAGGAACAAGGACAGGTGAAGGGAATTAGCATTACAGTGCTACCAGCGTCCCCTTGCTCCAACGCACACAAGCAAAACAGAGCAAATCCCAGCTCCGAGAGCAGCAGAACAAGACCCAGACTTCCCGAAGCCTATTTCTAGGTGATCAAGTGTCATGGTAACCAGCCAGAGAGGATGCTCAGGTCTGCACAAGGCTAGGCAGCATTGCCGTGGTACCCAGCCCTGCCCACACCTGCACTGCTCTTGGCCAGACCTGCAGTAAACTCGTTTACAAAGCACATATTTATCCCCAAAGGCGTTTATGAAGCTCAACGACTTCATTCCTGGAAGACCTGTTAGTACCCCTAATTGTAAGAAAACTCAGTACTCCGCTACGAGCATCACTCCTTGTTCTTTTCAAGCGGCGATTTCAGCTTATTTAGTAGTGGATTAGGGCTAAATCTGAGCCATATACTTCACAAGAACCCCCAAGAGATATTATGATTCTGTGAAATTCTGGGAAGGTGTTTATGTTATTTCTAAGATCAAAATACCAAATCAAATTACAGTTGTGAGGCAAGAACATGCGCCTTAAATTGAAGGGCAGAAGCAAGACAAAAAGAAAATAACCAAACATAATTTATATTAAGAATCATATGTCAATTAAAAAAAATATATATTCTTTTAAGGTCTTTGAAACCCTTATGTGTAATTTTTCAAGATTTGGTGGAAATTAAGAGATGATCAGGCAATTTCCAATTTACTATCTCCCAAAATAGGAAAAAAGCCCCATTGCTGAAGTAAGACAAGCACTAAAGAAAAACATAAAGATATTTAAGGTTCTGGCACTCAAGAAGGTAGAATGAAAGCTTAAAGTCAACAAAACCCAAGGACAATCTGAATCTCATAAATCAGAAAGTAAATAAAAAGGAACAGAAGGCGGCATGTAACTCACTTCAGTGGAGTTTGAAATACATTTTCCAATGTTGGGATTCAAATTAGATAGATTCCTCTATAGGTTGATATTTGATTGAAATGTGCACATACATTGAAAAGCAATGCAATAAGTAAATCTGATACAGTTCTTCACTGGTGACATAAAGGGGTTTTTGTTTAAATTCACAAAAATGTAAAAAAAAAAAAATCAAATGTAATTTGAAGCTTTCCACGTAAACCTACATCTCTGCCAAGAATAGAAAGGAAGACCTTCAGATAAACAATAGCCATTTTGGAGTAGCAAGCATCTTAAAATAGAGGCTTAGAATTCAAGTTCTTTGTAAAGCACAACAGTACAGGCATGATGATGCTCAATAATAGCACAAGCCAAAGAAAACAATCTGCTACCATTTACCATAATGTTTTCTATCATAACCACACAGTCGGGATGTTAAACTCAGAATTTCATCATGTAACAGGTGCAGATGGTTCTGCTGCACCCCTGAGGCAGCTCAGCCAGCAGCTGTGGGGTCCCTTTGGGGCTGCCATGGGGTCACCGTGCCCAAGGCTTGCTTGGTGTGAGGTCCTTTTGCACTTTTTTTAAGATCACCCACCTTTGTGGTGATGCTGTCTCCTCCTCTTCACTTAGAAAGAGAGTCACGAGTGAATATTTCTTGACACAGATGTGAGATCCTTTGCTGTTTGGTATTTTTATTCTGCACTAATCAGTTTATCACTACACCTCCCTGCTCTATGTGAGCCTCACCTTCGGCCAGTGGTCACACTAAAAGCCTGGGTGACTCAGATCTTACTGACGAAAAGCACATCTTTGTATTTACCTTTTTATAAAAATAGAGGAAAGCCAAAGCAGATTTCCCAGCTGAAGAAAATGTGCTGTTGGCGTCATAAAAAGGAAAGACGTACGACTAATTTATCTGACATTCAAACAAACTTCTAACCCAGTTCCAACTCTTGCCCAGCCAGTCCCTACCTATCAAGAACTGCTTCCCTCTGCTCCAATACCAAATGGGGCTACAACCAGAGATGTCTCTGATAGAGATGTCTCAATTACTTCCTTCATCAACTGTTTAGTAAACTGACTTTTAGTAGCTCTTCTTGACAGGAATCACTTTGCATTTCTTCTAAATCACAGATATTGCACCTAAGCTCATTCTAGGAGTAAACCAAGCCCCAAACCCCTTCCTCTAGTCCTTTTTTTCAAAGATAAATGGTTTTGCCAAGGAACTCAGCAAACAGAGGAAAGGAAGCCCTATCTAAATGAAAAAAAAAAAGTTTGAAGATTGGTCTCATTGAAAAATCCCCAAGGAGTCAGAATATGTTTCAAACAGATTTAGCAAGCAGCCTACAGCTGGGTCAATCACAGCACATTCTGCAACAGGTCAAAAACTCTGATACTAATGAGAATATCACATCAGCACTTCAGATTATCAGGATTTCAGTGAGAAATCCTGGCCCAAACTGATGTTGGACAGATGCTGCTGGGCCCACCTTACATTACCTTAGAGTATAATCAGCTGGAAAATGAGTGCTAATGGATGTTTGCACCAGTGTGAATCTTGTACAGTTAAAGTCAACCAATATAAAGAATGAATACCGACAAGAAAAACACTGGTGGAAAACTCTATCATGTTTTTAATGATTTATTAAGCAATGTGAGGCATGAAGACAACAGACCATTTCAAAGCCAGCTTGCTGCTAGGCGAATATGTGCATCTGTACACAAGTGGTCAGGGTCAAAGAATTATCACCCTAGCAGGAAAAATGTTAGCTGCAGAGAAGGTTTGATACAGCAGCATTGTTGACATTTTTTACAGGATTTGAGCAAGCTTCTACTGAAAGCAACAGAATTCTTTTATCTGCGGGCATATCTATGGGGCAGAGGAGACTCTACCTGTGTCCCACATGGTGGACTTACCATGGAGATGCTATCTGGCAATCACACTTTGATATAAAATAAGCCCCGAAGAACTGGGAGGCCCTGCCTGCATTCAGTGATCTCAGTGAAGAATCCTGCACACACAGAGGTCCTGACTTCTCTCCCATGAGACTAAGTTTCTAGATAAGAAGAAAAGAAGATACAGAATTTTCCATATGATCTGTTTCTCAAAACACATAACAGACCTCACCCCGAAGAAAGAAGGGTGTAAAAAGAGCTGTTAATGACAGCTCCAGACCATCTTACTTAAAGTAAATGAAAATCTTGCGTGCAACAGGGACAGCTTGAGATCATATTTGTAAAGAACACTAAATGCATGTGGTGCTTCACAGATCAACAAAAATATGAGGACATCATTCTTCATTATACTCTATCAATTTTACATTAATATAGCTTCATAAAATAGAGAAACTGCACAGCATCACGCAAAGCAAGTGAAGGTCTATCAACAAATCTGTAATTGAAGCAATCACAGTATCAGGCACAACACAAGCACAAGCATTATTCTGCTTCTTAAATCACCCAGACTGTTTGCCAGCAGAAAATTGACAGCAGACTCTCCGGAGCACCGGCTCGGTTCAGCAAAGGGCATTTCCACACTCCATTACCATTGCATTTTCAAAAACAGTTCCCAGCTTAGGAACGAATTTGTCCTGTTACATTGGGGAAGACACATACTGAAATATTTATTAAATGAAACCAGCTTCCTTAGCGAGAACCAACCTCTGGGCAGACCCAGCTCCTCTGCTTTCATGTGTAGCTGTGTGATTTGCCTGCAGGAGGTGCAATGAGTTGATGTTTCCAGGAACACAAGTTATTTAGTAAGACAGAGAAAGAAGGCTCTTAGAACTTGTTCTTGGTTCTACTCCAATGCAAACCACTCTCCTTGATGAAAAGGGTGCAAAACCAAACTCTGGAGCAAAGCATAAGGTTCAAGTGAGCAGAATTAGATCCACCAACGAGCTAAAAACATTTTAACACTAAGGGGACCTGACTTCAGCAGCATAACTGCTTCAAAACATTATGAAACTACATTTCAATGAACTGCACTTTCTGCCCAACACTATTTTGCCTTACTCTGATGTCAAAGAATTATAACTTGATCCAATTTTGGAGGCTCTAGAGCAGCAGAGGAAGTTTTGGTGTTGACTTTCTGGACCTTACCCTAATGCAAAGATTCAGACCTTTCTGCAGCACAGAATGATTTCTGGTCTTGCAGGAAAGAGATAATTTGCATTTCACTGGTACACTCATACCACAATCACCACTCTCAGAAGCACAGAGTCCAGAGAACAAGATGTATCCCCATTTAAAGCATTAATAACATTATCAATAATAATAATAATAATAATTAATAACAATTAATACAAAGAACTGAAAGGGAAAAAAACCCCACAGTTTCAGTCCTCACATAGCACCCAGGTTTTCATTCTCCATGCACTGTACCAAAGTGAAAGTAATTTCCCTTGACCAAAGTTTTTCTTTTCATCTTCTGGGTCACTTGAAAAATTATGAAAGCCACAATAATATCCGTATCTCTTTGCTCAGATGTCACCTTTTGCTGTTCTTCATACAAAGCCTGAGGGGAAAACAGAAGACTTCATCCCTGTCCTGCCAGCACCCGCTGCCCAATGACAAAGCACATGTGTGAGGACAAGTGTGTCCTGTCTTACAAACCCAGAGCTCCCACCAATCTCAGCCACCCTCAGCCAGGCCTTTTTGGCAGACTGCGTGGTGGCATCAGAGCTCATCTCCTGCAGCTGAGGGAAGGGAATCCGGCGATCTAATCCTTCACAAAGTGTCTTTGCCACAGCTGAGCAGTACTTTGTGCCAGCCTTCCTGATGCAAGATCCTAGTTATCCTCACCAAGTGGGGCACAAATAAATGTGCTGCAAAGTTTCACCCAGAGTTTGAACTCTTCCTGGAGTCAGTCAGACAACAAGTACTAGATGATGAAGAATATACACTCTGTTCTAATCTCAAAGTGTCCTTCCATGTAACTAATGATATCATATCCAATCAGCCCTGCATTCATTAGGACAGCAGGAGTTAAATAAAATCTCTCAGATAAGAACAGACAACATTCTGGTACGTGTTTACTTCCTTTTAATTTATGAACAGACTAGTTGCACTCTATCTCATATAAATGAGATGTAAACATAAATGACCTCCATATTTGACCTGTCTTTCAAAACAGCTTATTGACAAGAGCGGCAGGAACAACCTCTCCTCCATGCGTGCTCCAGTGCTACGTCCCTTGCTTCCAAAATGGAAGTGGTTGCATTTTTGTGCGGAAAGAAGAAAAACAGTAGATATTAAAAGTGCATCTGACAAACACAGAAGTTCATCTTGGTGCTCATGAAAGAAAATTGGAGGGACTGGACTAGAGATAACACTGGGACTTCTCCAGAGGAAATGGGATCCGCTGTGAAGACTGCACTGCTGGGAAGGAGACACCTTGTGACGAGTTATGGTGCAGAAAAAAGGGACAAACTGAAATGAGCCAAAAGAACAGAAAAAGGGAGGGCTGGCTTATTAAAAAAAAAAAAAAAAAAAAAAAGTTGGAAGGGTGAGCTGTGTTTGGATGAGCTAAGTAACAACAATCACTCCAGGGTATTATTAAGGCTTCTTCCAGCAAAGGCAAAACAAGGAGTTTCTCTGGGCAGGGGACAGAAGCCTTCAGCTGTGCCAGAGCTCAGCAGAGACTGGGACTTCAGGCAGCCTCTCCGAGCTTCAAGGACCCCCTGCTTCTGCAATTCCCAAGGAACATTAGAAACTAAAGATGATAAAGTGATATTATCCTTGTCATAGTCAATAAGGTGAAAGAACTGCTCTTTATCTCACTGGGTCTAGGACTTGTGCCCATCTCATGATTTAAATGTTCAATGGTGGAGGACAACTCTTCTATCACTTATTTTATTTGGTAGTCACAGACCTCTGCTTCTGCTGGTGGTGGGGTTTTTGTTTGTTTCCTTTTGAATCTTTGTGTAGATTTTCTTCTGCCACTTCCAGGGGTTTGGCCGAACTTGGCACCCACAGAGTTGCAGAGAAATCTGGTAAAGCTTAAGACGTTCAAAGCTGAAGATGCGTTTTGTCCATGCTCTGTTTGCATCCAAGAGGTTCAGGTCAGGATTTGATGCCTTGTAACATATGCTTGCAGCACACAGCAGTATCCTCTTGGAGCTTTTCCATTTTGTCAGTTTGTGACATAGTCTGAATGCTGAACAATTTCATAGCAGATTGGTGCACAGACCACACTGAGAATTAGAACCACACTCAGGAGAAGCAAGAGTTGTCATCACCTTGGTGTCCACATGGTTACTGAAAAGCCATTTCTCAGACATCATTCTCAGATTTCAGAAACAAATTATGAAAGTACAATTCATGGAATTATCTAATGAAAACAGAAACTCAATTACAGGCTTCACATTGTGTCTCAATTAGACTGTACTTAGGTCAGAATTCTTGGGTGTTAACAAGATTGTTAAAACAAAGAAAATGAACAAATGAAGGAAAAAAATCAACTAGGTGCAGCAACAAAAAGGCTCATAATTAGCATCTTTGTCTTGCTGAAGGTACCACAAAGCTTCAGTAGCAATATACAGCATCAGAGAGTTTTCAAACACACCACTATAATAATAGGGAAAACAAGAAATTCAGAGTGTGCTATATTACCTTGATATTACCACGGTAAACAATTTTACAATCTTGTGAAAAAGATAAAAAGATCACAAGTTACCATGGTACCATTGTTCATTCCAGCTTTGTGTTTTCAACACCAAACTGAACACTTTAAAGGACACATGGAGCTGTACTTTCTCCACTGCAAACTCATTCATCCTTTTTTGTGGGAAGCTGCAATAACCAGCACTGGAGTTTTTTTCAGAATTTCTTTGTTCTCAGAAGTCACCAGCTTGTTATTCATAATTCATTATAGTTTCTACAATTTGAAAATGAAATAATATCTGGACGTGTTTTTCCAAAGGAACTTCAGACAAAGCATCTGAAGCAGATTTTGCTCTTGGGTGTGTTGCTGTAGAAGCTGGAGTTTTCTGAGTTTGTCTGATCACAGCTGAGATTAGCAGCTGATCTACCATTTATTCGCTTGCTCCACAGCAACAAAAAGCTGCCCTTTCCAAAGTGTGCTCCTGTCACTCCAGACAGACAGCGCTGGAAGGGCAGCTTGGAAAATGAGAAGAAAAACATGTCATCTAATATTAAAGCAATGGAGACAAGGGCACATTGCTGGGACCTTTTAGGAGCCCTGCTGGGTCTTTGCAAGGACTCTTCCCTCTTCACTGGTGTTTTACTAGCAAGTGTTTTCCTTCCAACTACACAATCGCCTTCCTGCCGCCACTGAATATTTCTGGCCTCTTCTGCTGCCCTATACCTACTTGTATCCCAAACTGGCCTTGCAGGGAAGACCTGAATTTGGGGTGTATAGATGCAGGTACGAAAAAGCCACAAACAGGACTACTTTGTGTACTTTCTAAAGTAAAACACAAATTCAGTTTCAAAGAATGAAGAACTGATATGTAAAAGAAAAACTTAAAAGAAAAGAAACACCAGCCTGGAGGTAGCTATTAATTTATACTGAAATACAAATTGGTTTTGCCACAGAGAAACATGAGGTTTCATAGGTTTGCATTAAGAATATACTTCATTTGCCTTTACTGCCTGTTTACCTGCCTGAATAAATACACATGTTAACTGACAAGCTATCTTTTCAAATATCATATACAAACTGCCTCGTGGACATATCAAGCCTGTCATCTACTACATCCAGGAGAAGAGGCCATGCTGCTGCCTGACAGAAGCAGATTAAGTATCAGCAAACCTCTTCCTGATCTCAGCAACGGCGCACATGTCATGTGAATGACTCCTGCAAAACACAGCGAAACCACAAAAGTCAGGTTGTGCTGCTCTGAGCCCAAGGAGCAACATTTCATACATCGGAGAGATCTTCTCCCTCTTGGGAGGGCCATCTCCTCCTCTCAACCCATCACATTGCAAGAGAACTCCAAAGTTTTTTCTCCTCCAGAGTGTTTTCATCGCACAGAAGTCAATGTAAAACATCCCACTCTTTCTTCTCCTCCTGCAGCAGCTGTGTCTATAGCGATTATTTGCGTAAGTCACTCAGATCAATTGCTATCAATGGATTATCACTTAATGTTCTTATATAAGTAAGGATTTTACCTCCTTGATGAAGTAAGCATTTTTGGCCAGGTGGAAAACACTTCAGAGCCTAGAAATCAGCCAAGTCTCCCATAAGGAAAGAAGCTGACTTCCTATGACACAACTTAATTTACTGGCCATTCTGAAAGATATTTATTTCAATATCATATTCATATGGATAAGAATAGTGGAGCTTGCTGTTCTAACTTGTATATTTTTGAGTGAAGCATGTTTTTTAAGCATTTGCAGGATCACAACATTGATAAGTTGATGTGTTTTTTTTGGGAGCACAGGAGGAAAAGCTACACAAAGGAAGGATTTCTCACTTTTGGTTACTTTACAAAGAACAGCACTTCATACCTTGGCTGATTTATACCACACAACACAACAGGAAGGCTTCCTCCCTATAATCAAATGCTCACAAGAAGTAGTTTTCAGTCCCAAGTTTGAGACACTGTTTCCAACAATCTGCCTACTCTTAAAATTCTCCACTACAGTTTTATGCTTTTGCTCCCTAAGCAACACATACGCAAACATCTAAAACGAACAGGCTCCAGTAAATTAAAAACTAAAGGACCCATTTCAAAAACATTGGTCTGAGCAGGGTGCCTAGAGCTCAAACACCATTAGTGGGAGTTCAGTATTGCACTCAGCCAACCTCCTTCTGAAGCTTTTTAGATAGAAGATGTTATTTTGGCACTTCGCTCTTGCAAAGCAACCTCCTGACCCATAGACTGAAGTTTTGCTGAAAAACAGCACTGGGTCACCTTCTGCCACCACAAAGTGTGGCAGCTGAAGGCTGCTACTATCCAGCAGCTGGAGGTTAGCAGGTTGGGGGGGTCAGGAGTGTGTGTTTGGTTTTTGTTATGGTTTGTTTGTTTTTTTTTTTTTTTTAACTACCAGTATTACCAATTCCCTAAGGCAGAGAAATGCATCTACTCTAACTAGATAGATATATTCAATGTCTTAACTTGTACTGACAGAAGAATGTGTTGGCAGAATTATGTATCTCCTCCTGTTTGTCAAGGAGTAACCACTGAGAAAAACTTCAAATAGTCCAACAAATTTTTTCCTGTACTTTCCATGCATGTCATACAAACACAATGTATCAGCTGTGCTAGGAAGTGAAACAGTGTTTTAGACATGATGGATTGTTTCTCATTAGCATATCCTCATGTCAGTAATCATAATCAATCAACTTAAATCAAATCAATTCTCCATGCATACCATGTGCGGGCTGAAGTGTATACCAATGCAAGACTGCTGCTTCAGAAAGCTTCTTTCTGTAGCATCGTCAGATCAATTCCATTAAAATATTAAAAAAAACCCAACCAATCCTGTATAACTATCTTCAACCAGTTCTGTGTAGCTCCCAAGGATCAATTAACTGACTTGCTGAAATTGGTCATTACTGACCCATCACAAATGTGCTGTCTCCATTGGGCCCAGTCAAGGGTTAAAAGACAAGGGTTTGCTCTCCAGTCCAACAGGACCTCTGAGACATCACAATTCACAAGGTGGGTCTGGAATCTCAGCTTCAGCAGCATTTACAAGATTTATATGATGCTATTCAGAGTCATAGGTTACTCTACCTAGTTAAACACCTGGCTGCTGTCAAATTTTCAAGGTACGCCGATCTGGAATGCACCTGCTTACGATACCAACTACTTCTTAATGCCATTTGTGTTACAAGAATCATGAAGCCCTTGCAAAAAGGTGGCTCAGGCTGGGTGAGCAGCACCTTCTCCAGGCACTGCCGGAGCTGCGGGAGGGTCAGCAGGGAGCACCCGCATCCCTGGGGCTGCAGGACCCCCACCCCAATCCACACCACAGCTGCCTCCTCCCCACCACACCATCTCCCTTGTGCTCCTGTCAGACACTGGGCAGACAGCCCTTCACAGATCCTCTTTTGGTTTTTCTCCCACAATTTAGCTGTGGAATCAGTATCAAGCGTACAATCACACTCTTCGAGCGTGCCCGCACGTCCCAAGGGACAGGGTGAGAACTGAGCCACCCTATAGTCCACTCTGACCTCAGTCCCCCTACTGCAACAGTGAACAAAACAAGCGCCAGTGGGCTCCCTGCTGTTGGCTGGGAAGTGGACATACAGCCTGTTGTTATATTAAATCCATTTCAGTTATTTTAACAGCCCAGTTCTAACTCAATTTCAAACAGCAGGAAACCTTTGCTTTCCTCTCCACTCTCCTTACAAGAAGCCTCAATCTGTACTCGATGTGACAACTTGTTTTTCTCTCGACCAATCACTGTCACATGCCTAACTAAATGTGTCAAGCAAACGGTATTATAAGAGATTCATAAATGCTAAACCTCTAAGAGGCTTAGGAATGAGAAACATAATCGAGTGTCACTGCTGGAG
The DNA here is from genome assembly GCF_037038585.1 of Patagioenas fasciata. Lineage (NCBI taxonomy): Eukaryota > Metazoa > Chordata > Aves > Columbiformes > Columbidae > Patagioenas > Patagioenas fasciata. The sequence goes on along the minus strand of NC_092525.1, from coordinate 22,564,060 downwards.
GCAGAAGAGTTGTTTAGGAATTCTGATAAGCACCAATTCAGCAGATATTCATTTTTATGCTAGTTAACCAGAAACAGCTTCAGGAAACAGAAATGCTTCTCTGCCTCTGTGGTTACCCATCATGGGGTACAGAAATCACCGTGCTATCTCAGATCAGCAGTTGACCTGTTCCAGCATCTGGTCCTGAACCATACAAGCTTCTGATCCAAACAGATCAGAAATAGATGTTTCCAGAATAAACACAGAATCGCAATGAAGTACAATTATGTAAAACTTTACCAAGAGAGGAAACATCTTCCTCACTTAGCAGCCAGTCCTCAATAAATTATCAGCTTGTGGCAGACCTCCTTTTCAACTGTTTCCATGTATAATTGAAAGGCTGAAACCTCTCCTCGTCCTCCCTTGCCTGCATGGCCAAACATGCAGAATCAGACAAATTCCACAGTCTCTTTTTATGACACGGTGCTCTCAATTTAGAACTTTTTCTTATCCCTGTAGATGTAATTTAAAGGATCTCATCCCTCACAGATTCCTCCTGTGCTGGTAAAACTGTTTACTGTGACTATAAGATGCTCCCTGATCATTCTTGGTTGGTAGCCTTAGAAAGCCACTGTCATCACATACATCAGGCAAGTTATCTCATATCCTACTTTCTCTCAAATTTTCAGTCACATTATCTATCATCACTGCCTGCCTCTCCTTTTTAATGCTAACCAAGGAATTTCAGCCGAAGAGGGACTGTAAATGGATGGGTTTGGTCCTGGATGGGCTCACCCTGGTGTCTCCTGTGGCTGGCATGGCACCAGCGTGGGGGGCTGCTCTTTGTTGGTATTTCTGTTCACAGAACACCCTGCACAGGCTTCAAGAGTCAGAACCTCCTCCCTTGCACTCTTCTCGGCTTCAAAGCAAAAGCACATTTTGCACTAAGCAGCCAGCCAGACAGCCCCTCTTCATTACTTTCCTATTGAGCTCCTACTGGCTACCTGCAGGTAAATCCAGCCAGTATTTAACCTCTAAATTCAAAGCAATATTTCTTGTTTACTTTCATACTGGCGTTGACTCGATATTTCATGCGCAGGGACACACTGTGCCACCAGTCTGTAAATTGACTTCCCATACAAATCCGTCAAAAGCTCATCTCTGCAGCCTGGGAAAGGCACCTGGGCCTGGCAATCCAGGCGACCTGATGGAGACATTCACTTTGCTGCCCTGATCTAGTTAACCAGAAAACACATTACTTTGCTCCTTCAATACCTCTGGGCTCACTTCAATTCACTTTGGTCTCTCTGAACTTGACACTATTGCATCTGCTGCTGTAAGATGCTCTCCAAAATAGAGTTTGATTTTACAAAGGGCTGAACATCTTCAACTCCTATTTCACCGGTAGAAACATACCTTCAGTCAAAAGACATCTAGACTCAGAGTGATCACTGCAGCACTATTAATTAACAATTAGAGACAGGCTTCCAATGAACTGTCTGAATGGAGGTAGGATGAAGCAGCCAACAATTGTATCAGTTACCTGCTGGCTTTGAACTGCCATATTTGTTAAAGCCAAAACATGCATCACAAAAAGCCATCTGCACTGATATGTTAACAGCAAACAACTTCCTTGGGGTTTCTAGAAGGAAAACATCCCTTTCCTATAGTCACTTTTTCCACTCTTCTCACTGCAACTAAAGGAAGTATCAATAGCACCAGCAAATCAATGCAGGTAAGCAATCTGCATGCATTTAACTTCAAAAACAATATTACTAACTGCTTTCTAAAAGGTAAATATTTCACGTTATCAAAATAATTCTTAAGACATATTGACTTTCATAGCTCCTTGCTACTTTCAAAATTCAGTTCTCTGCCATAGACAACCAAGAAAAATCTAATCTCAAAGTCTTCTGTTCATAAAAAGCAAGGAAACAAACAAAAACCCACAACCAACCAACCATACTTTGCAGTGCTATTTTGCACGGGGAATTATGTAAAATTAGATTTGGAAAACTGAACTGCATTACAAGTTGAAAAAGCAGAAAGCATGCTGCCATTCATTTTAGTGACTTCCAAGCAATTTCGTTTGAATCTGCTGAAGGCAAATTTCAGTGTAAAGTATGAAAGCTCAAGATCATCTAGTTACTAAGATGAATGCCTTTTAAATCTTCAGTTGGGACTATTGCCTTCATTTATAAAAACACAATTTCTGCTCCAACAACAGAATTAGCATAAGTGCCCTTACAGTCTTGCTCACAGGATCCGCCAGCTATATCTTCTTTCTTATTTCAATCCAAGATTGACGTCAGCAGCATTCACAACCTTTTGAGAATTCATTCTCCAGTTTCTACTTAATTTGATGTCTCAGAACATTTATATGACTCACAAAAGTTGGTGTTTGAAGCTTCAGGGCACAAAGATGGAGAGAAATCCAAAGGGAAAAAAAAAGATTGTGTTTAATTTAGTAAAATAATAGTAAAGAAAAGAGCCAGAGAAAATACAGTCGGGTGCTATTTTTGGCAAGGGCTGTGCAGTAAAAGAAGCTCAATTTTCTCTTTCACTACTCAATTAAACAAAGAAACAATTATCTGTTCCATTCATTACTCATAGTGAATGAAGAGGTCAGTCATAAAAGCAATGTTAAATATATAGAATTTTACAACAACCTGCAAGAGTTAAGTGATACTTTGGGATCACCAAAGCAAAGAACAAGAGCATCAAGCCTCCCAACAGAGAACACTTCTTTACACTGAACACAGGTATCTGGTTCTGGGAAAAAGCTCCTCTAGAGTCAAAAGTCCCTGATGGAAAACAACTCTAAATTGCAAATCCGAATTCAAGTTGCAATCTGAACTGTGCAGAAGTGCAAAACTGTAGCTCACTTCTGAGGAGCAGGAATTAGGATGCACTCACTGATGTCGACAGAGATTTCATTCCTGCAAACCCTACCCCTTTCTGTGCAGATACACAGGTCCTCTGCATCCTCTGGATGAAGGGAAGACCGTGCAGGTGAGAAGATGCATTCCCAACTGCACCTCACCGGGGGACAATCTCCTGCAACGCTCCCACTCTCTCCAATGGTGGTCTCTAGTTCCAAACCTGGCTCTCAGCAAGTCCACCTCTGGTAAAAAAAACAAACTCTCTCTCCTTTTCTGAAAAGAGAAGACCAGCTATACAAATCCCTCAAGCCTTGACACACTGTCAAACTGACAATCTTATTGTTATTAACCAAGAATTTACTAGATGAGGTCTTCAAATTAACACGTCTTGGGAATCTTTTCACTTAAAAAAAAATGGAGATCCAATGAGTCATGACTGAAAAAGTCACTCAGTATCTCCCTCTGAGAGATTATTTTGAACAAATACTTTATTGAGCAGACAGATTTTAGCGGAACACACATGACTCACCTGTGGCATGAGGGCAATTAAATCTTTATCAATTTTTTTATATATCCATAAAATAAGTATACAAATTAGAAGTGAACTATCTCCTGCTTCTTGTATTTCTTAGTAAGAGTCCCAGAGTAGCCAGCAAATATGATAGCCTGGATTTATTCTCACCTTCCTTCACTAAAAATATATCAAAAAATGAAATCAATGCTGCAATGCTGCTCAGACATATGGACTACAGTTTAGAAAAAGCAGGAAAAAAAAAAAGAGGGCCACATCGCACAGATTCTAACATCAGAACCAACAAACAAGTACCACCTCTTTCTGCCTTTGTATTAGGTGATTAAAAAGTTTATTTGGTTGTTTCAAAAAAAAAGAAAAATGTCTGGGTTTTTTTAATCATCAAACTGACCTCGCTGACTCTCTCGCAGTTGTATGATAACATAATAGTGTAAGTTTGGAGGGCATATTATGAGGCAGGATAACTGGCTACCATTCCAGGAACTTTAATACTCTGAAGATCCCAGCTGGAGTAAAAGAGCTGCTGAGGTTTGATACTTCCAGTGCCGGAGCGAACAAACACCTTGTACGCAGCCAGTGGAAAATAAAGCTATTTGTTTCCTTCCGTTTCAGCACTTGGATTCTGTAAACAGTATGCCAGGCAACTTCCTTGCCATCACTTAGCAACCCCAGGTTTTGACATGGAACTGGAGCTGTGGTGCTTCCCAGTCCCCCACCGCCTGGGGAGGATTTCTGACAATGGAGCCAACAACACAGCGATGCGAAGACGCCGTCGTGTCAGAGTTACAGCCAGATTCTGCAAGTACCACTGATTTCGGGTGAAATTTCCCGTTAAAACAGTAACTATACGGAAGACCAAGAGCATTTCCAGATTAAGGTGAAATCACAGTTTTGCCATGACAATGGTGTGGATGATTTGTGCTGAATTTGTTCCCTTTAGATTTCTTGCAATCTCTTTACAGAATAATAAGTAGCTCCCCTATGCATATTTACATCAGAATATTAGCAGGGAATATGAAATAATTTCAAACACGTTCAGGACTTCAGAGTGATGGCCACAGCTTTGAACATCCTACTGTGGAGCCAGGCATGGGCAACTCAGAACAACAGCAAGTACATCAGGGGGAAAGAGCTTTATGCAGATTCTTCCCTTAGAAGAGTTTGCTTTTCCCTAAATAAACCACTAACCACCACAAGTGAAAGGAAATTATTAATTTTACACTTCCAGCGCCCGAAGACTCAAGAGGGAACCGAGCAGTTCTCAAAAATTTATCTTATTTAATATATTGTCAATAGTGACTTTTCTTGTATGCTATTTTCAAGCTGAAAGGCATTCTTTTAAAAGAGGAGATCCATTTTAGCTAGGATAAGGAGCCTTAAACAGGTGTGGGTTTTCAGCTGTCACACAATTGCAGCACAACAGTTGGAATAAGCATCAGTAAAGAAGTACTGTTCATCTGGAGCCCCAAGTTCCTACAATCAGCCAACCCATTCAAGTCCCTCTGTGTTTTACACCATGTCTCATGCTTTGGAAAACAACCTAGGAAAGGAGTTTGGTGAGGAAGGATGTATAAAAACAAGCTGATGAGCTCTGCCAAGTGCCAAATACCTTCTTCGCCTCAGGAAGCGCCGAGGCCAGACACCAACCACCTGGCAGGAAGGCTGGAATCCACACAGCGTTTGTGCAGACGGACATTTCTGCCACCGCAGTTCCATCCCTACAGAACCCAACCCCTGGGCTTGCAGCTCAGGGCTGCTCCTTGCTGCTTGCAAGACAGCGTTTGTGAGCTCTGCTTCTTCAGTTTTGCTTTCCACTATAATCAACACAATGATTAAATGCATTGGGCTTTTTGGTTTTTTTATTTTACAGTCCTGCTTTGGTTCTGCTCTAGTTTTGTGCCAGTTTTCACGCCACTTGCTGGCTTTAGGGCATGTCAGTGCTGCGCAGTGGAGTTGTCTGCACATGCCCCCACTTTTCAGGGACAGAGCGAGCTCCAGAAGTGGAGGCGGCACAGCTGTGTCAGCACAAAGCTGAGCTTAAGCTAAACCAGGCTTGCTGCAAGCCCCCTGCCATACTGCACTAAGCTTTCAGTGTTTATGATACTGCTGAGCAGCTGGATGCACTGGGCCAGGTTACTGCAGCATTAAACCCTACACATGATACAAGCTTGTCCTGAAGATCCTTCAAATTTGCACCAATGTAAGAGATTAGAATAATGTCTAAAGCAGGGGTGTCAAACTCATTTTCACCGGGGTGCTACATCAGCCTCACGGTTGCCTTCAAAGGGCCGAACGTAATTTTAGGACTATATAAATGTAACTACTCCTGTATTTATTAAAAAAGAGTTTGACACCCTTGATAAAGGCTCTCTTTATTTTTCTAGTAACCATTAGCCCTGTGTCTTTGGGATTGGAGATGGGAGAAAAACACTGTAAATCCAAATGCTCAATGGCATTTCAACTTCTATACCTTAAATTGTCACTAGAGTTTCTCTCTCTAATGGCTGCACACAGACAGAACTTGCTCTCTGGCAATCATAAACAACTTCCCACAGTCCCGCAAGCAGTGATTTCTCAAACAGCACAGCATCCCCAACAATGTGCGACAAGCCTTCAGTCTTGGGCACCTTAGAAATAAGATGGGAATGAACTAGACATGCAGCAGGACTGAAACTAGCACTTTGTGTCCATCCCATTGGGAGCTGGAGCATACCTGGCCATGCTGCATCTCAGTGGAGAGGCAGCTTGTGGTAATTAGGGTAACAGAAAGGAAGTTTAATCACCCCTCCCAACCCTTAAGTAGCTTTGGTTGTCAAGATGTTATGTGGCTTCACACCCCAAATCACACCCAGCCTCAGTTAACCTCCGCAGGGTTACTGTAGCTGAAGTGACAATGACAGCAGTTAAATCGTCTCTTTAGAAACTGCACACACACATGAGGTCTGATTTTCTTCACAGTTTTGGTAGTTTTACAGCCCAGCAAGGACTGAGAGAGGTTAAGAGAAGCATAAAGGTTAAGGTGCATCATCCCACTCTCAGACAAGTCAGCCATAGAAAATGCATTGCTTAATTAACCCTGCCTGGCTGTAAATTTCCAGTATTGTATTTCCATGCAATCAATTGATGCACCAGCGTGCTATCTTATAGTCAGAATATTTCTTCTCTATAAAGGAAACAAGTAAATTGACTTCCTCTCTTTTCCCCAGCCCTTTTCCACTCCATTATCTCAAATTCTGTTACAACAGTACTCTGCGAGAACTATCCTTACAGTTAACACACAAGTGTTTACAGAGGTGCTGTCTGATTTCTCCAAGAGCAATCACAAGGTCAAGAGAGAACCATAGGAAAAGTGGTATAGTCTTACAGAAATGTGTACAGCACGAGGCTGAAATGCACAGCAAGGAAGCAATTTAGTATTTGGTGGTAATTCCAACAGGAATGCATTTGTTAGCCTTTCAATACTGTAGGACAGTTTTAAAGCCAAAAAAAAAAAAAAATCAAAAATGATTGGAATCATTTCTCTCTTAAAAAAATTTTAAAAACCAAAAAAAATAAAAAGAGACCTGCAGACCAGTTGGTAAAGGACTTTCCATGGACTTCTCAAAGCTGACACACCAGTCTACCACAATTTGGCACTGGGAGAGCTTCGTTTCAGGCCTGGAAAGGCTGGGTGCCCGCTGGCAGTCAGCAGAGCAGGATGCAGTTACCATGGCACTGGAACACTTGGTGACTTCAGAACTGCCACAGCGTTACCACCAATGTAGGGACCAAAGGAAAGGAAGCAGCAGGTGGATCTTTGAATAAGCACATGCAAAAGCAGCATTAGGGTGAATATTCTGCCTGGTAAACATCCTATGCACAGATTCCCTGTGTGTTCTCTTTCATTTTATCATGCTGGCTACAAGAAAAGCAGAGACATGACTGATACATATCAGTAGCATATGTGCACACATGTATCGACACATATCATTCTCCCTCCATGACTTTACCCTCTCACACTGGTACAGATATCCGCACCGGTTTGTCAGAGTGACAAGCCAGCCAGAATCTAGCTGAGAAAATACCATCGTTGAGCCTTCGTTAAGTAATACACAAAGTTTAATCACTTGAGTCTTACACCATATGAAGTTATTTTGGTCAATAAAGCAGAGTAGCACATAGCATAGTTCATTTACCTGCTCCTCCCAAGTTTCAAACTCTCTTGCCTCCTTCTATTTCAGTTTCTAACATCAATGAGCAGCAAAGCAATGAGTATCTGATATATGATTAGCAAAGAAATGGATCAGAAGCAGAATTAGCAAAACTGAAGGACAGATGATTTTATGTTGTAGAAAGGGAAAAACGTCACCATTTTCCCTGTGCTGGATCATCACTCATTTGCCTTTCTCACATATGAAAATTGCTTTAGAGATCCTTATGCGACCTTCCCTTAACATGGCTGAAAACAGCCCTTGCCAACAGAAACACAGAAAATCAGTGCTCAACATCTGGGAGCTTAGTTCACACTGTTTAATGAATCTGGATGACGTTAGATAGCTAGACAACACAAAATAAATGGCAAAGTCCCCACTGCTGAACTCCAGGTACTCCAGTTGTGCTACAGGGTACAATTTCTCACATCTGAAAAACCATTTTTGCGGTCTCGGGTTCCTGTTTTTATCTCTAAAATAAGCCATTAGGCTGCTACTCATTAGTGCTGCATAAACAGGACACTGCAGTAGACAACACTAATGCATTAGAGTTATAAATGTGCTCAACGAATAGTTATATTTTCTCATTTGAGCAAAAACTTATGACACAGCTTAAGTACCTGCTCACTTGAGACAAATACCATGAGAAATCTTAAATTATGCCCACTGCATTATCTCATAACTGATGACAGTGTAACCAAGTATATTTAAATATAGAGTATAGCTAGTCATTGTGTAGAAGACAACACTGAAAGAAAATCATAGTAAGGGTGATTCTGATAAGACAAGGACAACTGGAAAACATTTTGAGGCACACGAGTCTAAGACTCCATGTAAAATGACTACTGGAAAGTACCACAATACCTGTTCTGAATTTCCACTGTAAAAAGCATTAAATGCAAAAGGTCAGGAGGTCAGCATCTCATTTGTCCTTTCAAAGATTAAGTGCTGGAGAATTTCCCTTGACATCTTCCAAGTACTGCTTTTCCTCTACTGGACAACCAGTTAACATTGGCCGTTTTCTCTAGAAAAGGTCCAAACCTTTGAACTATCATCAGCTAAAACAAATATGCTGCTCTTGGATAGATCATGGTACCTCTGAATTCAATATCATAACTCTTTTCATTTTACTGTAATGCACCAAACAATGGCAAATGCTCCATTTACCTGATAACTCTGCAAAGGCACAGCATGGAAAGAGATGTTACACCTAGCAGGGAGACTAAATCCAATACTGTAAGCAGGAATAACTCCAGCGGTAACAGAGCTTAGACTTGAATTGAATTTGGCCCTCACTGTAATGTAGAGTTATTAATGAGATAACAATGGGATTGAGGTGATTAACTAGAAACAGAAATAAACCTCCCATGTCAACTGTTTAACTGCAAACACAGGACTGCCCTGCTCAGCAAGATTCGGACGTTAAATAAATTCAATAGTGAGTTGGATAACTAAACACCCAGGATTTTATTTTTAAGAATTTATTTCCCTCTTTTTTATCACTCTTGCAGCTCTAATTTTAAAGACCATTCAGAGTGGCATGAGCATCAAGTTCTTCCTGAAGCAAGAGTATTATTACTCGAGATATAACCAAGACTTTGGAATTGAATTACAGACACTGTTATCGTATTTCTTCTCCAGTCAAATATTCTGCATTGTGTTCTAACATCAGAAGCAGCGCTTTAAATCCACTCACCCCTGATGATTTTCATTCCTGAGACCTAGTAAGCCCTCGGTGCTGCAAATAAGATGTAATCCTTGCCTCTCTTACAAGGGCCAACCTGTTCTTTTCACTATCATGGCTTTGTCCATTTTAGCTCTTTGTTTGAACAGCAAATCAGAGGATTTCACAACAGCTGTGAATTTACTGAGCAGAACCAGGCCCATTATATCTTTAGAGATATCCATTGCTATTGCGTCTATATATTAAATTACAGAACTCTTATTATCTTTTTTTTTAGAAACAAGTTTTCTGTAAGCATTCAAGTTTGAAATCAGTGCTTATAAGGAACTTAGCAAAAACATGATGGGAATGGGATGCCAAGGGAATAGATGATTCTCTCATCTGAAATGCATAATTAGCTTTTGGTTAAGTGTGCAATTAGCATTAAAAATTACAATCAAGTATGACAGTGTTCTAATTTTACCTCCTTTAAATGAAAGAATTAACTTAGTTACCAGTGTTACTTCTTTGAATCTCTTCCCTATGAGGCGAACTGCACAGTAACATCCTGCCATTCAGGCGACAACTGATAAAAAAAGCTTTTAAAAATGCTGCACATTTGCCTTCTGAATGGCTGTGCAGCTTGGGTTTTATTTGGGTTTACACTTTTTTTGTTGTTTTTTTAATGGTAACTGCCACTCAGCATAATTAGCAGTTGTCATATTACTGTTTGTAAAGAACCTTTGCACAAAAACAGAGCAATGTTGCTCTGCGCCATCTTCCCAGCTGTGCCTGAAAGCTGTACACGTGTTTCAGACATCCACCAAAGTTAATCTCAGACCCCTCAGGCTTCAGCAGTTAAGCCATAGAAACATTTTTGTTACTGGGAAAGGAAAAGCTAGATTCATCCTAGCAGTTTAAATCTGATGAGCAGCACCTTATAAGAAAAATCGTACTGCAGTCTAAACATGCTGCCTCCATCTGAACATTACATCCTTTTTGCCTTTTAACTTGAAGATAAATTTAACCTTTATTTGCCCTTAAAAAGTGAGCTGAAAGTAGTTTCAACGGTAACATCAGCTGCCAAATTCTGTATTTAATGATGTTTGTTATTAATCACATGTATGCTTATAGTATGTGCAACAAAAATGAGACTGCATTGCATAGGGTGCTGCACAAAAGTATAACCGAAGTGCAATGAAATTCCTCACACAAAGCGCATATTGTGTGGTGTGGAGGTGTTCTGGGCTAAGCACGGCCAATGATTTTCCATCAGTACATTTGTGCTACATCTCCAAAGAACTCATGGAACTAACCTAGACTGGGACAGCAAGAAGGACCAGTTTGCCCCTCAGCAGTTAACCTCAACGCTACGTTCGCAGGAGTTCTGCCATTGTTGCTACTCACCACCAGTATTACTTAGCACAGGGAGACATATAAATGCACAGAAGGAGGGAAAAAAAAAGAAATCTCACATCGCTCTCACCTGAAACTGAAATCAACTTTGATTCATTCACCCTGCTTCCATCTGGATCTGGACAAAGTGGCCTTCTCCAGCTGCTAGGCAACCCGAACACTGCGCTGAGTATTAACTGTGTGCATTTGCTAAGAATATAATAACATTACCTTTGAGATTTATTTATAATAAAAAACATCCCTAGCTGAAAATATGATAGCTTTCCTTCAGTAATTAGCAACTCTGGGAAAACAAAACTGTTGGTCAAGGAAGAAATAATCCACATGTACAGCCCACATGCAGGGAGATACTATAAATGGGCTCCTTACAAATGAGGAGAGTTGCTTGATATGAAAGTATTATTACAGATGGCAGTGGCATAAAAAAATTCTAATCCGAGAACTACATTCATGTCAATATGTAAATATATTAATATACTATGTAGATATTATAATCAGTAATATTTGAAACTAAAAAGGTTTAAATTACCAAACCTCATCCAAGTACAAACTGAACTTTCATAGTAAAGGTCATTTATTTAATTTACATAAAACCACCATTCCTAAACAAGACAGAAAAGACTTGAAATTAAAACACAGTCAACTGATCTTAGAGTTTTTTAATGAAGAATAAAGCCCACAAAACCTTATTTCACAGAACTCCTCTCCAGGCCATCTTACTATTTAGTTCTCCAGCTGCAGAGCTATTATTCTACCTTAAAAACACCATGAATGCAATTTCTCTCAAACTCAAGAGATACTCCTTTCAAGCCTTTTCAAAGCAGATCACTTCCCAGACTACTAGGCCACTAGCATAACTGATAGGAATCTTATTAAAATATCAATTTGGGTGATTGAGGTGTTAATGTCAACAAAGCAAGAGGGCCACTAATGGCATCAACATTGAACAGAGCAGCACTTTTTTTTGATCATTACACCTGACAGCTCGTCAAATCCCAATTCACAAAACAGAGATTTCCTCAAACTCAGCAGAAACACAAAAGCTAGGTCTCTAGCTTAAAAAAGCTACCAAATTGTAGCAGAGATATTTACTGTGAGACAGGCCAGAAGGTCATTTACTGACACAGTGAGACACTGTTCGTCTCTACATGCAGCCACTTGGCGCTTGAAGCACTTTGATTTTTTTTTTTAGCTTTCAGAAAACCCAAGGAGCTGTTTGTAGCTGGGGTTTTACGCCCAAATATTCTGCTTGTCTGCTCAACACAGGCAAAAGTCGGTGTAGAAAGTCCCAATGATCACTGATCTCTCCGGATCACAGCATAGCAGCCGGAACTTTCCCTTGAGATTTGTAGGACACAAACCCAGGTTATTTGTGCACAGGCTGCCCCAGCTGCACACCCTTCAGAGCTTCACAGGCACCCATGACCTGAAGGAGACCTCGCTCCGTGGAGCAGAGATCATTAGAGGTTCCTAGAAGTGCTCCTGTCCAGATTTTATAAAGATACTTGAAGGAGTTTATTTATAAACACTTGCACCTTCTCCTTCTTCACTTAGTTTCACATGAAACCTGATTCAGGTAAAACTTAACATCAACTGTAGGGGGAGCATAATTAAAAAAAAAGTCAACATCAGTGCAAAATAAGTAAAAGCAAAGTGTTCAATGGAGACACAGGGTCCCACACTCACAGAAACTCAATAGCAGCTGCAAATTACTTTAAAAAGTAATTGGAATACAACACATGGCTAAGAAAACCCTTCCTACAGATCAGAACGCATAGTTTTGGTTTGCTAATGGCATCCACTGCTGCTACATGTACCCTGAAGAATGCATGGAAATTAGAAGTCTCGTTTCAGGACAGGCAGGAGGTAAACAACTTCAAATACTGGGGTTTTAATATATTTATTTATAATGTTTTTGTTAAGGTCCTTAAATCATGAGTCACATCAGGGATCCATGCAAGGAGCACAGAAAAATAAAAGAACACAACTCACTCTTGAAACTGACAAATGTTTACATGAAACTTTTATTTAAAATAAGTTTTAAATCAGCAGTGTTGTTGGTAACTCCAATATTACATGTCCTACAGATAGCACCCTGACAGCTCTTTTCCTAAGAAGTTTAACGTTATTAAAGCCTTTTTTTCCCAAAAAAACCTTCAAACAGATCTAATTAAGATTACTGCTCTAATTCATTTTAATCTTAGTATCTTTGCAAAAAACACAAACATTTCATGGTGCCTCCTGTCTTGCTTTTACATAACTTAGCAGAGAATTTCACATTCCGAGATTAAGAAAGACAAACTGGATGGAAAACAATCCTAGCTGCTTAAGGGGCCTGAAGTCCAAACATGTTTATTACCTAAACCCTAAATTTAATCAGTTCCATGTCAGGTTATTTGCATTAGTTTCAATGCCAGAATTTTGCAACATGAAAAGGATCTTTTATTAAATAATTGGTTGTATCTTGTACCTGGCAACACAGAAATAAAATGAATCATACTGCTGCTGTTAAAAAAAGTTTCTCATTTTAGATTCTCACTATTTTACTTATTTTATTTATTGTCACAATAAATAAAAAAAGTGATTACTATAGTATTAAATTTAAATGCAATAATTAAATATTAATTATAAATCATCCATACATAGATCAATTAGAAGACTGTGCTCTTAGCTGGGGCAGGATTTGGGTAGAAATGGTCTACAGTTTCAACTCATTTTCAAGTCTAAGCTTTAAGCTGAACTTGTAGGAGAAACCACTACACAGGCAACTACTTCAAGTTAGTAAACTCACTCCTGTGAAATTAAGATAATATTAGCCTCATATCTTCTGTTTGAGATCTCTTGTTTTTATGCAAAACAGAAGAATATCACTAACTGGAATTCCAGCTGGAGCCCCATGGTACTTTAAAACACATCAATCTGAGCCTAGGTTTTTTAAACATACTGAGTTATTTGCAGGGACACAAGGGTTTAGGCACCATCAGGATAAATTGCATTCAACACTGTATGGTTTAAGTCGTTTGCCAGCAAGTAGAATAAAAGAAAACTCTTGCTTTCTACAAAAAGGAACATCATGAGCTACTGACAACTGCTTGGCCTCCATCCTCCACTCTGCAGATCAGGGTTATTTTTTTTTAACTGAATTAGGATGGTGTAATTCAAAAAGGCCAAAGAGGTCCCATGACTGGGTGTTGGAGCAGAGCGAGCCCCAGCTTACCTACCTAAATTCTCTTCCCATTTGATTTACCAAGAAGCAGCATCAGCAGAGGTGGTTCGAAGGATACCTGTGTTCTCCCCGAGCAGTCCTGGATGGACGGAGCAAGCTGGCTTGGGGACACTGTAGGCACATGAGTCACAGGAAGGCACTAGTATCTTATTTGAAGGACATAAGCTGATAGTAGAAGCTACACCTAGAGTTCACTCATTAACCACTCATGGAATTTCTTCATCTACTAGTGCTCACTCAAAAACTGCTATTAAAGGGCTCTAGACCCGCTTTGGGTTTGTTTCAGCTTAATAGCTCACTGACTCCTGGGAATGTAGAGCAGCTGCTTAAGACCATATCAGGACTTCCACCAGTTGAGTGAGACAGCAATACAGAGTGACCTTACTCAGCTTTACTGAAGGGATATAAATGATACAGCCACGCAAAACTTATAATCCTAAAATCTACTTCCAAACAAGCTATTTTTTACCATCGTTATCTTTGCTGTGATTAATATAAAGTATTTTTTAAAATGCTGGCACTTACCCAAATCTGCAGTTTCACCCGCTTGTCATTCCTATAAACTGTTTTCACTTTGAAGTCGATTCCTACTGTGCTAACGAAGGCTGGTGTGAAAGTGTCATCGGCGTATCTGAAGAGGAAGGATGTTTTACCCACGCTGCTGTTGCCAATGATCAGGAGTTTGAACATGTAATCAAAATTTTGATCTGAAGTATCCTTCTGCCTGTATCTGGCATCTGTTACTGAAGCCATCTGAGAAAATGATAGACATCGAAAAAGAACAGATTTAAGAGCAGTTCAGCATTTGTTTTCATTAACTATGTACCATATGTTTACCTTATCTCTCTTCTTTCTAATATGATAACCACTATATGTGCTGAATAAAGATGAATACGCCTTGAAATCTTCTTTTAAATCCTGGCTTTAAATATCATTGTTCACTTGTACTAGTGAAATTTTCAAAGCCAAGAAATACACCTGTTGCATCACTTTGTGTTTAAAAGACTAACAGATGGCTATTGCAGATTGTTCAAACACTAGTGGGGAAACAGCATTCTTTACTCCTGTGGCAGGGTGCTGTTCTGTTGCTCCAATAAACTGGAGTACTGCAATGGAGAACTAACATCTTTGACAGTGCATCCAACTGTGCAATACATTTAGCAGCCTCCAAGGCAGGTAAACCTAAAAAATTCCTTTTGTGATTACTAGAGAAAATCTGCATTTCTAGCACATGCATCACCAGCATTTTATCCTTAGAAAAGTTCTGTCCTCCAGATTTACAGGAGAGAAAAGGAAAAAAAAAAAAGCAATGGGAGAAAATGAAACATGAGGAATTTCAGCTGACAACTTTGAATCTATCCAACATGTATCTAATCTCAAGCCTGCAATTAAAATAAACAGCACCTGGATAAAACATGACAGCTCAGTGGGGCTGCAGGCAGCATTTGGAATGGATAAAGCACCCCTTTTGATTATGGGGGAGGTGAGAGCTGGGGACATCAGTTGGGTTGAGATGTGGGGAGATGCAGCCTCAGAGATCTCTCCTTTTCTTGTGACTCTGCACTGGATTCAGAGACCAAAAAACAACCGTGGAATCCAAACTATCAAGAGGGTGGAATTCTCTGAGCAGCCCTGGCTGCTTTAACATACCCAGCTCACACGCTCCATGCAAGAAGGTAAGGACATGACTTTTCATCTCTGTTTGTACAGAGCAGAAAACAACCACACACACCAAATTACCACAGAGAGGAGAAAAATGGAACTTTACCTTTTAACAGACATAAAGCACTTTTCATCTCTAATGCTGTTTCAAAATCTACCCTACATCAAACACCTCAGCACCTTATAACCAGTCATGGGGTTGTGTGAACTGGGGCAATGAGAGCATAGGTCTGATTAGCAGCTACTCACCCACCAAAACAGGACACGTGCCACTTGTATGCAGTGTCAGAAAGCACTCAGTGGAGACCAAAGTCTCTTCTTCCCCTGGTATCCAAAGAAATAAATTAAATTTTCCCCTCAGCTCAGATTCATAAGCATCTTTGGGAACAAAACTCCCACCAATGTCCACTCTCACCATATTCCAGTCCAGATATATTCCTTCTTAGCAAGTCTCACCTGCACGCAGGATTTCACTCATGTACTGGGGCTGGGGGGGAGGGGGGGAAGAAAAAAAACCCACAAAACAAACAAAAACCACACACACAAAATTCAAACCACACTGTAGTTAAGAGCTATAAACCAAAACACTGTCCAAAGGCAATTTAATTTGGGATGTCAGTTTAACTTAAATTCCCAACAGAGAGGAAACAAACCAAAACCAACCTAGTTTAAACTTCAATAAAATATGCTTGACGGTTTACCTCCAACTAAACACGTGCAACTTTCTCACACAGAAAAGGGCTGGTGCAGCAGACCTCTCGTTCACAGATTGCATTAACAAGGGCAGTTTCTGAAGAACTTTATCTGTAGCTCAATAGCCAACAGCTGGACTGAACCCAGTAAAACCTTCTCACAAGTGACTGTCTGTAGGATACAACACAATTGTGACACACACTCTTCTGAGCTGCAGTTGCTCTTCAGAAAGGCTACAGTCCTTTGCCAGCACTCCAGAAAACCCAAGCGCAAATTTTCTTCTAACCAGCGTATCAGAAAAGGGCTCTTCTACTCATGCCTTGTGCTTCTTAACAGGAATTTCTAAAATGAACAATTCAACATCCAGTTGATTTCCCCACACACTCAGGCCAATGCACTCACTGCCTCAGTGCACATGTTAGAAATCTCAGCTTAAAAAAATTATGAATCCAGATGATTAGTTGATTTATGCAATCACCAAGCTGGAAGATGGTAAGAAGTTCTCCATTTGAGTAATTTATCTTCCTCATACATGTACATATCTTCCACAAATGCCCCTGAGAACACATGTGCACTTACTAAAGAAGAGGGGGAAAAAAGATCTCTAGTTCTCCATTCCACTCACAGAGTTTTCAAAAAACTGAGATGCCCTCATCACTTGAATCTTGGTCGTTTAAAGATTCAGAGGCAGACCTTTAATAAAGAAGCATTCCACTAATCATACAGAAATTAATATCTTCTTTCTACCCCTGCCTTTGCAGAATCCGTGCACACGCTCCAAGCTGATCCTTTAAATGAAACACTGCTGCTTCTATTAACCCCCCAAGATTGCTATAATCAAACATGCACCTGGCTACAAATGCGACTTTTCAGATCTCAGTCAAAAAAGCAATTACAGAACGCGGCCAGCTAGAGCAGCTTTGTTAGAAGCGCAGCACAGAAAATAAGATCAAACGCCACTTGCACAGAGCGCGGGGCTGTTGTCATAGAAGCGCAACCCTCGCTGGCCTGCGCGTGTACGGTGCTGCGCTGAGGATGCTCCAGGTCGGCTCCCCGAGTCACTAGAGATGGTAACAGAGCACAAAAATTTCAAAGAAAATTCAATCCCCTTGCTCAAATTTGACTTCTCCCTTTCCCCTGCTCTGGTCAGTAGAGTAAAACTGAAAGGAGTTCAGTACTAATTACTGATTACTCCTCCGATAGCAGATGATTACTGGCACTGTACTCCACCAGTATTTGGGCTGAAAGCATTCACAGGGCTGCCCCTGAGTTTGTGCTCAAATTCTGAAGCCAGGAACCAGCAATTCTCCCAATTCTCCCCCTCTTCCCCACTTGTTGTCCCACCTCTGCTCCAAGTGCTCCCCAGTTATGCCAGTCCTGAGGACCACGCAGAGAGCTGGTTCCGAGAACACAGAGATCCCAGTTAAAAATAAACCCT
Source organism: Patagioenas fasciata (assembly GCF_037038585.1). Taxonomy (NCBI): domain Eukaryota; kingdom Metazoa; phylum Chordata; class Aves; order Columbiformes; family Columbidae; genus Patagioenas; species Patagioenas fasciata. The sequence goes on along the minus strand of NC_092525.1, from coordinate 22,546,379 downwards.
CCTACAACTTCTCCTGTTTTTAAAAGTTGGTTCAGTTCCTGATCCAGCACAGCTGAGGGAGCCAAGCAGAGGGGACCGAGCGGTGGGAAGCGATGGCTGTTGCTATGCTACTGAGAGAAAGGTCCACGAAAATCCCATCTCCTGCAGGTCCTTCGCACCTATGGAGGTTCAGCCTCAATGTCAGAGGGACAAGGTGACAATGTGCCGGTGTCAGGCAGCTCTCGTCCGACTCATCAGAACAGCTCACGCAGCCATCGCTCCCACAGGATTTTATTCCCTCCTTGGTGAAAGGAGATTTAGACGGCAGCGTAACTCCCACATACGCAACTGCATGCACTCTTTGCTCAGGATGAATCCAAACGCAGCAGCATCTCTGCTGTTCAACAAACACGTGTGGAACAACTGGGGTTTTGTTGCAGAAGATCACATCAATACGACTGGCACACAGAACGCAAGAAAAGCTCACGAGTGTTTCCATTTTGGAGTAATCCTCAAAAGAAAACACCTATACAGGAGAGATTTAGCTAGATTACAGAAAACCCATTACACAGGAGAAGAAAAAGCTGCCAATCAGCTTTTCCTTGAGAACACTTGCATCTTCTAGTTCTTTGCCTGGGTATCCCACTTCTTTGTAGCTAAGAGCATATTAATATTGACAACAACTTTTCCCTGTATGCTTTAGCAATGGGAGCAAGGTCTCAAACACATCCTTTTCCAGCTACTTTTGTGAAAACAGGCAGTTATGTAGCTACAAGATACCTTATTATTTCGCTATTGAGGAAAAAGCCTGCAGTGTGAGCTCGTCTTTTATTAAACAGAGAAACCACATAGGAGGAGGAGGATCCTACAAATTCTCTACAGCAATAAAATCTTAATCAGAGCTTACTAGCCAACAAGGAACACGCTCCTAACTGAAAGTGGCTCCCATGCCTTAATTTTCCGTGTTGGTCTAATGAAGTTTAAAAAGAAGCCTATCACCGTAAGACACCTCTGTGGGAAACCAACCTTCCCTGCTTTTGGTACTCACTGTAATGTGTCATATAGACACAGCTGTGCTCTTTAATTTGTGACCAACATCATGGTGAAGAATCAAACTGTTTTGTAGGGCAATGCGAACCAAAGTGTTACCGCTCTTAAAAATCCCTGAAGGTGGTCACTGTTGGCCCTGTTCTGCAGTATTTACTGTCTACAGCCAACTCCAGTGAAAAGCAGTACATGAACTGTGTAAATCTGATGGTGTTGGCTAGAAATCAAGTGGTATAACTCACCATCCACTTATTTCCAGAAGAAAAACAAATAAACAAACAAACAAAAACTAAGGTTGACTTCAAGTGTTGCCAGCCCTTATGGTTTTGGCTGCAAACTAATGGAGGGCTGTTCTCTATCTGCTCACAGGCAAGAACCAAGAAACTGGATCATTACGTTGGTAGTTGAGGTGTCTCTGCATGGGTCTCTTCACAGACACGGCCATTTCCACGTCCCACTCTCTCTCACAGCATTGCGAGGAAAAAGTCTGAGCTGCCTTTGGGAAAGGGTCTCCTGTCTGCTGTCAGTCACCTCCGGTAACCATGAAACATCATCACACTGATGGAACTTGCACTTCAAAACTACACATGAAGACATGTCTGCAATTTCAACTCATTATGAACCTATGCATTCTGTACATTACAAGTTCTGTGCATTTCTAACAGTAAAAACATCTTTTAATATTTGCCACTGCTTTATTTTTAAAACGAAAACTGAAATTTACTACATATGTTTTGTGTTATATAGGACCAGTGGAAATTTAAATGTGACTGTTGAACTGTTTCATCATCATCCTCTCACAGACACGTGTTTCTTTTATTAGGCAGATGAGAAGATGGGGGTGAAACTGCCCCCCTATATTTCTAAGAGTCAAAGACCTTAGGACAGCAAGTGCTACTGCCTCAGTCTGTGCGTGTTTACTGACCAAGCCTCAGCTGTTTCTCCTGACGTATTATTTACGGTCTCGCAGAGCTATCAGTGCTAAACCATTCCTTTATTTAAGAGTCCAAACTTCCTTTTTCTTACTTCCATTTTATTGCTCCTGATTTCCAGTGCTCAAGATCAGCCGGAGAAAAACTGAGAAAGAAGTTAACGACTACCAGTATAGAAGGAATAAGTGGTAAGAGCAGGCAAGGAGAGAATGGGCACAGTGACAAACACAGCTCTGCCTGTTAGACTCCTGGCTATCCATAGGCACTGAGGATGGTGGAAGAAAGAAAGGAAATTACTAGACACATTTATTTAATAAAAGCAGAAATAATGAAGCTAAATAAAGGTAGAAGTAGAAAAAAACCTCACGTACATAGTGCTAAAGTTAATACATAGCACTAAAGTCAAACAGATCACACATCTGCCAAGGCTCATAGTAACGCAAGACAGGAGTGTTGCAGAGAACTCTAAGTATGCTAAAAGGCTGTGCAAATTATTCTATAAGTTATGTGCTAGGGAAGAAACAAAAAAATAGCTAAACCGCAAGATTTTTTCATCCTAAATATTTGCAGTTTAGCAGCAATCCATGAGAGACATCACTGACATGTAGTGCAACTTCTTTTCAAATGAGTTAATACCATGTGGGTTTTCCCCCCAAAGACTCTTAGGAAGTGCACCTACATCCAAAATATTCTAGTTCACAGACTACACATCTACATCAATTCTCTATTATGAAAATTAACTCCTTTATGTGCTCTGCCATCCCCCCAAAAGAACATTTTTTACTTTTTTGGAATTAAATCAAATCCTATATTAGATTTCTATCAAGTAATGAGTTTGGTTTTGTCTTGTTTTGTTTTTTACAGCCAATATATGCTGACCTAAGAATAAAGCTCATAAAGGAGATAAGGCCATGACCTTAAGGAGTCTTATACAAATGCTAGTACTACAAGAGAGATTTATCAGAAGCAGAAAACACTATGAGCAATTAACATAGCTGCTAGGAAATATTGCAAGCAAGTGATAGTTACCAATTTAGATCTATAATCCATGAGAGAGATGGAGGCTTTGCTGTGAGTATATGAATCAAAAGAGTGGTCACACTGTTGAACCTGCGATGTAGAAGCAAAAGGATTACAATGTTTACGGTAAAGATGGATAATGAGAATATTATGTAAGAGACTAACGGGTAGGCAGGTTAGGCTGAACACGCTGCTGTGGAAAGGTCTGAACTTCCTTCACTGGAGGTAAAGGGGAGAGCCCTGTAGCATACAAAGAACAGAAACAGCACTTTAGTGACAGATATTAAGATAACCACAAATATTTTGAGCCATCAGCTTAAAATTTATTAAAGGGACATTATCTAGATTAACCTAAAATGAGAGTTCCAGATAAATCCTACAAGTGAGCACAAAATCTCAGATAGGAATCATTACACCTTTCCTGCAGAAAGGCAGCAAAGTAAATGGAATCATGGAGCAGCTGAAATGCATCTATATATATCAGTGCTTTGTGCAACACCTCGGTCAAAGTCTACTGTGCTGCAAAGGCAAATTACAATAGGACATGGAAATGTCTGCAATCCCCTTACAGCCCATCTATACAAAATAACTGCCTTAAAGTAATAGTTATTCCAGTTTTAAAGCAGAAAAACACAACAGAATTTAGTCTTCTTTTTCGTGGCTAATATAACCTAAAGGACAACTTTGTCTCCAGTGCATTTCCTCTCCAGAAAACTAGGGTAAACCACCATTTGTCATCGTGACTTACATTACCTTGCCCTGCCAAAACACGTGGACAAACTCAGACTTTATGTAAATAACAAGCTACAGCCACCAATTCCAGGTCAGAATTTGGATAAAACAAGGACAAATCCTTTCTCTGGACTCACACAATTGACAATCACCTCACTTGCAACCAGACAGCACCTTGCTCTTGCCCAAAGTATTGCATATTTTTCTATATCGGTTACGTTTCCTCCTGTTCTCACTCCTCTGCCCTCTGCAACACTTGCTCCCTGTGACTGCTCCTGATGGCACCTCAGTACTGTCCAGAACTTGATTTTGAGGCATCATCCAAATAACTTAATTGATAGATCCAGAACAAAAATAATTCAACAGCGCAAACAGAAAGAGAATTAAGCCTATGTTTATTACTTCAAAAATGTGAGCCCCTCATCTTGACAGCAAAAGCTAAAATTAATTTGTTAATGAATCCACAAGTCTTTGTAAGAAGATGCTTGTTGTGGATTTGTTCTAGAATTCACATGCTACAAATGAGTTCACTATCTGAAGAATAAAAACCTCTAATCAATGTAGGTGTTCTATTATTACCCACTCAGATTTGGCAACACAGGCTTCAAAAAGCCTTCTATGAATTTTCTGAATATGGAACAAAAGTCAAGAAGCTGCAGATCACCCATTTCCCATCAACTTGCTAACGTTACTACTATATTTTGTTAGGCAGTAGGCTGGGACTGTTGTTTGAAAGGTTTCCTTGAGCCAAATGTCTGTGTCGGGAGCTGCACCTCTCCCATTTCCCGCATAACATTTAACATCCTTATAATCCGGTTTAGAGGCACAACAAAACTGTCAGGAAGGAGGAGTTAGTCACTTTAATTTTACAATGGAAAAAAAAAAAAAAAGAGTAAAGAGATAGAAGTTCTCACATTTTTTACTTTCTTCTCTGAGTGTTTTCATTGCAGCTGTTTTATCATCACATAGTTCCATGCCTGTCGGCAAACATGCTACTCCAGAAGATACAGAGAAAAATATTTAACAGTACAAAGCCCTCCCCTTCTAAAGGGGAGCCACTAACAGCCCAGCTCTGCTCTCTGCCAAAGGATGCATGGAACAAGAGATTTACAACCTCTTTATGACCTGAAGAGCGGATGCAGAGAAAATTTCCGCAATTCCCTGAATATTCCATTGAGTCTGGGAACCCCAGGAGCCAGCCAGTTTCTGGATCTGCAGAACCACTAGCTGAGGCTGATCCTGAACCCAGCCCTGTCTCCAGAGAGTAGTGCAAGCTGAAGAGGTTGATTGCTGTTACAAAACTCACCATCACTAAAGCCCTTGTTTCCTATTACAAACATCGCAAGCCTGGCCGAGATATGGGACTTCAGTCCCCTTCTCATCAGCTCTCCAGCCTTGCAGTACCACCTCTGTTTCTCCGCAAATGAACTGGCAATAGTGAAATACTTCCAAGTATCTTGGTGAATACACTGAAGTAGTAGTGACATAAAAGCACTTGGAGGAACACAACAGACGAATACATCCTAACTCTGCTACAAGACACGTGTAACTCCCTGCTGATCCTTTCCCAGCCGGGGCGCAGGGCACAGCCACGTCCTGCGCTGGGACACAGCCCTGCATGGAGGAAGCTGTGATCGTGGCCTCCCATGGTACCTTACAGAACTCATACTGTCTGGAGCTGGAGTCAGGCCACATGCAGATTTGGGCAGGCACCCCTCCACCAGTGCACATGAGACAGAGTTACAGATTTTTCTGCATCACCAGGTCTAAAACCTTTCATTTACAGGTAAAAACAAGCAGCTGTCCTGACCAAATCAGGTGACTGCAGGCTGGTTTTGTCTTGTAATAACCACCTCAGGATGCCTCTGCAGCACAGAAGTTTAATTTCCTGGTTTTTGGCCTCCTCCTTCGAGTAGAAAATCTGCAATGAACAAGTTATGTTGTTTCTCTATGATATGATGTTCTCGGTGCTGTGAAGTAAGCTGCCTGCTAATCAGGATTAGAACAAGCGTCCTCGCAATTCCCATGGTTTAATTAGCTAATACTTCCAAACGTAAGTCTCATTGTTTACGTCATAGATCAAATACTACTGCCGTGCAGATAGCTGAGCACACATTTACAAGAGCTCACTTAATACTGCAGAACTTGAAGCACAAGATACATTTTTACAGGAAGAAGCATACCTGAAATCACCCTTTTCAGGACATTTCTCAATGTTGAGAACTGCCTCAGAAAAAAGAACTTCTTCAGGCCAAACTATTCACAGCAAACTGACATGGAGTTACTGGGGAGGGCGAAGGGGACAGGAGTGCCCCTCCCTGGCACTACAACGAGCCAGAGGGATGCAAGACCCTGAAATGTGATGCTGTGACCTGCCCGTTTTGAGCTAGAGCTGCATCACGTCACATGAAAATGAAAGTAGTAAAAACTATCTGAAATACACACAAGTCAGCTAACATGACTATTACACAACTAGCACACTAATTAATACTACGTGTATTACTTTGCTACACCTAAATGTAGCAAGAACTACTGCTATTAAAATCTAAAGCTAGTAAGCCTTCTCAGTTTGTTACCTGAAAATGCATTGGATCTGCAAAGAGGGCAGCACAGTTTTGTCCAAACTGCAAAGGAAGCTCAATCTGAATATTGGTTTATCTGCCTCTCTTGTGACTTGGACTAGAAATTGTCCTGATACAACAGTTCTGAAGGCAGTGATCACACCAAGGTCTCCGTAAATGTATATACAACCACTTCCAGGACAGCAAGCACAAATAATAGGAAATAAAAGCCTTTTAGTCACACACTTGCATATGGATTCTATTGTACCCACTATAATCCAGAACCAGTGTTCCCATGGTCTGGGTACAGATTCAAATACACAGATCAAGACTATAGTTCCACTGACACTTCTACCTTGGGAGGTTTATTTGAACCGAGAGCTAATCCAGGCTACTATAAAGCCCCACAAACTTGTTATTAGCATAAATGAGAGTGCAGTGATGGGTCAGCAGTAAGCAATGAGGAACAAAGCAGGTTTGCTGCCAAGAAAGCACACAGAAACATGAATTAAATTTCTGAGACCACAGTCTTACATTGTCTCAGGCCAAGGGAAAATCCAGATTAAAATTATTTCCCCCTCTTTTTTTTTTTTTTTTTGTTAGGTTAGTCTTAGTTTAGGTCAGATCAACCTGATGCACTGCACAAACACACCACTGCTCGTGCCTAAGAGGGAAAGGACAGCATGGAAACAGAACCTTGGGAGACAAAAAGGTGGAAATGTTTGTGCTGGTGTTGGCGATATCACCTGCGATCCCACAGCACGATGTCACCGAGCGTGTCAGACAAGACTGCCTTGCTGCTGGCAAGCAGAGAAAACATCAGGGAAAAAACAACGCATGGTCTCTGAACATATGGCAAAAAGGCCACATGCATTTTGTACAGCATCAACAGGAAAAATTGGAGAATTTATGATTTTTATGAATTAAATTAGAAAGATTGCTATGTTTGGCTTCGTGAAATGGGGTCACTGCCTACTGCTCTAGGGCAGCCTGGGTGTGTTACACGCACAGCCTGCACGTCTGTTCTTCCACCTGTGTGGACAAACAGCGAACCTGCCGCGGGTCCGGCAGCACAGGGCTCTCCCTTCACCGAGCAACAACAGCAAAAGCGAAATCTCACGTTTCCCGGCAGCCTGTTTTACTGCCAGACAGTTTTCGGTTTGAAGTGCTGCATCTCCTGAACAGAAAACAACCGCCCAGGCTGACAGGAGCTGACAGGGGTTACACACCAGCTGGAAAACAGCCGGGAAGGCCCCAGTCTCCAGCCTCCCCCCGCCCCCGCTCAGGATATTTAGAAGATAAAGCAGTATTATATCACCTCTTACGGCTGATAAATATTTATTTTACAGATGTAACTGCTACTACCTTCTCCTCGCCGTCGCTCCCGAGGGTCTGCCTGTCACACCCCACCTCCGGGCGCAACGCGCTCATCCCGCTGCCCCCGGGCACTCACCGGCACCGCAGCCGACGCCCGCCCCACGGGGGCTCTCCGGGGACCGAGGCACCTCCTGTCACCTGTCCCAGCCTCCCGCCGTCCCGCGGAGCCCGGGGACAACCCCGACGCTCGGGACCGGGGAGGGCGGGAAGAGTTTTTGGGGCCCGGCGGGAACAGTGAGATGAGGAGCGGTTCCCGCCCCGTGGCGGGAGCCGGAGGTGGACGATGCTCCCATCCTCCGTTACTTTCGACGGGGAAAAGGCTGCGCCCCGACGGCGCGCACCGGCGCGGAAGGAAGCGCCCGTCTCCGCGGGGCCGCGGCTCTTACCTGAGGCGGAGGAGCGGCAGCGCCGAACCGAACCGAGCCGAACCGAACGGAGCCGAGCCGAACGGAGCCGTGCTGGTCCCGCGGCCGCTGCTCGCGTGGCGGGAGCCGCCCCCCCGTCGGCACCTGGGGCGGCCCCGGGGGCGGAGCCGCGGCGGGGCGGGGGGGGTGGTGGCCGGTTGGAAACAGCAGAGCTGGGGCGCGGGAGCTGAAGCTGAGGGGGGTGCGAGCCCTCCGGGGGTCTGAACTATTTAGGGTCCCGTCCAGGTACGCGCCCTTCACCCCTGCCCCGTGCTCCGCTCCAGAGGAAACAAATCACTTCAGGCGTTCCAGGAGTCCCGGGGACAGGGAACGCCATCCCAGGTGTGACCCTAATGTGCCCTTCTGGTCACACTCTCCAAGCGAGCTGGAATTCACTTTGGTAGAACGGTTGACTCTGAAGCCTAATGATGGTGGCTGTGGCATCAGGTACTTCTTTAGTGGTGAGAAGACAAAACAAATGAGGCAGTGGCTGTGGTCTCTCGAAGTTGCATGTCTGAAGGAGACCTGATGAAGAGGTGGCAGCAGACCCTGTTGGTTTTAAAATCCTACAAACAGATCCCAAGCTCAAAATCACAGACTTGTTGGTGGCCTGTCCCTCTCTGGGAAATGGAAACCACTTTCAGAGATGATCCCCTGGAGAAAGTGAACAAAATCATGGCTGTTTAAAACATCTCTCTGACATAACTAATGAGATGCCTCCCTAAGACGGCAGCATGTTTTCCCTCTGATGAGCTTTAAGCAAGTGCCTGAGCATAAAGAGAAGGTTCTTGATCAGCCCCAGGAGCAGCCAGCAGAGGCCAGAGCAGGAACCAGCTGAAGGTACTGGAGTTACAGGGTTTCTGTCTGCTCTCTGTTGACTGATGCTCAGTCTAGAGAAGCCAACAGCCCTACAAAGCACCAACATGGAAGGTAAGTGGTCACGAACAGGTACCTACACCTTTGATGCAAAGGGCATGTTAAAACTTAGGCTCACTTGGGTATCTGCTTAGTGATTGCCTGATTTAACGTCCCATGACAAGCACAGAGCCACCGTTCAGCCTGACTTCCAAAGGCATTTCCAGATTTCATACCATCCCTGAAATGCCAGTGTTTATATCCAGCTGCACTGGTGATTATAAATGCGCTTTCTCAGTCAGGACTAACCAAGAGAAGAAGAGATGCGCCCAGGTAATTAGGAGACAGGGGAATTTGCAGTGATTCTTTCTGTCTATCGTTTTATTTAGCCACATTTCTGTAATTTATGGAGCAAATATTGTTATCTCTCCTAGCGCACTTTCCTTCCAGGATTTATTAATAACATTGTATAGTTGTGAGTTGCTTACACACCTTCCAGTGAGCGGAGAGGTCTGTATTATTTTAGATTTATAGACGGGCAAATGAGGGAACAGGAGAGAACTCCCACAGGCCCACGGAGGTGGAAGGGAACAGCAGATGTTACGCTTTATCTTGTTTTCTGACATATGGATCTATCTGACTCTCACAGCAGTCACACTAGCGCATTTATCAAGCACAACATGCACACTCTACTGTTCTTCCAATGTTTCTAATTCAAGTTTCTGCATCCTCACACAGTGCAATTGACCTAAGGAAACAATCTGAATCTTTTCAGTTCCCTCTTTTCTAAAAACAGTATTTTATTTATTGCTTTACTTAGTACTAGAGCAATAGCAGCACCATAGCATTTAAATCAAGGATGATGATCTGCTATGTGATACTGTAAGTAGTAATGATACTAATGACCCTGAGACTAAAAGACCCATCATCTAAGCTCATGATAAGCGCTGGTCACACACAGACAAAATTGTATCCCAAAGAAGTACAGTTTGCACACAGAGCAGTGGTTTCAGCTCATTACCAGCTGTTGTCCAGGGAAGCTGGGTGAAAATGCCAACTGCAAGGAGAAAACAAAATCCTCCTTATTTGAATAGGCAGCACTCACCCAGATGCTGCTTCACCTCAGTGTGAAATAAACGGCAGGTACACCCTGTGCTGCGTCCCCAAGACGTGTGCGCATTTCATTCTCTTTAACAGGGCTAATACACCAAAATCCTTATGGAGTTTGAAAACTCTTCTTAATATTAGAAATAGAACAGTAAAGTGACATCTAAATTTGACTGCGTTGCTCACACAGCTTCTTTTATGCACAGTGTGTTATGTTGTGCCCTGAAACACACTCAAAGAGGGGAGAACGTCTGCAGTTCTTATCAATATTTCTGCAGCACACCTACCTACACCACGCCATGCATGTGCAAAATGGTCTAAAGATGCATATATACCAACAAACTACCTCTAACAAGCAACCAGTTACCTACAGCCTTAGTCAGATTGTCCAGCTGTCCAGCCCTGTCCCCACAGCTCCTGTGGGCTTCACTCCTTTGCCCTGGCATGGAGCAGCAGCAGGGGGACCATGCCTTTTTGAGAGGGGAAAACTGGGAAATTGTCTCCCCTTTGTCTCCTACATCACAGCAGGGACACAGGAAATGGAGGAGGAGGCACCTGTGTTGGTCAGAGCAAAGCAGAACACATGAGCAGCTCAGAAACGCTTGATTGTTCTCATAGCACCCACCCAGCCGGTGATCCCATGCCCGGGACGTGCCCTGCCTGCTGCCCGCACCCTGCTTGGCGGGACGCTCTGCCCTGTCCTGGGACGGGAGCCAGCACGGGGAGGTGTGTAACAGCCTCTCCTGCAGTTCTCAGCCAGAACCTGGAACGCTGCACACACAGGTCAGCCAGTGTCTGCTTCTAGCATAGTTTGGGGGTCTCTTCTTTTTTTTTTTTCAGTCCCTAATGAAAGGAACCTTCTGCAGATTTAGCCATTACAAAATTGTGCCGTGACATTTGTGACAGGCCGCACAAGTCTTGGGCCCTGTCTCCACTCCTGTGACAGGCCACGGGAACTGGCTGGCAGCCATCAGTGGAGATTCCTGCTCCTCAGGGCATGCTGACGTGGTGGCATCGGGCTGGCACTGCAGGAGTGGAGCACCAGTGCAGGCAGGAGCCGTGTTCCGGACAATGGCAGCCCTGGGAACAGTCCGCAGCCACTCCTTACGTTAGACAAACTTTGAAAGGAAAAGCAAACTGAGTTTATTGGGCTAAACTGCTTAACAAATTGGTACCTGTTTCTGGGAGGAAGAAAGGCAAAATGAGTTAGTATGCCAAATAGTTTTGAGACAAAGGGACTTTTACCATTTTGACAGTCCTGTGTGATTGTTTCCTGGTTCCCTCCAGGCAGCAAGCTCCTCCATCCAGTTACTCCCAAACCAACTTACTCAGCTGTCTGGAAGTGATGCAGACTTTCAGATAAACTTCATCCTTTGGCTTTGCTCTCTTTGAGATGAGCATGAACTTGCAGTGAAGTTCCCCTTTTTATCTCATTCTCTGGGTAGAGTTGTGCCTGGTGTAATTCCACCTTTATTGCTTTCCAAATCTCCATCCTCAGGTTTTGATCCACCTATAGGCATGGCTGTCAAGGAATCACCCTGGAGTGGTTCTCTTGGTTGGGCAAACCCAGTCGGGTGTAATACTGGTCAGCTGCAAATAAATATCATCATGTAATGCAAATGCCTTTCCTCTTGTCAAAAGTTAAGAAAAGTTTCATCACCTCTGAAAATTATGACCTTGCATTCATATCGGTTTAATAATATCTCGGTTCAGAGCTATTTGTTAATCAAGCTGTAAGTGGGGACAACCAATGAAGCTCATCAGCAGTTTAACACAGGCTAGATATGATGGCAGACAAACAGCCATGGGGAGAAAAGTGCATTTGAAGTAGATGACTCCTAAACTCAGCATGCCAGGGTGACAGATGCAGCACTCTGGCTGTGCTGGTGTTCTTGGTTGTTGCATTTTTCTTCCCTGCTGCTAAGCCGGGTGAAGGAGAGGTTTTCTCTAGTCTCCGTCTGACACGTCCTTACAGCCTGTTCAGCCCCAGGTGCAGCAGCAACCTCTGTGCCCAGGCAGCCAGATGGCCAGCTGCAACCCACTCACTCCTTCATTAACTTTGATTTTGTTTTTGGTTTTGTTTTTTTTTCCCCTCTGTGGGTTGTTTCTGGGAGAAAGGGAGCTGACAGCATGCTTGTTTACATGAGATTGATTTGGCCTGGCATCTCCCTGGGTCTATACTAAGAATTTTGAAGTGTGTTTGGGTCTTATGACCACCATAAAAGGAATAGAAGGTAAGAACTCAAGGGGATTTCTGGAATGTATCTAAAGAAGTTATGTAAGTATGCAGGTTTATTGCAAATCATATGCAGATGGACAGCACACCAAACAAAGCTGATACGGGAAAACTAATCTGAGACCTTGGTTACTGTGAGCTGTTGAGTTTCTACAGTGTATAATTAGCTTGAAACGCAACTACAACAAACACTGACCTGTAAGCAGCTCCTCTAAACCCTGTGGAGCTGATTGCATGCATAAACTATCGGATGGAAGGTTGAAGATGTATCTCTCTGTGCAGAAGAAAATGCCAGCCAGCATTATCACCTGATCTAGATTAAAAAGCAGAAAGGTGTAAAGAATCTGCAAGTAAAATGTACAGGTCTAAAACTAACAAGCAGAAAAATACTTGGATAACAGACCAAAAGCAAGTTCACCCTGCAGTCCAGAGACATGAAACAGGAGCTATTGCAGAATGTACGTTGTGTTCCGCTGAGACCCCAGCTGAACACCAAGCGGGCCAGCAAGTGCCAAGCTTCACCTTGCTAGAGAGGATAAAAGCATGGTCTAGGGAAGAGTGACCAGAAAGGAGGGGTGGGGAAGATGTACCAGCTCATCAAGTCTGTATATACAGAGGGTAGAAAGGATTCAAGAGAATGGAGGCGGTCAAATAACAACGGAAAAACGATTATGGATTTTTTTTTTCCTTTGGAAGTAGCAAGTCTGCAAGCCAGAAAGTGTGAAGGAGGGTAGATGCATCAGAGAAGAGGTGAAAGAGAATGATTTTGAATCAGAATGGTCTTAAATGTAAAGGATGAAGCACATTTCCCGCATCTGCCACTGAAAGGAAATCTCTCTAGATGGAGAACTTTTTAAAAATTACTTTGAGGCTATGTTGCTTCTGACATTCGAGCATTTTGCAAAGCAAGGCTTTGGTACAAATGATGTCCATCTCACAGGCTGCAGTTGCACTGCAGAGACAAGGGCAGAGATGCTGCAAAAACATGCCTGGAAGATCACAGAGGTGCGCCCTGCTATTTTGCACCACAGATTGTCTGGGGTTTTTAAAAAATTATTATTTGTTGAATCATATCCCAGATGAACGAGCAGAGTCCTCCCCCTGGTGGCAAGTAAAAAAGACGCAGCAATTATTTTTTACAGTCATGTCAGTCTGAGGCTATAAATCAAATACGGAGCATCACACGGGACCTATTTTTATTAGGTCAACCAATAGAGCTGGGGGAAAAAGGACAATATTGTGAACCACAAATCCTTTTTCAGGGCTTGCATAGAATTATTTACTTTGAAGGCTGATACAACCAGAAAGTAGTTTCCTACTTCAGTTTCATGGTTAATTTATTAGACAATTTGCAACAGAAGCAGGGAATAAAACCTGTAGAATAACTTCTAGTAACTGAGCAGGATAATTGTAATGTGCAATAATCTCATTATTTCCAATGAGTCCCTGTCTTTTAGTGCCCAATTGAGTTTCGGTATCTAAAATCCCTTAAAGGCAGACTGGTCTGGAAAGTAAAATTCATAATGCTACTGAACAGTAAAAATGGACTCAGTAGACAAGTCAGGTTTTATTGTATATAACAACTTTCCACAACTAATGTCTTCAGACAGCTCTTCAAAAATAATGTGTAGAAAATTATGCTCATATGGGAAATTATGGCAAGTGCCTTTTGAACAGGGTTTTTTCCTTTAGATGACTAGTTTGGTGGATGAAGGGAGAGCAGTAGGTGTTGTTTATACTTGCTTTAGAAAGGCTTTTGACACTATCTCCCACAGCATCATCACAGACAAAGCGATGAAGTACGATCTAAATAAACGGGCAGTGAGGTGAACTGAACACAGACAAACTGCCAGGCAGAGACTCATCATTAGTGGAGTATTCTTGGCGTCAATATTTCACATCTTCATTAATGATGATGATGAAGGGACAGAGCCCTGCTCTCAGCAAACTAGCAGATGATACAAAACTGGGGAAAGCAGTTGATTAACCAGATGGGTGTGCTGCCATTCAGAAGGACCTCAACAGGATGGAGAAATGGGCAGAAAGGGGTGTCAAGAAGTTCAAGAAAGTGAAACGTTAAGTCCTTCACCTGGGGAGGAATAACCTGTGCACCAGGACAGGCTGGGGACTGACAGCAGCTTTGCAGAGGAGGACGTGAGAGTCCAGGTGGAGAACAGGTTGACCACAACCCAGCGATGTGCCCTCGTGGCAAAGGCGGCCACCAGCATCCTGGGCTGCAGTAGGAAAAGCGTTACCAGCAGAACAAGAGGTGATATTTATTCTCCTCTATTTTTTTCTTTCAGCTCCAGTAGATAAACTCTAGGTATTACCCTGCCCTCAACAGTATAGGTAGTATAAGAATGGCTGAATTATAATTACATGAAAAGCAACTGTTGTTTTTTAATTGTAAGGAGAAACTTTCTTCAGCTGTAACATTCAACATTAATAACCACTGCAACATAAACAAAAATATATTCCCCCATCCTTAAGAATGGAAAACTGTGCCCTTTACCACAAAACACCATCTGCATTCTTATGTTTAAAAAGGTTTAATTTTCACCCTGGTACAAAAATACAGTACAATGTGATGGCAAGGCATTCGCCAGAAAACATTCAAAGAATAAAAGGGGAACCCCCATAAAGCTTTAACATAACCCACCCTCACATGGTAAAACAATCAAAAGGTGAGTGCACAAGGAAAAAGTTAAATTTCTGCCCAAAGGCAAATAAAGATGAATCACACACAGTTTTACACAAAAATATGTTTGCAGAGCTAATAATTTCACATGCTACTTGAACATTCATTAAATTTATTCCATAATACTTGGCTTAGTGGCAGAGTTCACGGTTTGGGATGTCTAGAAAACACCTGGCCCAGGAACATGCCCCACTCATAGGAATCCCCAGTAAAAATGATGGGATCACATAATACCAGTGAGAAAAGAGGGACCCAACCCTGATTAAGCGTCAAAATGTTGGCTACTTCTAGTTATTCCAATCACACTGTTTGTCCTCAAATAATGTTTTGCCCTACACACCTCCCTTTTAACACCAAATATTAGTGGTGTTTGCACATTACCTAGTTGCAAATAACCATCACAGCACAAACTGCCAGGCAGAGGAGGAGATAACACTGTAATTGATGCATGTGTGTGAACCCCAAATAGGGTTTAACCTAACATTGTTGACAGGAGAATTATGCCCCTCCGGTGCATCTACATTCTTGGTCTGTTTAATCATTTCCTTCTAGAGTTTTGAAGTGATGGAAAAGCATCATTCAGTGTATTCATTATAGTTCATCTCCCAGGTGTTTTTGTTTGAAAGCATCACCTGTCAGCTTCTCCTGGGCCTCCTTCATCCCTTGGACAACTGAAAGATAGAAACAGAGAGACAGCAACTGTTTATCTCAAGATGAAAACATCAAGGTGTACTGGCAATGGTTTTGAAAGTAACACAGTTACAGAATTTAGAACTACAAATTAACCTGTTGAAAAACAAAACAACAGTCCTGTGCCCTTTTCCCAACTATTTGTAGCTGAATCATGACAATTGCATGATTTTCCTTGCCACAACTGGAGATAGAGTTTAGATCCTATAGACATTATAGTAGGTATTAACGTGAGTTGTGATTCTGAACACGGTTCCTCTCAAGGCACACGAGAATCACTCACATTGTATCTAACAGCTTCCACTTATGCTCTAAATCAGGGATGTTAAAATCATTTTCACCGGGGGCCATATCAGCCTCGCGGTTGCCTTCAAAGGGCTGGATGTAATTTTAGGACTGTATGTAGAAGTAGTTACATTGATACAGTCATAAAATTACATTCGGCCCTGAAGGCAACCGTGAGGCTGATATGGCCCCGGGTGAAAATGAGTTTGACACCCTTGGTCTAAAGTATCATTTTTCTTCACTCAAAAGTGAAAAGTGTCTCCTTCACTCAGGACACTCCCAGAGTTTCATCTCACGAAAAAATGCACTTCAAACTTCTCTGCACATACCTTGATCAGCATTGGTATAGAAATACTTGTAGCTGGGGTTTCCTTTCTCATTTATGATTTCTGGGTGGACTTTTCCACTGGGGTCTATGAAACAAGAAATCAAACAGGAAATTTAGGTGGTAGCAATAAGGACACAGCCCTGTGAGTGGATGCAAGAGCCGTGGATGCCTTACCCATGAAAAGGATTCTGGGAATGTAACCTCCATCAGGGCTAAAGGCTTCATCCTTTGGCTCTTCATCATCCTACCAAAGCAAGACAGGAGGCGGAATGTATTAGCAAGGTATCTAACAAAAGACAGCACGCATTTTAAAGAAAGAAGTTATTGCCTTCAGATTCCATTTACCCTGACGCTAGGCAACTGCAGTATCTTCTGCTCTCACAGGAAAGTTATTTTTACCTAAACAAGTATCATTTGTGAAAATATTTTTTCTGTTTTGTCATTTTGCATTAAATGCTCCACTTTAGTGGAGGAATGTTATATCATGAGAGCATGAATATAAACTCTTTTATTGCAGCAATGGTACAACTTGTTAGAGAGACAATGGCACAGACCCAGGTGTAGAAACACAATTAAAATAACCAGACTGAAGAAAATTCTTTTTAAAACAATCAGCTATATCAATCAATCCTGAATACCTATTCAGGAGTCCAGGATTTAGGATGCAGACAAAACAGGATGCAACCAGTTAAGTTGGATTCCAAATGTTTAATTTGCTTACTAGGCAGTAACCAGGATATGAATCAGAGGGCAGCCTACCTCAAGGTTGACCATAACAAAATTATGGGCAAGTTCAGAGATCTCCTTGGATTCAGCAAACTTCGGCTTTAAAGCTAATTAAGGAAGAGGAAAAATAAATAAAAAGGAAGACATAGGTAAAGACAGTGGAAAAAATTTCAGGTTTTCAGGTCAGCATCAAAATCTCAGCTCCATTCCTCTCTCTGGAGAGCTGGTACTTTTAAATAAACAGCGAGTAAATGGAATATATGTATCAAACTGCTCAAGCCAGGCTTAGAACAGTAGGTAACTGAAGCAAACCTCGCTGAACAGACACATGACGAAGCCTGGCCAACAGACATACGTGGTCACATTCAAATCAACTAAACAGAAGCAAAAACCTCACTGTGAACCACTATTCTCGCTCAACCAGCTCATCCCTTAAGCTCAGCTTATTTGTTTGCGATACTGAAAGAGACAAAGCCTCCTCACCTTTGAAAAACAGCCAGCTGAAAGTAAGGCAGTTGTCCTGGTTTTGTTAAAAACAAGACCGGTTCTCTTTTAGTGATTTTTCTTTCAGCTAAGTTCTTCTAGGTGGCTGTACTTTTCTGAGTTTCAGCCTGCATATTTTTCCTAGGATGCTGTACTCGGTGCTGATAAGAGACCAATGGAATGCTGAAGAAGCTCGTGTTTAGATTTATTACTATGGTAGCTAAGAAAGACTGGTAAGTTTTCCCACGTTCCGTTGTGAGAGGGGCGTGTTCGAGGACGGGTGGATGGAACAGGTGATTAGAACTGATCAACGGAAGTATTCCATCCCGTAATCGTCATACCCCCTATACAAGAGGGTGATCATGAGGGTCATGCTCTCTTTGACCACGGCCAGCATCTGGAAAGGACCCTGTCTGTCTGCCTGTGATCTACAGGCCTCAGGCCCTGCATCCCGGCAACCAGTTTCCAGTTTGCTGTGAAGTCCCACCCATGACTTCTGCCGGCCTGAGCTGCACCTGCTGGAGCCGCCAGCTCCGCACACCCAGCTCTGCTGCTGGAGTGACGCCAACTCCACATCCAGCATTCGAGATTGGTTTTTATATTTTATATATATATTCTCTATTTATTAGTAGCATTAGTAAAACCCGTTAAAACTCTTCAACTTGAAGTCTAAGTCTCTCTTCCTTTCCCCTTATCTTTCTTATCACCTTTCCAATCTAAAGGAAGGGGTGGTGGGAGGTAAAGGGGATAACAAGGAGCATCTGCCACGGTTTATTGCCACCTTGCCTTAAACTGTAACAGCAGTTTACACTTAATTCTCAAAGATCATTCATTCTGTTCCATTTTTTAAAACAGCAGAAATTGCAGCCACTACACAAGTGCAGTATTACAGCAGTTAGTTTGCAGGCATTTAGGCACAGCTGGCTGTTGGCAGTACTAACAGCTGAAGTCGTGTGACATTACACAGCTCTAAATGAAATACAAATACTGTTAGCTACATGTTGAATGCAAAGTTTATGTTTCCCGTGGTTACATGATTTGTATACAAGATTTCATTTGAAATTTCAGTGAGCTCTAGTATCAAATATACATACCTTTGCAAGCTCCACACCAAGACTTGTGGATAATAACCATAAGAGGCAAACCACTTTAAAAAAAATGAAAAAATATTGTCAAAGAAAGCTTATAGTTGAGCCTCTAAACCAAATTCTATTACATGTACATTTGAACAGACAAGACTTTTACAAAGTGAATTGACTATTTTACATCAATTTTACCTTTCTAACCAAAAAAGTGATACAACTACAGGTGATTTTTGTTGCTGTTGAGCACGTCCAGGTAGTACAACACTTGCCTCCACATTTCTGCATATGGAATTCCTTACCAACACTGTTATTGTTTCTACCATCTAATAGTGGAACTGGTGAAAGCTGACCAGGGCAATAAACTGAGAAAGACTAAGAACAAGAACTGGGTATCTCATCCCTTTTCTCTTATCAGTAAACCACTTAAGCTATGGAAGAGCATCCAAGCAAAGCCAGTAATAATGATAAAGCTTCCAGAACAGCAAGAAGAGTCAAACACTAGGTGAAGGGAAAGAAGAAATCAAGAGAGACACACAAAAAACACTTCTTTCGGGATATGCCAAGCAAACTTTAAGCTTTCTGCTACTGTAAACTCTGTCATCATTTTAGGGTTAAAAATAAAAGGAACTTCTCACAGAGAAGTTACAAACACCTTTGCACACGATCACAACTAAATTACTAGCAGAACTTAAGTACAAGTTTTTCTTGAGTTGCAGATAGTATGAAAGGAAATCTCTACTTAGCAGCATTCAGTTATAGCCTTCAGAATCAGAAGGGATGGAGAGGAAGCAATTAGCATTTAGAGCAGTTCAAACAAAAGTCTGCCATTCAAAGTTAACTGGTACATCATCATCATCTTTACACAGGACTCTGTTTGCAGTAATGAGCAAGAATACACATAGCCCTGGTAAAGCTTGTATTACATCACCGTCCTCTACCTGATGATAAAAAAATTGTGTGGTTGGTTGTTTTCTTTATATTGTTTCCATACAAGCCAAAGTGATTTTGCCTCTTAGAGGAGAGACTGATTTAAGTCTGGAAAATACACATTGTTCTCAGCATCAACAATCAGTGCTTCACGTCAGAAGAGTTCAATTATCTGGTAGTTAGCACTACAACATACTTCTTTATTTTTTTAAGTTGATATTTTCAAAGCAGATTTTAAATGGAAGTGCTCACAGTCCTGAAACACCAACTCATAGCCAGTGAAAACTCACAGAATTTTTAGATACTGAATGTACTTCCTCACCTTTATTCTCTTTATTTGGACTGGAAAAGTAAACTTATGTACATCAAAACATTTCTGTAGTAATTTCTAAGTTCTGCAATGCACAAGCCCACCCGGCAGCCTGTATGTCAGATAAAGAGCCACTATAACTGAAGTAACCCTGCTGCACTTTCCCATTTCCTCCAAGGTAGAATTACACATACAAATAAAATCAAAAGCCACAATTTATTAAAATGATGGATGAAGCATCCACCAGAAAGTGAAAAGTTTATATAAGCTGTATATGTGGTATAGTAAAGACTGAAAGTAGTTGAAACTAACTGCAAAACCAAGTTACCCATCACAAGTCATACAGGCACTGATTTTTTAGCTCATTCTTCCTATGACAGCACTCATTGTGAAACAACTATTGTTTTTAAAAGGTGTTTAATTATGATCTTGTAGAGAAAAGACACAGAAAGTTATTTCAATAAAATAGTCTTGCAGTAAATTAAGACTTTACTCCACTTAAGGCACACATTTTATTGTTAAACCTGAAACAGAGCAATGTGAGTTTGCTAAGCCAGCACCATTCTTTTGCGTAGTTTGCAAATCTACCTCTTGGGTCCAGCAGAATATTTTTCAACAGTCACACCCTAAAGAAATACAGCCTTTTTAAGCTCTGGACCTCAAGTGTCCTCTGCAGTTTGACATTATTTGGAGACAACCTTGGAAAGACCACCTTCTTATTCAAGACATACATATAGCAATGCAGAAGGGAAAAGTTTTCCCTATGGTCACTGCTTTTTGGGCTCTCGTGTTCAGTCAGTATGTGATTACTGGGGTTTAGGTCTCCATGGGAGACTTCACTTGCTTGGGGATGCAAGAGCAGCTCTCCTTTTCAAAAGTCGCAAGTGAGGAGAAAGCGGGGAAGGAGGAACAGCATCTCCACAGATCCTTTTAGCGATACAGCTTGCTCAGCGGCTGCAGGGACACAACATCCATCTGGGTGGGACCCAAGTTCCTTGGGGTCTGTGGCCAGATGGCCTGTTCTTACTGTTGCAAGTACTTCGGGACAGGCCCACAGCCACCACTGCGCGTGACACAGGTGACAGGGCTCACTGGATGCTGCGGCTTAGGTACTGCAGGAACATGCTGGCCAGCTGGGGCAAGTTTTCATCGCTGGGCTGCATCTTGGTGTAGCTGATGAACTGCCTGCGCAGCCGGCTCAGCTCGGCCAAGCTCACGGGCCGGTTCAGCACCAGCCCTTCGGCGGCGCCGGGGACGCGAACCACCTCCCCGGGCTGCGCCCCGCTGCGCTGGGCGGCCATGACGGCGGCTACCACGTCCTGGGTGGCGCGGTCGAGGTGGTGCAGGAAGCCGCAGGACTGCAGGGGCTGGGCGCGGGTGGCGCGGTGCGGCGGCGGCGGGGCGCTCTCGAACAGGGCGGCGCGGATGTCGGCCAGCGGCAGCGGCTCCTCGCCGTGCACCGTGAAGAGCGGCCGGTCCCAGCGGTTGCGCGGGTCGGGGGCCTCGAAGGGCAGCTCTTCGGGGCCGCCGGGGTCGCCCGCGCAGTGCAGGAGGCAGCGCGCCGTGCCCGCCTGGCGCGCCGCGCAGTACAGCTCGTACCGGATGCTCCGCAACTCGTTACCCGCGTCCACGATCACCACGTCACGCCGGCTCAGCAGCCGCTCCACCTCGGCCCGCAGCGCGGCCCGCCCGCCCTCCGCCTCGGCCACGACGTGCGCCTGCCGCTCCGGCCCGCCCAGCGCCGCCCGCAGCTCCGCGGCCCGGCGGCTCTTGCCGCTGCCCGGCGGCCCGCACAGCACCACCAGCGGCATCCTCCCCCCGCGCCCGCCCCGCCGCCATTCTGACCCGGACGGCGACGGCGGCTGCTTCCGCTCAGGTCACCCGCACCCCGCCCCCGGTCGCCCGGGCAACCGCGGCCGGAACCCCTGCCGAGCCGCCGGCAGCCGCGGGAGAGCCCCAGGGAGCGGCCTCCAGCCCACGCTCCCGCCCGGGGTCACCGCAGCCGTCCCCGCGCGTCCCCACGGCAAGCGGCCCCGGGGAGGCGGGAATCACCGTGCTACGGGAAACCCCCGACACAGGGACACAGGGACACCCTCCTGCTTAAAAACGCGATGGTACTGCGGTTACCCCTGAGAACCAGACACCCAGTAACTGTACGAATGCCGGATCCCCACCCTTTCCTACAGGGAACCAAAAAAACAGCTTTTGCAAGCATCACCTCCACATTGCACTGTTTACAAAATTGAAGCTTCCTAGACCTGGCTCTGATGCACTTCACTTGCTGCACAACAGATAATTCCGCATAACTTTTCATCTCCTGACCTAAGCTCAGAACAGAAAATCTGCTTTTTAGGTCTGCCTGCCTTTTCTTGGTTGGTTGGTTTTGTTTCTCCCAATCCTTCAACTCACACTCAAAATGCTGCAGGACTCCAACCACTGAGCAGGTCTGTGGTTTTGGCACCAAAAGGAGAGCGTGTGTTATAGCAGAAATGCTCACCCTGCCTCAACCTAAGGGCTCACCCTCCCTCTTTCACTCCTGTCTCATTTTAAAGCTTCCTCTGCTTCATTGCAAGGTAATGGCAATGTTATTCCTGCAAATAGTGGAATTGGTTTTCTTTTATTATTTTTTTTAACAGGTATATCAAGTAAATACTAAAATACCCAATTATAAGCACTTGTAGAACTTTTGAACTGTAGCATTTGGGTCAATATGGTGTCTGCACTACAGTGTAGAACTTGCCAGATGGATCCGTTTGAGGGCAAATTCAATTTAACAGCAAATGCAGAAGGCAGAATGAATTTCTGCGAATGTCAGCATTGTCAGATTTAGGTTACAAATTTTAAAATACTAGCAGAATTTATAAGCATACAATTTTCCTTCTCACACTTTAACAAGAAATATAAGAAATTATGAGAAAAAATGTGTCAAAATGTCTTTTTTTTACCTTTTCATGACACAGCGTTCTTTTTAGAGTTAAAGCTTAACCCAGAAAAGGTTCCACTTAACTTATAAGTTCCCTACTGTTTGAAATGTTCAGACTTTTCTCTGCAGAACAAAATACTCTCTCATGCCACATTAAGGCCTCATCTATATGGGCACACTGAATTTTATGGAAGCTATTAGCACTGCCAAGTTCAAGAGGATTGAGTACAAGTCCAACACCTGTTATGGGGTTGAGATCTGTATGTTTCTTCACTATCATAAATACAAAAAAATATTTTCTTCTCCCAAGACATGTCAGAATTCCAATCACTTAACCAGACTGCAGTGTTTAAAACCAGGTCATGGCTCAGCAAAGTTAACAATAATAATACAACACAACACAACACAATCATAAGCTATAGTGATCTGAACACTCTCCTAAGCTACCTTCATGTTTTATAATAATTACTATTTTCTGTGGTTAAATTTAGGATTGATACAGAACCTTTGTGAATGTTTTAAAGACACTTTTCTGTATTTAAAACTCAATAACATACCTGGCTGCTGCCTCTTTCTTCCCATCCTCTAGTGTTCTCCAATGAATATGATCTCCAAAACCTGCCAAGAGGAGGTTTATAAATGCTGCAAAATTTAACATATCAACTAATGTGAAGGTAGTCCAACCATTAGGAATATTTTCAACTCCTTTTGTATTCTTTTTTTTAAAGCAAACTATAATCCCAATTCTGGAAAGACTTCTGCAAATACTTAACAACCTACATAGTCTTATGAGGAATCCCACTGAAATTAATTAACACAAACATACCACACTCATTAATATTTATATATATATGCAAATGACACCAAAGTTCCCCAAATATAGATTAAAATTGAAGAGCCTTCTGATTATTCCCCTTTCTTTTTCAACCTGTGAACATTTATTAACTGACTAGAGACAAATGTCAGCGTTTGGCTTCCTAAATCCCACTAAATGTGAATTAAAGTGAAAATTTAAAAATTCCTAGGCCAACATATAATTGCTCTAGAACTGCTAAGTATTACTGCTGATCATAAGACCATCAATGAGTAAGAAAGGACACCATTACATAGATTTCTGAATGTTACAGTGACTGAACAATCCAGGAAATATTTTATCCCACACCCAGATAAGTCTTGTTATGTCACTTAAGAGTGAGCAAGCTGGTGTTTAATAACCCCAAAACATGGGCTGCTGGGTTTTTGACCCTGTAGCCAACCCAGCACTATCTCCCATGACTGAAAGCCACACAGAAAGCTGAGATAGAGGAGATCCAGGAATTGTTGGCAGGGGAACTGTCCTGGAAGGGCTCCTCAGAAGCCTCATCCCTCCAGTAACACGGGGCTGTGCTGGATAACCAAACTTCAGCCTCACTTGTCCCGTTGCTGAAGGTTTGGATTAGTCAACAGCACTCAGTGCCCAGGGTGCTGAGCGGGACAGATTTTGGGAGCTACACAGGGGTCAGGAGCCACACGCTGCCCAGTGCTGACACAGGAGAAAGTGGACCTTGTATCCAGTACACTACTATGGCAAAGAAGCTGGAGAAAGCCAAAAACAGGGTCAGCAGAAACTCGTGGCATCCCAGTTCAGCATCCAGGAGGCTGGAACAGTTGGCACAATATTTTTATTACCTTATCTTCTCTATTGATATGAACAACTGTGAGTGTATATGATGCAACACATCAAATATCTAGTTATGCTAGCAGTAAGGTGGGGATGCCTTGTCCATGTCCAATGACACACATGGAGAAGCTGCAGAGGCAGCTTCAGGCACAAGGTTATGTTTGTACCAGCTGAACGTAGCAGAGCAAAAACCAGTTGGATTAGCACAAGACATGTTTACTCAGAATATTGACATGTCAGCTATTTCAAAGGCCAACATGTTAAACCAGGGAAGACCTTCTATTGTTCTAGCTAGCACCCGCTTTTGGAAAGCTTTTCTTTTTTAAACTAAAACCCACTTTGTGGCGAGCTTCAGCATGTTTTTAAAAGCATGGTGCGACAAATTACGCAGTGTTTCTTTTGAATGGAAGTCATCTGAGGAATTAACTGTAAAACGAGAGGGGGATGGCTGGGATCCACACCACAAAGCTTTGCTGCCACTGATCTCACTGTGCTACTACTAGCCCCGAAGAGGAGATTGATCCCTGAGGACAAACTAAAGCCACCACTTGGGGGGAAGCTCAGGGGCCTGGTGCACCCTGGCTGAACCAAGTTTAAACACGGTAATTACACAAGGAGAACCCGGGAGAGGTGAGGAGAGGTCAGGAAGGAAAAGGGGACCCGAGGGCGGGAAGGAAGAGCCATTCATCGCCTGCCAGGAGCCGCAGAGGGGCTGGCAGAGGCCAGGCAGGGCTGAACGGGCCCCTCAGCACCGGGCGGGGCGGGGGGCACCGAGGGACTGCGCCCCCACCTCGGGCCTCCCACACGTGAGAACGGGAACCCTCAAAAGGGAAACTCCTCAGGGGTTAGGCGGAACAGAACGATCGCTTGAATACCCTCTCGTTTTTAAGCCCCAAGCCAGCGGTTTCCCCCCAAACCACGGCTGCAGCGTCAGGCCGGCCCGGTCTCCCCCCGACCCCTCCCCGCCGCCCGGGGCCGTTTTGCCGCTGCGGGAAACCGGCCTGGCGCCCGCGCACCCATTCATGGCAATAGCAGAAGTTGAGAGGAAAGCCCGAAGGAAACGTTTGCCTGACCCTTTCCGAGCCCTCCCGCGGCGGAGGCTGCCGAGGCCGCCAGCACCAGGCACAGGCAGAGGACGGCGGCTGCGGCGGGCTGATCCTTCATGGTGCGGGCGCGGGCAGCAGCGGCACCCCGGGGTGCTCCCTGAACCTCACAGACCGGACCGGACCTGCCTAGGTGAATTTTTTTTTTTTTTTTTTTTTTTTTTTTTAAAGCCCAGGAAGTGATGTGCGGCGGATGTGGGCGGTGCGGCCCCTCACCTCTCGGCTCGGGGCGCGAAGGGAGGTGGGGAACGGGGGGTTGCTGGGGAGTTTGTTCTCCCCGGCTCTCTGGGGGCGCTCAGGCACCTCCCTCTCGGTCAGAGGAGCTCGGTTGCGCGCAGGTAGCCGAGGCCTCTGGGGCAAGAGATCGCAGTCATATTAGGCCCACAGAACCCAGTTTTCCCCCCTGAAAAAAATTCCAGGGTCACCCGGGCGGGAGCAGGCGGCGAGCGGTGGCTCCCGGATTTATTTTCTCCTTCCAAAAAAACCCTTTTGTCCTGCTACTCTCGAGAGTTGCCCAGCTGGTTAGGGAGGCAAAACCGACCGCAAGCACCCGTGTATGAAGGGGGGGGTTCGCCAAGGGTAGAGTGCACTGACTAGTGCGGGGTGGCGCGTTTGGAGCCGCCGCGTCCCGGGTTTGGGTCACGGGGCCGCCGATCCCTGCGTGTCCCCCAGACTACAACTCCCAGGAGGCACCGCGCGCTGCGCCGCTCCTCCCTGCGGCCCGCCCCCTGCCGCTATGCAAATGTGACTCCGCGGCACTGCCAATCCGCGGGCGGGTTGGTGCCGTCACGTGGCGCGAAGCTTCCTTTCTCTGTGCGCCTCTCTTTCCTTCCTCGGCCGCCATCTTGTTCTCACCGCGTGTTGGGCTGCGGGGGCTCCGCTGGACTCAGGTGAGCAGCTCTCCGGTACCGCTCGGCCAGTACCGCCCTGCCGGCACGCTCACCCCTACAGGTGCCGCCTCCCGGCGCGAGCAGGGCGTTGCGGCAGCTCGGCGCCGTCCTGTCGCCGTTTGCCGCGCTGGGCCGTGGCGGGGCCGCGGGCCCCGGCCGTTCCCTGAGGAGAGGGCGGGGGAGCGGGGCCGTGCGGCAGGACGTGGTGTGGTGGGGGGCAGCGCTGGCTGGGGCGGCCCACGGCTCTCTTCTGCGGCCGCGGTGTCCCGTCGGAGCGGGGTTGTCCTGGCTCCCGAGGAATGGGGCTTCCATCCCCTCCCGCTCCCCGTGCTTCGGGATGGGCAGCGAGCGCTCTGCCGGCCTCGGTCCCTTCTCCCGGCGGAGCCTTGGGCCGAGTGCTGACCGTCTCGGCCGTGCTCGCCCCGTGTTCCCCTCCCTGTGGTTTCCCCGGCACAATGCAAACCCAGAGGGGATTTCTCTTGAATTCATGGCATCGCTGATGTCGTCTTGGGGCAGAACTGGGAAATGCCGGCCTTGTGCTGGAAGGCTTGAGGTGTTTTTATCACCTCTTATAGATTTTCAGCTCTTCCAGCCTTTGAAGGTCCCACCTGACCTGTTGGAGAAACCACTTGACTGACTTCCTAGTCTTCACAGTAGATAAAGTGGTAAGAGATTCATATAGATCTATCAAAACATGAAGTTCGGTGGGTTCGGACCTGGCTTAGTAGTTAAAAGTATGAGATTCATTATTTGGAAAGAGCATTCAAAGTAATGTAGTGATGAGTCTCTGGGCTGTGCTGAAGGTGCATTCGTGCTGTACGTGCTGATTTGGATCCCTTCTGAGTCAGTAGTTCAGTCAAATGGTTCCAACAGTAAACTTACACTGGGAAGTTCACAGTTAGTACTTCAGACTGATGCAAAATCGAATGTCTTGTTGATTTGCCTCGTCGTGGTACAGATACTTAAGCTAAACAGACTGCTGCTCTACCGCTTTGTATTATTTAGGTGTTGTGGCTCAAATCCACTTTGGTTTTGTTTATTTGTCTGATGCACTGTTTTGGTGAAACTTCTGTAAGTTTAAAAACTCACATTGATTTTAAGGGTACTTTTAAAATGGACTGTAGAAAACTTTTTCTTAATTTTTTAAAAGTTAACGTGTATTTCTATCTCTTGCTTTAGACACAGCACTATGAACCAAGAAAAACTGGCCAAACTTCAAGCGCAGGTCCGAATAGGAGGAAAGGTAAAAAAAAAAAAAAAAAAAAACAACACACAAACAACACACAAACAAACAAAAAAACCCACCAACATAAGAGATGCACCATTTCCTGTAATTCATAGGTTGAAGGAGAAACATCTCTGAAATTTGTTTTTCAAAACTTAAACTTTACTTCATGAGAGAGGGGAAAATATGTGTTTAAGGCCTGAAAACACTTTTTGTGTGATCTGGATCGTAGTACTGCTACTTGAAATGCAATTTTCTTTCATTCACAACTGCTGGATGAGTAGTTCCCATTGTGTAAGCTTTCTTTTTAATTCAGTGGCTTGTTGTGACCTGTGAAAACTCAAGCTAAGCTTACCTGTTGGTTGTTCCAGTTCTGCCTTTTTCTTCTCCCTGTTGGGGAGTTCTTTTGTGCCAGCTCCAGGGCTTATCTGACCACACTGAGCTGTTTCTTTCCTCTGAGCCAGCAGGTAGCTAATATGGCAAAAGAATCCCCTGTAGTTCATTCACCATGGGTGTTCGTCTCCTAACCATAGGCGGGGTTATACAAAACTTTGTAGAGTAGGAGTGCCAGAATTGCTGTCTGTGGACAGTTTAGAAATGGGTCACCTTTTCAAATCAATGTATTTGTGCTTTGCCTTGGGGAAAAAAAAACTTATTGGGGAAATTCTAGTTGTATTGCTCAATAGTAAATAATATTTTTATAATCCCGCTTGTGGGAAGGGAAAAATACTGCTGTTCGGTGTCTTCTTACACTTAAAAAAACCCTTAAAATTGAGATGAATGGTTAAAGCTGTAAGTGAAGAGAAATAAGTTGAAAAGCATTTTTGACTACACAGCTTTCTCATCACTTTTGCAGAGAGGTTGCTTAAAGTGTGATATGTCATTCAAAAATCAAAGTATTGTGAGATTTTGAGAAAAACTGACTGTTGTCATGTTTCTTTTCCAGGGAACAGCTCGCAGAAAGAAGAAGGTGGTGCACAGAACAGCTACAGCTGATGACAAAAAACTTCAGAGTTCCCTCAAAAAACTGGCAGTAAATAACATTGCTGGCATTGAAGAGGTATAGTAATAAAATAAACATTTCCTGTTTGAAATT
This sequence comes from Patagioenas fasciata, assembly GCF_037038585.1. Lineage (NCBI taxonomy): Eukaryota > Metazoa > Chordata > Aves > Columbiformes > Columbidae > Patagioenas > Patagioenas fasciata. The sequence continues at coordinate 22,517,700 of NC_092525.1, read as the reverse complement.
AAATTCACTGTGGTATTTTGGTGATGGTTTTTCTTTTTGAAACAACCATTTTCTCTTCCCCTCAACATCTTTTAGACCTGATTACTGATAAAGTTATATGATTGTTTCATTTACATGAGTGCATACATACCTAGAGAAAAAAAGCAGCGGAAAGGTTCTACTGGCCAGATGGATTGTAGAAGCTTGTAAACTGATGGTCTTACGTGTGTCTTGTGTTCATAACAAAACTTCTCTTGATTTCATGAACTTCATTACCTGTATTGAAGAGAAGAGCAGTAAATGCACATGTACTGTCCAGGCACATCTAAAGCAAGGGTTGTATGGTGCAGAATATAAAGAAAATCATAAAAAGACCTAAAGTAAGAACTTGCAAGTCTGACTTATCGATATTGGGTCCTTTTGCATAATGAAAATTACCAGACTTGTTTGTCGTAGTCATAGGAGATGACAGTTCTTAAACACAGCAAAGACTCTACAGAACCAGCTTCTGTGTTAGTGTAAATAGGAATACAAAGGTTTCAGATATTCCTTGAATACATCTTATTTTATATGTATAATATATGATGGAAACGCTGACATTTTCCATAACGTTGTAGAGTGATGCTTATGTGTGGGAGGAGGAGGTGTTCCTTCGTCGTGAATGCAATATTACTGTAGCACTTGGTTGAAGAAGCAGAATATTTAATCTGTGATTAATTTAAGCAGGATTGCAAGGTACTTCCAGAGGTTGCTTAGTGCATACCTGTGTTCCAAAGGCAAATTCAGATTCAGTGCAGAAGCCTGGTTTGCCTGTAAGTTTTCATGTCTCTGCTACAGAAACAATTGAGTTTGACTGTTTACTTAAACTTGATATGTGTATGTTGAGCTATATGAACCCAAAGAAATACACAGTTCTGGTTTGGTTTAGATTCCCTCTGCCCCCTCCTGCAAGCATAAGATCTTTATGCAGACATGGTTATTAAGATTTTCAATGTCTTCGTGTGAAGGAAGATAATACAATGTGCCTGTGCCACACTGCAACTCTGTGCCTAGCTATCAAAGCAATGTATTCAGGTGGGCACAAGTTGACCTTGGTAAGCTTTGTGTAGATGGAGTTTGAAGAGGCTGGTAATGTTGAGTCACACAGTAGCTCATCTGTGTGGTTTTTAAAAGAGGCTTTTAAGTCAGAGGATGACTGCCTGAAGCCTTTACCTTTTCCTCATGTGCAAGGGGCAGGACATACTTTAGTTTTTCAGGAAAGCTCTACACCTAGTTTTCCTGTTCAAAACATTTTTAACTTTGCTTGTATGTGAAGATCGATAACTTACATGTTTGTATATTTTAGATCTCTTCTTTAGTTCTTAAATTTCTGTTTTCTCCTTGCAACTTCTACCAAAAGCAGTACTTAAAAGTTTTGTGGTATAAGTTTATTGGTACTGTTTTGTTGGATGGGTGGAATGTTCTTTCTTTTTTCAGACAAAATTATTTTAGCTTTCTATTCTGTCTCCTTTTGAGTTAAAAAACATAAAAGTGAGCCCTATACAAATACGCCAGTATAAACTTTGACAGTAGAAGCAAATCAGGCTGTTAGACTGACTGTGAAAAAATTCTTGGTGATTCAGAAGACCAGGGAAGAGGAAAACAGCAGGATCACTGTATGATGTACTGAAGAGTCATCATGGGATTATTAGGAAGGTGTAGAAGCCTGTTCTAGTGCGGCTGGCACATAAACTTCCAGTGGTGTGTGTGTCCTTGCCCTGGGCAGCTCCAGCAGGCAGACTGAGCTGTGAATCTGCTGCCTTTGCCAGCTCTGCTGCAGAAACGTTTTCCTGATAGGTGACACAGCTAGCTGGGAACAGTGATGTCTTAAGCTGATGTGGGAAGGCTTTTCTGTTAGAACTCTTAGTTTGTAAAGGCCACAGAGCTGAAGGTTTTGGATTTTTTTCCTAGACATTTGTGATATTAACTTGTTTATGCTTTCTCACCTAATAACCTGTATATATTTTTTTGCCTTTGTTAGAAATACACATGAATGGTATGATAATGTATAATACTTGCATATTTATTACTTATTATTTAGATAAGTATATTTTATGAAAGAACCATAGCTCTTAAGTTCTAACTTTTCATATAGTATAATATGTCTGAACCCATATTATCATTAATGCGTATTTCACTTCCAGTTTAGGTGATGTTAATTCCAGATACTTTTATTATGGTTCTATTATTCTCTAGGAGGAGTACTAGTTTTATGAATGTTTAATATTTTAAATCCAGATTTGCATTGATAACTTACCATGCTTGTTCAACAAGATACTGCAACACTTTGGTAAATGTTGTTAATATATTTAAACAGGTGAACATGATAAAAGATGATGGGACAGTTATTCACTTCAACAACCCCAAGGTTCAAGCTTCCCTCTCTGCAAACACTTTTGCAATTACTGGTCATGCAGAGGCTAAACCGATCACAGAAATGCTTCCAGGCATCTTAAGCCAGCTTGGTGCTGACAGCTTAACAAGTCTCAGGAAGTTAGCTGAACAATTCCCAAGACAAGGTAGGTCTTTTGGGAATCTTTCACCACTGATTTAAAGAACACATGAAGTATTAAAACTCGTAACACAAACTTAACAGGAACATGTGTGACTTAAAAGGCATATGTGCTTTTATTTATTTGCCACTGTTGTGGAAATACAGGGGTGATGACTTCTTTGTTGTTTTTGTTGATTCAAAATTCTACATAGGCAGGCCTTGATTTAAAAAAAAAAAAAAAATTTAGTAAGTCAGGCATGCTGTGATTCCAGGTATCCAATTGTGTCTGACTAAATACTTAGGAAAGCAAGTTCATCTTTTTATTTGGTAAACTCAACAGGTTCTTTTTGTCAGGGAATCAATTCTGGTTTTTTTGTTCATACTAAATGTATTTCTAGTGTAGATACAAAGGAAGAAATGTGTTATTTATCTTCTACTCTAGTTCCACTTGGAATTAAGCCAAGGCACTTAAATATTAATTCAAAATCAAATATTTGATTCAAAATTTTTTTAAAAAAGGGTTTGGTATGATTCTTTATTTTCTAGGAGCATGAGGTATGTGTGTGCATGTATACATAGTGTAACTGTTACTGTAATTTTACGGTTAAGAAATTTGAGTCTGGGGACAGTTCCAGTTTAGAGTTTTATGGCCATTAAAAGAATTTGTAATTGGACATGTTGCAACAGTCTGTATTTGGAACTGGAAAATACACTACGTACATGTTCTAGTGTTTTCATAAATAACTATTCCTTCTCATAATTTTAATTTCATCTGTATTTCATGTTTAGAGTTCAATTGAAAGTAAAGGGTTTATTTTTCCTTCTTCACTAATATGTAAAATACCTTTTAAAATTTGGAAAGATGGATTGTCTTAAACATATTTCTGTGATACAACCATGGTATCAATAGATGTGTGCTATGATTTTTTTTTTTAGGTTCTTGTATTTCACTAGATTACATGTAGCATGTTCCATGACTTAGAACAGACTTAAGTTTGATGCAGGACCCTTTATGGAAATAATTTTTTCCAACAGTTGTGGCTCCTTGGTAATTGAATCATATGATCTGTTGGTCCCTGTTTGGTACTGCATTATTCTTGCATTGAAACACATGACTTCAGTTAAAAGATTTAGTCACGCTGAAGTGGTTTTTTCCCCTGTATCATTTGATCTTTTCAAGCTCTGCCTTAATACCCTTAAGCGTTTGAAAATGGCTGTGCTAATACTGTGGTATAAGAATGTTCACAAGTAGACCTTCTGGCCATGCTGATGACTTTTGTTGCCCAGTCATTTGTGTGCCTGTCACTATTGGGCATTGGGGAAATGCTTTATTTTGTTCACCTGTATGCTATGTGTTTTATTTTGTCTTGTGGTTTTTCCCTACTTCTGTGTAATGAGAACTCAGCACCAAATTTCTTTTTATAGTGTTGGATAGTAAAGCACCAAAATCTGAAGATATTGATGAAGAAGATGATGATGTCCCAGGTATGCACATACATGCTTAATGTCCATTTAATGTACAAATATTACAATTCATGCATTTAATTATCTAGACCTTGATGTGCTTATACTTCTGACTTGCTAAGCGTGGCTGCATATACTGGGCAGCATTAAAACATTGATGGCTTTGAATTCCAGCTGTTGAAAAAAGGTTTACCTTGTGCAAATTGCTTAATTCTTAAGCAAAAATAGGTTTAAATACGTCCAGGGAGGTTTAATAGGTGTTTTAAATGTCCAAATAGGGTTTTAGGGCTGCAAAATGACAGGGTTGACAGTCAGGAGGTTATCTTTAAATCAGAGTCTAGGGTGGGGGTTTTTATTAATTTAGAAGAAGAAACAAAGCTGATGTCAGTGTCTGAAAGTTTCTCAATGCATAAATATTGTAAGTTCTTAACTTGTCAACCAATAACTCTGTCAGTCACCACCTTCTTCTATATCCATGAGTATGGCGTATTAATTAAAACAACAAACCGGTGCACCCAGAGGTTGAGTTCCTCATGCTCTGGCACTGTTTTATTTCTTTGTCACCTTGCATAAAAATTCAGTTCTCTCCTAAATTTTGTTATCTGGAGTATAACTGTGGGTGCCTGACTTCAGCTATTCTTTAAAGAATACTGGTGGCTCAAGACTCAACAGCAGCTAGTATAGCACCTCCGAAAATCACATCCTAATCACTTCATATTAAAACTTCCACTCTCCGGAGCGTTCACAGAATGTTAGGGATTGGAAGGGACCTGCATTTCTAGTTTTTTGTGTATTTTCAAACAAACCCCACTTACTAAAGCCCTTTGAAATTTGCCTATAAAAATGGTGTACATAAGTATAGATAAGAACTACATGACCTTTCCTGTAATATATGTATTTTTGTTAAACTTATGAGGGTAATCTTGCTGGGCATTACTGTATTAAATATCTCCATCTCTTTCAGATCTCGTAGAAAATTTTGATGAAGCATCAAAGAATGAAGCTAACTAAATCATTAATAGTTCTGGAAGCTGGCATGGACTAGATTTAAGAAATCAGCTATGTTGTTCCAAAGTTTTAAAGAAACAGAGAACATCATCTGTTAATAGTTCAGTAATATAAATATTTTGTATTTTTATGATGCTGTTTGTTCAGCATTTTCTGTCAGTTGATTTTGCATTTTGCACTTACTCCCAGGATCTACTCTTTTGGTCAAAAAGAAATGTCAGTGCAGTTTGAGGGGTGTGTGCATGTGCGTGTGTGTATGTGTGTGGGTGTACATATAGTGGAGAACAAATTGGAGAACACTTATTTAACCTTTTCCCATTTTCCTTTGGAAGTAGAAATAAAATTAATCTTCAGCATTGTTATTTTCAATTATCACCAAATAGTGCATAAAAGGTAATTAAGATTAAAATTTTGTCAGCATTTTGTGACCTGAAGGCATCCTACCATTAAAACTTAGGTTTAATTTGCTGTTGACTGTTGTACTTGCAGATGTGTTTCTCATCCCTGTTGAAATGTACATGTTACCAATGTTATGTTGATCTGAGCTGATACCAAAGACAAGCTGTTTTAGTGGCTTGGTTGGTACAGTAACTTTTTAAAAAGGAAAACTTGTCTTGGAAAGGGGATGCGCTTTTTTTTTAAGAAAAAAAACCCACAAACTTTCTCAGCTTTTTTTCTTGTCTCTCGAACCTTTTGAGACAGGCTGGTTTGACTCCTTTCACGTAGGCTTAGCAGTATGTTCTCCTGTTGATTATGTAGAGTATTTCCCCTGTCAAAAGGAAAACAAACACTTTCATTCTCTGCCATCAGGTCATGTCCTAAATTTGGAGGTCTAGTTGGTAACAGTCTAGTGCACCAGTTTTGCACAGCAACAGGTTTTTTTTTTTGCTTGAATAACTTCAAGCTATTTTCTTGACACGACTGCATTTACTAGCAGCTGAGGATCCACTGTCATTCTTATGACACTAGAAATTAAATGCACCGTGTGAGCAATGTTTAAGGTGGGAGGAACAAGTTGTTGACATTTTGCCTTGCCTGCTGCTGGGCAGTTTGTGCAGTGACTGGCTCTAAAGGGATTTTTTTTTTTTTTTTTTTGCCTGTAACTTACCTTTGCCTATAACCTACCTCTAGGTTTGGTGTCATCTATGTAGTAACTTCTTAAACCATGAGTGCTCCTCAGGCATAAGGAGGACATTGGGAGGTACTGTTGGTACAGTGCAGTATTTATGACTTTTCTTTAAAACACTTAATGTGAACCCATTTTCTCAGAGGCTCTTTCAAGGTTCTTGATGTAATGTGCGTTACGGTATAGTTAGACATCATTGTAACCTGTGTCAAGGGCAGCTGTGGCTTAGGAAAGCCATTTTTTTTCCTCTACATCTATCACATAACTATGGCTTAATTGGAACATATCAGCTTCTTATGTAGGTTCATGCGCTAGAGAACTGTAAAAGACAAGCAGTACATGATTTCTGGTGACATCAGCATAAAACCACAAAAGCAGAGCTGTAGTGGTTCGTCATCTGAACTCGATTTATTTTATAGCCTTTGTTCAGTTTTCTTCTGTTATATTTTATATACTACGTGGATCTTACTACAAAATAAAATAACAGTTCAAAAGAGGAAATGCTCCCTCTTGTGTGTTGTCTCCTCCTCCCTCCAGCACTTGGCAGGTGGATGCAGCAGCTGTTTCACACAGCACCACATCCCTGCTGACAGTGACCGAGGCAGATATGTGCAGGGCTAGGGAGGATCTGCTTAAAACTTTAGGATTTCACACTCCAATATACTCACTCTTGTATTTTCCATGAAATGTTGAATGAAACCGTTTTTTTCTCTGGCTAATCTTAAATCAGCTGCAGATGCCTTTTTTTTTTTTTTTTTCTGTTAATAAGAGATGTCTTCATTAATGTGTGTGCAGACACACTGGATTATCTTTGCTGCCTCTGCAAACTCAAAGAGCAAATGAATGATACCAGGAAACAGGTATTTGCAGTGTTCTTCCATTTGTGTAAGGGGCACGAGTGAAAAACATGGCAAAGTAACAACTGTACTGAGCTTATGTATGGGACACCCCCTCCCCTAAATACTAATTGCATACTGAAAACTCTTGGTCGTTGGTTTCTGATGTAGGAAGTGTGTCAAAAGTAATTTTATGAGAGATTAAGAGTAAGCATTGGAAGCAATGGTTCTGTTAAGTTTGCATAGTTGAACTTCCTGATTCCTACAAATACTCATTTAATTTTTGCTCTTGGTCATGACAATTTACATGTTTAAACCCTTACTTTTTCCTACATTGACAAACAGTAAACTAACTGAATATGCTAGCTTATGTAGTTATATTACTTCAGTTTTTTCACTGTATCTGAAAACAGTCAACCACTTATGATTTGCTGCTGGATATACTAGAGCTTATCAATCATTAAACTGATTTTAATTAAAAGTAACCCATCAAGGCTGTTGTGGGTAAAGCTATTGTTCTTCATATTTATTCAGTGTTTGTACATGGTGATGGAAATACAAAGTTACTAGGAGTAGTTTTGGGGAGTGTTGCTACAATAAAAATGCCCCATGAGAAGGTGAAGAGGTGAACTTACTTGCTACTTAAAGACTGTTGACATATTAAAGACATTGGTAAAGATTGACAAAGATCTTGGCTGTGATTTGAGAATAGGAAGATAGAGCAGCACATAGGTTGAAACATTTCAAGGATTGTATGCAAATCAAAGATGAATTAGTACAGACTGAAAGAATTGAGACCTTGACAAAAGTGGGAGACCACAAATGCTAGTCTTCCTGCCCTGACTGCTGGTAAACTCCTGTAGTTACCTAGTTTATGGATGAGAAACCTGGGAGTAGTTGGCTTATCTCAGGCAGGAGAGCAAGTCTGAAAACCTGCGGTTGTGTTGCATGTGCTTTATGAAAAAAAAAAAAACCCTCATGTATGATGGATGGCAGGGATTGTGATAGACTCAGTGATGCTGGAGACTTGGTACTGAGTGCTGGTGAGGGATTTCTCATGCTGCACTCAGTTACAAAGTTAGTTTGAAGCCAAGAGTGTCGGTAGGATGGAAGAAGTTGATATAAAAATAGCCCTTAACATACAATACAGACCTTGAAAAAATAGTGTTTGGGGGATTTTTTTTCTTTTGAACTTTGTTATGTAGGAATATTTGGAGAGTGCACAAAAATAAGGATGAATTTAGGACTACACTGAAGTTTCACTGAAATATGTTGATAATTCACTAGTGTTTGCCAACTTCCATGGGAACGAGGAGTTGCTATGACTGACCTCCCTTGTGCCAGGATCTTCACAAATAATGTTTTGGATTTGGTGTGGACTATATGAGCACTGGAGGTCTTGGGGCTGATGTTAATTACTGGACAGTGTATTGATTGTGTTAATTATGGAGTGGTGTATTGCTGTTAACAGGAAGGAACTGAGGAAGTTACAACAGCACAGTAAATCTGTGCTATGCGTAAGAGATGAATTCACACCTCTACTGAGGAATGTCCCAGGAAGGATTCATCTGAGTTCCCCTGGAATCAGACTGCGCTCCTCCAGACAGTAGGGACATGCAGAGGGGCTGAGCAAACCACCCTGTAGGGAAAGGTGAGTGAATTCTTCCACTGACACTTAGGATTAGTCTCCCTTTATTATCTGAAGACAATATTGGTTTGTTCAACAAAACAAAGAGACAAGATTGTTGTGGAGATCTGGATTACACTAAATGACCCAAGTTTTATACTTGAGCAAATGAAGTGATGCAGAACAGAAGCACAGCACTGGCCATAAGCAACTTTACCGAAGTGACAGCAGGAGTACAGGTAATGCTTATTCACATTCAACTGTTTGCTTTCCCATCAAGTAATTTTTAAAAATTATTTTAATTCCTTACCCCTTTCAAAGGCCAGTTTGCAGACACTGAAGAACTTCGTGGATTTATTCAGAAACACGGGGGCCACAGTGTCCGTCAAGGATTCAGGTAGCCAAACCGAGCAAGTGAAGAAACTAATCCTAAAATCGGTCTTGCTGGTGCGTTTGGTTGGAAGCTCGGGTTGATATCTAGAGCAGGGTTATTGGGAACTGGGCTTTCACTTCAGGCTCTGGTACTGTGTATTTGGCAAGAAAACACAGCCTTATACATCTGCCAGTGCCCTGGTTTGCTTTTATTTCCAGAGTACTCCTCTACCTCCTGTATATAAGTGGTATGTAAATTAATGAACACAAACCCTGGATGCTTCTTGAGAGGAAGGAGCTATATCTGTGCAAAGGGTATAAAAAGCAATTCCACATGATAAACACATGGTATTTGGTGGGCTGTCAGTACTATTAAACACCCTCTCGCTAAACAGCAGACCCGCAGTTTGCTCAGATGCAGTTTTTTCTTGGCAACCTGGAATTTGTCAGTTTCTCAAATTTTAGGCGGCATTTCCTTGAACTTTGCATTGCAGATGGATTTCCTAACTGCTAAATTTGTTGCCTTCTTGGAGTAGGAGGAGATTATCTACTCATTTGAGTTCCTGAAGTTGTTTTTGAAATTTTTTATGAAATATTTTCTAAGGCAAACATTGAAACAATTACATCCCAAGGTCTTTTGATGCACATATCCCAGCTGAATAGAAGCAGTTATGCAACCTTTTACCCTTTCGTGCAACATACTTGCAGCAACTATAGTAACCGCTTATGTTAAAAAGTAATATTAGAAAGTATGTAATGTATTTTTAGATTTTTTTGTAATGAAACTTAGCTGACAAGATGGAGCCAGGGCTGTGTGACCAGCTTTCTGCAGACATTGGGAAATGCATCATGAACTACATTTTGAGAACATCAGATCTGATTTTCAGACCATGTGTGAAGCTGGAAATTTACAAGCAATGCAAATTATTGCCACATGTAGATAAGTGAAGGTTTAAAATCTCAATAGATTATCAGCAGGGTACAGACATTTGTGAACCATGAGTGAAGTTCCCTGAAAGGCCTTCCCCAATCTCAGCAAGCCTTCCCTGCTGCCAAGGGGGTAAGTCTTCTCCTTCCTTTGCTTTCCTAAGCACCAGGAATCGCTGATGTCTGAAGTCATCTGGATCAGTTTGCTTATCTGGTTGTATTTTTTTTTTTTGGTTGTAAAATTAGTTTTCAGCTGGTTTTCAGCTCACCCTACTGTTAAGCCTGACCACACAGTTTTGCATGGTAGTACTGGCACATGCTACAAGCTTGACCCTTCCTGACAGCTTGCTGCTTTTGGCTTTGCTGGCTGGTGAAGCTGCATCCTGAGCTGTGGTGGCAGCGTTTGAACCTGCAGGTCTTACAGTTTGTTCTATGTGAGCAAGTGAAAGCTGTAGCTTTGGAACCTGTCTCGGTTGTCTTTGTCTTACCACCTGCCAGCTGGCTTTACATTTCTGTGAAATATATGGTCACCTCCCTTCAAAAGGAAAGTGCTTGTGTGCAGCCCTTCTGGGCGGGTTTGACAGAGGTGACCATTATGAGGTGAACTTGAATACAGAATTTCCATTTTTATAACAAGACCTCGTTTCAAATGGTTTCTGATACATGGTGTTAAATTGAAAATAGCTGTAACTTACAAACAGCGTTTTTACAGTCTCCAGGGAGCAATGGTGCAACTAAAGTTTCTTTTTTCATTTTGAAACATTTGCTCTGTTGCTGAAGACTCTGGTCTGCTCTGTGTGATTGGCAGTTTTAATTAGTGATGGCTTGCATTTTTGTATGTTTCTGAAAGAAAGCAAATAAGCCCTAAAATAATTTTTACTTTGAATAAGGATTTTTTCCTCTGTCTTAAGTTTTCTATAGCCTGCTCCCTCAGCTTGACTGAAAGACACCAGGTTTCCTCATAATCTGCTGCTGGATATTTCAGTATTTTGCTGAAATTTCTGTTTTGACACAAAAGTGATGTCAGTTTTCTGAAGAACAGGGAATGTGTTACATTTTCTAGTCTTTGCTATATCACCTTTCTTTCAGCCTCCTGATTTGTGTTGTTGTGAATTATTAACTTTTGAACACAGAGATATTGTTACCTCTGTCTCTTCTCCTGCCCTTTGATTTGCAGAGTTGCTTTCATTGGCAGCGTGCACTGAGAAATCATGTTGGCCACTTTCAGCCCTGAAATTGTAATAGTTTATTCCATTACACAGTGATTTTCCAGCTCATTTCTCCTGAGAACCTTGAAATGAGTTTTCCATAAAAAATATTCCATCTGCTCTTTTAAAGGTTATAGTCAAATTGGAAGGGGTAATCTAGCTCTTGTTTCTAGCAGGGTGTGTGTTCTGGTGATTTTGTTAAATTACAGAGGATTTTTTATAGTGCAGTCCGGATCACCGAGAACTTGGTGACTTCTTTGAACAGGATTGCTTGTTCTTTGGGAGCAAGCAGAGGTACATCACTCGCATCTTAGCTGATGGAAACTTTTACGTGAAAAATGCATATGCTTTTTATGATTTTAATCTGCACAAGCACTCCATGAGTTTGCAGTAAGCTGTAATAAAAGACTTGGATGTCTTATCCCCCCCATATCTCCAGTGGCTCACAGTACTATCGGGAGCGTATACCAAGTACACGTTCCTTTGTGACTGCTAGTTTTGTCATCTTCCTTTCTCTACAGCTGCTGTATTGTTGGAGAAACAGTGCTGTTGAACTTGGGCTGCCTGATGTCACAGTTCGCTGATACTTTCAAACTGCTTGTGCCCTCAGGTTTGTTATGGTTCAGGATGGCCAGTATTTGTCAGGAAAGAACAAGTGAACAAGATTTCACTTGTATTGAATAAACATGATGAGAAATTATTTTTGTTTTCTGCTCAGATGTTCATCTGTGTTGAAATTTGTCTGAGATGTGCCTTGGTTCAGTTTTTACCCTTGTATGTTAACTCTTAGATAAGCTGAGATAAGACAGGTGATTAAACACTTGTCCTTAATTAGCCTTACTCTTGTAAGCAGGCCCTTGAAGAATTGCTGTGGGAGGTATTACATGTATTATCTATTTGCACAATAAAAACAAGCTTTAACAGTTCTTACTACCATGGTTAAGTAATCCTGTTAAAGCAAAAATATCTGCAGACTTTATACTCAGAGCATCTCCTTGATTTCATAAAACCAAGATAAAGGACAGATGTCAAATAACTTGTTTTTTTTAATTTCCCCCTCTCAAGGAAGCAACTTCCTGCTGATGTGCTATTATTTACTGTGCCCTATTCTGTTGGCTAACATTGTGATTAATCCTGTATTGCGGTCAAAATTGTTTTGAAGGGGTTCTGACAATCTGAAATGGGTTACCAACCTTTTTTAGCAAATTCAAAACATTCAGCTGACCAACTGGTGACTAGCTGTTGTGGTTTAACCCCAGCGGGCCGTTAAGCCCCGTGCAGCTGCATGCTTGCTCATCCCCGGTGGGATGGGGGAGAGAATCAGAAGAGAGAGAAAACTCACGGGTTGAGCTAAAGACAGTATAATAGGTAAAACAAGAGCTGCACACACAAGCAAAGCAAATCAAGGGATTCATTCAGCGCTTCCCATGGGCAGGCAGGTGATCAACAGGTTTTCAGCTATCTCCAGGACAGGCGGGTTCCATCACATGTAATGGTTACTTGGGAACACAAATGTCACTCTGTATTTCCCCCTTTTCTTTGGCAGTAATTAAAACTTTCCTGTGTTACTAACACTGTTTTCAGCACAAATCTAAAACATGGCCCCATACTAGCTATGATGAAGAAAATAAATTATCCCAGCTAAAACCAGCACTGTTACCAATGTGAACAACTTACAGACATCTCTCATTGAGATGATCAGGGCTTCCCAAGTGCTCTGACTCACAGCACTCCACAAAATCTCAATCATGTGATTTAGTGAGGCATAAATAAGTGTGTTTTTGTTTTTTTCACAGGCTTAATTACACCCAGTAAAGCGCTGTTCTTTTGCTTGAGCAGGGAGTTGCCACACTGCTGTGAAGTCCAGACATTCCTGGGAGGACAGGAAGGTTTAAGCAGAGCCATCAAGGTCATAGGACAAGCGGAAGGAGCATATATGCTCATGACCCTGTCTCTCTACATGTGTATGCTTCTGTGGGATTTAGCAGTGGGTTTTGTCAGTGACAGTGAGACCAAATGATTCCCTGTTTGCAGTCATTGGTGACTTAATAATGACATGATCAAGATGAGCATGTGTCTGGCTTTTTTTTTTTTTTTTTCCTTCTATGTACTTGTGAAAGAGAAATGAACTGTTGGGGAAGAGAGCACAACCTGCCTGGAATAATGCAGTGACTTGTATACAGCAGAGAGATCTTTACATAACACCAGTGATGTTATTGCTCCTTACACTCAATTTTTCTGTGATTTAGTGTCAGTATGTCAATGCTTGAAGGATTCCAGACTCATCCAGTTTAACACCACACCTGGCAAATAGGAATTTTAGGTATGTTTTTGTGAACAAGTAGGCTGGCACAGTCTGAAGCGTTTGCTGAATCTGTGCAGTTGCAAGAGATGGAGTATTTTCCACCATTCGTGGGGATGGGTGTAGCCAATGCCAGTCCAGCCACTGATGGGCTGATGCTTGAATCTCAAGGGTTGTCAAATGCTCAAGGTAAGTGCTCACGGGAGAACATAGCGTGCAATTAATATTGCATCGTCATAACTCCTTGTTAAATGCTGTTTTCTGTAAAATCAAAGACGGCCCTTTTCCTGTGGAAGTTGTCATTTAAGGTATAGTCAAATTAATGGTTTCAGTAATTAGAAATGGCAGTAAGTGCATTTACAGGGCTCAGGGCTTCCTATAGAAATAGCAATAGTGTTCTAGCATGAGAGGACACTGCTAACAGGATCCATCTGACACCTACTCCCTTTGAAACACACATAAAATTGTTGAACAATCACCATTTTGTGAAAATTACTGTGAGAGATTTCTCATCCTGGCAAAGTGAAGCACTTTTGTTTACTAGGCAGCTTTCATTTTCATGGCCTGTTACACTAAATGGCGTTTTTACCGGACTCACATATTTTCTTGATCAAAGTCTTTAGTAATAAAGAGCACTTTGAACTCAGCTTAGAAAGCTTGTTCATTTCTTCACAGTGTTTGAAGTCCCCTGCCTGTTGCATAAATTACAGGCCTGATGACCTCCCTGTAGTCCCACACATAAATTATCTTGAAATTCAGCTTCTTATTCTCTCCAACCCCTAATTTGTTAATCACCTGGACACTGCCATGATCATGAAGCCATGAGCCTGCCGCAATTCTGCTGAGTTCTCAGATTGCTTTCTTGCAGCCTTACCCTTTTTGATTCAGGTGCTCTCCTTGAGGAATGCATTTCTATATCGCCATATCACATAAAATTCTAGCTCAGTTTTAGTTTGGTTCCATTATTCAGCCAAGAAACAGGATTTTCTTCCTCAGTAGTAGTATTAAGATGCTCAACTTTTTGTAAACTATAGGGGGAGATATTTGCACATCAGGATTCAGTGCCAGGTATGATAAATGGGTAAAACAATTCCATAATTTCCCAGGTTTATCCAAATATTATCTACAAAGATTTTTCTTTGGTGTCATATGTGTTACTTATTTTTGAAGAAAAAAACCCACCCTTTCTTTAAGCCTTTTCCTGTATTGCAGCAGCCTGGAGGGGAGGTACCGGGAACAGAGCTAGGCCATGGGCAAAGCTGCATAGACCACGGTCACCTAAGGCTTCTTTTTTATAGCTCTTTTTAAATTATATCAATTTCAGAAAAGTAGTTTTGAACCCACACAAAAAGTCGTCATGTGAATATGATCTTCAGAGAGCAAATTAAATGGATTGTAACTGTCTTCCCCAGTGAATTTATGGTGTGGGAAACTTCATGTCAGTTCAGCTGACTGCCTCATTTTTCAAAGTGTGTCACTATGGGCTTTAGATTTTCAGTTAAGCTGTTGCTATTTAAAAAGAAGACTTCCATGTCATTTGTAAAGCATGTAGAAGCTGGAGGCAATTCAGCATTTTGACACTCTTAATTAACTGACGGCCTGTCATGAAAGTAGGTTGTAATTAAATGATACGATAATTTGGCCATGCTGCTTCTCAAACTATTTTTATATCCCAGCATAATAATTCAGGGGGTGACGTCATGTCAGTATATGTGCTTTTCTGTCCTCAGTGCCTACTCAAGGATTGTTGTTCATGGTTCGAAAGAGCTTTAAGAAAATAAATTCCAACCTCTTCTTGGTAAAAGAGGAAATGGAAATTTTAAAAATTTCCTGTCTTAGACTGTGACCTGTCATCCTGTTGGGGTCTGGGAAGATGATGTGTAACATGTGACAACCTACATGTCCTGTAAAAGATACACATTCAGAGATCTACAGGGTTTCTAGGGCAATCCAGTTGGATTTGTGAAAAATGACTGGAGAAAACAAAAGTAATTTTGATGGCTATAGAGCCTCTGCCATGTTTGTTCTGGGGTATTGCTAATGAGTTGAGTAAGACTGGATTTGAACTTGGCCCAGGATATTTTTGATTAATGAAGATTATGCTGTCTTCAAGTAGAGGAGTGGGTGTTGAAATGGGAGTGCTTTTACTGGGTAAGCAAACACAGTTTTATGGAGGTATTCCAGGATGATGGTGTTACTGTTCAGAAAAGAGTTGGATTTGCCAGAAGCCAGTAATACCCACTGCATTTTGAGCCAGATTCTTTTGATGCCCGTTTTCTCATGTGCTGCCCTGGGCAAATTTGCTGTCTATTCATCTCTTCAGTCCTTTAATAATATCCCTTGAGCCATCATAATGCTGAATGCCGTGACTGAGATGTTACTATGAATATGTTGAAGATCCTTGCTTGGTGTGCAACGAAGTGATCTTCAGGGAATAAGTGAAACAAAAGCGCGTGTAGGATATCCTTTAATTCAATGAAGAATGTGGGTGGAGAAGCAGTTGAAATGAACAAGATGTGTTGGGTTTTTGTTAATACTTTGAATACTTTAGGGTGTACTTAAACAAATGTCTGTATGTGCATGTGGAAAGTTTCACTGTTTGAAGAGCTAATGAAAGGAGGAGGAGCCCATGTTTTTTAACCATCTTCTTCTCTACCTGCCTTCTGTTGCACCCTCCCCTGAGATATGGGTCCTGTGCTGGTTCTGATAGGAGAGAAATGACCACACAAAGAACTCTATACTTATGTGTGGGTGACCAACAAGCCACCTGCTGCTAAAAGCACTACAGTGGCTGCCGATGCTGCTGTGCTCCAGCAGTGACAGTCATTTGCAACTTTCTCCTGCAGTAGTCATCAGTGACTTCTTTCAAGTGTGGTTGAACTTAAGCAACTAATTTCTAAATTGCTCAAAAGAAGAGGAAGATGTACTTGCATCTGCAGCACAGATCTGTGAGACTTCACTTAAAAAAAATGTGTGCACAAAAGATGGTGGTTTTGATGCCCACCACAGCCACTGTCATTAAGGAGTAGAGTGGAAAAGATCAGTGTGACAACAGCAGCTAACCCAAGACTGTGCTGCAAAAGTGGTGCCTGCTGGATTCCTTGAAGAGTAAAATCCCTTTTGCTGGAGTTTGTGATGCATTGAATGATTTAATTACAAAAACAATGAACTGGAGCTTGAGAGTCATGTATGTCCATGCATAGCAGTTTTTCATTTATCTCCAGCACAACAAAGAAGGGAAATGCTTAAGATAACAATGAACCAACAACATCCACCGCTTCCTTTCAAGTAAGTCTCAGTTCCTTTCTAAAGAAAACCCAGCTCTTCCTTTGAATCCAGAAAGACCTAAAGAATAAATTCATATATACATATTAGATCAAACACTTCACATAAACATTGAAAGAAGAAAAAAATATTATGGATAAAGGTTTATACTTCTGTTTACTTACATCCCCTAAAAGCTCCTCAAACAACCAAACCAACCATACTGGAAATACGTAACTGCATGTGCATAGACATGTTGGCAACTTTACGTGTGGGCTGAAGACTTTTTCTGAAATCTATTTCCTACCTCAACCAGAAGCTCTGAGTTCCATGTGAGACATGTGCTCTCCTGTTCCTGCTGCCCCTCATCCTCTGCCTTCCTGTGGCCCAGGACTTGCTCAACTCCTTCCTTCTGTGTCCTCCCTTCTCCTACTGAAGACCAGCAGTTTTCTCTCTCGTCCCTCAGGTTCACAGACCTGCAGATCTGGAGGAACTGGTGATGGAGGAGGGTATTGAGAATAAATTATATTGTAGCACTCCCTCTCAGGGCCCCAGTACTCCACACTGATGTCTGTAAAGCCATCCCACAGAGATGGGATGCATCACAGTTTGGAGCTGCTCTTGCAGCATATGCTATACAAAAAGTCAGAAATAGTAGTTTCTGACCTTAACGTCCTTATTTTTTCTGTTCCCACCTTGGTCTTCAATTTATGTTTAGGTGCCTCTCACACCTAAATCACAGGTTAGTTGAGGTAAGAAATCACAGAATGGGAAGGGAAGGGAAGGTGGGAAGGGATCTCTGGAGGTCTCTAACCCCTGCTCAAGCAGGGTCAGCTGGAGCAGGTTGCCCAGGACCATGTCCAGTGGCGTTTTGAGTATCTCCAAGGATGGAACCTCCACAATCTCTCTAGGCAACTTGTGACACGCTCACAGTATTTTTTTTCTTATATTTAAGGTGAATTTCCAGAATGTTAAATGCTTTTGACAAAAGCAATTTAAAGCTGGCACTGTTCCAGCAGGATGTGCTAACTTGTAGGTTTGACCATCCAAGAAGAAACACTGATTTTTTTCAGCTGGTCTAGTGCACGTGTGGATAGCTCTGCTTGCTGTGGTGTAACTGTTCTTCCCCCAAGAGAGGGCAGTGCCACCAATGCTATGACAGTGCTTCTCTAACAGGTGACAGGGCCCTCTGAGCTCTGGCCAAAGCCCTCATCCTGGCCATGAAGATACAACTGAGGATCTAGGGGCAGAAAATGACACTGTATAAAGATGCACAGAAACTTGTGATTTACAGAGAAACTGAAATTTTCATAATTTTTGCAGAACAAAGATGAATCAGAAGGAACATAGTGAAAATAAACAGAATAGAGGATTATATAGAGAAAATAAAAATGATTGTTCCTATAGAAGAAAAAAAGGGCACTATGGTGTTTTTACATTTGATGAAGGAAATACTTTTAAAGTACCACAATTGGTGCATGGAACTCACTGTTACAAGATATCACACAGATTAAAACAGGACTTTAAAAGGATTAGATTTTTCTGTAGAAAATGTGAGTGTTCCTTTATAATAGATCAGTCCAACAATGTACTGATTTATTTAATTTGTATACTGAATTTGTAAAAAAATCTGACAACTTTTTTGGTCGTAGAATATAGTCATGTTGAAGAAACAGAAGAAACTCACATCAGAAGTTACCATTTCAACATTCTTAATAATGGGTTATTCAATAATACCGATGTTTATATGATTTTTTCAGTTTGAAATACTTTTATTTTGTACTATTTATAATTAAAATCAAGTTTGAATTGTATTGTTTTGATTTCTCTAAAATCGCTTTGTTCCTAGAACTTTCCTTGCATCTGAAGCATTGACATTCAAGGGGAGTGGGTTTCTGTTCACAAAAACAGTCATTCAAAAATCCTCCACAAAACATCCTCTGTGCTGGAGTTTGCTGGTGGAATTCCTTTCTGAAGTGTCTGATGCGGTTTGTTCTCAGCCAGCATGTTGAATAAGTCTTGCCTTTACGAGAGGGTGTGTCAAGCACTAAGTACATTCAGTGAAGCGCACACAAATGCTTGAGACTGTTATTATGTAGACCTACTTCATGAGCTTGTAAGCGCTCTTGTAGGCCCGTATCTGGTCTAGTTTTGGAGAATCTCAGTTTAAAAATCAACTATTCTTTACCATTCTGCTTCCTATTGGCCATGAAGCTTAGATACATTAGTGATACATTGGGAAAGGCACATGGCTTTTTAGAAAGGGCTATCAACAGCTCAGAAACTTATTTCTAGAAACTTTGACTTGTGCTGGTCCCTTCTTCCTCATCAATGTATCATACTTAAGGCAGATTTTTTTAAACCAAACTGGCATGAATTATGACTTTTATCCAAACAATGAGAATCTCAATTCTCCTGTCTTCCACCATCCTCTGGCACAGCTTCAGCGTTAATCATGGAGTACTATCATCTTTGAAAGATGGAAGGTTTTGTATGATTGAGGAAATCAATAATATCACAGCCAAGTGATATCCCATTACACATGGGATAGGATGTAAAATCAGGAGTTCTATGATTCCAGTCCAAGCTCTTCAACACGTTTTTTGAGGAATATGGAACAGGTTCCTTAATCCTCACAGGGGGACTAACAGGTCTCAACTTTTAGATCTTCAAATGGAAAATGCATATTTCTCATCATTTTAGGAAGATTAAGCTCTCTAGATGCAGCTAATCTTTCAAACTCCTATTCATTTTTGGATATCAAAAGTCTTTTGTTTCAGTGAACTAGAAAGCACATATTTAAGTGATGATTTCATATCTTCCAAGTGACAGTTTTTGACATAATCATCATAATAACACTTTTCATAGGAGACTCTCTAAGTGGTTTCACAGACCTTCAGAAGGTCTCATGCAATACTTACTCATGCTGTAAATATAACTACTTCTACTGTACACACACGGAGAGAGGATCAGACGGGTTAAATGTCACTCAGCAAAGAGCTAGAAAGTTGAACCTGTTCCTCTCGATTCCAAATCCTGGCGGGTCTTTTGTTCCTGAGCACAGACGTGTTCATCTGGAACACCCTCACAAATACTCAAACCCCATGGGTATTCACTAAAGGCATTTCCAGCTTCCAGCCAGACCAGGAATGTAATTAGAAAGGTACTTAAGCATTACCAGGGCTTCCAAATACAGATTAAGAGCAAAATAAACAATAAGAATGAAATGATCCAAATGTTTATTGTTTTCTTGTTAACAAGGACTACTAAATCCTGTAATTTGACTTCTTGCTTAGCAGAGGTTTTCAAATTACCCAAGGATCACATCTCTGTCTCAAATACAGAGTCCAAATGACAACTCTTGAAAAGTCACCCTCTGAGAATTAGGAAAATAGCTCTTGTTTGTGCATGGATTTGTTTCTTCGTGCTCTGACCTCTTCCTTGCCAAAACCCCGAGCCCTGCCATGTCCATGATGACCCTCCTAATGCAGTGTTCTCCACTTCCTCCACATTCCCTACAATGCTCCCAGGCTGAAACAACGTATGCTGGGAGTAACACAGCAGTGTGTGTGTATCTCCTGAGCAGCCAGAGCACTCAATGATTCACAAACTGGCCGCTGCCACACTGAATATGTATCATACCAGCTGAGTTGGACTTGCTTTAGCTCACCCTCTCTGTGTCTGGCCATGGATTGCCATAAAACTTGCAAGAACTTAATTTCCTTTCACCACACTTCCAGCTGTGGCAGAAACTGGCCAAGAGATCCTAAAGATAAGGGAAGGAGGAAGGGGAAGAGAAAGACAAGCAATTTAATTGAGTAAGTGTTGTTTCCTTATGAAGTTTGGGCTAATGAGCTAAAATGGGTGCCAGAGGGAGAGAAAAAGAAAAAATCAAGATGCAATTGAAGTCCAAAGCCCTTGCTCAAGCTCACATAGAAGTTCAGCAGAGATACAGATACAAATCTTTTAAAGCCTCTGGGCCAGTGTCTAGAATATGGAGATAAAAGCAATGGATGTTTCAAGATGTAGTTGGCATAGACAGTAAAAGAAGTTATGCCCCCTTTTAAATGCACAACCTATGTGAGCTTACCATTAGAGAGGATTAAATGACATCATTTTGGTTTTTTACTCCTAAGAATACATGGCATGTTTAAAATTTAAACTGGGCAAAGTCAGAATACATATTCAGCATGGAATGACTCTAAATTGATCCATCCAACAGCATGGTGACCTAGCAGGTATTTTTCTTTTCTAGAGATTAAGTCATATCTGCTGGAAAATGCATCATAGATTAATTAAGTGGCCATGTATTAGTGGCTTTATAGTATGATTCACTGAATACCGAGTTAACCTTAATATAGGATTGTGATGATATTTAGCCAAGCATTTTTATTGATTCACATTGTTCTGATGCAGGTAGTACTTGAGTATAATGGATGACACCTGCACAAAATTTAGAAAAATCAAAGATTCAAGGTTGATGAAGTAATAAAGATGTATTAAGACAGACACTGCAGGAGCTGGACTAATCACTCAGCCACTAGAGGGCAAAATCACGACATTGTAATAATGTTCATTGCTGGTCTGTTGGTGTCTTTGGAAGAGTTGGTTTTTTTTACAACAGAAACTGGTTAAATGATCACTAAGCACTCTACTAGCAGTGGTGATAGGAATGAACATTTAGAGCATTGTTTCTGTCGGTGTGACATGCAAGTGGTTACTAACAACCGTATGGAAAAAAGCCAGTATTTTATTCCATGGAACTGTGACTAAAAGTTTGAGTGACCCAAGAGGTTTGGATGCTGAGGTTCACAGCACGAGACTTTTCTACTGGAGATCTTGCATATCAGTAAAAGGCTGAGTGTTCGTATCAGGAACTACACTGGGAAAGCAATTAACATTTTGCTGATAGGTTTCATAATTGTTTGATGACACCAGTTCAGACCAGGAGACTCTGAAATGTTTTGATCAATGCCAGATTCTGGAGAGGTCCAAAGCCTCACATACAATCTCCCACCCAAGTCAGTCTTTGATCTAATATTTATTGTTCTCCTCTCCCTGGTTCTTGTCCTCTCCTGCACTGATGCCTATTATCAAGCATCTATTCTTTGCTCCCACAGAAACTCCCACTCCACTGTTCATCAATCAGAGGTGGGTCAGCTTCGGTATGGACCTAAGAGACTGTTTGGCAAGAGCAAGATGAGAAACGTGCCTATGACAGTGGCTGGGACCAGATGCCAGAGGAAGATTTTAGTAGCAGGATAATTGTAGAGTCACACTTGTCAGGAGTAGCCTCCCAGCTTGCAGCAGTGTATGTCTTTCAGAGTTCTTGAGTGAGAAATGCTGTCTTGGTGTGCAATATGCTTCAAAGGATTTGCCTTCTGTGAACAGGTCCACCCAACCCTTCAACCCACGTAAACATTGCCATCCGCAGGGCTGCTCCATCATGTGCTCAGGAACACATGATCCATGTCAGATGATGCTGAAAGGGATGACAGGTTGTTACTTAGTGCCCAAGGACATTGACTTCTGCATAGACTAGTAACCAGCATCCACAGCTGTTGTCACAGGGTTGTATCTCATGGGCAACAGACTTAAAGGACTGAACTCCTGCTTGTCCTAAAATATAATTTTTGAAAGCTCCTGATTTTGACATTTCCAGTGCTGGAATATCTAACTTGTTCCTTCCTTAAAGTGTCTCAGTGATTAATTCACCTTCACTACTAGAAGACTTCACCAGGAAGGTGAACACGTCTGCCTTTAGGATACAGTTACTGAATTTTGGAAGTACTTAAAACCTGTGATTGAGGCACCCCTTTACCTTCTTTTTTTGATGCTCAAATAGACTGAACATTTTCACTTTCAATCTAAATAATTCTTATTGCTCTTCTCTGAACCATGGATTTTTCAGCTTCTATTAAGGAATTCAGGGATTTGGATATCAGACTTCAGGAACAGTTGGGATAGTACCAGAAAAATAAATAAAGACATATTTATATGTTCTCCTGATTATAAAACCAAGGATTGCATTAGCCTGTTGGCCACAGCAACACACCACCTGCTCATTTTCTTCTATGTGATAACTCTCAAGGTTTTTGAGCACTAACTTGTCAGAGCACAGATTTTCTCATCCTACAATCATGGTCTTTATTCTTTGATGCATGTTTTTCATTTGGCTGTACAGAAATGCATATTACTTATTACCAAGCTGGCTCAGATACTTTGCATCAGGACTTGTTATTTATCAATCCCTGGTGCTTACATCACTTGCAAACTTTGTAAGTGATGACTTTATGCTTTCCTTAGAGCCATTACTATCAACACATTATGGTGTAGAACTAATTGCTATAGGACGCAGAAACATGTTATTTGATGATGACTTATTATTTAGCTACTTTGCAAATGTCAGTTAGGTAGAATTTGAACATTTAATATGTGCTGTGATGAGTCTGTATCATTCTGGCTTCTTAATTAAAATACTGCAAGTTAACAAAACACATATTTTGCAGACCTGCTTACCTTGAACAACCAAATCTGTAATGCCATTAAAAAATCAAATTATTTTGGCAAGATTTATTTTCCACATCAATTTGCATTTATTGTGTTTCCGTCCTTTAATTCTTTTTTAATCAAGTAATGTAGATAATGTTCCATTATATTACCCAGAATTCTTGTCAGGCTGGCAGGTCATAATTACCCTGGTCACCTTGTTTACCCTTTAAAAATATTGGTACAATATTTCATCCAGTCCTGTGGAACTTTAACAGTGTTCCAAGATTTATTGAAAATCAACGTTAATGGTCTAAAGATACTCTGTGCCAGTGCTTTTAAAACTTTTGGATGTGAGTTACCTAGACCTGCTGATGCCCAGCTTCATTAGCTTCTGTTTAACATCTTCCTCAGTGCCTGTTGTAATGGAATGTATTTCATCATCTTCATATAATATTTGTATATCATCTGTCTCTTCCCCCAATACAGACAAGAAATAGTTGTTGAGCTCTTCTGCCTTTCCTACATTATCATTAACAGTTCTACTGTTTCCATCTAGTAACAGGCTGAAGCCATTAATAAGCTTCCTTTTCCCCCACATTTCTGCAAGTTTCACCAGGTACTTAAAAATCCTATTTGTCCTGAACTCTGTTGTTCATAGATTACTCTTGTATCATTTTTAATCTTGTACCAATTGCCTCTAACTCCTAGCTCCCAGTGTACATACACATCCTTGTATTGACCATGTAACTCCCTGCTGTCCCCATCAATCAGGGCATCTCGTAGCTTCCCCTCACCTTTCTAACCGCGGTCTTCTCACCCATTTTCCAGTTGCCTGCGTCTTGCAAGTTGGAGTGTCCTCTTCCATACGGTCTCCTTCCTGCCTCTTCCTTGGTATCTTCTCATAAAAAGCTGGGCAAAGATGGTAAAAGACTTGGGAAAAGAGGTGATAGGTGCAATACTAAATGTCTGTGCTGTCATGTGGGATACTATTAGGCTTGATTTCTTATCACAATGCTGTAGAGCTCACTGATGTGAGGCTGAAGTACATGGAAGACCTGAAGATAATTTCTGGAAAATTTGTAAATGACACTTGCACTGACTGTACCAAGTCATGGTTCATGTCTTACAGCATGGCTGGGACTTGGGATTGAAATAATTGATTTGGTTTGTTTATGGTGTTTCTCACTCTCCATTCCCAAATGTTTCCCATTTGGATACTAGCAGAGGGAGCACACTGAGAACACAGGATGGACAATCTCCCTGCTTTAAGCTCAGGTGTCTGGCACCACAACTGCCCAGAGCGGCAACTTGAGTTTTGATGAGTTCCTGCCCCTCTGGATACATCTTCATTGGGAACGGTCATGTGGCATTCCAGATACAGACAAGTACCGAGAGAGGACAGGGCATGAGACCATGTCCTTATCACCTTAACTCACAGAGATGTTTCCCATCACTCCTAACTCCTTTTTTGCATGCTTCCATGAGATGGCCTTCTTGCAAAACAGCCAACTATGATATCCTTCAGATAAAAACTCTCAGTGTTTGGTGAGAAAACATTCAAATGAACGGCTGTATGCAGAGCGGTTAAAAAACAAAATTACAGCAGTGATATGCCTCTGTGAGACCTATGTAGATGGCAAACCCATGTGCTTGCATGCATTTGGCCAGAGGGCATGAAGTGTTGCCGTTGCTCGCCCTTTAATTTATTTCCTTTTTGCTTTGTCAGGCATACCATGTGTTTAGTAGTCTGAGGTGTCTCTTGAGAATTGTTTTGAGGATAGTAATTGTGTACTGGACTGATCTGAACTCGTCATCTGTGCTTTACAAGCATGACACCACTAATTGCTAAAGAGATAGCAAGTTGAGGTTAACCGGGAACACTTTATGGGAGAAAATAAATTCAATCTCCATTAACATGCTACTACCAGCTATGATTGATTAGCATTTTTTATCTCCTCAGCTCTTTGCTTATGGATTGATGATTCAGTTGATTGGGAGTACCTTGTATTTTCTGCTTGAAAAGCACATAGTTCTACCGGAATCAATGAATAAACATTAAGTGCTTCCCTTTCATTTCAAGTGGGCTGGGCTGACGCTCCTGGAGCAAGGAGGCCTAGATTTTATCACCGGGGCTCATTACACCGTATTCACTGCCACATGCACCAAGTTAATGGAGAAGCGTAACCTGCTGGAAAGCGACAGCCTGCAAGCGCGAAGCCCTGAGGAGCGGGAATGGCGGTAAAACTGCCTTAGCAGCACCACGCTCGCCTTTGCCTCCCTTCTAGGGGTGACATGGCGCTCTGCCGCGGCTCTGAGGAGGCCAGAGCACCATGTCTGAAGGTGAGGGGACAGCAGCTCTTCCACCAGCGCGGGGTGAGCGGCTCCTGAGGGGGAGCCGAGGCGCGGTGTGTGAGGGGAAGGAGAGGCCGGGAGCGGCCGCGCGGGAAGGGTGAGGCCGCGGGCGGGGCCGGGCATGGGGGGCGGCATGAGGCGCCGGTGAGGCCGCTGCCCTGCGCCCGGGAGGGGGCGGCTGTGCGCGCTGGAGCCGCGTACGGCAGCCCGGGGCTGGCAGGACCCTCCACACCCCTCGCCCCGTCGGTCGCGCAGCACCGCCGCAAGTCGCAGGGAGGAAAGTGACATTTCTTCAAGTTCCCGAGTCTCTGCAGCCAGGCGGGGAAAGGTGTCCCGCGACATAAAAGATGAATGGCTCCCAGTCGCGAGACCTTCTGTGTGTAGGTGCAGTTGCAGCCGGCTGCGGGTACCGCTCCCGGCGCAGGGCGCACCCCCGGGGCTTTGCGGCCGTCCGTGTCCCGCGCGGTGCCAGGGCAGTGATAGGTGCCTCCCCGCGACGTGGGCAGCGCCTCCCGCAGCCCCTTTGTCGGGCTGCCCGCCGCTGAGTTGCGGCGTCTCCCGGTGCCGCCCTCTGTGTGTGTGGGCGGGAGGCCCTGGCCGCGGGGCCGCGCTGCTGGCCCGCAGGCTCGGCGGGACCCCGGGCTGGGGGCTGGGAGGGCCGAGCGGACAGGCTCCCTCCTCGGCGCTGCGTCCCCCTCCGCCGGGCGACTCCTTCTGCTCTCCGCCCCTGACTCCCGGCGGTAGGCGGCCGGGCCGGAGGTGGCTGCGCGGCCTGCCCGGCCCCCCACGCCGCGGGGCGGGGGTGCGGCAGGCTCCGCACTGCCTCCCCGGCGGTGCCGCAGTGCCGTGCGCTGCCTCTGGGGCCGGCCAGGGGGCGCTGGCTGCCGGCAGCTGCGGCGGCCTCGGCCGCGGAGCCAGCGAGCGAGCCCGGCTGGCAGGCGGCGAGGGCGGGCGCCGGCCTCTCCAGTGCTCGCGGGGGCTGCGGGCCCGCCCGGCAGCGAGAAGCGGAGGCGGCGGTGGAGCGCGGCCCCGGGGGATCTCCCTCGCCATGCAGACCCGGCGGCGCCTGCTGCCTCCTGAGGTGAGTGAGCAGCGCTCAGCCTTCCGCCCCCAGGCCCGGGAGGCCGGGGTATCCCCCTCCCCAGGCCCCTGCCGCCCGGAGCGAGGCCCCGCGAGCGGGTGGGGAGGGCTCGGACGCCTCAGCGGAGCCGCCGTGTCGCCGACACCGCCCCGGCTGCGGGCCTGGGGGCTCGGCGTGACCCCTCACCCGGCCGCCCTTGTCCCCCGCACGCCACCCAGGGGAGAGGCTACCATCGCCCCTCAGCCCTTCCCGGCGGCGAGGCCGGTCTTGCGAGCCCCCTCCCCGCCATTCCCCTCCGCCCGCGGGTGCCTGGAGCGGGGACACGGCCGGGGCACCTTCCTGCCAGCGCCGCAGAAGGGGAAAGAGCTCTCGCCACCATCCATCGGGGCTCCCCCGGGACCCCCCGTGTGTCGGTGCGGGGCAAGGCGAGGCTGTTCCCGGGCACACGAAGCCCGCGGGCGGCTCTGGCGGCCGGCCCGGGCAAGATCCCTGTTTGCATGTCGTGCCCTTTTTATGGCCTGATGTCCGCTCTCCTCCCCGGGCAGGGAATGTTACTTGCTCATCGCGATGTGTAACAAGTCACTCCTGCAATGGTGGTGGTGCTGGAGGGGGGATGGGGCGAGCGGGCGGGATGCGTTTTATAACATCTCTAATTACGTGGAGCTGTGGTCACGGCTCACTCTAAGAATAACTGGCACTCTTGGCATGTCAGAGTTTTTTGCAGGGGTGGGTTAGTTACTTGCTCGTAAATGCTATGGTTAAGTAGGTACATATGATGGAGGGTGGCTGAAGAACTGTTTTTCTCTTGTTAACCAGACTGAGAAACAAGTATCAGATGGGAATTGATAGATCTTATGTTTTCCTGCTAACTATATTGTTTATTTATGGACAAGATATTCCTGATTATTTTGTGACAGAGGTTTTCCACAGAGTTTAATTTTTACACTTATTTTCATTCAGTTATTTTCATTAGAAGCTGACTAGGTATGGAACTCAAATTCCGGCAATCTTTTTATTGTGTTTGTATTAGATTAGAATTCCTCAGTAACACTACTCTCAATATTTCACTTCAGGCTGAATGCAAAACTGGAAGGAGCCCTGTATAAACAAGTAAAAGAATAGAAAAAAAAGATGCTCCACTTGAATAAAAGCTTCTATTTTCTTTGGGCAGCATTTTACTGACTAGACAATGTTTTAAGACATTGTAATTAACTTTTATTAGTGGACCATTTTGGATTGCATGGAACAAGTCCAGATTTTAGATACACCTTCAGTGGTTGAAATGACACCAAAATTCTTTGTTACTGTCTGAATGCAGCAGTGCACTTCTTTTTATGAAGTTATGGCATGTGATATAAAACGAGAAAAACAGTCTCCTTGACCCAAGAGTGACAAAATTAAAGATCTCTTCAGAGGTTTGGGGAATCTGAAATGGAAGCTGAATAAGGCTCAAAAATCTCTAAGCAAGTCTCCTTCTATTCAAGCCCTGCTCTACCCCTAACAAGTCACCATGTTCTGGCAGATTGTGATTGATTCTCTAGTTGTCCATTGCTTTATGGTGCCTTCTTTACTGTGTGAAACAGGAAGAAAAACACCCCAAAACTGCCATGCTGAGTCCTGATATTGAGTGCTCTTTTTGTGTGCTAGCTTTGCGTCAGTTGTTAGACTGGGGATTAAATACTTTCAAACACACATTTCGGGATCTGAGGCCTGGGGCTAAGGCTGAGATAAAATAAATTTTTTAGTTTTTTTTTTAGTTTGGCGTCTCAGGGAACAAAGGTAGAGACTGAACAAAGATGCAGTATTTAAACTTGTGGCCAAAGAGTGATAAGCTTTTCGTGTCTGTTGCTGCCTGTCCACTAGCCGTGCAAACTTGAGCAGAAAATAGCTCGCTAGTTTTCCAGGGTGTCTATAAAAATTACCTGGACATTTTTTCGCAAAAGGATTAGAGTGAAGTTTTGCTTTTGAATACAAGTTGTCTGAAACCAAATAGATTTTGGGAAGAAGTTGTGTATTCGTATTTTAGTGATCAGAAACATCTTTTTGATGCACTAAGCTGAGAATCTTCCAAATAAAAGTGAATTTATTGACGGAAGATCAGGTGAGGGGTAATAGTTTCAGTGCACAATTAGTCTGTGTGCTGATGAATCAAGGATCTTTTGCAGAACATTGTTGGAAGACACCAGCAAGTTAACAGACTACTTTGAAAGTTTTATATAAAGGCTACTGTGTATTTTTTTCTAATATGATTGAGATTGAAGTGTCCAAAGTAATTGCAAGATGGCCTGCTTTAGAGCTCTATTTGTGATTTTCTCTGAGGCTTGAACTTTGAAATGAAATGTGAACTAACATACTGTTTTCCCTCCTGTTGTTTTTCTGAGGCATTGAGAAATGTGTTGGTACAATAATACTGAAAGTTTACAAAGCTTTTTGTATTGATAACAAATGTATGGTCAAGAGTAAATGACTGAAAGTAAGTTAAAGTATTGAGCTTTAGGTGACAGAAACAACCTTTACTTCTGTGTTGACTTTATGTGTTGGCTACATCTTGCAACACTGGGAAAATTACATCAGTTAATGTAAATGGATGGGAACTTTTAAAAGATATATCAAGGATCCTTCATTGACATAGTAGTTTCTACTTAAATTGGAATTCAGGATACGTATTCATACAAATTTATTTGACTAGTGACTACAGCAAAACATGCTATATAGTTATCAAAAGAATAGCACACTTTGGAAAAACAGTGTGATAAAAATAAATTACCATTATCATAATACCAAATATATATATGTATATAATAAATAATAATGCTTTTTATTTTAGATATATAAATGATTCTATTTTTACAGAAGAAGTACTTTCCTACTTATTGTTTGGTTGGCTGGATTTCTCTTAATTGAAACTAACACAATTTCTTTTTCTTAATTTAGCTAGTAAGATTCTTTTTAGACATTGAACATTTGTAGATTTTAAGGTGCCCTGTTAAATCTTAATGAGTGTAATTCTTGGCTAGTGTTTGTGGGAAGGAATGAGTGTGAGTGTCATACCTAGGGAATTAAACTATGTCATTCCTTTGAATGTTAGTTTCTAGAGAAAATTACAAGACATTGCAGATCCCAGGAACTTTCGGTTGGGGTTAATAGAATGCTGCACTCAGTGCTTTTGTCTTTGACAGGTATTTATTTCTGAATGTGCCTTATGATGCTTTTTTCTCTTTTGCATCATACACGTGTGGAGTTTGGGATATTTAGGAATGCTGCTATTCAGACTGCCATAGCACACAGGTGGAATAGGAAAAATACTTTTAAGGCGAGTTTATATGTATTTTTTCACTGTATCTTTCCACTATTGTTTATTAGTGGAATACCATTGTATTGCTAGAAAAGATAAGTAGAAATGTGTAATCGTGATACTTACTTTTCAGAAATAACAGCCCTCCAAATAGTACATCAGCATCAAACAGGCTGAAGGTGAATGGCAGAGGAAATCTATAAAAGGGGCACTTTAACTGTTTTGAAGGTCATTCCTAGGGAAATCTGATTAATTAAAAATATAGGTTAAAGACAAACAGTGTGTGGCCAGGAGCTTGTGGGTGACAGCACTGGGTAGATTGTTTGTTCTGTGTTCTTTCATCCAGATCTGCTCAAGTGGGAGCTGACTCAAGGAAGCAAGTCCAGTCTGTTGAATTTTACACAGAGTTCTGTTAGAGCGAAAAGAAAAAAAAAAGTTTTAAACTATCTGAGAAAAAGCTGTGGAATCATGACCTGTAGGTTTTCTGTATTTTAGAAGGTGTGGAGCTGGGATGCTTTCTGAGTACCTTGTGTGATATCTGCAGTCTAAGTATAAACTAAGGCAATAGTTTTCTTAGTTATGGGAGCCAGTGAGGAGAGAGCTTAAAGAAACTTTAATGTTGTTTTGCTTCTATGTAAAGTATGATAATTTGGAAATGTTAGTGTGTAGCATTTTGACCATATATTATGTTTTGAAGTTTTGGTGTCCATATATTAAACTTTTCACATATTCTATCCCCAGTGTCCTTGTGTGTTGGGCAAATTAAACCGTGGACTTAAGTGCTGGATTTCCACTTGCATTGTTTTTTTTTGTTTGCCTCTGTTTTCCTGAGCAGCAATTACGAACCTTCACATTGAGTCATCTGCAGATAGTGCTCATGGCTGTACCCTCTATATTCTGTCTCTGTGCTGTATATAGAATACATAAATATCTTAGTCTTGTTTTCTATATGTTAATATTATGTGTCTCTCTGATATTTTGATGGCAACTGAAGCGACAAATCTACCTGATGAGTCAGTGTGGTCACCATGTTATCAGTTGTTTAAGGGGATATGCTGGAGGTCCCATACCATTCCAGTGTGCTCTGCTGGGGTTGTTGAGGTTTTCCTGTCAAGAATTGTACCGCTTGCTACTAGTATATATTTTGCTTCTGTTTTCTGTACTTCCCTCCCACTCCTTTTAATATCAACAGGAAGCTTGGTGAATTAAGAGATTGATTGCCTACTGAAGTTCAGTAGGACTTTATGATTGGAAACTGTATTGCCAGTTAATATTTTTTTCTTAAAACTGTTTTGCTGGATTTCTGTTACTGTTTTATTCCAACATAATAACAAAGGTGGAAAGCTTTCTACTGGAGGCTTGATGCATCAACTGATACTTCAGATGGTGATGCTCCACCCTGGTTTAGGGTTTGGCTTTGTACACATAATAATGTTGCAATGTGTCTCCACTGGTGTTTTCCTGCTTTTTGTCCTTGCCTGAACTGATGTTTGCAGTAGTTAGAAAAGAAGCACAGAAGCGTAATGTAGACAAAGCTGGAACTGTTTGGTTGTTGTTTGGTTGTTGTTTTATTTTTTTCCTACTATTATCAATGTATGAAAATAGTTCTGTGTCGTAGATTTTGGTTTGATAACTATTTTAGGACTTTTCCCCAGCTATTCTTCATTAGTGACAGAGGAATTAGGCATGATCAGAGATGCTGGAAATGTTTTTAGCCTTCGCTTGTGTTGAGAAAATCCCTTGTCTGGTAAAGAGTTAGAAAAGACATGCTATCTGCCAAATTATGACTAAACTTACTGGTAATGTTTCATTGCAGGTCTTACTTGTTGACTTCTTGTACTTTGGTTTTGCCAAAGAGCAATTGGGGACCTGTATAAAAAGGCAAAATGTTTAGCATATGTCTTGAATTCGGGGCCTGTTTTTTTGTTGGTGAGGCGGTAGCTGGGAGGAACTAATCTTTCCCTCTTCCCAGCATTCGAAGAATCCAGAGGTCATTTCCTGTCAGGTGGTAATTTGAAATTAGGCCATACTTAAGTCATTAACTCACGTGTGCTCTGTCAATTACAGAAGTGCTGTAGCTGCCCCAGTAATAGTTATCAGCCTTACCTCTGGATTCTTGCAATTTTTAAAATTACTGTAATAAGAAAGTTTTTGTTTACTTCTATGACATACTGAAGCCTTTTTTAATAAATAATAGAACTCAGTCTTTATACACGTGCTTTGAGTACAACATTTGTATCTTTAAAATTTTATTTGGAGATGTCACACGGGTGAAATACATTAGAAAATTCATAGAAGCTTATCAACGGAGGAGCATACTCTGGTACATTTTTCTAAAAAGTTGTATGATTAACTTAAAAGGAGTTGGCAATGTTCAGTGTAAGAAGCAGATCAAAGAGCTTTCCAAATCGCATAAGAACTTCTTTATCTTTGAAGGACACTGACTATTATAGGAGCTTTTCTGTTTCCAGATTCAGTTTTGTAGTGTCAAAACTTTGCTTTGAACTCAGCGTACATGTTGACTTACCTGTTTGCACTCCAAGTGTGATCTACACGATTGATTTAGGATCACTAAAATAAAGGCCAAACCACTTGAAACTATGAATTTATAGTGTATATAGTTATAAATTCAAGAAGAATTGGCAAATCCTGTGAATATGCATAAAATTTATTGCTTGACTGGTTGGCCAGTCAGTTTATTGGAAGTTTGGGAGATACTACGGGACAAAAATTGCAGATATTTTCCGATCTGTAAGTTTTTTGTTTCTCAGTTATTATTCACTGTACTTTTCTTTCTTATATTTCTTTTAACCCAGACAATGAAACTGTTCTCTCACGTCTTCCCTTTTCGTCTTCAACTGCATTGATTTTTTTTTTTCTTTCTCTAATTTTTTTGAATTGTTGGATTTGAAGAGGAAGGTTTAAGTGGTGTCATTAGGAGTAGGATATGGGGCCTGGTTTCTGGTGATCCAGATTCCTCTGGTATGTGCTTTGCTCAGATGTCATTCTGCTCTCAGGTGTGCCTCGTGTCCAGGATCCCTCAGGTAGAATTTGGTGATCTGTGTGCGGTGATGTAGGTGATCCCTGCCCCAGTCATCCGCTGAACGTGCCTGGCAGAGTTCAACTTGTATTCCCTCTTCAAGTTCTGAAGGTCTGAGCTTTGCATATCGTTTTAAACAAAATCAAATCAGTTTTGTTTCTACACCAGATTGGGAAGTACGGTGACTGAAGAGGCAGCATGTTTGCTTTTTCTGCTTGTGTTTTACAGAAGGGAAGGCAAGTTATCTATCGCAGAAGAGGGGCGGATATCTGGTACTGGTCATTTCTCAAATAAGCATGATATGAAATACAAGAACATGTATCTTGGATCCTTATGCGTGTCAATTCAGCAAACTGTTGAACAGGAATAACACTTACCTGTCTTTTGAGGACATCACCGATCCAGGGAGCACGTTGCCTCGTGTCATGCAAGGCTGAGAACAGAGAATCTGGACTTGCTTAGGTTGATGCTCGAAAGAGCTTAGTGGCTCTTGGGCTGAGTATTTCGATGTGCTGCTCCAGCAATAAAGATCCCACCCCTCCAGCTGAAACAGTGGGAATTTAAATCCAGATGTGTTTCTGATGGCTGGGACTTATTTTACACCCAGAACTGTTTAGCATTTGTGAAAGACCCTGTAAGGGAAAATTCTTACAAGATCTGGAGATGGAGAGAACTGTGTTTTGTTTCAAATTAGAAGATGTGTTGAATGAGTTCTAAAGTGTAAACTGAATCTGATGTTATACCCACCTACCCAAGTCCTTTGAGATACTTTATTGGTAAGCATATTGCTCTACAATCAGCTTGTTTTTCAGCAGATTTAAATTCTTTTTGCCCCTTAGTATCTCTTCCCTTCCTTCCTCCTCTACAATAACCCCAGTTTTCTCATGTGACACTGTAATGCTGTTTTTTCCAGAGCTGTGTGGGTATTGATTGCCCAGCAGGTTACTGCCAAAAATACATATAGCAGCTCGCTTTTCCCTTGGAGCACAGTCATTTGGATTTGTTTTTACTGTGCAGATATTAATTTTCATGAAGTTTTTTTTTTTTTTTTTTTTTTAAGATGAGCATAAAAAATAGTAAGTGAACAACATGATCCCATAATCTTAATTTCTGTAGGAGATCTGATTAAAAATGCAATACTTGGAAAGGGATAGTAACTGGACACTTACCAGTATGTATGTTCTCTTCTTGTTTGTATTATTGAGACTGTGAATACTGACTGGAGGAGACACAAAAGTTGCATAGTTAAAATATACCCAGCAAACTAAACATGTCAATGTAATTTTTTATTCACTATCTGCACTATAATGCAGATAAATGAACATTTTGTATGAATTGAGATCACGTAAGAGGAAAATTCTCTGTGTCTATTTTTTAAAAAATTGTCTAGGAGTCTTGAAATTGCATGTTCTGCAATAGCAGAAATAGAAATCTATGCCATAGCTTGCTTCTGGGGCTCGTGTTTTGTAGAGAAAATCACATGTATCAGATTTGTACCCTTTTGGAGGGTTTATACATCAGTATGTTGCTGCTGTTTCTGTTTGATGACCAGTCTGATAGTTCAGCAGAGAGTATTGATTGTCGTTGTGTTACAAAGTGGCATTGCAAGTGTTATATTGGTTAATTCAAAATGGATATTTTAATGATGTGTTATTTGATGAACTTGAAAGCATGTGCAAAGCCCACTTCTTAGGTTATGTTATTAACAGATTGCTTTAAATTGTGTATATATACTGAAACAGACTCTTAACTGAAACATCAAATTGCATTGATTGTAGGAATCTCATACTGTGTTTTTGTAAAAATGATGAAGGCTGAATAAAACTCCAGTATACTTCATGTATTTTACGTTTCTTTCTTGATTCTTTTATAAATGTAACTATAAAGGTCATTACTTAAATTTAACCATCAATCTACCTGCATACCTTTGTGCTTTCAAGTAGTTCTATTAGTATACCCGTAAAATGCCTTTTAACCGATCACGGGAATTTGCACTTTTTTTTTTTAATATATTCCTGTAGAATGAACATGGACTTTATTATGATGAGAATTAGAAATTGTTTCTTGAGACACATGGGCAATAGATACGCGTGTATATTGTGGTTTTGTCCCCTTGTTTTCATATAATGTCCTTCATTTCTGTACAGATGGCTTGTAGATGCAGTTTGTACCTTCTTCTGCTTTGTGGAAATGTATAAATAGTGGCTCCTACATTGTTAATAAGACTTGTTTTAACTAGAGGTTGCAAATACACAGATGCTGGGGAAGCAGGTAGAAGTGCTGATCCTGGGTGTTGGGTACCCTGTGTGTATCTGTCAAAAATTGTGAGTTTAAATGAATTCATGGTGACAGTAAATGATTAGGATATGTAGAAGGCAGGTTGGCAGTTACGATGATGTCTTATGTTTTGACTGTTACTTTGGCCACATATATTTTTTTTTTCTTTTTCAATAGCTGTTTTGTCTAAAGACTTTCATTTATGTTTGCAAAGTGGACGCATCACCATTGCTATTAGATTTGTTCCCACCATTCCTAGAAGTGAGGAATAATATAGTGTGGTTAATAAGGTAATTTATAACTGGTTTATATCAGTGGATCTAACAGTGATGTTGAAACATATGTGGCTTCTCATTTTTTTGACAGAGAAGGAAGGAAACATGGGTAGGGAGAAAGAAAATGAATGCATGAAGAAGTGAATAAAGGAAGGAATGTGTTCAAAAGGGGAAAATAAGACTAACAAAGCAAACAGAACACAAGAGTATACTGCAGTCTAAGAAGGAGAGGTAAAGGAAAGAGGTAGGATTTATGGCTGGGCAGAATCAACCATCATGACAGTGCACAAAAGAAGTGGCTGAGGTTTCTCAGTTTTGGCCTATCTCAGTAATGTGTCTGAGTTGAGGAGGGTTTGCTGTTCCTAGAACTCCATAAGATTTCTGAAAACTGTATTTTAACTGACTAATAGCAAATGCTTTCCAATGTTTTTGTTTTTATGTTAAACCTTTATTTCTTGTGCCTGCCAGCAAGGATACTGAATTATGGACAATTAGTTCTACAACTAAAACTCTTCTGAGTCTTACATAAATTTTAGGTAAATGTCCTAACTGGTATATTGCACCACAGGAGCAATGCAAAAAAAGTCACAGCAGATCTGAATACAAGTTACTCATCATTTGTGTTGGTTAGCGCTTAGTCCCTTCAGTGCTGGTAAAAACATGTTAATGGACCTCTGCATAAATGAGAACCATACTTGGAAACACCAGTTTTCAGTATGCACTGTTGCCATGGATGTGTTGAGTTTTATTGAGTTACTAGTTACAGATGACTTGAGATGTAACGCACTGTGAGCATCAGCGATGTAGTTAGATCATGATCACAAATGTGTGAGTGAACTTTGCTACATTTGACAAGACAACTGTATTTTATAGCATGTAAGTATCGTGTGTGTATATGTATATATTTATAAGTTGATCTTGATGTGATGTGCATAGAAAGGTCAACACAATAGGAGAAATAAAATTGCTAATGGGAATTAAATCATCTCAGATAAAGTAACTTTTCAGGCTAAAGGGGGAGTATAAGAGAAAAATACATAGATCTCTGAATTTCTTTTCACATACTCGTGGTAACCCAGCTCTACATACCATAGGATTTGAGAAGTAGTAACTGTTTGCCATCTATAACTATGGCATTTCTTACTAAAAGTGTGTGTGTATGAGGTTGTAGAACACTGCTACGTTACGTAGCTGTGAAATGAGTAAAAATGACCACAGCAGCATTAGAAGGAGGATGCATCCCAGTGTGTTGACAAAGGCAGCTTTAGGAGCTGATTGACAGCTCTTCAGTAGAAAGTGACTGGAGACTTTCAGACTGTTTTTCTGTACAGATTGTTCTTTCTCTGAAGAGCAGCTGAGTGCATAAATTGTGTCGCTTCCAGCAGCTTCTCTCCCCAGTGGCTGCAACTTGGAATTGATGGGCCAGTAAATGATAGCAAAGTGGTTTCCCTCTTTGCCCATTGTCTTTTTCATCTGTCCCATTCTGGTTGCGTGGCAATTCTGGCTTTTATTATCAGACACGGATTTTGCTCACGGCACCTGCAAGTATCAGCCTCTCGTGGGTTTTATAAGGACAGTTCCTTGGCAGTTTTAGGCATTTAATTAGTGATTCTAGGGGACCTTAGTCAGTTTTGCCCTTATTGCCTGAATTTAAGAACCATCTGAACAATGATCAGTATATTCGGGATTCATTCTTGTTTCTGCCCTACATTAGAAAGAAGGAAAACTCATAAAGTGTTGGAATACAGGATTAATCCACTCCGAGAGACATACTGTGTGACTTCAAATAATTTTATTCTTCAAATCTATTAAACATTAACTTATAATGGTCAAACCTTTGTTTCTTAAATACAGAAACATAAAAAGCAATCTCATAAACCTATTTTTTCTATATGCTTTAATTTTTATTCGAATAAAGTCAAATAACTTCAGTTGTGTATGTTAAATGTATTGATTTTTTTTAAAAAAGCACATTGTTACATTGATGACATTACATGGATCCGTTAAGAAACATGATTTCCCATTAAATTTATGTTTAATATACAGTGCTTTTTTTTTTTTTTTTTGTGGTTTACAATATTTTAAACTTGTGAGTTGTATGAAGCAGTGTTAGAAAACATTAAATTTTGAAGTGAGCTCTATGAGCATATGAGTAAGCTCAGGAAAGGATTTTCTCTTTCTTTTTCCAACTGTATTCCTCTGGAAAAACTTGCGTTGAAGGCAGCACTGTGGTGTAAACCTGTCTATTTGTTCTTCCAGAAAGCCGGGGCTGGATACTTTTCAAGGCAGTTCTGTAAGACGGATGCGTGGTTCTTGTCTTCGGGTGCTGAGGTTCCTGCCTTTGCAGCATGCTGGGGATGGATGGGCTTTTTGGGAAATAAATCAATTCCTTTCTCCTTGAAATAGTAAAAATGGTAGGAAATGGAATTTATTTTCGACTGTAAACTGATTCAAAGCAGGTGTCCTTTTCAGTTGGGTTGCTTTCTCGTATTTACTGGAGGCCAAAAGCTGATGACGCTGCTATAATTTTCCGTGTGTCCCCAGTACTTTTGAGTGTGATACTTTCTATAATGCTTCTTTGAAGCTGCTGCTCTTTCATCTGCCTTACTGCTGCTCTGGCATGCCTGAATCTCTCCTTGTGGAAACTTGGCTGGAGACAAAAGTGAAAATAATAGTTTTAAAATGGCATGGAGAAAAGTTGAGGGAAAAGATGCAAATATTAGTGAAATAGTTAGCGAGGCTGTATTCTGCTTTGGGCATTGTCCATCTCGATTTGTGCAGCTGATTGGGCAAAAAGACAAACCAATGCAACATTGAAATAGTTTATCTTTCATCAGCATTCATGGATAGCGAGCTGGTACAAAGTGTTGTATTACACAGAAATAGCTTGCCATGCCCCGTCTACTCTTCGGTTAATTTACTTTGAGTAGTAAGAACATCAGTGAATTATGGGCAAGAAAACGGAAGGATATTGGGTCATGTTGAGCTTTTGGTGCAGGAAAAGGATCAGCAGTGACTGTATCTTGTTTATGTTTGATACATTTCATCTCTTGCTGTTGCTTTTAGTATTTCTTATTAAATGGATTTATGGCAAGTTTTAGTGTGATTTTCTAATCCTGAACTTTTTCTTAGACAAGATGTTTTTGAAAAATGCTGTTGTTATTTGCTGAGTCTCCTTTAATAAATGAGAATTTTAAAGACTTTTTTTTTTTTCTGGTCCCGTTGGATGTCTGCTAGTTTAATTTATTAATAGGACAATTCATGTTGAAATGTTCAGTTTGGAGCCTAATCCAAAATCCTTGCCATTGCAAACATCTTAATGTGTGTGACACAGATATTGCTACTGCTGTGTCACAACCATTTTATAACTCCCACCCTTCCTTTTATTTGGCACATACTAGGTAAAAAGAGCTCCATACGGCGTACAGAATGAATAGCTGTTTGAGAGTCAGTGTGGCGTTCAGGAAGGGTAATGGCAATGGAGAACGAGGTTTGCTTTCATTCAGGTACTGTGGACATCTGCTGGCCACATATTAACGTATTAATATATATAATATATTAGTATATATTATATATATAATATATATATATTAATAGAATGTGGATGCTGTTGTGGCAGTGTATCCTGAGACAGGTCTGGAGAACTGCCTTTGCATAGTATTTAGTCTTTCTACGTGACATTAATTCTTAAAAAATAATACAAAGACATCTTCATTTGAAACTTGACTGAAGGTTGCTGCTTCATTTGAGGGAGGCCAACAAGGAACTGTTATGAAGTGACAAAATTGTTTGGCACGTGGTAAATTACCATTATTCCATGTGCTTCATCACTTGAGTGAAGAACCCCTGCCTTTTCAACTGTGAAGATTTAACTTCCAGATGAGCTGATCAGATAAAATAATTAATATTGTATAACTGATATATATCCTGAAACTTGCTCCCTCTTTCCTCTCTTAAGCACACTGTTTTCCTGTTAATGTACCCCCCTGCTGCAGTATGTCTTGTTGTAGGTTTTATTCTTGCAAAGTCAGGACCTGAACACGTCTGCTGTCTGTGGTCTCTCTGAATCTCCCATCCGATAGTTCCAGAGCATAGACAAGCAAGGAAGTCAAGATACCAGTGTTGAAATCTGGGTTTGCATTTAAGATAATGTCCAGTTCAACTAATCTAGCAATAATAATGTGCCTTAAAATGGCTGCAAATGTATTTCTGCCTACTCAAAAACATCTTCTCACTGGTAGCACATTATAGAGGAGCTGTAGCGTAGTTAAGAGTTGGATCCTTGCCAGTAGATGGAAGTGTTTTTTAGCATCTCTTCATGCTTTGAGCTTTTTCCGCATTTTTTAACATAGTATCAAAATTGCTTCTTTTCCAGTATCTTTCCATTTATTATAAATGATTCCAATTTGTGCTAGTTCAGACTACTTCAGTTTGATGTTGTAAACATTTTAAACGTTATTTGTTTTGTGGAGGATGATTTCTAATTTAATATTTTTAGAGCTCCTTCTATTCTTCATCCTCTATTCTGGGCACATCTCTGCTTGTCAAATTTCCCTTCAGTGTCTGTTTTGCTTTTGCAGTAATTGGCAGTCGCCCTCTTGGAGCTCCTGAGGGAAATCAGACCCGTAGGGTAGAACCAGAGCAGCACCCGAGTGATCCCACCGTAGGGCAGGAGACACAGGAGTTCAGCCAAGCATCACCCAAAGAGAGAAGAAACTGTGAAATGCTCAAAGTAAGGAAACTGGAACAGCAGAGGCATTGGGCCTCTTTCTTTTTTATTGATCTTAGGTCTCAGTAGGCACATAATTTTTAGGTGGAAATGGATGTGTTTTTTCCAAGAGTGTTGGAACCCGTGTGTATGATTTGTGAAAAACCTAATAATCACTAGGTTGTACATTGTTGTGAATATTCTTGGCTCTCTTTTGTAGTTATTCTCTTTGTCCTTGATTTTTGTTTTAGTATAGTTCTTTTACATTAACTTCTTACTGGAAAAAGAATTTGGCTCTGTTGTCAACTTGTTCATTTCTTTCAGGAAATCCCAACCTTATAATTTGCTTTTTTAAAATTGCTTTTTGTTTAAATATATTATTCATATCTGTAAGCATGCTTTGACTTTTTGCATTGATCTTTGTAAGGGGAAACAGCTGCCAAGAGTAAATGTTGAATTGTAAACAAAAGCTTGAGGACCTTCAGGTAGTTTCTTTTCAAAGCTTTCTTTGGAGTCTGGTAGTGACTGATTGGATCTGTGTTCTTCTGTGTTGGATAGTTATGGACAAAAAAGTTCTTACTTGGGAAGAATGGAACAAGGAAAGTGGATCAGAAAAACCAAAAATAATAAAGCTGTGCTGTTGTCCTGAATATCACCTGCCTGGAATACTCATTGGATCCGAGTGCTGGTGACAGCACAGCACGGTTCAGCTGTGGGTTGCTGGGTCTGATCCATTTCTGTTTGGTAAAGATTGAACTTTGTGGTTAATGTCTGACTGGCCAGTTCATGCGAAATGTGTTTGATGTTCATGATGCAGTTGACAGGCCTTGTCACAGATCACAAACAGAATTGTCAGTGATTGATCCACCTTTTCAAAGAGGTCATGAAAACGGAGCAATTTTCCTCCACCTGCAGGCCGGAAAGGGAGGTGATGGTGGTACAGACAACCTTGCCCCACTGCCACATGGACTTCACATCCCTTTGAAACAGCTCATAAATTCCCCTCCATTTTTGTATGTGTATGAAGCCTATTGGAAGAACTTTGTAATATAATAATTTCTGCTATTTTCAAAATATCCAAAATTCATCTTAGCGTGCAGAGGTAGAAATATACACGGCATCAGAAGTTTTACTTGCATACAGGAACAGCTCTGTTGGCATACAAAGCTGTGGGATTTTATTCTGAGTTTGCAAAGTACTACTAAATACTACACTCTTAGTACTACTGAGAGTGCTACTGTTTGGTTTATTAGTTTCCTGGAATTATTACCGTAGCTTATTTCTGAAAAGAATAATAAACAACCCTGAGAAAATTGTAGTGTAACGCTGAATGTTGCTTTCATGCACGGAAAAGTGATTTTTTTTTTTTAGCTCTCTTCATTTTGCTGGAGGTTTGTTGTTGTTTTTTGGTTGGTTGGTTGGTTGGTTGGTTTTTTTGTAACACATACTTCTGCTTCATCAGAGCACTAGTAAATATTTCAAGTACCTAACAGGTGAAATACCAGCACCAGCAAACCTTAAAACATGAATTTAACATATCCCACTCGTTGTTCTTGTTCCACTGTTTGTCATAAATTAGTCTTGACTCTTTGCTCCTGGCTGTGTTGGATTTCTGAGCTATGTTGACTGTTAGGATACAGCCTGTGAAAATGAGCACCTGGCCCACAGAAATGCTGTAGTCAGAAGGACAAGATAGTTTCTTCTGAAGACTCTTTTTTACGTTTTGTTTTGTTTAGTTCTCCCTGCTGTTGAAGGTTGATGCCACTGTGGTATTTGAGAGAAGGAGCCTTTAGGAAATGAAGGGAGCCTCAGATTGTAGGGGGAATAATTTGAAGACAAACCCAGTTCAGCTGTAACAAAATCAGTGGGAAGCTGATGAATACAGTTTAAAGAATTCAGAGGGCTGTGAATTTTTGTTGATTATCAAAGCTACCAGCTCTTTATTTTTGGAAGGCCTATTGTAGTCTAATATAATTAACTTCAGAGGCTAGTTTTATAAATTGAGAGTTACAGTCAAGGTCATCAGGAATACAAGGACAGCAGGAGTTGCTGCCTCACTCTCTGGGTTTACAGTTAAATGAAGAATAATAGTGGGTAGGTAGCAATGTGTTTTTTATTTGCAGCTTTTTTCACCAGAACATTGCAGTGCAATAGTGGCATAGTGCATAGATCCCTGAATTTAAAGCTGCAGATGTAATCCAAATAATTTGAAGGGTTGCAGTGTTTGCCAAATGTGC
Organism: Patagioenas fasciata; assembly: GCF_037038585.1. Lineage (NCBI taxonomy): Eukaryota > Metazoa > Chordata > Aves > Columbiformes > Columbidae > Patagioenas > Patagioenas fasciata. Next base: position 22,475,297 of record NC_092525.1, on the reverse strand, counting down.
CTGTGCGAGCTGCAGTCATGCATTACGAAAACATGGTTTGTGGCAGAATTACCAATCATAAAATACATGTTTATATTTTCTTCCTAGGATCAAGCAGAACACACTGATTCAGCAGAACTGGCTGGTTGTGCTGCAGTCATCATGAGTAGGCACAGGGTCATTCGTTTCTTAACATATATATAAGAGAAAAAGGTAAGAGGCAAGTTCTGCTTTAGAATATAAACATTCAGGGGTATGTACTTGAAATGCACATATTTTTATGTATGCTTATGGATATATGTTTATATACATACGCCTCTATATATGGATATATCTCTTCTATAGAAGATGATGGAGTATTTTTAGCATGTTGTTTTGGTTATTATTGAGAGTAATTGCCTTGTTTTAGAGCAATGATATGTCTTATTTTGTTTGGGGGAGAGGGGAAGTGGGCAAAATCTTTCTTCCAGTCTGTGCTGTAGGCAGATCTCATCAGTTAAAAATACAGCGATTGCTGAGCTCGCTGAACAAGCTGTTTATTACAGCAAAGGTACTTGACTTCTTCCTCCCGGGGCAAATAACAACCAAGATCACTAAAGGGAACTGGAAGAATATGTGGGAAGGAAGTTCTCAAGAGCACTAGATCTAATAAATTGTCTAGTTGATATGTAATTCCATGTTGTCATGCTGTGGGAAAATGACATTTTCTGGACATCTAATTTTTATCAGGATGAACGAGCAATGTTTGGTTTCTGTTTGTTCATGCCCCTTGTGACTTTCATCTTGGGAGTCTTTCATCTATATTTTTGGTGAGGACTATAATAAACTACTTGAGTATTTTGTTTAGTAAGAGTTTACTGAAATGTGTATGTTCACTGTTTCGTATTGAAGGAGAAGTCTACACAGGACAGCATGACAGAAAGTCCTGAGATCTTATTCTGGTTCTTTACATACTGTTTGATTTTTAGGCCTTTGCTATGAGGCTAATAGTTGTATGTTAGTATTGTTTCCTTATGGTGCATTTTTTATTACAGCGTTTTAATGTGATTTTGTGCCGGTCATCCACTGTTAGAGTCAAGAAAATGTTAAAGACTTCAGGCTGTCAGTTCCAGTGGTGAAAACATCTTGAGGGTAATTTAGGATGTGCAGTGCAGAAGATCATGGGTTATGTAATTCCTTATTGTAGAGACCAAACCAAATATTAGTCTCACCACTTTGTGGGTATCACACAAGGCTTATCTCTTTGTACAGCTCTTTTCCCAAGCAGAAGCTGGCATGTGGGATATCTGAGCTGTATTGTGAGGCAGTCTCCAGGGTTAAGCCTGTTCAGAATATAATCTAATTGTAAGGAAGGTTTTTCTGCCCTTTACTTCTGTCTCCTTCCCTCCCCACTAATCAGTTAAAGTTTGTCTGATGTCTAAATGCGATGATGACTAGGATAGTAATTCTGGACACACATGGCACAGACATTCTGGTACATGCACCTTTATTTTTAGACATTAGGGGAAAGTAAAGCATGTAAACTTGGTAGAATGTAACAACTTAAATTTTAGAGATGAAGATGTCCATGCTGTTCTATGAAGAAATTGATAAGTAAAACACAGAGTTTCTCAATTACACATGATCTGTGATCCAACAGGAGCCTGAAAATAATCTGATTGTGAAAGGCTGAATGTTTTCATTAGTTTTTTGCCATGAAAGACAGGAGATGACTCTGCAGTGGGTAACAACTGCTCTTGGGTTCTGAACTTATTGTACCAGTGGATGGTAGCCATTGTGTGTTTTTTTTTTTTTTTTTTTTTTTGTTTGTTTTGTTTTGTTTTTTGTTTGGTTGGTTGGTTGGGTTTTTTTTGCATAGAGAATTAAAAAAAAAAATGCCTCCCCTCCTTTCTTTTTTTAACCTTCTTCTTCATATAATTAGTCTTTTCTGCCACATCTTTGCATGGAGGATTGCATTTTTGAAAAACCACTTTATGCTTTTCACTGGATTGGTGATGTACATCTTCTTTTCCTTGCACTGCACTGGCACAGTATCCTCTTCATATTTTTCATCGCAATATATATTAATTTAGGAAGTGTCTCCTTTTTGGCAGCATACAGCTAAACTTGCCATTTAAATTTCTTCCTGACTTGCTCATGTTTTTCTTCTCAGTGTTCCAGAGTTCAAGTTGTGTGTTTGCTCGTCAGCTTCTCTCCACGCTATGGCTTGGAATAGTCGAGCAATACCAAAGAGTTTCACAATTATCAAGGATCCTTTGAAAATACCATTTCGACCTTTGTGGACTAGAATATAATAATTCTAAAAGTGTTCCAAACTTTTATAGTGATACCTATGAATTACAATCAAAAGTTTCCAAAGACCCATAAAGGAATATATTTATTTTTATTTATATTGGATATTTCATAAAAATATTAAAAATAAAATGCAATTTTAAATTATGGGGAAAGTAGCTACCCAGTTGTTATAGCTTGCCATATTAGAGCATTTTGTATTTTCTGTTTTCATCTTGAGTTGCTGGCTGTGCAGAGTTGAAAGTATTAGATCTTAAACTGGCAAAAATATGAGTTGCTGACAATGTATTGGTCAAGAAGCATTGTTAGGAACATGAGTACTTGTCCTTTTCTGTCAGGAAGAGGGCAGGAAGGACTTTTATGGATTTGGCAGTGTGTTTTGCCCTTGGACAGAAACTTCTGGAAAAGCATTGAGGGTTCTGTTCTTTTATGTAATAATAATAATAATTTTAGACATTAAACCTGAAGATTTGCAGCTGACCTTTTCTGAGAAACACCTACTTGCATAGACAATGAGATCTCATTCAGAGTGGCTGTCAGCTTAGTGACTGTGAGTTTAAAAATAAAAGATTCTCCATTTATCCTGGTACATCAGTAAGTGAAATAACAATAATGATATAAAAGCTCTTTTCTCTCTTCAGTTTGGACTATGAGCATCCGTCAGTCTGGATTTTGGCTCATTGCATGTTTGTGCACCAGTATTTGAGCTTCAGAATTCATATGGTTGCATATATTTGTTTACACGTAGCTCTCTCTACTTAGAATTTTTAAAAATACAGAAAAAATCCCTCTGTCACATTGGACCAAATTTAAACTCACAAATATTAGATATTTAATATCAAATAATATAGATGTTATAATAAGATAATTTCACAGAGATGCTATAAAGTATTAACCACATTGGGATTGTAAGGGAGTGGGAATAAAATTATAAATCTTCTTTATATGCTCTTGCTATTGTTAAGCATGTGGTCTCCTATGTCTGAAAATTTGTATTTTTCTAACGTTATAGAATCACACTTCATATAAAATTTAAAAGTCAATAAAAGTTATTGTATTTATGGTGAATTTCTAACACTGCTTCCTGTGGTTAGGTATATCTTGTTCCTAATTTGTATGACAATGAAAAAGCAACTAATACAGGACTAAATTTAGGAAATGTTAGGAGCAAGTGTGGCTTCTATTCTGCTTACTCCAGTGTGCATAAATTTGAGTTAGTTCTGAAGAAATTTTGTCAGGCTTTCACTCAGGTTTTGAAGCTGTATGAGTGGTCAGCCCTGAATTTTTCTAAATGTTTGAAAGTTACACAGAATCAAAATGAGTTACTTAAAACCATGTTTTCAGCAACTATATGATCAGCATCATTTTCCTTCCCCATCAGCCTCCTTGTCGGTAATCATTATCTTCTCTAAAATAAGCAAAACAGAACAAAAAAAAATCATCAATGCATGTAGCCTATTTCTTTGGGGCCACCCGTATTGCAGAGTTTGTGTTTATGTCCTAGTGAATGCCTTGACTGGATACCCTTTTTCTCTGTAAAAATGCATGGAAATCTGAGTGCGGTGCCTTCAGACAGCGTCACGGTTTAACTCCTGAGCACAAATATTTCATATGACACTTTTTCAGTCTGGCAGCTTCACTGACAGATGCTCTTTGCATCATTGACCTTAGCAGTAGGACTTCATTGATTGTTTGCTAGACTGGAATGTTATCATTATAATGTAAATTAAATACCTTATAAATGGATGTGAAATTATATGGTGTTTGGACAAAACAGTTAGACTATAGTGAGTTAGTTTTGATTGATGTTTAGAACTCTGAATGGAAAAAAAATCAAGCAAAATATTCATTGGGAGAAATTCTAGTCAACTTTTCGACCTTTGATATTTACTGAGCAGGTAAAGTTGCTTCCTATTAAAGTGTTGAAATGAAGGGAAGGGTGCAAAAGAACCTCCAAACTCTTGCAGTTTATAGTATTTGTATGTCTAAGGAGAAGCATCTGCTTTTAAAAATTATTTTGGTTTACTTGAAATGTGTATAGTGAATGTAGTTATTTCAGTTAAAATTATATGAAAGATTTTTTTCATACAATGACTTGGTGGGCAGGTTGTGGAGCTACAGTAGGTACCTAAGGGATCAAAGAATATATTGTCACAGTTTGAGGTCTGAACCTGCTTTTGGGGGAGAATGTAAAATATTGAGCTTTTTTAGACTTTTGAAATACAACTTTTGTTCAAGGTGGCCAGGTTTTCTATTACTTGTGTTATAATCTCTGCATCTGTGTACAGTGAATTATATGGCCAGTCATCTATTTTCCTTGCAGGAGAACTTAATCTAAAATCCCAGAGAAGAGGACAGATCTGAGAGTTTGTAAAGCAATAAGTCTAGTTTATATCTGAATTTCTTTGCAAAATGGTATTTTCTTTTGGGTGATGCATATTGCATTTTCTAAGTTGCTGTTACACTGATTTTCTTTAAAATTGGCTTTTGCATGTATTTTTAAAACATGATTTAATCTGATTGTATTAAACAGCATGTTATGTTGTAACATGATCATCTTTTAAAAACTCCATGTGTCAAATTTGAGGTCAACCTTAAAACCTGACACTCTGCGTTTTATGATATTTTAATGCATGATCTTTTCGTACCAATAACCTAATCATAGCTGTTGACCACGATAAATATAAAACTGTATTTAATGTTGTAGTAATTGAAATAGAACTGGTACCAGGTACTATGGAGGCAATGTTACAGTAAAATACAGTTTTATATTGGAAACTTCCTCTGCCATGTTTCTCGTGTCTGTTGGATCTCTGGTGTAAAAGAGCAGATTTGCAGTTGAGCTGGAGTCTGGCTGACAGGTCTGACACTGCAGAACAGGCTTCTCACCCGCTCCTCCTCCATTCCCTGATTGCACAATGTTGGGAACCAGCTCTGAAGAGAAGCAGGCCAGTTTGGGTGATGTTCAGAGAACAGATCACATCAAGGTCTCTCTTTGTGGTATATAGGTTATGGCACACATTTCTCAGTGCAAATGTCTTCACTGGTAGCAAATGTTTATAAAAACCAAAACAGGGTGTCCTGTTGCTACAAGCCTCTGGAGCAAGAAGACCATGTTCCTGCTGTTCGGGCGAAAATGTTATTTCGTACGTGAAGCTGTAGAAAAGTATTTAATGACTTAGGGCTGGGTTGGTGGTTGTGGTTTTGATTTTTTTTTTTCTTCCATTTCTCTCTTGTCATCATCCTTTCTAGCCTGAAAGCATTATCTTTCAATGAGACTATTTATTTCTGTGCATTTTGCTAGATTCCCAGCGCCTGCCTCTCAGGGAAACAAGGATTATTAAAGCAGGCATTTTAAGTGCTAGCACAATTCAAGTAACACCCATTAAGTGCTTTAACGACTTTCACAAGTATGAATCTTTGAAGCATCTCTGGGTAATGAGAAGTGACACAATACTGCTAGCCTAATGTACATTAAAAAATCAGAAGCACTGAGTTTCAACAACATGTTAAAAGCCACACGAGCTAATTGGTGGTAGCACAGAACCGAAAGCTGGATCTTCAGATTGTTGGTTGGCTTTGGGTTCTCTAGACTGTTATTTTCCAAGGGGTGTTAGGGTGGTTTTGCTTTTACCATTATGGTGATCCTGATGGTTAAACTCATTAATGTGTCAGTGCCACGTAGATGATGGTGCTGCAGTGCTGTCATCATTTGGGTTTTGAAATATATTAAACGCTGTTGCTGGCTTGGGTGACAGTACTAGTTAAATGTTCAGGTGGAGGTCGGTGTTTTCCCTGAACGTCAGAAGTTGAGGCAATGCCTTCAAATGCCCAGAGAGACATTGATAAGGAGGTAACAGCACGTGACTGGGGTTGACGTTGTTCTGTGCATTGTTGTTAAACGGATCTTTGCTCACCTGTTTACAGCGATGCTACTTTGGTACCTGCTGGTGAAAACTCTTCCTCTTTCCTCTCTCCCTGTTTATTGTGAGGGGAACAAATCACAGTCATCTAAATAATAACAAAAATTGCACTCGTATGTAGTGAAAAAAAAAGCTTGACATATGAGAAAAATGGTTTCCTTTATAGGTTGCATTTTACAGATCCTCAGCAAACAGTGCATGAGAAAGAACTATGTGACTTTCTTTTGTTACGTTGCCCTGAAGAGAAGTTTCTAAGCAGTCAGGGAATTTCCAAATTGCAGAATGCAATTTGATGTGCAGCCTGTATATAACTTTCTCCCAAATCCTGAAAAAAAATCCTTTTATTTTGACCTCTCAAAAAGATCTGCCATACTAAATGGAAAGTGCATTAAGCATAGGGACAGATGTGCATGTTGTTATATTGGTTTATAAGTTCTGTGGTGTAAAATACATTCTATTTTGAACTGGCATGGATTTGCAAACTCAGTTTGCTTAGTATTCTTTTATTCATCTGATGAGGATACCTTGCTGTGATAGCCAACATGTAAAAATGAATCTGTGTTCTTCAAATGTTGTTGCTGCAGACACCTGAGTAACATCAACACGTTTACTTTTTTATTTGTGTGTGGCAGGATTTTAAAAAAGTCATTGTTTTGCAAGTGTTTGCAAACACTATGGTCTTAAAAAAAACCTTTGGAGATGGGAGGTAGTAAAATCCAAAGCAAGTTTGGGGAGGTTGTTAATCTGAAGTGACAAAGTTTAAGCACACAAATAATTTTTATTCCTAGAAAATACTTTGGATTTATGCATGTAATGTATGTAAAATTTGATTTGCAAAGGACATATTTTCCCATTAAATCAGGGCAATAGGTAGTGGAACACTGCTGACTGAAGGTTAAATATCTGATTGCAATTTGTTCTCTGGCAGGTTCAGGCAGGAATCTGGTGGCCTTTCCCTGACAAATGGAGAACTATTTCCAAGCAGAGGCATATAACCTCGATAAGGTTTTAGATGAATTTGAGCAAAACGAAGGTGAGTCATTTTGAACAAGATCATAAATGCATATTAGATGTATTCTACACAGAACACAATTGAAGAAGGAGAGATCTGTGATACCCTTTTTGGTTTTGAGTTGCCAATTAATCCCAGAACTTGCAAAAAAATCTGTTAATTTTGCATGGTGTGTCTTCAGTATTTGTTAATAGTATTCTCTTCTGTTTCTGTTCATCTTGTTTACTTTTAAAAAATTTCTCTTTTAATAGAAAATCTTCCATACCCTTTTTAAAGAAAGGTTTTGTGAAGCTTGATCTTAGCGGCAATGTTTTGATCATTTATTTTGAACAAATCAGGCAAAACTTATTTTAAGCTGCTTTTGCAGTTTTGGAGACTCAAGCATAGAAATGTTTTATTAGGTTACATAAATCATATGATGAAAGTTATCGTATTTGAAGTATTATATTTTTTGCTTAGTCTAATTGTTACTTCTGTGCTGTCAAGGAAGTTGGACATTTTGGGGAAGTGGGAATCTTTCCAGGCATTTCTAGCTGTCTGGCGTATATTAATCGATAGCTTAAAGTTGTTTGTGCAAATTCAACCTGATACTAATTGGTGTCGGTCTGAACTTCTTGAGTTCCAGAAACATGATGGAATTTCACTACTAGTGTTTGGTCAAGGATGTTAGTTATGGAAGATATGTTGTACTGTTGTGCCCATATTTGAACATCTCTACGTTTATATTGGGAGCCTCGTGATGTGGCAGAGTTAATAGAACCTGCAGCTTTAATAGAACAGTAAGTTCTCTTATTTAAACACTTTTTCAGATGCTGCTGTTTCACCTACACTATTGGGTGCAAAGTGGAATCAGATTCTAGATCCACCGTCTCGTCATCTGTCGTTTAACCCAACCGTGGCCAATGTGAATGAAGCTACAACTCCTAATGAATGTCAGCAGAGATTAAAGTCTTTCTCCTTGTCTCATTCAGCGACCACACCAACAGCAGGAGAGGATCACTGTTCTAATGGAAAGGATTTTAGCGTAAGCCCAGAGACCCCAGTCATGTGGATTGATGATCAGGCAGCAGCAGATGATCAGTTAATTAAAAGAAATAGTAATCGGGATGATCAGTGTAACACTGTGGAAACAGGAGAAAAGAAATGTGGAAATATACCTTGCTTGCCAGAGGAGAAAAATGTACTAGTGGTGGCAGTCATGCATAATTGTGACAGAAGAACACTACAAAGTGGTGATTTGCTGGATTGTAAAAATTACAACAGCCAGTCCCTAATGGACACTATTAGCTTTACACTGGATAATGAAAACCGACAGAGTGATCAGTTTAGTGTTACTGTAAATGGATCCACAGAGAAAGATATAGATACAGAAGAGCAAGTAAATAGGCTGTGCACTGAAGATGACTCTCTAAGTCATTTGATTAATGCTTCATCTGAAAGCCTGACCGTTGCTTGTCCCTCCTCTCGATTAAAGGATGACTTTAGTATGAGTAAAGATTCACTGTTTCCAGAAGCTACAACTGCAGAGATTAATGCAGTGACTCTCTTACAGAGACCCGTTGATGGTACTGTTAAAATGCAAGAAAATTGTTTATCAGTTGAAAATGTTACTAGTAAAGCCATTCCTCAGAGATTGGATCTAGACGCTAAAAACTCTTCTTCTGGTTCAAGTAATGGAAGCTTAATCGTAGAAGAGGAAACAACCCAACAGCTACAGTCTAGGCTATCTGGACTCACTGAAACTTGTCAACCTGACGTGGCTGGAAGTGGCAATTACAAGGAATGTGTTGCAGAACATTTTGCCCCTGAGGATGTTAACGCCACTGAAAGCAAAGTCAATGAATGTGATAAAAATCATGGCGCAACGGAATTGGTCAGCGTGGCTGAGTGTTACCCTGAATCTCAGGAGATGACTAACTGGGAACCGACAAAGTTGAATGAGATGAATAATAAACAAACTCTGGGAGAGGATGAAAGACTTTTGCAGACGGAACAACCTGATGAGGCGTGTAGTAATAGCAAAGACGGTGGTGGTGGGATGGTGGAGGCAGGCATAGACTTAAAAGGGACTGGTCTAGATGAGCTTGAAGGGTCCAGTCTCTCTGATGTGATGGCTACATCAGCAGCAAGCTCTCTGTCTAATGGTTGTGATTCCTATGGAATGCAGAACCCAGTTGTTGCTCATGTTCCAAAGACTTTACCCTCCAAGGAAGACTCAGTAACAGAGGAAAAGGAGATAGAGGAGAGCAAGTCCGAATGTTACGCTAATGTTTATGAACAGAGAGGAAATGAGGCCACAGAAGGGAGCGGGCTTATTTTAAACAGCACTGGTGACCACATAAAGAAAAATTATTTACACAATCTTTGTAGTCAGGTTTCATCCATGCAAGGGCAAACTTCACCAAAACCAGTGACTAATCTGCAATCTGTCAGTGTTCCTTTTGGTGGTGCGAGGCCTAAACAACCTACAAATCTGAAACTGCAGATTCCGAAGCCATTATCGGACCACTTACAAAATGATCTTGTTCCCCCAAATTGTGGAGGTAATAGTAAAAACAAAAATGTCTTTGGTAAGACACAGTTAAGGGACCCAGCAGATGTGTTTCCTGGTGAAACATCTTCAAATGCCTCTGTTACTGATACTAATGGGGAACATTTGGAAGAATATGAATCTGGAGTCCCTAGTAGTTCGTGCCTTGCAGTAGCCCCAGATAGTCCAGATAATGATCTCAGAGCTGGTCAGTTTGGAGCTCCAGCCAGAAAGCCTTTTACGACTTTGGGTGAGGTGGCTCCAGTTTGGGTTCCAGATTCTCAAGCTCCAAATTGTATGAAATGCGAGGCCAGATTTACATTCACCAAAAGGAGGCATCATTGCAGAGCCTGTGGGAAGGTAAGTTCATGTTTTGTGAGTAAGCTCAGAGCACCCTTTTTCTTTCTGATACTGCCCAAAATCAAATCAGAGGACTTCCTAAGCCACTGGCTGTAGTTACCTGTGACATCTCTTCCTAAAAAGGAGTTTCTAAGCTCTAATCTATTTAGGGTTCTAATAGAGAATAACTAATTGTTGTTTATACTGAAGAAATTATTAGCATGTATGAGCAGTGTATTTTTTGATTCCAACAATCAACATTGTTGGGTTCATGTTCAACTGCTATAAAATGGCTAAGTGTAGGAAACTGATTTGCAGAAATTGCTGCATTCAATAATCACATTATGGATACTGAAACATATTTATGTGAATTGGAAGTGTGCTGTTGAATTGCCAGGGTTCCTGCTGGTTTAGATGGCTGAAGAATTCTGTTCTTTTAAGTCTTCTTTACTAACTTTTCTCATATTGCTTACATTATTTTAAAGAACATACATTTGCTCCTGGGAAAAAAGTGTAGTCAATTATCTGTAAGTTGGTGTATGTACATATGGTGAGAAATTCTGTAATGAAGACAACTAAAACAGAATTTCTGTAGTGTTTTGTGTTGTGTAAGAAATACAACATTGTTTGCTTTTTTTTTGAGATTTTATGTATGTGCTATTCTCATGTGGCAAATTTATGGTAAATGATTAACCAGGGGCATGTGGGAACCAGGAATTTAGGAAAAAATATGATGATTCAAAAGCGATAAACTAACACTCTTGTCAAGTAGATATCAATGTATACCTTTAAGATAAAAGAAATACTAAAGCCCACTAAAAACTAGAATAAAAGTAACTTGAGTTCATTTAGGCCCTACCCAAAGGTTTCTGAAGTTACTAGACCTCCTGACTGCTATGGGCGGTATCTTTTGATGCCAGAAGAGTGCAGGGAAGCAGAATGACCTGAATGAAGGACCTAAAAGAAGCGAATGTATTTGGAGAGCTCACACCCTTGCGCTGCCTGTTTCTGGGAGCAGCCTGGCAGGAGCGCAGGTTTGCTCCTCTGTCATGGGCAACGTTTGTGTCCCTTTTGTCCCTTTAGTAGCCCAAACGCGTAGCACTCAATTTCTTCATTGCAACACCAGAAAAGTAGCTTTTATTTGAATTTGATTTTGAGGTCTGCTGAAAAATCTGTCCCGGGACACTGGAAACCTTGGGAATCTTGCAGGGTGGTTGCAGTGGAAATCCTGACGTGGAGCTTGTAACCGCAGGTGATGGATAAGCGTCGTATAGGGTACATGCCTACCTCTCATGTGCCTTTTGCTTAATATCAAAGGACTCCATCTTTTTTTGTTGCAGTTAAGGAAAATCTGTAAGGTGTGTAAGTTAAAGGACTGTCCATCATTTTAGCTTTGATGCATTAACTTATACTGTTTGTTATTTAGGTCATTCTTTTTTTAAATGAGTTTAACAAACGTGACAATTTTCCTTTACAGTAATGTTTTCCAGTTATTTTTGTGTTTCAAACAAGTTCATTGCTTGGATTTAATGGCTTCCCTGTGATGACTGAAGCCCCGAGCTGCACAAATGAGAAGCAGAAGATAAAACTATCTGTAAACAAAATGGATAAAACATGCACAGATAGAGCAAGGTCAAAAAATGTAGTGTGTTTTTTTTCCTTTTTTAAACTTCTGAAGACAAGCCTTGAGAAGAACTACCAGCATTGTTTTGGATGATATGTGTGGAACGCATAAAATAAAAGGTCCTTCTGCTCTGTAGACAAACTTGTTTCTCAGATGTGAAAAATACGTCACATATTAGTACTTAATATTCTCAGAATGTTAGAGTAGTCCTTGGAATGGTTTGTTTCTAGAAGCTTTTGTTAGCTAATGTGGTCTGGGCCAAATTTGCATGTGTGCAGTCAAATAATACTGCCAAGTGCTTTATGACACTTAATTTTGGTAATGATTGTGGGAGGAAAGGGACCAAAGGCATTGCCAGGTAAGCTCTGGTGAACCTGGCTGCTGTGGCCTGGGGCGTGGCTGTTCCCATCTCCCTGCTCTTGCTTTCTGGTTAAGATAACCTGGTTAAGATAACCACCCCCAAAGCTAGTCATGTTGTCCATATGCCTTTGGGGTAGGTAACTACTGAGTCGCAGCGACACTTCCACTGTTAAATGCATGAATTTCACTTAAATAATTGGGAAGTTAGTGTCTCAGCTCTTGCAATTAATTGCTTCCAGGGGAAGTCATGGGACTAAATATTTTTGAACACAAGCTTTAGCATGACAGGGTTATTTTAAGCTTTACTAGCATCATGAGAAATCATTGTAGTAGCAATAAATGTATCTCTTTTATTTGGGAATGAAAACTGCATTTAGAAGTTGAGTGGCACCTGGGAAGTCTGTCTCTGTTTTGAAGTTCAGGATAATTGCAAAGTTAATGGAAGATATGAACCTCAGGGGACTGGCAGAAAGTAATACACTTACAGTAAATTTCAAATTAAAATTAAGAACTTGAAGAATGAGTGTGAACACATTAATAAATTTTACCTCATGGTTTTATGTATTTTCTATTGTCAGATGACAATATCATCCTTGATAGGAAATCGTTGACAGGAAAACCAGAAAATGTATGTCATATTTTTACTGACAACCAAAACTATATTATTCCACTAAAATACAAAAAACTCAGCAAACCCCCTAGCAGCTAGTGCTTCAACAGCTCCCAGTGAACCTGGAAACCCTAGTAACATAAAAACTTGCTTTGACACCGTGATGTTATTCTTTTATAGCACAATATACTGAGTTAATGACATGGTGATCATTAATAACAAGACTGAATTGCTTGTTGTGCTGGGTTGTGTTCCTCATCTGCGTTCTGCTGTGAAAAGGCTGATGCAGCCTAAGAGAGGATATGTAGATGTTCTGTCATTGCTTCTGTTGTCACTTTTAATATTCAGATTGTTGCACTTGGGAGCTTTGCTGAATGCAAAATGTGTTGTTTCGTAAAGAGTCTTAAGTTAGAGATTAATTTATGTTGGTCCTTTGTGTATGGTTGAAGACATTGATTTTTCCGTGTTCATTACTGAACTTTTGACTGAAAGAGAACTGATGATGTCAAATGTCTCTAAAATATGCTGTGATGTTGTTATTGATATTCCATAGAACGCTTGTAAACTGGGATAAAGTGTAAATGCAGAAATCTGATTTTTTTAAAGTACATTCACAGATGTGGAGGAATTGTTTATATTTTTGCTTGAAAATGTCAGTGTATACACACCTGTATTTTGTTTTTGAAATGTTTAGGTTGACATAATTAGGAAACATTAATACTGGTTGAAATGAGACAGGGTGACCTTTCTTCACATTCAATTTTCAGCTCTTATGGGGAACTCAGAGCTTATTTTTTATGTGCTTATTTTAAACACTTGCCACTAAAATACTGTAAAGGTAACAGGCTGCAAAGTGGTTGTTATTTGGTGTGATCTTTAGCTTGGCTGAAATTAAGTTAGGCTTACATATATTTATATATGAGAATCCTATGTAGTTTCTTGTCTATATTCCAGAAATACCTCTACTGAAGTCATGATTGAATATTTTTTTTATTAAGAAAGCATTACAGATCATAATAACACATAGTGAATTGTAGATATAATATCCACCTATAATTAAAATTTGAAATTCTCTCTTGATACCTGAACTAATTTCTTAGGTAGCTGCTGCTGTTACTGTATTTCCTGAGTGGGACGTTACCTTTCTGCATAAAAATGGGTACTCATCAGTATCTTCATATCACCTGAATAATAACCCTAAGGAAATACCAGTTTTTTTAAAACAAAGAAAATAATCATTAAAGCACCTTGATTTGTCTGTTCTTCAGGACTTTGAGATTGCAATTGCTGTTGTAGGCCTGCAAGTGTTTGGTTTAGCTCATGTTTTATGGTTTTGCTTGTCTGGAGGATGCCTGACCGCTGTTTTCTGCCCAGCGCTGGCTGAGGTGAGCAGGGCAGCAGGATCAGTGCCAGTCAGCTTTTTTAAATGTCATTTTATATGTCGAACATGAACGCTTAAAACATTTTGATACATCCACTTAAATTCCAACTGAGGAATAACGTGTTATATATGAAGAGACTAAAAAGCTGTGATTACTAATACAAATGAATTGCTGTGCTACTAATAAAAATGACTTGTTTGAATTACTCTGTGCCACAGCAGTCTCTCATATAAAGAAAACTTGTGCATTTAGACATAGTTGATTCTAGAAAGTACTCATGCTTTTTCTAAAACTGAATTTAATTCCCAAATGGTTAATTCTGTGAGGGATTGTGAAGTGGTAGGAATTTCTTAACCTATTGTCGTTTATGCCAAATGTATTTTTAAAACACGGTATCAGGACCATGTGCATTTATGTGTTCCATGTAATACCGCTTCATCAGGATTGGTCAGAAAGGCACCCTGGGCAGGTATTAATCACTGATGGGAAAATACTAAATAATTTACGTCCTCATTTTGTGTTTCTGAAGCTTTACAGATGTTCTCTTGTCTGAATTCATCAGTTCATCACACGTTTTTGAGCAACGCTGAAGTTTTTCCCCTTTGGTTGCAGGTGTTCTGTGCAGCGTGCTGTAGCCTGAAGTGCAAGTTGTTGTACATGGATCGGAAGGAAGCCAGAGTCTGCGTGATCTGCCATTCCGTGCTCATGAACGGTGAGTGGAGAGAATCTGAGATGCAGCACTTCGCTGGCTTTGTGTTGAGCTGCAGTCATGATATTTAAAACAAACAAAAAAAAATCAAAAATACTTCACTTGTGTGGGTAAGTATGCTAAAACAGCAAAGGCCCTTGAGAGGTCAGCGTTGAGTCCCTGTGGAGCGTGGGGAATTCCTAAACTAAATATGATTAACAGAATCTGTTCTGAAACAGAATTAACGTAACCAGTAAAAACTGGTAAGGTTGCAATGAGTTTGGAAGCTTTCATTTGTGAGTGCCATAAAAAGACCGCAGAAACTGTGATTTTTTTTTGGGGGGGTCGTTCTTCCTTTAAATTCAGGAGCCTGCTATCTGTCCTTTGATGCCTGAGTGGATAACCTCTTGCAGTTTTGTATGGGATGCCAAAGGGAAGAGTAATGCAGTTGTGCCTCTTTTAGATAATGCATTATAAGAAACTGTGAAAGTAGTATTCATCCACAAATTAATCCAGCTCTTCTTCCTTCTTAACTGCTTAGTGCTAGAGGAGGAGGTCTTGCCTAAAGACCTGTGCACAGATAGGTTTGGATTGAGTTTGGATTATTGCTTTGGACACATTCCTGGATGGTCTGTCAAACCCAAGATGGTGCTGTGACCACAAGCCTCATGTGAACGTGGAGATGTGAGAGAGGTCACAATAGTTACAAAGTTAACAGGGAAAACATGAAGTTGTATTACCTCTGCTTGGTGTAAGGAAGGGCTGTGTTTGGTTTTGACCAAAGGGCCATGGAATCTATTCGGTATTTTGTCCTTTGTAGTATTAACACTTTAGATATGTGGTATAAATATGGGCAAACACAGAGTATCCTTTCCAGTGTGTCTTGAGGCATCTGAAAATCTCCAGAGCTGGCAGTTACCTGTGGGTGATTGTGCTGCCCAACTGACTTATCTTCACGACACTGAGACAGCTGTTGCTGTCTTTACCATAGGCCAAATGTGTAAGGTGACAGGAAATTGTAGGTTGTAATATATAGAAAATAAAAATGAGTCCTGATGGTGATGTTGAAGTGGGGCTAAAGTGTTATATGTTGAGATGGAGAAATTAGCACATTTCAAGGTGTACAGGAACAAGGAATTACACACACAGCTGGTTCCTTTCGGTGGTGAGTGGGATTTGTTTTCATCTGGGTGAAGAATCTGAAAATATTTCACTTGAAACCAGAAGGGTTCTTGTAAAAAGGCATAATAAAATTGATCATAATACAATTATTTCCTTTTAAAAGCCTTTCTGTCCTGTTGCCAGGACGGATGCACATTAATGGCAGTGAACAGTGACACCACTGCCGGGTTTATGATGGGGAGAGTCCTGCCCGAGTACTTGGGTGCACTTGCCCTGGGCAACCTCTGTGTTTCTGTCCCTGCTGCAGCATTTGTGATGGGGCTTTTGATTACTGGTCAGTTAACCTGAAGCCTGGTTGTATCTGATCCATCCTGATCCTTGCAGTTTCTTTTATTTCCCCCCTCCCCCCACCACTTTACAGCAGGCTAAGCATTAATCTTTGCGCAGTCTTGGAACTGGGGTTGGAAATGGCACTTTAAAAGCAGTTATTTCATTTGGTTGCTCTGTATCTGGTTTGTGTTTTACTGGGCTGTGGGGGGAGGGTTCTATATTTTCTGGCGTTTTGCCGTGGCCGAACTATGTGTTTAATAAGTTTCCAATGCTATTTTTACTGTATTTTCAATTGGTAGATTGCTGAGTTGGCACTTACTTGATTTAGAGAAGGCTTTAAAAATGTTCTTTTACCAGACTATGACTTTTCTAATAAAGGAATCGTAGAGATGTAACTGTGCATTTTTAACACTCTCTTCTTTCAGGACCTATACTCTAAATAAATACAGAATTGCTCTTAAAAAATAGTTCAGTTTTATTAATCTTAAATGGAAATGGCAATAGCTTTTCCATTAGCAGGCATTTCACTCTATCGAATAGTTTTGCAGGTTGATGGGAGGAAGCTGGAGGGGTTTATATTCCGTTGTGTTCTGTTTGGGGTTTTGATGAAAAAAAAAGGCTATTCTTGACAAAGAAATCATATGTATTATTGTTTGAGCAAATTGATTAAGGCTCAAGTCATGTCTTCAGAATTAATAGCATAAGGGTTTTTTAATACTTAAGAACATAAGTTGTTGATCTGTAGTGATCTGCTCTGAATATAAAGACAGGCAAGGTGCTTTTTCTCATGTACAAAAGATAAATCTGCTCAAGTATCCTGTAGGCTATAAAGCTTTTGTAATAGAAATGTCCATCTGTCCATACAGTGTCATAAATATACATAAGAATTCAGTGTTTTCAGTTAAATATTTGAAAAGGAAACAAAATGAAGCATGAGAAACTAAGCATTGTTTACATCAAAGAGTATTGTTATAATTTTTAGGAAATATTTCTGCACGAACAGGTATTTTTACTGCACAGGACCAGTGCTATATCTTCTCCTGCTGTGGATTTTCTTGCTTAATTACTGTCTCCTGGGCTTTTAAATAAAGGAAGAGAGATGGTCTTTGGAAGGTGGCAGGTTCCATACCTGCTGTAACTGAGAATTAACGCAGTGATTTTGGACTGTTAAATACCTTCCTTTATGCTCATGTTTCTTGTTCTTTGTTTGCTTTAGCTCAAGCCTGGGAGAACTTGATGAGTGCCTCAAGCCAGAGCCCTAACCCTAACAATCCCGCTGAATACTGTTCTACTATCCCTCCTTTGCAGCAGGCTCAGGCCTCAGGCGCCCTGAGCTCTCCCCCTCCCACTGTCATGGTACCTGTGGGAGTTTTAAAGCATCCTGGAGCAGAAGGTAAGAATGCTTCTTTTTTCTTTCAATTTGCCTGTAGTAAGAATGTGGAAAGAGTATCTGCTCTTCATCTGTTCCAAATACTCTAGCTAATGCCAGTTGTGATACTCCTGCCCTCAGCAGGGACATCAGGTTTTTAAGGGCAAGTAAACTATTCTCAGTAGACGTGTTTATACATGATCCTGCCACAGGGAATGCAGTAGATGATGTCTTAAGTCCCTTCCAGTCCACATTTCTCTATTTATTCATTTTTTCAGTTTTGCTCTTCTGTACTCAAATTTTCCAGTCAGTGTTGCTGTGAGATCTTAAATCCTATTTTATTATGTTCTCGCTAGTGGCTCAGCCTAGAGAACAAAGGCGTGTTTGGTTTGCTGATGGGATATTACCCAATGGAGAAGTTGCTGATGCAGCAAAACTGACAGTGGCTGGGACAACTTCCACAGGAACCTTAGCGGTGTCACACGATCCATCAAAGCCCATGACCAACAACACTTTATCAGCAGAAGTAAGGAAGCGTTGTGCTATTCACCACTCAAAATACCGTGCTTGCTTTGGTCGTGAGTAGCGTATTAGCTTACTGATCTGGGAAATATGTTGAGGCTTGTCCTAGTATGTGATATAGCAAATGTCCTTATTTTTTTTAATGTTTGCAGAGTGCTGAAACAGCCATATGTTTTGGACTATTATGGGGCAGAGCACTAAGCAGTGTTTGAAGTCTGCATGTTTGGTGACTGCCAAGTGTTTGGCTGTACAGCCTGTGTGTGAAGGCTATTTGTGTAACGTGTGTTTTGTAAAAGCTGAGTCACAGTCAGTAAAGAGTTTGAAACAAGAGGAATGTCATAGCACAAAGCTTTGTTTGACACTTCTCATAAAATTATGTATGCAGGGAAGTGCAGGTATTATCTCTCAACGTTAAATCCACCATATACCCCATGTGAGTGGAACTGAGACTTTGCAAAAGGTTCAGGTGGGCATAGGTACCTTTAGATTTTGTAAAGAAATGGATATATGTCATGCTGGGGAAGGGAAGCGCAGCCTTTTTAGTAACAGTTCACACACAGGAGTTGTCACATAATCGTCTCCTGTTAAGCCCAAATGACTTGGTGTTTCTGGTTCTCCAGCAGACACAGACTCTAGTCAGACAGCTCTAACATTTTTATCATTATTACTTCCCTAATGCTGTCTTTTCTTGTTTGTTTCTTGTAGACTGATAATGCTTCTGTATTCTCGGGAAATATAACTCAGGTTGGCAGTCCTGTTGGCAGTGCAATGAATCTGATTCCTGAAGACGGTCTTCCTCCCATTCTCATCTCCACTGGAGTAAAAGGAGGTGAGAGGATAATTTGGCAGCTAGCTTTTATGCTTACTGGTTGCAATTAACCTAGTAGTTACTGTGTTTATTTTAAAAATAAGATGCTTGCAGTGTGCTGAGTATTTGAAGGAATTCACAATAAGTACTTGTGTCTGAATGTTGTTGACGCTCATTTGCACCATTGATCCTTAGTAGCATCCAGGAAGAGCCCCATCTTGCAGTGAAATTAATGTAAGGAGTAAAACACAAAGCAAAAAGAAAATTAACTTCAGTGCAGAAATATGTGCTAATTTCTTCACTAATCGGACTGTGGGGAATGTTTCACACAGAGATACATTTTAATTAGCCTTATGAATATTCATGCTTCCCTTCTCTGAAATTGTCTTGGAATATCCGCTGTGTCTGAGGCATCCCTCAGCACTGCGTTCAATGGCACTATTGCACATATTGGCCCATAGTGAAGTTTTTAGTAGTTGTGGTGTCCCCTCCCATAGTATCCAAATGGAAGAAGATTCAGAAAATTTAAAACTAATTTTTGAAATGTTAAAAAGATGTATGTATTTGTTTATCTGACAGTTGCTTTCCGCAGTCTGATTCATTGTATCCTTTAATACATTCCTGGGATTAAGTCATTTTTTTCATCTTTGATTTTTTTAATGCCTATTAAATATTTTGCTGATACAGTGCATTTCTAATGTTAAGCTGGAAGTAACCTTTTATTGCAGGATGGTGTCAAAACCAAAATGTGAGCAGCGTTTAATTTCAAAACAAATCTGTTCCATCCTGCGTTAGCTTTTCATGTGGGTGCCTGATTATTCAGTCTCCTCCGCAAAAAAGGAGTGAAACTACAGTATACTTTTCAGCTCTTACATAGATAACCTCACACAAATCGTATTTTGTTGATTTTGTTTCATATGCTCTCACATACTGGATTTTCTTTGCAGCATTTTACTTCTAATATTCTAATTCTATTTAAAAATATTTCAAAAATATTTTTCCCATTAGAAAGCAAAATTGCCTTTACTTCTAGATAATTTTAGCTGGCAAGGTAATACGTTTCTTTCAAAATCTGTTTTCATCAGTGTAACTATTTTTTGTTAAAGCTTAAGTGCAGAGTAGATTATCATCACATGGATGAAAAGTTTTAATTTGCTAGTCATCTGGGCAGTGGGACACTACAGACATCTTTGAATTTTCATGTTGGGACCCATTTACACTGGATTTAGACCTTCTGTGATTTATAAAAAATATTGGTTTATGTTGTGTTCTTCCGTTTGTTATCTTCCCAGTAGTTAATGCGCAGAAGGTGTAACTTACATGACACAAAGGGTAGACCATGTGTTGGTGTTTGTAGTCGAGGACTGATGATCTTGTGCTTTACTGTGATATAAATACCAATTGTTAACTTCTTGTCATTTGGGATTTCGGTTGACACCGTGACAGATTTCTCACTTTGACTTTCATTTTCTCCTCCAGTTGATACAAAAAAAAAAATTGATTTATAGAATAAGCTGCACTTTTCTAAAGGATGTACAGGGGTTATGCACATAAATGCTATTGAAGTTTGAAAATACCAGCCTAGGAAACAATCAATCAAACCAGCAATACTTAAATAAGCTTTTTTTAAAAAGGTCAAAACAGCAAAAAGCAGTAGAATTGGGGTTATCTGATTCTAATGCAGAGTACTGTAGCAGTAAGTTAAGGACTTCATTGTGTGTTTATTTCTTCCTTTCACAGACTATGCTGTAGAAGAGAGACCTTCTCAGATCTCTGTCATGCAGCAGCTGGAGGATGGTGGCCCTGACCCTCTTGTGTTTGTTTTAAATGCTAATTTGCTGTCCATGGTAAAAATAGTAAATTGTAAGTTTTTATTATTAAATAAGGCTTGGGGTATGAGAGAGGAAATGTTATAATATATTATAAATAGGAAGAGCAGCATTTTTATTTGGTAGGATAATCTCTGAAAATGTGCATGGATTGAAAACTTTGTACTTAGCCATATTAAGTTAAATTACAAAGGTTTTTTCTAGTACTTTAGACATCAATACAGATAATTTTCTGTAGAAAGTATAAACTAGACTGATAAGGCTGTTTATATAATTGTTTGTAAACCTGGCAGCATCTGGTTAGATAGCAGTGGTTTTTTAGGTATGTATGAAAATGTCATTAGTATGCATACGTATACATACTTATTAGACAAGAGATTTCATTTTAATAACTTAGTATTCTCAATAACTGAATTGTGAAGCTTAGGGCATTGGTCATCACTAACATGCACGGGAAGCAGGACAACACAGTGACGTCTCATGAAAACCCCTGACATCCAGCTATCCCTTTTAAGAGAGAGACACCAAAATTATTCTGTGATTCTTTATCACTGTCTGAAACTGATTTAGCTGCCAGGATCATGTTACACACAGCCAACAGCCTGGCCTTTTCCAGGTTCCTTCATTCCCATATAGAACCTGTTCTTCAATTTGGATACAGAAACTGTTGAAAGTCTGCTCTGTGGTGTTGATCCCAAGAGCTGTAATGCTCTGGTGCTTCCTTAGCTGTAAGCTGGGACTTACTGAGCTGCTTCTGCTCTGGGCGTGCTTGCTTGTGAGGTAACAGATTTAGAACCTGATTTGTCTGTGTGACAGATACCACAACATGCTGTAAAACTGATTCCTAAAAGAGCTATCCTGTACTGAAACTTAGGCATATTTTTATGAAATGCTGATCTCCCGTTCTGATCCGTGTTTTCCTTTCTGCAGATGTTAACAGAAAGTGCTGGTGTTTCACTACGAAAGGCATGCACGCGGTGGGGCAGTCTGAGATCGTCATTCTCTTGCAGTGTTTGCCTGATGAGAAATGTTTGCCTAAGGATATCTTTAACCATTTTGTGCAACTTTACCGGGATGCCTTAGCAGGTAGGAGTGCTCTCAGTTAAAAATGGTTTGAATAGATGGTCATACTGGGTCAGATACTCACGTGTTTTGTCATTGAGGAAATGGCTATTTTTGTATAAAAAGCATATAAAGGGAGAACAAGGGTCAAAGCTGATAGGGGGCTGAGTTGTTACTGGATACTGGTATCCGGTGTTATATTAATCTCACCAAATAAAAGTATTAATGAGGTGCTGGCAACCTGGGGAGCTTCTCCAGAGATCTTCCAACCTTCCTCTGGGTGCCAGCAGAACAAAGAAGTTTGGGCTGTAAAGGCCACACATAGGCTGCTGCAGCAATGGAGCGGGAGGACGCTGCCTGTGACAGCTTTGTGTTCAGCAGCCATTGCTGAATGTCTGCTCTGGCAGCTTCTGCTGGGCGCTGGGGTAACAAATGACATAAAAAGTACATATCTGAAATTAGTACTGTACTTTATTTAGCAGTGAGTGTAGTAGGATACTAAGCAGGGCTCATGGGTACAGTAATGACATTGCTTCTAATAGATTTTTTTCAGCTTGAAGTCAGGGTAGCTTTTTAAAAGACACAGAAAATTTTGAGAATCCTTGTGGATAGTACGTTAAATATCCTCAACTCGGGTAGTTCGGAAATTAGACTGCCAGAGTGTGTGTGTCTATTGCCACGTTATGGAGACACTATTTATATTATAAAATAATACAAATAGATATGTATATGTGTGCCTGGAATGAATTGTGGGGCGTTGCAGAAATTATCCCTGAATTTCAAATTTTAGTATCTCCATTGCATGACTGTTTTATCTGAGTAAATGGCCTTCCACTTTTAGCTATTGTTGGACCTTAGGATTAAAAAATTGTTGCGTAAGAAAAAAAATGCAAGTATTTGGTTCCACTGATAAGAAAACAAAGCTAGTTTTCCAGAGATTAAATTGGATCACATTAAGATTTTATACTGAAAATATGTTTACGAAGGGTTTTGTGTATTGTTTGCAATGCCTTTGCAGTGACTAAATCCAGCACTTCAAAATAATGAAAAATATCTTTGTTGCCTAAAATGTCTTGATACAACAAAGGTCATTATGATGTTATTCAGAGGGAGGTAGATACGAACAATTGTGTGTGTGTGTGTATTGCAGATATAAATCCAGCTTGCTGTGTTTATTGAAATGAAGTTTTTTATAATTACACTACAGAAATACATAATTTATAACTCCTACATAATGTATTTGGAATTCTATTTTAGTGCTCTAGTGGTAGTAATTTGATATCCTACAACTGTGCTGGTGCAGAGAGCTGCTTACTATTGTACCATTCTTAATTGGAAACCAAATTTCACTGTTTCAGAATTCCACTCTGTAATGTTCTTTTGGTAGGATTTGCTTTGTGTTGTATTTCAAACGTAGAAGTGATAGACACCTTGAGTTGCTATGTAATACCGAACCTCACCGAAGCTTTTGTAGAACGTAGCACCTTGATAAATTCCTGGAGGCTTTTGTAATGCACTCTCTCGGTATCCATCCTTTTTTCTTTCCAAGTAATGAGTGCTTGAGAGGGAGAAGTATATATATTAGCATATTTGCAGCTCTGGCTGTTTTGAACATTATTCAGCCAGAGAGCCGGGATATGGAGCTGTGGGGGTTTCGATTTGGTGGCTGGAGTCCATTGGAAGCGGTCAGCAATTCTCATGTGGTGTGGATGGAGCCACCCTGCCAAGGTTAATTTCTGAGGTACTGTGCCTCTCCTGGCAATTAGGTAATAGGCATCTAGAGTAAACCAGAATTCCCATTAGAGGTTAGAGACTGTTTAAAACCCTGCCTCATGGTTTCATTTTTCATTATATGATATATTGGTTTAAATTTATCTTGCCATCAGGAAACTGAAATAAATTCTGTGGACGTTTTTTTATTTATCTCCTTTGGTAAATATTTTCTTAAAAACAGTCATAAAATAAAAAGACACATATAGCATTTTTTATTGGCCTGGAAACAAGAATCATGTTTAGTATGTTGATTTTGTTTTGGAGTGATTTGGGGTTTCTCGTTGTTTTTGTGTTCAGCTGTATACAGCTTTCCTCTTTTGTTTATTTGATTAGACCCCATATCTATAGCGATTTCTTTTTGCATGAGTCATGCTTATTTACTAGCTCTTCTTGCTCGAGTTTGAACCCTGTGTGCAAGCCAAGAAGCACAACCTGGTGTGTACTCATGCCTCTTCCCAGATGTTTCTGCTTTCCTCAGAGGATGCTTCTTGAGGCCGAGTCCTGTCCCCATGCTGGGCATTGCTCTCAGCCGTTTGCAGAGCCTGGTGTTACCTCGTGCACATCTCAGACCTGCGGGGAGGAGCATTTGGTCTGTGCCTTCAGCACTTTGCAGCTTGTGCTCCAGGTTCATCTCCCATTTCAGCGTGCACAAGGTGTCAGCCTGGGGCAGCACCACCCTGAACCTTCTTCAGTTTTCTTACGGGATGTCCTTAACCTCAAACTATGGTCTGATTTTAGGACTTCACAATTGTAAAACAACGGAGAGATTTTGAAGGAAAAATGGCATTTTTCACTAGGGGTTGTATACACGTGAGTTACAATAGATTGTAAAGTTGTTAATTAAGTATTAATTGCTGTTCAGTTTCCATCACTTCATCTTTCCTCTGGCCCCTCTGTCATCAAGCTCCCTGCTGTGTTGCTTTTCGTGTTTTGAAATTGAAAGCTAATGATTTCTGTTGTGGTTGTGGTAGTTGTGCTGCTGTAGTAGTAATCCCGTGATTATCCATGTCTGTTGGCTATAAGCCTGGCAGAAGGTCTAGTGAATGGAAAACTGAGAACGTCTGTCCGTCTGAATGGGCACTTTGAAGCAGTTGGATATGTTAATATAGAGCTGCCAGATAGGCCCTAGTGCATCAACTCCTTCGTGGAATGCAATAAATACCACTGTTACTTTTGTAGTGAAAATGTGAATCTGGCAACTGCTTGACATGGCTTTGTCGTCGCCCTGGTTTGGGGGATATTTTGAGTGAGGGTGGATCTATCCCGGGCAGTTTTGTGTATTTTTTACCCAGTCTGGTTTTAATTAAATAAGGTGGCAGTTAATACAGAGTAGATCTATAAAGAAGCCCATGCAGATGTTCTGGACAGAGAATAGGTTATTTGAGTGAATAATACACCTCTGGAATTGTAATGTGGAAAGATGCGCACAAAAATCAAACATCATTTAAGGTGTGAGAGTGATTGCGTGGAAGACATGTCTGAGGAAGTTTTGGATGCTGGTAACTGCTACTCACAGCGACAGTAAGTGAAGCGTTATGTCCCTTGCCAATATGAGTAAGTTTTTTCCAAATAACTTGCTGATGTGTTTCCATAAAAAGATGCTGAGTATGGTCAGAACTTTGAATGCTCAGTTCATGTGTTTTTCTCAATGTTGGCAGCTGCTACAGATGTATTCTGCCATCACATTACATTCATGGTCTTCTCACTTCTGCGGTGTGGTAGTGACTGGGTTTGTGTTGCTTTTCTAAAAAGTACGTGCTTAACTTGCTCTTGAAGAAGATCCATCTGGCAAGATTGTTGCCAGGTGAATATGGCTTTGCTGGCATGGTGTTCGGTACTTGGAAGTTCTTGGTTATTACTGATGGTGGTGGGATGAGGACAGACGGATGCAGCTGACTTCCCCAGCCCACATACGTATGCCTTCACTCAGACTGCGATGCTGATACCAGTTTTTTGACATGGGATTCAACAGAAGATATGATAGAATCACAGAATACCAGGTTGGAAGGGAACTTGGGCTCAGCTGGTCAAACCTTTCTTGGCACAAGCACAGTCTAGTGCAGCCGGCCCAGCACCCTGTCCCACTCAATCTTAAAAGTGTCTGGTGTTGGGGAATCCACCACTTCCCCAAGGAGATTATTCCAAAGGCTGATTGTTCCCATAATGAAAAATTTCCGTGTCCAATTGGAATCTGCCCAGGAGTAACTTCTGCCCATATGAAGCACACATTAGGAATTTAACCTCTCTGTTTTTGGTAAAAGCACCTAAGTGGCTTTACCACATATTGAGAGCAATAAACAAATGCAGGAATCTTTCTTTTCTTTTCTTTGCCTTTCCTGGTATAAACTATTTTATTTGAGTCCAGAGCATATTGCCAAGCTGATATGGAAAGTACATTGTTCATCAGAGGGAGATACCTAAGTGAAGAATTCAAACCAGCATGGATTGTGACTGAAGAGAAAGTCACATGAGTGGATAGAAGAATGTCTTGCTAAAGGACTTTATAGAGCTGCTTAGGATTTAAAGTCAAGGGTAACTAAGCGTAATTGACAGGAGAATAAGTACTGACCTCCTGCAGAGCTGCTTTAGATGCATCATGCGCACTTAAGGCACTTCCTAAAGAATATCAGTCACCTGATGTCAGGTGCTGGAACTTAATATAAGGAAAGGCACCTTTCTGTTCACTCTGACATTACCTCTTTAGAAAGGAAGTTGTGATATTTTGTAAATTAAATCGCATGCTCTTGAGAAAGATGGCTTTTTTTTTTTTTGAAGGCCTTTCTGACAGCTACACTTTCTCCATAAGCCTCTGAAACACAGTTCTGTGCTTAAAATGTGTAACAGTGCAGTGGGTTGAGACTGACCATGTTAAGTTGGTAATAGCAACTTATCCGTGGGGCCTTGACTTGGAACCACTTTCAAAGACATGGCAGAAAATGCTGACAGCCCCTGGTCTGCGCAGGAGTATTTGTGGGGCAAGCCCAAAGAGGCTTTTCAACTTGGGTTTGCTGGTTGAAAAGGGCACTAGAGAGGTGGGTATGAAAACACTTGTTTCTTCCCATGCTCTCCACATAGCAGGCTCTTGCTTGCTCTTCTAAATAATGAATTGCAGCACAACTACCTAATCCAAATAGTTTCTCCTCTTAATAGTGGTAACCTACTGGAGCTGGCACTGTGCGAGCTGCTTGTGTCAAAAGAAGTAATTTATAGTGCTGTGGTTTATGGTAGCAAAGTGCTGAACAGCTGAGTTGCAGATTCCATTCTGAGGGTTTGTTGGTTTTTTTTTTCATGTTTCTGTTGGCTGAAAAAATTCTTGTTAAGGCATCCCAAGCACGTGAGCCTTGAAGCTCCATCTCCTGAAAGGGAAAACATAAGTAGTCGTCCCTTTCTGCTGCAGCACTTGGCATCAGTCACAAGTGGAAATGTCTGATTGCTTTGTCATGCCGGTGGGCAGCACTGCACGGCTCAGAACGACGCGGTGTCGTACAGCGTCGCTTTGCCTGGCCTCTTGCACACAGAAAAGGGTGCAGAATTCAGTTTAGCAGTTCCTATGCTTCATACATTTGAAGGTTAGAAAAGATTATTATGGTCATGCCGTTGGCACTGAGAACCTCACCAAGTAATTTTACTATCAGGCCTGTGGCTTCTATTTGGGTAAGAACAGATGGGAAGGGAAAAAGGAAATATAAACGAAGAAGAGGAGATTAGTGAGGGTAGGTGGGAACTGCAAAAGCAAAGGAGTTGAGATAGCAAGGTGCCAGCAGCTATTTTAGATAAGAGAAAATCTTTCTCTTGAACACCGACTGATACATTGGTTCGTGGTCAGTAGCAAGATGCTTAGGTTAGTGCATTAGTAGTGTGTTCACTGGGCAAGCAGTGGTGTCACAGCACATGCTGACATGGAAATGCATTTGCACATGGGTAGAATGGATGATTTGCAGCAGCTGACAGCATTAGATGTGGCTCTAGTAATCATGTTAGTCCTTCAGTCTGACGAGTACCTACTTTTCATCAAGTATGCTCAGCTGAGCATTACAGAAATTGTAGCCGCTATAA
The DNA here is from genome assembly GCF_037038585.1 of Patagioenas fasciata. Classification (NCBI taxonomy): domain Eukaryota; kingdom Metazoa; phylum Chordata; class Aves; order Columbiformes; family Columbidae; genus Patagioenas; species Patagioenas fasciata. Next base: position 22,447,687 of record NC_092525.1, on the reverse strand, counting down.
GGGCTCTGGAATTTCATCTGGGTTGTTGGTGTCAGCTCTGGCTTGTGTTTATCTGTAAAATTACAAATCAGCTTCACAGGATGGTGACAAATGGTGAATGAGCTGCACCCTGCTGTGGGGTGCCTGGGCTGCCGAATCCCGTCACCTTCTAACTCAGAACTTGAGAACTTGGTTTTGCACAGCACCTTATGGGTGCAGACAAATAAATATTCCCCTAAGGTACCCACCAATTTTAATAGCAAGGAAACCCCTGAATTTATTTGTTAGTCAGAGTATAAAAGGACCCTTTTGTTTACAGTCCTGCTAGTAGCTGTATTTACAGTTGGAGGTCCCACGGTAATGTGAAGGAAGCAATCACAGAGTCACAGACTGGTTGGGGTTGGAAGGGACCTCTGGAGATCACCCAGTCCAGCCCACCTGCTAAAGCAGGTTCACCAGAGCAGATCACACAGGATCGTGTCCAGGTGGGTTTGAATGTCTCCAGAGAAGGAGACTCTACAACCTCTCTGGCAGCCTGTTCAAGACTCTGGCACCTCAAAGTAAAGAAGTTTCTCCTCATATTCAGATGGAACCTCCTGTGCTTCAGTCTGTGCCCATTGCCCCCCATCCTGTCATTGGGCACCACTGAAAGGAGTCTGGTCCCATCCCCTTGACACCCACCCTTGAGATATTTATAAACATTGGTGAGAGCCTCTCTCAGTCTGCTCTAAGGTGATTGTGCCAGGGTGGCCAGGAGGGAAGCAGAGGAGCACGGTCACATCTCCAGAGTGAGGGCAGGAGAAGCTGTATTATTCTTATGCCAGTGCTGGCTTGATGGGGAGTTGCTGTCACTTGGGACTTTCACAGGGGTTCAGTGTAAAGAACAGACTTGAGAGGGCTCATTGGTTTTCCTTTCCTTTGCTGGCCAAAACTGTACCTACTGTATGTATTTGCCTTGCATTTTTAAATGCTTGCGTATGATTTTTTAGGCTGTTTTGCAGCATAAAAATAGAGAAAGCTTAGCTTGACATCCTCAGTAATGCAAGTATGATCTTCAAAGCTGCACTTCTGTGACTTGTGTGAAAGGGAGAAACCCTCCAGTTACTGTCCAGCTGATGTGCGGGCTGGAGACATACACATCACTGCCTTGAGTTCAGATACAAACACGCCATTATGAGGTGGTGGAGAAAGGGCAGAAGCTCCTACTTAGTCTCTGCGGGTGGGGAAGCCTGGGGTTGCTGCAGGAGGCCAGCAGTGAGTGCCTCAGACCCATGAGGTTCCTCAGGACTGCTGTGATCAAACTCACCGTGTGCTCTGAAGTGACTTGTGTTTTTCTTTGGAAGTAAATCAACGCTGTTAATATTCACATCTCCCTATGGAGAATTGGGATCAGTTGTTCTGTACGTTATTTGCATGCTGTTGTCATTTGATAGAAGGAATCATACCATGGTTCTTTGCTTCGGTGTTAAATGCTGTGTTGGATGCTATAATAATCTAATCAACATTCAGATTCATTCAGCCATTCCAGTGTAAATGTTTTTTTGAAATTAAGAACATCAAAGAGTAAAAATGTGAGCAAAAATTAGTGATGTTTCTCCCTCGTGTCTCTCTCAGTTGCATCTTATGTTAAGTATACTAATTAAATAAACACTCTTTTGTGTAATTCTTAAAACGACCCAGATCTTCAATATGTGCCTGAGCAGGCACCCCAGTGGTTTGCCTAAAAGGAAGGACAACCGGTGGGTGTTAATCCTCTGACCAGTTGCACATCTCTCCCTTAACCACAGCTGGGTCTAAAAGTTTAGTTCAGTCAACAGCAGCTTCTGCACTGGAAACCCCTGGAATATCTGCAGATGCTGAAAACAGGGTTTCTTTGGGTGCTTTTGTAGTGCTGGGCAGGGGCTGCAGGTACCAGTTCCTCAGCAGCAATACTGGCCTGAGCTATCCTTCTTCCCTGGCTGTCGTGGCCTGCATCCTCCCCTCCGTCACGCTGCCTCTGCCGCTGGAAACAGGCACATCTCTGTGAAACCGGCAGAAATGGGGAAGGCAAGTGCCTGTGGTTGTACGTGTTGTCCTGGGACGCTTGCAGGCACAGTGCAGGTGCAGAAATGGAGGGCTGTGTGTGTGACTTCCTACCCGTGATGGTCACTAAGTACATGTATCACCAAAGGTGCATCAGCTGGAGATACCATGGCTTTGGTGGCTCTAGTCTATAATACATTATTCCATACGCAGGGAGGTAACCTTAGCTCCCGTGTGCAGCAGATCATTGTTTCTTGTGTGATTAATAGACATTAGTGCTTCAGGAAGCAAAGTGAGTTTAAGTGATTGGTTTTTGTCTCTTCTGAAAAACTCTTTAAATTCTTGATGTAGCTCTCAATCTAGTGAAGTAATGAGCTTTTCTTGTTCATAGGTAACGTTGTTGGCAACCTGGGACACTCCTTTTTCAGCCAGAGCTTCCTCGGAAGCAAAGAACACGGAGGGTTCTTGTACGTTGCAGCTACGTATCAGTCCCTGCAAGACCTGGTGCTCCCAACCCCACCGTACCTGTTTGGCATCCTCATTCAGAAATGGGAGACTCCCTGGGCTAAAGTGTTCCCCATTCGGCTGATGTTGAGGCTTGGAGCTGAATACAGACGTAAGTAATGTGCATTCTTTTAGCTGCAGTTATTTCTGCAGGAGAATACATTCCGGTTTAGAGCGCGCACACCCAGCCCTAAATTGTCACCTGTCAAAGCCTCACAAGCTTAAGCAGGCAAGTGAAATTTATGTTTTACACCCACATTGCATCCAATTAAACAGCAGGGCCATACTGAGGTTGTGATATGACCTACAGCCTTTTTTCACAGCCGTACTGGTTGATCAGGGGGATTTTTGTGGAGACAGATCAGGTTCTGAGCAACTGTTTGCAGCTCACTTAAGGACCTGAAATAGAATTAGGTGCACAAGAAGTCATTTAGCTGGTGTTGTTAGGACAAAGGAGAGCCTTTGAGATGAGTTCTTTCCATGTTGAAATGAATGAGCCTTCGCTTTTAGGTTTTGAAAACCATGCTCATTTTCCGGAGAGTAACAATATGTGTGCAGGGGTAACTGACCTCGCAATTTGTTGCAAAAATTCTGTTGCAACTAGTAACACATGGGCTGCAGAGAGTGTTTCAGCTGAACAAAATCTTAGCAGTTGGCATGAAATTAGGATAAAATCTTTTTCAAAAGACATTTGTTATTGCTGGAGCAAAGAGATTATCAGAAGTCTGACCACTGTCAGGGGCCAAAAATTTCATTCCTTGATCATCCTCTGTTTTAATTGGCGTATCTTTTAAATCTGAATTATGATGAAAATGGTATGTTAATTTTTTTCAAAACTTTTTAACAAAATAGGTTTTAGAATATGCTTTGTAAGGATTTTTAAATTTAATTTGTGATGTCTGGGGGATGTTGAGAATTTTTCAAAAAATACGTATGTTACTGGAAAGGAAAAAGAAAATCTTTAAAAATTTGCTTTCTGAGGATGATGACTGTAGGTTAAACTTGTCTGAAGAGACATTAGTGTTAAAGGTGTGTAAGTTTTTGAGTGTATCTATGAGGTTTTTAAGTAGTTTTTCCTGTCAACATTTAGAAAAACAAAGATGCTCATATTTTGGATGTGGCATCTGTTTTTGAGCACATAAACAAATGTTTTGATGTTCACAGAAATACCTGTTTTGAATATGCTGGGAAGCTGGGGTTTGGATCACTTCTTTAGCTGGGGTTTGGATTCAGGCATATTCACTAGTGCTGTGACAGCCGTCACTGCAGATCACTGCCTCGGTCCCCCCTCAGAAGGGGTTGCGTTTGTGTCCCAGGTTTCCTCCAATACATGCGCTGGGTTTGGTGGAATTGTCAGACACTGCACACGAGTTGGTCACGTCAGCTGCATGGTGTGTGTGCAGGACCCGTGATGCTTCCCAGATCAGCATGGAGAAGCTGGAGCTCATTTCTGTCAGGAAATCCTGATGATGTTATTTCCAACCTGCTGAGAATTTTGTAGCCCCTTCTGTCTACCCTGGGAACCGTGAATATGTGCAGCATTTTGGGAAATCAGGCTCGGTGGTTGCCTGAGGATAGTTTAGGCACCTTCCTTCAAACATTCATTTAGAAACCCTTGGCATCACGTCTTCCTGCATGAGTCATGTTTCAAGCACTGTTATGGCTTCTGCTGCAACATAATGTAGTGTAGCCAGATCCATACACTGCACTTTGAATCGCGTCATAGATATTTTACAAGTACGCCTAAGCCAAGGAACGCAGGTGTATTGCATTGCTGACATACCATAAATGTAGTTTTAATCGGTTTGACATACTCTTGTAGGCAATTTGCCATGTTTTTATGAAATTCTGAAAACAGAAAATGAAATAATCTCAGTATTATCACTTGAATATCACCACATCAGCCACAGACACTTATGATGCTGTAGTGGAGAGCAGCAGGATGGTCATAAAAAAGGGAGAAGCCATTTCCAAGCAGCAGCCTGAGAAAAGCCTTTCGAAAGGTCATCTTGGCCATCAGTGTCCAGATTGCTAGTTTCAGTCTTGCAGTGTGGCACTTGCAGGCATTCCATGTAGTGCTGCTTGTTCCTGGCAGGGTGGGCAAGGAGCCGTGACATGTGTAAGGTGTGTTGTAACGTTAAACCCTTCTTCCCTTTCTGCTTTTTAAACTCTGGTTGTCCTTCCAATCTCTGCTTTTGCTGCTGCTCACCATATTCAGCTGAGGAGATTGTAATGGAGTCTGGTTTTGCAGAATCTCAGTATATAAATTTGAATCTGATCTTTTCTGGTTTATTTTCTTTTATTCTAGTTTATCCATGCCCACTTTTTAGCGTCAGATTCCGTAAGCCTTTGTTTGGAGAGACTGGACACACAATCATGAACCTTCTTGCAGTAAGTGCTGACACCGATTTTGCGCATTCCACCGGTGTGAATGGGTCAGTGTGGGGAGAACCGTAATCCTCTTACATGTAGTAGCTGGCACGTGGAGATGACGGGAGGAAATAGTGGGCATTTGGGTGAATTTACCTGCTGCGACTGGTATTGGATGTTGGCTTTCAACAACGAGGTGAATCGTAAAAAGGTGCCCAAATCCACATCCCAAACCTGGCCACCTGAGAACATTTGGATGTGGAAACAAGTGCAGTAATTGCTCCCATTCCTTCCTCAGAAGGCCAGTGTGCAGTCCCAGCTCTCTGCTTCTACAGAGCTTCCACTGAAGCAAAGTTATTAGCTCTGCCTACTTTGTTAATATTTTCAATATAGAAAATTCTCTTTGATGCATGACCTAATTTTGCTGCTGGAAAAACTAATAACTCCATCCAGTAGTGTAACAGTACACAGAGAGCAAATTTTTGTACATACAGTGATGGCATTCAAGGCTGCAGAACATTAATTTTGATGTAAGAAAATCAGTGAAATGGCTAACAGTCACGATGATGTTTTTTCATTTGTGTACTTGGATTATGTAGGTTAAAAGCCATGATGTCTCCCTCCCTGCCTTTCAGTCAGCGATTACAATTATTTTAATGGTCTAATGAGTAGTCGCTAGGATAGTTATGAAGCCTACGGTGGTAATTATTATCATCATGCCTAACTTTTAAAAACTTACTTTAATTACCAGGACTTCAGAAATTACCAGTACACGCTGCCTGTGGTCCAAGGTTTAGTGGTTGACATGGAAGTCAGAAAAACCAGCATCAAAATTCCTAGCAACAGATACAATGAGGTAATGCCTATAAGAAATAAGTTTGTGTACAGTTTCTTTGTGGTTGGAGGACCTGGGATCTAAAGGAATTTTATTTTACTTACTACTGGTAGGGAAAACTGCATCTAAAGCAAATGATAAATGCACGATGCACACGTTTTGAGAGCGAGTGAGGGTGGCTCCACAGGAAGAAAACAATTCCATTTAGTATTAATTAAACTCTTAAACTCTTCTTCTTCCTGTTTTTAAACTGTTTACATGAAGTGTAATTGTAAATAACAGAAAACACTGGTTTGATCTGAGCAAATAAGCTGACAAACTTTACAGTTGAGGTAAATCAGGGGGAAAGGTGTATTAGCTCTTCTCACCTATTTTCTGTGTGTGTACTTGCAGCATTTATTAGCATTTGTTGGATTGCTGTTTATTTTATGTAAAATGTCTTTCAGCATCTCATTTTTAAACTTGATTTCTGGTGTGAGAAAATCAATCAGTGTCTTTAGGATTTAGTTGAGCAAGCTTAGTGACAAGATATTTGAACAATAACAAAAGAGAGCAATGGAGAAGGTGATTGGTTTTGTGAGAGAAGGGGGTAACTTGGTATTTTGAAACCAATCAGCATTTGCGGTGAGAGCAAAGCCACTGGGCAAAATGGTATTTGTAGAAGTTATTGTTATACCAGAGCAGAATACAGCTTGAGAGAATTTCCCTGCAAAAAGCATTTGAGTAAAATAACAGTGAGAATAAAGAAATAAATTTAAAAAAAAAAAAAAAGAAAAAAACATTCTTAGGTGAAGTTTTAAAAAGATGAAACTGGTGAAAAAATAAAGGGTCTGTTAAAAGGTGAATTAATTCTTGATGCAGCTGTGAGAAAATGGAAAAAGTCAGTAAAGTTTGAATGAATTAAGTAGAAATTGGCACCCAAGATGCAGTTCAGTGTTCGCTGTGCCTGGCGTTGGCTTCAGTTCTGTATCTGAACCAGACATTGCACTCAGCTGGACTCAAGAAATTCCGCTGTTTTGCACTAGCAAAATCTCTGCATTGTGTTCAGGTTCTCTTTCTCAGTGAGAAGCAGAGATTCAGTTTTTTAAATGGAGAAAGTATTATTTATTCAATATTATTGCTTGCAATCCAGTTGAAAGATTGAATTACTTGAGATTTTTCATCTGAGTATAGTTTGAATTAAGATGAATTAAACCACAAGACCTTTACTTTTTTCTCATGTGAAACAGTATTTAATTAGTAGAGAGTGTCACTCCAACTATATAGAAATTGAAAACCTTGTTTTAAATCTCATGGATGGACTAAATGTGGAGAATCCTGATTGCAATTAACAAATTAAATATTAATACATAGTTTTACTATTAAATATTTTTATCTTCAAAATTATTTTAATTTTCTACAGCTTAGTGAGACTTAGTTGCCTATTTATTCCTTCAGCAAAGGTGACTGTCATTGTTTAACCAGTGCCCGTGTTAGGAAGTCCAGGTGCTGTGTCCAATTGTTTCTTGTTGTGCTCAGGCAGGTCCTGTGCTCCGTGTTTCTGGAGCATGACATGATCAGCTAGATACTGAAATACACTGTGGTCTGATGCAAATCCTTAATTAAGTTTCCTCCACAAACATTACACCTGTGCACATTTGTCAATAGTGAGCATCAGCTGATGTTCCTGACACTATAATTAAGGTTTTGTGTTAGAGAGAGACAAATGTGTTGTGTGCAGTGCGGATGTTTGTCAGCTGCAGGGAGCAGAGGATGGGACTGTGAGTGCTGTTCAGAGATGGCAAATAATTCAGGATTTCCCTTCTCTTCAAGGTTTTCAATGGGGGGGGGCTGTAATATAATTTGCCTTTTCTTATTTTAAGCAAAACTTTTTGGTTTTGAAACAAATTCCAGAGATGATGCCCTCCGTTTTCCTTTTGTATCAAAACTCCTATAGTCTGAGCCTCCATGAAGAGTAAGAGATGAGGAGAGCAGATAGATAATTTACAGGAATATTCTGTTGAGGCATGTAACTAGGTGTATGTTTGATGCTAATCAGCAAAACTGAAGGGCAGATACCTCACAAACATTTTTGGATGCTTTTTGGAGGCCTCCTCTGCAGAGAATTAAAATCATTTCTGGATGCCTATGATTCAGATCTTTTTTAGAAGTATTCAAAGGGGGAACATGGATCCCAGTTTCAGCAGTTCATGTGGGTGACACACACAGACACTAAAGCTTTGGTGTCTGGTCATGGCAGAGCCAGGATTAAGTGGCAAAACCAGGCTTAAATGCCACAAGTCTGAGTGCCAGTCTAGCACTGAACTGTGGCGGCAACATTCTGTTATAAGCAACTGCAGTTGTGTAAACAAGCCAGATGTTACCTCCCAATGGTTTTATGATTTTTTCCTGTTAATGTATTTTTCTAAACAGCTGTTGGTAATAGCTTTTGCAACCTATGCAGCTTAGCTACCCCATATTCTGTTTATCTTAATTACATAAAAGGTGGCACTTTAAAGCATCTAGATGATGTAAGACCTGAACCCTCTTTTCCAAAGTAGCTTATGGTTCTGGGTGCTAAAATCTGACCTGAGAACATGAGCGCCACTGAGAAGCTTGCTCTGTCCGATTAAACTCTTCCAAGAATCACCTATTTATGGTCGTGCTTGACAAACAGCGTGGAAACGGGAACCCTCTTTGTTTGCAGATGATGAAAGCCATGAACAAATCCAATGAGCACGTCCTCGCAGGGGGAGCATGCTTCAACGAGAAGGCCGACTCGCATCTGGTGTGCGTGCAGAACGACGATGGGAATTACCAGACGCAGGCCATCAGCATCCACAACCAGCCCAGGAAGGGTGAGCGGGCACCGCGCCGGGGCTGTTCTCTCCTGTGCTCTGTGTTGCTACTTTGCTGTTTGTGCGACTTGTTCTGGCACTTGGCTTGTGAACCGGTCAGAAGTGGGTTTGTCTGTGTTTCACTGCATTTCTCCTACACATTCAGAGAAAATAACCCTGAACGGGCAGCTTTGTGAGACAGACACGCAACACAAGGAATAGTAACACATTGCTCTATCTGCCCTTCACCCCCTCGGTGTTTTATTCCCCTTGCAGAATCCACAATCTCGGCTGTCAGGGGACACACTGTACAGTTTATGTCCTGTGTGCAAGCCACGTCACACTCCTCTAGGTCAGTGGTCCTCTTCTGAGTTTGTTTAACAGGTGTTCTAGCAATTTCGTAGCTCAAGCAGAAATAAAATAAAGCACATCAGAGCTTGCTCGCTTGTAAATATGGTCACACTGCTTGCACAGTGCAGCTGAGGACTTGGGGTGCTCCAGAGGTCACGGTGCCGGAACTGGCTTAGACAACATCTGTACGTGAATAATGAGAACGGTGTCTGGCGTTATTGGAGACCACAGGTGAGGCTGTGGGTGCCTGTGCTTGACCTATACTCGGTGAAAGGAGGAAGATTAGGTTTAATAGGAAAGGTAAATAGGAATAATCAAAACCAGCAGCATTTTGATAATTCATCTTCAAGAAACTACTCGTGTTCGCCTCAATTAGACCATGTCATTTCCAGGCTCTGTTTTTGTTGGAGAAGGCTGAAAGGCTGCAGCAGCAGTGCACTGAGAATTTAAATATTGTGGGTTTGTGGCAAATTTCTGGCAAAGACATTTCTATTGTCTCCAAATGAGAGCAAGCATGACAAAGGCCAACTTTTGTGGTCTGCAAGTATCCCCAGTCACTACAGTCACTGTAACTGGCATGCGATGTTTGTTCAGGACTGATGGTCTTATCTGACTTCTGTTCATTTTATATATGGGACAACAAGGATTTCTAGCAGGAATTGCATGATGCTTAGTGGTCATTTAAGAGAATTTTAATTGAAATCAGGTGGCTTTGACCTGTGGCCTTGCCAGGGGGTTGCTGTTACAGTGTGATCCATAAACAGCTCACTCACAATCTTTGCCAGCTGTGCATGAGCATTTAGAAGTTAATTAGGTACTTGGTTACACTAAATTAGTAGTCCTGAAATTCAAGGTGTGTATGGGGAGAGTGATGAAATATGAGCATTTATCGAGGCTGACAAAAATTGTTGACCAGTTTAGAAAATAAATGGGTGATGTGCCCTTTCCATATCCAAGCTTGTGATGTGCATTAGAGTCACCATAATTCTAAGCAGCATTTGTCTTGATTTAGATTAATCACCTCTCTGGATGATAGAGCTGCGATACCTGATCACTGTGTAAAGTGTTGTTTTGATGAAAACCTCACTAAATCACGCCTGTTGTTGTTGTTGCAGTGACTGGTGCCAGCTTCTTTGTGTTCAGTGGAGCTTTAAAATCCTCTTCAGGCTACCTTGCCAAATCCAGTATAGTAGAAGGTAAGAACTGACCTGCTTGCTTAAAACATGCCGCATCCCTTTTACCATGGCCCAGCTCTGTAGTTACCAGGGCTCTGCTGTTACGCCTTGGGCATTTCAATCATGCTGCCGCTTCAGCTTTACCCTACTTTTTAGCCAAAAAAAAGACCCCGTTTCCTTTAATGAGGAGGAACTTGTCCAGATGCTGTAGAATAGGGACACAAGAAAATGAGGATAAGATATGAAATATCTGGCTTGCGAGCCTGTGATTGCTTTAGTGGTTTGGGTTGAATGAGGAAATTGTGACCCTAAGAAATGTGGAATATGTAATCCATGGACCAGGAGGAGGAAGCCCTGCTACACTTATACTCAGTTCCCAAACAGCTCTTGAGTTATGCAAGATTACAACTGTGCATTGTTGACATGCTCGTATGTGGGCTGATGAGAACATGACAAGTTGGAACTGTCGAGCTGGTGCATCTCTGATTTGGTTTGTTCTTCCATTACCAGTTGTCATGTCACAGAAATAAACAACGACTGTGTACACTGGATTAAAGCTGTTCTCGCTTAGTTAGCTGAGCTGCAGAGCTTTGTAGTCTAACCTTGCTGTGGATATGACAGTGCAGACAGTCGTATTTCAGGTGTGCTCCTTAGTTTGTGAGTGAGGTGCACAAGAAGCCCAGATGTGTAGCCCCTCAGCACAGCTCCACTGACAAGCAGCAGCTCCTGAAGCTCCAAGAGCTTGGAGCTGCATGAACGTGGAGCCTGTGGGGAGGGGTCACCCAGGGCTGAGGAGCAGCTGTCTCGCTTTAAGTCAGGATATGTGGGCCATTTATACCATTTTCCATGTCTAAATTGCTAGTTTAGTGCAAGAGAGAAGTGCGGGTAGATTCAGGCAAGGAGTCTGTATGTTGGGGAAGTGTATCATTCCCAGGTTATTTCCACAGTAAATTAGACTGATCTCAATCCAAATTCTGTATCTTTTGCCACTGTCAGGTAAGTGGTGACTTCCCAAAACCTGTGTCACCCACGAAGTGCTCCTTTGAGCACCAACAGAGGTGACAGCGGAGTGGAGGGCATCACATGGGGATTCTGAGGGTAGAAGTACGAGGTATGATCCTTGTGTTTTCCTCAGTCAAGGCTCACCAGCGCTACGTTTTCGGAATTGGAGAGTTCAGAAATGGTCTTGTGCAGCATTGCTGCCTACAACTCTTAAAACAGATGTTTAACCTTTGTGTTACAAAAAGAGGAAGGATGTTTCTTTCTTTTTTCCTATATAGGCTCTGTTCAGTGTGGCTTATCTTGGCTTACGAGGATTTCTTGGTTCCCTAGATGGAGTGATGGTCCAGATAACTGCGGAGAACATGGACTCTTTGAGGCAGGCCTTGAGGGAGATGAAAGACTTCACCATCACTTGTGGCAAAGTAGATGCTGAAGATCCTCAGGAACACGTTCATATTCAGTGGGTAGAAGATGATAAAAACTTTAGTAAGGGGTAAGTAGAGGAGGAATTACTTGGCATGGCATAGTGACTGTTTGACTGTACTTGTTAAAAATGTTAATTGATCTTATAAGGTGCACAAGTCTTCCAGTCAATAGGAATTACAAGTCTGTGCCTCTATTTTGAGTGATAAGATGCAATTAAAGGTAATGAAAATGGAATTGAGATAGCAGAGCTTTGAGGCATCAACTTAGGAAGCTGTCAATGCCATGGATTTTTTGCCATTGCTAATATCCAGTTATTGGAAACCACTAATCTGTCTCCAGCACTCAGTGCTGAACCCTGCACATTGTGGTCACTTTTTGCTCTCCTGGTGCTTAGTTTGCATTAAGTAGTGCTGGAAATAAAGTTGCTGACCATCAACAGTGTAATTGAGCTCTTGATAGTTAAGCCAAAAGAAAGGTGTACATGGCAGCTGAAGCGTTTACGGCAGTAAAGCGCTGGTGTGATGGGTACAACATTTAAGGAATTGACATCTAGAAGGAAGGGTACTTTTGTAGTTTCAGGCTCTCTGGGTCAGTCTTAGGTTCCGTAATTAAATTCTGGGCTGTGTAAGTAGTGTTTCAGGTATCGCTGGCCTACACCGAGGTTACAAAAGAATAAAAAATGGTATGAAATGCCTCACTGCTGTGTTACCACCCTATAAGCTCTCAGCTCTGGTGTGCAGCTTTGTTGCAAACCTGCAGGAAGATCCCTCCTGCGCTTCATTTGTCCCCCAACACTGTTCTCTTTTGCACCTTTCTCTGTTCGGCTCTCACCAAGTCAGACCTTACCCTTTTCCCTTCCTTTCACAGTGTTGTAAGCCCTATCGATGGCAAATCAATGGAGTCTATAACAAGCGTGAAGATATTTCACGGCTCAGAGTACAAGGCAAATGGAAAGGTCATTCGGTGGACAGAGGTGAGTCAGTCAAACTGAGCTGCATGTAAACCAACATTTGGCATTTTGGGGATTGCAGCTTCTGCCTCGTCATCTTTTAACCTGCTCTCCCTACTGACTGAAATGAAAGCAGCCAGTTCTACAAAACAAACCTGTATTCCCTCTCCCACCTGCAAGGGAGATTCAATACAGGATTGTGCAGAATAAAATCCCGTCAGGGCGCTGCACTCGCTGTCCCTGCACATGTACCTTTCTTGAACACGGGGAAACCACAAAAAATAGTTGCTCACTTGGTTACCCATGGTAACAGCTGGTTTCACCTGCACTGTGTTAAAAAACTACCTTTCTCACCAGAGGCAAGTCTTAATAATTATTGGTTTTAAATGCTATTATTTTGAGCCACCTTCTCTAAAATGTTCCAAGTCAAAAGGAAAGTGCTGTGGCATAAATCAGTTGCAGTACCTGCTCCATTAAGCAGCTGCTTGTGTAGCTGGTGCTCGCTGTGCCACTGCCAGCACACAAATGCTAATGTCACAACATTTCTGGCAATGTTTCACTTAACCTGCTCAGGAGGAACCAAGTTACTCACTCTACATCTTGGCACCAGGGGATCCCTTTTTTCCCAGGCCAGTTGAGCTCAACACAGCCACGCTCAGTGACAGTAATACACATCTTCCGCCTGGAATGGCTTCTACTAAAAATGTTAATTATTTTTCCAAAATTAACTTCTATTTAAAACCATTTTCTTTTTAAATTAAAAACTATGTGCAATACACAGTGAATTGCCATAATGAGGCTTTTGACCAGAACTGAAAGCTTTTTGAGAACATGACTATTTAAGTCTTTCTTTTGAAGTTGTGTTTTTGGCTTTGCCTTCAGGGTCTTGTGCTTGGGCTTCCCTCAGCAGCTCTTCTTTAATTTTAATTTGTAAAAAAAAAAATATTAAATGGCATCTCAGTAACCTTATTTTCTAGAAAAGCCAAGTGTTAGGTCTTGTGTTAACTCTTTCTTTCAGGTGTTTTTCCTGGAAAATGATGAGCAACACAATGGTCTGAGTGACCCAGCCGATCACAGCAGATTGACTGAAAACGTGGCAAAAGCTTTCTGTTTAGCTCTCTGTCCTCATCTTAAATTGTTGAAAGAGGATGGAATGACTAAGCTAGGGCTGCGTGTTACACTTGACTCAGATCAAGTAAGTCTTGAATAGTTTTGGTTTAACTGGGGGGTGAGGGAGGTGGGTTGTTCCCTTGCTTGTCCCCCAAAAGGAACTGCAGCACTCCAGCCTTTCTCTTGGTTAAAAAAATACCAATATCACATGCTAATCTACCAGTGATGATAGCTGTTTGGTGTTTTGGAACATCTGTTAAAATTGGAAAGCTCTTGCCCAGCCTGACTTAACACCAGGATTGACCCCCATGTGCCGCTGGCAGCACCTGTGAGCAGCCCAGCCATGTGCTCAGAGGAGACTAAACTGGCCTTGTCATCAAAAGTTAAAGACAGGAGTGATTAAATGTGTTCTCAAGTGAGCACACAGTGGTGGTCACAAGCATGGCTGCTCTTAAAAGGGTTGTGTATGAGGCAAAGAAACCGAGGGATGGTCCCTTCCAGAGCTCCTGACAGCAGAAGCCCCAAGCAGTGCGAAGCGTCTCCTGGCAGGACAGCTGGCCTTGCCTTGGACTTGTTCTTAGCATCACCCAGCTTTTAAATACTGCGTGACTTAATCTGATAACACAGCGTGTGGCTCCTGCTGATCTGAACCATCTGCTCTGACAGAGCAGTAGAAAAAAGAGGCTACTTTTGTCTAGGCAGCCACCAGGAAACAAAGAGGAACAAAAACAAGTGGAAAAGCTGCTTTAGTGCCTGTTAGGTCCCACGCAGGTGCTCAGCTGCCCCAGGCAGAGGCCAAAGCACCTCACACAGCTCATCCCCCTTTTCCTGCCCCACACTTGTGTCCTGCTCTCTGTAAACCCCACTCTCTGTGTTTTGTAGGTTGGTTACCAAGCTGGGAGCAATGGGCAGCCCCTGCCCTCACAGTACATGAATGACCTGGACAGTGCCTTAGTGCCGGTGATTCATGGAGGGGCATGTCAGCTCAGCGAGGGGCCCGTCATCATGGAGCTCATCTTTTATATCCTGGAGAACATCTCATAAGAGGACTTCATTTTCTGTTCAGACCTGTTCCAGCAGCAGTTGTATCTGAATCATTTGCACTTTAAAACTGGAAAAATTAAGCTTTTGTTAACACTATTGGGGAGGAAAATGGGGGGAGGAGGGAGGGACAGTTGTTCCATAATTCTAAATCTTCTATGCATTGTCAACAACCAGAGGATCAGGGCAGCTTCTATACTACAACATGGCTATGCTATCCTTGCAGCTACTCCACTTCTGTTACTGTTTAGAGAAATGCTCATGTTTAAAGACTTACAGTCGTGTACTCTAAATGCTCAAACGGGTGCAAAGATCACTGGGGCATAAATAAAAAGTGAAACTCCAATCTTGTACTGTTTGTAGATGGACATGTAAGAAACAACAATCAAGACCTCCATGCTGACCTCATCATAATGCTGTTTGTGGTTATTCTGTAGACATTAAAAAGCAATGTTTACATTATTTTGACCAGATTATTGGTTGAAATATGCCTGGAGTAGCCCTTGAGAGATGTGGAACGATTACCCAGCCATAACTCCATTTGTATATGTGTCCAAACGAGCAGAAGGGCAGGCAGGTGCGGTATTATGTAAACTGCAGTTTTGTGTGTGTAATAGGCTAGTTTACTTTTTTCCTCTATTTACTATGAAAACTCATCACCTGGGCAGATTTCTATAATCTCCTGGACCACCTCCGCTATTCTGTACTTTGTTTACAAATCTGTATGAAGCAGAGGAACTATTAGCCCTGAAGTGCAGTTATATCTCATTCCTCTTCCCCATAGGTCCTGCTTTTTGAAGAAAAGGAACACCCAGGGCAGCTTTCAGCGTCCTCCCTGCTGTGTGCTGTAGCTATCGCCAGTGTCACGTACTGCAAGAGAGCTCGCACTTTGTATTAGCAGCACTGTGTAAAAGCTTACCTGTGATAACAGAATAGAGCAGCTGGGTTTGCATGTTCTGCTGAAAAAAAAGCAGCTTTCTGGTCAGCTCTGAACACTTGCACTGGCCCAGTGCTCCTGGTCTCACCTGAGAGGGCATGAGTAAGGAAAGCAGCTGCTCACGTCTGTGAAGCTGGAGTTGAGACTCACCCAGAGGAAACGTGGTTCCACATTCTTACTGTCTCCACGAAAACTGCTCAGCAGGGGGAAGAGCTGAGGGCAGGACAAGGGGTTTGGTTTGTTTAGCCAGAGCCGTGCAAAGCAGCTGAGTCCCCCCCAAGAACAGGGAGGAAGGCTTCCCCACCTGCCTGTACAGAAAATAAATGTGGGGAGAGAGGGGCTCGGTTCTGGTCAACAGTCTCTTTCAGACCTTGCATCGTCAGCCAGTGCTGGTGGATGCAGAGAGGATTATTCTGGTTTTGCTCTATATGAGTAACAAGGTGGCCTTTCAAATAGAAAGGGAAGCGCAAGGCTACTGTGAGACTGATGCTCTATGCTTTAAACAAATATACAGCACCAGCTGGGCAAAGGTAACTGCACACGTAGCATTGTATTTTATGTAAGGACAGCACAGTGTATGTACAGAGTGCAGTTGCAAATAAATAGCTACTGCTTTTTAAAAAGAAAGCAAAGTCCAACAAATCCAATACTGCAAATTCCAGCTGTCAGCACCCAGCACTGGGAGAAGGCCAGTCAGAGAACTTGCTGCAACTCCAGACGGCAGTGCTGGCCAGCAAGAGGTAGCACATGGCTACACCTGAACCGGTGAGTTACACGAGAGTGCAACCTTACCTCTGGTGTTCGGGGAGAGGTGGCTGACTTCACACAGCTTATTTCATGTTTCATGATGGACAAACCTTGAACTATAGCACAATCAGTAGCCTTCCTGTGGATTTGTGCAGCAGACCAGGACTGAGGTGACTTTCAAACTCCCTGCACACTGTTGGGACACGGCGCTGTGCTACCGGGTGCAGGAAAGATTCTGCAGCTGGAAGAATGTTCTACAAACCAACCACCTCCCTTCTTCAGCCTGCTCTCCAGCTTTGCCACAGCAGCGGCTTTCCAGTTACCTTAGTTGCATTGTTATGCCTAATAATGCAGTAAAAAAAGGTGAAAAAAAAATCATCTTCTCTTCCTTTGCCCCAAAAGTCTTTTAGGTTTGGATTATGTTTGTGCAAAACATTATCACCTGGTGACTGACATGTTTGCTTCAGCCATAGCCTTTTAAATGACCTTAATTACCATGTTGTTAAGAAATGAGTACTTGTTTTAGAAAAAAAATTGTACTTTAAAAATTCAGTTAGTTAACACTGCAAAAAACTGCATATTATATTTTTATTTTCAACATGTAGTTTTGTATATTAAATTTATTGAAATTAAAACCCAAACACTGTATTGTCTTCATCTGCTCAGAAGGCAGAGGCAGCGCTGCCTTACTTGTCTGTTCTCTGTTCTGTCTGCACTCGCCCAACGCGAACAGCGGGTGCCGGAGCTCCCGCTGCCCAGGGCAGGCACGGCCTCTCCTTTCACATCACTCATTTCTGTTACCGAGATTTAAAAACACAAAAGTATCTGGTACCATACGCTGCTGATCAAAAGCATTCCTGAAAATACTCATCATCTGTTTTTCTATGTGACAAAGAGTGGCTATTTTCCCCATCACCTGGAAGAACTGTAAAAGCCTATCTTTGTAAAAATACAAGGAACATTTGGGAAGCAGCAGAGCCTAGCATACTTTTTTTTTTTCCTCCTTTTTTAAAATTAAAAAAAGAAAAAGGATGAAGGCACAGTACCCGGGCTGCACTGAGCAGGCAGCGCAGCAAGCATGGCGGACAACTGGGAGCCAGAACAAACACGTAGATCTGTAAACACCGGCCGCTAGAAGCCCTGCACTCTTTTCTTCTGAAAGGCAACATCCCATTGAACTTCGTGTCGTGATGGCACGCGCAGAGGAGGGACACCCGGCTGCTAGATTGCTGCCTAACGTGTCTCTCCTCTATTTTAGGAAACAAAAACCCAAAGCAAACAGGCCTTGATAAGAGAGAACAGAAAAAGCAGTAGCAGACTGTTCACTGTACCACGTTTGCTGCTTGTACACTTGAAAAAATGAATTCCAGGAAAGGTCTTACCTGTGACTTGGCTGAAAAGTTTCTGCGCTGCCTCAGGGAATTTTTAAGAGGCTGAACTTCTCACACACCGCTATGCATAGTTAACGTAACATTCATCCTGGCACTACATTAGTAGTCCCACGTTAAGGCAATTCTGTCTATTTTGTGTAGACTAGTAACAATCCCCTGCAGCAGCGATTTCCAGAGCCTTACATTTGCCTTACAGTTATTAATAAGCACTATGGCTGTTATCAAAATAGACATTAGGTTCAGTAGTGCATTCTTTTAACATCTTTGGTGCTTGCAGCTAGCAGCATCTTTCTACATACGTTCATCCCACATCTTCTTGCGTTCCAATGGATCTGGAAAAAACAAACAAAACAAACATCATTTGATGCAGTATTTAATAGATGTTCACATTTCAAGGCCCAATTATACGTAAAACACTGACATGAAATTTCTGGATGATCAACAAGTGAGGACCTCAGTTTCATGATATCAGTGATTGTGTCCAACTAATCTGAATTTCTTTCAAACATCAAATGTACTTTTAAAACAACAGATTGTCTGAAAAATGCTGTCTACAAAATTGTGCTAAATGGAGGTTATTTAGGTTGCTGTATCAATTGCTCTAAAGAAAAAGCAATGCCCATGAAACAGCAATTCTGCCATGTGTCTCCAATTTGTGTTCTGAGTCTGGGAGAAATAAGAGTATGTCGCCATGCAATAAAGAGTGATTATAAAACATATGTAACAGTAGGGTGAACTAGAGCTTCCACTGGTAGATGGACTTCTGGTACTTCTTACCCTTCTGTAACTTTATGTAGAAAATAGCTTTAAAAAAAAAAAAACCAACACCAAAATGTTTGATTTTTTTTTTTTTGGAAGGGAGAATTTACAACACCTAGAACGCATGAGAAAGGAAGATGAGCTCCAAAACTGAGCAGTTTCCACAGGGGCTCGCAAGAGAAATAGCTGACCTCTTTCATCCTTGTACTACAGAGCTGCTGTGGCAGCACACAGCTCACCTTTTGTACTTGATAAAGAGCACAGTGAGTACCAGGCACAGATTTTGGGTAGCCTGGATTCAACTGTTTCTCCCTGCCAAGAAGCCTCAAGTATCCAGAAGAAAGCCCGTCTCTGATAGTTTCCCTTTCAAATAAAGTCAAGCAGACTTCATGAGGCAAATAAACACCCTTCTCTAGCTTCTGGTCAGGGAAGAAGGGTCCTTGCTAATCCTGAAAACTATTTTGCTAACAATAGGGATGAATGGAAAGTACCCTCTCTCCTAGAAAGGATTAGTCAACCTTATCTTCTAAATTATTCTAAATAAAGGTCATGCTAGAAGTTCTCCCTGCATTTCAAGGGATTGTGAAATGGTGTTTTTGATTTACAAACTCATCAGAGATTCTGTAACCTTGTTTCTGAAATGATGTCAGCTCACCACTACAAATATAAAGATGAACGGTATCAAAGCCTGTGTAATTGGGTCAATGTCAACAATGACAGTATTCAAGCAGAGTTGAGCTGTAGCCCTGTCAAGTTCTGGCCAGAACATCTTTAGCCGCAGCGTTCATACCTCAGACAGAACTAATGCTCAAGGACCAGCCAGTTTTCTGTGATCATTTGAAGATCTTGACCACTGAGGGGCTCCCTGAGTCTCACTTTCACTTCCAGTTTCCCTCCAGTGGGTTTTCTGCCATCAAAAATCTGAAAGAGCCACAAAGAGAAGTGCGGTTATCACACATACAAATGATAATGTCCAACTGTAGCGCCTCAGGCGAGCACTGACTTTGTTTCCCCGTGAACAGAAGATGACAGAGACCACTGGGAGCCATCACAGCCCTGCGCTCCTGGCTTCATCGCTCAGCAGAGTGGGTCCCAGGGCAGCACCACCTCTGTGGCCAAACACCCAGCCCAGGCACGGGCGGGCTCCAGGGGCAGCCGTGTCCTGAGTCTGTGACACAGCCCGAGGGATTTTTATTTTTTAAGGCTTCACTTAGTGATCTCCTCCTGGACCTTACAGCGGCTCCCTCCTCACTGTGTCAGTCTTTGCTTAACCCTTTGACTTGTTAGCTATCAATATGGGTATTTGTGGGAATCACCTGATTTTTTTGGTCCTGACAAAGAAAACTATCTTGATACAGAAAATGTGCAGAAGAGAGACCTCAAGAAGCTCCCAGTATCAGAACATTCACAGCTAAGACAAGCTTCAAGAGATGAAAAACAGCCCATTGTTGTTTGTCAAAATCACCCAATACAAAACTGCCAACTGTGTACAAACACACGCAATGCGAATATTCATTTTCTCTTGGTGATCAAATCATACTCACTAGAAGAACACACCTCACCCAGAAAACATACCTCGATGATCTCTCTGACTTCACATTCTGATTCCAGCTTTTCCAGTTTCAAGTGTGCTGTCCCCACGTGCTTGTCACTTCTGAAAAAGGACCTGTTTCACAGAAACCTTCCTTAGCGGAATGGGTGAGGGCTTTTTTTAACATTAAAGAGAAATTAGCCTAAGAAGTCATCACTGTTTGCACCATCACTGCATCCAGGAGGGCGAGTCGAGATGCCGCCAGAACCCTGCAAACCAGGGTACGAGAGGCAAACCATGAGAGAAGCAGGCTACAAGATACAGAAATACTGATTTTTTAAATTGTTCTCTTGCAAGCAAATTGAAGATGAGGACAGTAGTGAAGAAAAACAAACAACTAAACCAGCGCTTGGAATGGCAGCAGCTTCTGTCCCTACACAGGGTGACAGGAAAGAATGGTCTGACAGCCAGGACCACCAGCAATAGCCAGGACAGACAGCAATCTGCTGCCACCGGCTGTTCAACAGAACAGGCTGAAAAATTTCCCAAGGAAGCTGCATCTCTCACCAAAACAAACATTTCACAGGCACATGCTGGTTTTGGCAAACTGCTGATTAGGAAAAAGTTGCATGAATCATTCTGTTTCATCTTGATAAATCAAAACACTCAATTTCAACAAGTAAAACATTTCGTTTCAGCTATTGTTTTGACTCACCTTCATACTGTTAGATTTAACACTCAAGAACTATGATTTTAGAATTTCTAGTCTGCTGAAGTTAAACACAGAACATTTTTATCCTGCAAGAAAAACAATCAACTTCTCTCTACTCCAGTCACTTCTGTTTAACAGTTTTATCACCTTTGCCTTACCAGGGACAGGTGGTGCAACCCTTATCCAAACTCCTCCAGAAGGCCACAGCTGAGACTAAAACACACTAATTCCACAGAAGTGTGCAGCTCAGAGCTCTGGATTCCCTGAATGCATCTCCAAAAGGTTTGATAAACAACTAAAATCTAGATATCTGGAAGCAGGAGAGCCAAGCGGCCACACCTGTCCTGCTCTAGATAGGAAACCTGCCAGGAATTCATTTTTTTATGCCATTCTATTTAGGAAACCAAACTACCAAAAACATCCCCAAAACATCTGCCCTTCTTCAACAAGACTTGACATATGCCATGAACACTCTCAAGATTATTACGTGGATCCTCATGATCGTGTCATCAGTGGCCGGGGTACCTGGCACATTAATCCCAGACATGCCTGCCATTTCCACATGAACATCTGAGAACCCAATTGTACAAAATCTCTGCCTGGAAAAGGACTGAGGTTTCCTCACACCCACCACCTCAATGGCTGCTTCAGTCATAGATTCTCCAAATGGCTCATATCAACTGCAGCATACGAAACCTGTCGCCCAGACTTTGAGCTCACTTCCTGCCTTGGGTGCTCAGAAATGCCATCAGGGACGCTACGGCTCCTATAAACCCTCTATAGATGAGGAAAATGATCAGGTACTGTTAGCGAGCTGGTGGGAGGGAGCTCAGACACTTTAGATGGGAAGAGGAGCGCCACAGCACAGCCCTGAACCCGCTGGAACACGCGGTGAGGCGTTGCTGGGAAGTACCTCTGTTCCAAAAACCTGTTGCTGAAAGACCTGAAAGATGTCAGCTCAGTTAAAGTGCTTCTTAGTTGTCAGTTTGTCCATCTCAACACAAATTGTTGTAGTAAAGGGAAAATAATCCTGCAGGTCCCTCAAGGGCTGCCAGCGCTGCCTCTAAACACGATGCCTGTGAATTCTGTGGACAGGAAGCCTTCCAAAGATGAGACCGTATTCTCCATCGATGAGATTACTGTAGACTCACAAAATCATTTCCGAAAGTTCAGAATTCATTATCTCACATTCTAGAATACTTCCTTTACTTCACAAGCACCTTACAATGAAGAAGGATTACATAACTGTACTGCAGTATGTTGGACACTTTGTTCATTAACTTTAAAAGAGAATCAGCAATTCTTCTACCTGAATTTTTTCAAAGCATTTTCCCAATTTATAATTCAAGAAACAACGAAGACTGATTCCTCCCTGACCAGTTCTAGGGGGTTTGCAGTGAAAAATGGGAACTTGCTCTAGGCCATGGCTTCAGAAACAGCTCTGGGGAAATCTCCTTTTATCTTCAGAAGCTTTTAGCAGAGGTTTAAGGAGAGCCATTTCCTTTGGAAAAATGCTTTACTGGGTTTTTACTTGAAAGTGGTTTTTAAAATGAAGTTTAATATATATCTGACCTGAAACAAGTCCCCTTTGCTCACTGCAATAAAATATTTCCTGGGAGGTGGTCAAAGAGCGATCAGAGACCCCAAAACTACAACATCTACAAGCATTTCCAAAAGCATTATTCATTTACAGTCCTGAAGACAGTGCACAGACAGCATTTAGAGAACAGCCTGGATCACTTAATCCTCTCCTTTCTCCTAAGAACATGGCCAGGGGAAGGTCATAGTGGGCATTTCTTATTTTTCTCCTTCCCAGTTGCTTCCCAGTCCCAAGACACATGTCTCTTCAACTTGCGGGGCTCCTGCTCTATGAACAAAAAAAATCAGAACCCAAAAAGAGACAACTCACACAGATTTTCTTTCTCATCTTCAATAAGGCTTCAAAGGCAAATCTGAAGCTGGCATACAATTCGTGAATTAATGGAGAGTGTTTCCCAACGGGTGAACTTAAGCCTGAGCTCAGACCTTAAAAACAAGCATGGCTCCAGCTGGTGGGAGAATAGGATATACACCGTATGTGCAACAGTACAAAAAAGAGAGGAGAAAAGGTTTTAAACAAATGTAAATGCAAGAGAGGCAGGATCTCTAACAGTGAAATCTTGAACAACACAGCAGTCAGGACCAATAAAGAAAGAAAATCAGCTTTTTCTTCAATGGAGATGTAAATGGAAGATCTGGAGTAAAAACAATGGGACTTTAGCTCACAAATTAAAACACCTACCATTTGAAAACCACCTCAGGGAAGCTACGGATCATTTCTGCATGTCCCAGTAATAGAAACAAAGAACAGCACAAAGAGCCAGCGAGACAAAACCAGGTTATCTAACATCCCATTCAAGTCAAGCATCACAACCAGCTCAGGAATTTATGAATACAGGCCACTCACATTTTGAATAAATCAGTAATGAGCCCAGATAAAGGACAACTTCCCTGAACATTACCAATTCTTAACATCCATCTCATCTTGATCCCTGAGATGAGGTGAGCCTGTCTCTCTCAAGACAGTCAAACAGTTTACTAGCAGCGCTCGGTAAATACTGTAAGATCCTCAGAAAAAGATAAATACAAAAACATAACACTAGTTCTGCCATCATCTGTCATCTGCTTTACTGCTCTTCGTATTTTGCTGCCACTTGTACTTCATTATTCTACTAAGTTCTCCCCACAGGACGTTTAAATCTTCTAGTCCTGATGACTAAAACCAGCTTGGATAAGAATTAAAATTATTTGAAGCTGAATCATTCATTACCTTCTCAGAGTCATCAGTTCCTCTTAACACACTAATCCTCAACCGATCTGCCAGTTATGAACCAGCTTCACTGAACTGCATTATTTTCATCCTCTCAGGGGAAAACACACAGTTCAGGCACATTTTGAAAGGACTTCTCGGACAAGAGATCTAGACAACTCTTCATTGCTAACTTCAACATTGTGCTTCATAAATTTCAGCTACAACACTCCTTTCAGAGAAGCAGCAAGGGGGGAGCAAGCTATAGACTTACCCTTTATGAAATACTTCAAACTTAATTCCTTTGGACCGAATTGCTCGTCGAAAACCTCTGTGATTTCGGTTGATGTTTAACTTAAACAACTGGTTGTATTCTACAATCAAGACATAAATAAAACGAAAGAAGTTGTCAAAGTCAAATTATGCACAGTGCTCTACAACTCGGATCTCTGTTTATCTCAGTTTGGCCCATTTGTGAAAGACACTTCACATCCATATGAAACTCCTCCTCAGAAGGTTGTATCAGTCATTAACAAGTCGGTGTCCCTGTGCAACAGTTCATCCCCATCATCCCCACTTTACAGGGACAGAAACGGCAAGTCATCGTGAGGAGATGATAGCAAGTTACTGAAGAGCCAAAACTGAAGAATCTAGGTCTTTCAGGAGAATGTCTGTGGCTAAAAATATGGTACAAAATAATAAGGAAAAAACATAGGAAGGTTGGACTGACTGGGAAGGGGCATTTTGATAAATTCACAACTAGTAATTTGGATACTGAATTCAAAGCTGTTTTGATATTAGATGGCTGCTTACTGCAAGAATTAACAAAACAACATAGCAATAAACCAAATTCAGAGTGCAAGATGATTAATTCTAAAATGCGTAAGTTTAATACTGGTATTCAATGGCCATGTACAAAGGCCTATTTTTCAAAAGGTGCAGATAAAGTATTTTAGTTGGTTTCAAGACACATTGTCTTAAAAAAAAAAAATCTGCAATGATGATGTTTTGCCAGGTTTTGAAATGTTAACCGATTAGCAAAAATCATGACAGAATTGCCATTCTCACAGGACACAAAATCTGACTGAAAACCATCTAATCCACAGACACATTAAAATTAATAATTTGACTTGTTTAATAAGGAAAATTTATTTACCTGGCCCATCTCTCAGCAGGGTTGACAGCAACAGCTGGAGCATGACTGGTAACTCGATGTTTTCACTAATTCATAACACAATAACTACCACCAGGATTGGGATGAGGGTGGAGAAATTGCCAGCACAGCTGGATTTCACCCTCCCGTGAGCCCTTTCATGCAATTCCCAAGGTGCCACATTTTTCCCACTGTCCCAGAAAAAGTACTAACCTGGACAATTGTTATTGTTAATTACAGGTGTTTTACTCTTTTGAGGTTGCTCCTATTAAAAGAGACACACACGACACAAAACCATCAGATATTGCTTCAAAATACAGAGTAGTGACCATTTTTATTACCAGCTCTTTTTTTACACCTCTTCAAGAAAAATGAGGTTCAGGGGGTTTATCTGAATTATGAGTCATGGTACATTCAAGACTAAAATCTTTGGGTTTCTTTGTGGTAACAAGTGTAATACTAGATAAAGAACAGGCCAAACCATTACTTTAAATATAAGAGCCACCAATAAGCTACACGGTCACACTCAATTCAATCCAATCATCATAAAGTTCTGACTGAACCTGTTAAGCTACATGATATACTACACACGTTCCACGACACAGTAGTTTTGTTCCTTCTGCATTAGTTGGAATAATAAGCTACACAAGGAATTCATCACAAATCACTCAGGGAATTGCCCTACTATTATTTTGCCTGACAATCAATCTGCCACCAAAATTAATTAACTTTTAACCTAAAGCAGAGTACAAACCAAATCTCTGGGGACTGAACAAGGACAGTGTGACCTAATTATTGCAGCTACTTTGCAAAACTGATTTCAGCTGTGAAGGAGAAAGGTGGTGTGTTTGAGGGTTTGCTAAACAGTAGATACCTGGCTTTTAAAACAAAATAGATTAAAAGCAACTATGTTGATTCTTATTCTCCAGAAAATTACTCAATACAGACCAATTTTGTTTTCAGCCACCCTAATGGGGTGAACTCCTCCGTTAAGGCCTCACATAACACAAACCTGACCTGTCCATCACCTATTTCCCACAAGTAATTGAATTTATTTTAGTGGATTTGCTGCAGAATTTATGATGAGGTAAAAATCCAGGCTCTGCACTCTCACAGGGCAAAGTATTAGTCCTGTAAGAGCAAAGATTGTTTTTTGCCCTACAGAGGAAGCAGCAGAAGCCCCAGCACCTCTGCTGATAGTAAGAGCAGACACCTCTCTTGATAATCCCTTCTCTAGCTCCGTGGCTGCAGTATTTCTCAGATCAGAAACTGCTTTTGAAGCTAAGGGGAACAGGATGACGCTGGGGAGTTTCAAGTAAAGCAGCAATATATATATGTATACATACCTTTTTATATACTTACACATATATATGCACATGTCTACATGCACATACACAGAAGTACTCATTAGTAAGGTCAAGACACTTGTGTGACCTAAGTCCTTTCTCCAGATACACACATATCTATTTGCTAATTACATCACCAAGAATCACATGCATTTATTTGAGGACAAAGACGCACCTTTTCAATCAATTTCTATAATTACAGAAGACGCCCAAAACTAATGCCTTTAACAGCCTGTTTTCTTAAAGGAATGGGACTCGGAGGGAGACAACATCCAAGGTGGCCTCTCTCCCCTAGTGACAACTTTGTGTGAGTTTGGTTGAAGCTACCAGGGTAAGAAGTTGAAAGAAACGACCACCTACCAATTTTGCTAACAAAAAACAGGCCGATTAGTGTATTTGGGGGGGAAAGGTGGGCAGGGCTGAGCACTGCATATGCTGGTCAGCGTTAAGCTGGCGGTCAGCCAGCCAGGGGACACGCGAGCCTGGCGCAGAGATTACACTGCCAAGTGTGAGGTGTGGAGAACACCAAGAGAAAGGTGCAGCAAAGCTCAAATCTGCAGGAAACATCTTCAGTTTTGTTTCTCAGCGAAAGTTTCTGTTTTAAAAATGAGTTTGGGCAGTGTGCCTGTAAGTGGTTTTCCTTTCTAGAAGAAAACCTACACTCCCTCCTTGAAGGCCTCACAAGCCAACGCATTGGGAAGGGTCACAGACAAGCGAGGACACACTCACCGCACTTGGGTACTGAAATTCAAACTTCACAAATGCATCCAAGTCTCTTGGTGATACACCTGAACAAAACAACAACGAGTCAATCCAAATGGCCAATACAGACATTTTCATTGTGTCTGTTAACGTTGAGCAGGGTTTTCAAGAACACCTAACTGATTTTCAGTTAGATGACTCAAGATCTATCATTTGACAACAGAAAAACCCATCCACCAAACCAAAATCCATAAAAATGTTGCATCCAAAGGAAAGAAATCTACTTATATTAATGCTATCATTAGTCCCGAGACAATCTAGCACAGATGGTTTACAAGTGCCCCAGAAACAAAGGACTAAAAGCTGTGATGTTGGAAGGAGCAACTCATGTCTGCTGAAAGGTCAATACACATGAAGTCAATGCAGAGTTAGGGCTGGCATTCAAAACAGGACGTGAATATGAAACTTAAATTATGACCCAGTTATAAACAAACCCAAGACAATTTCAAGTTTTTCCCTCTGTCCAGATGGAACCCAGATTCTCTTTATTCTTCTAGGTTGTTTGCTTTTAAATATCTTAAATGTTTAAAGGTTTTTTGGAGGTCTGAGTCTGAAATCTGGTTATTTTGTTTTAATGAGTTGTGGCAACAAAGTCTCAACTCCTGAAGTGGTCTTCAAGGTAGAAAAACCTCATTCCCCACCACCTTCCTTACCTACTCAAAGGAAAAAGCCCACACACCCTTTTGAGTACATACCTGGCGGAGCTGGTAGGTTTATCCCCCTGACAATAAGAAGGTGCATTTCTGTGCTGTTGAGTTCAGAAAATATCCTGTGAAAAAATAAAGACAAAAAAGCATATTCATTCCAGTAGCCCACTACCACTTGATTCAGTGCCAGACCAGGATGCCACTAGTGTCTGTCAGACCTTTTTCCATAGCGCACTCCTACAGAGATCATCTTCATAAATTACAGAAAAGCGAGGAAAGAGCACAAACCAAGATAAAAACATCTCTGAGGTACAGTGAAAAATGCCAAGAACAAAGCCCAAAGGCAACAGGACTGAGGGAGAAATAAAGAGGAAGAACAGCTGAAATAGCAGAATACAAGAGATGAAGTTGGAGGTATTTTGAAAACAAAAGAACCCAGAACAGAAATTAGAGAACAAATTCTTCATATTTAAGTCATTGAGAGTGTTCTTTCAGGAATGCTGAGCCTAACCCAAGTTTGCTGAATCCAGCAAGTGCTAGAAACAAGAAAACTCATTCCAGCCTGCCCGAGAAATCCCTTCGTTTTTCCACACCTTATCATTTTAAAAGTTCTTTCCTCAAAGTGGTGGCTTGGAGGATCCATTCCTTGTGCTCGTGCAAGCTGCAGGATGTCCATGTCCTTTTTACAACCTTGTGCCAGTTTCTCAAATCTACAGAAGAGGCAAACAAACAACAGAAAAGCTCCACACGCAACAGCACATCAAACAGAGCATTCTCCTGGAGAGAGGCCACAGAGTAAACCCCAGAACAGGCCTGAGAGCGACTCGGAGACACCTGCCTCACTGTTACCGACCCGTTCACATAATGAGCAGCTCACCAACCTGACCCCCATCATCTTTAGGGGGTTCAGGCAGAATCAAGCCTGACCACACCGTGGGATGACTAACAGACGGCAGAGGGGCTTACCGAGTCGTTTCTGCAACATTTCCCAGGTGCATAAATTGCTTGGAATACTGCAAACACCTCTGTCAACACAAACAAAACCAAATATAGATGCACTTAGTGATCCTTACACACTGATTCATGATTGGCAGAGAGTTTTGAGGTTGATGACAATCTAATTCAAGAAAAACCAAGAGTTTTCCCAAGTCACTCCAAAACATGCCCCCTGCCCCGAGCCCTTTAAGCTCAAAGCCAAGTACAGAATTTGTATGAGCTTTTCTGCCCTATTACTTTTTAATCTCTTAATTTCTAGATATAAGGTACGCTCAAGGACTAGTCTTAATTATTTCGGTACTATTTAAAAACTTGAGCTTTTGTATTTAATAGTGATAATTTGACAGTCTCAAGCCTCTAAGCGCACCCTCTGACTCTAACTAGCAGGGAACCCAACCCTGAAAATTCTCCACTTTAAAATACTTTTGATTTTGTGCAACCTAAAAGAAAAACAAAAGACCCCACAGAAACAATTATGGGTTTATAATATTAATAAAACTCAGATAAACATTAAAAAAGTTTTGGTTTTGTTTTTTAAAAAAGATAAAATGGTCACCTCATGTTGGTCCTTCAGCAATTTTATGAGCTGCGCATACACTTCATCTGCTTTCTGGGACAGTCTGACATCTTCATGGTGTATGAAGATAAAATCACCCTCATCATCTGTAGGGGGTGATGGCAGCTGCAACACAAGAACACCATGTTTCAGAGCCCTTATAGGAAAAAACGAAGTAGACAAAAAGCAGAACATATGGAAAGGTCACTGAAGGGAGACAGGTCGGTTTTCCTCTCAAGGCAATTCTGAACCAACCACTACTTACACCACTGCCTGACAACTGCTGAAGTCATAAAACCCCATAGAATGTCTTACAGGCCTAATTCCCTGATTATTCAGGTCAGGAGAGCTATTATAGTGCAGAGAAACCAGGGCACCACTGTAACACACACACCTGATCCTCATCCCAAACTGGAGTTAGGACACAGCTAAGATGTCCTTGCGCCCTAAGCCCAGTGAACGCTTTTGCAAGCTGCATGGCTGAGGTGTGCTATGGCCTGTCAGGGAGTAAATGGTTCATGGAGGCTGAATTTTCTCAAAATCAGGCACATTTGAGCAGAGTAGAAGAAACCAACCCAAAAACTAAAACAAAAACATAGAGGAATTTCAGGGCTCAGTATCCAGATTTGTCAATTGAACAAACCAACTTAAAATTTGTGTCAGGAAATATTTATTAGATCATTCACTCTTTGAAGTACTTAACATGTCCAAGAATATGAAAAAAAGCAGAAAACTAACAGTATTACTAACCTTGGAAATATCAACAGGTTTGCCACATTTTGCTTGCTCAATCTTTAGGTCAAAGCTCTTGGCTGTTCTGAGATACACCTTAGCTTGTTCAAGGTTATTTTCCTTCTTTGCTTTGACGGCTGCCTTCATGTATTGCTTCTTTCTGTTCTCCAGAAATTCCAGCTGTTCCCTAGCTGAAAAACAGTTGTATGAAAACCCTCGCTCATCTGATGCTGCCATGCCCCTGAAACAGGTTTATGATGTTCAGTTTATACCCAGAAAAAGGTCAGCAGAAGTACAGATATCAAATAAGGACATTTCATTAATACACTTGTTTCTTGGCCAGTTTCAAGTATCAGAAAAAGAAACAAACTTCCTTTTATCACGGTATCCTTCATCAAAAGACCTCAGAGCGCTTCAGAAGTGTGACAATAGTAATTACAGCCCCTTATTTGCAGGCAGGAGACAAACTCCAGTGCAGCTGATTGGTCCAAAGCAGAAGCTGAATCCAAACTTTCAGCTTGATATGTTAACTTCTAAAGGACAGCAAATACTATGAGCACCTTCTGTACTCATTTCTTTCTTGTTCCCTGATCTTTCAAAAAAAACCCATGCAGATACACAGAGACACACCCACTTCTGCTTGTTTGTAAATCTTTACCATCTTAGTTTCTTATTAATTCTTGGGTCTCCGCTTTCCTTCCCAAACAGTAAGGACAAACACACAAGCCAGAAAAAACTGCTTTACATCATAACAGGTCAATGCATCCTGTGTCTTCTCATCCTGCGCTTAGGAAATGGTACAGCATGAGCTGATCACAGCCTTTTCCAGAGATCCTCATACTGTATTCACCACTGCACTCTACTCGTGACTACACAAGCGAAACAACACCTGCAAGAGGTGCTTGTCTCAGCAAATAAAAACACCAGTGACTTCCTCACTGTGTTCACTGCTGTCAGATGACAATCAACTTATTCCCATCCTTGTGAAAGAAACTGCTGTCCTGCTGTTGTGAGCAATTTGCTCAATCAGCCAAAACCAAACTAATTAGACAAGGTAGCTAACCCAGATTCCACCGAGACAAAACCTGCGGTGTACTCTGCAAGGCCAAGACAAAGAGCACAGCTATTTTTCAGAGAAAATCTGTGGAGAATGGACTTAGCAAAGCCATTAATCCAACTGATCTTGGCTCCTTGACTTTTCTGTTAGAGGCCTTAAGTGCAACTGCTCCACTCAGCTCCCACACCTCCCTAAGCCTTGTGCTCTCCAACAAGAAAACAGGTATTTACAATTGATTTATCATCTACAGGCAGTTTTAAGCTGCACTTCATAGTTCCAGGGGGAAGAAGGTTACATTAGGATCACAGAATGCACTTTAGCTAGTGAAATATAGCTTTACCATAGTGAAGTACTGACATTTTGTTGTGAAAATCAATTCGCTATGAATTTATCCAGGTTTTTGTTATTGCACCTATCGGTCATATTTTAAAATACTTTAAATAACTCAGGAGAGATGACTGTAATGCCAGAGATCAGGGATTATCAATCCCTTCACAGCACAAGTCTATGGCAACTGACGCATGTGATGTCAGTTAAAACTGCAAAAAATAAACCTCCTGAGGATTCATAGATTTTCAAAGCCAAAATGTAAAACTACTACGTTCTAGTGGTCTCTATAAAAAAAGTAATGGAATTTTCTAGTGAGAAGAGCCAGTGTGAAATACCTTTGCACTCTGCAAAAGAACTTGTACCAGCCAAGGAAGTAGTTCTGCGTTGTCCTGAGGGAACTACCCAGGGCAGATGGAAGGAGGATGGGATCACAGCCAAGGCACGACAACAGAATCGGGGAGAGCCTGAACACCACTGGTTGTGCCCAAACCACAGTGTGTGGTGCTGGCTGTCCCTTACTATCTGTACAACCCATCTCATACAGACAACTTTAGTGACCTTAGCAAGAGGAGGACTAGAGGCTGACAAACTACAGCCTATATGCCAGCTGGAGATTCTTGGATGAAGCACCAGGCAGAAACTAGTTTGATGTAGGAAGCTACATTACATCAGTGAATAATTCACACTGGCAAGCTGTCCACTTTAATTGGAGTATATGTAGAGTTCACATGGGAACAGAGGGAAACTTTATGAATCAATATACTTTTTACATCAAAATTAATTAAAAAAACAATCACCCTTATAATTAGACATGCTGCCTCTGTGAAATAAAGCTGCATGGCTGGTCTGGATCTGCCCACCAGCAGACAAATATATTGAGAGGCTCCTGCCAGAGGAAATCTGTGCCACACACTCACAAGCTCATATCTAAAACATAACGAAAGGAAGTCTGTACCAAAGTATTAAACAAAACTACTGGAAACGACTAGGAAATGAATCACTGGGAATGATGATCCCTTCACCTTACCAGCTGGTGGGAGCTGATCCACTGATTCTGCCTTGTCCAGGGTGAAGGGTGACGCAGCCCGTTCCCCACGCTCAGGAGAGCTCTCCTGCCCAGCCATGGCAGACGGCACTGTAATTGGCCTAACAACTTGAGTCGGCTTTCCAGGCAGCTGAGCAGGCTTCTTGGCAACTGGGGCCTGTGTCAGAAGTTCATTCTAGCATAACAGAAAGAATTTCATATTAAATACATAAAAAGCTATTTCAGACTTGAGGGCAACATCTCAAGCATCAACAACCATGGTTATCACTATATCAGCCTCCTGGTATCGCTCTTGAGGGGAGCATAACGTAACATTCTAGACAGCAAATTTTAACTTCTGGAGGTTTTATGAGCTGTGCCACACCAGTAAGTAGCTGGCCTATAAAAGCATCAAACCTCCACTATAGAAGGGACAGGAATGTCGAACAAGGCAGTGATTTAAAAAAAAAAAAAAAAGCAGATGCATGCAGAAAAACCACCATCCAGGAATTCTCTCCATGAAAAGCTACTCCGTTTGAAAGCACAAACCATCAGCAATCAAATACAGAGACACAAAAAAATCAAACCAAAGTCTAGAGGCTTGTGCTGCCTGACAAAAAGCAGTAAGTGCTGAACATCCTTGGAAAGCACAAAATAGGAGCTACTGAGATGCAGGATGAAAGTACAAATACAAGTACTTTTGAAAAATGTGAAGGGGTGGGGTGGCCAGGATCTGAAGTGTTTGTTTTGAAAACATAACCCACATAGAAGACAACTGAGAGCCAAACTCTGAACTCACAGATTCTGTATGTACCGACTGTAACAACATCTCATCTCTATTTCTGTCCTACACTATAATGCAAATTGAAATTACTACTGAGATCCTGTACTCTTCAGACTTCTGGGAAATGTATTTCATCTCTGTACCCTTGCTTGACTGAAAAATCCAATGTCCTCATCTCTGCACACCACAACAGACAGCATTTTAACTTTTATACACCCTATTAAGAAATACTAACCTCGTCCTCTTCATCATTCTCCTCCATATTTGCCAGCTTGCCGGCACTTTCCAAAACAGCAGCTATCGTGCTATCACCTTCCGCTGCTGCAACACCAGGAAGGGGAGGAAATCCTGAGGAGGAAAGGAATACAGAAGTCGTGTAAGAACTATGTTCTGTCTTCCATACTTCTTCCTTTCTGTACAGCTATTTCTACCCAAGTATCTATTATCTAATGTATTTCAGAATTCAGTGCAACTAGACTGAGGCCAAAGCCACAAAGCCTTGCTAGATAAAGTCTGAGCAGCACACTTAAGATCAGATCTCTCACGGATATCCAGGCCTAAAGAGATTATGTCAAAATGATGCAATAACAGAGCATGGTTTTCTAAATTCAGCAAGTGGCAGTCAGAGAAGGAACCTCCCAACCTCAAGATTTTGGTAACAAGATGCCTCCAGAACCAGCAAAGAATGCAGTGTCTCTCCTTTGCACAAAAGGATGGTGGATTGTACAAAAAATTGCTGGCTCCTTCTTCCCTTTTCACTGTTGCCTCACCTGAGTTGGTCCAGTCCAGCAGAACAACAGCGCTACAGCACAGAGTAATAAACAATACATCAACATTGTTGACATCTGCATAACACACTGTAACATCAGCCTCTGCTGAAAAATCTGCTGCAATGCAGAGGTTGCAAAGGGAGAATCCCAGTAGTTAAAAGATGAAATACACAAAGAACAATCTTTTTTTTATTATTTTATTATTCTTGTAAGGATGGGAAGAAGGCCTGATGGTGGACAACAAACTCTCACTTCCATGCTACCAGTTCAGTGTCAGCTTCAAACAACAGAGACTGAGAGCCACTACTATCAAATGTCTGTTAAGATTTATCTCATTAATACGTGGCAAGTATGCTTGTTGTCAGTCTCATTTCTCACAAAAGTAATGGTAAACTACATCTGAAGCTAGAGATGGCTGCTCCAAGAACAGAACAGGTTTGAGGTATACAGGCAGGCAGAGCACAGAATCCTGGGCTGCTGCCTCTGTGTGATTTCTGATCCATTACTCAGCTGCATTTCTGTCTCCAGGGAGGTCAAGGCTGGTACCTATCATCCAGATGCCATGAAATGCACAACCAGTCCACTGTAATCTCATTGCTGGGTCCAGTGACTGCTCAGTGGTTGTCTTCAGTGTAAATCATATGGCCTCTAAGCGAGGAACTGAGTTACGCGTCTTTTTAGAGATGTAAATACGGAGTTCCTCACTCTTACTGATGTTTATCAAGAAGTGGATCACATTCTAGAACAAGGGATGCCAAACTGCTTTTCAGGGACAGCTTCAAATCAGAGACTTCAAAGCAGTACGTGACCTGACAGAACTGGCACTGTCTACTTTACTACTACTACAGTGCTTACCATTGTCACATTTGACAGTGACAAAACAGCCACAAGGTCCATGTCCCTTTTCTAGGGTTGTTTGGTTTTTAACAACAACAACAAAATCTAAGCACCACTTTGCAGCGCTAAAAGTATCTTTCCAAAAGAACACATCAGGCACAAGACAAAACGAATGATGCTTCCTAAGGGAGAAACAGGATCACATAAACCAGAGGCGAATAATTCACAGATGATCTTGCCCAAACTTTTACAAACACAGCGCTACAAATTCTGAAGAAGATAAAAAGGACACAGACTGTGTCAAGAAGCAGGTTCAGTTTCTGTCTCTGTTTCAGTGCGACCCTGGGCATGATTTGCTTCATCTCTGTAGACTGCTTTTCCTAGGCACGAGAGCTGCAATACTGATCTGACTTGTCAGGTATTGGAAGATGCTTAATTAAATATAGAGTCCTGAGTCTCCCGCTGGGAATAAATAGAATGGGAAACATCACAATTTTTTTCAGTTTTCAAAATCTCTTTCCAGTAAATTAAGAAGTAAATATTTCCAAGTTTACTCTTTGCTCTAGGAAGGCTGGCACAGAGGACAGACAGGTGATATTTTCAGCACCTGCCCATCGTGAAGTTGTTTTAATTTCTCAAATAGGGCCAGTTTCAAGTTCTGATGCTGCCAAGCAGGCACTCAGTAATCAGGAATATTCACCAGTGTGAAATTCTGGGAGCATGTTAATAAGCAGTTTCACAACAAAATCAAACATCAAGGCCAGCCTGCTCACTGAGAAAAGGAGGAGCTGTTCCACAGCACGAGGAGGTGATACCTGCACACCTCCTCCAGAGCCCAGGAGATACACAAAAGTTGGTATTAGGACATTTCATATTCATACTTACCAGGAGGAACAGGTAGCTCAGAAAAATTAACTTTTCTCCCGGTTTTATGGGCTCTTATGGCATCCTGGTATTGCTGTAAGCAAAGGCACTCAGTAAGACATAAAATGAAGTTGACTATAAATTAGCAATCATCTGTATTTAACCAACATAAATATTGCATAATACACAGTATTATGCTATATGTGCATTGTCTCTATTTCTCCTTCCTCCAAATGCTTTAGAGCTTCCCTACTGGAGCTCTTTCCAAATAGAAGGACAATATATAAATTATTTCAGCCTTGAAAAAGTCTTCAGCAAGTGAACTAGTTCAAATGGCTTTGCTGGATGCGATCAGCTCACTACACTTTCATTTTACCTTGGCTATCCTCTCGTGCATCCTGCCTTTCCGATCATCCCCACTCGCTTTAGCCTGTGCTGCTGCCGACTTGTACTTCTCGAGCCTCTGCTGCAACGCTTCCAGCACTGTTTTTGGCTGCTGCAGGGAAGCTTGAAACAAGACAGACAATGAAATGCCACATGATTCACATTTCAAAACGTATGAACTGCCTTTTTCCTCTCCTTCCTTACCTTCTGCAGAGACAAAAACATCATTGCAAAGCTATATTATGAATAAAATTCTTCTAAAGAAAGTTTATTAGTTTCTACTTCTGTTACTGATCCAAACCAAAAGTACAGACGGGATCTGCAGCATACAATATTCAGGAACATCAGTAGGTTATACCCAATCCTGCTGCAGTTCAGTGGGTCAGGGCGACCTTCAAGTGCCCTCCAGACTTGCTATTTTAATGTTTTACTACAGAAATCCAAAAGTTCTACCTGAAGCTTCTTGGGTCTGAGGTTCAGGTGTTGTAAGATCCTGGGAACTTCCTGATGGAGCTTGTACCTTTTGCTGGGATGCATCTTGCAGGTTTCCTTGGCTTTCAAGGTCTGCAAAGTGAGGAAAGCAGGAAGCTTCACAGCGTATTCCATGAACCACAAGTCAACCCATGTTACTCAGAAAACCATCAATTTGACCACATCATCTTCCTGAAAGCTTTTTGACTTCCAAACAATATCAGCATGGCTGGATAAGTTTAAGGTTCCCATTATTCAAAGAAAATGCTTTATAACAGAAAATCACAAATGCTGATTTAATTTAGTTTAGCGCTGCTTGATGGGGGGAGGGAAAAGTAAAATCAGTTCAAGTATTCTAAGAATTTTCTCCCCAAAATATAATTTGGTCTCTTGGCAGATGGCAAGAGTAAACAAGATTGCTAATTGACTAAAATATCCTAGTAATGAAAGATGTGCTGAAAAAGGGAAGCAAGGGATACCACCTATTCAGACACTTGGGTTTCTGGCATTGTATAACAGTGGTTATTCCAGAAAACAGCAAAAATATTCACTTTATAAGGCAAGATTGTATCATGAGTGAAGTTTCTTTCTAATGCCATTTGGGGATCGGTTTACAATTTAAGGAATCATAAATCTCATGGTTTATTAAAATAACCCGTCAAGTAGTTTCTTAGAAGAAAATAGTCTGCTTAAGTAAATTGTTTAAACCACTAAGTTGCATGGACCAAATATTGTTCGTGGTGATACAAGATCTACTTAAAAAACCACTCCCTTACAAGGATTGAAGTATCTTTAATATTGCTAACTTGCTTTAAGATTTAGACTTCACTGAAATCTGTTCGTTAACCTTTTAATCTGAACGTTATCAACTTCAGTTGAAACCCATAACGCCATCAAATATTACAGTAAACTTTAGAATGTGCCACAACTCTTCTTTCCCTACCACTTCATATACTGGTTGCTATTATCTAAAGTTGTAAGAAAAGGAATATTAGACATCAATATCTACTTGAACTTGTAATTCACAGGGAGTAACTTCAATATAAATAATGATACCTCATTTTATTTTGTTGGTTTTTATTAGAATTTGAATATGCAGTAAGCCTCAGACTAAGTGACCTTCAATTCTTACAGTTTTGCAATCGAATTCAGAATCATTCTGTTACATCATAGAAAAACTCTTTTAAGATATCGTGCTAAGATAAACCTTACCCTGAGGAGGTGGAGGCAGATTCTGGAGGTCTATCACCTGCCCACTATCCAAAGCTTCCAAGACCACATTAAATTTCTGATACAGAAAAAAAACAAACCAAACCAGAGATTTATTTTAGTATGTCCAAGACTTGCTGGCTGCCACAATGAATATTTGACAAGCAGTGCATGTGGGTACAGCACAGGACATGTTTAGCATTCAGGATTTCTTGTGTGCCTACCTTGCCTGCTCTCATGTATTCTTTTGCTTTCTCCAGGTCCCCTCGCTGCTTGGCTTTTAGAGCTGCTAATTTATACTCCTTCTGCCTCATGAGAAGTATTGCTCGTGTGCTGCTCTTCTGGAGATCTGTGAGAATGAAACAATGCTGAGTCTTTTGGTCACGATCTTAAAACGCTCTGAAGCTTGGAATTCCGCATGTCACAATACTGAAGGAAAAACTAAGACATGGGAAAAGTTAAGTGAAAGATATTGATACAGCGCTTATAAAGGCTCTATAACAATAACTGATTCCACTGCCAGAAATTCAGTAGCACACTGACAATTCTATCTGAAACATTCAGCAGGGAAGTTCCACAATAAGCAGTGCTTTGCTACACAATACAAGGATCAAGAAAGATGGAGCATTAAGATAGTGCTGCGACTACTTATCCTCTCAGATCATGGTACCTGTTTCCACGGTAGGACTAGAAGCAGCATGACCCTGTAGAGATTCCGATTCCAGATGCTGCACTGCCTCATGAGAGGTCTTCTGCTCATCATCTGCAGCAGACTCAGCTTTATTCTCTGGTAGGACGCTGACTGTATCTCCAGAATTCTCCAGCTCCACTCCAGTGGCCCCAGGTAAGCGAGAAGAACTCTTTCCAGTGGCAACAGGAGGTGGCATTTCATCCTCATTGATTTTTCTGCCTTTCTTCACTGCAGCCAGCATGGTTTCCAGTGTCTGGTAGAGATGGAACATCAAAATCAACAGGCATTTTCATCAAACGTATTACTAGCATAAAATCATTAAACCACAAATTCATTCCCTTATTCATGATGGGATATATTACGCGCATCCAACTATATAACTGCAAGTTCCTCAACACCTAGAATTATAGGATAGCTGATGTGGTCCACTCAGTTTTGTCACAGAAAGTCACCGAGGAAGCCATTTATACCACCTGTAGATGCATTTTATGTATTTAAAACAAAATAAAATACACTACTCTGAAATGTCACTACCTGTGTGGATTCAGGGAAGGAAGGAGTCTGTAAACCTATTTAATGTATTGAGAAAAGCCATTAAATACTAAAAAAGGAAACGGAGCTTCAACTGGTGACCTATGGCAAGAAGCTCTCATCACCCGTAACATAGGTTAACTGCTGCTCATATTTTTAAAACCCTTCCTACACCAGAAATATTAACTCCCTCAGTATTTTTTTAGTTTAAGTTCGGACAAAAGACCACCATGCACTTTAACCCAAAACAAAAGTTTTACTTCTTTCATCTTCCACAGAAACTGAAACGGAAGCACAGAAAGACAACAACAAAATCTCATCAGCGCCAGAATCACTGCTATTTTTGGCTAGCTGTGACATTATCTGACCTATTAAGCAACAGTGATAGAGATACTTTGGTCTGACTGTATGCAAGATCGGGGTTCAGACCAGTACAGCAACCCACACATAGCTCCCTCTTCTCCACGTGTGGGATGACAGACTGACTGGAAATGGAATTAAACACCGAGATTAAAGCTTACAGTTCCAAGAACTACATACAAGAGATTACCGTACA
Source organism: Patagioenas fasciata (assembly GCF_037038585.1). NCBI lineage: Eukaryota > Metazoa > Chordata > Aves > Columbiformes > Columbidae > Patagioenas > Patagioenas fasciata. The sequence goes on along the minus strand of NC_092525.1, from coordinate 22,408,542 downwards.
CAGTTTCTTGGCATGTCACTTGGTTCATTAAGGACCTGTGAGCTGTGAAATGAGATCTCATTTGTTATCTTCAGCTACACTGCTTAAGAACAAGGAAACTCCCTACCATGAAAAATAAAGGAAGTGGCAAACAGCACAGAAGTTTTGTTACGGGGTGAAATAAGCTGGTTTGCCTGTCCCCCTTGCTCTCTGAAAGGTGAGGTTGTTTCACATACGTTCCTTTCAGAGTCAGTGGATACATACAGACATCTCCTTTCTTGTGGCTTTCCTCCACTGGGTTTGGCCTCAGTTGTTCCCTTTGTGCCCTAAGACACCTGGGTGCTAGTGTGATGTGATGTTCTTCCCTCCGTGACAGCACTGAGCTATAAAGCTTTGCTTGACAAGACTGAGCCAGCTGCTGTCTGAGGTGATGCAGGAGTCCAGATGAACACACACAGGGAAATAAAGGCACTCTGCACAACTAACTACAAGTACGCCATCTGGCTGAGAACATACAAAGCTGAAGAAACCATTCCTTGCTGCAATTTTTAATTGTCTTAATGAAAAAAACATGTTCTATTCATTTTTCAAGCACAGCCAAGGCAGTCACAGAAAGGTATCACCTTCCTTTTTCTGACAGAACTGAGTGGAAGGTTGGGATCTAAGGGAAGGCCATCAGTGATGAACTGGAAGGTATATGTGCTAGGAAAGCTCCTAATCTTTGCTTTAAGGTAACACTGAAGAGTCATCACAAGTCACATTCAGATCTAGAGGGGTGAGTGTAACACCAGAGTTTACCACAAACTCTGCCTCCAGCTACCACCAGCCACATTCAGCAGAAACAAAGCTCATGCACAAAAGCCATCTGAAGTTACACTTACTCTGTGTATTTGCTCCATCAGACTGACAGTATGTAACAAGATATGCTTTTAAAGTAACTCAAGGCAGCACACTGGAATTTCTCTTCCCTTTCAACAAATTCACACATCTGGAAACACTCCTAACTACACTTTAGAGAACCGACTTTGCGCCCCCCCCCCCCCCCCCCGCTTTCACGTACCCAAGGAACCCCGCTTACCTTAAGGCCTCTTTCGTATCGGCGTATTTTGGCGCTCTCACCCACCTCCTTTGCATTAGAAATTGCTGTCCTATAGTTAGTGATTCTCTTCTCTATTGTCTGTTGCAGCTCACTGGTAACAGCAGGAAGTGAGGTGGTCTCAGAAAAAATAATAGAACAAATCAAGAAAACTTATTTCATCCAACTACATGAGTTTTCCCACAGCTCTGAAAAACAAATACTCCTCCACACACTACCGTTAAGGACGAAAGAGTCTCTAAAACAGAGGAGCACTTGTACTACGCTAACGGTCCCTGGATCCACCTCTGGGCCTTCTCTCAAAGGCGCAATAGAAAAGAATGGGTGGAGACTTCTAAAAAACTCACAGTCACAAGGTAATTGGAGCCATGTGGTTAGGGAGTAGGTGAAGAGAACAGTTAAGTCTCTCAAACACTGAACAACAGAGGGTGTGAAGAAGTATTTTGGCACAAATCTTTACTTTTTCTTAGTTTTAAAATATGTTAGTTTACTCCCTTCTGGGGTTGTTCTGGCTGGCTTTACTACAACAGGTCTTTTTCCTCCTCCTACCGCCTGGAATCAGTTCAGCGACAAAAGCAGCCTAAGCAAAGTTACAAGTAGCTAATTACAAACCCTCCACAGCTACAGAGACCTTTCAGATGGCTACTGATACAATTATTGCCATTATCTCCATAGAAACGCTCTGAGACCCATTTATTAAGGGGCCAAATGCACAAGGGCATTGGAATCTGTAGCACCAACAGAACTATGACAGTGACTGAATAAAGGATTTGACTGCATGAGGATTGACAAATTAAGCTGAGAAAGCTAACACTATGGAGAAAAATTCCACAAAGATGTCAAAGATACTGAGTTATAGAAAGTTTCACAATTTCAGCGCACTGCTCAATAATCCAGGGGGAAGACACAAACTCTGGAAGCCTGAACTGCAGTCTGCATGCTCACATGTATGATGAGGGACAAGGTAAGATTGATTCCAGCTGTTTATCTTCTCAATTCTATGCTAACGCTAAAAATCACCCTCTGAACAAAGCAAAAATTCACCTGTTCCAATACAACATCGGTTTCCACAGAGAATCCAGCTACAGTGTACTTGTTCCTTCCTTGGAGGACAAGATAACCCCTATGGATCCTTGTTTGTGACCCTCGTATATGAAAACAGTGATTTGGCAACACTGTCAGGAACATGCAGCTCCTTCCTACCTGTGGTTGCAGTTCAGGTTGCTCATTTTCTGGTTCAGCTGAAGATGGCTCCATTGCTATGATTTCATCCTCACAGCTTTCTGTCTCACCTTCCACTCCCAGAACTTCTTGCAATTCTGCCTAAAGTAAAAGTAACAGCCAACAAAAGGCTTTTCCTCAAAATTCTATATTTCCTCAAAAGACAAAATCCAGTCTCAAGCTCCAAAACCTTTGGATGGACCCTGAGTCCAAACAGTTTCTAAAAATCTTATATTATGGTGGTTTTTTTTTAATTAATGAAACTGGTTCCACTTATATTCACAACAGGAAGCCAGATACCACTCCACACTGCAGCTCCAGGATCACCACACAAGTTTGTGGCTAGAGATCTGAAGCTGCAGAAGTTCAGGGATGGTACTTTTACAAAGTTCCTTCCAACCCAAATCTAAAATTTCCAAAAAAAAAAATCTATAAACAATAGCAGTCAAAACCACTGCTAAACATTCCTTCCTTAAACCCTGCCAAGCAGATCACTCATCAAAACGACAAATAATTTCTTGAGTGATATTCTCTCAAGCCAAGCACCACTTGGAGCAGCAGCAAAATGGTGACAGATGTCACTTTATGGAATGTCCCTGCCTGTATTTCATCAGCTGACGTGAAATGTCACACATATGCACGTTGGCTAGGAAACTCTCTTGCTCTGGTGTGCAGGGGTTGGACCCCACAAAACCTTATATCCAATGGAATGCTTTTGCAATATTTTACCCTCTCACTACAAAGTTAATAGACATTTTTGCTACATGCAGTTTCGTTGTTGTTTGGGTTTTAAAAAAGCTACAACATACTAAAACAAACTTTTTGCTAACAAAGTTGTGCATACCAACAAGTCTGTATCTTTCTCCAAGTCTTCATCATCTGCTTCCTCCTCCTCATCTTCATTCAGGTCCTTCATACACTCTGCAGCCATCTTTTCAATGTGATCCATAGGCAGAGGAGCTGTAAAAAGAAACCATAAGGAGCCATAAACCTTAAATAACAATTACACAGTCACTGGATATAAATTCTAAAGGAGTTGCTATCAGCTGAAAGAGAGCAGTGATTTCTCCTTTTGCTGCCCCTTTACAGTCATAGGTAAATGAGTGTATATTCATTAATATAGATCAAAGACTACGGAAGTGAACACCAGAAAAGCAGCAATATTAGTCTTTCTGAGAGTGACAGCTAGGGCAGGCAAGGAAAATTACTGCATCCAATAAGCTAGCTCAGAAATTAGATGTCAGGGAGAAATAATGTCTGTTTACTAATTTGAGGAGCCTGAACAGCAAAACCATAAGCACCATGACACACAAGCAGGTACAGTGGGACACAACCGTAAAGAAAGCACAGCCACAAAAGAGAATGATACGGTGGCAGGTTTGCACAGTAATGACATTGAGACTAAGTGAGAAAGACAAGTAGGACTGGATGAAACAACTGCTTCAGGAAAAAATTACTAGAAGTCACCTCTAGCTGCTATGCTGATTTAAGATATAGTCGAGTATCTCAATGTTATTCACAGAAATACCTAGTAACAGAAACTTTGTCATTTTGACAGACTTCAATTTGCCAAAGAAAAACTGGAGAATACTACTATTCTCAAATGTTACATCAAAACTGTATCCCTCAGTTGAGATAAAAATCAATGGTAGCACAAGAAGAAATAAACTGTTGATTAATAAATCTGATTAGAAGTTTCTATGTATGAAAGGGAATTAGTGGAACAGCCTCTGTCCCCAGTAGGAATAAACATCTGAACAAGTTTTAAGCTGATGCTAGATATTTATGAAAGGTATTTATGATGTGACTGTCTATATTAACAAGGCCTGGACTCAGCATCTTTGTCAGGCCCTTCTGTTCTGTGTCCTTTGCCTCATGTCAGTCTACCCTTACAAAATGTAATTCACCCCTAGTGAATTCTGCCTGACAGAATAAATTCTGACCTCATATGGAACAGAAGCGGTCCATATCCATCCGTATGTAAATTCTATCCCCAATCTCCTAGTTCTACCCCTTTTCTTCTCTCTCACATGTTGAACTAATTTGAGTTAAAAGTTCTCATCATGCCTGCTGGTAAAAGTTCCATTTGCATTTTCTTTCAAAGACAAAACTACATTGTTGTGTATATTACAACATTGCACATAGCCAGAAATCAGACCAAAGTTGAAGGCATTTACCATAAATAGTGCTGAGCTCAAAGAGCTCCCAATCAAATTACAACTAACTAAATCACTGGAATTTTGTATAGAGTCTACATTATGCTTGAGAGTCCAACAGCTGATCCATTTTCTCCATCTACAGTCTTAAGCACAAGAATATGTCTATCTCATGTTATTTATATGTATCCTTTGAAACTGATAATGCATATTAACATCAATTCTAGAGACACACTGAACAACACAAGCCATAAGCCAAACCACTGACTGTTAATGTGACAAGCAAGGAGGCACAGCAAACTATCCATGTTTGAAGACAGTAAGAAAGACAAGAACATCTTTCTACCTTGAGAAACTATTTGTCTTACGCAGCCAACAGTACTGCAAAGTCACACTTGCCATGAAAAAAAAAAAAAGCTCCAAATCAAGGCATCATACTTGTCCTGAGCCCAAGAGCAGCAGCGGATCACTGGCACAGAGAAATGCAGAGAAAATCAAAACAAGTGCTGTTTTTTCTACCTCTAGAGCTACACTTCTGCATTTTCTGCCTTGCTGTCTCATGCCCATGTGATTTTCCTTTTTCCAAATCTTTCTTGGCTACGTTGTCTTGCAATTTCTTTTTAAGCTTCTGGTCCTCACCCTGAAAACTCTACTTAATCCCTCCTTTCTGAGTTCTCATCTTTACTTCCTGCTGTGCCACCCACATCTTCATTAACTATCAACTTCCTTCATGCACTCTCAAAGGTGAAGTTATTTACACACAAATCCCAACTGTCCATGTAAATGCCTCTGATACTTCCCTATGCAGACACATGACTGTGACTCACCAGTGTCAGTAAATATTAAATAAAATACAGATCTTCAGGATAGAGTTTTACAGTCAATTTAAAGGGATCTTAAACAGATCACATCCTTCCTCCGCATTCGCTGAATCAGCTGAAAATCAAGCCAGGTACAAAGCTGTCTCTGTTCAAATCTAATTTACCGCATTAGTGCTTCAGTACCTGTATCAAACATCTTGCTCATATATTTGACCCTGAGCAAAACTCTCAGCTAGGACAGCAGGCCATGCCCAAAGGCACCCAGCTGCACCTCAGGGACCAGAGTGTCCCTTATGTGAAGCCCCACTAGAGACAAAAAGACAACTGAGCCTCCTCAGGTGGGTGGTTCAGCTCTAATCTGGAATGGCAGGTTGAGGCTACAAAGCCAAACATTCCAGTGGCTGAACAACTGGCATCTATCAGTCCCAGGCAGCAGAGATCTCTGCACTTAAGATGTTGCAACAGTGCAGCTTTTGCTGCCTACACCTTCAAGCTACAAGAAGAGATCATTTTTCTCACCTATCAGAGCTCCAGAATGTAAATCCAGGAGTGAATTTCTGTGCCTTGTGCTCAGCCAAGACCCAAACACTGGTATGTATTGTACTGGGTCCCTTTCTTCTGTCCTTCTTCAGACAGGATCTGTTTCTCCTCTGTCCCTGCTGTACCTTCCTCCTTTCCAGGCCACCATCCTGCCCCCACCACCACACTGTGCCAGTCTCACAAGTCCCCAGCTGTCCAACCATACACCTGCCACAAGCTTCTAATCTACAGGACATTTCAAAAAGACGGACCCAATCTCAAAGCAGTATATTTCACAATTACACTAAAACGTACAGACGGTTTAATGAGTTATCAAGGCTTTGTAACCTTTTTATAAATGCTCTATGTTCCCTCCACCTGCTGTACAGACAACATCGAGATGATAGTTGAACTCATCCCAAATGCCTCTGAATTGAGTTCATCTTTTTCACTCCCTACATATACTTCCAATTCTACCAGGAAAACAGAATAGTTGCAAATGATTTTGGAAAAATTTTACAAGCCATAACACATATCTTCAGAAGGCATAGTAAGTGTTAATTTTGCACCTTCTGAAGTTTCATTTATTGCTCATGAATAAAGAGACTCAAAGAACACAGTAAGCGACATGACCAGGGCTAGAAGGAAGTCAGCACTTGAAAAGCTGCTGACAACATTTTAAGACCTCCTGACACCCAAATTCATCCTCAAAGCACTATCCTGCATATTTTAACCATGATAAACCTATGTCCAATGGCAGAAGTTCTGCTGTCGTGCTTATTAGCACAATTATGTGTATTAGCTTTAAGGCTTTACTACATTCTTGAAATCTGGAGAATGGAAATTATTTAGAACTTAGTTTTAGATACAAACACCTCTCCATCTTTCACCAATTACTGTGTTTAGACAGTCACCTTTTCAAAATATTTTAAAATTCTTAATATCCCTGCTGTTCTGTGTGAAGTCCTTTCAAAGACTACAGGTAAATCACTGCAGACCTGCAAGGAAGTCTGCAGCAGCAAAGAAGTCTGTACTTGCACCAATTCTTACTTCCAGCATTTGCTCACACCCCTGTAGCAAGGGCAGCTCCTTTCACCTCGTCCCATCCCAAACACTCGGTGCCATCCCTCCCTTGCAGCCACAGCCACATTTAAACCGGCAGGTAGCAAACCAGAGCAAGGAACTGATTCAGCTGAAAACCGAGCACAAGGACAGAAGTTTATTTTTATAGATCAGTTTCCTGAACAGGCTCCCCCTGCAGCTCCATAAATATGTATAGCAGCTTGGAGGCAGAGCATGCTTGCTAGAGGCTGCTCCTCTCACCAGCAGCCTGGATTTCTGGTAGATTACAACAATCCTGTAAAACACTGCATAGCTGCATGCAAACACTAGCAGACAAAACGAACAGATGCTTAAAATACTAAGAATAACCTGATATAACAGATGCTTAAAATATTAGGAATAGCATGCATAACAAAGGCTACAGGGTTCTCCCAGTAATTTCCATTTTGAATTACTCTTGCACCTACTACACCTTTTAATGACTTCATACAGTAAACAAACGTCTTAATTTAGTCATTAAATTGGCTAGCCATCATATACCTTTTTTCCTATGTCTACAAGAGCATAGGCAAAAAACCTCTTACCCTTTTTGTGGAGCAACAATTAAACCTTTCAAAGTAAAGGAAAAAGCAGTCACAATTTCAGCTTCTATCAGTGATGAAAAAATATTTTTATGTAAACCAGTGATTTGTAAATAGGTGTTTTTAATAAATTATTCAGGTTGTCAATAAATACAATCCAGATACTTCAACTTACTTTTCCCTTTTGGTTTTGATTTCCCTTTTTTCACTTTTGCTCCTGTGATAGCAGCGAGTTCTGCTTCCAGGTCCCCGTCATCCCCACCTTCCTCCGCACCCAGCAGCATCTCTTCAGGGTTGAAATCCGTGAACAGCCCCAGCTGCAGTCAAGGGAAAATAATTAAAACAAAATACTGCAGTGAGAATAGACATGGTACTCAAAACCAGCACACTACATGAATCATTTAAACATTCCCATGCATTCTGGATTCTGTTTATTTTTTTAAAGCTCGCTATCATATCACTTCTATTACCAAACAATGCATACAAGGCACCCATAACTGAAATAAGGTACATAAGTCTTAATAAGCCACAAAGGCGTCCTCTAAAATTCTGCACAACTGTTTCTTAGAATCAAGACTATCTGACCTAACAAGGTAAAATAAAATGATGTCTGCTATACTCAGCCACATGAAGCAGATACCACCAGGGAAGTTGAGGGCAGCTCCTGTAACAGCTAAGCTAAAAAATATTAAATCAGCATTCACACAATACAGGTCCGACGTGTGTACACTGCTGAGATTTTACCCTTATCTTTCGGAATAAGCTATATTTACATGTACAGAACCATTCTGTACTTCTCATTATCTCAGTTTGTAAATCATAAACACAAGGAAAACACACATATATGAAGACACAGCCAGTACAAACCCAGAAATGTCTGTGCTACACCGGAGAAAACAAACAACTGTCTGGAACAGATCATCAGTCAAGTGACAGCATCTCAGGGAATATTATTAATAGTAGTAATCAGAATTTGACAAAGTAGTAGGGGTTATCAGTTGTTGTAAAACATGCCAAACGACATAAGTAACACATAAATCTCTGAGGACTTCATCTTAAGGGTATTCTTCTAAGATGCTATTTTATCACAATTTTTGTATTGCTGGTTAAGACACTAACTGCCCTAGAAGTAACAACATTTTTATTCAAAGTATGCCAAGCTTTTTATTAACATGAATTAACTGAAGTAGGTCCATCCTGTGAGGTAGGTGGAGCAGCTTTCCTCAGACTTTTTCAAAGCATGAGCCCCTGCTGGCTTATTGGTGTTCACATGGCCAAGCAGGCAGCAGTTCAGCTTCTCTCAAGCAAAGGAACAAAACCCAGTTGTCATTATTACCAGGGTTAACAATGTCCTGCTGCCTCTGAGGATCTGAAGTGCTACCAGAAGCTTAAGCTGCCTGTCAGTTTATGAACTTGTGTGAATCAGTAACGATATTTTTCTTAACCCTGTAGGAATTGATGGTTACTGCCTCAAAATATTTTGTATCCCTCTTTGAACCCCTTCACAATCCAGAAGGAGAATGCGAGACACAGCTGAGAAACACCAATTCCAAGGACTAGGAACAGCATTTAAAATCAGCAGCTCTTTGTTTGCCAGCCCTGATCCTGCCACTGACACTCTGTGAGGCACTTGGCACACCAGTTAGCCGCCCTCTGCCTTACCCCTCTCCCTCTGTAGAACAAAACTAATATATTTGCAGCCCTGGACAGAATGGAAAGAAGATCAGGACAAGACTGAAATTCATTAGGAAATATTTATAATGGTGATCTAAAGATTCCAGTTGTACGAAATGTACATACACCTTTTATCAATATGCAAAATAGACCAGGAGCACTTGTGATCTGTTCACTATCACACTGCAAGCACAGCAAGTGCAGTAATGAATGAAATGAAGAATAGAATCCATCAGGTTTAGCTCTGAGTCTCTCAATCTGCTCCATAAGGCACATTTCCAATAAAATTAATAGTGTTAAAGAAACATCTAATAAAACAGGAAAAAATATTACAGAGAGCTTACAGCTGATACACTACATAGCACAAGTACAGTTTAGACTGAGTTAATTTGCAAGTGAACAAGCCATTATTGTACTTGTTTCAAGAAACAATTCTCCACACAGTAAGACAGGATGAATAACTAACTGTATTGAATTAAAAATTAGAAAAAATACATTAACTAGATCCTTTTATTTACTCTGTCTTTTTAGTGCGTGGTTTCTTTTTTTTTGGAAGGGGGAACAATATTTTCACCTTTTACCTTCTCCCTTGCTAAAATTAAGTAAATTATATACTACTTCTCCAACTGAGAAATGCAAACTTTCATACTAGAGCAACGGTGACACCACACATCTCCAGCTAAACTACTGTGCCTCCAGGATGAGAATACTCGTTCCTAAGAAATCACCTAAAGAAAATATCTAAGGTATTTTCCCTGTTCTAATATCCTATTCCAATCTATTCTCATATTTTCATATATTCTTATCAGTTATTCCTCTTCTATATGTTACTTGCCTCTACTCTACCTTGAAAGGTTTCTAAAGTCCCATTCTGGTTCTAACATATTCTTTACTTCTAACTGCATTATTTTTCTTCCACTTTTTTACCCAGAACTTTGCCTTGGCTGTATTTCTAATTTTGACACTGTTGCCTGACTTCCTACACCTGCCAACCATGACTAAATCACATTTCTCTCCTTGAGCCTTCTGAAACTACATCCAAATGTAAAGAATACAGAAAAACAAACAAACAAACAAAAAAACCCACACAACAAACCAACACACGGAGACATTTAAGCTCACTTTTAGCTACAGGAAAGGGACATAAGCTTATCAGTCTGTCTGTTGCAATAAAAAAATGACTATACACAGGGAAATGACAATTAACTGTCCCTGGTGTAGCACCTTAACTTTCTCCCATATGTGCCCCTGAATTTGTTACTCGATATTCTCATCTTCTCATGTCTGGTTTCTTAGGGGTGTAAGAAAAACCCTCATATAGTTATTGATGTTATTATTAAATCTCAATATAGCTGGGGTAGGGAACTACTATAAGCATGAGTCATGAGGTGTCTTGCAAAGATTACAGTATTACAACACTGTGGCTTCCCTACAAGACCTCCACTGCTATACATCAGATATTTACTTTAAGAAGAATGTGCTAAAGGAGAAAGGAGGCAAACAGGCACCACACGATTTTAATTTTTTCATGGTCCTGCAATGTCTTACGAATACATGGGCAATCCTAGCATGAAAGCAGTAGCAAGAGGTCTGACCAAGACTATCCTGAGGAGCAGTAGGAGGTTTTCCTACCTGCTTTGCAACCACATCTCCCTGGTTCTTCACCTTCCTTACCTGCTTTGCAACTGCAGCTCCCTGGCCCTTGGCCTGAGGGCTTTTTTTAGGTCTCCTGCCAAGCATACTGGTTCATGAATTTCAGAGCGTCTGTAAGGGGCCGAGAACACACGAAATGAAGCATCAAGATCCTCGCCCGTCCCAACCCAGCGCAAACAGGACGAAGGCAGCACAGGGCAGGCTGTGCACAGACCCGCAGCTCCCACCGGCACTGCAAACTGCCGTAAGGGAAAGGGGGCACACATCGTGAGGGAAGAGGGCACACGCCGTGTAACAGGCTCCCAGGGCCCAGACCCGCCAGTGCCGCCCTCCCCACCGCCGGGAGCCCGGCCCGGCCGCTCCCCTCCCTCCGCCCGAGGCCACTCACCCCCAGCGCTCCCTCGTCCCCACAGCGGGCTATCGGGCAGGGCCGCTGCAACTGGCGGGCAGGCCGCCGGGACCCCCGCTCCGCCGGACCCGAAGGCGGGGCAGGCCCGGCCCACCCCGTACCCCGCGGAGCCCCCGCCCCGGCGCAGGGAGGAGCCGGCCGAGGCGATAGGCTGAGCGCCGTGTAAACACCCGCCGCCGAGGGGCCGCCAGCCGCACCGCCACAGCCGGGCCCGGCTCACCTAGGCCTCCCGCGCAAAGCCGCCCGGTGCAGCAGCGGCCGCCCGGTGCGGGAGGCCCCAGCGCGGCTCCCGGCAGCAGCGCGCCTGCGCGGGGAGGGGCGGGAGCGCCCGGGAGGGCGGGGAACGGGGGCAGCTCCGGCGCGGTCAGGTCCCCGGCCCGGGACAGGCGAGCATGTGAAAACACAGCTCGGCCAGCGGTAACAGTAAAAACCGGTCCTGGCCCTTCAGACCCCCAACGGTGCCTTGCAGGCGATAGTTACACACCCCACCGACTTTTCATTTGTGTATTTTGAAACTAAAAAGCTGAAATTCCAACTTACCTGTTCTACTGGTCTGTGTTAATTAATTTGTTAATAATAACTTATAGGATTTAGGAAATATAATACACAAAAACAACTTCACTGACAAAGTTTTCTCACTAACCAGTCTATTTAACATCCATTTTTTTAGAGTTATCTGAAGCTGCTACCACGTTTTAAGCCTGCTATACCAACTGTAGCTGTTACAAGTACCACATTCAATTTGAGAGGGCATCTGCTAATTCTTTGTCTAATATTACAATCCGACAGAAATGAGCTCTGAGGAGTCACCGTTCTAGTACCCACAGTTCAGGACACTTCCATTTTTTATTTATAACATCACTGAACAACAATTTTTGGACACTGCTCCACAGCAACATAATTTTTAAAAGTGTTTTCAAACTCTCCACCTCCAAATGACTAATACATCTTGTAAACAGTTCCATTACAACAGCAGATTTCAACAGATCTGCAGCACCCAAGGCAATTCCTTTGGAGCAATCCTTAATATCAATCCTTCAATCGACACAGAAGTCGGTCACTTGAGTGACAGATTTTTTCTGGTATTTTTACTTTCCTGGTAGCAAACACACTCAATTCAAACATTCAGCCTTGATTTCAAACTGAAAGTTCTTTTTCATTATATCATATAAGTTAAAGCACTTTTTAATTATGTCTTTTATACTCAACAAAACAAAGAAAAGCTACATGAACTGCAATGCCACAGACACTGCAAGTAATCAAAAACCTATAACCTTCTTAGCCTTAGTGGTGATGCAATAAATCAATTTCAAGTTCATACACCTCAGCTGAAAGGAGACTAGTTACCAGCAAATAAAAATACTTTTAAAACAGTTTGATTTCAAATATTTAAAATGCTTTGAAGCAAATTCTTTATTATATAAAGGGTGCTTTAATACATTTAAGCAAAGAATTTATTAAAAATACATTTCACTATTACCACTTCATCAGCAATTAAAAAAATAAAAATAGACAATATATAAAATATTTATACTTATTAAAAAAGTTAAAACTCTATTGCCTTATTCATCCTTGAGTGCATACATGACATCATCCTGGCTGATATTGAGTCGCACCCGCATATGAATATACTTATTACTGGACTCCACCAGCAAGAGCCTGCAGGCGCCAAGTCTTGAACAAATTCCCATGAGTTCCGATACTGTAGGACTCTGCATGCCTTCAATTCTACACAATGCTACGTGCTGATGATAGACCTATTAAAAAAGGGAAAAGGACACAGGTCATGTTTATGTCCTGCTGCAATCCGAGGCCATGGTGGAAAAGAGAAGCTTCCTTCCCTCCACAGGGGAGAGGGGGAGAACCTGACTCTGGGCCCTTGAGATGAAGTGCTCACATGGTGCTGCTTTAGCACAAACAATTAGGATTTTGTCAATGAAGTAACAATTCCAAGCTATAGTTTCCTTTTTCATATAGCCAAAAAGGAAAATAATTAGCAACCTACCTTGTCTGCAATTTAACTCTTATTTTATCTCTTCTTCCCTGGACTATATGGACTAAAGCTTATCCAGCAGACTAAGAGCTGACCTATAATTCATTACATATCAGTTCACTCAGGACTGATATTCAGGCCCAGTGATCAATAAGGAGAAGTCACACTGACTACAACCATGAAAGATCACAGCTTACAAAGGCCTGATACACATTCAGGCACAGGAGGATGCACTGGTCACAAATCATGCAGACCAGTAAACCAGTAACAAGAATCGGTTGAGGTCTTCTGCTTTTCTAGTTAGAAATAGCAGGCCTTAATTCAGGCCTAAACGTAAAGCATTTCTCAAGCCAATCCTTCCAATATTTATTACCTGTTCAGTATCTGTCAGCTCATCAGTTAACAGGATTAAACTGAGAAGGGACATCTTTGGCCCCAAATTTTCTCTCATGCTGTAATAATAAACATTTTTCCCCAACTAATTACAGAGACTGGATGACAGGCTGACACCTGTTTGGTGTTAGAGGAAAACTGAGGGGAAATACTTAACAGATCAGCCTAACAAAATATCCTTTGAAGTTCAAGAACCAATTGCACAGTCTATCTACACGAACAACTGATGCAGATGTTCGGGAGCCAATAATGGAAAACGCAATTCAACTGCTCATTTACAAACCTGTAGCACCACACAAAACTAGCAGGTTATTTTATACATATAGTTCTAAACATTTTTTTAAGTATTAACATTTAGTTTCCATATTGTGAATCATGAAATGGACTCTGTGCGGACTCTTCACAGCTCTGCTGGTGTCAAGTATTTCATGGGTCTACTAAAAAATTGAAGCGACCAGTGGCTTATCTGCCTCTATTGAGAAAGACAGTGGTATGGAAGTTAGAATCAGCTTCCAGTTTTCTTCCTTGAACTATGTTGCCTGATATTTTCAGGTTCTCTTTTATTTTTCCTGTTATAAAGCATGTTAGGTGGAGTCATGCAATATTTTCAGATGCAGGCCAAAAAAATAAAAATTTTGTGATCCAGATCACTGGTAACATTAATACAACAGCAGGTGTTTCCAATTTCAAGTATTTAGTCTCATGGAAAAACGGGTGGTAGCATTCAATTAGGCTTTACACCTGGCCTGGACAGCTATCATATTGTCATGCATCCAATTTTAAGAATTAAACGCCCAAATATTTAATTATTTACACTTTTGCCTGATGATTTTGTCAATGCTGCCCTTTTTGTAAAAAGAAAAAAAAAAAAGTACTCTGAAACCTAAGCTTACCTGTTGAACTGTTGCCTCTTCAACTCCTGCCCTGCGAAACTCTGCTAAAATTGCTTTCAAAAATATTTGTTCATGCAATGAGGCATTCCTGAATATCAAAACAAAACAGACAAAAATCAATCTGCCACATTTAGGACTTATGAAAACTTAGGATTAAGTCTGTAAGGGAAATTGCTTGGTAACCACATGTTTAAATGCAGGATATTTTTCTAGCTGAGAGAGGTAGCTCATGTCAACTAGCCACTATATTACAGCCTGTATCTCTGGCACCACAATACACTGCATTTCATCTCACCTCACCTCTCTTTCAATGTATCTGAACACAGCATTTCATTCCATACATATTCTACAGTGTGTTATGGTCAACTTATATTTATGAATTAACAAATTAGCATTGAGGCTTTCAGGCATAAGTAGCACATACTTGCATATCGAGCAAAATATCATATTTGCAGCCTTTAGTATCCCCCACTTCCTGAAGAAACAGATTCTCTCTCAACCAGAAACGGGTCAAGCACTTTACCAGTTATTGCTTGTACAGACCACTAAAAGGCAACGTGTTATTCCCTCAGGAGGCCTTTTAGAAGCCCTAACAGGATCTATTTATGTTAAAGAAATAAACCAGTTCAAATGGGAAAGTCTGATGTTCTGCTCAGACATCTGTGGTGGCATAAAGCGAGCAAAGACAATGGCATAATACACATGGATATAGAGAGGGCAATAGTTGATTCTTGAGGACCTGATGTCTACGCTATGCACATCTGAGGTTTTTTTTCCTTCAGTCTAGTTCTAAATCTGGTGTGGTATGCTGAGTGACGAGTAGCATTTGTGGCTGTGGGCTCCTGAGTGTATCTTCCACATTTAGTTCCAATTGGAAGGAATTTAAAAATATGTACTTGGAAACTACTGTTCAGAAAAATCAATGTACAGTAAGCCGGGACAATCAGGAAGCTTCAAAAGCTCTCTCCTGATCTGAGCTAACACACTAACATGGAAGCATCCTGTATATACCTGTACAAGTGATTCCTGTGACTTTGTTTCCCCAATCTTTAATTCCTATTTTGTACGTCTCTCTCCTGGCTGTGCTGCAAGGTTTGGTTTGTATCCTGCTTCAACAAAGCATGATGCATCATACATGCTTCCCAAGAGGTGGTGGGGACATGGAGGAATGAAGGAATGTTTTCAGAAAAAATGGCCGAGTGAAAAAGACACAAAAACAAAGAAACACCTCTAAGAAATGTTTTTACCTGATTGCTTTTATATATGGTGATGAAAACATTTCATCTATGGCTTCTGTTACGTGGGTCATCCTGACTATTTCAGGGGTTCTCTTTTGGCTAGCAAACTCACAGATCTCAGTGGCCCTTCTGCAGATATCAAGGCAACGCCTTGCATCACCAGACAGTGCTGCGACCTGAAAGTAAACATGACAGGTTTGTAGTAATATTTCCCACAAGTTGAGAGAAGAGTTTAGCAAGAATCAATAGAAAAAACAACAACACAACCACACCAAAACAACCTGACCACAAAACAGGAGAGCAATCCTACTGTGAACTATGTTACTAGAATCCCAGATTTTAAATAACAATCCTATTGTCCAAAACCAACAGAAGCAACCATCCCGCAGCCTCATCCCAATCTGGTCATCCCAAATTGAAGACCAAACTTTCTTCTATAACCACAGAAGTCAGAGGTTAAAAATAATTAAATAAATAAATAAATAAAATCAACCTAAATTAAAAGGGAAATTCAATGTCAGCAGTTCAGTTCAACTCCAAAAGTTTTCAGAAATGTTATCAATAAAGATCCTACCACAATACATGTTCACACAGGAAAAAAAAAACCAACAAACAACAGGAGGGTGGGGAGGAATAGCTCCTCAGTTTTTCCATACTCGATAAAATATTAAGAGTACACTAACATTTTTAGTAGTTCTCAAACATCTGGGATAATGAATTTAAGTCTGTAAGTGCCCAGGTGTCTGAAATTTCTGAAACTACATACTTCTTAAAACCCCACTTGTGGTTTACAATTTTAATAAAGCTATGAACATTCACTTGATACAGTGCTGGCCTAGTTTTCCTAAGAGATTCTGATAACATGTGTTAAGCCCTAGAAGCCAAGCATGAGAAACTCTTTGGAAAATCTAATTGTGAGCTATTTTACTAGATATTCTGAAAAAGAAAATCATACTTGGAAAACATCGCAGAGTATTCAGTCCGCAAAATCATCACTACTGTTCTTACAAAAAGGTGGTTCCTTCATAACAAAACAAATGCTTATATTTACTTCTGACATATTTATGAATTATTTTTTAATTCTACAATGATGCTTCACAGAAAAGGTTTAAGCGTATACTGGTTGACACGTTCTAACAAAATTTTAATAGATTGTTTTAATGTATAATTGCTAACATAAGACATTAAACAATGCATACATCTTAATTTGAGAAGCTACTGATCCCTAACGCATTATTTGGGTTTTTGTACAACTGAGTATTAAGGCTGGTAACAGAAAAGGTACTGTCTATTATGCCAATGCTTTAAACCTCTTGGGAAAGAAAACAAATATGGATATTTCCACTGCCATATTATTTGTTTCCAAGATCATCCAATGACTTTCATTATGCCAAACACTGGAGAAAGCTGACATCATCATGCATTATCACAGCTCCTGTTGTCGTGCCTCCGGCTCTTTTAATAGACCGCTGCCTTCTGAAAGTAGGTGGAAAAAGCAAGGACACCGCTTCAGCAATGTTTCCTGCAAAAATAGCCTGTATGCCTTGCAAAGAGCATAATGTATGATCTGTTACTTGTGCCCTGCTTCATCTCCAATACAGAACACACAACCAAGTCTGACTACTGTTACGAAATTCTTGCCTGTGTCCCCCACTCCTCACCTAGTGCAAAGGACACACATCTGCACCATGCTTACCTTTCTAGAAACCAGCTGAATTGCATCCTCTTCAAATGCCTTAATGCTGTTCAGTCTGGATGAAATTATTTGCTGTAACTGTTTGAAGGTGTAGGGCTGAAAGGACATTCTGGTGAGGCCCTACAGTAAATAATACAATACAGTCAGAAGTGTTGGTAGCACTTGAAAACTCTCCACTGTGCAAGCATAGCCTGCATAGTTAATTTTCTCTGGTAGGAATACTCTCTCTTTCACGTCCTTCCTCTCCAAGTGATATGTTTTAATAAATTTTTCCACTTAATATTTTTGAAATAAACATGCAAATCCACAAAGCTGTGACTGAGAACTCCTAGTTGGACTTCCCAACTGCAAGGCCTGAGAAGGAAGTGCTGCTTAGAATTCAAATTTATCTTACAAAACTTGTAAACAAATCAGAGCCACCTAATATGAAAATCTTTTTATTACAGCTGTTTACATTTTATTTTTAATACAGTAATAGCAGAAGCTATGACTAAATAGTCATCTGTCCTTCAGCAAATTTGTATATGTGTATAGAGTCATGCTATTGACTTCACTTTAGCAATCAGTCAAGAATTCTGGCTCAAGCTCATAAAAACTGCTTTCAGATGAGAACAATCTATGTTACAGATGGCACACTGCCTTTCGTATTCCACAGCAGGCCTGAGTCTTGCATTTCTTATGCAAAATTCTCCTCTATTGTGACTACATGGACTCAGCTGATCTGCAGGTTTGGTGGGCAGGGGAAAGCAATTCACACTGTGGAACTATTTTTGAGTCCCAGAGGGATGGAAGCAGAGCACTGTTTCTGCAAATCGCTTTTCAGAGCAGTGATGAAGAGATGACCTAAGAAAATGTATGCAGCACAAGTGCAGAGTGCATCCAACTTTCTGTCCAAAGGTAACCAAGCAATAAAATCTAGCAGCTGATGATGGCAGAGACAAGTAACGAGGTGCCTGGAATGAAAAGAGAAAGAGGAAGGGAAGCCAGAAGGGAATTCTTCTGAACTGTGGAATAAGCAGCTTAACCATGAAGCATGACATTTGATTATCCAGATCTTAATATGTTTGAAAAGACATCTGCATTCTTAATTCATTCTTACAAGAACATAGTGTACTTACACAGTATAACATCTGATTAGCAGGCTGGCTTCTAAATTTACTTTGCTAAGATTTATGTGTTCATTATCAGCCCTCTGGAGAGGGAATTATAAACACATTATTTAATCTCTGACGTAACCAGTCCTACCTTTCTCCGGGATTACTTTTGATTGCATACATTAATCTGTTCTCATTTTATTGCACAGCAACAAAACTGCTAGGACATACCAGCCTGCTAGCTACTCTGTTCATCATGATTCTCTCTGGCAAGTCCATGGTGTTAGCAATGGCCAAGATGATTAACTTTGAGTGCTTTTGAGTTGGCCAGTCAAATAAATTGTACATCACATTCTGTTTCCGGGTCCACAGAAGATCAAGCTGCAGAGATAGAAAGAGAAGAATTAAACTGAAAAAGAATGGCCTTGTATTTACAATACCTGATGGGGGTTTGAGAGAGCTAGCTCTGCCACAGAAGACTTCTTACGTGATTCTGAACAAGTCGTCTATGTTTTGTTTCCTTTATCCATCTACTAATAGGACTGAATTTTCTGAATTAGGGCTCTAATATATTTTGGAAAAACACAGTCCTACTAGATGCTTGAACAGTATTAATCACAGTAGCATGATTAAACAGCTAGAGTTTTTAAACACAACTGTGACCTTAATAGCCCATCCAACAAGATTAAAAGGCCCTCCATGTGAGAACCAGAATTAGCTTACAGCAAAAAATAAGCGTGCATTTGTTTATTACTGAATATAGCACATTTAAGGAGTTTCAAAACTGGATATGACTTATTTCACTGAGTTTTCTTACTGGAAAAGCAGCAGCTTCCAGACAAAACACAGTTGAAATATATGGTATGTAGGACTTGACAGAACAGTTCATTCTATAACCTGGACCAAAATAAAACATAAAACCAACGAGAAATCCAAGCCAGAGAACAATATGGCATAGCAATACTTGCCCGTTTGAATTCAGTTTCCTAGTAAGGCTAAGAAGAACTATTTGTGTGTCTTGTAAGTCTGTTCCTTTTAGATCACATGTGAAATACTCTAAGCACGTACAAGTTCTATTTCCATCCTCCAAAAACTAATTTCTTACAATACTTCAAGGAAAGAGAATGAAGGATTCTTGGTCTCACCTCATCCACTATCAGCACCGTGGTCTTCCTCTTTGGTCCAGGCATACTGAACAGTTTTGCCAACAGTTCTGCAGCATGGGTCGCTGTCACCTTCTGACCTGTCAGTAACTAGACAAGGATTAAGCACTGTTGCAGGTTAATCAAACCAAAACTCTGGAAATAGGAAGTTTAACTCCTGCTTGGTTTTAACTTATGCTGAACGGGATAGGAACAAAAAGAGTTAGAAGACATTAATATTACCATGAAATAATGTAATTGTCACAAAGCCTTTCACTATGCTAAAGAAACACAGTGATCTGGCTACAACAAATTCCACAGCAAGATACTATCTATGCTGCTTTGAGGAAAGGATACAAATATATATATTTAACTCCCAATGATGAGGATAGGGATATTAGAACAATCTATGTCACTTCCTGCTCATATAGAAGCAATCAAACTTAAGTAAATGAAGCAGAAGTGTGTAAGAAAATGGAATAGATGCTTCAGGAAACCATGATTTCATTTCCAGGTCGCTGGATTAAAGTTAGCCTACACTGACAATGGTTTTGAGCAGTTAATGTCTAATGCCTATTGGGTGAAGGTAAATTCACACCCATATAAACGCAAGCGCAGTCAGTAGTCCCAGGTGAGACACTGCAGAATAGTTTGTCACAGAAATCTCAAATATAGTATAGTTGACAGAGATGGTTCCTCTTGATCTGGATTTCTATGATGACAGACCAATTAACCATTAAGACTTCCTTAGTAATTATTCTACTGCTACACTGAGTTCCACAGTTGTCATCTCAGTAACTTCTTAAGCATATATGTGCAGAAAAAGTTATAGAAGGGGAAAATACAGAAAGAATCTAGTTTAGACTTCTTTTTAACCTGACCTGAGGTAATATAACAGGCTATTTTCAAGCCATTGCCTTCATGCGGCTGAAAGCAAAACAGGTCAAGAAGTTGGCCATGGCTTTAATTGTTTTTTAACCTTCTTTAAGATAAAAGCATACAATCTAATAAGGCCTATGTGGAAGTAGCAATATGTTAAGTTCCCTGAATACTGTAACACACTGAGAATCCAATGGTAAAGCCCAAGATCTCGTTTCAAATCAGAGAGTCATCAAAAGGGCTTTACTTACCTCTAGTATCTGCACATAAGCTTGGTGAGGGTCAGTCAGCTTCATGCCATTGATCTCTACACACTGGAATGATGGCAGGTCATCATTTTCTGCAGCTTGCTGAAGAGAGCGAATTACTTCATGAACAGTTGCAGTTTTACCTGTTCCGGGCACTCCAGAAATGTACATGCACCTGCAGAAGAACAACACCTTTTCAGCAGCCTGAGCAAAATGATAACACACTTAGGAATAATGAGCCAGAATTCCTGAGCTCCGGGATCAGCCTTGAATACTACTCCAGTCACTTCAGGTAGCTCCCTATATTTCTGTTCCTTTATTTTCAAATTGTGACACATAACACATTGGAAGATCATGAGGATTTTTATGATTAGTGAGCAATTAACAACCTAAAATATTTTATAAATATAATTTACCTCTCTAAAAAAAATTATTTCAGACATTTAAAATTGACCAGTTTTATTTCGGTCTTTAATTTGAATCTGTAAAATAAAGGAGCCCACATTATTTCTCTGCACAACCCTCCTTAAGGAAAAAATATACCACAAAAATTCAACTAGGAATTTTAATTTAGCAAAATGATAACATTTTAAATAAAAGAAGTGTTGATTAACTGCTGTTATGCCATATGTAGATGTGATCTCAGCTATAGTGTCACCAAGAAACTCACCCTCCTGTACCATCAATGAGTTTGCTTTCCACAAAGTTATAGATATCCTGGAATTCTTCCTCACGACAAGGCAGAGATTCTGGGACAGCAGAAACGTGCAGCCTTTTCATTAAAAAAAAAGAAAAAGAAAATTGAAATAGGAGGTCCAGGTTTTGTGGTTTTGCAGTTCTACCTGAAGCACCTACTGAGGAAAACAAATAGCCAGACACTCCACCTTTCACAGTTGTGTGTAGTTTTTCAAATCTCTCTTATGTACCTTCAGTCTGAACAACAATGTCGAGTATCCCAAAATAAATAGCCTAGTCTCTCTATATGTGCTTTTAAGTTTTAAAAGGGCTGAACAGTCACATTCGTAAACAAACAACATGAATACACACCAATAAAGATCTAGTTGGTTAAATTCACCAAAAAAAAAAAAGATGATGTAGAGGTAGGATAAAACAGGGGAGACCCCTTATAGGAAACAGAAAAAACTAAAAGTCCTGAATGCATTTTTTTTCCACTGTGAAGATCTACAACAGTACCTGTAAAGCTTTTTCACACACTAAAAGGAGTCAAACATCGTAACTTCACAATCTAAAGCTAATAAGAGAGGATCTTCATTTTTCTAATGTTGCACAAAATAAAGACAGATACTTAATTCTGAAGAACTTAGCATGGACTGGTTATAATCATTTGAAATTGTGAAAGTAGTTCTGTAAATACTACTATCATTTGTAAATCTAGTATTGTACTGTAAACTCAAGTGTTTTTCTGGTATTAAAAAAAAATGTGTTTTTATCAAATTTATTAAATATGGTAAAGACAGTATTTCCTGATTTCAGCACAGTCTATTGTTACGCACACCTAATGCAAAAAATACTATTTCCTCCCCTGAGGACACATTACCTTAATCTGGCTTCTTCTAGTATACTGGCTGGTTTCTGTGCTGCGTGGTTGCGCCTGGGAATTTCAGGAGTTGCATTCCGGGGTGTCTTGGGTGTTCCTGGTAAGGGCTGCAAAGAAAAGTTACAACCTCAAATAGATTTTCTACATGGAGCAATTTCTGTTGGAGACTCATCTTTTAGAAAAGTTTCCCGAACATTACTTAAGCACAAAGACTATCTGGGGATGCCAGAGTACAAGATGAAAAGAGAAAAAGGCAAGTCACAGTATGCACAATGCACAAGTGTTTTATACTCATACCAAAGATCATACAAATCAAAATAACATTTCATTGAAAGCTAAGAAGTTGAGATACTCAACTTTGGTCACAGCCACCAGGTATTCAAACAATTGGTTTAGAATGAATAAAACCAGCTCTTTTAAATGGAATCTTACAGTTTTCTTCAGGGTCTTAGCAGGAGTCTGAACTGAAGACCTCCTTGAAGATTTTGGGGTGCTGAATGTTCTGCTTGATTTAGTTTCCTTTTCTGGTGTACAGAGAACATCATCATCATCCTCTTCTTCCTCACTACTTGAAGAGTAAGAGCTGTCTGAGCTGGACAGAGAATCCTCTTCCTGGTTCAATGCATTTAATATGCTATGAGAAACAGAAATGAGTTAAAAAAATACATACAACTCTACACACCACAGGGTATAATTTGATACGTTTTCAACTTTTTCTGTAGTTACCATGATCAGCAAGCCAACATATTTTCCACCTGACCTGTTAATTTTCCATGGCTCTTTAACAGACCAGTTTAAAGGAAGTCAGTGTTCAGATCAATGCCCTTTCTGAACATAAGATGATTTTCATTCACGCTGCAAATAAGCTGTACCTCTAGAACCATTTGTGTTAGCTATCAAGGCTTCAAGCTATCAATAGCAATCCAAATCAGGTATCATGAAAGCAAAAGTTTACCTGATTTGCTCTGCAATGCGAGCGCTTGTCTTTTGTGCACACATTCTACGAGAACGAGGGGTCAGTACAAGGCTCTGAATACTCAGTTGCTGATCTTCAGTTAAACTGTCAAGAAAGAACACAAAGGTATTTTTATTTCCTCTTTGCCTCACACTTGTGAAGATGGAGAATGCCTTTCAAACTTCAAGCTCAATTGTTATGGATGTCAAGCCAGCATAAATTCTTGTTTATAGTTATTTACAGATTGGCTGTGGCATGGATACTGGGTACACTATTGTCCTTCTCTTGCACTTTCCGATATATCTTTGCCAATAAAAAAAACCCCACAAAATATTTACTATAGTTCATTCATGGTCTGTACTGTAAAGATTTTTATAGTAAAGTGTGTTTCTGTAAAGCTTTGTGAAGCAGTTGAGAAAAGCTGCAAATTCTAAAGAGAGCCTGAGCCTCTATCTGTCAGAGTTGCTTATCTGAGCTACAACGCTGTGACAACAGTGACTGCATGAACATTTGTTCAAAACAGACATCTCTGACATCACACCACTTGGTTTCCTGATGCACCCTCAGCTGGCAACAGCAATTTCTTTCACATTGACTGACAGCTGCTCCACATTAACAGCTTTCCCTCACTCCCCCAGTTAGACACACATACACCAGTGAGGAGCACTGAATACATGCTGATAGAGTTGAATTATCAGCCAAATTATTTTGCAAATACAACAGTGCCAAGCTGAAGGGACAGAGGCTCAAAAGAGTTGTGGTTTTGTTTGCTTGTAGAGTTTTTGTTTGGTTGGTTTGGGTTTTCTTTTTGAGAGCAAGAGAAGACAAACACAATTTCCTTTGGGCATCTCTTTGATCTGCCCTTTGGAGTGTATTTTTCTATTTGTGTTTTGAAATTCCTTGGTTGTCTTCTTGGGCACTTCATCCTTACCACTGAAACTCTTTACTGTTAATACAACTTTCTTATTACTTCAAAGGACACAATGAGATGAATTACTTTAATTATTTGTAGACAGATCCCAGATTTATTTTTTTTTTTAGATCTATAAATACCACTTAAATGCCATTATCTTATAATTGAGAAGTATATGTCTTTTTGCTATACAATAAGTGACAAGAACAGGGTGCAGATCTACCAAGTGTTGTACCCACAACTTTACTCTTGGAAAGGAGGAACGTGATTTGGTTTTGGCTTCTTGCAATATTTTATACATGAAAGTTTGATCCATTCTCCTCCTGCCCCAGCTTAATGCCATTTTTAAAGGCTGTGTGAAGGTATACTAAACAATTACCTTTTTTTGAGTTTTGATTTCATTTGTACATAAAGATTAGCATGAAAGCCTACATACAACAGTGAGAACTCTCATGAGGCCAATTGCATCCCTTTCTATAGTTCAACAGATCTCAGTAGTTGTCACAAGTAGAGCACATTTGAGCTTGTATGATATATGTACTGCAGGAAAACAGATTTTTATCCATGTTGATGAGTACAAACTGTAATGATCAATACGGCTTCAATTTCCTTTCATATCATCCTACTATTCCCATTTCCAACATCATCTCTCTGTTCTTGTAAGCAGGAACTGCTTGTGTCCAGCTTTAAAGCCAACTTCTCTTATGATGTCCCCAATCATTCATTCAGCTTCAAGGAACATGCTTTCTAGAGCTTCACCACAGCACACTGGTAACTGTTTAGGCTAAATAAACCCCCTTCCTGCAGTGATCTCAACAGGCAAAACATGGTACAGAGACTTCACCTGCTTTTCTCTCCAGAAGTCTTTCATAAATGCGCTTTAAGAGAACTACATACAAGTAGAAGTCCCATACCAAAATAATTATAAAAAGGCCAATCACTTACGGTATATTGTCATCTTTCCTTTTGAGATTTTCAGGTTTCTCGCTGCAGTCTTTGACCTTATTATAGGGGGATAATTGCATTGTATCACTACACCAGTTCTCTGCAGTATCAAATACAGACTTTGACTTATCATTGGCACGAGGTACTTTTGGTGGTGAGCCTAAAATGCCAGTGAATTTCACTTTTCTTTTAGTAGCTGATAATTCTAAGGGTGCTACAGTATCACAGTCATCATCCAAAAGTTCCAAAACTTCACATCCCAGGAGCCTGGTTTTAGGAGATCTTGTGGGACCTAGGAATTAAGAGCAAAATGAACTTTTGTCAAGCTTTAATACAGCTGGTTTGATTAACTTTCAGAAGACAAGGTATGACTGCCTTGGTGGTTGTCATTTAGATTAAAGCAGATAGCACTACACTCCAGGAGTACATACATAGGGCATACGCTTCCTCTAAAAAGATGAGTAAATAGAGTACAAACTGATTTTTTCAGTTTTCTAATCCACCTCCATCACTTACAACTTTACTCAGGTTTCAGTTTGAAAATGTGACACATTCAACCAGCCCAATGTAAACATTCTAGTGCACCGTTAGTCAGAAGACTGGAGAAAGTGAGACACTGCGAAGTCAAATTCAGTTGACTGGTAGCATTTCAGCTAACAAGCGCTTAACTTGGACTTACCAGTTACAAATAAAACATTTGCAACAACAATTGAATATAAGGAGTACAGCTGCTTGAAATAACAAGCATGAGACAAAGAACTGATGCACACAAAAGGCTTGGGCCAACCCCAAAGCCTGAATAAAGTAGCTAAAAATCCTGATGTTGAATATTACCATTGGTTGAACTACCCAAAATGAAGAGGCACAGAATATGTTATGCTCAAAACTATGGAATGGACAGAATATTGCCATATACATACTGTTTAACTGTAACTTCTTCCTTGCTGTTGGAGTTTTGATGGCATTGGCCATTCTTTGTGAATGTCTCTCCTTAGCGACGGAGGACTTGGAAGCAGAATGTTTTGATTCTATTTCCAACTCAACATTTTTTGGTTTTGTAGCACTTCGAACAACTCTCTCTGTCTCTTGTTTCAGGGGAGAAGTCAGGTCTGAAGAAATAAATGAGTTTGAAGAGTTTGGGATGCCACTTCCTTTCTTATTAGCTGCTTTCAGCTTAGAGAATATGTCAGGGGACAGAGGCTTAAAACATTTCCCATCCCAAGACTGTTTTACGTAGAATGTTTTTTCATTCTCGAATTTAATAGGTAGCTCCTCCCCCAGACGTAGTGGTGTTACCTGTAAAACCAGAAAATACAAAAACACACACACCTTAACACTGAATGTTATCTTAGCGTTCAACTATTTTCTGTTCGCAGACATTATTGGAACTCACACAACCCTTCGTTGTACAGAGCAACATCTTCAACCTACATTTACACCAGCACAAGTTTATCATGCTACAGGACTCACATCACATTACTTCTTTCCACATAAACCTCTACCATGAGCTGGCTGCCAACAACCAAAGTCATTTTCAGATAGGGGAAAGACAGAATATCAACAGTTTTCAACTGTCCTATCCTGTGGTAAATGCATTAACAAATGTACATCACACATTTGGTTTGGGAGGGAATAAAGTAGCTGCGCTGTTCTATTATGCATTTCAAATTGTTTCCATTTCTTTCATCCCCCTGTGTGTAAGAGGGGCTGCAGTACGTACCACAACACTTTTAATAATGGTCTCCACAGCTATATCAGTGTCATAGCCAGAAACTTGATCAAAAAACACCTCTCCAGGAAAAACCTCTCTTTTAAGCAGTTTCCGTTTGTTCTGAGGTATCTCTGTAAAATGAGAGAACCACTGCACGACTGCACGTTTCTGCTGAGCACCTGTAACAAAGCAAATAAGTCAGTGAACATTAACAATTTTATTGTATCACAAATAGTTATCACCAGACCTCAATGGCTTTAGCTGAAATGCCATCACGGACAGAAATCCTCCCTGGACACAGCTGAGAAAGCATCTGATAAGACATTACAATTCCCATTTTCTAAGCTAAATTAAAATATTTGAGACTTTTAAGGACTAAGATAAGACCTACATAGCATCTCAGTCACAAAATACCTGTGAACCAGCTGATCCACCAGTTCACTGTCACAAATGAAGAGGTTCCTTATTTGCATAAATATGATCTAATTGGACCCCACTAACTGAAAAGAGTGAGATAAAAGGAAAAGTAAGAAATTTCAGAGCAGTATTTGTAATTTCAACATGTGTTTTTTTAGAGCTGAACCAGAAACACATTTATTAACTGCCTAAAAAAATCAGAGAAACCTGTTGTTGAAATGTCTAGAACAAAGTCTGAATAAACACTATGAACAGATTCAGTGTGGAAAGTTAAAAGGAACATTCAAAACATATTACAACTGAATAGTAAGTTCCTCTCTAAAGTGTTCATATGTGAATGAAAAACAAAGCTGTTCAAAGAAACCAGACACAGCTAATGAGCATTTTCTAATTTGGACTCAGATACAGTCTTCGTATCACTCATCTTCCATGATTTATCTTCAGATATCTACCTTTCTCTAGAAACAAGGGGTTCTTTTCTCTATAAACAAGGAGCTCTGCAAGGGACAGAAGTAACAAGCCCCGTATTTTCAGCCTCGTACCTTTATTGTTAAATTCCCTGATGTCTAATAAGATTAAAGGTTCAGGGCTGCAGTGCTCTTGCTCCACTGGGATTTTCCAACCTCTAAATAAAGCATGAGCTCACATTGCCTTCCTCAAGGACCCTTTCTTTTAAATTAGACAACTAAGAAAGCAGACTGTAAAAATTTAATGTCTTTAAGCTCTCTATTTAACTAGCAAGTGTAGCTGAAATTAGCCATCAGCCTCAAATATTTGAGGAGCATGTGAATACAGATACAGCGATTACCAAAGCCTAATTTCCTTAATAGATTATGCCAGTGATAAGGGGTTATAGGTTAAACATATCCCCATGAAATAGGTATCATTGGAACATTTTAAGATTTCTGAGATAGGAGATAAACTTTTATTTCTCTTACCATCTTCATATAAATCCAGTAGTTGTGCCACAAAAGGTTGATCAGCATTCTCTCCTTCAACTAAAATAAACTCTCCAAGTTGTATACAGGTTTCTGTTCTGCTTCTTTCTGATATAATAAGGATTCCCCTAGAAAGTGATGCACACATGCAGATAAGCAAGATTTCATATTCTTTATAACTCATACATCATCAAAGCTGATGACCTGCCAATTTTACAACTAGTTATGCTCCATCTTGTGAAGCCTACAATTGAGTTTCCCGATTAAAAGATTTCATATATATTTCAAAAAGACAGTTAACACTTATTTATAGATTTAAATGATTTTTGTTTATACATTATACAATTTATAATTCAAGAGCTTTGTGACATACACAGTGTCACAGCACAATGGTCAAAACCTTACTCATATTCTCTCTCACCGCCACATTAACCTGAATGATGTTAGGAAGGTGGAGAAACATTCACCCATTAAGCTTCCCTGAGCAAGCCAGAAATAAACGTTATTTACTTGTACTGCAAAGTCCTCAGTTTTCTGTCTGAGCTCGTAGGTTTTCCAAACCAGGAGTAGATAATTTTGCTTTTCTGCCGGGTGTTCATGATTCCTAAGGGAAAGCTAAAACAAAGAAACAATTTTTTTGTCATTACTATGTAAAAATAAAAGCAGGGAAAGAGACACAGAAATGAGGTCGATTCTTTCAGTGTGTATGAAGAACACAGCCATGCAGCGGCTGGTTCAGAGCCAGGAGGAAGAAAAAGGGAAGGTGTTTAGACGTGGGCTATTCTTAAATTCCTTTATTTCACGTCCAGCGCTTGACTAACACACCTGACAGACACGCGATTCCTTTGTTTCTGGCTGCTTCCTACACAGAGGAGGTTTATCGGCTCTTTTCTGCTTGTGACCTGGGCCGCCACGGCCGGGCTGAGGACTCGGCCTCGCTGCTTTTCCTCCAGCGACCACCCGGGTGAGACCGTCACGAACGTCTCTCTTATGTTTGTTTGGGTTTTTTTTCCTTAACAAGAATTTTCTCTCTGAAAACGCGCCGCAGGGCCGAGGAAAACGCCCCCTCCGCCACGGGGGTCGCTTCCATTCACCCGCCCCAAGCTCCGTTTCCAGAAGAGGCGGCGGAGCGGTGGTCACGGCCCTTCTCAGGGAGCCCGCCCGGGGCTGCTGCCCCGCTCAGGCGACCTGTGGGGCCGCGGCGTCCGAAGGGGTCGTTTGAGCCGCAGGGTCGCAGCCGTGGAGAGACACCAAGGGGCTCCAGTCCACCTCCTCGGAGCCGCCAGCCCCCCCCGCCCCGCCCCACTCACTCACTCACTCACCGCGGCGCCTCAGCGACTCCCCGACTCCGCGCGCGCGGCGGCAGCGCGAGCTCCTGCCGGAAACTCGGATAGAATTTCGCGCCAAAGCGCTGCCCGGAGCCCCGCCCCCTCGGCCGCGCGCGCGCACAGGGCGGAGGGGGCGGGGAGAGGCCCGCGCAGCAAGTCGCGCCTTGTTTGCCCGAAGCCGCGGGCGGAAGGGCTGTAAAAGCCCGAAGATAAGATGGCGGCAGCGCCCCGGAAGCGGAAGGCGCTTCGGCCTCCCTCAGGGAAGGGGAGGGGCGGCTGCTACTGCTGCTACTGCTACTGCGGAGCTGAGGGGATCCGGCGGCCGCCATGGCGAACCGGACGGTGAAGGACGCGCACAGCATCCACGGCACCAACCCGCAGTACCTGGTGGAGAAGATCATCCGCACCCGCATCTACGAGTCCAAATACTGGAAGGAGGAGTGCTTCGGTCTCACAGGTACGGCAGGGCGGGCGGTGGGGGGCGGTGCGAGGAAGCCCGCGCTGACGGCCCGTCCCTCTCGCAGCCGAGCTGGTGGTGGACAAGGCCATGGAGCTGAAGTACGTGGGGGGCGTCTACGGTGGGAACATTAAGCCGACGCCGTTCTTGTGCCTGACACTGAAGATGCTGCAGATCCAGCCCGAGAAGGACATCATTGTGGAGTTCATCAAGAACGAGGACTTTAAGTGAGTCCGTGGTGCATGTGCTTGGTTTTCACCTCTTTTGGTTGTCGTACTGAATGAAATGTGGGTGTCCAGAAAAGCCAGGGGAGCCTCAGCACAGGGTTCAGCTTTTAGCGGGCCCTAGGAGACTTTTCTTCCCAGAAAGCTCATCTGTGTCAGAGAATCACAGAACGGTTTGGGTTGGAAGGGACCTTCCCAGCTCATCCGGTGCTACCCCTGCCATGAGCAGGGACATCTTCACCAGCTCAGGTTGCTCAGAGCCCCATCCAGCCTGGCCTGGGATGTCTCCAGGTATGGGGCATCCACCACCTCTCTGGGCAACCTGGGCCAGGGTTTCACCACCCTCAGTGTAAAAAATCTTTTCCTCATGTCCAGCCTGTCTCCTCTCCTTTAGTTTAAAACCATCACCCTTTGTCCTGTTGTAACAGGCCCTGCAAAAAAGTCGGCCTCCATCTTTCTTGTAGGCCCCTTTTAAGTACTGAAAGGCCACCATAAGGTCTCCCCAGAGCCTTCTCTTCTCCAGGCTGAACACCCCAACTGTCTCTGCCTGTCCTGTTGCTTTCAGAAGCAACTTGCCTCCTCACTGGGGCAGTTGGAGCCACTCGCCCTACACCCAGTGCTCTGTCTGTACTTGAGTATGTATATATACTTAAGTACTTGAAGAAGAAATCCTGAAGTCTAAATGGTCGGTTATTCATTTTAGTGTACTGATTTTCCTCAGAAACTTATGGAAAGAACTCCTTTCTAAAGTATTAACTATGGAAAAAGCTCAGATACGTGAAATGGTTTGCTTTGCAGGTATGTCCGAATGCTTGGTGCGTTGTACATGAGATTGACAGGCACTGCCATTGACTGCTACAAGTATCTTGAACCGCTGTACAATGACTATCGGAAAATAAAAAGTCAGAACAGAAATGGGGGTAAGCGCTCTTAGTTGTGGTTTCTTAGTATTTCATTGATACCTTTTGTTAAAAACTTTATTATGCTAGATAAAATGATAATTTTGTTTAGTAATATAAGCTTTAAAATTGTGGCATAACAACCTTTTTTTAAACCTTTTACTAATTCATCCTTTGGATAGTCTTGCTGGTCATGCTTTTACAAATGAAAACTATGTTGTTTATTTTGCTGTCGCCAAGTGCTCGTGTTTTCTGTTGGGCACTGAAACTGAAACTCAGTTCCACAAATACTAAAGAAACGCTATTTGAGCACTGGTTTAAGCATGGTAATTCGACTAATCCTAGCCTCTCTATTCCCTCTTTATGCAGGATGTGCCTAATGATTTTTCTCATCCCTGAGAATGATTTTAGGTCTGTTGTTTGTACAGCCCACTAGACATAAATTGTCTGAAGGGTTTAATCTTTAGCCACTAGTCTTTGTCTTTTAAACGCTGTTTCTTCCCCCCCCAGAATTTGAGCTGATGCACGTGGATGAATTCATTGATGAACTACTCCATGAGGAACGTGTTTGCGATATCATTCTGCCTCGATTACAGGTTTGGAGAAGTAGATGGTTATTGAATTCTCAACTGCATCAAATTCACTAGTTGTATCAGCTGCTGGCTTGTTGCGTAAAGCTGCAATACCTGCCCCTCTGGCACACGAAATGCCTCCTAAGGTGCTTGTTCTTAAGAACAAGGTTACATAAGATAAAGTGAAAATTTCTCCTAGAAACGGTACGTTCTGGAAGAAGCTGAGCAACTTGAGCCTCGTGTCAGTGCTTTGGAAGAAGACATGGATGATGTAGAATCTAGTGAGGAAGAGGAGGAGGAAGATGAAAAGGTTAGTGAACTATTTTGCAAAGGGATAGTTAAAGCTAGTGCTGAACCACCACAGAACACTTTATGGCCTGTGAGAAATATTTGAGGGGAGGCCTCAGGAGGCTGCTTGCAACTCCTGTCTCCCCACTTCACATATTTTCATAGAAGCTGCTGGTGAGAGAACTGGTCAGACCCTGAAGTGGTTCTCAAGTGCTCTGTGTTTGTCAGCTTTTCAGTCTGCTGAAATTCACAAATCTGGATCTGTTCTGCATTAAACATGTCTCAGATAAATTGTTTCCCATACATGTATAACTGAGAGAACTAAAGGTGATGATGAAGGTTATGGTGACCATCGCAGTCAATTTTGTACTTCTCAAGAATCAACAGTATGGGAGCTGGCCATTTTAATTTCCAGTTGGCAGACTTAGGCAGTACTACTCACTTCTGAATATTAAATATTTGAGGATGGGAAAGCTTGATGGCGTGACTTTCATCATTTATGTTAATTGTTCAGAAATCCTTAGTGAGAGATAAAAACCTTTACAAAACAAGACTTACAGAACCTTTCCTCCCTCCTTGCTGTTGTTTCCAGCTGGAGCGAGCACCCTCTCCTGACCACCGCAGAAGAGGCTACAGAGACCTTGATAAAC
Organism: Patagioenas fasciata; assembly: GCF_037038585.1. NCBI lineage: Eukaryota > Metazoa > Chordata > Aves > Columbiformes > Columbidae > Patagioenas > Patagioenas fasciata. The sequence continues at coordinate 22,375,940 of NC_092525.1, read as the reverse complement.
CTCGCAGATCTCCAGTTGTGCGGTACAGGCGGAGCCGAAGCAGGTCTCCGAGAAGGTGAGGCATGGCTCTTTTGAGCAATATTTTTAGTTTAGTTGCTGCAGATGGCTGCAGCAAGGCATAGACATGAAGATGACGATTCAGTCAGAATCTCTTGCACCTCCCTATCTATTCCTTCAGAATACGGGTTGATTCTGCTACTGCTTTTTAGTGACATTTTCTTTTCCCAATTACAGGCGAAGCCGCTCTCCAAAGAGAAGAAGGTAGTCTTTTATTCTATTATTTAATTTTTAAATGTGTGCATTTTTAGTATGACTATCTTAAAAGCTTCCTTTCTTTCAGTCCATCACCACGCCGGGAGAGGCATCGCAGCAAAAGCCCAAGACGACACCGGAGCAGATCCAGGGAGAGGCGCCACAGATCAAGATCTAAATCTCCAGGTATTTTTGTCATTTTCAGATTAATTCTGGCAAGTCTTTATCAGCAGAACATCCACTGCAAGAAAAATCTGTGTCATTATGTCAGTAAGGTAGCAAAGGTGCTTAATCTGGTTTATAAAACTGCTAGTTATATATGAAAGCACAGCTGGAAAGCTTTGTTAATACCTGCAAAATTGCCTTGAGTCTGTTTTTCACTTATTTGCCAGGAGGTTAATTTGAGTGCCTAATTAAGGTGAGGGTGGTTCTGGCATTATTTGGGACACTTGATCACTGGAAGCAGACTGTATTAGCAAATCAAAAAAGAATTCCAGGGTCTATGGAAGTAACAGTTACTTTTTTACGTCCTAGGGCATCATCGTAGTCACAGACACAGAAGTCATTCCAAATCACCTGAAAGGTAAAGCCCTGGCTTGTTTTTAAGGGTGTCTGTTCTGCTGTAGGAGCTCCTACTTGTCACTGAATCTTGGGGATTGAAGGTCATGTTACAAGGTTGGAAATATTTCATATGGTGCCTCCCTCTGTGTAGTAGTCAAGTCACACTGCCTGTAGTTCACCACAGAAAGCACCATTTACTGCTATGAATTACATTGGTCTTTTAAAACACTTACTAGTCTTGTGTCATATGGCTTTGTTTGTTTGTTTGTTTGTTTCAGATCTAAGAAAAGTCACAAGAAGAGTCGGCGAGGGAATGAATAACAAATCCAGCACACAGTTTGGGGACCTTGAACTGCAGCCCAGTACTGTCCTCTTTGCTTTATGGGACAGCTGGATACATGCTGGCTGCTGTAGCAGCCCTTTTAATCCTTCTCTTCTTGTACAAGTGTTGGTTGCTGTTTGTTTGTTTGGTTTTTTTTTAATTAAAAGAAAGCTAAGGATACTTTTTTATGTAGTTAGTTACTCATCCTTGTGATAGAATTTGATGATTGTTTTTCTCAAGGCCTGTGAAAACTAGTGAAGAGCAATAAAAAAAAAATTGGGCGTATTGTCTCTAAAGGCTCCTTGCTTTTTCTTTCCTAATACTTAGTTTAGACTCCTAGTTGAAGCTGGCTTAATTATCAAATCAGGGTGTTGTTTTGACAAACACCCACTGTATTTATTTGCCAAAGTGAGAATAAGTTTGAGTTATAAAAACTAAGGAGCTACCAGCCTAAACCATCTCAAACCTCCAGTACAGGAAAGGAACACAGACTGTCATAATCCAGGGTGTTTACTGAAAACAAGAGGTTACATTTAAACCCCCTCTCCAACACCCAGCTGTTACGGGTTCCTTTGTAAGAATCATCCTTAAGTCTAATGATACGCTTCTGATGCTGTTACCAGAAAACATTCTGTTTCTCAAATTCAGAATATTTAAGCTCTTACTGAAGTTACAGTTTTTCACCTTAGTACCTTTAATTACATATCACAGGAAATCAGTTGTGTTAAACCCTTTGTGTACCAGCCCTTTGTTCCTAGTCTTGCTTCAGGAGCACAGACTCACAGTTTTGTCTCCTGAACACAGCGTTTACAGCTTAAAGATTTTCATACGTTGCCCAAGGAGTGTTGACAACACAAAAAGTAGTATGCCAAGTGAATTTATGAAAGGTGATCTCTAGAACTACTCAATATTAGAACCTGATTTTCTAGGTATGCTCTTCCCTTAAGTATTTTAAAAGAAAGACACGTTGCCTGTGAACCGCACATGCAATGACACCAGCATGGGGAAAAACAGGCACACTGATTGTATGCCTCATTAAAACCACTCATCTTTCATCTATTCTGGTTTTCTAATTACAATTAAATGCAAGCATACATACAAATAGGGAAGAGGAAAAAAGTCTTACGTCCTTTTTTTGCAATTTTATTTTTCTTTTAAAAAGTTTTTTGGCACTACATAGTTCTGTAAAGAATAGAAGTGACAAATTCTTCAACACATGAAATCCCCTTCTAATTTTATTTTTTTTTTTTTAGAACAATATATATAAAGTCTGAAGCAACCAAAGTATGAATACAGCTAATAGAAAATAAAGAACTTAATTTTAAAAATTCTCTCTCTTTACAGTTTATAAAGATAAAACAAAACACAATTCCCCTTAAAAATAGGGTAATAAAATAGATGAAATTTGTATCACTCAGTTTTGTGATACTAGTAAAAACTATAGTTCATATCTATGTACAAATGATACAGTTTAAAAAGTCTTAAATAATCTTGTATCTAAACACCTTGCATTAAGATTTTAAATCAGAACCTGAATTTTTTTCCTCCCCTCCCCCCACCCACCCACAATCCCATTAAATTTCACTTTTTCTGTTGAATGTAATTCAGATTCAAGTGTGGGTGTCCTTGAGACAGAAGCGAGAACCTCTGGTTACTCTGCATCAGTGGACCAGCTAGAAGAAAATGGATTACAATTACTTCAGCAAATTAAATATATTTAACAGTACTTGGCTATAGTCAATGTATTAATCTTACTTAGAAGTAAAGCCATTTACTAGGCTGACACAAATGCTATCTGTACAGCTAACCCACTGAATGGGACAATGCAGTGTTACTTCAATCCTATCTCCAAAACTCCCTCAGAATCAAGACATTTTGTTGCATTACTTTAGTTATTTAACAAAAATATATATACAGGTGTCACTTGGAAACCTCACTACAGCCAATAGATTAGATTTTGAAAAACATACCGGGTGCTGGTATTTCTCACTTCACACTAGGTGACCCAGCAGCATGGTCATTGCAAAGCCTCCAAGTAAAATCTGGGCACAGTTTCACTCTCAGTGGAGCCAAATGCCTTTTTCCTACAGCCCCTCCCAGTCCTGCCAAGTGCTGAACACTTTACCATCCAGTAGCAGCACAAAGAGGTGAGATAAAGTCAGTTCTCTGAGGCACCCTGAATAACTGAACCCGACCTAACTGCGAAGTTAGTGCTGCTTTGACTGCAGAAGGGGTGGACTAGGTAACCTACAGAGGCCCCTTCCAACCTCAACTATTCCATGGTCTTGCAAGTTTTTATCTTTGTGAGACATTCCACAAGACAAGGTACAAAAGCCAAATAAAATGAATGGGGTAAACGATTTCTTCATATTCTGAACACGCTCATGGGCAAATCATCTCAACCTCAACTGAAGCCGAGCTGGCTTTACACAGGGCAGCAGGGAAGGAGAAAGAGGCTGGAAGTGCAGCAGATTGCAAATTGGCTCAGATTTCAGAACTTGATTTAACCCCTCCCCTCCCACACAGATTTTCATCCATCCATAGAGGAAGCTGAAGCGTTGATTTGACTCTTGGGTTCAATTATGGTTCCAGGGAGCCTAGCAGCAAGTGAAACGTGATTCCTTGGCTTTTAAAGCCTTTGAAACAGTAAAGAGACATGTTGCATGAGCTGTTGATTCACAAACTAGTTCTAGTACCTTGAGGGTAGAAAGGTTTGTTCGGTGGGTAGCTGGCATTTCCCTGCTGCATGTAGTTCTGAGGCATATTGTAAGGCCACGCTCCTCGGAGGAGAGGAAAATGGGTAGGAGGGGTCCCATGGTCCCAAGGGACAGAAGGAGGATTCATTTTACCAAACTGTCCTTGGAAACCCTGATCTATTTTTCAATTGAAAGGGAAAAGCACATTGCAAGTTGAAATAATTAAACAGTAAGTCACAAATACAATTTACATCTTAAATAACAGTTTGCAGGGGACTTAATGCAATTAGTCTGATGTGCTACTCTTTTTTTTTTATTTTTTAATATACATCAGCAAAAATTACAACCTAAATGACTTCATTATTTACTATAACAGAATTTACTGGGGGGGAAGACAGAGGATGAATCAGTATGAAAATCAAGACCTACAATTTCACTATTCCTATGTCATTCTCATGATGAAAAATACAAGGTCTGGGCAATGTTACTAACACCTGATCCCACACAGATATTCACTATCACTGACATAGCTGTGACGTGAAAGCTATTATCCTACAGCAAGAAATAGTTCTTGAAAGATGTACAGTGGAGTTCCACTTAGACTTGTATGCTTAAGAAACTTGATACATGGATCATCAGACCAACATAAAATTGTTTATGATAAATAAAATAAAAGTGTTTAGAGACAAAAATAAAAACTATTCTGAAATAAATACACAAATTGTAAGCTATGCCATTTATAAATTCAGTATTACTGCACCACTAAGGATGAGAAATCATGCATCCAAGGAGGCAGGACACATAACAGGTGATGTGAAATAACGCATTACTAATTCTGCTCTTTTTGTAGCTCCAAATTTTGTCTGACACAGCAATTCCTGCTAATTTAAAAACTTGAACAATGTACATTTACAAATAAAGAAATTTAAGTAACTATCCTTCTCAATATATCAGTTCCCCTTCAGGCTCATAACAAAAGAAATGCAGAGAGAATTTCATTAAATAAAAGTAAGCTACATATTTTAAAATAACAGTAACTTTTACACAACAAAACATAAAGCATGGTGCCGTAAGCAGCATGAAAAAAGGTCGTCTGCCTGAAACTGCTAACGATCCTACTTCTGATCAACTGTCTACTGAAAAGAAAGTAAAGTCGCTCCTTCCAACTCAAGGTTATGTGAGCAAAGACAAAGCTTCCACAAAATTACTGTTCCCAAATTGCCATGAGCAAGTAAGAGAGCAGACAGTTCACTGCTGCTGTGCACCCAGTGACCCCACCTTAATGGTCCTGTTTAACATCTTTATTGATGATTTAGATGAGGGGATTGAGACCACCATCAGCAAATTTGCTGATGACACCAAGTTGGGGGGCAGTGTTGACCTGCTGGAAGGCAGGAGGGCTCTGCAAAGAGATCTGGATAGACTGGAAAAATGGGCTGATTCCAATGGGATGAAGTTCAACAAGGCCAAGTGCCGGGTCCTGCACTTTGGCCACAACAACCCCCTTCAGCGCTACAGGCTGGGCACAGAGTGGCTGGAGAGCAGCCAGACAGAAAGGGACCTGGGGGTACTGATTGACAGCAAGCTCAACATGAGCCAACAGTGTGCCCAGGTGGCCAAGAAGGCCAATGGTATCCTGGCCTGTATCAAAAATAGTGTGGTCAGCAGGACAAGGGAAGTGATCCTTCCCCTGTACTCTGCATTGGTGAGGCCACACCTGGAGTATTGTGTTCAGTTCTGGGCCCCTCAGTTCAGGAGGGATATTGAGGTGCTGGAGCGGGTCCAGAGAAGAGCAACAAGACTGGTGAAGGGACTTGAGCACATGACCTATGGTGAGAGGCTGAGGGAGCTGGGGTTGTTCAGCCTGGAGAGGAGGAGGCTTAGAGGTGACCTCATTGCTCTCTATAACTACCTGAAGGGAAGTTATAGTCAGGTGGGAACTGGTCTCTTCTCCCAGGCAGTTAGCAATAGGACAAGGGGACATGGGCTTAAACTCTGCCAGGGGAAGTTTAGGCTGGATATTAGGAAGAAGTTCTTTACGGAAAGAGTGATCAGGCATTGGAATGGCCTGCCTAGGGAGGTGGTGGACTCACCGTCCCTGGAGGTTTTTAAACTGAGATTGGACATGGCTCTTAGTGCCATGATCTAGTAAATGGGCTGAAGTTGGACCAAGGGTTGGACTTGATGATCTCTGAGGTCTTTTCCAACCTAGCCAATTCTGTGTGATTCTGTGAAAGCCAAAAAGGAAACAAAACTGATTAAAATACAAAGAGGAAAAATACCAGGACTGGGAACTAGGAAAAGGAGAGTGATGAGACTGGAAATACGTGGAGGTTGAGGGAAGGGAAAAAAGATAACTGTGACTGACAGCACAAAAAACCGGGCAACTACCTGGGTAAGGAGACTTGGATTGGAAGGAGCTGCGTGGGGAAAAAGTCCCCATACCGAGCTCTGAAGAGAAAAACATGCACCTCCAGCATCTCAACAAATATCTGAAATTCACTGGTGAATTACACCCCATTCAACACCGTTGGCTCAGCTGAAAATCTGTTGCTGTCAATCACCTTATTAGTGCAGAGAAAGACTGTGCAGGAGATCCAAAATTTCCATCTTGTGATGAACAACTCCATCAGTATATTGTACGATGGATATATTTTTTTTAAACATAGGAGGAGTTACTCAGACTAAATCAAAAGACCATTATAATGATTCAAAAGATCACAGTTAAAATTTAGGGGCTGCTACATTTTATGTTGCACAGAAAGCTGCATGGGCTTTAATTACTTGATAATGTTTTTCTCAGCCTCAAACATACAAATGTACTTGGTTTCAGCATGAGGCAAAAGGCTGTTGCCCACTTGTCGCAGCGGAAATCTGTATGAAGTATTTTCACAAAACAATGTTGAGATTAAGGAAGTGAAATGTGTCAGGATAAACTATAGGAAAAAAACCCACATAAGATCATGTCATATTGTACTAAATGTAAGGAGGCAATATTAAATTTGTACAACCATAATTCTGCCAGTCTCTAAGTTTACAGCTGCACTCTCAGTTTTCATCTAATAAAACTACACAACATAAATGAAAACTGTATTTTTAAGCATATTCACAGCAACGTGCTTAGATACAAACAATTACTAGAACATTTCTCAGTTGAATGCATGATTTCTCATGTGTTGCACAGCCATTAATGGCAGACAGGACCAATGTCTAAAAGTTACAATGATCCAACTCACCTAATTTTTTTCCTATGAAAACATTAATAGAGAGAAGGTGATAAATTAGTTTCTTAAGCATCATATTTTTCATACGAAACAAGTTGAAAGCGTTAGCTGTTCCTGTAACACTTAACATTTGAACACAAAGAGCGAGAGGTTTGATACAACAGAGAAGAGTTACCTGAGTTCCCCACCGTGCCATTGTTCACCAGCGAGTTTGGAGTCACATGGCTGTGCCAGGGTCCCTCATGAGAAGTGCTGGGAATTCCCATGGGCCTGGCAGCAGGCTGTGCAAAGATGATACTGGGATCATTCAAGCTTACACTGCTCTGGTTATTTGTGGTGCTGCTGCTGCCAGATCTCATAGAAAATGGAACATTTGTAGAATGAGGAGGGTTACCCGCTGCAGAGTGAATAACCGGCCCATGTATAGGCCAAGAAGTGTTGGGAAGCTGAATTTGGTGGTGATGGTGCATCTGAAGTAGTCCCAGGTTATGCAAGGTGGAATACTGACCTGGGGGAGATTGGGGAAAGTTAAACAAAGGCAGCTGGACCTGATGGGGTGGCTGCGCACCCTGCTGTGGCTGTGGAACGTGCTTAGACTGGGATATTGGTTGTGGCTGAGTCTGGTTAATGGAGGCTGGCTGAGAGGAATTCTGTGTAAATTGTTGAGGTTGTGGAGAGTAAGATGACTGATGCGAATCAGACTGGAGGGGAAAAAAAAAAAAAAGTATGTATTTCTGATTAGTTCACTAGCTATTTAAAAGTAATTTTCTTTAATAAGCACCTACTGTATTAGACTAGGCAAAGCACTCCCAGCAACACCCCAAATACTGCGCCCAAGTTCCTGGTGGTTTAAATAAGAACAATTTGACTGACACTGATTTTCACCACCAGATAACTAGGTCTGTCAATGTGGCACATGCCACCATCAGAAACATCATTCAGAGCAAGCATTAGCCCCAGGCTCTTCATTAGACTCCTCACAGAACTGTTTCTGATTTTTAATCAGTGTCTTCCCCTTGCTACTTATTTACAGCCCAGAATCTCATTAACTGCTTCCCTTACTTCTAAATAGAGTGGTTATTATTACTACATACGCTTTTTAAGGTAATTCCAAAGTATGCTCCTAATATTTATTTACTTTTTATTTAGTCTGTTAAACAAGAAATTGAAACTCCAAAAACCTGGTTCCAACCCTCATATCTTGATGTTAAGCCATGGCTAAAGGCATAGAAATAGCAGTTACTTGCAGAGCTTTTACAAAGCTTTCCCTTTCACTAGCAACAAGCACGAGCCTATTTCACTAAGTATTGCAACTAAGCAGAGAAGCACTTCAAGAACTTGGATGTCTGGGAAAATAGTTCCCAATTTTATCTGCCAAAAAACAGTGTCTGGATTAAGCTAATCCGGTTTAAGCACTAAGACAAGATAGTGATGGCACAAGGTGCCTCCAAAGAGAAATTCAAATGACAGCCAGCTACCTAAACCACAGATAATGATCTGAATCGCACATTTCAATCTCCCCTGGACCTGCTTGTCTCCCTCCACAGACTACAGCATACAGCTATGTTCCAATTCAGCTGTTGTCGAACAGCTGAAGTTAAAGGTCTCTGCAGCTTGTCACTCCCTGTGACTGCTCGCCTGTCTGTTTAAACTGGCAGTCACTTTTCTTCAGCACCCAGAGGTGTGCAGGATTTCCCCATGCCAGTCTTACAGAGCATTCCTTATAGCAGCACACTGTGCGGCTCTGCCAGGGCAAAAGCTGAAGCCCAGAGGCTGAGACTGGTTCCTGCTGCTATTCCAACTGTTCTGTATGAGTGCCTCCTATGCCCTGTTATCAAACCAGGACGAGAAGGTAAAACCTGGGATTTGAAAGACAACAACTAGTTTAACAGCTTAAATCTTATAAAAATAGAGCACATGCACTGACTGCAGCCTTCCGGCAAATACTGAACCCCCACAAGCATGCACTGGTCATGCCAGCAGCAGGAGAGGAGAAATGTTATGCCCTAGCCTCTTGGTCTGCTCCCACACTCCTGCTTTCCCTTTTCTCTCCCTCTTGCTCTGCCTACATTCTCCCTTCCTATTCTTCTCAACCCCTGGCCAGCACATATTCACCAAGGAATCCTGGCCAAATGACAACCATGCAACACACACACACAGAGTCCGTGACATCTAGATGACACCAGAATGTGCACAAGCTGCAGGTCCAGTGTGCATGATGTGCCCGACTGTGTGTGTGTCCGCATGTCCAGCTTCAATTCCCAAGCAGAAATACGAGACTGATTAGGGCCGTAACGGTCCCTCTTTAACAGCATGTTATTATAGTAAAAACTATGTCATAATGTCTCTATCATGGGAGCTTGCTTACCAGTTAGGAAATACTCTATACCCAAACTAGTAAACTGAACAAACAGCATTAGTGATCAGCAGCCCTGATTACCATGTTTGCTTACTTGCCAGCTTCATTAGCAGGCACATGTTTCTCAGACTAATAGCTTAAAATTAATTAATTTTTGCTGTATTCTGCATTCCAAAAACATTAAATGTGAACATTTGTATTTGCTCAAATACTGCCTGCTATCCAACTCCACTTAGAAGCAGGTTTAACATCTATTATCTAGTCCTTTAGAGACTTGAACAAATTCTAAAAGAAAACTACCAAAAATTTCCCCATTGTTCCATTTGTGCTTCTAGAATGCTCTGGCAGACTTGTGCCCTATGTATCACATCTGAACCGAAGCTGTGATCCACCTGTGTTGCCTGCCTGTTTGTGACAGTCCCTTAAGACAGTTCTCTTAAACCACAGAGAATCACAATAGTCTAACCTAAGTCTCCAGGATGTTAACGATGAGCTATGCTTTACTTCCCTTAGCAACTCCAGAACATTGCCAGAATAACCAAGCACAAGTCTTCAGAAGGCATCCTAGCTTAAATCTCAAAGATAGCAAAGCTGGCATTTCAGAATTGCAAGCTATCACATATGTAATTTGACCATATAGTTTCAATATTCAAAGCCCATAAAAGCTCTCTAAGAGACACTATATTATAAATCAAAGTTTAAGTAACTGGCAGAGTGCAATGCCATCATCATAAAGTCTAGAATCTGTTAAAAAACTGCGCAAACCTGTTCCTAGCATGGGTCAGGATCGCTGGTTTGCTACATCTTGCTTACTTTGATACTACAGCTAATTGGAACTTACACATTCTGATGACTGTCTAGTGCGCAAGGGTCGTTCCACTTGCTGCTGACTCACAGCCACTAGCTGTGAATTTACCAAGCTTCGGACCAACTGGGTGCCTAATCAAGGAACACAAATGTAAATAAAAACCACAGGGTTACAGATGACAAAATAACGAACACAGAACTGGGAGTCAGCAACACCTTAAACCTCATATGACACAGAGTAGGTAAATCACTTTCCTTTTAGTGGAAAAATCTCCCTCTACTGGCAACAGCCAACATTAATAGCTAGAAGCAGTTAAACCCAAAACCTAATTCCAAGTAATACAAATTTGAGCACGAGCAAAGCTCACTTTGCTAACAGGAGGGAGCGCTGCTTTACACAGGTTTCCATGCTATTGCTGTAAGCACCAGGATTTTAAATAGCAATAGCAACAGCAGAAACTTTTGGGCAAAGAAAGAAGGAAAAAAAAAAAAGAAAGAGTAAGGGATATCAGAATACAGAAAAGCAACAAGGTCCTCTCTGAAGTTCATTTACAACTGTTTTTCCTACTTTTTCAAGTACTGCAGGCACCTAAGGGCCTAATTTGAATGGGTTTGCAGTTAGATTTGTCTCTAATTACTAACAGTAATTCGAAAGCTGGATCTAGATTCGTAATGTATCTGTATGCTTTTAGAAGCGTTACTTTAAGACCACTGACTTTTGGTGAAAATGCATTTACTTACCTCTCATAGATGACAGAGGGTTAGCTAACATTTGAGAAACATTTGGAAGAGGAAATGCAATCAATTATTACTATGATTACTACTCCTAAATGCACCCATTGTACGTGGAAGACAAATAATGCAATACCCTGAAGTACGCTATATTTACTGCTGAGTACATTTTTCCACCCATCCAAAGACTGTACTTCAGAAGGCATTACCCCCCTTGAAGAAAAGTGACACTTAGACTAAAAGTTGTATTTGCAATAACTGAAATCATTAGTTAGAGATTTTTTTTGACATAATTACCAGGTCTATATAGAAACCTAGAGAGAAGGGATCTCAGAACTTTCAAATTATACTAACAACACATAAACTAACTCACCTGGCACGCTGTTATTTCTCTGTCGGGTTTGTTTGAATTCAGGACAATCTCTTCTAACGTGACCCACATCCCCACATATGAAACACCTTTTCTCCCTTGTTTCTCTGTCATCTTCTTTCACTTCTTTTTCATCATCTTTCTCGTTCTCCTTCTTCTTCAACCTGAATAATAGTTTTTATTAGCAATATCACAAAACCACACACACACAAATCTCTCTAGAGCTGTTAAATTGGCATGTTCAAAGGGAAATGGTTACATAACCAACAGCTGTACTAGAATACAATTATCTTAGGAATCCCAGAAAAACACTTGCAGAATATGCCTTTTCAGGCACTGGAACAGGTTGCCCAGGGAACTGGTAAAGTCACCATCCCCGGAGGGCTTTAAAAGGCGAGGTTCTTAGGGACATGGTTTAATGCTAGAGTTAGGTTAGGTTATGGTTGAACTCGATGATCCTGAGGGCCTCTTACAACTGAAATGATTATATGATTCTATATGGGATGGTTAACAACCTGCTTGTATAAACTTAATGACTTCTAAGCTCCCCAGAATTGTCCCAGAAGCTATCTGGCTGTATTAGCACAGAACTATACCTGCAGTTAAGCGGGTTTCACCTGTCAATTTGGGAGAAGTTCTATGCAACAATCCCACTGAGTCAGAATATACACAAAACAAGGTAGCTGTATCCTGGAGATAATCTCCCCCCCTCACTGGAGATGTCATATTTCTCTATTAAAGTACTTAGCATCCTGAGCCTAAACAGGATGTGAAGGAAAGCACTGAAACTTTTTCAAACTCAGTACTAACACAACAAACCGCAGAACTAGTGATCATGAACCAAGACATGAAACAAAGGTCTTTTTCCACATTGTATCTGTAGAATTGTTAAATACTATTTTGTGAGCTCCATATACAATTTGAGAGAGATTCTCTGTGGCTGCACTGTAGCAGCAGTTTGTATGAAGAGCAGATCACAACTTCTTTTCCTGAGGCAGATGTAGGGAAACAGGAGACGTAATTCACTCTGCTAGGGCTTGTGAGCTCATGAGCACATGAAGGGAGTGGCTGAAAGAAACAGCCTGTGACCTTGGGGTCCCAGTCCAGTTTCATGTATCCTGAACCCTGCTGACTGAACAAAGGCTGTAAATAAGGACTAGCAGGGAGAGACCACGAATACTCTTAAGAATTACGAAGTACACAACTGGATATAGGGAGTAGATCAAAAACCCCAGATCTGTATTTTAAGAGCTTCACCAGGTTTTAGGAGGAGTCAGACAACCTACACTGATTGGGCCATTAAAAATTCAAATATGCAAAAATGCGAGGACTGCAGATTCTCTGTCAATTCCCGCTAAACTCTCTTTGGAGACATTGGCCTCCATGTGCTAGGGACTCCTTTTGCAGGTGTACTGGATCCAGAACTCCTAAGTGCAATTAATATACAAGATCACTATGTGACTGCACTAGTATGTTACAGAAATGCACCTGAACTATGTACATTTTAACTACCTTCCAAACACGATCACTACAGGAAATCCATTATAATACATTACAAATTGTGCAGTTAGGTAATATGGTCTCCATCTGAATGGTTACACTATAAAAAGATAATTTAGTGATTTAAATTTTAAGGTAAGCTGTAAATTACAGATAAGCTGTAAAATACAGATAGATCATGAAGTGTTAACATATTACACACTTTTTATTTTACTGTGTGTGCTCACATAAACACTCAAAGATTTAAAGAGATGACCAGAAATAGCCTAAGAAAAGCAAAACAGGATGGGAAGTTGAAGATCAGATGCAAAGCTTTGATTTTCTCTGCAATTAAGCAGGTTCTTCATTTCTACTAAAATTTCAAGTATCCAAATCTCTTGATTTAATCTCTGAGATTTTACTTTAGCTTTGTATATTACTTACCTCCTCCTCTTTGGACAGTCTTTCATGTAGTGACCAATTTTTCCACAGACACGACAACATCTGTCATTGGGTGCCAGTTCCCCATCTGTCAGCACTTTCGAGTCAAAAAAGTATTCCTATCAAAACACATCAGACAGATACAATATAAAAACATTCACTTACGAGACTGAGAAATGAAAGCAAATTGGACAGCTTTCATCTCCTATTGTCCCCTAAATTCTGCCAGTTCTTAGATTATACCTAAGTCTTTTTCTTCCCCTAGATGATGGCAGCTTTTTCAGAGATGTGGAAGAGTTTGGGCTAAAAAGTGGTATTTAGTTATAGGGCCAGAAGCTGAATTTGCAGAACAGTGCATCCAGGCCCCAGCCTGCTGCCTGCCTTCTGCTTCCCCACAGGCTCTTTGGAAGGCAATTTTTTGCACATGATCTATTTTGGTATCTGAGTCACTGTGTGTATGCTTTCCAAAGTAGTCTATGTCCCTTCCCAAATGACACTATTATATCCCCTCCGACAGAACAAAGCTCAGGTGGGAAACAGATGGAGCATCTGTGCACAGCCTTGTATCCCTGCCCTGCCTGCAATGTGCTGACATCTGTGGTTCTGACCTGTGCCAGCACAAAGGCCACAGTTTACAGCCTCTGAGTAACACAAACATTGTGAAAACACTTATCTTGCCTGGAAGACTGAAACAGAAGTACAAATAGAAATGTCCTAACCCCGGCTCAGGAACAAAGTCCTACTGTAGACTTAGGTAATTTACTGAACATTTTTGCTAGTTTCCTCTCTGTATCACTAAGCTGCAATAGAGGGCATTGGCTTAGGAAGGAGACAGAGAACTCCTTCTTTGTCAGGTACTTTGGAGAAATAAAATGCTCTGTAATACTATTGGCATTATTTCGTTCACATAAGAGGGCTCATTTGCATCTTAAGGCTGCTTTCTGTCCTGCTTTTTATCCTTACGTAAAATATTCAATGAACATCTGAGATGAGGCTGAACAACGCAAAAGAACACGTATAAAAACATACAGTATATGCTTTCCAGAAGCACTATAGCATTGTGCTGTACATGTATGCAAGCAAAGAAAAAAATAAAACTAATTAGCAATTGTATTTATTACATACACTCACATATTTGTCAGTTACAATTAACTACATCCACACTGTAATTCATTATCCGTATCACAGTAGTACTCAAAAGTCCCAATAAAAACACCTCCTATTTTATTAGACACAGTGCAAAATAGAACACAGCTACTGCATCAAAGAACATTTAATATAAAGTACAGATAAAGTAAGCAAATGGAAAAGAGAAGATAGGAACAGATGAGGGGAAATAACAGTTTTCAGAAGATTTTCAAAATCCCTTAGAAACACAAACTCTCTTCAAAGCCACTGGGAGAACAGTCCTCTAAGATGTCTTAGAAACCACCTTTCTAAAGTAGATGTTAAAAATACCAATTTGAGCTGATTTATTTGCTCATATGAAGAATGAGTTCTCTATGACACATCAATGGCTGGACCCTGTAGCTCAAAGGAGTAATTTCTCTAAAGTGCTGCTGCATAAACACATTCCAGACCCTGATTCACTATGCCAATTTTAAGATGAACTGATAAAAAAGTTTATCATAATCCTTTTCCTTTCTTAAGCAGCAATCCTTACTTTCCCCACCCACTGGAAAACAAAGTAGAGTGTAACATCTCATAAATCTGTTTGCTTTGGCTACATGAATGGGTAGTAAAGTTCCTAAGCCTGTTTCTGGGTTTTATAGCTGTTGTTGCAGTTTTCTGCAATACTTCACACCACACAATGAAAACTTTTATAGAAAACAAAAACCAAAATAAACTTACCTTCCTCGAACTGCCAAAAATACCCATCACCCACCCAACTACTCCCGTGAATTTTGTATTGCAGAAGCCCAATACTAAGCCACACATTTAATGCAAATAATGTGTAACTACATATATTGTGCATACCAAACTGATAAATACATGCAAGAGATTCGCCCTGGATGCACCAACTCAGTGGATGAAGAAAAGTAAAAAATATACCAAAAACTAAGAACACTTACAGCTTCTCTTCCCACAGTTGGGTAGAATGGGGTACCAAATAATTTTCTCCCATTGATAAACGCCTTCATTATGAAATTGGTCACTATTGAAGAAAGACAGTTATTGCAAAACAACAGAAAAGGCACAACACTTCAGAAATTAGTGAACATTAATCATTAGTAGACAAAGTCGCTTACTTTTCCTAGAGACTCCAGCACCGAGATTATGATTCAAGTCAAAAGGATCTGTGTAAAGAAGGGGAAAAACAAATCAAGAGTTGGAAAAAATACGTTGCAACACAAATTTTTATTTTAACACGGAGAATTCAATTTTAAACGCAGTCACGGAGTAGATGACAGCAAAGCAATGCTGAGTGTTATAAAAAACCATGACTAACCATAATAAAGAGCAATTTACTGACATGTACTAAAAGTTATGAGTGTAATCTCATTTTGTAAGCTGCAGAACTTGCAAACAATGCTTCTTTTAAGCACTGATGGTAGTTTCCTCACATGAGGATCTCTTCTTGTTGCACAGGATCTTTAAGCAACAGCATTTATCGCTCCCTCCTTAATGAAACAAAAAATCAGCACATAAGTACCTTCGATGGCAATACATTTGGATGTCCACTGTTTCTCAAACGTTGTTAACAGCTTCTTCTGCCGGATGCTGATCACATATTCCTTGAAGTCAAATTCTTCAGTGTAGAATCGCAGCAACCCCAGCCAGAGTTCTCCAAGTGACTCGGTGTTCTTTCCAAGAGAAGGCAGCCGCTTCTTCTGCGTGCCATGGAAAACACAATTTATACAGGTACAGTTACTGAACTACTTCTCCTCCTCCAACTACCTCTCTAATTATGAGTTTGTCTACCATGAATAGTTTCACTTGGTTAAACGGTAAACCACTACACTTAACAACACCTCAATCCCAGACTATTGAGAGTAAAAAGTATTTTCCCCGATTTATGTTACTTAGAAATCACTTAATACAAATCAAGAAAAAGCAGACACTCATCTCAGCAAAACAGACCTCATTTGGGAAGTTATAATAATATGGATATGGAAGTTCAACCACTCTTTTACGTATCACGCTGTTAGCAATACATTGCTTTCCCATAAAAACAAGCTTTAAGTTTTAGTGACTCTTCTGGAATTAGAATATTACCAGTTCTTCCATGTCATCAAAAAAAAAAGCATTCCATCCATCCACCATTCTTTGTGGAATCTGTTTTCCATCAAATATCTGCCGAAATAGAGAGGGACACAGTTACCACTCTAATTCAGATTCACCATACAAGACTTGCAGTTTTGCTGCTAAGAAGTAGCACAAAAACCAAAAAACTTTTAATTTTAACAACTACTTCCTATATAGGCAGAATTTCCCATTGGTAAAAAATTTCCAAGTCTTTCTGCATTATTGCTATGTTTCTCTCAACTTACTTGGATATTTTTACTTGTTCTTTGCAACTAAGAAAACACGACTGAATTACCTCATCAAGATTCCAATATCCCTCCTGCCCACAAAATCTCTAAGGGTACTTTATATGACTCCTATTACATTTTGACTTCAGCAAAGCCAAGGGGAAATTCCACTGTTATTTAAATGCACTCTCAGGGCAGCAATAAAAGAACAACCCTAACCACTACTAAACTATCAGCAAGAAAGTCTGAGTCTCAACCGCAGTGCTTAAGCCAATTTTCCTCTTGCACACAGACAACAAAAAAGTCAGAAAGGGACAATTTTCAGAAGTGCTGGGGAGTTTCAGACTACATCCAGGAAGAGGCAGATAGCTGACTAATTATTTTGTCCCCACTCATGCAATGAAGATACAGAATGTTATTTTCTTAATAAAGTTTCCTGGCGCATGTATAACAGCACCTTTAATGTTGTACCAAAGCATTAAGTTATCTTTTTTTTCCCCTCATCAAATCATAAAATTAACTTTTTCTCTTACAGATAAGATGTTGAGCAATAAATATTGCTTCTGACAATAACTGATGTGAGCTGGACTCACATCAAGAGCATCTGGCGCAGTCTCATAATTACAACTCCCTTCTCTTTATACCACCTGCCAATATTTTTTCTATCCTGTTCAGCATACAAATATAATCATAAGACTGAAATCCGAAAGTAAACTTAACAGCAGAATTTAGGTCCAACAGATTCCCAGGTTTGTTGTAATTTTCTAGTTAAGTCTTACCCACTAAAACCAAGAGGGAGTTAGGAGCCTGCTAATGCAGAAGGGCCCCAGATTTCATCCATCCCACTGATCCTAAAAGCCCAGAGTTCTCATATTTGGCTTGAAGAACCAGGGCATCTATTTTCATAGCCACCTCTTCTGAAAACCTACCTCCTGAAGAACTGGAATAACTGGTGGATTTCTCTGTTGCAGAAAGTACAAAACCATAAGAATATAGGCATACGATGACAGACTACCCCGGGATGCATCACCAATGTCGCAGCGCTGAAAAAAAATAAACAAAATACTGAATCTATATTTTACTATTCAAGACTAACAACTATGTCAGTGGGCAAACAGAACCCTCACCAGTAACAGAAAATACATTCATCTCATAACTAAAAATTGTTTGATGAAGCCTGAAAAATAAATGTCCTCAGACTCAAATGCCATCTGGCAAATCTACAACATAATTTGAGTAACACAAAAACAGAAAAGCTTCTCATGGCCAAAATACATTAGTGTTTTCATTTGTGGTTTTTTATTTATTTATAATGTGCCTAATTCAAAATAAAACAACCCCTAACAAATCAAAAACCCCAAAAGAGAAATACCAACAAACCTCTACTTCTGATGTTCGGGTTTCAATACTTTAAAATTTAATTTTCCTAAACTCATGTTACTAGAGCTGTTTCTATAATTCCTTACTGTTTTGGTTTCCCCATTTTTTAATAATTAATTAATAGGCAAGTATTTCCACATCATACTGGCAACTTCGGCAATACCGGGCATTTTGCTGACAGACATACACATACGTAATTAAACCATGGTCCAGCCTGCGCAACACAGTGTAAAACAAACACCAGTGAATTACCTGAGTATGTTTGAAAAACTTACTATGGCATAACCTTTCTACAGTACCTGCTTCTAAGCTACCCTTTGCTTCAGGCATGTATTATAACAAACAACACACTCTTAACCTCCTAGGTCTGGAAAAAACAGCTTCACAAGTGACTTTCACAATAGCAGCAGCAGTGACAGGTGTTGCTGTTTTTTCTGTCAATGCAAACAGAGGAGGAAGCATTTTGCTTAGTGTATTTGTATAGCTATGAAGTCACCTCAATACATCTACATTCAGGAGTGTACGTCCCACAATTTGAAAACTTGTTTTTTACAGTAAGATTTTTAGAATATGTGCAACAGTATGCAATATCACAGAAAAATGCAAGATTCGTTATTATCAACAGATGGCATTTTTAATCAGAACACAGAAGAGACGTGGTGATATTCTGCACTAGTGTGACCACAACAATGACAAAATCATTATTTGTCTTATACTAGCCAGTATAATGAACATGTCCATTCCATTCTGAAACAAAGTTATTTTATTCATTTTTATGCATTTCATTACATTAACATCTATTAGCATGATACACTCCCTATAACCTATTTTTTATTTGTTTGTTTCACTGAACTTTCTTTGGATGTGTTTGGGAATGTATTTAATAGTGAAGCTTCAATAAAAAGAAACCTGTTTCAATTATCAAAGGTTGTATAATGCTTCAAAAAAAGAGATGCAGTAGATCTTGGTTTTGATATTTTCATTCTTAAAGTGAAGTGTGTGTCCTAGGCATATGAAGTAGAGACATTTCATCAACTCATACCTACTCAAACTTTTACAGTAAGTAAAAAGTTGTTGTTGGTGGTTTTTATTTTTATTTTCTCTTGTGTGAAATTGAAAAAATGAAAGTTTTCCTTTCATCAGCTTCCTCTTAGACAAAAGTCTTTCAACAGCAGAAGAAACCAGGACTGAAGAACTGGATTCTGACACATACAATCAGATGGAGCATAGTCTCCTTAAGAAAGTGCACTTCGTATTAACAGCATTCTACTGCTTCCTTTCCAGTTGGTATTAACAAAAGGTAAACTCAGTTGCTCTACCAGAAAACACTGTATTATATAAATAAGTACCTTCTTTTTATATTACCTTTGCAAAAACTTTCATTGTATAGCCCAGATATTGCACTCTGGGATCAATAGCTGCATACGTAGCCAGCATTCTTGTGTTATGCTGTGCCTGGGGAAAGGGAGGGAAAAAACCAAAAATCGAACAGGTGTTTCAATGTAATTTATAGCTTATACAGTAGAGTCTGCAGTTCAGGCAAAGAAGACGCAAAATACAACTGGAGGGCAAAAAAATCACAACAATATCCCACAACAATTCATGCAACGTTTCCTGCACAAACATAACTGAGAGGTGTCATCAGGACAGCATGAAAGCAGTAACAACAATCAGAACCTTGGAAAATACCAGCAAATAAGTCAGTCTGTAGGGTGACTCAACTGGAACTAATTCCACAGATTGCATCTTCCTCACAGGTGAATGTGAGCACATTGCAGAAGAAATCATGCAATTTCATTGTGCTAGATGTAAGCTGGGATGAGATGTATTCATACTATTTACGATGACAGAAAGGCCATGGTGAATGTGGCACTAATAGGTTTTCGGGAGCATTCACAAAATCTTTGTGTGCCATGAAGATGCTCTGTCATCAGGTTATATGGCTACTTGGGCTGGGCTTAGGGTGTGGGCCGCTGAATTTAAATAACGTGGAAAAAAACCCAAATGCACAAAAGCACTTTAATTCTGGTTTCAAAATTATTCCATCAAATGATTGAGTGAATTATGATGAATTTAAAAGCTTTTTCAAAACTCAAAACCAAACAGAAACCAATGCTTACCAGTGTGTTGTATAAACTGATATCTCCTTCTAAGCCACTTCGTCTGTGTTCAAATTTTACTATAGGCACTTTGGCTGTTGTTATAGGCAAGATGTTTCTCAAACCTGGGGAAGCAACACTTTAGTACATAAAACATTTCCATTAACTACATATATAGTAAACGTAAATACAAAACAAATAATACTTTAAAACACCTACCTGGATGCTTCTTAAGAACTTTTGCCAAACCTTCTATTATTTCTTTGCAGTTTAATTTCTAGGAAAAACAAATATTACAGCTTCAGACGTTAAAATATTGGTCCTGTCCCGACAAGCACATTTACTATCAAACATTAATTTCATAGATGAAATGTCTGTGTGCAAAATGAAGTAAGCAACAAGCCAACACATGAATTTACATAAGCTGGTGGCTCATATTCTCTATATGGACATCTACAGTAAACTAAATGTGTGTCTATGGGGCATTAAAAGTAGAACAGGCTATACCTCGCTTCAGTTGTATCGAGTGCAACAAGCCGATGTGCTACTAACAAAATCCTACCTTTCCTGTTACAGAAATCTTAACTGAATTTAAAAAACTGTAAAGAATTATTGAATTTAAACTAGTAAACGTTATCAATTTCAAAACTCTTACCTCTGCATTTTCATGGCCTTCCAACGTCATGCAGATATCTAGATCACTATCCCGAAATCCAAATCCATTCTTTGATGAGCCAAACAAGCAAAGTCTGGCTTTGTCTGATCAAAAGAGCAGACCAAAAAAAGATAAACTCTTTTACAGTTGAATGGTAATTGCTTACTATGGAATATCACTTAACTGAGATGTGTAGGTGCCCATAAAAAATGAGCTTTAAGAGAGAGCTTACAACGTCACTATAACCATTAAATGGCATCTCCAAATGTGGTGCAATGCTTTGTGGTATTTGACTGCACTTTCCTGTTTTAAATAAATCAAAATAATGTGCAAACCCAGTCACCAGTACACAGAGCTACTCAGTGCAGTCCAAGCAATATTTCTGGTTTCACTCATACTTTATCTAGGTTGCATATTTTTTCTATGACTAGGTAAATTGGGTCAATCAGTAAGTTTCTGTAACCATAACATACTATTCAAGAAAACAAAAGTGATAAGATTAATGTATTTTATGGAACATTCTTTTCCAATTGTTTTGTTCACATTTTTGTTTGCAACACAGTATTATAGTTTGATTCTTCTCAAAGCAAGTGAAATTACGTAACTAAGGGGAAGCAATTTCTCCCTAACTGAAAATAATACATTTATCTCCTCAGCTGAAATTAACGCTGTAACACACCTATTCACAGCCTTTTCCTAACCTTTAACAGAATCAGAAACCTTAAGTCTTTCACAGTTCTGTAAGAGGTCTCCATCCACAGCTGCTGTCGGTGGGAGTGCAAGTCACAGTTCCTCGCTCACAGGCCAGCTCTGGCAGCACGGATGGCTGGCTGCAGCAAGCAAGGGACTGGAATTCAGGAGACCTGGGCTTGGTACCTGGCTCTAGCACTGTTCTACACCACCTCCCCAAAAAAATCACTTTGCATCTCTGTGCCTTGACTTCCATCACTGTAGTAAGGCAGTTTGGGCTATTTTATAGAAGGGATGTGAAATAACAAACTCATTAAGATTTCCAAGGTACTTAAATGGTGGTGAGTAGGTAACAAAAGTGCTTGGCCCACAATCCAGGTAACACAAAACCAGACTGGCTGGGGCCTGTTCAGACTTTCTGTCCTGACTGCAGCAGCCCTGTACCTGCATTATTACTCCTGCAGCTTTTCCTCTACTACAGGGACATTTTCTTGGAACAGCACTGAGGGATGTTCAGTCTAGAAGTCTGCAAGACAGCTTTATGTACAGTGGGAAAAGAGATGCCACTGCTCTAAGCAAGGAAAATGAGCAATAATGAGACAAATCACATCTTCATGCTTTGAACAACATGAACGAAGGAAGCATTATCACGAATCACTATCTACTATTACGTACCATTATACTCTTTTCGAATAAATCTTTCCAAACTTGCCAGAATTTGTTCTCTGTTTTGTTGTTCAGATAAAGGAGGGGATAATTCATCTAAGTAAAAACAAGTTAAAACACAGTCAGGTGTGACATTCAGCTACCTCAAAATTCTTTTTCAGCTAATTAAAAAGTACAGGATAGTTTTTTTTGTTGTTGTTACATTTCCTTTCCTTGAATATGTGATTTTCTTTTTTATTATATCATTAGTGTTGTTAGGACTTTATTTCAGATGTCTGATTTTTCTTCAGTTATTCAAAGAGCAGGTCAGTGGGCACCTGGTGTCCAGCCAAGGTTAACCCACCGCAGCACCCAAAAGGGGCTTTTTCCAAAAGCCATAGAATTTGACAAACACAAATATTAGTTTTGCCCAGAGCCTAATTTCTGATAACACTACTAACTTTTTACAAATCCAGTGAAAAATTCTGTATAGTATTAGTTTCTCAAATCTGTTATAAGAATTTGATATCACAACCATGGATAATATGGAAATGAAAGTATTGGTCAATCTGCAGCCCAGGGTACCTGGAAGAGCCTCTTCCCACTGAACTTACTGGAATAAGTAATTTAAGGCTACAGATTTAAATTTTTTTCCAGATTACAGATCACAGTTTACAGTGGAGCACAAACACTTTTCCAACTTACCAAAACATCTTTTGCACACTATATCAAGTATTTCCCGAAATCTGTCTGTCATTGGTGGTAGTGGCTTTAGATCAATTTTCTTGAAATCCTCTGGGCAGTCATTTTTGGAATGTCCATCCCGTTTGCAGATGCTGCATACTATAGTTGGTGGCTTTTTGGGGGAAGAAATAGGTCCATAAATAGAATTTTACTTTTAAGATAGTTTGACAGACCTAACATTGCCACGTTAGTCACACAACAAAGAGCATTTAACACCTGAACAAGCAACACTGTCTACAGAGAACTAGAGAACACCTTTCAGAAGGCTGTGTTTAGGTCTCAGTGCACAAGAGCACCTGGAAATTCTACAAGAAAGCAGGAGAGGAAGGGTGGAAAAAATAGTACAGAACAACCAGAAGACAGGACTCAGGATTTTTTTTGTGTGTGTGTATGTGCGTGTGAGTCAGAAAGCTTTGCATAAGATGGGGGCTACAGATCATCTAGTCCAAATGGCATGAACTTTCAGTGTTTTCCAGTCCTGAATAGAGAGCTGTCATTCATAACAGAGACTGAAACAACCATTGGGAGAATCTTGTCAGACATCCAGCCTTAGTTTTAGTGATTTAAAAGTAAGAGCCCAGTGATCCATGACCAGCACTGCTAAATACACAGCTTACCTTTCCTGAAGTCAAAATAAACTTATCAAACACATAATGCATTTCTTCTGTAGAGAGTTTGCCTTCATCTTTGAGATCATGAGCCTCCACCATTGCGTTGCAGTTGGGCGAGGTAGCTGGTGTGCCAGTGCACTTACTCTTCTGAGGAGACTCCGTTATCAAACTCTGTCTGCTTTCAGCATCAGAAAATTCATTACTAGAATTTGTGTCGTAGGGCTGATGTTCGTTGCAGTTACAGTGGCAGCTTAGCTCACCTTCATTTACACAAACTGAAATTTCTAAATCATCCCTCTCTTTAAGTGATTTTTGCTTTAATTCACAGCATTCGTGAGAAATAAGGGATAAAGCTGTTTCTTTGTCTTCATCATTGCTAGAGTCCAATGTTGAAAGTAGCGAAGAGTCCACATTCTTGGAAGTACATCTTTTGGCTACAGCTTCTACCACTTCAGTACATTCAAGTTCATTCTCCGGTATGTTACATCCACTTCCTATATTTCGTTTATCTACAACTTTTTCTCCTTGTGGAAGGCAACAGTTGACTACTGGTTCTTCAGATCTTGTGGATTTCTTATTATTCATTTTCCCTTTTTCTTTTTTCTTGGTATCTGGCTTGGATTTAATCCCATCTTTACTTTGTGGACATGCAAAATATTTATATGCTGTCCTAAATCGCTCCAGGATGTATTCAAATACCATCTGGCTATTTAGACTTCGTGCAACATTCCTCTTTAGTGCAAAAGGATCTAGGAAGAAAAAGAAAAATTTCATTAGTAATCTTAAATTTCTACATTTCACTAAGGCAGCTGAAATGCCTAAATTACGATATGGCAGTTAAAAAGAGATTTCTATAATATAATCCAGAACTGTGTTTGGATATACTTAAGAGAACGTAGGGCCCACAATGTTTTTTGGACTTCTTCCATACAAAACACAACACACGTGTGGCCGTGAATAGTTGGCTATCGTAAACCATTCTAAATAGTGCTATTTAAAAAGAAAACCACAGGTATATTGTACCATTACGGTCAATTTCTAAACTAGAAATTAAAATAAACATACAAAGGCAAAATAAACATAGGCCTGCCTGAACTTTTCTCCTCCGCTGAAGAAGGATTTGCATTTTCCTTAAGAAATTAATTTCTTCAAGAGTAACGTTAAGGTTATAAGAATTATATGAACCAGTCTCACCAGGTTTCATTCTTAGTCCTTCCTAGCGATTTCTAGATCAAACATGTTTTCCAAGTAAAAAGAGCACTTGCATAGTTGCTATGAGTTTGCCTGGGAAGATAGTATCAAACTGAGATTCTGTTACTTCATCATTTCAGTTACAAACTTAACAGTAAAAAAATCAAGCAGACAGAAGGGGCAAAAATTAAAAACAAAAAACTATAAAAACCAAACAAAAACAACACAAAAAGACCAACAATGGCAGGTATCAGAAGCAGAATGTAATCTGTTTTTTGAAATTATTTCCTGTTTCTTCCTCAATAATTTGCCCTTTCATCTCACAGGTTTTAGCTTCTCACATGCTGAAGAAACACTAATCTAGTTTTAAAACTCTGTCGCTAAAAGTGATTGAAGAACAGAACTGGGAGAGGAAATTAAAGCCACAGGAGTGGTCTCAATACCCACTACTCAATATGTGCCTCAGTAATTCACTTCCTGTTTTTTTCCTTTTTACTTTTCCTTCTTGCACCTTACTGACTTGTCCTTCACGAAACCTTTAGTAACGCTGTCTCCGTCTTTACAATTTTCTTTGGCCTACTTACCCTTCTCCTCATGACCTCATGTGTGCTACCGAAAAGCCACTTCTTCAACATCCCTAGCAAGTGTCCAAAATTCATTATTTATGCTTTCATAAAAATATCACCTTAAACAGTTTCTCAGCCTTCCTCAAATATTCTTAAGGCCATTTCAGAATGCCACACATTGCTCTGACTTCAGCTGTTAAGTACTGTTTACATATTTTTCTGAGTTGAGGAGTAGAAGTAAAGATGTTCCAGTTATAAATAATAGACAAAATAGTTTTCTTTTTCTCTTTCTCTTTTCGTCCATTCCTCTCCCCAACAGATATAATCAGGGTATGCCAAATTTATACGGTCTTACTCCCTGAAACAAGCACTTCCCTTGGCAGGATACTCAGCCCCTGAAGCATGGCCTGTGACAGGCCACTCAGCTTCACAGGGCAGAAACACTGTCCCCAGGGAAAAGGACAATGGAGGGTGCTGGGGGTGCGTCTGTGTTACTTTGCTGGGTTTGCTCCATTTCGCTCTGATCAGAACTAACCTCTCTGCTCAGCCTGCATTAGAGTAACAAGAAACAAACTGAGAGCTGGTAACACTCAAAACACATGGTGGGTTCTGGAAATGCAGCGAGAGGTGCTGAAAGTTCATAATATCAGAATTATTAAAAAGGAATAAATAATAGCTTATAGGAAGAAACAGATAAGAGATAAGAACAGAACAGTAAGAAACAGTGAGACAAATTTACACCTTGCGCTTCAAGGATGAGGGTTGCAAAACGTAGTACTAAACAGAAAAACTGTCTTTAATCAGACTAAATAGCTGACAAAATATATAAAAAAAAATAGATGTACTTCTCCATTTTTGATTTAGTTTATTGCTCAGACTTGTGACAGACCTGTAAGTATTGGGTAAATAAAGATATTAATGCAGGATAACTACAGAACTAGAAAGGGTATTATCCTACCTTCAATGGCTATTCGCCTTTTAGGCCAGTTTTTATTCTCTCTGGTTAAGAGTTCTTGTACCCGTATGCTGATGACGTATTCCTCCAAAGCAAATTCCAGTGTGTAAAACTTCAACAGTTCTAACCACAGTTGTCCCAGTGAAACTTGGTGAGGGGTTTTGAATGCTAAGAGAGACTAAAACACAAGGACAAGAATGCTCAACTGCAGTAAGAAATGAAAATTCCCATTTTTTTTCCTGGTTCCATCCAATATTAATGTTTCAAGACAAAAAACATGGAAAAGAGACAGAATAGGCTTTTTAATGAAACAAAGCCATGACTTACATTGCCGTGCTTCTCCTTTGCATTACTTTGGTTGTCCACTTCCAAGCTTGTTACCTTTTTACCACCACCTTTTTGTTGTTCAACTTTAGTTTTACTTTCTGTACCAACTGAGTTTTTTGCTGCACCATTTGCCGGTGGTTTGTACTCCCACCGTACAAACTCTCCTTCTTCTATACCTTTCAGCTGGTGGTCATCCGGCCTCTTCGAATCAAAGCCTTCAATCTAAAAACAATTAAAGCAGCTCTGAAACAAGACTATCATACATACAACCAAAAGTTTTCACCAAAGGTAACACTGACAATTGTGATATTTATTCCCCTCCACAATAACTGGTATCAGAGAAATAAATTCTGAGAACCAAAGAAGAAAATATCTACCCTTTCTCCAAAATACAGCACGACACAATTGCACAGGCTATAGCAGCTGCCTTTTTTTAAAAGTCATCAGAATCACCAGGCATCAACTGTGTGATGATTAACTACCAATGTGTTTTATTTATTTATTCTTAAGTAATAAAATTTTGTACATTTTATGACCTTGCAGAACACAGGCATAACTTCGACAGTTTAACAAGGAGGTTACTATATTACCAAAGCACTTACCCAATTGCCCAAATAGGATGGTAAAATACATGGTTTTCTTTGTTGAAGAAAAAATATCACCATTAAGGCAAAGGAATATGAGGGAATCCCACCTTCAGCCTGACAGTCAATGTGACAGAGCTGTAAGAGAATAAATCATTACTTTTCTGATGTAACATCAGCATTTTAATTTAAAATCTACTGTAAGAGGATAAATATTAAAGAAATGTGATATATACTAGAGTGAAACACAAAATCCTTATCTCAGAAACTGCAGTTGTTATCTCATGCCATATACAGTTAAAATGCAAATTATAGTAATTCATACAATGCCTTAAGTTACACTATTTCATTAAATGTTATTCTCTTCAGTTTCATCACATTTTGTGTTTGTGGGACATGTGTGGGTTCCTATCTAGAATTTCAGTCAACTATCAGGTAGTTGTTACTGTGCAATCTCTCATGTATGGAGATGGGGATTCTACGCATCTGACTGTAAGTTCATCCTGATCTCTTCTACAGGAACTCAGAGATGTAATAAACGTAACAGACTTGGAACAGTCCTTTGTAGTTTCTATTGCTTCTAATTATATGTTGTAAACCAGGAATTTTTGTAACACCACCTTACTAAATCCTGCCGACAATATCATGCAACTGACTTCTCAATAAAGCCAAGACACTTTAAGTCAAATATGGCCTGGCAGCAGTTTCAAGACAGTTTTATGCTGGCTATGAACACCGTAACTTGGTTCCCGTGATTACCGCTGACGTCTGTAAGTACAGCAGGGTATGACAGACCCTTTTTTGAGCAAGTGAACTGTTTTCAATGTGACCTCAAGAGCAGAAAGTTTGCAAGACCTGATTGCTCTGTTGAGCTGTTTTTCAAGGATCAATTAACTACTTTCAAGGAACTAGCACAATAGCTTGCTAATAGAATAGTGGAAGCTTTACATATATTCACAGTTTCACACAAAAACCTTCCGTTTCATTTTGGCCTGTTAAGGTAAGAAGTGGCATGAAGTTATTTTCTAATAACATATATTATATATTACATTGCATGCAGTACTTAAAAAGAAGAAATAAACATATTTAATTTTCCTCAATATTCATAAACTTACTCTAGCCCAGTAGCGGAAAGCCAAAACCAAGGGAATAAGGACGGGCTCCAGTTTACCAAGTGCAGCCAGCAGGTCAGTTGTAAGGCAAGCCACATCATTTCTAGCACTTACTTTACATGTCAAACCACTGTAATTACAAATATAAAACAGCAAAAAAAAAAAGTTATCGCCTTGTGTATATAGATGATGGTTGGGGCAGGGGGAAGGTGAGGCACCACATCCATCATAATAAAAACATGCATCAATGTCTCCCTATGTAAGAACCTGAACTTTTTAAACAAAAGCTACAGAACATAATCACATTTTCTTTACTATTAACTCATCAGTTGGATCTAGAACTCACAGAAATTCATTACAGCTAAAAATATAAAACAACATTAGGAATTTGCTCTAAGTTCTGCTGTTACTTAATAGCACAATCTTACACAACTAAAATTCCATATATTATCTTCCACATACCAAATAAATAAGTAAACAAATAAACAAATAGAGCCCCCAGGCCTGCTGCATACTCAGAGTTGCTAAGTCCACAGAACAGATGCTCTAAAAACTTTTGGTGTGCTTTTCAGAATAATTATTTCTATTCTCTTAGTACTTAAAGGTACCTGCTTAATCTACAAACACAAGAAGAAATATGTCCACCCTTGGTGCATTTACTTCCCAAAAGTGTCTGTCACATACCCCTGGCCAGTCAAAGCAACATGGGCATCCTACAGTAACCATGTTTCATTTTGGAGGTTGCTGCTTCTTAGGAATTTACTGCAACTGCCAGATGATGTGTCCTTACTGGTAATCTGTATCTTATAAAATGTTTTTAAAGCCTTGGATTAAACTGCTGGCAAGAATTTTAAATATCAACTGAATAACATTCTACTTTTCCCCTTTTTAACTACAAGTAGAACTGGTATTTTCAGATTCCTACAACTAATGAACAATATGAAGCACAAAACCAAATCTATCTATATTGTATTTTTGGGTATGAGCAATTCCCCTTTCACATGAATGTTAGCTAAATGTTACAGTAATACTTCTTGTCAGGAGTGCAATCAAACGGCTATGAACAAGCACAGCAGAAACTGGTATCTCATTAAAAATCCTTTTCAATGACATGTACCTTTTAACATCTTTGCAAAAGACAACAGGAACTTTGGCATGGAAATCTGACTCCACATCTGAGTAGACATCTAAGCAAGGAGAAAAGAAAAGATGATGAATGAAATTCTTTTGACAGTTTTCCCAATTTTTTCTTCAAAGCTATTACATGTACACCACACTTTTACAGAACAACTCAAATTAGGTGCTGCATGGCTAACCAGTAAGCAATATTTTCTTGTTTCTTTGATGCTCACAGAGCCAGCAGGGAAAACCAAAAACCACACCACACCCTTGTCAGGAAACTGGGCTGGCATCTCTTCTAGAACCTTTTTGTCTGTACAACATCTGAAAGACACAAGGTTGAACCTCTGAAAAACTACCAGGATAGTCTGAGAACCACTTATGGAGCTGACCTGTCAAAATTTCCTCAAGGATCCAAAATGCAACGTTACTTCTGCCACTTATTTCAGGATGTGCAATTGCAGGGTTAAACAACCTCCTGACAGAACAAGGAGGCTACAAGTTTCAGAAATCTTGTAATAATTTTAACTGATGTTCCTATACAAGTGGAAAGTGACTTTTTGGTTTACTGCTGAGAATTCCTCCCACAAAGTTAAATACTTTTTGACCTGACATCTAACACTACCACCATGAACTCTGGCAATCTGAACTGGACTATGTGAGCTGTCATTCTCCTGCTGCAGGTTCCCATCTCTCACTTACACAAGCACTGGTATTCACAAAAGTCACACTCATAAAAACAGTTCAGATACTTTGGCTGAAAACTAATCCATTTTTGTAAGTTTACACAAAAATTAAGCATAAAACAAGTGAACAGCAGCTGGAATGGTAATTAAATAGAAATGAGATGAAGCTAAAACTCACCACTGTTCTTCAAGATTTCAAGCACCTGTATCAGAACATCTGGTTGACTCATCTAAAACAACAAAAGTAGAGGAGATTACAGTATTCAGACTACCCTATTTTATTTTACACTTAGTTTAAAACTACTTAGGTTGAACAACTAGTAACACTATGTTGTTTCGCAAAAGTAAATATCATGTGTCAGTATTAATGAAAAAGTTAACTGTATCTGTTTGCACCATAAAAACAGGTACTAGTAAACATATTAGCCCGCTTTCTTTACTTAATACTTCTGTTCTAGTTCCATATTAACAGACTCCATAAAGTGAAAACAAAATACTTGCCATATATACAACAATTTCAATGTTGACACATGCCACTAGAAACACACAACACACACAACACTAAAGAATTTCATGTCAGTACTTTCCCAAGGGTTTTCAAAAGCTATAAATTTTAAATGTTTGCTTTTCTCTCCAGTAATCAACTGAAGTGTTGTTTCAAATATAAGCTGTAAATATTTCAAATAAAAGCTAAAAATTAGCACCACCTTTGAGCCTTTGTGAAAAAGTGACATGGTACAATTCACAAGCAATCGTGTGAAAAAGTGCTCAGTTTTGCTTCCTAACTGCAGGATCATTTCAAAATGCATATGGAAGTATGTACCCAAAACAGGTATTTTGAATTTCACTGTAACACAGACAGTCAAAAGAAAGAGCAAGTTCAGCAGCTGTGACTCTAAGAAGAACGTGCTTCTAATATCACGTATTAAACATGAATCAGCCACGTCAGTGTTTAAAGGTAAGTTATAATCTGCTCTGCAAGAATTTAGTACCGCAGTAAATTGTAATCGGGGATGTGACATCTACTTGTGACTAGAAAACAAAAGCAAAATTGTCACTTTTAGCCTCACCTTCAAAAGACAGGGGGAGAGGAACGAAGACCCTACAAGTTTTTACTGTCTGAATCCTGAGCACATAAAAGCACTCATCCAGGGCCAACTATTCTCATATTGCTTCAATGCTGACTCAGATTATTTTTTTTTTTTAAAGGCTAGCATAAGATTGCCCCGCAAACTGAATTAAAGTTATCTAGTAAGCAATGAAAACTTTATCTGCTTGATTTATAGTACACCTGACACCAAATCAAAGATTATATGCTTTGTGCTATTCTAACACTGTATGCACCAGCAGAAGATGAAGGCAATGGAGTAATAATAAATGTTTTAAATGACAACAGCTGAGTTTAATAATGATAATGAATTATTTAAAAAACAGTCTTAATTAATACAAGATAATATCTACACACCTTAGGGGGGAATTTGATATCAATGTTAATATCACTGGTTTTAAAAGCAAATCTAGTTAAACAGGAGCCATACATCCTCAGTGAGCAGTCTGGAAGAGAGAGAAACATAATTATTTAACAGCTAGTGAACAAATAATACTTTAATGGATGACGCATACCTTGCTTTAGATACTGTAACTCCCAAGCAGTACTCCTAGATTCATGAATATTGAACCACTTTCTCACTCCTGTGAGGGCTCGTCATTTCCATGACACAGTATCACAGGAAAATGGATAATTCAAACAGTATAATTACCAAATGTCCAAGATTTTTCAAGCTGTTTTAAAGTATTTTTGCAATGCAGCTTTGGGGGGGGGGTTCTTAATATAAAATTTAATATAAAATAGTAATAACTGTCACCGTCTTAGTGCAGGATTTTATTTAAATGCTTTTATTCGCTACAGCTTGATTCCACTGCAGCAGTCAGCCGATTACAAAATTCTTTGTTGCCTCATACACTTTGTCAAAATTTTTTCAATATGTGCTACAAACCGTTAATTCCATTACCAAGTTTCTATGCACAACTTATTACAAAACATGTATATGAAACATAATGACACAAAGTACAGTATCCATTTAGTTTTTATAGTTAATACAGTTCCTTACCTGCAAAGATGTCCAACAGAGCTAAACTAATTAGAAAGTAACTATTCAGTAATAATACGAGAAATATCATTCCGCTCCATAAACAATAATTCTTAAAAGACAAAATCTTACACATACAAAGCTTCAAACTTACTTTTCTCTGGTTTTCACTATCTAGAAACTAGCCCTCTCAAAACTAATTTCTGTATGGTAAACAATAATAATAACAATAAAAATAACAACAATATAATTTTCATGAGTGTTTATGAAAGTAATAATCTCCTTTGCCTTATGCTAACATGCTATCAGTGGAAAACCCAACAGCATGTCAGAGCAGAAGTTTGCACTAGGAGCCACAAACAGCAACATTACAGAGCAAACAGATTAGCAAACAACCACCTTACAAGCCCTGTTCTACTCAGCACCTTATGTTTAAAAAGATATTGAATATAGCTCCTGAAACTAAAGCAGATCATCCTGCAGGAAACAAAAAATCTTTATCTCTACGGTACTTTTACAGAGCAAACGGAAAAAATTTCTAAAATCTAAGGACAGTATAGAATAGCAACTCAGTTTCAATATAGATTAAATACTTCGAAAACTTATTTTTTGTCAATGAGATTGATACTTTCTTCTGTCCAGATTCAATCAAAAGCAAATGACTGTTAACATCATGCCACTGTTACTGTAGCTCCAAAAATCAGCTCTCAAACTCCCAGTGTACTTAACTATAGGAGATGATGGGACATCAATGCAAAGCAGCAAATGTTGAAGATTATCTAGCAGTAGTATAAACTGGATTTGAATGTCTAACACATCCTGTTGAAGTAACATACGGCATTTCTGAAGGGGGAGGAGGAAGATTACCATTCAATTTATCCAGACAATTTTTACAAACTTTATTAATGTACTGAACTTCACTAACCCACTGATGGAAAAAAAAAAAAAAAGTGGAACAAACATTTAACCTACTCAGACCTTTTTTTTAATTACTCTAATTTTTAATCAACATAAAGCACTCAATCAAGAAAAAGGCAGATGAGGTATGACATTTATTTGTGGTTAACTGAATTTAACATTTGTACTTATTTAAGACAATTCAAGAGACTTTGGGAAGCCATAGTTGATCTCAAAGAACACCTCTGCTCATTTTGGGACCCACAAACTATAAATATACAGGAGAAGAAATATCTGCTAAACAATAACTGTTGTTGGTTTTAATTATTTGTTTTAACAGCTATTGCTTAATACCTGCAGGTATTTCAGATCACAATTAAGTACTGCAAATGTCTCATATGCTTACCAAAATCACTCATAGCTGAGGTCTAGTTTTTTTCTTCCTAGAACTCTGCTTTTAAAAAAAATTGTCTCATGCAACATTTATCTGCACTAAAAGATGTTATAAACAACTGAAGGTCCAGTAGGAAAAAATGTATTTGAAAGTCCTCCTCATTTTCCCCTCCTGCTACATTTATATTAGTTTAATTAAGTTTCCCCACTTGGGAAAAAAAAAAAACCACACCAAACCACAATCTCTACCTTAACAGCCACAGATATTCAGTAATGCTAGGCAAGGTACAGGTGTGAAGGTTTGTAGGATTAGAGCCTGAGGGAGATCCTCAGTGGCTGAGGCTTTAAACATGGAAGGAAATATTTTGTGCCCTGGAAATTTCCACTTTTCAGCAGAAATCATCACTTCAAAGAGGACTAATAGCTTCAATAAACACATATGAGAAAGAAGCAAAAAATAAGCACAACTGTATTTTTCTCTTTTTGTAGGTTTGTTAGCTTCTTTTAAATCAACTGCCAGTCTGTATTAAAATGCCTGTATATATTTGTATTGTATAATATAAACATAATTTAACCCCAAAATGCATTAATTAATCATTAATGAAGGTATCAAAATCCGTGTAAAAACAAATAAAAAGAAAAATTTTCACCTAAAGAAAATGGAGAACACTATGTATACCTGGTAAGGGCTGTTGAATAATTTTCTCCATCTCGTTTACAATTTCTTGACGAATTCTGAAGTCATCATCTGATATGCCTTGTTCATTTGCTGCCTCAATGAGTGTAAAACTCAGAGCAGCCAACTGTGCAGAAGAGGGGGGTGGAAGGGCACGCAGCTCATTTTCTTCTTGCTTTTCCTGAATAATTGTTGGATGATAAAAGCAAAAACTGATATTTTAAGAGAAAAAGGTTATCTCGTACAACTGCATGATATTAGAACATACTGTTTGCCGTTTGTGCTCTGCTATTTCCATGGTATCCTGACCAAACACTTTCAAAGGTAGGAATTAAGCCCGGCCTAACTGGCCAATGTGCTTGTGTGGCTCCCAGAAATGGCAGTAGATGCTCAGTACTTAAAGAGAACATGTTGTTTCACAGCTGGCAACTGGGGAGAAAATCTGTTGTGTTACATTCCTGAACCACGTTTGCTGACAGTTCCGAAACCAAATTCATCCAAGGAAATGAAAAGCTGTAATTGTTCCTATATAGTCAAAGGAACTGAGCTGAGAAAGTTTTTCTAGAGTCACACAGATTTTTTTCAGGGTGGACTGTACTTGAAGGAAAGATATCAGAAGCAGAAAAGTATTCCTGGCTCCAAGAAATTTGGGGCTGAGCCTCATTGCTGCCTGAACAGCTGGTGCCAAAAAGTGCTATTTTTAGTGTATCAAATTTCAATCAATTTAATCCAACAGCAAGAAATGTCAGATGCATCGAGTCATTGGGAGTAAGTACATCACTTGTTTCACAAATTCATCAACTAAACGGAATATGTGACTGACAACAGAAATAAATAGTCACGAGAAAATAATTATGCACTAAGAAAACACAGTGCAGTATGAAAATGTTTGGTTGTTTCTAGGCTGCATCTCTCAAATCTTATGCTAAATTTGTTCAAATAAGAACAGAAGAAAGAGTATGTGCCTTTGTAAAGGACTGTGGGTTTTTTAATGTCACTGCTTTAGGGTTTTTCTTGAGTGGGGAAACCACAGCTGCTGCTAAGCTTATTTGATAGTCATGTATCTCATAGTAAGAGCAGTAAACAGGAGTATTTTATGAAGTAACATTTAGACAGATACTTCTTATCACTGATGTGGCACACAATGTAAAGCTATTTGAAGACAAGTGTTAAAAGCTGAAACTGCTCCCTTTCCTCTAGCATTTCCATTTAGTGGTACAGAAACCTCATTCCTCAATTTCTCTCTCCTTGAGCACACAAAAAACATGGTATGAAAGCGTTTCCGTATCAGACATGGGGCTGGTTTGTTGCCAGTTTATTAATTTTTTTTCATTACACAATTTAGCAGACAGCAAAAGAACCAGAATCCTTTACAAATACTAACTCAACGTAATAAAAATATGTTACTTTCTGAGATGTAAACTGGATTTATGGTGTTCAGAGTTTTCCAGGTGATGGCTTGCATATATGATAGAATTAAGAGCAATGATTACAAAGTAAGTATTGCAAGAAATACGTGGAAACAGGAGTAACTAGGTGACTGAGTTTGGGGGAATGGTTGTAGGAAGAGTAATTTTAACCACCTGAATCACAAAAACCTACACACTTGGGAATTTGTAGTCATCAGCATTTACAAAAAACAGGTTGGCAAGAAAACCTCTGTGCCATTTACTGGATTTCATGCATGTAACAGTTCTTTAAAGCAAAGCAAATGGTAACACCATAGTATCTGATAAGGAAACTCTTTTACTCTTTGAAAAGCTTAGAACTGTTTTTCATATTAGACATAAACCCAGGGCAATGATGAGTGACTCAGGAATTGAATCTCTCCCTGCTTTAACTCTGTTTTTTTAGTCTAGACACACTATCCCCTCTGCTTATCCATCAACAGAAAGGATGTTGCTAAAAATCTCACAAGTCAGATAACAGAGAAAAAAACAGACAAAAACTACATCCCCAACTCCACCTCCAGTCCCTGGAGGTCTTGCTACCAGCAATTATTTTTTCTTTTTAAGAAACAGAAAAACTAAACATGTTTTCAAGTAAGTTACCTTAAGTTATCCTGCTTTCTGTTTCTACAAGTATGAACAACTGCCCACTATTCAGAGACACTAATTCAGAAGCAATAATCAAAAATGTTCTTTCCTCTCTGCTTGGACAGATCATCAAGTCCTTACTCTCAAACAGAAAAAAAAAGCAACAGAAATTTGTGGATCCCTGCTCAGCACACAAACTTTCAGCTGAATGAGCATGACCAAACAGAGGAAACGTACCACATAACAAAAAAAAAAAAAAAAAAAAATTGTTTCATTTAAAAAAAAAGAAAGGGGGGGAACATATATCAGTCAAAAATCAAATTTGTTAACTTACCATTATATTTTTCTTATGCCGTTTTTCTTTAATATGCTTGTGAGCTCCCTGGATATTTTCAATGTGAACTAAGCAGAGCTTGCATAGATACTGACAGCTGGTGTATTCTGGGGAGCGCTGAGGAAAAATGGCCATAGATTAAAAGAAAATGTTGCTGCCAATAGTGTCTGAAAAAATTATTTGAGTAATAAATTGTATTTAACAATTATGCAACACTTGAAATGTCAAGGTGCCTTGCAAACATTAATCTCCAAAAAACACAGTGGAAATTAATTTTTACCCATATGACAAGTGGGGAAAGTGAGGAAAAGAAGTGAGATAACTTGAATATGACACTTCTCAGAATCACAGAATCACAGAATGTTAGGGATTGGAAGGGACCTCAAAAGATCATCCAGTCCAATCCCCCTGCCGGAGCAGAAACACCTCAGTAACTTCTAGTGAGGCAAGATTAAGACTGAAGAGTTTATGCCTCTTAGGGCTGACCTAAAGGCCAGTAAGCTGCTCCCCTGACAGCTCAA
Source organism: Patagioenas fasciata (assembly GCF_037038585.1). Classification (NCBI taxonomy): domain Eukaryota; kingdom Metazoa; phylum Chordata; class Aves; order Columbiformes; family Columbidae; genus Patagioenas; species Patagioenas fasciata. The sequence continues at coordinate 22,338,913 of NC_092525.1, read as the reverse complement.
GCTTTTAATAACTATGGATTTATGAAATCTCAGCATCTATCCTCTTTTCTCTGATGAGAAAATGTGGAGTGTTCATCACATCTACTATACACGTTATGACAGATGGTGGTGGTGTTTGGCTGGCGTATCTGCAGCGTACTCTGCAAGTACTGCAGTTTTTGTTCCATTAAAAAGGGTGCGGCTGGCCAGGAAGTAGGAAGATAGCCAGTTTCTGACTTACTAATGACTATACTCTGGATAATGTGGGATCCTCTGAGAAGGGGTAAGATTATGCCATTTTGACGAATAATTTGCAATGCTTAAAACTGGAGAAACGTGAAGAACAAGCATCTTTTTGTAAAGACAGGCTGGGAGAGATAGAGCGCACAGATGGAGAGCTCTGAGAATCTGCAAGAAGCTGCAAAGCCTCAGGAGAAGATGAAGGGGGAGGAAATGACTATTTTCCTAAGGTCTAAGAGGGGGTACTGGGGAGTCTTTTCAACCAGGAAACCACTAAGAACTACTAGAATAAAAGGCAGACAGGACCACCTCTGCAATGATGAGGGGTTGTTTGCAAATACTCCACTTTAAACTGTCTCATCCTGCAGTTCTATTTTCTTGCTCTAACAACACAGTTATAGATATTTGAAACTTTTTTATATGCTCTTTGGAAAGATAAAAAGGCCTTAGTTTTTTTACAGACTTGTTAGCATTCTTCCAATAACTAATACCGGTTAAAACCCCTGCTTATCATTTTCATCCTAGTTCTAATACATCTATATTTACCAAAACCGAGAAGTACACTGAAAACACCAGATGTTTAAACAGTGACATAACAACACTAAGGTGGACTATAGATCAGTTAAACAAATTTGACTCACTACAAGGAAACTTAAACCACTGCTAAATTTGGGCAAGTTTTTCCACTTAACTGTGTCTGATCTTTTGCTTTTGGAAAAAAAAAAAAAAAGTCTGATACCCTTCAACTAAACGTAAATATCACTTTAAAATAACATGGTCATTATGCTTTTACTACTAATTCTCTTAATCCTCATTTTCTATGAGATAGATACCTTATAAGATGAAACTAAGCATCTATTTGGAAAACAACTTATAGGTAGTTACACTTGCCTAGCTCGGAAGATTCAAGTATCCAACATCCGATGATTGAAGGAGATAAAAATATTTTACCTCTCTTCTAAAACGGAATGAATATTAGCAATAATAATATTAAAAGAAATGGACTATTTCTTTACAATACTGATCAGCAGTATTATATCAACAGATGTTGGCAGAAAGGTGGAATCATGTAATGCCTTTTGTCTCTATTGCAAAGCCTTTCTTACTCATCTAGTTACGCTTAAGACTAATGAAAGGGACAAGAACTCAAAATAGCAAGACAAAAAAAGCTACAGACTACTACTTGGGTAAGACGGATGCATCTAAACAAGACAGGCCTCATGACATTAGTGCTTGGATACTAACCCATCTCAGAGGTGGTTGTATTTTAAAGAACTCAGAGAATGGGAAGGTTCCAGACCACTAGGAAAGAGAAACTTAAGAATATATTTAAATGGCTAAAGAGAATGAGCCAAGGAATTAAAGACCAGTCAGAGGTGGTACCTAGAAAAATTCTGTAATAAATTATGTTATTAATAAGCACATAAAATAGGTCATAGGTGACAAACTGATCTGCTATAAACAAATTGCAATACACCAATTTTAAGATTTTTTTTTTTTTAAATAAAATCGTAACACTTGAAAAAGCACCAGCAGATGTTGTACCTTGAATTTTTAAAATAAATAAAGAACAGTAAGGTGAGAGCAAAACTGCTCAGAAAACTGTCCTCGGACTACACATACACACACTGGCTCACCACCAATGTAGTGCCAAATACTTTTCAACAGGAGTCCTTCTGGGGTCAAAACATTCATATTTTTGTTGAAGACTTAGGAAATTCAATACAGGGTGTGCTGACTACAAACACAAAAGATACCAAGTTGGCAGAGGTTACAGAAGACATATGATGACAAAAATTCAGTGATCACAACAAATCAGAAATTGAATAAAAAGGCTGCAATTAAATAATATCAAAGCAAAGTACCATTCCTCCTTAGGTATTATCAAGTACAAAGAAAATCAAGGGCTGGGAAGACTTGATTGGATATTTCTTAAGAAAAAGATACAGGGATCACTGCTGGTCAAACTACAAGCCAATATCCTATTGCTGCTAAAAAAGCAGATATCCTAAACACAAATGCTGTATTTTGGACAGATGAAGTCAGCTTTCCCCTTTCCATGTAAGACCTCAGCTGAAATTGCATGTCCAATTCTGGATACCAGTCACACGTTAGATGCCTACAGAAATGCAACAACAATGAACCAGTAACTAAAAAAACCCAAGACCAAAGAAAAAAAGAGCAAGTCTCAAGAAGATAAGACGGTAGGAATGGTAATGTAGAAAATTGCTGAAAAAAAAAGTGGTAAATTTATGTTTATTTTGCTAGGACAACATATGAGGGATTAAAATGTTGTAAGAGACACTTATATTAGACATTAAGAAAAACTTCTGGGTTACCTATACTGCCTCTGAAATTTGATTCACTGGAGATAATATTAAGAACAGTTTAGACAAACATTTTTAAGGAGTCATCTTCAGTGCAGATGAAGGTGCTAATATACTGAAGATAGCGCAAGGTGCCTCTCGATCTTGTATTCCAAGTTTCCAGGTAACCAGACCTTCTAGAAAATCTTAGGTAAGTAATGGAACTGTAAACCTTTAGGTCTGTAAAACTAAAAAATACAGGCCACATGTGCCACAAAAGGAAGGCTAAGTTTTCAGTCCACATCATCTGCCATGATGAATGACTAGTTAACTATTAGGGATAATGTCTTAGACTGCTGAAGTGATTCATTATAAAGAAGAAAGAAACAGAGGCAATAGGCTCTAGTTGAAATGCCACCCAACCAGAAATATAGTGATTATAATGAAAGAAGACACCTATTTTCTTTTTCATCTGACAAATAACTCAACCTACTTTTTCAAGTCGGGAGATATAATCTCTTTCCAGACGTTCTTCAGCTTGTTTCAATCCTAGTTGCTGTTCAACTGTCAGATTAGATTCATCAATAACAGTGGTGTTTTCTAAATAATCAGCTTCCAAAGTATGTTCTTTAGTTGATTCAGAATTCTTTATTTTACCTAAAGAAAGAAATAGTGATTTTCTTCAGAGTAACTCAAGGAGAAGAAAAGTGCAAGTACAGAGCAGTTAGAGCCAGACACAAATTAGAGCTACATTCCAGTTTTTTGTCCAAAGGCTGGCCAACATCCCCTTAGATGTTAGAATCTTTTCAGTATGTCAACCAGTATTTTGAAGTCACTTCAGAAATCAGTGCGCTACTAAGAGTGCTTATCAAAAAGAGAAAAAAAAAAAAAGGTAGATTCATTTTGTGTTTCAGTCATAACTTCACAATCTCTAAAGTTCTTCAAGGCAAGAAAGGTTTTTTTTTTGTTATGCAGGACAAAGTACACAAGATCCTCATGCTCTACTGTAACAGAAATAAGAAATATTAGGCTTAAAATTTTTTACACAATACATTTTGTTAAGGAAACAATCACAGAACTACCTTAAAGACGTTCACCCAAATGATCCTACAGAGCCAGACATCAGGTGTTCCAAGCCCTGGATTTAGAAGGCTGCTGGAGTCGCACCTGAACCCTTGGCGACACCGTGACACCCACGGCTGGCAACCACAGAACTGTGGAACGCTGCTACGCACAAACACGCACGGCAACTCCGAAAGGCCAGTTCCTCCAGATGCCTACGAATTGTTCATAGTCCAGTCATCTAGACAAACATCTACATCTTAAATTATCCCGGTAGTTTTCACATCAGCAAAACTGAGGGTTATTTGTGGTTCGGATCATTTTTTTCTTTCCTTTCAAATGAGATCTGTGCCCCCAGACTAGTTAGGAATCAAAATTGAGCAAGTTTTCAAGTCCTGATTTCTCAGTGACAGATGGTCCCTACAGTACATGATGGTGGTTCCCAAAGACCTGACTGCTCACAGAATGCTGCTATTTCAACATATTTTCCCTGTTAAATTTTTTTAAGATAGCTAAAAAAATATGCACTTTAATATTTTCCTAGTATTCCCATACAAGCAACTGCTGTGGCTGTTGCAATAGTGAGAAACACTTCAAACAGAAGGTCTGCACTAGCACGTCATCTTGAAACAGCATTTTTATTAGAAAGAGCTACATTTTGAAAAAGGGTAGAAAATCCTGAACTAAGGAGTTAACCTGAAGCGAGACAAAGCCTGATCCATATATTTAATTCTGAAACTGAAAAATATGTATAAGAATTGAACACTCATGAGGGTAACCACTGATGGATGGTATGTATTCCAGAACTCCCTAAACTGAAAGCCATCTGCCAAACCATACCCTAAATGCTTTTAGTAACAAAAAGAGCAAAACTATCACAGAACTTAATGTAAATATTTTCTCCCACCTATAAAAAAAACTTTTATTGACAATTTTTCCTCTGATGTTTCTGAAAAGCAGAAATAGCTGGGATTTCCACAAGTAGCAATGACATTATGAAGGGTTCTCCCCTCTCAGGACACTATGTTCACAAAATTGCCTGAAACCCATGCACACTAAGTATCTTGCAAAGATGTTTATGTCTTAGGCATGAGATAAAAGGACAGCTATTATCATAATCTCTTATTCTCTAAGTAATATGCATCAATGAATAGTATGCTCTCTCTAAATGCAATCAGCAACTTACTATATGTGAAAAAAAGAACCAAAAAACAACAAACATGCAAATAGAAACATTTCAAAGCCCGTTTCAGATTGTTAACAATTTTACGAGGAGAAAATTGAATAGAGCAGTGGTGAATAATACTCACTGAAGTCATCAGGCTTATGTTCCATTTTCCTTTGATCTGAAGCAGTCTTACCAGGCTCACCAGTCTGATCAACACCAGTCTTCAACGGATGAACTCCCAGTGGATTTTCCAACACCAGTTTCCCTTTCTGTGCAGCTGTTAAGCCTTCCGTACCGAGCCCATTCCCTGAAACATGGGAGCTTGGAAAGTTTTCTCCCACTGCTTGAGCTTTTGTCTGTTTCAGGTTTTCCACTGCTGCTGATAAATTAGAAAATTTTTTTGCTTTTCCATGACTTCGATCCTGGACGTTTGACCCTGTATCTTTAGCTCCAGAAATACAACTATTTACTCTGCATGATTTATTTTCTCCTTGTTTTTCAGAACAAACATCATTTTGTCTACTTTTTTTGCTGCTATTCCCACTTGGAGAGCTTCTCCCAACATCCTTCACAGATTTGTCATTTCTATTATGTTTATAATTTTGATTATTTGTAACTTTGACTGCTTTGCCTTCCTCACAGACAAGACGGACAGACTTCCTTGGGTCATGATTTCCATTCTTCGAGCTCTTGGCCTCTTCCATTATAGTGAAGACCTGCTCCTCCTGTCTCTTGGGACCACTTGAAGTGCAATTCTTCAGCAATTTGCAGTTGATTTTAAATCCACAGTACAGGCAAGGATTGTAGCTGATTGTCTACTGAAGAAATAATGACAGACATTTTTTAAGTGGAGGAAAAATATCCAAGCCCTATGTAGACAATATATCAAAATAAATATCTCCAAAGAAAAACAAATCATTATAGAAAGGATATTCACCCAACAGGCATAAGTGAATTTTCATAATACATTCCATATTTAAGTAAAACTCATGAAACTTTTGATCATCTTGACTTCTATTTAAGAGAGAAGGGGATACAAAGAGACAAAAAAAAATGGCAGAGCATGGTAAAAAACACTCAGTGATAAACCTGTCAACAGCTTGCTTTTTTTCTTTCCTTCCTATTTTTGGCTTTCTGAAAAAAAACAAGAACCGAGATGTCTGCAACTACACTGGGAAAAAAAAAAACCCAACACACGCATCTAAAAAATACCACTCAATAAGCATACCACTCAAATTAGCAACTACAGAAATCTAATTCAGTTTCCAGCAAGCAAGCTCCACTTTACTATTAACTGATTTTTTTAAAGTATTTAGAGATACAGCTCAAAGTATTAATAACAAACCTGACCTATCACCTGTATCCACAGATACTTAAGCATATTTCTGACACAATTTTCATAGAACTGTCACCAATGAAATAAGATTTTGCTTAGCCAAAAAAAAAGGCACAACTGGAAAATTATCTGCTTAGCTGCAGATTAATTTTATTTATCTAAACCTCCATTCTTTAAGTGGTATATCATCTGAGCTTCATGTTGGAGACAACTCAAAGATTGTTTTTCCAATGGGAAGCTGAGCATGAATCAGTGGATCTGTTTGTAAGGAATTGCTCTTACAAATATAGAAAATAAAAGGGATATCTGTAACAAGAACTTGGATTTACTTATTTTTTAAATAACCTTCAGATAGCAATAAAAATTATGAGCATGAAATATTAGACATAGGAGAAAATAAATTTTATAAAACTATAGCAAGATATGGAGTTTGGAAATACAGTTTTTCTCCTGTCCACATACATATTAGGTAGGTAAAAGCATAATCCAGTGAAATTTCCAGGTTTTAGAGAACCCATCAAAATAAGTAGCTTATCATTTAGTGAAGAAAAGGAATAAAAATCAATCAATTACAACTACTAGAAGTATCACAATGTACTTCTGTACTTTAGAACCAGAAGGAAGGATCAGATTAAAATGTCTGGTTAAAAAAAAAAAAAACAACTGAAACAACTTTCTGAATGTTGTCTCTATAAAAGACAATTTTTTTTCAGGCTATATGTTGTAGTTACTCTGTCACTTTAAAGGGACATGAATTAGAAAATACTTCAGGACACAAAGCACATGCTAAAAATTGTTATCTTAATCCTATATTGACATAATTGAAAATACATATTACCTTTCAAAAATGAAAACAAACAAAAAACACACAAGAATTTTCTTGAAGTTAATGTCAACATCAAAGTCTTCAGTAAAATAGAAAAGAAAAAAAATCTGTATTACTAAATTCATTCCAACAGCTAAGTAATTCATCTCACAAATACATTTAGTTAATATTACAATTACTTTCTATTACACACTGATTACAGCTGGCTTTTACTTCTAGACTAAAAGTCAAAGACCAAAAATCAAAAAGATTAAACAGCATCTGCATTTGGCGTACAGTCAGTCTTGCCCACCACAGCTCTTTCAAGGTTGGTGGAACCACTGCCCACCTGAACCCGCTGCTCCAGCTGCAGGGTGTTAACAACAGCCCGAGGTCCCCCAGGTTGGCTACATTCTTCTTGTCTCTGACAACCAGTATAGAGCACTGGGGAGGTGTTACAGCTACTTAGGAATGTTGCTATCTTTCTACTTAGGGATGTTGCTATCTTTAAACTGTACTCTACCGTGAAGTTTTCTTATGTTACTAAAAAAGCAGTGGGATTTTTTTTAAATTGTAAACTATTCCTTATGTTTTAGTTGCCCAACCTGAAGAGGGGAAAAAAAAGACCAACCAACAACCCCCCCCACACACATCAGTTTCATTTTCATTTCTAGTTCATGTCTGACATTCACATCACCCTTCAGCTCCGGACAGGAACCCGCCAAGGCCGCACTGCCACCTTCCCGTAGGTTGGCATCGACTCCAAGAGGAGCAGTAACACCCCCTCTCCAACCCCAAGTACTTACTCGCACTCCTCGGGCTGCTCCCTCCCTTGTGCAGTTCTGCAGTGAACAAACCCAGAAACCCAATCGGCTGAACATAAAACTGGCACAAGGGAGGAGGAGGAGGAGCAGGAGCTGGTAATTGCAAACAACTAGTCGGGTGGGGACAACGTCTCTTGGCACCACTTCCAGCTTAAAGCTACCATGAAACTCTGGCATTGGAGGAAAAGCAGGGCTTCATTTTGTTTTGCTTTTTGTAGGTGTCAAATTGTTAGACTCATATTTTGCAAGTCTTAAAAAAAAATCCACAAAATTCTACTGTAGGCTCAAAGTATTTGATCTCATCTATTCAATAAAATGCAGTTATGTACTCAAGGAGAATATATAAGCTTTAATCAAATGTACAAATGTGACAGGAAAAAAAACCTGCTAGTAAAAACTATAACCCAGCTAATAAATTGAGTATTGTGATCACATTACATAGTAAGAGAGTGAGTATAACCATATGCGAGTAGATAAGGTTAAAAAGCCCCGATACATTCTTTATTCCTGAGAAATATTAATAAAGATAGGTCACAAAATTTCATAAGACTAGAATATTGTGTACAAAAAAAAAAGTTCCACAATGAAATTCAGAATCTGAAATGCAAGTGCAATGGTAATATTGTTGTACTTCAGGATTTTTTTTTCCTTTTGCTCTTTAATACCAAAATTACTTAGGAAACACAATATAATAATCTAAACTGCTGTAACATACTCAACAGTAAACACGTTACCATCTCACAAAGAACTGGAAAGTAAACGAACTAATGAAACTTCACATGAAAAACAAAAAAAAGAGACCACTACTAAACCCAAGACACTCTCAAAAAGATCCTTCCTCCTGTCAGATATTGGCCATTTATATATGAGAGAGGGGAGAGAAAGGAATGGGAGGAGGGGAAGGAGTGCCTCCAAAAAGAATAACATGGTTGAAAACAAAACACCAGAGCGGAGTGAATCAGTGCTGAGGTGGCACCTTGTTAGAGACCTGGATGGCACAGCTTATTCACAGGCTTATACCAAATCGCCAGACCTAGAATCAAAGAAGAATTTTCTCCAAGGCAGGCCAGCAGCACAAACTGAGTTATTTCACCTGTATCTGCAAAGTAGGGTGTGATTGATTAACCTGTTGAAATATTTCTTGTATTCAGTACACTGGTGTTACAAGTGATTCAGTTTCCCCTGCTTTCTGAATGTAAAGTGCCAGTCACTCCTCTGAAATCTACCTCAACTCTTGGCTCTTGGAAGAAAACTAATCTGGCTGAAATACAACAGCATGAGGTCAGAGAAGGCACCATCTGACCTCAAACTCCAGAAAATCATAAAACTTATAGACACCTACAACAATCAAATTAAAAATGTTTAAAATCAGCTTTGACTTCACTACTGTAGAATTCATTTTAGACTCGAGAGGAAGGAATGAGATTGTTTCACTTTCATTTCTGCCAGTTTCTTTTGTTTCCTTCTTCTCTCAGACTAGTATTAGAAAATCCTGCATTTGAATTGCAAAAACCCAGGGTAATGCTTACCTCCAAATAAGAATTTAAAAAAAACCAACACTTTCAAGAAGATATTTCTACTCATTTGCCCTTCCACTTGTTCTTCTCAAGTTGCTCAATTGTATCCAAGTCCTTCAAACACATACATTTTGGGTCAGACCTTGCCATAACAGGGCCTTGACAAAGATGAAGCTCAAGTTAAACTGTGGGCATTCTGAGTTGCTCTTTTGCAAAGCATTTCTTTTGTAATCATTTAATTAGCAGCAGAACTGATTATACCTGGTTTCCTATACATTCATTTTGTGCTCCTCTGTCACACTATCGATCACAGCCCATGGGGCAAGCACGGGAGACATGCTGGAGGAACTTACACAACATTCTCAGCTACTCCCTAAGAGGAAACATAACTTCCTCCTGCATCCCCTCAGCAGAGAGCTCTCCTCTACCGAGGCATGATTTTTCCAGAAAACATAAAGAAACTCAAGCATCTTTTGACATTATTGCAAATATGTTCTAAAATTTGATACCAACTAGGTGAAATGTCCAAAAGTAACAAGTGTGTAGTAGCGCAACTAAAGGCAAAGACAACAGTCTCACGAGTTTCATTTCCCCAGGGAGTACTAGATTAAATATAAACGGCGAAAGTACTACAAACATAATTGTTATTGTCCTCTTTCTATAAAACACTCCTCCTTTGAGATAGGGAGACCTCTATTTTATCTGCTCTTATCTGTGCCATTATGATTGTCCCGTAAGCTCCAATCTCCCCAGCCAGCCTTCCAGTAGTACGTGAGGTGATTAACCCCCCGGCCTGATTACCAATATAGCCCAGCTGAACTTCCTCAGCAAAAATGAACGGAAATTCAGCAAACAAAGGTTACAGACGGAGACATGACAAAAGGTTGTCCACTGTGCTCTGCTCAGATTGCAGCACAGGTAATGTCTCCAGCCATCCCAAATGTGCTGGAGGGGCGGCTCTTTCCTGGACCGTTTACAGCCTTAGGCCCTTTTTTTTGGTCTGAGGACTTCTACAAACCATTCAAGCTTCTCCCATGTTCTATGCCAATAGTTTTTAAAAAAAGTTATCACATGTTTACGTTTGTTTTATGATGAACTAGACATAACTTAGTACAAGCTATCCTCAATCTTTGATGTTTTTCCAAACTAACTAAAACTATCAGAGATTACTGGTAACTAAAGCGCCTCAGGCTCCTCCAGCAATAAACCCTTTGGTATTCTTAGTAACAGACATATAAGTGCTATACAGCATTTCATATCTTCCTGTTTCTCCAGGCTATAGAATTTAGGCTAGTAAATGTAATACTACTGAACTCTATCTAGAAGGAAGCACACACAAAATTTAACACACAAACCAGGGATGCAAATGAAACTAGCATTCCGGGCTTAGGGAAGACTTGTAACTCACTAGGAAGCTCTGATGTTGTATTTACAACGTGGTAGACTGAAAACTAAGGGCTGATCATTAGATAAACACCTATATAACTGTAACAAGATTATAAAGGACAAAAGTACTACTGAATGACCGAAGTAACAGGAAAGGCTTTGCTTGATGCAAAACATAGTAACATAAACAGGTGCAAATATCTTACAATTAAATTAAGAAATTAGGAGAAGACACTGGATAGGAGAGATCCATACAAGATGTGCTTGTTATAGACTGTTCTCTCTTTGCACTGACACCCGCTGTCTCTCCTACAACACGGTATGACTCACTGGGAAGGTAAGAGAGAGGCACATCACCAAACGCCAAGAACTACCGCTTTCTGAACCTGTCACTGCCGATGAGCCCCGTGCCAAACTCAGGAAAGCCACCCTCTCTCAGTCACACCAGCTGTGTAAAGAAGTTACAACACCCTCCCTTAACTCTGTATTTCATGTAAAGATTCCTAGTGCTTTAGTACCTGTTGGTTCTGACCCTAGGTTTTACTGTAATGGTCCTTTAAACATTTCACAATCAACTGAAGTGAGCACTGAAGCCAGAAGAGGGGAACCACCTGCCTGGAGTGTCGCTGTATGCTGCAAGATACACGCTGTAACCAGATCAGGGAACTGATCCAAGGTAGCTCTAACTTTAAAAACAAACAAATACAATATTTGTACCAATACAGGACAGGAGGCTGGAAAAAAACAGTACAGCACTGATTAGGTTTAAGGCTTCTCAGAGGCTAAACCAGGTTCCAGAGGCCTAAACGGATCACAAAACTGGTTTAAACAGCAGCTACACATTTAAACTCAATTTATCCATCTTATTCTTAAACCTTCATTTACACTTGGTGTTTGCACTACATAAAAATACAGCAGTATGTACCTGTGGTGTACAAGTTTATCTGGATCTTGTATTTGAGCAATAGTGATCCCTTCACTCAAATTTAAACCTTGAGGAACGGGCAACCTTTAACTACTTCATACCAGTCGCAAACTGGTTCACAAACTACAGCTAAAGAAAATGGATCTTCTACCAGCATTCTCACATCTGCTCTACCAGGATCCAGCATTTTCACTACTGAAAGTAATATGCTGAAAACCACTACTTTAGAAAAGTTTTCAAAAATATATCCATACAGTTGGTATACAGACCGAGTCACAACAGTTTGTAACACAAAACTGATTCCAGACTCCCAAATCACGCTTAGCTGACACCAAAAACTAAAATCTGAAAGTTACTTCTTGCTAGAAATACTATTTCATACATCAACAGGAAAAAAAAAAAATAATCTAAGAACACAGGACAAATTGCCTTTACCCAAAGATTTGCTAGAACATTAGAACCAAAAATTATGAACCAGGGATACAGTATTAGTACATAAATGTGTGCATCCACCTCTGGTTAAAAAAAAGAAAAAAGAAAAAACAAAAAAGAAAAAAGAAAAAATGAGACTCACATGCATTGTTACTAAATTTAGGTAATAAGCTTTTAGTACTTCCAAGTTAAAAGACTTACTACCATTTATGTGTAATTAAACAATTTATCGAACAATATACAATATAGTCTTAATGAGTCAGAAGCACCAGAAACGTTGACTTCCCCTGGATTGCTTCCATTCTGCAAATGAATCCACTAAGCTAAAGTGATTCTTCTTTCCGAGAGTTCTGGGTACAAGTCAGTATGCGTGTTACATTGTTTCATTGAGACAGTAACAAAAATAAAGTTAATTTAGTAGAAACAATTTGTAAAATTTCAAAAGCAAGCATTGCGACTAGAAAACAGGCTGGGCAAAATTTCGAACTGCTTTATGCTATCAACACAAATACACAATCCAAAACCATTAGTCTGACAAGACATTTAAGAGGAGCTTGCCAGGGATATCTGGCTTTGAAGCAGGACACAGGGAAACCCTGCTCCCCCATCTCTCTTCTCCCCTTCAGAGGAAGAACCAGGTAAATTCCCACACCAGGCATGTGTCCCACAGCATCTGGTGGTTTCTTTCCCTCTACCAGGCGAGGTACGAGAGAAAAGGCCTGGCTGTCTTCTGTGCAAGAACAGAACACAGAAGTGACTTTCTGATCCCCCTGTATGTACCTTCTGGGAGCATATCCCAACACATATGTTCTGGGAAACAGTAATTCCACCCCAAAATTAATTTTATTAAGGTATTTTCACTAAAGTTAGGAAGAAAAATTATTTTAAAAGCTCATTGCAAAACTGATGTTTGTAAAGGAGAACTCTCACTCCTAATATAGCATCTTCTGCCATATACTGTAATAAAGTCTTACTTCCATGGATGGTTTACCTGTCATGAAAATAATTATGTCATATCTATCTGGGGTCAGACTATCCAAAAAGTACCTACTGAAACCAGGAGCACAAGTCAAATAAAATCAGAAATAACATGTATCCCCTATTTTCAAGCAAATGCAATGAGTCTTGAATCCAGGACAGGAAGCCAAGCAACATGGAAGCAGCATGAATATAAAAAAATTGCTAGATCCATACTTCGATACAACCATCTTTTTAATGTACTAATTCCTACCTTAACCTAAACCTGATTACATTGTTCCTCTCCATGTTCCAAGCTCATCCTCCTTTATTATACCCAGCAACAACCTTAAAAGCCAGAAGGCCTCAGGTAATACGACACATTCAGCCAACTGGCAAATTGCAACATATTGCAAAAGCAGAAAAGTCGTTCAGCTGTATTTGTATACAAGATAAACCAACAAAAGAGCACAAGCACATAGACGAAGGGATGCCTGTGTGGCATTTCAGGCACATTGTAACCCACAGAAAGCAGAACCTCTTTGGCAAGAAACGGCTGAGGGAGGCACCGCTCCCGGGGCCGGCCCAGGACAGGGGGCATTTCCCCTGTGCTTCACCACCTGCAATGGGGCTACCCCCCGCCGTTATTTAATTCCACCGGGCAGGAGAATCGGCCCCGCAGAGCCCTCGGGCGCTGCGCTCGGGACGGGCCGCCCGCCGGGATGCGGCCGTGGGGCCGCTCCGTTTCTCCGCTGACCTTGGGGGTGTCCCCCTGCCCCCCGGGCGATGACCGGAACCCCCGGCCGGGTGCGCGGGGCAGCCCCGGCGCCGCCACCCTGCCCGGCCGCGGGAGGCCGCGATGGGCCGCCGAGGCGGGGCAGGGCAGAAGGGCCGGGGCAGGGCGGAGCTGGGGCGCCGCGGACCGAGGCGGGGGGCGCGGGCGAGGACACAACCCCCCCGTCCCCCCCCGGGCCCGCCTTCCCCCGCCCCGCTCGGGGAGAGACAGCAGAGCGCGCCCAGCCACCCCCTCCCCTCGGGGGAGGCCCACCGAGCTGGGCGGGGCCCCCCGGCCCCTGGAGCCCGGTACCTGGCTGCGGCGCTAGGGGTGCCGGGGCTGTGCCCCCGCCATGCCCGGCTCCAGCTGCTGGAGGCCCCGACGCCAGCGGCTCAGTCCGGCCCGGCCGCCATGTCAGCCGCGCCGCCCGATGCATTGTGGGGCGAGGGCGGGCGGGAGAGCTGCGAGGGCGGGCGGTGCTGCCGGGCGCGCGGAGGACGCCATGGCCGGCCCGGCCAGCGGGGGAGCCCCTCTGCAGTTGAGAGCCCCCTGTCCCTCAGAGACCCCCCCTGCCCCTCAGAAACCCCCTTCCATCTCCTCCAGCGAGCAGGGCTTCTCTCTCCCCGTGCGACAGCGGGAAGTGGGGATGTGCGAATAAGCAGCTCCTTTTTTTCCTTAATGCTCCCCACAGCCACCCTAATATTTTCCTTTTTTTCCCTATTTTTCACCCCGGAGCTCTCCTCACACACGCTAGGCCCCAGAGTTAGGACCAGCCGGGTGGGTCTGCCCTATGCCGGGCTTTGTGTGCTCCGTCCTCGGGGCTTCCCCCCCTTGCTCTGCTCCCGTTGTGCTTCGCACAAAGCGGCCCGTGGTAAACAGGGCTACCGGGGGGAATGGCTCCTGGCTCCCTGACCTTGGCTCTGAAGCCGGCCCGGCAGCAGGCAGGGCCAGCATCTTGGCCAGCGTGTCTGCTGGCAGCCTGGCAGGTCTCGGGGGAGCAGGGCCCGGCTCTTGGCAGGGCTGGAGGGTGACCTAAAGAAACTGGCGAGTGCTTGTGCAAGGCAAATCTTGCAGTGATCCGGGACAGAACTGCCCCTTCTTGGCAGCAAAATGGTGTTGGCACTGCCTAGCCCAGGCTAAGGAGGCCTTTCAGGAAAACAGGGAGCATAATGATTAATGTTGAACTGCTAAAGGGGCTCAAAGGAAAGTATTAAAAACAATGTGAATAGTAGTGCTGGAAACACCACCTCAGTGAGTCCATGTAGATAAACAAAAGTTGCAAAATCTATAATGCTGGATTCCATAAACGTCGACAAAACATACTTCTGAATATATTGCAAAATCAGCCCGATCCTTAGCACTAATTGTCTTTTTGTGGTTCACTTGAACTTAACATTGTACAAAACCAGGACTGGGTGGCTGAGGGTAGGGCAGAGCTCCCACCTTCAGGAACACGGGCCAGCACAGCCCAGGTCAGCAGTGACAGAAATGGCTGCTGCAGTGCCGCTGGGGACAGCCAAGGTTAGCTGGGTGGGGGTTTGTCCAGCCCTATTTGAGAAAGATTTTTATTAGGTCTAGTAGGCCAAAGAGTAAATTGCAAAAGTAACTAAATTATATTTGCTACTGGCTCAGGTGCTCCTAGATCAACATTTAAACATGCTAGTGAGCAAACATACACCAGTTTGCAAACCTGACTGGCGTTTTTCCTGCAAGCTGAAATGTATTGGAATATATCAGATTTAGTTCAAATAACTGGACAGACTTTCATATAAAATCTTTCTGCAGTTTGGCTCTAAAAACTTGAATCATTATAAAGCCAACACCTTTGACATAGTGTATCTCTGTGTGTATTCAGCAACAATTCTTCCTCCTTTGCTGATCTTAAAAAAATGGTTTATTGTGGAGAGCAGTGTAGAAATATGGCAGTAAAAGAGGATGCCGAGTGACACTGCCAGCTGGCCATTATTTAAAGAATTCCCAACTCAGTGCCAGTGATCAAAAACTTTCAGATTCCGGGCTCAGTTTGTAGGAGAAAATACAATTCTGAAAGCCACTAAATCTAATCTAGGAATCAGAGACAATAATTATAAACCTGCAGGAAGCAGATTTTGTAAAGTCCTTTTCCAGAGCAAAACCTTGCTTGTCTCATGTTGCAGTATGATGCCACATTTTAAGTCCCATATCCAAACTGCTATAGCATCATGCCTCAAAAAATGTAAAAGTGTTTTGTAAATTTCTTCTTAATTTTCTCACCAAAAATGCTTAGTTTAATGGTTTTCATTGTTGGAATGATTTTTTAAAAGTATTTTTAGGATTTACTGGGTTTTAAAAATTTATTTAAATGTATTCTCCGTCTCCAGCTGTGTTTGAAGAAACTCTAAACCTTTCTAAGGGAAAGGTTCTTGGTCAACAATGCAGCCAGGAAAGTAAACAGAAAGACAACATTTTACCTGAGAAGATGAGAACTTAGGATTCTTAGCACAGTGTATCTTCTTCATAGATAGATAGCATGGTAGATGATTTTCCATCTATACATTTTTGTAGCAGATTGCATTATTTCTTGATACTGGATGTCAAGCCGACATAAAAATATGAAAAATCTGAAATTTTAAAAAAGTAGATTTTTTCCAAATAATTATACATAGCTTCTTTGTTTACATTAATGCCAAGTATGCTTGAATTACCTAACAAAATACAATCACGATGTCAAAGATCTACCAAAACTCAGCTAAAAAAAAAGGCATAAAGTAAGATTATAAAATGTAAATTGCTCTTCAAAAGATAGATTTCCAATATGCCTTAGATATGCTACTTAATTGTTTTCTGTAAATCACTACGTTTTGCTTTTCTTTGGCAAGAATTATCAGAATCATAGGCATGGAGGGCCAGTTTCTCAGTCCAAGAAGAAATCAATGACCATCAAATGCTTTCTATTGCTGTTACTTTATATATACAAACCCTTTTCTTCCAGCAGGTGTAGCAGCAAATTGTACAAATGGCTATTTTTTTTGTGCAGACAACCCAAGAATGCCAACAGTGCACAGAAGAAGTGGCTTGGCTCTGCTTATCTGAAAGCTTTGGTACCAAATTCAGTTCCTGATGCTTAATGCGTCTTTCTTGCTTAAAAACCCTTTGGTAATGTGGTTTCTCCTGGATCGCACTGTGAAGACCAGTGGTCTGGCCACTCACTTCTCGCCAGCCAGGTGCATGCAAGGTGAGTTTCCTGAAGGCCGAGCTTGTGTTGCTCCATTTCACACAATACTGTGCACGGCGTGTTTGTAACTCTGTTTTTTCTGACCGTACACTGTGAGACTTGTTCAGAGCACTTGCACCAGTAACCACTAGCAACCAAGCCACTGATATCCTTTGACATTACACTGTAGTTTCTAGATGCTATAGTTAGTATACTAAAAAAAGGCACTTGCAAATCCATCAAAAATCACAAGAATCCCTTATTTTCCTAGGGCATAGTTAAAGCAGATCTCTAAATCTGACTGCTGTCCCACAGCCACATGCAGTACTACTGGTTTTGAGCCAACTAGCACTTTCATTCGTCCTGTACCCATAAATGCCTTACTTAATACCCCACTACCACTACGAAATACTCCATTGTAGACTATCTGAATTCTCCATAAATACATCGTCCTGCTATGGCCACAGCTCCCAAGCCCTTGCAGGAGCAGGACTGTTGCAAAAGCTCGGTTTGCAGCAGTCCTTTCTTTGCGGCAGCGCTTTCCTATCATGACAAGTGGCTCCGCAGCAGGGCGGTGCAGCATGCTAGATCCTGAGGGCAGTGTGGAGCACCAGCCTTCCTCTGCCTTTCCCAAAGTTTTCCTCATCCCTCTAGCCATGCTCCTTGCGATCGCTGCATTCCTGCTCTTAGCGTTTTCTGCTACGCAGCAGAAAGAGCCTGATTTTTACACTTTCAAAGTTGTAAACATCAGGGGCAAACTAGTCTCCCTGGAGAAGTACAGGGGCTCGGTAAGTCTGCGCGGAGATGGGCAGCTCTGGCCCGGACTCACTAATCAGCCGGTCCACGCATGTCTGTAAAAACCCGAGTGGGGGTGGCAAGATTGTACATTAACTTGGTGCCGGCGTGCCCCTAGATTTGGGTTCGCAGCTCTTCTTCCTGCATGCTGCCTTTGGGACCGTTCTGCAGCTTTTTGCGCTCAGTAGAACGTTCGCGGTCTCGCCTCTGCTCTTGTGAGGGCTGCTGCCTGCAGACGTGGCAGGGACGGACGGACAGACTACTTTGCCTTCAGCGGGATGAACTGCCCTGGGTAGCAGCTGTTATACATTATATAATGTATATATATACACAAATGTACTCTATAATATATTTGAAGCTTAGGAAGTTTGTACCTTTGTGTAACTTACTTTTGGAGCTTATTTCTGTCTTGTAACTGCATGGCTTTTAGTAAATTATTTTTGCCTAAATTCCATTCCATTGTTATGTTCTGCATGAAAAAAAAAAAAAAAAAATCAGTGGCTAATGGAGTTAACAGATTTCACCATAATTAGTAAAAAAGCAAGAGACATGATGAAATAATTAATATCAGTGTAGAGTGAAATTGTAGCAACATCATGCTACTCCCTTTTGTCACTTTTTAGTGTGCCAGACCAATGTGCAGAAGGGCATAATAGACATATATATTTTTTTATGGTGTCTTTTAAATTTAATTTACATATTAAGGAGTTCAAGGCAGAGCCTTCCTTCCCATTTTAAGAACTATTTCCTTGAACATAACGTTTTAAATTTTTTATTTTCAGTGGTTTGACCATCTGGGAAAGATTGTCAGTAGTGGTGGAAGAGTGCAAAGGGAAGTTAGCACACAGGGGGCATAATACTATAAGCTCTTATAGCCACGTTCACAGCTTAGAGAAGCTAAAATCAACGTAAAGCCCACAACTGCTCCTCTTAGCACTCAAGTAACACATCTTGTGTGATACAGCCAGGCAGTCCAACAGTTTATCTGCTGCCTAAAAAGGCAGGCACCACTTTTTGTTTTCACCCTTATTCTACTGCTTTGTGTTTCCACCTTCCTTTTCCCCCTGTCCAGGTACCTTACTGAGGTGCCTGAGCTCACTAGCCCAGGGCATCAAGCCAGAGAAGGCCCATGGGAGGAGATGTATGTTGTCCTGAGCTCAGTAGAAAGGGATTCTGATAGTTTTGGACCAAATGAGAGGTCTGAATCTTTTCTGATCAAACTCCTCCTCCCCCCCGTTCACAATTCAGGTAGAGCAGAACTGGTCCAATGCACACTCAAATATCTACATTGGAAAAACCATGGAACCTATTTAATATTAAGCAATATGTACCGTTTTGTTTCATTGTGGGTTTTGTTTTTTGTTTGTTTGTTTGTTTTTAAGTATTCCTTCCAAAGCCTGTCAATAAATCTTTTTACTGGGGCATATTTTGTCTGCAGGTCATCTGCAAATCTGTCTGAATAAGCAAATATCACTTGTAGCTTCTCCACCTCAGGGCCAGAATCCACATGGAAAGGAATAAAAGGGAAACTCTGCAAAATTACCCTGCAGAGAGCTGTGGGTGTTCATCCCCTCCGGAACAAGCCGCAGAGCCTGCTCTGGTATTTCATAAACATGCCAGGTTAGGGGGGTGTGTCTGTATCTCTGGTGGGGCTCCAATTTCCTCAAGATGTGACTGGTTTCATGGGGTACCTTGGAAAAGGTGATACCATCAGTGAATGTTGCTCCTTGATCTCTGCGAGGCCATATGAAATAGTTTACTCCAAAAAAAGTGATGACCACCTTCTGTAAGGAACAAAAAGATTTGCATTCAGAGAGCCTATTAATGGTCAGGCTAGCTGCTGTTTGATAATGTATGTGCACAATTTTGAAGGAAATTTTAGCAATAAACCACATCCCATTCTGTTGTCATGTTGCTAGAACTCAGTATCAAGGTAGGCAAAGCTTAATTAAAACTCCCATTTATTTCTTAAAATAAACCTACTTAAATCTGCATTGAGATAAGTAATGTTAAGATGTAAGTTTATCATAGTATTTTTAAGCTATTAAAAGAAAGCAAATACTATGTACGTGCTGCTGGTATTTTAAAGAAAGTGAGTCAGTCATTAGCCCCTGGAACAATAGTCTGCTAATTACTAAACCAGCTTTTAACAGCCTTAAGCTTCCTGGCAGATTTTCTTCAATTCAGTCACTCAACTAATTTAGTTAAATAACTACTTAGTTTGTAGTCAAGAAAGTAACTGGGAATTAGAAAAGATTCAAAGCTTCCAGAGTTTACAAATATATATATATATATATATATATAAAGCCTGCTTCTTCTAAAAACATGAGCTATGCTAAGTACAATCAGTGCAATGAATTACCTGCAGAAACTTTCTCCAATAACTCATTATTGATATAAATTATTGGGTATTCAGATGATTGACATAATTTCTCTTAGTAAAGAAAAAAGTAAGACTGATAGTTCATTTTCCATTCAAGTGTATCCTGATACAGATCAAAAGTACCCTCCATTATACAGTAAATAAGAAATGTACTAAACATTCTGAAATAACAAAAATGAAAAAAAATTAAGGAACAATTTTTTTTTTCCCGAAATAAATTTGCACAGACATAACCTACCTTCCACTTTAATGAAAGTGTCAAAAATATGTGAGGGAGTACTCCCCTTTTATGGGGGCATAAGAAATTATATTGCCATAATGCTAAAAACTTGGCATAAGTGCTACAAAATCAGGTGTGCTATTACATCTGCCTGAAAGCAGAGAAAGCGAGGACTATTGTGACTGAAAAAGAGAGTGGCAGAAGTTAAATAGATCAAAAAGCTGTGTGTACTACTGTGTTGCACAAGGCCATCATTTTACACTTCTTCCAGGCTAGCACACTGATGTTGATCCTTCTACATAAAAAATAAAGGGCAGTGATGTGTGGTCGGAAAAGAATCAACAGGATCCAAATAAGATTAGTTTTCAATCTATTCTATCTACCTAATTCAATATTGTATTATCTCTATCAGGTACGCTGTAAGAGACAGTATTCTTACCAAAAATAGTAACTATCTGGGAGTCAGAACTCCCAAGGGTCAGCTGTTCCCCACTGTGGTTATACCTATGTAGATGTAACAGTACCTGCCTACCCACCTACAACACAGCTAAGTACAGTGTGCTGAGCTGTAATTAAGCAATGTAAGTGCAGCGCTTTGGAAATCTTGAACCAAAGGTACTATAATAATAGAAAAGCATTAGGCATTGTAACAATGTAAAGTATTATTTTACTATTGAAAGTAATGCTAGGCACTTTGTATCACAGCTCTCTCTAATTTGAGAATGTAGTATTACTGAATGGGTATAAATACAGAGGATAGCCACTTAATTACCGCAGAAAGTATTGCAATTTTTTTTCCATTAAGGTAACAATTCTGAGTTGGTGTAATCTGACACTTGTGGCTGGTTCTTCCATCAGTCAGATGAAGCCAGTTAAGAAACTCTAGGTCTAAAAACCAAGAGAATCTACTGTCTCTGCTAAAAGATCCACAGTGACTTGAAGCTGACAGCAGATTCATAAATCTCCCCAGGGTTGTTTTCCTCAAGGATGTACCCTGCTGTAAACACTAAGTAAACTATAAACTATTTTTGCAATGTTAAATACATTAGTTCATTACTAGAATGCATGGGTTTTCTTAGCAAAGGGAAGGAAGGAGTAGTATTAAGAGATTAGAGAATGGCTAATTCAGCTTAAATTATTTTTGTAAGACCCAGGATGAATTGTTTGCACTGCACACTAGGTGGTGTACTTGACCTGCATGCTTAGAGCTTAGAGTCAGTCAAGAGGCATACTGAACTTAATTTAAATCATTAAGAGTTGTAATAAGTGCAGCCTCTTCATAAGAACAGAGAGTGACTGTTATTTATCATAAATAAAGACTCCCACAAAAAATCACCACATTTAACCACTTGTGTTGCCCAATTCTAGAAAGATAACTTAGTAAAGATTTTTTAAAAATAATTTTAAACATTGCTTATGAAATTACAGTAGATCTTCCAAGTTTTTAATTATATGTGTTAGTTATACTTTAAGGAGGTTGGCACTATTAAATTATGGAGTTCAGTAATAGGGGGCATTTTTCTGAGCAAGAAAGAAGAGCATAATGTTTCTGCCATTCTCAGAAATGCTGTGTGTAGTTTCCTCCTGTTTTGTGAGAGAACATTTGGAAGGTTGCAGGATTTGCAGTGTGAGCTCTCGGGCCTTTTACCACCATGCTGAGTAATCACTGGTTTTCAACAGCTGAAAATTAAAATTGTTGTTTCTTTTTGAGTGAATTCTTTCAAGCCCTCCTAACTTCAAAATTGCATAAAAGTTATAAAAGCTTGATTGTTTTCATTGGCAAGTCATCTTTCATATCTGTTATAATATGAACATAATACCTACACAACCTTATTTCCCCTAAACTCCCAATGATAAATTCTTACATTACTGATCTGGGATAAAGTACCAACAGATGTGAATATGGTAAGTTATATGAATACTTCTGTATCATGAGAATGCTGAGTCTTAAACTATATTTTTAAAACTCTCTAGAATTTTTTATAAAAGAACTACGTGTGACTTCAACACTTAGTGTCACAATATACTTCAATGACACTAAACTACAGTTGTCACTATGCTTGGCAAATACAGATTATCTGAAAAACAACAAAACTGCCAATAGTTATTTTTTATGTTCACTATTAAAGTTCTATTTGAAATGCTGACAGTCTGCAAAAGGAATACATCATAAAATTACCTGTTGTTTCTCAAAAACATATGTAACTATATGTCATACCTTTGGATGTTTTAGGAGACTGAATTTAAAACTTCAGGGAGAGCTTGTAAATGTCGTGTGAATGAATGTGATGCTTTGGGAATTAGCTAGATGGCTCCAGATCATATTTCATATGCAAGTATACAGGTGTCACTTTGATTTTATTCTGTTGACACACTACACCACAAAGGAGATTACATCAACTTCTCCTTTATAAGATTATCTACATTCTGTATAAGGAAAGATGCCACTGAACAGATACTTCACTACAGATAAATGAACTACCAAAATATATTAATTTGCAAGTTTCTTCCATGGAACTCGGTATACTTTAGCTGGATGGTCATTTCTTAAATGTGCTTAGAAACTATCCAAAAGGCAGAACAGAACAACATAGATTCTCTGTAAACTGAGAATTATGATTGCTTAGCAGTTTATCAATTAACTTCATGGTTGCCGAATGGGAATACATAAAAGGAATACTAAATATTCCCATTGTGAACAGAACTCAATGTAATTTCAAACATAAGTGTTCACAGTTCTCTAGACATTCTAATTTTTTAAAAATAATCTGCATCCCACCCTACCTGTTGGAAAACTGACATCTGCAGTGCATTTTTTAATCTCTCTTTTTCTTCAGGTGTCACTAGTTGTCAATGTTGCAAGTGAGTGTGGGTACACAGATAGCCACTACAAGGCCTTACAACAGTTACAGAGAGACTTCGGCCCGTATCACTTCAATGTGCTGGCGTTCCCGTGCAATCAGTTTGGGCAGCAAGAACCAGACACCGACAAAGAAATCGAGAGTTTTGCGCGAAAGACTTATGGTGCCTCCTTTCCTATGTTCAGCAAAATTACGGTCAGCGGAGCCGGCGCGATTCCTGCCTTCAAATACTTAATTGGTGAGTAATCTGGAACACTGGAGGGTTGTTTCCCAGTGTTCCATTTCTCTGACACAGAATGCCATTTGTCATAAAAAAGATATCTATGACCGTTCACAGACTCATCGCACAGAATTGTCAAGCTCAAGGAGTTCAGAAGTCACCTAGTCCATCCTCCGGCACAAGGCAGGATTTCTCTCTGTGTCACTCCTCACAGATTTGTCTAACCTTCTAAAATTATCTCCAGGGATGAAGGCAGTACAATGCTTACAGAGTAACAAATGCTCTGTAAGCACTAGTCTAATAAACCTCTGTGTGGAATACAGGTCTTGCAATATTCTCCTGTGTGCATACAATACCCAGTCTTCATTTTTCCACTTTGCAGTCTCATAAGTACTTCTCCTGTGACACAATTGCTGCAGGTTGGATTTATAAGATTCGTCTCAAGAGCTTTAAGATAAATGTAAGCGAAGCACCTACATAATTTACTTCAACAATGAAGAAGGGAAACCAGGCACTACGAGATGTTCCTCATTCCTTGCCAAGCACTGGAATAGCCGTGCTGTACAGCTCCTCCAGTTCTAAGCTGCATTATAGCTGGCACTGAGACCTGAAGAAATCTTGCTGGTTCTTAGCGTGCAGCTGAAAAAATACACTGTAAGGCAGGATATTGTCTAGCAAGGCACTACTTTCTTTATCAAGACACTACATTTCATGCACTGAACAAATGCTCTAAATACCATTTTATGACATGGTATCACCTGAGCTGGATTCTGCAAGGACTCTGTTGTTTCTTCTCTCCAGCACCACAGTGTTCTCCTACACACCACTGAATTTAAAGGAGTGTTGGTAGTGTTATTTTGGGGTACCCCAAGCACACCTCCTCCCAGGTGTCTGCAATGGATCTTTCTGCTCGCCAAACTTACCTTAAATCCTCTTGACATCCTTCCGTTTCTGTTTGCCCAGTGGGGTTGTTACTGCAGACCTGTCACACAGAACTTGCAAAACTTCTGAGTCCCTCTTGGTCCACACAAAGGGAGGCTGCTGGAGGCAGCATATTCACACAGCATAATGACAAGATAGTCAACAGTGTAAGTCTGGGTGTGTCTTATGAGACTTTGAAATATCTTCTGAGTCTTTATGAGATTTTGCCCAACGTATAATAATAGGAAAAGGTGCTGATTTGTTTGTAGCATCTGTAGTTGTATTAGTGGGATGAGGCTCCAGGTCGAATTGAAAATCCTGAAAATTTTGTTAGTCATGTAGCAGAATACCAGAGTATAAGAATGTGACTCATGTAAAATGAGTGTGTGGTCATGGAAAGAATAACTGTAGTAGATGAGGATTAGGAAGAAACCTGCTGGAACAAATTACTTTGTTATTTCTTCATGTAGCATTTCTGGAAACGTTCTTCTGAAGCACATGATACTGGGTGCTTGTGGAGGAAAAATTCTGGATAAGCAAGCAAATAGTCCTGGTACAGCTATATTGTTATGCCAAATTCCATTTTCCTATCAATGTTCAACTGTTTCAGATTTATCTGTATAGCAGACACACACACACACACACACACACACACACATGCACACTTTAACACCGATCATATTGCTTTGTCCTGTCTGTCTGGAGGGTGACTGTTTCCATTAGTCTCCAAGGGCTTCTGTCTAGTTAAAGCTCCTTGTCTGTCAGAAAATTAATCTTATTCAGTCTGAACTCCCTCTTAATTTTACACTCCTTCCTCTGAGAAGGTAATCATCAAACTGACATGAACAAATGTCAGGAATTGGATAACATGGTTTTCTTTTCTAAGTTTCCACATGTTTTTTTTCTTTTTTTTTCCCCTCCCTGTAGAATCTACAGGAGAAGAACCAACCTGGAACTTCTGGAAATACCTGGTGGACCCCAATGGGAAAGTAGTAAAGGCCTGGGACTCCACTGCCCCTGTTGAAGAAATAAGACCTTATGTTACAGAACTTGTAAGGAAAATCATCCTGAAGAAGAAAGATGAATTATGACTTTCCAAAATCCCAGCATTCCAGTTACAGCTTTATTGATAATTAGAGCTGGAGTTTTTCTTTACACATTCCAAAAGAGAGAATACAGGGAAGTGAAATCATGATCTATATAAATCATCCTAAGAATGTAGAAAACAGAAAATTATCATGGTCAAAGTAATTTATTTTTTTTTCTCCAACTGAAATAAATTTGACCTTCCTGGGAAAGAAGAACTCATCAGCAATTGTTTCTTTCCCAATTCAAATTATTAATTGTTGGTAACACTACAAATTCGGTTCAGGAATCTGTAGGAAGAAGGCTCAGAATAATGAGAATTTCCCAACTGGGATCTCACTGACATCTACAATGCTGTTGTCATATTTTGTTTGCAAACTGAATAAAAAAATAAAGAGTAGAAAGTGCATGATTGAATTAAGGCATGTGCTCGGGAGAGGGCCAAAACATAACTTCACACCAGGCAGACTTACATATACATCTTTAGTTACCAAGGCCAAATATACTTAATTTCATCTGCCTAGGAAGTCAATTAAGAAGGACATGGGGAAAAGACATCTATAAAACTTCAATGAAAGAAATGTGAAGACAAAGTCTGTGAAAATTCTCCAAAAACTATGAGACGATTTTCTGTATCTTTTCACCCAGTAAAGATTATCAGTGACATATAAATAGCCATTTGAACATCTGTAAGACTACAGCCTATAAGAAAAGACTATTTATTTCTTCTATTAGCATTTTGCCTTACAAGAATTACTCTCTCCTCATACAATTGATGTCAATTCTATTTTAAAATTTTTAACCCCATCTGATTTTGCTGCGTGTGCAGACAAAATCAGAGTATCAACATTTTTCCATTAAAATAATTTTTTAAATGTTTAATTGTTGCATAATGCTTCATTGTTTAATACTACATTAGTGGTACAAATGTTTAATGGCATCTTTTTCAAATGTAGCACTCATACATCTGCCCAGATTTCAGACTGCAGAACTTCTTAGCTCATACTAAAATAATAACACTAACAATTACAGCCTCATTGTTCTTTGACAGAAATCCTTTGAAAATTTTGTCAGCAAGAACTCTTTTTATCTGAACAAAAACACAATGTACAGGTCCCCTGCTCTTTACCCCAGAATGTTTAAGAAGAATCTAGTCTCGTCCAATTGCAGTATTATTGATGAGTGAAAGCTCTTTTTGTGCTTCGCAATGCCTTTAAAAGCAGCACAAACAACATTTGTCTGTATAGGATGAACCTGTTCCGATTGATCACTGCCATTGTGTCTCTTTAGACTACCAGAATTTCTCTAATAGAGAATGTGAGATCATATCTATGCAAATCCATAGTTATGTTTGAAGTTGGACATGTATAAATCAAATAGAGAGGGCTTAAGGTGTCTTTCAAAGCATGGTCTGGGCTCATCCAGGCTTCAGTTATAAAACAGAAACATACTTTCTAAGGAAAAAAAATTAAGCTCTGCAGCACTTGCTGTAGAGTTCACTTTTCTCACCATCTGAGGAGGAAAATACAGGCATATGCACTGCCATGAGCACGAATTGCCTGCACTCTCAAGTTACGCTTCAAGTAAGAAGTAGCTGATACAGTTTGGAACATACTCATTAGTATTAGTATGACCTGAATGTTCACGTGCCCTGTGTGTTCCGAAGATTCTTCGGTTGCAAACTGTCTTCTCATTTCCTTCTGCTTTCTACCTTCTTACCTGATCTTTCTTTTTGCTCTTGTACTTCTGTTACTGCCCTTCAGGGTCTTTCTGCAAATCGTAAAGTACCTCTAGCTCCTACTTCCTTAGACCACTCCATAGGATGAATCCAAGGTTTCAGGAGACAGCAGCTGTTCAGGCATGGGAAATAGAATGTACTCTAGGATCGACACTTTTATTTCCAATAGTTCTTCAGTATTCTTCTTTCCCCTCTTGTTTCGCAAAGCCGGAAGACTTGCCATTGATTTCAACTGGAGCCTGTTTGATACTGAAGAGCTATAGTGGCAGTGATGAGTTGGAAAAAGTTAATGGTCAGGTCAATTAAGGCTTATTTGTACACTTGGGTGCTGACAACTATATGGACAAATATTGTTTGTGCTACTTTAAAAAGCATTACAAAGAAAAAAAAAATCTTTCACTTGTCAATAGTTTTGCAATTGGACAAGACTAGATTCTTAAACATTCTGGGGTTAAGAGCAGGGGACCTGCACATTGTGTTTTTGTTCAGATAAAAAGAGTTCTTGCTGACATCCTTTCAAAGGATTTCTGTCAAAGAACAATGAGGCTGTAATTGTTAGTGTTATTATTTTAGTATGAGCTAAGAAGTTCTGCAGTCTGAAGCATGAGCAGATGTCTGAGTGCTATGAATAACTTAATACTGATAACTGTTAGAGTTGGTGTTCTTACCAGTTTGGCAATTTAAAGGGAACTAAGGTAAGTATTACATATGCGAGTTCTGAAACAACAATACATTGGAACAGGTACATGATTTTAAGCACATAACTATTCTCTCTGAAGTTAACAGAAACATTTTCATGATTAAATTAAGCATGTGGCATGTATTCCATCTTTTGTTGCACTGGAATCAGTCTGTAGAACAAATGCTTTGGTCCTTTAATCAAAGTTACAGAGGAAAAGTAAATATTCTTAGTTGTCGATTAACTCATATCTAGTCATGGTATGCTTCATGATTTTCTGCTCAGAAAAACTGCAAAGTAAATTGCACTGGGTTGAATTTGTCTGTTGAAACTATATAGAGGGCATACAGAGATCAGAAATTACTTTCTTGGCTCATGAGTTACAATACTCATTGGATAGAGATCTTCCCTACACCAAGTCCTGAAAACTGTAAAACACCTCTGAATATAGAGCACGAGATTATTTTCTTTGCAGTTTGTCTCCTTTGCAGAGAATATATTAGTGTGCATTAACAGATGAGCACATTTATGGATGGTGAGTGATTCTGTTGATCATTTAAGACTCCATCTCTTACAATACACAACTTTGAAGGCGTAAATTCTTGGCATGTTGATTTAAATGCTAAACTAAGCACCTAGATGCATGATAGTATGGAGGCATGTGCCCCCTGTGGCACACCAGCGGGAAAAGAAATATTTTTAAAGTTTAATGATCAGTTCAAAATTAGACAGGAACCTTCTAATCTTTCAAAATTTTGTCTCATAAACAATGTAAAATCAGACCCACATATATCCAAAGCTCTGCTTTGAAATGGAATATGCTACATTGAAATAGAACAATTAAATGGAGCAATACAGAGAGGTTTAACCCCTTTTGGTTTTTTGCACTGTAAGAACAAAACCAAATAGCCCAGTTATCCTTACAGCCACCTCTGGTATTTTAGTTACATGCTAGGGACATTTCACTCAAGTTTCTATTCTGAAACCTTAGTAGCAACCCAGACATAATTTCTCTCTACTGGATGGTACCCAGTTTATAATTTCAAATACATTGTTATGTGCTTCAAGAAATTGCTAACCATGGTCAGTATTTTCAGAAGACTGGACATCCCTTTGATAAGCAAAACAAATTTTATGCTAACTTCAATTATTAGATCAATCAAATATGTCCTATACACATGTAAATTTTTACTGCAGCTACTTGGACAGCCACATGAAATTACCTCTGATTCATTCACAGAGTTGAGTAAGCAGAGAAATCAGGTAGTCTGTGACATGATTAACAGACCCTGGAGTAAAAACATCACTGACAAAACGAAAAGGAATTTACAAACCATTTATGGATGAAATACTGAAAGCACTGAGAACTAACCTGAACCATATAAAAGTTCCATAGCAGAGACATACACAGAGCAGAAGGAAATATCTGAGCTGTATTGGAACATCATCACAGAGGTGACTGATCTAATGCTACACAGCCAGCTCCTCGACCTGGCAGCTCACAAATAGTGATGTTCACAATACGGGATGAGAAACAATAGAACTCAGCCACATCTTTTATGCCAACTCTGCAGCAGCTGGGCATGGGCAACAGTGGGTGCCTGTCTGTGCTTTGTCTGACCTTTTCCAGCTGTCTCCACACAGGAGCTGAAGTCAGCCCCGAGGAACTTTCCATTCTTAGCCTAGAAAACCTGATCCAAGCTGTCAATCCACAGGCCTAAGAGATAAGGCATGCTGCTTTATCTCAAAGCATTGCATGATACTTGCTCAGCAAGATGATCTTCTAAAGTAATTTCAGAAAATAAGAAGAGTTGAAAGATCATTGCATTTTAAGTGAGCAGGCTTGTATTCTGGAAGGCAAGCACAGACATAAACTTTTTGAGACAATTCAGCTTATGTAGGTTCTTTTCTTCCACTCAAACAGAAATAACAGCATCCACAGAGTCAGGGACAGATTCTTTCCTAAGCACTAATTGATGAAACGAGAATAATAAAAGGAAATAATAGTATTCTAGAACAATAGAAAAGACTGAAGTACAATTTCTTGAAGAACGAACTTCTGTAACACCTGATCTATAAAAGCAGTTCCGTGGAACACTTCCCTGTTAGACAGAAATTGCAGAAATCATAGCTTCAGGGAGCTGGAGTTTTAGTTTTCTAAAGTGAAAGATGCAGTTAGAAAGCTATTATTGCATTACATAAAATAGTCCTCTGTCTTTTTGTTGCCCTTTCCCTGAAGGCATTGCTGTTTCATCATAATTAAATGCTTTCATCTAAATTATATGATAAGCCATTATATTTTTATTTATCGAGCAAATAAATCTGACTATGATAAATAAAAAAACAGCTGCAGATGCAAATGTCTGTAACCCACAGATTGTTTATCTATCCTTTAAAAAAAGGGCACAATAGTCAAACTGTTCTTGTGATTAAAGAGCTCGCTGAATTCTCAGTTTAAATTACAAGTAAGATTCTCTAACCCTTAATTAGAGTCACGCCACTCATTCTGATTTGTCACTACTTATATAGATGCAAAATACTAGTTATTTTATTACTGGTACTTTACCATCCTCTGGAGAGACCAGTAATCACTACAGATAGGTAGGGAAATGTTTTCCTGTCATACAAGCATTTTATATTTGAAGTCTGCTCTTCCAAATCTGTTCGGAGTACAAATATTTTTAGTTTTCAAACAAAAGTAACCCCCAAACCATCACTCAGGTTAAGCTGAAACATTTTGTTTGGATACAATTGATAAGAAATGTTTTAAAGCTGATATTCAAATTTTAAAACTTTAAAAAGATAAATAAAATATTAAAAGAGACAATAATGTCAAACCAAGAAATAGACTCTATGTGCCAATACAGAGAGCTTTGATCATTTTAAAACTTAAAAAGTGATATTATGAATTTTGTCAAACCAGATATTTTTCCACAAGTTTCAGCTTATGGAACAGTTTGGTTAAAAAGTAAGACAATTTCTAATAATGAAATGTTCTTTTGCAAAAGATTTGCTAGCTTCAGAGGCTGCCAATCTATTCTGCTCATAGCTATACTGAAATCAACAGGAATAAATCATTGAGTAAAACTACCAGATCGAGTCACTGAATTATATTAATCATTTGGTTTTATTGAATAGCAGGAATTGCAGATGCCACTTCTAGTTGCTAACTGCATGTATAGTAAATGTGTTTGTCAAGCCCAAGACCGGTAACCAAGAATTCATTGAAACAATTCCAGTAAACCAAAATATTTCAAAGAACTGAGTTAAAAAATCAAGTAATATGAATAAATAACATGATATAGTTTTGGGGTTTTTTCTTTTTTGTTTGTTCGAGGATTTAAGAAGTTAAGAGAACAGCCAGCTGGTTGGGAAAAACCTTTCCCAAGTTTCAGGTGTGAAGTTGTAGGCAATTAAAAGGTATAATTGCATGTGCAGATATGACATTCAGGGTAAATTATTTCAATGCCAGAGGAAGAGTACAGAGCAGAGCCATTATTTGTTACCAATTACTAACAAAAAGCTGTATAAGTGGATGTATAATCATTTATCATCTATCAGGAGATTTCTCTGCCCTGTGGTCTGATCTGGTCTGATTTAGTTCTCTGTCAATTCTACCTGGCAATTAGAAAAGTTCATTGCTTTTCCAGCCTTTTGCCTCTGATAATTTCTTTTGATTCTTTTCCTGATGTCTCTTTCTGACACAAGTTGAAAGCCTCACTCCACAAAGTATCACCATACCTATTAAAATGTATTCTTAAAATATCTGTTAGTACATCAAAACACAATAGATCAAAGGAGAAAAAGGGATCCAGTGGAAGGTGCAATAATTTGAACCCATTTCTGTTTTCCCTTTCTTCTGGTTTAGTTCATAATCAGTGTTGATTTTCTCACTTTCTCTATTAATAATAGGACAACAAAGGATAAAAGAGATGTTAAGATCCTTCTGTTGGCATGTTTTGAAGGGGGAATCCTGTCTTCACACAGGATGGAAGAATATCATTCCAGTTTGCTTGCAGGAGCACTGGTAATAGATTTTAGCACAATGGACTACACTTACTTGGTGGAATCATTCTGACATGGCTCTCAAAGAATGCTCTGGCCATGTTTTTGTGCCATAAAACTCAGGAAATGAGCCTCACCCTCTACCTCTGCTTCTGGTAGAAAAAACATTGCTCTGATGTAGGTGAATTCAGTTGGCCAGGATCAAGGTAAAAAAAATTCTCTGGAGTCTGTCCTAAGATATGTTCTTCTTAAATTCTGTACCTGATACATGAGCTCCATAACTGCTACTGATTACAGTATCAAAGAATATAAATGATCCAAGTTTACTGTGCACTCCTGTCTTACAGTGAATACCCATCTCTGTTTATTTTATATACTTCAAAAGGTCATTTCTAAGCACTTTAATATTTATTAACAATCCCCCTGAAGAATCCTTGCTTAAAATATTATCTACTGGGCTGAAATGCACCTGGTCGTTCCAAATAAGCTATACTCTGAACTTCTTGTTGGAGGCTTGTTGCTTTATCAAAACACATAATTTTCTTCTTCCTTCTGAAAGCATTATTTGTGCACTAAAACACTGCATGTGAAAAAGCTGCTGCAGACTTCTGCATCATGTGGTATCCAGACTGGTTACTATCAGCACTGGACTTTGTTTCTCGCATTGTAAACGTCTCCTTTCTCATACTGAGCATGTGGATTAATCAGTCTATAATGCCATTTTCCTCTCATTTAATAGAGTTGATAATCCTACACAAAATATTTGTGAGTTAATTAATGAGTGCAGGAAACAACATCCTACCTGGTGCCCAAAAATACAATAGAATGTGAAGACAAGTCATAAGCCAAGAAACAAACAGAGCTCGATATTGGCAATAGCTACACAAATGTATTAGAAGGTTGAGTCCCGAGTGTCTATAAAGATTTGGCCTTTTTTGTCTATTACATCACTAACACCCAGTTATAAACTCACTTTCATGCAGCTCTCCACCAGCTTGAATGGCAGAAATGAGCAAAACAGCTGTTCTCGGGAACCCAAATCGTCTTGAGCTACGGCAACTGGGGAATAATGAAGTAAAATACGTTTGAAAAAACAGATAGTTGTGCTTCTAGCACCCCACTATCAATGTAGTTTGGTTAACAATCTTAGTTCATACACTTTAGTACCTTTCAAAATCAGTTTAAAAAATCCTTCAACATATATACAAATTCTTACAAGTAGTATTCCACTTAGTGGCCCCCTTTCCTGTTTGCATTAATTACCTGTTGTGAATAGTGGGATGACACCTCTGGGACTAGATGGTGGCTCATCAAAAAGTGACTCCACGGTGGGACACTGACTTCGTTACCATTATTCTAAATAAATTTCAGCTCTTGATTGATGAGCTGTATGGTTTACTTTCTAAAAGGAACAGGCTGGCAACAGTAAAACACACAGTATTTCCAGAAAGGTAATAAAAGCTCAGCACTCTCCTAACTGTCAGGTCCGGCTTGCTTTTGGCATAGGTTTGCAGCAGTGAACCAGTACGCTTGTTATTTCTCATCCTTTTACATTCTTCCATGGAAGATTACTACTTTCAAAGTTATAATAAATGGTGGAAGATTTAAACAAGTGATAAAATGATACCCCATATTTTGAAAGAAAGGCCACAAAGTTCTTTAATGCTTAAAGACATATATTTCCATACTGCTGAATGGATCTCATTCACATTCTGCCTAAAACCCCAAAGACTTTTCAGAGATAAGGGCTACTTTGGTAGCACAGCTAGGCTTTCAAAATTTATACACCTAACAGGTAATGTGGAAAGCCTTAACGGTTTGGAGGATAACTGTTTATGTTTGTCCTCATATAGGATTCTGGCTTTAATTGTTTATACAACTACAATTCTTGCATGTCTTCCTTTTTTTTTTCCTTTAAAAAAAAACAAAAAAACAAACTAAACAAGAAGATCTCAGAACTTCTG
The DNA here is from genome assembly GCF_037038585.1 of Patagioenas fasciata. Classification (NCBI taxonomy): domain Eukaryota; kingdom Metazoa; phylum Chordata; class Aves; order Columbiformes; family Columbidae; genus Patagioenas; species Patagioenas fasciata. The sequence goes on along the minus strand of NC_092525.1, from coordinate 22,305,136 downwards.
AGAACAAATTTCAGTAATATAAAACATTAGAGATGTCCTCTGGGTACTTTCCTGAAGCAGAAAATAGGATAGAATTTAGAGTGGGAGCTTCTGATGTAAAAATGTCTAGTGTGATAAGAATTCTGAACTTTAGACCTATTATGAGTTAAAAATTCCAATTTCCTTTGGAATAGGGAGATCAGTGCTTGTGTCTCATTCTGAACATTTTGAATGTGAAATTTAAAATGCAAATCGATTACAAAATAGCAACCAATAAAGCAAATAAAAGTAAAATTGAAATTCCATCCTCTTTTTTTCTTATCTTTCTTTACTTTGGTACAAATCCTGTAATTAAAGTAAATAGGAAAAAGAAGTGTGCCAAAAATCACTCGAACTACATGATTTCATCATGTTCATGTACTTGCACTCACAGCTAGCAGAGTTATTGCACTGGTTCTGAGGCAAAGAGGCTTTGTGTCATATATATTAATATGTCTACAAAGCTGTATATATGCAAGATGGAAGCGTTCCCCAGTAACTAAACCAGCTGATTTAGAAAAACATTTGCGCTGCTTTAGAGAACTTGCTAACATGAAGTGAATCAACACAGTCTGCTAGCAAACATTCATGACCAAAAGTGACACAGTGACATCAGTCTTTTTTGTAGCCTTTTTCCCCTGACTATATGACTTCATTAGCTATACGCAGCTCTGTCCATAGGCTCTAGCTTTTGTGAATCAATCTAGAATTCATAGCTCAAGACAAGTCTTGCAGTTCTGTCCTCATCAGAGGATCCCTTGTAATTATTAACACCAACCAGACATTGGCTGCCCTGCCTTCATAAATTTACAGTATTTGGACAGTTATTTTGTGAACAATTAAGACTTGACTCTTAGTCTAGTAGGATGTATTCTTACTTGTTCCAACAGAAAGGCAATTTCTCAGCAGATGTTTTTGTTAACTTTCAAATTCATCCCTAGTTATGGAAACAAACAAACAAACCAAACCACAAACAAGACAAAAAACCCCAACACGTAACACAACCCAAACAGTTGTCCTTTTTTTTTAAATTTTAGAACACAGTTTTTGCTGGGTTTTTTGAGAAACAGCATGTGCCTCGTTTTAAATTTATTCCATACTGAATGCAAAGAGGTTAAAAACATTAATATTTTTAGAGAGACGAAAAGCAAGAATGTTTGTTACTGATGGAGGAAATATAGTAATAATAAGGAACACTTTTAGTCGAGGATGATGACTGTATCATGTTACCGAGACTCATAGAAATCTCATAGCATCATGAAAAAGGACTTGTTATTGATCTTATAGATGAAGCAACTAAGCATACGAGTGACACCGTTTTCCCAAAAGCACATAACAAGTGAATGAAAAGCAAAGAACAGAAATTAATCTTCTGCTTCCAAGTTTGTACAGATATATCTATCACCATTAGTCAATCAAACAAGAGAAAGAAAGTTATGTTATGTAAAAGCTGATTGATTTGGCAGCAGTTAAAGGGACAAATAGACAGCAACAGATAAATAAAATAATTGCATTCCCTGACATAAGATAAAGAGCAATGCTACTGTAAATTAAGATAATTTCTCTTGATAGCTTGATTCTGCTTTGACTATTTCTGTTGAGAAGTTACTCATGCCTGTGACAGTAAGCTGCACTGATACATTCCACCTCAGAAGCAACACAGAAGCAATTCCTGTCAAAATCCCTGGTGCAAATTCCAGGTCTGGAAGAACAATGATTGTCATAGGCTTCATTAGAGGTGTATTGGCTTATTCTTGGCCTGAAGAAAATTTGTCGGTTAATTATACATGTCCTGCAAAGGCCTTTGATCTGTATTTGTTTCTCTGAAAGCTGAATGACCTCATTGTTAGGTTCAAACACATACCTCAGTGGAAAGAGCTGTTGCAGGCAGCTATGTAGTAACTTAAATTGATATTGGCAATAGCAGAGACACAGAAAGAGTAGCATATTTTATGAAGTCCAAACCACTAGCTCTTACTGGAAGAAGAGATCCAGGTTTTGTAACCGGAATGGGAAAACAAGTCAATGTGGTTTTCTTCTGACACAAAAGACTATGCACATGATCCACTGTCTGTAAAGAGCCTCCTACTCCCACTTCAAGTGCTGTTCCTGAATGTCTGATCAAAAGACAATGCTTTTTTAATTTCAATCCTCCAGCAATTACATAGTTAATGCATTATTTTATTTTTTCTTCCATATTGTCTGTTTAAACCTAACTGAATTAGAGAACAAGGTCTATACAGCTATGCTGTCTGTGGGTCTGTCAATCCCGCAGTAATAAATTCTGAAAACACTGCTTGGTTTCAACCACATCACATGTTGATGAGCTGACTGGTACATAGACACTATCTGACCAACCAATGGCTTCTGAGCTGACATTCACCCATCTTCCCCTCACTAGAAACTCTTTCCTCAATCACAGAAACATGGTCCCAATGTTTTTGAAAGACTACACTGCTGTATTAAAGTGAAACCCCCTCTGAATCAAATGACCAGGAGACTGGTCTCTGAAAAGGACCTCAAGTATCACAAAGAGTGAGGATTAAATCCTTACCAGAAGTGACACTGTTGGCGTAACTGAGGTTGTAACTTCTTGTCTTTGGTAGACCATTTTCCTGTATACAGTCAGAATAAATTACTCCTCATTTTTATCTAAAATAATTGATCTGATTAAATCTAATTTAATCTGAACAGCACCACTGATGAAATTACAACTCCCACAAAGTATCATAGTAATCTAGTCTCTTTGTTAATGTTCAATACTCTTTGATTCCCTCTGGTATCCTCTTTTCTGGAATGTCTGCTCCAGCCACATCACTGTCATTAATCCTCTTGTGTTGTGTAGTACAACATCAAGCATTGAGCCCATTTTTAAGGTTCCTAAAGTAAAAATCTCAAATTACTCAAGCTTAAGGCATCCAACAGTTGAATAATTTGAATCTTCCCTAGCTATTCACAAGAAGCCAAATCTGTAATTCAGCAGGCAGGCTCTGGCTGAATTTCTGCATTCATTTCACTTAGTGCTAAGTCAGGTTGGAATTCATAAAAAAAAAAAAAAAAAAAAGCAGCCAAGCAACTAAGCAACTGAAGAATATTTATACTTCTTAGCACATACAGTCAAACACTCTAACATAGGGGGAATTTATGTGGTATTGGAAGACATCAGTGGCAGGGCTCCAGGTGACCACTAACAGGCCCTGATCAGCATCACCTGGGCCCTCACCACACCCTCTGCTCACTGGTCAATGAGTCCCATTTAAACTCATGCCAGGGCAGCCTGGCCTCCCCTAAGCTATACTAGAACTCATGTCTGTGCTTGGTCCTGTTTCCTGCTGGTCTGGATTGCTTGCTGATCCTCCTGGATAAACTTTGTGCTTATGCTGTAGGTAACTTACCTCATGTCTCCTGGACAGACCCTGGATTTGACTTGGTCTGGGACTGCTGATGGCCTTGTTCAGATCGTGCAGGACTGTGCCCTGGTCAGTAAGGACACTGTCTTCCCTAAGCTGCCACGGCTTCTGGCTCTTGCTGTTGCCTGACAGTTGGCTACAAGAGGTGGAACTCCCACTTGCCTGGAGTTCATCTCAGGGCAAGACCTGAAATTAAAATGTAAGGTGTTAGTTGAATTAATATGGTCTTATTAATTCAAATCATGCTCTAGTGACAATGCACAACTTCGTTTCTCTCTAAAACCTGAACTTTTGCTTGAGGAGGTCACTTACGTGGCAAAGCACCTGATCTGGGCTCTCTTGTAACTTAGAGAGGAGACTGAGGACCAGGTCTTTGGAGTGGGAGACATCCACTGGATGCTTTTTATTTTATTTCCAAGAGCCAAATCCCATGCAGAAGCGCACACAATGTGTGTGTGTGTGTCTGGTATCTGGAGCTGAGATCTACCCCTCGTTCCCTCAGGAATGGCTCATTAAACAGAATGCCCAGGTCCCACTTTTTTTCAAAAAGTGGTCTAAAACACTAAATAGAAATGCCCTCTGAAAAGAGTAGTAGACTGTTCTCTCAGAAACATTAAATATTGCATGGAATTTTTACCCCTCATGAAGCCAAGGGGTCCTCAGCCCAACTGAGGTGCAATTCCTCTCAGTTACCTTCTTGCTTGCGCTGTTCTGAGACCCCCCGAGGCTCACGAGTGGGCATGGACCCCTGAGCCTCTCGATGTGGGACCGAGAGCTGAGGGGAAAAAGAAGCCCCGGCGAGCGAGGCGGGAGTGCCGCCTTGGAGATGAGCAACCAAGTGGTCGTTCGGCCCCACACAACCCTCTCCCTCTCTTCCCAAGGGCGGGCGGCTTCATTGCCCCCTCACCTCACGGCGCGGGCGGTTTCCCGCCGCGTCCCGCCTTGAGGCGACCCCGGGTCGGAGGGGCGAGCACAGCAGTTCCCGCCCGCAGGCAGCCTCGCCCGCCGCCGGTGCAGCCCCTGCCCGCCCCAGCTCCTCCCGCTAGCCGTCCCACCTCCCGCCCGGGAGCCGAGGTGCTGGGCAGCCCAGTGGGCGCCGCAGCATGAGCGCCGAGTGCAGCAGCTACCTCAACGCCGACAAGGTGCTCGTGAGCGGGTTCAGCTGCCCACGGACGGGCGGCGACGCCCGCGCCGTGTACTGCTGCGGCTTCCAGGACGTCAAGTACTGCTGCGATGACCCGCACAGCTTCTTCCCCTACGAGCACAGCTACATGTGGTGGCTCAGGTAGGGGAGCGGCGGTGCCGCCCGGGCCCGGTGGGGAGGCTCCGGGGGGCCGGGAGACCCGTGTTCGCCCGAGCTTGCCGGCGGGTTTGCGTTTCTGAGGTACTCGCAGCCGGGCACTTCGCGCTGCTTTTGTCCCGCTGAGAGTAGCGGCAGAGCTGCAGCTGCTGCTCAGAGAGACTTGTGCTTGTGCCTGGGTGGTTTCTGAAAGAAATAACTCGAGGTCTTTGCAAGGAAGCCTTGGGGAACGCGCGGTGCCTGTGTACAGAGCATCCCGTGTCCCTCCATCGTTTCTGCGTGAGATGAACGACTGTCGCGGGGCCTGAGTGTGTAAGATGCTGCCGTGCATAAAGTTCCCAATGACTTTAGCTACTTTTCTGTGTGCAATAAGGTCAGGCACTGCATAACTTTTTCGGAAGATGGCAGATAATCAGACTTGTGCTGTCCTGCCTCAGTGCGAGGGTCCGTGGAGCTCGGACTGTGTGTCCAGCAGTGGCTGTAAGGGCTGCACACAGCCTGGCCACTCTCCGGTCCTCAGCATCCCCACTGCTCTATCAGAGTGTTGGTACAATACACCTCTGCGTGGGGCTTTCACTGACTTTTCATGGGCTCGTTATCCCTGATTTTATCTAATCCCTTTCTGGACTTCTGTCTGCTTGTGCAGCCCTGATGGCAGCAACACTACCTGTTCTTTGAAGATACATCCTTTTATCTGTTTTATACTGTTTCCTACTAGTTTTCTGGAGCACCCTGTAGTATTAGTGTTGTGAGCTTTGGTGACCAACAATTGCACATTCACTTTATGCACAGTGTTCAAATTTTTGTAAGCATTTGGTGCATCGCTTCTCAGCTTTCACCTCTCCAAACCAAACAGTCTTAGTCCTTTTGGATTATCATTGAGGTAGATGCTGTGTCCCACTGACCAGTTTAGTTGCCTCTCATCCACACCATTTTTCACTGTACAGCGCTGCTCTGAGGTGCACAATCTGGAGCTGTGTGCTCAAAATGTGGGCATGGCAAGGTTTTAGAGAGCGCCAAAATGCTGCCTTCAGTCTTGCTCTCAAAATCCTTCGTGTTGGTGGCTGATGTTTTGTTGATGTCTTTGGCTGCTGGTGCGCATTGACCCTGTGATTTCAGTGAGCTCTCCCTGATGACTATGAAACTTTTCTTGGGTCCAGAATCAGTTCTGAGTTCATTGTCATTTAGACTTGGTTTTCTTTATTTATACATTACATTATGTACACCAAAGCTCATCTACATCAGTTTTGCCTGCTCAGTTTTCCACAAGTCCACAAGCATTCCTTGCCCTCACAGGATTTCATCACTTGTAGTTCAATTAGGAAAACATAAAAATATTTTCTGGTCTCTCGGAATGTTTTGGTGATCACTGCCTTGCTTATCTTTGTCTCAGACTGCTACTTTCTTCTGTATGTAATGACTATATGTTAAAATAACCCTTCAAATACATCTTAGAGCTTTTAAGAACGCACTTTGAAGACTTGAAACCCTTAAGACTTGAAACTACTCAAGAGTTAGCCAAACCAGCCAATGTAAGTCTGGAGGTTAAATGCACTTAGGAAGGGAAAGGATTTGGAAGCTTTGATGAGGGAATTGTTGCAGGTTTTGCTTTACTCCAGAGCTCTAATTTTGTTGTCCTAAATCTTTGTTTGGTTGATTCCCCCCATTAATTTGAAAGCAGTGACTGGATGCGCCACCAAGTAGTTGGTGGCATCTCAGGGATTACTTCTGTTTGGTGACACAGCGCTTAGAATTTTAGGAGGCTATTGCAGATTTCTCGTGAGTTTTTGCTGCTGTGGGAGACGCGTTTCCAGACCATTTGGCAGCCAGCTCTGACGGAAGCAGTTTGTGGAGAAGCCAGCAGCCTAGGCAACCTGAAGCGATAGTTGCTTGCAATCCTGTGCTATTCTTTTTTTTTTTTTTTTAATGTCAAATCTCTACTGCCTGTACTATGTTTAGAGCTATATACTGCACTGTCCCTTAGCAAAGTGAAACCATGTTTTCCCCTCCCACTCCTGCAAAATCTGGAGTTTCGGACAAGTGCATCCTAACGCCTGTTGTACTAGGAGCTGCTGTACAATCGTAAGTTATCAACCTTTGAGCAACTCTTGACATATTTCATATTTTCCCCTGAAATTATTATATATAATTAGTATTATTAATTTCTCATTTATCCTTTCTTTTTTTGCTGGTACTTACAATCAAATAGTATAGTACCTTCTTTTTTTGTTAGAGCAGCCTATATTCCTTTTCCACATTTCTTGAAAAGCTGACCTCAGCAAAGACAAATGAAAAATGTGGGTTTTTTTTCTCTCTCTTACAGCAGTCAGGAGCCCATGGAACAGGGAAGGGAACACTAGTAAGAGGCAGGGGTGTACAAAATTTGCCAGGAGGTCATTTAGCTTTTGAAACCACAAAACCAGCAAAACACTGAACAGCTTACCCAGCCATGTGCTATGCACGTATATGCATTTATCATGACACATATACTTCACCTTCAAAGCTGAGTGGAAAGGGAGAAATGCTGAGCATGTAGTATTTGTACTGAACTGTGATGTGATTGTTTCTCATTACTTTAAAATATCTTAGAATTATTTTTGTCTCTGTTTAAATAAGTTTCCTTTTGCAAATTCAATGGCTTATTTAAGTATCAAATAGAATTCAGTATCCATTCCAAATCTGTACCTTTTGTAAGTTTCATGCAGTATTACATATTTAATTAAACTCTGGCAGGCCAAGTATAGATTTTATCCAAAATGCTGTATTAGTTAATACCCATAGAACCATGGTGACTTAATGCTGTGGCCAAGATTTCCTTAGCTGTGCAGTTCTCCAGGAGTCTGTTCTAGTTTTCCAAAATAGCAAGACTTTTGTTCCTATATACTCATTCCTCCAGTTTCCTGGGAATATTTACCTGTTTCCTTCGCAACTGCTATGTCCAACACACCACTGCAGCAATGCCATTAGGAACATTTGATTCACTCGGATCCAGATGACTCATGAGCTTCCTTTTAATCCGTCAGTGGACAAACTGCATCTGCTTAGCTGATATTTAAATTTTCCCTAGCTGTTGTTGGTGTGGATGGACTAATTTTACAGACTAAAAATAACAGTAGGTGTGCGATGCTGAGCAATCATTGACAGAAATGTTGGTGACCTCCCTTAGCAGCTCTGGACAGCAGCTTGGGGAACCCTAGGATGTCTGACAGTGGAGCCTCTCTGCTCATGTTTGAAGAATTGTGTAAGTGCTTCAGGGTTACCCTTGGCCTTTGTCACCCTTTTAATGCTAGATCATCATTTTTGGGGGTGATTGGGTTGTTAATGCAGAGATTTTTGCTCCCTAATGAGGCTGCAGCTGTGGGCAGGAGTGTCTTTTTAGTTCTCTTGTTTAATGTCTCTGCTGTCAGAAGACTGATCTTGAAGACACACACCCTGAGGCCTGTAGCCTGTTATTATGTGGACTGCTGAATAGACTTTAAACACCTGGTATTTGAGGTGAAGACAGCAAAATGTTTTTAGCAAGAGCCTTTCTAGATGAATACACAGCACCACAGTAATTGCTATAGAATGTAGGGACATGTTGAAGGGCTGCCTGTATTTTCAGAGGAGGGTGGTCATTAAAATGTTCAATGGTCATAGTTATTTTGGTATTTTGTTTCTAATAACAGTTTTAACTATAAAAAAAGAAAGAGAAGATTGTGTTCTGGTTAAGAAACTTCAGTGTTCAGAGCTGTGGAAGGCATACTTAACTGGGAAAAACTTTGCTTAATAAATGCATATATACGCAAATATAGAAAGACAGTCTAGTTCATGCAGATGATAAATACCATGAAAAATCCTCGTAAGGGTAAAGCTCTTCTTTCAAGAACCAATCATTTTGCTGAAAACAAAGTATTTTATTTGTGTATAGAGGTAAATGTTGCTTAAACTTCATTAATGGATCTGACCAATAAGTAATGAGAACTGCATCTTAAAGTCATAGTGATATCTGCTATTCTCATCCTAATGATTTTAAGAGTTTCTCCTATAGACATATCTGTCTACTGGCTTTATGGGAGTTTATAGGGAAGCTTTGCAATAGCTTGAATGTCAAATTCATAAAAACATCCCGAGGCACAGTTCTTCTCATCTCCCTGCAAGGCCAAAGTAGAAGTGACTTCTCACTGATAGCGGTGATTTATAAAGGCATTTCTAACACTAGAGTATGGAGTTCATAGAACTTATGACATTAATCTCTCTTCTGTCCTTTTTACACCTGTCAAAATTATAAATATACCACAGCAGTATTATAAGGATTCTTGATCTTCAGACTTTCTTAATCTGTGACCAAAAGGCTGCTGTTTAATTTGACCAGAAATCAGTGTATTTGGCTTGGGCTGTAAAACAGGAGTCTGTGACAAACATGTACTTTGCTTAGAGTGCTCTAATAAGCTCTTCTTGCAATAAAAATGGCATTTCAGACTGAAAATATAGCTTTAATAGTCATGTTACTTGAGAAAAAGAAGTTTGCATGGGGTGCCTGGAGCCCTGGAACCCCTCTTTCTGCGTGCATGTGGTATTTATGTGATATTATGCTTATCTGGGAATATGCACTGCATCAGAGAAGCTTTTGATCTCACTGAGGCCAGTTACTATATGAAGTTATTGCTGATTTTTATAAACACGGTTTAAATCAGACTCAGGAGTAGAATGCATAGGTAACAAATGACATCGAGGGCCAGCTGTTCACCAGCTGTGTAATGACGTTCACCCTTCTGAGGGCAATGAAATAATTCTAGTTTGTGCAACTGGAGTATTGAGCTCTAAACTTTTGTTTACAGTAAATACACAGTCACTCCCCAGCCTGAGTACAAATAACTTCCAGGTATCACCCAGACTGTTGTTTTAATGGGTGTCCCAGGCTGTCTGTACACTTAATTTCCTTGTTTTTCTTTCTTAGTGTTGGAGCACTGGTGGGCCTGTCGATAGCAGCGGTGGTCCTCTTTGCTTTTATCATCACTGTGTGTGTTCTCTGTTATTTGTTTATCAGCACGAAGCCACGCAGCAAACTGGATACTGGCTTAAGCTTACAGATGGCAGGTAAGACCAGTTGTTATTGAAATAGGTTATCTCCTGCAGAGGAAGAGCCTTATTCTGTCTTTAAATGGATGTGGAGGAATCCAACAGTGTGTATTTTCCTTCTGTTGGGGACCTCAAAATGTAGTAATGCCATTCTGCTGTTCTAGCTTCTGAATGAAATCTGTACCAAACTCAAGTGAAAAAAATTAGCACAAGCGTAGTAGATTTATTTGGTAGTACAAAGACTGTAAAGTTTCACAATACTGAGTAAGGGTGTAAGAATTAAGCCCCTTTATCAGCAAGAGGCTTAATGAAGTAGTCGCTCTGAATTTCCTGTCGAGAGTATATAAACATAGAGTGGTGATTACATTCTAGGAATAAGAATCTCAAAGGAGATTAAGGAGATTTTAAGTGTATTTTCTTGTGACAGGGAGAGGTTGTTGTTTTTGTTTTGGTTTGGTTTTCTTTCTTCCTGATATAGGATCCAATCTAAGACATCTAAGACTCTTCACCTCAATCCCAGTAGCCCAGACCTTTGAGCCCAAGCTGCATTGGTGGTTACCCACAGGAACAGCACATGTAGCCAATGCTTGCCCACTGGCATGGGAAAACTGTGGCTGCTGCTACTACATTTTAGTACATTTGTGAAATCTGACTGCAAGTTTTGGTGACAGGAAGGGGTGTGATAAAAGTTTCACCCTTTGTCTTGGACTTTGTAAATATTTAAACATGGCTTGAGTAGTTCAACCAGTAAAGTTGTAGAAAGTAAAGGAAATGTACTTATTTAGGCCTTAGAAGTTGCAAAAGCTGAAAAAGGGGAATAATTATTGGAAAAAAGTCCCTCACTTCAAATTATATTTTTACTAGTTTTTAAAATGCTTCCATATCTGCATGGCAATAAATGACCAATGAGCTACTGTAATTTTAGCCTGTTATACAGCAGTAAGCCCCCTCCTGAGTATCACAGTATGTTTGGGATTGGAAGGGACCTCAAAAGATCATCTAGTCCAATCCCCCTGCTGGAGCAGGAACGCCTAGGTGAGGTCGCACAGGAATGTGTCCAGGCGGGCTTTGAATGTCTCCAGGGAAGGAGACTCCACAACCTCCCTGGGTAACCTGTTCCAGTGCTCTGTTACCCTCACTGAGAAGAAGTTCTTTCTCAAATTTAAGTGGAACCTCTTGTGTTCCGGCTTGATCCCATTGCCCCTTGTCCTATCATTGTTTGCCACTGAGAAGAGCCTGACTCCAACCTCGTGGCACTCACCCTTTATATATTTATAAACATTAATAAGGTCACCCCTCAGTCTCCTCTTCTCCAAACTAAAGAGCCGCAGCTCCCTCAGCCTTTCTTCATAACGGAGTACCTAGTTAACACTGTCCACTTCTTACCAAACTTTGCGTGTCTTGCTTTGCTCTCTAGAGAATGGAGGCATTGGTCTAAAAGTCATTTATAGTGCTGTCAGGAAGTGCAAAGCCTTGTTTTAGACCTACGTAAGCTGAGCAAGCTGCCAAAGTGAAAGTCACACATTCAGAAAACTGCTGCTAATCTGCAAATTGAAAAATTGACACCTGTCATGGAGTGAGAGAGTGGAAATACGACCTGCAAGGGCCTAAATAAGCTCTTGGGTGGAATGAACAAAATGCCCAGTCATCTTTTACGAGATGGTTGTGTTCTAATTACAAACTGGCATTGTGTTTTTGATGGTGTTGCTGTTTAACTTCTTCCCTCCGGTTTTGCTCCTGTGGCGTCACCTCTTAAGCCACTGCCAGGGCAGCAGCGCTGTTTTCCTCACGCTTTGAATTTTTGTGCCAGGCATATTTGGCTTATGAGGGGCCAGGAAGGAGGCAGGTGCTACAGCACTGCTGCTGCCAAGTTATTCCATCTTTCTCTACAGACTTGAATCCTGCTGCAAAACCACATCCTGCTTTGGCATTAGAGATCATTTGTCTCTTCCAATCACCAGGTGAACAGCATCCCAAGGTCCCACACTGGTGACCCACTGTTCACGTAGACATCCTGTCTCTCATGATTCCAGGTATCAGGACTTCAGGAAGCTGAGAGATCTTTGCTTTTTCCTCACCATCTCCTGTGTTGTTTTTGAGCTCTATTCAGACTGCATTGCTGTGTATTTAAACACTGTTTTTACTTTGCTCTTATCTTTTGTTTTTCACTTTTATTATTCTGCTGCTTTGGCTGCGCTGAATGACAATTATTTCACATCTAAATTCTGATAGCTTTAGCTGTTGATGAGGTGGGCTGCTAGAAATTGAAAGCCAGTTGCTTTGCCAAGGTTGAGAGATCTTTGAAAGTGTTGAAGGATTTCATTGACAAGCCTTAGTGCTTATCTTCATCATTTCTTTTGCATGGAAGTCATGCAAGGGCTGAGTGTCTTATGAGATGGCTGGTTAGCTGCTTTCAGGCCTGGGGAAAAATAAAAGCAGCTTCTCTGCTGCTCCTTCAGTTCTTCTGAGATTTGAGCACAGTTGTACATAGGCGACTGTCTTGGTTTTGAGCTAGCATAATCTTGCCTTTAGATGAAGGCTGTGCCACACATTAGGTGTTGCACCCTATACCTGTGGAGCATTTTTATTATATTCAGTTTCACCCATAATATGTCAGCTCAGTTGGAGTTTTATATTTCATTAAACATACAATTGATTGTTGTCTGCCTTTCCTCCCTCATGTAATAGTCAAATTTAGATAAGTGCATGGAACAATGACTAAGATCTCCCAGATATAGAAGTGGAGTTGTTGGATTTTTACGGGAATAATATAAAGATCAGTCATAATTCTAACAATAAACTAGATGTGTGGTCTTTATTAAAACTTCTGATTCTGCAAAAGGTGGATCAGCTGGAATTTGCCTCTATTTAGTCTTGAACAAATGGTCTTAAGTAGCATCGATACAGATTTTATATGTAGGGTTCCTAGCAAAAAATAGCATTTTATCTGAGAACTGAATTTTAAAAAATTAGTTTAGTCACTGGTGCAGACCCGGAATAACTAGCTAAATGTTAGTTGTTATACTGATCTAAACTGTTGTTACTCATTTCTGTTTGTAGTATCATAGTGTAGAGTGCAGAGTAGATCCCTTACATGCAAGGCAGCGTGTACAGGCAAATGAGAAGATCCCGTATCTCAAGGAGTTTAGTCTAGTTTCTTATCAGAGCTAGTTTTTCTCGATAAAAAATAGCGAGGTACTTTATTTACTTCTTTCAATGAAACCTTTTCCTTTTACAGTCTAAGTCTCAGATCTTTATACATCACTTTCTTATTGTTTGCGCTTAAAATGGGAGGTGCACCTAGGATTTCGCTCATGGGTTAATGGTCTGCCTTACTGAAGTGTCTAAGTGCTTCACAGTTTTTCTTCTCTTTATCCTCACAGCTACTTTTCTGGAGTAGGGAGATGCTGTCAGCCCAGTCTTACAAGGAGACAGAACTGCAGGGAAGTGTCATCGTTTTAATGCTTTGTGTGTCAGCCTAGACATTAATGTCTAGTGGAATTGTGAAAGGACATCACTAACCAGAAGACTTTTGCCTTGTGATACCTCTAAAAATATGGCTCCAAGACTAGGTTGACACAGGAATTCTGTGGTACAGTAAATTGAGCCATGCTTTTTGAGACCAAGCTGAATGCAAACATTGTGGGTTTTCCCAAGATGAAAGTGAATTTGTTCATATGCTTCTAGCCATAAAAATTCTCTCTGTACAAAAGCTTTATCCCCTTCAAAACATTGGGATCTAGGGAGTCACAAGATTGCAAGTGTTTTGTTAGGCTGAGTGAACTATGCTGGAGGATCTAGGGAAGGTGAGGAGGACTGAGTGAAGATTGCGTAATTGTCAAGAAGGGAGTGGTAAATGGGCAGAAAAGGAGGAATTTAGAGGCGTATCTGCTGCTCAACACTGGGAGAAAAGGTGCACAAATGCTTCCCTTGAAGAGGCAGCTGATGGGAGAGGAGTGGTCGTCTCTGCTGGCCCCTTAGAACCAGTTTTGCCATCAGAGGTAAAAAGGTGGATAGAGACCCTCCACCTTGGCGAGGCAAACAGTTTTTAAACACATTTTCTGAGTGATCCCTGTATTTCTGCCAGTGTTAGTCTGGGAAGACCGCTGAGGAGAGGTCTCCTATACCACTGCAAAATGAGAATAGCAAATTACATTTTATGATGGTAACTAACATTTTCCTTTAAAACTTAGCACTGGGAGACCTCTCTAATGCTTTTGGAGTCAAACAGCATGGACCTTTAGTCTGGAGTGTGAAGAGAGCTGGGGCCTTGCACATTACTCATGAGTGCTGGGAAAAATGTGCTTTAATAGAAGAGATTAATTCCTTGTTCTTACAAAGCAGTGACATCATAGTATGCAGAAGCTCATGGTTTCATTTAATAATAGTGGAAACTCAGCTTGAAAAATAACCAGATGATCTTTTTGTCCCAGTTTCTCTCCTTAATTAAGGATTCCTCATGGGGCACTAGTGAAACACACAAGACTTTAGAATATTTTGATGAAAAAGCACCAGACGCTCTAACTTTCTCTTCCTTAGCTCAGCTGAATTATCTGATTCTATCGGTTCTGAAACCAGATAGCTGCTGCCTGAATTCAGAGACACTCTGCTCCGTTTTTAGAATATGCATTGATAGCTTTGTTTTCTAGGTTTATCAATAATTTCCACTATATGGACATTCTGCATCTGGCCTTAAATTTTCCCCAGTTAAGCTACTTTTCTCTTTGCCAGCCATCTGTCTCAGATATTTGTACATGGGAAAAATCAGCCATATGTGCCCAACTATTTAAAAAAGAAAAAAAAAAAAGAAAAAAAGAAAAAAGAACAGTATTTTTTCTTTAGGAAATGAAGAAATTTCCTGTTTTGGAGCTGGGAATTAAAATTTAGTGTGAGAATAGCATTAGCTCAAATTTACATCACTAGGAAAGATTAAATTTGGAAATGTTTAAATTGGACTCCTTAGCTTTTACGTATCCCAAGCTTCTTTGTAGCAGTGAGTTTTATGCAGTGCCTTAAGAGTCACATTTTTTTATTGCAAAGACAACCTGTAGATGCTGTGAGCTGGTTTAGACATGAAATCCAGACATGCTTCAGAAATGGGGTGCCTGCCACTATAACTGATAAGGATTTTTTTTTTAATTACTTTTTTATCACAGCTGAAATAACTCACTGAAAATACTTGGTTTCTAGTAAGATCTTGGCTTAAATATTATTGCACAGATTTTTTTTTTTTAAGTGTCTAACTGTTAAATCCCATTTTGATATTTTGAAACCAAACTGCAGGTTTTTTCAATTCAAATACTAAGATGCAACTTTCAAAATACTTCAAAAACAAATAATTCATTTGCCCAATTCGCTTTGTTTCAGGTTGGGTTTTTTTGTTTGTTTGTTTTTTAAATGAAAATATTAGAATGCTCATCTTTTCATCTGTATTGGATATAGGGAACCTAGGACCTGGGTGTGTCTGGAAGGATGTAGAAAATGAACAGGGAAGGTGGGGTCAAGAGAGCAGAGCAGGGAGGTGGATTTAGGGCAGAGAAATGAGATAGGAGGGACTCAAAGTGGAGCTGGTTGCTTGTGGAGACAGGGACTAGCATGGGAAGCAAAGTAGCAGAAAATTAGGACTGGAAGCGGAGCGAGGAAAGTGGGAAGGGAATGAAAGTATGAATAGAAGGTAGGAAAGAAAAGAACTGAAGTTGAAAGTGTGGTCTTTCTAGAGCTTTCCTCGCTCTCCTGTCAGCAGGTACCAGCGAGGACCGCTGCCAGAGTCCCTCTGTTCTCTGTTCTGACAGTGCCCCACCTCAGACTGCTTTTGCTTTGGTTATTCTTATCACTTGGGCAAACTCGAGTTGTCTGCACTGAATCTCCAGCTCTTCTGCTCCAAGGAGGTGTCTGTATCAGTTACCTGGTGGGATTTTAGTAAACTGCTATTTATTTGAACCTATGAAGTTGTGCTCTGAAAACCAATATACAAATACTACTAAGCTTCAAAACCAAGCACTCAAAAGATGGGAGATGCCAGAACTTAGTATTTTTTGGGGGGTGAGGCAACTGGTTAAATGTTTCACTAAAAAATCCTGTTCCTGTCATTCCCTCAATCTTTCTGAAAAACAAGAGTGACACTTCCATGCAAAGAAGTATTTTGAGCCTCCCCCCACATAATGCTTTGGGATCACTGGATGGAAGATACAGTGAAGACAATAGTGCCTGATTATGTCTGGAGATGGGAGAAAGTTAGGGAGTTCTGATCTGTTTTCTTGATATGGGAAATTTTTCTGCCGTTTCTTTTTGGAGACTCACTGATTTCCTGCTGTAAGTCCTATTTACACTACAGTACTGCTACCTTAAACTGCTCTTCATCTTGATGTTTATTCCATTTTAATACAAGTTTGTTAATAATTGCAGCCTCATATGGTCTCAGGAATGGGAAGTGGAATGGCTCGGGTCTGTCCCATTCCCTAAAGACTGTAGAGGAAGATTCCAGGAACTGTGTTTTCTCTAGTGAAGAGGGCACACATATATTACTACTTGCAATTAAAGGGAGAACAATGCTGTTAGTTTTACTGAAAATGCTTTTGTTTTACAGACAGTGAGACTAGAGGGAGTTCAATATGTTAAACAGAGGCACTGGATGGATTCTACCAATGCTGTAATGAAAACAGGTACAATGAGAACATTTCACTTTACTGTATTGTATTTGTATTACCCTCTGCTGTTTTATGTGTGGTGATGCAGATACAATGAGTATCTGCAGAGACTCAAACAGAGTGCTTCTACAGAGAAATCTCTTCTTGATTTACTTGTATGTGAATATTCTTTCATGGTTGTGTGCAAGAGACGATTACATTCCCGCTATGCTGTTTTTGTGCTTTCCCTGATGCCGTCCAGAATGCACCAGAACTTACTAAGGAGGCAGCCATTGTAACTTACCCTTCAAAAGAGATTATTTAGCAATGAACTGCTAGAAGGGCTCCCGTATAACAAAGGGTAAGAGCAGTCAAGTGTCTGGTGGGTAGTTTAGTCATATTCTGATTCTTGGGGATGCTACCTACAAGTGTCAAGTCAAGTCTGATAGAGAACTGAAGAGGGTTATCTTGCAAAATATGAAGTTGCTGACTTGATTTTTATGCTGAAATCATGTTTAAAGGTCAAATTGCCTGTGGCACAGACCATGCAAAATAGTATTTAAAATGTATGGCAGTACAGATGAATTGTACTTCAGACTTAAAAGGAATTTATGAATAATGCAAAACATTTAATATGCCATGAAACCCACATTTTACTTTCTGCAGGGGGTGAAAGCTCATGGCTAAACAGAAGGTGAGAATAGCCAAAGAATAGCAATTTTTGTCACAGGGAAGAAAAAAAAAAAAAAAACAAACCAAAAACATGGGCCTGTTTGTTCAATAGTTGTTCTTAGGTGACCAGGAAAGTAAATGTGGCAGAGTTCCCTGCTTCATGTATTTCCTCTTGTACCCTTAAAAAAAAACCACCCTGGTCCTCAGAGATGCAAATGCATCTTTCTCAGCACATTTTACCATCAGCATAACAGGTTGGTTTGGGCTGCTTGTCACCATGAAAATATGTAAGTGTAACAAAACTAATTTTGAAACTCCTAAACACCTCCACACTTTTTTTTCCCCCCTGCTGTTGCAAATGAAGAAGCTTGTGTGAGAAAAATGCCATGGGAAGGCTAAAAAGGATCCTGCAGTCAGAAAGCCGTCTGTAGTGAGAAAATCCAAAAATATCTGTGGCAGGCACTGAGTACTGAGATGAGACCTCAGTTCAGGTCTGTGAATGTAGTGTTGCTTCCTGTAAGGCCATGAGTCATTTCCTTGTGCTTCAGTTCACCTGCCTTCCACAGTGTTATAGACACTAATGTTTTTGGAGTGCCCTGAAGTGTAGCCTGCTCACCACTATTGTGTATGGGAAGAGAGAAACAGAGGGAGAGAATTGAAAGGCCAGCTGCAAAGGACTTTTTGTAGGGTTTGAATGCACCCGTTATATAAAGACCAGGTTTTTTTGTGGATGAATGATTCAATTCTTTTTTGTTGGCAAAATGAGGCTGGCATTATCATGAAGACTCAGAATACTTGATTCTTCTTTTGGGGCTAAAATCAGAAAAACTCTACCCTTAGCCTGTGAGTCTTTTTGCTTCCAGGTCTGGAATGGAGCAGCTGGGAACGTTCTATGAAAATGAAAATGGAGCTAAGGATCTTTTCAGAACTTCAACAGATAACCTGGTTAGGTGCTGGTAGAAATTTCAGGTCTCTAATTGGTTTTTGTCTGCTGTTTTTCATGTTGTCTGCGCGTTGCAGGTGTCACCCCCCCCACCTGTTATGGGGAGTCACTTCACTGTGCAGTGATAAGCCAGAAAGTCCATCAGTGGCTGTAAAACTTCTACTGCTGTGAGAAAGCTACATGTAGAAATGAGATTTGATTTAGCATGCATACTTCCTCTGCCAAATTCACTGAGTTTTAATTAGGAGCAGGACTCCCTACACTCTTGGAACTGCTGTAGTTCAGCATACAGCTCAAGCTTGTTTGCATGCTCTTTTCCAGGAAAAGGGCAAACACAGCTCTTGGCTTTAAAAAGGGAAAGGAGAAGAATTAGGCAGCTCGAGGCATCTCTTAAAACTTGCAGTGATAATAGATCAAATTATTAAACAACTGAGTTATGCACAAGGAAAATCTGACACAGATTTCATGAAGATAAATCATGACAAATCAGTGTAATTTCTCGCTATATCAGGGTAATTTTACCTGTCAGACAAATAGGAACAAGTGGCTGTGACTTACAGGTCTTTGTGAAAAAGCAGTCAAAGAGAAGTTTTCAGTGGCTTATTCTCAAACACATTTTTGGAGGGAAGGATGTCTCAGTACTCTATCCCAGTTGAATAGTAAGAGCTTGATTGGAGGATGAAAGAGCATATGTGTAAAATTTATGGATGACACCACCCTGGGAAGGGTCGCAAGATTCTGGGGGATAAAACCACCTTTCAGAATTATTTCAATGCCCTGGAGAAATGATCTGAAATCAACAAGGTGAAATACAATAAAGATAAAAGCAAAGTACCTTACTTAAAAAGGAGAAATCAAGTACTCAGAAATACCTAAGGGAGAGTAAGTGAGTAGTGTGAGGAAAAAGAAAATCTGGTGATTTACAGTATGCCGGAAATGGAGTATTGATGTTCGAGGCTCTTGTTTTAGTCTGGCATACTGAAGAGGGGAACTGTATGTAGAATGTAAGGTAAATGTAATAATTTGCTTCAGTTAGTGCTGGCAGTGCCTCTGTTACAATAGTGCTCTTAGATGTGGAAAGACTGGAGAAGAGAGAAAACTGAGAAAATTACTAAGGTTTTGGAACAGCAGGACCAGCTTAAGATGGCTTAAGTCTAAAAAAAACGAGTGACAGTGTTCAGTTATGTAAAACTGAGGGCAGTGGTTGGTAGGCAAGATAAGTAATGTGCTGAACTTCACATTGCAGGAGATCCAGATTTGGTAATAGAAAATCTTCTAAACTATAAAAGGGTAGAGGTACTACTGGACCAGCCAATGATGCAACTTGTGGGACTTTGTTCCAAAGGCATCTTGATGAGGCTACACTCGTCACGCTTGTCAAAAGTGAGATAGCTGAAGGATCTTGACAGCCTTCGTGTGTGGGAGGCATCCCTTAGGCCACAGCAGCAGCCCCTGGCTTGTGCTGGACTGTGTCCGTGTCTGGGAAAGAAATGTCTGTCAAACTGTTCTGAGTAGACAGAGTCTTGGGTGCTGTGTCAGGCTGGGTGTGAGCCTGTCCGTAGTCTGGAGAAGTGATGGCCATAACAGTAATGTCTGAGCTCCCTTCTGATGGGTTATTTAATCAGAAATGCTGTATGGGGAGAGAGACCGGGCTGTTTCAGGTAGAAGAAACCTACAATTATCATCTAGTCTAACTGCCCAACCACTTCAGGGCTGACCAAAAGTTAAAACAAATTATTAAGGGCATTGTTCAAATGCCTCTTAAACACTGACAGGCCTGGGGTATCAACCACCTCTTTAAGAAGCCTGTTCCAGTGTTTGACCACTGTCTTGATAAAGAAATGCTTCCTAATGTCCAGTCTAAACTTCCCCTGGCACAGCTTTGAACCATTCCCATGTCCTATCACTGGGTACCAGGGAGGAAAGCTCAGCACCTCCCTTTCCATTTCACCCCTTAAGGAAGCTGCAGATCCATGAGGTCACCCCTCAGCTTTCTTTTCTCCAAACTAGACCAGCCCAAAGTCCTCAGTTGCTCCTCATAGAACATTCCTTCCAGGCCTTTCACGAGCTTTGTTGCCGTTCTGTGGATGCACTCAAGGACCTTCACATCCATCTTAAATCGTGGGGCCCTGAACTGCACACAGTACTTGAGGTGGGGCTGCAGCAAGGCTAAAAACAGTGGCATGATCACCTCTTTTGACCAGCCAGTTATCCTGGTTTAGCACACCCCAGGATGCAATTTGCCCTGGTGCCTGCCAGGGCACACACTGCTGACTCGTATTGAGCTGCTGCCAAGCAAATGGCAATACTCGAGGAGGGCACAAATCTAAGTTTATATGTATGTCTCATACATTTTCATTTAAGTTGGTCAGGAATATATAACCATCCTCAGAGCCTTAAGCAGAAGAAAATCTAGAATCTACAAAAAGTATCAGAAGTGATGTTTTTTGGTTAGGTTGCTCTTTGCTGCTTGTTGCCATCTGCCTTGGAATCCAGGATTTCATACTTGGGAACTTCTGTCAGTAGCTAAATAAGCTGAGATTTTTCTGGCCAGACTTCAGTGCATGTCCGTTGTTTTCTGCATATCCAGACAAGCAACTGTGTCTAAACCCAGCTGTAGCAACAGCTGTTTGCTTCACCTCAGAAGCAATCCTGTTTAATGAGCAGTAGAGTAATTTCTTGGTATAGTAATTCTTCAAGTGTAGTTTGGAATATATTTTGGTGTCCCTCTGGATTAAAGGTACACATTGTGAGTATGTCTATCATAAAAAAAAAAAATGAAATGTGCGATTTAATATAGATATTAGTGGTGCATTTTCCAAGAGGCGCTGCATGGGAAATTAGATGAATGGCTGTGTCTTTATCTGTTAAGCCTTTTTTATTTTGTTTTAGCACTGTTGTGCCTTGAGCCTTTATCACGTGCAAGGTGAAATCCTCACTTGCACAGCAGAGGAGCAATAGCAGATCTACCCATCCACATAGACCTCCAGAGGAGGCATTTAACATTTCATAGCTGTAGTGATGCCCTTCAGAGGTGTAATTCTTCACATGTTAAAGGGTAGGAATATGATGAGATGCTTGGAAAGAAGTAATCCCAGTGAGATGGATTGAGCTGTGTGGTTTGATCTGGATCTGTTGGTAGGGTCTCCTTATCAACACTGCTGTGCAGCAGAGGAAAGAATCTGCCCCTTTTCATTCCAATTCTTAACTGTGATTGTTATTTTGCAGATCCCGAGCTGCACGCTTCACAAAGCCCCCACTGAAACAAGTTGTTGACAAAACCATGTGGCTTCAAGAGGTTTCCTGGGCCACAAGGATGAACTATGACTGTGAGCTACAAGAACCTGAGTCACTTCTCCAGAGGTGTTTCCTGGCTGTTACAACCATTGTTGATAACAAGAGGCTGATCTGAAGCTGTGTCAGGATTAATTGTGTATGGTTTTGAGTGCTATACTTTGATTTGCACATACCAGCTACTGCTGCTCATCATTTTTGTGCACGTTTTTGTCTATACCCTGTGCAATTTCAGTGAGATAACACAGTTGTCAAGCAGAGCAGAATTTGGCACATCATGTTGACCAAGCTTTCTTTTAAGCTCTCCCTGTGTGCCATCTTAATGTGGTGTCTTCACGTCATGGATCTGGTTGTCTGTAGCCAAATGTGATTGTTTGCTGCACAGACATGTGAACACAGTACCTCAATAAAATCTGGCATTTGTTTGTGTTGTATTTTTCTTAATTTATCATTTTATTCCACCTTTATTTCCTCAGAAGATTTTCACAGATCTTAAAATTACTTTGATGGAAGAGTTTTCCAAAAGCAAGTGAAGTTAGTAAAAAATGAAGTTCTATGGGGATTTTTTATTTAAATAGCTGTTTTCATAGGAAATTATAAACACTGAAATGAATTGAAATAAAAATCCACAAATGTTTTGCAGATTCTACATCAAAATATCTTGGAATATTTATTTTGATGCAAACTTTAAAAATTTTCCAGTAGTATTCCAGGTCGGAGCACTAATTTGTGAAATCTTGAACTTCCTTCAGGTAATCAGAGAGCTCTAATTGCACATTTTATTTCCCCAGAAGTCTTAGAAACAACTAACATAGTCTTAACTGTCATATTTGAGCTTCCAAGTCTTTCAAGCTTTCAGGCTCCAAATCACGAACAAGAATGATAATTATTTCTTTTTATCTTGTGAGGGTTCTTTAAGATCAATGATCAAAAGAATTTCTAGAATAATTAACTGTGCTGTTTATGTGAAGGCAGTAGATAGATTATCTCCTGCATTTGCAGATGAAGCCTAAAATATTTACCTACCATGTCTCTTGTGTTTCTGGTTATATTTCAGCTTTGGAAGACCAGGTTCATGTCTGCTCTTTGGGAGTGACATCTTTGTGCATGATAGTGCCTGAGATTTAAATTTCTTGACAGCTGTCCAGTGTTATGCATCAAAAGGCTCAAGTGTTTCCAGTCTAAGCTACTCTTAAGTCACATTACTTGTGTGAAAGATGCTGATGCCTCCAGAAGAAACAGAGATTGTGATACATGTTCTTTCTGTAACTATTTGCATATACTAGCTCACTAAACTGGCATTTGCTACTGTGGACTCCTAGAAAATTAAAACCACATTGGATGCATGAAGAAAATACATTTCTAATAGAACATAAAACTGGTCTTTCAGTCTCGTAACTTTGTTGATTGTGACTGTCAAAGACCATAAGGGAAAATGATTTATGATTTTTGCTACCTGGTTTCCTTTGAGGATCCCAGCCCTGAGATACATGTTCTGGAAGTCTGTGTCATTTTAAACCACTGAGAAAAGACTTGCAGATAATGAAAAAAAAAAAAAAAAGTTATTTCAACTTCATACAAACTTGAACCAGCACTCTTCTAATTTTTAAATTTTAAAGTAATAAAAGATATAGTCTATTTTGAATGTTGCAGATAAAAATATCTTTGATTTTTTGTCATTTGGGCAATTTCTACATGCTTGATTCAACAAGTGACAAGGTTATTTTTCCCTCAGATATTGGCCTTTTCATTTGTGTTGAGTATCTTAAAATACCAAAGTAACAGCAGAAGAGTAAAACCAGAATGCAAAAAAATGCTTCTGGTTCTTTGCCTGTGTCCAGTGTCTGTTTATGTTTTCTTGGTATTGTTAGGAAAATTCATTTATTTGCCTTTTTAGCTGTTATTTTATAATTGAGGCTTTCTAAATGTCACAAAAAAAGTGCCTCCCACACTGCTTTGATGAGGGGATTCAGTGTGCTGCCCATAACAGCTTTCAAACATAATTTCCAGTCGCAACAAGGGTGGCTCCCTGTGCTTAACAGGCATAATAAGGCTTAATATACCTGTTAGGCATAGCCCTCATTTACACCCAGATGACATTTTATGTTTGTTTTACAATAATAAAGCAAACTGAGGGCTGTGCTGTTACTGTCAGCCATACCAACACTAATAGAGCTCACAGGAGTTGCTATGAAAGTTTTTTATTGTTTTTCAAAGTTGAGGGATTTTTTGAATCGTGAGGGCAAAATAAAAATGGGAGAATCGTGAAACAGCGTGCAATATGTTTCGCAGACTATAAGATACAGAAAGTGTGCTTTTGTGTGTTTAGAGCAGTACGAGCAGCAGGCCCTGGCTGGTTTCACTGGGACCAGACTGGGGCCTACTGGTAGTTCTGGGACTGCCTGCAGCTTTCCTTGGACTTGCACTGGCACCAGTAGCCACTCACTCCGAAGTGATTCACTCTTCCCATCCTTATCATTCTCTGGATATTTCGATATTAAAGACTGGCTGTTCACTTGTAATCTTTAATCTGACTTTGGGTCTAAATAGAAAATACTATGTCAATGGTTCCACAATATCAATGACTTTCGTAATTAGTCACCTTATTTAAGTATAATTCCTGAAAGCTTTGGCCTTTGCAATTTCTAAGTTATGGACGAAAGGCCAAATGAAACTCACAGTTTTACTGAATGAAAATAATGTCTGTTTTCATTGTTTTCCTAACGTGACAAATGCTATGGATCTTTAAGATTGTTCCATCCTTCAAGTTTTGGAGAACATGGGTCAGGAAAATCATAAAGATTCAGCTGCTTCCTAGGAGTACAAATGAGAAGCTTTTAAGTTTTCATCTGTTAGACTGAAGCTCACAGAAATCCAATCTCTCTTAATTTGAGGTAAGGAATTTAAGATTTTGTCACATAGATTTAGAAGTTATTATAGCTATAAGGTCAGAGGAGTGGTGCTTTAGTAGGTGTCTGTGGAAGATCTATTATAGTAATTATTTTCTTAGCCTTTTTTTTAGAAATTTAAGAAAAAATGTAACTGGACTTCATATTTTAATAGATACTGAATAGCTGGATAAAAATCCATTAATATATTGCATTAAAAGCAGAGGATGAGAGAATTCTGCAATGGACAAGTTTTTGGAAAGTCAGTTCCTAGCAACATGAAGCTATTTCTGGTTCAAAAAAGAGATCTCTGCTACACCAAGAAATTGAAAAAATCCAAAACCTGACCTGAACAACCACCAACGATCAGGATCTGTCGCAGTTCCCAACCACCATTTGTTCCTGGAGTAGATCTTTGGAAACAGAGTGCTGGTTTCTAGTGGTCGACAGGATAACTGCACTTGGCTTCTCTTTGCTGTCATTCTGTTGTTCCTCAGTGACCTCGAGAGTGTGGTCTACAGGTAGAAATAGTTGATTTTTATATATATAAATATGTGTGTGTGTCTATATAGCACATTTGTAGAAAATGCCTTTGTATGGGAAGAATCTATCCAGGTATTTTTGAATCCATGTCTCTGAGCAATGTACTAAAATTCAGGTATTAGTTATGTTATACACTTGCTACTTAAAAACATATTTTTAGTCTTCTCCATTATTCGTATGCTTTTTCCAATCCACATCCTTTAGAAAAACTGTTGAAGATCCTTGCTTTATGTACAGAAGAGTACGTTTTGATGGCAACAGCAACACAAAGTGTTGAAATTGATTTAGTGGAGACAATGCAAGTACAAAGAGCTGCACATAAGCACCTTTTTTGCAGCTGATGTTTCAGGACACTCTAGCTGAAGAGTATCTTATGAAACCACAGCTTCCATTTCCCCCTTGTTAAAAGTAAGCTGGTGGTTACAGGGGCTGTGACTATTTTTAATGTTAAGGACCATGATTTTTCTCTCTGCTCCATCAGGAGTGCTGAGCCCTACACCAGCTGGGCCAAGCAGTGTCACCGGGAGTTTTTGGGAGAAAATGGCTTGTTCAGGCTTTTGTTGGCTGTGGACGAACTGTGGATGCACAGGAGCATAGAGGTGGTGATGGGGCAGCATCCTGAGCCTCCTAAGCCTTCAATTCCAAAAGGGTGTGCTGAAGCAAGGCCCAGAATTAGAAAGAAGCAGCAGGGGAGAGAGGGCAGCTGGCTGATGAACATTATATGTTGTCGGTTGTCATGTTTACTGTAATAATCTGGATTCCACAGGTAACACCTTTCAACGACAAGGTGCTTTGCCATTATCACTGCCTCTGTGTTCTCCCTCTTCTTTCACACAGTAGGTAGCAGATGGAAACACTTCAGATGTTCATGTTGGGTCAGACAGAATCAAAATGGCTCTGCAGGTGGCTTTCAAACAGCCATGAGACTGGACTTCACCTGGGAAACCAGAAAAACCTCATGGAAACCAGGCCTCAGGTCAGAACCATCCCTGCCCAACACTGTGACTTACCCCAGGGAGGACAGCGAGATATAACTCTTGTTCCTGATAATGACTACTTGGTTCTGCAAACAAATGTAAGGTAAGTACGTTTCCCTTAATGAATGTACTGCAAAATGGAATCAGTATTTTCTCCTAAGTGCATCGACCACAGAAATTTCAGTAAATTGAGTCTGCTCTTTGTACAATGCTGAATCAAAATGTCAAACTCAATTATAGGAGAGGAAATAAAGCAACATGCTGCATACCAGCAAGTTATTTATGAAATACTTGAAATTGCCAATGCCATAACTACCTGTGGGAAATGAGAACAGACAAGAGCATAGATTCAGCTGTGGGAAAATTGACTCAGAGCAACTTGTTTGCAAAGTTTTAAAATTCAATTTTTCACCCCATCTGAGCTTTATAGAGTGGTTGCATCCATCAGCCTGTTATTTGTTTTGCAAAAGAGATGGTTTAGGTGCAAAGGAGAGTCAGAATTCATGCATTTGGGTTTTAAAAAGGTAAAGGAACATGTTTTTTTTTTTCAATGCTATATTGTTCTGCATTTTGCTGTTTTCTAAAAAGATCAGTCACCCCAAAATCCTTTCTACAGAGGAGACAATACTGCAGCTGAATAGTTTTTTCTTTGTATTTTTAAGCAGAGATAAGTACCTTATTCCATATTTTAATGATACTGAGAGATAAGGTGCAGTGACTTTAATGTCACATGAGGTTGTATCTAAGTGCTTCATAATGAATGAAAAGCCACATATTTCCAGTGAAATAAATAGCTTTGTTTATGACAAAGGCAACAAGTTAATAGCATCTCTCCATGATTAAAGGGAGACATCAGGTAACTCCAAGAAATACATTTGGTATTCATGAAATACATTGTTTTTAGAAGTAATAATAACAGTTTGAGCCACAGTTGGGAAATCAATGACTAAAGTTGTTGGCTGTAATGGCTACATGTACAGAACTATTCTGAGTAATGTGATTCTTCTAAAGGGCAAGTTATTAGATCCTGTAATTTGTGAATATTTTTTATTTTCTCCAATGCCATGGGAAGGCGGGAACTGGGAAAACAAAGGTCATGAGGTCTGGTTAAATCTCTTGCAGAGGTGGGTAAAGTAGTACATGTGTCCTACAGATCCTTTCTTCTGCATCTGAAGATGAACATACTGAGCCTGATACAAAAATAGGAGAGAGGTGTGCTCGAAAAGGGAATCCTCTTCCCCTCTGACTCCACTTTTCATTCAGGAGTGGTGATTCACCATTGTATCCTACTGTTCTTTCTTCTGGCATTTAAAACACCCAGTCAGTATGGAAAATAACTCACATGAATGTCATCTGCTCATAAGATCATAAAGTTTCAGCAAATCTATGCCAGCCATGCGAGTGATTTCCTTCAAGTTTTGATGAGCTTTTGGGTTTCAGCTTTTGGCTGTGGCTCTTCACTTCGCTGCTGATTAGCAGGTTAGTGGGCGGTAATTGGAGTAAAGATCTCTCCAGTGCATCACAACTGGAGAGCTTGTTCTACTTGAGGAAAATAATGTACCTTGCAGGTTATCAACGTGTGGTATTTCATATTTATCAGCTTAGCAACAGCAAGTGGTATGAAGAGCTGAAGACTCCTCAGTGGTAGCAGTAGCATTTCAGTGAAGTAATTTTCTGACTTATTCAGAAGACCACAATATCTTCAATAATAACAAAAAAGAAGTTGCAAAGTGGTTGCACTGAGCAATCACTCCCTGGTTTTAGACAGGGGATGTGGAATAATACTGGAACTCACCAGGTAACTGTTAAGTATGAGCCAGCCAACAGTAAAACCATCGCATAACACGATTCTTCGTGCATCTGCTTGCATGTCTTTTTGAAATAGCATGAGGAAGCATAAAATATCCCATCACAGAGAATAATGAAAGTGCAGAGCTCTGTTTCAGTGATATAATGGGACTAAATTAAATCTGGAAGTTACACTGGGGAATTCAAACATGCATAGGGGGATTTCACTGGCAGATTATTGAGCTGTATCTGAACGGTGCTGAGCATCCGTTGCTGATCCCACACAGTAACGTACAGGAAAAGGAAAAGGGAAATAGAGGAGCAGTAAGCATGCACAGTGGGAAAGGATGGAGATAGGGCTCTTTCTACAGTGTAAATCAAATAATTGGAAGCCTGTGGGAGGCATTGGTCTCTCTCATAATTTACACCAGAGATAAAATCTGTAAAATTATGTTGATATGTCTTGTCAAGGACATTGGGCAATAAACATCCAGGTCCAGCTTTATCATAATCGCAAAGAAATTCTGTGATTTAAGCTCATTTGGGACAAAGCTGTGAGGTGTACACCATCTGTTTTCTTGTGCTATTTGAAAAGCACATAAAGAAAGAGGAAAAGAAGGACCAGGTAAGACAGGAAAACTTTTCATCCAGGACTCATTGATCCAGCAGGGATGCAGATGTGCTGCAGCAGCAAAAGAATTCAGTAGTGGTTGCTTTCACGTTATCCTTCTGCAACCACCAAAGCTCACGCTGTTGTACTCAGCAATGCTTGCGTTACAGTTGCCCTTGCAACTTGCTTTTAATGGCAGATCACATGGCAGCATGACACATCGTCAAGTGTTCACATCCAAACGTTCATACACTTCTGTACTTTTTTTGCTGTCTAACGTGGCAACAGATATGTGGAAGATTTTTGGGAAAGTTATTTTCAGCCATATAGAGTTCAAATACTTCCTTGTTTCTGCCTCAGGGGGGAAGAGTGTTTGTGCAGATTTCAAGTCTCACAGCATAAGATGATTCAGAGAAAAGTACTTTGAGTTTTGGCTTCCGGCTCCTACCTCCCCTAACATTTACACTTTTCCAAATTTTCCTTCTTTTTCAGGAACACTACATTTAGTTCAGTACCTAAAACTGGGGTTTGAGCGGAAAATAGACTAATCCCTGGTAACTTTCAGAATCTAAGCTCTTCTGACATGTTTTAAGGTACATCTTGAAACTGATTTGGAATTTTAACAAATGTTTGGGAAACACATAGGCTTTCCAGTCTAATGACTAGGGAGAATATGATCCCACAGTATCAAAGATACATAACAGCCTTTTATAGAACAAGTTTTAAGGAGACAGGAATGCTGCACATGCTTAAGAAAGGAACTGGAAGGAAACACCCAGGAGCACACATTTCTCTGGCAGTTAAGAGCAAACTTACTGTATTGTTAAGCATAAATTGATCCTGAGAATTAGATCAGTGCCTATCCATTATTTTGTGCTAACAAGGAGCATAAGTTTAAAAATAATAGTATCTCTTAATAAAACAAAAATATCACAATCGTTGTTTCTTATTTCAGTATAAGGAAACAAAGTTGTTTCATGGTGCAATTACATTATTAGAAGCAATTTAAATGTTATCTAGTTCTATAAAGAACATTATTAATACATGTCTAATGTACCAAGAATGTTGCTGCATTTTGTACTAATTTCATTTTCAAATACAAGAACTTGCCACATAGAAGCCTTGAAACCTTGAATAGCCACTAGCTGTTGGTGTTTGCTGTTTTACAGGAAATATTGCTTGTTTACAAGGAAATAACTTCTCACCTCACTGTTTCTGCTGTGACTGCAGCTCCCAGGGACTTTGAACATCACATTCTAAAGCCTAAGAGTGTCATTTGACAGGACCGTAAGCATTTCTCAGGCTTCTGCTGTTTATATGGATTCTGGGCCCTTTCCTGCACTTCAGAATCCTTTTCTCCATAAGGAGACACTGAACTTCATGGCTAATGGAAGAGCGCAGGCCTCTCAGTGTGGAGAAGGGTTCTCAGGAGCACAGGGCAGTTTGGTACAATACCTGTGGATGGGTTGTAAAGAATAAAAATATACACAAGATGCACATAGCTGGTATGTAACCAGGAACTTGCCTGGACAGAGCGTTAGAGATGGTGCAATGGGGGATTTAGGTAAATACAGAATTTTGTGATACCGCTATCACAATGGAGGGAATGTGGCTTTTCCTGTGAATCACTTCTGCTTGGTGCTTCGAGCTGCTTTCAGGAGAGGCAATTGCTCTTCAGCTGCCAAGGACCCACAGCTGCAGGTTCCACTTCGTACCTCTTGACTCCCTTTCTGCTGTGTACCTGCATCCCTGGCAGACGATGTTTGTGAAGCTGGACCTCCAGGGAAGGACCAATAAGCAGGTCACTAGTGCCGGAGAATAGGCAAGGTGGCAGAGCAAGAGAGAGCTGCTTTTCCACAGAGAGCATCCCCGCGCTCCCGCTGCTCACAGCTTTGCTGCCTGCTGTGACCAGTGGAGAACTGGACCCTCACTGAATATATTCAGACATTTTCCATTCCTGTGTACTGGGGCTGAACAAAATACTTAAGGTCTACCAGGCAAGCATCGCATGCCCCAGCCAAATTAATTTCCTCCATTTTCCATTGCAACAGGAAAAAGTAATGAGAAATACTTGGCTACTGGTACTTTCAGCTACATCTGTTCAGCCTTCCAGAACCACACAGTTTATCTGGATGCTAGAATATCAGAGCAAAAGCCTCTTCACCCGTTAGTGCTCTGAGACCAGCTATGCTGCCCTTCTGTTTCTACTGGGAGCTCTTGTAATATCTGCCAAACATTTTTGAAGCCTGTGCTTAAACTCCTAGGAAAATACACACTTGAGTCACCCTTGGATGCTGGTGCGTGACCCTGAGCCTCCCACTCTGCATCTGTGATTTGAGAGTGGTTTTGCCAGCTGTGAGCAGGAGGGGCCTGATGCTGCCTCATACGCGCCGGTCAAAGTTGGCCTTGGTGCTTTCAGAGCCCCTTGTATGAACGGCTCTGAAGATTATCAGAATTATGCCTTGAGTCTTAACTAAGTATTATGATCCTTCTAAATTAGTCACTTCTCTGTCTTTTGTGCTTTATTTTCTCAAATAACTCTTAGCACATATTTAATTACTTGCAGAGTGGTTATGTATCAAGGTCTGGGCCAGAACGTCTGCTCTGTTTTGCTTGGTGCTGCATGGTCCCTTTCCCCATACTCTTTTCCCCAGCCTGTCCAGTGTGTTACAAGAGTAGATAGAGAAAGAACTGTGAGGTTTTCATAAATCCACTGAGTTAGGAATTTTGGGGAGAGGGGAAAAGGAGTTATTTGAAGGACTTTTATACAAAGGAATAACATTTTCTCACCAATGTCTGATGCAGCTACCACTTTTGAAGTACCAAAGTCCCATAATTTACAGGAAATGTACAATTACAGTAATAATATTTTCATTCAAAACTTCCTGTTCATCTAAGGACATACTAAGTACCTCCTTGAAACTCAAAAGCATCTAAGTGATACATGGGAGCACACAGAAGAAGAGGTCCACTGGGACACCCACAGGACATAGGTGTTTCGCTGCAGTTGACATTGGTGACATTAGCACTGAGATGCCTGAGATGCCCTTAGACCCCTCTGTCCTTCCTGTCTCAAACATTTCTTCAGAAACTCGTCTGTTTGGGTGATGGTATGGCGGGAAACCAGGGGAGTGTGAAGCTCCTCTAGTAGTTTGAAATATGGGCTATGAACACTTTTATAGGTACTTGGACTGTTTTTCTGTGCCCCTGTTGCCTCATTTCTGAACAAAAGTGAGTGATCCCAGGTATGCTGGAGAGGTGATGTCTAGGAGTCAAGTACTGGCTGTTCCAAAGTGCTCTGCTCCTGAACCCAGTCATGGTTGCTAAGTAACAACAACTTAATTGTCTCTTGTAACTTTGACTAAAGCCAAGCATTTAAAAGCAAGAAAGTGAAGCGCTAAGGACAAAGCAACTCTCCTGCTGCCCATGTAACAAACCAGATTTGGTACTAATCTGTTTCCTAGAGCAGAGAAAGATATTTGTTTGCTGTTCCTCTCCACTAACTTTATTGTTCCCAAGAGCATTATAAAGAATTATGTTAATTGCTATGGTAATCGTAACAGGAAGCAATTATTTTCAGCAAATAACAATTTGTTCACCTTCCCAAATTTGTTTGTGACCACATCTGGCCTTAGTCCCAGACTTAAAACATTTTTCTGGAAACTAAAAGCGAACAGATATTGCCTACTCTTTGGTGGGGAGGGCTTGCAAATCTGCATTCCAGGGCCATTTCCCTGGCCAAACCCCAAGGAGAGTTACTTTAAAATCTCATTATTTTTGTAAACATCTCATTGTATTGTCAGGCGTGGCTTAGGGCTGCTTTTTATTTGTGATTGGTAGGTTGGTGTAGAAAAAAATGCAAAACACCAGGACCTGGAAAAAGCTTTGAATCCATGTAAAAACTGGGACTGGCTTGGTTTCACTTGAGATAATCCACAATGTTGCTGTTAGTTCCCTGTCTGAGGACTTTGAAGAAGATACCTATGTAAATATCGATTTAGGAGAAAATCTTAGGAGAAAACATTACCGGGCAAAACTGTTTGCTGTGTTAACATATGATTGTTACTGTGCAAAAAGATCAAATATTGTGGCATTAATGCTACCAAAACGTTATGGAATGCCTCACAGAGACATTAAATGATGTCTAAAGGTCAAGTTCTATACGTTCATATTGTGCATCGTAGCTTTCCCCTGTGTTCCTTTTGTTTCAAGACTTGTATTTTACCCAGTACTGCTTGATAAACTACCTTTTTTTTTTTTTTTTTTTAATCTGATGTGCCTGACCTAGATTGAAGATTTTTGTTGATAAACAACTGCAGCTGTGTTCAGCTATTCACAGCAGGATTCCTCAACATCACTAATATTCAATAAACCTGGCAGAATGAGAAATCCCTAAACTACTGATTACCAAGGTGCTGTGCTGTTCACATAAGTAAACTGGGAAACATTTTGTCCTTGTTTTGTTCTAGGTAAGACGGATGGCATTTTCTGCTGTGTCTGTGCTCTCTAGGACAAGAGCAGCACTGGGAATACCCTGGGGATGCTGTCAGCCAGCCAGGATGGAGGTGCAGACGGGGGATCGATAAGAATCGATGCCCCATTTCCCACCAAGATTCCACATTCAGAAATGTTCTTCAGGGGCTCCAGAGAAGTACAATCCATAGCTGGAGGCTGGAGGAAGCACGGCAAGCTGATAAAACAACAGGGAGCTCTCACTGAATTGGCTCACTGAAATCTTACGTATGTACTTCCATACGCAGCCCAGCTTCTGTTTGCCATGACACAAAGATATCCTGAATCCGTTAGCTATGTTTCATCCCTGTAGCAAATGTATTTTCTCTACAATGCTAAATAATGTTGATGTTTTTCACTGCTACTTATCTCTAGTACAATGATTTATGGTCCTGGGCCTGGTAGCCAGAGTAAGTAGATTTCCCATGGGTTTGCTGACCGAGAACATTTGCTGAGCCCTGAACAGCACAACACAAAACCAGAGTGTTAGGGCCAGATTTGCTTTTAATCTCTGCTTCACTGTATGTGCCAGCAATTTGGAGGAATAACTGACATTACCTTGATATCTAGCGATCTGCCTACACATTTTTATGAGCAGACATGATCTCACTCTGTGCTTGCTGGGAAAGTACCATCTCCAACCAGCAGGTTAGCAGAGCCCTGACTCTGTGCTGATTCTGCATTTGCTCAGCCTCAGGACTGTGCATTCATCACCATACAGCTCGTAGCCAGGCTGAAACGGGCTAGGATTGCTTAGGAGAGGGCTGGAGAAAAGAAAGATGAGCCAGTCTTAAGTAAGTTGAAGTGAGGTTTATAAAACAGACTGTAGCCTACTTCTCCACCAAGCCATGTGAATTAAGCACTTTGCTGCATCTCTAGATAATTTTTAATATAATTAAAACTCTTACTTAATGTGAATTAATGTGATTGGAGTCAGAATTCATCTTGCTAGGTGTTTTCTTTAAATGAAATATAACCTAATTGTACATAGCAATTGTCAGAGAAACTGTATCATAACTCCTTCAGCACGATTCCAGAATGTGATCCTAATGGTTTGGTGTTCTGGACAATACGATGCTGCAAGTTTGGCCACCATGTGATTTTTAAGTGACATACAAAACATATGTGAACTGCCACTGTTGTCTTCCAATACCTGTTTTTCAAATAGCAGTTCTGTTTTCCAGTTTTGTTTATGTGGATCAGAAGGGTAAAAGACTGAAATAAAACAGCTTTTCCAACAAAGCCATGTAGTTAAAACCTGACACTCAGCCAATAAAGAATTCCCCAGTGGCCAAATGAAAACTGAGGAATGTTGAGGGATATTAGTGACATGCTAAGTCATCTCTGGCTCCCAAATTTGAAACCAGAATTAGCTAAGAAAATAATTGCTTTTTTAAAGTAAAATTTTAAAAGACACTGAATTATTAGAGTGAGAATGTGAAAGACAGTTGGGAATGCGAATTAATTAGCAAAACGGATATGTAGGTCATGAAAATCAAATTGTTCAACAAAATTGTAGCAATGTTGTTTTCTTTCCTCTTCCCAGACAATTAGCAAATCAGATCACCTCTTCATTTTACCACTGATGAAAAAGCTGAGAGAGTCCCATTCTGATGTGCCAAAGGATTGTAAGAGGAGGCGTCCAGCCGTACAACCTGGGTCCTGCCATTGCATCCTGCACACTCACCACTGACAACTGCTCCCTGGATACTGCTCTGAATACACCAGGCCACTGGCTTGTGATAGCTAAATCCTCTCGGTTTGCTGGGATTTCTGATCACCATTGTGGACTTGAAGCACAAATGATGGGTAAGATACTGTACCTAGTATTGCAGAGCTAGTAAAAAAGTAGGCTACTTTATTTCTGCATTTATAAAATTGGGTTTAATTATCAGGATTTTAATGCATCTTCCATATTATGTAAAGGACCATATACAGTTCTCCTATGGGACTGAACCAGCACCCTCAAAAGATAAAGACTGAGCTGTTGCAAATTATGCTAAAAATGCAATTGTCTTTAATGTTGGGCATACAAATCTTATTCTGTAGGGGAAAGGCATAAGAAAGCTCATAGTACTGGATGACTAGCGAGTTACCTCCACAGGAACTAATGTATCACTATGAGCCTTTCAGATTACCCAGAATCTCACTGGAAGGAAAAGAAAGCAGATAATTTCATTAGCCAAACAGTATAAATAATAATGAAGTAAATTGTCCTTTGAACAAGCCAGTGATCCTCAATGTGCATACGTACATGTTGGGAATACGGGAATTTTAAAAATGCTTGCTAAGTGTATATCAAGCATCCACAAAAGTGATTTCGTCTTTATTTTATGCAGTGCAAATGCAATTCTCTTTTCCTATTCATATTCCCTGTTCAAGTGAATAAAAAACATCTTAGACTTTTAAAAATGATAGTATTAACATGAAGAAAAATAGGCATCTTTCCTCTGGTACCATGAGAAAGCTCCGATAATAATTTCTTTAAAGAAAACACATAAATGCTATTAATCTAAATTACCAGGGAGCAGAGGAGGAGGCCAGCTAACAACTCATTTATTGTTATAAAATTAAAGGATCCTGTTGTGCATATGAGCGTAAGTGACACTGGGATAGTTAAGATCACATTAAGAAGCTTAAGAACCAAGTTCACTATTCCAGTGTCCATACCATGATCTCCATGGCTTTTAATTATTTCATCATGGCAATGTGGTAACCTCGTTACACAATCCTGCTTCCAGTTTCTCCTGGGAATCCCTCTCTTACCACCTCCTTGCTTTTAGCACTGGCTTTGCACCAGTCCTCCCTCCCTCCCACCACTTACCTGCTGTGCTCCTCCTTGCTCTTAAAGCACGTTGGACTGTTTTTCACATGAGTAACGAGGTTGGGTAAGATGATTACTAAATGCTTTGCCATGGTTTGTCTCCCAGGAGCTTGCACAGATCTGGGTGGAGACTTTTCTCTACGAGAGCTACATTAACAGTCTCCTGCTCAACCATGTTTGCCCATAGACTTGTTGATTCAGTTTTTTTTGGTAATCATTTCCATGAGTTAGCCTGGTAGAGCACTCAGGCTCAGTGGTTTTTTAATTCCTTGTAGCTCCTCTTGGAATGCTTTTTAAATCACACTGTTCAGTGAGGAGCCAGTCAGACACTTGTGCAGTTTTGACCGTCTCTTCTCTCCAGCAGAGAACAGCCCTGGTGTGGACCTGTGCCTGTCCCCCTCCCTGTGTGCTCCCCAGCTCCCTTCACCTGCCTTCAGCCAGAAAGAAGTAAATACAAGTAAGAACATGAGGTGGAATCATACAATGTTCTAGGTTAAAATTAAAATACAAACTAGGCTAATTTTAGGTTTACATTAGCAAAAACCCACACCCAAACCATTCCCCCAACCCAAACCCTGCTGTACAAGCAAAATAGTTAGAACACAGTAAATATGTGTAAAAGGCAATTTCTCTCCAGCATTAGGTGTGTACTATAACATATGGCTTTCTGGTATGGATTCCTCTGAGAGTCCTGAAAATTAATTGCAGTTAACAACTACTCTTATTTTTAAAAGACTAGGGTTTTTCTCCTTCATTGTGTAATTGGTAGCAATGATGTTAATTGACAGGGTTTCTTTTTTAGTTTGCAGTTCTAGTTCAGGACTGCTATGGATTGCCACACAAATAGAGCACCAGACCTTGAATAGGGTTTTGCATGTGCTGCTCTTGTTAAAAGCAAAAGCCAGTCAAAGGAAAAACAGAATAACACAAGTTTTATGCTGGTTCCCCGCTGTGTAGATGGGTGGAACAGAAGATGTTCTTTCAAACTGGTAATTGAGGAAAGGCAAGGAACAGACAAATGTAAACTTTTCAGCAGTGTGCATGATTCAGTATTCATTTCAAACGTGAGAACTGCTGAATGCAGAATTGCTGAATTGCTGTCTTGAACCTGTGCAAAGGTTCATTTCCACCCCTCAGCTACCTCAGAGTGCCCACTGCCAGGTGCTTTGCAGGAAGGAGGTTAAAAAAAACAGCAGATCAGTAGATGGCTGGGGAAGAATAACAGTGTGCCAATGGGGGAAGGAAGTTTATTCTTTAATCTTCCTGGCTGTGTCCTGAAAGCAAGAATCTCGCTTATGTTTTGTAAAATCAAGCAGATCTTTCAAAAGCGAAACAGATGCAGCTGCAAGGGTAGCATTTTCTCACCTTGTTTCAACTATCTAAAAATTAGCTGGTTTCAGCTATTTGCTCACACTTCTGTAGCCAATGGAAATAATAGACAGCAACCAGCATTTGGCAATTCATCCTGGCCCAGGAGACATATTTTACCCTGTAGCAACATGTGTTCCTGCCATTTGCTGCTGGAAGGGATGCAGGTGGCTGTCCTGGAGCTTAGACCTCCTTTCCAATATTTACAGGCAGATGAGATGAATCCGAAATGGCAAGATTACTTACCATCAGCAACAGATGAACACTGAAAAGCAAAGAGATGCATGAAGATTTTGTCCATCTCATAGTTCCCGCAAATGTTTACGGGAGATAATCAACTGCAGATCAACTCACACTTCAATAGATATACTGTATTGGTCCTACATCACTGAAATTAGCAGAAAAACAAGCAAGCAAGCGTCCATTGGTACTGGTATGAGTAAGCAAGGATTCAAAACTACCCATCATGAATGCTGCTGGTAACTTTGCCTCCTAATGTTCTCCCTGCTCCTGCTACTCTCCAGCAAAGCCACCACACATGTGCACAGTGCCAGGAGGAACATGGCTCTGATACATGGGCACACCTCTAGCAGAGAGTAGGTTGGGGACATTTAACATTTAAACCGCAAGCAGAGCTGTGGGATGGCATCACTGCTTGTTAGAGTAGAATGAAAATCTGTCATATAAGGGTGCACCTCAGGCTCTGAAAGGTCCTAATGTTCCTACAAGCCGTAGATGGCTATTTTACTGGAATATGGTCCAGATATTGCATTGATTAAATATTTGTTGTGTGGTCTGAATGGAAGAAATGCACTAAACCATTTCTTAATTAATGAAACATGCACTTAAAAAAAAAGAGAGGAAAACAGACAACCAATTAATTTACTAGGAGAATGAAAAGTCAAGACAAGCTTGCTTTTTAAGAATTGCTGTTATGTTTTACCTGCAAAGTGTCTCTCTGCTTATCTGGAAATGTTCTGAACACCCTGGAAGTTTAGGCTGCTTTAAGGAGTGGTTCTGAAATGCAGAGTGTGTTTTTTACAATGTAAAGGTCTGCTTGAAGAAAGAACATTTTGTCTTCTGACAGTCAGATTCTCATCATGTTGACCAGAACAAAACCTTTGAGCAAAACCAGCCTGCTTCACCAAGTTTCTTTTAGTAGCTCTTGTCCATGACAAATGGACGTTTTACTTTATAAATGCACATTATACTTATTTTTACAAGCCATCTGCACTTTTCACTGCTGCTCATTGGTGATTATTCCTCTTGAAAGGAAAAGATCAGAGAAATTTATGGACAGCATTCGCCATGAATCCTTCCTTTTCCTTTAGGGCATTCCTGAAATGCAAATGATGAGAACAGAAATGGTTCAATACTCTTTATGACAGCTGTTTGTGTCAGGGTTAATTAAACTCCAGATATTCCTGGAGAGAAAGTAGTTGTTATTAATAAACACACCTGGCTTGGATTTTGTAGCACACAGTCTGATAATATGGCAGAATAAAAGACTGGTAGCTGGCGTGGGCTTTCTTCCCAGCCAGGTTTGACTTTTGCACTTAAAATGCATTAAGTGAGTTTGTCTTTTCTGAAGGTGGAATTCTGACGTGAAGCACAACCTGTGAGCCACATTCCCTTCGGTCAGAGACTGGATTTGAATGAGAAGGGTGGGATCAGCATCTACTGTATAAATACAGTTTATGTACCCTTACTTAAACTATCAATTCATCTTCAATAATTCAAAATTTGAAACATGCAAATTATCTTCTAAAGACCCAGAATGAAAACAAGTCGTGGGTTTAACATAAGGCCTAATCTAAACCAGGGAGCACTTCACGGACACGGGTAATCACATTGCAATGAAATCGGAGCTAACGGAACAGGTTATCACTGTAAAACCTGATTGCTCTGAAGGGCATGTCCGCTTCTGCCTTGCATTGCCCTATCTCCTCCTCCCAGATGGTGAAATTCCAGCATAATCCTAAATCCTGGCATTGTGTAGCAGGACAATTGCACACAGGAGGAAGCAGCAGGGTGTCCATTTGGGGCAGAGAGCAGTTAATGCGATGCTGCCCGAGGGACTCAAGCAAGAGCACACCTGGGCAGGCACCTTGACAGTTCTCAGCTCTTCTCAACCTTCTCCACTGTGGGAGAAGAAGGTACATTTTCCATGTGGGACAGGAGATAAAACAGAGGTACAGAGAAAGGAATCATGTAAGACATCTGTAGTAAATGAGGGAAACCAAATTTCCTGACTGTCAGGGCTCTGCAAATGCAAAAAGCCCATTTTTCCCTTGGTACACTTTAATACAATTTACACTCTGAAGGGTGAAGGGTGTTTTTCTTCCTCCAGGATTGCAGTGACTTGCATCTTGCTTGTTTGGACTGCTTCATCACCAGCGCTGGCTTGGAGCAGTCAGGTTTTCAGCAGTTTGACCGCTCACAGCTGCCATCTGGCAGTTCCACATAGCATTCTGAGGAAAAGGCAAAGCCAAACTTCTCCAAACTTAATCTCATGACAGAGATTTTTGTAATTTTTAAAAAGTGCAGAATTACTACACCATGGTGCTGTAGCAGAGAGCTTGCCATTATCTCTTCTCAGCAGGGACACAGGAGTTGCTGTTTCTCTCACATCAGCACTTCATGTGCCATAGAGGTCTGGCTCTGAAACCGGGTGGGATTAGCTCCATCTGACAAGGTCTACCACAGAGGAGACACTCCTGGGAGATTCAAAGGAAATTACTGCCTTTCAAGAACTGATTTACGCCAGGAAGCAGAGTCTTTGGCATCCCATCTTGTTTCCCTTACCTGAGGTAATGACCACTCTTATAGTCTGTGATAATGGACAAAAGGGACTTCTTGCTAGAGAATGCTGTGCAGGAGAAACAATATTATTTAAAGCCTTGCTGGAGGGCATGTGTGCGTGTACAGGCACTGGCTTTTCAAGCACTGTCTTACTGACGCATCCTTCCTCAGCGTTAACGACGATGCACGAGCTGTCCCACCTTGGCATGTCCAAAGGACAAATGTTTTATGTACAACAAGCTCTTCACTGAGTCTCTGTGGTACCCAGAACCACAAGTTCAATGTGAGTGAGAAGAAGTCTTAGGCTTTACTACAATCATAATTAAAACACTTTAACTCAGTAAAACAGGGCCTCAGTTTGACCAACTGTCAGGCCAGATCCCTAAAGTCAAGTGCTGTGAATTGTTTTTCTTCCACAGTCTTTATTGCTCTCCTGGTTGCAGGCTTTTAATTGGTTTCTTTGAGAGATGCTTCTTGACAAACAAAACGCCACAGAACTGGCACATGTTAGCATCCTTCCATTACAATGTTTGCCATTTAGCAAGTCATCCACCATGGATTCACCCTGCGAGGAGCAGAGTTAGTCCCTTGGGTAAACCCATGCTTAAAGGGCTGTGGGGTTTCCATGGGTGTTTCAAGTGCCCATCTGCATAAGCGGGAATATGAGTCGCCTCCCCTTAACTGAAGGCCATGTCCAGCAGAATACTATTATGAAATTTTTATTTCTGGAAAAGAAAAGGAAATCAGGTTTCATAGCCTGGTTTTAGTCCCATATGTGCTTTTATTTTCCCAGACTAGGGATTTTGATTGCAAGAACCTCTGCACAAAGCTCTTTTTCCCCTTGCAACTTTGCTGATGTACCCAGCGGGGTGCTGATGCACGGTTGAGCAGACAGGGGCCATGATTTCGGCCATGAAACATTTCGATAAGAGTGGTGCAGCAGTTTTCTATGTCAGACTATGATGCAATATAAAAAGCCTTTTTCTGTTAGACTATTTCAGCTTAGGTACTTGTGCACTGTTCATGCCAGCGGCATTTAGAAAATGACACCGTGCTGCACCATGAAAAATTTCTCAGTGAGGGCAAGCTGTTACAAAAGCAAAACTCAAGGTATTCTGGATAGATGTGAAAACAACAGCCACCAGCTGTGCTTTGAGATGGACCAAATGAAAAGACTTTGAGGTGGACAGCTGAGAAGCCCCAATGTTACTTGGACTAATCTAAATTCCTGCATCAAAAAACAGTGGAAATGGGGATTAGTTTCTATAGTAGTTGCAAGGATTGAGCCAGTTGCAAAGTGCAGTTCTGTGCAGCACCTGCCACTGCTGCAACACACTCCCAGTCAGCTCGGGCAGGGTGTGTGGCTCTCCCGCTGCTGTCACAGGGAGCAGAGGCTTCTGCTTGCGAACCAGAGGATTGCAGCTCAGGACAAAACTCCTCCAAGACAGAGCACGGCTTCAAGCTGACAGAGATACTTAGCACTGCATTGGCTTTGTGTGCTCTGGTGTAAAACATTGCCAGATCAGGATGCTATGTTGTGCAGATCTGTGGTGTAGAGGCACATGATCACGGAAAAGGGGGAGGGAATTAGCATTTAAGTGAAGGTGGGATAGAGAGAGATGGCTTTTCGAGAGCAGAGGGCTCCTGGGCCATGGATGCTGTGTGTGTGCTGTGGGCGCTGTGTGCTGTGGGTGCTGTGTGTGTATCATGGGTGCTGCACACCTCAGCTCTGTGCTAGTGTGTCCCTTGGAGCTGGGAGTCTGACCCAACTGAACAGGGTGTGCTGAGCTCACTTCTGCTCTGCCATCCACAGCCACAATGCAACCTACTGGGCTGCTTTTCTGGAATTTGTTCTGATTTTAACGTTTCTTTCTGTTTGTCCTCTTCCAGCACAGAGCTCCAGAGCAGAGCTGTCCCTCTGCCCCTCCATGGCTGTCCCCTCCCACAGCAGCTGCTTGTCAAACAGGATCCCAACTGAAGCAGCAAGTAGGTTTAGCGTTCTAGAATCTGGAAACCGCCTGAGTGATTCTTTGCAGATCTCATTTATTTCCTGTGTTTATTAATATACGTGTGATTTCCAAAGCACAGCTCTCATGGAAACATGAAGCATATTCTCAGAGCTTCTTTGCTGCAGACAGAACTTGTTCAAAAGAGTAAAGAAATACGTTTCATTCTTTAAAACTTGGTGGGTTGTTTTGTTAGACACAGACATCACTCACAGCACACATTTTTAATTAGTGGCTCTCTAGCAGTCTTGTTACCTCTTTCACTTGCCTTACATTGAGGACAGTTAATTTCTGTGTTTATCTGGTGTACTTGGGATGTACATGATGTGCTAATGAAGAGGGAGAAAACAGTAATGATGCTTAGCACTTATTCCATTTTGCTGCATGAATATTAACTGATGAAACTTCACAAGAGCCCCAAGGAATAGATTACTGCCATTATCTTTCTATTTAGGGTAACAGAAGCAGAGAGCTGAAAGACAGTATGAAAAGGAAACAGAAATGCACAGATGTATTTTTCTAAGCTTTTTTATAGCAAATGAAAGAAGCCTGTAGATGTTGTTTATAATTCTGCTTACAGTTTACATGTAGGTGTAGCAGGAATATCAAATCTTGCCTTCCTCTGGCTTTACTGGGAACTTGATAAGCAAGGAGCAGAAACACCCTTAGAATTTAACAGAAAGGTGAGAAAGTCAACCCATCAGGAAGGATTTTTCTTCCAAATGTTTTATTTCAACAGGCATTAAAGATGGTAAAGACTTGGAAACAGAATGAATAAAAATCACTTATCTCAGCGAGGCGCTGCTTCCTTGCCCTTCTGCTTTCCTCAGAATTAATCATCCTGCTCCTCCATGCACAGCCCTGCTCCAGTATGTTCTGGGCTGCTTTTGTGTCACGTGCAGATCTCCACCTCACAGTCCCTGAACCTGTGTTTTAAACATAAACTGAGCACGAAAAAAGGGACCTGGTTTTGGACAGATGATGAGCACTGGCTGTTCTATCATCCAACCTTTGAAAAACTCTCCAGTTGTTCTTTAGTGATTTTGAATACATTTAGTTCTGAAGAGCAGAAATTAATCCCTTCAACGGTTCAGATACTTCATTCTCTGATATAATAGCATTACTATCCTTGAAGAAACACAATACATAAATGAATTGTGTAGCTCGTCTCCCTTGAAAGATGCATTCGTCCTTTCCAAACAGTTACATTATGTGCTTAAAATCCATTTTTAATTGAAAAGCCTCCCACTGCCTGCATGCAGGTGTGGATGTTTTCTGATTACCACTAATCAAAGTTGAGGGCTGATGCGTTTCCTGTTCAAGGGAGAGCGAGATAAACTCGTGTTAATGAAAGAGGGGAAGCAATATTAGTCTCAAGGCTTAAAATGGGTGGACTTATCTTGACTTCCATTGAGTTTGCAGAGACTGAGTGAAAATTGATTTTAGATTGAGCATGTTCAATTAGATACAATGTTCTTACAAACAGTATATAATGAAAAACGTGTTTATATAGTTAGTTTATATAGTGTTGTCTACTCTGCAAGTTGAGGTATGAATGTAACCATGTCGGTTTGCCTTCTTTCTGTATGAGGAGTGGTGCTGTGGTGTCTTGTGGTTTAGCCTTTGGATACAACAGCTGAACTTGGGGCCAAACACGGAGCGAAAATGTCGCCACAGCTGATTTGCCAAGACAGCGTTTACTGGTGGGTGAAAGAAGAGACCTGATTAGAGTTTTGAGGCACTACCACTAAAATGGAAAGTGCATCAGCATGACAACGCAGGTAATTAAGTTCTCAGAAGTGAAAGTCCTGCCTCCTGCTTGCCATGAGTGTCCCCGCATTGACACCATATGTGGTCCTGGTGGACTTTTAACAGGCACCCTGGGTAGCCCATACCTCTACTCTCAGGGACTGCCCTGAGAAGCTTTGCGAGTCCTTGCACCACCAGCCAGTGCACACCTCACAGCTGTCCAGCTGCTTTGTTGGCACACCAGTGCGAATCTGGTGTGTCTTGTCAAAGTAAAGGGTTAAAAATTTACCTGGCAT
This sequence comes from Patagioenas fasciata, assembly GCF_037038585.1. NCBI lineage: Eukaryota > Metazoa > Chordata > Aves > Columbiformes > Columbidae > Patagioenas > Patagioenas fasciata. The sequence continues at coordinate 22,261,449 of NC_092525.1, read as the reverse complement.
ATAGGAACCAAAGTTAAAGACAGACTAAAGAAAACAAAGCACATCATCTGTAGTTAGTTACCTCTGGTTTTAACAAGTTTTTCAGGGTGTTCTTCTGATGTACCTCAAGCTATAAAGTAACTTGGAGTTGAGGGCAGGTTCTAGTAACTATTCCCAAAGCTGAAAGCGCTGCTGAGGACCCTGCCCTCTGCTCTGGTCATCAGTCCAGTTGGTACTCCAAGTTCACTGAAGTAGCTACCTGAGTACAGAAGATTTCTCCCCCCACCCAGAGTCTTTTCTCTGAGGTGTTAGCAAATGTACAAATATTACTTTGGCATCCAAGGTAGACCTGCCTTCTTCAAGTCCTCCCTTGAGGTACAACTTGCATTCCTTAGTTAGCACATTGCTACTCCTTGTATTATCAGGGCTGCCCAGGTGCTTTACACATCATACACCGTGAGAAACAGCGGTTGTGCCTACCCCTTTGTGGAGTTGTGGCTTCCAGCTCGTTGTGAGTTTGACAGCGAGTCTCTGCTGGTGATTTTGCTGCCTGTGTTAGGTAAGTGCTTTTCCTCGGTTAATGTTTCTCTCTCCACTACTCTCCGCTTATTATTAGTCCTGTAGTCCTGCCACTGCAGCCATTTAAGGTGCAAAATGCAATGTGTGACAGTAGAGTCACTGTGAGAGTTCCTTGGTTACAGTAAAAAACAATTAACATTTTCTCATGTAGCTGTCACAGCAAGTGCTGCAGCTCCCATTTTTTTGGTGGATTTTGCTGTGTAATGAGCAGCAATTTGGAGGAGACTACAACCACACAAATCTGCACTCACGGGTCTCCTAGGGCCAGGGTAGCGTGTGCCACTTGTGGACTCCTGCCATGTCTGCTGCCTTCTTTGATGGAGTTTTTGCTCACTACCAATTTAATGCTTTGTATTTTTTGGTTCCAGAAGGAAAACAGTGAAATTACTTGCATCAATGGCCCAATACATTTTCATTTCAGTAAAATAAATCACAAGCGATCACAAAAACCTGTTCCTTTTGATTTTTTTTTTTTTTTAACAAGGACACCAGCACAAAGCACTGCACTTAAATTGTTCATTTGACCTGAACTGGCCCCAGTAATTTTCTTGGCAGAGGAACCACAAACCCCATTAATGTAATTTTATTTTCGGAAGTGAGCAAATGCAAATATGTACAGTGTCAGTACAGTCAATCTGAACCTCACTGCAGCTTCTAGTCACTCTGAACCATTCACAGGCAGAAATCTTTCTAAATCTTTCTCTCCCTTGCAGCTCCCCCAGGTACTTTTGTGGAAGGTGCCTCCCCAGCAGGGTCTGGTAATTGCCTGTGGGCTTCCAGGAGTCAGTAGGGCAGGTGGATGGGGCTGATCTGTTGTATGAGCCCATCAGCTTTGGAGAGAGAGGCTTCGAGCAGAGACCAAAACACGAAAGCCATGGGATCCTAGCAAGGATGAAGAATATTGTTATCTCATCCCTTTGCTTTTTAAAGGAGATCGCTCCCTCTATTATATACAAACCTATTTATTTCTCTTTTTGAGTCAATGATAAAATGTGTCTCTGCAGCTTTTATTTTCGTTAGGCTGCATTTGTTACTTGCGTCAATAAATCATGATGTTCAGCTAAATGGGAACTGTGGTCTGTTAGCCCTAGGGCTCCCACTGGGGCCATCCCCCTGTTCTGTCTGACAGGAGCAGCCGGCCCTGGGAGATGGTCCCTGGGAGTGCAGCCGTACCTGGGAAGCCCAAAGCAAGGGGGTGAGGAGCTGCAGAGATTCTGGAAATCCTTCCAGTGTTTGCTGGAGCTACCAAGCTTGGGATTTTAAATTGTGAACTCTGAGACATGAAGGATGAAGTGAATATTAATTCAGTTATGGATAATATATGGCTGAAGGTGTTCTGGGGAGGGTGATAAAGCAGCACTGACCTGACAAGGGCAGCTCAGAGTTTTAATGCAAAGAGGAGATGGCAGGATGTGCAGACAGGATCCAGTGGTTTATCCCTTGGAAATCTAAGAGAATTGTGTCAGTGAAAGGGGTTTGAGAACTTCTGGTAAATGCGGCCCTTGAAAGGAAATGGGCTGAGTTGTTGGGTTGCACCAAGAACCGTTTTACTGAGCTGGGCAGGTGGGTGAGTTCTGTTTTCACATGATCCTCACTGAGCCTCCTCTGATTTCTTTTGTCTGAAATGGGAGGTTTTGGCTGAAAAAATGATATACCAAACCATCTTTTCAGAGGACAATAGATTCTCTAACTCATCAAACATTTAGAGGCATGGTTACCAGATTAGGGCTGGAAAACCATTTCAGGCTGCTTAGGCAGATCAGCAGCTCTGGCCCCTTGGCTGTGCCTCCCCGGGGGGTAACAGAGCTGTGCCATCTGTGCCAGCAATGGACACTCTGCCACAGGCCCCCTTTGCTGGGGAACTGGACCACAGCTGCTGGAGAGCTTTCATTTTCAAATAAAAGTATTTTAAATGAAATCAGGATGTAGTTCACTTTATAGCACCTCTTGTAGGACAGAAACTGAGAGCAGCGGGTTTCCACTATTTGCCTTTCCTCTAATTCCAGGTATTATTCAGCTGGCTGGGATTTCTGATGCAATCTTTGTACTGGAGTGAAAATAGCAGCTTATCACATGGCAGGTAAATCTCTTTTCTTACCAATAAATAAATAAAGCAGTTAATTTCTAGCATGTCGCAATGACAGCACTAACAATAAACATAAAGAGCAGTTACACTTCAACACAGTTGAAAAATAAATGTGGGCCAATCCTTATCACTAGTATAAGAGGCTATTCTCATTTATTCTGCCTCTCATTGAACTGCATTTTCATACTGACCCTTTGCTAGTTTTCTGATGCTGAGCAATCATATCTTGTCTGTGCTTCCCAGTGTGCTGAAACGACTATTGTTCTTACCTGGTTGTAGACAATGCCCTGCTGTAGTCAATTCAAAGCAGATAAATGCTTGAATCAAGTAGAGCTTCCCTTAGACTGCCAGGACTCCTGCTTCTGTGCTGCTGACTTGTTCTTGCTTGTATATTGTCCTTTTACTACAGTCATTCATTTTATTTGTGGTGATTGAGGAAATAATGAGCTTTCTGCTGGAAAATAAACACAACAAAAAATTCCCTGTGGCAATTGTGAAGCCTCCAGCAGAGGTTAGATAGGGCAGATAGCTGTCAGATACAATAAATACAGATAATTCTGGCTTGGGACAGGGAAATAGACTGCATAACCACAAGGCCCCTTCTAGCTCAGTTTGCTCATGTTTCTATATAGCACATATGTTATTAATGTGCATATTAGTGTCCCAGTGTGGTGCATTTTAATATCACACATCCTGCAATAAAATTTTATTTCCCCAGGAGAATATTCATACAAAATGGCCATGTGCCATCTGCAAAAATGAAAAGAGTATGACTTTCCCATCTAGCTGCAATGACATTTTCATGACAGAAAACTGGTGAGCAGTGGCTGACCTGGTGAAGAGCAGAGCCTGGTGTGAGTGCCTTGCTGTGTCCTCCACAAGCCTGGGGCAGGCGTGAAAGCAGTGCCCCTTGAACAAACTAGGAAAAGCAGAGCCCCAGGTCATGGGGGGATCACGAAGGATTGGTCCACTGAGAAATAACTACATTTCCAAAACAGAGAGAGGCTTTATAGAAATGAAATAAAATTGAAAGTTCGATTTGTTTAACAGGAAGATATGAGCTGTCAGAGTCTGGACTGGTTGCCTAACTTGATGGATGCTCTCACTGGAGCCCCAGCACTTCCACGCTGTTGGATTCGGGGCAGTTCTTTGGTTACGGCTCCTGGATGCTAAAGGGGAGGAGAACTCTAACACCTTTTGTGCAGCAAGACCCCACAGTTTAATCTCTTTGGCCTTTAGAAAGAGAAGTTTCAGCCCTCATGTCTTCCCAATAAGAAATGCAAAGCAGGTCTCACTCAGCAATCTGATGCTGATTACCTTCCCTCTGTTCTTGCACTAGGCAGGAACAGTGCAAATTCCTGGAAAAGAGCTAAGCCCTGCATGCAGCTCCAGCACCAACGCCTCCGATGTTCCTCCTCCCCAGGCTGCCTTCTCTATCCTCTGAGCCCTTCTGGCGGGCAAAGCCAGCACCTCTGCTACAAAGATGGGATTGTTCAGCACGTGCACCAGGCGTGTCCCTGAATTATCAGATCTGCTCATATTGGCATCTGGTATAGCCACAATAGAAACCGTGAGAAATAAAATATGAAAGCAGCGTGGCCTTTCTGTATTTGTGACTTTTCCTCTTTTTTTCCCCAATACAGATTAGTGGTATTTGCTTTTACAGTGCCACAGGATTTGATGATTACAAATCACCACAGGTCCTTACCAGGTTCCCAGCTATCTAGCGTAAACTCTTCATCCACTCACCACACTTATGGCCTGATTTTCTCAACTTTTGTCTGAGATCTGATGGTTTCTGTTCATCTGCTGGATCTGTGTTCTTGGTTCCTCATCTGCCCTGTCATTAGACTGGTCTCCAGTTTCCATAGAGACAGCAAGTCTCACCTTGCCCTCTAAATCAGGGTCCCTTTGTTGTGTTCCATGACTGCAGAAGGACATTAGTTTGCTCTGGGCACTCAAATGGAGAAAAATATGTATTTGATTCCCTCAGCATAACAGTAATTTAGATGAGAGCAGCCTCAGACTACGAAGGGACTTCAGAGAGCAGATTATTGTGCAGAGGTCACTGCACAGAGATTTTAATGAAATGGAGTTTCATGGAGCACTTGACGGCAAATGAAGGCGGGACCTTGAGGTCTCGAGAGGAGACGACTATTCTCATTCCTCCAATGCAAAAGCAACAATGTCCTTAATACAGAAAGCCAGAAAGATTAAGAGACACTGATTATAGCTCCCAGGCATTTGCTGTGTCTGCCGTGACCTGCACCCCATGTTCACATGAGATTGGCTGTGCATGTTCTCCCCCATGCTGCTGCATGTGGCTGACAGCAAATCCACCTGTGCTGTCTCCTGTGCAGGAGGGCAGAGAAACCAGCCCCAAATCTCAGCTCCCCTTTGCGCTTCTCTGCTAAGGCAGCGGGCAGCAGAAATGCAGAGATCTGCTGGAGTGGCACCTGGAAGGGAAGGGTGCAGCAGGGCAAAACCACGCAGCTCCATGTGGTGGTATCACCCGGAGCTGTTGGCTGCCAGAAACCGGTCCAGTTGTGTTCCCTGTGCTCCTGCAGGAATAAAAGAAAAACAGAGCAATGTTTTAATCCTGTTAGCTCCGAGTGCCTAAATGCCAACTATTAGAAGCCAGCACTGGTAGCCAAGGGAACGGTCCTCCTGCAGGAAAATAAGAAAAACACAGTTGAACAGAACACAAAAGGCTCACCAGATCATGGGAACACTTGGGTTTTGTTGTGGGGTTAGAGTTGTTTGTTTTGTGGGGTTTTGTGTTTGGTTTTTTGGGGTTTTTTTTTTGTTTGTTTTGGTTTTTTTTTTTTTTTAAATATAGATTTCCAAGCACTTAGACCACCTGCGATCTGAAGTGCTAGGGCACTCTTCAGCCCTTAATGGGTTCTTGGAATGCTTCAAACAACTACTGTGATCCCATCAAATAAATGCACAGCTGGATCTCAGCTAAAAAAACTTGCTCAGCTTCCAAAAATCAGACCTCTCTCTGTGTGTGCACCTACTCACTGGTTCAGCCCTGGCTACAGACAGAAAGTGAAGAAGCCCGTGCTGAAAGACAACATTTCTGAACCAGCTCTCACCTCTGCTGCCTGACAGGGACTCTGTGCAGGCCCTTATTTAATAAATGTACATTATCAGGTGTGTGTTAGTGCTATAGGGGCATATTCCTGCTGGGAGTTTCACCCTATATGGGTTGTAGAAGAATTAACAGAGATCTTGAACTTGTGAATGATTCCTGTTTCAGGTTGTCCACCTTGCAGATGTCTGAGAGCTAATTTGATCCGATTCAGGATTATATTTCAGGAAAGACCTGATCTGAATACACCATGATCTGGATCTGGTTCCTTTGTTAAATTAGCAAAATGGGCTTTGGATTGTGATTATTTCCCTTAGGAACACACATAAATGGGAGAAAACTCAGGAAATCGTCATCTGTTTCACTCCGGAGCTAAACAAGGTAGTCCAGCATCTCTAAAGAGTCCTAGCAGGCTTTCTGCTGCACACAGCGTTACTGTAGGTCTTGCTGCACTCTGGAGACATCAGGAAAGAAAGCAGTTCAATATGATGCTTTCCTGGGATCAGGAGCTACTTCAAGGGCCAAACTGAATTACTTGTTCTTTTCTTTTACTGATGGAGCAATGAGAAAAAATAGAATTCACTTTGAATTAATTAATCAGTCGATCTCATTTTGTATAAGGACAGGAAAGTTTTAGCTAGAAATAATTCCTCTGCTATGCAATTTATTCTGGCTCATTTTTGTTGTAAACCTGCCCTTGTTTTTAGACTCTCTAGTATTTTGGTCCTGTTTCTCTTCAACAGCTCTGCTATGAACTACCTTCTTGGGTTGTTTGGGCCAAGCCGAGTTACGCTGCAGTAAGTCCTTTACAACAACCACATGGGTCTCAGCTGAGGGAAGCTGATGCTTGATGTGCTGCAGAAAGTGTTCAGCATCCCTTTGGTTTTAACTATATTCATAGGCTAAGCAATATTGCAAATAGCAATTTCTAACAAGAAACAGCATTTTTATGTTTGTCACTTACTAAGTTCAAGCCTCCAAGCACAGAGAGTACTCAATCACCTCCTCTCCACACATTCATCTGATCAATTTGCAGTGTCATGACAAAAGCAGAGAAGAAATATCCCATACCCCAGATTGCACAAGGACCTTTCTGAAATAAAATTTTCCAGTATTAAGGCTCAATCTTATTAGTTTTCAAGGTTATATGTTTCCCAGTCTCACAATATCTCTGATTCAGCCTTGTGAACAGGAACTGAATCAAAAAGCTTTGTTCTTTCATACTTAACATCAGAAGATGTTACTAACTCTCTTTCTGTCACCTTATGTATGTCCCCAGGCAATATTAATGCCTTTCAAGAGCACTAAGCAGTGAGCAGCCAGAAACTTGCTGCTCTCCAGCAGTGTGAGCAGCAGGCCCCTGAGCACCAGGTGTCTTTGCTTGCCTCTCTTCGCCATTTCCCCAGGTCATTTGTGCTATGCCCTCTGACAAAGGACCTCACCTTGGGCTCTCCAGAGGGCAACATTTCTACTGGTGCTTCTAAGATTTATATAAAACTCTTTCACAGTTTGACTCAAAGTTGTCATTGACTGTTGCAATGACAGCAAGTCTTCTGGCTCAGTACTGCAAAATGCTGAGGGAAAGTATTCACTGAAATCAAGTGGAGGTTATTTATTCAAATAATAGATCAAAAGCCTTTCTTGAAATTGTTCCCCGAAGATTAGAATGGGGAAAATAGTACAAAATGTTTCCAGGGCTCTGCTGTGGTATAAATATAGCCTTAGGTTGTAACTTGTAACTGCATAATGTCTTAAGGCAAAATCATCCTGCATTTGAAAGGACTGAATGCTTTACCTTCTTACCTGAAGATCACTAGGGACACGTACAGGTACTGCATAAGAAAATACATTCTGACCATAGGCTTTAGTTTAACATACATATTAGGATGGCATTAGATGAGGAAAGGAAGTTCATAGAGAATTAGAACTAATCACCTATCTCCTATCATGTATAAACTATATTAGCTAGCGTTTAATTTGTGTTGCAGTTTAAACCATGAATGGATTGGCATAGTCACTACAGTGTGATAGAGTGATCTGGAAGTGTCCATAGTCTGTTGTGGGAGCAATGAACAGAACAGTCAGCAAACATAACACTTGGGCGTTTCATGCTGTAATACACAGAAAATGGAAATTACAAAGCCAAGTACACTGCAGAGACATTTTGGTTAACTGTTACATGGTGTGGGAAGCTTTTACCATTTGCTGTAACAAAACCTTTGTGCTGCTCCTATAAAACCCGTCACTTGTATTGAATTTGTTCACACATTCTGTGGTTTTTGTAACTAAGTCAGTCCCTGGCATCCCCTGGTATCAGCCCCTGAGTTCTGAGGAACGTGTAAAACTCACAAAACCCAGCAGAAACTTGGAATAAGCTCAGAGTTTCAAAAAGATGTGAAGCTTTTTACCTGAAATTATATAATCTCTCTGAGAGTCAGTATCTGTTCATCATAAACAACAGCCTGAGGCAGGTTTGGTTGCTGTGACAGCTAATGCCACTTTATTTCAGCCAACCTGACAAGTAATATACTATATATTTCCTTTGTACCAACTGCAGAACAAATAAGCAAAACAATGCCATAGAGAAAACATTCCATTTACAAAAACAGACAAAATAATTTTTCTGAAGGTAACACAGCAAGACTGCTTGAAGTGTCAACAGTGCCACAGCTTCTTATAATATTTTCTCTTCAGCAGTCATTAATAACCTTTGTTCTAAGGTGGCTATTGCATCTTTCCAGAATAATATTCCACAAATATTATTGGAATGGCATTCAAAGGCCAGTTTCCCATCTTAGTGTTTCTTGGCTTGTAAAGAATCGACAAGTCTTTGCCACGCTAAATATTGTTTGTAGAATAATCAGTCTGAGCCTCTACTGATGTCGTGTGACCTGAAATAAGTCAAAAGCTGTTCAATGCTTTGTCCTCCCTGCCTATCTCCTATGGATATAATACAGGTTTCCTTCTCGGGAAGTTGCAGAAAGGGTTGTTGCAAAGCTCCAAGAGTTTCCTGTGTAGGAAGCTCTACAGGAACATGGTTTGATTCCAGTCGGAAGGAAACCAGCTCACCTCACTTCTTTTCAGTGTTTTTCATGAGACAATTAAATGCTCACACCAGACCCTTAAGTGTCAAACGAGGACTGTCAGAATAAGAAACTTCTAACTTAAATTCAGATTAGCTGCATCTTCAAGTTATGAAATTACATCATAGTCAAACAACATTTTCCTTTGCCAGCTCTCTTACCCCAGCTCCGTATGTAGCGGCTCTGTGAGCTGAACAGCAGCTCAGTGTTTCCAGTGATTCCTGGGGTGAAACACACTAGAATGCTGCGGTGACAACTGCTGTGTAAACACGCAGGGTTTTCATCTTCTCTCTCTCTTCTGTTTTACCAGGAGGCTCTCCATTGCTATGAAAAACTCTCTAGGGTACATTTAAAGCATTGCATTTCAGTTTTGCATAGACAGAATGAGATCTTACAAAGAACTCCCACCACACTCATAAAGTGTATGTATGTATCACAATTATGCTGCTCACAAATCCCCATGTGAAATCAGCACTCCAAAGTGGTCTTAATTTTATAATTCCATATCACATAAATTTCTTAGCAAATGATCTAAGGGAAAAAAGGATTACAAAAAAACCCACAACTGTATAACAAACCCATATTACCATTTAACAAACAAAACTGTAAAACAAAGTGTGTATGTAAGAAGTATATTCATTGGAATGAATATACCTTTGGTTATTATAACCATTGTTAGATTAGAAGGCAATAATAACAAATTAGAAATATGTGATATAGTCTGAAATTAGTCTAATTAGTGGTTACTGTGTTTGCTTCAAGTGTGGATATTGAAAAATGAAAGCACTGGGAGGCTATAGATCCAGCATACAAAATTAAGACATTGAAAATCTAGCAAATAATTGATCATTAAAGTCTTAAGAGTCTTGGAGAAGACAGCTTTGTGTGGTTTCTGGGCCATATTGTTGATACAGTGTCTGAAAAATCAGAGCAGGATATTAGTGTTTGATACTGAAATGTACTAGGGACTGTATCATTCTGAGGTCTAGAGGATGAGATGCTGGGAAGCACAAGGGAAGGAGAAATTTTTCCTTCTTCATCTACCAAAAGAGGGGAAGAGCTACTTGGGAGAGTTGTTCTCACATGAAGAACTGAAAAATTGCCGACAGACTGGATTTCTTTCTGCACTGAACAAAAAGTTGGTGCTGTAAGAAGGAACACTATTGTTTTGCTTTCTTGGAGTGGCAATTACACAGACGAAGTGTCCCAGACTGTCCATCTGGGTAGATGTGTACAGCTACAGCAACACATACCTTGCAGAGAGGAGTTGTTACTGAGGGCTGAATAAAAGGCAAACAAGCTGTGAAACTGCTTTTATTACAATAGAACACAGAAACAGAACCACCAGAACAAGTCTGTTTTTCTGTTTCTACAATGTCATGTGGCTTCTTTACCTGAGAGCATTTTTTGTCCAGAATTAATCCAAATGACACTTAAAGACACAACATGATGTGGTGCCACTGTTTTTCATATCTCGGTACAAAACCAGTACTTCACTGGCGATGTTTTCACAGCTGCAAGAAGCATCCTGCAGCAAATGCTTTCATCATTTAAAGCCATATATTCATAAGACTATTGAATTAATTAGAGTTGGTCATCATTCTTTGTGAAGTATATTGCTGCGGGATTAAAGGAGGTTGTCTGAACGCTTAGATCAATATAAGCAAATGGAAGAGAAAGCAGACAGTGGTTTAGGAGCTGTGAAGCTGAGATAAACTCCTTTATTTCTTCAACAGTCCACTAAACTCAAAGAGATCAAAGTATGCTATCATGATCACATACCTATCACTCTTTCTTTATGACCTCAGAGGCTTTGGAGGAACAATTTTCTTCTCAAGAGGCCATAAAATTTAGCCTTTGTAAGATCAGGTAAAAAGAGCGAGCAGACAGACCAGCCTTTTGGTAATACTCTTGTAAAATCAGAGCAAGATGGTTATAACCCAAGATTTGCAGTACAATTTTCACCTCTTAACAGATTTTGATTACACCTCCTGAACATAATCTCTAGGTTGAGAATAGAGTGCTATTATTAGTCTCTAGTCTCTGCTACAGACTACATTAACCGCATATAGTTTATAATATGCTGAAATGACACTGGTTGATCTTTCTTTTTGATGCTTTGTCACTTTGGAGGTAAAATAGTCAAACAGGAGAGTGCCTTACCCATCTAATGCAACTGTTACAGCAACATCAATATCTGTGTAAAAAAGATATAGGGGTGTCCAGAGCAGGCAGCAAACTGTTCAGAGACAGCCTGAAAACACTTTAAACCTTTTTGATGGTGTTTACTGCAATGAAAAAGCCTTCCTTAATTTGGGTTTGCCTTTTCAACTGGTGGCACGAAATTGGATGATACTTCATAAACTTATCTGTGCTCATGCACTTGACAGCCTTCATGAAAATAGTTCATTTTATAATATTTCAACTCTGCAAGCCTCTGAGCTCTCAAGTGCTATGAAAATAACTCCCTACAACATATACTTTTTATGTGGCTTTAATTATCTGCAATGTGTGTCACTTCTGTTGAGGATGGTCCCAAGTGTTGACTGGAAGGTCCACAGGAGCATCACTGACAATTGTTAATCCTGGTGGAAGAAAACCTGCTTGGCTGCGGCAGGTTCGTTTGGATTGATGATCTGAATAAGCCACTCAGAGGCTCAAAAAAAAAAAAAAATCAGGGCTTAAAATGTCACCCAGTTCTCCAATGCCTTGAGCACCTGTAATTGCTGACTTCTGTACACATGGCTCCCCACTGTTTTATTACCAGACTGTTACACTCTGCAGACGTAGCATTTACTTACCTTTCCCAAGTGAAATAAATGCCCAGAATAGTGCCTGGCAAAGAATAAGGCAAAGTGTGTTCCTCTGAAAGAGTTTTACCTTCTTGAAATGCCGTAAAATATTAACACAAAAATTAATCTCACTTTTGTCGCCACTGCTATTTTTTTGCAGGCTGCTGAAAACAAAAGCCATAGGCCTTACACTGACAGCACGCAAGAATTTTTTTTGTGTACTGCCATCTGTCGTTGCCGTGAGCCCATTTCTTCACCGCGCTGCGCCGCTGGGGTTTGATTCCAGCAGTAGGCATATCCCTGGCAAGAAGCCCGATGGAAGTGCAGTTAAGTGGGAAGAATTGCTTTAATTCATACATGCCCCACCTGCAACAACATGCAATAAGATTCTAACAATTCTGTTTTCGATTGTGCCAACAGCTAAATTAGTGTTGTTTTTTTCTCCCACTTAATTTACTTCAATAGTAAGTTTGTATCTTTATGCAGATCATAGCCAGAACATTCCTGCTCTAAATCAGCAGTAATTTTATAGCAAAACATACACACACATCTCACAAACTTCACATACATTTATACACACCAAAATTATAAAAGATCCTATGAGTGCATGACTACATTTGCATACAATCTCCTACTTATTTAGACTGCTGTTTCAGGGTATTACGTATATATAATCTATGAATTTCAGTCCAAATGTTTCAGAGGCTGGCAGGAAAGTTAAACAATTTGTGTGTAATTGAATAAGGAGCAATCACCGTGCGTTGGAGAGCAATCTTAAGGCAGTTGGGCACACATGGAACTCACACACCATGAGAAATCACTTGGCAAGATGCTAAAAACATTCAGGCTAAAGGTATTTAAAACTTGTGCTGGTGCCTTGTCTGAAGGGGAATCTCCTGCCTTGGATACTTGTCTGTAATTCAGTAGGCCAATTCCTAGCTCTTTTACTTATTTCCTCTACAACACTAAGCTCCTTTCTCTCCTGCCTATTTCATTTGCAAGATCTATAGGGAGATACGTCTCTATGTACATACTGTCATAAGTCTCATTACTGTTTTGGGCTTGGAATTATTGGAACATGAATTAAATGTTTCTAGATCTAAGCTGACCAGGGAAAATTTCAGACTTTCAGGGTGTGAAGCAGCATGTCCCCCCAGACATGGAAAGGTCACAGACAGCAAGAGGCACTGCCCGGGTCAACATGCAGCCTGGACAAACTTCTCACAGTTAACAAAGCTGACAGTATAAGCAAAGGACAAAATTTCTGTGGCCAAAGAGATCACAATAAGCATGGTTTCAAAGTGAAAGTGGTGAGACTCAAACATGTGAAAGTAGAACTGCTTGTTCTGGCAGGAGGTTAGTGCAGAAAATATGTGGGATTCATGACAGTCTCTGAAGAATAGAAACCTTTACACAGCAGCAAGCTATTCAGCCTGAGCCCAATACACAATCACAGTTCCTGGTTATATATATTTGCAGTGGAGTTAAAAAAAAGGATGCTATAGACTAATTTCTTACTTGAAACCATGGGGACAAACTTCCAAAAGCTCAGATGATTTTGTCTTCCTTAAAGAAGATGAGGAATCTAAGCAATACACTTAAGAACCTGTGTATTTAAAAATGTAGAAAGGCACAGCAGAGTTGGTCATGTTTGTTGCATCCACAAAAATGTTTATTTGCATATGCAAATGCAGGATATTTATTTATTATGACTGAAAACTGTATGCTCACGATTTAAATGACAGGTTCACTTGCCATTTAAAACTGCAGTCTTAATAACTGCAACTGGCAGTTTTACTCCCCAAACGTTATAGAACTTGAGGCTTCTTTCTGTTCTTTGTGCAGCTGTTTTGCCCTGTTTTTCAAATCCTCTGCCTTAGCATCATTCTTCTCAATGCCATCTCCCAGTTTGTACATTCGGCTGGCGTTGGCACAAGCCCACACGTGACCCAGCTCACACCCTTTCAGCGAGTACTCCAAGGCACGGGTCATGTCCTTAGGCACCCCTGGTGCCCCCTGAAGATAAATCACACTGAGGTTGAAGCAGCTAGGAGCAAAATTGCCATTGCAGGCTTTTGTGTAATGGTCTCTAGCGACAACAGGGTCAGGTTTATCATCATTTACTCTCCCATCATGGGCCAACAGCCCAACGTTATGACATGCATTTACTGACTTCTTCCCGCCTTTCTCACATGACTTCATAAAAGACTTGTAAGCAGCTTTCAGATCTGGGTCGAGTCCTCCTGTCGGCCAAGAAACCACAAGATTACTGTAAGGACATGCTAAAGCGGACGGGAGCTCTCTGCTCGGCAACATGCTTCCCAGTGCTCTTTGGGAAATGCAGCATCCCTCACTTCAGATGACCTGTGCCCGGTGCCCTCTGAGCTGCGGGTGACGAACTCGCCACGCCGCCCAAGCCACCAGCGGCTGGGGCACGAGTGACGGGTCCCAGGCAGGAGGGGCCGGCGGTAACCGCGGCCATGGGGGCAGAACAGGGACCCTGGGCAGTGCCCCCCGCTCACCTTTCCCGATGGCCTGGTAGGCCCCCAGCTTGTAGCAGCTCTCGCTGTGCCCGTGCGCCTCGCAGTTGTCGCGCAGCACCCGCGCCGCCGCCACGAAGTCCTTCTTCACGGCGTCCAGGTAGTCGGCGAGGCGCTGGCAGCCTGCAAGGCACGCGGAGGGGCTGAAGCTCCCGCCGAGCCCCGGGGCGGCGGGCAGGGGGTGACGGTAGGCCCGCTTACCGTCCGGGTCCTTCTCCTTGAAGCACTGGTAGCTGTACTCCACGTGCAGGTTCTCCAGGTAGCTCCTCACCTCCTCTTCGTCCTCCAGGTTGATGATCGCGGCCATGCCGGAGCTGCCAGGCCAGCCCAGAGCGCCGAGCGACCGATGTGGCGCCTGCCGCGAGCGCCGAGCGACCGATGTGGCGCCTGCCGCGAGCGCCGAGCGATCGTTGCGGCGCCGCCCGCCGGGGCCCATCCCTGAGCCCGCCCGCCGCTGTCGCGGGGCCACCAGTTCCCCCGCCGCCCCGGCCCCTCCGATCTCGCCCCGGCCCCTCCTGAGACCCCCTGACCCTCCTGCCTCCGCCCGGCCCCGCCACCACTTTAGAATGAACCAGTTCATCGCATACTGAAGCAACATTGTTGGTATAGAAACTAGTTTCTGGCATACCGCTATTGGTAGTTACTTTGGGTTTCTCGGAGAGACTGCGAATAATAAGATGTAGACATTAACACCTCGTGAATACATTTAGCTTTCCATTGAGCTATAGCTTTCTTCAGCATGACTGTAGATAAGGGTAGCAGCAAACAACCATTGAAGCTTAAAGAACATTTTAAAAATAAGTACCAACGCCTCATATTTGCTCTGAAACTGTTTATTTTCAGGGAATACTGTTTAATTATTTTGATTGCCCACCCTCGGGGCACCGGCTCCGAGGCCGCTCAGCAGTGCAAGTCCCTGTGCTGGGCTGCAATGCCTCATCTCTCCCTCACCAGAGACTGACAAGTCATAGGTTTTAAGCAATAATACAGTTTTTCGTATTTTACTTCATGAGGTTTTATTCACGACAATCAAATCCGTGGGTTGAGACATGAGTGCACACATGAACACACACATGAATAGACAGTGCCTAGAATCGAGGGCTGCTTTACCAATTCCCCAACTCGCTGCCTGCGTGCTTTTGTCTTGGATTAACAGCTAAATAATTTTAAACTGAATTTTATAACTGAGGAGCTGTGACTGTTAGCAGCAACCGCTTTTTTGTGATACAACAAAAGATCTTAAAGATGCTTCTTGAAGAGACGGAACCCTGAGCAGGCAGTGCCAGGGTTGTTAACACCACACAACAAGGTCTAGTTCTCTAGTTATGGATTAATTTAAACCAGATGTGATACTAGGATATTTACCACAAAATATGGCACACTATCCAGTTCCAGCAGATTTGAGCACAAACTGAATTTTCTGAGAGTATAGCAGCACATTTGAAATGTAAGTGACATGTTGCTTAGCATTAAAATTCATTTCAGAGACAACTTAAGATTAACTTCAAGGGACATTTGAGTTAAAATGAATTTCAGAGATATTTGAGATTATTTTAGTAATATAACGCTAACTTGTCAAACTTTTGGGATAAACAAAACTCAGTTAAACCCTATCTATGAGCTCCCATAGGGAGCTGTCTATTGCTGGAGATAGTCGTGAGTACCATCGCTGATGGCATAGCCTGCCAGGCTGGCTGCCAAAATGCCAGTTACAAAGCTTCTGTTAACTTCATTGCAATAGTATTTCCTTAAAACTTTTCACCTTTTCAGTATTGAAGTTAAGACACATTGTCTAAAATCTTATTTTCAAAATGTATCGACCCAAACCACTGACATGCCCATGAGAACACAAGTAAGAAGCTACAGGTAGTTTGGGTGGTGCTGACTGCTGCCTGAGAACGTTCGTGTCGAGTCCCCTGTTCTGGAGAAGGTCTTTGGAAGATGAACTGCTTTTGTACCAGTGACACTGTTTCTCTGAAAATCTGGCTTCGAAAAATTCCAGTTTGCACAGGGTCAGTTGAAATTATTTGACTTTGTTGGCCTAAATCATTGAAGAGTCTGTTCTGCCTGGGATTTTGTCTTTGCAGTTTCTGATGCCGACGTAATTTGTTTTCTCTGTGTCAACATCCTAATCTAAATAATTGGGACTATAACTGGCCTTTGTTATGTAGTCCCTAAACTTTGATGTATGCGATATTACTTGTAGAATATTTTGTCATCTTCAAATGACAGAAACATAACTAATTTTAACAGTTGTTCCATAATATTTGTGTGTTTTGCTGGTTTGCAAACAAATATTATTTAGAGCTGCTGTGTGTAAAATCAGCAATTCCTGAAAAGGTTTAACTGTAAACTCTTCATAATTTCATTTTACTTGGACAGGGTAATTGTATCACTCTTTACTTTGTGTCTTGAAACAAAGAAATAACTGTATTCCCTTTACCAACAACAGATTATAGTATGTATTTGGTAGGAGACAGGTTTTCATCACTACTACTGTATCAAAGCCCGAAATTATTTTGTATAAAAGCTTATGGCCAAGCTCTTCACCAGCTCCCAAGCAGGTGGCAAAACCTATTGTACCAGAGGTTATTGTTCATATTTCCAGAAGAAACTAGGTTGGGCAGGAAACATTTGAATCACAAAGGTCAACCTGTGAGCAATCTGCACAGAGCTGCCCTTGAATTCCTGGTTGTGAGAGGTTCCCCGAAGCTCTGAAACAGCAATACAGGCGCTCTGGCCTCAGCAGCTGCTGCTCAGACAGTCCTGGCACTTTGGCATCACTTCACCCTTGTTCCAAAAAACGTAGAATCACAGGATCATTTCGGTTGGAAGAGACCCTCAAGATCATCGAATCCAACCATAACCTAACCTAACTCTAGCACTAAACCATGTCCCTAAGAACCTCGTCTAAACGCCTTTTAAACCCCTCCAGGGATGGTGACTCCACCTCTTCCCAGGGCAGCCTGTTCCAATGCCCGACAACCCTTTCCTTGAAGAATTTTTTCCTAGTGTCCAATCTAAACTTCCCCTGGCGTGACTTGAGGCCATTTCCTCTCATCCTATCACTTGCTACTTGGGAGAAGAGACCAACCCCCCTCATGCTACAACCTCCTTTCAGGCAGTTGTACACAGCGATAAGGTCTCCCCTCAGCCTCGTTTTCAACAGGCTGAACCTCCTGGTTCCCTCAGCCGCTCATCATCGGACTTGTGCTCCAGATCCCTCACCAGCTTTGTCACCTCCTCTGCACTCTCTAAGTACGGTGATGGGCCCAAAACTGAAAACAGCCCGAGGCGGCGTCCCCCGGGCTGTAACACGCGAGGCCGATGCTCTCTGCTGTGCAACCGCCTCTTCTCCCGGCACTTTCCCTCCTCACACCTGATCTCAGGGCTCCCGCTCCCGCTCCCTCCGGCAGCACGTTCCTGGCGCGGCCCCTTTAAAGGAGGCGGGCTCGGCGGCCGGCTGAGGCTGATTAACTTCCAGGTCGAGGGGAGGAAAAAAAAAAAAAACCACAAACGGAGAGAAGGCGAGGGAAAAAAAAAGGGGTGAGAGCCAAACTCCGGGACCCGGCTCGCTGGGCGCTCGCCTCCGGCACCCAGCGCCGCGATGGTGAGTGAGCGCCGCGGGCAGCGCCGGGCCGAGGAGCTGCTGAAGGGAGTGGGTTGGGGGGGAGAGGGTCGCCGTTGCACCGCTGGGGCTGGACAGGCTGGTCCCCCAGCCCCAGGGTGACGGAGCCCGGCGGACAGGGCTGAGGTGAAGCGGCGCCGCAGCCCCGGGGAAGGGGCCGTGATGGCGGCGGCGCCAGCCCCGCTCTGTCAGGCGGGCCGGCCGCCGCGCGCCCGGGCAGGTGGGGCCGTTGGCCGGAGCGGCGCCTCCCCCGCCACCGCTGAGGGCAGAGCCGGGAGCGACCCGGCGGCTCCTTCCCCTCATGCAAGTACCCCTGGGCCGCTGTTGTGTAACCACCGCGGCTGCCGCCGTACCCGTTATATAAAAGAGCGATCGAGACCCGGTGGAGGGGAGATTCGAGGCCGGCGCGGTGCGGAGGGGCAGCGGCGGTGCCGCCCGGCATCACCACAGCGCTGTGCGGGGCATGGCCGGCCCAGCCTCGCTGCCCGGCTCCTCTCACAGCACCTTGCGGGGCCGAGGGGAGCGGCTGCAGCCGAATCCTCGCCACACGGGAATGGGGGCAGCCCGGCGGGATCGGTCCCTCAGCCGGCGGCTTGAAGGGCAGAGCAGGACAAGGCCGGGCAGCCGCCTCTGCCTCGCCCGGCCCGGGTGCACCCCGGCCCGCCGACAGCAGTGCTCTCACTGGCCTCCGTGTCACCCACAGCGCGGGCTGTGGTATGCCCGGTACGCGGGCCCTGCGCTCTGTCATGTGTGGCTGTGTGCTCTCACAGTTGTGACGGGCAGGCCTGAGCAGAATGTACGGGTGCTGCTCTGATTGCCCCTCTCTTGGAGAAATGAGTGTGCATATTTGCCTTTAAAGGGCTAGCAGGAGCTCCATGGGTTATCTAGTCTCATCACTTGTTAATAAAAGCATGATTTCATTTAATCCCCTAATAAAGTTGTTGATCTTTATTTCAAAAGTAGAGATCTTCTGCACCTCCTGTTCTGTTCAGTAGACTAGGGTAGAATGTCGTTTGATACCAGTTTTGGAGCTGTGTATCGACATCTGAATTTATGGCAAAATTCTAATTAATGACATTTCTGTGTACTTTTGTTGCTGTGCTGGCACTGTGTTTCACCTTAATGGTTTTTTCCTCTCTATGGTTTTTATTCGCTGTGCAATATTCATAGGTGGCATTCATATATTTCACCTTTTGATCTGCACGGCTAAGAAAGCTGGGTTTGTTTCGTACTCCCAACATGACTTTTTTCCCCTAGAGTGTTCTACATTCTGTTAGCTGTTTTGTTCAAACTGAAATGGTGCATATATCTCTTAACATAAGTAGCCCCAAAAGAACTCCAAGTGTCCTGAAAATTATATAATTCTTTCTCATTTTTGCTTGATGCTTCTCCTCATACCTTCTTTGGCTGCTTCACACTGTTTCCTTGTGGTTAAGCAAGCCATTCAGGTTCTTCTCTCCAGTCACTTCTAATTGATGAAACCATATCTGATGTTATTGATGTTAATCTTGAAATACATGGCCTTTCTATGTAGTTTTGATGTGGCACTGTTTAATTCTAGACCTCTAGTGACCTCTGCTAACTTTGTACCACTAGCAACTTAAATCGGGATGTTCCCAGTTGTGCCAGAGTAGTTAATATTTGAGTTTTGAGCATAATCCTTCATTGACTCTGGTTAATAAGTTGCCTACATATCTTCCTTTCCATTTAATTTAGGTAGAAAAATCATAAATAACTGTTTATTTTTTACTGTCTTTCCTTAATTAGCACTCTGAAGGATTTTGATAACTGTCACTTGAGTTGCTATTTCTTGAGCAGTTTAAGAATGTTCACTTCAAAAAAGTAAGAAAACTTTTGGGGGCTGTGGAGAGGTGGAAAACAGTGAGAAACACACACAGTATGCCCAAGACCAAAGATTAACTCTCTAACTTACCTCTGATTTGCCTGCTAACCTTTTGAGAGAAATAACTGCCACAATTTGAAATGTCTCTTATCCTGTACCCCATCTCCTTCTTTGAGACTTGGGAGAGAAAAAGGAACATGGGCCTGGCATACACAGAACTTACACATTTGGGTTTTGTCATACCGAGTCTGCAATTTGGTGTAAAAATTGAGGAGTATATCATAGAAATGATTCTGTTGGAACATAGAATTTCTCAAGTTGGAAGGGACCCATAAGGATCATCAGGTCAAACTCCTTCCAGTGTTTTATAGTGGTTTATTGAGGAGGAAAAAAAAAAATTATTTTCTATGGAAAAAATAACATTTTTAATGAGCATCAGACACAAAGTCAGAAGGAACCAAATCTTTCTGGCTGGAGATGGTAGGATCTCAATACTTGTAGTGAAAAAGGCCCACACAGCAGTGAAAATTACTTTTTGTGCAAAGGTACTTTGCAGTTACTGATGGAAAACACTAGTTAAACCTGTCTCTTTTTCAGTTATTATATAAGCAGGTGGTTGTGTGGTGAAGCTTCCCCAAAGGAACAGGGTTTTGGTTTTATACTTGCGCTTAGCTGGTTAATCTAGGCGTAACGTTGGGTTTAAGTAACTTACTCCGGCTACCTTAAGATGTACCCTTAAGCTCTCTTTTTTTTTTTTTTTTCCCAACTGCATTTTGAAATATAAAGTAAACATATGCTAGCAATATCTAAAGTTTATTCAAGGAGTTTTGAGAAGAAAATGTGG
The DNA here is from genome assembly GCF_037038585.1 of Patagioenas fasciata. Classification (NCBI taxonomy): domain Eukaryota; kingdom Metazoa; phylum Chordata; class Aves; order Columbiformes; family Columbidae; genus Patagioenas; species Patagioenas fasciata. The sequence goes on along the minus strand of NC_092525.1, from coordinate 22,240,981 downwards.
AGGATAGTGTTCTTTGTGAGAACCTTTCCAAGTGCACTCATGTCTGAGCTATGAGCTGAACTGGGGAACGTAGCACTGGAGCTGGTGTTGCATTTCACTCTGCTGGTGTATTGGATTACTGTTAGATGGCAGTAGCCTTGCAGCTTCCTCCCCCCCTTACCTCCCCAGACACTTTGTTTTGTTTGCCTTGATTGTATTAGGCACTGATAAAGTTATATTTTCTTTTTAAATAATTGAAATATGCCTTAAAGTCCATCTAAATGAGGTCATTCTACTTTTTTTCACTCTTCCATAAACTAGTTGGTTTTAGATGTGTCACGTTACTCTTAGTAGTATGTGTGTTAGCTAATGGAGACACTCAGACTTGCATCATGTAATGCATAATTTAATGTTTTAGGGAATTTGTCTATTTATTTTCTGGCCACTGAATTAATTTGATAGAATGAACAAAACTCTGAGGTTACATGGAAGTATGAAAGTTAAGGTGGCTATGAAAATGTCAAATATACATAATGAAAGTTTTAGTCAAATATTGCTGAATGAGCTTTATTAAATTTAAACAAACAAAAAAATTCCTGTGTTGTGATTCACACACATTTACAGGGTTTCATTAGAGTATGAGTACCACAAAGTGAAATGAGCTGAAAACAGATGCCAGGTTTGTTCCAAAAGCACAGCTAGAGAAAGAAACCGCTTAAATCTGAGCCTTGGAAGAGCTTAAATACAACTAAACACTTCTATTATGAGGTCTTTAATGGGGCAATATTCTCCTTAAGTCAAGAGAAGTTGAGAAGCAGAATGCCAGGGCTCACATAAAAGGTTTACAGGCTGCGTTCAAGCCGTTCTGTTTCAGTAGCAGACAGTCTAGGAAATGGGTTTTATGATCCTTGTTAAGAGACTTTATTAGATACAGATCAAAATGTTTCTCCTCTCTGCCCAGGTTAGCTCAGGAGCCCTCGTTCGGTGTGTTTTGTTAGGTTTTTTGCAGCAAGTTGAAGAAATACTACGGATGTCTCGTATAGCTGGTGTATGTGGAGTTAATAAAAATGATACTGTCTTGTTTGCAAGTGTAATCTATTGCTGCTTGTGGATTTTGTTCCTTTATTGTATTGAGGTGTCCCTGTGTGGACTTCCAAAGTGATTGTTTTATACAAAAAATCAAACCAATATATTCCAATTATAGACTGGCCAGTTGGAGGTATTGGTTGAAAGAAACAGTTTTCTGAAATAATCTGCAGAGCTAAAAATTGTCATTGGAGGTTGCTCACTGATATATAAAAGTGTTCTAGCTTTTCTGGGAGAAATTATGGAATGGTGCCAGAAGAAATGAAGAGAGCCAGTATGCTGCTTTTGTCATATTTAAACATCAAGTTAGAAGCACAAGATGTAATGGGAGGTGAGGATGTCTTTGCTTCAATGGGAATAATTTTTATGCGCCTTTGAGTAAGGATTCTGATTTTAATTTTAATCAGCAGCTGTCACATAAGTCTTGTGTGTGTGTATTAATTTCAGGTTGAAAAGAAAATTTTCCCCCTTCCTTCAAATATATGTACTATTTTAAAATAATTAGGTTTTTTTTTTTCTCTTTAGAACTATTTTGTGCGTTGTTGTATGTTATAAAGAAACAAAAGATGTTAACAGTTCCAAATTCTGTCCTTCATTTTCATATCAGTTTAAGATTCGAGGCAGCCAAAATTCCTGTTTTCTGGTAATGTGAGCAAGTCACATCACAAAATAACTCCTGTTTCCTCAACAATAAAATACAGTAATCAAGCTTTAAAAAAAAATAAGCACTCAGCAAAGCCGGTTCAAAAGAATTGAAAGCTGCATGTCAAAAACTGAAGAAAGAGCTGGTATTTGAATACTGGTTCCCAAATCTGTAGTTAAGTCTTCAGGAGCTATTAACTGCAGTCTTCCATTGTTGTCAATACCTGATTCGTTGAAGATAAGCTCCATTCCATCTTTGCCCTGATGTAGTATCTCCAAGTCTTCAAATATATGTACCTTATTTTAGAAGACTTATTTCTGTCATTTTTTAGATATTTCTTCTGTATAATCTTCTGTATATTTCTGTGCTTCTGAGCATAGTAGGCAGAGGAAGCAACAGAAGTTAAATGAGCTAGGAAAGACAGATGGATTATCCAGAACTTTCGGTTTAAAAGGCAAGCTACGATTTTTCTTACAGATGAAATCTGGCAAGGGTTGGTGCTGTTATTTTCAAAATTGTCTGGAGGAGTAAGTACCAGTCACTCGGCTGCCTTTTGTGTAGTGCTGGGGATGATTCACAGTGCTGCGAGTCATTCTTTATGTTGATTAATCTGTGTGACTGAAAACAGTAGGCTTTTATTAGACATAGAATAAAAAAAATTGGAGATTCTCATGTATCAATGTACAATCTCAGCCTCTGAAGGAAAAGTTCCAAGTTGATATTCTGCTTTGTCCTTGGCACCCAGGGTTCTACTATAGGTGATTTCCAGGTGCTTAGTGTAAAAAGGAGGAAATAAGTATCTGTAATCAGAAGAAATACTGTAATAGTTGTTACTTTAATTCTGAATTTTGTGCAGCAATATAATAGTTCTTTTTGGGTTTCCTTTTTCTGATGTGAAGCACTAGCTGCCCTTTTCAGTATTAAAAATTGCTCTGAACAATGTATGAAATGTATCTACATTTCTCATGTAGATTGGTAGTAGACTTCAAATGTGGGTTGACCTCAATCAAAGGTTAAAAAAGTTTCAAATAAGAAGTAAAATTTGATTTAAATCTTCATTTGGTCTGTCTTGATTGATTAATTCCCAGTAGAGTTCATAAATTCAAATAATCCTGTCAGCAATTTCTTTTCTTTCTCTGTGGGCACAAGCCCAGCAGCCCAGGCTGCATGTGGTTCTGGAGGAGGAGACCGACCATCAGTTTGGCCAGTTTGTTATTGTGTGACCTGACTTAGACCTTTCTGTGGCTCTAAGGGGGATGTCTCCTTTAGTAGTATTTTCTTGGTCTGATGAGAATTAGACTAACAAAAAAAAAAAAAAAAATTGCCTAAACCTGACACTATAGAGAAATGAAAGATTCACAGACAGAATGGTTTGACTAAATCTCCTTTGTTTCATTGTGTTTTGCATATGACAGGAGGAAGCTTCTCCTTATTCTTTACTTGATATCTGTTTGAATTTCCTGACTGCCAACCTAGAGAAGTTTTGCACAGAAAGGCAGGATGGAACACTGTGCCTGCAGGAGCCAGGAATGTTTCCTCAAGAAGTGGCTGATCGATTGCTGCAGACAATGGCTTTTCATGGTAAGAACAATTATTTGTGGGTCATCAGTGACAATATTTTACTGGAATGTGCCACTGCAGTTCTGGTGTATTTTCTAGTAGATTATGCTGTTGCAGCTGTTAAAACTGTTCCTTAATCTCTCCATAGCGAATTTCTGTTATTTTGGGTTTTTGTTCCGCAGTTTCAGCTGAATGTTCCATTGCCATATAGATAGTTCTAAATAGAAAGGCCTTTGTCTTGGGTTTATGATTTTAATTTAATGTTATTTTAATTTAATATTATTTAATAGATCTTATTTCAATTGCTTTAAAAAAATATTTGATTGATTTACCACTTCTAGCAGTACTCAAATATTTCAATATCTCTCAAAGAGCAATTAATTGAATTTTCTTTACTATGTGTCCTGATGATTAAACTAGGAAATAATCTTATGATTTTCATTTAAAGAGTTTTGGCACTTTTGTTGAAGTGAAATTATTTTCTCAATAGCAGGCAGTTCCAAGAGTAGAATAAACATCTAAAAGCACATCGTGCTGTTCTTACATGTTAGGTACTGGCCTATCACGTTCTCTGTCAGTACATCTTTGAGGAGGGGGCGTCCCTCTCCTTTCCTTGCTTTAAGCACGAGGAAGGAAAATGTTGTGTCAAAAAAAGTTTCTTAGTGTGAAAAGAGTAAATGTATGGAGTACCGCAGAGAAGAGGCAGGAGACCCACTTCTGGAGATGCTGGGAACTTTTACTTTGACATGAGATGTTACACTAGAAAAATTACTTCAAACAGACCAAGCACCCTCTGCTGTAGGTGCAGATTTGATTGAGTCTTATTGTGCAAATACTGGTGTTCTTGCTTTCTCAAGTTGTTCTAATCAAATATCACAGAAAGAATGGTCCAAAAAAAAAAAAAAAAGACAGCAAACCAAAAAGCCTCTTAATCTTCAACATACATTACTTTCTGATAAGTAATTATGGTAGTCCTGAGAAATCAGATTCAAGGAAACTGAACTACCAGAAACTTATTAGCAGTGCTAATAGTCAGGAAGGCTGTTCCAGACACCAAAACGTCAGTGTCAGAGTGCAGGATGTCAAAGTGCGCAGCAGGTAAACAGGGTGTGGGTGAGTTAGGCTAGTGAGAAAGCCTACCTTGATCCTTAAATGAAAATGTTAGCAAAAATTAAGAAGTAACTTAATCATAATTTGGTAAAGCATTACTATTTACCACATCTAATTTTTTTTTTTTTTTTTTGCTGATTACCAGTTGTCTCACCCCATATTTTTGCTTTCTCTGCAAAAGAGGAATGTGACTTAGTCGCAGAGGCAATTACTAGCTTATTACTTAAATCCGAACTGTAGCGGCAATGGCATTTTAATACAAATATATTGTATTTTCTGTGTTCAGTATGCTTGAAGATAAATAAAACCAGGGAGTGTTGACATTTGTAACCCTCTAGAGTGAAACTGGAAGGACATGTTCTACTGCTTTTGTGTGCATGCTTGTGCAACCATACCCTTCTCATATGGCTTTCTATAAAGGAGGAATTCTTCTGTTGATAAGATGCAATAAGAAATCTTGATGTCAATACGTTTTGCATACTCCTGTGCATGGAACCAAACATATTATTTGCGTTTCAATGTTGCCAATATGCTGCAAGAGACGACTGCTTTTGCAGTAATCCTGCTACAGAGCAAAAAGATAAAAATCTCAAACAAGATTATTTCAGTTCCTTTTATTCATAGCTGTCTTTCTCTCCTTCCCACCCTTTCCTTGTCCTCCCCTTTCTTCTCATTGAATCACTTTTTAGGTTTTTCTCACATTCAGCTTGTTTCTGAGCAACACTCCTACCTTCTTCATGGGAGATAGAGGAACTTAGTTTAATATCGTGATCATACTTATGAATTCAGTCAAATGCTAAATTATTCAATTGAGTTAAAGCAAGATGAGAACTGGTCATTGAGTGCTAGTATTATCTGAGGTTAAGAGAACTGTGACCAGGCAAGTATAGCTTTCAGAAATTTTTAAATTCTGGCTTTAGAACATTTCTAGCCAGTTCAGTGAGAAAATCCAGAAAATGCACGCAGCAGTCTGAATGTTTTTGAATAATATCCACATTTTATTTATCGTGTGTTCCATGTTCCAAACTGGACAGGTAATGTGTATATACTATGTCTTAATGTACCTGTCTTATGTACCTGACATTTTCCAAAAGTGAGATCGTAATCTTAGAAGCAGAATGTCGAATTTAGAATTTTGGGATCATGGCATAATGATCCAAGATAAACTACTGTGCAGTTAGTTTTATTTGTTAATACTTTCTGCCGTTTGAGTTCTTAAAATAAAAGTGGTGTTCTATAACACTAATGCTGTTTCCCAACAGGCCTTCTGAATGATGGAACTGTGGGCATCTTCCGAGGTAACCAGATGCGTTTGAAACGAGCTTGTATCCGGAAAGCAAAAATCTCTGCTGTGGCTTTCCGGAAAGCATTCTGCCATCACAAGCTGGTAGAACTTGATGCTACTGGGGTAAATGCTGATATAACAATCACAGACATTATAAGTGGACTCGGCAGCAATAAATGGATCCAACAAAATCTGCAATGCCTTGTGCTGAACTCACTGACTCTTTCTTTGGAAGACCCGTACGAGAGGTGCTTCGGTCAGTTGTCTGGTCTTCGTGCGTTGAGTATTACCAATGTTCTGTTCTACAACGAGGACTTGGCAGATGTTGCTTCACTTCCTAGGCTAGAAAGTCTGGATATATCGAACACATCTGTCACTGACATAACGGCACTCCTCACCTGCAAAGAGCGACTCAAGTCTTTGACCATGCACCACCTGAAATGCTTGAAAATGACCACAACCCAGATTCTGGATGTTATAAGAGAACTAAAATACCTGAATCACCTTGATATTTCAGATGACAAACAGTTCACATCAGACATAGCACTTCGTTTACTGGAACAGAAAGACATCTTGCCTAACCTTGTGTCTTTGGACATTTCTGGAAGAAAACATGTTACAGACAAAGCTGTCGAAGCATTTATTCAGCAACGGCCCACAATGCAGTTTGTAGGACTGCTAGCTACGGATGCTGGCTACTCAGAATTCCTAACAGGAGAAGGAAACTTAAAGGTTAAGTGGGGGAATTAGTTTTACTGAAAAATTATAATGTGTGGAAAAAAGTAGAACTAATAATTTCTAACAAATGTGGATGGGTGTTTCAGGAGGATGGTGTACTTTTTTTTTTTTTTTAAACTGTTGATTGTAATTACTGACTTCATGTCAAATTCCTACTTAATCCTTGCACATAAACTGCTAAATTTACATAATACTATTGTAAGAAGCATCTGTTTTTTGTGCGTTTTCAGTGAGCCTTGGGTCCCAATTTAAAATACCGGTTTTAAGAGAGCTGAACTTTGTCTAGTCTGAAGTCGTTTACTAGAATAATATTATCTTGATTCCAGCACAGTAGCTAGTGTAAGGCAGCAATATGTAAGAGGTGGAGGTACAATTTGCATAAGCTTTGAGCAGTTAATGATTAACACAGCAGATACAATAAAACTTAGTAACTGAGCTGCTGTTTCACTCCATCACCACTTCTGTTTCCTACTACAATATTTCTACCCACCTTGAAAGGCCATTGGGTGATGAGCATGTAAGAAGCAATTACTTAGGATGAAAAACTTCCTCTTGAATATATCTTAAATTACTTTGCTCCTTAGGGTGAGATGATATTTGTAGAAGTGCATTTATTTATCTTTTAGTGCCAGGCAACAAGATGTTGTTTCCTGTTGTGTAGAATATGCATGCACTTACTGGAGAATAAGCCTCTCCTGTCCCTGCTGTGAAGGGGTCAGAATTAAAGAAGAAAAAGAGGTGTTTTAGACGTGTCAGTGGTATATCATTTTTGCCTCTTTGAGGCTTTTTTTTTCCCCTACTGTGCCATGAGGATGATGGAAACTGCAGAGAGAATGAGAAAGGGTTTGCATAATATGTCCATAGTTTAGTCTGTCTCCTATGCAAGCTGAATTTTGCACTTCAGTTTTAAAATTCAGAATGCTTGTGTAATAGGCAGGTGAGGTAACACAGCTACACATTTTTTTATATATATATATTTTTTTCCTGGAACTTTTGACAGTTGTTAGCTGATAGCTATGTGTATGAATGTTGAAACATGTTGTTGGAGAAATCACGTTCTCCTTTGGCATGACCGATGAACAGTATCAGGAAACTATACCTCGTGTGGTATCAAATAATTTAGTGCAATCCTTGCTATTTAGAATATGTGCTTCATACAAGTGATTGTGCTATGGAAAGACAGGAAGGAAGAAGGTTCTAGTAATGTGAAAATAATGATGGACTTGTAGCAGTGTAGTTAGCAAAAAGCAGTTTGCCTTTTTTTTAAGGCATAGTTGTCAAGAAGAGACTGTAGGCAGCTGTTTGGTTTCTTTGCGTTTTTGTGTGTGTCTGACGTGAAATTCATTAGTGACTATACTGAATTATTCAGCTGCTTAGTCTAGACACTGCTATAGAATAAACAGGACACAGCACTCATGGAGACAGCAGAAGTAAAATATTACCGTCTTTACAGCAGTCCTGTGAAATTTGCTTATAGAAAATTCTTGAAAGATTGAACGCTAAGTAAGCATTGTAGTTGAGAACGTGAAGTGGAAATTCTTCATATAGAGTGTAATTGGCTGCAAAACATATCAGTAAATGTGATTGCCCTGTTCTAATCAGCTGAGAATATACAACAAAATCCAAGATGGAATCAGTTATCTCAGGGCTGTAATATATCCCTGATCCAGCGAGTTTCAAAAAAGTTGGCTCCATATAATACAGGATGCACTTCCATCTATGAACATTTGCTTTCCCTTACATGACGCATTAAGTACAACAAGTTATGCTTCCCTAAGAATTTAAAAAAATAGTGATTGCAGCAATAATTCATTAATTAGTAATACTGAGGAACAAATCATCTACAGTTACACAACTTAGAATTATAAAGTAGATAAAATATAGTTAAATGGAAAATATAGCAGATCGGGAAGTGGAAAAATTGCAGCTAGTTGCTGATTTAATGTTCTGAACTTAAACTCATATAATTCAAGAGGTCATAGCTTCTAATACAGCCTTCACCTAAGCTCATTGTTTAGTTTCACATATATTTGAAGTCTGGTTTTAAAAATCACTTGTTTTGCAGAGAGCATGAGTTCTTTAAGATGGTTCTGGAAAGCTATTGCTACAGATAGAGTTTATAAGAAACTTGATGTAGTCAAAGAGTGACTTTTTTTCTTTGTCAGAGCTAGAACCTAGAGTCAAAAACTTACAGCCAAAGTACCATCTTCATTAGTTTATCAACTGCATTTAACAGAGCATTCACTTACAAATGCTTTTAGGTATTTGGTGCATCATAAGTGGCTTTTGTAAGTTAAAAAGCATTACGTAGTGTTTTCATACTGCTCTTAAAGACGTGACTGAAGCCTAATTTTGGCTTACTATGTGGTTCTTCTTTATGAAGAATGTTTGAAGATTGTGTAGTTCTGGATTAATATGGCCAGATAAAGTCATCATTCCCTTAATGAAGGATTTGGCTAAAAAAAAGGCACCTTTGAAACTGCAGCTTTGCACTTTTTAAGAAAAATATTTTTAAATAAAATGGTGACATCTTGAACTAAAGGTTATTTCTTGGTTTGTAGGTGTCAGGAGAAGCAAATGAAACTCAGATTTCTGAAGCACTGAAGCGTTACAGTGAACGGGCGTTCTTTGTGAGAGAAGCACTCTTTCATTTATTCAGCCTGACGCATGTAATGGAGAAAACAAAGCCTGAAATTTTAAAGGTAGATAATATCGTTTTGATGGTTGTCACGCGTTGTGCCTTAAACTGAGGCTATCCCCAAAGCTCTGGTATAAAATATTTTATAAGCTTTTACATTTTTAGTTGTGGTATTTTTCAGATTAAAATTGCAACGTTGGATAAAAATGAACTATTTAAATAATAGTGACGTAAAAGATGCTCTGTAGTGTTTTATGTCAGGTAAAATTGATCTGGACTAATGTATAGTAGCTGAATTGAATGGCATCTATTTTTTTTCATGTAATTTTGAGTATGATATGAAGTTTTCTTCAGATAATGAATTCTGTCATGAGAACATATGTAGTGGATCAAATCAAAGGTCTGTCTAGTCTTATTCTTCAGGTACAACAGTGCTTTCTGCTGATTCTTATGAAACTGTAATAATAAGGAAGGCATTTAATGACATTTTTCTCCACTGTCACCTTCCAGTACGATAGCAAGTGAATAAACATCATTGTTAGTGTTCAATATTGGGCTCTAACTTGGAAAATCCTAGAAACTTTCTTAGAAATCCATTCTAGGCATTGGCTTTCCATGTCTAGAGCACCAGAGATGGCTTGCTTAATCAGTAGGTCAGATGATTTTTGTTTTCTACTATCGTCTTGGCATTGAACAAGTGACCTTGGTTTTGTTGGCTTCAATATCAAAAAGACTTGGTCAATCAATAATCAACAAGAAAAATATTTTGTTAGATGGAATCACAATCAACATACATAGCCAAAAACATAATTGAGGAAGAAGATGTGAAATATATCCTGACCTAGCAGCTCAGGATGTGATCTGAAATGGCTGGTCACCAAACAAGCCACCACATCATTACCATTACCCTGCACAAACTCTGTCCTACCTCATTCATCTCTGAAAGGGTTTGTTGACTTTTATACCAAAGCAAACCCTGGTTCTTTCCAGGAATTCCTTGCATCCTGTGCAGCCTCTTCTTTGGGAGGCTGCCACAAGCAGTGCAAAAGGACTTGGGGAAATAGAAGTTGTTGGCTTTGTATCACTGAGCAGAAGATGATGTTCCCCCTGAGAATTAAAATCACACCAGATGGATTTTTCACTTAAGTAAAAGGGAGGCAGAAATTGGGTGCTGTGAGTCATTGTTGTGGCCCAAAGCAACAGTGGATTTCTCTTGGGGTATGAGCACAGACACGTAACTAACATGGGCAAAACTCTTACGTTTCAGCTTGTGGTAATTGGAATGAAAAATCACCCCCTAAACTTGCCTGTTCAGTTGGCAGCAAGTGCGTGTGTCTTCAACCTGACCAAGCAAGATTTAGCAGCAGGGATGCCTGTGCGACTTCTGGCTGATGTCACTCACTTGCTCCTGAAGGCCATGGAACACTTCCCAAATCATCAGCAGGTAAAAGATGACATTTCTTTATTTTCTGTAGGATTCTGTCTTATGGATCTTAAAGTTTTCTCCACATCTCATTATCTCATGGAAGTATGTTTAATGATGCATAGCAAGGAAGTACTGTGAAATATGTATGTCTCTGTAGTAATTCTTCTTCATTTGTCATAGCTGCAAAAGAATTGCCTGCTTTCACTATGCAGTGACAGAATCCTTCAGGATGTTCCATTTAACAGGCAAGTTTTATGTCAGTTAAAATGAGTTGTAGCATTGCAGAATATTTTTCTTTGTCTGTTCCTTCAGAAGGTTTGTTTCTGTTCTCAGTTTTAATTATTTCACTGTACTGAATCTGTCTGGCCTATATGATTTTTGGTTTATAATTCACAATCAAATATAGGTCTGAAAAAATCCTTTAGTATACAGGTATTTTTTTTGCTACACCTGGATGAGTCTATCACTAATTGTGTGAAGGAGAAGTCAGGATTTCCTGGGGAACTACAGGGTTCTTTTTGCAGAGGTTTTTCTACTTCAGTGTTTCGCCCAAATGCTTTGAGGTGTTGGTCTGATGTTTGAGAAGCTTTTTTACTTCTTTTTTGGTATGAGGGCATACTTCTTAAAGTTTTTCTCTTGCATGCACTTTTACCAGGTGTGTTGTCTGTGTAATCTTTCTCTTACTAAGACTTAAACTTCTGAAAATTAGATTTATTTTTAATTTTCAGGTTTGAAGCAGCCAAACTTGTTATGCAGTGGCTATGTAATCATGAAGATCAGAACATGCAAAGGATGGCTGTAGCCATAATTTCCATTCTTGCTGCAAAGGTATGAAATATAAGCTTTGAGATGACAGCATAGTATTTCTAAAGTCTAAAAAATTGTTGATATGGTTTTGTTTGTTTACAGCTTTCAACAGAGCAAACAGCTCAACTTGGTGCAGAACTCTTCATTGTTAGGGTAAGTCAGATGTTTTCCTGACAGTCAAAAATACCATCTTCTCCAGCTATTCATGCTAATGGTATTCCTAAAGATGGAGAGTGAATGTAAGGAGCTACAATTCTAAGAACACATTACCCTGTATTAATTTTAAAGGTCTTTAGGAAAGCTTAGAGAATCTGTTAGAGGTAGTAGCAGAGACGGTAACCACGAGACACATTAGCATAGATGAAAAGAGGCCAAAGTGGAAAAACTTGACACAATTAATACAAAGTAAAAAATCAAGAGACCTCTTGATTTGAAATCCATTGTATAAGACAAAAGGTGCTGAAAAAAAAATTAAAGTACATGGTTGGTGCTGTCAATGTTCACATGGGGTCCAGAGCTTTGTGGATGGCTTTGTGCCATCTGCAATAGTACTGCACTGTAGTTACAGTGAAAACAAAGTAATTGTTCTGGCAGGCAACTATGTTCAAAGAGAAGGTAAAAAGTTTAATAGCTATTTTATTTTGTATAGTTTGACCCTAAACATTTAGATCTTTGTGCATAAGTGGTAGCTCTGCTTTACCCCAGTCTGCGCAGAAAGAAGCAGAGGAGGTAACACGTTTTCATATGCAATTGTAACTGGGATTTTTTTTATTTTTATATATTTTTTTTTACAGCAACTTCTACAAATAGTTAAACAGAAAACAAATCAGAATCTTGTAGATACTACACTGAAGTTCACTCTGAGCGCACTTTGGAACCTCACTGATGAATCTCCAACAACGTGTCGGCACTTCATTGAAAATCAAGGGTTAGAACTTTTCATGAGAGTCTTGGAGGTGAGGAGTGCAGTTTCAGTGGTGGATTATCAATGTAGGCTTATAATTAACATTGTTTCTATAATAAGTATCGCTGGTTACCTGTAGTTTGTTTCTTTTTTCCACAGTCTTTTCCATCTGAATCATCTATCCAACAGAAAGTTCTTGGACTTCTGGTGAGATGAAAAAAAAGTCTGAAACATGTACTTTTCAAAATGGATTTTTTGAATTTTTTTACCCCATGTTAATCTGAAAACTTGCCCAATATTTTTACATTCTTATTTAATCTTTATACTATGCATTATTTGCTATTGACATTTTTTTACTTTTTTACCGATTCTCCAGTAGCACTAGTTGTGTTGAAATTGACTGTTACAGAAAACAAAAAGAGCTTTTAAGAAAGGACGGTGAGTGAGGCTTCAGATGAGTCCAAATGCAAAAAGTAGGTTTAAAATAATTGGAATTCAGAATTGTGCACTGCTGAAGTTTACTGAAATTGTGTTTGGGAATGTTAAAACTAGTGTTAAATGTAGTGTAATCTGCATGCTAATGGCCTAAAACTACTTGTGAGAATATCTTTGTTTTGAGGCAAATTCCTGCATTAGACTGGAAAAATTTTCAAAAGTAAAAGTAGTATTTTGGGCATCTGGTGGTAACCTGGATGTATGGAGATCTCATCCTGGCATTTATGTGTGTTTACTTAAGCAGTGTAGTTCAACCTTATGTTTGTATTCCTCATGTCCTATTCTTTCTGTTGATATTTTCTTTTCCCCCCCTCCAGAATAACATAGCTGAAGTTAAAGAACTCCATTCTGAGTTAATGTGGAAGGACTTTATAGACCACATCAGTAAATTATTGCACAGTGTGGAAGTGGAAGTTAGCTACTTCGCAGCAGGGATTATTGCTCACTTGATATCACGAGGAGAGCAGGCCTGGACATTAAGTCGCAGCCAGAGGACATCTCTCCTTGAACAGCTGGTACAGAAATGATGGTGAATTTTATCATACTCTCTTCTATTTTTTTCGGTGTTTATATTTAACAATGAGTGTTCTTGGTTCTGTATTTTGCAGCATTCTGCCATTTTGAATTGGCCAACCCCAGAATGTGAGATGGTGGCTTACAGGTAACTATTGTCTGGCTTTAGGGTTTGGAAAATAAACTGAACTTGATTTAAAACTTGTTCCCAAAGTGGAGTGAGCTGCTAATCAGATGTGGTGTTGTCCAGTGGAAAAATGCCTATCAGCCTAAAATGTAAAACAATGTGTTAGTTTTCCCTTTGTGACCAGAGAAGGTTAGACACTCGTGGGAAAACAAAGTGTTCTGCTGCTTTTCTGTTAAAGGTATTTGGCTGCATGCCTAAAAGAGACACAAAGATTAACCTCTAGGTTAGCACTATCTGTCCTAGATAGAGAAGCTAGAGGCCAAAAAGTACATTTAGATAATTACTGGCCATTGAGTCCTTCTAATTTCCACTGGTTTTACTCCTCTTGAAGGAGTGGGAGGCATCTAAATGCTATGGTAGAAGCATACCACATATCTACTATATATGGGTTTTGCTAGGAAATGTCTTAAACATTAAAAGGCTTGCCTGCTGTGTCTAAAACTCCAGTTGATCAAGTGTCTCTCCTAGTTAAACCCACAGCTGAACATGTAGACAACATGTGACCTCTGAAGTCATAATACCCAGTAGTAAAGAGAGCTGCTGTTCCTCTCCTTTTTATAGGTCTTTCAATCCGTTTTTTCCACTACTTGGCTGCTTCATGACACCTGGCGTCCAGTTATGGGCAGTGTGGGCTATGCAGCATGTCTGCAGCAAAAATCGTATGTACTAAGATAATATTACCCTTAAAATCCTTATTTCTTAGCATGTTACTCACTACTGTGAAGTAGGGAAAAATAAGAATTCCTAGGATATTTACTTCTAATCCTCTGGAAAAACTACACTTAGGCTTTGGCTAAATGGGGCAGGAAAAGGGGGTAATAAAAGTTCTTTACATCCTTTTTATTTACTGGAATTTTACTGTTAAATTCACAGTATTAATTAAAAAATGTGGACATGTGTTAAGATTAACTACATTTTTGGCTTGCACAGGTGTTTTTATTCAGAAATATAAATATTAATAATGGGCAACAAATTTATTTTAAATTAAGAACAATGATTGGAGCAGGTAGCTATGTCTGATGAGAACAGAAGTTTGGGGTAATCCTCAGCTCTAATCACCTTTTTGCAATAACTTGCTGTGACATGAAGGTCAGGTTTTTTAATCTCTTTCCCATCTGCAAAATGAAACCAGCAATGTCTTGTTTGTAAAATGCTTTCAGAGCATGTGATGAAATGCACAAGTGTTGGGATAGGAAATAATGTGCACATACCTGTATATAAGACTGGACAAACCTTCCTGGCTTTTAATGCCTTTTTTCTTTTTTTAAATGTAAATTTGTATGACATGAATGTGTGTATTGTCACTAACTTCTACTAGATATAAAGCAGCTTTCCTCTGAAGTATGGAAAGTATTTTCTCTGGCAGTTTTTTAATCTTCTTGACAGCAGCATATCTGTGCTTGCTTAGCCCTGTCCCATAAATCACTGTTTCTACAGTGAAAAAACCAATCTATTTGGGACCAAACAATAACATAGCATAATAATATAGAATTGCACATAAAATACTGTTTTTCTGCTCTTTTTAGAGCTTGTAAATGTAGTGAGACACTGTTTCCCAGGGTACACTGTGCAGAGATCTGTGAGTACTTTTCCCGTGTTAAATGACTGTTCTGACAAAGTCGATTTACTGATCAGACTTTGGATAACAGTTTTTGATTAAGACCCTGTGATTTCTTTTTGTGCCTCAGTGCTGTTTACTTAGTATGGTCCTACTTGTTCTGTTTATTTTTTGTGTTTATTTTGTGCTGCCCTAACCTCTGAGTTTTCAACATGCCACAGAGGTTTGTATTGACAGTGATTAACCACTCTGCAGAATGGAGAGGCTGGAAATATTTGGATGGCGTACTCCTGATTTGAGATCAGGACGGTATTCCTGAAGTTGAGTTCTGACAGTAGTTGAAGCTTCTGAACAAAGCTGCAGGGAAACCATTTCCCTCTGAGGGGAAAGTGTGTTTAATTTTGAAATATGAAGATTTATTTAGAGGGAAAGCTTTTGGTGCTTGGCACCAAGAAGGTGTTTTGTCCTGGAGATGAGATGCATTTTATTTTGACCTCCTCTTTTAGATGAGGGTAGAAAGTGGTCTGGAATGAATTGGATTAATTTTTCTCTTTTTTTTCCTCCTCTTGCTGCTTCTCTGTATCGTATCCACTTTAGTGAGCTAACTTAACTCAAATATTAGCAGCACTGCAGTAAACGTGATCCCCAGTGTAATGCTTAATGTCAGCATTTAAACAACTTTGGCGTTGCTTCACTGAGATGAGCGGTGAAATGGGGCACAGTTGAGGTAATGCTCTGTGGATTGCGTTACAGTCATCCTGACCTTTTTGTAACGACTTCTGAAGCTTGCATGTTACATTAAACATGCGGCGCTTTATAGCTGCTCCTTGCACATAACAACACTGGAGCCAATGTAGGTACGCTTTCAACTTTTTGAAATTGATGATGGGAGTAGAAAGAAAAGTATCATTTTATCCCTGAAAAGGCATTCATAACAACTTATAACTAGTTAAAGGCCACCATCAACAGTATTTGGCAAACTATTTTGGAAGGAGCTAGTTCCTGTTAACTCTACAAGCCTGTACAAATGATGTGGTATATCTGGCATATCTGATACCGGTTTTGGTTATTGTTCTGTACTGAGGTTTTTGCTAAAGGTGATATTTTTACCTGGATACTCAGAGATACAGTACTTCTGAATCCTATTTCTTAAAATTTGTATATGTGCACTTAAAATGGAGGAGGCGGGAGGGGAGAGAGAATGCTGTGCATGTTACAAGGCACTTCCCAGTCAGCTGAGGGAGACATGGAAACAGACCTGATTACAACTGGAGTGCTGTTCAAACATCTCTGTTCTGTTGTTATTTGTTAAAGTACAAGTGAATTTGTGTAGACGGTTTAGGGAGTGTCCTAAGTGCTGCCTCGTCTAGGAGGCCAAACTGAGTTTGAATTAGTGTTTATGTTATCTGCTACATTTACTCTAGATAGCTTTTTAAATTCCCTTTCTTTAATCTTATTACAGCTGCCAGATATTGCAGCATGTTAATTGAAGAAGGTGGTTTACAGCACTTACACAACATCAAGGAAAACGTCCAGACCGATCCACACGTCCAAAGGATTGCTATTGCCATCCTAGATAGTTTGGAAGAACACATTATGCGTCATGGGAGACCACCGCCGTGTAGAAAACCACAACAAAATAAACCAAACTGAAAGTCACAGGTATAGGAGTGTAAAGTATTCTCTCTGTAATAATCCTTTCCGATGTGTGTGTAGTTGGAGTAACTTGTAATATAGTGGTCACCATTAAAGTGATTTGCCAATAATTGTGGTACCCAGAACCATGTATGGTAACCTTTGGTGAATGCTAACTTTAATGGCAACCGCATATGCAACTTGTAAATGGTCACTTGATGCTTGAGATGGTCACACCTCTAGGATTTCTGCTGGCTACAGAGAGATGGGACTTGTACAGATCAGTATGCACATCTGAAAAAGAGACTTCTAGGAATATCTTATTTGGTGATTTCTGGGACAGAAAATTATATCATCCCTCTGATTAGTGTTGATAATGCTGTTTACCAGTTTGGTGTTTGAATAGAACTGTGTGTGGTTGTGAGATTCAACACTTTTACCAATTACAACAAAAGTACATGCATGCAGGTTACAGTGAGACTTGTAACTAAGGCGACCAAAATGTCTGTCTCATAACCCTTCTAAACACAAATGGGGTCTTAATTTTCCTTTTGCCTGCAAGTGTGTTCTTTTGTTTACCTTTCTGCTAGAAATGCCTTTTTGCATTTCTGCTCTGCTGAGTCCTAAGGTGGTCATCAGCATTGCATCAGGGAAAAGGGAAACCTGCTTAACTAAAGCAATAGAAACAGGATTAAAAGGATAAACTAAGCTTGATTTTAAACTTGATTGCAAGAAGGGGTTTTTGTTGCTGTTTGAGTGCTTTTGATTGCTTGTGATATCTATCTTTCAATTTTAGAATACAGATAGGGAAGGAGAAGGCTCATCAGAGCAAAATGCTGACTTGTGTTCATCATGAGGGGGATTGCATGTCTCCATAGGAGGCCCAGGATATTTGGTCACCTTATTTATAAGAAACTAATGATAGCTCTGTTTTCTGTAAATATTCTGTCAGTATTGTGTGGTGAGTTATATTCCAGGTCATCACAGTGCAAAATATCACCCGATGTCCTATGTGAGCCCTGTGTCAATTGCATTGTTTTGTGAAGTGTGAAATTTTACATAAAGATGCTAATTGTAACAACTTCTTTCTTTCTTGGTTACCTATGGGTTTCAAATGATGTGTTGAATGAAATATATTACACAGCATACAGATGTCTGATAAAATACAAGTGATGGAAGCAAACTCCATGTTGGTTCAAATTTGGTTTTATTTCAAGTGGTTTTGTTTATCTGGTTAGTCTCCATATTTCCATGGCAACTGATTGATAGTCAGAGACTCTTCTGTAACATATTGGTGAGTTTAAAAAGGAAGCTCCTGTTTGGTAGCTTACTAGCAGGGGTGGCTTCTTCATGATGACCGTATTTTACTATTTTTAACTCCTTCCCTCTTCCACCTCCCATCCTTCAAGTAAAAACATCACCTCTAATCTTCAATAATCTAGTTATTGCGTATTTCAGCAACTTCAAAAGGTACTGATCCAGTAATTTAATCAATGTTGTGTAATTGCTTTTTGTATTAAGGTATAATTTGATGAGCATCATTTTCATGTGTGTATCTGGTTATATACAGTTTTCTTGATTTGGAAATAAGTTAAATTGGTTGTAGCTTGGAATTATGAAGGTGATTTTAAAAGTGAAAAATGGCCTACAAGCCTTTACCCACCACCCTTCTGAGATGTCTGCTATGGTACTTCTGCTACAAAATTTCTGTTACATGAAATGGAATACAAAGCTTGTCAAAATTGGTGTTAATAAAATGAATAGAAATCAATTGCTGCAAGATTTTAAAATAAAGATGACAATTCTCCTTTACAGTACTGACTTTTCATAATACCAGGAGAATGTACTGAAGCATCTTAACTAAAACTGGAGAAAAAGAAGTTACTACTCCATGCAGCATAAAATGAATATGACACTGGCATGAGCCAGATGGTGAAGATGTTATTTCATGAAGTTCTGCAGTCAGCACGTGCAGAGATTGGAAGTGATTTTCCATACCCTTCTTGTTTTGTTCCCACATGCTTCAGGCAAACAAACTTTTAAGCTGAAAAGTATGGATGTCTACAAGGTATAAATCCACTAAATTTAGTTGCATGTGGCCATTACTGAAAGGTCTGTTCACATTCCTGTGCAGCTTCAGGGGGTCCTGCCAGGGTAGAATAATTCTGGAAGTAACTTTTAAACTCTTGTATTTCACCTGTAGCATGTGTCATCTTTTTGTGAAGGCTGAAGAGTGTGACTCTGCTTCACCATTTACAGAGCTTTTAATAGGAAACTCATATATGTATAATTTGCTAAGATGCTCTCACAGAATTGTTCGGTTAACTTTTGGCACAGGTGAAATTGCACTGTGCTGCAAGACTGTCACAGCATGAAGTGACACTGTTGCAGTGCAGTAAGCCATGCTTTTTGAAGTATATTTTGATACTGAAAATACATTTTTCTAACTATAGTAATTCTCTTTTGCTTGAAAGCCCCAGTCTAGGGAAGTAAGAAGCTATAAGCTAAACTGTGTGGTGTGTCTTGGTGTTGGAGAACCTCTAAGCAGTGGGAGAAAATAACTTCAACTTCCAGTCAGGCAGCAGAGGTGAACAGGTCATGGGAGACAAGTGACACGCTCAAGATGTCTGCGATAGACCAATAACGGTGGCCACATGTATGTGCACATACAGGCCTTGCCAAAGAGAAGTTCTGTTGGCTGGGGTGGTAACTTGGTGTTTTGCACTATTCACAGCAGTTCTGGGGTCAAACACCATTGCTCTGTTAATACTACTTGTTCTGTGTGATTAGTTAGAAGGGTACTGATAACATAAGTTGACTTTCCCTTCAGAGTAATAATTTTTTTGTATCAATGTTTAGATGCAGCATGTTATCTGCCTTTTTTTTTTTTTAATTTGCTCACGGTGAGCTGAAGTTTCTCCATACTCCTTACTTGACATCTATTTGAGAGTCATAACCAATGACTTAAGATGTATGTTCTTGAAAGAGATCAGCTGTACAAAGTTAAATCTTTATTTGGGAATTCTTACAGCAAAATGATCCAGTGGAGTACAGATCCAGTCCAAGGCAAGGAGCTAAGTACACAGAATGCAGTCATAAAAATAATAATTAAAAAAAAAAAATCAGTAGGTCCTCTTCGGTCCTCCTTTACATTCAAAAATGAAGGGGAAGCTAAGAAGCATTATTTGCCAATAAACCGAGGTGGTCGTTTCTCCCTGAAGGCAGCCATCCCTTCCTGACGGTCTCTCGTGGGAATATTCTAAATTTAAAAAAGAAAAAGGTATGTTTTTCATTGACAAATCTGACTTAAGTGCTGACTAGTCTGGCAATGGTGGTCTAAGACTAAGATTGCTTTTCTTTCAATGATACATTAAGGGAAATAAGGAGACTGTCTTATTATGTAAATCACAAGCAAAGCGACCAAGACCATAGAACTATATAGGAACACAGTTTTAAGGCTACCATCTTAAAATAATGGACCAGCAATTAGATTGTTCCATTAGCTGAAAAAGGTCTATACACTCAAAACTTGTCAGAAAGAATGACTACAGAAGAATGTTTGGGTTTTTTTTTTTTCATTTGTTAAAGCTATTGGTAAAGCTCATCTTGTAATTAACATATGGTTGAAACTAAGAATATACAATCATTTTAAACAGAAGGGTATTTAATGAAGGACTCTGGTCTTGGGCAGGCTGAGAGGCAGCTATGCATGGCATAACAGTTAATATTCTGAAACAGGAATCTGGAACTGCACTTGAGTATCTCAAAGCTTTATATTTAGCTGTTAGGTGTTCTGTCATAGGAGGACACTGTGAATATCTGGCTTTAGAAAGTGTATGGTTGTTCCTTTCAGGAATGTATTCTGAAGGTAACCTACCTGGGCATAACACATCCCCTCGATAGCCATCCCTGATGCAATGTCAACCTGGGGGTGAGAGGGAAGGAGTGAGATCTGTCTGAAGTACAGCCCTCAAAACTATTTCTTAGCCCTCAAATTAATAAACATCCTCTTGTAATGAGTGACCCTCACTCCTGTATTAGAATTACAGTGGTAGCATCTATAGAAAAAAATCCTGCCGTATTAATTTTGTCTTTAAAGAAAGTCTTTGAAACCCCTGAAATGGTTTTAAATATCTTATCTAAACTGGGATTATAAATTCAACTATTCTAAACGTTTTTACTGAAGTAACTTGTAAGAGCTGCCTGTCTGCTTCATTTACCTCAGTATTTAAAAAAAAAAAAGTTATTACCTCTATTCCTCTGTTTATTGCCAGTTTTCCCATTTTCACAGCAAATGGAGCCTTAATTAAAAAACAAACATTTTAACACTTCATAGTAGTGTAGTTGCATCGTTATCCTACCTCCAAATGATCTTTTCGTCTATAGATACTTGCAGTAAGTTAACAAATTGTTTTTTTTTTTTTTTTTAAATACTTATTATCTACAGTTAACAGATGTACATGGTACAAGGTCACAGTATGTGCTGCAGGTCTGCATAACTGCAGCTGTGAGGTAAAACTGTCCTATGGGTTAAGGAGCTGGATGTTAATACATGTTCCTACAGAAACTGCATTTACAAAAAAGGACAGAGTTAAGAGGCTTAAACATCAGGAACCAAGACTTTAATATGTCATAGAACAGAATTTTGAATGTTTGTTCGCTCTCTCTTATGGGAAGCAGAAATGCCTTCTTCACATTGACTATGTGAATAACCCACTTACCTGAGGAAGGATTTCTTTAGCTAAAGTTAGTGCTCTCTGGTAAGCTGCATCTCCCTCGCTGTTTTGTGGCACTGCGTGATTTACTAATCCCATTGAGGCGGCTTCTTGCCCATCAATTCTTCTACCAGTGAAAATGAGTTCCTTTGCAAGACCTATTCCAACACAGCGAGGCAGGCGCTGGGTTCCACCTTATGACAACAGCAAAAATACCATTTTCCATTTCTGAGAAATATTTTCTCAAAAACTAAAAGTATTTTTTCTCCTTATATAACCAGGAGGTTTGAAAAATAAAGGGATCATGTGTTTCTTTAATAACTGCTACCTGACTGTGTCAACATTTTGCAAGGTATCTGCAAGGCATTAGCGTCTTTTTGAGGATTCCGATTTGCCAGAAAAGGTATTAAGGGACTTTACAAAATTCCTAGCAAGTCTGAGACAGGGCTTGGAACAGAACTGTGGATTCATGCATCTCTTAGGTCACTGTAAGATGCTACTTCCAATTTACCTTTGAAACAGTCCAATTGCTCTAGCAGCAAAATATTTACCATATAGCTGAGAAAGTAAGAGACTAAAGATTTAATGAAGGTTACCTGCTCCAGGAAGAAGCCCTCTTGTGGTCTCAATAAGGCCCATTTTAGCTGATGAAGCTATTAAAAAAAATTAAATATATATAAATAGGGTTTAGTTACTTTTTGATGTCTATAACTACAAATTTTCTATACTGAACTAATAAAACTACAAGCTGTCAGTAATGAACTGGAACTCTGTTTCGCCAGGTAGCCACAAAGTCTGAATGCTACAGTGCTTAATGAATACCTGTCACAAGTCAGATAAGCGATGTGTAGTACGGCTGTTTACCCCTCACGGAGCAATTTTATTTAGAAAAATGAACCTTAGGTCCATCCTAGATAAAAAGCAATGGATGGAAGAATGGAAACAGAAGAAAGAAGACTTCCAAGTCCAAACTGGATTAAGTAGGGAAGGTTAGATCTAGTGCCAATCCAATATTGCATAACTATTTAATTGTACCAATAAATAGCTTTCTGAAGGAATCCTAATCTTGTCTAAAAATAGGCTTTACTTTTTAAGCAAGGAAACTGCTCTCCCAATAGTAATTAAATATCACAGTTTCTGAACAAATGCCTACTCATTTCCTGAACCATGAAGTAGCTCTCTTAGCCTACTGGATTCCATTAACAGCCAGATATCATGCACATAAGTTCTCTTTAAAATATAATCACCAGTTAAAGTTCTCTTTAAAATATAGTCACCTTTACAAGAAGAATCCTATAGTAAGCAACACACAAACCTGCTACTCGAAGGTCACAAGCTAATGCCAGTTCTAGTCCACCACCCAGTGCGTAGCCATCTATTGCGGCAATCGTGGGTACAGGCAGGGCAGCTAGAGAAGATAGTACAGATAATATAGTTTATTCCAGAAGTTCTGCTCTGCTCATTTCTGGAATTTAAATGTTGTAATTCTAAAGCTTTTTGTAGTTCCAATTCAAAATTGTTCAAGAATTCATCTTCTGCCACAAACTTTCTGACTGTCTCTGAACAGTAGAAACTGTCTTTTTGCACTTCTCCCTTTTTTGTAAGAATGCAAAATACTCTTACACGCAAAGCAGCATGCAAATTCAAAACTGGATGCAAATTTATTATGCAAATATCCAGCTGTTGCAGTTAAACAGTCAAAGACACCATCCCTAGTCACTGTTACGAGTATTAGCTTTTCTGGTGCTTTTGTTAGCCAGAGCGTCTGAATTTAGTCAACACTTGTCACCTCATAGTTGAGGAACCTGAGATACCTGGTGATTAGTTGCTCGGTAAGATACCTTTTTAAATACTCAGGGAGATGGAAGCAGACTTCAGACACCTGCTAGTTCTGTGCTCTATCTACTCCACCCAACTGCTTCTGTGGTTTGGGAGACAGCGTCATTACCTCTACATTGTTGTTTAATTACAGCAATTCTGATTGGTATTTTAGTCACCTTTCACTTCGGTATTCTTCTCTAGTGAGAGCAGAATAATTCATAAATAGGGGACGAAAACAAATTGCGGAAGTCCATCTTCCTTTCACAAAAAAGGTGTGTGGGGGAATTCTAGGTACAAACACCCTGACATTCAACAAATCCATTCAGAAACCTAAATCCATATTTTTAGGTCATTGCTGTATCGTGAGTGTTTCTAAGCATATATCAAAAGCGGGACAACTGACATGTCTCATTTTGCCTGGCACTGTTTCCCAAGGATTACACAGAACTGCACATAGAATGCTTTGTTGTAGCAGACACTTATTACATGGGTATGTGTGCTGCTCTTCGTCATGGAAAAAGTAGCACTGAAATGCATCTTGGCCTTAGAGTAGCAGCAGGGTAGTTGATATTTAATTCTAATTAAATCTTTGTTTCAGGCATAAACTGGTGCCCTTTGAGAAGCTACTCCTGAACGGATAACCTGCGGGGATTATCTGGCTGCATCATTCCCCTCCTGCAGCAGTTCCGCATGTCTCAGTACAGTTAGCCTAGGATAAATGTCCCAACTGAGATAATAATTTACCTATTTCATCCATGAGATTTCTCAGCCTTTTAACAAAGTGTCCAACTTCCGCATCATCCATCTTTGCACGTTCCTTTAAGTCTGCACCTAAATAGAGGAATGAAAAAGTTAGAATCCAGGAACAGGGAAAACACATCTGACCTATGTCCCCTCCTGCCCATCCCAGAGGACAGACCACTTCAGAAGCCTTGAAATAGAGTGTTCTGGTCAAGTAAGCGCAATGGAATTTGGAGCATGGACATCTGGGCTGGAGCAGTGGCTAGGGCTCTGTACCCTTCAAAGATTCCACAGAGGAGCACCAGTCACTGTATATAAGGATGATAATCCATAAAACTGAAAACCAAGGGCTCCAACACTAGAGGTGCCTATGCCTGAAGATGGTTATAAACAGAAAACCAACAGCAGCAGCTTGCAGCCTGTGTGGCTCAATCCATCACGCGTGTCTTCAGCACTGAAGCCGAGAGGCAGGCAGGAGAAAGAGAGAGCGATACGTTTGTTATTTGCTACACAAAAGCCAGCCCGCTTTTCTTTTAGTGGGCATTTCCAACTGCTTTTCTGCACAATCTGATCAGCACACAGCCCTATGAGCCACCAAATTTTTCGACAATAGTTTGCAGAGCCTTTGTTACTTACCAGCACAAAATACACCTTTCACCTCACTCTTGACCACCACCACGCGAACCTTCTTATCAAGGCGGAGTTGTTCCAGAGCACTGAACAGCTGTGAGGAGGAGTACAAACAAGAGAAGAAAAACCTTAAGCATATAGATGTATATACCTAAATTACAGCAAGCTCCTAATCTATTATTAAAGTTCCTTTTTTTTTTTTTCCTGCAGGTGCCAGGAATTTCCTGGAAAACACATATATGGAGCCAGCAGGAGCTTTCCATGACAGCCTCAGAATGACACATCTCCCCATCGCTTTTTTTCTTCTATTCCAAGACGAATCTTTGCTATACCTTAAACTCCTCTTCCAGGCAAGAGCCAGACTTTCCTTAGAATGTATCAGCCTTGAACAGATCATCTGCTAAAGTCTGACCATGAGTATGTTTTTGTTGTAACTATGCAAGTGAGGATGTTAACTTGCATCCAAGTTATCTAACTTAATTAACTCCAATATCCCTGTCCAGTCCACATCTGAAGGATGGACAAATCGCCATATTTTTCTTCAGGCCAACCTGCCTCACCCCTATGCAGTCTCCTAGACCTTCAGCAAGAGATTAAGTTTTTGTTTCAGATCTCCCACAACTATTCTTTATGCATTTAGTTATTGATTGTGATTCCAAATGTTTACAAGCCAGGCCCATACTCACTTCATTTACAAATACTTTTCCCAATGAATTTCTCGCGTGGGGTCGGTTCATTAGGATTTCAGCAATACCTTAGTAATAGGAGACAATTTCAGTTATACTTCATTTAATTCTCTGACACAGTAATTCAACTGGGAACAATATCTGCATATGCTGCATCTTCTCTGTCCTGAAAACGCATATAAAGTACATTCTAAAACAATCAGTTATTTTAAAAGCGAAGGTGGTAGACCGTGTCTTTTAAACCCAGTTATGCAGGACAACTGTAAAATTCAATAGCACTGTGAATAATATAAAAAAGCAGACTTTAAAAAAAATGAACATGATATCCAAGAATATATGTCTTAAAATCACTGCAAGAATGGAGAAAAAAAAAAAGATCGAGATTAGGTTTCTGTTTTGAATATTATTTCAGTTGTTATTGTACCATCTTACTATGTTCAAGTATATTCCTTAATGAAGAAAACCATCTGCTTGGGATTGCTGTTTGCATGAGAATAGCACAGACTGGTCGCTCTCTGTGTTCCAGAACCATTCTGAAATTGCAGCTCCATTTAATTTAAAGTTAATAAGCCCATCAGTGGAAAGGACTTCACTCAAAGTTCCTAAGTCCAAGCAGAAAAATCAGACCACAGCATCTACCTACTTCCTACTTGCAGTTGTGTTTTGTAAATGATTATCCAATGGTTCCTGTATGCTTTGGAGAGAAAGAAAAACATCTCCAGTTTCCTTGGCTGAACTTCTACTCGCTTCCCAGGCCATAACATTGCGAGATGCTGCTGCTGTAGGTGCACAGTTGCACCTGTATCTGCCATCCCTGGTCCTGCTCTGCCAGCAGGTCTCTGTCTCTTCCTCTGCCAATGCCAGTGGTCGGTTAGTGAACAAGAGACATGTCACACAGAACAAAGACACAGCAGGCACTGGCAAACGGGAAATTCACAGTTCTGGTAGCTACATTCAGGTATATGTAACTTGCTACTAAGGCCTGTTTATACACTCCTGCAATAGTTGCCCTTAGCAAAAAGTAATTCCAATGGCAATGTGAACCAAAACTCAAATTGCTCAGTGACCCATGCACAGATAAGCACAGACATGTCCTGATGCTGTCCTACCTTTAGCACTGTGCATCACTGATACCAGAAAAATCTGAGGAATGCAAACCAGAACTTCTTGTATTGAGATCTCCTGCAGACAGAACTTTTTTTTAAAAAAAAAAAATGCATCTAGCTATTTATTCGGTAGCTGTGCTCTTGAGAAAAGTACCAAGGCATAACTTAAAGAGACTATTAGCAACCTGCCTGCTCTGGACTCCACAGGCGGTCAGTCCCCTTTTGGGGTACACAGGCACCACAGCAGGGGACGGGAGAACTGCTAAAAACAGGTCGATCATCACACCCCCTCCCCGCAGCACCACAAAACCGGCTCCGACACCCTCTCAGACCCACGGACCCCTCAGAATCGGCGTTAAGCGGGCGCGGGGGCCTCACCCCGGCCCCCCGCACCCCCGGGCGGGGCCGCCACTCACCGCTGCTCTCCCCGCCGGCCGCCCCCACCAGCACCTCCGCCCCCCGCCGCGGGGCGGCCCCAGGGGACCCGCCGCGGCCCCAGCGCAGCAGCTCCCGGCCCGCCCGCCCCAGCAGCATCATGGCGCCGCTCCCCGCGTCCGGCTGCGGGCAGCGAGGGGCCGGGCCTCGGGGCGGAACAGTGGGGCGCTGCGCCTTTAAGGAGGAGGTGTAAGAGGGGGGTGGTTCTTCACCTCCCGCCCCTTCGCTCAGCTGTCGCTCGCCGCTGTGCGTGTGAGGGGTCTCGGCGGAGGAGGGGGGTGTGCGTGTGCCGCCGCCATCATGCAGCGCCGGGTGTTCGTGGTGGGCGTCGGTATGACCAAGGTACGGGGCTCCGCGCCGCTGGCCTGCGCCCTGCTCCGGCACCGTCTGTGTGTGGGGGTGTCAGCCCCAGCGGGTCGCGTTTCGGCGGCGATGCTGAGGTGACTCCCCTGCGGGTGTTCCCTGTTGAGGCTGAGCGGGGCGCGGGGGGACGGCGGCACTGTGGGAGCTGCTCTCTTCCTCCCGAGAGGGGGATAAGGCCCCTCACAAACACCCTCAGGAGGACATTGGCGGGAAGGAGCGCAGGGCCAGCGGGTCAGGCCCGGGCGGCAGCGGCCCAGCGCAAAGTTCACCTTTGCATGGCGTGGGGGGGGGAGGACGGGCCGCCAGCCAAGTCAAACTGGTGGGAGTGGGTCCCTGTGTTACTGTGACCCCCGGCCGTGGGCCGGTCCCCTTGCTCTGAGCCCCGGGGCCGGTGGGCACAGGTGCCTCCAAGAAATTGTCAATACTCTATTTCCCCCCCCCCTTTATCAGCCCAAGTAACATCAGTCACTCTTACAGACTTTTATAATGCTCAGTTCACTGACTGTTTTTTTTCTTATGAGCTTCGGTATGAAGGTTCTCTGGCTAAATTAAGGAAAGGAAACGATACAAGAAAGTACAGCTAAGTATTGCGAGAGGCTGGAGTGGGGCACATAAGCATAAGGAGGTAGCAAATTAGCTTCTATATACTAACAACATCAAATAATTTGTAGAAACAGAAGTAGTTAGTATGAAGATTTTTTTTTTTTAGTGGTCACACTTTTTCTTAATCTTGTAGCAATGCAAAATGTTGTTGGACTCTAGTGAGTCATAGTACTAAGAAAATTACCATCTCTACTGTAACAGTGAGAGGTAAGGTAGAATATTATTTGTATCAAAGTGAAATAAGGCTTGTGAAAGGGAGGCTTATGTAGAATTAAGTTCCATACCAAGAACAAGCATTTTCCTGTTACAGTTAGTGTAACAAAATGAAGTGAAACTTTGTCCAAGCCTTAGTGAAGATTAAGTCATCTGTTGTAATGGATCGGTGAAGATGACAGTTATTCTCTGTCCCAACCACAGGCTTTGGTCAGGGTTATTTTGCATCTTCATACCAGGCATGGATCTTCTTTAAGACTGAGCAAAAATGGTCCTCAGCTTCCATAAGATTGCACTGTTTTTTGCTTTTAGCCATCACAGAGTGTGGCAGTATTATTTGTGAATTGTGCAGATTTTGTCAATTAGATTGTTTGCATAATTTAAAACTGGTTGTTCACAAACCTGTTTCTGAGTGAAATATAAGTTTTTAAATATACCAATCTGGGCAAAAAACGTATTACATCTCACTGTGTTTTTTTTTTTCTTGTCAGTTTTTGAAGCCTGGTGCAAACAGTGTTGATTATCCTGAAATGGCTAAGGAGGCAGGTAATTTAATAATAAAGCAAGCATTTAGTTTGATTGTTGACAATTTTAAGCCTTACAGTTAATCTTTTTATTATACGTATGAAGGAACAGCTACTGTTCAGTAAATAGATACGTAAAAAAGGCAAATCTGAAACTGATAGAACACTTTCACAAAATCCATAACTGACCTGTTTGTTTCACTGCCTTCCAGAACTGAAGTCAAAAGGATAGCTTAAAACCAAATTGGACGTTTTAAGTAATTTTGTACCTACCTATATTATTCAAATATGATTTTATTGGAACAAAGAAACTTTGTGCATGAACACAGAATTGATTGCATGACGTTTTCTGATAAAGGAGCTTGTTCAGAACGCAAAATACCACAAAATTTTCTTGTGAGAATTAAAGTGCAAGACTGTATTAACTATTCATATGATCTAATGAGAAATTCTCACA
Organism: Patagioenas fasciata; assembly: GCF_037038585.1. Lineage (NCBI taxonomy): Eukaryota > Metazoa > Chordata > Aves > Columbiformes > Columbidae > Patagioenas > Patagioenas fasciata. The sequence continues at coordinate 22,212,123 of NC_092525.1, read as the reverse complement.
GCTTTCTCTTTCTTGTTTGTGAATGTGTGAATGATACATACTGAGCTAGGTTTGCTTGTTATGGTTGAGACAGCTGCCTTTGTGTTTGTTTTTTTTTTGTTGTTGTTTTTTTTTTTAACCTTCAACTTCTAATCTTTTTTTCAATTTTTAAACATTTTAGGCCAGAAGGCTTTAGCTGATGCTGGGATTCCTTATTCAGCAGTGGAGCAGGCATGCGTGGGTTATGTTTACGGTAAGTATTGTCGTTTGATTGGGATGTGACATTTGCAGACATCTGCATAGATGAAGCATGAGGGATCCCATTGGTTTCAGGTTATAGTATTTAATCACATGTCAGTTTGTAGAACTGTTTCAAACTTTAAAAAGAAATATTTTTAGTGATTACAGATCTGTGCCTGTTTATTTGTGGAGTTTTCAGTTCTAGTCATGGGCTTCATCATGTGTAATGGTTACTTGGGAAGACAAACACCATCACTCTGGATGTCACCCATTCTTCCTTCTTCCCCCGGCTTTATATACTGACCATGACGACATGTGGTGTGGAGTATTCCTCTGGTCAGTTGGGTTCACCTGTCCCAGCTGTGTCCCCTCCCAATTTCTTGTGCAACCCCAGCCCATTCGCTGGTGTGAGGAGCAGAAAAGGCCTTCATTCTGTGCAAGCACCACTCAGCAATGACAAAAACATCCCTGTACTATCAACACCCATTTCAGCACATATCCAAAACATGGCCCCACACTAGTTACTAGGAAGAAAACCAACTCCATCCCAGCCAAAACCAGCACAGCCCTCGAACAGATTTCTAGTCGATACCCTCAGCAGAATCTTATAACGTGATTCACTGCTCGTTGTAGCGAAAGGAGATGGTGTAAATGACTGGTTTGAACCTTTTCCTGTCACCCCAGTTAACAGATGCCTAATGTATTTCTCAAAGCAGTCCAAATTAGATTTCTGTTATGGGGAAATCTATTTCCATTCCTAAGAGTTTTCCATTTACTTTCTTCCTGTTCCTCTGTTAATGACTGTGTTATGGCAACTGAAGTAAAGTCAATCAACTGTGACATCTGTAGCGTCTTCCAAGCCACGCCTCTGAGATGTTTCTGTCCAGTCCAGTTACCTTCTGTTGATTCATGGCCTGTTGTCACAGAAGCAGGACAAACTTCTCTTTTTAAAATCTGATTATTTTCATCTTATTTCTAAGGTTCTTGTACTGTGAACACGAGAGACACGCAGGATGACGGTTCAAAAATTCAAGTTACAGTTTAAGTGGTAGCATTGCACGTAGATGGTAGGATTTCTTTTCACTGGTGAAGTCTGAGTATGCTGCCCTGGGAAGTGGTTGAATCACCGTCCCTGAGGGTGTTTTAAAGACGTATAGGTGAGGTTCTGGGAACATGGTTTAGAGGAGGACTTGACAGTGTTAGGTTAATGGTTTGTCTCTGTGATCTTAAGGGTCTTTTCCAATCAAAATGATTCTGTGATTCTATGTGCCTTATTCTAATGTTGTGCCTCTGTATAAAGGTGACTCGACCTGCGGACAGCGGGCTATCTATCACGGTTTGGGTTTGACTGGCATCCCTATCATTAATGTTAATAACAACTGTGCTACTGGGTCAACTGCTCTGTTCATGGCCAGACAGCTCGTAGAAGGAGGTGAGTTGTTTTGCTCTGGGGCTCGGTAATACATATTCCCTATTTCTATTAATATAACTTGAATTAGGAGTGGGACTAGTGAATGTGTGAGTACTCTGAGTGGTAAATGTCCTATCCTGTCCTCGTAGGCAAAGTTGTGTCTTCTGCCTCACTCAACTGAAAAGGTTGTTCAGTTGTATATAAAAATATAAGACCAAGCACTTAAAAAGTAAGACAGTCACTATGAACCAGAGCATTATGTGTGCACCTAAGAGACTATGTCTGTGATGCACTAAGATGATATATATGTATGGATATATAAATGTGTTTTCCCATGTCATAAGCTGTATGAACCTAGTGAGTAGTAAGCCAGTTAATTTTTTTCTGGAATAATTGTTTGGAGTAGTGCAAAGTGTAATATTGTATTAATACTATAGTACTGCAAGACACTAGACCCTGCAGGGTGGAAAGAAGAATCTGTTAAAAAGTGTAACTTTTAAAAAAAGTTTTGTTTTGGTTTGGTTTGTTTTTAACTTAAGCTGAGTGTTTGACTAATGCATTTTTGGAAGGAAGAGGAAGAGAGCAGTGCCTTGGGACAGACTATGCTTTGAACTGACAGATGAGTGTTTCCTTCTGTTTCTGCCGTTCCTTTGTGGACTATGATACTTTCTTACGCTTAAATGCTGATGTTTATATAATGAAAACTATAGTAACATTCTGTATGATTATTCTAGTATTTGTAGCAGAGACATTAAGTGCTTGATCATCTAAGATAATCTATCAAACATTTAAATAATAAACTGCAACCTTGTAGTGATCTCTCATTCTTCAGTATTGATATGTTTGTATCAATACCATTTGCACCCCAATCTGACTCTTTCAAAAGTGAAGTAAGGAGGAAGAATAACTGGTAGGCCTTCATACTGTTTCTTGTGACTGAATAATTGTTAGTACATAATGTCATTTATAATTACATTGTGTTCTAAATAGCCACAAATTTTATTTTAAGGTTTGGCAGATTGTGTTCTGGCACTTGGCTTTGAGAGGATGGCAAAAGGATCCCTTAATTCAGGTGTAAGTGTCTGAAACACGTTATATTTGTATATGAAATCCACCTCCTGATTTTCTGAGACATCTTCTCATAAATACCAGTTCTTTTAAGATGTTTCTGTAGATGATTACAAAATAAACCATTATTTTAATCCACAGCAACCTTTAAAGAGTTTTATGGTTCTGAGTGCACCTATGATACACAGATTTTGCATGGAATGTTTTAGAATTAATTTTATTACATTTTAAATTAATTAATATGTCATGCTTTTAGTATTTTCCCAAGAATACACTAAAAGCAGGGTTAATAGGAAATAATGAAAGTGAAAGAATACTGAAGCATTGAGCAATTGAAGAGTCTCTCAAAATGACAAAGCAAATCAAAGAAAAAAATTTGGGTCTCTTGGCTTGATGCTCACTCAGTTGACCAGTTAATACACTTTCCCAATAACTAAAGGCTTTTGTAAACCTTTCTTTGTTGTTTCTTCTGTGTTTCTACTGGAGAGGTTTGGGGTTTTGTTTGTGTTTTGTCTTATGGCAAGCAATGTTAGAGCCCATATGTTGTTTGATTACAGAACTGGCAAGTTTGATAATATATGCAGAGGTTTGGGTGAGAGGTGTTAAATTTAACAACTGATTGAAATGGGTGACAGTTAATCTTTAACATGATTTATGATACAGTATTAATTTTATAACTTGGAACTATATTAAATGCAGGATTTTTAAGCTGAGGTGAAGAATACCTGAAGTTGTCTGCGGAAAATAGCGACTCTGATAGAAATCACATTGGGGTGGTTTTGCAGTGAATCAGTGCAGTGATGATAATGTTAAGCGTTTTCTGCTTATTTACTCTTTCTTATACTTGCGAAATTATGAATGCTTCGGAAGATGTCGCTGGAGTACAACATGCTGTCCGGTGGAATTGTTAAAATGTCAGAAAAACCTCTGTTTTGCTTGAGGGCACTTTTGTGGCAGTGTTGTAAAGGAAAGGAAATTGAGTTGCTTCGTAACTATTTATCTTCTTTTTAGTTTTCAGACAGAACTAATCCAATTGACAAACATTTGGAAGTCATGATAAATAAATACGGCTTAGCAAGTGCTCCAGTAGCACCTCAGATGTTTGCAAGTGCTGGCAAAGAACATATGGAGAAATATGGTATGTGAAATACATTTTTTCATTGTCCTCTTTTGATTAAGTGATTTAAAAATACGCATACTAGGATTTAGGTTTAAAAAAATGACAGCATTCAGGGCTCTTTCTTTTACCCAAGTACTACAGCTGCAACATCTACAGCTAACTCATATGGGAATACACTTACATAAAGAGTTATCTACAGAAAAGGTGGTGGTATGTGGGGAAAATAAAAACATCAGGAGACAAAATTAAGGCTGTGATACAGTGTGCCTGGTAATCATGCTAATGGTAGTATGGTTTGTGCCTCTGCAAGATCTGGGTGATAAGGTTGTATGATTTCCTGCATTTTCACTTGTGTCTTAGGATGGGTAGATAGACTTGGGACTGAATTGTTTGACAAAGGCTTTCAGATATTCAAAATATAGTACTAGGCTGCTGCTGTTTCTTACCCTCTTGCCAGACAAGGGAGTTGCCTCCAAGGTAGGAGGTTGGCCTGTTAAGGATCTTTTATTTGCACTTAGTTTTAGACTAGTATACAGAAACATTTTAGACGCTGAATATTTCAGTGCAGCTGTTTTGTACTGATGTGAAAATGAGCATTCAAATTTCAATAATATAATACCTCAAATAAATAAAAAGCAGTTATTTTCTGTATCTTTATGTTAGTAAGTGTTAAATACGTAAGTAGGATGTTCTGTTAGCTGAAACTTAGCCATGTTTAGTAGTCTTTATCTAATCTTTAGACCAAGTTAAGTTCTAAAGGAAGCCTTGGTAACAATTAGTCTCTCGTAAAGATGCTTTTAAAGGTCAAATTCTTATGACATAATTTTCAAAATGCTCTGTTAGCACATTTTGGGTAAACAAAGTATTTTAACACTGCTTTCTTTCACCTACCAGGGACAAATCCAGAGTACTTTGCAAAAATTGCATGGAAGAATCATAGCCATTCCACTAACAACCCGTGAGTAGTGTACCCTACCTCTGTATTGAACTACGTTGCTGCTACGAAATTCATGCAAAACAGAATATTATTGTTGGAAATACTTTGCAGAGTGTATTCTTTATTATGGAATGAGAGTTATACTCAGCATGAATTCAATATCCGGTGCCTTATATTTTGTAAAAACCAGCTCTGTAGCTGTCTAATAGTGTGGTATTAGTATGTTGACTAAGGCTGTGCTAAAACTAAGATGGTATCTGTGTGTTTTTCTTAGGTATTCCCAGTTCCAAAAGGAGTACACTTTAGATGAAGTTCTGAATTCTCGCAAAATTTTTGATTTTTTGACTGTCTTACAGTGTTGGTAAGGAGAGGACTTAGCATTGTGAAATAAATCTTGATGTTAAGATAAATATGGTAGAACATTTATTTAAATGAAAGTGTGTGTGTAAAGGAAAATTTACAGATTGTGAAGTAAAACTTATAAAATGAATGTGGAGTTTCTGTCTTGAACAAACACTTTCCAGATACTTGTTCACAGTATAATACAGTAGGCTGAAATGAGTTTTGTACTTTAGGACTCTCTTGTAATTTTGTATCTTTTACCCATGTGCATATGTTGCTGTTAATTGTTAATTCTTCTCTTCAGCCTTTCCTATATACCCCTGGGAGACTTGTGGCTAACACTGTTTATAGCTAAGTAGAGGCTTTTTTGTTCTAAATTGAAAACCTAATGATACATTTCTGTTTTGATGTCATGCTTTTCAAAGATCTGTTTTAAATATTACTGAAAGTGTCCGGAAAACACTGATGGAATTTATGGTTTCAGTAGCATCGGCCAAAAAAAGTGGTTTTTTGTGTCCTTTTTGTTTTTGTTTGTTTGTTTTAGAAGATAATTCTATAGGAGATTGACATGACTGATTTAGAATGACGACATTATTTTTCTTTCAATCAGTCCAACATCAAATGGTGCAGCAGCTGCAATTTTGGCTAGTGAGGAGTTTGTGAAAAGGCACCAGTTGCAGCCAAAAGCTGTGGAAATTCTGGCCCAGGTGATGGCTACTGATTATCCAAGCACGTTTGAAGAGAACAGTTGTATGAAGATGGTAGGTTTACAATTCTGTGTTCCCTTATGCTCTTCAGGGTTGTTTTTTTAATACCTGCAAGTCCTAATGACAGTGTAGACATTTCTCTGTCAGTAAGCAAACAAATCACACTTTGTGGTAAATATAAAAGTAATTTCATTTGGGCAGGTGGAGTAGGCAGAGTATGATTGTGGGATAACAGTAAGAAGTTGGTAAAAAGGCTATAAAAAACCCTAGTTTTTAACAAATTATTTAAAGGCTACTTTTTAAACAATTAAAACACCAATAAACACATTTCTTTAATTTTTTTGTTTGTCATAGTAATAAAACTTAAAACCATTTTACTTATGTCTGTGTAATACTGGAGCTGCAATAACCCATTGGGTGTAGTCATGATTACTTCCTTAAGTAGAATGAAGGGAAAGACCTGAACTGCAGAGCTTAGATCCCACTGTATATTGACTAAAATAATGGGATGATAGTCAAACCATTAGAATACCCAATAGTTTTTACTCTGGTCATGTTCTGTTTGGGTTTTGAATACAATTCTAGTCAGATGCCTGATAGAAAAAGGTAGCAGGATAGTCTGAGGGTTTTGTTTCAATGCTATTGATTGGAGTCATGCAAAGGAGCGATTTGGCTTGTAAGCAATCTTGAGAAAACAGGATATTCCCCAGAGAAGTTTCCATATGCCAACAAGAAGATTTAAAATGTATTATTTCTTTCTGTTAATTCATACTGTAGGAATATTAAAGGCTATGATATGTGATGCATTTAAATAAATTAGAATGACGTCTCCTACAGGTTACTTTCACTTACAGGACACATAAAAGCACATTTAAGTGTAGAAATGAAATTGTTAGCTATATTTCTTTAATGATATATACACCATTTCTTCTTGTTGCAGGTTGGCTATGACATGACTAAAAAAGCTGCAGAAAAATGCTTTGAAATAGCAGGCCTAAAACCTACAGATGTTGATGTGATTGAACTTCATGACTGTTTCTCAGTTAATGAGTTAATTACCTATGAAGCCCTGGGACTCTGTCCAGAAGGTAATAGCATCAGTGGAGATCATTGTTTTCTTAAAATGGAAAGCATTAAAAATATCTTTTTAGCTGTTCATATAATTAGAACTTTGAGTTGTCTACTATACAGATCTTCTGTGTTTGAAACTCTTATTAGGTAATCTCATAAGAAGGAAAAGCAAGTTACCACTGTAATAACACACAGACCTGCAAACTCCAGAATTAGATTAACAAATGAGTGTGTAACTGTGATTTCTGAAGACATATCCAAGGCAAATCAAGTGTTGGACAAGTGTGTGAAAGCAGATGGCTAGCTTGTGCAGGGATGGCTCTTTCAAGCAAGAAATGCAAGATTTCCATCTATCCTGGTGTTACCTTTTAGGAAGAAAAAAATCAGACAAGAATTACCTACAGAGGGCATGACCAAGTTACTTATCTTTGATACGACTTTTAAAAAATCTTGAAACATCTTTGCCTTTGAAAATACGGAATTGTTAGCAAACTGTGAACATGACTCTAAAGTCAACTGTGTAACAATGCATAATCTGTCCCCAGATTAGTTTAATGTCATTGGAGTGGATTTACAACAGATTAAATTGTAGTGGAGTTTTGTTCTATGTAGGTAAGTCAGACCATTAAAATTTTCTACTGAAGAGATTTTTGATTTGAAATAAAAAAGTGCATTGAACTGCTACTCCAGTATTTGATATATTTAAACAGTAAATGAATTCTTGTTTTGCATAAATAATCATCTGATGTAATATTTCCCTAATTTGTTGCTTTTAACTAATTTTGAGAAAATATCATTCAGTCACTAGGTGGTGTATTGCATTAAGTCTAAGCTTTCTCAGCAGAACAGACAAGTCCACAGGTCTTCAGGAAGACTTTTTATGCATTTGTAGTTCTTTGAGTATCTGACCTTGAATGCTTGCTTTTTACTGTCTGCTTTGCTGTGTTTTTGTGATATCTGCAGGAAAAATGGTAATTGGTTGACATGATTTAGATAGGTACATTAAGCTTTTTAGCTTCATTCATTTAATCAGAAATAGAGAAGAATCTTGATGGTACTTTTCTATTTGGCCAATATGTCTTGTATGTGGCATTCTTATAGTGCAATGCTCGCCACCTTTCAGTCAGTCTGACCTTCAAAGTACGTGAAGCTCATCTTGAGGTGATAGGCTAATTAGAGATTAGTGAAATGGCATAAACCGCACTGCAGGTTTAGTTGTGCTGGTGTTCTCATTTAATGGGGAGAAGTAAGTTACAAATACAGGAAATGTGGCAGATCATTATTAGACCTGGATGTTAATAATGTAGGCTGAAGAAGCTGGTACAAGAATAAAGGAGTAAGGGACTGGTTAAAGGGGAGAACTGTCTCCTGAAGTCAGGGAACTAGTAGTCTGGAAAGTGAATAAATTCTAAGCATTAGTGTTACAAGTGGTTTTGTTTACTATCTTAATGTCTTAATGCAGCCCAGGATACCATTAGCTGTCTTTGTGGCAAAGGCATGTTTTTGGTTCATGTTCATCTTGTTCACCAGGACTTCATGTTCTGAGCGTCACAAATGACTAACCCCTCTTTTACAAAAAACATAATTATCGCTGCAGTTAATAGAATAATGAGCAACTTCGTTATATTTATTATAGCATAATACTACACATCAATGAAAACGTTCAACAGCAAATTTTAAAAAGCTTTTGTATCAAACACTAGCCCTTTTACTTCTTTTCCATGTTACACTTTCTCCAGCGGTATGAGCAATTCTCATTAATTTAGTTTGGCTACTTCCAGTCTGCTCTTTGTAAAGTCTGTGGTGTGGTATTTTCTAGGTTTTGACTGACATGCACCATCTTCAGTAAGTGACAGTAGAGTTGAAAAATCGCTTAAAAACAAAAGGAAAACGTTTTATAAATACTGTTTTATAGGAAAAGCATGTGAGCTGATTGACAGAGGAGACAATACTTACGGAGGAAAATGGGTTATTAATCCCAGTGGTGGCTTGATTTCAAAGGGACACCCGCTTGGAGCTACAGGTATGCAAAACCATTTCATTTAGTCGTGCTGGTTAGATCCACAGTACAGCTCTGGAGAAGGGCAGATGCTTCCCCCTTGTGTTGATCTGTGTGTGAGACACGAGGGCCTTGTAAGGCTGGAAGGGAGCACTGGAGTTGATTCTCATTTCCACCTCATGCAGGCATGTAGGATTACCCAAACCAGAAGCATTGGAGTGTGAATTTAATTACTTATCGAATTTTATGGTGCTGCTTTTTCTGTTTGTTAAAGCAGCCTGTGAACAGCTTAACTTCTTTCTTTTTTTTTCCTAAATAATTGCTTAGTAGTACAACTTCTGATAAACATAGTTTGAATAACCACTTTTGAGTGTTGTCAACTTCAGATCTTGAAAATTTCTACTGCATCTGAATAGCCCATACCCTTGTTAGCTGTAACAAAAGCTATTTCTCTTAAGCCCTGGATGTAAAAATATTGATCTGGTATTTGCCAGCATAGGGTTTTTTGTTTTGTTTTCTTTAAACTGCTATGCCAAATGAGGTGGTTCTTGGATAAAATGTGTTTGGATTTGTGAAGATAATTCACCTTCCTTATTTGGAAATGAGAAACTGTCAGAGAACTGGGGAAGAGGAAACCTTGTAAAACAACAAACCTTAATCTAAACAGCTGTAACAGCTATATAATCTGCAGTTAGTGTAGAGAGGGGAAGTATCAGGAAATTTTGGAAGAAAAGTATTTCAGGTAAATGAGACTGTGGGTATCTGCGACAAGATGAGGATGTCACTCTGCTGGATGTATGTTACATTTCTGTCAGTTACACAGGAATAAATCCAGAGGCAATTACTGGTGCTGGTGCCTCTATTGCCAAGGGATGGAGGGGAAGAGTCATTAAACTGCAGGAAATGTCATGTCTGCTTAATTTCGCTATCAAACAGTCCTGAGGCTACCTGTATGCTAATGAGGGGTCATATCGGTCATCTTCAGTTTCCAAACTCTGCCAGGGCAGGATGTACCCTTGCACACATTCTCTCCTTGGGTCTGGGAGAGTGCAAATGAAATCTGTTAATTCTCATATATGACTGGAGTTCCCACACTTGTTACCCTGGTAATGTTTCAGCTGGCAACGTGTAAAATTCTGTGCACAAAATGCATATTCTTCCCCTGCCTTGCCCAGAGGCATGAAAGGGAAAGAGGTGGAGGTTTGTGGGTGATGGAGGGAAGAAGAAATGTGTGTATGGTGGAGATGGATCTCAAGTGCAGAAATAGCTGATAGAAGAGGGAGACTGAGACTGGGCCCCTCATCATAAGGACATTGAAGTACTAGAGAGAGTGCAGAGGAGATGACAAAGCTGGTGAGGGATCTGGAGCACAAGTCTGATGATGAGCGGCTGAGGGAACCAGGAGGTTCAGCCTGTTGAAAAGGAGGCTGAGGGGAGACCATATCGCTGTGTACAACTGCCTGAAAGGAGGTTGTAGCATGGAGGGGATTGGTCTCTTCTCCCAAGTAGCAAGTGACAGAATAAGAGGAAATGGCCTCAAGTTGCATCTATTTCTAGGTATCTGAGCTGTCAAGAATTAATTTTCTCCAATCCGATTATATGTATTAACTTAATATCTTGTTAGGAAAGGATGTTTATGGACCACATCTGCAGTATGTTCCGTAGCTCTTGTAAGCAGCCCCGATCTGTGCTCGATTCCCCAGGCCTGGCGCAGTGCGCCGAACTCTGCTGGCAGCTGCGCGGCCTGGCCGGGAGGCGCCAGGTCCCGGGGGCGAAGGTCGCGCTTCAGCATAACCTGGGCATCGGCGGGGCCGCGGTGCTGACCCTGTACGGCATGAGCGTCCCCGGAGCCAGGTGAGCCCCGCACGGGCACCCTGGGGCTGCTGCCGCCGCCCGGCGCCCTGGGAGGAGCGGTGGTGAAACAGCCGAGGGGCTGCGTGAGGAGAAAAACAACTCTGTGTGTGAGACAGAGGCCCCAGAACAGTCACCTCGGCCGGTGTTTCTGTGGAGAAACGCGCTGCTAAACGAAAACACTTGTTCGGCATTCGTGCCTTAGTTATACTGTCACTGGAAACTTTCACTGCGGGTTGGAGAGTGTTGTAAAATAAGCTCGCTTCGTGTTCACTGTGTACCCATATGTTTGTGTTTCAATACCAATTTTCCTGTATTTTTTTAGAAATATTGTTTGTGTAAGGGAGAAATTGCACTGTAAGCTAAAACTTGCTCAGCAGTTGGACCTGTTGTGTACCTACTGTGCTGCAGGTATATACAGAGATTATAACTCAAAGTAGCTTGCTCTTGGTGCTCAATACGCATTGTGAGTTATTGAAAAGAGCAAACTGGCCTGTAAAATGGTTCACATGATTTCCTGTGAGGAGAGGTCTAACTGGAGGAAAATAGCCAACAAAAGAAAACAACCCTTTCAAGAACAAAACAGACCATGTTAATGAAAATTAATTGAAACTAGAGGCTTGCCGAGAAAGCAAGACATGCACGGGAATGTTAAAATCATTACTAGTTTGGTTTCATGAGGAGCTGCTTGCAGTTGTATGTGTGAGATGTGGTATTCTTAAGTACTCATTAGAATGCAGGCATGTTACTCGTCCAGTCCTGGCTAATGAATTGGCACTTGCAGTGAGAGGAGAACCCTGCTATGAAGCTGTCTGCTGTAGTTCTGTGCTGGGATGGGCAGGAATTGAGAGAAAATACTTAAAATTTGTAAATATACTGCAATTTTAGGAGAAGCTTTTAAAATACACAGTTCCTTTATGTTTTCAGTTTCAACCTTGCTTAGAAAGATCGAGCAACTCTTTATGGATATTATGGTTTTAGTTTTAAAGCTTGATGCCAGTACTTTATATTTGCTCTGAAAACTTATGAACAGTAAGATTTATCATCTTCTGGACTTAGAGAAATAATTATTCCCCTTCCAACTCATCTTTCTAGTGTGTATTTTAGCTGGACCTGTACAATTCATGGAAGGTGACGGTATAATCTGCGGAGGAGCTAATGAGAGAAGCAATTGAATTTTGAGGGGCTGCAGCTTTCTATAGTACAGGGTCAGAAGTGATAATCCTATTGCTTCTGTAATCTGTAAGAGGTTAGACCATATGAGAAAATAGGCATGATACAGGAAAAAACATATCTTATGTGCTCTCTTTAAACATGCTCACAAAACTTGGCAGTGGGTGTTGGTACACAGTTTTAAATCTGAAGGGAAAGGACCTACAGAGAATGTACTATTTTGCATTGCTTTGAGCTTTCTCTTTAAAAATATTGTAATTTCATGAAACAAGGAATTGTTTGCTATTTGTATGCTGTTAACCTTGAGACAGTGCTCCAATGATTGCCTTCGTGTCAGGAAAAGCTTTCCATGTATAGATAAGGACTCTCCTGAAGACGTGAAGTCTAATTTACTATAGTTCACTTCACCTTCATTGGTATTGAGAAGTTTAAGTTCCTTCTTAGGCATATCCTAAAGAAGAGAAATCTTAGCAATACTGTTTTCATCTTATATTACAGAAGCTTAAAAACCTTAAGTTCTCCCAAAGGCTTTATGTGACACAGGGAGTAGGGAGTTGCAGTAACGTGTATCGGACTTTAAAATGGACCAGTACAGCTAATCTGTTCAGGCCCCACTTACGTAGTGGCATGATGTTGTGTATTGCGTAATTAGGGGAAAGGTGGTGGTATTTCATGTTTATGAAGATACTTCATACCATTTTTTCTACAGTCATGCATGTAGACTTATTGGATTCAGATCTAGCCTGTAATTAGTGGCTTCAGGAACAGCTGCCAAGAATTTACATCAAAGTAAGTGACAGGGGGACTTGATTCATTTTTAATTGGTCTTTAAAACAGTTCTGCTCTCTTTTGACACCTTACAGTTTTACATCCTGTTAGTACAGCCTTGGATTATTAGCAAAATTGATGTGTCTACTTCAGATGAGCTCCTACTGTTGCTGCTTTAGCAAATATCTATAGGGTAGTGTTAGTGCCACACAAGTAAGTTCTAGCCACGTTTCTTAAGCATGAGGTGTGGCAGTAGTGTTGGCTTATTTATCTTAATAAGATTAATGATTTACCTTCATTATAAAATTAGTGTCCTGTCCATACATGTGAAAACATCTGGATCCTTGATTGTCATTCAAGCTGTCAAGCCCATGAGAGAGTAAGCTTCACTTCGGTATCATGTAGTTGCTCTGTACTGCTAAAGTGTTTTGGTATGACTGTTTTTGCTGCTGTTAGGCCTATTCACAATAATTTGAAGGTGCTGAAAATGTGATTAAAGATATGCAAATTAACGGGTTTTTCATTTCAGCATTGGCCGTGTTGCGGCTGTGCCTCTCAGTGCAGCTGTTGATGCATTTAAGTCACACCTGGTCTTCAAAGAGATTGAAAAGAAGCTTCAAGAGGTATTTTACTACTACTTTTACCTACAGCAGGATTTTAATTTATGACAGGACATGTGTGAAACCTGATGGGAATATAGTAACATTAATCACTTCCTCAGTGCTACTCATTGAAACAAATGTTACAGCTTTGAATTTCACTGTTGTCAGAAACCTTTTTATGTTGTGCTATGATTTTAAGTAATTTTTTTTTCAGGCAGTTCCTACCTGCATAAGTGTATTTTGGTAAATGAAAGTTTAGATTGTATATGAGGGGCTTGCTAACTAACACAAGAAACTTTAAGTTTGGTTTTGGTGTTTGTTGCTTTGTAGGTGTGATTAGAAGAAGAAATCGCGTTTTGTCAGATTTACATCAAGACAAGACTGTTAGGACAGTGGTCATTTTTCTTAGTTGGTAGATTTTAATATAGATAGCCATCATTTGTATTTTGGTTTTTGTTGTTGTGTTGTTTTTTGTTTGCTTTTAATTATTGCTTAAATGAAGCCTAGTAGAGGAAAATAGGTATTTCTATTCTAGTAGAAAGGGTAAAGGTTTTAAAATTCTTTTATTCAAACTATTTTAAAGTTATCTTGAAGTAAATTAATAAATTGCACATTACATGGTCATTACAGGAAGGAGAGCAATTTGTCAAGAAAATTGGTGGAGTCTTTGCCTTCAAAATAAAAGATGGTCCTGGTGGGAAGGAAGCAACTTGGATAGTAGATGTGAAAAATGGCAAAGGCTCTGTGGCAGTTAATTCAGGTTAGTGCTATTCTATTATGTCATTGCAGAAAACACATAAAACTAATGAAAAGAAAATAAATTCCTATTCTATTAAAGCTATAGTGACTTTGAGCAAAGGTGGTGTGGAGCTGCCTTACCTTTAAACTTTTCTTATTGCTGATGCTTTTAATCCCTGATATTTTAGACTGAGAATTCACCATCTTCTACTCTGAATTCTTTCCAGATAGTTGCATGTTTTCTTAGAGGCTCCAGACGGCTTTTATAGAAATCAGAACTAAAAAAAAAAAAAAAAAAAAAGAAAATAATTCAAACCTCAGGAATTTTGTTGTTCTCACCTCTTAATTTTGGCCAAAAATGTAATTTGTAGCTGTCCATTCAGTTTCTTTGTTGGAGACAGTGTCAGGCAGTAAGCTGGTGTATTGTCAAGTTACTTCTCTGCTGCTAGTTAAATGTAAAACTTGATTGATTTCAATACTGTACCAGCTGACATGAACTTTTAAGTTCCATTTAAGAAAAAGGCAGACATACGTAAGACACAGAATGGATGATGGTGGGGAACCCCATAAAAGTATTGGAAACACACAGTTTGTGCCCTTGCTGTGAAAATGTCTTGTATCTGAAGTCATACCATTTTGCTAACCCGTAGCGTCAGCAGATTCTTCATGGAGTTGCAGCTTCTATATTGTTTCATGTCCCAGTTTGTATCTTCATAGCAACTCTGTCTTACAGATCAGAAGGCGGATTGTACGATCACTATGGCTGACGCTGATCTGTTGGCTCTCATGACAGGCAAAATGAATCCTCAGACAGTAAGTATAGCAGAGATGAAACAGTAAGGGGACTGACTTGTTTTTTTGTTTTGAGTGTGTTTAAGCTGAAATAATTTGAATAAATCCCCTCCTCCAAAACTGCCATGGCTGATCTGTAAAATTACAAATCTTGACTTACTTTGGCCAGTTTGTTCAGAGGAAGATTAATCAGGAAAGACAGTATCTACTTTTCTGAGCAGGTACATATTACCTGAAACATCTGTAGGTAATCTAGAAGGGGATATAATAATGCTTGGCTTGCAGAGAAGAGGGGGGAAATAGTGTTTGCAGTGTGACTTGAGAAAGGAGGAATGTTTGCCCTGTATTTGGGGGGCTTTACACTCAGAGCTGACATTAATGTAAGGAATAATCTTGATGCTGAAAAACAGAAATTGAGGTGAGCATCAACTGAATGCCTATTATTATTTGAGTTTTTTAAATTCCTCAGTGTGTCAAAAGCAGTCATAGTGTACAAGTAAACTGGACATTTAAGTTAATTTTAAGTTGCTGTTCTGTACTTATAAATTTGAAGTGCTCTGTGTAACATTCTTTTGAGTTTTTGGTCTAGTACTCAGAGGGAAAATTTTCACAGCTGAAGTGTGTCTACAAGAAGCTGAAAGTAAAACACATTACAGAAATGTTGTAATGTACCTGTAGGAAATTCAGAACCAATTGCAATTTTGCATCTACAATATGGATATTTTAGTGCATGCAGTTAATCTTTTTACAAGATCCAGAGAAAAAAAACTAAACAAATCTTTAGTGTATCTGTGTCACAAACTAGATTTCTAAAATTTAACTAATCCGTAACAAAACCAGTAATGGCTGGGTGGGATTTCAGTAAGAAATCATTTGTGGCATCTACTGTACACTGTTGCTTTACTGTCTTCAGTAGAAAGAGCGAACTTTTATACCATAAACTTTCATTACCAAAATGTTGGGTATTCTGCCCTGCTTTGTGTACAGATCTTTCGATATGGTAATCCAAGAAACAAGCAATACCAAGTTTATTCTCTGTAGTTATCACAAATGTAATAAGCATACAACTTCCTCAGTTTACTGCCCTACCTTCTGGTGTCCAAAAGTGCATTTGTTGATGAACGTGAAGTGTCTGCTACAGCTGTAGGAATTGTAAAACTGGACGAGGACCTGCAGATAACTTTTGGGAGGGGTGCATGTGGGATAGTATGTTGTATTGCATTTCATATAATCTTTCTTTCTGTTTAGGCATTCTTTCAAGGCAAGTTGAAGATTGCTGGGAACATGGGCATGGCAATGAAACTTCAGAATCTACAACTTCAGCCAGGCAAAGCTAAACTTTGAGCTCATTAGAGTAAACAGTCAGTACTTGATACTCTTGATAAAAAAGTAGGATGAAGCTAGATATTATCAATAACATGGTGCAGGCTGGGTTTGATTTCACCTCTCTCACCTAAATTCTGTGGTTAGAGACCTTAATTCTATTAATAAATTCCATCTGTTTCTCCACAGTAAAGTTTTTTTAGGCTAAGCTTGAGGCACTAACTCTTACAAATGGCATGTGCTGAATTTTCGTGACATTTTTTCTTTCAATCAATGTGAAAACTTTGTATAAAACTTAGAGTTGAATGAGGCTGCTTACTCTCATTCAGTTTAGTTGGGAAGAGAGTGAGGAAGTTTATAAATGGACATATCAAATAAATTAGTTGCATTTTTTTCAAAATCGTAATAGCAGGTTAAACATGGAATATATACAGGAAATGCTTTCAGACTTTCAGTCTAGCAAATTTGCTGCTGCTTCAATTAAAACGGTCTTATAAAGGGGATGTCTAAAACCATTTTTTTAGAATAGGCTTTAGGAATTTGCTATCAAATACTTTTCTTATTACTACTTTGGAATTAAAAAAGTAAGCAAAATATCCAGAAGTAAACAGGAACTAGAATGTTGTTTTGAGATTGACAGTATTTGCTAATACTTCACTTTAAAAAAGATCAGGTTCTCCAGGAGAGCAGAGGGGGACTATAACCAACATTTTACCTGTTTTCTCCTGAGAAAAATCTGGTGTTGATCGTTAGGAAATTCTTATCAGCAATAGAAAAGCTTTAACTTCTGTTTTTGGGAAAATGTACTCTGGTTGGAAGTTTAATAGAAAATTAAATATACTTTTCCTGTTCTTCTGTGTGTCTGTTCCTCAGATCTGTAAACATGGATTTCATGTTAATGCACCAAACTGACTAGTTTTATACAGGTTGTCACAAGGGGCACCTACAGTCCTCCATTTTTTCCTCCTCAGGCATTGTCAGTAGATACTCCGTAAACTACATCTCAGTCCAGTACATACACCTCACATGTGGGCCGTGACTGAGGAACTTATGCACAGACTTTCACTTCCCTGGTTTAACTAAAATCATAATAAAAATGAGCTAATTCAGGCCAATCATTCTGCGTATCTGGTGTGAAAGGTTAACAGATTGCTGAGCAGTAAGAATGGCCGTACTGAATCCGACCAGAAGTCAATGTAGTCCACAATATTTTCTGACTGTTGATACCGTGGAAGGAACACTGAGATAACACAAACATCTGTTTGCCCAGAATACTTTCCTAGCTGCCAGTGACTTTACATTTTTTTCAGGCTCACAGATTTGAGCCAGAAGTGGTATATCTGAATCTAGAGTTCTTGGTGAATACTCTTTTATGAGTTTGTCCAGTCCCTGTGTGAATCCTTCACAGCTTTTTTTAGCATGGGCCAGGAATTTCTGTAGCTTACCTACATGTCATGTGGAATCAAATTTATTCTTTTATAATTATTAATATTTTTATCTTCTATATTGCAGTTTTATTTTATACCTCTTAGTTGCTTTTTTTGTTCTTGTTTTGGTGATTTTTTTCCTTTTTTCGTCTTTTTTTTTTTTTTTCCCTCTGAAAGCAGCAGTGAACAGCCTTAAAGCACTTGCGGTGTTTGTAACCTTGCCCAATCACCTTCAGATTTCACAGCTTGAAGAGGACATTCTATTTATCTGCATCACATGGAGAGACACTTTATAACCTTTTGGGCATCTACCTGTCTTTCCTGCACGCTGCATTCTGACTGTCCTGTTAAAAAGCTTTCAAGATACAAGAGCGTTTTCTTCTTTTATTTCTTTGATTTCTTTCTGACCACTACTAGATTTGAGCTGATGTTTCTTAGATATATTAAAACTGGGGACCTATTCCTTTCATAATGACTCTTTGCTTATTTGTGCACTGTGAAGTGGAAGCATTTTTTTCAATTATGGTTCCATCTACGTCACTTTTATACTGAATTTCTACTGTCTGTTTTACTGTCCAGGCACTGGGTGTTCAGACCTGCCTGCAGCTCCTGTACTCAGCCCTGGTCTTTTAATATCTAGATAAATCAACTGTTATCACCTCACTGTTCATATTATTTTTCAAGGCATTAGCTCAGTTTTAAATAGGACAGATATGGCCTTGTTCCACTGTAAACTCCTTAAAATACAATTTGGTCATATGAATCAGGGTTCCTCTTGTTTGCTTATTTATTGATTTACCCAAAGTAAAGTAGTGAGGAGTCATGTCTCTCAAATGAAAGCAGGGTTAGCTCTCTACAAAACAATGTTTGCTCATGTATTCACTGCTTTTTTCCTAAATCCTTACCATTTGGCTTGTGGGTTGAAATAAAGGGGAATTACGGGATTGCAACAGTTATTCTGTATGGAAAACAATTTATTCCTCTGCACAGAGTTGCATATATGCTATTTTATTAGCAACATTTGCCCTCCTTTTGAATGACTGATACTACCAAGAGCTTTGAGTAGGTATCTGTTATGCAAGCTTGGAACCTGTCTTTTCCAAGAGTTTTGAACACAGCTACAGCATATTATTGGCCACGGATTGATTAAAGAAGCAAACAAATTTGGATATGTAAACAAGCTAGCATAGATCACAGTAGTCCATACCAATAAAGGTTTAAGATGTGCTTACCTGCAGGTTGAGATCATTTTTAAGCGGTAATAAATGTTGCATGGTGATATTAAAAAAAAAAAAAAAAAAAGCGTTAAAATAACTTCAGAGTTTGTTTGCTACCAAAGGAATATCGAAGTCTGAGACCCAGGCCTCCAAAGAAATCTCTAGCTTTGTACAGGCCCAGGGCTTTCAGGTTTGGGCACTTGCAGAGATTATGCCATTATAATAGAAAAATCCCAGATGAAATGTAGATATTTACTTCAGTTCTTGATTGTAGCTAGAGGGAGTAATGCTGTTAGCACAGCCTGCTTTCTCTGTGTGGAACTAAGAGAACTAGTCAGTTTCATATTTCTCCTTTCCAGTATTTTTAAAGGCCAAAGTTGTATATTTACCCCATCTACTGGTGAATGTCTTTTTAGACATCTGTGTTGTGTTACTCTCACTTTCAGTGTCATAAGTTAATATTTTTAAAATATTCTATGGTTTTTGTGATTTTTCCTTTTTCTGGGAGTGAGGTGTGAGGGTGATCTTTTCTAAAAATCCCAGATCTTTCATTTACATTCTGCAGTCTTTGAATCTGCTAACTTGAAATAGGTAAATTATACAGTGGGCAGAAATAACTTACCCTGTTCATCATGATAAAGAAGTAGGCAAAGTTCTGTGATACAGAGCAGATTTTGGCATTATCTTTATGTTCTGTTACTGATTTTTTGCATAACTCGTAACATCACCTGTGTTTGTACCATTTTAGAAATCTCTTTACAAAATTTTCTTTCTCACTCCATAGTGCTCTCTTGACCAAGCAGCGTTAAGCACATCTTCTCCAGCCAAAATCCTCTGTAACTTTAGATCAGTCTTTCTTATGAAGTTTGTGTTATTTCAGTTCTGTTATGTTAGTGTGAGTCCTTGAGGGCAGAATTAGAAAGGTAGCTGGAGATACCAAGAGATGGCCAGTCACTGAACATAGCAAAGTTTAGATTTTTGGTTTCAATGGCCTTGTGCAAACTAAAAAGAAGTCCTAATCCTGTAGGCAGAGGGTTCAGTGTTCTCAGACTCCTGGTTCACAGGGGAGGATATTTCAGCTTTAGACATTAAAATACCTGGGAGGGCTGTTCTTTTCGTGGACTCTGGTGAATACCCTTTGCAGCTATTGTTTTGGGTTTTTTTGCCAGCTGTGGTGTGTAAATAATTTGTCAGCCAGAGTTGCTGTCAGGTTGGCAGGGATATCTTACGTAAAATTCATATATTTCTTTCAGATGTGAATTTTCATACTGAAGAAAAAAGGTAAAACATGTTTCATTGCTATGAGAGAAGCAATTTGAAGGATTTGTCAGAGTTGGGGCCAGTGAGCAGAGCAATGCCTGGCTCAGCAGATCTGGCTTGCAGGAATTTGAGTGAATGCTTTGGGTTTGAAGCACACATTTTCTTTTTAAATTTTTACTTCAGCTTTGTGTTTCAATCCTGTTTAGGTACAATGCAGTACATTACACTTACACACTTCATACCATATGCATTTTCCAAAGTGATTCCCGCTTTTCTTACAATTAATTTGGGTCATGAGAAGAAAAGCTGAGGGTCAGAACATGGCTCCTTTACTTAAGAAAATGTGCTTCTTCAAGACATCTCAGTTCTCATGTTGATCAGGATAACAAATAGGAATTTGTTATGAAATTCTGGATTTCAGATAGTTGCGAGAGCTCCCTGTGGATAAGTGAGGGCAGATGAGGCGGTCTGGGGGAAGGCAGTTACTGCAGCAATATTTTGTTATACTGGCCTGCCCTTACCTCTTGAGTTACTCCATGGGGGTGTGTGACACAGAGCACCCAGTACAGGTGTTGTAACTGCATATGTGAGAAGGGGAATGTTGAATCTGGCGGGTACCGCATCAGGGCTTTATTTGTGTAAAGCAAGTCTCCTAGCAGGAGGTTATCTGGGATCCCTTGGGTAAGCAGCAGAGAGGGGTTAGTTTGTGCAGGTGAGGAGGTTGTGAACAGCTGAGTGTGATTTGTGGCAGCTGGGTTAAGGGGGGCATTATTCTTTTGGGTGACAGAACATTTCAGGATGTGGGAGGATGGGACAAAGGGACTTGACTACATCTTTCCTCACAATAGAAAAAAATTGAGATAATCACCAGGCTGGATTGGTCCATTTTCTGTATGTCCAATTCATCTGAGGTCAGTTTAAACTGTTACATCCTTGGAACAGGAACTACGTCGCTTCCTGTTTTACAGAGCACTGAGCTGGATGTCAGCTCTCCTTAAACAGAAAAGAATGCAATTAGCCTGGTGGATAAAAGGCAGGAAAAAATCTCTTAACTGTGACAAATCAACACTTGAGGAGGCAAACCACATGTGGAAAACAAATGCTGGAAAAAAACCCACCTGCTTGGAACAAATTCCTTTATTACTTAAATAAACAGCAGTGTAATTTATTAGATTGACAGTGTGAGCTGTTCTGTACCCTGTATCTGTAAGAAGAATTCATTGCTAACTTAAAAGGAGATGGCTTTATATGGCCCTGTGTGGGAAATGTTACTTATATACTATGATATAGGAACAGAAATATCCTAATAATGTTGCAGCAGGCTAACAGGAACATGGATGGTATAAAATAAGTATAAAATATGCTGTGTCTGTATCCCATATTTCAGGTAGATTAAAAGCAGTAGTGGATTTTTTTTTTTTTCTTTTCAAACAGTACATGTCCTCTGGGAGGACAGACGTAAGTTCATTCAGATCAAGGCACAGATGCCAATAGGCTCATGGCCAGGCTCTGTTGTGCATTCTTAGGTTTAAAAAATACTTCCCTTCCTGCTTCGGAGACAAAACCCCCTTTTACTCTTTCTGTTTTGATTATTCATTTTTTAAATCAAATGATGGCAAGTTACTTGAAAGAATTTTAATGGGCTTTTTTCTCTTCTTTCAAATAAAGGCACAGTTATCAGCACATAGCAGTGGACACTTGAGGAATGCCAGTATTTCTGTAGAGTCTTATTTAAGTCAGATAAATAAAGACAAGAGTAAAGAACATTTTATTACCTTTTAAGATACAACTACAACTTAAATCTCCTGAATGCCTCATGCCTCACTCCCTGCTAATCACAAGTCAGTGGGGCTACAGGCATCAGCTCTTCTTGGAGCTCATGCTTCAATAGATCTGCTTATACCTTTTGTTCTCTGCCATGTTATTGCTTGACTGGAGTGTCTGTTACTTGAGTTTATCATATCATGTGTAAATTTTAATCTCTTCAGGACAGTGACAACGGTTGCAGAGTCAGAGCTGAGCAGGTCTCATGGGTTTGAGCTACCCCTGTGCTGTCATGAACCTCCGTGGTTCCATGAGGCAAGTGCAGTCTTGGTGTAACTTAAGTCATCTGGCTTTCTCAGATATAGCTGTGGAATACAGTGTACTGCAGCTTGGTCCTGGATGTGTCCTTATGCTGAGGTCTGCAAGAGCATCTTTGAAAAATAAGAGCTCAAGTTAGCAAAGTCTGTCCTTGACCACCACTGGGCTTTTTCCTGCTGGAGCTGGGACTGGATCTCATGCAGAGCTCTGTGTCAGGCCTTGCAAAAGCACCATGGTGTGTCGGGGCACGTGCTTTCTGTCACAGCTGCCATTGCAGTGAAGTACCCCAGCAGCTCTCTGCCATCTTCATCATCTGAAGTAGTGATCACACCAAAGTTTAAACTGAGCCTTCAACTTCAGTTTTTAAACCCCAAAGTTATTTATGCTGCAACTACTACTCATCCATCAGCAGGGAACACACATGAGTACAAAGGCTCGAGTTTGACTGGAAGGGTTTCCTTCAACTACTTCTGTGTTGTGAGTCTTGCAGTAGAAGTTCTTTTCCTCTGAAAGCACCAGGAAGCTGGAGTGAACAGAAACAGAGGTTGCCTGAGTCCAGACACCATGCTAGGGCACAGCCTTTGGCTTAGTGGTGGGTCAGGATGTTTTTAGATAGGTTTGGTTCCAGCTCTGGTTTTCTTGGGAATTTGGGTGGGTTCTACTGATGGAAATGCAGCTCTGGGCCTGGAGACATGAGATGATGAGTTTGGGATATGTTGATGTAAGAGGGTAAGACGTGGAGGAAGTGAAAGCTTGGAAAAAAAATAGCCTGTGTAGGTAATTTGTCTAAGGGTGTGTTACCTTTGCCTGTGGGATATCTGGTTTCTAGAACTGGCTCTGTCCTGCTGGATAATCCCAAATTGGGTGTGATGCTTCTGTGCCTCTGTTCCCTACTAAAGCAGGCATGATGCCCCTCTTACAATGTCCTGGGGTACCTCTAGATGCTATTTGACAGCTAAGTACAACACTTAACAACAACAACATATAAAAATGCACTTCCACTCTCTTCTGGGCTACTCTGGCATCAAGTGAGCCAGGTGATCACCCTACTCCTCCTCCTCTCCTGCCTGCAGGCTGGGGTAAGATGGGTGGTCCCCCAACATACACTTTTTTCCCCCTCCCTGAAAACACTTGTGTGCACTCAAGAGTACTGTAATGTAAAAGGGGTAGCAGGCAAATGCATCCTGAATCTCTGAATCACTAAGAAAAAGCAGCTAGCTTTGTTTTGTTTTTATTTTTGTTTTAGTAAAAACAGACTTCCCACACTAACGTTTGGAACTTACACGTGGCACAGGGGGGGGATCAGCTCCAGTTGATATGAGCCTGGAAGAAGAGAGGGAGGAAATAACTTAATTGCTTTAGACTTCAGTTCAGCTGGAGTTGAGAGGAAAGAATCAGTGTCCCTTTTTTGGAATTCAGCAGGAAGGTTGCGTTCTGGGTGAGGACAGATCCTCTGCAGATTTTCTAGAGGTACTGTATGGAGCGCTGTGGGGCATCCGCAAAACAGGTGGCTTTATATTTAAAATACTAACTCAGCTGTCAGTGAGAAGAAGCTGTGTTGCTGTCTTGGAAGTACTACTGCACTTAGAGCATACTGTGTTATTAACAGCATGTTCCTGTCTTTTTTGCTAAGGGGGAGAAATAAAAAATGTGAGGCTTCTGGGCTAAATGTAACCATGGCTGGAGAGTATGTGTGTGTGTGGTGGAGGGTTATTTTGACATTTAGTGCTGTAAAATGGGGCTTAGAAGATAAAAAAAAGTAATTGAGTAAATGGCGTGTTATATTAAATTTGGGGACTTTGCCTCTAAGACATTTGTAGTTTCAGCCTATCTGTCCCTGGCCACTGAAGATCAGTAGATGGGTTGAAAACCAGGGGGAGTTAAGTGGGAGGGAGATGAAATGCACAAAAAACTGCTGATCTGTCTGTTCCTGGCTAATTTGAACCAGACCCTCCAGGGAATGGGAGGACATTCCCACCTGGAATTCAGATTTTGTGTTGAATGTAGCTAAAACTAAATATCTGGGAAGGACAGTGCAGCTCCAGTATCCTGCAATGAAAGGCTAAATCACAGTCTGTCTCTGCGTCTCTCCTGCCAGTTCAGCATGCTCGCTTTTGGCATCTCTCGTGGATCTCGCAAACTGTGTTGACAAAAAGCAACAGGGGATTGGGTGTTTTTTTTTGTTCTCCCCGTCTTTATATTCAGACTATAGCTGCTTCCTCTTTCCTACTCACATTTTCCCATATGGTGACTTTGGAAAATTCCTCTCCGATTTCATTGGGAAGTGCAGGAAACTCTTGTTGGTAGAGGGTTGCCTATTACTCTCACTCATTCTGCTGCTCACATCTGGAAAGGATCTGGTTTGGAAAGGGGATAGTCGCTCTGAGCTCAGCGTGTGTAAGGGGCATGGCATGAGCCAAGGCAGCCTGTGGGGGCAAGAGAAATGTTCTTCTCCATTCATCTGATTTCTGACAGCAAAGGTGAGTTTTTCAGCACTTTTTTTTTCCCTTAAAGCTGGATTATCAGACAACATCCAGCAGCCTGCCTTTCAGCTGCAGCCTTTAGAAAGGATATTCAGTGTAAGTAACAAACTCAGTTAACCTGTTGATGTTGGAGGATGTTTTTCTGTCGGGGTGTGTGTGTGCTTTGAGAATGCATGTGGAGAAAAACAGAGAGGTGAGATATTTTGAACGTGATGCTGTTGTTTATTGAGGTAACTGTAATCACTGAGAAGCAGATGGTAACTCCTGAAAGTTCAGCTTACTTCTTGAGACTGTGCCTTTTGTAGCACTCTGCCTCTGGTGCTGTGTGGCAGCAAAGTGCAGAAGTCAGTTCTGTCTGGACTCAGAGAGATGCAGCCACAGAAACCCCTGGGCTGGTTCCAGTGTGGCAGCATCCTTTAGTGGAAGGACCCGACTCAAAGCCCACTACAGCAGCAGAACAGGACTCTTTCTGGTGGGTTCTGAGCTACTCCTATAGTAAGATTTCTTAGTAAGGCTTTGGATCAGGCCCATGGGAATGAGTTTAAATGGAGTGAGTTACTTCAGACTTTCTTTGAACTAAAAGAAAAAAAAAATCTTGCCTTGGTTTACTGCCTGCGTTCCAGATGCAAGCAGATGTTGCTGTATCCAAAGTGTCTCCCTGTGGCACCAGAGCAGCATTCACTTCAAAGGCATTGTAGCAGAGGTATGCATATTGATGACAACAGAGTGAGATTGCCTCAGAAACATTTGTGTGCAATAGATACAAAACTTCATGTTGACTTTTCAACATCTTTTCAGCTATATATGTGGAAAAGTCAACATGTCACAAATCCATAGAGCCCAATACCAACCATGAGGTAACTGTGCTATGGGAACAGTGCTGGTGTTGTCACAGCAGGGCTGGCTGTCACCTGCATATAAGAGGGGTTTCTTTTGTAAGTATCTATAAGAGTAAGCTGATATATAGGAAGAAATATTGTTAGAGATCTGATATATCATACTTTCTGAGATTATTTTCTTTAAGATTTTTACAATATCTTCTGAGAGTAGGTCACCAAATACTAAGGATTTAACTAATCCACTGTTGGCATACTCATATGGCCAATTTTGATCTCAATATCTAGCTGCCATATAAGGAACACCCTCTGATCTCTGGAACGTTTAATGAAAGAGATTAATTGCATTATATTCAGCTTTTACTGATACGGAAGCAGTGGAAAAGTGCAATGAGGGGAAGAGGGATTGAGTAAACAATGTTAAATGCTTAAAATCACTCAGCATGTTGGTAGCAAAGACCAGGACCAGGACCATCCGTGTCTCAGGATGATCTGTCCTGCAGTCCCACCTTCTCCCATTTCTTCAAGTGTAAATCAGTGTTTAAAGAAATTATTTAAGGTTTTCATGACTGTGACTAAGAACAGGATCTCTCCAATACTTCCCAAGCACCCAAAGTCTGTTAAGAGCCCCAGAGAGAGTTTCAGCTCAAGCCCCATGGATGTAAAGGGAGACGTGCCAGTTCTGACAGCTGCCAGTCTGGCTCTGGGAGGTTCTTGTTTCTGGTGCAAAGAAGGAACCTGGGCTGGCAGAGGTGAGGAAATTACTTATTTCATATTAAGGTCATGAAACCATTGTGCTTTTTCATCTTAAAAGATCAGCCTAAATAATAATTTCTCATCACTGTCGAACACTTCTGTGAAGAATAGTTGAAAATAAAAAAAGACCAACCATTACCAGCTCTTACTGCAGGTAATTATATAAGAAATATGAGAAGGGCAACAAATGAGACTGAAGGTGCTGGCTGAGGGCCAGCTGACTGGGCCAGGAGATATTCAACTTCTGTTTGAATTATTTTAACCTGCTGCCAGAGAGATAAAAGCTGAGCCTCAGCCAGGCCTGCAAGTTTCAGATCAGCACTGTCCAAAGTCAATAGGAAGCCCATTTTCTTTTCAGTAGCCATGAGATTTTTGTTACTGTTCAATGTACATGGAGCAGCCCCTCCCAGAGGCATCCTGACCCATGGGTCGCTCTTTTCCAGCACACCTTGTTTATTTTAACGAGAAGAGTTTCTCCCCTATGCAAAACTGCAGGGAACTGTAAGACCAACAGTTACATAGAAATAACATTGCATAACCTTCTCTATAAATATTCGGCGTGGTCTGGCGTTTCTCAATACGAAAATAGCAATAAATAGCCGGGGGAATCGGGGACGGTGCGGGGGATGCTGCCAGGCCGCCTGCTGCAGCCGGAGTCCAGCTGGCTGGTCGGGCCAGAGGGGCAGCTCCAGGCTGGCGTCCCGGGTCCCATCCCGGTCCCTAGACCGCCATGAAAAGCCGCGAAGCACCCAGGGAAAGCGGGAACGTGGCTGGGCTGGCGCCTCGGGCTCCCGGGGCGGGAGATGGGGGAGGGGCTCAGCTCATGCGGGCCGGGCCGCCCTCTCCCGCCGAGCCCTGACCCCCGCCATGCTCTGGGCTTGCAGGGGCGATGCCGGCCGGGGGCCGAGCGCTGCTGGCGCTGGGGCTCCTGGCGCTGGGCTGCGCCGCCGCTCGCCCGCCTGCCGCCGACAACGACTTCCTCGAGCGGCGGCGCCCGCCCGGCCCGGCCCCCGCCTGCCCCCGCGACTGCGGCTGCACCCAGGAGGGCGTCGTGGACTGCGGTGGCATTGACTTGAAGGAGTTCCCGCTCCTGCTGCCGGAGCTGACCAACCACCTCTCCCTGCAGGTAAGGGACCGAGTCCGGCTCCCACACGTCTCCCCGGCCGCCCCCCGGGTGTCCCGGGCCGCGGGGCCGTGTCCTTCCCTTGGCCTGAGCCCGGCTCCTTCCCGCTGCCTTCGGCGGCTCCTCGGCCTCACGTTGGAAGCAGGAGGTGAGGTGGGCCCAGCACTGCCGCTTGAGTCACGCACCTGATTATCGGCATCAGTTCTCTTCCCCACAGACCCAGGGAGGAAAGAAAACAAGAAATTTTACTCCTTATTCTTTTCTCATCTCTTGGGGAAAAAAATTGTCCAAAGTAATAATTAGTGTTTCTGGTGAAGGTGCAGTCTACAGCTTCCCCACAAGGCGCCAGAGTCTTCTCTTTAGTGACCAATGACAGAACCCGAGGGAATGGCAGGAAGATGTGTCAGGGGAGGTTTAGGTTGGACATTAGGAAAACGTTCTTCTCCCAGAGGGTGCTGGAGCACTGGAACAGGCTCCCCAGGGAGGTGTCATGGCCCCAAGCCTGACAGTGTTCAAGAAGAGACTGGACAACGTCCTCAGACACACGGTGTGGACTATGGGGTTGTCCTGTGCAGGGACAGGAGTTGGACTGAATGTTCCTTGTGGGTCCCTTCCAGCTCAGGACATTCTATGACTGTATGTTTTTGAGGTATCTTTGAAAAGCTAACTTAGTTCATTAAAAAGAAAATTTCTAGCAGCACTACACGTTAGTTAAAGCGTTGTAAACACAACATACCAATCCTGAGACAGACCCCACCAGTGTCCCCCAGACCTGCCTCCCTGCAGCCCCCTCCCCACGGCACAGGGACTCAGCAAGGAGCAGAGTCCGTCACTGTGAGTGCCATCGCTCGCGACATCCAAACGGGGGTGGCCATACCTCCTCTGAGCAGTGGTGTTTCCGGGCTCTTCCCTCGCGCTTCTTTGGCCTTTAACCAACTGCTTTTTGTTTATTGCTCCCATTTGTCCATTCTGTTCAATGGATAACTTGCAGATTTTGTTCAGAGCTTTCTATCCAAGTGAGCAGAGTTAGAAAAAACTGTAGTGTAAGCTGGCCCCTTCCTCAGCAGATCTGCCCCAGGCGTGTGCTAGCCATGGCTTCCGCCGCTGCTGCCAAAAGGAAAGAAGCTTTTTGGAGCAACAGCTGTCACTTTCTGTGTATTGGCCTGGCTTCCAGCACAGTGGGTCCTTGACTGGTCCCCTGGATGCTAAAACACTGGAATCACTCATTAACGGTCTAAAATGTTCGTTAGGATGTTAATGAGGGTCTGATGGCAGTCACCCCTGACAGTAAAACCAGAGAAAGTGAGCACAGTTTGACTCTCCTGTTTCTAAAACAACACATAAATAACAGAAGTAATAAATCTGGAAATCCACAGTGCCAACCTTGTAGCAAATGCTTTGCTGCAGCTATGAGGTTTGGCGGTGGCAGATGGATTATGGGCCTTGCCAGATGTAATCACATTCTGTATGCTACCAGTGCATAAACCGGATATTTCTGGAGATGAGCATAAGCTACAGAACTTGGTTCAGGCCTTCAAATGCTGCTGGGTTTGGATGTCTTGGTTTTGAGATCTGGGGTTGAATCATTACGGAGAGAAGTCTGTTGACAATGATTTGACACAGTGGGTTAATCTCCAGATTTTATTGGAGTTCACAGTCTGGGTTTATTGGGATCCTTCTGGGATCACATTGCTGATGATTAATACTCTCCATTTTATTAGAATAACCAGATAGAAGAAATCTTTCCAGGAGAGCTCGCTCGTCTTTACAGGCTGGAAACTCTCAATTTGCAAAACAACAGGCTGACTTCAAAAGGTAAGCCGACAGAGCTGTTGAGTGGACAGAGTCTATGGCTCCACAGCACCAATCTATGCACTGAAACCAGTGACTGCTGCTCAGGAAAGGCACAAGAAACGATGGACTGGCTTGGCTGGAGTGGTTAGCTATGAGACTCCCTCCTTTGGCCATCACACAGGTCATGGAGGCACTTTATCATTCGAAACACAATACTCAGTGTATAAGAATGCAGCTTTACTGAACCAGTGGAGGAGGCCTGGCAGCAGCTCTGCATGCTGTGGCGTGAGATCGTCTCATCCAGGAAACTCCCTCTGGTCCCACAGGCACATCAGTGCAATGCACTTGAGAACCAGAAATGTCTACATGCTGAATGATTTCCTTCTGACTGACCTTGTTTCTTAATCTACTTTTTTGGTTCAGTCTAGTCAGTCAGTGCAGTTTAGTCCTGTTCAGTCCTTGTCTAGTAATATAACATATTACAAATAAGGCAACTTCTGCCCTTCCCCTAAAACCGTTTTGATTTTTGTAGGCAGGATTTGCTTGCTAGGTCATATGCTTATTAGAGAAACTTGACAAGGAGTTAGTAAGGAAAGCCAAAGAAGAAACAGAGAAGTTGGAGTAGATAGTAAGAGGAGGATATGGAATACAAAAGATGTAATGGTTCTTAACTTGTGTGTCACAACACAAAAGATGTAATGGTTGTTAACTTGTGTGTCACCTGGTTGCTCTGATGCTGCTGCTGTCCTTATCCAGTGACACTGAACAACCTTTCCTGAGAACGTGGGCATGTTATGCATGGGACTCAAAATATGTCGCTCTTACATAGCACAGGGAAGGTTGTGCTTAATAGATTCAGACTTTGACATTATTACTTTTGGAGCTTGATGTTTCTTTCACAAGCTTCAGTGCAGCCCTGAGTTTCCAACATGTTTTGACATGGGAAAAAGCTTCACTTTTGACTTATGGTTATCTAAGTGCCAGGTGAAAATGTAATTTGTAGCCTTTCCATCGTGACAGCAATTGTGTTTGTGTGATCAGCTGGATGTGGAGTCATTCAGCTGAAAATTAATAGTTACTGGGGGAGGTAAGCTCCGAGTTGGATCAGCTCTCTGAGCTGGTTACTGCGTGGACATCTGGATTGTGGGGGAGCAGAACGAGGGGAGGGTCATGACTTGCAGATACTGGTGTTATTTTGGCAACATCATGGTCATAGATCAGATGGATCTGATCATTAAATAACCTCTGGTTATGTCCTTCCAAGAAAAATGATTTGCAGATTCATGAGCAAATGACAAAATAAACTTCCCAGATAGCATGGGTGCTGCAAGCACCGATAATCAGCCGTACAGCAAATCTACACAGCTCTGTACCTGACCCTTCCCAGTGGGGTAGGCCACAAGTCTTGCATGCTTAGAATTTTCAGTCCTCTTCCATTGCTCTTAACAGTCTGTGTTGGTTTTGGGGGGAGTTGTTTGTGTGGTTGGTTGTGGTTATTTTTTTAATTAAACAAGCAAACAAAACCAAAACCCAGAAAGAAAACAATAGGTCTGAGTCAGATTGTTTCAGTGGTAATGAAAAATATTTAAATCACACATCAAAAATATTATCTGAGAGAGAAAGCTGCCCTCTGGTATTTTCACTCAGGCAATAAGGTGCCAGTGTTACTGATTAGTTATTCCTATTTTTAAGGGTTGCCAGAGGAAGCATTTGAGCATCTGGAGAACCTGAATTACCTGTACCTGGCAAACAACAAGGTAAGAGGCCCACAAGGCCTTCAGAGTTCTTTGCTAATTGGGTTCTGAAAGTTAAACAAGCAAGTCTTCAATTATTTTAAAATATGTATCCTACCTAAGTAAAATTGTGCTGAAGTAATATTCTAATGTAGCTTCATCTAAGGTCAAGACAATCAGTTAGTATGCTAAAAAATTAGAGGGTACACATGCCAGTCTATTTTGAACACTTATTTATTTGTGCAACTGATGAGAAAAGTTTCTCTTATGTGTGTCGGGAGGTACAGAGGGCCGCTGCATTTATAAATTACCGCTGTCTTCAGCAGGCTTTGGATCAGCTGCTTGCAGATTTGGTAGCTGCCTGTATGTAAATAAGCAGTGGGGTAACAGGTAAAATGCTGCGTATGACACCAGTTGAAAAATTTGTGAACAAATGCATCCAAATACTGGTGTTTAGGCCATCAAGATCTGTAGAAAGCTGTCCAGTTTTGCTTGACTCTCATTCTTACTAGGTTTGATATGGGGGGATACCCACACACAGGGAAATTGAGCAGGTAATGAATTTATTCTTTTAGCTGCGGTAGGAGCTGAATTTCTTTTTTAATGGAGAAGATCCTAGGTGCTTTCCTAGCAATGACCCGAGCTGGATGTCGTGACAGAAGCACATCTTTCATGCCAAGGCTAGGGAATGAAATAACTTTTCACATATCCTCATATCTGTGTGGTTCCCATTATGGCTTTCTTTTACCCCAGTAACTGTCTACAAATATTTGCTACAGATGAAACTGTGATACCACAGAAAAATATAAGGTAATACCTCAGGGAGAGCTGCTTTTGTCTACAAAATCCCTGCCTTTCCATCACTCCCTGCCTCTCCCCCCACTCTCTGTCTCTGCATGTCCGTATATATATTTTATTATCCTCTTAAAATCTGTGACCTTTTGGTGTTTTGTTTATATTCATGTGGCCACATCCAGGTTTCAGTCAGGCCAAGACAAATCCAGAATCACTCCATAGGTTTCTGTATGGAGTGACTGAGAATAGAACCCATTCCTTAGTACAGTAACATTGTGTTCTTTTCTCCCTTTCAAGCACCATTTCCATATAACAATCTTGGCAGTTAATAACTCCATAAAAAGGAACAAGCCAGACTGTGACTAATATTCCAGAAGTTTGCACTCCAATTTTCCCTCTGTGACAACACAAAAGTGTTTGGTTTTTCTGGCTTAACTGCAGAGAGAAAAGGATCCCGAAAGAAAATGCAAACATCAGCGAATGTCAGAACTAGTTACAGTGAGAAGTTATGGACCCACAAAAATAACACATTTCTTTATAAATCACAAGCCAGGACAAACCAGATTGGCTTCAAACTGCATCCACTCTGCAGCAGGAAACACTGCGGATCAAGTAACTGTGGTGTCTGGAGGGGAGCAGGGATTTGCTGGTAGTTTGCTCCGTGTTTTATGGATTATCTTAATGCTGCTTTATCTTCAGTTGCGATTCCATCAGATGTAACTAAATTATTTTTCGTCAAACTAGCATAGTTGATCAGAAAAAAGAAATTTCATAATAAGGTAAAAGTCTTCTGTGGCTTATGAGTAGCATGTACTTCAAGTAACTAACAGATGCTGTAGTTTCCTTTAACATTTTTCATCACGCTCTCATGATTTGTATCTACCACGTGGTATCTCCAATAAGCCTGTTAATAGCAGAGATCTCTCCCACCAAACTGGAGACCAGGTCCTGAGCTGTCATTATTATTTACTATAAGCTGGTGACTTTGGTGTCAGATCTTAACATTTCCCAGTATCCCCAAAGTGATATGAGATTCACCTGGATCCAGTTCTTCTGTTTACATCAAAACTTGTTATAAGCAAGAAAACATGTTCCAAAACTGGTAATAACTTGTGTATAATCCTTTGGAGTTCATTGGTTAATTCATGAGTTAACAGTAAACAAACACCATCTACCCTATGGAAAGGAAAATCCAGCAGTAAAGCTGCAAGAAAATTGCAGTTGAGGAAATGCAGATTGCTACTTGTTAGGCAATATACTACACAAAGCTACTCAGTCAACTTTATTTTTGCTGACAGTTACAACAATCCAGCATTAATCCTTCAAGCAGTCAACCAGTGGAGATCAATTAGCCTCATGACTAAGTGCTGAAATGCCAAAGCAAAGTTCTGAGCAAGTGAAAACTCTTTTTGGATGAAACTTCTCTTTGCTCTTTCTTGTGGTTCTGGTGGCTTTCATTTCACATATCTGAGCCATGCCCTTTGTTTTGTAGAAACGTTATGACCTAATAGACCGTGTTTCAGGAGAAGAACTTTAATGTGCCAGCGTGTATGAAAGTGATTAAGTCTCTTTCCTGTGTCTGAATTCTAAATATTATGTCACGGTAGAGACTTGTTTCTTTCTGAGGCACTGTCAGACCTTCCTAGTCAGAGATCAACTTCACTGAGATCGTATCTCCCAGGTCAGGAGATGAGAGATCACTGGTAAAGCCAAGAGCAGTACTGTGGCAACTGTAGTAATACGTAAAATACCTATTTCCACTGCTTATGTGTTCTCTGGAAACACTGATAGGAGTGTGATCTGTGGGAAAGATCTTTCTTGTGTTTGTGAGCATTAAACGTTTAAGACAGTTTAAGGATGGAGGTTTTGGCACAGGTGAAAAGGAAAAAAATAAATAATGTAAATAATGTACTTTCACCTTTTAAAAAATAGGACTGGATTGTGAGTTGAGTAACTTGCAAGTTCATGGATATAGTCCATCAATGCACACTT
The DNA here is from genome assembly GCF_037038585.1 of Patagioenas fasciata. NCBI lineage: Eukaryota > Metazoa > Chordata > Aves > Columbiformes > Columbidae > Patagioenas > Patagioenas fasciata. The sequence continues at coordinate 22,178,504 of NC_092525.1, read as the reverse complement.
GACAAACCAGTAGAGAGAGATCTAGGCACCCTCTAGGTAAATAGGGAGGTTAAGACTTGAGTTAGACAGTTCTCCAGTAAAGTATTTATTCTCTCACACATTATAAAAATATTTTTTGTTTTACATTATGATTAACAACCAATTGCACTTTTATTGTAATAAAAATTTGAAAAAATATGTTTTCTCATCATATGAGGCTTGCTGTACCTAGCTGGCTGGAAGGACTAGGTCCTCTTCACACAACAGTGCTGGGAGGAAGAAGCTTTACAGATTCAAAGAATTTCGAGATCGAAGGCAGATCTCTTCCATTGTCCAGAGTTTCCCATCCTCATCTCAAAGCTTTAGGTGAAAAATACTTCACTATCTCCCTGGAAAAGCTGTTCTCTCCAGAGCCTTTCAGAGTGTACACAAAATATTTTAAGAGTGGTCTCTTTAGTGCTGTAGTTAACATCTGTAACCATGGTGATTGCACCTGCCTGTGGCAATTGAGTATTATTCTGCTTGCATGCTCAAGGATCTTATCTACTACAGCACCATGTTAGCAATTTGTTTCCCAAGGATTTAATCTTGATGCATAAATCTTCTGGGTTTATGCTTTCCAGAAAACTGTGTTGTGACCTGTATTCTTGCTTTCTGTCAGTGAACCTGGCTGCTGTATTATCTGGATGCTCTGTAAAACTGAACTTTTTCAATCATTAGTTTTCACCCCACCAATTTTTGTTTAGATGCAAACATTCCTAGCATTATTTTTTCCAGATCACTGATAAAAACAGCAATAGGCCAAGAGCAGAGCCATCAAATCCTCTGGTCAACTATAAAGTTTTGGAGGCAGGACCTTTCCGTAATTTATTTCTGATAAAAAAAATCACTTGTGTAATGAACAAGGTCTCCACTGTACAGTAGGTCTTTGCTTTGAAGTCTCATTTGATATTCCATCATTTGGCTCAGCAGCATCCCTGTCCTTTGGGAACCTGAATCCTCTGTTGAAAATATCATGGTAAATGGACGCAATATTGGAACAGACATATGAAGTGACACTTCCCCCCTCTCCCCAACATATTTTCTTAAGTAAGTAGTAGGCCACTGTGAGGTGGGTGAGATTTTTTTGGCACAGCAGACTGAGGAATTAGGAACAATAATAAGCAACGTGCTTGCTCTCTGAATAACAATTTCTTGATTTCTTCCACCAAAAAGAGACAGAACTCTTCCAACCAAAACAAACATTCACATATCTTGGAGCACAAGTCAGTCTCCTTCCTGGAGAGATTAGTGAGTGAGGACAATTTGGTTTTGTTCATGCAATCTGCATTCAGATTCTTTTATTCTTGCCTGTTCAGAGAAAATAAATTTTCATGTGTTTTGTTGCTAGTCTAATACTTGGTTAAAACATTTGTTGCATTTAATTGGAATTCTATATGTTTCTTTTACAGCTAACAGTGGCTCCGAAGTTCCTACCAAATACCTTGATCAGTGCAGATTTTGCAGCCAATTATCTCACTAAGATATATGGGCTCACCTTTGGACAGAAACCAAACTTGAGGTAAGGGATCAGGAAGTAAAACAATAATAGTGTTCTTCCACTGCTTGGAGCCAGCTGGTGAGTGATAAGAAATTATCTGACTAAACCATGTTATTGCCTACTTATGTTCTTTGGAAAGAAGCTGACCATTTGTTATTCTCAGCATGAAAAATCAAATAATCTCTCAGACAAACACATTCCAAGGGCTTTTACTAGCTGCCAGCCACTTTACATAGATGAAAATTAAATTGTCTCCATTTTATTTGTGTATCAGTTATGAGTTGAAAGGAACAGCTTTGGTTTCCCAAAATGGAGATGAACTCTTTAGAAATCCCTAGTTTTATTATAGTGCATTCATTAAGGAAACCAGAATCAGATTGAGAGTATGGTACTCAATGCAGTTGGGTATAACTCAAGAATATTTAAGTTAAGCACTTTAGCACCTTCAGAAGTCGTTCATAACCTCAGGTCTGTTTTCAGAGGTCTCTCTGCTGGTTTCAGGTTGTGATTTTCTCAGCTGGATCCAGTGCAGCACATTGGCCCATCTCAAATTCAGATGCACACAGACCACCTCCTGTGAGATATGGTCTTTTCCAAAGGCATTTTGAGTGATCTGTACAGACACTGCAGTGTCTCAGTCCTGCAGAGACATCTCAAACGCTGTTGGCAGCAATAACGCATCCAAGTTTGGAAGTGGTTAATAATGGCCAACCTGGCTGAGTTCCTAGAGGCATCTTGTGATGAACTGAAGAACACTCAGTTCCCACTGAATTTGTTGAGAGCTGAAGCTACTCGGCCTTTAGTCTCATAGGCTCTTGGTAGCTGAAAAGGCTAAAGGAATCAGTCACTGATTTCTGGCAGTATCTCATCATTCAAGAAGGTGGATTTATACATCTGTTCTTCCTTAATCTGAGTTGCAGAAGCTGCTGTCTTTTGATTTCACATTAAAATTCTTGCACTCTTCTGAAGTGATTTTCACACTCTCCTGTACCAACACTGATTTTAATCAGAATACTAACTGATTAATTTCCAAGATTACTGATACAAAATCCTCACACATTTGTTTCAGTTGGTTTATTTGCCCCCAGCAGAGTTCATGATCTCAGACAGATTATTTGGAAAGCAAGGTTTTCAGAAAGGAAAATATTTGTGAGTGAAAAGTACAGCTGACTGTGCAGGGTGAACAATATTTTCAGTGTGGCTCTGAACTCCCTGGAGTGTGTGATCACACAGTTGAGCCTTTCCTTCCTTCCTTCCAGAAATATGTTGCCAAATTCTTTGCAACTGGTAGGGAATCCAAGAACAAGTTAAAAAAGCAAACTTTGACACTGTGCTCTTTTCCAGTTTTAACCTGGCTCTGCAGTTTTAGCTGCCTGTTGCATCTGGGGGTAAACACAGGAAAGGAAGGGGTAATTAAGTCAGTAAAATCTTGTAATTTCTTTGTTAAAAAGAAATCACATGAATTCATTTAGCAGTTAAGCCAACAAAAAGCAGGAATAACTTCATAGGGGTCAGTTGTTTAATACAGAATTAAAACCTGTGTAAGAGAGAACCAATGAATTTTTAAAAACCTGACTGGAGAAACTCTTCTGTGAATATTAAACATTAAAAGTAAGAAGGGCAAAGGGAAAATAAGAAACCCTCTTTATCTCAGTCCCAAAGGTTCATTAAAAACCAAAATTCCTCCAGATTGAATAAATCTGCTCTTTCTGTCAGTCCTCTATGCCTTTCTGAGTTCTAGGAATAGGACAGAAACTATTTCCCAGGGTATTTCCAGCATTCATGGAAGCAGGAGGGAGACAGCCCTTTCCTGAGATCCACAGGCTGATTTTTCAAGCCCAAGGAGCCCAGACTAAGTTCCAAGTAGAAGTTAAAATTGGGGGCATATCTGTTAATCAGGTATGAATTCTGACCCTGTTGGGTGAGGCCACCACACTGACATTCTTTGTTTTGAAGCACTGCACAATCCCAGACTTGCACTCAGCTTCTTGCGAAGAAAATAAGGCTGCTTGTGAAATTTGTATTCAAACACAGGTTTGGATTTTGAATAGACCTATATTTCAGACAGCGTTTGGAGCAGCGATTTGATTTTTCATCATATATCCCTTGCTGAATTGAAGGACTCATTTAAAAAGTAAATCTGATTATCTCAAGGAAAGAAAAAACAACTGAAATATAGTCTTTAAACAGCTTTCTCTTGGTAAACAAAAAAACCACCAGATCTCACTGTCTGTTTTATGTCATCTTTTTTTCTCCTTCCAACAGATCTGTGTATCTTCATAACAACAAACTTTCAGATGCTGGGTTACCTGATAATATGTTCAATGGCTCTAATAACGTGGAGATACTCATCATGTCCAGCAATTTCTTGAAGTATGTTCCAAAGAATCTCCCTCCAGCACTATATAAATTACACTTAAAGGTAACGACAGCAACGTTTTTTTATTCCTTTATGATTGTGACAAAGTATTGTGTTTGTGTGGGACCCAGACCACACAACCGAGCCCTTTCAGTGCACTTGGCTGCCTTCCCAGGCCCATTGCAAGTCTTGTGTGCTGTATCCTCTGCAGTAGCTGCCTCCCATGTCCTTATGTTTTTGTTCGTAAGTAACAGTGTGTTTTTGCAAAACACCAAAATGCTCACAGGGGACAAAAATCCTTTTCTGTTTTTTCACAGAAATGTATTGCAAAGACCTGCGTGGTAGAATTGTTTCTTTCCTGCATATAATGATATTAATGCATATTAGTGCAAGAAGGTAGATCATTCTCCATGGCCATCCAGTGACTGGCTTCCCTGTTAAATGTGCCACTGATGCTGTTTTTGCTGACAACTGCTTACCCACTATGTCCTGGCTTTGCTCACTTACTCCTTTCACACAGACTGCTGTTTCCTAGAGTCAGTGATTTTTGTTTGCTACTGAACTGGCAATTCAGACAACACAGAGAAAGTCTGGATCAGCGATTCTTCACTGCTACAGCTTCTCCAGCAATAGTGCAATAGCAGAAGTTGTGGTATTAACTATTCTCCACATTTTTAATTCCATGTCATCTGATTTCGATAAAAACACTGTGTCATGTCTCTGCTAGAGACCTCAGCCTTGTTAACAATGGGAGAGCTGCAGTGGTGGGGAATCTTGGTTCCGCTTGTTCTTGGTGTTGACAGCTCCTTGGACGTGTGTAAACTGGAGCCTGTTATCAGCCCCCGGGCTGAGGCAGCTCTGTGTTGCCTCCCAGCTTTCTTTTCCCTTGAAAGCTTTACCACTAATTCCCATTGAAGTCTTCTAGAAAACAGGCTTCTCCAGCTTGACAAAAAGGTGAACAGTCTGATCCTTTAAGTTGCTGAAATGTCTTTCCAAAGTGTGAAGTTACTAGTCCCCTGCATTTTATTGCCATTTATAAGTAATCATTATCTCCCAAAGGGGTCTCAGACTTTGAAGACTACACTTTGAACTCGTATCCTTCCCTGCTGGCACCAGTTGTGTTAAGGGCAGAGGAGCTGAAAAGAGAAATGAGCATTTTGTTTTGAAGTGCACTGCCTGTCAATAGTAACATTCACCTTGATATTTTGACTGGGAAAAAAATAGGACAATGGGAAATGAGAGCCAATAGCGGCCGACAAGGGTCCGAAAGGTGAACTTCAGATGTGACAGATCTGTTTTTGTTTTTCATTATTCATTGAGACACACAGACAAATCTGTTTCTAGTGGTATCTGCTTATATTAGTTGGCACATAGATCCAGTCCAATCTGTCCATTGTGTATATATGGATTGTGAGAAGTTCAACAAATTTGGTGTCAATGTTTCATATATCCTTTTATGATTCCTACGCTTCCTGTATGGAATTTCTAAGTGGAATTTACTTTTGTATTTTCTTTGTGTCTGCTTGCCGACTACTCCAAAGCCATACAAAGGCAATAGGAGTAATTATTTTGGAGTGTGCATTGCAGGAACTGTACCATTTGGAATGACATTAATGCTGGAAGGATGGCTGGTTCCCAGCATCCAAACTAGTTCTTCTTTATGGTGAAATCTGTCTTAGAAAATCCAGAAATTTTGAGCAAACTCCAGAGGTAGTTACCTAGATTACATTATATATTTTCACACAGGTGGAAAGGATTAAGAATACAAAATAAAGCCATCTGGTGGGGGAGGCAAATTCTGACTCCTTATCTGAAAGATTCCATGGGGAATCAATGAAAACAGGTTGTATTATTTCAGTTTAGTATTTGTATTTATTTCTTAAACAGAATTTTAATGCCTCCTGAAGTATCTTATGTCTAGCCCTTTTGAAGCTTAATTGCCTGGTGTTGGTTGAGCAGAACCTGGATGTCCTGTGTTGTTTCATGTGGAATAATGTGCATTGTGCTTTTGGTGGCTCTAGAACAACAAGCTAGAGAAGATTCCCAAAGGAGCCTTCAGTGAACTCACAGGTCTGCGGGAGCTGTATTTGCAGAATAACTACTTGACTAATGAAGGAATGGACAACGAAACTTTCTGGTGAGACTGAGATCTGTAGTTTGTACCTCTGCTTGTGTCTGTCTCTTTCTTCTGGTACAGTAATATATCTACTGAAAAAAGTAAATCTTAGAAAGTACATTTATTAAAAGCTGCACAATGTTACGCATTTTTCTGCTAAGTCTGTATGAGAAAACGTAGATGTTGCCATTCAAAAGGGCTGGGTGAGTGGTTTGAATTCACACTGCAGAAGACTTTCATACAAAATACTCGGCACTGAACATCAGAGTGCACCATTCTCTGACTGCCACAGACCCAGTCATCCCAGGGACAAAGGCCACCTGGAACCATGTTGAAAGATGTTCTCTGTTCTTCCAAACCAGTCAAAAGTGAGGTTACTTGGGATTTTCCAGTTTCAAGAGCAGTTCACTGGAAGTTAAAGCCAGACCTTCTTCTTCACTGAAGCCACTTCTGTGTTTCTGTGAAGGTGACTTGAAAGCAGACGCAAGGTTGTGAATTCGTCTGGCACAGCTGTACCCCAGTGCAGATGGATTGCCAGGGTAGGGGAGGATGCAGCGGTGCTGCTCAATAGGCAGATAGCTGCAAACTGGTGCAACAGAAGTTGCCTTTGGTTGTCCAAAATTTAGCCTGGGACTTAGGTCTTCAAAAAGTTAACATTTGTGTCTCTGCTTGCACTGAGTGCTGCCCTTGTTCTACCTGAAGATCCATATAACGTAATCTGTCCTGCCCATAATTTAATTCTATAAACTTTTCTGATCTCTGGACATGAAAATGTGTCAAACAGCGCTTTCCTTTTCTGCATCCCCCTCCCTGAGACCTCCCTTAGTAATTTACCATAGCTGTGCTGTGTCTGCCTCCAGGTCATGTGGGACATATAATTTCTGTTCAGATTTTGATGAACGGAGTACAGTGGCTATAGCTGAGGCCCCACTCACAGTTGGCAGAGGAGGTGGATATTGTTCCTTTCTCCATGCTACTGCCTGTAGAGCACAGCGCAGTGCTGTTGAGATGTACCCAAGCGGGGCAAGCACTACAAGTGTATTTGCTCATTCAGAGCATGCTTGGATAGCTGTGAATACAGTGTAGTAGCCAGTAAGTAATGTCTGTAATGCGTTAGTTCTTGTATTTCCTGAAAACTTTCTAGTCATCTGCAGTGGTTTATGTAGTGCCATGCAGATTTAAAGTCTCATTTGAACTGAGAAACTGACTGGAAATACAAGGGAATAGAGGGCTCCTCAGTCCTGGCATATAATACCATTGATCCACATCCAGTTGGTATAAGTGGCTGGTCTGAGGATTTATTTTAGCTTCAACTGAGTCCATGGAATCCAGATTCAGTAGCTTACACAAAGCAGCTCTAGCCCTGACTCACTTCCATAATGCTAGAGGGTCAGGAGAAGTTCGCTACCTTAGCCTAGGACACTGATTTAGCATTTCTGCTTTTCATAAGAGTATTATTTCTTCATCTAAAAAGCAGGCCTCCTTTTCTGTTTCAACATACACTTTCAGAGAGACAGAAATTATTTATGCTCATGCTATGTTTCTGTTTTCTAATGGTGCTCCCATGGCATCTTTCTTGTGGTATTAATTCACTGAAATTGCTCACGTTGCTACCTGTGGTGTCAAATGAGAGAACAGCAGACTGCAAAACCAACCTCAGGTCTCAACCTGGTGATGGTGTCTGGGGACTCCAGCAGGTTGTCTTGCTGATGTGGCTGGGGAGCAACAGCAGCGCCCAGTCCTAACCCCTAAGGGCAGTATGGGAGCCCCTTGTTTTGCTGTCCTCATCAGTCATATCCTGAGACAAAAAAGGGCAGTAACTGGAGCTGTGCTGGGGAGAAAGACTCTAAAGCAAAGATTATAAAATCATAGGGGAAGTTGGTTGTTATTTCAATTTGCAGAATCTAAATGGAGAGTTTTTTTTTCCTGCTTTCCCAAGGAAATTGTCTAGTCTTGAATACCTGGATTTGTCCAGCAATAACCTCTCAGAAATCCCAAGTGGTTTACCTCGCAACATCGTCCTCCTCCACCTGGAGAAGAATGCAATTAAGGTGATTGGCAGAGATGTCTTGACCCAGATTAAGAACCTGGAGTACCTTCTGCTCCACAATAACAAATTAAAAGCCCGAGGTATTCACCCATTAGCCTTCCAGGGCTTAAAGAAGCTGCACACTGTCCACCTGTACAACAACATGCTGGAAAGGATTCCCAGTGGGCTGCCCCGGCGAGTGAAAACACTTATGATCCTTCATAACCAGATCTCTGAGATTAACAGGAATGACTTTGCTACCACTTATTTCCTTGAAGAGCTGAACCTGAGCTACAATAAGCTCAGAAGTCCCCAGATCCATCGGGAGGCCTTCCGTAAACTGAGGCAACTAAAGTCCTTGGATCTTTCTGGAAACAATCTCAACACTGTGCCCTATGGCTTTCCAAAGAACTTGCAGATTCTGAAGCTGAAGGAGAATGAGATAAGCATGATCCCAAAAGGGACTTTGTCCGGGATGACAAAGCTGCGGGAACTGTATTTGAGCAACAATAAACTGAAAGTAAATTCCATTTATTCAAGAGCATGGAGAGAACTCAGCAGTCTCCAGGTAGAAATATCACGTTCTCTGATTGTGTTAGTAACACTGATGTCCATGTCTGTCTGCCTAAGACAATTTGTGTAGGATCAAGACTAGATGTGCTTTGTTCATGTTTTGGGCTTGTGTTGTAAATGCTACACCTTCTGTTTCTAGAGTAGAAATCATGTGCTGTTGTGCCAGAGGTGGGAACCTCCCACTGATGACCAGAGTGTGGTCTCCTGTATGCTGCTAATTCTGGGAAATGTAGACACATCTTTGCTTCTGAAACCTAATAATGTCCTATGTTTTCAGATAAACATTAGTGAATGTTGTCATTAAAACTGAAATTATGCATTTCAAATAGCTTGTCTCCCGAAAGATTTAAAATTGGCTCTGAAGAGAGACAGCAGGAGGAAGGAATGCATAAACAAAAACACTCTTAATTCTCAAAGCCCCCACATCAGCTTATAGCCAGACAGGCCACGCTGTAGGATTTAGCAGCTCAGCTGGCTCAGACACCTGGATAGCAGCTAGGAGGCCTGGATTCAATCAGCAGTCTTCTCATCTGTTTAATTGTTGGAGAAAGTTAAATACGAACCATAAGGCAGGCAGGAACAGTCACAATTGTGCTGTGCAAAATGACCTTTCAGAATTGTTACACTGGCTGAAGGATTTGTCTCCATTTCCTTTTAGGCAGCAACCTGTTTCCTGAATAAAGGTATCACCTATGTCATGTGGCAGCCATTGATGGGGCAGATGGTCAGGCCACTGCACAGGCAAAGGGTTGAGGGACATGGAGCGTATGTCCCACTGGCCCCCAGTGTTTTTTCAGACAGTTCAAACACTTACCTATGTGAATATTTCTATTCCTGGTGTTTCTGGGAATAAACAATAGCTTGTTTTTCAGTTAGCAGAAATCAACAGTGCAGCAACAGTATGTGTAGAGCTGCTGGTTTGCATCAGTTGCAGGTTGAGTCCATGGCTTTATTATTACATTTTGCATGTTTGGTGCCTCAGTGAGATATTTATGAATGTGTGTGTCACACATGTATGTGCCAATATATCTAAGATGAAAAGTAGTCTGGAAGGAAGATGCTGTTGAGAATTATAGATTGGCGCATCAGTAGTACCTACCCCACAGTAAACACTGTTCACATTAAACAAGGCTAAGGTAATAGCATATACATAAAATTCTGTTAGACTAATGGTGCATTTTTGGCTGTTGCTTCTTCTCTGAAACAGTGTTACTACTTGTTAGTTATTTCCACAATAGTACACATGAATCTTTTTTATCATTAAGGGTTTAACTGTGCAGTTGGTTTATGAGTTGGTGCACTGCGGTAGATTTGACAAATAACCATCACGTTAGATCCTGATCGTGCATGTACTCAGCATACATTTCAGTCCACACTGTTTCCATGGAAATCACTGAAGACTATCTGCAATTGCAAAACTAGACATTTACATGATTGTTAGCCAGACTGGGATTACGTGGGGAATAAAACCACTGAAAACCTGACAATCATTTGCAGAAGTGTAGCTCTGAAGAGTGTCTGACTAGTACGTCAGCTTGGTGCTATGAAAATACTGCAGTACAGGATAACAAAACACTTATTTTCATCCATTTCCTTGCTTTAAATTCATCTGAGAAATGATCATGGCCTTTACTTCTGGTATCTTCATACCTTGGTCCATGTTAGGATATTTCCAGGTGTTTTTATGTGTAACTCTAAGTAACGTAGCCTTAGCTAGTGAAGTGTTTGCAGTGGCAGCCTCCAAGGAATTCCCGTGCGTGTCTGAAACCCAGTCTGCTTTTAATTCACTCTAAGCAGGCGTGGGCTAAAGCTTGCGGACAGAGATAAAGAAAACATCATGATGTCTCACGTGAGATCATGATGCTAAATGGTTGTCTAAGAGAGCAGAATTGTTGTGGCCACACTTACCTTGATGCAAATTAGAGGCAGATTAAATTACTTTATGCTACAGTAAATATCACTTCAGTTTTCCACCACGAACTCCAACTGAGCCTTTCCGCATGGCTGACGATTTACAGTTTCTCCCGCACACACGGTATTTGCCATTTTCCTGACCTCACCAGAGGGAGAGGTTCTGAAACAGCCTCACCAAAGTACAATGTGAAAAATAGAGCCCATTTCCAGATGATTTTCAAATGTTATGAATCCTGGATAAGCTTTGCATAAACATCTCACTTCTGCACTGTTACAATGCTAAGTTTTTTTATGAGCGCATACACATATATTTGTGGTTTTATGGACTTATATGTGGGTGTATATATAAAAACCCAATAGATAAACTTCCAAAAGGGGAGGTGTGTATACAGCCATCCTTTGGAAGCTTATTTGTTGTCAAACTTAGATCTGTTTTTGGACTGCGGCTAATATTTAAATATTATTTTTTATTTATTTGACCCCTTGTTGTCTCTTCTTGCAGTCACTAGACATGGCTGGCAACCAGCTGACTTCTGTCCCGTCAGGCCTGCCAGAATCTCTAGAGTATCTGTATCTTCAGAACAACAAGATCACAGTGGTTTCAGAGAATGCTTTTGAATCCACACCCAAAATAAAGGGGATTTACCTCAGGTAAGACCCAGTTTCCACTTCTACACACTAGATTTTTTTCTTCTTTATCCACTTTATAATTGCTTACTTTTTAGAAAGTATTTAAATCTCTAACTTCCCAAATAAGCAACTTTGGTTTATAGTAATGTATGATGAAACTATGTTCACCTGCTCAGAAAAGACATGGATACACATAATATGCTCTTTGTCTTTGGAGAGTTTGTCCTTTCTGTGGTTATTAGAGTGGCCCAGGCATGCTAGAAATTCTGGGAAAGTCATGTTTAACATTACGTCATGTTTCAATATTCAGCTGTGAACTAGAAATTTACAGTGCACTTGTAGGACTACAGCTTTGTCTGTGCCTGGTAGCCCTGGATTTTGACAAAATGCCCCTCTAGTGAGGCATGTATGATTAATCTTGAATTCGTGCACATTCCCTTGATGGTTTTGTCTAAAACAGATGACAAGTTACAAGTGTGACAGGTATGGAACTAAGTTCAGAAGCTTCTCTGTTTTTTTCCTACTCTGTCAGCTGGATGAGGACTTTGTTTTTGTAAGTGACAGATACTGACCTTTTTACATATAATGTAAACCCACAGTAATGTAACTGAAGTAAGAGGAGATTTGTACCACAAGAAGTGAAGCAAGAATCTGGGCAAGTATAATATATTCAGTTTTAATGTGATTGAACATTACTGAACATTTCTTAGAAGTTATTTATGAACCCCTACAGAATATTTGGTTAAGCTGATCCCATGGATGTGTTCAAAAAGCCTAGGCTGCCTGCTGCGCAAGACTAAATATGGCTTTATTTTGCCTGTATGCAACTAAGCTGCTCTTTAGTTCTGAATCATACCTTTTTGGATGAATGATTCCATACTAAGCAAATAAAATTGAGAAGTCTGGTGTAAATTAGAGCAGTCTGTCTATTCAGCGGCTCACATATATGAGATTTTAGTGAATGCTTGGACACCAACCAGAAACCACATACCACATTCTATATTTCTATATAAAGAGGAAAAAAAGGAATTTGCAAAACTGTTTTGTTAACGTATTTAGGAGACAACTCCACCCAAGCTAAATTGTATTTCTTAATGGGAGGCCATTAGTCAGTGCAATGCTGTGAAGCAACAATATACATCTGGAATTTCAGACAGATATATTTTAAGCATGTTTGAGAGTAACAGACCAAGCAGCGTATGTGAAAGGTTCTTAAATTGCAGATTAGTTTATTTATGTTCTTGGAAGCACAAATAACAGATGAAAAATTATTGCACGTTCCTTTGTTTCTAAAGGGATACTTTGTACCGGTATTTTGAGTTCTGTGGGAGAAAAATTAAAATATCAAGGGATGGCACAGAATCTCATGAAAAAATACGTTACACTTTGAAGTGTAGGCTATGGAGCAGATGCCTTTCCTCTCTAGGAAGGAAAAAGCAGAATACTGAGAAGAATTCGTGGGGGAGGAATTCCAATATTATGATTTTTTTCCTTGCAGAATACAGTTATAGAAGGGGGAAGAGGGGCTGGGGCGGTTTTTTGAAAAGTTTTTTGAAAGCTTTGTCAGTGAACTTGAAATCATTGGGAGATACTTAATATTTCGCAGTATTTTCCTGCAAGGTTCTTTGTGAGGACACAGAGTTCTGTGAACAAACTTTGTTCAGTCACCGCACTTGCCTGCTGGCTAAGCAGGACCTGCGTTCCCTTCCTTTCTCCATCCAGAGGAGTCAGTACTCCGAGAATGCTGCTATGGGTCAGTGTAAAGTTAGGGTAGCTTGGGTCAGTGTAAAGTTTGAGTAACTCTACGGAATGGTTTCCCTCTAGTCTTCTCATTTCTGTGTTGGATATAAAATTGGGTTGATTTTAACAGGAAGGCCTTTTTGTTTGTTTAAAGGTTTAATAAGATTGCAGTTGGAGCACTGAAGGAAAGTATCTTCCAAAACCTAAAGCACTTACAGGTACTGGATATTGAAGGGAACCTTGAATTCAGCAACAGTTCAAAGAATAAGGATGACTCGGAAGAGGAGGAAGAAGTGGAAGATGAGGAAGAGGAAGAAGAACTGAGATAAAACGTGAACTCACACAAGCACATCATGTGGAGGTAACGGCTGTAGTTTAGTGAAATCAAGGACCCAGTTCTCAGACTCTTGTATAAATAATTCCAATTTGCAAGTATGATTGAAACATAACAAGTAGATATCTGAGCCCTAGACTCAAAGACTTTCACTAAAACATGACTGGGAATTACAGAATCAAAAAGGGTTGAAAATACATTATTTTTAAAATGCAACAGTATATATCTGTGTTTTATCAGGGGCAGTGGACTGTTCACAGTGGCTTCTACTTATAGCCACAGCAGACACAATAAGTAAACATGGAAGTTATTATGTACTAGTTCTGATAGCAAAAAATGAAAAGGTATTTCATTATATTTTTAAGCAGCTAGTTCAAAAGGAAAGCAAACTGTGAAGCTTACTGATGCAGAAGACCATGTGAGCTGAAAATGCATTAAAAGATGAGACAAATTAAAGGAAGATAGACCTACCAGTGTCTGTTACACATGGCATTGAGATTATGACTTCTATCTCAAGCAGTCCTTAAATCACTGACCACTTGGAGTGGGAAGATAATGCTATACTTGGCATATTTTTTCTGGAATATTTATTTCAGGTCACTTTTGGAAATGATGTTCCAGGACTGGATTGATACCTAGCCCAGGGCAGCCTGTGTTTTTGTTACAGATAAGTCTTCGTGAGGGTTCCTTGCTCCATTCATCCAGATTCACTGAAAGGCCTCTGGCCAGTTCTGGGTTGTGACAACTGCTGACTTTGATTCCACACTGGTAACCTTGAAATTAAGATATTAAGTATTCCATAAACAATCTGGACAGCCACATAGTCTCTCTAGTTTAACCTCTTTTCAACTGCAAAAGAAAAGATGAAGGGACAATGTTGTTGGAGAATGTGCATTTTTCCATAAGAACAATAGGGATCTGCTTTATACGTCTCTTAAGCGTTTTATGTTCAAAGATGATGAGGTTCAAGACACTACTCTCTACTTTTGGAGAGCTAATCTCTACAACTTGAAAAAAAAATGTTTAGTTTTGTTCCTAATCAACAGTTTCTCATGGAGAACGACACGAGGAAGTTCTAACAATAGTGCTAATGCACAGGAAAGGTGATGGGACTTGAAAAGGGCAAAAGCTACTTGGAAAGTAGAACATTAGAACTCCTGGAAGCTTTGTGAGAGAAGAAATTATTTATGTCTACAGACTGAGAGCGCATGTAACTTCCACATCAACGCATCTCTGGTTTGGTTTGGGGCACGTGCGACATGTCAGCAGGTACTAAGTTTAGCATATTCTGAGTTATGTGCTCCATTATGTAACTGACTTTATTTTTCTGATGTTTTGCAGGAAAGCATATGGAAAATTACATATATGTCTATGTGTATATATATCTATAAAGATATACAGAGAACACTTAGCAAAACGTGCAATGAATCACATAGAAACTGTCATGGCACTGGGCCAGGCTCATGGAAGACAGTGTGCTACAGTGTCCTATTCAGGGAGAGACCCTGAATGCCTTTCCAAAGCTTCCAAATCATCTTATACAAGACCGAGGATCACAAGGGATTGCTCTGGAACTCACAAAAGCTGGCTTTTGTTTCTTCTGTTTCTCTTCCTTCACTGTTTCCATCTGTAATAACAATATGGGACTGTTTTGAACATGTGCCTTCAAATGCTGGTTTTGTCACTGCATTTTAAGTGAACCAAGTATATGCTTCTTTTCTTTTCCTCCAACTCCAAAGAAGCTGTTGTTGATCAGGGAAGATGGATATTTGCAGTTGTTTCATGTGTGGAGCAGTATATGAGGCATTTTGGTCATCAAGCAGCAGTAATAATTCTGGATGCAACTATTCCTCTGTTATAACAATGTGTATATTTGGATGAGAAAAACAAAGTAAGGCTGGATCCCATAGTATTTTATCTCTACTGCCAAAGCCTGCAGTATATGCCTCTTTTAGAAAGGTTTTAAGATAAAACAATTGCTATTGTGAATATATATATAAAAGCTGTATGTCTGCCGTCAAGAGCTTTGCTAAAGTTTCTGTCTTGCTCTTGTTTGCCCATGTGGCAGTTGTGTGAATGTCTCGGAAGGTGTGTCCAGAAGACTGAGTAACAGGGTGCAGTTTAATACAAGTGACAGAATTTTTCACATATTGTGTATCATTCACATGAAGAGTCAGAAGTGAGACTTATGAAGAAAAGGAGATGAGTGTGCGGTGTCTTAGGAGAAAACTATTAAGGGTTTAAGAGAAATTTCTTTGTTTAGTTCAAGTCTGGAGACAGTGCCTCACCTATTTTATGGTGTTAAGTATTCTCAGGTCTTGTTGGAATAATGGAAAATAAGGAAACGAAGGACAAGACAACCTGCATGGCAAGCTACCTATTTGATTAGGATGTTCTTCATCTGAGTTAGCTAATCTGCTTTGAGGGTTTCTGATTGAACACATGTTATTTTGCATACTGCATTCCAGGATTTACTTGGAAACACATATGGCTAAATTTTTCACCAGCTGTTTTTCCTGATGGAGAAGTTCTAGTTCTGCACTGTCCCTTTGGGTTCCCTTAGCACACGACAGTAATTTCAAGCTGCTATTTCTTACCTTAGACAATTCAACAGGATTATGAATCACAGAAGGAAAGATTGCTTCCTGAAAAAATAAAAGCTTGACCCTAAAAATTGCCAAAAAACCCCTTATTTTTTAATATTAACTATACAGCTGAGCAACAAAGTAGCCTTCCAAATGACTTTCAGGATAGATTTCAGTGTAAAATGTTTACAGAATATAGATCAAACCAATTAGCTATCTTCAGCAAACTGCAGTGGAAATTTTGCCATTCTTTGCTGAAACAAATCAATTTATTATGCTCCTGAACAAGCTGAGAATATGGAGATTTGTGCAGTTTTATGGAGAACTGTTCAATTACCTTTTAACTTCAGTCCCTTACACTGCAGTTCTGTGAGAAGTCAAGTGTCCCTTTGAATCCCTTGAGAGTCTGATGTGGTGAATGCAGGAGTGAAGGTACATTTTTAGCACCTTGTAGAATCGGGCCCGAAAATTCAGGATGATGGGTACACGGTTAAACTTCTTAAATCAAGCATCAGCCTTTGCCAAAGGAGACCCACCTACAGTGAAAGGAGAATATCTCATAGACCAGTAGAGTTAGGAAACCCTTTTCCAAGTTTATTTTGAAGCAGTTGCACACTGAATCTGCTCTTTAAAGAGAACGATGTTTCCCAGTAGAAAAAAAAAAAAAAGATACCCCTTCTCCCCAATAAAAGCCTTAGTGCCCCCCCAAGAGGAATGTCTTTTGATTGTAATGTAAGAGATCAGTGAGGCAGAATCACAGGCTTGATTCCTCGTTTATCTGGTATCATCAGCTTCAATGACATTGGACATAAAATTGTCAAATGAAAATGGTAGTTTGTTTCTTTCTTTCAAAGGAATAAAAGCTCCATGAGAGATGATGAGGAAGAGTGAGGAGTCCACAGGACTAAGCCCATGTATTTTTCTTGGCTGTGGGTGGCACCAGCCCAGACCTGGAATGGAGCAGGAGCCAGGAACAGGGTCTTTGTTATTCTCTTCAGTGAAAATGAGGAGAGTTGGGAAGATGGCCTCTCCTTAGGCCGTGAAGATGGGCCAGAAAGAAACAAAATAACTTTGGTTTCCTTGTAACTTTATTCTCCTGAATTGCTTGGATTTGAGAAAGAGACAAATAGAAAGTTTATAAGGCTGAGATAGAGTATGGATAATGAAAACTCGAAGTTTAAAGCATTCAGTTGACAACTGTATTCCTAAGTACACATTTGCACATGCTTGGTATTCATGTGTGGTCTGAATGCAAACTGAGGTCCAAGTTTATACGCCGTTTTTCTTTTAAAGGACGTGTTTCCTGATTACAAGGACACTGCACAAAACGGGAAAAACGGGATTTTTCTGAGATTGGATACAATTTTTCACAGCAACAGAAGTACAAATACAGCACGTGAACTATAAAGAAATTGGCAGGCACCAGAAATAGCCCCTGGATAATGAACTTTTATTTCAGACGGTGGGCACGTAGCCTGGCCGTGTGTGCGATGTGGACGGGCCGTTCTGCAGCTGTCCCTGTTCCTTGGGGTTCCTCGTCCCCATGGTGTCCTCTCCCAAGGACTGGGGCACCCACTCCCGCCTCTGCACGCCCTCCTCTCCCTCCTGCTCCACACAGCTCCCCTGGGGGTTAGCCCCAAGGGCTTGTTCTTTGGGGGCCTCTGAGAAAAAAGGTTACGGATAATTGTGTCTTCCCCAGAGGTTTATCTCCCCACAAGGGAGTAGTGGCCCCTATTTCCTCCCTGGGTGCCGGGAGGGGCTGCAGAGCCTGCACTGAGGAACTGGGGTCAGACTGGATCTGGGGAGGCTGCTTCCCTCAGCTCCCCATGGGCACAGACATGGAGGGCTCCTCCCCCGGCTAACTGGCAAAATGCCTCACAAGGGAGCTGGTGCTGTCCTGCCGAGGGGAGGGGAGGGGAGGGGAGGGGAGGGGAGGGGAGGGGAGGGGAGGGGAGGGGAGGGGAGGGGAGGGGAGGGGAGGGGAGGGGAGGGGAGGGGAGGGGAGGGGAGGGGAGGGGAGGAGAGGAGAGGAGAGGAGAGGAGAGGAGAGGAGAGGAGAGGAGAGGAGAGGAGAGGAGAGGAGAGGAGAGGAGAGGAGAGGAGAGGAGAGGAGAGGAGAGGAGATAGAAGAGGAGAGGCGAGGCCATGGCGACTCCTCTGTGGGGAGGGTGGTGGCTCAAGGCCGAGGCTTTCCCTCCTCCAAGATGGCACCCTCCAAGCTCTGCTTCAAGGGACAACAGGACCTCACGGGTGACCAGCAGCCCCAGCCTCGGCTGGCAGGACAGGTGAGTTGCAGAGGACAGCAGCAGCCATGCTGCTGGTGGGGGAGGCAGGGTGAGGGGTTGGGGGTTCAAGCTCCTTTGTGGTGTGGTGAGGGCCATGCAGACTGTGCTGTGGTGTTTGGGATTTAAATGTTCCATTTAATGAAAAAAAGATGATTCACACAGTACGTAGATACTCTTTTAAGGAAAAAGTAGTTAAGGAAAACTTTCGACCAAATTTGAACGGCGATGTGGGGAGGCGGGAAGGAAGCTGCAAAGTGCTCCCCCGAGGGAGCAGCAGCAGCTCCTCAGGAATGGCCGACTCAGACCCCTGGCAGCTGCCAACCACCCTCCTCGCAGCAGCTCTGGTCAGGCAGCCATGCCTGGTTAAACATCTGCCGGATCTTCCGAGCTTCGGGGACTTAAAGATTATTTTCTTTAGCTCCCTCTTGTAAATGCTACAGAGTTCTCCAGTAAAAGGGCTATTGGGGAAAGGATCCTCCAACTTGTGCAGGTGCTGAAGAGCTGGGCTGGCAGGCCTGCTCCTGAGCCATCTGTGGTACAAACTCCCTCCTCCTCTTCTACTGCTTTACAAAAGGGATAGTGGGGACTTCTTCCTGGAAGGGCTGAGGATCTAGAGTAGCAGAGGTTAAGTACGTGAGGCTATGGACCCGCATTAACAAAGTGGGTGGGGATGAGAAGTGTCCTGCTCCCTGGGACCTAACTGCCATTTCTTCTGCTCCTTGGTGGTCCCCACAGAGCGGGGAGGTAGGAAGGGTCCGATTAAAGCTTCATGATTGTTCTCTTTTGACATTGGTTCATAATGCTCAGTGAGAGTTTATTTTACGGTGCTATTTGTCATCATGTTGACCAAGCCCACTAATATTTTTACAAATTTTGCTTACAAAAAAGTAACAAGAACAAAGACACATTTTACAACTTATGTATTTGATGGGAAGCAGCCTCTGGGGAAGCTTCTATGATATAGTCCAATATCCTTTTAATTGATTTCACTCTGTAATATTGGTAAGTCTCCTTGGGTTTGGGAATAGTTATTCTAAAAACTTTTTAATATATATATATTTATATAATACGAATTTAGCCTTGTTTTTTCAAGATTTTTCCTCTTATGGAATTAATTTATGGAGATCATTGTAATTGCTTTATTATGTTGCTAATATAAAAACAGTGAGTAAATCTCCTAAAGAAACTCCATTCCCTTTAGTGGGGAAAATATTGGTGTGCCCTGTAGCTCTGATTCATACTGCTATTGTAAAGTCAGCCAGCTGTGAGATACATGTGGAGGCAGTGTATGATAAATGTGTTCTAATAATCCAGTATACAAAGTGTTTCCATAAAAATTCTTCAGTAGTATCCAAGGACATTAAACAGTCCATCAATAAAGTCCTTCTTTAAATGGTTTTGAATCAGGCGAAGGCTGTTTCAATGCACAGTTGTACAGGCTATCTCAAGTTTTCCCTATGGTAGTTCCAGAATCTGTTTTTAGCATATGATTATGATACCATCAAGAACGTTGCTGCCGATAAAAATTTAGATTGATCCGCAGTATTTTCAGCTCTAGTTGCAGACAAGAAT
Organism: Patagioenas fasciata; assembly: GCF_037038585.1. Taxonomy (NCBI): domain Eukaryota; kingdom Metazoa; phylum Chordata; class Aves; order Columbiformes; family Columbidae; genus Patagioenas; species Patagioenas fasciata. Next base: position 22,158,848 of record NC_092525.1, on the reverse strand, counting down.
GAGTCTTGTGCTTTTACTTCTTGGGATATAATTACCTGTTTGTTGACAGTCATTAAAGAAATTAGCTTTAAAAAAAAATCTTTATCTAGGGTATGTATTTTTTTTTACAGGATTGAAATTAGCTTTGATTACTTATATAGCACTCTAGATCTCTCCTGTGGGGTGGGCCTCTCTTTCGGGGCTGTTTAACTCAAATGCAGCACTAGCATAAAACTCAAAGCACTTTACAAATGTGCTGAGGACAGTAGAGTTGCTACACCACAAGGCACCACAGCTTAAAAAATTTGGCACCGGAAAGCTCACTTTGCTTGTTCCTACCCTTCTCTGTAAAGCAGGCAGGAAGAATCAAAGTGACTCTTCAACTTCCAAACCAGGCAGGAACAACCTGAGTCTTTCACATTTGTCCCACCTGCTTTCAGAGAGGGGACGAAAAAATGTCTGGGAGGCAGATAGTGTCTAATACCTTTTGTGAAATTTACTCTGGAGAGTTGCAGGTTACTTGTGCAGGAAGTATGGTATGGAGTTAAACATTAATCCTGTGTGCAGCACCGGTGAGAAAACAACTAAGCATGAGCAGTCACAGTGCAAATTCTCTCCATTGGAGAGCTTTGAGTCTTCCTTTCCACACTTTTATGCTTGTGCTAGCTCTGACCACAGTGATTAACTGAAAACCTCCTGTCCTCCTCTCCAGGTGTTTGGTTAGGAGTATTTCATGTCAGAGAAATTATTTCTTCTATTTAAAACAAACAAAGAAAATACAACAGAAGATCGGACGATTCATCCTAAAACAAAGATTTACTGATTAAATTGTCAATAAAATATAGACTAACTCAATCTCTCTCCTTTGAGTTTGTTTTCAAGAAAACTCATGAGATATAAAAGAAGTATTTAAATGGAAAAGAAGATGGAAGATTAGGGTTGAAAAATACTCATTTTTACTTAGTTCTGTAAAATTTCCACATGTTTTTAATAGCTTAGTGGTAAAGCCCAATAAAACCACTAGAAGCAATGAAATCATAATGAAATATCTCAAGGTCAGTCTTGTTTTTCTTTTGGTTTTGCCATCTAGCCCATACAGTATTTGTAGCAGATGTAATGTGAGATATCTGTGAACACAAAACACTTCTTGTTTTGCTTTCCCTGCTTTTTCCATCTTATTAAAATACCCTTCTTCTGGGGGGAGGGGGGAAGCAGCTAGAGATATTCTATCCTTATTAGGAAAGTTCAAAAGCAACCATTAGCTACAGTAGGTTCCATGTGGTGGGTCAAATCCTGGCTTTCAGCTAGTGTTGTGTGCAGACACGTGCCAGCATACATTTAATTCCCAAATGAAACGCAGATTCCTCTTAGTGATGAAAGATGACTTCTTTTAAAACAACCGATGCAGAACTCTGTATCTTAAAGAAGAAAAAACTCCTATGATGGAACCTGAAAAGCAGAACTGTGACATACCCCGAGCACATCTATAATCACCAGTGGCATGGGAATACCAGGGGTTTGTAATGGCTTAATTGAAAAGGCTTCAGCAACAATATTTGCTTATTCCTGTGCTGGACAGGATGCTCTATGCTAGTTTGGAAGGCAGTACACCATGCCTTACCACCAAAAGTCTTTGCAGGAGTACAAGTAAGTTTTCATTGTATCAGAAATAGGAGAAGGAAAAGAATTCTTCCATTAACTGCATGGTCTGTTTCAATAGTTCTCAGGAATTAGGTGTGAAGGGGTGGGCAGCGAGTCACAGATGCCTGTGGATACTGCAGTCCTGTCTGCTTTGTGTTTAGTGGCAGCTCTGAGAGCAGAGGGGTGGCTTGCTCCATCCCTGCACCTCCAGCTGTTGGTGCCCTTTCGTCTTGGAACCAGCAAGGAAAGAGGGTTTGATTCTATTGCAGAAGTGACTCTGCGTCTTCCCCTAGCAATACTCACCATCCTGTCTTTCTGAAGAAACCTTCTTTATTCCTTCCCCAAAATACCTCTCCGTCAGTAACAGACTGCTCTGATTTTACTTTGACAGCCTGTAAAATATTTGAAATATACTGTGACATAAATTTGTCAAAAGTCTCAGCTGTGCCAAATCCATTCCTGTACATCATCTTCTTGGCAATGGAGATGCAACTGTTGCTACTTTATTTTAAATAACGGAGTCTGAGGTTTTGTCACTTAAAACAGGAACCTGGCAATTCCTGTGAATATTGCAGATGGTGATCTTCTGCTTCCAGAGGGAGAGAAGTGGCTAATCCAAGGTTATCATGAGTCCCATTGAATGTGTTATGTAGCTGTCTCAGTCTTCAGCTGATTTATCCTTACCATGCAACACCCTGTTGAATTAGAAAACCACTTTTTGTCTGTTTATAGATGGGAAGCGAACCTTACATTTTTGTGGTCTTTTGACCATGAGATCACATGAGAAGTCTGAGATAGTGAATCATGAACTGAACTTAAGCAGTGACCAGCCTTCCCGTTCTATTGATCTCATCCATTTTGGGTTTTGTGGGACAAACTGTTACAAATTCTAGAAGTATCTATGAGTATGCTCCAGAGTAGTTAGTGATGAGTGTAATTTTGAGCATATATTGCTTCCTTAGTTGTATGTGAAACCATAGGTTAAAGTGAAAAATTTCATACATGGATTTCATTTGCAGCTGGCCCTTAGTGAATGGATGCATCACATTTGTTTATTTTGTGGCCTTTTTTTCAAATGCAGCAGACATTTTCCAGCCGTTATGACTGCAAAAAGATGTGCATCCCCTCTGCAAGATAGGCAGTAGTACCATCCCTATGGAAAAAACTACAGTGCTTTCTCTCGTCACTGTGTTTAGTCCTCAGCTGAAGGGCTGTGATCTCAGCCAGCTTAGTGCCTGGAGGGGAAAACCAGCAATTCCTCGTTGCCACTGTGAGGGTAATGAATGAGAGCTGTCTTGATGTAAAAACACACCTGGTTGTTCAGTAAAAACAGACACAGGAGTTCTTAGCACTGGGCAAGATCAAAGGCAGCCTGAATTTTCCAGATTCAATTCATTTCCCAGGTTACACATTTTGCTTGCACACATCAGCCACCTTCTGCTAATAGTTACCTCATTTTTATGGAAAGCACAGAAAGGACTGAGGTCATTTCCAAGACTATCCATCTGGCTTGAAGATGAAGCTTCCTGTCTGCTTTGAAAATATTATGAATCACTTTGCTGTTGTTAAAAAGGGACTAAAATAATTGTTTGTTGTAGAATTGAAAGAGAGAGCTCATCAAATGGTAATGTTGCAGAGTTACTGTATTTTCTAATTGCTAGTATAGCACAGAGGGAGTCTAGGATTTAATGGTTTAGCCAATTATTTAGACCATCTTATTGGGATACATATTCAGGTGACACAAATACACTTAACTGAAATTAAGTCATTTAAATGGCATCAATTAAGATTAGCTGAGAATATGAGTAACTGTATTAGTTCCATAAATTTCTCTATTGGGCTTGGCAGCCAAAAGCTCTTGGGAATTAGTGGGATGTGTTTCTTTCTCCCAGTTTTAATTCTTGCACAAGGATTTATTACAGCAATTCAACACTTCAAAACTTCCTTGGCATTGGCAAAATCCTCAATAACCTGTTTTAAGATGTCTTTAATGATGTTTTATGCCACAACAATCTGCAGTGGCTTCTTTCCTCTCAGTAGTATCTCTAGAGCAATGCAGTTGCAAATTAACCAGCATAAAATGACTGTCTGATAAGTATGTGTTAATTTGGGTTACAGCCCAAATTATTTCTTCCGTAGCTGTATACAATGCACCACACTTCTTAATTATCTTCTCTCCCTCCTCAACACTCTCCCCTAGTGTGTCTTGAGTATACTTTAATTGGCTAAATTCCCTTTCTTTTTAGTAGAGAGAGGCAACTTCAAAATACGATTGAATGTTGCCAGTAAAGAAATATGTTATTTCCACATATACTTGGAAGTATTCCATGTGAACTGTTGTAATTAGTGATTGATGGGCTGATTGATTGATTTTTTCCAGTATAAATACTTGAGCCTGTAAAGGTCATGTCTGTTTTTACGCTCTGAAAGTAGAACAAACATATTTACCAACACAAAGCTTGCACTCTAGCTTGATGATCAACAGCTTCATTATTTTTGTTGGAAGGAAGCGTGATTATAGCTGGAAAATGTGAACAGATCTATATATGAAAATACAATATGGAACCTACCAATAGCTTAATTGCACCATGTATCAAGCTGCTTGACAACAAACACCATGAGACACAGAAAACAGCTAACATGGAAGAAAACTTACCATAAAAATTATTTTAACTTCAGTGTTTGCTTCTCCACAGTTAATAGTGGTGTCTTGTGTTCTTAGTACAAAATGACTGTAGTAGCAGTCAGATGCTCCAGTGCAGATCACACTACACTAAGCAACATATATTTGCCAGAACAAAGAACTAAAGTGCTATATGTAGGTCTCTGGTTTGCAGTACTCAATACCACACATGGTAAGGGGCAGGTGAGAAACTGGTCCACTGCCCTCCTCCCAGCTGGTTCACATTGCAGCTGCTGTTGCAAGGTGCTAGACAACATCAACAGAAAATAGACTTGCCCTGAAAAGAGCTTCTGAAAGCAAAACTTCAGATGCCAAACAGCAGCTCCAAACTACAGGGGATAGTTACCCACAAAAACAATGGTAAGTTACAATTGGTGTTATTTCTAAGATGAATGGGTTACACATATTGGTGTAAATCCCAAGTTTTAAAGATCTGGACAATATAATTTTTAAAAAATTATGCATTTCAAATTTGCAAAGCAAACCTGGACAGTCTATGAATAGGGTTTGAATGCAGAAGGCTAATTTTAAAACAGTCTGTTGCTTCCATAAAAATATGGCTTCACTCAAGACTTCTGCATTGCCTACTTGCCAAACAGAGTGTAAAGGGCAAAATTGTTGTTTTCTTAATTGTGTAGTACTTGTGTAGCCCAACTGGCTGCTTCTTCTGGTCTTTGATGCTTTATCTCATCTAAAGTTCTTGTTGTAGAAGTCATGGCTTCTTAGCACTGGAGTTGGCTTAACTTACACTGTTTTATCCTTGGCTGCTGCTGCTTATCCCTGTGTCACCCCTTCATTTGTGTCAACACAACTGTCTGTTAGGACTGTGCTGAAAACATATGTGAACTGGTTTGAATTAAAAGTACTTCTCATCTGATGGTTCGTCTGGCCTCAAAAATCATTAGGTCTGTACAGCTGGGAGAGGAGAGGAGGCAGCACAGGGAAGGATGGACAGCTGGGGAAGGATGAAGGGGACCTCCAGGAGCTCCCAGTGCTGCTGAGATGGAAGTATCAGATACGGTGTCTGTCAGCCAGTGCTGCTGTGATTCAGAGAGGCCTCAGCTCTCCCAAATCGCTCCTTTTAATGGTACTGTGTAGAGCAGGCCCATTATAGGACTTGGTCAGGAGCAAATTCTTCTGAATAATTTCAGTTCTTCCCTATTCTTTGTGTTCTGTGTTTGTTGTTTTCACTCTAGGATAAAATCAGGAAAATAGTTACCAACTGTATGTATTTTCAAATACATATATTCTGAGGAATTATAGGCAAATGTGTTGGCAGTTTATTGTTGTGTATGTTTGGGGTTTTGTTTGTTTGTTTGTTTCCTGGCTTTGCCATTTGATATTTAAACTACTGATACTACAGCCCTCTGGGGCAACTAATTAGTGCATTACAAAATTACTCCCAACAGGAGCCCTTGAAGAAGAGCTGAATGTGCACATCCCAGGAAAGCCATTATTCATGTGTGCATGAAACACTTCTGGTGAGTGCAGAAATTGTCCTTTTGACTTGGTTATTTTTTATCTACAGATGAGAGAAGTATGTTATAATACTGGACACATGTTATATGAAACTAATGTACCACAAGTAGCTAAATATAATATGTCTAGTGTATTGGTGTGAACTAGTATATAACCTCTGGAGCAAATCCCAACTTTTGAAAAGGTCTCCTCATTTCCACTCTCCATTTCAGCAGAGAAATAAGAAGACACTAGTAGTAAAAGTGCACACACAGCCTGTTTTTGAAATGACAGGTTTATTAAAAATGTTCTCTATCACAAACATTGGAAACATACTCAGCTGATTTTATTGAAAATGCAAGATTCAATAGGTAGTGGAAAGGTAGTAACTGTCAATGTAGATCAACCACTGAATTATGAGAAATAGTGGGCCAGTTTCCACAGCAAACTCGTCACAAACCCTCAATATTACTCAGCATCATCGGGTTCCAGTTTATGTTGAGTCTGCCTGAAGCACATAGTTCAAGAGCTTGAGCTTTGGGTTTGTACATATTTACAGTAGAACAGCCTACAGATTACAGGAGAGGAAACATTAGCACCAGTGCTTATAGATTAGGGCTCACATTGCTTCTGCATGTGCATGGTACTGACTCTACTGAAGAGTTAGGTAAAAAAAAAAGGTTAATGAATCTGGCACTTGGAAGGCAAACTGTGCTCTGCAGTGACTCTGTGCTTTTTGTTGCCTATCACACTTGAATGCCTGTCTTTGAAGGCTGCCCATCAGAATTTCCTTGATGTGCGTTCTCGCAAAAATGTATGCTTCGCTTCACCTCTGCTTGACGTGTTATTTAGTAATATGTGTAACCCCATGAGACCAGGAAATCAGTGTGATTTTCTTACTGCTGTTCTAAAACTAAGCTCAAACTCTTTATTTAGTGAATATTAGACACAATTAGTATCTTTAGCAGTTTTGGTGAAACATTTTCACATAGCAAAAAATCTACATAAATACAGTGTTCATAGTTACTGAGATTCACAAAAAAAAAAAAAGGCTTTGGTTAGAAAATCAAAAAGGGTCAAATAAAAAACACCTTAAAAAAAATAAAAAGCTGAAGGAGTGTCAAATACTATATTGGAGTCAACTGAGTGCAGAACAAAACAGTAGTCGTCCATTAGTTAGTTTTTCAGTATCAAAATCTTCCACCTAAAGAAGCCCACGTCCCTTGCAAGCTGTGCGCCTTTCCTGATGTTCACAGCTGGTCTCCTAGCTCCAGTACAAGCAGGGTAGTGATAATTCCACATTTTCCTGTTGAAGGCAAAGAGTCTTTCTTCCAGCTGTGAGGTAGAGATTCGGTATCAGGTCACTGGGGTATGAGATACCACCAAGAGCAGCTGTTACACATTTGTTTCTAGTTCATTTATTTCAATGGTGCAGTGGTCTTTACTGTTGGATTTCTTAGTGTGATTCTCCACTGGACTTTCTTCTTGCTCCACTTGTACAGGTATGTTGTGCTGAAACCCTTTCACTGTTTCTGGTCCACGAGATTCATTCATGGTCTTCACACAGCCATTTCTCTGATAAGCCACAATCTGATGGACGTTAATAGGCTTAGTTTCACAGATCAATGGCACCTATGTGAAAAGCATTAAGATTTGGAATACTGCCAGTGTTTGCTGTATACAACAGGAAAGGAATTCTTACTTTGAAAGCCTGTGGTCTGCTTTACATTGACCAGGATTATCTCAGGACTCCATAGACTTCCAGGACCTGTTTCTTATATACACTAAAGCATCTTTGCACCATCTGGGTAAAGTGAAGGTGTCTCTAAGTATGTAAAAACACACATTCTGTCACAACTCTAATTTAATGTATACCCACAGTAATAACTGCTTGTATCAATATACCAATATAAGTAGGGTAGATAAAGACTAGAATGTCAGGGCTAAGTCTGAAAGATATGGACTCTCAATGACCAGCAGGCTGAGCTTTGGGCACTGCTCACTCTTGAGTGCAATTACATAGACCAGTAAGTATTTGTTGTTGTCTTCTGCCTTTCTTCTAACTCAATAAATGAATACCTGGCTTTTCAGTTTGCACTACTTCAAAAGAAACAGAGGATTTTATGGACTGATTCATAAGTTAAATATTGAAGCGTCCTTTAAATCAAACCAGAAGTTCTGATGAGGAAAATAAGACGTAAATACCGGCAGAGAATGAAGGTGGGCTTGCAGCTGAGAAAATTTGGCCTTTGGGTATACATTACTAACTCCACAAATTATGCAGCCAAAACATACAGCAGACTAATGGTATATTTTAATACAATTATAGAGCACGATGCAAAGAAAAATCTCATCACGGATGACTAAGTAATCCCTTAGGAGGGATTTTGTATTCTTGAAACTTCTCGAGTTCTGACTGAGTTCTAAATACAGCAATGAAAGGTCAGGAGGTCCGTGTTATGCAGGAACTCAGACTACACTTCTGGCTTTGTAATGGGTGACATACCGTACCATTAGGTTGTATATTTAGTTTTTTGGTAGCTAGCTATACGTGTCGCCCATATATTCAGGCCTAATCCTGTCATCAGTAATTACTGCAGGTGCTAAGTACCTCAGAGAATAAGGATGGTCTTTCAATGTAAAACTTGAAAGAGCAGGAATTTTAAATGCATATTGCAGGAATGCATGAGAATGGGATTTACCAGAAAGATCATCTGTAAAACAGGAGAAATAATAATTGAAATAAAACTTTCCCATTAATACTCTTGTACTTTGTAGAATACTACAAATGATGCATAGAAATGAAACGTGCCTTGTGAAAAACAGTCCTGTCAAAGAAACTTTTCTGCAGAAACTACTCTGTGGAAGAAAGGTATTGGGTCTGCCATGAGTTGAAATGGTTGGAGATTAGCACCTCCAAGCATGATGGGCTTGTGGAATTAGTAATCTCCTCTGTCAAGGATCTGAAGGAAGAGCATGAGAAGGAGTTCCTGATACAAGGAACGACTGAATGAGTCATGCCAAAGAGGAAAGAAAACAAGTACAGATGTGGAGAAAAGCAGGGGCAGCATAAGGAGTGCATGGAATAAAATACAGAGAAGGAAAAAAGGTGTAAGAAGGAACTTGAATTAAACGTAGGAGGCATGAAGATACCTGCGAATGAAGTCTATAATGGAGCAATGCACTTGTATTTGTCCAGAAAGGAAATTATTGCAATGGTGGCTTCAGATTATGCTAACATACCCAGGATAGTTACTTTTGTTGTGAGCTTATTGATTATGCATATATACACTTGTAGATACCTTTACCTGCCCCTACACACAAATACTCTAGGATATTTATCACCCTGCTCTGTTGCCAGGACAACTTACTGGTCAGTCAGGACTTGGGTACTGAGTGTTAGACTCACAGTTCCAGCATATTGTGCATTTGCAGGACAGTGCAGCTGCTTTTCCTGCTCCTAGCCCTGGTGTGCCAGACATCTGGCTGGCAAGCTTTGAATTCGAGTGGCTTTTTGCATGACCTCATGCAAAAGGATCCCTCCACCCCGTCTGGCTAAACAGCACATTGCCCAATTCCGTCCTCTCTCTGAAACACCTTTTATAAACTAGGTGAAACAAATGTGGGAGGCTGAGAGCTGGCAGGTTCTTTGCCGTGATACGGCACACGCTGGCACACCCTGGTTCATGGTGTTGTTACCTCATCACCATCCTTGATGAACTCCTTCCGGCAGATGTGGGCCATGATCCCAGCAGCCAGCGCATCTCCCAGGACATTGATCATTGTTCTAAATCTGTCTCTGAAAAATGAAATAGTAATGGTGAATTGTTGGCTCTTTGGGTACATGCCTATGCCTTCAACACTGCAGTAATTATAGCTGAAGGCCAGTTTGGCTGTTTTTACAAGCTAACCAGTTTGAAATAGTAGTAAGGAGTTTGGCACAGGGCAGTCATGAGTTACTGAGCTGCTCAGTTGGGTTTTCCAGCCTTTTCAGACCTCAGTGCCCTGTGGTGCCACACACTTTAATTTGTAAAGGAGGTAACCAGAGCAGCTGTGTGTCCCTTTACATGCAAGTTGATTCGGCACTAAAAGGGTTTAACATACCAGCTCAAGATTGCATTTATGTTCAAGTTTTTATGTTAAGGTCCAGTATTATGGCCTGATTGGAGGTTTGATGCTGCAAATGTCTTAATTCAATAAAAGTAGAGGGCAGCCAGTACAACCAGTACCTTTTATTAGTTATCAAGGTTCCAATCTCAGCAACCAAAGTGCTAGTTGAAGTTATTGTATTGTCAGAATGTGCAGAATACAACCAAAATTATTGGGAAGATTGCTAAATAACTACACTCACCAACTAAGCAGCAACTGACCATATTTAAATCATGTTCATTTCTGAAAAAGCTGTGGTTGCTATGGCTTCCACTGGTTCTTAAAGATCCTTAATTTTCAGTGATCATCTTTTCCAATTTAAATTAGTATGCTTGACAATACTTTGTATATATACATATATATATATGGTTTCACTATTTTTCATTTATTCATTTATAGGTTAATTTCTTCCCTGTTCACACTTTCTACCCACTGTCTAAAAAATAAATCTATTGAAATACACACTGTAAATGCACAAAAGTAAGTGGTTGTCATAGAAAAGTGTTACACTTAAACCAGCTTGGAATCTATTAGTTAAAATTGACGAGATTTCAAATAGACAATATAGCTTTAAAGTCTGAAAGATAGCATGCCTTTTCCAAGAAAAACATACACATCTGAAAACTGTGTCATATTAGTAACTTAATTTATAAATGTGGGTTATAAAATGGAGGTTCAGAAATCTCCAGATGTTTGGCTTATTAAAGTCAGTGACAGTCCAATATCAACACTGCCCAGATTTCTGATCCTGTATCTTAATATAGAAAAGAATTGTAACTGTGCTGATTATTTTTTCTGATATTTTAGGCATGTACTCTGTGCATGCAAATGTTTATGGAGTTGCTTGCCTAATTAGCCTGAAAATTCCTGCATGAAAAGTTATTTGTATGTACAGTTCTCCAAATTGTACTTGCAATCTCAAGTAACTTCAGCAATAATACTGCACAGCCTACACCTGGCTGTGCTTGTTGACTCCAGGATCCAGTCCTCGCTTGTTTGCTGAATCCATTTTCTAGTTCCTGCTGTTCTGATTTGGGGTTTTGCCTTGAGAAAAATTCCCACTAGGGAAAAATACTGTTACAGCACATATTGATAGTTGTTCCTGCTACACACAGACCTTTTCTTTTCCCTGGTTGGACAGTGAATTTCGATTCTTGGAAGGATATTCTGAGTTGTTAATTTTGCACTGTGCAGAGAGTCAGCTGTGGTAGAGAAGCAGCTGTATGGACAGAGCTCAAGAGTGTGCACTCCCTTGGGGCTCTGATGAGCATCTCTTCTGAAGACAGAATGTTTCTGAGGAAACTGCACCACGCTGAAACTCCTAAGGAAACTGACTGCCTGGCACATTGCTTGACCAGCTCTATTCCGTGTCTGTGTGTGTAGGTAGCAGTCTGCACTGCCCGTGAGGAGAACCACAGTACACATCACCGACATTTCTCCTCTAAGAGGCCAACCTGCTGCTAGTGGCATTTCTTTCCAGTGCAAACGCATGAGTCAGGTGTTGCAGTGGGATTTTAGCTTTAGATGGTATTATTAAAGATGCAAAATTAAAGGTGCAAAACTTTTGTGTTTCATAAATGAGCTGAGAAACATTTTTATTTCCTTCTTTTTGTCTCTAGGCACTAACTAAAGGTATGAAGTTCACACGTTATGGCTACCTAAATGAGTTGTAATCCCTGCAGTGCATTGTAATGGGCATTTCAGCCTCGTGAGATCATCTAACCAGCTTTCTTTTAGCATTCTTCATACTCCAGTACTTCCAAAAGTAACATTGAAAGTATTCATCATATCAACCATGTTGACACTTTGCATCTGCAGGCTCTTGAAATGACCAAGTGCTGAAATATAGAAATAGACTTTTTGTATGAAAGGTCATTTGCAACAGACAGAAAATTGGGTCTGTTCCTTGCTCACTTCTTGATACCATCTGGAATCATAGCCTGAAAAAGTTTTTTGTCTCTTGTTTTCAAAAGCTTTGTAAGACAAAAAGAAGCGTAATTCCCATATATGCTGGAAGACTTACTGGAAAAACAATGAAATGTTGATGTTGCAAGAGCTGGGCAAAAACTGAGCAATATAGAGGGAAAAGGCTTTTGTAACACAGCTTAAAATACTTTGATTTTATTGTACTTTGTTAACTATTTAGCCTCAGTGACTAGCATTAGAAAGGTTGCTTTATTAAAATCTGAACTGTCACTCCCAAGTTTAAGTGCATGCAGCAGATATTATTTATGCTTCACAGAAGAATATTCCTGATGTTTCTAAAATAAAATGTGTTAAAATGTGCATACAACACAACACTCATGACTCCTATTATTAATAATAATATTCTATTACACTGAACAGAAAGTAAATAATTTCTTCTCACAATTCTTTGTACAAAAAATCAGTGCCTTAAAGTTGAATAAAATAGGATATCTAATAGAATAGACTTGTAACACATTTTTACCAGGAACCTTGATGTAATGAAACTCCACTGTATTAACAGAGATGTATTTTATATAAATTAAATATAAAATAACTTTGAGTGTTTCCTTATGGATGCATACGCTAGTTTTGTAGTTAATTGAAATGCAAATGAGCTAGGGCCCTGTATTTTTTGGTTCACCTTCCTACACCGTTCAAAATGGTTTGGTTGATTCACGGACATTTACATTCAAATTAAGAGTTCAAACAAACGACTCCTTATGAATTTTTAAAGTGGTTCTTCTCATGGGTGACGAGAATCTCTCATATTCTGAGTGTGTTAAGTTGTAGTCTCTGCCTCTGCCGTTAAATCCTCCGTGATTAGAGATGCAGCAAAGTAACATCTACAGAATTGCCGTGCTTGCAAAATGTGGCTCCGTGCAGGGAGCTACAAATTGCTGCTGCCTGTTGAGCACTGAAATGCAGAATTGCATCAGGATCCCTGAGAAAATGAAGACATGATTAATCCTAACACAGTGTGTTGCAAACATGACATTCAGGTGGATTGTATCGTGGTTCTAGTTACAGCAGTAGTAGCTATATACAGCACAAACCCTTCCTGTACTGTTTTCACGGCTATTTCAGGCAGAGTTTTTAAGGTCATTCTTAAGTTTTCCTGTGATCTGACTTAAGGTAGTTACCTTGGTCTACTTCTGCATGCATCCTCCCTCCCTGTGAATGTGAAGAACAATCACTGTCCTCTTCAGGACAGTATTATCTATACCAGAAAATGCTGTGGTGACCTTTCAGCCTGCTCTGGTTTTAGACTAAACAAACTCCACTTCTTCAGTCTTTCCACATGGGTCATATTGCCCAAGTCTCATCTAGACTCTCCCTCATTTGGCTATGTCTTTTTTCAATATAATGCCCACTTCAGCAGAGTATTTAATCTGAGGCCACATCAGCACCATTTCAAGCAAAATAATTACTTCCCATGTCTTTCATGCATATTCGTAGAATTAGACTATACCCCTGGAGACCATTTCCTTTTTAGCAATGTTGCCACACTGGAAACCTCGAAAGCCTAATGTTACTTACAGTGCCCAGTCGACGGCAATAATCAACGTGATGTCATCTGTTGGGAGCCCAACCGAGGTCAGAACAATGACCATCGTTACCAGACCAGCTTGCGGGATACCTGCAGCACCTATGCTGGCGGCTGTGGCTGTGATACTTGAACAAAGAAAGAAAGGAATAAGCTTTACCAGTGATGGGTTGCTCTGCAAGAAACCACACCATGTTTCTACGGGAGCTTTCCTAAACCATAATCCTTTGTACACAAGCCACTGCACAGAAGTGCCAGCATTTTGTGGACAGAAACCAGGTCAGAGAGCAAGAACAGGCCAAACTGTCTGCCCAGGACTAAGTTCTCACCCGTGCAGCCTTGGCGCTGGTGGGGCAGTTCTGTTATCTCTTAATATCACAAGGGCAGAGAAAGAGGGGCAGCCAGGCTGTGCCTTCCTGAGTTCTGTCATCTCCTTGTGGGTGATGGCATCACACAGCACCGTGTGCCATGGATCTGCCAGCGCTCCTCATCACTGCTTCCCCTTGGCAGCAGAGCTCCCAGCAGACACCTCTGAGTCACCATTGGCAGCTCCCGTGCCAGGCGAATCCACGTCTGGCTGCAGCCAGGGCCCTTCATGTCAATCCCTCACAAAGAGGCTGGGCCAGGGGTGAAGTCCTTGCATAGCACACAGCTTTGCATACTTGGATCTAAATATGTAGCAAGTGTGAATGTGACTGTACCTCTTCAGTTTCTGTGAAGTATTTTTACTTGACCTTCATGCCATTGTTTCAGCCAGGCAAGCAGAAATGAACGGGAGAGCAGGGCAAAAGTGGACCTGGCAAGCTTAACATCTTTTTTCATAATGCTCTTTTTAGGGGAGGGATTTAATTCCTTTTTTCCAGGAGCAAGAGTATCTGGATATATTAATTTCCCCCCATTTGGCCACTTCCAAGAGCTAGGCTATCCAGCAGAAAGACAAAAAACTAATGTTGACAATTGTAAACGGATGACATAAAGCATATACACCAATAATCCACTGCATTCAACCATCCAGAATTTCAGAGCTTTTGGCAAACATTTAAGCCTCATCATCCTCCTGTGATGGAAAATGAGGGCAACAGTATTCACCCATATGGAAACTGAGACACAGAGATATCCAGTATCTTGCTCACAGCTATACAGTGTACCAGTAGAGCCACACCAGTATTTATAACTAGGGCCCTTTCCTGCAATAAAAAAAATACATTTGCATGTGTGCGTGATGGGGAATAAGAAAGATTTTAAACTACATTTTGAAAAAGTTAGCTTGTGTAGCATCCTAATAGCATTGTAATAAGCAGCATATAGATAGAAAGGAAGGGACAGAAGCTCAGTAATTTAATAAGAAATTTATATAATGAACATTAAAAGTTTCTGCAGTTAGTGGTCCACACTGGCTGGCTGATAAGGACTGCTTCTGCCTGCTAAGACAGTTCAGGCCACAGTTTTGTAACATAATCGGGAGCAAAAATGTTTAACTAAGATTATACAGGCAACCTGCTATTCCATTGATTTTTTAACTTAATGTAGATGCTGCTTCTATTAATAAGCTAAAATGATGGGAATAGGATCCTTATTATATTTTTGTGCTCCAACTAGGTTTGCATAACCGCATTGACATAAACTGTCAACCTGGATTTTACAAATTAGGAGCAAAGAAGACTGATCATTTTCCAACCATATTTTTCCACCTGCCAAAAATATCCTGGCACTCAGAAATATTTGAATTTCAAATCTCTGGATCCTAAAGTATCAAGATCTGGGGCAAGTTTGACCCATAGGATACAGATAGAATTTGGCTTCAGATATTCAGTCAGTCAGTCTTTTTATTTATTTTCGTTTCCTGGATTTTCCCAATCTTCATTTGTATTTTCCTTCTACTGTCTTTACTTATGTCTGCTTCTTATATACTAGCACTTAATATAGGCAGTGAAAATAGAGACATAAAATTGGGTTCTACAAAGAGAAGTTAGAACTTACCTAATACCCATTTGCCATCACTTTCCTTTTCCTTATTTTTTTCAAGTCATCATTCTCTGCTTCAAGGTGTATGTAATATCTGCCCATGCTCTGGGCTGTACTCTGAGACCACATTCTAAAAACATCCCTGAATTCAAAATCACAAAAGCCTAAATTTTAGCACAGCGTCATTCCAATAGTTTTCAGAGAGAGAGACAGCCTGAAGCAAGAGGTCATATGGGCACAATTTATTTCTTCTGCTTCTCGTCTCCCCAGATGTTGCCAGAAGCCCGTCAGCAAGCCCCAGCTGTCACCTGGGGTTAGTTTGAGGAGTCTCCTCATCTTGTGAAGATTTTAAAGTCCAGCAGAACATGGGCAAGGCCCGGCAGTGTAAACAGGGCAGTGATGAGCTCACTGGGTGGGTAGGTAAGCAGATCTCAAATATGTTGCACAAGGCCCTAGCTAAGAGGAATGTTTTTTCTAATCATTAGTTCCCTGCTGGAAACCTGCAGGTTTCAGTCCCTGAGGCATTCTTTGGCAGCCACTGGAGTCATTCTGGCAGTAATTGTTTAGTTGGATCTTCTAGTCTTTTGGATCCATTAACAGTCCTTTCAAGGATGGAGTATGCAGCTCTAGCAATCTCTGCCCACTGAGAGCATGGTTGTTTATCAAGTTTTCTGTTTTAACAAGCAGCAGAGAAGATAATTTAAAAAAATATCTCAGTGACATGACATCTTCATGAAAATCTGCCCTGATATTAGCATCTGTCGTCCTTCCCTGTTCCCCCACTCCTCCAAGGTTTGACAAAAAGCTTCCTAGCACACACACTATTCCCTGTTACCTGATACAGGACTTCAGTTTTGTAGTTTAACCTTTTCCTCTCATGTAAAGATGCAAACCAGGGTTAAAGTTGAAAACAGTTCTGACATTTAAAATCATGTTTTAAACACCAATAATAATAGTAAAATGTTCCAGTCCTAGTAAATGATAAATGAGGTGCCAAACAGTGAAAATTAGACAGCTTTCCTCAAACAGAAACATGTTTCCTGGTGCCCACATGCTTATGTTGAATGGTACCAATACAATTTCCTTTTCCACAATCTGTGACCCCTACATTACTTAAAAATAACCATCCCACGAGGAATGGATCCTTTGATAACAGCACAGATGTTTTTCCTTTTGATCAGTGCTACATACAAGAATCCTAAGATGTGTCAGATGCAACAAGACAAGCGATTCGCAGCTTGTGGAATTTGAGGTTTATACCTTATAGTGATAATCTGCCCAAAGTCCAGCTCGTAGTTGTTCACTTGCGCAATGAAGATGGCAGCAACTGCTTCATAGAGAGCTGTCCCATCCATGTTGATGGTGGCTCCCACTGGCAGCACAAACCTCGCGATCCTCCTGTCCACGTGGTTGTTCTCCAACAAGCACTTGAAAGTGATAGGCAGTGTGGCTGAGCTGCAAAACAGCACAGAGAAGCACACATTGACTTGGTTTTATTTCTGGGGAACAGAACACATTGTAGCAAACCTTCTCCAGGCAGGGTGAGTTTTACAGTAACCATCAAAGCGCTGCTTCTCGTTCCTTGGTCTGCATGTGTAACTCCCTTGCCCTGTAACTCACTCTGCTTGAGCGGGCATAAAGACAGTTACATGTATAAATAGTAGAGTTAGTGCAAATTTTGCTTCCCCAAAATGAAAAATGTTGTTCTCTCTTTCCCTCATTCTGAAGAAAAGAGACAGAAATCCCGCAGAGTGAGTATTGTACATTTAAATGCAAAACAGAGGAAACACCCTGTGCAGCTTGTTAGTAAAATCTCTGGAAACTGTTGTGCACTCATGGTTTCTAAAAAAGTTTCCTTCTAAGCCTTCTGAACTAGAAATCAATTTTTAAACAGCAAGAGTAACCATAAACCAGGAAAGGTATAAAGCAAGGAAAGCTCTTAACTCACTATAAGGAAATGGTAGAGAAATGCCCTTACAGATCATTCCGGTTCTCACTGCATATTGACAGTAATTAGATGACCGGTTTAGGCGATGAATTACAGTGGTAGTGAGAGCTCACAAGAGATGGGAATGCTGCTGGGGTATATTCATTCTGGCAGTTCTAATATTTAATCAGTACTTACTTTGAAAAACAAACACAGCAAAACATAACCTCCCTAACTGCACATTAGATGTCATTTCTCTCTTGGGCATGCCTATCATTTTTTACACATTTGTGAATAACTGAAATTCTGTCTTGTTTACCATAAAATGTTCATAAAATAAAAGGGTGAGGCTGGGGCTCACAGATGATGTAGAACTGAACCCACTGGTGTAGCTATAACTGGGAGCAAACCCCCGCAGTAACACTTCTAGATGTTCTTAACTACAGGCATGGCCAGGAAGCAATTATAAACTTATTATTCATTGCCTCCCTCTGCTGCAGCTACTTCAGTCATGGAAAATTACTTGTTTAAAAAGACAGTCTTTCCTTGGCCATTTGCCTTTTGCGCAACAAAACCCTGTCTAATTTATTTGTGGGAAGAAGAGGAGAAAAAGGTAATCTTACAAGTCCTTTTCCACCTTGCCCATGCTTGGACATATCAGAATTTTACACCTAAATGTGCAAATTTTAACTGACCGACATCTTCAGATTTGGCTGAGATGTGACAAAGATTGTGAAAACCAATCCCATAATAACAATGGCACAACCAGTAAAATCTGTATCTATTTCCACTGTTGTAAATGGAACATATGACACTGTTTTTGCAAGAATTCAACTTTTAAATGTGTACATTTTCTCAGAGAGTCAGGTGTTGCTTTCATTTGAATTTTGTGCTGTTAGAAGTAACATTTCTAGGGCACATTACTAGATGCTGGTTTTGTTGTTTATGAAATATTATAATAAAAAATAAAATGGGCAAAATGTAAGTGCAACGGTGATGAAAAACATCGTGCAAGATATTGAAAGGAAGCAAATTTCCAGGTCACAGATTCTTGTACCTTCTTAGCACAGGCAACTACTACATATAGACTCACTCAATTTTATGAGACCACACCTTAGAGCTTCTAGACTGTTTGTCCTAACTATTCCTATCGAGTGGCTTTCCAGAACTCACTGTTCAGATGAGAAATTTAATTTATCATCTAGATGTACTCTTTTCAATTTACACTATATCTGTTTTATATGTTTAATGTGTTTCTCCTTGCTCAAATCAGTCCAGTTGTTGCAACACATATTGTTAAAAATTGGTTTTGTCCCCTCTCAGTCTGGATTGATACAATCAGACTTCTTAAAATATTCTCTTAGAAAGTTGTTACTTTACATCCCTTATTACCCTTTCAGCACCTGAATAGAGGTGACAAAAATTACGTGGAGTATCCAAGAGGCTGTCTTGTTCAATTATGGTTCATATTTACTAATCTGGCACATATCAGAAAATACGTGTCTTACGTAAGGCTTTAGCTGTTGCTGACTTACAGGTGGCAATTAAAAAAAAAACAAACAACATTCCTACAGTCATTTTTGAGTCATATTAATTTCAATGGCTGAAGAAAAAACATTCTCAAATAAATAATTCCAGTTAAATTAAGTTTGTTTTCTTGAAAGCTGCTTTATCTAGTGTTAAAAACTGGAGCAGTAACATGAAAGCCTTACATGTAACATTCATTCGGAGGAAAAACTACTCTAAAGCACTGATCTTAATCTGTTAAGTCTTTTAAAAACTGTCCTAAAGCCCTTCAGCAAGGAGGAGAGGCATCTTCTCCCAGCACTAACTCTAACAATTAAAAATAAATTTTTAGAGTCTTATCTCAATTTTGGGATAAAATGCTGCAGCTGCAGAGACTGAGCATAAGCTAATGCTGGATCAGGCCAAGCTCTTACTAGTGTGAGCCACAAAGACAGCTAGTCACGGTGGAGCAACAGCTGTTCAGCCTGCTCTGTTTATCTTATCGTTCAAATGCATTTTGATATTTGCTCCAAAAATCAACAAACTGATCTCATCTCCCTTTTGCTAAATCTGCCTTTAATTTACACTGTGCAATAGCCAAGATATGAGTGTTTCATAAGCAGCAAAACCTTTGAAAAACTCATGCTTTATCGTTTGTCTTCAGAGAAGATGAAAATTGCTTCTTTTGATGGGGTGTACCGCTGAGAAGATGCTGTTTTAATTCATTAATGATATGGAGAGATGACCTAGAAAAATAAAATTCCCTCTTGCCATTGGAATGAGGAAAGCTAAAACCAAGAGGAATTTTGCCTGTAGGCCCAATGCTGCTTTTTCAGTACAGTAAGAAGTGACAAGGTCAGGGGCGATGTGGGGAGAAGATCCTGTCAGGGCAGGGTGGGCAGTGACAGCACATGCTGTACACACCTTCCCAGTGGAGCAAAGAGGAGCTGTGTACATCGCTGTGGGTGCCTGTTGGCAAATCCAGCTTGTACTGGAGCCAAGGGTTTGGCGTCAGGGGCTGGCTGGCCAGGGGGCGGGTGCAGGACTTGGTGCTGGTTGTAGGGATTGAATTCATTGTGTCCTACATGGTGCACCAAAAGAATATAAGATCTCCTCCTTCTCTGTCCCTGCCTCTCCAGTAATGTCTGTGCAAACCAAAATATTGTTGTGACTGGGATTTCTGGAGAAATATAAGCGGACTGAGAATGGGGTGCAGAACCTCTCTCCAAAGGGAAAGGTGTTGAAATAATGTTCAGATTCAATAAAATCATTGCCATGAGACAGCTGTTTAGCGGCTTTCATATTCCCTTGTGTTACATTCTTGGGTTTTGCATGTGGTATTGTTTTTGATTCTTGCAGTTCGACTTTTAGCTTAGGAAGAAAGCTTTCCACAGGTGCAGACTAGCTGGAATGAGTATCAGGACATTGATTTGTGATTTTCTTTCTATCTTTAGATGTAGACATGAACTGACACAGAAACATCTCCAAGAAACACATTGGTACACTTTAAATCAACTCTTTGTTCTCCTCTAAGATGATCTGAAAATCCAATACCCACATTATGAGTGTTATATAATGCCCCTGTGGCAAGCATTATTTAACCAAATACAGATGTGTTGACTGTCAGGAGAAGCAGCTCTCCTGTCCAGCCCCAATTATTTGTGCATGTTCTTTTGGCAACAGCTCAGTTATGTGCAGTATCCATTCCTTTCAGTGTAACGAAGGTGAAAAGTTCAGCTATCTCAACACAAGGCACTGCTATTTGAGCAGAAATTTTTTGAAAACCACGTTGGGCCTGTATTGGCTTTGCAACATATACACGCTGTTAAGAAGGGGCAAACAGAGCTAAAGCCATCGAACACGTCCAACCCCCAAATCTGTACGTTCAGAACCTTTCCTCAGGACTCACCTTAACTTTGGTGGTACAGCTTCTGACACTAAAGATACTAAACATCGTAACAAGTCCTGCTGGTGATTCTGGACAGGTTGAACTGCCAGCTGGTGCCAGAGCTCCGTTCCCAAACTACACCCTCTCTGGGCCTATAAATATGTAATTATTCCTTGCACAGTGGAAGGCAAAAGAGCACTGTCTTGAAGTACTCAATATCCCCAGGAGAGGGGCTCTCCCCTGGGAGTCGGGGCCCAGGAGAGTCAAAGTCAGGACAGGCTTAAGGGAAAGCTGAATTCCCCATTATTTCCCACTGTCAGTGGGCACTCTCACATCAGCTTGGGGTAAGAAAACGGGGCTGGAGAAAACCTCAGGTAAAGATTGGTTTGCCTGGAAGAGACTCACCAGAAGAGACACCGCTTTCTCATCAGTTCTTTAGGGGGAGATTTTTTCTTTCCAGCCATGCCTGATGGCTTCCCAGCTCTCCTTACCACGCTGGCTTTGGGGGCTCTTTCCTAGGAGCCCAACTCTCCCAATGAGGAGCTGAGTTCCAAGATGAACCACAGTCAGCCTATGTGGTTGCGAGTTGCCTACAAGTTAAACTTCGCAATGATGATCCCTGTGATCTGCAGGTCTTTAAAAGAGTCAGCTCGCATTTGCTAGGGAGCATGCATGTTCTTTCCTAATGCTTCCACAAGCAAATGAGAGAAAAATAACTAATCTAAAAATTCTCAGACCAACCAGTGTTGGACTTTCTCCAACTTAGACACTCATGTAGAACAGGGAATCAAACTCCTGCATCCCTTTGAAGATCTGGTTGTGTATTTTGGTGACTACATATCATGTCTGACTTGTTTTATCACTATAATTGATCATAATGGCATTGGAACATTTCTAACCCTGAAATATACCACAAGCAGCCTGGACCTGAATATATATTATGAACTGCAAAGAGGGCACTTCATGATTGCGAAGTGGCTCAACACTCTCATAGCTAGAGACAGAGTAGGAAGATTAGATCCAATGAAGAAACAATGAACTTCCTTGACAGAAATGGGAAATCACTATTTAAAAAAGCAGGTCCTGCAAGTTTTCAGACTAGTAAATTGGTTATAAAATCAAAATGCAATGCTGATGCAAAGTAAAGAAAATTAAGAAAAATAATCTGCTTTTTAAAATGGTGGAATATGTGCTGATCTTTTAAGTCTTGATTAAACTTCCCTTGATAAAGGTACCTACACTGGAGAAAAGGTTGGTTACTTTTGTTAATCATTAACACAAAGGAAAAGGACAAACTCTTCTATAAATGCTAAAGGTAAAATGAGGAACAGAATTTTTTCAAAATTCAGATTAGAGTTTTAAGAAAAATTCTTTTTTTCTAAAAAAAGAGAATGACTGGAATGGCACAGATTAAAAAACCCTGAGTTGTCAGCAACAGAGTTCTTCAGAAAGAGAATTCTTAGAGGAGCAGGGCAGATAGCCAAGTGTGTCAAATGTGAACCTGATGAGCCTGTTCCAACATTCACATCTTTGAGTGCAAAATTAGCATCTCACTTGAATCTGGGGATGTGACAACATCTCAAACTACGAACTTTTTATATTCTAATAAAAAAAGCTTGCCTTAATTATTTAAGCCTAATTAGAGTTTAAAACACCACCCAGAACATATTTATTTCTTGACTCTGTATGTCACAGTATGTTGCTCTCCATAGGCTGGTTTGGAGCAAACTGATATATATGAAAACACCTTGTAAAATGAAGCATTGTGGAAAGCAAATAACTTCCAAATGTGCTGAAATAATCACTACCTCCTCTCCTCTCTTTTAATTCCTATACTTTCCTTCTCCTCTGCTCACTCCTGCCCTAACCACTGTATGTATATTCATGAGAGAAACAGCCATCTGCACTTGACCTTCCTGCCCCAAATCGCCTTGTCAGACCTCACTAGAACTATAATGAGCCTAATGAGGCCAGAGGGCCTGGGGATAAAAATTTTAGGCTCTTTTCCCAAGTCTAGCACAGCTCTAGTACAACTGAAGTTTTCTCTTTTTCATTGTCCCTTCAGTAAAACAGAGATTATTTCTCTTTTAGTGTTGACAGTAATTACTGCATTGTAAGTAATATTTTGTAACAAAAACAAGTTTTGCACAAGATTACAGCAAAAATGAATGACAGCAACTAATCTGAGTTCAGGAAGGCAGCATCGTTACTTCTCCATGTATGTATTTACTTTGATAATTCGCAGAAGAGTTCCAGATCTCTGCAAAGTTCACATAATTATTTATCAGCGACGATGCCCTATGCAAAGCCATATGTGCTGATTACATAACAGCCCATATTAGACTATTAAAATAAGTTATTTAAATCAATATTTGTTTGACCGCTTTCCCAGAACTTTTTATCTAGATGTCATTCCTGCCCATTCCTTCTGTAATCCTACCAGTTGCAAATGCACTTTATTTCTAAGTGGGTCACTTTGTGTTGTAGGAGAGATTACACGAATTCTTCCTCAAGGAAACTGGAAAGATATAGAGAAAAGTAAGATTAGAGACACAAGGGATAAGAAGTTGGTGCAATACTATTGCCCGAAAGGATATACTAGTCTTCAGAGCTTAACTTTTAGAAATTATTATAAGATGGAAGAATGAATCACTATTAAGGTATAACTAGATTAAATACTGAGTCATTATTGTTTATTAGAATAAATATTTTTGGGTTAATAAAGCCTTTTTAATTTTTCATTAATAAATATATGTTCCAAATTTATCCTTGATTTTGTACTAATTACTAATTTGAAGTCTAAATTAAGTAGATGAAGGTAGACGTTTGTCAGTAGGTGCCATCATTTCAAAATCTGGATAAGAATTCAGTATTTTCCAGTCTCGCTGTAAAATAAGAATAATAACTCTAAAAACCCAAAAGCAAAAATGAGATGAAAGAAAGGTATCTTTTCCTTTCATTAGCTCTCTTCCTCTACAGTTGGCAGGAGAAATATTAAATGTGCAAGATGTGCTAAACAGACCTATTTACACGGCATTTTCTACTTGTACTGTGGCTTTTACTATAGCGCAAGAAGTGGTAGGTATGGCTGCTCCTGTTACTTCAGAGTAAGAAACCTTCAGCCACTGATGCCATGAAACTGTGTTTTCATGATATCGGCTACACAGAAATGTGATTTTAGTTGTCGTTCTTGTCTCCTCTCCATGCAGGTCTAGTCCAGCCCTTTCAAGAACTTCTCACACACTAGTTTATCTGTGCTGGGAGTCATCTTCACAACCAGTTCACAAGCTGTGTCCCATTTTCACTGTACCAGTGTTCAGCTATGGTTAAAATTCAATGTACATCCTCCCTAAAAAGGATGCAAAAGATATTATTCCTTGAGCAGAACAGCTAAATACTTTCCCACTGCTGGACAATAGTTTGCAACCACAGTCTTAATGCAGCAAGAAACAAGGACTAAGAAGAGTAGAAAGGCTAAAACAATTCCATATGACTTCACTAGGAGGTTCTCCACTAATACCAAAAACAAATTCTGGACGAGCTGTGTGTCCCTTGTATATATTAAATTTGTAGAAGCACAATGTTTGTTTTCATGAAAGAACACCCTTATTTCCTTTCTAGTTCTCAAGAAAAAACATTTTTGTCCAATAATTTTTAAACTGAGGGAAGACAATGTGACAAACACTATTGTCAAATGGCTCCCACATAACTTCCAAATGTTGAGAGACACATCTTTCAAAATTACGGCAGTGAACTTGACACAGGCCATTGTTCAGATACAAATATATCTGCTTCAGTATCGCTGTAGGGTGCTGTTCCTCAGAGAAAGCTGTAGTAAGGATCTAGCAGGTATTTTGTTGCATCTGTCTAGAAACTGTGTAATACCTGGAGGACGTGGCCAGAGCGATGAGCAAGGCTTGAAGAATCCCTCTGATGAAGACAATGGGATTCTTCTTGGTGATAAAGAAGTACATCATTGGCAGAATAAACAGCCCATGCACCACCAGGCCGCAAACCACCGTAATGGCATAGAAACCCAGTTTCTTCCCAATGGCCGAAGGGTCATCCATTTCTAAGATTTTACCAGCAATTAGGAACACGATTCCAAATGGAAAATACCTAAGCAAAAAGAAAGACAGTCATTATTAGGAGATTGCTCACTTCCACCAAACAATGAGAGGGGAAATCCATGTGTTATACTTCCAGCAGCAGAGCAGTACCAGCCGCCTGTCTGGAAGCAGCACAGCTGGATTCTGTTGTTCTTTCAGACTAAGCCCCACTCTCTCACACCTGAGGAGCATTCCCAAAGCACTGAGCTAAACAATCTTTTGTGTGGGGTACTCCTCAGCACAGCTGAGGTTATGGTGCTGGGCAGGAATGACTTTTAAACGTTTTAGTTCAGAAGGCAGCTCTGATGTTTCAGCTTAAGGCAGGTCATTTGCTGGGGAGAGGGGGAATGAATCCTAAACTCGGCTCATGAGTTTGTGCTTGCTTAACTGCTCATGGATTTTAGT
This sequence comes from Patagioenas fasciata, assembly GCF_037038585.1. NCBI lineage: Eukaryota > Metazoa > Chordata > Aves > Columbiformes > Columbidae > Patagioenas > Patagioenas fasciata. The sequence continues at coordinate 22,133,627 of NC_092525.1, read as the reverse complement.
TGGAAGCTGTTAAGTAAATGTTTATGTTGCCTTTGGAAGACACAGGAGAAACACCAACATGAATTAGACATGCTTTTGGAATGCCTGGGTGTTTGGTTCAGGGCAAATAGATAGGCAGAAGAATAGTTAGCCTCTGGACACAAAGTCATGGGTACTGAAACAGCTTAAAACTAAAAAAATAGAAAAAAAATCTGGAGGCATCCAGCCATCTTCCACTTGCAGCTGTGCCATCTCCAGAGACTTGCCACTTCCCCACATCCTTCCAGAAATCACAACCCACTTGGACCCATCTAACCAAGTGATCATTCCCTGACCCAGCTCAGTCAGGCTGAGTGCTGGTAGTGGGATCCCCCCTACATGGGGCTGAGCCACATTGGGGACCTGAAGGGTGGGGAAGATGCTAAGCTGATAGTTTTGGTATTGGCTGTCACCTGCTGTTCCTCTGATCTTTGAGGCAGCCCCTGAAAGCTAAGGATTGTTCGCCCTCATCTATTTCCCCAGAAAAAAAAAAAAAAGTTTATGAGGTTTCTGTGCATCCTCTTCTGTTGAAATTCTCTTAGTCTTTAAAAAGTTGATTTTCTTACTAAAACAGTTACTTACCAAACAGCAACTGCCACTATCTTCATGACAGATTCGTTTAAGCACTGACAAAAGCTGACCAAAGGAACGCCACTGTTTCCCATTCTTCCCAACATTATACCTGCAGACAAAGGCATTCAGGTTCAATTTCTCAGGTGCCTTAATCCAAAGCCCCCATGCCTTCCCTCCCTGCTGTGATTCAAAGTGAACTCAAGTGGGAGATGACTGGATGAATATAGATCTTTGTGCTGTATAAACAGACACGGTATGTGGAAATCTCACCTTACACAAACATGAGAGCGTGGGGGAGCCAGGCCACAGCCTTGTGCTTTGGCTCCAAACAGGGTGCTCTCCCCTGGCTCCCCTGTTTTTTTTCATTTGCAATTCCCTGAAAGCTTCCCTGTGGAGGTACAAACTTTTGTGCTGTAGATTTAGCCCCATGGTAGCGAGCCTGTTTCTTTAAATATCTTTCATAGAGCTCTGAGAAGGAGTTACCTGCTCTGAGGGATCCTTTCAAGACAAACTTGAAAACGTTTTTCTAGCAAAGGAAGCTGTCTCTGCCTCAGTCTGCCTTACTCCTGTGCACTGTGTACAGCCAGCCGGGGGCTGTGCTGTACATGGCAGTACTGGCAGAACATTTTCTGTACATTAGCCGTGAAGAAACCAGCCCTCAGCTTCTGCTTCTTGAGCCCCTGGCCAGCAAGACTTAGGGGCATGGTAAAAGTAATACATTCAGTTATAGGAAGACAATGAATGATCTTCTGTGTTCAGAAGTATAAAATGACCCTTGATCCTAATAAGCACACGCAATTAATTCATTTGTATCCAATACTTTTTGGCTGGCATAGTGTCTGCTGTGACATTGTACTTTGGGAATTGACTGTAAAATACTACAAACTGGGGCACAGTCAATTTCCAGCAGTGTTGTATATGGAATACCACCCTCTGTGGTATTGTATATGGAATTCTACCTTCTGTGGAATACCACAAAATGGCAAGGAACAAAAGTCACCAAGGATTTTGAAGATTTATCTTCAAAAGTGTGGGAGAACAGCTCTGTAACAATCTTGCCTTTTTCTCCACCAAGCTGAGATAGAAGCAGCTAAAAAAGATGAATCAAGAAACCAAACAACCCAACCCCTTTCTTTTCCTCTTAAATGGATACTTGGATTATTACAAACCAATCATGTCTGAAACCTACCCATTGTAGCAGAGAATATCACAATCCCCAGTACATTCATGCCATCACTAGTGCCTGGTTCTGACTTGTAAATCACTTCAGGAGGGGGAGTGATGTCCAAGGCAAAATTCTGGACATTGGATCCATTCTCATCCTGGACTCCATATATTATAATGCGACGAGTGGTGCTTTCAGATGATGCTTTGTTAGATTTAATGATAGGAATGCTCTTGGTGCGATACTGAAAGAAAACAAAATTGTTTTTATTATAATATCCCAGCAGGAATTAATACTTTAATGAGATCTCCTAAGTGCTCTGTTTCAACAAGGCTGCATGTTAAAGGGACAAGCATGAAAAGAATGATCGGTGCTGTCTCTATGCTACTAAAATCTGTAAAAAACAGTTGTGTTTTTGGAAAAGCATAACAAAATCAGTGTTTCCTATAATCAGACCCCCGTGCAGCAAACACACCATCTCCTGATAGACCTGCTTTACTATAAGACACAATCAGGAATGACTCTCTAGAGATTTTGAGTGCCCTTCTCTTTGTCTCACCCAAGGTAAAGTTCCCATTAAATATTCCCCCAGGCGAAACAAACACAGCTATGCCTTTTGCTCACTCAGAACTTTTAGATTAGGTTTTCTGGCCAAATTCCAATCTGAATAATTAGATTATTTCCAAACACATTATTTTATTGCTTTAACTGGACATGGTATTCTGTTCTTCCTTTGTGTGGTGTTACTGTGTGCTCTTAAAGCAATTCCAGCTACTCTGTGGCTGCAATCCTGTGGTAAGAGCAATCACGCTCTGGGCATACTGGCATAAATTGTTCTGCTTTTCTACAGCAGCTTGTTCAAGCTCCTAAAACATCAGGCCTCAGGAGGAGGTGGAGCTGACATAGGTGTGCTTGTCCTTTCTGTAGTCACACTCTGCATTTTGTACTTGTTTGCTTTGCCTTCACCGAGGCTGCTGAGGCTAGTGGAGGGGGACTCGTTAATTCCTAAATGCTGAAGGTACTAACAGTATCTTAAATAATATGCAATGTCTCTATCGGGATCCTGTTTTACTAAGATACATGTTTTCTATGATGTTGGCTCATCTCTTTCATCAGTGGTAAAAGGAATATAGCCACTTACCTGCTTGAATGTGGCCTCAACAAGGTTGGCTGGAAACATGTTCCTAAAAATGAACAAATACAAGAATAATTTCTATGGAACTGAAAATAACTTCTACTTTTCCTGTGTCTCCCACGATAAATTGGTTATTTACCCTCCTAGAGAGCAAAGTTTTCACGGGTGCAGAAGGTTGCCATATAGATGTACCTGACTGAATGAGCGTCAACAGAGAGACAGTTCCTCAGAATTAACCTTTTGGGACTTGCTTCTAAATACCTGGAGTGAGACCCAGGAGCTCTAATTTCAGCTTCTGGTTCTGCCACAGTGCCCATGTTGTAGCAGGGGCAATGTAATTCCTATCATTCCCTTCTCTATCTGTTAACTGGGGCAAAGAATATTCTGCTACTCCATATTTTGTCTTCCCTGTTTGGATAATGAGCTGTTCAAGGCAAAGTCAGTGTTTAGGGATGTATTCCTGAGACTCCTGGGTCCTGTAATCTACTTTGGGATTTCTAAGTACTCCTGTGAGACGACTCATAAACTGTAGTACCTCCTGAAACACATTCATCACTAAAATTATAAGTGATGTAGGCTTTGCAGTGGCTTGGTCAAGAACAATTTTCTTTTCAAAAAGAGGATCTCATTCCTGATTAAAATAATTGAGATTAGAGGTGCATAGTCTCTGGTAAATTTTGTTTTAATACAGTTCCCAAGGCTTCAGAACAAGAGTTTGAAGTGAGGCCAAGAGCTACAGAGCGGCAGAGGAAGACAATGACCATACTCTGTGAGATCTGCAGTGAAACGGACAGATTTTTAGTTCCAAAAGGGACTTCTGCTGTCATCTTTTCTGACTTTTTGCTAATTTGTAACTTCTGTTTGAGCTAGATTGCTACTTTGCAGAAAGACATTCAATCCTAATTTGACATGGAGAGCACACCCTCTACAGGCTTCAAAGAGGAATCATAGTATAGTTGGGCAAAAAAGCGAAAAAGTCTTATCTTTCTGTGGAGCATTTGGGAATGAAGATTCTTGTGATGATTCTAATAGGGTCGTTTTCAGAACTGATTTACTTTCAGCCCAAAGCTTCTGAACCTATGGGCAGAAGACAGTGACAGCCTATGACCCAATTGTATGCTTTCATATATGTAAATTCATGCAAGGAGAAACTCCTGAATTCTCTAACCAAAAGACTTTCTATTCAAAGCCCAGCTCAAGCCCTAAGATGAGACAACACCTAAGAAGATATGAAAAACCCATTCTCATTCCAAAGAGAATTTATATATATATATATACAGTTACATGAGACATTTTCCATACCTGCTTTTCTCTTGGCAGCAGCACATGCCCGCTGCTAATGAAGTCACAGCTAGAGCCTGCTGTGCAGTACTGGCTTAGAGAATAAACAGTTTTTTTGCTATTTTAAGTGATCATAATGTGACATTATGGTCACACTGAAAATTATGAGGTAGAATCTGTTTCAGTAGCATCAGGCACTGAGAGCAATTGCTACATAGAGATAATTAATTGTCCTTTTCAGGGTAAAGCAGAGGGAGAAGAATTTCAATTAAAGAGTAATAGTATTGTCTAATGATTGAAACAGAAGATTGAAAATGATGGGAGTTTTTTCGGCTTGCACAAAGCATCGAGTCATCTCTGCAAATCACCCATAAAGCTGATGATTCTCTGCTTCAAATGTCAAACCCGCAGCCAAAGTGAGACACAGACAACTGCCAGCTGTGCCTTGCTCTCCTATCAGACGCAGACACAACCGTGTGCCTAAGCCCCGGGGCTTGGCTGACACAGGGACTAACTGGAGAACAGCTGGATGGGGCTGGAGATGGAGGGGATGTTTATAGGAGGAGGAAGCACAGGAGAGACAAGATGGTTACTGCCTTATTATGCCTCATAAGGGAATTCTGCTTCCAGATTGTTAAAGGTTTCATTAATATCAATTTTTTTTTGTGATTAGACATGAGCAGATGAAAGGTGCTACAGCAGCACACAGTGTTAGGGTGATGATTGTGCTCTGACCTGCTGTGTGAATGTGCATTATTCTGAAAGTGCAGATCCACACTGAGGACTCCTGCGCAGCTCTGAATATAAATGTCACATATGAGCCATAGCTTTACAAGGAAATATGGATTTTATTGCTGATGATTTCCACTTTCTCCCTTAGTTTTATAGTCATAATTAGTAGAATTAAGAATAAATTAAGACTGTCCGAGAAAGGAAATATCATATGGTTAGTAGCTAGATTAAATATTAGACAAACCTTTATCATTCTTTATCCTGCAGGAATTACAACTGCCCACTTAATACTGGATGCTGGAATTCTCCCAGTATTTTTTAATATATAATGCACTGTGATCCAGTCTTTGGGACTAGCCTTACCAAAGTTACACAATTTATCTAGTGAAGGGCTGACCTGAATGTGTTTGCCAGGGCTTCGGCTTATTTTTTATCTTAAGCTGGTTTACTTGGATTGAAAAAATCCAAGCCAAAATATAGTTTTGTTAATTAAAAACATTCAAGAGAGCAATTCGTGGACAAGAATTCTAATGGACTAAAAACAAATAATGAGAAGAACATATCAAATTGTCACCTACAGCTGGGGGATGACTGGGAGCGTGCGTTGCTTTAGTCAGGCCTCTTCAGAATCACTTGAGAAACTCTCGCTTTAGGGGTACATTTTGCTGCACGTTGATATTTCCAGCCACGAGCTGGATGTTTGGCAGACATCATTTGGGAATGTTTCCACTGGGAGCGGGGGATTTGACTCAGGACTGCCAGCCAGCCCAGTCGCTTCAGGACAGCCCTCCTGTGCGGCTCTGGCTCCCCCAAACCTGAGCACTGGGGAATGCCAGCCGGGGTGGGAGCTTCTGTCTGGCACAACATACACACACACGCATTTGTGCAAATATATTACAAAACTAATGGCCAAATTAAGTATCAAAATAATCACAGCCTGTCAAGCCCTCCTTGTCCCAGCTTGCAACCAGCTTGCCCCTGCAGATCAGTAATAGCTTCACTGCAGTTCTGCACAAGATAAAGATCTAGACACACATGTATCTGTTACCAGGATCATAATGTGAGGCTGTCCCTCTGCTCAGAAGAGACACTGTATTTATCACTGACATATAACGAATTAAAGACACTGTCAGTACTTAAGAAGTAATAATTCAAGCTGAGCTACTCATTGCGGTCACCACCTATAAATGTTGCTGTGTTTATTCAATTAAGAGAGCTAAGCAGATAAAATACTTGTAAATTTCCAGCATTACTTTCAGACTGCTTAAAAGATACAGGACACAAAATAATACTGTAGAAAACTTCAAGTGATCTGGAATTCATTTCTCTAGTAAAAGCAACATTGTCTCTAACCTCAGTGGCACAATTCAGCATTCCTGGCAAAAATAATTTCACATAATAATAGGGAATTAAATATAGTCAATAACAGCGAGTGAGGCTGGTGTGGAACATAGATAAATTTAGATCTAAGACAAGGGTATGATTGTAAAACAGAAACTGAGACATATGGTTTCTGGTTACATAAAAAATTAAGAGCTAAATACTGTCTGCCCTGAGGAAGAACATTTCCCAGAGCATCTTCTGCTTCAGGAATTCTGCCAAACAGAGCAGGAGTGTTCAACACAGGCTAAAAGAGTGAATGTGCATGAAGCTTCAGTGTCAGCTCCGTGAACCTTTTACAGATCGTGAGCTATTGAGCCACAACTGGCACAGCATGCCTGGCCTGCATTTGCTGTGACAGCAGCAGATCCACACCAGCAACCTCCTAAAAACCTGCTTTGACTGCAGCCTGCTGTGGTGAACAAGGTGGTTCATTCCACCAGCATATTCTGGAATCCTTCCCTAATTCTGTATGGGATAAGAGGATTCAGATGTAAGGATCTATCAAGTTAGAAATGTGTATGTATGACTAAGGCAGCATGTTCTGCAGTTTGGTAGCCATGGAATTTGAAGAAAACCCTGAAGACATGTATTAAATGTAGACAGCACCTGGTTTAAGGAACAACTCTGAGGGTACAGCTTCCCATTACATGTAGGACTACTTAGCACCTTACCACTGCCAGAAGTGGGAGGTCCTCTTTCTTTCTCTGTTTTCTCCCAGAAATAAAATTACCAATTAACACTAATTTACTTGGTTTTGCTCCCCTAGTATTCTGCTGCTTTAGGAAGCTGAATTGTGTTAGGACGCCATTTTTCAGCTCAGGCCATGCCTTGGCACTGCCCCCAGGACATCAGAGCCCTCTTGCTCTCTTCAAAAGGTTGCTTACTCTGAGAACTACAGTAGTGATACAAATACCAGCACTGTTAGAGTGTTTTCCTGCTCATACTGTCAGCTAATTGTCCACAGAACATTAGCCTACAGCTACTAGAATAGGCAGTTTGATGGCTCCTGGATAACTTTTATTAGAAATAATAGGCTAAATTTTGGTTGTAGTTTTATTACTGAATATCTGAAAAACTCAGAATGAGTCCTGAGTAGAACATCTGTTGATTCAAAGCATTCGGCTTTTGCAGATCTTTTAATGAGGAATTAGGCCAGCTGCTCTAGTGTAAGAGCAGCCACAGGTACGGCAGATGCCGTTTCCTCGACTCAGAACACCCGTCCCCGCTGGGGCACGCTGTGTTCTGCAGCAGCAATCTGGTTTTGCTCTCAGACTTTGATGTTATCAGTATTTAATCCCTGCCACACCAGACAGACTTTGGCTGCAGTCTCTCACGCTGTGGAATTAAAACCACTAGACTGGGTTTCTGCTACATGTGCGGCCTCATAACATTTTATTGGCCTATATTTGCACTGGGCATAAAACAGCTTTGGACACTGCTCTCAAATTTGAACTGGCATAGCTGAGCTTGCAAGAACATTACTTTAAGACTGGGTATTTGACAGTGGTTGAGCTCTTACCCCATCAACCTATACAGTAGGGGTACAGAGAGAGTAAAAATGGAGTTGGAGTGGCTTGACACAACAACTGCAAAGTTTCCAGGTTTTACAGCTGTCCACAAGAATGAACAGCACTGTGGCTCCTATTTACTATAGGCTGAGGTCAGATGCTTCTTCTTTCTCAGTGAATTTGTCTTAATCTCAAAAATTCACTTGCTTTTGCTGCCCCCTGCATGATTTCATCATCAGCCGTGTAGACTCCTGACTACTGTTGCTGTACCACAAGAGTCACCAATCCTGTCCTTAGTCATATGGATATGGATCTGAAATATCCTCCTGCTGGTGTCAGTGGGCTCCATCAGGGTTTGCACTACTGAAATCAAGGTCAAAATTTAATTCGGTAAGAACGAACAAATCATCTATCTCAGGGCCCACAGGAAACTGCATCTTGCACATCAGGAGTCACCTCAGTATCAATTTTACTATCTCCTGCTTAAAGGACCAAAGAAGGTTTTTGCAGAATTAATGAGGCATTTAAATCCTCATTATTGTGATAAAGGATACTAACAGAATGCAAAAATCACTAATCGGGTCTAAGCCATTTTGTCTTGCTTGTCTTTTTTGCAGATCAGAGCAGAACTCATATTGTGCACTCATTTTGCCAAACACGTGGACTTTTTATCTGTCTTGAGGGTGACAGTGTTGCATGGCCTTTCCATTCCAGGAGGGGATCTGGAGGGTGAATATCCTTACCCTCCTCCTTCTGAAACAAAAGGTCCTGACACAGCCCCAACAGGGCTGTGGCTTTCTGAGAAAATCATTCTTTGGGGTGGAAGCACAAGTACATCACATCTTTAGGAATCTTGAAAGGGCTGTATCATATCAAAGGCTGTATGACAACGACCAATGGATTTCCACTATGGTTCCAACAAGGCAAAGTTATCTCATAAAAAGTGTACGTTTACATTGGAAGATGTCCAGGGCAATTGTCAGGAAGATGAATGATTTATTTCCCTTTAGAGCTTAAGTTTTCCTAATGGGATTGTAACTCCTGGCCCCCAAGCATCTCCCCCTCTGTGATTAAGGCCTCCTGATCAGAGAGCAGAACTGCTTCATAGTCCATCGCCCCAGCCTTGTTTTAATCAAGGAATTATCTTTTTTCCATGTTGGTTTCCTCTTATGCCAAATAGGAACAACACATTTAGGGGCTTCATAGTCCTTTGTAAATACAGAATAAAGGTTTAGGCTTCTACACAGCTTGAACTGCTTAAAATCAACCAGAAGCACACATCTGGTCACATACCATGCACAACAGTGCTGGCATCAGGCTGGCTTTGTGAGATAAAAGAAAACCGGCAATCTGAAATGAATAAAAAATGTCATAGGGGACAGATAAATATTTCTATCGTACACAGTGGCTTTTGGCAAAAGACACGTGAGTGTAGGGCAAAGTTATTTAAAATGTTCTTTCATAGTTTAAACCCTGGATCACTTGACGCCATCTTAAATATCTTATTGCGTGTGTATACGATTCAGTCTTCAGCTGTAAACTTTTTAAAGTGTGATTTCTGGTTCTGCACAGCCTGGACTTTTTCCAAACTAGAGCAGATATTGGGTTTCTCCTGCCCTATTTTCAAGAAATACAATTTCTATAAAATAGAATTTTGCCCTTAGCTTGAAAAGAGGGAAAGGAAATTATTTTAAAGAGTGCTCAGGATTCCCATGAAAACATAAATCCTCTACAGTTTTTATATCCTCTTCTAACTATAAATGGCATATCCCCACCCCCAACTCTCTTGGTTAAGCCAGATTGAGTTTCCTGGTACCTGCTATTAAATTGGATATTAGTGGTGAAATGCTCTGACTTATCCTTCCAGTAAACTTCAGAAATGCACAAATTTGTGTGTCATGGTTCAAGGCGTGATTTGGCCCGGACTATATTAACGGAATTGTTTGATTTGGACATTTTGAATTGAATAAGCTTGTGATGTCATGCTGTCTGGTTAGACTTGAGAAAGATTAAAAATGTATGTGAAGCCTGCACTGGCTGGTGCCCAAATTTGCACACAGTCAGTCGTACATAAACCAGGGGGGAAAAAACCCAGTTTGGCTGGGTTTTGTTTCCCCCTGTGAATGTTAATTGTGTTTGCTGGTTTGTTTTTATCTCATCAGCTAAATGTTGTTTCCCTTGTGACAAATGCAAGTAGCATATTTTAAATTACAAGAAGATTTACCCTTCTAAATTAAAGGTATTTTGATAACAGCAACAGAATGTGGTGGAAATATTAACTGCTAATGGAAACAGTGTGATCCTGAGTCATATATCTTGTTTTACAAATGTTCATCCCCAAATTATAGGCATTTTCTATTCTGCTTGTCAGGTGATTATATGTTGCAGAATGAAAGAAACCTAGTATTCTAAATTGAACACTATCCCTCTAAGTGTGTCCCTTTTTGCCCTTTTGAATAAAACACTCAAAGTCTGAATTATTTTAAAAAATTGATATCTTGCCTTCCTTAATTTCTTAACTCACAAAAGCCTACTAAAAATCCACTCTTTTATTTTTGAGAACACAGCACAGAGTTAATTTTGTTAATTCACACAGGAAAAAGAAGGTAAAGATGTGTTTTGATTCACTGCTATTACTTCCATTGTGGTGCCCCAAAGGCCACATTCCTAGAACAAAACCCCTATTAGATCTCATACAAGCCTGGGATATTTCCTCTGGCACCACAAATTTTTCTGAAAATTCCCCAGTGAGGTAATTTCTTTCCCATATGTCTTGGTTCTCTAGCTGTAAGAAAGGAGAGTGGTCCTTGTCTACCTCACCGAAGTATTGTAAATCACGAGAATGAATCCATTTAAATTCAGAAAGCACCAGGTACTTTGGTGCATTAAAGAGAACAAGATGATCCTTAGCCTGAGGATTTGTAGTTTTAAATATGGAAGAAAATGTACTTTCATGAGCTTTGCAGTGCTTGCACCAGAAACCTTGAATATAATCAAATCAGATCTGTACATCTGTCTCAATGTAGTAGTAAAGTGGCAGCTGAAGAGAGAAGCATCTTCAGAAAAGCATCTCCTGCACAGCTGCTTACTCACAACTGCCCTCGGAACGATCCGTCATTAGCCCAGAGCCTGGCACGCTGCCGGCAGAGGGGCAAGCTGTACAAGGGGAGATTCCTGCATGGGTATGAAGGTGAACTGCCTGGTTAAATGGATATCTTCCACAGACAGCGGAAGATGTATTTGGTTCAAAGCTGGCTCAGATTAAAGCTAAAATTCAGACAATTCAGGCCAAGGCAGCACTAAAGATTTTAGGTAAAAAGACTAATTGAATGTTGAAAACACTTCTATTATGCTGCATTTGGTGGCCTCCCTGTCTAGATTGAATTTAGGAGGAAATCAGTAGGGCCAGACTCACATCCACAGATTCTGCCCCCAATCTCTTCAGGTTCCCTTTAGAAAAAAGTCTTTCAAGTACTTCTGCTTAGTGTGGCAAAAAATGGTTGACTTGTGGATATAATTTTTGAGGCATTAAATTCAGTATGTTGATGAGATTATGTATGTCCTGCTTGATGTGAGGTGTAGAGCCACTTCAGAATCATGCAATACAGTGACTGTTATGTTGTAATCAAGTCATATACACTGGAGGATTTATTGCTGTTTTTTTAACATAACAGACAAATATACAGGGGAAGTATCATCTGCAATATAATGCTGAATAATAATTATTGATTAATGTTGCATGTGTTTTAGGATGACCATAAGTCTCTGCAGTAGTTCTTGGTTTCGTTTATTGCTAAGACAGTACATTCTTTAACTTCTGATTAAAACCACTTCTAAAAGCAAAATCCTCACCCCAAAATTCCAGAAATTCAATTTCTAGCAACATCCTCCCTGCCAAAAATTCCAGACCTGACAATGTCATATATAGCATCACAAGAAATAATAATATATTTCATCATTTCAAGATGGCTTCAAATCTGAAATCAATGAGGATGAATAGGGGTATCATCATGCCCAGATCCATGCTTTTAAAATAAACTCCACAATTATGTCACATATATCATCTCTCCACTTATACATTTAGGATTCTTCATTTGCAGAATACCAGATGTTTCCTGTGTAAACTTCTGTGCACATGTGCAATTGATAAATTGAGAGGAAATTAATGAATTGAGAAGATAAGCCAATCTGAGCCTAAAGAGATGGTCTCCAGCTGTGAATGGAAGTGATTTATCATTGAGCTAAAGGATCAGCTTTTCTAGCTCAAACCAGCAGATACATCATTACATTTAATCCAGACTTCCACACAGACACTTAGGAGGTTTGCAATTGACTTCAGCAGAGCCAGGATTTCACCCATCGTGTTTGCCTAGGCTGAAAGCCCACTCCCCACAATTTTGTTATTCTTATTCAGTTAGTTAGTGAATGTGGTTATTTCTGTAGTGAAGGAATAAAATCCATCAATTTGTAGAAAGATTGCAGCTGTGACTGCTGCTTAGCACAGCAAAATGAGAGGGAGTTCTATTCTTTCTTTTTAAGCCTCGATAATACAAGTAGCTTGTTGGCTTGTTGTTGTTGTCCACATCTGCCCAAACCAGTGAAGACTTTAAGGTTTTGCAGAGTAAAAGCACATGCCTGGGCGGAAACATGAACACCTGAAATATGCGGCAAACTATTACAATTTGCTCAAGTATATGTTTGTAGGAAGTGAAATTATAGATGATATTTGCAAATGCTTAGATAAGGACATAGTATTTTACCTGCAGTAAGGCTCAGCAGAATAAATGGTTCTCAAACCTCAGCACTAAACCCATGGTGTACAGGGATCAGCCAGAGAGAGGTGAAGAGATGAGATTGTAACTGAGATCTCAGGTTCCAGCCACACAGACGTTTGGTCATTTTAGGCAGACATAATACTACAGAACTGAATTTAAATTTTGCACGCCCAAATTCTTTTTCATCTGGCTCACCTCCATGAACTAGCTTACTCTGGGCCTCAAAAAGCAACTGGGCTGGTGAGAGGAAGGGCGTGGGAATCCTGGGCAAGGGAGACCCTTTCCAGACACAGCTGTAAGGTCAGGGTGGATGTAACATTGCACCAAAGGTCTCACTGTACCTTTACTTGTCTAAAACTGAGGACTTAGAAACAGCTCAGCATGCCAGAAAATGTTTCCAAAAAGTCCCACTATGAACACAACCAGTAAGATTACAGTTTTCTTAAATTCCCTTTTATTTCTTCTGCTATTCTGTTGTACTAAGGGGTTCAAAACTCCAGTAACTTGCTCAGTTCCTTTCCCTTGGTGTGAGAATTCTAGACCTTTATGCAGCAGAAACAGAATAATGTGACTTAACATTCTGTCACAAACACACGCATGTGAATTCCACTGCACATACATCACTGCAAAGGCACTGGGGAGATACAGATGCTGTGAAGCAGGCATCTGCTTCTTGCAGATGAAGATGGTGGTTTTGTGGAAAGCTACGGAAGAGAGTGCGCTCAGCTGCTGCTCAGTGACTACTAGAATTTGGCTCATTTTCAGTAAGACATTGATGCAATAGAAAAACATGCAGGTTTCAGATGACCTGGCTAAGTACAACTTGGAGGAGAAAAAAATATTTTTATAAGCTTTTCCTCACAGTTCCTTCTGATTTGAGTTCATGGTAACTCTAATTAAAGCATTCGGTGTACTGATGCCCTGTCAGCGTCAGGAATTTGGGGTTTTGAAAGAAGAACTGTGCAACATTTTTAATTTTAATAAGTCAAACTACAAAGAGAACTCTTCATGTTTTAGATACACACTGGGCCTAGACACCCCTGCTCAATATAGTATGAGATCACTGGCTTGTGAAACTACCAACCAAAAGCAAAACTTGTTCTTTCTGCATGAGCAATGTAAATGTGCGGCACACACTATGTTCAGTCAGGAAACGAATCCCACTGGTACCTGAAGTGTTGAGACAAAGAGGGATTTTCAGGCAAAGCTATCAAAATACCATCTAAGGCTGGTCTAAAAGAACAACCCTCCCTTCTGCAAAACGAAGTAAAACAAACAAGAAAAAGCCACAAAGCAGAAGAAATACTGTGATAAAAATAAGGAATAAAAAGATCACAATGTTGGTTTTTCTGTGTCTTTCATCTGAGAGTTGTTATGAGCAGTTGTAATGGCACTTTTAAGAATTATTTCCTGAAAAATGTGTATTTCAGCTCTTAAGGTTTTGCCTATTACAACTGTCCCTATTTAAATTAACATGGCATTTTAATACTATCTTGGCCTTAATAGATTTCATTATGAGCTCTACAGGCCACACGTGATTCTGTGGAGGCAAAAAACCCCAAACATACCCCAGTGTTGTGAGAATTTCTGATACACTTGGTGGCCATTCATTTTACTAGAAACAGCCAGTATAAACATCTGATAACTTGAAAATCATCTTCTGAAGTTTCCTTGATTCTTTTTCCTGATTTGAACAGAGCATTCATCCTTAGGTTCAGAACTTATCCTCAGGCCACAGTTCCTCATGCAGTTGGGTACAAAATGCTACCTTCAGAAAGCAGAAAGAATGAGCGTAGTTACCGGATTAAGTCAAGCAGTGCATCCGCAGAGCTCATGATGGGCTTTCCACCCTCCTCGGTGCTCTCCTTCTGTGCCGCTCCACCAGGGTGGATAATGGAGACCATAATTATGCCCACGATCACAGCCACAAATGTTGTCCACAGGTAGTAAGTGACAGTGATGATACCTAGTCGACTGGAAGTCTTGGCATCCAGGGCTGCTAGCCCAGACATTAAGCTGTGGAAAGAAATCACAATATATACTATCTTTTGCATAACATTAATACAACTGGAAACCTAATTTCCTAATTATTGCAGTTTACCTGCTTCTCTCAGGATTGATCAGTGTTTTTAGAAGCTTGCTGGTAACACTAAAGCTGTAGCCTCCATGTCTAAAGGGATGTTTCTCTATTGCCATGGAGATTGCCAAGGAACTTGCAAGCTCAGGCTGCACACATGGTGACAGAATCCTAAAGACAGTTCCCTGGAGCTTGAAGGATATTTTTAACACAACCTACACATGTGATGGTTCAGTTTACAGGATTAAAGGCAATAATCAGTCATACAAACTTATGTATGAAATGCTACATATAATGTTACAGAATCATAGGATAATTCTGGTCAGAAGGGAACTCTGAAGGAAATGTGGTCAAGACCATTATCCGTTCCTGTATGCAGCCAGACCATGACTTCAAAATGGAAAACACTAAGGGGCAATTTTGTCATATAGTCCATTTTTTAACCTAAAATAATAACTTATTTTCTTTCTAAACCAATACAAAGCACAGTATATTTTTGCTTTACCAGCAGGCACTTTGGGGAGTGGGCTGTGATTCAGTTTGACTTCAGCTGAAGTGGAGACATTGTCAGTGAGGAGAGGAAAATCCTTCATGGGCAGGGGTGGCTGCACAGTGGTGAGCAAAGAAATGGCTGTGGTCACTCCACCCTTTTCTTTCCCCTTTAGGGCCCTGCTCACCACTTCCAGGGGTCACCCCCTCGCTTGTACAGCCTCCTCTGCGAAGGTAGGCAACTCTCTGTCAAATGCTTTAGCTCACACCGACCATCTTTTATAGGCAAATTAGACAGGGCACTGTTTGGTCCCTGAACTTGCTCCAGGCAGCTCTGACATACACTCTGATGCTGTTTCCAAATGCTGCAAGGCTGAGATTTGAGTGCTCAGTGACACCAGTGTTGCTTGGAGTGTGTAGCTTGTATCAGGAATAGTGTGGCCAGCAGGACCAGGACAGTGACTGTCCCACTGTGCTCAGCACTGGTGAGGCCGCACCTCAAATCCTGTCTTTAGTTCTGGGCCCCTCACTACAAGAAAGACCTTGAGGTGCTGGAGAGAGTTCAGAGAAGGGCAATGAAGCTGGTGAGGAGTCTGGAGCACAAATCTCATGGGGAGCAGCTGAGGGAACTGGGGGGTTCAGCCTGGGGAACAGGAGGCTGAGGAGAGACCTTATCACTGTCTACAACTACCTGAAAGGAGGTTGTAGCATGGAGGGTGTTGGGCTCTTCTCCCAAGTAACAAGTGATAGGAAGAGAGGAAATGGCCTCAAGTTGCACCAGGGGAGGTTTAGACTGGATATTGGGAAAATTTCTTCCTGGAAAGGGCTGTCAGACATTAGAACAGGCTGCCCAGATCAGTGGTGGAGTCACCATCCCTGAAGGTGTTTAAAAGATGTGGAGATGTGATGCTTAGGGACATGTTTTAGTGGTGGATTTGGCAGCGTTAGGTTAGTAGTTGGACTTGATGATCTTAAAGGTAATTTCCAACCTTAAATGATTCTGTGACCAATTATCTGTAAACTCTTCAAAGCATACATCTCAGGAAAACTGCAGGTGAATTAATACACCACATTTACTGTTTTGTGTGCCCCACTGTCCAGCTTTCCCATCAAAACAGAACCATTTATCAGGCCTTTCCTCATAAATAGTCATTTACTAAGCTGCACCTCCTTCAATGAGATCTTGACCTCACTCTGCTGAGTGAGGTTGTCTAGAGCCAAAGCTAAAGTGCAGCTTAAGCTTTATAGTAGATTTAATGAAATCAAATGGGTGGGATTTAGTGCTCAGGTTCTTGCTATCCACTAGATTAATTAAGAAAATGTATTGCTTTTCTGCACTGCCAATCTCTTGTCTAGCGTTGGTTCTGTTAACACTATAGGAGCAAGGGGAAATACTGGTTGCACTGTAATATGGATCATTTAGAAAATGAGCATCTTTATAACTCTCACTCTTGAAACCGTTATTCTTCCCTCTCTTTTATCACTGTATTTGACAAAAATTCTGCATTTCTGTGTGTTTGTAAAGCACTGTGTAAAAACAGCACTACATATTAAAAAAACAGTAGCAGCAATGATACTTAGTTGCTTGGCACTTCCCTTGGGTGGGTCCATACAGAAGAGTAAATATTCTAAAACATTTCTTTGATAAAATAGTTGAGTTAAATACATTTAATTCAGATTAATTGTTAGTTTTCTGTAAAACAATCTCTATGTTGTTATTATATTTCTAGGACTGAACTCTTAAAACAGGCTGAGTTTCACAGGCCATTGAACCAATTCAGCAGCTCATTGATGCCCAGAGGAGTTCCCTACATTGTGCTAGACTTCAGCACTCTTCTACCCCCCACCCTAACCATCCCAGGGAAAAAAAAAAAAAAAAGAAAAATGAAAATCAAGTTGATTTTAACTAGCTGGATGTTTTTCATTGTAGTAATTTTCAGTGTTCTTTATAGATATATTATCCAGGGAAAAAGACACCAGAGTTATGATGGCTTGACCATTGATCAACAGATCTGTAACATGTAGGTAGGATACCATGCAGTGATGACTTGGAGAGGGTACTACCAAGGAGACAGACAGTCCACTGCTCTTCCTAGTACTGCCCTGAAACCACTACCAATGTGGTAAAGCCACACAGTTATTGTTGTCCTTGATGCTGCTGCGTTGTGTTTGTTCTACAGAACAATGGAGAGATTAATCCTGCACATAGCGCTTGAACGGTCTTATTTGTTCACCTAAGAAATATGGAGTGATGGAAAGATATGGAGATATGAAGAGATGAATCCTGTACATAGCACTTGAACTGTCTTGATTGTTCACCTAAGAAATATGTCCAGAAGTACTGAGGGATAAAAATCCTAATTAAATATGTCCAGCAGTCCAGGTGCCTTTGGGGGTGTCACCTCAGCCTCAGGATGTTGGGCCATTAGGATCTGGGGAGTGTTGTGCAGCTAGAATCTAATCATACATTGGCTCTCAGGTGACAAATCCTGAGGGGGCTAATAATGAGATTGCTCTGTCTTGGGATATTCATTAACAAGATCATCATCTGTAATGAGATTATCCTGTCACCAGATAAAGTCATGCTCAGTTCATGCTGTGATGAGAAAGTCCTCAAAAGTAATTAACTATGGAGGTGCAACAGGGGTAACCGTGGTGTGACAGAAGCATGACCAGACATCTGGGTTCAGACAACGCCCTGGGCTTTTCCATGCCTGCAGTGCTCCGTTTTAAGAAGGGACCAGTGGAAGCAAGTCTCCAAAGGCTGAGGGGCTACACTGGTCATATCATTTTAAGCAATTGCTCAGAATAATTTTCAGAAAGAAACACCTGTAACTAGTATGAGACAGCCATCACTCATTAACTATTTTTCATTTGGCTTCATACATTTGATGTCAGAGGAAACAGGACAGAAGACATAAAGATTAAAAGAGATATTGATTATCACTGTTATTGTATGAAGTAAGTAGTACACAGTTACATCACAGGAGTTCCTCACCATGGATGTCTAGAGCTCTAACCTTCACATAATGTAGTCAAAGAAAGACAAGAAAAAGTACTTTTCTTATTTCCTAGGGAATAAGGAAGTCAGGAGGAATAAACTTCCAGATGGTTTAACTTAAGATCACTGTATCCTGTTCAGGTTTTCCCTTTAAATCTAATTTTCATCAGACACTCTTGGCTACATAAAAACTTCACCAACAGTTTCCCAAGCTGCTTCTAAGACTGAACAGAGATGTTCCCAAGCCATCCGCTACCAGACTCTCATAAAACACAATGGAATGAAAAACAGTGTACTTTTAAATCTTGTCAAGCCTCAGAGCCTGGTTAGGCTCAGAATAATATTTGATTCATAGTTTAAAATAATTTGACTTACTATGTAGCTAAGTAGCTTCCACATGTATGTTTCATGCAAAGCTTCCATAACATATTTAATGATTGCCAAATGGACAAAGCAGGATTAAGACAATAAAAAACAATCTGCAGCTCTTCTGATTAATTGCAGTACATCTCATTCATTTAATTGGTCTGGCAAAAAACATTTCCACAGAAGTGTAATTTTGTGTTCAGGGACCATTTCTTACTTTGTGGAGAGGGGAAAGAAAAAAAAAAAGTCAAGCCTAAGGCTTCCAAAATATGTGTTAATGAGTTTTGAATGAGATATTAAATCTTGTAGTGCAGGATTTAAGTGAAATCTCTGATTACTATGATTTAAAAGGTTTCTTGCACCTTGCTTTCAGACATCTGGGGCTGGATATAACTGACACCACAATAAACTAAGTAGCCCCATGATGCTTTTATCTCATGTGTAGTTTGTTCCAATTACACATGAAAATTATTTTTCTGTGGCTTTTCTTTCTGCTGTCTAGAATCTATATTGTTCATCCAACAAATCTTGGATTAAATCGTGTGTTCTCAGCGACTACACATGATTTGAAGAACAGCCTCCAAAACTGTTGTATCTACTGTAGATCTGTGCGAATCTCTGTCCTACAATCCTTCTATGTCTGTGGTTTTCAAGCCTCTTCAAAGCTGTGTTCTGATAATCTGAAGATTTCTACACAATGCAAACCTGATGCTCCACAACATTTTCAGGTTTATAGTCTTTCTAAGGTTTATATTTTTATTCTTAAGAAGTAAAAGATTTTTGGCTTTTTCATTGGGACTTTAGTAATTCTAAATCTACACTGATTTGTTTTCTGGGAAATAAGTTGTTCTGATGCAGCCAAATCTGTCTTGTCTCTTTGAACTATCTACTCACATTTTATTGGAGAAAGAAAGTCAGAAAGCCAGTAAACAAAATAGAATTTTGATCAAAAGTTAGATATGGCCTATAATTTATAGAAGTTTATTCACTTGCAGATATTTAAGACATTTTTTTCACTAAGATTTCAATTGTTTCATTGCTGATTGTTAGTGAAACATTCTAGGTAAATTATTTTATCAAGGATGGCTCAATTAAAGTTTGTTTACATTTTTGGACAGTCTCCATGTGATTTATGAAAGGTTACAATAAATTGTTTCCTTATGGTGTCCTTGTTGAGAGAGGAAGGTGGAGAGCAAAGCCAGGATCAGTGGAAGATCTAATGAAACCCAGATTAAGCTTTTAAGGGGAAACTAGAAGGGAAGAGGAAGACCTCAACAACTCCAGGAATTATTATTATATCTGACCTATTAAAAATGTAAAGTTAGCTACTAGGTTGTTTAAAACACTGATAATAGTACAAACCAAAGAAACTATCAAGTAGTAAGTTTCATATCTGCTTTGAGAGAAATCTGCACACACACGCCCCCGCAAACTACAATAGCAATTTTGACACAATGAGGAAGGGAATTCTTTCAATATCTTGGAAATCTAAACCCTTATGAGCACCTCTAGGCTTGCTCTGGTTGTCACTGACAGGCATCGGGGTACTTACAAGGCATTTTATTTACAAATAAAACCCAGAACTTTCTGTCTTATCTGCAATTATCTATTTTTTTCTGTTGCTCTCTCATAAAAAACACATTTTTTGACCAATCTCAAGATCAAAACCCATATCCCCAGAATGGGAAAATACAAGAAGCTGTTGTTAAGACCCCATTCTGCATGTTTATTTTGTCTTCCTCTCCACCAGAAGCCATCTGGATGTTGCTTTGAAATAGATGGATTATGGATAAAGTTATCAGAAGGGATTAGTGTGATTAGAAAGACATTAATCCTGTCAAGAAGTAATGGTCAAGTATTAACCACCAACAGTTGTTCCTAGAATCATGTTTGTTTTCATTCATCCAGTACCTGCCTCGCGTTCTCATTTTGTAATTGCACGCCGTAGAAAAGACCTTCCTGAGCAAGTTCTCCCAGGGAGGCTGGGAAGCTCCTCCAACAGCCAGATTAGAGATGATTATATGACAGCTGAGCATCACAAAAGTGAAGTGCTGGCTTCACTAATGCTGCTTGATCGGACAGGCAGGCTGTCGTTTACCTTTTTGTCAAGGTCAGTGCCTTCAAGTCTCAACATGGTAATAATCTCCATTTCCACAGCACAAGCCATTTAATCATCTTAAAATGCTTTACTAATATAACCTAATATCATACAGGAAGGCAGTATCTCCATTTTATAGACAAGGAAACAGCGAAAATAAGACACTTCATTTATTTTGCGTAGATGAGGTCCTTAAGGACATGGTTTAGTGACAGTGTTAGGTTAACGGTTGGACTTGATGATCTTAAAGGTCTTTTCCAACCAAAATGATTCCATGATTCTATGAAAACAAACAATTTGCAGTAAAGAAAGGTACACCTTCAGTGATCTCTCTATTGCCATGGACCATCAGACTTTTCCTCATCTGCGCCCAGCTACCTGTGTTTTCACTCAAAGGTGTCAGACATGGTGGGAAGTCTGGCTCTTGATCTTCAAACAGCAAGAAATGACCAGTATGTTAGAAGATCTCACTGTCTGCAATACACCATTTGCAGTGATGGTGTTTAATTTTACACACAGGCTGCTGGAAAAGAAACTGAAATCTGCAAATGAAACCGAATCATATTTCTAGTACATTATAACATGCAGCTTTTTGAGATTCTGGTTTTTAAATAATGCTTTATAAAATAGTAAGAATTTTAATTTTTACCCAAAATGTGGAGATGTCCTTTTCCTTATTATCTAACACTTGTTAACTGTTAATGATAAACTGACATATGCAGTAAAACTCCTGCCAGGAATTCACATCATGTATTGTAATTTCTTAGTGTGCAAGAGGAAATCTATTTTTATGGACTTGTGTAAACAAGTCAGGACTTTGTACAGCACACAGTGAAGATCAATGTCCAATGACTGTCACTGCTTCCTCCCCAATAGCTCAACATGGAAGGCTACTGCGGTATATCTATGAATGCTGGAAGGGACAAACAGCAACCTTTGATCACTGACTGATACAGGAGATCTGAGACACTGTAGTATAGCGCACACAGAATTCAGGCTGGCTTGTTGACTTTAGCTGTTTTGATTTTTAAAAATCCTAAATTCAAAGGTCAGGATGCAAATGAAAACAAGTTATCTATGAAGCATGGATATGCAGGTTCACGTGTGGAAAGAGCCAAGAATCTTCATAATACTTGATTTTCTCTTTTGTCAGTTCTTTCAAGTGTTTTTAGACTAAGAAAAGGGCAAAAGGATTTGAAACATCAATTTGGATTATAAAGAAATGTCAGATTTATTCAACTGTTTATAGTTCATACAAGTTTCTCTCCTAAGGAAATGGAGGGAATCCAGCCAGCCCCTCAAGCGTCACATGTCATTGCCTTATTTTGCAAGACACTAAGTACTTTAGAGCTCTCAGAGGACTACAGAAAATTTCTGCCAGCTCACAAACTGCTCATATACCATCTGTAATCACTTCAGTGCTTTCCACGCCCATTCACTTTATGACCATACATGTCTACTGCACGTCACTAAATTCCTACTGACACTGCCTAAGTAATTTGTACTGAGTTGGTACAATTTGGTCGTTACAGCACACATAACTGCACAACGTGGACCTCTAGGTTGAAGAGGCGGAAGAAAACACTAGAAGACAGTATGGGTTCTGATCATTAGACTCCATATTCCTAAACACAGATAAGAACATCGATAATGTTACAGATGATAATGTAGTGAAGCTTTTGAAGATGTCTGAGGCACAGAGGAGGGATTCTTAATCAGGTCTCCTAAGAAGGTAGAATGGAATTTTCCTCTACAAGCTCAGGCAACCTCAGAGAATCCTTTGGAGAACTTTTGAGGTAACCTGACATCAGTTCTGCAATATAATAGCGAGATGGATATTTTAAAGTAGTATAATGGTACTGAGTGAGATTGTTCTCTTACCAGTTCTTCCTACCCTTGGGTAATCCTTCCCTTTCAATTACATCCAAGTACAGTTTTTCTTTTCACTCTGCAAGTCAATAGATTTATCCCCTCTAGTCATCTTAAAACTACATCTCTAGAGTGACTTTCTCCACAATAAAGGCTGTAGATCTCATATCCTAGGAAAGGGCTAACAGCTTGTTCTCACTGTGGTAGAATGTATTTCCTTATTGCTTACATTACAGTGATACACATAACAGGTAGTTCAGAAATGGGACATTACACACACTTCATGTTATCATTCAGGTACTCTGCAGATTTTCCCATACTAACCCAGCAGAAGGTTTACCCTCCTCTGGTGGGGAAGATTTGTTCCTGAGTGCCAATATTTTTCTATGGGCAAGGTAAACCAGGTGAATAAAGGGAAAAGTCCAGAGTCTAATAATGTGAAGAAAAAGTTCTGTGCTTCCAAGAGCAATTTAATTCTATGTGAAAATACAGTTTCTTTGGTACATTATAAAACATTGTTCTGAGCAGCTCCTCAGAGAGCCGTAGGCAGCATTTTGCAGCTGCTCTTCAACACCTCACTAGATAATATTGTACATAAATTTGATTGCACTTGATTTTCCCCAGTATGGCAGCTGCACGAACATAAGAACAGAGCAAATGGTGTTTAGGAAAAAATGACCAGAGGGAATAGTTTAACTCATAAATAGCAGAAAAGAACAAGCCCCGACTGTCCAGAAGCTTATGTTATCTCTCCTTTCTCATTCAGCCTTCAGTTAAATTATGTGAATTTCTCAAGACAACATAGAAAGTATCTCTCAGTATGAGGCATGGATTAGAAGAAATAGTACTGCACATATTGTTATTAATGTAAACCAGTATTCTTAAGTGAACTAATTTTGGTTGTCCTCTTGGTTTAAATTTACTGATAAGTAAGAAGAATATTTCATAGCCTTTTCGAAATCTGCATTTTCCTTCTCAATAGACACGTTGACCATATCAGGCACTGACTTATGGTAGAAGACAAACAATCTCCTGTCTGTCCACTCTTACAGCATGTTTTTAACCAAATCCTAAACTCCCAAAGAATATACTGTTGCTGTGAAGTTCTTTTAGGGTATGTCTGGACAGACAGCTGCAGACAGACATGAACTCACTCTGCCTTGTCCCTGGGCTGCCAGGGCTGCTCTGGAAGCCATACAGCCACATTAGTCCTTCGCACAGGAGCTTGGGCGCAAAGCCACGCTAATGCGGCTGGACAGCTTCCGGCATGGCCCTGGCACCAGCCTGCCCAGTATGGCTCGTGGGCTCAGTGAGTTTACACCTGCTTGCACCCAGAGCATCTCCTCATCCCCTTGCAGATTTTATACAGGTGTCAGCTATTCAAATGTAACTAATCAGTCACAAGAAACAAAATGTGGTATGGCACAGGACAGCTGAACAATGACAGAACAAACAATATTCTTCATTAGTGGGATGGTAAAATGCCAATGCATTCCCCAAATGAGAGAACTGTGAAAAAAAATGATACGGGGAAAAGGGAACTATAATGGAGTATGTTCTAATTAAATATTAGGCTTTAACAGCATGAGTAAGAATGACCCACTCAGGAATCTGAGCAGAAGGATAAGGGATTACCAGAACTGATGGCATTATGGACAGGAATCCCCTTAAAGAAAGACAGTTCTATATTTAGCATATCGTATTTAATTCAGCAACAAAACCTCAATAATACCAAATATTTATTACTACCCCAAATAAGCCTTCAAATAAATATACTTTTTTATTAGCATACACTTGCTTGTATCAGGCACAACATACTTAGTGGAACAAGCTTTGTGTTTTTAAAAAATACAGGTCAAATCAGTTATTTAGATTTTTCTATAAAGGGAACAATCTTTAACATTCTGCACATGGAAAAGGATCAAATCTCTGCTAAATATTATTTCTCAATTGTCTAGAAAAGTGCTAGTGGTAAATATTCTAAGAGGAATATCCATTAGGGTTACAAGCCTGCTAGACAGCTGACCAGTTGAGTTCTGCCCTGACAACTCCTTCCAACAAGCAGCCTCAGTGCTTACTGCTAATTGTAGTCTTAGAAAACTCAGCCCTATATGTATTACCAGACAAAAGCTTCATCTTATAAACAAGGAGGGTGTTGAAAGAAGAGATGCAATATTCTATTACATATACAGGTAGACATATAAGACAAAGAGAACTCAACAGGTTCAGCTGGTGTAAACCTGTGTAACTCTGGCTTTAGCCTGCTTTGCTGAAGAAGCAAGGCCTATGCAGTCAAATCTGAGTGTGAGAACCCTTACTCATAACATTTTAATTTGTTTTTCTCTCCAATGATGCAGAGGGGATGGAAGGCTCCAAAAGAAAGATTTAGGTTCCTTTAAGGTCTGTGAAACTACATGGCTGAATACAGGAAAGAAATAATCTCTGCGCTTCTAGTGTTACCTTCAAATAAGGAGCAGGAGCTACAAGCCCCAACTCTCTCCAACCTGCAGCAGACACATTTTGCAGCTTCTTCAAAACCTCAGTCACAACAAGATATGAAGTTGTAACAGAGCAGGGTGCAGTAACAACCTCCCCAAGAAACTTAAGTCAATGCAGTTACAGGTACAGAAAATCAAGTTTCTGGTTCACTGCAAGTCAATCACTACAAAATGGGTAACCTCAGATGAAGATGATGGGGCAGGGAACGGGTAGAAGGACAAAGAGGCTCTATAGGGAGGTGACAGCAAGTGAATTCTGGGACAGGAGCTGCCAGCACGGCTGGCACTGCTGGCACAGATGGGATTCTGTCAGAGGGTTTATTTTATCTTTAGCAAATGTGAGGAGATATTAATGGAAAAGCTGAGTGTTCCTCTCCCAGATTTTGCTTCGTGTGGAGCACAAAGACATTGACCTCAGAGTCGATTATTTCAGGCATTTAAGCAGTTGAGAAACCAAAGTGATGTACAGCTATCTCTGCCAATTGACATGTGGGAGGTGGCAGCAAAAGGTTATAATTAACCACATTGAAAAAAGAGTAGATACTTCATAATTTTCTGGGTAGGCAGCAGGATTGGAAAATACCTCAGATAAACGTCCTTCTAGACACGCACAGGTTTTCACTGCTCTGCAGAGACTGGACACTCCTAACGACTCGGGGTTCCTCAGCATTCCAGGCAGAGCCACCTCCTGGCCAGAGGTTGCAATACAGCCTGAGCTTCCACAGCAAAGACATGCACCAGGTGGAAGGAAAAGATGGTTTTACAAACCTGAGCACCTTGGGCCAGCTGATCAGCAGATGTCTGTCTAAAGACCTGGACCCATGGGTTTTTAAACGTGTCAGAGGACTCAGGGCAGGATGCACTGAGATTCACCTTTGCCACTGCCCCGTATGTGTGTGCCTGTTCGAAAACCTGAGATATGTGCTGAAAACTTTTGCTTATAAGGGAGAAAATATATTATTTGCATTGCAGCTGTCATATGAGGATCAAGGCCTCTGTCCCAAAGAGAATCAGGGAACTTCGGATCTGCAGTTGATCTTCCAGGCTTGTTGAGAAGATCCCCCTGTCCAACTGCAGAAAGAGCTCGGGGTGTGCAACTACAAATTCAGATTTGGCTCCTGTTCTCTCTGAGCTCTCTTAAAGTTCCCGTTCCCAAGTTTAAAAGTAGTATCCTATGTTTATACATATAAGTACTGTGCATCTGGTAACTGCAGGGTCTAAGCTTTGATTTTATAACACTCTCCTGCTGAGTATTCCTTAGGCAGATACAAACTGTCAGACTATTTGTTATCATTTCTTTATGCTGCTGATAGAAGCAGCATCCTTTGTTATATGCGGGTACCTGTTCTCATCACTGAGAAGAGCAAACTATACACAGAACACTTAGTGGATACCAATAGGTATGACCAGGGCTAAACCTCAGGCAGCGAAACAAGGAAATCAGTATATACTTCTTTTAGAGTTATTTTAAGATGCTGTGAAGCTCATTTATGTAACCAGACAACTGAAATAATATCAACTCCCATCCTTAATGAAGCTCCACATCACAACAAACCCAGAAGCTCCTGAAGGGCTCAAACTGGAAGGCTAGTGTGGTTGCTTTTTCAAGATTTTTCTGTCTGTGGGAAAACAAAAAGTAAGACCACAGGTGATCTGAGACATCAGAAAAAGGTACAGGAGCTCTGGGGTACAGCACTTCCAAGTGCTGGGACAGAGTTGGGTACAACAAGGAACTGTGCACTGAAGAAAGAGTCTCCTGTTGTTTGACTGATTTCTTCTGGATTCAAGAAGCTTTTAAAATAAACACAGTTCAATCAGAGATATCTGACTATATCATCAGTTTCTCTTTCCTAATGGATACAATCTGCAAAGTTCCTGTTCCAACTCTCTATCCATCAGGTCGAAGGAGGGATAGTACAAATTTTCAGCCACTTCTGGATATGCTTGGATTTGTGCAAGATTTTCTCAACTATTATCAGTCTTCTGAGCCACACACTTTCCACCTTTTACTTCTGCCACACCCCTTCAAGATAAAATCTGGACTTGGAGACAGTGTGTTTTGCAGTGAGTGCCTCTTTTAACCCTCCTTTCTCACCTTCCCTTTTCTCTACTTTTTTTTTTTTTTTTTTCCTTATTAGTTCATGGAAAAACTTGCATTAACTTTGACTAGGAGAGTAAAATTAGAGCTTGGTGCTATACTCCTGGCTTTCATAAACACTAATACAGAGTAACTTAGAAGATCATTTAAATGTCATTGCTCCCACAGGACAGGCTAAGAATATTCCAAATGCAAAAGAAATTTAGTTTAAATGTCCATGCACACTGGTGAAAACACAGAGCACTGGCTTACTCATTTTATGAAATACATGTGTGGGAAATACTGTGCTTGTTGTGGGGGAAAAAAAAAAAAAAAGACTGTACAAGAATGTAATTATATATCTGGAGTATTTTTTGTTTGCAAATCCCTGAAATTTCAGTATGCAATAGCAAGTGATAGTTTGTTATACAGGGAGGCAGAGTCATGCTGTCTTACAATGAGAGCTCATCTCTTTGAAGATCTGTAAAGTTACTTCTCTTTCTTCCTCAGAGGATGGAGGCCATCAGCTCTAACACTGCAGCTCAGAGGTTCACTCCTGGCACATCTGTAGGTGACCTAGAGCTGTCACAGCCTGTGTCAGAGCAGCTCTTACCTACTGAGATGCTTCTCCTCCTGGCATCTCTAAAAAGCAAGGGGATTTAAAGAACTACACATTTTAGGGAAGGGCATGTGACTCAGCTCCAACACTTTTCTGTTCTTACTATGTCACTTCTTTGTGTGAGATTCTTGTTGTCCTTGGAAAACTCTCCTTTCACCTCTGAAGAAAAATCTAATGTATTTTGTCCTGACGTTCTCCAGCTGCATGGGACAGAACCAGGTATGAGTCTATGCTCAGATCTGGTTTGGTAAATTTAGCTTTGTTACTCTCCATCTCTCCTTATCTCTTCTCTCAGCATTGGGCTGAGAGCTTTTGGCCATCCAACTGGCATTTGTGACTGTAGTCAGTTGAAAGACAAGACAAATTTAGAAGAGAGAAAAAGCTATTCTATGTTAAGCCCACCCACTACAAAGGCAGCTACCATGGACCATCCCTTAGCACAGAATCTGAATCACTAATCCTGCCACCAATAAAGTGGCACCACTAAATGTTCTGCCTTTAATGCATTAAGAAATCACTTTCACTTCCAGCTGAAGCCAGGCATATATTTTTAGCTCACTGGAGACCCCCCCTTTTTTTTTTTCAATATTCATCATACTATAGCACACCTCTCAAAATACTGCAGAAAACTCTAAATTACTGTGCTTCTTCATCTTATTTGTACAGTGTATTATTTCAACTGTTTAGATTTAAGGTAGGGTTTTTTATAAGGTATGATATTTATTCCATATATTTAACCTTTAGTTAGCTTAAAGGAAAAAGTCCTCCCATTACAAGGAAAGGAGACAACATCAATTTAAAACAAACAAACCCAAACACTAGTTTTAAAGAAAATATCACCTATATGAGGTATTGCATAAACATTCCTATTAATTAGAAACTATGTTCATAGCTCCACTAAAAATACAAATGTACAGCAGTCAGTAATGGTCCTTGCACTTTGACATTAATTCAGTTGAACCCAAAATAGTGGTGATGATTTGTCATTTAGGAAACTCCGAAAGTTATTGAAACAATCATTGTCCTCACTTACCTTGAGACAACCAGTGGGAGAATCAACATTTTCAGCATCCTCATCAGTAACTCACCAGGAAACTGGAAATAACTAATTTCCTAGAAATACATGGAGAGATACTTATTGTTTTGAGATACACACTATCTGCCTCCATGAGTCCTGCTAGAGCTGTGGACCAGACAACATTGGTAAAATCTGTAGCGTCGGTAGATAAGGTGGCAAAGATAGCAGGCTTTAAAAGATCATTTTAAAATTAATTAGAGTACATATTGTGTTGTAATTCAACAAAACCACATCATATTATTTGTTCCTTTACAAAGGAAAACAAAAATGAAATATGCCGTCTCTTGGGTACTACTGTTAATAGGTTGCCCTGAGTAATCTCTTCATTCTGCATTTTGTGTGTTTTGCTAGATGTGTATGAAGCTACTGCTTGGACATAAAAGATGTTCAAACTGCAGCTAGCAGTAGCAGAACAAAAAATTGTTTTAGTTTAGCTACCTTTACTAAGCGCCATATTTTTAAACTGCAATTTATATTCTGCACTCAATGCATTCAGTAATGCATGTTGCTCTATTCTATCTGACTAACACAGCAGAAAGAAATGAGTGCCTGCGAAGAGCCTGGCTGAAGTATGCTGGAGGAGAAATCCCCAGGTGACTTTAAGAACGTGGTCTGTTAATCATGGGAAATCTCAAATTTATTAATACAAAACGCCATTGGTATCACATCAACATCTCTATCCCTGTACACCTGATGATGAAAAACTTTCCCAGTGTTTTCTTTATACATACGTGTTCTGAAGTAGTTTAAAATCCAGTCAATATATTGAATTAACAGTTTTTAACAGGTCTATATTAGTTGCTACCTTTCATCTAGCTTAAACACCCGCTATTATTATCATCCATACTTGCGATATTATAATATGCTTATGCTAGATTTACTAGGTGTCTTAAAGGCCAGAAGCCTTTGCAAACATATTGTCTGAGAGCGTGTGAAAAGACCCAAAGAACAGTGTAGATAAATAGACAAATGAAATTAAACAAATCTAACAAACAAACAGACGCGCTTTGTATCTTCAGAAGTCCACCCTTAAGTTCTGCAGGTGGTTCTGTCTGTTGTTACGTAAGTGGGGTATTTTCTCCGCTGTGATACACTGCCCTGCCACACATACCTGCTGTGAGAGCCGCCTTGTCCTCAGGAAGAATCCCAAAAGACAGCCAATGGTGACTGACAACACCGAGAGAATGAGCAGACCATTCCTTTTACAAACATCCTTGATCCGAGCGAGGATTGCATCAAAAGCCACTGCCATGCTGTCCTGCGTGCTCTTTGGAGAAGAATCAGCATCCCATGGAGGGAGAATTCACTCGCTCCTCTCGTTCGGGTGGGCAGATGTAGCTCTGGATAGATCAGATCAAAGCACTTCCAGTTCTGCTTAGCTGACCTGCAAGGTCACCCCTCTGCCAATAGCCACCGAGCAAGCAGCTGGCATTATTGTTCCAAATTAATACCAACAATCCTATTAGCGACTACATCATTAAGAGCCTGGAAGAAGATTAGGGGGCTCTGGAAAATTAGAACAGAATGCAGTAGTATTTCTAAAACAAGACCGGTTCAAAACAAAGTGACACTCCTTGGAGAAAGATGGTGATTGAGTGTGTTCCTTGGTTGCCCCAGTTTGGGGTCTGGACATCCAAACCTGTAAAGGTAACAGTGAGAGTCATGGACTGAGATGGGTTAAAGCAATGTTAGTGCAGTTTTTCTAAAGGGCAGAGCAGGTAACATTTTGAACTGGACTATCACAACAGGGCAAGCTAGGTGAAACTGAACTTCATTAATTAAAGCAGGCTCGGGCTTTTTGTTTTCACAGCGAAAACAGACTGAATCAGTAGCATAAGATACACACATTGAACAGAAAATAGCTCTATATTGAAACATACAAGGACACCTTCTGGCATTTGGCATTTATTATCTTGGAAGTGAAATGATTTCACTTTTCTTCCAACTACTATGTTGATTAGAGTAGGGCCAATTTACTTTCAGAGGATTATCAGACTAAGCCGTGGGGATTGCTTTCCTTTCCTTTGTCGTGTCTGTGTTCAATCCCAACGCTGATTTTTATGCTAGTGAGCACCTGATAAAAATACACCACCTTAACTGCCCGCCATGCTGAGCTATCCTATCGAAATATTTCTGTGATTCCAGGGTTATTCAGTGCTTTTATGGAAAATATTCAATGCAGTACAAAAAAAATTGTGTTTACAATATTGTATTTCATACTGGTATATGGTGTTTGGTGTTACAAGGTCACATATGAGTAAAAAAGCTCATGAGAGATAAAACTGTTCTCTTTGGAAGCAGGATCAGCATATGGTCAGTTAGACATACAGACACCAACAAAAGGAAAAAAGGAAAAAATACGTGGAGCCTATATGCCAAATAAGAGCACTGTCAAAACAAGAGGATCACAGAAAATGTTATTGATTAGAAGAAGACTGAACTAATGTTCAGCCGTCTGCATGGGATTCTCCACCGTGCAGGGCAGAGGTGCCGGCATCACCGAACCCCTCCGGGCCGCGCTCTGGCCGCCCCCGCACGGGTCCCGGGGATCAAGCCCCCGCTCCCCCGAGGCACCACTGTGACCGCGGCGCGCGGTGCCGAGCGGCCGTCCCCGCCCCGCCGCCGGGCGTTGTGAGCCCATCCCCCGGGGAGGAGCGCGGCCGCTCAACGGCACCACCGGGAGGGCTGAGCGGGGTGACGGCAGCCGCTCCCTCCGGCCCCGGGACGGCAGCAGCGAGCGCGGGCGGTGCTTCCCGGTCTCTGACGCGAGCGTCATGGCGGCGCGGCACCTGGTGCTGCGGCGGGCGGCGGCGGCGGCGCGCTGGCGGCGGGGCTACAGCAGCGCGGGCGCTGCCGAGTTCCTGCACCGCAGCATCGTGCCCACCATGCACTACCAGAAGAGCCTGCCCAGGTACGGCGGGGCCGCTGCCCCGCTCCCTGCTGTGTCCGCCGGGACAGCCCGTCCTGCGGCCTCCTGAGGCGCCGACTGCCGGGGGCCGGGGGCCGGGGCCGGGGCCGAAGTGAGCGTCCGCCGGGAAGCGAGCCTCACTGCCGGCCCCGGGGACTCGGGGCAGAGGGCGGTGGCAGGTGGCCGTATGGGGCCGGCGGCCCTGGAGTGACCTTTGAGGAGACGGGAGAGAAATGCCCTCTGCCCGGGGCTTTGTAGCCGCGCTCGGGGTGTGCTATTCGCTTCTGTCGTGTGTGCTCTTTTTAAATCACAGTGAAGAGCAACGATTTTATTTTTTAAAGCGTAAATGTGACTATAATCCTACTACTGAAGCATCCCTTCAGGTTGCAAAGTAACCTCCGTGAGTGTAATTGGATTACTTTAAAGGAAAAGGAGCATTTTCGTGTTTAGGCTGAGGAAGATGACAAAGATACTGACCAGGAAATTTGCAAGAAAAAGTAAATGTTGAACACCCAGCAGTGAGGGGAGGTCCCGATGCAGGGGTGGCCACTGAACTAAACCTTCCTTCTATATAGCTGCTTCTTGCAACGGTTCATGTCACTGTATTCCATGTAAGGTATTAAGACTGTTCCCTGCAATACCTTTGTAACAAGACAACCAAGTTGTCTTTCCAGCTTTTTTTTCCAAAAACCTTATGCTGTCGTGATATTTGTCCACATCTTCCTGTTCTTCTTCCCACAAGCAACTTCTGAGTCATTTAGGACAGGAAAGAGGGGAGGCAAAGAGAGACTACTATGTAAGAAACTGAGGCTTCTTTAATGCTCATAAAGTGCATATCTCTCTGTTCTTCCTTCAGACTGCCAGTTCCCAAACTAGAAGATACGATTAGGAGATACCTAAATGCCCAGAAACCGCTTTTAAATGATGACCAATTCAGGTATGGACAGACAAGATAGGCATATTGCAGTGTCATGTGCTGCTTCAAAGCCAAGTGTTACGTTATCAAAAATATGGCTTGTGACAGGTGACAGCATTTTTATTCTTTTATTGATTGCTGTAGGAAAACTGAAGAACTTGCACATCAATTTGAAAAGGGAATTGGAAGAGAGCTGCACGAGCAACTGGTTGCTCAAGACAATCAGAACAAGCATACAAGTTACATCACAGGTATGTTGGCCTACTGAATATAGGAGGAGTCTGTAGATCACCAGGCTTGATAACAGGCAGCTCATAATGCTACAAATAAAATAGGCTGTAGTTTAAGTTCTCTAATCCATAAACTTGCAATAGCATGCTGTGAGTACTGCCTGTGTCTGTATTTGAGCAAATTCTGAGACTCCGGTGGAAAGAAGAATGTACCTCATCTAACTCATATATACCAGAATTCTGGATATTGAAGGAGGAGTATTTTTTCATGAGTTACTTTGAGCTTCCAGGGTTTATATTTTGGTTTTTTTCTGTTGGTATTTATTTAGGTTAATAGAGGAGCTTAGCTGATGACTCCATTGAGGAAACTAAAGCAATGATTTTCAAATAATTTCAAGTTATTTAGCAAGAAAACTGAACTCTGAGGGGGATGTCAGAGAGGGATGTCCTAAGCTTTGGGAGGCAGAAGCGATCAGTGCTCTGACTTAACCCCCTAAAACTACGAAACCATATTATTTTAAAGAGCAAAAGAAAAGGAGGGACGGGCAGAGAAAGATGAGAATAAAAACAAATTAATAGAGGGAGACTAGTCGTGTACTTTTTCATTATTCTTCCTATTGTTGCTTACACTGACTTTCAAATACAAGTGTCTGCTTATGAAAGTATTGGATGGACAGCAGCAGAGGTGGAAATATTCAAATACCTATGGAATTAGAAGTTTGCATGTTGCCCAGCAAATGCATTTTACTCCTTGCTGTCTGTTGAGACTCCCTATAAGGGTGTTACCTACCACAAATTCTGTAGAGAATACCAGATTTTTTTTGCAAAAGCAGGTGTTCAGTTTGTTATCTTTTACTTTCCATTCACTTTGAACAACATCTGGGGTTTTAACTGGCGGCTTTATGGTGTTTGTCAACACTAACCATCATGCTGCTTTTTGTCTGTGAACTGTGGGGTGTTTGTATTTGTTTAGTTATTATTATTTTGTAGGGCTCATAAAAGACCTGTTCCACTTGAAATTGGTTTTTGAAAGTATGTATAGTTGCCTCTGCCCTGGACTTTAAAGTCTGAGGTTAAAAGGGTACGTGATGGCAACAGATGTGGTTTTAAAACTGTAGGTGAATGCTCGTTACTCACCTGTGAGGACCCGAAATTAAAACAGTAGCTTAGGTTCTTGAGTGACCTGTTGCCCTTTTACAGCTCAGCTTGAAGGTTCTACTTGGGACTGATCCAGGCTTGGAATAATAGGTTTTTATACATTAGCTGCCTTGAGATTGAGTTGGCGTGCGCTTGCTTCCTTGATCTGCATCCAGTCAGCATGCAATACCAGAGCTTGCTGAGTTTGAAGTTGTTAAAGATGATGAAATAGAACCTATTTTAAAAATCCCTTCACTGTCTGCGCCCCCTGGATTTTTGTTTGCTCGTAGATAGGTGTAAAGGCGTTACTACTTTTTAGAGCTGTGATTTGATTCCCTTGGTTTTGGCAAGCACAAAACATTTGGGTCACATTCATGCTTCTAGATATGCTGACAGACTAAGAGATCTGTGGGCATCAAATATAGTTCTGCTTTCTGAAGTCAGTTCTGGGCCTGGAAGAATAACCACGCAGTCCCTTCTAACCTCATATACTTGCCCGCTTGAGAAACATATGGTGATGCATCGGTGTCAAATGTTTTGTCCTGTTCTGATCATTGTAGTGGACAGAAGGAGGTGGAAATGCAAGATAGTAAGTGTAGATGGAGGAATGCTGCCAGGAACGAGGGAGATACCAGATCAAAAACAAAGGTGGTTCTAAAGAGAAGCGTGCCCTCGGTGACAGAGAGCTGCAGAAAAGAATAGCTTAAGAGTACGCAAAGGCATGTTCCACTCCAGATGTGAGGTGTGCATGAAAATGTAGGGCTGAAGAGCTGCATTTTATGTTACATGGCTTATGGTTTATGGCTGAGCCATACAGAAAACCTGGAAATTGGCCCTTGTTGCTGATGACATTGATGCTGTTGATATGGATTGCTGCAAATACAGTATTTTTACAATTAGCTAACAGTACCATTCTTCGTAATTGGAGGTTGGGAGAATCCTTGGGGGAATTACTGCATTTGTTTGCCTTGTTTGCATGCACTTCAACAGGTGTTTATTCAAGATCACTGTTGGAGGCAGGGCACTGATTACACGAACCTCTGGTCTGACTCAATAAGCTGCTTTTATGTTCTGACCTATTTCTTAATTCTACATTTTCAGGTCCCTGGTTTGACATGTACCTAAAAGCACGTGAACCTGTTGTTTTGAATTTTAATGCGTTTATGTCTTTTAATCCTGATCCAAAATCTGAATATAACGATCAGCTCATACGAGCTACGAACATGACTGTTTCTGCTATACGTTTTATGAAGACCTTCAGGGCTGGTTATCTTGAACCAGAGGTTTTCCACCTCAATCCAGAAAAAAGTGACACTGAGATGTTTAAAAAAATTATCCGATTTGTGCCTCCTTCAATTTCTTGGTTTGGTGCCTACATGGTCAATGCATACCCCCTAGATATGTCTCAGTACTTCAGGCTTTTCAATTCTACGCGTGTGCCTAAACTCGACAAAGATGAGCTTTACACAGATGAAAACGCAAAACATCTACTGGTACTGAGAAACGGGAATTTTTATATATTTGATGTTATTGATAGAGACGGAAATATGTTGAAACCTTCAGAAATACAAGCACACTTGAAATACATCCTTAGTGACAACAGTCCAGCCCCGGCCTTTCCTCTTGGCTACCTCTCCAGTGAAAACCGAGATACGTGGGCATTGCTGAGAAAGAATCTACTGGATAATGGCAATGAAGAAGCTCTTCAAAAAGTAGACTCTGCTGTGTTTTGTTTAAGTTTAGATGATTTTCCCGTTAAAGACTTTGTGCACTTGTCCCACACCATGTTGCATGGAGATGGTGCTAACCGCTGGTATGACAAATCCTTTAATCTTATCATAACTAAGGATGGCACTGCAGGAGTTAATTTTGAACATTCCTGGGGAGATGGTGTGGCTGTGCTCAGGTTCCAGAATGAGGTTTTTAAGGATAGCACCAAGGCCCCAGCCATCAGCCCCCAGTCCCAGCCTGCTTCAGTAGACTCTTCTAGAGCCGTGCAGAAACTTGACTTTAAGCTGAATGATGCCTTAAAAGCAGGAATTACCAAAGCCAAACAGAAATTTGATGCCAGTGTGGAATCACTGTCTCTTAATCTGATTCAGTTCCACGATGGGGGCAAGGAGTTTCTGAAGCAGAAGAAGGTAAGCCCAGATGCGGTGGCTCAGCTTGCCTTCCAGATGGCTTTCCTTCGACAATACAACCAGACTGTTGCTACTTATGAGTCTTGTAGTACTGCAGCTTTCAAACATGGTCGTACAGAAACTATACGTCCTGCCTCTATCCATACAAAGAAATGTTCGGAAGCTTTTGTCAGGGAACCGTCCAAACATAGCACAGAAGAGCTTCAGAAGTTGATAGAGGAATGCTCAAAATACCATGGCCGTTTGACAAAAGAAGCTGCTATGGGTAAGTAGGAATATGTCAAACACTCTTGCTTTTACACTAAAATGTCTATTAAGGTTGCTGTAAGCATTTATTTCACAACTAAATAATTTAATTTTGATGGGGGTCTAATGTTAATGTATACTTGACAAAAACAGTAACAGAAGGCTGCAGTTTAAAATGAATTTTCTAAGACTCCTTTTCTGATGGAGGAGAATGCCTCTGTGCTTCTCTCTGCTGTTAATGTGTTCAGAATTTTTAGTTACTTTAGTTTTTGTCTTTATAGCAGCTGGGCTATTTGAAGATTCAATACATATTTAGTGCATGTTGTACTCCCCAACACAACCAAGAACTTTGGCTTTATGTCTGATGAGTTACTGTCTTATCCCTACAGGCGATAAAGGCTTCAAGAAACAAACTAATTCTTTGGTTGTGCTTCTCCTGGTATTTTTCTAAATGCTTTCTTTTGAGTTATCCTTCCCAGAAGCGTAGCTTGTTGTACTCTTTCAGTAAAATGGACTGTTGAACGTTACCACATAGAGTATAAAATTTGCTTCCTTTTGTTGAGGCAAGGTCCTCTTCCTCCTTAGATTTATACATTTTAGGGAAGCCTTTCTCTGTTTTAAACAACCTGGATATGTTCAGATAAACAGTTCATCAAAGAATGCGATGTATTATTAAAATTGTCTGTTAACATTGCACTTTTGTTTACTAACATGATTCTTGGTTGAGGCTGGCAGGAAAAGAGCAAGCTTTCATTTCCTCAGATACGTGCATTTGAAGTGCAGAATGCCTGGGTTCTGAAAAACAATTTCTGCAAGTACAAAAATAAACCCCAGCGCTATAGACCTTCTCTTTTGTGACTGAAAAACAATGTGATGTCAAAATAAGTGAGTTTCCTTCCCAGTAAAATAATCTCTCTAATACTTGTTATTTTATTTTAACAGGTCAGGGGTTTGACCGACATCTCTTTGGCTTGCGCTATTTAGCCTCATCCAAAGGTGCCGCACTGCCCGATTTCTATCAAGACCAAGCATATGCTCAGCTTAATCACAACATCATTTCTACAAGCACGTTGCTTAGCCCAGCCGTGCAGTTAGGGGGGTTTGGCCCAGTGGTGTCTGATGGCTTTGGAGTAGGATATCAGGTACATGATGATTTCGTAGGTTGTAACGTTTCCTCTTACCCAACTAGAAATGGTAAAGAGTTCCTTCAGTGTATACACAAGTCACTAGAAGATATCTTTAATGTTTTAAAGGGCAAAAAAATCAGTAGTTAAGACTTAAAGATGTTGGAGCACTTTACAGTTGCAGTACAAAATGCAGACTATGCCTAATTGGCCTACAAATCAGTGTTCAATGTGTCTGAGGCTGCCCGGCTTAATTGCCTTCATTTATCTTCACTGAACTTGAATACTGCTAGATTCTATTAAATTTGTATCTATTTTAAAGAAATCAAGTACAGACTTTGAATGCACGTTTCAGGAATCGACAGTGACAATGTCAAAATTAAGTAACATACATCTGTTCCAACAGATCACATGTTCTTAAAGCATCATTATTTAAAATACAAAGCAGTTACTGTGTTTATGAACTTGAAATGTCTGTGTTCCATGAGTGTTCAGGCAGACAATAGCACTGTGATACCACTCTTAAACTGTTAGCTTTTAAAGAAATATATGCAAGAATTTTAAATATGAAGGAGTGGTTACCTTTGCACTCTTGCAGTAAGTTCGCTTACTAGCTTGTCACACTTTCCTCTTTACACTGGACTTGATACTGGAAATGAGTGTGCCTCAACTGCTTGAAGCCTTTCCACTGTAACAGCTTTTTGAGAAACAGAAAATGAAGTGGGAGGCTTTCAGTAACCTGAAATCACCAACTGTGTTGTTAAATTGATTGGAAGAGAGACTATTGTAATAAAACTATATAAATAACCGCAGAGTTTCTTTATTGCCATATCAAAATTGTACAGTATGGGTAGTCCCTTTATCAATAGCTCATTTCTTATAAAGGTTGAAAACAATACTACTGAAAACATGCTGCAGTGTTGGCTCTCCCTTTCCGTACATCAAGTCTGTCCAATAATCAGCTTTTGCTTTGCTGCATAAACCTGTGCTCCTGTGCCTTAAAAAAGAAAAAAATACGTATCTTTTTTGATTTTCCAAGTGTCCTCTTACTGTGGAAAAGTAACCTCAACGGTGTGTGTTCCTGTTTCCTTCTAGAACTTTGGATGTCATTTATTATAGCAAATGCCAGTCCTAGTGTCTAGAGCTGTGTCATTAACGTATTGGGGCTTGTTGCAGAAGTTCTAAAGGATTGCAGGAGAGCTTAACAGAGACATCAGTGAAACTTGGTGATGTTGTGGGTGTGAGGTGAAGCTTATGCAGACAGCTCCTTGTGTGCTGTTCACAACTGGGACTCCGCCAGCTACAAAAGCGGAAGGAGCCTTTGTCTGGCAAGACAGCAAAGGTGCTCAGAGTTGCTGCAATTCCAACAGAGATGGCGTTTTTGCACAGAATTTGCTACGTACGGTATGTGTAACCTGAACTCCTCTGCCTTCTAAACCCTGATGTTTTCCACCATGTTTTTCTTCTGGGAAGCTGAGTTTTTCTCTGGAGCTGAACAGCACAGCAGCGCTTGCTTCTGCAGCTCCATATAAAACTAATGCAGCTTATGTCTGTCAGTACAGCCCACCATGACCTTGGCAACCAAATATATCAGCAGAATGTAAAAGTCCGAGCATGTTGCTTGGATGTGACAAATGAGGTTCAGAAACCTACTTGCCTTTACTCATCCTCTGGATATCTTACCTGACAGGTTCTCCCAGTGTCTTTTTTTGTCACAGTAAGTATAAGCAATACCATATCTTGAAGTATGAACTGCAAGTGCTAGGAAAGGGAGAGGCATGCTTTAAATATGTAAGCCCAATGGCTTATAAACTTTTCACAGTCAGGGCTGCTTCCTCTGCAACCTGTAATGTGCGTTCTGTTTTTCAGCTGGAAAGGATTATTGAAAAACTTACTTTAAAACATACCACGATGTTGCTTATTTAAACAGAGAAAGGACACTGATCATTTGTGGGGGATGAAGGAAATAATTTATCAGGAAACAGTAATTAGACTAAAAGCCTTTGAATTTAATTCACTAAAGAAAGTTTTGAAGTTTGTGTTTATGATCGGTTTTGTTGTGGTTTTTTGTTTGTTTGTTTTTTAACATGAGAACAGCT
Source organism: Patagioenas fasciata (assembly GCF_037038585.1). NCBI lineage: Eukaryota > Metazoa > Chordata > Aves > Columbiformes > Columbidae > Patagioenas > Patagioenas fasciata. The sequence goes on along the minus strand of NC_092525.1, from coordinate 22,094,084 downwards.
GGCAAGATTGTGAGCACAGTTGCCAAGTAGAGAGTCTGTCTTTAACTAGAAATCAGTGAGATTTACTTAATGACATACTCAGATTTTCAGAAGATGTAACAGCTACGTGTGTCAATAGCAGTAAAGCTTATTAAGTGTTCTCAGTAAACTCACCTCAGGGTCTTTACCTGAACTGGCAGAAATCTATTAAAGATGTACCTTTTCACTTGAACAGTTAATGCAGTCCCTTTATTAATACTCATTGCCATTCCCTGATGATAGAAACGGTGAGTAAAAATACCTTATTTGCTTATGTTAGAAAATCAAATGTGGGTAATTCTTGGTGACAGGCTATTAAAAACTTAAAGGCAGTAAGTCTTTTAAGTACTTGTTGTTGATAGAGTGGTTAAGCTACAGTCCATCACAACCATATATATTCCCAAAAAAAGACAACATTAAGAAAATGGCACAGTTCAGTCAAGTGTATGTGCTACTTCAGTTTGTACTGAGGCCATCTCAAAAGTGCTCTGTGGAAAATATTTTATTAGGACTTCTTGGGGACAGTAAGTACAACTTAGGTTTCCATTTTTGAAGTACAGCCATGTGAAAAGTAACTCAGATGAAACTGCATCTTTGATGGTTACAGCTCCTCCATCAATAAGCATGTAAAGATTTATTAGGGGTATGAACTTAGCATTTTACAAATTTATGGGTAACTTCATAGATTCCAACAGATTCCTTTGTTTTTTCATCATAGTCATTCCAATCCTATAGGAAATAAGATTTCACAGTATTAGTCACAGAGGATAGAACGCAATCATGTCTAAAACAGACTGGAATTCAAACTGAAACTAAGCCTTACTTAAAGTTTGTGGTTTAGATTTCTGTGGAAAGAACTGTGCAGTGACTAAACTAAATTCTGATATCTGACAGAAACAAGAACACTGACTTGAAATTAAATGTGCCTCAGTCTCAGTGTTTGAAAAATTATTTTTTTTTTTTCATATGTAGTTCACAGCCTGTAGTGGACAAGATGGGAACCACAGCAGATGAAAGGATTATCTATCATTTACAATACCCTGGTCAGGTGGGTAAGCAGACAAGCAGATCTCTGCCAAGTAGGATACCAGGGAACAGATTTGACCTTGAGATTCTTGCTCACAGCCAAGGAAGATTTGCAGTCCTGGAGTCATTATCCTGAGCTCTGAAGGACAGAGTCTGTATATTCTTTTTTAATATGTCTGCACAGGAAAGAGACCAGGCATCTTGCTAGAAGAATCAGTTCACCAGTCTGAATAAACCCAGCCATTTAATATTCCAAGTGTTTACTCTGTGGAACTCCTGAGTGACTTAAAAGTTGCATTTCTACCTTTGCCAGCTGCTAAGCTACCAAATGCGTACTTGTAAAATGACTCTGTTAGTCATGCTGGTTGTTCATAGTTGATCTAGTTTTTCTCTCCATCTATGACCTTCCAGTGCCTCCATGAAAGAGCCAAACAGTCTCTTGCATGTGCAGGGTGTGTACTTTAGATGAAAGCTAGATAATTAGATTGACTAATGAAACTGAGACAACATACCTTTTCTAACAAGTTTATGTCATTGAAAGGTGTGCCAGATTCTGCACCTTCAGCAGCAAACCCTGCCTGCAAACATATTGGCAGTAAGTTTTTAAGAATAAATTGTACCAAGAAAATAAAAAATACAATCATTGAAACATGTTTGAGAGAAAGTAACTCAGCACAAACTTTTATTGTATTTCTTTTTAAATTAAGTAGAAAGAATGGTCAAGCTCTTTCCTGGTTAAGAGTCAGTATAAGGTTGTGACCCTGTTTGTGAATTCGGAAAATTCAATCTAAGCAACCACAGAGTACAATGAGGGAACACCACTCCTCTATTTTTCTTGCCGTAGAGGAATTTCCAAGTATTCTAGATAATGTTAAACCTACATTTTTAAGTTTATGTAGTGGCATCCAGCTACTAATAGCTTTGTGTTCAGAGCCCATACAGGCATTACGTATAAAATAGCTGCATAGTATACTTACACTGCAAGAAAACAATAAAAGGAAAATGTGGAAGAGAGTTAATAGTTTTGGCTTAAATATTGTCAGAATGCAAGACACTCTAGAAGAGGCGCAGCCTGTGTTGAATTTAGGTACAGAAGTGACCAGCAAGCGTTGCACGAAAGGAGGCTCAGCTGGTGGAATGAACAGATTAGTGCACCCAAGCAGTCATTTGAAAGGGGAGTGTTCTTCACTGCTGTTACTGTTGGTGAAGGAAAGGACAGCACTAGGAATTAAACAGTGAATTGGGTATGGCATACAGCACAAGAACAAGGTGTTCTGTTTTATCTTCTGTAGGAATAGCTCTCTCATTTTAGGGTTCACAGTTATCAAGCTGTAAATTAAGTTGTATTAGTTTTAAAAGCAAATTTACAGATCCCAGCCACCTCTGTAGCACACAGGAAGGTTTCTTACATTGCCATTGCTAACTACAGAATTGTATTAAGAAGTAGCTAAAGAGCAGAGTTAGCTGCTACCTGGTTCTTTGCAAGGGGTCTACACATGCATTTTGATAAAGAAATCCCCACTAGTGCTGGTCAGACATTTAACTGTGTAAGAATGCGTGAAGTAAGCCACATGATTTAAAAATATTTCAGGATCTGAGTGGAAGGTTAAGCACTTGGGAGTTAAATAAACCACAGAGTGTGGAAGATGTAACAACAGGAGAGCTATTTGCAATGCACAGTGTGAATATGGCCTTTAGATAACTGTCTGAAGCCCCTCTCAAGGGAACTGCTCAGGGTGGAGAGGAAGATCAGCATCATGGGACAAAAGAGCAGAGCTGCAGTATAGAACAAACACTAGAAAAATAAAAGCAGACCCTGCTTTTGCCACCTGGAGATATTCACCAGCCCTCCAAGGAACAAGAAGCCATATGACTGGAATTACAAGCTTCTGTACCAGACACTCCGCAGGACTTGCATTCTTACGGCTTTGGCGTCAGAGACCTGTTTAAGCTCTGCAGCGGGGAGCTGGGACATGCTGTGACTTCTCTGCCCTCTGCTGACTGGCCAGGGACCAACAGCTAACGAAGGTTTAAGAGAAATTTTATGAAGAAACCTCAGCTTTTTAGATGAAGCATTTACTTGAGAGACAAGGCCAGAAAAGGAGCCGAACTATCCTCAAGAAACACCAAAAATTATATATCAGATTTGCAGCAGATGTATCAAGCACACTAAACAAGAAAGAGAAGTACTTAGGGGGAAAAGTTTGTCCTTACCCATTATGAGAACACACGAGTACCTAGTTGGAATTTATTGCTGCTAGTAGGTAGGAAAATAGGGTTTATATCAGAGAGTCAAAGAATACTTTCTCCTCTTTCAGACTTTTTTTTTCTTTTAGAAAATGACTATAATTTAAATAAGATGTGCAAGCATTAAGCCACTCTAAATTGACTTCAGGCATGGCTGTATTACGGCTATCAGAAACTACAAAGAAAATAACAGTAATGCTATGGTCATATGCTATGTTTGGTGCTAATCAAAAGCCAGATTAAAAGTTGTGGAGAAGCCAGCCTGGCTTGGATCATGTCAAATACATAGTAGTTCATAGAATCGTTTTGAACTGCAAAATTCTGTATATTTACTCATTTAGGCATCAGAAAAGTCACTGAAGCATCTGCTCAGGGATTCAAATGTACTCTCTATTAGAGTGCACTGACGAAACTTTGAGAATATTCAATTAAAAGCTTTATTACAGCTGCAAAGTCTTTGCAGATAAAAATAAAACTGACAGCTAGGATGCAGAGCTATAAACATCTACATTTTGTAGCCTCCTCATAGATTTTTTTCTTGAAGTGCAAGTTCCTAGGTCTGGCTGCAAAGCCTTCAAACATGAATAAACTAATAACCATTCTGTTCCTCAAAAAGATGGGCTTCACTTAATTAAATAACTAAAAGAGTTGTTCCTGGAGCACACTGCAGTGGTGATTTTATGTATACCAAATTTGTTGTGGGGTGTCACAGTCTGAGGGAAGGATAAGACAAGTTTATATTTGTCATTCTATTTACACCTAATCCGACTGGAATAATAGGTTAAATATAGTAGGGACTTAACTTGCATAGAACATGACCATTCACACGCAAATGAATCACTGAAGACTGGCTTGGTCCTGAAGAAATCCTTTAACTCCAGACCTTGAGGTGTGCTTTACAACAGTCTTTAACTGCTGACTATGTTCAGTCTGTGTCTGATCAATTTTCACATGGAAAAACGCCAATATTCATTTCCTGTGGGTTTAGTGCTGTCACGTTTCAAAGAAAATTTAGCTTTTTAGAGGCTGTATACTGAAGACTGTTAAACTTCATTTATTCTCTGTAACGTGCCAAGAAGCAAAGTGGTGCTCTCCTGAGTGAGGGTCTCTACTTATGCAGGCTCAAAATTCCCCTTTGGGAAAGACTCTTTTGCAATAACCCAAGCAATGAAGACCTTTCAGATTAATTGAATGAGCAGTGCTGAGTCATCTGAAAGGCAATTTGAACAAGACTCTGAGGCAAGTTTAATTTTAGATTTTGCTGGCACAAAGAATACCGGAGTTGTTAGCGTTAGCTGCTTGTAGGGTTTTTTTTTGGAGTCAAATGAAGTAAAAGAACTGTGGAAAGGATGGAAAACTGGGGAGGTCTAGGATGTTCCAGTAAGAGCAGGACCATTTAAAATAATCTGTATTTTATCACTTTAAGGTCTATAAGAAGTGCTCTTTAAAACTGGGAAACAAATCACAAATAAGAGCTCACCTGTGGTTGAAAGTCAACTGGTTCCAGACCTCGGCATTCAAACTCCACTATTGTTTTGAATTTCTCGCTGTCTTCGGCCTATAATTGAATCAGAATACCCTTAGTTTTCATCTAACAGGGAAAGACAGTGACAAGCATTCATCTAGGAATTAATTGCTTTAAAGACAGTACTATCAACTCTCGTCCCAAGTGACAGCAAAATCCTGGAATTCATTTAATGGGTAGCAATTATCTAGAATTTCTTAATCTGCCACAAGGAAGCCTTCAAAAGGCAACTATTAAAGGCACTATATAATCACGTCTAATTTGAGTGATACAGTTTTCTGTTTTGCTTATGAAATGTATCAGATTATTCTACACTTCAGACTGTGTGCAGGAGTCTACAAAAGACAGGGAGGAACTCCAGCTTTTTGTGCTCTTGAAAGAGGAGAGTGTGATGATAAAGCAAAAACTCAAAACATTATTATTGCTTATTTATCTTTCACCAGTTATATAAAAAGAAAACAAACTTACATTGTAAGGCTTGATTGTCTGACTTAAAATATCTAAAAAAAAAAAAATCAGAAGTGCAAAAGTGAGTGGCATCATGTCTTCAGTTTTATTCGGCACAAACCAAGCACCAGCTGCTTCTTTGGAAGAAATTTCCTTATACAAAGTAAAAGAAACAAAGTAACCAAGCAGTTCCTGCAGTTGGCCCTCAACAGGTAGAATTGAATTTTTCTCACTTCTACTGAGAAATTTACATGACACCATTTTGTTATCCTACCAATGCAAAAAAAATAGCACACTTTTGTAAAATGACATTATGGATATGAGCTTTGTTCATGCAGAAACCTGGACTCAGCAGGAGGTCTTGCTGTCTCCTTCATGAGCATGATGGCAAGTATGTACCTGTTGTGAACTCAAGCACCAGTGTACAAGGAAGAAAAATCCCTAGTGAATGCTCTTTACAAACAGTGTTCAGCAAAAATGGGGAGTAAAAAACTTAGGAGAAAAAGTGTAAAATGGATGACACTTCTTAAATTGCAAAGCACATACCAATGGAGCTCTCCCTGGAGCACAACTTGCACTTCTGCACCATGGTGGCACTCCCTCTGCCTCCTTTCAGGGGAGCGCTGTCCTAAAAACCATGACAACAGTGACATAGTTTTTAACAGCAGTCTGGCTGAGCCACTGGAAACCTCTGCAAAGGTAAAGTAATTTTTACAATGGTCTTTAACTTTTCAAAATGTTGCAACAAGAAGGTTTTTTTTTAAAACAAAACCAAACCAAACCACTAGAGATATCTATAATTCCGAAATCTGTGATTATCAAAGAATAATCCTGTTCTACACTTAAAATAGTGAATAATAGTTATGTCTTGTTCATATAGGTGTGTTCCATTAATTCCTCAAAATGCATTCTTACCACTCAGTAGTATGCAACAAAAAAGGATGATTATTCTTAAGAACAGAACCTTCTTTCATCCCTCACAAATATTATCCTGCTTTTTCAGTTTGCAAATGCTAATTGAGCATGAGTAACTCACCTTGAGTTACCTAAACTCCTCCAAAAAGCTCCATCCGCATCAGAGGAATATGCTACAGGCACAGCCTTATTCTAATACCACTTCAGAATTAGCTTTCAAATGACATTTTTACAGAAAGGCAGCATTTCAAAGCCGACGTAAACATTTTGTCACCAACAGTCACCATTCCAATAGCATATTTCAATTAACAGTCTCTATATATTATTTTTAATATGGAATATGACAGCATTTCCTGAATACATATAGCTATTAGAATACTATCTCATCAAAGGTGCAAGTATTCACATCCCTGATGCTAAAATGTAAGAGGCAGGTTTGTTTTCTCCTTTTTGTTCTGCTGCGAGTTACAAGAGGGAAACGTACCATCAGTCGCAGATACTGCCATTTTTCAGAAACTTCACCACAGTTCCCACATTTCAGCTGAGAAATAGAGAATTTAAAGCTGTCAATAATTAGGGATTAAAAAATGGAATTAAGCCTAGCTCTGTGAGATCCAGGGAGCTGATGTGAACCCTCCAGATGCACAATCCCCACCATTCCGCACCCCAGCTGAAGTCGGTACCAGCTGCCGTCCATCCCAACAGCCCCTGAGGGGTCTGTCTGCCCTTCATCATGTTGGGTGGAAAACATGTTCTATAGTGCGGTCACCAAACACAAGATGGGAACAGCGCATCTCAACATTTACCTGCTTTACTTGGATAATGGATTAGCAACCACCTCACTAGCAGGGGCACCTGAACTTAAGTATTTTCATTATTGCAAACCAATGTATAACGTCATACACGTACTAACATATATGTGTTTATATGCTTATAGCCCCACGTTCGTTGCTCCTGTAGCAGCCTGCTTGCACTGGGTGGAAAAAACCACATCGGTTCTTAAGCGGAGCGATGTGATATTCGTACCAGCACAGGCCTCCCCCGCCAGCTGCCCCCGGCCTCTCCCGTGAGCTGCTCGCACACCGGCCGCGGTTCCCGGCTCCCCGCGGCCCCGCACCTTGAGGTACCAGCGGAAATCCTCCCCCTCGGCCCGCAGCCGGGTGATGTTCTCCAGCGTGGCGCGCAGCTGCAGGCCGATCCTCTGCAAGGCAAGAGGCAGTGAGAGAGGCCGTCAGAGCTCCGCTCGGCTCGCTTCGGCCCGACCCGGCCCGGCCGCGGCTCCAACCTACCCCCATGGCCGCACAGCCTGCCCGCGACCGCCGCACTACCGGGGCCACTCCACCCCGTCTCGCCTCTCGCGGGAGCAGTCGCGGGTTTCAAGCCACTCCTGCGTGTTTTTAGTGGTGGGTTGTTGTGTTGGTTTTGTTTGTTGTTTGTTGTTGTTGGTTTTTTTCCACCTCCACGGCGTTGCGCTGTGCCCTCAGCCAAGCTGGCGGCCGCCGCCCGGTGCTCTCAGCCGCGCTGAAGCCGACACGGAAGCCGAAGCTGCCCTCGACCAAGATGGCGCCCGCCGGCGCGGCCCGTCACTGGCGCGGCCCATCAGCGCCCCGCCCACCAGCGGCCCCGCGGGGCGAGGCGGCGGCTGCGGGGATGAAGGCGGCACGGGAAGGGTGGCGGGGAAGCGGGGCAGGCGTGTGGGGAGGGCGCTAGGGGTGCTGGTGGAAAGGACTCACCGTGCTTGTGATGAGGGAAAGCAGGAGGTGCTGGCACAGGTAAGACGGGTGGAATGTTTCCACCTTTTAAAAAGTCAATTTATCACAATCTGTTTTTAGTCACAGTGGTTACTGATTTAGGAAAAAACAGAGGTGCTAGAGAGAGCAAGGGTGGAGTTTGACAGAGCTTCCATAGGGAACCCCCTCAGAGCCTGTTACCAGCATGGGGGTCTCACACAGCACATTACAGAAATTACCACCTTGAAGTTGAGATACGTCTGGTTCTTTAAGTGTCTTAATAAATCCTGCACAACAGATGAGCTAGTCTAGGACTTAACTAAATACATCCTACATTACTTTTAATTTCAGTTATAAGTCTGGATGAGAGTGCCAGTGAAGGTCCTGGATGGCTCACAGGCAGCCTGTTGTCTCCTGCTCTGAAGGAAAACAGGTAACACAGCAGCGCTGGCTGGGAAGCTGATGTGTGTCTTTGCTATAACCAGCTGTCATGTGCAGAGTCGGGCTTCAGTTGTTTTGTGTATTTGAGCTGGCTAACAGAATATCCAACTCAGGGCAGCAACAGAAGTTTATCTTGACAGCTGGTAAAAGTTTCATATCACAGAGCCAGACTTTATCCCATTTTCTACTGCTGCCTAGATAAGTGAAATACAGCTTTGTGTGATATGCATACTCTGAACATACCATGACAAAAGAAGTGTTAGGAAGTCAGTTTCTCACCAGAACTTACAAATTAACAATACAGATGTCACCATTTTATTATGGCAGTCACTGACAGTTTGTAAAAAACAAAAACAAAAAAACAAAAAAAACCCAAAACAAACATTCTAACATACATAAAAACTTCAAGGCCAGAAACAGCCATGGAATTCAGCCTACCCCCCCACCCCCCAGGTACTGCAATACAAACTTCAGTTTGTTTAACTTAAATTGGCTTAATCTTGAAATGTAGTCCAATAAGACTGAAGACTAGACACTTAAGGTCCTGGACCAGGTAGTAGAACACTCTCAAGCCTTCTGGATCCCTGCAGTGCACAACAGAAGGGAGGAAAAAAAAAAATTAGATTGATGTTCTAAGAGAGCAGTTTGTAAAACTAACCTATTAAAAAGCAACAAAGCCTATAGGGAGACTTTTCAGAAGTCATCTTAGACATTAACAGATTTGTTTCATCCTGCATGGACTGATAAAAACATTCTACAGTTCAAGGTTGCAAGTTGTAAGTCTTGACAAAATGTGCATTTTTATCGTGAAAACAAGTAGTAACATCACTTTGGGTTTACAAAATACAATATCCGTATTTTCAGCTGAGGTGAACGACATAAGTCTCGGTTCCCCCAGGGACACTGGTGTGGACGGGCCAGTGCGGGTTCAGTTCAGACTCTGACTGTGCCTGACTGGTTCCTGCAGGCAGGTTACCTACTGGAGAGTTTGAAAATACAGCGTGTAATGACACAGTCTCAAAGCATTTGGTTCATTAGGTGGGAACACAGAGCACTTGTGCCCTCAGGAACTGATGTGTACTTTGAAACAATATAAAATACAAGTACCTCGTAACCAACAACTTCTAATATAGATCGTTACATAAAACGAACAGCAACATAAAAAAGCAGAGTACGTACTTTGACTGATTTACATCAATGAGCGAACCGATTTTTGACGTGGTGAAGGAGATGTGCTCATCACCGATTACTATTTCAAGCTCCTGAAAAGTTAAATATTACAGGAAGTCAAACTACCACTTTGTGGTAAGAAATAATTAAGTACTGAGAGGATGGTTATTCCAGTTTTATTACAAAGGTTTTAAACACGGCAAATCTGTGAATCATATTAACTCTCACAACTAAATTGTCTTTAGGCATTGCACAGGTTTTAAAATAGCATTTGTCTGCCTCTTGGCTATAAGTAATAGTGACATGAAGAAAAAGTGATGCCTCTAACAAGCTAACACAGAAAAACTAAAGCAGCCATTAGAAAAGACCTTGTTCACCAACCTGCCGGCCAACTCTGTCCGGCGGAGGCCACAGAGCGTCATCTTCTTTGGTGATCTCGCTGTCGTCGATTATTCTCTTCAGCTCCTCCATCACGCTCTTGTGCACATAGGCCTACAAACGACACCCGGCATGACCGCCCGGCCCGGGCCGCGCTGCCCGGCGAGCTGCGGGCACAGCCCGCCCCACGCGCCCGGCCCCGCTCCCTCACCTCCTTCCGGATCATCACGTCGTTCTTGTAGTTGCTGTTGTTGGCGTAGCGCAGCTTCCCTGCCCGACACAGACAGAGGTTAGAGCCCCGCCAGGCCCAGCCCCGCATCCTCCCGGCAGCGCAGAGCGCGGGTCCCGCCGGCCGCCACCCGCCCGGTCCCGCCCGCCTCTCACCGTCGGGTCGGAACTCGAACTCGAGGAACTCGTGGCCGAACTTGCCCTTGTGCCCCACGTAGTAGCGGAGGTAGAAGTCGCTCGCCATGGTCCCGCCACCGCCCCGGCATGCACCGCGGCGGCGCGGGCCAAGCGCGTCACGGCAGGCGGGCGGGGCGTGCTCCCCACCGCCGCGAGCCGGAGCGGCAACGGCGGCGGGTGCGGCCGCCCCCTGGCGGGCGCCGCTGGCTGAAGCGGCGCCGGTGCGGGCGGGAAGCGGGGGAAGGGCAGCGCCACAGGCCAGACCCGGCCGGGCCGGCCTGGACACGCCGAGTCACCGGGGGCACGAAGCGGTACAGGTGAGCCCTCACGGGGTGCCCACCTTCCCCAGAACAAAGGCTCGCGCCTGCGGCACAGGGGTGCCCGGACCCCGGGCAGCTGACACCAGGCTGTGCTCTCGTAGTAAAATTTGCAATGTCTGACAGAAAAAAGTTATCCTATTGCTTGAGGATCGCATCCACTGTCCTCGCACCACTGCTGCGGCGGTGATGGCTCAGGTGCCGCTGCTGGAACATGGAACGGGCGAAAGCCCCACCAAAGTGTTGGTCTGTCAGTCGGTGAAGGACACGCTGCAGGCTTGGCCCTGAAACTTGGGATTTTTTTTTTTTTTTTTTTTTCCTGGGTGGAAAATGAAAATTTCCTACTTAAATCACAGAATGGTTGGGGTTGGAAAGGACCTCTGGAGATCACCCAGTCTAACCCACCCACTTGTTCCTAATAAAGGCTTTCTTGTGCTACTTATATGTAACAGTAATAAAAGACAGCTGAAGTCTAGTTAGCCTTTTGTTATGAGTCCAGACATTAACGTTTAGTGTTCCTGTGCTAGAATATGGGGCTCTTTGTGCCTCCCTGGGACGACGGCTGTAACCCTGCTGAGCTCCTCCCTGGGCTGGGTTTGCCCCAGCACACCCTGTGCCTCCTCACTGGTACCAGTTTGGTGACCAAGCCTCGTCACTGGTGGCTGGAAGCTCGAGACTGGTGGCACTATCAACCTCCTTTCTCTTTGGGGAACTGTTGAGAGAAATAGCTGAAAACTCGCCCTTTTGTAAAGTATTCCCTTCTGAAAGAAAAAATTTAGAAGTGGGGTGTCTCGTGCTCATCATTAGAAGGGACACTTTTTATTGAGAGCACTGAATGGGGGAGGACATTTTGTGCTGTGGTAGCACTGAAAATGGATTTTACATTGATGAAGTTAATTTCATTCAGGTGGTGCTGCATCACGTCCCAGGTGTAGGCAGTAATTACAGGGCTACAAAAGCTCACTGCTTGCATAGAATTATGGCAGGGTTAAGTCTGGCAGTATTTACTGTTACAAACTGAGTGGAAATTGCTGAACTGCTTCCAGATCTAATCTGTCCATTAAACTAACATAGTCTTTGGTATGGTATTGTATAAATAATCAGATAAACCTTTTGATCACAGTTAATTCTGCAAGGAGGAAAGCCCTAGGTGTCCACATCTGGACATCATTTGTATGTAAACTGACTAAACCCCCCCATTGATAGGCCATATTTGGCTGTAGGCTTTTTTTCAGGAGCCCTGTATGTTTTGTGATCTAGCTTCCTCTTCTGACTGTGTAGGAGCTCTAAGTTTGCACTAGTATAGTCAAAACCAAAAAATGTTTGGATTGGTGGTTGATTTCTTTTAACATGAATTGTTACAGTGGCAGGCAATACAGTATTTTTCTGGAAAAACAGGAATGTTTAAATCTAGGCACTCATAAATCAGGGTTAAGTAGCTACTTTGGACATATTTTAGAACTTCATTGGATTAAAATAGTGGAGCAAAGGTGAAATATTGAAGGCTCACTCTTGAACAGCTAATGAACTCATTCACTGTGTGGTAAGAGGTCAAGCTCCTTCTCCTCTGCCTAAGTTAGTTGTGCTTTTCCCAAGGAATTCGAAGGATATTGAGGGACAATGATCAGTAGTCTGGAGAATCTGTTTACGAATAAAGATTTAAAACAAAATACGTACAACTCTGCTAAATTATGAAGTACAACACTCTTCAGTCTGATATGGCAGTACACATTGCATTTGTATTGGAGTTTGATTGTTCAGTGTGATGTGCCTTGTGACACGCTGTGATGTACTGTGTCTGTTCGGAGTAAATGTAATCCTTACCTGTAGTTAATGGAACAACATCTTCAGAGTTCTGCCAGATGTCATTACAAAAGTAAAGACATCTTTAGAAGTTAGAGTTTTTTCTATAGAAAATCAGAATTGTGATTCATTTTGAAGCAGACTCCACAGAAACACCTCAGAGGTGTCAATGAAACAAGACACAAGTTGCGTGAACTGACATTCAGTTAAAGATGTTCGCTAAAGAAACTAAGGGATTTTTCTATAAGTTTTGGAGTTTAAGAGTGTAAATTTTAATATAAATGTTAAATCACTTTTCTTCCTGCATTTACACTATGATTAGGAATACTGGGGATATTAAATCTGACTGAGTTTCACTGGAAAATGTATTTGACTTCCAAACATATATGAGTTTTTTCTGTTCACAGTTGAGATGCTTGGAGGCAAAGGCAGAACTTTAATGAAAAGCTGACCCGCACAAGGCAGTTTGTGTATGCACTTTGCCTGGATTTACATCTAGTTTCCTTCTCATGGTTAAGTGACTGGCACATGTGCACGATACATACTACACCCTCTCCTGTTTAACAAAGATTGATGTTACACTAATCCAACTGAATGACTTTCCGTAAGCCTCATAGACTCCTCTGGTTTACAGCTTCCTAATGTTCAGTCTCTTTGGGTGCCATATTCCCACTAAAGCAGTTACAGTAAGAAAGACCTCAACTTCTGTGAATTTAAAAGGTTAGTAATTACCGTGTTCTACATATTAACCCTAAGTGTGTGCAGAAGCTCAGTTTTTTGCGGGAAATGTTGGGAGTCCTTTTTTCCTGTTAAAAGTAAATTGGACTTATAGTCTCTCACAGCATGTAAGGATCAAAGACATCTTTTTTTATTTTATTTTTTCCTGAGTTATTCCATGTAAAAACGATCTAGTGTGGTTATATTGCCTTATTCTGTTACTGTCTATCCACTTCTAGCACTTAGAGGGAGTTGATGTGGTTCATTGCGGTTCATCTGTCCAGTAAGAAGCACTTTCATTGCCACTCCATGTACGGTGTGAATCTTTGTTTAAATAGTATTGTGTTTTATAGGCATATTGTTGTGAAACTGATCACATAATACAGTTAAATTCTTTAACGCTAGCAGAGTACCAGCCAGCAAAGCCCTCTGATGCAAACAGATGGGAGCTCCCACTAGGAAGCCGTGCCAGACCTGGGCATCTGATGAGAAAATTTTTCTGGGGCGAGTTGTGTCTGACCAGGACAAAGTTGTGCCTGTCCTGCTGGGCTTAGTAGCTTGGGCTGTTGAATCAAAGGTCCCTGTATCTTTCCCACCACCATAAACTTACCTGCCTATCGTTCTGTCACTTATGGCATCTTTCCGGTAAAATTTTTGAGTTTTTCTGCAGTCCTCTTACAATTTAACTGGCTATAGATAAGTATCCAAAGCGTATTCATTCGAGAAAAGAGTGTTCTTTTGGAATCTCAAAGGGCTCTTTATAGTTAAAAATCACGGATTTCTTGGCCATAGTTTCCTGGGTTTAGGCAGACTCTTGGTAGTAGCTATATAAATGTGAAAAAGGATTCATTATTTTTAATATCTTAGGGCTTGAATATCCACAGTTGCATTCTGCATTCTTTATGAATTTCTATTCTATAAAATATCTAGAAGTTTGCCCTTCTGTAGAAGAGTCCTACTAATACAGCAGTAGCTAACCAATTGCTTTCTTAACATTTCCAAGTAGTGCAAAGAAATTGAAACATGAGCCTAAAGAAAGTAACATTCATATTTATACTAGATTGAAGGATTTTTTGCAGAACTATTACCCTGCTTATTATATGAACTTGGTTAGCCAATCTAAAGATAATACCAGGTATAAACTTTATATGTTCCTCTTAAGTACTGTCTGGTTCAGAAAGATTTTTGTTTGGCTGGTTGTGGGTTTTTTGTTTGTTCTTTGTTTGTTTGTTTGTTTGTTTGTTTGTTTTTGTGAGAGAATGTCTCTACTGTAATTGTCTAAACTGTTTTATAAGCCTTTTCAGGAATATCAGTTCTTAATGCATTGTTGTTTAAATTACTGTGTTGGAAGAAAGAGCAATCTGGAATATGAGTTATCCCAAGAACCAGCCTGCATTTAGATTCATCTGAGAGGTGTCAACTGTCTTTGAGTTCTGTATAATAATATTAACATATTTTATGACAAGTGCATATTGTGGGTGAGATAAAAATGTTTTCTTTGCTGTGTGTATATTAGCTTTTTGTCTTCTTAAAATAGATGTCATGTCTGATGGCATTACAATAGATAGCGTTTTGCTACCAGAGTAGTGTTTGGGTTATCTTGACATATTTGTAATCAAAAGGCATGCCACACTTGAATGCATTGGCTTAGTGTTGTGTTTGAAAGACAGAAATGTGTGAATTGTAGTTCTTTTCATTCTGCTTAACAGCATGTACAAACAGTAATTGTTCTGTCTCTGAAGAAAACAGCTGTATAAATCCACATTTTTAGCATTATAGAAAGACTGTAATGTAACAATGTGCATATCAAATCTTGTTACTGATATTGGTTTATAAGGTGGGTTTTATTGTTTTGTTAAGAAGAGCAAAATTCACATGATTTTAACTTCTGACGTATGGGGAGCAGGTATCTATGGGACTTGGCGAAACAGGAGACATCAGGTAAACATGCTCTGAGTATTTTTTTTTTTTTTTTCTGATGTCTGGCAGAGAACTCTAATAAATAAACCTACTTTGGATCCCTAATTTAACTTAGTTTTAAGGTTCCAAGATATGTGAGTCGTTGGTATTCTTCTGAAAAACCTCCTTATGCCATTGAAATAGTTGTATTTCTGCTATTTTTTCTATTCACTAGAAATGCTGAACACTTTGGAGAATTGGGTGACAGAATTTTTTTCACAAATTCCAAATAAGACACATAGTCTGATATTTTTTGAATCTGTAGCTTGTGAAAATGTTCTAAACTGCAGAATTTAATGCAGTTGCATTTTCTTTAATTCTTCTTGATTCCCTTATCAAAGAAACTACTTTCACTGACTAACTTAAGACAATATAATCTTTGGAAGTTAATAAATTCATATTTTTTTAAAAATGTATTTGATAGCATTTAATGTGTTCTGTGGTGTGGGTCTTGACTTTGCATGTAGATCCCTGCTATATCTGTGTTACTTCTTTAGTTGCTGCGAAGAGTATTATATTCTAGTTTTGAAGAATATCAATTTTTATGCCTCTGCATTGTGTGAAAGATAATTAGTATCAAAACAGAGCTGAGTCAGCAGTCCGGTGTGGCTGCTGGAGACAAACTGACTGTGCGTTTCTATGTCAATACTAAGCTAATGTGCTATTTAGAAAAGACGTCACGTTTTGTATCTTTACATTGCAATATGGATAAGTTTTATCTACTTGGTTAAAAAGATAGCTCTGTAAGAAGTACATAAAATAACGTTACTACTGTCTGAGGTGAGGTTTTCCCTACTGTGCTGTGCTGCCGTTGCCAGTCACCGACTGAAAGACTTTCTTTGCAAATGCACATCCTTGCTTGCAAGACACTACTCGCCGAAGATGACTAAGTGAACAGAAATGTGGTGTATTGACATCTGTATTACAAGAAAAAAACTCCTAAGCCTAGCACAGACTCAGATGTGTAAATGAATGTCTGAAAAGGAGAAGGATTACTGGAAATTAATAGAAAACAGGGCTTGGAGGGACTGTCACAGTAGCCCTGCTCATCCCTCTGTCCCCATACAAAGATCAGCTCTCCTTCATGTGAATCTTTTTTGTGAATTCTAATGAAGCTTTTTGAGATTTTGATTGCTTTTGATTCTCTGCTTTTTCTCTAGGTTGTTTTTGTAGCAAATACAAGTTTATAATGTAATTTACTTTCTCATGTGAAAAGTCAGCCCCCATATAAATCTGTTTGGTTCTAACCTGTTTGGTTTGGCAATGCTGGAAGTCCAATGTATTAGAACTGCTAGCCTTGAGGAGTAACAGGAGTGCAGTACAGATGAATCCACCTCATTAGAGTTTATTTCCACAAACAAGAAAATAAATATTACTGATTTAAATTGGGTGTTTTTTCATGGTAGAACTGTGGCTTAAACTTACACAAAATATTATTTGCTCTTATTTAAAAATAGACGTGTGTTAATTCTCACTTCAAAATTTTGCAGAGATATTTATGAGGGCTGAGATGGAGAGGCTTGTCTCCAGTGTCAGTTTTCTTCTGAGATGCAGAAAGAATCTGGCACAACTTGACTGAAATTGGTGTTTGTGAACTGTCCTCCAAGTGGTTTCCCAAAACATTAGTATTATGTAAGGAAGAGGTATCTTATGTCACTGTCTGTTTCACACTCTTCATTTAGAAATTAGTCAAGTCCTGTATGCTATTAATGTATTTCTGTGAAAGCTTATTTTGTTTAAACACATCTCCCAGGCTCTTGGAAAGTGCCCTAAGTGACAGGGAGCAAAGGTATTTATTTAACCTTTACCCCATGACCTTCCTATAGGGGCGGGTTATGTCTACAAAAGGGCTATATGTCTGTGGAAATGATCAAAGGAGTGTTGAACATTTTACCTCTTTGCTTGGAATATTCAGGTTCTGGTCCATGTCACTTGAAAGGGCATAGTAGTTGCTTTGAGCTGCTCAAGATGATACTTCACACCGGGGCTACTAAGCAACTTTTGCTTGCTTCCATGTGGCCTTGCTTTGTCTTCAATAAACATTGTGCTATTTTTTTTTCTTTTATTTGTAGTGGTTTACCAAAAGTTTTGATCACCTGACAGAGCCTGTTGACACATGATAATGTCACAAACTTTACAGCAGTGAGAGAGCTGGGGCAGTGCATGTATGACAGAAACATTTTAATTTTACCTTTAGAGACATGCTTATGCTGCTCTGAGTGGACCTTATATTCTCTGATACACTTTGACATGAAGCTGAATTGAATTTTATTTATTGCTAACATTGTAACCTTAATTTCTGCATACATTTTTATTGGTTTTGCATTTCATTTTTCCTCATGCTTATCATCTCCTCTAAACAGCCCACGGTCTTCCAACATCTTTGATGCTGATATTTAGTTCTTTGCTTTTCCCTTATTCTGTAAAGAAAGAAACTAGTCTCGTAGATCAGGAGATACAGACATAAGGGTTCACTAGCAAAAGGTAGAAACCTCTGGCATGTCCTGTTTTCTCACAGAAAACTGCCAGGCCTTACTTGTCCCCTGCAGGCATCAGATTTTCCACTCTTTACAGCCATTTGAAAACTTATGTCAGGAAAAATTACGTTGCTTTCCTTTCACATAGATAATTGTACCTTCGGGCAGCCTTTGATCTGGTGGATGTAAAAGTACCATCCATTGCCTGTACAATCCCGATTTGTTAAACCTTTGTATGATTTTCAGGGATCCCTAGCAAGATGCAGACAAACCCTCAACTTTCAAGACAGCCCTTGCAGATAGACTTGATGTGCAGGTGATGTGCTGAATTCATTCAGGGTTGCCATGGCAACCCTCTTCTTCTTTATCCAGAAGAAGACCGCTTTATCAGTAAATGCGCCCTTTCACAGTACCCTGTGACTTCTGTTCAGGGCTCTCATAGCTATTAGAAGCGATAGATAGGGGGCCCTGGAATCAGCAGTGTCACAGGTCCCTTATGCATCTTTGCTCACTAATGCTCTTTATCTTTCATCTGTAAATATACCAGTATTTATTCCCTCCACCTTCGCTACTTCTTGTGGGCATGTAGTTTCAGCTTCTGGGTTTTGAGCACGGTTATTTTATAGCGAGGAGATATAATTTTCAGTCCTGCTGTTCTCCTGTCCACTCTCCCTGATCTCACAGAGTTCTTGGCCATATTTTCCAAGAATCTACTTTGTCGTGCATAACTGCTCTCCTGCCCCTAGGAGCTTGGTTCTGTTTCGCATCACTGGCAATTTTTCAGTGATAAAAAAGAAAATAGGAGGATGGAAACCCAAACCAAGATGAAAATGATGAGACTGACTGTAATAAACTAATCCCCTTCCAGAAACTAAGGAGATATTTCTCTGTGTGTAGATCTCATAACAAAGTGATTTTATTCTCTCTCAGAAAATTATTCTTGATTTACAGTCAGTCAGGATTACTGTGATTCTAAGTCTATCCCGTTAGACCATGGGGCTGATGCATAAGCAGTACCTATTGACAACGGTTTTACAGAGTGGTGGATGGCAGCTTAATGAATTTATGTAAATATTTTAATATATTTTGTATACTCAAGTGCATATGCATATGTTTTTTTTCTACTTCAAATAAAATATCTTGCTCACAGATGGCTCTCGGGTTTAAAAGGATTTGAAATAATAACACATTTCTATTTTCAATGAATGAACCTATTTTGCAGTTATCCCAGTCAGCAGCATCCATCTGGTGAACATTATTTGGGCACTGCCCCCACAAGAGAAAAATCACAGGTAAAATGATTTTTAGACTATATTTACACTAATTATGTAATTATTGTTAATTTATATCATATTTTGATTTCATGCTGTCTATAATCGTGTAGAGAATTCAATACATGATCAAGATCTCGCCCCATGGTAATACCACAGAAAAGGATAATTTCAGGAAATATATTTTGTGCTTCTGATTCTTGGAGAACAGTATAAAAAATGCTATCAGTATTGGGTATAATACCTCAGTGTTGACATAATGGATATAATATCCCATAAACATATCTCACTTTTAATGATCTTCGTTGTTCAGGATCACTGTAGGATCCTGAGGAGATGCAAGGTCTGGGTTGGATGGACAGTCACATCCAAGCCTTTGTGGCTTGCCAGTCTGTGTAGTCTTTGACCAGCTTTGAGGGAGATGTTACCTGCAGAAGCTCCCGTGCTGAGGTTAGGAAAGGTGGGCACGTTGGACAGTCTCCTCCATGGTCACCCAAAACTCTGATTTAGGAAGAACAAAAGAGGCTGAGTGCGTGCCCAATCATTTTGCATTGTGCAGTGGAATAAGAAAGGTCAGGCAATAACTTATGTTCAAAAACCAGACTTCAGCAGAATGGGTTAGGTTTATTTAATAGTAAAGAAAAGGTCATGTCTTTTGTTCTTTTATTCTCACATAAATTGATTTTGTGAAGTTGAAGTTGGTTTATCACTGTTTGTGTTCTATGGCTGTGTTATTTCAGTACTGGAGAAAAGGTCATCTTCTTAGTGGGCACCTGATATTCCATGGTCCATTAAAACTGCATTATTTCTGCTGAGGCTGAAGTTCTTTTTCTTTTTTTTTTTTTCCTTGCATTTTTTTCTCCTAACTTCACATGTGCCAAGTCAACCCAGGTCCAACTGGGTACTTTGTCATGCAGTCTAGTATATTTATTAAAGGTACCTGTATATGATTTTATCTTTGTTTTATTTGGGTTATAGAAACTTGAATATCTTGGCTATGCTAGCCTGATATACCATTTAGATTCACATAAATTTTTTTATGTTTTGTTCACTATGCATTTTAATATCTTTCCTTAGAGGAGTGAACCACATTATTTGTGGTGTTAACGGAAGACAGTGACTGAGTATTGCCATTTTTATTATTTCATTGACCTCTAACTTCTCAACATGAAGTTGCTCTAAGAACTGAAAGCCTTTCTAGCAATTCCATCTATTTACTCTTTTTTTAAAAACAAACTCTCTCTGATTTCTAGTAGAGATCTAACTAAGAAAATACAAGGGCATCTGTGGAGTCAGACTCACAACCCCAGGCAGTGCTACGGGCTCAGGGAAGAGTGGCTGGAAAGCTGCCTGGTGGACCTGGAGGTGTTGGTGGACAGCAGCTGAACGTGACCCAGCAGTGTGCCCAGGTGGCCAAAAAGGCCAACAGCATCCTGGCTTGTATCAGGAATAGTGTGGCCAGCAGGACCAGGGCAGCGACCGTCCCACTGTGCTCAGCACTGGTAGACTGCACCTCAAATCCTGTGTTCAGTTCTGGGCCCCTCGCTACAAGAAAGACCTTGAGGTGCTGGAGAGAGTTCAGATAAGGGCAATGAGGGTTCTAGAGCACAAGTCTGATGGGGAGCAGCTGAGGGAACTGGGGGGGTTCAGCCTGGAGAACAGGAGGCTGAGGGGAGACCTTATCACTGTCTACAACTACCTGAAAGGAGGTTGTAGCATGGAGGGTGTTGGGCTCTTCTCCTAAGTAGCAAGTGATAGGATGAGAGGAGATGGCATCAAGTTGCACCAGGGGAGGTTTAGATTGGATCGCAGGAAACATTTTTTCACTGAAAGGGCTGTCAGACATTGGATCAGGCTGCCCAGGGCAGTGGTGGAGTCACCATTCCTGGAGAGCTTTAAAAGACATGTAGATGAGGTTCTTGAGGATACATTATAGCGGTAGATTTGGCAGTGTTAGGTTAACAGTTGGACTTGATCTTAAAGGTCTTTTCCAACCTAAATGATTCTGTGATTCTATGAAAGCCTTCCTTACCTTCATATTTTTCTCTGTGTACTCGGAAAATACTATCTGGATTCACAGAAGCACAAAACAAAATAAAACTATATTACCATTATTAATACAATGATATTCTGTAGGATGACACTTTAGTTCCTATTAGAAGCTTTTTAATGTGGCATTTATAAAATGTAAGAGGATTTTTTTTTTTTTGAGGCTTTTTTATTGTTTTTGTCATAGAGGGGTAATACAAGCATCTATTACGATAATAGCAACAGATAAAGACATTATTCCAGTCTTGAGCAATTTACAAATTAATAAACATTAAATCTTTTCACCAGAAGGGTGGCTTTTTCTGTTCTTAATGCAAAGTGATTACAATTCCAAGTTCAGTTTTAAATGTAGTTCAAAGTATGCAAGTTGATGAAAAAGTGGAACAGTCTAGAAGAAAAGTATCTGCATACTGGAATTGAAGTTGACAGTGTTTAGTTTTCTGTTTCGGTTTGTTTTGTTTGTTTGTTTTGTTTGGTGTTTTTTGGTGCGTGTGTTTTTTTTCTTTTTTCCTTTTTTCCCCTCTTATTTTTTCCTTATTCTTTTTTCTCTTTTGTTTTTTCTTCTCTTTTCTTGTTTGGTTTTTTTTTTTTTTTTTTTGGTTTTTCTTTTTTTTCTCTTTCTTTTTTTCCCTCCGCTTATGTACATTTTCACCTGATTTCTTCAGAGGTCTGTAGAGAGGTAAGAATAGCTCTCTGTAATCTGCCTTGTGGACCAAGACAGAAAGTTTAGTCTGTGATAAAGTAATGAAAATTAAAATGTTCAGTGCAGATTAAAATATAGACGTCCTTTCTTTCATTCAATTTTCTCTGTATCTCTGTAGTTATTTTTTGAGGAGATAGGAGATAGCACATTTTTGCAGGAGAAAGGAAATGCATATTAGGTGGAGCTGGCTCAATATGCAAGTAACTTATTACCTGGGGTAATCAGAAATACCTGCTAGAACAGAAAACAATTGGAGCCTCCGCTGGGATGGACCATCAGCTGCGGGCAGTACATTCAACCAACTGACCATTCTTCAGCGTGTAGCCGTGGAAGAACTGATACAGAGCAGCAGTGAAGTGTGTGTATATTACACTCTTCTGCTTGTAACTCCGTGAATACATCACGCTCCTCTGTAGCATGGTTGCTAACCTTTGATCAAGACTGTCAGTTGTATTATAAACAATTGGAAAGTAGTTCTGTTGTAAGATCACTGAAGAGCTTCCTGAAAGGGAGAAACATTTATTTGAAATATCATTAAAAGCCTGTATTTCACCAGGGCTTAACAGTACAGGTTTTAAATTTTCAATAGAAATTCTTGATTTTAATACTCTGGGGCATTTCACAGTTTTTAGCCATGATGAAGGATTCCTTGAAGTGATAAAATGCGTTTATACCTATTCTGAATTTATCATTGACACTTCCATTTCAGATAGAGGCTTCCAAATGTCTTCTCTGCAGTTACCTCTAACACATTTTTTTAGCATTGCTAATATATAGCAAGCACATTTTACTGAGAGTTAATGTAGTCCTTGAAAATTAATTCTTTATTCAAGGTAGGTGTTATCATTGTGTACTCTCGAGAATGGTGCAGGTAATCATACGCTGATACCTTTTTTCTTTTCCTCTGGCATACAAGACTTCTAAGTCTCATGCCAAAAAAATTACAAGACATCCTTGTATATCCTGTGAATGAAAAAAGTAACACCTAATTAAGTGTTTCAAGGTCTTATCCTGAACAACTTACTGTTTTTAGAACTATTAACTCGAATGTTTGTTTCTTTCCTATGTTGATTCCCACTGTAACTTCCTTTTAAATTATTTAGTGTGGTGCCTCTAGACACCTTGGTAAATGTCCTCTCTCTGGATCTGTCAAAACCAGCATGTGGAGCTGGTGTTGCTGAACTGCAGTACAAACTGGTGGCTGCAGAGCATGGTTTGGTCATTACAACAGACTCAGTCATAAGATACCTGTAAGTACAAACAGCACGTAGTCCTTAATAGAGCTCAACAAATCCTGTGTTGAACATTATTTTCTACGTTAGTCAGAAGCCTGAAATGCTTAGATTTACATTGCAACTCATTAATTCCTATTTTTTAATGGTTTTAAAGACTACAGAGTGAGTAGTATAGTAGAGAACCATGTGCATTTTTGCTAAGAACCTCAAAACTTGTTAGTGAGGTGAAGACTTACAGTTTAAGGTAGAGATTTTATGACATTAATTATAAAAAGAGTGAGTGTGGAGTAAAGAAGGCTAAATACAAAGCAATTGGTCTTTGACTAGGGCAATGTTTTTTGCATATAGTAAGAAAAAAAATCAAATGAAGATGTTTAAAAATACAGAGGTCTGATGTGAAATTTATAATGTGAATCTTCTACGAAGGAAATAGTGTTTTCTTTTCAACCAGCTCATCCCTGACCACTTGTCTGACTTCAGGTTTACTCCAGCAGTCTTTGATGTGATTAAAGAGGAACTAAAAAAGACTTCAATACACTTATCAAATCAGAGGTGTTAGCCAAATGAGTGTCAGTGCAGAAGGGCTTAATTTTAGGGTAGAGGTAGAAAAAAAAAAAGCAATCATCTTTGGTTTTCCTGTGTTGTCATAGTAGCATAAAGTAGTGGCTTGTGGAGTTGCCTGTCTTTTTCTCAGGAATTACCATGCAGTTCTTTGCATAGTCTTGTTGAATATAGTGAATGCCAGCACAATAATTATATGTGAGCACAGTTTTCAAACTGCCAAATATTTTTGCTTTATACTAAGTACTAGTACTAATGATCAGGTGCCAAATGCTGACACAAATTCACATATAAAAAATTATCGTGTGTAATTTTTTCTTGTAGTTGCTTGTGTTTCTTCTGTCAGCAGCACCTGTGTGTATGCACTTGAAGGTTAAAATTCCTCCTTAGAGGATTCTCTGAATAGGTGTCACCTGGGGTCATTCCCCTTCCAGAGTTCCAGCCCAGCTGCCCTTCACTTCTTTCTAATTGCTCTTGGTCTCAAATTGCTCACATTTCATGCTCTCTCTTTACCAGTTCCTCTCATCCTCTCTGGAAGCAAACTTTCTTTGTGCTTTGATTATAATTTGGATTGGTTTTGTTTCTTTTTAAAATTTTTAGTGGAGAAGAGGAGATAGCTGAGGCCTGCTGCTGCGGAGGTGGGGTAAGTAGAGAAAGCGGACATTGCCTAAGACTCAGCAAAACTTCTGCTGGATTCAGAAAGGATAATTGACTGGGGTCAGAGCTGCTCTGCAGCACAAAAGAGTGTGACGTACCTAGAATGTTCTTCAACAGACGGAGAGAAAACACATTGCTAAGTCTCTTGAGTAAAACCAGTAGCTAGTACTACATGAATATGATCTGACATCTTATGTGGTATTTATTGAATCTGATTACATAAATATTCTGATAGCACTGTGTGTTGATTTTTCTTGAAGAAAATGTTAATCAAAATAATCTATGGCTGTAGACTCCTGATGTACAGGAGCAGCTGCAGGTTACTCCTCTTTGGCCTTATTGTTATGAAGGTAGAGTGGAGATACTAAGTCAAAACTCAGGGTATTTTCTAGCCTTCCTAGCGCTAACAGCTATTGACTCTACAAATCATGTAGTCTTTGTTAGGATTTTTGCCTTGGACTGAAACTAGGAGGCTTCTGCATACCTGCTGATTAGAAGGCTCTGCTCCAGTATTTACGATTTAATTGAGCCTTTTGTAGGCTGCTGTATAGGCAGCACAAGCAGTGCATAGGTTCCTCAGGAAGGAGGGAAATAACTGTGCCTTAATTAAAAATATAAGTACTAGTATATTGTTTTAGTTAAGATGTGAGTGGATGTTTGACACTCTGCTGTTTGTGCTCCCTTCAGGAAGGTCCACTTTGCCCCTCTGGCCCATCCCTGCCCTGTTCAGAGAGATTTGCACGTACTTGTTCATATTATCTGTAGTAGTTTGCTGTGCAGTCACAATTCAAAGTGCAGTCTATCTAGAACCAGTTTGCATGATCACTACGCAGGGAAAGTGAACTGAATTATAGTGATTTTGTAAGCGTGGTTCCTGTGCACAAGACTTAGTAAAATACTTGATGAAATTACAGTTTATATCATTTTGTACATGATTATTTTGGAAATTTGTCTTTTGCTTTCCATATGCCAGCCACTGCAGTCTGGTTCCTCACCTTTCTTATCTTGCCAGCTGATGCTTTTTGCCCCACCTCAGTTAAATCAAGATAGCCTTTCCACCTGTGCAGGGGATCCCAGATGAAACCATTTGCTTTTTATGCTTTGAAGGCACAGTGGGAAACTAGAAATTGTTGGTTTATTGTTTCAAATGGTAACTTGCTGAGATTTTAATGGGGAAGTCCATCCAGGCTGGATTTGTTAGTTTGTTTTAGGCTGGTGTGAGGAGTTTAAGAGAATGTGTTCTTATGGGGTTGCTTGTTTTGACAATTCCTAACAAATCTTAAATGCTTATTGGTGTGTGTATAGGTTGCATTCATGTACTATGGGATACTTAATACATGGAAAAATAATGGTTAATATTAAGATAGGTCACAACTCTGACAGGTACACTTGTTACAGCGTACTACCTTTTCTATGGTGTAAGTACCTGTGACTGTCCTGATGTTTTTTCAAACAATGCAGTTTCACTTAAGAATAAATAAACATTTTTATTTTAAAATATAATTGCTTGTGAAGGTTAATCTGCTGTCTTATCCTCTTGCAGAGACATAGATGTACCTGTGTTAATTTCTTCCTAAATCAGTGAGGATAGAGGAATCTGGGGGAAAGTTTAGTGGTTTTAGTCCATTTTTCCTTGACTTCACCAGGCTTGTGTGCAGGGTCTGGAACAGCGTGGCAATGATCTAACACCTGCTGCTGTGAGCAGGAGGACATTTTGGCTGAATTCAGGCTGTATTTCAGGTGCATGTAAAGGAGCTTTGTTTCAGTTTTCTTGCAATCCAAGGAACCTCTTGGCCAAGCTCACTGCAGGGAGGGAGGTGCAACTCCCACTCAGCTGGTTTTTTTTTTTGCACAGTTAGTCCCACCTACCTTGTTGCTGTGGGAAACTGTGACTGTAGCTAATGCCTGGAATAGCGGAGCTGAAAGTCTGGAGTAATAAATGACAAACAAATGCAGCATCATCACTAGATGCTTCTGTCACAGCTAGCTCTTAAATTGCCAACAACCCTCCCCACTTCCAAACCAACAAAGAACGCAAACCAACACCTACCCCCCCCACAAACAAACAAACAAACTCCCCAAACAAAACTCGATAAACCTGAAACTATATAAAATTTCTTGTTCTTACAGTGCTTGTGTTCATGGTACAGTGATACACATCTTGGAAGCTCATGTTTATCTGTCAGTTTTGGAGAAAAAAAAATGCACAGTTCTTTAAAATCTCCGCTGTGCATATTCAACCATGTTTTGTAATGTTGAGATTGCACAGACTGTCTTTTTTTTTTTTTTTTTTAAAATTGCTTTTAGTAAACAGATGCTCTTTTTTCCTCAAGTCCATTGCCCTGAAAATTTTGCTGTTCCCCTTTGCTCTAATATTGATATTAAAAAGGCCTGTGTGAACAACAAATCATACTAAAATATCTATTTTGGAATTACTGAGGTTTTTAAAAACTCAATTGTTTGTTAAGCACTGTCAGTTTTAGTGGTTGAGCAAATCTCTGTGTGTCTTTTTGGGTCATGATGCTTCTGTTTTGAAGACTGCTGCTATTTCTTTTGCAGTTTCACAGAACTGTATTAAAGGAAAGTTGAACATCCCAGCCAGGGTATCTTTCTCATTCAGTTCATAGGGGTATGATTAACAATACTCTGTGGTCCAAGTGGCTCGATTGCCTTTTAAACAAGAAATATTGTGTATTTATTGGAGAAAGGTGCTCTGAAAGAACCACAGGGGGCAATGGAGAGGAGTAGGAAGGTAGGGAAAGCTGTGTAAGTGCTGCTGGGACCTTAATGGCAGCCTAGAGATAAAGGCTGTTGGTCAGGTGTTACCTGAAAGAGGTAAACTATGAAGGTTTTCCTTCTCCTGTAAATATTAAGGAATAAAGGAAGGACTGGTGTGTAATAATTGTCTAGTGTGGCTCCTCATGGAACCAGAGCTGCCTTTGAGGTTCCTGAACTGCTTTGTTCCTATAGACTAAGTCTGATCAGCTTCAGTTATTGTATTTTCTAAAAAAAAGTGCATGTTGCATTGTAAATAAGACAGTGATAAAAAAAAAAAAAGTGGATATGAGAAACTACTCATCATCAGGACTGTTGTATTGGACCAGACTAATTCCATTTACCCCATCTCCTATCTGACAGTAGCTGGTAATGGATACTTAGAAAAATAATTACATCTTTTCCCTGCACCATTAATGATTTTATATATAGGTATTGTACATCTTCTCAATTTTGTCTTTCAAAGTTGAAGCTTTCAACAATATAAACTTTTCCCCTGTTATCCTTGTTGACCTTCTCAGTGTCTTTTATCACTGCATTAGGTGTTTTTTTAAAGATGGGAAGATCAAGGCTGTATGCAAAATTAAAAATACATATTAACCATGAGTTTCCTCTTCAGCAACAGATTCTGTTAACCTCCCCTGCTCTTATGCAGGTTTCCAGCCTTTCGTGTGTTTGAAAAAGTTTTTATTTATTAGCTTCTTCACAACTTACTGCTGCTGATGCCTTTGGCATCGAAGTAATATGAAGTCCGTGTATGAGGTTAGGCTTTTAATTGTGGCACACATTTCAGGTATTGGTAATAATAATTTAATGTAAATTTCCAATATTTTTGTGTCAGTTTTTTATTATTACACAAAGGCTAAAAGTCATCTTAGCTTTTGTAAGAAAATTGCTGTCATCAGAACTTACTTTCCAAGTGTTGTTTGTCTTCTAAGCATTATTGCAAGATGTTCTCTTTGCTTAGATCTTAGGTCTGTGCCTTATTAGCAAAATACATAGATTCAGGGATTTTTCTTGAACGTTTGGTCATAAGGCTTTCCATTATCCTTTGTGTGTAATGGCTTGAATTAAATGAATGTATGTGCTTTTAGCTAAGTCCCAGTGGGGGAATATATGCATGAAAATAAATTACTACAGTTGGAACTAATTAATTCCTTGATTGGCAGATTCAGCAGATAAAATCCTGCATAGGGTAATGTGAAATGCCTTTTGTTATTTGGCTTCAGCTGTATCTGACCAAGAACTGCCATTTTAACATCTATTTTTCCACCTGACTTTGTAGCCTTTAGGCATGGACAGAACTGAACTGACAAAAAAAGTAAACCATGCATGGAACCAGGCTGGGGCCTGTAAAAGTTTCAGGGAGATTTGGTTGTTGCTCTGTCATAACTTGAGCTCCTGCTAAGATGGCTGCCTTCCCGTGACTGACAAGATTACAATGGTTTCCTTAATAGTCTGGAGAATTTAGCAAACAGCTGCAGATAATCCCTTAAGAAAATGTTCTCCCACTGAGGTACGCAGTGAAACTTGAATGCTGCAAATAATTTGAAAAAGATGATTTTTTAAATCATATTAATTCTCATTCTGCTTGTTGCTGCGTAGGTACAGGCACACGTTAGCATGACTAGCCTTCTGTGAGAGCTAAGAACAGCCTTAACTGGTGCTTGCTGGTTTCTTCTGGTAGATGCAACCACTGTGGGTATGAGATACACAAGTCCAGTGTCCTGGGGCAGGTGACCTCACTTCTGGGGACACTGGTGTGAGCTCATCTTTTGCAAAGCTCATCATCTGTGTTACTGTGTCTGCTGCTGTGATATCAAAAGCCACAAGTTCATCTTTTTCTGTGTAAATTTGATTCTGTGAGGCTTGAGGACATGCTGATACATTAATCTACCAGTGTGCTGTTTGCAAACTCTTAAGAGCAGTGCTCTCATTACAGCCGTTTGAACAGAGGCAGCAGGACCTGCAGAGTGAGAGTGAGCGAGTGAGTGTGGGTGTTTTGTTAATTAGTGTTTTGAGCTGGCCACTGAGCTCCCAGCATGTTAATGTGCAAATGGGCTGTGGCTGGAATCTCAAAGGTGGCTTATGTATCCCGTGTCTACATTCCTTTCTGTTGCTGCTTTTCTTCCTTTGAATCCTTCCTATGTTGACACTGTGCATTCAGGAGACAACTGAAACTGGCACTGCTGTATAATAAACCCCTGCATGGGAGCAGTGAAAAAGCTCCCTGTAGAGCATGGCTATTAGTTCCTGTCTTGGAGGCAAGGATGGAAATTAGGAAGACAGATTTAAAACGGTTTCACAAAGTTAAAAGACTGATTTGATGGAAAACAAACTCAGTGTGAGGAAATGATGCGCACATCCTCCTGCAGAAGGCAGAAAGGTAACGGCACTACATGTGTTATATAAACACTAAAGGGATTTATACTGAGCACATGTACAGCATCTTAATGAAAGCAGGCTGTATTGTATGGATTATCTCATACTGTACAATTACTATGTGTAAAAAGTAAAGCAACAACAATAACAAAAAGAATTACAGCATAGAATAAAAAAGAAAAAGAAAAAAAGCAAAACCAACAACGGAAAATGCAAAACTTGTTCTGGCAGGCATACCTCAGGGCCACAGGTAGGTTTGGGATTCTGTTATGAGGCTCTTTCACTTCTTTCTATTTGTGTTGTCCTCTCTATTTAGACCTGGAGAGATTTGTTGTTGTTGTTATCATCAGCTTTTCTATTTCCTACGGTATTACTCTGCTAAAATATTTAACTGAAATGGAGAAATATTTTAAAGTAAGAAAAACCTATTTTCAGTCAAATAGAAAACTAAACCACCCCTGGTCTGTAAGTTTGATAGTAACTATTTGTGTCTGGAAATTGTTGGCTGCTTGGCAGTGTTCAAAGTGAGTTACTTTCAATAAAAACTCAGCTTCAAAAGGCTTTATAACAACATGTGACAGTGAAAGGTTGTTCTTATCTTCAGCACTCGCACTTCTAATGCTTGAGTGTATCCTGCAAATTACCCGGGGTAGGAAAAAGAATGGTCATTCAGTGCACAGTTTGGTTGTCTTGGTTTTCAAGAGGTACCTAGCAATGGATAGTGGTGTTTATGGCTGTTTTATTCCCCTGGCTGATAACTGAAATTTTAAGTTGTTATGCAGTAGATTTCCCACCAAAAAAAAAAAAAACACAAAAAACAAAAAAACAAAAAAACCAAAACAAAACCAAAAAAACCAACCAAAAAAAAACCAACCAGACCAAAGAGCACATACTGGAATACCTCAAAGGAGGAGAGTCTTTCAAGCGTTTGCCTGCCGGCTCAAGCATCTCTCTGCATGGGGAAATGTTGTATGTAAGTTCAATAGCAGTTAAACCACCCGTTTTAGAAAATGCTTCCTGTTGTTCCTTGTTCACAATATCCTTGTTTCTTATCTAGGATTTCATGTGTACAAGAGAAAGGGAAGAGAGTACAAGCTGACTCACTCATGTCTCCAACCAAAGGTATCATTGTACTTCCAGTACAGTGGATCTCATTTCAGAATCTCTTCTCACAGAAGAGATTGTTTGTATGTTTAAAAAAAAAAAGACTGCCTGTTGTGATTCCCAGAATAGCAGTATTTCTCTCTCGCTCACTTTTTTTTTCCTCCAGGATGCCAACAGAGTGCCTATTTGGCTGTAACAAGTGGTTCAGCTTCTGTAGATTTGCTTTACCAAAAACTTGTACAAAGAAATTTAGTGGTTTACAGCTGGCCCTTGAATAGTCTGACATATAATAGTTTGGGTTAAAAACAAGACCAGTTTTGTTGTATGTATCGTTCACTCCTGAGACGTTGTCTCACGAGGGCTAAAGACAGCGTACTTGTACCACTGGAAATTTTACTCACTTGTTTCAGTTACATCACTGATATAATTGTTCAGCTCAAGGAAATAATGAACTGGTACTGGCTTCCGTGGGATTTGAAGATGACCAAAACCAAAGTGGCAGAGAAAGGTAAGTCAGAACACAACTGTCTGTTCATCTACATGTACAATATGAACTGGTCTCAGTGTTGCTGTTGTGAATCTGCAGTTATACAACATTTCCATGTCCCACTTTGGGTTTGGACAATTAAGAGTTAAGGAAAACTCAAATCAAAATAGGACACAGTCCCAGGTCTAGGACAGCATTTTAAGCACTATAAAGTAATTAGTTCCGTAGTCCCAGATAAAAAAATTTAATCTTTCTCTAGAAACAGTGCACTGTTTTACAAATGTGTTCATTTGGTTTTCAGTAATCCTCATCGATATAAGTACAGCAAGTGTTACACAGCGCAGATCCCTCCCCCGCCCCATCCTTGTCCTTTTGTCATAACATAAATCTGGAACGCAAAAGGCACCAAGCAAGAACTTACTCTAACAGAACTTCAATATGACAAGACAGCGATCAGAAATGATTACAGTGTTAAATATCATCCTAACAATCTGAACCGTTATTTAAAATAATTAATTTCTTAAAAAACAAATTTGGTGTTTGACTTCTCAGTAGTTATAAATCTGTCAAGGTTGAAATCAGCACTGCACATAGAGTTCATTTACAATGGTTTGAAAAAAACTGCAGCCTTTTATACATGGTTTATACAGGTTCACTTGTGTGTATGTGTTCTTAAAAAAGTATCAAAACTGTAGAACTTTCAAATATATTTACATTCATCTGTTAGTTACAGTGTTATCACATACAACCTTTTTTCATTTTTTTTTTTTCTCCACACACACAGTGCATGGATTTGTAGAAACAGGGCTTCAAACCTCGATAACTGGGTATCTATCTCGATCAGTTTTTCACTGAGTCAAAATCTAAAACTTGAATAGAGGGATGCTTGATTATTTATGTATTGTCTATGCAGGCCATGAAGTGTTTTCAGAGTGTGTATTATGTTTAATGTGTACTAGGTCTTTAGACACTTCCTTCCTTTTCTTAGTCAAGAATCAACTTCCAGCTCATATTACACTGTGAATTTATTCTAAAAGAAAGAAAAACAAAAGGAAAAAAACCCAACCAAACCTGTTCAGGCTGAGTTTCTTCTGCTCACTTGAACAGAAAAGCTTGGACTGGTGTAAGAACAGCAGGAGGGTTTCTCCAGGTTTCGGTACAGTTCAGGGAGGTTCTGGTCCATGATTCAATGGTAGGTAAGTAGTCATTTCCCATAGAATTCCCTGGGAATCTTATAGAAAGATGAGAAACACCTGTTTTTTCTGCAAGGTGCAGGATGACCCAGACAAAGATATTGATGAGTGTGTGGATTTGTAACCTCCTCTCACCTCCTTGCCCAGCGCTCTGTGCTATGAGACCTAACACGGTGCAGGTTGTTCCAGTGGCAGTAACTTGGAAGATAATTACAATGCTTCAAAGAATTCTACACATGGTGAATGAAAACACTGCCTTGAAGCATCACCTAAACTTGGACTAATCAGTGGGAGCAGGGGAAGGGGCAAGGAGGAAAGGAATTAACGTTGTTTTTGTGTTGGGTTTTTCTCCTCATGAGCCAGGTGAGAGAGCTCACTTTGGCTGTGTGCAAGTACACAGCTAAGTCTTAGTTTCTACTGATTCTAAGCTACTTTGAGAGATGGAAGATTTCTACTGGGGGAAAAACACTTAGATTTTCATTTAGAAACAACCAACCAACCTAAATCAAATTTGTACCAAGCTGTGAAAAGCAGCAATACAAAACTAACAAAAAAATTGTGTGCTTGAGGAGTTCCTCCTGGCTGCGATGCTATAAGTAGCTCTTCAGTTAAAAGCGCTGCAGAGGAATTTTCCTGGATAGACTGGGAAATGTAAACGCAACCCTCACAAACCAGTTTGGAAACATGAGTTCTGTTTGTTATGAGATACAGTATGGCTCCTCTTACTTAGTGTCTTTAGATTTCAAAGCAAACTTCTCAAACATCCAGTAAAAATTCAATTATCCCTAATTTTCATAAACATAGGCTAGTAGTTTTAAAATATATGTATATATATATATTTATATATATGTATATATTTATATGCCTATATATCTATCTAGTCTAGATAGATATATACACAGATAAACTATGCACAGCAAGCCAAACATACAAAAAATAAATACTCTCACTCCTCTACTATATTTACAGAACAGATCTTATAGTCCAGATTTTGTTAATAAATATTTCTAAACTGCCTGTACAGAAGTAGTTTTACTTATGTTGATGGATAGCCACAAAGCATATTCAACATATTTACAAAATATCTATAAATATAATCTTAAAATAAAGCAATAGCTACTGAACCTTCAGCCTGGCTGGTTATGTACATTGAGTTAGTAGCTCAGCTGTTGCTTATTCACTATCACAAATGGGTAGTGCAACAAGTTAAAACGTGTATAAAAGATTATACATACAAAACTCTCACATCCTTTGGATGTTTGCAGTTCATTATAACTTTGTGGTTACCCTTCTGCAACATAAATAACAATTACAAAGAAGAAGCAGGTTCTGTGATCCAAAGCAAACTTGTTCAGTGTGGTGTTTGGGGCAGCAACTTCATCCTCATGGCAGCCCATCGTCTTCTAAGCTTAATGCTACACGCTGTGAAGGAAAAAGAACCACACTTGAGAAAATCTGTGACTTGTGCTACTGTTGCTAACCTGATCTCCTTGTTCAAAATCTCATTGTTGTCCCTGGTGTATTGGTGACAAATCTATTTTATGCACTGATTTTTTTATGTCCACACAGGCTCACCCACTCAAGTGTTATTAAAGAGGTGTTGGGAAGTTTACTCCACCCATATATTACATGGAAAAAGCTCCTTGTACAAGATGACAGCTGCTCTGCTGTGATCTCTAGCAGGATCTTTAGTTAATATAGGGCATTACCTATATGCCTGCCTGCCTGCCTATAGAAGCTATATTGGCTTCACTCATTACTTACGGATCTCTAGAAATACAGTGCAGCTATAACTGCCAGCGCTTCATCTCGCCAGGGCTGCTGCTTTGAAGGAGGCTCCTTTTACAGACAAACTGCTGTGCAGAACAGGTTCATACACAGGACTTGCTATTAACATCAAAATAAGCACTTGCTTTTTGTAAAGCTTAGTCTTGCCAAGGCAAATTTCCTTAACTTCTTACAGAACCTCATTCATTCTTCCGCGTGAGGAACCTGACTCTTCTGTACACTGCTATGTTATACAAAAAATATTCTCCCTGGTTTGTAGAGAACCTCAAGTTATCCTTAAGATAGTTTAGGTACTGGTAGCAGTCTAAGCGCAGATCTAATGGAATCCGGTAGATGGTGAGTCATCAGCTGTCGCATACTGAGCTCTTGAGATAGCTGGTTGACTCTTGCTAGCTTACGAGGTACGTTGATCGGGACAATTATTCTTCATTTGAACATAATATCTTATTATATAGACTACTATATTCTAAGACAATTACATGAGCTGCCTGGAAGTTTAGACTTCTGCCTGTTCAATGATTATTAAAGAAGTTCTGGATTTTGTCATTATATTAAAAATAACTGACACTGTAATTGTCTGGAGAGAATTCTGTATATAAACTCTCAATAAAATTAATCTTCTTCATAAGCAGTTTCCTCAGATACTTACTGCTGGGTAGACATGTCCAATTTGGGCTGTCCGCCCAATGTGGATTTCATCTTCATCTTCCTCTTCTGTTGTCTTCCTATACACTGGATTATCAAAATTCATGCTTTTGGTATTCTTCCGTTTCCAGTTCCTCCAGATGAGGTATCCCCCCATGCACAGCAAGCCCATGACCACTAAGGAAAGGTGAAAATAAGGGCTGTTAACCAGTTTGTGGGGAGTGTGTGGATCTGCTGGGCTGTTCCCAAATACATACCCACCCTGGGACAATTTTGTGGCAGTCAGGCTACTTCTCCCCAGCTCAGCAGTTCCCAAACTCCTTCCCACCCCCAACCCTGAGGGTCAGAAGAGTGTATTTATGGCAGCATTTGGTATCGTCTACAAAGGTTAAACCACATCAGCTTACCAACAGGAATGACTATTCCAATAACAGCCGCTGTCACAGTCGAATCAAAGCCTTGGTCATTATTTGCATCTGTAATTACAGAAATAGTTCTGATCACTTAACTCATTTGCTGGATTTGAAGCTACGTCTAAAGAATGTTTTATGACGGTAACCACGTTGTTCTGCCTATGAGGAAGCCTTTGTAATCAGTCTACGAAAAGTTTTCTAATAAAATTATTACACACAAATCTGAGCTAAGCTGAGCTGTTTCATCTTGGGAACGCTGAACAGCCTGGCCAGGTCGCAAACTGCCCACAGGAGTGTGGGCAGGTAAGGGAGCTGCTCGGAGTGTCTCCAGAGAGAAGCTCTAACCAGAAACCAGTCGCTAACTGTACTTGTGCCTCTAATTTTCAAGCACAGAAAAGGAGGCCAGCTTTAAAAAATGTGACATTTAATGGAAATTCCATTCACGTATCAGGGGATGCTAAATAGTGCTCTTAAAAATCCACAGTAGAACATCACCTAGTACTGACACAATTAATGATGTATTGAGCTGTCAGAAGAAGCATGTAGTTCAAAGCCATCTGCACAGCTTTGCTTTTTAATTATTTTAAAATTTATTTACAGCTAAGGAGTTCTCCTACACATAAATCACTCATTGCTGCAGTCTGCCTCAGCATGCAAGAACGACCCCAAAACTCGATATTGTACTTCGAAGAGAAAAAAAACAATTATCGGGAGAAATAATTAAAAACCCTATGAATATACCTTTCAAGTTATATAGCTAAAAATGCTTGCTCTGAGCTTTTATAATAGGGGATCAGCACATAATATTTATTATTGCTAAAATATAAGGCATTGAGAGAGGGGCAACTAGCTGTCTTTTGATACACCAATTCATTGAACTTAAAAGGCAATTTATCATTTTATATACTTGCCTGTGGCAGATTGTTCTATTACATAGTTATTTACTTAATAATAAACCAGACTATTTCAAATGTGGACAATTGACTCACCTTGTTTCCATGGCTTATTAAAAAGCTAATTACT
The DNA here is from genome assembly GCF_037038585.1 of Patagioenas fasciata. NCBI lineage: Eukaryota > Metazoa > Chordata > Aves > Columbiformes > Columbidae > Patagioenas > Patagioenas fasciata. Next base: position 22,058,223 of record NC_092525.1, on the reverse strand, counting down.
GCATTTGAAAGAAATTTGCACAAAAACAACTTAGAAGAAGGAATTTGAGAGATTGGATTCTGCTTCCCCACATGCAGTCCAGAGTGCGCTGCACCACTGTCACTGCTAACAGGCACCCCCCTCCGACAGGGGTGGGTTATTTTTGCTTTCCAGATGCAATGGAAATCGCCTGTTCTGCTCAGTGAAATGTTGAGGGGGGAGAAAAAGTATTTTCCTGGTTTTAAAGTCATCTAGATCTGTTTGAGGTCTTGAATGACAGTCCTGAAGAGTAAATGTCTGCACTCGAGACTAGAATTTTTTTTTAGAGCGGGGAAAGGAGTTCAGCTTTTCTGCTTTGCCTTGGAAGCTCCATCTAGAGGGGTTACCTGTTAGCTCTGAGATGGCAGGTTAGTGTTTCATTACTCACCCATTATGTAGGGTGAACTTGAGGAGAGTCTATTCCTGCTCTCCATTGGGAAAGTCTTCTGATGTATAATGCAAAACTTCAAACCTTTGTCAGGGATCAGGCCCCATGAACGTGCAGAGCACGGCCGTGCAGAACAGACACAGCTTCTCTTGGGCTGGAGTAATCCCAAATGTTCAGCAGGGCTAAACCTGGACAGGAGGCATTTTTCACCCGCAATTTGTGCTCAATCACATTAATAATTAAACAAAATAGGTGAAGCCCATGTAGAATCATCCATATTACAGTATGCAGCACTACAAACAGCACTGAAGCTGGGATTAACTAGTATTAGGCACAAGGCAAGGACTAGTGTGACCCCTCAGAGCCTGATCTCTAGAGTCAGCTTTACGTGCTTTGGATGAAAACCTGACATCAGTTTCTTAACATCCTGAGTGGCTGGAATCACATCAGCCATCACAGCAGAGGTGTCTGCAGGAAGAGGACCTGCTGTTTGCGCTGCAGGATGTGCCTGCACCTCACCTGTTCGTAACACGCACGGCAGGTCAGGTCCCCACCAGCGCATGAGTTTTTGTGATATGGTCTATATAGGAAAAGAAAAGAGAAATCTCAGTCACTTACAGTGCTGTGATAAATTGCTGTTTCCAGTGGTCATCTCAGAATCTATAAGGATGGATGTGGTGGAAGGTAAATGAAAACTTGGGGTGGTAATCGTAGCTTCTGATGCAGCGTTGGGGACAACCTCGGTGGTGTTATTGGCACTACCAAGTACAGCTGCAACGGTCGTGGTACTGGCAGCACGAGGTGCTGAGGTTGTAGAAACCAGTACAGTAGTTGAAGTAGTTGGAAGATCTGAAAAACAAGAGCAAACATGAAATTGGGTAAAATCAAGTACACAAATCAAATCACAAATAGTGAGATAAATCTGTGAGGATTGTTGTGTTTACTGATTAGAAGCAGAAACCAAATTCCAACTCTATTTACCAGGTAGTCAGACTACAGAGTTCACTGCCTAGAGCTATGAAAACGACTTCCTGAAGTCAAGCTTTATTTAATAATCGTAATAAAGTACTCCGGATGGAAAGCACTTAAGAAGTTAAAACACCTTTGTTTTTGTTTTATTTTGTTTTGTTACCTTCAGTACCTCAGAAGATAATGAATTTATAACAGGAACTATTTGCATGTTAGAGAAAAGCACATTGAAGCCACCTGCCTCTTTAGGGTATTATCAGCAGTGACTGTGGCCTCTCCAGATCCAGTATCTATAGGGCAATAATGTGACAAATTTCAATGATTTACTGACCATTCACCATTTTAGTGCTGGGCCTTATCCCCCCACTTTTGTTTTTTTTCTCTTCCTGCTGTGTCTTTCTCTGCTTACACTTTCAAAACTAGTCAAGTTTTCAATAAAGGATACCACAATGCTGTGTTCAGAAGGCAGCAAGTCTGTAGAATACAAAAGCTAACGTTTGTGTTCCACCATCAGGAAATATATTCACTGTAGGTATGATTTCGTTGGATTAGTGCAATAGCGATGTGATTGTATTTACCTTTGTAACATTTTTTCATGTCAGGACCCAGCCACATGTTGTCAGGACAGGCACATGTGTACTTGGGAGAATGGGGAGAGATCTGAGGTGCAGGAAGACACAAATACTCGCAGCCTCCGTTTGGCTGGGGGCTGAGCTCACAGGAATCTGGAGCTGTGGAAGGATGGAAGAAAAGAGATTTTTCTAATTATTGTTTTCTTGTTCTTGGCACTCCCTACCTCAACCAATAGGGCTGGTTAAACATCTTTACACTGGAGTGAAACCTCACACACTACCATAAAAACTGCCCAAATACATATATAATACATATAATGAATGGCAAGCATCACAGTGACAAGACTAACTCACTGTTATCAAAGATGCTGATTAAAAAGCTATTAACAAATTGCAGGCTTTTCAATTAATGCTGCTCCTGAATTAATTATGCAAGAACTTCAAACATTAAGCAATGATTTCACATCATTACCTGTGCTTTCTCTCTCATCAAGAACCACCAGGAAGCATTTAATTCAGTAGCTCAAATAAACCCGATTTAGGGCCAATGTGCCCTGAGGACACGTCTTACCTTTGGGCTGCTTTAATTCATGAAACACCACGATGTCATGAGGATTATTAAGATTTTCTGCCAAAACAGAAATGTCCAAGCCACTCAGCCTGTTTGCGCTGAAGATCGCTTCATTCTCCAGGTCAGTCCAGAAGACCCTGTCCTGCAGGAAATGCACAGGATTTCTGACCTAATCCAACTCAAGTTGGATTAAACCCCAGCAGTCACAAAGTCAATGTGCTGTGTTCCTACCCGGGACACCTTCGGTTCATGCTACCTCTATCTACAGCTTTTTTCCTTTTTTTTTGGGCACTGTCATTTCTAAGGTTCCAAAGCACAGCAATCCTACGTGTTTATAAAGTGCTTAGTAATTCTGAGGAGCTATGAGACCAAAATGAGGGAGCAGAAATTTGGTTAAGTACAAAAGATGGGGTGGATTTTGAGAACCAAAAGGCCATACTAGAAACTTTCGTTATCTCCACTGCAAGTGGCTTCTCCCTTCCCTTGCTAATAGTTCTGGCCTTTGTATGGACAGTTGGCTCAATTCAAATCAAGGGAAACCCATCTTCCAGTTGTGTGGGAGGCGTTACGCTGGGCACCACCTGCCCCTCACGGATGCACTGGTGCTACATGAGGTAAAATCATGAGACAGTGCATTGCTCCTGATGAAGGGCTTTAGAAAACAATTTTCCTGGATGAACCCACACCAGGTTAATCCATTTCTACAGCAGCAAACACCCTCTCTGAGCTTTCTGTGCTATGCAAAAGGCAGAACTTTTCATTTTGAGGAGCTTTGAGACCTCTTGCAGTCTCCAGTCTGTTCTGCATCGGTTTTTGACTCTTACCTCAAACACGGCCAGGCCAAAAGGATGGCTCAGATCATCAGCAGAAGAGATCAGAACTTTTCTGTTGCTGCCATTGACATCAATGCAGGAAAGTGAATGCAGTTTGGAGTCTACCCAGTAGAGACGCTGATTCAGCAAATCTGAGAAGTGAAACACAATGAAGCAAAATTACACACAGCTCCTGCAACTCTCTTTCTCTTGCCCAGCATCTTTTTCCTGCTGGCAGCATGACTAATCTCTTTATTATTGGGCTTTTTTTTTTTAAACACTAGTTCTGATTTTGAATCAGTGCCCAGATATGCTGGGATAAGACCCTATAAATAAGATTAAAAAGGAGGAACATTCTGGGGTGTGTGTGTGGGGAATGCCTGACTGACAGCTTTGTGCGATGAGGTTCTTTTGTTACCAGGAGGAGCCGGCCAGCAGCAGCCTGGGCTTCCCAGAGTGACTCCATCAATGCCTGAGCAAGAAGCTTCATCTCTCTCAAGACTATTCAGTCTTCGGCCTCTTGCTGGAGAACAACAATTGTGATTCAAATGAAAGATCTCTCCGAAGGAGCTGTGTGATTTACACATTTTCAGTGAAGAAGAATCCTGGGTCCAGAGACCCTTCTTGTGCTGCAGTCTGGGGGGACACTGGTGATGGGGACACTCCCACCACAACCAGCAGGGTTTTGGGGAGGGAAGGATTCCATGTTATTTAGAATGCTAAGCACTGAATTTCTCTTCCCAGAGCAAATTCACTCATTTTGGATTACATTCACGAAACAGAATGCAAGTGGGTGAGTGCCAACATAAAACAAGTTCTGTAATTAAACCAGTCATTAATTAATTTCTTAATTACTAAAGGATAACATTATTTGCTCACAGCAGTAGCACTTCAACACTGTGCAATGGTAGCAGCATTTTCCCCTAACATCCTTGTCATGGCCAAAATTTTCACATATAAAACCAAGCAGAGAACCTCACATCTGCACAGCGTCGAACACCTACAGCTGTAACTCCAGAGGAGGCTGTTCCCTCCTGCTCCAGGAGGGCAGGAATCCTCCTTTCCATGCCTGCAACTTGGAGGGGCAGCAAGAACGACTGCAGGATGCAGGACATGGGCCAAGATGGGTTCCCTCTCACTACTCCCGCCAGGAGCGGCGGGGCAGGTGTGTGGATGGGGAACGGGCTCTGGCGGGCTGTGTCTCTGATGTACCGTGCATTCATCAGTCCAATGAAGTATCTTGATGCTGCTTCTGAGACAGGTCCAGGTCCAGAGACACCAGCAATGAGGACTCTGATGCTTCCTGGACTTCCAAAGGGTTGTTGCAGCTCTGCATCCTCCCCTAAAACTTCCCATTGCCTTATGACACACCTAAAAGCAACTCGGATCTTCTGCAATATGAGATTCTGACTCTGGCAAGACTTACTGTCTACGCTTGCTACTGAAAAAACATTGCTCATGTTGGTGAGCAGTAAGTGACAGAGTATTTGCAGGATTTGTGTGCAGGTGCCTTTGCGCATTTACAATTTTGTTTTCTTTTTAACAATAAAAATCAATTTATGCCAGCCACAGTGGATACTGTAGCTCTAACCTGGGCACTTACCAAGTGTGATGCCATTTGGCCACTCAATGTTGTCAGTCACCAGCACCTGCCGTCCCACGCCGTTCAGGCCAGCTTTCTCAATCTTAGCTTTGTCTCCCCAGTCAGACCAGTACATGAACCTGAAAGAGATGCAAAGAAACAGTAAACTGGAGTCTAGTGGGAGAAATCTGCACTACTAGTCGGAGTAGGAGCTAGTGCCCTGTTCTCTGATTACAGCCTCTCAGGGCACTTCAGGTTGCTCTGCCACAAAACTTGCACCAGAATGCAAAGTCTCACCTTAGTAACCCCAGGCAAACTGTGTCCTGGTGTGTCTGCCAGGTATGGGGACGTCACTTCTCCAAGCAGGCCATACTCATGTCAGACAGACTACTTCATTTCCCAGCACAACCTGTGTGCCTGGACCAGCTCAGACCCACTCAACACATGACCTGACTGTTCCTTTCAGAACTTTCTTTAACACAGTGGCCTTGCAAAGAGGTAGCTGAACCACCTCAGCAGTCCAAGTTAAGTTCGATGGATTCATCTTAAAGGGCATCTGAAGTCTTCATGACATGGGAACCACCCACAAGTTTGTAGGACAGGCAGAAAGAAGACTGGAACATCTTTGTACGTGAACGGAGTGTCTGTGGGCTTTACACCTACCTCCGTGTGGGATCGACAGCAATGGCTCTTGGCTCACTGAGGTCTCTGTTGAAAAGTGTCCTCCTCCTGCTTCCATCTGCGGTGGCCACTGAGATGGTCTTGTTTCCGGAATCTGTCCAGTAGATGTTTTTATGAACCCAGTCTATTGCCAGACCTTCAGGAGAGTTCAGCTGGCTGTCTATCAAAATCACCTGCTCGGCTGTGTCACTCGCTTTGTCAATGTAGGCACTGCAAAGACAGGACTGTCACTGGACTGACAGGCGGCACAGAGCGGGCTGTGCACACGCGCGTGCGGTTGGACCTCGGACAGCTGAGTGCTGAGTAGCACCACTGCAACCTTCCAGAAAGAAAGTGCACGTGTGGCAGCATGACTGACACAGAAACCCTTATGGCTGCATGCTGCAGCCTGCTGCTTTCTCCTGCAACCTGTTTGTATTTCCCTATATCTGCACGACAGGTGTTTCTGGAACAGGGAACTGTCATTTTATTTTCTACCTACTTCCTCCTGTAACTGCCCAGTTCGGCAAAACATTTGATGTCAGGCATGCTAACTTCAACAGCACCAATTAATGGGATTTATGGACATTAGAAATATAATCTCCAGTGCTCTACTGAACAGAGTTGAACTCAGCATGCAAATAAATGTGCTTAAATGTATTGCAGAATTAGGACCTGTGTAACTAATTATAATTCATCAAAGGAATTCATGGAGCTGTACTAATTTGGCAAGTGATCTCATTAGATACAAAGAAAATGGTCACTAAATACCAGTGGCAGCCTCAAAATCTTTCAAAACGTTTATGTAAGGCAGCAAATGCCACATGGACGTTTCATAGATAATTCAATGTTGCTCCTACAAGCACACAGGCTGATTCTGCTCTGTTGCCCCAGCATCAATATCAGTCACACTGAGTGAACTGAAACTGGAGTTATTCTGAGTTTAAATCGGAATTTCTAAGAGCTTAGCCTGGCTCTTAAAATAACTTGGTACATCTTAAAGTTACAGAACAGCAGAAAGTTTCTGCCCTCCTGAACATCTGAAACTGCAAGATGGTTCACATTTCCCATTCACTGGCCATCCTGCCTTTGCTCATGGAATGGGAAGGTAACTCATACAGGAGCTGAGCTCTTGAGTATCAGATTAGAGACTTGGAAATGAATGTCTAAACCCAGGAATTCTGGACACTGCTTTATGGTCTGTGGCCCAGGCTGGAATGGCTATGCAGAGTCAGTCTGGATTAACAGGACATTATTGTATCTTCACTATAAGAAATGGGCTTGGTTTCTATATGGCCCAACACCAAATGAACAGTGTCACTGGCGTTCTGCAGAGCATGTGACAATATTCCCCAAACTCTGTTATTTCAGTCTGATGAGCACCACATGTTCTAACTACACAACTCCAGGTCAGTTAATTCCTCCCCAGTGAAATAGCCGTGTTCAATACTTCCCATCACCACTGTGGTGAGCTGCTGTGTTGTACCCTCAGTGTGACCCACTGCACTGGTGGGGAAGACAAGAGAGGCTCTTGTGGCTTTCAGAATGGGAGGGCTGAAATACAGGTGACATTTCAATTCTCTCAAGTAACTAAATACTGTAAAATGTCTTCTGACATCCCAACAGGTACATCACCTCAATAAAAGAGGATGTGGAAAGGCAAGTGAGGTAAGCATTAAGAAAGACAGGATCTCTTGCCAGCAATTACCTGCTGTACCATCGTTTTCCCCTTGCAACAGCCTCTCACAACTATAGACTTCTTTGCCCCAGAGGACTCCTGCAGGTGGAGTCCCATTCTCTGCTGGAAGGACCCGGTAGCCTTTTGTTTAGAAGTGTCTGATATTAGTGACAGTAGCAGTATCTTGAACAGGAACATTAATTGTAAGAAGTTAAAATTGCACAGCTTGCTCTGCCACTACTTGTGTGCTGAATACTCAGCACAGCCTGGGCAAGTTTCCCTGCCAAGGGCATGGGAGCCACCACAGCCTGCAGAAACCCCAGCTTGGCTCCCATGCACTGAAACCAATCAACCTTTGCCTGATCATTAGCTAAAATCCAGAACAAATCACTGTAGAAGCTGCAATAGAGTGCAATAGCTATGCAAATCAGAATATACACGGGGGATTTTCAGTGCATAAATTAAATGCATTTTTGAATAGGCACACTCACAAGCCCCAGTACATAATATTGTGATGGATACCATAAAAACAGCTGAAGGAGGAAGGAGAATGAGAATTACAGAATGTGCATTGTGGTCAAATGCTGTCAATTTAAATCCAGTCTACCAGAGGCTACTGTGGACAGCTAGTATCTGCATTGCTACCTCCTTGCTCCCACCATTTGCATCCTTTGTGCTTCAGATGCCAAGTTCTTTGCGGTTTCATGTACAGCAAGCGCACAGCACAGCAGCAGTCTCATGCAGCGTCGCTTAGCAATATTATGATTCTGTAAGCAAGAGTTTGTGTAATTGCACAAATGCAGCAGGATCTGCTACTGATGAAAAGCCTTCCTCTGTGATCACACTAGGTAACTGTACAAACCCCTGATTTCTTTATCAATTCCTAAAAAAAGATCATAAAGTCTGGGCCACAACAGCTAATCCAGTAAGGGAAGAAAAGCCCTCAGGTTCATCATACCCTGCATTGTTCTCTGCAGACTGTCCTTAAGGGGCACAGATTGAAGTGTAGCTTTGGAGAAGTATCAAAACACACATCGTCTTGTGCTCCTTACCTGTAGATTTTTCGGTAGAACAAATCACACCAATATATTCTGTTTGTTGCGACCTCCACGTCCAGTGCCACGACATTCTTCAGCATGGGAATGATGCGAGAGTAGTCCCTTTTCACTAGGTCTATCTTACGGACCTCATGGCGATTGGTGAAGATTAGGTAGGGACTCTTGCCTACCACAGAAAAGAAGCGCATTTGTCATTTTAGCAGCTAACCCAAGAGCTGGATTCAGCTTTCATTTCTCAAACAACAACAGAACTACCAGTCACTGATATTTCTGCTTTGTAGGAAAGCTTTACACCACACAAGAAGCAAGTGTAAATGGCTTCCAGAGGCAGAGCTATCAGATGGACATGGAGGACCATACCACCTCTGTCGCAGCACAGCAGGACACTGTGCACACCATATAGAACCTGGGAAGAAAAAGACTACAGGGATGTGCAGGATAACACTAGAGAAGCAACTCTGTATTGCAGGTAACTCACCCTTGCCCAAGAAACCCACTATTTCCATTAAAGAAACCCGCAGCATGGCTAATGCACAGTTCAACTTCCTGTCCCTCTGACATTAACATTCATTTTTGCAATAGCATTGAGCAAACTGCTGCTGTTCACATTGGTATCCGCATAAGAAGCTGGGAGAGTGGAGAGGTGGCTAAACTGCCGTGCTTTACCCGGGATGTTTTCTTCCTTTAATACTACTACCACTGAATGTTTTTAATAACACCAGTCAAGAGACTTTCTTCTCTAGTTTCAGCTTCAAACAGCCAACCAGTGACTGTAATCTTGCTCTGTACAGTTAAAATATTCTGATCTGCATGATCAGTAGTTCTTGCCTAGAGATGCATCTGCTATTGCTGCAGCAGTTCTGTGCTACTTGAAATGAAATGTCTTCCCTTGCTTACTTTGCTAGTTTCCTTTTGTTTCTGTTCCCCTAGCCTCAAGCTCTGCAAACATGTTTTCTTATCAGAGTTGTGATGTTGAGCAAGCAGAGTTTAAGTGCCTGTGGCGTTGTCTTACCTACAGCTTTGCAGTTCTTGGATAGGGTGTCCATCTCATATCCCTCGTAGCACTCGCATTTGTAGTCCCCCTTGTAATTAATGCAGATCTGGCTACAAGCGTCTGGATTCTCACATTCATCTATGTCTGAAAGGAGTGTTTGAAACCCATCAATAACTTGAAATCAAACCATCTGTGATGGAGCAATGCTGAAGTGAATATAATCACATCTCTGTATGGTGAAACACAAGGGACTGCTGTTTGCATGTAAATTACCTCCACACGTTTTTTTATCCAGAAGCTTGTATCCGGGTGGGCATTCGCATTCATAACCGATCTTCAAGTCCTTGCATATGTGTGAGCAACCACCGTTGTTCATAGAGCATTCATTAATACCTGGAAGGGATATACAGATTATCTATGACAAAGAAGGGATTTTAGTTGTGAGACTGAATAAAAGTAAGAGACGTCCTCAGAAATTTTCCCATATCTATCAGCTTTTGGTAGCCAGGAGCTGGCCCCACAGAGCATATGAGTGACTTCACAGATAGAAGCCACCACCACATCACTTCCTTGCTCTTTGTTATTCCAAACCAATGCTGCAGGATCCTTTGGACTGAAAGCTAGTGGCTGAATGAACAGGGAGCCCGGGAGATACAGCGTACGCGAATCTCTGCATCTCATCCCATCAGAGAGCTGCTGCTTTGAGCATGTTCTGCCACATCTGAGAAACTTCCAAGGGACCTAAGGGCTCTCTCCAGGAGACTTCTTCTTCCCCATGCGCTGCTTCATGTTGACTTTTCTGAACAGTCTCTCTGAGCTTTAATAATTCATGCTAGGGGAGTCTCATCTCCCAGGGGCTAGCTATTTTGAAATACTGTACTATTTTCCCATCTAGCTCCAAGGAATGATCTATGTGAAAATTCCAGAAAACACCGAAGTACAGTCCGGCAGAGATATTCCATTAGCTCTGGGATAGAGTCCTCCCACACGACACTGCTGGCAGCCTGCAGCAGCCCAAGTGTGCCGTTTGTGAAGCAAGAGCCCCCATCCTCTCCCGGGTCCCTCTCTAATCCAAGGCCACCTCTCTGATCCTGCTTTCAAGTGCTGAAATGAAAAACAGACTAAATGGATCCTTGTAGCTAGAACTGAATGAGAGGTTGAGGAAAGCTGCTTTCCTGTCAGAAATAACATTTCTTGTTGTAATTAACCTACACAAGGTGAAGAGAAAGTCCTCTCCCTAAGTAAGACTGCTGAACAGAAGCTGTGGGATTTCAGGGATAGTGAGCTCTCTAGAACAAACAAAACCTATTTGCTTCAATCTATAATGCATTTTAAAGGCAAATTTTTCATTTATGTTTTACTCCTTGCTTCCTTGCACACTGCAGGTGAACAGTACAGCTGAGTCACTAAACCAGTGGTCTTGGAAGAAAATGAAAACAACCACAAGCCAATTAAGTCAGTAGGACCATGCCAGAAGGAACCCCATCTCAGCTCTGGGATGCTTTTACCTTTCTGTCTGAGACACACACATACAGGTATCAATACATTATTAACAGAGCAAGTTCACCAGGCTCCAAGAAGGTGTTCACAGAGTCACAGCGTGTGTTGTCACTGTTCAATTATGTTTAAGGGATACCATCCATTCCTTCAGTTGCCTAGGTCTCTAGCAAATTAGGTCATAAACATGTACAACTGCTCTCTGCAAAATAGTGCTAAGGCTGTTTTGACTAACAAGCAAACCCTCACTCAGATGATTCCCATGGTTTCAGAGGTGCTTTGTGGAATGGATTTAGAGACCATAAGTGCTGGTTCACTTGCTGCATTTCTTAATGGGAGCTGAGGAGGAGCCAGGCAGCAACATCAGCCTGTTCTCTTTCTGCTGGGCAGCTGCTGCCCATTAGCCAAACTTCAGCAGTACCCTCACTGCTTGCCTAAAACATGACAGGTGATGTTCTGTCTTCCGCTGTGCTTTTTTGAGAAATCTCGGAGGGCACAGCAGTGTCTAACACACAGCCAGACAGGCACACCATGATGAGGAGCATGTCCTACATGTCATGTGTGGTTTACTTGTGCGTGGGTGTTACATTCACAACAATCCATACCATCCTGCACTCTCAAAGAGTCCTTTGGGGGCTATTCTCTGTTCAGTTTCCTAACTCAAATTACATTTCACTGTCAGCCTGGCACTGCACCAAGTCAGCCATGGAACCACTGTAAAGTTGAGGACGAGGCCCAGCTGTGCCCAATCTCCTAAGACAAACTGGGCTGCCAGCTTTATTGGGAGACCTTCACAGACAGGCAAGTTGCAACACCCACTCAGAAAGACAGGGAGATGTGGATTAGCATGGAAGAAAGTGAGGGCATACTGAAAGCACAAGGTAAGAGTGTCTTCACGAGGCATACACACACACTTCTTGTCTGACACAGAGGAGAGACTGACAGTTCTTCCTGAACGTGAGTTATTTAAGTGGCAGGCACTGAGCTCCATGCTACTGGTGCTCCATGTCCTGGAAGAGATGCCTGTCTGAGACCTTTCTGCACTGTGGAGAAAACCAAATGTGTTTGAGCAATGCTCCAGACTGGGGCTAGTGCCCATAATGCCTGGTGGGAAAAGAGAGAAGGGCTGCTCTGGGGAGAGTTGCACAGCTCTCTGGAGCAGGCTTTCTGTTCTTCTGACTCTGACAGGCCTGATGCAGACCTGGCTCTTGCAGCTTGTGCATTCTCACCAGCCCAGAGCTGGCAGGACGCTGCAGAGAGCAACCTGCTGTCATTTCTAAGGGAAGCAGCGACAACATGTAAAACCCTGAAATGGGTAAAGTCATCTCTCAGTGATTGCTGCCACTCTATGTGTTTTCACCTTCAAAGCACGTTCCCAGTGCTAAATTTTTATGATGTTATAATCACTTTATGATTCAAACATAATTTAGGCAATGAGTCTAAATAAACTGGTCTGTGCTGTGGAGGACACCGGTATGTGCGGAGAGGGCAAATTCCTGGTTCCTAGTCCCATGCTCAATCCATACATCCCTCCAAGAATAAAAGCTGAGCTGAGAAGGGCACAGTTCAAACTTACAGATGATCAGACAAGGCTACTAATTATATTCATATGCAGAGTGATGAGAGAATAAAGGCAAGGAAAGAGAAGCAGAGTGAGAAATAGCATTAGCAGCTACATGTGGTTACACTCAAAGCTGTGAGCACCAGATGGAGGAGAGGGGAAACAGTTACAACAGGAGCAACACGTAGAAGGCAAGTACTGTACCACATTCTTTCAGAGGCTCGTCAGACCAGTCCCTGCAGTCTCTATGTGAATCGCACACTTTGCCTCCGTCAATGCACTCTCCACTCTTACACTGAAACTTGCTGGGACTTTCACATGCTGACTCTGTCATGTCGGGCAAGAGAGGAAAGCAACTAAGTTAGACGAGGCTCATGACAACAAAAAGCCTGACATAAAGCTTCAAGAGAGTGTCGTTAGCAGAAATGGGATGGGATTAAGCAAATGAACATTAAGCCTGAGTATCATGCAAGGAACTTTTCAAGTCATGCAGTCTACCTGGTCAGCACAATCATCTCTCCCAAGCAGCCCCACTGCTGGAATGGCTTGAAGCTCTGCAGAGAAGCAGCCTGTCATGGCCAGGGGGAGCAGAACAGCCCTCTGCCCTTTCCAGCTCTCGCAGGCTTCTACCGTGGAGCATGAGGAGTGCAAAGCTGTCTGTACGCACCTTGGACGCAGCCTGCCTCATCGCTGTTGTCAGGACAGTCGTGCACCTTGTCACACTGCTTTGCTCCATGGATACAGGTCCCATCACCACACTGGAATTCATCCGGCCGGCAGGTTACCAGAGCTTTAAGACAACACATTCAAGCATTAGCTACAAAGGACTTGAGCCTTCTGTGCAGTCCCTTTTAGCCACATACCGCTGACACTGCTGGAGTTTCGCATCCTCTGTTGGCAAATGGCACACAGCTCTGGCTCCTTCCACCAAAGCAACAGTGGCAGCAGCTGCCTCAGCCACTGTGCTCCCATGTCCTGTGGCATTCCAGATCACCCTCTATGTCCTTGGGAAAAGCACCCTAAAGCTCATATGAGCAGAATTAGTCAAAACAGAATTGGTGCAGGCAGTGAAGCTTCTCAGATGAGACAAGAAAGCAAGCAGGCAGCAAAACAATCAGCAGTGGAGCCCCTCTGCAGTCTTCAGTCTTATGTAGGAGGCCAGGCTGCTTTCCAGCTAGGTGTGCAGAGTGGCACTGGGTAGGCAAAGGCAACTGCTTCCCAGCTCTCCTTCCGTCAGAAATATATATTTTCAGATATATTTCAAAACATGTCCATGCTAAGGGCATGGGCAAGAGACATGTATTGACTCTCTCTGCTAAAGCCAGTGTGGTCACAACAGGGAGAACGCCAGCAATACAGACATGATCATTGGGTTACTAAATGCCCATGATCTAACAGCCCACAGGAAGACAGAGGAGCTTCACTGGACTGTGGCTTGGTGTTTCTTGGGATTACAGGCCAAAAACATCTCCACAGTGTCAGGCCAGGTTTCAAGCCTGAAGCTCATTGGCCCAGGTCAAATTATTAAAGATTCAGATCTGATGAACAGCAAAGCTGGGGAAAAAGATAAGCCAGCTGCACTGCCCATACTAAAAGCAGTCGTGTTTCCCTTACCAAGGCTACAGTGAGCGAGAGGCCTCCCTAGCTGGGATCAGCCTTGTGCTGACAAAGGGTATAGGCACTGGGCTGCAGCCTGTATTCACTGGTGATACAGGCTTCTCATTCCTGAGAGACATTGTGTAGCTTACTGCTGAGGGGACTGTCTTACAGATGTTTTCTTAAAATCCTATTAAGACAGCATGCCCTGGAGAGCTCTTGATTCTAGCCTTTCCATCTTGCTGATTGCATCCTAGTATCATACAACATAAAATCACTGCCTCTGAATAGCTAGAGGAGGTCAGCACTGATGTTACTACATGGGAGATGAGAGCTATGTGGCAGACCTTCCCTGACAATTTGACAAAATGGTTCTAATATAAAAATTACTACTTTCAGATGACCCAGGAAGAGCCACAGACATGAAGTGAGTTAGTCTCAATACCAAAAAGTATTAGTTGCACAAAGGCTCAGCATTACTGGTGATTGCATCCCACAGGATGTAGGATCCAGATTCATGACTGCTTAATGGGACTTAGCTCTAGTGCATCTTCAGCTGGCGAAGGGCACAAGAGACAGGAAAAGCCACAACTGCAGGGCTGGTGGGGGAAGGGGGAAATCTTGCCTTTAGCAATACGCAGTATTCACATGAGGAAAGTTTAGAAATAGCACTGTTCCTCCGAGAGGAAAGCCATGTGCACTATATTCATAAAAAGCAACGAAGTCAGAAAAAAATCCCAAGCAATAAACTTACTTATGGGACCAGCTGTTTTGCCACATTTCAGCTAATAAACCCAGGCACAGAAATGGGAAACCTCAGTGGGACATCTGGGACAGCAGCTCCAAAACTAAGCATGCAGGAACTGCTGCTTCAAAAGGAGAAAAATGAAGGAGAGGAAGAAAGCAAGCTGTGGTCTGGGAGAATCGCCGAGCACCGATCTGGAGGTGGCTCTGAGAACTCCTGCAGGGAGGCAGAGGTGCTTCTGCCTGAACTCTTCCTGCCACGTACAACCACCTGCCTGGAGAAGCCCTGATGATGGAGAGACCACCTTCCCCCCAGGCAATCTTGACCTCTTCCAGGCTAAACCTTGGCCATTGCAAACCTTCTGCTACTGTTTACCAGAAAAATCCCTTGCCACAATTATTTCTTGTGTTTACCCCCAACATGGAAAACAGTTTACTTCACCTTTTCTGTAGGAACTTCCATATGTGGAGACAGGAAAGGATTGTCCTCCATTTCTGACTGTAAGTATTAATGCCCCCCAAAACAGTAACATGTCATTAAAGCCAATGGGGGTCTTGTTTTCTTTGAGCAGAAACAGGTCTCCAGTTTATCAAATAAATCTGCTTTACGACAGCTATATATTTGGAAGGCAGCCGTGACAAAACCTACTAATTGTCCTCAATTGTAACCTTCACAGCTCTTCTAAAAAGCAGTTATAGCTCGATGCTAAGAATAGAAAGGTTTCTAATCCTAAAACAAATAGAAATGAAGGAGAATTTTGCAGGAACTGAAAAGACAACATTGCACAAGCACCATAAGACTGAGGGAAAAATCACAGCACAGCCCTTAGCTTGGTTGCTACAGGGACTGCAAAACGCAGGTGTGGGACTGTACAACATTATTGCACAAAGCTTTTGCTTCAAGAGAGAGAAGTTTGGAGACCTGGCTTGGTTTCCTGGCTCACTTCAAACTCCAGCAGAGCTGTGGAACTTCAGACCTTTGAGAAATGGCCACTGACCCTCTTGAGACATTTAAAAAGAGCAGATACAGTAACAACTCTTACTGATCACAAAGATAATTAAAATGCATATACTGCATTTCTATTTTTTCAGTGTGCATTTTTCAGTAGAAAGAGAGAGAATGCTGTATTTATACCTGGCCTGGAGAGCATACGTTTGAGGGGAGAGGGCTAGGAACTTTGTTATCCTGAAGCCGGGACACAAACCCATCTCAGCAGCGCTGGCAGAGCCGACAGCAGGCTGCCGTCGGGGCCATTCCCAAAGCACAGCAATATCCCAAGGACAGGGAAGAGCTGTGCTGTTTATTTGCACAAGATGTTCAGAAAACTGCTGTGCTATTTTGGAGGGTTTAAATCAGTGAAATCTTAGCAGTTTTATGGCCATCTCCCCTGTTCCGCAAATCAAATACGAAACAATCTACCAAAGCCCTACTAAATTAACAGATGCAATCAAACAGAAACATTTCCCATTTACAAATACTAGGCACAAAGCAGTATAGCTCGAATTCAGCAGCAATATTCCAGATGCCAAGTCTGAGTCTATCTTCTTCTGTTTCCCTTCCCACCCTGCCCCCCTTAAATGAACTTAATCTCAAGAAAACCCAGCATTTGCAAAATGCATCAATCCCATTTTATAGATAGGGAGGCAGAGGCACAAAAGTGTGAGGTCAGGTCCCAAGTGATCTGTTTTCTGACTGTCAGTTGTAGGCATTATTTATCTTTCCTCCTGGATGCCGTAATGTGAGTTGCAAAGAACCTTTTAAAATATAACCATTCCAGATTTGGAGACTAATTAACCTAATGTTCATTTTATAAATATATATACATATTTAAATATATATGCTAGGGAAAAAAACCCAACCACTCAGTGTTCTCACACAGCTTTCCTGAAATGACTCATTCCCTCCTATTTATTTTCTGTCTTGCTGCCAAAACCCGTTCATCAGTTGTCACCCTTTATTTCTGCTTTATTTGCTTATCGCCCCAAAATGATTATAACAAACGACTGGTGATAGCCTCATGACATTTTTTCTTTAAAGCATTAGCTCCCATCCCTCTGTTCTATACAATGCAAACCCCACACGATTCCCATTTGCAAGAGAAGACATAGTGCTGATATCTGCAGTTTTAATCAAGTCAAACCTACTTGTACTTGTGCCATCCCTGTTGCTAAGGGGATGAAGCAGTGTCTTGCACCTGTAACTCCCTGAGTGCCATGCGATACTGATCTCAAAAGGAGAATTTCTGGAGAGGAAAAACAATAATAAAGGTCAATCCCTAAATGCTTCAGTCCAACAGATGAACAGTGATGCTGAGTTTCAAGAGCTCTCAAATGTCACTTTCTTACTGCAGGCATGTGCACCCGAGCAGCAGCTGCATTTAGGATGAGGAAGCAACATCATTTTTGACTCTGACCCAGTCAACCCATCAGCTACACGAGTGCTCAGTGCCACAAGTCCTCTCCTGGCTACTACCTTACACATTCTCCTCCCAGCAGTGTAAACATCAGCAAGCTTACACACCTCTGTGACAAAGGGGTGACTCTTAGTTTGCACAGGTTTAAAGGGCAGACCCAGGCACTCTGACGGAGCAGCACTGCGGTAGCTAGAACATGGGGCTTTGAATCCCACTGTTACCTGACCCGCAGGACTGAAAGAAGCAGAAGCAGCTCACGTGCTTGTTTCTCCTGGGTAGATAATCTGCACATTGTGCTGTACTGAGACTTACTGGAAAAACCCTCGGGGTGCTAAATCTCTGCTAGTGAGAGATATAATTGCCTCAAGTCACTTCTGCCACATTTCCTCCTTCCTCCACTGGTTGTCAGCACTGTGCTGTGCTGCAGCGGTGTTCAGCTGCATCCTCTGCCCCAGGGAGGCTGCCCTTGGCATATCTGGAGGTGCTACTCGGTGCAGCTGCTCTGTAGCTGAGGGATGCTGTCAGAGCCGTGCTTCTTTTGGGCCTCACATCTCTGCAGTTTGAGCTCAGCTGGATATTGCTGGTGCCTGTCAGATCAAGGAAAGAAGCTGGGGAACAGATGCTCCCTCTGCCTCAGCAAGGTACATGGGCACAGTCCCACTTCTCTCACCTAGCAGAGTGTCAAAGTAAACAGGGCATGTAAAAGACTTAAAAAAATTCCTTTCAAGTTGAACAACGGGGGGTTGAAATTTTAGAGACATTTCATCTGAAAGTGCTACCTGTAAGCTGCTACCCTCTTCCATCACTTGGAAGCAGAAGGGAGCTCACCTTTCCCTCTCCTGAGTTGTCTAAGCTCAGCCATCCTGCCAGGTTGCCATCACTGCAGGGAATGCAACCTGCGGGACAGAGAATCCCCTGCGCCAGACACTGGTTCTTCACCTGAAGAAATGTGGGCTTATCCACAGCCTTCTGTTTCAGAGGGGACACAAGTACAGGATTGAGTACAGGAGGTCTCAGAATAAAAACAGGCACCAAACAACACGAGCTGCCTCAGGCAGTGCTGAACATCTCCACCAAACATGCTCCTGCCCAGCTTTCTTAAAGACACACTGACTTTGTCTCCTGGCTTCACTCTTCGTGCAATGCTTCAGACCCTGGGAGTACTGTCTGGGCACCTGCTGCCCAAGAGCTCTGTCAGCTCCTGTATCACCTTGGAGATGAAGAAAAAGACATCCTACCCAATCCATCCCTACTTGGAAGGAGGCTGACTGATGATATCCTTATACCTAGAAGTCAACACTGCTCTCTTCCTAACAAAGCATGTTTGGCTTCTCCTACTCTGCTCTCATCTCTCTTTTAAGAGTCTTTGGCCCTATTAAAGGCACAGCAGCTCCAGGGTTACCTGTGGCTCATTCTCCTCCTCTCCTGCAGTGTAACCAGTGGTGTCCAGAACTTACCAAATCCTCCTCCTCCTGCTAAAGAAGCCACTGAATTTACATCTGTCTCTCTCTGCCTGGGAGAGAGTCTGATCCTCTGCTCTTGACGGGCATTCCCACACAGCTGCTCACCAGTCCAGACTTAGTGTTGTCATGGGTATGAAAAGACAGTACTGGCTGAAGTCGTAAATTCTTCTAGGTACCTTTGCAAAAATGTCTGGTTTCTGCAGCTGCTTAGTGCCTTTCTCCCCAGAGGTGGCCTAATGTCAGAGCTGCTAAGTATACACAGCTATGTAAATATTTTATTTCATTTCAATCTTATGATTATGAATATTTTAGTAAAACATTTTGCTCTTATTTTCGTCTTTCTCTCTCTCCCCTTCCTCAGATAAGTGACCAGCTTGAACAGTTTAGTGGCTAAAAATGGATGAAACATTCAAAATACCAAGCACACCAACACCACCATGTTAAATGCATAAAACCAGCTGAAAAGAAATCCATTATTTATTAGTTCTGTGCCTTTATCAAGCCAAGCTCAAAGCACATTTCAGACTGGATTCTTCAGAGGTGCTGCTCTTGACTGCCTTGTTCAGTATACTCTAACTTCAGAGGGAGAAAATTCATTATTTTTTTTCTGATAATCATATATTCCCTTTAGCATTGCAGCTTCTAACCTCCACGTGGTGACCCCACCATGCAGCCTGAGGGCTTTGAACATTTTTCCCATTTTCCATTCCTTGTCTTTCTAGTGAAACAGATCTCATCTGAGGCATGGTACCATCCAACAACTCTCGCACCTCCTCTCTGAATCCTCAAGGAAAAATCATAAGAGGAATCTGGAATATACCTGACCCTGCTGGTTGGGCACCCAGCTGTGCCATTTGGGAAACAAACACTCCTTGCCAGGTGCACAGGTGCTGCACAGACATCGAAGACTTGCCTTAAAACACAGCCCACAGCAGCCTTCTGGCCCCTCTCCCCCCAAAAGGAGAGCCCTCAGCCCTGCCCTGCCCCTGCAGACACTCACGGCAATCCTGCTCATCAGACTTGTCCTTGCAGTCTTCGTCCCCGTCACACTTCCAGTTCAGATGGATGCATTCACTGTTGCCGCACTGGAATTCATGAGCCGCACAGGTGTTGAGGGCCTTGGTGTCGTAGCCACATTTCTCTACAGACTCGTCTGACTGATCCTCACAGTCCGGCTGGTTATCGCAGACCCACAGCTCTGGGATGCAGACGCTGTTGTTGCACTGGAACTCATTGGGGTTGCAGGTCAGAGGAGAGCATTTTCTTTCATCGCTGCCATCCCCGCAGTCATTGTCACCATCACACACGAAGATGATGGAGATGCACGACTTGTTACTGCACTGGAACTCATTGGGAGAACAAGCTTGGGAATAAAATCAAACAGGTGAGCTGTGAGGTCTCCAACCTCCCCATCCCCACTGTGCCAGCTTCAGGCATGACTGAGACAGGAGGAGGGCGAGGGCATAAAAGCATTACCTTGGCTGTCCTAACCCAAAACATTTTTCCCAATGGTAAACTACATGGCAAGAAGAAGGTGGAGACATGGTGGTTTTCTCACTGCTGCGCCAGAGGATGCAACCTCTATGGGCCATGGGCAGCCCTAAAGAAGAAGGGGCAGCAGGGCTGTGAAAACTGCAGGTAGGAAAAGCAGGGGGCCAGCTGCTGCTGGTGTTGGGGCAAGAGCAGCCAGGCAAGGCCCAGTGCATGGGGTGACAGCACAGAAAGAGCAGGGAGATCACAGTGCGTGCTGGAGGTGCTGGCGCACGCTGGGGGACTCGCACAGCGCTTCGCTTTGCTCCGTGCTGACATTACCAGCTTTCCTGACTTTCACAAGCACAGAATCAGGTTTCAGGATTTCACAGTGTGCCTGGTTTTGGACATATTAAGTGGGATGTGTAGGGTAAATATTTAGTGAGACAAGCATCAATTTAGCTGCAATCTGCCAGTAAGGCCCTTTACAACACACTGAATGCCTTCCCTGGAAATCACAACTCAACATTAACATACAAATGAGGCGTTTATCAGATCAGAAGCTGAGTGGAGTACTCTCCTCTGCAAGCCTAATGGACAGCTGAAGCAGAGAAGCCTGCTCAAATGAAGCTTTCGGGTACTCCAACAATATGCAGTTCATGGTCCCTTGATTTCATCAAGGTGTGGGGGAACCAAAGCCCAGGAAGAAATTCTCCATAAGCACTTTTAAGTAGTTACTTATAAAAGAATTCTGCTTCTGCAGTCTCAGTTATCTACAGGAAACTGAAGGCTTTCATAAATTACAAGTACAATAAATATATACGAATAAATTACTTTTTTTTTTCCATTGCCCTTGGGAGTCTTTGTCTTCAGAAGCAGAACTATTTACTATCAGATCTGCAGAGCTGCTATGACAAACCACACAGTTCAAAGGGAAAACAGCAGAATTTCTGTAAAGGAGTTGTCATATCCCAGCTTTCAGCCAACCAGGAACACAGTGGTATTTTACCAAAATATGATGTCTGTTTTATACCTGGGAATGAAACCCTGTTTATCTAGCAGTTAAGAATATGTTCACTTGTACATGGATACTTATTTGCATTCTAGCTTGCAAACTTTCTGGGCTCTATCTGTTAACCTAAGCAGCCTGTAGTTTTACATCAGTGTGACAATATACATACTTCTCCCCTGCCCCGGGTCTGTGCTCTGTTTCCCAGATGTTACTCTGTCTACCAGAGTAACAATCTGCCAAATTAGAAGAAAGAGAGGTTTGCCTTTCTTGGTACAATACTACCATGCACTGGCGACAACCCAAGCTCCCTCCAACAGGGATAAATGTCAATGAGAAATCTCAGGTGCACACTCCTCTGTGCTCAACTTGACATCAACAATTAAATGCAACAGAGTGTGGTCAATGAAGGAGCACCTAGTGTTAGACAGCAAAGTATAGTCTGGTCCAGGCAGGTTACTCAGGCTCCTTCTGTACTAGGTAGAGTATTTTGGATGTAGAGAGATGCTCTCAGCAGGCAACTCCTGCCACCTGCCCTGGGATAAGAACTGTACCTTGGAGGGGCTAATGTTTCTGCTCTCCAAAGAGAGGGAACTGAGATCAGAAAACTAATATTAGGTGATGAATACCTCCCATAAGGACCTAAAATACAAGCAGTCTGGTGGAGAAGCATCTAAAAAACCCCACTTTTGCACGGCAGAATTGACATCATTTAAATGTTCTGGTTTTTAATCAAAACTCTGCTATTTTTCTCCATTGAACATAATTTTCTAACCTTATCCCAATAACTTGAAATAATCTATTAACCCTACTGATAAGTACACAGCTATATAACCTAACCGTTTCTTCAGATGATGCACAATATGGAACTGCCAAGTAGGGAACAGTTGTAATCTTACCAATCTATTTTAAAAAGTTAGTGAGAAACAGGAATATTTCCAGGGCTATGTACATTTTCTGTAACAGATCAAGGCTGAGATTAAATTGCTTTTCTGGCATTATTTTGATGAAACTCAGAAACAGATCAGTGAGCAAAATTTTGCATAGTCCTTTGATGCCTAATTTTTGGGCAAGGTTGTAATGAAATGCACACTCCAAATGTGCATTAATTTCCTTTCCCCCAACTGTAATGAGCCCATCGTTTTCTCCCTTGTTGTTTCCCTGGTCCCACCTCCACCCCTCCTTCTGTCTGTAGGCATTCCTGTTCAGAAATCTGCTGCACTGGCAAATTAGTGACTGACAAACATATGTGTGGGATTCCAGACAATGCAAGATTGCGAAAAGCTCCTCCTCTGCACCTATTAATCCCAGTACAGATATAAAATTACTGTTAATTGCAGCCAGAAAATAGAAGCAGTTCAGCTTTTGTAACCTCTCATGAGGACTTTCTCAGTGAAGCTTGTGAATTACTGGCTAGAAAAATCGCGTGGTCATGATTATTTTATTTCTTTTTAAAAATTAAATTTAGTGTGATGACAGCACTAGAGAATACAAGTTCTCCCTCCGCTGAACACGCACAGCAGTCTGGCTATTGCTAACTCCCCCTCCCCACCACCGCAGCCCTCAGGTGGGATCAATTTGCAACTCACTCGAGCAGCTAAAGCCAGGGGCGGGGGCACCGACACCAATGGGACATCACTGTCATTGGGACAAGAGCAGCCCTTTGCGCTCGGGTCTTGCTGCCTGCAATTACAGCAGCCATACGCTGCTGGGGCAACCAGTAAGACTGATGGGCAGCTACCACTGGGCCATGACAAGGAGGCCACTGGACAACCACCACAGCTGTCAGGGGCCACTGCAGTGCGTGCACTGGCAGCCAGTGGCTGTGCCACATAGTGGTCCCTCACTACAGAAGGCTGCTCAAAGCACCTCCTGGTGAACTCAAGAAATAAAAATGCCCTTTTCTTCATTTACAGACCTAATGACCATCTTTAGGCCAGCTCAAATGGGACAGTTCCTTCTGGGTCACACATGCTTACAGCAGAGGCTTCTGTCTCCAGGGGCAGCTGGCTCTCCTGATGGCCATGGGAAGGCAGATAACATCCCAATTCCCCTCACCCTTCCATTATCCTCTCTAACAGCTAAAATCCGCGGGGCATGCTAGGATAAAGCAAAGTCTGCAGCTTCCAGCCACTCAGGGACTTGCTCTGGCATAGGCAGGCAAGAGAGGAGAAAAGCTGCTTACAATCCCCCCTGTACCTAGGCAAGAGCCAGCACAATCGTGCTCATCAGGATCCCTGCTGCACGGTTTGGTGCTGGTTTGAAGAATCTAATAAAAAGCAGCACAACAAATTATCTTTCGTAGCACCTGGAGAGATGAGGATGGAGAAGTAGAGTCCCAGGGACAGTTTACTTCACATTTCCTTTCATAAATCTGTCAGCGTACCTACGTACTCCCATCACTACAGCATTTTGCTGCCTTCAGAGCATTTCAGTACAAAATGTGTGAATAGCAATCAAATGATCACTGGGGTATTTCTTCTTTGACTTCAGCAATTTGTTTGCATTCTCTGATTTTGCTACCTGTCCTACTGTAAGCTTTTTTGTGCAAAACAAAGGAAACAAATATTAGCTTGTTTTCCCCAGTGCCAAAGAAATTAATAAAAGTTGTACTCTAAGGTGCAAAACCTACTTCAAATACAAAGTTATCCCAGTAGAAATCCTGGAAATGTTTGTCAGGAAGAAGTGTTTAACCAACAGGCTTCAAAGCAGTAAACAAGAATAATTACAAAAGCAGATTTGCAGAGTACTGTAATCTGTTAGGGTTCTTCACAGTTTTAGGAAGCAAAATATCACATCTAAATAATACCATACATGTGCTTTGGCCTATAGATAATATATACCAGAGGTGTTCTGCATTAATTTTTGCCTTGTACTATATGCCAAAACATAGAGCACAACTGTCAGCTTTTGCCTCATAGCTTCCAGCTGCAATCTTGTCACATCTCTTGAGGAGAGCGGAGCAGAAGCAGACTGTGGATGGAGGAAGCTAAAAAAAAAAGGGGGGGAGATACTGCAGTTGTGGAGTTGGCGTTTCAGAACTGGCTGGTTCTCTTTTGCCTGAAGCCAGGATTTAACCAGAGGCTTTAGTGAGCAGTCTGGTGCAGCAGGGACAATCTTAATTTTTTGGTGCAGTGCCTGAGCTAAGATAATTCTACCACATGCTTTTTAAGTGCTTATAGAGAAAAGTAGAACACTCTAAAGATACATGGCAGTCTTTGGGAATCGTAATTCCAAAAAATATGTATTTGTACATAACAACGTTTCTACAATGAACATCTCTACCAAGCATGGATCCTTAAATCTGGATAAATCGCAAAATATTAATTAAGCAGGATATCCATCATTAATAGGAGTTGGGAATTATGCACAATGGACTGTAACTGCTGCCACTGCTCATCTTTAATTAAAGATTTTCTAGCTTTCCCGTAAGAGTTGGATATTTAATTCATCTCTCTTCTCCAAAAAAAGTCAGTTCCACTTGAAATCACATAAATGACTTAAATAATGCTAATTTGTGGTAAAATCTGTGGTGAAGTGGATAACAGCAATTACTGATGCTGAAGACAAGAAAAGAAGATGAATTATTACTCTGCATTTTTCTGAGACACTCCCCAAAGCAACTCAAAAAAAAGTGTGGCTCAAAATCTCTTGTTTGCTTAAATCTGATAATGGATCATCTAAAGAAGGCAAAGGATGATCTGCACATACTAACATGTGCATTGGGGAGGGAGAGATCTGCCGAATTATCACCCCTTCAACGCTGCCAGGAGATGCTGGTGCACTTCAGAAACTCACCTAAGCTGCGAGGTTTAGGATCTGATCTCCGCATGGCTGCAGGAGCAGAATGCCTGAACTCCAGCTGCCCAGGTATTCTGCACCAAGGGCAAACCCAGCCACCACAGCCCACATACATTAATCCCTGAGCCGGATCATGGATAAGGAGGTCACAAAGGCTAAATTAAGTTGCAACTTGCAGGCCAGTTACCACTGTTGTCATCACGTGGGTTTTATTTAACTATCATTTATTATCAGGTTTAATTGTATCTAAATGATTTGTTTTGTCTGCAGACAATTGGTGTGCTTACCAAATACCTGAATATTTCATACAGATCTTCAGTCAAATACCAGTCTTTAAGGCATGAATTCATGCCTAGAAGGACAAGTTTCCACACAGAAAGCTGCACTCCAGGAAGGACAGCAAAGATCCACCTTAAGTTCCACTTAAATATGAGAAGAAACTTCTTCACAGTGAGGGTAACAGAGTACTGGACCAGGCTGCCCAGGGGAGTTGTGGAGACTCCTTCTCTGGAGACATTCAAAACGTGCCTGGGCACGTTCCTATGTAACCCCATCTGGGTGTTCCTGCTCCAGCAGGGGGATTGGACTGGATGATCTTTCGAGGTCCCTTCCAATCCCTGATATTCTGTGATTCTGTGACAGCAAAAGGGATGGAGGTAAATGAAGATGACCTTGAAGCGCATTGCTCTGAAAAAATGACAGGCCTCCCATGGAGGGAATAATGCAGCTGAATTGCAGTCTCACTACTAACACTGGTTGTTGCTATGGTGATTGATTCCGAAAAGCCCATATAGATGAAGACTGCAGAAGGAATAGTAATTCCTGATATTGTTCGAATCACTAATGTAGCTAAGGAGCCACCTCACGCACTTTTTGCAAATTAGTATTTGCATGTGCTCACTGCTTTTGCCACACTGCTCCCCTCAAATACAAATGAGTTATTTTTCCATTCTCTGCAGTAGTATTTGCATAATATTAGTTAATTATAATGGAGCAACCAGATGTCAAAGACCCTGCTGACAAATAATAGTTGGTTCAAAATTGTATTTACTGATTTAGAATATATTTCCTGAGAATCACATATTCATCCAAAGTGGTTTAATTTTCTGAAAATCTAATTAATTATTACCCCACAATTTATGGATAGAAGCAGTTTATGTACAAAAGGTATGTACACTCTGAATTTCTTTGCTGTCTTTAATCTTAATTATGTGCAA
Organism: Patagioenas fasciata; assembly: GCF_037038585.1. NCBI lineage: Eukaryota > Metazoa > Chordata > Aves > Columbiformes > Columbidae > Patagioenas > Patagioenas fasciata. The sequence goes on along the minus strand of NC_092525.1, from coordinate 22,032,149 downwards.
TAAGGTTGCTAACTCATACTTGCAGTCTCCTCAATTTTCTTCATACCAGGAAAGTGTTATGAAGTTTATCACAGGTGACTGAAAATGACCTTAAAATAAGAACAAGTGAGTGCAGCGTAGTGGGTTTAGAGGTAAAATAAAGCAGCTTGGGAGAAAAAAAAAAGTCTGGTCAGAATGCCTGAAGTCGACACTGTGCTGCTTTTTGATAAAACCCAAGACACCCCACGGACATCTTGTGGGAATAAAGACATCATTATTAGTATTTTATATCCTGATAGGAATATAATCAGCTGAATCAGACTGGAGACGTTTGGTACTAGCCAAAATTTAAATAGAAAAAAAATATGCTGGCATGTGTTCAGTGGGTTTCTTTTCTGACTGAAAATTGGAACCTGTATGGGACAAGCTCAGTCCTATTCCCTTAGACATGACTTGCTTATTAAAATGGCAGTTTTACAAATTATACCAATTTGGAAAATCCCTCAGAAACATCTGATAACATCCATAAAACTAACAGCTGCTCTAATATTAACACACAAGATTCTGTATTTCTGAGGGATATACAAACATTACTGAGGAGGGCCTTGGTCCTGCGACAGCATACACAAAACCCACGTTACTGTGTACACAGACCTCTCGGATCCAGCGGGACTCCTGCGGTTATGAGGATTGCCTGCACAGAACTTGCGGCATGACCAGGAGTTAATTTTGCCATTGCAGAGTTTAAAGCACAGACACTTAGCTAGGAAAAGCCTGCTCCATAGATGTCACCTTCCATCACTTTCTGGTTTCTTATGTCCAGCTCAGGAGACAGATTTCATCAGAATCTTAAAAGCTACAGGGATGGCCCCAGTTTAACCAGTTGGAAAGCTCAACCATTGCACCAGTATCAATCAGGTCTTTTACACTGCCATAACTAAGAAGGGAATCCTGGAGTTCCGTAACAACCTACAATACTTTATTGAACATAGGTAAGGGACTAGGGAGCAGCAAGTCACACAACAAAGCTACATGCACTGCTAATATTTGTGCAGCTACTCTTACATCATGAAAACTGCGCACACCTCAAATGTGCTCATAGGAAGAAAAAAATCTTAGAATTAAGTAGAATTCTTTGTTGATGGAATCACTGCACAGGCCCATCTGTGAAAAATAGAGCAAAGAAAACCCACACTGGCCACCCTTAGGATACGTTTCTGCACCAATGGGCCAAAGAAGTAAGGCAGAGAGAAAAGCCTGGCTGCAGCGTGATAATCTCACAGCTACAGCAGCCGAGGGCTCTCGGGTTTTAACTCAGCTGAGTTACAAGGGACAAAGCAGTGCTCATATTGCAAACAATGCGGTCACTGCCCCATTAAATTTCCACTTCCACTAATTTACTGTGCTTGATGGGAATTCTCTGTAAGAGGAGAGATTTCCTCTTATTGCAGTTTGCTTCACTACTAGAGTTAAATGTTCATTACATTTAGAACACGGCACTATTAACTCTTCTGGAGCACAGACGAAACAAAGCAACACTGAGAGCTGTCACATCTCTCCTCGCTTCCCCTGGTTTACCCAACTATTCATTACATTTCTGTAGGAACACCGATCCAAAGTGAATTTGAATGTAGGTTCAGTATCAACGAAGAAGATGCTTTTGAAATAAAACAGTTTACAAGGCAACTGAGCTGAAGGGAGAAGTACTTTAAAAAAGAAGCATCAAAGATACAATGAGACAACCTGCAGAATTCGGTGTAGATTCAGGGTTACAAATATAAGCACATACTATATTGACCAAGTCTATAAAGACAAGAGCACTGTGGTGGTTTTGGGAGGGGGAGATATTGACAGACTTTTCAGGAAACAAACAGCCCCTAATTATTTTCAGTTATGTGATATTAAGGGGCACAGCTATTATTTGTTGTAAAAAATGTACCCACGCAATGTATCCACAATTCCATAAAAGAATGACAATAATTTTTAGAAAAAATGCTTTAGATTTCCTAATCAAACAGAAAATTTAAGCACTGAGTGACAGTCACTGCAATTAAAAGTGTTAAGGGTCGTGTCTTAAGTGCAATCACTTTGATAGTAGTGAGATTTCTACGGCATTAGGATCTGCCCTTCAGTTTCTACAGCTTTGAAATAGAAGGCAGCACTTTGCCAGATCTGGGCTGAGATGAAGAATCAATTGTACAACATGAGCAATTATTTTAAAGTTGCGGTAAAAAACGAAGTGCATTGAAGTGCATTTTATTGTGACCTAAACCTTCCCAGTTAGATTTTATCAAATAAAATAATTTATTTGCAGCATATAAGTAAAGTTAATAAAACCATTATATTTTCCTCTGTACGAAAATAACGTGTCTCAGACACTAAGATAACTTTCAGATGGTGTTTTATCCATTAACATGACTCATAAAACAGACCTTTTTTTGATTGTGCATCAAGCATTATGTGGTCCTTTCCTGCGTAGGACTGCACTGAGTTCAAGTGAATTGATTTTGATTCAGTCTTCAGATCATATGCTCAGGAAGTATAACTGTTAAGCACTCGTTAATTAGCGTAGCGCATATGTACCCGTGGCCACTGAAGGATGGAACTCCTACCCACGTCTCTGCCATTGTAACACAATCATTGGCACTGACAGTTGCAGAAGATTTCCCTTAATAAAACTACACAGATCCTTGCTTTTTGGATGAACAGGCTCAGAATTATAGCTCCATTCTTATTAAGAAAGCACTTCAGGACCATGAAATACAATAGTATTTGGCAATAAAAGATGCAATTTCTTGACTATTTCAATGCAAAGAGCTCTAACTGTTGAAAGGTAGACTGCCCAGAAGATAAACATTACTACAGGCCAATTTTTGCTCCTCTGACAGTACAACATGTGAAACTGGAAAGAAGAATCAGAGAGAACTTCTCCAGCTAAAGTACAGAAAGAACAGCAGGGCAAAGCTTTTGTGTGTGCGCACAGGTAACATGCAGTCCAGCAGTATTAGGCTTTTGTTTTAATTATCCACAAATATTTGTATAAAACCAGTTCTTTCATACCACTTTTCCACAACTCTTTGAAAAATTATCATTTGGGGTGTGTAGGACTCGTGTGTGTGTGTGCCTGTTCTTTTTTAAACCTAAGCCCAAGAGACAGCAGGAGGGAAATCCAAGCCATTTTGCCATAACCTTCTGCAGGTAGAGCCCTGGCAGAGCTTAGGTTGTGGCTTTAGGATTTAATTCTTGACTTAAACAATGACTATCTCACCTCTAATCGTAAATTCATGCAGTATTTTACATTTAAGTACTACAAGCATGCAATATATTAAAAATGCAACTACCTTCATTTTCCCTGTAAGAGTGCAATTAAAGGTAACTATCAATCTCATTTTCCTTGCTGTTTCATTCTGAAGGTACTCAGGACAAATATGATTATGGGCTGAGATTTTTCCAAAATAACAATGGGGATTTTTCTGCAATTACTACTGCTTTCGAAGGAGCTCTAATACTTTAAGCAGTGATAAAGTGGCAGCTGTACATGTTTAATTTCTGAGAGCCAGGGCATAATGCGCAAGCACTAATCCCTCCAGCTGTCCAGTAATTAAACATCATGTAAAGCCCAGAGGATATCATTGCTGTGCTACCTTATCTTATTTATGAAGGACTTTCATTTGTTAAATCTATGGTCATTTTCTTTCCACTCTTGGAAATAATTGCAGATTCCTCCACCATGGCAAGTGTACTCAAGTTACAGCTACTTTCTATAAAATGACAGGAATTTCAGGCTAGCCACGTCTTTTCATCACACGCTGAAATAATAATGAATAGTGATAGCAGAAAAATATTTTTTGTACAGGCACAAATGCAATACTACGGGCTTTAACCCCAATCTCAGGAAGAACACGTGGCAAAATCTGAGCCTTTGGGTTTGATTTCTGTCTGAGCTGACTGAGGAACAGTACATCATTGTGCACCTGGCCTGCTAATGAAGGTAACGAACAGAATTTGTAACTGATGAAAACATGTATTAGGCTGCAAAGGAAGATAAAATGAGTGCTACATTATCACCAAGTAAAAAGCTCACAGTAGGATCTGTGGAGATTTGAAATCAACAGAATCAGCATGGTCAGCTCCCCAGAGGTAGCACTTGAAGTGCAACTCATGCAAAACACAGGTACCTTTTACTGCACGAAGGAGAAAATGAGGCTGAGACAACATGATGCTCCTCATTGCTACAGGACAAGGATAAAAGATGGTAAAAGAGTTTAACTGTCAACAGAAGGGTCACTTCCTGTGAGTGTAGGTGCAGGAGCAGCGTGGAGGAAGGTGACTTTAAATCAGCTTTGTAATTTCCCCACTTCAGCCGGCTCATCATCAGGTGGATCTGCCAGAGGGATCAGACCAGCTTTAGCCTTCTTTAAATTCTGCTTTCTGCCAATAGTTCTGGGGTGACTTGAGGGCTATTGAGGAAGGCACTGGAAACAGTTGCCTCTGAAAGTTTTCTGCACTTGGACCTTACAAGAAAAGGACCCCTCACTTGTAAGCACTGATGGTTTTTATGGAGAATCACATCTGTGCCTGGAGCTTTGCCAGGAAAAAGTGAAAAGCTCCTGCCCTGAGGATCTTGTAAGTGATATATATACTATGGATATTTGAAGGCTGTGAGCTATGACAGCAAGGACATGTGGCTTACAGCTGAGCAAGACTGTGCTTACTGTTGTTTCCCGTATTAATTTAAAAAGAACTTTACCAGTTTGTTTTAATCTGGCATATTGTATCATAGGATTGAAAATCTAGAACTAATTCTGAGATATATGGTCAGCAATGAAAAGCTGGAAGATGAGGGTCCGAAAGAAGATGCTCTCGCTAATGAGGCTGTCGCTGTCACGGGGCTCCTGCAGAATTTACTGGCTCTCACTCTTGGACAACTGTACGAGATCAGTATGTCTGTTGCCTGCATAAGTTCCCACCGATCACTGTCTCTGTACCGCAGCTAAGCAGAATAAATAATGGTATGGGAAAATAACTTCTTATGCCATCATTGTATCAACGAATACATCATTTCAATGTGTTTGACTATTGGGAAGGGGAAAGTTGTGCACTTGCAACTCCTCATCTGCAGGACACAATTTTCATACTGGGTGCAAGAAGTGGTCCAGGTGAGCACCAGTAACACAGTCAGAATTCTGAGACAGGGCCAGAGCGTTGCGCTCTCTGTTGACCATCCCAGAGTCCCACCAGAGGGAACAAGCCATGTGTGCATTGAAGCTGTGCAATGCCCATTTCGGCTTTTCCAGGATGGTAGCTCTTCTGTTTTAAAGCCAGGATGAAATGCTCTCTGCATTCCCAAGCAGCTGAAAAAACACTTGTTAGAAAATCTCTCTCTTGGCAGAGATGTAACAAGTTCTTCAGTAGTTAGTAAAGCCCAGACTGACCCTGAGTTGTGACACTTTAATTAGAGTCTCCCATATTAAATTTCTCTTTTCAGTCTCAGTAAATGCATTTCTAAGCTTGTCCAATCAATTGTGACGAAGGCTAGGTACACTGGGAGCGCAAAACCTCAACCGGGGAATAAGAAAAAGGAAGCCAGCACTACCAAGCCAGCAAATTCAAGACTGCTCTTACATTATTAACGGTTGATGTCTATTTTTGAGGACTAATCCTGACCTATGACTGCAAAACACTTAGTAGAGACACAAATTATTTTTGCTCCAAAGAACTGAAAAATCAGTTATTTTTGTTTTTATATACTCATTTATTTTTTAAAAGGCAGACATTTGCATTTTCAAAAATTGTTTGTGCACTGGAAGTTTGCAGTGGACTTAAAGCCTACCTGCTGGAAGCAAATTATGTGGGCAGACAGGTGCTTAGCTACCTATATGCAAGGATTAAAACCCACAATTAATCCCTGGTGCAATTACAGCCTGTGCAGACACAAATCTGGATGCTTTAATCTGGTGCTTTAACCACTGCAGGTTAAATAATTCACAGCTTCCATTGCTTCCTTGGGAAGTTTTTCCACAGGGTGTAAATCACATTTCTCTACCTTGTTCATGGGTGAACAACAATAAAGTGCCTTACTATCCATTGATAACGGCTTCCAAACAGCATGATGGGGCCAGTGCCTGGACTGCGTATGAGAATAACTGCTTTCTTAATACTGGTACCAGACCAGGCCTAACAGGCCAGCAAAGGCGGTTTTATATATCTCTCTGGGAGTTTTATTTTAATGGACTTCACCCATCAAATGGTTGTTTCTCACTCCAGACATGGCAAACGGGACCCTTATTTCAGATGCTTTGCTTACTCCTAACGTTAGCTTATGATAGGGCTAGATTGTGCAGGGAGAGATGAGGAACTCAGAGGATATATTTGACTTATCCATTGTTTGAGATGATGTATTCTTTTTTTCAGTACAGCTACACTCGTGTAATTCCAGAGGTTGCAAACTGCAGCGGAACCCTTTGTCTAAAGGAATTTACACAAGGACAGCATACGAGTCTGCAAATTCTCTGCTTCCTTGAAGGAAAGATCCTCTGAGCACTGCTGTGATAAACCTCCTTCAGATCACACAGTGTGCCAATCAAAACAGCACATCTTCAACAGTGACCAAAAAGCAAAGGAGAGGGATACAGAGCATCAGTTTGTTCCCATTTGTGCAAGAGGACGTACCAGGGATGTGGCTGATACAAAGCACAAAGGTGAACCCAACCTAAAAAGAAGATTCTCTTATCCATATTCTATACTTTTGTCCCCAAATTTCTGAACAGCAGCTTCCTCCCCCGAGCTGGCCACGCCAGTGCCTACAATGACTACGCTCGTTAAATTACACATTGATTCCAAAAACAACTACATAATTTGGAGAAGAAAAATCCATCAAAAATTACCAAATCCAGAACAGTATCTGAAAAGCAAGTTGTTGGAGGCCAGAAGCGGACATAGGAGGAAGCATCATAATACACTTGCACTGTTCTTACAGTCTTGGATGATTCTGCTACCATAACCACTGTTTTCCTCCCCTGCACTCTCCTGCAGTAGAGCCTCCCTTAACTTGGACATAGGGACAGGCGCTTGCACAGCCTCAGCACAACCAAGCCCTGCTCCTGTATCTTGATACCAGCACGATATTGTTAGTGGTACAAACTACCGATGCAGAAACGCAGGCTCAAATAACATGTATAAACTCCATATTAAGTTATTTTGAAGAATTATAATACAAAGAGACAGTTATTCCTATCTAGAAATAAGAGTACCTGTAGTTAAAATAAGTTTAAAGTGTTATATTAGCTTGAAGTAATAGCTTTATTAATGTAGATTTAGAAAGAGCTTAGGGTTTTTCTTCTGGATGCCCTCACAATAGCTTCAAGTCATATTCCACTAGTTTATTGCACATGCCGGCTCTCAACACAGAAATTATCCTGAGCACAAACAAACTCCCTTCCAAACATTAATCCAGAAAGATGTGTTATTTATAGACAAGCTGGTCAGCTCTGAGAGAAGTGCAGCCTTAGCTATGACAAGGGGCTGCAGGTGAAAAGTGGTGCTGTAGCTTCTTTCAAAATGGGAAAAAAAATGTAAGTGCAGAGGTTAAAAAAAAAAAAAAAAAAAAAAAAGGTCCGAACCTAGGAACAGACTTTTTTTTTTGATCAGGATACTGTGTGCTGCTGAGATAAAAGAAAACAGATAAAGGAGGATTCTAAACAGAGACGAAATGGGAATGTTAACAGAGTATCAGTGGATAGGCTTAGTGAGGTTTATCAGATTTGGATAAAAGAGAGGATAGCTATCAATCCTCCACAAACTCTCAGAGTTTAAACGGCCAACACGTTTGTTCTCATCCATGAGGAAAATGCTTGGACAAGCAACCACACTGAAAACACTCCTACTACAGCCATTCAGCAGTGCCTCCTGTTTCCTCCTCAAAGTGAGTTCAATGCCTCTGAAAGGTGCTGAGTCAACAGATTTTAGGACTGAAAGGTTCCGATGTCTGCACCCCCCAGGAAGCTCCACATTTGCCTGTCAGTGCCTTTCTGCCTGGTCCACTGGCCAGAGAACAGCCCATCCCACATCCAGACTCAGCAGCAGAGATTGCCAACGTGCACGCACCGAGGTGCAGCCTCTGTGGGGACAACATTCAGTCATAAGGAACTAGATGAAAATCATTAATTCATGTCACATGACTTACCCAACAACAATCAGAAGATGGTAAAATGTCCTTGGATTAAATTTCCATTTTAAAAACCTGCATGTGTGCTAAAAATGTGGAAGATAAGCAAGACCAGAGACACTGACACATACAGAAGAGAAGCACTCAGCTGTTTCTAAATCCATTAAGGACATCATTATGCTAAAATTATGTGGCATTCAGAACATATTTACATCAATTTTGGGGGTTACCTGGAGCCTTGAAAAAAGTTCAAAGCAATTTCAAGTAGACTTTTATTATAAATAAAAGACTCTGAGACAACTTCTACTGGTATAAGCAGCAGCAGTATTAGATAAGTGGAGGCAGCCATCAATGTAAAAATTGTTTTCATTTCACTAACTCATACTGGGAAAAGAATAACTTTTTCAATAGCAGTTACAATTACCTTCCGAACTTGTCTCTAATTTAAGCCTCCCATTCAAAGGAAAAAAAAAATGCATATGCTATTGCAAGAACATTAAGAGCTTCATACAGAAAACAAAGACTTTCAAAAATTGCCAAAACATGATGAGTGTAAAGGACACAAGACCAGGGGTCTAAGCACATCAGCAACTTACCACATCACAATAATTTATTACTCAGGAATTCTCCATGCACGTGCACTTAATTCCCTATGAAACAGGAGGTAACGTAAGGCAATTTACGCCTCCTCCTTGCGAGCCAGCCTAACTGGAATTATGCTGTGCAGGCTCAGCACCAGCACAGTAACCTGTTACCATCAGCCCCGGATCAGACCTGGACCTCTGACTCAGGTGCAGTATGGAATGGAGATGCTTTGTAAAACTGTGTCTTATCTGTAGTTAACTGAATCAGTGAGTCGCATGGAACCTTCATGTTGAGCTTCATACCTAACAAACTGCACACTGGCTTTCATTAGCAAGATGGTGATGGTGCTGCTGCACATGATATACAAGGAGGGGCTGAGGGAAACAAGTCTGGTTAATGTGGACAAGGTTAGAGGGAAATCTTGTTGTGCTGTTCCACTATCTAAAGGGGTGATACAGTGAGGTTGGAGACAAACTCTTCTCAGAAGTGCACAGAAAAAGGAGAAAGGGCAATGGGCACAAGTTATGACAAAGGGAAAAGTAAAAAAAAAAAAAAAAATTACAGTGAGTGGTTAAACACTGTAACAGGTTGCTTGGACAGTAAAATATGTGGTAATATTTTGTTTGATCAAGCTGACTGCAAAGAAATAAATCTATCCACGGGTTTTTACTCAGAACCACAAAATGTTCACATAAAACATATTTCATTACACAACCTCAATGAAAAGATATAATATGGATTAAGAACTGACTAGGTATTAGAGACTAAAATTCAGTTTTCAAGCGAAGAAGCATCAATGTGTGCTTGCATGTAATCAGTCAACCCTTTCACCACTGATCTGGAAGTAAAAATAACATTGCTGATATCATGTGCAACACTAGGAATACTGATGGATGGGTGAATAACTACACAGAACATGAGATAGCTTCTTAATAGCCTGAGATTGTTTGCACACAAATAATTTAATAATGACAGAGCTACATAAGAACAGCAGTAGAAAGGTGATTTTACTTCTGCACAGACTGGTAAGACTGATATTCCCTATGTTCTGGTGGTCTGTATAAAATAAGAATTTGAAAATCATCTGGAATACCCAAGGGAGCCACAAAAAATGAGTATCCATTCAAAACAAAATATTTGACAAGAAGCAGCATAAAGAACTAAATATGTTTAGTCTGTCAAAAAGACAATTTGAGAAACGGCTTGATTACACTGTGTAGGAGTTTTCACAGAGTGAAAACACTGTTAAAGAGCTTTCTCATTCAGCAGAGATAAGCCTAATAAAAGGCAATGGCCATTTAGGGACTGAATTTAAAACTGTTACAGTAAATCGTATATTATTTTCTCTCCGTCCAGAGAAACCAACAAGCTATTAATAAAGAAATGGCCTATATCCCAGGAGAAACTGGCCTTGGTCTCTGGGGCTGCACTCTCCAGGAGGAAGGACAAGGCCGTAAGCTGCTGAGCTATCAGAGGAAGGTTTGAACAGTTATTTAAGTCCTTACTGCATCATCTGGGTTTTTACCCTGATAATCACATTCCAAACTGACTATTCTGCTACAGTAGTAAAAGAATACTTAATTCTCCATAGAGCTCAGTTTATATTATCCAGTCAGTTCCAACTGGGGAATCCTTCTTTCCTTTTTCTAAAATTCACTACTTAGTGCCCTAAGGGTAGAGTGAATGAGTTTGTTGGTAGGTAAACTCATCCCTTGACATGCAATTTGTAACATTTGCTCTAGAACTTTTATAGTTCTAAAGGGAGATGTTGCATACATATTAAAGTATTGTTCTAACTCACCAGGAGTGCAACCAGCCTCATCGATACCACTTTCACAATCCTTCTGTCCATCACATCTCCAGGACGATGGGATACATTTGTTGCTCAAGTCTCCACAGCTAATTTTTTCAGCTGGACATACTTGCTTGGCTGGAAGAATAAAATAAACACCAAAAAAACCCCAAACAAGTTAAACATAATTCTAGACATTACTAACATCATTAATACTTTCAAAGTTATTTTTATTTTGTGTGACTCAATCCTGAGACGTATGGCAATGAAATCCCAAGTCAAGACTGATGTTGAGGTACGGCTGCTTACATGCCCCATACAAGATCCCCAAAGAGATCACAATGCTTATACGTTTTAAAAAAAAAAAAAAAAAAAAAAAAAGGAAACTTAACTTTTAACTCAAAGAAATTAAGGGAGAGGAGTAGAGGCCACATTCACATGCAACTTCTACCCAGCATTTCCTTGCAGGCAGGCTCTTGCTTCTGGCCACCCCAGTGACTTCAAGTTGCAACAAACTTTACATAGGCCCCACGGCTCTTCACACACTCTTGGGGGTTGGTGGCCCTTTCTCACCTTCTCTTGGCACCTCATGTACCTGGACTAGAAGTGCCCAGCTTTGGGCTGCTGCCTCTTGATTCTCCTTGCACAGGCTTCCCCAGGACCAAGGACCTTCTGTCCTTCCTGCCTGTGCCTGACCCGGCCAGTCCCTTCCAGGAATGTAACTACAGGAACATGCAAATAAAACTAACATCTCACCTGTTTGTGACCACATCAACCCCCCAAAACTGTGCTTTTGCTATTAAAACACTGGCACCCTGCACGCAGCAGCAGCAGTACTGGACAAACTACCTTGAAAATAAGACCTCAAATTCAGTCAGGAAAAACGAACTGCCTAATTTTAGTATAAGGGTTTACTTCATGTTTGGTACTGCAAGGAAATTTCTGAATTTAATAATCTATGCAGATTAGGGTCAGTAAACCTGGGGAAAAGTGGCAAGCATAAGCATGAACTCACACATCTCAGACAAACTTTAACTGCCTAAATTAAAGACAACTTTGACCTAAGACATGGAGACACAGGAAGACCCACAGAAACAAAACCCCCAGCACATGCAAGAATACAACTATGAAAAAAAAATCTGCCAGATTTATCTGGAACCAAAGAAGCTGTGAAGCTAGTTCTCTCATAACCGTTTTGCATTGCCAATTTTTTTTTCTCTTCATACTAGTGTAAAGAGCAACAGATCTACATTTATTGTGACAAGGCTGCTTGAATGCATAATGTCCCAGAGTTTAAACAATTGTTTAGTATTCTGGAAATCATCATCCGGTTTGGCAGGATTTGCTTATTACACAGACCAGTTTCTCTCTTCAAAAAAGTAGATGTTTTCAAATAGTTCTTTCATTGGTATTAATGATGATAATGCTCTATGTGGCTGCAGATCTGCTGAAAAGGGAGGAACCTAAATTCAAACTTCCACATTAGCCTGCTCTGGTGAAGGTGCTTAACACAAAGTCACTCAGCTTCCCAAGGGCTGAGCAAAAGCAGAAGAAAATTACAGCCCTCCATTTCCACCTGCACAAGAAAGCTGCAGAGGGACATCTTACAGCCCCAGAGCATCAATCAGACACTTAGAAAGCAGTACCATTTAATCTCAGGATTTCTCTGACTTAGCCCCTTGAAGAGCTATAAGAAGCAGTTTCTAGAAGCTGTGGGCAACCAATATATCAAGAAAAATTAGGTCCTGCCACAGACAGACAGTTAATAAACAGATGCAATGAAGTTTTATAACCCTGAGGCAAGACAGCATTTTTGTTGAAATTTGCTCACTGCATACCTAAATAACATTTATGAATGTTACACAATCTATCGAGTGGGGGGGAAAACAGATCCTTACTTAGGTTTTTGATAATTTTACCAGCAGATCAGTAATAAAAATCACTTGACATTGGAAAGGCTCCACTACACCTCCCCACAAGGATCTGTCTGCCATCTCAGATGGCTTCTCTGCCCCAGGCCAGGACCCATGTCCTGCATTCTCCCCTTGGCCCCTGTCCCTCTAAGCTGCAGGTTTATAATGCATGACCACAGGGACGCTTGGTGGCACTGAGCACTTCATGTCCTTCCACAGAAGTCAGACAGCACGTCTGAAAACCAGGTTGCTTGCCAGCTGGGCAAAATAGCACCAAATAAGGTGCTTGCCCTCATCCTCAAGGAAGCTGGCTTTGCCTCATTGCGGCCAACCAGCTCCAGACACCATCCCCAGAGCTGTGTGCCAGGGCGCATCATCTTCAAATGTGCCAAAATAATTCACGGATACAGAGGGAAAACCAAATTCTGTGGCTGCTGACTGGAAAACAGCAGCTCCCTCAAGAAAAAAATGGAGCTAAAATGGCCCATTTGGTCTAGAAGCCCCACAACCCCTCAGCACAGAGGCTGCCTTGTTTTTTGAGGTACCCACCAAGCAGCATCAGTGAAAACAGGGCTTTTTGCCACAAACAGTGGACAAAGAGCTGATGCGACTGGGGTCTCCAGAAGCTACCTGGGCTTTGCATTCCTCCATCAAGGCTTCCATAGCCTTCCAGCTCTGAGGTGCACAGCTCTATGGGCACCAAAACACAGCTGTCCCCTCCAAATGTCTTCACTTCCAAGCCCTGGCTGCTGAGGAGCCACTTCAGAGGGTTGGGCAGATGGGACTTTGCTGCTGGGGGAGGGAGGCGGCTGCTCCCCCCGCTGCACCTGGTTGTGTGAGACAACGCACTTGCACACCCTGCACCCCTCTACTCTCCCCATTCAATCCAAGGTTGGGCCCTGTGATGAGGTTTGCTTCTAGTCCACCCCATGCCCTAAAACAAGTTCTTACCATAAGCACACGAGACAAAAATAACTTTTCCTCACCAGATTCATTACTCCATACAGATTTCCATGCTTTTGCACTCTAAACGTTTGTCCCCTGACTGCATTTGTGCTGTGCGTTCAAGGACAAGGTTTGTACTGGACAAGTGTACTGGGAAAACTGGGAGATCAAAAATAGTCACCGAGACATTTGTTAATCAGCTTATTGGTCCACATCCCCCCAGAATTGTTCTTGTTCTTCTTGCTCAGGCTATGGTGATGGAAAGAAATATTTGTTTTGATGGCAAGTAGGACCAGTTTTTTTATTCTCACAGTACATCTCCATTAAGAACTAAGTGTGTCAAGACAGGTGAGAACACTTTACACACACCTGATTTTGAAGAAGGTGAAATATGATCATAAATTGGTATCATAAACCAGTGAGATCATTAACCAGCAAAAAGGTTATTTATTGGTCACAGTTTAAGTATGGGCATTACTTTCACGTGGCTGCTGTGGGCAGATGTTTAATAGCTTTAGGAAGCTGGAAGGTTTGGAAAGGTAGGGACAGAAGACTCCTATTTATGGAAAGCAATCTCTGTGTTAATCATCTTGCTGACAGAATAACTACAGACATTTAAAAAAATGTAAATCAAAGCTTGAACTCGCAGGGATGCAGCAAGAGGAGCTGCTGTTGGTCACAGTTCATCAAATCTCTGCATTCCAGTGGTTTCCACAACCAAGCCATCGTTGCAAGGAAGCCAGCAACTTGTAAGCACTGGCTGAAAACAGGTAGAGGATCTTGCATAAAACTCAAAGAAAAATTTTGATGAAAATACTTCTGCTTTATTTCAGAAAGTTGGGAGTTTTTTTACCTCCCCCTTCAAGAGGCAGCATTGCAAGTGGACTTGACAGTGTTGTCCATGCTACGAAACAGACTTTTAGCAACTGCAATCCAGACTTAATGTTTCTTTTTCTGCATGCTGCTTACACAAATCCATGTCTTTTGGGCTTCTGTGACCAAAATGTTTACTTCTTACTTTCCTTGTCACCCACCCAGAAAGGAAAGAGTTAGCGCTGTGCATGATGGTGACTGCTCTTGCCCTGGATGTATTCTGGACCAATGCAAGTTATAGCAAGATCTGCCTTTTCAGGAAAGCACCATTAAACAACTTGCTTGTAATGTCAGACACATCAAGACCAATTTATCACAATGAACTGCAAATGCAAAGGATGGACAACAATGGTTTATTTATATGGAGACAAGAGCAAATAAGACAAGAAGGTTCCATTTACTCACTACCGCCAATGGCACATTCTTCTTTCTCTTTACAGGAGGCTACAAAGTCTTTCAGAGAACCATAGAGCCTAACTGGCGCCCCACTGTTTGCTTCCTCTTGTGCCACTGCTGTGCTTTTCATGCTCCAGACATCATGTATATTCAAGAAAGCCCAAGAAAACAGCATTGATTTACTTTCAGAAGGCCATTTGTCAGGTTCTCACCAAACAGGTACTCTAAGAGCATACACAAAATGTAATTAAGCAGCTTCTACTGGTGGGAAACCCTCAAGACTTTTCATGAGCAGACTGAAAAGAATGCCCTTTGTGAAAATACATCATCATACAGGTCTGAACAGTTTCTCTATCTCTGCTGAAATAGCTCCCCATTCTCTCCAGAATGACCCTGTGTTTTTCCCAGGTTCTTCAGAAGACAAATTCCAACCCAAAACTTCATCCTGAAACACAGACAATGCCATAGTAATATGGTTTAATTAATTTCTTACATGCCAATAAATTGTTCCTGCAAAACTTCCACTACTACCTTTATTATGGAACTTAAAATTCCTACCTCCCTCTTTTCTCCAGCAATGGTTTAAGTCATCGTATTTTTTTTTTAAAAGGCATGGTTTTTAGCAAGAACTCTCCTCCTCAAATATTGCCCTTAAATCTTCTTTTGTCATAGCTGGCAGTCCTATCTCAGAGATGTACCAAGAACAAAATAAATGTTTGTACTTGCCCATGTACTACTACATTTATACTTCCAGCCAAAATAGGCACAATTGTTAAATGAGCAACTGTTCAGAAGAGAGAAAGGGAGCTGACAGGTAGAGGTTCCTTAGGGAAATTCAGAACTCAGAATACCCAATTCCTGGAGATTTGCGATTCAGAAAAATGCCTCAGTCACAAGTTTGCATATATAGCCATTTTTATATATATATATATGTATGTATAACCCAGCCTACACTCACTACTGCCTTCTATCTGATACTTTCCCACTGAAGTATTTAGAGTGCATAAGAAATGCATTTCAAAATCCATCTTGTGACTTAAATTACAATCAGAGCTAAATGTGTGTCTGCGCTGGTATTTTCCTCCCCTTGCCTCTTCTCCCACCTCAGTGCGGTGCTGGGAACACTGGTTTCTGCACTATTCACCCCCTAGTTCACCCTGTAGCTCAGGGCAGGTTGCTGTTGCCTTAGTTTGCTTCACTTAACCCTGAAAGATACATCAGATTTTCTGCTAAGGAGCGTTATATAATCATATTTGTTATATTTAGTTAATCTCCCTCAGCTCCTCCTTGTGCCAAGCCGAGGCCAAACCAAACAAAAGCCTCATTTACAGTGTGAAGCGTTTGCGTGGAGGCAGCAACATCCACAGTGGATGCGTCTCAGGAATTTCATTGGCACCAGAGTATGGAGCACACACACTGTGTCTACACAGGGACTCCCCTGATCCCCCAGCTTCACTTGTGTTAGCAATACAAAGACAGAACACATTACAGGGAACGTTAATCAAACAACTGTTTCCACAAAGGTTAGGATTCTACAGTGAACTTCCCTTTCCATCATGTAAAGCAACACACTACAAGCACCAGCCTGCTGGGATAGCAAGCTTTACACAAACTCGTAGTTTCTAAAGCTGGTGCAACTGCATCCAGTAGCAGTATTTGGTTTACTCACCATATCTGTATTATGCATACACTTGAGATCACTGAGAAAATAAAGGCAATTTTACATTTCCAATTGAAACCAGCCCAGTCCAAAATGAATGTCATGGTTAGTGGCTTAAGTGAATTAAGATTACAACACTCGGAGACTTGGAATGAGACCAAACCACCACCACAATTGATGCCTTTGTTGACAGAGGAGGCCGACTCATCCATCTGCTTGCACAGGATCGTCTGTCCAGGTCAGAACTGGGACATGCTGACAACACTGTTTCCCAGGACCTGGGAGCTTGGATTGCTGCTACCTGACTCTACATTTTTGCATAAGTACAAACTCATGTTCAGTAACCTTTCTGGGAACATGTAAAGGCAGAGAAATAGTGAAAATTTGTTCTTTCTGCACAAAAATATTATCTTATGGCCGTTACCATTAAACTTTGAACATTATTAGAAGTGACTCAAAAAGACAGATTAGGAAAGGCTAACAAGAAACTACATTATATAAAGGTCAAGAAGTCATGTCATAAACAGTATTAACAGTTGATACATCTGATAAAAAGTTACATTATGTGGTGTGAATTGTTTGATAGCGACTTATGTTCAGAAGTTCCCAGGGAAATGGAAAAGGATTTACACAGATTTAACACCATTACACTGCATAGTACAGCCCTTATTAAGTCCTTTCTCATGTGCCTGTAAGAAAGGCTTCTTTACAACACCACGGGTTAGGAGGCTTCAATGAATATCCAACTCCTTCTCTACCTAGAAACTGGAGGGATAAAATAAGCTTAGCATACAAAGGATTCAGCATGTCTAACATGTACCTGGCTTTTGTGCAGATTATCAAATTGGTGATCATCACCTCTGAGATCAGAATGAAATAATCAGGAATTCAAAAATCCCAGGATTAATTCTAATTACTGAAATATAGGCTCACTGTCAGAATAAAAGGCAGCTTTTCTACGAAAAGCATGCTTCAAACACAGACACTACAAACAAGCTTGATGAAGAAAATTATTCTCAGGGGTAGTGCCAATACTTTCAACAGGCAATATAAACTATATTTGAATGCAGTGTAAAGAGGTAAGATATTTCCATAGTAGGTTGAAAAGACAAATGGCATCAGGTTTTATAGTAATGAATATAGTTGATGTCCCTGCTCATTGCAGGGGGCTGGACTAGATGACCTTTGAAGGTTCTTTCCAACCCAAACTATTCTATAATTCTATGAAACTAGGCTTCATGTCCCACAACCTGAGTCACCCACATGGGTCAGGAAGGGATTATTTCGCCAAGTTCAGAGCTATCCTGGTTTATTGTCAAACCTTTCTCAGAATACTGAATATTGGTACAGCTCACGATAGCATGTTGGACAGAAAATACTAGTATTCTTGGGCTCCCAGCATGTAATTTTTCTTAGGTTCCTGACTGCTATGTCTCATCCATTTTGAAAATAAAAATGCCCATCAAACTTGGATAAGAAAAGCATTTCCTTCCCTCAGACTGGCAGGACTTCAGCTGATTTTGTCTTTTTCCAAACACAGCAAATGCTCACTCACTGCAGTTGTCACAGTGTCTCACCTAATTCATTTCATAGCTTTGAAAGGTACTGTTTTGACGGCATTTCTGTTCTCTACCTGATATGCCCAACAGGTCCTGCTGCTGACAACTAAAGTCCTTTAACTGCAGAGTTTTATATCTTTCCTGACACCCCAGCCATATGGTCACTAGAAACATTTGCTCAGATTAATCCAGAGAAGAAATTAATACAGCCCTGTAAGTAATGACAGGCAAATGCCTAGCTTAATCACTATGAAGCACAGTCCTCATTGTTTAGGGGAACAAAACTGGGATTTTGACAAACTGAAATCTGAAGCTATTTGCCAACTTTCCCCCCATATTTCTACCAACTTTGGCCCTTTGCATGCCTTCTCTATGGATCAGACAAACCCATGATTTGCCCTGGACTTAAAATGGAGAAATGTTCAAGCATAAACAGAAAAAGCCTGGCCCAAGGAATCAGCTGCTGACTTCAACTGAATCAGGAATCACATTGCAGATCACATTGAGCATTTGTCAAAATGTGTCCAGTAAATGCTCCATCACAGACAGTGTCCTGAAGGCCAACATCAAATATGGACACCAAGCAAAATATACCCTTGCCAATTATGCTATTTACTTCCTTATATTAAGTCACAAAAGGATATTACTGCTATAGTGATGTTTAATGGGAGAGTAGCTATATAGAAGATTAGTTTTGTACTTTTATCAACAGCCATAAGGCAGACTACCCTTTTAAACTGAAGCAGGATAAAACCCTAACTTATATCTGCTTACAGGAAGAGTTCAAGGTTCTCATTTAAATCAGCACAAAAGTAGCCTCTGCTGGTATTCACAGGCAAAAAAGTGCAATGTCAGAGACTTGAATCAGGCTGGTGCTACAAATGCCACTGAAGCCCATCACGTAGCCAAGCAGGAGGAACGGGCAAGAGTCTCAGTAGTTGGATGCTTCACTCTGTCCCATTGACACCCCACAGTGTGGACCCTCCCTGTGAAACCACCAAACCTTTTGCTCTTTTCTCTGCTCCACCTGTACGCCAGGGCAGAACTTGTCTTCAAAAGACAAGTTCAAATTGTGACACTAAGACATTATTCTGGCTACTGAAAACCCGAGATTCCAGATTAGAGTTCTTCAGACCATTTTGCACTACTTAAAATTTTATTTTCTCTTCACTGATGAGCATCTCTGATCTCAAAGATCAGCTGGTCATGCCCTTTTCTTGGTGCAGAGGAAAGGAGAAAAGATATTAGTAATAAATACAGGGGAAAAACTTGAGACATCCAAGTAAGAAACAAGAACAGCTGAAGAACCACCTGTTCTTGGTATATCTAAAGCAGCAATGTGCACTGCTGATCTCAAACAGTTTAATAATTTAATAAACTGATAGTTGACTTTGTTGGTTAGCAAATACATAGGCCTGTTAGCAAAACCCAGGACTCACAATCTTCTTTAGAGATAGTTTTCTAATAGCAAAGCTATCAAATATTCCCTTTTGTGAGAGGCATTTGTCATGCTCGAAAACAAAGACTAAAAAGAATTCCAACTATGACATGCCTTTGTCTAAGAAGGTCAGTTAAAATACTCTCCTTTTTTTCTATCCTTGACATAACAACTTTAAGCTGTATTGTTTTTAGAGCTAGTTTGAGAGTGAGTGATGTACAACACTGTCCTGTTAAACCTCCTATCCCACCACTGTCTACATCAATAATTACCCTGTCGGTCTGTGTACACATTGTCAGTTGTAATGCAGTTCAGTCTCCCTCCCTTCTTGCATTAACAGTAATGGGTAAGGTGAAAGAAAGAAAAAAAAAAGAAAAGAAAAAAAAGAAAAAAGAAGGGGAAAAGCCTTTCCACCTTTCCTATTGCCCAGAAATTTAACTCATCTCCAGTCTTCGGCATGGTTGAGTGCTCTATTCCTCAACCTCTGCTTATATCCAGGGACGCCTACTGTGAAAAGCTACGTCTGGCTACAGCCAGCCTTTAAAATCTATCATGATCCAGTGTGTTCCCCCGTGATTAGTGATGCATGATGCTTTCAAGGCAATTTTGATTCAGACAAGCCTTAAGAGAATAAAACACTCAAAGGTAACAGCTGACCCAGCACACACTGGCAGCAACATAGCTGGGAAGCAGTGAAGTTCAAACACAGACACGCTGTGGGAAGAAAGAAGAGTGTCAAGGAAGAAATGAGAGTCAGGAGGTTAAGGCGGCACAAGCTGGGCTTCAATGGAAGTCAGCTAATTAACCCTGAGAAATGCAAGTTTTGAAAGGAAAACTTGTTCACTGCCCCACATTGGTGAATCCGAAGCCCTGTGGACAAATAGATTTTCTTAAACAACTTTCCAACTTTCTCACGCAGCCACAAAGCTGACAAATTGATGCATTGAGCTGCCAAATGCAGCTCACAGGGCCTGTGATGGCCTCGCTGAGCAAAGGTGCACAGCTGCGGAACAACCGCCTGAGCCTTCCTCCACCTAAGTGTGACTTACTACAAGTCTTTAGTCATCGATTCAGGTGTCAGCCTGGCCATGTCAGCCGTGTGCTGAAGCAGCACAACTTAATTCCCATTACCTGAGCATCCCATGGGCACTCCAGACCCCACTCTCAAGCCCTGAAGCACAACCCTCATGGCCTGACATAGCAGAGAGCACAGGATGAGCTGCTCTCTACAGAAACATTGCCAATAACTATATTTTCCTGATTGGTAGTAATACAGTAATGCTTCTTTCTTTATTCCTAGGCTTTTGGTCTTCTTCATACACTGCAGCTTTATTAACATCAACCTTCTTCACTGAAGATTCAGTGATAAAATACTCCAGATTGCAGCACACAATAAATCAATCATACCTCCCTGTGTGATTTCTAAGTCAGCAGTTTGAAAGAATCTTGGAACAATTTCTGCACAGACACTTGTAGACAAGAGACACACTTTTTATTGAATCAAACTTTATTTGACTGATTTTGGTTTACACATACAAATGGAGACTCTCTTCAAATTTGTGGCACTGTGACCTTCTTAAAAATCAGTTTCTAAAAAGAACTGATTATTTTCACAAGTAGTAATCTTGCATAGCACAAGCCTACCAGCCACAATCATCTTGGTCACTTGTCAAATTATTATACCAGCAATCGAGTACAGCAGCAGGGCTGATTTATCTACTCCTCTCCCCATATATTTATTTATTGATTCCCCATAATATGCATCCATTCCTATTACAGCAAATCCAGAAACAAATTCCTGAAGGCAGCTTATTTCATACTCATTCTGGCACATTTAAGCTCTCGACTTCTCCACTTCTTTTGAAACAATTTAATGCTTAACTCAAAATTAAGTTTTTGAGCACATTTTAAACAACGGATCACCAGAATGTATCACATGATCAACAAAAATCTGTTACCAGATGTCAGTGTGAACTTGAACACAGAAAAAAGACCATGTTTTGTAAATACTGAAAGTAATTAAAAAAAAAAAATCACTTAGGTTAGAAAAATGCTGCTGCAAAGGTCACTCTGCTTTACAGGGCCAGTACATAGACTGGAGTTGAGAATACTAAACAGATCAAAGCAAACATCCAGAATGAGACTGGGATGAACCCACTGGCCAGCTACCTTGGTAAAAGGGGTGTTGTGGCAAAAGATAGGAAAAAACCTGTCATGATCCGCATAGTAAATAGTTGTATACTGTTCCCATTTAAGAAGCACACACGCCAAGAAATATGTGGGGCCAACATCCATCTTGAGTTCCTCCCAGTAGACCCCACTTCCACCATGGCAAGAGGAAAGTATTTCGCCTGTAAGCTGAGATGTAGAATAATATCTAAACTGACCGATTAAAATAGATATAAACTCTATTATATAAATTTTCCTGTGGCGGTTCCTGTATCTTTCTCTTATCTCTTAAGAAATAACTAGGAAATTGTCAGATATTCTAGTACTATCCTGAAGATAAGCATAGTTTGGTATCTGATGAACATACTGTTAATTGCATAAACTTCCTTCAGTACAGCAACTTTTCTGTTCATCAAGGGCATAGATTAAACAGCTTCTCTGCTCTAGAGCATCCTTGTAATTAATAATATATTCTCCCCACTTCTAAATATAACCTGTAATGAGATGCTTTAAAGAATCCAAGCTGCACCTTTCACCAAGTGCTTTTGATCAGAAGAAAATGAGCTAGAGTTTGCTCAGACAACAGAGCCTGCTTTAAGTGTGGCTGTCAGCTTCCCAGCAGACTCAATCCTGAACAGCAGCAAGCCGGCTTCAAGCAGCAAAACCTGCCAGCAGCAGCAAACACCTTCCCCTATCTAAAACATAGAGTGCCTCTGTGTCTGGGGATATTCTGTGCAGATCAGAGATGAAAAGAAATATATATGGATATATTAGATATAGATGGTAGATATAAGAGAGTATATGTAGATACATAGTAGATAGCTTCTGCCCGGTGAAGAATAATTAACTCCATGAAAACTCTGCCATCAATCTGTCTACCAAGGCAGTAAGCTAATACACTTTGCAAAATCTCAGCAACTGCATTTTCCATCTATGTGATGTGTCCTCTCTCAGAGGTTCCTCCCAGTTTCCATTTATTGAGGAACGTCCAATCTCCAAGGAGCACAGAACAGAAAACAGGTTTCTTCATACCCATGACTGTCTATGGAGATCTCCAAATGATGGTCCATGGCTGGGGAGGCAGAAGGAGAGTGGTCCTCCCTTACCCATGCGCAAACTATTTTCTCTTAACTAAACGAGGTTATTTTTGCCCTGAAAATTCTTTCCCCGTGATCTGGATTCCCAGCTAATTATTCCCAGCCGGAGTACTTCCCAGTGGCAGAGCTTAGCTGGCTTGCAGCACCTGGGCCAAACATCTTTACGTAAAAACTGTGCAGATTAGCCAACTTTTGTTTGCACCAGCTGAGAGAACTTAACCAAGTTTAAAAGCTACAGGACCATTAAAATCAGTTGAATGTTTGCACAGCAAAAGGCTGGCGTTTCTACATCAACATTGCATTTAAATGACAGCATATCTTTAAGACAGGTATGCCTTTTGATTTAAAGAATTTAATTCGTAATGATATTTGGACAAGTGAATCTACCTGTTCATTTACCACTACTGTTAAGAGCCGTATCTTATCTCTAGTCTTTCATCTAGTTGCATCTTCTGTTTATTGGATCAAATTACACTGTTTATTGCTAAGATAAAGAAATAACTGTGTGATGAAACCTCTTATCTAAGGAGACAGGTGTAAGCTGATAGAAACAACTCTCAACCCTCTCCATTAAATCTAATACCCTTCTAATAAGGCATATTTTGCAGCTCTATGATAATGTGAGCCTTGTAAGACTGTTCACAAGCCCTTGTCTAATATCCTTTCCATTTTATAGCAGTTACCCATGTCTTTTACCACCTCTCAGTCACCTGTTCTTCAATGTGTTTAATATGGCCTCCAATTATTCTGTTTACATTTTTATAACCTTTATGCTTAAGTTGCATAGCACAAAATACACGCAGTAGCTTATTAACACACAGAGTATCTTATTCACAAGGTCATGATTCAATCTAGAAATACTGAGAAGTGAGATAACTCCTGTTTTCCCTACAGGTTCTTATACTGATTTCCTATGGAAACAAAGTTTCCGTAAATTATTTTAAAAACCCCACAAGAATCTATTTCTCTGCCCTCACAAATTCTAAATGCAGTGGCCAAATCAAAGAAAATAACAAAAAGGTAAGAGGTATCAGGGAAAGTCCCTATAAGGTCAATGAAAATACAGGACTGGGCAGAATACTCTGACAGAACGAGCTCAACCATCTAAGCTCAGCCTATATTGGAAGACAAAGAATCCATGCAGGAGGAAACTGAAGAAAACTATTAACTGGAATTCTTACTGTCTTATGCACCGAAAAGTCAATCAAGCCCAGGATATAAATGAGCAGGGAGGGGAGAAAAATCAAACTTCCCTAGTTCTGGTGCTCCTGAAGCTGCTATCTTGTGACTGGATTATCTTTATTTGCAAGAATCCCACCCACACAGCAAAGGGGGAAAAGCTCTCAGAAATACAGGTCAGTGCACTGGTTCTTAAAGGTTGGTATGTGGCTTTTGAACTTTTCCAGCAGCAAGACATTTTTTGAGCCCTAGCTTAACTAAAAGAGGTAGAATAGATCTCCAAAACAATGTGCTGCTGCCTGTAGAGTAGTTAAGATTGCATTTGGTCTAGATAAAGTAATTTTTATGACTTTCAAGTTGAAAGTACACCTCATTTCCTATGCAGGTCAGCTATAATTTCCTACACAGCCACCTGAGACTTGAGGGAGTCTGATGTCAGAACTTTAAATAACTCACTGCCCTCGCAGTGTCTAACCTTCCCAAAACCTTCTCTGACGACCAGACAGAGTTGTCTTTATGTAGGTTTTTCCATCTGCCAACTGCAGAAGACACACGGAGCTCAAGGGGCAAGGGTCTGGCAGACTGTAAGAGCTTTGTTGTGAGACTTAGAGCACCTGCCCAGCCCTGCTTCACACTGAAGGCAGGAGCGGCAAGAGGCCACCATACCCCTGTCTGCTGACATCAGGGACACGGGATGACTGGCAGACACACACACACACCTTCCATCAACCATCCCACACCTTGCAGAAAGGTCAGCTGTACCACTTAGTCAGCTCCTCTGCAGTACAGGCATCTGTGCCATCTCTCCCAAAGAAAACAGATGCCAGTCAGCTAAATCTGCTTTTAGAAGAGGGAAAGAATAGCCTGGCAGAGATTTTGATGTGTCACAGTTACAGTCTAGTTCTGGAACAACACACAACTGTGATCATCCCAGGCTGGAGTTAATAACAAAGGCTGAGCTCAACCAGTATAACCTTCAAAATGTAAAGGAAATAATATCTTACATTTCCCCCTAAAAAGCAACTGGAAGTACAAAAACTGTCTGAATACCTAAACCTAAATGGAATACCTACTCTATTCTGTTGGGTTAAAAAAAACCAAAAAGCAAACCATACCACAGTAGCCATGTGAAATCAGCAAATATCGATTTCTTGCTGTTTGAAATAACCCCAGTATCTTGATTGACTATGCATGGGGAAGCGTGCTCATAACAGTGTTCAAACTGTTTTGTGGCTCCATCAGCCTTTCCAATGAAGGTAACACTGTGAGGCCACAGAACAGAATCAAACAAACTTACCAGTTGCCCCAGTACCCAGATTCCAGCACTGTTTTGGAATAGCACCTAGTCTCAATGAGCCAGAAAACAAAATGTAAATTCTGTGAGCATATTCAAGAAGAGAATATAACACACTTTTCTTGATTTTAAATCAACAGAATAACCTGACTTGCTCTGTCCAGCTTCTCTGCTGTGTAGGTCCAGTTCAGAATATGGTTTTAGCTGACAACACCTACATACTACACAATGCGCAGGAGCTCCAGGTTTAGCAAATATTTTTTAAAAGACAGATTCATGCATCCATGTCTGCATATATTGATACGTGTCATCCATGGCTACCATAATTGTGAACTGAATAGTCACACTTAAGGACTGCATGTTACTGTTCTGCCTTCTCCTCCTCTCAAACCTCTCCATTGTCTTCATCCAGTCAGTTTTGATCTCTAAAGATCTCTGGGGTTTGGCAAAGTGGGTAAGTAATTACATTATGGAGGAAATAAGTCATCACATATGCGGGTTTGAACTATCAAAATCTTTCCTTTGGCTCAGTAGGGAGAGAAAATGTGTGTTGAAAGCCAGAAACATCAGCCCAAGTTCTCATAATATTTGATGAGCAGATAGGGATGTATTCACTCCTTCTGGGACATATGTTACACAACAGCTTCCAGTGGCAGCTGCTTTACACTCCAGAAAAACACACTTCTTCCAAGCCAGGACTATAGGAGATGAATGAAAGCATGCAAATGATGGAGAAGAATATGCAGAATTGTTGTTCAGCTACAAAAAGGCAAGAATTGATCCCACAATTGCGAAGTTCCTGATTTTTGCACTATTATTAGAACACACTTTTCTCAAGAACCCAAACACTTTTTTTTTTTTTTAAATTCTTTTGCACAATTTTTGAGATCTCTCCTCCATTTATTACATACATCGGGGATTACTTTTTTATTTAGTTTAAATTGGCCTTTTCTAAACATCATTCTACAGCTTCAAGCTATTTCCCTTTGAAATGTTTTCACAGCAGCCGTCTCCCTGGTATTTAGAAATCACCATGTCTAACTTCTCACAGCTTCTTAAAGGTATGCAAAAAGAAAAGGACTTTAATTTATGTTACTAAGTACAGTCCCATCACAGACTGTCTCCCGGTTGACCTATAAGAACAATAATAAATATTTTAGACCACATGTATCACAGACTCCCATCTCATAAAGAAAACAGTCACGCACATGGAAACTCCTTGCTGACTGGTCTGTGGAAAGAAACTGTAATGCAGAACTTAGACATACGCATGTATATAAGTTGGTATGCATAAACACAATACAATCACCACTATTAGATAAACAGACTCATTAGACTCAAACTGTGCTCAGAGTTCAGGCCACCAGTGATCTGAGGCTACCAACAGTTTAGATCTGTTACTGTTTGCTCTCTTTCGTTGTAAGTATCATCTAAAAGGATAATTCTGTATCTCACATAAAACAAGGTGTAATGTTTATACCAGCACAGTCTGGCAATGAAAGGAAGGAAAAAGAACAATCAACATTCTGCCTTTCCTCCATAATCCTGACATACAATACTGCTTAAACATTTCTCCATAAACCTTCACAGCCAAAATTACTGGCTCATGATAAGTAACAAGAAATTGTTCAAAGCACACTAAACCATGGAATATGATTGGTACTTAGACAACGCCATACTGCTATTTCGAAATGACGTGCTGAGTTCCAGACAATCCAAAAATCCATGCTCTCAGTCCAACAGCAGTTGAAAGTTGCAATAATGACCTTTACATTTCAGGAAATAAAGTCCAGCTACAGCAAGCAGTAGCCCAGCGAGATGCAAAATCTGAGAACACATATGGAAGGGATGATCTGTGCCTGAAGGCTACACAGATTGAAAATTCCACTTCAAAAAAACACCACATGCACCACAAAAAATCCCCAAACCTTTCACACTGATGGTTTTGAAGAAGTTGCTTAAGCTCAGTTTTTGTCAGAGCCTGTGCATCTCACTGCCTTCACTAAACTACTGATGCGTGTACACATGATATTCAAGCCTGGGCATGGCCAGATGCCCCACTTCCCACTAGCACTACAGAAGTAAAGTCTGCAAAAAAATTTGCTTCCTAGAAGCCATTAATGGAGGGCATTCAGCTTAGAAGAAACTGCCTATACTGAAACATCCAAAAAAGGTGCATTTAAAAATTGGTAATCTTTTCCAAAGGCTCAGAGCCTACAGATATTTCCTTGCACACTTCTGCAAGTCTAGGCTTTACTCCTTGACTTCATTTCTTAGAAAATAAATTTTAAAAATACTTTACTAGAGATGTATGAAGAAAAAGTAAGTAAGGGATTGTGAGAGAGCAATATTAAAAATGTCCCCATGTTCTCAACTTTTACTCAATTAAAAAAACTGGCAAGAAATTAGACCAAGAAGAGTACTGAAGTTAACAGCTTTTAAACCCATGGTAAAATTAAACCACAATTCATAGCCCTGTTATTAACTGGTGCCTATTCAAAGAGGAATACAGTCAAGAGACTTACTCCAGCCACCTCCTAAGATACAGAGCACCCCAGTGAGCAGCTTCACCAAAATTACACCACTCTGTTTTTGCAGATGGTGACACTTCGAGTCACTTCACTCACCTACGGCTTCACTGTGACGCAGCAGCAGAGCCAAAACTCAAACCCAGACCTGCATTTCACCAACTTTCCTGAGCAAAGTCAGGCAAGTCCCCTAAGAAGCACATACCAATCTTAATTTCCTACCATTACCTCAGTGTGGAAAGCAGCAGTTGTGCTCCATTGCTGGCACCAGACTCCTGTTTCTCCCACCCCGTCCTTTCACCCCTTTGCACAGAGCATCCTCTTCTTGTTCCTGCTTTTTCTCAAATCCATCCTCACAGGCTCCTTTTGCCAAATCCATAATAATCTTGTTAACAGAATTATATATCTATGTATCTATTATATATCTATGTATATAAAATGTATATGGCAAACCATGCTTGGCCTCAGATGATGGACCCCTTTGACATTATTACTATAATCTTCATTCCACTCCTCCTGCTATTACTCTGTTTCATTAGTCTTCTTGCTTCACTTGGGTCTGTTCTGATACAAACCCACTCTGTGAGTGCCTGTATCAATAACTTCACCACTGCTGCAAGCTCCACACTAGAAGGCAGCTGCACAGGGCTGGGCAGAACCCCACGGGCTTCAGCAATGCTCTGCTGCAAATGTAGAATAATTACTTAATTATAAAGGAAATGGTGAATGCTATTGCAGGACAAACTTTTGATCTTTTCTGAAGTGCCTCACGCACCTCTTGGTGTTGAAATAAACACCAAGTTTAATCATGGTTTGTAAAGTGCTTGGTGGTTACTGGATACAAGCACAATTCAGAAGGGGCTCATAGTAGAGTAGTTAAGTGCAAAAAGGATTTTAAAACATTATTTTAAGGTTGACAATGTTTCTTTAATCCCTTAAAAGCAGTTCAGTTTGCCATCTGGTTTGAATGTAGTGAATCAGGAACTCTTTCTCCAAATTTCACATCAGATAAGCATTTAGGTAATTATGGAAAAAGAATGGAGCTTTAATTATGGGGAAAACCATAGACTGTTCTATTGTGATCTTCAACAGCATTGCTGTTACTTGTAACAGAACATATTGTGCAAGCTTGGAAGAAATTATTGATTAAAATAATGAAAAGCCCTACTAGAAACTTAGACATGTTTTTCCTTTGTAAAAAACAAAATGTTGTATCTGACCGAGAAATTTGAATTACCTCTTCCAAAGCCCATTTTAATTTTTCCTCACAGATTAATTTAATTAAATCTGCTATTACAGGGTGGGTTTTTTTTCATTTTACATAAACTATATAAAAGCTTAGTGTACTCTGAGAAATCTAGACAACTAATTTTAAAAATAGCTTTTTATCTTTATTTCTTCCCAGGCATTTTCAGCTGAAGCAACCTGTTTGATTAATGCGCTGTTTTCAAGCATGCCAGCAATCAAATATTTTAAAAGTGGAACATCAGTAGTTGCACTTACAGGTACGTGATAAGCAGAACAACTTTTTAGTTCCTGCTCGGCAAAGCTGGAATAGCATTAAGCACTTGGCCAGAGAGGTCACTCATAGGGAGGAGTCCATAACCAGAGTTATCTACCATGTCAAGCTACCTTTATAATTGAAAAGTCACCACCTTTTCCCCAAACACATCTGTTTTGTCGGCGGAGCAGGAGCTCTGCCATTGATACCAGCCCAGGGCAGCCACACATGTATCAATATTTCAGGGGAGATGGGATCCAGGGGAGGTGGCGCCACTTCTGCAGATGCTCAAGTACAAAAGAGACTGGGGGGTTCATGTCCAAGTGCACGTGTGCCTGCTGGCTCCCGCCCTTGCTTTCTCTGGCTAATCAAGAAGCAATTCTGTGCCCTGGGTGCTGGGAAGAAGGAATGCTCACAGACCACACGCCAGGCTCCATCGAGAGCCCGCCGGTTACAAACAGCGATGAAAACACAGCCTCTTCAGAAGTCTCTCAGCTGTGGCGAGGAGTCCAGCACTCACCCATGGGGCTTTCTGAGCCTTTGCATCAGCAGCTGCTCTCTCATTTTCCCTCTTTCCAGGCTCGTTTTCTTTTTGTCATTCACAGAGATTACTCCTAGTCTAATCAAAACAGGGAGGAAAATCTCCACAAAACACTAGGGGGACAAAATAATGCAAAGGATAAAGGAGTCGAGTAGCATTGAGACCATGCCCATTTGTAAAAGAGATTATTGTTGCAAAAGTGCTTCTTACCAGTAGGGAAAATAAAGGCACAAAAGGTCCCTAGATGAGCGAACATAACAAAAGCTACCAAGATGAGTGATAAAAATTATAGAAAGAAAAACTCTACAGGTCTCCAGGAAACTGTCAGAATTAATTTTCAACACTTTTTTCCTGCTACCTGAAGTCTGCCTTTTTAAAAATCCAAATGAAAAGCTTACACAGGTAAGCGCATTGGTATTTCACCTTGTATCTGCCACTACAATATATGTTCTCTGTACTATCAAAATCTCAAGTATACTGAGCAGCATCCAGGACTTTTTAAAAATTCATGCTGTAGAGGAAAAATGGAGAGCGGTGTCACACCCTGTGTGGTGCCACCTCCAGCAATCACTGCAGCCCAGGGGAAGCCACCCTGCACGGCCACAGAGGGGCAAGGGCTTCATGGAGAGCCCAGCTCACAC
Organism: Patagioenas fasciata; assembly: GCF_037038585.1. NCBI lineage: Eukaryota > Metazoa > Chordata > Aves > Columbiformes > Columbidae > Patagioenas > Patagioenas fasciata. Next base: position 22,001,892 of record NC_092525.1, on the reverse strand, counting down.
CAAGGGAAGACGCTGCTATTTCTCACTAAGGTGACAACTTTTCTGAGGCGTTGTAAGTGTCAATAAATGAATTGCTGCTCTAAGGGATCAAAAGAACATCAAGGACTCAAGTGAAAAAGAAAAAAGGATTCAGTAGACAAATGCAGACTTAATAATTTCTAATATGTCCTCATTCTTATATGTGCAAAAGTAAGCCTAAAAAGGCTCCACTGCTATTAAATAATTGTGTTTCTTATCTCAGAGTGAGCATTTAATCTTTTATATACACATAAAGAAACCCCCACCTGTTTTCTTTTTCAGAGGATGGAGCAGGCAGCTTAGATGGCAGTTTTAATGGAACATGTTCAGGCTGTTGCACAAGAACAGTGGTGTGCAGACCTGTGGCTGAGAAGAAAAGGCTTTCCCCTAACACCTACACCTTTACTTCATTACAAATATCCCTGCTGGTTCACACAGCTCAGCTCCAAGTTTCACACTTGCAACATGTCTAGAGGCAGGAACTGACGCAGAAACAAATTCTAGCAGAATTCAGTATGTTAGTCACTATTTCTCATTCGCAGTCCATGGAGGCCCAATATACCTGCTGAAATGCTTGAACAGCACACCTTTCATTTTTTTTTTTGGTGTGTATGTGCATTTCTAAATACACATGTATAATTTTACCCATATAAACACACACACAATGACTAGAGATGAAATTGCTGATTGTCAAACATGTTAGACATGCTCCTCCCTGTACAAAAAAGGAAAACGGGGAGAAGCATGGTTATGTTTGTGCTTAAACAACTAGTGTTTGCAACCTCTATGCCAAATCAGAGATTCAGAGTCTTCATACAGTAACTTGAATCTTGCACAACAGCACACTTAGAGAACTCAAATGACACAGTAAGATGACTAACCCAGCAGCATAAGCCAGAAACATGGTGCAATAACTGGCATCAGTCCATTCAGATGGGAACACATAAGCATGTGGTCTAATAAAGCTACTATGCAAAGTCCTCTGCATTTTAATGGAAAGGACTCTTAACATGTTTTAATATGTTAAAATACAGGTCGGAAAGGGTGAGCTGAAATCTATCACTTCAAATACAGCCATCGAATGCAGTGTCCCTGGAAAGGAGGCCAGAAGCTGTTGCTAAAGCAAAGCCCTAATTAAGGCCCTCGGCAGCGATGGAAGCTCTTTGCACCCCACAAATGCACGGGGTGAAGATCCCCACCACCCTCACACGTGCAGATCACACCGTCAGCGACCATTCCTCACCCCAGAGAGCAATCTGACTGGAAGCATTTCAGAGAATTAAACATCTCCAGTGCAAGGTTTAAATTACATAAATTATCTACAAAAGCATGCAGAGACTGCATATTAAACCAGTCTTAATCATGATCCTAATCCTCAAGGAAGCAGGATGGCGTTATCACGAGACCCTTATTAAAACTGCAAATTATTTCAGTGGGAGTTTGTCTTGAATGAAAACACAAAACAGAAAGAGAAGAAAAATACCTATCAAGGAAAAGGTGATGGAACTAGGAATCACAGCTTCAACATACAATTCATTATGATATTAAAACACAAAAGGTACTTCAATGTGAAACATGTTAAAATAATGCCAAATGATACTAACCTACTTTCCTCACACCATAATTCACCCATTTAAGAAAGGAGAAAAAGTTTGCTTTGCAGTGCTTCATTCGGTTTGCAAAACATTTTCAAATTATATTGCGTTAGATTCCCAGAAATTACTTCCTTTTCACATCAGCCATAGTAAGTAAACTGAATGTGATCCCATCCCCTCCGTCCCTGCCCCCAATAAACAAGGAAAAAACATACATGTAAAAATCAGGTAATCTGAATTTCAGAACGCAAACAGCAAGAGAATGAATAAAATGAAAGCATGAGGCAATGAAAAGCTGTTCGAGTATTTCTGAAAATCTCTTCAGTTTTTACTAGTTCAATATTTATGGCCTATTAAATAACTACACATACAAGAACTTCACATACTCAACTTTCATTTTCCTGCTATTCTCTCCTATTGAAATAACTGCAAGACTAATGATAGCCATAAAAAGGCAGCATCAAACTCTTTTATGACCATTCCTGTTTATGAACTTCATGAATGCATCAGACCAATCGGGAAAATATTTAAATGCTAGTGATTAAATATTTGTAGCAGTCAACTAGCAAAAGGTCGAAGTCATTCTGAGGTACAGGAACACTGCAAATGTTGCCATGTTACATGAAAAAGTGACTTTCCCACAAGGTAACATTGCTTAGGGAAAGAACAATAAAAATGTTAGAAAGGACTCAATAGCTATTTTCTACTGGTTTTCTTATAGAACTCAGCCCTCCAAAAAGGTCACTTCTGAGATGTAAGCTCTAAACATCTTCCCTTGAAGGAAAAATACATTTTGTTTTGAACAGGTATTACTTAAAACTCTTTAGCACTGGTAGAATTGGAACACAATTATTACATACCCTAAATTAATTTACATCTCTAGGTAAGTAAAATGCTGAGACCACCAAAGCCATATAATCATCAAAAAGGAGATGTAGTTCACTGCTCATGAGCCACAGATCAAGTTGTCTGATGGCTGATGGCTAGGGATAAACAGCTAGGCTTTGAGTTCGCTGCATTTTCTTTGATGTAAAAGGATAATTTCATGCTTCAAGAAAAGGAACAGGATGCAGGAAAAAAATGGATTTGGTTCCTTTACCCTGCCAAGGACTGCTTGTGTCAATCCCTATCTTTTTGCATCCTTTGGGACACTGAAGTCACTTTGGAGTTGCTCAACAAGGATACACCTGGAGGCATTCAATGCAGTTACAGCAGTTAAGGAATTAGAGGCACTTGGGAAGCAAGTGTACACTGGCTGAGATAGGATGATTAAATCAGGAGCAGAGGTACGTTTGTGAGAATTTAAAGGGTGATATACACTTAGGATAAAAAGGATTTTAAAAATATGCACTGGACTATAAACCACAATCTGTAAGGAATTACTAGTCTGCTAACAGGCCTCAACAAGTCTTATTCATCTCTAGTGTCCCATTCAACACTTCCATGGAGAGGGGTTTTCAAGAGTCTGGAACACTCTGCTAAGCAGACCTGGAAGTTAAGGAGCATACTAGAAGCATAAAATCAATTAAGTTATATTTTGCACATGCTAAAGCTTTAACAGAGGTGAGTGAACAATGCAAAAACTGTATCCTGGTTGTAGCAGTGTCATTGCCAATCATCTGACAAAATAATCTGAAATGAAAGACTGCATAGAAGGAGAGTTTGAGGGAACAACATTTGTTCAGTCATCAGAAGAGAAGAGAAGACTACAGGAAGATTTCATTGCTGCCTTCAGCTACAAAATGAGAGAGACTAGAAAAGAAGGAGCCAGGCTGTTCTCAGAGGTGCATACTGACAGCATGGGAGGTGATAGACATGTCCTGCCATAAAGGAAGTTCTGGTGAGACACTGGGATACTTATTTACCATTAATAAGGTTAGTCAAACATGAAGACAGGAGCCCACTTTGACCAGGGGATTGGACTAGATGAGCACCAGAGGTTCCTTCCATCTTAAATTATTCCATGACTTCATGGAGAGGTGATCATGGGGTGTTTTAATTTTATTCTATCTCGATAAATTTGATTACCTTGACAAAACAAAGCGTTCATTATTAGCCCTACAAACCAGTCTGGGCATCTGGAAAATGAGATTGCCTCTTTTGTGCCTTGTCACCAGTAGTTCTAGAAGTGTCCCCACATCCTGTACGTTGTCCTATATTTATTTAGCAGTGCTCCCACCCTCCTGTCATGGACAGTGATGAGGGGACAATTGCAGGGGGACAGTGACAATGCTATCAAAGCTGCTGTATTCTACACTGGCAATAGCCAGGTAGTGTAGTGAAAGCGTTGTTAAAATGCACACCTGTACATCTGACATTATCACCACCTTATTCAATCCCCTGAATGATCTGTAACAAATTAATCCATCAGAATGGTCTTTGATTTACAAATCTCCCACCATCTTATCGCATATATACAAACAGATTCGCTCTTAACGTTAGGGGGAAAAAATAAGAAAAAAAAAAAATCCTCTCTGTTACTGCCCTAGGTCCTAGAATGTGATATTTGGCTGTGCCTGGCTGATTTGGCCAATTGTTTCTTTTTTCTTTTGTTTCTTGAAGTTCAGTGGCCCAGTGTATGTGATGCCCTGAATGAGACAGTGCACCCTTCTCCAGAAAAAATTATTCAAGGGTAAGGAACAGTTTATTAAGTCACTTTCCACAAAAGTGAAGTAATGTCACCAAATTCAGTCATGCAGGAGATCTGGATCAAAGAAGAATAACAGAGATATAATATCCTATGAGGTAAATGTGGAGCTAGGAGAGGGCTGTGCATTGAAGGGTGAGCAACTGTCAGCACTACCAACAATTACAGAATTTTGCATTTGGGCAACTTAATAGAAAATGAGGGCATAACTGATTACCACTGTGAGAAATCAGCATATATAGTACCTAGGACCATGGAAAATAACCCATTAAAAAATACAATTGTCGAGTTTGGATACATCTCCCTGAAGAACTTGTGACAAGTACTTCAAAATAAAAGGGACTGCATGAACTGGTAGCGTTTTTCAAACCAACACTCAGGATTTGATTTTTATATTCCATTTCCATTTAAAAATCTGTTTCCAGTACTGCTGCTTATTAAACCTGCCCTACTAAATCATTGCAATATGAATTCAGGTCTCTCCTTCTCTTTTTCTTCCTCATAGCACCCTACTACACCTTTCCGTGTAATAATTTCTGCTCTTAACTAGAAAAATGTCACATATCTGATAAAGAAATAAGTGGTGAGTTTATGCTGCCTGCATTCCTCGATCTCATTATACATACAATGTCCTAAGGCAAGAGTTTGCCAGCCTAGATTTTCACTTGCTCTATCCCTTTAATTTGTGTTCCCATCAGTGCTGTTACTGTTTGTTAGCATTTGTTTTTATTTTTCTCTAGAGATTTTTTTATTTAAGTCTCTGGTTAAATAATCAAAATACTTCAGAGGGAAATTTAAAGTTACTTTCTTGTAGAAAAGCAGAATGATTCAGTACCTGTGCTGCAACAGCATTAGGTGGATAACATTCATTTTGCTGGAGGTCTCTGTTAGCTCAGTAAGGAAAATTACTTCCCTTCCCCCTCCCTCAGCTTCAATAAACTAGATAGGAAAATAGTGAGGAATCTTTACATATGCATAAGCAAAGCCTGTGGAGATCAGCAGTGGGTAATCACCAAGTCACACTGAGTTGCTTTTAGTGAGAGCAATGACAAATAAGTCTGGGGCCCTGGCCATGGAGGACTCTCCAATGGCACAGTACATGTAGGCTATGAAAGATCTCCCTGCAGCTGGCACTTCACTGCTGTATAACCTTGCAGCAAACAACTATAAGATTCACAGCATTTGAGCCTACACTGAGATCAAGAATATTTTCTGTATCTCAAAACAGCTGCTGGTGAGGTATGTGGGAGTCACAGGTGTTGGGCTGACAGAGGCACTAACTCTACTCCCACTACTTCCAGATACTTCGCTCTCCTTTTTGAGGATTTGTGGGGAGCTCCTTGCATACTAACAAGCCGGCATGAGGAAGATTAAATCCATTATCATTTCCGAGCACCTTCCAACAACGGCAGTTTTGCACCCACTCCAGGCTCTTCCTCCTGGCAGGCAGGAGAAGCAGCCGTGGCCGATGTCAATCAGGACAAGCCTGCTTCTCCCCCAGCTATTTTCAGGGCATGTAACCTGCAGGGACATTTGCTCTACATGCAAGCAGCCAACCTGTCCTCAACAGAGGCTTGGGTCAGGCAATCACTGAATCCAAAAAGGCTTTCTCAAGGAAGACAAAGCTGGAAGCTGGCATGTCCAAGTATTAATACTTCCCCTTTCCCACCAGCAGCACCACTGCAGCACAGCTAAATGGCGTTTCTTTGTTCCTTCTCACCCACCATTCTGTTTCTTTTCATTTATTAAGTATGTTTCTCGAAATAACTTTCTTCTCTTCAATATTAAATTCCTCCTCACCTCTCCTTCATTCCCTAGGCTCAATCAACACAACTTCTAAAATTGTGAATTCAGTCCCTTCTGTGCCTTGTACACAGCACTAATTTCTGAGTTCACACAGTTTTGCTTCACTTGATTTAGGGGCTCATTCTGCTTCTACACAGAAAAAAACCTCCACATTTCCCCCTCAAACAGACAATATTTCTAATGGTGACTTCAGAGACAACAGATCCAGCCCACAAGATGCCCCTGAATAGATAATCTCATAGAAAAAGGGGACACATTTCTTTGAAACCTTAAAATAAATTAAATGAGACAAAATAAATTTAGCAGCCAGATAATAGCACTGAAAAACTGACAGATGGCAGAACACTGAGGTTTAGTGGTGACACTCACATGTTACATGAATAATTCACTTGGACAAACCTATGGATATGAGAGCATGTTTAGGTTAAGGATCTGCCTTGAGGAAAAATAAAGGAATACAAGCAGTTTCTTATTCATAACAACCCATTTCAAACCAAAAGCCTGGTGAACCAACTTTTCCAAAATCAGCCCATGCTAGAAATTAACGAACCTTCAACTAGCACTAGCACTCACAACAGGCAGCAGTCCTGGAGTTCTCATCAGTTGAGAACTGAACAGCAACCACTCTCAGCCAGAGTCAGTGGCTTGAAGAAAATGCAGTCTAAAAACACAATTGCACGAATAGCAAAAAACACATAGACATCACAGGTCCAAGAGAAGTCAGGCCAGCTGTGATGCTGTCTAATGTATCCGACAGGAGACAGGGCGTGCTGCCTCAAGTACCTGGGAATCAGTAACATCCCTAGAGAGGATATTGTTAGGTACAAAGCTGAGCAACTTCACTGATCTGAGAAACAGAAAACGCGAAGTACTGTTTTGGTTCGGCAGCAGGTTTATCTAAAACAAACAACAACAAAAACCCCAAACCAACCAACACCACCACCACCAAACCAAACCAACAAAAAAACCACCATACCCCAAAACAAGCAAACAAAACCACAACAAAACACACAAAAACCACCACAAAAAAAAAAAAAACACAACACAACAAACACCACACCAATAAACCCCAAATAAAACCAATAAAACCCACAAACTGTTATCTTTAAGTGAGTACTAGAGATGGAGATAAAAGATCCCTAACTACCAATCAGAGAGCATATTTAAACACACACTACACAACATTCAGAAAGTAAGAAGCCATTTAGCAGATGGCTAGAGGCTGCAAGGAACTGCCTTGTTTTCATCACATTCTAAGCTGGAAATACTCCTAAAATGCAACAGTGAGCATTATCAATGCTCTTAACCTCCCCAGTTTGAATGGACTATGGACAGTGTCCCAGCGTTGCATTAATCGAGGAATAACCCTAGATCCTGGCAGAGGTTGTGGCAATTACATGGCCTGTCTGATAGGAATTGATTTCATAAAGCAGTTTGATCTTGCCAGAGGTGAGAAATCTCCATTTCCTAACCTGCCCCTTCCCCAGGGAAACTCTGCAAGTGCAGACTCCTTCAAAGCAGAAAATGAGAGAGTCCTGAGGGCCTGCAGTCGTTCCTCAGCCACACAGAGAGCTCGGCCTTGCTTTCACCAGGGACAAAGAACATGGGACTGGAGGAAGGCACCATGCAGGAATTTTCGACTATACATTTTCTGTCATTACAGCCTCTTCTTTGTCCTTAAATAACATTTACACACACAAAGAACTAAGCATTTTACATTAAGGGTACAAACTAAGAACAAAGCATAACACTCCAGTTTCTTGATTAATAGTCCACCAGGTTTATGACTGACTGCTGTCTTGACCAGCGGTGAAATGAAAACCAGCAAACACATGTGAATTAAACCCACAACCAGCCCTGGGCTTATGTATTACCAGGTTGATTCTGTTTCCTCGCAGAGCAGATGAGATCAGCCTTCGAGATGACATGTACTTTGACTAGGACACAAAACATCTGGAAAGAATGTCCTCAACATGCAAATTAAAGCCTATAGCTATCAACAATCATAAGATTAAAACTACTTGATATTCATCTGATTAAGTATGAACTTCAAATCTGGTTAATCCTACAAAACAAGTAAACTTCCAAGTTCTAGTTGCAGAAATGTTTAAGATTTGAAGGTAAGCTTTCAACTGGCACAGAAACGTTGGCTTCTCCTGTGAGCTAGCCACAAGTCAGACAAAGGCTTGTATAAGTATTCTGTGAATGTCAAATAAGTTCAAGTATCCATCACGCAAAAATTGATCTATTTTGGCTAAAACTCACCCCAAAATCTAAATATCTTCTACTGAGGGAAAGCATAGTAAATTTGCTTGAGACAGCTGTAAACAAAATATGACATGTTATATGCCATAGTCTTTGAACTGGTTTCAAGGTCCTTCTATTTAAAAAACAAATTAAGAACTGGTCCATACAGGTACTGCTAGTTTCACAAGGAACTCCCAATTCACCTGTTAGGCATATACTACAGAATGGGAACAAACTTCCCCCTGTGTCAAGGTGACACTGGCCCACTCCCATTAGCACTAAGGAGATTTTCAAGGACCATCTATTTTTTTTAAAAGACGAACCACCACAGAAATGCAGACTTCAGTCTCTTAGAAGGTTTCAAGCAGAAAAATCATACAAAACTGAAGAAATTACTTTCCTCACAGGATGGTAGTCCCGTGCTGCAACAATCAGAGGCACAGGTCAACATACTTAAGTTTTAAGGATGATTTCCCCAGAGGGTGAATATAAATGGGGGCAAAATTGAAGGTAAAATGGCTAGAAAAGGAATGAAGGATGATTACGAGAAATTGTTGGGGATCTTAGCTCTGCACAGTCCGGGCTATGGGCTCTGACAATAGATTTACAGACAGAAACTGCAGGGAATGGAGCTGCTTCGTTATGCAGCCCTCCTCCAGGCAATCAGGTAGTGGAAACAGCATTAATAAGATAGTTCTTGACTAAGGAGGAAGCAGGGTGAAAGACCAACACATACAGTACATAAATATGTTAATGTAGTTACTGAAATAATTTTTTCTGTAGCCTATATATGGCTGCAAAAATGATTCCATTCATTTTATGCAAGAGAAGAGCATTCATATTTCTTAATTAAGGAGAAAGCAGGACTGGCACTAGTCTTAAAAATAAAAGTATGGGTAAATTTTAAGTCCTCTATGTGCCCCATTCTGGTGAAATCCACTAGAATACTTCCTCCACTATCACTTCTGGCTCATGGAGATGTATTTGTTAAGTAAATGACTGGAAATTCAATAGAATGGTTTGTACTAGTTTGTTGGTCTAAGAACAAATCTGCAGATGTAAGTAAGCACATCAATAGAAGTCTACATTTCAGTTAGTGTTTTCATTAAAATATTCCTGGGATTCCCTTCAACTCAACATCAGACAACCCTTAGTAGTTCTAGAACAACAGAGCCCAAACAGACCTCCTCAGAGAGTCAAAAGAACAAGATAAAATGCACTACACAAAAATCAAGCATGTCCTTTTACTGACTGAATCAACGGGTTTTTAAAAGGTGTTACCTGCAGTTAACATCTGTCATACTTACTCTCAGCTTTAGTTATATTACATTGTTCATCTTTCATCTATTCTCAAAGGCAAAAAAAAAGAAAGAGCAATACTCTAACATTGCAAAGGTCCTCTGTAATGACAGAAGTGCTGTCTGCAGTGACGATAGGTCTCAATATGCTACCATGTAAACGCTGCAAATCTGAGTTTCCAAAAGCCCTGACCCCAGGCGACTGTGGATCTTTGTGCACTGCTGCTGATCATGGGCTTTACAACCAGATAAACTGCAACAGAACTAGAGATGTTTCAATTCCATTACAGACAGAAGTACACACTAGAAAGTGCTGCCTGTACCATAGTCTGAAAAACTAGTACATTTGAAAGTTTAGAAAACATCTGATTTGAATGACACTTTTGTGTGCTACTCACTGCATGCTGCTTCTGATTCATCTGAGCCATCGGGACACTCTTCTTCACCATCGCATTTCCACCTGGCTGGGATGCAGTGGCCATTGTCACAAGTGAAATCTGACTCGGCACAAGTTTTCTTTGCTGCAAGAAAAAAAAAAAAGTACTTAGTATGAATATAAGCACTGCAGAAGACCTCCACTGCATGCATTACAACTAAGTATGATACTGACTACCCTATATTGAGAATATTCATTTCACATTCAATATTGCTTCTTCATGACAGTCAAACAGGTATAAAAGATGGGTGTTTCTTCCTGCTAGAACTCTTATCCCTCCATTATTTAACACAGATTCACTTTTCTATGTCTCTTTCCAGACATTCAAGACAGGGATGTTCTTTTCCAAAATAATTTTTTAAGGCTTTTACTACAAAAAGTTGCTGCCTATGTGGAGCTGAAAGCATTCTGCATGATTCAAAGACCAGTAAGATAAACAAGTCTCACCTTTGGAATACTGTAATCTACGCAATAACGTTTTTTAATCTATGCAATCTATTAATGGCTTTTTAGTACATCTGTCACTATAGTAGATGATCATAAAGTAGTCCTCCAAACACTAAAAATCATTTCCTTAAATGTCAACCACTCGGTGCTCTTTTCTTTGCTTGCATTAATCTAGGGCTTGAAAAAGATGCAAGACATGAACTCAAGCAACTAATTAGTCAATTCTTCTGTGCCAGTGGCACAGCACCACTAGTGCCCTGTACTACAAATCAGCATCTTTCCACTGCAGCAGAAAGTGAGTGATCTACAGATATCTGTCCCCTTCAGTCCATGGCCTCAGTGTGATTACCCGTCACTCACTGCTTTTGCAACAGTGAATTCCATGTTTTTTCCGCCAGGAACTGGACGGGACCACCATGCCATGGGAGTCACGAGCAATGGCTCAGTGTAACCACCCTCGAAGTACAAGACCTTGTGACTAACTGCTATCTATCTTTGTTGGCCATCAATTTACATAGGAAGTGGTGGCGGGGAGGAGATTTGTTTCTTCCCTCTGCAAAGCTGCTCACAACTTAATAGGATCATAGGAAAATTCAGGTAGCAATGGACCTCAGGAGGTCATCAAGTCCAACCTCCTGCTCAGGACAGGGTCAGCTCTGAGGTCAGACCAGGTTACTTTGCGTTTTATCTAGTCTGGTCTTAAAAACTCTCTAGACGGAGACAGCACAACCTCCCAGGGCAATCTGTTCCACTGCTTAGCTGCCCTCACAGCGAGGTGTCAACTTCATATCTATTCTCTAACGCAAGTCACGTGCACACACCATTGCTACATCAATGTTTCTTCCGGCAAACATTTTCAAAGCATTAAACAAAGAAAGTGTCCAGGTTTTGATCTTTTTTCCTTTCTTTTCTTCTTACATGAGCTGCTGTCAGGGAGGGAGCAGTGTCAGACATCGATCACATGCCCATGGAGGAAACAAAGAGCATTACTGGCTGAGGTGCTGGAGAGGTCTACATGGCACAAATCAAGTATTCATGTCCTAATGCACAAAATAGGCAGCTTCCCTGAACAGGCATCCAGCAGGAAAACACTGCAAAGCATCGCTAAGCAGCTGTACAATCTATCAGGATGCACTTTATAAAGAGAACATACATTTACTCTGCCTCTGTTGCTAAATGAGCCAGATTCTATCAGGAGAAAAAAAAAAAAAAGGAAAATTTTCCTTCAGTCAGGACCAGGTATTATGAACTAATATAGAAAAATAAACCCCAACCCCATACAGACCAAGAGTTTTACAAGAGATCAGTCATACTAAGAATCCAGTCTGATCTTCCAAAGACGTTGCACATCCGCTATCCAAGGGAACAGACCTTCTCCTGAACATCTCTGCTGAGAACACCAAAACTTGTGAAAATGGCTATCGAGTGTCACTTCTGATGTATTTAATGTAAGGCTGATTTAATTAATCTGATGTATATAACAGTCAGAAACTCTGACCAGATACAGATGGGATATGCACACATAAGCGAAGTCAGAGCACTCCACAGCTCACAATGAGGCTGACTGGGTAAAATGTTGGTGTCTGCTGTTAGAGGAAGATTATGGCATCTACAAATGAAACAATCAAATCTTCATCCAGAAAGCAGAGACTAGTTTAACACTGAAGACATAAGAAATTTAAATTTTAAAATGTATTTAGATTTATACTAGCTCTCTCACTGTCCTAATATCATGCTTTCCATAGCAAAACTGCCCCTTGACTTATTTTCTAGAGATCCAGAGAGCAACACAACTACTTTCTCACCTCAAAATAAATGTCCCCTTTTTCCCTAATCACTGATATTTCTGGGACATGTGGACACAAGCCTGAGCGAGGGGGTCAGCAGGAGAAGGGAGCCTAACAGCATTCCTTTCAGCATAGCCAACCTGCTCACAGCAGATGGTGGCACCGATAGCTTTGTTCCCCTGACGCTGCAGCACAATTAATAGATTGCCAAGATTCACAAAAGGGGGAGAAAAGCATTACTGACAGTCCCAGGGCATCATTTGGAAGGTGTTAATGTGCTCCCCGACTGCAGCCCATCGGAAAAGTGTCATCCCTGTCCACATGCCCACCCAAAGGTCCAACAGTCCCCTGCCAGATCAACAGATAGAGCAGCAGGATGCAAACACATTTGGTCCTTTGTTTGAATCTAAGCTGTCTAATCTCTTAAAGGAGCAGCATTAAGGCAAGGGAAGCTCAAACCTTTCTATGTTTTTTTATATTAACCTCTACTATTTATTTGTTTTTATGGCTTCTACTTTTTATAATTTATATTATATATACTATATTTTATTTGTTATTACTTTTTACTACTACTCTTCAACACATTGGGTCACAGCTTTGGAGACTGCCTTAATTCCAATAAATTCTGCTTTGTGTTACAAATAGCAACTCGTATTATTCAAACTGCGAGGACACTGAAGCACGGCCTTATTTCTCACCTCTAATGCAAGACTGGAATCACTTTATTTCTAACCAGACTTACCTTCTGGCACTCAATCGTCATGTCTCTGGGATCACAACGCAGGCAGGGAGCAGTTAATTAAAATATCAGCTCTCTGTCTTTTTCTTCCTTTTTCTCTTTCAAGTCTGATAACCTTTTCTATTAATCTCCCATGTTATACACCTTTCTTCTATCAATTCTCTATTAAAAATTCATTGAGGCTCACACCATAAATTGTCAGTGGTGCAGTAAAATGTAAAATAAATAAATACATCCCTTTTAGACAATGGGGAGGACAAAGGTTCAATTTTACGGTTTCACCTGGCTCAGAAATAGCCAAGCAAAATTTATCGTTCCCCTGAGATCCATTTCCTTTGCCGTAAGCAGCCCAGGCAGCTCCGCTCCCACATCTCCTCAAAACGAACATAAACAAACAAGAGTAAATAGTCACAGCATCCCTGTGTCTCTGCTCCTCGGGGGGCAAACCCGTACCTGGAACAAGAAAAGAGGGGGCTACCCAAGCGTTCACAGAGCCTTTCATCTTCTCCCCTGCGTGGATGCAGAGAGTGACACTAAAGGGACTGGCTTTCTTTTGACTCTTGCTTGATTTGCCTTTGGTACCTGCTTTTCCTCTCTCACATCTGCAGCTGGACAGATGTGTCAGAAACTCCAGGGTGGAAGCTGGTGCCTGTGCAACCGTGGGGCTACATTCCTGCTTCTCTCAGAAAGAAAGGCAAGGGGGAGAAAGCAGGTTTCAAATTTATCCAGTCATAACAGAAAAATACCCTAATACACTGAATTTTAGACTAAACTGCATCACACCAGTGTAGCGTCTCATTTTGCAAAAATGTCCTTTTCCTTTCCATTACTCACATCTCTTATCCTGAACTGCAAGTAAGGATTCAGGGTTCATCCCTGCAGCAAATTAAAAGCAGAGAACCCAGGGAGACTGGTTAGGAATATGAACATTTATAGAGGAAATTCATAAAAAAGCAATCACTGGGGATATGTATAATTAGACTGGAGAAAATAAATATATACTGAAAGGAAAAAATCTTGAACTGGCTAGGAGCAGGGAATGGATAATCTAAATGTGACTTCTAGCTTCCAAAAATACCTCTCTTTGAAGGGTCAAATCCCTGACCCTAAAGCCAAATAGGTATTTGAATCTAATAGAATGGTCCGGGATTTATTCTTTCCTCCTTTTTCTAATAAAAGCCAACATCCTCCTATCACCCTCACAACCCTTCAGTCACTTCATTTAACCTCACTTAACTTTTGCCTCAGCTCTAGAGGCTTTATGGGCCAGGAACATCTTTACAGCTACTCTTTGGAAGATACCAGGACCTCTGCGATTCAATTTCCACTTCATGCCTCCTGGTTATTCCTATTTTGCACATCTGTAATATTAAGCACTCTACAATAGCTTCTTTTTTTGCTACTTCTAATTTTTCCAAACCAACACAGCTGATGAGCAGATTGAATATGTTTCCTCTCTTATCATCAACAGTTCTGTGAGCAAAGCTGTAGTTGTTCAACAGCAGTGGCAATGTAAAAGCACATGCAAAGGCACATTTTCTGTTTACAACTTGCCTGTAAAGGACAATTAATACAAAGATTCCCTGCCCCCCCCGCCCCAAATGAACTTCTTTGTAGTAATAACAGACTCTAAATGCAGGATTTTTAGGTTAAGAGTTTTTCTCAATCTCTGCATCTGTATCCAAACAGAAAACCAGGCTGATGAGAGCATCCTCAAGTTTTAAACCATGAAGACCCCACAGACAGTGCTCTCTCACTGTTTTATCCCCTCAGTAACTGTCGTCCAATTTCCACCAATTCTAAAAGGGGAGGAAAGGATGTGAAAAGCAAGCCTACTCCTACAAGTTTCACAGAATTGGTAGCTGAATGGAGAACAGTCAAAATTACAGCTTTGCAGAGGGAGATGAGGGCAGAAAGTGGCCACTGGGCTGGTCTCCGGCATGTGCTGCCAGCTGGGGCTGCGCAGCTTCTGCACCTCGTATACTCTAGGGAGGTTTACTGTAGAGGGAAGAAGGCAATTAGACTGAAAAACAAATAAGCAAAAAACCCTAGACACTAAAACCATTGGAAACTTTGGTTTCATTTTGTTATGCTGCCCTCATCCCTTTACACAGATCCTGTTCCTATTTCAACTTTTGACGGGAGGTTTGGTGTTGATTCAAACTGTTCTCATTTGCAGCCAGGATTCAGCACTCTTGCAGAAAACAGTTTCACCCAAGCTGCTTTAAGAATAAAATAAAATACACTGAACGGCCATAATATGGACTTTTTGCTGTGATCCTTCTGCAGCAGTTACATAGCACAACCCTGTAGGATGTGAGAATGGGGAGATAATGGTAGGCCAGAAAGAGAAATTGAAATTCATAAAACAGGGTTTCATTTCATGCTGAGAAACTTCAATGGCAACTTTGATCAGTGGCTTATCAGAGCCGCTGACAAGACTCCATATGAGAAGAAAAGCAGCATCACAAGAGTTCAGGAGCTTAACACAGACCATCGCCATCGCTCAGCCCCGAGGTGCCAACAGCAGCTTGAAGTGTAACATGGGACACAAGCGAGCTCATCCCAGAACAAAATACATCATCGTTATGGCTCACTCTGCATTGCTTAAGGACCCCAATTAATCCAGTCTTGGAGAGAGCAAAATACACCCTAGCTGAATAATTTGTTTGGGCAATGAGGTTTTTGCTTACCAAGAGAAAGGTAGGGGCTGGGCTCATTATTCAGCACTTGAGAGAGATTCTGGGCTACAAATGTCACTCCCAAACAACAATTCCCAGCAATACAAGAAAGCAAATTATTTTTGAATTATTACATTATGTTCACTGCAAACTTGGTATGTACTCCCAAACACGAAAAACTCCTGGAGCAGGAGACTGAGCCCTAACCAAGTACCTTGTCAGTGTCCCTGTGCTTCAAAAGGGACACCTTGAAGTTATGAAAGGGAATATTTAACTGCTCTCTGAATCTGGCCACTTTTATTGATGCTGCCATCTCAGTAGGCAATTACATTTATAAAGCAAGATTAATCAGATCACCTCAAACAGCCAGTGCTCAGACACAAACCACAGTCCCTTTGATGCTCCACCAGAAATACATTTTAAAGAAACTTCTCCCCAAGACCCTCTGAACCAGCCCCAGTAAACAACACTCAACTGACAGAAGCCAAGTCAGAGGGCTTGGGACTGCTTTAGGCTGCTATTCCAGTAACCAAAACATAAACATGAAGCTGCTGAGCCTAAACTAGCCCCGCTCATCCATCAAATCAAATCAAACCAAATCCAATCAGTTAAAGGGAGTAAAAGAAATGGCACCTGCGATCTTCATTAGTATCAAAGCGATGCACCTTTCTGCATTTTAAATGACAATAGGTGTAAGCCCCCTATTTAGAATTATTTAAACAATTTTAAATTATGTTTAACATCTAAACACTTAAAAATGTTTAACATTTTCATGTTTAATGCTGAGTTTAACGTGAGGAAAATGACAGCACCTAATTGCAAGTTCTGTTCTCATGTATGAAATGAATGACTTCAACTAACAAATACTTGCCTTCATTGCTAAATTTAGTCATGTAATCAAAGCAAAACTGAACAAATTTTTTCCCCAACCTGTCCTCCGTTTGCTGCTGCCATTTCAGACTTTAAGAAGGGGCTGTACGCTCAAAAGTCGCTCTGTTTTTTTTCCAAATATACAGGTTGGTCCAATGAATGCAGCATTTGTCCCTACAAAACATGTTTCATCAGTAGGAAAAGCAGGAATCCCAGAAGAGAATCCAAGGACAAAATTACCACTTGGACAGGCATGTTCCTTTGAGGGCATGAGAGGTCTGTAAAATGTACTACGTGGGTGTTTAAGAGAAGTTCTCCTTTGAGGCTCCGGCAGGGCTTTTGTCCTTTGTCTCAGGGAGCTTGGCAGCTGGGAACAGCCCGTGCAGAGCTCCAGTGCTGCCCCGTCCACAGGAACGTGCTCCACACTCCTTCAGGCAACTCTCCCCTCCACTTTTCCTTTAGCTTTCTCAGGTTTGTTAAGTTCCACTCATAAAGCATCAGGGATCTTTTAATTTGTGCAAAACCAGGTTTTGTGACAAATTTCTTACTGCAGTTCTCCAAGAAGCCACATCACCTCAGCATTCAAATCTGTGGTGCTTAAAAACAAAAAACGAACCCAAAAGAAAACCAACCAAGCTCCCACCTATTCTGCTTGTAAACTGGAAAATCGTGCCCTTCTGAAGAGGAAAGGGAAGGAAGGGACAGATTTTCCTACCGGTATCTTAAATACACCCCCAGCTTTCCTCAGAAATAGGCTGACAAGCCTGTCCAGCCAGCAGTCACCTCTGGATCAACCTCACTGCAATGTGGCAAGTTGGCAGGTGCAAAAAAGTACCTGCCATTCAGTGTCAAAACATGGCCACCAAAAAAATCTCTCTGACACTCATACAACAGCAACAGTGACAAGGAGGCTGGCAATGTACAGACAGGGTCAGGCTTCAGAAAATGTAATCCTTATCACAGCAAAGATTATGAGAGTACAAAAGCACTGTGCAAAAGGACTATCTAAAAGCTTGCTCTTCTTACTTAAGGGACATCAGGACTTGAAATGCACAAGGCGCTCATGTTCTTGGTTACAGGTACATGGACAGAGAGAGATTAAATGGCATGCCAAAAGTCACGCTGCAAATCTGTGGCGCAGGCAAGGACCTGACCTGCATCTTTCAGCCACATCTGCTAGTGAGGTACCGTAAGCTCAAATGAAAATTTCTTCTTTACAGAAAAGAGCAGCATCACTCTGCTGTGGAAGTGAAACATGTTTCCAGAACTCCATATTGCTGCAGTCAAGACCCCTTGAAAGGATTTGGTATGATCTGAGCTTCCAGTTTGTTTCTGAATATTTCTTTGACTAAAACTCATCCACGCTGTCTTTTGCTGACAGAATAGGCAGCTTTGTCTGCCCGTTCTGGATTTTGTTTTGTTTTCTTTTAAGAAGCACCAAGACATTGTTGCAGGCACAAGCTCTTGGGTGGCACCTACGTGTGTGTTATTTCGCAATGAGAGATGTCTGCAAACTCCCCAAGAGGCACTTGACGTTATTCTGTCTTTCTGTTTCTGGGAATTAAACACTAGGGGCCATATTCTACCCTGATGAAACACAACCAGATCCCATGAATAATTATTGGCCTCAGTGGTCTTTGTGCAAAATTGGATGCAGATGTTTTTATGACACCCTACAATGTCTGTTTTCAATGTAGGTTTTATAACCCTCACCTAAGTCAGAGCTATGGGCCTTGAAGAGGCAGCTTTAAATACTGCTGCTCAACAGGATGGTCACAGAGATACAAAAACATTCCCAGACAGAAAGGTGGAAATAGAGAAAAACTCCCTGGACTCTGAAACTTGGGAGTGATCACAAGCATTTGACTCTCCAGCCAGGTCCTGGAACCTGAAAACTCTCGATTCACCCAAGTTATTAACGGCTAACCCTCTCTTTAGAGAGGCTAAACAATCAACCTCCTGATGAAAAAGCCAGGCTTCCCAAGGACAAAACGTATTGAAGGACATTTCTGTGAGAAACTATATTAAAGCAGAAAAGCAGAAGCTGTTAATTCAAGTTCATGAAGCAATTTTGCTTCCTACCTACAAACGTGCCTATAGCTCATCAGATAGGCACCAGGGAAACAGCACAGCCATACTTTTAGGTTGAATTCGCCTTCAGTTATTCAGAAAATAAGAGAAAGGAAGAGACTAAGACATGGGAACAGAGATCTTTTCACTAAGTGATACTGAGAAGGGCTACAAGGAAAAGGAGGGCCTCCCCACCTTGTCACCATTGAAGAGTTCTGCTCTATTTCATGTTTGCACAGGTGATGGTAACAAAATATCCAAGACCGATGGAGAGGACAGCAAAGAACAACCCCAAAGCCTGAAGGGCTACAATTTCTTGCCTAGGTTATGCTGTTGCATTGAAACTTTAGAACACGGGAGTCTATACCAGAGACACCACATTGCAGAAGTTGTCTTTCACAGCTTGGACACAACACTTAAGTTCTCATTGCCCGAATTTAGTATACAAACTTGCAAGGTTAAAGTACATCACAGCAAAACATAGCACCTTCAGCAGAATTTTGTGTAAGTTTGCTGAAACTGAAGTTTGCACATGGAAGGTAAATCCATAAGTGCTAAGCTCTGCCCAGACCCTGTGGCAACGATCGTGTTATGCTCCAGCTGTAGTTGCACGATATTATGCTGTGTTTGGGGTTAAAATCAGCACAAGGCATCCCTGGCAAGCCTCAGGCCCTGGCTGCGTTTGCCGCTTCACCGCCAGACTCTGCCCTCACACAGCTGCACGTGTAAAACGCATCTGCTGGGACACAGCAGCAATTTCACCTGTCACCTTTGCCACCGACAGCCGAGCGTGTGATTACACACCAGGAGTCCCCAAAATTGCAGGCAAAGTCCCCTCCTCTGCATCTCAGCCTTAACACTGCCAGAAGGGAAATATATACCATTTAAAGCGTTTTTTGCAGAACTTGGCGTGGGTCCAGGCTGCATACTGCAACTGCGTGGAAAACAGTAACCTGACAATTTGCACCTGCAAGCTCTGTGTAACTGTGGTACAACACATGTATACACCATTCCTATGAACAAGCATTATATATTTCCCAAAATGCGTTAGCTGCTAACAGCCCAAGTATCTCTGACCTGTAATATAAATTACCCAAACCCAATGATGCACTGGGAACCCAGCAGAACTCAATGCAAAACTCACAATCTGTAACAAAATAAAGGGGACAGGAAAGGAAAAAAGCAAAGGCTCTTCAAGAATCAGGATCAATGACCTAAATCACATACTTGAAGACTCAATCCTCTCAGTGGCAAGAGGATGCCTTCTGTTGGTAGGAACTAGGGAGAGAGGACAAGAGAAGCACAACAGATGTGGGATGACTGATCAGATATCACCGTTTCTGAGCAAAAATCCACGTGGGTGGCCAGCAGGGAAAGGCAACCCAGGTCTGCACTCCCAATTAGGGAATTACATGTGTAGTAACACACCTGAGCTTTCTGTTTGGCAGCCAACAGCAGGGGAAATGAAGCTGCTACTATACTTGGTTCTGCTGCATTTATTTTTTCATTTGAAACACCACTTTTTATGTCACTTCTATACATAGTCCAGTTGCTTAGTATTGGATCAATGTTTGCGTTTTTTCTCCTGTTCTTACTTAAATCAATAAGTTGCAGGGCGAAAAAGGCAAGAAATGTTCTATGCAGTTAAAAAACCCACATGGAATGGCTTACTTCTCTGGGAGGCTAAAATACTACAATTAAAATATCCACTGCATAGTCTTGGAAGAATGAAGAGTCAATAGCAATGAAAGGAACGCGGATTTTTCTGAAGACTTAATCCAGTGTTTTCAGCTTTACCCTCTTTTTCCATTTTATTTTTAGCAAAATTATGGTCCTTTTTGGAGTCAAAATTCATTGCTAGGATTACTGGAAGATCCCCTTTCTGACCATGCATTCGTTGTCCTGAATTCTTTACCTGCTTCAGACATCAAAATTTGGAATAGAAAATGGAAAGTAATAATTGGTATACCACAGAAGAAAAAAAAATATACACAGAAAACCCCTGTGCCATAATAAACCCTACTGAAAAGCAATTGTATGTCACACCAATATGTATGGTATAGGAACTTGCATCAAATTAACTGGGTAGCAACACATCAGGAATGTCCAACATGATAAAAACTATTTAGATCCTGGCTTGTAATGATCTTTGGAGAAACCAGTGTCACAGATGTCCCTGCATTATGTACCTGTGAAGATGTATTTTCTACAGCTCTGTTAGTGCTCTGTAAAGAAGACATGAATTTCATCCAATGACTAATTTGCTAGGAATCTTGCTTTTTAAGACCACTGAATCAGAGTTCTGCGAATTGTAAGGGATTGCACACAAAAGCATTTTCAAAAATGTCTCCAAAGCCAGAATCGTTTCAGACTGAACAGCAGGTTCATCCTCTGATCCAAGTCTGTTACGGCGGAACAGCGCCAAACAAACGTCTATTAATATTCTGCCAGGAAGCAAGAGCGGATGGGCTCTTGCATTACATTAAGTGAAGTGGTCAGGTTAAGAGTTAGGCATCGGTCATACGGTTTCTCTTCTTCACTCATCACTGTGCGTTGTCAAATGCTTTTGTGTGTTGCAATATTAAATACTAGTACCCTGGGGATGGGAAATGAATAGGCACAACATGGAAATTATGATGCATGCAATAATACCCTTTAACCTATTAACAAGTATGACGAAGCTTACTTATTTCAAGCTCTCTGATCACCAAGGCAAGAAGACATCAACAGCTACTGTGTCACACTGACAGGACCTTCAATGGCAAGTGTGGTTCAAAGGTCCATAAGAAACATAAAGCGGCTTTGTCTTTTGATGTAAAGAACAAAGCTACCATGTGGCACAGCATCACACATGCAATTAGTCAGGAAAGTTAATACAGTAGAAGCAGATGGCGGAACCATGTCAACATCTTTAGTGGGCACATTTCCCCTTACTCTCGAGCTGCTGTGAACTGAGGTCAGTAGGGAGCAGCAGGCAGGTTGCTGATAAGCCAGACCACACCAGGGACCAATGTTACCCTTTTATCCACCCATCCGAGGTACCTGTGTGCTCCCACCTCTACTGGCATAGCTCCCATCTTTCAACACCTTCTCTCCACCACATCCCCACACCACAGGGCAACACCATTAACCTCACTGCACACGGAGGGAAACTGAGGCAAAGAGAGACAAACAGTCTCTAACCCTGGTTGTGCTGGGAGATGCTGACAGGGAAAGGCATTAAAAACACTTTGGGTGGCCCTTGCACTGGTCATTCTGCTCATTTCTGCAGTCAAATGAGTTACCAAATGCCATATGATTCACTTGCACAGTGCAGCTACAGCACATGTCATTCCAAAGTATTTTATACATTTGCAAAGAGCGACTGTTCCTTTGATGCTTCTCACTTGCTCAGCTAACACAGGACAGGGATGAAGGCCTTCTGGTTCACCACCAATCACACTGGATGCATAGCACATGTAAAACCCAAACCAGAAGGATCACACAAAGAAATACAATACAGGAAACACTGCGAATTGTTATGACTTTGAAGAAACAGCCCTGCAGAGTCTTCAGTCTTTTCTGCTCTTACTGTCAACCAGTTCTGCCCAATTCCCCAGCTCCATACCTCGTGGATTTCAATGGTACCCAGGTGAGGATGGCAGGAGCTTTCAGCTCTGGAAGTCATTTAATTAAAGTAAAATGAACCACCAGCAGTTAGTCAAACTGCACGTCTGCTCTAGCCAATATATCTGCTGAATTCTGCAGCACTCAATCCAATCTGATTTTCTTTAAAGCTCCTGGCAACCCATTAATTAAAAACGCATTATTTACAGCTTTCAGGGGCTTGAAACCATGGGATGCACTTGATGGAATTTATGCAATTACATACAGTCAGTCCTAGTGACAGGATCCATTCTTGCTCTTGCTCTCCTCTGCTCTCACACTTGGCTGTTTCCTTCTACAAGGTGCCATTCTGCCTGGAGCAGCCACAGTGAGATCGGCTGCCTCAGAAATGAGCCGGAGCCAACAGAAGAACCGCGAGTCCCTCACCTTCAGTGAGGGACTCACCCCCTTTGTGCAAGGAGACGTTGATGAATCGAGTGTTCCCCTCATTTAAGCAACTGAGCCCTTCCAGCCAAATTCAACCAGGCTAGGTGGATGGAGAATCCTGCCTGCAGTCCTACATAGCCATCCATCCATTAGTCATTTGTGGTGAAACATCAGTAACGAGTTGATCCCAAAGCAAACTGGAGGATGGGTAGTTTAACTTACTTAATGCGCAATCCCCATGTCACTCGTACCGCACCATCAGCTGCAGGCAGATCTTTACTTTCAGAAGGAGATTTTCTTTTTTACTCCATTATTAAGTAGTCACGCTAATCAGCAATTCCCTTGTCTTTGTAAGAAAAAAAGCATCTTAAAACATACATTATAAGATATGACTGACAAGCATAACAAAGTCTACTGTGTCTTTGAACTGATTTCCAAAGGTGTTTTATGAGAATAAAGGGAACATAAAGTTCTATTGAACAATGAACTATTTACTGCTTAAAGAGTCCCACATGAACAATGGTGAAAGATCAAGCACCATAAGCCCAAGACACACAAACATATAATTCCCCAATGATTATTACCTTCTCTTGTCCATGTGTTTTTAACTTTTTTTTTTCATGAGGTCAGTGACTTACCTATGTAAAACCTATAGAAACCATCTTCAATGAGACATAAAAAGCAGAAAACTCTGTGAAAATAAGCCGCTATCAAAGCCTAATAGCTGTCTTTCAGCTATACAAAAGTGGATTTTGGCCTCATTCTCTGTTGGTTCATTCACAATAGGAAAGGCAGCAAAAAGTGGAGAAAGCATTTATTGCATGATGCAGAAGCAGCTCTGCAGATTTCAGTCTGTAATTCCAAATAACCCACCTGCCTGCATCATACCTTTAGCTGGTGTGAGAAACGGCTTATCTGTTCTGAAGTCACTGTAGTTCCTCTAATTCAGATTAGCTCTAAAAGCCTCTTTCACCAAGATGTATCGCAGTGGTGAATTGGTGTTAAGTCCAGAGTTAAATGTACTAGAGAAGAGGTGTTTTTTTGTTTGTTTGTTTGTTTTAAACCACAAGAAGCCCAGAAACACAGGACTTTGTATTACTATTTGGCATCTGATTAAGTCTTTTGTCACTGTGATTTTCATAAGAACAGCTATGAATGGATTTATAGGAGATCAGTGACCATGAAAGTGTCCCCAGGTAACTGTTTTATTATGTTTTCTCTCTTTTCCAGCATTGCCCATGCTGTACTGGGTCCTTGTAGGTAATAAAGTATCAATGTCTTCTATTCAGGGCAGTCAGAATGAAATGTCAGACACCTTCTAACAAGAAAGTCAGCAATATGTTTTTAGACTGTTCAAAAGAGAATTTTCTAAGAGCTTAGCTCTTAGAATATGGAGTCCTAAACTTGCAGTACTCCCAGTAATTTACTGGGTGACCAGCCATAACATACACTAAAAACATTAATCTAAGTGTACAATTTTAATTCAACAAGATTTTTTTTTCGAGTTAACTTTTAAGTCTGTTACATCACTTATACTGTGGCTACCACTGCAGTACAGCAAATGATATCTAGCCCCCAGCTAATCAATACCCTCTAGAAACTAAAAAGTAGCAGTAGAACCAAAAATCAAGATTCAGGGCTGAGAATTCTGTCCCCAGTAGGAAGGGCAGCATCCCCAAATTCAGCATATCAGAAATTAAGAAACTAGCAGAAGAACCATTTTCATGTGTTCTCCAAATAGCAGCACAGGTAAGACCGTATATGAAGACTGTGGCCACAAGGCAAAGTCAAAAGGTTTTGTAGCTACTAAATACTGTCCAGCTTGTCACCACCAGACTTGGGACCAGTGAGCAATATCAGAATTAAAACTTGCCCTCTGCAAATGGTTTTCAGTCACCAAAGTGTTACCAAGACAACTCCAGCAACCAGAATACAAATTACCTTTGGGGTACCAAAGGTAAACTCCAGGGCTTAGCAACTCTGCATACAAATTTAAATCACAACAATTTAAATGACAACTGTGTAAACAGCAGAAACTATTAAACTATCACAGGAGTCAATGGTACTATAGTCAGGAAAATGTTACTGGAGGCAGCAACAAAACAGAGCAAAAGGAGGAGGAGACACACATTAAAAAGTTCAGCCTTGTAATTCATGGGTGCCAGGCAAAGGCTTCTCATTCCCTAGGAAACATCACTTTTTCTTTTACTTCTTCTTGTCCTGGATATCGACTATAAATAATTCCCGATGTTGGGGCAAAATTTTATGTGTAAGCAAGCCAGGCAGCTTTGGGTGTTGAGAGATGTCTGATTATAAAGAACCCTGGAGCTATGTAATTCAATTGTTCTCTTTCCAACAATAGGGAAAAAACAAACAAACAAAAACCACCACCACACCAAAACAACAACAACAAAAACAAACAAACAAAAGGCAACAACAAAAAAGGGAAAATGGTAAAAAATAAATATACCTTCTTTTGTCTTTGGCACTGAAGTGTGAGGCAATCTTAAAACTCAAGAGTGTTA
This sequence comes from Patagioenas fasciata, assembly GCF_037038585.1. NCBI lineage: Eukaryota > Metazoa > Chordata > Aves > Columbiformes > Columbidae > Patagioenas > Patagioenas fasciata. Next base: position 21,976,694 of record NC_092525.1, on the reverse strand, counting down.
AAGACATGCTCTGGATGCACTAGTTGTACTGCAGAAATGCTGATAAACCAAGCTCTGCAGTAGTTATGTTACTGGCCTGAAAAATTAAGTTAGTAAATAGCTTCACTGTGTGCAATTCTAAGGACCTAGGCAACATAACCAAGAATTTTAAGGTGCATGACAAGCTCAGAGACTGAAATCTGAGAACGGGGGAGGGATGGGAAACACTAAAAGCTGCACTCCCATTAAAGCTGAGTAACATACTGTAATTTTTTTATCCTGTCAAAATAATTTTCACTGGAAAGTCACGAACACTTTACAAGCAGAATAGTTACAGCCAGATTTTCAGGAGGAGACTGGTGGTGCCCTCAATTTTAGGTTTCTATCAGAAGGTAACTTCACCTGATGCCTCTCATGACCAAAGAGACTCAGGGGAGTTCTGGGCAACTCCCTCCTTACCCTTCCATCCCATCTTCATGCAAAGTGTAACAAAAACAAAAACCATCAAAAAACCACAATGAAAACCCCGAAGTCCTGCATTCTGGTGAGAGCATGCTAAACTGAATCCATCCCTCAAGAGCAAACAGTGGGGCAATACGAAAGAGAAAGATAGATAAGTGAAACAAACTACTCAGCTACCACAGCATCAGCAGCCAATTAAGTTGTTACTTGTTATGTTAGATGTACAGAATAAATAAGTTTTATTATTAGGCTCCATATTGCTCCGGTAAGACTCTTGATATATTCCTGACAGGAAGTCTGGACCCTCTGGCAGCTTTGCAGATCCCCAGACAAACGCAAGCCAGTTCACAAGTCCTGCTGTCCACCACTCATGTAGCTCCCTGGGTGCTGCTGAAGTGTTCACACTCCTGCATTTTTCCTCCTACAGTGACACTTTATCAAGCACTTGGCTACAAGAGGATTTACTGATTAAAGGATGAAGTGCAAGCAGTTCAACTGCAGAGGCAAAAGCAAGGCAATGCGAGTCTGACCGCTTTGTTTCACCTTTCCTTTTGCTGATGTAAAGTCCTCTCTACCAAATTAATAAAGTGCAGCTTTCAAGTAAAAATTCTCATTCTCCTGACAGCTTAAATTACTATTGGATAGTCTGTATGACCAAGCAGGAGCTTCTGTTGAAGTATAATAATTTGCCTGGTGGGACCCTCTGGGCAGCTACAATCACCTGAGACATTGATCATTCCATAGAAGATGACATGGAATATGACCTCCTATTACAGGCCTTTCCTTGCCCAGCTGGGAGCAATTGCTTTAATCCCAGAAGAGTTTACTTCAAAAATCAAGAACTCTCTTCGTGTCTATGCATTAAAAATCCTCACGTTTTATAGTATATTAAGATTTGGAAAAATATTTTTAGAGCCTACCACATATGACGCTGACTTGCCCAAAGTATGCTAAACAGAGAGGGCTCTGAGGGGTCATAGCACACAGTCATCAGGAAATCTCTGATTTTTTTTTTTTTTTGGTCAAAGAGATGCCACAGACACTAAAAAATCAGTTTTCAGTTAAAATCCAACTCATTTGATACTCACCTTGACAGTAAAAGAAACAGACTATATTTCCCCAAATTCTGTAAACTCTGAAGCCTTCACTGCTTGTATGAGGAGCCAGGAAAGGCAGCTGTGCCAGCACACAGTGGTCACCATGACAGAAACGGTGGATCTGATGGAAACCCAGGTTTTTAGTGAAAAGAGAAGATCAAAATGAGATCTAACTGCCATGCTGGGCTACATGAGCACAGTATAACTTGAATACTAAGTAAAGTGAAACTGGAAAGGAGGAGCACAACTGAGTATGACAATCATCAATCTTAATGACAATGTGCTGAACCGGCCGTGCCATGCAGACCTTCCTCTGCAAATCCCACAGTTACTCCAGTCTGTGCCTCACCTCGTGTGATCACCAGAGCTAGGATAGACAAATGGATGTTTCAGGCCAAATTTGCTGAGCAAAATAATCAATATCTAGTTAAACCCATTGCCAAGGCAATAGCAGCTCAATCCCAGGTCAAGTAATCACCTAACAGGTATCCCTGGACATGCATGTGGCAGTTTATCATGAAATGAATTATTAATGAGGACAGATGTCTAAAAACCAACCACACACTCCTCCCCTCAAGAAGCTAACAAAAAACCCAACTCTGACTGAAATCAAATATAGAGCAAAATAAGCTCAAAAATGTGTCAGCAGAAGCGGGTAACACACAGATTGACCCGTCCTCCTCCTCTGCCTTCGGCTCTTCACTGGGACAGAGGTGGTACGGGAAGGGGCCTACACATGCACATACACCAACTTGCAAACTTCCTTCCTTGTGAAAAAATGAACGACTTGAGGATGTGAAGCTGCCAACATGTAGCAGAGCAAAACCACCTGCAATATTTTAGTAAGAAAGCTTTTATTCCCTGCCTTGGGGGGGGGGGGGCGGATTTTGTTTCTCATAGATCTGGTTCCATTCTTTTCCTTTTTACTCCTCAGGTCTCGGTCTGTGGCAGTTCATTATGAAGCTGTGAATGTCTCACTTTGTTCCTGGGTCAGGGAGGTCCTGTCATAAAATTCAATTGGCAGGTGAATTTTAAATGGGTCAGAACTGATAGTAAGTTGCTAAAATGAAAATAAGCTGATGGTGCCTGGGAATAGGAAAGAACAAAGGGGACTTTCAGAGTATCTGTGTCTCCAGGTAACCTTCATTATGCAACGGAGCTGCCTTACATTAACTTTTTAATTTTTTTCCATGGAAGCAACGAAGTCAAGGTTTGGTAGCAGGGGCGTAGTAGTCTATCAAGGGCTAAGATGGGTAAATGCATATGATGCCTGGAAATAGTGTAGACTTCAAGAATCACACCCTCTGGGCCCTGCACCCAGAGGGGTTGCGCTCCTTTGCACGTGCAGGACAGAGGCTGCTCACAGTGCCTACAAGGATGTTGCATGGTGAGCAAGGACCAGCCACAGGTCTAAGGCTACAACATACAGGAGCGCCCAAACCCATATTAAGGACTTACAGTGGCCTGTCCTGCGCAGCAAAGATTTACTGGTTTGTTGGCAGTCTCCTGAAGACTAAATTTGACTCTCTGCTAAAGGCAGATGCACCATGTACAAGAGTACAAAGTTATTTTGGAGACAGACAATTTTATAACTAGTTGCTTAGAAATCTTCAGGTTCATGCCAGTTTTCTGTGAAAACAGCAAGTCCTTTACTAACAAATTCAAACACAGGCTCAAGATTTAGATCAAACCCTCATCATCCCTTCCACAAGCCATCCAAGACCAAATGGAGACCAGTCACTAATATTTAAAACATAACTGATGATGGTTACTGGCTGCTTAGAGAACAAGTTCAAAATTATATCCTCTCCAGAAATCCTCACAGATTAAAATCTAAGTCAGAAGACAAAAACCTCCTGCTTCCGCAAGTCGAGCCGTGCTTCCAAACAAAGCCTGGAAAAGTTCTCCTAATGGGTTAATCCAAATTTACACCAGCTCAAATAGAGAACAAAATCTGGTCTTCTATGTTCCAGCTGCAGTAAAACAAGAAAAAAGGTGGAAAGCCACAGACACCTGCTATTGCCCTTGTAGTCACAGGCCAGATTTTCTCCGGACCAGCTTTTCTCCTTTGAGACCCAAACAGTTGACAGGTTTTTAAATAGCATAGAAATGGAAAATCTGCAGTTATTTTAGCTTCGGGCTTGTCCTTTGAGATTCAATATTATCTAAAAACATTCAGGACAAACACAACAAAATTACAACTTGAAATATTTTTCCCTGGTCAGCAATGAGACTACTTCAATTTGATTTATGTAAACATAAAACTGTGGAAAATGTACAGCCTGCAGTGATTTTTCCATCCCCTTCCGAATCACCACTTTGAAAAATATGTATTGTTTTCTGCTTTATTTGAATTCATTCTTAAAACTGGATATTTTTGTCAGTTTTTATTAGCTGTTTTCACTGCTGTTTCGCAGTGTGATTTTACTGTACAACTTGCCACACTGACGAATCTTTTTTTATTCATGCAGCAAAGAGGCTGACAGGAAAAAGCTTTAGTTTTATGCCTAGTCCTTTTATTATTAGTCTGTATTTTTCTGATCTTCTTTTATAAAAATCAATAAAATATTTTATAACAATGAAAGTGAAAAAGAAACAAAAAATGAAAACCTCTTCCTAACCTTGGTAGGACACAGCAGAGTCCTAAATAGTGACACCTGAGGTGCATCACATTCAGCCAAATGCCCATTCTGTGGCTAACTGCCCCATGGTTCCCTTCCTTCTCTGGACCCCAAGTGTCCCCAGGAAGAAATCTCAGCATAAGGTGGAACAAGCATGTGAGCACACACACACCAGCCCACAACCTCTACTCTTCCAGAGCAATGTGTTGCCAGCTCCAAAATAAGCTGGAAAGGTGGAAAGGAATGAGTCAAGCCAGTCTGCACATTCCCAGACACCTTTCCTTGCCAGGATTCGTATATAACCTGTTGGTTATGTATTGTTATATAAATATTTATGTTGCAGGGACAAACCTCCTCTGGAGAAGCCACATCACAGGTGTCACCAAGCTGACCACTCTGCCCACAGCCACACTCAGCAGCCCTCATGTCCCAACCAAATGCTCCATGGTGCTGGACAGAATCAGGATGAGATGCCATTCCCACACTGTCGTGCTTTGCAATTTATATTATGACAAGATAATAAACCAAGAGTGTCGTAACATCACGTTAAAACAGTGATAATGCCCCCTGCCTGCCCCCAGGGCACCTATAAATCACAACCCCTCTTCCAGAATGTGTGCATCTGTAATTTTATAGATTCAAAAGGTTAAAACTTTACCTGCATTTACTTTAATGTTATTCATATATTATTAAAAGCTTTTAGGAATCACCTACTTGCTCCAGGCCCTCCCACAGGGCTGGGCAGCACGCTACATCATAGGAAATTATTATATATTCTGTGTCAAGGGCAACAATTCAAAGTCAAGCACAGAAGAAAAAGATGCTAAATAAGGCAATGTCTTATATTTCTATTTTAGCCCTAAAATAACCATTTTTATTTAATTTGTGTACGTTATACAACTAACATTGGAATCTCTAATTTTAACACATACGACCCTCTATCCAAAAGTATTAAGATGCTCTAGAATCTTCCCACATGAATTGTAAGGAACAAGCAAGAAATCAATCTACCTGTGTAAATAGATTAGAAGCAGCTGAATTTTTTATGAGATGCCAGAGCACCAAGCAGCCTATGCAGATGGAATAATCCAGCATTCATCTGAAACTGAGAAAAGATCGATCCCAAATTGTCACTTCTCTTTCCCCCATCAGCTATATGTACTGGAGATCCAACACCTAACGTAGCTTTACACTCTTTTGTCAGTACAAGCGAATATTGATTTTTCCCCAGGAGAAAGGATAAGAAAAATGGGGACACATAAACAATATTTAACAGCAATTCCTAAAGCTTATTTAAAAAAAAAAATAAAATAAATAACTAGTTCATTTAATTCAAAACACATCAGAAGGCAGCGTGGCAAATCAGATGTTGAATTTAAAGGAAAAAAAAAAGTAAAAATAAAAATTAAAAAAAAAAGCACCAACTTTTCAAGCAGCGTCTTATCCAAACAGCATTTCACAGCTGCTAACAACTACAAAACGCTGCAAACTTTAGGACTGAGGTTGGTTACTACTTTGTGTGACAGCACAGTCCACACCTTAAAAGGGGAACAACTCATTAGCAGAAAACACAATACTTCCTGAAAAGTTCTAACCTGCTCGCTGGAAATCAATCATCTAGTACACGTGTGCTTGCACACATGCATAAATATACATATTTATTATGGCATTCACTGCCCATCCTCAGTTATTTGGAAAGTATACAACTCCTAACTGCTACAACCACCTATTTAGCAGAAATACACCTTTCCAAGCATCCTTAAACTCCAAAATATTACTTAGGTCCTTTTATCTCCTTGTTTTCCAGGAGATATGGTCCACTTATGAGCCAATAAACATATATCTTGTCACCGTTTATAACACTCAAGCACCTGTTACTCCTTATTGATTCAAAAGCTGAGTGCACCAGAACTGCGACCTTATAACCAAAGGATGCAGATATGATATATGCAGAGAACCTCCCAGCTCTCGTCCCTTGGCCGCCCCTCCTTGTCACTTCTGGAATGTCATGCTCTGATGAATGGAAACCTGGGCTCCATTTTGAGCTGTCAAAAGTCACTTGAACAACTACACACAAAACAAGGCAGGACTGAGGATGTAGGAATATTCAGTCTTTGTGACACACCGTTAGAAACTTTGCAGGGGTCTTTCTTAACAATTCAAATCACCCAAGTAACAGATTACGCTTTTAAAACGTACTATTTAGAAGAGCTGCCAGAAGCCTCATCCCGATGCTAATGGCAGCAGGCATCTGAGCACTGAAGAAATCGGATTTCACTGGAAGTCTGGGGAATTCAAGAGACCCTAGGTTAGTGCTTCTTCCTCCCCTGCTCCCACCAACAGACACGCTGGTACAGCACTGAGGGCATGGACCGCTGAGCCCCACTTGATGAAAGTAAATAATATCTTTATGAAAATAATATCTGAAGCTGGATTCAGATCGTGCCCTGCATTTTGACCACCCTCTCATACATTTGAAATTGCAGATGGGAATCCTGCTCCTTAGTAAGAAATCTTTCTGGCAATAATGAGGAACTGGGAAGCATCTGGTCTGCCTTCCCCTACCCTCATCTCACGGGAACAGTAGCTACCCCTCAGTAATGTGACCTTTCAGCTGGGTTGTGCTTGAACTATTGTGGTAGGCTCAACCCTTTCAACCCATCTCCTGCTTTCAGCTCAGCTTAATTTATTGCCTATTTCCATAATGTGCTCCTTTTGTGACCTGTGTATAAACAACAGTCACTTATCCAAATAATTTTTTTCATTTGGTTCAAATGCTTTCATCGTTACTCAGCATCTACATAGTATTTGGGACTAAAAAGCTCTCACTTCAGACACCCCAGGTCTTATCCTAATGTTATATTTCCTTCTCATTTGCAAGAATGAATCATGAAAAAGACCTGTTAAGTCACAGTGCTGCTTCTGCCACTGTGCTTGGAATAAATAGACCTTATCACAACAGGCTGAGCCACCCTAACAGCCATCGGCACCCCATAAACTCACCGCACTGCACTATTACACATCCCTTCCTAAGGGTACAGGCTGAGGTTTCTCCAAAGCCTGAAAACTGTCAATACACATCGTTTTTTAACATCCCTTGAGATGTCATTATCCTGTGAACACTTCCTATGAACAGTCAATACCAATGGCGAAGCCAAACAAGTTTAACTCTACTCCTAAAAACACTCTCCGCTTTTAAGACATTCATTGAAAACATTTACTCAACTGCCCCCTCTAACTCACAGGACATTCTGAGTAACAGTGCGATGGACACACTGCCAGAAATGTCTGTCTCTATCAGAACTGAGCAATGTTTAGACTTTCATGTTCTACTAACATCAATTATGAGTTCTTGTACACTTACAATGCATCATGTTCACTGGTCTGTACTTGTAATTCTGCAAATCAATCATTAATGTAGCATCAAGGCTACATTCATGCCTTTGCTGTAGAGAAGGACAGCACAGCATTTAATATCAAAACAATAAAAGTATTTTCTCAATGAAATCAAGCAAATAAACACATTTCACAGAAAAGATCGCCCCCACTATGATCTAGCCTTATTGATGTATATTGGCTCAAGTTTGGAGCCACTCACCCCTCTCCCCAACTCCCTTGCCACACAGCATGTATAGTACTATGCACAGCCACTGAGAGCTTTACAATAGTGTACAGAGCTATAAGCAGCAGAGTTCAAAATACAACCACAAGAATCTGTAACACATAAACCACCATGAAATTCTGGAGCAGTGGTTGAGTCACCATCCCTGGAGGGGTTTAAAAGACACACAGATGAGGTTCTTAGGGACATGGTTTAGAGGCGCACTTGGCAGTGTTCTGTTAACGGTTGGACTGGATGATCTTAAAGGTCTTTTCCAACCAAAATTATTCTATGACTGCACAGATTGTCTCAGGTTGTAGTGTGAGGCACACAGGAAGCTTCTGTGTTTTACTTTCTACTTATTAGAAAGAAGGTTTCATTTTATTACCTACCCATGAATAATTAAGACCATTTGCTCAATGGTGCACCACCGCAGCACAAGGATAAGACTAAAACTTATTCCATCTTTATTACATCTAGATCTCAGACTGGCAGAAGTGTGAACAGGCACGAATGTCATGTTCTGAGTCTGGACAGTCCAGAGAGTCTGCACTCTAAGCTGGCCCTGATCCCAACAACTTTAACTGAATCACTTCACCTCTCTTTGTGGTTTCCCATCTTTTATCTGGCGGATTAATATATACTTCAGAGCCCTGACTTAAGAAAAAGGGAAAAAAAAGAAAAAAAAAAAAGAATAAAAAGAGTCCATTATTTAAAGGTTGCATGGTGCTTTGAAGATGAAAAGGGGTATGTTTTGCCACTACCACAACTTCAACAGAGAGATGTTGTTTATTTTTGCTGGGGAAATTTCTGCCATTGAGTTCTGTTTGAAGAATGTACTTATCTAGAGAAAAATCTATTTTATACAAAGTATTGTATTTAACATGTCTTAAAAAAAGAAGGAGGAAACATGTCACAACAGGAAAAGATCCTGGACAATAAATGTTGGCAGGTTTAGAAAGCTGTATTGTCTCTCCAAAGCACCCTGGAGATTTAGGGGATCCCCGGAGTGACCCAACATAGCCATGACAACAGCCAGAGCAGGCAATTGTATGGCATCAGACCTCAGGTCCTAAGCATCAAGAACTACTTGCTTTTTGCTTAGTTCCCCTCACTTCATACTTAGGCCAATAACGTAGCAGATCTTCCCTGTGAAGTCAGAACCTCACCTACTTGTGTCAAGAGAGATTTTTCTATCTGGATGAGCAGTTCTTGCTCTTTAAGCGGGTTCCACTTCAAAGCTGCATCAGTACATATTGCCATAATAAAGTGCATGCTACAGAATGTGGCCAAAAGGAATATCTTGTATGCTTCCTTGACTTCTTGCAGGTCAGAGGCATATGACAGCTGGGGCCTGAAGCAAGGAAGCTACAAAGATCTAGACTTGCCTGTTGTTTCCATACACTGACCCAATCCTGCTGTACAAACTGCCAAGTTTATGCTACTTCCACAAAATATGACATGATGTGATTTTTTTTTTCCCCTCTCTTTCTTTCAAATAGGGGATTTGCTTTTGTTTTGTTTAATTTGTTGTAGCTGCTGGCATGTGTGAGGAGAGCAGCGTCCCAGTTACAATAGTTTTGGAAGCTGGATTCATTGTGTTGTGACGGGTTGCTCTGGGCTCTCTACATTTTTCCATTTCCTTGGCAAAGCTGCAAGCAGTACAATGTCAGAAGACAAATTACAGAGGCATTTACCCAGTTCTGGGGTTTGTTGTTTGCTATTCAGGCTTGACCGAACTGGCAAGACGTACTGAGTGCGCTCCACTGCTTGTGGGACAATTTTCTTGGCACTGCCGGGAGACTTGTCATTATATTCTTGGACAAATGCACTGTGTTAAACATACCTAAGTATTTTAGAGTGCAACCCTAGTCGACGTAAACTAGCGTAGCTTTACGGAGATCAACACAGCTGTTTACGTTCACTGCTGCTAACAATCCAGTCCTTCAACATCACATCAGTTTGAGAACAGGGATTTAAAAACATACAGCACTGCAGGATTTGTGTTTGCTTATTACTGCACAAGCTTTAAAACTGTCACCACAAAATCTTCCAATACAATCATCAACCAGCACCATTCACACAAAAGCAATATGTGAACTTTGTTGGCTTATACATAATGAGTGTGTGTATTATATGTGCTGTTACCAGGTGTATTTGTAAAATCAACCACAGCTCAGCAATGATAGAAGTCACACCAGGGCAAGTTTAGCAGAGAAACACACTTCTCACCCGGTAACCCGAGTCGCTCTCATATCTCACAGGATGTTAATTCTCCTTCAGTAGTCTTGTCCCTAATGCTCCTTCCTTTTTTCCCAAAGCACTGTTATCTCTACCACAACAGTCATTTCAGCCTCTGACATCAACTGTGTCACTTTGAGAACTTCTGAGGCATCAGTTCCTGACTATCCGATTTCATGCATAACCAGCCTGGTCACCTCTCCCTGCCGCTTCTTGCATCTCATGCTCCATATCAAGTCTGAGAGCGATTCACTGAAATATTAGCCAAAGTACTTGAGCTTGGTCACGGACTCACAGCTTTGCAGGAAGACCTTTAAAGCAAAAAAGGGACCTATTTTTCATATTTAAGTGAAATATGTGAGAAAAGAGACAGTAGGAACAAAGGCTCACATTCTTCTCCCTTTCACATATCTCCTCCCATTTGACCTTTCCTGCACAATCAAGGCAATGCTGCATCTAAGGCTGGGACAAGGTACTAAGCATCAGAACGAGGATTTAAAATTCATTCTGAAAATGCAGTAGCACTACGGAATATCTCCAGGTCGATATTGTTATTTTAGGATCCAGTTCTTTTATCCCTAAAACCATTCAGAGGCAAGGAGAACATAAGTCTTTTCTTGGGGAAGATGGGATTCCTCCTCTTCTACTGCTGTGGAAACCGGTTTTGGGGCTGGATGAGAAAGGCAAATCCCAAACAAAATTTCTCCGTCTTTAGAACAGAAGAGCAAGCAAAAATAAGTGAACTTCAGCCTAGATGCCAGGGTCCCTTCCAGCATTAAAAAAATGCTTTTGAGAACTAGACATACTTCTAGGACAATAACAAGGTATCTGGTAGAGCCCTGAATGCCACTCACAAGAAGGGCTGGGGAGAGAAATAAAGTTAAAAGCACATTTGTGGAGATGCAATGGATCAAATCCACTGTGGTAGGTGCACTTCTAGAAATCTAAGTTGAACTATGTTCCCTTATAGCAGTCCTGTGTTCATACTCACATCAAGAAATTCTATCACGCATGCAGCCCTGATGCAACAGAAACACATTCTCTCAAATATGCAGCACTATTATTCACTTCAAAGCCCTTCCTAATATGCTATAACATTCTGGAAATTATTCTTTAAACAGGTTAATTCATTAAACAGTTGGAATACTTTCCATTCTTTGCTTACACAAAGAGTTTATCCTGTAGTTTTGCTTTAATGATTATTTGTGTAAGGTATTAAGTTGACTGGTAATAGACAATTTAAAGACAAAGATATATTGGCTAAATCTATTTAAGTTAAACTAGGTTTCTGCACCAAACATGGAAACGTAATGCGATTCTGCTTCTTTTCACCACCAAATTGATGGATGGTGATATTATGTAATAGGGATATTATGGAGGAGGAAAAACCTTGTATTAGCACAATACAGCAGTGCATAAATGCTTCAAAAAACAGCTGCATTGTTGAATCTGGAAGATTAACAGCTGCTATTAGAAGGAAAAGCCATTACAGGTTATTAGAAGGAACTATCTAGCTGCAGATTCTTCTTCCAGCTGCCACCTTTACATGGAAAGGCTTAAAATTAGCAATGTCTGCATTATCTCTAAAGCCCTCAAAAAAACCAATATAGAAACACAAGTTCTGCAGGGACTGGGAGGGAGCTCAGTTTTAATGTGAGCATCTCATCCTCTGTTCTCTTTTGTTCCTCACTGCCCCACCCCCCCACCCCCTTTGCCCAAATCATTGGGTCCCTGCACCCTGTCCCACCCAGCACGGTCACGGCTGGGGGACATGTTCACCCTTATCATATGTCTGCATGAAGCCCTGAACTACAGGGTCCTCATCCTTCACAACAGTTCCCTTGGAGGCTGCATCCATAAAAATTAACAGTTATTAATCACCAACAAATCTATTAGGCTTCTAGATCTCATGTGTATGGCCACATATGTGTATATGGCCACATATACGTGTACAAAGAGAAAGACTCCGAGAAAAACATTTCCTGATTTTGTTCTTTGCTGAGACACAGCCACTGACGACGTGTCTGTTTGTCTGGGCAGCACTAAGACAAAAGATCAAGGAATGCAAACATGTCAACTCTTCTTAGTTTTAATCCTTTTCCCAATTCTTTCTTCTAATATATAGTGTCGTTTTGCACCTAAGTGAACCCCAGCGATGTCATGGAGTCTTTCTTGCAGAAAATGTTAAAGTCTAAATCATAGAATTTAGGAAGGAAGTGCTGAAGATGAAGAGATAAAGAACTGCACTACTGACTCAGAGCCCAGAAAACAGTACATGAGACTTCAGCAAGCCCGAGGGGACCTTGACAGAGTAACACTAAGAAGGATGCTGTCTGAATTATGTGAGGGAAAACAATTGGAAACCAGAAGTATAGAGGCACCGAGCCTTTATCTGAACAAGTCTAACACCTGGGATATCTTCTCATCCCATGAAAAATGCAGGAGTTGGGGAGGGCAATAAAATGTCCTGCTTTATAGGAAATGAGAGTTGGAAGCAGCAATGGGAAGTATGTTATGCCAGAAACCTCCCAGTCTTTCAGCAACCATCTACATTGCCACTGCCATGAGACAGGGACCATCACTGCAGTGTCATGCGTGTCCACAGTGACTAATAACTGGAGCCAGCCAGTCTCACCCCATCAGACTGTGTGCACACAGCCCAGGATGAAAGCCACATTTTCTTATCGAAGTCTATTTTCCTTCAGGCTAAATCCTTCATCATCTTTTCTCTGACTCCTGCCATATGCAAATATCACAGGGTCATATGCACAACAGTGAGATGGAGAGGAATGAGGACAGAAACACCTACCAACGAGGATGGTGCTGCCTACAGACTCAGTCCCAGAGCAGAGTGGTTTTCCTTCTCGCTGCCATTATAAAGGAATAAGCACTGTGTAAACAGACAACAGTAAAGGAGATGCTGAGATGCAAAAGGATTTTAATGACTTTCACTGGGATCCTGATTAGGTTTTGCTTGCACTGCTTCTCTTGTTTGGAATAATGTTGCATCATTTCCCTGATAAAGAAAAGGAAGACTGCCGATCTTCTGGAGTCACCGAGTCCCAGAAAATACAGACTGTTCTCCTCCAGTTTAAAGAAGTGGCACTGACAAATTTCCTAGCAGCTACTCAGGGACTTAAAAGAGCAGTCAAGCTTCCACACTCAAACATATCCCCTTCCCTAAAAAGATTTTGTAGGCCCCCATACCATTTGTGTATTTGGAATGGATTTCCATACTTTTGAACTGAAACAGATGGAGATTAAGTGACATGCATAAAGGGCCCAGAAAATTTTCATTTAGCAACCATATTCAAGAGTTTTGAGGGCCAATTAAAAAATACTAAAGAAGCCATGACAAGGCCAAGGCTGTTGCTTTTTGTGCTGGGTCACAACAGAGCTTGCTGCTGAAAGTCAGACATGAACATGAAAGTCAGACATTTGACCTTTTCTTTTTGCTCCAAACACATGTATGTTTATGCATCAGACATAAGCAACTGAGAGACAGAGCCTATAAATTAAGTCATACCTTTTAGAGGTTTGAAAGGAATAATAATATTAATAACTACTCAGACACTGCAGACTCACAAGCTGAAACACAGACTCTTTTCATAGCGTGTTATGCCAGAGTATCTCTCTACCTAACTGTACAGGCCAAGGTAGCATAAAGATGCCATTTCTGCTTGTTAGATGAGCAACAGCCTGTTGAGTCACTGTAACTTTACCTTGTTTCACTACAATCCTAAAAGAGCTTCATTATTTCTACCTAATTTCCATGAACACCACTTCTGGAGATCCAATTCCTCTCTAGCTTCCTACTTCAGTGCCTTTTCTGCCAACCTTCACGCTTCGGATGGCAGGCTTTACACCAACAAACTGCACTCACTGATGCTCCCTCTCTTCAAGGCCAGCTTATACTATAATAACTACCAGGAATAAAATGCAAAGGCCCAGAGGACGATCCTGTGTTGCAACAGGGCAGGAGTTTCCCACAAGTGCTGGCTGAGAGTCACCCTAAAAGGAGTCATCCTCTTATTCGAAACAAAGTTGGGTGAAGAAACACAACTTTAGTAAAGGCTGCTTGGGGCTATATAAACAACCTTTGAAAACCTTTCAAAAATCCTTGTGAAAAGTACCCATCATATATATAGTTTCAGTCACAGCAGCTGTGTTAATGTACTAAAATTCACTGCTGGTTCTTAGGGCTCCTTTGCTGACACTTTAGCCAATGTTTTATTTCACATTTATTGCAGAGAAGGCATACACACACCAGAAATCATCCCACAGCACCGCCACACAGATGTGCGGTTCCAGTGCCCTTGAATCCTCAAAGTTTCCAAAGGGAGAGACAAACATGGCCAGGCTCTAGTACTTGCATCCTTATGGTGCGACAAGGAAGCCTGTACATCCCCCAGACACACATGGGAATCCGAGGCGTGGAAAACCAGCAGCACTCCCCAGCAGAGGGACAGGGCGATGGGCACCTCGCACAGCTGCCCGGGGTGACCTTACCCCCCACGCCGCTGGCTCTCAGTAACACGACCGGCTCTTTGAAAGAGTCTCCGCAACTTTAAGAGCAAGTCGGGCTGAGAGCAGCTGTAGAGAAAAATAGAAAAAGGTCTATTTCTCAGGAAGATCAGCCTCCTGTACAGGAAGGAGAGGGTACCCAGTGTGCCAGAGACATGTTCTTTGCCAAAGTGCCAAAAAGAAGCAATAGAAAGCTGTAAGTCAGCCTGCCAGTTCCACAAGCACAGACTCCAAAGCTAACACCAGATTACAAAGAATTACTTTTCTGTTTGTGTTAAGCAATCCTCCCCAACAACACTAAAAAAAGCTCACTATTTAAACAGTGAGTGTTGAGACCACCTGACAATTATCAGCAGAGACAACAATCGTTAGAATAAAATACAAATCTAATTAAGAAGAGGCAAGCACTTTGGTTACAACTTCTGCATCTCTCCCCCAGAAATAGTATGTTTTCTAGACAGAGAAACAAGTGTTCTGGCTATGGAAGGCATGAACCAGCAAGGTGGGGGGAGGGGGAAAATAATCAGAGCATGGAAATCACAAAGCAAGTGAAACAAAAGCAAAGAATTTTCAACACTCTGACACAAGAGGAAATATTTAGAAGTTTAATTAGCGCTGACCACTGTACATTAGACTTGCTGTTTCCCAAGGGTCCTGACATTTTGGATGCTGTGTGAACACTGAGAAATATCAGCTCTTGCAGAAAGCACTGTTGTCAAAATCTAAAACCAACTTTGAAACACAAAGACTATTTGCACAGCATTAAAAAAATAGCTGGAACTGTCAGTCTGGGCTTAGTGAAAGCAGAACTACTCAGAGGAAGCACGTGAACCTGCCAAGTGATGCACTGCGGAGATTTTTGCAGAATGTTTCACATCCTTGCACCTAGAGTTGAGACTGCTGACAAGAGCAGAACTGCATCTACTCCAGCACAGCCACTACTAACTGGCCTTTGTTTCTCCACCTGCCTTCAGAAAGTCACCTCTGCAATGTAGTTGGCCACCTATTAGCACAACTATTCTTCCAAGTCTTTTTCCATTAATGTCTCCCACAAAGTCAAGAAGCCACTTGCAAGCAGCAGCACAGCCAGAGCTGGTCTGCGGACATGCAAGGCACACAGAGCTGCTGCTTCCAGATTTGCAGAGGAAATTTCCAGAGGAACATCCTGGCTCCTTGGGAAGATTTTCTCTAGGGCAAATGTACTGGATCATGCTATTTTTCACCCCAAGTGACACACAGCCTCTTTCTTTATACTGTGTCTTTGATCCATGCTGAATGCAGCCCCAACGCCTCCACATGAGTCTTGCTAAATCATCCCTTTAACTGCATTTTTGCACCAACCAAAAGGTTTCTTGCCCTTCCTTTAATGCTCAGCTACCAGACTGCTTACTGGAATCTCCTGATCTCTCTTATCTGCTCCAATCTGCCAACAAGTCTAAGGATCTTGGGTACTATTTTCTGTGTTTCCCCATTCCCAGAAAGCCTCCATTAAATGTCTGCCTGCTCTACTACTGCCATTCAAATCCCTCCAAAAGCCCTTGATGTATCATAGCACTGAACAAAAACCTGGTAGAGGTCATACCAAACAAGAGTTTTCATTGTGAACAGCAAACTACCAACACTGAAGCTAAACTCAGCATCAGAGATGTGCTTGAGGCACTCACGACAAGTCATCGTATTGCCTTCTGAAATAAATATGGCACCAGGCATGACAAATGCTCTCAGTGACTGGTCTCTGTATTTTCATGTAAATAAAACAGAGGGTTTATCTTCTTAAGGTCAGTTCCCATCACATCAGTTTATATGTGTCATTTTTATTTTATTTATTTCATTCACTTTGCATTCCTAGAATCCAAGGTCTTCACAACAAAGATGTCAGTGTCTTTTTTGCTACAGAAATAAATAGCGTTCAATTCTGCTGGTGTAAGCACAAAGCCATAGGTACATCCATACAGCTTTTCAATGCTGTACAGCTCTCCACTGTCACAGGGGGTGCAAACAGAGTCATTAGTCTTGTCAATCTTTAGGACCCAGAAATCAAGAACCAGCTTTATTGTTCTGCTCTTTGATGAGCTTAGATGTTGTGACCCCTGGAAATAATGACAACCATCTGTGTTTGCCTGTGGTTATTACAGGGTTACACTGTATGAACCAGAGATCCCTGGAAAGGTTCACTGACTTCAGAGCCTGTGTCAACATACACCAGGTGAGAATTTGACTCTTTCTTTGCCTAATGGTAAGACAAAAGCACAGAGCTTCTGCTCCTGAACCTGCAAAACAGAGATTTGTGCACCTTGGCTCTCCTGGTATTTCCAGTTGGCCAAATGAGCTTGAATTTGTGCTTAAAAACAACCAACTCCCCTCCTGGAAAAAAATCTATATTTGTCACATTTATCATAGAAAAAGGGTACAAGTTATAAACATACCTCTGTCTGGACAGTGCCAGTGACAGCCATAGAACCACAACCACTTAAATGAAATACAGAAAACAGCAGGCAGATTTTGTACAAAATTCAGACCTGGGCCAAATGCAGAACCAAAACCAGGTGAACAAAATCTACACAGAAGTGATACTGCTTTGAAATGTTAGATGTTTTCTGAAAGCAGTATCTGTCAGTGTAAATTCAACCTGCACATTAGCAATCAGACATAGAGCCTTCTTAAACTTTGAGATGTCTGTGGCTGTTTCCCCCTCGCTCCCGCCCCAAGTGGCATTTCAGCTGTTACGATGCAACCATAGCAAACTATCTCCTGTCCCTTTTGACTTGAGAGTAAGTCTGAAATAGGAAATTTATCCTCAAAGCCACAAGTGACATAAGCTTTGCCAGATCCATTGCTGCTGGTAGCATGTTCTGTTTCCTTACAGTTACTAGACTAAGATGTGTAATACCTACTTATTGTTAAAAATGATGGAGTATATACACTAGAACAGTAAATTTCTGTATGTTTTCAATTAATTATTGAATTCAAGCAAAGAAACATACAATCTTTCTGGTAATTCATAAAATAAAACCTTTTTTCTCCTCAAATACGGCATCTGTATTTCAGCAGAAACCACGCTTGTTAAAACAGGATGCTTGCTTATTGAGTTAATTTAGGCAGATAATCATCACTTTTCACACAGAATTCATACTCTACAAAGATACCAGGTTCACAAGTTTATCACAGCTAGAAAGGGGCAGTGTTTATTTAAATTGCAGCATCCTAGAGATTTCCAGCTTTCTCACAGAGCTTTAAAATCACCAGGAACTACCACCATGCAGCCCCTGCCTCTTGATCCTGCACCACTTAGAAAGGAGGGAAGAAACAAGCTCACCGTAAACAACAGCAAGTAATTAAAGATATACCAATTTGGATGTGCAAAAGTACTTTAAATGGCAGGTCAGAGAGCTGGGTGGTTTTCAGCCCGGCTGACTGCCAGCAAGTCTCGATAAGTTAAGACATTGTGAAGCCAAAGGAAGCTCTTCTCTCATCTCTTCCAATATTACTCCCAAATGAGTCTTTTTGATCCAAAAATATTTTTGCCCCGGTTCCAAATGAACACTCTGCCCACTGCTCTAAGATCACATCAAGTTACACCTGCTACAAAGAAATCAAGCAGAATCAAATCTGTATTTCAGCTTCTAAATCAGTTGGACTGAAACTAAAATGCAAGATGCATTCATCAAGTGGTTAAAACATGTGCCTAGCTCTCGGCCCTGTAAACTTACAGTGCTGTAACTTTGATTATTTTTAGAGTGCACAGTTTTTGTCATTTATAAAAAGAACTTAAACCAAAAGTTGTTTTATAGCTGTTTATTACTCATAAAATATAAAAGCATCATTTTTTACCATCTCAGCATACTGATGCCTTGTGATGATCCATTACATTAACAGCAAGAGAATTAAAAGGCAAGAGCACACTAGTGTCAAAAGCTAATACAGACATCTGCGCGTACTAAGTGCTGTTTTATTTAAAGTGGTCTTCACAAGAAGAGCCCAATCTTCCTTATACACAGTACAACCCTTGTTTACATGTCTGTTCAGAGCAGCACGATTAACTTGACTGGGCTTGGGAACAGAACAGCTCTCTTTAGCCCAAAGGGTGAGATACGATATAATTACTCTCTCAGGAGAAGACTAAAGGCAAACCTCAGAGTTGACCTGCCCAGACACTCACGTACGATTGTGTCTTAGTATTTAATTAGTCTGATCTGACCTGAAAACATTTGCTATCACATCAGCCCTGTGAAAGAATGCATGGCCAAAAGCCAAAGTGGCAGTGACCCAAATCAAACCTACCATTGAAAAACATTCAGAATTAAAAATAAAATATATAATCAGTGTTTCAATGGTTTTTAAAATCACCAAGCGTTGCCAAATACACATTTGCAACAAGGACCAGCAGCATTGAGCAGAAGACACTAAACTACCTTTGGGTCCCAAGAGCTGCAGAAGAGCTCATTAAAAATGCATTCAAGAAACAATTTTCTCATGCTTGCAAGTCAAGTTTTATTTAAACAAGTTAAAAGCCAGACAACTAAGAAACTACAGGGAACCAGGCAGCACTCGCATCTCAGTCTCGCAGGCTTTGTGCTGCTGAGCAATCACTCACTCTGAAAGCCCAGGCTGGACTCTGCACAAGAATACAAAGAGCTTTCCACTTCCTGCACAAATCCTTAATTCCCCAACCTGGGAGAATGCTGTTGGGAGCTTCAGTGATTGGCATTTGAAGCCAAATACAAGTTATTAAACACAAAGAAAACAAAAGTTTCTAATACTTGGTGTTCTGTCTTGGTTCATGCCTTGTTTCCATGGATATCAGCAGATACGGCAGAGGATGGTTACCTTCCGCTCAGAGTCCAGTGATGGATGACATGAACCAACGGGGCCACATCTCACTAGGGGTACCTTCTTTCTTGAAGTTCCCCGGCTCCTGAGATTTTCCTCCATCTGCTGACAGTACTCACCTCCTAAGATGTCGCCCTTTGAGCACCCATCCTAAATGCTCAGCAACTCCGACTTCAAATCCCCTGGTCTTGTCCTTTCACACCCTAGGTTTGCTCCTCACTATGGAGCTTTCTGCAATTTATTTTGGAGGTAATTAGGCAGCTGTGTTACAGTCCTCACACAGCCTGAGAGCTAGATGCAAAATTGAACAGTGACTGAACATGGTGGGAAATGGAGGAAGTGAGGTGTGCGGAGACAGAGGAATCACAAAGCTTCCTATGGTGAAGAATCATCCTTGTTTCTTTGTTCCTCCTTGCACACGTTCAGGTTTTCACCATAGAGTCTGTATGTCTAAACCAAAACTCTGATCTTTACTGCTGGACCATCTACCTATCCATTTCTAATACTTCTCCAAAAATTGTGAGTAATATCATTTTTACTAACTAAAATAAATATGCTTATCAGCCCTATGTCTGCATCCACCATGAGTCTGAAGAATTTCCAGAAGCAACAGCTAAAGCCAGGACTGACTGAAGT
Source organism: Patagioenas fasciata (assembly GCF_037038585.1). NCBI lineage: Eukaryota > Metazoa > Chordata > Aves > Columbiformes > Columbidae > Patagioenas > Patagioenas fasciata. The sequence continues at coordinate 21,956,703 of NC_092525.1, read as the reverse complement.
CCAGTACCATGGGGCATGAAACGCAGGGTACATTTCATTCTGCTTTTACTTTTGCATCCTCATTTTGGTAGGACTATCCCCAGAGATGTCTATTCATATGCAATGTGAGGTCTCCTTTTCCTTCCCCATGCCAAAAATAATGCATTACCATCTGTTCACAACTAACAGACATGAACTGCTTCCACAATGATCCTGTGTAAGAGCTGGAAAACTCACACCAATCTCTGCCCAACACAAACACACATTGAGACAAAACAGACGAAAACACAACAATGCCATCCACTTAACCATGCATGTCCATCTCCTTTCTTGTGTCACTGGCAAAAGATGAGAATTAATAAGAACGCTGCTTTCCAAGAGCTTTGCTGAACAGAACAAGGAATAGAACTCTCTCATTCTGTTTTATTATTTATAACACCCCAAATCTCTCTCATAACCAGGCAGTGACAAGAAGTGAATATGAATGGAAGGCTTCGTAAACATACAAGAAATAATGCCAAAAATCTGCAACAAATTTCTTCGAAACAAGAACTCAGAACTTCAAAGTCAACTGAAAAGCAACCTGTCAGGGCAGTAACAAAGGCAGTCGGTGCCACGTGCACAGCAACTACTCCATCTGCAAATCCTGCTGAAGAGCACAACTGACAACAAAAAGAATCACATCCAGCAACGAAGGCCCTTCCTGCTAGTCAAATGAAGGAAACACATCCTTCCAAATACAATATAAGCAAATGAGGGGAGCAAGCTAAGGCAACAGAACAAAAGGAACATCCCAAAATACTTCTTACAGTCTACCTCCTGATTTCACATGTAAAACTGCAAGCTACCAGAACTGCACAGTCACTGTTACTGCACGGTCACCATAAGCTCAAAATGGTGCTTGAAGTTCCTTGGCTCAGAGGGAAGAAAAAGAAGATCAAGGACACACACAGTTGTGCCGCTGGCATCAAAATGCTGAAATAGAACTAGTATATAATGAGGATTTCTCTTGGTATACACGACACTGCTGTAAGTGGAAATGGAAATAAAAAGAATTCTGCCTAGGGTTTGAATTACCTATTGATTTTAAGGCCTATACCAAATAATGGCAATTGTTTTCAATTGACTTGTGGAGAAGCATATGCTCTGGCATAGGCCTAAACCTATATTAATATGACAAAAAAATAGCGTTTTTTTCAGTAGGATCTGAAAGTATACTGTAATTCTGACATGAAACCATAGGACTATCCAAGTTAGATTTCTGGTTCAGAGCACTGATAATCTACCACCTCCCCAGCCCCAAATTAAAAGGAGATGGAACTAAAATGATTTGATACTATCCCTGAAACAGGAGGATGCTTATAATACTTGTGAGGCTGCCAGCTGGCTTCTGCAGGTTTCCACTACAGATAGCCTGCCAGTTCAACTTCAGGAGTCATCTGACATTCACTTGTGAAAAGAGTATGGAAAGAAACATTGTGGTTTCGGTTCCCAACCTTACACACAATTCTTACCGCTCAGACAGTGGCTGACCAAGCAGGCACCCGAGTGATTTCAGAGCTTAAGTTGGTGCTCCTATTCCAGATCGAACTTCTAAATACACTCTCAAAATGGAAAAGGGAGCATCACCTCTGCAGCTCTCACTGGTACCTCCGGGCCACATGGAAGACAGGTTGGCAGAAGAAGCAGACAAGCACTCTTGAAGCGTAGCTGTGATTTACTACATTATCTCTCATTATACTTAACTATGTTTAAAACAACTCTTATTCATGGGTCTGCCTTACTTTGGATGCTGGATTTGAATGTTCTCCTTATTGTTTCCTATGCTGAAGAATCACTAGCAAACATCAACCAGTTTGTGGACCAAACTGACACATGATAGCACTTGCTTTGTTTTTAGATGACCTTACAGAGAATTTTTACAAGAACAGCTAACTCACAAGAAAGACCAACTGTGTGTTTCTCTACTGCCATTGCATCTAAATTAAATGATAAATTCATATCCCTGAAGATGCAAGTCAAATCACTCCTGTTTGCTTCAGCCCTCTCAAGGTTTTACCTTAATATATTCCTGCCTCCATCGCCATTTGAGCTTAACAAATACTACTTTGATTAGGAAGCTCTCAGCTTTTTGAGAAGGCAATGGAAGGGTGATTTCCACTTAATCCTGCACGTATTGAGGTAGAAATTAGTTCTTTTGCTCTATTAAAATTAAGCCTCAAAAATACTAAAATTGTATTTTTTTTCCTTAATTATTCCTGCTGTTGCAAAACTACCAGCACATATGTCACTGGAATAGAAAGATCAGTCTCGTAGGTAATAAGTTTTATTGAGTTCTCAGAACTGTATCATCCGTCCACCAGACTTTTTAATTTGCCACATGAATGGTTCGGTGTAACACCAGCTCTTGGAGTATTTGGGTAGGATGGAGTTCATGTCGAGTGCTTTCCTGAGCCAAACAGAAGTATTCTCCAATGTGCACGCAGATTAGAGAATACTTTTTTTTTTCCCCCCACAACAGTATTTAGATCAGTTTCGATCACTTTGGGAGCAGATAGCTGATTTATATATTTGTCTATTTTCATGCAAACTTTACCCACATCTCGTTTGACCACACTAAAAACAAAAGAAAAATCTCCAGGTTTGACATCCACAGCATGGCAGGGGGAATAAAAAAATCTTACATATTGGTGAGACCAATTATTGGGGAGTTTACATCACAGACCTGTAAAAACCACACTCCATGTGAATGGAAAGTACTCAGGGCTGAAGGCCAAATCTTGTACTTAGTGAATTCAAAACTAAACGATGACCTATCAAAGGGCTAAACTCAGTCAAAATTACAACAGAATGAATCACAGAACCCTACAGAGTTTGACAGACTTGAGTCCTTGCAAAAGCCTTCAGCATTTTCCATTTTACCTGCTTGTGTGAATCAATAGTGCATAATCAGGACAAATTCTTGCTCAGCACTCTGTGTGTCTCTTAGGGCCAGAAGAGGTCCTGGGGTGAGACAGGACAGCACGCAGCGGTACAAGGGGACAACAATTAATGGCAGTTCTGACAGGCTGTGATACCTCGGGAAGTGATAAATCCTGGGACTCGCATATATATCCCCTATTGTTAGGAAAAGCCAAGCATCCTCAGAGTCGAGTGACATTTGAAATCTCTGTCTGGTTTCAACAGCCATTGCTTAGCTTTACTTTCCTATCACACCCCATTCCTCCCGAAGTTTTACCACAAAACACAACCAAAGTCTGAAAAAATAAAATAAAATAAAATTTTAAAAATAAAATAAAATAATAAAACAAAACAAAATACCTGAAGTATACTCAACCTGTCACTCCCACCATCAGTAAAGTCAGTCCACTTGAAATGCCCGAAGTATTCAAACAGTAACTGTTATTCAAAACCCAGGTAGGAGCATCTTTGCACAAGTAGATCCCTGATTCCTCTTTCCTCCCATCCTCACCACCTTCAGTTTTACCAAAGGTTCTCACTCTTGTGCTGTCTTAATGCATTTGAAATGTGTAAATGAATCTAGTATTAATATCTCAGTATAAAACTCAGGGGGGAAAAAATCCACTCAACTGGGCACTTGTAATCTTGATTTTGCAGTATTTTAATTACGTTCAATGAGGAAATTATTTAAACTCCATCAATATAAGCCACATTTAATTCCAATTACGGACATAAACACAAACTTCTATAACAATTGGCCAGAGGGATTTAATTGAAATGGGGGTAACTTCTGCCTATGCATAAGCCTAGGGTAAGTAGAATACTTTTGTACTAAGTGGAATATTTATCTGGAAAAAAGGGAAACATTTAGCTGTATTAATTCTAAATAGATGACAGAATTCTAATTGGTTTTGTGAAGGAAAGAAGGCAACAATTAATTTCAACTTCCACTGAACAAGATACATCAAGGTAAAATATTGACAAAGCAGATGATTCTGTTCCCCTACACAGAACGCCAACTGGCACTCAGTTTCAAAATACCAGTTTAAAAAGCAGACAAAAATAAGAATAAAGAAATCAACCATTTGAAAGGCTACATTGCACATAACTGGATCACAAGCACACTACTTTTCTCTGCAGAAATGTGAGAGGAGAAACACTCTACTGTAGTTAATGGAAGCAACCACCTACTTTTGTAAAACGCACGTGTATAAATATGTAAGAATCCACATGTGTAGGTACTTCCCCTTTGTGACCTCAGGGACTGAATACAAAAGTCAGAAATCTGGACATTTCACTAATCCTGTGTTCAAAATACACAGTAGGACAATACTTGGTGGTGCAATACTTGTTTGGTATTTTATATTATTCTGCGATAACAGAACTCTGTGTTATTGACAATTTGAAGGGTATCACCCCTCCCTGCCCTTCCAGCTAACAGGTGAAGGAAATCCATAAAGGGAGGACAGGGTCACCTTTAAGCAATGCACACAGTTGCAGCTATCACAGACACAGCCCAACATACCTGTCACTGCAAAGCCTTGGAAAACAAACGGGCCAGAGTCATCCTTTGCCATCCAGAGATGCTCCTACCAGTGAGCTGGAGCCAACAGTCAGGTCTTGCTGAAGGCATGACACTGAACGCCTTAATAATCTGCTGCCTTCACACAAGTAGGGAAGATCCAGGCCTTCACCTTTTGCCCACACGAGGTTTTAAAATATCCTGCAGATGAAGCAGCAGTGGCAGCAGCAGTGGCTGGGCTACACAAACCACCGAATTGCTGCCACCACCAAAGCTCTACACTGCTCTACATTGCCCCTTTCCACTCCCATTACTACAACACAAAGGTTTGCAAGAGCAAATCACCTGAATAAATTCAGTGCTGAGATATCCCTGCTCAGCAGGACCCAGGTATGATCAGGGACCACATGATGGGTTCTCTCTCGACAGCCAGAGATCTGCACACACCAGGACTGGCACTGGACGTACCGGCCTCCAGCACAACTTGGACTTCTCTAGCGCAAGACCAACAACGTCTTGTGAGATCTGTCCGCATCTCACCATTCTTGCTTGCAGGTTCCCCCTTAAGCAAGTACATTATACATTTCTTTAGAAAACACACAGTAGTTTAGAAACTACTGTTCTAAAAGCACATTAAGTTTATAAAAATCACACATTCAAAGCAAACTGTCAAGCAAGAGTTCCTGAACAACCTTAATTGAGCTCCCCTGTGTATTTACAGTATAACACAGACTTATATGAGCTATTTTCTTTCCCTATCAGCCATGCCTCATTTACGGAGCAGGGAGTTACTGAATATTTATCTTCACCATTTTAATTTTATACCTGGTTATTCAATGTTCAGGAAATATCCAGCCTCTCCACCGAATGCAAAGCTGCCGATTCCCTTGAGACATTTTCTAGTGCTCTCCCAGAACCCTTTAACTCATTTCAACTCAAAATTTATACATAATAAATAAATAATAAAATGCTTGAAAAAACACATCAACTGCACACGGAAAAGGTCAGACTAAAAGGTCAGAGTGTGGCAAATGTTAAAACACAAGCAAGCTCGTTGTATAAATCAGAAGCATCAGGCAAGTCCTTGCTATAAAACTACTACCAACTAGGTGCAATTTTAAAAAATGATGACCTGTGAGACTTGAGGCAGAGACAATTGCAACTTCTGCCGAGGAGATGCGACGGGCTCTGCACTCAAACCCAAAACGCACCAAACAACACGCTGTTTCCAGGCAATCCAGTGTCAGTAGCTCCCACAGTCACTTGGGATTTGTTCTTCTCTCACTGCCTGGGTTGCAAATACATTTCTTTGTGCTCTCTATTTTTTGCTGAAGTCAGCAATATGGTAACCCCTGGAGAGAGTGTTTGGCAAACAATATTCTTGCTATAGGTCTTTAAAAATAAATAAATAAATCAGAAAGCAAATTTCTGTAATAAATTTTGAAGCAAAATTATACTGTTGTGAAAATATACTCACATTACTGTTTACAAATTTGGAAGGTTTTTTTTCCATGCATTCTGCTTTAAGATGAACTTTAAAAGGAAGAAAATGTATTACCGCAACGTTTTTCTCCCTCTTCTTGCTTTTATGAACCACGAAAGGAAATTTTATCACACAAAGCCCATTTTTTTCTGTCTTTTTCAAATGAAACATTCAAGTCTCATCTCGCTCTGAACATGTCAGAACTAGCAAGCTTATGTTATCATGGGTAGCAAACAAAATGTGATTAACTGAAGTAGAGGAGATTTCTTTTTAATAGTATTTAGATCTATTGGATGACAACAAGAAACTTCTGTTTCATTAAAAACACTTGAGAGAAGAAGCTTGTTGCTCAGTATTCAGCGACACTGCACTGAAAGCTCTTAATCCATGACCATGGATCACACAAAGAAACCCTCCCACAAAGAAAAGATGAACCAGCAACAGCCCTGCTGGTCCAAGGTGACATGGGGGGTGAAGCTGCAAAAGTTAGACAATGAAAATTAAAAAGAAAAAAACTTATAAAATATTTTAAAGGTTGGTGTGGTGGGTTTTTTTTTTTTGTTTGGGTTTGTTTGTTTTTTCTTTGTGGTTTATTTTTTCCCCCAGTCACAAGCAGAATTAAACTAATTTCTATTCTATAATGTGCTTTCCTTTATAAAATGTGTTCCAACTTTATCTGTTTTCAACAGAAGTGCTAACAGGCTGTGTACAAAGTGGAAGTGCACATGTAATTGAAATACAATTTAGTAGCTCAATTATTTTGTGGTAAAGGTCTGTTAGTAAATCACTTCCCCGGAAAATTAATAATAATGAAATAGTTATTAGCAGCCCTTGGACATACATGCCATCCTCAGCATGTTTTTGATAATAAAGCGGTCCTTAGCCCCAAGCCAGCTAACTCAGTAAATGCATATTAACTTGCTTCAGAGCACACAGGACACTTCACTTGAAAACTACTTAGAAAGCAGAGATGAACTGAAATCTTTGCCTCACACTGAAAGGCTAGAGCATTTTTCTGATGCACATTCTATAGTCAATAAAAATGCAGAATGAGGAATTTATTATTTTTTTTAAAAAAAAAAAAAAGCCCTTAACCTATACAGAAAGAGAGGAAAACCAAAAGCAAAGCTGATAGCAATAAATACAGGGCAGGAACTCTTGAAACCAACATTCTAACAATACGATACAAGAAGAAATACAGCAGCAAATACGGCAGCAAAACTCAAGACTAAAGATATTTTAAAATATGCTAAAAGTGACAGTAATAACATAGAAAGTGCTCAAAAATAATTTCAATTCCACAGTAGAAGATAACAAAATACATGAATTTTAACAAGTAACACAAAGCTGTTAAACAGTAGTTATTAAATTCAGACTTTTAAGGCCAGTAACCTGCACTCACAAATTTAAGAGAACTGGCTGAGGGAAGGCAATAAAAATACCATTTATTTTCATTAAATCTTAGAATACTCATGTTATTCCAGGAGACTCAAGGTAAGCTAATGCTATGTCAGAATTTAAACACAATGAATGAGTGCTTATCGACCTGTCAACCTAATATCAGCTCTAGCTAGTCTAGGAAGTGAATTACATTCATCTTTAATTTTAAGACAACCAACATAAGTTTATAAAAATTAGATCCTGTCAAATTAACCAGTTGTTTTCCTTAGAGGGCTACAAGCACTACAGAAATAACTTTTTTTTTTTTTTCCCCCAGCTTATCAAAGCAGACATTAAAAGTGATTTGATTACTGCCTGGCAAACAAAACTGGGGTATTAGAAGGTTCATTAGGCCTAGCAGGCATGTCTACCATGGTCCAGTGACTTTAGGTTGAAGGTAAGTTCAGGCTGGAAGTGCAACATCATTTCTAGGAGCTAATAAATCTCAGAACAGTGTTGCAGAGTCCACTGCTGGTTCTGCAGCAATAAGCTGTTAAATGAAATTCAGATTTTTGAAAGGATGGAAAGGTGAAGCAAGGGGAACTACCTGTCCATGAAGCAAAGAGCAAATCCTGGGCAATGACATATGACAGCTCTGCTCTCACTTGTGCCCAAATCCATTTCAAAATATAAGTGTTCAAGAAAGATTTATATTTCCACATGTACTTCCTCCTTAGGCTGTTCGCGCCCAGATCGAGGGCAAGAAAACGCCCCCACAGACAGGACACACGCTTCAATGAGAAACAGATGCTAATACACCACTAGTGCTGCCAGACTACTGGTATTAGCCTCCTAGAACAATTATTAAAGCAATAAAATGAAAATGAATAGTTATCTAGTTACCGCAAATTGATATTATGAAAATGAATCTGGAAGTTATTACAAAATTTCACGTGCTTCATAAGCCATTAAATACTGAGACATAGTGAGGTCGCTATCAAAGTAGTCAGGGAATGATTATTGGAAGATAAACGAACCAACTGTTGAGCCCAGGCCCCGATACAGCAAAGCAGTGACCAGCCAGCCTTGTCAAGCAAAACTCACTGTCTATCACATCTAAATGCCCAGGAAACATGAGAAGGAAAATAAATAGGTGAAAATGCATCTCCATGGGCATCGCATGTAGCAGGCATAACCACAGTACTTGCCATCAAACACTATCAAGCAGAGCAGCACTGATAGACCCCGCAATGTTTAGAAAAGCGGAAGCGACAGTGCTGGTGTCACACCAGGCTGGGCACAAGACAGAAAGCCCCCGCAGCAGAGCATAAAACATCAACCCAACTGAGTGAATCCAGCTCGAAAAGCATCACGTCCTGAGCGATGTGAAACCTCTTCAGATACTCGCAGGCCAGTGCAAAGTGAGCAACACAGCTGGGGGAGATGGGGCTGAGACTGTTTTGGGACAAGTGGAAGATGCTGTTAACATAAGGAAAATATTTAATTGTTAACATCTGATAGTAATTCAAGAGATTACGCAATTAGCTTAGTTACACTTTCAGGAATATCCTTAAAGAACAGAAGTTTCCAAAGGACTGGCCCATTTTCACTTCCACTGAAGTCACCAGAGTATTTGCCATTGATTTTTGCGTGCAAAGGCTCGCAAACGCTATCAGCGAGTATCACGTCTCCTGTCCACTTACAAAGAAGACAGCGAGCGTGTGTTGTAGTGGGACACAAGCAAAAGGTATTGCCCCTGTACCACCTCTCAGCTGCTCTGCTGCCCCTCTTTCCGCTTCAAACTCCTTGAAGATGTCCAGAATATTTGTCTATGCACCGCACCAGGTATGCTGCAAAGTGTCCTCAGACACCAACCCTAGCAGAATTCAGGGGTGTTTTCACCAGAATCAGGCCACAGTGGCTCCAGAACAACTGAGCAGCCTTTGTAAACTACTAACCAGGTAGCACTAAAGAATTTCTGAGGAAACATGAAATAAAGCTACCTATAGGTATCAATAGTGCCCCAATAAACAGAAATACAGCCAAAGGCATGTCTGAGGCATTGCTAGCTTTGGGTTACATTTTGCCTTATCTTTCCATGTGTCTGGAACATTAATGCAGTTTCTCTGTAACATATATAAAAACTTGAGAACACGAGTGGGTATCTTAGAGTACAGAGTTATTTTTACTTGAACTTGTTTGAAATGCCCTACATAACTTATGCCTAATGTAGTAAGCATTGCAGCTTCCCCAAAGGCATGTTGATAAAACCTTGATGTTTCATCACCTGTAGCGTATGTATTGTGGTCTGGACTTCCCATCATTTACAACTTTGCCATACTAGTCTGTAAAGTCAGAAAAAGTGTGGTTCTCCCAATTAAAAAAAAAAAAAAAAGTTTTAAAATTGAATTTGAAATGTTAATGTTAACAACTATTTTCTGTGTTTTTACAAGTACTTATGAACAAACTAGGGATGAAAACCAGACTTTGCTTCCACTCCTCTCCTTGCAGTAATGAGGAGCCAATTCAAGAGAAGTTACAATATACACAGTTGTGTCACAAATATTTGCATAATCTAAAAGGGCAGAGTTCAGTGTGCAATAGTCACTCAAGTTCCATTATTCATAAATACTCTGATAGCATTTCCACAAATACCCAGTAGTTAATGAATCCTGAAAGCTTTTAGTTCAAACAATTATTCCTCATGAAAATGTGTACGAAAGCATATTATTTATTACTCTCTTTGCTTCTCCCCATTTAAATTTCAATTGCTGAGCGGGAAGCAGAAACAAAACCTTCACCACAGTAGAACAAATTATGAAGGTGAAGGAACTGATGAGCATGCAATAAGTAAGACCTTCAAAGCACATCACTGTGAACACCACAAACGTGTGTAAAATAATGGTCAGCTTATGAATTATTTACCAACCAAAACAGGGATATGACTGATAAATATTACTTGCTATTTTCAGTTCAAAGCAGCTGCAATTAACTCTGTCTTTGCTATTACCTGAGTGGTTAATCTACGCAGTAGTGACACTAGGTAACAATGTGGTGATGGTCAGTCCAAGCAATAACCATGGGATTTGCATTACAAGAGTCACTTTCAGCAGCGTCTCTAACCTGCCTCTGACACAAAGGGGCTGTTTTCGGGGAACGCTGCAGCTCAGGGCGTGCAGCAGCCACGGAACCCCCAGCCCTCCATGCTGCACCAGCCAGCACCTCAGAGAGATGTTCAGGAACGCTGGAGGCTGATGCTCAACATCCCCCCCAGCTGCTCACAGGGGGAGGTAGACACGGTTTGATAAGAAACACGTTTTATGCACAAAACTTGGATTGAAAGACGAGTGGAGAGGGGCAAGTCAGTCCAACTGGCGTTGAAGTCTGACCTGCCTGATAAAGCAGTTTCTGCCACACCAAATAATGCTCTGTGTTCCCCCAGGAGAGGCCGATTTTCATGCATCGCAAGGGAGACAAATCTGGTCGTCGTGCTTGCAGTCCTCGGCTTGCCACAGGTGAAAGGTGCATCGGGAGATGTTACAATCTGTTTCCATCTGAATTACTTGAACTGATAAGCATTTTCAAGTGCCTGAGTTTCACCTCCCAGGGAGACTGTATCTGAGAGCTGCCCCATTATATCTGCATCCTCTCTCACACACATACATCCTCCCTCTATGGAGGAAACATTTGTTCTAAACATATGGAGATGCCCTGCCGGAGGCCAGCATTTAATGCTCTAGTTAATAACATTTTCAAAGAAAAGAAAAAAAAAGGTAGGGGGAAGTGGGGAGAAAAAGAGAAAAATATAAATTCAGTAGTACGTGAACACAAATGGGAAGCACAGTGGCTCTCAGGTGTAACAGATTTGCCAAGGTTTGAGAAAGCAAGCTTGAATAAATAAGAGACATGGCCCCCACACAATATGTGAAAGAACTGGCTGCCTATATATACACACAAAGACACACAGAGGAAAGGGGGTTCAGCCAGTTTGTGGTCATTTTAGGCATACTGATAGCAATTTGCATTGGGCTGGGGTTGGCAAATACAACAGAATAGTTGATTTTAAATGTCAGGCAACATTTAGTTGACTTGTCTTGCATGGTCCTTCTCTTCTGTACAGGGAGTAGCAGCCGTCTGGCTCATGCTCGGGGTTGTTTTCCTCCTGGCTGGATTTCTCAGTTTAGCTGCCAGCATTTTTGTTCTTTGATGACTGGGTTTTTAAGCTGGTACCCACTGCTAATGATAATGGCTAGTCAGGTCTATTACAGCGCAGTGTAATACTGACAGCCTACATCCCAGAATCGGGAAAAAAAAAAAACAAAAAAAAAAACCCAAACACAACAACCAACCACACAAAAACCAAGACTGTTGGATCACTGAAAGGCAGAATGTGTGGGTATGGATTTCGCTCCAGGATCAGCTGTGCCTTCCTTGACTAATTAATCTGTGAGATCTGAACAGTCAGTAGAATGAAAAATAAAGAAAAATGGGTCAAGTTGGCAGCATGGGACTTAAATAAATAAAAATGAGGCATTGGCTTAGATTATCTGTGCTTTGTCCAGGTTTGAAAACAATGCAATGTAAAATATAGTCTTCAAAAATTAGGTGAACTGATGACAAATTAGATGAGGGCACACTGTGAGGCAACTTGTTCTACAGGCAGGAAAGACATCATCAACACTTTTAAAAGAGACTGGATCCAGAGATGGGCAATGCATGCTTAATGTAAGAAGATTAAATGGGAACACCCAAAAGATAAAGGTAGATCTAATCCATACAACTACTGTTTTACTTTAAAATGTGCATTTCTTTTCCAAAGTCTGGGAAGCCCAAGACAGGCAGTCCCAAAGGAAATAGCCCAGCATCCTATTTTGTGTGTTACTACCTGTTCTGCTCATTCAGGTTGTGGCTTGTGGAAGCAGAGCTGAAGGACTGACCAGCACGGTGAGTCTTGTCATTCCTGACTGCAAAGCGAGCGGGCGTCTGACTGAGGTAAAGCTGACTGCTCACCACTGGGGCACTGGTTCTTGCTCAGGAACAAGAACTTTGGTTTCTGGTGCAGATAGCAAATCAGTTTCCTGTACTTCTTGAAGCTCCATTTTAAATGTGGAAAAGGTGCTCAAAAGATGAACAAAGTGGTTTTTGAGACCAGAATATCACCCCTCTGTGCAGATTCTGTGATGTTTTATGCAGTTACATAAGACCCTTTTCTCCAACCCCCTAAAAACTCAAGAAAACTAAAAAAGAGAGGCAGGAGACCTACTTCCTTACAGCTGTGAGAGCTTCATCCCTCATTCAAATGCCTTTAAAATCAGTCCACAAATAAAAGAAGTCAGACACCTACATGCCAAGAGTGAGTGCACGCAAGTCTTGTTTTCACAGGAAAACAAAGTAAAGCAGCTGAAGATACCTTGTGACATTAATTGTAGACAGGCCACCACTCCCAGGAAGGGAAGCTGTAGTGTGTACTGGGTCAGTCAGATGATGGCAGCTACATCCATGTCTAGGCACTAAGTTCTTCTGCCTCTCTCAAACACAGCACTGATTTAATCTAAGCAGGTTTACAGAAAATAACTTGTTCTCGCCTAGCTTCACAGAGTGTCTCTTTTCCCACTTACCTCTGCCCACTCCCTTCCTACCCTTAGAGCACGAGCAGACTTAACTCGATCTATCACCAGCTCTCGTTTGGGAGAAATCTTGCCTTGTACAAGGTATAATACCAAAGAGCAAGAGTTGGGGGCTCAGGAACCTTTTAAGAGGATCACTGAGCGGGACAATATTGCGACACAAATTCTGGCTCTCAGTCATGCACGCAGACAACTAAGCCACCTGCCAACACTTAAAGCAAACGGGTAGAACAAATTGTGAATTTACTGACTAACTTCCCTCCTCCTCCACAAAACGAACACTGTGCGCCATCCCTGCCCTCTTTGGGCAGCTCACTCCCATCCCCTGCCCAGGATTTTATTTTCATCTTGTAATTGTTGTCTGCTACAGGAGATACTTACAGCTACAGAAGACAAATGGCAGGCAAAAGCAGCTAAGAACCACTGAATTTGTCCAAAAGCATTACATGGTATCTGTTTCATTCTGTAACTTAACAAGGCAGGCACAATAAAAGCCCCAGACTTCTCTCCTTCTCCAGAAGCAATTCAAGCCCTGAGGAGTGATCATGAATAGTGGCTAATGTGGGTGATGCCATCTCTAACATAACAAGGTCAAAATATATAATTAGCATTTTTCTCTCGGGGTTTCTTTCTCTAGCCTGTAGTTTTCGCTCAGTTTGCTTTGCTGGGCTGGGGGCCGTTCTTGCTGCAGGGTACATCAGGAACAAGCTCCAATGAAGACAATAGTGATACCCCAACAAAAAATTAATCCAGCTCTCAGTTCCTAAGGATACTCAGCATTCACTAAGTGCCAACTCAAATGTTACAATGAAAACATCCATTCAAGAGATTGGCCTTACATTCATATTGGAAATTATTAGGTCAAAATGTACAGCAAGAGAAAAGAAAAAAAAAAAACAAACAACACACCACACACATGCAGCCTTGATCCACATTAAAACAAAAGCTTGGAGCAGAGCACGTGAACTGGGTGAAGGGAACCTCAGGAGAGCCGTTAGCGTACCAGGAACACAGCAAGGAACTTTCATTTACCAGGAACACAGCAATAAACTTTCACTGGGATCTTTGCACTTTTAGTGGAGTCTTAAAGATAAGAAAAGGGTAAAGAATTGCCATAACAATGAAAGAGAACGACATACCTATAGGTCAGGGCTTTACCAGCTTGGGTGGAGGATACCTGTTGCTGGTGCCAAGGTAGATTTGTGGGGATCTCCAAAGGATGGATTCCAAATGGAGGGTGCTGGGGAGGTAACCAGCACTTTATGGTATGGTCCAGGTTTGCTCTCTATATAGAGACCTGCTATTATCTTCAGTAAGTTCAAGTCCTTTCCTCCCAGCATGTACATTGCAGCGCTGCCCTTCCATCTCACCTGCCCACAGATCCGCTGTGTCCCCTGCAGCGGGGTGAACCTGCTGGGTGTGTTTTGCTGTGACCTCCTTGGCAGGAAGGGGAAAGCTGGGAGGAAGAAGGGGGCACTGCCCATGGCACAAGAGCATTAACACAAATCTTCCACATTGCCACCCAAAGCAATGAGCATATCTTTAATTCTGTCTCAAAGTAACCACTACAACCTGTGCTGTCTTCCCCCACTTCCCTCCCTGGCAGCTTTTCTACTCTTTTTCCTCTACCTGAAACTCACAGAACACTAGAAATCTGTCAAATGTTTTCCATTTGTATCCAGGAATCTCAGTATTAATAATGCATTTTTAGCCTATTATTTCTACTTTCAGTGAAACTTCATAGCAAGCTGACAATTTCTACCTTTAAACACTCTCTGACATGATTTCATGAAGTCTGGATGGCACCTAAAGCAGCAACAAGAACTGCAACTCAGCCATATGAGCCTCTGCTTTGAGGAGAGATGCTCATTGTGGTTCCTGGGCTTTGTTGTCATCAAGTCACTTAAAGCAGTGTGAAAGGAGCACATTTCAAAGCCCCATTACTGGGGAAAGGCAAGTCCAGCTGTCTGAAGAGCCAAGTCAGAAGATCACTCTCCCTTTATTTCCAGCTCCCCACAAAGAGAGTGCAAAGCAGCAAAAGCAAGAACCAGCAAACAAACCTGGAGGGTAGTGTAAGGGAGACATAACATGACAGGAGACCCTCCAAAGTCCATGGCTAATGAAGTGACTGATTAGTCACTACAGCCCAAATAATGCTGGGACTCTGCAGTGCACACAGGGGGCAGCTTTCCATGATCCAACACAAAACCTGGTGGTTTCTTTGAGAAGGAAAGGATTCATTATATTCAGACTAAAGTCAAGGGATCATAAAGAGTGAGCTTCAAAGTCTGGAAGGCTGGTTTTAGATTAGATTCAATGTTCAGAAGATTAACATTTCTTTTCAAGTTTTTTTTTTTTTCTTCCTGCTCTTTCACAAAGCCCCTTGATGTCCACAACATATTCTGCTACCTTCTTGAAAATCACAATGATCCAATTTACCCAATACAGTCCTTATTGCTCTACCCTAGCTCTCTAGTCCTCTATAATCCTGCTCGATGGGGACAAGCAAAAATCTCAACCCCTTCTCCCCCCTCCACCTTCCAGAGCATTATCTTAGATAATACTAAATTTTGGGTTACACAATCTGTATTCACTCTGTTCCTGCCAACATTTCCTCAGCTGTTCCTGCACTGACAGAGTTGTTCACTTCCACTTGCATAAACTACATTCTCTTTTCCTCAAGTTCACCCAAATCCCTTGTGTACCAGCACTTCCAACAGCTCAACACACACCAGAGCCCTGCAGACACATGATCCTGGACTCACAATTCAAGCCAGCACTTAAGCTGCTTTCCCGAACCCAAATCCAAATCATCTGACCACGAACGCCGCAGCATGCAAACACAATCCACCTTAAAAATCAAGTTCTGCGACCAGACATCGTTTGCTGAAGGAAATTTCTCCCTTGCTGCTTCAGAACACAGAATTTCTAGAAAATTTAAGTTCTACAAAAACGCCTCTGTAGCCCGAGTCCATCCTACTGCTTCACCTCTCCTGCCGTGGAAATGCTTCTCTTAGCAAGATTTATTACTTCTAGTATCCCATGTGAAAATTAAATATAGTGTGGAACAAATTAATCATAGTACATAAGATATACAAATTAACCTGTTATTGACATAAAAACTAAAAAAGACAAAGCCAATTGCTGCTGGCAGCCAGATGTGACATTTAAGCATCGTGCACAGCTAGAGCCGCTCTTTTAATGTGAGTGCAGACGAGAAATCCTCACTGTGTGACAGATGCGTCCAGCAGCTCCCGGGGCAGATGGAACTATGAAGCAGATTTTAGTGTGGTCCTGTCCCACAGTACAGCAACAACAGGGATGCACAGAAACACAGATGCACAGAAACACAGGGATGCACAGAAAGCAATGGCATTTCCTAAACAACTGGAACATGGATAACTGTGGGGATACCAGCAGAGCCAAAAAGCTGTATTCTGGAATCATTATATCGTCAGTAAACACAGGGGGCCCGATTTTGTTCTCAACTACAGTGATATAAAAAGTTACAGTGGAATCAGAGTAATCACACTGCAAGAAAAAAGCGTTAATAACAGAATCGGGTTTGCGCTACCTGTGAATCAACAGGAACAACATCTGCTGTGCTGCTCTATCTTATTTTGCTTTGAGATTTATAGCAGTCCCTACACTTACAATGGGACGTACAGCAAACAATCGCTTCTGTTGGTAGTAAATGATACCCTTTAGCAGGTGCTGCAGAAAATCTTATGAATAACTGTCTGAGCACTTCTCAAAAAAAACTAAAAACCACAACCCAGATATAGTAATTTAAAAAAACCAAAACAAAAACAAAAACAAAAAAAAACAAAAAAACCCACAAACCAAACCAACAAACAAAAACAAAAAACCAAAACAAAAAACCAAACAACCAAACAAACAAAAAACACACCAGCTAAATAACACAATAGCCGTGTTTAGACATATCCCTCGTGAACAATTACCAGTCAAAATTATACAAAGGTGATGTTCAATGTGTTCTATACTTGAGATTTTCAATAACATCATCCATTATTAAAATACCAAAAGATGTCTACTGAACTGCTAAATTTTCACTACAATTTCGACTCACTCACAGGCTTTGGGACTCTGAGCTCATCTCATTGCCAGACCAGAAGCAGGAGCTGCTTGCTTGTTCCCATCACGTGCTACCACAAGCTAGAAGGATGTTTCCTTTTACAGTCTAGTTTTTAAAGTAAATGTCACAAAAAATTTCTAACTGTCTATTTTTTCCCCCTAAATCATCTGTCATACTCTATTCTAGCAAAGTACAATTCCTTTTAAGGAGCCAGAAATTGTGCAACTCTGTCTCCAGGTTCAGATCACATGTAAGACACCTAATGTGCAGATAAAGACTTAAATTAAAATAGTATTGGAGGCTTCAAAAAACAGCTCCTATTGTCAATTCTGACAATACTTTATTTTTAAGGGCTTGACTATGTCTTCAATGTTCTTTTAATAGAAATCCTTGAAGATTATTCTCAGGTTTTGTGAAGAAAAGAAAAAAAATCAGACAGAAAAATTACAATTCCAGGATGCACGCTAAACACACATCTACAGAGACTTGCACAAAGGTCCATGCCCATCCAAATTTTAATGGGGCTATTAAAAGCACATCCTCAACACAAAGGCAAGGTCGTGACAAATTTCAAACCCTTAATGACTCAAGTTCTTCATTGAAGACCAAAAAACACACACAAGTAAGACTATTTTCCTTATTTCTCTCTGACAAATAGCTCATCTTTTGCTTTATCAACAAAGCCTGTTTTGTTTATAGTAGATGCAAAGTATATTTGTGTCTAGATAACTAAAGTAGGACAACTGAAAGCAGGGGTTTAAAGAGGGCAGTTTTGAACACTGATCATCACAACCAGTGCTTCTGCTATCGTAGATCCATTTTACTCCAACACAATTCCTGTGGTAGTGATACAGTCTCCAGGACAAACCCTGCAAAAGGATATTATATGTCTTTGTTAAACAATCTATGAGAAAAGAAAGAATAAATTGAAAGGTAAACAGTTCCTATACCTTTTGTGAATTACAGCTGCAAAATGCTGTGAATAAGAACAGAGTACCCAGCTACATTCATTGTACTCATTCTTCTCATTCCCTTTCTTTGGGGGCAGGCAGGAGAGCTGGATGCAGACTGCACAGAAAACCTTACACTTGCATAGGCAGCAGTGTGTTCCATGGGCTGCTGTAAATACCCAGCAGGATCATTAAATAAACAATACCCATACGCATAGCGTGCACCACCTAGGAAAAGTCACTATGCCTGGAAAGACAGACGTGTATCAAGCATCGACCGCTTGTACTCCTTTATTCTCAGACTGCAAACTACGACTCCTCAACACTACTGTTCCTCTTACCTTAACCTAGTACATCAGTATGCTTTTTGCAGTATTGGATGATTACTTCATTTACACAACCTACAGTCCAAACACTGTTATCAGAGATCTCATATAAACTCATGCAGCCAAGAGTAGGGTCTTGCATCACATTATTACACTTTCTCCACTGCCTTTTAAAAAAAAAAATAAATAAATAAAAACCAAGCAAACAAAAAACCCACACACAGCACATCAAAAACATACCACACCAAACAACCCACAAAACCCCAAAACACGTTCATTGTGATGATGTGGTTCTAACTCCGCCGCAACAGCCCCAAGAAAAGTGCTGTGGACCAAGGTGTGGTGTCTGCGCAGTCAGTGGGAATCTGGCAGGACAGGAACTTCTTAAGGTAATTTTTTCCACCTGTGAAAATCTAACATATAAATTGCCCATAACCATTTAGCCTCCAGTGTATTTCACACATAGAGAATATCCATTACTTCAAGTCCTAAACAGCATCTCCCAAATTAGGGGAAATGAGCCCCCACAACCACATCTAAACCAATCAACTCTAGAAACCATCAGAGCCATGCCTTTCCACCCTTCCAATTTAGTGTCAAAAGAGTAACGAGTAATCAGGAAAATTCCTGTTAGGCTTATCTCTCAGTCCAGTGGGATCTCTAAATCATTTATCGGCATTCACAATGAAAAATAAGATAACACCCACACTTGTTTAGCCCAGATTATGACATTCTCTAATATGCATTCACTGAGACTGGAATTTACATCTTGCAGTAACACGTTTTCCAAGGAATCTTCCTGCACCGTCACTGTGCTGAATTTTGCATGTAAGCATCCAGAGGACCAACAGCATCTAACAGTTTCCAGAGACCTTCAGGGACCCTTGTTATAATCTGCATTTCATCCACTGGTGTATGACACACACACTCTCCCCCACCACCCCCTTCAAGGTAAATGTGTTATTGGTCTATAACTTGAGAAACACCAACTGCCAAGGCCATGGGGGCTTTATGATAATATTTGCATTCTGGAAAAACCCTTGTGCCACTTAAATTCACGTAAGACTGCAGCTTTTGTGGGTGTTACTGATTTCTCTTGGCGTGGTATCAGAAAGTACTGCAGAAGCAATAATACTCCTTTGCTGACATCAGCTGCATCAGTACCAAAGGTTGTCCGGGCTCAGCAACGAGTCATTCTGACTCCGCAGAGCCTTGGTCTGAGGCTCCCAGATGGCCACAGATTAAAATTTGTTATGCAGACTGGTATTCACACACTCAGTGACCTCTGTGAATGAAATTTGGAGACCTTTTGTCTCCCAGTGAGAGAGTTTACCATGAATGCTCCAACATAGCTGAATGAACAAGCTTTCCATATGACATAAGAGAAACATGGAGAAAAATAAAAATTCAGTGGGCTGGGATCCTTCTACACCACGTGGCAATAGCTGCTTCACACCCTTCCTCCTGTATACCAGGAAGGTAGAATAGTCACAACGATAAGGAGCAGCAGCTCTCCCCATCACACACCATCCATGTGGTGGAGCATCCCCTGCATTATCACCAGGAAGGATGCTTGGCTCTCTCTTTATCCTTCTCATACCCACCTGCTCAAACTGAGAGAGAGACCACACATCACGTCCCATGTGAACCAAAATACAATTTTAAGTTTACCATTTTATGCATCTTAAGATCAGATCTGTATAATTAGTTGCCAGCATTCAATGCCTAATTAAAAAAAAAAAAAATCATAATAAAAACACCTAACAACCTAAAGCATCCTATAATTATTAACAAAAATTGCAACATTGATTTGCATGAGAAATATTCACAAGAAAAAATGATAAGGAAAGTGTAACATGAGTGCAAATACTCTGGAAACTCGCCACTTGGTCGTCTAATAAATGAATTTCCACTACGCACAAGAAAGCACTGAAATATCTGGAGAAACCACAAACTTCAGGAAATTCTGCAGAGACCAAGTCTCCTGTTAAAGCCAGGGAAAAAAAAAATTATATAAGAGCTCATTCATCTTACATACTTTGCCTAGAAAACATAAAATATAGTCCATGGGTTAACATGAACCACAGCAGAGTGAAAGGGTTCACAGAAGAGAAATTATTCTTCTGGACACAAAATGGCTTCAACAAAGCAAGAGGGGAAATTTTTCTGTAACAGTCTGTGCATATTACTCAAAGGGCAAAAAGAAATATGTTTTGCACTAATATACCCAGCACTGGCTACTGCTGGAGGCAGGGTGTCAGCCACAAAGGGCCAGTAGACTGATCCCATGTGACAATCCTATATTTCTGTGTATTTAACCATATAATTAAAACCTTCTGCTGCTATGCATACTAATTAGATGGACAGCATTAATTTCAGCAGTCAGCATCCCCTTAGCTGACAGCATAGCAGCACCAGGTGATAGAGCAGCTATGCAAACGCTTCGCTGTTTGGAGATGTCAGCACTGGCTCACCAGAGCACGCCCTGGCAGGGCGTTAAGGTGCCATCTCCACTGGACTGCGCAAGTATCCTTAAAATCATGAAAGACTGAATTGCTCCAAGAGACACTGCCTGTAACCACCTGGCAAAGAACCAGTGACAAAGCCAGATCCCCGGGACATCAGCAGAGGATGCTCAACACCAAGTCTGAGAAGTCCTAACTCAAGACTTGAGCTGACTGAAGCTTCACCTGCCTGTTCCCAGCGACAGTGAAGTGTCTGATCATTCCTACAGACAGTGCCATTTGCAGTTTGGCAATACATCCTACAGCAGATCAATGCACAGGGAAGTCTGCACTACAAAAAGAATACGACTTAGGCTGACACAGTTGATCTACCCCCTCCAACAGCACAGGCAGCTGGTCTGCAACCAAATGCAGATAAAATTCAATCTTGCCTCCAGGTGGACCTTATTAAGCACCTCCCCCACCACACAATCACAGCACCAAGCCAAGACTCTCCAGCAGACCTTCAGCTGGTCTTCTAATGGCCACTGATATTTATAACTAACCCTCTTAGTTCCCAAGAAAAGACACTTCCACGTCTGAAACAGCAGCCACAACCCATACAAAAGCCGCAGTCTCTGGTTTGCAGAGCAACACAAGCATCAAGAGCTCAGGGAAACTTCACCACTCTTGCACACATAGAAGCTCACAGGGTAGTACCCAGCCTGAATAAACAGTCACACTAACCACACACATTCATCGATTCATCATCCTGTGCTGTTCACCTAATTGCCTTCTGCATACATTAGCAATTTTTTCTTTGAATTTATCTCAGACCTCAATGATCACAGCAACACGCAGGCCACCCCAAACCCTGTGGGCTGAGGCCAAGGCCTGTCTGGCTGCTTGGGGGAAAGTGGGTTCCACACTACAGAACAACCCTTGGTCATTAGATGTAGTACAGTTGCCTTGTCCTCCTTAATCCCTGCCTTCCCTTCAGGAAATTAACGTCTGCCATCATCACACTGTCTTTTAACTGAAAAGACAGCATTAGATTTCATCAGCCATTTCACTGTCACACTGCATTGTCTGCAAAGGATAATGAGCCCAAAGGCTCTGCCACTCCAACCACTTTAGTTTGATAGCAAACATATTACTTCATGGCACACAATGACAGGCAACTGTCCTGGAGTATCAGGAAAGCCTGCAGACACTTCTGGAGACACAGCACACCTGTGTCTCTGCTCACGTATTTGTTCTTATACATTTGTGTTGAGGCTTGAGCTTTCCTAGTCCTCAGCAGAAACTTGCTGCCATCATGGAAACTAAGACATGGCACAGTTCTTTAAGGGTTTCTCTGGGTGAATAAATAAATGAAAATATCTATTCCTTGAAAAAAGAAAAAGCCCACCTTCATTGTATTTAGTAGGAACTTCTGGTTATCTGTAAGGGAAATTATTTTAGATTGTAACATACCAGCCCAAATCTATGGTTTTAGATTATTTTTGGTTCATCCTGGATATTACAAAAGTGTGTTTATATTCTACACTCATTTTCACATTCCTAAGACATGATAATAGCTGGGCTATAAGCACTGCAATGAAGTGTTAAGCGAATTTTTCCAGCACCTCCCTTTACCTTTCCATTCTCCACTGACAAAAATGTTTTCCAGCTGCATTCAGCAAATGTGCATTTCTGAGCAAGGGCAGCAAGACCCCATGCTGCGTCACAGGGAGTTTAGGCACAAACAGTTCCAAAGCAAAATAAAAAAGATAAACAACCAAAGTCAACAACAAAATCTCAGAGGCTTATTTAAAGCTACAAACTGTTGATCTAAAGAGCTGGTGCTGAGTAGGGGGATAATGGAGTCAAAACATTTTTAATCTGTGAAATATTACCAATATTTACTGATGGGGGATACCAAACTAAGCTATGCACAATCACAAGGCTCTAATAAATACCAGTACAATGGTCTAGGCTCAGAGCTCAGTGACACTAGCATCATTTCACTCTCACTTTACATTGGCATCACTAGGAAAGCTCTGTCCTCCCCAGTCTATCCAACAGACAGCAGGAAGGGTTTTAGTTGCTGAGAACACAAGCCAAGCAGGACCCATCCATCTGTACCACTCCTCCCCATTCTGCCTGCACACTGTTTAACGACAGCATCATTCGCATACCACAATCACCCCCCTTTTTGCACCACAACATGATATCACAATTATTTAGTCCTACATTATGCCATCTTGAGCTCCCTGCCTACACATAGCTTCTAGAAAGCAACCTACATGTAAACCATACAGCAACTATTAGTCCATGCATTATGTAAGTAATAATCTGGAGAGAAAAAAGCCAACCAACCAAATTAAAAAAACCGACAACAACAAATCCATAACATTAGTAAAATGGCTCAGTGTCCCACTTCCAAATAAACTAATGTCAATTTGCTGGTTACCTGCACAGCACAGGGATTACAGATTGCACCCATGCTGACAGATGGTATTTTACAGTCTTGATCCATGACACATTTAAAGAAATGCATTCATGAAGCAAGACACGTGAGAAAGAGTAAAGGACCTGAACCAGGAAAAAATGGACTGTATTGAGCATGCAAGATTCAAGCATGCAAGGTTTCACTCTGCTGTCATGCCAGGATTGATCCCATTAACTTCCATGGGGACAGGCCTGATTTACTCAATTGTAAACAACCAAAACAAGGGCTGTGGATCGAGTCTAGCAGAGCACTTCACCTGAGGCACAGCAGGCTCCATGGGGGCCATACCTCCGCTCACAGCCGGGCACACGCTGCAGAGATGTGCTGGAGAGATCGTCAGCACCGCAGCACAGCTCCTGTATGCCAGGCTAACCCTTAGCAGAAGTATTACAGGACAAATAAGGTAACTTATGACGTGGCAGCAATTAACCAGCACTGGGTTCAACTTGTCCAGCTCACTGGTTAAACAAATATACGTCCCACGAGGATCAGCATAAATACGATGTCGTATCTTACTGTTCCCAAGGCAGCCAAATATCACCCTGACAGTTGTTCCTATCTGGTGGTGAGCACGCAAGGGCGGACAGAAAATACAGCATCGTTAAGGACAAGGAAAAATAGATGAATTAGAAGTGTGCTACTGCACATCATGTCCTCACACGATAGGGAAAATGCCCAAGGTTCCTCACTGAAATCTAAACAAAACACCCCCTTATTTGCACTTAATTTTCTCTGTCTCTCCTTCCTCCGTATTCTCAACAACTGTACAAAAGCTACTAGCTAGAAACTCTCTGCTCTCTGACCACATTTCCCTTACTGGCTTTCAGAATAGTTTAAATTTTTGTCAATTTTCTTAGCTTTATGTAAGCCACAGTGATCAATCATGAAGTGAAGGATATGAAGTAAAAATGCAATAAATATTATTGCTTGGCAGCTGCTTGGTGACCCACAGGAGACTAGCTGATGGCATTACTCCAGGATCTCATACAGAAGCGTGTACCTTCAGACTAACATTAATTGGCATCCTTGATGGCAGCGAGAGTAAAGAGGCCAAGGACCAAACGGGCCACGAAAATTCAGCAAAATCACTGCTCCTGCAGCTGAGGGGGCGGCAGACAGGCAGCCTGCAACAGAAAATCCTGTGTTATTTCCAGGCAGATATACACAATGCCCTGACAGGCCTCTGCAGAGGGCAACAGCTGATTTCACAGACAATGAAGTTTTAAACAAAACAAATAAAAACAAATAACAATAATACGAAAGAGAGAGCGGATTGTCTCTGATGTGACCAGAGACATCCTTTGAGGATGCTAATGGAGTAGAGAATTGATTTTAAAGCTTGCCTTTTTGCATCACACACGGCAAGAGCAAGTGCTTGAGTCAAACACAAGCACGCATAAAGATCCCTTTCCCTAGAAGACAGTTTTAGACTCTGAATTCTCGGCAACACAACGTGCAAACCACTAAAATATTTATCAAGCAATTTTAGGTCAAAGACCCACACAAGGGCTCTGCACTATTTTGACATGGGTCTCTTGCAGAAGACTGTGGAGTTCTTGATACATCTGAAATCATCAGCTCCTCACAGACTGAGCTCTTTTTGTTAATGCAAAACTTGAGATTTTATCTGTCCTCGCTGATGAGATTCATTGTAAATGCAGCTGTTAGAAACCTAACAACACTAGCGACTTCTTCCCTGTTTATTTGGAGTTAGAGGGGGGATGTTTCATTTCTTCTCAGAAAATTCTCGCAATTTCCTCCTGCCGACAAGAGGCAGGACAGTAATACGTGGTATTGTATGTCAACGCCCAGGTATCACATGGAATTTCTCAGAAAGTCAGATCTTCTCATGCGAAAGCCTGCCACCCTCCCACATATGCACACAATAGGCTTTTTATTAATGTATTAACTTGTTTTAAAAAAAAAAAAAAAAAAGTCCTCCTTAAGGTCTCAGGATCTAGGTCTCTCTCAGTTTCCCAGCTCTGACACGTCAGCATTTAAATGCTTATGGCAGGAGCCTGCTTGCGCCTGCTGCCTTCCCCTCTCCCTTTGTCCCCCTCACCCTCCCAGAGGCAGCGCTGGATTCGGCACCATGACACACAACGAAATGCCAACTTTTCCTTGGAGTCAGTGCCATACCGCTGCTCAAGACAAACAGGAAAGGTGTTAGCGATATATTTCGCTGATTGGGTTTGCACTTTGTGAATAAAGTTAACACTATGAATTCAGACATGAGTCATCATATACTAGACTGGATGGACATTTTTACATAACACATGCTCGCTGCAAAGTCTGCAGAGCCCAGGTAGGAACTTGTTCCCCTCCACACCTTCCTGCAGTCAGCTTGCTGCTGACAGCCCATGCGCAAAGAAAAGGGGTAGCACAAAAATAGGGTGTTGGACCCAGGGCAAATCGATCACAAGGCTTGCCAGTGATTCACAGGACATTCAGATGGTCTCATGATGTTTTCAGTCTGTTACTGGAGGATGGGATAGATCAAAGAGGGTCTTGGGTTCAGTGAAGGAGAGATGCATCAACTAACTGCTTCTAGTGTAATAAATGGTCTGGGGGAATTGTGTTGGCAACCCCCTCAAGCTGCAAAAGCAACATCATCTCAGCCACCACCTACCTGTGCCCTGGTCTCGTTGGGAACAAAAGCCCACTATGTGGGTACAAACTGCAACACAGGCAACTAAAAAAGCACACGACACGGACCTAACTGTTATGGTCAACAGAAAAGTGATCCTCATTACCTAAGAAGCCAGGTTGTGCATGTCAAATCAACAACAAAAAATACCCAAAAAAGCCGGTTAAGAATCATTCTCCAAGAATTACTTTGCATGCAGGTGTGTATCAGGATCAAATTAATTTAGGAGACTGAGTTACACCTTGCAAAGAAACCAGCTCCATGGCTAGTGATGCTTGTACCAAGAGATCAGCAGGGGAGGTGTGGAAGGAAAGGTTCGGAAGAGTTGCCAGGTTGCAGTTCAAGGACAAAGCTTTGATCTAAGACAGATGGGGGAAAAAAAAAATCCTTTAGACTGTTTCAGCATGGTTTATTTATCAAGCTAGAACCTATTATGACAGTACTGATTGCTTTGAAGTTCCCTGACCTATGTCAATTGTTTATTTATGATTCCATAATTGAGCTATGTCAGAAGTGCCAGCCTGGGAATTGGGCTGCTTCCAAAGGGACAAGGAACACGAGGACATTTTAACTCCACAGTGCTTCAATGTGTGCTGTCAGGATGCACAGGTTTCTGTTCCAAACTGGGCTGCTCTTCCCTAAGGGCTGAAAGATGTTGAGTGCTTCACAACAATGACACTAATAACTTGATCGAGAAAGGAAACGACTGCCACTGTAAAAACCAGCATCTGTCAGACCGTGCAAAATCAGGAATGCTCATTTCACCCGTGACATCAGGAACATATGGAGGCTGATGCCACTGGTCAAGGGTGGGAATTAAGCTTCACCAGAGTCATGATACCAAGTAGTGCTAGCTGGAACTGAAATATCATGTATCAAAAAATAAAAGTAAAAATACACCAGCCATAGGAAAAACAAACAAACAAACAAAAAACCTCAAGCCACAAAACAAAACCAAACCCCTTCACGTTCAACCCACAACAAAATACATCTAAATTAAGCCCATAGAAGATTTATTTCTACAGGTGATTTATTTCTACCAGTGCTAGGCAGCTCCCCACAACACATCTGTGGGATTTTTACAATCCAGCTTCTGGATAAATATTTTTAAAGTATGCTGCTTCTAAATGAGAAATTTGGGGTCAGGGAACGAGGGATCTGATTGGTGTCTCATACAGGAAGGAGTCCAGGTTTGTGGTCTGAAAAGAATATTTAAAACAAAACCAAATCATTTTGAAAAATATTCACAGAATAATTTTCTCTCAAGCACCTTGTGTTCACTAATAAGACACCAGTTAAAATACCTGAATTCTAATTAAATCCACATCATTCACTAATTTTAGCTCGTTTTCCCCTTCAGCGAGAAGATGCTTTCTGGTCCACCCGAGTCCTATTTCCAAGGTAGAGCATGATCAGGGCATTCGGAGTCACTGGGTACTACACTAGCAAGGGAAGCTGAACACGTTAAATACAGCTCTTTTAATTTTGTCTCATTCAGTCTTCAAAGTCCACATCAGCTGCCAAATGCAATTTCTCCTAAGCTTTGAAGTACTTTTATCCCAACTTCAAAAATATCTCTGCCACAATCCCTCATTGTCAAATCATGGCTCAGCAGCAACAAGTGTCATTAACCTGCCCTCCCTCCTCTTCTTCAGATGGCATGACACCATGCTTGCTTTTAGGTATGTCCACTAAAATACCATACTGCAGATTTCAAATTCTTATAATTAACTTTTTCCATATATCTTCCATCACCATACAATATTTCAGTATATCAACACTTTTCTAATTTATCCTTCATTAAAAAATAACTCCATCTTCAGTCTATCTTTCTGTACAGGATGAAGCTGCCAGAATTTAAAAGCTCGCTCTCCTCTCAGCCAATTTAAGAGTATATTTGATAAGCACTGGCACATCCAAACCCGGCATAATGCTTTGAGTCTGAGACATTGTGCATATTCTAGAGTGTAACCTTGAGTCCCACAACCCTGGACATCTTAAACCTCATGTTTTCTGTGCTACCACCAGGTCTCCAGTATTTGTCACCTCCTTTCTTCATGTATATTTGGCACTAGAAACATGTTTGAGAAAACTGCCTTTTTCTTAACCACCTGGATGATATCCCACTGCTTTTTTCCACAAGCAATCATGGTAAGTCCCACCCAACCACCTTTCCCTTTCCCAGATTCACAAGTAGCTCTGTGCTGCATCTTAACGCTGAGAGGTTGTTTCTGCTGTTTGTGATGCAGGGCACTCAGAAATGGCTTTGCTCTCTGGGGCAGGCTTGCAGTAGAAACGGTGATGAGCTAGTATTCAATTATGTAATGAGAAATTGCTTTAATTAGCCAGTAATTGACTCCTCAATTGCAATAAGTAAAATCACTCATTTTTACAAGGCACAGTATTTTTTTCCTAAGGGCTCCCAGGAATCGGCTCTGCATCTCACATCCCTCCCCCGGATGGAAAGAAACCTGCATTTGAGGTAAAATGCAAATTAATTGAGCTGCATTAATGCTGCTATCTTTTTACTTTTGTCCAAAGTGTCCCAACTCAGAAGGACATGGACTTTTCAACACAAGATCAAGAGATCTGCTCAAACGCCAAAGAGGGGAGCACAGTACCTTGGCATATCTCCCAAAGACACAGTCCAGGGCAGGTAAGCAATGATGTATTTCCAGATATCTCAAAGGTGTGCAGGAAAGGCAATTTAGGCCACTTCTGCAGCACACTGAACACGGTGTCTGGACTGGAATTCGGATACTGCAAGTCAAGACCCAAGATGGATGGCAGAATTTAGTCAAAGAAAGCCAGCTCTGGCTTACTGCAAGTTTGGATTTGGCAACCTGTTTGATGGGGATGTAAAATTCTACTCTGTTTCAGAGAAAAAGAGAACATGACTCATATGTCAAGCAACGTATTAGCACAAGGGAATTCTCTGATCTGGAACAGGACGTATTGCTAGCCCAATTAGTCACTGAATTTAATGCAGCAAGGACAACCGAGAAGAGATAAATGGTTAGAGTGGAATGAACCATCAGTCTCTTTGTCCCAGGCTCCTACACTCTTGTTACCTGCTAGAGAGCTACAAGGGCTTAAGAAGTACACTTACTCTAGCACAGAACCATCACCCCTTCTTTCTCCTTCTACCCTGTCCCATAAAGCTTCTGTGACAAGGTTCCCTAGTGTCCCATAATATATGCCTCTACCTGGATGTCTTACACATGGTGAATCTTCACAGGACAAGCCTCTGTCTGTGGAGTCAGTCTGCCTCAACGGACATTCGTCCCCTTCAGCGAGAGACATACAGACAAGTCTACACGCCAGCGGGGTTCTGCAGCAGCTCCCACCAGTTAAGACTCTCTCAACGCTCTTGCTCTACTAGTGACCTTCCATCTGGGAGGTGACCTCAGGTCTCACGCGATTCACCCGCTTCCCTGCCTCTCCAGTCTTGCAGCAGGTTGTCACCAGGAGGCAAATAAATAATCAGAAATGAACTGTGCAAAAGGCAGGCTGGTGAGTTCTGTGACATTTTAAACATCTGTTTAATAGCAAGGGATAGAAACCTGGACGAACACAAAACAGCAGGGCACATTGCCTGGATGGAGGGCTGAGTCTAACAGTACTTTTAAAAAAATAGAGAAAATATCTTTGTTGAAAGAGGAGATAAAGAGAATAATCAGTGGTGTGATACCTTCACTGGAGTTCACGCAGGACTTGAACAGGAACATCAGATATTATTTATAAATAAACAACACTTGTAGGAAACTTTAGATATGGTCAACAGGGAATATCTGTGTTTGATTAAGGCTGACATTTTAAACTAAAGCCAAACACTCTGCAATAACACTAAAATCAGCAGTAATAGAGCAAGTAAGGCCCTGCTTTTGATCCACATATGCCAGGTACAATTTTGGCCCAGCATTCTGCACCTAAAGCAAGAGTAAGTATCACCTAAAGAATGCCTGTCAGGACTTGAGCAGCAGCTGGAGCCTGCAGAAAGTAATATACTTTTATGAATGTCTAGGCAAGTAGCTCCCCAAACAGGGGCAAGAATCCCAGGTTGGATCACAAGTCAGATGAAATTCAACTGCAGGACAAGAGTTTGCAACAGAAAATGGAGACACAAGCCAAGGAGTTTGAGAGCCACGTTTGTACAAATCTTCCACTGAAAAAACTATCGTAGCTCAAATAAAAAAGCAAAAAATCCATCAGCTTTTGAAACACAATAGACTGCAAAAAGCCTGGAGAACTGGCTTTCCAACAAAGCATTGGACTGTAAATGAACCAGACAGCTCAGGGAAACATATGTTGAAATGGATGGCACACCAAACCAGATACTTACAGAGCAGCACAGAGGAAACAGACCCTGGATACAGAAGAGTCCAGAACCTGTCCAATTCCCTTTCTTACACTCCTGTCTGGGATCCCTAACACATCTGGCTGGCACCAAAGGATGTGAACCACAATCTTCCTGGGAAACTGTCATTAAATGCCCAAAATACATTACGTAGCACTAAACTGAGTAAAGCAGGCTTAATTACTAATTACTATTAAAGCACGTTGCAGACCTTAGATATTTTTCTGTTTTGCCTGACAACATTCCTTTGTTTGACAACAAGACTACAGAATTTCCATGACAGAATTACAATCATTACAGCTTTCCTTCAATTGAGAATATACTGCCAGGACCGGTTTGCACTCCTAAGCCAGTCCTTTAACCTTTGTAACACCAGATACTCCAGGATGGACTGTGGCAGCCTTGAAAAACAGTACAGACGTTGCCAGAGAAGAGTTAGACGCTGGAATATGTGTCACATCTGAGGTGGTTGCATGGAGACTTAAAGCAGGCAAAATTAAATTACTCATGAGAAATCCAGCAGCATGAAACCTTGACCAGAATTTGCTCAGAAAGTTTGCTTTGTCCAGCTTACTCAAATCAGGAGCTAGGCATTCAGTGCAAGAACAAAAAACACAAAGGTTAAGAGAATACAAACAACAAAGCATGCGGGTAGTAGAGAGAAAGCACATGTCAAAATGCAGAAGGTGCAATACTGTATATGCTAAAATCTAGCACAGGATCTCTGCAAGAGCAAGGTGTTTCTAAGAACCCCTGCAATAACCTGGGAGACCAAAACACCCAAAACCAATCAATATTCAGTGAATGACCAGCAAGGGATTAACAAAAGCATTTAATCTCGAGAATCTCAAACATGGTCAGATCTCTTCAGTAATATGTGTGTATGCATCTATCGAACCAAGCCATAACCTGCAGTAAAACAGCACTGGCACTTTTGTGAGAGAAAATCTATTAGATGACACAAGCCTGACTTAATAGCTGTGTCGTATGGTCAGCATATGAAACAGGCCAATCCTCAGCACGTTGCTTAATAAAGTAGAGGTCCATCACTTATGGGACAAGCCACAGTGTTTGAAAATGCGTGGCCAAAGGCCTCTGACCTCCCTCAGTATAACCCAACATGCCATTTTGTACAAAGCACACAATCTCTTCCCACATGTACCCTCCTCTAAGCGAGTGGTTCAAGACAGATCCTGGGGGCTCCATCATCCATGCTGCCCCTGGTACCATGGCACAAACAGGCAGCAGCAGAGGAACTGAGTGTTGAGGAAGAGGAACAAGTGTGCGTCCAGTTTCCTACAAGCATTTGTAAGGGAGTAGAGATGCTGGGTGCACAGACGGCACTTTACACTTCACGGCAAAGCCCTCCTCTGGGAAAGGAGAGCTGGCAGACGGCATTGTATGTACTGCAAGGGGCCACATTCATGGAAACAAGGAAAGAGAAGCAAGCAACCCCTCCAGAGCCGTCTGTTCATTTCCCTGTTTGTTTGCTCTTTCGGACTAAAATGCTTGAGCAGATTTACACAAGTAAGTGCACTCAAGAATTGGGCCAACTGAATATGAGCACTAGGCCAACTGGCTGCAGCATCCAAGGAACAAAAAGCAGTATTAATCCCCTGAATTGGATGGCAAAGCATTGCCTGCACCCCATGGAGCTTCCCACCCCAGCTCTTCTGCAGAGCTGCACGGCAGCCAGGCTGTAATACACACCAGACCTGTCACTGTCCGTCCCATCACCCCCAGCTGCCCTCTCATATGCATGGGATGGGCAACTGTTAGCAGGAGTCTAAGGCAATTAGTGGAGAAGGAAAATAAGATACCCTGAAGTAATCTGCACTTGGAAGTTTACCAAAACAGTTCTCTCAAAATACTTACTCCAGAAAAAATAATCACAGATTTTTTAAAACACAACCAGCCCCTTAGCTGGACAAACTCTGGGTTACTTCAAAAACTTCCCTCTTCTAGAGCCAGCAGTCAACAGATATCCCTCCGGGGACGCTGTTGCACAGGGTATCCCTACACTACAGAAAATCTGATATTGTTTGAAATGCAAACAGCACCATTTTAGACTTCTAAACCATCAAAGTTGGAAACTAGTTTGCAATGACAACATTGCCTTCATGGGTATTTGTGAGTGTGCACACAAAAGAAGAAAGAGTCCAGAAATGAAAATAAGATTTCAAAACTGCTGAAATCCTGAAGCTTGCATGTCCTCCCCTGTCTGTCAAACCCAGTTTCTTAGGAATATATTTACAATGCCTAGACAAGTACTCATCAAACCCAGTGCATGTTTTTGCAATTTTTGACAGTTAGAAGAGCATATATTTGTTCAAGTTTATTTTTATAGTGTTCAAGATTCATAGTATGGAAACCAACAGCATTTTCTTCCACCCAGCCTCGAGCCTGCACAGGAAGATGGAGAAAAAGGTACCTATTCACATCTTCGCATCTTTCTGCTTTCTTCAGGCAGTTTTCATGCCAGAGAGAACAGAACTTCTCCTGTCTAACCAGAGAATACAAGCTGAACCATCTACAGCTTTCTCTTAGACCAATGAAGTTACGAGACAGATCCTCACCACTGATAGAAGCAGTTGCTTAATATTAATGTAAAACTGATTTGAACTATAAGATAAAGCACATGTAGCTGTTACTCACCTCTAACCACATCCTCCGTCATAATCAATCAGTACCCTCCAGATCTGTCAGGGGCAGTGAAGAGTTTGCCCATTTTGTCGTTCCTGGCAAGGATGCAGGAAGCTTTCCCTTTAGCACATAACTGCTTTCAAGTGCCAATTTCAAGGCATTTCAGAGTCCACCCCTATTTTGTCCCCATCATTTTCAGCTCTCTGACAGCAAAGAGACATCCCCTAAGCACCACAGATATGACTGTGTCTTTTAGTTTTGCATACTACCATCTGCAAATTCTTATAACTCTTCCTACTCCTATTGCCTGGGCATAATCTTGAAATATGTGCAACCATAAATAGTACACACTGCATTATCTAGACTTTTTTTTTTTTTTTAAGTTGTATTGCAGCATCAAGCAACACACAAGACTTATACAATCATAGTTCTGTCCTCTTGGATGTCCAATACATTCACCAGTAAACACAGGAATTTTATGGGACAGATCAAGACGCATCATATAATTGAAGAATATAATAATACCGGAATAGGAGAACATGTAATTGCAAGAGTATTCACAAGCACACAGACATTCTTGCATATGTGTTTGTTCCTTTGGCAGCAACGTAGGCCAGCATTTTAGAAACATCCTGCTAGTCTTATAAGAAAAAACACAACAAAAGGAAAATACAATTTTTATCTCAACAAAACCTGAAAAGAATTTTATAGTTGGACTTTTTTGGTCTCCAGGCTTTCTTCCTGTCAGATTTCAAATGCCTACCACAAACAGAGGAAGAGGGAAAGGTCATTAGCAACCTTCCCACAAACCATGGGAATCCTTTAATTTAAGTTGAAAAGCATTAGGCGTTCAGAACAAAGGAACTTCTGCTGGGCTTCCCTACAGCAGACTTGCAATGTTCTGCAGCTTCTTTGTGCAGCTGCCATCAGAGTTTTTCCTTCTCTGCTCTTCCAGTTCAGTAGCAGACAGCTCTCTGTAGGCCACGGCTAGAGACACGCTACACCAGGCAACCCAGAATCATCAGGTGTCCCACACTGTCACGGCTACTGCCTTCACCTGGCTGGGTTTTCCCAGAATAAACTCCCGCAGTAAATCCTAAGACTGGGCTGTGATCTGACAGCGAACAATAACTCAGTCCCAGAAATGCCACAGCAAGTAGGTCCTCTCTTGCCTTTAACAGCTAACTTGATACTTTTGGTCAAGAGTTGTACCAAACATGCAATTTTTCTGATTCTCAAGGAACTGCATAAGAAGGTGGAACATCAAGAGGTGTAACTGAAGCTGCAGACACCATAGTGCTCTACCTGTCCCCTCCCCTCCAACATTAAACACCCTCTGCACTTGCCCCAGCTCCTATCTTGCTGAGTCTGTCTCCTCAAATTTCTTTCTGGTTGCCGAAGCAGTCTCCTGACACAGCCGATTTCCATTCACTCCATCTGTCACCAATCCAGTGGGATGGACTCCACAAACTGAAACCAAGGTGTCCTCTTTTTACCAAGCTGCACTTTATGTCCTCTCATGCTGCTCTTCCAAAACCATAATTATCCAATTCCCACCAACTAGGCTCAGCCAAAACAGTCGGATTCCAGGCAGCATCCCAGGGATGCCCAGAAGACTGCTGCTATCTCCAAAAGCAGGAGGTGGTGAAAAAGGACTTGAAATTCCCTCAGTATTTCTCATGGCTCCAATTATCATGACAGATGTACATTTATCCTCCCTGAAGGGCCAACAGAGCAAGAGAGCCAAGGGAAAGAAAACCCAACAGAGACCAGCAGCCCTGCAAACAGACTATAAAACTGCCCATCCAAAAGCAACATTTCAGTTGGGTTATGCCAACCAAGCCCAGCACGCGCTAAAGATACGGGATTGTCTTCCAGCCTGAGAGTTCAGAACTTGCACACCCACATTCCTGCGCAGCTGCAAACACACGGTGCTTGCACAGCAGTAAGATTTTTCAGCCCCTTTGGCCAAGTGCATTCAAACCAGCAGGGTTTGAAGATCCGTGGCTTGCTTTTTCTCAGACTTTGAAGCCAAATTCAGTAGTTACTGGCATGTTTTGAAGCACTCAAAAAGGCAATGCGATCGTAAAGCAAAGAACAGTGCTTCCAAGACTTAAACAGCCTCTAAATTCATACAGTACAATGAGTAGGTATATGTCTGAGACTGGGCAGAAAGAATCTTAAACTTAAAAAAAACATCCAACATTCTTCTGAATACACAAAAAAAAAAAACCCTGAGAAGTGACAGAAAATCTAGTAGCGTTCCAGACTCTAACTCAAAGCTATTCAGTTTTTCTAGTAGTTTCCCTTATTAAAAGCTTTTTAGAACTGAAGTGTTTTTTGCAGTGTCCGCAGAGAGCAGTACATCATACAGTAAAAAATACATCACACAGCAAAAGATTTTCTGCCTAATGGACAGCCAGGAATCAATCTAGTTGCCAAAAGTTGTCCTTTCAGTTAGCAGAAAAAAAGCAGCACACAGAAAAGAAAGACCATAGAATACACTGTGCATCAGGATCCCTGGATCTCAGTCATGGGAGATTTCATACAGGTTTTATTTTTCCAGTTCTGCTAGTTGCTTGCCTGGTATAGACTGGGAGGCACCTTTACCCTCTCTCTTGACTCGGACTGGGCTTTCCTAAAAGCACCAATGATTTATTTCACAGAAAAGAAAAACCAAAATCTGGTTTAGGATCTCGAGTTTCATTGGTGTCCCTGCAGTGCCCCACTCATGTGGCATTCCTCTGGTAAGCTACAGCCTGCTGCATTAACAGGCAACATCATTATATGTCTGTTGTAGGATTCAAGTATTTTTAAAAACAAAACAACCCAACAACAAAAACCAAGTTTAAACACACGGAGTGTACAGGCAGCAGTAAGGACTCCTAGTAAACCAGCTCTAGAACAGTGTTTAACGTGAGAAAGCTGCTGAAAACAACCCCTCAATCTACCTTGCTTTTATTGTTGCTAAAACAGGGGGGGGTAGGGAAGGCACAATGAACTACAGCCATCTAAGATTAACAGATTGGTGTCTTTTAAATATGATGATGCATCAGAAAAGGTTCATGACTGTTTCTACCTCACTCTGTTGCAACAAAGGCACACACTCATGAGCTTCCTCTCGGGAACTACCAAAATTGTGGGTTTGCCTTTTAAAGATCTGATTTTGCTAGGGATCAACTGTAAAAGCTTCAGTTCCACCTTCAAATAAGACGTAAATCACAGTTTGATCCCAGAAAGGCACAGACCATTGGGGGGCTATACAATTTAGAGCCATCTGTTCCCACACCCTTTTGCTCATGGCCAGGGAAAAGCCATCCGCCATCCTCCTCACCTTATTTCCACTTGGCTTTTCCAACCCTCCCCAGCTTACCTGGTTTGTGACTTTTCAGGCTTCACCATGAGGCTCCTATGCCTGTGGGCTTTCTTTCCCTCTCTCTCCACCCCCTCCCACTGATCTATTTTATTAAACACACCTGTGCGCCTCTTCATCCAACTGTCACTGCCATTTGTATTCATACAAATATCCAAGCACACATGCTGCTAGTTAATACTAACTATATTAAGCCACTACTGGTAGATGCACCTATCAGAAAGTGATGAGCTGGAAAGAAAATAACATTGTCTAGCTGGGATAAGACTTGCCAAGCAAGGACATTGAAAGCTGTACATCAGCATTTCATTCACGAGACACCCCTGGGAATCTGGGTCACCCCATCACCGAGTGCTGAAAGCAGAGCCTCAAATGAGACAGGAGGAACAAAATGGGATTCAGCTCCCCGCCACCACCAGAGCTGACGGCAGCTTGAAATGAAGCTAGAAAGAGGCATAAATTATAAAGATAACTGCATAGTGATGCATCCAAAGAAGTTTTTCTTTCCTAGATGTTTTCAAATGAGAATACGTTCTGTGTGCTGAATTGACAGCTTATACCCTAAGGTAAAGAAATGCGAGCATGACACAGAACCTGGAGAGATACTTGTTCAGAGATTTTGCATACCCTTCGATCTTTACTGCAAAGTGGTGAATAAAATCCTATCTAAAGAGCACATTTCTCTCCAACATGTATTTGCTTTACTTACCATTATTTTAAAACACACTTCCCTTCATACTCTTAACTAAAACTGGGAAAATTGTGCAACTTGTTCTTTGGTGTCAAAATTCCAAGTTCGTAATGCTGAAAGTCTTAATATACCAGCTCCCTCTTATTATACTAAGCATCGAGCAAGAAGATTAGGTAAGTAGTACAATAGAAACAATGGGTACATCAAAATTCCCAATTCAGGAGAAACTGATGGGAGCTGAACTGGTCTTAAAAACCTGGAAAAATCTGCAAAACACACTTAATGAGAAAACATTCATTTGCTCATCTTTCTTTTCATGGTTCTTTTTTTCAAAAAGAATTCAATTATCAGTGTGCTGTTGCCGTTCTCCTTATAACTGCTCTTAGGAACACCAAAATAATGAAAATCACAGTACAGATCAATATCCAGAAGAAAACACAAAATAAAGCAAAACAAGGAAAAGCATATATTCAAAATCACTCTGAAAACAGATTGCTTAGGTAATTAGTATATGTTTGTGTGTATGTACATCCATATGGATAGTCTTCTCCCTTATAAAGGGAGGACAGTTTGACATCAGTACTTGAAGTATATGATACCACCTTTTAATCTGAATTAGACAGTGGAACACAGAAAGTTAAGCTTAAATGGGAATTTAATCCACACGATAAATACAATTTAAAAAAAAACTGAAGAAAAGGCAAGGTGGTTAGAATATTTTTTTCCTTGCAAGGCAAGACAGTTAACACACGACACGTTTCATTGTAAAATGTGGAAGGGCTTGGTTTTCCCATGTGCTAGATTGAGTATATACATAAAGCTTGCCTACCTACAGAAATGAATCATGTCTTGTTGCATTTAAAAAAAAAAAATCACACTTTTCTGCAGCTGTGATGCAGCCATAGAGTAAAAGACCGTACGAAGCTGTAATCTGCCTCAAAGGAAACTCAGGGAGGCCTGCTCGGGCAGGTTACTCATCGGAAGTGTGCAAACAGAAAGTGTGCTTTAGTTCATCCAAAAAACCAGCACCATCTTGCTTGAGAACAGTGAACACTAGAAGTGTATAAAACTTCGGCTGTACTAAATCCATTAAATGTGTGTAAAGTGCAGAAATTAAATAACACTTAAGGTCTCAGAATAACAGTGTTGAGTTCCCTCGAATTCGCATTTTGTTACATTCAAAGTTCAAATTTTGTTAAATATAGTCTTTTTAAAAACTCTTTTAGTTTTAAATTAATTCTTTACAATATTTTCCTGAAACTTCTGCAGTACATTTAAAATACAAGCACCAACTTTATATAGTTTTTCCCAAGATGTTTCTAGACTTTTTTAATATCTAGTTGCTGCTTAGTGATTCAAAGACATACTACTGGTTTGAAGGATTAAGAGTGTTTATTCCCATTACATTTTTAATGGTATAATCCACTGCAGAATTCATGAAGGATTTCAAGGCTCCCCTTTGAAGAAGGTGAAGTCTCCAGCAGTCCCGCAGTGCTGACAAGCACGGCCGCTGCGTGAGGCCCAGCGGACACGGAGCAGCTACCAGAACGGTCTGTCCCTTGGAACCAGAGTCCTCTCCGAGACCCTCCATCTGTAATTTTCATTATTTTGATATTCCTAAGAGCAGTTATAAAGAGAATGGTAACAGCACACTGATAATTGAATTCTTTTTAAAAAGACAAACTGTGAAAAGGGGTATCTATAAAGCCTCTCAACATCTTCAGCTAAATCACATTAACTGCCTGTGGCACCACCAGTAACCAGCCTAGCTCTGTTCTGGCTGCTTGTAAATCACTTACCTTTCATTTAGTATTTAATCCTCATTAAATTCATATAACAAAAGAGGTTTTCAAAACTTCCAATTTATAGTCAGCAGGCTATAAACTTGATATATTTCTCATGCTAAAAATGCCATCATACCTGGAATTTACTTTATATATTTTGGCATATTTTGTTCATTTCTTTCTATTACCAGCAGTAAGGACATTTATACATTTTTGAAGGTACAAGAGATCTCGTCTGCATCACTTCTGTCCACAAACTCCCATGTTATGTTATAAGTGTGAATACAGCTGAGGGACACTCGCCAGTCAAAACAGATGCTCGATTCCTGTACCAGGGAATGGAGCACAAATGCAGGATTTGCTTTAATGTATTCACAGCACATCCAGCCTCAACTACTTCCGAGACTTTTCAGTATAAATTGCAGCACAAACTGCCCTAGAAAACAAGTTC
Organism: Patagioenas fasciata; assembly: GCF_037038585.1. NCBI lineage: Eukaryota > Metazoa > Chordata > Aves > Columbiformes > Columbidae > Patagioenas > Patagioenas fasciata. Next base: position 21,917,495 of record NC_092525.1, on the reverse strand, counting down.
CTATTTGCAAGCTAGCACAGAGCAAGGTACTTCGGAAGCAAAAATCAGTACATTTAAACAAAAATCATGTTTTGCACTAAAAGAAATATCTAGGTAGGTAAACACATTTTCATAATTACAGTTTTTTCTGCTAGACTAGAGAGATTAAACTAGAATGGGTCACAGAAAGCAAGTATTACATCTCAAAAGTGGTCATAACCAAGAAGAGCTCAATAATTTTGGGGCTGGTGTGTAATACAGCAATGGTTGTGAAGTCCTGCCAGGGGCAGGGGAGCAACTGGGGAAGGGAAGGAGAAGACCAAGTACACCAGAGATGTGCAGTGATTTCTGGACAGACAACTGACTTTTCCAGATGGCACAGAGTGGAGCAGCCCTCACCTAAAGGCCCAGAAGGAGCCAGGAGGCTCTGGTGCCACTTGAGGATCAGTGTAATGTAAAGGCTAAACCCTCCCTTCCCAGAGCCAGAGAAAAGTTCTGTAAATCAACTATAAGGCACTCAGTGGAATACACTGAGAGGTTAGAATTCAAAAGCAAATCCCACAATAATTTCTAATACATATCTTTTGCTCACCAACAAGCTATGTCAGCCCAAGCCCAACTGGCATTTTGGAATAAAGGATTCTTAACCTTTCCAGACAAGCAGATTATTTTCCTCAGAATTTATGGCCCATTCCCTAGAATATAGCTAAGGCTCACAATTGTTATGTTTATCATTCTGAGCTTTGTCCTCAAACTGGTGAATATGCTACAAAATCTTGTACTCTACTAACATTATATTCCTGGGGTAAAAAAAGTGGCAGGGTTGCTCTTTTGGACAGCACTGAACACCAGCAATGATTACCCATTTTCCAGCCCTGTTCACAGCTCCAGGGTGTGAACCTTTGCTTTGCCTCCAAGCACAACTTCACAGTAAGCTTTATCTTACAAAACACAGCAGCCATGGCCTAGCTGATGTTTTATGTAAAACCATTAACATTTGAGAGCCGCACTAACAATGCGAGCTAAGTCATCAGGAAAGAAAAAGAAAATCTTTTGATTATAGTAGAAAACTTGCAATGAAAAACAAACACTTGATTCACAAGTGCTATAGTTGGAGAGGGAGACAGTCAAGAACTAATCTACCATAGTAATTGGATTGAAAGATTCTGAGTTGGTGGAATTTAGTGGCTGTATTAAAAAGCCATCTCCTCGTCAAGGCAAGGAGCCAACATAATGAAGAAAAGACAGGAAACAAGTTAAGGAGTGCCAGCCGAGGTCAAAAGAAGACCCTGTTATCTTTAAATGGAAAGGCACCCTATTTCCATGAAACTGAGTTTCTCTCTCTTTTGCAATCTAGGGCTGGTTTTATTACCAAAATCACCAACTGGAAAATACATTTACCAGAGCATTATTCCCCTCATTATAATAATAAAAGGGTCAATTAAAACTCAGTTAAGTGGTAAATCTGTTTGTAGTAGACTGACTTTAAAAGAAAATTTCAGTTACTTCAGTAAAAACTAAGTAATACCGAGCATAGCACTGGTTACCTGTCCAAAGTTTGAATCTCTACTGCTTAAAAAATGTCTAATCCTTTTTCATATCCCTGTTCCTCCCCCAAGAATGATCACGCAATTCTGAACCATTTCTCCGTTCAACAGTGGTATAAGTTTCCAGAAAGAATTGGTTTTCCAGAATAATTAACATAGAACTTTAAAATGCAATTTCATGTTTACAGCAGTAAATAACCAAACTTCTCTCTGATTACCAAAAAAGAAAATATAAGACAGATTTAATGAATTGGTGTTCATATTACGTCTATTAAAAGGGAATCAACAGTTCTAAGAATCTATTGCATGGCAAAAATAGTAGCGAGGGCCCAATTTTTGCACAAATAGATTACGTTCTAGTATGCCAGTCCTTGCTGTTACGTGCAAACAAGTCCTGAATTCACACTTCATCTGAGTTGTATTTGCAGCTCACCTTTGTACATCCAACTCTGTACACCAACAAGCTCTGTGCACTCAACTGTCTAAATGAAATCAAAGGCAAATTTTGCACATTAGTTACAAGGACTGGTCCCTTTAGCTGCTCCAACACAACATGACTGTCACAACCAGGGCCTATGTACATATTTTTCAGTGTGTATTTCCTTTTCTACAAAAAAGGATGAGAGAATAAGTTTTGCAGGGTGAGAGAAGATGGGATCATATCTTCGCTCCTTCCAAGATGGGATAATGACACAGCAACTATTAAAAATGGTGACAGAAATAACTTCTCTTGATCACTTAGACTGAAAGGTTAATAATCATGTATTTCAGATCTTACCACCAAACAGTTGCTTTAAAATTCTTATGAGGAAGAGTCTGCAATACCATCTACACTCTAGACTTGCCTAGTAGGAAGAAAAATTTCCTGTAAGTTTTATTTCATAATTTCTCTCTCTTCTCAGTTTCTGCATTGGAACTGCTCATTGGCCAAACCCCAAAGCTCAATACTGCCAGTTTCAGGAGAACGTAAAATACACACACAAAACACACTCTCAACCCAGGCCTGCATTCTGCATCATGGGTCCACTTTTAATTAAAAGCAGAAGCTCAGATTATCCCACTCAACCACTAAGCAGTGTAACGAGTTTTCTTAGTGCCACTTTAATAGCCTGCTTTTTTAAAGAAGCTTTTAATTCTGCATTCAGCTTCAAGACAGCAAATGCAGCCAGCACTGTCTGAACTCAGCATGACAGAGAAAAGTATCACTAGGTCTCTACTCCGGTGTTTATAACAAACGTGGCTGAAGAAAATTATTTGCCTGGATTATGAGGCCAACACGTATTCCCCAAATCAATCATGAAGTGTATTAATTTTATTTTTTGCTCTTGCTGGTAAGAAACCACTGAAGCTTTCTTCTCAAGACTCTGCTTCAGCCACAGCAGGGATGGCTAATTATAAGCACCCTGTCTGGGGCAGAAAGAAAAAGAAAGAACTAGTTTGTTTAAGCTTATGGAAATGTTGCTGTGTGCTTCATTTTCTGTCTTTTCTTCTTGTCAAGCAAACAAAGCGGAAGGGTGGGAGGGGGGATGGCAGCACAAGCAATGAAACAGCCTCAGAAATTCAAAGCTGAAAAGATGCTTCAACTGATGAAAGGCAACGAGAGGAGGCTGCTCAGTTCTTACTCTGCTGTAACAGATAAGAGAACTTAAGATGGGCAAAATCTGTTCCCTAAGCGTGGTTCATCAGGGCATATCAAGGCTTCAGAAACATTATTGCATTTTTAATGATTCAGGAATCTGATGGTGTCCCTCTTGATTAACATCTATGTAGCAATTGTCCAAGCTTCACTGATGTTGTCATTTCGCTGTATGGAAATATCTGTAATTGCTTATACCAGCTAAGATGGTTATTTGAGCATTCCAGTGTCTTTTAAAGTTGGTATCTTAATGAACGGGCACATTTTTTGACAGCATGCCAAAACTGTGCCTGGGAGGTAAAAATAAATAAATAAATAATGAACAAAAAACTGGGAGAGGACAAGGAACCAGGAGGAAAGAGAAAAATTCATCTGCATTCATAGAAATGCACATTGTACAGAAGCCTTTGAGAGTATAGACTTGCCCCTTTAGACCTGAAATCACCCGCTTGCAAGAGGGTATCCATGAGCAGGAATTTGTGCAACTCTGTTGCCTCGTTCAGCAGCATCCAGCATACCTATGGTACGGCTTCCACTAAAACCAACAGGAGAGGGAATTAATGTCCTTCATCCAGATTTCTTTAATGGCTGCAAAAAAGTGGTAAAGATTCTTATATATCAAAATCAGCAGAGAAGGGGAGCCCATTCATTTTCCTAATAAAATCTACCGGTCTAAGCCATACATGTGTTACAATCCTCAGCTCTGTTTCACAAGTTTATGTGTCTGTATGTGCCGGGACAGTTTTTGCCACATCGTAGCTCCCTGCTGAGCTACTTAGCTTTGAACCAAATTCTTCTGCTAACTAAGGTCTGCTAACTGGGCGGAACAGCGGTCCAAATCCAGAACAATTAACTTTGGCCCATTTCTGACAGTCTAGAGAAAGACTCCCTCTCCTCAATGGATCTTCATTCAGAGTAGGTGGATCAAGTTCTTCTCCTCGCTGCATCAAAATCGTCTGGTTTACACTTATATGAGACTATACAGAAAGTTTGTTACTCTATGTAATATATTTTTCTAAGACTGACAGGTAAGCAGCACTTTTTTCCATGGCAGCCCAAAAAAGCCAAGGCTTGGAGCCATGAAGACATCAGACATGCAGAGATGGTTGGTAAGACAGGCTCCAGATCAGGAAGAAGGACAGACACCATCTATCTTCAGCAGTCTGGAGTAAGATATATATTCTTCTGTACAAACTACAGCTGTTTAATCTGCCCTGCGCCATGAGGGAAGCAACAAGGCCCCTGCATTCTTACCAAGAGGCCTAGGAGGTCTTGGTGTATCCCAGGAAAAGAGGATTTACATTCTGTTGAAAACTACACAATGAAAACAATAGGAACAAGACATGTGGTAAGCAAGTTCCCCTCGATACTAGTCCTTCGCATTCTCCTGAATCCTTGCAATTGCTAAGGGAGGGACCATGACAACAGCAGAAAAGCCATTCACTGCTGACACTGGAGACACAACAGCCAACTAGTACTCTGGGTGAAATAAATCACCCACTAGCTGTTTTATTAATGACCCAGCCAGAAATCTCATACTTCATTGCAGAAGATGAAAAGGACAAGTAAACCAAGCTGCTAGTCGACAGGAATGCATTATTATTCATTTAGCTTTTATATACTGCTGGTCAGATCAGAAGAGCTGGGCATTGCTGCTATGTCAGCGCTTAGCAGGTTTTAGGTCCTGATTATATATTGAATTCCCACTTAAATTCAAGATAAACAGTGAAGCCAGAAAGACCAACGTTGAAAACCACATCCACACCAGACTGACGGTTATGTGCTAATTAACACAAGCACAAGAGTCACCACAGAGGTATCTTGAAACTCTGCTGTCTGCTCCTGAGTGTAAGCAGTGCTGGGAAGCTCATCCATCTAAAAGGAACCCCTATACCATCTGTGAGTATGTATATACTTCAGTGAGCTGCTCTCTAGGAAGCAAAGTTTTGGAGACAGCCCGGTCCACATCCTCACATGTATCTATATACACACATGAAGACTTTGTCCTCCCTGAGAATTTATTTCTGCAGCTGTTCACCCACAACCAAATTCTCACTTCACTTCACAGTATGACCGCAAAACAGAGGACATGGAAGAAAAATGGAGAAAAAAAAGTCACCAAGATACTAGGCTTCATTATTTTTTTCCCTTTCATGCTTTCACTTTTTGGTTACCTGTCTCCCCCAAAGTATAAGTCAACAAAGTCAGCATAACAAATTAACCGGAGGTAAAATTAAAGCATTTTCATGATGACTTAGGACAGCATCAAACCTGTCGTTTTACCCAGCTATAACTCCAGGACTTGAAAATATCAATGGCTCAGACATCACTGTCAATGATGAAAAATCATTATTGTAGTAACACATAACATAACTACCTGTCGTAACAAAGGCACACACACCCCCCTAGCGCTGTTGTTTACTTTCAAGTGTGTACATACTTAAAGAAAACCTGCAACCTTTGATTTCAAGCTCTTCAGGGCAGACACTTCCTAGAAAGTCAGTTCACTTTGCCCTGGGCCGGGTTGCATGTGCAAATTTGCAAGTCATGATTACAATGTAACATTACTGGGTACAGGTTTATTCTACCTGGCTATCTGGTTTCGGTGTGTTTTTTTGGGGTTTTTTTGGGGTTTTTTTTTGGGGGGTGGGAGGTTGTGTGTGTTTGGTTTTGGTTTGTGTTGTTTGGGGTTTTTTGTTTGTTTTGTTTTAAGAAAGCACAAAACACTCCACACAAACATTCATGCAATGTTCTGCATGCTCAGAAGAGTATGCATTGTCCATGAAACATACCATAACCAAGGTTTTGAAAATGTAAGTTCCCAGGCTAAGTACACCAGAGACAACAGCAATTCATACATCCCCCATTTCCTCCAGCGAGCCTAAACTGTTTAATGCAGAAGGGAGATTAAGAAGGGAAAGCATGGGAAAGTACTTTAATAAAGTAAATGGTACAGAAAAAGAAGAAAATTAGGAACTCTGCAGGCTCTTACAATGGATGGATCACAGCAGACTATGAAGCTGAAGAGCCACAAATAAATCAGTGAAAGATTTTAAACATCATGTGGATTTCCAGAAGAAATCATGACCACATATCTCCAAGATTTGATGTAAGAGGAAGGAGGAGGTTTCTGTGGAAAGGGTGAAAAGAAATTAGATGGTTATATTGACCATAAGTACCTTCGTAAGTTTTTAACAGGAATTCTAGTTTTAATAGGATGTAATGTCTTCAGTTTCAGAGCCTCAGATAATCACTGAAGGAGATTAGATAGAAAACCATCAGTGAAAGTTGCTAACTGGCTTCTGGCACCGTCCCTTTAAGCCCACCATCCTGGGCTCTTTCTTCACAAGACACAATGAGGATGGGCCCCTGTGGCAGAGTCGCTGTGACAGGTCCAGTGTGTCCTGCACCACTCCTAGGATGACCCACTGATGACTAATTTCTGTGATCACAATTTTTTCACCCTTAAAAAAAAATAATAATTAGAAAAAAATATTAACAAGGATACATTAAATTTCAAATATTGGTATATTTCGTTTCAAGTTTAAAAATAATTTCTAGGCATTGGAAAGTGAAAAAGATTGCTGTGCAAGAGGCCTTTTTGATTTGTCTTCCATGCAGTTCTCACCACTCTATTTAAAACCATTCAACCAAACACAAGGTATTCTCAGAGGCACTATTGATAAAAGACTGCACAGAAGCCAAGCGCTGCAAGCAGCTATTTTTAATTATCCAAACTGTGCACTGAAAACATGCACAGTTTTACAAGAGAACTTAAGGTCAGAGAAACAAGCAGGGGTTAATAAAAAAAAAAAAAATCACAGCAACAAGCTACATGCTAAGAAAAATCTCCCTATGGAACCTCCCTGTCTGGACTACGACTGTATATCAGCCCAGGTGAAACATTTTGGGCTACTGTAAATGAAGATAAAACATGTTGGCATCTGTGTGACAGACATGGCCACAAATAAATCAAGCAATAAACAGCACAGCATGCTATTTCTGGCTTTGTGCCTCCTTTTTGTCACACTAGGGTAAAAAGTTGCATTCAAAGACCACAACTGCCTCTGAAACAAGAAGTCTCCCAACACCCCCCACCATTCAGGCAGAAAAGCAGACAAATTCAAGTGTCTGAAGGGATTACGGGATAACAGGGAGGTCTGCTAACAAAAGCAGACAGCCGTTGTGGCTTAAGGAAGCAAAATGAACACCCCAACATCTTCCTCCCAGCTTAGTGCGAGGCTTTTACTATAACAGTGCTTGGCCTAAGACAACACTGCCAGCTACAGATTCTTTCCTGCCTCAGCCCTTCCTGTTCTTCACTTCTGAGCCCGAGGCGACTCTCAACAAGCTTTTGAAGGGCAATCTCAGGCAGTCCTTGCCAATCACAGCTTGAGTCACACCACATTTGCCACACAAAGTTCTTCCAGCAGTGAACAAACATGATTCTACCAGTACTTCCAAAAGGCTTGATGAAGAAATAGCAAAGGGTGACACAGACAAGGAGATGGACTGAGATTAACAGGTATTTGTGCTGCTCTCGTTGTACCCGGCTCCTGCAAGACACTGTATCTTTGTGCCTCTTCTCACTTTTGAGCTATCAGCCTCAAACCTCAGAGACAGGTCTTCACTGTGTGTTTGCAAAGTGCTGAAACCCGCGGTGCCCCTGTCCGATGCAGAGCTGCCAAGCGGTACCATATGAGCCAGATTTTTCAGACATGTTACCCCAGCTCGTGTTCACTTCTCTCCCTCACGGGCTACTTATTTCCACGGGCTGTTTCGGCTGAGAACAGCTGAGAATCACAGGCCATGAGTTTTTCCGGTGCAACTTCCCCCCAGAATAATGCTGCAACATCTCCAAGTCACTCTGAAATAGTGACTGTCTGATACAGCAAGGTATGTCTGACAGCACAGCAAACAACCATTTCAGTACAAATTCTGTAGACATGAAACAACCCAACTTATTGCTTCCAAGAACTGTCTGGGGGCTGAACTTCAGCTCAGGGGTGGAAGCAGCGCAGCTGTAAGCAGGAGGGCCGCGTGATGGCTCCACAGCAGCAAAACAAGAGGAAAGTTACATGCCTGAAAAACAGGGTAAGGGCACCCCCAGAAACAAACAAGTCCAATGGGCAGGGTTCAGCGTGGACTGCTAATTCTAAGTACATGTGTGCATAACCAAAGATCTTGAACAGAATCCAAGATTACCTCCCCCCCCCAATTCTTAATGATCTAAATCTAAACACTGTCTTAAATGTCCATGTTGGAGGCGGGTGAAGAAACACCTCATCACAGGGAAATGCCATCACATCAACCGATCTTCAGTAACTGTCTGTGTACGCTGCTCCTCCTGTGTGGAGTAATCTGAATTACCTTTCCTTTAAAATACTTTTTCTTTCCTTGCAACAATTTGTTATTTTTCAAATTAAGGTTCTTTTTCTCAGTAAAGGCAGCCAAAAAGTAGTTAGATATTATACTTATTGTAATTCTAAATATTGTAATTATAATGAAAACGCACAGGAAGAGTTTGCTTAAAAATAAGAGGCTAAAGACAAAGATCCAAGGAATTAAATAAATAAAGCAGAAAATGGGTTATTTGGAAGCACAACAATGTATTTTCTCTTCCTCTGCCTACTCAGGTTTGCTCATGTCAGCGATGGTTGTCAGTGGCTACGCTGTCACCTTCCTAAACAATTTTTGAAAGCAAGAAGCTCAGAGAGTCCATTAGAGAAAGTGAAGTTCTGTACTACATCAATTTTGAACACTAAATAAACCCTATTTAAAATATGCTTCTACGCCAGTCTCAAGAATTTATAGGTAATCTTAGTTTTGGGGCTATCTTGACTCAGGCAAACGTGGTATGTCCCCGCTCACACTACTGGCAGTTGTGACACTTCAAGGTAGCCCAGCTGCTTTGCAAGTAAACAAGATAAAACACATCATAAATGATGCTTACACTTTATACAGCATTTTTTATCCATTAATCCAGTGATAACTCGCAAAGATTGGCAAGAATGTTGATGTTTCCATTTTAAGCAACAGTGCCCAGAGAGGTTAAGCAATTTGTCCAGTGTCACATTAAAACTGAAGCTGAAGCCAAGGACAGACCAATTTCTGAAAAGCAACGAAGCTCAGATACTTTGCCTCAAATCACTGAAAGCTCTGCCATCACCACAATTCGCACTCAGTTGGAGTCTCCCTTCTTCCAAAAGCTAGGAGAGGTTGCAAATGATTTACACCTCCCTCTACATCTGGATGTGCTGCTACTTACTACCTTTCGCTGGCATGCAGACCTGTAACAGGACGGCAAGTTATACAACCATCAATCCCATCCACTTGTGTACACACACCGAGTCCTGTTCATTTTTCTCATTGATTACATGGACACATCACAATTTTGTGAACACAGCCCAGTCCAGCAGAGCTTCAACTGCTTGACAGCTCAGACCAAGCCGTGGGCTACTCAAGGTTCCATATCCTAAATCCAACAGTGAGATTTACCTGGAGCAGCCATATCTAGTACAAGGGCACAGTGCCACACTGACCTCCTAAATCCTACCCAAATTTGAGAGGTTGCACTTTGGGTGATTTTTTGAACTAGTCAAAGCTTTGGGCTAAGACAACATGTAGGAGACTGGACAGAGTCACAGATTGGATTGGCTCACCAGAAGCTCATAAACAGATTTGTTTCCTCTAAGGCCACAGACTGGCTGCAAACTACTCAGAAATCAGTTGTCTTCGGCTATTTTTAGGGCTGGGTGTCCAGATTTTCCTTAGCAAATGCATGCCAATCTTCACAAAAAGTCAGTAAAAGAACTAATGTTTGCAGAATAACCAGACTCTGACAACCCTGCATGTGGATGTCTGACACCATCACCATCTCCTTTAATGAACACATTTCAGCACTGACAGACACCAGAAAATCCCAGCACGGAGTTAACAGCCCCCTTAGACGGAGCCTGGCAGCAGGCAGGCACATCCCCAGACCCAAGCTACCCAACACCACCATCAATCTGGCTTTTTTTCAAAACTAAATTAGGGGATTTCTGCATCAATTCCCACTCTGTGGCACGCAACCAACTGCACCTATGAAGCAGCTTCAATTTTTCATTATTCTGGAGCTGTGATCATTTATAGGACTCATATTTTGGAAGTACCTTCTCTGTACGGCACCCACAGAGCCAGGATCCAGCAGTGGTGCCTCTATTCACAGCACGGTGTTCAGCCACTAGATGTCTGTGTTAGATATCTGTAATTTACCCCAGTACTGGCAGAGACAAAGCTGGAACTCCAGTCAGGGAGACATCTACTCTGTTTGTAGACTGGTATCTTTAAGACAAAATGATTACAGGATCATGCTGCTTCTTTGTCTGTTAGAGTTCTATATGACCACGCCAAACAAACCACGCAAAAACAGGGACAATGGGACACAAACCTATAATGAGAGCAGAAACTCAAACAGACCATTTATTTAATTTTGTGAAATGCAAAAGATTCACTCTGTGTTCACATGTGACTTAGAGACTTTATGCTTCCAGACAACAACAGGGTGCTTAGAGACCTAAAGAAAATCTTATGTCTATGGCCAAACTTTGAAACATTTAATTTTAAAACTTAATAAAAATATAAAAAGCAATTAAAAAAACAACCAGTAGCTTGAAATTTTGCTAGGCTGTGTTTGCATTTGCTTGTGAGAATGTTTTTAAAGAACGCTCAGTAGCCATAATTCATTAGTATCATGGATGGTTATGCTTTTCAGGTACTCGTCTCAGAAGGATAGTGAACAGGAGGTAACCAGATGAGGCATCAGACTGAAGGTTTGTACAATTTATTGCAAAATACAAAAGGCAAATAGAAGAGAAAACCATTAGAAATCCTAAAAGCAACCTTTCTGTGAGTGATAGGGCTTGGACCAGAAAGATGGGGATCCAGCTGAAGACTTAACACCGTAAAGGTGGATAGTTTCGGTTCAGTAACTACCTATGAAATGCTGCTTCATCTCAAGTCAACATAAACAGTGACCACAAAATGTTATTCCTACTTGGGAGGGAAATCATCAAGGTCTGAATTCACCCAACAGCTGTTTATTTTATAAGTTCTGTCACAATGTTTGCACCCTTTCTGCAGGAGGATTTTAAAAACAAAGAAAACAAACCATTTCTTTCCCTCTAGTTTTGGTGCTGTCAAAACAAGTCTGTAAAGAAGATTTTTGTCACTACTCTGTTTGCAGACATAAAGGTGAAGATGGTACAAAGGCCAAAAAACCCTAAACACAGGAAGGGAGCAGGAACACGGCTGTCCTCCTTCAGGCCACACATTTGTTATCTTTTCTGGTCTGGCTACACCTGGGACTACCAGCACAAATCACCCTGGGCCACTTGAGCTGAATTCCCAGCAGGTGTGTAAACCTGTTAGGTTGCTGAGTCACCACAAGACCAAACGGGAAGAGGCGAGTCCTTTTGTAATTTCTACAAAATATGAAAAGCATTAAAAAAAAAATAAATCAGATGAGACATCCAACAAAATGACCAAGTAGTACCCACCATGATGAAATGGAAAAACTAAATTTAAAACATCCCATGAGTACAGGAAAGTCAGGAGCCTAAAATGACTTCATAGGAATGCAGTCCCATGCCAAAAACCTTGGGGAGGGAGAGAAGAGCATGTGCCATGTATTAGTGGAAAAACTAATGTCCTCACAGCTCCTGCGTAAACCCACAACCACATGATCCCACAGGGGCAGCAGCGCTGACTTCAAACTGTGAAAGCCACACAAGTTCAAATTCTGACTGAGCATCCAAATGGACTTCTTATACTGACCAACAACACATCAACACAACAACAGACACTGCAGAGGGCCCAGAGGCTAAGTCAAGGTCTTGTCTGCTCTGAAGCTTGACAATCTTGTATCTGGAAACATCCCACTGCCTTCAAAATTACTGTGTTGGCCTCAGACACCTTTGGTTGCATCAGATTTGAAGTTCAGCTCTCAGTGCTGACAATCAGCAGCTGACTTTCCAAATTGTAAGTGCCTTACACCTTGGTGAGACTTTTCTGCCTCAGAGATAAAAAGAAAATAAACTGTCCCAGCAGGTACTAAAATATTACAGTGCCCCTTACAAGATTTTCCTGCTGTTGCCAGCAAAAGGAACGGTGAACTGTTCCCTCTCCTCCTTGCAGCAGCTGCTGCAGCATACGGGAAGCGTTGTAGCACTTTGGGTTTTGACAGTTCTTCCAGTATCCTTGGAGCGCAGCCCTGACAAGATATTAGAACATTTTGGAGCGATTCTTTGGAAGGAACCAAGGGAAGATTGAAACAGACTTTGAACTTTGCCAGCAACAGAAATTGTATATACATAGCAACCCTCTGCCGTATTTATTGCTTCCTCTCTGTTGCAGCAGCAGCTGATAGATCACTGCATGAACTACTGGAAGTAATTGAGAGGAAGGAATTTAACCTTCTTGCGCATCAGGAACACGGAGGATTCATCCTGCATTAAAGATGAGGGGGAGTCACTCAGATGACACAGTTGTCAGGATGTCTTCCTAATTATTGCAGTATTTAAAGAGGAGAAACGTGCAGCTCTCAAACGTAACTCTGCCAAAAGTGATAGGAAAATTAGAGGCCTCTGAACAGAGAGTGCTGTGACAATGCGAGCTCTGGAGAAAGAAAAAAATTCTCTGATCAGGATTTTGCACAGACTTAGATTTCAGGTAACTCTTAAAATTGTGACTGCTGTTGCAAGATCAGCAGTAATTGTGAAAATTAACTAGGTCTTCTGTGATTTATATTCTATATGCGCCAAGAAAAGAACAAAATATTAATTGACTGAGCTGCAAGTTTTATTTACATAAGGATCTGATTGCCAGGTTCATTCTTATGCAAAGCAGAGAGAGAAAGCTCTTTCAGCAGGCATTTTAAAAAAAAATCAGATCTAAAAACATTATGCTTTGGCTTTACTTGTGAAATGCCTGAGAGTATGTGCCCATGTTTCCGCAGCAGTCACTGTGAAACACACAAACTAGATCGAGGAAATCCCTGCAATTTCCATTGACTTCAAACTGGAGATGAGTTTGCTCAGAATTGCAATGTCACTGACCCCAACTCCGTAGCAGTAAGATGGAAATCAGAAATAGTGTCCATTTCTGATTCTCAGTTGAAAACACACATCCCCCCCAAAAAAACCCCTCCCACTATGTCTCTTTGAATGTGTAGTATGTTTTCCCCACACATGCACACCTGTGAAGCTTTTATTTTCTAGTGCTGTGTCTCCAGGTCCTTCCTTGAAGCTATTTATGCTTCTCATACCACACCTTTTTTAAGTTGTAAAAACAAATGTGTGTGCTGTATTGGACTAATGCCAGAAGGAATGACCTAGCAAAGCCATTTTTGAAAGAGAACTGTCCCCTCTGGAATGGAAGCAAACGGGTGGCCTTTGAAAAGCACATCAGCTCCCTAAGCCATTGTCTATAGAAAGCAGGAATACCTGACAAAATGATGAGGAAAGGCACATGTGCATATAATATCTGTACAGTAAAAAGTCAGATTAACTTTTTGGAAAAAAGGCTACCTCCATTTAATAGCTTTTTTGCATTTAATCCTCTTCAAAAGCAAAACACTGTCTTGTTCTTAACAGCTACGCTGGGAGAAGTATGCAACCCTGTGTGATGTAATAAAACTGAGCAAAACCACATCTCTAGACCTAAAAGTGCCATGAAGAACATCTTGTATTTCATAAAGCTAGTCCTAGGTAACTCCCAGCACACATCCGTATTCACCATTCACATCCCTGTTCCTATCTGGCTATTTACAAAACACCATTTCTTCCTCCAACAGGCAGCACAGCACAATGTAGCACACAACAGAATGCAGTTCTGGGATAATGGTCTAATTCTCCTTTCCCTGGGGGCTTGCTTTTTCTTAATTGTTATGCCTCAGGAGAATGGAATGAAAAAAAAAATCTCACCATCATTACTTGTTTGCAAACACTTCTGCTCATTTTGAGAAAGCCATAACACATTTCAGCACAGAGCAAAAACTCAGTATTAAGCAGCTGAAATAAATTATTGGGAGCAAAACTGTTCGTTTCTAAAGCTCTTAGCAAAGTATATTCTGACCAAGTCTGGTATGAGATCTTGAAGTCCTTACTGGATACAGAAGACTGTTCGGGAATTTGCAGTTCTCCTACATAAAAAGGAAACAAGTGCACCCAGGAGTAAATCTCTGTAGCCAGCAACAGTTCGGCATACCGCAGTGCAGGCTTCCAGAACTGCTGCTCTACAAACCTAATTATCCCTCATTGCACAGACGCAAAAGTCATCCGAAATGTTATCACCTGAGACACAGAGATGATTTTAAGTCCTTTTAAGATGGACTTTAAAAAAAAAAAAATCTGTAAGCTGTTGCACATCCTGTAAGTCAACAAAAACTGGTCTCATTTCATTCTATTGTACTATGAGATAAGACACATTCCCACAGCTGCCCCATAATGACTGATGACTCTTACTGCTCTTTACACTAAATTCTCAGCGGGATGATATGAAACTGTGGTTTCTACCGTGGTACTACAATCTACTACAATGCAGCCAGTTTTTCAGGGATTTGGCAGCTCCTTTTGAGTCCAGAGTGCAACAACATTTAGTCTTAACCTGCCATAGAAATACCCAGTCCTAAAATCTAGATAAAAACACCATTTCCTGAAAGAAATGTTAAATTAAGTTCACCTGACAACAGGTACAAGGGCACTGGTCTAGCTATTGGTGGCCCTTTTTTTGCAGATTCCTTCCTGAGAACAGATTACATGTGAAATTTGAGAGAAGTTTTAAACGGGTTTATTGATATACATGTGGCAAGTAAACGTGTATAAAAGAGGCCGAGATATGTGGCTGTGTAGGAGCAGACAGCTTAAATCATTTAAGAAACAGTATCCACAAATCTCTTTTCTCAAGTGAAGACATCTTCCTCTTTGTCTCGCAGGAACTCTATTTCATCTCATTGCTCTTGAATTTTCACTAAGAGTCAAGTGGCAAGCTGCCAAAGAACTCGCAGTTGGCTGGAAGCACCATCACCTACAAGCTAATTGATGCCACAAAACTTCCCTCCAGGATGCCATCTGGGTTGGATTCAATGTTCTTACTGGATTCAGAAGTCCGTCCCTCTAAACTTGAAAGCTGCTTCTCTTGACCAAATGCCAATGCACTGATTTTGTTTGCAAGCACACACATTTAACACCAACACCAAGATCCTATTCCACTCGTTTGATCATTATCAACTGCACTATTCTACAAAAATAAAGACAAACCATTTCCCCATCTTACAAGAAGGTAAATTGGGAAAATGAGAGCTGAAAGGGCTTGTCAATGCAAACTTGGAAAGGCACCAACATAAAAAGGTATTTTATACCAAGTACCTGCCCCTGCCTGAACAGATAGCTCACATTTTAATAGACCCAAGTACCCTGCATCTCTTGATGGCTATAATGAGACTTCTTGTTTTCATTTTAAAAAACAAGGCATTTACTGAATAACCCAAGTATTACTTTTGGGGCCCATCTGCCCCAAACAAGCAAGGTAGACATTTTTATTTTCCTATTGCTACTTACTGCAGCAGAAAAACACTTCACTGGCATGCAGTTGCACCTTTCCAGTTCTCTGCATTGACACCAATGGTTTTCTGTACACAAAGCCATTTCCACAGGAAATAGCCACAATAAATCAATGCAAAGGTCTCCTGCTTTCCTGTTGTATATCTGCTGCATGGCAAGTTTCTGTAACTGCACCATCACCCCAGACTCAGTCATGAGATGGGGAAAGCCACTCACCTTTAGAGCATGGCAGCTGGGATCAAACCAGCACCATCTGATGCTGGTAGGGAGTAACCCCCTCCCAAAGAACTGGTGAGCTCTGCATGATGCAGAACACACCATCACAGTTATTGTCAGCAGTCTGAGGCTAAGGAATGAACATGCCTGAGCACAAGCAGTTTTTCATTTCCAGATGACGATATCCTCTGATGACATCTGAGTTTAAGTTTACACAGTTTCTTGGGTTGAGGAGGGGAGAGCATGGCACAGGGCCTGTTGAAGCACGGGCATGTTTTGTCACGCATTCAGCATGCCTTCCCCATCACATACTCTTTCTGCCCTTTATGGGTTTTCCAAATCAGGCATATTTTCTAAACAGAGCTTTTGTGATGCCTGTTGATCAAAACCACAAAGTTCAGGTACAGCTGAATTTCCGGGTAGCTCACCAGAATCTGCACAAGGGTTTCATTCTTAGCCCTGGTGACGTTTTATTTCTC
Organism: Patagioenas fasciata; assembly: GCF_037038585.1. NCBI lineage: Eukaryota > Metazoa > Chordata > Aves > Columbiformes > Columbidae > Patagioenas > Patagioenas fasciata. The sequence continues at coordinate 21,901,036 of NC_092525.1, read as the reverse complement.
TTTAAGTTTTCCTCTCTTCCAGTGTCTGAGCCCAATCAGGTAGGCTTACACTACAAGCACAGTGCAGAACGGCAGACAGAACTGTCCCAAGCACCCAAGTCCCACAGCCAGGGGCTGCTCTGTAACCCTTGGGCAGGCCTGGCTCTCACTGGCATCCTCCCCCAGAACTGTTGTCCCATGGGGCTGCATGAAGCCTTCGTGAGCAGCATCCCCTGACTCAAGGATCCTTGCAAGAGCAGCACAATTTTACTGTCCAGTCATCCTCCTAGAAAAACTTTGCAATACAATAGATTCAGCAGGAGTCAACCACAGTTACCTATTCTTCATCCAAGCAGGGGCAGCATGCTGCAAAAAGCCAAGGAAGTTTATTTGCCTCACTCCTTCAGACATAATGCTGTTTGAACAAAATTCCAACCTGGCAAAAGCTCATCAAAACAAATCTCCATCGAATTCATACACATATAAACAAGTACACATCAGGGATAGAAATGCAGAGTGCACTCTCACATTTGGCAATTGTGCCTGGCCATTTTCTGCAGTCGAACTAAAAATCTAATACTCTTGAAGTGGTTTAGTATCTGTGTATTACAGGAAAATGCTATTAATGTTATAGCTGAGGAATGGGTACTGAAAAAGCAGGATATAAGTTACAATACTGACATAACACAACTAGAGAGTTTTACAATGACTCACTAAACACTCACACAGCAACAATAAACTCACTTTGAACTCACCAAGAGTTCTGCTGTGCAATGTAATAGCATGCAGCTTAGCAGGAGAAACTGCCTCTCCAAATGGTTCAGGTTTGGGTTTTTTGGTGGGTTTTTGTTTGTTTGTTTGTCTTGGGTTGGGTTTTTTGGGGCTTTTTTAGTTTGGTGTGGGTTTTTTTGTCAGTTGAATATATTGCACAATATCTAAACCAGAACATAAAGTTTTTTCATAAGTAAGTGAATTAAAGCATTAATATTAAGGCTTTCCAAACCATATTAAGGCCAGGTATAAGACCATCAGGAAGGACAAGGAGCTTTGACTGGGGATACTCAACCCAAGTGGTGGCAGGAGCGTAGCCTGCACACCATTTTGTAGGACTGAGAAACGCTGCTTGTTTCCCTCAGGTCCATCCCTGCTGCAGCAGATAAAGCTGCAAACTGTGGGTCAAGCCTGGAGACACCTCAGCTGCTGCAGTGTTCATTATCTAGGGCAGGGTGAACACCAGAGACACTGGCAAGCCAAAGCAACTGTGAGGATTTTACTCTCAATACAACTTAAATATTATGCCAACCCTTGTGATTTCCTGCTCTTCTAGCATTCCTGTCTCAAAGTTCAGAGCTACACACACCTATACCACACTGAGAACTCTGGGTCTTTCTGCTCCAAAAAGTAGAGCAACCTGAGGTTTAGTACATGAAGAATGTGCTTTAGCTGTAGGAATAACACACCATATGTTGGAGTCAGTTGGTCCCTTCCACAAAAGGGCAGAGCTGTAAACGCAGACTACACAGCCTACCAGCAGGTGACGGGGCAATTTTACAGTCTCCAAATTGAAAGCAAGATCATTCTTCAACTAGGGATATCACAATATAAAATATACCTGTGACTGATCTTCCCTTCAGCAGGACACTGAAAAACACAGACAAAAGATGTGCTGGATACAGACTGAATTAACAGTTAATAAAATAAGGATGGTTTCTATTCTCACGGCTTGCCTATGGCAAGTCTTCATACAGCAGTGTAGCTGGGGAACGCACAAGATCAGGAATGTAATGAAACTATTTTCCAAGACGGAATTACGGAGGAGTTAAACCTCACTTGGAACAAAACAGTGGTCCAACCCCAGAAACTGCTGCCTGCTTTGTCGAGTCCACTCTGCACGTAAGTAGGTGGGAAATGACAAGTTGACTGTGACCAAGGGGTAATCATCAAACATGGTATCTCCCCAGCAAACCTGCTCTTCTTCCTGCACACCGTTCCTCCTGTCTGTAGTACTTCGGTCTGTACTGCAAAGCACACATCAGAAACCAGGACTGGACCTTAATTTGTCTTTTGAGCATCCACAATGATGCTCCATGCACTTCTGGAGGCTAAAAGAAAACAAGGCAATACCCTAGTGAAAACTACTGCAGAAAACATTTTTGTGAAAAAAAACCAGGACTGAAACCATCAATTTTTTAATCTGGAAAGGTTTTCCATCTTCAGCTGTGACTGTATCACTGTGGAGGACAAAAGAACCCTTGAAACATCACTTAAAAATGTAAAGTTTTATCCAACATATTCTCTTGACCACATCGCTCCCCTCTGTTATTTCACAAGGCTCACCAGGAGATCAACAAACACAAGCCAAAGCCTACAGCCCTGCCTGGGTGGGAGAAGGTGGCCCTGCATAGGCTGGAGGAGCCTCTGCCATGGTACAGCCCCGTGGGCACGGCGAGGCTGAGCAGGGCTCCTCTCTCAACAGAGCCTCACACTCCACACAAACCTGTCTCCTTTCACCCCTTCTGGGCCCACAGCAGCCATTTGTCCAGCTAAGAGGCATCAATCTCAACAGCTATGCCAGCAGGGTCTGGCCCACGCTATGAAGGTACAGGACCAAGTTTAGTCAGCAATCTAAAATAACGGATCCGTGTTTCCTCAGAGGCTTCTGCAGCAGCAAGATCAGGCTGAGGCCACACAGACAAGATGTTTTCTTCAAATTCCAGCACCAGGGAACAGTGCTGTCCATAGACGGAAGTAATAAGGAAACCCCACAAAATGCCACAAATAATTAGAGCAGAACACACAGCAAATATCTTCCCCAAATCCTGAGATACTCATTGTTTAATTTTTTGATTTCTAACACTTCAGAATGAAAGGAGATCCTCAATTTTCCAATTAATACACAGCGAGAAAGGTAAGTCTCACACGTACAATGCTAACAGGTATGAATCTTCTCCTTCCCACCTACTGATCAGAATTCATCAAATGTAAGACAGTGAAACTTGTATCATCCTTGTATGTCAAACTGCTATAAAAATCTCCACTATTAAAAAGGCAGAGGAAAAAAAAAAAAACAAAACCCAGTAACAGATCATCCCAGCTGATTACTGTAGAAAAATGACATTTACATATGCCCTTTTTCTATCTTAAAGGTCAAGCCAATGCACCAAAAAGCTTCCTCTACAGGAAATTCACCTCCAACCAGTTCAAGGAACGATGATACCAGCTATCAGGTGTACCACAGTCACAAAAATCGACCACCATTTTTAAAGAAAAGCTTTAGGGAATTTTGGTTTGTTGTTCTAGGTTTCATCAAGCTTGTTTTTTTCCCCCCAAGAAGCCTAATCTCACAATATTTCAGTAAAAACAAGTAGCAGGGAGAAAACCCTGTTCAAAAATGATACAGCAAGATTCTGCCCTAAACCAGTAATTGAATACGTTTCTAATGCCACATTCAAACTCACACTCCCCCACAGAAAGAGAAAAAAAAAAATCTTGTGGGAAAGGGGAAAATGAGGTCCTGTACGTGGCTGCCTTTCTCCCCCTCTGGTTTTCACTGCCAGAGAAGCATCTTTTTTGCACTCTAAAATTACCCCTGTGATATGAAAATGAAGCCTGCACAACACAGTACAGAAAATGAACTTGTGAGTAATAAAGATCACTGACTGCTCAACCCTTACTATCATGGACAACCCACTGACTGCTTGCACAGAGAAGGAAAAAAAAAAAAAACAGTCTCCTAAAAAGATATTTTGGTTTCAAGTTTTCTTGATATACTTCTACAGTGCAGTGAGTTGGCAGAGATTAATGTGCCAGGGCAACAGCCCTCTGAGCCAAGGACCCTGTGAACCCCAGCACAAATCTGACTCTTGCTGCAGGAATGCAACATCTCCCATGGTGCTGAATATCTCAGTCCCGACCTTGAAAACTGGAGGACCAGAACCGCTTGGTAACAGGTGATGGCTTCTGTTCTGCAAACACACATCTTCTAGGTTTTGTTTGCCAATACACTTCACAATATGCCCAACAATTTGGTGCACAACTGCCTCAAATTGAATTAGAGTCAGCAGTGGGCAGGTGTGAAGCTCCATGTCAGCTCCGGTCTCTCCAGCACTGTCACCCTGGCAGCTTTAACCTGCATTTCAGCCTCAAAGTTTAAAAATACTGTAAGCAAACTAAATAGGTCTGGGCAGGGTGAACTTAGCAGTTTCTAGCCAGCTGAAGTACAGCATTTGTGCAGGAGCTATTAATCCTTCCTACAAGTATTTGCACACAATAAGCCTGACAGCATTCACATGATTGTGTGCATAATCAGATGTGAAGAAATGCCTGCTGCTCTCAGCCAAGCTTTGCAGAGTCTCCTTCAATGCCCAAGCGAGAGAAGGTGTTAACAACGGCTTTGTGCATTGCTGCTGAGGACAGGCACTCTGGGAAACAGGGTCAAGGGAATTAACGGCTAAACTCATGCACGACCTGAAGGAAAAGGATTCTAGCAAGGCAATGAGATGCTGCGTGCAAGCCTGGGAAAGGCTCCACATTGCTCAGGCAGGTGTTCATCCATAACTACAGAGAAAAATTAACTATGTTACTTGACATTTCCCTCTAGAAGAGGGTGCCTGGGTTTATGCTGCAAGCCCCAGGACTTCTCCCCTGCTCTGCACTCACCCTCTGAAGTGCCAAGCCACAATCAGAGTCCCTCCAGTCAAGACCTGGACAGATGCAATTCTTTACAGAACCTGTCAATGCAGCTCCTTAATCTTGATTTAACTGCAGGGATCAGCGTGCACTGATCCCTGGCACCTTAGGCAAACATACGTAACATATTATTTTATAAAAAATAGGACAAAATTCTGTGTTAAAGAGCTCTTGTGCTCAAAGAGCAATTCCTTGAAGTATCACATGCAATTTCAATGCACCAATATGATACTGGCAGAGACTGTTCCAGAGCTTCCCTTTGAAAATCATTCTTTATCATCCACCAAACACTTGTGCCCGTATAGGTTACGCTTTTTAAATTGTATAACAAGCCCAATGGAATCACCCAGTAGTACCCAGCTAATTTAAATACTACCTGTTACTGCCACTGCAGCCCTGCTTATCAAGTGAGCAGAAATGAATATTGTTGTGCAAACTTTAGAGTTGTGCAACCTGCATTGTATCTTTATTGTTTTACATAGGAAAAGGGAAAAGAAAGGCAGCAATAAAATATATAATTGCAAATTATACTTCCCTAGTCATCTTGGTTCTTGTCAGCCAAGGCTACATTACAAATAATTTATCAAGGCAAGGGTGCACTAGTGATAAATTACTTCAGAAGTTAGTGCTCAGATAACAGCAATGTATGGGCATGTAGGCAAAGGAGGTCAGGAGAGACAGTGTCCCCATGTGAACTGGAAAGAGCCTCTTCAGCGATTAAAAAAGAATCAGTCATGTCCAGTCTCAAAGCCAGGACTTTTGGCCTGCTGAAGAGGTGGCTGCAGTGGTGACTGCTTGCAGACAGGCTGTGCTCTATTATTGTTTACGATATGCTAGAATGTACAAAAATAAGTCAGTTTTGAAAAGCAAAACTAATACTATGTTCCCCCTTGAACAACTGCATTCTCTCTGTCTGATTATAAGAAGTGATCCATTTGAAGTGCTTCTTGCACTTGACCCAACACTAAAATTTTGAAACAGTGAGTTAACAGTGAGATTTTCCTAAATATTTTACAAACTGTATATGACAAAGTCTAAACCCTTGAGCAGTCACTTAATCCAAGGAACATGATTATCTGTGGAAAACAACGCGATAATGGATGAGAAAACAAGAAATTGGGAACATTCTTTATGAGTCACTAATGTTGACAATGACTCGCTGAATCACTCTGTAGCCTTGGGCAATGGATAACTTCTGTAAGCATCAGTTTTCAAACCAGTACAATACAATATTTAGTCTACTCGAATGGTGAAGACTTACAGAAAGCTACACAGCTAACCAGCCACTGGATGACAAATGTGTAGTAAGCATAACACAACTACACTAACAAGACCAAAACCGCTCAGAGACAGGAGGTATATTTCTTGGCCTATATCAGTCAACACTGACATTTGTTATCAAAGAAACTGGGGCATTTCTTTATAAGTAGCTGCATAGATGCAATTGTGATTGAGGATGAGAAGACTACAGGAACAGTTGTAAGCTTACATGTGAAATTCTCAGTGCAAGTATATTCACTACTCCTGCTATTGCTGATTTTCATGCTCTTAACTACTCACCAGATCACACAGAGCAGCATCCTATCTGGATGGAATAGGTCCAGCAAACTTTACTGAAACAGTCACTGCTAAATCAGCAAGTCAATCAGCTGGTAGCAGAGGAGACCGATGCGACACATCTGGAAAGATATGTACAGCCTTACTCATCTACATCAACAAAACCAGAAAGAGCCTGAAAACTCACCAAATAAATTTGTTGCATTAACTTTATACATAGAAAGCAAAGATGGACAGAAAACTTCTACTGGGTAATATAGAGCTGAACAAAGACCTGGGATCAACAGAAAATTTTAATTCACCTTTTGAAATGAAGAAAAATGTCACCTCAATGTACACCATACTACAGATAACAAGTACAGCTAAGAGTTTCTTGTCAGTTGTAAACACTAATTTCTTCAACAATTAGTTTTTTAAAATTGATAAAATCGTGCTATAGGCTACTTGGAAAGGGAGATAAATGTACAACAACATAACATAGTCCAAATTTTAACAAAATCAAAAAGAAATTTCCAACTATTTAAATTGATTTTAAACACATTTTTCCCCCCTTTCCAGTGTTTTGCAAGTAAAAGAAATCACACCCACAGAAGCTACAGAAACAAAGCCAGAACTTCAGAAAATATAAAGAAACTTACAGCAGGCAAAATTCTCACTCAGGATGGACAAGATTCTGCAGCACTAATGAATTATATTTTAAATTATATATCCTTGTTTAATAAGAAAAAGTAATCACGGTACAGAAAGCAGTTGCCAGAAAGAGCCCTTCTATTTGGGCGAGTACAGGACTGTCCTCCTGCTGCCATGGAAACTGAGTCCCTGGCTGCTCTGGTCCTGGTACAGTGCCGCACATGCTCTCAAGCACTTAATAAATATTAATAATGCAAAAATAATATCGATGTATCAGAAACAGAACATCTAAGAAAAAAAAATGGCAATAAAGCTCACTTTATGTGGCTGCAGCCCAAAGACTACTAGCCTTACGCTAAGCCAACTGTAAAGCCTGGTCTCTCCTAGTTTCTAACACTTGTTCTTGGCATTAACTGTAAGGTTAAACTTAGCATCAGGCCTTGGTTTAGACTGAAAAAAGCCAAGAAACCTGGAGGAAAAATCAAAACACTTCCACTAGTGTGACGTGCCCCTCTGCAGTAAGCAATATGGTTGTATGTACTGAGTGCTGGAGCGGTAGATACGAATCATCATTTTTGTTCTTGGCTCTGCTGCTGACTACCTGTACAACCACAGGTCCCTCAGGGCCAGGTCCCACCTGCACAAGAGCTCTAAGACCATTTATTCACCTCTATAATGAGGAGCAAGGCGTAGGGCTGCCAGATTAGCCTCAGCTCAGTGGAAAAAGTCACCGTCCTTGCCAGGCACAGAGAATCACAGTCTATCAGGGCATCATTACTAGGGCAAGACACAGAGTTTCTGTCACCCCAAGAGACCATCAGAGATGGAGCTTGCGTGCCTGCTTTAAAGTTCTTCTGGCTTCTCTTTGGTTAAAATCTGGCTTTTTCAGTCTGGACGGGCTTAGTTTCATTTTTCAACTATCTTACAGCATTATTATAACTTTTAAAGTCTAATCAGTTTGCTATCTCTTGGCTTTCAACCAGAATTTTTCACAGAGCAGAAAATCTGCATTAATTTTATCACAGGGCCTTTTACCCTCTTCCATTCCCTTGTGGTCAAGTATTAATAATTTTAACAGGAAATGGAGAAGAATAGAGAGAACTAGCGTAGGATTCCCTGTGGCTAGAATCAGCTGGTCGCTGGCAGCTGAACGCACTGGAGCAGCCAGTCTGTGTTTCTACCAAGGATGTGTGTGCCACTGCACAAGAAAACAAGCAGCAACACAAATCTTCATCCCCATCCCTCAAACTCAGCTTACTGATTTGTTTTCTTGGGAAAAGCAAATAAAGAAATGACATCTTATGGCATTTTATAAGGCATATAATGACACAGAAAAGCAGAGCTGAGCAGTAAAATGCTTTGGGAACATCTTTGGAATCACCAGGGGAGAGCTGCAGGTAAATGGGCAAGTTGTAGAGAGGAAAAGGCCATCAGAGAAACAATAGTAGAGAGACCAGGAGAATTTCACACCAAATCAAATTGACCACAAACACATGTCTAATACAACATCACAGTCTCTGAGGCACACCAAAGACACGGTAAATTTGCCAGTGAATTAAAAAAGTTGGTGCCATTAAAAAAGCCAGCAGAAACAAATTTGAGTACCTACTCTATTAGAAACAGCTGAGAATCAATAATTATCAGACATTTTCAGTCTTTACCAAGTGTTTAATGGCCCTTTAGGTAGACATGGGACTCAAGAAAACTCACTATTTCTAGCACTGTCAATTTCTTAGTCTAAATGTGTCAGATAAAAACATTATACTCGGTTCATCCAGTCTCATAATTGTAATTTGTTCATTTGAAGTTCTCTAAACATCTTCTGATTAATATTAAATTATCATAAGTATCTTCCACTCTAACATCAACCAGTAAGAAATCACACCTTAAACCTGTGCTAATCCTGGGTCTATAACACTGCAGATGATAGGACTTTTGTTTTACCTTTCCACACATGAAAATGCTCTGGATGAAGCTTGCCTACCTTGGCTCAAAATGTAGAACATTTTTATATCCTCTGAAATGAGACCTCTGAGTTCCAAGATATTGACAGTTTTGACTGCACTTTCCTTCCTGAACTTCATCATTATTTTCAATCTTCCCATTCTCCTTGACCTTAGGAAAGCTTTTCAGATCACAGCTTGTTCCTGTAACTGTATCTAGAGCAACTCATGTGCTTTCTTGCTATAGTACAGCAGTGCTCCATAAAAATCAAGTTCTCTTCCCTCTGTAGCCATTCTATCCGCAGCTATCCCGTACACCTGAGCTCCCTCTCCTGTCTTTCCAGTGGTCCTATTCCAGTTCTATCTCTCTTTCCCAAACCATGAGCAGAACTGACAGAAAAACACCACCTCCTGGAAAACAGTTTGTATCTAGAGATAATAAAACTCCTTAAGCAAATGTGCCAGGAAATGGGGAAATGGAGAAATGCATGTTTCCCACATGTACTTAGTGCTTGATTTTCTGCACAAAGGATGCAGCACAGGGAAGATAACCCAAATCACATGCAAGTTAGTTTTCCCAGAACAGACAATGAGAATATAATGAAAAAAAGAAAGATAAGCAATTAACATTCAGTGTTGAACACAAGAGAACAGTAAACTGGTTTTGAGCCTGGTTTTCATATTAACACAGCACCGACCAGGACAGGCAGGCAACAGACAAGCAAATGGGCACCACTCTTCCCAGTGCTTCCAGTTTGGGGATGAGCATGCAAGCTCTCCCTGCAACTCAGAGAAACTGTCACTGACGTAATCAAGAGCATATGACCATGCACATGTCAAGAAAACCTAAAACGTGCACATGACCATGGAGTAAGTATCGAAGACACGCAGGCATCTCCACAGTAAGACACATCTATCACTCAGCACAGAGAATACTGTCTCAACACTGAACATGAAAAAAAATTGGAGCAACAGATAACAGAGGACAAAAAAGTCACAGAATATATGTGGCAATTGTGACTGCCTGCTGTTTCACTTTCTCATGTTCCAAAACCTGCAAGCAGGGCACACCATTACACTCCTGTGTTTCAAAGCCACTTGGGCCATATTTAACTCTTCAGAGGATCTAGATTTTTAATTCTCAAATAGGTTTTTGATATATTTTTATTCCCAAATTCCAGCTCTACTGAAATTTGAACTGAAAAGCACGGAGAATATGAGGCTGCCTCCCGGGCTTTCGCATAGGCAGCAGGAATCAAACTCTCTGCAGATTCTCTAGCACAACACCAGCAGGAGAACAGGGGTCTTGCTTCCTCCAGACAGCAAGGGAAGTTTTCCCAGCTCTACTGTCACATATTGCTGCCCCAAGGCAGGACAAGGGCTGAGGTATGGAAAAGTCTGCTTATACTACCTGTTCACCCTTAATTCTGGACATGCAGGAATAGTCTTTGAAACAGCAACTCCTTACACACTGCATTTCATACCTGAGGCAACCTCAATCCTGTCCAGCATAAAACATCCCTATCAACAGTACTTACCCAAAAGGATCCAAATACATGGAAAATAGAGCTTTGAAAGAGAATAGTAACTCTGCATTTGTCTGTGTCCCTCTGCTGAAATGGCATTGAAGCTTGTGTTTCATTTTAGGAAAATCATTAAGCTTTTTGCAACTATACTCTTCGTTGCGTTTAAGGATCTGCCACCAGAGAAACACTTAAGCAGAGGTCTTCCAGGCTCTTTTACTCACCCTCAGGCCTGGGTTAAGACAATGTGAATCCTACTTAGAGCGAAAAAATAAAATCCTACCAAGCACAACCATCAAACTCAGAGCTCTTACTTTGTGTCAACTGTATCAAGTCTGGCTGCAATTTGCACATTCTTCCTTGTTTTCTGCTGGTTGCAGCGGCAAGCAAGGAGCAACTGGTAAAACTGGGCAAAAAGTCTCCGAGAGCCACTCCCCCATCAAAGCAGCTCTCTAGGATTTTCTATTCTGGGAACATGTCCCATAGCAGCAGGGACCCTGGGTACACGATTTGTGGGCCCTGGGGCCAAACTGGCCCTGCAGTGTCCACCTGTCCCAAGGGAGACATAGAACAAAACCCAGTATCCTACATTCTGAGTATTTCAGCAACAAGTGATCCTTTGCCAAAACACTGTGCCTCAGAAAACGGACATTTTTCCCCATTATAAAAATAGCTTCAGTGCTTTATAATGTTGCTGCTATATCGTTAAGGGAAAGCCTCAATGACTGCGTATCTGCAAACATTCAGCCTTGACTTTCCAGAGCTTCCCAAGAGGAAAAAGCATTGCTTGTGTAGGGAAGGAGTAAAATGCATCTAAAAATCATGTTCAAAACCATCCTGAAGCCCCATCCTCACTGAGTGCATCACATTTAGTACAGATCATGACCGTGCAAACTGTAAATTGAGACTGGGTTTCTGTCTTCTCAGGCCTAGGCAGACTGGATTGAGCTCGAACGAATATTTTTGCATAGAGCAGCATCAGTAGTCTTATACAGATTTAAACTCTGCAAGAGCTACCTAAGATTTCTAATTCTAGGGCTTAAGTCTTAATTTCCCCAGCAGTCCAAACACCATCACTTGCACTATTTTTCTGGTGGGTGTTCAGTTTCCTTTTAGTAGATACACAGTAACATTTTAAGGAACTTCTCCTTTTTTATTTTCTCTCCCATAAAATGCTGTAACTTTTTAAAAACATGACAGGAAGAAGGCATCTTCATATTTCAGCAATTTGTATACAGTTTTATGTATTTCCACCATGCACACAAATCAGTATCTCCTCTCTTGTTACTGCTTCACAAGCCCCATGCCCACAGACAAACAAACACTGTCTCTGTTCTTCCTGGCAGCCTCCTTTGCTACAGTCCTTTGCCACCAGGATTTGTTTCCTTTTACTTCTTGTAAAGCAGTAACTACATTCATACTTACTTGCTACCTACATCTATTTGGTTCTTTTTTTTACCTTTCCCCAATGGGTAAGGCACTTTCTGCAATCCCTATTTTCCTGCTCTTCCTTAAATCCTCAGCACTTTTACCTTCATACTGTGATAAGTTATCTATTTTTTTATAGCGGCCATTTGACTTTTTAAAATCATCAACAGTACTAAAAGGACTTGATAACATTGAAATATGCAACATGAAATACGCACCATATGCAGAACTGATACTTGCTCAAATGAGGACAAGCAGATGCATGAGGTTTCAACTCTAGAGATGCTTCTTGGAATATGTTAAAATTGTAAAGATAATTTAAATTGAACCAAAGCAACATACACAGTCTAGTCTTTACTGCAGTGTGTATCTTACAAATGATAACCCAAGTAGCGCAAGCAACAAATCCCATTTCTCTGTCATGCCCCTAGTCTCTACTGAGTGCTATTGCCAGTGAACCAGGTGGTCAGAGAGCTCGTAAATCCTGCCTTCGTCAGCAACATCAGTCAAAGTCAAAAAAAAAAAAAAAGGGTTAAACAGCTCTTTTTTTCTTAAAGAAGAAAAACAAACTGGATTCCTTTCATTTCATTCATTTCCCACAAGTAAAACCTCTAAAGTCAACTGCCACATACCAAGAAATAATTTGGCCTTGTGATACACAAAAAGGTTATTGAGCAACCTAAGATAAACTTGACATACCTTACAGACCACTGCTGGGTAATCTGATTTGTGTGAGGGCTGAGATCATTACTTCTACATGCTCCAGTTCCATTTTCACTCACGCATCAATCCTATGGCAGATAACTTGAACTACCAACCACCACAGAAAAAAACTACTGAATGGAAAGCAAGTTCCACAGAGACCATACAGGGTAACTACTGAGATGTTCTCCTTAAGAGTCCAAAGCTCCTTTAAAAAAGCCAACATCATATCAGGAAAGCTCTAGAGAAGGGAGGAGGAAAAACAAAACAAACAAAAAAACCCCAAACAAACAACAACAACCAACCTACAACCAACCAATCAACCACAAAACCCACACACAAAAAATAACCCCTCCCCCCAAAAAAAAAACCCAACATCAGTTTTTATGCAAAGGTAGCTTCCAATACAAAGCACACGAACTGCCAGGTTATAAAGTCGCTGTTCTGCACAAACAAAACTTAACTTCTTCCAGAACTGCTTAAGATAACCTTGCTTACAAAATCTTTCTGGGTTTATAGACCATCTACAACAGGGATGTCAAACTCATTTTCCCCGGGGGCCACATCAGCCTCAGGGTACCTTCAAAGGGCCAAATGGAATTTTAAGACTGTAGGAGTACAGTCTTTATCAGTCTTTAAATGACATTCAGCCCTTTGAAGGCAACCGTGAGGCCGATGTGGCCCCCGGGGAAAATGAGTTTGACATCATTGATCTACCACAAGGACAAGCTTGTTTCATAAACCAATTCTTAAAGCAGATAAGGACCATCCTGTTCCTTCAACACAGGAGGATACATATAAGCAGCAATGAACTATTACAAACCTGTTATTAACTCTGGAAAAAGCATTAGCAAGTAATTACAGGGGTGACTAGGTCCCATATTAGTACTCATTGCCAGCAGGCTACCTGCATTTTCTTCTCCCTCTCCATCACCACCCCAGCATGATGAGTTTTCTGGAACAGTTTCTTCCATTGTATATTTATTTAAAAACTATTTTATAAACATATCTGTTTATTACAGCAGTGACAACAGAGGTGATATCTGGAAGCGAAACCACATGGAACATATTATTTCACCCAGTGGATATAACTCTAAACACCACATATGCTGAAAAGCAGTGTGCATTAAAAAAAAAAAAACAAAACCAAACCACAGTGTTCAGAACAATATAAGTGAGGGGAAAAAAAATTGTGTGAAAAATGCCATTTAAATGTCTCTCAGGCTACTTGGAGAAGCAACTGCTAAGTCAATATACATATGGTGGGTTGGACTAGATGATCTCCAGAAGTCCCTTCTAACCCCAACCATTCTATGAACTAAATTAACAGTCCATGAGTCATTTCTGTAGTACCCACCCCTGTCAATAATAATTCCCAAATTCAGAATAAAGCAAAGAACTCTTCCTGGTGTCCCCACATCCAAAAATGCTCTTTCCTAACATCTCAAAAGTCACCATTCTATGACAATTTAGCGATCATATTTTCACCACCCCCAACCCAACAACTGTAAAAACCCTCTAAAATAAAACTATGTCAGATTCAATTATCCATCTAACCATTCTAACACAGCACAATTCACACAGAGCTGTTATGCAACACGATGTTGTTTTACACTCTTTTTTCTGACAAAATGCTTAGAAGGTGGATCACAAGGAAAATGGAAAGACAAAAAAGCAGCCCATATACTGACCCACTCACTCATGCTAAGTAAGGAGCTCAGGCCACAAACCTGTGGAATGCAGGCTGCAGAATCTGTTAGAAAAAGATGCTGCTCCACCCACGATCCCAACCTCCAAAACAGCAGCTCCCAAAGCACAGCCCATATGTCACCTGCAGCTCAACAAGCCTTTGTACAACAGCACACAGAGCGACTTTGAAATAGAAGGCTTCAATAATACAATTATCAGCCTGCTCAGAGATTGCCAGCATTTCCACAGATTAGTGTCTGTCTCTGGAAACTCAAACTTCTGAGAAAACTTGCCCAGTTATGACTAAACACGTGTCCAAACTGGTTCTCAGTCAGCCCTGGCTTCCCTGAGTCTTCTGTAATCTGAAACATTCCAAATCTAAGTTGCCTCTACTTAGTGCCGATATAATTCCTGCATAAACCATTTTTATATCTAAATTAAGTAATGCTAACTCCCCAGATCATAACCTTAGACCTATATAAAGCCTACCAAGCCCTCTGAATATAAAAGCACCAGAAATAAGGGGTTTATGTTTTATCTTGTAACACCACAATGTTTCCCATGAACAAGAGATTGGGAATGCCTCCTCTCCTTAAACTTATCTACTTATAACTTCACTCTGAGTATCACCTGAAACAGATTTAACAGTGAAGCTGGTAACAGGACAGTCACACACTGGAAAATGTATAACCAGTGACTCTTCTTTTCTTAAGGTATCCCCCGGGTCTATGAACTTTCAAGAGCTCCTTCAGTGAATTATAACCTGATGCACATTCAATGTCCTTCATCCTACAGAGATAATTCAAGAGACACGGTACTTGCTAAAATATCCGCAACTTAAAACTCCAAATCAAAGATACTTTCATAAGACTTAGGCTTCTTTTACAGATGCTTCTCCATAGTTGAGCTAAATTCTCCTAGGCTGTCAGAAACTGTCAGCAAGATAACAGAGATATAAACACCAGCACAACCCCACAAACTACCAAAAGTTTATTAAGTGCCACTCACACGCACCGGGGCCACACCACAGGAGAAGGCAAGGCTGTTGTTTTCCCAGGATACATATCTCCCTGCTCTCTCTTTCCTTGCACTACCAGGAAATCAGTCAGTGTTATGTGGCTGACACTGCCAAGCAGTGCTACTTGTTCATGTCCCTTCTCCTCACCATGACTACAAACACATATTTAAACACAAAATTCACACCAATTCCACATCTTGTGGTGATGCTTGAAAGTAAACAGCGTTTCACATGAGCACCTGTCACTGACCGTACACACAGACTTCCTCGGGGCCAAACATCTCCCAGCTCCCCTGAGGACACAAACTGTGCCGCTCCCTTTAGACGCTTAGAGCAGAAACGCTGCCGGAGGCGAGGGCGGAACCTCAGGGCGGAGAGGGAGCGGGCAGGGAGCTGCCAGGTGCCCCCTTCCGCGGGACATCGCTCTCCGGGTGTCCCCGGCCGGGTCAGCCCGGCCTGGACGGCAGCGAGGAGCCGCTACACGCGCGCGGAGCTCTGCCCACGGCGGGCCCGGCCGCCGCGTCACTGATCGGCTGCTCCCGGCAGCCAATCGGCGCCGGAGCCGGGGACGGCGCGACTTCATCCATTCATTCATAAAAAAAAGAAGCGCAGCGCAGCTGGGAAGCGCGCCCTGCCAGGCTGGGCGCGGGGAGGGCCCCGGTCCCCGCCCCACCGTGCCAGCGCACGGACACTCACGGCAATCCGCCTCGTCGCTATTATCCGAGCAGTCATCGTCTTCGTCGCATTTCCAGATGGCGGGGATGCATCGCTCGTTCCGGCACTGGAACTGGTCCTTCTCGCACTCCTTGACGGCGCCTGCGAGACACGGGGCCGCGCTTGGGTCAGCGGGGCGCGCTCTCACAAAGGGGTGACGGGGACACCCCGAGGCCGCCTCCCCAACCGGCCCCGCACAACCCGGGTAGGGCGCCGGGAGCCGGCGGCCGAGGGTGGGGGCTGGGGCTGGGCTCGCCAGGGCAGAGCGGCTCGGTGCGAGGCGGGGGGAGACGCGCCTCCGCGGGAAGACGGCGATGATGCCGAAGCTGCTTTGTGCAGCGATAAAAGGGACCATTCCCGTGCTTCCCCGCACTGTTTTAAAGACAGAGGGGAAAGGAACCTGGGAATTGAAGACAGTTAAACTCGAAACGCAAAAGACAAAGAAAAATTATAAAGGACACCGATGCTGGGACCTCCTCCGCATCCGTTATGGGTGCAAAATGCACAGACAGCCGGGGACACAGGCGGCAACGCGCACCGGTGTCGTCCCGGGAAAAGGGAACTGACCCAACTAAAGTTGAGGGCGGCGGGGACACGGAGCAAATCTGCTTTGCAGACACAGTGCAACGCTGCTCTCAGGAGGCACAAATCTCCTCAGAAAGGGATTAAAGGTGGCAGCTCCTGTCACCAGCGGTCCCGTTGCATCCGCCCGCTGCAGAGCGCGCCCGGCCCCCGCAGGTCGCAAGCCCCGAGCGTACCCGACCCTCTGCAGGTCCAGCCCTCCCGCGGGACACCGCGGCGAGTGTCTGCCCGCGGCCCCCCACCCCTAGGTGCCCAGGTAGGCAGGACGCTCACCCGCTCCCCGGGAGCGCCGAGGCGCCGTGTGCACTTGCCACATGCCGCGGCCACCCCGGCAAGTAGGGAAAAGCCGCCGGGCCGCGACGCGCCAGACCCACCTTTGCCGAGGTGCAGCTTCAGCAGCAGCAGCTGGAGGAGCAGCAGCCGGGCGAGCGCTGGCCGGCACATGGTGCTCGCTCCCTCCGAGGCAGCGCGCCGTGTGCGGGGTGCGCGCAGCCGGCGCGCCGCTCGCTGCCCCGTGCCGACTGCGGCCGGCACCGCCCCCGCCCTGCCGCGCGCCGCCGCCGCGCCGTGACGCGCCCCGCTGGGCGGGCCCCGCGCGCGGTGTTCGGCGCGGCCCCCGCTGCCGCCGCCCTGGAGAGCGCGGCCCCTGCCCCGCCCGCGTGGCGTCATACGCAGGGGGACACCTGCGGGACACTGCTCCCGGCACGGCCGTGCGAGCGGCCGCGCAGCGGGTGGCACACGCCGCGCTCCAGGCCTGTGTGCGGAGGCCGATGGCCTTCGCCGCCTTGGCGGCCGGGATGGCGGCGGCCGAGCTCACCTGCTGCCGCCTCGCAAGGGGCGCTGGGATAGCGGCGCAGGCCCGGGCCCCGTTAAGAGCTACGGGATTTAGCACGGCGGGGCCCGGGCCTGCGCCGCTCTGGACCCGGCACGCAGGGCCGGCCCTTCGGTTATGAATCCTCCTCCATATGCCCTGTTGCAATGACAGCCGCGTTCATGATCTTAATTTTATTAAGTCGATTAAGCACATGGACTCTTTTAAATGGCCGTGGGTCACAAATTGTGTGCTCCCCTCATTAGTATAGATCTCCCACAGAGGGATTTCATTACGAGCACACTGATGTGGTCATCTCCAATTAATTGTGTTCAAATTAGTGAAACGGTATCGTAAAGGTGGCAACCACCCCGCAAAGGAGCAGCTCGTCCTTGCTCCTGCCTAAGCACATGGAGTTTGATCAGTAACTGCAAAGGAAATGTTTTATAAGCTATCAGGGGCTGTGTTTATCGCTCCATTTGTACAGTGCTGACGAGACAGCGGTTCACTGTCTTTTATTAACACCACAGTGTTGTTCATACGGTCAGGATTAAGAGTGTTTCAGTAACCTTATTATGAAAAGATATTTTTCGGGAATAACTTGCATTTAACATCACAACAGGATTAGCATTATTATATGTGGAGTGTTATTAGAAAAGAAAATCAAGCACTAATTTTACATAAACCGATGTACTAAAACTTCTCCATTTCAAACCCAGAAATGCCATTAATTTCAGCACTGGTCCACCATTTAAAAATGTGTCTGTGCCTTTAACAAAAATTTTGCAAGTCATTAGTAGTGTCACTGTTGCGTATGAATCATGTGAAGAGGAGAAGAGCTAATCATTGAGCTATTTCACTAGCAGCTTATGGAGTATTAACAATTTATTCAAGCCTTTTTGAACAATTTTTTTAGCATGCAAAATGTAGTGCATGTTTGTGTTGTTTGGTTCAATGTGATAGATTACAGTAATTGCTTAAAGCAAATGAGGTATTTATAATACATTAGGTCAAATTTCCTTTTTTTTTTAATGTGCCAAAACACAGATTCATAAACCTACTATAATTCCTGGCCTCATTCTTGTCTTTTCTAAATTAATTTAAATTGGAAGCGGCTCCAAAGGCAATAATGAAGCTACCCAGTATGAAACAGGTGCGAGTGTGCAGAGCATCAGTCACAGCAATGATTTGCTATGATTCCTAACAGAATTGTGTTTTAGTTAAAGAAAAAAAAAATAAAAAATTAAAAGTAACCAAAACCAACCAACCAAAAAAAATCACACAAATTATTTTGGCCTGAACGCCTCTCACAGAAAACAATAAGCTTTTTTTGAGTAAATTGCTGTGATGACACCTGACCAACTGTAGTTTCACCAGCCTTCACTGACCAACCATTGTAGGGGCTACTTGTAGCCTAGTACCATCTTGTGGACATGTATGTCTCCCAGGAATTGCAGAGGCAAGAAGGAAACTGGAGGTGCTAAAGAGGAAGTAAATTGGGCAAGGGCAACCATTTGGTATTAAGAGAAATCTAATTTTATCCATGATATTCCAATAGTTAATTAAAGCTCTTAATTTACCTCCCAAGGTGCTCACCTCTTGAGTCAGAAACTGGAAAAGGAACTCATGCTTTGTTTATCCAGACTGTATGGAAACCTGTAAAGCAACAGCACAGACATATTGGGCCAAACAGACTCCAACACCTAATATGCAATGTTTAGTAACCCTCATATACAAAATACATTCTAATAGCCATTTGCTGGTTGGCAATTGAATTTGCTTGTAGAGTTGACACTGATAAACCAGTCTGCTCCTAATCACAAGACTGGTTATGGTAGATGAGACCACAGGTCTCTCGAGCTCATTCTGACCCACACTGCAGCTGATGGAAGATGTCTGAGAGCAACTGTGAGACTGGAGCCAGATACAGCAATGTTTGCCTAGAAGATAATTCCAGCCATCAGTGGCTTGAGATCTTCCTAAGCCAGTGGTAGTGTCTTTGTATTCAAATAATCCTGAATAAGTTTTCATTAATATCAGTTCCTTTTCAAACATAATGTAAGTAAAAGTTTTAGCAGGCATCACAGCCTGGAGCAGGGAGTTCCCCAGTTCTACAGGTTGTGTGAAGGATCTCTGTTTCACGTTGCTCTGCCACTGCTTGGTCCTTAGTGACTCCATGTATATAGTGTGTTCTTGCCGTGTGTGGAATGATTTCAGCTTAAAAGTAACATGAGTAAACTTAGGAAGACAGTGCCATCCTAATAATTTTTAGAAAACCAGCACAGAGTTGAACTACATGTTCCTTATTTTTGCTTGACCTGTAGCATAAGGGTGACCAGCTTTATTCAACACTTCTCTGCCTAGTACAGGGCTCCTGCTGTAGCAGACTGTTTCTCTGCTGGGTGTTTTAATATGTATAGTTTTTATTAGGAATTAGCCTCAGGCTGCTGTGTCAACTCTTTTTTCTCTTCAAGTGACTGGTATGTTCTACTTCTATCTACTGAATAAACATTCAAAGTCATCCAAAAAGTTCCAGCAGACCAAACAGCAATAGGACGGCCTCAGCCCCAAGGCACAAAGAAGACAGGGCAGGAGGCGCTCAGACCGTGTCAAAGTGCTGTGAAGGAAGGGGCAGGTCACTGACCTGCTCTATGTGTAGTTTCCTAGTTTGCTTCTGCTTCTGGTCACATACCTCTGCATTTTTTAAAACATAAACTAGCACTAGCCTGCCACTGACAAAGCAAGAAGGTACATCAAAACACTGAAATGCTGTTTCTATAGAGTTCCATCCAGATGGAGCTTACCATCAGCTAGCTCTGTGTCTTTCATCATCCATACAATTTATTTGATCTATTTTACAGATTTTTATAGCTAGATAACTTTTTTTTTTCCCTAGCACAGAATCCAGATCTTTTTCTCCATACATTTTGCAACAATTGGTCGCTTAGATCCATAGGTATCTCATGATAGCTACAGTTAATACATCAGGGAAGTCTCTCCAGTGTCATGATGAATAACTGGTGTTCTGCACACTGGATTTTCTGCAGGTTTGCATTAGTATACTGGGTTATTTTGTTGTTTACTCACACCAGTGTGCATCTACAACACTCCCAACCACAGACTGGTCTGGAACTGGAAATGTCATTCAGAAGCATGTAAAAAGCAATGCACCAAACTTATTTTAATGCGGCTTTATGTGATGTTTCCAGCTTTTGTCCACTGTACATACACTTGCCCGCGTTTTGCAGAACACTACACAGGTTCAGACTGAAAGTCCATCCAGAGCAATATGCTGCAAGCACTTCCACCTGGTGTACAATACCCAAGAGCATTTCAGTGTTCACCACATTACAGCTGAAGAGGCCACAGACTATCTGTGCAAGACAAAGTGACCTGTGCAAGATAAGGTGATCAGCACCAGCCACAATGACACAAATATGGGCAACAGATTTCATGTAGCTTAACACTGAGAACCTGGGCATGATGGTGCCAGATTAGAGAAGTATCAGAGTTACCCTGGCTTATTTACTCCCACTCGCAGTTGAGAATGCCAGCAAGCTGTGGACATCCCTGCCCTGTGACCACTGTCCGAGACACAGACTGACAGCCAAAGACAGCTGAAGTATGGAAGAATGGCAGGTGTTTAATTTTTTTTCAATAAAATCTTTGCTAAAAAAAAAACAACGAACAAACAAAAAAAACCCCACCACAACTGTCAGGGAAGAAAAAGAACAGGACTAGTGTCCATGTACTTCCACTGAGAAGTCTCCAGTCTGTCTACTGAAACCCTTCAAACCATAGAGACCAAGTTTCTCGAGCTATTTGTACTAACACCATCCCCCTGCCTTATTTTCCTCCAAACAACGTAATGTCCTTTTACGAAATCTTTTTGTCTTTCAAATGGACATTTAAAAAACTGTCCTCCTCTATTTGTATAATAACCTTTGAAAATATCCCCTGTCGATTAGGCTGACTTTTTCAGTCTTGTCTTTCAACCAGACAAATCTAATTCCTTCAGTTCCCCCATAGCTTTTAGATATGCTAATGCAATATATTTTGCAAACAGATATTTTAATTAAACTTTGATTAAAAGTTAGTTGAACCAACGCACTAGCAGCCACATCCCTTAAACTGACAACTGATATGTAGGTGCTTGCAATATTACTTACATTTTAAAATAAAATTCTTTTGTCAAAACTACTGTGAGTTTTCAGCTATACATAGTATTGTATATTACATTTAAGACTAAAATGTATTTTCTGCTGCTTCTACCAAGTGAGGCACCACTCCAGCCACAAACTCAGTGGAGTATAAATACAGGTTCACTTCTGATCAGAATTTGTCCCTGAGACTCTTACACAGCTTCTGGTTTTTACCTACTGTCCTCAAAATTACTAACACTTTTCACAGCCTTCCTTCTTACGTTTGAGATTAACAAAATTATTTTTGTTTGTATCTTGTTTCATACTCGTTTCTAAAAGTGTTCTGTGTACTGTTTTTCTCTGCTAAGATACGTCAGTCTTTTGCTTTTAATTAATTCTTCAAAATTTTCCCATTTTAAACTGCACAGAAAATTTTCTTCTATTTCCCCTGTTTTCATAGGTTTACTGAGACTGATTTCTCCCAGTTAAAAATGTTCCCTTACTAACTTCCTTAAAAACTTCCACTCTTGTCCATGTGGCCATAGGAATTTCACCCAAATTCATGCACCTGACCACTGTTACTGTAGCATCAGTGTTCATTCACATTTTACCCTCCAGCCCTGTTACATCATTGTGACCATCCCCATCTCTCTCTTCGTTAGGGGAGTTTTCATGGCAGGTATTATTATCTTTCATTTGCACAAATCCTCTTTTGTGTGTGTGAAAGCAAGTTAGGGCTCTAAACCTTAATGCTTTTTTCCAATTCATATTTTTATCTGTCTGACTATGTGGTATCTATACATTTAGCTTCCTTTTCTATGCTTTTACTTTTGCAATTTTTATTGTTTTATAATGCTTTGTTCAATATCTTCTACAATCTCTTTTGTTACGTAGCTTAATTTTTATCTCTTTTAACTTCGACTTCTTTCCAGACGACTCCAATCCACTAACTCAGCTGTTTGCTGGTTTGCTTTTCGTATCTCTTATTTAAATCCGTGCTTTGTACTACTTTGTCTATTGGATCCATCTTCCCCTTTCAGATTCTAGGAACAGCCACTGGGACTTTCCTTTCACTTGTTTTTACTTGTTTGCTTGTTTACTTGTTTCATGCCTAAAAGGTCAATTTAACTCCTTTAGCACACTCTAAGTCTTCTAATGACATCCTTATTTTCAGTTAGCTCATGGCCTGCTAAAGAAAGGAGGACATCACATAATCAGACTCAAATCAAACTACAAACCCCATCAGTTTATAATCCAAAAATTCTCTCTCCTACAAGTCAGAATCTCTCACTTCCATAGCCATAATTCTTTGTCCTAAAACTGTCACTCAGTTCTACTTTGTTCAAGCATGAGAAGCACTATGGTACAACACTGCCACACTGCTGGCCAAACAAAATCTTAGTGGTGCTTATTTTCCACGTATGAGACTGAAACATTCAGTGACCATAGCTTCCACATAAATGTAAACCACACTGCATCACACGTTCACTAACTGCATATATACATGCACAGATAACAGGCCGTATCTCACACTCAAGGATTCTTGTCTTCAGAGCAATTCTTAGAGCTACTCTCTTAAACTTATATATATATATATATATATATATAACTGTAAACCTAAGTTAGTCTACCTTGACTACCACCCCCTGGTTTTCCTTAGCAAATGAAGTTCAATATTACCCAGTGCCATTTAGCAGTATTCTGGCTGTGTAAAAGTAACTGGGAGGAGCAGCTCCCTGGGAACGTTGCTTCCAGAAAAGCGCTGTGTTACTCACAAGGTTTTTCCAGTGTGGCTTCAAATCCATCTTCTTCCACTTCATGTTCTTGCTCCTGCCTCTCTAAAGAAGCTCTTTCAAGGGTGTACAGGGAAGAGAAGAGATGCTTTGCAGTCCTTTGGTAAAGTTTTTATTCAGCTAGAGAGGAGTTAACACAGAAGGCTTCTGCCCTTCTCTCCCATCCCAAGGCTGAACACCCAGCCATAGCAGTATCCCTAGACAATAGATCTTTGAGTGCAACCAAACCTACAATCACTATAGGGACTTCTCCCATTAATTTTAATGAGCATAGGAATGAAGGCACCAAGAAGAAAAAAAATGAGGATTAGGTGTCTGGCAAGATCTTTTGCATGCTGGAGGAGCGCTGCCATAGACCGATCTGCTCTTTGCTGTCGTACAGTGACTAACCACTGTGAAAGCAAACAGAAATGCAGACTCGAGGCCATAGTGAGTAACAAGTACAGTGGGATTTTTTCAAGATGTTTCACTTCAAACTATTTATCCTATTACTACTAACAAAGGAATCATGAACTGGAGCAAAACTGAAGTTGACAGTGTCTCGTGTAGCTCTACAGTGACCATATACCAATGCTGTAAAGTAGCAGATTAGTACCACAAGCTGCTGTTTGCTCTATAGCTCCCAAAGGGCTCAGACACAAACAGTGAAACACAGTAGCAGCACCAAGCCTGGATTTTTTTTTTTTTTCTTTATAAAAATTCTGTAAGCTAGATACTCCATTTGTCTCCCACACCTTATTTGTTTAGGCATCAGTGCTACAAAAAAGCAGTGTATTGTGCGTGGATGGCAGAAACAGAGACAAGGTCTGGTTCTGTGAGGTGCAAAATTCCCTCAGCTCCTGGCAGCCCTCTGGAAAGCTCTAAGCATCTTGAAGGCTCACAGACAAATTATTTTAGCATTAATTACAACATCAATGAGAAAATAATACCCAAACGGGAATTTAGGATGATGTCTGCATGGAATGTCTCTCATTATATTTGTATGGATTTTGTATGACAGCAGAACACTTTAAAACCCATCTTGCTTTCAAGCTAGTGCTGAATCTGTGCATTCATGCTAAGCAGCAGGCAGAATCTAATCTGTAAATTAATAAATTTGTCTGAAATTTAAAAATTAAAAAATCATCTAATTTGTAAATACTTATAGCTGCTACACAAGGTTGTCTTTCTTTATGAAGGAATATGAACCAAACATTTGTTTTCCTTTTTTAATTGAGAGCTTATTAAAAGCAAATTTTTCAAGGTTGGATTATGAATATTTTTTCTTGCTTTCTCTTTTGATTTACTAGCTGGTCTTTAATATTTTTTTTATCCTGTTAGATATTGCCATCTCATCACCTTCAGTTCTTAAATAACAAGAGAATGAATGGAGTATTGTGCATAACCAAAACATATGAGCTTGGCCAGAGTGGAATTATTTGTTTTTCGAAGTGAATAAAAAAGAAAATAATTTTTAAAATCTCCCCAAAATAGGGCCAGACGGAAGAGAAGGGAGACACTGGGAGATATGTTTTTTCCAGGAGAGAAAAATAATCCAATTATTATTTTGCAAATGTAGGCCTGATGTTCAAATATCCCTTCACTTTGCAAAGTGTTTTGCTTATTCAGTGATAAAATACTGGATGTCTCTGTGCACAGCTTCATTAGAGATACACGACAGTCACACAAATGCAGCCTTGTTTACATTTGTCCATACATTTGAGAAGAGTTATCAATGTAACTGAGCTGTGAAAAACTTGGTTTTTTGAAGTCGAGAAACTTTTTCTCACAAATGTTAGGACAGAGCTGACAACGTGTAGTATCCGTGCTTGTATAAGTGATAGACGTGCGTGTGTGCACTCCCAGAGCTACAGATCTTTTAAACAGTTTCAGAAGACATGTCTTTTCAGATTTCCTGCCTACTATACCATGTTGCAACAGTACCAGTTGATGGATCAATCCCTGTGGCATTTTGTCATATCACATAAAGCACCAAGTGATAGATGCATTTCAGAATAACATGTCCTAGAGACATAGTTTCCAGAAGCACAAAACAGCTCTTGTCCTACCCGTAGTAGTACACCCTTCAACATATTCCTCCATCCCCAGTTCTTCCTTCAAAAGCAGAAATGTCTCTCAGTTCCACAGATGTTAAATTCTAACCAAGATGGATCAAGCCTGAAAGAATACAAGCAGACAGATACATGTAGTCTAAACCAACTCCTAATTCAGCTGGTCCTTGATTTGCTGCACCTCTTGTGCTTCAGCCCTGGGTTCTCCTGCAGCTCTGATAAAGTACAGTATTACTTTATGCATTTGTATGTCTGCACAGATCTTGTCAGGCTTATGCAGTTTGAACCTCCACAAGCACTTCCCACAGCATTTGGTTAAAGCACTTTAATTTTCACTCATGACACTCCTGCTGTTGTCTCAGATAGACCCCGTCTCCCTTTCATTCACTCTTCAGAAAGCTTAAACATGTCCAAGCTAATCTCAGAGTTGGGTTTTTTAAAATATTTTTTCTATTTCAATATAAGCTGTGTCACTCCGTACAATTGCCACATACTTGTTGTCCACTAGTCATCAAAGGCTGGTCTTGGTACTTGTGAAGGAGGCCCGTGATCCCTAGGAGGATACAAGGGCAGCACCAGGCCAACACAAAGCACTGGAGAGCACTGTGGGGCTGCAGCCAACGTCACAGCCCTGCACAGCTTCTCCCTCTGCCCTGGAAAACCATACATCCCATGGCCACATCAGGTTCAAGCAGCTCATGTTTTTCAGCTGGTTTAGAAGGCTAGAACCCAAACCACTCACCTGCTAGAGTGTATAGGCCTCAGGGAATAAAGTGGGCTCCCAAAGATCATGACAAGTCCTTTGTAGTTCACCTGAAGCTTGTTTTGTGATGCGAATTGCTTTCTTTACCATTACAAAGCAGACATCAGAGACATTCAGATATTCACACCCAAACATTTGGAGTCTGTTTTGATTTAATACTAGCCAGCTGTGTGAGTCCCAAAAGCATGGCATAGTGTTTGTAGCTCATAATTCAGTGTAGAGTAACACCTGCTTTCAGTCTGAAAATAAAACTTCAGCAAATCACCCAGCCATCACAAAGACACAGAGGGAAGTAAAGGCCACCTCCCTTTGTACAGGTTCACAATCTTATCTTTGCCTTGCCAAAACACAATCAATAGAACAAAACACCAAGATTTGGGCCTTTTGTTAATCATTTGACAACCTAAGTCTATAAATTCATTTCCCCATTTCATTCCTTTATTTATCCTGCTGCTCCTAAAGTCCTGAAAGGACAATGAAAACTGGCCTGACTCTGGCTGCCTCTGTCAAATAAAGCTGGCATGGACATGAAGTTACACTTAGCCACCCACCCACACAATTTTAGCTTCCCAGCCATCAAAGCACAATCAAAACTGCATTTTCCTGACTGTCAGTTTCTCTATGCATTTTTTTAGAGCGCAGATGTAATAGGTTTTACAGGGAGTCCCTTTGATTCATGCCAGCCCTGCACATTCTCATTCTGGCCCTAATCTCTCCTTTGTGGCACGCGGACTCAGAGCGGTGGGCATGGATCCCAGAGGACACTGATTACCATCCAAATTCCCTTTTGGAAATGATCCCATCTGGCAACTGCAGAACCCAAAGCTTCGACCTTTGCCCATTGTTCTTCTCCAAAATGAGCAGATTCAACTTCATTACAGATGAAATATTTGCTGTATTTTATGCTTAAAGCTAATTCCAAGGGCTATGTCAAAACACAGAAGCTTTCTCTGCTGACCCTCCTGTAGGGTTTTTTTAATTTTATTTTAAGGATGAATAAAAATTAAGCACTCTAAGCCTTTTTGTTTCAGAATTTGTATGAAGAATTGCTCCCCAAGCTTAAACTTTGTATGTCAAGTTTCATCTGGGAGCAGATTCGTTTTTACAGCTCAGCTATCAGCTCTGCAAACAGGCTATTATTCATGTTCATCTAGGGTCTAACAACATTATTAGCCTCTCAAAAATTTTCCAGGACAGGAAAACACAGGCAGGATCCATTTTAGAGAGGGAGGAAAAATGAAACAGGCCTGAACAGGCCCACAAAAGGCAACCAACAGCTTTGTACAACTAAGCAGTTGGATTAGATTATCATTGTGGGACCCTTCCAACTAAAATATTCCATTCTTCTATTCTATTCTATTCTATTCTATTCTATTCTATTCTATTCTATTCTATTCTATTCTATTCTATTCTATTCTATTCTATTCCATTCCATTCCATTCCATTCCATTCCATTCCATTCCATTCCATTCTTCACCCACAGAGCTGAGAGCAATGCGGTTATCTCCTGTTGCACAGTGCCCACAGTGAGGCTTATATCAAACCCACACGCAGCTCTGCCCTGTGACCTGTCTCCCCATCTGTGGTCACATACACAGGATGCAGATGGTCAGGCTGCTCCGTGACCCACTGCAGAGAACACATGGTATATAGGCCATGGCACTGCCTTGCAACTAGGGAGCATATCAGGTCCTGTGTGCACTGAAGCACCATCAACAGCCCTGTTCCCTATCAGCTGAGACTTTTTTCTTACCATTCAGCCCACCCAGCATATCTAATGCATGGATGGTAATAGGTCTCAATTCATGATTCACTTCGCTCTAAAATAGCCAAAGTGCACAAATGTGACCTTGAGAAAAAGTGTTCAGTCATGTTTCTTGCAGTGGTGGTCATAGTATAAAAGGTTCATGGATAAACATCGCTCTTAAGCAGGGATTATCTGTAAAGCTAGGCTGTGCAAGTAAAAAAAAATTACTGTGCTTTATATGCTTGTGTTATGATCTACTGATCAGCATACACTTGAAAATGAAATATTTTCTTGTATATTCTTAAGAATTTAGTAACCTGAGGTTACTTATCTTTCTGAAACATAAAAAATTGTGGTAATACAAAATCAAAGTTTTCCCTTAACAAACAGAAATCCAATAAATTTCTCTCTTGTATAACCTGCAGTGTGGGGTGGTAATTTCATGGATTTTGTTACATCAGTTTTTCACAATATCAAAATTATTTCCAAATCTGAAAGCATCATATAATGTGTCTGCAAATCAAAACTAATCTTTTGACTTTGACGCAGCAACACTAGTGAGCATTGCGTGGCAATATTTTCAGACAGATGATCCTGATGTCCTTACCATTAGCATCTGAACTGGTTACAGTCCTGCTGGAAAAGTTTGTCTCTCTAGGTAGCTTAAACGACTCTTTACTCAGTCTCTTTATTAAAAATGCAGAAACATAGTATCATCCCTTATCAAAAATTAAACCAGCACGCTTGGCACTCTTATAAAATTTTTAAATTGTCATTGTTCTCATGTTAAGTTAAAGCCCCCATGTTTGCTTTAGACATCTCTGGGAATTCATCCATCTTTAAAGGAAACTCAAAAGGCAAGACAGCATTCCTGTGATTAAATGCAAGAGCAAACAATGAACATAGGAGAACATGGTGGGTTTGTGTTTTGGTTTTGTTGTTGGTTTCGGTTGGTTGGTTGGTTGGTTGGGGGTGGAGGGTGTGGTTTGTTGTTTGTGGTTTTTTTAACCAAGCACACAAGGATTCAGCTGTAAGAGATACCAGTACTTAATAGAATTTATCTTGAAATAAGCCAATGTCTGAGTCCTGCACTGCAGAATGGGAATTTGTCAGTGGACAAAAACTGAGGAGTACCCCTAAAGAAGGCTGAAAAGTACAATTTAAGTTGAATGATAACCTTTTTAAAATTATTGCTGTGAGCAGAACAGCTTATTACTTAATAAGTAATTGCCTACTAAGGCTGTTCATGGCTGTCAGTGGATCCCAAATTCTCTGTCTTCCACTGTATGGGAAATCAGACTGACCATCATCTTCTAACACCTTCCTGTGTCATCAGCATTAATATTTATCTAGGCAGGAGTGAACTTGATATAAATCTATCCTCACAACAGCCTTGTGAGGAACCTGAACACATCACGATTCACTTCCATTTAGCTCAGATCTCTATATAATGCATTGCTCTCTCCCATGTCAAGTCTCCTTGAAATCCTATCAGTTTTAACCAGTATTTGTTTACAAAAACCACTTATGAAACCAGGCAATTCATCCTTAGCACCCGGAGGCTAACCAGATTGCCCTTCTCTCCTTGAAGGTGGATAATTACACAGATTTTTTTGGGTAACAGCAGCATAGAATGTAAATATAAACAAGACTGGTGAGTCCACCATTGAAAAGACCAGTCTGGCATCTCCAGTCACTGCTGATGTGAGGTGCAGGAGCCACCACCATGTTCCTGAGTGACAATGGTACAGCAGGAAAAGCCCAAGTCACCAACAGATCTTTTAGCCCATGCCCAGTATTTTCCATGATTGAATTCTGTTTTCAATTACAGTATTAATAAAATCTATCATGTGAGATACCTGCACAAGGACGACTCTTTATTTTCTTTCTTAGTTTCAGACAAAATAGTTCACTTATTTCAGAGACCTAAAGCAGGGAGAATGTATTGTTCGTCCACACGAAAGAATAGAATAATCCTAGTACCGTTTAACTGAAAAGGCTTCAGATCTTGAAGCTGGGATTTCAAATGGGCCAAAAACCACGTAACTTATTTATTGCACACAAAAACTATGCTATGCTTACATTATAAAGGCTGCTAATCAAGCACATAAAATGGTGTGGTTGCCTGTGAAAAAGTAATTTATGTGCTTCATGCACAGGCACCACGATAGCATTGTAAATGACACTGTCACATATGCTGTTTTCCATAAGACCCTTACCTCATTCAGTGTGCAGAATGAACAACATTCAACTAATGTGTAGCTTTCAATAGTTTATTTTCCCTTCATTATTCACTCTCACCAGGCATTATTTATTTCACACTATTCAGATTCTGCTTTGAAAACAGAATTATTCATTTCTTTTCTGTGGTGCTTATCAGAATAGTATGAATGCTTCAGACATCAATGCATTCATTTTTATAAACTTTCTGAGATGTTAATGTTATAGTTTTTACTGTTTTTATGGAATATGAACTGAACAAGAAGTACCAGCTAAACTTGAGTACACACGATCCTTGCATCACTGGCTGTGTGCTCTTCACTTTCTGCAACAGGAAAGGCTTTGATGCTCTTTCACTATGATTGTTGATTTCACCCCAGAGTACACTTCATTATGCTGGTTTTTAAATGAAGCAAAGCAAAAAGTGAAGCAAAAAACATAGTATGGAATATTAACAAAGAAGATTAGTTTGGAAGACTAACAAAATTCAATTGTGTAAAATAACTGAATTAAGACTGCACTGGAAACATAGGAAAGCTCAACTTCTGTGAACTTAACTTTGTCGTTTTAACACTCCTTTGTCATAGCTTTTCTAAACAAATTTATGTAAAGTCTGTGCTCATTTTTAGCACAAACCATAGGTTCAGCTGTTACTTACTCAGACTCTCGGTCAGACAGCTTGCTTTGCAGTTGTCAGACTGTAAGACAAAGAGGGAGGATGAGTGCCCAGCTTGACTTAAAGGATCCCATGATTGCAATTAAACCCTGCTCAGCTAGAGCAGACCATGGTCACAGCACAGAGAGTCGTAGAAGGTTTCAGCAGTGATGATCTGGCAAGATGTTTTGGACCCAATCCGTATAGTTGTTGGGCTCTCAGCATGTGGGTGATTATCCACAGGAAAATTCAAACACGTAAAACTAACACTCCGGCCAGACTTTGAATGGTGCCAGAAATATGCTGGTCCCTCAATGCCTCTACAGCTTATGGCTGTCTCTGGATCCTGCTGTCCTCTCTGTTCCTGGGCTGAAAACAGAAACAGAGTACTTGAGTAACAAGTAGGTTTGAGAGACTAAAATGTTTTTTTATGATGAATTCTAAGATTGTTCTGCTTGTTGGTAAATCAAGTCAGTCTTCAGCATGAGTCTTCTCATTATACAGTCCATCTTAATACCCAACCACAGGGAAGTTTTGATCGCATAAATGGCAGATGTGCCTTGGTTATGATGGCTGAGAACTCATTTTGATGAGGAGAAGATGAGACTGATGCAACAAACACCAAGATTAGTCCTCCTTGTAGGAGACTATCTGATGAGCTGAATAGCTTTTACAGAAAAGGTACATCTGGGTGCATCTTGAGAAGTGTCCTAGGCTGCTGGAGAGGAAAGCCTCCAACTAAGCTTGTATTATACACCCACCCACCACCATCGTCTCAAACTAGTTCATCATAAAGTAGCACATGGGCAACCAAAGCACTGCTCAGAAATGCCAGATAATTTCCTCTTTGCCTATCTATTGGAGGGCTCCTGTTGGAAAACACAACAGCAGCTTTGAGCTTGCTCCAAATAGCTCTTGTTCAGAGATATGAAGTTTCAAAACAGAAGAGGGGGGAGAAGAAACCCAAACCCATCGATAGCCCTTCCCTATATGGCACAGGAGTCATTTAAACTAATCACACCAGCAAAGCTTAGACTTCAAAGCCTGGAGGATTCTCATCACTTCACTAGTTACTCTTTCAGAAATACCTTTCATATTCCATGAGAAAGAAAATGAATTCTGGATGCATCCTTCTGCACAGCACAGATACAGGCAGTTGTGCATATGAGCACACGACAAAGGGACGTGGAGCACCAGGAAATCGCACTTACATTAATGGAAGCATTACTGTGCTGTGATGCGATATTCCTGGCCAGTAGCTGGCATGCAGCGCAATAAGGAAACACACAGCAGGGCATCTTATTAGGCAGGTTGTGTTGTTGCTTAAGAAGTACTGCAGCACAAAAAGCAACATCCCGGTCTGGGCTTCCTTAAACCGCTGCTTGTGCTTCTCCTAGGATATGTGATTTTGTCCTGACTGAGCTCTCTACAGAACTGTTATGATTTCCATGGAGGTGGTGAACAATCAGACTCCTTATTCAAAACTGTGCAGACTAACGTACCTGTCCAGTGATAATACAGTATATGCTTCCCTGGGACAATATCTGTTTGCGCAGATGTTGACCTGCTTGTTCAAATAAGAACTGATTTAGATCCAATGATTTTTTTTTTTTTCACACAAGGATTAGCTTCTCTGGGCATAGGATTAGCTAAAAATCAATTGCATGCTGTGAAAGACAGAGGTACTCAATGACGATTACTTATTCTCCTAACGGAATGGATTCAGCCATCTATGTATTTCCTCTTTTCACAAAAGAGAGCAAAAGCTTCTCTGTGTTATTGTATTTCTTATTAGTGAGTCTGAACGATCACATTCTTTTCTATAATATTGATGCTTTCTTGCTGACACATTCCCTCCGCTCTCCATGATTATTTCTTTTAGATACTCTTTTTTATTGAATATAGTCATCATTAACACAACCAGAGAACTATCTGTTACAGCCATGGAACAAGGAGCATTTCAAAATCATATTGCTGGCTCAAATTAATTTAGATCACCTGAAACAATAAGTTATCCTCAGCAGGCAGCTGATTTGAGGATATCACTTCTGCACTGGGCCAGGCAAGAATCTACATAGCACAGTATCCTCCTTCCAGCTGTGGTCAGCAGCAGATGCTTGGGGAAAGAACATATCCTGTGCGGTATAGGCTTCGATGAAACAACACTTCAGGGAATTATGGGTCTACAGGTTTTCTCTAGACCATTATAAGCACTATCACCAGTGGATTTACTTTGAAGTAGAAACTGTTAATTTATGTAATGTTAGATAATAACTAATACTAGAAAAGCACCTGAACTACAGAAAGTCTTTGCTCCCTAGCTGGTATTATAATAACAACATTGTTTTTGGAAGATTCTGGACCACTGTGCAAGAGGTTGAGAAGAATATCCGTCATCACTGTCCACACTACCTGTGTTTGATAAGGAAAGCATGTACAGTTTTCAGGACTTCCCAGTACCACTCATGAACAGAACACATGCTTACAGAGAGATTTATAAAATTAAAGATGATTTACTGTTTTGTTGTCATATAAGTCCCCAAAAGTCACAGTGAGGGATGAAGCTGGGTGAATGCAGGAGGCTTATAGCAAGAACTGAAACTGATGATGTCGCTGTGGACTACACAACCCATTTGATACGCTATGCAGAAAGCATTGTGGCTGCCGTGCAAATCTTAGAGCTCGAGTGCAGGAAAATAAGGATACAACTAAAGCAGGATAGATCATTTAGGCAGCAGGAGAAAAGAAAAACATAATACCTTGGA
Source organism: Patagioenas fasciata (assembly GCF_037038585.1). Taxonomy (NCBI): domain Eukaryota; kingdom Metazoa; phylum Chordata; class Aves; order Columbiformes; family Columbidae; genus Patagioenas; species Patagioenas fasciata. The sequence goes on along the minus strand of NC_092525.1, from coordinate 21,867,635 downwards.
TATTACTTAAGAACCATTTCCTTTCAGTTGACATCCCAGAAATTCAGTGTAAATCCATGCCACTGAAGCATATCTGACTTAGGAATAACCTGCTGTTACAGACCTACTAAGAAACAGCAGTACACAATTTATTGGAGTTATTTCAGTCCAAGGAAATGAAGCTCTGCATTGTACACATCAAGATTTAGCTCAGTTTGAATGATTCGGCTGTTAACAGGTACTCTTGTGTTATGCTTTGACCTCAGCTGGCAACTAAGCACCACACAGCCGCTTGCTCCGTCCTCCCGGTGTGATGGGGAGAGAATCAGAGGGGTGAAAGTGAGAAAACTCATGGGTTGAAATAAAGGCAACTTAATAGGTAATGCAAAGCTACGCACAAAAGCAAAACAAACCAAGGGATTCATTCACCACTTCCCATGGGTGGGCAGGTGTTCAGCCATCTCCAGGACAGCCAGGTTCCATCACGTGTAACAGTTACTTTGGAGGACAAATGCCATAACTCTGAACATCCCCTCCTTCCTCCTTCTTCCCCCAGCTTTGTATACTGAGCACGGCATCATGTGGTGCGGAATATCCCTTTGGTTAGTTGGGCTCAGCTGTCCTGGCTGTGTCTCCTTCCAACCTTTTGTGCACTTCCCACCTTCTCACTGACAGGTCAGTATTTGAAGGTGAAAAGTCCTTGATTGCTTAGCAACAACTAAAACACCAATGTGTTCAACATCATGCTCATACTAAATCCAAAACACAGAACTATAGCAACTACTGGGAAGAAAACTAACTCTATCCCATCTGAAAACAGAACCTCTTGCCAATGACAATGTCAGCTGCTGCACCAGGTTTCCTAATACCATGGCACAGAAAACACCTTTCAAATCCATATGCCAGCACCACTCTCAGGAATGGAACAGCACAGGATCTGCAGTGAAAAGACAAGGGCTTTTGCTTCAGATACTCCAGATATCAGGCCGCGTCTGAGCACACTCTTTAGCTGGCATTCGGCTGGCAGGCCTGGCTGCAGCTCTGAAAAAGTTGTTCCTGCTCTGCAAGCTACACTATATTACCAATCCAATGGCTTCATGGATGGTAGACTTGTTTGTTTGAACCATAGTGGAGCACTGATTTATAACCAAAAGTCTGAATGACAAATTAACCCCTTTAAAATGATTCTTTATGAAACTGAAAGAACAGTCGTCCAGAAACACAGAGGATTCTGATTAGCACATCTCTGATGAAGTTGCAGCAAGCTGTTTTAGTTATCCTCCTTTCCCTGCTTTATCATCCTTTCCATTTAATAATGGTCTAGATCTCATTTATATGGGGTGGGCATGTCAAGAGGCTTTACTGCATTAAATTAGAAACTGTATTTCCATATTATCTGTGACATTCAGATGCACCTCTATTGATATTTTTTCCTTGGTTAATTAAGCACTGACTGGTGTATTAGCTCACATCCTGGCCTTCCTCTCAGAGGTGAGAGAAGCTCTACATTCTCTCTGGGAGCTTATACATCAGCTGTGATAATAAGTGTGTAATTTCTTTTTGCTATACCTTTTGGAGAGTCTGTCTTCTGTCCTGTATTCACACAGCTATATTTAGTATTTCCTTATTTCCACAACATTATGTAATCTGCACCAAATTTTTGTTCTTTGAGGAATCACAGGACAGTTGAGGTGGGAAGGAACCTCTGGAGATCACCTGTTCCAACCCCCTGCTCAGAGCAGAGCCAGCTAGAGCGAGTTGTCCTGGACTATGTCCAGTCAGGTTCCGAGTATCTCAAAGGATGGAGACACCACAGCCACTCTGGTTACCTGTTCCAGTGTTCCACCAGCTCATAGTAAAAAGGGTTCTTACATCCCTGTTGAATTTCCCACATTTCAATTTGTGCTCATTGTCTCTTTCCCTGTCACTGGGAACCAGTGAGAAGAGCCTGTGTCTGTCCTCCTTCCACACCAAGCTGCTTTTTTAAACAAACAAACAAACAAAATCCCCAAGCCTCAAAAGCAGATTAAATAGAACTTGCATTCTATCCTCAAAAAACATCTCTGATGATGTGACTAGCTCCTGGGTACCTGGGTGTCTAACTTTAAGCCTCTGAATATCATACATATTTGTGTGCTTTAAAATGCAAAGTCTGGTTGGGTATCAGGAGTCCAGGTAAAGTTTAGTATCTCGGTACTCATGGTTCCAACATGTCCTAAGGTTATATTACAGAAGATGATTGGAAATGCCTTTTGTGTGCCTTATAGTTTCATTAGTAAAATTACATGGCACTGTGAATCTCCAACAAGTACCTTCCACAGAATTAGTGACATATTCCAGTGTCTTCTAAGGAGAAATCACTGTCACCTGGGAACATTGCAAAAAGAGCTATTGTCCATAATGCACTATGCAATTTTCCTAAAGAGCTGAAAAAACTCATGCTGATCACCATTTGTTGAGGTGCCAGGTGGCATCAGATGTTAATAACACCCATAGATAGTAATACCAGCTATAGCATCTCCTGAGGGGATGCAAGTACATAGCTGCCCCTCACACTTGCAGCTAAGACACCTGGCATTAGACTGAGCTCACCTGTCACAGTGCTTTAGAGGCAGTTAAAACAATGATAGCCAGGGAGGAGCACCTTATGAAAGCTAGGATGAGTCACCTTTCTTACGGCGCAATTGAGCTATATGTGAACCACAAGACAATAATATTCAGCTATGGATGTCTTCAATAGTTATATTTAAAGGATTAAAGCTGAAGTTCTCAACAGTGTTTGGGACAGATAGGAATGCTGATATGTGTATGAAGAGCCTTGCAAGGTAAGGCAGTGTCAGGGCACTGCATGGACTGCTCCCGTGCTGCACAGGTCTGCAGTGATAAGAGAGTGGAAGAGTCCCTGTCTTCTCATCCAAAAGCTCTCTGACTAAAGAGAGCACGACTGATCCACCTGCCATACAGCATCTCAAATTACTCATAAGAATTCCTATAAAGAGGCATAAAGTATTATTAATAATGCTTTTGTAACATAATGGCTAAGATCCAAAGGCATTATAGCATTAATGCTTTATGATTTCCCTGGCACTTAATGAGGTTATTACTGTATACTGATAAACTGATCTCTGTTAGACCCCAAAGGGGTTTGTATCAAGATGTCAGCAGTGAAATGACCATGCAAGTGGCCTTGCTGTATAACAAGTTTGATTTTTTTCACACAAGTCAATGAAGCACAGAGGGACTGTCATAGCCCTTTGTTTGAAAACAGCAGCAATAGGGCAGAATACATACACAGCTTCACAAAGCTTTAATCAGTTGCTCACAGCATTTAATTACTATCTATTATTTTATGTTTTTGATAAAGTATTCAATTGAACTAAATCCTGAGCATCACTTTTAGCCATTGTTATCCAGTTTGGATGTAGAAAAATGCATAAGCAAGTACACAATCTCAACATACTTCAGCACAATTTATGGCTCCAGGGATGTAAGTTCCAGGAACAATTTAATAGAAAATAAACATGACTATCAATAGAAATGATAGAGAAGTGGGATGATAACGCAATATGACTATCACACAAAATACCTAATGGAATAATAAAGTATCTATTCTTCTCACCCAGCTACTTAGATCTAAAATCTTTTTGTCCTCTGTGCTAATAATTGCTACGGTTTGCCTGCCTGTCCCCTTGAAGAGCAGAGAATGAGACTTTTATTACTCGTGGTTTTCCCAGACTTGTACAAAATGGTAGGTTACAGAACACACATTTACAGCGATGCCATAAGCAAAGGAATGGAGGAGATGGAAAGATTAAACCACCACATAACACATTAAGAAGCAGTCATGTAAAGGCAAACAGTCCAGAATAGAGCACCCATTACTTCTACTGTCAGAGCTATTGATAAACTGAAAAATGAAAGAGTTCTGAAGGAGGAAAAAAGACCATATGACTGGCAAGCTCTTAACAGAGATTATAATTACATAGCTCTGCGATGAGATATTCAGCAATGAATGTGCTTGAAGTTATGATTTTATTGGCAACAAATGGCAACAAAAAATAACACTAATAAAACACACATAGGAGACTTCAAGATAATTTTTATCTGTCCTATGAAAAGCGATATGGAAAAACTGCTCAGGACATAAGGTTGTAGTGTTTAAAACTCTGGATGAAGTATTCACTATTATCAATCATGCAAAAATCGCTGTGGTCTCTTTCCTATGAATTTATGGAAAGATATCTCAGAAGAGCTTAGAAACTACAAAGAAATGACTACGTCTGCAAGTCCAGTAAACTGGAAATGTATCCCTCCTCCTTTCTCGCCTCCCCACCGCTTCCCCGAGAAAAGGGGAGAACTCATTTTTGCATTCCTGGCTTCCTTGCCCTGGTCATCTGCTGGTGTGGCTGCAGGAGCTGAGAGATGCCTGAAGTTTTCAAGTAGTGTATACAGGAAAGTAGCTAGAGCAATGTTCTCTGCCATGGCCTGATCAATAAAATCTGAGGGAATCATCAGTGAGCAACCAGAGATGGCTTCAGCATGGAAGGCTGCATAAATAGCATCACAGAAAACTGCACAGATTTAAGATTGCCCTTGATTAATTTGAAATATTTCAAAATTCTTGAAAGCAAGATCCTTTGAATGTGAAGGGCATTGTTGTTAGAACAGAGCACTGCTAGCAGTTTATTACATTTAGTCACCTGTAGTTGTAAAAAAAATTGTATCTTTACATCTCAGTACATCCTTCTATGTAAATAAACGATGAGACAAGTGTGGGTACCCCTGCCAGGGTACAGAAAGCCAGCAGAGCCAAGCAGTTCATTCAACATTCCACAACCTGTTCCTTACGCAGCCACAGCTGGTAACCTCATCGTGGCACACACGAGGATGGCACACTCCCCTCTGCTGTCTCACTTCAAAAAACATAAAGGCTGAGGTTGCCTGGGATTTTTTGGAGCTTTTGGTGTTTGTCCCACATGAGCACTGTTCAGTGCTCACCATCATCTGCCTCAGTTGCAATTGCCCATTGCCACCATGAGCCAGATGATGGCTGCATGTGCCATTCCTTCATGTTTGTCTTCAGGACCATCACTAAATCACTCTCTTTTTCTCCTTTTTCTCCTTTTTCTTCTTTTTCTTCCTTTTTTTCTTTTTCTTTTTCATTTTTCTTCTTTTTCTTCTTCCTTTTTCTCCTTTCTCTTGTTAGTGTGGCATGTATATTCTCTAGTTTTATTTGAATACTCTTAAAAGAGCAAGCGCTCTTTTAAATATAATAATGTTAGTTGCAACTATGTACTTTTGTTTAAAAGTCATCCAGATGTACAGTAATCACAGCAGTCATTTTTAAGAAATTTAAATCAGAAATAAATCAGTTACATCTTTCTGCCTTTAGCTGTTACTTGATAAGTGAACACATGCCTTTGTCAGCCTTTTGCTGTTGCTAACCATAATTTCACAGACCACATGAATTCTGTCTTAGTACTTCACCCTTCCACACCAACCTGCTGATCTCTTCATACATGTAAGTAGAGCAGGTATAATTTTCAGTTGGTCCAGCTCTTCAGATGTGCACCAGCTCTGGGTTTCAGCAGACAGCTCCTCTCTGTTTGCCAGGCAACAGCCCCTGCACATCCTTGAAAGCTTTTCAGGATTCTAACAGAGACACTTGTTAGCCAGGCCCATTCTGAAACTGCATATGAATTGATGCTTCAATGAGGCATTGGGCCAGGGAATTCAAGATGCTTTTCCTTATACACCCGTCTAGAAAATTAAGATTTCCTTAGTTCAAGCCGTAAGACAGCTCTAACAGAAGGTGGGAGACAATACCAGGATCCTTTATGTCAATCATCCATTTGGAATCTGCTCAGAGGCAGATTTTTTTTTTTCCTTTTGTCTTTTCCTTTAAAGGCCTTTATTTCCCATCCTTTCATCCATTTCTTTTTTCTTTGGTTCCCAGTATTTTGGGCTGCTATAGCAGGATATTAGTCTCTCACAGAAAATGCTGCTAATTAGTTTATTTCTGTATTCATCACAAGATCACCCTTGCAGGGTGTAACCCAGCTATCAGGCTGTTTAGAAGAAATCCTGCTCACCTCAATGTCTGCAACATGTTTGTACTGATCTGTCTTGTGTTTTCTTCATAATTTATAAAAATAAAGTATTAAACCAGACTTTTCTCCTTCTGTGGTTTATCTCAAGACCAGATATTACCATCCTTACTCATACAGAATGGTCACTTATGACATACATTCTTTAATTGATTTCAGTGGGACTTCTTATGCAGTGTGCATGGCAAAATCTGGCTTCATAAGCATAAACAAATGTCCTTGTCCGTCGAGCAAGAAAGGGCTTCAAAAGAAAGATTCTTTATGTTCAGAAAAAGACCCCTACATTCATTCCAGAAAATGAATATTCCAGCACTAGAGGGACCCCGGCTTCTAACATACAGAACCAAGATGCCAGTTATGTTTCAGTATAAGAACTGAAAAAATTTAATGCCACTATTTCACCCAATGCAACAGCCTCACATCCTTACCCTGCTCAATTCACCTTTATATTATTATTGTCCATTTTTTTTAATAGTTCTGCCACTCCATTCTAACTTAATTAAAAGTTTAAATCCCTCCTCAATCCCACAGACATCCAAGCCTTTTGAAAGCTAAAGACTGCTTTAAAGTGTCATTGATGTTTAACCTACCCATCAGTAAATATGGTAGGACCCATGTTATAGCTCCACTGTCAATTCATAGCTTTTGTGGTACAATAATAACACAGGTCACTGTTCGCTACACAGATTCCTTACAAATAAATACCTTCAAATAGAATTCAGACCTAAAGAACCACAGGAAACATTATCTGAACCTTGAAGAACAAACTAAAAAAATCCTGATCATTTTTGGCTTCTGTCCATCAACCAGAAGCAGTCTGGGGTCATCAGAGCAGCTGGCCCTGTGGACACCTTTTGCAGCAGATTTGGTATTCTAGCCCCCTTTAGATGAAAGCTCAGACTGGAATTTGTTGCCACTGTAGCTTTCCCCAAATAAAAGCTCTTGAGGCAAGCAAGGGCTGCAGTTCTTACACCTCAACTAAACAGGGAAAGGCTTTTCTACTATAACAACCCAGTTGTTTTCACAAATTTCCAATTCTGTTTACCAGTTAGGTAGAAGGTGTACGTCACGCTGAGATAGGGGTGGAGAGATAAAGAAAAATGGGGATGGCTGAATTAGCAGGGTAAAATTCTCATCTTTTGCATGCTTCAGCATCCATATCTCTGAGCAACAGGAATGAAGATGTAGAGTCAATAAGAGAGGTACTGCTGCAGTCTGTGTGCTTCCCAAGCCCAAGGCTACTGATAAGCGTATTTGTATTGATTGCAAAACAGTATATTCCAGGATTTCAGTTCTGAAGTTTCCTCCCAAGCAAAAGTAAAATATAAAAAATAGCTTCAGATCAAATGAGGGAGGAGGGAGCTGGAAATGCCTGCTGAGTTGCACACAGGATGGGTTAGATCATGCCCACACCACACGTAGCACTGTGCAGGCTCAGTTAAGGTTTGGTTTGCCACACGTCCCTCAGCTCAGCACCAAATGCTGCTGCAGTGGGGCTGCAGAACAGCTGCACAAACGTCTGGTAGGCCAGAGGCAGGCAGGAAAGGCAACCTCTGAACCTTCTGTCTGCTGAGCAGCTTACCAGGAGCTCCACAGCACAGGACTCAGCTGTGGAAGGCACTAGGACAGAAGGCAGCCCAGGCATGCTGGCACCTTCGTGGGAACTGGGAGTCCAGGAGTTGAATGCATGGAGGTGAGTCTCGGGAAATCAGCTACAGATGTACCAGCACTTATCTGCACTGTGCCCCCCCTGAGTAAAGTGCTCCCTGGAGGCAACATCGGCCTAAATGTCACTCTGGTTTACCCTGCTCTGCTCTTGGATTCCCAAGAAAACATAAAGAAAGAAGTACTGAGCTTGCTGTGGAACATCCAGATGCAGGTTCCTGTTAAATCACAATTGTTTTGTGCAAACCCAAAAAAGAGAGAGAAAGGACAATTCACTGTCAGTTAAGTTTCTATCTCTTCACCTGTAAAGTCCTACAAGGGAGGTCACAAAGTAGGCAACGTAAATAAAAAGATAAATTATCTTATTCTAAGAGGTCAGTACAGCCTGTCTGTGCACCATCACCTGTGCAATGACAGAGGCAGAGAGCAAGTGCTGGCACACAGACACTGCTGAGATGCTTTACAGCATATTGAGGCTTCCTGACAATGCAAAAATACTCTGGAAGTTGTTTCCAATCATTCTGCCTTTCTGTTCTGAACTGAAACAGAGGATTTGGCTCAAAAAATAACAGTTACATGGAAGTGCTGAGATAAATACCAGGGTAATAAGCTCAGTATCATTAAAACCTGTGAAGTAGATGAGGAATACTCACATAAAGACCGTAACAGATTTAAAGAATTAGAAATCTATTAGGTCAAAGTAATGTCAGCCAAGATTTTGCAGAACTTAGCAATAATTTTAGAATAGTTATAGCCATCATGTTAGAATAAAAGTAAAATAAAAAAATAGAAGACTAATTTGTGACAGCTTAAAAAAATTTAAAGGATGGTCACTCAGTGCTTCGCTAAATCATATGACTTTTGCAGACTCGCCTTTCATGCATGCAGCCTTATCTCACAAAGCATTTGGAAGACATTTGGAGGGATTTTCAGATGCATTCTGGATGGGGAGGGAGCTGCCAAATTTAACAAGAGTGGAAAAAATTAGTAGAGGGCACATTTCAATAGCCTTGATCAAGGTTAGCTCTTTTACCCACAATTCAAGGTAATGTTCTGTATTTCCCCGTGTCATATTATACCAGAGAAGTGCCAATCTCTGGAAAAAATCAAGAAAAAAACAATATTAAACTTTTCCCAAGCAGCTTCTTCCTTCACAGATTCCTGGACAAATTCTTTAAGGCTCAAAAAAGTGCTTGCTGGTTATCTCCAAACTCATAAATGCTTCCAGAAACCTACAGCTATGTCTTTTTACAAATATGTATCGTGAAAATACTTTAAACTTATTATTTTTTTTCTATTATTTATTTCTTCAGCACCAACAACATACACATAAGTTGACTCACAGAACATTGAACAAGGTAACATGGAGTCTTGATACTTACTGGTGATGATGAGATTTTTTTCTCTCTAGATTAATTTTTATTTCATGCTTCTGAGTTTTGAGCGTTACCATTGGGTTTGAGCTTCAAAGCAGCCTGGGAAGGAATAGGACGTTTGCCACACATTTTAGCACCAGAGGCAGCTGCTTCTACTATCTACTGGCTAGACCCTGTTTTACAACACATGGTACAAAGAGCAAAATAAATTAAAACATTTCATATGGAAGACAGCATTGAGGACTTGTGTGGTGATGGATGACAAAACATTAATTAGATATGGCAAGCTATCCAGGGGAATAACAGACAAAGAACAGGCAAAACCTGGTTGTCCTTCCTGGCTTTGAACTAATGACACATAAAACAGGAGCTTACTGCATTCCAAACCAAAGTCACAAATAATTTGACACTTCTCAGATGACTGCTGATTTTGCCAGACATTGAAGGGCAGTGAAAAGTTTTCCCTAATGACAGAAGTGGCATAACTGCAACTGGTACTATAATTCAGGCTTGAAGTCCTAGAATCAAATTATTTGAAAGTCTTTTCAGTTATAGCTTTTTTCCTGCCTAAGCAATTATTGAACACCACCACCACTATATTTCTTTTATAGTTTATAAATATTTTATATTTATATTTCTTTTGTGTATTTCTTTCCTGCCAACTCCTCCTTTGCAGAAAGCAGCAAAAGATGAGCCTTTCATGAGAAAAGTGTGCAAGTTGCTAAGATTAGTATCATTATTTGTTGATCTTTTTTTCTCAGCAAATTTGGAAACTAGCACAGTAAATATAACACAAGCAAGCAAGCGAGGTGCATTAAAGAACTAAATAATTTTAATCAGTGTGACTAGATTAAACAGCTTCTTAAATATTTCAATGTGGCAATCCTTTAGAAAGTGTTTATGACAAGCTTATAACAGTGCCAGGCAAAAGACAAAGTGGAATCTCTCCAGGCTCATCCATATTTAAATGTGTGTGCTCAGTGCAAACATGGCTTAGGGAGAAGTGATGACATCTCCAAACTTACGATAGGTGGCAGGCCAGAATGCTGGCAGAAGCAACCAGGAGAAATAAAGGACATAAACAGGGAAGCTGACAGCAAGGAATCATTTAAAAGTGTAAAAGAGCTAAGGAGAGAAAAACACAAAAACAATGCAAGTCCTGCTGTCCAGGATGGGCTATAGGTTGCAGTATTATACCAGACTTCTTGCAAAATTTTTACTTGCCTTTTGAATATGGTGAGAAGCTAAAACGAATAAAAGACATTAGCTATAAAACAATTTGGTTGTCAAAATTGCAAACAAACTATTCAAGGAGTAAGAAGGGGGAAAAAAAAATCTGAGATGCAAGAAGACGGCCAAATATTTCAGAAACATGAAGAGCTTCAAGCTGCCAGGAATGAGAGGAAGACTATGGGCATGGATCAAGCCCTCAAGAACAGTAGCCTAAGTGAAAAAGAAATGGGAAAAGAAAACATTTCCCACATTTTTTTCTTTCTGAATTATTCCAGGTGCCGTGTCTTTTTGAGGTGGAAACCTCTTCACTGGCTGCAGACAGCTGACAAAGGGCAGCTCTGGACACCCTGCCTGTGTGGCACAGACGACTTGAAGAGTCATTGTAGGGAAGTAGGTGTCCCCAAATTGCTGGAGGCTCAGGTTGGCAGGGTACACATGCCAGCCCTTCTGCCTTTCATTTCAGGCCAGTAAGTTAGTTACAGGAACAAAGTACAGCTCATATCTTCTGCCAACTCAATTTATTCTCTCCATCTGGACCATAGTCCAGCATTACAATGTAAGATTAGCCTTTTCCAAGATACCCATCTGCAGAACATAAGCTATCAAAAGTTGAAGCTCCATTCTGTCTCCAGCTCCTCCCACTTTTAAACACCGACAAAACCTCAAATTTTCCACTCTATCATCTTGCAAATAGCCAGTAGATGATTACATTTTTCTCTTCTTCTTCTGCCAATAAGACCACTGCTGAGTTTCAGTCTCACAGGGTCCCTTTAGGATATCAGCAGATATCACGTCTGGAGGTAGATAGAGCAACACAGAGACAAATGAGTATGTCTGAAGCTGGAGTTGGCAGACTGTAATGTCAGGAAACAGTTATCATTGCAAGTCCCACTCAAGAAGTCACATCTGAAATCGCCAAGAAATGGAATTTGCTTAACATGACCATTTAATAGAGGGCTGAAGTCCTGTTAACAGTGTCAGCACTAAGGATGAGAATGACCACAAAGCACCAAGCACTCATGCCAGCAGCTGACCTATATACAGGGGAACTGCCACATCAGTCATGTGGGTTTGGATCTGCCTGTATAATTGAAGAGGAACATGGAGCTTTGTCATATAAGCAACGACATACGAGATGAATATGTGCCTCAAGGAAGAAGGGGAGAGGCCAAGCAAATAGAGCAGGAAAAGAGGCAAAAAAGCAGGAGGGGACTACCAAATTTGACTGTATTTCCGCTCCTCGGTATTTCCTTACTGCCAATACTTGGCAAAAATGTTCTGCAGAGCTTTCGCTCCTCTGCTTTGTCAGTTATAACATAAATTCAATGACCTCACAACCCAAAGAGAAAACTATAAACATGCCAACAGTGGCATTTTCGATTTAAATCCACATAAACTTTTAAGAAGAAAAAAAAAAGCAAACAACTTCTGAACTCGCCTGACCTCTAGGTTTTGGGTTTCTTAGTTTGTTTGTGTTTTTGTTTGTTTTGTTTTGTTTGTTTGTTTGCTGTTTGTTTGTTTTTGTTTGTTTGGGTTTTTAAAAGACTAATTAAGGTTTTAGGTCAGAAAAACCTGAATGCCCAGTATTTGATTAGCATTAGGTACATGACCAGACAGCATCGTATCCATTAATAACCTGTGGTTTGGGAGTTACAGTTGTAGGCTGTCCACTGATAGCATTTGTGGATTGTCACCCTCAGGAATTACATTTTCTTTAGTATGAAAACTCTCTCTGTAAATTGTTGTATAATCCCAATTCTGTTTTTGAAAAACTGAATGCAAGAAGAGCTGTTCCCCATGGTACTGCTACCTTAAAAGCAGATTAGTTTTAATATATGTAGACACTGATGACTTCTTTTGTAACACCGTATGCACAAAAAACTTTTTTTTGTCCATGCCAATATCCCAATTTGCATGCTTTCTGTCACATCAAATGAAACTGCTCATTGGAAATTGGGACATAAGCTACCGCTTGCATTCATGAATATGTGCCGCCTGCTTTCATCTAGCACTTGACATTCTAATGTGCTCCTGAGCAGTTCTGCAGGTGAAAAGGCCAGTCATTATCAGCAGCCATAGAAGATAAGCAATACATGGAAAAAGCTTATCTGGATCCAACGATTTTCAGCTTTATCAAGTTTTTCACACGATTCAATCCTCAAAAATAAACCTGGAAGAAGCTTCTCTCCCTCTCTGCTGCTGGAGATGGATCTCTGCATATTCACAGCAACCTCAACAAAGGATTTCTGTACTGCAATTCCATTCTTTCCTGCATTCCACTTTACACAATAAGATGGTGATTCTGCCATAGTGACTACAAGGGGCTTCAATTTGTTAAAAGGTGCTTCAGCATGACAAGACTCAGAATAGCATGTGAGCACCGGTGTCTCTTCACAGCCACTCCACACCAGCATTAAACACTTTGAACTGTCAGTGTAACAATAAAACTAATGCCGTACCTCTTAAAGTGACCCACTGAAATAATTTGGGCAGTCTAACATCATGATTTATTTATTTGCATTTTCTCTCCAAATACACACCAAACATAGCTACAGAAGTGTATGAAGCACTCTTCCCTTCCTGGTTAAAATGTATATTCTCTCATAGCTTCCAAGTTTCAAAGAAACAGCCTCGTTACAATTCTGTGGAAATTGAAAAGTTTCCCCAGCAGATCGGTCACATTGATTTTGCTTGCATGATGAACATAGATCTGGGTTAGAGCCCTGGGCTCTATGCCACCACGCTGGCTGTCATGTGTGTCTGATCAACTGCCTGGTCTGCAGGCTCACATTATATTTAGCTTAATCAATGGGCTCAGTCATCTCAAAGGACTCTGTTTCTGCTGAGAAATTACCTGGTAAGAAATATCTGTTCATTTTCACATGGGATCATGGTCCAATGGAAGACTGGCAAAACTCCTGCTGATTTCAGAGAATTCAAAGTCAACCTACCAGCAGTTTAGCCAAAGAGATTTTGATTTTATTTTTAAATCTAGGAGATTCAATTTTACACCCAGTTTTTAAGTTTTACCTTTCTTTTCCTCAGCACTTTATTCTTTCCATTGTCATTGTCATCGTCATTGTTGTTCCCTGCCCTGGTATTGGTTTTCCAAGGAAACTCATTCATCTCGATATCTGTGGGACTGACAGAGCTCATCACCAGCTTGCAGAAATGATGGAGATAAACAACATGCAGTTTATTCAGATTAATGGGTGCGATGACAATGAGCTCATGACAGAAGCAAACAAAAGGTCTTTACAAGGTAGTGATGACTATCACTGTGATGAAGTATGAGCGATTTTTACAGACTGGAAATTGGCAATAAAAAGATTCACTGTGTGCTAAAGGGATCTATTTATAACAAGCCTCCTTAAAGAAAACAGCACATTTTGAAAACGAATTGTCAGCCACAACTCCTCTATCTGGGGTGCTCAAGGAAGTGCTTCTGCCCACAGAGTCAGTCTGCATCAAGGACAGCTTTCAAATACAGAAATGCTGCCTGAGACATAAGATTTAGCTTGCAGCTTGCCAAAAAAACTTACCATGTTAGCACACCTACTAATAAGCATTTGTTAAGACAAAACCAAGTAAGGCAAGTGATTTTAATGATTACTGCCTAATATGTAGCAGCATTAAGTAACACATTATCCCCCAAATGCCAACAGTAACACATATGGTGCTAGGAACTCAGATTAGCTTCAGAAAAGCCAAGGATGAAATAGTCCTGGAAATGAAACTCATGCTCAAATCCTCCATACCTAGAAAAGCCCTTGTACAAGACATGACAGAAGTTATCAGATCTGGTAAAACCCTGTTAAAACACATTTGAAATTAACTTCTGAGACATGAGGAAGAAAGGTGTTCTGCAGGGAGCCATATAGGGTTCTGTTCTTTTATGGATTAAATTCAGTGGAGTTGCCAATGGATCACAGGATCAATGGATCACTGGATCAGAACCTACATCTGTTTATACTTATCCAAACTGACTTCAGCAAATGAATCCATACAAGATGGCTCACCATTTTGAATGCACTTTTATGAGAGACGCTTAACAAACCTGATGCATAAAAAATAGGAATTCTTTAATAAAATACTCTTAGTAGTTTTCATTGGTAATCATAGAATGTCCTGAGTTGAAAGAGACCCACAAAGATCATCCAGTCCAACTTCTGTCCCTGCATAGGACAACCCCACAGTTCACACCATGTTTTCTTAGGGCGTTGGCCAAATGCTTCTTGAATCCTGTCAGGTTAAACAGCTACAAAACCTGATTTTTCCAAAGGCCAGAGGCACCTCGTGTCTATCCTTTATACAAATCGAGGAGGGTGGCTTGTCTTGCCCTCTGTTTTCACAAAGCTGGCAAACTTCTTCCAGGTGGCACCAAATTCTTCTACCATGTTCACATGAAATGGTGCCCTGCGCACATGGACCACATCCAGGTGGGTTTCATATACCTATCTCCTCCCACTAATCTAACAGTCCAAAGGAGATATATGAGTGTCCTCACATGTGCTTGCTGTAGTTTTCCAGCCCAGGCCAAAATACAAGCTGAAGCAAAGGACACAGAACTTCTAGGGGGAAGCCAGGAATGCGTGACCAAAGTCTGGTGCTTTAATTAATGAGACTAGTTTCACCTGTTCATAAAAGTGCAAGAAGAATTACAATTTGGAATCAAGTATTTGAATGCAAAACGGCAATTCTGAGTATTTCAAGATACCACATCCTGGAGGAGGGAATTTTATTTACAATTTACTGGAACTTCAGGTTTGCTGGGAATAAAAATAAACACATCTAAAATCAACAATTGAGAAGTGGTGATTTTGTGTGGCCATAGCTCTACAGCATATTTTTGGTGGTTACTGGAAGGGCCGAGTTCAGCTGGATTGCTTTGGACTTGTATCACAGCACTATATTCTATTCTCATTTGAACTGGTATCATTCAGGAGTACTTTCATTAACAATAGTGGGATTACTCCAGATTTGCATTGAAGACGGGATTGCTTTGAACTACATCATATGAGCAGTATAAATTAGGACACTGGCTACTTAAACATGTGACACTCATTTCGAAGCCTTTATACTGTGTTCAGGTAAGGCAACAAAGAGGAAAAGAAACCAACACAAATAGAGATAAGACAACGTTATTTACAGGAACTTTCCAGATTCACAAGGATTAGAGAAATGCCTATGAAAACTATACTTTTTCTTATTGTTTCTGAAATCATTAATCATGGTGCTGAATATGAAAACAATAATTTAGATGCAGCTGGAAAAATAACTTATCCACAGCTGAACTGGAACTAACTCCTTAGAAATCAGTAAATGAGCACATTTTTAATCATTACTAAGTGCAAAATTATGCAGGAGTGCTCAGGGTTCCCAGGCTGCACTCTCTCCAGCTGTCTTTAGCAAATAGGCTAGGAAAGAGGAGGAATGTATTTTCACGGTAGCTATTGCTGTTTGTGCATCTCTCTCTTATCCACTACACCATGACCCTTCCTACAGAACATGGAAGGATTCTCCAGTGCATCTGTTTCAACTGTAGAAGTGTAGATGTGGTCTGTGTGTCCATATTGAGATGTTCTTCACTATTCTCCAAAAAATTGTCTGTTTATAACCTGAAGTTAGGACAGACCCTTAGGGCAGAGTCAATAGTGGTTAGCTACCAATATGTATTTTCTTGAAGAACTCGTTTTTAAGCAGATGAACCTAGAATTGTACCTCAACTTTATCTGAGACACAGAAATCCCCTTTGTTAAGTACATGGTGCAATCTGGATTCTGATGAGAATCCTCAATAAAATGAGCAGAGTATACCATATAAGGGTCAAGAATTAATGGTGAATTTGTGTCCAAAAAATAAATACAATTTAGCCCAACTTTTCCTGAATCCCACACTGAGTTCAATAATTATATATTTCTGAAGCTGATACATCATGGCAGTACCTCCAACACACTAGATAATGCTACAGCAGTGAAGGGAAAAACAGCATTTATTGAGATGATGATTCTTTCCAGACTGCATGCAAGACTACGCTGAGCTTTGTTAGTAAGAGCTTATAAAAACTGTATGTGCAGTATAACATGCCAAATGAGAACAGTCTAAAAAAGGAGGGGTTTTTTGAAGTCACCTGTGCACAACTCTCCTCTGCCTAATATCAGTAAATCTGAGCACATACTTGAATACTTAAATAAATTTACAGTGGCTGTATTTCCTCTGCCAAAATCTAAGATTGAGAAGAAACAGTACTATTTCTCCAGCTGAAGTTAAAGCAGTATACTTTAGAAAAACGAGATTGACTTAGATGGCCAGGTGGGAGGAATTGTGCGGGAAATGAGAGGGGCAGAGAGAGGGGTCTCCAGAATGCAGACTTAGATACATTTGTTGGTCTGTAAAAAGGGCAGGTGGGAAGAAGGAGGAAAAGCATCTGGATTTTTAGTACTGGTTTCCTCTTCTGTTCACTGTTAAACCTCTGTTGCCCTGGCCAGACTCAGTGTTAATCAGTAATCTAAGTAACTACTACAAAGCCACCTGTGCAGCCTCCCTGTGCTTTCCTCAGTGGGGACCTCTGCTCCAGGGGTGGGCTGAAGCCTGGGTGCTCAAAGACCATGAGAGCTAAACCCACAACCCACGGAGGCAGAGTTACGTGGAAAATGTCTTCAACTCAGGAAATGTTTTCAAAGATTAATCCTGGCTGCTTAGGACTTTTCTTCCTCACTGGTCAGGCAGCAACTGTTTGGAGCAAGTGTTTGGTCCAGCACAAAGGGAGCAGTGAACTCCATTGGGGTACAGAAGTGAATCTGGAGTCACCTTGGGGTGATGGGAGAACATGCTAATGTACACGTGTCTCTCACAGTATGACTGTGCCATTGCATGGCACCAGCTGCCTTTCTTTGACGGGGGCAGAGTTTAAATCATCTCATGAAAAGAAACGGCCTAAAGGCTCAAAATATTAATGTAAAACATTATATCACTCCTACACAAGCTTTTATATGCCTCCTTGATCGAGGCCACAAAGTTTCTTGGCTGGTGAAGCTTGAAGAAAATTCCCAGATTGGATGAGAAGGCAGTGAAGGGTGCAAGGCCTGTAACACAGAATATCTGCTGAGTTTTAGTGAGGCTTTCTCAACATTAGCAATGCAGTATCCACACAGAAAAACTGAATCTCTACTTCTGCCAATCCTTCTTTCCCCTTCCTTCTCCAACACTGATTGCCACAACCTCTGTTTTGCTGCGCTCCACCATTCCTTCTTGGACTGAGAATTTCCCACTTCTTCTCCATGTCCCCCTCCATCACCAAGTCTCAGCCGCCCTATGATTTCTCCTTGTTCTCCTCCTGAAAAGCCATCTCACTTCTCTTCCAGGCCCTGGCACCTTCTCTTGACACCCCAAGCTCTGTCAATCTGGGAATGTCTCCTAGATTCTAACAAGCCTCCTGCCTTTTCTGTCAGTGATTTCCAAACCCTGTGTTCTTTCCTGTTCTCTGTGCCCCCTTTCTTTTGCTGTCTTCTCCCTTTTGGCTTTCGCCAAACCAGAAGAAGCTGCCAGCAGCACGAAGGAGGCTGTACCAGCACTTTTACAATTGTTAGGGGGATGTGGATTTGGCAATTCTCCATTGAGAGCCTCATTCTAAACCACTCCTTCCAACCTCTTGCCCACTGTCCCCCAGAACACACTTGTCTACAGAAGCAGTTTGCCAATTCAGTAGAGCCATCCTTGGATATACCACTGCATCTTTGTATGTATTCAAGTACATTCTCCCCCATGCGTGTCCTTCTTTGGTACAGACAGTGCTTTCACTTTGTGTTTTAAAGTAGCCAGCAAACCCTGAATCTACAGTGGAGACCCCAGGCACCACTTCAAGTAAGCAAGGAGATTTGAGAATAGTTGCACTAGGGGATACTCTCTTCCCATTGCAGAGTACAGATGTGATCGGTCTGGCCTGTTATTACAACAGGCAGCTCTTGCCCTGTGGCAGGTTGGTCTTACTACAACAGCATCTAAGGGCTCCTTCCCATAAATACAACAGCAAGATTAAAATTAATTATCAGCCCAAATATAGTTTGAGAGAAATGGTGCTTTCATTCATAAAACACAGCCATGAATCAAATAGCAAGTATAGCAACATGACTCCTGAAAAACAGGATAATTTTCATCTAAAATAACAGACAAAACTGCAGTAAATTTTCTTTGAATTTTAACTTAATTGATCTGTGTCAAAGTATGTATTAGATAGTAAGTTAATAAAATTTACCTACTAGAGTATTAACTCAAACTCTACAGGAGCCCACTAAAGGAAAGCTCTATACTTTTAAGATAACCTATACATAAGACATGGCTAGTAGCAGCCTTATTTTGGATCTTTCACAAGCACTGTTTGCTAAAGCATAACAAATTTATATGTTTCTCCTTGTGCTGTACACTCAGGATTTCATAAACTGAATAACCAATCAGACCATGTTTAATGTTGGAAGAGCACCATTAAAATCCCTTGCTAATGACCATGTCACAGGTGTTTTGCTGCAGATTCTAGCCTGATAAACACACAGCTGATTATCACCACAGAAGGTAGAGTTCAGATAAAAGAAAGATGTGACATGTTGGTTAATCAGGGAGAAGAAAAAAGTAAAAAGAAAAAAAAATGTTTCTGTCTCTAACTGTATTTTCTACATCACTGAGCACTGAGACACAATGTCACTTATTTCAACCATATAAACCATGACCACGCATTTGTGGATGCAATTACTTCAACTTTATACTCACTAGCTTGGAAACAAGCCCCATTTGTCTTGTTCCTCAAGGAAAATAAAAACCATAACGCAGAAGTGGAAACAGAGATGTCACATCTATTCAATTCACCCTCGCAGCTTCCTTGTCTCCTGTACCAATCCCTCTTCCTGAGTTATTTGGGACAGGTTTGTATACGCCTTACAGGAACTTATTTGAAGTAGGATTAGTTTTGTGAGATAAAGCTAAGAGGGAAAGATGAAAAGGTGCCAAAGTGGACAAGCATCCAGTATACAAACTCAGAGCCTCTCTAAGAAGCATCTCTTGGAGATGAGCAACAGCTTTAATGCTCTTTGCAAATATTATTCCTTTGCTGAATAGCCTGTTGAATGACTTTTTACTTATTCAAACTTACCCATATTAGAAAGCAGCAGTTGACTACTTAAGAGTAGAATACTTCAAGCCAGCTTTTTGTTCCTTTCTTGAGTCATTAGCAAGAACACTATAAGCCTTTATTTAGACAAATAGCAAATTTATGCAGTGTGACAGCAGGAATCATGCTGGAAGGAAATGCCCTGGGTTCCACTCCTGCACTGCTGACTCCTGGTTCAAGGCAGCTGAGGTACTTACAGGAACATGAAGTACAATGGCTGTTGCATTATCTGAGCCCATGCAGGCCTGGCTGGGCTGCTTGCAAGCACTGCTGAAAGGGGAGAGTGAACAATTCCTTAATTATTTTTCCCTTGTACTCTTTTGCTGGTCCCTGGGGTCCAGCGGCTCAAGCTGGCCACCTGCACAAATTTGGTCTGGTGTAGTGGATGGCCTGGGGGAGCCCCATGCTGTGGGAAGACATAGTTAACCTGCTTAAAGTGAAAGACAAAAAGGAGGATTCAGGGAAATATAGGCCAGCCAGCCTCATTTAAGTCCATGAAAATATCAGAGTATATTCTCAAGGAAGAACTGAAGAACCAGTGATTGCTCATGTAAAATTTCCGGACCTCATTCAGCTACAGGAAGGCAAAATCCAGTATCAAGGTCTAGATTCATTTGTCCTTGAAGATTATTAAGTTTGTTTAGTGAGTAAAAAGAAAGACTAAAAAAGGGGAAAGATCAAACCAGAACATAATATAAGAAAATAATAATTTTCCTAAAAGGGGTATTGGGGTGGAGAAAGATTCATCAAGCAAGTACAGCATGACAGATATCAAGGGAGTATAGTACACTGAAGTTGGATGCACCTATAATTATGATATGCATACTAGTCCTAGCATGGGGACAGACAATTATTTCAGTATCTTCACTGCACAGATACATTTTTGAGACATGTAAAGGCTGAAAAACTGATAAAAACACACACAAGGCATTAGCATTGTATTATATGTTGAAATGTATTTTCACATGGTCATACTGATAAAAGCAGATTATCCAATTAATGAGATAAATAATTACAGATGCACTTCATGGAAGAGAATGTTATTCTATGAAAACTGCTGTGATTACTGGAGGTGCCCTGCAAAGTATTAGCCAGTCCTAGCTGTTTGAATCTTACAACTTTGACTCAGACAGTTCTTAATACAATACCCTAGAAGTGCTAGCTATCCCCCTAATAACTGACCTTGGAAAATAAATGACTAGTTTATCAATGAAGGGCACTGTCTCTCTGTGTGCTAACAACGAACCTGTAATGTGAATGCATAGCGAAGGGGCTGAGGACCATCAATAGACACTGACAGACAGAAGCTGGCTCTGCAGCCCTTCTACATTGCTTGGGCTGATACTTTAAATGCTAGATAAGTGTCAGAGATTTGGTGGTGATGTTTGAAAAATAGTTAAATGAATTACATATCACTCCATTAAAAATAATTTTAAAATTACATAGCTCCACAATCATAGATGTCTCTACATGCTTGTGCCAATACAAATGTTCAAGGGCAGAATGACTACAATGCTCCGGGAGAAGAGTCCACCTATGTCTGAAGAATGGCGTGATCTCCTGCCAAAAGAAATATTTTTTCTTAATCTGAAAATTAGCATCAGCAAGGTATCAGAAATTTAGAGCAACAGCGTTCCCCCTTTTTGTTTGTTTGTTTGTTTGTTTGGGGTTTTGTTGTTTTTGTTTTAGTTTTCTTCATTCTGTACTTAGTTTAGAGACATAAACCAAGGAAAATAAATATTTTGTTTGTTAAAGGGGGAGAATGAAGTGCTAGTGTCCAAAGCATGTCTTGCTAGCCTACCATTCTGGTGTCTGCGAAAGACCCTCAATTCCATCTTCTTCTGGAAAAGACAAAGAAAAGGAAAATCACGAATGCCCTAGTTGGTGTGGATCCCAGAATGATCTAAGCAATATAATAAAATAAACAGTTAAAATAATGTGAAATGCTAACAGGTCACATGCTAACAGTATTAATAATTTTCCTATTCCTGCTGAGCTAGATACTTGAAAGTAAGTATGGGAAAACTCTTTTATTAGAGGCAGCTAAATACAAAGTCTAATTCCAATTTCGATATTTCCACCACAAAGTCATTTTCACTGAATTTCAACTTTAAAGCCATACTGGGTAACAATAAACAACAATATTTCACAGAATCACAGAATCACAGAATGATTATTTCTGTCAAACTGGCCTAGAAAAATGGGACTTATTTGACATCCTCCTATCTATTTAGCCAGGAAAAGGGATATAAATATTTTTATACTGCAGGTAAGCAAAAAAACCTAAATGCTGCTGTCTAGAGATGTTTCTTTAGAAGTTCAATGATAACAGAACATTACTGACAGAACACAGATATAAAAAAGAAGATTGTTATTACTACATGGCAGTTTGTTTTCTCTCTTCCCCACCCCCATCAGCCCTGACATCCTTGGACTATCTCAATTTCTCTAGTCTTTCCTCAAAGCCGTGGCTTTTTAGACCTGTGATCTTTCTGGCTACCAGCATTCAGGACTAGCTGGTCCAAATCTTTCATTAAGTGCAATGTGCCAAATGGTCAAATCGTTCCAGCAGAGGTGAAGGAAGCATGAATGAAGTATTTACACATCTTATCTGCTGTGCTTCAGTCTGGATAACTCGAATGGTGTTTGTTATTTGCACAAGAGTACAACACTGTTGACTGAAATCTGATTTCTGATCCGCATAGGTCCTCTAGACTATGTTCTGCAGAACTCTCTCTAGCCAGTCATCCTGTATTTCTGATGCTGGAGCAATCGTTCCTACCTGTGTTGCACTTTTTCATATCAAGTTGCCTTCATATTTTTTCAGTTAATTTCTCTAATTTATAAACATTGCTTTGAAAACCAATCCCATCCTCCAAAATGTTTGCAGCCATTCAATCCTGGTGTTCATCTGCAAATTTAATCATCATGTTCTCTAATCCTTCATTGAAATCATTCATGAAGTTATTAAACAATATTTTCAGCTTGAGTAGCGCTGTTTGACATGGGGATGTAGCTTCATGTATGGCAAATTTAAGCTTCCTGATAGTAAGGTTTTTTAGCTACCTTTCTCATCTCCCAATTTGAAGTATATTCTACAGGAAATACTGCAGGATCCTGACTCAGAGCTCTATTCTCAACCCATGTGTGACTTTTCCCTTCTGATGAACTTGTAATAGTGTCTCCTTTTCAGTATTAGAGTCTTAGATCCTAGAGTGGAACCACCGATGCTGTTCCACAGTGAATTTGTGATCAGATAGGCAGGGAATAGATAATGAAAGATTCAAAATATTTTTATGCCAGTTAGATAACTGATAAAACCACAAACATTTGTCTTTCCTTCTGTCTGGGAAGTTAATTTTGAGCTGCTATGTCAGTTCCTTATGTTTTAATTGTTGATTATAAGTTGCTCATACCTTGAGACTACAGTAAACATATTTTATTGAATAGAAAATAAAATATCCAGAAATCACCAAGTTTTATATATTACATCGGTGAAAGAAGATAAAAGCAAAAGATATGCTATGCAGCAAAATCATGAATTGCACTACTGGTTACTTCTGCTAACTACAGGATCTATGATAGCAAAACAGAAAGATGCTGAAAATGTACAGTATGCCCTTCAACTCTATGCCTTTCTGTCCATTAATCCCTGCATTTGTATGTGTTCTGTACCATGCTATGCAAGTTCTTTCTGTGTTGCAAAAGACCTTTCCTTTTTTTGCCCGTTGTTGCCACTTCATTACTTACTAGATGTAAACTAAGCTATAAATGCCCTAATACAACAGGACAAGGGGTGATGGTTTTAAACTAAAGGAGGGGAGATTCAGGCTGGATGTGAGGAAGAAGATTTTTACACTGAGGGTGGTGAAACAGTGGCCCAGGTTGCCCAAAGAGGTGGTGGATACCCCATACCTGGAGACATCCCAGGCCAGGCTGGACGGGGCTCTGAGCAACCTGAGCTGGTGAAGATGTCCCTGCTCATGGCAGGGGTGGCACTGGATGAGCTTGGAAGGTCCCTTCCAACCCAAACCATTCTATGATTCTATGATAATTTGCACATCCGTATGTCTTGAATAAAGAAGGATCTTAGAATTTTTATTTGCAAATCTTGCAGTTGCTTCATATCAGTCCTGAAGTCCATGTACTCTCTCACTTGTCTTTCCAGAGACTCTTCATGTGAAGGTTTCTGTAAAGTTGGCATTGACTAGCACTACCAATGGAGGGCAGATGACACGCTTCTCATAAGGAAAGAATGGCTTTGGTCTCAATTTATAATTTTTTTTTCTCTTTCCAATATGCTGCCTCTCAAGGACTAGCCATGACAAACCCTGTTTTATAAGACTTCTACATTTGTATGCTTCTGGTGCAGCAGCATTTGGAGCATGTCCACAACGTACTGCATGCAAATGGCTCTCCCGTGAAATGTTCAAAGAAACCCTTATGCTAGTGGCACATGAAGATGAGTTCCAGTAGTTCTGTGACAGGTGAAAACCACTTTTGCTCTGTGGTGATAAAGGGATGAGTAAATGCATATTATGGAAGGAAGTAAGACTCTGTCTTTGACTCTGTGTTAGCAGTGAAAAGGTTTCAGTGTAAGAACTGTGTTGTTTTGCATGCATCTGCATCAGTAGAAGCCGGTCCTTTATTTAAAGTATGAATTACCTGCTGTTGCAGCTCAGTACTACTATTAAGAATTGCTTTGGCCAGCGTGATGAAGGGGGGGAAAATCTATGAATGAAAAGCTGTCTTGATTCCAAGCAGGTGTGAAGTCTGAAAGATGCAGATGACAGTTTGATCAGGCATCTTCCTTCAGGCTGGGTGCTTCAGTGTAATGGACAGACTTGCTATATGGAGAATTTCTAATTCTGTTCACTGCTTATTTTCAGAAACCTAAATAGCTTGAGCTCTTGGAAATAATTAACATAACGTGAGAGTTCTTTTTATAGGACCACCTATTCTACTCTGTATACATGGGCTACAATCTCTGTCTTAGCAATCTCTGTATCTGATGCCTGAAAAAGTAGAGGAAAAAAAAGTAAACCAGATTCACTTCGACTTCCAAAATGTGTCTCATGTTTTGGGATTCTTCCCTTTTTGAACATTCAACTTGAAAGGCAAGAGGGGGACTTGGCCTTCTGAAAGTGCTGAGCCTGCACCATCCGTAAATCATATCTTTAAGTTCCTCTATGTCAGGCAAAAGAAAATTTGAGATCAAAGTTTTACTGGCCTGCTTTAAAATATCACTTTGTGGTATGTGCAACAGAAAGCAAAACTTATAACTAAACATTCCTAGAACTTCCTAAAGACAAGAATGTATAGATTCAAATAGAAATCTAGGAGCAAGATTTTTTTTTTTTTTTCCAGAAGCTCCCTCAGAAAGCATTATTATGTTGAGTCTTGAATTGGCAGTTCACCTGGCTGCTTTTTTGCAATAGACTCAGTCCCTGCACTGAAGGGGTTGAACTTTGGGGCATATGAATTAGACAAGGGAATATTTTTGGTGAACAAGACAATTAAAACAAACAAACCAACAGAACCAGAGACATTGCTGAATAACTTCAGGCATTAACTGCGTGTGTCTCAATTTTTCTGTCTCTGAAGGGTAAAATAAGACTCCCCGACTTGTAAAACAGGGTGAAAACTCTGGAGAAAGGGGCTACACTACTGAAAAAAAAAATCAAGGCATCTTTGAGAATGTAATTTAAAGACAGGACTAATGCTTGCTTGTTCATTCTGTTCTTCCCTGTCTGATCTCTTGCTCTCTTTCTTACACACAGACACTCACACATAATTGCATGAGAAAACGCAGGAGAAAAAAGAGCACCAACCAGGCAAGACCTCAGCACTGTGCTTTCAAAGCAAAGAGCCACCAGATCTACTTCACATATATGGAATTAAAATTACACATGTGAGTAAAGACAGAATTTACAGTGGAAGCAGGGCTAATAAAAGTAAGTAAGAGTTCTGGAGCTGCTGGCTAATAGGAAAAGAGTAGTGACCCAGAATGGACACAGAAACATTTCTTTGTTGTCTTTTACTGGCTGGCGCGATCTATCCCCACGCTATTGAGCGATTCCACTGTGCCAGAAGGCATCTTTCCAGTTTTGCTTTGAGTGACAGCATATTTTGTAGCAGTAGACTTTAGTGACATGGAAAACTCAATTTGTAAGCATTTCTTCTAACAATGTGTTTAAGGGACCTCCGCAGGGCAGCTTTCATGTTTGTACATTGCAGCAATCATTGCTTTATTTTATTGAGCTGTTTTGACTTCTGATTTTATGCATCATGAAGTTGGTTCTTGTTTTAACAACCTCAAATTTAGGTGTGAGATACAGGATATGGTGTTATAGTACCCAACATTAGTAAATAACTTTATAACATATTAGAGAAAAAAAAAAAGATATGAGTATGTATATTTTCCATTGTCAGTTTTGATTTAGAGTTACAGGGATACAAACAAATAGAAAAATCCACCGAGCAGTTTCGTCAAGTTACCCATCAGTGGCAGAAGTCTAGGTTTCCATGTTGTACCTCAAGTCAGGCATCTCTTTATACCCACATCAAAACCAACTTGTTTTCCATATTTATTGCAAAAAAGATTCAGTTAATAGGAGTGTCATATAAGTAAGGCATTGTTCTGATGCCCAGAAAGAAACAAAAGATGACTGTGACCAGTGAGTTGAGTCCGTGAATTATAAATGTAAGTGTACTAAAGAACAGATTTATTCCCACCAAAAGGGCCAATACTGAGCCCAAGGGATACTGAAATAGCGTGTGGGTCTTTGCACAAAAGTGAAGTTTACTCTGAGTGAACAGATGCTCACTCACTGGAAATGGAGAACACACTATTTCATTGGGTTTTAATTTCCATCCTATCAACTTTGGAAAGAAGTGGGACTTTGCTTTGCGCATGAACATTTCTGTCACCTGTAGCACTGTTCAGCCTCCTCCTTCACCCTTGCACTGTGGTAAGGAAGAAGTGGGAAAGGGTACAAAAGGAATTGATCGTTTTTGCAGCTTATCAGCAGCTTTCCTTTCGTAACTCAAGAGTCTCAGATATTCACGGACCTCCAAAATTTTGTGGAACTCTCTGCCCACTGAGAGGGCTTGAACAGCAGGATCAGGCAATTAGCCATCATGTAAATAATATGAGAGATGATGCTGTTACAGTACTATAGACTGAGAACACTGCCCAAGACAGGTGTATGCCAAAAGAAAACTGTGAATGACAGATTCCCTGCTGCCTTCAAAGGAAATGAAGTAAATTATATGTATAGTAGTCAGCAAAACCTGCATCTTATCAATAAAACATTAACTATGTCAGCTGCAAGTGGAAGCGCCATTCCACTGAAATGTCGTTACTTTTTCCAAGCCTTCTCTTCTTACATATGCTTACCAATTGTATAAATATTATCATCATTAAATAAAAAAGCACACAGAAATACATATCAGATGCCCTTCTAGGGCTAGCACAAAGTGTCTGCAGTGTTTCCTAATTTTCAGTAAGGCATGCGTTGGATTTACACTTCTAAGTACTTGTCTCTTAGAGGGATGATTTTCATCCACCCAAAATAATTCACCTTTTGAAAGGCTCCTGATTTTTCTTCTAACTGAATACTCCAACTTGAAAGAGGAACTGTATTGTCATAAAATATTGGGATGTTAAATATCACAAAGACCAGATACTCAGCATCAGAAAATAATGGTTTTAATTACTGCTTGATAAATCCTCAGAGCCCCAGGTAAGTTCTTATTTGAAGTTTAGTTCATGCCAGAAATAAGAGTCCCTATCACAAAACAGGATTAATACCATTAAAAATTCATTTACACATCATTTTAAAAGGACTTGTGTTCGGAAATGATACTGTACATAACGATCCTGATTGAATGGCATAGCTACACATTAGTATACAGCAGGACATGAGGTTAAGCAGGTGTATCAGGTTTAGAAAAAATTGCTTTTTGGGTTTTTTTTTGCAGTGCTCTCAGACCTAATGGAGCACAACTTCTGCACTCACATCCTTTCATTGGTTTCAGTGGAGCTGCTCCACCGACACCACTGAAACAAGGAGTTATCTCAGGTGCTGTGTTTGCACTGGGAGCCAGGGTAGGGTGTTTGTCAGGATCATAGCTTGGACCTTGCTATGGTGGGGAGAAAATGAAGATCATGTCAGGTCAAAAATACAGTCTCCGATACAATTGGTATGGACAGTTATTCAGAAATCTGATTAAGATGGTTCAGAAGGACAGTCAAAGATATATAAGATAGCACTAATTTCACTCTTTTCCATGTAGTTCAAAACTATTTGTGATGCCAAAATTGTTGATAGACAGTTGTCAGTCATTGATTGGTTGATTTTATTGACTATACGTATACAACTAGATTTCTGAGGCAACCATAAATGAGAAGTTTCCTTTTGATGTAATTTCACAGTCAAAAGCTATAACAGGGGCATGTTGGAGGTATCGGAACACAAAATGGCATTGCTTAGTGTGCAGTACAGGCATGTGGCAGCACATATGGCAAGATATGTGAACACCAAACAATATGCTCAGGCCGCAGTGAGTTTGCAGGAAGTCAGGGAAAACACAAGTAGGTGACAACAATAACATGCAGTGTAAGAGGAAAGCGTACCCAGCAGAGCATGAAAACATATTCACTGCCCCTTCTCCCAGGATTAAATATCGAATATGTCTGAAAGCAAAGAGGATTGTCTTCAGCAGATCCATGAGCTATATCTGAGACTGTCAGGATAACTACAGTTGTTGGATTTATTAGTGTTTGTGGTCCCATCTTAAGCTTCTATGGATGCTCAACATACTCAGTGCTTCCAGAATGGGGAAACACTAGAAAGCAATAGTCATTTTTGACAAGCTGAGCTTGTACACAATCCAAAATGTACAGCAGCAGGACAGAGTGCTGTACATCATGCTTAATACACTTCAAATAATGCTACACTATAAATATTTGAAGTAGCTACACTTACAGTTTCACCACAAAGATAGTGACTCTATTTCACAGAGGCATCTTGTACCAATGTTACTTTGGAGACTGAGATCATATTCTACCATTCTACTTGCCTTCTGCACTGCTATTCCAAACTGATTTTGAATTTTTGACATGCTTTCCCATTATTTCTTTTACTAGTCATTGCCTTTTCTTTTTTCCACAATTAAAGCATAGGTATTTGATGTGCTAAGCACAGGCTAGCTTAAGATGAACAGATAACTAAACAAATATTTACATCACAGTGATATGAACAAGTGCAGTACTAACATACTGTGTGTTTCTCATACAGGGAAAACACACAGAAGCTACAGAGCATGACTGAACACACTGCAAGTCATATCACATCCAGATTTGCTGTTCAAGTGCAGTTTGGAACGAAGGCAATAACAGCTCCTAAATTGGGAGAAGCACTGGGACCTTGCTAGATAATTCTCAGTGTTTTCAGAATAGAAAACCTTTGTCTCAAAACCACAACTGTACTGTTTACAAACCGGAAAGATTGCACTGTTGATCCAAGCAATTCTCACTGGTTGAGTTAAAAACTTCTGATAGAGAGATAGTTAATCAGAGAGGGTTTGCTAGATGACGACTGATAAAGAAAGAATTCCGGGTGTCTTCCATGTGTGGGGCTCTATATTGACTATAAAAAGCTGCTTGCAGGATTACAGCTGACAACACAAAGGGAAATTGCATTTCAGCTCCCGTGCAAAGGGTATTGAGGAAAATTTGGTGTTGGCTTTTCTACAACCCAGATGACAGGAGTTCACTCTTCTTTAATGTTGGGGGAAGATTAAGATGTCCAATATCCAACGGTTTTCAGAGAGCTGCCATAACAAGCAAGCTGCAAAGACACATTCCTTCACAGGTGGTAGGTGGAACCAGGTACAGTACATTCTCTCTCTGTTTAGGGTTTGTTTGTTTGTTTGTTTGTTTAGGATAATGAAATTATCTGAGAATGTATTCCCTGAGCAGAAAATAGAAAGATATTGCACGGGTAAGCATTTTTATGTCTGCAATATCTTAACATCTGAAGATTTAAAAGCTTCACATGCATGATAAAAGGCTTGCTTATGCCTAGGCAATTATTTTTCAAATTTAAATATTTTTTACATTCCCTAAAGGGCTTTACCTAGCCTGAGGAACCAACTAATATCAGATTTCCCTTTTTAAAATGTAATACAACTATAATTTTAAAATGCAGTGTTTACTTGTTTCTCATTTAACAGAAATTCAATATATTTTGAAGCATCCTGGTTTATATTCAGGATCACCATTTCAATACCAATGACCAAAATTTCTTACATATTTGTGCACAGCAGCACTGTAAGCATACAGATGAATGCTTTTCAAGGCATTCTTGTCGCACCAACATTTGCAAAGGATGTGCTGACATGGTGGTCTTTTAGGTAAAACGACGGCACATACACCAACTCTCCCCGGACCACTCTGGTGGTACTATCAGTGCAAACCTAAGATAAAGCAGTGAAAAGGGGCTGCAAAATATAGGAGGAGGCACAGAGTCCCTGGAAATTCCTGTGTGCAAGTCTGTCTCAGTTAAAAGCAGACTTTGCTTTTTTTCCTGGAAACCGAAGTCCTAGCAGTTTTTGCTGCAGCTTGTCAAACACAGGATTGAGGAGTCTGTATTTTGTTAAACATGCATCTCGTGGGAAGAAAAAAATCAAGTCTTCTCCCCAAAGGAAATTCATGTTACTGCTTGCCTCAGATTTCATCACATGCATTTAAGGAAAGTACTGAATGTCACCTCTGCCTTGGAATGGAACAAGGTCAGAGTATTCCTACCTATACTCAGCAAATCTAGTGGCTATGGTTTTCACTATCAGTGATACGTCAAGCCCCTGCTGAGATCAGGGTCTGCTGTGGGACACAAAGCATGTAGTCACCATGAGTGCTCCAACCTCAGAGAGTTTGGTCTTGAGGCAGATAGGAGTAAATGTGAGCACCTCCAGCAGTGACTGCTACAACCAGCCAAAGAAGGGTTTCTCAGGGCAGCCTGTCATATCTTTTTGAAGCTCACAACAGAAATGAGCAGAGAGGGGCACTGAGTTAAAAGCCGTCTGCATTGTAAGCCACTTGTGCCTTTGCCATGTGACTTACAAACTGTTTAAGTCCTCCTTCCCCAGAGCCCACACTACTGAAGGATCTTTCCTTCACAGAATACTGCTTGTGAAAACTCACATCAGAATGTTTAATGGCTACTTTTAAAATAGAGAATAACTACAACAGATTTTTGACTATTTCGGGCTCTGCTGTGCAGAACACAGCCAAATCTACTCCCTATGTAATTTCAGATGCTCTGTAGCATACACAGCTTTGCACTGTACATCTGTGGTTCTGCTTCTCATGGACTGATTTATCAGCTTATCATCATCTCACAACTGGAATGATTTTTCAGTTCTCTTGCTCTCTCTCTAGTGTCTGTATCTCACTACATGAAGAACTTAAAAAAAGACATTAAGCTGTTTTGGTGGCAAAAAACATAGTCAAGACTGGTGACCAGCTTTTCTAGTTATTCTTCCCTTTAATTTCTAGAAAACGTTATTTCCTTGGCCATACTGATTTCTAATACAGAGCTAGGCTGTCTGTCATTTTTATTTTGTTTCAAAGCAAGGCTGGTGGAAAGAGGCTAGTACTAGGAACTGCACTCCGACACAGTCACTCCTACAGTAAGAACGCATATTTCCTGAGCAACTTGATCTGGGTAAAGATGTTCCTGCTCATTGCAGGGGGCTTCTTGGACTAGATACCTTTGAAGGTCCCTTCCAACTCAAACCAGTCTATGATTCTCAAGAGATGACCTGCTATGAAAACCATGCTGGGGATTTCTGCAGCAACTGCCTCCCTGTCAGTCAGTGCCACGGATGTCTCAAGGTGGCTCTGCCCCAAGATTGCTGTTGTGCCAGAGCAGAGAAACGTTAATGTGCAAGTCGAACTCCAGGTGTTTTGCAATCCCACCTGTCTGACTATAACCACAGTGACAGGACCTTTAGGAACTGCTAGACAACATTGCAATTTTTATTTATTTGTTTGTTTGTTTTGGTTGCTTTACTTTCACAGAGGATTGCCCAAGTGCAATTCTTTACTTGCACACTTGCTGCTAAAAACTACTATTCATGAGTTTCTTAAGACATATAAAAATTGAGTAAAAGCATTGTCTGTGAACTATATGGCCCCTTTAATAAAAGTATTTATCCATTTGAAAATAATCAGGCATCATCTTTGGTTTTGATAGTTTCTTCTAGAGAAGACGTCCTGGACAGGGGGAGGAAAGCATGTGCTTTTTTGCTAAGGATCTTAAATCAATTACAAAGCCTCTATACATAAGCCGATGAGCCCCTTCTTGGAAAAGTTTCTAGATTTATGCATTTGTTCTCTGTGGATCTTTCAGAGGGATCTAGAATGATCCGGTACCTGGGATAAGGTAGAGGATATGGGGATCCACAGTGCATCAAAAAGCCCTTCGTTTAGCAATTTATCAGTATTCTTCCAGATTTTATTTTCAGACGAGTGTATCTGCCATATAACAAATTGTAAGTGGCTAGTTAAGGTAGTTCTTCAGGCAAATTTTGCACACCTGTCTCAATAATACACACTGTCCTTCCATTCCCTGATATGTAGTTATGGTGACACTGTGTAAACACCTCTTTACAAATCACCTTGAGTAGCCTGATGGGCTCTTCTCAGTGGTGCAGAGCACACCTCTGTGTAGGGCACAACATTATTACATCCTCAATTTCTGGTTCTTAGTACCGGTAGTGTACACTGGAAAACTGATAAAAAGAAGCTCTGTTCATCCTAACCCCAGACATGGAGTTGGCTAAAAGAACACTGAATATAAGGGAAAATATCTGTAGAAATTAATAATACAGCCTTAGCAGCCTTAGCAAGGGTCATGCTTGCATTTCCTTATATTCACCACTATTGTCCCACTCAGCTTTATTTTCACTTACTCTGCCTTTTCCTTGCATTTTGTACAGTCCCTTCTCTTTTTCACATTGCACAGCTGTTCTGAATTCTGCAGGAGCCTTAAATCATGTCTCAGAGGAAATAAAAATATTCGTGTTAACATTCAGCAGAGGAACCCTACCAGGTAGGGGAGGGTTAGTAAATACAAGTCAACACGAATTCAGTTTTCTCCTCATAGCTGCTCTCCTGCAGTGGTAGAGATGACCATACACCTGCCTGCCTGCTTCAGCTTTTCTGACAAGCTGGCATGGAAAAAGCCCCAAAATACCTGATCATTCTGTCCTGGGTTTAGACATGCCATTCTGAATTCAAATCCAATTATTCTGCATCCGTTACATTAGCCAGGCAAAATATTTTATTGTCTTTGCTTCACCTTTCTCCTCTCAAAAGTTCTGCACTTGTCTTTTTGAATTTTTTTTCACTGTGAGACACTCATATCTTTTACCAGACAAATCTTGTGATGCAGCAGTCAAATACAAATATCAAAGCCTGGACATCTCTTTTCATCTTCTGGTTCTATCAAATTGGCACACAATCTCTTAACATGGCACTTAGCCAATCAGATCATCAATGGGTCACACAAATGTCAGCATCTGAGCTTGCAGAGCTATTTACTAGCACAGCTCGACAAGGCTTTCCTTTGCAATATTAGGTTTTGGGGGAAATGCAGCATTCAGAGGACATCAGTACAACGCTATCAATATGCAAACATATCAATGCAAACCCTCATGTAGTTTGGAGAGCTGTAAAATAGCAATTATAGCATGTGCCATGAATAAGATATTCCACTCCCGCTATCTGATATATGCATAAATGTGTGTGCATGTTTTCTCTCTCTGACTTCCCATGCTGTTTTTTCAGTGGCAGTGCCTTAGCTTTTTAGCAGCTTTTCCTGCATGGGAAAGATACCTAGTAACTGTTGGGCTGTTCCCCTTTGGATCCATTGATATGTTAGTGCCATGCTTTCTGCTCTAAAATCTTTGCCTTTTGTGTGACTGATACCTTGAAATCTGCAAAATTAAGGTGATCCACATGCTTTCCTCTAAGAACCAGAGCTCTTGTTCTCTCCCTTGCGTTCTGAGCATTCCACCATGTAACAAACAAGCTGAAGAAGGAAATGGATGAAATGGATTTTCCTTTGCAATAGAAAAAAATACTTAAAAATAGTTAAAAAACTTATCAGAGACAGGAACCTTCTAATGCCACGAAATCTCTGGTTACTTCAGGAAAGAGGAACAGTTCTCTAATAAGAAGTTGCAGTGCTGAGATTAAGTTTGCTACATCCTATAGGGCATAATAAGTAAGAAAAATCCCAGACATCTCCAGGTGAGGTATCTCCTCTTGCCTTAAACTTATATATAGGAAGAAATGTAGCTAAGTATGTGGCAAGCTCCATGCAGATCTGACAAGAAAGGTGTGGGAATAGGAGGGAGTGTGTCTGCTTGGTATTTCCTGATGGCCAGTTTACTAATCAGTTTTGATTAACTTAGATTTTACTCAGTCCAGCCTGGGAGCTGCAGTGTTCAGGACAAGGGTTTTGGCAGCTTGAGCTAAACAAAACAATGATCAGACTTTCAAAATCATTTCAGAACACAGACATATGCATCTAGTGTCATAGATTTCCTAGTAGGAAAGACATGTCTGACTTCCACTGGAACTAAATATCTCCTCTCCATAGGCATCCGGAAAAATGTACCATCTACCTAGAAGCAGCTTCCTGCATCTAAATACCACTGCAAAACTTGCCCATTCTACAGCTGCTTCATAAAACTCAAATATGGACTGAGTACATGGGGACAGAGACTAATGTTTATCTAGAGTGACATTTCCCTCGAGACTGGGTAGATCAAGGAACCGGAATCCATAAAGATTTTCTGTCCAGCACTGTGCATTTCCTAGTTGTCTTTTCTTTTGCTGGAAAACACTGACTTGCCTGTACCTGGAGGCTTAGTGTGCACCTCTCACACAAGCTTGCCTGCATTGCCATGCAAATTTTCCACAGAGAAGGATATAGCCTGTGGGGATGAGTGAGTTGTTATGGCAGAACTGTGCTGCAGGGTCTCCTATGTTCTTCGAAGGGCTCTGTAGTGGATGTTTGTTTTTACTTCTTTCAGAATTCATAATGACTCCATCTTTCTTGCTTTCCCCCACCGTTACCTGCTGCACATGAAAGCAAAGTCAACAAGATCAGTGCAACTAATACCATACTGACTTCCTGAGGATAAGCAATCAGACTTCAAGCCATCAGGAAACAGCCTAAAAAGTAAGATGCTCCAAAATATCTGGCAATAAAAGATCTTCACAGACATAAACAAAGGGTTGTGGGGTTTTTTCTCTGTCTTTCACACATTCTTTTTAATCTTTAATGGGCAAAGATATAAAACCAGTTATCTTTGGGGAGAAACCTGACTGATAAATAGTCTGACGTCAATTAAGCCCTAATATTAAGATGCTGATATGATGATTCTTCTCTGATTGCAGTGAAACAGCTTGCGTGCTTATGCCAGGAGAGACAGAGAACCTTTGTGAAAGCTTTTTACCAATCTTCCTGCAAAATGCTATTTATTAAAATACTAG
The DNA here is from genome assembly GCF_037038585.1 of Patagioenas fasciata. Taxonomy (NCBI): domain Eukaryota; kingdom Metazoa; phylum Chordata; class Aves; order Columbiformes; family Columbidae; genus Patagioenas; species Patagioenas fasciata. The sequence goes on along the minus strand of NC_092525.1, from coordinate 21,832,541 downwards.
CTCGCTGTTTGAAATCTGGTGCAGAGGTAGGATTCTGTGCCTATTCTGAACCATATGGATATTTTTGTTTTAGGATTTCTTCTGTATTTTCTCTTTGCAAGTACAGATAGGATTTGATTTAAACTTGGGCAGCGAAGATTTTAATGCAGAGTTCAGGCCTGGCAAAAAAAAAAACCAAAGCTGCCTAGAGTACATCCATGTGGCTGTGATGAGAGAAGAGAGTTACAAAGTCCTGCCTACTATTAGTGGATGAGTTTATGCTTCCCAGCTATCTCCAGCTGTTACTGATAGGACTTTACCCTTTCCGAAACTTCTAGCTAAGTTAAGCGGGCCAAATCTCTCTGGTGGAGGCCCACTAAAGACTGTGGTGTTAGCATACTGTGACTGACATGCTGCAAAATCAGATTGGGCACCAACTTCTTCCCTGGCTGATCTCACTGTCATGCTGCCACTCAGACTTACTGTTGCCCAGCTCTCTTCCTTGTAGAACTGCATTTTAGAGAGGTAAAGCATTCAGTTTGGCTTTTTACTGAAATGAGCAGAATATAAGCTATTTTCTCTTCAAAACTGAGTTAAGCATTTTTGTCTTGTACAGTCATTATCTATAACATAGCTGCAGAGAAAATGCTTAATTGGTCTTTGGGATGTATGAAACAGTATACTGCCCAGTCGGAATACAGCTCGACAGAAATTCTCCTGATTAGGAAGATAACTGAATCATGGTTCATTAGCAGATTTCTATCTGGAGAGGGAATCTGGAAAGGTATTTTCTAAATTATGGGGTTAATATTAATGATGTCTAGCCAAACAGACTGCCTGGCTTTATCTTTGTATATGTTATCATGAGATCTGACAGAACAAAGCTATTTACTAGACATCTCTTAGTAATTACTCTACAGAGCGAGAGCTAAGGCCTTTTGCTTTTTTCTCCCCACAATTTTCCACTGAAAATGGTATCATTTTACTTAATCTTTTGTACTGCAAAGTAGAATGGAGTTTTTGATCAGCCTTTTTACGACACCTTCTTGAAAATGAGCCGCTATATTGCATTTTTTTATTGTTCCAAACTGTTTTGAGTCCTTTCACAGATAAATTTATTTCTCTTTCATGATGTCACTACTGCAGACTTCTAATTGTGACAGCTTCTTACCTCTTAGACACAAGAACTGGGCCTGTCCTTACCTCTCTCCAAGAAAAGGAGTGGAGGGGATACACTACCCAATTATGTTTTCACAGGATTCAATCAGTCAAGCTATGCTGATTTACACTGGCTGAGGTCTTGGCTGACTATCTCTGAAATAAGCTGTCTCCTTGGTCAGAGGGATTTCAGGCATATTATTTTACATGGGCAGTTTCTCCTGTAAATGAGCCTAGCCTGTCTATCTTTGAAGTTCTAGTCTAAAGTGGATCATTTCCTGAATCATTCACTGTATTATCTATGCTATTCTATTAAAACAAAAAACAAAAACCAAACAAACAACAAAAACTCGCAGGCCTATAAATCTTATCAGACCATTAGCATTTGCCTTGAAATTCCAGCTAAAGCTTAGGCCAGCAAGCAGTTTATGAGAGGAGCTGGAATTCTGTTGCTAGATTTGCTTCCTTATTTCCTTTGTTTCCTTATTTCTTTGCTCTTCCATAATTCCTTTGAAATCTTTCCAGGGACAGATTGCAGTCCTGAAGGATGATAAACGAGGAAATGACCAGAGGGCTTTAGGATTCCCAGGCAGAAGCTGCAGAAAAACAAAGCATGAAGAAGGAGCGACGGTTCTGTTATGCAGTTTTGTGCTACAGCTCTTTGCCTCTCTTGCCTTCTGGCCTGAGAGCATCCAATGTCTGTGGGTCCTGCTGATAGGGTGTAGAAGAAAGGACATGGTATATAGTGTAATTTTTTCTTCTATAAGTAGCAGATGGGTCCCCTCCACTTAGCTTTTCCCTCCTTTTGCTTCTGTATTTTGACTCAGTACTAGATATTTGCTCGCATTAACAAACATTTGAAAACAAGCTCCCTGAAACTTCAGTGTCTGTGAGCAAACTGCACCAATTCAAGAAAAAACAAATAAGCTGTAGTTGGTTTTGACACTTTTAGCTGGGATTGTTTGTTTAAAATTCTGGACAGGTTTGGCCTTGGGGCAGGTGGTGCTATGAAAAAAAGTGAACATTCAGTATCTTTCCAGGAGAATTTCTCCTAGAGCACTGTTCCTAATGAATGCTTGCTATCCTGGTGGTTTATGCCAGGCAGAAAGGGAAATGTCAAAGACTCCTGATTTATCCTTCCTTTTTTTTCCTCTGAAACTTCTCCACATCATTCTCATCCAGCTTACTTCTCCACTTCATGCAACCAGAGCCAACTTGAGGGAATGAAATGTTTTACATAGAAACTATTTCACTACCTGCTTTTCTCCGTGCTGGTGCTGTTCAGTAGGTACATGGAGACTGAACTAGTTCTGATCATGGAGTTCACAGCCAAATTCATTCCCATCTGTGCTGGCTTAAGAATAGGTTGTGTTTCCTAGAACTTTCTTACCAAAATTGTATGGCTTCTCTGCTTAAACTCCATCATTTCCGTGTCTGTTCTTTCCTTTCTTTCAAAAATTCCCCAAGGATTTCAGATGATGGACATTTCACCATCCATATATTTCAGATATGAGTTTAACTGAAAAGCTATACTTCTTAGCTCTCATCTAATTTACAATGTGTACCTTAGTAATTAGAAATAATAATCAACACTGAGAGTATTTCCAAAGGATTGTAACCACCTATGAGACTGTATCACTGAAGGCAAGGTCAAGGGCTATTAGCTTCCACAAGCTGCTCCCCAGCCAGTGCTCTGTGACAAGGTGGCTATTGCTATTTTAACCTCTTTTTTAAAAAAAGAAATCCAATATGCATGTTTTGTGTTATTCCCAACAGAGCCATCTCTCCTTCAAGGCATAACGGAAGAGTGGGTTTTAATAGCAAAGCTGGACTGCAGTACAGAACATTGCTAAACCAATCAGCCACAGTTCTGATTAAAGTCGCTGCTCTGAGTACCAAGGGTTGCAGTTACCCAGAATTACATTTTCAAACAGCAGAAGGTGTTTTGCTTTTTCTGCCTAATTAATTTCCTTTTTTAAAAAGTTTCCCCTTTAAAGTCTTTTTTTTGGGGGGAGGCGGGGGGGGAGGATACTCGAGGATTTTGCTGAAAGCTAACTGCGAGGGGCATCAATGGAAATCCTGTATGCAGATCTCTTGAGGATTTACAGGGCCCCACAAGCTTAGCTAAACATTTCCATAAATATTGCAAGGAGATCGCAGCAGGGGAACATTGCAGAACCTCAGAGAAAATTTCCACTGCAAAACTCTAGCAAATAATATAGCTTATGCCAAGCTCTTTATATTCACAGACTCTCCAGCACCCTTCAAGGTCAGTGGAAGGGAAAGGAGCTGGTCCCCTACAGCACCAACATTTTGCAGCAGAGACTTGTAGAAGGCGACAAATCTGCATTTTCCTGCAGCAGGGCCTGCAGCTTGGTGGAGCACAGAGCAAAGTGAGGGGTTCTGTCCTCTACATCGCAGGATTGTTCCCATGGGAGGAACTTTATCTCCACTTTCACAGTCAGGTGTGCATTCTAATGATTGCCCTTTCCAAGAAACATTCGTGATAAATCTGTGCCCAATCATTTTCACTGTCAGTCTGCTCCTCTCCTGAAGCTGGGTTTCATTCTTCTAAGGGTACAGGAAGGTAAACTGGGATGCGCGTGAGCTGCAGCCTTGGGAAAATCACCAGGAGGAATCTAAGTGAAGATGGAATCAGGTCCCCAGGGTGTGTGATTCATCATCTCCGACAATTCACTTTACTGGGATTCACAATGCTAGTAAATTTTTCCAGCATTTTTCTATCACCTGCCTGAAGATTACTACCCCTCTATCAGAGTTGGAAGAACAAGCAAGAAATCTTCCATACTGCAGGCAGCGTTCAGAGCCCAGCCTATTAGCTCACATCACTATTAATTTCACTTTACATTAATATATAATATTGCTAATGCTTCTCTGTGGATTTCTCACACATCAGTAGAAGCAAATACATATTTATTTATCTAACAGGATGCAGCCAAAGACTCAATAAATTAGTACAGTAACCCTGGCTTCACTGGTACTTCTTGAAGTTACCAGACAGTCAAATATGAGAAAAACCCAGCAGCATTTCCCATCCCACACTGTGAACAACAGGACATTAATTCAGACTTAATCCAAGTTTCCTACAAGCATCAATCCTTATCTTGACTTTCATCTCCAAAAAGCTGGTCCTGTTCTCATAACCTCCTAACCTTTCACTTACCAGGAAAGAAGATGCACAGCAATCTTCTTGCTATGTTCTAATTAGTTTGTATCTCTTTGCCAATGACTTTACTGAAGCTCAAATTCTCGTAAAACAAATTGTCATTCCTATCATATCCTCAATCATTTAATTAATAACTTTAAGACCGTTTATTTGTGCTCTAACATTTGATATTCTACTGCTGCCACAATAAAAATACCATTGGAAAACTGCATCTTTTATAGGCACCACAATTTTAAGGGTAATTCTTATCCTTGATGTTTCTTCTGTTTTACTCAAAGCATTTTTGATCAGGCTCTCAGCAGCCTCCACTTCTCGAAGTTCTCAGTGATGCATTTAAACGGTGGGAACAATTAGCAAATATATGAACAGTATAGGCCAAAGACAACTCAAAGAATAATGAAAAGTGCACTAAAGTAGTAGAGGGTCATATTTTTGAACAATGATTACAGCACTAGATACAGACTGTAATTAGGGAGACCAAGGACCAAAATGGTAAAGTGAAGAAACCATGGAAGTCAGGACTAACTGCTCCCATTATATAGGAAAAATGCAATTAATTTAAGAGGTTGAAAATTAAAGCACGTTATCATAAGTAGGTTTCTGCAAACTAGACTGTAAGAGGTTTTTGAAGAAAAAGCACTGAAGCCGAGAGTACAGGTATGGCTTTGGCTATCATTCAGAGCCTTCTAAACACTTGGAAAGACACCTGAGAGACCTGGCAGAGAGGCAAGTAATGATTTTTTTTTTCTCTCTCTAACAAACCTCTATGTATGTATGATAAGATTTTTAGAATAAGATATATAAATCCCTAGTGATTATTTAAGGATATAATTTAGTCTTGTAATTACTGTCGTCTCTGAACAGCTGTACGTTTAATTGAGTGCAATGCTCCAGGGCTTGAACGATTTATCTTGGAGCTCCATCTACTGATTCGAAGGTGGCAGAACGTGTTAGAAACCATCCCACTCAGCCTTCAGACACATCTTGGCTCTGGTTCAAACCACGATAAATTCCATTGTAAGGGCCAAATAACCAGGTCTGGGAACTGCTGGTGCATATAGCAGGGCTATATCTATATTCTGTGGCTGCAGCTAATTCACACTACAGTTTGACAAGCATCAATCTTTGCAGTGTCAGCACAAACGCTCCCTTCCCCCAATTGCACGTGCCCTGTTCTTATACCTCCCAGTCCCATATTGCCAGTCACACTGTAAAGCTACTTTCAAGGCTTCGTATAGGAACACAGGGGACTAATTCAGAAAATATCCCAGGTTATGGGATGAAGGCAACCTTCTTTTGGGCTAGTGCACATCCACAGTCACAGGTTACAGAAGAGCACTGCACAGACTCAGCATATTCAAATTGAAATAATGTATGTCATGTAGTCATGCATCTTTAGAAAATGAATACAAATAGATTCTCTTTCTGTAGAAAGCCAAGTATCTTTGCCTAAGATTTTGCTCAGACGGTTCCACCTCCACTTCAGTAGGACTAAATGAGATATATCAAAGTAAAATCATTGTTCTTTGGTCCATTATCATTTTCATAAAAGCTATTCAGCACTCTGTTCTAGAAAAGAGAAGTCACTCAAGCCATCACATCAGGTATTCAGCATGAAAAGCACTCAAAATAGGTTTAATGCCAACTCACTTTAAAAAGAACTGAATTGTTTTTTTCAAATAAGCTATGCCAGATAGCTTACAGCGAGACCAAGGAAAATTAAACCTGTATGAAGAAAAACAGGGTCCTTGGAATAGGCTGCATCTGAAATTTCAAACACTGGGAACAGTGCAGGCAGAACAGACACTTTTAGTAAAATTAACTGTGTAGAAACAGACCCATGAGTGTATATTGGGATTTGAGGCTAAATTTATCAAATTGTCTCCCTATTCTTGAGAAAGGATGGATGAGATGTGACTTGTACCTCCCTGACCTGCCACTGATTAGAGAAGTTCTGAGAGCTCCTTCATTTTGCAAATCCACTGCTTGTGCACCTAGAGCTCTACATAAAGCAAAGTGCCCCAGTGTACTTAGCCTTTTGCCATCCTAAACACGGTTCTCGGGGTAAGACTGGTCTCTAGAAAGGAATATGGAACATTGCAGTACATAATAAGGAGACAGCAGCCACACTTGGTTTCATAGTCTGGGGTGCCCTGCTGGACTCTGAATTTTATGAGGAATTCACTGCAGGAAAACCTCTGGAATTACTCTGGCTGTGCTAGCACTGCACACAGACTGCTGGCAGCTGAGACAAAACGGAATTTGCAGGGTCAAAAATACACCATTTTGCCAACAAAGAGAAAGAATGCTACAGGCAAGTGCAGTGACACCTGCCAGCAAAATGACCCAGCTAGATATCATGTGTACTAACCTCTGTCCAAACTGGATTCCACCCAGAGGAATAAGAATAATTAAAGGGAAAAACTAGGACATTGTAAGTCTCCTTTGGAGATTTGTTCATGTAATAAAGCACAACAGAAATCTTTTTTTGTGGGATTCTATTCCTATCCTGAGGTCTTCATTGGCTATTAATTAAAATCATATTGTCTGTTTATAGAGACAAAGACATCCAGGGGCTCAAGTAAAAGATAAAAAGTAGACCCCATATAATTAAAAATACATCTGAAAAATGTTTAATTATGTGTTTTATCCTCTCTGAAAAGCAATTTAAGAATGTTTCTTTTGCTATCAATAATGACATTAACTAGATGATTTTCAGCCATCACAAGGACCCAGTAAATCAAAGGCCCTCAGGCATATGTACTGTACTCTGAAAATCAGGGCCATGGACATGCAGCATGAGGCACAATGCAGCAGCTTCTTTTGGACCTGGCTGCCTTTCCTGAAAGAGTGCTTTCAACTCAATTCTTTCCACATGTATTGTGCATTTACATTTTTTTTTTATTAATATGCCTGATGCACCATAAACACTAAAAGCTGTGTTGATTTTACACTAAGAACAGAACCAGCAGTAGGACAAATTAATCACTGCAGCCTTTTCTTTCTCATCACGAATTTTGCTTTAGTTCTGCCCTTGCACAGAAAACACCCACCTAATCCATAATATCCTGCTAATTAGTCCTTGCCAAGACTACTTTTATCCATATGAAACTTCCACACGCCACTGTGACAGAAATAAAGCATAAATGCCTGAAGTAAAGGAATAAGATCTAGCACAAGCTTATAACATTTTCTTGACAGAACTGTCTAGTTTAATTTGAATTTCTAGAAACAGCACTCTGTTGAAAAAACACACATACACACACACTCAAAACCCATTTCATGAATGATTTATCTAGATCCACCCACAACACAGCAAAATTTTGTAATGAGTTTTAAGAGACAGCAAGTGGCAGCACATCAGTTTCAACCAGGAAGGGCCCTGGCTGGCAAACAAAATCCAGTAATGCCACGGACAAAGCTGTCAGTGCTGGGCTCCCGAGCAGGGCTAGTGGTGCCAAGGCCTGTTAGCCCTCCTGCTCTTTTAATTTCACAGAGGCACAGTTTGTAACCACAGCACATAAAAACTCCGAAGCGGCAGGCTAAGGGGGCTGAAGCAGACTCCTGGCTCAAGAAAGGACTACGCAGCAGAGGGTTCTAGGAGACTTATTTTTTGAGAGAATATAAGCCCCCAGGTTCATCCCACCTTCCTCTCTCACTCTGATTTTTGCCCCCGAGTTTTGCACAGAATGAGCCACAGGAGCCACCAGCTGCTGCCACAACCCCAGGTACTACAAGAGTATCACAGTAGCAGGTGCCATGGCAGTGCCAAGTTCTTAGCTGCGTCTGAGACCTTTGTAATGCAAGAACGGCCAGCAAACAAACCCTTCTTAGTTAAAAAAACTAACCTTTTCCTCAGCAGTTTCTGCCCTTGAGGCCTGGGATCCTCCAAGCGCTGTGCCTGCTCCTACTGGATGCTGCTGCCCTCCACCCTCTGCCAGGCTGGTGAGCTCTTCTCTTGCCACCCCAGGGACAGCCATGTTGTGGTTCCCTGGGGCATCACCTCCATGAAGGATGGACTCACACTTCCTGCACACATCTCCAGCAACGGCAGCTGCTGCTTGACATGCTGGGGTGGCCCTTGGTGCCCTTCTCTTGGTTCATTTGCACAGGGCAGAGACACAGGGGTAAAGACAAGAAGAAGGAGGCACTATAGCTACCTCATTTTGCTGTCTTTTTTCTTTCTATTTCTTCCTTTCTTCCTGAACATTTTTCACTTGGGGGGTGCCACACAAAGCTATCCTCTCCAGCTACAGTACTGGGCTCCATGTTCCCCCTGAGGCAGTCATTTTATTTTTCCCGCCTCAGCCCCTTTGCTGTGGTACAGGGGCAGGATTGAGAGCAGGGCACCAGGGCACCAGGTACTGAGGTATCAGGTACACAGGGACCCCTGAGCAAGCCCAGCCCGCACATAAGCAAGAAAGCTGCCATGAAAATCTCCATCGCTTTGCCCTGAAGAACACACAAGTCCCCAAACACCAAGAAGACTCAGCTGAAGGCTGTGAATACACCATCATCACACCTCCTTCTGCACAGCAAAATGGCTGCTGAAAGGAGCACTGTGAGGGAGATGGGGGCACAGGGTGTCAAGCAGAGCTTTCTGCTGCTACAGTGCTGTTTTCTTTAAATGGAAATATTGTATTTGTTTCATTCAGGCTTTCACTGTTCAGACACAAAGAACAGCAGGGAGTGAGGGGACCCAGGTGGTGAAGCAGTGACATGAAAGGCAGGACCTGTGCTTGTCCCAGGTGATTTTGGGGAGCTGAAGCTGAGGAGGAGCCAGCTGCCCTTGTGGTTTCCTCCACAGCATTTTGACTAAAATTTCCAGGCAATCTATGCTCCAGTTCCATGTTTACATAGGAGGAGTCTTTTCTTTGAGAAAACGCCACAGTTCAGGACGTTTCTTGCCTTTACAGTCAAGTCACTCTGATATCTGAAAAGACTTAGTGATGCAGCAGTTTGGAACCCTCCAACTGAAACCCTCCTTTTAAGTCTTCTGGGAAATGCAATTATGCTTTTAATACTCATTGTATGTGCCTGAATATCTGTCTTGCACATGCACTACGTATGCACACCATCTGCCTGCACGTGAACATCTATAAGCCAGATTCTGCTCTGTTGGAAAACACGCTGGTATGATCCTTTTATGGGTTTTTATGTGCTGTTGACTATACTGATATCAATTTAGCATAATTTCATTTAAATAAGCAGAGTTTTTCCTTTCCTTTTTCCTCTGGTGAAAAAATCAGAGCAGACTCTTCTGCATTTTGTCAGTCTAAACTGATCATGAATAAGGCCAGATTTCATCTTCAATTGTTTTTGCTTCCAACAGTCTTTACTGAAGGAGACGCATATCAACAAGTTCAGACTTAGAATCTTCATTGGAAGAAGTTATCCTTGCTTTTGCTTGGTTTAAAACTGCCTAAGTTGCATGTGTAAGTATTAACAGCACCAGGACTGCTATATAGCATTAAATGATGATTGCTCTCTTTTGACACCAGGTAACATGCTTTAGAGGGTAGTTCTTTCTAAGCAACAAGTCTATTTTTTCACTAATTGCTAAAATGCTTGTATTGTTACACAGTTCCATGTGAAGAATGCAAAGGCTTTCTGTCCAACGAATTAAGATCATCTATAGTAACTTTTATTAACAATACATTGCCATATTCTGGAAGGCTTATTAGGATCATAAAGAAATTTAAAATAAAAATTCTCTCCTCCTTGAGAGCCCCACATAAATTTCATTTTTCGATTGATCAGCTACTGTAGGACTGATCAAAATCAGGCTGAAAACCCTGAGCACAATATCTCTCATTTTCATTTTGTGAATCTAATCTCCATTCTTTTTTCTGTTCCTACACATATTCATTCCTTCTCTTTCATTTTTTTTCTCGGGTATACATTTTCTTTCTAAATTATTCCTCATTCATTCAATTTCTGGTCTGTTCTTCAACTTCTTGTTCTCATGCTTTTCTCCCTATGAACCCCACTTTCATCATGGAAATGAGTCTAAAAGGGAGACACTTTGCTTCATCATTTTTCATACACAAATGCACAGAGTTCAAACTGAGAAAATTAATATTTCCTTTTCTTTAATGTAATTTCTATAGATTTTACTTTGAGACTTATATGTAATTTTCTATCAAGCAACATACACTTGCAATTTTTCCTTATTTCCTCATTATCAGGTATACAGTATGTAAACTTTGTCCATGCCATTATAGCTACTCAGTAATTTGCACACACAAAATAAGATACAGGCACAATTTGAGAGAAAACAAATCAGGATACCCCAGGATCTCCTTATAAGGTCTGTATTTCATTTTTTCTTCACATGAGATTCTTTACATCTGTTCCTCTGATAACTCAAGGCTGGTGGAATAACCATTTGCCCACATCCACTTTCTGAGTATCTAGTACTAATATACAGGTAGCTCAAGGTGGAAGCAAGTTATCATATGACAAATACAAAAGAAACAGACTGTTTATCAATTGACCATTTGTCAGGACAAATTGCTAAACATTACACTGTCCTAATTCACAGCCCTAGCCCAGTGACTCTTATGAGTCTTACTGTAGAAAATTCTCAGAGGAATTATAACCATTTCCTAAACAGCCCACAGGAACTCACCCTGCCCTGGGAAGTACCTCACTTTAGTCCAGGAGATGTCCCCCGCAATCCTAAACTCTAGTCTGTGAAGTTCTGTTAATTCCCAAAAAACCTAACTGTGGAGCTCAGAGGGATGTGATGGAGGCTCCTGAATTAAATAGTCTGATAGCAGACTGAAATCCCTAATCCTGCAAGTAATTTAATTGCAATGTTTTCTATTCTGTTCTGCCATTTGCACTTCACATTTTCAGATGTATTTGTATTCTAAACAGTGCATGGTCTGATAGTCGTAACATTGTCATCGCACTATTACATGCATGCATGCATAACTGTTCATTTCCTTTCACAGTGAAGTTTACACATAGAATTGGCTGTAAAAGCCCCCACAAACCTCCAAACCATAAATATTTTAATTTTTTTTTTTTGGCAAAGTATAATAATGAACATGGATCTGTGATTTATCAAAGGACCTTTATGATGAAATAAATCCTAATAAGAATTGCTTTGCCAAGCACTTTGCAATTAAAGATAACACTGTCCAGGCAAGAGAGATGAAAGATGCAAATGGAATGAGGACATAGAGATGGAAATTATCACACGTGAGGTAGAAGAAAAACTCAAAGAGCTTAAACCACTGAAATTGGAGGGACAGGATAATCTCTCTCCCTGGATTCTGAAAGAACTGGCACATGAAATTGCATGTCCAGCAGCAAGGATTTTGAATAAAGCTGCCAACTGGTAGCATGTCACTACTGAAAAGCAAACCTCTTGTCTGTATTCCAGAAAGGGAAAAGAAGAACAACCAGAGAATACCAGAGTGACCTCAACAATATTCAAGGCTCTAGAAAGTATTTTTTAGAAAAACATCTATGAAGTAGACATAAACGGGAAATGGGACAAAATGTGACTTAGGTTTACCAAAGGTAAAGCAGGTTGAGTGAATCTATTTCTGTTGATTAAAACCACTGTTTTAATCAGTAGAAAATGCTGTAGATACGATCTATTAGGCTTCTGGAAAGTAAGTGGTGAATAAAATGCTAAAGCAGGAAAAACCCTTGGTTGTGGTAGAAGAGGAACTGTGGTCTTGAGGAAGGGTATTATTATAATTATTAAAGGACTGGTATTGGAATCTGCCTTATTAAATATTTCTAGTAATGACTGTGACACAAAAGCAGTATGCTAATGAAATTTTGCTGAAAGCAAACACTGAGAGATATTGCTAATACAGAAGAGGATTAAAGGCTCATATAAGAAAGAAATAGATGTTGTGACAATTGGAATAAGAGAAATACAATGAAATTTAACAGCATACAATGTATGTATGAAAAACCTACAGCAGGAGCTCAGCATTTGGAAACCAAACGAAGAAGAGATACATTAATTGAACACAGGTTCCCTATGAGTCACTACTGTGAAGACATAATCCTAAAACATTTTGGGTTTGGTATTGCTAGTAGATATATGAAAACATTAATACCATTGTACAAGGCTTTCCTGAAATTGTGTGTCAAATACTCATTTTTATTCTCCATGTTTGAGTGCTAGGACAGGTGGAAAAGTCTGCTATAAAAAATAAGAAAGCTTGTCTTACTGAGATAATAGAAATAGTTCAGCTTTTTTCCCCAGGCTTATTACCGGTTGATAGCAATCTATAATATTCACCAGTTCACCATTTTGAATTATAAGACTGAAGGATAGATTGCTGTCATGATAATGCAGCAAATAAATTAAGTCTAAAATGTATAATTTTGGGAAGATAGCTGCATAACTATTGGCCCTGTGTGATCACCCATTAATACCCATATCATACTTTATTTCCTGTCTCAACAAAAATATTCATGATAATCTCTATTTTTTACCATAATGGAAACTCATGTAGATAAGATTTCATATAGATAATGATGGTTTTATTTGCCTTCTTCCAGAAGTGCAACTCCTGTCATCACTTTAAATAGGCAATGGAAGTCATTTTGATGACACTCAACCCTTCAGTATTTTATTTAAAACAAAATAACAACAGGTGCTGTTGTTTTAAAGATAAAGATATATGTGTAGAAATATGAAGGACTGCTGTTGTTCAGCCAAAACTAGGACATTAACAGGGACCATTGCTCACCATCAGCCATCAGGTAGGAATGACTTCTCAGCACTGGTGACCTTATGTGTGTATTTTATATATATGTATATATATATTTGTACATAAAAGGCATGGGAGATAAGCTTAAGTCTGAAAGTTTTTGCACAGCTACGTTACACCAGTGCTGGCTGTGCTGGGTGGGTGAAGGCTGTTTGTTCTGCTGCTGGGGATTCAGCTGCCCTTTCGTTTCTCGCTGCTGTTGTTGGGAGCCTGCGCACACTGATGGCTGCTCTGGTTGCCCGGAGCACGGTGCTTTGGAGCAGAGCAGCCGCCCAGGGAAGCAGCCCCTTGCTGAGAAAAAAGCTAAAGAGGGTCTGCCCAGAGGAGCCACTGCTGTGTAGGTCAAGCTTTCCAACAGCACAGCCTTGTAGCAAAAGGCAACCTTTTGTGACAGTTAGGTCCCACAGCTTCAGGGAAACCAAAAGATGATTTGGTGTCTTTTTCTATTTGTTCTCTGGAGTTGATCAAACTAAACTTTCCTGACTGAAAATCAGCTTTGTTTTAGATTCCAAGGAAATATTGCTAGCAACCTATGGTCTGATTCTGTTATTTTTATGCTTCATAATAACTTATCACGTATATAGTTCCATTTATTGTGATGAAAGATAGTCTGATTTTATGAACACAAAGTATGAAATGCCAAGAAAATGGGTCTTTTTTGTTTCCTTCTTGCTTCCATGGTGAAAGTACTTAAGTATGGCCTCATACCAGCATCTTCTTATCATGATACCAGTCAAAGCTGCTGGTCAGCCCTTCACAACTTTCATGTTTTCTTTGTCCATAATCTGTGCTGTCATAGGTGATTTGCTGCCCACTGTTGAATAAGTCTCTCCTTTTTAATTTCCTGCATCAAGGAGGTAGAAGAGGAGGATGCCCTGTCAATGCATCCATTTTATTTTCTATTCCATTTTTTACTTCCTACATTGTGTTAACTGGAAAGATTCTGTTGTCATTGTCCATAGGATAATTTTATGGAAATAACTTAGAAAAGAAGGAATGCTTCTGAACAGCATCCTTCAGTATACCTGGCTGGAATCAGCTAATGCAAATTCATCAGTGCTAGTGCTTGTTTTCTCTTCCCCACTACAAACCACAGTTTGTTTCTGACATAAGGCGTTAAGGAGCTAGGAAGAAGCTTTGTCACTTCATTGCAAGTCTGTCAACTCTGAGAATCATGGGCAAAGAGCAGATGATGTGCTATTGGTATGAATACCAGAACCCAGTTCTAGCATGCCTGCCAGAGGTTAATCATCACTGCTCTTGTCTCTTCTATCTACAAGGTAAACATTTTGTTGATAGTCTTCATGCTGTGTGAATAAGTAACTACCATTTGGTCATTTCATTTTTATTTTCCTCATTGAAGTATCTGTGAAGAGTCCAGGCTGAAGAGGAAGAAATTATGGCAAACAGCTGCTTTTATTTAGTTCGCATTGTTTAAGCTACTTCAGATATTCTGAAATCTATTTCAGATGTGAGGTGGAGAAATGCAGTTAAAAATGTGGGATATATACCAGTGCTGACAATCACAAACGGAATCCTGCCCACAGCAAGTACACTTGCTGTTCATAGTAATCTTTCAGCTGTCTCCTGCCTTATCCATCTATTAGAATTGCTTTAGGCTTGCTGACAAGGTAATATGACAATTTCAGTACAAAATAGGTGCTAAGCAAAGATGACTCTGAACGGGCCGCCTACTTACTGTGGCAAGCATGACTGTTTCTGCATAAAATCTCTTTTTTGCTGTTTGGAAGAATTCAAATATGATTTTGTGGGTTTTGTGTCTAAGAGAATATGACAAGAACTATAGCTGAGGGGAAGGAGAATGAGGACTCTGGATTAAAAATGTGTTTGTTTCTCCAGGCAGAAGACTGATTGACAAACCTAGTGGTATCCAGGCTAAAAGCCGCTAAATTTGGGAGCTTACTAAAGTAAAATGGTGGTGTAACTAAGGCATCCCTGCAGCTGCCACAGCACTAAAAGAGCGGGCTATTCTGTGGGTTTGCAGTTTCTCTTCTGTATTAATGTCTAAGAAGGTGACCTTCTAAAGAAACAAAAGATTTCTTCTGAAGGAATAATTATTAAGTTTCTCAGGGGAATGTAAGGAAACAAACAGATTTTGATGATACAGTGATCATTATTTATTGCAAATTGACTGAACACCTTCCACAGAAAGTTTTTAGCACAGATTAACTTTTTCTAGATAGAGATTTTTAAACACTCCATGACTTATTTGAGGAAAAGATTTGTGAGTGTATATTTATGTCTGTCCCATACTTTTCTCTTTCATACATTTTATTTCCTGCTTATACAGGAGATACATTAATGCAGGATAAGAACTGTTACGTGTTTTTCCTTACTGGGGTTGATTTCTCTCCTGGTCCACCCTGCCCTTCTGGTACTCATGAAGTAACCAGATCACAGACTTCCCAGTTTAATCACTATTGCTTGATACAATAAACATACAGCAGTCATAATGATAAAGTCTCTATTGTTAATGTTTAAGAACAAACTTTTCCTGTTATAAATTAAAAAGATCCCAAATTTTAAGTACACAAGCTTTATTTTAGTTGTGTTTGGTAAAGAAACCAGAAGTGCCTGATATAACTTTCATAAATTGTTCAGATTTAAACTTATGTATGAACTCCATCCAATTTTCACTGATCATAGCATCGAGTTTCACCTTTTTGATACAGCAGATGAAAATCAACATCTAATTGTGCTCCATCCAAAACTTGTATAACAGCAACAACAAAATCCACCACAGTGACATTCCTGTTTGAATTTCTGAAGCAAACATTTTAAAGTAAAGGAATTGACACTGTCAGAGAATTGAAAATTAGAATTTGTTTATATTCATTTGAACAACTTAACTGGGACCAGGTTTAAAAATGGTGCAGCCCAAACACATTTTAGCTATTTCAAATCTTAAGGTAGATACTATCTAATCACATTAAACTGTTCCTATACTGCACTTTTCCTCACATTTTAAAAAAATGTTTACTACAGTAAAATTTCACAGTGATTAGAAAGGTCAAAAATAGTCTACAGAAGCCACTCAAAGAACTTTGTTCATTGTCACATAGGCTTGCTTTGGACAGGATCAGACAACCTTATGAGCATGTCAGCAGATAGCTGAACCTTGCAGTTCTGTGACAGACATCGCTGATGGTTATGTACTAACGTTAGCTCAGTGGTGAAAGGGACATTTTGTCATGCAGGTCAGTCAGAAGATGGTTTTTGTAAGGATCTTCTAAATCTGAGGGTGACTACAGAAGAACGCATGAAGGTCTGTTATCAATGCGACTTAGTAAAATTATATTCTTGGGCCAGGTGAGGGTGAGTGTCCACATCTTGTCAGTGAATGTGAACTGAGAGGTATGACAGGGATAAAATGTGAAAGGGATTTTTCTTTCCTTGTGAAAGGGAAGCAGGATGTAACTAATCCAAAAGAGAAGTGGGAGGAAGGTGAAGGGATGCATGACATAATCCAAAACAATCCTTGCTGAAGGCTTCTGAGTGTGCAAGAGTGGGCAAAGATTGCACATGTGGAGTTCAGAGGAAAGAACACTGCAGTCACCTAATTTAGACAGTAGGGGAAGGAAGCCTGTTTTTCTAGCCATGTGGATGGACTGAAGAGACATATAGGACTGCAGAACAGCATTGAGATAACCAAACTATATTTTAATGAATAAATCCATAAGGCACCTGTAAAGAGGTGAAAACAGCTTATTTCCAGCAACGAGACAGGGAAGGGAGTCCTGATATTCCTTGGCCGATTAGAGAAGATTTCTTGCCAGCCTGTTGGCCAGACCTGAGTAACGGATCAGTAAGGAATGGGAAGTTAATCTACAAGCTCATCAGGCAGTGCAGGAAGCCACTGTAAACCCCAAGGTGAGTGATTCCAGGAGACCAGCTACCAATCCACAGGTGGAGTGAAGGTACTTGTGAAGACTGGATGAGTGGAGGGGGCTGGGTGTGGAGTGAAGGGGGCTGGGTGTGGAGTGGCGGGGACATCTGAAACCTGGCTAGTCCTCCTTCGGCAGTTCTGCCTGTAAATATCTTAATGTCAATTATACAATAGCTGATACCTGTAAACATGGGACTAATTAGTTATAATGCAGAAGAGCTCATAATATTATCTGTATATTGATTTTTGTATAATGACTTATGGCGGTACATAATGGACACTTCCAAACTACTACAATAAGTTCTGAAGAGAGGATTTTATCTTCATATGTAATGTCTTAAAAATTAAAAATATATTCTTCATTGTCGTGCATACGAAAACATCTATTTTGAACCAAGTTTGCAAATATTTGTTAATGGAGATCTCAGACTGAACAAATTTCTTGATTATGTTATTGCCCTGTGAATGTCAGATCTAAGCAGAACAATTTCCTTGCAAAAAAATATTTACTGCATAAAATGTTACCTGGAAAGTCTGAGAAGGAGGAAAAAAACAAACCCCAGTTTTGTGCTATTCAATGGAAAGGCAGACAGTCGTTTGATCTGTTCCCTTTTAGCAAAATAATTGTTTTTCTTCAGTGTTTCATATAGAAAGCAAACTGCATACCAAAACCACATACTTTATACAAATCAGAAGTTGGAAAGAAGTAGAGACATTATTGCTATTGATTTCAATAACATGAAATCAGCAGGCTGCTTTCCTTTCATTTTGTCAAAATAATAATTCTTATAAATGCTTCTTTAATACAGAACTGTGTCTGTACATACTTTATGTTACAGTCCCACCATATGTTACATAAATTGCTGGAGTAAACTGAGTAAGTTTTAGAGAAAAGAGTCTTTATTATGCCTCATTTTCTTTCAAATATGTGTAAAGGTGAAAATGAAAATACACATGAAGCTGCATCCACATACAATTCTACACCTCATCGCAAAAGCTTGTTTTGAAATTGTTCTGTCTTCTCTATGTGGTGGTATTGCTAATGGTATGTGATAAGTTAACTCAAATGTATATATAAATACATAACAGGATTGGAATAGCAGAATTCTTTGAACTGTCTGCAGAAATAACTATTTACCTTACAAGCAAAATAAAATGTTCACTTTTCTATAAAAAGGAAGTCTAGTCATGTTTGAAACAAACTATATAAAGAGTATAATAAATCCTGAATGCTTAGGAGAAAACTGTTCAATGTTCAGAAGAAAAATCCACATAACTTTGAAAGACATGGTTCATTAATAGAGAAATTGTTACAGCCCATGGCTGGAATACCTTTTTTGAGAGAGAAGAGTAATAAAGTTAAGTATGTTTGAGTAAATATCTTGAATAGTAGTATTACGTGATTCAGAATAGAAAATTATTGGGGAAAATATACATAGCCTACCTTTCTCCTGCACTGCTTAAGTATCCAAATGAACAGAGATTGTGTATCTATGGAATGATATAATTACAGTTGTTAAAAATGTGTCATCCATCCTGTTTCATTCTACAGCTAAATATGCATATCCTCAACATATAACAAAAATATGGAGCATAAAATTAGAAATATATTGTCTATCTATATTTAATCCAGAGTCAATGTTTAGAATGATTTGGGGAACATGGAGGCCCTGGCATGAATGAGCAGCACGTGAAGACTGCATTTAAGACCAGCTCCCATTGAAGGCATATTAACCAAGTACCTTTCTGGATTAGGAACAACTGGTAACATTTTTAGGTCAAATCTTCAAAGATATTTAGCCACAACGCAGGAATGCCCAGGCACATGAAGCTGGCTTTCTAGACAGCATTTTTTGGGGAAAATGGTCTGCAACTGAGGACCGGGAGCTGATTACATTTGCATGCGTGCTTTGCTCACAAAGGGAGCTGCTGTGCTTGCAGTCCAGCACCCAGTTTCTACAGACCACGGTACTCTCTGCCTGCACAGATTTGGCCTTGCTCCTGCACAGGATCCCTAAATGCATGTGTGCCAAGCCATGGCTGAGAGCCCCCCCCAAAAAGCAGCTACCAAAGACTCAGTCTGCACCTGGGACAGCAAAATCTACAGGCTGGGGGTGCTGCTGCACTGGGTGGTCTGGGGAGTGTGTGCATTTGAGGATTTGGGTCTGAACTGCCTTTGAGAGCAACTCTGGGCTTGTATGTCAGCATTGCATTAAGGAAAACATCTCCCCAGGAGGCAAAATCCTACTGGAAACCTGCAGGACTTGCACACAAAATCCTACTGGGTCTTTTGCAAAGTGAGAAGCCTGAATCTAGGCTGAGTCTCGGGGCCTTGCAGGGCAGAGCGTCTGGCTGCTCACTGCTAAGGCAAACCAGACAGTTGTCAAAACTCCTAAAGGGCCTGCTATGCTGGGGCCTCACCTCCCTAGATGTTGAGGGGTGCACCCAAGTCTTGCAGGAGAAGGTTTGCTCCAAGGGAAGGGTTCCTACAATGCTGTGGTGAAACATACTCTGTTGCATCATCTGTTTCACAGCAGAAGAGAGATGTTAGCTGATTCTCTTGAAACTAACCAGTAAAAAACTTCACAGCTACTTGATGGTTTATGTTTATGGAATTCTCTTTAATGTAGAACAAACTATTGGCATATCAGGATTTTACAACAGAATTATGTATTGCATATGCGAAAAAAATCAGCAGTCTTGTGTCTTACTTTTCAAAGGGGAGAGTTTTCTCCTAGATATGGGCTACTGTGTAAACCAGGGGTTTGTAGCTACCAGCAGTAACAAATAACAAGTGCTTTCTAAGCAACACCGGAACTGGGACATTCCTGTATTTCTAATCTTAATTCTGCCTTTGTTTCCAGAGAATAAGGAATTTGAGAAAAGAAGACAGGTCTCTTGAATGACATATGCTTTCTGCCTTAATCTTAGTACCTTGTTTTGAAAAACAGAGTGATGAAACGTTGTTTTTTTTCTGCTGAGGCAGTCACTCTCCTCTTGATCAAGAGAAGCCTACTGTAAATTGGAAACAAAACGGAACAGGAATCCTGTGCATATTGAAAGCAAATGCATGAGAAGGATGAAAGTGAGTGTGGATGTTAAAGTGCTGAAAGGGAAAACTTAAGGCGGTAGTGCAAAGGACACTGCATTTCTCTCCTGTACACACCCCTGCCTGTCCAATACTCCCCATCTCCGCATGCACCAGCAGAGGGAAATGTACTAAATTGTGCCACATGTGCCTCCCTGCTCTGTCTCTCCAGCTCCAGCCTGCACCAAGGGGCTGCAGGGGGAGGTGGAAGGGGGGGCAGGTACAGCTGTGGCTGAGGGAGGCCAGGGTGGCTCCTGTGCCACAAGCTCCCCAGATCGGTGCATTCCCCACCCGCTGCCATGGGCTCTCCTGCCCCGCCTGCCCAGGTTGCTACATGCTGCAGCAGCAGTGGCCGTACCCTATATAAGAGCCCTGAGGAGCCGACCCAGCCCTGCGAGGGTGGGTTGCCAGGACTGGGCTGCTATGGAGGCTGAGGAGGCCGCAGCGGTGGCAGCAAAAGTGGCACTGCGGACACCGAAGTGTTCCCGCTGCCGTAACCACGGCTTCGTGGTGCCAGTGAAGGGCCATGCTGGCCACTGCCGCTGGAAGCTCTGCCTGTGCGACAAGTGTGCCCTCATCACCGAGCGACAGAAGATCATGGCGGCCCAGAAGGCCCTGAGGCAGCAGGTGCCTGACACTCCAGCTGGGGCAGCTGCAGGTCCGGCTCCCCCGGGTGAAGGCCCTGGGGTGGCTGCTGGGGCGGCCCGCGGCCCTGAGCAGAGCGGCCATGACGGGGTGAAGGGTGCCCAGCCCGCAGGCAGCAACGGCAAAGGCATAGCATGCAAAGGACTGCCGCCGCCTAACAGCCCTCCCTTCTGGGACTACGGTAAGCACCTGGCCTGTCTCCCCAGCCTCTTCCCCTGTCCCACTGCCTTTCTTTTGGAGTTCATCCTCTTTCCCATCTAACACTGTCACTTGCGCAGTTTGCGCCCACTGGCTCCTCAGGCTCCAGCTCCCCAGAGAGCCATTCCTGCTGTCTGTCCCTCTTCTCTTGCTCAGCACAAACAAGTACTCAGCTTGCACGTTGAATGTGCAACCCTGCTTTTATTTTCCCTTCTGCAGAATCTGCAGCATGGGTCCCACGGTTCTGCGGTGGCAGGAGCAACGTGCTCAGCCTTGTCACTCATTGCAAAGTTGAAGATTAAGCAAGTGGTGTTTCTCTGAGAGGGAAATTAGTGTGGGAGGGAAACCAAACTCTAATGCACTGTGCGCTGCAGGTGCTCCTGCCTGTTTCTGACTTCTGTCCCACTGTTCATAAATTAACAGGCACAAGCCCCCAGCAACAAAAATGCTAAAAAAACTCAGAGATGGCAGGTAAACGGGGAAGTTACTGCTGCACTTGCCTGAAGCTAGAATTTTATGATAGCACTGTAAAAGAAAGAGACTTTTTGGCCTTAATTCCTGTAGCGAAGACTAAACTTGGCTGGGACCACTTGGTGTAAAAGTGCATTTGGTATTTAAGACCAGAGCATAGATTTTGCAGGTGGAACAGTTGTATGGTCAGTCATCTCTTAAATTGCTTCCCTTAATATAGTCTTTCATGTGACTTGTCTAGTTTATTACTATTTATTACAGTAACTTCATACTATTACTATTTATTATAGTAATTTTACGGAAATCCGTACTGACTACAGTAGTCGTTAGTCTAAGCCTCTGGAGAGCTGACAGCCTACAAGTCAAAATGCTGTTCTGGGAAGCCCAGACGAAAGAGTAATTTCAGATATCTCTTCTTTGCACCCATCTGTCAATAACTGTTCCCCTTTTTTTTTTTAGCTTTGTTTCCATAGAAAATTATGCTTATGGATGACACTAGCTATAAATATGCCTGTCAGTCCTTACCTTAATAACATCTTTAACCTGCTTACCAGTTTAAAAAAGGTTAGTGACAAATAGTATAATTCTAGCACTCCAAGAGCTGACCTACTCTTAAAGCAGATTCTTCCATTTCTCTATCAAAAAGAGGATGTGCATACACGATAGACCCTATTTAAATAACCACTCTTTTTTTTAAGACTTCAGAGAAGCCGTATAAGATTCCAGATGCAAGATAAAAAACGAAGGAAGTAACTGATTCCTGCATCTGAAATTACCTCTCTATGTCCCTAAAATTGAGCTTTTGTCTGTAAATTAACTTAAGAAGTAACAGATAGGACTAAAATTAGAACTCTGTTATTTTTGTAGATTTTTTTAAAAGTCTGCTAGAGTTAAAAATCTTATAATAGGTTGTTTTCCTGTTGCTGATGTACTGAAAGAATAAGATTCTGCAGCCAGTGCTTTACTAAGGACTAGTGGCACAATGCAAAAGGCAGAAAAAAACGCAGATCATCCTGTGTTAGAATATCATCTGCCGCACCTTTCCTTAGTTCCTAAAAAATTCACAAAATAAGTTCACAAGCAGTTAAGCATGAAGCCAAAGGGACAGATTTTCCTGCCTGAGGGTGGAATTTGGTCCTGCAGCTACTTGTACTGAACTCCATAGAATGACATGGATACTTCTGTCCATTCTTTTCTCATTGTTTCCTAGCTCACTCTGCTTTTCCTCCAGAATACGTGGTCAACCCAGAATACCTGGAGAGAGAACCTTCAAAAGTGTACCCTGGGTGTTCTGGGGTATATCCTTACCACCCATTTCCCATGGGATTTGCCATCAATCAGTCAAGCTGTAGGGGAGCACCATCACCTTCAGGGATCTCACTTCAGAGAGGTTTGCGACACATTCCTAACAACTATGGGCCAGGGAACGCAGCTCCTGTGGCAGTAAGTAATGGTCTTTTAATTACTTCTGCAAATACTGCTGTCTTTCCTTTTAGCTGCCTTCTTGCTGTTAAAGTACCTGTGAAAAGTTATGCTGCTTATCAGTTACATCACAGCATTTTGATATATTGTGCTGAAGAAAACATCAGCAAATGGTGATGTTAATAATCTGACCTGAACGCAGAGGAGCAAACCCATGCACTTGCAAGGGGCCAGATTTTGTGAAGTGTTTTGGGGCTTACACATCCTGCTAACATCTGCAACAGCCTTTGGGAATGATGGCTGTTGAACACTTAATATGGTCACATTGTACCAGCACAGATGGCACAGAATTGGCATTGGGAAGTGTCCCTTCTTCCATGCAGAACAAATTTAATGGGGAGGGAGAGTGTCAGGGCTTGGCCAAGGCACGACAGCTGCAGAGAATAACAGGGGGAAGGAAGTCAGCTCCCACAGGGAGGCAGATCACCATGGTCATGTACTTCTGGTTTGAAACATTTGGTGTTCCAAAAACAGTGGAAAATGTTTGTGGTTAACAGAAGTTTCAGATGAAAAATGATGTTTAGCATCATAGGGCCCACACCTTCAAACCATACAGAGATGGTAAGAAACTAAAGGCTAAATTGCCTGTCAGTTGGAATGGTGTGTGTGGGCACTTTCAGTTCCTTTCAGTGCTGTCAGTTATGTTGGTTTAAACTGGTGATGTCCAGTTTTTGTACCACAGTTGGGCACATTATAAAATTTCCAGCTGTCATGCACCATTCTGTCTGCCTTGAGTACAGTTCATCAGTTCACGTTAAGGCAGAGTGATCTGCCTCAAGACTACTAGATTTATTTATTTATCTTGAATAGAAATTCCTTGTCACATTTTAGGGGTTATTGAGAAAGAGAGTAGCTGGCAGCAGCCTGACGTCCTGATAAATTATCCTGGTAGGCTGGATTTGCACAGGTTGAGAAATGCTTTGTCTAGAACATCACTGCATGTGGTTTTGTACTTAATTTTTAACTGTCCTGAAACAGACTGAAAGATTTTCTACTACTTCTATCTGTACCAGGGTGCATGGCCAGATCCAAGAGAAAAATGCTTCTGTTTCTCCGATACTAGTGTTTCTGAGGGCTAGAAATATCTCCTTCCTCATGGAATGAGTTTTACCATGCTCTGACAGGTCTGGTGATCACAGAAGACTGTGGCTGTGGGACAGCCTGTGGTGGACATGGACCCTTTAGTGTAGGTAGAGCCATTCATTTCACTGGGCTGAGGGGAGAATCCAAAACTCGCCAGGAGGTGGTTGCAAGAAGCATTTTCCTAGATTGCCTCTCTGTTGCATGAAGACTTTCAGACTTGTTCAGTGGCAAGTGCACGGGATCAGTGGCGAAGGTGACCTGCTCCTGGTTTAAGCCAACTGCTCTAATGAGATGCCAGAACAGTGACATATGGTCTCAGAGATACGGTCTCAGAAGCTGCTACTTCTCAGTTTCAGCATGTTACACTTTGCCCAGGCTTTGCACGTGCTAATATGTGCATGGATGTGGTAGCATATAGCCACAAAAAGGATAAAAAATCACAGTATCACAGTATGTTTGGGATTGGAAGGGACCTCAAAAGATCATCTAGTCCAATCCCCCTGCTGGAGCAGGAACGCCTAGGTGAGGTCGCACAGGAACATGTCCAGGCGGGTTTGAATGTCTCCAGGGAAGGAGACTCCACAACCTCCCTGGGTAGCCTGTTCCAGTGCTCTGTTACCCTCACTGAGAAGAAGTTCTTTCTCAAATTTAAGTGGAACCTCTTGTGTTCCGGCTTGATCCCATTGCCCCTTGTCCTATCATTGTTTGCCACTGAGAAGAGCCTGACTCCATCCTCATGGCACTCACCCTTTATATATTTATAAACATTAATAAGGTCACCCCTCAGTCTCCTCTTCTCCAAACTAAAGAGCCCCAGCTCCCTCAGCCTTTCTTCATAAGGGAGATGCTCCACTCCCTTAATCATCTTTGTTGCCCTACGCTGGACCCTCTCCAGCAGTTCCCTGTCCTTCTTGAACTGAGGGGCCCAGAACTGGACACAATATTCCAGATGGGGTCTCACCAGGGCGGAGTAGAGGGGAAGGAGGACCTCTCTCGATCTACTGACCAGCCCCCTTGTAATACACCCAAGGATGCCATTAGCCTTCCTGGCCCCAAGGGCACAGTGCTGGCTCATGGTCATCCTGTTGTCCACCAGGACCCCCAGGTCCCTTTCCCCTACACTGCTCTCTAATAGGTCATGCCCCAACCTATACTGGAACTTGGGATTGTTCCTGCCCAGATGCAGGACTCTACACTTTCCCTTGTTAAATTCCATCAGGTTATCCCCCGCCCAACTCTCCAGCCTGTCCAGGTCCCGCTGGATGGCGGCACAGCCTTCTGGCGTGTCAGCCACTCCTCCCAGCTTAATGTCATCAGCAAACTTGCCGATAGTACACTCAATTCCCTCATCCAAATCGTTAATGAATATATTGAATAATATTGGCCCCAGTACTGACCCCTGAGGCACTCCACTAGATACTGGCCTCCAACTGGACTCCGCACCATTGACCACCACTCTCTGGCTTCTCTCTTTAAGCCAGTTTGCAACCCACCTCACTACTCTGTTGTCTAGACCACACCTCCTCAATTTAGCTGTGAGGATGCTGTGAGGGACTGTGTCAAAGGCTTTACTGAAGTCAAGGTAGACCACATCCACCGCTCTGCCATCATCCATCCACCTTGTTACATTCTCATAAAAGGCTATGAGGTTGGTCAAGCATGACTTACCCTTGGTAAAGCCATGCTGACTGCCCCTAATGACCCTCTTATCCCTGATGTGCCTTGAGATGACTCCAAGGATAAGCTGTTCCATTACTTTCCCAGGGACAGAGGTGAGGCTGACCGGTCTATAATTACCCGGGTCCTCCTTCTTGCCCTTTTTAAAGACTGGAGTGACATTTGCTTTCCTCCAGTCCTCGGGCACCTCTCCCATTTCCCAAGACTTGGCAAAAATGATGGATAGCGGTCTAGCAATGACCTCAGCCAGCTCCCTCAGCACCCGCGGGTGCATCCCATCTGGACCCATGGATTTATGGACGTCCAGACTACTTAATTGTTCCCTAACCCAGTCCTCATCGACTAAAGCAAACTCCTCCATTAACCTGGCTTCATCCGGGGTCTCAGGGGTACAGGGTTCCCCAGGACAGCCTCCAGCGGAGTAGACAGAGACAAAGAAGGCATTCAGCAATTCTGCCTTCTCTGTGTCTTCTGCCACCAGGGCACCCACCTCATTCATCAGTGGGCCTACATTGCCTCTGGTATTAGTTTTATCTGCTATGTATTTGAAAAAGTTCTTCTTGCTGTCCTTGACCCCTCTCGCCAGCTGTAATTCTAAGGAGGCCTTGGCTACCCTAGCTGCCTTCCTGCATCCTCTAACAGCAGCCTTATATTCCTCCCAAGTGGCCAGTCCCTGCTTCCATGACCTGTAAACTCGCCTCTTCTGCTTGAGCATACCCAACAGATCCCTATTCAACGACGCAGGCCTTCTGGCTCCCTTCCTCGACTTCCTACGTGTGGGGATGCTCTGATCCTGAGCATGGAAGAAGCAATCTCTGAATGCAATCCAGCTCTCTTGGGCCCCTTTTACTTCAAGCAGTCTTGCCCATGGGATTTCCCCCAGCAATTGCTTGAAAAGGCCGAAATTAGCCCTGCCAAAGTCCAGGGTTACAATTCTACTTGCTATTCTGTTCCTGCCACACGAGATGCTGAACTCCACCATCTCGTGGTCACTGCAACCCAGGCAGCCCTCAACCTTTACTGCTTCGACCAGACCCTCTTTGTTAGTGAGGATGAGATCCAGCAGTGCACCTCTCCTGGTCGGCTCCTCCACCATCTGCATGAGGAAGTTATCTTCAATGCACTGGAGGAACCTCCTGGACTGTGGCTGGCTGGCTGAATGGTCCTTCCAGCAAACATCAGGGAAGTTAAAATCCCCCACAACAACCAGGGCCTGTGACTGTGAGGCCACTCTCAGCTGCGCATAGAAGGCCTCATCAACTTCCTCAGCCTGATCTGGTGGCCTGTAATAGACACCTACAACAGTATCACTCCTGCCAGCCTGTCCCTTGATCCTGACCCATACACTCTCAACTCGTTCCTCATCCGCTCCTGGGCAGAATTTAGTACACTGCAGTTGCTCTCTCACATAGAGAGCAACTCCACCACCACGCCTGGCTGGCCTGTCTTTCCTGAAAAGGGCGTAGCCATCCATGACCACATTCCAGTCATGTGAACTGTCCCACCACGTTTCTGTAATTGCCACCAGATCATAATCTCCCGACCGAACATAGGATTCTAACTCCTCCTGCTTATGTTATATTCATTGGTAAAAATTGAAAAATAAATTGTTTGATACTCCAGATGAATCTTGGAGAGAGTCTTTCTATGGAAGATGCTTTACTTTGTGTGTTTCTGCAGATTCCAGATGGCGGTGGAGATTTCCATCAAGGATACTACACTCCCCTGCCTCAGTTCATCCCACCAAGTTTTCTGCCAGGGATTCATTACATTCCACCTCCCCTTTCCCTGAATGTGTTGGCTGAAACAACCAAGGAAGCACATGGTAAGGAAGTATGAGATGAGCCCTGGAAGATCCAGTTTTAACCGGGTTTCAATACCAAACCACAGAGGGGGAAGCCCCAAGAGACCCTGATTCTAGCTGGTTGTCAGGGTTTCACATGTCACTAGATCCTGGAGTCCCAGGACAGGTTGCCAGCTTGTACCGCTCTGGGAAGGGCTGACTTGGGGGAAGTAGCCTGGCAGGCTTGGGCTTTCCCACTGACAAGCACCTCAGTCTCATGCAGATGTTTGAAATTACTTGGCTCTGTTGCAATTTAGTTAAAATGTTTAAAAAATGCAGACTAACCTGAATAATATGAAATTTTTGTTCGTCTGAAAAATCTACATTTTAATTACTGTAAATGCAAGATTGACTCTTCAAAATCTCAAGTTGTTTTATTGAATCTCACAGTATTTAAATTTCTGGCATAGGTTAAATCTTTGTGGCCCTCTCTTTTGGGTCTCTTTCATGCATTGTGCATACACATGGACATATTTGTGATTATATTTGCAAGTTTCTTATTTGGCTGCACCTAGCTGTGACCACAAGAGGGTAGAGCTGTTCAGAGAATGAACCACTAGCACTGCATGAATGAATAGCCAGTTTTGAGTTATTTTTGAAAAAGCAGAGAAATAAATACTTTATTTCTTTATTTCTCTCCTTGAACATGAGGAAAAATGTTAATCTGACTGTTTATGAAACAGATTACAATAATCACCCAGTGAAAAATCAAATCTCTTGTATAAGACGGGGGAGAAATAGAGGCGTATAATTATCTCATTTGAACTGAAAAGATGTTGATGGTGGTTATGTGGGACAAAATATAAGTTGGGAGTTTTTTGGCCTGGTTTCTTGACAACATAAGGCTCATGCAGTCTCATTTTCTCTTAATGTCAGTCCTCTCGAAATTTTCAATCCATTAGTTATTTTCAGCCAAACATATCTGTTGTGATCACAGGCCTACATAATATTGATCTGCAAGGGAAGCAGATGCCTCCCACAAAACGGTTTGTTTGCAGCCATGTTGTGGTGTTTGGCTGGTTGTCAGCTTGTACTCAATTCCTGACTGACATGTGTGTATCTTGGCCAACAGCCAAGTGCCTGCCAGTCAGCCAAGCAGCGGGCACATATCTGTAGGGCAGTTGGAGCATACCTGCTGCTTGTCTGGCTGGAGAGCCAAAGAAAAGTAAGCAGAAGATGTGGTAGACAAGGAGAACAGGAAGAATAGGGCAGTGTGGGGGGGTGTACAGATATCATAGAAATGTGAAGTTATTTTAAGATACTGACAAAGGCATTAGGACTTGAATGCAGTGTGTGGGAGATATCGGTGTGCTGTAGATAAAATAATATGGACTGAGTTTGCGGGGAAGAAAGGAAAATGAGGGCTGTCAGGCAAACCAGAAAGCATATGTGAAGATTAATGGGTTTTGTGATTTGGAGGGTACAAGAGATCTGGGGGATACTGCAGTGGCAGAAAACATGTAGGGAGCTGCAGCTGTTCTGTTGAATTGTGTGAGAATGGGAAGGAACTAAGAGTAGTGAACAAACATGTGGGACATGGAGAGAAGTGGTGGTATTGAGCGGGGAGAACAGAAGAAAACCCATCCTGTACTGGTAGAGTGAAGTTGTACTGGCCAAACAATCATGAAAACAGGCAACTGGATAGAGAAGAGTTCATGAGAGCACTCCCCCATCCCAGAGAGCAAAATGCCATCTAATGACTTCAGCCCTTATTACACACCAGAAAAATCACAACCCAGGCACAAAGCCATAGGAAACAATGCATCATGGATTGTATTTCTCAGAGAACAACCCAGTTGTTTTAGTACTATGGAGAAAGTACAAATTAATTCCACTACATAGCATTTGTGCTCCAGGATATGTAGGAATTTGCAACTGTGACCTAGTGAGGGGGGATGCTTCTGCATGAGGTCATGTAGAAAATAACCTGCTGGCAGAAGATGCAGATGTAGAGGGAAGATACAGTGAAACTAATAATTATTTGATTCTTGTATGATGCTTGAAAAAAGAGGCTGTAACATTTAGTGCATAGGGATGTGTTAGGGTTGCATCATGTCTTTTTGCCCCAAAAAAGGAACAGACTCAAACCTGCAATTAGATTTGGGATAATCCTTCCTCCAGTGAGACCTCTAGAACTGAGGTGAAATGGTCTTTCTGGCAAAACTGTTGCAGGAACATGGATGGAGAAAACTCTAGCAGGGGACAACTAGTGAGAAGAAATGCCTGTGATCTCTGCACCAAAGGGAATCGAAGATGAAGACAAATTAAAAACAACAAGCAAGTAAACAAATGAAGAAACCCTCACCAAAAAACAAAACAAAAAAAAGTCCCATCTGAAAAAGATTTTCCAAGGCTAGAAGCTGCTACCAGAAACGTTTGAGTCAATAGTTAACTGCAGTCAAATGACTGAGGCCAGTTAGGTTTACAATGGTGAAGTATAAGCCATGTGGTTACACAGTTTCATGCAGTATTGATCAGTGATGTTCTGGAGATTTGACAAAATAAACACAAGGTATGTCCAGTAAAACAGCCAGTACAGCATCTGAGGATAGAGCCTGATTGCAGATTGTTGGCTTTCTAAAAGAGCAAGCTACAGAAAAACAAACAAAAACCCCAGTTGCCTGTGAGAAAATGAGGGAGCTTTTCATGCAAATAGGCAAGTAAATACTTTATAAAATAAAAATCCCTGGTTGGATTTTAAGAGGGATTATTCAGTCTGTCAAGACCTTTGAGAATTCACAGGAGTGTTACAAAGGCATGGCATAGATTCACTCCAGTTAGGCGGGCAAAACAGTCTGCCAGTGCAGCTTCAACACTTGCCACCTTGAAGTGTTCTTGCTACATTTTTTTAAGCACACCTGAAACAATCAGCTGCTGCCTGAAGTTCAGAGAGCTGCATCTCTTGATATCAAGCATCTTTGAATTAACTGGGTTGAAAAACAAACTGGATTTTACCTCTGGAAATGAGATTGAGAGTGTAATGGAAACTGGAATACAGCATTTGGGGGTTTTTGCTTGTTTGTGTTTAACTCTGACATTTTTCTATTCTTCATTTTTATTTCAGCTACTGAAGCTGACAGTCAGGATTCAGGGGTGCTTCGTGAACCTGGTCAACCATCTTCTTCCCCAGAAGAAACAAGCAGAGACCAATCTGTGTATTCTAAACAGTAAATGGGCTGGAAAAGAGCTGAATAGCTGGCAGTGCTATTTGCATACTGAGTGTTAGTTAATATGAGGGCAGAGTGACACTTAGTCACTGAGCAGCCACAACAGCTAGAAGAAGGAGATCAGTCCCCTGCCTCACTTTGCAATCACGTTAGAGCTACCGGGCTCACAGCTCTGCCTCCCTAGCACTGTAAAGCTCTTGTTCCTAAAAGAGGTTTACCAGAGACATGGTAAGTCTCTTCCCCCTTTAGCAGGTGGCAGCAGCAAATGATTGACTCTGAATTTGTTTCCTTTGCTGAGGGTAGATGGCTCCCTGACTTTGGAGTGAGGTCTCTGGACCGTGTACATTCTGTAGCCACCTCATGTTCACGACAGTAGTCAAAAGTGTGTTGTTTGTATATCAATTTGCTGTAAAGAAAACCTGGTTCTGAGTATTACAGAAGAGTTAAGTGATGTAGAGCCTGAAGACTCAGGGAGAGAGGATGGGAAGACAGTCTAGGTTGCTGATTAACTCGACTGCCTAAGAACGTGATTCACTGGGTTCAGCAGGGTAAGGAAGCAGTTGGTGCTTGGCAGACTTGTCAAGAAGGGCATGGGAGGAATTTGCAGAAAGGGCTGGTACAGGCTCAAATCCAGTGCCTCTGTTTTGTTTTCTGGGTGAGCTGCCTTTAGGGTACCTTCTGTTCAAGTTGGGGACAGGCTGATTTGGAATCGCTTCACATCACAGAGGCTTCAGGATTTTGAATGTCCTTGATGGTTTATACATAATTTCAATGTTGTTTAACTCAGTACACTGGAAACTAAATGGTAGTATTTGTTTCTGAAGGGCTCACATAGACAGCCTTATACATGTATATTGGAAGGGTGCTATGGCGTATGGAAGGTATGAAGAGATCGCCTAGGAAACTAGGACAAAACACCATTTAGAATAATAATTAGTCAAATCCATACATATTAGAATTTTCAGTGATAATGTTTAATTAAAAATGAAAGGTACATTACTGTTTTGCCTAGAGGCATTGGTTTTGTATTAAGTGGATTGGTTGTTACTGTTTGAATAATTGGGGGGGAGGCTTTTGTATAATTAAAAAAGATACATTAAATTGTTGGTATGGCTTTGATGATTTGAGGCTTGCATATCTACACTTAATTTTTCTAGCCAAATGTCCAGTGTTGCCCTGAACAGCTCTGTGTAACAGACTTGCTCAATGCAAGATATAAAGAAATTATACTAAGCTGATATATATATATATATTTAATGTAGTAGATGATCTGCTGGAATACTTTCCAGCACACAAGGTTTTGGGAGACACTAAGTGAAAGTGGCAAACTTAGAACTGCCAAGAGGAAAAACTGAAAACCACATGTATCTATAGCAAATAATCTGATATACAACTTGTTATATATTAGATTTACAACAGCTTCTCTGCTCCCAGAAGTGTCCCAAACCTCCTCCTAAAACTGCTGTCTGTTTGGGAAAATCTTGATACTTCTTTAAGGAGTCTGGATAGAGCAAAGCTCTTCTCAACATGAAATAATCTACAAATAGAAATACCAGCAGCACCCACAAAGCAGCTTCCTCTGTGGATGGAGGGTTGGGCTTTTTCTATATATAACATAATGATTTAAGGAAATAGTAATGTGCAAGATGAATAGTTGAATAGGTTCCTTCCCAGATATTTTTCTAAAGTCATATTCAGTGTTGTATTACTCCTTAAATCTCAAAGCAAGATGGACTCTAGCCCATTTCACTGACTGCAATGCACAGCCATTGGAGATATACTGCACATACAGTATTGCTTTCGCTCTGTTTTGCCGTGCCAGTGACCGCTTCTGGATTGCCAAGCCCATCTCCTTATTTTCCTTTTCCTCCATCTTTTGAACTCCCAATAAGTGAACCAAAGCCTTTAGTTTGACTGTTTGAACAATGGTATGACACTCCAGTAGGATCTCTCTCACTGCATTGCTGCAGACTAGTGCTCATCTCCAGAGGCATATAGAGAGTTTAAAGAAGAGCCAGAGAAAGCCAACTAAACTGAACAAGGAGATGGAATCTAGAGTTGAGTCTTCAGTCTGCAGAGAAGAAAGTTGAGGGAGGATATGACTCAGTTTTAGAACATCGTATCAGCTATGGCAAAGTAGATGCCCATACACATGTAGGACAGCCTGACCAGCCCGATTGCCCTGTGTAAGGAAATTATCAGCATCTACCCCAGTCTAAAGTCTTAACAGTTGAACAGGTACAACTGACTTTCCTAGAGCATCAATACTGAGGCCAGTACTGTTTCGTATGCATAATCATATCATCAGCCAAACTTTGTTGCCATTTCAGATTTTTACATTTTAGGAAATTTGTCCCCAAGTTCTTGCACCTATCCCTACATGGAAAAGTTACTGACTTGGTTAGAGAATTTAAGTGAATGACTCTCCAGTTGACAGGAAGAATTATGTTCTGTGAATAATTCAAAGTTTCATTTTTCCATTTTATGCTCAGCTTGTCCTTTTTACCAAGGAAAAATGTTCCTTAACAACTGGCATTGTCATAATATGCACTTAAGGACTTCAAAGTGAATAATTTTAATTCCAAAGTTAGTGCCAAGCAGTGTTTCCAATAATTAAACTCTGTGATCTCTTCTAACTCCATTTATTTGAATAAGTGGCTTAGGGATAATGAAATCAATTTGGATAGAAATGGAATGATTTTGATTAGACAAGTCACTCAGAGATTGTTCCAGCCTAAATTGTCCCAGAATGTTATTGGTTTTTGTTAAAGCTGAAGCCACATAGACTTCGGTCAAATTCATAAAACTTGTGGAGAAAAAAGTTAGCTATGATACCCGTTTCTGAAATCTTTCTTGCATGCAAGCTGCTACTGAATGCAGTAGCAATTCTGCACATAGCATTTGTCATCAATATTATTTTCTGATTTCTGAGGATTGACTCCCTTGCTAAATAGATCTGAACTTCTGAAGATGTGATTCCTAACACCTGATGCTTCTGTCAATCCTCTCTCCTCACTGCAAGCCCCTTGGTCATCACAGAGCAACAAGCTTTTTCTGTACACTGAAAGGGAAAACCTGAAATTAGGAACCAATTCTCTGACATTTACTCACACCACTAATGTAATTACTTTCAGTGGAATTATTTGCCAGAGTACAGAGTTGACAATGTTGGTTAGGCATGCAAGTTCAAGATCCAGGTTTTATACAGAAGTGTCTGTGACACTGTCCAAAACCTCAGATTATTGTAGATTTGCATTTTCTGTAGGATCTTTGGAAGAAAGAAAAACAAACCCAAGGGATTCTAGAAGGATCATGTAATTTGTCCATTCTGCAAACATATGTAAGATTCATTTTGTCATTGCCCCGCAGCAAACTGCTAGATGTTAACATTTCTGTAGTATCGGCTTCTACATCTGCACTGAAGCAGGTTTCTGTATGACAGTAATTATATATTCATTCTAGGTCTTTTTATTATTTTACTTTTTGTTCTTGGAATTAGAAGCACCCAGTTGGAAGCCTCTGAATCCACAGCAAGACTACAGCTGTTTTTTCCACATTAGTGAGTAATTAATTTTGAACAGCAATCCAAGGAAATATTTAATTGCCTACCAATAAAGTCAGCTTGCTGCAAACAAAATTCTCCCACCCTTTAAAAAAATAATTTTCATGACAGAAAAATTCTTTATGATGTGAAACATACCTATTCTGGAACAGTGGAAACTTTAAATCATTCTTATGGGCAGGTATGTCTGTTTTTCCTATTTGGGTTTGTTACCCATTAAGAAATGTGTTCTTTTGATTAAGGTGCAAATTTACTGTTTCTCATGCTCTTCCACCAGTAAATGTCTTTATCTTCAAGTAATTCAAAAGTCTCACATACCTGCAGATAGTTAATTTTTCACATTCCCTTCCTCATGGACTGTCTCACATCTTGAAATGGTTCTTTACTTCCTGATGTTCCTCAGTCCTGGGATTACAAATTTGTTTCCTCACAGACCAAGTCTGCACCTGTGTTTTGCTTTTCTTAAAACACTATGCAATATTTTTTCGTGGCCACTGCAATGATGGCATACAAATGAATCAGGGAGATGGACTTAAAAAAAAAAAAAAAAAAAGGAACAATGTAAAATCATCTAGAGAAGGAAAGCACCTGGTGTGTTCAAAGGGAATGCTGTGGAGGATGATGGAAAATCAGAACCTGGACTTGTGTTTACTTGTAGGGTTGGGAGTGACTTATGGAGGAGAAAGCCACCTGTCCATCATCAGCACCCAGAAAAGTCCAATGGTGTCTACAGAGTGGGAGATACCCCACAACTTTGTTTTTGAAGACCAAGCTGCTCTCAATACACTTTAGCAAATGTGTGCTTGAGAATTGTAAAAGAAAGGAGGTGTCACTGCAGCCTGCTCACAGCGAGGGGCACAACCCAGCCCGAGGGTGACCGGGAGCCCCAGCAGCACAGCTGGGGCAGCCCTAGCCGCCCGCCCCGAAGCAGCCCCCCTCACTGCTTCTGGGCGATCTCAGGGCATCGGGCTATGAGGGATATTAACGGTCACAGTGAGCTGCACTCGCCCCCTCCCGGGTTCCGCAGGGCGGGTGGGGCCGACTCTTCATTAGCGGGTGCTAATGAGCGGCGCGAGGCGAGCGCTGAGGTGGAGCTCGCGGGGCGGCTGCCGTTGGGCTGAGGTAGAAGCGCGGGCGGGTTTGAGGCGGCGCGGCGGGCGGCGGTTGGCGGCGTGGGGTTCCCCTGGGCGGCTCCCCGTGACTTTGTGGCGACGTTGGGCTGCTCGTTTGCAGCTTGTCATGCATGTGCCTTACTACAGCCTGAGTAGTGCAAAGGAGAAAACAGTCCGTGAAAAAGGTAATCTTCTGTTTGTGTTTGTTCACAGGTACAGAGCATACAGCCCTCCAACAAAGTTCTAAGACAAGTGTTTACCTGTGCTCAGAGGATAATGATGGTAGGATGCAGTTTGCCACAGCTCTAGGGCAAGACTTGAGGTTACATCAAGCTCAGCTCTGTTCATGGCAGGAAAAGCCATGGGAGATTTGTGCATCATATTGGACATGTATATAGTAGCTTAACTTGCATGTGTAACTTCTTTTAGTTACCTTAAGTCCCTGCTAGCGTGGAAGGGACAAGTTCACGTTCTAAGGTGTCTATCTGACCACTTATAAAGTAATAACTACACCTTAAAACCGAATTTTAAAAGGCATATATGGCATTCACTTTCACAGTATAAATCAATATGTGTTACTCCATGTAGCTTTACATTTGGTACCCATTTAAAAAGTTCTTGCTTTCAGAATATTTTTACCATTTGAAAACCCTAAAAGAAAAAGAAAACAAACCAAACAGACAAATCAGAAAAAAAAAACACCCCCCCCCCACAAAAAATCCCTAAATAAACAAAAAACCACAAACAAACCACAAACACAAAAGACAACAACAAATACACAACTACCAAACCTGTAGCTTCAGAAGAGGAAAGGGGAACATTTAAGACTTAAGCCAAAATACCTTTATTTTAAAAGTAGTTTGACACAGTTATTTGTGGCTTTGGATTCCTTGGAATTAAATTTAGCTGTAATGGACGTTTAGCCCTGTGAGACTTATGGTTATTGATGTTGAAGTTCTCTAGTGTAAGAAGGTTCAAGGTCAAATAAAATCTGACTCTTTCAGACCAATTGACACCTTTACAGTGCTTTTTACAGGCTAAACTGACTTGGTTTGTTTAGACCAGTTTCAAAGTTCAAAAGTGAAACTTCAGAAGAAGACAGTTAACCAGTGGAACTGGTGACCAACAGGGCAATGTGAATTTTCCATTACTTTAAGTCTAAAACAAGTAAGCATGTTTACCTAGAAGAAATGTAGATGGGCATGTTGAAATCCAAGTGAAATGTGGTCTGTCTCATACAATAGATAGTTCAGAGTTTAATGACTGCTCTTGGTGCCACAGAATAGACTGGAGCTCAGGAAGGCACTTGATTTTTAGGGTAGGCAACTCTGGATCTGCCTCCTAAAAGGACCTAGTACTGTAAGAAATGGCACTCTAAGAGAGAATAATGAACTACGCAGGCAGTCAGTTTGTTTCAGGATGGCAGACAGTGGTATTTTTTTTCTCTAGAGCATGTTCAGTGGTGTTTGGTGTAGTTTGACCTATATTGTGTTACCTTCAGTTTAAGACCCATTTTTGAGGACCTCTCTGAATAAGAGTTACATATGTTTATATAGTAATTTAAAGAAATAAACTTCTTTGTGTAACTCTAGGGAAAAGATTGGTCAAAGGTATTTTTATACCAAGCTTCTAGCTTTCCCCCTCTAAGCTCAAGTTTGTCAAATTGATTAGTGATTATTACAGCGTTTAAATCATACATGTTTTAAGTGGACCTTAAAAAAAGCTAGCTCTTAGTGGATGATTCATCAAGCAAGGTGGTACAGTAGTTGAAACTGAGTCAGGAAGGCTTTGTGCAATATCTGACCTCAGGCCTGCTGAGTAAAGTCAGGCAGTTAATTATCTTCTTATCCTGGTTTCATCAGATCAGTGGGTTTACAGATCTTTTTTGAACTTGAAATGTTTGCAGCAAAATGATGTCTGAGAACTGTTAAAATTGTATAATAGAAACCTGTGGAAGTATAGCCTGTGTACAGATCTGATTTGCATGGTATCTCATGTGTTAGTGTTCTAGAGCGGTAGATTATAATTAAGGCAATTCTTAAGTGCTGCTTTCCCCCCACCCCCACCTAGGGTATAAACCTCCCTTCCAGAAAAATCAAGTTCTGTTTTCAAGCTTGAGAGCATGAGGAAATGAAGAACCTTTGCACATAAAAGCTAAAATGTATCACAATGGAGCTCGGGTCTCCAGCAGGGAGAACTAGCAGAAGGGGCAGTAGCTCAGAGACCCATTAGGGACCTTGTAGTGGTCACACAAACTTACTTAGGGTTGGTCACAGTTCAGTTTTCAACATAATTTATTTTGAGCATGATTTCCTGAATTTTGTCATCCTCTGATACCTTCAAGCACAACAGTTCTAGAATATTGGCTTTGCCTACACCAGACACAAGACTTTTCCACCTCAAATAGAAATGCTTTTACGTCTGACTAATTGAGAGCTGCAGTTTGGAGAAACATATTTGACTAAGAAACTGGAAACATGCAAAGAAAGTGACTGCAGTTGGAGAGTTAGTATTTCATCCAGTGAGTTTAGTCCCTTTTAGAGGGATGTGCGATCAGAGGCAACAAAAAAACAGGCTAGCTCTGAAAAGTGCAAAGAAAATTATACAGTGAACTATAATCAGAATGCAGACTCAGAACCTTATAAGGTGGTCACTCAATGGAAGAAAAGCAATGTGATCCAGAATGCAAAGCTGTAAGTATCTCTGGTAAAGGAAAGTGTATGATGTTTAGCTAGAATATCCCAGCAGTCTTATGGTGAAATGAAAATTTGAAAGCAGAATTTATTACTTTCAATAGAATCTTTGTTAGAAGCATTAAACACACATGCATGAGGATGTTGAGGGGCAGTTTCTCTGTAGGAACAGGACTGAGTCACTGTTTGGAGAATGCATGCAGAATTTATGCAGTTCAGAAGTATCTGACTTGGGTGGAAGTGAGCTACGTCTTATACGAGAAGCCATCAAATTGCAACAGTGCAGCTCTCATTAGAATAACCCAAGAAGTGGATTAAATATGAGTCACCATGCTTTGAGGCTGCCTCCAGTGCTTCAGTTAACACGAGCTTCTGTACCTGGGACTGGTTCTCTAACTCAGGTATGTGTTTTCCTTAACTTGATGTCTGAGCATAACATTAACCCCTTACCATCAAAGCAAGACTTTCACTGGAATTCCTGTCTCTGGCAGTAAACCTTGAAACCACAAACTCAGTGCCCAGCAGAGTTTCAGCAAGTAGCATAATGTTTTGAGAGGGAATGATCTGTAGGTTTTGAGTAACTAATGATAGAATTGTTCAACCTGAGCAGTGACTGAAATGAAGAGGCCAGGCTTGTTCTCTAGGGAATTTCTGGATCATCAGTAGTTAGTTTTGTTTTCCCAGCAAAGTGCTTTACCTGCAGGTAATATTATCTGTATGAATAGATACTGCTTGTGTTAACATAATCAAGCTCATGTTGGAGAGACTGTTTTTGTTTTTACTGTCCTGACTGGGAAAGTAAGATCTTTTCTAATAGGTGGTTCATTTTTCTTGTACATATAAGCAAATCAAGTATCCAATTTTATTCACTGTTTTGGAATACTACCCATTAAACAAAGCTACTGTATATTTTACTGCTTATGAAAAAATCTTGTCAGAAAAAGCAGAATTTTTAACTATCTTTCTGTTCCTTGGTAAGGAGCATTTTTACAAGATGTAAATGGGTTAAGGGTCATATACTGAATAATAGGTGAGAAGTGAATTAAAATGGCTTTGCATTCAAAAAAAAATACTCTTTTTAGTGAAATTTTCTTTAGTGGTTCTAATTTTTGCAGAAGTTGTCACTGAACTGGTACTTGTTGATTATATTACTTGTTCTGGACCTTGGTTTAAACATGAAGTCAGGGCTCCATGGGCTTCAGAATACTTTTCTGTGTAACTGGTGTCAAAATATTAAAGAAATAAGCATATGCTTTCTTTTGGTAATGATAGTGACCAGAGGGACAATGGAAACATTCATTATGTTGTACAGTCACTTAGCCATTGAAATGGATTCTCAGAGTGACTCTGCCTTTTCTGCAGTGATCAGACTGAAGTTAGTATCCCCATAGCAAACTGGATATTTCAATGCAAAGTTTGCTCTGAGATGGAGAAGGATGCTCCTTGCCCTGTGGCAACAGGTCTGTTTGGGTTAAAAAGTAACAAACTGTAGCTAAAGGAAGTCAAGTCAAAGCTTTAATATGTAGTTGATGAATTCCTGTCCTTCAGTGGGAAAGCTCACGAAAGGGGAGATGGGTGTCTAAATGCAGAAAAGTCACAAATGTCATTGGTTGATGAGTAGGGTACAGCAACTCTCAGCCTGGCTGGAGTCCTGTGTGCTAGCTCTGAGCTGTGCCAAACTGTCCACAACTGTCTCCAAGAGCCTTGGTCCCAGTCAGGCTGCACACAGGTGCCGGCAGAAGTGTGTTACTTTTGGTGGCCTCAGCTGCCACAGGAGCTCTTTCATGTCCTCACTGCGGGGAGGGAGGTGGCAGCACTGAATCACTGGGGGGGGCTGGGGCTAATGTGCTTACAAGGAGCTAGAGGAAGCCTGCTCCTGTGTAGTAAGTGGGGCTCCAAGGGAGGATGCAGGGAAATGCATTCAGAAGTTTGGCATTTGACCTATTTGTGGCTGATACAGATACATGTTTGACTGCAGAAGTGCCAGTCTTTTAATTTTTTTTTTTTTTTTTTGTTTGGGTTGAATGTGATGAAACCTGAAAACATATATGGAAAATATGGGCTCCTTATGGAGGAAATGTACAGAAATACTACTGGTGTGTACTGGTGCTCTTCTGCTGCCCTAGACTCCTCTTACACATCCATGTTGCTTGTTCTCTTAAACAGGTAAGGACTTGGCAGTTTAATGAGTCTGACAAAAGTTCTACAGTTAAATTAAAAAGCAAAGACAGTTTTTTCACTAATTAATCACAAGAAATACTGGCATTGGGAAGACTTTTCTCAAATAAGAGAAGTGTTTAACACATTTCCCAGATGCAGAGAGGCTAATGCTTGGCAATGACTGGAATAAAAAAGACAGGCCTACTGGTATAAAGAACGTTTTTGTTGCAATATTATCTTATTTTAAATTTCAAACATGTCTATTATGTTCATGTTGATTAAACACTCTGGAATATTTTGTGAGGTTTTCCAGCATTGTTGAACTAGGTTAAAATGTAGTTGACTTAAAACAAATAGAACAAAACCAGTCATCTAATAAATGCCAGTTTCATGCTGACTGGAAAGAAAACACTGTGTTCCTGCCCTGTGACCCCGTTGCTTGTGTTAAAGCACAAAGTCTTCAATCATACAACTGGAACATAAAACCTTTCACTATTCACTTCTTTCTCCATGTAACCAAGCAAGTGTGAGGTAGTATGGGCAATATAAGAAGCTGGATTTTTATTTAGGTAGAAATTTTATAGTGCACCTCACTGAGTAGCCTGTTAAAGGCTTAGCCAAAGGTAAGACTCTGATGAGCCCCATGGACCAGATCCTATAGAGTCAGTGATGTTGGGACTGAGCTGCCCAAGGGCATGTCTGGGAGCAGTGTGAGACAGACATCTCTGCGCTGCTGGTGGCAAGAGCTGCAGCTGGTGAGCTGAGCGCCGTCTACCTGCCTCAGGGCAGAGCTATGTCCTGTCTTGTCACCCTGCTTGGAGGTGTCCGGTCCTTCTGCAGAGCATACCTGAGCTTATTGCACAGCACTGGGAGCTGTCATACTCCACAGAAGACAGACAGGAAGGTGGTGGCCATGATAACAATGTTGCGATAAATGAGCCATGTCTGGCATGGCTGTGGGATAGCCAAATATGCCCTTCCCAGAGAATTTTGCACTCTGCCATACACTGTTCCACCTATAATGGCAGGGGTGAGCAATTCCTCTTCTTGACTCTGTTTTCTTCTTTATTGGGAAGTGTATCTGAGTAAGCATTCATGCTCTTTTTAGTTGAAGTGGATCTTTGGAGACAAGGTGGTTGCAAAGAAATCCAGAAAGAGGCATTGGTTGAAGCTGTATTGAAAAATTTCAGTAGCATACGGATGAGTAGAAGATGAAAGCCCAGATTTGTAAGCAAGGGTTCAACAAGTAAAACTTTTAACTGTATCTTCTGCTCTTGGGTTTAACCTTCCTCTTCAGAATCCTTGTTGTTTGAGTTATAGTGGCAGGTGGGTTAGTTTGCCTTCTTGCTGGAATGTGTCAGTAGTGTAGGTGTTCCACTGTGCTTTTCTAATTTTCTTTTCAATGTAGCTCACTGCTTCCAAGCTAAAGCTAATGACCTTCACTTGTGCACTGTGCCTTGTTGTGTGCTTTCTCCTGTGCTTTGCACTTTCTATTTAGACAATAAAAGGACCAAAGGAAAAACAATGTTTCTTTATGCTAGAAGTACAGTGGCCTCACAAGTCAATATTTCTTTTCCCCCTGTGCACTCTGACTTAGTTTATTTTTTTAAACACTTTGGCTTCTTTTAAGGAGATTTGAGTTCCAGAGCAAACCAGTTTGCACAATGTGTGCAGCTTCATGTTGCATTGGACTGATCGCATTTGTTATGTCTACCAGCTGATAGAGTTTTCTGAAAATATTTAGCCTGTAATGTAACCCTCCCTGGTCTTCTGTTTTTATTGCAAACATGCAATTAATCACCCTAATTGTTCAAATTACCCAGAAACTCAAGTGATTATGATAAAAAATAAATAAAGATAGATAGTGATGGCATCGGGTGGCTGTAGGACTGAGATGAACCTTCAGCACAACCTAGGAATCTGCCACTGGGCCTTTTATGTCTGGGGAGATGTCTTGGATGTGGCTTGGTGCATGTGCTGGGTGTCACATAATCCAGCCTGGGTGCTGCCTGTGTCTTTCAGGTGATCATTGTATGTTTCACTACAAAATGTTGCTAGATCTGGTGCTACCAGAATGTGCTGAGCATCAAATAATTGTATGAGAAAGAGATGAGGCAATAAGCACACATTCTCTTAGAAAATTATGTTTAAGGAATATCAGAGCTGTGACTTTCATCAACAAGACCAGAATCATTTAGAGGTCAGGTATACAGGAGTAATTCTAATTCCTGAAAATATCTGAAACCAAAATGCTGTTTCTGTTCTTTGTAAACTAAAAAGTGTGGATTTTACCCCATTCAAATAATTATCATGGTAGGCGCTTGAGTATGTAATAAGTTTCACTTTTTTGGCACGTTATCAGGCCCATTTAAAAAACCCTTGGATCTGGTTCTAAAATTAATGTCCAAACACAAACCTGCAAGCCGTGATCCTGGTGGGTGTGCCAGGGGGAGCTCTGTGCTTCCAAGACTTCTGAAAGTCTCTGCAATGACTCTGACTGGCTCTGGGGAAAATAAAGCCAACCATAGTCTGAATTTGTTCTATTTAAAAGGAAATGGATTTTCAGTGTTCCAGAGAAGTGCAAGTTGCATACTTTTATTTTGCTACTGAGAGGCTCTTTGAGCAGTTTAGTGTTGTCTAAGAAATATAATTTTTTTTTTTTGAGTGTATATATACATATGAAGATGTAATTCTTCTCTCCTACTAGAATTACATCACTGTTTATCTATTGCAAATCTGGGTCACCTCTGAATTACATTACTGTGAATGCAGATGGAGCTTGGACTACAGCATGGGGCTGAAATGCTGTTTTTTAATAGGATTAGTGAGTCATTTGTGTCCAGATGTGGATTTGTTTTCGGGTAAAGAATGAGGGGAGTGTGTGTGGGGGTGATAGTGGTGGTGTCCTGACTTCTGATCCCTGCAACATCCATGGGAATTTCTGGCACTTTGTTGCCTGTCCTTGCAACTCTTCCCCAAGCACAGGGAGCTGGAACTGGAGAGAACCTGGGCAGCTCCTGGGAGTGACACACTCTTCTCTGTGGCTTGAGAGTAACCCAAAAAGAGGGGAGAGGTAGCCAGCACAACTGAGGTGTTTCCATGCTAAGACGCATTAAGCTGATAAGGACTTTCGAGTCCTGAAAGGGATGTGGGAATAGACATAAGGGAGGTTTATAAAATCCTAATCACCAGGGAGTCAGCAAATGCAAAACAAAGTCAGTTGCAAAAAGTTAGGACACCCCAGGGAACAGGCTGTTAGGTGACAGAATGCTATCAAGATCAAAAAGACCAAATTATTTTAATAGGAATTGGACAAAAACATGGGGAGAGGCCCATGAGGACTATTATACACCACTATCCAGGGTATGAGAAGAAGGTATTGAATAGGAGGTTTAGTTGGTGCAACCCCAGAGTTGACAGTACTTCTCCCTGGAACAATGGTTCCTTAAAAATCTTTCTGCTGAGCAAGTGTGGGTTGGCTAATAACCTCTGTAGTAATTTCAATAGTTTTAATGAGGCTGGCAGAAGTCAAAGTGTACAACAATCTTTACATACAGGTTTTTCTTTGCTTGAACTCTAAAGACAGTTTCCCATAACTTGCAACCTTAAGCTGACTGTACACAGCTAGCTCATCATCTGTCAGAAAAAAAAAATTCATTACAGATCTGGACATGTATATTTTATGGGAAAAATTAGTCTATTACCCTATTAAGTAAATATTTACAAAGATCTGTAGCCTAGAAAAATCTAAGAGGGACAAAACAAGTGCCAGTTAGTTCTGTATACTTTAGATCAGATTTCAGCTACAGTCAGTGCCAATTATAAAACTGAATGGAGTGACACAGTTTATTAAGGAACATATAAATTGTCATACAGTGTCAACATTGCTGGCATTTTCTATTTCTTGAGGTAGCACTTTTGAGCCAACTCTTGTTAAGTGTCCCAAAATCTCATTTAGCACGTCAAAAAGTGCTTTCATTGTTAATTCTCTGAATACAGGAGAAATAGGCCTTGTGATAGACAGCTTTTGAGAATAATAGCAGGGCTAAACCTCTTAATGGTGGGATATAGCTTGTCACAAGTATGCAGTGCCTTGAGCCAGCCCTGCTAGAAAAAGCTGTTCACTGCAGCTGACTGAAATAGCATTTACTTGGAACAGTATGTGGCTATCTTCA
Organism: Patagioenas fasciata; assembly: GCF_037038585.1. Lineage (NCBI taxonomy): Eukaryota > Metazoa > Chordata > Aves > Columbiformes > Columbidae > Patagioenas > Patagioenas fasciata. The sequence goes on along the minus strand of NC_092525.1, from coordinate 21,788,207 downwards.
GACTCTGACCTGCTGTATTCATCATTTAATCTTAAAAAACCCTGCAACAAATCATAACAAAATGTGTAGAAATTCACATTTTCTAAGAGCAGACCCAAAGTCATAAACTAAAATTATTCTTTATTTGGTGGCTACTAGAATTGGAGTCTTATAGTCTTAAACACATCTGAAATATTTATTTTATGCTACCTCTCTGCTACGTGTCCCAAATATTCTTGACACTTAGCATGGAGTATGAGAAGGCAAAGAGATTCAACACCAGAAGTGGCTTTGTTAACTAAAGCTAGGGCAGCTCTTTTGTGTTGTGGGAGTAAAGCTTTTTGTGCTCTTTTTGTGCTATAGATAATGCATAAATGCTGAAGTCAGCTCCACGGCTTCAGCGATGCTCAGTGCTGGGAGGGGATGGCAGGTACGGGCTGTGTGCTGGGGATACAGCCTACTCCTCCAGGCATTCAGTGGCTGTGTGGAATGGTGTTTACTTTCCAGGAAAAGGTGGGATTTTATATATTTGACGTAGTATTTTGAGTCTTTGTGACATGAGAGTCAGATCGAACAAAACCCACTGCCTTCAGGGAAATGGAACTAGAAGAAGTGCTGACCAGTGGATGTGAGCAGAGGTGGGGGGTGGACCTACGTGTCTGCACAGGTGAATTTTTCCTGTAAGCTCCAGGCCATTTCAATTGGTTGTCTTTTGGTGCTGATCTATATTACATGGCAGCCCTGACATCCACAGGTGGGGGCTAAAGTGGCTTAGCTGAACTCAGTGAAGCCCTTTAGCTTGTGCTCTGTTTTGTTCATCAGCTCCCTTGAAATCTTGGCCTTCCCCACTGTTAGGTGCTGTCACCTCTATTTCCCCATTCTATGGTGATTTGGCTCCCCTGCATCTGTGAGAAAGCATCAGCTGTTATTGGGGTAGCCTCAGCTTTACTCATGCTTGTCCCTTCCATATACCTGCCTTTCTGCCTCTTTTAATTCACCGGTGTTGCAATGTGATTTCAAGAACTCAGAACATATTCTTCCCACATAAGCTTAGTGAAATTGGATACCCTTTTTATTTTAATTAAAAAGATAAAGTTGTTTTGGCTGCAGTAAAATCTAAGAACAATGTTTTACAATGAGGGAGAGATGTAGGACATGCATGACTTTTCTTAGTACGCTGTTCTTACACAACTCATTAGAGAACCTAAAAGCCCATTATATTCTGGCTTAAGCCTGATTGCTATGTTTCTCCTATATAATATTTTATAAATTCCCATAAAAGAAAGAAACATTAGACTAAATTAATGTTTTTAAGTACTAGGACTTTGACTGCAAATAAGGAATAGGACTTTGATTATTGCATTTTATGAAAAGTGTTCTAAAATGTTATTTTACATGCATCTGGAGTCAAAGCTTATTTTAAAAACAAGCTTGTGACAGCAAAAGTAAATTCACATGACTATCTGCATAATGCTGGATATATTTTGTGATGATGGTTTAAATTACCATCATCTTTTCAGCACCTTTCAATTTCATGAAAGAAAGCTTTCTTCACTGCTTTTCAACACAAAGAGTCTGGCATACTGAAATATCAGCCGCGCTTGCTAGGAAGATTTTTTTTCTGCAACGCAACTACCTGTAAGTGTAATCAATATTAAAAAGCTTTGGGCCTGAATTCTGCCAGCTGCGTGTACTCACTGTGCAAATTATTCCACTGAAGCTAACACGTCTCTATATACAAGGATTTTGGAAGCCACAGGATTAAATTATGTAAGTTACCATTTTGACTATGGTTTGTGCCCCTATATCTGCTCCAAGTATAAAAGATAGTTAAAAATTCAGACAAAAGAAAAAAAAAAAAAACCAAACCTCCAAACTTGCATTAACTTTCATTTCATTTTTGAAACTTTTTAACAACCTGCTAAATTACAGTGAGCAGTCTTCCTTGACATACACTCTTTGAAATCACAAGTGAGTGCGCTATTTGGTTAAGGAATTTTTACTGACTTTTCATTAGTGTTTTAATTACTGTGTTACTTTTCTGCTGGGCTGAAAGGAAAAAGCTGGTTCTACTCAAAACACTGTAATTAAATGTTCTGTAATGCAAACTCTTGGATAGTGGGAAGACCTGGCAAGTAGCAAGATACTTCACAGTTTAATGTTTGCACTTGACTATCTGCTTGTGCAACAACTGTACCCAGACACTGAACTTGGGTTTACATACTGAGTTTACTGAAGCTGATGAAGTTTCTTTGAGTTTCTGACTTCATTTATGACGCTGTTCAGCCTAGCCTTTCTGCACATCCTGCTTATGTGCCCAGTGCTCCATCAGATACAGAAAAAACCAAACCACCAACAACAAAAATAACCCCTTTCAGATGGTCAAAAGTGGAGTTAGTTGTGGACTTTTTAGAGATTATCCCTCTGGGATATTTAAAGCAAGGCAATTGCGTCACTCACTGTTAACAAGTACTATGAAGAAATCCGGAAGCCTGAAAATGGAAGTTTGCGCCTCATTTTTGGCCAGGAACATATCATTGATAAGACACTTGTATAACATTATTATTATGGATTATTATTTTTTTTAGGGTGCAATGAGAGCAAATTCAAGACCCAGTTAAGCCACAGCTGCAAAAAACACATCCCTTTGCTCTCAAAAATAGGCAAAATGAACAAAACCAGGAGAGGACTGAAGAAAGGAAGTGAAACTAGAGACAAATGGAAGCCAAAGCTTGTAGATATAAAAAACGTTTTTTAAAATACCATATATATCCAAAGAAGTGTGCTCAGGCTGGGCTAGGAGCACAAATGCACACCTTTTCAGAGACAAAGCATTGTCTCTCTGCTGATTTATAAAGTTAAACTTTTTGACTTGTCTTTTATGTGTCACCATTAATATGTATTGCTGTTAGAGAAGGCAAAGCTCAAAGCATCCTCTGCACTTGGGAAAGTCTGGGTGAAGGTTGTGGTGCTCCTTAGGCTGAGCTCCATCCAGACCTTACCAACAAGGAGATGCAAGTTGAAATGAGCCTGGGGCCCCATTGTGGTGCCCAGGGAAATAATGAGGCTTTGCTAACATGAGGAACTTACCAAATGGATGTGAGCATCCCAAAGTAACAGGATAAGAATCTCTGGCAGCACTCAGTGCCCAGATCTGCTCTGAGCAAGATGCTGAGAACCACTGCAGCTCATTGCCAGCCTGGATATCACCTTGAGTTTTGTTCTGTATGTAGTTTTGTGGAGTTTCCTTTGGGAAGGAGGAGGTTAGGCTTCCTTGGTGTTTGTCAGTTTGTCGTTTTTATTGAAACCTATTTAATTTGCTACTTTTGGTAGCACATGCATAGTAACCTGTTGCCCATCTTGGTCAGAGAATTGATGCTGCATTTTGGATTCACCCCTTTGGCTTTTCCCTCTGTGAGGCAGCTCTGTCTCTTGCCCCATCTTTCCCCCTAAGCTTCTCACAGCATTGCTGCTGTTCAGGGGAGCTTGTGTTTGTGCCCCTTCTTTTCCCTAGCTCTGAACACCAGTGTTGCATCCAAATTGCTGACCAGGAAGAACTGATGCCAGTAGCCAACCTATGTTATTGAGAGGTTTCTCTTGGACTTTCAGATACCTCTTTTTTTTCTCCTACCCTTTTCAGTTCTTAGCCTGTTATCAGCGTTGTCATCAACTGGTGACTCTGCGGGAGCCACTGGTGTCTATGCAGCCTTAAGCCTGGTTTATCCAGCTTGTTAAACCAATTTTACAGCTGATTCATTTCACTTTAGAGGCAGGAAACTGCTGAGTGTGAGGCAAATCGCTGTCTGCCATGGGGATGGGAACATCTCTGCTAGCCAGGTGCTGGCTGCTCTCCCCTCCTGACACATCCAACAGCCGATGAGAAATTACTTCTGTTGAAACTTTTGGTGAGAAAGAATGCAAGCTGGCCAAGACTTTAGAAATTTTTTTTTTTTTAATTTTAAAGTATCATGAGGTAACTGCTGAATAATAAATGGTCAAGATTTTGGTTGTATTTCTTATATGAAAGATTGTCTTTCCAGCAGCTCAATTTCTCCAGCACTGAACTGGGAATTAGTTCAACACTAACACAGAAGGAAAGTGTCATAGTCTGAAAAATCCCCTGCAGAACCTGCTGTTTCTTTTTGGGAGGGTTGTGGTGTTGAGTGTGTTTTGTACACGTACTGAATAAACTTTATATTTGGGTTGTGACTAAAGAAACTTGAAAAAAACCTCTTAGATCACAGCCCTCTGCAGGCTCACTTCTACTGGGAAGCAGGGATCAGTCATTCAGGGTGGCTCTTCAGATGCCCTCTTTGTAGGAATATCTTTATTGCTGCTAATCTAGCTCTTATACTTACAGTAATGCACAATATGGCTCAGTGTCAATTCTGTTACCTTCAGGTTTTGGACAATTGCCATTCAGATCCTACCTTCCTGCTTGTTCTGCCCCCCCAGTTGCTCTGATGTACTTTGCCACTCACCTTTCTGCACCAGAATGGGTCATTTTGAGCTTCTCCAGCCTATGAAGAGCAGCTCCTTGCTAGGACATCTCTGGCATCTCCTGCTTCTACCAGCCCATCCATGTCCTGCATTGTCTGTGCCTTTCCCTATGAACTGGTGCCTCTGTGAGTTCATCTCAAGCAAATCAGATTTTCTCCTCTGAATCTGCCCACCAGGTTTTCAGGGAGGGGCTTAGTTTTTCCTGTTTTGGCCTTTAAAAACTATTGATCATGAGGGGCCTATTCTGCAACCTGCATAGCACTAGATTCACTGTAACTTCTTTTTAACTGTAGTGCTGGGAATTGCTTCCTTACTTGCATCACTTCTCATAGAAGCAAAACTTGCTGCTGGGGCAAAGACGGTGGCTGTATTAAATATTGCTGATAGCATCATTTGCTGACTGTTCCACAAAGGCATTGATGACATCTGTGTGTAAGTAGAAACTGCCCCGTGAGCTGGTTTGGGATGCCGAGTCCCAGCATGCGGAGTCAATCATGTGTTGTATTATTCAGCTTAAATCTTATTAAGTAAAACTTCTAGAGGTATTTATAGCTTTATTCAGTACGTAATGTTCGGCAAAAGGTCACTGGGCAGCATAACGTCAGTTAAAATAATAAAGGCACTAATTAATTGACAAGATGTTTTCACTCTGATTTAATCTACCAGAATTTAACTCTGCCTGGAAGACATAAACTGTCTTCCCTTTCTTTTTGGTTTCCATACCTTCCAGTTTTAGCACTTGTAAGGCTTTACTTAATCTGGTGATTGTTGCTGAGGTAGTTTGAGAAGCCAGTGTGAAAACAAACAAAAATATCAAATGCATCTTTCACCTTTTCCAAGTTGTGTCTTTTGCTTTCTCTGTTTGAAGAAGCATGGCCTGACAGCAGCATTTCTAAGCTGCCATAATATATTTCTGTGTCAAAGACTCTCAAGTGAGGAGAAACTTGGAAGAGTACCACAGCACTAAAATGTCTTCAGCAATATTGTTTATCTTCCCACAACATCTTTTGAAACCTTCATGCATTGTTGTTTTGGCCTTAAATTAATATTAACTTGCTAGATGCAAAGCAATTGCTTTTAGGATAATTTCTGACATACAGCTATTACTAAGTTATGTTTAAATGTTGTCTAATAATATATTAATTAAAGACAGCTATTAGCTAGACATCATAAACTCCCACATATCAGTTCCTGGTTATACTCCCTTGGCATTTGTAATCCTTTTCCCTGCATCTCTCTTGAATTACCTTTAATCACCTCTTGCATTACATCCAGTGCTAATCTTGTGTCAGGAGATGACCATTCAGTACTTGCTTTTGGTGGTGTTTTAGTGTATTCTTGCAGACAAGCCTGGGTGAACAACAGGAGTACTAGTATTTTTTGGCTGATGATGTGTACCAGTAATTTTGTAGGTAATTAGTCCATGCTTCTCACTAGCACAAAGCTCTGCAAGAAGCAAGGATTAATGTATTATACTAGAGGGCAAGTACAGTGAGATTTGTGGGATGCTGGAGCTTTTCTATCCATTGCAAAGCTATTATTTGCAAAGGAGAGGTTGAGTCTGAAAGGAATAAACTGTTTTGGCTGATGGGTTTCATTACTGTGATCTGTTTTGCAGGTCATGTTATTTTGAATAGTGTTACCGACATTAACTGTTATTTTTAAGTGGGTATTTAAAGACATAACCAGGTAACCTGACATGATGGGTAAACTCATCCTAGAGAGTATGTGTACACATCTAGAGAAATAATTATTTAAACCAATTGCTGGAAACTTCCAATATCACAGATGTTTAAATCATAAACCAAATAATATAGGTATTTTCCTGCAGTGTTTTAATGTGTTACTGTGACTTTCCCTTACTGAATGGCTAGTGAGTGAGAAAAGTGGGCTATCTGAAGTGCAGGCAGCTGCACAGTGCTGGGGAACTACCTTGAGGACCAGCTTCTGTCCTCAGCTGGCACACTGGATATTGTCTAATGTTCCTGGGACCACTGACCTGCAGCTACTGCCCGTGGCATCAGGATAGTGCCAAAATTTCTCCAGGTCCAATGGGAAAATACTGCAGAGTTGCTTTTTTAAATTAAAAAATGTTCATTATGTTAATAGTTATTTGGTTTAATAATAATAATTTGCACGGGGAAAAGAAATCTCTGCAAGTGTTACCCATTTTTCACTCAAACCCACATAAATCTACTGCTGTAGAGGGGGAGAATTATTCACATTGAGTGTTTTGCCTTGCAAAATGCTGCCTCTGCCTCAGGTGGGGGCCACATGAATATTAAACAGAAGAAACATGAAGTAAATATAGTATATTGTATGGGATAAGCAAAGATTGTAGTGTACACCATGAATGCCATGTGTTTTCCATTAGCAAAGTATCTAAAAGTGAACTGGAAAATAACATTTAACAGATATTACCCTGAAATCAACCATAATTTTAATTAAATAAACATAAGCAGGCAGTTGAAAATCACATCTGAAATCTTTAATAATGAGCACCATAACCAGTTAGATACTGTATCAGTGTTAGTAATTCATTAACAATCCTGGGAGAGATGATACAAAAATGACAGTTTCTGTTTCGGAAAGGAAGTTGATGAAATGTTGGCAAATATGTGCTGTAGGGTAGGGGGGTGGGGGAGGTGTGTATTCCCTTGTGACATCATAGTGCCTAGAAATGAAGGTTTTTTCAAAGAACCAGATTAAAAATGAAGCCTTGGTTGGGACTGTGCCTCAGGCACTCGGTGCAATCATATACCCGTCCATACACCCTGAGCCCTGTGCTTGAGAACAAGCCCTCTGGCCTTTGGTCTGCTATTCCTTACAACCGAGCAAGGCACATGTCTCCTCAACTGCATTAATGACAAGATCCAATAGGATCCAGGGGAAAAAAGAGACCCTTCCAAAAATTGAAATATCTTGGAATGAGTCTCCCAAAGCATGATGTCCAGGTATCTGGTGTCTTCGACTCTGGCAGAGATGCACTGTGACCTTTCTGGTTTGTTTGTTGTGACACTGTCTCCCTAGCACAGTAAACCTTAAAAGTGTTAATAAGAAAACTCATGCTCTTACAAAGTGGCGTTTTTTTAGAGTCCAAGGCCTGTGAACTCTTCAAAGAGCTACATTTTCTGCAGATCTTGAGCTTAAACCACCGGCAACTTGGGGGCAGAAAATACCCCCAAAATAAAACAGTAATAGGAGCCTGTAGCTAGCTTTGCAGTACAGGCAAAATCAAAACAAAACAAACCCCAAAAACAAAGCAAAGAAACCCACAAAAAACCCCAAACAAAACCATACAGTCCATCTCCCCCCCCCAAAAAAAAAAAAAAAAAATCCCACAAAACAACAAACCCAAACCAAAACAAAAATCCCACCACAAGCAAAAAAAAAATCAAATGCCCCAGAAACTCCATATGAAACAAGAGAAAATAAGAAAGAATAGTAGTATGCCAGCTGACTCTGAACAGCATACAAAAATGAAAGAAAAAAAAAACAGGGGAAGTACCTGTAATTTGTAAATTATAAGTAAAATCGTAGGATTTAAGTGCTCTAAAAGTACATGAAAAAGTGAAACCTTATTTTGTTGACACTGAGTTGTGACGCAGTGATGTACACCTCCAACAGTACTTTGTGCTTGGAGACTCTGTTCTGTGCTGTGAGCTGTACAACCCGGGCCACCCTGGGTAGGAGAAATATGTCACCCTGTCCCACAGAGTCCTGACAAACCCTGTGGGCAGAGCCAGTGTGAGATGGTGCGGGGCAGGACTGACATCTGAACAGTTTGCAGACACTTCTGGAGCTGAGAGGTGCTTTTGTCCAGGCTTGTCATCCTTGTTCTCCTGGGACATGATCCCCAAAATATCATCTAGGAGGTTTGGGGAGTGCTGGGCAATCTGCTAAGCTGCATTAGCTGTAAAATCCCATATATAGAGGGAAAGAGGTTTAATTTTGTGTATATTTTTCTTAGTTTAGCCAGTGCAGAACAGCAGGCTGTCCTGATTAACCAGCGTTTCCCCTGACACAGACCAAATGGCTTACAGCTTAAGTAACTGTCTATTGAGTCCTATGTTTATTATAAATTCAGTAGATGAAAAAAATTATTTAGGTTTCTATGTTTTTTACAGCATTTCCCACCACAGAACACTAACACTTGTAAAACAATAAATGCTGTAGTATAACATAGCAAGACTAGTAAAATGCTGAACAGTAGATAAAACTATTTGCAAAAGACCATTTTGCTTTCTTTTGGGGAAATAATGTAGCATTTAATTTTAAGATAGATGTGCCAGGCATAACTTTTAGATGCTACAAAAAGGAACATAAATACAGAAGTGCACATGTGTGGTAAGGTGTATTCCCAATCTTAATTACTTCCTTCACCAAAAATAATTTGCCCCTGTGTTTGATCTCATGTCTGCTCCACCAATTTATGAAAAGTAAACTACTTTGCTAACCAGTTCAAGGGAAAAACATCAGCATCTAAACTTGTGTGTCCCACTTGGGCTGATTCTAAAACAAGGTTTAATGGGAGGGCTGAGTATGCAGAGGATGAGAAAGTTGTGTTGTTTTGGAGCAGTGCACGGATCAGGAACATTTATTCAGTTAAACTAATTTGTTCCCTGATGGTTTTTTTTCCATTCTTGCTGTAATACTGAATTCCAGTGTGAATGTTGACTGCTGCTGTCACAGGATGATGGTTGGAAGGGAAATGCTTGGCGCTGCCTCCTGTTACTCATTTTGCACTCAAGTCAGAGCCAGCTTACAATATGGGAAACTGCACATTAGCATAACAAAATTTCATCCTGGAAGCAAAAGACTGGCTGATGGAGATCCATCACCTTTCTGCACATTTCAGCTTCTTTTCTCCTTCTTGCTAGAAAAATACAGGCTGGTGGTTTTAATGGCAGAGAGGTGGTAGCTGTGTTTCAAGCAGTGCTTAAACTCCACCAGCTTTTTCTATTGATACAACCTGAAGGTGAATTTCTACCTCCGGAAAAGCAAAAGTGGAGACCCAACATAAAGGCTCTGCCACATACAAAGTCCACAAAGGTGTCTAGAAAGGTTTTCTCGTTGCTCCTGGAGAGCAGTTGTTTCCACCAATACAATCCCTGAATAAAGATTTTTTTGAGGTACTTTCAGACATACTAGAAAATCATTAATTTCCCTGCATAACATCTCTGAATTTGCTAGTTTTCCTTTGATTTTCATTGCATCATTAAGGTGTAGTTTGCTTGGCCATGTTGGAGATCTATCTGGGCATGCAGCTGCAAGGGCAGTTGCTGCTGGCCAGCACATAGTGAGCGCAGACAGTGCTGGGGCCGGCCAGCACAGATCAGTTGTGATTGTGAAAACAGGCCTGGGCAGTACTGCTGAGTGCTGGGTTATGAACAAAAGATACCTGGTTGCGGAGTTTTTTCTGGCTAAAATACACTGGAACCTTAATTCAGAGCTGATTTTAGTTCAGATAGTGAGCTCAACCCTTTATTAATATACTTTGATTTTGTATAACTAAAAGAGCCACTTTGTCAAAAAGTTCAACATTTGACAGTTTTTATTTAGATGTCAATGTGTGATTTTTATATTCTTAAGTTTAGAGAGATGGCGAATTCTGTGTTTTGGATTGTTTCAGATGTTTAAGTTGTAGCTATTGGAACATGCTGCATGTTTAAAATGGATCTGAGAAAGGAAGTAAGGTACTAGTTTTATTGGAAAAACAGGAAAATTATTTTAAAAGTTTCTTTAACCAATATTTTCTGACATAGTAGAGAAGACAATTTTTATGTTGTTCATAGTATTTGATCCTGTGTAATATAAATCTCAGATCAGAAATATTGCTGCAATTAAATAGTCTGTACTTATTGTATAATAAATGTTTAATAGAAATAGCATATGATATTTAGAAACGATAAAATAGGATTAGAGGGAATCAATTGCATGGCTAAATGTTTTATGTGTTGCTAATAGTACTTAAAAAACATATTGTATTAAATACAGTATTTTCAATAGACTGCGAGCAAAATACATATTTTTAAAGATAGACTTTTATCATTGTCCGGAAGAAGCCTTTAGCCAATACCAAATTTGTGTTCTCTCTCACAGTTAATCATAGTCTTAATTAAACAAAGCTGAGCTGAATAGGAAGGCAGTGAGATAATTTTAGACTCTTAATCCACAGATGTAAAAGCATTTTCTAAAATTGGGAGTGAGCATGATAATCTCTTTTACATGTAGGGAAACTGAGGCAGACTGAAAGTGCAAACTTCCATGGGGTTATGCAAAAGAAGGCAAGGTAGGGAGGTCTTCAGGGCCCAGATCGCACACTGCATGACTCCCAGGAGCCCTTGCTGGCTCTGGCAGAGCCATCTCAGACCAGAGCTGCCATTCTCAGCCTGCAAACCTGCCCAGAGCCTCTGTGGTAGCAGGCAAGCATCAGCCTTTGAACAACTTGTTTTAATTATGTGAGGAGCACGCTAGCTTTCCACAGTCGTCTTTTAATCTTTTTTATATTTTTGTTCACACTGTGTCACAAATATGTACTGCATTTAATTACTACAACTTGGTTCAGTGTGCAATAGATAAAATGCGAGACTGGGAAGTGGCTGTTGCAATTGCCATGGCAACCCCATGTTACAGCTGCCACACAGACTTTAAGCCTTCTTAACCTTAGGCTTACATGAATAAGAAATTAATTTGGTTGCTGGTCACAGAAAATCCTTGCAGGTGTACAATTTTCAGGAAAATTTTGATGTTTGGAGCAAATCAGAAGGAACTGATCTACCTCTGCAACCCAGACATGTCCTGGCAGTTCCTGTGAGATGCCCAGTTGCTGGGGCCTGATTCAGAGCACTCTACAGGGGGGACACTCCAAGCCTCAGGCTGCATGACTCTTCTTCCCATCACTACTACCTGCTCCTGTGGTGGTTCAGAGACGTTTGTCCCTGCGTGGGCCCATCCTGAGTTGGTTTCCCTGGAAAATAAGAGCATTCAGCACATTGCTTGCTGCCTCAGAGCAGCCCTGAGCATCCAGTATCTCACTGGGGATACATCTTCTGGAGATACTGTGGCATCGCTGTGATAGCAGAGCACTTCATATTTATGTATGTGTAAATAGTCACGGGGTCAGCAGAGGGAGCTCAAGGACATGCAGTCTCAATTTTGGATTTCAGACCAACATAGTTTTCTGGGTCCTGAAATGTTCTTGACATATACTCTCTGCCTTTAGGTATTGCAATAACTTATTTTTAAGCCCCCAAACTGTGCAGTGGCTGTGTGGGGGCCATCAGGGTTGTGACGGAACAAGAAGAGCTGAGTGGGATAGGTGTTACTAATAGGAATCCCCCTTATGAAGGGACTTTTTTCTCTAATATTGCTAATAATGAGATCAGCACAGAAATCCAAGGGGTGCTAACATGATCCTCTGGTGGCACCAGTTCAGACTGAAAAGTCATGTAGGAAAAATTGGCTGGTTTTGCAGTGTACACTAAGAGAAGTGAGGAGGAAAAGCAACAGTATACAGTGTAAAACTGTGCCCATTGGCTAATATATATGCATACATAGGTTGGTGGTAGCAGACCATTGCTAAGCACCAAGGTAGCAAAGGTGTGGAACAACCTTCCATGCACAGAAGGGTCAAAAATACTGTAGCTACCAAATATCCCCTACTGAAACCCATGGTAACTGCTCACAACTTTGCTTTGCAACTGGGTGTTGTTTTTTTTTTAAAGCTCCATCCATGGCTGTCAGTCCAAGTGCAGGCAGACTTGCAACTGTCCTGTGTTAGGGAGGTTGCATCCGCAATTTAACCTGACCCATGGGCAGGTGTTTTTCCCTCTTCCCTCACCCAGCCTGATGGAAAGCAGTGGCCATGGCCACTGGTGCCTGTGCTCATGTGCTTGTTCCCCTGCCCAGCCACAGAGGTGTCAGTGAGCCTGAGCAAGAGGTAGGAGTGGACCTTGATAGAGAAGAGTTTAAACACTCTCTGCAAAACATTACTTTAGCTGGGGTTTGCTGGGAGGTCTTCACATCAGAAAAAATACCAATAATGGACATCGTAAGGATGATTGGTGGTTTTGTTGTCTAATTCCTTGGCCATTTTATTACTTCTGACTGACCAGATTTCATTGCTCAGCCATATCGCTCATTGGACTTTTAGGAAAAAAATGATTTAACAATCACTACTATTTCTGGCACTGTTCACAAACATCAAATTTGCTTGGAAAACTTCTGGAAAAGCTTATGACAATGGCAACTCTTTGATCATTGAGATTCACGTTGAGGTTCAAGCTCTTGGTGATGAGTTTTTAATTGCAAAAGGAGCCCTATAAACCTGACCTTGGGCAAGAGTTGGGCATTTTCAGAGGCAGCAGAGCATCAGTGTCTGGGCAGGATATCTTCATCCCCTTATGTCAGAGCTGGAGCTCCCTCTTGTGAGAGAAGAGAAATATCAGAAAAGTCCAGGATTATCAAATGGAAATGTGCAGGGAAAGTGGTGTTCAATGGGCAAGCTATTTCCAGTAGCTTTTCCTGTAAGTCTGCACACACCTCCATCCACTGGGACAAGAAAACATGACATTTGTGGTTAGTCTTACCAAATTTGAAATTGGCACTATCATTTGTATAATACATAGCTGTGATCTGTTGCAGAGTTTCGATGTGCAAATAATTTTCAGTAGAAATAATTTTCCTTTCTTTCTCCCCCTCTTTTTAATGACTTTTGTCTCTGACAAAAAGAGCCTAACTTTATGTCAGCTAATAAAAAGCAGAAATAAAGGAATCTGTCGAAAGTGATAAATACTGTTTGCATTTTTGTGCTTGCTGTGCTCAACATCAGCTGTGATGAATTGCTAAAATTTCTCCCATCATCTTGCATGGAGCCCCAGAGCTGGGTTCTCTCATGTCTGTGCCAAGACTATCTCCCTTTGAAACAGGGGTGTCCAGCCATGCACTGGGTGATCAGGATATAATGGGATACATGTATGATAGTCATATGTATGAAGACCATATAGATGGCTTCAGGTGTATTTTAACCTGAGAACATTTATGGAAAATACTTGCTACTTAGTGAGATCTGGTGCACTTTGAAGGGGAAAAATGCATTTCAGAAGTATTTTTATGAGCCCCAACATTAAGTGTGATTTAGCAGCAAACAAAGGGGTGATGGCCACTGCCAGCAACTGCTCTGACCATCTCCTGATTTCAGCAGTGAGTTCTGTGGCAGGGTCTGGGCAGTCTGTCCTGCACCCACTGTCTTGTTACAACAGCCTGGGCACTTGGGGGTCCTCAACACTGGGGAGAAGCCTTGCCCCGCACCTGCCGCCAAGTCTGAGTTGCCACTTACGGAGACAGAGCAAGTGTTTAGGGAGTCTTCTGCAGCATTTGTTTGGTTTATTTTGCTGCTGATAAATAGAGTGCCCAGGTTTGCCATCAATGCAGCTGGCATAGCTGTAACACCAAAGCCAACATATTTGGGTTGCTCCCCCCAACCTCGTGCCTCACTCTGGCACTTCTTCAGCAGGGAAAGGAAGACTCTTGTGTCTTGTTGACTGTCCCTCCAAACCAGGGTGCACCAAGGTGGTGGCATCTCCAAGGACTGATGCACTGCTTTTCTGAGACGTAATTTGTGAAATCAACCTCTTTTCCCGCTGCATGGCAAGAGTTAATTGTGCTAGTGTAAGAATATTATTCCAAGGGATTATTTAAAAAAAAAAATCGTTTTTCTTACAGCGGGAAACATGTCCAATAATTGATGTGGGAATATGAATGCAATATGTGTGTGTTACCAATTTAGAAAAGCAGAAGACATATTTCCTTAAGCTTCTAATCATTTATACATACGACCTTCATTTACACAGCAGAAGGGCTCTTCCAGAGAGCAACAATTTGCTTCAGATGTTTAGCTTGGGTATTTTGCTTTACCTTCTAACTGCCAACTTTGGGATTATTTAGCAGTAAAATTAGAAATGTGGATTTGAGTATGTATGAAAGTCCTGACAGGTGTTAATGGAACTCAAGTTGAATATCTTACTCTTTAAACAGTAAAATGTAAACCTGCGTTTGTTTAGTTTTGCCTTCCTGTCAAGTATATCACGTATCTTGTGTGATTGGAATCACTGTTTTCTGTACATGGTCTTCATGGCAGTTTCCATTGCCTGTCCTCAGCTCAGCCAATATTTATAATCCTAACAGATTTCAGGTCCACAGATGATTTCTTAGGTATATGTGGGGTTCTCAACCCAAAGAGATAGGAAAGAAAACTCATTATGCAATATAGCCCATGTTTGCAGGATGTGCCTAAAGATGCAAATAGGTACCGAAGAGGATTGTCAGAAGGAAATAAAATCCTGGAGATTAAATTAAAGCAATTAAGGCAGTTCTGAAAAATCCCACTTAGTGCCCTTTTTTAATATTTAGGTATTCAGATACCCTTAAAAATCTGTTCCTCAACCTGTTGCAATTCAGCAATGTTGCTTTGGGTAATATTCAGAGCAAACTCTGATTCAGAGGTATTTCTTTCAGTACCGATGGTCCCCAGTTTTGCTCAGAGAGGTGGTGCAGATTGCTGTGTGGGGTCACGTTCTGTTTCAGAAAGGAGCACTGGCTGCTTAATGTGGGATATAGGATACTGGCACATTGTTACAGGAGACATGCTGGGAGGGATTTATGTTGTCTGAATGCCAATGTGTGTCAGTGGAGATTGTGGCTCCTCAATGTGTTCCTGGGACAGGCTGACCACTCCTTTGGAGGCATCTTTCCTTCCTAGCACCCGAGAGGGAGCCAGGGTGCTGGTTTGACAACTCATGGGGGCCTGGAGGAGGGTGAAATGTAGCCACCCCTTACATATTTATGGGGAAAATCCTGAATCTGATGTCTGAACTACATACTCAACTTGGGTGCTGGGAGGGGAATAGCTGCTCGGAGGCTCTCTTGTTTGCCACTGCTCTGAAGATGGGTGGTGTTATGCTGTTCTTATGAAACAAAGGAAACCTGAAAAGGCGGAAAGGTGTGTCTAACTCTCCAATAAACCAGCTGAATGCACTCCCTTCCTAGCCCAGTCCCTGGCCAGTGTCCTGCCAGGTCCCTGTGTCCAACAGCACATGCCAGTCCACTGCTTGCCCCCCAGGCACACCATGTGGGTTCAGAGATATGGCCTCTATCAGGAGGAAGGGAGAAAACCCTTTCAAATCAAGCAGACCAAAACTTACAAAAGTTTTGAAAATTAACATAATGCTTTTTTTTGCTGTCCTTGACTAATTGAAGAGAACTCTGATATATCATAGGGCCAGAAATATACTTTGAAAGTTAAGTCACTTGATCTTGAATGAGATTTACTGACTTTGACTAGGAAATCTGTGTCAGCATAGAATTATTTGATTTTTTTTCTAGCTTCACCACCACTACAAAAATCTTTTTGCTAAAGGAATGGACAAGTTCTTCTCATCTCAGTAATAATCAGGTAGAAAGCTCAGTCTTGTTAAGGGCTTTAGCTACATTGGGACTTTCTATGGTTTTGATGCTTTAAAGAAAAAAGTCTGCCATGGTTCGACTGGTTTTGGAGCTATAGCGGCTGACAGGTCATGGAGTCAAGATATGCAGCCTTGCAAGGCTTTGACAATCTAGACATCTACAGCTCTTTTTTCTGCTGATTCTGGCCCATGGACTTCCAAATCACTTAAGGGAGTTCACAATTAGCTTTGAAATTTAAGTAGAGAGGAGCTTTTAGTGTAACTCTGCAGATTTCAAAAGGGCTTATCTCAGAAGGAAATATTCCAATGACTTTTTGCTGTTAGTGAATTGAATGATACAGGCTGGCTGTTTTTTCATCTTCTGTTGCGCTGATTTTCTAATTTAATACAAATACGTTGCTGGAGAACTGAACTAAACTCATGTAGTTTTTAGTAAGATCATAACAAAAAACATTGAAAACTTTTACTCTTATGCAATTTAAATTCAATTTACAGTCAGTGTTTATTTTCACATACTTGGTTGTTTTAAGAACTGGGATTTTTTTGTTGCTCTGCTTGCGTAACTGACATCTATTGCAGTATCAAATCGGTGCTCTTAATGTGCCTTGGAATTTGTTTTTTTGGACTTGGACCATTTATAAAAATGTATCCTGTTGAGAGGACAATCTCAGAAGCGGGAAACCCTTTCCACAAGCAGCAGCTGTTCCTGCTGTTTGGTGTGTACATAACTAGAAAATATTATCTGAAAATCATAGAATCATAGAATGGTTTGGCTTAGAAGGGAAATTAAAGATCATCTAGTTCCAACCCCCTGCCATGGGCAGGGACACCTTCCACTAGACCAGGTTGCTCACTGCCAGGGATGGGGCATCCACAGCTTCTCTGGGCAGATGTACTCACGGACTGTATTATCTCTGTGGGAACATATCTGATACCTGCCACAGGCTGCAGCCATTCCTACTGCAGAGCTGTGGCATTGGGCTTGCAGATACCTGTGTCATGTTGCCACATGAGAATTGTGGCATTCAAATAGTGTTATTTTGTCACGATATGCTGTAAGTGTGCTCACTTGCAAAGGCACCTCTGTAGCATTGAAAGGATTATTACTTCTATAGCTTGTGAAGTACTGCAGCTAGTAAATGGGAACAGAACAAGCATTTTGGTTTTCTATACAATGAAAAGCTTGATCTTAATTATATTAATAATTTAGAGGTCCTGCTGAATGTTTGGCCTCCATCCCAGCTGGTGGAAAGCACAAAGAAGTGCTATAGCTGCTTCAGTGTCAACCTGAAATTAATTTTCTCTCTCTCAGCTTGATCAGCCACTGAAGGTCATCTTATTTCAGCCATTCCTAAACTGTCCTGCATACACACAGAGTGCATATACAGGGGTAAATGAGGTTTTTCATTCACTGGGGAAATGATTTGTAGCTATTTATAAAGTGGTGTTGTAATTTATTATTTGAATTCTGGCCTAGTTTGAAAAAGTATCTGACAGTCAACTGGAATCAGCAGTTCCATTTTAATTCCACAGGGTAATAATTTTCTACTATTATAAAGCCTTACTCCAGTTATTATATGTATTAGTTGGTGGGGTTTTTACAGCACCACAACGAGAAACTTGCCAAGCAATAAATTCCATTGAAAGGTTTCTTTGTGTCTTTAGGAAAAGCTTACATGAGATACTTCCCTACTTACATGTAATAAAGTGAAATTATGAAGTACACAAGCACACAAGTAACTGTTAACTTGTGTTGTTGTGTATTTTAGTGGTTTTATTATGGATAACTTTCTAAACTGTACAGACTCAAACCGGTGCCTTTGCATTTCTCTGAATCTATCCTTTTAATTTACAGAAAACTTGATTCACACAGATTCTGGAATTAAATCATCACTCCAGCTGCTATGCTTTAAGTTTCCCAGACCTTTGTGAATCATTGTGTGGTTTTGAACAGCCTGGTTATTGTGACATAAATATTTTTGTAATTGATCAAATATGTTTAGGTTTGGTTGGTTTGTATTTCTAACTAAAAAAATGTCATTTTTAGAAGGATTTCTTTAATTTTTAGGAAATGAGATTAATAATGTATTTAAGGCACAATTTCCTTTTAATGTTTCCAACTAATTGAAGCACAGGAATTATTTTTGTCTCAGCCAATACAGCTTTGTTGAGCTTTGGGTGTGTTTTTTTTCCTAAGTCCTCCTTCAAAAGTTCTAGAGTTTTAACTGCTTTGGGTTTGTTAAGCTACCTGCTTCCTTGTTTAATGTTCTAGGAAAGAGTTCTGGCCACTTAGGTCTGAGACCAAAAAAAAACCCAAATGCTGATGCATCAGAGTAGATAAGTAACAGGACAGAAAGCCAAAAGTGGCAGTGATCAGAGGCAAAGCCACGTGCGTAGGCTTAACTCACAATTTGGAGTGTCTATGCATTTTAATTCTAGGAGAGGAATGATGAGTCAGTGCTGCCACTGCTTGGGCCAGGCAGGGCAGCCACAATTAATGGGTTTGCAGCTGGGACTGGGCGTCCTTGAGAGCTAGAGATCTTGAGGAACAGTTTATAAAAGAGGGGGGTCATATAACCCCATGCACCTTGTTCTGTAGTGACTAACTCTAAAACTTCCTGAATGTCTAAGTTTCATTCAAATTTCTTGAGGACAGAAAGTTAAATTGAATACAGAAGAGCCTTCATGTACGCTAACAAGGTACAGCCAGGCCCTGGAGAAACAAGTAAAATGTATCCGTGTAGGTTTTTGTGGTTAGCCCAGGTCAGCCTTGGAGGGATGCTAAATGTGCTGCTGTCACAGTGTGGCCTTGGTCCCTTGAGAGCTACCATTCAAGGATTGTCTGCAAGCTTAGAACACCCTCACTGTACCCTTCTGATTCCCTACAAGTTTGCCAAAGCTGGAAACTGTCCGGAGTTATAGCCAGCATCTGCTAGTAGGGCTGCAAAGGACGCATAAATACACAGAGCGGTTGAGGGACTGGAGACCTCCAAGTTTATGCTGCTACTGTGTTTTCCCCAGTACTTTGACTGCAGGGTTCACACGTTGCCACCAAATTGTGCTTAAAAAAATATATATATATTTATATAGATAGATATAGATATATCCATTGTAGCTGTATAACTTTGTGACCATAAGGGGAGCCGCAGTCCTGTGGACCCAGTAATGCCACTTCTGCAAATGCTGCCGAAGAATCACCCCTTTCAGCTTGGTGCCTGCTCTTTGTATTCTAAATATGCAGCTGCAAAATTTGGTATTTTCTTAACATGACACTGAATTTAGCTTTTATTTTTTTTCCTGTGGAACTTGCTATTTTGCTAAAGCCAGGTGCTTGACATTTTTCTGTCAGTCCTTTAGGGATGGGGGAGACAAGAAATCTTCCAGCAGCTTCTTGTTTTGGGCTGTTCTCTGGGTAGCAGCTAACTGGATTAGAGGCCTGAGAAGTTAATAGATGGGGCTTGGCACTGGCATGCCTGGCACAAGGGAAGGGCCTTGGCAGGACTGCATTGGCACACTGCTGCCCAGCAGCTCTTGGTAACAGGTAGAAGAGAGGAAAAAAAGAAAATACTGTCCTGAGTCACTCAGAGGTTTTAACCCAGTGTGAAGTTTTCAGTGGTGTCCCATGGTAGCTTGGGTAAATTTGAGCTCTAAATGAAGGGGTATTTGCCAGACATGAGTTGGTGCTCAGTCTGGACATCCTTTAGTGAAGATTTGCCTGGTGGTGAAAAACTTCTCAGGCACAAGCAGCAGTTTGGGTGTGCTGCCCTGGCTCGAGTGGGCACAGGACAGTATTCCTCAGGCTGCCATGTGCCTGGCATGGCACCTCTGCTGCTGCAGATGCAGTCACGTGGGAACTAGCTTGTGGGAAGGGCTTGTCACTGGCGTAGGCTTGGTCACTCTGGGACCTGCTGTAAAAATGTCCTTCAGCCTTTTCACCAGAGCTCTGCCCTGTGGCCAAGCTCAAGCCCTCTGGAATCAGGTGCAGGAGGCCCAGCCAGTCACAGCTGGACACTGCCAAGGTCAGCTAGGACATTCATTTTCATTTGTTTCCATTTACTGTACAAGAGCAAAGTTGATGCTGTGTCTCTCCAGGGATGTGGCACATCTTCATTTAACCCAAACTGCCAAGGCATTTTCCTTCGCGAGGCTGCACCCAGACCTGCAGGACAGCAGGTTCTGCATGCAGCAGCATTTCCTGAGTTTGGGGTTTGTGTAATAGACAGATAAAGCTGTTCAGATAACCATACATTGCTCCTAGGGTGTCTTATTAAGCCCAACTAGCAATGGTTTGTAAATGAGAACAATTAATTTTTGGTTTTTTTTTTTTTTTTTTTCAGTTTTTCCTTATTGTTCTCTCAAACCACCATGGGACATTTTCAGGAGCTCACGTCTTAATGTGTATGTCCTGGCACATGTTGGGAATGTCTGTCCTCTTGTAGGATGCCTGCTTCTCCCTAGGAGTCACTGGGCTGGGAAATACAGCCCAGTGGGGCCAGGACCACAGTGACAGGGATCCAAACTACTGCAGGTGACCTCTAGAAGCCACTGATTAAAAGTGCTTTGGATGGGGGAAAGTCCTCTGAAGGCATCCTGCTCTTCTCTCAAGCCTGTGCCTGAAGTGCAGAGTTCACAGTGGCTGCCAGCTCTTGTGAGTTGACCTGCCCTATATTCAGTGTTTGTGCAGTGTGAATGTGCCACGGATCTCACATGGGATGAGGCCGTGCATTTACTTTTGGATGCAAAAAGCCAACCACAGCTGCATTTAATTTTTCCCTATGCTGCTGGGACAGCTGCATGTGCTGATGTACCCACAATGGCAAGGGCAGCAAGAAGGCTGGGAGATGGTGCAGAGCTGCGGGCACGCAGCACCAGGAAGCCAGCCCACCATGCCACCCCACGCTAGAAGGCTTCTGGCCCTTTCAGTGAAAGTCTGCACACTCCTTGGTTTTCTTCATGTACACTTGGGCTGCTTTAATTTCACAGTTACTGAAATGTCACTGTTTTATTTAAATCACTCTCAGGCATTTTAAGAACATAATGCTAGGATTTATCAGGGAGACCAATGATGTTAAGAAATGACAGGACACTTGTTTCCAGTTTTTAATGCTTTCTTTGTAAAACTGAAAATATAAAACCAGCTGAGCAAATGAAGATCTTTATATACATGAGGTCTGTGATTAAAAAAATCCTTTTAGTTAACAAAAAAAAAAAGAAGAATTGACAAACAAGTTAAATGAAAACTGATTAAAGGGAACAACATTCTCAAATTGAGACATGTTTCTCAGGAAAAAAGCCCCTTCTTTACAAGTTTATTATATAACTTACATTTACATTTTTGCTGAGAGAACTTACAAAACAAGCTGCTTGAAATGCTCCTCATTCCCGTAAAGCATTAATTTCAAAGTGCCACAGCAAAGGAACAGGTTCCAATATTATCTTATACAGACTATTCATGTATAAAATGGTTTGGTAAATGTGAGGTGTTTATTTAAATGAGCACATATAGGGATACAGACTAAATAAAAGTACTTGAACAACACCTTGGTTATTACATACACAGTTATAGGAATAATAAAGGAAACAAGGTCAGCACTGCTCTTAGGTGTCTGTATAGATGGAAGGAATGTGATTCAAGCAGTGATCAAAGGCGCCGTTTTGGAAGAATCCATTGTCATCGGTTCCGTTTGAGACCATGTCTTCAGATACACACTGTGCTTCAGTGATTGCATCATAGCCTGAAAGCAGGACAAGTTGTATGGACATGATTTAGTACCACAGTACATATAAGGAAGGAAGCATAGTTTGAGGCCTGGGATTATACAGTACAGCCCAGTGTTAATGAAAAGACAATAGTGTTTACCATCAAAGCCTTACCCAGGAGATACACAAACTAATCTCCATGGGCATTTGTGTCATAGTAGATGAAGCTCCCATTCATTTCTGTGGAAAGCTATGCATTTGCAAGTGAAGTGCAAGTATCAGAGCATTACTCTCTTGGGACTTTACACTCATCTGAATAGGATGTCAAAACAATGAGTGGGCAAGGATCCTAGTGAGTGTGCACTAAGTGATGCAGTCCTTGTTTTACGTGTTTTTCCTTTTAATGGCACTTAGGAAAAACGTTCCATGTGTCTCCCAGCTGTTCTGAAGAGCCAGAAGATCTTAAGATCTTTAGATCTGCAGCAAGTGTCTAGATGTGGCTGAATCAGATGCTGGACCAGGCTCAACTAAAAGCCTGCAGGCTGTGCAGCACTGCACCACCAGCAGCAATGACAGATCCTGTAGTCTTGTGAGGCCAGTCCTGCTTTCAGAAGGAACCATCGGCTCACTCCTTAGAACTTAATTATAGGTATTTTACTATTAGGTATGTTTTTATTATTCAAGACCAAATTCTCTACTTATTTACATTTCTGCATTTTCCTATGACGTATTAATTTACTGTTAGTTTACAGGTCAAATTCTGCTGTCTGCAGAAATCTGGCATGCAGCGTACATCCCAAGTCTCTGGAAGACGGACTTGGCCTGTTTATTTGCCCTGTGCTGTGTCAGTCCAAGTGGAGTGACCAATATTTTGATAACTTTTGCGAGTGTTTATGTTATGCTAATTTCTATTTGATGAGCCTGTATACTGGGTAGATACACAACCACAGATGGACAAAACCCAAGATAAGCATACACCCCAGAAATCATTATTAGATTCCACACAGAGTAAACTATCCAAAGTCCTGAACAGAAAATAAAAATTTATTGACTGTTAATGTGATTCATGGAACAGCTGTTTGCCAGTCACATTTGGCATTCCTGTGAGATGAGATCTCATTTAATATTAATGGCGCTATAAAAGCCTGAAAAAATTAATGCGTAGCCTTGATGAATCTTGCAAACCTGAACGGTTCTATTTTTACGCACAAAAAGATAAGATTTATATATTTCATAAATATTTATATTTCAGCCTTTTAAGTATTTGCATACCTCAATAACCACTCTAAAAACAAAAATATTACACAGAAACATTTCATAATAGTTTAGCCCCAGACAGAAAAATCAGCTGTTGTTGAAGTTGGTGTCTTGCCATAGTATTATTCTTTGCTCCTACAATTTCTTTTGGAAAGTTTATTTAGTCTGTCCTTTAAATACTGCAGGCTGTCAATCTGAACTTGAAATTTGATGTTAGCATGAAAAAACTATGTTTTAGTAACATCAAACTTATGAATAAAACAGAAGAATTCAAAGTTGAAGTTGAAACTTCATCTTAAACTTTTCTCATGTGTTCGTTACTGATGCATACACCTTCTAGCATGGAACAACAGACAAATGCATGCACGCTTTCTCTGAACAGAGTCTCTTTCAATATGAAACAAACAGGAAAGTAAACTTTGATTTTGTAGTCTGCCTTAGGCCCCATTTCAAAAAGCATTTAACCATCTGTTTTCAGTATCATCCTTAACCAAGATGCCCTCCTGAATTCAGACATAAAGAAAAATTTCTTGGAGATACGTAAGTGAAGATTGCAGTAAATGTTGGTATTTTGTGGCTCTGACAATACTCACATTTTGTTTGATTTCAGTAATTCTGCCAATTCTTAATTGTGGTTTTAAAAGTAGGAAAAAAGCTTCATCAAAATGAATACTTAAATATTAAAGTATTATAGTAATCTAGCTATAACAACTTGTTGCAAATTTTACATTATGCAAATATGTAACTGAACACGAAAATACAATTGCCATGAATGTGCAACAGCACAAACACAAAGGAACTTCTGAACAAAGTGTAACTAACAAATATTTTTAGCTGAACCTATCAAAGCAGTGCCTTTCCATTTTGTAAATGTCAGCATTGCAAAACAAAGCCATCCTTTAATTCTTACATGGACAGGAAGTTCTTGCTGCTGCTATTTTCTTCAGAGTTGTGCTAATGATCATCTTAACTTTGATCTGATTTAAAAAAGCCTGCCTGAGCCTACCTGAAGACATGTGCAATGGATAGCCAACAAAATAAATGTGAGAAGTGTCTTTTTTATCAGCGCTTCTGAAGGTGCGTGTTGCCTGCAACATCCAGTAGAATAGTAAGAGAATTTGTCCATCAAATACAGGAGGATTAAAGAAAACAAATTTTCTTTCCTTTTGGGATTCTTCTAGATGCCAGTGAATTTCAGTGACTGTGTTTTTTATGCAAACATTTTTGTTATAACATCATTGACTATAAAGTGTGTTCTTTTCTCCTCCTGCTAAAAATATGATAGGGATAATTCTTTATAGACAGAATAAATTACCTGTTGAAGCTAGAGGTGTGCTGAGTATGTGATAGCCATTCTGTCTCAGAGGATTAAAGCAATGGGATTCCCCTGTGAGCACATCACTGGTGACAGATTGGTCCATTGTTCTGTAGCAATCTCCGTAGTGGAAACAGTTCTGTATTGAGTGAAAGCTGCCTTGGTAACCTGAAAACAGATATTGCACACACATTTTAATACTACTGCAATGGTATTAGCTCCATGTCTGTCACAGTATTTCATTACTATTGTGGGGGTTTTTAGTTCCTCCGTTTTAACTATGGAAAAATGATCATGCTATTCTGTAAGGCGTAATAATATAAAGGCTGCATCAGACTCAGTCCCACAAGGTGCTGTGGACTGTGATCCCCATCAAGCAAAAATCTCAAGGATATGCTTGATTTCAAGCAATAGATCAGCTGAACACAGTCAACAGCCCACTTGCGTTCAAAGCTAAGTCTAAGTACTCACTGGATCAGGTCCAGGATGCTAAGCTCCTAAGGGAATGTGTCTATAATGAATTACTTTTAATTTAAACACAATAATGCACTATTTAAATGAATAGCACTGCTTTGTTTTCAGTTAAGTCTTTTCCCATCTAGTGTGCATTATGCACTGCTGGAGACAGCATTATTTATTAGAAATACCTCTAAGAGTACCTTAAACCCCTCCTTTCTCAGACTGCTCTTATTTCAAATGAAACCCCTTTCACTGAACACAGGGGCCATAGTCTGCAAGTAAAATTGAACTAGAGGTGCAGGACTGACTCCATATGGATGTCAGGTGAAGACTTCTAGCCCAGGTAGAAGCTATTCGTGCTTCTGAGAAGTGCCGAGGTAAATATGTATGGTCTCTGACTGTCTCAGTCATTCTACTTTTGGGGCATGTTCACTTTTGTCTCTCACGTACATACCCTACATTTATTATGTCCTGCTATTTTTTTAAAGTATCATACTACCAGGGGACCAGCAGTTGTTTTTTTTTGCCAACAAAAGGTATGAATAAGCTGTATACAACAAAAGAAGATATTTAATAGTAAAGTATAAATGAATTGCTGAGGAATTTTACAACTTACAAGTTTGTGCCAACATCCTTAAAAGAAAATGTTATTTGCTCCAATAAGGGTGACCTCAAAGCATGCCACAAGATTTATACCAACCATTGCCTGATTTAATTGTCTTCCTTCCTCCTGACTCAATAACTTCTTCCTGATTCCAGGTTCATCACACACTATTTACATATTCATATTAACTGTCTCTTCTCCTACCTTCTCTGAAAGTCCCTTCTGAAATGATTCTCCTTCCCTTATATGCAGCTGAAGTCAATTGAGTCAGGCTTAAAGTTTAGTAGAATGTGGATTTTCCTCTTATTGTTGTTTGTCTTCCCTTGGACGTACTCAGACTGAAACCGCTCCTAAGAAACTACTGCAAAAATCCCTGGTAGTTCAGTCTAACACAGCCACAACCGCATCTTCAGCTGATGAGAGACATCCGCACAGCTCCACTCACTGGTGGAAGACTTGGCTTGCTGGGCAACTTGTGCAACTATTCAGATGGTTTGTTCAGAAATTAAACACCCATGCCTATCGCCAGAGCACCCGGTACTGTACAGGGTGGAATTTTCCCGTTAAATATCATGCAGGGTATAAGCTTTTTCCTGTTAAGATCTGTCTTTTTCCACCTTTTCCCTTTATTACCAAAGTTTGACCAAGTAGATAATATCAGGCAAAGCTCAGGGTCTGTCTGTTCCTTCTGGCCATGTTTTTCTAAGGTGGTAATAAATAAGGCTGAGGCAATTCTTTAGTAGATATGCAATGAACTCATTGAGTGGTGAAAAATCTGCTCTGAAGTGTCACAGTTTAGTATGTGTTTTGGCAGAATCTGCAAGGATTAGATGAGTCATTTCTTGAGAACCTATGATCCTCCACCACAAAATACCTAAATTATTGATATCCATGACTGTTGAAATACTAATGGATGACGATATCAGATAATAGCACTGCACACTGTACCAAAGCTGTTCATATGTGCTGCTATGTAGAATGCCCAGAAATTTGGAAAGCTAAGTATTAAATTATGCATGTCCTTCCTTACTGCTTGGAAAGTCTGGCTCAAAAAAAAAACCAAACAGCTCTTGCTAGAGGTTGCAAAGCCATCTTTTGATGTGGTTTTTAGGTACAGTGCTGTATTGACTGGCTTTTGATTATTATCCTGACTTTTCTGTTTATAAAACACTCCTGTAAACCTTCTAAAAATATATCCTTTTGGGATGAGCAGTGAAAAAAAATGAGACACTTTTCTTCAGATGAGGTATAACTGGGTTGCAGAGGGCACTTATATGCATTGCTAGAGAAAAAAATGAACTTTTTCCAGAAAGTCTGCTATAGACATCACTTCTAGGGAAAGCATGATGTGTATTTTTTCTGTCTCTGTAATTGCTGCCCTGTCGTCATGCACCCAGGTTTGCCTTTGTTAAATCAATTAATTATCTTTATGATCTACAGGGCTGGAACAGTGGCTTAGAAAATCAGAGAACAGCCAACCATGACAGAACTGGATTGAAACTAGTTGGATCCAGGGTTTTCTCAAGGCCTATGGGTAAGGCTTTCTTCTGAAGTGTTTTAAGTTACACTGTCTAGTTGCTCAGGAAAAAATACCTGAGGTAGAGAACTGCCTCAAAGTCAAAAGTCTGCAAAAGAACTGCCATAAGCAATCAAATTCTCCTTTGGGTTGCAGTAGCTGCCCCTCAGTTTCACTGTGTGATAACTTGAAAAGGCAGCACAAAAGGTTTTACTGGAACTATCCAACAAAGAAACACAATGTGGAAAAATACTAGTGTTATTGCACTGTTGTATTCACCAGGACCAAATTTCTGTGAATGCTTCACAAAGAAAATACAGAGAAAGACACCATTCTTGTTCTAATGTGCTTGCAGATGTGATAAATGCAGGTTGCAAACTAAAGATAAAAGATGGAGTGAGGAAGGGAAAGATTGCAGCAAGAACACTGGTCATGTAAAACAAGTCATGACACTAAAATGGGACTTTTAACCCTTCTGACCTGAGCAGGACAATGCAAGCTTACTTCCTTTTTCATTAATTTCATAGAAACAATGAGGTAGTGGGACCCTATAAGAATGGGACAGAGGCTTTAAAAGGCATTCTAGGATGCATAGGAAGAATCTATGGATATTCCCTGCACTTAAACTGAGCATGAAACACCATCTGGGCGGGAAGAATTGTGCCTGCAGTATTCAAAGGTGTATTTGAAATGAGTCTTGGATTCACTGCAGTTGCATGCTTCCAGCTTGGAGGACTGCAGGACCAGGGAGTTGCTGTGTCACTTAAGATTTTTTACATGGCTTTTTAATATACTTTCCATACTCCCACCCACTGCTTCAGAGGCACAACTGGAGAGTTTCTTTTGGTACCAGGTAGGTTGGCTCTTGCTGATGGCCTTCAGAAGCCTGGCATGGCTCAAGAGGCCAGTCATTCCAGAGGATCGGAGCCTCACGATTTTTTACAGTATTTGAAAGGGAAATTGCAGCTTGTTTAAATGCTAAGTGTTCCTGAAAACTGTAGATGCAAAGGCCATGTGAGTCAAAGCAGCCACAAGGACTGTTCTAACAATGGGTGCTCTTACCATATAAAGTTTCATTCATTTTACACAACCACAGGAAATAAAACTTGTTGCCTGCAGGCAATACAAAGTTTGATTTTCATATGCAGTACAGGACAGAGTTTTCCTGCATTTATACATTTTAAAAATGCGCGGTATGAAATAAAGGTGCTTTCAGTTCATGCCATTTACTTGTGGTTCCTTTAGATTTTTTGAAATGCTTTACACAGAAAGCATTAGGAATTAAGATACGATTAAAATCCCATAACTAATAGTTCAATTAACAACCATATGTGGTTGTTTAGAGTATAAACTAAACATGGAACACTTTTTACAAGTTCTTAAATAGACTCTCTTCAGAGGTTAAAATATGAAGTAAACAGGAGGCTTGTCTGGTGCAAACATCCCTGTTCCTTCTAGGAAAGCAAAAGTGTAGCGCCAATATGGCAACAAGTGTTACACCAATATTTTTTTTTTCCACATGAATTGCAGGTTTTCCTTCAGTTTTGATTGAAATAAAAAATTTTCTGACGTTAATTTTCAAGTGAAGAATTTACTAAATATCCTCTCAGTTTAAATGATCACCAAATGTTTTATGTACAGTAGATGTAGAAATATCACAGTTAATAAAGGAGTAAACTGAGTTCCAAACATAACATTTAGCTAAAATTTTGCTTTGACATAATTTGTGACAGAAAAGCTGCAGTTAGCCACTTCACACAGTGCACTGGCTGCCTCTGTTTCTCTAAGGCACAGCCTAGAAAACTCCAAGCCACTTTAAAATTAATGATGTAATGAGCAAATAATTGGAATATGCCTATTACATACCATCTTGTTATGTCATGTCATTCACATGTATGTGCAAATAAATCTCAGCTTTTCAAATTCCATAAAATTTCGACAAGAAATCATGTCACATATAAATAACTACAGGATTCCATTGCCTGCCAAATTCTTTCACCATGTAATAATTTCCATCTGATCTTACTACAACTAGGTTTAAACATATAAATAATGTCCGCTTATTCTTTAATTATCAATATTTCTGTTACCAGCTTGACAAAGCTTGCTGTCTTCTAAAAATGTCATATCCACAATGTTTCTATGCTTCTATAGAGTTCTACAGCTAGACTTACATAGTGTTCCTTTTCTTGGCAAAAATTCAAAACTCCCAAATTACTACAGATTCCATTATAAAAATGTGCTATTAATGAACTGAGAAGCAAAAAAGATGTAAAGCAAGTACAGCTAAGTAGAGGTTACAGATCAATTGATTTCAAGGGCTGCTAATCAAAATTGATTTCTGAATGACCATTTCCATAATGAATTTAAAATACTATTTCAACATTTGGCTAAAGTAGAAAATTATTGCTTTTTCAAAACCACACGACATAACACTTAGAAAGCAACAATTCATTCAAAAGGAAATGTGGTTTTCTTAAGGAATAAAGTCAATTTATTTAAGTGGTTCAAAAGTTGTTCTGTCTATGCATTTGTTTCTGCCATAGTAATGAGCTGCTAAACTTTCCTCTTGTGGTTTGTAGTTATTTAGCTCATTATAGTAACATAATCATATATCATTATATGCTATCATAAATCTGCCACTTTTCCCTTACAGAGTTAATCTTTTTAAATTGAATAATCTGTTGAGCATCAGGTCAAGTTAGTTTTGCCTTCAGCACAAATCACTTAATGTAGTACGCTTTCACTTTTCAGACTAAGTCAGTCCAACCAAAGAGTAAAAATACACCTTAGAGAACAGAGGGCTGAGGGAACTGTGGGGATACTGAACCCCCATTGCAACTGTGAGTTGCTCACTGGGTTTGTGTTCACCTCCTGTGTGTCCTCTGAGTCTCAGGGTACACTAAGGGAAAGCAAACCTCCTGGTCTGTCCACTGTTAAATTGATCATGTGAGACTTTGCCGGCCAAAAATGACCTTATGCAACTGACAGTACAGCTGCGAAATGAGTTTCAAAAACTGGTTATCTGCCTGTATAAACTTATACACTTGGTTATACTTGCAACTAGACAGATGTCCTGCATGCTTCTTTTTTGTGAGTATTTACCACACTAAGCAGCATGCCATCTGGATTATATAACACATTTCTTAAATATGCAAGCTCCTGTTACTGGAAGAATCTGTGATGATAATGATATCTCTTGCTAATTTATACTTCAAAAATTGCAGACACATCAATTAGTTCCCACAGCAGAACTCTGGACTAGGTAAATGAGCTCCCGATTAAAAAAGCCGAGTAATTCAGGACAAAAAATGTTTTAAATTAAGCAGTGGGACAGTTGCTTAGCTGCTCCCATACCTGTCCTCAAATCACACTGGCACTCAGTAGCTGTACGGAGTCCCTTTGCATATTATTATATAAAATAATACAGATGCCCAATTTCCAAATAATAAACAGCAAAATATTTTTTCTTTGTCTAAGCTCATGTCTAGTGTATCACTATGAGTGGACAGAGCAGGCCATTGCCAAGGTGCTCTTCAGTCCACGTATTCTGGGACTAGATGGTTCTTGCTTTGGCAGCGTCCCTCCCTCCAAGCTGACAGAAGGCTGGATGACAGCGTACTAGCTCAGCTAGTAGCTGTCTACTGAAAAACCTGAATAAATGCAATAAACCTGCTGTTGTAATAGCTTTCCACATTATGGTAACATATCACAGCATGAACTGGTCTGAAAATTTTGCTCTGTGTGTATAGCAAGCCACTTCAAAAATCAGAGTTCCCATTGAAATGCTATCAGTCTCCTACTAAGACAGTATTCGCTGAAAATGCAAAAACAAATTATTTCTCTCCAGCTAGGAGTTGGGGATAAAAAAAAAGGGGGGGAGCGTGGAAAAAACAAACAAAAAAACCCCAAAACAAACAAACAAAAAGGGAAGTGTTACCTTGAGATCCCTGCTGTACAGACTGGTTTTGAAACTGAGCGTATGGTTTATTTGGTATTCCAGAAAACTGCTGCCCGTTTGGTGATTGGCTGTGTGATGATGGAGAGCCGTGTTTCTGCAATAGGGAAGGTGGAACTAATGCTTTCAGGGGGCTGACAAGTGGAGAGATTATGTTGGGAGCAAGCCTAGAAAAAAAAAACATACAGAAAAACTTCACATATCACATCACAATATGGGAAACTGAAATACTTGAATGGCCCTGTTTCCATGATGGCCAAACTATAAAAACATTTATTTTGTGGGTAGAAATTTTATTGCAAAAAACCCACATGATAATGCAATGCAGCTTTCAGGTATCCACTGGGGGGAAACAGCGTTAGAAAAGGATTTATCTTCCTTTGCACTGACTTCCTGTAATAGTCATAATGACAGGATTAGAATGACACCACTCCTCAGTAAGCAACTTAGACACAGCTCAGTTTTAATTTAAAATTTTGTGAGCTGAGAGACACATCCAGAAAACAAGTGGAAAATGTAGTTAAAGTGAGTAAATCCACGTAATGCCTTCATAGCTGTAATGGGGGGGGAAACTTTACACCCAAATTTCAGCCAAGAAAAAGAAAAGCATTTGTTCCAATTATTCCTCATGTAGAATTTTTTAGACTTAGAAATACAGCTTCAACTGTAGCAGATAGTACTGCCCTTGCAAATAAAATCCTGAGTAAGTGTTTGCTTGTGGCAGCAGTGCTCAGCAGGAGACTGATAAGTGATTGTACTTGAGAGATGGAAAATTCTCTCCAGACGACTGGGTCTGGGGACAGCAGAGGAGTGTGGGGGCAGTTCTGCTTGGGGAACAGAGCCTGACCCAAAGCTCCCACAAGGAGCTGCAGCAGCTCAGGAAGAACCTCACTAACCCACTTCCATGAAGTCCCTGGGCATCTGCCACTGGTGGAGCAAAGAAGCTTCAATGCTTCCTCTCTGTCCCAACGTGACTGCTCCACCAACGGGGAGGTTCAGCATCTGGCCCAGAAGGGATGAACCCTTTGTCAGAGAACTGTCGTTTGGCC
Source organism: Patagioenas fasciata (assembly GCF_037038585.1). NCBI lineage: Eukaryota > Metazoa > Chordata > Aves > Columbiformes > Columbidae > Patagioenas > Patagioenas fasciata. The sequence goes on along the minus strand of NC_092525.1, from coordinate 21,756,405 downwards.
ATTTACAGACAGAAAGAAGGCACGGTGCAGAAGATGGGACCAAAAATCTGGACATTCACATACAAGCGCCTTTTATAGCTGCACTAAACTAACTCTGTAAAGAGGTAAATACCCTGTTTCCCTGAAAATAAGCCCTAGCATGATTTTTCAGGATTTTTGAGGATGCTCAAAATATAAACCCTACTCCAAAAATAAGCCCTAGTTACAGTTAATTTTAAAAGTCTATTTAAATAGTGTTCAGGCAGCTATACATGTAAAAAAAAAAGTAAGCATCTTTTGGAACAAAAATTAATATAAACCCCTGTCTTATTTTCAGGGAAACAGGGCAGGAAGAAGCTGGTTCTTTAACCCTGCTATGGTAGCTGTGACAAATGGCCTTTTGCTCAATAGCCCAGTGTCACACTGTCAGATGTGCAGGCTGCGTGGTCCCTGTGTTAACTGTATACTCTGTTGGCTCTGGAGCTTTTGCTAAATATAAGAAGCGGCGCTTTGAACAGCACTAGAGTTTTCAGATGCTAGAAAAACCACGTGTCTGTTTGAGAGGCATCCTGATGAAGCTTCCCAGCTACAGGTCCTGAAACATGGAAATAAAATTACTCCTGTAAGTTATAATACATCAACTAGCTGGAAAAACATATTGAGCGCAAACCATTGCATGCCTACAAAGAATCAACTAAAACCAAATTAAATCATTCACTGGTATCTTCCTCTACCACTGCACAAGCTGTTCGGACACCATGATTTGCAACAGCAGTTCCTCACCAGTTTACATGACTGCTTCTTGGAGCAGTTAGGATTAAACTTGAGGAGCAAGGCTATGCTTGACTTAGGCTAAGCACTACATGGCAGTGTTCAAGAGGTAAATATAGATGATCTGTGAATTAATGGTGACAACAGCTTAATCACATTTAACATGAGAGGCAGTGGAACACTGCCAAATGCTGTCAGAGTGACACTCTATTAAAAGGGGCTGAAATAAATCAACCAGTCACAGCCCATCCTATGCTGAAATAATTCCATCTCCCAGAGCAGGAAAATAAGGCCTATAATACAAACCACAGACACTCTCAATATCCCCAAACTAAACGGAAGAATTAAGCCAGTATTGTTTAATGGGTGAAGGCAAGGATATTTTCAAGCCAAATATGTAAGAACTGGAAAATAATTTTTTGGTAAGAAAGATAACACTCCCTCCAATGATGACGATGTGTGAACTGAAGCGGACTCAAGTTGAATTTTAAGAGCAAACATGCAAGAAAAAAACAAAAAATCTTACCTGTTTTTTTTTTTTTGTTTTGTTTTAGGTGCATATTAAAAAGAGCTCTGCAACAAAGCTGGGATGGCTCTTGCCCTACCCAAGGGTAAGGGCCTGAGGCTGCAGAGGTGCTGAAAAGGGACGCGGGGAATGCAGGGCCCACCTGTGCCCTCTTCAGGTCAGACACAGAAAATGCTCTCTGGGATCTGAACTGCTGAAGAGCAGATGCTCAGGAGAAAAATACCAAGTTCATTTGCTAAGAAGCAGCTAAATGCTAAGGTCAGCTCCCATGTGGCTGTAGTTTTTCCTCAAAGGTCTCAGTAGAGAAATACTTTAACACAAATGAGCTGTCATGCAGCCCAGCTGCAAGTTCTGTCTTCTGCAAATGCTCTCAAATGTGCGTCTGTGGTCAACTATTGCATGAAGATGGGGCTGACGTTATCTGCTGGGACATGCAGAAAAGACTTCGCTATGGTCTCTTCTGAGGCTGCAAGTGGGTACCGGCAAAGCACAACCACAAATTACAAAATGGTCACCAACCCCCTCAAATGGCACACACAGAGACATTGTCCTCGACATGCCAGAAGTGCTATTAGAAGCCTGGAAATGCTTCTATCTGAAAGCAGATTTAAAAGATTGCAGTTGTTTTCATTGGAAAGATAATCGCTAAAAGAGTTCATGATGGTGACATTTATATGGATAATGACCACACACACATTTAAAAGAGAAACAAAAGATGTACTAAAAACTCCAAGGCCTGGATGAGCCAGAAACCACTCTGAATGAGGGAGGAAAATACTTCTGGTAAGCGAGTACTCTGGAGCTGCCTGTGCTGGGTTCCCTCTGCCATCTCTTGAAATGTCTTGTCCTGGCTCCTGCTGCGAAATGCGGCACCCCAGCGAGGCCTGCGGGGCTGCTCGCTGTCGAGTGCTTTGTCAGAATAGTCGAGTAATTGCATTTTTAAATTCTTTGCAAATATGTTACATGTCAAACAGAAATGGTACATTTAAGGTGTCCAGCTGTGGGAATACTGAAAATCACAGCTTCCCGACACAGTTTATCTAATTCCAGAGGCTATTTAAATCTTAACCATGCGAGAAGTATTTAACAGTTTTTATTGTTATTTTAAAAGCAGCGCTTCTCCCGTTCACACTCTTTTGCATTCCTGTTTTTCCTCTGTGTGAGCTCAGCAGTTGTGACAGCGTTTGTACCTCAATGCCTTTGCAATGGCTGGTGAAGAGCAGGTGAGGTTCCCCAGGTGGGGCCGAGGGGTGCAGAGGTGTGGGGTCCTGCTCCAGCAGGTGAGCCGAGCTGCTGGCTCACTGCTTGCACTCGGCACAGCTGTCACGGCGCTGGGCCGCGCAAACATCCCTGTCTGTGGGCAGCAGGTATCCTGGGAACCTCCTGAAGTACAAGAGCTGGAGTTGAAACCCTGACAGCTCCGTGTAATGCTTGACCATTGCTGCCTCTGTGTTAAGAGTTTAGTACAGTTGAGCGGGTCACCATAAAATTGACCATGTTCTGCTCAGTCTCCCCTAAACAGGAAGCTAAGGCACCATTTTTAGCTAGGAAGGAGCTTTGCGCAGCAAAAAAAATCTGGCTGTATTAGCACAAGTGGCCAGCGTGGGTATTTGTTGCCTTAAAATATTCATCACAATGCCTACAGCTCAAGCTGGTCTCTAAAATATTATTTTGTGTGCATGTGTGAATGTGCTCTGGCATGCTCAAGAGATTTTTCATCAGCTAACTGTCCAGTTCCCAGTGCCGTGCTTTAAATTCTCTCCTCAGTGTTTGCCTACTAATTAGGTTGCTGTGATACCCAGGTTGTTAAAAGAGAGAAGAAATCATTCCTGATACAAATCAGATAATGCATGAGCAACAGAAAATAGCTTAAAAGGAGATGCCTTCTGTGTGGAGGAAGAAACACTAACATACTTACATCAGAAACTCAGCTGGGTCTATTAAAAATTCCCAGGCAGTAGCTCAGGCATATGTTTCAATAACTAATAGCCTGGACATTTCCTGTTAATACTGTACTATACCCACAGTTTGCTTTGATTTGGATATTAATAATAAATACCATATATTTTACTTTAATTGTAACTGGTATAATTCAGTAAACTTGCAGGTCCTTTGCGGGCCTTTCAATATATATCTGCACCTATGTATAGCTATATAGAAGAAATACAAATAAATACTCACATATATGTAAAAAAAAATCCTTAGCCTTCCTTAATTCATTAAAGTTGAGGGCTCCTGGCTATACGGAATATTTCTGTTCAGAAGGATACACCTTTTTATTCTATCTCCCCAGCCTGGTGAGAAAGCTAAGAAGAATCAATGGTTCTCACAGGTCACTTGAACTGCTGATGTGGTTTGACTGTCAATATAGTCTACCCTGTCTTACAAGGGCTTTTGATGGTAAAACACTTAGTAACTCAAACAATAAATTAACCCACTGCAATGCTTTCACTACTCCATTATTGGAAACTGTCCCTTACGTGAAAGGTAACCTGTTAATCATGCATTGACCTTATTCCTTAGCCATTATCTGCAATGGACACTAACAAAGTTACTTGCAAGCCCTCTCTGAATCCAGCAGATTTCTAGTTGCCAAACCATGAAACTGCTATTGTTAAACCTCTCGCTGTATGTAATACATGATGCAAGCAGGAAAGCTTTTTCAGTTGAAGATTCATTTTGGTGACTTCAGACCTAAGAACAGTAGGGGCTTCTCAATACCTCTCACACAGAGAGGTGTGCACCAAAAAAGTCTATGTTCCTTACACGTGTTGACTGGTTTTGAACTTCAGGTATTTTTTGGGAAGAGCAGTGTTGTAGGAATGAGGCACAAGGCTCTTGAGCAGTGATAATAACAGAAAGGGAACTATACAGTTGTATGCAGTGAGAATCTTCTTAACCATGTATTACATAGTGGTGAAACCAGAAGAGCTGTATTCAGTTATCATACACTAAGTCATCACAGGAATTAAAACTGCTGAAGATACACTACAAGAGTAAGACAGGGTTTTCTTACAAAGTAAACCTGCCAAAACTAGAAACATGCCACTGAAAGATGAAAAATTAAAATGCAGCTTTTAGATTACAGTGGTGCAGTGGAGGAGCCAGCCTCCTCTCCACGCTGTCCAAGGCCTGGGAGCAACAGGGCACACACCACAGAGAGAAGCAGGTTGGTTTAAAACAAAAGGAGCATTTTGCTCACACAGCATGCCTCGGCCTGTGGCATTCACAGCCACAGCAAGTCACGGAATCAAACAGAATACGTAGGTTTTTTAAAAGGGACTGAATAATTTAATGGCCAAAACCAACACTTCCATGCTAAGCAAGGGGTAATAAAATCTTGTGCTTCAGGATGTAAACTGATCGCCCAAGGAATCAGGAAGAAATTCTCTCTCTTCACTCATCATACAACTTCATACGATTGACCAGGTATTGTGGGCTTTTTCAAACTGCCTTTGAAGCACCATGTGTAGGATGGCGCCGAAGACATAATACTAGTCTTGAGGGACCTCTGATTTCAGGTGGAATTGCAAAGCTAATGCGTTCCTCACCTGAGGATGCATCAGCAGACAAGTAAAAGGACTAACCAGAAAAATCTTGTTTAATACCTTCATTCACACAACCGACAGAAAACTATCAGCAGAACTCATCCTAACTCGATAACATACGTTGTCTGTGATACAGCACACATTTCTGTACCATGCTAAACACTGTGTTAAAACACTGTCTTAAAATATTCAGCTTCACAGCCCCCCCTAAGGGAAGCTCTTGAACTCAGAGAGAAAACTACCCTTGAAGGGTCATTAAATCAAGTGTTAGATACAGACAATGAGCCGATTCCTCACTTTTACTGCAAAGCATTTGTCACTCACATCAATGGAAACTCACAGCAATCTGGATTTTTAAAATAATAAAAATTAAAAGTCAAAACATAGGTTATATTAGTCTTCTCTATCATTTTATAAAGTGCATACCTTTAAGAATCTCAAAAAGAAATCCTAGAAAGACCTCTACGTAAGTGTTCTTGTTGATCCTGTTTTAACAACGTATTTTGGATTGTGAATGTTCATATTAAATAGCAAGGCATATGTGAAGGAACTATCTAGCTAAGCCATGAGTTAGCAGACACCTAATGGGTTAAACGTAGAAGTCATTATCCTGCCTCCAGTTTCAGCCTCCCCAAGTAGGCAGTGGTGTATAAGAATTTGTGTATTTTCACAATGCACACCAAATGTCTTCTTCCAATGCTATTGCAACATAAAGAACCAAAATAAAAATACACATCAGCACTGACTTTTTGAGCTTTCTGTCAAGATATGTTTTCTATATTCATTCACAGTAGTTAGTCTGAGTAAGAAATATTTTTACACTTTGCTTCAGCCAGTCTTTGTTCAATAGCAGTTTCTGGACAAATTAACATAGAATAAGAAATTATAAAGCCAGATTTTAAGCTGTGTTAAATGAGCTTTTTCATGATCTAGTTGATCATCTCTTGACTGCCAAAAGCTACACGCAGTATATTTAATTAGTAAATACTGAATGGAACTGAAAATTGAAAAATAATGAAAATAAATTCAAACTAAGTTTCTTGAATGAGTGGGAATTAAGTCTAACCGCAGAATAGACATATCTAAAATAGGAATGTTTCCAATATGAAAACTGTCTGGTTTTTTCTTTTTATGATGTGATGGTCTGATTGGCAGATTCCTCAGCTAGACAAAAAACCCTCGACCCATATCCCATTGAGTTCAGTGGAAACAGGACCGAATCCAGACTGAAAAACATCTGTCCTTTATCTCAAATAAATTTTTGTATATTTTGGGTTATAAAACCATTCTGTAATACAGTTCTCAGGCATAGTGTATCGCCATATCAAACAATTTTGACTTTGAGAATTATGTGTAACTCATATTAAAATGAAGAAAAGTACATGATAAAGCACCAGAGTGAGAAGTACAAAGCAAAGAAGCTCCATGTTTTATCTTAAGTGACTTGTACAGTATTGCAGCTAGTTACAGAAACCTGAAATTTTCCATGCAACCAGGTTCTACCAATAAATCCAGCACGCCAACCATTTCATTCACAAAATCTCTCCCCTAAGCATTATAGTTACTTATATTGTGAGAAAGTCCAATTCAGTTCCAGGACCAGGAGATATTTTTTTTTAACGGAAAAAAAAAAGTTAACACTGATTTTCATCTCTTCCCATAATATTAAAAATGATGTGTAAAGCTCTGCTAATCTGGTCTCTGGATAGCACCCAATCTCTTGCCACGTGTTTCTGTTCTGGGTCTTGCCCTACGGGAATTTCTGTCAGCACATGCTCAGGAAACAGTTATACCGTTCACTTTTCTAAAACTTTTTTTCTTTTTTTTTAAGATGGACTCTATCTGAAGTTTGGTGAACCTTTGCACTAATCATTGCCAGGTGCCTCTGGCTGCATTTCTGGAATGCAAGGAATCTTTTCCTTCTCTCCCTGTTTCTTCCTTTCTCCTCTTCCCCTCCCTCTCCATGATAAATAATAAATCCTTCATTGCAGATCACCTTGCTGGGCATCATTGCATTTTATTGCCCTTTTCTATAAACAATGAGCAAACAAGTCACTGGGCTGTGACACCCTGCTCTTCTTAAAAGCCTCAATCTCTGCTCTGCGACAGTAAGACGCGACACTGTGTTTCTGTTTTCCTCCTTTCTCGCTGTGCTTCTGGCAGCTCAAGTAGCTGCTGTTGAGAGACTTGGGCTCCATTCCGGGCTCTGCTACTAGGGCAGCGTATGACACCTCCGCATGTAACATCTTTAAAGTAGGACGGAGGCCATGTCAGCCTTTTCCCAGCTTCTAGTGCATACAAGATACTCTTTTTCATTCCAAATATTTCCTTGAATTACATGAATCCAGTTCTGCACCTTCACTCACCCACACTCTGAGCGGTGTCAACAGACACCTGTGCAAGGAGGGCAAAAGCTCTGAGAAGCAACATGGAGAACGATACCATGGGACCTTTAATATGACTGGAGAGTCTTAGGTCATTTCATTGCTTCAGAATATTTGTAGTAATACTAATCAACTGTGATATGAAAACAGCTTTGGGTTCAAAATTACTTACTGAAATACTCTCAATCTTTTTTTAACAGGGACACATAAAAGTCTCAGTTGGGCTTAAAACATAACTGAGTATATTGTAATGAATTTCATCATTTACACAAAGACTCACACAAATACGCAAGCACAGTTTTTCTATGTTAAATGAGTACCTCTACAATTGTTCTAACCTGATATGTGCAATTTCTGCCGAGCAGTTAATCATAGTGACCATTATGGAGACTGTGCCAATCTAAAGACATTTTTATTTATAAGGGTTTGTTCAATAATGTTCTTTGAAATGAAACTGATGACTCACCACAGTGGAAGCTGCTACACGTAAGGTAAATTTGAGAACTTATTCTTGCTAACCATCTAGCAGGAAATTGTATTTCAAAAGAAAAAAAAAAAAGTCCTTATCAATGTGGTCAGAGAAATACACAAAAATATTTAAATAAAGAACGTTGCCTTAGGTTCACATGATTGCCAGGAAGTCAATTACAAAGACATGCAATCAAACACAGATATTGTCTACTCAATATTTTCTGGCACGAACTGCATGCTTGACTGACCTATCTTATTTTTAGTCATGTAAGATCATTATTCTCTGGCAAATATGCAGCAAGATGCTTCTAGGTGCAGGTAGATTCTGTATAGGTAGCCGATGTCTGCTTGCTTCAAGTTTACAGTCTAAAAGGCACTCTACCAAATAGTGGGAGATATTAAAATAAGTTATCATTTGTTATACCATGATAAATTATTGTGTTTGGTGTATATGGTTTACATCTAACTTCAGAAGTTTCACTTAAAAGGAAAAACAAAATTTGAAAAAAAAAAAAGAAAAAAACCCTGGCTTTACAGATAAGTGTAAATTTAAATACAGATAAAACCAGTAACGGCTAAAATCATTAATGTAATGCAGAAGAGCTGTGGTTGAATCCATCTTAAATGTTTCCTGAGTTACTCTGACCAACTCCTTTATTCTCTCACCTTCTCCTGTAATTCTGTTGTTGTTTACTCTAAGATAGTTTTGTTAACAGTGTCTCCTCTAGGCAGGCAACACAGCGCTTACTGTGAGACCCAGTGCTGAAGGCTCTACAGTGAATGTCAATTCAGCCCTTTCAGAAACACGAATTAAATACATGCCCACCTATTTCTGCTGATGACCAAACACTGTTTTACCCCATGATCAAGCACTAAGTTATTCTTAACCACATATTGTTGAAGTAAGCCTATGCTAATGCTAATTTTGCTTTAAGTGGGGGAAAACTGTATAAGACTATCTGGACATGATTACAAATGAATTCTGATCACATTTTCTACAATGAGATAAATGACTTGGGATTTGAAACCAGATGCTTTTAATTACTGATTTTCTTTGTTACATGAACCTCAGCTCCACACCTGTACATTGTTCTTTCTTTGGACAGATGTACTGATGCCTCTTTTGCGTGCTCAGATGCATAACACTGAGATAAATTATGATGGGTTCTTGGCTTCCTCCATTGAAAATGTTTTCAGCTGTCAGAGATATCTGTTTCTTGTTATTGGTTTTAGTGCTTTTGAAAGAAAGACTAAAACACTGTCTTGTGTATTCTATTATAAATGAAGAGTATTCTCCAGTGGAATCCACAATGAACGAATGATGTATCTCCTTGGTCCTAGGAAGTGTTATAAAAACTGTGTAGGTATTTAGTTCTCCAGAGTACTTCTAGACAGTAAAAGTTCATTTCCTACAAAGATTTTAGACACATGCCAGTTACTACTCAATTTTTATGAGTTCACAAACTTAAAGATGAATACAATTTAGACATAAGTACTTAGACACCTAATTGTCACTGAAAGTAACGAGAATTAGGTACACACATGTATTTTCCTAGCTGGTCATGGATTTTGGCATTTCAAGGAGTTAGCACAACCTACTGAAAAGAATCTCCCCCATTTCTTTAACTAGTTTGGGGGAGATTTCTTCAGTCTTATCCCAGAAACATTCACGCTCCAGAAAAGGAGCTGCTTGCGAACAGTGAAACTCCTACAGCCACAATTTGAGTCTGGTTCCATCTGATGAGCAAGCACCCACCAAACCCTTTGTACACCACCATCACCTACCAGCCAAGCTGAGGCCAAAAGCAACTCACAGAGCAGAGATGTGGGGTTGGTGGAGGGTGCTTCCTCCCAGCTCATTGCTCACTGGGGACAGGCAGGGACACAGGGCCAGGTTCCTCTTTGAAACAGCAGCACTTGACGGGTCCTGGCCATGTTTGTAACAGGGCTGAAAGGTGTGGGGGGGGTAGCCGGCTTACACTCTCTTATTGCCACAGTTTAATATGGTAGTAGTACAAATGAAAATCTAACACACAAGATTTTTATCCTGCATATTTGTTTTCAACCTAAAAAATATCAGGAATTTAAAATGTGGTGTTCCCTGACTGAGCAAGAAGGGAAGCTCTGTGTACCTTGTGTTACTTTACGTAAAGAGAAATGAAGGACTAAATTTTTAACAGAGAACTCTTTACCTTTAAGTATTTCTGTGGTATTTAAATTAACAGGTGCTAAGGAGCAAGCAAACAAAAATTCTGATGTTTAAGCAACCTGATTAAAATGTCTCTTTTCACTTGATCGTTTTTAAATCCTGTTTCTTGTGATTTTGTACGGATAAGTGGCTCTTCAGGGGGGTCTGGAACATGGTTTGAACTGGTTGCAGTTAGCTGGTGAGAAGCTCAGGCAAAAGCGAGTTGTGTAAGCTCTGCCTTCTACCTTTGATTACTTAATTCTTTATATTAAAGGCTCACAAGATTGGATTCAAGATTCTATGGACATGTCTTAATCCCACTAGTTCCTCATTTACTGATGTGTTTGCAGAGCAGAAAGCCCTAAATTACCACAGGAGTATAAAAAAGTTTCACTTTTCCTTGGAGACACATCACCTTCCCAGTAAAGTTATTATTTGTAAGTACTCCCAGCTTCTTTGGAGAACATAAGTGCTGTTTGTTATGGGTGACACAAGTGACAGAGGGCCTCACAGTCACATATAGAGGGACCGTGTTCAGATCCTACAAAGTGACCTTGTTAGGTCATTAAACTAAATTGCAGCAAATCCCTAACTTGGTGCCACCACTCAAACTCACTTAACTGTAATCATATCAGTTTCATTTAGGCTGATAATTTATCACACTAAATAATTTAAACTGGAATTTACAGAGATAGTTTACAAATGAAGCTAAGTACCTTTTTAGATTACTTAGATAATAACAGCCAAAAAATAGTAGAAAGAATGCCAAGTGAAACATCCACATAAGGTTTAATACTAAAACCTGTTTTTCCATCTTCATACTGCTACAAATCAAAACAGGCTATTTTTGCAAAGGGCAAAATGAAACCAAGTAAGACATTATACATGGCATATGCTACAAGAAATGCTAAAATAACACTTTGTTACCTGAAATAAAAAACAAACATATATTTAAACCTGGATCGTGACAAGCCCACTTTCTGGATGCCAAATTATTTCTCAGTCACACACTTTTAGTTTAATTAATATCAATTTCAGTAAATTTTTTTTTGGTCTAGCATGCACTTCATACCAGAATTTCAAAAACTACTCTCCAGATTGTATAAAGCCAGTATAAATACATTTGGTAATGAAGTCAGATTTTGTTAGAACATTTTCAAGTGAATTAGATAATTTTGTCAAACTATTTAGAAGTCTTAGCAAACCATTTGGGAAAATTGACTGCTGCACTTAGTATTGACTTTGGCAAAAGATGGTATAACAGGGCGCACTTTTTAAGAAAAAGCCTTTAAATCAAATTCTGAATCTTATGTCAAATTTGAGTAGACTATTTGTACTCTGCCTCATGTAGATTTTGGCATCTTGCATATTTGATGACTCAGTAATTAGATTTCTTGATAGTAATCATTTGGTTCATTCCACGGACTTAAACTATGCAATCCAGTCTTGTCATCGTACTGATTCACAGTGTAGAAATTCTTTGCATTTACTTAAACCCGAATGCTGAGACAGCTGACAAATGAGGCAAAACATTATATTGCGGCAGGAAGCTGGGGCAGTTAATATGAAGAAAGACAGTATTAGGTGTTTCTTTCGTATTGTAAACCATATATATTTTATATGAGTAATGGTGTACTGCTATGAACTGGCAAAGGTTTCACAGTTCTGTAATTCAGTGGCTCCACGCATTAGATTATGAAGTGATTTTGCCCAGTTAGATGGATGAATGGTTTAAACAAAACTGCACTAAATGAATTCAAGGGCTATTAGTTCATACTAAGCTTTCTATATTTGCACTTAAAATGTCAGTTATGGGCTTTATTTCAGCAGTCATTAATAATGTAAGCATAAACAATTAAAATACAGCAAAAGTATCTTGGACTGGGTATGACAGCGCTGAATGCAGATTATTTTGAGTTTAGAAAATGGCATTTGAGATGCTGAAAAATTCCAAATAATTATGTCATGAAACTAGACGCCCTGTTTTAAAATAACTATTCAAAACTACATTCCACTCTCTCTTTCCTGATGTTTGGTTCATGGTTAGAAATCTGTTATCCTATCACTTCTACTTTTTGTCATAGGATATTAACTGTAGTGTTTCTGCAAAGAATTTACATTACTTAAGCATGCAAGCACTGAGATAATTAATCAGCACTGTTGTCCCGAGAAAGAATACTTATTCCACTAGAACGGAAAACAGCAGAGACAATTCTGATGTAAACTTTGTCCTAAGAAAATGATCAAAATATCCATACAAGGAGCTCAGTGAGAAACTCAGTTCACTCAGCACAGTGTTTCTGTGCCATACTCTGGCACGGAGACATGAGGGCAGCACGGAGAATTCACCTGGGAGCTTCAGACCCCTCAAACTGGAAAACTGTCTGTTGCCCTCATTCTGGTCAACTCTTTTGCTTTCATTTCTTGTTAACAGCACTAGAACGTGAAGTGCCTTAGAAACAAATCCAACTTACTGACAGCCTATTAAATCCTTCCCATCTTTAATTTATTTCATTCTTAGTTGGCATTTTTTGCCTTAACTTCCCTAGGAGCCAACTCAGGGAGGAAACAGCTGAGCAGCATCCTGGGCAGCAGTGAGAGGAAGGGATCCTACTGCCCCAGGCTCAGGTAGTCCCATTCTGCAGGGAAAGAATAGCTCCTGCGTTACTTTCCTTTTGAACTGTCTGTCTCCATTCCTCCTGTTTGCACTCACTGCCTTCTCTGCAAAGAAAATGTCTTATTTATCTGGTAAAACTTCCACCTAAATCAGCATGCCCAGTGCCTCCCGTGGCCATGACTGAGGAACAGGGTGTAGAAGTTAAGCTTGGTACAGCATTCATTACCCAACTAAGAAAAAGAACGGAGTAATTTGTTCCTAACTGAATTTCCTTGGTTAGATTGTTCTTCACTACTCCAGGTGTAATTTTCCTTACCATGCCCTTTCCATACCACATACCCTCTGCCTTCTGCTTAAAGCATACAATTAGAAACTTTCTGGGCTTCCCTTTCCCCATAGAAAAGAAGGGATGGGTCAGTTACTAGACTAGGATGGAAAGACTCTACGTTCAATTGCTGTATTTTCTAAAGAACACCAATGTATTTTTAGGAAAAAAACGCTTAATTGCTTTGTATCCCAAATTCCCATCAGTAAATCAAAATCAGAGTCCATTCCCTGTCCAAAGTGCTGGGAAGAAAAACTCTAAGTTTGATATTTAACTTGCATAAATCAAAAAAAAGTCTGAGCAAAAAGATTAGAGCAGAATTTGGTGGCCTACAACAAACCTTTACTACTGAGAAGATGTTATGAGATCCTTGAGCAAACAGTGCTTTAGAAATATCAGATACTGTAACAATGAAATCTATACAATCAATGCGAGCATACCCCTCCCTGATTGGGAGTTTACTGGCTAATGCCTGCTGCTGAGAGAAGTATTAAGAAAATCTCAGAGAGAAAGGAAGTGAGAAAGCCTGCTGCTCTGATACAAAATCAGTCTTACTAAGGCAAACACTGCCTTATTGCTGAGTGAGTCATAGTTTGGGTTTTTACCCGTTGAGAGATTTCACATTTTAGCTGAGAAAAGTCATCAAGGAAGTCATCAAGGAAGAATTAAACCAAACAACCAACCCTACCAAATCAAAAACCAACCAAACGAAACCCAACCCAACACCAGTCAAACAAACAAACAAACAAAAACCAAAACCAAACAAAAACAAAAAAAAAAGAAAACAACAACAAAAAAAACCACAAACCAAAAAAACACCCCACCAAAACCAACCAAACCAACCAAAAGAAACAAACACCAAACAAAAATCCCCACCCTGAATGGAATTCCATACTATATGGAATTACATGCTATGAAGAAAAAAATAAACCTCTCTGTGTTTTGTTGAAGGCAAGGACAAAACCCTGAGCAGCCGGATAGTAATGTCAAAGTTTGCCCTGATGTGCACAGGGGTGGATGACATGACCTTCTGAGGTCCCTTCAAAACGAAATTATTCTATTATTCTAAAGCAAAACAAATTGCTTAGTTTGGGACAATGCTTCTCATTTGAACAGCATCCATGCAAAGTAAAATAAACCATCATTCATTATCATGCCAGACAGGCCAAGCATGTTTCACACACTTACCCTTCCCTGGCACTCTCCAGCGGCGACTGATGGTGATGTGGACTGGAAAGGGTAGAGTCGAGTGGATGGTGTCTTGAAGGGATGTCATGAGGAGGAGGCAATATACCTGGTGAGGGACCGTTATGGTTAGCACTGGAACCACTGTACATGCCTGTGAACACACAGCGTTTTGCAAAATAAAATGAGCAAGGAAAGAAGCATCCAAGCAAGTCCTTGAAAGTCCCCAAGTTCTTCCCTATTCCACACCCAACCCTGAGACACTAACACACAACAGCTCACTTCTGTTGGGGAAGTTATAGTGGCAGGGGGAGTCACCTACTCAGATATGCAGTGCCTCAGTGAATACTGCTGTGCTTGGAACAGCACTCAAAGCTCTATAAAGGTGCTTTGACACGTGTGTCTCCTGGTCAGGCAATCCATTTCTTCCTTGCTGTGAGTGCAGACCTGTAAGCACTGCTCCTAACGGCTGGCAGGACTTGGCAGGACTCTCACCCTGCATTCACCTGCTTCTAAGTGAGAACCCACAGTGCTCAGTTGTTTTGCAGCATGATGGAGCTCATATTGACAGCAGAGCAGCACATCATACTTACCAACATCACATGAGAGATTTAACTCAGAGCACTGTGTTTGTGTAAGAGGGACGAGGGCCTGGGTTTTATTGTTCATGCACTCAGACACTCTAGGCTACCTAGGGGTCAGGGCCTTGACACTGACTTTTGGGTGAAGGCTGCACTGAGGGCCAGTCTCTGTAATGAGGGGAGATCGCAGGAGTGCTCGCTGCCCAGAGTTCCAAATGCCGTTTGCAAATGCCACCCTATAGCAGGAAGAAAAAAGGGACGGCTGCTAGTAAATTCAATTATTGGAAAAATCTACTCCTTCTTTACTCAGTTTCTCTTCCTAAAATTTGCCTACAAAACATCACCTGGATTTTTGCCCCACCCAGGGCATGCCTCCCAGGGAATCTGCATGCAGATGGGGACTAGAGCAGCTGCTCACGTTGCATTCTGAAGGCTGTGGGGAGAAGTTAAGTTTGCCACCT
This sequence comes from Patagioenas fasciata, assembly GCF_037038585.1. Lineage (NCBI taxonomy): Eukaryota > Metazoa > Chordata > Aves > Columbiformes > Columbidae > Patagioenas > Patagioenas fasciata. The sequence continues at coordinate 21,741,369 of NC_092525.1, read as the reverse complement.
CCCACAGTGTCCAGCCACACAGCACACAGACCCCACACTCCCTCTGAGGCCTAGTTTCTTTGCCTTCTCTCCTCCCATAGCATTCGTCTTTCCTTTCCCACTCATTGTGTGCAGAGCTACACATTCAGAAGACAGCTGTGTGCCAGCTATGCTTGGCTGTGTCCCATGTCACTGACAGGATTCACGATGGCACCCCTCACAAACCCTCACAGTGACACGGAACAAGGCAACATGAAAATCTGGAGCCGTGGGGAGCGTGTGACAGCCCTCTGGGCAGATAAGCAACGGCTGAACATCAGCATCTGTTTCTGTGCGACTGAAGAGAACGACTAAGGCAAGATTCCAGCCACCTTTGTCAGGGACTTCAGATGAGTCAAAAACCTCTCATGAACAATAAGTCCTCAGCTGTTGACAGATCTAAAGCAACAAAAATGAACCGCATCATCTCTGTCTCCTGCTAGACAGACCATTTGTCAGCCAGCCAGTGAAACCAACTTGCTTTCTGCACTGAAAGCCAGACAGAAGAGGCTTTAAGAAGTCAGATGTTCCCAGGTGATGCTAGGATTTATTTGTCAAAGCTTCTTCTGATACCAGTAGGTCAGTAGCTAGGATGCTACACTGTGAAAATGTTTTCCACTGGTGGCTTCAGTCCATTTAATAATACAATAGTTTCCACTTCCCCCCAAATCCTTACCGTTCATATGTTCATTATCAGGCTTGGACAGATGAACCAAATACCAATTTGACCTTGACTGTACAGTGTCATTTCACACTTCAGCTCTCTTTCCTACAACATGCAGTTCAGGTATATTGGCAGCCTGGAGGAAACTCCTGAATCTAAAAAGAGACATTTGTGCTCTCTAAGGCTAGCAGACTATTACTGGCCCCTGTCAATAACTTGTCCAGAAAGTTCAAAACCTGTCAAAAGGCAGTTTTAGCAGTGTGATGGCCAGTAAACATGCTCAAATGTTTTATCTTACAATCCTACCCATGAACAGTTCACGAATGTTTAAGAGGTCTCTCCTGGTCCCTTCCTTACTATCTCAGCTACTGATGACAGTTTCAATTCTTTGTTTGAGGTGGACGAGAAAGACAGAGGAGCAGAGTACCTACAAGCAGCGTACCCCTCTAAAGAAGCAAAAAAATGTTAAATGAACCACTCCACACATCCATATGCCCAGGAGCCGAGTCCTGCATGATCCTATGAACTCAAACACACCACACTGGAAAACCAAATAAAACCAGAATCTGTGTCACTGTGAGTTTCTGTCATATCCAACCACTATGCAGAGGAGTTTATCCACCTGTAGAACTACTTGGGTGGACACCCACTGTCCACTCTTGGGCTTGCATAGATATCTAGCTGTGAACCTCCTCTCCTACTTGGAGTAGGGCTTCTTCCATCTACCCTGAGTTTATCCATCATTTGACTTATTGATTACACCTTCTCTGGAAAAGGACCCTGCTTGAAGCATATGTGTGCTGAGGCTTGTAGGGTTTGTTCATCCACGAGTTTTCCTCTTCCTACATCTTTATTTACTGCAACGTCCTCAGTCACGCTGGGTTTGATACGTGGTGTCTCTTGTCCTCACATTTCCCCGACTCCCTTTCCACACCGCAGCTTGTGCTGCCTCAGCCCAGAACCCACTGACACCCCCTCTCCACAGCATTGCTCGATCGACAGCCACCACAACATCGGCTAAAGCATGTCGGGGTAAACCCAGCTGTCCCCAGATCCTCTGCGACACTTTGACAAATGCGGTGCTACACGTGTGCTGCCTGCAGCCACGCAGCGTGTGTCACAGCTGAGCCCTGCCTGCCTCTCCCGCACTGGGAACACTCATTCTGGGTGCCAAACTCTGGTATCCAGCTGCCAGTGTTCATGAAACTTGTCAGAATTCAATTATCTCTGACGTGTTTGTCAAATGTGGTTGAGCTTGGCTATTGAATTGAAAAAAATAATGTGAGGAAGAGGGTTTGAGATACATGTGGACAGAGAAATGACACAAAAGCTTTGCTTCCTAAGGAAATGAGACCGAACTCTGAGTGCTGGTTTGTACATTGTGTATCCCTCAGACATGGGGCCAGTGCGAGGCATAGGGGGAGTTGCAAGGCTGCTCTGGTGTCTGCGCTCACTGGTGAGCATCTGAGGGGGCACAGCCTACCAGCTGGATGAGGGCTCCATCGCCCCTGAAGCTGCTGGATAGTGAGGAAACTGAAACAGGAGCCAACACAGACAAATACTTGACTCTATTGTTCACTTGCTTCGCTTGCATGGGGTGGCTGCCTGTAATTAAGAGTGCTTTGAGGGCCATGTGGCACACACAATGGAAGATGAGATTTACTATGAGATTCCATGTGAATCTGCAATGAGACATTAGTCATTTCTGTTGAGTCACTGAGAACGAAATCAGTACTTACTTAAAATTAAAAGTTGTTTATCTTACACAGTAAAACACAAGGGAACTCTAACAGAATGTTAACTTTACTTCCTTCAGAGGGACAGACCTGTCTCTGGTCACGGGCAACATGCAGGATGTACTGTACTACACACTATGCATGCTGTCAGCCATTTATGCTGCTACTGGAATTCATTTTGACTGTAAAAAGCTTTGATTGATATGGATATTTTTATTCCAGAATTAAGACACTCAAGGTTTGGGGCTGTTGTCGCTTTGCATGACTACCTGACAGCATGTTCATGGGTGTTAAGCCCGCAGATGGTGCTTTTAAAAGGAAATACTGGCAGTGGCGGAGAGAGAGAATGAACTGCCTTGTTCAGGGAAGCATGACGTACCTGCCGATACAAGGGTCTATAAGGTCCTTCCCACTGCCAAGTCCTGACAGTAAGGAAGAGCATCTTGAGGGGAGAGAAATGCTGTCTTTGCTGCATGGATCCTTTTGCCCAGGGAACCAAGTGTCTCTACAATGGAAGAAGTCAAGGAGGGAGGAGCAGTTGCTGTTCCAGCCTCAGTATAATTTTCAGTGCTTCTAAAATGTCTCTTCGTTTAAAGATTTTCTTCCCTTTTTTCAGCAGTGAGTTATCCTGAGTACCTGAAGTCACACAGAAGCCTTTGGAGTGTTCCGAATGACCTCTCCTGCAAGTGCAACCCATTTCAGGACTATGCACCCTGGGCCTCTTCAGGCGTTGAACATCTTGGATTGTAAATATATGTAATCAATCAATATTTTAAATAGCTTGGCCTTTCACCTTAACATCTGTTGCCAAAACAGTACTCTGAGCACCTGTGACTCACAGCTTTTCTTTTCCCCAGCTTTATACCGAGACCAGAACAACAATAATAATAAAGGCCCAGAGAAAATGTCTGAGTGGAAGTACCTGAGTGGAGAGAGTGGGGAGAGTGATAAGAGCTCTTGGGAGCATCTTAGTTACAAGCAGGAAAAAAAGGAGGGAGATCTAAGTGAACAATGGGTTCCTCTGACTGCAAAACATTCTTTTGCTCACTGTCTTACCCAGTCCCAAGCACAAACCTTCTTTGAAGTTGGACACAAGGGATGGGAGCTTTTTAAATATTTCTTTTTTTTTTTTTTTTTTTCCTGTGATTGGCTTTCATCCCTGACATATTTAAAATGTGCTTTAACTTGGAGAAAGAAAAAACTGAAACTCTTCAGGAATCCAAGTGATCCCTAAAGCCCAGAGCTCTGCGCAATAATAATGTGGTTTCTTTGGAAAAAAAAACGGGGGGGGAGGGGAAGCCCTCAAAACAAAAACCCAAACCATGAACATTTTCAGATTTTCAAGTGGAATGAAGAGGCCATAATACACTGTACTTATCCATATATAACCTAAATAGAGTATTATAGTGGATTTCTCCAGAAATATTACCTCTGCTTATTTGAAAGAGCAAATGTGTAATCATTGCAAACTGCAGGTGGTAGCAGGAGTGTCCTTATGCTTTAGTTCTGTAAGGATCAGCACTTTAGTTCATACGCTCTAAACAATGACAGAGGAACAGTTTTGCTTAAGGAATTGTACTACACAAAGTATGAAGCAACTTCATTTTAACTGTAAGACAATCTTTTGACTCTTGATTTATTTTCCCTGGCATGTTTTCATACTGTGCATGTGATGGGGTCTCATACGGGTGACCTGATGGGAATATCAGGGAAGATTTACTAGGTTTTTTATAACATCCTGGTGAGGGATTGATATAATCAACAAAGAAATCATATCAGAAAAAGCCAGTATTATTGATAGATAAAATCCTTAATTTCACAAGAGGTTCTCAGAAATGACACTGAGAGGCTTAGGGATGATCTGTTTATGTGCAAGCTACCAACTTTTTTCCTGCTTTATTGTTATCACTTGAAATCTGAGGCTATTTCTGAGGCTCTTAAGTGCAGCCTGTTCTGAGGGACATTTCACTGGTCTTTCCTGTGCTGCCTGGAAGTGAGAGGCCAAGCCACGCTGCAACTATGCTGGGCTGTAAAGGTGGAGAGCAGAGGCCACATGCTGCCCTCGCAGATCTTAAGAGTGCTAATGACAAAGGCAGAGAATAGAAATCATCCCTCCAAGTCCCTGCAGCTTCCTGCCGCTTTTCAAAGAGCCACATATAAACCATGAGTGCAGACTCCCAGAGGAACAATACTAGAATGACGGGTTATTTCCCTTTCTACTCCATTCTGTTCACCAGTTACACTCCAACATTTCAGTGTGTCTTGAACTAGACAGTAAGAGTTGTCAAGCAGGATGAGTTTTTAAGATTTGGAATGAGAAGAAAAGCAGGAGATTCTTGCCTAAGTAATTTGTAGTAGTTCATTATTTTGGTCTTAGAAACCAAAATATATTAATAAAGTGTATCAATCAGCTCTTCCCTTGGTGTAGCGGAACTAGTACAGGCGTTTCTGTTTTCTAATCCCAGTTTACCATTGTATTTCTCTAAACCTCAACAGAAATAAGCTAGGGTTTGTCTGGAAAGCTTATACGCAGTTACTAAATCAATTTAAAAATTTATTTAGCAATATCAAGTAAAGCCTCTCCTCCACAGTGGAACTGAAAGAGAATAAACTACATCTTATATCAAGATAGATAAATTTAGCTCTAAGCTAAATTGTTCTATGAATAATGTTGGATTTTAATAGCACTGAACATTTTCTTGTATTGACCAAGTTTCAAAATAAAGTTTAGAAAAGTGGCATCTCCACCTTTTTTTGTCTCACCTTTGCTCTGCTCTGCAATCCGAAGACTTGCTCCTATAGGGAAAGGCTGAGAGAGCTGGGTTTGTTTAACCTGGCAAAGAGAAGGCTCCAGGGAGACCTTATTGTGGCCTTTCAATAGTTAAAGGGGACTTATAAGAAAGATGGGGAGAGATTTTTAATAGGGCCCATTGCAATAGGACAAGGGGTAATGGTTTTAAACTAAAAGAGAGTAGATTCAGGCTAAAGATAAGGAAGACATTTTTTGCAATGAGGGTGGTGAGACCCTGGCCCAAGTTGCCCAGAGAGGCAGTGGATGCCCCATCCCTGGAGACATCCCAGGCCAGGCTGGACGGGGCTCTGAGCAACCTGATCTGGACGGAGATGTCCCTGCTCATAGCAGGGGTGGCACTGGGGGAGCATGGAAGAGCCTGTCCAACTCAAACTATTCTATGATTCCATGATTCAAACTGTCCTCTGCCAAAGTGTGGGCTTTGCAACTCACTGATACATGTCATGTTGCTGAAGCCAAGAATAAAATAAATAAGAAAATTTGAAAAGGGGCTAAATAGTTACACAGGCAGAAAGAGATTTGAGAGGGGAAACAGCTAAGTTAAATGTTTGGCACTGTAATCTCTAGAATCAGTGGAAGGATACGAGTGCCTTCACAGGGTGAGGCAGATTGCAGTTAAACTGATGGCCTTGGAGGGTTCCTCTTTCTCTCTACTGGCTAAACACAGAACCTGGGATTGTTACATCCCTGATTCAGGATCCTCTGCTATGGTTCCAAAGCTGTGAATCTAGATCTTTTTTTCAGCAGAAGGGAAGGGAACCGCCTTTTTCTGTTCATTTAAAATGTATAGAACAGTCTAAGGTTGCTGAAACGGGCCAGCTCTTGTTCAAACCACAAGAAAGACAGACAAGGAGGAATGAAAGAAAGATTAAATACCAGAAAATAGAATTAAAACAACATGTTTGACATTTCAAATGCAAGTTTTCGCCCCATTCATCCATCACCATAGTATTTGTTGTAATCACACAATGCATGATAACACACAGCCTCATCAGCTTTTCTGCAGCTCCTGAAGAACTGAAAAACCTTATTGCTGCATGCATCTGTCTTTGCTAGAGCACTCGTTTGGCTTTAGCAAAGCTCACGGACCTGCATTTTGCTGAAGCCAAAGCAAACTTTTTAAAAGAGAACAAAATGGATGGAGGCTGACTTTCAGCAGGGCTGCCACCCGCTTCAGGTGACACTATTGCCATTATTGCGAGTTTTTTGGCTGACTGACTCCAGAAAAAAAAAAAAAAAAAAGGAAAGAAAAAAGGAAAAGAAAAAAAAAAAAGTCAGGCCTTGGGAAACAATTCGCAAAATTATTATTTTTTTTTTAATTTTTTTTTTCATCTTCCATACAAGCAAATCAGCCCCATAAGCTTTTCTCTTTTAAGTCCTGTATTATATGACATACTTAGCACCATACTTACTAGAAGTTTTCTTACCTGTAATTAAATCATGATGACCTACAGATCTACCACATTTCCCATCCAAAATGTGTTGTGAAGATGTGTGGAGTTGTTGTATAGATAAGCATTCACTTAGTACATCTTGTTCGATATCAGTACATGAATTTAGCTACAAGAGGAGGATAAATAAACATTTTATTTCAAAGCAAACCAAATGACTTCTAGGTAAATTCATCTATCTTTGCTTAATTATTATGTATAAAGGAAGGAACAAAACGTCATTCCTAGTAACTTTGTGTAATTAAGGATGTACCTATTACTTGGTATAACTAGAGATAATTCTGGTTTTCTTAAGCGCACAAGGTAAGTGTGCTAACCTTAAATCAGCATCAGTTTGCTTCAGAAAATAATGTACCCTGTGTTTCTTCAAACCTTCTTGAGTAATTTAGCTGTGTATTTGCACGCTTTCTGTAGATTCTGGGGTTCTGTGACAAAAGGATTGCATCACTCTGTAGCTGTGACACTTGGAAAGACATTTGATAGAGAAAGAAAAGTGTTTGTGCTTATCAGATTAGAACTGGCGGAATAATATGCTGTCAGTAATGTGTAATAGGTATCACCAGTATGTCAGCTGTTCTCCATGTAAAATAAAGCTCTGGCAAAAGTGTCTGAAGCAAACTTGAAAACCACAATGTCGATCATATTAAAAACAGCAGGAGAGGAGAATTAAGAAAGAAAAGCATTTCTAATTCTCTTTCAAACATGCTGATGTTGCCAAGCTTTTGTCATAATATAGTGCTCATATTACACAAACAGCCATCGTATTCTATAGCCATTAATAAATAGTTATTGTCTTTACGTTTACAGTTTTGCATACCGATCTCCCCTGGGTCTGGTTATTCTAAATAAAAGGTCCAGGCAGACCTATTTAGAATTCAGCTATGCAGCCATTTGTTGGTTCAAGATAAACATCTAACATTTGGATCACAAAGTGCATCTGCAGGCAATTAAACTTAAACTACTACTACATTAACAGCTAACTTTCTCCTATTTTGTGCTTGTAAAGCCTTTCAGAACAACCAAATATTACTACTGCACTCACCTTCTACACTACGAACTAAATATTCAGGATTCCTTTGATGTAAGTCTAAACTCAGGGCATTTTATTTTATATCAGAGATGGCACATTCTGGTAGCATAGCTGGAGACATGTGGGTAGAGCAGCTTCTTAATTTTTCTTTCTTGGTGAAGTCATTTCCACTCAGAACTCTGGGGAAGCTGATACAAACAGACAACTGCCTTTGCCGAGTTATAACCAAAAATGAGCGAGTACAAATAGTCTTTTGCCGTTTTTCCCAAAGTAGACTGTCACCATTTCAATAACACTGAGATTTACTTAGTTGTGAAAGGGATTTTCTCCTATAATATGTTTAAGTGAAATATTTGGGGCGTTTTATTATTTCTTTATGAGTCAGATTTGCTTTGGTCCCTTTTAAGAGAGCCTGATCAAAATGTACTTTAAATCTGCTGCTTTTTCAGATGCCCTTTAAGTTCAGGAAAAAAGACACAGGATCAAGTATTCATAAAGTTATCATGGATAAACGAGACAGGAAATCTGAAGATGATTTCAAACCACTGGAGGAGCGCAGATGTAGACTGGTCTACCAAATACAGCGTGGGAGGCAAGGAACTAATGTTATTTTAAGACAGACTTAAGAAGTCTATGGGAGGGTATGTATATGCATTCAGGAAAATTCCTCAAGCTTGAGAGATATGAAACCCTGGATATTTCATGTCTTGGTACATCCAGGCAGCTTGAGTTTGCAACCTGTGTATAACGCATTGGTCCTGTGTTGATTCTAGGCTTAAGGCCTCCCGTTGCTTACAGAGGATGTACTTTGTGCCCCTTAATGCAAAGTAGGGATTTAGGGTTTTTTTCCCACCTTCCTCTGTAGAACTGGAAACAGGCCTCAGCAGGTGACAGAGTGTAAGAGTGGGGCCTGTTCCTTTGTCCCAGATGTAAAGGATGTTAACACGATAATGCAGTCAGCCCAGTACACAGAGCTGAACAAATGATACCCATGTTTGGCATTAGGAAATAATTCTCGCCGTCCTTCCCCCAAGAAATATGTCAACAATCACAGGAAGGAAAGATGGGGGTTCTTTGGATTAGGGAGCCTGGTTGCTTTCCACAATCAGACAAGAATATAATATAACAAAATCTTCCTTTCACAATGATCTTGCCATTGCAAAATACCTTGGTGCCCTTCTGACTCTTATTCTCATCGAGACCTAAAGGTCACTCTAGGGAAGCATTGGGAACTTCGTGACCAGTGGCGTGGGAGGCATGTGCACAGCACACCCTGTGGAACCTTGTCAAGTGCTGTAGTGAAACCACATGGCCTGATAATATAAAACTGGGCTTGAAAATTTGGTGTTCCTTTCCAGTTCTGCCAGGCTGAGAGTTCTGACTGAACGTGATATATGCAGAGACGACAACTTGATTCTGTGGATGGGTGCTAGGCATGAACAGTGTTACTGCCGGGCACAAAGATCCTCATGTAATGAGTGGTTCTTGACTATTTAAAACAGCGTGCACAACTCTGGACACTGATATTCTAGGAACTGTTACTTGGGCACCATACACCTGCTTAAGAATTGGGGACAGACAAATGTTCTAGGGAAGGGGACCATAAGTTCAGGTCGGTGAATCTAGCAAAGTGCAAACTGTAGGGGACATCATTCATGCTGGAGGGAAGTGGCTTAAGACAGGGGCATGGCTGACAAAAGGACAAATCAGTATGAACTCAATCACAGTCGTATTCAAGAACAAAAATAAGACCTTCTTGACATCCATCTCCTCCACAGCTCACCCCAAATTCTGCAACTATGATCACCTGGGTCCTGCTATTGTCTCTTCCCTCCATATGTTCCTCTCCTTGCTCTCCAGTACTTCTAGTTCTTTTGACATTTTTCCAAACTAGCTGCTCCCTAGGTCTGTCTCATCAGGCTGTCATTTCTGCTCTGTGCTCCATTCTTTAAACACGCTTTGCTGTCTTACCCATGATACTCTTGGCAGTGGCGAGGCAGCTGGGGGAAGACGTCATTGCTGCTTATTGAACTAATTGTAATTGCTTGCTGAGACTTGCATTCCCTTCCACTCCTGGGCCTGAAGTATACTCATGGTCTGTTCTGTCACAGATCAGCTCTGTGGGGTCCCAATCATCTTTTTACAAACTGTGTGTACAAATGTGTAATAAAGAAGTCTCTGATCCTGGGTTGGTGCCCATAAGCACACCCCATTAATAATGAATTCAGGATTTAGCCCACAGAAACCAAAATACTTATTTTAATCTAAGAGTAGTGAAAACATAACTAGCAGTCTGGGTTTGAAATGATTTATAAATGCATTTAAAATACAGATGTGGTGGGAAAAGTGAGGGGTTTTCATTCTCATCTATTACAAGTGCTCCTTTCCTGATGTTTCCATAGTATCCTGGCTTAATCTCATTTGTGTTTTAGATGATCTGCAACATGTATTTACTAGCTGATCGCAGAGACTCAATACACGGACATCATATGTGAATGACAGCAGAATTTGGGCTTGCGTATGATAGATGAACGGGAAAGAAATGCTTGGAGAAAAAGTGCGAGGCAAACAAATTACACGGTGGTAGCCTTGAAAGTATAAAACTATAAAGTGGACTGGTTAACAATAGTGATTAAAAAGCAACAGGAAAATTAGCTCCTCTTAAGTTTTATGCTAGCAATATTGCAGAATACTGATTTGAAAATATACAAACTCAAGTGAAATTATAAATAACTATATTGAGGAGACCTGGAGATGTGTCACTTTTTGCCTAGTGGGTCTTACCTTCTTACGCACCTGTTGTTCTTTGGCTGAATGGGCTTTCACATGTTTGCGCAGAGAGCTGGGGTCAGTGTAGCGTTTGGAGCAGCCAGGAATCTGACAGGCATAGGGTTTCTGTAAATGTGAGAAAAGGGAAAAGACTTCATATTCCTCTGCATCTCTACAATCTCATACAGAGAGCTGAAGGACGGCCATTTCTGTTAAGCCTGAGCTATTTCCTCTGTTTGCTGTTTTGAGATTTGCTTTGTCTCCTCCATGTACACAAGCCAGACATGATGCACACAGAATAACCGCATTGATCGCTCTGGTTTTGTACTCCAAGCAAGCACCGACAGCCCTTGACACAACTGTACTCTGGCATGTTGGATATTGGGCTGAATTTAATGCTAATGAGATGTAACTGAATGGGTTTTGAGAGCATTACTTTTTTTCCTAGCTTTTACACTAGACAAAATGATCCTGAGATCACCTAGTATAATTATAAACATAGAAAATGTGGGTTTGAGTTCTGATTTACATAGTTTTTACAACAACTGTTCCATATGCAGCAGAGCAAAACTTGACGCATAGCACACATTTGGTTTGCTTCATACCTCATTCCTGTTTTGAATAACAACAGCAGTATTTTCTTTTTGTAACTCCTAACCAAACAACCTCCATCAAACATTAACATTGGAGCAAATCAATACAGAAGGAAAAACCCACTGCTGATTTTGTTGGGAAGATCTTTCCAGCTGATTTTGGCACATGTCAGAGCTTACCACTTTATGTGGCACAGCATGAGCCCTGTCTCCTGGGAAAGCCATCTGAGTCTGGGCACGCAGGTCCAGACCCCTCTTCTCATAGGAAAATAAAAGCATAAATAAATGAGGATGCTCCAATTTAACTGCTCATTCTGAAGTCCTGATGACTGAAAGCCTCACCAAGTTCTCTTCTTAGCTATGCCTACTCCCAGCAAATGAAACACTATCTGTTATACTACAACCTCCAAATGAATGTGCAATTACCAAGTTGAACAAAGGGACTCTGGCACTTGTTATTAAGTAACCGTTGACTTAAGTGAGAGCAAAATAGAGCTGCATGCCAAAGCTCACAAAGTTTTAAAGTTAAGCAGGACATTCCTTTTTTCTCTGTTTTCTTGCCTCATCTGTTAACATTACCTTAGACTTCTCACTTGGACTCTAAGTCCTTTTGGTGTCTTCCCAAAGGTAGGAAACTGGTTTGTCGTAACCTCAGTCTCACATTCTTTAATCTCCTTGGTTTCAGAAAGAGGATGCACAAAAAGGAAGAACAAAAGCAAAAACAAAACCACACCAGTTTTCGGAGAAGTGACTGTGAGGTCCTTTAAACAAGTTGCTCTGCTCCTGGAGGAGTGATGACATGCCCTTTTTACCACAAGGACAGATACATTCCCTTTGTTCTGTTTCTACCTAGGAGAAGGATCTACTTCCAGATGATTTAGTAGAGATTCAATCAAACTAGCATACACCAGTAAATCTCTGAAATTATTTACAGATTCTCCTTTTGGAGAAGATAAATGATGGAGTGACCTACATTGAGAAGCTTTAAAGCCAGTTCCAAATGCACTCAATAAGGAATGAGCAGTCTGTATAAACCCCTTTTCTTTGTAAGTATCTCCAGAGGATAAGTATTGCTGCTCTGTCCAGCCAGCAGGAAATTTCTGAAGGAATAATAGAATCATTCACCAACTCATGACCTTACAGGCTAATGCAGCACCTACCCAGAAAGTTACAGGGCAAAGTAGATTTATTGAGAGTGTCTGGAACACAAAGAACTGACACCTGAGGAAAAACTACGGAACACTTCAACAAATCCCTTTGCAGAAAAACTAGCAGAGTATTTTTCAAACCATTCAAATTCACATCATCCAAATTAGTGATAGAATTGTTCAACTTAGGGAAACTAGATGAAAATCTGACTACCCTGGAAAGGGTTCATGGCTCTTTGTTTTGACATTCCAGGCAGTTATTTTCTCCATGGAGCTAACGCAATGTGCAGGCTTTACAGTAGCACCATCCTGCAGCTCTGTTAATTTTCACATTCACATAAGCACACAATACACTAAGCTAAACCACACAACTTCAATAAAACCAGGTGAGTGGAAGTTAGTTACTGTGGACTACAGGAAGAGTTTTAAATAATCTGTAACAGAATAGCATGGAGGATGTTTTTAGACATTTAAGAAAGTTAGTAGAAAATGATTACTGTACCTTTTTCCTGATTTATGAGCATTTCAGACAATAAAGACAGAGATAAAGGGAGAAGAAAAGAAAATAGAAAGTTAAGAGATTTGTCTTCAGTAATGCACAGATCAACAGATATAAGAATATTTGCTTATTTTAGTAAATATTTGAATTCTCTTTCAAAACTAAAAAATGGCATTCCATTTGTGACTTTGGCTAATAAAAATGTATCTATTAGATTCAAGCAGTTAAATTTCAAAACCGTGCACTCAGGTTAATACATCCACTTTCAAGAGAGATGCATTTTAGAACTAATTACAAATTCAAATATCTGAGGTTGACTTTCAAATAAATAAAACATTGTTATTGTAAGTGTGCTTTGGTTTGGAAAATGTGACTGACTCGCTTCTCTTACTTGTTTGTTTTTGCAAGGCATAATGTACATTAGACATTCCTTAATGCTGCACTGTCTGAAATGTGTAACTGCTTAAAAAGTAAATATCAATTAAACTCAAAAGTTCTGCCCCATAAACACTTGGCTAAACATTAAACCATATATTCACTTATTTGAAAAAGACAAAGGAACAACTCTCTCTGTGATTCTTTACAAGCTTTATGCTGAGGACTTAACTGGTCTGCAAAGTTGTCTACTATTTTTCCCCAAAATACGGTGATTTAATTTTATCAGAACCTAAGACAGTAGACAGGCTTCCATTTTCTCTGCAAGACAAGTGAGAAGCCTTGTAGAGTTGAGCCAGAATCCACCAACTGTACATATGAAAATAATTTGGTTTTTAAGTTAATTCTGATGGTGGGTACTTAACAAATTTCATACACTTACCAGACAGATGTATTTTTATCTTTACAAAACTATGTCAGAACTCAGATGCATTTACCTTCCACTGAGATGTCTGAACTGCTCTCGCATTCCTCCAGAACAGACTTTATTGAAGCAACACAGGACACGAAGAAGACAAGGACACACATTTAGGTCAGCAGCAATGACTCAGCTTTCATTCACACTGTACCTTACTCTACTGCTGCCTCCTCTTACTGGAATGAGAACAATGGGAGAGTTTGCTAAGTAACTTATTTCTGAGTAACCTATTCCTGAGTAATTTACTCCTCAGCATGAGTAAGAGCTGAATTTGCCTTTCTGTAAAAAAGATTTTTTCATTTCTCAGAGCACATACAATTCAAAAGAAAAGTACAGATCTTTATAGCTGAGTTTTCTGTAACACTCCTCATGAGAAGGAAAAGTCACCCTCCAGTTGCAGAACAGATTGTGTAGAAGGACCATTGGAAAACTCAGTGCAACACCCAGTATGAAAATGTGCTTACAGTATCCAGGTGTGTTCGCTGATGCTTCGCCCGGTCGCTGGAGTTGCTGAAAGCTTTCTGGCAGCCGGGATGCTGACAAAGGTATGGCTTCTCCCCAGTATGACTCCGGAGGTGAATCTTAAGGTTCTCGAGCCTAGAAAATGCCTTGTTGCACCCTTCAAACTGAAAAACGTCATAAAAAAATCATTGTAAAGTACTATTAAATAAACCATGTGCAGCCACAATGAGAACAGTGTAAGATCCAAATTGGACATGCAATAAATCAACCAACATTCAAACATCTGTTGAAATTTATGGATGAAACACAACATTTTGTGCTGTTCATTTCATCTGTCACTAAAGACATGGTGTGTAGCTCTATAATAATACAAGGGTAATAAATATCTCACATGTTCTGTCTGAAGTACTGAATGTTTAAGGACTGTGTCAGAACAGTAAAATTTAAAGAAAGAACAAGTGTTCTGATGAGTTCTCTTAGATGTTAATTGGCGCAGGAACCACTGCGGGCAATAACGATTAGCTGCTACAGACAGAGAGAAAGAAGCTATTTGTGGCATGTAAGAACCTGGTTTCAGATGTCTGAAATACTATACACTAGAGCAGATGAGCACGGACTATTATGAGAAGACCTGATCCATTTGAAGATAAATCCAAACAAACTCTGCTGTTATTCTGCACCCTTTTCTTTACTAGCTGTATCATTCAGATCTGTTCTTAGCATTTATACAACCAGTAACCTGAGCAATTCTGACTTCTTAACCACTCGTTTCATTAGATAACTTAGTAATAACACACTGCATAGCATTCATGACAAAACTCACTGTTTCGAGTTAAATCTGAATAAATAAATAATTAAAATTTCCAGCTACTAGGCCATGAGAAGGGTGGTTTTGCATTGCTAAATGCTAAGTTTGAGTGTTACGGACAACAGGTAACTGCAGTGGAGGCTCCGTCTCTGCGATGTGCTCTGGGAACTCACTCAGGTGAGCACAAATACATGCATATGCACGCTCACGCATCAACAGACCCATATAATGCACTCGGATACTTAATGAATGTGTACACGCACTTATACACACACATACTCACATTTGATGATACACATATACTTTGTCCACTCTGCATTGCAGCTTCATGGCACTGCAGATCTAGTATCTCTATACAGTTAGAACACTGGGTCCTCTAAGATTCAAGATCTCAAAGAATGTATTTGAGAAACACAGCCCAATTCACCTTCATACCAACACTAACAACAATTTTGAAATAAGGCATGTGTATCTTAAAGCCACTGTTTCTGGAAGCCAGATTTTTTTTGTATGATTCCTGCTTATAAAAACAGCGAAATCTTGATCCTCACAAAATTAGTGCTTTACCACTTTCTTCTGCTGAGTCAAGATTTTATTCAGCAGCTTTCCATGCACTACCTGTGGCTCCTCAGATGGCATCATGGAAATTAGAGCCTTGCCAATCCCTGCCACATTACGCAGATACCTCTCATGTATGTTGGTGTGTACAAACTTCTGACCCAGCAATTTCATCCAGTGTTGCAGGCAGAGGGATGTAAAGGGAGAGCAGATGCAGATGGAGCCTGGATGCTGCTGTAAACTGGAGGCACCAATTTAAACTACTCATGGACAAAAGGTCCATCACATCATTCTCAGACCAGTGGACAAGTGATCTGGACTCTTAAGCTGTCACTCCATTTCACTTGCTGTGTTGTGTCTTTGCATGCAGATCAGCTCTGCACACAAAACAAGCCCATTAGTGTGCTCACAGGCATCCACACAGAGGTTTCCTGGCAGACTGCAAATTTATGCCTTTCCCCACCACTCATACATGAAAGGATCACTACAGCTTTTACTGCCCTAAATATTTCACTGCCCTGGGCAGATACTTGATCTCTCTGAATGGCATATTTGGGTCTATGTGTGCAGATCACGATCTGATCTGTATATATTTCCACCTTTCTCCACCTTTACAACTATCACGATAGCTCCACAGAGTCACCTGGAGACATGCGGTCTATATCTTCAGAAGTTTGGCCACAACTCCACCCTGAACAATTGAGGTGATGTAGGGAGGCAGGGGAATTTTGGAAGTGACCAAGCCACCAAGGATTAAAAAGAAACAAACTTTCTTCTTAATCATCACTAGAAATCTGATAAGGATTCAGAACAAAGCAGTCTGAAATGTGCAAATATGCTGAAGTCTATGAAAAATAAAGTATCAAAAATCCAGCCCAGAAGGACCCTATATCACAATGTTCCTTGTTAATGTGTCCTTGGGACTCTGTATTTGCTGTTGGCACCACGATCACTACAGCGACTCTGCACAACCTGATCCCTTTTGTCTCCATGGTGTACCAGACCTGGAAGACCTGTTAGGTCACTGAAATAATTTCTCAGCTATTCAGTCACAAATACAGGATCTTGACCCCCAGAATGTTTTTCTAACGGATTACCAGTCTTCAGCTCCATATCTATGGCCTAATGCAAATTAGGAAAGTATGCAGAATAATCCAAACTAATTAAAGGTCCAGATCCTTTCTCATTGATGTCAGTAGCAAAAATTCCAATGGTAAATGTCCTAAAACATGTAAACATAAACTTAATTTAAAACATATGAAAACACATATGTTTAAGAATTTGCTGGATGCTGGATCAGGACTTCAGGAAGAGATGGAACAGGCCCTACCATGAATGCTCAGAGCTACAGTGTGAACAGCAATACTCAAATAGGGGTTTACTATACTTTTACTGTGGTCCACATCCTTTTTTTGGTACTAACACATTATCCACAAGTCTAATGCCTTCAGCAGCTTCATGTTCCTTCATCATCACATATGCCTGGACTTTAAGGATTTTTCTAATTTACATTATTATTTCCTAATATGTATTATTTATGTTATCCAGCTTAATTGCTCATTCTCTCTTTTCAAATAACCTCCAGGAAGATCCATCAATCCCAGAAGTGTATCAGCTTCAACTACAAAGAACAAATGTTCAATTTCCAAAGGGCTTTAGGATTGTAACATCAACTGAGAAGACCACTTACAGTATCTCCCAGACATCTGGCCCCAATCTGTCACTGCTTAATCCTACAATCTTAAACATTTTGTTGATGTCTGAAGCCTGGGATAACTGTAAGAAATGCTGCATGATCCTCAAAGTCTGTAAATGTCAACAGAGCTCTTAAACAAGTTCATCAATAAAAATAATAATTATAATGCAATTACTACTTTTGTCTTTCGTGTGAGATTTTTGATGTGCACTTCAGACCCTGCTATGCTACACACATCTGAGCACAGACACAAAACAATGCCACATGATTGAGTAAATAGCATGATGCAATTATTGGATTTTATAACAAACTGTTGCTTTTAGAATAGGGCTTCTGCCAGGAAAAAATACGTTGCAGAAATTTACAGGACTAGATTAGTTCACTACCATATGGAAATACATATGTTACCTTTATTTTACACTAAAATCTCACTGGAATGTAACTGCTTGCAATATCATGCATTTCAAAAGCATATTTTATGAAAACATTAAATTATCTCACTGTGATCTAAACACATCACAATTTTCCTAACAAAACAATTTAATCTAATAACTGTAATTGCTTAAAATGTTTTTTTCTTTGCTTCCACATTATACTCTGAATGCACCTGAGAATGCTGCCATGCAGAAATAACAGCATATTCCCAAGAGGTTTTATATTATCAAATGTTTACCATTTCCATAAGCGTATTTAATCACAGTCATGTCTAGGGTATCTGTCAGTGGTACAGATCTGAAGAAATAAACTATAAACTAAACAGCTCAGACCATAAGGTGAAGTAATAACCAACATTTTCTTAGGAAATGAGTTATGACTGCAAAAGAGAAGCCTTCACAGTTGCAGTGCTAAATAGGTCCAGTGTGCCATTAGAGAAAGCTCATTAATATACACCTCTGCTCTCTGCTGCAAGATCAGTTAAACAAGCTGCCTTTTATTTATAGACCTAAAAGGGAAAGAGCAGGTCATATTGGCTGCTGACATCTCAGACAGCCTGCAGATGGAAAACCCAAAACATTTCATTCCAAAGCATTTAATACTATCAATAGGAAATCTTATGTCTGGTCAAAACATCTACAAGCCTTATGAACATTGTGAAATGTTCTTTCTTCCCAACCGATTACAAAATTGCAAGAATTTTATTGGAAAACATGTTATGAGAAAAAGGATCCTGTGAGGATACGTATCGCTTCTGGAGGGGAGGAAATAGTCACACCACTCTTTAAATAGCATCAATGTGTTATAACACAGTGAGTCTAATGTTGGGGACAGGGCAGGAGGCACACGAGACTCCAGACTGTTCTGAATGTCAGTAACTTAAGCACATGAGTCATTTCACACAATACAAGAATCAAAATATCTCATTTGGTACTTTGCATTTCCTACCTAACTTTTGACTGTATTCATTTTTAATTCACTATTGTAGCTACAATGTAAAGCCTTGATCCTGCAAATACTTGAGCATGAGTAACATGACTCATGCAAGGAGTTTTATTAAACCCAACAGAACTGTTTGTGTACATAAAAAGCAACCCATAGAACTGAGCTCTCAACTCCTTACAGAATCTCAGTTCATATAGCCAGATTTAAATGCACAGATTTAAATTGTTAGAAGCTGTTTTTTTTCCCTTTGTGGTAACAAAATAATGGAAGATACCTGTAACAGAAAAAGGACTTGCCTATTCCTATGGGGTGTTTTGTGCTTTTTTTTTTTTGAAGTCTCAACAATTTATGTTTGCAAAGTGACACTTTTACATGATACTGCATTTGAGTCCTTGGAAAAATTGCTTGTACTTGTTTTATTATTTGTATTACAAAAATGCATTTGGGGCTTTGGCCAGACTGTTGCAGGTATGTAGGAGACAAAAAGGTAAAAAGGTTCAGAATGGGAAAAAGAAAAAATGTAGAAAAGCAAGGCACAGTATAAATGCAAAACATAATTCACATTACTGGGTTTTAGGGTAATTACAGCCAAGCATTTGACATCAACATATTGTACACCAGCAGTTCATTCTTATTTATGCTGTTAGACAGGTTGCATACTTCCTAATTAACATGAAAATGGGAAATACTGATACACTGAAAATCCTGGAGGAGGTCTTTGATCAGCATACGTCACTGAATTAAATAAGACTTTGGGCTACCTCTTTTCTTCCAACTTTATGAATTTTATAAGCCCTTAAGTCTGCATTCCCACCCTCCTCTCTGGCAGTACCAGGAGGTCTGGGTGTGCATGAATGGAGACCTGGCCCATGCAAGGCGGAACAACAGACTCATTTAAGTCATGAGGCTTTCAACAGCAACCAGGTCTGATTTTGCACGTGAGGTGATTTCCACACACAGACTTCTCTGACTGCAAAGTCCAACCACCTGCCTGCCAGCATCCCCCGAGATGATTCCTCTGCTCTCACTGTACTGTCTGAAAATGAACAGCCTTGCCGTTTGAGCCGCTCAAGTACCCCGGGAATGGCAGTTTTGCCCAGCACGACGTCGGCTACACAGAGAGCTCAGTGGGATGCATCCTGCTCCATTGGTTCCTGTCTCCTTCCCCTGACTACAGAGGCTTCTGGGTTTTGTTTTTTAAAGATAGTTTTACCTGTGTGCCTGACTGTATCTGGCATTAAATGTGAGTTTTGCCAGTCATGTCCCAAGGTCCGTTGTCACATCGAGTGCAGAAGAGCAGCTCAGCAGGACCGGCACTGAATCTTAGCCTGTCTCTAAGTAGCTCTGGCATGTTATGGCTCTCAAAAGTCTTGCTCGCGTAATTGTAAATTATCATCTGTCAAGAAAGGGGTGAATGTTGTTCAAAGCACTGAAATATTCACAGATTTCTTTCTTCTAGTACCAGTAGATCAGGCACTTCAGTGAGCATTTCAGTGAGCAAACAGGTTTCCATACATTTTCCAAAACCCAGAATATCTGAGAAACTATTGGAGCATCCGAACATTTTCACAAGACCCTGTTGATACTCTTAAAATTCTTTTTAGTAAGACTTCTTTAATCAAGCAGAAAGATAAACATTTGTCAAAATGGGGATACTTGCATTTATTTGCTGCAACATATGAGAATGAACCAGGAAAGTTGGGGATATGTTATTATCAGCAGCACGACAGCCACAAATTTTGCCATAAGGTTTTGCTAAGTATGTCATTTGGAAACCAAACAATTTTCTGAAACCTCATTACAGTTGGACTGAATGCACTATTATGGCTTGCAGGCAAAAATAACATTGCATGGAGCAACATTTTAAAAAACAAAATGCAAAATTCGTATGATCAGGTAATAAGCAAATAAGACACCCCTCCCAAAATCTACATGTCATTCCCTTTATTATCTCTTCTATAATTGGGAAACTACTATTTATTTGAGATTATTTGAATAGCTTGCAAATTATTTGACATTAAGGAACAACACACACAATCAAAGATTTGCTGCTCCAATATGTGAAGCCAGATCTGCTTGTTCTGGGGACAAAATTTAGCTTGAACAAAATAAATTAAAAACTCTCTCCAGCTGTTCCAGCAAAGAACCACAAATAAAATTAAAATGCTTCCCTCCACTTCTTTTAGAATTTTAACACAATTATAGTTTACTATACGTACTTCGAAAGCTTGTTCCTCTGGATCAGTAAGTCATTATCTTACCTCACTTTCCAAGGAAACATTTCAACTCCAGTTGGCATCTAACACATCACCTACTTACAGCTATTTCAGCTGAAACTTTACTGACATTCTGTCCTAGACTCTTGACTACATCTTTGTATTCTGGTCGACATTTTAGTCCCATCTTTAAATAACAGACTGTGCTTTTGGTCTGGGAGGCCAGTTACACTGCAAAGAGTTCTGTACAGAGTGCATTTCACTGACATGCAAGATGGAACAGGTGCTTGTAATTTACTTACAGGTACAGGAGTTTACAATTTTGGAGTGAAGAGTATTTGCTTAAGATAATGAATGCAACCTCAGGACAAAGGGAGAGTCCGTTATGATTTACTTGGACTAACCAGTTGGGGGGTGGGGAGGAAACAACAAAAAACAAACAACAAAAAAGGCAAAACAGAAGACAACAGCAAGAAGGAAAAGAAAGTCATTACAAAAAGAAAAAAGCCCAAAGCTTATGGCTGATTAGCGTAGCGTAGCATCTTAAAAGGCCAAAATACCACATGTGTGGCATGTTACAAAAGAAGATTAAAAAAAAGGAAAAAATATCCAGAGAACCATGAAGTCTCGAAACATCTGGAGTTTTATAGTAACAAGGAGGAAAAAAATCAAAAACATAATTGAAAAAAGTCCACTGCAATACATTATTGTACAATGAAGCTTAATGGAATTGAAAGGGGAAGAGATGAAAAGGCAAAATAAGGAGGGGAAGGGAATAAATAAAAGAAACAAGAAAAGGCATTTATATTTTAAAGATGTCACTGAGGGTTTTTATCCCAGTTATTAAAAATTACACACCCTGCTTCTGTAAGCTATTCCTGTAATGTGTTGAGCGCTCTCTTTCAGCATAGGACATTCATGCATGCTGGGGAATTCATCAACCCTTTTGTACCCGATGTAGGGACACTTTTCACTCCCGATGCTTTGAGAGAGATCTGCAAAGAGAATGGCAAAGAAACTGCCTGTCCTGGTTTACATTCTGAATCCAATGGGAGATTGGAATAGAGGCAGGACAAACATGTAAATTAAAAATGTTTGCTAAAAACAATGCACACATTCAGGAATTAAGCAAACAATCCTAAGCTGTTGTATTGGCATCAAACACTAGAATAAACTGTAATTGAAATACTCAGAATGTATTCACTAACACACATTTATACGGAATAGTGAAATGAAAAACTTCCCTCTTTTTTCATATTTTTCTCTTTTTTTTAATGAACCAGTAATCTGTACACAGTCCGGTCTGCCTTTGGAACATGCCAACAGTGTCTATGAACAGGAAGAACCCCAGTGCTCTGTCTGTCCTCAGTCACAGGAAGATTTGAGACAAGCGTGTGCCAAACCCTGTCTGTAACAAATGGAGTGTCACCTGGCAACAGTGAGTGTCCATCCTAACTCCCCACTCATCCCCCGGACTACTAGGGATTTTTTTAATCCTGGGAAATACAGCTCTTATCTTTGTCAATATGTTTTACAGTCATAGCTTGTCATATGTCATCACAGCTGACAAAGTGACTCCTGTCCTTGGCAGATCAAACAGAGGAGGATCCTGCGGGTGAAAACTGATCTACAGTTGGAAATCGCTGGCTACAGCTAACTAAACTAGTCAACCACAACCAAATTCTTTCTTAGAAAAGATGAAAACTAGCAGCAAGGTAACTCTCCACCCACCTATGTGGGGGATTTTGTTGCAAATATAACTTTTTGTATGTAGTTCAACATAGATCATTAGTTTTCCTCACAAAATCTGTTTCACAAAATGGATAGCTTTACTGCTGGGTTTTTCTCCCATTTTAGATAGGTTGGATTTTTTTATCTTAAAAGGTACTGTCCTTCTCACACTCTACCTGTATTCTTTTTCACGCACATGTAACGGAGCTTTTATCTCAAGTTGTTGTTTCTAAAGATCAGCTAAAAAAAATAAAGTCTCCCTGCAAATTGACAAGCCGCAGGAAATTTTCAACACTGGACTAATCTTTCCACAAAGTAGTAAGAAAGACATACAAATTTCTCCAAGGTTCTTCTTGGCAAGGGATTATCCATGCTTAGATAGGCACTTGCTCTTTTCTGTATCATGCTGGGCCGATTCGATTGTCCATAAAGAAAGACTGGAGTTCAACCTGTAATTCAAGGAAGGCAAGGGATCTGCTAAGATGTACGTGATTATGCCCAACACCTCCTTGCAAGTGTAGAGTTGAGATCTGGCAAGACTCCTACAACAGCTGCTGGTGAAACACCAGGGAAAGAGAAATTGTGGAATGTGGTGGGAGCTTTTTCTCATTTCAGGGTCGGTTACTTTATTCTGCTTTCCCTCGTGCCCTGGTTGTGGAGCAGAACCTCAGGAGACATGGCTCCCTCCTTCAACACT
This sequence comes from Patagioenas fasciata, assembly GCF_037038585.1. Taxonomy (NCBI): domain Eukaryota; kingdom Metazoa; phylum Chordata; class Aves; order Columbiformes; family Columbidae; genus Patagioenas; species Patagioenas fasciata. The sequence goes on along the minus strand of NC_092525.1, from coordinate 21,718,248 downwards.
GACCCACTCCAGTCACACTACAACAGAATCCCACAGGGTAACTTCACACTGGGCGAGCTAGAGGGTAACAACATAGAGAAGAATAATCTCTTCTTTAGGCTTTCTTTCCTACAAATGAGGAATTTCTCCTCAACTTACCCAAAGATGTCAATTCTAGTCTTGCAGTGTTTTCATTTCATCTTGCTTGGCCATGTTCATTGCATGAAGGAAAATCTGAGAGATGTATTCCTAGGAAAGTGGCTTCAAGACCTCACCTGTTTTAATGGAAGTCAGGTTTCTGTCTTTGCCAAAATCAAATCAGTGCCTATGCTTGGTCAGACACTGTGTTGTTGAAGAGCCATGTTTTTGGAAACACAATTCTGTTCTTGCACTTTGGACTTTGAGCCACAGCTGTAGTCCATACCTAAGCTCCTCTCTGTAAATCCAAGACCATGTCATGCCTTCTGTTTGAGGCTGAGCTCACTCCTATCACCTGACACTTCCATGTGCTAAGTGCATGTGATTTGATACTTACAGTGGCTGATGCACACCAACCTGTGAAGTTATTTGATTGGATACTGTGCCTTAAGCCCTTAAAGGGGCTTTGCTAACAAACAGCCCAAAGTCCATTGTTACTTCTAACTCATGGTGACTTACTACACCCTAGCACACTGAACTAGTGTGGGTAGTTACAATCTTCTCCAAACCCTGCTCCAGTTTTATGTAGTGGAGTTGCCTTCTAAAGCCTATTGTGAAGATGAGCTCTCTGCTGAAGAGCTGACGGCATGGCAGCAGTGCCAGGTCCCTTCATTCTCTAGAGACTGTGGGATCCTTTGGATAAAAGGCAGTATAGCAATGTTCTTTTCTGAATAGCACTTAGTGTTTTCCCACAGTCTTATTGTTTACAGGGAGTTTAGCAAGTCACTTCACTAATTTAAAATAGATTGTATCCCACATGGGTGGATAACAATAACACATATTGGTGAATCATATGGCTTTCAAATGACATGTATGAAAAAGAAGTGCTACACATATTGTCTGAAATTTTATTGTGTGAAACCACAGCACTTAGCTCCCTACCAGCTGTGTCAACAATTCAGCGTAATAAACTAATACAATTGTAGAATAACAGCAAGGTTAGTTCTGAAAAACGAAAAGCCAAGATTAAAAAAAAAAAAAGGGGCAACAAGAAAATGTAAATGAATGCAGATGAACACCATTTCAGGTGGGAATAACCAGCCTTGCAAATGATGCGACCTCACAATATTTAGATTCCATGGTTACAGGCTGCCATTTAAAAGCCTAAGAGGAAAAGAAGTATATGGATGAAATTATTTTTTAAAAGGGAAGAAGAGCACGTTTCGATATCTGAGGCAACTGGTGTTTTACACTTAGACTGTACAGCTACCACAGAAGCATCCTATCTTACTACTAACTATATTTGCAGGGTCAGCTTTAAAATGAAAGATGAATAAGAATCTTTCCTGGACTTTGCTTCCTAGGTTCAGATCAACTTCATATCCACGCTGACTCGTTCATATGAGCTGCTTCACACACATGACGTAGCTCCTGAGGAGGATGCTGCCAAAGGACATTCCTGACATACTTGACCAATAGCAGCCCATGCACAGGAATGGCTGAATGAGCCAGGCTCAAATAACAAAGGTTTCACATTGAGCTGTCTCACATGATTTTTAATATGCTGCTAAATAAATAAATAACTGAATAAAAGATATTTTCTAAGATAATATTTTGAGGGAAAACTGGAAATGGAACTCAACAGAAATAGGTTTTAAATTGAAATGTTGAACTGTAGCCCAGAAATGACAAGAAAATTAAGTCTCTTTTTTTCCTGAACCCCAACAAAAAAGTCTTAAACACTCTTGGCACACCACAGTTTTGAAAGAAATGAAATTATGTTATTGTCATGCATGATTATCCAACATCTAGAAGGTACCTGCAAGGTTTTCCTGAGAGCTATACCTCCATCCCATAACCTAGCAAGAAACCACAATCACTTCGATACCTTTGGACTTTGAAATGAAAGTGACTCAAAATCAAATATAAGCAGCTTTCAACATGTGCATTCAATCTTCCTAGGTTAAGAAACACCCTGTGGCCACCACACTAAAGAACTGAAAACGTAAATTGAAGAAATTATATCCATATGATTAAGTAAGATTCTTAAAGAGAAACATGTTTTTAAGTACTTCATTGAGAATAAAATGAAATGCAGTAAAATAGAAGCTATTTGGAATAAATCACTGATGCACATGCTTTCTATGCAAAATGGCAGCATTGAGCTCTCAGTGGACATCTGGATCAAATTAGCATTATGTTGAGAATAATATAAAATTAAAACATTTAGTTTCAGCTTCTAAAATTAAATATAAAATCAGAGACCAATGTTGTGTTGGACAGCTCGCCTTATGACTCTGATAGCAAGAGTTTATTTTGGTTTTAAAGCTGTTTATGCCTCCGATCACTGTTCTTGGAGCCCTGACTCCCAGGTACTATCTATGCAAACCGCACAAGGTACAACAGTTGTATCATGAAATCTGCTGCCGGGTCCTGCGTTGGAGGTTTGGATGAGGAGTCCAAAGCCAAGCAAGGGTCAAAGTAGCTTGGGTAAAACAAGAGGAAATGACCCAAAACGATAGGGATAACTCGGACCACACCCAAGCCAAACCTGCCAGGGCCTGAATTTATTTCATTTTTATATTTGCATGCTGACTCTGCACTTTCTGACTCTGGAGAGCATCCAGGGTTGATGTCTTAAAGGTACCGGATGACTTCAAGCACTTGTGGGGCTCCTCTTAAAATATGCCAACCTCCTCCTGGCTGCTGCTGCTGAAGCTACAAAATTCACAGGGAGTCTGATATGGCCAACCAAGTAGCTCCCCCAGTTCCTACTGAGCTGAGGGACAGAAGGGAAGATGCTGCTTCTGATGCGACCTGTCCTATTCGTTTCAGGGACACAGGCTATGCAGGAGGGCATTGCACAGTTCCCTCTTTCCAAACCCAAAGAGAGCTTCTGTCCCCATTCCTGTCTCTTCAGAGTGCAAACTCCAGGCACTTAAGACAATCAAGCATTTGTACTGCTCTTCCTCTTACTTCCTAGAGACATTAACCAGAGTAAAGGACGTGTATGGGCTGTAGCTCACTGTAGTCACTCTCCTCCACAACTGAGTCCTCTGTGTCACTAAAGGGGAAAGGCAACTGTCTTCAGCCTTGGGCTTGCCACAACTGGATGCCTGGTGCATCCACTTTTTTCCCAAAGCAGGAAAAAAAAGAGTGCTTCTGCAGGGCGCCGGGCTCGGCATTGGACAAGACCACAAATGTCAGGGGAGAACTAACTTTACTCCTGGATCATCATCTCCTGTCCAGAGTTTAGACCTTCGTAGTTTCTGACTGTACTGAAATGCCTAATGAGCTGGGACTGTGCAACATCAAGGGCTTCATGAGATGCTTTCGGAGCATCCTGAACTCAGCAGGCACCGGTGTGAAGCCCCTGAGCCAGGAGCGGGGCTCTGCACAATCAGGCCTTCCAGCAGAAGATCAACAACCATAAGACTGCAGAGAATGCTAGACACATAAACATCTTCAGTTAGTTTGCTAATTCACCTTTATGCTTTCAAATATTCTTCTGGTATTTGAAAAAAGTAACATCAAACAAGCATCTAGCATTCACTTCACACAGCACAAAATCAAGCTCTTTATAGTATGCTTTATCTCCTTTTTGATATATTTGGGAACATGCCAACCTTGCCACCTGTTCCTGGGCCTCCTTTAAGGTAGCCCCGTCTTTCAACATGAAACCTAAATTGGATGTGCAAAGACTTGCTCCTGCACTTTGCAATGTAAACACCTGCACATATGTTTTAAATAGTCTCACACCTCTATATGTAAAATTTCAGACACCTGTGAATTGGCTTTAAATAGCCCCACTGGGTTTTGTGGATATAGAACAACTTCCAGGTGCAGATGAATAAGGTCATTTCAAGGGCATAGGCAACATACAGCCCCCAGTCACAGTACATACAATACCGCGTTTCCAATTTTAAAGCAAGACTTTAAACACTTGTCCTCTCTGTGACTCATTAATCTTCTACAAAATGCGGATATAAAGACATTTGTGTGTCTCTCTGGATTGTACTGAGCGCTAATTCATTGGGTTTTAATTCTCTAAAGCACCTTGAGATCTTTGCACTGAGTGTGCACTCTGCAGGCAAGAATAGTCTCAGTCTTGCTCTTCATACAGCTGCACAGGAAAGGCAAATTTTCACTGGTCTTGGGCTACACCACTTTGTGATTCTTCTGGAGAGAAATTTCTTTCCATGTCTCTATTTTTAAATAATGAAGAGATTCTGTTGTTTTTATTCCAGCTCTACCAGGACCTCAAAAATGATTCATTATTCCAAAATTTTGGCCTGGTTTGGCCCATCATTTACTCACACAGATTTCTGATGAACACTTTCATTATGCCTTTGCAAATGATACTTTATGTGAATAAAGGGTGACAACTCTGAATTAATCTACAGTACGTCTTTTTAAATCGCTGCCTTTCCTCCTACATTTCTTCTCCAGTCACCTCATAATTGAGAAACAAAAAAGATGGTAAATTTATTTTTCTGTCAAAGAGATGAGTTCTGGAGTGAACTTGCTTTGATTTCACAGTGATATACGTGACCACAATGCATTCTTTGAAATGCAGAATGAACTTCGGCATTTAATGAATGATTAGAACTTTTCCAAAAGCTACCACTATTTTTTTAAAGTGCCGCGTCCTTTTCCTCTTCCCCAGAAGGAAGTCCAAAACAACCTAAACTTTCCATATACAAACAAACACATATTTTAATGACAGTGAGGAAAGTTTTGCAGGGAGGAATAGTACCTTTTATCAGATCAACTAATACAGTTGAAAAAGACAGGCAGGCTCTCAGCACAAAAGCCCTTCTTCGGATGTAAAACTCTCTCCAGACTGAACACAAAGAACTGTAGCCAGAGACTAAAGAAATGTGCATCAAATTCCCATGCTGCTCTATAAAGAGAAGAAGTCTAATGAGCAAGGGGGTCTTTGTGGCATATCTACACTAGTCTGAACACCGAGTGGCATGGGTTCACTTGTGCCCTTGAGAACATGTCATTAATTCAGACTCAGGCCACCACAGCTGGACTAGTGAGCTTCCAGTTGTGGTACAGGCCAGAGCCAGGGCATTGCCAGGCTCCCTGAGTGGGCACTTCATGGTGCTCAGGAATGGCACACACCCGAGGAGATGGCAGCTGACACAGCCACCCTCTGGAGTGGAACACTTTGCCTTGAACAGAGGAGGCCACGTATTATAAAATATATTAATAAAAGACAGCCTCTGCCTAGCACTGGTCCACTTCCTTTTTAACTTTTTAACCTTGGAACCAGGGAGGAGATTTTGTGGATTCTTTCTACTCCTACTGCCCTTCCACTGGTTGCAAGTCTGTAAATACCAGGGCCCATGGGAATGGAGAGATGCAGCCCTTCTTTCTGTCCACACAATCCCGGATCAATGTTTTGTGTGGGGGAAAAAAACTCACGTTCCTCCTTGTGAGCTTTCTGTGTTCTCTTCTCACTGCCAAACATGAGCATATGAAATAAGAACTCTTTAAATTTAATCTTGGATGCTGGTGCCTTTTTAATTAGCTCCTAATTACAGAGAAGCTAAAGAGTAAGCAGGCAAATACGCAGTTGGAAAACGTATGCAAGGAAAATTAAAGAGGCATGAGCGGTGGGCCTAATAGTCTTTACTGTTCTTCAGGTTTTTATATACATGATCTCACCAATTACAGGATATGACATCAACAGCACCATTCTCTCTGCACTGTCTTCAAAACATTCTCTGAAACCACTCACTAGAAGCAGCCTTTCGCATATCCTGAAACAGAGACTTCACATACTGCTGTGCTTCTTCCAAATAATGAGTAGCACAACAGGTTACAGAGCCCTTGCACATATGACCACACGCACAACTACTGATGTGTGCATGCACTAAAAATTCTCTTGAGCTGCTGGGGAAACTATATTGCCCCGTTCAGTAGAAAATCTTTATAGAAGACTGCCTTAAAAGCTGATTCTTGAGCTATATTGGGATCTTCTGTCTTGCACAGGAAGAATTAAAGGCCATGCAATGAAATTAAAAGATGGCAAATTGAAAACTGAGGAAAAGTGAACACTTATTCACCGAACATGGCAGATTTCAGAGTTCATTGCTGTGGGGAACTGGTGTGGAGGGAAAGTGAAATTTAGAAAAATTTTGGACCAATGCATGTGTACCAAGACTACTGAGAGCTGTCAAAGTTCAAGCAAACAGTATGGAAAGGATACTAAGCCTCCTGCTTCTGGGCTTACTGCCACTCTCTAACGTTCAGATGAGTACTATGTGACAGGAAGGTGTCATACCTGTTTGTTCCAGTTTTCATACCTGTCGTGAAGCATTTGCTGCTGACCACTGTCACCTGTTGTAACACTTGGTACCTGTTGTACTACTGGTTTTCCTCCCCATTGTTTGTGGGAGACAGCTTTAATGTTTTAAAGATCACAGGCTCCTCAAAGTCATGTTAACCAGCTGTTCTGGAAGGATGCCTCACCCACATTTAGACACAAGGCAGCCAGTTGTCTCAGTCACTGACACCCTCCTGATGAATGCAGAGGCTAAGAAGGTGGACTTCCTTCATCCTCAGACAGCTGTCCAAGACAGCTAGGATATGCTGCCACCATCTTCCTCCTTACTGACCATTAGGAGATCCTAGAGAACAATAAAATTAGGATTGCTCCTGAGGAGGTAAGGCTTAGAAAGTAATGTTGGGCCCAACAGGCAACCAGGCCCACAAGATGCCACTGTAAATTCTGTGGCACCTCCCAGCTAAGCAGCTGGTAGCAGGACAAAAATTGAACTCAATTTGGTGGAGAAAATGACATTTGGAAGGACAAAGAAGAGAATGATGGCCTCTGGGAAAGCAAGACCAAAGCCTGATTGGGTGGGAGGGCAAGGAAAGACAGGGCGTGGGGAGATAAAAATCTAATTGTTTCAGCTAAGCAAACGGAGCAGTCAGGTCTCAACAGTCAACTGTGATCACTATCTTGCTTTCACTGTGGGGTCACACAAAGGAAAACAGAACAGCACAGAAAAGCAAGACAGAGGAAGCAGGAAAAATGCTGAGCGACCTGTGTGGCAGATTGGGCCCACTGAACAGAAAAGATGTAAAAATTAGAGGCCAGGATGGGGATGAAAGAAATTATACAAAGGGTACAGGATACACCTTCTGACTGAGTCTTGTTTACAATTAATAACATGTTACTGATTCTGACATGTGAACCTAGTTCTGCTTAGGATCAACCAAGTCCATGTACCTAAATACCCCATGTCAGGCAGCACAAAACATACCCCCATTTTTTTTTTGTTGGTTTGGTTCTCCATTGAAATTTTTTACCATGACTAACACATGATTTTCCCTCAAAACTTACCATGAAAAAATCACAGCTCTTAAACATAAGAGTACAGCCCGCAGGCAAGCCCTGGCACAACAACAGCATGGAGGACACAGCCACAAAGGATTACGCCAGCAGATTACCACAAGACACGTTTGTGCACTCACCCTTAAAAGCCACATGCACCAAACTTTGGCAAACAACGTCAATGACAATAGGAAATGACCCTTCATCGGGGCACAGAAAAGATTTGGTCAACCGAGGATAACCTCTACGAGCATTGGGTAAAACCATCTTCTCCTCGAGGCTGGCCTTCCCTGCACATCGGCTGTATCGTCACACTGCGAGGCAAATGAATCAGATCAGTTGGTTCAAGACTTAATTAAGCTTGCAACCATTTCTTAGTGTCCTTTCCCCCTGCACTAAAATCAGTTTTCTCAGCATATAAGACATTATTGGCATAGGGCAGAAGAAAGAAAGAAAGAAAGAAAGAAAGTATATTAATGTAGTCATGGGTAGGGTAGTTTCCCACAGCAGCATCTGTGAGGAATATTTTGTATTATCTCTAGTTGCCATGGAGACACTGTGCCAACCTGATGGGCCAGTCACAATTTCAGCTGTGACCTCTTAAACTAAACCTCAAAAATGCAATGCATTTGGGCATTGCAGGCTATCCATCTAGCCCTGGCACTGTGCTCTCTTCTCAGGATCACTGTATGAAGTTGAACCATCCCTGCAATTTGGATCCCATCTTTCTTTCCTACAAGGCATTCAATGGCATGGTCCCACTGCATCTAAAAAACTGACTAGAGTACAAAGAGTAAGTCTTGGGTAGAGAGCTTCACTACTCAGAGAATCAAAACCAACCAGTCCAGGGGCAAACAAGAACAGAAACTGTTCTCCCAAATACAATTTCAGAGCTATTCTGCAATTCCACCAGCACAGCTACCTCAGAGCTGACATGCAGAACACTGACCTCTTTCTGGACAGCCATCAGCAACAGGTCTTCTCTGAAAAACAGCAGGCTGGGCACGGCAGCATCTTACTTCAAAGATCCTCTTTCCACCACCTGAGCTCCTGGTTTCAGAAGGACTGACAATTAGCTGCAAGGCAAGCCAGCTCACCCCATGGTCTCCAAAGGCAGACGGGGCTCAATGGCAGCACTGGGCAGCAGTAGCTGCTCATCTGATTTAACCAAAATAGCTTGTTTCACAGTGATGAAGGAACAGCTCAGCATGAGCATGCTGCCAAGTTTAATAGCAGGAAGAAAGGATTTTGCTGTCACCAAAAGCATGTAATTGTTGTATCCATTTGCAGGTTGTTCTGAAAAGTCACTTTTTTTTTTTTTTAAGCAAAACAATTATTGTGAATCCTTCCTTGTTTAAGCAGTCGAGTTACTCAGCTCTGCCATCTCAGACAAGGATCAATTGGTGTTAACTCACAGGACTTCTCTCCTGTGTGTAAATCCATTGACAAATAGCCCAGCACAGGAACGGGGCTGTAAAAAATGTGAAGTCCTGTGGTTCACACACAATATCAACAAAGCCAGTCTCTCACCACTTCTCCTGGGATATTCTGCCTTTCTCCCCTTAAGTTGTAGGGTTGGAATATCAGTAAAAACTTGACACAGCTGTCCCAGATGCACTTCATCTGATAAAGTGACAACAAACAAAACAAAAAAAAGTTTTTTTGCCAGAAACAGCAGTCCAGCACCAAATACATGCTAACATTTATGGGAGGATAGATATGGAGGTGGGGACCATAGTAAGTTAAAACTTTATTTTTTGTTGCTTTCAGTATCAGCTGGGAAGCCGTCAAAAACTGGTAAATTCTAAGCCCTAGGCACAACATCATGCTGGCCAAATTTTATGCTCTTCTAGTGCTGGGTAGGTGATTGAGGATGTAAATGGCAATATAATAATGGTAATGATAAACAAGATAAAAATATGTAATTCTGCATAGTAAAGAAAAGCCATTATGACCCAATTTTTGCTGTTGGCCATTGTTCAATAACTGGCAATTTAGTCACAAAGGAGTTTGTTGCTGTGCGTCTGCGATCTGTCAAAAACAGTTCTCTATTGAAACGTATAGTTACTGCTGTCCTTTGATCTGCTGGTGTGTATGGGACTTTATACTCTGTGCACACAGCACTCCTAACTGGAAAAGTGTGTGCTCTTATAACACAAGAGGCATACACCCTCTGTGATGTAGTACACTGCTTCATTTATAATATTAGCTAGTCTTTTATTTTACTTTAATCCTGCAAATTGACACTACCAGCATGCAACATGCATGATACACATTTCATCTGGAATCAACCCGTGTCCCCAAAACCCCCCTAAATCCTAAAGTAACCCGAAGGTCTTTCTAGTAAGGTTTTCAGCTAATAGAACCTGAACAAAATGCCTTTAGATCTTAGTCCAAAATTTGGATCATTATTTTATAATTATTAAAAATAATCAATTGTTTTAAAATTTTCCTTAATAAGGTTTCTCATATGCCCTCTTTTTCCTCTACCACAAGCTCATTTGAGAAAAAAGCTGAACTGGTTGAAGAGAGTACAAGCAACTCTTCCCTCAAATCCTCTTCCAGATTAACCTAAAACCACACCACACTTCTTTTTTAGTAGCTTTAAGTGTGCTTAAGAAAATACAATTTCAAAAAAATTCTTATTCATGTTTTCTAAAGTATCTTTGTGGGTCTAAAAACTCAAAACTTTGTTTTGCTTTTAATGAAAATAAAGATTGTGGCAATCAGGCAATCATGTCCGTGTCAAAGGATTTGGGAGGTGGCACAGGAATTTGGCCCACAGTGTGGATACCTCCTAAGTGCCTGTCTCTAGTTTACTTATCTCACTTTCCTCTGACCTACTGATTCCTATTTTGATGCAAGTATTTAATGGATTTATGTGGAAGAGAGAGAGAGATATGTACATATTTCTGAATTCAGCCCAGTATGGAGCAATCATTTTCAATTAGCATGTCCTTAAGTGAATACAATAAGCCAGTGTTTTTCATTTCCAATTTGTTTTGTTCCATGCAAAAGGAATTAAAGAGATAAAGGACATACAAAGACTAGTCCCAGATGTAGCTGTAAAGCAAGATTTATCAATCAGCATGTTAGAAGTATCAGGCTAGCCACCATTCCTAGGGCTTCAGATTCTTGTCTTTTAGTTGTATCAAGTTTTCTGCTTTTAATTAAATATTGAACATCAAGGTGGTTACTTGAGATATTGTAGCATCAAAATACATAGCTGCACCCCAACACTGTTCTGTGATCTATGTTCTAGAATCACTAGTGACACACAGTAATTTATTTTAATCATCACAATTAAAGGAAAAAAAAATGTACTAAATAAAGGCCTCTTTCCATTTCACTTCTAGAGGAAGAAACTCTGGATGGAGCATTAGGTACACAATATTGTACACAATATTCAGCACACAGCAAAGCCATCCTATCTTTGCCCTATCTGTGATGTCCCGTAACGCTGGAAGTCAACGCTTAGCACTTGTGCTGAATGTGTAGCTTTCTGTTAGAGCAAATGTAACTTGGATGAGCAGGCACCGACTTAAGGAATTCCTGCTACTGCTTTCTACCTTTTTTTGCTCATTTCTACTTTGTTTTGCATGCCTTCAGTTCAGCCAAGACAAGTGTTTGCAGAGCCACGCTGTAAACCGGACCAGTAATTTTATCAGAGTCAAAACCCAGAGAATGTTCATTTTAATCAGGATCTGTTCAGTTCAAACTGCAGATCCCATAAACACAAATAATGGAAAGAAGAGAGAGCAATATTCAAACCCTGGTGCATGAATGAACAGCCAGGAGATAACTTCTTAAAACCCATTTGGTATTGAAAGCCCATGCACACATTTTCCTTCTTAAATCCTCCATAACTGCACAGAAATGAACAAGCAAACCATTTATAAAAGGCACTAAGCACTTATATGAAGCCAAGGGCAGGTTGACAGAAACCAGAAGTTAGTTTGCCTTTAGAGCTGCATGTATTTTAAAATACATGAGATAATATAGGCATCCTCTAGTAGGTGCAGATGAGAAAAGTCTGCTAAATTTAAAAAAAAAAGTCCTAAAAATGTTTAGCATTCCATACACTAACACAGGGAGACAGAGCATCTGATTGCTCAGACATCAGTCTTTGCAGATAAACAGCATACTGTGTGACAAAAGCTTTAAGTGCTCTCTCTTCAGCATCACCTAAAGAGCAAAGCCAAATTTTCAAAAGCCAACAGGAAAAAAAAAGTAGAGCATCATAATTCATACTCTGAAAACCACAAAAAAAGTACTCAGCAAAGCTATCCTATCTCTGTCCTCTCTATGCAACGGTCCATAACACTGCAAGTCACACTCAGCACCTATGCAGTATGTGTGCTTTTCTGTTAGAGCAAATGTAACATAGATGAGCTGCACCAAACAAAAATCACCTATGTTTGTCATACAGAATCACAGAATAGTTTGAGTTGGAAGGGATCTGTAAAGGTCATATCCTCCAACCCCCCTGCAATGAGAATGGACATCTTCAACTAGGCTGATGTCTGCCCATGAAAATTAACCCTATCACCTTACCATAATTTCCCAAACACTTTTCCCATACCCACAGGACTGTTTTAAGCAGCTGGTTTTTATACACATGGCAACACCACATGTTGCCTGCCTGCTGATCATCTGGATAAGAAGAGGCCAGGGTATCTCTGCTCACACAGTTCAGTACCGAAATAACACAAGCCCTGCATACACCTGCAGCTGCCTCCTTCTTGCCACTGCTGTGCCGGGTGGGGAGAAGATGAGGGGTTGGCAAAGGTGACTTCAAACATCACCCTTGACTGTGGGAACGGAGCTTCTCAGCTTGTCAGCTATTCTTAGGGTGGCGAAGGCAGTGAGACAATGCCCAGTGGCTCTTGCCAGCTCCAGCAGGACAGCTGAGGCTGCACTGGAGTCTGTGTGAACCACCTATTTTCTCATTTTGGTTTACATTAACTGATTCTTCCATGGCTTCCAGATGCTTGTGCTTATCTCAGCTGGATATTCCAGACAAGATAGACAAGCTGTCAGGAGGTAACTGTAGCTCCAGGTTAACTGAACTTCTGGTAAGTTTCTAGTTTAGTTCTGTTTGTTAATAAAAGAGCTGGGGAGAGGGGGGAGATGCAGTATTAAACAGCTGGGACTAGTATGTAAATCTGTAGTTATGTTTCTCCTGTGGCTAGACAGAGATCAATACTGCTAAATAACTTCTACACATCCCTGTACTCTCTTCTCCTGTGTTATCCTAGAAGAGTGAACTAGGGATACTAGGCCCCAGAATTCCTCATGTCTTAAATCTCAAAGGTGTAAATTCAACCACTGGGCAATCTCAACTGTGTGTCAGCGGAATTGTGTGCCATTTAATTTCTTTGCTTTTAAAACAATAATTTCTTATCATTCTCATTCACTATCCCTCTACACTCCCTCATCCCCTTGGCAATGACAGTCCCAGCCACACAATGCCCATTCTTACTTCTCTGCTTTTCTCTGCATCTCCAGTGCTGCTCGACCCCCCCTCGTCACGCAGCTTCCTCCCAGAGACCCGAGGAACTGGAACAGGGCACGGAAATGCCACAGAGAGTGGTCAGTGAGAACATTTATGATTTTTCATGAAAGCAGAAACAATTACTCCTCAGGAGGACAGGCAGAACCAAGTGAACTGGGCTGATTGACCTCTATGCCATGTCTCACTCATTCCAGTGTCTGTGCTGCCCCAAAAAGCCCTCTTGCAGCAGCACTGACCCAAGTGAGCTCTCCAGGCCTCTTGCACCAACAACACACACCTTTGCCCTTCTCCATAGTTGCTCCCTCCAGGAAAATGGTTTCTTGGCCACTGCCTCCTGTCAGCCCCAGGTGTGAAGGTGATGAGGCTGTGGGACATGGGGGACCGCTGTGGCAGGAAGGGTCCAGAGAGCAGCAGCCAATGGCTGCTTGCTGGCGTCAGCAGCGTGTCAGAGCCCTCTCTGGAGGGGCAGCTCACACAGGAGGCTGGGGAAGGAGGAGCAGAGCCCTATCAGGACCCGCACTCGTCCTCTTTCCCTCCATGGTGCTCCTCACTGTGTCCTTTTCTCTCCGTCCCTGTTGAGCTCCTTTCCCCTTCTTGAACTCTGCTGTGCCCCACACACTCCATGCTGCTCCGCCTTCACCTCTCCACACACGACTGGTACTGATGTTCTTATTTCCTAAATCTGCCCCTCTAAATCCCACAGTCCCAAAATCCCAGAGGCCTCCCCCTCTGTAGAGAAGGCATGTATGTCATTCAGGAGACAAGATTACTTTATTGTAACCAACCTTCCTTTTCTCTCCAGCGCATCAGTGCTAAGGGTTCAATCTGTATAAATATTTCTGCAGTAGCTGTCCCCATGTGGAAGAAATGGCAACATGATGGTCATTCCCAAACACATCTATAGAGACTACAGCATCTGTAATTTATTACCTTTCAAGAAAAGCCTCTCTAATGTTAGCTACGTAAATTAGCATGGCAAATCCCGGCACACACGTACCCTCTCTGCAGAATGAAGCCTGATCGCAAACAGCAGAGGACAGTTGCAACAGGGTGCCAGAAGACTGTCAGTGTTCTGCCAAGAGAAATAGATATGGCAGCAATTTGTCCACTTGATTTGCTGAAGTACTGTGACCACACACAGTCTAACAATTTGTTTGCTTGGTCTTTTGGTATGTACCTATACAGCCAAAGTTTCTTTTAAAAAAGTATTCAAAGTTGTATCCCCAAGGGTACAATAGGAGTCTCGAATTAGCCAAGACAAACCTCAAAAGGGTGCAATCAGTCAGGGTGGGAGGTACATGAAGAGCAATTTTAAGCTTCAGGAGAGTACAAATACCCTGTGATAGTAAAAACACCTTTTGTGATTACCAAATTAATTTTTCTGAGTGCAAGGAGGAATTTGATCTAACACCTTGCTACAGTGCTTCAGTTTTGTGACATTCTACACAAAGAATCTGAGTCTGAAATAGGAATTATCTCGTGAGCCTAAGCCCAGTATTTCCCTTCCGAAAGGTAAAGACAACAACCAGTTTTTCAACATGTCCAGTGAAACACCTAGGAGGTCCTAGCAGTTGAATTCATGAACCATCAATCTTCTCTTTCACATCAGCACAATATGGATGCAAGATACTAAAAAAGCTGTCAAGAAAGATACTGCTTTGCATTGGCTTAGATACTGAAAAAGAAACTAACCAACCCAACCCGCTTTCTCTTGCTTAGGTCCAAAAGGTGCACTCAGACATGGCAGGAAAGTACTCTTCTGTATGTGTAACACGAACCTGCTCAGGCTCAAGTTCTCAAATGTTAGCAAGGATCATCTGCAAACCTGGACACATACTTAGCATATTTTTACTTAACAGGATTAAGTAAAGCTGGTTTAAAAATGTGAACTAGTTTGCACAAAATAAATACAGGCATTTTGTGTGATACTTTCGCTATAAAACTAGAATCCAATGCTCAATGCATGTAATTCCAACCTGCAGAATTACACATGCATAGGAGCATGGGACAGAGCCTTCACCGAGACCAGCTTCAATTTCCAAGTGCTTTACTTTGCAATTTCAACAATTCTTCCCTGGTATTTGAAAGGCTGAGTTAAGAACCATGCAAGGGATGTCAGCGTGTGAGCAGAAGGGTGACAGGGATTTTGGCAGGTCGGCAGGTGCTGGAGAGCAGCCTGACCAACTGATCAGAACTAGTCTCCCTGCATTCACAGATACTCAAACACCATGATCGTGATCTGCAAAGCCTGAACTCCTTGCCTGTAGCACTAGCTCTGAACAGTCAGTAAAACATCTATCCATGACTGAGCTTTCAAAGCAGAAGCTTTGACACAGCGATGGCTTAAACTCTAACCGCAAAATTACTTTTGTTCTTACCTGTACTCTCGAGAAGAGAGTAGCAGTACCTGAAATTCCTATCCACAACATCTGTGCTGTCCTTTGCAAAACCAGATGCATTAAATTGAATAGCCTGGCCCAAATCACAATAATTCCTGCTCTGTACATCTTATATACCACTAGCTGCTTCATTTTATCCTCATTGATTTCTCTGTTTCAGCTGTGAGGAAATTAATTTCTGTGTCTCTAGAAAGTTGGAAAACTGCATTGGAATTATTCAGGCTGAACGATGCTATATGCTGTAAGTATAATTGCTCAACAGGCACAGTAGCCACTATTTAAACATGAATTTCTTAACTAGTTTTGATTCTTTGTAATACTCAGAGGCACCAGTAGATGTTTAGAGCTGTTTTGGGGCTGGAGAGCACTAAAAAAGGAAAAAAAACTTTCTGAAACAATTAGATTTCTATTTCACTCGTCACTCTCTTGCAATCTGAAAACAGGCCCGTCAATAAACCAAATGTAGTTTAAATAAGAAAAGCAGCATGCTCTCAGGCTGGAACCCTGTGTGCCAAATTATAGCTTGCAGTAACTTTTTACGAGCAAGTTATAAACCCCTGAAAATGGAGCTTGCAACAGAAACACTGGACGAGCCATCACTGCAGCAGCCCTAACATATACTGCTTATTCTTGCCCAGTGAAGTCTATTATAGCTTCATCTGTTCTTCCTCTTCAAGATCAATATGGCTCCCCAGAGTGACCGTGAATCCATAGTCGCCTCTGAAAGGGCTGTACCTCCTGTCTCCATTGCTGAACACTGCTCTTAGCACCAAAATACAACACGTTACCCGGCGTGTCATGCACCCTGCTCTACACTCTGATTTCTGTGGCTTATCCTTAGGGAACATCTCCTGCTCCGATTTGTGGTTTATCCTAAAGCCTCCTGTCGGCCTCTCACTTTCTACCTTGGCAGAGGAAATGTACTTCAATTTCACGCATCAGTGACAGCCTATAGGGCTAATTTTGGAATAGCATTTTTCAGAGCAAGGGCCTATGAACAGAAGTGGAGATTCAGAAGAGAAAAGAGAATTCCAGAAAAAAGAAAAGCATAACAGAGAATAACCAAATAACAGATGAGTGTTCATTATGTAGCTAAATTGGCTGTTTTATGAACTTGTCAATATAAAAGCTATAATGGGAATACAGTAAATTTGCTCAATAGGATTATCACCTGAGTTGAATGGAGAACCTTGTCATCACAAATTGCCCCTGAAAACTGGGAGAGGGAAACTTGGGTTCGTAGCCACAGACCGAAAGTAACGTAATTAACTTCATCAGAATAATCTCTACACACCTAAACCTAATCTCTACACATCTAAAAACACACTTCCAAATGGATCAAAAGCAAAGATGGACACAAGGGCAACAACACAGGTTGATGAAGAGAAAATGTGCAGGTTTAAAGGCAGTTGGAACTGCTGATCTGATTCAGAAGCACCATGAGGTGCATTTGTTGATATACTAACACAGAGGTGGGTAGAAAATACGTCAGACAAAGCTACGCACTATTAACCAAGACATCTTCAAAGTCTGAAAAAAACCCTATTCTAATGGAAAAAAAAGGAACAGTCATCACATAAGTAATTGTCCCCAGTGACCATTTGTGTTCACAATGAGAACTGAGTTTTTAGGATCTGGAGTCATCTGCTATTTCTTTTCTTCACCTCCAATTTAAAATGACATTTCCCCAAACCCAAAAATGTTCATATATTTTAGATTTTTCTAAATGTTTCTAAAAGCATTCCCACAAACTTTTAAATATTTCTTTGCTGTTTTTCTTCCCCCTTTTCCTCTTCCATATTTTTCTTCTTGCTATCTGTTCCTTCTCTTTTTTCTTTTTCTTTCATTACTGGAAAGGGACTGAGGGAAGACAAAATGCAAAAATCTGTATTTTGCTTCGGGTAATCAGGACATTTGTTTGGTCAGGATATGCTGAAGTTTTCAGTAAGGCACAACTTGACTCATTTGCCAGCTCCATTCAGTGACCTCATTTTTCACAGACCAGAGACCTTCTACAGTATCACCCTGTTCTCATCAGGCTCAAACATAAGTTGGGAGCATCTTCCACATATTCCCTCATATAACATGCAATATTTAGCTTAAGTCAAAACCAAACTCAATTAATGGATTAATACCAGCTGTCTTGACTGTACTTTGAAACCTGTTTGACCAAAGCACAGTCACTGTCATGAAAAACTACCTCCTTCAAGGCTTCTGTGGTCTCGCTGCTAACAAACACAACGACAGTTACACACAGTACAGCCTATGAGACCACTCCCTGTTTTCTCATTGTCTCAGTACATCATCTGTGATTTAATTACAGATTTTGGCTCTGCTTTGATTTCAGTTTATACTAATGATATTTGATTGACAGTAACTTAAGAAAAATCACAAACTTATGTTAAATTACCAGATTATTTATGTATTTTCTGCTGTACTGGTAACAATGACTTCAGTGAAACATATGGAACAAATAATGGGATATTTAGAAATCAGGAGTTTATAAGAAACTGGAAACAACTTGATATAAGCCATTTAAAAACTATATTGTGCTTCATTAAAAAATATATATATTTACCTAGTCTGTCTGGTATTACAGGAAACAAATAAGAGAGAGGTACTTGCAACTGTAATTGAAGTGACAACATATTTCATGGTAGCTAGAGATTTCAACTATCTCTAAAGACCGGATTCACTCTAAAACTACACAGCCTACTCACATCACCATCCAATTTCAAAACATACCTAATATTAAGAAGAGTTAGTAATATGTTCCTCGAGTCAGAAAAGTATCTTACAGTATTAAAGCACAGTTGATTTTGATTATCCTGTTGTTAATGTCACCCTTTAGGCACAGCCATCATTCCTCCCCAGAGCCAGGTAATTCAGAGGTTCCACGGGCACAAGTTAGGCCATTCTAGTTCAGTATTTGCACTGCTGCTGAGTCAGGTCTGCTGCAGATGAGCATCTGAGACATCTCTACTTTTGACCCTGTCTGGTGATCTTCACAATCATGGTACCAGCAAAGAGCTTCCCAAAAATGCTGACTCTCCACAAAACACATCAGGTCAACCTACTTGGCAATATCTTGTCCCACTGGGCCCCAAAACCAAAAAGATCACCGAGTACGTGCTAATAGCAAACATGGTAGAAAGCCAGCAGCAATTACAGAGAGCACTAAAGCGGACTGGCAGACAGAGGACAAATTAACACACTGCCAGATACTAATTAAGGTGAAGCAATAATAGGTTGGGAAGTTACACAATTAACAAATAGCTTGAGATAAATGCAAAGTATTAAAAAGCAGTTTATGTGCTCGGTCATTTTTAATCACCACATTTATGAACAATTATGAATAATGATGCCTCACAACACTATGAATTAACAATACTGCTGTGGCACAGGCAAAGCAAGAGCAGCCCATCATCACTCCTGGCTGCTAGAAATGTCAACAGCTGCTAGAAATTTGATTTGTCTTAAGTGGCATCTCCTTCTCACATTGCAATCTAATTCCAAAACATACCAAATAGGTATCGAGGATATATTTCCCACAACTGAACAGTTTAAGTGCCTTACTCATGGTCACTTATAATGTCACCAGCAAAGGTGATTTGGAACTAATCACTCTATTTCTCTGGGCCCTTTGCTGGCCAGTAGATAAATCCCTTCCACTTTGCAATGAGAAACTTTTATTCTTAACAAAGATTGACTTTTATTTGTAAGTTGTTCTTCTAGGAAGGCTAGGAGTAACAATATTGGTTGAAAAGCTTTTTACTATGTATTCCTGTAAAGACAAATCTTGCTCCTGGGTAGCTGGTAGGGAATACTTGATATTACTCCACAAATTATTTGATAAAACAAAAATATTAAACAGCCTCGGAGAGTGGTCACACTGCATAGCTCAAGATCCAAACCTATACTCATGCTTTAAACCCCCAACGCAGATTCCCACCATCACCCGTACCACAGTTTTTTTATGCTGGCGCTGGGCACAGCCACGGGAAGGCACTGAAGACTCTGCGTCCTACCCTGCTGAGCCTGAACAGAAATAAACTCAGCATTTATGACATGGGCCTAGTGTCTTGCTCCAAGAATACTAGGTACATTCCACTCTAATTATTCCTATTATGCCATGACTTATTGGGTAAATATTTGCAACACACGAATATAAAAGTGCTTCCACACTGTAGCTACAGACATGTTACCAGCTGCTAGCATGTTTTCGAAGCCTTTGCAGTTCCTCCAGACACAGGCCATGGAGCACTGCTCCTCAGCTGACATAAGCCCTTTGAAGTGAGGGGCTGCCTTGTTTTGTTGAGGTTTTCAACAGAGAGTTGAATGGGAAGCAGTGCAGTTCTGATGCCCCAGTTTGCACACACCATCTTCCCATAAATCTTTCTTTTATCTGTTTGTTATTGTTTACCACTGCTATTGGATGTCTATCATTGTGCTGCCTGAACCCCACCTACCCTAAATCTGCCTTTGCCCTGTCCTGACCGCTCCCTTGGTACTTAATATTCTTCCCCTCCTGGATCCTGCTTACACTGTTCGTATTCTAGTATACTGGAGAACTTATATTGGCAAGATGAGGCAGAGGCCAGCTGATAGTAGAGCAGACATGACCCAAGCATGTTCTTCTCTATTTAGTCCCTTTTCTTGGTAGAGCCAGAGATGAATTCCAGGGTGGTCAGGGAGAGGGCTGAGTAGTGAGTGGCACTGGGAACAACTGGGACTTTGGCTGCCAATTCCAGAAAGCTGACAGGATGGTTCTGGAGGCAGCTGCCCCAAGGGCCAAGGCGACCATTTAAATGGAAGATTCTTAAGGTTACCCTGCAATGTTGCAATCAAGTTTTCCATGTCCATCAGACTTACACCTCAAGTGGGTGTGCCAGAGCAGTCTGGCAGCATGAATTCTTCTCTACAGAGGTCAGATTTATTGACTGAATGCACCAATTGCTGTCAGCCATCGAGTTCTCCTGAAGCTGTAATGATTCTCAGCCTCCTTCCACTTGGGCCAGTAAATCATAGCAGCTGAGACACCGTATGGAGACACAGTGCTGTAATTCACTACAAGTCCCCTGTGGCATTCTGGGCCATAATTTATACAGCTCTGAGTACTTTTATATTATGTAGAATTGAGAGCTTGAAGGGAAACCAAACCAAAGCAAATGCAGACAACGAATAGTCTGAAAAATTAAAATAGCCTCAAAACTTGAAGAACCCAAACTGCCCCCCCTAAATGACTCACGCTGAAGAAGATGCCCCATTTATTAGGCTAGAAGAATTGTAAAAATAAGGACAGACTCAAAGAAAGAGGGAGCTCTCAGGAGAGTAATAGGTTACTCAGTTTTTCTTTTCATTCTAATCTGTTATTACATATTACACTGTAAAGCCCTGCAGCTGGCCCAAGTCAAGTGGCTTTCACTATGGTGGTGTAGCCTGTTCTTCCTCCTTTCTTTGAGGGTAGGGAAGGTACCGTAAAAGGCTAGGCATTGTCACCACCTAAAAGTCTGTTCTTTCTTTTCCATCCCCCAGGGCTAAATGTCTCTTGCCCAAAATCTGATACACGGCACATCCCACACCAGGCCCTGCTAAGAGGCTGGGGAAGAGGAGGGTGAGACAGAACAGGTCACAGGGTGACTGAGGATGACAACAGCCTGAGTTCATCCCCACTGAATCCTCTCCTTGCCCACTCTCACCTCAAAGAGTTCACAAGGTTTTGGCAACATTGAAATAATTTTTAATGAACAGTAATAGCAAACCAGAGTTAGTCTAATAATGCAAGCTAATGCAAGTCATACATCTCACAGATAACACAATGCACACACTCTACTGTTAAGTCTCTTTATCCATGCCATTTTCCCCAGCATTCTTCTGCAAGTTGAATGGGAGTTTCCTTCTGGGACTAACAGTCCTCAGCAAACTCTGAGTAATAAATAATAAATAAATTGCAAAAGCCCTGGAGCAGTCTGCTTAGTCATTAAGTGTTACCAACACTTTCACAGTGTTGAACAGACCTTAGTCATTCACCCATTCCTGTAAAAGACATGGTTTTCTCATCAATAATCCTCTGCAAAAGCACCAGAATGTCATGGCTGGAAAGAAATTGCTACAAGCAGAGTAAGGAGCTCCCCTCTGACCTCTCCCATCAGCCAAACAGCAATCAAAGGTTGTTCTGCATTTTGGAAGCCTGTTCTTTTAGTGTTGATTTTAACTATATGACAACATTTGATCATTTCCGATTATCAGTCTGGTCCCACAGCAGTGAAAAGGGCTGGATCGCTTGTCTTTGGCTACAAGAAAAGCAAGAGAAAGATTCTGGATATGAGCTGGTGAGGCACTGCAACACGTTATTATACAAATTTGCTTTTAAAAACAAGCAAAAGCTTTTCTCATTCTATGCAAAATAAAGGGGTAAATGTCTATGCATAATGACAAGGTAAAAAATATATCAAATAGTAACCCTTGAGAGTTTAAATTTCCAGGTGCTTTGAAGAGAAGTTTCTAAACTGTTTCTTGAATTCTAGAGATTGATTCACACAATCATGCTGTATCTGACCAGAAGTGTTAATCAGAATGAACAGTAACAGCTTATCACAATAGTAGTAAGTACATAAATATTATTTGACATACTTTTTCTATAATCTTATACGTGCTTTTTAACAAGCCTCCATAACACAGAGAACATATGAGCCCTGATAGTATATACTGTACGGCAAGGTAGTTAAGAATATATTGCATTTATAAACTATGCTCAACTTTATGAGTCTCCAGCTATAATTTCATCATAGCACAGTAATTGGAAGTCTGCATAATTTTGGAAGGATATGTGTTTCAGTTAAAAGAACACTATTATTACTAATTGGATACCAAGCTAACATTGTAAATCAGAGCAAAGTATGGGCTCCTAATTACAAACTTTTTTGAAACAAGCACTGTATGTCTTTACATTATTTTTGGCTAACAGGTGACTTAAATAATCTTAGTGTTACAAAGTCCATAAATCTTTTCTTTAGCTGTGGCTGATGAAATGTTACAGGACAAGAATGTGTGTTCCCAAGATAAATATCTGGCTTGGCAGCTTCATCTCCTACAGCGAATCAACGTAAAGGGGTATGTAAGTGACTGGCACTGGCACAGCCCCAAGCAAAAAAGGTAAAAAGTAGAAAGCTGGTATTAACTTATTTAGCATGTTGCAGGTTAACACATTTAAACAGCCTGGATTCACTCTTTGGCATCTGGAGCTAAAAACTTACAGCCGTGTTGTTATGTGGAATGAACTTGTGCATTAGAGTTTTACAACACCAGCAACAAGCTTTTATGAAGTTGTTAAGGTCCTGAATTCAGAGCTGTTATATAAGGCTATTTTAAAAATTATTTTTTCCACACAACTTTTTCTCCGCATGCCTTGATCCACTCTTACCGCACCTGTGGTAGCAGAGACAGCACTCACCACTGAGCAGGGAGCTGGGCAACAAACACCAACGGAAATCAATGTGCTCACTGGGTACGATCCTTCGTGGACTCTGCTGGCCTGATGGAAAGTGCCATATGGCTCAACTTCCTATCAGAGGCTGTGGGAGCGGAGAACATTCAACAGAAGTTGTGATCATCATGGGATCTGCCTCCTGAGCACACAGTGGCCAGGCCTTCCACCCCAAAACTGCAGCCAAGGCACAGGGAAGGCAGTTCACTACTCAGTGTTTGGTTGTTTACCACGGCCTTAAAAGATCAGTGAGGAACAGAGTAAAAAGCCTTGTGCATTAAAAGGAAGCAACTTAAAAACATGGGCCTCTTGGAACACGTAACATGGCCCAGGAAGATAGAAATGCCAAGTCTGAAATCTCTCGTTCTCTCCCCATTTAAAGAAAATTCATGCCTATTTTTAAAGTCTGTTACAAAGACAATGATGTACTACAAATCTCTGGAAATCCTTTTCATCTTTCCTTTTGATTTTCAATGTATGATATATATTTATTAAAATACTGTAATGTAGACTCAGCCATGTTGATGATGTTCAAATGTCAGCCTGTATGGCATCAAGACAGAGGCCATGTGTTGCACATTTAAAAGCTGTATTCACTTTTTGATATACCATTCAGCAAGGACTCGCTGTCAGACAAGTCTTCTAATCTGTTCAGCATGTCTTCACCTCTTCTTGTTCAGGGAATGGTTGTGGGACACTTCACCAGGTTACCTAGTAATTTTGGTGTCTTAACAGCCTGTTGGAGCAGAAGAAGTCCTTAATAGCCTCGGATAGCCTACAGATCCCATCTAGACCGAAAAAGCCCCCAGGGTCTTGGAATTCAGCAGCTCTGTGGGGTATATAAGTTTAACCTTTCATCCTGGGCAGATTATTAAAATGAGTTCACTGAACTTGATTCCAGAAGCAGTGTGCTTGCGCTGTTGCAGATGAGTAAGTATGGTTAAGTCCTGTTTTATGACCACCTTAATTCCTTTCCCATAAATTCACTAGCTTCAAATCGCAACTGCGAATGCCTCTGACAAACAAGACTTGTCTGCATGGGAGTAGAGCACTGCAAGCTCCACTTGGCTTGTACCTATTTGGTAATGCAGGATCTGAAAACTATTTCTGTCACAAGTTCAACCACAATTTCTCCATCCACCACAGGGTTAACCCAGGTTCAGTCTCACAGTGCAGATGACTCAAACTGTATTATTAAAAACATAGTACACCAGGCACA
This sequence comes from Patagioenas fasciata, assembly GCF_037038585.1. Classification (NCBI taxonomy): domain Eukaryota; kingdom Metazoa; phylum Chordata; class Aves; order Columbiformes; family Columbidae; genus Patagioenas; species Patagioenas fasciata. The sequence continues at coordinate 21,694,161 of NC_092525.1, read as the reverse complement.
CTGGCCACAGAAGCTGGCTTGTAGCCCCCTTGCCCCCAAGGAACAGTAGCACAGCTTAATGCAAAACCTATGGATCTAGGATGGTCAGATATCAACAACAGACAAAAATCAAACTGCCCTGGCAGGCAGGCAGACTAACAATGAGTTGTTCTGTGTCGATTTGACCATCTTGCTCCAGCTCAAGCTTTTAATATTCAAAATCAGCCTTTTAGAATCATCCTGATAACCAAAGATACCATGACAACACCATGTCCCTCCCAGAATGACTGGTTGAAGCATTACAGTGTGGGAAAAGCTCCCTTGTGGAGGAATATTTCGCAGGTGTTCCCCATTGACCAGAAGAACTGGGAATTGTTCTGGAACAGGAAACAAATCCTTTGAGACCTGGAGTAAAATGCCAACTGGAAGCTTTTAACCGTGCAGGTATGGCAGAAGCTTTAAACTAAATCATTAGTGTGTGATTGTAAAATAAGATAAAAAGGGGACAAAGTCAGATGTGGACATGTAGATTATACATGAAGACAAGATTCATCCCCTTCTGGATAACTTCAGTTCTTAATCAGAGTCTCCACTAGAGAATTCATCAACTTCAAGCAAGAACGCATTCTTATGAAGCTCAGTACAACATGTGCTCTTCATAGCCCCCAGAAACCCAGGACAGACTGGGCACAGAGAAACGAGAGGCAAGCGTACATAGTTCAAACCTCTGTGGAAGGGAACCTGTAGCCTCCTTACATCAGATGGCCAGCCAGAAATGCTCCCTGAGAAGCTCTCATCTCAGCAGCAGAGGAAAGATTTACTATACCTGGAAAATAACCTTTCTACACAGAACAGAATTTGTTGTGCTAAAAAAACATGCTTAGACAGTCACAGACTGAACCATCCAAACTTCACCTGCAATGCATTTTTTAAACTTTCCACTTACATTATATGTTTTTATTTTTATTTTGCTGTTCTGAAAATCCTGATGTTTCTGTTTAACATTGCATGCAGTGAATAATTAATTTCAACTAAAACTAGGTCAAATTCTTCACCTAAATCCTTATTTAAACACCTTTAAAAGTAGTCTGTTTTTAAAGGTGCTGAGCACTTTACACCTTTGAAGACAAATCAAAGTGCTCTTCCTTTAGACACCATTTTTCTCTTGACTGAAGCTGACTGGTTTTTCAGACAACTTGAATTACTTTCTTTTCAACTAAAAACCTATCCTCTCTATCCTTTGCGCTCTCTGACAGTTGATTCACTGGTTGTTTGTTATTATCTTTTGGGGGGCACAGAAATTACAATGTCATCCCTGTCAAGATAAACACATTCCTGTTCCTATTGACCACCTGAGCACAGCTATGGGGCTAGGTTCCCATTAAATTATTAGAAGAATTGCCTCAAGACCAGGTCAGGTGAAATTGGTGAGCAACCCTGCAAACCAAAAGCAGAGAATAGCGGGAGCTTAGACGAATCCCTCTTTCACACAGGATATCCTGAGAGCAGTGACCACTAACTCTGCTTTTGAAATAAAGTGAAAGTCTGCTAAAATTGCTTTAAAGCCAACGATTAGAATTACCATGTGCATGTTGTATGTGCGTGTTTTAGACTATCCCTAAGTAACACATGACAGTCCCATTAGCTTTTGTTAAATTCTACATCAGAGTAAGCCAGAATCTTAAGAAGATTAACCTCTGTTCCTAACTGTTCCTTAATCTTTACTAGAACAATTGTTAGGGTATTTTTGCGGGCTTTTTTTCTCCTTTGGATGGATACAGAAATTCCTATGATGAAAGCTTCAGACTTTTTAAATTAAAAACAATACAAAACAAAAAAAGCCAAAAAACCCCAACCTTGTGAAATTATTTTCCTTAAAGAAACTGCCAAAACTCCAGGAATCAAATTACAGAGCAGAAGCAGACGTCACAATTCCAGCTTTACCTACTCAGAGAACCTGAATGATTCTCGGAGGTGATGAGTTGATGGGAAACAGCACAATTCTGCAATGAGGAGGGAATTTCTATTTGTATTTAATGATCTTGGTGAAAGTGAAGCTTATGAGCATATGTAATGGATTTCTGTGTTCTTAAAAGCTGGAAAATAATTCTTTTGCCTACTGCTGAATGACTCCTACGCACAAACCTACAGCCATCTAAGAAAGAAAAAGACTGGGGGTTTCCATCTGTTGTCTGCAAAGTGTTAGGGTTAACTATCTGCAAGACTGCCATAAAACATAATTACAAAAAGCTGATTACTAATGGACATATATTTGCTATCCCAGAGTCTGCAATTCTGCTCAACCATTTTTCAGAAATCTGAATACTGAAAACTACTTCAGGGTCAGAGGGCCTGATTTTGGCCTTCTCCTTCACTCTCCTTCACTGTTTCTGCTTTTTAAATTGACAGACATTGTTCATTCATAAGCCCCATTGTTTAAATGGTCATTGACTTCAGGACAATAAGTCTCTGTTACAGTAAATAACTGCTAACCCCATTTATCCAACCAATAAATAATCCCTCACCCTCTCCTGCCTCCCCCTTAACCCTTAGGTTATTACACTGCAACATCTTGGCTCTATGCCTATTTAATCTTGGTAATAATGATCAAAATCAGAGTGCACAGATCTCAGTACCCCGATTAGGATCACCATCCAACTATACATAATGCACACACTTCATTAGAAAAAGAAGGTTCTGCCAGAGGTTGCCATATTCGATTGGAACTTTCACATTTCTCAGGATTTAATATTATCATCAGCAGTTGAGATCCCACTGGACCTTAGATGGTAAATGGTAAGTTTATTAGATTTTTCCATTGTTAGAGGCAAATGAGGAAGCAGTTTGTTTGTTTTTTTTTTTCCCTTTTTTTTGCATGAACTTATGTCAAGAACGATGATTCTAAAAAAGTCATTAGAGAGCAGAAAATAGAGGGTGATTACATTCTAATACCTTACAACTGACAAGGCTCTGTTCCTGCTCCAGCCAAGAAGAAATGTTGGTGAGGCTTCATAGTCACATGCACTAAGAAACAGGATAGTCAAAATTTAATGTCTGGGTGATGTCTCTTTGGAGCTTTTTGCAGTATACATTAGAGTCCACTCACAGAGGACATGTTCCTATGTGTGACAGTGGCCAAACATCTACCAATCAAAATTGTACAGGCTAAAGGTTTCACTTGTCGGTCTCGTGCTATAAATAACCAGTTTCCAGGTGTACAGTCCAGTTTACCTTGGCAGGGAGAAGATGGTATACTGATGTACACAATCTAACTACCATCAACATGTCTTGAACTCAGATGTGCAACAACAGTTACCATCGGAACAATAACCCCCAATGTGTGGTCTTGAAACAGCTGATAAACAAAGGATTCACTGTAGTTATGTTGTTTATACTTTAAAGTCAAATCTACCTTCTAATATATGTGGGAAAGACAGGAATTAGTTTGGTTTCACTTCACACTTACTGGCTGATTCCTCTGCAGATGGTGATTTTGTCGGCTAGCAGAGCTTTTCTTCCACTGATGTGCTGCTACATAAAAAAAATGTAAGGCCTGAGGCGTTAAATGCAATTGTTTAAAGGGAAAAATGCAAAGATGTAGTTTTAAATAATGCTTTGTCATTGTCCTGCCTTAAGTAGATTAAAATCAGCTTAGAACCTTGCTCTTTTTTGCAGAGTCAGTGTCAATGAGGCTCAGAGCATGGACAGAAATACTAAACCTCCAGCCTTGGCTGCATATGGCTTGAGATACCCAAATTTGTGCTGACATGTCTCTTATTCATGGCCACTTTATAAAGAGAACTTTTTTCCTTACCAGCAGGTTACCTTAATGAAAGCAACCTGCCTTTGCACTTTAAGTTGTCCAGAAACACTTAGGTGTGCAAGAGAAAAAGACTTTTCTGTGTAGAGATAAAATTCCAGGTGAATTTTACAGAGGATTGCTGCTTGTAAATATATTAAGTTCTTACTAGTTTTTATGAATATTGGCAGCTGAGTAGGAGAGAGACTGAAGAAAATACCTCAATGGGAGACTTTTCCTAGACATCAGAGCCCTCAGAGGCACTCAGCCTTGGGACAACAAAAGGAAAATGGGCTGAATTAGCTCTGCTGTCCATACACTTTATAGAATACTAAAGAGTCCCTTACAGTAAAAATGTCTATGGTATGGGATGATACTGTACAAAGTGTTTCTGTCTATCTACTGTCTCTTCCCATAAAAAACAGTAAGTCTCTCTGTCCAGTATGGACAATGTGGCGGGGGCAGGGGGGCTGGGCAGGACTTGAGGGAAGAGGGATCTGCCTGTGCACATGGGTTAAAAGACATTTAATGAATCACAGAAAATAATAGCTTTACACAGTAAAAACATTCCCTCTCCCTGCTTCTCTCCCCCTGCCTTTTGACATAAATTATGTGAACATATCATCAAAACATGATGATTTTTATTTTCATAAATGGGGCCATATGTCAGTTAAAACAGAAAATGTGTGCTGAACTGTGATGTGGGTTACATGATACACTTTAATTGGATGTCACTTTAATGTAAACAGCTTTACATAAAACTCAGTCTAAAAGAAAACTTTAAAAAATTGTCAAATATTAGTTGCTAAAACAACTCAGTGCTGTATTTGTATTTTGCATTGTCTAGTCAATCAAAGGGTATCAGTCACCAAGGGGCTAGATTCTGATCTCACTTGCACCACAGCAGTCACAGAGCCTTTGCTAGAGGTCCTTAGTACAGGGAGCCAGGGACAAAAAGGCTTCTTCTGCATAAACATTTTTGCTTAAATTTTCAATGTAAGATTTTATTTTTTGATTGCAAATGCCATTTGCTCATCTAAGCATTTAACAATGCAATTCACTCATGGTCAAGTCTGTATACCAACATCCCTTTTGTGCTGTGGGAGGAATCTTCATTTGGGCGGCAGGGGGGGGCTTGAAACAAAAACAAACCATGAAACCCAAGTACTATACACACACTCTTATACAGGCGAAACAACCTCCCTCATCTCCCTCATGCAACACACAATTTCAGATACCCGTAAGGAAATAACCTCTATAAACTACACACTAATAATGAATGGCTGAAAATAAGGGGCTTTAAAAAAATTTAAAAGCAGCTTTGGTAATGCTGAGAAAACATCAAATGCTTATACTGGGAAACGTTAACAGCCAGTGTTCGCTAGTAGATACCACAGAGTCACCACAGTCATTTTCTATGTATAAACATAGGAAAAAGCAGTCACTTCTCACCTGCTGCTCTGTGGTAGCTGCTGGCAAAGGCTTATTCTTTCATGCCACTGTGCTCTACTACCACATCAATACTCAGAATGGGACCTTTTGAATGACACTCTCAAGTTGAATTTCAAGTGACAACTGATTCTGCCTGACTTGAAATAACAAATTCAAATTTTGATATCAGATATGCAGTTGGATAACACCTGCTACCTTTTAAAAGTACTTACACGTTGAACAAAACTGCCGGCATTAACACATCTTCACAGCAAACCACTGATGGGTTTATCAAATATCTTTAGTTTCTTTTAGCAATTAATCAGCCTTGCAGGCACATACTGCTATGGACACACTCTCTAATCTTCAATGCTAGCCCTAACACTTAAGGCAGAATCCCATTGCACAGTCAGAAGCATCCCCTATAAGCTACCCCACCGGAATCCAAGGTCTGCTTTGTAGAACAAATAACAGCTATCATTTCTTAATCTGCAACTTGCCACAGTAAGGCCACTGCACCTCAGAGCCATGGCAGGAGCCTACATGATGCCATCTTAGGCCTGGACTTCTCTGAAAACAAAAGACGCTGCATGCTTCTCTCTGAGAATCATCTAACACGTTTTAGAATTACATCTAGACCACCAACAAAGCTGTTGGGGAAAAAGAGGAGCGGCGTTATATTACAAAGCTTTTCCTTACAGTTCCTGTTACTAGTTATTTGACATCATTATGGTTTTTATAACAACAGCAGTGTAAATCAGCAGGCGAAGGCTGAATAGAATGTTCTATCCTTGTCTCCCAATGAAAATTCCTGTCCAAAGAAGGGATAAAATAATAAATTTGTTTTAAATAATCGGTTTTTTCTTTGGGTTTATTTTGGTTTAATTTAGCAGAATGCATAAAAGAAGGATAAAAAAAATCCATGAAGCCAAGAAAACCACAAAATCCCCTTAAAAATGAGATTTATGTTCAAGTTTGAAATGGCATAAACAGGCATTACAAACATCATCTCTGTTCCAATCAGAGTAATAAAAATGGTCTTACAAATTAGAAGGCTATAAAAATTGAAGATGACTGTTTCTGCAGTCCAGTTGGCTTGCACTAACTTCAATATTTGGTGTTCAAATGTAAATAGCACTGCTGATTCTTCATGTGTTGCCTGTCACTCAGGCTTCCCACAGACAGATCACAATGTATGTAATGAGGAAGCATTTCTGTGGGGTTGTTCCCTGAAACCATAAAGCACTCAAGCTGACGCCACATGCAATGCCACGGGACAGAAACGATCAGGAAGAAACTTCCAAAGCAATGTGTCTTTTTCACTGGCTGGTAATTAAGAGAAATCCTCATCACAAGGAAAATTTAGGGGAAGCTTATTGCTTTAAAGCATCATTTTGCACATTAATGTCTGCTGAGATGGAAATAATCTTTAACCACATATTCTGGAATGAAAAAATGTTCCAGAATTCCAGAATCTTATTTTTCTGGTTGTACTGAAGGGGGCATCCACTCTCTCAGCTCATAATCTACAAAAAAAAAAAAAAAAAAAAAAAGGCAAAGCTTTCATAATAAAGCTGCTGTAACTGCAACAACACAAATAGAAAAATCCAAACCAGAATGGCATTTATGATTTGTGTCAGAAAGACTTTGGACCTGCTACATGTGAGCAGGGCAGTGACAGCACTGCACCTCCAGTGTATGCCATGTGTTCCCCATAAGTGTGTCCATGTGTATTTATGCAGCACCACCCCGCTGCCTGGCCAGCACGCTGCTCTTTCTTACACCTCCCACCCTGCCCATTAGTCAGATGGATTCTTTAAACAAAAGCCTATTTACACCAGAACAATATAAATCCCGTGCATAAGTGCTCACTCGAGGTGGGCACTACCGCGCGCAGTCTCACCAGTGGTGGCTGATGGACACATTTATCCCAGATACCTAGGGCCTTCAGCACTCATCCCTGCCCGGTGTCTGTCCCACACTGGTGCTATGGCTCCTGAGCAGGGAGGTGTTTTGTCTTTCTGCCTCTGGGGAAGCCCTGGCAGGACAGGGCCCTGTGATTCCTTTATATACCTTTTCAGTCAGCCAGTAGGATCCAGCATCCCATTGGCAGCAACTGCTAGGGATGTAAATGCCTCTCAAAATGAGGGTTAGGGTCTTGTTGTGCAGCAGTTCACATGAAACGTTAATTCAGACACTGCAAAATCAGCTCCTTACAGTTATCTCAGAAGTACAGAAGAAAACAACACATATTGGACCTATGGCTATTCACTCCCTGCCTCCTACTTTCATCTGCAGTACACAGGAAGAGCACATTGAGATGTTAAATGTGCCTGGCAGCAAATGAATGATTTAACTTGGTAACATGTTTTGCACAGGTGGTGGAATTTTGTATGTAAAGCATAAACCTGGTTCAGGAAAAAAAAAATATATATATACATATACATATACACACACACACACACACACACACACACATAATACACATAGACTCTTCCTTTCTCCAAGAACCAGGCTGGGGAAGTGGGAGTATGCACACATACATACCTACGTACATATATCCACTTACATATACATATTCACAAGCATGAATGCACATACATACACACACATATATATATATATATAAATGCTTTAAAACATGCCCAGAATGGAATACAGTTGCCTAACAAAATTAGTAAATTTTGTCTCCATTATAGCAGCACTGCCAATCTACCATCAAGCACAGATAGAATTTGGTAAACATATCAATCCAAATCTATGACCCATAGCCAAGGTATCAATAACGGTGACATATTATGAAACTTTCATTCCCTTTCCCCCTCCCCTTCTAGCCCAGTAATAACTGTCAGGAGATCCTGGCAGTTTCACAAGCATAGCAATGATTCAGCTGGCAGATTTCAGTGGATTATTGTGGCCAATTTGGAAAAACACTCTAATAAGCATTACTTTCCAGAAACCAATATAAATCTGGAAGAGGGGATTATTAAACCCAGGGAAACTATAACAAAAGACATTAATTGCATTTTTGGAAGGACCTTTTGAATTAAATTATTACCTGCTAGTTTATAAGGCAAATATATAGATAAAAACCACTACCATGACAAGAATTTATTTATATTGGCCATATCTACTGTAGGAAATTTATATAAAAGCATAATTTACACACAAACACTATGCTCATTTATGGCATTATATAAGCAATACATTTTGTTCTATGTCTATATGTATATCTTCAGACAATTAGGATTAAGTTATTTACTCTCACATACACACATATGCACACAAGTGATGTTAAGTAAAACAAAAGATCAAAGGTAGGAAGTGATCTCAATGAATTATAAGCCATCTGTTTGTGTATTTGTAAGTGTATTTTAAGATTTCTAGATAGCCTTACAACAGAATACAGCAGTTTCTTAAACTGGGTCTTACAGGACTTAGAAGGATTTTCCTAGCTTGCTTCTCATTTGCTGCTTACACGTAATATTTAAAGATCACTGGCCTGCTCCAAAGTCTGTTGAAGTATATGAGGAGCTTTCTCTTGACATCAGTACATGCTGGATTAGTCCATTAATATAGAAAGATTAATCACTGCCTCTAACTTTGTGTCTTTGGAGATTGTGCAAGAAGAACGATGGAACAACCACAAGCCATTTTGGAAGTTCAAGCACTGGATGACTCAAGGATTCATCCTGCTGTTGAATAACAGTTTTGAAAACAAAAATATTGTATTCTTACAATAATAGGATATAACCTCCGATTTTCTTATTTTGCCTGCTGTGAGACTGTTAGCTTGTATACACATTCTTCACAATTTGTCTGCATTCTCTTTCTATTTATCTTTCAAAACACATATTTGGAAGAAAAAGCTAAAATCTTTCTCTTAGCAGTGAACTTAATTCCTCATTGGAGCCAGTGCTCTAGAAGGCTTAATAAGGTAGCAGGAAGGTAGCATGATGACCAAACATTTAAATACTAGAGATCATATAGCCCACATCTGACTAAAACTGGTCACAAAGACTGCATTTATTTTCATAACTAAAAAAAAGCTAGGATTTGACACTCTATTATTATTATTATTAATGAATAGACTCCCAACAAACACAGGAAGCCAAGCTCCAGAATAACTACTGCATAGGACACTGCTGCTGAAACCCAAAGTGCCAATTGAAGTGGTAATGAGATCAGAAATATCCAAACAAAGCACATGCAGGGACTTTGGCTGAGCCACAGGACTCCCACACAGCTACCTTTTGCCTTCCTGTGGGGGAAACAGGGTTTGCGTCTTGAACCCAAACACATTCAGCACCTCTCCTGTGCCAAACACCAGCCCTGTCTACGGTACTTCCGAGTCTGCATCTGGCTACCACGGGGTTTGAGAAACCTTCAAGTTTCTATGAACACAACTGCTCTTCACAGGTCCTTTCCAGACAGGTCCCTCCAGGGACTGAACGTGACAAAAGACAAGTGAAAATGGGGTATGTGAACCTTCTGCTGATAGTTGACAAGGCCTCCCCACACCAGCATGGGGTTGAGACTGTCCCCCATGGATGCTCACTTGCTCATGGTGCTGTGCCCACCTTGCTGGCCTAACTTTGATACCATCAGGAGCACACTGAGGGGGATACAGCTAACACATTGGCCTAAGCACCACTATCAGCTGTCAATGTTATTAATTTCTGAATTAACTGATACACTGTCCTAATAAATAACAGTCTTTTTTCCCCCCACTAATTTCTATCTTAATTTTTCGTTTCCTGGTTACACCAAGACCAATATTAAAACAAGCACTATGTGGTGAAGTTAAAATTCTGCATTCACTATGAAACAGAGAGGACCAGATACACAAAGGAAGAAAGAATAAAGGAGCTGTCTCCCTGTCTTCTCCTTTTAGCACTGCACATTGATACAATCAAATAAGACATGCCCCCTCCCCACTCCCACCCCAATCCCCAAAAGACAGCCAGGCATGAGTTGTCTGCTTAATGAACATTTGGCTTTCAGTGGGATATGACTGCCTGTAACAAAAGGCTCCAATGTCTTACATTGTTTTGCCCTAAACTTTGTTGTAATGTGCAATTACCATAGAATTCACTGAGAAAACAAAGTTCCTGGATGATTCATGTTGCGTATTTTCCCTAAACCTGAGCTAAAAACTTCAAAGCCTCCCAAACTGAATCACCAAACTGAATCATTCTGTTTTCAAACACGTGGAGCAACTCATGGAGAGAAGCATTGGGAGGGACTATACAAGGGAGCTGTGTGCCACACAGCAAAGCCCAGGGAAAGTCATCCATCCCTGCAGCAGAAGCACTCAACATCTTGTGAACTGGGACTTGATTATAAAGCTTGTATCATTCCGGCCTTGGCTGTGCTCCCGCTTGTTTGCGGTCAATGGGAATTTTGCCCCTGCTTTCAGTGCAGCTGAAAATTTGCCTTTAGGAATTGGCAGAGGCTTAAAGTTTGCAGCTGGGAAGGCTCCACGCAGGTGCACAAAGGATGGAGCCCCTGCTTTGCCTGGAGAGACCACAGCTGGTGGACATGGTGGAGAAGCAGAGGTGTCTCTTCCTCACAGCTTCACATGGTCACTGGCTGCTCAAGAGCAGACACAAAGCAAAGTGCCGATGGGAAGGTGGGAGAGCAGGACCCTCTGCCAGCCCATGCAGCGTTAGTGACGATCCCACCTGGGAGATGCAATGGCCACTTCACAGCTGCTCCAGCACATCCAACAGCCAAGTTGCCTTCTCATCAGCAAACATTTCTACATATTTAGCAGAGTAACAACCTCTTCGCTCTCAGCCCTTCCCATCAACCTCTCTTCCCCCTCCATAAGCTCAGCAACTTGATAGCTAAATGATGTGTCTATCATTTCTATAACAACATCATGAAACATTTATCAAAATTTATCAGAACCAGACTCAGGCCATTAATAAAGCCACTGTACACTGATAAATGTTGTAAAGAACTGGGAATCACGGTTTAAAGGCTCTCTGTTCTTTGTCTTTCATAATCTAAATTAAAATTGGCTGCAGTCAGTCCTGGAAATGAGGCAGTCCAGCTACAGTTGTTTACTAGTAACTGTATTTAAGCTACATTTGCCAGTAGTCTGTATTTACCTTTTCCTTAAGTATACACTGGAGTCTTTGCATGTAGGGATGGAGAGCTGAAACAATGACAATATTTTCAGTGCAACAGGGCAATCAAAAGCACTCGATTTAATATACAGGTTTGATAGTTTGTTTTGTCTAAGGTGGCTATTTTGCACACTAGTTTTTTTGTCTCTAAATGGTTCCTGGGCAAAGCACCATAGATTTAGAATGACATGCTGCCACGTTTTATGGAAAATATGGTTTTGTTTAAGCTACAATTAGATGCTTTCACAATTTGTCTCTGGCAAACTGAGACTGAAAACTCCAGAGTCAATTTGTTTAGTGTGAACTGAAGTAACATCTATCTTAATAAAGAAACTTTTACAACAAAAGAGCCTCCATCATAGTAAGACCTAGGAGCTTTCCTTCTAAAAATGTAGGGCTGCCATGCAATTCTTAACGCACACCAATTCACAAGGCTATGAGCCATGTATTGTTTGGAAGCCATGGGGGTAAATCAAATTATCATGAATGACACTAATGATCCCATACTTGCCTGAACATAATGCACATTATATAGTCTTGCCCTTAGGGATTATTTTTTTATATATGTAATTGGAATAAATGGCTCACTCTCTTTCTTTTGTTGATTTTACAAAGAAATGCACTCAGGTACAGCGTCTGCCTTTCCCAGGTTAATTATGTGAGGCAAATCAGCCATGCCTATCGTGAGAAGTCCTCAGGTAATGCCTTGGAAAGACCCAAGTGCAATAAATGCAGTAGTGTATGCTAAAACTCATATGACTACCCTCTCCTGGATGGAGCTAGAGCTGCTGAGCTGTGCCAGTGGATCCTCAAAGCCATGATTTAATAGAAGTGCTTTCACATCGACTGGGATGGGTTTCGGTTTTCACAGAAGTGGATCTAAATGCAGTTGTCAAAGGGAATTCCTGAGCAATCAAAGTCTGCTGTCTCTGGACAAAGCAAGCATTTCTGCTAAGTACAGGTCAATTATAAACACAACACAGAAAAAAGCAAAGGCTATATAATGAGAGAAGACAACCATCACAGACTTTCAAAAATCCACATAGTTTCTTTGCCTTGCACTTTTCTTTCCCAGCAAAATCAGGCCAGATCCCAGCTGGTAAAAACTGGCGAATTTCCATTGGCCTGTGGGTCATTAACTCTGAAAAAAGGGCAGTTTCAAAACCAGTTTTGTGTATAGTGTTAGTTTTTGTCAGCGTTGCTATAAACAATTGAAATTGAAAGTATTTGGGATGACTACAATAACCATTTCTTTCTCTTGCCATTCAGAGATGTGTTCCAACACACATTTTCCTAAAACAATTTACACGTATCAGAGCCTATGAAATATTCAAAACAAGAATAATCTGTCTTCTAAGTTTGCACCGCTGGTGTTACACAACGATAGTCCTCTTTTGTCCACCCACAACTGTTAGACAAATTCTCATGGGGTTGCTTTCACCTGCCGAAAATACAACTCCTTCAAAATGCCTGGTGAAAATACTGAGAGCAAGTAGAGAGCTGGTGTGCTCTGTGCTTGCTGATCACAATGAACACCTTTGCAAGGAATCTTAACCCACTCCAGATGTGAAAAAGGCAGGCAGGATTACTGTGCTTTTCATTGTCTTGCTTTTCAGCCGTGTCTGTCATGCTCAGATATACCAAAAAAATGGGCAAACATAGGCCCAGGTAGAGATTTAGCAGAGGTGTCTCAAAAAAAGCTGGCTTCTTTCCTTCTCCCCAGGTTTTGCATAGCGTCATCTGACTGTGATCCCATATATGCGCAGCTCCCATACCCTCAGCACAGCTGTACCCTGCACCTTTCCCCAGCCAAATACACACCAGTCCCCAGGGCTTTGGGACACCAAAAAACCTTGATCCAAAACTTGAATTTCACTGCCTGAATTTTGAGAAAGTTGGACCAGGAACCTGCAGGTGAAGCTGCTGCATTCAACCGTCTTTTTGTGCCCAGTTTCACAGCAGAAATAAAATACCCATGTGTCATGGCACAGTCATTTCTGGCACAATGGTCTATGCGGTACATTAGCATTCACTGGAATCAATAGCGAAGCTTTCATTCATGGTGAGGAGAAACTTTTTGTTCTATAAAGGTCAAATCTGGTAAGGGCAAAGCAAAACAAAAGGTATCTTTCTTGGCAAACTGTCTGCTTCAGCCCATCATTCCTGATTTCATACTTGCCAGCCTGCAAAGCAAGTGTTCGTTTGTGAAATGGTCCAAGAGCCTTGCCTGGCAGGACAGTGGGGCCCACACATCAGGGGATGCTGAGCACCACTGCTCTGCATGGTGACTGTCACCAGCCACCCCATAGCAACATTGGAAGGACAATATATGCAAACAGCAAATTGAGAATAAAGACACCTGAGGCTTAAACTGTGCTCCTGGGCCTGCTAATGCAATTTTTTATTTTCTGCCTAATGATGCAATCAATTTGCACAGAACGGCACAAATCAGGAATATGACAGTTTACATTCACAATGATTCTCTACAATATATTTCCAGTTTTTCAGACAGTCTAGCTTATATTATTCACACAGTTGGCCACCTTCTATTTCCACTACAAAAATATTCCACTCTAAAATACAACTGATTTTTAGGAAACTTTCACTGAAAGATTAGCTTTACATTTTCCTTTGCTTGATTTTGCCTGATCACCCCTACTTATTCTCTCTTCTCTTCTAAACAATCCCTCCCTTTCCTTCATCTCCTCACCCCAGCCCTTGTTTATTTCCTTTAATCTTTCCCTAAAAGACTGTTTCTCTATCCCCTTAATCATTTTTTAATTTCCCATCCTTTAGGCGAGTGCCAAAGAAGCTAAAATGAGAAATGGATGCTTGCCATAAAGGAAAAGAACTCCTGTAGCTCCAAAACAGTTTAAATCATGAGAACTTGCAGGCCATTACCCCATTATGTGAATGGTATTTTTACAGCACTAGAAATGAAGTAATGCAGCTACAAATATTCATGTTTCAAGCGTGCTGTCATTCTAGCAGCCCAGCTACAAGTTGCCTGAGAGGTACTGATGGAAGGTTAGAGGTATCACAGTCCACAGTAAAGAACATCCATGCTTCACAAAGGTTCCTTCCACTGATCCCTTCAACTTTGCTTAGTGTTAAAAATTATTTCCTTTAAAAGTTCTGTTTGCTGATTTTCAGTATTCATCTGTGAGAACAGATGATAGAGTCCCTTACCTGGCCCTTCCTGTGATGTTCGTTGTGTACCTTCAATACCTCTCCCTCTAAATTCAGTACAGTCTCTTCACACCTGGAAGTATTTGATTGCCTCCCTCCTTTCAAAATATAAACAAAAATGATCAGTGATAATCTGAGATAACTTGGGCACATAATTTCAGTCCAAAAGTAAGATCTATACAAGAGGAAGTTTGCCTGTCTAAAGTGTAAAGCACACTATTTAGCATCTACCTGGCTAAAAGACTTAGCTCTGTGCATCCAATGCATATGCCTGGTTTCTTTGTATTTGTTGTTGTCTTTTCATTCATTGGCCTTGAAGACAAAGCACAAGCTAAAACTGTTTAGTTAGACCAAAGCACTGCAAACAGTGAATTCTGAAATCACCACAACCGTGCAATAAAAAATGTCATTATGTTGGAAGGTATGCAGGAAGAAAAAAGTATCACAGTTATTCGTGGACTTTTAAGTATTTTCACATAATCTGCTTTTTTTTCTGCTCTCCCATGTCTTGTCTGAGGAGACAATTTATTGCACGGAGGCAAGTGGGGAACATGTGAAGCATTAAATGTGGCTTTGCTGAGAACATCCCAAACTGAGCCAGGTCTACTGCTGGTTTTCTGTGAGTGCAAGCAAGCATCACAAGGTAGATCTCTTGTTAGATCCCTTCTCCCTGCAGTACTAGAATGTGTTTTCAGGCATCATGACTTGTGCCACTCCAGGAGTAGACCCCTGGGTCTTGTTTTACATGGAGACAGTATGTTCGAGGTCTATGGGGAACTGGGTTGAGACTGTCTCTCTTTATAAGGGAAAGCAAAGCAACTCCTACAGCTGGCCAGTTCCTGTGCAAAGGCAGACAAACAGAGTTGTACCCATTTTAAAAGCAGGGGGAAAAGGGCAGGATTTGTTTCACATAACTTTGAAAGATCCTGACTTACAAGTCATAGTGTTGATGCTACATCTTTCTCAAAGGCACAGACATAAAGGTGTTCTGTGCCTCTGGGTGTACTGAAGGGATTACTGGGGATTACTGTAAGGTAATTGCAGAGCTTGGACTTAGTGACCCAGATGGCTCTACCAGTTTTGCTGTGTGTTTCCCTGTTTGTAATACTCCATCTTCCTCACTCTCTCACTGCAACAGAGTGAAATCATATCAACATGGACACAGCAGATTAGTTTTACAAGTTTCCCACCAGTCTGACATTCATCAGCTTTCTAATCTAATTGTAACACAATACCCTTTACAAGCACATGTTGAAGCAGCATGCTCTCAGTCTGTGTCCAAGGGCTGCAGGTTAAATTGATACCCAGGTCCTGCATTCTACCAGTTGCTGACTGACGAACGTTATTTGTGACATTCCCAGGGCCTGGCAGCCCTCCATGCAAGGGTTAAGCGAAAGTTGTAAGCAACGGTTCTAAAACACTTGGAGGAATCTCCTTGAATCAAAACCATTTCAGAAAAGGCTCTCTGCCAGGCAATAAAATATTTTTGATGGACTCTTATTTTATCATTACCCATGTAAGAAAAATGTATTGCAAGAATCCCAACACAATTCAGGGAAGTAATCATTTGCAGATTTAGTAGGCATTCTCAATTGGCAAAAATGAAAGATTTATTGTAGGGATGATGAAACAAAGAGCAGTTGTGCAAACTTTACTGAGCTGGATTATGAGAACATGCTTTTTCCATTTCCCACTTTTAAATGCCTTGGATGCAGTTTCAAAAGAAAGCTCAAGATCAATTATTTAACACTGCAGCTACACTGTACCTGAGTGTAGGATCTCTTCACACATATGTTATCTGTACACAACAATAAAAGGAGATTGACAGAAGACACTGCTATAGACAACAAAAGCAGACTTTGGAATAAAACTCATATTGTTCCTTGATGCCACAATCAGCTCAGGGATGTAAATAGAAAAGTCAGGCAATGATAAATGTTTCTGATGTAAATGCACAGCTATTTGAAATGAAGCTCCTTTTGACTTAACAGAACACAGAAAATACAGGTGTCCTTGAGATAGAATACAGGGCACTGAATACTCCGTAACAGCAACATTTTCTTTGAAAGCCACCGTAGTGCTGAATAAAATTGCTGTCTTGCTCACGTGAATAATGCTCTGAAGTGGAAGGGACTTTCTGGGCAGTGAAGGGGCATAGTCTCACACCGACTTTAAGAAATAGGTAGAAAACACTTTTGGAAGGAGAAGTTCTTTTTCTTGGCTTTTCTGCCAGGCACTCAATGTGTGACTTTCAGCATTTTCTGGCTGAGCCATTCTGGGCTCATGTACCCTGGTGTAAATTCAGGATTTCTTTACAATTACACCAGTGTAAACAAGGACGGAAAGCAGCAGAGTAATTTGCCGTAACTCAACTGTGTCTGGAATTTAGGCACAAGAGTTTCCACTGCACAGAAATACTGTAGGCAGGCAGAAGCTTGAAAAAGCTCTGAGATTCTCAGCAGAAGGAACCATTAGAGATGCAAACCAGCATTATGGATGCGTTAACATTCTTGGCCTTACCACCTTACTGTGATTGTTCACCCTGACTGTGCTCCAAATATTATTTCATTGTACTTGAAAAGAAATTCAGATCTAAGGTCAAAATTTCCAGAAGTAATAATGAAATTTCAGTAACTCAGTTACACATTGTTTGGTTCAAGAGAAAGAAGACTGCAACATCAGAGGTGCCCCATTTGAGCTGAGCAGCTCCAAAATAAAGCTATCCAAAACCAGGGTCTGCTTTTGAAAGTCTTGTTCAAGGTGAGTTGTCAGATGTCAGAAGGTCAAGTTTTGATATATTTAGTTTAAATAACATATTGTCGTTTTTTTACTAGGCCCACTGGACTACTTGCTAAACAAGTGAGTAAAAGTTTCAGAATCTGGCCCATTGTGAAGCCCGAGCTGACATAAACACCCAGCGCTGCAGAACGATGGCTGTTTATTTCTCATCTGATTGTTAACTGTTGCTGGTTTGCCCTGAAGTAACAAACAAATGCGTCACATTTAGAACTGAGACCGAACTGCATAAATGACTGTATAAAGCTTTTAATGTGCACTAAATTCCTCTTTCTCCCCTGAGACTGTACTATACAGCCTCCGTGCTGCCTGCAAATGCAGATTAACATTTTTATTAAATGACATATGTTTCACTAACACAGCATACTAAAACGTATTGACCTAATAAGAAACATTAATGAGTATATCATTGGCACAGTTTTTAAACAATAATTAATTTTACTGCTTTTTAATTTGACCAAGCCTTCTGCCAGGTGATTCAAGCTATTTTTCTTTCCTGAGGTTAATCACTGTTCAGAAAGGCTAAATCGCTGAGACTTCAGAACAATTCGATGCCATTTTTAGTAATTCCCACAGAACATATATACAGAAATAAAATAAAGCTGAGCACTTAACCTCAAGAACACAATCACAAAGGCTTTAAAATTTTAGAGCTTTCAAGCTCTCCACCTTCTAAATGATAAGAGTAATAGCATTCAGATGCAATTTTTTTTTTAAATGAAAATTTAGGAGGGAAAAAAAGCTTCTCTCACAGCTCCCAAATGTTTGATAACTGCAGACTGCGTGCCAAGTCACTGAACGTAACCCTCCTTCCCAGATCTTCTGGACAACTCACCCTGCCAAAATGATGCTGGACCCTGCAGAATTACAGTTTTAGGACTTGACTGCTGGACACATCTTTGAGGGCCTCTTGAGGTGCATTAAGACATTCCTACAAGAAGTAGGTAGTTCACAATTATATCTACTGCTCTGTAAATTTAAGACTAAAACGGAGAATGCATCTGACTAGCATCTGACTAGTCTATCACTTGATCTTTACTACTGTGCAGATTCATATAGTGAAACTGATGGACGATTCACTCTCAGACAGCATGCAGAATGAGAAAGAAATCTTGTCACGCTTTTGCTACATGGAAAATCCTTAGGAGTTATAGCAAATTTAGTGCTTAAAGGCTGGAAAGCCTTTCCCTTTTTGCATCTTCAGATGTGATTATTCGATAGAATTCATTGATCTGCATGGCAAAGAAAGGGATCTTGTGGCGGAGCTGGGATGAATTGGGAGTGAAGAGGCTGCTTGCAAGTTATCTTCAAAAGCTGATGCCCCATGAGAGGTTTATAGGTCTGTGCTGAGACTGGGGATTGAATAAATCTACATGTGGAGTATCATCCAAAGCCAGGCCACAGCAGACCTGGAAATAATTCTGAGTGTCTTAAAATAAGAAAGAATCACTATTTACTGAGTTTTATGAAGCAAGAGGATAAAGATAAAAACATGGTATCAAGATGTCATTTTTGTGTGCAAACAGTAAAGGGAATGAAAATGAACGTAGCAGAATTTTTCCAAAAAGATGTGGGAGACATGCCTAGAAATTTGTCCGGCAGCCAGACATTGTAGGTCTCAACTAATAAATTTCACTTTTCTAAGCTGGGCATACTTTAGCCTATAATATTTGACAAAAAACATGAAAGACACTGCTTGGCATAAAGCAGTTCTGATACAAATACCTCTTCTATGTGCCACAACAATGCCAAGCAGCACAGTCACTGTGGAGAACCATTTCTAATACAAAAATGTATCCGTCCTTTAAGACATTCTCTGTGAATCAGACCATTGTCAGGTATTTTTCAAAAGCTCAGAGTATTTAAGATTCTAACAAATATCTGCTGCTTTGTAGGAAAGTACATTATTTTCCCTTTACTGAAATCATGTCACAGTTGGAATTGTGGTAAAAAAAATATGTATTTCAGTAGCCAAATCAAAACACTGAAGAATGAAGATAAATTAGTCCAGGACGAGCTGAAATGTAATTGTTTGGGGGACTGCACTAACAAAATGAAAATACTGAATAAATTAAATAGGAAGAGCTTCTAAACAACCAAAAAAAGCCTTTTTGTTTAACATTTTTTCATTCTGAAATTGAAAGTCAAAAAAGATGGATTAAAATACAGAAACATTTCACTATTTCCAAAACAGTACGCTATTTAGAAAATACCAATAGTAACAAGATCCTTCTGTCCTGTTCGCTGTCCTTCCATCACTGTTTTCCAAATTGAATGTTACTCAGATTCACTAATGGTTTTCTTCTCAAAGCTCTAGTTTACAATGATACTACTACTGTCTTGGAAAAAAAATGGCATGGAATACCTAGTAAAATTTCTAATGCAGAACACGGAAATGAATATCCATCCTCGTGCCACGAAGCTCTCTGTTCCCTAAACCACTATCAGCTTAGTCCTATCACCCTACCTTGAGTAGACACTAAGGATTATTAGTGGAAATTATTCAACACTGTAAGAACTGTAATAGTGGTAATGAATTACATTACAACCTACGGCAGTGAGTTTCATAAGGTGAGTACCCACTATGTTGTGGTGATATTACTGTTACTATCCCACTTTGTTTCTTAAAAGACTGAATAAACAGCAATATCTACACACAGTGACCAGCTTTGTATAAATATACTAGGAAAACTTCAGGGTGACTATGTTTTATCCAGGTCCTAAATTACTGAATAATTTATCAAGTCAAATCAAACCTTGTGGAATTAAATGCTCTTGGAGGACAAAAAAAGTATGTACTTGAAAGCCCCCTTCCAATGGAAGTTCTGTGTTGTACCTCTAAATACCATATTCCACTTACCAGATCTCTTCAATGTCCTCTACAACATTTTTAAAGCAGGCAAATGAACTTGAAACCCATTCTGGTTTTATTAGATTTACGCAAACAAAAATTATGAGAGCATGCCAGTCAGACCTAACCCATATCAAACTGCTGCAAAAGAACTGAAAAGGCAGCCAGTCCTGCTGGGTCAGAGCCGAAGTCCATCCGGCCCAGCATCCTACACCTTTTTCTCTAAACCTCATAAGGCAGATGCACCTCACAGAATGTCCTGAAGGTCAGCAAATGCAGAGGTCACAGTGGAAAGCTGATAATCCCTCAGGGAAAACAGTGGCAGCCCGTCTTGCACAGCTCAGCTCAAGAAGGCAGGTCTGCAGCCCCTCAAGGCACTGCATCATCGTGTGTACCACAGTGCTGCACTTCCCATCTGCACCAAGAACTCCAGGTTTGCATTTCTGCCCTATTGCACCAGAACATGAGACAATCTGGCCCACAGCAGAATCTGGGCCCAAACATTTCTACAGTTTTTAGGCTGCAAGATCTGCTGATGTGGAGTTCTGTGGACAGAACAGTTCTAATTCACCAACTGCCACTGGGCATGAGCTGACACAGTGCCAAGCCTGCATGCTTAAACCCATTTGTACTGTCGTGTAATCTGCAGTGGTTTTTGTAAACAAATACTGTATTTTCACAAAACCACTGTATTGTTGTCTACTCCTCTAATCAGAGTGTTATAATGCTGCAGTTCCTTGACAGTATCAGGAAATGCCATCAGAGACCTAATTAAAAAAGAGATCTCTGGTGAGGCAGCTTTGCTAGAATGGATGTTTCTTACTATTGACTTCAAAGGAAAGAAAGTGAGGCTAACATTATTGTATTTTAAAACATTTCTTTGGCATCAGTGCATGACAGCCTCCACTCCAAATGCTGAAAATACTTTCCAGACTTCCACAATGTTCCCTTGAGTCAGGCATGGAAACTTATTGTTTAGGTGAAGTTACTCAAAAGAATATAAGCTGGTGCATGCAGACCTATTTTTCCTGCAATGCAGGGTTGTCCTTTAGACTCATCTGCAGCTGTAGCCTGTAGAGATCTCATTACTCACCAGGCATTGCTAGGCACAAGCTCCCCACTGACTGCAGACAGCATAATGCTTGCTATCTACTGAGAACAGAGATTCCATGTTGGTTCCCTTAGCAGCAGAAGCAATAATACTAATCTGGTAAATAAGCCACTTTCTCCTGTAATTGTAATAACCAGGTTGCTGCCCTTGAAGTGTTACAAATGCAGCTGAGCCTTCTGATGAATTTTTTTACAGGTTTGTAACATGTCAAACCATGCGTGTCAGAGATATACAGTAAAAAGAACAGAAAGTTCAGCACGACTACTGTTTTTTATGTAATTTGTACAAAAATCTGTTTCATAGGTAAATTGCAAATGGTTAGTTTGTGTGCTGTAGTGATTTGCACACAAGATTGGTGCTGGAATGCTGGAATTGCCTAAAGATGCCTTTAGGTAAGTTACTTATCTTCCCTGTGTCTCAATTTCCCCATGTTTAATGCAGTACCTATAGTGTCTCACCCTTAGGGATTCAAAAGAACTGACTACAAAGAGCACAAGGGCTGAATTTCACTGTGTACAATACAGCACCTAAATTGTTGCAACAAGACTATTCCCAAACCGAATATGTTGCATATATACAAGAAAAAAAAAATTGTGCTAGGAAGTCTTAACTATGTGGGCAAGAACACAATGTGACTGACAGGTCTAGAACATAATCAGGAGGCACTTGTTTCCTTGAAATACATGAACTAGATACATAAAAAAATGGCTATTATCACTGTCCAGCTCCATTCATGGATATTACGTATGTTATGATACCCAACTGCATATGTAGAAATTACATAAAGATAAATATTATGTTCACCTTGATCATGTCTGTGGAGGCCTGCAACATAGGTTCCCTTAGCACATATGCATGTAGTGATGGGAACTTAATTTTCTATTCTTTATGAAGCCACAAGAGTGCAAGAGGATAAACTGAGAAGCCAAGTATACATTTGTCCAAATCAAACAAATCGAGACAACTGAATGAGCAGCTCTATAATTACATTTGCAAGCTGAGGCTTAAACTGAGGATGCAATATCTGGAGATCAGCAGGGTTCTAACCATCAAAGTATTGGAAGAACTGAAAGACAGCAAAAGATGCAACTATGAGAAACTTTTGGTTGTTTTTTTTGTTTGTTTGTTTTGTTTTGTTTTTTTAAATAAAAACCATTTAAGCTTGCTAATTTTTGCTGCCTCAGATAATAAAAATTCCAATTGTCTGGGACATCAAATCTAAAAAAGCATGAAATTAATCTTCAGAAGTTAAAGTCTTAAATGCATTGCATCATTATTTTTGTTGGATATATTTTTGATTATAATGCAGATGAACCCCAAATTTAATAAAACTAAAATAACATGAGTTAAGTATGAAACATAACAGGATATTGCAAAGAGATTAGGTAGTTTCCTTTAGACTACTTGCGGAGCCCAAGGAAAAGCCAAACTGAGGGACACGATGACGAGAAGGCACCACTTAATTAGAATATTTAACAGAAGATGAAAACAGAATACTCATAATACCTGTTTTGGCAATGAAACACAGTGAGCAGAATATGGACCTGAAACATCAGTAGTTCTCTACACCAGATACGGTTTTCCCTGTCGACTGTCTGTAGTGAAGAAAGAAGCAGGCTAGCTAAATTTAAACCATCTGTAACGATGAGAGTGTTACAGTTGGACTGAAGCAAGCTTACCTCATGAAAGTATTGTGGAAACTGCTGTTGGAAAGATAATAAAAGGATTAACTGCAGTTTTAGTGAACCATTTACTTTTCAATCAAAATGTCTCATGTATTTCCTGTTCTTAAGTAGCTTGAATTCCAAAATTCCTTTGTCTATTACAGTACATAGTAGCAAAGCCTGTCATAAGAAATTAATAATTTTACATGGAAAAGTACTTTTATGTATGAGGGCAGGGTGCTGCTGTTAGCTTCTTCTGAGCAGTTCAATACCTAGTCAGCCAGTCATTTTACAGAGAGGAACAAAATCAAGGGCTTAAAAAGAAAGCACAATGGGTAATTGTGAACAGCGAAAGAAAATCTCCACTACAAATACCAAGAGATGTAAAGTTACTTTAACGAGGCTACAGCAAAAACGAAACAAAATCTCAGACCTCTATAGACAGAGAATGAATTGCCTTCTTAATTTGCAGGAATAACAGCACAATTATTACCACATCAAAAGAAAAGCCATCATTTAAAATGACATGACATCACTGCACAATGAAACACTGCACAGCAACCCTTGTTTAAAGTGGAATGGAATTCGCTGGG
Source organism: Patagioenas fasciata (assembly GCF_037038585.1). NCBI lineage: Eukaryota > Metazoa > Chordata > Aves > Columbiformes > Columbidae > Patagioenas > Patagioenas fasciata. The sequence continues at coordinate 21,670,614 of NC_092525.1, read as the reverse complement.
CAAATAATCCCCACTTGATATTAATAACTTTAAGGAGCTGTGTTGCAGCTTTGGATCTTGTCCCTGCTAGATCAAGGTCTTTCCAGAGCAGAAAATTAAATTTGCAAAGACGACGTATTTTTCATGTGCTCACTTGGATCCAACTTTACTCCACGCAGAATTTGATGTTGTAACATCGGATACGTGGATCCCTCTGCTGACAGTGGAAGGCTCTTATTCTGGGAGTAGAAGAGTTAATTGCAGGCTGTGCAGTGTAAAGCTCCTAATTCCCATTGGGCCATTCCATGTATGGGAACAACTACAATACTGCTCAAGTAGACCAGATCTTGATGTACTTACATGCCAAGTCTACATACATGTGCCATGAAGGCTGTCTGCCATATCAGATGAAAGGTTTTTCCAACCTATTCACAATGTTAAACTTTGAGATGTTACATAAAGCTGGTTCTTTAATGCAGATGAACATAACTGAAAGCAGGAAATTTTTAGCATTTCCTACGATATTACATGCTTTAATGTCTCTGGTTTATCCAGTTTCCTGTAGGAACGTCAATGTAACATTAGAAATCTGCTACAGAATACCTGCCAAATATGCGTTTTGCTGAAAAAGACAAAAGCTCCCACACTCCTGGAGTCTAGGGAATCTTTCAGCATCTTAGTAAAGCTCATCGGGGTTTCACATTTTAAGTATTTCTTTTAAAAAGTGTGAGATAAAACCAGAGAGAAGACTGATCTAATTCCAGATTATAAAAACAGTAAACCAAAAAGTAGGCTAAAATAAAATCTGTAAGTATGCTTTCACAGCTTGCTTGCTTACTTACACTTTTGTTTGGAAAGAAGCAACTAACATTATCCTTTGATGATTTATGACCAAATAAGAGATAGGCATAGGAAGTTCCTTTGTACGTTTACAAATAGTGATTGAGCTACATCTGGAAATTACAAAGTCAGTTCTTTCTCTCAAAGAAAAAAGAAACAGGTAAGTCTTAAGAGCATTTCCAGTTTACCTTGGACAACTTGATGGTGTTCTCTAAATATCTGCATTGCTTCCCGTAATATTTTAGGGAATACCCACTGAACAGCGCAGACATTAAGATAACATTTTAAATTTATCCAATGGAAGTAAAAAGATAATCAGGATGACCACTCACAGAGAAAATTTTTCTCTGTAAAACATTTTGAATATTGTTGTTTTCCTCCTTTTTCCTTTCATAAGCACTGCAGGCCAGCAAGCTTTTTCTTGAACAAACGAAAAAAGTAAGCTTTTTATATAAACATTTCTTCCTATTCCTCCATAGAAAGCTACAGCTTCTCGTTAATAAGTTGGTCTTGATGTTACTTCCCTACAAGTATTTTCCATTATATCATTCTCTGATCAAAACAATAAAACAGACATACAGTTGAAAATTCTTCCTATCAAGAACTGCAACCTGCCATCATAACCATTCCCTTTGTTTGTACTTATTTGAGTGTGTATGTGCATGCGTGCACACGCATGCGCATGTGGGTGTTACAAATAAGACTTTCCAAATTTCATGGCCCAATTTGGAAGCTTATGTCAAACTTGTTTTGCTTCATCTGTTTCAGTCAGGGTGTTATATCATTGTTTTTTCAAACATGTGGAAAGCTTAATGGAAGTCATTAACTTTTATTTTAGTTTGGCCATATTGTCATCATGGTGGGCAGATGCAGAGATGGTGTTATTCCCAAGATCCTCTTTTTGGAACACTGATGTTGTTTACATCTTCTTGATCAGAAGAGAACAATGGTTTTTACTTATTTTTAAAGCTCTGTTTGGCAAATTTAAAAGCCCCTAACAACCTTTGAAAATGTAATTAAAGATATTCCTTTTATTCTCTTAACTGTTTCAAATCCTTAACAAGTTTCTTTTTCTTTTCTAAACTACCATTTGAAACTTTTGCACTCACAACTCTATGGGTTATTGTTCAACTGAAGGAATGAAAAGAATTTCATTAGATGCGGTTTATGTTTCTTGATTAAAAATGTCACCCGAGGCTCAGCGACTTTGTTTTATGTTAAATGACTGCAGTGTGCTTTGATCATCACTTTATTAATGCTTTAATGAATATTAAAAAAAAATAAAACACTGTACTAAAAGTTAAACTCTCATATGAGGAAACCGAATCCCTTTTCCAAGAACTACAGTATTCCTTACTCAAACATTTCCTTCTAGATTAACGTTTTCTCCAATACCCCTTTAGCCTGCTGCAGACTAAGTTACAGGAAAGCACAACAATTATATTGGGATAAGACTGAAGAGAAAGCAAGAAAGAGAGCAGAGTAGCATGTTTCTATTCAAACAAATATATTCCAGGCTTACCATGCACTTGTTTGGTTTTTCTCCAGAATGAACCCTCATATGAATCAGCAGTTTGTAACGGGCATTGAAGGGTTTATATCGGCGGACACAGCCTGCCCAAAAGCAAGTGAAGTCCTCTCCTTTCCGCTGGTCAATGTGAGTCTTTTCTATGTGTCTGACCAGTTCGTCTTGTTGCTCGTAAGTGGCACTGCAGTCAATCCACCGACAGACCTGTTTGCCATTGCTGAGGTCCTGTTCATCGCCATCGCTGGGCTGAAGGGACTTTGGAGACATAGAGGCGTGTAAATGAGACAGGGTCCCTTGAGTCTGATTTAGCTGCTGGTGTAGGTGGTAAGGGGGAGGCAGCCCCTGGTGATGTCGAAAAAGATCAGCAGTGGAGGAATAATCGTCAGCTGGTTCTTGTTTTAAGAAACTCACCTTCTGAGTGCTGTGCGAGGTGTTTTGATGAGGAATGCTAGTACCATTCATCATAAGGCTGAGGCTTCCATTCTCCTCAACTTGCTGCATTTGTATCTGCTCACAGTCACTTCTGTCACATTCAGCAGAAATAGGTACAAGACACGCTGGAGGGGAGGGAATACTGCAAGGGTTTCCAGGCTGAGAGCACGACTGGGGCCGAGAGGATTTTTGAGCACTGTGATGAGTGATCTCTACAGGATGAGAGGAAATGCCAGCTGAATTAGTTCGCAGTCCATTCACACAGGTGACCAGTGACGTCTGTGATGTGCGGATGATAGCTGTAATATCAATTCCTTCAGCTGAAGAAGGCACAACAGAGATGCATCTCTTCTTCAGGTTGCTTGTTTGTAGCCTGGCTGAGTGCTGAGGGGTGCCAAGTGACAAAGGACCCAGGGAGGAGCTATGTTCATTATTAAACAAGTAGGATGAAAGCGAATTTGTAAAGCCATTATTCATTAGGTCTATTTCAGGATGCAGACTACCGGAGGCTCTCAGCTCCATCCCCTCCATAATCCTTCTATGTGTGGAAGCCTCAGACAGAACCTTATAATCACTCGGGCATTCTTGTTTAATGTGCTGAGCCGGGTGACTTCCATTCAGGCATGGAGCAGCAGAATCCACTGAGTCTTGAAACCTGGGTGACCTGTAATACAGTTTTCATTAAGCATCACTAACTACCAAAGGATTTACGATTTTTATACAAGACATAGCATTTGTTAAGCACTGGAGTATGGGAGCACTTGCTCTGCTGAATGTTGCCTGTCTAATGCAGCAATTACACTAAACAAATCTGAAATGCTTCCTCTACAACACTACTAAAGGCAGCATCATTTTACATGGAATTAATTTTACACAGTGAGTTACACACAGAACAGACAATCTTCTCTCTACTGCTATGGGCAGTTCATCAATCATGATCTAGTTTTTCAATGCAAAATAGACCAGGCAAAACAATAGTTGAGAATTAAGTTTGAGAGCTTTGGACGTTTTTGAATTATTCAAACATCAGCATTTTCCTCAGAGCACACCGGGAAAATGCCTTGGCATCCTTTTCCACACAAATAAAAAAAAGGCTTGCTGAGCTTTGCTCACATGTCAGAGAGATCCTTCCTTTTGCTAAAATAAGAAAGGAGCAAGATCAGTGGGGAAAAAACAAATACAAAGAAAGAATAACTCGCTTTCAACCAGTGGTCCAGAGTTGATGAGAGATCAGCTGAGTATTTATGTCTAAGAGATCTACAAAAGATAACTAAGAAAAGTTCACAACTGGTAGATTTAAACTGTCAGTCTATGTATTCCTGTTTTTCATATTAAAGTCTACATGGGTCTGCAAATCCAAGGAAGATTGTTTTACAGAAGTGACTTTTAATCTTTTTTTGATGTGTACTGAATCCAATCACTCAGGAAGCAGAACCTTGAAGAACCCCAAAGAGACATTTCAGAAAAACACTGCATTTAGGAAACCTTTCTTCCTAACATTTTCCTCCAAGCAGTTAGCAATTGGTTTATGCCTTAAAATAAAACACTTTATCCCAGCTATAAACATTTACTGTAGATGATCGAACTGTGCGATTTGTCTTAGGACCAGCGTGTGCTCCTTACACATCCCTAAAGCACAGTAGGGTTTAACCTATGGCTTCATCATCCAGCAACGTGCCAGACCAGGGAAACAGTACATCTGTGTGCGAGACAGCTGTACCTGAACTAATAAAGCCTCCAGAGAGGTGCTCCATGGCTCTTATGTTGATATGCTCCACTTACATGAATGGTACACTTTTTTGATGTTAGCATCACAAAAGGTGAAGAAAACCTGGCCATTGGTTACTTGTGTGTGGCACCACAGCCAAGACAAATCTGACACATTTTAACACATATACATAAGGTATTTTAGACATATACAGACATATAACCGTTAAGCTGCTGAACAAAGCGCATTTGTTTTATGACTTAGATTGTTTTATCACTATTATTTCCATTAATCCACCACTAAGATGGGAAGCTGAGACAACTTCTAACATTTCCTTGGTAACAGCTCCCAAAGAACTACCAATTGGGAAAAAAAAAAAAACAAAACAAACACAAACAACTTCCTTCCCATGAAATTAAGGATTTCAGAAAATGACACCTGCCTGAGGCACAGAACTGGCAATACTGCATTCACTAGTGACAGTGTGCAGCAGCCAGTAGGGCTTGATATAAAAAAAAAATCTTCAAGGTCAAGAAGGAAGTTAAATTCCCATTCATTGGTACAGAATAATCACATCTTGCATTTACCACCAGAATTTTAAAAATACTACATTTTAAAATTTCAGAGGTTTCCATAATCCATTAGTTATAATTTCTCCCTTTAGGTTTGTACAGTTGGTCTCAGGGTAAACTTAAAACACCTGGTTTTGCAGCTGGTAAATCTAAAACAAAACAAAAACAAACAAAAACCAAACACAACAAAAACCTAACACAACCCCCCCCACGACCAACACCCAACAGTATTCATACATTATTTTTTAACATTTACAGAACCATATGTCTGTAAAATATGTGGCAAAAGCATAAAAACCTTTACTGTACATATTTGGGAAACCCTGCCCTGCTTGCTTGTAGCTTCACTGTTCAGTAGAAGGTGTGCTGTTCTAAACTCATTCTGAGAAAGGTCTTACAGCATACCATGCCAGGCACAATATTTCCTATTACTTAGTTTCTTCTGTAGAAGAACTCTTCTAAATAATTCAGTTTATATCATAGTTTAGTGGTCCCAAAGGCCCAGGCTAAAGTAAACGTATTTGTTACATCATACAAAGCTAACCCAAGCCTTACATTTCAGTTTGTGATAATTGGTGTCATATTATTAAGCTTTACATAAGCTCCCATCTTGCCAGAAATCCATGTGAGGAGTTCAAGCTGGAGTCAGTGTGGTACCTGCATGATGAATACAAACATTCCTGTCCTGAGAAATATTTCATTCCCAAAACTCCCAGCAACATAGATCTGTATTTCCAGCACAAGATCTTACTCAGAGTCAGGACTCTATTGCTGTGATGCCGCAGTGCGGAACATGAGACACACAAAGGAGGGGAGTTTTGAACCAAAAGGCAAGCTGAAATACCTTATTTCAAAAGCAAACTATATGAAGGCACTGAATTCATGCTTCTCATTGCCACAGCCTTGTCTTATCCAAGCTCTGTCTACATAATGCTACGCACAGGCTGTTTGTGCAGATCCAAAGCAAGTCTCTTCTGCAAGCTACACTTTCCTCTGTGGCACTGTATACTTACATACATTCTGTACTCTACGCTAGTGAACTCTGCTGGGAGAATTCAGCATTCTTTCAATTTCCCAAGTTTGAGTGTTGGCATACTTAATGTCAAGGCTGGATTACTGCAAACTTTCTGTATTCCTGGCAGAATTTTGCCAACACTGTTCTCAGCAAAGCCCTGCTGTTCCTCCCAGTCCTGAAGGATGGAGAGAGAAGGGGTACAGAGACAAAACTGATGTGGGAGAGAGACAAGGTGTCTGGCATCCAACTTGCTGGGTGGTTCCTCTTATACCCATTTGCTCCTGTACTGGCATCTTGCTGTTACAGGAAAGGATCAGATTTCAGGCAGGTACACACAGGCAGTGCTGGCCATAGGGGTTTCATAATCCCTGGACAGCAGTGAAATATAAATGTGTATGAAACAAACAACAAAGAGAAGAGCGAGAAGCACAAAGGATAGCAGGACAGGGTAAAGAGCACTGTGTGGACACACGGATCAGCCTGAGCAGCCCTGGGGGCTTCCAGATGGAGAGAGTGGGGTCAGCAGGAGAATATACCCCACAACCTCTCTTCACAGGAGCATCCATGTACCAAGGACAAATAGTCTGAGGCAACAGAGCTGCTGCTTAAGCACATGAAAGCTGAGTGTAAGGCCTTTGAAGAGTAACAGCAGCCTCTCAGAGGATACTAAGGCAGTGTTTCCAAAGAAACTCCCTTACGTGGTAATTGGAGCCAAAGCGCAAGGCCAGTAGCACAATGCCAGAAGTACTGCAGTTACCAGCTACCCTCAGAGGAAAAGACAACTGTATCCAAAATCTCCAGACTATTTACAAAACATACATGCCTTCAGTTGCCACTGTAAATGTGTAATCAGTGATAACTGACAGTTTGAAGAAGCTGGTGGGGATTGTTCTGCTGCACATCCAGGGACTCTTTGCAACACTGACTGCTCTGGTGTCTTCCCCGGGTTTTATACGCCGAGCACTGAGCACAGTGTGGGCGGGTTAGCTGTTTCTGATAATGGATTATTTGACGAAAGGCCAACATTAGTTATGTGCTGTCTCCAATTGTGGTAAAGAAGGTATTAGGACTTTTCCAATCCCACACACATTGCATTCACAGATAGCGTGTAGCAGCAATCATATTGCACAACCTAAAACCTATTAACCGAGTGGGGAGAAGAGGTCAGGAAGAAGAGGGATCGTGATTCTTGGATTGAGGCAGTCATCTCTAGAAGACAGTTTCTGAGAGAAAGTGATTCAGGGGGAAGCTGAAGGGATAACAAGTTTCAGCACACTGAGGGAAGAAAAGAAAAAGCTGATCATAACCCCAAATCCTGAGGGAGATTTTGGATTGCTAGGGGAGGTGCTGTCTGGTTTGTTTGGATTTTCCTTGGACTTTGCATATCCTAGAAATGCAGAGTGGTTCAAAGCTCAACCCAGAGAGGTTGTTTGAATTTATATCTCCCTTTAGTTCCGTGCTGGCCACTAGAGCTGGACAGAACAACCAAATAGAGTTTGCCCTGATGTCTGTGTGCTCCAAAATCCGTCCATTCCAGCCCTATTTCTCTCATCTATTTTCTAATGAAGGCTGAAATCTGAAGAGACATCGAGCACCCTTGGCTCCCACTGGCTTCACTGAAACCTGATGGGCATCCACCCCCACATCAGCACTGTTCTGTTTTCAGATCTTCAAGGAAAGTGTATGTTTTTTCTTACTTGCTTGTCAAGAACCTTCAGCATCACAAACACCATGAAAAGAAGTCATCCCAACTGCTGTCTACCTTCTCCCACATGCCAAGGTTTTGTACCTCATGTGTACCGTGAGTAGTACAGTGACAAAATTAGACACTGTGTCTATGAGGTCCATAGAGGCATTGTGTCTACGAGGGCTGGGCATTGGCTTTACCTTGTAAATCCCATGCAGACAAAAATAGTGTTAGCCAGGTGGACACGCAAGCAGAGCATGATCAGCAGGACATACAACAACCCATAAAGGAATGGAAGAGTCCTTCAAGACATTCGCCAAACATTTCCAAACTGTTGCTTAGAAGTATTAATAGAAGAGCCTCAAAGCTTTAGACCATGCTACAAAGCAAAGAGGAGGGAATCAGGCCTATCACCTGCTCCTTTCTCATGTTCTGCAGCAGATAATCCTTTATGCTGTTCTGGGAATCCTCTTCCAAATGGGGGCTGAAAGGGGTTCATATTTCTGAGGGTGGGTACTGGGATTCCCAGCATGCAAGTATCTGTCATTTTCTCATTATAGATTTTACAAAAAGGTTCAAAAAGATCTAAGCAGAGTACTCTCTTCCTCCTTTTGTTTGGTCCTGCCCTAATTATCTTTGTTTCATAATTGTCCTCACTGACAGAATGACAAAAGGTTGATAACTGCCAGTCTCATACTGAGCCATAAAGAAGTCAGGAGGGAGCAGACTTACACCCAGCTGCAACACCATCTACAAATCTTTGTAGTGATAGCAGAATATTTTGTTGTGTGGCATGGATATTATTTATCATTTACAAATGAACAAACAAACAGCTCTTTCCACTTGCTTGCCATATTGATGTGCCGCCTCCTCCTGAAAACACAGATGTTTTTACCCCACCAGTAAATGGAAAAGGGGAAACAAGACATAAATATTTATAATAAAATCAGAAACAGTCAGATTTCCACAACCAAGCTATAGGCCATATTTCCACTTGCTGTGACTATGGAAATTCGGGCTTGATAGTTCCATGCACAGCGTGCCAATTATTCCAAGCATCTAAGATAAAGGCTGCAACTTTTTTGAGGTTTTTGCTTTCTACAGCTCTTCAAAAAGGTCAAGATTATTCCGTATTATATCCCCTGCCAAAAAGCAGCATAATTAAAATAGATGGACAGATTTTAATTTGTAGCAGGTTTCTATTCACAACGGATGTCTGTTTAGGGTACTTGTTTAAAATCTGGTAATGTTAAATTTGTAACAACAACAAAAAAATAATGGAGTTCAGTGTTTTCATATAATTAATTTATAGCAAATGCTTAAATAGAGATTCTGTTCATAGCATATCCAACTACAGTGTATATATCAAAACCATGGACCAAATTTTCACATTACTGCCTTAAAAGCAAATACCAAGGATGTCGCTGTATGGGAACCTTGAAAATACTTCAATTAAAGGAAATGCTGTAGAAATAGAAGTGGTTTGATGGTGGTATGCCAAATTGCCATATGGGAGACATTGGTTTGGGAGCAAGTATCATCCCTAACTTCCAGGCTGCAGTTTGGAAACAACATGGCATTGGGGTGCAGTGTGGAGGCAAGCCTGACCCTGCTTAAGCCCCTGGCAAAACTCTCATTGACTTCTGAGCATGCTAGAAGGGTCCCCACAGAGAAGCTGTATTTAAACCTCAGTGCAGGGAGGCTGTGGCTGCACAAACAGCGACTCCTCCAGGCACTGCTTGGCAGAGCTGTCTGTGCACACGTGCATGCCCACGCAGTGCAAACCTGCAAATGAGCAGTGCTGTTAAATGAGCATCCAAAGGACTTCCAAAACGAAGAAAAAGCCAAAAATACAGCTCCCACAGATGCTACTGGGAAATATTTTCAGCAAAGAAGCACTCCAAGAGCAATGTAAATCAAGCCATAAAATTTGAAGTGATACCTTATATCCGAGTGTGTCAAGTTGAGCTGACCAACATGGAGCAGTCTCTCACAGGACAGTGGGTGGTCTCGCATCAGGGAGTTTCCTGTGTGGATGAACAGACTTTGTCTGCAGACAGGTACTGAGCTACTTGTCATCTCCATGTCCATCATGTTCTTCTTCTCAGAGGTCAAATTACAATGATTGTGGCCACCATTCACTGTAACAAAAAAAAACCCCACAAAACACACAAACATGAGCCTTTGACTAAGAACCCTCTACAGTGACTACTGCTTTGCATACTCATCTTCAATCTCCTTGCAAAATTCTTCTAAATGATGTGGCAGTAGAAAGGAAACGTTTCACATGGAAGCAAAAAGTAATTGCAAAGGAATTTGGATCTGTGAACTATGGTTATTTCTCATTTTAAGTTTTGTGACTATTTTACACTTTGCAATCTAACTCAAAAAAACTTAGTCTGATAGATTGCCTTCCTTCTGTGTATTTTTATGGTAGAGTCTTGTCTGTGTTAGATTTTGGAGAGGGATATTTTATTTTCAGGGAGAGAAACTCTGAAAACAGTGACGTAAGTCAAGCTTTTCTTTGCAGACAATTATCTCTGTGATTATGACTTTAGATGGGCATGTTTCTACTTTACTGCCAGGTCAACAGTGTGAAAAAATGAAACTAATTTTGTTTCAATGTATGCATTTAACTATATTTTCCAAGTAAGCTATTATTACAAATGTTGATAATAATATATTCTGCTGTAGTGAATATTACATTTTACCAGACTTGGAAAAAGAAACTAAAGCTACAGCAATATTCTTCAGAAATACATATATAACTACAAATGATAATCCAGCTAAAAAGAGAGGACAAAGGGGGAATTGAGAATTTAGATTGTATTGGTCAAATGCTAGCAATTCCATTTAATTTAAAGCATAGTAGTTGGGATTTTTACCTCTAGTCAACTAACCAAATACTCAAAGATAAGCACATATAAAAAGTACTTGTAAGAAGTTTAGTCTTCAGAGACTAGCTAAAAAAGTCAAAATGGCCATTTACCATTATTTTCACTACCAGAAACAAATCATGCTTTTAAAATACATCTCCCTCTGTTTTGTTTTGGTTTGTTTTTCATGGAGATAAAATGTAACAGTGTCAGATACTAACGGCAAACATATTTCTGTAGTTTTCATACAGAGCCCAGAAAATCACTCCTTCACCCTTGTACCCAATGCTCAAAGTGATGGGTTCTATAGAGTTGGACCACACTGTAGTTGGTCCATTCTCTACAGAGTGTTGTACATTACACCCAGATCATATATATTATGACATAATTAAGCAGACATCACAGTTAATTATATTTTCATGATATAAGGGTAAGTAAAATCCTACTTGTGAAGTTTTGCAATCACTGCAGTTTTGTTACATCGTTTATGAAGTTCCAATCAACGACTGTGCTCAGTCACTGCTTCAGCACAGCTCCTCAGAGCACAGGCACCCTTGACAGACATGACCCTCGTTTCCTCTCAGAGATAGTTGCTACCCCTCTAGCTAATGAAAGGCAAGCAGGAGAGCCTGAGCTGTTGTAGAACTCTATAATGACAGTCAATGAATGCTTTGAAAGCAATGAGAATCACATTTAGATTTTTGGTGAGTATAAATGAGAAGAAACAGGTGACAGGGGAAAGCAGAAAAAGTCTCTGGTAACTGGTGAAATTGTGAAAAGGATCGCAGCACAAAAGTCCATTCTCCTCCACTGGCTGGGCTCCACAGCCTCCCCATCGTGCTCCCCGGCACCATTGTAATAGGGAAGACCATGGCAGATAAAGACGTAGTCCAGGCAAACATCCAGACTCAGAGAAAAGAGTGGATACATGTGACACCCAAATTACAAGTCCCATGAGGCATCATTGTGACATTTCCAGAATAGAATTCCCTGTTTCCAGAGAAAAGTTCTCAGCGTTTGGCTGATGCGTTACATTTCTTGACCATTTATTTATTTGATTTTTATTTTTTTAAGAAGTCAGAATTTTCAAAATTGGAAAAACAATACCGGGTTTTTTCCTATCCAGCTCCATCACAATGCCAAGGTGTGTGACAAGTCTTACGAAGTGTAAGCCAGCATTATTTTATATAAAGAAAAAGCCCTTTTAAGATTTTTAGGCATGACACGAGATTTTAAAGATAAACCAATTTGTATTTAAGCTATGTGAAATGGACTATTAGCCTTCTTCATGGTAAATACATATATTCCAGTTATTTCAGATTTATATGCAGAGTTCACTGAATTTAAAGATACTCCGTGATTGTTCTGAATGACTCTGAAGAGACCAAGAAGCTGTACAGAAATGCAGCATCCTTTGCCCTGCACAGGGCAGTCATTTGTAATCGGTGGTTTTGCAACAAGGCATTTGAGAAGATCACTTTGGATGCCTTTCAGCCTATAGTGGGTGTTTGTGACCATTAGCTCTGCCCTGCTTGTAATTACAGCATAAATGATCGTTACATCCTCTCGAGTCCACAGCTCCATCAAGCGTTATTCCATTCCTATTTTAGCTTTATCCCATCATAACTTATCCTACTTCAGGGGAAATATCTGCCTTAGCAAGATGGCATAATAAAACTTGTGGTTGTTAATTAGGATACATGAATCACATTTAAAGGGTATCTAAATACACTGTCGAACACTGATGAAAGAAGTTTTGTGCATTTTTAAAGGCCACACCATCAAGAGAAGTTGGTAAATCACTCGTACCTACAATATCCAACTCATGGTTCCTCACTTTTTCAATCAGTAATGTTACCTGAAATAGATTCAAGATTTATCTTCCCTCCAAAATACTGTGGATTCTCTTAAAACATGTAAGATTTATACTGGATCCGTAATAAAAACATTTCCTTTCTTTAATTCCCCGAATTATACAATGCTGAAATTCATTAGGGCTTTCTAAATAAGCATTTTATCTATTTTATCATACTATCAAAACACAGAAACTTGAAGCTTCCACCAAAGTTCAGCAGTACCAACTGTAGCCCACACTGATACCTATTTGTGTGAAGATGGAGATTTCCTGTAATAACATGAACATCATCCCTGTGCTGTCAAAAACCATTATCTTCTCTTGTAGCTGTCAAATCAGAAAATACGTTTTCTCCTTGCAAAGGAACAGAACACTTACGCTAAAACTGTGAAATTATGTGTATTTCGGCCAATCCACCCTACATTTGCTTTCACAAAGTACCTTGCAGATTTATTAACAAGAGCTAAAAATTTCTTGCACAACAGTGCTTTCAGTGAAGTCACACTTGCATCAAAGCCCTCTGAAATGTGCCCACCACATGGGAGTTGGAACAATGATGGAAAAGGAACAACACCAGCAACTCACTTCCCCCACCCCGCAACTAAAACAAGAATCAAGAGATTGTCTCTGACCACAGACAACTAGAACCTACATTCAACTCCTCAAGTACACGTGGAAGCAGATTCATTGCCTCTGAAAAAAAAAAAAAAAAGGAAAAAAATAGTCTGGTTTACACCAGTGTAACTGAGAACAGAATCTGGCCCTTTGACAACTGGCACACGCAAGATTTAAGCATTTTCCATGTCTGGAACTAGATCTCTTTTTTTCACTGGTATCGAGGGGCCTTTAACCTACATACTGTAACTTACCACTAACAGACAAAAAGAGCACATACTCCCTGCCTTATACCAGAGGGTTCACCCTCCTTTCAGCAGAACCATAGCTATTTCATAAATCCATATAAAAAACTAATCCTAATTTACAGAGAGTAAATCTAATAAAAGCAGAATGTTTTCCAGAAGGAACTAATGGAAGTGGAATCCATCAAGGTAACTTTTGTCTTTCTCTTTTTCTGTCTTGCAGTTTTGATTTATATCTTCACGTTTAAATGCTCGTGAAGGGAAAAGAAGATACAATGTGCAAAGGCTTCAATCAGGCAATTCCTTCCATATGAGTAATCAAGTTAGTTCAGTTCTGGATATCTTGCTTCTTTCATTCTGGGGTAACTGACTTTGGGGGAGTTTTTTTTCTTCATTTATGCCCGATTAAGTAATGTGAGAATTGGTCCCATTAATTGCGATGGGGCTCCACACCTCAGAAAGGGCTCAAATCAGTCAGGACCTGCAGAGCCAGCCCTACATTTCTTGCTAGGGCTAACTTCTCCAGGGAAACGGAACATCTCCTCACACAAAGGGAAACCTGTCTGTGTAAAAATGAGATCAACATTTAAAACAACCCTACTACAGGGCAATAGCTCTCTTCACTGGGGAACATCTTGTTTACCACTCAGGAAGACTTCACTCTTCCTGATAAAATTAGCTATTAAGACTACAAAGATAAGAACAAGAACTTACAAAAGGGTAATTATTCAACAATAAACACATGTTGCAGTGCTTTGGAGTTTACCTAATTAAGGCCAATGAACAAATAACTGAAATTATGTATAATTGAAATGACTCACATTCAAAATAGAGATAGATTTGAAGTATTTGCCTAACATACTTAGATATCTCCAGAGCATTGTGGGTTTTGTGGCAAAGACCAAACTAGGCCATTTGCTTTTTTTTCTAGCTGCTTCATTCTTTTTAATTACTTTTCTAAAAAAAAAAAAAAAAGAAAAAAAGAGCCATTCTTGGGTTTGTTTGGATGTGATGTCCAAAATTTACCACGACAACACTGAGAAATGGAACGCTGTTACTGGCAGCTGGATGAGTCACGTGAGACAACTGAAAGACCAAACAGTACCAGATTTTCTCAAACAAGTGAAAATGATCCATGCTGGAAGAGGCCATTAAAGCCCTCCACTGAGAGAAAACTATTAACTCAAAAGGTGCCAACATAGCAAAGCCATGCATCATAGGGAAGGTACTGTACCCATGCTAAGCATCCCATTCTGCATAACTAGCACTGAATAATCTCCATTACTGTGTGGCTGGAGCGATTGCCGCAACTCCTACAGAGTCAGTAATTGAAAAGCGTCAAGATAAGTGTATAGCGCTATGCTGCCTGCCTGAAGGCTCTAATGAATGGAGTGCTTCAAAACACAGAATCTTCACAATTATTTATGAACATACAGCATTTTTGACATTTTCAAAAACAACAACAAAATCAACACTTCCATAAACTATTTTATGCCTGTTATGCCATTCTCTATTGTGAATGGGAGGACTTGTCTTAATCCTGCAACATCAAGCCTCAGGGACAGAAAATTAGTATAAAAGGCCAGAAAACATATACCACAGTTGTTCTTACACCTCCTACAAAACAAGCCTGTGTGATTATGGAGATCATTTCCTACGCCTTGTGAAAAAACACGCTTTTACCTTCCGTTTCAGGGAACCATTATTAAAAGGGATAAGAGTTTGGGTCTACATTTTTCTGTTATGGACACAGCTTAAGAGAAGGAAAACACACTAGAAGTAAGTTGGTGTGATTAGGCATGTATGACATTACAGTCTTAAGATGACCTTACCCAAATGTAATGTTATTTTCACTCAGATCTTCAAGCTCCTAACAAGATATCCTAAACACAGACTTCTAGATCTTGGCCTGGAGGCCCAAAAGAGGGAATGTCAAGATGTCTTATTGACATCTTTGCAGTCATTTGCACCATCTGGTACACAACAAACCTCAAGACATTTGGGCTTCTCACCACTTGAAAGAGGAAAGTTCTGCACTTTAAGAGACCTTTGCAATAATTTCCAATTCAGCACAAAACTTCCAATAACATTTGACTATGAAAAATTATCTTCTTCAAATCACACAAACATGATGTGGTCCCAGATTGTCCGACCATGACTCTTTATGTAGGTAAATGTATAATCTCACAAAGCTTTGAAAACTCTTAGCTTTATCACAAGGTAAGTTTTACCGTGTGTATTTCGGAAGTTCTCTCTGTGTTTCGATTTAATTTCTGTGTGATATCAATACTGTGCACAACTAAGTTTCTTTTCTGAAGTAGATGGAGGCAAGAAGCTCCTTAGAGCTGAATAGCCCCAGAGCAGTGCACTAAGGTGCAGAATTCTTTCCTTGTTCCATGAACTGAGTCATCTTTGATGTACACGCAGCAAATGCAGGATCTGAATTGTGGTGCCGAGGAAACAACTACATAGCGACTACCAAACAAAACTGTTCAAACTCACAAAGGAAGGCAACAATTCTTTCTCAAAGGCATCAAGACAAGAGATCTCCAAGTCTCTTTCATTTTCTTTGTCCTTACCTGAGAAGCGAAGTGGTTAACAATAATAGCACTACTGCATTCAGGAGTTCATATCTCAAAGATGAACAAAGCAGGTCACACCACATTCCAGGTTCACCCTAGATCTCTGTATCTGTTACAATCTGTTCACATTTTAAGGCTTGTTTCATACAGCTGATAGAGACTTGGCTTCGCTTTCTATAATGCTTGTACAACTATCTTAATAAAAACACACTGAGAGCCAGAAGGTCCTTTACTACAGAGCAGACCACGCTGCAGAGTCAGAGTCTGGTGAAGCCTCCATTTGTGCTACATTTGTGTATCAGAACAGAGGTGACAGACTCTCTGCCTATTTGAAAATGGATACAGGTGATATGAATCTACAAAAAATGAGGGTTAAAAGCAGCAGCATTCAACATGATTAGAATGAAACAGAAGGATCTCGTTCCTCCAAGCTGTTTTGAACCATCCTATAAAATCCTATAACAGAAAAACTTACTTTACTTCCACAATGATGTATGAGTGAAGACAGAAGGGCTAAGGAAACTCTTGTAAACAAAAACAACCAGGCTAGTGAAATAAATTGTGGATTATCAATCTTAAAAACCTGTGAAAGATAAATATAACCCATGTGTATCTTTCTAACAGATTCTGGACCCTAAGGGTTGGCTACATCTATATTTATTATTTCATGTTCAATTTATTTTTAAAACAATTCATTTGGATTGCATTTTATTTCTGTTCTGTGGAATTTGTTTTCACAGACTACGCACAGTATTTTAAAATAGAGTGAATCAGTAGGGTTGGCATTACCGAATAAAGAAGCATGGTTAATTTCATATCAGTCTAACTTAAAACTATTTGAAAACATTTCAGTGGTTTGGAGATCTGTAATCTCTTTACCTTTGAGCATGTGGGTAGATAAGGCTCCCATATTTGACTTCTTCATGATATTTTAACACAGTAACAATACATTACGTCTTTCACTGCTAAAATGGCTTGCAATGTTAGGTAGTTTAGATTTCCAGCAAAGAACTTCACAACACTTTTTGAAGTTAGCAAGTATGGCCAAGATTCAGGAAAACACATGCCATGTGCTCAGGTTCCAGTGGCTTCACAGACTTAGTTATGTTCTGAGTTAGGCTCTAGACGTGTAAGAACATAACCATTTTAGGCAGCAGTGAACTGATTGTCAGAGAAATAATATAGCTGTCTACGATCACAAGGAGTCTTTCATTTCACTACACTCAGGTTTGGAACGCAACATTTTTGGCTTCCTATTTGCATCTCAGACCTCTAAATTATGCCCCCAAACAGAGCTGAGAGTAGACTGAAAATGACCACTGCTCTCTTTTGTGGCAATCAGGACAAAACCTCTTGCAGCCTGATGAAACACAGGTCTTGTCATTACATTTATTGTTAAAGAGTCTCCTCAGCTTGGAATCACCTTTTGCCTGTTGCCAGGCAATCTGAAAAATATTGTTCTCAGCACATCTGGCCTTTTTTGTGGTCAGTTACCCTTTCTTGCTGCTTGGATTTTAGTAACAGGGGAAAAGACATTAAAATAAATGTTTTAGGAAAACATAAAGCTCAACAAACATTATTTTAATTAAAAGGAAACCCTAAAACCCTCCTAATGGGCACTTGGAGAATATAAGCTCAATGTAATGAAATTCAATGTATTTCTTTTTCTTTTTTTTTAAGACCGTGTTTGGAATACGTTTCATTCTCAGTATTTCTGAAAGGTAGGATACATCATTATGATTCTCCTTGCCCTACCAAACACCGGAGAATAGGGGTGTCTCTGACACCTTATGAGTAAACATATTCAAAGGAGATGCAAATACAGTCACTGGCCCCATTTTCCTTTCCCACTTCTCCACTCATCTCCACTTCCCTTTCATTCCTAAGCTCAGTTTGAAACCATCTCTTCCACTGACAACTTCAACCCTCTCCTACCTGTGCCTTACCCTCCGTTACAGGCTCCAGGACGCCACAGATGCAGGACCACTGCCCCACTGGACAAACCTGGCCCTACCAAATCCACTGTACAGTTTAGACACACAAGTTTTAAACCCAGGTGAAGCTGGTCACACTGTCTGGGCACCAGACGACTGAATTTTTCAATGTAACCAACACACATAACACAGCTGCTGTCAATCTACCTGCTATAAAATCCCTGCTCTCACATGAGACTGATGAACAACCTGTGCTCCCAGAGACCAGCTGAATCAATCCACACCCACTAAATAAATGCCATTGTGCATATTGGTGCAAGGCACAAGCCAACTCTATGCCATTTGTGGTTACATATACACTCACCTGCTCCTGTCCCCTTTGGTTTGTCTTTTTTATTGCTCTAAATGGACACCACCAGGGCTTTCACAGCACCCTGTAGTTAGATGGGGCCTGTATGTTAAAAGAACTCCAGAGTGACATTTTCAAGACAGAAGTTCACACATTTTACGATGAGGGTACCTGAGTTGTTCCTATTGTAAATGTGCTTTCATCATTTATTATATGACTCCATTGACAAGACAAGATCTTTCTATACATGCACAGTTTGAGAAAATCTATTCCTTTTGTTTTTTTTCCTCTAAGTCATTTAGTTCACTAATATCCAAAGCATGTCTACTATGAACTGCATGTGAGGTATTGCTTTACCATCTACTCATTAAATCCTGAACTTTTAAACTCCCAGATCTCCTCTCCCCTATACTTTCCTTAGTCCATTTAGTATCTGTTCTCCATGGAAATTCTAGTCAGAGGACGACATAAAGACGTCATGGGGGTATATGCTCTCTCAAACATTTGAAACACAAGGATGCGCAGGGACTGAAAGCTGGGGGTTTGCCATATGGCACCTTGCATGTGTCTTGTGTAAACATAAATGTCTCTACTTCCCAAGAAGGAATTTTATGTCTGCCTGGCTCAGTAGTACACTAAATATATTTTAAAAGGAAAAAATCCACCGCCCAACAGAGCACAACCAAAACTACTTCCATTAAGATGCTGGGCTCAACGATTTGGAAGCCTGGAAGTGTCACCAAGTCAGTAAAAGCCACAGAAGCTAACTGCTACACAGACAGAATCAGCGTAGATCACACAGGGTTATGCAGAAATGGTAAACTTTAAACAAAGGGGTAAGCTCATAACTAAAAAGGATTTTGCTCCTTTCAGTACAAGCTAGACAGAGGAAAAGATCTGGTGGGATGCAGATGCACAATGTCTAGTCATAGGGACTTCATTCTGGAAACCAGTCTACTCACAGTCAAAAGAGACAGAAAATGACTCATAATAGGAATAAAAATGCACTGGGAGTCTAGAAAGAACTTGCCATATTGCTGTGTGATAGGAATGCTCCAATATGTAAAGGGAAGACAAATGGAGGGAGGCCAGTAAACCTGCACTGCACAGCAGCATGCAGCTATGAGTTGTCTTTCATTTGCTGGCCCTCCAAAAACTGTTCATTAAGCTCCTTTCCTGTGAGAGGGTTCATGAGTCTCTCCTCTCTACTGATATCTTTGCTCCAAGCTCACTTGCTAAAGGAGCTTGTTCCAGGCATTTTTTTTCCTGGTTCTTTACATATTAGAGTGATGAAAAACTACAGCAAAAATGCACTTGATTGCTGAAGACTACACATTATCCTAACACAACAGTGATTTCTCCATTCTATTATTAAAAAGTAGACAACTTCACATATACAGCTTCCAGCTAGACGCACTGCAGGTCTCTCACACTCACCAAGTAACCTAGATCTCAAATCGCTACTTTGTGGTCTTGTGTGAAATTATTTTTTACAATGAAAACTCAAACTGCTACCACAAACAAGCAACCATTTCACATACAGAGTCTCCTTGATCATTTAACACTTGATGCCTAATACAGTAATGGCTTCTTTGCAGCTTAGAATTAACACTGCCAGAAAGAAAATCCAAGACAAAGTTTCCCCAATATATGCTGGAAAGAGCAACAGCCTGTCCCTGCTACTTTTCATTTGCTGTTTTCATTGTTTGACATTTCTTTCTGCCAGGATTTTGGCATTATTTCAAAGATTGATTTGAAATACATTTAACACCAAGTGACTTGCAATGTTGTTTTCTATTTTACCAGAACCATGCTTGGGACCAATTCTATTTAAGTAGAATTTACCCTTCTCTACCCACTGCCAGAGAATGAGCCTTTTGCAGGCTCTCCACAACAGAGTGTACTTCTCCCTAACTGTATGCAACCCTGAGAACAGCAGTTATCTATAACTGCAGTATTGGGATTGTAGGTATACGCAGTGCTCCTTAAACATGCACCTTAATGTTACCACCAGCAAGAATAATCCAGGGAAAGTCAGTGCCAAACATAGGAGTTATTGGTGCAATAAATACCTATCTGCCATGCAACAAAGGAAGAAGAAAAACTCTATGACTTAAATATAACTAGTTCAGGTGTCTATCCAAAATGGCGCAGCTTCAGACAACAACTGGGACAACTGAACATCTTGACTGTATCTGTCTCTTCAGAAAGTCAGATTCTGGTGATAACCATTCCACATTCACCATCACCTGTTGTGCTGTGGGTATTTTTTTAGCAGACTCTGGGACAGGGTAAGAATAAGGCTACTGTAGAATCTGCTGAGAAGGTGTAAAGGCACAAGGAGGAAGAAAACCAGAGACAGGATGATGCAGAAAGATGAAAGGGTACAAGGGCTGCTACAAAAAGGGAAAATGATCTCACTGAATGGTGCTGGTTTACATAAACACTGAATAAACAACAATTAGAAGTTTAGCTTCTGCTAAAAGCCCTCTGTGAACCTTCCAGTGATGACAGTGGGCAGTTGCTATTGATTAAGAGGTACACGGAGTACTCTACTTTTATTTGGCATTGCTGCCTTCTACATCCTTCTGTGAACAGTATCTGCATTTTCCACGCAAGTAATGAGAATAAGGTATCTCAGTGATTACATGAAGCTAGATATTCCAGTGAAGAAAGAGATACGTAAGTGTCATAGTGATCATCAGAAGCCCTTTACTCTGATACACAGATTATGCACCCACAGAAAACCAGGCTGAAAGCATCTTCAGAAGGTGATTTACTCTACCCTGTCTCCCCATAGGGTAATTCAATCTCACAAATTTAAGGTGGTGTTTGCCAATCTGCCCTTTACAACCTCCAGCAATTCCCCAGCATTCCCAGCAACCTATTCAGCTGTTTCACTTGACTTAGACGTTTTTTCTTAATGCCTAACATAAAATCCCTCAGCACAACCTAGCCTGTTACATTTTGTTCTGTCCAAACTGGACATGGAGAAGAGTCTGTTCTCTTGCCCTCCATAGCAACCTTTTATGTCTGTGAAAGTTGTCTCCACTCAGTCTTCTCCCTTGCCAGTGTCACACAGCCCTCTTTTTTTTTTCTCATAAATTATGTTTCCTAGAGCTCTGATCTCTTCCCTCTGTCTCTCTTCTGAACTCTTGCCAGCAGACACTTCTTTGTCCTTTATGCTACCTTTTTTCCTCTGCATTTTACACTATCACATCCTGTTCTTTGCAGATGGAAGCAGGTACACGCTTCCTTCACTGTGAGTCAGCAAAGAAGCAGAACAATGGCAGGCAGACCCAGCAGCTCAATCTCATATTTTTTCTTGGATGGATAAGACACAGAATAATGAGGCTAATGAAGCTTTAGTATGACCCAGTGTTCCTGTTGGTTCTTACTTCTGCATTAAACTGCCCTCTGAAAAATGCCTAGAAATCTCAGTATAGAACTTACCAAATGAATCCATGCAGAGGTAATGGTTGCTACACCAAGGCCCCATCACTCCATAATTCAGCTTAACAGCATAAAACACTAAGCAAAAACTCTCAGGAAAGTGCACATACTTGCACACTGTCCAGATTCCAGTGTTACGGCATTCCAAAACTCTGATTACAGCTGACTCTTTGGATTTACAGCACTTTTTCTGCTGACCATCCCTGCCATCAAGAATACATGAAGGGCATGAAATCATTCTAACATGCTGATCTAATTGATGCAATGAAACTGAGAGTAACTCATTAATCATGTTGTCTCTGTGTCCAGATCTGTTCTTTTCTGGTTGTCAATCAGGAGTCACTGCCATAGCCAGTGAAATAACAGTACTGCAAAACGAGAAGGTGCAAGATCACACCTATGAAGTCTTCTAGAACTGAGTATCTAAAGGTGAATTCTAACATCTCCATTTTAGTAAAAGCTTCCAGTGCTCCATTAGAGATACAAATACTGCAGCCAGCAATGCTGTAAATATTGTTGACTAACCAAAATGAGCAGAGAACCACAGACGAAATGATCTTTTTCAACTCAAACTAGATTTGAGGGCCTCAGACTGAGAAAGTCCAGCTTGTTCCAACCCTGGGCAGACATTCCATTCCCTTCCTCTTTCCCATCGCCTTGGCACACTGCTGACCTTGATAATGAGGTATGAGGATTTATACCTGAATGTGCATTTTTATGTGAATTTAGTGTTGGAAAAAAAAGAAAGGCCAGGTTAAGAGCTGTGGAGATGGAAATGTTCAAGTGTGGTCAAAAGGTGTGCAACATTCCCTAAATGTCAGGACCAAAGATCCAGAAATGTGCCCCATAAGAACTACTTCTAAGTGGGAAACAGAGACCCTATGGTGAAGTGATCGAGTTTGTGAATAGCACGTACAGCACAGCAATAGAGAGCAAGTTCTAAAGGCTGCACAGTTTACAGGCTGAACCCAGAAAGCATGCCAACGTGATTGGTGCATTTTATTTCCCATGGGATATCTGCGTCTAGTTTAACCACACATTGTTGGATCTAGAGCGCATCTTTTAGAAAGACATAGAATCTTAAAGTGGAATCTTTAAATGGTGGAGGATTGATTCTGTGGCAGTTTGTTCCACTGTTTCTCAGCATGAATTTTATATAGCTTGAACTTGTTTGACTTCAGTTCCCAGGCACCAGGTCTCATTATGCCTTTGTGAGCTAGATTAAAATACAAGATGTACCTGGTACTTTCTCCCTCTGTAGATAACTTTAGCATTTGTTCCTGCCTTTTCCTCAGTGACTAAGTGTCCTCTTCTTTGTTTTCTTACAGTAGAGTATATTCTCCAGATCATGAATCGTTTGCATGAATCTTAAACACAGCTGGTTCTTCCAGGGAACCTTGTTAAATCGTCAACACTAGAGCAGTACAGTACTAGAATCATTAATAACATAAGACAGCAATGTTGTTTTGCTACTTCTTCCTAATATATAACTAAGCACAGCTCTCAATTTTTTTTTTTTTAATTTTTATTCTGCTGTAGCATCAGAATAGGAACTCTTGTTCAGCCAGCAAATTCTTAATGTTTTACCTGAGGCTGCCTGGCTGAGTCCTTTAATGCTCTCAGAGTTTGGGGGAAGGGAGAAGGATGGTTATTCTGGTTTTGTGTGTGTGTGACTTTAATACAAGTCTCTGCTAAGAAATAGAATAGTCACCAAATTATACTACTGTGCCTCCAAACTTAATGACCCAGAACGAGTTCTGCTGTCGATGGGCCTAACTCAATAGGCACCACTGAAAACAATGGAGTCTCCCAGTGTGTGACCAAAAAAGAAATAACAACTTTTTAAGGAATGTAGCAACTGCAGAAGCTCAGTAACCACTTATGAAACCGATGGGGGGAATCAGCCATTTAAATTTTTTGTTTACAGGCAAAAAGGACTGCAGCAACCAAGTCAGTGAGTGTGAGATTTCTGTTGTTTTAATTAGCCTTTCTTAGGTTTGCTTTGTTTGGTTTAGCACAAGTTCTGCAGAACACATCTAAACCCTATGGCTGGTTTGCAAAAGGCAGCAGAGACAGACAGAGAGAGAGTGACTGAAGCCGTTTAAAAAATAAGGAGCTAGAAGCTGAATGTGTATGTCATCCAAGCTCCATGCGAAGCCATGGCCTTTTAGAGCTAAAATGATTGCCGACAGAGCAGAACATGGCTCACAAAAATCCTTATTTACCTGGCAGAAATCCATGTAATCCCAAGTATGCTGACTAAGAAATTAGCTGAGATGAAGGGTGAGGAATGCAACCTCTCAAAGTTCCCCAAAACAGAAAAACAAGGAATTTTTCCTTCTCATTGTCATAGCTCTTCATTTGCACGGATTCTAGCAGTCAGCAAGAGGGAAAAGATGAGAACAGCACAGTTCCAAAATCACTATTTGTAATATTATGGAAGCAAGTATCATGCATTATTTTCACTGTAAATCATTAGCACTAGTTTTCCAAAAAGTAAAGCAAGGAAAGAAGAGACTAGCAGCAGCAAAGCTGGGCAACCTCAGAGCATGTTGCAGGGATCTCTAAGCTGGTGTGACGTGAGCTACCATACCAAGTCCTCGCGCTGCAGGGTAACACCTGGGGGGGTTTCCTGCCCCCCAGTAAGAAAGTCTGTCTCCAGAGGCCGCTTTAGCATGGGTCTGGGGCTAGGCTAGCAAAGCCGCTCAGAGTCTGGTTCAAAGGCAAGCCCAGATGTCAGGCACTGTGCTGTTGGCCCCATGTGCTTAGTCACTGGATATGCTTAGAAAGCACTAAGCTCTACAGAAACACCAGTATGCATGCTGCAGCACATAGTCTCACACAGACAAGAGTGGCTTCCCAAAGCTCAGGTCTACATCCCCTGCATGTCACTGCATTTTCCTCCTTCCAGTCCATGTGGAAAAGCAAAGTATCTTGTTTCTGTGTAACTGAATCCCAGCCATGTGTATACAGCTAATGACTGGTTACACCACACATAATGAAGAGTCACGTTTTGCTAATTGCATAGAAAATAAACAAGCTAAAAAAGAAAACAATTACTGGCTTTGGTAGGAATCTCTCTTGACCTTCCTTCTGGACTCAGATCCTTGATGTTGAGACTGCTACGCATTATAGTCACTGTCAGGCACATGCACTGCCTGCTCCAGTTCTGCTTTCATTTTAATGCCTGTTGATATTTATTAACTTTCTTTGCTGCAGAACATCTATCCAGCAGAGGCCAGAGCATCAGAATTACTGTAGTCTGCCTTGGATCACCCATGGCCTTACACCCACCTGACCGAGATGAAGCAAAGGAACCATCCTCAGCTTTTACTTCTGAGACACAGGTAGTATTTGCCTAAACACAGAGACATGGCAGAGGTGTGAGGGAGCTGTGTGCCCTCTTTCTCCTCTGCATTGGAAAGGGGACTGTTCTTTGCACATACAGTGAGAACTGTGCAATTCTGCAGCATGCCTTATTACTTATTTGTTAATATTGCCAAAGTACAAAGGATTATAATGCCATTGCAGTTTACTCTGCACAGGAATGACCAAAAAATATTACTCCTGCCTCAGAAAGTTCATAGCCTAAGAGACAGAGGGACACAAGCAGCAGAGCACAAAGGAATGACGAACCAGTGCCACTCAGCATAGCAGCAGTGGCCTTGGCACAAATGTAGCTTAAGGTTTCTACATCTTTTGTCTGCATCATGGGCCAAACACAGCATTTCAAACCTCTCAACATGCATTAGAGACAACTGCTGGGCTTAGGTTGTGGTAGTAAATACCAGTAGTTAATGGCTGGCAGGAGAGAAAGCAGGGAAGGGCAAGACCATGAGAAGAGGCAGGGAGAGCTCACACAGACACAGGCCATGTTCTGCCCCTGCAACCCATGTTCACAGCTAACGGAACCCCTTAGCACTTTCACATCAGTGCTTTGAGTTAAAAAGGAAAACAAGTCCCTCCTAGACCTCCTGTCACCTGGGGACCTGCATCTCCCTCTGCTCTTCTATAGCCTAAGGCAAGCCCTGTGCCACAGCAATGTCTCCAGAGGTGCTATTGTGGCCTGCACACCCCTGTACAGAGAAGCAGCAGCTAATCGGTTGTTTCAGTCACCACTGGACAGGGACATTTTATATGGAGGAGTGGAGACAGAAGAGGAAAAAAGAGGAAAGAAAAAAAAAGGAAAAAGAGGGACTTACACTGACAAGTGCCTGGTGGGGATAACGACTCCAGTCAGAGCCCTTGTGTTCTTACAAAAAACTCTCGACAAACCCCAGCATCTGGTAGTTCAGCTGTTGGTTTCCGCTGTTTATTTTTCTATTCCAGTGCTCATCCCTATGCACTGCCTGTGCCTGGCTCTGTTAAGCATTCCAAGTGCTACAGAGTATAATTGAAAGAATAAAAACCCCAGGCTCCACATCAAGCACGTACAGGGGAAAAAAAACAAACAAACAAAAAACAAACAAGAACAACAAAAAAAACCTGCTTAAATCCTTCCTTACACTGATGAGAACACAGGCAATAATCCCTCAATGCCACGCCAGGCAGGCCTGAGGCAAATGCAAGCCACAAGTGCGAACCCCAGCAGCCTTCTCTGAAACAGTGATTGCACCCATCAACAACAGGTTATTTTGTATAACTAGAGGGAACCATGACCAACCTCTGTGATGCACAGTGAGAAGCAGTTACTCCAGTAAGCTGTCCAGAGGATAGATCCTGTTCACATTTCCTCTTAATTTCGAAGAGATGAATCCTTTCTCTACTTTTCTCCTCCCTCTTCACCTTCACACTGGTAACCTCAATTACAAAACCAAACATAACCATCCTGCCTCTGCTGCTTATTGTCTGCCTACTACCGCTTAAAAATTCAGTTTCTGACATTGTTTCCCGGATGATGTCATCAAAGGCAGCTCCATGCAGCTGAAAAAAGGACTGGTGCACCTTCAGTTTGCTTCTTCCTTCCAGTCTTACTTTGAACAGTCTCTGTCACAAGGTACTCATAGCACAGGCTTCATCTCTGCCTTGGATCTCTCAGCTCTCACTTCACTTCCACACTCTTATCCGATCTTTACTTATGTGATATTCTCCTGCTGATAATCATCCAGAGTAGTGCAGGAAAAAAAAAAATATACAGTGACAGCAGGACTGGGGAAAAAAAAAAAAAAAAGAGCTGGGGAAAGGCTGTTCTCCTGACCAAAAAAAAAGCCTATCAGCTATGATTAAAGAACATGGGGATCACAGGGGATCCTTGAGTTGTATAAGCACTCAGAGAAGATTTCTCTCTTACAACACTGGTAGAACTAAAACACTGTTTATTGTAGGGCTCACTGCCTGGTACCTGCCTCCTTCTTGCTATACCAGCCCTCCGCTTGCAATGCACTATTTCCAATCTGCCATCTCCACAGCTCGGAGTCAGGAATGGAGAGGTGTCCAGTGCCCAAGAGGCAGGTTGGATAGGAGCCTGAAGTTCAGACTCTGCTCCTTTATGGCAAAGGGAGAGCAGGAAGAGTTTTATCAGCACCAGGGATGCAGCTCTGCTCCTGGAAGAGGGACCTACAATGTGAGGTGTCTCTGCAAAGCCTGAGGGGCTGGTAATGGTCAGGAATGCAGTCTCCAAAAGTCGTTTTTAAAAAAAATTTTGAGAAATGCCGTCTTTCAGCTTGAGAAAACCATGTTCTTCATTTAATTCAGCAGGCCACCAGAGCTGTTAACTGTAACTGGTGATAATCATGGGAGAATTTTATTCAGTGACAATTCATTTCCTGTAATTATTACTCTGTTCTTAGAGAACTTACCTAAATGTTCACAGCTACAAGAACATTCCTAATGCCAGCTCTCAACTTGTTTTCACTTATAGAGGTGCATAACATGGAAAGCAGATGTACCAAATTGAACATTTTTCTTTTCTTGCAACATACTGTAAATGTTTTTTACATGCACTGTACCAGAGTCACATTTGAAACAATTGAATCCAAGGTAAAAAGTGCTGCCAAAACCAGAAGACAAATGAAGTTTAAAATCAGTTTTGACAGATTAAATGGAGATACTTTGAAGTCATTAATCAGACGGTCAGTCTCTAGGAAGTTAATAATGAATCTATCTTTCCTCCCTATCTATTATCCTAAAGATACACAGAAGAACAAGCCAGCATTGAAAGCAAATTTGTACCTCAGCATCTAGAATACTTCACCCAAGCAGCAGTGAAAATATGAGCAAGTTCATCTCCCAATATTTGCTTGTTCTGAAGACAGATGAAAGACTAATATTTGTATGTAAGACACACAACTTTCCAGTGTTCAGAGTCATTGTCTAAAGTAAACATCTGAGCCTAGTGCATTTTCAATAACTTAAGACTCTGCATGCACAAACCAGTGGATATCTGGATTATTTTTTAAAACATTTGTTACGAGAAAATCAGTGTCTGTTTCAAATTGGGTTTTTTTTTTGGTAAAATTATGTTCCAGTAGAAAAAGGACGTAAGGAGACAAATTCTCCTTGTCAAACCTTATTCTACCTTCTGTGCAATCTGGGTGGTTATATTGGGTTAATTTCTTCACATGTAAAATGACACATGCAAATAAAACCAAACCAAAACAAAGAAAGCAGAGCAAAATGTTTTCCAAGCTTTGCAACAGAGTACTTGCAGTGTTTATACAAATAGTAAAGTCTGGCTAAAACAAGCATCTCAGATCCGTGCTTCTTTCAGCCACGTGACTCCTATTTGCCGTTTATTCCATGGAGGCAGAATGGGGTGCCCAGGCAGAGCCCCAGTGAAATCCCTGCGGCAATGCACGAATGCAGCTTTGCTTGCACACATGCCATCACTAGATTATATCTCGCATGTTGTGCACTCGCTTCCATGCTCACTCAACACGCTCCCACTGAAGCTGAACAAATCTAGATATAAACAGTTACCACAGAATATATAATAAACAAAGGCCTAAGAAATTTGTGCACTAAAACACAACTTTCACCTCCTGGCTTTTTTGTATTACAAATTACATTCCACAATCTGCTGGCATACATTCTACTTGGACACCAATGAACTCTCTGAAGAGTGAGGTCTAGCCAAAATTTAGCACCTGACAGTAAACTCAGCAAGGATTAAATGAGGAAGTCTTCACAAGTTGCAGGAGAAATACTTGTCACATCACCCTCCTAAATTCAGATTCAGGAGGGACAAGAACAGATTCGCACATACATCTATAAACATGTCAGTGCCAATACAAACATTACCATTTGAGACTATTGCATGAATGAAGGCCACTCTGTAGAGATTAACGGCATTACAATGATCTAGGAGTAGTTGCATTTATACAGTCCTTAAAATCAGATATGTCCCTTTGAAGGCAACTGCGAGGCTGACATGGTCCCTGGTGAAAATTAGTTTGACACCCCTGATCTAGACATACGAAGAAATAAAATTCTCTTCTGATAAATTTGATGCTGATTCATTAAAACAGTTCTGCCAATTTGCCCAAATCACTGTTCTGAATTTTATTTAATCTGTAAAACAAAATCAGGAATAATCATTAAATCTCAACAGACTGCGTCTTTTGAAATCATAGTTTTGAATTAAAACAGGCAACATTTTCTTTCAGCTGCTTAAGATTGCAGAACCCCTCTTGAGTGATCTCATACACTCTTACTTGTTTTTTATGAACATGATCACATACTGAGTTTATAAATGCATTTGTATGCAAGAGTCTGACTTCACCACCGCACAGCTGAAGGAGTGGCCAGAATGCCAGGGGATGGGCAGTGCTCGCAGGACTGCAGGTTGAGACCTGACAGCCTGCCCCGGGCTCAGCTGCTCTCCACATACAGCTGTGAAGAGCCTTTCGCCAACATCTGGGCCTAAGAAACAGGCATCCTATGCAAATGGACTTTACATCCTACGCAAAGTCATCCATAGCCAATTTCTATTAAATATAACTCCTTGCTTTGACCCTGATGTAAGACACTGTTGGTTCTACTCCCAGCACAGGGCACTCAACACCAACCATAACCTCAAATCAGTATGCGCCATCACTTGCTCTGGTAATTACTCCCAAGTTCTCCTAATTCAGGGATATTAACATTTAAATCATAGATACTTCAGTGTTAATCCTATCACACACATCTCTATATAAGTAAAGTTCCTCTGGAATTCAACAAAATGCTGAGAGGCTTGTGAAAGTCACTACATAAATCATGTGGAGGAAGAGGGAAAATACGCAACACAGAGACAAGCAGAACTTGTTTTCTTTGCAAAACAGCATTTTCCGTAGTTGGTGGTACCACATTCTCTTCTGTTCTTTGGAATATTATGTTAGAGTTAAGACTAGGATTTTAGCCAATGCAAGGTTTTCCTTTGTGAGTTCTTATGAGATAATTTATGTTAGTTTATGGATCACTGGACTGCTGTTCACAAATACAATCCTAAACAACATGCTTTGTAAAATAGAGCGCTCAAAGCAACTCACTCATTGTAAGGTCCTGTACTTTGCCTAGAAGCAGTGCAGGCAAGTACACCGGAGCTCAAGAAAGGCAGCAGAGCCCCATTTCATTAGTATCAAAATCAGTCATTTTGCAACACTGAAATCTCCTCAATACCATTGGTTTAAGCTATTTTATAGATGCAGCAGTTAAAGGCAAAACTGGGAACAAGAAGTGTTCCTTCTATAAACACCGTTGCTTAGAAACCCTGTATTTTTAATAACCTAGCACTCTAAATTCAGCATGGCCTGTCAGTATGGGATTTCTGCACAAGACACTAAGGCATTTTGAGGACAGTTTCCCAATTTGCACTGTACCATACACAGAGTTGTTCTTCATAGCAATACAGTGACATAGGCAAATGGGATAAGTAGACAGGGAGCTGAGGACTTGTTCATTATTCATATTGCCATAGCGCCTGAAATCTCCAGTCCTAACGTGCGTCTTCTTTTGCTAGTGATGTGCAAATACAAAATGAGATAGACAAACCTTGCTCCCAGACAACTTAAATGTAGCAAACAGGACACCAAAAAAGATACAAAGGGCAATGCATTTGAAAAAAAACATATTTTACACACAAAAAAATTAAAATATAAATAACAAACTTCAACAAAAATTAAGTGCAGTTATTGTTTTTTGCTAGAATAAATATGGTATATTTGCTTGAAATACAGCCTTTCTTCTCAGAAAACAAGAAAAACACACAGATGCAGCTACTGTCTCTACTAAGTGGTACCTGACAGCTTACATGATGCTGCTGAAGCACAGTCACATCTGCTCTTAGTATCTTCATTGTGTTTCATTATCTCCATCCTGCTGTATTGCTTCTTTGCCTGTTAAAGGTTTAAAGTTAAAAAGTTTTCTCTTACTTAGAGGAGCCTAGAAGAGTTGTTTCAGTTCAAGCAGTTAGGTTTGTACTAAGCGAAAAGTTGTTTTTTATAAAACCAAACATGATTCCTCAGAGACATCTGTATTTTTTCAGATATGTGCAGACATCTGGGAGTGAGATTCATGTTAGTAATTAATTTTTATAAATGAGGAACACTAGACAAAGTTCCCTCAGAAAGACAAGAAAGTGAGGCAGAATCAAAGACTAAATTCTGAGCTCTCCCAGGCATAACTATCCATGGTTTTATTAGAAACTAATGATGAACAATAATTTGAAATACTTAGTGAACCAAATCCTGACCTTGCAGCCAAAATCTTCTTTGAAGTCTATGAACTTTTTATCTAAGAAACAACCAAGTCAGAAAAGAGTATGGATATTGAGATTTCACTAATGAGTTTTACCTTGACTGTACCTATTTTAATTGCCTCTAATTTTCTCAGGTACTTCCAACCATCACAGAAATTTGGTCATATCTCAGCAACATTACTTCACCTCCCTGTAATCTCTCTGTGCCAGCAGGTTGTTCTCATGTAGAAATACACCATTCCTGGCCATAAAGGATGCACTTTTCTAGCAAGGATAAGCTCAGCTCTACCTATAAATGTCCCTTCTCCTCCTAGTCCAAAGAGATGGCAAGTCTTGCTGTTTTGCCAGGAAAATATTACGTCTAAACCTTGACACTCTGACCCTCTATGGCATGTTACATCTTGTTCTCCAGCCATCAAGATTTAACATCTATTGTGTAATTCTGCAACAGCGATGCTTTCAGAAGATACTGAAGGCCAAGGTTTTATTGCAATATGACGTACACCGAAATCAACGATGGGACCTCAGTTTAAACAAAACAATACACTTTTACATATAGTTTATAGGGTTTAGCAGAGGAGCTCGAACTTCTCTAAAGCGAACAGTGTGCTGTGCATATTTCTGAGCATTTCATTGCTGAAAGTTTGTTAACAATTCTCCATTAAAGTGTTAATGTTTATTCAAATAGAACTATACAAAAAAATCTACAAGACAAAGTCTGGATTAATTACACAGCAAAAACAGTTGCTACCGTGCTTTTTTTTTTTACTTTTCTCTCTCTACTGGTTAAGTGCTTGAGATTGCTCTATTGATTCTTGAAGAAGAATGCTGGAAGAAAAGTTTACCGTCAGTCAAGGCAATCCTTAAACATTATCAGGCTACTCTTCTGAGTAAGGCTAATTGATTTACCTGAATCTAATCCTTTCATTAAGATTACAGATTGGCTCGGTGGCCAGAGTAAGGTTTGTATGACAATTGCCTTTTATTGAAAGCAAACAGCAACAATGGACTCATACATGAATGTAACAAAATGCAAAACAAAAAGAGTGCATCCTGCCAGAAACTACTTCTTATCCTTATGTTTTCATCTTGCCAACACTTTAGTAGCTTGGATAAGTCTGAAGATTTATTTATTTTTTATTAACTCAGTTGAAGTTTAGCAGAGACCAAGATCTTTCTAACATAGTCAATATTTTTTTTAAAAGATATTTTATGTGGAGAAAAATGACTGCTAATTCCCCAAATGTTTTTAAAATCTTCAAAAACACTCATCATTCTTGGACAAAGCCAACGGAGCCAGAATTTCCACAGATGCATCAGTACTGTTGTCATATTAACTCATGCTTTGAACTTGACAAGTCTTGCAAGCAAATCAACATTGAACACAGTCAGGTTTGGTGGGAAACGTCCATGAAAGCCTCGGGCACTACAGAAAGTGTTCTTGACACTCGCAAGCTGCATCAGTGCCTTCTGGATGCGCCAAGATGATATTAATGTTACTAGCTGCAAGGATCCCGATAATCTAAATAGCAAGCAGAGGCCCTGTTTATATGAAGTGCACACACAATTACATACTGGTTTTGCAAATTCGTTTTTTAAGAACAGCTACTAACTGCAATTCAGAAAGACTACAATCCTCTCTTAAAAAATCCAAACAAACAAAAAACCCAAATCAACAAAAACACATACACACACAAACAAACAACAAAACCAAACCAAAACAAACAAAATAACCCACCACCATCAACACACCTTATGATCACTTTAAATTATGACAGATTACAGCAGTGAGAAACAACCTCTGCATAGGTGGATTACATACAACAGAACAGGCAAACCAAGAAGCAACACGGATTTTCAAAATTGCAGATTCTGTAAATGTAACTGCCCAGTACAAACTCCAGCTTAGACAGATTCCAGTAACATGAAATAAACGTTACAAATCCTTCTAAGTTTTACTAGATAACACAGATGCAGAAAACACCAGGATGACCTGCTAACAAAAATGACTGATAGAACTGATACGCTTTCAGGGATTAATAGAATTAATCTTCCATATATTTTATTGTTCTTTCAAAAATGACCCTTTACTGTCTGAATCTTTCAGGCCTCCCTATCAAGCTTAACACTTTCATCACAGCTGATGTTTTTATTATTGTTTTCTTAGGGTACCTTAATTAGGGCAAGGTTAAGGCATGTTTAGGTTTTCCTCCAACAGTGTGTGATTCATTTTCAAAGACTACGTTGCCTATGTCCACTTGAAGGTCTGGAAGGAAAAATGGTCCTTGGATTGGAGCAAAGACTCAAATGTTGGAGCTGATAATTCACATTTTGGGTGGCACTCAGGTGAGTCATTGAGTTCAGCCTGCACTTTATACCTTTCTGGTAAAAAGGGAGTAAGAACACTTCTTTCTCTCATAGGGATACCAATAAAATAAATATATATTAAAGGTTGAGAGACACCCAACCTCTACAGGACCATATAATCACCCTATACATAGAAGTTACTGTCAAAGCGTTGCCTTCTGGCCACCGTCATTTCAATGCTTTATATATTTGCTGGCAAGACCTAATATAAAGCCTCCACAAAAAGTATCTTAAATTATAGCCAGTGAATACTCAGGGGATTGCATGATCTTTGTCAGAAAGAAGTCTGGATAATTCCAACAGGTTCTAGAATTGCACATATAAATGGATACTCACTGGAGCTAAGCCTGAATTCTGAAACTTCTGAGCCTCTGCTGTCATTGCCAGACAGGAGGAACCTTGATGGTAAATTTTAAAGCACATGAAAGGATCTTCAGAAGCATCTCAAGGAATTGTGAATGCAAGTGTCCCCCACAGACATGCCTCCTATCACAAATAAAAGTGATGCAAAGGCAGAAGGGAGAAAGAAAGCTCTTTAGAGTAGGTACCTATACTTTTTACAATTTGTCTTCATTCTTGGCAAATAAGCTCAGACTGCACTGCCTTGTGTGCTGCAAGAACCACTCCCCAACAGATTACTAACCAGTGAAAGGGCAGGTAAGGGCAGCCTTTCCAGAGCACATTTCAGTGAGGTTTTCGGGAACAAAGCAGCTGGATTTAGTGCTCAAAGGATAGAAAGAGTGAGAAATAATTTCTGGGAATGACAGTTTTAATGGGGGTAAAATAATAGCCCCAAGGCTCAATCAAATCTGAGATCTGGACCTATGTGAAAGCCAAGCGTAAGACAATAATTTAACCATAATAATTTCAGCCATTTCCCATTCACCTTAAGTTGTGGCCTAGTCACATTTTCATGCTTGCATCCACAGGGAAAAACAATAGCAAGAGACAAAAGGAAGGGAAAGAAGAGGAGCCCTGGAGTCCCTGTCACCACTTTCTCCCTCCCTTTCCCCAGCCTGTTCTCTGTTGGGTCATCCCAGCTCCCCCATCCCATCCCTCACACTCTTATTTGCAAGGCCTGGAGGCCTGTCATCACCAGAGAGGCAAACTAGCACATCCCTCCCTCCGGCCTGCCTTAGGAATACAGTATGTTTGTAGTCTCCACGCCCATCCAAATGACTGCTGCTAGCAGAACCTCATAGGAAGGAGGAATGGCTGCAGGACATGTTCTGCTCCATGACTGTTCAGAGACCAAGAATATACCTAGGTCAGGGCTTCTAATCACAAACCTCCTAGCAATCATTTACTTTTCTAGCTTCTAGCTAAGAAGAAAGCCAAGCACCTCAGCCTCAATCAATCAGAGTCTTTGACCAGGACCGAGTAGAGAGATTTTTAAAACTGGTGGTATTAGGGTAGGTGGGAAAAGAGCTTTCTCCAGATGTCTCCACTGGATTGATTCAATAGTGCTCCTGGAACAAAAACAGTTGAGAGAAAATACTTGCTTTAAAAGAAGGACATCCCTCTTCCCATCTCAGTTCCTTCCACTTCATTCAGTTTAGAGGACTTGTGTGACTCTGGGATCAACACTGAGTTTCAAGGCTCTACATTCTTCTAGAGAAAGACCATAAGGAAATCAGCCAACCATGTTAATAAACCCCAAACCTAAGGGAGACTTTCTATTTTTCCTTTTTTTTTTTTTTCAGCACTTGGGAGGAAAAGGAGGACAGTTTTTCTAGGGGGAATGTTGTGGTTGGGGAGAGAGTGGAAATTAAATTTCCAAATTTTCATTCTACCAGAAATCCTCTAAGGGAGGATATTTCTTCAATGGAATAGCAAGAGCGTTTTTGAACTTCCAAGGAAAGTAGCAGGGAGATACATGTTCTGAAGTCAGAAACAGATGAAGATGATTAAATTGTCTTTGATTTTTTTTGTGAACTTGGAAAAAAGCCCACACTGTATTTAAAGTAAAAGGAAACTGAGAAAACTCAGAGATCTAGAATTCAACCACACAGACTAATTTTACTTATCAATCACTTAATATTAACTGTCTTGTACAAGCACTTTCCTTAAGTGTAACCTATTATAATTTAAGGTAGCTTTCCTTTAGGACAAGAGAGCTAAAGTACCTCTCATTGACAAGGAGGTGCTACAGGATCAGAGTTATTCACAACCAAGTAACCCACACATATTGATTTATTACTCTCTAGTACTAAATTTTCCTGTCACCCAAGTGCTAGG
Source organism: Patagioenas fasciata (assembly GCF_037038585.1). Classification (NCBI taxonomy): domain Eukaryota; kingdom Metazoa; phylum Chordata; class Aves; order Columbiformes; family Columbidae; genus Patagioenas; species Patagioenas fasciata. The sequence goes on along the minus strand of NC_092525.1, from coordinate 21,634,663 downwards.
CCCTGTGCCTCCATTGACCACCTCTACTCCTATCCATAGGCTCTTTAAAAGACCTGAAACGTCAACACAATTTCTTCCTGGAAAGGGCTTTCAGGCATTGGAACAGGCTTCCCAGGGAAGTGGTGGAGTCACCATCCCTGGAGGGGTTTAAAAGACATGTAGATGTGGTGCTTAGGGACATGGTTTAGAGGTAGATTTGCTAGTGTTAGGTTAACAATTGGACTTGATGATCCTAAAGGTCTTTTTCCAACCTGAACAATTCTATGATAGTCATGACTCCTGATTGTTCAAGTTCTGTGATTTCACTAGAGTCTTGTTAGATACAGACTGAGGTGAAGAGTCATATACTATCAGTCGGCCAAAAATGAAGCCCTGAGTCAAACAAATCAACTGTTGTTGAAGGCAAGGACAGGTTTGCTTACTCAAGTTCAGACAGAAATATAAGCTCTTCACCTTCCAGGACAGCCTCTCAGTATTTTCCATTTTCATTTACATACCTTGTAAAAATAGCCAACATTTCATGATATATACTCATAGAAGTTAGTCCCTGAGGACAGATGCAATTTTTGTTTACAGGGAAAACCTGTCATAGGCACTGGGGGATATATGAGCATTACTGTTAGCTGTTTGAATTGTGTCCAAAAAAGAAAATTAACTTTGTAATTAAGAAAACAAATCCTGCCTGAGGCTAGGCAAGGAAACCAAACAACAGTGGAGTAGATGCTCTGTACTGGGGAAAGGAGCATACTGTTTAACGTGGCATCTGGCAGACCCATGATAAGCACGAAATGGAGCTGCCTACAGAGAAGGGCAAAGCAAAAAAAAAAAAAAAAAAAAATTCCAGAGAAAACAGTAAAACACACAATGAATGAAAAGTGCCCTCAAACTCAGCACAGTTTAAATGCACCAGGAGTCCCTTCAAATATTCGGCCTTCAGTGAAGAAGTCCCACAGAGACAAACAACTCACTCTGGAACACAACTCAAACTTCACATTTCTCCAGATAGTTCAATCACCAATGTAACAGGATGGTGCTTTTCATTCTGCACAGTATCAACAACTCACATCACTTACTGATGACAACCTGGAAGCATTTAAGAATATCAGTATTGCAGCTCCACTGGAGCAGGTGCACTCTAAGATATACAAACCAAAGAATGATCTGGAGATAAAACACAACCAAATGTCCTGTCCTGCACTTCTGGAATAATTTTAAAACAAGTAAAAACAAGTCTAAGGAATTCTTTATACCAGTAAAACGTTCAAAATGCATAGTAACTTTTAGATCAAACCGAAACTTGTGATGCAAAAACATGCAAATTAATCTTCCTTCTCATTAAGTAGTATCTATTTCGAATCTAAAGAACAGATTTGGTATGTCACTCACCATATTCTTGACTTCATTACAGGTCATAAAATATGTCTCCTTGCAAGACAGGACTGCACCAACCAAAATATTTCCTGAAGCAAAATGCAACAGTACAAGCTCTTGAAATAGGAAAAGCTATTCCAGCAGCATCTGCTAATGTACAGAAATGTTAGCTTTCTGCACTGCTTTATATGGAACTCCTTGACAGACCCTCTCTAAGTCAAAAAACAGAATAAAATGATTTATGCTCCTTGTGTATCTATTGGCAATAATACTTACACAATTTTAATGAATTTGCTGGTAAATCAATAGCTCTGTTTCTGTTCTGCATTACAAGTATTACTGCATGTCAAATAAATCATTGTAATGAAGTTTGATGAGCAAAGGGTTTGATGGTGGTGTTCCATAATTATAAACATCAGCAGTAAGACTTTTTCAAATCATGAAAGGAAAAGTGCTTTGATGATGGCAAGTAAATTCCCTGATTAAAATTACGTTAGACATTTCAGGCAATGGAAGTCTTCAAATTTGGCCCTGACCTTTGCTCTTCAAACGACATCTCTTCATTAGTAAATTGCAATACGTTTAATCATCAAATAATAAAAAGACACTGAACATCACAAAAGCCACAGTACATAGCTGATTTATTTATGCAAATTTTAGAGATGCAGTTGCTTAAAACCGTTTTGAAGGTATTCAACTTCTAAGAAAAGAAACAGTCATATCAACCTGATGGAAGTATTTGTTGCCTTCATATGGAAAGAATCAAAGGACTGAAGAAATAAAGTATCAGGTGGAACAGACACCACATTATCGAGACTATAAAACATGATTTATTTTCAAGTTTCTCCTTGACACAAGCATTATAAATTTAAAACTCTAGCTAACACTGGATCAGGTGCAAAACTCAACAGAAGTAAAATCATATTCACCAGTTACCTAGTATTACATCAGATTCCTCCCATCTGCATATCAAATGAACACCTGAATGTCTTATATGCATGAAGGAACCAAATGACCCAACTAAATAGCTCTTGCTGTGAACTGTAAATAATTCAGGTGTTCCCATCAAGGAATAATAGCAAACAAACCTGGACAGTAACATCAGAACAGATGTGCAAACTGAGTGCTTAGAAATAAACAGGGCTTAGGTCACTATCCAACAGAAAAAAATATGAGCTTTTATAGGACAAATAATTTTATTTTTTGTCACTTTGTAACATCCTGAAATACTTCTGTGTATTCTCAGTTATTATGTTTATTGTTCTTGGTCACAACAATAAACTCCACCTACACACCAAAGACATTTTGCCAAACTCACAACAACATGAAACATTCCCACTGCTCCTCCCTCCCTGTATTTGACCGTGCCTCTAACCTTGCAAGGCTGTACCTCTGAGGACACTTTGGAAATGGCATGGCAAAAGAGGTGTTATTTCTAACCTTTCTCCAGAACTGATCACGAGATTTCAAGGATCTGATAAACTACACATGCCGCAGAAGTAGTTGCCCTCTTCTCCATTAGCTCAAAGAATTAGGAGCAACCGAAACCTAATCCAGAGGCTTGCATTCAGGAATGTCTTCTCCTCTGATCCAAAAAGGGAACATAAGAACTCAACGCTTCTCTGGCCTTCTGGCTTTCTTACAGGTCCCTCTGGGATTTGGGCAAGGACAAAGGCAAATATCTTCTGAAAGCAGCATTATATACACAGTGATTATAGAGGAACTACCTGAATCAAAGCTTGAAAGAGAACCAAGTGCTCCTGCTGAACAGCGAGAGAGATGGCTCCAGGAATCTTGTTTACTAACCATAAGCTGAAGGGAAAAAAACAACCTATGAGACAATGCAGTTGCATATAAAGGACAATGTCTATCCTCTGTCACACATGCATATAAATGTTTATTCTGAGAGTTGTTTCACAAAGTGTATGTCCAGAAGGTTTTTCCAGAATAGCTGTAAGGCCAGGTCACCATCAGCCTTAAGAATGGTGCTACAGCTGGACAAGTGGAGGGACACATTTTTCTTCCCTATGCCCACCTCAGGGCTACACAGTAGATGTAACCCAACCACAGCAAAACCAGATGACATTTTCTAGCATAAAAGTCAAAACACATCAGCACAGAAGTCAGATTCTCCTCACAGATGAAATGTCAGTGACACAACTTCACGTTGGAAAGCAGAATGTATACCAAACTTGCAGCAGCCCTATCAAGACAATAAAGGATGTGATACATGTTGCATTTGTGGCATGAATTCTTGATCACAGACTGCAGATACAATTAAAATAACCAAACAGAAAAGAGCACTTCTAAATGGGACCAGATAGATGGTGAAAGGCAAATATTTAGGAATTGACTGAGATGTTGATCCCTGAATACTCAATTAAATGAGGGAGAGGTTTTGCTGGAGACAAGACTAGCCCTGAGACTGGATATAAAGGGATGGCAGGCAGCTTGTTCCAAATGGTGAGGACAGCAGACTGGAAGGGATAAAGAGAAAGGAGCCTGGTACTTTGGCTGTCAGAAAACACTAGAAATATATTTTTAAATACCTTTAACTTAAACTTGGCTATTTTTTCTCCAATCAGTAATATGAGTACAATGAGAGACAAACCAAAACAGTTGCCTATACTGCCACGTCCAAGACACTCTGCAGATATCACATCAGAGAGTCAGTAGGCCAAATCCAGAGGTGAGTATAAGCAAGGATACAGAAAACCTATGGTGGTGTGACTTACATCACCTCCAAAAGCCGTTGGCCTACATTTCATCTCCACTCAGATTCCCTCCAGCTTATGGTGTATGCTTATCTGTGCCTAACTTAAAAAGCCTATTACTCATACTTCACCTCTGAAGTTGGCTCTTGGCATTTATAAGCACATGAGGATGTTTTGGGGAGCCCAAGCTATGGGATCTGACAAGAAAGCAGGTACAGGATCCTAAAAGTGGGAAAGTGTGCAACCCTGGGAGCAACTAACTGGAACGTAAAGGAAGTGCAACTCAAAGAATGGAAGGGACTACTTCAGCTTACACCATCTTATGACTGATGTGTGTATAAATTATAGCAGCCCTAAAAACACCTACACTAGAGATACTTGTGATGTGCCATCTTTGGTTAGTTCCCAATTCTGCCGAATAACAGTGGAATCTTAAAGTTTTCCCAAGGTGGCTCCCAAGAACATTGCAGTATCTAACCCAGTGGTACCCAGCTGCTGCCTAGTGCTGTTTCCCTGGGAGTAGGCAGGTGGCCAGTCTCCATGTGTACCAGACCCAAACTTTTCCATTCACCCTCATGAAGCTGTGCAGTTCTTAACTGAATCTCACCAGAATCTCTTAGGCTTTGCTTCCAATATTAAAAGCCAGAGTCCATTTAAGTAGCACCCAAAAGTTAGCTAAGTGAGCCAACATTTTCCTTTGAACCCATGAGCCTTTAGAAAGGTTGGTAAATTTTTTACACAGTTTAGAAGCGTGGTATGCTTGCTCCTTAACAATCCAGTTCTGTGCTGGATCTGTCACCACTACAGTAAAATGTTTAAGTGTATAGTGTGCTTATAATAAATACTCTGCACAAAAATTATTCATTCCACAGATGGGGAAAAGGGGCTTTAATGCTTACTTTGTTTGCAGAATGTTATATAAACCCTGCTAGTTACAGGCAAGAATATGGAAGTAGTTTTGTTCAATTAAATAAAAGAAACAAGGTTCTCATTTTAAAATTAATTCAATGAAAACTATTAAGTAGCTGGCTGTGAATGCTTTGGGAATTTATATATACACACATATATGTTTTTACCTGATACTGATTTCCCTCCCCCTTTACCTCTTAAACACACACACTGTTAACCACATCATTTCCAAGGAAGGGAAAGGGAAGGGCTTGCAAGTCAAGACCACATGGTAACATTCACTACCCACGTATTGTAGCCCTACACAGCATCTTCCAGCAGGCACAAAGGGAGGATAAACTCAGAGGCTCTTCTCCCAACAGATGTAATTTCATCTCTCCCATAGTCATACTGGATTAATACTAATAGCTGAGGAGGAACAGCATCACTTGGGGAATAAGCCCAGAGCAGCCTTTTGACCAAAGCATGACATCTGAGAACTTGTCTGTGCTGGGTGTTTGCCTTGACTTCAGTTCCTCTTCACTGTGTTCAGGGCAACTAGGCTTTTGTTCTGAGCTGAGACAGACGTAACAGCCCCATGCTTTCCACAGCCTGTTGTGAGCTTACAATACCAACCTAACTAAACATTTTAACTGCTTTTTCTGGGAGGCTCTCAGCTTTCCAAGAGCAAAGGTGCTGTCTATGAAGTTATCATTTTCTTCTGTGAAAATAGGTTCTCTCTTTTTATTCTCAACTGATTCTTTAGTTTTCGTATTTAACACCAAGCAGGACATGTGATAGCATTATTATTCCAGAACATCCTCATATTGTCTGTGTGAGGCCACAAATGATGGGTTGTATATCCAGCTCACAATGATGTTGAAGGTTTGGGGAGAAAAGAGATTCAATTTAAATAAAACCAATTGTTTATCAAGAACCACAGAACAAAGTAATAACCAAAAAATAAGAAGAAATTAATGTATGTAATTGGGAAATGTCACTGATGTTTTTAAACACTTTCATAGAACTTTCATGCATCCATGCCTCACTGAGTTTCCAACAACATATTTCTAATCTGTCACAGCACAAGTCACACATCGTAAAAAGCAATGATAACATGGTCAAAGTCAGAGATCTCTGCACCACTCACAGATGCCCTACTGTGGAGCTTTTCACTCTCTTGAATGGTGCTTCCCATGTCTTCTGTCTCTCTCAGGGCTGCATATTAGCTTCAGAGACAAATTCTGGGTTAAATTAAGATGGTTGTATCAGGATGAAATGTGCATGTCTTTCAAAACTATAAGGATAATATATAAAATCTTTTAGCTGGCATGGATTTTTTTCTACAACTTCACTGCTGATTTACACTCTCTAACAATCTGTTTATTCTCTGGATTGTGTATAGTTCATTCACAATGATTTAAATTACTCATCTGATTGCTTTTAGGCATTTGGCCTCTATAAAAGATATGATAGGTAAGTGCAATGCAAATATACTTCCCAATGATCAGTGCCACTCGGGTCAAAATTGCAGTTCGGTAAATGCTGTTCAAGCACACAGATTTATGCACCCTCTGATAGAACCCTTTGGTGAGGATCTGTGGATATCTCTAATAGGAAAGTCAGTTTTTACTCTTAGTCTTATCTACAGGAGGTTTTAGCATAAAAATCTCCAGTGACACATTTTGAAGCTCAGACTACTAAGACACATAGATATCTCTAATGATGAAGCATCAGATTGACTTGAACAAATGAAACATTTGGGTAACAGTGTAAAACTGTATTCAGTTAATCTGAGCTCATCAGGTAGTTCCTAACTATTTCATGGGGACATAAACATCTGCAATTATAAGGTTTACAGTGGGACATTAAGGCTCCAGGTTATTTGCTCTGTGTTGCTGTGGCACCTTGCCCTTGACACCAGAAATTTCTGCCTACAGAATCTCCAAGAGTCATATACATACATATACACATTCAGACAACACTTCAGCAGAGATTGTCTATATTCTTACTGAGATATAGCTCAGGATTCAAGAAAAATTGAATTAGCACATCCAGGGAAGCTTCCCAGGAACAATGGTACACTTGCCACAATTATTACACAACCAAACCCAAGCATCTGAAAGCCGGACCAGATCGTTAAGACCATTAGGAATCTTTCACTACCCATAGAGTCAGCATGTTATCAAAGCTAAAATCATACAGAATATTAATGTGATGCTCTTTTTTTCTGAAATAACCACATGCATTGCAGGTCAGAGTTAAACTTATGCAAAATGACCTAGAATCTCACCATAACATATTTGTTAACTGTGGCAAGCCTGACAGATGCTCTTTAGCACACAAGATGTATCAGTAGCTTAACTTCATGAAAAAAAATGGCAGAGTGAAGCGAATAGAGGAGAAAGAACAAGGGAACTATTGTTAAGATCATTTAGCTATTCACAGAAAGAAAAAGAAAATGCAAGCATGCTTTCTTAGGAAATAACAATAACAATTGTCTTTGTCAGCTAATTCCCTATTGGCTTCATCAGTCTCCAGTAGAGACTTAGCTGAAGAACATCATGCAGATGAACTCAGTGAAGGCCTGGCATGTGTTTGGGAAATCCAGCAGAAGGCAGGGAGGTAGTTACTCAAGACACAGGAAAATAATCTACTGTGTGAAGGCATGATAGAGGGAACAAGAGGATAATAGGATTAGTGATAAAGACAAATGATCAGGGACAAAGCAAATTATTGACTTTCCTGAAGACAAAGCAAGAAGTAGTATACCCAAAGCAGAGGAGGAACATTGGAATTAGACAGAAGGATTCATTTGGGACATGATGTGATCTAATTGCCAGGAGGGAATGCTCAAAATTTATCCTATCCATCACTTATATACTGAAAAAAAATCACTTAAAAAAAAAAAAAGGAGGGTTCAGCTCTTCTTGACTACAACAGAACACAGATTTGCCTCAGTATAATCAAAGACATAGTGTAGGCAGAGTGGACTGCATAAGTGCATAGGAGACAGGCTTGTCACACGTGAAAACACTTTATTAGTAGGTGGTAAAATGAGAAAATAAAGGTAGGTGTCATCACAGCTGTCATGCACTATAATTGTACAAGACTGACATAAGAAAATAAAAGTATTGCTATAGTGCGTATACTTTGGAAATATTAAGGAACAAAAAACATGGAAATCTTCAATGCTGTTTTTAGAGCTGCTTTTCAGGGAGGAGCTGCCCTTTTAATTTGAGTGACTAATGGCAACGAATGTAATCTGTTTTTTATTTGCAGTGCCAGGCTCATTTGGCTTGTGTAAAACACAACCCTTTGTTTGGTAAACAAGCAAATTAAACTGGTGATCCAGAGAATCTTGGAAACTTCACTTAAATAAAGGAGCCTCTCTCTCTGAGAGTCATGGCTTAAAACCCATTGGAAGGTGTGTTTCCAGATGTTTATCATGGGCTTTGCTGTCAAGATTAAATAGGTAACCATGCTAATACAGTCATGCCATATTAAAAAGAGAAGTAGTAAATAAACTTCTCTTTATTCATAAAGCAACAGTGGCTCAGCTTCTTGGTCAAGCCAGAACAGTGCTGCCCAATGTATTATAAATGAGTTAAAATTCAGTTACATCACTGGAAATAGCCTCAAAAAAGACAAATATCGACACCAATGTTATGGCAGGACAACTGATACAAAAAAAAAGGAAACAGGGCAAGAGAAAAGAAAAATATGCACAGCAAGAGCTGTATAATCCTTTCAAAACCTCAGTAAGTTTTCTGAAATCATAGGAAAGATGAGCAAAGACATATGCTGAATCTTGGGGGAATATTCCATGAGAGGTTCCTCCCGGGCAATGAACATGCCAGCCAGGGTTACACGCTGGCATCCCAAAAGACACAAGACAGAACCACACAGCATCAACCTGCTTCAGTTGAATTATGCCCATTTTCTCACACTCTAAGCCTGCTCATTGCAGAAGTGCAAATATTCCCCGAGATTCATTTGACGCAGTACGCTTCCCGTGTAACCAGGGTGTACACCATTCCTAGCTAATAAAGTTGTCTGTCCTGAAAGCTCCCAGAGATGTAAATGCAAGTGCAGCTGCTCATGCCAGTAAGAGCAAATTGTTTTGTTCTCACCAGATCTCAGCATCCCTAGGCAGAGTAGAGGTTGCAGTAACAAAGCCTGCTAGTTTTAAGTGAGTCTGCAGCTATTGCAAGGAGCCTCCTCATAGGCACTGACTATTTCCAGACCACGGAAAAGGCAGTACTGAAAACAAACACATTGGTTTTCATTCTGCAGTTCTTCTAAAATATAAATTATGCAAAAATGTCACCCTCTGGCTCCCTGGGCAGAGCTGTTGTTTTAACATCTTAGACTGGACTGCTTTCAGGTACTGACAGAATTTGGAAAATGCTTGCTACAGAAACCAAAGCTAAACAATACAGAGACACTGTAAGGACATCACTTGCCAAAATGCTTGCTTTTGCCCTTTCTACAGAACTAAGGGAGCAGAAGCAGGATTCCCTCTGCTACTTTATCAACAGACCACTGTATTGAACTCCAGGCAGTTGCACATATTTAAATGCACAATGCGTGTTTAAAGGAACTGGGGAATATCTAATCTTGGCTCAGTGACATGCAAGATGAAATAACCCATTCTTAAAGACCAAGGTTAGTTTGAGAAACTGGCAGTCAAAAACACATCTTTCTATCTACAAACAGAATAAACTGTTAAGCAATCAGAGACTTAATAAATCTAGAAGCCCTTGCCGTTATTTTCATAGGCCTACTTTTCACAGTAAGGCTGGATCTGACCCTGATTTATGTCTGAACAACAGAAAGTCTTACAAAGTTAAATATGCAAAAGGAGATAAATTAAAGTGAGTTCCTACTGAGTTGAGACACCTCTTCTATCTTGAGTGAGTAACACAGTGGAGTACATATGTAAATCCATTTTATCTATTCCTCATTGTGAAGTTAAGCTCAAGACAGCAATAAACTCCATTCTGAATTGTTTTGATTTTGTTGGTTTAAACTTGATCCTCAACACTGAGATTTTTTTTTATTTGATTATATGCACTCTTGTCAGAAAGGAATGCGGAGGGCTCTCTCCAGCTTTCAATTAGAATGATGAGATTACCCTGAATTTTGTAACACAGCAGCAGTGCCTTAAAGTGAGGATGGAGTAGCCCCTTTGCCCCAACAACAGAGGAATGTGTGATTTCTAAGAATCTACATATGCTAATGCTCACTGTTTGGATATTAACTCGCAATGCAAAACCAGCAGCCAAAACACAAATTAGAGCTGGTGGCAAATCGACTCCTGATCTGTTTGGTACTGTGCAATGAAATCCCTCAGGAATTTGCCGTCATATTTTGGCTGCTCAGTCTGTTGCCTGTGTACGTGGTCACAAGCACTCTGTAAGACCAACACCCTACTAATGAGCAAAATACGAAAAACCACGATAGCTCAAGATAAACTCTGCCACAAACTCAGGCACTCGTTCTTTTCCCTTCCCAGACAAATCATCAGCTTGTTAGGGGGAGGGGGGAATTTATACCTTTTTCATCTCCTGCATCTTCCCTAACCCAGCACATTGCCAACACCATGTTAACGGTTTTCGAATATGCCCCTGAAGAACAAAGATACTCTTTTTGCCAGATCCCAGTATTTACAAGCAAGCCCAAATCTGTGAGAAAATTCAATTGAACACAGATGGCAGGAAATTCCTCTAAAATGACAGTGGCCAGATTCAAACCACAAGACATGAAAATAACCCAACATACTAGACATGAAGAACATATCTTATAGATTTTTCCTCATGCAATTCACAATCTGTGATTGATTACTGGGAAGACAGACTGCAGATTTATTGGACTTCTGTAGAACAAGTATTCCATTTGCAACAATTAAATCTTATGTGGTTGAAAAATAGGTTGGAAGAACCAGCGGATGGCTCTGACACTGAGGAATGCAATTCTAGGTTGTCCATAAGACTGTAGTTTGTTTAATTTTGCACTAGACCCCACTGTGCACTTATTTGTTTAAGGTAATTAACAGGGCTGACTCAAAATTTTTGTCATTGTATCAGAAAACCAGACCAGAGAAATATTTTTACTCCTATAATTCCTTTTCTTTTTTTTTCAACTACAGATTTCAGTCTTTTTTGATTTAATCATAAACTTTATGTGCCCTCCAGAAAAAAAAAACAAAAAAAACCAAAAAAAAAAAAAAAAAAAAAAACCAAAAAAAAAAAAAAAAAACAGGGAAAAGTGGTGGCAACACAGAAATGGAGCCTGGACAAACTAACACGATGCCTCAGACTCAGATGAGGATAAAGCTGAAGCAGTCTTCTGTGCTGAGGGGACCAACAACATGTTGGCTAGACTAAGCTAAATCCTGATTCGCTGAAATTTGACGAATTTATACTTTGCTCTGTGTCTGCTGTAAAACTCAACTTGCAATGCGAGGACTGCAAGGCACAGTCTGGTATCAGACAAATCCCAACAACCTGCATCACAGGAGATGAAATGCCATCCTGTTTCCTTTCAGTCTACCTCAAGTCCAGGTGACCAGGGAATTCTGAAGGGTGGCATTCATATAACATTCTGTTTCTGCCACCACTTCTGGTTTTGTTTTGTTCTACCAGATTTTCAGGATTATTATGATTTGTGTCAATACTCATATGAACTATTTGCCCTCCAGTTATGAGGATTCTGGTTAGGCAATCAAGAGACAGAAACCTTATCAAGCAGCTTACCAACACTAGAAAACATGGGAAAACCTCCCTGAAGAGACAGTGTGCAGAGTAGATCCTGTACACTAAAATATGATTGCATGGGATGTATGTGAATTTCTGGATAAATTCTAGTCCCAGGTAGTTCAAACACACACAAAGGGCTAAACTAACCAATACAAACATTCACCTGCAATGATCCATCAAAGCCTATTGTGCTTCCCTGAGCCAATGGAGTCCAATACAACTTTCCTGGTATTCTCTTAAACAAACAGCTTCTGTCCCTTCTCTGTTCTCATACCTAACCCCCCTTCCTTTCCATCAGTCTGCTGGCACCTCTCAGTTCAGAGTATCGAGGCAGACAAACTTCAAGTTTGGTCTGAATGTAGTGGCTTCTAGGGGAAAAGGAGTACAATGAGAAACAAGCAGTAACTGCTTCCTTCTCTCACAGAGCTGTAGTAAGCCATCTGGGCACTACACGGCATCCCCTCTCTGCAGAGTATTTCTGCATCTCATGGTCACCAGCACAGGCCTGCAGCTCTTCCTCCCTGGCAGCAGCACCACATGAGGCCCAGGTGCATTGTCACCATTAGGTACCACTCCTCTCATTGGCCCTAGTACAGCTTTTCTCTCCCCAGCTAGAGGCATACAGCTCCCTCCCCTCAGTTCCTAATACATCCCCCCTGCTAAGACAAGATAGGGCAGCAGAGACTTCACGCTGGCCTTTGTGGCACGCTATGTCTGTTTTCTGGCTGCAGCGTGTGTTGTGCACACAGCAACACACAGAAACTTGGCAGTCCTTTTGCTTGCTGCACCGACCCGTAAAGCCCCCCCCAGCCTCTTCCACTGCGTATCCATTAGCTTTCACGGGAATTTTGCACGCACATCGAACATAAAACAGAGATCTTGGCTAAGTCCTGCAAAGAACACTCGCCTAATAGCACACAAAACAAACAAACACAACCTATTTTCAAATGAAACACCATCTTCTCACAGTCACTGGGAAACAGGTAACAAAAGCAACAGTTTAGACCATGGTCAGGAATCGTCAGTCTCCTCCAGGCAGAAAGAGATACACAGCACGGATAATCCATTATACAATAACCTGGTGCAATGCTCAAACAAGAGCTGCCCAAATATGCTGTTAGGCACCACTGTCTATGCCATTTTTATGAGCAACAGTAACTTCTGTGCTGGGCCTAGGAATACCTCTTTTTTTCTTTTTTGTCTCCAGGTACCTTTTAATACAGCTGTGAGAGCCTGGAAAAAAATCTGCCTTGCAGACAGGCTTTTTCTCTCTCTGTCTTTATCCCTGCCCTTCTCCCTGCTCATCCTTTTTCAAAATAATTCTTCAAACTCAAAAGTCCAATGAGATCTCCATGGAAAGCACAGTGAAGACACGGAAGCAATTACAACTGAATCACGCAAATATAAACAAGTCTGATTCTGATCTTTCAGTTAATTTGTATGGGTAGGAATACATCAAATTTATTGCAATTGTTACCAAATGACATTGGAAAATGCAATATCCAAATTCTGATCTCTGTGTTAGCTCTTGGAAAGATAGTCAAATAACTTTATTCCAGTGCTTTAAAACTGCACTCAAAAGAGCTGCCTGTAGGAGAATGTATTAGCGAATCTCTTGCATTTAATATCTGACATGAACACAACCAAATCAGAGTGCTGATCTGGGAGAAAAAATAATCCTATTTTGATTCACTCATTTTCACTGAAGCCAATGAAAGCCCTCCTGCTGAGCTAAATCAGACCCTTTTAAGGATGACAAAGAAAATCTGGTGAAGGTTAGCAGGAATGTGATATGATTAACATCTGTCTTTACCATCCCTGTGAGACAACTGGCTCTGCCTCTGACCCTAAGCTCTAGGTGATAAAAATTTTCAATACTTTTTTTTTTTTTTTTTTAATAAGAATGCTGGACCCATTGAATCCCATTGCCTGACCCGACATTTCTCTCAGTTACCTCTGATCCCATAAACTCATGTTATAGATGAACACAACTGCCAAAAAAGCATCCAGTCTTGATTTCAGGAGGCCAAGAGCCTTCCCTTGTTCCAGAGATTCTTTACATCTTTTATTAAGAATTTATGACTTTTTTCATTTTATTTGTCTGATCTCGGTTTCCAGCCCCCTGTTTTTGCTATGCTTTTCTCTGCTGCATTAAGAATCCTTTCATGTACAGAGTTTTCTTGTTATCGAGTCACTTAACATTTTTGATACGCTAGAGGCTAAAGCCCTCAAGTCCAGGAAGGTTTCTTCCTCTTTAATGCACTTTCTCCAACTTGTCATCATTTCTACTGGCACAGCATAACAATATGCAACACCTCACTGCACATACCGCCACTGCTCCCACAAATGCAAAATCACCTGTTAAGTCCAAGCTTCCTAGGAAGGAGGTGCTCGTCCTTCTGCAGATCCTGCCTGCCTGCCTGCCCTCCTTGCTTCCCCAGCAGCTGCAAGACCTAGTACCAAGCTGTGATAAAAACAATTTTTCCTCGGATGGCTCCAACTGATCAAGTGATTGACAAGCTACCTGTTGCCCAACTTTGCTCTTGTCACAAGTTGGTATTGGGCCAATCTTCACATCATGCAGAATTTCTATCAGCAATGGTTTTAAAGTTCTAGCCTCAAGCAACAAAAAAATCTAACCACTCCGTATGCAAACCTACTGGATCTACCTAATTTCTACTTTCTCCTGTATACTACTCTGAGACGGTACCTAAAAATGTTTAATAGATGTTTCAGCAATATCACATAATGTGTATTAGGGTTTTTTTGGGTTTTGATTTTTAAGGTTTTCTCTAAGAAAACCTCAATCCATTAACCTTATAACCTCAAGGAAATCTGACGTCAGTTTCTTGGACACGATGCACTTTCCTTACAACCACATCAAACTCACTGTATGCCTATTCTTCAATACTTCAAACCATGATTTTGCAAAATATGAAGTTCTACTAACTGTCCCACCACCACTCTATTTGTTCTTTTTAAATATTGGGTCAACACCTATTTCATGCTACTCTTCCACAGCAATGTCGTCAGTAAAAGGTTGAAGCACAAGGAAGACAGCCAGGCTGCTGTGCTGTCTGCTAACTTCACTGCAAAGCCATCTGGCAAATACCTGACTCTAGTGAGGCAATGTATTAGCAACTGTGTCCAACAGCAATCACAGAAGTCAAGGCTTCTTTGTGCCGGAAATGGGACAAATACCTAATGATTTTGTACACACTGAACAAACAGAAAGATAAGTGAAATGGGGTGAGCAGGAGGAAAGGAAAACAATTGGAGGGTGTGCCTTGCTCTATATCCAGGGAATGTACTGCAGCAGCAGCTGGGGCTGTCAGAATATATCATGGATATTAAACACCTTGGGAAAGCTGTCCTGTGGTTGCTGTTAGTATAATTATTTTAACAAGATAAGCAGAGCTCTGAGAGATCTCCATTACCCTTTAATTTCTGTTTCACAGACTTGAAAGACTCTTTCTCCCATGCTCTGCTCTTCTCTGCTCTGAGCATTGATTCTGTAGCAATCTAAACTCCTGCCAGTACTACAACCGGATGCAGGATTCAGACGTCTCACAGCTGTGTGCATCAATGGGATGAACTCACTGCAGACCTCTGGGGTCAGCCTGGGCTTCATTCAAACTTGTGCAGGAGTCAGCAAAGCCAACCGAGTCACATGCAATCTGCTTCCCACAGAGCCATCAGCCTTTGAGGATGAAGCAGTTGCCACTGCTGCAACACCGTTCTGTGTCACACTTCTGATCCCATGTGACTGAACCTCATGTTTCCCCATGCACCCAGCTACCTTAGCCCTGCAATTTCTTTGTCCCAAGTCTCTCTGTCTCCTGGCCATGCTGAGGACAGCACAAGACAGTTATGTGGCAATGATTATCCAGTCACTTACCTCCCTCTGCTGAAGCAGGGAAAGCACCAGGATAGCTCCTGTTTTCAGAGCAAATGCCAGGAGCAGGAAGAGATCACTCCAGCTAGTCAGAGGAATGATAAGAAAGGGGAGGCAAGGCCTGGAAAGCAAAAAACTGACATTTGACTTGGAAAAGAAGAGCTGAATCTGGTGAGAAAGAATGGAGACACATCCTAGAAAGGTGATTTGAAGGAGAAAGGCAAGTGGACAGCAATGATCCTACACAGCACACTGGCATTTGTTGTTCAGTAAGCGAAGCAGAGTCAAATGCACGGGATGAAATTAAAGACAGAAAGCAGGAAAATACAGCCTTATAAGGGAGATCTATTCAGCTACAGAGAATTTTCTCCAGAAAATGCACTACTTAACAGCAGTTAGGCTAGGGCACATCATACAAGAACTTCGTATACAAAGCACACCAAGAAAGGCCAAGAGGTCTGTAGACTGATTCTCAGTGCCTCTGTTTCCCCACTTGCAAACAGTGGTAACTTCATGTCACAAGGGTGATGTTCACTTTAAAAAGAACCAGGAGAGCTGTAATAGAAGATGCTGTGAGAAGCATAGAATGCTTTTGTTAAAACCGGAGAAAATCTAGAGGAGAAAAGACAAGGAGAAAGAGAGAAAATGAAAGGATGAGGACAATCACATGACAATCTCTACAACAGCACTGCTGTTTTTGCAGAATTGTCTGAGTAAGCTCTTTAAGAAAAACACACTTACAGTAAGTGATGTCTAACTGGTCTGTGAATCACCCCGTCCCCATTTCCTACTCTTTGTTAAAAAAAAAAAAAAAAAAAAAAGCACCAAAAAACCCCATGCTTCTGTATTGTTCTTTGCTCAGATAACTAACTCAGAGCTGTGCTGGCTGGACATTCACAACACAAATACTTTCTACTATGTTGCTCATGGTGACAACTTCTCCTTTGGCATATGGCTGGAAGCCCTGATGAGCAGCTATTCTACCGGGAAAGGTGAAGGCAAAATCATCCTCTACAGTTAGTATTTTTAATTTTGAAAGGTTTTTTCCTTCTCTTGCCCTGAGCTGCTTCCTGCCCCGGAACTGTCACAGCATGTTCAAAGATCTTGGTAATCCTGGTAAACACTCAGCTATTACTGGAACAAGAGGGGTACAAATATGTTGATTGACTGCATGGGCAGTACTCAAACACCTTCCATATCCTGGTGAGCAGAGATGAAACAGTGCCTGTGCTCACAGTGAGTAGGATCTCAAGCCTGGAGCCAAAAGACACTTCCACTGCACAAATTACAAATTGCTCTTTGGGGAAAACAAAACAAAGCAAAAGAATGAGAAAAGAATTTTTTTTAAAAAAAGACAAAAATAAAAAACCCAATCAAAACAAAGCCACACCCACACACCTCAAAACAGAGAGTCTAGAAACCTTTACTAAGTACTGATGATGCATATTTATCCGAGGTAAGAAAAACAACAAACATGCAACAACAAACACGCAACACAGGCAATAACAGACCCCTGGAAAGGAGCAGATAAAAGTGAACAGGAAATTCTACCAGAGGAATTCTACAATGTGCTGTACGAGGGCCAGTATGCATCAGCACAAGCAGCATCGTTGCATGTCAACCCTCACATATTCCTGACAATTTCATACAATTTAGGGCACATGCTGAAGCACTGAAATAGTCAAGTGAGCCTGAACCATCAGCAAAAGAAGACAGCAGACTCTGGAAGTGCTGTCGAGGTAGGTAATGTTACAGAGCAGGATTTGCTTTTAATGAACAGTGAGTCACTTTCCCTGGGGTGACTGGGCAATGTGGTATGTACAGCCCTGTGTTTTGATGACAATGCCTCTCTCTGTGCCCAACAGATCAACTGTTTGATGGGGCATTTGCTCAGCAGCTCCTGGAACAGCCTCAAGATCATTAAACGTCTGCCTAGTCACACTGCAACGCTGTTTCAGCCATAATTCAAAAGCTAGATTTTCTCTCGAAGTACTCCTGACGCCGTTCTCCTTTTCATGAGTAAACAACAAAGAAGTCATTTCAGTTTCTGTAAACATGTTTTTCTTCATGAGCTAGACTGTTTAGTGTGCATTACATGCCGTGCTGGCACAAGCCAGAATGTCTTGCAAAAACGCTTTCCACTAATACTGGAATCTTCCTACTCTGAGGGAATGCTGGATTGCACAAGAGAGGCATCAAGAATCAATTCTGTGTTTTCCCCCACAATTTCAGATAAGAAGAATTAGTTTTATGTTAATTGCAAATTCCCTTTTTACAAAGCCCTTGGGTGTGAGTCAAAATTTTAAAAGAACTTCTTTCTTTCTCCAGAAAATTATAGTATTTAAATAAAGCAAACTAAGTACTTAGTAGGCTGAAGCAGACAACACTAATTTGTTACACGATGAAGTGGCCACATTCTGTTTTCACTCTAACTGAAACTGGAATAGAGACAGTGCATACCGTGAGAGTGAATGGGAGGAAATTTCACACCTAAAATTTTGCATAGGTAATAGATTGACAAAGCAAGAGAATCATTGTTTAGCAAATGGGCTGGGTTTTGCTTCCATAAAGTGGAATTATGGTTGATTCTACTGAAGTGTATTTTCTTTCCCTTCCTGTCTTTGGGCCTGATTCTTACACCTCCTCCAACAGAACTAGCAGAGGATAGCGCACCTGACATTGTTTTGATGAAAACTTCTTGTTAAAGTAATTGTTTCATTTTTGTCTCATTTATCTTTAGTGAATACTCCAAAGTTTCCATTAGGGATTTCCTGTCAGACTATTCTGAGAAGAATCCCTATTCTTCCTAATAATGCATATATTATTTACTTCAGAACTCCATATATTTTATGATCTGGAAACTGTAATATAGTCAGCACCGCAGCTAGTCTGTGAATCTTCCAGTGATGCCACTTCACAACATAAATGTAGCATCTGACTTCTCGTCTGTCATCCCTCCCCCTGGGCTCTCATTCACCGCTTTGTACAGTTGCTTTGTACAGCAAGGGCCTCCATGATGCTGGCTGCAGTATCATACTGATCAAGAGGACATTTCAGAAAACACAGGTATAGAAACTGCTCCATACTATAGGCAACAAATCACAGAAGGAAGCTGAATATAAGTTCCATTGAAAGTCACGGGATTTGTACTACTCCATTTTAGAAAAATAATTTTTGAAGCCAGTTTTGATTAATGCGGACTTCCTCTCAGCCTTTATTGAGATTCTTCATGTCCATCGCAAGTCTATATCTGGCCTTTTATTGTCAAAAAGTACCAGTCTGACTCCACTTTCTTTTGAAAGCTAATAAAAATCTGTGGCTCAATTCACTACAGCCTACTCAAAACTTCACACTTAAATCCAGACCTGATTTCATTTGGAATCATCTGACCCTTGCATGAGAGTCAGAAGAGACACACACACAACTCCAGAACTTAAATGACCGAATCAACCTTTGTGAAGTATCTCTGTCTTTTCATTAATCCCAGAACAAGTCTACAGATTTGACCTCTCAACAGAAATAGTTTTAATTCAAAAACCTAAATTTAGCTGGGATCCACTAGTAAGATATCTTAGTCCAGAGGGACCTTATGTTACATTTGATTCTTCACCTGGAACAGGTCCCTTATTTTTATCTCCAGAATCACCGATACATATTCTTTTACTTTATAAATACAGACTACAGTTTTCAAATGCACACTTTCCAACCAGATGCCTACAAGCATCTGATCCTAAAGAATTTTGCTTTCCAAGAAGCGGGCTTTTCATATAAGTACATGAATGAAGACAAAGAATGTAACTTCATTGAATTTTAATTTGAAACGGATAGCCCCAGAGTGATTTCTCACTGCTAGAAGTTGCTTTAGACGAGTGCAGGCGATCCACTGTATGACACAGAAGCAGCCTCCTGTGCCTCAGCGGTAGCTACCAGCAGCCTGTGCACAAATGCAGAGCAGTGGGACTGAGCTCAGCAAGTGAAAAATCCCTCTAGTGGGGTGACATCGCAATCGTAAAGCAAGCACAAGGCTGGACTTGCTCAGGCTGCATCGCTGCAGAGGGTGCAGCACAGCTGCTTTCCAGCCACATATACTCAGGTTCTGTGGCATCCTCATCACAGGTATTGCTCTTAACTTGTGTAATCCAACTGCAGGATCCAGCTCCTTTTCACATTACAAATTCCTGTCTCTTCTTATTTCTAGACTTAACACTGCCTGATGGGAAAGTTTCTTTTGGACACAATGTCAGCTCTTCAGTAAACTGGATTTGACTTCTGTTTTGAACATCTGAATTCAGAATCTGAGAAACAAAGACCTCCCAAAAGCTAACTACAGAAAATGTGCAGAAAGGTAAGTTTCCTAATAAAATTCTACTGTATGTAACAGCCCTTCTCCTGCTCACATTGTCCTTATTATCCACAATCTCATTTCACTTAGCCAAACTCCTATCAGCTTCAACAAAAGCAGGATAAAATCATGAGGTTACTACTGTACATGTATCTTATAACCAGATGCAAGAGGTTTACGGCTAAAAGCACTTCACCTTGCTCTGAGATGTCACAGGTATTGTAACTCTGCTCAGCTCCAGGTATCACCTTTCCAGCAGCCACTATCTTATCTATTATCTTTGCTCTTTAGTCTTAAATGAAGATAACTCCAGTCAGACTGCAGCCATCTACTCCAAAAGCATCTTATTTCTTGTTAAGCACATTATTTGGGTGACCAGAGTGCTTCTAAGCCAGATGTACAGTTTTGTATACAGTAATGGGCTTCATGAATTGTAAACCATTATGAAGGAGGAAAACAGTCTCCCAACTGCGCCTTGAAACAGTGAATGAAAATGCAGCAAAGGAAACATCCACTCATGGGGCTCATGTCCACGCTGTGCTAGAACATCTCACCAAGGATCAGCTTGGCACTGCATACGAGAAACAGCTGTAAAATGCTGAAGGAGAAATCCTTGTTTAGAGTGAAATTAGGATGTGCTGTTCTTGCTTAAACAGATTGTGATGTGGAAATAAATACACACAGGAACGCTCAGATTTACTGCTCTTTTGACTAGACAGGTTTCCTATGGCTTGGATCATTCAGTGACAGCCCCTGTCACCCCCCACCCCCCAACTCCTCTCTGTTCTCAGCATCAGCCTATAAATGTGTATCACCCTGTTCAAAACATCGCTATTTTCTCTCTTTTTGTCCTTTAGTATGATGCAGCTCCCTCCTTGCAGCCCAATTCCTTTGCTTCCCAACCTGCACACCACTTGCATCTCCCCTCAGAAAAGCCACTGAATTCCCTTGAGGCAGATTAAGTTATCTAGGACACAAAGTCTTATGCAAAGGACATGAACAACTCACAGCAAAGGCCCCTGAGCATTTATATTTATATTTTTATATCCCTATAGAAGAATCATTGGGTCCTCTTTCATTAGTTCAGAAAAAGGGTACCTCTGATTCTCTCCATGTTGCTCCTGCATGCTAGAGAATACGCACACATAATCCCTCACACCCTTGTCCAGAGTGTGACAAGGTGACCCTCTGCTCTGTAGTACTTCTCTCAGCATGGCTGGTGGCCAGGACACCTAAATAGCCAACGGAATTCTAGAAATCCTCTGACAAGCCTCCCTTCTTTCTACCTGGGAATGCACTACCACCACTGCCAAAGGCACTGCTTTTGAAACAGAAAAAGCTGCCTCCTTTCCTTCTCTTCTCATCAACCACAACAGGAAACATCTTGATGACTGGCCATTGATGTATGTTAGAACGGTACATCTCAACCTATTTAATGTCTATAGCAAGCTACAGCCTGATCACAGCACCAGTACAGTTAAATAAGTGTGCTTGGATCTTTGTCTGTATCTCCACACTCAGCACTGAGGGCAGCCTTGCAGGTCCAGAACTATTGTTTGAGACAGAACAGCCCATTAGTCTTAAAAATAAATAAATAAAAATTAACAATTTTTAAAATCCCCATTCTTGAACCAGCAATGCAAATACTGTCATTCCTTAGCTTTCAATCTATGTGTTACACGCAGAACTGAGGCCTCACTCACTGCTGCTGAGAGATGACATTCCCTCCTGCACAGCAGGACTGTAGCAGAGCCAAGAGACCACATCTTCCTCCACTGCAGCTTGCTCAGCCACACCTCAGCATCACCAACTCAAACTGGTCAGCCTTACTAGTAACTGCATCCTTATCAAACCAGAGAAGACATCCACAGTCTGACTGCATCCCACACAGCACACTCTACGTGGGATGTTTTGGTCAGGACTACTTTTGTACTAAACTGTCCTGAACAAAAAAAGGCAAACAAGAAGGTGGCACCAGGACCAGACTCTCAGACAACTATTCTGTCTGTTTAAATTAATCAGAAGAGATTTTTGGAGAGAAGGTGATCACCTCATAAGCAAATCAAGCTTGAAAGACCACCTCTTTTCTTTGGCCCCATCTTGTAAGAAACTTACCTCTTTCCTGAAGAAAAGTCCAGTTGCATCTGAACTACAAAGAGCAGCTTGATAGAGAAAGGCTGAGGTGATTTATGTAAGGATGGAGTATGTCCTGCCACAACAGCTTACAAATAAGAAAAGAGTAAGATATACATCAAGTGTCTGGAAACCTCTACATCAGCTCAAGAAAGACTGCGAGGAAGCACAGAGCAGAACTGAATTCCTTTGCCAAGAAATCAGCGGTCACCAGTCTTTAGAGCTGATTGCTAAGCCACTTTGGATTCCTTTTTGCCAAGGTGAAAACCATTTAAATTCCAAGAGACCCAGAAAATTACAATATTTTCAGAACTCATCTTGTTGGTGATGTCCACAAATTTTCTATGCCACCTGCCCTCCACAGCTGCTCAACACCTTATGAAAAAAATCAGCCTCCTCTTCCAGATGTTTTTGTGTGATTTTAGAAGTCTCAGTTTATTCTACTTTCTTTCAGCACTTGACACCATATTCAGTAATTCATAGCTTAGCTTTAGCTACCTTATTTCTCAGTTATTTAAAATATTTCCTCTCTCTTCACACGCAGTTTCAACCCAAAACAATCTGGTTCTTTGCTCAGACTAAAAGAAAATATAAGGATCAGGGCAGATGAGGTATGAATGGAATACATACACAAAAGCATGCTTAACTGAGTATAGTACTTACTCATATGAGTACTTGCTCATCCAAGCCACAATCTTCCCATGAACTCTGCCAGTGCCACAAGCCACACCCATGATTTTCTAACATCTGTGGCTGGTGAACAGGTTCCAATTCCAGTCAGGAGAAAACTGGGACCCCCAAGCCCCTTGCTTTGACAAGTACCTTAAAACAGTCCTATTAGCAAATACAAGTAATCTCTGATGGCACATCACCATCCTACAAACTCAGTGGAAGAGCACTTGAGGGTAGTAAACAAACTAAAAGCCAAGATAGTCTATTTCATGTATCAATGGCTTCCTTTAATCATGAATATAGCTAACACTCAAGCAAAAGGGAGACAGTAGAAAGAGTGGGAATGTCAGACACAGGTGGTAATGATGAGCAAAAACAGAAAATGCACCTCAGATTAAGAGATCCTGCAGAGATCTGGAACTTTATCTCAAAAACAGATATATGGGAGGTGACTAAGCTACATTATGTATAGTATAAAAATAACCATGGAATAGTTAATTCTCACCTCCTCATATCATAAGGAGAGGATGTTCAACAGAACTTCAATAAGCCATCCCATAACTACCTTGCTGAAGGATCTCCTTCTCTGAAGCATCCAGGACTCACTGCTGCCTAAAAACAGACTGTGAACTACATGGACCAATGGTCCAAATTGCTTTGGCTAGCCCCTCATTCCTGCTATTCTAAGTTACCACTCCTATAAGGAAAGGGCTTTTCTTTTTAATTTTCTAAGTTGTCTTATAATTGTTTTCAGAAAACAATTGCAAAGCTAAAAGGGATAGAAAGTACAGGGCTTCTGTCACCCAGGGAACAGACAATATCGTTCCAGGAGCTGGTGTAATCACAGCTGTATTAACTGGCATCAGCTAACGGTTACCTTAAGCAATAAAACAGTCTCAAAGCTGGAAGAGTCCATTAGAGAACAATCACTCAGAATAATAGGGAAGGTAATAATTTTCCATATCATACCTTCAAACTTTCAGGCACATGGCACTGAAATCCAGTACAGCTCAGCTGTAAATCAACTGTGCATCACAGGACTATTAAATACTTTTGAACCGGTCAAAAGGAGCTTTCCCACTGCTTGGTACAAATTGAATCAAGATGTATTCACAGCTGTATGAATATCAGAAGGAATAATAATTTAGTTTTTCTTCATTTCAAAATCAATTTCTATTGGCGTATCTAATTTAATAGATTCTTTTTTCCAGTTTCACAGAATACAGCTGAAATGCAGGAAAGAAAAACGGTTGTTGATGCCTGAAGCAGGCACCTTTAGTTAGGAATGGAAGCTTACTGCGCAACTAAAATAGAACTCTAAGAAATATTTAAAGTAACTTATAATGCTTTTTAGAAAGTTCATAGTGATACATTTACTGCTTGTTTACTAAGAAAATCCAGCTTAGATTTAAGATGAAAGTGGTGGAGAAACCAGATGTTAGAACAAATATCTGAAGCTAATGCAAAGTAAAAACAATTCAGTACTCATATTTTTCATGTTTCCCCCCATTTCCCACTTCATTTTGACACCCCTGAAGCAAGCCAGCCTTTTGAAATTATCTCATTTTACTCTAAAGGTCATGCTGTAAAACTAAAGTGTGTGTCTGCACCGATCAAACTGAGTTCAATCCTGTGACAAGTTTCCTTCCCTAACATGTCTTTCAACATTGTGCAATCCAATTAGTAAAATAATTAAGCAGCACATAGATTATGGACCACACCATATACTGTCCTGTAAGGCACAAAGCCAGGAAGGTGCCAAATGAAGACATCCTGTGGCACTTTCTTTGTAATCAGAATGGGTTAGCTTTTAATGGGGAGGTTAACTGACACACAGTTACATCATAAAACTTAACATCAGAGGATGTTGTGAATGCATATGTTCAAAAAGTGATTAGAAAAAAACTGGGATAGTAAAACTGGTCAAGGTCTATAAAACAGAACAGCATGAGTACTAACTAAAGAAGTCCCTAGGCTACCTACTATTAGTGGCTGGGAGAATATACTCAGGAAGTTTGACTGCACCCCTTCTTCTGCTCTTCCTTCAGCATTTGTTCCCAGCTCCAACAAGATACAGAATATTGGGGCTTTAATTCAATATGGGTGGTCATGCATCAGACAGGACCAAGGAAAATTATCAGTCTCATGGAATGGAGATTAGAAGGTTCCCCAAGATGTTATCTATGCAACGCTCTTTTAAATCAGAATAAATTGTATATCCAACTCTTCCCTGACAGATGTGTTCCTAAATATGGAAAAGGTGATGACTTCCCAAGTTCTCTGCTCTTAAACAGGTCCAGGTCTCATTTTGATCTACTAGGGCTGACCTAGCTGTATGCGTGGGATCAGGCACAACTATGTCATGTCACAATGCTAAGAGCGAGACTTTCTACTGTCTTCCCTCCTCAAGTAAATCCATGCCTGTCATCTCATACTAAGTATCTAGGTACTGCTTCTTACACCTTAACAGGTAAAGCTGCGGTCTTGTGCCTTGTTACATAAAAATCAAGAAAAATCCCTCTCTCCAAATTATTTCAAAATTCTTATTTTTCAAAGTAATTGTGGGCAGAAGCCATGTTTACTGACAGAAACATCCTTGTATTCACCTTTCAAATTCAGGGGAAATACTGTAGCATACTGGCATTAAATGGCTGTGTTGGTTGTAAATCAAGGCTGTGGATTTCTCAAACCCCACCTCATTTTGCATTGTAACACATTTGGTAGAGGCACACAGTCATGTACCAACTCTCACACCAAGGAAGCGGTAAGTTCTAAACCACACTCACGTGATCTCAAGCCCTCACCTTGAAGTAAAGCATTACTAATCACTCAGTGTTGTGGAAGACTAACAAGAGGATTTGGTTTGCATCAACCTCAAATCAATCTGGGATCTAAACCGCAACTCTCCAGAAGCCTGAAAGCATCTCAACAATTTAGGTAAGGCTTATTACAGCAAGAAAAACAAAATTCTGAATCCAGACTCCAGAGTTTTTTTAAAAACTGTATTCTTGAGATACACATCTACATGAAAAAAAGAACAGGGCTTCCATACAAATGTCTTTACAGACGCCTTTCAAACAAGGACCTAAACCCCTGTGTTACCTAGATATACCATAAATATAGATTTGAGGAATGATGTAATGCAAAAAGAAAATACCAAGTTGAAATATTCTGCTGGAAAATAATCCTGTGAAATACAGCTGGTAAAAAAAAAATGCATTATTTGCTTGCAATCAATAGGTTCTATTTTCAACTTCAACAATGTCACCATATGATCAGTCGCCGTAGGATCAAAGGTATTAATTTTGTAAGCCATGACAGATGTACTAGCTAAAACTGAGTTTTTACTACCTGCACCATAATCATCCCCAGCTGATGAAATTACATTACAATTAGTAAGGACATGTGCGATTCTCTGTTGGTAAAAGGGTCATTAGACACAAGCTCCTCACAGACTCCCAGACCTCTACTCTACAGCCAAGGGTATCTCTTTAAAAGGAGTCAGGGCTATTTATGTCAGACAGTGGCAGACCTGTGCCCCTACAGGGGACTGAATGTGTATGGAACAAATTCTCTCATGCTGTGTGTCTCAACTTCAATAAGTTATGTTAGCAGCAAACACGCCCTTTGCTCAAAGGATGTGCTCTTTTCCTTTGGTTCTCAGACATTTTGCGTTTTTCCATAACTCTGATGCTTACTACCAGATAGGGTTGTTGAATGTGCTGCATGTTTCTAAAATGATGCTCACTGCTGGATCCACTACTCCATCCTCAGAAACAGCAGTGGTCATCAGTGTTAGTGGTGAGAAGGACTTTTCCCTCTTTGTCAGCTGTTCCATTTTTTCTGCTTGTGATCTCCCTCAACAAGGGCGGCACACCAGATGCGAGAAACTACCTTCTCATCCTCTCATATGTGCATACATAAAAGGATATCACTCTGACAACACTCCTCTTGTTACCCTTGCATCTATTTGTAATAGGAGAGATAACTCAGAACAAAGCAATGTCCATATAATTCCAAGCATGTCATTATTGTCTGACTGAAAATGTAGACAGCAACTTGCATTCTCCATTTCCTTCTTATATATTGCTTGAAATTGCCTGGTACCTATGTCATTTTCCCCTCAGTGACCACACACTTTTCTCACATAGCTGTACAGACACAGTCATCTCAAGATAACAGTTTTAGCCAATACACAGTTAATACAATCTAAATTACACTATTTTTCGCATGTTATATAAAACAAATCCATCTCTATTTTTTATTATTCACAATTTTATACTTGTCTTGTTTTTAATTATCCTTTTGAAATGACATCACAGTATTTTTAAAACTTTTCTTCCTGAATTTGCATTTTCAAAAGGTACTTGCCATGCAGATTAGATTGTGCCTTTTGATACTGTGTTTTCTAGCTGTTGCATTGCTTCGATTAGTTCTAACATCTGGGATCAGCATGTGCCCTTTCAAGGAATGAAAAAGTTCCTACAATAGAATAGTCAGTTCTGAGTAAGAACTCTGCAGCTTACGCTACTGATACTATGTACCTCAAGAAAGTCAAAGTGCACTGAAAGCACTCCAAAAGCACATTTCTTCCTGGCTTTTCTCTAATTCCAAGCTCTAAACACTCCAGCAGTCAGCCAACAAAGCCTTCTAGCATCAGCTCCTAAATTCTAACAAAAAAGGCATGTTAGGTGCCTAAGCATTTTTCTTAGAGCTGGCCCTCAGAATCTCTCTGCTTTGAACGAGTAGCACTGCAAGAGGCCCTGACATGTTTCTTTTAAGGCATATCATTTGCCATGGGTGCAGACACTTGTTTCTATGTGAAATAGTGGGGTAGTGAAGAGGGGAGAGACAGCTTGCATAGGAAAGCTGACAAACCATTTTTTCTATTAATTACAGTTAGCAGAATCAGTCCCCTGGATATGCAGTTTGCTCTTTAGTTCCGATGCACAGGTCTTCAATGGTCTCAGCTGCTGCTCCTCCCACAGAGTCAAGTGGCTCTTGGAAAATCGTTGTGAATGGATGGGCCTTTTCTACAACAGTGTCTGGATTCCTCTTTTTCCTGCCTGTAAGAATGACCTACCACAGCCTTCCCATTTGAGCCTGGCTGAAGTTTACCCGTCTCTACTTCTCCCATTTCTTCTACACTATTGTCCTGCTTCTCTCAAAAATGGCTTGTTTTTCACTGTTCACAAGGATGCTCACTGTAAAAGGAGGCATGGTATAGGTTCAGCTAATTTTATTCTCTTTTGTCTCCAAGTTTCCATTATCTTTGCATCAGGAACAGCCAGCCTGGCAGCAGTGATACCATGACATTTTAGTGGACTTTCTGCAGCTTGAAATCCCACATCCATAAAGTGAAAGGGTTGCTCCCCTCTTAAATGCAGCTTTTCTATGCCAGAGGAAAATCCAAAGAGCTACCAGTCCATCACTTATGTTTTGTTTTTCTTTTGTAAATGATACATCATAAGGATTGTTTGTGTCCTTCTACAAACACTGCAGTAGCTGCATAGAACTTTCTCTTCTTAGGATTTTCTCTTTTTAGGATTACCTAAGTGATAAACAACCTACTATTGTGCCATATCGCTGTGACAGTAGTGTGTGAATAAAGCACAAAATTAGTGTAACTTCAAGGTCTCAAAATGAAAATCAGTTAAAGCTTTCTGATTGCTGTGGAAAAAAAGAAAAAGGGGAGAAAAACATATAAAACCATCAAACTTCCACTAATATGCAATTCAGCTTTTGCTGTCTAAAGCTGTATCTGATGTTGTCTGCAGCCAAATCCAACTACAGCTTATCAAGAAAAATATAATTTCTTTATTCGACTGTGTGTTCAGCTCCCTAGCTTGAGGATTTTTAATAGTTCTGAGATTCTCAAAGTGATCATAGCATACATGGTTTCTACTGTTGCAGCTTGCATCCAAAACCTGAACTTTCAACTAACTGCACAGATGAAGCTGTTATGCCATCCATGTTTTCCAGCTGGGAGAAAAAACAATCTTAAAATCCATCTGAGATCACTGTAAAGCAGCTGATACTGTTCAAAAGCCCACAAAAATGTGGGTGAAATGCTAAATTTTCAATGTTCTCTAAAGAAAAAAAGAAAACAGGAAGATCCTTATGAAAATACTAAGTAGGAGGTATTATCTTGCCTGACAAAGGCTTGCACTGCAAGACCACTGAACTAAAGAAACTGAAAATATACCCTTTAGCAAAGTTTAAAGTTGAAATCAATCTTAGCTGTCTTGTTTGCAAACGGAATCTGATCCTCGTATTTCAAAGTAGCTGAAAATTACTCAAGACAAATTCACAAATCCAGTTACTCAACATGAGATAATGGAAATTATGGCTCTAAAACTCATGAGGGATGCTTCTGAGAAAATTTCTGGAAAGTGCTCTACAATTATGAATGATGAAACAATGGATTTCTCCAAAAGACAGCTAGCGGTTTTGTGTCTGCAGTATGTGGATGACAACATGAACATTCACACACAGTTTGCCAGATTCTGCAATTCATTCTATACTTGTGGTGAAGTTATATCAATAATTAGAATGTTGTGTGTGGATCTAAGGGACATTCAATAGTATAGATATAGCTACAACAGTGCTGTTAAAATGGCAAGCTTTGCATCAGCCTGGCTACAGAAGGAAGAACTGCAAGCCGTTAATACTCACTACTAAAGATTTTCCTTTATCTCTACAGACATTTCTGAAAATGTTTAACTTTTTTGGAAATACTCAAAAGGGATGAAGCATATTAACAAGGATGTGTTCCATATACCACTTAGCATGTGTGTCAATCTAGCAGGAGGATTAGCTTCACATTCTGAGAACTGCTTTGCACATGTGAAACTTGGGAGCATGTAAAGCATACAGTGAAAGATCCTGAACTAATAGCACAGTAGCTCAGACATGAAAGATTAATATCCTCTTTGGTACTGAATCAAGTAAGAGAATCCTAAACATGGTAAACAACCAATCTTTTCACAGCCCTGCAGCGGCTGGCTGTATTATTAGAGAAGGCCACTTTCTTACACAAAGACATTCATTTCCTTCAACCATCCAATAGAGATAAAAGTTACAACTTGTTTGTATCCAATGGCTTTTCACCAAAGATTACTGGAGTGCCTGAATGCAGTTACCAAAAATTAGAAGAGAGTTGTGTAAGTGTATCTGTGCTGAAGTAATTGTTTTGATAGCATCCAGTATTCAATCAATTCGAATGCACAGGCTTAGAAAATGATTCAGGATCTTTAAACGCGCATAACAACTCCAAACATAACAGAAATGCAAAAACAACATGTCCTTCAAGTGGCTGATTCTGATTTCAGCTGTAATTGCCTGATTACTCAGCCTCTTCTGTTGTAAGCCAACTGTAAGCTCACAGAAAGTTCCTTGTAGTCAGTTTAGAAGTATCTTAGCTGGCTCAGCCAAGGCTGGCTTCCAGAACAGCACAGTCGATAAAGATAATTTTGATGTCACCAGCCATCAGTGCTATAAGCAAGTACAGTTTCAACACTCTCTATCACGTTAAAAATAGAGCTTCAATCCAGGATGAGACAGTTATTTCTCCAGTCTCATATGGTTTTAAATATGAGACCAGAACTGATGACTTACAGCTTACAGATGTTTTGGAAGAACTCATACCATGAAATGAAGGGCAAATATGGGTGACTAGAACTTCTGGGCATCTGCATATAATTTATTTTATTCACATTTAAAAAACAATCTTTTGCCCTCTTCTCACAAAGCAATGCTGATGTGCCTCCTCATAGGCTCAGGTGGCCCTGTGAGCAGTTGCTTCATCTTTTCCTCCATTGTTCAGAAATAACCTTTTCCAAGCATGCACATGTAAGACAAGGCTCCTGTTCCTCCAAAGCCTCACGCACTCAAAACCATCACCTGGCCCAAAGCAGAGAAAAAGTTGGCTTTCCTCTGAACACCTCTCAGGGGTATGACAGGAGCCTTGCCTCATCCCAAGACCTTACAGGAAGAGGATGTGGGTTACCTGCCCCTTCCCGTCTTCCAGAAAATCACTCCAAGTATTGTCTTTACCTGCCCCTATTTATCCCCTCGATAAGTGGGAGAGGAAAAGTGTCCTTACCAAATTAATGGGCTCTCAAACTACTAGCTTGAGCTAGTCTCCCCCTTACAGAGACAAGACAGTTTCTCCTTCCAAAGTCAGCATTTCTTAGGTTATAATTATAATCCTATTTTTGGAAGGACTAAAGGTCCCAAAACCTCAAATTATTCATGCCTATGCTGGTCCTAGAGCTAAAGCATTTAAAGTTCACACATAGTGCGAAAGGGACATTTCCTCAATTCTCATAAAAGCTGCACTTATTAACAGCATAAATTTTCCATTGAGGTGCAAACCATGGTCTATAGGCCATATAGTACTGTTTCTTAAAGCCACAGTGAATACTCACAGGTAGAAATTAGAATGTCTTTCAAGGTATTTTTGTTTAAAAATACTGGTCTTGAGTCCCTCATTCCCTGCTCAGCCTGACACTAGAGGAAACCTTGAGAAAAGGCTAGACTTTTAGAAACAAAGAGTGTCCATTACCTACCCAGTATTTCTCTCCCTGTAGGACATCCTTCTAGACTGCTGCCTTGACTCCGTTTGCCAAATAGTAAATACTTAAGATATATAATGCTTGATCCCTCTGCTTCCCCTAGGAACTACTTCAACATCAACAACTTAAGGAACTGATTTGCGTTCCCTCCTCCATTTCAGTACAGAAAACAAAAAATAAGAAACATTCTCATAAAACAGTTTGTCAGAAACCATTATCAGCAGCACATATATTCCTATGATTTGTAAGTCTTCCTTCCTTATAAGAAGACTGACATCATAGTTCAGCATGGTTTGATCCAGAGATAGTTGGCATCTTTACAGTGAGTAGAT
Source organism: Patagioenas fasciata (assembly GCF_037038585.1). Lineage (NCBI taxonomy): Eukaryota > Metazoa > Chordata > Aves > Columbiformes > Columbidae > Patagioenas > Patagioenas fasciata. The sequence goes on along the minus strand of NC_092525.1, from coordinate 21,602,979 downwards.
AAGTAATGTTTTCATGCAATGTGACAGTAGTTACTATGCATATAGCAAAGTAATTGACTCTCCTGATTTATTACAAATGCTATCAACACAAAATTCACAGTAAGACTTTCATTATATTATGTTTTCTGTATAAACATCTCCATGGGTTTTGCTGATCCATTTTACATCCAAAAAAATGTTAACAGCAGGGATGCATAAAATATAAATATGTCTGAGGCTGTATTTTGACTATTCTAAGAAATATGTTTTAAGCAATTAAAATGATAAATAGAATAGGAAAGGAAGCTACTTCATTGTTTAAATCCAACATATCATGCTCAAATGATTTCACAGGATCTCTCTCTTCTTCAAATTGTCCTTCCATCTACCTGGATTTCCCCCAACCCCAAAGCAAATCAACTACAGACAGCTTGGGGGGAGATAAGATTTATGCGTCTTAAAGACTATAAAGACTTATTATATATTGCAGACAAGAGTTAGACAGTCCCTGCCAAAAACCCAGTCTATACATCCCTAGCTACAGACTGAGTTGGTGCCATAACCTGCAGCTGGGAATGTGTTTAAATCCAGCATTACCCAAGGTACAGATCAGGTGTTTTCAGCCACCCAAAACCGTCTGTACTGAGTGTAGCCATGCTGATACTGATGGCTTTACAGCACAATGGAAACATTTCTTATCACCTGGTTTGTGATACCTGACCAATTTGCAATATCCAACACTCTAGGGCTTTTCCAATAGGGGCACCACTCCTCTACTAAAAGGCATCTTCCATTCAAAAAGCTTCAGTCTGAGTCTCTCTCATACAAGGTCAGGTTCAAAGCCAAGCTTTCAAAGGACAAAACCAGGGGCCACACAGAAAATGTGTCAATATGTTCACACACCTGCCTGTGTGTTTATCTGATATAGGTGAAAACTGAATACCTGCAGATGTAAAAGTCTAGTTAGGGTATTCACAGAAGCAAACTGGCTACAGTCCTGCCCTCACACTCGGCCTTCAAGATGTGAAGACTCAGTCCTCAAAGAGATAATGCTTTTGCCTTAATTGTGAAAAACCTTATGCAGCATTTGGGTTAGATTTTTCGAATATTGCTCCTTTGGATAGCTAGACATGAGACATTAATTAACAAAAGTGTCAAACAAGAGCAGATGAAAGTTCTATCAGTAAGTATTTTTTCCAATTCCACAATCCTTTCAGCAGCTCTAAGCAAACAGTAGCACACTTGTCCATCAGGAAGAGTTTGTGGGCCAGACAGATCTTACTGGCTGGAAATCAAGAAAACTCCCAAAGAGATTTGAAAAAAGAAAAAAAAAGAAAAAGTAAAGTATTCTAAAATCTTACAGACATTTGTTGGCAAAAAAGTACACATACATAAAAAGCAGATTCTGCATTTGTATCTGAAAAAAAAAAAAAGCTCTTGCAAGTGTTTCATTTGCAAAGTACCTATTTCCTCTACTCCCACCCTTAAATCTCCTGTATGTCAGCAGTAATTTAAAGTATTTATTTGCAAGTTATTATTTTTTTAAATACAGGTAGCAGGTCGTATGTATTACTGTGGCTACTGATACAATATCCTTGTAGAAAAGTAGGGCTCCCATAGACTCTAGAACACCTTAAACTCTCGGGCTTGTATATCAACTTTCTCACACATCTGAATAAAATACAAAGGTGATAGCTAGCTACGAACACCTGTAATTACAAGAAGTAAAGGTCCCAACGAAATACCACTTTCGTTATCTTTCCTTCTTTGTGATATTACTGTGCCTTCCTGTGGGCCAAAACTTCATTTAACTCTACCAAGAGAGATAGGAGGGAGAACAAACATTCATTGGGTCTAACGAGGAGATTTCTTTATGCTTCAGAGACAAGGACTGAGCTGATAATCTATAGTAGAAATCCATCAGTAGATCAGAAAGGTCCTCCTTGATAGGTCAATAAAGCTCACTCCAGCACTGCATAATCTTTTTACATAGCAGGTCTAGTTTAAAACTGTCAGGTTATTTTTTTGAATACTTTCATACAATCTTCATGAAAGGTCACTCTTGTGCTATTCCGATCTCCAGAAACAGCAGTCACAACAAGAGATCTTATTATCCACCATTAAAAACAAAATGAAACTCTCTTCTGTAGTTTAAGAAAATGTAGGCAGCATAATCTCAGCTCCACAGGTATCTGCCAATGCGATCTTAAAGGTCTGTCTTCCAAGCACATGTAATTTGGTCTAGACTCCATCAGCCAAATAATTCTGTGAAAACTAGATCTATAGCAACTGCCAAATTCTTCAGCAATTAACGTATGTCCAGCAACGCATGTCTAACCTACTTGTAGATAAAGGGCTCTCCTATCATTGCCTTGTTCAGGTCTAGGTTGAATGACAAGACATTCTCCTAATAAAACCAAAACCTGCCTTCCCATAGGCCAAGAGTGAAATACTATACTGCAAAGAGGTAGCTATTCCCACCATTTTAATGATGACAAAATGGTATCTTGATTCCAAAAGCTAATCCTTGTCTTGAATGAAGTTAGCTAATCCATCTGCTGTGTCACTTGTGTTCAGAGAGGATGTTTGTCTTTATTAGGCTGTGATATTGAATCAGATACTCAGAGGAAACAGCTTCCTTATCTATTCCAATGGCCAAAACTAGCAAAGACACAGAAGTGGTGTTCTTATACTGGGAAATGTTACAGGGTTCATCCTCAGAAACAACTACTACGAGATTACAGAATGTTTTCTACTTTTAAGTGCGTGTAAGATGGGAGAAAAGGCAGTGACTTGCATTGACGCTCTGTCAAGTCACTACTCCCTACTCACAGTAAAGCAAAACCTTTAAAGCAGCAGAGCAGACAGCGACTCTGAGAGCTCTGTCCCAGGCTTCAAGCTTTGCTCAAGAACACTGGTACTGGCCTGCTGTCCTCAGGCTGGTATGCCTCGGCTGAAGTAACTTCTGCAAATGCACTTCAGTACTGGCCCAACCAGAGGCCTTTATTATTGAAACCCCCAACTGTCACTGAACACAACAGCTAATATTAAGTCAGACTTCAAGGCAAGTACCATCTTCAGTGTTCTCTAGAGACACTAATGAATCCACACTGATTCTAGGGTAGTATCAGGGTAGTTATGACTTCCCACCTTTTACAGGTGAGGGACTGGAAGCAAGGAGACTTAAGTCCAGGACAGGTTGCAGGACTGTATTCAGAATAATGCTGTCCCTCAAGTTCACAGTTTCTTTTAGCTGCTTGTCCTTGTGTGATGCCTCAGAATGCCTTATGAACTATCCAGAATGGTTTCTGTAGAGAAAGGGTAAAATAATTTTGTTCTTAAGGAAGTCCATCTTCACCTAAACTTGTGCAAAAGTGGAACGGTACTGCTAGGGACCAGGGTAGGGATGGGAGCAACTGCTCCAAATATTCACATAATCAAGATGTCCAAATGAAAACATGCCGTTGTAATGGTTGCGATGTCTGCTTGCTAATTTTTCCAATGTTACTGCGTACATAACTCAGCCTGCCTGACATGCATATGTACATGACAGTTTTGTATTTGCCAGAACACTCACAAATATTTCTATGATCAAGGTATCTTTTGTCTAGATAACATACACAAGGCTTATAGACAGTTACACCCCAAGGAATTTAAAAAATAAGCAGGCAAGGGAGGGAAAGGGGAAAACTGAGGCACAGAGAGTTCAAGTAACGTGTTTGCAGTTGTACAGCAAGCCTGGAGAAAGTTGGGAATTAAAGCCAGAAGTCCCAAGGCCCAGCTCAGTGCATTAACCACTAGACCCTCCTTCCTGAAAAGCCTGCTCCCACTTTCAATTGCACAGCAAATTGGAGCACTAAACCAAATACTTGGCACCAAGAATCAATACTGATGGATCACTTAATTTCCCGATACCTCAACTCATCACTATACACATCGTGGTCTCTTGCTCCACAATACGTACACTATATAGTATATTTTCACAAAGCCACAAGTAATTGTTGCTTCATCCATTAAAGAGTATTTTGGCAGGATAGAGGTTTTTTTGTTTTGTTTTTGTTTGGAAATCCTGCCAAGAAACCCTCTTTGGTGGATAGTAACACATTTAGGGACTTGTTACGTTACAAGTTAAAAGGAAAACTTGATTAAAAATTATATTGAACAGAATGAAGTTGGCTGAAGAATCAGAGCATCAAAGAATGGGAATCTTTCCCAGTAAGGCCAAAGTTACTGCCCAGAGTCAATGGCAAACAATGGAAGTGTTCACCAGAAGTAGTACACCTTCCCCACTGAATGCTTGCAAGAGCACAGAAAACCAGAGCTGGTCCTAGTATCAATAGGTTAACTCTATCTTCGAAAAAACACAGTCTAGAGTCAGTCACAATGTCCACAATATATTTCAAATTTCAACTATGCTTCACAGGATCAGACAGATCATGTTTCCTAAACAACTTAAGAGTTAACTCACAGGGCTTCCAAAAAGCTGTTTTAAGGAGAAGTGAAACCCTGAGAGTTTTATATATAGCCACGTATATAACACACAGAAATACCTAGCATAAATTTTCAAGGCTTTTGCGAGACCTGCATACATGCAATGAGCTGCCAACACGAGCCAAAGCCCACAAAACCCAACTTGAAGAGACATTAAATGCTACAGCCCTGTTTCTCTGCTGGAGCAGTAGGAAGCGGCTTATCACAACTGACCTGGAGATATACAGTGCACCGAAACCTCCTGAGATGGTCTCCATCTTGTTGATGGGTAATAACAAGGGAATGATTTGTATTTGAGTACATACAAGATACTCTTGGATCGGAAGATTTCTGTGGGTTAAAATGGAATCCAAGCCAGCTGCCGGTAGTATCAACAGTCATCAGGCTGCAACAGCTCCATCATCTCAGTAATCAAGGCAACTCCATTCACATTGTGGTTTAACCACAGATGTTAAAAATACTTCTCAATGGGGGCAAATTTAACAGTGATAGAAAAGAAAGATAACCATTTTCTGAATTTTTACACGGCAGAACACTTCCGTCACCAGAAAAACTAAACCTATCTCAGAGACAAAGCTGACCTTTAAGAGGAATCAGTTGGTGAAATACTATGGTCCCTTCCTAGCTGGTGACCTCTGTGAAATGACCCAGTCCTCTGCATCATGCAAAGTCAATGTTGCTGTTGGGAGCCTAAGCAAGGGATCAAGGGATTGAAAGATTCATACAAAGAAATCTGTTCTCCTGCTTCTATGAGGGAAAGCAAAAGTTCCAAGTCTACGTCAAAAGGCAGTGGATTACTGTAACGACCTGTCAGACCTTCCATGTGGACACATGGAAGACTGGACTCCTGTACTGCCATTGCCACACTGCTTTGTGCATTAGACATCTCACCCTTGCTTGTCTGTCCATGGGGTCAAGTCACCACAGCTTAAGAGCTGAACCATTCTGTCTATTCATGGAGTAAACATTTTTAGGCTGAAGTAGGTGTGAGATCATTAATCTCAAAATATTTTTTCAATGGTGAGACAAACTAAGTCACATTCTCTCCTCTTTGCCACAGGCCAAGAGCACAGTAGGAGACAGTCATCACAGTGTAGCTGGCACATGAGAATTTTTATTTTGCAAAAATGGACAACAGTTATAAAAGCAGGAGACTTTAATTGTCTCCTATCCCCATTACAAAAAACAAAACCTGCCTAAAAATATACCCCTCCATTAAACAGAGATGTCTTCGGGCATTAAAAGTCATTAAAAAAAGCAAGAAAGGGAAGAAAAGAAAAATACAAGGAGCATGAGCCGCTCTCAATGGCTCAACTCAATGAAAACAGAGAGTGTAATATGTAAACACTTCTTCAGTTAAAGATCAGGACTAGTTCTGCACAGCTCTGCTCTAAATGGAAGAAAATGCAGCTCTTAGATGTGTAACACCTGACCAGCCACTGGGATAGTCCCAATGCTCCATCTTTTATTTTTCTTTCTTCCCCTACAAAGTGGAGTTTATAGTGATTGAACTATTTTCTTAGCCCTGACTGCATGCTGCAAACATTGGTGCTACAGTATGGATGTTATGACGTTAATAAAACTAGAAGCAGCTAATGGTTAACAATAAAAAATAATATTTTTCCTTCAAGCAATTAAATTGTAATATAGGGCTCTCTAATTCCTTCCTGTCTGGTCCCATGGGCCTAAGAATAAGGCAACATGAAAAATAAATAATGCGTTGCTGTTACATTGTTTCAACCAAATCTTAAAAGTCTCTACAGGAGAAATATTGTCTCCCTCATTAATTCTGAAATCTCTTTTATGGTTTCATATATCAAGTTACCTTTCTGCTAACTTTTCATTTATATGTTAGTTTACTGCATTATGGTTCCAATTCAGCATTGTTTTAACGAGCAATTTGGCTTTGATAAGTCTATGACACACCACAGACAAATTCATGTTACGTTTAGCCCAGCAAAAGCTCCAAATGAAGCAGACACCAAGCATTAAAAGGGCATACAACATTTTGCAACCGCACCTTAATGTTAGTTCATTTTTATTTATTCCCTTCCAAATGCAAATAACTTCCCAGCTCACTGTAACAAAGAAGTACTAACAGCAGACAAGAAAGGGATTACGTTAGAAGCAAGGGAGGATTCAGTAAGCATTTAGACATGAGTATTAAAATATCAGAGTCTGATTTCTAAATATCAGACCCTAAATAACCAATGTAGAATTGAAGAAACAATCCCAAAACTGCAGCTTCAACATAATCTGGGACTCGACTTAATCTACTATTATGGAAGCTGTAGATGGTCTGGTCAAGATCAGTCTTTCAGTGCTAGGTGCTATATGAACAGATGCAGCCCCTTCTTCTGCTTTTTTTTTTTTTTTTTTTTTTTTTTTTTACAGTCTGGATGGTAGTTACATATGGGTATCAGATGGCTCTGTGAGTAAAACAGCAGCTTCTCAAGTCTACAAAGTAATTTATAAGCATTCGCAAGATTGTACTTGTGTGAAAGAACTGGACAATGTACAGAGAACAAAAGGGAAACCACAAAAACATGCAGTGGAAATGCAACCATCACATCAGGAAGTCTTGCACAGGGATCTCAAGCAAGACAAGGAATTTGTACCTTGCAGTGAAATCAAAGTAGGACTAAAAAGGTAACATGGGGGAAAGCATCTGTCTGCTGGACTAAAAGCAGATGAGAAACCCTCAAATTCAAACAAGTTTGGGGTTTATGATGTGTTTTTCTTTTGTTTTGTGTTTGGTTTTTGTTGTTGTTTGGTTGGGGGTTTTGTGTTTGTTGGTTTGGTTTTACTGTTGTTTGTTTGTTTTTCTTTTCTAAGCTCTGAGACTTAGCTCATAAACTGACACCAGGTTGAACCTGAAGAGCTGGGGATTCTGCTTCCACCACAGGGCTTCTTCAGGGTTCTTCGAGCAGCCACTGTGGCCTGTCCATCCTTGGACCTGCAGCTATTTGTCCTAGGCAGGAGGCATACCTGATCTCAATTACTGTCCCCACCAGGAACAGACATTTCAATGAGAAATGTCCCTCTTATGCCACCTGGGTTGCAGATCACCTACATAATGTAATCCTGACGTTGTTACAGAACCTGCATCATGAAGATCCACAGAAGCTGCTCATTGCATCACCCATTTAAAAAAAAAAAAAAAAAAAATCACACATCAATTATAACAAAATAAGTGTTATTTCCCCAATACTGTAAAAAAGATCATCATTCCACTTTAAAATAAGATGGGAAAAAAAGGGCTCAGTTCTGTTTCTTTTTTTAACCCAATGTATGACCGTTGCTTCAGTATGTGAAAAAGCACAGTTATAACAGCATAAACAGCACTGAGGAGAGTCTGTCTTCCCATTTCAGAGGAACTGCATTAGGATACAGATCCTAAGGCAGCAACTTAATTTAAAAAAAAAAAAAAAAAAAAGTCTTTCAGTGTTGGCACTATATGCCTGAAATGAGTGTGTGTTGTGTTAACCAGCTTAGCTTTGCTTCAGAGAACTCTTCCATCCAGTAAGACTCCTTAGTATTTTACAATGACATGTGCCTCTCCCCCTTGCGATCTTCAATCATGATGTTTGTCCTGGAAATACTAGTTCTTGTAGTCTCAAGCCCTGCATTTTATGCGCCCTGAGTAATTCTTAGCATTCAAAATCCTCATTCCAAAGAAGAATAACAAAGTTTATTAAAAAAAAAATAAAAGAAAGAGGGGTAGTGGTTGGCATGAACAGAAATGGGCACCAGAAGTTTCTCCCTGCACATTGTTTTGGTTTTACTGACAGGCTACTCCATTCAATAGCTTCATCAGTTCCACATTAAGTGAAACTCAACTTTTTACCAGTCTTCTCAAAAGTGGAGCTCTAAGGATTTCTGGGTTACAATATTTACTTACATAGAGTGCTCTTGGACCACATATTCTCCCCTCAGTCACTAAGCAGAGAAGTATCAATAGCCTCATTCTGCAAGCAGCAAGCCCAAGGCACAGAGAAGCTGCCCAACTAGTTCAAGATTGTAATGATGAGCCAAGTCTCCATTTACACAGCATCAGGTTCATAAACTTCTTTTCACTTAAAACTGAAAAAATAACAATATTTACTTTTTGTCTTCTTTTACCCTTTGCTTCTCAGTTACAAGAGTTTGTTTATGAATGCAGAGAAGAGATAAATAAAATGAAGCTGCTTTTTAAGAGAGAATTATTTACCACTGCTTTTCAAAATTGTAAGTGATGCAGTAACATATAGGACACGTCAGTATCTTTGATTCACGAAAGAGGTTATTTATATTATACATTATATATATTTAGTATATATTAATATGTAAGTATATAAACGTATGTACTACAGTGCATACTGAACTATTTAGATAAAACATTTGTCAGAAAGGACAATGTCTTAAACAGCACAGAGCTGAAGAGAGTTCCTTCTGTTTAACTGTTTCTGTTTCATGGAGTGCTTATTCCACTCCATTAAACTATTTTTTCTGTTCTTCTCAATTGGGGCTCATACTGCTATCACTTTCACCATCAAAACTGTATCTACAAAATGCTCTATAAAAGCCTGAATTATATCATCACAGTTTAATCACCCCTAACCTGTTTAGCTTAATGAGGAACAATTGTATAAGTAGGAAAATTATTTATATTGGGACTGTGAGGCAGGTAATTTTGGCTAAATTTTTCCAGATGGCTTAAAAATCTGAAAATTAGCCAAATCCTTTACCAACCTACTGAAAGAGCTTGGATGCCTTCCCTGGGTGATTCATAAAAATACCATGTTGTATATACTCTATATGGCATTATGTTCTCCATTCTTAGCCACCAGCACAGGGGTATAATTAATCAGTACTCGCTGATATGCATTTTTCTTTCTGTTTATATTAGAAATGCAGATTAAACACAAACTTCTTACAACCTTTGGATTTGATTTGCTTCCCTTCTTCTCTTTGATCCTGTAAGCTCTAAAGGTGGGAAATGGGGCACTGCTGCCTCCCAGCAGTGCAGAGAGCTGGGATAATGCTCATGCTATATGTATAGTTACCTAACATAGTGCTTTGAACATGCTTGACAATAAGGACTTAAATACAGCTGTTCGGTACCATCTAGAATGCACCACAAAAGACAGTGGTACATGTCAGACATGGACTTCACCTCAGTGACACCTAGTGCTCAATTAGCCCGTGGAGACAGTGCTTCCCAAAACTGTCTCTCTCTGCATACCAGCTGGGGTTCCTTGGAGTTGTCTTCTTTTTACTATGACCCAACACCATGGTCAGTAGGTCATCCTTGCTTCCCAAGCAGCACCCAGGGAGATCCTTATGTGCAATTTAGCTGTTACAGTCATCTCCTGAAGTCCTCCTGCTCAGCCTGTTTAGCTTCCTTCAGTAATGTCCCGCCACCATTAGTCTGCATCCTTCACAGCAAGGAGATGCAGAAACAAAAACCAGCAGTAAGCTAAAAAAAGCAAACCAAACCAAACCAAACCACACAAAGAAAAAGCAACACACTGAAGAGGAACAACCACTCTCAGAAAGCATGGCAGGACAGAGCAAAGGAAGTAGAGAAACTGTTGGAGCCAGTGAAAAACCTTTCCAGTACGAAGCCACATTGTGAGTAAAGTTGTAACTGCAGGGCTTCCTCCCTGGCAGCCTGGTACCAACACTTTGACTCCAAGGACAATTCTGAGACAGAAAATCACTAATAGCATGACTGATTTTCCAAGGGAAGCAGTATCTGTTGGAGCTAAAGGAATTCATGTGTCCCTCAACTCATACAGACTTAGAAAAATCTAAATCAAGAAGATGATTTCCAGATCCAGTTCCTGTCCTATTGCTAGCGCTACTACATAAAGCTCCAAATGAATTTTGCTGACAGAAGTCAAGCTTAGCAAGCGACACTGAGTTTAAACATCAAGGAGACAGCTGTGAAAGACAGCTAAGCATTATGATGGGGGAGCAGAGAATCTCTGTTCTTGGCAGCATGTAAGAACAGACTCGGCAAAGTTCTACCAGAAATGCTGTAGGAAGACTTGATCCTGGCTGGGGAAAGAGGTTGTCTGTCACCTATTGAGTGCTGACCATCATCACCAGCCATTTTCACTGGTGATTAAAAGTGCTATTTTTCCAGGAGAACCCAACAACCCAGTTAGGAGGGCATAGGGTTGCAATGCCCTTATGAAGGTACCTTAGGGGTACCATCACTTGTATAAACCAAAATGCAACAAATATTTTTCTACCTGCCCTTCCCGTTCAGCATCCAGTTACTCATTTGAAGATACCACCTTACTAAAAGTGATAATTTTTTCCATTTTATGTATGACTGAGGGCCTAAGTTGCATCATCTTCAATACTATTCATTTTCTACCCCCCTCCCCGTATTTTTTGCACAAACACTGTGCCTCTCTGATCTGTATCCGTTCACAACAAAATCATTCCCATTCTTTTCAATCTCAATACACTTTTTTTTAAGCCTCTGATCTATTATTCAATCCATCTTGGAAGCCTTTTAAAATTATGCTAAATCCTTTAGGAGGCAAAATGTTAATATAACAATCTTAAATTACTTCCAGTGTTATTTTTTTATTATCTTCTTTTTATTCTCTACCATCTGTTGGTTTGGCTTATGCCGTATGCTTGGGGATGGAGGGCTGAAATCTCTACAAGGAAACATCTGCATCATGAAGATTTTCACTTTCTAAAGTCAGAGAAGGCTTATTTTAAAATCTCAGGTAGAGAGGAATGTTTCGGTGAGCGATCTGTAAAAAGGAAAAAAAAAATGATCATTTCCACTGGATTTGTTGGAAAGCAGGGATGTACTTTAGCTATCAGATTTTCAAATACAACTCATTCTGATGATACTGGGTGGAAAGTCTTGTTTTACCTCAAATTGAATCACACAACACTTTATGGAAACAATTCTATTCACAGAAAGCTGTATTTCTTTTATATAGCTTTCTTATTTTATAAATATCAGTTATCTGTCCTGAGAAGTCCAAATAAAAACAAATTATAAATGTGCCTATAATTTGCATTCCATCCCTGTAGAAGATATTGAAGCATTTTATCAGATAAATATTTGAAACCTGTAATTTTAACTTTTTTTTTTTTTACTGTATCTCATCCAGAAAATATATTGCTTTTAGATTAAAAGTAAATGACTACTAATTTGGCAGAAGTCTTTCAGTTACAATGAAGAGGTCATAGGAAGGAGGTGAATATTGCACAACAATACGTAATTTTACTTTGTTGTTATAAAAAGTGTACTTAACATTTTCTTACAGTGAACAGTACTTCTAAAAATCTAAGCTGATATTAGGTAAAACGCAATATAAACTAGCTTACAAACGCAAGGCCATCTTCTCATGCAACGATTTGTCTGTTCTAGAGAAGATGCATAGTTGAAGAAGATCCAGGCTACCACAAATTCAGCCACAGAATGCTAAAATTCAGGAGTAAAAATGCTGCACCACTTAGCTACACCAATGTAACTGAAATCAGCAGAAATATTGCAGGTTTGCACCTGTGTAACTGAAAGCAGAATTCAGGTATCTGATTTCCTTTTAGACTTAACATTAAGACAATAAAACAAATTCTAACTCTTCCAGCTTCTTGTGTTTATCAAAGTCCTATAATTGCTCTCCACAGGAAATACTTAGAAGACACTCTTAACCTGACATGCAAAATATTACATAGGGTGATTCCCTACTAACCTATTGCTAAGAACTCTATGCGAAGACCCAGATATCAAGGTGGGGAGCAGCAGCTCCAGCTCACTCTTGTTGATTTACCGATTTACCCAATTTGCACCCACATAAAGCAGAACGTAGACTATGTTTATAGAGCAGTTTTTAGCAGTGTCAAAAGCTGCTTGGACAGATCTGCTGACTGGGAATCCTGAAGCATAGAGAATGCAGGTACCACCAACAGTAAAAGCAGTAGGCCATTAAGGGTCACAAGTTCTTAAGTAGAACTGAATAAATTCGCTTGAAAAACCAGAAATACGAGGTGGACAGTGGCTCACAAAGGGAGAAAAACAAAACTCAAACTTTCCAAAAAGCAAAAGCTTATTAATCTTTTCTGTTCAGTTTTTAGAGTTTTATAACTACATATCTCACCTATAAATACTCAGTCTAAGACCAGTGTGTCTTGTTCCGTGTAAACTCCCCAATCAATGCTGCCTCCTTTTCTATTAATCCACCCTTTAAAATACATTCTTTTATCAGGTTTTAATGTCTAACATGATTTAATCAGGAACACATGCCTCATAAATATCATCTGTCATGTTCCATTAGTTTCATGTGGAAAAGTACAAGTCAATAAACAAAGGTTGTGCCATAAATCTGCCTTGAACACATTATACCTCAAATAAGAAAATAAAAACATGTGTGTCCTTTGACCTGGATATTCTTAAAATGGAACTTCAGGTATTGTCTTATGCCTTTAAAAATGGCTAAAGCATTCACAATTAATTGCGTACCTAAGCAATTTCAATTTACATAATGTTGATATGGAGACGATGATTAAATAAGCACTATGCCTTTAAGGCACCTGTTAAATAACATCACTGCCTCTGGGTTAAAACTGATATCCTGGACTGCACAATGAAAACCAGCTCTCTCCACCATGCAACTCTGCTGTAAAAATCCCTCATAACTCAGAGGAGCCATTGGGTTCAGTGATTAAAAGAGAGAGGGGAAGAAAGGAAAAAGAAGGGGAAAAACAAAACAAAAAAGCACCTTCTCTTGTTCACTGTATGGAAATGTGGTTGCTCTAAACACCTCTGAGTTCAAACAGCATGCACAGGATCCCCGTGAGTATTCCTCAGCCCCTCTACTCAGGGGTTGGTGGGCACCAGTTTGTCACCCATTCTCTGATTGTCCAAGTACACAAATAACACAAGGTATTTGGTTTTGGTACTCAAACCAATGATCAAACTTGATGCTTGGATCACCTGGGGATTTTTATTTAAGGAAATTCCCAGCCTTTCCAGAGTTGCAAGCCACAGTTAGTGTTTTCAACCTCTCCTGCTCTCTACTGTACGCAGCAGTTTGCAGCTTTTGGTATTTTCCACTAATGATCTCTATTATAGGCTGTTGGGGAGTGCTTTGTGGCTTCTGAGTGGTGTGGGACAGATGCTCCCCAGACTGAGCATTGGTTTCCTGCAACAGCAACAAACTGGATTCGATTGTCTGTGTGGTCCTTCCCAGTCCTTTGCTCCTACCAAGCCAGTGGGCTTTGGATCAGACACCCTCCCTGCCCAGCCTTCCACCTTACAGTAGGACAGATAAGAAAGACCAGGGTTTTCACTGGAATCCCTGTTCATCCCCCAGCACCCTTCTGTGTGGCATGTTGCCCACTGTGTCCTAGAGCTGGCCAACTTGCTATGTGGCTCACTCAATTTAGCTCTGTCAGAAGCAATATTCTTTTTCTGAGATCCCACTGACTTCTGTAGGATCTGGAAGTGGGGAATAGTTCTGATTCCTGTATAAAACCAGGGAAATTGGAGTTACAACAGCTCTATAGTCCTTGAGAAAGGAAGTCAACGTGTTTTCCTCTCATGCACTGTGAAATCTGAGGAACAAGCAGCTCACAAATCAGTAGTTCAATTTTGAAGTTTTAAAAAGAAAATAAATAATATCTGTTTTTTTCCTTAGTGACTACTTCGATCAAACACACACTCTTCCTGCAGGTCTGGTTTGACCACTTTGTGCAGATGGGCCTATATTAATGTCTAAATTAGTTGACATGCATTGGTTTCTATCTTTTTCCTGTTCCTCCTATCTTTCCCCAGTGTTCCTCCCCTTCCATGTCCAGTCTCACCTTCAACTTCTCCCAACCCTTCAGCCACCAACTGATCAGCCTAGGATGTGCACAGACACAGATGGTCTGGGTGCCCTGACGGTCATTCACCTCTCCGAAGGAAATGGGTCAACACATTTTCTCTCCCTGTCCACCTCTACAGTTAAAGCACTTTCTTCTATGGGAAACAGCTGAAATCAATGTCAGTCCGAACACAGCATCTTCTAGATTTCACTCCTTTCTCAAATGTTCACGTCTGAAAATGGGAGCTGCATATCATCAGTAGGGTGATCATCATCACAGCACCCATCAGAGTAACCCTCACAGCACACTCATGCAGCCCTTCACAAGTCTGAGACTTGTTCTCTAACTGGCCTAAATGGCTGGGCAGTGACTCACACCTCTGGAGTGTCTCACAGGACACACCAGGAGCAGGCAAAGTATTTTATTTTATATGTTAAGTGAGAGGACACTTCATGTTCTCAGTGCCAGACACAGAACCAGAGTATGGCAGGCAGTTCCCAAGTCCTTACTCCCAGGCTACACCTAACCTGGCCAAACACCAGGGCCCTTTGTTGGCAGACGAACAAGTCTCTTCCAAAAACCTGCACTAATTACAGCTGCTCTCAGGACGCCTATAAATATCAGGCTCCACTTTCCAGATTTTGTGTTTCCTTTTCTTTCAATAACAAAATTTAAAAATGAAAGCTAGTTTTCTGGGTCGAATCAGTCTATGCATCAGAACAGTTTGATAGGGAAGTCATAATACTTGTAATTCCCTGAGATTTTTTATCTTGCACATCTCAGATGGACTCCAATGGTACCACCTGGCAAGGAGCCAAAGGAGCTCTGCCACTAAACCAGCATGATAAGATTGATATTGAATGGAGGAAATGCCAATAAAAATCTCCCACTTTTCCCTGGATTTTCATCCAAGCAAATGAATATGGCACTTTAGTTTCCCTCTCTTTCTGCCTGAAGGTTATCCCCATCCTCACTCAGTTACACTAAATTAACAAAAGAGCAGTGTATTTTCTCAGAGTTGCTCTCCCACCCCACTGCTTGTCTAGGAGGCCTTGGTAGAACAGTAGATTATCAGATGGCATAGCTTTCTAGGCACCTGTCTGCACCATGTGCTGGAACTCATGATGGGAAGAATTCAAATTGCACCATTCACAGAAGATGCCATAAAAGGAGACTCACAAAAACCTGAATATTCAATGCCAGAAGACTAAGGACCAGATCCAGAGAGGTATTTAGGCACTGAATTTTCACTGATGTCAATGGGAGTTAGGTGCTGAAATACCTCTCTGGATCAGACCTTTAGTAGAGGAAACTTTAAGGCTTTTCAGTGGTTCTATAGTTCCTACAAACTCTTCAGCACCTTGAGGAGCAAGTCCTTCAAAGGAATGCCTAGGGGACTCATCACATATTTGTCTTGCCTGAAAACAACCATCTAGTCCTTAAAGGAAACAGACTGGAACTGATAGGAACATTACACAAACAAAAAACCCCTGCCTTTTATGATATTGTTCAGGTGTCACTGCTTGGCTTCCTAGAAGCCATTTAACTCCATGAATCTCTAAGGCAGGATTCTGTCTCTACTGCCAGGCTTATAGAGTGGCGATATGATAGGAGGCATATGACAGCTATTTCGTTGTGGAAAAACACTTGACAGACATTAGCTGTTTGCTAAAACTTACACTTGTTTTCAATTAATGTAGGCATCAATGGATTTCACTGACTCTTAAAACAAAATAACAACAAATAAATAAATAAAACTGTTCACAATAACATAAACCAAGTATCTGATAAGATTGATCATCTATTAAAAAAAAAAAAACAAACTGCACATGCTCTTAGTGGGCACCAAAGGGCAATCGCTTGCACCATTCAGAAATATAAATCAAAGATACCACCCAAAGGAAAGGAGAAGGGAAAAAAGGCCCTCGTGATGACAGTTCAGATTGAAATTAATTTGCCCACTTGCAGAAATTCTGCAAGTGTTTGCTCTTGATTTTTCATCCCCACCACATGCCAGCTGCTTTCTTCCAAAGCACACACTTGCACTGTTGTGGGCTGTTGGAGCAAGACAGCCAACACTGGCAATAGATGTGTCCCACAGTGGCATGGCAAGCCATGGGTACAGCGGCCACACCACAGGGTGTGCAGAGCCGTAAGTACATACACAGACACAGACTTGTGTCTGGCCCAGGGACTGACAGAGGGGGAAGGTGTCACAAATATAAATCTCAGGCCAGGGAGCCAAAGAACTCAACTGAATTTTAGTCATGTGGGTATCTCTCAGTTTCCCTTGGCTGCCTCAATCAACTGTGGCCCAAAGTTGTAAAACCTGCCCACAGCTGCTCTGCTCACCCCCAACCTGATGTTTCACACTGTGACTTTATGCAGGCTTGTTTGGGTCTAACAAGGTCCTTATTTTTCTACAATGCAGGAAATAAGGAAACCAGCCATCAATTATTAGAAGCGCAGCAGATCTGAGCCGCATGGCTGTAAAACAGATTTTTCTTTAATGAAACTGAGCTGGCATTTGCCAGAAATAACAAGTGTTCAAGACCAAAATGTAAATCAAAACTAAAGGAGAGTTTTCAAAACTTTGAATCATT
Source organism: Patagioenas fasciata (assembly GCF_037038585.1). Taxonomy (NCBI): domain Eukaryota; kingdom Metazoa; phylum Chordata; class Aves; order Columbiformes; family Columbidae; genus Patagioenas; species Patagioenas fasciata. Next base: position 21,586,081 of record NC_092525.1, on the reverse strand, counting down.
GGTAGCAACAGACAAGCTCAGAAGGAGGTTGGTATGATTTTGGAATGTCTTAAAAATGTGTGACTAATATGACTTCTAAAGACATTATTTGTGAGTTAGTATTTCAGTCTCCCCACAGAAAGAAAACATCACGACCAGAGAGCACCACAACGTTTGCTGTAATAACTGTGTTAGTATGTCACTATTGCTATGCTAGGAAGGAGGGTAAGAGCATTTGTTTTCATTTCAGAAAGCAAAGAAAGGGAAGACATTAATGCTGGAAATCATCAGTGCTTGGTAAGAGAAGGAAGAAGACAGCTGTCACCCTTTCCTTACACATCCAGGTTTTACACCCAGCACTTGGTTTTAGTTGGTCTCAGCCCAGGTCCTAAGAGACAGCAGGTTCCATCACAACATCTCTGAATAGAGACTAGTCTAGTCACGGAGGAGTGGTGCTGTTTGCTGAAGAGAGAGACATAACAAGAGGAAAGAAGAAGTGGTTTGGAGGAAAGACTAGTTGTTAGCAATTGCCTTACCGTAGTTTCTGTTAAAACTGTGTGATTGTGGTGCCATAATGCTCCTGCTTCCCCAGCCCGCCCCCTACTCTTTATGTCAAAATCCAGAATGAGTACCTAAATTTGGCCCTAATATGGATGCTAGGCCCAAGGATTGGAATCCAGAGGGCACATGAAGTTTCCTGCACCAGGTCTGGCAGAAGGAGATGGTCTGGGACGTGATCTTTTACAGATGGAAGCTGTTGGGATGGTCCAGTTTGTTCATCTAGTGATTCTACCACTTAATGCAATCATCCATGGTTGAAATGAATCATTTCTTCCATAGGAACATCTAAAACTGGCTCGGCAACTCCACGTACCAGAGGATTTATCACATCCTTTGCTAAGCTGTGTTAATCATTCTTGCAGTCAAAAACACGGGTCTTCCTTCTCATTTGATCTTTCTTAGCTCAAGTTTCCAGCCAGGAGATGCCATTCTGCATTTACCTGCACTCAAAAGAACCCTCAAGTATCACATATTTTCTCCTTTGGTGCATTTCCGGAACACGCCAGATCACCTCTAATATTCCATTAGTCCATCAATACCACATAGGTGTTAGCATCTTCCAGTTCTTCTCCAAATCCTTTAATTTTCCAAGCTGTTTAAGAAAGTTTGAGCATTACTCTATCTTCCTGCAACTAGAGTGATGCTTAACAGAAAGATAACATCATTTCTCTATGCTTTTTAATAATGTTTCACATCACCTCTTACTCCATTAGAAATGTATCTTCTCATACCAATTGAATATGACATCCCAATCCTTTTCAGTGTCACTGGTCTCCAGGTCATACAGCTACAAAAACAGTTTATATCCTCCATGCCAAGATACAGACTCATGTGTTTGACTGTATGAAAATATTAATTGTCCAGTTCCTGACCACTGTTTAAGAAATGCACGTTGCATGCCAGTCGCATCCTCATTTTTATGTATTATTCCCTTAATCTAAAATAACAGACAAACTTTACTGGCAGCGGTTTTCTATTTTCTGTCAGGATTTCAGTAGTATCTATTAGATAACATAGGGAATAAAACTCAAACTTTCAGAGTTGTATACAAAATACTGTCACTGTATAAAATATTGTTGCCTGGTACGCATCTCAGTTTCTATAGATAAATCAGTTTTAACTTCACTCAAAAGGCAACATTGTTTTCTATACCACTATTTTTCTGCCATCAGTATTGCATCTAACAATTCAAAATGTATGCCAGAAGCTTCAGGCTAATCTACCAACACATTTACCTTTGCCAGCCTCGCTCCCAGGCTCGTTATGAAACAAGAACAAGCTTGACAAACTCTTCTAAGCAGCAGAACAGCTTCCTTTCCACCACAATACATCCCTAGTCCAAAACAGTCTAAACTCTACCTGGACCATAAGGATGTAGAAATGACCAACGACTAAAAGCTAATAATGCTGAAGGACTTCAGTATGGCCACTTAATTTTTATATCTGGAAAACAGGATGCACTGCAAATGAATAATAATTATTATTCAATGTGAGCCTAATTCAGTATCAATAAGGCTATTTCCTTCTTCAGAACAATGGTTGGCATTTTCTGTCCCCAACAGGCAATCGTTTGTTAGCAATGGCATGTCCCCAGAATGCCACAGAACATTTCACAACTGCTTTGCACATAAAAATCAATCATTTTCCATGCCCAGTTGTCCCACCACTGGTTCTCCCAACTGCTGCCCTTAGAGTCCTTCTCTCAGTCTGGTTTCTATTGCATGCCTTTTCAGTGTTTTCTTGACAAATGAGTGGCCAGAAACACCAACATTAGACAAGGAGAGATTTGAACTTTGTTCACGAAGTCAGAGAGAACAGAAGCCTGGAGTACTGCAGTTTGAGGGACCTCTTGTAACTCTATCATGTGTAAGCAGTTGAGTGTGAGAATTAAAAATGGCATCGGAAAGACGGTTGGGCCCCAAGAAGTACATCCCACAATAGGATTTCCATCCAGCCTGTCTTTAAAAACTCCAGTGACAAACAACTCACAGCCTGCTTGGGCATCATATATCAAAAGCTAAGTATATTCCTAGTTAACGTCTTTCCTACTGTCAAGCCCACAGCATCTCTGTGGAAGAACAAACCAATGTAGAAGAGACAGAAGGTGCTCAATGTCACGTGCATTTCACAAAGTACTTAGTACCAACAGGGAAATGGTACAGCCACACACAGGTTCAGAAAGGATGCAATAGGAGATTTTCTTCCATACAAGCAGAACAAGACTGGTGCCTTTGAAGGATGTGTGGGCACCATGCATACGAATTTTAACTCTGATCTATAAATCAGTGGATTCCATGTTTAGAAGGTCCTTGTCATATCCAGCTTATATTCTAAATCTGAGTTACTTATCTAACTAGTAAATGCTGTAGTCAGGACCCTTCACAATGGAAGCTGTATCCAATCTTCCAGGTTGTTTTCTCCAGTGGTAGCTAATATCAAAATTCATTTTTACCTAAATGCTAGTTGGTTAGGAAGTTATTTTTCACCAAGGTTCTTCTGAAGCTTTATTACCTAGGTTCTGAAACTGCCTCCCTGTTACTTCAGAGTGACCACTTGTTGCTGAAACATCTACCCCACATGTAAAACATCTTTCTCACCGCTAATGTTTACTGTCCTTAATTTTCAAGTCTCCCAACAACTTCTCCAGCAGCTAATAAAAACTCTGTTGTTGGCATTAATACTAACCCCAAGCAGGTCAGTCCCATTTTGAGAAACTTAATCTGGGTACCACTGACATAGCAAACCTCTGCAAAACACCAGTATTTTAACACAAATTTGCCAAATAAACTGTACTTGTAGCCAATACCATCCTGCATTCAGGCTCAAAACACTATTGATGATTAATCATTCCAATGGTTTGCTCTGACTTTCTAGATTTTGGTTCCCTTTACATTGTCTTTCTATGACTAATCTTGCAAAATATACAGACTTGTCAAAGTATTTGTGGAAGTGGTAAACTTATAACCAAATAGGCATAAAAGCAAATTTTGACAAAGCAATCCGAGTATTCATGCCAGTAATCTCTGCCTAACAGCTTCTGATGGGATGCAGTAAAAGAATGGGGATCTCATATGAATAATGTTTCCAATAAAAGCTAGCTAAATCACTCTGACAGATTTTGAGTATTTACACATTCAACAGACCAAAAGCTATTTACACCACTTGCCATACTTCCACATATTTAGCCCACAATTCAAATAAGTTGCAGCCCTTTATACATATTTAAAAATAAGCCAACAGCAAAGCTGCACAAAGTCAAAGGCAGAGGCCAGGAGGCTAACAGAGTAGAAAGAATAAGTTATTAAGACTGAAGGGCACGGAAAGAGCAAGCGGGCTCTAGGGGTAAACATCCCCTTAAATTTCCCGCATACCCATTCAAATCAGAGAAATGCTGAAATGCATGAGGAACTTTGTTTTGAAAAGAGAACCATTCACACACATAGGCTGTAGCTTATCCTCATGAAAATATGACAAGTCAGCAAACCTTATCAAATAGCTCAGAAACTCCAAGAAAAAGAATATAAGCCAATTTGTGGTAAATTGGCAAGAGGAAAAAAATACACAAAATCGTTCAGATTAAAAATGTGAGACATCTTTTTCTTTTGCCAAGTGAAATGAGTCCATACTTACACAACAAACTTACACACATTAGCCCTCCAGGGCCCAAGTCTGTCTCCTTTTTATCCACTCTTGGTTTAAAAATGGCATTACTTCAGATTTGCACTAGAGCTAGAAATAATGGAATCAGGCCAGCTCAGTTTCAGTTGAACATAAACCAGCTTTGATGACTTCAAGGAAATTGAACATTACAACAATCAGATATCCAGAAAGAAGGAATGTAGTGCTGCTTTTTCTTCTTCAAGTCCTGGGAGACAGTCTCAGCTGCATGCAAAATCTGTTCTGCCACAGCAACGAGGATCTCAGGAACTTTGGAGTAGCTACCTGCACTTCAAACCCAAGGGCCATACAATCCATATGGTGATTTCTGCCTCAAGAACAGCCGCCATCTGCTGAAAGGCAAGGGCAACCCTGAAGCTGCTTCCTCCAGCACACCAGGGTGGAAAGATTTTCTTCCCAACAGATACTTACATTAGCTATTTCCAACACAGCTCCTTTAATGCAGCCTCCTTTCCCTCACCTCAGCATGTCAAGCACTAAAATAAATATATATTTTCCTCAGCAACAATTCTGCAATTGGTAGCCTAAAGCAGATGCCAAGCAGAAAGAAGCCCAACCACTAAAAACCTTGCTCCCCCAAAGGTAACAAATACGTATTTTGCATTTTTTTTACCACCAACACTTGAAGAGACTTACCAACAAAGGCAAGCACAACGTATTTCATGTAGCAAAGAGAGAAATCACGTCCACTCACACACTGTATAGAGGGGTATGGCCATGCTCAAGCAAGTGACACCCCAGACTGATACAGCTACACATCACAGTGTAGCATCCTACACCATCACCACATCAGATCTCAAACACAGCACAGCCACATCACCCAAACACTGCACCTGAACTAACCAACTCTGTTCCTCAGAACAGAAAATTAAGCTGGCCCTGATGGTGTGCCAAAACAACTGCTGTTTCTTTCACCACACCATACTCCATTACACTTTTGCAATAGAAATATCATAAACAGTACACAAACTTGCCTCAAAATGATACAAGTGGTACAGCCTAGAACAGAGTTCAAGCACCCTAACTCTTTTCATCTGAGACATTTACATATAGGGTCATGTCAACTGCTATCACAACCCTTCACCATTTTTGCCTGTTTCATGTACAATGGCAGATAACACCAGCTTCAGACCTATGCAGAGTCTTGAACAGGAACTAAAATTAAAGGTGGACATGCTGTGCTGACGGTGGCGTCTGAGCTACTGGGCTGCTTCTGCTTGCACACTTTTCTCTCTGGGAGAGAGTTCAACACTTGGACCTTCTCTTCTGTGCCTCAAAAGAGCATGGATGGGATTTTAAGAAACATTAAGTACTGGCATCTTCCTGAAGTCAATGCTACAACTCCCTGCAATTTCAGCAGGAGCAGCAGGGCAGAGCAAAAGTTATGAAACCTCATGTTAAATGCTGAGATTTTTTAAAAAATACTCAGAAATAAAACAGAAATATCCTCTTTTATCTGTTCTCAGTTTAACTCTCTTCTCTGTCCAGCACAGATGGGGGCTGGGAGATAGGCAGGAACAATATATAAGGAACAATAAGTGAAAGCTGTTTTGGCATAAAATGAGTCCTTCTGAATGCAAAATGCTGGTTCCTTGAGCACCCTTCCTTTACTATTTGGTCTTCTCTCTCGAGTATCTGCCACTTCAGAGATGTTCCATCAAAGAGCACAACATACAGTCATCGTAAGTGACTGATCATTTGCCCCCAGTGAAGGATTCAGGCTAAATTAAAGCCAGCTGCTTCAGAGGGAGGCAGACATCTAAAAAGAAGTTAAACAAAATAATAATTAAAAAATGCATTCTAGAACCTACATACATGGGAAATCTCCTCTTGTATTTCAAACAAATAACTCTAAGGTATTTAAGTCTCATGCCCAGAAAACAATTTTGTAACTTTTTTTAAGCCATCCTCTTGACTTGTTGTTCTGCCCTAATAACTCTGAAATGTGCTACTCATCTCTCCCAGTTAAATATCCTGTTTCACAAGCCCACTCCTAGATATCTGAAACTGCACAGCATTTCTGTCTAGCTTTAGGCATCTAGCATTCCAAAGAATTAATATTTAAACTTATTATAAAGGAATGGGAGTTGCATAAAGCATGTAGTATTTAGCAAAACATTCGCATTAATAAACTGTTTTGTTGCTTGTTTGAAGCACATTCATAATTCTTTAATCCAGAAACAAAACAAAACAGCTCCAAAACTGACACATGTATCTATCTTCTTTTTAATATAACCAAGACTTAGATAGGTTTATAGAGTGGAAGCTATCAAATTTCAATTTTTACAGTACACTTAAAATTATATTATCTTTCTTTGCCTAGGGGATTGTTGACTTCAGTATTTAAGTGACTTAACCACAGAAAATTTTGAAAAAGCAGTGCACCACAGAACTTATTTTAAATAATCCTAGACCCTCTACTTCTTCTTGGGAAGCGCCTCAAGTTAACATTTTTATACAAACTATTGATCTTATATTTCTTGATTATAGGTAAAGTAATAAATTCTAATCCGTTACAAGATATCACTAATTGGGGTTTTTTTCTCTTATATTAGCCTTTGATTTACACCTTGGATACGTTCTCCCAAGGCAGCACGTGTAATTTATTTACAGCATTGGAAGGCAGGCAAAATACATCATCTACTGTTATACAACCTTCTAGTAGGTATTAAAATACCAGGCCCCTGGAGACACACTTCATATAGTTCAGCGAGTTCCAAAATAAACCAAACCACCAACCCCTTAAGCACTTAAAACAACAATGGAGATCTGTATTAAAAAGTTAGTTTTACAGTATTTCATGATGTCGCCTTAGTGTCATTTTCCCCTCTAGCTAAATATGCATAAAACCACATAAGAATGCATTTGCTTTCCCCCGTTCTAAAACAATTGACAACTTGATAGCTCTCATAAAGCCCTTTTCTTATCACACACTTAAATGCCAGAATTAGATGTAGTTTAAGATGTTTTGCATTAATTTAACTGTTCAAATACATTTGATCGAGCAGATTCAATAACAGCGCTCCTTACCAATCCGCCATGCAAAATAATCACATATACATTCAGACATAATGACAGAAAAGTCAGACATAATTAGAGATATAACTCAAGCACTTTACGGTGATTAGACTGGTTTCAACCTATTGCAGCTCTGGCAATCTCTTATCTGTTTTTCAAGTAGTTCCCTTTCTACAAATAATCATTAACAATAATTAAACATATGCAATCTAATGACTGTAATAAAATTAAAAAAAAAAAAAAAAAAAAAAGAGTCCTTATTCCAGGTTACTAGGGAAGCATGGATTCTGAGAACAGAAAGTTCCAGGTTCCAAATCGGATTTCACATACTGGGTGCCAGAAATGTAGTAGGAGGGGAAGGAAAAAGGTGAATTCTTTGCCTCTGTTCTTCAAAGCCTGCACAGAAAGGTAGCACTGCAGCAGTCTGAACTGATACCCATCTGAATGAAAGAACCAGCCCTCGCTTTTTTTTATATGCCCCATTTAAACGCAATAAAATGGCATGAGTGGTTTTAACTGGTCGTTCTGTCTATGCCATTGTAACGCTCCCTGCTCTTGGGAGAAGGTAACAGCTGCGTCATATTCAGAAACACATGCTTTCGCTGTTTGCACATTTGTAGGGCAAGATTATGCTGTGCCACAGTGAGCACTGGCGTTGCTTTGGAACCCTATATTCTTTGAGTTACATCAGTGTTCTGGGAAGCAACATTTGATGGCTGAGAAAAAAGAAGCAAACAACAACGGTCTATTAAAAGCAGTTTCATGCACTGTAAAATGATTACTAGATTGCGTGCCTTGTTCAAGCTTGTTGACATAATGACAGAAACCTGCAGTACAAAATGGAGTGGTTTACATCTATATTCCCTCTCCAATTACAATGCCATCGACATATTCAACAATTCTAAAAAAAAAAAAAAAAATTTAAAAAAAAAATCACTAAACAGCAGAGGTTCACATTTCTAGAATAATGATAATCATGGTACTGAACATGGAAATTATATTCAAAGTACTACAAATTTCCCTTCCTAGTCCATACATTATTCTTCTTACCAGCTTAGAGATGGATTTAATACAAGCTTGTTATTTGTCCTACAAGCTTTTCACTGCACACAGGATAAAGAAATTTGTAACAGTAGGATTGAAATATTGACCCAGCTAAATTTAGTGGCAAGACTTCTGCTGATATTAATCATTTAGAGTAAAATTTTGTCCCTCCTATTCAACATACTGAGCATCTTTGCTCACTGAAAGTGAAGAAAAAAAACCCCACAACATAGCTTTGTTGCAATAAAGAAGTACTACCTGTAGAAGACACTTAGAAGTTGTAGTTTTACTTAATAGAATCTTGAAGCATTTCCAGAATATGATTTCAAATCTACTAAAAATCCTCAGCGTACACTTCAACAGCTCATGTGTGTACAGAGTTGAACTCTAACATACAAATAATCATTTAGATATAGTTGACGGCATAATTTATAAAATTCTAGGTCGAAAGTATTTGTAGTTGATGAGACAACTGACAGGAGCACAGTAATACACATACTTAAGCACTTGCAAGATTTAGATTTTAAACTTTTTCTTAACGTAAAATAAGAAAGGGAAAGATACTTCCCTTCTCATTCCGTTTAGCAGAGTATATAACAATCTCCATTTTCATTCCATGTGTTAATGTAACATTTTAAAGCCAGAACAAGTAATTTCTTATTTTTCACTGCTTTTCCCTCAAGTAAATCTTTGTAACTTTAAAAATCTCTTCCATAGATCAAACTTATTTCCTCTAATATGACATTACTTGTTATTCCATATATTTCTACACAATATAAAGACAGATACAATCTTTATTCTCTTAATTTGTTCCAATAGCTGAATGTTTTTCCTGAAGTAGAACAGGGGGGTTTGCTTTCATTTTACAAGTACCAAATGCCTTTATATGACAGGTTGATTGTTAGATCTTCTGGGTTGTACTTACTAAATATTTTCTATCACTGATCCCTAAATAACAAATATTTTAATTATTAGATACACTTAAACCTCTTTTAAATTAAAATCATGAAAGGTTCATCTTCAATTCAGTGACTTTGATTTTACAACATAAATAGTTAGAAGAACTTCCTTCAGCAGCAAGTAACTGAAAGTTATTTACTTATTCAAGACAAGTAAGCATTTTAGCCAGTTTAAGGGAGGAGGGGACAGTCACAATTTAGCCCAAATTACTTTATGCACACATTTTTCAACCTGCAGTTTCTTCTCCTTTCTCCCCTTACAAAAAAAAAAAAAAAAAAAAAACAACCAAAAAAAAGTGGGTTTGTGAGATCATGAAATAAAAAAGAGTTCTGTTACTGCAAGTTTGTTTCCAATAAAGCTTTAAATTCCTTTTTTGTAGTGGAGAGTTCTAATGCGTAATACAGCAAGCAAGAGAAATATGGTGAAAATTTAAAAAAAAAAAAAAATTACTACACATCTATATAAAATTGAGTTTAGAGATCACCGTACCAGTGAGCCCATTCCCTGTCTCCTTATCAACCCATATAATATTTATCAGTTCTAGGCAGTCCCATTTGTTCCAGTGGGATAATCCAGGTGAATACAGACAAGGTATATGAAAGAAAACGGCACTATCAGGTCCAAGACCAGTCGATACACCTAATAAGTCATATAGCCAAAACATATGCTTTTGCTTAAGATCCCAACAGTCTAAACTGTTTCTTAGGCAAAGACTGTCCTGCTAACTGAGGGAATAGTCACAAGGGGTTGACATGACAAGATTCAATTCTCCTTCTCAACAGCAGAAAATTAAAACATTTCAATACTTTAGTCGTATGTTTGCTGAAAGGAGATACAGCTAAAAAACAAAACAAAACAAAACAAAAAACAACAGGAAAAGAAACCCAATCAACATTTTCCTTGTCTGAATAAAAAATACTCTCAACAAAGAAACATCCAGCCACTGCAACCAGAACAGCTAATTGTTTTGTCCACTGTAAGTTAATAACTGAAGTGGTTACTGCAAAGGTCTGTGCCATTTGGATGATTTCCCAGTGGCACAACTAACAGGATAAATCTTGTCATTTCTACTGAGTCACGAATCAGGTACGCCAAACAAAACTGGAAAAGAATGAAAAGGATAAGTGTTGCCCAATAACAAGCATACTCAATGTAATTAAAGAACACTCAGATATCTGACATCTTTATAGATTACTTTTTTGCCACCACTACAGCTTTCTTTCACAAAAGTTTCTTCCCAGGTGACAACAATTATTTTGCCCTGTGTTACTTTCATAATAGTAATACTGTAGCATGAAATACAACAAAACAGAACCAAACCCACAGAATCCCTGGAAAACATTGTAAATTGGACATCATACCTTAGGGTACAGTTAATTCTATGCTGAGCAGACTACAAATGCCTGTAGGAAGCACCATCTGGGTGCAAATACTCTGCCTTTTGACACCCAGAGAAATCAATGATCAAGAAAAGCGTGGTGTGTATCACAGCCAATCATACCAGAAGGGGGAGGCTGAGTGAAAACTGGGTGTTTATTTTAAACAGCTCCCAAACAGAACAAAACATGAAGCACAGTTCCAAAATACTGATATTTTTAGTGAACAAACAACGGCTCCATCCTGGAAAGTTTAGACACAAGTGATCTGATTCCCAGAAGTAACCCTCACCACCACCCCTTAAGTTTTTATTTGGTTGTTCATATAATAAGACTTACTCAGGGACAGAAGCATTTTGCAGGATCATAACTTAAGTACTGTGAAGCAGTGGAATAACACCACACAGACATTATAACAGCAGGATGCTTTTTTCCCATTGTGATTACTTCAAAGCTGCCCGTTTTATTAGGCGAGTAGTGTATCATTTTGATTTCTTCTTTTTTGAAAAAAAAAAAACAAACACAACTTAAAAAAGAAAGTAAAGGCATGTTTAGGAAAAAAAAAAAAAGTCTTTTTACATGCAACTATAAAAATTGATTTTGCTCTTGTTAAAGAGGGTCTTTTACCCTCCCTACATGCAGCTTTCAACTGTGGATAAACCAAAACCAGGAGGCACATTTTGTAATCTAACCCAGATTGCAGAGGAAATTACTGGATACATGGTACTCTGGGGCTGGAGAGCAGGAGACACACAGCATGATGATCTGAAATCAAGGTGTCACCAGTTTCCTTCTCAAAACCTTTCTAGATGTATCTTTTTATATCATTTGTACGTACAGCCATCCTTAGCCCTTATCTTCTTGAGAGAACCAGGGTTGTTGGAAGATAGTTTACACCACTCCTTGAAAGATAAGCAGTTCTCCGATCTGCGGCATAACTCCCTTTGGATACACAGAGCTCTGATTTTACTATTAGATCCCAGTGAGCAATTGAGTGCCTTCTGTTATTTCTGTGAAACTGATGCAGAAGGATAGGGTGCTGAGCAGGCACTGGCAGCTCTCAGTATTTGGTGGGAGAACTCCCAAATGCTCAAGCGGACACTAAGGCACTTGGTGACACCAGAAGAAGCATCACAGCCCACATACTTGAAATCCAACTCTAGCCCAAAATTTTTCTTTCCCTAACTTCTCCTAAAAATATCTTCACAAGGTTAAAAAATATATAAATAATTTTTTAAAGAGGGGGGGGAACAACTGTTCCCCAAAAAACCCAATACTGCTGTCTGTGGAAAAATCCAACATTATCTATCAAATCACCACACTCAGTAAATGAACCCTATCCTGACCATGGATACCTCCTACTAACTCCCATGACTCAAGTCACCCACATGCTGAAGCAACCACAAGGTAACAGCCTGGACAGAAAGTGCATTAAACAAAAAACAGGAACAAAACTTAAAACGTGGTTGTTTTTTTTCCCAGTGGTGAAAAGGGAAAATTTATCAATCAGGAAAGATAAATTAGCATCCTCTCCCACTGCCCATCTATACCTACTATAAGAAGTCCCAAGTGAATGGAATTCACACTTTTTCTTTACTTCCCTACATTCTTGACCTTTGCAGCATCCACTAGAGAAATAACCATGACAAGAGGAGTAAGTAGCTTGAAGGAGAAAAAAAAAAAAAAAAAGGCAAGCACTTCAACAGTCTACTTCAATAGGGCAACTCATGAGATGTTTTAAGCTGGTACGAACCCTAATTGTTCCACGAGTGAGGCTGATACCACTTGACTCAGGTTCATACCAGCTTAAACATCTCACGAGTCCCTTCTACAAGCAGTAGCCATAGCGGCAGAGCAGTACTAGAGCTCGTAGCTGTCCCTTCATACTTTGTGAACCGTCCTTCTCCCTCCTCCAAACCGGGTTCTGCGTAACAGACCTTCATTTCATTCTTGCCAAACATTAACAACCTTTTTTTTTTTTTTTTCCTAAATCAGGAGAGGAGAACTGCAGCATTAACAAACAGAAAAATAAAAAAGGTAATTTATAACCTGTTGCTCCACTCTTGTTTGCATTCACTAGTGATGAACAAATACATCCTACCGTTTGCAGGACAGACCTAGCACAGATTGAGGTGTTCATTAACATAACTTCATGGCTATGTAAGGTGCCATCACCCTAGGTAACGAGCTCACAAAAGAAAATGTTAGTAGTCCAAGGGCACACAGTCTACTTTTATTTTTCAGAAGAAAGGATAGAAAGGGATGCACTGAAAAAATCCTAGTGGGAACTGTCTTACACCAACAAGAAACCAGCATGTACATCTCTAAAACACAGAGCAGGAGAGGACTGAGAAAAATAGGATTAACTTTTTCACTTCACAAAAAACCATTGCTTTCATATTAATAACCTCAGGTACACATGTGTCTCTATAAGTTGCTTTGGACTGTAAAAGAACATTTGAACTCCCTCTGCATTCACCCAGTGATACCTCAGAGGGATTATTTCAAAACTAAATTTTGATTAACAAGTACCAGCTCAGTTAACAAGTTCTGGCTCAAAAGGGTAACTAACAGATTTTAGTGGGCAATTCCTAACCTAACTTCAGTGCCACGTCCCAACAATGGATTGATGAAAACTGGGCGTTTGTTAAGTAGCAGAATTTGACCTTACGCCATGCCTTTCAGGCACCAGGAATCCTGACTCTGAGGATTCACTGCCTGAATCCAGCGTTTGTAGCACCTCCTTGAAATACAAACTATAAATCCAAGCAACCGTAGTGAAACTGTTGAATAAGAACCTGGCATTTCTTGTCAGTCAGGCATACTCACAAACAAACACCCCCCCCCACAGGCTAAGGTGCAGGACAGACTAACCCCGTGTCCAGCACCATCCTCAAAACAACCACCGCTGAGAAGCGACCAAACCGAGCAGCAGTCGCTCAGGAGAACTAAAGAAGATGTTGGTCACACGATTTCTTAAAAAATATTGAAAAAATTTCTACTGCCCAGTGGCAAAAAAACAGTCGAGTTTATCCTACACCTCCAAGGTGCACAGACATTTAAAGAAAAAAAAAAAAAAAAGCTTTAAAGCTTGTAGTTAAATAAACAAGTTAGAAAATATTCTTAAGACCAAAAAGAAGGGGGCAAAAAAGCCCCAAACAAACATAAAAGGAGCTTGATACACATTTTTGTTTGTTTGTGGATATACTTTTTTTGTGGTGGTAGTGTTCAGTTTATACATTTTTAAACTCACCCTTCACGCTCTGATGTTTCTGCTGCTGGAAATATTCTTTGGAGCCTCTAGCGCATCGCAGCTCCTGCGCCCTGGGCAGAATCGGGATCCTCTCGAATATGCTGGGTCTTTTGGGGACGAAATCTAGCAGAGGCGCTGACATTTCAGGGGGGCTCTGCTGAGGCTCCGTGTGGTCGCTGCTGTTGCTGACAGTCACTTTAAAGGACATCTGAGGATTCAAAAGAGCTTTACCAGCGCTGGGACAAGCCACCCACGGCACTTCCTTCACAGGCGCTCCCTGGCATTTATCGGTCACCTCGCAGCGAGCCGAACCGGCGTTGGCTTTCTGACCCCCCACGGGCTCACAGTGCATGTCCGCGTCCAGCGGTTGCCAGGGCCCTCGCCGCTCTCCTGCACCGAGGGGTACACGGGGTGTCAGCGCCCGTGGCCGCTTCAGCCCAGTCGCCTCCTCAGCCCGGCCGCCCCCTCAGCCTCGCGCGCGCCGCCAACGGCCGTTAACGACTGCCCGCGAGGAGCCCCACGCACCCGCAGCCCCGCTCGCACGCACCCCGGGGAAGAAACGGGGGGGGGGGGATCAGACCTCAGCGACGTCCCGCCTGGAAAGGACGGGGAGGCTGGCGCCGCGCCTCGGCTTTCCTCCCTCTCCAGGCAACACCGACAGGCTTTTCGTAACCGCTGCGGGGAAGGCGAGACCGGCCGGCAGGGGAGGGGAGCCCGGCGCACGGCACGGCCGGGACTGTGTTCGAGGCCGGTGCCTTTCAGCTGAGGCATCCAAACAGCGGACACCCAGGCAACAGCGGACGCGGCGGCAGCACGCGCAGCGCCGCGAGGCGTGTTTGCCGACGCCGGGCGTTCACGCCGGGCTCACCGCAGCCCCTGGGTCACCGGCCCCGGCCGTGCGGGAGGGACAGCAACGCCTCAGCGGGGCGGTGACAGCCGCGCCCCCCTGCTCCTACCTGGGAGGGGCCGCACGGGAAGACGCGCTGCCCGCCGGCTCCCGCCGCCGCCGCGCCGGGCTCATGGGCTCAGCCCCGCAGCCCCGCCGCACAGCCGGCTGCCTGAGTGAAGGCGGCCCGGGCCATTACCCTGGCGCGGCGGCGGGGCCAGCCCTTCGCTCGGGCCGGCCGGGGCGGGCAGGGGGAGGGCTGTGCCGCCGGGGCCGCCCCTCGGGGCTTTAACAGCGGCGCGGCGGGCAGCGGGCTCCGGCCCCCTCCCACAGCCTCGCCGAGCCTGAGAAGAGCAGGGAGCCGGGAGCTCCGCGCTCACCGCGGGCATCGCTCTGAGCTCGTCTGAGCACCCGCACCTTGCCAGCAGCCACCCTGCCAACAGCCTGGGCCCAGGAAGGAGGAGATGTGTTAGAACCAGGTACATCCTGCCCAAGACATCTCCTCAATGACACAGCTTCAGATGCATTCAGTGCTCCTCTTTATACAGTGGCATGCATCATTCTCTTCCTCTCCTACAGGTGCCTGGAGCTGACCCACTCTGGTAGTGACATAAACTAGCTCAGTGCAAGCAGCACAGAACAGTGACATTTGCACTGGCTCCTCCTGAGCCAATGCAGGTCTGGAAGCAATCTAGCTGGGTTTAGTAGCTTGGGCCTGGTTCCAGGCAAGCACAGGCTGAGCTATGATGTGCAGCTTTGCACCAGCAAGATTTACCAGCCAACTCTTTGCCAGCTCGGAGATGTCTGCACCCTGCTGCACTACCTGCTGCTGTCAGCACAGGTGCAGCGTGGCAGGTCTGTGACTACACCAGGACAGTTCAAAGATAGGAGTGACTCGGAGTCACCTCTGATTTACACGGGTGTAAATCAGGCAGACATCTGGTTGAAAATCATGCCTGTTCACATCAAACCTAAAGGAGAAGCTTGGGAGATTAAGAACAAGGAGGAGGGACAGCTACCAAACTGGTGTCTTGCTACATGCCTCCCAAGGAGCATCCCACAGCTAGATTACCAAGATCTTGCAGCACAGATGCTGCACAAAGTGCCTTGCTCCGTTTTATCCATCTCGTTAATAACATATGCCACCCTACACAATAAAGGAATGGTCAAGACAGGAGCATGTGACTTTTTCTTGGCAAATGCTATGAATGTTGTGGATTTGGTGGGAGGGAGGTGACTCTCCATAAAAGACATGAGATCTTGAGATGGTACAAGCAGTTCTGGGAGCAGCAGTACTAATGAAGACCCGTTTGCAGTGCCTCTCCTCCTTCCTGCCCAGCGTGGATGCCCTGAAATCTACCAAAGAAGCCTGCAAGCCTTTCGCTTCAACAAGGGCGGTAATAGGGTCTTGTGTAAGATCATGTCTTAAACTGTTAGAAGTTAATAGCTCTCTGTCAAATTTGGTAAAAAACTGGTTAAACGTCCTCAGAATATGCTAGTGGAAGCGAGATGCTATGAAAAGGAAGAAATCCTCACCTTACGTCTGTAGGAAACAAATCTCATTATCAACACTTCATTTTACTGGTGATATCCCGGGTATTTATAAAAAGAAGAGTAAAAATTTTCAGCATACGTTATCCTTCTGCACAGCTGTTCTCTGCAGCTCCACACCACCTCTCCGCGCTCCGCGAGCCCACCTCCATGCCCCGCTCCCATCGGCCTGCAGGGCCCTTGGAACAAAACAGCTCCTTCTCTTCCATTTGGAATTGCTAAGGGCACCTGGCAGTGCCACCAGAAACAGCAATTCCTTAAGACACAAATACACTGTGGTAACAATCTAAACCCTAGTGATGTGAAGAGGCAGTAGGGTTTACTGAGGAAATACTATCCCAGAGTATAGTATAACCAGGGTAATCCCTCTGCTTCCAGTACAACTAGTGTTTAGGTGGATGCTGAACATGGCCTCAGCTTGTTCAAATTATTACACCTACATTGATGCACACTGTCTAAATATCTAAACTAGAGGGGGGTTCCTAGAAAACAAGTAGTTCTGGGTATATTATATAACTTCCTGGGGGGATTTTCTTTCATGGCTATGGATCTTCCCACAGCAAGCCGAGAAAAGGACAGACTTCAACACTTGGCTGCTCTCACCTCGTTAACCAACACCGTTGTGAATTCTCTACCTCAGGCCATGCGTGTCCTGCTCTGAACCGCTGTTTTAATTCCATTTCTTTTCCTCACCGTTATCCAAAATATTCAGCAAAATACCGGCAGGTGCCGCCACTCGCTTAGCAATAGCCCAGGGCTGGGCTGCTCCGTGGTCTGCAGCAGGAGGGGGCATGAAGCCGCCTCCGTGCTCTGGGCACCCTCAGAATCGATTTAAAAAAAAATAAAAAATAAAAAAAATTTTAAAAGCCTTTTTACACACAGTTGGCCAATAAGGTTTTGGACTGAAGCACATTCCAGCTCCAAGTATCAACAGCTTGTAGGGTTAAGGCCCTTCACAGCGTGATAAATGTCTGTGGCAGATGATCTCTCATGGACTGCATACTTCAAGCTGCAGTTACCCACATTCCTTCCAGCCCAGTAGGAAATGAGGCTACATGGACTCAAACCTTCTCTCACAACAGTATTTCCCCAGTTTCCAGTGAGGCATTCGGCAGCTGCCCTGTCTTTGCTGGCACTATCCAGCTGGGAATGCCCATCCCTGGGCCTCAGCAAGGGAAGCAGGTGGTGGATAGACATCCTCCTCCAGACCCAGCTGTGCCCAAGAGGGACTTAATGTCTAGAGCTCTTTCAGAGAAACGACTTGGCTCCTCTGGCAAGTCCACAGACATTGGAGGAACAAGTGCTGGGAGAAACAAGTGCTCCTTGAATCATTATCCTAATGAAAGAGTTAAGTAGTTCCCTTTCTCTCTCTGCTGAATCAGAAGACGCTTCATATGTTTCGGTTCTGGAACAAAGGCCAAGGAAGTGCAAGCGTAGCTGCTAAGACTGTTTTCTGCCCTGGGTCACCATGACTTCGCTGTATGCACAAGCTGTACAGCAAATACTGATTCACCCAATGTTGTCACTACATCCACGAGTTAGATGGGTGTCTCCCGTCCTTGTGTCCTTGCATAAACCAGTCATTGGCCTCTTCCCCCATGACAGCGATACAGGGGGGGAGGAGATTTCTCCACATTAGCCTTCTTAGTTGCCAAGTGCTGTGGTCATGGGTCATAGCATGACCCACAGCTAGCCCAGTTGCCTCTTCCCTCTGTTAATGAAGTTGCCATCATGCATCACCAAATCAGACCTTCCAGTTAAGGCAGACAGTCTATCTTCAGTCCCTGAAGCTAGTCTCTGGGGGTGCTTCATTTCAAGTCAGATATGAAACATGAGTTTGCAATATGGGATAAAAAACATCCAGAGGAATCCAACTGCTTGCCTGGATATCCTCTCCCTAAGTCAAGATAGGACACAGGTGATAAGTAACCAGAAACTTGCCCATCTGCCCATTCACTCCTAGTTGGTGAGCAAAAAAAGAGAAAACAGATAGTAGTCTAAGGTTAGCTCAGGCTAGGGTGAGATTGTACCTCACAGCAACTAAGAAAAAGCCAGGACATAGACAATTGCTGGACCAATGGCGCTAGTTGTGCCGATTGGTGTCCTTGTAGCCAGGCGGCACTGAAACACCAACAATTTCCCTGCCCTTGTGGTTGTGGGCATTGGTGGTGGTAGGACAAGGCTGTGACACCAACACCAGCTCCCAGACCACGTTAGCCACAGAAACTAGGCAGTCCTGCACCACCCCTGCACAGTTTAGTGTAAATACACCATGAGCACACACAAGGCTGTATCACACCAGGCCCAACTCAAAGCTTACTCAGAGCAGTGAGGAGAAAAACAAAGTTTAAACATGTTTGATACTTGAGCTTTTTTCTCACTGATAGCAGCAAAGATCAGGTCATTGCCACAACAGTGGTTTTCTCAGGGTCTACAGGTGGCTTTGGAGACTTACAGCCTCTTTGCTCCAGACAGCATGAGCCCCTGTGGTCACAGCTGCACAAGCAGAGGCACAGCTGTCCCAGTTGGAGATGATGCTGCCTGAGAGCTGAATACATGACGACAATGAGAGATCATCTGTAAAATGTGAGGGAAAGAGGAGGGGTAAAAGAACATTATGTAAAGGGGACCCCAGTTTATCATAATGTCTTCAAAGTGTGCTCTTTACCTTTGTCAGGTTGTAACTGGCCTCAGCACTATGGCTGATCACAAACCAGATCTTTGAGAAACTTGCAGATGCTGAAAACTCCAGTTCCCCAAGTAGTTCTTCTGTGGGAGGAGAGGAACGAAGCAGGACAGATACAGGTAACATGAACTGCGCAGAGCAAACAAGCAGAGTTGAAGTATTAATCTCTAGCTCACATACTGAAATCCCTGCTTCTACTCCAGGAGGCAACAAAACTGAATTTCAAAAGGACACAATTGAAATTGTGAGGCCTTTGTGTAACTGCTGCAGTATAGACAGAGGTGGGAGGTGTTACCATAAGCATTCTGTTAATATAGGGCAAAACAAGCTCTCTGTTGGGAGAAATAACAAACTTCGTTATAAATAACCTGGTTGTAAATGAGCTGTCAATTCACACACAGCAGTTTATTTACAAAGACATGCCAAGTCCAGACTTGTTTTTGTTTTAATTTACTGCACCACAGATAGTAAAAGAGAAACAACCAAACAAAAACTGAGCCAAAAGGATTGTCTCTGTAAGCATGCCCGTTTCTTAGAGATTGCCCATATCCCTTTAAGGCAGCACAAAGCCCTTCTTTATAGTGGTTTTAAAGTGACCTCCTAAATGAAGACAGCAGGGTCAAACTGACCACACATTATCTAGTGATGTACTAAGCTATTGCCTCGTAACTTACAGATTTGTTTATAGCTCTTGCAGTTAGAAAAAAAGAAATTCCTGAGATCACTGTGACTTATCTTTTAGAAACAAGGCTCTCTTCAATAGCTAGCATATTTTGGGAAAAATCAATCTTGAATCCACCTTTGTCTTACAGAGACTGCAAGAAATTACCAGCATCTCCAAAAGCCACTGTAACACTACATATCCCTCCTCCCTGCCTCCCCAGTTCCTGGCAGATCATTCTAGAGGACTTTGAGGAAAAAAAAAAACATAAAGAAGGGTTTGACCAGCCTCCATTGAGGACATGGTTGTTCACAGCTGCAGTTAGTTTCCTCAAACATTCATCTGTAGTATTTCTCTACATAAATCCATAAATAGATTCATCTCTCACTCCATGCCTATACAACACAGGTAGTAAAATAAACTTAAGTCATAAACAAACAAACAAAAAAAACAGGACAGCACAATTTAGGAATGTTCAGCTTGTAAAATCCAGTCCTCAGCACTGGGACATGCCAGGACTAGAATTACTGGTAAAACCTCAGTTCATGCCTGCTGTAAATGAGTTATAGTACTGGCTTCATAACATGGCCCCACAGTCGTTTTGCCTGGGGACCAAAATATTCAATGCACTGAAGATAGGGATTGTGGAATGAGCAGCCAGTCGCTTTTCTCTTCTCTCTCCATTGGCAGAGCGTCTGGATCACACATTGACTATATTTACTGCACACCAGCCAAGCCCTGTGCAGAACAGAGAATTATTAATTTTCTCTAGGGCATTTCTTTGGTGTCCATCACTGCAGCAGCCTACTGATTTGCAAACAAGTATTTACTCGTCATCATTGGAGGTGAAGGAGGATGAGGTTAGACTAAAACACACTTTCCAACAGAGGCCCAGAAGCCAAAAGCTTCAGTTTGAGTACTAAGCTTGTGACAAAGACTGACTGTTTCCCCCACCCCTCGCTCTAGGTTATTTAGCATTTCCTATCATTGTATATGGTACAGCACATTTCCAGTTCCATCAGTTGAATTCAACCCTTGGTGTCCCCAACGGAGCATGTGGAAACTGGGAGTTTTGCAAAGAGTGGCCACCCTGAAGAGCTGAAGTGCTGCACAGGATCTCTGTGACAAAGGCAAGGACAAACCATTTCTCCCTGCAGTGTTCAGCTTGCACTAACAATGAGCCTGGGCTTTGTCTTCCTACAACACTCTTCCTGGTAGCTGATAAATCCTTCCCCAGGCCCTGCGCTCAACCCAGAACTTTGTACCACCAAAGGTCCACAGCCTGGCACTTCCCCAAACCTGCTTTGAGCAGTGATCTCTGCTCGTAAACAGACAGGGAACCCAGCGGTTTACAAAACTGGTGCTCCATCTACCTGCTCCTTCAAGCTCGCCCTGAAGGTATTCACCCAACCGGTCTCTTGATCTGAAACATCCTAACATTACTAAGCCCACAACTGGGACTTGCTAAGCGAGAGCAGAGAATGATGCTTACACGTCACCTGTATCAGTCTTGACTCACAGGCAGCTATATAATCCCCCTCCCAATTCAAAATTCACTCTAGGCCTCTCACTGTACCTTTTCAAACAAGATGCAGTTAAATACAACAGCCTCCTCAGCATTATTGTTTTAGTAGTCAGATTTAAAAGTTGAGTTATTCAAGAAGCAAAAGGCAAAGTCTGTATTTTTTTATGTGCTTTGGGCAGGGGAGGCAGAAGAGCTCACTCTTTGCTCAGCACTTGATTCCTTTGATGATTGCATGAGCATGTACACATGCTGCTTAGGCCACAGATTTCTCTGAAATTCTTCCTACTTCAGGAACTGACACTTTAAAGGGATTAAGAAAAAAAAAAAAAAGAAAACTCCTATGCCATCACCACCTATTAGAAGAATCATCTGGCATATCCAGCAGGCCACCCAGCGAACTATTCCCCCCTGAATTTGTGTTTTGATCTCATGGCAGGCTCCAGAGACACCATGTTCATTTATCTCCTGACTGACTAGCTCTCCTGTAGTCCCAACATTTTTGCAAGGGCAGAAAGGTGAGATCCTCTGTAGTTTATTGTTTGTCTTCTGAAATCAAGAGTACAGTGCAGGTTTTGCTCTCTCAGGCCATTTATTCAGACGCAAGAAAGCTGCACAGTTTGTTTATACCGCAGGTTTGTCCAGTGATGATAGGCCACGTGCAGATCTCTACCATGAGTCTGCAGCGAGGGGAAGTAATAGTTTGGTGCAAGAACATCCCCTTACAACACAAGAGCTTGGCAAACCAGACTCCAGATATGTCCCTAGCCCCCAAATGCATTTGATCCACATAGTAAATATGTTAACACAGTACCAGTGATGGGAAATATGGTGTGTGAGTAGTATGGAGGGTCCTTAACTTGCAGCATCTGTGATGATTCCACCCAGACCTTCATCTTCTTATTGCATCTTTGAGGCAGGGTGGTGACGGGAGGGGTGGGGGCACGGCTGCCTTCAGCAGTGAAGCCCCACAGCTATCAAATACCTGCCTGAACATGCAAAGCCCCACAAGCTGCCACCATCCATCCCTGCGGAAAGGGGACAGCACTGTACATGGCGAGAAGCACCTCCGCAGCTGAGGGTGCTCCTAGGGCCACCTTGTAGGGATTCACACACACCACAACCCCCCACACACTCCCCTCCCAAGGCAGATCCTGCTCATGGCCAATTCCAGCAGCTGGAAGGGGTCAGGTGAGCACACAGCCCACAGACTGCACGACTTGCCTGGAAGTGAACAGGAACCAGCAAATTAATCAGGAAGGGACCAATGTTTCCATAGCTGCAGGCGGACAGATCCACAGGGGTGCTCACCTTGTCCTCGGAGCCACACGTGTGTCTCAGGAGGTGGGAAGATGGCTGCTTAGGGCCTTAAGACACCGAGCACAGCACATACAATACAGCCTCTGTTCAAAGCAAGCAGCAACAGAATCGAAACCACTTCATTTCAAGGGTGCATTCAGGCCATGAGCTGTAGTTGGCATCAGGACAATTCTCCAAAGAGGCAAAGTGCTTCTGTTGCGTGAGCAAGTCCTGCCCAGCTCCCTCAGAGACAGCAGCATACAATCGTTTCAAGGACTAGGGCCACTGCATTTGTCTACCTACAGTCTGAATTTCCAAATTTGTATTGCAGAACATACAGCAGGACAGGCTTCTTTCCAGATTTATAAGGGGCTGTTTAGGAGCTAAAGCCTCTATTTTATTAGTCCATTGTAACAGGAAAACATATCTGAACAATCAACTACGTACTCTCTCCACAGCTGCCGGGGAAATAATTTCAGATACTCTTGTCTACAGCTAACCTGGAGGGAGAAGCAGGTAGTTCACGAGTTTACCAGAACAGCCATCAAACCAAATGCTATCGGTTTCACTTGTGCATTTGTTATGCAATCCAGCAAGACGCAGCTCAGCTTTGAGATTAAACAGATGAGAAATGTTATCAGGCTTGAGGGATCCAAATGAACTGCAGTTACATAGAAACCAACTGTAAAAAGGCTTTATTTTTTTCCTTACTACCCAGAATGCAGAAAAGAAAGAGAGACTCTTCCCATACCTCAAAGAAGCTTCACAGACTGATTATTTTTATGTTAAGACAGAAGTATATAAAAGGACTTGAAACACCAGCACAGTTTGCCAGAGGAATATAATTATTCCCAAAGCCAAAACTAGAATAAGATGTTATAACTGTTTGAGTTGTGTGAGCCAGTTACTGCATCTCCAGAAGGCACCCAATGTACACTTTATATTCTTGTACACTTATATTCATAAGTGTGAGATACTGTTAAAGATGCATTTTTAAGTAAAGGTTTAAAAAAAAAATAAAAAGGTCGACAGCTCTAAGAATTGGAGCTTTTAAAGAAATCACAAAGCAATCAGCTTTTGAAAGCTCTTCAGTCATACACAGAATGCTGTGCATCACAGGCACATTAGCAGATGTCGCGTGCAAATCTCCACTGCAACACAAGGACAGACCTCAAGCACTTTGGCATCAAAAAGAAGTCACATTTATGCCTGCTGCTGACAGCCACAACACTATTACAACTTACAGCTTATAGTTGCAGAAAATACCAGTGCAGTAAATATATACATATATATATACATATATATATATATTCTGCACCTGTTGAAATGCATGAAAAAAGTATTTGAAACTTCAGCTGAAGCATTTGCGCTGACAGTTACACCCAAGATACCAGCTAAAGCACCATTTTAACTCCAGGTGCATGTTGCAATACCAGAAAACAAGCAAATTAAATTATTCAGTAAGCCAGACAGACACGGGGCTTTGACATAACAGTCAAACCTGTGGTAGAAGTTAAGCCGGGGAAACTTTAAAAGACTTTGTGCTTAACCTTTAAATATAATGAAAGGCATTTGCTGTAAGCCACCTCAATGCAAAAGGAACAATAGAGTTCTAATTTCTGCTATCACATCTAACATTTGCAATGCTCGCGTTACACGACAACTATGCGTCTTTTGTACTGAGGAAAGCAATGGGCAGGTCTCATTGTAGGTTTGGGAGTTGCTTTTACCCAAACCTTACAGGCCCCCTAAGAATTATTACTACACAACCACCCACTATCAGCTGATCATTTCTTCACACCAACATAACTGACACCATGACCATCCTCAGATCTTAGGTCTCCTAGCAAAAAAAAACCAACCAAAATCCCATAGGACTAACAGCACTGAAGAGAAAGGAAAGAATATTCTCTACATTTTGTAACCCCTTAACATACTAAATTCATTTGCGAGGCAATTACAGTAAGGTACTGCAGCTACATCTAAGCTCTTCAAACATGTTTTCTAGTGTAGATATCACAATAATTGGAGCTAGTTTAAAAATTCAGTAGTTAATTTTAAAAAAATTTGGAAAGGTTTACTTCCAGATAAAAAGCTTAAAAAAATGCTTTTAAAAAGTCATGTTTTCCACCAGAAGCTACCCATAATGTATATTAAAGAGCTGGATATACTGCAAACATCCTTCCTATCCCCCTTAACAGAAAGCTGTTGACATAAACTTTAATTCACAATCCCGTAACCTGGAGTTTTATCAAATGCAGTAGTGTTTCCTGTATGCTTCAGCGTAGATCAGAACTTAGTTTCCTAGGTCACCTTAAAGATAAAACCCAAGCTGCTGGGCTTTTCAAGCAGTTTTTGTGCCTTAAAAATGCCTTTCTGCACACCCATTTCACTCTGAAGGAACATCTCCATCGTACAGAAGAATAGCATGTTTTATTCCTGGGCACATCTGTTTCCTACTTTTAAAGCACTCACTTCATCTGCACTTAAAGTGTTATCAATTAAATTTATGAAACACCGAGGCACACTAAGTATCTACGGAAATCTCTACTCGGCCCTTTAACAGAAAAGGGTAGGAAAGGAATAGATAGTAAAAAACAGTGAAGGATCTGAGTGGCAAAATAACTCTGATAATCTCAAATACCACAGTCTTATGGAAAATAAGAACTGACATTTTCTCATTGGTAAATGATATTAAAGGAATGCAAGATGAATTTTTAGAAAAGTTTTATTATACAAAAGAATATCCAAACCCAGAAGAGCCCTTCTACAGCTCTAAGAGTTTTGTTCTGTGACTTGTAGTTCCATATGCTTTTCCAAAAAGCCAAGATAAAAAGGCTCACTACTCCCACTCTCTTCTTACCAGAAGTGTTGAAAAAAACAAATGTAGCTCCATCAAAATCTGTTATTCTTTGTATTCCAAGAATTGCTGAAGTCTTTTCTTATGTTCTGCAGACACTTGCACTGCACTAAAAACAACAAATGCAGAACATAAGATTTTACATTAAATGCAATACACCACAAAAATAAAGCCTCATGCGAAAATTAAGTATATATTGAAATCAACAATTGCACTGAAACTAAATTTTAGAAAACCCAGCTGTATGAAAAACCTATATTTCAAGAAAAAGACAAAAAAAAGTATATTAACTCTTAAAACTGTCAGTTCTTACCCTCAACAGCTTCTACTACTTACTAAAAGACACCAGTCTCAAGGAACCTGGTTTATTTCCTTACCTTTAAACACACACAAGCAATTGTTTAACTTGCAAGACTGACTTAGGTAAGAAAGAATCTCTCAAAAGGCTCTCTCCTTATAAGCAGCACTTTCAAACTGAGTAACATTTCATCTCCACCGAGAGAGATGGGCTGATACTGCAGGAAGTTTCAGTCCCACATATTCAGAGGCCAAGTATGAAAGTCTGCTTGCTGCGGCAGTGGCTGAGCAAAAGCCACCAGACAACCAAGCAGCGAGGGAATTTGATTATTTGGAGTCTTCATAGGATTCTCAGCATTCTCTCCCTACAGAACAGACAATTGTCTCTAGTTGATTTACTTTCTTTTCAACAGCTAAGATTTATTAAACAAGGGCTATTCAGGGACTGCTTAAGAGTTCATGAAAAGTCACTAAGAAAAATTGCTCAGAAATCTAAGAATAATAAGTTTCTAAGGGGGACCATATATCTACACAAGGATTTTTTTAAGGTTCCACAAATCAAATAATACTAAGATACCATGTTAGTATTATAAAAACCTGAAGGGATTTTTGCACAAACTTCCTTTTTCGCAGGTCCTACAATGACGTTAATCAAAACTAATTTTAGCAAGCAATCAATCATGAAAAAGTTCTTACTTTAAGTGTTCTCCAAAGACAGTAGTTATCCGGTACAGTGCTGTTTTCAGAGATGCTCTAAGTGCAAATCGCAGCGTTTTGTAGGATGTGTCCACCAGACTTCCCGAAATTCTGGGGGGTTTGCTAGAAACATGAGGCAGTTTGAAATGTCTGTCTACAACCTGATTGAGGAGAAACATAAATGAACTTGTTTCATTTGTTCAATTATTATATAGTGTAACTAGCAACATGTTTATGTCAAATAAAGCAAAAAGAAAGTGCAAGTTCAGAAACGCCAACAAGACGCACAAAAACGTTTTGGTAACTGAGCTTAACCTTGCATTTCCTGGCCATCAACTGAACACAGAACCAAGTTCTGTGAAACAAGATTCTCTGTTAATGAGTCTTAGATGCTAAGCACAGCACACACTGCAGCAGGAATACAATTCTGTCCCGAGGGTATCGTTTCATTTTTCTTCCTCCCCCACCTGGTGCCTGTTATTGGAATAGATAACTTCCAATTAAGAACTTTAATAACCTCTAAATTCTTTCCAAGAATCTCCATTAAGGCAGTGTAAAATGATTATGGCAATAGGACATGCACAGCATTGGAAACAAATCTGGATTTAAAAAAAAATAATCCATATTACACAAACATCAGTAATTTGAGAGTGATGTCTTCGGAGACAAACACCACACAGATAACATCGCCTGTAACTTGCAATAACTTCAAGTGCTCCAGGTTGCATTAGGAATTGTGTACAGCCAAATAAATATTAAGTACTAACTACGCATAAAATACAGTATTATAATTGCTGCATCCCTGAAATAAGGTCTTTTAACTGAGCACATAGTACCTTTTTTTTTTAATTAAGCATTCAATTAAAACCATGCTTTCTACTCCTACATTTTAAAAACCTAACTCGGTTTTTATTTGCTTTTTCTTAACTCACATAGTGGCAACTGTTTTATTTAGATTAACTGCAGAGGAGAAGCCATGTACAGTGTAGAAGCTTGAATGTTTTGACTAGTCAGCAAGGTCAAAACACAACACGAACAAAACTCCTCCTCTTCTCTTAAAGTTGTTCTGCAGTAAGGAAAATTTAACAGTTTTTACCTCCTGAAGAGTCAGTAAAGTATTGAGGATAGCTGGTAGGGCGGTTTGGACAACTCCAAAGTGGTCTTCAGTAAAGGAGGCTGCTACCAAGTGCGACAGACCTTTAAAAAAAAAAAAAAAGGTTGCTGTAATTACTGAATTCTCAACTTCTGAAGTGTTAACAAAGATCATGGTTTTGCCTGAACATTCTACTAGTGTGGTAGAATTGTTCAGGACTTGCTGCAGGCAGTGACCTCAGCTTTGGCTTGCTTTAGGACTAAACCAGTCACTGGTTTGTCAGATGTACAATAGTTTGAGGTTGGTAAGGCAAGAGAGATCACATATAAACCACTTTTTCCACTGCTCTGATCAGAGGTGTACCTGACATCAACCAAAAGACAAGACCTATTTCACAATTCTTCTGGTCATACACAAATATTTCCAGATCACTTAACTTTGTTCAGCTTTTATGAGGACAGTTCTACTTTTGCAGGAAACTTTAGTTTAGTTTTGAAGGCCTTCTCAGATTACTTGTTTACCATCTTTCAAAAAATTACAGCCTAGCCCTCTGCCCTCAGTTAAAACACAAATGGTATCTTTTGCTTTTCTGTAAATTGTGAATCCCCTCTCCTGATTCTGTACATCCCAACACATCCCCTTCAATCTGACACAGCCTGGCATATCTGCCCATAAAACATATAATCTAGGAAGAAAGATGACCTTTTGCACAGACAAATCTAATAAAAGGTTCTACCAACACTGGTATTTGCTCATGACTTTGAAACAAACAAGAAAATCCTGTAGCACAACCACATACTGTCATCATTCTTTTAGTTCTCTGCAGACCACCTTTTTCCATTTATTTTAAGTTCCTACTTGAGTGCCTTCTTCCCTCAACTCTTTGTGATTAACAAAGAAGGACTCAGAGCTTTTAGTCAGAAAAACTGTTCTGAAGAGACATCATAAATCTATTACTGAAAAATAAAAAAATGTAAAAGTGATACATGTGGGAGAGAAGCAACAGAAATCAGGTTTAGGAATCTCTACCAAATGTCTGCAGAACATAAACCAAGAGATCTCACATGGAATCTCAAAACTAATGAGTGTATTAGACCTTTATGCATGTTGGTATCTGAAATGCAGTCAGGTTTTTGTCAAAATAGATTAAAAGATTTTTCTTCCATTACATTTATAAAGGACAGAGCCCCAGAAACCTGGAATTGGATCCTTTTAGTTGTAGTTTCATGAGCCAGAGCGGATCACCTGGGAATAGAAACTGCTCACCTTCCAAAGCCCAGATGTGCATTTGGGCATCAGAGAAGACAGCTTGGATGGAGGCTTCTGGATGCTGAGAAGAAATCAAAGCATTCCAAGTTCACTTTATAAATAATATCACCAAAACTGCAGGTTTCAATTACGGTATCACACATTTGACAGGGTCATATCCCTTCCCTCCAAAAACACCTTTGAGGCTGACAGATCTCAGGCAATGCCCAGAAAAATCTGATCTTTTAAGAAACTAAAATTCTTTTTGGACAGGAACTGCCCACAAAGCTATAGCTACGGTTAGGACTTGAAGAAAATATAGTATATTAGCTGATAACTAGCTTTCAAGGGCTAAATGAACAACACAATTCCCCTACGCCTATTTCATGATCTTGCTTGCCTCAGTCTCTGTTCCAGACTATAACTGATCAGAAAACACTGCTGTAAGTTGCAGCATAAGCCATTATCGCATACAGAGAAAATATCTGCACATAAAAATATGATCTCTACTTGCAGGAAACATTTAAACCCCTGAAAACCAAAGACCTAAAGTAGAGGGGGATGCTTCTGTAAAATGTAACTGAGTTATTGTTCAATTATGCTAAAAGAAATACCCAGTTGTTTTTCTGTGTAAAAACTATGCAAATTTAGTTTAAGTCTTCAAGTTCACTTGGAAAGTAGTAGTAACATGAAGTATCACCAGTATTTCATAAGGAGAAATTCCCAACATTCTAGCTGCTGCTTCTCCCACAAAGGAAAACTATAAAGAATTTATTTGGTACAGTGGCCTAACAAAAAGCAGTTAACTGAATTATAAAATGAACTAGAAGCTGTGCTATCTTGCAGTTACTATACTAAGACAATTGCATTTAAGTTCTCAGTTTCATTTTACTAGTATATGACACTTTAAACAAAAAACAGTTTATAATCAGGCGAGTTTAAAGTAGTAGTATTATTCTTTTTTATGCAGGTATGGGATAATCCTCTATGAAACTCACAGTTTGTACAATGTTGCACTTATGGAAAACCTTAGATTAAAAGAAAGGTTTTAGAACCGTTACTATATGCAAAAGGTATATAGTGTCACAGCAAAACCCATATGCTAATGCATTTATAGTCCATGTCGCTCAGTCACAAAATATAAGATCAGGATTACCTTGCTGAAGAAATACATTATCAACGCTCGTTTTGACAAGAAGTTTTTTATCTGGAAAGAAACAAAAGATTACATATAATCGGTATTTATCTGAAGGTATGCACAGTTGGCCCTCCTCAACCCTTCCCACAGTGTAAAGGGATTGGGGCCTGGGGGGAAGGATTTTTGTTATGTAAGCTAATTGGAGAAGGAAGTATTAATTACCAAAAACGGTAAGTTCTTTCAGAAGTGAGAACACCTATCTGTACTGCAACTTGTACTCTACCTGTTCTTGCTTGTTCTGAAGCCACGTGTAAACAAAGCTTGGCTGTACCACCTTACTGCCAGTTCTTGCAGCAGAGAGCATTGGGAAGGATTCATGGTGGGAACCATTCATTTGCAGCTCTACAAGAGAAATACAATATCTTCAGGAAAACTCTGGTTGCTGGCACTTCAATCCTCAAGATACAGATTTCTGTTGAAACAGCTACTACACTCAGGACTACAAGGCTAAAACCAGTGCTGGGGGAAAATCTCTACCTGAACCCAAGGTCCACAGCTTTGGTCCCCCTCTCCTGAGGTGAGGACTTTGGACTGATCCATGCCAAGGAGAGTTTACATCCAACATTCCCGTCTTGCAATTTAAAGCAGGTGAGCTGAAAGGTGAACCAACATCAGACCCAGGCGATGTCTTTAAATGCATTACAGATGATTTAACCAGTGAAGACATGGAGGCTCTGGGAAGGATATTAGACCTCTGTGACTGGAAAGGCACATCTTCTGTCACAGCGCCTCCTAAGGACAAAGAACACACTGCA
Source organism: Patagioenas fasciata (assembly GCF_037038585.1). Classification (NCBI taxonomy): domain Eukaryota; kingdom Metazoa; phylum Chordata; class Aves; order Columbiformes; family Columbidae; genus Patagioenas; species Patagioenas fasciata. Next base: position 21,555,460 of record NC_092525.1, on the reverse strand, counting down.
TGAAGACAAATAGTATAGCACCCATGAAATAAGAGAGGGGTTTGTTATTTGACTGCTGTTTCAACAACCTCTCTGTCATTAGAGCTTTTAATAAAAGACATTGTTTCCACTGTGGTCTTGCAAAGAAGTAAACATCAGCATGAGCATGGAGTGTTTTAAAAGTTCATCAGTTTAAGAACAGCAAGTGATAAGAAGGATGCCTGTGGATTTATTTTTCTCCTTTTGCTAGCTAGCATTACTACACCCTGATATATATCTACATAAAGTGTGCTTTTCAGATAAAGTACTAGAAAAAAGTCTAATGACAGAAGAATGGTGATTCTTTCTGGTCCTGCTGGGTATGTAAGACAAGACATAACAGTCGCAAAATTCAAGGAGCTGCAGCACTAGAAGAAATTCACCTCTGATGTACGAACAGTCCCCTGCTGTTCCCAGGACACTTGTATCCTGGGCACTGGCTGCTAGGGGGTTCCATTACCTGGCACCTCATATGCCAGGGCAGCACTGCGGTCAGGAATGATGCCCAAGTCTGGTGTGTAAAACACCTGAAATGCTTGCAGGCTGCACACAGCTCAAGAGTCAGATCGGCTTTTCTTATTCTACTGTGATAGGAGCAAATCACACAAACATATTTGATGTCCCCACACCAACAAAACAATAACTTTACCATCTTCAACTAATCATAAGAGCAACTACATGAATTACAAAGTATCTCTTGGCAAGACTTACATTCTCCCTGTAACTAGGTTCAACCACTTACTAATACTGTAATAATTAGACTTAATTCATGCAAGTGTGGAAAAAACATTGTATCAAACATAACATCATGCAAAGTAAACAAACCAAGTAAACATGATCTTTCCAATTTTTCTAGTTACTTCGGGATTATTTCAACAAGAATACCTAAAATGAAACTGGGAGAGAGATGTTTTTATTCACAGAAAACCCTGTGACTCATTTTCCTCATACAGCTTAATTGAGACTAACGTGCCTGTGTAATGTATCGGCACTTTCATGGTTCACAAACTATTACGAGCATTTCCTTGCATACCTGGAGTCTGTGGAGCTACTTTCAGCTCTCCTGTGGGCTGCTTTGCTCTCCCGTTTGCTGCTGCAGCTTCCTGCTGTGCCATCAGCCTCTGGGTCAGATCGCTCAGAAGACTCAAACACTCCCTTGATATCGCAGTCCAGTTGTGCGGGTGCCCACCTAGCAATATGCAAACAAAAAGGAAATGTAGTACGTACGTACAACCCAGCTGCTCACTCTTGTATCTATTCTGACAGTGCCCATGTGGTCTCAGTATAAGCTTCAAAAATTATAGTACCACTTAATTTCTAAAAATACATACAGTGTATTTGCACCGTGACAGTTTATTTGTACTGTAAGGAAGATGAAAACATGGACAGATTCTATCCTTCTGTCAATGGATAACTCTAAAAAGGCTTTGGTGAAACTTGCTAAGCAAGTAAGAAAAACAGACAGTTCAGCCCAGCAAATCTGAAATCCCTGAGCAACTAAAATGAGAAAAGTAATATCAATGGTGACAGTAAACAGTTTTGAAGTAGTACAAACACTAGAATTCCTGATGATGTGTAACAAAAAGTTCTTGGAGGCTTTTAAGCAGTTTTAATTTACTTTCTCTGCCATATCTTTGTTTATAGCAAGAGCCTTGAATGCTAATTGAAATTAGAGCCACTGTTTGCTTTCACAGCTCTAGTGGTGACTCACTATTTATGCTTGATTTCACCTCACATCAGAACATCAGGTTTTCAAACCCATCTGTTGGATTATTCAGTTGTGACTATTTGACTGGTGGTGTCAAGAGGACCCTGCTTTCAGTACTCCAAGACCTATGTGTCCTCATGGCTGCCATTTAAATCAAACAACAGGCACCAGAATTTGTTAAATTTAGTAGATTAAACTATATAAATATAGATAATCAAGCATCCTCTTGGAAAAGGCATCATAGGGATACTTTCACTTATGAGGCCTTCTGGCTTATGTAGCATGCATCAGAGCATTAAATAACTTGTAAAAGCATTTGATTAACACTTTAAAAAAAAAAAAAAATCAAGACAAGGTAGTTTCTATAGTTACCTGGTTGACTAAGGCTAAAGACTTCCTGTCGTCGAATAGGAGAATACTGGGAAAGTAACATCAAGTCTTGTAAGGCTAAAAACTAGAAAAAAAGGAAAATGTTTTAGTAAATGCAAAGTCTAATGGATTTTTTTACAAAATGTAGTTATCCATTCAAAAGCAATCCCTAACAAAGAGTGAGTTCACACAGACTAAAAGCAGCCATGTAACAGAAAAAGAAAGAAGACAACTGACTGCAGACATCCCTAAGCCCACTCTGAATGGGGCTGCAGAGTTAGTAAGAGCTTCAGAGAAATTGACTGATAAGTTGTTTCTTTGGAGTTAAAGAAGACCTAACACCATTTTTATCTTAACAACTAACAGTTCTGATAGAAAGAACCTAAGAAGCAAAAAAGTCTAAGGAAAGAATTCTTCTTGCAAGCCAGAGCTCAACTACGCAGTATGCCATACGGTACTGGACCTAATACTGCTGCTTCATGCGATTCAGTAGTTCAATGCGGCAAACCAAAAATAACCAGATTTCTCAAACTATACAAGACCCAATTATAAATTAGACACTTTAGTAACAACTGAGATTACAAATCAGACTTCATCTACCTCTAACTGTGCTGTGCTCAACTCTTCCCCACCCATCCTTTGAGAATGTAGCAAAGCTTAAAAAAGGATTCAAATGGATTGCAGCCTGTTATATCTCCAGCCCTATCAGAGAAGTGTAAAGTCAGTAAATGTGGATTTTGCACGTGCAGGAGACTATTCTTAACTGTATTTACATAATAATTCTATGGGGTCTCCAATTTCTAAGTATTATAATCAGTAAATCCCATTAATGATTACCATAGTAAGACCAAAATTACTCTTCTCACAGATTTTAAGTAGCTTTTTACTATTGTATTTTTTAAAAAAGAAATTCAACTTCCAACATGTATATGGAAACAATTTAAGTTCAAGAGAGAACACACAGATAAGAACTCAAATATAAGCGGCAGGGGCCAAAGCGTTAATAGTGTACAAAGGTTTGATAAAACACTTGCTTATCTGACAAGACTTGAATGAGTTAAAAAAAAATGAGTGTCACTAACCTGTTGCTTTTGCAGAGTCCAGACTAATATGCTGCAGACAAATAGATCTTACCTCGAACTAAATGAGTCTATTTTCAGCTCAAAGTAACACTGTGCTGAGCACCAGCAGATGTCACCACTCAACAAATTTTCACCATGAAGCATAACTGCCTCTTCCAGTTCTCTGAAGCAGCTTTTTAAAGAACTATCACCTCAGCTAAAATAACCGGAACCTTGAGGATCTGATTGCAGGCTTTGAGAAACACCTCCTCAGCACACACCTGGCTGGTAAGATGGTGAGAATTCAATTACCTTTATAATGAGGGGAGGGTTGCTGTTTAAAATTTTAGGCAGGCACTGGTCTGTCTCCTCAGCAAAAGTTGGCTGGATAGGAAAATGATGTGTCTAAATACAAACATCAGAAGTTGTGTTATACAGAGCAAAATACTATAAAACCTTATGAAAGACTTCACCTGAGCTGTTACTTGTCAAATGAATGATGAACTACAAAAGCACATACCCCATCACTTGAAGTTACTCTAAGCAGGCTTGGAATTTCTAACACAGAAACAAAAAAGGCTTTACTTCTTCAAATGCCTTCCATGTACCCATATAATTCACAGCTGGGGCATCCTATCATTATGAAAATAAATTCCTCTAATCACATACCCAGGGAAAAGCCTAGCAACACCATCCAGAAACAAGACAGAAATCGAAACTGTAATGTCCATCTTTAGCCACTCCGGTGAAGAACTCGGGGTTCTTTTACCAAATAATAAAAGATTTAGTACCAGCTACTAACACTATACACATATTTACCAACAGCTTTGGAAGTTTTGTAGCTCATTAAAAAATAATTATGTGGATAAACCAATCTTCTGTTCAACAGTCAAAAGGGCAAGGTCCATTTTATACCTTCAGAGCTGGACGTTTGCCTTCCATAGCTTTATAAGCAGTACAATAATTACAGACCTTGACACACAGTGTTCACTAGTGCTTCAGGTATTAATATTATCCTTTGAAAAAGGTTGTTCCCACCTCAGAGCTGCTGTTGGTAGATTCTGATGCATCATTACATCAGTTACCCTTGATTCATTGTCAACCTTTTCTCCACGCAGCCACAACACCTAGACCTTTTTAATTAAAGCTAACACTCCAACAAGCACTCTATGCCATTTCATCCCCTAAGAGTGTTTTGCCAGGATTTAAACCTCATTTTTTTTCCTACTAATCTGCAGTCTAGTAGTGTTTTAAAAATGAAAAAACCATCGGGTTAGATGAAAAACCATTTTCCTCCATTCTTACAAGAAATATCTGGATTAGTCAACAAAGATCAAGTCTTCCCAAATTCTTTGTTGGCAAGACACTTTTTTCCTCTTCAATCATGGTCTCACATTTATTCTAATACAATTCATTACATATTTAAACAGCCTTTTTTAGCCATATCAATTTGTGACTTTACAATTGAAGGAAAAAGCACAAGTGTCTTAATTCTTAAGATTGCTTGAAGTCCATATTAATACTGCAGCCTGAATTAAATTAACATGTCTCAGCTTTGGAGAACTGTGTACTTTGATGGTTTGCTTAAGTTTGAGATTTCTAGAACTCAGCTTACAGAAAATTTACAGTATTTTGTTCTCTTTCCTATTGTGAAGTCAGATTGGGAGCTATACAGTTTTCTTCCCATGTAACCTGTAGCTGTTTGTCACAAGTCTTCAGCTAGTCTCATACTCAAATCCAAAATCATTGCTTGGAAACACATACAGACACCAAATTAGTAAATTCTGCCAGACACAAACAGGCCCTGCAATGGCTCATCTGTCTTTACGCCAGATGAGGTCAATGAACATGGTACAGATGCCAAGAAATACAATGTGGTTCTGTGTTATGGTGGCCCCAACAGCATCTGCAAGGATTTAGCAACAAACATGAAGAGGAGAAGGGGGACATGGAAACAGAAGTAGAGGAGTAAGAAAAGGAACATTGCTGTAAATCTGTTAATTTTGTAAACAGCGTTGGTTTGTGCTATAGGGAAACTGTAGGGTCAGTTAATGCCCAGGCCTATTATCTGTGATGTTAGGCTTTGAAAATTCAAGAATTCATAGTCAGTTACTTCCTAGTAAAACTGCTTTTGAAAAGTAAGAATTATCTATGAAACACTGATGTTACACCTTTAGCACCACCACTGAGTACTAACCTCTGTAGCATAGATTCTGAAGAGTGACCATGCAATGTACCAGGTAATCAGAAGAAATACACCACATAACCAGGCATGGTAAAACAAGGAGAGATCCAATAAGCCAGTCAGGGTGTCAAGAGGATGCAATTTACTGCAAATCAAAAAAATAAGGAAGACATAAGTAGTATTATTATGAAAAATGTCTATAGCAAGCTGTTACAGTAGTAAAAATTTTAAGAATAAAATTGCATTTTTTGCAAAACCAGTTTCTTAAATATGTTTGAGATACCATTTCTTTAATTTTTCAGTAATTGTGATGAAGTGAAGAAAAATAAATAACGAAATTTAGGAAAAGAAATACGAAATATCGTTTTAGTCAATTAAGGTATTAAGGCTTCCATTTCCCTATTTAAAAACAAATGGCAGACATATAAAACCAAAGATATGCCTCCCCCTAAACACAGAAAACTCACATATGTGATTTGGAGAGATCAGTCTAATACTTTCAGGACTTAGAGAGATGAAGGAAACTGAGAGGATTTCTCAATGACTGTCTACAAGGGGAGGCTGGGTCTGTTTGGATCCATTTCAGAAGAACCCAATGCTCCCCACGTTCTGTGTGGGAGGTGAGGAACCAAAGAACCACTGGCTAAACTGGACTCCTGCAGCTCGGGGAGCTGTTGGCAATATTCTCGTGTGAGGTTTCAGCACAACCCACCTGTCTGGATGAAGATCCATCGTGGTGCTTATCCACATCTTTGGGATATAACCTAGAGGATAAAAAAGAAACACTGAAAAATACGACACTGCAAAACACATCATAATAGACCAAAAAGATGACAAAAGTACAATGCATGTATAGAGAGGAGACTGGTCTTGTAACATACATACACTGGGAAACAACCTGCGTCTGTTTTGTCTTTCATTTTTTGTTGTTGTTGGGGTTTTTCTGCTTTTGTTTTATTTTTTAAGAAATATAAACAGGAGAATGAAGAAAAGGCTTTGGGCCAGCAACTACACACTGAGAGATGTAAACCTTATATTTTATTGCCAGCTTCTCAGCATTGAGTCATTTGTGCTTCATCACTTACAAAAGAGGGTTAACAGTCATTTAATGTTCATTTTCACTACAGCTCAGGCAGCAGAGTGTGCTTTTAAAGACTTAATGGAAACTGATATAGAACCACCACACTTCTAATTTATCCCCTAATGCAAAGGAAGTGGAAATAATTCTGGCATATTTTGACATCATTTAGGAGGATAACTACAACCATAACGATAAAAAAATTCTGATTTTCAGGAAGTTCAGTGCAATCACCTCCATCAGCACAGATTTTCATTTTACCATAGTTTTAAAGGCCAAACTTCATTTTCCTATGGTAGGGAACCATACTGCCTTTGTCCCCCAAGCTTTCTCCAAATAATATAAAGGACACTTGCAAATCAAGCCAAAGTGCTAATTTTTACTTTAAAAACAGTGAAAATATAGCAACATTACATATGGTGAAGTCATGTCCACTGCTGGTGTGTCAAATACAGCTCCATGACATTTTATTTCCAATACCAGGCAATGGAAGGAACAGTCCAAGGCATGAGATGTTTATCCATGTTAAAAGTATTTGGGAATATTTAATACAGACCAAGTTAGAAACTATTATTCCCCACTCCCTTCTCTTTAGAATCCTGTCATCTTCTTAGAATGTTACCAGCTAGACAATAAATTCCTATAGAAGATGTTCATCCTTTGGAGAAAAGACATTTCTCACACGCCAAATGAGCTTCTGTGAGGCTGTAAGAATTGCCATCACATAAATACCATATAAATATCACTGTACAAACCTTGTACCTTTTCTTACTGTTTTAGAGAGGTGTGAGATCTCTTTATTTGTTTAAACAAGTCTACGTAAGTTGCCTGGAAGGCTGAAAAATAGCATAACAGGCTGATTAAAGATAGTTTTCAAAATACAGGAATTAAAAAAGGAGAATTTCAGGAACCCTTACCAAAAAAGTAATACGTGGCACAGAAGTTTCTAACAAAATACACTGACTCCACACAACTGTGTTTAACCAGGAGAGGCAAAGATCTTCTGAAACGCAAGTACTTGTATTGCTAAAAACAAAAATAGTTTAGTATTCCACATTCAAGAACAAATTAATAAAATGGAAAAGAAAAAAAAAAGGTACTTGAAAACCTGAAGTCTAGACGAATTAAAAAGAAAATAGTTTAAGGTAATTCCAAAGTGTTACAGCTACTATTTTTTCTGTCATTTCATAATCACCTGTAGTTCTCATCCCTCTTCCTACTTGTGACAGTACAAAAATGGAGGGTGGGGTAAATTGACTATAGACAGGGGAACAAACTAGAATGCTGTCTAATGCAAAATAAACAACAAAAAAGGCATATTTAATCTTCTAGATTTCATTTAGATTAGAAGTGTTCTATTAAAATACGGAAAATTCAGACAAGCATGTGTTACAGGGTCAATAATCCTCCAGGCCGCAAAATCAGTGTAAAACTGACACCCTTCTCCGTTCAAACAAATTGCATATCTTTCCAAATAACCAAAGTGACCCATGTGACACTACATGCAAATGAAACCAAAATTATTTAATCTTTTACTTGACTAAATTGCATTAAAAAAAAATGGGGGAAGGAGGAATTAACAGTATTCAAATAATAGAATTTTTAAATATACTATAACTACAGCATTGCCAAAATGATGCTTGGTTTGCTGACAAACTGAATGGTCATGACTTAAAATGTTTTCCACTAATACAAATAATTTTGGCTAAAGTTACCTTTTGCCAAATTGGTTGGACTTTATAAATCTGGGAATCAGACAAAGCTAATGGTTACTGTGAGGCTACAGCAACACACGAAATATTTGCAAGACGATATTTCACGAGCCGTCCCCCGCCATTGGTACAGATTTCTGTAGAACTGCTGGAGTCCCCTCCAGGGGAACTGACAGAATTTCAGTTTTCATAGCACTACACACATGAACAGGCTTTGGATGTTGAGCTTTACACAAGATTTAATGTGCTATTTAGACTTTAAATTACCTGGTACCCAGTTACAACTGATAATATGCTTCTTCTCAGGTTTCTCAGCTTTTAGGTGACCCTTGTTGTCAGTTCCTAAGGTTAATATTCAGTTTATACAGTTCATTTCCTGCAACAGCCCAGCTCAGTCGGCTTTTAATATGCATCAGTGGAGCATAAATTGTATAGTCAGAGCATCCCAGATTTCTGTGTTCATTTCAAAGCAGGAAGGAGGAAGATGAACTCTCCGGGCATTTAAAGCAGATTGTACACTTCGTCTACTAAAGAAAGCCTGCCAACAGACAGCTGCTACTGACATATTCAAAAATACAAACAATCAAGGCACTTTTTTTTGTTTACTTAGACATGTCTATCTGCAAAGTTGTTTAAACCACTTACCTGTATGATTGGAAATGGCAAATAATTCATATTATTAATAAGATACGAAAGACTATAACTGTATCCCATGAAAGCTCCACAGAGTAGAAAAAAGAGGTGATATTCATTTAGGCACATCGGAGGAACAGCATCATCTAGGCTAAAATAGAAAGCTTAGAATTAATTCTAAGTTAAAAAAAAAAAAAAAAAAGTCATTCTAGCCTTAGGAGGTTCAAATCAAAAGCTTGATTTTACTTTCCTGATCAGTACACATTATGATTTCTCAGTAAGTTTTTCTAAAGTAGGAGTCCCACCACCTATTTTTGTGATTTATGCAAGAGGATGCTTCCACTATTTATGAAGTGTGTCACATTAACCAGAAGACCAAGACTTATTTCAAGTGACAACCAATTTGCCATAATTCAACTTGCCATTAAGAATTCTGGCAATCTAGTTTTTCTGGCCCAGTTATTTCTCTGTGAATCGTAACATTTAAAAAGGAGGGTATTTGAGGGTATTTCCTATCCTTTAATAAAGGATATCAACTTTTTTTTTTTTTTAATAGTACTCAGATTTTAGGTTTTTTGTTTGAAAGAAGCCATCAGTAAATAAATTTAGCAACAGAAGTTATTTGCATAATTTATCTTTAATACACACAAATAATTACCTTTCTAAAGGCATGCAGGGCACAGCAAGAAACTGGAACTTCCCTTTTGTCATAACTGCAGCGCACCAAGCAACCAACATTCCCATTACAGCATGGACAACTGAATGGATAACTTGCTGAGGGTGAAATATTTTTCCTATCAGTGCTAATCGAGAGCATGGTATTGATGGCACAACTGTAAATAAAAGCCAAAAGTGAAAGTTCATTTCTTATTAACAAAATCCTCCATTAGAAAAAAAAAAAAAAAACATTGTCACCAAAGAACTTTTCACAGTTGGAATCAGTCACAGAGTGATCAAGAAATCAATGAAGCGGCTCAGCTAAGAGCATCTCAGCCACGAGGTAAGCAGGAACCTGGAGTGATTTCCTTGAAAACAAGTTTTGTGTATTGTCTATGTTAATTTAGAAGAAAATCTATCAATGTTCAGTACACTGAATGTAAATACAAATCTCTTTAAATGGTCTTCCTATTTAATTCAAGTATCACAGCAATTCACATAACTCACCTGCATAAAATTCGGCGTTGAAGATGCTTATTACTAGTATCACCACAGACATAAGGAGGATACAAAAGATGACATAGGAAGTATATAAATCATTCAAAGAATCTAAAATAAAAAAAATAATATTATTGCTTCAAGACTGCACAACGGTGACACATTAAGTAACGGAAAAGAACACTTAAGCAGCTCACAATAATCCACTAAGTGCATAAAGAGGAATTGCGTTCAATGGACTTTGTAATCTCACACTGGATCGCCTCAGCTGCACAACTTTTCTGCGTAAAAGCTTTTTTAAATTTCACAGACAATACTTTGCACCCTTATAATTGGTTTTCTTACAAGTGATTTGAACAATTACACTATGGCTGAACTAACACAGCTTCCTTTCACTTAAGGAAAGCTGTAACCATACAGTTACACTTAAAAAGTAAAAAATTCCTTATGGAGTGAATTGCTTTCAATTGATTCTTTTGGGCTTTTATATTTTCAAAGGGGGAAAGAAATCAAGTCTCTCTGCCCAGCTACACAATCACAGGTATCAAGCTTCCATTCAAACATCTCTCAATTTTCTGTGTGTGCACTTGAAGGGAAGTTATTCTCACCACGCAGAGCAGCTGTTTCAGGAACTTCACTTGTGATTCAATGCACCAAAGTCAGAGGAAACTTGAGCTCGTTATGCAAACAGCAGCTGCACAGGGCAGAAAGTGGAAGCGTGTTCAAGTGCTCAGACACTAGGACAGTGACAAGTGGCAGACAACTAACCCACTTAACCTAATTTTTTCCCTGAAGGATACACTTGCATGAACTTGCAACAGTTATTTCTACCTAGGGAGCATTCATAGAGTCATAAGAACGTCCTGAGTTGGAAGGGACCCACCAGGATCATCAAGCCCAACTCCCGTCACTGCACAGGACAACTCCACAGTTCACGCCATGTGTCTGAGGGCATTATGGCTATTACAGTTATAAGCAAGAGGAAAACTTAAATTTCAAAGCCTGAAGACCATTCAGAAACACACAAAGCAGAACCCTAATTCAATGCCATAGTCAGTTCCCATTATCTGAAACGAACCCCAAAGCCACAGGTAGGGAAAAAACCCCAAATACAAACACGTGACTGTAAAATTACCAAAAAAAAAAAGAAAAAAAATCAAAATACACCTTTTAAAGTAACAACTTGTCAGGTTATAAACGGAACTAAGTATGAATATCGAGTCACTTGATGTAACAAAGCACTTAAATCTCTGCCGTGATCGCGGGGGGAAGGCCGGAGCACCTACTGGAGATCCAGCGCAGCGGGTGGAAGGGGTCCAGGCCGCTCAGCACGACGAAGGCCGCAGTGCAGACGGGCAGCAGCAGCACGGACCAGGCCACGGCGGCCGCCACCCTCCAGCCCAGCACCTGCGGGAAGCGCAGCGTGAGGGGCCGCGGGCGACGGGGAGAACTGGTACCTGCCGCCTCCAAAAGGCCCCGCACTCACCTGGCGGAGCAGCGCCCGCTGCGGGGCCGCCCCCGCCGCCTCCATGGCCGCCGCCGTTCAAAGTCTCCGCCGCCCGCCGGCCACCTCCGCCGGCCTCACGCTACTTCCGCCGGGCGGTCAGTAGCCAATAGGAGGAGCGCCAGACACACTTGCCCCGCCCCCCTGAGTGGAGTGACTACAAGACCCGGCGTGCCCCGCGCCTCGCCATGGCGGCCTGAGGGCAGCCCTGAACAGCCCGCGGGCTCCGGCCCCACCACAGCGGCTGAGAGACGTGACACAGCCCGACGGGAGGGCCAGCGTTGCTGAGGGGGAAGAACGCGGGAGCGGCCTTGGGGGGGGTCTGGGCTCGGGGACTGCACAGAGGTGGTTCAACTGTAACCCGAAACAATCCTGACTTCCCACTGGCTTCACAGCTCTTGTCAAACCCCCTCGGCAGCCTTGAAAGAGAATTGGACGTTTCATGCACAAAACAAAAAAATCTCAGATCACTTTCAGAATACTTTATTCAGAAGCAAAATAGTGTGGTGAACATAGACGAAATTTAAAAAATAAAAACAGCTGCAAAGGATTAGGGATCAACAGTTCATTCTCCTGATGGAACCAGTCAGTCTCCAATGGGACATCACTGTCCTTTCTTCTACAAAGACCTACCCCTGTTCTTGCAGTTCCCATGTTCTTCAGTGAAAAAAGAATCTAAAATGCAATTACTGTACAGATGGAGAAACAGGCATTGTAACCTGAAAGAGACAAATAACTCCTTTGAGTATTACGGCTCCTCACTGTCACCAGAGAATGCAACAGGGCACATATTCATATCTAAGTACTAAAATTCATTACTATCATATTGAATCTTAATAGGCACCTGGGATGAGAAACTGATTTTGCAGGAGGAAAGCTTCTAAAATTGATCTGCATGATTCAATTGTGTCACAGCCAGTAACTTCTTACCATCATTATTGCTAAGCATACTAGGGCTTTTTTTTTTTTTTTTTTTCTTTTTAAAACCTAATTTAACTTCTAGTCAGTAAATACTCTGATCACCACATGCACACTGAGGGTTGGTGTACTGGCAGAGTATATGTGTGTTTCATTGCCAAGAGTAAACCTCAAAGAAAAGAAAGATAACGTGTTTGTTCCTCAGAGTCTTTTATGCTTTTATGGCTATACTTAAAACTCACAACTGTAAGAAAAGTTAATAAATGCTACTTATATATAGGTGGCACTTGGCAAAAATCGGTCTGTTAAACCCTTTTCCACTCACCATAGTGATGGGGAAAAGTCTGAAGACGTCTGTGATGATTACAGAAGAAAGTTTAGATTGGCTTCTTACCTTATTTACTGACTTTGTTATTACTGTTGTTCCATTGTGAGCAGGGATAATAGGTGCAGGAAAATCCACTTCGGGGGCATCAAAAAAGTACGCCTACATTATTACAGAGGAGAAAAAGACTGTTCAGAGAGAAACAAACAGTTCTGCCTCAGCTCCTTCTTGCTACACCCACCGTTCACAAGGTACAAACACAGCACTGAAATGGCTAATTTGGATATTTTCTGGTTTTACTAGATTAGAAACAATTAAAATAGCACCCTAAACTGTACTTTTAAATACAGTGGCAGCAAAGGCCTTTGAAAAAGACCTGTGCTGGAAAGGACTGGATTGCAGACCATGTATTTGACTGTTTTAACTGCTGAAGCTCCAGGCCCCCTCCAGTGCTGGAAGCCCCGCTGCAGTCAGCTGTACATCCCCTGCTGACGCAAGAGCTGCGTTTTGCCTTCACCTCCCTACATGCAGAGCTGCAGGGAACCAAATACATCTACTCTGGAGCCTGGATTACATCATTCTACCTACCTACCGTAACACAGAGGCAAAAACTAAAGTTCTCATCATTATGTATTTCAGTAGAGTGAGGGTCTTCTGTTTTCATAATGCTGATATTTTGCTAACTTCTAGCAAGTTTATATTTTCATACATAACACTCTTGAGCACACACTATATATTGAACATTTAATAATTGTAAAGGATTAACTAAGCACAGTACTCATTGGGATAAGCTATGATTGGATACTGCTGATACTATGATGAATTCCAGATAAATTAAAGACTGTTCTGTGAGTGATTTTCCACTAAAGACATATCAGTTATTGAGTTTGTTACTGGTGCTGTCGAAGTCAGATTGGCAGCAATTTTTGCCACGTTTGAAATAATTGGAACTTCTACTTTGGAGTTTTCAGCAGTACTATTTCTTTCTTCCTTAAGAAAGATCTTCCAGCAACCAGCCAACACCTCCTTCCCCGCTCCATAACAAGTCACCAGTGCCAGGTCAAGGCAGCATCGTACCAAACAGCCGACAGACAGCAGGGCATGGAGCAGAATGATGGTCCCCACGGTTGCCAGCGCGATTCTCCGGTTGTCATCTCGGACAGCGGGCCAAAAGGTCATCACCAAAACAGAGCCCGAAAGGCACAGGGAGAACATCATCAGGACCCAGCGCACCACCCTTTCTGGAATGATCCATAACATCTGTAAAAAGGAGGAAAATTATTGTTAAAGAGACGGTGTGAAACAATGATTCATTTATTTAACGCATTGTTCTGTGACATTCCATCATTTCCAGCCAATTTGCACACAAATTATCTCACGCCTTATCTGATACGTCTCTGTTATTTGAGGAAAGAATAACAGCAATAGCAGGGATGAGCTTCCCTCCTCTACATGACAAGATGCAAGATGATGTGCCCAGTCCCCAAGATTTTGACTAATAGGAACAATATTACAAGAAATAGCAAAGTTTCTGAACCAGGACCTTTTTGCAGGGCATTTAGTAGGGGCGCACTCTTTAGGCCATACATACCGCTGTGGGGATGTAGACAAAGAGGGAGTAGCCATATACACACACTATCTCCAAGAACGAGTAGGACACAATGTTCATAACTTTACTGTTCCTCCACATCAGGAATCCCCAGAGAGCAAGGGGAACGAGCCAAGCATATGCATAAATTGTTGTTGCTGCTATGGACACTGGAAATATGAAAAAAGATTTCCCATTTTAATTAGAATACCAGCCAGAATCAAACATGCAAAAGTATTTAGCCTGAAAACTAGAAAGCTACCTTTGAAGTTGCTTTCAATATATAGAGAATTTTGCATTTACATCCAGCTTACACCTACTACTTTGTCCACACTTCCAGTTAGTTTAAAAGACCCCTGAAAGTATTATCTTGACATTTTAAATTTCTTTATTATACCTGTGTACAAAATGCTGTCAGTTTCAGTGTGAAAGGAAGAACCATAGAGGAAAGAAAAACTTGGCTAAAAATAAAAAATCGGCTATTAACAGCTGCTGAAAAATGAGAACAGAATGCAGACACAAATGCCGAATTTGAAATTATTCAAATGACTGGATTCCCAAATGGCAGTGTTCTTCCAACACACAGCAACCACATTCCTCTGAGGGGACAGCAGTCCCTTCAGACTACAAGGACAAGTACAGACTATTGGCTCCACACTCCAAGTTCTTTGAGGAATATATCAGCTGAGAATCTTTTGCTTATTTTTGAGTTTGCCAGAAGGCAACAACTTCCAGCCCTCAGTAGGTGATATGAGTAATACTCTAATTCAGATATTTTCTGGCTGAGGTCTGCAGGCTCCTACGAGGCACCTACAAAAGCAGCACAGTGGCCACTGCTGGGCCTTCCCTCTCCATACATGGGGGCTTTCACTAAGGCTGGAAAAATAACTGTTCTAATAACTCCTGCCTGCTCTACTAAAACCCTGTAGCTATTTTATGCTCTGGAGAAGTACAGCTCTGCCAGTTACAGCCCACTTTAAGGACTTGTTTCACATCTCTAAAAGTTTAAATACAGCAATCAAAAGACTCTGCTAAATCAAAGCTGTGACCTGTTCTTACACTACTTCCCTAGTGCATTAAAAACCAAACAAACGCCAACAAAACCAACGCTCAGGACTGTAGCAACTATTTACAAACCTTTCCTGAACTCGGGCACATAGTGGTATGTTGGTTTGCCCAGATGGATGAAGAAATTAGAGAGATTGCCACTAACTGCAATGGTAAAGACGAGTGTGGCACATATCCAAAAGGGACCTTGAAAACAAACAAACAAAGTTTAATAACAGCTCCTCCGCCCTCTTGTTTTTTAAGGTTAGCAAGTAAAAGGTAATACAAACTCATAACATTTGGTGCAGAAGAGAACTTCTCACACCTCGTACCTACCGTAAAGGTCAGGATTGCTGCGGATATACAGCCTCACAAAGTTCTTCCCTGGTACTGGGAAAACTGAACCTTTGATTCTGTCCAGGACCTATGGAAGCATACAGATTTGTCTGACTGAAGATGCAAAATCAAAAAAACCTCAATGTCTGGATAAGGCACAGTTCAGACAACAGTTCTCTGGAATGGAGAATTAACCTGGTACGTGTCCACATCAAAGAATGTCTGGTAGTAGTCAAATGTCCAGAAAGGGGCACTTTTCTTCTGTCCTGCAAGCAGCTGTATGGGGGGAAAAGCAACATGAATAATGTTACAAGCATGCAATTTATGTATTACTAGTTCATTAACACACTAGTTAAATGATTTCTGTACCCAGACAGGAAAAAAAAAACCCAAACTAACAGGGCAACACTTCATTATTTGACCATTTCCCTTTCATCGTCTAATATTTGTTAGCGGCAGCTAGTCTTTGATCTCCCTGCAAGCAGAATAGTGGCCTGGGGTTCTAAGGAGCAGAAACACAATCCTTAGAGGTATTCAAAAGGCATATAGATGAGGTTCTTAGGGACGTGGTTTAGTGGTAGAGTTAGGTTAGGGTTGGAATTCATGATCTCAAGGGTCTATTCCAACCGAAACGATTCTATGAGATCCTACACTTGCCTTCATCAGCATCACCAGTGCGATCGCCGACAGCTGCATTAGCTGAACCCTCCAGACAAGCTTTGCCCATTCCCAAGGTTCCTGCTCTCCTGACAGTAACCAGCCCCACAGCAGAACTGACAGAAACAAACACAGTGCTGGCTTTTCAGCTGCTGCTGTGCTTATCTCCCAGCATGTTTGCTTTGCTTAAATAGCCACCATCTCAGTTCCATTTCCTAGGTTGCAAACCACAACAGTTGAAGAATCAATGCACATTTGCTTCTGCCAGTTCTGCTATTGAGAAAGTAACCTGTGACAGAGACGAAGCAGAGTTTTAAGTCACCCAGCATGAATCCCTGGTGTCCTCTAGAAATACCTCAGTGTTGTCAGCACCATTTGTGTACGTGCTGATAGAGGCACGGGAGGTGTAAGAGTATTACCTCTGTTTTATCGGAGTCATCGGTCCCCAGTAACTCATCATCCTCTTCTCTCCCTGGCTCTTGCAGACGGCTGCGCTGGTTCTTCGGGATTTGAACTGGCTCATCGATGCTTATTGTGGTAGCGCCAGGATTTGCTGCAAGCAAATTAGCTGCATCGTCAAATTCTGCAAATAAGTACATTACAAGAGAGGCATTGATCAAGCTAACAATGTTTTTTGCTTTTGTGGCTCAAAAGAGTCAAGCACAGAGCCACAGGATGATTAAGGGAGTGGAGCATCTCCCTTATGAGGAAAGGATGAGGGAGCTGGGTCTCTTTAGCTTGGAGGAGACTGAGGGGTGACCTCATTCCTGTTTATAAATATATAACGGGTGTGTGTCACGAGGATGGAGCCAGGCTCTTCTCAGTGACAACCAACGATAAGACAAGGGGCAACAGGTATAAACTGGAACACAGTACGTTCCACTTAAACATGAGAAGAAACTTCTTCTCAGTGAGGGTGACAGACACTGGAACAGGCTGCCCAGGGAGGCTGTGGAGTCTCCTTCTCTGGAGACATTCAAACCCGCCTGGACACCTTCCTGTGTAACCTCATCTGGGTGTTCCTGCTCCAGTGGGGGGATTGGACTAGCTGATCTTTCGAGGTCCCTTCCAATCCCTGACATTCTGTGATTCTGTGAAAAAAAACTACTTTAAGACCCCTACACAGCCCAAGAAAGGATAAATCACTAGTTTGGGCACATCAGATGTGATCTGTTTGTTAAAGCCCAGACTGACACAGATCAAGCTGAACATTTATTTAGCTAACAATGTGAGGCCTTTCCTGCTAATCTGCCTTGTGCGATGGAGCCTGCGTCTCCTTCCTACCATCAACCCCAGATGCAGACATGGGTAATATTAATCCTCTCATAAAACTGTTTTTTTTTTTCAACCCTAAATTTATCAATAATTATGCTTAAGCGAGTTTGAAACTACAGTCCATAACACATTAGAGTGCTTTGCCTGCTTTCAGCTTTACCTTCCCGTCAGAAAGTATTTCAGTCAACACAGGTAACACTTTTTATTTCACCAACAGTACAACGCTATCACAGGAAACCAGAGATATTCCTGCCACTACGGCAAAGCTTCACGGAAGCTTTTATTGGGAGGAACCCAAAGCAAAGCTCAGAAACGCTTCTAAACCTCTAAGAGTTTGACTACTCCATCAGCTGGGCCCCAGACCTCAGGTTTACCTTGAAATTTGAGGTCATCCGCAGCCGCCATTCACCCAATGGGTCGAGGAGCACGTCCCCAAGGCCTTGACCCTCCTGACACAGACCGGCTGGTCCGTCCCAGCTGCCTCAGGCCCAGAGAAGCTCCAGAACCTCCGGGCTCCACAGCCCAACCGCTCCCGGTAGTGGCCGCTTCGCTCCCTTAAAGGGACCGCAGGCGCTGCGCGGCGACAGCCAATCAGTGGCTCCCCTGCTCCCCTACTCCCCTCTCCTCCCCCGCCCTCAGAATCATACGGGCGACACTTATCGCGCCAGCCAATCAGAGGCCACGAGGCGGTTCCTCGTCCGCCTCTGCCCGCCCTCTTAAAGGGCCCGCGGCGCCAGGGGAGGCCCTGGGGCTGCGCCGCCCCAGCGTCCTGAGCTGCGTGGGGCAGGGGTTCCAGGAACGGGCAACGGCCGCTCCATATATACATACATAACACATTTACATTATATATATAGATACAGGTTTTCATAGTCTATCATGAATGTATATTTTATATATTGATTTTTCATATATATATATACCTACATATTGGAGCATATATATTTTGGGGTATCCTTCCAGCCCAAAGTGACAACTATGGGTGTGGAGCAGAGCACTGAAAGATGCAGAGCTGTAGGAACGGGACACACACAATGCAAATGGCTGCATCAATCCAAAGGTCCAGTGTCAACGCCAACAGTTTTGTACGAAAACGTGCAGCCCTGAGCCCTGTGTGTGCAGGATCAGACCCTCGGGTACCGCTAATGTAGTTCTTACCTTTTAGTCTATGGCTCAGGGAAAATATGCCAATTCAGCTCCTTCCATTAGTAAAATACACCACATATTTGTGAATAAGCCTTGTAGCTGTGCAGTTAGCACTGAAAATCTACGGTCACTGTAATTAACACCTTCGGTGCGGGTAGAGGTAGCACAGCTGGCAGGGTCCTTGCTCTCGCAGATGCTGAAGTTCACAGAAAGGTGATAGTGCACGAGACAAGCAGGAATTTGCTCAAACACGTGGACATTTTTCCTCCCCCTCACTCTCTACCTTTGCCCCTGCCGCCGCTCTGCGTTCCCGTCAGAAGCGCTCAGACCTCCTCCACCGCAATGTTCAGAGTCAGGGTTTTCCTACAAAAATTCCTGATTCTTCTGCATGTAACTACAAGCACCATCATTGGCAAAACGCTGATGATCCTGTTCCCTAAGGCCATGAAAAGATACATCCTAAAACTAGGCGAAAAGAGCAGAATGAATGAGAATCCAAAGTTTAGCTACGAAAACTGGGGTCCGACTTTTTTCAGCTTCAAGTATCTGCTCTTCGTGCTGAAGGTGAAGTGGAAGAGGCTGGAGGACGAAGCCTACGAAGGACATCCTGCTCCCAACACACCAGTGATGACTCTCAATGGAGAAGCTAGATACCTCTCTGATTTCATGCAAGGTCAGTAAATCCACCGTGCAGCTGGGTTGGCTTTGGCAAGAGGATAAACGAGAAGAGGCTGCTGAGGGCACAGGGACAGGCAGCTGGTGTGAGAGTGCACAACATGGCAGGCCAGGCTATCAGTGTTCACTTGATGGAAAAACTTCAGGATTTTCAAAAACAAGCTGTATTTATAATCCTGGCTACAACACCCCTTCATGCCACTAAGTTCAGGAACCTCTTGCAAAAGCTGGCTCCACCTGGAAATACCTCTTCACTGAAAGGCAAGATAATTTATTTTAGGGAGAGAAGACCCAGAATCAGAACAGCGTGCAGTGACTCACAACTGTTGGCTGTCATTCCCTGTACGTACACAAAGTCCCACACCAGCTCCCTTCACCAGCCTAAAGCCCAGAAAACACACGGTGGGTTTTTTCCAGATTCAAAGTGGCTGGAAATAAAGCAGAAAAAATAGAATTTGTTTTGTACTTTGTCTGCTGCCTCCCACTGAGATCTCCGTAGACCGTGGAATTAATCATTAAGCTGCAGTCTCAATCCCCATGGGAAGCATTACATCCTTCTCTAACTCCGCTTTTCTAATTATATATAGATATATACATATTTATGTAGAAAATAGGATGGACATTTGGAAAAGAGATACACAGTATCTGAAAGAACATACCCCCTTCATTAGATTCTTTAGGATGTGGATCTATGTTAGCAGCAGTTTTTGAAGATAAGCCCAGCCAGAAGGAAGATCTTGAACAGATTTCAGATAATTTAGCATGGCCACAGACATGCTTAAAAATCGTGCAGATTCTCTTTAATTGAGGGCTTGCAAACAGATGCTAACACTTGTGGGCACGTACTCTGTTAATTTGTAAGGAACTGTATAAATACTTTTTGCCAGTGGCTTCTGTAACATCAGTTTAATCAATAATAATATATAACAAGTGTTCTGTTTGGACAAGAAATGGCAGAAATACATGGAAAGCATGAAAGCCTGCAATGCATGACTGAAAAGTCTGCAGCTTCTACTCAGCTCAGCTCAAACGAACACCGCTGAAAAAAATGAAGTCCAATAGGTTCACCAAACAGTATTAAGACAACTCTGAACCACTGTCCTGGGAAAAAAACCTTGCAGATTATCATGTTTAGTGCTTTTTGAGTTCCTTTGTAATAAGTATCTTGGGGAGGCTGTGAGGTCTGACATGCTATATATCCATTTTAGATCAGCTCCCCATCCCAAAATGTTGGTAACTTGAGAATTTGCTGTCGTGATGAGGACACGAGAAGTGACTGCCTTTACAGGGCTTTCCAGAGGAAGGGGTCCCACTGGGTTCAGCTCACTGCTGGATCCAGCTCAGGTCAGAGCCAGGCTAGGGGGGAAAAAAGCATTTTCGTGCCTGTTTTGCATAGATGTAGATGTTCTGCTACTGATTTTAATGTCCAAAAAGTTGTGGGTTAAGTGACTTGCCCACTGCTGCCAAGGAAACAGTTCAGTGCATTGATCTGATTCTGTCCTTCTTTCCACTGATTTAACTACAAACTGTCTCCTTTTTTTTCCCAGATAACCGACCCTTAATCCTGAATTTTGGAAGTTGCACCTGACCTTCATTTATGTTAAAATTTGATGAGTTCAACAAGCTCATCAAAGATTTCAGCCCTATAGCAGATTTCCTTATCGTCTACATTGAAGAAGCTCACGCAGTAGGTACAGTACAAACATCAGAGTGATGCCTACTGAAACTTCAGACCTGTATCATTCCTGTAAGGAAAAGATGTTAAGAAAGGAGTGAGCTGCAAATGGGAAAGAAAACTCCCTCAAATCAAAAGGGGCAATACCAAATCTAGACACTGGTTTGTGTTCCTATTAAGCCAAAGATTTTACTCACACAGCTGACTTTACACCAAGGTGCTCCTGCTGAAGAGACACTCAACTCAGTGAAGTGAAGCACAGAGGTGTATCTTTACTAAACTTCCTCTCAGTGTTAGCACAGCTCCTTTTGGAAAGGAAACAAAAAAAAGGCATTTCATAGAACAAAGGTTAAGTGTGTGATGCCAGCATGTTATATATTTAAAAAAAAAAGTATAATTAATAAAAATAATTTTTATCATGTCTCAAGAACAGCCTGCAGACTCTAATTTGAAAAATATAAACTGTACCCCCTCTTTTATCTACACTGGACTCTTAAGTAACACAGTGGCACCAATTTTATCCCAGTTTTCCCAAATTAAAGAAAAATCTTGGGTCCATTTATTTTAAAAGCTGTGGTGCTCTCAAACTCTAAGGGAGCAGCTTTTGTTTCATGGTAAGTTTAAGTGCTGGGAGTAAATCGCATTGTTCTTTTAACCCAATTTTGGGATATGACACACAGTACATCCCCACCCTTAACACCTACTTAATACGTGCTTGCTAAATCCCTTTCTCATTTGTTTTAGATGGATGGGCTTTTAAAAACAATGTTGTTATTAAAAATCACAGAAGCCTCGAAGATCGAAAAATTGCAGCACAACTTCTTCAGAAAAAAAATCCTTTATGTCCAGTGGTTTTAGACACTATGGAAAATCTTAGCAGCTCAAAATACGCCGCAATGCCAGAACGACTGTATCTACTTCAAGGAGGGAAGGTCATCTATAAGGTAAAAAAAAAGACCAACTATAATAATGAGATTTTTAAATTTCAAAGTAATTTGAGAATGCTTTACATTCAACAGCCAGTATTTCATTCTGTTTCAGAGCTAAAAAATTCACAATTCACTGTAACTGCAAGACAAGCACTGGCAGCAAAACCTGTCTGGGCCCTTTTAATGTACATATTTGATGTACACCTCAGTCTTGCTCAAATATTTATCTTTTGGCTCATGAGGAAACCCTAGGTACATGTAAGCTGGGAGATCCAGGAACGCTTCCCAGCTCCAGGGTCCGGACCTTGGCCCTGTCCCTGTTACACAGCAGGTGTAACCTGTGCATGCAGCATCTCTCACATGAGGCCCAAGCACCCCTGTCCACAGTCCTGAGGCAACTGCTGTGCTCTGCAGGGCTTCTGCTCTGGGTATTTGAACATGGCTCCATTATTTTATTGCCTTTGCAGGGAGGAGCGGGACCTTGGAATTACCACCCCCAGGAAATACGTGCCATCCTGGAAAAAATGAAATAGAAAAAGAAGAGGACTTTGGAATAAAGACTATCTCAATCAAGAAGCTAAATAAATAGGTTTTCATCCACGTAAGAAGAAAAAAAAAAAAAAAGAATTTAAAAATAACAACAGAGACAACAAGAAGAGTGTAGTATTAGCATCTAAAGCACATCTGTAATGTGGTTCATCATATGTTTGTCTAGAGGTTTTCAAGTCTCATCACTACAACCCCAACTACTGTATTGTAGTATCTTACTGCCAGGACTGGATACCAATGTTTGGGCAAGATAAACTTCAGGAGTGGTGACATTTGCAAAAGTCAACTGGCACGCAAAACAAACTATTTCGCATGACTAAGATTCTCTTGTATACATACAATTTTCCTAAATGTTCCCTTTCACTGACTACAGAAGGCTTCTGAAGAACACAAGCTCTATCAGCATTTGTTTCTATTGGTATTTGTTATGATGGTCATGGCATAAAGCACAGGCAGCTGTGACCTGATGGTAGAAAATATTTATAGAAACAAGAGACTGATCTGAAATTATTAAAAATCTATCAGACCACTTCATATGGCTTCAGATTATTTCCCTTCCCACCCCAGTCACTTCTAAGCATTAGTAGACGTTTATATTAACCCTATTAATCCTGAACAGTTTGAGTTGGTAAGAAAGTTACCAATTTAAGAACTTTTGAAGGACTTATTTGACAGTAGGATGACCTCCCATTGAAGTATTCCACATTTTTTTTTTCTATTTAACTCAGAGTGCAAGGGAAACATTTTACAGGAAATAGAGTTTTAATTCATATATTAAGAAAGCCTGATATAAACATACTAATTTAAATGGACTCAGATATGTTCAAGTGTTCTACAGCAACAGTCTAGGTTATAAAACTAGGAAGCTGTTACTACAATTAACAAGAGTACTGCATTACATACATTAAACTGGTGAGGAATACATACTACATCCGTACCTTCATAAACCACTTTAATGCAAGGTTTTAATAATAAATATTCTCTGTGCCACAGATGTCAAAATATAACTTCTTTATAAAAAAATTTGAAGTACAAATTTAAGCTGGACTTAAGTGTTTTCTGGTGTGCCCTCTGCCATCACCCTGTACACTGACACAAAATGATCAAAGGCAGATTTGATGATGAAACGCAAGTAAGTGGCTTGGAAATCAGGAAGCTGTGGAAGAAAAAAGAAAGTTATTGCATTCTCTGTAGTAACATAACTATCATACAACATCTGCAGACGTTTGTTAGACAGAAGGATCTAGATATTTGTATCTGTTTCCAAACTGTGAAAAAATCAAGCTCTTTTAATACATCTAGCCAGCCTCAGAGCTTCTTTAGATGACAACAATTCAAAAAAGTCCCATTCCTCCCGAATACTGCAGTCTTAAAGGCAACAACAGAGAGAAGAAAGATTGCCACACTTCTGAAAAGAGCTATTTCGCATAGTTCAGAGCAGTACACAGGTGCAATTTCATACCATAATCTACAAAGGTGCAGTCAGGATGTGTAATTTCATACCATGATCTACAAATTCCTACATCTAACACCAGCTGAACAGCAATTGTAAGTAATGGCATGTTTTGGTTTTCAGAAGTTTCTCCCCAGTTAGTTTAGACATCCTGTCCCATCAAGCACTACTTTTGTACACTGGAAATACTCACTGGAAATTCTTCCATTTGAAGCTGCCCTTCTGTGTGTTGCAAATCTAGAAAACACAGGTTAAAGCAAATAATGAATAATAATATGCAATGCTGTGAAAAGTATTCACTGGACATCAGAGCTCAAGAAACCTTAGGGACCATAAACTTACATCATATACAGAAATTGTTCTTATATTTTTTACAAGGTGATTTAAGAGAACAAATACTGTTTGCAACATCCTAGTGGGTGCATATATATATATCCTATTCATTACACTATTTCATAAAATGTCACTCAAGAGGCATTAAAAACAAACAAACAAACAACAACAAAAACCAAACAATCCAGGAAATGTCACTCTATTATACTATGTAAGTCTGGTTTTAATTTTTGGAATATAAAAGTGAGTGCACAAGCAGTGCTTTTAGCCCTTACACAGCATTTTACATCTCCAAACTGCTCCAGAGACCAGCAGAGTTCATAAACGTCATTTAAATGTGACTATTACATTAATAAATAATAAAATAATCATCAAGCCACACTTGACTACTCAACAAATAGACATGGGTTTAACAGAAAAAGATCATTATTCCCACAAAATCCCCACTGCTTCAGGTTCAGACTCTTACCTTTTTCAATGCACTGCTCAAAACCTACAGGGTCTTTAGATACGCTTCTTTCAATCCTTAAGGTCCGCACTAAAATATAGACACATTTAAAATATCAACAAGTTCTGATTCTTTATTGATATTTATTCCATCACTTTTCAGCTACAAAGCACTTCAAAAGCATCAACTAATCCATTCTTATGGGGCAGGACTGTAATACAACCACCATCCTTGTGGTCGAAGTTGAACAAACAATAGATTTTTGTGTCTTTTCTGTAACCCTGCCAATGGTCAAGCTCCTGTCTCCATGCTCTGACCTTGTAACAGTCCTTTCTGGTTTAGAACTCACATTTTCCTTCACATTATTTTAAAAAGACTAAGACTGTTCTAAGAAATTATAATAATCAATATTCAAAATAAATAGTTAAAAAGTAGTCCTGTCCATTAAACTACAACAGCCATCACTATGCAACAGAAGAGTTAATTATAAGCTCAATGCAAGATGTTGTAAGAACAAAATAAGTGCAGGTAAGGTAGATTCTCCATCTTTTCCTGATTTATGAAAAACTTTGGACTTCAAGGACAATTGCTTTGTGGAGTTAAATCTTTATGAATCTGTTAAAAGTGGCTACTTACAGAATACAACACTGAAGAGTTTACACACAGGCACAGACACACATTTTAACGTAGCACGTATTACCTACTGCAATGCATCAAGTCTTACCCAAGTAACACTGGATTGTGATTTTGCTGATTTTTACACATTTGGGAAAACCAATAATGAATTCTTGTGGAAACATGCCCGTCGTCGTCCAGAACGTTTCTGAACTTCTGTGGAGAGAACAGGACAAACCCCCCCACCTGTGGCTTTCCAGCTACAACCAAACCTGCAGAAGCATTTTTTATTTGGGGTATTTTGAGCAAACACCAGTATGACAATGATGAAGCTCTCTGGAGGTATTAATACCTCCACGTTCAGGCTCTGTACCACAAAAAAGCTCACGAATGGCGGGCGGGGGTCCTTCAAAAAAGAAGTTAAATTATGTGCCAACACGAGCGGGTAAGCGAAACACACAGCCTGGCGGTGAGAGGCTCCGGTGCCGGCAGCCCCGGGCAGGATCTCTAGGGAGATCGCCCGCCCCGGAGGAGCCGCTTCCCGCCCGGACCCGCGTCCCCTCACGGCCCCTCAGCGCCCCCTCACCCGTCCGCCATGTTCTCGGCGGGGTGGTGCTCGTCGCTGGAGGTGGCCAGGACCAGGGCAGCTCCCGCCGAGCTCAGGCACCAGTCGGTTGCCCTCATCCCGGAGCACCGGGGAGGGCAAAGCCGGCCCCGCCACTACCAGGCAACGGCCCAGCGCCCGCCCTTCCGCCGGCGGGAGCTGCGCGGTGCTTCGCGGGCTCCTGCGGGACCCGTCGCTTCACACTAAGAGCCTCACAAGTGCGGAGCAGCCATAGCCCCTCACAGCCGCGGCGCCCCCTTTCCCGGCTCCCCGCCGGTGCCGTGGCCTCCCGGGAGCCTCACACCCGGGGCCCCGCGCGGAGGGGTGGCGGTGCGGCTGCCGCCGCGGAGGTGGGAGGTTTGAGAGCGGTGAGGTCGCCCCACACAAGCGCTGAGGTAGGTGGACGGTTTCCCGCCGCACCCACCACCTTCAGCCCCGCTCCCGGCGTGCCCCGCGCCGTCCGCCCCCGGCGCGGCTCCGCCCGCGAGCGCTCCGGGATGGGCGGCGGGAGCTCGGAGCCGCGGTGCGGCTGACGGCGCATCGGTGCGGCCCCTCCCGGGGCAGGTAGGTGAGGGCCGAGCCGGCGGGGAGCGGGACGGGGGTCGCTCGCCTCCCTGCCCCAAACCTCCCGGCCCGGCAGTGCGGGGACCTTTCTCCTTGTGCCCCTCGGGGCTGTGCCCGGCCCCGGCACACTCACCCCGGGCAGGACCCGATCCCTTCACAGACCCCCACCCCGGAAAGGGCCCGATCCCCTCGCGCCCCTCTCCCCCGGGCAGCGCCCGATCCCTTCAGCACCCCCTTCCCCACTCCGGGCAGGGCCCGATCCCCTCATGCCCCGCAGGACCTGAGCCCCCAATCCCTCAGGGCAGGAGCTGACACGACCCCATCCCTCCTCAGATCCCGCCATGGGTGGGTTTGCGCCCTCTAGCTCCTCCCCACGACCCCCACTCACAGACCAGAGCCCCCCGGCACCGGCTGGGCTGGGAAAGGGGCACCAGGAGCCTGCCCACTCTCCCGGGGGGGATTCCCCAGCAGGCTGCCCTGCCCTGCTGCAGTCAGCCATTTACCCTCCTCCTCCCCGCGCCTGCCCCAGAGCCGGGCCCAGCTGTGGGGTTCACCTCCCGCACAGCACCCAGACCCGCTCCCACTTGCCCAGGTGCGATGAGCGTCCAGTCCTGGCCACTGCCCCCCAGCCTGGGTTCAGTCACCACATGAGTGGTGTTGGTGGTTTGATGGCAGACAGCACACACCCCTGCTCCGTGCAGCCTGCAATTCCTTGCACTGAGGGTTATTTCACTGTGCTCGGGGCATTGAGGGTTGCCAGGGTCTGGGGGGCTGTGTAGTGTTTTTCTCTGTGGCTATTCTTCACCTGTCTATGGTTTGGGTTTTTTTTGCAGAACTGGATGAAGGGAATGTCTTACTGTCTCCACTCAGAAAGCCACTTGGATACTGGGCCAATATACGTGCGTGAAAATGGGAAGCTGCGCATGGTAAATCAGGGTGCAGGTGGCATACAGAATGTCACTCCAAAAACAAGACCTTTTAGGCTTTTTTCCAGAGGATTTTCGGTGGAGCTTTGTATGAACAGGGAGGACAATAGGGCAAGGAGGCAGAGGACTGATCATTTCATCTTCACATACACTAAAGAGGGGAACCTCCGGTACTCGGCCAAGTCTCTCTTCAGCCTAGTGCTGAGTTACATTTCTGACAATGTTGATCACATTGACTCATTGATTGGTTTCCCAGAGCAGATTGCTGAAAAGCTCTTTTCAGCTGCAGAAGCAAGGCGAAAGTTTACAGAACCAGTAACGGGACTGAGAGCTCTACAGAAGTTTACTGAAGCATATGGCAGTTTGGTGCTATGTTCATTATGCTTGCGAAATAGGTAAGTGTCTTCAGTAACAAATATCGTTGTCTGCTAGTGCTTTTTGCTAGCACATTTGAAGTTTTCCTTAAATGATTTTATTTCAAAAATAATTTTAAAAATAAATCTGTTGGGCTTATGTTTGAATGAAATTACCTGAGCCTTATGTCACTCTTCTTGCTTCCTTTTGCCCCATTCCTTTCCTACAAGTGCAGCTGCTGGTTTCATTCATAATACAGGTAACAGACTACATCCATGTTAACTAACAGGTGATTTTGTGTGAAGGATTTAACCTACAACTATTTTTTAACAATAATAATCAGCACTTGCATAGTACACCCATGCAAACTGGCCTGGGTTTATTTGCTGTAAGCTTGCTGTCCTATTTAATTTTGAGGGATCAGAAGAAGATTGTCTTGTAGGTAAGTTACAAGCTTGGTAGTTGTCCAGGTTTTACACTAGTTTATTGTGGTTCCCACACTGAATGTGCTTTAAGGAGGTTCTGATGGGAGTCCAGCACCAGTTTTTCCATCTACTCAATGTTGATATTGTCTTTCACTAAAAGAGAGTCTTGCCAAGCTTAAAACTGGGTTATGTTTTTAAAGCTTTGTGCCTACTGAAGTCTTCTCTGGTAATATAACTAGTCTATCTTCCATCTGTGCACTTGAAAAAGGGGGATGTTTTATCCAGTTTAAAATCAAAGTACAGGCACATTCATCTGAAGTGCCAAGGGTGTTTTGAGCACAGTAGGAATCTTTGAGCAGAGGTCAATTATCCTTTGTTTTATCCTTTAAACCCACTCCCTTTTTATCTCTAGTACAAATACTTTTTATGGGCTTAATTCGGAAATGAAGTTACCTCTGGCATCTTCTGCCATTACAGAAATCTGAGTTAAGTATCAAGTCTTTGAAATCCAGGAAGATATTCAGGCATTTTCTGATGAATCTTATTTCCAAAAGAGCCTGCTCTTCTCTTCACGACCTCCCTGAGCTAGTGGTGTCTCTCAAGAGCTGGCTTGCGTTTTGACTACACGTATTGCCTTCGCATAGCTGAACTGCACAGCAAAGCGATTTGGCGGGGTAGTTTGATAGGTATACTTGCAGTGGGAGGATGTTAAGGTCCCTTTATTTGCTTGGCCAAAGGGGTGTTCCTTGAGGGATCAAATTAGCAAGTGCCCCTCATTTCAGCAGCGAAGATGCTGACCTCGGGGTTTGTCTTGCCATGGGGAATATAAGGTAAATTCAGGAGAGAGTAGGGAATTTGGGGCTTATCTTGCCACAGGGACAATAAAAAGTAAATGCAGGGAAGATTGGTGAGGTAGTAACTGCGATGTGCTTATTACTGCATATTCATGCATGCCCTTCTTCAGTGGTTTGTTTCTGTCTCTAAACCTCCTGCTGAATAGTTCCTGCACAGATATTTGCATGGCTGCAGAGTGAATCAGATCAGGGAACCAAGACAGCTAAAAGAATAACCCACTGAGGAGCTACTGCCTGGGGTGTACTCAAAGCTCTGGTTGGAGTCCTGCAGATGTCCTATAGGACTTACATCTCTAGAGAAGTATTTTATTTATGTATACAAAAAGTAAATTTTTGCCATTTGACAAGCTATCCTCGTAAATTTGAAGTGGACTTTAAACCTGGATGGATGTGGGTTTGTCTACACTCTTCCTAGATACTGAGGATAAATCAAGTGAAGTTGATTTATGGTAAACTGGAAAGTATATTATGCATTATTCTGAAATAGTACAATAATAATCTATAAAGAAGTCCCTAGTTGCGATGTTCGCTAGTTTTAAAGTCTTAAGTCTTTGTGCAATATTTTGGATCAAAGCAAAACTATGACATTTGTTCAAGGAGAAGACTGCGAACTCAGATGTGTTGTGTGCAGGCTGCACATAAAATGGTCATTAGGACAGCTGGCTAATTTATGTTAATTTTCTTGTAGGTACTTAAAAGAAACAACTGCATTGTGCTTGTAACACTTGAGCATAGAGGTGCCTTTTTGTGTGCCTGAACACTGATAGCTTTTTTTTTTCCTCTTTGCAGATACCTGGTTATCTCTGCAAAGCTAGAAGAAATTAAGTCTTTCCGGGAGCTGACGTGTTTGGATCTCTCCTGTTGTAAACTCGGAGATGAACATGAGTTGCTGGAACACCTCACCAAAGAGGCTCTGTCTAGGTACAGATTTCTTGACATGTAACTAAAAATGACACTTTAGTTTCCTTTCACTAAGTGTTTCAAAGAATCAAGTTGTGACTTTGAAGGAAAGTTTCACAGGCAGCAATGCGTAAGTTTGAAGATTTTGGTTGTCCATAAAACTTGTTCTTGAGATAAATAGAATACAGAATTTATTGTGCACAAAGCACATGATCCAAAGCACATACTGAATCATAAAAGGTCCTACAAATCTACAAGATATCTCATGTTTTTAAATCAACTTCTTATAATTTTCATTGGCCGAGTAAAAACTTCATCTTAAGCATTGGAAGAGTTTTACACTTTCATTTGACGATAAGATTTTGGTACGTTTTGCATCAAAGTGTTGTCTTTAAGTACTCTGGAGAATGTTTCAGTGTTACAATTTTTCCCTGAGTTTTGTTTATCTATGTTATAATATCTCATTGTTTACTTAAAATCATTGCTGTATCTCTTACCAAATTTCCCTCTCCCATTTTGCCAAGCATTTTTCTCTTTTTAGTTCCAAGTGGATTTGAGATTGGCAGCCTTGGTTTAAAGAACCTTATTGTCTTTGTTAGCAAACACTTGTGCTGTAGGATCAGTTTGTCACTGCAGCTCTGGGAATAGCTGGTCAAGTAAGCCCTTAACTCTTGAGCTAGCAGAGGCAATACAAAAATATTTGTTGGTCCTATGAACCCAGGCTTCTTTCTTGCTATTTGTTTACTAATGTTAACAAAGTAGGCTGAAGGGTTGGCAGAGGAAGACCCCAGCCTTCTGACACAGAGGTTTAGGGCATTTTGCAAAACTGTCTAAAATAATGACTGTAAACTATGCGTTTGTATGTCTCTTTGCAGCGTTAAACGGCTTCTCCTGAAAGACAACGCTCTATCAGATGCAGGCCTTCGCAGAATGACAGCACCAGTACGAGTATTGAAAAAGGGACTTGAGAATCTTTTGGTATTAGACTTATCTTGTAAGTACTTCATGGTTTAATATTAGAAGCAATTTGTATCCCTTCTAATAGAGAATTTATCCTCCTTAGTATTGAAGGAATACAATTAATTTGATGATTTCCATGATACTCAACCCCAAATTTCCCCAGCAACTTTCCAGAAGGCACAGATCATACCTATAGTCTCAGCCACTTGCTACTTACCATAAATATTTTTAGTAGTTTGAGAACTGGTATTGTAAATACTTGTATTTTGATCATCAGAGGGCAAAAGTCAGTTTTGACTCACTTTCAAAACATGAAACATACTACAACAAAAGGCCAAAACCCCCTTGTTCCGGTACTAGCTTTTGGAACAAATAGTTTCTTGATATTCTGATCACTTTTTTCCACATCTTGCATCTTCACTAACTTTACTTGATCTTACAGGTAATCCTAAAATCACAGATGTTGGAATCAGATACCTTCTTTCTTTCAAGAAATTGAATTGTTTGGACATTTCTGGGACAGGTCTCAAGGTAAAAAAAGCACCTAAGTTTACTGCATGAATATAATCAAATGTTCTCCTCTGACTGTTTTACTTCCCTTTTCCCTAGGATGTTAATGCCGTCATTAAGCGGATCCAAACACAGATAGGCCTGGTTCACTCAAAAATGCCTCTGAAAGAATTTGACCATAGTAACTGCAAAACAGAGGGATGGGCAGAACAGGTATGGGGTTTTAAGTCTTTAATTCTCTAGAAATTGTCCTTATGGAGTATTAAATCACTGAATTGGAGAGAATAAGGGATAGAGTTGTTTCCAATGATATTTCAAGAAATATTTTAACTGCTTCAAATGTTATTTCAGACAATTTTGCAGTGGGAGCAGGCAGTTATGGAGGCCATCAAGCCACAAGACAACTTGAGATCCAGAACAGCAGCTCTGCACTTCTGTACGTAACTGCATAAAGACCACATAGTTTCGTTTCTTTTCTAGAAGGAATATATATATATGTATATATATAAGTACAAATAGCATCTCAGGTGTGCAGTTTTAGCCATTTGTGTAACTGCATTACACTGTGTTTGAGTTTTTTCATTTGTTAGACTACTGCATAACTCTTAAAAGTAGAGCATGGCAGCACGCTTAGGAGAACATATAATAACTGAGTTTTCTCTTGAAAATTCTGAACTATTTTTCCCTATGCACATTTCAGCAAAGCAGTCAGTATTCCAGGTTGCCTTGGCCAAAACAATTTGCAACACAAGTGTGCATTTTATGGCATAATTCTGTTTTTCCCAAAATCTAAACTTGATTTTTTTTTTCCCCCTGTAGATGGCAAGACACACAAAATAAAGGAAGTAGTCAAATGCAAGCTGGTGGAGGCAGAAACAAATGCATCTGGAAACTTGCAGTTTTATAAGGAAAAAGTTCAAAATTGCCATTTACCTTTGAAAAAGGAGGTTGCAGGCAGCCACGAATTAAAGAACAATAAAAAAAGACCTTTGGCTGAACAAGAGAGAGAAAGGACTTCCAAACAGAAGCATCTGTGCCTCACTGTGGAGGACTGGGATTTATTAAACACCTACTGAGTCAGAAAGAACTGGGTCCTTTGTTTGTTGTTTTCTTGCTGATAACAGAATTTAAACATATTGAGAGGAAGTAACAAAGGAGACCAGTACTGTCAAATCTGGTTGCTGTGATATGCTTGGGGAGGGACAGAGTCAAGGAGAAGGTTGACGATACTACTGTATATTTTCAATACACAATAATTTTTTCAAATAAAGTTTTTGTTGTCATCCTTAACTAATTCTTCTGACAATAGATAGAATTCACAAAAATAGCAGGTGCTATCCTTCCCCCTCTCTTGCCTCTTGAGAGGCAGAGAGACAAATCACTGCAGCTCATCTGAAATGAAGCTGCACTGTGCTTGTCAAGTGCCCTGGGACGTGAATCGTGCTGGCAGAACATAAACCTCAGGGTGGGAGCACCAGGCTGGGCTGACAGAGCTCTGACAACAGGAGGAAGCGAAAAGGAGAAGCACAAGCCTCAGGAGAGCAAGGCAGAGAGACAGTAACCCTTTGCTAACAGGTATTGCAGAAATCTAAAGTAGAACACAAGTCCCTCATCTCTCATTTTAGCCCAGGAAATAAAAGCTGAAACTGGGTTACTGTAGGGATTAGACTGCAGTTGTAATATATTCTCCCTTATAACCAAACTCACTGCATTTGAGAGCATTCTGGGGTTTAAAACCCATTCTCAGCATCTGTGCATGCTTGGGTACTTCCCCATCTAAAAACGGAATTTTTTAACTGAAATATGATTATACATATTTGCTGTAAAAAAACCCCTTGACACTCAGACTCTTGCATTGGTCTGTCTGAAGCCAGGAGCACAGCTGGAATGCTGCAGGTCTGTTAATCATTGAATTCCTGCCGAGTGTTTCTATTATATCAAAGTTGACCGAGGTACACAGTGCCCGTGAGTTGGGCCGTGTGACCATCAGTGTGCTCTCATGCCTAAGACCAAGAATTTACTACAGGTATCCTCTAAATAAGCACTAGTAGAGGACATCTGCCTTTTGCACTGTTGCTTACCATAATTCAAACCCCTTTCTCTGTTCTTTTATTGCTGAATTTGTTCACACCCCCACCCCCGCAAAAGGACTGCAGCCCAAAGCAAGCATACTTGGACTCAAGCCCTACATTTTTTCCCAGAAAATCAAGGCTATTAATAGCTTCCACTGACAACTACATCAGGCCTCTGCAGAGACAAATAACAGCACAAAGAGTAACTGAGCAAAACAGCGTCTGAAGAGGGAGGAAGTAAACTGTGACACTCAAGT
This sequence comes from Patagioenas fasciata, assembly GCF_037038585.1. NCBI lineage: Eukaryota > Metazoa > Chordata > Aves > Columbiformes > Columbidae > Patagioenas > Patagioenas fasciata. The sequence goes on along the minus strand of NC_092525.1, from coordinate 21,521,645 downwards.
ATAATCCTCCTCCTGCCACTGTTTCAACGGCCACCAGGGATTTCTTTCACTAGCCCTTCCACCACCGTGGAGATCTGCTAATCTGACTGTGGAGACACACTTGTCCCAGAGGATCATATGCTCCATTTCACATCGGTAAAGCAGCTGGGAGCTGATGCCTTGAGCTGGAAAATAGGCACGTCTTGATTTGACATCAACAGTGTGCCCAGGTCACAGGCTTGTTAGTAAAATAATACAGTACAGCTTTCCTCTCCAGAAGAGGTGTTTTAGAGTACTGTGTTTCTTACACTCTCCATCTCTGGTACAGTTACCCCTTTTCTTAGGTTTCTTGCTGACCAGCAGACTTTTAAACACAGTACTGTGTAAGTTTTTCCCTAGGAAGACTTAAGACACACTACTATGTCCTCAACCCACTAATCTCTGTTTATTGTTCTCTGTAAGGCACACAGCCTCTGCTGACCAGGAACAAGGCAGTAAGAAAATTACAGGAGGAGACTCACCCTGAAATAGAGCGGCTCAGCCAAGTGCCTGCCACATCCCTGGCTGTTTCCAGGCTGGCTTCTGGGTCTTGCTACCTGTGGACTGCTGCTTCGCATGTCTCTCTTGGTTAGTCTCTTCACAGGTGCAAATCCAGAGCAGGATGAGTCCCCAGTTCCTCTCTCCTAACCCAGGGCCATTAATCACAGCTCTGGCCTCCCAGGAGCACTGGCTGGGAACTGATACAGGGACATCAGCTGGAGAGCAACCCTGGGGCTCTGCCCTGCAGGTACTGGATGGGCCAGCTCCTCCGGTGCAGAGATCACACTCCTGATCCCATTTCTTTGTGGTTCAGCTCAACTACAAAGCTGAGAGATGGAAGAAAGGGAGAGGAAGACTGCATTTGCTTTCCCCTTTGCAGCCAGGGACACCTTCCACGCACCCTGAGCCTGCCTCTGTTTCCTCATCCACCTTCCTTTGACTGCTGCCCCATAGAGTCATGCAGCAGCCATAGCCCACCTGCCTCCTCCCAATACAGAGAGCTTGTTGCACATCCTTTTCAAAGCCAAGGCACAGGCAAACAATCCCTGGCTGAACCCAATCTGCATTGGAAAGGAGCTCTTCTTCCCCAGGAAGGAGAAGCTGACCCAGTAGCGCTGCCTCTGAACCATCTTTCCTTGAGCTCATCTTAAGAAATGCTGCAAGACTTCCTTGCTGGTTGTCCCAGAACATATTTTGAGGAACAACAGCAACCACAATAAGGTTTTATTTACCAAGCCCAGCTCAGCCCTGTTGAAGCATTAGATGTCTGTGACTCTCCAGTAAAAATGTGCATCTCGATTTCAGGTTTTGATTGAGGCTAGAAGCTTGCAAGTGAGAAATGTTTACCTAGAAAACTCCTAACCTCTCTTCTGAGCTGCAGCACTGAATGCACTGCTGTAATGTTTTACAGACACAGAGATACAAGCCATCCATCCTAGCCAGGCATGGAGAGGGACAGGTTATTAAATGTGGTTTCCTGTAGTACTGGTTCCACTATGCAGAGTTTTGCCATCTCATTCCAGGTGAAGTATGAGTCAGAATACTGTAAAGCTATTTTAAAAAGATCTCCTGGATCTACAGCTGTATCCCAGCTACAAATTAGGAGAAACATTCACTGTTGATACAAGTCATGGCGACAGGCAGAGTTGCAGATCACAGGACAGAAAGGAAATGAGTGAACAGGGTTTTATTTTTAAAGATCTATGACCTGGGATGGTGTTGGGAAGAAGGTCGCCTGATGTTTATTTTGGGCTTAGAAAAGTAAATGCATACCCTGTAAATGTGGCTTTTTCTCAGAGGTGTGTTAGACACAGATGAGATTTTTCAAAGCAGCGTAGAAAACCTGCATCTTTCTTAAACTTCAGTGGCATGTCTGTATCAGTATCCTGAGGACTGCTTTGAAGGTTTGGCTGCCTGATTCTGCTTTGCTGTCAGAGGAGTGAAACGAGTAGTGAACAGACTCTCTGTCATCCCATGTCGCCCTGGGAGTGGCACTTGGTTTTCTGTTGCTCCCTGCTCTGAGGCTGCAACTTATTTTTCTCCTTTCTCTGCCAACTTCAGTGCAAACACATCCCAGCCCCATGGCTGTTCTCAACCTGGTAAGCTGCTGCTCCAGAACTGCACAGCCCTGAGAGAAGTACATTTTACACACACGCCAGTTCCCTGCCCTGGCACACAGGGACATCTATGTGATCACAAGGACACAGTAATTTGTCCCCACAAACACCCACTTCAGACTTCCTTGCCGTTACACTCTCTGTGTTGGCCTTCGTGGTTTGAGAAGAGTGTAGGAGGTGGCCCATGCAGCAGCTCCCCATTGTGTCACCTGCAGCACAGCGTTCCCAAGGAAGTGTCCTGGGAGCATCAACACAGAACTTTCAAAACACAAACACAGGCTTCTCCTGCCTGTGAGGATATGTCAAAGAGAAATGCTAACACAAGGGCTACAAAGGCTCACCTCACTTAGCTCCTGGTCTTTAGGGTAGTCCTCAATGTACCTTCATCTGGCTGCCTGTAAAGGCACCAGTATGTCCATATAGCAGAAATCCCTTGCCAAGGGTTTGCCAGACATGGTGTCTGTGTTGGCAGCAGCTGGGAAACAGTCTCCAGCAGCGTGCACACAACCCATTGAGTCAACGCTGCAAGAGAGTGCTCTGCCCACGTAGAAAGGACTCACCCTTACATGACAGAAGAACCCTTAAAGGTGTCCTACAGCCAGTGTCCAGCCTGCAGCATGGGCTGCCATATGCACTTCATCCCTGTTCGGTGTCACTGCATGCCGGTCAGTGTGTTGCTGCTGAGGATTTGCTTGGGTTGGAACTCCCCAAGCGGGTGGCAGAGCAGGAGGACACCAAGGCTTAAAGGTGACGAAGCAGGAAATACCCTGTGGTCTCCAACGCTGCTGAGTGCCAAGACTTCATGGTCTGCAGACATACTCATCAGACCAGCTGAGGCAATGCTGGACGCCATCCCTGCACAGCCTCCTAGGGACGCAGGAACAGTACTGGTAGAGCACAGGGCTGCAGCTCCACCACTCCGACCCACATGTGGGGCAGGCAGCCACTGCAAGGGATGGAAAGCATGGAAGAGAAATGGTTCTGCTGCACTGACCCCCTTCCCTCCTCTCTTAAACAGGTAGCTACTCTTTTGTCCCTGGTAGCTACTGAAAAGCCACTGGTGATGACCCTGCATCTCAGAACCCATCAAAGAGGACACTCACTTGATGCTGCTTGTGGGAGACAGCCATGGAGCGTGACACTGCAACAGCCTTTGTGGCAGACATGCCTTCCTGGGAGGAACAACTAGCTGTATTTATTTATTTTAGCAAGCTACTCTAGAGAAAGCTGCTGATACAGGCAGGTCTTGCCCGAGGTTCAGAACCACAGGGGTGACTCAGAAAAGCTGCTGCTCATTTTAGTGAGAGAAGGATCTAGATGCCTTTGAAGCTGCTGAGGCACACATACTGTCTCCTGGCCAGCCACCAGAGGCCAGTTTGAATGATTGCTGCTGCCTGCAGCTACACATTCCAACAAAACTGCTCCACACTAAGCAAAGCTGCAGAGGAAGAACAACTTTTGGGGCTGGGAGAGAAGCATGGAGGCTTTCCTCTCACAGTTGCCACCACGTTGTGACACAGAACCCCTGGTGGCTGATGGGAGGGAGCCCACACAGTTCGTACTGGTGTCCTGTCCCATCTATTCTGTGTTTTCGCAGTGGATGGCAGTCTCCCAGCATTTCCAGCAGCACCAGTGAGCCCCACACCTGTACAGCCTATTTAAATCCATCAGCAGAAAAGACCTTTTGCCCAGAAGTAGCCCAAAGAGAGACTTACAGCTTCCCATCTCGTCTGAGCAGTCTCCGCAGTCGTTCATCCCGTCACACCTCCGATCAGCATAGACCCAGTATGTGGGGTTACTGCAGCGGAAAACCAGGTATCCCGGGAGGCTGTGGGGCACGTCAGCTGCAAGGGTGGACACGCAGGACATGCTCAACTCCATCAGGCACAGACGCACTGCTCAAAATGGGGATGGCAGCTACCAAAGGCTGTTGTCACGGGGAGTCAGTCAGTCTGTCATTCCGCACATGGTATCGGCACGAAACACAGTGCAGATGGGGAAGCTGCAGCTGGAGCGGAACAGGGACGTTTGTGGCTAAGCCAGGAGCAGAGTCTGGGTGCCCTGGGCTTCTGCTTTAAAGAGTTTTTTCCAGGGTAGCTGGACAAAAAAATCAACTCCATAGGCATGCAGCTTAAAAAATGGAGGAATATAGCATTGTGGTTTAAAAATATAAACCAAGGAAAGTCAGAGGAGCTTGGGGTCTTTGATTCCTGGCACTCCCACTGGGTTTTGGGCAGTACTGTCTCTCTGCATCTGCCCTACAAAAGATCTACCAGGTTCATCTGCTCTTGTATGTGTCCAGAAGTGTGAAGCAGGATTAGAGGGGCACTGGCTGCTCAGTGTCACAGCAGGAAGACCAGCATGGAGAGGACAGTGACAAAAAAACCACTCACCACAGAGCTCCTCCTGCTCATCCTCTCCATTCCTGCAGTTGCTGACTCCATCGCAGACCTGGCTGGCTGGGACGCAGGTCACTCTGTCATTGCACAAGAAGCCTGTCCGGTTATTGGAGGCTGCACAGAAGCGGTTCACTGAAGAGAAAGCAAGAAATACTTTATTTTCCAACATTTTCATGGTATGAAGAACATATCAAAGGGAAGAAATGGGGATTTCTGAAATGCATTTGTTACTCTGAAATAACCAGGGGCCAGAATTAATCTCTGGTGGGTTCATGGCAGAGTCTGAAGACTACACCAGCAGTCTGAATCACAATCACACCACCCAGAGTTACCACAGCCCTGTAGAGTAGGACGCTGGAGCTGAGGAACAGCTCATGGTGACTTGGGTTGTCCAAAGCTGGTCCAGCCCCACATCACTCTGCTAGTTCCCTTCCTTCCTCCTGGTCTGCATTGGGAAGCGCCGCTTCATGCACAGTGGTGGACATGAAAGCTCTTCTCATGCAACATCATTTTCTGCCACTCTTATTTTAAAAAAAGGGAAAAAAAAAATCCTTGGGACACAAACCTGGTGCATGTGGCAGGAGTCCCAGTGCCACCGCCAAGCCCACAGTAGCCAGGAGAACGAGCAGTGCCACGGCAGAGATGCAGACACGTCTCTGTGTGCAGCCCCCACGGGTGCTGCATGGCCGGCAGCAGCCTGTTGGGAGGGTAGAGCCAGAGGTGAGGGGCTGGGCAAGGGTCCAGCAGGATCGGGGTGTTTTGGAGCAGAACGGCACAGAGCCGTGAGGGTGATGTTTTGGGGGGCTCTGTGTGTGGGACTGGCAGGGGGTTACTGGGGCTTGGGGGTTGATAGTTGAGTTTTAATAGCTAAATTCTCATGTTAAACAACTCCTTGTAAGGAATTTTGCTGCTTGTGGTGTGGAAGAGCCTGTGCTGCCATTATGGAGCACCAGGACCGAATGGCACAAACACACTTCTCTGAGAGAGCTCACTGAGCACACTGGGGTGGAGAAGCTGGAGAAACTCCTGGCAAGAGCAGTCAAAACACAAGGCAGGTCACTGGAAGGCTGGGAAAGGTGCCTTCCCAGAGCCCACTGCAAAACTCCTCAAGAGAGAAAAATTTCACTTTACAGCATTTTGGGCTTTTTGTCCCAACCAGGACTTTAACACTTCCACAGAACAAGGTTGAATTATCAGCTCAAAATAGTGAGAACTGGCTGAAGAGCAGCCCTTTTCCTCCCCAAAGACATTTCCAGGGTACGAAGGGCAGCAGCCTTCCAGGGAGTCCAGCTTTCAGAAAGTCATGTATGTTGACCAAGCCAAATCCAGAGGCTAAATGTCAAGCCCACAGTCACCGCAGCACAAGAACAGCCCGTGTAACAGCAACACTGATCTGCTGCCCTCATCTCAGCGACCTGCAGCACCAGTGCTTTGTCTCTAAACCAACATTGTATTTTCTTGCATTCTTTTGTATTTCCAGACCAACAGAAAAAAAAAATTAACATGGTCATCTGAGAAACACATAACCGGTCACTTAACACAACCCTGCCTGTGTAACTGGATTTTGGTATTTCTGAACCTAAAGAGGTTTAACCAAAATTTAGAATTTGTTTTAGCTGTGCTTCATATTTACTTAGTTATTGTGTTGTACAAACATCAAGTAAAGGAACAACCTTTGCTCAACAGCAAAGGGATCTGGGTTACAGTTACCACCCCTCTGTCACGCTCGAGAGGGAATTAAACGCAGAACATTTCAGCTTGAAAGTAAAGTGGTGAATTACAGCATGTCTGTGTCTACAAGACAACACGTTTGACCAGAAAGCACAACAGTTGCAAACAGATACGCGTATAAAATGATGGCAGTGATGAAATGTTGCTGCAACCCGATCTACAGGTATGCTATTGATTCTGTTTGAGCTCGCCTTCTCCTTCTTAAAATGATCAAAATTTGCTGAAGTTTGGCTATCAGAAATGTATAGAAAGCTGATGGAAAGCTCATTAGGAACCTCTTCTGTGACAGACAAACACTGCTTATCATGCTGCTGTACCAGAAGACTGCCAACTCCAGGCCAACGAAGAACAGCTTATTAATTTTATAGTCTGGACATTTCACTACACAGAAGGAGGGAAAAAAACCCAAGTCTCAACAGACCATAAATACTATTTGTATTTTACATTACATAGATCATTTCAATTGATGTATACTTTAATAATAACAATGTTAAGCTCTGCATTTTATTTGTTACCTCTTTCTTCAGAGAAGGACTTTGTTGAATCAAAAGTAGCTACATCACCATTTCTCTAGAAGGAAATGAATAAAAGACTGATTACAGAAGCAGCATGCAGTAACCATGCAGGTAGACCTTTCTAGTTCTAATACCATCTTACCCAGGAATATACAATGAACGGCATTATTTTCCATACAAGCAAAAATTGCTTCAGTGGAAAAGTGGCCCAGATTTAATTCACAGAGCGGTCAATTAGATCAACTTTTAAATCTTAGCTACACATTTGTAAAACAAACACTAATGCAAGTTCAACACTTGATATCAGTACTTTCCTTTTGTATCAAGTTAAGAAAAAACAACTCCAAATATTACAGAAACCAGAGATAAAGAACTCAAACAACACTAGCAAGAACACGTGTACTTTAGGAAGCAGCTGCACATAAGATTTTTCCGAAGAGAAGGGCTGTACCTGGGGGCGAATTTTGTTCATCCTTCCCAGAGCAACAGCCCTTGCAGCAGCTCAGAGGACCGCAGGGAGTTTTCTGCACCTGCACATGAGTGATGTTACCAGGATACAAACCCCAACAGAGGTAGGAGAGCGGGGAGCATGCTGCTGCCCAGGCATGCGAGCAGGAGACGATGGGGAAGGCAGCGCCGAGCCCATGCTCCAGCTCTGGTTGGAAGCGGTGTTTCTGGTTTGCTTAGAATCATAGAATCATTTCAGTTGGAAGAGACCCTCAGGATCATTAAGTCCAACCGTAACCTAACCTAACCCTAGCACTAAACCATGTCCCTAAGAACCTTGTCTAAACACCTTTTGAACACCTCCAGGGATGGTGACCCCACCACTTTCCTGAGCAGCCTGTTCCAGCTTCTGATTCCTCCTAGCTCAATCTTGGTTTCACAACAGGGCATTAAGCAAATCCTAAAGCAGGCAGAGATTTTGGATGCTGAGAACCCCGTTGCCACTCCTGACACTGGTTCAGAAAATAAACGCTCACCTGCAGCTGATGTTGGTTGCGATTACCCTGGTCCTGGTCAGGGAGAACCCGGCTTCCTGGAGAAAGCTTGAGGGAAGAGAGTGTCATCGTCTCCACACATAACCCCCTTCTCCCCACCTCCTTCCCACAACAGGGCTGACAACGGAGCAGCATCAGCCCTATTTATGCTGACCTCGCAGCAGCATCCACCCAGACTCCTGCGAGATGATCAGATGCCAGCAGAGCTGTGCAGGATACAACCGTTTGGAACAGCTTCCCTCCCTGGACAAGGAGCACAGGCAGAGCAAATCCTCCTGGTTCCTCTCCTCTACCTGCATGCTTGAACTTCCAGACCTGCAGTAAGTCTCAGCAGCTCAGCCTGTAGCTAACACAAACTTACAAATAGGTTGCAGCCTTCTAAACTGGCTGCAGGCTTCAGCACAGCGCACACAGAGTGTTTTACAGCTTCAAGGATAAAACAGCAGGAGAGGGCTGCTTTGCCATGGGGTAGGGGGACAAGAAGCACTGGAATGAAGTGCTTGAGGAGCACAAATTCCTCTTCTTGCTTTCAGGAGGGTCCATAAGACTCAAGCACCTACAAATTGTTGACGCTCCACAGATGAGGATTCCTCTCCAAGCACCAGCAAAATCAGCTCACCAGGGCTTCGGAGACCTTGGCTCTGAGACAGTTGCCTTAAGTGAATTGATTCAAAGCACCAAATAACACCTGACACAGAGGAACAGTTAAGGCCCCTTCCCTCTCCATCCCCCTCCCCCCTCCTTCCTGAAGTAAAAGAAATAAAGTTTTAGAGAAACTAAAGGGAACACAAATCAAGATGTCCGATGTGATGGAAGACTACTGGTTAATTCTAGAACCTGAAAAAAGCTTCATGTCTCCCCAAAAGCACCACGGTTATTTCTGCCAGCAGTGACTTGCACACTTGAGAGGGTTGCCTCATTTGTGTTAAGATGATTGTATTTAAAATCGGATACAAGTTCAATTGAATACATGCCTAAAGAGAATATAAAATGCTTTCCTCCTGTAGTTTCAATAATTTAAGGCCCTTCATTTAAACGGTGATCTTGGGCTGAGATCAAACCCAAATTGCAGCTTCTGAGAAGGAAGATACCAGGAAGTCAAACATTAAAAAAGAAAAAACAAACACAACATTCTGTAAAGTCAAACACCAAGATTCCATTTAAAACTAGAAATCTTGAGAAACAGTTCAATTGCTCTAGCCTAGCAAATCTCTCATTTGACTGAGGGAAGATCCTTTGACAAGAGTTTTTACAAGTACAGCACTGAGCAAATTCTTCATCCTGCGGCTCACTCTGGGAACAGCAGTGCCAAGTGACAGATGGCCAGCAGCAGAGTGTCCTGTGACCTAACTGCACATGGTCAAATCACTGGCTTCACTGCACAATTATTTACATCAAACGTCATTAAATAGCAAACAAAAAACTAAACCATGTAAAACTTCTATTGAGTTTTCTCCCTTTGTTGTAGACAGATAAAACACCAAATGAAAGCAGAAGTGGTTTAACTCAAACCAAGGAATGTGAGCAACAAAGTCAAATGTTTTGGAAGAGAAAGTTTTGTGAAATCATCAACATGACAGATCACTGAAGTATAGTGCATACTTAAAAAGAAATGTAAATATCTGTTGCACGCATCACATTTGATATCTCCTGAAGCCGAACACTGGCATCCTGCACTGAAACGGGGCTGTATATTGAGATATTGAGGTTTGCTCTATGTGAGCAGGAACACACATCTCAACGGAATCACTACTGCAGAGGGATTTCCCGCCTGATTGCACATGTGAACGCTGTTCTGAAAACATCATACCATTGATTTTTACAATAAGTCATGCCTGAGGCCTTTGCAATAATGTCACTGACACACAAAGGTACCTGCCAGTGGCTGCTGGCTCTCAAATTTCTGGGCAACCATGTTGTCCCACTGAAGAATTTTGCATGAAGAGGTACCACTAATTTAAGACTTCAACTTGCAATTTCTGCATGTTGATACAAGTCTGCTTAAACATCTCTTAGTGGCCTTAACCTCATTGACAGAAAACCTGCTTGAGCGCATCGACACTGAGCTTTTAGCAGGAGGTATGGGCCACTTAATGCATATTCTTGTTTAATGACCCCTGTGCAGCTCCATCATCTGTAGTTACACAACCACCAGTGTTACAGGAACAACTATCAAACCAGTTTTAACAGTGAAGGAACACATGCTGTATCCTCCAGCACCGCTACAGTTCTCACCAGAATTCAAAACCTGAAGAGGTGTTGTTTGGTTCTGTCTCCTTTTTAAACTTTCGAGGGAGTTCTGTATAATCGAGAAAATGAGCTGGAGATCATGCATTTGAGCCAACTTTCAAACACAGAGACCTTAAAATAAATCACATACATCCTCAACTTGCCAATGCTATGGGCATCAGCATGTAGTCATCTCCTCAAAGAAAAGAGGTGCAAAAATAAGTTAGAAATATGAGGGACATTGTTAGTTGTCATTGTTAGTGACTCATACAGCAAAATCAGGTCATGCTGCCCAAGAGAGGAACGCTCAAGACAGCTTTTCGTAATGAATATATTCTTGTCAATAATTAACCATACCAAAAGCTACACAGTCAACATTTTCTATACAGTCAATTTTATTTGTCTGTTCTCATCTCTCAGGAATCAACTTGTTTCTGTAAATAAACTTAGAAGACTAGAATAGTTAATCCAGAAAGTAGAATTTCTTCAGAAAACACAGGTGCTAACTTTACAAGCAATTTAAGACTTAAAGGCTAAAGTTTGACAGAATAATTGACCATGTTATGTTCTGTGTGTGCAGGGATATGTCTATAAGTTTTAACAAAGCTTCCATCTTTCACAACCTGAATTCTAGCCTACAATACCTCACAAATGCTTTCCATCTTGGATATTGCCATGCTGTAGAAAAAAATAGATTTCTGTTTTTGGAGACAGGGTTGTTCGTGCATGGAACATTAACAAGTACAAAAATTCAGCAGATAATTTTATAATATTTTCTCTTAACTACAACAGAAAGTGCAACACTAAAAAGGCATCTCCTGCCTACTTAAAATTTCTTATATCTTTACAAAGCTAACTCTGAATGTACACATTACGTCCTATAACACACAAATAAGTTTGAAAGTGTCACAGCAGAAGTATGGAAAACAAGCTTACAGCTTTTGTAAGCAAAAAGACACATAGCAAACACCACTGAAAAGTGATTAGGTCTGGAAACAAATTCAAGATGACTGAATCTTCACTACTGGTTGAAAACAAAATCCCATGACAGCTGTTGATTCTGTAACTTTATTTGCATTTAAACATTGGCTGCTAAGTTTCTTATCTGAAGAACCACCACGAACAATCAGGAGTTGCTAGCTCTGTTAGAATTAGTCTATTGGATCAAATGGAGCCTTTTTAAATTGCTGACTGAGCCAGATTGACTTTTGTAGGAAGAGGTCCTGCTTCTTCATGTTCCTCAGTGTTGCATCTGACCACAACAAGTGCAGAGGATGGATATCTGTTCAGTTTTTGTTCGTTCATGTATTCCAAATCTCCATAGATGCTCAGTTTCTGAAATATTTAAACAATTTCCTTTAAGACAAAGACTCTCCATACTGTGAATAAAATGCATTTCATTATCCAACTATGTTCATGGTTCCAACGGCTGCTGCCCTCACCAAGAGTTAGCCCAGACTATCTGTAACATCTGAAATTTAGGGCTGGGATTAGATTTGAGTCCAAAATATATGAATTAAATCTGCCAGAACAACAGTAGATACAGTTCCTGTGTACCAGCTCCTTTAGTTTGCAAATACTGTAAGTCTTACTTCAGAAGTGCGGGGATCTCTCTAGGTACAAAGGATGCTGGTTCAGCCAGTTCCCCTCTGATCAGACTCTTGGTGCTCACCAATAACATGCTGATCGATCCTCCTGGATTAAACCCATACTGGGTTCCACCTACACCATCCAGCCCTCAGCACAGCTTTATTCCCAGAGAAATTAGAAGCAGCCTCCATTTGTTCAGAGTAGTCTGAAGTTTGTCGAGAGTGCTATAAACCAAATGACATCACACCTGGGCTGCCTGAGTAAGGATCAGCCACAGGAACTGGCAAGAATTGTTCAGCTATAAAATTGTCATTTAAATAACAAACCTCGTTTGCTAACCACATCAGCAAAATAGGAAACTCCCTCTTTCTAGTTGCATGTCCCCCCAAATGTTTCTCAGTCTCTAGACAGCTGTAACATAAAAGCAATATAATGAATAAATGCAAAATATTGGAAGTTATAGAACAGAATTACCTCAGATGGAACATATTGGTCTACAGCTGTAGCTACAGTTGCACAACAAATCCAGAGCAGCACAAACACTGACAGGACGAGTGTAGTGGTTAAAATCCAACTGGAGTTTCTGAAACGGAAAGAACGTAACTAGATTTCACACACTGAAAAGAAGACTATGGACTCTCTAAAAATCTCATCTCAGTTTGACTGCCATTTCCTGTTGATGCATTAGCCTCTACCTGTTCCAGCTACAAGGCCCATTGCAGACTCTTGGGTATCCGAGTGCCTATTTATTACCTGACTTGAAAGACACAAGACTTGCTAAGCATCTTCCCATTTACAATTTTAAAACCAGATTTTTCTGTTAACACATTTAGGGTGCAATTCATTGATCCTTCATGTGTGAAATTTTAAAGAGAAAGAAATCAGAGTAAGAGAAAGAAGAACCAACATGCTAATCTTCAGCGAAGTTTTAAAGATACACTGGATATTTACAGCCTGGAAATAAGACAAAAAAGTGTCTTATTTCATACCACATAATTCCAAACCAGTTCTTTGCCCTGAAATGTATCCAGAGCTAAAGAACAGGCAACACACAGTATTGATTAAACAGTTTGTAGAACACACTCAAAAAAACAGTGTAGGAAATCATTGATATGTTCAGTTGAAATGGAAAGGAGAATCAAAGTTGGCAGAAAAGCCTGCAAATAACATGGGCCCAGCACGGAAAAATAGCAGTAACAGTCAGTCAGATACACAATTTTAACTGCTATGCACCCTGAACCTAGCAGACCTGGAGCACTTTGAGATCTTGTAACAGTGCCCCTGTACACACAGAGGAAAGGCCATTATCCTCCTTACTAGGTACGGACATTCTAGTATATACATACATAGAAAGACACTTGAAAAAGCTATCATTTTCTCGCTCTTCAAAAAGTCCTCGGTATGTCTGTGAAGTTCCTGGACGTAGGTCTGCTGGAATATGAGAGCAGAAAGAGCGGTCAGGAGAGCAACGAGAGAGAAGACCCAAACACCACAGTTTGTCTATACAGAGCATAAAAGGAAGCTTTTAAAGTGGCCCTTGCATGTTTCTATTTCCAGCAGAGCTTGCTTTCTACCACAGACTTTGCGAAGTGTACACAGCGCAGTCTACAGTGCAAACAATCATATTTCAGCTTTCTAAAAATTCGCTTCCATGTGCCACCTGCAACTTTTCTTTTTTTTTTTCTGTGACAGGGAATATTTGTGTTTGCTCTTCCAAAGCACAAAGAACAACTTACAAGCTGTTTTACTCAGCGACAAGGATCCTCTTGTGTCTCCAGTTTCCTGATCAAGCTGTGGAACATACTGTACTTCTGGCTTTGACTAAAACAAAATACGGAGTTAGGAGATCCTGCTATCTGGCTTCCACTGATTGTAATCATTTACATTTTCAGAACTAATACAAAGTTAACCCTAAGACGTTCACTATTCACATAAGTTTAATTTCCGCCCCCCTGCACTGGCCCTAAGGGCAGTTAAATACTATAAAAATTTAAACACCTCTGATAGTGCCCCATAGTCTTTTCTGTCACTGGAAGGAGCAGGGTTGAACATTTGGCAGACACGACACCTTAATCTCAACAAAAAAGTCAAGCACCTGGAATATGACAATTTTGCCATCATCTGCTTGAAGGTAGAAAGTCCATGAGGACGTTATGAAGCTCTGAGCTGAATCCATCATGTCACTCCAGAATGATCTCACCAGTGTCAGAGGAAAGAGGAGATGAATTCTTGGCATCAGGGACATTAACTGCAAACATAACAGTAACTGGTTTTCTGTTTGTTTTTACATGAAAAGGATAGAAGTTGTGTTCTCAGTAACCCCTCACCCCATGTCTAGATTTCAGTCCTTAGGAAGATTTATTTTCCATTTGAAGAAATTTAAAGAAGACACCTACTGAACAGAAAACAAGTAGGTGGTATTTGAGAAACATGTCAACTACTTACTTGCTCTTGCCTTAACTCAGCAAATGGCAATTGGTTCTGGCATCCAAGATGGCAAGCATATTGTTCATCAGATTGGGAGTATGCTTCAGTACAGGCTGCAGGGAAGAAGTTCCCCAAATGAGAAGATAAATTCTGCATTTTAGTTAAGAAAACATTTTCAGTATAAGTTGGATCAGAAACAAGGCAGCAGTTGAAAGACTGACAATCCCATTTGTAGGGAAAGAGATGGCAATTGCTCCAAGGGTACCATTTGCTTTGAGGTCTAATGAAGTTTAAGGACTTCAAGCACAGACAGATGAGGTAGCTGAAATCTGAGTGCAACCACTCAGAAATGTTACTCTGGACAAAACCAGGGATGCAAGTTTTCACTGATCCTCCCACTACCGCTATAGTTTTTCCTCTACACATCACACAAACCTGATTTTTTTTTTTTTTTTTTTAATCTCTGAGAACAGAGCTGGAATCCTAAAAAGAAGAGAGGGACCATTAGTCCATTAAATCCCTTAGTGGTAACAGCAGAAGTCACAGGAAAACCAAAGGAGCATTTTCCTGGTAGTGGTAAGGAATACAGAAACTGCATTGAAAGTATTATGGAATATTTTTTAATGAAAAATGAAGCCACCTCTTTGTTTTATGGAACATTTCTATTAATTTTTCACTAGCGACCATAAAGACAAAGAAATTATTCTCTTTGAGTAATTCAGATTATTCTGCCCATAGAGATATTGGGCAATATATAGGCATAGCTCTTCTCCAAAACAGTACAGTGTTTGTGGACAACGGTGCAGCACTACCTGAACTAAAGACTCAAACCATGTAGCAACACAGAGGACAGTAGCTTTCCCAATTATCCCCAAGAACAAATGAGCAATCATATAGGCTAAGAAGAATAGAGCATCAACACTGAAGCACCTGAGTATGCAGCTCACAGCACATGAACAGCAATTCCATGGTAAAACTGCCACCAAACTACTGTTTGTAGAAATAAAGAAGCATCAGAAGACAGAATGCAGATCAGCCAAGATGTATCTTGCCAAGCACAGAACACTTAGTCAGGGCACCAAGCAGTGTAACAGATTATGGAACAGAAGCCAGCAAAAGACAACAGCCTCAGGAAGGAGAGTTAAACCAGAAAGTAAGCAACTGTTCAGTTACCTCTACATGTGGTCTATTGCTACATTACCCTTTTTTATGGCACTCTTTCCTGTGTGGTTTGACAACTCGATTGACGTGCTGTATCACAGTTACATACAGTGTAAGACAGACTAGAGCATTAGCTCATTTCCAGAGTATTTCGTGCAGCTTTGTATCATGTTGGCACCTTTGCATGTCAGGCTTTCTACTTCCCTACCTTCCATCAGCTCGCTCAGCTAGCCACTGGGCCTCTTGTTTTTATGACCTACTGAAAGGATAAAAGCCTCCTTTGAGTGCTTACTTGGTGCTTAATTATAGACTAAGAGCTTCCGCTTTTCCTGCTTTGGATGGTTATGTCCCACTTACTCTCTGAATAATTTCCAATTAACATAACATCCAATATTCTCGGATGAAAGTTCTACACAATTCCAAAAATAGTATTAATTGGCCTATAGTACACATATCTCAGATCCACTACAAAATGTTTGCCCTAACACAGATAACCTGAGAGAATTAGTCACAAGTATTCACTGGCCTAACTCAAACAAAACATGTACCTCATCCCCAAGAGTCTAGCAGTAGGTAAACCTCAGGATGTGGCCCAGACCACAAGTTACAAGGCAGAGAGCAGATTAAGATCTGTGCTCTTATTCCAGCTAAACATTTCACTTCTATACACAAGTTTGTTAGGAATTGTAAATGTGACCAGTTGTCACATGGAATTATTAAAGGAAAAGTGTTAATTTGACTGGATTTTTCCCCATCCATTTTGTGTTTTCCATGATAAACTGTTTATAGTAAAATAAAGTGTTTCTAATCTATTTACAATGACAGATGATACTTAAGAAATTCAGAAAAATAGTAACACTAAGTATCAGGTAAGGAGAAACTCACAGAGAAAAGATAGCCTTTCCCTAAGATTCTCTAAGATAAACTTCAAGAATTTAAAAAAAAAAAAAACTCCAGAAAGCAACTGAAGTAATTCCACCAATTTAACCACACCCTTTTACACGTTCCTGCTCTTCCCTCCATGACATGTCTACAGGGTTGTTGAAACGTACTGACGTCTTACCAGAGTCGCATTCCTGTTTGGTTCGATTCAAATCGATGCCGTCGTCCACAAACTGACAAATGGAAAACAGTCTGCAGCCTCGCTGGCACGCGTACAGTTCCTCTTCCTGGGAAGGCACAAAAAAAAGACTTACATTTCTCCACTCAAGAATAAATTGTCAGAAAATAAACAATTTTTTTTTTGCAACTACTATAAAAAGCCATCCACCAGAGAAGCGTCCTCCTTCCCTCCAGTAGACTTACAAGCCAGCTAAACCTGACACTCCGGATGACCTGGAATAAAACCAAACTACAGTTCTTTAACACTGATTTATTTCAAACAGAGCTTTCTATTCTGTGGTGGGGCAGGCCTGGAACAGCAAATTCCGTTTTGTAATTCCAGTCCTACAACTCACAAGCAAAGTTGCACTGCATTTTTTTTAAAGTGTTGGTTTTTAAAGGACATACAGGCGTAAAAGATTTACTCACACTTAACCCTACAAACTGTAAATAGTCTTCCATCTCTGAACTTAAACTGTAGAACCCAACAGGAGAAGACAAAAAAAGATTGACTTTGTCAATGTATTACAATGTATCTACCTAACTCTAATCAGCACTACCACAGAATTGTCCCAATAAGATATTATCTTCTGGTGTACTATCCGAGTAACCTGGTCAACTGTCTGCCTGACAAGCTTGTTCCACAAACCTACATTCTTATTTATTATATTGGACTAAAGGGGAAAAACACCTCCTCACCACAACTATTCAAACTATGCAAATACAGAAAACCTCCTATTTCTTCTGTCCACAGTCCCAAAGGGGTGGATGTGTACTTTTCACACACTGTGCTCTCCACGTTGCAGAACTAAAGGCCCTATTACATGAATGCTCCTGCTTCTCATCACACCCTCTCATGAATCGATCCATCAGAACTACCAGTGACGTACCCACTCAAGTGACGGCAGCCAGTTGCTGTACAGGTGGAAAATGGGCTTGGAATTAATTAAAAGAAAAAAAACAAACACACCACACCTTACTGTATAACCTACTGTAAATTAACCGGCTGTTGTTTGTCTCTGACATCATACATCCACATGCTTTAAAGGCACAGAAGTAGAGAAGTGTGAGTGTAAATTAAAACTCAGCTCTGAGAACACTGACGAGGTGGCCAAGATAGTTATGCTGTTGTAGAACAGATGTTGTAATTTGATATCCAGATAGAATTAGCTTTAGCAGACAGATTTCTATGACAGTCTTCCACAAAAATCTTACTGAAGCTTGTCTTATTTTCCAATTACAACTAAAGCAGTTCCCTTCAATTCAATCAGTAATTTTGTGATAAACAGGACAAATACCAAATTAATAAAGGCGAAGATGGCTGTTTTATTTGACAGCTGCAACAACACAAACTAATAATTCAAAAATACAGTAAAGATCACAGAAATATCAGCTTTCCCTGAACTTGAAAGAAGCTTGTAACAGAAACAAAAGCACTGTGCCACAACAGTATGGAAATATATTAGGATAATGTTTAGTCTTAATTTCTCAGTTTTAGCTCTTCTCACTCCCATCACATGTACGTACCAAAACACGTCATTGAGTACAGATATGTTTACTTGCATTCCATGTAACTCCCTGATACTTCTCTGTGTGGGGATATCAGTGTCAGCTCGAGTCACAAAATCTGATTTAAGTACCACATGAAAGCAAAGCCCTACCACCTGATGCTGTCACTGCTTCCATTTGCCTGCTGCCCTTGTCTGAAACCTCAAAAAGGGGTAAGAGCTCCCATCATTTACAGCTCAATCTGCTCCAGAGCTGCAGCTGATAACACAGCGTATTGCGAAGGAAGGACAAGGAAAGATGAGATTTTTGATAATAATTTTCCAAATTCAAACCAGCACAGGTTTACAAAGATTTGAACCAACAGCAAACTCTGGACTATGAAATTAGATTCCCAACAGACACTATTTCAGTATTTTATCATGAGATGAAAAAAAAATTCCATACGCATGTATCAAAACACAGTTTGCACGTTCTGACTAGCTATTTGTTAATCACGATTTACACTTCATCCTTTAACACCCAAGTGTCACACTGGTGTCCTGGCTCAGGATCTCTGGCCTGTCATGAACACGGCAGAGCTTTTGTGCCCAAAACTTCTGGAAAAGCCTAAGTCAAATCACAGTTGCCTCTTTAGGAACAGGAGTAAAAAAAGCACAAAAAAAACCCCAAATCCACTAAAGCACCCACGACTGAGAAAGCTGTACTTTGTAAGCAGCATTTCTTTGGCAAGCTGCAACCTAACCACCTATTTTCAAAACGAAAAATCTATCTTTAGAGAGGCCACTCCATTCCCTGCATTCATCAGACGACAATCTAAGCCAGACGAGCCAACACCACAGCAGCCCTGCCACAGGCTGCGCCTGAGCATGGGCTCCCTTTGTGTTGATGTTTGCTTTTGCACATCCAGTGCTGCTTGAGAGAACATGCACAGGGACATGTCTCGAAAAACAGAAAATCCCAGGTATGTCTGACACCTGTATTTCTAACTACTAGACTGTCTTTTAAGCAATTATAGAATTCAGTTTAGGAGAACATTAAGGTAGCAACCTTTAAAGATTAACCAACCTCGTAACCATAGAATCTTTGTATAAGCAGACCTTGCAACCATAGAATCTTTGTACTTAGTAACCATACCCTATTCTTAAAATTGACATAGATTTATGACATATTCTTTTAAAACAGGTAACTGAGAAATAACTGATAAACATGTAAATGTTACTTAGCATCGCTTAAACAGACAGTTTGTGTTAGAACAGGTGTGGAATATGCTAATGGTTGTCAAGAATTGTAATGAGTATGTAATTTTCCTGTCAATATAAGCCATGTATGACCAACTGGTCAGCGGCAGACCTATGGAGGGACACTCCCGCTCTGAGCCCGGAGCTGAATAAAGAAATGCTACTTTTAAAACCCTAAAACGTGGGTTTAAGAGCTCGTTACTTTGCCGATTTTACACTATCATGCCCTGTCAGTGCGGCGCACAAGGAGGAAGAAAACAGGTGATGGGGCTGCGGGGGCAGAGAGGCGGCTAGAGACCGGGGAAGGGGAGCCCGAGGCCGTACTGCCCGCCAGCCCCCAGCACAGCCCCGGGGGAGGGAGGAGGGAGCGGCGCCGAGCCCGGGCAGGGCCCAGCCGCCGCCGGGGGCCCGCCCGTACCTTGGGGTAGGTGTGCAGGGAGTAGGTCAGCTGGCAGGCGCGGTGACACGACGCCGTGTTGCCCAGCACGGAGTCAAAAGCCTCGGACGAGGCGGCGGGTAACGGTGCGGCCGCCCGAACGCCGCTGCTGCCCGCCAGGAGCGTCAGAGCCAAAGGAAGGCAGAGCAGACCGCCCCGCCGCGCCGCCATCTTGCTCCTCCTGCAGGACCCCACTGCCGGGAGCGGGTGCTGAGGGACTCTCGCGAGATTAACCCCCTACGCCCCGCGCGGTGCCTGCTGGGAGATGTAGTCCGCTCCGCGGGGCGACCCCAGCCATCCCATAGGACATCATCGGCGGCGAGAACTACACGGGTTGCGAAGGGAGGGGGCTACGGCTTCCGGGAGGTCGGGCGAGCGGCCCCGCTCCGTGGCGAGAGGATGGAGCGGTTCCTGGTGCGCAGGGCCCGCGGTCCGGAGAGTCCCCGCCGGGCCGGGCCGGCCCCCCGCGCCTACCGGCAGGTCACCCTCGAGTCCCTCAAGGCAGGTCACTGGGCGGGGGGTGGTGGGGCACGGCTCCCCCCAGCCTGAAGGGAGGTGCTGCTGCGAGGCCTTCTCCGGTGCGGGGTGCAGGGGTGGCGGGAGCACCCCGGGAGGAGCCAGGCTGGGCCTAAGGCACCTAGGACTGAAGAAAGGGAGGTTTAGGTTGGACATTAGGAAAAGGTTCTTCCCCCAGAGGGTGCTGGAGCACTGGAACAGGCTCCCCAGGGAGGTGTCATGGCCCCAAGCCTGACAGTGCTCAAGAAGAGACTGGACAACGCCCTCAGACACATGATGTGAACTGTGAGGTTGTGATATGAAGGGACAGCAGTTGGACTCGATGATCCTTGTGGGTCCCTTCCAACTCAGGACATTCTACAAAGGAGGTCAGGCCTTCACCAGCCTCTGCACGGACCTGGGGCTTGTCAGTGGGAGGAAATTTTGGTAAATTAAACCCAAACTGATGTCCTTCTGTGGCCAGGGCATGCCATCCCAGCAGCAGTAGGGATTCACTTGTGGTTCTGGTTCTTCACCAAAATCTTCACAGCGCTCAGATGGTATCTTCACTGAGAGCAGGGTGGGTGCACTAGGAAATGGAGTTAGAAAGGTGTGGAGGGCCCTGCAGCACTGAAAGGGGGTTCCTCAACCAAGATGGGTCAGGTTGGGCACACAGTTTGGGTTCAGCAGCTGGTTAGCTTCTCTCCCCAGCAAGGAGAGCCCTTCTGTTGGTTGCACAGTGGTCCCATGTGAGACCTGCGTAACAGCTCAGCCCCTCTTTGCCACCTCTTTGTAGAAACAGAGTGAGAAAGCATTTGTTGCACCAAGGAGCTTATTAACATAAGGCAGAAAGCAAAAGAATGGTGCAGAAAGCACCCCAGTTGTCTGACCGTTGCTGAATCTTCACAAGATGCTTCACATCTGAAACATGAGACTTACGCTCTTTGCAGCCCATTCTGTCAACATCTGTGTCAAAACCAGTTTGGATGAAAAACATTGTGCAAACATCCAGTGCACCTGAGTTTGTGCTTGTGCTCCCTAATTCTTTCTCTGCTGTCATTATATTAAAGCAAATCTGAGCAGGATTCAGAGTCTGTCAAACTGCTGAAGCTGATTAGCTGCCTCCCTCTTATCTTTTTTTTTCTATTAAAAGACGTTTATACAATGGACTCCTTAAGTTCAAAACCCTTCTAGCAGGCATTTGCTTTTGCATGCCCTAAGTTTGTCAGATGAAGATTAAGCATCTCACTTTGCCTTCTGGTTTCTCCTGTCTTGATTTGCAGCAGGGTGCTAGTCCCAAACAAATACCCATCATTCTGAGCTGTCGTGTATTCTGTACTCTGGTTCATGTCTCAATCAATAATTCATGTGTTGATAACAGTCCTGTTAACTGAGATGAAGCCAGTATCCTCATTTACGATAAGAATATTCTGCTTTCCTAATGACTTCTCTGTTTTCCAGAGAGTTGTGGTTGTGGAAGACATAAAACGGTGGAAGTCTATGCTTGAGCTTCCTGGGCAACCAAAAGAGAATCTGATTGAAGCTTTGGAAGAGCTAAAGAAGAAAATACCTTCCAAGGAAGTGTTACTTTCAACAAAAATAGGTACATTGTGTCTGATCTAGACTGTGAATGTTATGCTGTCTTGTGTCTGCTTGGCTTGTCACTACAAAAGTGAGTAGCTTGCAAGCTTTTAAAAACATGAGCGTAGCTGCCAATAAAAAAATGTTGATATCCAGCCTGCAGTTTTCAGAGCTTGTACTGAAAAAGTCAGCTGTCCTCTAATTCCTCCCAGATTGCCTGCTTATTACCAAACACTCCATCTAGTCTATGATTCTATGGTCAAATTTTTGAAGAGCTCTTCTTGGGCACCTCTGTGCCTTATTCCTCCTCGTGCTGTCTTCCATGAGCACGGCAGAGCACACTCTTGCCATCTGAGACCTGGCGCAGCTATTTGACTTGGCTGAATCCTCTGAACATGAAAAAATTATCCTCAGATTGGCCCAGAACTACTTAGCGCATCCTCACACTGAGAAATCCCCAGTAGGGCGGCAGCTCTGTGCAAATGACACAGCCCTCGCTCTTTTCCTTAGGACTTGGGTGGAGGATAATGCAAGACCACACATCCCTGCCTTTTCTGGTTGTGTCGGCCTTCGTTTGCAACTGGAGCAGCTGGTTGTCTATTCAAAGAGCCCTTCTTGCCTTAAAAAAGACGACATGGTCTGCCTCTTTCCCCTTACTTCCAAATTGTCATTTCATTTGCCACATTCAACTAATTTGGGCTTTTCCCCGACATTTTTTCTTCCCACTGCCTGCCTGAACACAGCTGGGCTGGAAGAGCCACCAAAGCCTAACAGTGACATCTCCTGGTGGTCAGAGAGAAATACCCCCTGAAAGAAGGTCCCTTTTGTCTCCTCTCAGAGGAAACCCTCTTTGCAGGCCCTGTCAGTTGGAAAAATTGTGCTTGAAGTCACTGTGATGTTTGCATGTGACAATGCTACAGCCATCACCACCATCTGCTGCTTTAAAATGGTTTCCAGTTTAAAACTAGAGTTCTTTGAAGGCCGATCTTACAAACTTTCGCCAGATCTATTATCTGTGTAGAAAATTAACATAACCCCGTATTACATAAATGTCTCTCCACACCTCGGTGACTTGCAAAAGTTAATTTTCACATGTATAGGTCAATTCCTTGCTAATTATTCAGGCAGAAATCACTGCTGAAGTCAAGGAGTGAGAACTCCAGGCTCCATTCCTAATAATTTTATATTTATGTTTGTATCAATGCCCTGGTTGTCTTGCTGACACTGCTCAAATTAAAAATATGTATGGCTGCTTTAGCACCCATATGACTTGATTTATGTCCATTATACAAAGCTGAAGGAGCTGTTGCTCTTTTCCAGGTCACACCGTGAATAAGATGCGCAAACACTCAGATCATGATGTGGCCAGCCTTGCCAAAGATATTTACACAGAGTGGCGAACTTTCATCAGAGACCATTCAAACAAGCCCTCAATAGAGGTCAGGAGCGATCCCAAGACTGAGGCTTTCAGAAAGAACGCACGGAAGCTGCTTTGGGAAGCCCTGGATCTAGAGGTAGCGTTCAGATCCATTTGTCTTTGCCTCAAAGAGTTACTTCTTGTAGGAACAAGTTAAACAACCTTTTTCAGGCACAGCTACTGTAAAATTGGTCTTGCCTGCAGGGCGGGGACAAGACCAGCTGATCTCTTCCTATTTTCAGTGATTCTCTGCAAGCCCCTATTTAAAAGTAGCTTTGTTTTTAAGGTAGATTTTTTCTGGAGGGTTGTTAACCACGAATACATGCTAATTGTGAGGTATATTTGCTCTCATTTACATTACTAGCCAACAGAATAGTTGTGGATCTACTACAGTTGGACTGCACAAGAGGAGGAGGAAGTTAATAGAACAGAAAGTCTTTCCTTCTACTTAACAGCTGTGAAAGCAACACTGGGACCTTTTGCGTGTTTCATATTTAAGTAATTAAACATTTGTAAATTTAAATCTATTGCAAAAACAGAGAGGCAGGGTTGACAGTATATAAAGTGGTGATAAATACCAGATCCCTCAGGTATCTTTAAGTAAATGAACAAGGCTTTGCTGCAAGGCTTAATGACTAGTTTGCTTGGTCTATGAAATGCCATAATAATTATCCTTTTAAATTTATTCATTAATTATCCTTTAAATGGCAAGTCAAGTGATAAGCACTCAAGAATTTCAAAGCTATGTGTTTGCTAGCTGTGAGAACAACCTCTCAAATTTCCAGTCCATCTGGACCAAGGCAGCACAAAAGGATGGTTTGCTGTGGGAATGCCTCAGAAAAAAGAGGCGGGAGCTCACCTTTGCCAGGCTGGTGTCTCAGGCTTAGTTCTTGGAAAGCACATTAGTGTGTGGTGATAAGCCTGGTAGTAAAGTCTGAGCCTACAGGACATAAAGGCTGTGGTACCATCCTAAAACAAGTAATATTGGGTAAAGCAGAATTGCCTTTTAAGAGGACTCACCTGGAAGCACAGTGAGGAAAAATAACCCTTCTGGCTCGCAGCAACCATCATCTGCATCAACAGAGCTTGCAGCAGCAGATGAGCAACATAGGCAGGGGAGCTACGGAGGTCCTGCAAATGGAGAGTGAGGACACCTGGGAGGCTGACAAAAAGAAGAAGGGAAGGTGGGGCTGAACGGATCCAAGGGGCAATTTAGGGCTAGGTAGCAAAACTAGAGTGGGCAAAGGGCTTGGAGGAATACTACTTGGCACACTGGAGTCTCCTGTATGCAAAGCATGGGAGATTCCCCAGCACAAAAGGTAGAAGTGAAATTAAAACCCTCTCTTGATGGGTGGGGGATTTTTTTTTATAAGCTGTGCTAAATTACAGGTTTTGGCACATGTTGAAGCAATAACTACATAATTAACATTTAGCAAATCCCTTTCTGCATTCTTAATTACACCACCTTCTACACACAGAGAGCCCACATTTCCCTTTATAGCACGAGGCAGAGTTGCCAAGTGTTTGGCATGTCTTAGAGTTGCTTTTGGAATCAAGTTTAAAATGGTATCTAAGGTACCTTATATCAGCAAGATCAAAAGTGAGCTTTCTGGAGACGCTACAACATACCTTATAATTGCAGTTGAGCTTGATACCCAAAGCTGGTTGCAGATTAGTTTCCTGTTGTGATGGCAAAGTACTGCCACCCAGCTGGAGATGTGGATATGTTCCCTGCTACTGACCACGTTGCCTGGTTCCTTAATTGCTGAGGTGGAATTAAATTGCTCTTCGTGTTACACTTGTGATGGGAAGTAGATTTCCTTGAATCTAAGGTGATTAATGAAGAAACACTGAAAAGCACCACACTCCAATTTCAATCAGTTGGTCTCCTTATTAAATGTAAAGATCTAATTTTTTACTTTGCTGTTTTCAGATTGATCACCCACTGGCTGAAAATATTGAGCGAGAAGCTTTTCATCTCTCTTCCCGTCTCATTAGCGCACAGTATCGCAGAATGGTGCGAGCTCTTGTCTTCTCATTAAAGCACAAACCTGAAATCCAAGCAGAAGTCAAGACTGGCGTGCTCACTGTCCCTGCATTTGTACAGAGCCATAAAAAGTGAGACGCCGTGCTTGATCCTGAGTGAGAACTTTGTGTGCCCATGTCTCTGTGGAACTGGGAGCCCTTTCTGTCAGGAGGGGAGTGCGGGAGTGCTGACTGCATGTCTCACGTGGCACTGCTCTGAGCAGGGCTGCCTAAGACAAGAACTACTGATGATGAAAGTGGTGCTGTAGATGTGACTTGGTGGAAATCTGTGTGGGCTGGTTGCAAGAAAGATTTCTTCTACTCTGCTGTATATTTTCCCGCTACAAAATGATCTCTGACTTAGCTGTTTCTGTCTTCTGCCTGTTTGTCACGCCTCAGTTTAGCTCCATCCCTGATGTGGATCTTCAGGTGTAATCAGCTGAGTGACATAGAGGAGCAGCTCTGTGCTGTGCTGGTAGGAAATACTGGGAATTCAGGCTATTTGGTCCATAGTAGGAGATTCCTAGTTATCCACTGCAAAATCTAGTTAACTGTAAATCAGCCACATCTGCCGCAGCTGGGCCCAGCCTGCAGCCAGAGCTACCTGTTCTGCCAAGCCAGGTGATTTGCCTTTGCTGCATTCCAGAGCTGGATGCAAAATGGGTTTCCGTAACTTGCTATCCACCATTCTACAGGCTCAGTCAGCCTGCAATTTGGGGCATTTTCTAAAGCTCTGGGGTGAAAAACAGAATACCCTGGAGTATAGGTGCTATCTAATGCCTCTGCTGTTTAATGAGCAGCTCGCTCAGACTTCCGTACCTCACTCATGATTTAAATGTGGTGCTTGTTCTTACTGTAACGTGGAAAAAAAACTTGAAATGAATTTTCTAAATAAAATCAGGTTATAACCAAAATACTCCTTTTAAAGGCTTTTTTTTTCCCCCCTCCAAAAAGAACATGGTTCAGAATGAGTGTGAGAATAAATTAAAGCAACAAACTATTATTTTAATTCCTTCTAGTTATTAAAATCTGGAAATCTTGCCTTTCATATTTGCTCTGATTTCTTTAGTGCCTCAAGTCACCCTGTTCTCCATAAGCTGTTATTAAGGCTGCGACAGACACAGTGTTTCTCTACTGGTAGGTAATAAAGTGCTCCCTGTTCTGTTCTGTGTGTGTGTTCGTACACAGAGGACTGGTCACAAACCATTTCCTGAGTTACCAGGGTAGGGAGAACCAAATACGGGGATGAGTGAAACCCGTCTGTTCATAGTCATGGGAATCAAGGTTTTATCTACCATCAGGAAGGGTCTTTTGGTCAGTTGTGTCCAGCACTCTTGTTTCAGAAGAGTCACTTAAGGACAAATAATGCAGTGGCAAAACTACTAGTTAATCTTCACCCTCAAACAGCACAGAGCGTCATGTGGACCTGTTAAATACTTTTTTCTTCGCTGGACACTAAAACCTGAAAAAAAAAAACAAACCCTCAAAACTTACCTAGAGTGTTGAACTCCCTAAATTTCATTAGATAATTGCAGGTTCTCTTAACATCTAAATCCCATTTTGTTTGCTTAGGCCAGTTCAAGACCATTTTTTTTCTGTACACAGCTGGCTTCTCTGACAACAGTGATGCTCTGGCATACAGACATTTCATTTGTAGAAAATTGAGGTTAGGAGACAGTATGAGACAAACTGGTAGGCAAGTGAGTGGTGACTATATGGATAATAGGTCAATAAAGACTTAACACTTGTTGACCAGGCTGTAGCAAGAGATGTGAAAACCCTCAGTTTATTTCTTACAGGTAGTCAGCTCTATTTCCCACTTAAATAACTTCAAACTGCGCAGCTGTAATTGAATTCATGTGTCCTGGACTGTCATGGAAGGGGGTCAGGATCAATGAACAACCCAGGTTTTGCTTCCAGAGCTGCAATGCCAAGACCTGCAGTATTTATTTCCATCTTTCTCTTCCTGGTGCTGGGCCGTGTTTTATTTCTTTAGGTAATGCGTGAGAAGCAAAAATCCTGAAAATTGGGACCTTCTGTTTCTAGTGAAAGCCAGGCCAGAGCAGTTTCCTACACAGGTCAGATACAGTCAGAGAACTTTGGCTGTTCTGAACACATGGCCAGTTTATGCTGTGCACTGGTTTGCAAGACAGGTCTAGGAATCGCCCAAATTGTTTGCAGTGCAGGTAACAACTGAGGACAGTTGCTGTCTGAAAGTGAACTTGTCAACAGCGATGGCTGCTCTATTCTGAAAACAGCAACTCAGCGAGATGCACTTTTGTTTTTACAGTTTAGCCCTGGGAACCAACTCAGAGAGGGGAAAGTGATGTGGGTCAATCTTTCCCCTCTTATTAGTTTGACTAATCCAAAACTAGTCCTAAACTAATCTTAAAACAGTCCCATGAAAGGGATGCCAATTCATGACACAGCACTGTAAAATTTAACAGCAAGAGCAATGTAGATATAAACAAGAACCTGCCATGGCCCAGAGAGTTCCTGTGGTGTTTGCAATATGTGGACAAATAGGAGGATGGTGGGGAACATGCCTTGTGCTCAAGGTGCATTCAGAAAAAAGCAAAACTACAACCTGACAACATCTTATCCCATCTGAAGCGGTGCAAGCTGAAAGAGAGACCAGCCGCTGTCAGCAGGGCCGTTAGATCCATTCCCTGTAACCTTACAGACTGTCTGAACATCACCCGGGGTTAGCGTGAGACAGTCAGTGCCTTCCTGAGCCTGCAGACAGCGGGAACAGCTCAGATGCACGTGAGCTCTTCTGCTCCACGCAAACTACAAGCTCAGTCTGTCCTATACTATCAGGCTCTGTTTTGGGAGATAAGCAAAGCTCTGCTGTGCCCATCTTTTCCAGGCCACTTTTTCCCTGCCCTCTCCTCATCCGTGACACCTCTCTTTTCTGAACAGCCTTCAGGGAACAGAGATTTTGTTTGTTTGATCTACTTTGGATACCTTCAGCTCTTCAAGGTACACATCACAGAGGTCAGGTTTCTTTAACTTCATTCTCAATACGTGCCAAATATTTTTCTTTTGGGAATTAATTTCAGGGATGCAGAGTCACTGCACACTGGGAGAAAACTCTCCTGTGAATTTCTTCCATTTTATGGCTAATATTTTTGTCCAGTTTGTTTTCCAAGGGACCTAAGTGTATAGCACTGGCTCCAGCTCTTGCAACTTGATGTTAAAGCTGGCAGTATCCTATGGTCTGAAGATTCAGAGACTCAGCTTTGCATAAAACTGACTGTCTGGAGGAACTGGAAAAGATCCAAAAGGGTTGGACTTGAGACCTGCAGCATAGGGTGAAATGCAGAGAACAAGGGAATGGTTTAAAAACAAAAATAGAAAGGAAGGTGGGCAAGGATAACAAAACTAGAGACAAAAAAAGCAATAGGCCAAAGCAGGGTTTCATTTTCCCAAAGACTAATGCTGAATGTGACAAGAAGATACTCAATGCCTGACAGTAATCAAGTTTTTAATTATGCTATAAAGACCAGATTCCACCCTTGGAGCAATCTCACCTACACAACTGCATTTATTTACGCATAGTCATATACCTAGGGAGCAGTTCACGCCTCCTCCAGCTAAAGCCAAGCTCAGCCCCTTCTCGCTTCCCTCCCTGACTTGTGCAGCCAGTTGGGAGACTGGAGCTCATGGATAAAGCAAGAGGCCAGCACTGGCTGTTTCCCAGCTGGTGTGATTTCTGGAAATCCCTTGAAATAGAGGGTCAGGAAGGGCACAGACACCTGAACCCTACAGAGCACACCTCTCCCAAGGCTAGCCTGGCTCCGAAATGTCTGATCTGCTTCAGTTTGCCTGTGGCAAACCTACTCTCAGGGGGTCCTGCAGGACCCTCACCTTCTCAGGTTCCCCACCACATGGGTTACACGTCCAGCTGGGGGATAAAAGGGCCCCTCATGCATCCTAAAGTTTGACCTCACTGGTCTAGGCACACATTTCTCCTAAATTCTGCTGTTTCTCCTCTGGTTTTACTTGACAGCTGCTGTGCGGTGCAGACCAGCCACAGGGTATCAGCAAGTCTTGTTACAAAGGCAGGGACTCTCCACAAGCTCCTGTCTTCACACTGGGGAAACCCTTTTAGATTAAAAGGGAGGATGAAAGGGCTGAGCGGTGGCTCCCTTGGGCGAGGTGTCTCTGCCATGGTGCCTTTGAAATAGCTGGTTCCCTTTTTACAGGGGAAACATTATATCAAGAAACCTCCCAGCCTGGAGAAAAGGTTCTTTTTTCCCTCCTGTTTACCAAATTAAGCCCCGCTCATAGATTTTTTTTTTTTTTTTTTTTGTGAACGAGACCTGCTGCACCCAGCAAAGAGATGAGGGAAGCATCTTCTGGAGCTGAGGGACATCTGCCGTCCTTCCCACATGAGCTGTTTGCCCTGGGGGAACACAGGGTGGGCTCAGAGCCACCCCAGAAGGGATGGAGGGGGAATTCACCCCTGCCAGAGCCAACTTCTGACCCTGGCAATTTTTGGAAGGCACCAGCATCTTGCCCCATTCCCCATCAGCAGGCACAGCTCAGGAGAGCTTTGTCTTGCCACAAATTGCTTGGGCGAAAGGAGACAGGAGTAGACAAGACCCTCCCTGTCCTGCAGAGAAGAAAGTGCACAGTGGCTCACCATTTTTTCATCTTTTAAGAGGCTGTTCAAAGGTTTCTCCACAGAAGAACCCAAACTTTTAGATCTCATTTGCTTCCCTGGCAGACCTATAACATGAAGGGCTTGCTAGGCTGGCCC
The DNA here is from genome assembly GCF_037038585.1 of Patagioenas fasciata. Lineage (NCBI taxonomy): Eukaryota > Metazoa > Chordata > Aves > Columbiformes > Columbidae > Patagioenas > Patagioenas fasciata. The sequence continues at coordinate 21,491,890 of NC_092525.1, read as the reverse complement.
CAAATTTAGAGGCACTAAGGCAAGGAGTAGCCAGAAATGTCTTTTGGAGCCCAGATCATTTGAACAAGGCTCCAGGAACTTTCCTCCCTGGGGCAGGAGCATCAGATGGAGCAGAAATTGGGGTCTGGAGCAGAGAGGGGATGGAGGAAAGCAGAAAAGAAGAGGATGAGAAACCCGTCAGGGAGCTCCCCAGCCCCGCAGCCAACAAACCCTTGGTTGTCCATGCAGTGCACAGCACGAGCAGCACTGAGCTTCCCTTGTTGCTTTAAATAGTTGCAGCACTTTTAAAATGTTTTCAATGCTGATGAGTGAGCCCTCTCATAGCAGAGCTTGTGTTGTGGAGGATACCACAAGGGCTGGAAAGCTCTCCTGCATTTGTTTAAACACTCCTCTGCACAGGTGCTGATACTGCAGGTTAAATCCCACACCCCATTCAGGTGGATGTATTGGCATGTCATGGGAGGGGAAACTGAGGCACAAAGGGCCTCTGACATGCCACAGGGTGCGGAAAAGGGAAGCCCATGCCAGGGTTACGCTGCAATTAACGATGCACTAATTCTTCTGCTGGCAGTTCACTGAACAACATCCACAGTCTCTGTCAATTAGACTAGATTATGGGATAATCCTCGTTAATTCTACATTATTATATAGCAAGTGGCTATATCCCTGTAAAGGGTGCTCCTATAATGGACAAATGCTGTTGCTCCAGTACAGCCAGCCCAATGGCAAAAACCAAAAAGCCAAAGCTGTGGCCAACATTTTGCCTAAAACGAAATATTCACATTGCAAACAGTGCAGTCCTGTCCCGGACAGAGAGAGGAGGAGGAAGAGGAGGGGAAGGAGGAGCATGGGGAGAAGCGGGGGAGGAGGAGGAGGGCTGCAATGTGCAGAGTCAGCCGGAGAGCGGAAGGCATGGTCAAATCCACACCCCCCCAAACCTGCTGCAGAGGCATGACTGCAAGCTCAGAATCCAGCTGTAAACTCTTCTATACATCATGGAGCAAATGCCACATTCAGCCTCCACACACCAAACCCCCCGTGGGCAGGGGAGGAAAACCTGCTGTCCCTGGGGCTGTGACAACCAGGAAACAGGGTTTAAAATAAGCTGGGAAAACAACTCCCAGTGAACACCATCATTGCATTTTTAATTGTCCATATGCCTGATCCATTCTGTTTCCCCAGATGGCAGGGCTGCTTGACTACAGCCTCCTCAGCTGTGCCACCACGGCTGGGGTCTCCACGTCCCCAAGGCAGTGATGCCCCACGGCAGGTTGGCATTGTCCACCCGAGGAGGCAGGGTTAGCCACTTCATCGTGGAAAGGGGCTGTGGTTTGCTAGGGAGTGGGGTCTGCATGTGGCTGAGGCCAAAGAGGGTGGCAGGTCCTGTTTCCCATATTCCTGATTCACATCACGAGACTTCAGCTCATGCAGGGACACCGTAGGGAGACTGAATGGCCGAATGCTGGGTGTGAGTCACTGATGGGGAAGGAAAAAATCCCAGGAGTGAGGTCTAAAAGCCACTTGGCTCAAGAAAATAACTCCATGGCTCCCCTGGTGTCACAAATGTGCCAGTTCTCTGCACTCCAGTCTCAGGCTGTGGGACTTGAGTGTAAAAACCTAAAATACACAAATAACTCTCTGAGCAGAGGAATAGGAGGAGAGGGAAGAAATCACCAGAGGAGAGCTGAGTGAGACATTTAAATACATTTCCCCCTTTTCCTCAGCAGGAGCCTGACATGGGGCAACAGACCAGCTACCACATCTACAACATGAGGCTGAACACACATCCTGATGGTTCACTGCAAGAGCAGAGGGGAACAGCTTCTGGAGCAAGGGGAGCTCCCAAACCAGGGACTGCTGACACCCACAGTGAGAGCATACAACCCACAGCCCCGGTTCTGGCTCCCCTTCCCACCCCAGGCATCACCTCAGATAACTTCATTGATCATTATATAGAATAAACCACCAAAGGGCAGTTGCCTGGTAAGGGATGAGCACCCAGCTGGTGCTCAGGAAGCTTTTCTCTTTCTTTCTTTCTGTAGCCACCAAGGTGACACACTGACTGTTTTATTTTCATTTTAAGAGAAAAATGTGAGTCAGCAGAATCTCACTGTGCCCCTCAGTCCACATAAATCACAAGCAAGCAGAACGCGTGATGCTTCTGCTTAAGGAAGCATCAGGACCTCCTTTGTTTTTTCGAGGCATGGAAACCTGGGGTCTATAAAACACTCCTAGAAGGAGAGGGACCCAAGCTACATGTCACAGCCAAAGCATTGCTTTGGAAAGGAGAAACCCCTCAAACAGCTGTCTCCTGTGCAGTGACCCCTCAGAGCTGGGTTTACAGCCCCCGACCCGCAGCATCACTCCTCCTATGGGAGCAGGGCCAGACCTGGGGTGCTGAGCTTGGGTGGTGAATCAAACACCTGCTCCCTAATAACAGCACCAGAGCCATAGGGGCCCTGTCCATCTCCCCACACCAGCAAACCACAACGCGTGCAGCCAGGGTGCAGGAGCAACCAGAGAGGCCCAGGCTCTACTCCACGCTGCAGGGAGAGACCCTGTGTCCCTGGTGGCCTCCAGCATGACCACCATGGAGCCACCCAGCCCCAAGTTATCCCCAGAGCTCACCCAGTTGCTGTGCTGCTCAGCCTCTTGCCTCCTTCATGCTGCTCCAGGGGACTGGAGAGGGTGATGCCAGTTCAAGCAAGGTGTCACCCTGCCTGCCCCACACTCCTCCCTAGCCCCACAGTGCCCCTCTTGCCTGCCCACAGCTTTATGGGCATCAGAGGGACTTTGTGTGACACCAGGTTCAGCTGTGTCCAGTTTCACCCTCAGCAGAATGCACATCCCTGGGGCTCCTCCATGCTGCTCATGGCCAACACTGAGTGACTGCCTGCACCCGAGCAGGGCTGCTCTGGGTGCAGGTGGGATTTTCTGAGGCTGCCAGACCCTCATGTTGTGGATCAGTGATACCATTACCCAGCCACACGTGTGCTTGCTGGGAGCCCCAGTGGGATGCCCTGTTCTGCCCAGTGCCTCGGGGCAGGGGGAGCAAGGTCCTGCACAGGCAGCAGTGCCCATTTTCGGGCACTTCCACCATTGTTACGTTTGCCCAGTGCAGCAGCACAAAAGCAGAGCACCCAGCAGCACATCCCTCATCAGCACATCATACCAGCGTGACACATTAGGAAAACCTTCCCAGTAAAGAGAGAAAATGCAGAGTTTGCTGGGATTTTTAGGATATTTTAGCCCAGCTTCTCTTTTGTAGAAGCAATTCCCCCAGGGAGAGAAAGAAATAAACCAACGAATCTCCTGGGGGCTCTTCCAGTCCTGTTTTCTATGATCTATGATTTTCACCGGCCATTCTTCATCAGATTTGCTTGCAGGCATTTGCAGGGAGATAACAGAGGCTCTTGCTCGTGCACAACAGCAAAGCCTTTGTCTGTTCCAGAGGGACATGACTCCACATCCATAAGCAAAGCAAGGAGACGGGGCGGCTGCATTCAGCCCTTTCAATCAAATAATCAGGCTCTAAATAATTAACCAGATGAGTAACAGGAGCACTGCCTGTGTCCACTGCTCTCCCTGCCTGCTCAGGGAGTACTGGGCAAATGCTAAGGGGGGAAACTGAGGCCCGATGCATGAGGACCATGAGCATGGCAGAGGGGAGGGAGTCCTGATGATGGATTCCTGCTCCAAAGGCACACACTGCAGATGATTTTGGCTGGGCTCTCCTCTTGCCACAGCTTTTGGTGGAGGTCCTGAATAGGAGTTTGCTGCCTCTGTGCCGTGGTTTCACTGGGTTCTTCCTTGAGTGGGGTGCATTAAAGCTCAGTTTTGTGCAAAGTCGGAGCTCCTGGTAGGTGAAGTATCTTTTTCCTTGCAAACCAGGCAAGGACGTGCCCGTCCTGTGGGTGACAGGCTGGATGTGAAATGATTCTATGGTTCTATGATGCTGTTGGGCGCTGTGGGCTCCCTGTCAGGCACGAGCCACTGCAGCATTCACCTGTTTCAGCAAAATCTGGGCTGCTGGGAAGGTTGATTATATCTTTAAGTTTCTTCAATTGTCAATTCTTGTAACTATCGTCTGAAGCTGACAGTGATATACCTGGCAATTAGGTGGCAGCAAGGCTTTGCAGGCAGCAGGGGTGTCTGGCCTTGTTTCCCCTCTATGTACAAGCTCTCAAAATATTGTCTTAATGGAGTCTACAGTGCTGGCAAATATTTCACTCAGGAATCTTGCATTTGACGACATATTGCACCAACACACACCGAATCAATCAGGGCTCCGATAATGGAGGCTCCTCGTTAGGAGGCATGCGCAGATTTGTGCCTTCTTCCCTTCCCAGACACCCTCTTAGGTGCCCACAGGCTGGTGCAAACCAGGAGGAAAAGCTGCTTGATCACCTTCCTTTTCCTTTACTGATTCTTCTGATGCTCAGCAGCAGGTACACCCTGTCCCAGGGGCTGTGGGAGGCAGGACATCGGTCAGGAAAGCCTCTCACCTACAGGACTGTCCTGTCAGCCCCTGCTAAAACCGCCTTGGGTGGATGCAACAGCAGGAGGGGTTTGCTGTGCAGGGTGATGCTGCCACAGGGACAGCTGGTACCTTCTGTAGGATGGATTCCCCTCGGGAGACAGTGCTACAAAAAAAAAAAAAATTGCTCCTGGATTAGCTAAATTTTTCTGGCCTTGAATGACCATGTTTGGACATTTTAAGATTCCTCCCTGCACCACAGTGTGTTTTACACAGGCTGGGGCGGGTCCTCATAGCTCACACCTCTGTGCCAGGCTCCCAGGGCTGCATTCGCCCCACTGCTGCAGCAAGATTTCACGTTGGCTTCACCATGCACTGGCTCTGACCCAGGCTGGTCTGCCATAGCCACCCCCATGTGATGCTGAAAAGGAATTTTCTTTTCATTGGTACAGCACAAGAGGCAAGTCAAGGCAGCCGAAAGAGTTTTCCCTGGAGCTTTAGGGCCTCTAGATCAGGGTTATCAAACTCATTTTCACCAGGGGCCACATCAGCCTTGTGGTTGCCTTCAAAGGGCCCTTTGAAGGCAACTGCAAGGTTGATGTGACCCCAGTGAAAATGAGTTTGATGCCCCTGCTCTAGGTGGAGGCAGGGAGGACACATCTTGAAGTCACCATCCCTGGAGCTATTTACAAGACATGTAGATGACGTTCTTAGGGACTTTCCCAAGGTTTCAGACTCCAGAAGTGATGCTGGTACAGAGCTCACAGTGGTAGACACCTGGATGTTCTGGAAAGGAGGAAAACACAGAGGAGAGATGGCTCTTCTTGCCTCCAGCTGCTGGTGGCTGAAGTGCTCAGGTGAGTCCTGCGAGGAAGAGGGGGGTTAGACAATGTGTGAAGATCAAACAAGGAGCTCCAGGGCCCATGGACATCCAGAAACACCTCTGGGGAACATCTACATGAGCTAAATCAATACTTGACAAGTGGGGATACCTATAACACAGCTCCACAGTATCTCCCTCCCACGCCCAGGTGGGATCATGGAAAAGTATTTTTTGGGAATATTGCTGTGTTTGGGGATGGTTTGTACCTTCAAGAATTCAGCTAGAAATAATCAACAGGGTGATCTGCAACCATCAGCAAACAACATGACTTTCCCAAAAGCAGCAGCACTGGAAGGAAAACAAATTGAAGCAGGTGTGGGAAGAGTCAGGAAGCACAAGAATTGTGTTCCCGAGCCAAATGGACAGATTGAGACAGAGGAAAACAAATTGGGAAGGGAAACGGCTGCCTAGTGCCCAGATTTTTCAGGCGTTGGGAGGAGATGGAGGTTGGGTTCAGGCTCTGTTTTGGGGCCTGGGAGCCGTGTCTCCATTTGAGCAGCTGTGTTAGAGCGCAGTCTAGGGTGAGGGTGGATTTTGGGGTGCATTTCCACCCTGGGCAGGGTGGGGATTGCAAGCAATTGTCAAGGAGAACAGGGAACTGCTTGAGAGAGTCCAGCGCAGAGCCATGAAGATGATTAAGGGAGTGGAACATCTCCCTTATGAGGAAAGGCTGAGCGAGCTGGGGCTCTTTAGCTTGGAGAAGAGGAGACTGAGGGGTGACCTCATTCATGTTCATAAGTATGTAAAGAGTGAGTGTCACGAGGATGGAGACAGGCTCTTCTCAGTGACAACCAACAATAAGACAACGGGCAATGGGTGCAAACTGGAACACAGAAGGTTCCACTGAAGTATGAGAAGAAACTTCTCAGTGAAGGTGACAGACACTGGAACAGGCTGCCCAGGCGGGTTGTGGAGTCTCCTTCTCTGGAGACATTCAAAACCCGCCTGGACACATTCTTGTGTAACCTCATCTGGGTGTTCCTTCTCCAGCGAGGGGATTGGACTAAATGATCTTCCGAGGTCCCTTCCAATCCCTAACATTCTGTGATTCTGTGATGTGGGGAGCAGCATCCTACAGAAGCACTAGCCCCACCACCGCAATGACCATGAGGAGCCCAGCCAGGATGCAGATGCTGATGAAGACAATGTCGCTGGTGTCCTGGCTCTTGATTTCATGGGTGTCCATCACTTCCCCCTGCCGCTGCTGGGCATCCACCAGGTTTTCTGCCTGTCTGAGTCTGGACGGGTCAGGGCCGGCAATGAGAGTCACTGAGGCTTCCTTCCTCTTTGGCTCACACTGCACCTCATACTGGTGGATATCCTCCTGGTCACCTGCTGAAAAATCGATGTAGAGGGTGCTGATGATGACAGATGTGTTGTTGCGTTTCTGCAAGACAAGGGTCACAGCTCATCAGGGCTTTGTGCAGCTGATTTTCACAGGGGTCTGGCGGGTAGTCACCCACAGATCAGACCAGCATCTATTGGGAAGATGAGACTGGGAACGCCTCTCTGCAGCTGGTACAACCGGCATGGGTCTAACCATCTACTTCGCTTGCTTTAAAGGAAGGTTTGTTGACCACATACCTGGGATTCAGTGCCACAGGTGCCAAACCTGGTGTGTATTTTAAAGTTGCCGCCAACCACCTGAGCCACACAGGAGGGTGTCCCCAAGTAAATCCTGTTCTTCTCCAGCTGGACCAGGGACTGCACAGGAATCTGGATGTGGAAGTCTGTCCGTGTGCAGCTGATGTTGATGGGCACGACTATTGGGATAGAAAAGAAGGTCCATGTGAAGGTTCATCGGGAGGGGGTTTCCCCAGGCTGCAGTGACTGCTGGAGCTACAGGCAGAGCCACAGCTGCTCTCCGAGCTCACTGTCCCCATCACACATGAACAAGGCGACTGATGGTGCTAGGAGTACCAGGGACGTTAGCCTCATGAGTTTGCTGTGCATCTTGCAATACCTGGACTCATGTGATGAGACGAGTTTTCAGGCAAAAAGGAGCTACACCCGAAATGCGGAATGCATTATTTTATATATTAATTTTAGCCCTGCTGTGTGACAAGGCCAGACACGATTGGCTCCCAGGCATTGCTCTGCTTTCTGCCACCCTCCATCACCACAAAGCCAGCAAAACATTTGAGTTGCTGCTCAGAATTAGACCATGAAAGCTTTGCTGATGGCTTGATATGAGCACAGAGCTTCCTGACATGCTACAACACCCCTGCAAGAGACAGCACTGAAAGGGAGGAGATGTATTTCAGAGTTACTACACGCCTGTCCACCCTGGAGTGATGCAGCCACATGGCTGCCACATGGTCCCTGGAGAAGGGTAAGCCAGGTCCCAGCCCTGGGACACCTTCCTGGGCATGGCCCGGCCCAGTCCAGATCCCATCCCAAACATCATTGGCCCTCCACCACCCCCAGGATGTTATTTTTGATGGGGAGCTGGTACGTGGAGGGAATCACAGAATGTCAGGGATTGGAAGGGACCTTGAAAGATCATCCAGTCCAATCCCCCTACCCGAGCAGGATCACCCAGATGAGGTTACACAGAAATGTGTTCAGGCAGGTTTTGAATGTCTCCAGAGTAGGAGACTCCACAGCCCCAGTGGGCAGCCTGTTCCAGGCTCTGTCACCCACACTGAGAAGAAGTTTCTTCTCATATTTAAGTGGAACCTCCTGAGTTGCTGTCAAGCTGCCCATGATGCCAAGATGAAGAGCAAGGCAATGAGGAACCCAGCCTCTCTCCATCATTCTGCCTCTGACACTGTATTTGCCCCCTCTGAATGCAGAAAGTCTCCAAGCAGGAAAAGAAGCAGGGAGGAAAAATGTCCCCTCCCCCTAACTTTAAAGTTAATCCTCGCTCAGCTTGAACCAACCACTTGGGCAGTATGAATTAATGAATTATTCCAGCTTCCTCTGAATCTTTGCCTTATGAAACTGGTAAGACGCAATAAAATCGATACAAAAAAAATAGTGTCACTTGGCTCCACTTAGTGCATTATAAAACCATTAGAAGATTTACCAAATAACTAAAGTGCATTAGATCAAGAGGAGGAGGAGAAGAAAATGGATCATCTCTCCTGGTGTGAAGGCTTTCATTCAAATGGCCATAAATCACGCATACCCAGCCCAAGTCACACACTTTCATGGGCCAAAAGGAATATATCTGAATGGCTGAAGAGCGGTAGATGTGGAGGCTGAGGTGCCCCTTTGCCACCCAGGGCTCCTGAGGCAGCCGACGGTGGGGAAAGACCAATGCCCCCAGTGAGAGCAGCCTGGCAGGTGCTGGACGTGCCACGCAGGCTGCTAATTGCAAACAGATGCCCATATCACTGGGAAAACATAGTGTGCAGCCTTAGCATCATGGAGGAAGACTCAGTTTTGTGTCCAGATCATAGAATCATTTTGATTGGAAGAAACCATCAAGATCACCAAGTCCATTAACCCAATACTGTCACTAAATGATGTCCCTAAGAACCTAATCCATACATCTTTTAAATCTCTCCAGGGATGGTGACTCCAGCACTGCCCTGAGTAGCCTGTTCCAACGCCTGACAGCTCTTTCCATGAAAAAATGTTTCCCGATATCCAACCTGAACCTCCCCTGGCGCAACTTGAGACCATTTCTTCTCATCCTCTCGCTTGTTACATGGAAGATCAACCCTCTCCATGCTACAACTTCCTTTTAGGTAGTTGCAGACAGCAATAAGGTCTCCCCTCAGCCTCCTGTTCTCCAGGCTGAACCCCCCAGTTCCCTCAGTTGCTCTTTATAAAACTTGTGCTCCAGACTCTTCAGCTTTTGTCCTCCCCCAACACAGTCACCACCATGTACCGAGGGATGCAGGAGCCTTGGGCAGCTGGGAGATCTCCTCCATCAGGAACAGGGTTTCTCCATGACCAGACACAGTGAGACCAAGATTTCCCTCCCTGTACACTGCTGTAAAACAGAAATAAGCAGGATACAGACAGGGATAGCCCTGCCACGCACACTAAAGCCCTTCTAGATGCCTGGTACAACCTCCCTCCAGAGGCTCAGGACAAAAATCTATCCCATTTCTTACCCCTAGAGCCACGTACCCCAAAAATCCCTTCTGCTACACTGGAAATGAAGAGGGATTCTGCTACTGAGGCAGAAAAGCTCAGAAATCCAGGGCCAGCCACCCCCAGCTCCTGTGCTGCTGGTCAAGCATCCCTGTTCTGTCTGCAGGCCACCGGCAAGGCTGCCCGTCTGAATCACCCCTGACACACAGGTCAGCTCAGATGTAATTATCTTGAAACACAATGAACACCATAAATTCACTGTCTTTTGAGGTGCAAAGGTTGGCAAATGCAGGACAGAGGTTACACACTGCTCCTCCCACCAGCTATGGATGCACTGGTGGGGACACGGGGCAGATGCTGGGCAGGGCTGGCCATGGGTTTGGGAGTGCTGTGTCCTGGGGGTCCTGCCCATCCAGTGGTGGAGGAGACCCCGTGTTTTATATCTGCCTTCTCAGCCATGTGCCAGCAGGGCTGGAGCATCCTGAGGAGCTAGTTTGCGATGCTTGAGCTGGTCACCTCCCCTGGGGCACTGATCCCCTAAAAACCCCCTGGGTTTTGTCTCTTTTACACCCTAAGAGAGGAGCAGAGCACAGAAGTGGCAAAGATGTGAGGAGGAGAAGCCAGGAAGCATTTCTTAAATAGCAAACACAAACTGGACCATGAACATCTTGCAGCCTGAGAGAGCTGGGACTCACCCCCCACATCTCATCCACCCCATGCCCAAAGAGCTGCAGAACTTGCTCCTGCAGACAAGTATCTTCACTGCACGGTCCTTTGGAAATTACAGGATCTCAGGCATGTCCCAATGGAAATGAAATGCTGTAGAGCACCCAAGTGAGACCTTACCTCCCACGTAGGCGATGGAGAAGCCTCTCTTGGCCGTATTGCGGTCGGTGTGGAGGACCAGCAGCAGCTGGTTGCTGCGGGAGGTGATGGGTGCTGGGCTCTCCCACCCGCACCACCGCCCCAGCAGGGACCCGTTCTCGGTGCCGCCATCGAAAGCGGCCAGGTGGTCGTAATCACAGCTGCCCGTCAGGCTGCTCCGACCCTCCAGCTCCATGTCCAAGAAGAAGACCTTGATCTGGTAGCCCAGCGGCAGCTGGATGCTCCACTGGCACTTGAGGTTATTGGGGTAGAAGCTGGGGTACCGAGGGCTGGAGAAATTCCCTTTGATGGTGGTGAACACCTCCTGGCACTCACCTGCTCAGGAGAAAAAGGGAAAGGAAAAAACTCAGATACCCAGGGAACAGTAAGAGCAAGGGTGGCTTTTGTTCATGAGAAAGACAACCCGGAGCCTGCGATAGCCACAACAATGCCATTTGCATTGAGTGGTGATTTACACTTCCCACCATCATCTCACGAGCTTTCCCCAAAGGGCTCCCCTCTGCTCTCATCTCCACTTGCTGCTGCAGGAGAGCATCACCACCACCACCCTGGGCACTCATCCCCATGTCCTTCCCACCACCCTGAGACCCCGCACCTGAGTAGAAATGGGCCTTGAAGCCCCTGCCACCAATGTTGAAGTCCGACTTGAAGAGAATGAGGAGATGTGGGGCGAAGGAGACAGTGCGGGGTGGGCGGGCGCTGCCACAATAGCGTCCCAGGCCAGGGGCAGCGGTGGTGGGGCCACCAAAAAGGGCCACATAGTCGAAGCCACAGCCCTGGCCACCCTCCACCTGGAAGTCAGCGAACACCAGGGTGAGGGGGCCACTGCCACCAGTCACCCCGATGGTCCAGCGGCACTCGGCATCATTAGGGTAGCTCTCAGGGTAGCGAGGGCTGGTGATCTCCCCAGACAGGCCCGTCAGCTGCCCACCACAGGCATCTGCGAGGAGGTACGGGTGATGAGGATGGTGGGGAGTATGGACGGATGGATGCTCCGCCATCACCATCCCTCCCCGCTACCTTTGCGGTAGGCGGCAGCGAAACCGCGCTTAGCCACGTGTCGGTCGGAGTGGAAGATGACGGCCATGACATGCCAGGCGGAGGAGAAGGGTGGGGGGGGGCTGCGGCCGCAGAAGGTGCCCAGGAGGTTGCCCTGGTCCTGTGTGGCCCCATTATAGACCTGGAGGTAGTCATAGGCGCAGGTAGCATGGTACTCCAGCTCAAAGTGGCTGAAGGAGAGCAGGATGGAGGAGCCCTCAGCCACCACGATCAGCCACGTGCACTCCGTCTCGTAGGGGTACGGCCTCGGGAAGTTGGGGCTGGAGAAATTGCCGGAGGGTGCTGAGAGCACCCCTCCACATTTGATGCCTGGAGAACACAGAGGTGGATGTGATGTCCCCTTTCCAGCCTAGAAGGACAGAGACAGGGTGCGCAGCACCAGTTCCATCCCACCACTGGCACTACCGAAACACCAGCACCCTGCAGATGCCCATTGGGCTTGGCCACCCTTTGTCCCCAGAGGACACATGTTCCCAACCCCCCATCACCTTTCCTCCCTCCATGTAACCCACTTCTCCCCACACCATCCCCACGCTGCCCCATGGCCTGGTTGCAGCAGGGCTCAGCTGTGCCCGGGAGATTGTCCTGCCAGCAACAGCAGCACGTCCCCCTCTATTCATTGCTGCAAACAAGAAAGTAGGGACCAAGTTTCAGAGGCTCAGTGGTTCTAGGCTTCCAGGTGTCACAGCTACCCAGCCCTTCAGCTTCGTGCCTCCTGCTGCTGATGTTCTTTCCAAATAATGGTGATATTGGTGAATTCAAGCCGGGAGAAATGGGGGTGAAAGGCTCAAAGCACTCAACAGTGAGTTACACACATAGGGATCGATTTTCTAATGAAATCTTTCTACTGAGACATAGCTATTATAAAATAAGGCTGAGGAAGAGGGACGCTGCCACCTGCCCCTCAGTCTGATTAGGGTTGGGGTGAAAAGGCTGATATAGCAGGCACATACATCATGTCTGGGGGGGACACAGACCCTGCATAGCCTCCAGGGCACAAGCAAGGCTGGGTGCTCGCTGCCATCAATCTGGGCCAAGTATATTGCAAATCAATAGTCAGCCAGTGTGCACTGCTGTTCATCACACTTGCTGGTGTGGTGGCCTCCTGGCCATGGCAGGGGGTCCTGCAGATGCATGTGATGCAGCACCTCAGTAAATGGGTAAGGGGTGTGGGGGGGTGTTTCCACAAGCAGCAAAGCTGGCCAGATCTAAAATCACCCTGCTAATTGCTGGGGATAAAGTAATAAGAGGCTGGTACTAAAGGAATAATGTTATTGAGATAAATATCCAAGAGGGGAGCCTGTAGGAGGGGTAAGTAGCCACAAGGCAGGTAGATGGATGAAGGGTTGGGAACCTCAGAGTGCTCTGGGAAGCACAGGTGGGTGCAGGCAGAGGGGTTAGCAGGCAGCACCAGGAAACAGGGTGGCTGCTTGCTGCTCAGGAGCGCCTGCACCAGGGCCAAGGATGGGTTTGGATTTCTGAGAACAGCCCTGTCATTTTGGGCGAGGGGTATCGCTCATCAGCTGATCTGGCCTACCTTGTCCCCCAAATTACTGTGTTGTCTGTTAACCCTGCCTTGCATCATGTGGGTGTTTTATCCAGGTAAGGTGAGGATTTTATTACATGCACAGCAACACACACATGCACACATAAGTTCACGTATATGTGTGTGCATATACACATTTATATAGGCATGTGCAACTCCAGAAGTTAAATAACCCTTCAGCAAAGCACCTGTTCACCAAAACAGGACAACCCTTTCCTGCAGTCTTCAGTAAAATAAGCATGAAGCAGAAACTCAAGCACTCGCTGGTGTCCTGCACTTGTAGCGACTGCAGATCCCAGCTCCTTTCCCCAGGTCAAGCTGGGTGGCCCCTGCCCCAAGCGAGCCCCTGTCCCTGCACCGGCTGAGAGCTGGGACCCGCTCGCACCCCAGAGCAGGTGCAGCACCTGCAAACAGCCCTCTCCTCCCCTGGGACCACAGATGCCCATCAGCCCCAGGGTCCCCACTGGGAGCTGGGATCAGGCTCTTACCTCTGCTGGGAGCATCCCCAAGAGCCCCGCAGAGCACGGCCAGCACTGCCAGGCATCCCGCCCCTGTGCACCCCATCCTCTGGCAGGCAAATCTCCCCTCACCGGCACCCGAGCATCCTTTCAAAGCTGTCTGTCTAGGAGGAAAAAAATAAATAGAGAAATAAATAAAAAGCAGGAGGACTGTAGAATTAATAGCAGGATGAATAATTCATTGCTTGTTTGAATTAAGAGCGGCAAGGTAACTTGATCTATTCCTCCCTTCCTTCACTTGGTTTTAATGATCTGGATCAAATATCCTAAGGATTTACACTATACCAGATACCTTGTCAATACACTATATTTAGAAGAGATATTAATGTTTCAGATATGGTGTATAACGGCACTAAGTCTGGGCTGACAATATGCCCTTAAGGGGCTATGAAAATAATTTAGTTCACCAGGCAAGTCAGTGAACCAAAATGGGAATTTCAGACTTACCACGAAAAAACACCTCAGGAATTAACATGATTTATACTGCAGCATCCGCTGCACAGAGCCAACCAGTAGTAAAGGCTAAAGAAACAGCGAAAAGGATTTAAACGCCGCCGCGTCTCCACGTTGCTGCCAGGTCAGCATCCCCGCAGCGAGTGCCCGAGCTCAGCGGGATGCGCAGCCTGGGAAAGCAGCAGTCACCAGCACTAAAGATCGCAAATCCTGCCTCCCCTGAGGAAGATTAGAGATGAATTGTGACTCTCAGGCAAAAACCATCGATTATTACAGAACCTGCTAAGGCCTTGGAGAATTACCATGTTCTTTCATGTTGGTTCATGCTCCTTCTTGCCCAGGCTCTTGGATGCACTCAGCTGAAGGTAATCAAGCCCTTGCATTTGGTGAGAAAGGTGTGCTCTTCATGCTGCGCCATGTCAGCTGGAGACATCCCAAACCCAGCAGATTTCAGTTTCTTCCCTCCCACCCAGGAGAGAAAAGACCTTCTTGCTGCCAACGTGCACACCCAGATGAATGCCAGGAAACAAAAGCCCACACGGGTGTCCTGGTGTGAGGGACCTGGGCTTTTTTAAGGCACCTTCAAAGCTGCAGGGAAAGAAGTAGCAAGTATCTGTAAATCTCAGGCAGGGAGACAAGTTGTCTTTATTAATTAAACAATCAGGATCAATGCCCAAGACATTTCCTGTAGATTAATGATGGGCTGGGAGGAGCTGATGGCCTGAGGTGCAGCTAAGGACCATTAACGTCAACTGGTCATGAATCCCCAGGAAATGCTCCATGCCAAGCTCATTAAATGCCTGCATATATTTCTGGGTAACAATAACAACAATAATATTTGTACAGGCTCTCTCCTCACTGCCCAGCCTTGCTGGAGCTACACTGAGGGCTGGTGGAAGCATTGGGGCATCCCAGTCAGGAGTCCAGCTGAAGTGGGGGACATCAGGGTGCCTGTCCTGGGGTGTTGGGCATTCCACCACCCCAGTAGCACCAGGAGTAAGTGCACATTAGAGTGAGGAGATGCCAGGCAGCTGTCCCTGTCCCCAGGCACTGTGCAAAGCTCCTGCTCCAGTGCAGGCTCTGGGAGACGGTTGAGATGCTGATGCATCTCCTACAGACCTCCCAGGGTCACTGCAGAGCTTAATTAGCCACTGCCCTGATGCGGTTGGAGAGGAGGTCTGTCCCTGTGCCTTGTATACCACATGCAGGGCCAGAGTCCACAGCCAAGAGGCAGGAGAGCTCTGGCCCATGGCCCGTGTTGCAGGGGCCTCTCCTGGATATTTCCATAACCACAGCTCCAGCTCAGCCAGGAGAGCTCAGCCCTCCTGGCCACCATCCCCCGGCCTTGGGGACAACATGCTGCACCACTTCGTTGTTGCTACACATTCACCCTCTCTGCATCCATCTCCAGCAACACCCACCATCCTCCAAGCCCTTCCACTGCCAGCCTCAGCACTAAGGCACATCCCAGCATGGAGCCAGTGTCAGAGACACAGTACCTACGTGGTGGCTCTTCTTCATCCCTCCAGCTGCGCTCTGCAGTCCTGCTTTGTGCCGCGTGTCAGCAATACCCCCAGGAGACAGGGGGCTGGGGCTGTGCAGTACAGCAGCTGTGTCCCTCTCCCAGGAGACCCCATCCATCAACCGCTGGCACATTCACTTTTCTCCTGACCTGGGGTGGCCATCCCTGGCAGAGACCAAGCCCAGGCAATGCTGCTGGGCAGCAGCAAAGCCAGGGAGGAGGGTGGAGAGGGGCAGGAGAAGGATGAGATGCGGCATGGAGTGGGCAGAGGAGCCAGGCAGGTCCTTCCACACTGAGGTCTGGCTGGGGGTGCTCTGTCTTCGAGGTGTGCTGTATCAGGGCTGCCTCTATTCCTCTGTGAACAAATTTATAAATCATGAGCAAAAAAGGCATTTGATTCATTTAAATAGAAAGGATGTGATCAGGACTGTGAGACTTCAGAGAAGATCAAAGGTTTAAACATGGTCCCCAGGAGAAACGGGAATTATTTAGGCAGGAAATAATGAGATGAAATTAAGAAGGCATTTAGTTTGCACATGAAGATGAAGAAAGGAAGCAAAGCCCCTTTCCCCAGCACAGCGCTGTGTGGATAACGAGGGCTTCCCAGGGGGTGACCATCGCACCGGAGCACCCCACTGGCCCCCACCCCAGCAGAGAAGCAGGGTGCCAGCAGCCCCACCACCTCCAGCCCCAGAGCATCACCATTTCCCTATAAATCTACCACCGCAGGGTAGACCCCAGAGCCTTTCCACCCCAGGTCCTTGCCTTTGCAGGAGCCTCACACAAGCCTCTGAAAGCGGCTGATGGGTTGGGAAGTGGAGACTCAATGCGAGATCCAGCCTGAGAAATGACAAAGGGGGAAGGGAGAGAAGGGCAGAAAACAGAAAACAAAGTGCCCATGGGCAGTTTAAAGGCCCCTTCTGAGCCCATACTTCCAAGGACATGGTCTCCCGCACAGAGAATATCTCACAGAGACCCTCCAACCGCTTGCATCACCTCCTCCCGCTCTGCCCGCCGCCGCAGGATTGCAACCCGCAGCACTCACAGCTTGCTCCGTCTCTCACCACCCTCCCTCTCAGCCGCGAACAAAGACGAGAGGCTTCGCGGCAGAACGGCCGGACCAGCTGGGTAGGGTTTAACCAGCGTGGGCCATATGTGCTGAAATACCCAGACATATTGGGGTTGCGTTTAAAGGAACAGTCCCGGCTTTTTGCGCATAAAGTCGTCGCTTTTTTCGAAGCGAGCATCAAGTTTCACTTCAGGCCTCTGTAAAAATCTCAAAAAGGCAGAATATTTAAAGCAAGGGGTATATAAGTAACGTTTTCAGAGTGTGTAATATCAGAGGAAAAAAAATTCTCCACGTTCCTAGCTACAGATAAAGTAGAGAGAGTGACCAGAGAAAGCAACTAATTATCAGCCCTGGGCTGTGCAGAAGCATCTCTGCTACACCAGTGGTTGACCGCAGCTGAAACATGGTTTGGATGGGAGGTGAGAGCATTTATTAGAACTACCATGGACAACTTCCCTGGATCTCTCTGCATTAAAAGCCAGAACCCTATTTTGGGTTAGGAAGATCATTTTCTTGTCAGCCCTTGCTCTGATGAAAGTAACATACAAGCTGCAGTTACATGGGATTAATTCCAGGCATTTGGTAACGGAAGACAAATCTCACTGATGTGAAAGGAACCTGCGCTTCCTTCCAACATGTAAACCAGCCATCACTTTAGTTTGCACTATTTTGAGTAATTTCAAAGTACATCTCTTTTGTGCATGGAGTACAATTTGATACAGGTTAAAAAAAAAAAAAAAAGAGACAAAAACATCATCTGTCACAGCCTGGAAAACCCCAAAACAGGATGAACTGGGAATGAATAGGAAAACACAAAGGTGTGCAGAAAGGCTGTTATCTCCTGGTGTAATTAGTAAACACCATGGTCTAAGAAGGTAAAAGAGTAGACAGCAGGTATCTCGGAGGAAAGGCAGCAGCATCCTGGACTGAAAGAGCAGAAAAGGGTTGAGGCACCCAGGCTGGGTGCTGTGCTGGGCAGCCCTGGGGCTGTCACCTCCCAGGGCAGACCCTCAGCTCTGTCCCCTGTCCTACAGGGGAGCAGCCCATGATGCTTTCACTCCTCAGGTGGTGTTCTCCTGGCTTACGGCACTCCTTGGGCACCTGTGAGAGTCCTGTGACAAAAAGGAACTGTTGTTTCTTTGAAAAGAAGTTCAATTTAATGAACTAGAGTTATTATACAACACTTAGGGGACATGGAAAGCAAACAATCATCTGCCCTGACAGCAGCTACAACCCAGATGCTTTCCCACACAGAATTTAAGGACGTGTTCTTTCTCTCCCCTGGCAACATTTCAACAGTTGAGGATCAGGGTGGGCAGGAGGGCAGCCTGCCTAAGACCTCACAGAATTCCACCCCCATGTACAGCCTTTTCCCTACATGGCTGGAAAGGTTCTTTCCAGAGATCGGTACCATCTCCTCTGGATTAGTGTCTGACAGGGCAACTGGGGCATGGAAAGGCTGAAGTGACTCGTCTGGCACCACCCAGTCACATAATGACACAACCGAAATGAACCCCACAGACTCCAGAGTGCCAGGCCAGCACTCTGCTGTTCCCTTGGCCAGGCAGTCTTCTCCCTGAGGATTAAATCCCTCCTCTGGATATCTCACAGGACACAATACCACTGCAGACTAAGGGACTGCAAAGCAAGTCACTTGTCTTTGTATCACAGCAGACCTGTGTGCTTGGATGCTTTTTAGTACCCTTAGGAGATCTGCCTCTTGAAATTGCATGTAAAGACTCCCATTAACATCAACATGCTGTTCCCTGAAATGTGGGTGATTGTAGCAACCACTCCAGAATGGCACCTAATCCTTTAAACACACTCAAGAGTGAGAATCATACTGGAGACAAATATTTGATCCAAAGGCCTATGAAAGTATATGCACAAGGAACTCAGTCTATTGAGATGACTGATTTTGAGCAATGTTTGTGGAAAAACAAGGATGTCCAAGGCTCAGCTTAGGTTCCTCAGGTCAGGAATATCCTGCTAAAAGACAAAACAGGAATCTTCTTTGATTCCTGCAGCTTTCAAATATCTACTCATATCTTCATTGAATGTAGAAGAGCCACAGATTAATACAAATGGCTTTCTTCGACAGGAATTTACTATAGTCTTCATCAAATCTTCATTTAGACGACCAATGTATGTGTTTTCCTGATAGCTCCAAGGAAGTTTTTCCAGTGAAGTTTCCTGAAAAGGCAAAAGGTTTGCAATGAACCACGTTAGAAAGGACAACGGATTGTTCAATGTCGAACTTCCCTCCTCCCCCCAGGGTACCTCACCGGACATTTTTCACCCTTGTGACTCCATCTGGGTAGAACTGATCCTTCCCAAGACCCCTATTTCTCTTCCAAAGCCCAGATCAAATCTCTCCCTGCCACAGGACCTGGCCACTCAGAGGGGACTGAACAAAACCAGGGCGGAACGATCACTAATAAATACTGCAGAACCTTCTCCAGTGAGAACCACTTCCCAGTGCACCTTTCCTACTCTTAAGTCCCAAGTCTACTCCTCTCTATTGCCTCTCCCATTCCCAAGTCTCTTTCACTCTCCTCAACCAAAACTGAAAGAAGCCAGCCCAGCTCCAAAAACAGCTCTGATCCCATGAGAAATGTTACATCCCACAGTGCTAGATCCAGCAGGGACTCCCCTACTGCTATTAATTAGAAGTCGAAGGTGCTCAGATGGTGACAGGCAGTAGAGCGAAGTAGTGAGACAGACAGATATTTAATCGTAAAAGAGAGGATGCACAAGTCAGTGTTGGACTGTAACAAATGTGCAAAGAGAAGAAAGGGAGAGATGTACACATGGGACAGACAGTGTTGACAGGGGCCAGGTGGGTTTCTTGCCCTTCACTGATTGAATTTCAGGATCTCCTCAAGCTCTGGAGACAGCAATGTCCTGAAAAGGATATTTAAGCTACATCACCAAAGAAAAATCACTGGTTACACTCCTATAAAGTAGCTGAGAGGGTGCCTAAGTGTCACATACTTTTCTCTGTACCCAGCCTCAACCTGCCGAGGCCACATCTGGAACATAATGGATGAGGCTGATCCACCATGAGAAATACAAGAAAATGATTCATCTGAGAAACGAAAAAAATGCAGTGGGATTCCCTTAGCATAAATAATTCTTTCTATATCCTCCCTGCAATGAATCCTCATTTCTGAGGGAAATAATTTTCAGCCACCAAATCCACACAGAACACAGGCAAATGGGACCAAATGGAAATGAAAAAGACTGCTCAAAACGTAAGATCACTGAGAGGAATGCCCTCATCCCATGGATTTGGCAGAAAAAGTAATTTTGCAGAAGGAGAAACAACTTTAAGAAGTTTAAAAATGTAAAAATGAGTCAGCTGGGAAAAATAATTGCTGGGAAGTCGGTGCTAATGTACTTGAAGAAGAGAGCTCTAGCCACAAGCAGTGAATGGAAGATAAGCACAGATTAAGGCACTGGTATTAAGAAAGAAAAAACAGTTCATTTGCTGTGAGTCTCCCAGAGTCAAGTTTTCTTTGTAGAAATGTTTAGGTGCCGCAACAAGTGCCCAAACTTGGGGCGAATGATCAACACTGACTATGAATCAGTGGGTCAAGCCCAACAGAACAGGTAGCAAGGAGGTAAAAAGGGACAAGCAGCAACACTCACTTCCCCAAAATTCCCCAAATTGGTAGCAGTGTGAGAACATAAAACACATTCAAGAACAGCAGCTACTGCATCACAAAATACCCTTGATGACTGGGAAAGAATCAAGATCACGCTGATGGAAAAGCACATGAGACAGAGGCTCATCCAGCACACAGCACCCTCCAAAACTTGTTCCACATCCATTTATTTACCTGGCTTAGGACATAAAATATTCTGATGTTCCAATATCGAGCCAGATCCTGGAGAAGAGATTTCAAATAAATTTTGTCAAAGATACGGAAGCAGCCAACAAGAGTTACAAAGGTTTCATCCTCTTCATCATCTGTTATGGACTGGAGGATGGGAAGCATCGGTGCGAGGCCGGTACCAGATGCCAGCATGAGGAGTTCTCCATGCTAACAACAAAACAGAGAATTTGGAATGAGCTGTGGTGACAGGAAACAGATGTGCTCACGGTCAGTTCCTCCTTGCTGCCACACTGGTAAAGGGTCCCCTGAGAGAGGACATGTCAGATGGTCACGAACTGGTAAATTCAAATCTCAGAATGTATTTTTCTGCAAAGGATTACAGATAGCACTTTCAGAGTTTATATATCAAATCTAATGAAACTGGATTTTACCCAAATATAATGATTTATCCTAACTTTAGCCTTGATTTCAGTTAATTTATATTTCAGTTTCAATTCTGTGGTACACTGTGTGTTGTTTTCCCACTGGAAATTATCCCTGTGTTTACCTCACATGCTACAAAGTACCACCCTGAATGCTCTCTGGAGGAAATGGTTTCTTTTCCATTCGTATCTTCCTGGCGCGTTACCTCACTTTTCTCAAAGAGCTACCAGCAGCCCATCATGCTTCCTGCCTGCAAGGGGGGACATTCACTCTGCTCACAATAGAGATGTCCAGGCAGTAAGGTGCGGTGTGTAGGGGACTGAACATTCCCAGCACTTTCTCCAGCTGCCAGACAGTACTCCAGTGCCACAACTCGGATTTAAGCCCCTATTAAGCCCTCAGAGGCTGTTCACGCTCCATTTTAACTGGGCAGTTTATTGTGAATGGATCTGATCAGCCCAAATCTGAGTCCTATTTTGTTGGCAGCAAATGATGATAAAGGAAGATTTTACTATGAAACTAATATTTGAGACCTCTGTTGTAATAAACAGTCCTTCTATAGCAAGTTGTTTTAAAGATTGCCCAGGTGCTTTGCAAACTGCATGTGCACAGATCACCCAAACAGCCCCTGAACGCAGCTACTTGTAGGAATGACTGCTACGTTCTGTCCCAAATTATCTGGAAGCTTTTAAGAACAGAATGGAACAGTAGCCTAAAACAGCAGGGAGAGCATTCCAGGGAACAGAACACAATTGCTCTGCACAGAGCTTGGCCACTGGGATTTTACAGCCTTATTTTTGTTAGGGGGAAAAAAAAAAAAACACAACACAAAAACAAAAACAAAAAAAAAAACCAAACCAAAACAAAAACAAAACACAAAAAGAAGGCCTTGGGATCTTAATGACAAGTGTTTCAATTTTGCTCCTCATTTGAAAGGTCAGAATTAAGTAATCAAATTAGTATGTGTGAGAAGCCTTCCCCTGACATAGGATCTGCCTTTCTTTGCAGCCAGCCTGGTATCAGCGGGTGGGATCAAGGTTTGCAGAGTAGTTGGGTGACATGACACCTCACTAGAGCTGATACAGTTCAGGGAATACCCGCGAGAGAAAAAGATCAACACCTCCCCTTCACTTGTGCTTGTCACAAAACAACAATGTGGTTCAAACAAGGCAAAAACCAGCCACACTCAGTGGGGGCAAAGTTAAGCTGCTCTTGTTACATACATGAGGAACTTCTAATGCAAGCAATGAACAAAGAGTCTTGCTGGTATTTTCCAGTCTCCCATCCACCTCCCTCTCTTCCTTCTTAAATATTCTGCAGTTCAATAAGGTGTACTTTCTCCAATTGACGGCTAAGACTGCAACATTGTACAGTAACCCAGGAAGTCCCTAAAATAATAATGAAAATGGTAATCAAATCGATGTCTTCCCTTTAGAATATTAAACAAAGCTGGCTGCCACAACCCGAAACATCCTCCACCTCTCAGGGAACAAACCTTATTAGGTTGATATGGGAACCCTCCGAATGGCCCACGCCAAAAGACTGTGTCTCCTTTTTTCCACGTTTTTATGTATTGTGACATTAGCCCAGCTTCATAGCACTAATAAAGAAAACATTGCACAAAAGAAAAGAATAATTATACTCTGTTGGAAAGTTTCCCAGCTTAAAGTCAATTATAAACTTCTCTACATTTAAACAAAAAGGGAGTAAAAAAAAAAAATACAACCACCAACATCTCATGTGTTTCAAAAGAAAGATCATTCTATTTGAAAAATAACTCAAAGTTATTTTTCAAAACAAAAACATTTAAATTAAATCATATTGGATCCATTCCAGCTTGACTATAATGTAAAAACAACCCACTCTCATGCAGTCTGAATTTCCAAAACTGGAAAAAGCTTATCAGAGTTCTTGCTTACAAAGCACACAGAGAAGGCTGTCTTGAATGCAAAGCACAGTCCAAGCCTTCACACATTCTCCAAATCTCAGGGTATGGGGTCTGGAAACACCCTCTGGGTACCACTAGTTCTATAAACACTGCGCAGCTCTGGTTTTATTTCAGTCTCTCAGATGCTGTGTTGACACAATTAGCGACCCAAAGTCAGGTTTCTCATTTATAAACCTCTTGTTTTCAGAAAAGATCATATGGATGCTGAGGGATGCCTTCACATTAAAAAAAAGTTAACATGAGCCTCATGGAAGAAAAACATTAGCAAAAAAATGCCTTATTTTCTTCCAAGCACACAGAATATCATCTAGGCTTTTTCCTGCAGGAAGGCTAACCTCAGTCATGGCTGATGAGAAAGGGTGGGTGCTTGCTAGAAACACAGAAGGAAAGGCTGGAAAAGGAAGGGCTCATCCCAGTAGTCTTGTTGCTGTGTGCTAGATGTATATCCCATATGTATGATCACTTTACTAGTTAATGAGAACAAACATGAGTAAAAGAACGGCCGCAGTCTACAGGATCTGGCCACAGAACAAGGGCTGCTCCCAACAGCAAGAGCAGATAAGCCCAACAGCTACAGCAGAGAATCAGCGTCACATGAGGCAGCGCCACTGATAAGCCCAAGGAAGAGCAACACAACCAGAGGTCGAAAGATGAGATGTGATATAAGCCTTCGAAGACACCAGCCCCCACAAAACCAGATTATTTTGGGGTATTTTCTGCATGCGCATAGAACAGAAGCCCAGCTCCACACCCCAGTGCCTTGGCTGGCCATCAAGCTGCACTGCAGGCAAACAAAGTTTGTGAATCACAAAGAGACCAAGAAAAAGTGAGCGTGCTTTTGTGCTTGCAAGCAGAGTGAGTTAATAAAGAACACAGATGCTCCTCCCCTCCTAACAACCTCACTTAAAGAAGATACCTGAAGTATTAAGAACTATTAGCACCAGTTGTTACATTCAAAAGGTAAATGCATAATGTATGGACATCCAGGCTCTGAATTACCATCGAAAACATTTTATGTTCAGAGGGCTCTGGGCAAGTACCAGGTCTCATGCAGAGGATGTGCAGTTGTGTCAAAGCAGCAGTATTTTATATCTGCTTTCTTCAAACATATATGGAAACCCAAGGCAAGAGCAGAAAAGTCAGCCCCACTTATCTCCTATTCCAAATGAAGCATGGTAAAGAAAACTAAAGCAACCCTTCTTTCACCAGATTTATTTTCAAAAATTGAAGTGAAAAGTGACTGAGTGGGTTTTAAATTATTTTTTTTTTCTAAATAAAAAGAAAAAAATACTTATCTCCTGGGGGAAAACTTCTACACCCAGTTTTACATGGAGAGAAACCCTAACATTATAAAATCACTCAAAAAGAGGGTTATGCTCTCTAAATGGCAACTCCCTCACTCTTAACTGTAGTATCACAAGTACAATGCTGTAATAACAGGAGACAGAAGGGTTTGAACAGTGCTTGGATTGCATAGTAATAATAATAATAATATAGTACTTCCCAAAATTGCCTGAATAGTGTGAAATATACCACAACCTACAGAGTGAGTTATAAAAATGGCTGCTTTGCACTGGGTGTTACCAACCTCTTTTGTCACTGCCAGAGAATAACTATAGCTCCCTTTGGGATGAAAGGTTCTATATAAAGGAAAGGTATCATTACAATCATTACTATTATTATTGAAATGCAAAACCAGTGAGCAATAAGCAAGTATACATGAAATTTCAGTCATTCTGTGAACATATCCTATTAAAGCAGCTCAAATGCAACATTTTTCTCCCCTACCACACACCAATTGCCACAAGACTGGTGAAATGACCCTCCCACGGCTGTCCTATAGAAGCTGTACACTTCTCTAAAGAACAGTGTTTGCGTTTGAATGTACAATAAACTCCCAAAATATGAAATCCTGGAAGACAGGCAGAGGACAAGTGGTCCCTCTCTGCAGGGCATCTGGGACACCCAGCACTTGGAATTTCACACCTCTACTGAAGTCTGTGTCTGCCCTGAGGAATCACTAGTGACATACAAATGCAGTCTCAGAAAAATTCTCTTCAATATGATATTCTCCACACAAAGTAACCACTCCCAAAGGCCCTTCAAACTTTTTTCAGACAGATTTCCATCCAAATTCTCCCATCTAATCCTTTTGAACTGAATTGGCGTTTTGTCATGGTCTCCAGAAGGGCCAGGACACTTGTCCAAAATTCAGCTCTGCCACTCCATCCACCCCAACGACTGCAGCCTGTGCCAGTGGGCCACCTCTCTGCCCTGTGGGTCACCAGGAACCTCTCAGACTGCAGGCAGCTCCCAAGCCCTGCCTGCAAACCAGAAACAGCTGCCTGCTCTCTGTCTACATTTTTCACCAAAACGAAGAATTTTTCTCAGGAGCATTCTTAAAGCAAAGTACAGAGGGTAGGATAAGGGTTGGGCAAAGACTTCCCAAAATCGGTGGTTCAACTGGGCACAATTTCCAAGACAAACTGAAAAGGCAAAATGAAATAGGGGAAGCGGAACAGGCTCCTTCCATACTGTTGATGACAGGGCCCCTCAAGAGGTTCCCCCAAGTGATTAGCAGAGTTTATGCTGCAAAGCACTTGTTTGTGTGTCACCTTCTTCTGTTTGCAATTTTGTGGGAAAAACTGCAATTTTTATCAGCAAAGCACAACTACTTCAAAACAACACCAGAACAGTCCATGAGGGATTTGAGTGTCTCACCTGAAGTGCTGACAGCATGCTGGGTTTCTAAAGAAAACAGTCCCTGGCACCTTAGATTCTAATCCATATTGTCAAGGCTTACTTACTTTAATTAAAACTTCAAAGTAACCTTCTGCATTCCCTGGGCTAATCGGAGTGTAGGCTCGCTGGACCTCCAAACCATTCACCACTCCTCTGAGGAGAGAAATACAGGAACCCACTGTGACTTAGGTCATTGACTGGTATTACCAAACTTCTGCAGTTCTCTGGGGAGAGGAGGGAGGCAGCAGGTTCTCTTCCCAATGGCCCAGATTGTGCACAGATGCAACACGTTTCTCTTCCAGAGGTAAAAATCCATGGAAAAAAATAGTGGCTAAATGTACCTTTTGTCCTCCCAGTGGTGGTCCCAGCTGTACTACATATTCGGGTCATGGGCACATCCTTGAAGGGTGTTTGAGCTGTGAGAAATGGCCAAACATGCAAGAGTCATGAAGGAGAGAGAAAATGCTTTCATGAGGGTCTGGAGCACAAGTCTTATGAGGAGCAGCTGAGGGAACTGGGGATGTACAGCCCACAGAAAAGGAGGCTGAGGGGAGACCTTATCCCTGTCTACAACTACCTGAAAGGAGGTTGTAGGACGGAGAGTGTTGGTCTCTTCTCACAAGAAACAGGCAATAGGACAAGAGGAAATGGTCTCTAGTTGCACCAGGGGAGGTTTAGATTGGATATTAGGAAAATTTCTTCCTGGAAAGGGTTGTCAGGCATTGGAACAGGCTGCCCAGGGCAGTGATGGAGTCACCATCCCTGGAGGGGTTTAAAAGATGCAGAGATGAGGTTCTTAGGGACATGGTTTACTGACAGTGTTGGGTTAATGGTTGCACTCTGATCTTGAGAGTCTTTTCCATCCAAAATTTTTCTATGTAAGTTTGCCGTCACTTTTTGGGTTGGGGTCTACCTTCCTTTCTGTGTTCAGACAGCATCTGGTAATTAAATAATAAAGACAGGGCACAGCCTTTACCTGAGGTTTTGTCAATATGCACTGTGTTTTCCTGTAAGTCTTCTCTTTCCACAGAATATATCCACCCCACTCTTTACTACTGACTACAGTAACTGATTGAAGTGACTGAACCTTCTCCTCTGCTGCATTATGAGAGGGCTGAAGGGAGAAGCATGTACTTTCAGCAGCCAGCCAGCTGTACGCATCAGCTGTTAAGGTACAAATAACGTCAACAGATACAGATCAATGGCATCATAACACGACTTTTTCTATCTGGCAATGATCACCACAGATGGCTGAGAGAGACAAACTTTTCCCAAGTGGCTCCTTTCTGGCAAGCAATAAACCACACAGGAGGGTTGTTTTGCAATAAATCAGTCAGAGAGTGCCTGGACACTGGGGGGGGAAAACCTAGGTGCTGAGTTACCCCAAGATACATGGCCTAAAATACTGAGCTCTGGGGTAAACACAGCTCATTGTCTTCACCCTAACACACCTGAGGGACAGGATGACATCCAGAGGGACCTGGACAAGTTCAAGAATCAGGCCTCATGAGGTTCAACATGGCCAAGTGTAAAGTCCTGCACCTGGATCAGGGTAACCCCCGGTATCAATCCAGGCTGGCGATGAAGGGATGGAGAGCAACCCCACGGAAAAGGACGTGAGGGTAATGAGGGATGAAAGACTAGACATGACCAACAACGTGCACTTGCAGCCCAGAAGGCCAATTGTATCTTGGGCTGCATCAGAAGGAGCGTGGGCAGCAGGTGTAGAGGGGTGATCCTGCCACTCTGCTCTGAGACCTCACCTGGAGTTCCGTGTCCAGCTCTGGAGCCCTTAGCAGAGGACAGACGTGGACCTGTTGGAGAGGGGTCAGAGGAGTCCCAGAAATTATCAGAGGGCTGGAACAGCTCTACTGTGAGGACAGGTTGAGAGAGCTGGGTTTGTTCAGCCTGGGGAAGAAAAGGCTCTGGGGAGACACTATTGCAGCCTTTCTGTACTTAAAAGGAGCATAGAAGAAACACGGGGAGAGACTTTTTAGAAGGGCGAGTTAAATCAGGACAAGGGGTGCTGGTTTTAAACTAAAGGAGGGGAGATTCAAGCCAGACACGAGGAAGAAATTTTTTACAATGAGGATGGTAAAACAGTGGCCCAGGTTGCCCAAAGAGGTGGTGGATGCCCCATACCTGGAGACATCCCAGGCCAGGCTGGACAGGGCTCTGAGCAACCTGAGCTGGGTGAAGATGTCCCTGCTCATGGCAGGGGTGGCACTGGATGAGCTGTGGAGGTCCCTTCCAACACAAACCATTCCGTGATTCTATGAAATTATCTGTTGTCACGTCTTCTCTTTGACTCTTTCTTTCTGCAAACGGATTCTCTTAATCACACTTAGTTCTTTCTGACCCACCAATGCAAGGATAATGCTGAAGAAAAATACAGCTTTGGAATGGCTTTTACCATAAAATTATTAGAGCTAATGAGCTCACAAGTTCTTTCATCTGTGTCATTCTGGAGGTATAGAAATTATGATTTGCCTGGTATGAAGCCTTTGTCTATTGACAAAAAGCTACATATTAGGTTACATAATGCAGACTGTTTAACTAGCTCAGAGAATAATACCTTAACACGATATGTTGTCCTAAACTCAATCGCAGGCTGCTATTTCCCGGTAATTCAAATTTGTACTGGTAGGTGTCCTCTGTTAGCTGCTCCACCGAGCTTATGTTGAATGCAGTAAATGTATCTGGATTCAGTTCTGAATTATTGCTCTGCAAGAACAACAATAAATAATTACTTGGTTAGATGGTGTCTTTTATTACTTCATTTTTCCTTGGAAGCAAACGTGTGTGCTAATTTAGTGCTGTAGATACTCAGGACTCCAGAAGAACACGTATTAAATGCTGGGGCCCAGCGCAAATTTCAGCTCTCTGCTGATTCATTATCATGTTCTACAGCATGCACTTTGGGATCTTGCATTTTCCCCTCCTTCCCCCTGTTTTTAAATTACATTTTTACACCTTACAGCAAGGTCATTGTATTATGACTCACTGCAATAATTTTCTCTGGAAATAAACAGAAATAATACTGCTAAAAGAGCTGAGTACAGCTTTAGGGGCAACTTTGAAACCTGTTGATGACCTCTGCAAACAGGAAATATTGTTCGCTATTTCAACGCTGATCATTTTTGCTTGACCCAGCATATTTAATCTTATGTAAAAGGGCCCTGTCAAGCTTAAAATTATGCTCTGAAGACAACTAACTCCACCACAGACAATACAGTTTTTTTCATCCTCAAAGCACAAGTCTAAAAGAATCAGGAAAATACAAAAGAGGTCAGGGAAATGGAGCTTCTCCAAGGAATCTGGCAGCAGAGAAAATTGTGATGTTTTGTACCTTTCACCTATTTCCGCTTCCCAGAGAGGCTGGCCCTGGCTGCCAGGGTACCCCAGCAAGGAGGAGCTGCAGAGCCAGGGCTGAAACTCAACACCAGGGACACTTGGAAAATCACATTACAGCAGGCAGAGAGAGCGGGCAAGGGGGAGGGTGGCTGTGAACACAGAGTGTGGGGGGCCTCTACAGCCTTCTCTTAAGGCACTGCTTCAATCTACTGCTGCATCCCTGACCCGTCACCAAAACTCCACATGCTAACATGCACAATCAAAGCTCCAGGATGTGATAAAGAGAAATTGACCTGCTCCTTTTTTTCCATGAGGAAGCTTTTGTCTTGCTTTGCTTTGGCCCTTTCCCATTGTGCAAGCTCCTTCTCGTACACATCATAGATGCAGGGTTTGCAGCCGCTGCCACAGCACTGGGATGGAGAAGGTTCCTGGGGTTTGAGAGCCAGCCAGTCATCCTCATTTCCACTCATTGTCTGCAAAACACAAGCCCTGCATCAAAAACAGCACGGTGAAGAGCAGCACACGCTCATCACTGGAGCATTATTTGGAAAAGGACTGTGAAACCTCTCTCGAGAACCTTGCACGTGTATCTCAAGGGACTCAGAAAACTGAAAACCTGCGAGCCAATCTGGCGGTTGCAACACTCCATTTTTGTTCAACTGTTTGCTGGTTCTGCCTTGTCTGGTGCAGAAACACCAGGCTGCCCAGACAGAGCTGCCTCAGTAGCTACAGCACACCCTCACTCCTGCAATGATTTCTAACCAAAGAGCAGCCTGGTCACCTAGAACAGAAACACCTTAAAAATCCGTAGCTTGGTCCGCGAGAACAGATAATGAACCCCAACCACCATGGCCTGCCCAAGCGCTGCTTTAAAAGCAGGGGAAAAAGCATCAAGCTGGAAGTGGGGCTTGGAGCCAAGAGAGGGGAGGTGAACACAGTGCGGGCACAGTTAGTTTGTTTATGAGCAGGTTTGAGTTTGGCTTTAAATGCAGACACATAGAAATGGGCTAGAACCACCAGCATTGTCACTTTTATCCCTCTGCACCACCCTGGCTCCAGAGATGGGCTCAAACCCCCATCAGGACGCTGATCTCTCAGGGACTCCACTACTTTTACACAAGTTAACTTAGTGCTGTTCCCAACGCATTTGTATCTGTAGCATTTAAACAAAAGGAGGTCCAGAGGAAATTACAGAGCCACAGGTGATGACACTTCAGAAGAGAACAGTTAGCACTTAGACCAGTTTCATTTTCAAGGTGAATTAATTAGTCAGCCTTCACCTCTGCAACACAAACACTGTTATCCTGATGTTACAGGGGGAGAAGAGGGAACGAAAAGGTGAGCGGTCCTGCTCCTCAAAGCATCCGCAGCTCCCGAGGGCTGCGAGAGAAGGAGCCCGGACCCCCGGGCTCGGGGCTGACCATATTCAGAGTTCCGAGCACTTACTGTGCGTGCCCAGGGGCTCAGGCAGCCCAGTCACCCCGCTCAGCGTGGAGCAGCTCCTGGGACTCGGTCCTTTGCCCGGCTCCGCACAGCGGCTCCGCACAGCGGCTCCGCAGGCCCCGGCAGCCCCCGCCCGCCAAGAGCCGGTCTCGCAACTGGCTCACCCCGGGAGCAGAGAGGAGGTGCCTTCCCTCACCCACCTCCTGACTCACCGACATGACACCCACCGCTCGCCACCACCTCCAAGCAATTTATCGACTCTCCCTTATCCCCGGTGCCTAGCGCTATTGGCTGCTACCGCCGTCAGTCAGCGCAGGGGGGAATGGGGGGCGTGAGCCCGCCCGCCGCGCTCCCGCCGGGCCGCGCGCGCCAAGATGGCGGCGGCGGGGCCGATGGCGCTGGGGCGGGCGGGGGCGGCGACGCGGGGCCACGGCCTCGGCCTCGGCCTCGGCCTCACCCTCACTCTTACCCGCGGCATCCTCACCCGCCCGGGGCCGCCTCGTCCCCGCGGGCCGCTGCCGCGCACGCCATGGACCACCCGCGGGCCGCCGCCGGAGGTGCTGGCCCGGGCGGTGGAGCGGCGGCCGGTGCGGGAGCAGGTGGAGCTGGACACCATCACCTACGCCGGGCGGCAGCACTTCCTGCCCGGCCTGGCCCACCCGCGCTTCCCGCCCTGGGAGCGCGGCTGGCGGGACCCGTGGCACTCGCCGGGCCCGCGGTACGAGGAGATGCCGCTGCACAAGGAGCGCGGCTGCTTCGTCTGCCACCAGCGCGTCCGCATGCTGGAAGGTACCGCCGGAACACGGGGCTTCCGCCTCAGTCTGAGGAGACGCCTCTGTACCATGGGGGTGACAGAGCCCTGGGACAGGCTGTCCAGAGAGGTTGTGGAGTCTCCTTCTCTGGAGACATTCAGAACCCCCCTGGACGTGATCCTGTGCAATCTGCTCTGGTGAACCTGCTTTAGCAGGTGGGTTGGGCTAGATGATCTCCAGAGCTCCCTTCCAACACCAGACAGTCTGTGATTCTGTGGAGGTACCGGTGTGCAACCCCTGCCCCTCCTCAGCCACCCTGCGGTACCCCCAGCGCTGCCCTGCACTGCGCAGCATCTTCAAGCACTTGCCCTTCACCGCCAGCCAAGGCTTCTCACATAGTGTATAAAAACATGGAGCCCACCCGCCTCATGAACCAACTTATTGTGCTGTCAGCCTGCCCAACAACCTCAAAAATACGTGTTCTTGTTTCCTGTTTCAAGGAGTTCGGCAAGCGCAGTGGCTCACCAAGACAAAACTGGTGGAAGGTTTACCCGCGTCGGTGCTCAGCATCATTGACAACCCGGCTCACCGGCTGGAGGAGCACGAGAAGAGGGTGGAGCAGGCTATCTCACATGCACGACTCTGGGACACAAGAGAACCTGCTCCCAGGAGAGAACATTATTGGTGAGTCTTAGGTCATAGGGAGGATCGCCTGTGTTGTTACAGCTTCTGCATAACCTGGTCATCAAGGAGGTTACTTAAGATCCAGAGTTGGGCAAAGAAAATACATACATAGGTCTGTTGTTGAGAGATTCACTTGCTGTGCAAAACAGTTAGACCCTTTGTATCAGGTTGTCAACTTGTAATATAAACCAAACAGCAGCAACCAAAACAAAGCACAGTTCTAAATATTGACAGTAGCACCAATGTAAACACATCATCTACATTAAAGCTTCTTCTGGCCCGGGTTTGTGTTTCAACCTGAGATCTTGCTGATGCAGAATGTCACTTTTTTAAGCAACTAATGGTAAGCATTACCTCTGCCAACTTGCAACAGGACTGGCGTGTGGGTTATTAATCCAACATCTGTGTTAACTGTTTGGAAATGTTGTGCTATTATATGTTTTATGTGTAGTAACGTAACAGTATTCATGACCCAGAACCATCTGCATCCCATTATGATAACATTTTTTATGTAACTTTTTTTTTCCTCCATCTAAAGCCCAGTACTATTTGAAGACTTGATACATATATGTCGGTTAATGTCCATGAAGTATCCTTCTCTGACGAAAAGAATGTTGTCTAGAAACTACAAGATAGCAGCTACGTGGGAAAGAGGTTAGTTGCTGCTGTGGTGGAAGCATTTAGCTCTTTTCATTAACGTAAGAGGGGTAACAAAGCCACTGGCTTTAAGGCTGAGAACCTGGAAAAAATGAAACAGCTTCTGGAACCAAGTAATTCTTTCAGTTTTAAATAGCGCTGTAAGCATGGGCAGCCTTACATGATTATTGGGTATTAGACAATATCAACAAGATGACAAAAGTGTGTAAGAGTGTCTTAGAGCTTATTGGGGTTTTTTTTGCATCCCAAATCTCTACTCTTGTTTTTCTAAGTACATTTAGCTAAGAAACCAAAACCCGCAATTAACACTGTTATTTTAAAAGAAGAACCTTCAGTTGAGCCACCATTTAAGATGAGTTTGGATGTGAGGGGTAGAGAGTGAGCCTTGCAGAACAACGATTCACTAGAATGCTGCTTCCCAAAAGGAAACATACGTCTTTCCATGGTCTTACTTCAGCGATGTTTGAATGCAGCCTAATTTCCCTCCCCAGAATCCATCCTCCTTCAGGTCCGAGGCTTGAACGGAATACTCATGAACTCTATGGCCCCAATACCACCAGTAGCCTCCAAGGAGGAGATACTGGCCACTGAAGCACATGTTCTGGAGACCTTCTATCCCATTTCTCCTACAATTGATCTTCAGGAAGTGAATGTGTACAAAGAGCTCAACAATACAGGTACATCTAGCCGTTGATAATAATTTTCTGTCAGACTAAGTGTTTGGGTTAAGCTGTAGTCCTTGCCCTTCTGCGAGACAGCTGTGGGGAGGGGGTGGATGGGAGTGAGGGCCAGGGGAGCTGGGCACAGAGTGGGCAGTGCAAGCGCTTCAGACCTGTGGTGAGTACACTGTGGTCTAAGCAGGGCTGTGGAGAAGAACTGAAATCCTGGCAGATTAACAGATCCTGAAAATATGGGAGAAAACATTGGCTGTGTAGTCTCTCACCAAGCAATTCCTGGCATGATGATCTGCCATTTAGGTTTTCGAGATGGTTATCCGTACTCTCATCCTCACACTCTGTTCTTCCTGGAATCGGCCAACGTTCGTACCGACAGGTTCAGACCAGAACAACTTCGTGCTAAAATGCTGATGTTTGCCTTCGGCAACGCGCTGGCAAAGGCCAAGGCGCTGTACGGGGTATGTATGGGAGGCTGCTGCTGACTTGCTGGGCCTTTGTTCTCTCTCTAAAGCTGCAGCTAGTGGAAAGAGTCCTGAAATTCCCTTGACGTGGCATATTACGGTAGTTTTCAACCCTGAGTTTCCCATTCCAGAGGTCTAACTGACCTTCAGGTATGGTTCTGCTAATCCAGAAAAAAATCTCTCAGTAGTGAGTGAATTTATGGTGTAACACGCATTGGAGTGGTAATGGGTAGGAACCAGGGAGCAGGTTCAACTGTAAAAGTCTAACCCACCCCACAGCTCAGTATGTAAATTGATATTTCATTGCTGGCTGAAGGAGGAATTTTAATTAAAATACAAAATCTACATTCAGAACTTGTTTGACTAGAGTAATTTTCTGGGCAAGGTAACAATACATTTATTAAAATCCTGGCCTTAAACCAAGGAGAAGATGCAGAATCAGCAAGTACTCGTACCATTTATGTAGTAACTGCCTTTTAAAACGTTCTCCTCCCCCCGCCTTCTTTCCTAGAATGATCCCAAGGTTTTGGAGCAGCCAATAGTGGTACAAAGTGTTGGCACAGATGGTCAGCTCTTCCAGTTCATGGTGTTCCAGTTAAATACAACAGACCTTGTCTCTAGTGATGGCATAAAAAATCTAGTCTGGGTTGACTCTGATCAGAACTTGTATGAAAAAGCCCAGTGTGTTCCAGAAGTCAAGAAGAGAGTCGTTACGGTAAGCAAGCCAGAGTGAAACTTGGGAAACCGTCCTGGAAATCCAGCCCTTTCACCTCTGCTGGAGGTTTGGGAGCTGGCGTAGAGCTGCAGCGTGGGTTTTAAACCAGCTGAAGGAACCTGACACAGGCACCGGCCTCGTTCTTACTTCAGGTGTTACTGACGGGGAGTATTTGTAGTGCTGATGTACTGCATAGTGTGCACACCACATGTCAAGCTTAACATGAGCTTCGATGTAAAGATATCCCTGTCTGTAATCTACCAGCTCACCATACGCTTGTTTAAAATCAACTGATGCTCTGATGAAGGCAGCGCTTACATGCAGCTGTCAGTAAATAACGAGCACAGCGCTGTCAGCCGTGGTTACGCTGGGAGGGTGTCTGATGGGCAAAGGGGATTTTTGCCATTTGAGATTTACACCAGTGGAAGTACCCACGCACAAGCCTGTCCAGAGAAGGAGAGCATGATTTGGAAGCTGCCATGTCTGGAGCCTTATTCAAGCGTATTTAAAGCCGTTGTTTGTCTACTTTAATCACTTCACTGCAAACTGAGCATCCATGTCTTTTTTTCTCTGCAGAAGCCCATTGGAATATATGGCTTTCAGCCAGACACATTCAAGAAGTTTCTGGCACTGTATCTGCATGGAACTGTGTGAAATTCAGCTCAAATGAAAATACTTCACCAACTGTACCTGCTGTTTTTCTTTGCTAGAACCATCACATAATTAAAGAAGGGTGGATTAATTTACTTTAAAAAATAAATTATATTATTACTGAGAGTAAAAAAAAAATTCAAACTAAATTGTGCATGAAGAAGCTCTTTCATTTTTGGGGCTTGCTTCGGGTTCTGTTTAGAGAGAGTCATCAAATGCATCGTCCTGCACTCCTCCACTGTTGCCTAGAAAGAACATAAACCAGTCATTATTCCTCTGTGCAGGTTCCGCTCCCAGTGGGCTTTTGCACAGAGCTCTACTCAAACCTATTTTCTGAGGTGGCTTTGAGCACCTCTGAAGGCTGTGTATGTGGAAGAGCCATACAAAGCTTCAAGGGGGGAGCCTGAGACATGAGCCTTTTTCATTCTGCCTGGTTTTTACTTTGTTTTACTCCTGGCCGCTTCAGGATGTGTCGTGCTGCCCTGCGCTTAGTTCCCAAAGCACTTAATCGGTGAGATTGCTTTGTTTGGATCTATAGAGCTGCAGTTCTTTTATCCCCCAATCCTGGATGAAGAGACTTACCCATTTTGGGAAAGCGGTGTAGAATGTAGCGCGAAACTTTGGTGCCTGGTAGCTGCTATTTGCTGCTAAAAATACAAAGGAAGAATTTCTTCCTGCTGCAGAGTTAACTGAGCAGGCAGCATATTCTTTATAAAATGGAGGGATTAGCGTGGTTTTTGTAAAATGAAGGCTAAATTAGCTCCAGCCAAATGTAGAATGTTTTGCAGTTCTGCACTGACACCCTGCAGCAGAGGGGAAGGAATAGAGGAGCCTGTGCGATTTTAAGGTGTGGAAGAGCATATTTCCAAGAAATCCATCTCACGGCAGTGTCTTCTGTCAGAGACTGGTCTGCGCTTTGTGATCTCTGGCCATCTGGATGAACACCCCCAGTTGCATGTTCCAGTCTCGATCCATCAGCCAGCCCTACTCTGCAGGTTTCAGAAAACAGATTTTTTATTAGTCAAATTTGAGATCAACAGTTGCACCCAGTAAATTGGGAAGCATAAGCTGTTAAATTAACAAATCCCTCAATAGTTAGGAGAAAATGCTTGAAAAATAAACAATCTAGTAAAGATTGCATTGACCTAAATCATGTTAATTCTGCCTGCTCAAGGGATGCCTAATTCAGCTCATCAATTTAAATCTGCTCAGATCTGTAATTTGCACCCAGTTATTTAGGAATACATTTGAATACACTCCTGCTCTGTGGTGACTGTTCCAGGAGTTGTTTCTTTCTTGGGCTGTTGGCTCTCTGCTGTGTCACACAGACCCTGCTGAACAGCTTGAGGCAACAGCCCTCAGAGGGTTGACATCCCCTCACCCTCCCAGCATTAGGTGGTTGCTCCTCTTCAGGAGGGTGCAGGCAACTGCCACATCTGAGCAGAGGTTTCATTAAGGAAGCTGGTAGAAGAGTGGCTGTGGTGGAAAGGGGGTGAGGAGATGTGAAACACCTCGTATGCTCCTAGCAGATGTAGGAATCTGTGAAGATGCTCTACATGGGAAAGAGCCGAAGTCCCTTTAGATGCTTTTACCTCTCAACAAAGACATCTCTGTTAGGACAGGCAGTAGAGGAGGAGATGTTAAGTAAAGCTGGAGTCCTGCTGTCTTCCAAGACTGAGCAGAGACAAAGCACAAGCACAGGGAGGGATGAGTTAAGGCAGGTCAAAGGCAATTTTGAAAAATCACAGAATTACAGAACGGTTGGGGTTGGAAGGGACCTCTGGAGATCATCTAGTCCAACCCACCTGCTAAAGTGGGTTCACCAGATCACACAGGATTGCATCCAGGTGGGTTTGAATGTCTCCAGAGAAGGAGACTCCACAACTTCCCTGGGCAGCCTGTTCCAGTGCTTTGTCATCCTCACTGCGAAGAAGTTTCTCCTCATATTCAGATGGAACCTCCTGTGCTTCAGTCTGTGCCCATTGCCCCTCATCCTGTCGTTGGGCACCACTGAACAGTGTCTGGTCCCATCCTCTTGACACCCATCCTTGAGATATTTTTAAGCATGACAGAAGCAATAAATAAAGGACAGTCACCAGGGGAATGAGGCCTCAGCAGGTTACAAAAGGCATCAGGAAGCCACTTGAGATGAGGGGACCATACACAAGCATGCAATACCATATCCCTGGTTTGCTCAGGCTGATTGTGCCTGCAGTGAGGGGGCAGCAGGACTCAAGTGTTGCTGGAAGGAGCAGCTGATCCTTGTGCTGGGTGAGCTCCTCTGAGGTCCAGGAGAACTCAAAGGGAGGCAGAGGAGGGCTCCCAGCTTGGGATGGGTGCTCGGGTTGGTCCATCATGGTCGGTGAACCAGGCAGCCCCTGCAGAACAGCCCTCCTGCCGCAGACAGCCGTGCACACGTGCGTGGTGTCCCACTGCTCTTTCCAAGCTTGGTACACATGGTTCACCCACTCGTTCCTCCAGTGTGACCTGCTGGAATTAGCCCAGCTGAGGGCGGTGGGACTGTGAGCAGGACAACGGGTCACAGAGGCACATCTGGGTTGTCATAAATAAATTATAAAGGCTTGTCAGCAGATGAATGGCATTACCTCAGCACCAACTGAGAACCAGGCATTAACTTTTAATGAACAGCAGCTGGGGGAAGCAGAACATGCGAGAACAGGGCAACTGGACTCTGAGAAGAAGGCCTGGTAGTGCCTGGCTGCTCGGAGGCACAGAATTTGGCCCTCAGCCTACCCTGGGGATGATACACGGTGCTGTCCCAGCTCCAACATTCCACACTACCCCCCCAAAACACTCCCGGTGCAAAATCTGACTCCACGGGCTGCACTAGTTGTGCCAGCAAGTACACACTATGCTCAGGCTGGAGCCCCTGCTTGTTCAGATCCTCCTCCCACATTTAATTTGATGAAAACTAATGTGGGAGACAATTATCCCTAAGGCTGGGCTGAGGAGACATTCCGGGGAGGGAACCTGGCAGTTTCTCATGGTGGTGTTTAATAAAACGAGCCTGTAACCCAGTAAGAACCCATGGGAAGGGTTTATCTATGCCCTGCAATGAGAGCACAACAGGCAGTGATGCTGCCCATCGCTCTGGACAGCCGAGCAGTGCCTGGCTGGACAAGAGGTCCTCATCAGGGCCAACTGATTACCCTTGAGGGTCACATTTCCAAATGATGGACAGTGCCCACATGCTACTTTCTGCAAAGCACAGAGGGATGTGGTTGCCTGGATCAAAAACTGCCTGGGGGGTAGCTGCGGACCCCACACAAGGGCATCTGTGGCATTAACCCAGAGGCAAACCTGCACAGGTAGCAAAGGGTGTGAACACACGCCACTCTCACCATTAATTACATGCTAATGGGCTCTGTAAAAGGATGATTTTTCAGGGTGGTTCCCAAACCCAGCAGACACTCAGTGCCTCACCCCTGTGCCCACGAGCACCCACCACTGCAGGGCTCCTGGAATCGAGCAGTGACAAGGCTGCAGAGGCATCCTCAAGGACAAGTGGAGCTCCAGGCGGGCTCATAGCCCCCTGAGCCCACAGGGCCCCCAAACCCACAGCCCCGACTTGAACCTTCCCACAAGGAGGGAGAGACACTGCACAAGGGCAGCCAGCCCCATCCTGCCTGAACTAGTCAGAGAACAAGCCTTGAACAGCAGTTCCCGGGAGCATTTCAGGCACGCAGTACTCACAACCACTCACCTGAAGACCTAAAAATCCTCGGTCTCTACCCAAATGCTGCAGCAGCCTCTTGTGCTGCCCATGGGGAGACAGGTCAGTCTCCCCAGGGTTTCTGCATCCCCACTCTGCACCACAGCTGGCCCTTGCTTGATGAGGGGGTCAGCAGACCCCATTTCAAGCCTATATATATGTGTGTGTGTGTGTGTGTGTGTGTATATACATATATGTTTTGTTTTGAAGGTGATGCATCCCCTCCCTCACTTACCTCCCAGCAGTGCAGGACTCCAGCAGCAGGACGTAGCAAGATGCAGCTATTCTCCCTGGACATCCCCCATCTTCAGCCAGGTGCCTGGGATGCCATCCTCCATCACCATGCTGGCGTCTGGACTCCTCTGGCTTCTAATGGGGCAATCCTGGGGAACAAGGTGCAAAAAATCCCCCCTTCTTAACCCTAAAAAGCCCCCCCTCCGCCTACAGCCAGGCAGGAGGTCAAGTGTCCAGCGAGCACATCCTCATTGTGGCGCAGGCAAGAATGACCATTTTCCTAAGCTAAAAGCTGAAATTTCAAAATCCTTAAAAAAACCTCAAAAAATAAGTGAGCATTGTTAAACCAAACCTCTCACAGGCTCCTGGGTCCTGCATCGCAGCCGAATCCCCATCCACCTTCGCAGGCTCAGCCAGACCACACAGCACTGGCCGCCTCTCAGCTTCGCATCCCCCATTTTTGTGTCCAGAGCGGAGTTTGGTCCCCCAGAAATAACGGTAAAAAAAAAAAACCAGACACACCACACCCTCCTCTGGCCTGGGTCTGGCAACAAACACCAGGAACAAACTGCAGCGCACTGAAATCAAATGTTTATGTTGATATTTATTACAGTATTGGGGGGGGGGGGAGGAGGAGAACCACTTCATTCCAAAAACCATCCCATACCAATGAAGACAATAATTTAGCTATTCATTTTAAAATACATTAAAACCGGTCCTTTGATTTCCTCACGTCAGAACAAAACAAAAGAAAAAGAGAAGAAAAAAAACCCCCAAACCTGAACAAGATGTAAGGCAGGAAAAGAAAAAAACTTGCCCCCTTGGGGAGCCCCTGGGTATATTTGCAATGCAACAAATCTGCAGTTATTCCTCAGCATTACTTGGAAAATATTAACCTGACTGTAACTATGAGACTGACACCCTGGACCTCCCCTATCCCCTCCTCCCTTCTCCCCCAGAGACTTTCTACAGGTAAAGCACAATTAAAATGCCTGGGAAAAAGAAGGCAAACATTAAAAAAAAAAAACCAAACAACTCCGTATTACACACTAAAAAAACGTTTTGTCATCTCATGTCTTGCAGTTAGAATAATAAAAACAAGCCAAATATTCCTCAAAAACATTTCAATGAAGGGGTGCGGAAAAAAGACATCCCTTTAATAAAACATTATCAACAAATATCGTACACAAACTACAATGTATAATAATTACTTTTTTTTTTCCCCCTCTCGGTAATTTTTGAACCAGACTACAAGGTAAGAAAAAACACTGAAACAAGATACAATGCTTTCAATAATCCGCACAAAGGTCAAATCCAAGGGAGAGAATATTTTACAGAATATGATATACATGGAGCAGAAATGGGAGCTGGAGAAAAACAAAGACCAAACTACAGGGTAGTGCCATGTACAGAGATCCCAACCCGCCGCCTTGGCTCGTCCCTTCCTCTCCCACCAGAAGGAAGGGCCTCCAATGCTTGCCATTAATTTTTATTTTCTCATTACAGAGCGAGCCTACAGAATAGCAAGATTACATTTTAAACAACAAGAATTCCTTAAAAAATATCTCCATCCAGTTCCAAATCATAGATAAGTGAAACCCTGACAAGAGCACATCTCTAAAGAAAAGAAACCCCCCCAAAGTTCCCCCAAAACAAATTTCCCCCCCAAAACTCCCAAAGTTAGCTGGAGATCACAGTTTTAAAGTCCTAGGTCAGATTAACCCTTTCATTCAGTGGATTTAAAAAGAAAAAAATATTTTAAAAAATCAATTTTTGCAGTGAACCAGCTGAAGGACTCTGGGGAAGGGAGGGACAGAGATTTCTTCTTGTACTCAGAGAGGGGAGAAAGACTAACACAGTGCATGCCACAGTCACAGAGAGCAAGATCACGATTCATTCAAGGATGTGATCCTAGAAGGGGTCACCTGCGTTAACAAGTTTATAACGAGGTGGTGGAGTCTCTTCCCCAAAGCAGATCTTGTTAACTGGAGGAGGAAGCGTTGTGCTGCAAACGAACCAAAGGAGAAAAAAAACACCAACCAAACAAAAATAGAAGGAAAAAAACTCCCAAACAAACAAACAAAAAAAAAAAAAGCAAACAGGCCTTCTGAACGAAAACCACCATTGTAAACTGTCCAGTTTATTTAAAAAAATGACTACAACAGAGACAACATGAGATTTCACATCTAGACTAGCTTCCTGGTGTCGCACGGCACAAACATACAACAGGTTCGGTTTCTGTCTTTATTTAAAAGAACAAAGCAAAGAGATCGGAGTTGGGTGCTAGAGGCTTCCGTTTGTTTCCAAAAAGAAGTGTCATGTACATATATAAACCCTTCTGCACAAAGAAGGGTCTTGTCATGTCTTGAAATATTTTAAGTTTTGTCCTTCATGTTTTATGGAATAAAAAGTTCGGCCTTTTTATTGCATGAAACTAAACCTGGGGTTTTGGCCCCCGCCACGCGTCTCCCTGCCCATACACCTAGC
This sequence comes from Patagioenas fasciata, assembly GCF_037038585.1. Taxonomy (NCBI): domain Eukaryota; kingdom Metazoa; phylum Chordata; class Aves; order Columbiformes; family Columbidae; genus Patagioenas; species Patagioenas fasciata. The sequence goes on along the minus strand of NC_092525.1, from coordinate 21,450,631 downwards.
TTCTTCTTCTTCTTCTTCTTGCATAATTCGTTGAGATCCTCCAAACGGCAGCTGACTCTCTTGATCCTGGAGAGGAGGAGGGGGAGGGAAATCACACACTCATCGTCATGCTGGGGGAATACTGGAAAGAGAGACAGAGCCAGGGTGAGAAACCCCCAGGCCGAAGGGGGATGTAAGAGGAGGCTGATGACAACTACGCAGCGACCTAATTGGATTGAATAAATCAGAGGGAGAGGATACGCTGGAGACTCGAATTTATCAGGGTGTAATCTGCTCCGTAACTTGCCTTTCCAGGGAGAAAATCAGCAGAACAGTATGGGGTGAGATGCAATTTAAAACAAATAATTAACATGCGTGTGTGTATATGCTGCTAATAGAGGAAGACGAGGAGGGATGTCTGCAGCCACGCAGAACACCTTGAATTGGCACAGCCAGCACAGCTGGCTGCATCTGTGCCAGCTCCTCTCCATCCCTCCCACGAGATCCTCTCCTCTCCACCCCACGGGATCCTCTTCCCTCCATCCCGTGGGACCCTCTCCCCCCTTCCTCGGTCCCTTGGGTCCCCCATCTCACCAAGGACCCAAGCTTGCACCCCAGAGCATATTTCTTCCTCCCCACTTTTGTCCCGGAGCAGCTCACACACAGCACGAGCCATTTCCAAAAGGCACCCACCACCAAATCCACCTGCCCCTGTGCCAGAATGCACCCAGGACCATCCCTCCCACCCCAGGGAGGCACTAACTCACATTGTCGTTTTGGAAGGAATGGAGAAAGTTGCCTCCCAGCTCCCCGTCGTCTCTTGGAGTGCCCGGGGGATTGCTAATGCCACTTATGTTGTTTGGAGAATTCTGCAGGAGATGTCAAGGGACAGGCAGTGAGCAGGTCTTCTCACCCCTCAAACCACCTTGGGAGCAGGACACAGCTCCACCTGCCCCAGTCACCTCCCCCCAGTGTGCCCCCATCCATCAGGGTCACACTGCCATCCCAGTGCCACTTACTTTTGGAAGTCCATCTATGTCTCCTGACCCTGCACCAGGGGACACAAAAGGAGAACAGCCTTATTGAGCATGAAGCGACGGACCCCGCTCCCCCCTGGCCTGCTCCCCTCCAGACCCCCCTTCCAGCCAAAGGCTCTGCTTTAAGCACTGGTCCAAACCACAGGTAGGCACGGGGATGCTCTGCTGGCATCCCCATACAGCAAGGGTACAGTGGGGGGCACCTAATGCATGGGTGCTCACCTAACGATCCATTCATGTGATGGGGCTCCATGCCACCCATGCCGCCCATGGGGCCGTCAGAGCCAGGGCCCATCGGGAACTGCAGAAGAAAAATGTGATAAAAGCCAAAATCCGCCACAAAACCACCCTGCACACCTGCCATGGCCCCAGTGATTCCTGGGGACCAACCCCTCCTCAGCCATCCCTCTGGAGTGGGGTGAGAGGTGGGACATGGGGCACGTCTGTGGACTCACGGTCCTGTGATTTCACCTATAAAATTTGGCTGGATGGGTGTGGGCAGACCCAGACCCATGGCAGCACAGAGGGCTCCCTCCAACTAGTATTTAAAGAGGTTTAACGTCTGCCCACATCCCACAAAACACAGCATCTCGTGGGACACGCAGCTGCCACCACTTTGGCCGGAGCAGCAGGACTGCCACTCTCTCAATAAGCATAAAAAATTAACAAAGTTGCCGAAGAGTTAATCGCTTTTTGATGGTTTATTTCTGTTTTGTAACAAATGGCTGAAATCAATTAAACTGCTTTACTCACAACTGATGAAGTTAATTATGATTTGTTATGGTATCTGATATGTAAATTATTAGAAAGCAGACTTACATTCGATCGACTGCCTGCGGGTGGTACTGGATTAATCATTGTGTAGATGTTGTCACTTGAATTTGTTGAATCTGTGGAACAGTGAAGCCCAGTAAGTCGGGTGATTAATTCAATTCTTAATTAAAACAAACTCATGCCACTTGAACTCATTCTTTTTGTATTTTATCACCTAAAATTCCCTCTAAGTACCACCATTTTCTGGCTAATTTGTATTTAATGAAGATCCACAAAGTTTTTAATCACAGAAACTCAACTGTGAAAAATAATTCAACTCTTGGCTGGGAAGTGCGGCGAGTTAATTCCCTGCCATGCAGTACTCCGAGCTCCCCCATCCAAATCCATAGGGGGATACAGGGGTATATAGGAACATCCCCAAATCCCACCTTGAAGCCAGGCAGACCATGCTGCTTGCTCCCCAGAAAACCAAAAGCTACATAAATTGGTTATTGGTTATTGCCAGTTGGGCAGGGGTTGTCCGTGCGCGGTGGCACAGCCCCAGGATGGGGGGTCTCTGGGCAGGGGAAAGAGCCCATGGGAAGTGACCCTAGTGAGGGGGCTGGAGAGGCTCGTACCTGCGGGACTGGGCATGATGGGCGTCCCCGGAGGACCGCCACCACCAGGGGGGCCCTGCGGAGAGACAATGGAGAGAGGGTCAGCCATGCCAACACCAGCATCATGCACCTCCCACATTTGCAAACACCTCCCTCGGTCAGATGTTGCACCCCAAGCCCAGCCTGGCCCCCGACACAGCACTGATTCCCCACAAACTGCACGAGCTCCCCATGCGGTAACATCTAAACTAAACAACTCAATCTAATCTAACCTAAAACTAATCTAAGCAACCAAAAGAAGGGAGATTCAGGCTTGACATGAGGAAGAGACTTTTTACACTGAGGGTGGTAAGAGCCTGTCCCAGGTTGAGGGAGGTGGTGGATGAACCATCCCTGGAGACATCCCAGGCCAGGCTGGACGGGGCTCTGAGCAACCTGAGCTGTGTGAAGATGTCCCTGCTCATGGCAGGGGTGGCACTGGATGAGCTGTGAAGGTCCCTCCCGATCCAAATTATTCTTATGATCCTCTGATTTCTGCACCCCAATGACAGGACAAACAGACAGGGTGGGAGGACTCACCACGTATGTACCAGGTGATGAAGAAGAGTATGGGATCTATACAGAGAAGAGAAGCCGGGTTCAGCTGTGGGGTGCACAGTGGCCCCTGTGGGCTGGACCCCAGCAGGGCACAGCCAAGAGCCCCCCTGCCCAGCCAGGATGGGGATCCCAGGGCCCACCAGCCCCCATAGCTGCACCCCACTGCAGGGAGAGCAGCATGGGAGCAGCATTTAGGTTTTAGATGCAGCCTGGGGAACACCCTCTTGTTAGCATGATTCAACTAACAAGGAATCACCCCGTTCGTGGGACCATCCCTGACCAGACCTGCTCTTGCTTCAAGGACTGCATGATACTCACTGAGTTAGCACTGCTGGGGTTCGGCCACGGTCTGCCGGCTCCCGGCCCCCTGGGGTCAAAATTAAACAGGAAAAAATAAAATAATGTGTTTTTAGCCACACAATCCCACAAAGCCTGAGTTGGCAGTGAAACATCCCTGGCATGGGTTTTGCCTTACATGTTAATTCCAGGCATGCCGGGACCAAGGGAGTTGGGTGGAGGTCTCATGCCGCTGCCGTAGTTCTGCAACAATAAGCAAGGGTCAGTGTACTGTAATGGGAATGGAAAACAGAGAAAACAAGAGAAGGGAAAAGAAAAAAGACAACAACAACGAAAAACCAAAACAACCAGAGGGTTAATTTGCAAAAATGAGCTTTAAAAACCCCCTAGATTATGATGAATGTACAGGCAGTTAGCAACCGCGTTTATAAAAAATCCCTTGGCAGCTAAATATGGAACTGAGCCAGGCGGAGCCCCAAAGTCCCCCCTGGTCTCTGACGCCATGCTGTTGGAGGGAAAACAGCAACAGCTTTTTGGGTTTGTGTTTTTGTGCAGGAGGAAACAAGGGTAGGAGGAGAAAAGAAGGTCATGCTTGGAAGGCTATTGCTGCAGAATAACGATGGGAAAAGGCTGCGCGAGCATCCCCAAGACAGAGCATCCAGCCCCTGCTCCCAGGGCGACGGCTGGAGCAGGGAAAACCAAGCCAGGCATGTTTTCCTGGTGCTTCCCAGCTCCCTGCTACATCCCCCGAGCAGGTCTGCAGCCCTGGGGAGCAGCTTAGGACAGGCAGCCCCTTGGGGCTCCACTCCTGGCTCAGTTCAGCCCAGCTTAGCCTCCAGCCCGGACTGGCAGCCTCAGATTTGCACCCCTCATCTCCTAAAACCAGCTCTAGTACAAAGCCCAGCCCAAGGCAGCGAAGGAATTCCCTGAATGCCGCGCTCCATTTGGTCTGCGCTTTGCTCCCTGTGCCCTCCAGGCAACGAGCAGCCAGATTTAGGTCATGCTGCCGTGATGCATCTTTTTGGGCTGTATTTCTGCCATTTAGAGACAAAATTGCCAGGGCAGGAGGGGGCACGGCAGGCTGCTTCCTATATCGCAGCCCCTCGGAGCACTCTGAGCTGGATTTCAAGTGCAATACTTCAGCGCTGTCGATTCTTTCCTGGATTTACAGATGGACGGGAGCGTGACGCTCCGCTGAGGGCAATGCCAAAGTTTGTTTTGAAGAGGCAGAAGAGGGTTTTCCCCAAACAAATTACCAGCAAGTCCTTAATTGATCGAAATTCCAGCCATTTACACTGAATAGCAGCAACAAATGCCTTGTTAAAAAAAAAAAAAAAAAAAGTGTTTTTAATTGGAGCCAAAAGGCTGGAAAACGAAGTCATCTGAAAGACGCTCAGGGAGGGAACGCAGCTGTGCTGAGCGACCTGGATGCCGAGCTCTGGCAAGATGCTGCTGAAATCCAGCGAGCTACAAAACCTCTTCATCGAGGCACTGGCAAACCTAACTCTGGCCTCTGCAGAGCTAAAGCTGCAACTATTAAAGGGAAAAAGGCAGCAGCCACCAGCTGTAAGAGATGATTCATCGCTGGTGCGTAACAAGTAGCTGTTGTCAGGATGCCGGGATGTCCTGGCTGGATACTCTGCTGTCCTTTGGGATAATTTAAGGAGCATTTGGGAAGGTTCTGAAGCAAAGCTTAAAAAAAAAAAAAGTCCTGGGCACACAAGGTGCAAGGGGCTGCTGGGTTTGGTTGGATATTTTTGGTGGTTGCCTGTGCTTGTTCCTGGGAGGCAGCATTCGGCAGGTGCCAGATTGGGAAGCCCAGCGCTTCCCAAGGGAAGGTAGCCTTTTCAGATGCCTCTCCCCTAATGTACCTACACAGGGAATGGCAGAGTCAAAAATAAAAGCTCGGAACATTTCACAGCTCCTGCCGGCTCCCAGAGCCGCCGCCAGCCCACGCGGTGCTGAACGCACGCTCGCGGCTTCCAAGTTTTGCAGCGAGTTCTGCAAGTGGGAAGCGAGCAGCCTCCCCCAGGCAAGCGGCCGCTGCTCTCCTTGGCACAGGCCACGCTAACAAATGCCATTTTTTTGGGGTGTGATCCTCCTGGAAAGGAGGATTTTAAGCAGAGCAGTAGCGCTATCAGAGAGCTTGTGTGAAACGATGCTCGCACAGGTTCTTTATCCCCTGCCCTAGGATGGATCTGGGTGCCTGCAGAGACAGCCGGGTATCCCTGAGCAGCATCCTCAGGCTGGTGTTAAAAAGAGATGACACAACTCCCTCTTTACACAATATTCACTTATCTCAACAGTCCCCAGGGGAAAAACAAAACAAAACAAAACTCCAGCGCACCCGCTCGTCTCTTGACAGACTCTGATCCTCACACTACAAACTCAACGTAGGCGATGAGGCAGAGAGGATAAACCTCCAACCAAAATATGGTAATCTGGTTTTGAAGTCTCGCAGAAGGAACAAACACGAGTAAGTCAACAAAAAGCCACTCCGTAAAGTGAATCAATGGAAAGACAGCATATATTAACCCAGATCTGCTTAATTTCAAGAGTTCACTCCCCTTGCCGGAAACAGAAAGCTCAAGCAGGCAGCAGGGAAGGGCAGGCGGAGGGGAGCCTTGCAGAGGAAAGCCTTATTTGCCTGCTAAACGGATCTCTGCCATTTCTTTTTATTTATTTATTTTTAATGCACAACTCCTTTCCCTTTCCTGCTGTTAGGGTCATAACTATTTCCCAGGCAGGCAGTGTAATGCACTCAAAAGGCTGCTCGAGCACCGCGCTAAGTGCCATCCCCTTTGACAGAAGGGCAAGAGGGAGGTTGCAATACCCTTAATGAGCTCTGAAGATCTCGCTCCTGTTAAAAGGAGGGATTTTCCAGATGCAAGACTAATGTAGAACGCATTAACACTAATGGGGAAACAGGGCAGAGGGGGGAGAAGATGCTCTTTGGCGCCAGGCTTACCTGTGGACCAGGACCCATGGGGCCCATCCCTCGCGGAGGATTCATCCTTTGCATGGGGCCGCCCATGTTAGGGTGCCCTGTTGGGAGGAAAGCAGGGGGGTTATACTGCACAGCAGCCACTCCAGGTCCCAAATTAACAGCTAATGAGAAACGTTAATGTTCAACCCTCCTCCGCTGGGTTTACCTTGCTGTCGCGTGGGATCCATCGAATTGGGCAGCAATGGCTGTGTACCAGGAACAGCGCCCGGGGGCTGTGAAAACAAGGGGAGGAAGATTTAAAAAAAAATAAGAATTGCTAAAATGCAGCCTACGGAGATAGATTCGGGTTGAGGCTTTAGGCTTTCAATGGGCTCCTCAGTGCATTCCCCAGGATGCATAACCTCTCCTGCTGCAGCATGACCTGTGGCTGCCCGAGCATCCCACATCCCATTGCGTTCTGTATCCCGGCATCTTCCTACAGCCTCCAGACATTTGTCTCCCCTTTCCTTTCACAAACAGCCTCTAAAAACCCCACAAGGCACCAGCATGTCCTCTTCTCCCTAAAGCCCACGTGCCATCAGGCTGCTGTATTTTAGGGGAGCGGGGGAAATGCTAAGCTGTGCCGGGCAAAGGTGTCAAGGCCAGCAGGGAAAGGGGACCAACAGCACAGCTCCCTGGTATTTACACATCGCCAGGGTCAAACTGTACAGGTTGCAGCAACTCATCGGCTGCAAACAGGGAGATGGTCCATTTGCAGCAGAGCAGCGTTCAGACCTGTCCCTACAAAGGCACGGGGGGAAGGTGGATGCTTCCCCTCCCCAAACCCAGCTCTGCTCCGGCAACACAGCTATTTAAAGTTCAAAGGCTGCTCTGAACAGATAAAGGGGGAGAAAAATGTAGATACCATCTGCCTGGGGGAAGCAAACTGTAAACAGTTTTGCTACAGCACTGCCTTTTATTTGAGTATCAACACAGATCCTGCTGCTGGAGCACAGCACAGGCACTGGCTGCACATGGACACACTGAGGCAGAATCTGTCCAGTCCCCATTACTTTGCAGCTTGGAAGCTGGCAGCAGGATGAAGATAAACCAGAGGGGTTGTAGTGATGGATATTTACACTTCTGCTGCCTGACCTTCCTGCCCGTCTGTTTATTCCTCTTGTCCCTCTGCATGTGACCATAACCTTGCTGAACTCTCGGTAGGTACAAACCTGTGTTTTATATGTGGTGACTGGGGGGAAAAATTAAAATCTTTCTAATTAACTTTACCCACCGATGCATGCTCGACCCTGCTGGAAGAGCAACCACCCCAGCTTCTCATGCTCACCTCCAGCAGTGCTGGGTACTGCAGCAGGACAGAGGCCTGTTAAACCACCCCATTAGAAGGTGTCATTAATTAATACCTTGCTAAACTAGCCACCAGTGCCCTGGGTGGGAGGCTCTTTGAGGTCATAAATCAGCCCCCCTTGAGTTTTTCCCAGCTACATCTCACCATCATTTTGCATGTTCCAGTGATTCAAGTCTCAAACCCATCAAACACAAACACAAAGCAAGCTGCTACATCCTATTTCCTGCCTATGCTGCTTTTTCTGCTAATAAGAGGTATCTAAAAAGAATAGTTAGCCAAAAAACAAGCTCCCAAGTTTATTTTTGTGCAGTCACCTTTGCTATGCAAAGGAATTGCAGGTTTCCTTTAATGACAAATAATCTCTGGTTTGGTCATTACCCTATGGATCTGCACAGCATCACTGGGAACAAGACAAATCCCTCAAGCAAAGGCCACGCGTTCGGGCAGCGCGTGGGGTGGAAGCCTCTGTGCGTAAGGCCAGAAACAAACTGCCCTTGTTTAAGCTGGGATAAGAGGATAAACCCAACCCAAAAAATTCAGCAGTGACCTGCCCCGCTTGACCCCGCCGCTGCTCTAAGCGGTCGGTCAACCCAGTTGTGGGATTATCTCCATCACTTTAATTTTCTGTGATCACAGGGGAAAATCCAGCCAGGCAGCGAGCACACACTGAATACACCATAAATAAAAACTGGTACACACCTCACCACCGTTTACACCATGGATATACCCAAACATCAAATTAAATTTAAATTAAATGGTTATGTGACACTTGATGCTCCAGCACCAAGACGATGAAGATGCCTGAGGGAGGCGATGCTCGCCATCCAAACCCAAGGGGCACCTGCAGGATGCCTGGTCTGTCTCCCCCTCCCCAAATAACAGCCACCTCCAGGACACCCGCCGTTGCAGTACCTGGTTGCCCATCCTGATGGGGGGTCGGGGACCTCCGGCGTAGCGTGGTGACATGAACGGCTGCGGGGACACAAAAGGGAGGTGAGGCCGAGCTGCTGGGTGACAGCACGCTCCCCACGCACGCCGGTTAGACTGTACACACCGTGTTTGTCTGTTATTTTTGTCTGGAGACATCCTTTTTTAAAAAAGTGATATTTCAAAAGACAAACAAAAAAAAAAAAAAAAAAGTTGTCTGGAGTCCATTTTTAATACTTTCACTGCAGATTTATTGTTTGAGAGCGTGTGACATCGGCAATACTAGGTGAGGCTGTTAACATTAGTGCATGGGAAACCCTGAGTGTTAGATACTGTTCAAAGTTTAAATATATAGAGATATATTAAAAAAAGTGGCAAATAAGCACATACAGACACGCACACATAAAAAAACCCCAATGCTAAGTACTGAAAAAAAAAAGAAGAAAGACTTAAAGTTACTATTTTTTTTACAACAGCTGCTACTAACTGATGCTTAAAAACCCACAACAAGTTAAATTTCTCAGGCTACCTTGGGAAGGTAAAACAGTCTGATACCCATGATTGACTTCTCAGTCCATTGACAACTGCACATCCAAAAAAGAAAAAAAAAAAAAAGAAAGAAAAATGGGGAAAAAACCCAGCATTTTTGCTTCGGAGCTGGGCTGCCCAGGGGATCTCCCAGGGAGCGGGCACCCGCTGCCCCGCATACTTACAGAGGAAAAAAAAAGGCAAATCGAGCGCACATCGCGGTTCACAGCCCTACCCATCGCCTGTGTCTTTACCTGACTGTGGGGTCCCATCATGCTGTTAGGGTTGTGGGGTGGAGGCTGTGCGTGTGGCGAGGGCTGTGACCCAGGCGGTCCCTGTGAGGTCAGACAGTAGAAGGAGGTTATAGATTAGCACATGAAAGCGCAGAAAGAGCTAAAAAAAGGATTCATGGGTGGACCTGTTTTGTTGGGAAGTTGGTTCTCTCATTTTACTTTTTTTCTTTTTTTTTTTCTTTCCTCTTTCTAATTGAGTTTCTATTCATTCGTAGTTGAACAATGAATAATGATTTATGCAAAAAAAAAAAAAAATCAGAACATCTGTCAAAATACAGCAGCCACATTGACGGTAAATGGTCCGGTAGTTCAACCAAGTCTGCAATGATAAACACACAGGGAAACACTTTGCAAGGGTGTGCAATGAGGAAGAAAAAAATACACAGGAGAGGACCAGAAAGGTTGGGGGGAATTATAAAAAAGCACCCCCAAACCAAAGAAGAAAAAAGAAAAAAAAATCATTTTATCCTCTCTAATGCCAAGGGTTGGAGACACCTCTGGGGTTTTTTGGTTTTTGGTTTTTTTTGGTGGTGGTTCAGTGGAGGTGCTGGAGCGAGAGGACGAGGAGCACGTCCCAGCTCGCGCCTGGGCAGCATTTGGCCGGGGCTGCATCGCCAGCCCGTGTGGGCGCAACATCCTTCCTCGAGCTGCATTCCCTACGGACGCCAGTAAAATGGCCTGCGAGCAAAGAAAGGATGTCTAGGGGAAAAAAGGAGAGATTAGTTGGTGCAGGTTTAAGGCTGTGATGCAGCAGCCGCTGATATTTTGGGCTTGAACACACACTTTTTTCCCTTCCCCCTCCCAACTGTCCCTTAAAAACACAAAATTAAAATTTGCTTAGAAAAATGTGCTCAGTGCAAGAATAAACTGGTGTGTGTTAATGTAAGGAGAGAAAAAAAAAAAGGTATTTTTTGAGTCAAAGGAGGTGTAATTGGTAGAGAAAGCAAAGGAGCTTTGTTAGGAGGTGATGGGAAGCGACGGCAGGCTCCAGGACCGGCGTCAGAGCAGATGTTCTCTACCTGCCTCGTTACTAATTTCAACAAGTGTTCGCCTTCTAGCTGCTGCCAGCAATGGCATGGTTTGTTACCATGAGCAATTTTCTTAATTAACAGACATTAATTAGCCATTTAGCAATTTTGCAAGCATTTGTTTAGCAGCTTTCCTAAACATGAATACCACTGTGATAATGGTACTGATTAGAGGGTCCCCTAATTAACAGTACAGGGAAGGAAAATTGAAATCACATAAATTAAAAAGGGAGGGAAAGTTAATGAAGGCAGGACATATTTGCACCTGCAAATCTTTTGTACAGCAGAAACTTGAGTGCAATGTAAATAAAGTGAGAGGGTGGGTTCCTTTTTTTTTTTTTTTTTTTTTTAATTTGAATGATTTGGCGGTAAGATGGAGCCAAGCGGATTTAAACTACCAGCCTCCCTGGGCAGGGAAATGAAGCCCCACATTTACACCACCGTTTCTTCTCCAGGAGCCAAAGGCAACCAGCCTCTACAGCCCAGCAAACCTCGGCTGGAAGAGGTCACAGCACCTCAGGGCAACCCTCCTGGTGCCAACACAACTGCCTTCTCCATCCACGTGCCACCACAGTGGAGAAGACAAACCTCTGTGGTCCAGCTGTAGCATCAACCACCTTCAGCAGAAGTCATCTCCATGCAAGAAACTTGACTTATTTTTGCTTCTGAGGTGGGTAACTCTGTGCAAATCTAAACCACACCATGGGCAGCAGCCACCTCCAACCACCGGTTCATGGAGGACAGCACGCCCCAATGAGGTCTGGCCACCACCAAAGCCTGTCCTACACATTATAGCTGCAGGATTTGGGCTAGGGAAGACTGGCAAAGGCAAACAAGCGACGAAACCAAGTGGTAAGGACAAACCAGGACTCACAGAGGCCAACCCTCGAGGTCCATCAACACAAGAGTCAACACGTCCTCCACAGCACCTGCTTTGCTGCACCACAAGAATTAGGACATTGTTCCCCAGGTACCAACTGGATGGGCACCCAGACGCCATCCTGATGTCCTGGTGAAAACCCTGATGTCCCCCCTCCCATATCCCCTTGCATGTGAGGGCATGGGGAAAACAGGTTTGGAATGCGTTGGGGACATGGCCACCCTGGAGGTGATGCCTTGGGGCTGCACTGGCATCTTCAGAGCAAGCAGCGTTTAGTTCTTGCAGAGAAAACGTCTGTAAGACACCAGATAAAAATCCCCCGCGGCAATTGGATCAGGACAGTGTTGGTTGTCCGCGCTGCTGAACGCATCCCCGGCATGTGGTCCTGCCACCCGGGGCTGCTCCCCACGATGCTCCGGGCCTGGTGTCGCTGCATCCTTGCCGTTGTGTTATCCTGTGTGCGAGACCGCTGCATACTGTGACTGCAGACACCCAGCTTGTGCAAATGTCTTGACGGGCAGGTAGGAGCTGAAAGGGGTTTCTCTTCCCTTTTTTTTTTTTTTTCCCCCTCTTCTTCTCTTGCTTCTTCAAAACAGCAATGAGCAGCAGCATCCGAAATGTTCACTCTGGGCTCCAACCGACACAGCCCCTTCCCGTGCCCCCACTGCTCTGTCAGAAACGCAGACCCTGCCGGATCGGCTGCTTTTTCACACAGGCTTCCCTGGCTGCAGAGGAAGAGGCAGATGATCCCGATGGACCCCGGCGGTTTGAGACAAGTGTTTTGCAGAGATGACACGTGGGCTCCAACCAACAGAACAGCCCCCCCTTTTTTTTTCTTTCCTTAAGAAAAGTGTATTTGCAGTTATTAACTAGTGCTGTTACAAGAGAAGGCTGAATGCATGCACAGTCCTGCTTCCTCCGCACCACCTCTCTCCAGACCCCAAATTCCAAGCGCCGCATCCCCGCGGCAGAGCTCCATCTGACACACCGTGCCGGGTGAGCTGGACCTGCTCTGCAGCTATTTCACCCACATCTCCACACCAGCACTTTCCCCAATTAGAGAAACCCCATCATCTCTGAGTTCTCTTTTTCTTTTTAAAATATTTTTTTCCCCAAACTGGATGCCTTACTGGGGGGGGGGGGGGGGGGTTACTCTTCACCTTCCTGCGGCTGCCTCAAGAAAAACCCAAACACCTGAAATGGCATTAGAAGAAACTTTCTGATAGCTCATGTTGCTCCATTTCCCACCCCCTTCTACACTACAGGGACTTCAAAAGCCCAGCCTGGCCCATCAGACGACCAAAGTTTGTTGCTGTTGATGCTTTCTAAGGGGAGTTTCCAGGCGATCAGGTTATTTCTACTCTGTCTTTTCATGAGCTCGACTCCTCAAAACTTCTTGTAAAATATTAAAGACGGAAAATGGCACGAGCAATCATAGCTCCGCGCGTGTCAATTTATGTTTCCACCGTAATTCACCACAAATGGATCATGTTTTATGGGCTACACACTTTCAGCTAATGGGGGAGTTTTTCTATTTAAAAACATCTTCAAGCACCTCTGGGGGTGGCAGAACAATGCAGGATGGCACGAGAAGGCAAAGCATCGCTGTCACAAGATACTGATAATTTAGAGTTAGCAACAGGAAGGCATCTTATATTTTAAAATACCTGCCCCTGCCTACCAGTTTTGACATTAGGAAATACTAAAAGAGATGGAGATTAATTTAAGACATGCCTGGGTTTATATGAATAGGAGCTTTACTCCTACTGAAGGAGAGGGAAGTTCTGCAAGCTCTCAATGAAAAAAAAAAAAAGATATCCCTGAAGAACCCTATTGGAGATCCTCTCGGTGCCCTTGAGAGGAGGACCATGGTCACCTTCCAGAACGTGATGCTGGGTGAGGACCCAACCGTACCTTCCCAAGAGAGGGCAAGGCAGGGAAAAGCAAGGCAGGGAAAAGCAAGGCAGGGAAAAGCAAGGCAGGGAAAAGCAAGGCAGGGAAAAGCAAGGCAGGGAAAAGCAAGGCAGGGAAAAGCAAGGCAGGGAAAAGCAAGGCAGGGAAAAGCAAGGCAGGGAAAAGCAAGGCATGGCAAGTCGGGCCAAGTTCCCCCGCAGACAGTGGAAGGCAGTCGTGGGCAGGAGCTCTGCTTCGCCTGCAGCTGGGGCTCCCAACTGCAGAGCCTGGTTTTAAGGAATATGTTAAACACAAGCTCTTCAGGAAACAAACCCGTGTCAGTCGGAGCCAAGAACAGTCACCTCCATCTGGCTGGAGCACCCGAGAGAAAGTTGACTGCAAATCCCACCATATGCTCCAGACGCTTGGTACAAAAGCCTCGGGCATCCTACTAAACTTCCAGAAAAAAAAAAAACCAAAACTTTCTCCAATGCTTGCTCTTCCTTTCCTCCAACTCGTAACCCACCTTCCTCCAAACCATGCCTGGTACAAGGCTGATTGTGAGCTCTGCCCTGGGATTTCGCGATGGGCAAGCCAGTTTTGTGGCTTTTGTGCCTCCTCGCTGGAGCTGGTTGACCATAGAGTGAATGGCAGCTTCTGCTACAACCAGGTGCCCAGAGAGCCAAGCAGGGGGAAAATGGTGGCATCTGAGGAGGCAGCAGGACAACATGGAGTCCGGCCTGGTTTTGCCATCCTCACCCACCGTGGGTGACCTTATCCAAAGAGTTGCACCCCACGATGCAGGGAGGGCCAGGGATGTTGGGGCAATCCCCCCAGACTGCGAAGCCCCCTGTTCTCCCTGGTTCCCGAGATCTCTCTGCATTAGGGGGCAGTGTGGGAGCACCGAGCAGCCAGCGCTTTGTTTTGGTGCATCTCGGCACCGAGCCGCTGATGCATAGCTAACGTAGCCGCCGACATTGATTTATGGTCAACTTTCCATTTCATCAGTGCGCGGGGTACAGGCGGCACAGGGAGTTCGCACTGGGGAGAGGAGGCACGGCTGTGGTGAAGGGCTGCTGACTGGGTATCCCCCCGTATTTATTTAGTTTTAGGAAGGTGCGGTATTAATTGTTTTCAATTTTTAATTTTCCTTCCTACATTTCCCTGGCATCCCCTCATCCCTGCTTTGAGGGATCTGCGCCCCGGCGTCAATCCAGCTTTCAAAACAAAAGCAGGAACGCCTCTGATGACCTTTACGAGGATGAGCAGAGGGTTTGTTTGTTGATCTCCAAGGGACAAAGAGAGAGATTTAAATAAAAGCATCTACCCATTCCAGCCATCAATCCAGCCACCTTTTGTCAGAGTGCTGCCCAGTGCCGTGTGTCGGCCAGCACCATGTGATGCCCAGGAAACCTGAGGGTGCCCAGGGCCCCTCCCATCGTTTTGGGAGACTCTGCGAGCTGCATTTCCCTTGGCCTCCCTCCAGACGGTTGTTGCTGAGCCCCAGCACGCGGCAGGTGCTCTCCCTGTGGTTGGGCACTGCAGTCCAGACTCCACTTCTCCCATTCCCAGTGCGTCGCTTCTCCCTCAAGCTCACTCCCGTGGGTTTTTCAGCTACCAGCTCCCATGAATGATCCGTATCATTTTTTACCTTTGCCAGACAACAGTGCACATCCCAATACACAGGGCTGGGGAGGTTCATGCACCCCCGGAGTGGCAAGACAGGGTTTCTGCAACTTCAGCTCCTGCTGTGATGCCCCACCATGCCAGGACAGGATCAGGCCTTCTAAAACGTCTAGAAAAGAGTCTGCCCATGCCTGCTATCCTCAGGGATATCCCTGCAGGTCCCTGGTGCTTGCAGCATAGAGCAGAAGAGCAAGATACTGAAAACCCTCAAAACCTCTCCATCCTCTGGTCTCTCATCACTGGCCAAGGTGGTACCACCAGGAACCTCACCCACTCCAATGGCTGGCACAGAAAGGGTTCAGGAGAAGTCCTTTGCATCTCCTGTGATCCTTTTGGTCTCGCCCTCTTGAATTCAGCGCTTTGATTTCCTCCAGAGATAAGAAATTACTCCTGCTGCAACTGTCTCGCTGCTGAGCATCCAGCCCACCTCTGCAAGAGCTGGTCTCCAGCACCCACAATAAATCAGACGGGCTTTCACACGGCGTGGGGGATGTTCAGACTGTGTTAAAAGGTGGGATTTTTCTTCTCCCCTCCTCCTCTCCATCCCCAGGGCTGGAAGGAGAAACCAGATGCTGGAGGGCTTTCAGGAAAGGCAGGCTCTTGAGATGTCACATGCAAGCCATATGCATCACACCCGTCCTCTCTTCCCTCCGGCAGCGCTGGGGACGGGCAGCATCCTTGTGAATGACAGCTGCACTGGTGTCATTACTTTTGCTGGGTCTTCAAGACAATCCCAACAAAGGTCCTAAGAAACTTGGTGTGCTTTTGAGCCCCCCATCCCCAGCAGCTCCTCCTCCAGTCGCACAAGAAGCAGGGAGCTGCCATGGGTTGTTTGCTACTGAATTAGACCCTTGATGCAAAAAATGCCATGGGAAGGCAGAGAGAAAAGTGGGGGGACAGCTTGGAGGCTGTCAATGGGAAGAGTTAAGATGGGAGCACGCACAGCATGTCTGGGGAGATGTGACTCCTCTTCCTCACCTTCCGCTCTTGGGGAAAGCCAACCCATCCTCTTGAAGCCTTGCCCTAACTTGGTGCCAGTTTTGCAGGTCTGCGTGACACATGAGCACCAAAGGACAGTCAGCTTCACCTCGGGGTGAGATGGGGCTTTTGGAGACACATTTGTTGGAAGCGGCAGCTTGGCACTCAGATTGCTGGCAGCAGCTATGACCTGCGAGATAGCATCTCTGCTGTTGGCTTCACCCCGTGCTGCCGAGCGCTGCTACAAGATTCGCCTGTTTCAGGGTTCCCGATTGGTATCGGATATTCTCACTTTGTCAGAAGCATGTTCAGGAAATGGGATCTCTCTAAAAAAACCAAAAGACAGGACCCTACTTTCCTCTTCCTACGCACATGCAAACGGCAATACCACGCTCAGATATCACCACAATAAATCACAAGTGCCTTATCAAGTTTGCCTGTCTACTGCCTGAGAAGTTCTCCAATATACAAATCACAAGTCCAGATTAAAAAAAAAAAACAGCAGCTTGCCAAAACAAATATTCCTTCTCTGATCCCATTTGTTACATGAACAAGTGTTTCTTCCTCAAGAAGGAAGATTTTCATGCACCAAGAGCTTACACCACTGCAAACCAGTGCAAAGAGATTCCAGAGAAATAAACAAACACCCCATGGTTCGAGTTTTGAAAATCCCTTTTCCGAGTGCTTGTTGAGATCCCCGCCATCAGTGTCACCCCAAACATATGTTACCCCCTCCTCAGTCAGAACTCAGCACGGGAGAACGAAGAAGTGAGGGGACTCTGGGGACTTTGCGAGGTATTTGCATACAAGGTGCCTCCACGGCATTTGGGGACTTGGCTGGAGCCGGCTCCTGCCTGCAGCCACAGCCAGCGTTTGTTAATGCTTTCAGTGATTGCATTTGGAAAAAATCAAGCGGTTAACCAGAGAGGAGGGGAAAAAGTTTCAGGAATCAAAATCCAGAATGTTTTCAATTACGCACGTCTGTTAGGACCGGAGAACAAATACAATCTCAACCCAAACACAAACCAAGCAGCTTTGGAAAAAAACATCAGTTGTAAATATACAGTAACCCTGTCGAGCAAGAAAGACATTTGCAATAAGGCCACAAAAAAACTGAAAGCAAAAGTGGAAGGACAGCAGAACATAAGTTATTCCTAGACAGGTCAGCTATGCGAGCATGCTGCTTCCCTAGCATCCCCTTGGAGAAAAACCAAAACCAAAACCAAAATCAAACACAGGCACAACAGCGTGGACATTCAGAGCGTAAGCGAACACGTGCGCGGTGTGGAGACGAGAATCGGGATGAGCAGCAGCCTACCTGGAAGAAACCGGGCGGGATGGGGCCCCCGGGCATCCCGTCGTTCGGGGGAATGTTTCCAAGCACGGGACTCGGGGCGGCAGCTGCGCTCTGCGGGGAACAAAACCAGGACAGATACAGTGAGTTTGAGTCGGAGTTAAGAAAAAAAACACATTAAAAAAGCTGTTTCTCCTGCCACACCACACTGAGTCTATTAGCCCATTACCTCCAGAACCCTGAGCATCACTCTCCATGCACCAAGCATCTTTCCCCCATGGTGGAACAAGTAGAGGATGCTCAGAGACAGAGCAGGACTGGCCTTTTCAGTTTGCCCATGGAGAAGATGGCCATGCAAAAACTTGGGATGATTCTGGGGCTGTCTTTTCATTTATCCAGGCATTTAGTCTCATTAATACACAGAGAAGCCTCATTCTACACAACATTTCAGGCAGAAGCTGTTTTAAGGCTTTAAAAATGCTTTCCTTATTCCACCTCCCCCTGCACGTTCACCAGTTCAGTTCTGCCCTCTGAAAAAGATGCTTCCCCTGACCTCACCATCACACCAAGGCTTTATTATGAATTTCCAAATTCATCGCACACTATCTGGGAGTAACGCTCCTGCTCACGTCTCCCTGGGAAGAGTCACCTGAGTGGCTCCAGCCCTGAAAGGGAGGGATGAGAGCAGACACAGGGTATCCGGACACCCTAGTCACTCTGTTCACAGTTACTTCCTCTCCTTGATGTACATTGATGGACAAAAGAGCTTTTCCTGGTACAAAGAGCAGCTCCAGAAGCGCTGAAAGAAGGGTGGCAACTGCCTTGGGAAAGCACAAGTGTGATGGGAGGCTCCTAGCCAGAAGGAAAATGGTAAGGAAAAGATATTTCTCTAAAGACCACTGCTGGCAACACATCCCTGCTGGCTTAGGAGTGGTCACTGTGCCATTGAAGTACACTCCCCTTTACCCATCGCCCCATTCCCAGAGCAGTTCCAAGGGAGTCTCTGATATTAATTGGGTTTGGAACACTGAACTACTCCCTCCACAAATTTCTACAATTGACTTATGCACCTAAAACCACGTGTGGCTGAGGAAAATCATCCACCACAAAAAAAAAAAAAAATTGGTGGAAAAATTTTCCACCAAGAAAATCCCACGAGCAGATGGGATACACATGAGCCTGGTTTGAGCCAGGCTTGGTCTTACCCCAAAGCTTGTAGCACCTCAGCCTCACCAAATCCCACATCCCGACAGCAGCTGATCCAGCTCCGGTTCCTTTTCCCACCCTGGCAAGGCTGATTCCTCAAAAAGAGACTTCCAGCTTTGTGAAATAACCAGGGTAACCCTCAGTTATGGGGTCCCGCGCCTCCGGGCACAGCCCTTGCCATGCTCCCCTGAACAAGGCGTCCCGAGCAGCTTTCCCCACACCGACAGCCAGATCTGAGTGTTTTTACAGTTAATAAAAAAAAAAAAAAAGTCCTGGCAGGAAAAATAAGCCTGCCTGTTCCAGGCTCTTTTTATACATCAGACGGCAGCAAAAATAGACGGGAGAGGGAGTGAACCCAATTCTCCCCCTCCCTCCATCCCCCCAAGTGGGTCAGCTATAAAAGTAAAACCAAATCTTAATCCAAGGCCATGAACATATTGCAGTTTCTCTGCAAAGCAGATGACGGTTCTTAATGCAAAAATATATAAGACCGAGCCCCAAACTGCAGTGAGCCCATTTGGAATTTCCTTTATTAAACCCTCTATCACGCAAAACGCTTCTTTCCCAAGGCGGCGAGTGCCGCAATAAAGCTGCCAAGGTGATATTTTATGGTTTCAAGAGATTTCCAGCACACCACAATCCTTTGCTGGGGGAATCTCCCAACACAAAATGGATCCCAAGGCAGTGGGGAGTGAGGGTGGACACGTATTTGGGGATCCAGGAGGAAAGTACGCTGTCCTCCTCCTTCCCTCTGCGCCAGGAAGGAGGGTAAGGCAGCCAAAGAAAATGTTTAAGCAAAATGCCCATTTTTCCACAAAACCACAAGAGTATTTTTCCATGTTAAACACCCCGAAACCTCACCTATGCCTTTGCAGTGTAAATGGGGATTTAAAGTTCCTCACACATGTGGCACTTGGCAGAACTCCGTAATTAAAAACCCGCAAGTGCCCTGAGAATATCGTAGGATGGGAGCCAAATTGGTCAGCCCTTGATGAATGATTTACAAGGCTGCGAAGTGACATTTTATTTCTTTTTTATTCCCCTCCCCATCACCGCTGCTAAGGTAAACACTGAGGCACCTTTAGCCCCGTGAAGTGATGGGAGCATGGCTGCGGCTGGAACGGCTCTGCAAAACCATGCGGATGCACAAGAAAAGGAAGAAAAAGGGGAAAAAAAGACAGTGGGAGCAAATTTCCCAAATCCCAAGGGCGAGTACCCAAACCCCAAGGGCTTTCCAGCACCAAACGAAATTTAAAAAAAAGAAAAAAAAAAAAGGACTTTTTTGTCCTCCCAGCTTCCTCCACCCTTTTTTTCACCATTTTGGTTAAGAAACTCTTTTTAGGGACGCTGGAGAGCACGCATATATAGATATATACAAACCCTTACATATACATATATAATTTTTCTTTTCCTCCCAACATACGTTAGATTTTTTCCCTTTTTTTGGTGGAAGCGAGCAGAGTAATGACAATCTGGATTGCTGCGTTTCGCTTCCAAACTGAAGCTCTCAGTTAACACACCGGCTCGGTACGCCAGCAGATGCCGTCTAAGCCTTTAAATCGCACACTAATTGCACTAATTGAGCTAACAGTCTCTGTTTCGTCTCCCTACCCTGAGTCAACCAGCGTCTTCTGGTACTGCTGTAGAGATCCAAGCTGTTGACTGTAGTGTTATTTTGTCAGCCATTAAACGATTCATCAGAGTCATTAATTGATTTATTACCACTGCCTGCGAGTATAGCTTTGCAAATAAAGAAGGATGGAGGTCAGGAGGCAATGGAAATCGGACAAAACAGCACAGCCAGGAGCTGGGCACTTGAATTATCGATAGGAGCCCACTCGTGCAGGACGGCTGGCATGAGGTTATGGGGAAAAAACAAGGCAAAAAAAGAAAAATAAAAGATGTACCATTTGGCTGTGCTGCCAAACCAGTTAGGTTTTTCAGCTAAAATCTATGTAGGATATAAAAGGGCTATTAAAACAGTCTTGTTTTCTTAACCTAATCCTTACGAAGACATCAGGCTATTCCACTGTATTAATTGCATTTAAGAGCGGCAGGGAAGAGGTACCGGCGTGGCTGCACTGAGCAGCCGGACCCTGGAGCATCCTGAGCTGCCCCGATGGCATTTCGCTGTCACCCAAGTTTGCTCTCCCAGATAGGCTGAGCTGGGAACACAACTCACCTCCCCTCACCCCACAGCCCCGGGACGAGCTGCAGACTGGGGCTTTTATTTATTTGCTCTCTTTACCGCAGAGTTGAGGTCTTTGCTAGGAGGGAAGGTTTGGTGCGAGCAGGGTGCGGCTAGTGGTTTCCTGCCCCCTGCCCCCCGCCCCGCAGAGACTCAACCTGAGAGGAGCTGCGAGGCACCACTGAGGTTGGAAGGGTTTTGGGGGATGGATTTAAAAAACAGAGCAGAGCCGGTGGCCTGAAATTGCTGTCCCCAGCCTCAGGGTAATACCACCTGCGGTACCCCACAGCACCCAAGGGATGGTTTGGGAAACTGGGCAGCTTTCTGGATGCACCATCCCCACGCCAGTCCTTGGGATTCAGCAGCTGGATTCCTCCTCTCCATCTCCAGCCAGCAGGTACTGGCCACGCCTGAGTGACCTGCAAGAGTGGCTGGGAGGTGGGATAAGGTGCTGCACCCCAATGCACCCCATCCTGCAAGGTTCCAGCACTGTGCTGAGCCAATATCCCACAGGGCAGCCCGTGACCCCTCACATCTCAGCTGGAGCGTCAGCCAAGCCCTGGCTTTCTGCCCAAACCTGACACGCTTCGCCAATACCAGCGATGGTTTCTATTGACGATGAAAACCAGGTCCCATCAGCAGTATTTACTCTGCTGTTAAACAGGAGCCGGTGTCCCCGCCACCATCTTTGGGTTACACAGGCAGCTGTGCAGCTCAACCAAGCATCCCATGGCTGGCTTTCACCAAACACTTATATATTTTTTTTAATTAACCTCCAAACAGTGGTGCAAGGTGCTGGCAGGCAGCGGGGAGGATGCTCTCTCCATGGGAAGCACCAGCTGCTCTGCTGGCCCCAGCCTCCACCAACACGACAGAGATGGGGAGAGCAAATATCTTCATGGCACGACCTAAAGCCAAACTAAAGATGGCTGGAAATTTGCTCTTTTTTTTTGGCAAAAAAAAAAGAGATGATTTTGCCCTCACTTTTCTCTCCAGAAGAGCAAGACTGGATGATTTTGGCTGGATCTCACACCACACAGCTGCAGCAGCACAAGGCACTTGAGGGCAGCTGCCTCCAGTACAAGCGTGTGGGGATGCTCGGGACATGTTGGTGATCTGGTATCTATCCGTTGTCTTCGAGTTTTGTTTTTTTTTTTTTGCCTAGAGCACAGGCTTTGGAGTCTAAGCAAGAAACCAGCATGCAGGTCAAGACTTAAGCAGGCTGCGTAAACAGGTAATACAGAATTTAATTGGACTCCAGTTAAGCCTTTTCATCTCATTAAAGCTGCCTTCATCTTACATAGCCAGGTTTTAAATTTAATAACAGAACCCTCCTACACCTCGCAGTAACCTGATTAACACCAGGGAGGATGGCACAGTGACCACTTCCTGCAGACCAGGCCCTCAGATGCTCTCCTGCATCTGTCCCCTCCATGGCGTGGTGGCAGCATCTGTGTTGCATCAACATGCATGAAAATAACTAAAATGTCAGCCCGCCACAGCCAAGGAAGCGCAATGACCGTCCCATGTGACAGAACTCACAAAGCTTGGTCTACTTCAGGGTAAAGAGAAGATAAGAGGAAGATGGGATGAAGCTTTGTGCATTGGCAAGAGGAAGATGATAGGAAAAAAAAAATGAAATGGGCTTGTAGCAGTATCCCCTTCATACCATCCAAACACTATCACCACGCTCCCATGGGACGCTGAGCTGCGTATATAAGTTTATCTTAATTATACTTCTAGGATAGCGCAAGCTTTTTGTGATTGCTTTAAATACATCACCTGCGAGCCGCTCAGCATGGGGTGCCCCAGCACACAAAGCACCAGTGTACGCCCGGCCGGGAACAGCCACGCTCAGCCACTTTCCTCCCCTCCTTTAAAAAGAAAGAAGCAACGCCCAGCCCTGTATTTTCCTTGAGCTTAAAAAAAAAAAAAAAAAAAAGGCAAAACAGTTGAATGGTGTTTCAAGCTAATATGGGGCTTGCTTTTTTTTTTTCCTTTCTTCCCCCTCTTGTAAAGGATAATCTGAGACAGCAGCTCTGGCCATGAAACAATAGGATTTTAATCTCTTAAGTCAGCGTCCCCCTTATCCCTGAGAAGGAAACCCCTTCAGTCATTTAGAAGTTTGTAAATAAGGCTCTTGGTAGCATCTCGGGGACATCTGCTCCGCCAGCCCGACAGCGTTCCTGCTAACATTTACAAACATCCTTACGCAAACACCCAGCGCGCTCTGCTGAGCTGGCTTTCTCTAAATATATCCCAAGGAAATAACTTGGCAGGGCTGCAAAAATTTCACAGTAACCGAATTAAAAGGGGGAGGGGGGAGAGATAAGCATGGGAGGTGTAAAACAGACTAAATGCAATTAGGCTCGGTTTTGCACACGCGTGTGTATGAAAAGGTTTACAAAGGGAGGAAGTTAAGCCAGGCTTACTGCTAGTGCTTCCCCTGACTTAGGAAGGGTTTTGCAGAGCAGAGTGCTCCAGTGCTTCACACCACACGGTGCACGGATGCACCCCATGCCTGGTTTTTAGGGAAGTTTTGCCATGGGCATCCCTGAAATCCCCCATCCCCAGCACGAGTCCGACATCCAGCCCACACCAAACAGTCCAAATGCATCTCCTGCAATTAGCAGCCTGGAAAATGCTGTAAATAGACAGGTATTAATTACTATCAATTCTCCTCTAATAATTCTAGCAACAGACAGGGCAGGCTCTTTTCCAGCAATCAATACCACCCATTTCAGGGTTGTACCTGCCAAAAAAGTTATATAAAATAATTATATAAATTTTTCATTAGATAATGCAATTGCTTAGGACTATTAATCTACCACTCATCTATCAGCGCGGGATGCTCGGTTGCACAGAGGGCCACCCGGCCAGCACCGCTGTGCAGCTCCTCGCACCAAAGAGATGGATTTTCACCCGCACCAGACACTTCGCTCCTGAAGTACCTATGCAAGCCTAACGCAAAGCTTACAGGTTTATTTCAGATTTTTAAAAATCATTATTATTTTTAAAACCAAAAGGGAAATAGCCCCAGCAAGCAAAGCTGCCGGGAGAGGTTAATTTGATAGGAGTTTTCTGCAAAGTTGTGACGATTAAAGCAGATGGGTGTTTGCTCCCCTTGATGCCCCTCAGTTTTGCACCGCTGCCATCAGGGTGTAATTACGTGGGGTTGCATGGTTGGATGCTTTTTGGTACATGCACCAGCTTGCTTTCCACCCCTGCCACGGCCGAAATCAAGTCCCCTCCTTTACCAGCCTTTGAAAAGCCCAGATTAAGGAAAAATACTGCCTCCCTCTCAAAAACAATAGTAATAAATTGGTGATGAGGTGCAAGGTAGGCTGGCGGCCCGATTTCTGCTTCCCAGCGCCTGTACAAATCACTGCTCCTCTGCATTCTGCCTTCCTCCAGATTGAAATTGCCAAGCGAATTTTGGAAGGGGTTATAAGAAAAGCTAGATTTAAACTGGTAATCTAATTTAAAAGAGAAAAAAAAAATTAATATAATCCGTGGCTTTAGAAAAACACTGTGCCACTGCACCATGTGCATTTGAAAAAATATAGTTTAAACTTGTCCAAAGGATTTACTACCAACTAACGAGGATATTGCCAATTCCATCGGCTGGCCGGCACGCTGCAAAACGCCCTAGAGGCATGGACCGCCCACCAGCGATTTCACCATTAGAGATGGGTGCAGATTTGTTTTTCTTTTTTCATTTTTGCCACCACGTGTTTCAGCTAGCCGATCTCACCGCTTGCTGTTTGCCATCAACAATAACACAAAACGACGTGCAAGTCTGGATGGGGAGAGTGATACCTCATACATAAGCGTCCTCTGGATCCAGAGAATGGGGTGAGACCCTCCTGGCACCTGTCTTTGCAATACAGTGGGAAACACTGTGACCTCCCTGGAAAAACACCCATTTCCATTGTTTGGGCAGCAGGATGCTGTGGGATGGAGCGACAACACTCCAAAACAGCATCCAGCGCTTCGCCCCTGGGTCCAGCCAGAAAGGAACAGGACCCATCATCTCTGCCCCACAGGAAAGCATCCCCGTTTTCTTCATCACCTCCCGCCGCAGGGGAAAGAGAGGAGGGAATTAATGCAAATACTCCCATTCTTGTCGTGCACTTGAATGCCAAAATATCCCATTTGCTTAAGCCTATTTTACTGCTAGCAGCTGCCCTGGTATTATTCCCCGACACCAAAGGCAAAGGGCGAAAGAAGTTGGTCCGGAGCAGGTGAACACCATCTGCCCATCCCCAACACGATGCTGATGGCCACCATCTCCATGTAATAACACAAAGCCCATTTGAACGCTACGGCGGCGCTTGAAAAAGCGCCGCCGTAACCTTTCGCAGGTGTTCAAATGGGTTTTGTGTACCTATAGAGGCAGTCGTGCATCCGTCCCTGCTCGCAGCAGCCCCTGACGGATGTGCCTGCTGATCTATGAAGAGTAAAGTTTTTCCACAGCGAGGTTTAAAAAAAAAAAATAATAATTTAAAAAATACCAAACCAAGTCCTCTCCTCTAACAAAGTGGCAAGTTAACAACAACAAGAAAAATCATGATTTTTAATAAAAGTGTCTTTGTTGATGTCTGAGGATGCTTCATAGCATCTTCTCTGCACAGTATTTTCTATTAAATATGCTTGTGGAGGGATGGAAATGCCTTAAATCAAGGCGGACGTGACAGCTGATTTAAAAAAGGGCTGTGACTTGCTGGGTGGGGTACAAAGTCCAGCACCTCATATAAACCCTGGTGAGGCGGATGGGGACTTTGCACAGGAGCAGCTGGCACTGCCACAGCCAGAGCCAGGGCAGCCTGTCAGAGCTCTAAATTAACCTGGACGGATGGACTTATTGTCAGTTTTGGGGACTCCTGTATTTGGTATCAAATGCTGGCTATGGGGTTTTGCCCTCCCCATCACCCAAACAGCACCCATCCTATAGCACCCACTCTCCTGGGAGCATCACCATGGCGAGCCCACCAGGTTTCTGAATGCTCAATGCATCCTCAGCAGCAAGTAAGGGCTTGGAAGTCCTTCGTGGGGCTGTGGTCATGCTCCAAGAGTCAACTCGGCCCTTGATGAGCCTTTGCTGGGACAGCAACATCGTGGCATCACGAGGAAAGCCGTCCACAAACCCCAGTCCCACACGAGATAGTTTCGCAATTGAGTGATGCCCTCGCTGGTGTGCATGGAGAAAAGCCACGGTGTCTTAGCATGATTCCTACCATTTCCAAGGTGATGTTTTAAAAATCATCAAAATATTCTGCCCTCCATGCGGCACTTTACACTTAAGTGCTGCCCAGGTGCGGAGCTACAGAGCATCCTGCATCCATGCAGCTTTTACCACCTAGGACCAGGATTGCGGAGCATCCTGCATCCCTATGACAAGCTCTGGAGGGCACAGCTAAAGCCAAAGCGGTGCTAAACAGCCCCAGAAATCACCCCTGCACATCTGTCAGGGGTCAGAGATGAGAGGTTTTGGGGAGGGGGGAGTGGATTGCAGCAACTTTCCCCTCCTCTCTGCTCATCTAATCCTCCGGGCTAATCCGTTCCAGCCATATGGAGCTCTCGCATCCCAAATCCGCCCCCGGGAAGCACCCACTGCTGCCCCTTCGTACCCCTTATCCCCTGGGAGCAGCGCTTTGGACCTCAAAAGCAATGTATGAGGGCAGAAAGGGTGCGAGCTTCCCCACAGCCCCCTGAGAGACGCTTCCCTGCAGCAGCCCCCCAACACACCATGCATACAGTTTCTTATTATTCACACTAAAAATACTCTTTAAACCCAGGTGAGCACAGCCCCCATGTCCGTTTCCCCCCCTCTTGTTTTTTTAACCGCAAGGTTTAAAAACTGCAGTTATTTCTGGGTGCTGGCCCCAAAATTACTGTTTCCCAGGTCCGGCAATTGCTCGAGGCATTTGAAAATTAATAGAACAGCTAGAGCAAAGGACATGAGGAGTAAATCTGACATAAGCCAGCATGTAATTCAGCACCCTTCTCAAGAACTGAGTCTTCTCCACACCCAGCAAAAGGTAAGGGCTAAGGTAGCTCAGAGGAGGCAGAGATCTTCCCTGGTGGGTTAGGATTTTTCAAGAGAAGGATGGTGAACAGGCAAAGTTTAATTTCCAGAGCATTTACAATATTTTGGTACGTTCTAGAGAAGGAGAAAAGGTGTATATTCATGGGACAGGAGGGAATCTACCATGCTATCTTGCTTCCAGCCCTGTTTTTTCTTGCCTACCCCTATCTGGGGCAGGAAACACCGCTCTAAAGTGGCCCCAAGTTTTATTTACCTTAACGCCAGCTCTCCGGATTGCTTTGGCACCACTGGCAGTGGCGGTTCGGGCACAGCTGAGCCATGGAGTTTCTCTGTGGAAAAGTCCCTGTGGAGCTGTATAACTCAAGGAGCAACCTCACAAGGTGCAAAATGGGCTACGAGAGGATTTCTGATAAAAATGTGTTGGTTTTTTTTAGATTAGTCACTTTTTTGGCACGCTTAGAGAGAGGTTTGGTTAGATGAAACTCCAAGCTGTGTTACCCTTAAAGCTTACAAAACATTAATTATTTCACTTCTAAGAGCACCTCTCCCTGTCAAAATAAGGCAGTTAATACAAACCCCCCATTTATGAACTGGGAGCTTTTTGAAGCCAGCTCTGGAGAGACCTTATAAAACCAGCATGCAAACCCCTGCCCCCTGACCCAGCAATAAAACAGTACGTGAGGCAGGAAAACTTAAAGTCTTGAGAACAAGAAAAAAAAGAAAAAAAACTAGCCCCAGGCTTTCAGACAGCCGAGGGGGGAGGGAGAGACGTGAGAGCACCGAGCATCACCGCAAGGTCTTGTTTAGACTGGCAGCACCGGGAAAACCCGGTTATAAAGCGTGTGGGCAGAGTCCGAGGGATGGACGGGGACGATGAGCCAAGGGAGGGGACGGGTACGATGGTCATGGCCGTGAACTGCTGATGGGAACTTCCTGATGGGCTTTTTATCTTTTTTTTTCTTTTTTTCACATCTACCATTTGATATCCATACTCCCCGCAGTCAGTCACTCTCACAGCACCCCAATGCATGGTTCCTGCAAGCCCAGGGACACAGCCAGTGGGTCTGAGTCCCAATGACACCATCCTCTCCACCGGTAACATGCCCATGGGTACCAGGTTGTGTCCCCATTCCTGTGGTGAACTGTCCTCGGTTCCCAAAGCTGAGCATCCCGCAACCTGCCAGCTCTGATGGCCGCTGCCCTTCACCTCTCTTGGAGCAAAACACCCCCAAAACCCATGGGAACCACGGGCAGACCCTGAGCTCCCTAAAATGCAGAGGATGCCCCACAGCACTTGAACTTTTCTAAGCCTTGGTACAAGCTAGAGAGGAGCCCCACATTCTCAGCATGATGCCCACCCTGCAACCCCCTGTGCTGGTGAAGCTCTGGTGGTCTGTGGAGTTTCTCCCTCCTCCTGTCCCAGAGGGAGCAATGGGGCACCCACCACAGCAGCCCACCCTGCGCCCACCAGAATTTCGGTAGGTGACAGTTCCTCCTGGGAAAACGCTTCCTGGCTACGGCACGGAAGCAACATCAGGGACGAGGTGCTTTTGTGCAGGCAGCACCCCACTAAGCTGCACAAAGCCGGGGGGGTTTCCAAGGGCTCCCAGTGCAGGGAAGGGGCCCCTCCATCTTCCCTCTCTCCTCCCCAGCACTGGCTTTTGTATCGCCTTGGCCGGATTCATTAACTCCCCTACCGGAGCTGGGGCCTCCTCTGTCTGCAATCCCTGCGGATTTTACCTCCGGGCAAGAGCAAGTGGGGGAAACAAAAAAAGGGGGGGGCAGCTCAGAGCCATGAAAGAGCCTGGTAAAAACAACAGACTGCAGTTGAGGGATAGATACGTGATGGCTTTAAAAAAGCGCACCATCGAGGAGAGTTGGATGGCTCTGCCAAAACGAAAGAAGTGTCTTCCCACTTGCAAACAAGAGTTAATTATAGAAAAAAAAAAAAAAAAAAGTCCAGGAAAGTGTTAAAACCATCTGTGCCATGAGGAAGAGGCTGGGGCCGGGCGGGCGCAGGCAGCAGCACTGACAGCTGCTGTGTACAGGCAGCCCGGACCGCTCCCCCGCGCTGTGCCATCCCGGCCATGCCATCCTCACCACGACACCCTTGCCATGCCATCCCAGCCACGCCATCCTCCTGTGCCAGTGGTGGTAGCCAGCCACAGTGCTGCCAGGTCCTACCCACCTCAGCACTGTGGGCCCCCAATGGGACACCCCCCAGCAGCCGCCCTCCTGGAGGGGTGCACAGGGCATCAGGTTTGGCAGACAAGGCCATCACCAAGCCCCAAAAGTGCCCCAGGTGGCAGAGAAGGGACATCCCTGGGATGCACAGCACAGCTTCACCAGGAGACTCGTCCTTCAAATACATCCCACTGAAGCATCACACTGGTATGTTCCAAGGGTCAGACCTCTAGACACTCATTTTCACCCCAAACCCTGGGGAAACGAGGCGTGTGTGATGATGCCAGGTGCCCCATGTTGCCCCTGCCACCTCCTAGACAGGGCTGGGGACGGCTGTGCCTCCTGCCCCAGGAAGGACGGGGACAACGGGAGGCTGGAGACCAGCCTGCCCAGCTGCAGCACCGCAGCCGGATCCCAACTGCTTCACAAATATTTACCTAACTGGTTTTTAAACAAACCCGAAATGCCAGAGAGTTTAAAGTCCACATCCCAAACAGCTCCTGCCTTGCTCTCTCGCCTGCTCTCAGGTCCCCAGTCGCCTGCCTGTGGGAGCCTCCAGGTTCCCACACCCTGCGCCCCAATCCCCCAGTTTCAAAAAACCTGCAGGCAGGCAGGCTCCTGCCTGGTCAGGCAGCCGGGCCAGCAGCAACACTCCTGCCTCTGATTTTATTAGGGACATTCAGGCTGGATGATGCCTGAACACGCAACTGGTGCATTTCAGAGGAGACCTCACGCTGATGAGCTTGCATATAGATTCACCGCAGAAAATAATTAGCCATAATTAAGGGCTTCTGGTTTATGGCTCCAACAATTGTTTAAACAGCAGAGCCCTGTTCAAATTAAGTTCAGGACTCGCCAATAAATATTTCTTTACCATGATACGGTTTAGTTTCAAACTCCTGCTCCAAGCAGACAGCCTGGGCTGCTCAGATCGGGGTCAGAGCTGCTTCTGCAAGGAGGCACCGGAGTCGCACGTCTGGACTCAGTCCCAAAATCACACTCTTTTAGAGCAAAAACTTGTTGGGGGTAAGAGGAGGAAAGGAAGAATGGTAGGAAAAAACTGCCAGGAGTTGGAGAAGACAAGAACAGATTAATACCAAGAAGGTGCTGCTGGTGGGTCAAAGGCTCCGGTGTGACCATGGCACAGCTGGATCGGGTGGCATTTTGGATCACCGAGATGGAGGAGCAGTTTGAGGCTCTTCCACGTAACATCTAGCCACTTGTCCGGCCCCGGTCCCACCTGCGGCACTCCCTCAGTACGGACAACATATGGCACGTCTCACCTCATTAGAGACATAACTAGCAGAAATAATAAGCAAGTTTGGTTCTTCTGCCACCACGTGCTGTTGTAAGAGAGCGATCAACACACAAAATCTAAACTAGTGCACTAGAACAAGCTGTTCAGCACTGAAGTTTGCTGGTGTCCCCCCGAAAACCCTGTCCCCAAAGCCAGCCCTGGTCTTGCAGCATGCTCATGCTCCACAACACCAGCATGGACAATAACAACTGAGCAAAGCAGAGTTAAATTCGAAGATCACTATTCATATCAGGAGATTTTGGCTGTGAAGGCCATTCTGCCAAGGGGGGGCATCCATACCACTGTGTTCTCTGGAGCAAGAAGAGAGCAAGAGGGAGTCCCAGGCTGCAGGAACCACGCGTGGGTGGAAACCTGCAAGCAGCTCCACAACACAAACTGAAAGTTTTTCTGGTGTGTTTTTGGGTTTTTTTCGGTTGCTTGGTTGTTTTTTTCCCCTTTTCAATTAACACCAGCACTCTGTTAGCACTGGCAAAGAGGGAACTCATCGCTGTGCCACCATCCACCATGGAGGCACCATGCTGTTCTTTGAGTAAAAGGGCTGCTTTCCCCCACCACTGCTTCTTCCAGCAGAAGAAACCTCAGAAAGTCCTGGGAACAAAACCCTGATGCTGCTCTGCCACCCAACACAGGTTTGGTGGCTCCCTAGAGGGAGAAGCTGGGAGCACCACTGGCTCCTGCCAACTGCAGGGTTTTTCCGAGTACGACTGAGGAGCACCGTGGGAAGCATGCAGGGAAAATGGCCATATCATAAACCAACTCAACTTTATGACCCGAACATTTTAAGACATAGCAGGAGCCTTTGTACTGTGGATGTAACTGCAATCTATCAGTTAGCCACCGCTTCCACCAAGATCTAGTGCTCTAGATTTTGCAAACGCTGACTTGAAGACCCGTATCAAATATATTACAATACCACTATTTCTCGTTACTCATGCTGATGATTCAATTAATTTAAAAACACCAGAGAAATTTAATTTTGCCATTAACCCTGCAATCCCCGGCAAATGCCAGCTGGGAACACGGCAGCCGCCTGCCCAGGTCTGGATGGATTGGAGGAGTGGGAGGCGAGAGAAGGAATAAAAGATGAGGATTGAGAGATGTGAGCAGAGAAAAAGGGCAAGGCAGGATTGTTTTAAGTTGTGTTCCGGGATAGAAAGTTCGCAGGAGAGATGGGACACAGAGCAAACGAGAGGTTGCAGAACAGCCTGCAAAGGGCTTTATTCAAAACAGGCTCTTGTGGAGAAGACTTCCCCTCCTCCTTCCACCAGCATGGCTTGAACTCACATGGTCCTGCACAAATCCAAAGACAAACATGATACAGAACGCAAAATGTCCCAGTAGGCACCCTCCAAAAGGGTAACCACCAAAGCCTGCCTGGCTCTCCTCTCAGATTCATCAGCAGGGCCAAGGGTTAACAGGAACCATCAAATGGAGCACAAACTCTATAAAAGCAAGCTGTTCTTCTGCAGGGCGGGGAAAGGCTGGG
This sequence comes from Patagioenas fasciata, assembly GCF_037038585.1. NCBI lineage: Eukaryota > Metazoa > Chordata > Aves > Columbiformes > Columbidae > Patagioenas > Patagioenas fasciata. Next base: position 21,419,118 of record NC_092525.1, on the reverse strand, counting down.
CTTTAGAGACCTGCAGTGAGGGTTTGCACGTAGGCTCAGGCCTCCAGTCAAGCAGGGCTCACCCGTGGCTTCTTCGGCCAGCCCAGCTCACTGCGGAGGCACCGCACAGAAGGGACACGGCCGCCCAACAAGCCTTCCTCCCCAACATGCGGCCAGAGAAGAATAGCTAGCTCAAGCAGAGCCCTCCCATCTGCTTTTGTTTTCCAGTCTTCAGTCCTGGGCTCTGCTAAAGCCCCTGAAGTCACCGGGCATCTGTTCTCCTCCACCCATCGCAATCTGCCAGCCACCGCCGCTCTGACAGCCATCCATCACGCCGTAATACGCTGACCACGAGACCCAGTGGGACATCATTTTCAAGTCAAATGCAGCAGTTAGCATAAAATAAAGCATCGCCCTGGTTTGGTCTTTTTTTTCTTTTTCTTTTTTTTTTTTTTTTTATGATTCCACAGCTGCAGCTAGGGACTCGCTATGCAACAAAAGTGACGGGGGAGAAAAAGGCACAGGAAAATGGCAATTCTACTCTTCTGAGTCATAACAATTATGACGTTGTGATAAGAAACGTTTTCTATGAATTTTTAAGTACCAGTAATCCTGTTTTGCAATTGTCCCCTGGGAACAAGGCGACAGATTGAATGGAGCTGACAGTTATTTCCATCCTGACGAACGTGGCTCCGACGCGCCGTCTCCTCCCTCCAAACTTCCCGGCCCGGCGCTCAGCCCACTGCTCCAGCTCTGGCTTGTTTGGCGCAAGCAAAGCAGAGCTGGTTCGGCTACTGGTGTGATCGAGGACATTCCCAATAACCCTGTGAAAACCACTCCACTGGCCCTAAACCCCAAGCATGAATTTATTGCAGTGCTCACGAAGCAGAGCTGCCCTCCAACAGTCTGCATGGGGAGGAAACGCACCCGATAAAGTCCCTCTTCCTTGCACATATGGCTGGCCCCTTGAGAAACACTCAGCTGTGAGCTACGAGGTAAGTCCAGCATCTCAGACCCCTGGTCCAGCCACCGCAAACACCCTTGCGGGTCCCAGGAAGATGCTGTTCAACAGCACCCGACTCCAGGGAAGAACATCCCTTGATGTTTCAGTGTTTGAGACTCCAAAATTTACATCACCACCCTAAAAACCTGCAGATTTATCTCACTGACATTGAAATGGGCCGCAGGAGCATGCAGCAGGGAAACACACCTTTTTGTTAAAAGTCTTTTAGATCGAGAACAAACCCAGTTCCTTTTACCTCTTTTGTAAAATAAGTGCCATCATCAGAATCAGTGCTGAGGAGCGAATTTGTTTTGCAGAGAAACAAATAAATAATGGATGACGAAGGAAAGCTGCCACGGTGAGACTGCTCAGGAGATGATGCTCTGCTCTACACAGCCTTTCCCGATACACTCGTTTTTATGGTCCCTTGTGCAGGCGCCGACTCCAGCCCCAGCGATGCTCCCCAAACCCAGGCACCAACGGGCACACTTGCCAAAGTGACACATTCAAGGACATAGGTACCTTACAGCTGTTGGTTTTGGCACCCTGTACATATGATGGGGATGTGTTTTAATTGCCAGTGGGCAAGGAGAGATGCAGGATGCACTCCTGCAAACCCAGGGCACCACACGGGCCCCAAGGTACAGTCTGGCACAGAGCAGCATCCCCAGAGGGACGCCCAGCTCATCATCCTCCAAGCACCAGTCATCCTCACCCACTAACCTGTCAATAAGTCTCAATCCTTTCAATAACGTTTAACAACAACAACAAAAAAACGGAAGAACTGAATTTCTGATTCTCTGTAAACAGTCACGCCATGCATCTCCCACTTCCGCCCTGGGACTGCTCCATGCCAGCACTCTGCGCGAGTGGGGATGATGCCCCATGCCCACCCACAACAGAAGCCTGGGCCTTTAAACCATATATAGCCAGAAGACTTTAAAACCAGCCTGTCAATTTAGATGCAAATTTATTTTAGATTCAACAGAGGGCTTACAAAAGAAGGTGCAGCTAGATGCTGTTTGCTTCTGCTAAAGGCTGTTGGGATTTGGCTCCCAAGGGCGCTGGGATGGGTGACGGAGAAGCTACCGGGGTGAGTGCCAGGATGCAGAAGTTTTCACCTCCAGATCAGTCCCTGGCTAAAACCCAGCTCCATAATGACCAAAAACCTTTGGACTGAAGGTTCTGCAAGCTGCTGCCATTGGGGAGGTACAAACACAGAAACGTGCCGTGCCCACCACCACACCTCTTCCCGCCATGTCCTCCTCCGAGCAACACCACCACCACCGAGACTGTCATCCTTTGTTTTCCACTTTGTTTTCCTTCCCCGAGCCTGGGCAGCCCTCCTCCTCCTCCTCCTCCTCCTTGCTGTCTCCACCACCACCACCCGCGCCCCCCCCCCGCCGGGCCAGGCTGCAGCCCCGCGGGTCCCTCAGGCAGTTTCTCAGAAAGTGTTACCATTTCTGCAGAAAGTTTGGCAGCTTGGGCCAATGGCAGGAGTTTCTTTAATCAACTCAAATTGCATTTTCTGCAGATAAGTCCCCTACTCTCAGCTGCCAATAAAAAGCCAGCCGGACAGCAGGAAAAAAAAAAAAAAGACAACAAAACCCAACACCCCCCCCTCCTGCAGGCTGCAAAGTCACCGCACAAGCTCGCAGGGTGATTATTTATAGCCTTCCTCTCTGCAAAAGCCAAAAATAATTGTTCCAGCCCAATTACCGAATTTCTGAGCGCTCGGCTCAGGGGTAGCCACCGAAGCACCGAGCCGCTTGCAACTGGCACCCGGCGAGGTGGGACAGCTAACAGCGGCGGGCACCTCTGGAGAGCCAGCACAGCAGCGCTTCCCAGATGCTGAGCTTTGGTGAGGAGGGGACATCTTATGAATGTAACCTCCACGGGGTTGACCTGGGGCTCCAAAGATCCCCTTGTCTATCGTCAGCAAAAGCAGGAGAAGAGAAGCAACCACATTTTGCATGGGAAGAGGGGGAATGCACCAGGTACCTGTTTCGAGTCCCCCACCTCTGAACAACTTCCTTAATATACAAAAAAAAAAATTACACATATACATCAAAATCACTGGCGGTGGAGCAAAGCCAAAGGGCAATTTAGGGCTGACTGCCACACAGTCGCCATGCCTGCAATCAAAACTGAGTTCCCGGGTTGGGTTACTAGACGTTTTGGGGATGATCATCTCTTGATGACCCTGTAAAGAACAACACAAGCTCCTATAACCCAGTGTAAGCCCCCCTGGGCAAGCAGAGCCCCCAGCACAGCTGCCTTTAAAGGGAGCAAGCTCAGACTTCTGTGGCCACAGGAAGGTCTCAAATAAAAATACCAGTTTTGTAAAGACCACATAAAGTAGAGGGAAACCCAACCGGTCCAGTGGCCCCAGTCAAAGAGCCAGGAGGAACCTGTGTAGGAACCCAGAGATAATCCTTAACCAAACTCACAAGTAAACACCTTTGTTTCTTTTGAGAGACAGCCTAAAATTTCATCTTATTAGGGAGGGAGTTTTCCTTTGGTATCTGCTTCGGAAGGACCAGATGTGTCACACTGAGTTGCCCTCACACCCATGGCCCAGGATGGTGGGTCCCCATGAGGTGCGTCCCATGCTGCAGACCACCCAGTTGCCAGCATGTCCTACCAACTCAAGCAACTATTGAAGCTGCAAACACCCAAAAAAGGAAGCCAAAACGTGCCCACTCCCTTCCACATGACTCATCCCATCCCTTGACCATCCTCATCCTGAGGGTGACCCAGGCACCTCTTCCTCCGAAGCGCCCAGGAGGGGGCTGCAGACCCTCCAGGGGATCCACCTCCATGGGACACCTCCTACCAGAACCAGCCTGGACGTCAAACCTCCCTCAAGGACCACTGAGCTGCCAGGTGGGTGGATACAGGGTGGGGGGACCCCATCTCTACCCCAGCAGGCACTGCTCCCCCTCCCTGCCAGCTCCAGCCGCTCCTGCCATCCAAACAGAGCAGATGGCACCCTCAACACTTACGGCTTCGCTTTCCAGCCGCCATCGCAGAGCCACTTCTCGGCAGGGCGGAGGCGGGGGGGAGACGGCATGTGTTTTTTTAAATTTTTCCTGGGAATTTTGATTTTCTTTACAAGAAAACAAAAAACAAAAAACAAACAAAAAAAAAAAAACACCAAAAAACCCCCCACCAAACAGAACAAACAGAAAAACCCACCAAAAATGCAACAACACATATAATCCTGCGCTTGAGACCCAGGAGCCCCTGGCAGGCAGAGCGCGGTGTTCTGCAGATGGACAGTGTGTGCCAGATGATCGGCAGTTTGTCTGTCTGTCCATCCCTTGGGAACCGGCTGACCACCCAAAATTCTCATGAAGAGGGATGAATTCTGGGAAGCCTCACAAAGCAGACATGGGGCAGGGGAAAAAAAAACGGATCAAGCAATCAAAAAAATGGCTTTATAGGAATTCTGCTCTATTGATGGCTCATCCCCAGCTTGCCAAGGGACGGCTTCTGCCTTTGCCACCCCATTGAGGCAGCTGGAGGTTTGGAGAAATGTGTCCTGAGGGGAGACGACCTGAAAGCCAAGCCGTGTTTCACCTCCCTGGGACATCAGTCTTCCTGTCTCCACCAGCTAAGATGGAGCAAGGGAGATGCTGTCCCACTTGGGGCAGTGACGGGCTCTCAAGGCATTTGCCAGTTGAGGTACCAGACCTGCTGAGATCCAATGCTGCAGCACACCACAGCTGTCTCGTCCTACACCAATGGCTCAAACCAGTATTTTGCTTCCCGGTGGAAGCCAACACCTAGAAATGAGGCTGGAAAACCATAAATCTGGGCATCGCAGACACCAGATTGCTTTCAGCAGCCGTGCTCCGCACAGAGCTCGGTGATAAGTAACAAAAAAAGTATGCGCTTTGTGCCACCGATTTCTTGTCTGGGGATGCATAAAACCTGGGAGATGACAGATCGACACCTCGATCCAAGAGCATCCCCGCACTCGCTCTGCCAGAGAGGTGGATAAACAAAGGCAGCTCTCCCCAGCGTCCGCCGGCAGCCGCCATCCCGTGATAGTGAGAGGGGGAAAAACAAAAGAGATCTGCACTGCTGGGATCTGTGAGAATGGGATGTTCCTGGCCCCTTTATGCTGTTGGTACCCACGGGGAGCTTGGCCCCAGTCCCTCAGACACGTCCCTTCCCTGGGGGTCTCCTCGCCATGGTGAGATGCCAAGGGCAGTGCTGTACATTGTAACCACTTTGCATTGTACAGCCAGGAGAAAAACATCCTCATTTTGAGTACATAGAGCAGCTTGGTCATCCTGGCAAAGAGCTCAGTGATGGTTTGGACCAGGCTGCGGGGATTTGGTGCCGATGGGTGCTGTCGGGTGTAACGGGCACCCATCAGAATCCCCCACAGGACTGCACTGGCAGAAGAGCCTGAGCACCCAGCACGTGGAGATTCGGCGAGGTCAAGTATTTGGCAGGGAAGTTTTCTGATGCAGTTTCTTAATTTAGACAGTCCCACTGCTGGCAAGGAGCGGTGGGCACTCACCAACGCTTTGCCCGGGGTGGTCACGACAGCGAGGGAAAAGGGAGCGCACAGGAAAACACCAACTTGAGGATGTCTCCAAGAAAAAAAAAAAAAAGAGAAGGCAGCCATGGCTAACACACCAAAACCCCAAGATGTCGGTCCATCCATAGGTGTGCACGTGTTGGTTGAGTTCACCTGGCCTGAAGCAGCTGGAATAATGCTGGTACTCTTCTCCCAGACCCACCCTCCTTCCCCAAAACGCTGCCTGGACCCCTGCACCTCATCTCTACCACCTCTTCCAACCACTGTGGACCTGTGCTGCCCTACTGGTGCCCCATCAGTTAGTTGCTTGAGCCCCGTTGCTGGCCTTCACCCCAACAGAGCAGCACAGACCCAAAAATTCAGGTTTTGGAAGTGCCAACGAGAGCATCTCTAGCTCCTGAGGGACACAGGGATTATTTCACCAGGCCACCACTGCAAATCCTTCAGAAGGAGGGAAGGCAAAGCAGGAAATCATCTTTGCAACCCCAAAATTGAATAATCATCACCTGGGCTGTGAAAAGCCCTTTCCCCCTCCCCGGGCACTAGCTCCCAGGACCCCCCAGCACCCAGGAATTGGACCAGGCCAGTGTTTTGCCACGGAATGCCGGGGGCGGTGGCGGAGGGAGCAGCCGCGGCGGTGGCGCTGGGAAGGGAACCAGCTGGAGAGCCGCAGCCTCATGAAATAATGAAATGCCAAACCAACCCCTGCATCTTCCACAGTCTCTCAGGTCACCTACCAGATTAGGAGGCCTGTTGCTAAGGCAACCATATCTTGCAAGTGCTAGCTGAACTTCCCCATCATTTTTAACCCTTTAAGGAGCAAAAAAAAAAAAAACCAAAAAAAACCAAAAACAAACAAACACCAACTTATAAATACATAAATAAAAGGGTAACGCCAATGATGCAACCTGCAGGAGACCAGCGGAGGCAAAGGGGCGGGTGGCTGGGAAAGGGAAATAAAAAACCAGGCGCCCCAGTAGCCGCCTCCCGCGCGATGCACGCCGCGCTGGCTCCCTTCCAGGCAGCTAATAAAATTATTCGGCATCTGCACACGCACGCGAGACCCAGCAAACTTTCGATGTGCCTGGCACGGCAGCCGGGCGGGGGGGGGGGGGGGGGGGCGGGGGGGAAAAAAAGCCAACAAAAAGTCGGGTTATGCATATGAAATGGGGACAAACAAAGCAAAACCAGAACTTTTTTTTCCTTTTATTTTTATATTTTTAGATACAAGCCCTCGCAGACGCCAGGCGAGCCCTACTGCCGTGGCAAGCAGCCGGCAGGCCGGCGCTGCACAGGAGGGGACAGATGGCCGGTGCTGCGCCCAACCCAGCAGCAATGTTGGGATGGAGGCAATGGGCGCCCGCGGCCACCCTGCCTGTTTGCCTGCAACCAAAGGCCAGGAGCATCCACAACAGGGATGCACGATAAAATAAAATAAAAATACCCCCCTTGCTGCCGAGTGACCATGTCCTAGTGGGGTGATGTGGACCATGGTCCCCTTCCTCTGGAAGGATTAAAGCCCATTTTGAGTGCACACAAGCAGGAAGCCCAAAATATGGCAGCTTTCTGGGACAACGGGGAGGCCTGTGAGCAATAAGGAGGGAAAAATCAGGCAGCAAGGCGATGCACAGGCAGCACAAGGGGAAAAAAAAAATAGGGAGGGGAGAAAGAGGCATGGAAATGAGGAGAAAATGTGGAGCGGCATAAATCAGGTGCGGGGGGTGCGGGGCCACGGAGGCACAGCAGCACGTGCTGCCCTCCGAGCGCGCAGGCAGCGCGGGCAGCCGGCTCCTGCCTGCGGGGTCAGCACCGGGAAGCGAATCGGTCCCTGGGAAAGGGGCTGCCAACCCCCAAGTGCTAATTCAGTGCGGGGTATCGGCTCTGCCACCCAACACACCATTGCTGTTCCCTCCACCGAAATCTCTCGTGGAAAGAAAAGTCTCTCTGCTGGCACTGGTGCAAAAGATGTTTGATCAGAAAAATATAGGGCTTTCCTCTTTTTGCATCCCCCTCCTAACCCTCAGGTTGGTGTGAGGACAGCAAGCATGACGATTCCTGCTCAGCTCCCCTCAAATGAGGGCAGAAAGATAGAAATTTTCTCCCAAAGGCACCTTCTCCCCAGCCCGCTCCAAAATCATCATAAAAGAGAGGTGCAAGGGTTCCTGCCAACGCAGCCCCGCTTTGCCCTGGGGCTGTGGTGACATGGGCTCATGGCTGGGCCACCACACCAAGGAGCTGCTCTGGTCCTGCCCTCCGACCTTGCCCCAGTACCAGCACCCCTGCACCTTGCCAACCTGCTGGCAGGAGAAAATTAATTAGCCATGTCCGTCAACCCCAAACATCTGTAACCAGCAAAATTTACAACCAGAAATAAAGAGGAGTGACCTTCGCGGTGTTGAAAGACAGTTGGGTTCTTGTATTACAACGGCGGGGACAGGCAAAATTCATTATCTCTAATAGCCGTCCTTATAACCAGATTAAACACAAAGGCAGCAATTCCATATTCCCTGACCTGCCACCGTCCCCACCCCAAACAGAGGGGAACCCCCTTCTGCTGCACACATCCCATTGCTGCAAATTTGGTTGATGTTTATGCATGTGGTAGCCTCCATCCCTCCTCCCCAGGAAAGACAATAGCCTGGCTCGACCCACCCCACCAGCCTGGGGACACCCAGCTGGTGTCACATCCCCCTGGGTCCTTCTCCAGGCAGATGCTTGGCTCCTCGGTGAGCATCCTGGGGAGTACAAGCCACGAGCTCCACCCCACGCCAGGGATGCTGTGGTGGTACCCAGAGTCGGTGCTGCAGATGTTTGCTCAGAGGATGCAAGGGAAAAACACCTGGTTTCCAGCACACAACAGAACAAGAGACTGACCCTCCAGAAACAAATCGTCATGCCCCAGCGTACGTACGTTCCCAAGCACGAAGGCTTTTGTCCTGAAGATGCAGCCAAGGCTTTCACCTCTGGCTGCGACATGCACGCGGTGCCAATCACCAGCCGGGGAGCGAGAGCCTGTTATTTTCATCAGAGGATGTTCTCTGTGGGGACCTTCAGCTGCCAGCCAGGAGAAACAAGCCACTGGAGAAAACCTGAGCCTCCTAATGGCTTTTTCTTCACCACCCCCAGCCCTGGCAGTGACACGAGGGCAGGTCCTTCTCCAGAAGATGAGCGCCAGCAGGGCCAGCTGGTTTCTCCCATGTTCAACAGCAACAAGTCAAACTGCTTGGAAAACACTTAAGGTGGCAGGAGGACAGACTAGCTTCAAATGGACCAGGCGGATGCTGCACCATGCTGGAGCAATGGTAAAAGTTAAAATTAATTAGCTGGCAGGATGACAAAGAAGTCATTGTGTAGCATGGTGGAGCAATCCAAGTACAAAGGCTTTATATAAGTCATGTTGAAAACTCCTTGATGACTGCAGGTAAGGACAGACAAGCTGTCAGGACGTGCCACAACACCCTGAAGGGCTCTGGGACAAGCAAGTAGATGTGTTTTTCATGATGAAACGAGCCCTGGAAGCCCCAACCTGGACCTCTTCTCCACAGAAGACTGGCAAAGGCATGAAGCACCCAGGTGCCATCAGCACAGAGATGCCCAGGATATAAAACAAACCAACCAACCAACAAACCTTCCAAACACAAACAGCTGATTTTTCTTTTTGTTCAGGGAAAATAGCTGCTGAGCTGGTCTGAAGATGCCCACACACAACATGGAACAGCAATTTCTCCCTTGTGAGCTCCCATCTCCATCCCCAGCCATACCTCACCAAGCACATCCCTGTTGAAAGTCCCCCTAATGTGATCAAGTGCTCTGGAGGGGGGGACAACCCCTGCCTCAAACCAGGCCCCAACAGGGTTTTACCAAGCCAGTCCTACCTCCTCGTTCACACCTACACCCTCAGTTTCGAGAAAGACCACAACAACAGAAGGGTCTCCATTACCAAGGGGCAGCTCTGCAGCCTCCCAGAGCCACAGGGATGCAGGAGGGGGGCAAAGGGGGCTGAAGCTGCAATGGAAAGTCATCCCAACACTGGTCCCAGCCACAAACTCCACCGCCCATCTGCCTGCAGAGCAGGGAGGTGAAGGCAGGGGGGAGACCAGGTGTGATTTACACCCCACCAGCTGCAATGCTCTCCCGCAGAAAGGAGCTGAGGGGGAGGGAAGCACCTCACCCTCCTCTTCCTCCCCACAGCATCGCTCCTGGGAAGGGGGCTGCAGGGGCTCAAGCAGCCCTTGCACCTCATCAGCTGCCCTTAACCCTAAGGGACCCCCACCAAAAATGGGATGAGCACCTAGTGAGGGCTGGGCAAGGAGGATGCTCTGCTGGGCTTTGGCCGGGGAGTGGAGCTGAGTGATGCTGCAGCCTTATCTGCCCCCCCCCCAAACCAGGGTGTGCTGCGAGGAAGCGCCCTGCCCCCTTCCCTGGCATGCACCACCTTCTTTTCCACTTAAAAAAAAAAATAATAATAAACCACAAACCCAACAAGCCAAGCTCGCAACTCCTCCTCCCCAGCACAGAAAATGAGCTGCAAAGTGCAGCTCGGGGCAGGCAGGGGGCACAGCCAGGCACCACTACCTGCCCATGGGGGTGATGGGGGGCTCTTCCCCCTTACAGTTGCCAGAAATTAATAAATAAGTAAAGCCAAAGTTTGGAAAACCCTCGCAGCAAGCCCCTTTTGGGAGGAAGGGGATGCCAGCCAGCTGCTTGCCTTGGTGGGCACTTAGGGGTGCTAGGCCGGGCACGGCAGCAGGCACAGGGGCGGCAGCTGGGACAAGGGGGATGCAGGAGAAAACCCACATCAGGGAGGAGGGACTGGCTCCAGGAACACCATGGGACTCCAGCGCGCGAGCTGTGTCGGGCAGGTCACGCTCAGGGGCAAAGCAGAGCTGCTACCCCACTTTCCTCGCTCCAGTCTGCAGCCAAAAACATCCCACTTATAGGTGCAAGCTCAGCCCTGCAAGGCTGCAGAAAAGCAGACCAAACCCAGAGAAAATGGGAGGGAAAGCCTCCGCTGCCCAGCCCCTGTTTGAGGCAGGCAGGAGGGGTGGTGAGAACTCATTTTCACTACAGAAAGCCGCTGCACCCCAGGGAGGAGAGCCACCAAATCAAATGTTCAAGGGTTGATGCAGAAACATCGAAAAAAAAAATAAATAAAAAGAAAATGTTAGCTTAAGACACAGCCAGAGGTCTTCCTTTGGACTTTATCTTGAGGTGGCAGGCTGCAGCGGCGCTGCCTCACACGCAGACAGACAGACAGACAGACCCGCAGCCTCCTGCCCCGCCCAGGGAACACGAAGGTGGAAATCACCTTGCTAAACGCTACCAGTGGTGGTGGCGATGGCCACGGAGGAGGAAGAGTAAGTAAGCAGGAGAGCACTTGATGGCCGGGTGTGAAGCACCACTTTGCTCTGCCCTGCTGCCCCAACCACAGGCCAAACATACAGGCATGTGCACCTATTTCTGTATCAATATATGTCTTAATTCTGCATATTACACAGATATAATTGCATACATCCACATGCATATATACATTTTGCTCAATCCTGATATTAACAGTCTCCACGCATGCAGCACTAAACTCAGGCAGGAGAACAGGCATTTCCCCTTGTCTCAAAAAAAAAAAAAAAAAAAAAAAAAGATGATTTAAATGCACAAACCTGAGACAAAAGAAAAGCTGGTGTCTCTGCAGCCAGAGTTACGCCCCGTCTATGCCCAAATCTTACCCAAAGCCCTCCGGGTGCCCTTCTCATCCTGGCCAGGCACAGGGGAAGGCTGTCACCAGCCTGGGTCACAGGGACCAGAGCACGGAGGTAGCAGGGGCAAGCAGCTGGGTCCCACCATGAGTGGGAAGTGGTGCCCACACCACAAGCAGCCACCCTCACATTTTGGAAATCCCCCCCCGACTGCAGAACTGTAGCTTTGAGCTCAGCTCCTGGCACTTGAGGCCAAGAGCAGGAGTTTTGAGAGGAAAAAACCAAAACACCACAAACCCCCAAAGTGAGACAGAGGCAAGGTATTTGTTTACTTGCAAGGAGACATTTTTTGCTCTGCACCATCCCAGAGGAAAGCACTGCATCCACTTCAACAAGACCCTCCCAGACCAGGAGGGTCTTCCCCAAAGGATCTGCAGGGTTAGGACTTGGAGGGACAAGCTGCTGGGAAATAAGGGGCAGACACAATCATGGTCAGAGCTGAGCAGAAGCCTCAGCAGGAGTTTGATAACCCATCCCAGGAGCTGGCGAGGTGGGGGTGTGTCACTTAGGGGGACACATCCCACTCCGTGGTCCTCCTGGGCAGAACCAGGCTGGGATGCACCAGGGGGGACGAGCTGCTCTGTGTGCTGCACCTTGCCTTCTGCCACACCGTTTATATGGATCTCAAAGAAAAACGGGACCAAAAGCCGCTGCAGCAGCTCCCCCAGCGCCTCTCTAAGGCACCAACCCCATCAGCAAGGGTTTTGCACAGCCGGGTGCCATTTAGAAGGTGCCAGCTCTGCCGTGGGGGCTTGTGCGCGGTGAAAGAGGAGAAAGAGCCGGAGCCCCCCGCCCACTGCCCGGGACAGCTGTTTCCAATAGATCCAGGACGGCTTTACGAGAGAAAAAATAGGGAACAAAAGGTAGGAGAAAATCCAAGTTTCCAAGGTAAGGAAGGAAACGATCAGGAGAACAGGAAAGCCTCACTCGTACCCAATACACAGCGTCCTGACCTAACAAACCTCCCTGCTGCCTCCCCAGCCCCCGCCACCGGCTGGCTTCCCCGGCATGGCGACCGGTGGCCCCTCGCCCTCTTTGTTCCTGGGAAGGGACCCTGGAACGCAGGGGAGGGCAGGGCTGTGAGCTTTGTGCTCGCCCAGAGACCAAGCATCTGCCGGGGAGGGAGGCGGCTGCTCCCCCCACAGCCCCCCGCGCCGGGTCCCCTCGCCGGCCTCACCGCGCTGGCCCACGTGGCCGCGGCTTCGCCAGGGCAAACAATGGGATGGCGCGGGCTGCCGCACTCGCCACGCAAGACCTTCCTCCTCCTCCTCCTCCCCGCCCCTCTCCAGCGCCGGAGGGAGATTAAAAAAAAAATACAAATAAACCACAGAAAATAATAATTTAAAAAATACTCAGATCCGCCTCATTGCTGAGACGGGTGACGAGGCTGGCAGAGCGGGACATCCCCAGGCAGCACACAGACACCCGCCCCAGCACCCAGGGGTGCCCCTGCCCACAGCACAAACTCCCACCTGCCCTCCCATCATCAGCCAGGATTGAAGAAATTCTCCCCTCTCCTCCCATACCACCCCCCAGCTTTTTGTGGAGAAACCCCTCCCGGATTGGAGCTGGAGAAACTTTGCGTCTTCACACCATTTGTTGACATAAAATCCATCCCCTGCCTTACTTTTGCAGAGGCACTCGGGGCGGGGTGGAGGGGGGGGAACGTCTGTTTCCATTTGAAACTGTCAAAATTAGCATTCAGTAATTAAAAATCACACCCTTTCTCTTAATAACCTAACCAGCATGATACAATCAGGTTGTGCCAACTCTTTAATCTAATTGACTAATTACAGATTTTAATTTAGTCAGTTACTGAACAACTGTTGACAATTTGTTTTCATTAGGGACAGAACAGGATAAATATTTAGGCTCCCCAGTCAAAGACTAAGACATAAGCTCTGGGCTCTGACCTCCAGTTTCCTCCCGGCAGCTTCTCCATCGGTATCACCCCAGGAAAGGTGCCGCTTCAAAACGTCCTGGCTGGGCAGAAGTGGAGGTTGCTCCATAGCAACAGCCAGTATCATTTAAAATACAAAATTAAACTAATCCAGCTTTGCACAGCGCTCCAGCAAAAGCAGGGTTTGCGAGACTCAAGCTTACAGGCAGGATGGGCACACCAGTACCCAAAACTGGGAGGGAAGGCTAAACCCAGCACACTGCCGGGAGGGAATTTCTTAAAGTGATGTGGAGTTTTGCAGCTGCTCCTGGCAGCCTGCCACTCCCAAAGGAAACTCCTCTCTCCGGTTACCTACCAGGGAACCCTGTCCCTGCTGGATGGAGCCCAGATAGAACGTGGTCCCACACAGAGATGGGCTGGAGCCATGTGTGCCGTGGGCTGAGCCCCAAGCCCAGGGCTCCGGTGATGCCCAGTGTGGGGGGGGCTCCCAGGAGCCACACAAAGGCGTTTCCAACCCCAGTCCCTGCATTGTGCCAAACCTGCCCCAAAAATGTCTGCACTCTTACGCAATACGTTTCTAATACACTGGCTACAAAGGGCACATTGCAGAGGCACTCATGGACCACCATCACTGGAGAAGCGCTCATGGATCTCCACCACCACCACGAGCACATAGGTATTCATGGACCTACACCACAAAAACAAAGGTCTTCGTGGACCTCCACCACATGCACAGAGGTATTAATGGACCACCACCACCACATGCACAGAGGCACTCAAGGACCTCCACCACTACCATTGCAGAAGCACTCATGGACCTCTGCCACCAGTCCAGAGCTATTCACAGACCTCCACCACCATCATACTGGCCCCACACAGCCTTTGCTGTTCCTGGAGCAAGACGACAGTAGAGCATGGGAGAGGTAACAGTCACACCAAACCCCTCACACATGCAGAGCATCTGCTCCTGGGAAGGGTCCCATGTGGCTATCTCGCTTGTCAAGGTGCCACACCGTGAGGTGGCTACACAGGCCACAGGGAGCAGAAGCTGCTGTGACAATCAGGATGGGAGCACGAGCCCCAAGCACACCATCTTTTCCCAGGCGACACTTAGAAAGAACTGAAGCAGCTTTCCAAAGTTAAAAAAAGAGTAATAAATCAACGCTTTGCCGCTAATGGCAAGTTGGAGCCACCACTCCCGTACATTTTGCACTGCAAAGAAAACAGCATTTCAAAGGCTCCCAAGTGTGGGTCCTTCTCAGGAGTGAGCTGGAAGAAATGGAGAAGGATGAAGTCAAAGTCTCCAGCAGCCAAAGGCTACTCTGACTTTTCTCTCCTGCACATTGACACACCAAGCTGGCTGTGCAGGCAGAGCAATACCACAAAAAAAGTATGTAACAACAGCCAACTAGATTTAAGTTCATTTTCTGTAGCTCGAGGCCAAAATCGACTGAAGTGGTTCTGGTGATCAAGTTTTCTGCAATTCCCCTTTCTATGTATTAGCTCTTTGACAGAAATTCACTGCGGTATTTAAACTGGCAGTCATCACCGCTAACTCAAATTGTATTGGCTTTCACGGCGTTGAAATGCTCAACTGCGACCAGCCATCGGCCAATTCCCAGATAACGCGGCGGCTGAAATCCCCTGTCATGCCGAGCGATCCTGTTGCAAGCCCGCCAGCTCCAGGAGCTCACCGTAACACCAGGACGCTGGCCACGGGATTCTGTCCAGCAGAGGAGCCCAAATCAATGGCTATGGGTTGAGTTTTAGGAGCTAACAAGTGTTCATGGTGCTGCTAACTTGGATAAACTCTGTTGATACAGGTGGGAGAGGCTGACTAATGACCAGCACAACTTGTTAGTTGTGTTAACAAACTCACAGCTGTGCTGGAGATGGAAGGAAAGAGAGGCTCAGTGTTCCTCCTACTTGCACTCGGTGAATCCCCACTCCCATCACCCCTTTCCCAACAAGCACCTTTCTACTCCGTCCCATCACCCATCACCCTTCTGTCCCAGCTTAGGAGGAAAAACCTCAGGAGAAAGCTAAAAAGCAACATTTATCAGCTGTGGTAAGAGCCTACAGCTTTCAAGGGTCTTCACAAAAAAAGAAGAGAGGTGGGATTTCATTCCCCCCACCCCCACCAAAGAGTTGAATATTAAAAACCGAAAGGGGAAATCGGTGATTTGTCCTGCTGCTCCTAATAGTTTGCATACAGCTACACTGGGAAGTGAAGTGGAAATAACACAACATGCAAATGCCACCGTTAGCATCCCGCTAATGAAGTGCACTGCTCTCCCTCCTGCAGATGCATCTCCTGGGCGAGCACCCCACCAGTGCTGGCTACGGGACAGTAGCGTGCCAAACCCCGGCTGGTCTGGCACCGCCACACTGCTCCCAGAGCATCCTCCTGACTCGTGCTTCCAGCAGCACAGTAAATACATAATTTTTGGGTAAATAAACACCGTATTTTGGGCAAACACTGAGCTTGCAGTGCACAGGTTGTCCATCGTCGGCTAAGTGTAAATATGATGCTCTACCAATCTGGGCCAAGGCTTATATCAGGATATTTTTAACCACAACCACCATATAAACTGATTCATGACTCACTGGTTCAGTCCCACTCAGGGCTCATACCCCATTTTAGCTGCCATGCACCGCTGATGGGTTGTGTGGTTTGGTGCTTGATAAAAACCTGCGCTCTTGCTCCGGTGCCCATCGGCAAGCCCGGCCACTGCGCTCACCAGCACTGCTAGCCCACCCCAGCACCAAGGCTGGCAAGAAACAAGGTGCTATTCATATATCCCCAGTTATCATTCAGTTCTTTGGTCAATAATAAAGTTTTCGCCAGGTAGGGCCCTCGCCCTGTAAAGTACACACTGCGCTGGGAAAACACTGAGGCTCAGAGAGGGACTGCACCGAGAGCCTCCACCACCGGCCACATCAAGAACAACCCGTTTTGGGGCCAAAACATGTCCAGGAAAACAAAACCAATGCCACCAAGCCACAGCAGAAGAGAGAAAAAACATCTTCTTATGAGTCTTGGCGGTAAAGCCCAAAAGGTAAAGCACTTGGGGCTGTTACAAAACTGCATTACACCAAGAATTAAAAACAATCAGTATTGTGTCTATTTACTGTAAGCTTAAAGCAACGTGTATTAAAGAAGTTTATGTGAATCATCTAATGCACTCAGGCCTTTTGTTAGAATTATTACCAAGCTAAAAAAAGATTAATTTCTCCAAATACACTAAATCCTCAGACACGATGAGAAGACTGCTGTGTATGGAGCATTTCCATGTCTTGGTTGCTAATGCCATCTTCACCTGTGGCTTTGCTGCCCTAAGATATACCTTAGCCTTGCTCCTGATGAGCTTGCTGTCCTAACTGGGCTTTAAAAATCCCCAGAATTTGGCCCAAAACACCCAGGAAATGAGCAGCTGCCCACAACCAGTCAAGCACTGGTAGACGTGCCGCTGGTTGCCAACTCTGACCCTCAGTTTAGGAGTTCACCATCTTAATCCGACCCAGTATAAACAAGCAATGCAGAGAGTGGCCGCAAGGATGGACAGACGGATGGACAAACCCCCACCTAGCAAACACCCAGAGCTGATTCCCCCATGCCTGGGCAGGACAGGCATTTTTCGACCTTGGGCACAGAGCAGAGGCAGCCTGGCAGCCAGCCCAGGCTCCCCTGTGCCCCAGGGTGACCGCCACATCCACCACCGGCATGCCAGAGCACCACAGAGGTCCCCGAGACGCTCACCCCATGCTGCTCACCAGCAAACCCTCGCAACACCCCAACCCAGCCATGATGAAGCAACAAGAAACTTGGGAAGAGAGGAAAAAACGGTTTCCATACCATTGACTCCCAGGAGCAGACAAAACCAGTTCCTGCTGCAGGGTTTAAACTCACTCGACTGGGGTCCAAGCCCCCAGCCAGGTGACTAGTCCTTTGATGCAAATTCCTCCCAACGCTGCTGGTGCAGGTGACATGCACGGGACAGGAGCAGGCAGCCCACCCATCACCCACCACAGCCAACATGCACGCTCGCCAAGACACGTCTTTTTGGGAAGCACGTCAGCCCCAGCATGCTACCCCAGGAGCATCATCACTGGGTCATGCTAACACTTTTCTGGACAACAGTCCAAAATACTGATGGATGAGATTCACACCATCAACCAAGCGGGGTCCACAACACCACCTTCAATGAGCAAACGTCTCCACCTTGCTGGTGTCAAGGGAGGACTCAGACAACCAAGAAGGCTCCCAGCCTTGCAAAAGGCAAGGAGATATTCACTGGGGCATTCCATGGCATTTTGTGGACTCACCCCTCCACAATCCAACCCCCACCCACCCTTTGAGGTGTCCTCAGCATGAAACATCTCACCATCCATCCTATAGTAAACACTTTGATGTCCATCACTATGCAAAACTGCTTAGTTCTACCAGTAGCCTGTACACCTTTAAGTGCTTAAGATAAATATCTGAGCTAATTTACATAATTGCAACATTATGAAATACTGTTCAGTCAAATCAGAACATTGTTGGTTAAAAAAAACATGCTTTTGCCAGTCGGTTACGTTGGCTGTCGGTGTGCCAGAGAAGCCGGAGCTCCCCAACACTGTAATTACCATGAGGATTAGAAACTTGTTACTCACATAGTCATGAAAGGCTTTCGCTTCACTCGAATGTTCACAAGTGTCTCGCCTTTCGGGAGCTGCGCAGTAAAGGTCCCAAAACACACTGTGTGGTGGTCAAGAGAGGAGGCAGTTAATCATCAGGGATCATACACTGAGATGAGGTGGGGGGTCATGGGAGGTGAGCAGCTTCCCACCCCACTGGACCCACAGTCGGGGAGGGAACTCCAGCCAGATCTGGCCATGCATGATGTCACTTGGACCTCTGGAAGTGCCTGACCTGGTGCTATCCCCAGGATGGGTGATGCTGAGTGTCTTAAGAGGCAATAACAGCCTTTAAGGGGTAACAACCCAAACACTTCATGGACTTTTCCAGCCCTGGTAGCAGTGCTGCCACCTCACCCTGCCATCCCCCAGGCAGGAGAACCCCAGTGGCCCCACTACAACTTGGTCCCGAGGGCCCCACCGAGGGCTGCCAGGCCTGCCCATTGCCCCGGAGCCTGTCTGCTCCCGCGGGGCCAGGGGTGGTTCCGCTCCCCCGCTGCACCTTGGCACCCCACGGGGAGCGCGAGTGTGGAGCCGGGGTGGCTTGGGGCTCGGAGCCGGGGCAGTCTGCTGACTCACGCCCTGGCCGGGGCTTTACCCCATGGGGCCGCGCTCCGCCGGTGCAAACCCCCCCAGCGCCCCGGGGCTACCCGGCCGTTCCCACCCGCCACGGGGCACCGTGAGATGCTCCCACCCGCCAGAACGGTTCCCCCCACGCCGCCTCCGGCACTTACCACCACCAGGAGTGCAGGAAACCGGGGGGCTCGCCCAGAGTGATGTTCTTCTCCCACCGGATCTGCGGGGAAGAGGAAGGGGGTGAGGACGGGGCGGGGGGGATGGGAAGGGGTGGTGGTGGGTGGTCACGAGTGGGCGTGGGCCCCCACGCGCGGCGACCCCCCGGCGCCGCCGCCGCCGCCCCGCGCAAGATGGAGGGCGGGCGTGCGTGCGGCGGCGCACAAAGGGCGCGGGGGGCGGCGGGGCTCACCTCGGACAGGAAGGTCTGCGCCGACTTCTGGGCGCCGACGTGCAGCAGGTACTCGTAGACGTACAGCGCCAGCCTGCAACAGCGAGCGGCGAGTCAGGGGGGAGAAAGAGGAGGAGTTCCCTCCCCCGCCCCGCACAAAGCCGCCCCGCCGCCACCCCGCTCCCCACGCCGCCGCCGCGCTTACTTCTCCCGCGCCTGCCCGTCCGAGGGCACCGCCGAGCCCTTCCCTTTGGCGAACATGGTCCGCGCCGAGGAGGGAGGGGGGCGGCCGTCGCCGCCGCCGCCACCACCACCACCGGGAGCCGCTCTGCCCGCCGCGAAAGGAGCGCCAGGGGCTGTCAGAGCGCCGGCCGCCGCCGCGCCCCCATCGCCCCGCCGCCGCTCGCTGCGCCCGCCGCGCCGCTGGCCGCGCACCCGAACGTGGCCGCGCTGGGCACCACCCCCCCTCCGCCGACGGGCGCTCGCTCCCGCCAATCACCGCCAAGGAAGGGCAGGGCCGACCCGCGCCACGCCCCTCTCTGGAGGCGGCGGGCTGCCTCCCGCGGCGGGGAAGGAGGGAGGGAGGGAGAGCGGCGAAGCGCGGTCCTAGCGTCCCCCCGTCCCGGCCCGCAGGCGGCGTGCTTCGCCGAGCGCGGCGCCGCGCCATGGCCCTTTAAGGCGCCGGGCCGCGGCGCGCAGCGCTCGCTGATTGGTCGGCGCCGCGGAGACCTCGGAAGGGGGGACTTGAAACCGCCCGCCGGGCACGAAGGTGGGGGGGGAGTGTGTCGGTGTGCCCGGGCGGGTGCTGCCTCTGGCCGCGGCGCCGGGCGGGACCCGCCGGGGATCGGACCGGTGCCCGCTCCCCACCACCTCCGGTCCAGCCCCGGCAAGTCCCGGCCGGCGCCGCGCACCCCAACTCCGCGGTGCGGGCGGTGATCTCAGGGCCAGGAGACCTAAGGGCAGCCTGGGGCTGCTCCCCCCGCCCCGGCTGCCAACTCCAGCGCCTCTGGTCACGGGGCGAGGCTTGCGTTGGAGCCTCTGCTGCCTGTTGTGCTTCGCTGCCCTTAAAATCAAGGGGGGAAGCCACCCCCGTGGGGCTGGCTGCAGCCCTGGCCTGGCTGAGGGGGTCTCAGCCCCGAAATGGGCCGTGGGAGCCCTTTTGCCTCTCGTCGGGGGCTTGGGCAAGGCCACGTGCACCCCAAGGCAGCCGTGCTTTTGGGGGGGGCTTGGCACCCCTTGCCCCATTCCTACAGGACCCTGGGAGTCCAAGTGCCCAGTGCTTGTGGCAGTTTCCACGGGAACAGAGGTTGGAGCAGCACAAAAACACAAGAGCTGCTCAGAGCTCTTCCCCCCTGCCCCGGCCTCACCTCTACCTCCAAAGTGACTCGCTGAACAAAAACCAGCAGAGATGGAGGCTGCATGTTAGTTACTGCTTGTTAAAATGAGGGTGCTACATACACCAAGCTTCGTCCTGCAGATGCTTGGAGAGTTTTGAGTGGGGCTGTGTGTGCCCAGTGACCCTCCTGCAATGTGGGGCAGCAATGTGGGGAGCCGTGGGGTGCAGGAATGACTCCTCCAGTGGCAGGTAGCCCTGCTGTTCCCCGTGGGAATATTCCTGGCTATTGGGACCTGCCTGAGCAGGGCCAAACTCGCTTTAGAGCAAGGTTTAAAACAAACAGGAGGAAAAAAAAAAATCTTGCAATGCGGTAGGTTGAAAAGGATCAAAACTTGAAGGCACCCGAGGTCCTCTCTTGAGAAGAGAAAACCCAGCACTTTGCACAAGTTTTGCTTTGCAGGGCGAGGTGATGGTGGAGACAACAAGACTGGCTTTGGGGCTTTTCTCCATGCACGTCTCTGCAGCACAGATCAGAGAGCCGGGCCAGGCAAATACCAGACTTCGTGTCTCCTGAGCCTTCGTGTCCCTCTGCTGCTCAGATGGACTCAAAAATAACCGTGAGCCTCCCCCGGGACTGAGGCTATGGGATAAATTTGACCCTGCAGCAGCATGTGAGGCATCTGCTAAATATCCCTGGTTAAAAATAATACTCTCATATTCTGTACCTTCTGTGTGGAGGTGGAAAGCATTAATGCCGCTGGCATCATGGCTGCCATGCCCTGAGCAGCAAAAGGGCCTCTCCATGCCCAGACTATCACCGTGCTCCGCTCCTGTTCATCAACAGTTTGTTTGCTTTAAACTCTGTGATTTTCTGGCATAGGTTGATAGCCAGAACCTGGTCACCTCCTGTCCCTGACCTCTGGGGTTGTTTGGGACATGAAGCTCCGCTCAGGGAGATGTGATGGGAGCTGGGATCTTTGCCTCCTTAGGTGCCTTCAGCTCTCTGGTCTCCACCCAGGAGGGGAGGACGTTGCCAAGATTCTCAGAGGTGAGAGCAGCCTGGGGGGGGCCAGGGAACCACCTCAGTTCTCCCTGCTCTTCTCCGGACCAGCTCCAGTTCTCGGCTGTTGCCAGGGGAGATGGAGAAGAGCAGTTGATGGAAAGCTTCCCATAAGTGGCACCAAAAAAAAGTCTCCCTGTTGGCATCCTGACCTACCAGCCACCAAAGACCGACACAGCAAGGGTGGAAACTCGCAGCCCGCATGAATTCACAGGGTACCAGCCCTGCCTTCGCATCTTCCGCGACCTGGTGATTAGAGCAAATTATAAAGCTGGCGCTTTGGACCAACTTAGCTAAAGATCAGAAGGGAGACTAATTTCATATCATTGCCACCACAGAATGCAATTAAATGGCTCTGCAAAGTTTTAGCGCAAGTTGTGACAGGAAAACTGGGGAAAAAAAACCAAAAAACAAAGAACACCCAAAGAAATCCCCATACCCAAAGCCAGCAGCTCTGTCTAGCCGAGCCACTGGTAGACATACTGAGGCTACCGAGCACTCCCAAGGCTCGGCGGGCAACCTGTGGGCTACCTGGCTTGGCTTTCTCTTTGTCAGGAGTTTTTCTTGGAATGCAGCAATTAAGGCACCAGAATTCATTAAAAAAAATCGAAACCAAGAGCCAAGCTGGTTTTAACCATCCACCTGTGGATTTCTCCCTGGTCGGGGCTGTGTTGCACAGCACCCACCCAGTACCCAACAAACCCCACTCCACCAAGCCCAAAAGCAGGAGAAGGTGCCGGGGGGAAACAGGCAGCGTCCCCCGGGCACAGCAGGGACAAGAGATGAACGCACCGGGCACTGCTGGCGGCTCAGCCGGGGCTGCTGTGGGATCCCCGTGGGCAGGGATGCACAGCAGGAAGGACAGGTTTGGGAGGGAGCAGCTGTGGGAAGAGTGGCCTCGCCACGTTGCATATTAACGCTCCGTGTGCTTTAATTGCGGTGGGACCTCTCGCACAGAGCCATTAGCATGCAATGCGGAGGAACATGTATTTTTGGGATGCCTGCCTGGCTTCCTGACTCTCAGCCAGGGGAAAGAGGTGGGCCAGGGGATGCAGGGAGAGGTGTCTCAGCCCCCATCCTCCCCCTAGGGATGCCGCTGGAGTCGAAGCTCCTTCCTCCAGCCCCTGAATCATTCCCGCTGCCATCTGCTGCACCCTCGCTCTTCTCTGCAGATGTCCTTCTTCCTTCCCCAGGAGGAGATGAGAACCCAGGATGAGGTGCCAAACACGACTTCAAACAGCATCTAATAAAACATGGGATTAATTTCTTCTGACTGGTGTTCAATGGTTCTGATTAAGCAGGGCAGGATTTAATTAGCTTGTTTGGACTGCCTGGAAACCCCTGCCAAAGGTGAGGGAACCTCAGCAGCTGGGTCCCCCTGGGCTCCAACCACAATCCAATGGGCGCAGGCAGGACCCTCCCCACATAGAGCAGAGCCCACTGCCTCTCCTGCCAGGCCAGCGGCTCCTTCAAGATCCTGCGAGCACCCTCTAACACTTGGGATGGGTGCCCTTGGCTTTGCTTAATTCTGGTGACACTGGTGGGGCAGGCACAGGGGGACAGGGAGGCGCAGCACAGGGGGTGATGAACACACAGGCAGGTGGGTGGCCCTGCCAAGGGGATACTTCGGTCTTCCCAAACTGCGTCTCACCTTCTAAACCCCATGCCTCTCAGCATAAACCAAACTCACCCTGCCACTGAGCCCTTGAATTTAAAGTAACCCTGTTCTCTCCCTGATTTACTACCAGTTGCTGGCTCCTCTCCTCTCCCTCCGCCTGTCTCCTTTAACCCATTTCATTATCTATGCTAGCTTAGGCTTGTCTACGTGGGAACATCATGGTGAAGTTATTGCAAAATAGATGGGCTGTGAATGTAAAGCGTGGCAGCTCTTCCCTGGCAGCTCCCAGCTCAGATTCCTCACCCGCAATACCTGCATCACCTGGGCTGCCGGCAGCCCCTGCAAAGGCCAGAGCAGCACCCATGGTGATGGTTTTAAACTGAAGGAGGGGAGATTCAGGCTGGGCATGAGGAAGAATTTTTTACACTGTGGGTGGTAAAACACTGGCCCAGGTTACCCAAAAAGGTGGTGGATGCCCCATCCCTGGAGACATCCCAGGCCAGGCTGGACGGGGCTCTGAGCAACCTTAGCTGGGTGATGATGTCCCTGCTCATGGCAGGGGTGGCGCTGGATGAGCTTTGAAGGTCCCTTCCAACCCAAACTATCCTATGATTCTATGGGGGATGAGGCTTCCGGACTTCCCCTGAATTCAGGAAGGCTGGGACAGAAAGCTGCATTCCCAGAGCAGGCACTCCTGGGATTTTTACTCTTAGGAGATGAACAGAGAGAGATGGCTCAAAGGGAGATAGCACCAAAGATAACAGCTGCAGAACAGAACTTCCCCATCTGAGGAGCATGGACAACTTGTGCATCCCAAATCTGCGCTCCAAGGTGTGGTTGGGCTCCTGAGGAACAGGATGGGCTGCACAGAGGCAAACGCCAAAATGTCAGACCTCTATCATCCCATAGCCCTGACAAAGTGTCACCTCTGCTCACCACCTGCCAGTGCCAGGTCAGGTCCTCATGGTCTCCACCCACCTTGCCACTAGCCAACATCTCCCTGCAAGGGATGTTTTGCTATTAAATATCCTCTCCCCAAGCTAACCAGCATACAAGAGCAGTGGTACAGTGATAATCCCCAGCCTGGCATTTACCAGTGAGAGTGGCATTGTCATGATGTGCTATGTCCCTGCTTGTTCCCTGTGGCTGGGCTCCGGTGGCAGCTACATGGAGCCGAGAAGGGCACTGGCATGGGATGAGAATGCTGCAGGGTGTTATGTATAAGCACTTCCCACAGGTCTTCTATGGCAATGGTATAGCAGAGACCCTCCCAGTGGGTTGCTGCAGAGCTATGTGTGCCTGCAGCCCCTGTAGAAAAGAGGATGGTCATTGTTTTCCTTGCCTGCTGCCCTCAGCAAGGTGGGGTTTATGTGGGGAGTGGGTGCCTGGCCAGCATTACAGGATTGTCATGGTTTAATCCCAGCCAGCAGCTAAACCCCACACAGCTGCTCACTCACTTCCCCCTGGTGGGATGGGGGAGAGATTCAGTAAAGTGTGAAAACTTACAGATTCAGGTAAAGACAACTTAACAGGCAAAACAAGACCTGTGCATGCCAGCAAAGCAAACCAAGGGATTAATTCACCACTTCCCACGGGAAGGCAGGTGTTTGGCCATCTCCAGGACAGCTGGGCTCCATCAACTGTAATGGTTACTTGGGAAGACAAATGCCATAACTCCAAACATTTCCCTTCTTCTTCCCCCAGCTTTTTATACTAAGCTTGACATCTTATGGTATGGAACATCCCTTTGGTCAGCTATGCCCCTCCAACTTCTTGCTGGTGGGGAGGTGTGAGGAGCAGAAAAGGCCTTGACTCTGTGCAAGCACCACTCAGCAACAACAAAAACATTCCCATATTATCAACACCCATTTCAGCACAAATCCAAAACATGGCCCCATACTAGCTACTAGGAAGAAAACCAACTCCATCCCAGCCAAAACCAGCTCGGGGACCTAAATCCAGCTCTGCTGGGTCCAGCCTCCTTGCTCTGAGGCGGAAGCGCCTCTGGGTTCTATCAGTCCTGTTTCTTCCCCAGCCTGAGTCCCTTATCTGCCGCCTCTTCCATCTGTCTCTGCCTGATACGGTGCCCCAAGCCAGCCACCGCCGCCGGCACCCTGCAATGGACAGGAACGTCTCTTTGGCTCCGCTTTTGCCAAATGCTCCACGGAGCTGGCCAAAGGGTGACCTTGGGTTTCACAGCAGATGTCCCCACTGCTGCCACTGGCCCCACAGGTGCTCCCAACCAGGGTGGCCATGTGCACGGGTAGAGCTGTAAACCTGCTGCCAGCACAGTGGCAGTACGTATATTTTAGCAGCCTTATTTTAGGCAAAAAGCTGCTGCAGAGTGAGCTGTGGCCCAACTGGCTCCACTGCCCACATGGGTTTTTTTCTGATGTTCGCAGGAGCTTTTTGGGAGAAAGGGGAACCCCAGGAACTGGAAGAGAGGGGAGCAGCCTCCCACTGGAGTCAGCATCCTCTGGGACATTTGCCTCTGCTGCATCCTCTGAGGTTTCAAAACCAGCTCAAGACCATGCGACCTTCCCCATCCCTTCGCTGCACTCGGCACCCGTTTTCCTAATTCAAAAAACCCCCTCTTTTCATCCAGCCCCTGTTTTCCTGGCTTGCACCCTCGCTTTGTCCCATGGAAATGCTGTGACCAGCTCCCCTCTCTAACCTTCAGGCAGGGAGCTGCTCCTCCCCAGCTTTCACCTTTACTGTTTTAAGCCCGGTCTCCTCCTTCTCCCTCTGAGCACTCCTCATTTGTGTAGAGCCTGCATGACTTGCTGACCCAGCACTCCTGCCCGCTCCTCCATCCGTTTTGCCTCCACGCGTAATGCACGTCCATTATCTTCCCCGGGAAAAACGTGCAGAGCAGGGTCGCAGTGCCACATCGGGGGCCGTGACTGCACAGGGGTCCCCATGCACTGCCCAGGGTCCCCCGCCTGGGTTTTACTCCCCATCTGCCTTGGTACTTGGCCCAGACACCTCCAAGGATGAGGGAAATGCCAAAATATCTAATTAGAGGGCTGCCTGCAGGACAGTGATGCTCCTCTGTGACGCACTGTGCTGTGCTGGCTGGCTTGCTGGCCCTGCGGACCTTTGCACTAAACCAGGCTTAGTGCTCAGGCTGCTGACAGCCCCCTCACATCCTCTCCCTGGCTGCTGCTGGATTAATGGGGAGGGGGCAGGGGCTTGTGGTTGCCTAAAACAACAGTCCGGAGGGTAAAACAACAGCCCAGATGTGAATAGCCCAGATGTGTACACAAGCCCAGATGGGAACTATTGCCCAGCTCTGCCCACACCACAAACCAAAAGATGCTCCATGCCCCAGCACCTCCCTCTGCCCCAAAATCTCATCCTGCTGCAAGTGCTGCCTATGCTCGGGGCGCAGCCTCCAGGGTTTTGCTGTGCCCACAGTGTTCTCCCAGCTACCACCCTTGTCCCAGCTGGTGACAAACACGAGAGCCATCGCATGAGACCCAGCCAAAGCTTCTCCTGGTTTGATCAGCAGGGGCATGGCCTGCTAACCACAGCGCCTTGTTAGATTAATGAATGAATTTCAAAGCTGGGCTTTCAGAGCAGTTTTGGAGATACAGCAGACTCTTTGGAAGTGCCAGGCTAGGACACAGTTTCAGTGTCTCCAAAAAGCCTCAGCTTCTGGTTTCTGAGTGAAATAATAACCAAACCAGGAGATTTTCATAAAGGAAATCAGCAAAGACAACTACTTTTATATGTGCGCTTAAGTATTTAGGTCAGTATTTTTAGAATAAATAGCCGTGGGTTGGTTCCTATCTTTTCGCTTTCATTTTTCACACTTCAGCTTCATTTCTCGAATCTGGTTATAGTGAAGCAGCAATTGGGTTTTTCAAAGCGCTCACACCTACCAGCACTGACCTCGCAGGCTCCCGTTTCTCCACTCGTTTCTCTGGCCTCTTCTTCTCCTCTGAGCTCTTTGCACAATTAGGGGGTGAACCTGGCCCCATCTGCCTTAAAGATTTCCCCAAGAGGAGGGATGGGCTGTGGGGTGGTCAGCTCTGCAAGGAAGTGAGGAGCTTTGCTGGTCTGAACTGGGAAGGGGGTGCACATGGTGCATGGCCATGGCCCATGACGGGTATGTTTGGCTCCAGGCAAGGCTCCATCCTGCACCCAACATCACCCAGTCCCTTCCTGAACCAGGGAGAGCCCGGGCCACCAGCTGGGCGTTGCACCCTGCAGCCTGCTATTAAAAGCAAACCATCTAGAAGAGTCCTTCGGAATGAAAGCAGCTTTTAAAGGAAACATTGGCAGTCTCGTTTGGCTGCAGCAGAGCCTGCTTTGCTAACGGCCTCCAAAATTAGAAGAGGCTCAGAAAACTTAGGACGGATGTTACTGCAGCAGAGCGGGGAGGGGGGCGATGCTGGAGACTGCTCAGCCTCAGCTGTGCTTCCCTAGAAACCGGGATGCTGCTCCATAGCCCATCCATACAACTTTTGGCGGGGGGGAGATCAGTTTGCTGTGGGAACGGAGCATGGGAAGCAATGCCTGGCCAGTGTGGAAACCCTGGGCACACACGTGCAGCTGGAAAAAGCAGCGATCTCCACTGTGCTAAACACACTCCACAGGAGCAACGGAGATGTGCCAAAGCCTCTTCATGACTTAGCTCCTAATAAACACGCTGCGGATGGGAAATGAGCCTTTGGCTTTCCCCAGCGTGGGCAAGCAGAGAGCAGTGATGCTCTGTCCCTATGAGCTGGGGGGGCTGGGGGCCACAGGGCACGTCTCTGCTAGTCTCTGGGGCTGCGGACAGGCTCCTGCCTGTCCTGCATAGCTCCTGAGGGAGTTTATCCCGAAATAAGGCCCTCCTCCTCCCCAGCTCAAAGGCCGCTTCACCTCCAAGAGTTATTCACAGATAAACTCCATAAATTTGGGGCACAGCCATTTTATCACTCCTGGCAGCTCTCTGTGTTGCCTGCCACAAGGTGAAGCCAATGGAGCTGGGAAGGGACAGAAAACCAGCTCCCAGGAGAGCAGGAGTGTCAGAACGCCCAGCCAGAGCTGGCTTTGCTGCGGGACAGCAGGAGCCACGGGACAGCCGGATGCTGCCCCAGCTCTCTGCCCGCCTGGGCAATCCGAGGCTTTGTTCGATGCAGGGAGGCACGGGAGCAGCAAACCTCCTCCTCTCTGCCTTGCCTCCATGGATGATTTATTTCGACACGCGACTCCAGCCTGTTTTGCTGCATCACTCCAAGCGCTTTATTGCCTCTGGCCTGCGCTGGCGACATCCCCCTCACCCAGCCCCGGCTGCCTGGGAGCGGAAAGGAGCCCTCAGGGCCTGCCGATGGGGCTTATGACGATACAAAAATGCTCCTGAGTAGTTAGTTGGCCTTTCCTGACCTGCTGAAGCAGCTCCCCTTCCTCTGGCCCCTTCTCTGAACTCCGTGTATCACTGCTTGATGGTCCAACGCTACCCGCCAGCTTCCATTCACGGCTGTTTGAGATTCCCATCACTGGGAAGGATGCCTCTCAATGCATTGGGACTATTCTGCTGGATCACCACCTGTAAAAATAAATTTTAAAAAAATCCTTAATTTTGCAGCAGGCACATGGGCAGCATGTTGCGGTGGCGGGGCAGGGACCCGTGCAGACTGTTCCTGCACAGCACGCAGTGCCCCCGGCCCGGACCTGGTACCTGCTGCCCACCAAGCTCTGCTACCACTGCCAGCAGCAGGAGCTTGCTTTGCTATGAGCAAGCTTGGATTTTGAATTTTAACCAAACCATAGATTTTTATTTTCTTAATTTCCAGGTTGCTGCCAGCCCAGTACTCCTTTTTCTTGTGGAAAAGACAAACCCCAGGATGTGATAATTGCTGGGGGTGCTGATGGGGAGGATGGGAGCTGGACTCCCAGCAGATCAGGGCACTACACGCTCACTGTATCCCCCCTAAAACATCTCCTTGATTTCACAGCCTTCCTGGAGCGCAAAGCAGCCATCGAGAGGGGCTGGACTCAGGCTTGCTACCAAGGACCTACCATTTAGCGTTGAAAATTTCCTTATCTTCTAATAAGGCTTTTTAAATTCTTTTTTTTTTTTCCCCAAACCCGCCAGCAAGAAGAAACCCCTCCTCGGCTGGGCGAGATTTCCACACTTCAGTGCCAGTACAGAGTGCTCTGCATGGCTCGCATTCCAATTAACCGAGCGTGGGCAGTGCGGTGGGTGCTGACACCCACCTCCTCTCCCACCCTGGCACCACTGACATTTTTCAGGAGTCACTCGCCCCTCCTTGGGGTTGGGGTTTCTGGGTCCCACGGGGATTGCGGTATTGGGGTTTCCTGTTTACCCACGCAGCTGCACCAGCGGTTGGAAAATCCGGGGTGCACTACCCACGATGCCAAAACATCACCAGGGCCATCACTGGCTCTGGTGTGCAGTTCAAGGCCTTCCCCAATGCCGGCTCCTGGGCTGCAGGCTTACAAAAACCCAGCCAGCAAAAGGCTTTTGACGAAAGAAGATAGTACCAGCAATCTGCTAGTATGTGCATAATTAATTAAATTGCATAATTAATAACACTGCATTATTTATAAAGGGCTAGGGGATGCCCCTGCCATAAGCAAGGGGTGAGTGCCACCCTACCGTGCAGAAAGCCGAGGCCAAGCCCTGCACTGCCTGCCCTCAAGCCCCCACGGTCACGGCCACGCGTGGGGCTGCATTCCCTTGGGTGCGCTGCATTTCCCTCCCCCCCCCGCGCTTGGCTGCCGCCAGGGCTTGCTGGCCTGGGCAGCATAGGCAGGAGCCGGGCAGGGAGAGTGGCGGAGAGAAGAGGGGAGGGGAGGGGAGGGGAGGGCCGGGCCGGGCCGGGCCGGGCCACACCGTTCCGTTCCGTTCCGTTCCGTTTCGTTTCGTTTCGTTTCGTTCGGGACCCCGCCGGGGCCACCCCCCCGCGGAGCAGCGCAGCGGGGCGGGACGCGGAAGGGGCCTCTTGAAACCGCCGCACGCTGATTGGTGGAGCGCTCGCCCCGCCCCCTCCTCCTCTCCCCCCCTCCCACCCGAGAGCCCGGAGGGGCCCGGGGGTGCTGGAGGGCTCCGTCCCCCTGCCCCCGCCCCCGGCTCTGGCCCCGTCGGCGGGCGGGCCGCAGCCGCCGGAAGGCCGCGCCTGTGCGCCCGGGCGGGGCGCTGAGCCGGGGCGGCCGCGGGCACAGCGGGGGGGAGCGGGAAGGGCGGGGGGAGCAGCTCGGCCTCTCGGAGCAACGGCGCCCCCTGGCGGCGCGCGGCGGCGCGGACGGTACCGGTACCGAACAGAGCCCTTGGCGTGCTGTGTCCCCTATAACCTCCCGAGGTTCTGTGCCCATGTGCCTGCCCGCTCCCAGGTGTCCTTGTGGCCCTGCCGGTGTCCCGTGCCTGTGCATCCCCGGGGTCCTGTGACCCTGTAGCCCCCGCGGGGGCGTCCTGTGTCTGTGTAGCCCCCCGGGATCCTCTGCCACTGTGCGCCCTTGGCGGGGTCTTGTGCCCCTGTATCCCCCGGTCCCGGCAGTGTCTTATGTCCCTGTGCCTGCCGGCGTCCTATGCCTGTGTGCCTGGTGTTAGTGACTCTGTGCACCCCCGCAGTGTCCTGTGCCCACCTCGGGTGTATCCGTGTCCGCATGTGCCCATGGTGTCCTGTGCCCGTGGCTGTCCTGTGCCTGCACACTTCTCCAGGATGTCCCAGTGTTTATGGACCCCAGGCCTGTCCCTGTCCTCGCGTACCCTCGGGTGTCCGTGTCACCACACACCCGCTTGGACTATCCCTGTCCCCATATAGCTCCTGGGTATCCCTGTCCCCACATGCCCCCTTGGACTGTGCCTGTCCCCATGTACTCCCGGGTGTCCCTGTACTTATGACTCCCTGGGGCTGTCCCTGTCCTTGTGGACCCCCAGAGCTGTCCTTGTCCTCATGGACCCCTCTGGGCAGTCCCTCCCCACACAGGCCACCATGAGCAGATAGTGCCTTGGCACCTCCCAAACCTTTTCCAGAAGGTCCTGCTTCCTGGCGGCCTTTCCTCCTGGTGCTCCCCATCCCCATCACAGTTGGGCACTGCATTGGTGTCCCATATCACCTGCTGTCCCATTTGCTAACAAGCGTTCCAATAAACAATGCTTGCTCTGGACTTCTACATTTGAATTAAAACCAAAAGAAACCCCACAATGAGATGGAGCCCAGCTTGGCCTAATGGCACACGGCCTCCCTCCTCCTCTCTGTTGTGGGGTTGGCAAGCCGGCCTTAGGAAATTAAGTAAATACCAATGGAGGAGTTGAAAAATAGGTTACCTTGTAATTGAATTTTTTTGCCTGCAGCTAAAGAAAAATTAGCCTTCCTCCTATCTTGTGGAGCCTGTGTGTTTGAGAGCTTACCGGGGTGTGTAATAACTGAAAGGATGGCGTGACAGCTCCTTGGCCCAGCCTTTTCCACTGCCTCACTCCTGAGCTTTGCCTTCCTCCCCGCCCGCCTTTCCCCTGCCTTTAAACTCCAAGCACTGCCATGGAAATGTAGAGCTTTGACAGCTCAGAGGAGCCAGGAACAGGACTCCTGGCAGAACTATGCAGCCCCAATGCTGCACCAGGAGCCGGGGGAGAGCCCCAATCCAGGGGAGACCCCAGCTCAGGGGGGGTCATCACCCCATTACCCCATTCCGTCATCCCATCTTACAGCAGATGCTGCTACAGCCACCATCGAGTAGCAGAGGCCATCGGGGTGGGAGAAAGGTTCAGGGCAGAGCACCCCAAGTGCTGGACCCCAAGTGGCCAGGGGGTCATCTTCCCCTGTTTGGGAGGATGCAGGACCCCCAGCATGGGCAGGCAGTGTGGCTGCAGTCTGGCTCTCCTCCCCACAGCTCCAGCAGCTCCTGATGCAGCAAGATGACACAGGCTTTGATTTATTGAGCTGGTGCATTAGTATCAATTTTTTTCCTCCTTTTTCCATAATGAGCTGTTTGCATAGTGATGCCTGCTGTGCTGCTCTTCCTCCTTTCCCCCAGCACCCAGGTTTTGAGGGGCATTTCCCGTGGAGAAGAGACCTGCAGCCCAACCTTGGGTACCGTACTGTCATCCTGCAAAGAGGGAGATGTGCTTGGCCCCCCCAGGAGCCAGGGATGCCTCGAGCATCAGCCTCCCACTCCTGTTCCCACTCGGGGTATGGGATCACAGGTGCAAACCTTTCTGGGGTGCTGAGCATGGGTGGCTGCATGGCTGGGGGGTGATGAGTGCATCCCATGGCAGGAAGCAGGGTCCTTATTAGGGGAACACAGAACAGCCTGGGGCATCCCAAGAGCATCTCCAAGCCCCTGACATTTTGGTGTACCCCTCCAGCAGCAAGTCGAGGGCTGGGGCTCTCACTCCCAGCTGCTCAGCTCTGTTTCCACCAGGCCCATCCCTGGTGAGGGTCTTGCTCCTGGGCTCACAGCACTTGCCAAGAAAATAATAATAGTAATAATAATAGCCAAGAAAACCTATGCTTCTGCAAAGATCTGACTTATGCTGCATCAACTTTATCCCACCGCTGAGCCTATGAGCAATTAATCCTTCTGACTGCTCCAAGAAGTGATGAAACCAATAGGTCACTTTTTTTTTTTTTTCCTCAGCAGTAATTAATGGTTTAATTAACACTCACGACATCCAATTCCCATGGCTTCGCACGAGCAGCCTCCACTGCCAGGGCCTCACTGCACAGTCTCCAGTAACTGGGAGTGGAAAGGGTTAGCTGCCGGCTGGAGGCCGCCCATCTGGCCATGATTTCATCCCAAGCTGGAAACTTCTCCTCCTCCTGAGCAGCAGTGGCATTTCCAACACCTCTCACAGCCTGCTTTGCCTTTGCATGGGCTTGTTTATGGTGCAGTGTCTTTTATAGCCAAGGGAAGAAACCAGGTGCCATGCGCTATGCATGGCCCTTGTTATTTACTCTTAAAAATTTTACAGTATTTTAACACCAGTCCCCAAGAAATTTTACTTGTCCCAAGGAGAATAGCTGCTTGTAACCGGTTGCTAATTACAAGTATGGATGTCAATTAATTCATTTAGCTAATTATCCACTCTCTGAGCATCACGCACCAAAGAACTGTAAAAGACGGGCATATGGTGATGGATGGGAAGGAAGAAGCTGGTGCCTGTGCGTGCTCACCGGGATGCCGGGGCGAGGGAATGCAGGCAGCGCGAGAGAGGGGGGAACACTACAGCCTCCGCAAGCTGTAATTACAGCACAATGCTAGTTGGGCCTGAAAAACATCA
The DNA here is from genome assembly GCF_037038585.1 of Patagioenas fasciata. Taxonomy (NCBI): domain Eukaryota; kingdom Metazoa; phylum Chordata; class Aves; order Columbiformes; family Columbidae; genus Patagioenas; species Patagioenas fasciata. The sequence goes on along the minus strand of NC_092525.1, from coordinate 21,386,036 downwards.
GCCCTCTCCTTGCAACTTTTGTTTGGAGGCTTGTGTGTGAGTCAAGCATCTGAAGTGTTTCTAATTGTGCTGCTCCCCTTGACATGGAGGTGGGGAGGAATCATTTTCCCTGCAACCAGCGAACGTCTTGATCATCAGGGATTGCTGAAACAAACAGTCCTAAGAAGAGAGGGAGAGATCCCTGATGAGCTTCCGTGCTAAAGGTGGGGAGGTGTGCTGGAGGATGCTTGTTGCAATCTGGCCACCTGTGAGCCTTACAGGGCACCTGTGCTGCTGTGAGTGAATATAAAACCATCTTGGTGAAAAATAATCTTATTTGCTGTCCCAAAAACGTTTTAAAGGAGATGTTATTTTCTGAAATGATTTGAGTTAAATCACATCTGGGTGTGCAGACTTACCTGGGAGGCACAGAGGAGGTTGTGGGGGAATGGCAGAGCAGACACACCCTCCCCACTCTCAGAAAGCCAAAGAGGAATTGCAGATTTTATCCTAGCAGCTGAGCAGCACATGCTCAGTGGGGTTAAAGTCCTCAGTCAAAGCAGGACACCAGTCTTCTTCTGGAAGGAATCTCCATCACTGTCACCCAGTGAGACGCTGCTTCCATCCCACCATCAGATACTGATACTCGGTGCCCACCACGAGCATTTGCTCTCTTCCAGGACTTTGCTATTCTTATTTACCAAGAAAACAGAGGTCTTATTTCCTGTGTAATTTGCTTGATTATTTCACCACTGACTTTCCAATGGCAATGCTTGTGTTGCCTGTGCCAAAAGGAGCTTTGATCAAACTCGTGTATGTCAATTACCAAGATTCACTTATAAAAGCACATAAATAAAATACAAATAGAACAACATCTCTCCCAAACCCAATAGGCTGTATCATTGATGTGGTGGCATGGTGATTCGCATTTTATTTCCTTATTATTAAAAAAAAGGGGATTTATTATAAGCCTTGTTAGAGGTGCTTCAAAAGCAGCAGGGCCAAGGAGCTGAGCCATGGGAACTGGAGTGGCTCTGGAGAAGTTTGTGGAGGCTTTTCCAGCTGGTGAGCTCCGTGGAAAATCCAAATATTTTCAGGCAGGTTTAATTAGGGGCGAGGAAGAGCCTCATGTGATGCTGTGCCGTAGGTACCGAGTGGATTGGGGCAGCAGCCAGGCACCCCTGTGCCCCTCACTGGGGTGATGGGGGGAGTAGAGAGGGTGATGCATGGGGCCAGAGAGGAGATCCAGGACCCTGGGCCCCATCTCAGGGGCTGCTCACCAGGATGGAATGGAAGGCAAAACACTGGGTGCCGCTCTGCAGAGCTGCTGGCAGTGTGCAGGTGCCCCCGCTGCGCTCCCCGGCTTTCACTTCTGCAGCAGAGTGTTGGCCAAGATGCAAATCTCCTGAGCGCCGGCCATTTTCCAGGCAAGAGCAGATTGGCCAAGCGCTACCTTAAGAAAAGTTATGTGTGACTGTACATTTAAGGAAGCAGGGGGTGTGTGCTGGCCCCGTCCCAGATCCGCACGCCAGCCCTGGCCTCAACACCCGCGCTTGGTGCTGCTGCGTGCGCAGGTGTCCGGACGCTTCTCCTCCGAGCCCGCTGTTGCCTTGCCACTGCCTGCAAATGCTCAGCTTCTTCTGGCTGAGGTGAGGGCTGGGGACAATAGGGACAAGGAGGGGGGACACGGGGGCTGGATGAGCCAGAGCCAGCATCCACGGACACTTGCATGCCCAGTGATGGAGCGGTGGCTTGTCCTGGCTTGTGTCGGTGCTGGGTGGCTCTGCCGGGGGGGGGGCACGTGGGATGTAAGCCCCTTGTGCCCCCCTCAGCTTGCTTGGGTGATGCCCTCTTGCCCTGAGGGGTTGCAGTGAGCTGTGCCACAGTCCCATCGCTGCGGGGTGGGGGGGGCGGGATGTGGCACCCTCTGGCTGCAATGAGGACAGTGGGTGACAGCCAGCAACAACAACCCCCTCCAGGGTCGTTCTGGGTGTGCTGGGAGGAATGCTGGGGGGCATTTGCCTTGAATCAGCCTTTTTTCATTTAAAAGTGGTGTCAGATATTTGGGAAGGGCAGGCACAGGGCTGCTAGGAATGCTGGTGCTGTGGGAAGGGCAGAGGGAAGCACCAGAGCTGACTGGGGTAGCGTGGGTGGCCAGATAGGGTGGGTGTCATGACTCCGTGGTGGTCTCCACTCTGATGGTCTTGACCGCAGTGGTCACAACTGTGGTGCTCACCATGGTTGAGACCACCACGGTCGAGGCTGCCAGGGTGGAGACCACTGGACCACCACGGTGTCCACCCTGGTGGTCTCTACCCTGGTGGTCTCAACAGTGGTGGTCACCACAGCTAAGACCACCAGGGTCTCCACGTGGTCTCCACTTGGTCTTGCATGCAGCAATTTACACTACGGTCTCCACCTTGGTGGGCTTGACTGCGATGGTCTCAATGCTATGGCAGTCTCCTCCCCAAGAAAACCGTGAGCGGCAGGGGAAAGGTGCCTGGGCTGAGCGATGCTGTTGGGTGTCCCTGTGCTTCTGCATTTTGGCCCTGGTGGTGTTTGCAGCTGTGACAGGGTGACACGCGACTTCTCCATCCCCCTGGGCTGGAGGCAGCGGTGCCAGAAGACCTTTGTTCCCTGGGACACTCCCTGGGGAGACTTTGTCCCCATGCCGGCAAAACAGCACCAGCCTTCCTGGGAGCCTCCTGGGAGCTGCAGAGAGCGACTGTGGGGGTATGGCCAGGGCTGTGGGCATGGACAGGGCTGGGTATGCTTCACCTGGCATTGAACTGAGTGGTAGAGTGGGATGAGATGGCCCTGCAGGGGTCCCCCCCATGTAAAGGTTTCCCAAGGGTGGTGGATGTAAAGCTGTTGACCGTTGTGTCCCCCCGTGCTGCCTTTGGCACTCAGTTCACACTTTCCTGGCTCCGCGCCTCTCTTTGCTTCATGAAACCCTGGGGAAAGCACGATGTGTGGTCCCAAAAATACTCCTCACAGGGTGTCTTGGCCTTTCTTCTGAGCTGGCCACCCTCCTGGGGTCCCGCCAAAACCCATCACAAGAGCTGCCACACCTCCTCACCATGCGGTGACCTGGTGATTCAGTCCCTCTGGTCCTGGTGGGGCCACCATCCTGATGGCTCCGCAGAAGAACCAGCACTGTGCACCTGAGAGAGCACCATGGGTCTTGTCCCAGGGACCCCACTCCATCCCTGTGGCCACGGGGTGATGGAGCCAGGCTGGACATCTCCACCGCTGCTCACTGGTGGGGGTCCCGCTGGAGGGGACATCTCCCCTTGCGCAAAAACTGCCCGTCCTGTCCCTGGGAGCACCAGGGCTGTTTGGGGACTCTGGGCCCATGGAGGATTTGTGGTCCAGGTCTTGGGAGAAGGAGAGCCCTCGCTACCCTGTTGAGATGGCAGAATTTCCTAAAGTAGGTCAGGTTAATTTTTTAACGCATACAGATTTGCTTGTTACCATGGATATTGCTCAATTATACACCAATAATCCCCCATGAGAACTTCATTGTTGCCACTTTCCTCCTTGCCATCTCCCCGCTTTTTTCTTTAAATATTCCCAGGGTGGATAAGGATGTGCCAAGGAGCTGGGGTGAGGGTACGAGACTGGAACCAGGAGAGGGAAAATGGGGTTTAGGTGTTTGGGAGGTGGTGGGGCAGTGGGAGAGCTCTGGAGGGTTGGGAGGGGGCAGCTTGAGGCTGCAGGACCTGAGAGGGTTTTGCAATGGAGGTTGCCCCAGGCTGGTGGGACCCCAGGTGCTTTTCCAAGAGGCCAGCACCTAATTTGACAGCTGAGACCATCCCTGGAGCTTGGAGTGCTCCCTTGGAGTGCTTCGGTGGTGAGGGATATGCTCCTGTCAGGGTATAGGAGAGCAGTGGGGGTCCCCCAGTATTTGTGGAGTCATTGGGATGTTTCCCGCTCCATGCCATCCCCCTGGTTTGCTCTGCAAGCTCCTTACACCTTCAGCAGTGCAGGAAGTGAGTGTAGCAGGAGGCAAGAAAAATATTCTGCTGGAAGGGTTATTTTTCCTAATGAAAACTTTTTTTTTTTGCGGGGGGTAGAAGTGGGTCACTCTAGGGGTGACAGTGTAAGAGCATCATTGCCTGGGTACTTCATCCCGTTGCCATGGTGACCCAAGGGCTGCATCAGTCAACAACTTTAGATATGTGACAGTTGAGTGAGGTTGAAGATTTTAATGAGGACAGACACTTGCTTGCTTAGTTTCAATAACCAAATACTCTGTAAATACCCACCGGCTGAATGGTTCTGGGTCTCTGAACCATGTTAGCGACATGTGGCCGTGTTGCTCCCTGACCTTGGTCAGAGCACTGTGCTCCAGGGTGGGCTCAGAAATACTGGGGAGATGGATGCAAAGCAGATGGCTCTTTTTTTTTTCACCCTCCTGCTGACCCAATCCAGGGCACAGGGTGACACGGTTGCAATAAGAGAGTGTGGAGCCAGAAGCAGGTTTGGGTTTCCAAGGTACGGCCCAAGCCGTGTGTCCTATGGCATTGGCCGCTGCACCTGTGGGGTGTGACAGAGCCACCCCCAGACACCGTCTTGTGTCTGCAATAAAGGAAATCCAGGGAGCAAGGCCAGCTTGCTAAGGATGGGATTAACTCTTGTACCAGGCTCTTGAAAGGGTGGGTGAGACGTAAGCAAGCTCCCAAGCCTTGATATCAAGCCCAGAGAAGTTGTGGGGCTGGGCTGGGGGGCTTTGAAAGCCTCAGCGGTGCTGCTTGCATCCATCAGTGCTCTGAGCACCCTCATTTCATCCCAACCACAGCAGGTGTGCACCGTGCGACACCCCAACACTGGCTCCCACAAAGGGCTGTTTTTTGTCTCTGTGTCAAAATCAGTCAGTCCCACACCTTGGCTGGACCCGTGTAGGAGTGGGATGCTTGCTGGGACAGTTGAGAGCACGCCAAGAGCCCACTGGTGTTGTGTTTAAAAGCAAAATGTAAATATAAAGCCTCTTCCACTTGTTTCTGCTGCAGCTCCCACACTACCTTTCTTTCCAACACCACCACTGTGTCCAGCTGGGACCTTGTAGCCGTGCGTGTGGCCAGGGACCCTGCGGTCACCCAAGGGCATGCGATGCCCTTGGCAATGCTTGAGCTCCGCAGGCAAAGGGGCTGGTGCTGGGCACAGTGGCGTTGCCCACAACGGGTGCTTCCCATTTGCTGCCCCCAGTACCACCCGTGTGTGGCGTGAGTCCTGCTGGCTGCCAAAAATAGTCTCCTGGCTGTCTTGTGACCGTGGCAGTGTCATTGTGCCGGCTGGAGGAGCTTCAAGACACATCTCTTTGTCACATGTAGTAACACGGAAAGTACTGACACAGCGTCACTGATCAAGGAACGGGCCACGGCACCACGGCCTGGTCTCGATCCAGCACCCCAAAATAGATAGGAGTGTTTCCATCGCAGCTGGTAGGTCCTGTCCCCCAAGGAATGGCAGGTGCCAGCCCCAGCTCTGCCCTTCTCTGTTTCGGCTCCAGCAGCCACCCCGGTAGGTGCTGGTGCCATGGGGAGGGACGTCAGCATGGGGACAGGATGTGACAACCAGCCACACAGGTGGCTGTGGCAAATGGTGGCTCCACCACACCTGCCACGCGTGGGACCTTGTCCCAGCTGAGGGTCAACCACGGGCATCCTCAACGCCCGGCTCTACCGGTCCTGCAGTAACCGCAGCCACTCTTCTCCTTTCCAGATGTCTCTTAAAAATGGTCAAGGAGAATATTGTAGTGCCTGAAGAGATCTTGAATTTCTGTTGCAATGGCCTCCAGGTACCCCCCATGCTGTGCAACTAACCCTGGGGCTCCCTGTTGTGCCAGTGGCTACTAACCATGGCTGTGCCAGTGGCTACTAACCATGGCTGTGCCAGGCAGGTGTCACCCAGTGCCGGGAGCCGCTCCCAGCCCTGCACCAGCCCCCGTGCCATCCGCTTCCCATGTGTTCCCCAGCAGCATCCTCAGCCTCTTGCTGGCCACTGTGGGGTCAAGGCTATTCCCATGGAATGCCATTTTTTGCCCTAAAATTTAGAAACAGCAAGCACTGGCAAAATGAGTGGCAGGAGCTCCAGCCAGGCTGGCTGCTGGCTTTGCAGCAAGTGGCTTTGGAGCTCTTTGAATTGCTGGCTCGTACCCCAGAGCCTGCTGGCTTTCCGAAATAGCTCCGTTGTGCTTCTGTGAGTACCTTGGAACACTGGAAAACAGCCTGGGGGGTTCGCAAACGGGCTCTGGTGGCCAGGGGTCCGTCTTGCTGCAGGATGGGGGGCCCTTTGCCATAGGCTCAGCTTGTCGTGTTTGCCGCCACCTCTGCTTAGTGGAGGTTTGTGTCGTTCCTGTACCAGTAGCTATGGAAACAGAGGTTAGACCCACCAGAGAAAAATGCTGTTCTGAGAGGCAGTGAGCCCGGGGTAGTCAGGAAAGCTTCATTTTCAGCATAAACCCATCTTTAAAAGTAGCTGGGCAAACCAAAGGGCAAAAAAGCTGCTGCAACGGGGCTCTCACAACAAGTGCTGCAAACAGGAGCCGCGGTGGGAGCAGAAAGCGGAAGGAAGAAAGGCTGTAATGAAGCCCAGACGGCTCCTCATGTCTCCTCAATTACTCACCGGGCTAACTGAGTTCACTCCTTGTGTAACACAGCTTCGCTTGACATCTCATCAGCTATTTTTATTGTCGGCACAGTTGCAATACCAGCCGCTCTCTTCTAAACCCCCTCCCACCAGGGCGGCTCTGTGCCCAGCAAACCCCAAAGCCCATAAGAACTGTCTTTAACTGAGCAAATAATCCCAAGCCAAGCATGCTGCCCCTGGCTCTGCTTGTTCCAGCCATGAAAAGCTGCTTTTGGTGCTTTCTTTGGCAAAGGCAGCTGTTAGTGGAAGGTGTGGAGCATTGCTGCATGCCCAGCCCTGGGCACAAACCCTGGGAGCACAAGCCCACCCTTTGCTGCAGCATTCCGAAAATGCAGCTGTTGGGGGAGCAAAATTCCTTCCCAGAGAATTGATTGACTTTGGAGGGGGTTTTGCAGAGTTTTTGAGAGGAGGCAGTGGGGCTGGGTGATAAATGGCCTGGAAATGTGTAGTGATCACCCAGAAAGCTCTGTTAAGTGAGATTTTTCCTTTGCTGTGGGCTTCAACTGTTTGGCAAGGGCTGGGTGGGTTTTGGTGGTGCCCAGGGCTGTGCAGGGCTGGGGGTCCCACTGGCTCTGCGTGGGTCACTCTTTTCTCAGGGAATTTTTCCCCCATTTGGATAAAACAGAGCTCTCATTCCACTCAGGGCTCAACGTCTCCACCACGTGTCCGAGAGCCAGGAGAGGAGGTACCAGGGGCCATGGAGAGCCCCTCACCCGCCCGCAACCCCACAGAGGTGCAGATGAGCCAGCTGGTGCTGCCCTGCCACACCAACCACTGTGGTGAGCTCAGCACCGGCCAGCTGCTCAAGTGGATCGACACGGCCGCCTGCCTCTCTGGTAAGTCATCCTCTCCCACCAGAGCCATCACTGAGCCAGGAGGGAAGGGACCTGGCGATGTCCCCAGGAGCTGGCTCATTGATGGCGTGCCCAGCAGTCCAGCACTGTCCCTCAGAGCTGACGCCAGCCAGGGACCCACGTCATGCCATTCTGCTGAGTAATTAGAGAGTGAACGGGAGCAGGATGAGAGGGGGAGGAGATGTGTGCTGCAGCACGCATGCTTGCTTGAGGACAGATCAAAATTGACGTCTGTTTCTTTCCAAGCACTGTCCTTGTCCTTGCCTGGTGCACAGGGCATGGCAAGACTGGGTTGGCAGCATCCCTGGCATCCCGGCAGAGCTTTGCCAGACAGGGCGGAGCTCCTCTGCCCAGCAAGAAGCTCATCCCATGGGTCACCAAGCGCCAGGAAAGGAAAAAGGGTGTAGTCTTGCAGGTTGATGAGCTTCCTGATACAATTTTGCACTTTGAGGTTCCCAGTGTCCCGAGGGAAACCTGGAACAGCAAAACAACTTTAAAATATTTGCTACGTATGGGGAGATACCAGTTGCTTGCGCATCCCAGCAGTGTCTGAAAGCATGGAGGGAAGGCAAACAGCAGGGCAGTATGCCTCCTAGTTACAACACATGCTCCAAACCCTCAAAACAACTGCAAACCGACACTGCTACTAGGTGGAGAAACCCCAAACTCCGTTCTCATCTCCTGCAAACGCAGCAGAAGGGCACAAACAGGGAAAGGGACACCAGCCAGGGTTTCACGGGTGCCACCAGCCCTGAGGCAGCAGCCCTGGGGCAGAAAAGCCCCCATGCCCCTGCCACGCTCACTGTGTTGCTGCTGGTAGCTGATGCAGTTTGTTTTTCCTTTCCAGCTGAGAGACATGCAGGCTGCCCATGTGTCACGGCTTCCATGGATGATATCTATTTTGAGCGTACCATTAGGTAAATACCCAGCTCTTCAGTGGGGCGCGTGCAAGGGACATGAATGGGGTTTTTTCCCATCTGCTGGGTGCAACGTGGACAGTGAGGCTGGAGCTGGTACAGGGAGCAGCATGTTTGGGAGTGCAGGAGATGCAGTGGCAGTGTCAGGCTCACAGGGCAGGCAGCGATTAAGGCTCTGGCTCCGCTGGGGGGCTGTGGACTGACTCTGCTCTGATTTATCCATTGTCTGGTCACCTGGAGAACTCCTGCTGGGTTGGCTTCCTAGTATTTTCCCTGACTCCAGATCCTCCCTGGCTTTGTTCAAGGAACAACTCTGACTTAGTGCTCTAGAAAACTTTAATCTTGCAAACTATGCCTCTGTAGTAGCCACTCATCCACCCATCCATGCATTGGATCATGAGATCCACCAGGCTGAGCTTTTCCTGGCCAAAACCCCCTCCCAAGCTTGTCCTAGCACCCCCTGGTTGCTGCCCCTGAGGAGGTGGACACCCCGATGCCCCTGGGCTGCCCCATTGCAGGGGACAACAGAAGTATTCCCACCAGGCGCAGGTCTTACGTGCCCAAGGTGGTCACCTCCCTTGCCTCCCTGGTGAGCCCGTGTGCTGCCCCCGCCTTTCCCCCTCTGCCAGAGCCCGTGTCTCCCCTGAACAGAGGGATGCCTCTCTGTTCACCTCTGGGTACCATTCAGGTGGCTCCGAGGGTGTTTTGGTGCACCCACAAAGATGCCCACAGGGCTGGATGGCAGAGGTGCCTGTGTGCTGGCAGTGGGTTTTTTGGCAGCCCCATTCCCTGGGGTCCTGTTGACTGAAGCTGTGCCATACAGGATCTATGCTGCCTGGCAGCTCCTTGCTGGTGCTGGAGTCCCAGGGTGTCAGCTGATTTATTTGGTGCTGGGAAGTCCAACTCACTCTTGGGTTTCACTGTCATCGCCAGGAAATGCTAAACTCCCCCTTTCACCATATCACATTGTGGTGTTGACAGGAATGAGTTGCACATCACCCTGTGCTGAAGCCACGGTGTGGCGATGTGGTGCAGCCCTGTGTAACACTGGTAGGGGTGACACTGGTGGACGTGGCACCACTGGGGTCAATGCCTAGTGGCAAACAGTTCCAGCTGCTCGGGCAGCTTTGCCTGGGAAGCTTTTCCCTGTGGGTTTTGGAAGCAGGAGGACAGAACTGAGCCCCATTTCAGAGCATTGAATGCAGCCCTGCAAGGCATTTGCCCTCCTCAGGGACAAGCCAAGCATCACTCCAGGGGATTGGGGAATTTGTGCTGCTCCTGGCTCAGCTCCCGCTTGCTGTGGTCCAGCATGATGCTCCATGTGGGGGGATTTCTCACCAAGCTGCGTGAGGGCAGAGGGAGGTTTGGGTGGTGTTTGCCATCTGCTTACCTCCTTGCCCAGCTGTTTGTGCTTTCTGCTACCCTCCCACTAAGAGGGAGAGACCCCCCTGGGCAGAGAAGGGCTGTAGGTGCTTGGGGACACAGAGAAAACCCCAAGAAATCACTCACCATCTGGGCATCAGATGCTCCCCATCTCTCAGCCCTGCCATGGGGAGCTGTAGCCTCCCCAGAGGATTGCATGTGGGTTCGTGTGGCTTTTATCGCACCAGCTTGTGCTGTTTGGTAAGGAGAGGGTAAAATATTTCTGCAGCTGTAATATAGACAACAGGGGCTGCCAGTGTGCCTGCCCAGACCCCTGTCCTTACCTCCTCACTGCAAACCCAGCTGGAGCATCCACGCTCCAGCCTCGCCATGCCACCGCTTCATCATCTCTAACCCTCTCCTCCCCATCTCGCTTTTTCTTTTCGCACCAGTCAGCAGTATATAAACCCTTCTGGGCAGCGGGATGGGAAGAGCGGTGTCTGGTACGGAGGTTTGCAGCCCTAGAGCAGCTGGCCTAATGCAGCGCTGCCGTGAGTTGGGAGCATTAACCTTGCTGATGCGGCACGACCCAGCCCGGGAGGTGCACTGATGCTGCTCACGTAGCCCCACTAACATTTTGACATGCCACAGTGGGCGCAGGGGTTGCCTCTGGGACCAGGGTCTGTGTTGGGGGACTACTAGAGGCATTGCCTCAACCTTGCACCGTCCCTGCTTCAGCCAGAGCCAATGTGCAAAGCGTGTCAAGCAGCTGAGATGATTCTGGTCATTCGAGGACAAAAGTCGTGCACAGGGACAAAGCAGGAGTTATGGTCTAAAACACATGCTGACTCTTCCTTGCTTCTGGTTTTGAGCCCGCTGTGGTGCAAACCTGCAGCAGCCGCCCTAGCGTTTACTTTTCCACTGTTTTTTTGGCACTGGTCTCTTTCAGAAGATGAAGAATATTCCTGATTTAATAATGCATTTACTAAAGACTCTGCTGTCGGTCTCTCCGATAAGCTTCATTTGCTCATTTGGTTGGTACCAGTCTGGAGTAGGTTAGGCACCACAGGTGCCCCCATTGTGCAGGACAGCCCATGTGGGGCTGGAGGAGCCGTTTGCTCTGGCAGGAGGGTGCATGCCCGCATGGCGAGGGGTGCCAACTTAGCCTTGGGCACCCCTGAACCTCCTAGGTGTCCTGGCAGCACCCCAGACTTGAGACTTGTTTGCATGCAGATGCTGAGGGGGTGACATCTCACTGCCAGGCTTGGACATCTGTGGGCTCCCATGACTGGAGTGTGGCTGTCCCCATGTCCTGCTGACCATCCCGGCATGTCCCCTCTGTCCCAGGCAGTGAGCTGTAATGTTGTCGCACCTCAGTGACCTCCACGCGCTTTCTCCTCTTTCTGTTTTTCAGTGTCGGACAAGTTGTCAACATCAAAGCCAAAGTGAACCGAGCCTTCAACTCCAGCATGGAGGTTGGTGTGTCACCCCCTGCCTTCGTTAACCCCCACCTCATCACCCTCGCCCATCTCCACCAGCTGCATGCACCTCTTCCTCGTGGCCCAATCCTCCCATGGTTCGCAGCTTTGATCCCACATGGAGAACCCTTCCTGCTGTACTCAGTGGGACACAGGTCCCCAGGGAGCAGAGCTGGCTCTCAGGGGTGCTGTGCCTCCTCCTAGGTGGGCATCCAGGTGAGCTACGAGGACCTGTGCAGCGGGAAGCACAGCAGCATCTGCAAGGCATATGCCACCTTCGTGGCACAGAGCCCCTCTGGCTGCAAGGTGAGTGGTGGCTGGTGACTAGGGGGCTCAGGCAGTGAGGAAATAGCTCCTTAGCAGCAGTGCTGATCATAGAATCATTTTGATTGGAAGAAACCCTCAAGATCATTGAGTCCAACCATTAACCTAATTCTGGGTCTAAACCGTGTCCCTAAGAACCTCATCTACTTGCCTTTCAAACTCCTTCATGGATGGTGATTCCACCACTGCCCTGGGCAGCCCATTCCAACACCTGACAACCCCTTCTGGGAAAAAAATTTTCCAAATATACAATCTAAACCTCCCCTGGCACAACTTGAGGCCATGGTCTCCACTGTGTGACACCTCCCAGGGGGTTCCTATCCTGCTATCAGAGCTGTTTGGCCTCTGGCCCCTCTGTCGGCAGCTATAATATAACCCAGGAGGAGCATGGCTGGTCCTGAGACACCTACGGAGGGCCATGCAGTGCTACGGGAGCACATGTTGTCACCTGAAGTAGCCCTGCCTTCTCCTGAAGCCATGTCCCCTTTGCAGGTGAAGCTGCAGCCACTGACCCCACAGACAGAGGAGGAGAAGATTGAGCACAGCATCGCTGCCGAGCGCCGCCGCATGCGGCTGGTCCACAAGGACACTCTCAAGGACCTCCTCACCAGCAGCCCCCAAGAAACAGGTACCGCGTCCCCCAGCTTCCAGCCCCAAAACAGCCCCGACACCCACTGGTGACATCCTCCTTCCTCGGTGTGACTCAGTGAGGGGAGAGTGGTGATTGCAGTGGAGGTTTGGGGATGTTCTGGCCATGGGTTAGGGATCAGCCCCAGCATCCCAGACCCCAAGCTAGGAGGTGTGGGGGAATTGATCCAGTGGGAGGGCAGCTGTGGGGGTCCCACCATCCAGCACGCTGAGCCCCATCCTCCCCGCTCAGCAGAGCTGGAGACGCGGGATGGCAGCGTGGCAGTGCCGGCGGAGAAGACGCGAGTGGAGAGTGTGGAGCTGGTGCTGCCCCCACACGCCAACCATCAGGGCAACACCTTCGGTGGGCAGATCATGGCCTGGATGGAGAATGTGGCCACAATTGCAGCCAGGTGACCAAATGGAGATTTGGGGTGGGGAGATGGTGTGGCTGGAGAGCACAGCCAGAGCAGCATCCAGCCAGGTTGGGACACAGCTGGGTTTGTGGGGACCCTCCAAAGGGATGGTCCCCCTGGACAATGCCATAGAGGGGGTCGCACAGGAGCAAGTTGCTGGGAGACCCCAGGGGAGGGTTCACACTCACCACACTGTCCCTTCTCATGGCTGGTTTTGGCAGTTAGCAGCCAGGGGTGACTTTTTCGTGGTCTCCTCAGCTTTAGCTGGGACAGGGAGGGTGCACAGGACTGCCAGGGTGCTACAGGCAGGGAGTGATACCTGTCCCCACAGCCGGCTGTGCCATGCCCACCCCACGCTGCAGGCCATTGAGATGTTCCACTTTCGGGGACCATCGCAAGTTGGGGACCGCCTGGTCCTCAAAGCCATTGTCAACAACTCCTTCAAAAACAGGTGAGTGCTGGCAGCGGGAGGTCCCATCCCACCCTCCCCGTGGCTCTTCGCACGCTCACCCCTTTTTCTCTGCTCCCGCCCCAGCATGGAGGTGGGGGTCTGTGCTGAGGCACACGGCCAGGAGATGTCCGTCAGCAGGAGACACATCAACAGTGCCTTCATGACCTTTGTGGTGCTGGACGAGAAGGGGCGGCCCCGCACCCTGCCCATGGTGGCACCTGAGCCAGGGGTAAGGATGGGTAGGGTTGGCTTGTCCCCACCATGGTGACACGGGACCCCCAGGAATCCCACTCAACTCCAAAAGGCTCTCAAATTCACGGCAAAACAAATGCAGTTTTATGATGATGGAAAACAAATTGCCTGATAGCAAGTGAATTAAACTGATTGTTTGGTATAACTAATAATAAAATAAACCACTTGCCTGTGCAGAGGCGGAGATGTATTATATTAGCCACGCAAGGCTTAACAGAATATTGCCTGCAAGTCTGAGCTCATATTTCCTGTAATCTAGGGGAAAGAATGCAAACCTCTTAAGTTGCTTTTTACCTTTCAAATCATCCTAATCCACGATTTGCTTAGATCCAAATATTTGAGAAAACCTGTCACACGAGCACAGCAGTGAAGCAAACACCTGTGTACCTCGGGGCACAGCGAAGCCTTCCTCTTGGTCGATCCCTGCCGCCTACCTCATTTTTTGGTGCCTTAAAACTAAGACTCTCTTACCACTCTGCAGGAGAGCATCTCGTGTCCAGAGCCAGGCTCCCTAAAATCTCCTCTTCGCCTGCTTTAAAGCGCTGCGCTACTGCTTTCTTTGGAATAAGCTGCTTTTCTGGAGTTTTTATTTCCCTGGGAGGGGATATTTGCATTGCTAGAGGGTGCAATTTGTGTTTCAGCTGCTGTTTGCAGCTCTGCAGCCACAGTGGGGTTGTTTTCCTAGTGCACCAGTGCCTGTTGCTTGATCCCAGCAAGTGGTAGCAATGCCGAAATAGCTCAGGGTTAATAACCAGCCACCTCTGTCAGCACAGCTGGGGCAGCAGCCAGCAAGCGCAGGGCTTTTCCCTCCTAAAAAGACATCTGTTTTGTTCTTTTGTGTTTTTTTTTTTTTTCCCCCTCCTTTTCCTGTTAACCTAATGTGCTTTTCCCATTTATCAGGATGGAGAGAGGAGGTACAGAGAAGCCAGTGCTAGGAAAAAAATCCGTCTGGACCGGTGAGTGGAAAAAGCAAGTGGGATGCAGGGATGGAGGCAGGAGGGGAATTGGAGCTCAGCACTGGGAATCTGCTTCTTTCCTGCAGAAAATACGTCGTCTCCTGCAAACAGACTGAGGTGCCGCTCTCTGTGCCCTGGGACCAAAGCAACAAGGTAGGGTGCTGCCCTCTGGGAGCTGCTGCCCCCTGGGAGCTGCTGCCTCCTGCCCCCCCCACTTCCCACCCCTGACCTGCTGCCCCTACCCCAGGTTTATTTGAGCTACAACAACGTCTCTGCACTGAAGACGCTCATAGCCAAAGCCAACTGGGCACTGGCCAGAGAAAAGGATAAGGTACTAAATCTGCCCCGTCTCCCCAAGATGCTTCTTGCCCCCAACGCGTGGGCACCCTGGGGACTTGGTAGTGGCTGAGCGTGTCCCAGCCTGTGCCCTGTGCTCCCCCAGGTGCAGATGTACACGCTGGAGGAGGACAAGTTCCTCTCCTTCCGGATTGAGATGTTGGTCTGCATCACTGCCAGCCAAGCCTTCTCCCTGCTCTCCGACCTGCGGCGCCGGCACGAGTGGGACAAACACTACGCGTGAGTTCCCCTTTCCAAAATCCTTAAGTTTGAGGCTCATCACTGAACACCCCTTTGGGCTCTCCTGGGAGCAAATGCACCACCCCAGAGCCATGATTGCTCCTAGAAACCTTTCACCGTGCACCCCTGTCCGCCTGGGCTGATGGCTGCACTTTGCTGCAGAAAACATCTGTTCTGGGTCCCCCAAAATATTTTGGGTATGGCACTAGGCTGTAAGTGTGTACGCCCCTAGACTTGGGGGTGACAGCTGGATTTCTCTGATCTGCCCTCTCCCGCCTCACAGGAGTGCTGAGCTCATCCAGCAAGTGGATGACGACGACATGATCTACCACGTGGTGAGCCAGACGCTCAGCCATGAGAACAAGCCACAGGACTTCGTCATCCTGGCGTCCCGGCGGAAACCCTGCAGCAAGGGGTAACTGTCCCCTTGTCCCCATCCCCTGCTCCCCTCTGGTTGGGCAGCACCAGCTCACTGGGCTCTCTCCTCTCCAGAGACCCTTACGTGGTAGCCTTTCGGTCGGTGACACTGCCCACCCACCCCGCCAGCGACAGCTTCACACGAGGGGAGACGCTCTGCTCTGGTTTCTGCATTTGGCCAGAATCAGAGGAGATGAGCAAGGTGGGATGGATGCTGTGGCCATGCCAAGAGGCTGTGCCACCCACACCCCATTGCGGGGGCTTCCCCATCCCCACGTGTCCCTACTAACCGCCTCCCGTGCCTTGCAGGTGGCTTATTACAACCAGGCCACGCCGGGGTACCTCAACTATGTCACCACCAACGTGGTGGGACTCTCCTCCAACTTCTGCGCCACATTCGAAGCCTGTGAGAAGTTCCTGCTGAAGAACAAGGAGGAGCAGATCGTGCGGCTGTAAGATCTCTAAGGCCACAGCAGCCCTGCTGACAGATGGACAGACAGATGGGGGGCACCTCCATGGTCAAGGGAACATAGGATGGTGGTGCCCAGACCATGCCACCCCCAGCGAGGTCCCAGGAGCTGGGGTGGAGGAGCATCCCTGTACTGCCTCATCCCTTGCACTGGTGTGTCATATCTTTTCTTCTTCTTCCTTTTTTATTAAGAATTTTTGTAAGCTGGTGTACAGGAGTTGGTTTTCTAGTTCACTTAACACTACTTGAATCTTTATATGATCCAAAGTCTTCCTAAAACTGTTTTGTTTGTTTGTTTTACTATTTCTTTATAGGGGAAACTGGTTCTCTTCAAGGCAGCAAAGGGAGAGAGGGGGCAGTGATGTGGGGAGAGGTCTATACTCCTCCTTGGTGTGGGGGTGGCTGGCAGAGCATCCTGCTCCCCCACAGCTGCCTAGTGCTGCTCCCCTTCCCAGGGCAGGGTTGGTAAACAGCCCCCACTCCCCACCCAAGGCTGAAATTCCACCCATGGGGCTGCAGAAGAAGCAGCAATGGAAGCGCATTAAAGGAAAAATACCTGTATCTGCTCCAAGTCTCTGCTCTGGGGGTTCGCTGTGTGGGTAGTGAGTGTGGGCTGGGCTCCTTGGAGGCAGGACTGTGAGCAGAAAGGGGGGTGTCAGCCAGTGCTCCTTGCAAGCGGCTTTGGGGGGCTGCCTGGGGGTGTTGCCACCACAGCAGGGGCAACATGGGCTGCAGCAACACCTTAAACCAGAAACCCCAAACTGCCCCAGGGGCATCACAAAAACAAGAAAAAGACAAATTCAAACCTTGTTTCCTTAAGTCTGAGCAATGCTGCCGAGGATACAGAGTGGTTGCAGGCAACATAGTGGTTGCAGCAGATGCCGAAGTCCAGAGTGTCAAAGGTTTTGATGCCATCTTAATTTCTCTGAGCACTAACGAGCTGAGTGCCTCCAGCGGTGTTTCCCCCCAAGCTGCTTGGATGGAGCTGTTTCACAGATATCTACAGCAGCAGATGAGCTTAGGACCATTTCAAAGACCTTACTGCCAACCTGCTTCTCCCCAAGATGCTCCAGGAAAGCCACCAAAATGTAGCATGGTTGATAGCGGAAGTGCCACCCACTTGTCACACCCCAGGGGGTGTCTGTCCCCAGCCACAGGCTGGCTGAGCCACCTCCCGGCCTTTCCTGGGTCACACACCCAGAGCTTTGCTGATGGCATGGAGGTTTTTGAAAGGTTTATAAACTGAAGGAGCTGCCTGCCCCTCTCCTCAGCCAGCAGCTCCCACCCCTGGTCCCAGCTGCATCCATAAACTCCTAATCTCTGCCATATCTCTGATCATAAACATCGTGCAAGGCCTGGCATGGTGCTGCCCTGACCTCCCCTGCTGTGCTAAGGCCACCAGATAAAGCCATCTCAAGCTCCACATGGCACGAAACCTTCAATTTTTACAGAGCCCTCTTATCTTCTGAAACTCTGAGCAATCCTGCCTTTTATCACTGGGATGTGAGCCATTCTTCCTGCTTTATCAGTAGAAATTGCTGCTGCTGGACTGAGTGCAGGGGATGATGTATTGGCCTGAACATTAACTGACCTCTCTGTCTCCTTAAATGTTGTGCTTTTTCCTGCTGTGGGGCCATGGTCAGTCCTTGCCCAGGCCTGGCTCTGTCCCTGGGGCTGCAGAGTGACAGAGCAGGAGTGACTTGGGGATACGAGGGTGAGCTGCATCGCTGTGAAACACTGGGTGGTTTACATGCATTTGGGAGAGTGGCTGAACAGCTTTTTAATGCTCCCTGCACTACCTGTGTCTAAAAGGGCAGTGTATTTCTGCAGTCGCAGAGACTGCAGCAGAGAGAGAAATGAGAGATTTAGAATTACTTTTAATTAAATGCTGAAAGCTCATACAGAACCACGGAAGACCCTGTATGTTGGCTTTACCAGTTAGTGTAACGGATAAGGTTGTTATCTTTGAGTTAAGAACTCCTGTTTTGTCATTCTCTTGTAGTATTTCATGAGGTGATAAAATTTTTTGTCTGATTTATTAGGCAGAAATCAGTCCACTTAAAATGGACCTATTTCCAGGTTCTATAGGACAATCAGTAAGGCAAAGGGTCAGTAAAACACACCTCTCCAAACAAAGAGTTCAGCTTTACTCTGGCCAGCAGCAGAGCCAAGGGGTGAAAACAAACAGTGGCTGCTTAATCCCAGGCAGATTTTGACTCCAGCCATTCCATTGCAGCGGGCAGGTATCTCCAGACAGCTGTCAAATCCCAGCAGCTACAGCCCACCTCCGAGGGAAATGGTGATTTTTTTACAGGTAAGTAAGTACATTCGCAGCTGCTGGTGCTTCAAACTGCAGCCAGTGCTTGGCACTGCTCAGGTTTATTTCAAAACCATACGCAGCCTGACATAGAGGAGACCTTCTGCAAGCCACCTGGATTTCTTTTTAGACAAATAATCCCCTCTTGTAAGCCCTTCATTCTCCTGTGCTGCTTTCCTGGAAGTTTCCCTGTGTGACAAGATTATTTCTCCCCGAAGCGTGCAAGGTGTTTTTGTTCAAGCAGAAGTTTGCAGCCTGTAGCCGGGACGACATGCAGCAGCCTCTTGCACAGGATTCCTCATTTCGTTTTTGCTCATTATAGTCGATGCACCTTCTTGCCAGAGAAGTACTTCTTAGAGAAAGGAGAACCCTTCACAAATGCCAAAACTGTTGGAGTCCCAGCCTTTACAAAATACCTGTGAAGAGTAAAAGGAGTCCTTTGGCTTCCTTGTAGCTGGCCAAGTGTCACACAAAGTGAGCAACTACCACCCGGCTCAATAAAACCCGACCTCCCCAGGGCTGATAACAAGCTTTTCTGGTTATCAGCAGAGCCTTTCACAGCCAGGAGGAACATGTTATGAAACAAGTCCTCCCCCAACAGCTACTCTAATTAACCCGGCTGTTATTTTGCCTCTGGAAGGAGGTTTCTTTTGCAAGTGCCCTTATGCACGCTGCTGTTTTATGGACTGACAGTTCAGAGCAGCGGATCCAGAGCTCTGTGTTCTCCAGCTAGCTACAACATGGTGCAAGTTAATAGCACAGGCTTTACAATCGTTTTCTGGCTTCACAAACAGCAAATTCTTCTCGCTAAATAACCGCACAACACTTGAAAGTCTGAGCAAAGTTGTGCTGTGTGTTGTGTTGGGGGCTGCTTGCACAGCACTATTAACAGTGAGAGCATTGTTAACCTTCAACATGCTCTTTATATGCTGCTGCCTTTTTTTTAAATTTTAAGTACAACTGTGTAGATGGAATCTGAAATGGCCTTTTTGTGCTGCTGTTTGTGTGTAGCCCAACTCCCCTTCTCAACTCCATCCAGTCCTGGAAAGAGTCATTAATTTTTCTTTTGGGGGGGGAGGGGGGGGAAATCTAAGTTGCTAAAGCCAGGGACAAAATCCATGCAGTCCCACTGCTTCATGCCTTCCCCACTTAGAGATGCCAAGAATTAGGGTGATTAAATCAGGGAACAAACTGCACGTAAAGCTCCAAACGCATGCTGTTTGCCTTTGTGCTCTCTCTGGACACGAACAGGTACAGCCTCACCTTTGGTGCTGCAGCACCTGCAGCAACGTGTGTTCTGGGTTCAGCTCATACATTTCTGCTCTTTCTTCATCTTCAAAGTAGAGCTGAAAAAATTTGGAAGGGTTATTAAATACTAAAGATACATGAAGGCAAACTACCAAGCTGTTGAAAGTCTAGTAACTGCACACCAAGTATCGACTAGAGGTTTAGCATTAAGAGAACTGCTGTAGGTTGCACTGACCGTGGCGGATGCGAACCTCAGCAACGCAGAAGCTGGTTTGTGCGAACTCCCAGTCTGCCCCGTATTAACCAGCTCAGCTTCTTATGGCAGCGGCGTCAGGAAGGCAAAACACACTGCCTGGCCCTGTGCTTTACAAAGAAGCAACCCAAATCTACAGGCTGCTTTTTAACAGGTGAAACACAGCGGTGGTATGAGCTAAACTGAGTAGGTTTAAAGATATTTGAACAAAATAGAGCAAATTTAAGAGATTTGAATCCAGCAACTATGCCTTACACTGTATGTACACACAGAGCTATAATCCCAGTTTTTCATGTGGTAAAGTACACAGCCACTGTCCTTTTGGATCTGTGGCACATGTGACACTGAAGTGGAAAATGAAAAATAAACATCTGTACCCTTCTATGTACAATATCTGAAAAATGATCCAAACCCTCAGCAACCACAACCTACTCATATCCCACCTTTGCTAAAGTCTTAATAGACAAATACCATCACGATGTGATTCAGTGTTTAAATATCTCCAGTCAGTTCTGAAAACAATCTGTTTTTTAAATAATATTTTCTCATTGTACTGAGCAATTTCACAGCAATGCAGTTAAAAAGCCAGGCAGCCTACCAGCTCAGTGGTCTAAATCTTAATCATCATTACAAAGATGGGAATCTAAGCAATATCTATAAACACCTTCTATCAAGTACAATGTAAGCAAAAGACAAAATAACTTTCATTTTCATTAATGAATTCTGCATCCACATCAGCACATCTGGAAAATGTCTGAGTTTATAAGTGAATGCAGCTCTCCAGATCGTTATTTCACATCTGTGCACGGTAAACAGGTAATGATGCCATTGCTTTTATACATTCAAAGCTGCTCAATCTCACTCCAGGAAAAAACAAACAAACAAACAAAAAAATGCAACACAACAATCCTGAAAACGGAAGGAAAGTAAAACTTCTCACCTCAAGACTGCTGGGAAGGTATTTTCTTTCTAAATCCCAAGGAGGTAACTCAGCAAACATCACCATTAAATGATCAATAAACCTAAAGCCAAAATACACTCGTTTAGATTAGACAAAGTGTTCAGAGTTTCATTTGAACGATGGCAAAAGTACATTAGGAAATTAGACAACAGACTTGAAAGCAAGTTTAGATCACTAATAGTTTCTTCCCTTCAAACTCCTTGTGTTCTTAGTGAGACCAAGGCCCTATTGTAACCCATGCTATTGGTTTCAAACTTCAGCAGTGCAACTGCAGATTATTTGTAACTTTTCATTTTCACACTGAAAAAGACGTCAAAATAAACACCCTGTAATTTGTCTAAAATTGATTTTCCTTCTACATGGCCCCACCAGCACCACGCTTCATCAGATCAGAATGCTCAGAATGTGCTTGTCGGTCAGAGGCTTGTTTATTTTGGTACTTCAGGAGCGCTGGTGGCCAGTTTGTTCTAAAAACCCATTACTTCTTCCTTTGGTCATGAAAAGGCATAGTGAATGCTACCATAGAAGAACCACAACTTTACTAAGCTGCCTGCACTGTACTTTTAAGTCCTAAACTTAGTAGATCTGAGGAAAACGCATCTCCACACACATACAGAGGCAGAAAAGTTACAAATTCCAAGTTTGCCTGATATTGTAAGATCAGAAACTGAAGTTAACACTAAGAAAAGTGGAATTCCCACCTGCCAGTCACTTGCTTACAGTCCAAAAGGTCTGCAGCACTTCAGTCAGTCCGCTGCAAGCCCTAAGGAAAACTATGGGGTCACTGGTGGTTACAAGGTCCCTTCTGGAAGCTTTTTAGAGTTTTTAAATTTAATTCTCTTTCTGAGACCCTGTATTTGGAGAGCTTTGAAATAGCACCTTAATGAACCTCTGAAGTCCATGCACGCAGATGAGTCACTGGTATCACCGGCCACTGGTCTAAGCCAACACCGCGAGCCCCCTTGATCACACTGGCTAAATCTGGCACATATTTCTGTGCTATAAATTTACACAACATTCAGATTTTGGCCCTTGTATTTTAAAGTGTCATTTGTAAATCACAGAATAATTCAGGTTGTAAAGGACCTCAGGAGGTCATTTAGTGCAACCTCCTGCTCAAAAGCAGATTAAACCTCTAGAACTTCTTTATTCACACTTGCTGTCCTCATCCGCTTAAACGACTCCTTTATGCAGGAACACTGCTGACTGTGCATTTACCTGGATTGCTCATGAAAAGCCGCGATGAAGTCCGTTTGCTCATGCTCAGGGTACAGAAAGAGGACAGGCCAGATCAGGTTGCCATCAGCATCTAAGTGCACCTTTGCCCCCGTGGCATTGTCAGAGTGGAACCCATCTAAGGATATCTCAGCCAGGCCATCTGATATTTCCTCTTCTTCATTTGAAGGCTCATGAACCAGCTTGATATTTCTTTTCTAGAGGGGAGGGAGGAAGGAAAAAAAAAATTAGAAAAAAACCCAAAAACCAACCAAACCGCAAATAGGAATGGTGGGGAAAATAAGAGCAAAAGAATTAGCAATCCGTAAAAGGACAAATTATGTCATTATTAATGAGTGAGCTCTTAAACATGTCATCAAAAGCCTTCCTACAGTTACCAGACTCAGGTGACTAGTCTTCACAGTAGAATCCAGAACCTCAGTCAGACGCTCAGATTCCTTATAAAACAGACAAGAAGAGGTGGGAATCTGGAGGGGCCCACATGCTGAGAGAAGAGCCCGAGAAAATGTGTGGAGAGGGATGCATCTGAAACCCTGTTCCTTGGGACCCAGCAGGTGTAGCGTCAGGGTACAACTACCTGCACCAGCTCCTGAGAACATCCAGAGAACTGGAGGAAACTGACTGTTTTCTTTAAAAAGACAACTGCAGAAGAGGAGATCAGATTTTACGTAACAGTCTACAATATTTTAACATAGCCCAAACACTTGCTGAGGAAGGAGGGGATCCAGGATTGATTCTCTCCTCCACCCCTCTGGATGGTTATCTGCTATCCTTCCACTGAATAATGCTGATTGGCACTAAAGCAAGCAAGGTTCACTGGGCAGTGTGACACAACAGCCCAGCAGCCAGAGCACTCTCTGGGTGCTCAGTTCATCTGCTGACACTGAGTTTGTACCTTGCATTAGTTGTCACCTGAAATACGGAAACCTGGGAGCTGGGGCTAGAGCCACACAGATAAAGAGAATCATGGTTTTAACTCAGTTTTTTGGCTCTGGCCCTCAAAAGACTGTGTACAGGAACAAGCTCCTAGAGACAAACATGGGAGCTCTTAAGAAACCCAAGCAAAACAAAACCAAACCCCCTCACCAACCCACCTTTATTGCTGCAAGTAAAATTTCCTTCTGATGCTGCTCTTTCTTTTCCATCACCTTTGCTTTCCTTGCATCTCGCTCCGCAGCTCGCTACACATAAGAAAAGGTTGCATTGTGGTTACATATGGCAAGTCAATGCCTATCACTACTCTGCCCTTCCAATAAGTGGAAAAATCAGTTCAGATCCCCAGAAGGGTTCCCTCCAGCTCTTTCCCCATGCATCCCAATAACACACACTACACGGAACCACCACTCCGTTGTTTTTGGGGATATTAAACTACACAGAAACTTGTGCAGAGCACTCTTCAACCAAAGATCCCAAAGTATTTCTTGACACAAAGTAGGCAACAAGCACTGTAGATGCCAGACTGCCTTAATACTTACCTTTAATTTGTCAGCTTTAGCTCTCATTTCCACAAGCTTTTTCTCTTTTGGATCTATTCGCAAGCCCTCCTCGCACCATGCTATTGCTTCCAAGAAATTCTTCAGCTCCATGTGACAGAGAGCTCCTGGAAGGATTACGATTTTAAGTTTCTAGTATTGGAGTCAGTGTGCAACTACTACACAAAGCGATGGTTATAAACACAGCATTAGTCCGGTGTTTTCAAGAGGCTCACGCAGCAGCACACACTGTTGTCTTGCAGGGTCATGTTCAATCGTCAACTTCCAGCAGGTCAGCTGAGAAGAAAATCTAAAATATTTCAGCAGTTCTTACATAATTTGCTCAGTTAGTCACAGAACTCAGCAGAACAATGCTAGAAGTGTCCCTTACAAGCAAAATTTTATCATTAAATATAATGTATCAATATTTGTCTCATAAGGAAAAAGAAAGTGCCTGTTTCCATGGAGTGAGAAAGGCTGGGGAAAACAAAATGAAACAAACCAAAAACTGCTATTGTGGAAAACAGCTAAAGTCATGCTGTGCTCTAAAGAAACACGCCCAATGCTGCTTTGGCAGGTACAGAATCTGAAGAGCAAAGAGCAAAAAATAGAGTGTTTTTACTGAAAAACCAAAGCAAATGGAGAGTTCTGTTTTGAGGAGAAACAGTAACAACAAAACGAGATCTGTTACAATAACTGTTTAAATTTTCTGAAATGAATGCTGTCCTGAAGCAAAGTATGAATGCACACCCACAGTAATTTAAGGTTTATAAACACTGTTATTTAACACACAGAAACATGCAGCAAAACAAAGCGACATCCCACAACAGCGCTTCAGTGCTTGTAACAGTAAAAGCTGTTTTGGAACATGTTCCTTCCATGTGCTTTAACTCTTACCTCTTATGATGGCTTTGAGATGGGTAGGCTTGAGCTTTTTGGCTTGGATGGCATCGTTGAGAGCAGAACGATAGTTACCTACAAAGAATCACAGAACGGTTGGGGTTGGAAGTGACTTCTGGAGCAGGGTCACCAGAGCAGATCACACAAGATCACATCCAGGAGGGTTTTGAATGTGTCCAGAGAAGGAGACTCCACAACGTCTCTGGCAGCCTGTTCCAGGGCTCTGGCACCCTCAAAGTAAAGAAATTTGTCCTCATTTTCAGACGGAACCTCCTGTGTTTCAGTCTGTGCCAGCTGCCGCTCATCCTGTCGTTTGGCACCACTGAACAGTCTGGTCAGTTTCCATTTTCAGCAACACTGCTCAGAACTTTTCATTTACACTTAAAATCCAACCAGATCCAAAGGTGACAAAACAGCTCATGTGGAGACTCTGTAATTTGCCGTTTCTGTGAGGCAAGTGGAGGAAGAAAGAGCAAACTGAGAGCAAGAGGTGAAAGGATAAGAATCCATCAGACAGGTAAGAGCTGGGGCAGGATCATACAAACACAGAACACCAGGATGGAAGGGACCATAAGGATCATAGACTGGTTTGGGTTGGAAAGGACCTTCAAAGCTCATCTAGTCCAACCCCACTGCCATGAGCAGGGACATCTTCACCCAGCTCAGGTCACTCTGGACCTCTGACCCGTCTCCTCACCCAGGTGGAACTGCGCGGCCCCCCGGTTTGTGTGCAGCATGGCGTTCAGCTCTGCATCCTCACACCCCTTCTTCAGCCCCTCGCTGTAGGCGATGACCGCTTTTCTGTAGTCCTTCTCCCTGAAATATTCGTTCCCCTCGTTTTTGTACATCCTGGCCAGCTCTGCAGGGAAGAGAAGTGGGGACAGAGCCTGAGCGGGAGGGGGGCGCTGCTCCCCAAGCCCCCTCCCCCGGCCAGACCCGCGGGGACAGACCAGCAGGACCCCCCCCGGCCCCGGCCGCCCACCTGCGGGGCCCCGCTCCTCGTCGAAGAGCAGCGACTGCAGACAGGCCAGCTCGGGCTGCCGCGCCGCGTCGATCTCGGCCGGGCAGCGCTTCATGAACATGGGGATGGCCTCAAGCTCCTGCGGGGACACACACACCGGCCCTCAGCCCGGCCCAGGACCCCGCACCGGCTCCCCGTACCTACCCCCTGGCCCCACCGCCTCACCTGCTCCCAGGTGTCGGGGTGCAGAGCGCCCCGGTAACGCGCAGAACCCCCGTCCGGCCCGGCCGCCGCCATGCTGCTGATGCTGATGCTGCTGCTCCGCCCCGCTCCTTCCGACCGCCCCATCATGGCTCCTCTCGACCGCCCCGGCTGCTACCGACCTTTCCCGCTACTTCCGACCGCCCCGTCCATTCCTTCCGACGCCCCCCCCCGCTTCTACTAACCGCCCCCCGGCTCCTTCCCACCGCCCCGTCCGCTACTCAGCTCCTCCCCACCGTCCCCCGTTTCTACCTACCGCCCTGTCCACTCCTTCCGACGGCTCCCGGGTTCTCCCGACCGCTCCTTTCTTGCCCCGTCCCAACCGCCCCCCTCCCGCTCCTCCCGGCCCCCCAGCCTCAGGCCGCCTTTCAGCAGCCGATTTAGTTGGCATCTCCCATGGGGATGGCAGGTGGAGCTGGTTCTGCTCGGGACAGGGAGAAGGACCAGGTGAGCTCCTCAGGTCCAGGAGCACATGGGGCCACCACACAGCCCAACATGACAGCAGCCCCATGATACCCAAATCTCAGACCCCGGAGCTGCAGCACAAGGTGACTCTCTCAGAAGAGCTCCCTGTCCAGGGTGGGACAGCAAAGTCACAGAAGGGCCCATGAGATGATGCCACCACTTGGTGCTGCTGGAATGGTGATGATCTGTTCCTCAGGGGAACACCAGCATAGACAGCCCCACACTGCCACAGGCACATCCAAGTGGGATGTCACCACCCTGGGGGACAGGGTTACTACAGCCTAAAAGCAACAACATGGCCTCAACATTTTTACCCTCAGGCTTTGCAGGTCCCCAGACTTCACATTTCAATGTTTGGGTTTTTTTTGCAAAGATGTTCTACAACTCTGAGGCTGCATTCCTGACACCACACTGTCACCAGCCAAGCCTGGCAGATCCAGGCATCTCACCAGCTGGACTGACCTGCATGATTGCAGTGTGGATGTCCAACACCCTTCTTCATCGTAATTCCTGCAGATTAACAGCACTACAGCATTTCCAAGGTGAAGGAGGCTCTGGACTTCACCATTTTGCTTTAATTAAAACTGCATCCAGATTAATTTTCATGGAACCCAGGTGTCTGTAAAAACACGACACAGATAGAAGAAAGGCATCTTCCTTTCTCTCCTTCTTAAAATTCCTCATGCTGAGAACTCAGCACCTGAAAAGGGTGAGGGAAACCCTCCCATCCCTCCTCCTGCAGCCTCAGATGTTCTGTGCACCCAACACGACAGTCACCAGCCATCTGCCATGGACAGACAGTGAGGGGCTGACCTTGCCAATGCTCCCACAGCTGCACGAGGCTACACGTGCTGGCAAAAACAGCTCACAGAGGGAGAAATGTCCCCCAGCCCCATGGGGGAATGTGAGCCAACACCAGCTCACTCCCAGCACAGTTGTGAGACACCACAGCTGGCTCTGATGTGAGCTGGATGAGGCTCCGCTCACCCAGAGCCATTGCTGACAACCTGCACATCCTTAAAAAGGAACCAAGGCTGTTCAGAAGAAAGTGCAACAAACACAAGAGATTCAGAGTTTAAGGAACTTGTGCTTTACTCAGTAACTCAACAACACCTTCCTTGGTGAGGAATAGAACCTCACCAGCATTCTGATTCCAGACCTCAAAGACTGGGGGGTCCTCACAAACCCTCTTCCCAGCTACGATCACGTAGGGGTAACCCAGCTTGTTGGCGTCCTTTAGCCTTTTGCCGATGGTCAGCTGTGTCCTGTCATCCAGCACCGAGTCACCCGTGAGGTGTGGCAGCGCTTCAGCAAGGTCATTGTACAACCTGTCCAGCAGTGCACCTCCCTCCTCCTCCTCCTTGCTGCCTCTCTTTGGTGGGATGAAGCAGAGCTGGTAGGGTGTGATGAGGCTGGGCCAGCGGATGTTGTCCTCTGTAGAGAGCACCTCAATGGAGGCTGCAAGGATGCGAGTGACACCCAGGCCGTAGCAACCCATTTCTGCCAGCTGGGGTTTGTTCTCAGGGGAGCAGAAGACAGCATTGGAGATAGAGGAGTACCTGGTGCCCAGATAAAATGTGTGCCCCACTTCAATTCCTCTGGTCTGGGTGAGCTTTTCCCCACACGTGGGGCAAGACATTTGTTCCCCATTTAGCGTTTCCACGTTGGCCGCAAAATGTCCATCAGGGCACAGCACCAGCCTGTCCTCGCCGACGTCTGCCGGGAGCTGGAACTCATGGGACATGGTGCCACCAATGTTGCCTGTGGCCGCCCGCACTTTGACAAAGGGAAGGCCCAGGCGGTTGAAGAGGCTGCAGTAGGCATCGCACACCAGTTTGTAAGTCTGCCGAGCTGCCTCTTCAGAAGCGTCAAAGGTGTACATGTCCTTCATGTAGAACTCCCGGCTGCGCAGTAAGCCAAAGCGGGGCTTGGGCTCATCCCGAAACTTCCTGGTTATCTGGTAGAGGCGCAATGGGAGCTGCTTGTAGGACAGGTTGCTGTGAGCAGCCACCAGCTGCGTCACTGCCTCCTCATGCGTAGGGCCCAGGCAGTATCCCTTGCCGTGCCGGTCCTCCAGCCGGAAAAGCTCCATCCCCATCTTGTCCCAGCGGCCGCTGGCATGCCACAGCTCTGCTGAGCTCAGGCTGGGCATGTTAACCTTCTGCCCCCCCACAGCCTGCATCTCCTCATCCATCACCCGGATGAGCTTCTCCATGGCGCGGACGGTGGGCGGCAGGTAGTGGTAGCAGCCGGGGCTGGCAGGATGGATGAGCCCCGCTTGCAGCATCAGCTTCTGGCTTCGGCAGCTAAGCTCCCCGGCCCGGCCGTCGCATCCCACCTCCCCACCCGCCTGCAGGTTGAAGGGCTGGAAAAGCTGCGAGAGCAGCAGCCGCTTCGCCCTGCCCGGGGCTCCGTGC
This sequence comes from Patagioenas fasciata, assembly GCF_037038585.1. Classification (NCBI taxonomy): domain Eukaryota; kingdom Metazoa; phylum Chordata; class Aves; order Columbiformes; family Columbidae; genus Patagioenas; species Patagioenas fasciata. Next base: position 21,357,816 of record NC_092525.1, on the reverse strand, counting down.
CGGGGCCTGCGGCCGCGCAGCGCCGGGAGCCGCCATCTTCTCAGCAAGGCCTCCATGGCGGGGCCGGGGACCCGGGGCCTGCAGCGGAGAGCGCTGACTGCAATGCGGGGAGTGCCCGGGGCGGGAACCGGGAGCTACCGATACAAGTGTGGAAAAACACGTGTGTACCCGCAAGCACCCCTTCCGGGTTATGGACAGAACCACGCCCACCCCCCCGCGGACACAACCAATAGGAAACACAATCCTCTATCACGTGGAGGCGGAGAAGACCAGGACTCTATGCTTCTGCCGCTATGGCCGGCGGCAGCGCGGGGTGTCTGCTTTGGGGTGGCACACGGCAGAGTGCGGGGACACTCGTGATGTCCCACCCAGCGTCGGGTCGCAGCATCTTCGTGGTCGCACGGTGCTCCCACGGGAGTGAATGAGCCCTTATTTTATTTAAAAGCGGTATTGGAAGAAATCTTCGTGATTCTTGTATAACGCAAAATACTAATGTACACTCCTGTTTACAAAGAGCTGGGAATGGGCAAAATCAAGGGATTAAAAGGGCACATTTTTCATGCTCCCGGGTGACTTGGGAGCATTAAAGTGGTTAAATAGTCGAGGGTGACTCAATGTCCCAGGGCACTCCCTCAGCATTACAGCATCAGAGCCAAGATCTGGCCCAATTTTCCTGGCTGCCAGGTAGCAACTTCACTCGCAGACTGGCCTTTTATGGTTTTGTCAGGCAATTACTTCTCCCTACATGATTTCTCACCACAATTAAACAAGAAATGCAAAAGCTGCCTGGGAGAAGCACTGTGGCTGCCTCGGAGGCTGGAGGAGCAGGACAGGTGCCTGGGTGCAGTATGTGAGTCCCACAGGACACCCCGTGCCATATTGCGTATCCCTTTGGCCATCCCCTTTTTGTCCAGAAAATGGAAGATTTTCACCTGTCAGTTCAGGACTGCTTCAGTTGCCTTTTCGAGCCACAGAAGCCAAGCATGTTTCCATCAGTGACTTATTGCCTGCTATGCTGATCAAAGGGACAAAAACATCTTGGATGCATTTGCTGGGACGGTGTTTTAACCAGGAGGGTTTAAAGCTGTACAAGACATGCGGTCTGTGGGGAAAGGTGATATCTCTTATTAAATCAGCAGACAGGACTGAATGTGGGGCTGAGCTCGGGGGTTTTGTGCCTGAAACTCTGTCTGTGCTCCTTATTTTTTCCAGCTGTGCTGGAGGAATCTAATAAAGGTCCTGCTGTCCCTCCAGCCTCTCACTGATCTGGTTGCCCACTGCTTTGCCGGGGGCTGATTTTTGCCATTTGGGCCAAACGTGTCTGCTCTGTGTGTGGCAGGGTTGTGGGTATCTGCTCTGTCTGAGATTCCCCTCATTGCCCCAGGAGGAAAAGCACTGAGGGTGGGGGAAGGTGAACAAAGGGCCCAAATCAGGCCCTGGCACAGCAGCGCTGAGTTATGCCCTTGCCAAAGCAATCAAAAGGGTCTGTTATAGAGAAGCTACAGTCCCGGATCCCCATCAGGATGGTGGAAAACGTTTATTTTCTTTCCAGCAGCACCAGGCCAGAGCTAGGGAAGAGAAGTCAGGGCAGGTGGGAGGCCAAGTCATTCAGCAGCTGAACCTTGCTCCGTCTTGTGGAGGATTTGCAGTTTGGGCTTGGAGTCTCCACACAGAGAGGTGACATGTCCCAATGGACCCTGGGCATGCTCTTATACAGCTTGTAGGGTTCGCGAGCCCACAGCTCTGACTCTCACACCTGGCTGACTTTCACAAATACTTTCATTCCCTCCAGTGATGTTGCCGATGCAGCAAATATGGTACGGCAGAGCACACAAGCACTAAAAGCTGCATTTTGTTACCCAAAGTGTGATTGGCAGGTTGGGCAGTTGCTTCACACTTTTTTGCAGATTAGAGATAATTTGTCCCTATGAAAGCTTAGTAAATGGTTGGATCAAGCCCTGAATATGTTGCATTAGCCAGACTGGGAACCTCCATTGCAATCAAGATCCCTGCCTTGACCCTGGCCCTGTCTGTTCCTGGGAGTGGACGTTCCCTGGGGAACAGGGATGCCGAGTGCCACGGTGACAGCTGCCACGGCAAGGGCTGCCACCATCCCTGCAGCCCCTGGGGACCAGAGGTCCCAGTGTGGGGCTGCACGGGCTTCTCAGGGACATGGGCAGCCAGGTGAGGCCACCAGCTGGGATGCATGGGGAGAGCTAGACTCACTGGTGTAGCTCCCCTCACCTCCCAGATCATCTGTGCCCACTGGAAAGCAGCTTCTTTCTGCACAGGATAGTATGGGACGCCCAGCTCAGGCTGGGAGCACCCTGGGTGGGAGCTGTGGGATGTGTGCTGCTCGTACCAGAGCTCGCTGGTGCCTTCCCAGTGCCCAGAAAACACAGAGCATGGAGTAGGACATGGAGCAGCAGATCCCCTTGTCCATCACCCTTCTTTACCCGGAGCCACAGCTGCCTGAGCGTGGGCTCAGCTTTGCGCTCCGGTTTTGCCTTGCAGGGGAAAGCACCAGCCTCTGGCTGGGCCAGAGCAGAGATGGCCTCCAGGCTTAATCAGCTGCCCCATTTCCAGTTCAAGGAGATAATGAAGAGCCGCAAATGCTGGGTAAGAGCTGGGTTTCACCTGCCCTCTGTGCACGTTTTCTGGGGGTGAGTGGTGCAGGCAGCACAAGCAGCAAAACCCAGCTCTGTTCTTATTCTCCTCCCACAGCAGGAAAGGCTGGGCCCAGGAAAATACAACATCAGGGACTTTCTGCAGGAGACACGTCCCTGCAGCCTCCGGGGAATTTGCGACACGAGGGAGCGGCGGTTCAGGGACAGCCGCAGGGTAAGCTGCACCCTGACACAGGAGGTGCTGGGGAATGGTGCCCACTGGCTCTGGGCTGGTTCCTCCAGAGAACAAGCCCTTTGCAAGGGTTAGGAGCTACTGTGGGTGCCATCTGCTCCTGCTGGGCTGGGGACTGTTCCCAGTCACCCACTCCTCCTGCAGGACTGTGTCCCTGGCCCTGGCACGTACGGCCCTGGAGGGAACCCCTACACCTGCCTCGAGGAGAGGGACAAGCGCTCGGCCGGCACACGAGGGCTGATGGACAGTGGGACAGCGAAGTGTGCCCTGCCAGCAGCCATGGCAAGTCCTGCCCCTCTCCCTGGGGACACACTGGTGGGGTGACCCTGTCCCACACTCATTGCAGTCCCTGTCACCTTTCCCCATCCCTCAGGGCAGCGGCCTGGGACCTGGCACCTACCACCTGAAGAGCAGCATTAATGTGGGGCTGCAGCGGGTGCGCAGCCCCGGCCAGACCTTCTCGGGGGACAGGAGAAAGCCCGCTGATGGTGGACATCATGCTTTGGAGGTGTGTTGCCCGGGGATCATCCAGTGGACGGGGTTTCTCAGGGAGCTGTGGCATTGCCAACACACTGTGAGAGGGATGCATCTGTCCCACTTGGATTTTGCGCTTTGACTTCCCTTGAATCCAGGGATTGATCACAGAGTCATAAAATGGTTTGGGTTGGAAGGCATCTTCAAAGGTCACCTCATCCAACCACCCTGCAATGAGCAGGGACATCTCCACTCAAATCAGGTTAATGGATGGTGTGCCCCCAGAGACCACCAGCAGCTTAGCCTCTCGCACCATTCCCTTGTCCTGGCAGAGACGCACCAAGCCGAGCACCAGCACTGTCAGGAGTTTCTTGGACGAGCTGATGTTGAGCGAGAACAAGAAGAAAGGGTGCTTCAGCACCATGCCGAGGAACCCAGGCTGCCCCACGGAGAGGATCTTCTGGGCCACGCTCAGCCAGTGCCCAAAGGAGACGGTCAGGGGGGACATGGACATATTACATGGACAGGGTGTCACCAGCATCCCCAGCAGTGCAGCGGGTGCCTGCAGTGGGGATGTGTTAGGCCCTGGGGGGATGGATGGGTGGGTGGTTGGATGGATGAGTGGGCAGCTCTCCAACTTTGTGCACCTCTTTTTACAAGCAAACTGAAGCATAACAGGTTTCTTTCTGTTCAGTATGCAGTGGGGCCGGGCTCATATAACCCGAAGCCCATTGAGGGATCGGTGTACTCCAACCAGCCTCCATTCTGGACGTCTGCCAAGAGGTTTGACAGAAAGTCCTACCACCTCTTTACTGGGAACGAGGTGAGTGAACAGACAAGGGAGTGAGAGAGGGACACAGGAACAGTCAGACTCTGAGCTTCCTCCATCACCATCTCCAATCCATGACCAGCACACCCAGCAGAGGGTGAAAGTCTGAGCCGAAGGAAGGGTGAGAACTCCTCACCAGCTGAAGGTTAGGTGTGTCCTCTGAAGGGGAGCAGCACCCCAGCAGAAGTCCCACATCAGGTGGCCATCTGCGATAGAAGGCAGGCTTGAGCTCAGGAGGTGCTTTTGTCTCTCCATTATCAAGAAAACTTGGGTGACTTGGCCACATGCTTATCCTTTAGAGAGGAGATGAGTCCCTCTCTGGGTGCTGTCATTCTTCCCCAGAACAGGTTGCTAAAGAATAAACAGTGACTAAGGCCCAGTGTCCTGCTAGGTGAAGGGGAAGGTGCCCCCTGCATACAGCAGCATGCTGGGCACCCACTGCTGAGCACACGCTGCCCAGAGGTGGGTGAGCTCAGCAGTGACCATGTTATCTCTGCTGCATCCTTGGGCCTTTGCCCTTTTCAGGGGATGCTCAGACAGCTCTTCCCATTAGTTCTGCTCCACACCAGCTGCAAGCAAGCGGATGCACTTCATGAATGAGGGCAGCTGGGTCTGAGTCCTTTTCGGTGCCAGGAGCTCTTTGTATCCTCCCAGAAAGTCATATTTTGCTGCTTGAAAGCCGGTTTTTCCTCTAGCAGCATGAGCAGCATGTTGCAGAGCCAGCGCTAGTGTGAGCCCTTCCCTTAATACCTGTTCCTGGAGCCATATTCATCTTGGCAGCTTTCCCATGGAGAGCCAGAACAAAGCCTGAAGGGCTCAAAGCAGGGAGGGAAAGCTTTAGTCTGAAATAGTTCGCCTTGGCTGGGGACGAGGAGCAGGCTTCCATGTGGCTTCTCTCCTTGATCCAGCTGAGTGTAGGACAGGCAACTTGAGAGAGGTCAAGGATGAAGACATGTTCGTAATTGCTGGGGGAACTTGACAGATTAGATTTCAGTGGGGAGGTTGCGACACGGCAGCCCTTGACTACAGTGAGCAGTAGGCGTCTGACAAGCGTGCTGAAGCCCACAGAGCTAATTGACTTCTTAGCAGACCACTGTGATGAGAGGAACTGCTAATGAAGGGAAGTGGCTGGGTTAACACCAATTAGTGTCTCTTCTCCTCCCTCCCCTGACTTGGTTAAGAAATGCCACCTATTATTGTATTTTTTGCAACTGAAGGCCTGCCCATGTGAAGGCACCACCTGCTTTTGCGTCCCTCCTGCTGTCTCTGGTTGGGAAATCACATGAGACCTTCTCCTTCCAGAACCGTGTGGGTGTTGGTCGCTACGACATCACCAAGCATGAAAAATACCCTCAGAATGTGAGATACCAGTCCCTGTACCGATATGATGTACAGAGGTACCTGAGCGACTTGAAGCGTGATGCCTACTTGCTGTAAGTCTGACCGAGAAGTAGGGTGTAGATTTCACACTGGCTTACAGGAAAATCGTCTAAAGCAGCTCTGAGGAGACTCTGCACGCTACTCTCACAGCTGATGTGAGATGGGATGATTGTGTGGTCAAAGCACTGAGTGGTTGTTGCATCTTGCAAAATGTGATTTGTCTGCAGTGAAGGTGTAGGCAAATAGTTTCCATCGACTTAGAGGGGGCAGCTTGTCTGTCTCCACTCATTCCCAGTGCCAGCAACAGCCCTGAACAAAAATCCCCTTTCTCAGGCTGTGCCTTGGTTTACCCATCCAAGGAAGGAAGATAACAAGGCTCACTTCCACCACAAAGGGCTTTGAAATCGCTGGTGTGAAAGCCCTGTGAAGCAGTTTTGATCTCTGCTAATGAGAGGCCTGGGGACAGCCATCGGCTCTCACCTTTGCTTGTGGCCGAGATGAGCAAAGTGCTGCCATGGCACTGTGAGTTGGCAGCTCTGCAAAGGTCTGTCTTGATCTCCAGAGAGTAATTAGGAACCGGGCTTGGCTGAATACAACTCGGCAACTTTCAGTGGGGCAGCCACAAGTTAGATATCCTATGATGGAGAAAGCATCTTAAAATCTAGCTTTCAGTATTGCCTGCCTTTGGTAATTTTGCAGTTCCAGGAGGAATTTAAAAAAATCTGAACAGTGAGCAGGACTTGGAATTCAAATGCGTCTCTCCGATCAAACAACACTAGCTCCAAAATCACTTTTTGGGCTATAGCTGTGCTTTCTAGGGAATAGGCAGGTTTTTAAGAGCTCTGTTCACCTCCGTACTCATTAAGACTGAGATTAAACCAGCCGATAATTTGAGCCCACTGAGTCGCATCCTCTTTCCACAGTGAGCGGCTCAAGCCTGTTGCTAAAACCAACTGGAGTGATTTGATTTCTGCTCCACGATGTCCAGATACCTCTGAAGAACTCACTACTGTTTTCCAAACATAAGATGTTGCTGGGAAGCTCAAATCAGTGAGTAAATGCCACATGCCAGCGGATGAGATGGGGTAGATGAAAATATTCACAGCGTGCTGCCATGCAACTCAAGGGATGGGAAACAACTCAAGTCTTCTCCTGTGGCAATAAAACACTTTAAGACAACCAGCAGTCTAACTTTTCTGTTGAGGAATTAATTATTTCCACCTTGGCCTTCACAAAAAGATAATTAGGTTAAACCTTGGTTAACAGCCTATGTACCTGTCCTGTGCCATCTTTAGCTGGGTGCAAGGGTCTGAATCGCATCCTGTTAACACAACAGCTTCACTTGCATCAACAGTGCCAATGTTTATAAGCAGCTGGAGGGAATTAGGGAGAATTTAATGTCATTGTTCCTGGTTTTGTAGGCTATTAAGACCTAGAGGCAATGGGGAAAGTGGAATGAAGAGAGAGTTGTGTCAGTGGTAACAACGGATGGCCCTAAAATGTACTGGAAACACACTGGTTCACTTGGAATTAACCTTTGTGAAGTCTCCTACTAGTGTTTAGACCAGACCGGAATAATTAAATCTAAGTGTAATTACATGTTAATTGTGGCTGATTAAGTATGCTAATTAATCTGCAGTTATCGTTTTGTGGGGGAGATAATTGAACACAGGCAGAACTGCAGAAATTCAGATAAATCTTGTTGTTTGTCCTAGAGAGGCAAAGGAGGAAGATCTCTGAAATACCTAAGCAGTGATGTGGGTGAGTGCTGAGGTAACAAGAAAGGCTTGTGAAATGCAGCGTCAGCCCAGGCTAGCACAGAATGCTATTAAAGGAGTGCAGGGCTCTGAATGAGTCTGCAGAGCTCCTGTGAAGGTGTTTTTCAAGGAAACAGAAGATGTGGATTCAAAACTCCTAAGACTAAAGAGTGCACTGAATCTTCATCCTTGCTTCTGTGGCTGATCATTCAAGCCAGGGATTAGATTAGTGTGAAGAATGAGCTAGCTTTCCGTGTTAACTGCTGTAGTACCTGAATCCAAAATGGGGTTTTGTCCTCCTTGGATGGAATGTCACAAGGAAAGATGGAGGTGAGGAAGGGGAAAAAAAATAATCAGGATAATTGGCATCATGAGGTTCTGTGTAGTTAGTGGGGTGTAAGGGAAGGGTTAAGGCTCAGCTAGAAGGTGTTTCCTTTGTAGGGGTGTGACTTGAGGTAGAGATAAGAGCAGACTTCGAAGACATTCCTTCAAAGTTGTTTGCAGCACCACCTCTATACTGGGCTCCTCACCTCCCCCAACCACCTTGAATGCCTCTGGTCTCTTTCAGTAATTGCTGACCATTTGTAATGATACAATGAGCAGGAAAAATTATAAACACAAGTAAGTAACCATTCATTAAGAGACACAGCTTTGAACAGTAGGCTGGCTAGGTCTTTATTTTAAACAGCCTATACAACCAAAAATTAAGAGCAACAGCAATTACGCACGTGCATGTGTGTGACTGGTACAGTTACGGTACCCAATCACCTCATACAAAGTTTGCCAATAAATTAAGGAGTGAAAAAACCCAAATACAGTGCATACCTAAAGATCCTCAGTACATAAGTGAGAGAAACACATCTTAAGTGAAAGTGTTTGCATATCCTCTAGCTGTTTTAACATTGCTCTTTGAAAGCTGACCAAACCCATCCTCGCTCTGCGCACACTATTTTACAGGCGCTGGGGGAAATTGCAGCTTTGCCCGCAGGACAAGGAAATGTCTGGTGTGTCCAGGAAGGCAAATGATACCCTGAGAACCAGCCGTTGCCTTCCTGCATACCCTGAGGCCTGGAACGGATCAGCAGATGCTCCTGGATCACTGACGCAGCTCCTGCCCCGCTCTGTGCTTCCTCCGCATTGGCTGCGTCTCCCCCCACTACCCGTCCCCTGCGTGGGGTCTTAATGGGTACCTTATCTGCACACAATTTGCCCAGCGTGCATCACTAACCGGCTGAACTTGTTACTGCTTTATCATTGGTTTCATCTGGACCATAAACATCCATCTATCAATAAATAAAATCATTGGTTTAGCACTTGTATAAAAATTACAATGCCTCCCACTGTTCACTGTTTAAAATGCTCGCCATGTCACCCTCTACCCAAGCCTCAAGAAAACAACTTCTTTTTCCCTCCAGCTCAGTAATGTTTCAAGTAACAATTTTAAGTACTGCTCGGACAAGGCACACGCTTGGTTTGGAACCATGTTTCTGGCTACAGGGTCAAAACATTTCTACACTTGACAGTCTGAAGTGTGTGACTGCGCCATTCTCACCAGCAAGCAGCAGCAGGGGAACTGAACAGGACTTGCTGTTGGTTTCCTCTGCAGGTGAGGGAAACAGTCCTTTTACAAAGCCTATCAACCTAATCCAGCTAAAACAAAAACCAAAAATGTCACTGGAGTCAGAACCAAAGCCTGCGTGTATCCAGATGCACAACAGAATTCTTATCCACAGCCGCTTGCTCTAACAAACCTCGTATAAATAAAGTCTTGACTTCCTTTTTCTATCGGCCAGGGCATAACGGTCTGAAATCATCCACGTCTTCCTTCAACTGCTTACTTAGAAGGCACTAAAATTAAGCAACAACCGAAAACCAAACCAAAACAAATCCAAATAAACTGACCCGCAATGAGTAAGAACTGAAATTAAAACTTGGCTACATGAAACAGCAGCTTTTTTTTTTTTTTTGGTAGTCTAACAAAGCCAGAATATTGACATTTTGGGGCAAAACCCAAGACACTATTAACCAACTGAAAAGTACCTAAAACCTACATCCACTTACACTTTATAATCAAAATCAGTACAAATCCAATAGGCACAAGTAAAAAGCATTGTCTCCACACCTCAGTGCTTGGTTTTGCAACTTGGTTTTGCAACAGAGCAGGTTTCACTGCTCTGCAGAGACACTACAGGACAATAAAACCCCAGTGGTTTGTTTGATACACACCTCACACATCACCAAACAGGCCGGAGACAATGGTACCTTGCTAAGCCATTCTACAGGTTACCGACCAGAGGCAAATGTTTGTCACATCACGATTAATTTGACAATGTGTTCAGCTTTGGCACCTATATCTGAGCCCTCCTTATGACTTTCAAAAGTCACATTAAATAGAGCTCTAGCACACAGCTGGTGTAACTCCAGCACCTCCTTCTTTCCAATATTTTTTCTTGTGCCTGGAAACAGGTGAGTTCACCTATGTCACTACATTAGATACAAAGGCCAGCACTTCAGATTTCTTATAAACAATCACTCTGAGTTTGTAAAATTGGTTTTAAAACATACAAAGAAACATAAATTCATAAAGCAGGAATTCATACCTTTAAACATCAACAAGAATGAGCGTATTTGGAGAGCAATAAAGCTTTTTTTTTTTTTTTCAAAGGACATACTGACTAGCTATAGGTCAATTCATCTTTCCCTGATTGCTTGATTAGATCATCCAGGCTCAGTGCCTTGCAGCTTTGCAGATTTTGTCATACACTTCTGGAAAGGCATCCTTGCAATTCATTTGCTCCCTCAGCTTGTGGTATAACGAACCATCAAACATATCCCAGAACTCCTCACGGGTCATGTAGCAATCTGCATACAGCATCTGGAAACTGGGGAGGGAAAAACACCCAAAGAGACAGAGATTCAGTATTAACTGTGCCAAAAGCCTCAAAATAGGATATTAAAAACAAACAAAAAAAAGCAAGATACAAATAGCTAATATTCAACAAAAACCCAATCAAAAACACCTTTTAAAACCAAGAAAATCTAAATGCTGGGACACTCAGCCAACTATATTTTGTGGATTTAACATTACCATGAGCTCTTTTCCAAGAAGAAATAACATGTAATGGTGAAAACAGCAGAACACCTCTACAGTCACTTTGGGAAGATGGGAAAATAAAGCAATTAAAGTAACTGTTGCTTTCAAAATTTGGCTGAGAACACTTCTTTAACCACCAATATATTGATACTTCCATTACGAGAAGCAGCTGAGGGAACTGGGACTGTTCAGCCTGGAGAACAGGAGTTCCCCCAAACCAAGAGTCTGGCTCATTGAATGAAAAACCGCACATAACCTGAGCAGCCCCCAAGAAATACTTTTCGAGCTGCATTTGAAAGCCTGCTTTTCTTTTTCTCCCAATCAAAACCTTTTCATTCCAGCTTCAGAAAAAGGAGGTATTTTTTCTGCATGCTTGATGATCCATGGAGGTACAGTCACAGCATCTCACATTAGTCTGCATTACAAAATGCGTTACAAAATGCATTTAAGGCAGATGTGGCAATACCTTCCATGACTTTTTAAGGTTTCTTTGAACTGGACACTGAGAATATAACAAGGAAGTCAAAGGCCAGCCAAATCAGACCAGGCCAAGAAGATAAATTTATAGTGTAAATGAAGCACAGTGTAACAAAGGTCCATTTAAAAAAAAAGAACGCAATCAACATTTAGCTGTGGCTCTTCCTTACTTTCATACCATGCTCTCTAAAACGAAGCCAGCACCAGAGTACAGCAGTAAAACACAAACTGTTACACAAAACCTCTACTGTTATGTGATTATGAAACTGTAAGATTAAGCTTTTATCCACCGTTAACTTCCCAGTGACAGGTAGAGAAAAGACAAAACTTTGTTAGTAAAGAGCTTTAAATTAAAAGCTTAATTTCAATTAAAAAAAGCTTAAAATTAACTTTTGGTTGCTTTGTTCTCTGGCAGATCACTTATAGCTAGAAGTCATTTACAGTCTGCAGATCATCTGGAAGCGGACTCACCACTGTTAGCCGCATGAGATAATAATAACTGTTAGACTGAGAAGCAAAATAGAAACGTGGATAAATTATATTGATGGTGTAAAAATACTGCGTAGTTGTTTTTTTGTTCTTGAGAAACACGTCTGTTACTGCTTCTCCACTGACACTACCACAGCGAACGAGGCTGGCAGGAGCCTGTGACAGATGGCGGGCACACACCTCACGCCTACTGCGGTGTGATCGCAATCAGGGCAGGAGAAAAAAAGGACACTGTGAAAGTACAAACTGTCAGGGAGGGAAGATCCCCCCATGGCGCAGGGACTGCGGGGGAGTCAGGGCTGGAGGCCCTGTGCAAGGACAAGGCAGAGCTGCAGCACGATGCTCCAAGGACAGCGGGGAGAAGGACGGTCCCAAGGGCTGCAGGGAGGCTGCTCGAGCTCCAACAGTCCACGGGATTCCTCTGGGGACAGTGGCCAGCGCAGCTCTGGCTCTGCCTTGGCCCCAGGGCTGGGCTGCCGGCCCTGCTGAGCGGCCACATGCCCAGGGTGACACTGCTAGAACTTGAGGCAGCGTGTTTGTTTGGGTTTGCGATCAAATAACGCAAGTAAAATCGTATTTAAAAATCGTAACAGTAAAATTAGCCATTAAAATCAGTTTTCCGTTATCGTGCTTTTTAAATTATTGCAATATTGAAGTGTTGTGGGATTAAATAACTGTGATTAAATCACATGGGTGTAAATGATATGGCATTATTACTATTCTAAGGAGTGGGAACCTTACCCATGCACACTTCTTACAAACTTTTCCATCTGCCTCATTGAAGCTCTGGCTTCAAATTGTTTCCTTTTAGGCTCTCCATAAGCTCCTATATCCACATAGAGTTCCGCTTCATCCCCTTTTGGGTGGACCATACCAGGATTATTGGGCAATATGAAAGGGCATAGCCAAAGAGGGTACACCTGCAGAAATAAGAAAACACTTTATCACTTATTTTTAACAGAATAATCCTTTCAGCTACCTCCTAATAAAGGTGACAAAATGAAGAGCTAAGAGGACTTCTTCCCAATTTGGGATTGAAACTGGCACAGCTCTTTCTTTCCAATTCTCTTACTGTACTTTCTAATGAGCATAATACAAATCGATTGAGATGCTTAGAGTAAGTGTTGTGTCCTCCTAGAATTACGTCTTTCCCCTTAAATATCTGTAATGAAAAAAAATATCCCTGATCCCAAAGCAACAACTGAATACACATTAAGAGTAAAAAGAGAATGAAGAGTTTTATTTTCCAGGTCAGTCTAAAACCGAAATTGCCAAGTTTGTACTTCTTACACTAACTAAAATAAATCCAGAAATAAAAGCAAGAAAGGGAAATTAATTCCCACAGTTTGGCTTTAGTGAGACTGCCAGTGATTTCAGGTGAAAGAAAAATCAGTTCAGGTTTTACTCAGTGATGAACCTTTTCAGAAATGTCTGAATCTCATGGTTTTTGTTTGTTTGTTTGTTTTTCAGAAAGCTGCACTGATTTCTTCTGCTGCCTTGTGTCACAGACTCACAAAGCACAGTATTCCCCAGGATCCAATAACAACCTTTTACACAGGCAGACTATTACACCTTAAGACCAACAGTCACAGTTGTTATTACACCCAGTCCAAGAGTCACTGTAGTTTAAAAACACGTGTTCTTACATTAAGGTCAACGTGGAAGGTTTGGATAGATTTTTCAAGGCTCTTCATTGGGACCAACATGTCCTGCACAACATGGTGCTGTTCGTACAGCTTTCGAATAGCTTCTCCTTGGGTGAGTTTTAACAAAGAGATTTTTGGAGGAACCATCCAGCCAAACAGGTAACGGAACACAGGGTTATTGCCAAAAGGAATTATATCCTTTAAAGAGGAAAGAAAAAAGGTTTGAATTAAGAATGTGTAAGTAACCCCCAAAGCAATACTTCAGAATCCTCAGAGCAATATCAACCTAGATTTTCAATAAACTTAACTGCTGATACTTTTGCTAAACTGCTATAATACAAATATGAACAAATAAGAGAGATCTGGACCGAGCAGCTCTGTCCTCAGCCTCTTCTAGAAACAATGACTGATCTTCAGTCATATGAATCACAACATACTGAGCCTCAAACACTTTCGGACAATGAAGGTCAGAGAACAGTAGGCTATTATCTTAAAATAGCTAATGAAGGAGCTCATGAGAAGCTCAATTTACAGAACTCTTGCAAGAATAAACACATATAAGATCAAATTGCAAAAGGATTTTAAAGCTGTAAAATTTTAAGTACTTCCTGCGTAGCCAACTCCTGTTTGACTTCTCTGTGAGCTAAAAGGATTCAGCATCTTACTCCAGAGATTCAAATCTTTCAGATTCCCAAATAAAGTTTTGGGCAAATGCACATGACAGTAAATGAATTTATGAAATTCAAGGTAATGAACTTGCTGTACAGTATTTATAGTAATTAGTATTCTGAGTTTATGCAGGGCAAATTTTCAGCCATAATTTCACATTCATGTTTCTTCCACTGTCTCTCTTTGAAAATGACTAAGTAGGTATAAAAGCTTAATGCTGAAATAATGTACTTAAGGTCTAAATCACCAAAAGCACTAAATCCGAAATTAGGAGGTTATGACATAATGCCTTATATATAAAGACGTGCCTTTGAATTTGTTTTGCCCAAATACAGGACTCATAAATTTGCCATAAATTTCACTGGTTTTTTTTCTGCCATGAAAGACAGAAGTGTTGCCCAGCAGAAGAGCAGGTTACCTTCCTGCAGATGTTATTTTAATTCTGGAACTGGTCTTACTTGGAGCTCCCAGAAGATACTGCGTGTATGTCTATGGTAATAATGTCTGGAGGGAATGTATTCTATTCCGGTCCTGTCAGCTTTCAAATACTTCTCCACATGCTTAAAGAACCACGGCTTGTAGTAGTTGCCAATCCTGTTTATCTGCATGAAAACAGGCGGTCATTAGTAAACACCAACACAGATAAGTTACACCTTGCTAGGCAAATTCCTTTACTGTTTGGGATCAATGTTAGACCCTCTGTGACAGTTTGAGTGAGACTATCACAAGAAATCTAGGGAGCCTTCATTTCTCCACAGACATGGTTCCTTTTTACCTTTCTTGCTGTTTAGGTTTAATTTAAATAAAGCTTGCTAAGGCTTGCCTGTTACAAGCTAATTGATTCCTAAAATTCCGATTTCTCAATCCATCATTAATCCAAACTGTCATTATGGCAAAGGAGAAACATCATGGTGAATGATGCAGTGAACACCTAGCATGTCTCTCTGGTAAAATGTCCCTGATGCCTTTTACCAATATTAACTGTATTAAAAGCTTGCTGGGAAGAATTACTCTGAATAACTGCAAATTAAAACAGCATTGTCTGGTATATGAGAATAGATATTTATCTTCCTCCTTAGGTACCTCAATGAAAAGGCTGTGGACTAAATTATTTGCTAGAAAAATGGAATCAATGGGTCATTTCTTATCAATTGAAGAGACTTAGAACACAGATTCTATTATAGTTACAAAGAGCTGTAATTTAAAATATTCTGGTGGACAGTTCTGATCTTTAATCCCATGTTAAAAGGTTGTTCCAATCTAATAATGATTCTGGTTTTATATTGGCATATAGTAAAGCTTCAGTTAAACTTTGGGGTTTCAGTTAAACTTTGATTTGTGAGTCACTTCCCTTTAGTTACCTTGCTTTGCTCAGCTTCATCAGTCAAGACTCCCGTCATGATGACAGCTTCTTCCAAGGAATACACAAGTCCTTCCACAAAGCTATTCTCCTTTTTCTTTGATTCTTCAGTAAACTTTTCACAAATCTTCTGCAGTCCTCTCACAGGCTCATAATGTATTTTCACATATTTCTTGGCAGGAATCATTTTTATTTCTGCTGCAACCAGGAAACCCAGAGTACCACAAGACCAAGGCACTGCATAAAATAGGTCTGAATTTTCAGTCTGCAAAAAGTATGTCATACTAAATCATACATCCATACCGATAACTGTCAATGACATTGTAAATGATAGCAAAATAACATTTTGTCTTACTGGTGAACATCTCACAAGGCTTCCATCAGCAAGAACAAGTTCATAGGCCACACAGGTGTGTTGAAAAAGTCCGTAGATGTGGGATGAAGACTCAATGCCAGTTCCCATGATCAGGCCACCTTATCAAGAGAGCACACAACAAATCAAATGGAACACAATCCATAATGAAGGTAGTTTATGAGAACAAACCCCCACTTTCAAGCAATGGGCATGACTTTTAAGACTATTTATTACCAAAAAAAAAAAAAAGTGCTTATAAATACCACAACAGAACATAAGGTTCAACAGCGTATTTCCGGAACCTTTAAACTGTGTTACTGCATAAAAAGCTAATGAAAACACAGCAAAATCAGGGCATCTTTTGTCATCACAACAGCCCTTACCTACTGTGAGATCATCAAGCTCTGGTACCACAGGAATAGTCCAGCCCATGGGATTCAGGTGTGCAGTCAACTGGCCCATGGTCACCAAAGGTTCCACACGAACAACCTAAACAACAACAAAAACCATTTTACCCCACCAAGCATAAATTAAGTGTCCAGCACTAATGATGACAAAATACGGCTAACTGGATTGTACCTCCATCTGTTACCAGAATTCAGAGACTTACTTTCCTAAGAGCGCTACTAAAGATAGCTGAAACTGTTTAGTGATTCCTCCTCTGCCTCAACATCTTGTTGCTCAGCCCCCCGAATCATAAATCAATCTGGTCTTTTAGACTTCAGCACCTAAAAGCTAAGCGATTCCATATGCTGCTTTTTTGGATAGAGTGATCCAAGCACACATTGCAATTTTTTGGGTCTACTGCTACAAAAATCTTTTGTTCTTTATGGACTCTAACCACCCCTTCAGGTACAAACATAGTTAAAAAAGCTGTAAACTTCATTATTATGAAAGTTTTGTGCTGAATGTATTACCCGTCTTTCACTGTCCACTTCCAGAACATCCATTAAGTTGATCATGATGTTCTTATGAATCTTCTTGTACTTCCCAACACGAAGTGACACAGTCAGCCAGCCGGGCCGGCCAGTGCACATGTATCTTTTGCTGCCTTCGTTTTTCCATTCCCGAACCTGCAAGAGGTAATAACCTAATGGACGCTGTAAGGCATACACACGTAGTCAATAATGTATAGCAGAAACATTCTTCCCTCCCTGTGAAAAAACATTCAGAAATACTGTTATTCCTCTACACGCAAGTTACCTGCAAGTAACAAAACCTGGATGTAGAGTAGTGATGCTTTGGAAGTCTCTGTAGATATGTGAACTTGTAAATAAAATACCACCAGAGGGGTCCAGTTATGTAGAGGAAGTATATCTAGTACCTTTTAGGTTTGGGTTTTTTCAGATGGCATTCAGAAAAATAGCAAGAAACAGTCAGTTTTAAAAATCCATGCAAAAGCCTACAGTGGAAATGAGGCATTATCACTGTCATAAAAAATCGTAGTTCTGTGAAGGCTGATGAAGCAGCATCTCCTAAACACGCACAAAAAATGGTCTGAGTGTGCAAATGAACAGGCAAAGAGAGAAAAGTTGAGAAGGAAAATGTGCAAGCCATACAACTACAGGACTCACGAAATTTGCAAAGCCACAGCGGTTAACATTTGGAGAACAAATATCAACTGCAGCATTTTCTTCAAAGCTCAACTGCTGCCACAGCTGGAAATAACAACCCCCACCCCTCAGATAATAACGCTGTGCATGTTAATATCCATCAGCACCTGAAACGAACATGAGAGACAAGGAAGAGAACAGAAGCAGACATGACAGAATTAGCATAAATACCAGAGAAACATTAAGGAAATCCGCATTTCTGGGTGGATGAGAAGTTTCGGATCCCCTTCGATCATCTCTTGGGACTAAGGAAGTCGAGAAGCCGGAGGTGAGTGGTGATAAAACAGTGTTAGGCCAACCATTCAGCCCAACATTTCCATCTCACACACATTACTGCACATTTTGACCACACACGGGTACAGACCCACAGCCCCTCCCCGGGGATGCGACAGCAGCCGCGCCGCAACTTTGAGAGGAGTTTCTGACACGGAAAAAAAGAAAAACAAACCCCAACCCCACAGGTGCGGAAGCACCGCCGGCTTTTATTCGTTTGCCTTTTAATTTTTTTTTTCCCGCCATCGCATTCACGGCCGGATTCTGCCCCTGCCCCGGGGCGGGGAGCGCGGGCGCCGCCGCCAGGCCCCGGGCGCTGGCAGGGACGGGGCCGGGCGACCAGCTCCCCTCCCGCAGAGCCGCCCCCCGGCCCGGGTGAGAGTGCCGGGGTCCGTGCGGGCCTCACCTGCGCCTGGATATGCCGGACGCGCTGTGCGTGCTGCCGGGGGGCGCTGTGCAGGCGCCAGACGGCCCAGGCGCGCAGCTGGTAGTAGACGTCGAAGAGGATGGAGAGGGGCAGGAGGAAGAGGCAGACGAAGACCCAGCGGTGGTGCACCAGCACGGCCTCCAGCCCGCGGTGCCGCACCCACAGCAGCAGCAGCAGCAGCCCCGCGCACAGCGACCACACCGGCGACATGGCGACCGCTCACCAGCCCGACCGCCCGCGCTCTCTCACGGCCGCCGGGACCCCGCCATGCGCCGCTCGCGCGCTCGACCGCCCCGGGCCCCGCCCCTCGTCCCCCGCCAACCAGCCGCCCCCGTTGATCCCCGCCGGTGAGGCGAGGGGAGGGGAGCGGCCAATGAGAGCGCTGCGGGGAGATCGGACCAGGCGCTGAGGGCGCCGATTGGCTGAGCTCGCCGGACCCCGCGCCCCCCTCATCGCCGCCGCCGGCCCCCGCCCGGCCCGCGGTCCCCGCTGTGCGGCCGTGTCCGCCCCGCCGGGCAGCGAGCGGGCCCGACCGGGGCTGGGGAGTGTAAGGAACGTTTAACGAAGAAGTGTTGTTTTTACATAACTGAGGACCTGGCGCCTGACCCCAGCAGGGGGGAAGGACTGAGAGACATCGGACTATGCATCCTAAATGTAAACCACAGTCTCTTCCCGGAATATATACTGACACCTGTATGCATACTGATACCGGTATTTACAAGTTAATTTATGGGGAAGGGTAGCCAAAGTACCAGGAATCCATACCTTAAATAGATTGATAAGGGGAAGGGTATGGTATGTAAACTGAGGCGGGCATCGGGTAGTCTGTGTACCCTGAAATACCCAACCAATGGGGAACAGGAGAGGGAAATGGCAGCAGGGATTTTTGGGGGATATAAACAGGGGCTTTTTGCCCTGTGACGTGTGCCTACCTTTAGGTAGAACACCCGCTGTTGCAATATCGTTATTAAAAAAATTGCTTTGCTGAGAGATCCTGCCTGAGCCTTTTATATTTGCAGAATAATTGTTTCCTACGAGGGGGGTGTAGGGCTGAGGGGCTATGGGGCTGGGGACAGGCCCTTGGCAGCGCTGTAGTGGTCAGTGACCCTCAGGCTTGCCCTGGTGGCTTTGGGTCGGGGGGCAGGAGCACACCTCTGCACCCTGCACCCTCTGTACACCTCTTGTGTGCACACTTGTGCTGTATGAGGAAAGGCTGAGATAACTGGGTTTGTTCCATCTCAAGGCTTAGGGAGACCCTGTCACCATGTTGTGGTATATAAAGAGTGGCTACAGAGGAGATGGGGACTCCCTTTGTACAAGGAGTCACATGGGAAAGACCAGCGGTAATGGGTACAAGTTGCTCCCGGGGAGATTCCAGTTGGACACAAGAGGGAAATTTTTCACGGGAACAATCAGCCATTGGAATAATCTCCTTGGGGAAGTGGTGGATTCCCCAACACTGCACACTTTGAAGATTCAGCTGGAGAGGGTGCTGGGCCAGTGTGTCTAGACCGGGCCTGTGCTGAGAAAGGCTGGACCAGATGATCCTTGTTGTCCCTTCCAACCTGGTATTGTATGATTCCATTATTCTTATGGGGTGGTTTTAGGTATCAGTGAACCTGGCAGTGGAGGTGTCTCCTACAGCAAGTCAAAAGTGCTGTGCGGTCCACTTTCCAGAAGGACGAAGGAAATGCCTCTCTCCAAAACATGGCTTGCCTTCTAAAACCCCGGCAGAAAATTCCTCACCACGATGGAACAGCAGGAGAGAAGATACATAAAGTCGGAAAGGAGGATAAGCTGCTTTTTAAAAGCTGAAATCTGTTGTGTCCCTGGAGGGTTGTGCTGTTTGAGAGGACAGTGGCTGCCCCAGGAGATGCTGGTGGGAACCCTGGAGTGACACAGAGAGCTGCCACGGAACCGCTGGCTTCCGTGAGGAACGCGGTGTCCAGGTGTACTGTGAGGATGCTACTGCAGTGACGCAGCACACAAAAGTGTCAGGTGGTGCCTGTTTGTCAGCGGGACAAACACCTTTGCCTTGAGCTGCCACAGGAGATACTTGGGAGCACCAGAGTGGCTGCACCAAGGTTCAGAGCTCAGCTGTGACAGACAGCCACACCTTGTCTTGTTCAGACAGCTTGCAGGCTTCATTTTGAACCCAGTTCACTTTTTGTCCCACTGCTTTTATCTAAAGACTGGTCTGAAAGTTCCCTGCTCTCATGTTTGAAAATGTTCTCCTAATTTCCAACCTAACTGTATTCACGGCCAAATTTATTCATTGCACTTATGCCTAGTCTACCCACTAGCGCTTTTCTTTCTTACGTCCACGTTGATGTTATCTGCTTTGTTTACCAATTTATCCGCTGACTAGAACTATACAGGAAAAAGAAGGTTCCCGTGCCCTAGACAGCATTACTTTAACCTCTCTGAAGGAACTAAATAATTATTCTTGATCTGAGTGTGATCAAGGGCCAGTTTTATTGGGTAACAGCATCATTTATTTATAGGGGGATATTTATACACTCAGTGTAAATACTGTTTTGAAATTGTTTGTATAAGGAACTATTAGAAGTGTTTATAGTGTCAGCCATGTTCTTCTTGTTATAAGGCCCTAGGCAGCAAGAAGGGAGTAGGTGAGCTTGAAGATTGCCATGTGAAACCATGTTATAAAAGAGAGGAGTGAATCACCACTAAGATTATGGTGAAATTGCCTGTGTACCCAGTGATGCCAAGTACAGAAAATACAGGAATAAAAAGGGAATGAGGGAAGGGCAGACAGATGTTTGAGATGCTGCAGTTTTTCAATTTTAGTTATTTTAGATGTGACCAAAATGTCATTCAACAATTTATGTAGGCTTAGGAAAACATCATCTGCAAATCAGGTTTGAAAAGCTAAGATTCCCTTGGTATCTTCGTAAGACTAAAATCCTCGGTCTCTTCAATTAAATTATCATTTTAAGTATGTTTCAACTGTTAGTGCTTCTTAAAAAAGCAGCCATCCTCCCTCCCTCCTGCCATCCCACCCACCCACTCATGCTGTTCTGGGCACGCTGTGCGGTACAAATGCTTCTGCCGTCACTCGATAAAACAGGTTGGGGAACTGATCTGACTGAAGAATGGAACTGGGTTTTTTTTGTTTGGTTTGGTTTTTTAAAAATATTTTTTATTTTCCTGCCTGGATCAGCTCTCTGCTGGAGTTCACCCCACACATGTTTGCGCAGGTGGGGTGCAGGGGACAGAGCAGAGGCCTCTCGGTGACCATGACGGAGCTGCCCATCTCCCTGGTCACAGATCACCCTCCCAACACTGTGCAGAACTCTGTTACCAAGCAGGGCTTATTAATAACTACACAAAAGACAAAGAAAGAATGGAAAGATGCAGCTGTTAGGAGACAGCTAAAAGGGAGATAATAATAATATACAGAGCATTTGAGCTGCAAACAAAAGTGGGCTGAAAACTTCTGTTTCTTTAAGACAAATATCAAGAGGCATTCGGAGGAATCAAAGAAAAGCATTGAAAAGTGTTAAAAAGCCCCCTTTTTTCAGGCTTTCTCATAGCCCTGGTACTGACTGCCACAGAGCTGCTGCTGATGGTACCAGGACAAGAACAGGACAGGCATTTTAACAGTAATAATTATGAAAACTAATCAAGAATTTGGGAAAGGTTGCAAACCTTCATTCAACAAACCAGCCCGTTGTTACTAAGGGTTAGGAGCGTATTTCCCTATCACCTCTGTTTAGGTTTCCTGTGTGTTGGTTTGGATCGTGGCACTGTTGGAAATGGGATGTGGTTTCAGAGGTTTGGAGGGAGGTGTCATTCACACTGCCAGGCGAGAAGCTCCCTCTGCTGAGAAAATATACACATATTCGGTCACCTTGAAGGAAAAGCCAGTGGGAGAATGGGGGCTGGAGGGGAACTGTGTGTGTGACACTATTCTGGATATAGGGTGAACAAATCTTGAGAGCTTTTGTACATCCAGTAATTGAGGAAAAATGACAAATTTCAGCTTCAAGGAAAAATTACAGAGGAATATCATCGGCTGTTTTAGAGACTGATGATATCAGAACAACTGCCAGAATATTCCAGAGGGATGACACATCCTTACATGTCACCTCTGAAAGAAAAAAGTCGCTTTGTGGTGCAGTGAGATTTAAAGCCGGGCTGGTCCGGGGAGTGCTCTGTGCCTTTCTCAGGGCTGTACCAGGCAGGAGAAGCACAGACCCCACTGGACGTGCCAGCCACATGCTGGGATTGGGGGACATTCCAAGAAATATGGGGAAGGATGGCCAAACACTGCTACACCCTTTTGGTATCGTAAATCTAAATGGAAAATTGCTGGTGTGCTGGTCCTACCTGTCTGAAAAGCAGGGGCTTAGAGCTGGAGTGGCTTCATGTCACCTTTCCCCACCTGGCTGCATATTTGTGAGGCCCAAGAGATTTCAAAAGACATTTCTACTGATGTTTGATTCACCAAACCTGCATGCTGTACCTTAGAAAACCTTCTCTTTAGAGAGTGTATGGGAAGAGCATGGTTTACCTGATGTTGCTCGATTGCCCGGCTTCCAGATGGTGTTTTTTGAAAGGTATTTGTCAATAGGATGTCCATTACCCAGGACCTGCTTCTCAGGCATCTCAAATATTTCATGTGGGGGAGCAGAGATGCGTGATGGCTTGAGCAGGAGCAGGGCAGAGGGTTTAGTACAACAACTGGAGCTGTGGTGGCTGTCAAAAAAACAACAGAAAAGGGACAATGGGATTATAGTGACTTTAGAAACTACCAGGTAGCTATCAGGGAAGGTGAAACACCATCTGATAGCTCAGACAAGGACTTTTAGGATGATTAAGCTATTTTAGGTGGAGGTGGACCTAGTGTAAAGTGGAGGATCTTGTTTAACATCTGTGATAGCCATGGAAGGACTGGGGAGGGGTCTCTAAGTGGCTGCAGCCCCAGCCTGCTCAGCACATCTAGTCCTCAGAATGACTTTGCTCTTTTGTCCTTGCCTTCCCCTTGTCCTCGCAAGGATGCCCTCACCCTGCTTGCTCTGGGAAGGGCTTCACAAAGAGAAGGAATCACTCTGGTCCTGCAAGGCAGGACAAGGAACCAAGGATGGCCAGGCAGCACCCTATGTGTTTGCATACTGGCCATGTCACGTGGCTCCACTCTTTCAGCAGCAAGTTATTGCAGGTGGGTGGGGGGACCCCAGTCATCATCTTGGGAGGAAGCAGATGTAGGGTGTGAAGTGAAATCTGGAATACTAATGATGGCAGAACAGGGCCCATCCTTTGGTGGCTGTGCCAGGAGGCAAGGTCAGCCGTCGGTCAGCACGTTTGCAGAGTTGCTGAAAAAAAACATGGCTGCAGAACATGCAAGAGCTTTCATGTGTTCTCTCTGACGTGTATTAAATCCAGCTTTATAACCGCCTGTGAAAAGACATGCTGTCTGGGATTTGTAAAAAGAATTGCTTGTCAAAACAGAGAGCCAGGCTGGGAAAGGAGTTCAGCCGTCCCTCCATTGTGACTGGGGCCAGTGTCCTCAACAGCAAAAAGGAAGCGGCTGTGGCAAGGTAGTTGGCACCATGAGCTGGTTGCTGAAGGACTTGGGGTTCCAGCGCTGAAAATACAAACTGAGGGAGGCCGCTGTCCTCCTGGGTCAGTAGTGGAGGAGAATGAGCTCATGGACATCCATCAGTTGGCTTCATGGTCCCTCTGGACATGAGGCTGTTGGAAAAGTGGTGGTGGTCCCATCTCCTTCCATTGGTGGGATCCTGGAGACACCGACTGTGCTGGGCGTTAGAAAGGAGCTGCAGTCACTGAAAGGCACACCCGGTGCACTGTGTTATTTCAGACTCCTGATATGTATCTCCACATAATGGACATACGTGCCGGTGGCCTCTAAGATGCCCAGGATGAACTTCGTCATGAAGGCAGCTGTGAACCCCGGCTGGTGATGAGTGACTCCTGAATACCTCCTCCCAGCACTTGCCTCTGGGCTCCTCATGCCTGGAATGGCAAATGCTGTGGGAACACAGAAAAAACATCTGGGGCTAATGTGATGGTGAAGGCTTGCCAGCATCAAAGTTATTTTTCTGCGTAGGCCACATTTTTCTCCAGTTTTCTGCTCCCTTCTCCTCCAAATAAAGCTCAGACTTGTGCTGCCTTGGCCATTGCTGTTCTTTCCGTCTGGTCCTGTCGCTCTGTCACCTGTCTGCTTTCATTTATTTCAGTGTTCTAAGAACTTCATGGGCCCATGCTCAGATGATGTGAACTGATAAAACCCCAGGCCATGATCCAAAAACATCAGTGTAACTGTGGGATCTGACCCTGTGCATTTACTTACCTGTGCCAAAGAAAAAGGGAAAAGCTGAAAGCCAAGCAAAAAAGGAAAAGAATAGCTAAAAAAAGGCAGTTAAAAATGTTGATTATGGAAGAATTGTATAGCTATTTTAGCATAGCCTTTTCGTAAGTGAAGAAATCACAGCCAGATAAGTTAATAATTAAGGGTGACAAAAATATACCATTGTCCCAATAATAAGGAATGGTATTAGTCTTATCAAAGATAACTGGAGGCGTATTTAATATGGTTCAGTGCTATGCTGATAGGCTGAAATGCCCGTTTTTCACTGGAAAAGTGGATAAAAAAATCAGGTCAAAAGCTGATTGCTGGTATCTGTTAAGTCATTTTACTTCCATCCTTTTGATGGCAGAAGTGCCTTTGTGAGAACTCATGTTAGGAAGCGACTCCCACAAGTGTGGAGCTGAACAGAAGGAAGCTGGAGGCTTTGAGAAGAGGTCCCTGCCGCATTTTGTTGGGAGTGACAGGACATGCTCCCATGTGTGGAGCATCCTTGGAGATACAGGACAACTTCAGACTGAGGACTGAATGGAGTGGTCCTTGCCCCTGTGAGTAAGTGACTGGCAAAGGTCTGTGCACAGGAAGACGATGAGGGTGCCGTTGTTCAGATTCTTTTAATACAAGAGATTCCTGTAAAATTCAATTTGGCAGACTTGATTAGAGCAATATCTCATAAACCAAGACAGCAATTCCAGTAGTACCTCCTGACACAATAAAACCCCAATTTTTTCATACCTCTAGCAAGCGCAGAAACGTGATGGCTGCAAAACTGTGCCGACGGGGAACAGTGGCCTTTCCATCCCCCCACGCAGGAATCCTGTGACTCCCAAAATTGATCTGAGAATGGGTAAACATACAGAACCTGTCTCCAGCTCTTCTCAAGCCTCATATAGCGAGCTGGAGACTCACACAGCTGCCTTCTGTCTTCTTCTGCCCTCTCCATCTTTGATGAGGCCTGTTTTTTCACAAAATGCTCAAGAAAAGCGTTGGGAGATCAGCCAGCAACAAACTGCTGTCATCTCAGGGCAGTTAATTACCATTGTCGCTAATATCAGCCAAGAGCCTGTAATAAGCTCCGAACTTCCACTGCAGAGAGGTGTCTGTTCTCATCCAGGCTAATGCAGATTACAGGGCTCTCCCTCTTGCTGCAAGTGACACTGTGAATCACTGAGGGAGAAGAGTTTTATCCGGCTGCAAGGCAAGGAGTCACCCACCAACAGGAGCTGACAGTTTCCTGCGGAGGAATATTTACACCTCTGGAGAAGTGAAACTACACTTTTTTGAAAGAAGATGCTTAGCCAGACTAGCTCCTAGCTGAGGAAAGGACAGGATATATTTTGGGGAGAAAGATTAACTCTCTGGGTCCCAGGTGACTGGACAGGGAGGTTGAGCAGGAAAGCATATGTTCTCCATCGGGGATGGCAGGTCTCTGTCTCAGGGGTGCTATGGGTGCTCTTCCTGAGGTCCTGCCACAGAGATGCTGATGGTAAGTTGTCTCGATATGGGAGACAGATACTTTTGTTTTTCAGCCTGAAGGTAAGTAATTTGGGCAATGTCTTCCATCTGTTTCTTAACATGCATCTTTATAAACATCTGTTACTCACCTTCATGTCCTTCTCTGTCTCCCAGGCCAGTGTAGGGTCTTTTTTGCCAACACATCAAGGGAAGAGATAAGAGCAACCTGCTCCTACATCTCCATAGGAGAAAGCTGCTGCTACTGCTCTTTCTTTCAGGAGTAAATCAGGAGAACACGTTGGCAATGGGGTCTCACAAAGCCTCAAACCGCAGAGCTAATGAGAGTGAGCCAAATTCGCCACTGATGAACCCCAGCACTGCCATTAGGATCTGCAGCCAGCCTGGCTCTGACACTTTTAATGCCATTACCCAGAAGTTGCAGCCCTCTATTTCCCAAACTCACCTCCTCTCATTTTTGCAGGACTTCCAAGTTGTCTTCAGTTACCTAGAAACTCAGGTAAGAAGATGTAAATGTTCCAGGTTAAAAGTAAGGCAGGGTGTACAGGCAGGAACAACAGCTTTTACTAGGTCAGCAGATGACACTGCAGACAAGCTTTGAAGAAAGCAGATGAGCTTTTGAGCACAGCAGTACAGCCAGAGCAGCATCACTGCCGCTGGAATAGAGAGAGTGACATTTGCGGTTTGAAACGGAGACCACACAGCGTGAAGAAAAGAGCAGCAAGCTGAACACCACCTACCTCATCAGCTGGGGCAAGAAACACCACAGGTGTGGGAAATGCTGCTCCACCTACAGCCCTCAGACACCAGTTGCTTCCCTAAAATACTCTGACCTGCAGAAGGGCTTTTATGCCTGATTTTTTTTTTTTTTTTTTTTCTTCTCAGCTACAAATCCCTCTGACTAATAAAAGTTGCTCTCTCCCCTTTCAGCCGTACCTTGTGTACCTCCTCAGGCTGTCATATTCCCTACAAAAGTTTTGCAAGCAGCACAATATCACCCAGCCCTCTCCCAGCACAGCACACCAACGTAGGCAAATGCTCGTGGGCAGCCCGGTGCCAAGCCAGGCAGTGGGATGATGGAGGGGGCACTAGGAGTAAAAACCAGTTGTGGAGCATCTGGGACGGTCATGTGTTGGACACCAGTGGCTTCCTTGTGGCTCCACACATGGTGGCAACCAGAAGAACTAGATGGCTGCTCCATCCTGTTTCTAAAAATCATAATTAATGCTGCTTTTAAGCTTCTCTTCTGCATTTCTGTGCTGATATAAAAAAAACCAAAACAAAACAAAACAAAACAAAACAAACAAACCCATTACCTCCTCCCTGGAGAGCACTGTAATAGCTCAGCACAGCAGAGGCATGAAGACTGCACAGGGTCTTGGGGGTGTTGGGGTAGCTGGCGTTCATCTCATGTATAAGGCTGTGTTTGCTAGAAAACAAAGTTAGCCAGTTTTGTCTTTGATTATACATGCTTGCTACTTCTTTGACCATTAGGCTTTGGAATCAAGGATACACAGGAGCTCCATCATGAACCCTCGATGTGTGCAGTCAAGCCAGCTGCTGCCATGCCTCAGTGCCCAGCACAGGTCACTGCTCGCTCCCAGCTCAGATGCGAGAGCTGCGCTGCTTGACTGAGGAACCTACAAGGCTGAAAATCGATGTTTCTTTGCCACCAGCCAAATGGCAGCTCATGCTCTAGCAGAGCCACAACATCTGCAGCATGTAAAACACGCCGGGTGGTGGATTCCGTGCCTGTTAGCACAGCGGTTCTGCCTCTTCCTGGAGAAACAGAGCTCAGACCTGAAACCTGCAGAGCACATGGGGCCTCCCTAAGGCAAAGATCTCCAGAGCTCAGGAGGAGTTTTGCCTGACTAAAGACTGAGCAGAGGAATCTGGATTTAACTCTTTCCTTCCCCCAACCCTTTTAAAGCAAACTTCAAATCCTTTGCAGATTTTGGTGGAAAGCTCCTAGGAAGCTCTTACTGTCCCCATTTGCAACACAGAAATTTCCCTGGCAGGAAACACACAGCATTTTCACACCATTCATCTACACAACAGCCTCAGCAGGAGGTGACACATCAGCCTGGTGCTCCTGCTGACACAAGTCCCGAATGAAGAGCAGAAGGAATTTGAGATCATTGCTGGTCTATCAGACTCTCTGTGGATGAGGGCATTAGAACTTCACCCTTTCCAGGACTTCCCATCACAGCCATGATCCTCAGCATAGTGCAGCTTTACAAACTGCTGATTAGGACACTGTTATGATCAGGTTAGCACACTTTAAACTTTAAAACACTCAGAGGTTTTTGGGTCTGGAGGCCTGCTAGATGATGGACATAGCTAGTGCAGAAACCACTTCAAAAAGTGGTATGAAAGAAGTGACTGAGCTGAATGTAGTTTATACACCTCTGGCTCTTCTATTATAATTCAAATCCAGTAAAAGGCATTGGAACTAAATAACAAAATATCTTATGTACAAAGTGGGCCTGTGCAGTCAGTAAAGTCTCAGGGCAAAAAAATAGCTGTCCACAAAAACAGTACTTCTTGGTGAACCTGGACAAGAAAAACAAACATCACTTTGTGGTCATGGGGATGATCACCTCTCACATCCAAATGCTGGGCTTTTCCTACTGGAGAGTAAGAATGAGTAGTCCCAAAACCTCCAGCTGCCCGCACAGCAGAACCATGAAATGGCCAGCTGCAGGTTGAGCCCAAAATAAGCCTGAGGACACTGGTGAAAACTGCACCATTTGAAGATGTAGGACAAACATTTTCAATGCCTAGATTCACTGACTGGATTAGGTAGGAGTGCCTGAACCAGGACATCAACTAATGCAACTAATTAGGTGTTTTAAGAATATGCAAATTAAGGCACAGATAAACAGCAGGAGGTTTATCCCTTGCTTTATGTGTGCCGAGTGTAGGGACTCCTTCCCATCTGCACATCCTCATGGCTGGGTGCTGCAGGATGCACCCAACTCTGCTGTGCCCAGCAGCCCATGCTAAGGGGAACACGAGCTCTGCCAGCCCTTGTGAATGGATCTGAACCATGTGGGCACCTTATGCTTGCAGAGACGTGTCCCCTGAGCCCTCACCAGTGGCTCTTCAGTGACCATGTCACGGGTGGCAGCACCCTGCCCAGTGGTGCTTGCCGGGGAGAGCGGCTCAGGGGCCAAATTGCCGATGGAGACCTGTGACCTGGCCCAGGGTGTTGACACCCCTGATCCTGACACGGAGCCTGGGCTTCTCTTCTCTGGGCTTGTTGCCCTGGTGCACCCAAATTTACTTGACTTGTTGCTCTGGTATCATAAAGGGGCAGAAAGTGCATGCATGTGTATGCATGCACAGGGAGGTATAGAAAAAGCTAATTTATTTAGCCTGATTTTACAGTGAAATACACTATTTTACATGTGATATGCTGCGGCAGCAGAATGTGGTGTACAATTAATCAAAAGGCAGCACTTTTCTGTGCCAGCAGCCTTGATCAGGCATAGCATCCTTACCTGGGGGAGGCAATTACTGGAACAATCTCTCCCTCTCTGTTCCTCCTTTGTTCCTCTTCTTGCAGGGGCTGTAACTATCTTTGATATCTTCTTGTTTTCTCCACTGCGGTTTCACTGTGCACAGGATGTTTTACATATTTTGTGCAAAGATTTTGTCTTTATTCTGGAGAAACCCTTTGCCTGGGCCCTTTGATGGCTTGCAGCACCTTGTCCACCAGCAGGAAAGTTCTCAAAGAAGGAAAATGAGGTTTGGCCAAGGTGCTGCTAAGCAGCCAGAGGTGCTGGCACTCTGCTGTGATGGGCAAACTCAACACTTACAGCCTCTACATTGTTGGAAGATATTTGTTGTGTGTTTGCGTCTACCTGTGGGCCAACTCTCTGGGGAGGACAGAAGATCTCAGCAGGTTCCTGGGGCTGGAGGACTAAAGGACCAGAACAATAACTCGTTGGTGCTGAGCCACGTTCCTCTATGCAGCCCTGTGCTAGGAACAGCACACAGAGCTGCCTGCAAATGCTGTCTTGAAGTGCTTCAGAAGCCGCTGACAATGAAATTTCATTTAAATATAATATCTGAGCAGGTAATGAGCAGAAGAAGGTGTCTCATTGTCCTTTAACGGGGAACAGGTGATTCACGGTGCCGGTGTCACTCACGGATGGTAACATGAGTTCTCAGCACCGGCTTATTTGCAATAGAGGAATTCGTATGTTCTCCCCTGGGACTCCCCGAACAAAACTGTCCTGCCAAGAAGTGAGGACCAGAGTGTGTGGAGGACATGTGGGATTTGTTGTCAGGGATCGCAGACTGGGGTTCAAGTACCTCGCTGCATCCCAGCACGTGGGGTGAGACCATGCTGGGGTGCTGGCTTTGGGGACCCCTGTCCCATGTTCCTCTGTGCTGGAGACCCAACCTGCCACAGGACCAAGTCCCCTGTGAACCAGCCCTCTTTGTACCTCAGTTTACCATTTGTAAAATTCCTCAGTGTCTGCAGGTAAAAGGGGCTGCACACCTACACATTTTCAGCTGGGCTGAGCGGCTGCTAAGCATATGTGAAGCAGATACGAATTACACGACAGGGCTTTGCATCAGTCCCTGCAGCCTCTGCAGATAAACCCCGAGCTGGTTTTGGAGCAACAAGGTGAGGAGCTGCGAGCAGCGCAGGAGCAGCAGCCCAGGGTTCAGCTACAGCACAGATGTATCCATAGAAATGGCTTTGTCTGTCAGGGATGCTCAGCTGTAGCTCAAGAGGAACACAACAGATCTGTGAGAGTGCACAGCAACAGCACAGCACAGCATGACAGCTGTTCATAACATATACCCCCACCTTGGTGATAGGAAGTGTGCGGGAATATAGGCACCAGTCATGTGGATCAGCCTGAGCCTCAGCTCAGAGCACTCACAGCTTATTCAGTGTACAGGTGCCCTCGTGAGTGCCGCTGGGTGAAAAGGTCCAGCTGGAATGAGGGAGAGGGGCACTATTGGCATTTGACAGAGAGGTGAGGAGAACCAAGGCTTGTGGCAAAGATCCCCCCGTGCTGCAGTGTGCATGTCCCACCCAAAGGACAGTGGTGTCCCATCCATGGGGTACTGGTGTCCCACCCTTGGGGCAGTGATGTCCACAGAGTGGAGGTGTGCCAGCAACAGGGTGCCTCTCATGGGCTTTGCAGCCTGAAGCTGTGTCCAGGTCCCTGATATGTCCGTTCCTCAAACCCTGAGCCCCGGGGGCACTCTGTGCTCCCAGTCCTGTGGGAGCACGGGCAGTGCCACCCCAGCCAATTTCTCCCTCCACTGTGAGAACCAACACACCCAGGGTGCCTCCAGCCTTCTTGACCTGCTCTCCCCAACACCTGTGGACTGGGAGATTCCCCCAAGCAAGTTGTCTTCTCAAACGAGCAGAAACCAGCAACCGAGTGCATGTGGGGGTACTTTCTGGTGCCTTTTTTTTGGCCTCTTTTCTTTTTTCTTTTTTTCTTTCCCCTTTTCCTTTTCCTTTTCCTTTTCCTCTCTCTTCCTTTTCCTCTCTCTTTTTTTTTTTTTTTTTTTTTATATATGTTAATGTTTCCCCTCCGCCAAGACCGGGGGTCCTGGTCAGAGTTGAACGGTAGTCCTGCGCCCCGACGGGACGGGACGGGGCGGGCCGGGCCCGGAGCAGCGCTCCGAGAAGCGCCCCTGGCCGCCGCCCCGACGGGCCAGGAGGGGAGCGATGGGCGCCCGCCCCGCCGCTGCCTCCCGCCCCCGGCCCCGCCCGGCCCCGGCCCCGCCCGCCCCGCGGGCCGGGCTCCGCGGGAGCCGCCGCTCGGCCGGAGCGGGGTGGCGGCGGCTGGTGAGTACGTGAGTAAGGCGGCGCGTCCGGGACGGGAGGGTGAAGGGACCGCGGACCCCTCTGTCCCCGGCTGGTCACTTTGCCGGAGGCGAGAGGCCGCGGGGGCACCGGCTAAGGCGTGGACGGGTCCCACAGGGGTGGCACCGGGTGACAGTTGCTTCTTTAGAGAGGACGTCGGGTTCGGGCATCGCTGCTCTCAGGGTGGCCGAAGCAGCTGCTGGCCTCTGTGGGGGTATTTGGGCTGGGGTGTACATGTGCTGCACTCTCCGAGGGCTCTGCTCCCTCTGAACCCGCCTTTGGGAGGTTGGGGACAGCACAGCTTCTGGGATGCTCTTTCCAAAGCATCATCATCAGTATGGTTTGGATGGGTACCAACCCGCTAACTAATAATACTAATAATACTAGCAAATTCAGATAAAGGCAGGAAAGAATCTTCCTAATGACATGCTCACGCTTTGATGCGTCTGTTCCCAGTGTTCCTCTTGGTGTGTTTGCATGTGGTTAGAGGTCTCCAGCCCGTGCGATGTGGAAGGACAAGCTGTAAGCGTCGTGGAGGGACGTGGTGTGGAGGTGGAATTCTGCTTGATGGCAGTGGGAGAGATTCAAAACTCTTTTCGTTTCTTGTGTTGCTGGAAAAGAGTGTTTTTCTGAGTAATGCTTAGTAGACCCTATGAATCACCATCTGCATAACTTTATATGGGGGATGCTATTCTCAGCATCTTACTGGAACTATGTAAACTATTAACATCCATATCTGTTTGTCCATGCAACATGCAAACCTTTTTCCCTAGAAAGATTATTTTGGAGCAGGACAAAGGAGGAGACAGGGCAAAACAAAATGTGAGGGTGGCTTGGTGGGTGGAGATGGGAGTTTGGGAGTTGGCAAGGGGTGTCTTCGGAGGAAGTTCAGCAGGCGAGCTGATGTACAGGATGCTGAGTGCCCAGGAGTGGAGCCAGGGGCAGGCTCAGGGAGCAACGACTCGGGTCCTGCCCCAGCCTCACCCCTGCTCCTTCATCCTCTTCTTTCAGTGGCTGATCCACTGAGAAAAACATCATGGGTCTTTCAAGGAGGCCCAGGAGAGCCGGGCCAGCCCGAGATGGGGTTTGATAAGGGGATGGTGCAATGGTAATGTCACCCAGTGCAGAGGAGCCACCCACACACACGCGCAGTGGGAGCACGTGCCGGGTAGGCTGGAGGAGCTTTTAGCGTTTTATCAAGAGAGAAGATTTTATTCTCTCAAGCTGTCAATCTGTCACCTCCCAGAGGCTCTGCCTTCCCTCCACATCTGCCTCCCCCTCACTGCCACCACTCCCAGGTGTGCACAGAGCTGGGGGCTGCAAAACTCCCTGTGCTCAGACAAGGGAATTGCAGCATCTCCCAAACTTCACCAGAGGAATCGTGACGTCTCCCAAACCTCACCAGGCTGGCCCCAAAACGAGAAGAGCATTGACTGCAGGAGATGAACATTTCAACATTTCAACACTTGGTGCTGTTTCAACTAAGGCTTTCAGCATGGAACGACCTGTAATTCCATGCAGGTGGAATGAAAATTTCACTGTAGGGTTTTTGTTTGTTTGTTTGTTTTTTTCTTTTTCCCCAAATGATACTGGCTGAAAAAATTTCCAGCAAAATGTGATGCTGTCAAAAGGAGTTGGATTCATGGGTCAGTAGGGTCCGTGCAATCTCCTGAGCATCTATTGCTGCAAGGCAATGTAAACCCAGCTTGTCTGCGGTATCCTGCTCAAGTTCGGTGACAAGTTGGAGGACACTGATGCCGGACTGTGTTATTGGGGCTCCCAGTCCTGCAGCCATCCTGCCGGTTTCCTAAATCCCACTTCTCATCGGATTCCTTCATTAAACATAGATTAGATCAGATGGTGTTTCTTTCACTACAAAGTAATTTGGCTTTCCATTTAGTGGGCCCATCTGATAAATAATGTCTTGAAATAATGTAATTCCACCTGCCCTTGGTCACACTGAGTCTGTGCTGGACTACTGCTCCCTGTTAAGCTCCAGCTCAGTGTTCCTCAATCTCAGGGTGCAGTTTTATTCCCTGCTGTAGGAAGCAAGCCCTGCTTGAGGAATGGAGACGAAACCCATCAGATTATCTTAATTTACTGATGAACAGGCAAAGTGATGAAGGCAGAGGTGGAAATGCCCTCTCTGATTGTCAATAATAAGTAGCTAAAGAGAGTGCAACCCCCAGAGAGGTCACATTTCAGTAGTTTTCTCCTCTGGCAGGTCTTCCATGACCTAGCCCCATTCAAACCCAGTCCCTTTCTTCTCTTGCAGGACGTGGGCTCTCTCATGCCTTGCCTCACTCTTCTTCCCTCGTAGAACCTCGTCCCAAATGATGGCAGCTGCCTCTTTCCGCTATGGTGTGACCATCACCGGGGCCGTGCTGCTGGTGACAGGGACACTGTGCTTTGCCTGGTGGAGTGACGGAGAGGTGGGCAGCCCTGCCGGTGGTGGGACTCCCCTCCTGCCGCCCCGGGAAGCCGAGGTGGTTCCCAGCTCCTCCTCCAGCACCTTGCTCCGCTCAGCCAGCTTCTTCTGCTGTGGCATCGGCGGCATCCTCCTCCTCTTTGGGCTCCTCTGGTCTGTGAAAGCCAATGCAAGGGTGGTGTCCCGCCGCTACCAGTACCATTTCCCTGGGGACCTGCAGTACTTCACCGCAGAGCCTCCAGAGAAGTGGAACTGCAGGTGGGTGCCTTGTTGCTTCACGACGCTTGGGTGGGAAGAAGTCTTCTAGCAGGGCCTGTTGTGACAGGACAAGAGGTGATGGTTTTAAATTAAAGGAGGGCAGATTCAGGCTGGACATGAGGAAGAAATTTTTTACACAGAGAGTGCTGAAACCCTGTCCCAGGCTGCCCAGAGAGGTGGTGGATGCCCCATCCCTGGAGACATCCCAGTCCAGGCTGAACGGGGCTCTGAGCAACCTGATCTGGGTGGAGATGTCCCTGCTCATGGCAGGGGGTTTGGACCAGGTGAGCTTTGAAGGTCCCTTTCAACCCAAACTGTTCTATGATTCTATAAGTCAAGGGTGCTCACTGTCTGCTCCCATGGCTTTCTCAGCCGCAGCCAGCTCTCTTTGCCTTGCGGGGCCATCACTGGTCAAGGCAGACATGTCCTTAGCAGAGCCACCAAGCAAAAGACCGCACTGGTTTTCTGGCAGAGTGCCTGGGTTTGGGGGCAGGGGAGGTCATCCAGACCTCCAGCTGTTGAAAGCCTTCCAGGTGCCACAGGCCTGCAGCGCTCTGTAAGGACGATGGGGTTTGTGGCATCTTTAATGGAAGCAACATCTATGTTAAAAGGGACTTAAAAGAAAAAAAGAAGGAAAATAATCCTCAGATTGGCATTGAGAGGGGAGTGCACGTGGAAGGGTCTCTTTACAAAGCCTGTTTTGAGGTGTGGGAAAACCTCTTGAGTCCCCAGACACTACTGCTACTTGTTGGGTCTTCATATTCTTCCTGTGTGGCCTGAGACTATTTCCACTTCTTGATTTAAAAATTTTTTTATCAAAAGGGCTTTTTTTTCAAGAGACTGCTGTGGAAGCCAAGCCAGCCGGCCCTTCCCAGTGCTGTTTTATGGGGTCACAGCAAAGACCTTAGCTCCAGCATAAATCAGGCTCTGGGGAAAAGCAGCACTAAAAGAAACTCTTAAGAACATAAAACCATAAAAATTCAGTTAGTGCGGGAGGCACGTTCCTGGTTCTCCAGGGGTTTCAGTGCCCATTTGAATATCTGGGGATGAGATTGTGGGCTGGTCTGGGTAGTCTGGGGGATTTCCTCCTCCTGCGGAGAGCTTTGCTGTGTCCCCTGCAGGAAATGTCCCCTCCTCGAGCATCCTCCTGGATGGGAAGGCATCACCCTGGCATTGCTGGTGCTGCAGCAGCTCCTCCAGCCCCAAATGTGCTGGTGTTCACACAGCAAAGCATCCTGTGCTGGGAGAAATCCCCCTCTCCGTAATTCCAGGGCAGCATCCCTTTGCAAGCCAAAGCTGTTCAGCAAAAACGAGGGCGCAGATGGTCTTGGCGATAGGTCAGGGACTGAATGCTGCTGGGTTTGTGAAGGAGACATCCCTGCAGAGCATCACAGTGTTCCCTTGGGACCAGCTGTGCCCCTCCAACACCCACAGCCTCCCTGAGCATGCTGTGCTGGGTTTTCAGCTACAAAAGCAAGTGGAGGGGGTATTGCTTTCAAAGCCTCTCTGTATTTGGTGCTGCACCATTTTGTAGGGTGCCCAGCAGGGCCATGCGCTGTGCAAAGGTTGAGCAGAGGTTTTCCCTGTACACAAATGATGTTTGCTCAACAAAGCACTGCTGGAGGTGGCACGAGGCTTGGCTGGTGTGCGAAGGGCTCCATCAGGCATGAGGGTGGGGTGTGACCGCATTGAACCAGGACACCTGGCTCTCGCCTGTTTGTGCAAAACCTC
Organism: Patagioenas fasciata; assembly: GCF_037038585.1. Taxonomy (NCBI): domain Eukaryota; kingdom Metazoa; phylum Chordata; class Aves; order Columbiformes; family Columbidae; genus Patagioenas; species Patagioenas fasciata. Next base: position 21,322,033 of record NC_092525.1, on the reverse strand, counting down.
TCACACAGCTGGCCAGCAGCTGCAGGGCTTCAGGGGTGACTCTGGGACTTGGCAGGTGATGAGGGTGAAGATGCTCTCCTGCCTGTGGGCAGCAGCATGGTGCAGAATGAAGGGGCAGAGGTCTCAAGAGCCAGCACCTCTGCTGCTTTGCCATCAGCCACACCTGCAGTTGTGTTATAGCTCTAAACACCAGAGGTTCTTGCCAGGCTGCCCATCCTCTTCTTGGGTGAGGGGATAATGAAGTCAGTGGGAACTGGACAATGTTGCCTGTCGCAAGGTCTGATGGATGGTGCCCATCCTCCTACATGGCTTCCCACCCTCCTGGTACTGGGAAGCAGATGACATGGTCTTCCCCTGACTCTGGGCATGCAAAACCTGCCCATGTGCCGTTGCCAGCACTCATGTGTCCACCGTGCTCTGGGATGCTCCAGCTGATGGGGTTGATGCGTGATGGGATGCTCTGGTTGACAGGGCACGGGGATGCTCCAGTTGTTAGGTGCTGGGATGCTCCAGCTGACAGGGTGTGCTGCTGGGTTTCTTCTTCTTCCCTTGCAGCACCTGGGACTCCAGTGCCATCCCCACCTATGAAGAAGCCCTGACCTGCAGACCTGCCCAAGGTGTCCCAACATATGTCCAGCCCCCAGGGAGGAAGGAGGAGCTCACGCCGCCCCTGTACCACTACCTGGAGGAGGATGAGAGCTGGCAGGGCAGCCACCGGCGCAGCTCCTCCGACAGCGCCTTGTTTCGCCCCAGCCCGTCCTGGCTGGAGACCCAGCACCCTGGGGAGCCGCAGGCAACGCCTCCCCCCAGCTATGAAAACATCAGCATCCGGGGTGTCTGAGCTGGTGCTGGCATGGGGCTGGGACTCTGCGGGTGGCTGTCTGGTCCCTCAGCTTTAAACTGAGCCCCCTCCTTTGCTGGGGGTGAGAGGGGAAAGGAGGAGGGGGTCCGTCTCTCTTTCCCAGCGATCACTCCGGGGCTGTCGGGATTGTGGGTCCTGTGGTCGATGTGTTCGGAGCGTCGGGGGTAACTGGCATGTTTGAAAGCCTTCATATTTTTAATAAAACTGCTGCTTCTTACAGATGCTTTGCATTCCCTGCTCTGACCCACCCTGGGAAGCTCAGATCAGGCCAGAGGGCTGCCCACTCAAAGCAAGAGCTCAATAACAAAAATAGCAGAAAAGAACGAGGAACTGGGCCAGAGAAAAAATAGCCCTGTGCCAGCCTGTTTGCTCCTCTTCCTCTTCAATGCCCCTTCCAGTCACATCTCCATCCCTTCCACCTTGCTTTCCCCGCATACCGACATCCCACGCCTCACTTTGTTTGGTTTAGAGATGCCCAGCGGCTCACGCGTGTGCTCAGGGCACCCAAGTGCACTTGGCTTTTCAGGCAGCATCCTATAAAAAGACACCCTGAGTGGCACAGCCCCCTCCCTGACCACTACCAAGGTTTGCAGCCTTGCCCAGGGGAAAGGCTGACAGCATCAGGGGCTGCTGCTGGTTGCTCCATCCCATTGAAATAAGGGGCTGCAGACCTGTGGGGCTGAAGAATGGCTGCAGAGCCACAGCCAAATGTAACATATTGTTTGTAATATAATAAATAATTTTTCGTAAGTCAGGTATCTGTGCTCCCGTGTGGGAAGGCAAGCAAGGGAACAGAATGAAGGCTAATTAAAGCCGCTGCTGTCTGGCTATCAGACGCGTGGTGGGAAGGGGACACCTTTTGACAACCCGGCTCCATCTTACCAAACACAGGGCACATGGAGGCTCTGTCCTTGCTCCCCCCGGGTGGACCAACCTTGCTCCATCCTTCCCCAGCTTCAGCCCTCCTTCGCAGCCCAGTTGCAGCCCCACTGATGAGTCCCCAGCACCCAGGTGGAGCGAGGTGGTAGCTATTCCCAACCCACCAGCCTCCAAAAAGACTCTGGAGTGCTCACTCCTCCCCTGCTGCAGCCGTGCAGCCCTTGCAAACATGCTGCACCCTGACATCCCCCTCATTTGGGGCTCTGCAGCTCTGATTTATGGTTGAGTCCAGCTCCAGCCCCCAGCCAGGACTCGGACAGCCCTGTCGGGACCAGCCACTCCCCGTGCCCCTGTCTCCCTGTGTTCCTGTCTCTGCCACTGTGTCCTCCTCTTCCTCCTCATCCCAGACATGGGGTCCGACCGCCGGTGCCTGCAGGGAAGGTTATGCGGACACGTGCCAGGCGGCTTCACTGGAGTGTGAACAGCGGGTGGGTGTTTGCATTCATTACAAACCCGTTAAAAACTGGCTAGCTCAGCCCTGGGCAGGACCAGGCTCAACTTGCAGCTGATCCTCAGCCCCTGGCAGCCTCCCGAGACAGAAACCACTCCTTGCTGTACCCTAGGGTGTGCTCAGCAGGCAGCAGCCGCACGGAAACAGGCTTCACGGGCTTCCCCAGCATCTTTTCTCCTCCCTTGCCTCTACAACTTGGCACCCATGCCCGAGGAGAAGACCTTTCGCTATGGGTTCATCATGCTGGGTTTCTTCCTGGTGATGACGGGGATGTTCATCATGAGTGTGGAAAAGCCCCAGATCTACATCACCTTCTGCACCCTGGGTGTCCTGCTCGTGGCCGTTGGCATCACCTGGAGCATGTGCCAGTGTTACCCCAAGGTAGGGTCTGTCCCACCACCTCGGGGGGCTGATTTTGGGGGGCTTCAGCTACTGTGAACATGTAGCCATGGGCTGTGCTTCAGTTTCCTCATCTGTGGGGTGGGGTAGCAGGAGATCCCATGGGAAAGCCGGCTGGGGCGATCCAGAGGGGGATGTGTTGGTTTGTGAGGCTCGTGCTCTGCTACACCTCCCCAGTGATGTCTGCAGGATGCGACCCCACTCCCTCGCCCCGCTGCACCCCTCCCTGAGACTGGGGCTTTGTTCTCAAGCAAGCAGAGGGGAATAAGCTCAAGAAAATCAGCTTGTGTTCTTCTCTCCCATGCAAATCCCCTCCCAAACTAGCCCCTTCCTAGGACCTGTGGGGGTCGGGCGCTCAGCGGGCTCCCAGGACTTCAGAAGAAGGGGCTGTTGTGACCTTGGAGATTTTGGAGAGGCCCGGTGCCCCTGAGCACAGCCCTGACCTGCCGGTCTCCTTGGCAGAAGGCACTGCCGGCACGGCAGGGTGGCCACGCGTCCCTGCCCTGGGACACGGAGCTGGCAGAAAGAGCTTTTTTCCAAGGAGAGGTCGGCTGTGAGGCTGATCTTGGTGCTGCAGGGCGGTCCATTGACAGCTTGGCTGCACCCCAAAATGTGGGGTGGTGCATGGGACCCCGGGACTAGCTGGGACCCCTGGGACTGGGGTGAAGTTGATCCCAGCTCCCCACAAAGCTGAGCTCAGCCTAGTGAGAGGGAGGTGTGGCTTTGTCACTGTGCTCAGGGCTCAAGGACAGGGCACCCTTGGGGTTGTCACTGGCCACTGACTTGCACCATGAGCCCTGGGACCTCCCCATGGCTCATGGACACACATGAACCCTCACTCTCAGGTGCTGAGAGTGAAGCAGTGCTGGGTTCATTCAAACTCTTATTGATTTTCCCCATAAAACCCCTTTCCAAGCAAGACATTCAAATCTGCTAGGAAAAGTCCAAACACTCAACTGCAGGGACACCCTGGACTTTTTACTGCTAACAGGTGAGGGTTCCCATGATGCCCAGTGAATCCCCCTGGGCTCTGCGTTTCTTTTCCCCACAGATAACGTTTGTCCCCGTGGACCTCGAAGCTGAGCGGTTCCTGGACCACAAACCCTTCATGCTGCCAGAGAAGGACACCCAGTAGGTCCCAGCTCCCGATCCCGGTGCCGTGAGCTGCCAGTTGCCTTTTGGCAGGTGTTTTATCTGTACACATGGTTATCTGCCTGTCCCCGGGGACAAGGGCAGTGTCTGAGCACACTGGCACCAGGGACAACTACACATATTGCAGCAAAAAATGACAAGCAGGGCCCAAGGGGAGAGGCGGGGACGGGGGTTGGACAAGGGCTGGCTGAGCCCCCCAGGGCTGGAGCGAAGCTGGAGGGTGCAGAGCATCCAACTGCATCCCTGCAGGAATCCCCCTGCAAGGACAGAAGGGCAATGAAGGTGAGGGGTCTGGAGCACAAGTCTGATGAGGAGCAGCTGAGGGAACTGGGGGGTTCAGCCTGGAGAAAAGGAGGCTGAGGGGAGACCTTATTGCTGTCTGCAACTACCTGAAAGGAGGTTGTAGCATGGAGGGTGTTAGGTTCTGCTTCCAAGTAACAAGTGACAGGATGAGAGGAAATGGCCTCAAGTTGCACCAGGGGAGGTTTAGATTGGATATTAGGAAAAAATTCTTTCCAGAAAGGGTTGTCAGGCATTGGAACAGGCTGCCCAGGGCAGTGGTGGAATCACCATCCCTGGAGGAGTTTAAAAGATGTGTAGATATGCCTCTTAGTGACATGGTTTAGTGACAATGTTACGTTATGGTTGGACTCTGTGATCTCGAGGGTCTCTTCCAACCAAAATGATTCTATGATTCAAGAATCCACTGGCCCTGTTGCTGGCGAGGGTAGTGGTGTGGCCTCAGTGGCCTCTAAAGCACCTGATGGAATCTGTGTGTCCCCAAGCATGTCCTGGCTCTGCACAGGTCCGGGTCCTGCTCAGCATCCTGTTCCTCCTTCACCCACAGCTTGATTGTAGCCTGCCCCAGCCAAGAGGCCGCCAGCACCTATGAGAAGAGCCTGCCATCCTATGAGCAGATCCAGAAGCAGGCGGTGGGCTCGGCCCCCACAGCCCAGCCCAGACCCCGCAGCTGCTCCCAGCCCATGGTGCAGGCCAGAGCAGAGGTTCATTGGGAGCAGGGGGGAGCTGGGGATCCCCCTCCAGAGACGGCTCCTCTGCTGGAAACGGTGGCAGGCAGCTGGTACGTGAGATTTGCAGGGTTGGGGTGGCACTGGGGAATGTCGGGTGAAATTGGGGGCATCAGACCCCAAGCAAGGGGGAGGGAGAGGAGGCAGAGGGGTCTTTGCTGCTCCCACAGCACTGACCCCCAGACCTGGAGCCTGGACAAGTGTCTCAGCCCACAGGGTCTCTCAGGACCAAAATATTTAGCAGGGTGAAATCAGGAGGAAATCTGAATCACCTTTGGTTGCGATTTGGATTTTGCTTCTATTTCATTTTACAAATACAAACAATGTCCCTCACCAGAATCAATCCCAAGTTCCTGGTCAGACTTGGATAGAAATGAGATGCTCAGTACATGTCCCTCAAGCCAAATGCCACATGTGATGACCACACATTGGTCCAGGAAATCCCAAAAGCACTTTGCAGGTGATGGGAGCCTCTGGTGCAGCCTCGAGGTACAAGCACCCACACACCTCCCCTGCCAAAATACAGCTCCAGTTGGGACGAGGCGCTTTGCTTTCTCCCCGGGACGTGGGCACAGCGTACGAGGGCAGCAGCTACTTTGTCCCATGAGCAGGAGAGGGACCAGCAGGCAGGTTGTAACCACAGAGGCAGGCAGTGAGGGTTGAGGCAGGGCCCTCCTGGGGTGGCCAAGCCATCCAACAAGGGGACTGGTGACTCTGGGACACTGGCTGAGTGACGCTGAGCTCTGCCTGCTGCCTCTCAGCCCTCCCTGTTCCCGCAGCGCCCCCAGGCCGGCCACGGGGGCCGCACCACTGGCATCACTCCTGGAGGACATGGACACGCCATCGCTGGAGGGCTCCGTGCCCAGCAGCCCCGTGCCACAAGGTCGTCCCCCACCATACACCACCCGCTCCGGCTGCACCACAACCAGCTCTCCAGCCAGGGGAGAGAACCCCAGCTCCCCCTGCAAAGGCACCAGGGAGGAGGATGACCTGTATTATGGTCTCCGAGAGGGGCCGGACACTCTCCCTGAGGACAGTGACTGCCTTTTTGAGCCTGAAAACTGATTTCCTGGAGAGAAGAACCACTTGACAAGGACCCATCTCGTGGAGGGGACACAAACATCACAGCCTGGAAGGGAGAGGCTGGGGCTGCTCCCCAAAAGTCCCTGCAGTGTGAAGGAGCACCCAGGTTCCTGCCCTTCCCCCGTCCCATCCTGTGCCCCTTGCACTCCCTCCCCCACCTGCACCAGAGGCTGCTGTCCTGCAAAACCCAAGAGGAGCATCATCATCTCCCAAATTTCTGCAGCAGAGGGGACAAGGACCCTCTCACTGACCCCTTTGTGTGGGTGCAGATGAGCGTGAATGCCAGGCTGGGCAGGATCTGGGCTAAATAATGTGCTTAGGAAGGGGAGAGATTAGCTTTGCTGCTTGAAACAGGATCAGTGTTTAGGTAGGTAAAGATGTATTCACCCCAGGTAGGCTTTATGAGGAAAGTATGTCTCCAAGGCCTTTTTCTCACTTATCAAAGCTCCTCTGGAATTAAAATTAGATCCTGAAACTCTTGCAGGAGCCAGCCTTGATGTTTTTGCCCTGGAAAGGCTCTCCAGGTCGGGAGGGGGGTGATAGCAGGGAGAGATTGTGCAGACCCCATCTCCTGCACGAGGGGCAGCTTCCAGCACTGATGGGTACAGGGGAATGGCTGTGGCTTCCTGAGGGCTTGCCAGGCTTGGCATGGGGTGAGAAAGCCCAGCTGGCACTGAGGACAATGAGCATGTTGCAGCTTTCAGGCCACTCAAGGTTGTGGCTTTGGGCAACCTTCTCTCAGCTGGGTTGGTGTCATCAGCTGTGGCACTGTAGGTGGCTTTGCATGCCAGCAACTGCTGTCACCAAACTCCCTCTGGATAAGAAGTGTTTGTTTCAAGTCACAGGGATGGAGCTAAGGCTGGTTTGTCACAACAGGGGCAACACACTGGCTTTCGAGCAGCCTGTTTGCAACACGCAGAGATGGTAGCGCTGGCAGGAGCTGTGACCTCTGCCTGCCCTTCGGCTGCTCAAGGCTGTAGGCTCTGCATGGCTGAGCCTCCCTGGGGAAGCTGAATTGGACTCAAAGCATCAGCAGATCCAACAGTATGGGGATGCTGAGAGTCCCTCACCTTGTTTTCGGAAAGCTAGACTGAGTGCTGCATGTGCCTGGCATGGCCCAAGGAGGCTTGGGAGCACATATCTACTGGCAGAGAGGCTCTTCAGAAAATTTATGCAGTCTGACAAGCCCAAAAGTGGAGGGAAAGCTGTCTGTCCTCCAGCACCTGAGGGGGATGGAGCATGGGAGCCTTGGAAATGATGTTCCTCGCACCTAGTGAGCGCTTTGCCTGTGCAGTCCAGGGTGGTGCAAGAAATGGCTCTACCTGGGGGCTCTGTGCCTCAGTGACACCCGTCCTGGTGTTACTGCAGCCCTTGCTCACCTTCGTGTAACCGCAGCACGGGGACAAGGACAGCACGCTGTGCACTTGGGGTGTTTATGGCCAATGATGCCCTCAGGCAGGTGGGGAACAAAGAACCCTGTAGAGACCTGGAAGCTTTTGCCCATCTCACGTCCTGGGACTCACTACCACTTTTGGCAAAAGAAACTAATTTTCCAAAGTATTTTCTTTGGGCAGGGCAGAGGGGTGAGATGGGGGAGCTGAAGCCTTCTCTCCCTCCAGGATGCCATTGTGCAGCTGGATTCGAATCCCCACACCCCTCAGCGATGTGTCCTTGCGCAGAGGCTGCTGCAACCAGAGGGTTCAGCTCCCCCCGCGCCGAAACGCGGTTAAACATTGCGAGAAACGGGACATTCCTGCATCGCATTAAACCCCGCAGAGCCCCGGGCCCCGGCCGCCCGCTCGGCTCCCGCGGGAGCCTCGTGTCCGCGGGACACGCCGGTCGCGGTCACCCGCGAACGGGACTGTCCCCTCCACAGGAGGGGAAGAGCAGGTGCACGCTGCCCGCGCTGCCCGCACGAGAATGGGTCGCGGCGGGTGGGTATAGCAGCGCACCAGTGGTGTAGTGGTATCATGCAAGATTCCCATTCTTGCGACCCGGGTTCGATTCCCGGCTGGTGCACAAATAAGCCCTTCTGCAATAAGCGGTCGGTTTGCACTCAGCTGCTCCAAAAATAGGGGGCAAAAAAGACGTCTTCTTCCATTTTGCCTCTGCCATAGGGGGTGTGCGGGAGGGTCCCCGGCCCAGCGTCACCCTGTCTTCTGCCAGCACAGCCCCAGGGCTCCACGACTCCCCCGGGGTTGGAGGCCAGCAGGGGATTTACGTGCCCTCTCCCCCTTGTTGGGGTCTTCTCTGTTGCCTTTTCTGATCTCTTCTTACGCCTCCACTAAATAGGACCCCCTCCCTGTACACAGACACAGTCGGGGGGTGCCACTGCCCTCAGCAGCAGCAGGAATTGCTGCTGGAAGCTCCCCTGTGTGACTGGATGGGAATCAGGTCTCTTCTCTACAAGATGCAAGTTTTTGGCTATTTCTGGATATTTTTTTAATGCAAAAAATAATCTTTCTGCAGATATGCACTCCTTCCAGAGAGCTCTGGATCTGGGTGTCTCTCACATTCCTTGTGCAGGTGTTGGGGTTGGGTATTCAGGCCAAGACCTCCCTGTGTTGCTCAGCACATGTGGGTGCACGTGGGGCTTCACCTTTGCCACCCCCTTCTCTGTGGGCTCCCCTGGTTGTTCCCTCGGACACAGCTTGTCCCCCAGGAAAATGGAAGCAATTGAGTCTGTAGGGAGAGGGAGACCTTCCCCCTCAAAATGGGGTCCCCCAGTGATTCACCTGTCTTGAAGGTGTCCTGAAGCATCAGCTGTGTGTTGCAGGAGTTAGCGGCACCTGATTAAACTGAGCCAAAAAACAGGAGAGAGACTTATCCCCCTCAGGAGCCTGCTGGACATCAGACCCTGGCAATGTCATCTCACCGTGGCAGAGAGCAGGCGGGAAGTGGGGTCTGGTGTCCCCCCACTTACCCAAACCAGGGTGCAGGCACCCAGTCAAGGTCTTATTAAAAACAGAACATATACATCTCCATAAAACTTACACATCCATATAAAACATGTACATCCATATAAAACATAGAAGCTATGAGGAGCCTATAAATAGCCAGTAAAAAAAATAAAAATAACAATTAAAAAATTGCTATTTCCTCCAGTAGCAGGGGGCAGGGAAGGTCACTGGGGATATTGGGGCAGCAGGGAGCCCGGTGCTGTGGAGGGGCAGCGATGGAAAGCAGCAGCGAAAGCACCAACTGTATCCCAGAAAAAATAATACTTGCGATGTGTGACGACTCTGTAAAAAATGCCTAAACAGGATTAGAGGCTTTCATGGAAATTTATCTCTGAAGTAAGCCAGTAAGAGGCACATAAAAGCTTTCATCCCTTTCTGAAAATAGTCCTTGAGCGTCTGCGTTTTGCTTGCCGGAGCTCCCACGGATGCACGGGCACTCTGGGGGGAATTCCCAGCTGGCTGGTGAGCAGCGGCTGCTGCGGGCAGCGCTCCCGGCGTCCCCGCTCGCTCCGCGCCCCCACGCCGTGCGCTCCCCCGCGCCCCCCGCTCCCCTCCCCGTTAATGGTTAAGCCGCCCGGCTGGGCCGATGGGGCCGTCGGCGGTGGCGCCATCCCCGCCCCGCCGCGCCGGGCAGAGCCTCAACCGCAGGTCCGCTCCGGCTCTTCGGCTTCTCCGCGGGTGCGCGGCGGGTCCTCCGCGGCCGGGGCTGCGCTGTGCTGAGGGGAGTCGACGGCTGCTGGCAGCTCCGCGTTGCCCGTCGGGGCTCGGGGCCGCCATGGCCCCGCGGGTGCTGGCGCTGGTGCTGGCGTTGGTGGTGGCGGGGGCGGCGACGGAGCTGGCGGAGGAGCTGGTGCTGGCGCTGCGGGCGGCCGAGGAGGAGGCAGCCGCCGTCGGGGCCACCCCGTCGGGACCCGCCGCCTTCCACCGCGCCACCAAGGTGAGGAGTGTGGGGCGGGTTGGAGGGGTGGGGGGGCGACCAGGACAGCCACGCGTGTATGTGTCCCCCAGACCTGGTGCTCGTGTCCCCACAGGTCTCATGGCGACTGCCTGGGCGCTATGTGGTGGTGCTGCGCGCGGGCAGCGGTGAGACCGAGGTGCGAGGGACGGCACGGCGGCTGCAGGCCCGGGCGGCTCGGCAGGGGTACCTGAGCGAGCTGCTGCATGTCTTCCACCTGCTGCCTGCCTTCCTGGTGAAGATGAGCAGGGACATCCTGGACATGGTTCGTGGGGCAGGGGACGGGTCCCGGGGTGGTGGATCACAGCAAATGGTAGCAGGAGGGATGTGCACTGGTTTCTCCCCAAGCTTGGGGGGAACAGGAGCTTTGCCACCATGCTGTGTCTCCTCCCTGTAGGCGCTGAAGCTGCCGCAGGTGGAGTACATCGAGGAGGATGCCTACATCTTTGCCCAGAGCATCCCTTGGAACCTGGGCAGGATCATGCCGCTGCAGCCCTTGGGTGCCTACAGCCCGCCCAGTAAGCACCAGGGTGTGGGGGAAGAACCACAGGGGCTTGAGGAAGGGTCAATGACCCTGTCCCCTCTCCTCATCTCAAGGAGATGGGGGATATCCCCCTGCCCCGTGGTGCTGTGGCTCTGGAGCTACATTTTGGGAGCATCCCAGGTGCCTGGGCTAACTGTGGCTGTGGTCGCTTTTCCCCACCTTGCTGCGTCTGTGGTAGATGAAGGTGAGTTGGTGGAGATTTACCTGCTGGACACCAGCGTGCAGAGCACCCATCGGGAGATCGAGGGCAAGGTGCTTGTGACCTATTTTGAGAATGTCCCCGAGGAGGACAGCACCCGCTTCCACAGGCAGGTGAGCCTTGGGGTGCCGCATGCTGTAGCCTGGTGAGAGCATCTCCCTGCACCTGCAAAACTCTGGTCAGGCTTGTGGGGCTTCTCAGGACAAGAGAGTCACTTGGCTCATGGAAAATGCTGGGCAGGACACGGAGCAGTGGGAGCTAGAGGATGCTGGGACCCTCAATGTGGTCTATTTGGGGTTGTGGCTGAGCTGAGCAGGGCTCCTTTCCCAGGAAAGTAGGCTGTGGGGGGGCATGGGTGCATCTCGAGGTGTTGTTGCAAGAAGGAATTGAGGTCCACTGCACACCTGGGGCTGGGAAAGCTTCCTGCACCTTGCAGTGTGTGCTAGTGCTGCCTGCATTGCTGCGTGCACAGGGGAGCCTGGTGCGAGCACAGCCCCAAGGAAGGCCGGCTGCATCCCCCATCCTTTCTGCCAACTTTTCTCCTTCTGCACAGGATTATTTTTTTTTCTTTTCTCCCCACCCTGAAACACTTTTAAGGATTTATTCTGCACCAGGATTTAGCTGGTGCCAAGCACAAGGGGTAGGGTGGGATAGGGAGGATGCTGCAAGCCTACTTGGATGCAGTGAGCCCAGGTATAAAACCACAGTACCTGTGCCAGGCCAGCGAGTGTGACAGCCATGGGACCCACGTGGCCGGGGTGCTGAGTGGGCGCGATGCTGGTGTGGCCACGGGTGCCAACATCCACAGCCTCCGCGTGCTGAACTGCCAGGGCAAAGGCACCATCAGTGGGACCCTCATCGGTGAGTCACCCCGTGCCCTGGGGAGCAGCGCACTCCCTCCTGGAGACCCCTGCCTCGTCCCCCTCCTGTGAGAGTGTCCTGTCCCTTGTCTCATCCCCCCCAGGCCTGGAGTTTATCAAGGCGACGCTGGAGGCTCAGCCTTACAGACCACTGGTGGTGCTGCTGCCCTTCGCCGGTGCCTACAGCCGTGTGCTGAACGCCGGCTGTCGGCGGATGGCGCGAATGGGGGTGGTGATGGTTGCGGCTGCTGGTAACTACAAGGATGATGCCTGCCTCTACTCGCCAGCGTCTGAATCGGAGGTACAGGCTGGGGGGTCCCCAAAGCTTGGGGACATATGGGGACATGCTCCTACCTCTCCAGGCTCATCTGTTCTGGTGCCAAGTGGGCTTGGGGCTGTGCATCTCATCCCGCCTGTGGTCACTGCCCTGGCAGGTCATCACAGTCGGTGCCACCAACAGTGAGGACCAGCCTGCTTCCATCGGTACTCTGGGCACCAACTTTGGCCGCTGTGTGGACCTCTTCGCCCCGGGGGACGACATCATCGGTGCCTCCAGCGACTGCAGCACGTGCTTCACGGCACAGAGTGGGACGTCACAGGCGGCCGCGCATGTGGCAGGTGAGCTGGGCTGCGGGGTGGCAGGCAGGGCTGTCCCTCTGCCTGCTGGTGCTGGGCATCTGTCCCTGCAGGCACAGGATATCAGTGCTGCCTGTGCTGGGGACATTTTTGAGTGCCATGGTGCCATGGTTTTGGCACGTTTGGGTGCTGCGGACCGCGCAGAGCTTCTGCATCCCGTGTGTGTGTATGATGGGATGCAACGATTCCTCTCACGTCTCTCTGGAGTTGTGTTACTTGGGGGGGTTATGTGTAGGTGGCTGTGCAGCCCCCAGGTCTCACCGCAGCCCCTCTGGGTTCTCGGCAGGCATCGCCGCCATGCTGCTCAGCGCCGAGCCCCAGCTGAGCCTCGCCAAGCTCCGGCAGCGTCTCCTGCACTTCGCCGCCAAGAATGTTATGGACATGGCATGGTTCCCTGAGGAGCAGCAGCTCCAGACACCCAACAGTGTGGCCAGGCTGCCCGCCCAGCTGGGTGCAGGTAAAGACCTCGGCTGTCTGCTGCGTGCTCAGCAGAGCTCTGCCCGTGTCGGTGAGAGAAGTGCCTGGGTGAAAGCACAGTGCCCACCGTACTGCTGACGTCATCTGTCCCATTGCAGATGAGCAGCTGTACTGCCGTTCAGTGTGGTCGGCGCGCTCAGGGCTCACCCGGCACGCCACGGCCGTGGCTCGCTGTGCCAGCGCCGAGGAGATGCTCAGTTGCTCCAGCTTCTCCCACAGTGGGCGGTCGCTGGGGGAGCACATGGAGGTGAGCAGGGTGTGCAGATCCAGAAGAGCTGCCCCTGGGGTGGCCGCTGGCCTTGCAGGGGTGTTCCCATGCCCTGAGCACCCCCAGTGACGCTGTGCTGCCCCGGCTGCAGGACAAGGATGGGCAGAAGCAGTGCGTGGCCCACAATGCTTTCCGGGGCCAGGGTGTCTATGCCATCGCCAGGTGCTGCACGTGGCCCAGGGCTCAGTGCCGGATCAGCACCAACTCTGTGGCAGTTGAGGGGGTCGGCTGCTCCTCGCGGGACCATGTGCTGACTGGTAACGCCTGACGTGGCGGGTTACAGAGCCTTGAGCCAGCATCTCGATGGCCAAGGGTGTTTCTACCAGAAAAGCTCTGGGAGGTGGGGGTAAAAGGGTGGGTTTGAGTGCTGAGCTAGCAGGGAATCATAGAACCATAGAACAGTCTGGTTTGGAAGGGACCTTCACAGCTCATCCAGTGCCACCCCTGCCATGAGCAGGGACATCTTCACCAGCTCAGGTTGCTCAGAGCCCTGTCCAGCCTGGCCTGGGATGTCTCCAGGGATGGGGCATCCACCACCTCTCTGGGCAACCTGGGCCAGGCTCTCACCACCCTCAGTGTAAAAAATTTCTTCCTCATGTCCAGCCTGAATCTGCCTTCCTTTAGTTTAAAACCATCACCCCTTGTCCTATCATGACAGGCTCTGCTAAAAAGTCTGTCCCCATCTCATAGGGCCCTTTTAAGTACTGAAGTGGGACGTCTGATGCATGTGCAGAGGCAGGGAGGGCTCGGGGCTCAGTGCGGACATCCCGTTGTGCCTGTGTCTGCCCTGGGATGCTGCCATGGCTGCCCCACGCCGACAGCCCATCTCTCCTTGCAGGGTGCAGTTTCCACTCCCCCACCACAGTGCTGGGTGACAGTGGCAGACCCGTCCCAGGGCCAGGGAGTGGGCCCAGCCACTGTGCTGTCAGGACAGAGGTGACGGCACACGCCTTATGCTGCCCTGCTGCCAATCTTGAGTGCCAGGTGAAGGAGCACACGTCCCCGGGCGCTGCGGAGAAGGTAGGGACGGTGCACAATCCTCTGCCATGGTGCTCTCCTCGCCGCTGCTCATCCCTCTGCCACCTTCATTTGGGGTCAGGTTGGCTTTGGCATCTTGTTGTGACTGTAGCTCCAACCCCAGTCTTTGGTGATGTCCCCAGTCACCTACCTGTATTGGGACATTCCCCACAGCTGGGGTCCAGCAGCTCAGTGCAACACCAGCCACATCACCCTGAGCCCTGGCGACCATTGGGGACAGGCAGAGCCTTTGCTGACCCATGGAGTGTGACCTCTTCTCCCCCATTAGGTGACAGTGGCCTGTAATGACGGCTGGACACTGACGGGCTGTAACACCCACTCCCAGAGCCCCGGCACCATGGGAGCCTACGCCATGGACAACACCTGCATGGCAGCCGGTGTCCCGGGCAGCAGCGTGGCCATGGCCATTGCCATTTGCTGCCGGAGCCGGCCCTAGGGACGGGCTGAGCTGGAGCCACAGCCGCCCTGGCCCAGCGTGGTAGGGAGGGGAGCCTGGCTGGATGGCTGTGTCACCAGCTCGGTGCCTTCCCGGGGCTGAGCTGGCGCTCCTAGCATGGCCCACACTCCGAAACGCTCCACACTTGGGCTGCTGCCTTGGTTGGTACAAGCTCCTCACCCTCTTGCATGCCATGGGGCTAAGCCCCAAGGTGGCTCTGCAAGACCTTCCCAAAGTCCTGCCCCATCTTTGGAACCATCCCAGCATCCTTTCTCTACTGGAGCCGTCCCAGCATCCTTTCCCCACCACACACCGGGCCTTTCTATAGACACCCTGACTGTATGAACCATCTCAAGGCTCTCTGTTTTTCTTGTCACTCAGCACACGACAAAACCACTACCTTGAAAAAAAATGCAACAAAGCCAATTGCGGTGAGGGTTGCTCCTTTCTTTTCTGGTAGTTGCTTGTTACATGTCAGCTAATGCTGCTTAGCACCTGCCATTTTGGGCCAGTTTTATACCTGCTTACTCATGTACTTAGGAGATTATTTTTTAGTCAAGTGTAAGGGCTCTAGTTTAAACAGTCTGCTTGTTTAATTAGATTTTAATCTGCATTGCTACAGAGTCAGCTACTGCTTTGTTAGTATTTTTTTGTTGTCGTGAAATGAAAGCTAATGATCTGCTGGTGGTATACATTTCTTTAACAGGGCTTCCCAAGACAACAGAAAAAAAAAAAGAAGAAAAAGCTTTCATAGTATCTTGGTTTTTACATTTATACCTTAAATATTTATTTGAAATTTTATAAATAAACATTTTATAAATGTCTTTTTAAAATAAAAAAATCATAACCAGTGCTCAGCAGATATGATCCTTTGTCTGGCTTCACGTACATCCCTGGGGGAACCAGTGCGGAAGGGGGAGCTGGCACCCGCCTGGCAGGGCTGCTGCTCCCCTAAACGAGCTCTCCTTCGTTAGCGGGTCAGCACAGTCGCTCATTCTGCTTCAAGGTGTCCCTGGACCACCACCAGCATCCTGAGGGCACCTGAGCTCTGGGACAGGTGCAGGGACCAGGGGCTGAATCCTGTTGTCCCACACACACATAACAGAAGTTATTTGTTTTTAAAACAGTGGTGTAAGTCAAGAGCTTCCAGTTATGGAAACAAACCATAATCCAGCTCAGGGAACATGCCCTTGTGTTTTTTGCTGCTGTTGCCAGTAACACTGGGCTTCACTCCATAAACACTGAAGCATCAGAGAGAAAATAAGGTGTAGACACTCATAGATGCACTCATAGCAGCAGAGAAAGAAGTACCCGAAGCCACCAAAGCTGGGTCTCACTTTATTTTTCTGGTGATTAGCAGTCTCCTGGCACTACAATATATAATTTTTTGTTGTGCTACCTGAGGACAGATTAAAAAAATAAAGCTTGATGCCACAAGCACCAGGCTAACCTGTCAAACTTTGGCTATTTTGCACAAAAGGGATGTTGGCCTAAGAGCTCCCAAACAGCCTGGACACAGCAGGCACTTTTTTTTCCGTGGACGTACAAGGTTGTAACTCCCCAATATTTCACCTCCACCGACTGCCCTGCGAGAGCAGAAGATCCTGCTGCCCGCTCACCTGCCGGCTCCCAGCAGAAGGTGTGAGCACATTCCACGCACGATGAGCCAGATCCAGCTTTCATGGCTTAGTTCAAGCCTGCATTGGCCTGGTGGAAGGAAACAATATTAAAATATTAGCCCTGGCTTAGTATCTCGTAGGTGGGGAGGCCGCCTGTCCAGCTTTCTGCACCAACGGTTTCGAGATAACGGGATCAACAGGACAAAAGCAGAGCAGCATATGCGCAATCTAAAGATTACACTGGTTTTCTGTGAAAGGAATAGCTTTATTCCATTGACCAGGAATCCCAAGACTGTTCATCAAGACTGCCTATTTTTCCAGTGCCAAATGTCTACGTATTCATCAGACAATATCTCCCCGAATGCTCACAGGCAGGCTGGGGCTGCTCCTCACTGAACATTTTGTAAGCTGTATAAAAACATTTTCATCCAAAAAGATTGGCAGTAAAAATTACAACATAGAAATGCATCACAATTTACACAAAAACTAGTTTTGTTGAACTCTATTTTCCAAAAAATAATCTTCAGCAGGTTCAAATGACAGCAGCTGGAAACAAAAATAATTGACCAAGTATCATCTTATTGCAAATTATAACCATTGACTTTGTACAAGCGTGAGCAGAACCATGAAAAAGTTTGTATTGGTTTCAAGTATACAGTGGTGATGAGCCATCGGGATGCAACTCTTGTTATCGATGCTTCTCTGGGCCTGCGGTAATTGAGGACGTTGTTTCCATAGGAAATAACAGGAACCTGAAGTGAGAAGTGGTGCCAACCCATAGGAACGTTACCAGCTTCTTCCATCGCCATCACTGCTGTGTACTGACTTCTCCTGATGATTTATGGCCCGAAGTGTTAGGGATAGGGGAAAGGGAGAAAAGGGTATCCCATAAGAAATGATTTATTCAACATTAATTTAAAACATCACATTTTAAAACGCCCCAGCACATTATCAGAAACATCTACAAAATGCTAACTCTGCCGTGTGTCAATGAAGACATCGTTTGGAAAAGGAAGTGAGAGATTTGCTATGATGCCACCCTTACTTCTTCACACGTGCAACTCGTGACAACAGTTCTATTAACCCGCAATAAGTTATAAAGCTGTACAGCTGAAATCAGATTGGATGTTTACTCTCAACAGTGAAATGACTGGTTAATTTTTATACTAGTGCACAACAGCGAAAAGCTGTCTGCTGCTTCTTGTTTCGGCAACAGTATGTAAAAAAGGAAAAAAAAAAAAAGGCACTTTTTGGCTGGTTGTGCCTTTATCTTGGCAAATTTGTCTATTCTGGAGGTATCCAGGCACTCCTTAAGATGTCCCCCATTTCTGTGCATGTTTGTTTCTAAAATTTTTTTTTTAAAGTAAGGCAGAATCCATAAATAAAGGCAAAAAGCAGTGCAGAAAATGTGACAAACGCAAAACATACAAAAGATGAAGAGTTAGCTGGCACAAAAGAAGCTTGTATCCAGAGTCAGAAATCACTGAACTGCACTTGACATGGAGAACAAAACTGTGCTCAAACTATCCTAACTGGTTTCCAGTGGTTTATGAGCAAATCAAAAGAGTTGTGATATTTTAAACATTGCCTGGTCAAGTGAAAATACAAACAAAGCCAAATCATCCTTTCCCCATGTGAAAATTGCTATAAAATCCGCACAGTAGTGTTCCCAACTCACTCAAGGAATTATTCATCATATACAACCAATACCAACTTTCTCAGTGATTTCAAAGCACAAGCAAGTGATTGCAGATCACATGATTGAGACTACATTTTATTCAATATGTCTCCAAAGGTTAAAAAAAAATTAATGAGTAAAACTGTAACAGAATTCCATCTTAAAGTGCTTTTTCTTTCTTTTAAACTACTCATTAACTTTTTTTTTCAAATCCACCAAAATCCTTCAATGATAAACACTTGCATGCCTAGAGAGCAAAGCTTTTATTGCCCTTCCCAATTGTCTGTGTTTTCCAAAGAGTACCAGAAAAGACGACCCATTCCAGAGCTCCTTGATCAAAGCATTCTGTAAGGAATCTCTCCTTACAGAGCAATCTTGCTGATCCTTCTCATAAAGAGCTTTACAAATTAGCAGGGAGACATATTAAATACAGAAGTCCTTATGTAAACCCATTCTTTAACTAATATTTTACAATGAAATGTAAGTCATCACACATCTTTACAGAAATTTGAATATTCCTATTCAATATTATCAGAAAGATTAAAAATTTGCCCTCCATACATAAGGACAATCCTTTTTTTTCTGTATAAAAACCAAAAGATTTTTTTTTTTTGCAGCATCACAGAAAAGCAACAGTTTTACATTCACTCATTTAATGTTCACATAAAAATTCAACCACTAGCACTTGTGTATTTGATAACATCTTCTTGACAAACTGTTTTCGGTGTCTGGACTTTCATAAGCTACTGCAGGTGAAGATGCAGTTTTCTAGAGTATTTATTGATCTGAAGCCTTTGTGGCTAAAAAAATGCTTTTGGCTTTCAGGGAAACAACCTCCTCCAGCATTGCCTCTGGCCTTCTAAAGCCGCTTCTCTTCCAGACTCTTGTAACGGCATAAGAACGGGACTCCAGTTACAGTAGGTACCAGGCATTAAGTGTTTGAGTTGATCTGTTCCTGTGTCCATAGGATCCTCTACGGGTCTACATCATCAAGGTCACTTTTAGGTTCACCGATCATCATAGGAGACTCTGAGCCCTTCAATAAACACAAGGGATGAAGAGAGAAAAACGTGGCAAGTTACTTTTGTAAGGTGCACAGTTGTTCGAAATTCAGCAATGGTTCTGACCCAAGCCCCAGGAACAAGATAACGGAGCAACGCAACACAAGACAAACATGCCTTTGTTGTTGTTACCTGCTGCAGATGCCTCTCTCCATTCTCGTTGGCAGGACTACTTTCTGACCCATTACTGCTTCCAGACTGATCTTTCTCATTCAGCAAGGCTGTGGCATAGGCCAGCGTGTCCTGAGTTGGAAACAGTCCAAGAGAGTGTCAGGGGCCATGGAAATAACCTTTATTCCATAATATCGTGTTTTTTTTTTTTTTTTTTTTGAGTTGATTCTGAAACAATACTGCTGCTGTAATGAGATAGCTGAGTCACCACAGCTAATTGTGAGGTATTGACTAATATCATTCACGGCTTAGTTTTTTTAGGAACAACCTCAGGGTCTAGGCTTCTAAGAATGGTCTTAAGTGCACTGCAATACGCTAAGTTGCCAGAACCAAAGATGCTAACTGAAAAGCAAAAAAAAGGAAACAAAACAAGTTTAACATCATCTCCCAAGACTGACACATACCTGTGCTGAAATAGTGCGCTGGAAGGTTTTTGCAGTTGATGTTTCATTGGACACGTTACTCTGTGGAGCCCAATAATGTTCAGACATCTGCATAAAAAAAGTCAAGAAATCCATAAAATTGTCATAGGAGTTTCAGATGTGTAAAGCCTCATTCACTTGTAATGGTAAGTGAACTAACAAGTCTGGAACAAGCTTCCTGAACCCTTTGGCAACCAGCTGGAGATCTGAGGCACAGACAAGGATGCACTTCTAATGTGGGCAGAACAGAGAGGTTATTGTCCCTCAGCTGAAAACCAGTAACCAGCTCCGTGTAGTGGTGGATTCAGGGTTTACATGAGCCGGTACCAAGTAAAAATGGATAGAGCATACCTACCCAGACCTGTCAGTTCAGTGTGGCAACAAGTCGTGCCAGCTGTGCTGCCAGCATCTTTCTAACTCTGTTTCCAGTACGGGTTCCTGTGTCTGACATCTGCCTGGCAGCAGCTGTCGGGCCAGAAAGGAGCCCAGAGCTGGGACACTGTTGTATTGTACGCGCAGGGCTGGGAGACCAAGTATAACCATGCTTGGCTGGAGGGAAACCTGAGCCAATTCTTCTGAGCTTTAAGTTTCCAAAGCATCCTTGGGTATTTAATAAAGATGTGCTAGCCAACCTCCATTAAGTTTAGAGAGAAGAACAAAAACTACACGTGTGGGAGGGAGAAGCTGTATCTGTCAACAGCTATGTTTTGTGCAAAGCTGCAATGATTCGGTAAGGAATCCACTCATTTATGCATTCTCTCACATCAACACACAGGCAAAGGAAAACTGTTTTTTAAAAAATGTGAAACCTTCTAACAGGAATATTGTGGCACTGAAAGCTTCCCACGTGGCAAGGAATAATCACTACGACCATTCACTCTTGGTTGTACTCACTATACAAGCATTTATGTCTGAAACACGTGGGGGCCTATGGAAGTTCTTGCATGTATCAGATTTAGCTGCACCCAAACTGTTCTTGTAAAAAAGAAAGTAGCTTGTATTTTGTCTTTAGTGTCATTTCAGAGAGCCATACAGAGCAAAGAGATTTCATAATTCTCACTGTAAGCACAGTAAAGTAACAGCCAAATTACCTTTTTCTGTAGCCACTGCACAGCCCAACTCCAGTGGTGAGAATTCTCCTTGAAATAATCTTTTGCAGTAGGACACCTTGGAAATTGAAATTATTTTCATTAGTTACAAACACAGCATTCTGGCAAACTTAAATCCAATCAATATATTGCAAAAATCTGGGACAGCTTCCTTATGTTTACGTTGGTCTCAGTGCCAGGCTCCTGCCCTACAGAATGCAGCTGACCTTTGCCTTTATGAACAGCAATTATCAGTTGCTGTATGACAAATCCAACCGAGGTACTAATCAGTAACAATTTAACTTCATACTGACACAGGTACTATCAAGACCTTTGAGCACCACTTACATCACATTAACAAAAGGTAAAGTTGACCAAAAGTATAAAGAATAATAGCACAGTCACAGAGGGGCCTATGGTAGGGATGATATTAAACTCCAAAACCTGTATTACTCACTTCTGAGCCAAAGTAACCAGGAACTTGACACACTGGTAACAGCGGCTGCTGTCCACGTGGTTGCTGTGGTGCATCAAGGCTGTGGGGAGAAACGCATTAATTAAAAAACACAATTCAGATTTCTGTGTACCAGCCAGCCTGAAAACACAGCAACTATGCAGCTAAAATTTTAACTTAGGTGGTAAAAGTTATTTCTACAGATGTTAGCACGAGTATGTGTGTTAACCACACTGCTATACTGCTAGATGTTTTGAGTAATTCCACAACTCTATAGATCAAAGTGAAAATGCATTAATTCTTTCAAATGTGGTACCTGAATTTTAAACAGTCTTCTGATAATGCAGTTTTTTTCCCCCTATAATCCATTCTGTGTTAGATAATTGCTATAGTTACATCTATCTGAAGGAAAAAAGGATTGTTTGAAACCCATACAAATGGACCAGATCACCAGCTTCTGCCTGGATCAAAATTTGCAAAGCTAGGAGAATGTTTAAAGCTGTTTCACACACCCAAACACAGTGGAATTCAACAGTCATCAAACTCTACTATGCGATATTTGGGCACAAACCCAGGCCATTCCGACCAGGATGTTTTCTATGGCATAAATTCCGACATCTTTTAACAAAATTATTTGAGGAGAAGCACAAAGATTTTCACAGAGCTTCCACAATCAGATTTGCTACTCAAAAGTTGCTCTGTCCTTAGCAGTTATTGAAGATCACTGCAGTGAAACCCCTAAAGTTGGCAAATAATCACCAGGGAACTGCAAATTGCCAGTTTTTCCACCACTGAAGCACAGCAGATGATTAAAATTACAGCACTGGCGTACTGCAAATTATGCACAAACACCCTACTGAGGACCACAGAAAACTACTATTTGCCGATTTCCTTTCTTGGAGAAAAATTTAGACAGCGTGAGGGACAGGTCACGGTCCACGTGCAGCGAGGCTGGGTGCTGTTTTGTGCAAGACAGTTCCAAAGTAAAACTACAACTTTCACTCCCAGAACTCAGCAATTCTTGAAGCCTTTAACATAAAAATCCAACTGAATAATTGCAGCTCTCCTCTGTAGAGGATAAAAAGGTCACATATTGCCCAAGTTACAAAACAGCACTGGTCCAAATGGAACCAATTTATCCAGAAATAAAATATCCACTTAGCTATTCGCTTACACTGCTGCACATTATTTTCTAGCAGTCATACACGGAAACTACTAAACAGCAGAGCACTGAAGTGTAAGAGAGAAATAAAGAACAAAGCTAAATATTCCTTCTCACTAAACAGAATTCAAAATTACTTAAGGTGAAAGTCAGAGTCTGAAGCAGCTCATCACCCGAACAGCTACGACAGGGATGTTCAAGCTGCACTAACTCAGAGGTGCTGTTTGAGCACCATGTGGTTTCCTCACATTTCTCTTGCACACAAAGCCTCTTTTCTGTTTCATATCCAGGAAGTTCTCATTGCTTCTGGGACTTTTCTGTTGCTTTTGAATGCTTTAGTAACTTCAGTAAAGCTTCTGTAACAAATGGATTCACTGACTGCTGTTGTTGGAGATAATTTTTCAAAGTTAGATTCCCTTCCAGTTTGCTGTTACAATAATATTCTAATGTTTACTTTGGATTTTCTTGGAGCATTTTTTTGGGTGGTGGTGGCTAAATCAAATGTGTCAAGTTGTTTTCCCTGAGAAATAAAAACAGTTTAGAAGGATTAGAAACCAGGAGATGATATGAACCATCATCAACTTAAGGGTCAGTAGGATACAGGAGTGTTCACCCACTGGCTTACTTGCCTATTAATCCGTTTTCAGTTTCAAAGGCAAATTTGATGCGGTCTACTTGTAATGGGTCTTCAATGACCTGTTACAAAATAAAAAGGTCAATGTAATTAAGTTGTGTGGAATGGAATGGTTTTATCCACCTCAACATGAAAAACAAGTAACACTTGTGAAGTTTCATATATCACCAGATTATCAAGACAGTAGGTCAAAAAGTAATAAAAACTCCCAACTGAGGATTAAAAGATATGTGGACGCTAAAATAAACCATGCAGTTGTTTGTGTGTGTGTTTTTTTTTTTTTTTTAATTCTGTATTGACACAAAATCTATCCTGTACAAGTCTTTACCCTTCACCTACCAGTATCTCATGGAGTAACTGGAATATGTTTTTCAGTTCATGAGGTGGAGCAGTTTCCAGTTGAGTCTGCATGTAGGAAATATGAAGTACGTTAGTTAGTAAAATATGCTGATGATGCAAAAAATTACAAGACAACTTTACAGATGTTTGAAAATGTGTTGTTTTAAGCCGTAAAAGCCTAAAATAATCTCCAAACCCCCCAACGACTCCCCAGTCCAACAATCTTTACTGCTTGTTCTGCACATCCCAGTGTTGTCGTAACCCACGTGTCTCAGTAAGACCAAAGTCTAGAAGAAACACTTGTGCAAAAATTTGATTATTTCCCTACCTTGATGAAGTGCAGCACAGTAAAGGAGAAGTGCTCATTACAAAAGCAGCAGTATACCACCATCTCAATGAGAACTGACAGAGATCCAGTCAGCTCTCGTAACGCATACATCACCTAATGGAAAAGTGTAAACAATTTCAGATACTGTAATAAAATTATTTAAGTTTGTAACAGAATGTTAGCCTTTTCCAGGAAGGAGGCAGCTTTGTCTCCCAGCATCTTCCCAGTCCAGTGAGCTGAACCTCTGCCCTCCTGACCTACCACCAAGGGCCTGGTCAAGCACGATCAATTAGGTCAGAATGATTCAAGGCAGCACCTCCAGCTGACATGGTATCTGACTGCATGGGGACTTGCAAAACGTGTTCAGCTGCCTGTGCTAACTTTGTAAACTCTCAAAACAGATCCCTAGGTGTAGGGATAAACTAGAATAAGAAGGGGTCAAGAAGAAACCAAAGGTGCCTTCTTGTTTAGGCTCAAAATAGTAACCTCACACCCCCCAGCTGACTGCTTTTTAATATGAGGTGTTTTTCATGTAAGGATAATTCAAAGAAATCACATCAGAGCAGCTTTTAGGTTTAAGCAGGGCAGAATTTAGAACAGATACCTCCATTAAGTAGGGTTTTCCCTCAGACAGGAATAACAAGGTTTCCACTTCTTCATGGAGCATCAAAAGTGGACCTGAAGTGGTGATGCTTAGAGGCGGACGCTGCTTAAAAAGACCAGGAGCTATAACAGCAAATACAAAAACAATCCACTAATAAATTAGTTTGTTCTACACACCTTGAAGACACTGCTGCTTATTTGGCACCTTGTCACCTCTAACGACGTTCATCTCAACTAGCTTATAGCTTCTTATATGGTGCCACTCTGAGTAATGATCTCTTGCACACTGAAGTGCCATTTACTTTAGTGACAACATAAGCAAATTAACTACAAGAAGGTCAAAACAAAATGTTCATATTTACTATCAGCACTTTGAGCTTTAGTTTCATTCCCAATCACTGTTGCACATTCATCATATTCAGAATGTTTACCTTTCTTTTACTTTACGATTTTTTACCACCTCTCACTCTAAACAGAAATCAAGTCATTATTTTAAAAAGACAACTTTAAATTCCTCTCCCAGTAAACCGAACATCTCAACTTGTTCCTTTATTATCTCTATTTGGATATTTCTGCCTCTTGTAAGAAATATCTAGGAGAGTATTTCATTGCTTGTTATTCAGTAGCTCAGTCTAAATATTCCCCTTGAGATCAGCAAAAGGCATAACAAGTCTAAGCAAAATATTAATACAGCCTGTTTGGTTGTGAGTTTGTTCCAGTCAACAATGACACAGCCCGATTCACTCACATGAGCAAAGACCTTTTAAGCACATGGGGGAGGAGGGGAACGCACAATAATATTAACATAAAGATTTCTCCACTCCCCAAGTGCCTGTAATACCTTATGTTTGCCACAGCTTCTTGGTACATTTACAGCCAGATAAAGAGTAATCAAACATATACGAACCATTACTGCCTTAAATTAAAAGTTATTGTATTTTCCTCACTAATACTAAGTTATGCCCAGGCAAAGTAACTGAAATGTAAAGTCGCCAAAAGGCAAATACGCAATTCTTACCAACATTTCTTTGTGAAGAGACATCAGAATGCAAAACCAGCAGTGCTACAATATTGTGAAGATATCCAAACTCACGTGCTTGTGCTGAACTCCACCTGCGATTCTGCTTGAGCCAAATAAGAGATTTAATTAACTTCTGATTGGTTAATTTAGTTAATTTCTGTTAGGTCAAAATAAAACAATGTCCTTAATGGTCCATCACCAGGTTCTAATTACTTGAAGTTGGTGAAAATTTTGTTATTATCAAAACCAGGATGCTCACTTCTGCCAAAAGAGCTCATTTCCACTCTAACTACACATCGGTAGATTAAGACTTGCATGAAGTTTGCAGAATAATCCAAGGATTCATCTATCCTACCACATGAAAAGTATTTAAGAATTTAAACATCATAAAATTACAAGGATAGAAAAAGTACAGCACAACACATGCTACATAAACTTTACCTGATTATTTTGTCGGTTGGGGCCAAGGAGGAAGTTGATCATGTGCCTCAGAGCAGAGTGTCTGAGAAGAAGACTGCAAGCCCTTATACCCTGCTGTTCAGACAACAACGAAAAGTTACATTTCTGTGCTAGTAAAGAGTTAGTGCTCTAGGAAATAAAAAGTAAAATGCAAGGGCTAAGCACTGCATTTGCTATTCTTAAAGAATTAATCACACAGTTCAACAAGGTACACCTCTAAAAAGCTGTTTCATACAAACCACATCAGAATTAGCATATGCAAAATAACTGTCCTATAAAAAAAGAACAGAGAAACCATACTGGGGTGAACAGTCCAGTCCAGTCACACATACATATAACACATCACACATACACATATTTTTAAGAACAGTCAAGAACACCCCGACAAAACAGAAACCCAAAATTCAAACTCTGGATATGATGTCTTCAATTGGCGTACTTTACTGTTGTATTTTTGTGTTATTTTATCCTAAGTCAGTGTTCAAAGCCATTTCCTTTTCCAAAAAAAAGTTCTGGAAGAGTTTCATTGTGTTGCTTAGACCTCCTATGAGTATGGATGACTGGCTGCTTTACTACTGTCCTTTAAAATAGTGTGAAAAAAGAATGGCTTCTTACCTTCTGTACAAAGTTATTGAATAGCAAAAAGTACTGAGCACAGTTTTTACAGTTTTCAGGTACATCTTTATCCAGAAGAGCAAGTAGCACCTCCAACAGTTGATGCAGACTTTTTAACTGTGAAAAAATTATTAATTCGAATGTAAAGAGTTGTCTACTGCCTAAAAACCATAAGCATTTCACATATCAGAGTTAAGGTATAGTTAACAAAATCATTTGTGCGGTCAGATAGATTTGCTGTGACGAGTATCAACACCTAACACAGGATTGCAGCCTTTCAGCTTTTAATTCTTCTGAATGAATGCTGCATATATTAAAGATAAAAGTCACGAAAGCGTTAGCGTGTAGTTGACTTACTCAAAGAAGTGGAACTCAGTTACATAACCTTGCAATATTTTTAAAGCAAATCAAATTACTCCTCAGGCTGATGTTCAAATGTTCCAGTTGTTACAGTAAAGCAAAACAAATGAGATGTCACTCAAGGTCTCACCCTAGCGTACTATCACACTAGACTCTGCAAAAAATGACGTTACAGTTTAGTGTGCATCAAAGCACACTACAGGTATACACAGTGGTATATAATTTATTACATCTCAGTTAAAAGATAGCAACTAACAGCCAATATAAATGAACCAAAAACTATATTTGTAAATGTTCATCTCCCTACTACTGCTTTCAGCTTGTAGGACCTCAGAACAGCCTTTCCTTAGATCTCTAAACATGACAAACCTTCCCAACAGAAGCCTATGGAACCGTAGTGCCTTCCATCCATGACACTGGATGAAAAAGAATAGATAGATCCCAGAAACTAGACAGAAAAATATTCTATTGCATCAAATATTAACATTTGATGTTAAAAAAAAATCAGATTAAACAAGACTTAGACATTTAAAAGTGTCCAAGCTCTCACTGAGAACTGACAGTAGGAACACACCAGAACACAGATCATACTTCTGTCCCAGTTGTCTTAACACAAATGATTTGGTATCCCAAAGGAAACAGGTAAATCTCAAACATTCTACAAATGACTCCTTTTCACTCATTTCCTGTTGGATTTTCCTAGGATATTAAGATCAACAAAATGTAACAAAGCTGCACTTCCAAGCTTACTTGCCAAGATTTTCTAATAGAAAATTAAACCTTTAACAATAACCATACTTATGGTCTCTCTCTGGAACAAGATAAATCACTTACTACTGCTATAGGCTTCTGAGTGAGAAAGGAGAATCAGCTAAAAAATAAGCTGATGTCTGAAATCAGAAAAACATAACAAATATTAAGAAAACACTGTTTCCAAACTATTAAAAGAATATGCGATACCAATTATAAGACGATTTGAAATCAGGCAGAATTGTTTGTAAGTAATACTTCAAACTTAAAATTCTGAGAATTACAGCAGCATGTTCCCTCCCAGGGTAGGAACAGATGAGCATTAACCTATTAAAGTAATGAAGAACTACAAGCATTACCAAGACAAGGGCATTCCACCCTGTCATTTACAAACCACACAGCGTTGTCTGCAAATACAGCAAGAGCCTTTTGGTAGGGACAATCAACAGGATGGGGGTGAGGAGGTGACACCAACCTTCTCCTGATAAAGCAAGGCACTGTCGAGGGTTTTTTCAAGAATAGTGGCTACAGCAACTCGCACCTCTCGTACACTGCACTCCAGGAGGAAAGTCCTGGAAGATAAAAGGCGAAGTTGCAAAGAGAACTGGAATCAACGGGTACACATGGATACTCTGATTAAGTGTGGTGTTTATTGTAGCGTTATTTTAGAAAGGAGAACAATCCAGATACTTCTTGTACTTCTGTGGATAAGCTTTAACTTATTTTCCTGCACTCCTGCTTGTAGCTACTAAGGCCTACAGTATTACTTTATATTTATTCATCCAAGTAACAACAAAGCTAAAACTAAGAGCTAGCATAGGATCCTGTCTTTCGACGCAACTTCAAAGATAAAATTTTCTTTACATTGACACACCTCTCTAAGTGTGTTGGTTCTCCAAGAACGTGTCTTGGGTGTTTTCAAAACATCTATCAGCTGATCTTGAACTTGGCAAGAAAAATTCCGGTTTATCTGTGACCTTTGTCAGGTTAAGTATTTAACTTACCTTACCCCAAACACTTTGACCACATTCTCCTTTTCCACCACTTGTAGGAGTGACCAGACACAAACACATTCCAAGGTACTCCACTGAATTAAACATCTGCATCCTCCTCCACATACTCTGCACTATTTTATTAGATTTTCAGAATTACTCAGCTGCACAATCATAGAAAATACTAGAAATAAACACCTAAGTGATTATCTAGAGTGTCTGTTTAAAGAACGTGCACAACCAGCTCTTTGGGAATATATCAGTATAGGTCAAGTCATGTTATTAGGAAGCTTTATCCACATAAGACACAAAACACCTAAGACAGAATTACCAGTACTTACTTGACAAGCTCCCGGCCCTCCGGCCCGACGAAATATTCAACTAACCACTGACAAGCATCGATGCTTTTGGACAGCAGTGCATCGATGGTGGCAATCCATTCTTCTGTGTCAGCCCTTTAACAAAACAGGGACAACTGTCAGTAAGGAAAGAGAAAAAACACCTCCAAAACCTAAGCTGTGTTTCTTGTTTGCCCAATATAAAGAATTTTGACTTTAATTGAACATACATCAGATGTCTTAAGAAGTATTTTGGAACAACTTGTTGCCTTTAAATCCATTAAAGTCTTTCCAGGCCCAATCCACTACCACTGAAATAATGGACAGCTGGGAGAGGCAGCAAACTGTCAGGTTATACATGACCCTCATGCTCCTTTCAGATTTCTCTGTGATGCGATTTCAGTGCAAAGCAGAAATGTGCTGCTACTCCAGTGAATGTCCATACTACCTGCAGTATTTCAAGGTGCTACAGGCACAACAAGCAGGAAAATATGTTGTTACAGTACCCAGAACAAGGCCTTACCTGAGTTTCTTCTTGGTTCGGAGATAGGTTTGGAAGAGGAACTGGACTGCCAGCTGTAAGCTCACCTTTGCCATGCATGGGTAATAAGGATGCTTTACCTTAGTCTGAAAGAGATGGCAAATTTACTTCAGAGCAGAAGTGTGCCTGCAGCACACATGCCTTCTTTTAAACATATCAACATGTTCCGTTCAAGTAGCTTACTTCATTTAGAAAAAATAAAACAAAGCATTTTTCTGTGCTAAAAATAGTCTCCAGTACTGACGACATTAGTCAACAAACAGCTAAAACAGGAATAAACTTGCTGTAAGGCCCATTAGATCTGTGGATTTAATACATTTAATAAATGCTGGCTTGCTTATTATTCCATTTAGAAAAACTTGATTAGTAAACTGTATTTCCAACGAAAGTACCAACTTCGAGGTGACTAACACCAATTTTTGGATCTTCCATATAGAGAGGAATTTCTGTCCCTCCAGAGCGGGGTGTCAAACTCATTTTCACCGGGGGCCACATCAGCCTCGTGGTTGCCTTCAAAGGGCCAAATGTAATTTTTGGACTGGATCAATGTAACTGCTCCTACATAGAGTCCTAAAAGTATGTTCGCCCCTTTGAAGGCAACGACGAGGCTGATGTGGCCCCCAGTGAAAATGAGTTTGATGCCCCTGCTCTAGAACTTAGTTTGCATTGTTACAAAAACACGTGTGCTATTTCACAAATTTTATTTTGGTACAACGATGTTTCTCCCACTACTAGAACAGGAGGCTGGAGTCTGCTTTGAGACAGATGTTATCAGCATGAAAAATTACTGGAGACAATGAGTTGCTCAGCCAGAAAAGAAAAATGTTAACTCTTCCAGTTTTCCTGGTTGTGACCCAAATAGCTTCTGTGGCACTTTCTACCCAACATATTCTGAAGAGTCTAGAATGAAAATATAGGTACTTACAGCATTCAGTGAAGCTAATGACAGAACAAAACTGAAGTAGTCACTACTGTAGACATCTCTGTTCTTCATAAATTTCAAGTTTTCATCTCTTACCATCTGTACAAGAAGGCAAAAAATATTAAAATGTTATCAAAGTACATTCCTCTAACTAAAATTGCATGTTTTATGTATGTGTGGTGTTTAAAGCCAGTGTCAGACCAGCAAGATGATGTGTTCAGAAAGCCAAATATATGCAAGATTACAACCTCTCCTGTACAGACCAGAGCTGCAAGCCTGCAGGCCAAGATGCTCCTCTATGACAGCGAATATCCATGTTCTACCACCCTGCCACTGCTCTTCCAATGCCGTCACACCTCCAATTTTCTGTCCTGACTTGCGAACTCACCTTCAACATCTGTGTTTTCCCCTTTGAGATCATATTCAGTATTACAGAAGCTAACACATGAAGGGATTGAAGCTGCTTTGGTTTCTCATCCTTCTCCTCCCCTTTCTACACTCTTGTGAAGTCAAGAACGTGAGGATGACTGTAATTTACCATCATCTCCATTACTCCTCAAGTGTACTTCAAATGAAGCATCTCTCCCTGCTTGCATGCCGACTGCTGCTCATGTTTGACTAATTTGCATGCACTTTCTTCAAAGCAAAAAATGATGGGCCAATTTTGTGAGAAGGGACAGCAAAACTTACAGTAATGTATCACTAAGCGACTTGTTAAGAACTTTACGTCAGAATCCAGAACTATTTTCTAGCTTTGCTTTCAAGAAAGGAATTACTTCAAGGCCACCTTTGAAGCTATTGTATTCCTCTTACCAGGTGCTTAAATTTCATACGAGTGTGATTTAGTTGCCACTTTCAGAGTGCTTTACCTGATATATCCGCACAGGCATCTTCTCTACAAAAAGTCCCTTTTTTTCTCCTTTTCGAACCAGCTTAGTCAAGATGGAGAGGCGATCACTGTTGGGCCTGTGGGGTCGAGGTGATGACTGGGGTGAAATTTCTGGTGAAGATGGAGCAGATCTGAAATATATACAAGCTCCAGGTGAATAATGAAATCCTGTGACAAATCTACAGTTCAAGTTTAAAATACCAGTAGGCCAGTATAATCAAGGCAAATTTAGATGCCAATCTAAATACTTTTTGAGGCTGTCAGCCAGCTCGAACTTCTTACTGTAATAGTGACAGCAGCATGGAAGGGGAGGTTGTAAAAGCAATAAAAGACTATTCACTAAGCAGCTTAAAAAACAAAACAGAAGGGTGAGTATAGTCCTTTTTCAGACAGGAATTATTAATTTCATAGCTCTGGAGATAAGGTCAAGATATCAACAAAAGAGAAACCTTTACAGACACCAGAGGAACTTACAACGAGAGGTCCTCGGCTTCCTGCCGCACCACACTCACTCGACTTTTCTTTGGTAAGACCGGAGAGTTCTGATCAGATACTCTCTGGTAAAACAGCATGTAGGCATTCCAGTAGCGCCGGCGCACATCAGGGTAAGGGTTTGCTGGTGGGAGAAAGGCATTTGATTAAGGCTTCTGAAGGCTTAGTATCTTTTTCATCCCTATAGGGAAGTGAAACCGGGTGTGCAAGTAATACACGTTGTGGCGGTATAAAGTCATTTGTCAGAGCGAAACATCAGTCTATGTTAGCGAATAGCAAAAACCCAAATTCTAAAATATTTTTGCAAAAAAGCATATGTATTTTAAAAAATAATTGTCATAACTATGAAACAATTGAATATCGGTGGAAATGTTTTTGGAATTAATTCCTTAAAGTGTTGAAAAGTTTAACTATATCATGCCACACCATGTCCTATGCACAGTCATTTTCACAAGTCTGAAACAAGGCCTGTTTTGTGTTTTTGTGTTTGTTTTTTTTTTTTAAACTATTTTAAACAAGGTGCTATTTTACTTTTGAATCTCCTCTGCTACTAAGTCTACGAAGTGCTGAACAACAGTGAATATGGTTCAATAAATAGGCCATATACAAGTTGTTACGTTCTTCAGTAAACAGAAGGCTTCAGGAAAAAAACTGCTTCAAAAGGGTTATTAGACCAAATAAAGAAGATACAATGGACTGAGCTCTATCTCTCCCGAGAACCAGTATGAAATATAAAGCTACTGTAAATCAATATTTGCTTCTGCTTACATTGATCATAGACTTTAGGTCTATACTCTCCACCAAAGCATTCATATTCCAAGGTTTCATCAGTTAAATCAAATTCTTCAACAACGGTGTCATTAAATTTATACCACTTTCCTTTTCCACATCCTCTGTGATCAAAACAGAATAGAAACACGACATAAACAAAGTTACTTGGTTGTCTAGTAAAAAACAAAGCCACCCTGAATACCCTTGAAATGACAACCTGAAATCACCTTTGTTTTGACAGTAAATAGAAAGCTTAGTTCAATGTCAAAGTTATATTTAAAAAATGAGGTTGACTAGAAATATGAGAAGTGTCATAGGAAGCCCTCAAACTGCAATACCAGGTATGCAAGAACTGCTGAAGCTTTTATAATATGGTGTCCCACATTATTGTCTTCACATTCACAATGTTGGGTGTTAAGAAAGGGAAGAGTGTTTCCGATAGAGCACTGAATGGCTCACTGGACCTTCCCAAAACAACTAATATCTCTAGACCACTCTCGAAGCGTGCCCCCCCCCCCCCCAAATCTTCCTGGCCATTACCTCCTGTCCTTTATAAAGGAGTAGTAGTGCCCTGCATGTGCCTGGCCGCTGTGAACAATCACACCAACGAGCTCATAATTTTCTGTAGGGGCAACTTTCTTCCTCGGGGAGCCTCCGCCTCCTTGATCCGTGTTTCTACCATTGTCACCCACTTCTGAGGATGAGTCCTGGCGAGCCATCCCTGACACGGTGTAAGGTTCCATGTTCAGCATCCAAGGAAACTGTTTGAAGAGATATTCGGGATTAACCAAGAGATTATATTGTGTACAAGCTTTGTGTAATCTTATGAGAACCGTATTGATACTTCCCACATCGGGAACATCAAAGGAAAACGTGGTACTTTAGCTTTTTATTCTTATGACACAGAAGTTAAATGTCTTTACAGAGGACTTTCCTCTTGCTTTCTGAAAGAATCCCAAGAATGCTGCAGACAAGGAAAGCTCTAAGGAATAAGGTTTATTTTCTGTAGCATGATCATGTTGTAAGGGTACCATGTACCCAAAATCCCTGTACCAAAATGTGGGGAAAAGGAGGAGCGAATGCGAAGCACTCCGTGAAGCAGCATGGGGGGGTGCTGCCAAAGAGAAAAGTTGTCTTACCCTTATTTGTTCATCATATTTAATAGAACGTCCGCTCTCCCAATCAAAGCCAAATCTCATCAGGTGAATCACCAACAGGCTAGGTAAGACCTTAATGCATGTGCGCTTCACTGTAGTTCTCTTAAAAAGAAAACACAGAGTATCACCTCTATCTATACACCTCAAGCTTCTGTAGTGTTCTACAGATGCACAATTCCCCAGCCATCTCCAACTGTTGCACAGTATAGCGATGGGATAACTACAACATGTACAGATAATGTACTATTATAGATATTAGAGAGTTTGTGCAGTGGGCTGGTATGTTACAGAACATTTTACCATCCTGCTATAGGCCTAAGTATTCAGTCTACAATACAAGTTACAGGGAACAAGGAATGCTATCGGCATGGATTTAACCTTTTGATTACATCTTCAACGTAGAAAGAGTAAGCAGTATCTAAGTGTGGCTTGTATGACCATGTAATGCTCAAGAAAATATCAAAGCTACAGCTGAATCTTCTTTCACATGCATTAAGAACCAATACCTTTTCTTTGCACTTTTCACAGTAGTATGCATTGCTTCCTTCCAGAACTTCTCCTCTAACAAACTGATCCAATGATATTTCCAGACTTTGACATGAAGTCACACCTAGGTTGAGAGCCATGAAGGCTTCCTCACGCTCATACCTAAATACAAGGAGAAAAACAGTCAAGGTGTTGACAGAGTAGAACGTAGCCAACGTACATTAACAAGACACATAGACATGTTGAGGAAAGAATATTGCATTTGCCCCACGGCCATCAACAGCTGTGATGCTGACGAAGGCATATGTCTCTCCCTTCTTGTGCTATTTTGACCTACATATTTTAATAGTTATGAGAGCAAATAACTTGGTAACTAAAGCAGTAAATTTACCATTACCTGTGAGGACAGTCCTTGCAGATCTTCTGATCAGAGAAGATTCCTTGAAAAGTATTCTTAAATATTTGGTCTCTTCCTATTTTCTGTTGGAGATGTAAAGTTAGACATCAGTTGGATATATTGCAGAGTGGAAGACCATGAAAGCAAGAGGAATTTTAAACTTCTGGATATTATGTAGATTATAAAACAAGCCGAATGGCTCTCTGCCTTATTTTCTGAAGAACAAAGGAGAAAGACAAAAAATGTACCAAGGAGTTGCATATAAACAAAGAAAGAAATGCCTGAAGCTTTTACCTTGAGGTACTCATCCATTTGATCTATAAGACTGGTGAAGAACTCATAAGCATCCTGCTGTTCTCTAACATAAAGTTCCTTATTCCACATCTTGAAAATCTATAAAAATAAGTATATAAAGAAAGGTGGCCCATATACTCGTCACTAAAGAAAGTGATTTTAAAAATAAATTTGCTATTTTTACATTTTTTGACTTTTAAAGTAGGAATTACATGATCTCTAGAAATTCTGCAATGAACAAATGCTGAATAAATGATTGTAGGAAAGCTATATATTCTAAAGCAAAATATAGAATACCTTCCAAAAGTTCTCAGGTACATAATATTGTAGTTTGCTTTCCATCAAATGACCAAAAAGAGATTGAACTTGATAGAAGACATTGTCATCTGGATTGTCTGTATCATCATCAATGGAAAGCAAGGCCTGGAAGGAAGGAAATAACCTTATTAAATTGGTTCTTGGCAAAGTTATTATTGTGAATTGTCATGACACAACTTATAATTTACATGTTTATTGTGTGTATATATTTATGCACATAAATGTACATGCACAGGTTTATTTTTATTTAAACAATTCATTTACAAATGGTGCTAAGATGACGTTGCAGTTCAGGTGACAGTAATTCCAAAAACAGGATTTGACCGGATGTTGAACCAATTACCTCTGGGAGGCCAGGCTGCATATAGAGCTGCTGGAAGACAGCATTCATGTAACAAGTAGCCCCACCATTCTTCAGTCCCACAAATCCTGAAATGGAGCGACTATCCACTGGCGGAAGATACTGGAATGAATGACAAACATCTTTTTGTCCCGGTAACTTATGAAAAGCATGAGACTCCAACAATGTACTATAGCTCTTATAACCACTTTTATATGAGCTGTAAAGAGCAATTTAATGGAAATCCAGGAATATAAATTCTGCAAGATTGCAAGAGCACTATATTTGGTCATCTAGACATTTAACACTTTGCACAAATCTGTTAAAATGGCCTAAAATGTATGTAAATAGAATTGGCGATACTTAGGAAATACTTCTTTCTTATCCAGATAATAACTGACAAAGACTCACTGGAATATTTGCTTCCCTGGAAGATCAAATGTTTTTGCATTTACTCTCATCTCATTTTTGTCATTTTAAATTGAAGATCATGGAAATTTCATGAACGAAGCAGTGAAATAAGATCATACACAGCATTCCAAACCACACTAATACAAACCAAAAACAGCTTCTTGCTTACATCAAACTCCTTGGTAAGTGCAGGGTCACACTGGTGATGCATAGAAAGCAGCTCTTTTGTAATAAGCTGGAGATTGGAGGGCGAGCTATCAGCCAGCATTACTAACACTTCGTAAGCAGCTAATCGGCTGTCTGCTGTACTGCACCTAAAAAGAAAACCACATTTGAGATTTTGTAGATGACTCAATTATTTCTGATTCAAGAAAGCCATAGTACTGACAACAAGCTGTTAATTAATGTTCAAAAGGAACACTTTAGCTGATAAAACACTCCTGAGAGACTGTAAAGTACTATTTTTTTTTCTTTCTTGGGGATGGAGAACAGGGAAGAATCAAATCAAAAGAGCAGCACCAGAAAATGCTCCTTTAAATAACCCTCCCTTACTGACATGGAGACACCCGTTGCTAACATTCAGTAGCAAGAAAAAGTAGGTGCCCTAAAAAGACGGCACAGAATCAGCTGCACATCTGAGGACAAACAGATACTCTATCACTGTATCAATGTTGGAGACATAATGACATATTTACAGAGACAAGATTTGAAAGAGCTAGGCCAGATAACTTGCTACAAGAGATGACCTTAGACCTAAGGTTTTTTCAGTGGATCACCAAACACACTGGCCCTTTCTTCTTAGGGACAAAGAAAAGGCTTTATTTACTTTAAGCCAACAAAAAAGCATGCTTGAGATAACTGCAATGGAGCAACACACTGAGGTGTAGCAAGTCCCACTGAGTTCAGGGGTTGCTAAATGCTCTGCTGGAACCTTCTTTAGGGTTTGTGGAAAGGCAGTGAGGATGTGTCTGGTCCATCTGATCAGTACAATGTAAGAAATGCAGCTGCAACAGCACCAAGCTCCACATGAGCTAATTTACCCATCCTTCAGGTATTGCACAGCAATAAGAGAAGGCAGGTGTGACAGGAAAGAGGAAGCCCACTCTTTTTCCCCCATTTGATTTATTCTGTGCTATTATCAGTTATCTCAAGTGCAAGGAGACTGGCTCAGTGTTAGCTTTTTACAAAACACACTTCTTTTGAAGGGAAAAAGAGCAGAATCTTTCAGATTCTTATTTACAAGGGGCTTGGAAAGTTAATTTCCTGCTTATGCTCCAACTTAGCCAACTTCCCAAGTGATGATGGGTTTGGATTCACAAAACCAGCACTTGGTTGGGCTTACAGTTCAACATTGATCTAACAAAGCACAGACTTTGGAAGTACAGATTTTAGGCCACGCAAAAACATACAAAAATGTTATTTGGACACTTTTGTAGGAAATGTAGAGAACTGGAGAAATGCTCCAATATTGGTATTAAATGCTAGTATCTGTAGCCCCAGTGTGACATTTGCATTCATGAGATTTCAGACAAAACCCAACATAAACAAAAAAACCCCTATTTTTACTTTGGATGAAAGTCTTGCTGACTGATTGCAGCAGTGCCTGCTGGCGAATGGCTATTCAGAATAATCCTGGATGCTCGGAAGAGGAAATCATCCAACAGTGGCTTAATCAAAGATGAGCCTGTAACAGAGTAATCCACATGTACTGTTAAAGACTTATCACTGCACATGTCAGAATGTGTTTCATAACAGCAAAATCACTTGACAGCACCATATCAACAAAAAAAAAAAAAATCCAAATATTTTACCAAAGGTACTGCCAAAATTATTCCTCATAGCTCTGTATCACTTCTACTGATGTATTAAAAAGTCTTCACATGTACTGCCTATTCCTCAAGTCATCTGTTAGCGTTATGCAGAATTCACACCAGTCCAGCCACTTCAGAGTAAAAAGCAATACTTACCAACCATTTCCTTCTCTGCCCCACAAAGTGAGAGGAGAGTCTTGATGAGCCTCAGGTGTCCTGCTAACAGGATGTTATCAGCTTCACTGGTCTCGCACTCAGCTGTGCGGTTGGGTTCAAAATTGTCCAGCCAGGTGATTTCATCTTCTAACATGGCAGCTGGGCTTATCTTTAGCTGCTCCATTTCTGATGCTGCAAGAGAAAAAGAAAACCCAGAAAAAAAAAATCAAGAGCTCTATAAGTGCAGAATATAAATACAAAGAATTTCAAACATTTTGATAATGGTCTGGTTTTGCCAGGCATTAACACACTGGCAGGTCACATTGAGTTTACGGTGGTGCAACCCCTCTGTGAAGGCAATTCTACATCTTGTCTCCAGAAGGAGGACATGGTTGGAAGCCATGATCAGGCTGACATGTGTGCCTGTACATACTTACATGTGAGGTCATCCAATAGCTGACATCTCAGGTCAAAATATTCTGTACACTGGGACAAAAGTCTGAAACAGGTACAAATAGAAGAAGGTTTTAATTTAAAATCAGAAACTTTTTTCTAAGCAGTTGCTTTCAAGGCCTGTGTGCTCTGTCCATCTAATCCAAACCAGCATAGCTATCTAGCTATGCTTCTGCATGCACATGCTGCAGCTTTAAAACAAATTCCTTCCCAACAGTTACTTCTGAATGTTATGAATAACATTTAATCCTGCTTTCTTCCTTCACCTCATAAAAATTTTAGTTAATTATCAGACAATAAACCAAGATGTTTTAACTTCTCAAGTTTCTCCTCTATTCATATTCCTCTTGAAATTGCTGTTTAAAGTTACTGTTATATTCAGCAACCTTTGGCCAGTCAGGGACAAGTTAACAGGATTGACAACTCCAGTCTTTACAGGTGCAATGGGCAACATAAGCAACAAGAAATCAGGTGAAGTCATGGGTTCAGACACCACTGAAAAGGCTGGAACCTTTAGGATTGGTTTCTGAACTGGATCTATGCAACACTATCAAATAAACTCGATGTGACTGTCACATATCCCATCACCTCTGCCTCACACAGTATTCCAGCCAGGTTGTGACTCCCACAACCACATCCTAGAAAGAGCAGGGCCTGTTTAGCAACTACCACCTTCCAAATGAGAAGTCAAATAAGCTGAACTGTAAGAGTTCACAGAGGAAGAAGTGTACCTTGAGAATTCAGCCTTATTTTCCTTCAGTTTACACACTTCCAATACTATCTGGGGCATGACAGAGACATCTACTTTTGCCAGACTAGTAAAGTCCTAATGCCTTGTGCCTCAGAGCTTCCATGGCCCTGCTCATTTAAAAATGTGACAGATTTGCTGTCTCAGTCAACACACATCTGACTTACCTCTGGTTGATTCCTCTCATGATGCTGGTTGGTGACCAAAGAGGCAGTTGGGCACCAAGAACAACACTCAGGAGAAATTGGTTTGGCTTTTGTACATCTGGGTGAGCTGACGTGTCTGTTTGGCTAAGGGTGTACAACTGGTCACAGGCAACACGACGAATCTGAAACAAGTGTCATTGTCAAACACTAACAGTGTTGCAAAAAATATACTTCCGTATTGCTAGAAATCTAACGGAAAAAAACAGACATTGAAAAGACAATAAGCTCTTCACCCCACAGCCAGGGTTTCTCTATTTATGTGGATTTACCAATCCACGTTCATCCCTGAGCTAAAAGATCTGATGCTTTATTAAATACAGATTATAAATTCAGATAATATAGGAGATGCAATTACATGAAGAAAGTGTGACTTGAAAATATCTAGATTTTACAATATTCAGAATAATCAAATCAGAAAGAATTAATTTTAGGAGGATTCTGACATTTGGAAGAATTTTTCAGAAGTTCAGAAGAGTCCAATAAATCTGACCCAAATCTTTTGAGATGAAAGTTACTTAGAAGTTTCCCTAAAGTAGATGTTTTACACAATTTGTCTCACCAAAATGAGAGTATTTTCTTTAGACTAGCTACAGCACAGTCCTGTGCACCTCATGGATTAAACAAGCCTAAAGAATGTAATACTTCAGCATTTTCTATCAACCCATCACTAGATCCTGGAATTACTAACAACTATACAGACATTATTCATTCAAATACAAAGAACTGTGGGAATAGTTGTAATGAACAATTTTATCTTCAGACGATATCGAAGTGGTCAAAGTACGTATTTCAGAAATACAATAAAAAAATCTTCAGAGAAAGACCCTCACCTCAGCACTTGGTGATCCAAGCAGTATGTCAATGATGAAATCGGCAACACAAGGCAAATTGTAAAAAGACCCTAGAACAGAAGAGCACCAGGCTGCCTTTTTAAAAAATAATAATTCAAAGTATGTCACTTACAGTCTTGCATTAAAATACCATAGGACAGAGGACATTCCCCTGTCAACACCGAAAAGCAGTGAGGACTATTTGCACATTCCCCCACCACCAGAGACCGGCACTACCTTATAATCGTGTTTTCCTTCCATCTTCCACCACCACTAATATTTACGCTTCACGTACACAAAGGTTCAAGTACTAAACACTTGCTATGCAAACAGCAGCACTTACAGAACTACACACTTCAAAGCCTGTGCAAATATTTATATATAGGCAGCACGTCAGCTTTCCCAAAACATTTCACTAAGGCATGGAACTACCCGCCTTGTTTCATGCCACCTGTTTTTCAGTCCTCGGAAAAAAACAAACCAAACCCAAACCAAACCACCTGTATTTTTAAATGAAATTTTATGGCTTTAACTTGGGCTGTCTCAGCTTACAAAGCTAGAAATTTCTCAGTATTTTTTGTACTTGTCTGTCTCCAAAAGCCATCCCCCCCTTTACTTGTATTTCAGATGGTGAGTAATCCAATTCTATTTCTTACCTAGTTGCTGACTGCGTAGCTGAAGGCAGGTTACCAGGAGGGACAAGGCTTCTCCAGCAATCAGAGCATCCTTGGTGGACACAGACTGTTGTCGCACACAGATGCCAGCATGCAGCGCGGTTGGCTCTCCTTCGCTTCCTGAACTGCAGTTACTTCCTGCATTAAGAAAGGAACAAGTACTGTAATCCATTAAATTTTTCAGATGTTTTCAGCTTCTGCTCAGTTCTCCACAATTAAAAAAACCCAAACTCCTCCAAATGCCACATGAATGTACAGTATTTTGCTAAGATTTGTGTAATTCAATCATAGAATACCCTGAGTGGGGAAAGGACCCAAGCAGATCATCGAGTGGAACTCCAGTGAATCCAGCTTCAAGCTTCAACAGTGTTCAATTAAGAATAAACAAAACATTTTCTTTAGATTGGTTTAGAGACAGAGTTAACCTACCTGAGCTGCTAAGTCTGTTTCGAATCCCTGCAGGAAATAACGTGTTGCTCTCTTTTATGGGCTGGCTGCTTCCCACGAGGTCCAGGCGTCCTGCAGCAGCAGCCCAAGAGAGGCGCATGAAACAGGCCACCGTGGAAGTGAAATCGTTCACCTCCATTGTCTGCAGGGACAAGAAACACCAGTTACTTCTGCAACATTCAACAGCATCTGTTAGCCACAGGGATAATAGCAACGTATCCTCTGGATCACATCAAACTGACATTTGGATTTGTTTTCCTCTCTCTTTTCTAAGCAGGCTCAAGGATACAAGAGTCTCTTTTTTCCCAATAAGAGATTAATATTGCTCCCTTACTAGGAAGTAGTTTCGCTTTTTAACTCTTCACTAGGGTAGCCTTTTCACCTATCTGGAGTTAGGCATGTGGATTTCAATCATATCAATCCATTTTGGGAGCACTGCCCAAATACTTAACACACCACACTTGTAATATTAACTATCAAGTTTTTTTTTCAACTGGACTCAAACTTCCAAATGGGTTGAATTCTTGTCAGATCTGATCATTTAGTAAATAGCCAGTCTCAGGTTAATTACACTGACATGCCTATAAAGGGGAAATCAGCATTTTCTCAAAGTATGGAAGAGAAAAATTTCCTTTTTCCCCAGAGTACCATCAAGAAAATTTAATTTTCATTGAGCCATTTG
This sequence comes from Patagioenas fasciata, assembly GCF_037038585.1. Lineage (NCBI taxonomy): Eukaryota > Metazoa > Chordata > Aves > Columbiformes > Columbidae > Patagioenas > Patagioenas fasciata. Next base: position 21,280,627 of record NC_092525.1, on the reverse strand, counting down.
AAACAAAAACTTCCCCCAAATTTGTAATTCAAAGAAACATGGACTATAAGCCACAAGTTCAAGTTGGAACCTCCTCCCTTCTATTCACAGAAAATTAACAAGAATAAGACCTTAGAGTTAAGTGTGATGGAAAATAAACCACAAGATTTCTGGGTACATCTATTTCTGGTAAGCATTTTTGTGGTACTGCTTCCCTCTGTACTGCCAAAATAATTTCTGAGACTATGCTAAAATTCAGATAAGGATCAGGAAGAGAGGCTGATGGTCAGGATTTTCAGAGGCTTTTAAAACAGAACCTGGGCAAGAACCTGTATAAAAGGCAGACTTTTGATTAAAAATCCAGGAGTTACACAGCTGTCACTGGAGACAACACTGCTACATTACCATAAATCAAAGATTTCCTTACTTGTATGGCAACTCTTGCTGCTGGGATGATTTCTTCTACCCGAATGGAGGATCTATCAGACACGGAGAGCTGGCGGTAGGATGACTTCTCAGGTGTTCCACAAATAGACATCTGTCTACTTGCTTGTCGGCTGATGTTACGGAAGGGGCGCGAGGACAACGCTTCTACCCCATCTTTAACAAAATCTTCATCCAGTAAGGTAGGCATTGTCTGGCCAACAAGTAAGAACCTACATTCAGAGAGCAAAACCATCAGGATTATTTTTGAATGTTTACAGCAAGTGAATGAAACAGATCTCAAACTACTGATTAATTTTAAATATGACAAGCCACACTCTAAAAGCCAAAAACGGAGCACTTTCGCTAATGAAAGGCAATTACATACCTTGCAAGTTGCAGGCAGATGGAATAGACTCCCTGTCTTGTTTCATAGTCTACCTCTGATGGGATGGAATCTCTCTGCATCACATTCACCACCAAACTTAAAAACAAATCAATACGAAAGACTCTGTTTGAAAATGTTTTGCAATAGGAGAGTGCTGAAATTAATTTATCTCTATCCTTCCCCCTTCCTATTCAGTCAGTTGATTGCCAGTTAAAACTGCCAAACTTGAGTCTTTGAAGACTTAAATCCCCATTTTCCCCTCCTACATCTACAGATAGAGGCTTCCTCTTGGAAAATGCTTCAGGACCTATGGGGCAGGGAGGGTGGTGGACAGAATTACTAAGAGCAACGTATACTCTATAAATCTGAAAATCACAAGCAGTATTATCAGGTCTTCCAAACCACTCACACAGTGTCTCAACTTTATCTGAAGTGTCTGAATTTTGAAGACTATAAAATTTAATTTGGTTCCCACTACATTAGGTTTTGACTGCTTTAAATGTCCACTGGTATCTCTGCAGGACACAGCATGGTATACACACTCACAAATTTGAACTGAAACACTTAAACGCTAACTATCCAAACACCAAATACCTTAATAAAAGCTACACTTCACAAGCTTATCTGCACCTAAATTTATTTTGAGGTTTAACAACATGTACTCTGTTGCATTTCTATGGTAGCTGTAGTAGCTTTTCAGACATTGGATAATGAAAAAACAGCTTTGGGTGGATTTTTTTTTTTCTCTGAAAAAGATGCCGACAGGTGTACGAGAGTGCTACAGTGTGGAAATCAGAAACCACACAGAACTGTTAACTAATTGTTATAAATTGAGTCAAGATTTTGAAATCTAACCTCAAACCTCCTGCTCTGAGGAAGTTTTCACAGAAAGACTTGGCACAGTTTCTTGCCATTTCATCATCTGCAGTTGGCATCAGCTTGGAGCTCAGTACCTAAAACAAATGAATAAATAAGCACCAGTATTTTTTATCTGCTGAAGGTTAAAGTATATCAGAAAAAAAATCCACTACAAATGAAGTAATTAACAATTCACTCATGAAATGATGCCTTCAGGTTCAGCTGGTGCTCCTTAAGAGCCCAAATTCTTCTCCTTTCTAGATTTTCAGTTGACAGTATCCCCTAAAACACCCTACAGACGGCTTATGTATTGATTCATGCCTTCTGAAACATAACCATGTTGTTATTATTTTTTGTTATAAGATGGTCTAGGTAATTTTACATGCCTTATGAACATCACCAGTGTGTCACTCCTCCTGTTTTAAGTCAACACAAAACTTCACAGAATGCAATCATGCTCAGAAACATGGCCATAAGGAAGTCTGTGGTCTCTGTGGGTCAGATGTCATGTACATTTATAACCAATTTTATTTCATCTTACACAAAGAAAAAACACCCAAACAAAAAAGAACCCAGCCCCTCCCAAAAGCCCAGAAAACCACCAGAAGTTATCTGTTTTCTTGAAAAGTGTCTTTGGCATGTGCAGTCAACAATGCCGCATGTGGGAAAACAAAATACATCTTTTTCAGGTTCACAGGTAAGAAGACTGGTTTACACAGTTCCAGGCATGAAATCTTCTCACGACACTGCATGATACAACCCTGAACATCTGCAACATTTAATTTTCATCTCTTTCATACACTCTGCAGACTGTTTCCTATTTTTTTCAACAGATTACCAGTTGAGGGGATTAAAAAAAGCACATCATCCTTTTCCTGACAGAAATCATCTTCCAATCGGCTTGACTGGACTTGAGGAACAAGTCTGCTCATGTAATCTATACATCTAATCCAATTTACTGCTTCTCATTCCTTGCCAGAAAAGCAAACAATTTATTACTTGCTTTTATTATTTTTTCTGGCACAGAAGCAGCAGATAACTGCCTCGTTATACTGTAATAGAACCTGCCAGTGCGACAAGATCCCCTTGCTGTGATATGCTGAGCCATTTGCTCTTAGTTGTAGAACTTGTCAACATATTTCAAAGGCATCATCAAATATCTTTCATTCCAGCTGTACAGAAAATAGGGAATCCGAATGCTGCAGTGATGACAGCGCAGGAAGACGAAGAGTGAACATTAGACTGCAGAAACTCAAAGGAAAAAAACTACAAGAAAACTCCTACAGTAATCTTGGCACACACCGGGAACAAAAGAGAATAACATTGAGCACTGTTTTTGAAGCTGCTGGCAACCAGTCCTCCCAACTCCAAGTTGTTCAAACCATATTTGTAATGCGTCCTTACAAACAGTGGTGTCTGTGAGTAGAACCAGAAACTGCCCAGGTTCCTACAGTGTGCAGGTTACTGTGTCCTAAAAATGACACCAGTTGAACTCTCACACTCTTTAGAATCCATGCACTGAACACTTGGAAATAACCTCTTTACAGGGTCCAATCCAGTGTTTTGGCTAAAGAACTTACTAAGGAGAACATTTAGGGGTAAAAAAACAAATTGCATGTGTTCCACTCACTTCACATGCACAGCTAAAACAGGCCAGAAGCTCCTGGGTAAAAGCCCTGCACATCTGGATAGTGAAAATTCTTCACAGTTGAAAGCTTCTCAAAAATATTTATCCTTAGCCTCTACAGACAAAATATAGTACTTACATAGAAGTTAGCATTGTTTTTTCTTCAAATTGAACTGAGCAAAATCAAACTGAAAAACAGTTCCCATTAATTTTTAAAAGAGACAACCTTTTTTTTATATAGACACTAAAAATCACATACTTGGAGTTTCTAGAGATTCAAGCAGGAATTTTACCTAAACGGTTAAGGACTTCGATATTTCTTCGCTCCTCTCCACTTACTCCTTTCACCTTGAAAACCACAAAAAGGAGGACCTGGCTTCACAGTAAAGCCTCTAAAGGGGAACTTTTTACCCCTTTTACTTTGTGAAAAATTTTTCACAAACATAAAAGCAGACTATGACATGACATTTGCATTCTGTATGATGACCCTGTCATGATGGACTCCTGCTCAAGAAACTTAGAACTACTTAAACCTTAGTGCTCAGAAACAAGTAGAAAGAAGGTAAATTGTTTTCTTACCTCTAAATTGTAAAGCACTCTGAAGGTGGACATGCCTGGAGCAAAAGATCTGAAAAGACTTTCTAATATTGAGCTAGCACTGGGTTGATGCTGGTGTTTTGAAGACAAGGATGGTGATTTTGAAGACTGAGAGCTTGATTCTGATAGCAGTGTTTTCTAGGAGGAATAAGCCACAGAAGAAATATTTTGAGACTACTGCATTTTGTTGTAATTGACAATAGTTTTTCTGTAATCCCTGTAATAACCTTCCTGACTCTAGCTGCTTGGAAGTAAGTCAATAACCCTTAACACAAGCACTGTTTTGCATTGGAGTTTCAAACCCTTCACAGGTTATAATCTGACAGGAAATTCAAGAAACCTGGTAGCAAAACCCTTTTTGTTAAACTCACCAAGATTATTGTTTAATCCTCACCTTCCTTCCCAGCGAATCAAGCTGATCAAGAGCCTCCTGAATAGCTGGGTCAGTGGGAATCAAGAGCAGAAGTTTCCTCACTCGCAGCGTTATCCTGAAAAGTTATCAGAAGTTACTTGCGCAAACAGAGCTCAGCCACATTGTGGCCTGGTGGATGCCTGCACACTGCGAAATAAGTAGCTATTAAAACTTTGCAGCATGAGCATATTTTCAACATTTAATAACCATTTAGTTTGCTTACCTTGGCTCCTCTAGGTTGGCAAGCTGGTAAAGCATATCAAACACATTACAGACGAGAGCCATGACTACTCCAGGGAGGGATTTCTCCTGAGAATTAAGCAGAAATACAAAGGCCTTTTTCTCTCCTCTCTGTTGCAAGTAATTTAAAAAGAGTTCTTTACTGAAGCAACTGATCCAGATGCCAACCTGGCCTGTAGAAATCCCAGTTACTTTCTAGACTGCAACAATATTCGGATTTTTACATTAGCCCATTTCCCTTATAACAATGAAATTTTGAAGTCAACTGTTAAGTTAGGGTTGACATTCAAAGCAGGCCAGGAGTGGTCTGAATACACTAGTTTATGCTTCCTAGTTTATTTTCATACTGCAGCTTCATCAATAGTGGAAATCTGGAAAACTCTCCCCCAACAAATATACAACCTAAAAATTAAAACATATGTGTCTTGTTTGTTTAAAAGACCCTGTAGAGATTAATAAAAACCAAGCAGGCTACAATAGGTGACAGAATACAGATTACAAAATCCAATCTGCATGCATAAGGCAGTTGCGTATTTAAATGTTTTGTTTCGATTGCAGTTTGAAAGCAAAACCAGACTAAAGACTGGATGCTCAAGCTGACATGAATAGCTCCTGTCTCACTGTACCGAACCTCTTCCACCTCAGCTCTGTCTCCTTCAACTATCCACCCCGCAAGAAAAATCTGTGTAGGTTATTACGCTGTACCTGTTCCATTGCATAGGATGAACTGAATACACTGCCACTGTTGGTGGAACTGCTTGAGGAATCTGCAGAGCTCCCTGATGGAGTCCCACTTCCTGATGTCTTTACTGTAAGGACTTGTTCATCAGAGAAGCCCAGTTGGTGGAGTAGTTTCTGATCTTTGTTTACAGTTAGCTGCAAGAAAACATTTTTACCATGTAGTCCTGGAAAAGAGACTCAATTTCATAAAGAATGAGAATTCGTCATAGTTAACATACCAGGCTGTCATTGGCAAATATCTGTATATTATCCACAGGCGAACTTAACATCTTTGCTATCTTCCACCTGACGCTCCCCACAGTTTCATTGCTATGAGCCTGTAAAATCAAACAACCCTTGCTCAGTAAGCCTGCTCAAGCAGTAAATTCCAAGAGAAAAAAAGGAAAGTCTTCCACTAAAGTCTTCCTGCTCCTCTGCAGAGTTTTCAAATTGACCTGAGTCCTTCAAACCAGCTTACTCTGTTCTGCTCAGGCTTCAAAAAACATACACGACCTGTGCACACGTACCTCTATGGTGAAGGTATCTTTGGTAGACTCGTACGTAACATTAAGTGTTAAAAGATGTCCATGGAAAGAGGCACCATGAGGTAGAATAGTTCGGGGAACAGAGTAAAGGTCCTACAGGAAGAAAAAGATAATAAATACTACCCCTGAAAACAAGATAATTCTATGATGGTATGTAACAAAGTCACTAGAGTTGCATTGGTTTAAATAACTTTTACTGTTTTTAATAGTATCAGAAGTTGTGTTCTTACCCTTGCCTAGTAAGAAATTACATCTCTTACCTCTATTGTTATCACATAACGCTCTGCCAACAGCAGCAGTCTCTCAATTATTACAAGTTTAGTTGACCTAGAGGTAAACATTGAAAACAAGAACAGATTGTCTTAGAGATTAATTTTCAACGTCCATGGGTGACTACCACAAATTATCTGTTTTCAAATATAATTCCTTAAAATTTGAGTTAATTCAGTTGAAATTAACTAGGAAAACAGGCTTGTGTTACACTGCTTGAGAGTCAGCCAACTTCAGAAGCAGCTTCATGTTTCTAAAGGTCCCACCCTGAGCTTGTATATTTAAGCTACACACATTTAGGTGTGTATGTTAAGCTAAAAGATGAAAAGTCGTCCTCTCCAATTAAAAAAGAACCAAAATCAAACCCTGCTACCCCAAAAATACAGACTAACAGGCAGGTAATAGACTATGGTTGTGTTTGTTTGTTTTGGTTTGTTTTTTTTTTTTTGGTTGGTTGGTTTTGGTTTTCAGGAGGCCAGAAGAGGGGGAATATTTCTTGTGGATTTTTTTTTTTTAGGCACAGGTTTTTCAAAATCTCTTTGGAACTCAATTTGCATTGTGGTTGGAATATTGAGAAACCACCAGAATATACAAACTACCAATACTGAGAATTTTAATGAGCACTCAAAGTCATGTGGTAAGCAGCTGGGAGGAAATTTCTGCTGTCATATTTAATCCTTTAAAGGCAGGCCTACCTGTAAGGAGACTGAACTGATGTTGCTACCGTAGGCATAGCAGTTGCTGTGAGCATTTTTGTAGCTCTTGTAACAGCGTGTGTTAATGTCGGACCACCGAGTGCAGAGCTGGCTGCCTAGAATACAAAGCAGAGTATGAGTGTTGCTTGACATGGACATTTAAGTATGTCCTGGAGAGCCACTAAGACAAGAAATATTTGTGGAAATAATATTTTTTTCTTTAAATAGAATTGTCATAGTCAATTATTCTAATTCTAAGATACAAAGCTGTAAAAAGAACGATTAAAATTTGTCCTATACCTCTAATCGTGTGTAGCAATCAGCAATGAATTTCTTGTGCAGAGATACTGAATCCTAAAGGTAAAAATGTACAAACAAATTAGAACTTAAACCAAAATCAAGGGAATTACTCATAAATTGACAGAAACCAACAAATTACACATTTTAACATGCATAGTATCAAGGCTCTATGAATGTCAAAGCAGTTTGATGTACAAATATGTGCCTACCTTTTTCAATCTAGGAGTTAGATTAATATAGCTGTAATTTATTATCAATTGAATAGCTTCATTAGCAATTTCTTCATCAGGTGACTCCATTGCAATCTTCCAAATGAAATCCATTCCTATTAATTCCAGTTTTTCTACACTCTACACAAGAATGAACAACAGTAAAACATGATTGGATTTCTTACACAACAGTGAGTTGAACCACAGGAACAAACCAATCTTCCATCTGCTGGAAAAACATCTTTTGACTGAATCTTAAACATATTTTTTTCCAACACACTGCCAAGTTTTGGCACCATGCAAAGTGAAATCGATAGCTGTGGATTTGTATATTTATACTAGAAAAAGATAATTTGTTTATAGGTGGATAAACAAGTTCCAAAGAACACTCTCAGTCAAGCCAACTTGAAAAACTAAAAACTTAAAAAGCACAAAAAAATTTAATTGGGAATGGAATTTGTTTCACAAAGGTCAGTATGGTAACTAACCACATAATAAACCATCACAAAACCTACTATGATACTTGGCAAATAATTAAGCATTTGAAGTTAGTTGACTCTCTTGTGATAAAGATCTAAAATGCCTACAGAACACTAATTAACATATAATCAATAATTTAACAGAAACATTGCAGGATCGTAGAGTTAAAAATTATTGTAGGTCAGAATTTGAGTATGATTAGCCTAAACCTCTTTTAAAGAAAAGTTCTTTTTTTTTTTTTTTTAAAGGAAAGTTCTTTTTTTTTTTTTTTTAAAGGACTATTTCTCTGCTAGGGAAAAGCAAAAAATGCACACTAGAATCCATGATTATTAATAAAAAAAAATGAATTCACTCATTCCCCCTGCAAAATTTTAGAAGCTACATACCAGCTTCCAGCTACCGATTGCTGAATTTTTACTGTCATAATTCTGGAATTTTAGCTTCAGAATTTAACAATGTTAATGCTAGAAGGACGATCTGCATATTAATACAAACAGGATCACATCAAACAGCTGCTAAAGAATCCTTGTATCATCTCCTCCCATCCCCAAGATGCCACAGGTATTATATAAGAACAAACTTGCTGGAACACTCACCAACTGAGTTCCTTGCCTCTTCAGTCGATGGTCACACAGGTTCACATTTTCAAAGAAAGTCTTAAATAAAATAAAACCTGAAAGTGAAAAAAGGTGCAAGTTTTTTATTCAGGTCAGGCTAAGTTTCTATGCTTTTTGGAAAAAATGAAGATATCAAATACAGGAGATGACCTTTTCCCTTCTACAACTATTAAAACTGAAAATGACAGAAAAAGACCCCTTTGTTATACTGATTTACAAAAATGTTTGGATATTTAATTTGAAGGCCTGAGAAGCAAACTTCTGGTATATATTTCAAACTCAAATTTGTTGACCCAAGTCATCTTCTTACCATTCATAGTAATTTCATATGACTCCAGTTTAAGAATTTTCTCTTTGAAAAGCTGTTGCTGTACATCGCTCTCTAGATCATGCTGTCCTTTTGTAAACCACTCAAAGCACATCTGTGAACGAAAGGTACATGTATTTTTACCCCTTTGTTAATGCAAGTATTTTCATTTTAGACAACACTAGTGAACTATGTCAGATACTACAGTAATTCATCTTACTGAAGTCTTATCTACAGCAAGAGGTTCAAAATCTAATCTCCTAGTAACCTCAGGTATGATACAGGTTGTATTACAGCATTAAGGTATGTCATCTTCACAGTCATCTTTCACCCAAATAATGCTGAATGTCTCTTTTATGTTTCTGCAAACTCACACATACCCCTTTTCAAACCAGCATCCATAAGCCTGCAACTTATCTCCTGGCCAAAGTCCATCCTTCCATCAAATTTAATGTTAAAAGAGCATCCTACTCAAATGTGAACATGTGAGAGTTGCTCCATTAGCTTACACAAAACCTATAAACGCGTTATTAGTTTCTGTTTGCTACTTACGTTTCACACATTTCAACAAATACACATACTCTTAATGATCCATTAGGAATCACTCTGCAATCACAGACACCAACTTTTCAAGTTTTTCTTACCTCCCGATCTAACTCACAAACATCCTGGCCAGTTACAAGGCACTCCCAGATCTCCCTGGCACGATTCCAGCCCAAATAAAGGGTGGCTTCTTGCAGAAAAAATGCCAAAAATTTTAGATGTGCCTCCAAATACTAAGAAAGAGGAAACAAAGACTCAAGCTTTAGACTTTTCTTTCTGAAACAAGAACTCTAAGCATTGTTTTTATTCTTTGCAAACTTAGTTGTCAAATAACAGTACAGTCTGGGAAACAGAAGTAGTTTCTGCAGTGAGATTTAGTTCTATTTTGCACAATTTAAACATTATTTCTTTTTGATTACCTTTCTAAAAAGGAACATTGAAGTCTCCTTGGATTTGCTATTACTCCTCTGATATGGAAATTACTTTACACTAGTTACTAAGTCACAACTAGTGTGGAAAAAATAACTATAAAAAACTTAGGAACAAACCATTACAAGCTACCTGTGTGCATAGCTTCCATGCTCTAACTAGCAAATACAGTTCAGGTTTCAAGAACGTCACACCAAATTCAAAGGTACAGTCTCTACAAGGGTGGAGAAGCTGGAAGTTGCACAAACTGGAGACAGGAGATCCTGGGGTGGGAAGATCTAGCTCTTGACTAACTAAAGACTTTGCTAAGAAACTTGTAGATTGTGATGTTTGCCCACCCTTGCTCTAGAATATAATGTAATAACAAGGCTAAAACAAGTCCTAATAGAGAAGCGTCAGAACTATAAATAAAAACTAGTGTAATTATTCACCAAAGAGAACATACACACCAGTGAATTCCAAGAACGAAACTTCATCTAATCTTAGGCAAGTTGTTCACTGATACACTACATCATGTTTTCAAAAACCTAAGGCAGTAATAAATTCAGGGTTCGGTACCTCTCGGTAAGTGTATCGGCCATCCACTAATGTTGCTCCAATAAGCCCTCCTGGACCTGCCACAGATGCAGCCAAACGGTGACATGATATTAAGCTTCCTGTCACCAACTTCACTATTTCAAAGTTTTTCTTTAAATCTTGAATAATGCTCTTGGTAAAAAAAAAAAAAAGAGAGAGAAAAGAGGTTTTTAAGAAAATACACAAACAGGCACGTGCACGCAGCAGTCTGCTCTCCTACAGACATGTCTCCTACGGGAAGCAGTAATGTCGCCCCCTCCCCAGGCAGCTGTAGCCCTTCCAAGCATCCAAAGCCCACTGATGTTAGTGTTTTCAGCATGTGCTGAAACACACGTGTTGCAGATTGCAAACAACGTCCCACACCTCTACCCAGCCACTGCGCAACACATGTGACTTGCTGGCACTTTAGTCTGTTTTCCAAGAGTCAATGTCAATTCAATTACAAAGCAGCTGGTCTAAACACCACCCATTGTTCAATTCTGCCTGTTAATTATTCTACAGAAAGCTGAGAATAAAATAAATTAGTCCTGACACAGCAAACAGATTTATACACAAATTTACGTGCACGCACACGGATGGCACACACCACAGCATCTCTACTTGAACAGTTTGTTTATGCCACACCACTATACTGTACTCGTCATAGTGTTTTTCAGTATTTTCTTCTTTCCCCCTCGCTTCTAAATTCAAATTTCCATGTTCTATAGAAGCAGAATCACACAGACATAACAAGGGCTTCAAAAATAATCTCAGCATATTTTCTTACCTTGTCTTGTTTTTGGTAAGTTTGCTTAATAAATGACCGTGTGATTTCATGAAGCTGACGTAACGCCGGCACCACCCACACAAATTGAGGATTATTGTGCTGGGATGACTAGTAGTAGGAAAGGTAAAAACAATTACACACGTGTTTATGCTTGACAACAGAATAACTTTCCTCTTAGACTCCTAGAAGCCTAATGATTCCTATTAGTGCCACTGTTTCAAAACAACAGCTACTGTCTCCAAAGGCTTTAGTTACTTGGTCCTGGTCCCCTTCCAAACACACTCTAGGTGCCCTTCTTCACTTTCTGCAACAAGTCCTTTGACAGACACAAACACCATTTTGCTCTCCTCATTATTAAGCTCAAAGTACCACATCCTGCCTAGAGAACATGCAGATTAAGCAGACAGAGAACTCAGCTGAACCAGGGAGAGATAACCACCACCTTCCTCAATTATGGGGGATGAAGCAGGCCTGTTAGGGCATAAAGGGGCAAATCCAGTCAAATGATATTAATTATTGCTAAAGCAGGAATACTAGAAGAAAGAACCTGAAATATTACTGAGTGTTAAGAGACGAGATGAAATTTCTGATTGGTGCTGCAAAGAGCCCCCTGATAGGAAGCAAAGGATACTTCAGCTGCATTTTGGAAGAGATCCTGCAAAGAACGACCCTCCTACCTCATTGTTAGAACTGCTCATCACTTTTCTGGGAGGCTTCATTTTCTGTAAAGTTCGACCACACAAACCAGTACTGAGGGTGCTTGTTCAGAGAAATGATGTCTGGTTTAAACACTGATCACAACCAGTGCCACCTACTCTTGGAGAGGTTAAAGTCACCTGCCCATAACAGAGAGTTCCCTACTGAAGACTCACATACTTTGAAAATGCTTCCTTAATATTACATTCCCTCCCAGTTTATGTCTTCATTTCCCCTAATGAAGGGAAATAAGAAAATGATGTATTTTTAAACATCTGCTGCATGGTTACCCCAATCCCTTCCAACCTATTACAACTTTCCTTTAGCGTTCCCCACTGCAGCACCTCTGTTAAGGCCCTTGCCAGAATGTAATTAAAATGAACACAAGGACAGGAAAGGTCAAGAGAAGATCCAAAAGAAAAGACTGCAAGTTTTACAAGATTGAGAACTCCAAGTTTGAAACACGTATTCATCAACACACACACAAAAAAGAGTGTGATCAATATCAAGAAGCAACATACTATGGCTCCTAAACAATTAAAATCCTCTACAAATGCTGCAACACAGATAAAACTTAATTTACCATGAGATAAATTAACGAAAAAAGTACAAGTCTTTTTCTTTATGTACAGGTACACTTCAGACTGAAAAAAAAGAAGACAGGAGCATTCCAGCTGACCTCAAGAAAAACTACCTGCTATGTGGACAGTGCAGGATAGAGTGTGTGCAGTCTCATAAGCCATGCACATCTCTGCTGCTGCCAGGAAACAGCGGAGCATAGGCAGCGGCAGGAGTGGCCTCTTTATGTTAGATGAAAAGAGTTGAAGTACTTTATTAAAATACAAAACTACTATGATTTAAATATCAATTTGCATTTTCAGATTTAATGGCCATGCCAGAACACATGCTCAACTCAAAGAAAACTACTCTAGGCTTTCACATGAAAGGGACAGTTAAAATACTGACATACCTTTATAGTGGTTCCATTTGCAAATTCTAACCTTGGGCCCATCCTGGTAGTTTCCCATAAACTGATCACTCCTTGTGCTGAAAATTTGCTTAAAACAAAGGCAAGAGACTTACTATGAGTCTCATGGTCAACAAAGTGGCTCACACAAAGCCTACCCCTCTCGTGGACTCCCCAAGGTAAGAACTTACAGATGGGACACACAATTTGTGCATCTTGAAAGAAAGGGCAACATCAAGGCTAGCTAACATTTCATTTTGGAAAAGATAAAATATTAAACCAACCCTCTTAATATCCTCTATGCATTTGATGATGTAGCTTCTTTTGATTGCCTCTTTCACCGCATAGGCATCACTGAGGATTGTCAGATGTTCCTCCAAGGCCTGCTGAATAAGACTACAAGGTAACGTTGGAAGATGAGCCAGCTCCCAAAGCACCTCCAGAACCTAGAAGAAGAAGTGCAAGATTAGACAGGACCTAGTGAATATAGAGACTAGCAGCCCTAGGTTTAATTAAAAAAAAGATTTTATTTCACATTCACTTGCCTTTCCAGTGGTCGTCTCCACCCGCGCTTCTCGACCAATGCGCCCTATGAGGCTCAACAGCTTCTGCCGCACTCTATCGCTCTCTGTCTCCCAGCTCTGGGTGGCAAAGAAATAACATTTGCTACTACAGCAGCAAACACTGACAGTCTGTTTGGTCTCAAATGTACACAAAAATACAATTTACAACTGTTTTACTGCAGGAAAATCAAAATACAGACAAGTATGTTTCCACCATGAATATTTCCTTATTCTTGTTACTGGGAGTTATAGTTACTAATTTGTGCAACTCTTTTTCAAATATAAACTGGAAGAGATTAAACATTATAATAAAAATCTCACTTTTTAAGTACCTTAGCACTGCCTATACAATGCACTTAAAATCTAAGTCAAGGAGCAGAACAGGCTTCTGGGTTTAAAAAAAAAAAAATCAGCATAAGAAGTGTTATTTTATAGCCAATTCTATATTTTTATGTAGAAAATATAAATGTACTGGAGGAATCGTCCTTTTGGTATGTTGGATGCATGAGTATATCTTATCAATTTAATTCCTAAGGAATGTAAATTCATGTGAAAACTTACCTTTTGGATTAGGACAAATAAATGATTGAGCTGATCAGAGTTAAACTTCACGGCGGCTGCAGCAATAATGGTATGTATGTTTTCAATCACAGTGGACGATTGTCCTGACTGAAAAGAGGAAGGCAAACATATGAAGGTAGGTCTTTATCCCAAATGTGACAAAGAAAAATCTTCCTGTAAGCCTTATCCTACTATTCATATTGAGAAAGAATAACAGCTTTTGACGTGTTAGAAACACAAGGTAGAATAATTGTCTCTGCTCCTTGTTTCGCTGGCAGAGAGGTCTCAGGAAGCAATTCCAAAGCAGGAAAGAACACGTTAGTCTGCCGTTATTACAGCAGCTTCACGATGCTGTGATGGCACATACCGCTGCGAGGTGCGGTGCCAGCAACACAGACATCACTCTTCTCATTGCCTGGTTAAGTTCACATGTGGGGTGCTCCATTCCCAATGCTCTTTAGGGCTTTACTCAAAAGTGAGCAATGAAAACATCTCCTCCCACACTGATGGCAGCACCATGGTAACAACAGCCAGAAGGGGGAGGAAGTATTGCTTTTTATTAAAAAATACAAGTGAGCGAGCTAGAATCATACTTCAGCTCTACTACGCATGTAAGACTTGCTACCGTGCCCGCACATCCTGTGGATCAGACAGCGTCCCATGAGTTTAGTCTAAAACGCCAACATTTGGACAGAGAAGAAAACCATTTCCTGCAGCAGTAGATTATGTTTCTGGTCAAATTTTCCACATGTCATTTGCATTAAGCAGTCAAACCACCTTTCCTACACAGTCATAAGTTGAATATACACAAAGTGAACGTAAAGATGACTTGTCAGTCAATTGGATGTATGTACAGGAATTTAAATGGGAATTCATACCATCTGAGCCCACTCTCTTTCAAGTCATAAGGTGAGCTGCATCCCAATTTATACCTCCAGCCATGAAAATTAATATCCTTAGGCATGGTCTCTCGTCTAGACAAACACTCTACCATGTATTTCAGGCTGACAACTTCTTACTCCAAGTCAAATATTTTTGCTCCCCCTTAACACTTGTTGCAAATAACTGAACTTCATAATAAAATTTAACAGCTATGTTACAAGAAATTGTCAGAACACTTGATTTTAAATGGTAAAGGAAAAAGCAGAATAAAGCCTTTGCATTAATTATGCTGTTAAAGTCTCAACACCTCCACTTCACTATAAAGAGACACTTATAAGAGAAACCAAAAAATTCTACCACTAGAATGTCTGCTTTTGTAAGACAGTCTAAAAGCACCTGGTTGCTTACCTGAATCCTCCAAATTTTAGTGAGCTCATCTAAAGATAATTTACTGCCCAGCAGTTCAATAATTCCCTTTATACGATCACAGTATTGTGCTTGGTCTATATTACCTATGAAATAAAGAAAGGCAACTAAATTAATATATTTAAAACACCAGTAGATACATTAAAAACA
Source organism: Patagioenas fasciata (assembly GCF_037038585.1). Taxonomy (NCBI): domain Eukaryota; kingdom Metazoa; phylum Chordata; class Aves; order Columbiformes; family Columbidae; genus Patagioenas; species Patagioenas fasciata. Next base: position 21,265,401 of record NC_092525.1, on the reverse strand, counting down.
TAAGAATAAACAAGTTCTTTTAAAAGGGAGAAGAACAAAGTCATCTTCATTTGAAAATTCTTTACTGTTACAAACAAATCTATCAGTTCAAAGAGAAAGAAAAGGGTCCTTCCAATTTTATTTTATACATCTGATAGCACTTCACACTTACAGGGCCTTACTACTTGGAAAAAAACCCAAAACCTCTTTTCTAGGGGCTAACAATATACAAAGATAAACAGAGTAAAACCCCAGGTACAGCAGAAGACATCTGCAGAGATGTGAAATACAGGAATAGACAATAACAGCAGAATTTGCTCGGTTTTCCTTAAGCAATTTTGAAGATGATAAAAACCTTGAACTCCTTTACTGATAGTGTTCCATTAAAATGTAATGAAAGGGACAGACCAAATTTTTAAGACATTCAAAGAACATGGCAAAGTCTTTGTGAAAGTGCTTACCTTCTAGAGCAATTGACAGAACAGAATTTTCTACTAGCCAGTTCAGTAATCTGTCTGTATCTATTGCATTCTTCACTGATTTGGATACAGTGCTGTCTTCTATTAATTTTGTTACCTAGAAATTGCAAAATGTGAGATTCTAAAAATGATTCCCACATGCATTACACATGTACACAATGAAATCTATTCAAAAGGCTTACTGGGAAGTTTCAGTGCAAATCCTGAAATATTTTGAACACCAGTGCTTGGGTTTTTTTATTTGGTTGGTGTTTGGTGGTGGTTGTTTTTGTTTGGGGCTGGTTTGTTTGTTTTGGGGTGGTTGGGTGTTTGTTTTTAATAAACTGTCTGAAAGCAAATTTCTAACCAGAAACACCTCCTCGCCACCAGTCTCTGATGCAGTGGATTCTTATTTCTGATGTGACACAGAAAAGTTGGCCTCTGTGCCAGGAATATTTCTACACATATACCAGAAGTAGGTTATCTCAGGCTTCTGCTTGTTACACTGAAATCAGTGTCCTATTTTTTATCCAATACAGAACTGATACAGGCTCCTCACTCTAGGGAGAAAAGAGTACATTTCTGTTAACGCCTCCAAAAGCTGTATTTTTATCACTTCACCAAGGATACATGGCACTTATGATTAAGAACCAAACAGCAACGGGGTTTAAAAGCTCAATTTTCCCATAAATAAAGCAGCAAAATCCTCAAAAGACAGACTCTAAACCCCCTTACAATGTCTGCATACTAAAAAATGCCTTTTTGGGGACACTTGAATTGTATGAGTTCTGGGAGAAAGAGATGAATGAAAAAAGCACAACTCCCACGAAAAATAAACTGCTTTCTTCTTCTACTTAATTATAAGATTCTAGCACAAACAGCCTTGGTCCATAAACTCCAGCTTGTAGGTGCTACTATAGTGTCCATGTACAATCACAACAAAAAAATACAGTCATGTAATGATCTGATCTAACTGAACTAAGATACCAATCTAGGATTAAGTCACTTCCCCCCCACCCCATGCTTTCCTCTGTTGAGAGGAAAAGACAAAAGGGATATCCCGTAGGATGCTCTGAATTATCAGAGCTATCTCAAAGTGAATATCTAATGAATAGCAGAGACCATCACTCATAAATCAATCTGAAACTGCAGTTCTTAGAAAAGGTTCAAACTATGGTTAGTTGTTTTTTAAGTGAGAGGCCACAGTCCTTGCAGTGACTACTAATATTACAAACGACACTTGTCATATTAACTTGTTTTGGTATTTATCACAAACTAAGCTTTTGCTATGGCAATGTAATTTGTCAGGAAATATTGCACCATCTCTTTTTTAAGGTTGCGGTTTCAATGAGTGACTAGCCACCCATCCCACCTACACACATGCACATGTACACACACAAAGAGCAAACCTACTTCTTTGAGGGAATTCATTTTTGCACTGAAGTGAGGAGATTTTAACATGCGCAATAGAATGTCCAGCCGTAAATCATCTACCACAGTGACCAAGTCGGGTTGGAAGCGCATACACAGCAGTTTGATACCAGACAAGAGTTCAGGGATACTGACCAGTCTCTGATTAAAACAAAACAACAAAAAGGGAAAAACAGAAGGTTTGCTATTTCTGCTATTCTGTTTCAGACTTCAGCGATTCACAAACAGCAGGCTTAGTGATCCAGTACAGACCATTTAATCTATGAAATGCAGTACCACGTACATCAAAAAGTATTACTTGTACACTAGAAATTCTAAGACAACAAAACTTTTGGTTAAAGTGGACTCTCCTTCTACAGATTTGCTACACTAAATTGCTCCTCTGTAATTACACAACCTATGCATACTTTCCAGATTACAATTAACAATTTAAGTGTAAGCAAAAAGTCAACAGGCAAAAATTTAATAGAACTGAATACCAAATTCAGGGTAATGCAGGAAGTAGTCACAAGTTACATAGACATTTTATCAGCAATTACCAAATTCTTGGAAGCAAACAGTTAAAGAATTTAACAGACTGCAAGACAGGACATATCTTCAAGTCAGTTAGAAAAGTGAACACTCTGTGCACTTCAGAAGGGGACCAACAAGAACACAATCGATAGGAAATGCAGCAAAATATTTTTAAGAGGGTTTTAACAGATATCTACTGAAAAAGGTATTGAGTGGAACTGGCTAAATGTATTTTGTCTAGTCAGAATGGAGAACAGGCTGTATTTTTGCCAGTGAAAATAAAGATATTGTTCTAGTCTACATTGCCAGCATTTCCAAGACACACAGGAAGTTCTTCCTAAATATTTAATACATAAAACATTACCTTGTCTTTCAAGTCCTTCTCTTCTACATTCTGTACGTATTTGATCATTTTATGAATGATTGGATCCAGCATGGGCTAAAGAATGTGAGAAAAGGACAGTCATTTTAGGTTTCCTGAAATCAATTACGTTACTCAGAAGATCTGGCTGCAGCGAAGTGAAAATACATAGCTGAAAGCTCACAATTATGTTAGACATAAAGCAACACCTACAACATACAAAAAACTGGTAGGTATGTCCAGAAAAAGAAGCAATTAAGAGTAAGAAGCCATTTCAGACCACTATAATACAGGTTAAAAAATAAACAGCTCTTTCAAAATGCATCTGATATTAGAGGCATATGCCGCTGACTCCCAGTGGCTTCTAAACTAACTCCTCTTCAAATAAAGACTTTCAGCCTCTTATTAAATCAATAGTTTTTGTCAGTGAGCCTAGGTGAGAATTTTTTTTCTCTACCACAATTTTTTCCAGTGTAAACTCTCATATCCATGTACTTGATCTTAGTCAGAAAGTTAAATTTAAACCAAAATTCATCCATCAAGCTAGACTCTTCTCCCCCATGCTTTACACTGCTGAAGCTCTCTAATGGCAGTGGCAAAGCTTCTCACTGCTGGAGATGTAGGTAAGTGGCTACATATCAGTGTGCTTAGAAAATGAATATGAACATCATCTGAGCTCTCTATCCACCACCCTCAGGATGCTCAAAGAGATTCTTGTACTTTATGCAAAGTGAGTTTTGAAGGCTTTTCAAATTAGTCACCAGTTTCACATCAACACAGTTGTAAACTGATTTTCAGTCCTCTTTTTTCAAATTCCTACAATAAAAAGAACAGGCTCTCACACAAATGTCTTTCTGATACCACACTGCCCATGATCTACTTTAATATTGGGAGCTCCATCTAAATTTGAGAAAATTACTGCTGTCACATTTCAAGGCTTTACTATGTGCTGATAAGAAATCATAACAAAGACATTTTACCTGCACTACAGAAGAGTTAAGATATTCTGCACAAACTCCAAATGGTTGAACTAACGCAGAGATTGCCTGAAAGAAATACAGCAAGTATTTAGTTGCACACATAAGAGATCTTTTCAGAGCTACTGATCTATACTTTAAAAGTCAAATTAAGGTAAGTGTCATTTATCTCATATGTCAATTTCCAGTCACTTGCTACAAATCAATTTTGGTGTGTAATTCCTTTATAACAATACATAGTTCAGGGAAGAGATTTACTCTACAGCATACAGTATGTGTTTTATATTTTTGCCCAAATAAAAAATGTCCTCCCATTATTCACTAATCTTGGTCCCCTCATAATTCTGTTTAGTCTTCTCTGTCTAATCCTTTTTCAGTCACAGAAATAAGCAGAAAGGGACACATGACATTTTGGTTTCTGCCCACAGAAATTAGAAGTGTGAATGCAAGACTTAAGGCTAAAGCCAATGGCAAGCAAGATTTTGTACATGTGTCATATATGTGCCAAGATCCCTTTGATGTATGATTGATTTTATTCTTATTTACTTTATACTCAAAGTATATACTTATGCCACCTAAACTATTCTATGATTCTGTGATTTTCAAGTGGTATCTGTCATCAATAAATTGAATGTGTAAAGGCATTTGTCTACCAACAAATAATACCAAAATTGGTTTCTTCTCACTCTGGATCAAGAATTGTGGAATTGAATGTGCACCACTGCAAACAAAGGCCTAAATTAAGTGATGTTGAACCAGACTTCCTTGCTAAGCAAGCAGTTTTAAATAAAGTCAAAGCTTCTATTGCAACATCAGGATTTAAATCGGGTTTCCTTATTCTTTTGCCATGCTCATATATCTATCTATCTATCTATATATCTATATATATATATATAGATATCTTTATAAAGTAGCAAATATCAATACTCCAAGAAAAGAAGTTGAATTCTTTCCAAATGGCATTTCACTGAAAGCAGATTGATTTTATACTGAAGGACAAGATTTTAAATTATATTGTTTTCCCTTGGCCTCCTTGTTCGTCTAAGTTTGAAAGATTACAAAGCCTTCTGAATATAGGTCAGGAAGCTAAAACTAAACAAGGAAGGCTTTGTCACCAAAACCAGTCTACAACTGTTGACCCAGTCAATTTTTAGACACAGGTCTTGAAAAGTTAATTAGGATTAGACAGTTTGTGCCTTTCTAAGGATTTTTTTTTCTTAAACCATGATTTCTGTAATACATGAGAGAAGTCAATTCACTTGCAGCTAAATGCAGCTACAGCTGAAGTAAACACAAAACCAGGGACATACTTGTGAATTGACAGTGTGATTAGACTGATTGGTGTCTAACTGGAAGGCTGAATGTTAACCAGAAAGGTCCACAAACCCTTAAGCTTTTCTGGGATGTCTCTAAAGCTCTTCAGTCAGGATTCTCACGCACAACCTCATTTGCCTTCCAGTCTGACAGCACATCTCCAGGGCTCTGTGGAATGTTGCTCTGGCACTGGAGTAGAGCTAAGAGTGCTGTCAAAAGGGACATGTCTGGCTCTACATGAAGTGTGTAACGGAAAGGGAAAAGGCCTGGGACAGAAGATGAACTTACCCCAAGTTCAATATCTTCTGAATTGAGTTTGGACTGAATTGCTGAAAATCCACCCAGCTCTGCAAACTGAAATTAAATAATTAAATAATCAGTATGTTAGTGAACTACAGTATCTTTTAAATAAGTTATTACAGAAATTCCTGGGATGCCCACAAGTATCCTTTACCACAGAACATCACATTCAACATAAGCTTTGTGTTTTCACGGGAATTCAGGGGCAACACTGGGGAGTGGAATTATACCTGGTACCAGTTTGAACCTGAAGCTAGAAACTCTGGTCTAGGTAAAAATGGATATAGGGAAGAAAGCCAGGCCACATATAGCAACAGCTGACTGGCCTAGCACGTTTGACTGGGAAACAGTACTTCAGCCTAAGCTGAGCTCTCGACTTTCCCCAGTCATAGCTGTCAGCTAGGGTGAAGGTGCTCAAGTGAGAAGGCAGCAACTCAACAACATTTATTTAGCAAGGTCCCTTCCCTACATGTGAGTGAGATGAAAATCTTAAACTATTTTTTTTGTGGTTGTCACAAAAGTGAACAGTGGAAAAACAAGTCAGGGGGGTGGGGGGAAGAAGAATTAATCTCTGAAGTCGAATGAATTCAAGTGACAAATAACAATTCTGCTTGGTTTACATTTACCTACCCGGTTTACCAGATCCACCAGCCACCCATGAGGTTCCTTGAACAATTAAAATATTAACAAATTAGTAGTTGCAACAATCAATGCTAAACATCTGCCTTCTGAAACAGAGATATGGACAGACACATTCAACCCACTAACTCACACCCGAAACGCATGAGCTACTATTTCAAAGAAAACAGCAATGTGTTTGTAACAGCTCTTTTCCTACGCACGTAGATAGAGCTCTAGGACATTCTCATTAGCATCAGCCTTTTTTGGACTCCCCTTGACATCACTGACCATGTGCTGTGAAAACACTACGCACCATGGCTGCTGACTCACAGTCAACTATATTTATAGCATGTTAGCAGCGCGGAACATCACTAACAAACCTTCCCCAAAGCTGCACACGTAGTATTTTCTTTCTACAGCCACAAACTTGTTTCCTGAAGGAGAGACGAACGCCACCGAGGTTCCTTTTTTAAACTCACCCATCTAGAGCTACTGTGACAAGACAGCGCAAATCTCAAAAACTGTCTTCTTGTCAGCATGTCTGACTTGAAGATATCCTGTCCTTGGCTGTCAGAAAAGCACAAACGCTCTGCTGAACTGTACTCTTTGAATTGTTCTCATCAATTCATATTCAACAGCCAAGCAGATGTCAGTCCTTGGATGCAACAGATCCACCCCTCTGACTGTTGTGATACTTTGGACATTGAAAGTACATTGATTTCTAAATCCAGCTGCTAACAGAGAACTGGGATAATTTGAGAGGACAAATTCATTTATACAGACCAACATACAGTAAAGATCTATTTGCTGTAATTCTTGGTGACACATTTAAGATTTCTTGTGTTACAAATTCCTACTAATCAAACAACTTTTTGTGAAACAAAGACATCTACCCTAAAAACAGGTGTTAGGGCATGCTTACCTTCTGAAAAGTGGATATGGGTGAGACAGCATGCATGTTCCCCTCCCCGAAGACTTCTGCCCAGTTTCTCTGGCATACCTTCATTCGGTTCTTGAAATGATACTCATTGTCGGGGTTAAACGCCTTGAAAGAAAAGCCCATGGCAATGAGCATCATGGCTTATGCCAGTCTCAAAACCGACTTTTTCAGTTCAGCATTCTCCTGGTTGACAGTTAAATATCTAGCAAAAAGTAAAGTTTAACAGAAGACCCCTGCTGCTGCCTCTCTTTTCTCACTGTATAAAGCATTCTCAAGCTTCCACGTTGTATACACAATAGCCAGTACCCCTCTGAGCCAGTTATCTGTATAAAGGGGAGATGAACTCAAAGTACTAGTTTTAAAAAATAAACAGTGAAGTGACAGCAGATGTGATTTGATTTTTTTTTTTTTTTCTTGAGAGCATTAGTTTTCAGCAGTTTTGAACAGCACTCAGCCCTCTAAGAGTTGCATACTGGATGTTAAAAATCTGCAGTAAGCAATGGCTGCAGATTGCAAACCAATATACTACAACTTAAATACAGTTAGAAGAAGCAGCAGCAGCAGCATAAATATAAAATACCAAATACCCAAAGATTAGAAACCCCATCAAAGAGTCACATACCATTGTAAGTACACCGAGTAGGCCCACCGGAATAGGATCTTGTTTTACTCTTTCTGCAACCAGGTCCACTAGCAGCATAAGCATGTTGTATATTCCTTCATGGATTTCAGTTCCCCATTTGTGAACAGCACTGGATGTCAATAGCTAAAACAAACAAACAAAAGGTAATTTTTTTAACATTTGAGCACAAGTGCCAAAAAGGAGAAATCTATCAACCCTTGAGACTGTTTTCAGAGCAAATGCTTCCTTAGATTGTACTAAACGCTGTCTGGTGTGTTTTTCAGATACTCTTCCTGCACTAATGGCTTAAGCGTTAATTAAATTTGTAATTTAATTGAAGGACACCTTAAATCACAGTTTATGACAGAAAATACAATGTAGCAAAGCAAACTGCTTTCCATTTCCACACACTAGTAAAGACTGTAATTCTTGCAAAGAAAAACTAACATGCAAATAACTTTTTGGAGATTGATGACACAACTATTAAATCTTCAGGGAGACGTGCCACAAAGCTGCACTGATTCAGCTATAATAACCATTTACCAATTCACGCTTTTGGAACAGTTTCTATTGGAAAACAAAGAACACATACCATGAAGAGAGAGGTATTTAATGCTGCTTTCCCACCTACTGAAATATGTTCTTTAAATCTGGTCTAATGTGGTTGTTTATAAAGGACACTGAACTTTCATCTGCAAATTTCTGCTAGCTGTGTCTGAACGTGAGCAGTTAAACTTAATACTTCAAATAAAATTACTTTTTCTGCCATTTGAAGAAAGAAGAGAGTTTCTTGCAAATATTTCAGCATATTCTGAACTGAGATTTTTACAGATTATCCTTCTGGAGGCGCAATCTATACTGTTTATTTAATATGCAAAAGATACCAAGTGACTTAAAAGTATTATATGTAAAGCTATTACTCTAATAGAAATTGAAGGGAAAAAATAATTTGGCTGTCTTCCTTAAACATACTTATATTCTCAGTATTTCAAGAAGAATTTAGCAACCCTCTAAAGAAGGAACAGAAAAAACAGAGTTAAAGGAAATCTGATTTGAACTTGCCATTAATGGCTGTATCTAAGGGTCTTTAAGCCTGTCTTTAGGCTCCACTAATTAATATAGGGCTCTCCATTTAAGAAGGAAAAAAAGGGGGGGAAAAAAAGAGAGCAAGCAAGATAGCAAACAAGCAAGCAAAAAGTGCTATGTACCAGAATTGGCCAGAGCTGCATAACTGGGACTTTGTATGATTTTTAATGTAAGTCTATATATGATTTTTATCTAGGAAAATAACCTGAGTGTGATTTTAATCTAAGAACATACTCACTAGTTATCATAGTTTCTGAAGTCTGAATAAGACACTGCTTCCACCACGAACAAGGCAAAGAAACATTGAATTGGTCCACTGTACCTACTTACCTTCTTAAATGCTTCAGGCATACATCTGTCCATAAACCTCTTGCAATTCTCATCAGAATCAGAAAGACCTTTGCAGAAAGGAGAGTGCTTTTTAAAAGTATTTTAGAAACCCCAACTCTTTAAGACTGCTGCATGGAGCTTGCTGCAGGTTTTTGGGAACACTGACCAAAACCAGCAGTAGTAATAAATACGCTACTGTTCATTCATAACCAACATGCTTTTTCAGCCACAAAAAAATGTGAGTCAAGAGAACTTGCCTTTCAGAAATAAGAAGTTTCCCCATGTTCTTTTACAACTTCTTCAAGCATTGTTAGTACCATAAGTATTTCTCCCTTCAAAGTTTCTAACTTAGATACTAACTTCAGATCATTTCTGATGCTTCACAGCCTCCACCCAAAACCAAATTAAGCACACCCTTTGAATACAGGTTAGAAATAAAGTAGTAACCAGAACCACCTAACAACTTCCATTCTTCCAACAGATCATAGAATGTCCTGAGTTGGAAGGGACCCACAAGCATCATTGAGTCCAACTCCTGTCCCTGCACAGGACAACTCCACAGTTTATACTATGTGTATCAATACAAATACTATGTGTATCAATACAAATTCAGGGTCTAATGCAGTATAAGCACTTCAGCAGGGAAAAACAAACAGTTATATAAGCGTGGTACAGCACAGATTTAGACAACAACTTGTTTTTACAAACTGAAAATAACCAGCACAATGAAAAAAAAGGCATCAGTAATTCAGCTCTGAAAACCAGTAATTCCTATGATCTTTAGAAAATAAAGAAACATGTGCTCCACTTTTAAAAAAAAGCTTAAGTAAACAAATTGCTTTAGAGAAAACAAAAATATTCCAACGTTCTTTTTAGAGAATTGGATAGAACAGTTCACAGGGATGTGATCATTCTGCAGGGTGCCAAGTAAACAACTGCAAGATTCATAAGAAAGACATGACTGCCCATATTACCCATGAAACCCTTTGAACAGATAAACTTTGCATGTGCAGAAAAAGAACTTACCCAGTCTTGCCAAGTAGGTGGATGCAATTAGGCACTTGCCTAGAGACTCTTCCCGCTTATAGGGTATGGACCAGTGATCTGTTAGAACTCTGCTCTCCAGTTCGTACAAGTTAGTTGTTGGAAACTCAATACCTTCACCGGAGCAATTCCCATTTTCATCATTTTTCTGTGAATAAAAAGGAAGTTCAAGTGAAACTATTTTTCTCTCCTAGACACTTTGAAGGCTTCAGAAAAAGTGGCTGTGCTCATGACAAGCGTGTTAAATTCTCAGCAACCCCGAGGCTGCTAGTGTGTTCAAAGCAGAACTTAATATTTCAAGTTGAAGGGATTACATACTTTTATGTATTTCATGTAGGTGATAACTACTATGTTTACATAACTAATTGTTAACTAATTGCCTATTTAAGTGGCAAATCTTGTTCCTTAGCATATCAGATTCTACAGCCAAGTGATAAGTATTTCCAGTCCCTGTGAGACTGTAGAGTACAAACCTTGATCCTCATACATCTGCATATTAATCCTCTGTTCAGCAACTGCTGTAGAATACGGAACAGTTTATCCTAAGGGAAGCCAATTTCATCACCCTCTCACCCCATCACATTAAGAAACATAAGACACTTATGCAGTACATCAGGATTCTTTTTTAATAGCTAATTATCTAAAGACAAATTTACGTCTCAAATATAGTTGTCCAACCAGGAAACTACAATTGTCCTTTTCCTGAAGTTAAAGTGACTTACTGGAAAACGTTCTGGAAGGCAAACACAGTAAAAGCAAGCAGATGCCTGCGGCAAAGCTTCACAGGTTTTCTTGCTAGTGCCACTAAACAGCAGCTATTTCTGCATACAGGCAGAACTCAGAATTAGCCCCATGTTCTCTGCTAAGTGCCATACAAGGTAACTGTCTCAGGAGCGCCAAACAAACAAGTGGACAAGTTATCCATTTATTTTCTTTTGTTTATTTTTTAACCTCACACACTACCTGATGTGTCAAAGAGCTCACAGGGACTAATTTTCCCTGCCTTGACAAGGGCAGACAAGCCAAGCAGGAGAAAGGCCAGAATGTCTGGATCAGGCCCGGCAGCAACCAGGAGCAACTGTCAGAGATGGAAGAAAACATGAGTGCGGTGATGGTAACAAGATCCCCTGAGAGAGAAGCCAGGGACGTGTAGAGAAAGGACAAACAGAAAACATGACTGAGAGCTTAAAAAACAGTGCCAGGGAGCTGAACAGAACAAATAGAGAGGAATAAACCAGAAAAAGAACTGAACTGGGGAGGACATGGATACAAAGAATAAAATCTATGGATGTGGGTGAGTGTGCTTCCAGCTTTCTGCCTGCCCTTGCTATTATTAAGAAGCAAATGTGTCACATTCACTTTCACAATGATTCAAGAATATGAAGCCAGGGAAACAGCAATGGTACAGAGCTGACCCTTTAAAGTTCACTGGTGCAGGTGATGGTAGCAAACAGCGCTGGACTTACTGACAGGTTCTAGGGAGCAGCAGTGAAGTTTATAGGAATGGAACACAGAATAGCACTCAAAAAACCACTCCAAACATCATGTCAGCGTTTGAGAAGTAAGGTGCCACCTTCCCCCAACCCACTACTGAACATTTAGTCCTAAGTTTGCCATGATGGAAAATTGTACTTTAACAGACCTGAATATCAGCTTCTGAAAGTGCAGTCAGCTGACCTAGTACTGTGCATGAAGTTCAATGTAATTCACATCTAGCAAATCATGCCCCGTTTAAAGAATTCACATTTTGGAGAAAATGTTTGAAGGTCTAAATGAAAAGACACCAAAAGCATTTAAAAGCAAAAGTTTTCTAGGAAATATGCTGTTGTATTAGCAACAGTTAAGTTTACAGCTTTTGTAAAGGACACCCATCCAGAACACAAATCCATTTCCTGTAGAAAATAAACCTGCAGCTATAAAGAAAGCCCTTAAAGTAACAGTGTGGGATACAATGATTAGTCTAATAAAGGTAGACTGAGTACAATATAAACACTTAATTGCTAGGTCCCACAGTTCAGCTCAGCCTAGACTTGTAGCAAAGGAAAGCAACACTTCAACAAAAGATTACACTAACTGAGCTACGGTTGCTGCATTCCCTGGAGGAAAGTGTTCATGTTAAATAAAAATACCCATTGCTAACACTAGTTCCAGAGGTGCAGTCTAATAGCACTGCAGATCTTCATCTCTTGCTGACAAACTCCACCTGTTGTTCTGCTTCCCCATCTGCATCTAAGCCACATTGCTCTTTATTTATTTCTTTCCACAGGTCTGTAATATTACGGAAATTCGTAAGGAAAGAGTGAAAAAACATGTGTTCACTGTACAATCAGCTGCCACAAATAAGGCCGTTATCATAAATTGTGCTAAGGATATGTCTGGCTTACTGCGGCATTCAGTCTAGCAACAATGTAGCGAAAAGGTTTTTTTATTTTTTATTTTAAACACAGGATATAACAACAGGTATGATACTGGGAATATTGCCCTAATAACAAAGGGAACTCTTTGCACTGAAGGAGCACATCTTGGGCATATTCCACTAATTAGAGACAAGTCTTTTTCCTTGTTGTTGTCTTCTTCCTTCCTTCTCCCTTTTCTGCTACTAAAACCCTGTCTGGAAAGTATCAAGCTATTAATTTTAGAACATACCATATACAAGTAGCTTCACAGCTACTGTGAAATCTGCAACAGGCTGAAATAAATTCCCAGGCAGTTCAAAACTCTAATTCCTCTTCAAATAATTCATAAATTTAACACCCTGTATTTTTGGAGATTACTACTATGTTCAGTTTATATCAGCGCAGACCGAGTTGTTTCTTGCAATGTACCTAGTATGAGTAACAGTCTCTTTAAAGACTCATTGCTGCTCTTTCAAAATCAGTGTCCTCCTCTACAAGAAAACCCCCAAACTGTTCACCATCCAACTTTTAAATCAATTTGTGTACTGCTCTTTAAAGTGAGGGGTTCATCAACAGCAGCTGCGGTCACACAGTGCAACTTTGCACTATGTTATGCTGCTTGCTAATTAACACAGGCTGAAGATCTTACACATCGCAGCTTGGAACAGGCAGCCACAATTAACACTTTATATTATAACTAAGGAGACAGGAATTGTCGCTGCAGGCACTAATGTGGGTCCACAGCTGAAATAAAAGCTTTTAAACAAAGAGTGTGCAATACATGATAATAAACAGTACAGAAGGCCATGTCAGCCTCCCATAAAGTGTTTTTTGGGGGAATTACATTTTTAAAAAAATACAAAGAAAGTCCCTCCCCTCAAACAGATGACTTAAGAATGGCATCTACCAGCTGATGATGACCTAAATCAGGACTAAACAATTGTGGTTGAACTGACTTATACTGGACTGGCACCTGACGTTAAGGATTTGTAGGGATATTCTCCAACAGCAGAGTAATAAAAAGCAAAGAAACTACTCCTGGCAGTCAAGAAGTCATCCAAAGACAAGCTGTTTAAAAGCTTGCAAAGAAATTATCTGTTTTCTGAGATAGGAAATCACAGTGCACATCGCACATCCTGTGACTGTTCTTCCTTCTGCAGCCGGAATCTTGAGACCAAAAAACATTTGCTGGCAAAAATTTTGATGCCTTCCCGATCCACCTCTTACTACACAAAAGCCCTGAGGATCCCTCCATTCTAACAGCACTGCTTGACTCTTTTGGGTTATTTTCAAGGTGTGCAAATGCAGTTATCTCAAAACATACACACACGGGCCCCCAAGAGAAATATCCTCATGTGAATGGTCTCAAGTACTGATTCGAGATTCTCACTCTGGGGACCTGGCACCTCCCAGAGTTGTTTGCAAGGCTGAATAAACAAAAATTGTTACATATCTGATCAACAAAGCATTGTGTAAGTCTGCAGGATAAAACCCTCCATGGGGAGTAACACAGAACAAAGATCAGCCTTCATACAAGAAGTGAAATATAAATTAATTGCTGAAAGGTCACAGTTCAAAGCTGCAAAATGTATTCCTGCAATACTCAGCTAATTAACTCACACAACACTGTTTAAGTAAAGCTGACATTTACCATACCAGTCACTTTCCATAAAACAATAAGTTTAAGAGAGTGTTTTGATGCTAATTGGCAGTCTTAGTAATGAAATTACAGTCATATTATAATTTAAATTAGTTAATCTGATTTTGATAGAAGGTTACCAGCAGAATTTATTATCAGCAGAGCTAAGTCACATTATGTGCTCTTGAATCTAGTGTAACTTATGAAGCAGAACCCCAAGGTCACGTTTCTTTCAACAAGCAACAGAATCAGACTTTCCAAGACACTAACAGATCGAGCAGTTCTCTTCACCCTCATGCCTCTACAGTAAGTGATTTTCTTAAAACTACCATCATTTTGTAGGTAAGAAAACATATTTTTGATGCTTCACTGTTTTGTTAAAAAAACGCAAACAAACAAAACACGCTTTGTTGCTACATACTTACAAACAGGATCAAACTTAATTGCTCTGAAAAGCAGTAATGAAAAACATAACTAAAGCCAGAATGGGAAGCCAAAAATTCTAGATGCACCATTCAGTTTTTGTCATGGACATACTAAGCAATAAGGGGGAAATAAATTTTTCAGTGCTTCAGCTTCGCCGGCTGTGAAGTGCCAGCAATGACACTGCCCTGTGCCGCAGCGCTGCTGCACCAGCCCAAGTGTCTGCAAGGACTGCAAGGTGCTCAGGTGGAGGTAAGAGAAACACATTGAATACCCAGAAAAACAGCATTTTGCTGCTCTCTGATCTATTATGTCCATCAGTCTGTGGGAGAAGCTATGAATCCCGAAGTCATGACTTGACAGTCCCTCTACCTGGCACACTATTGATTAAAGTAGCTTTTACTTTCAAGCCGGGATGTCAATTCTTTTTTCTTTTAATTAACTCCTAAAAGGAGGATATTCTGTTACCTAGAACCAAATCACAGGGGTAAGAATTGAAAGGCTTTCAAATAAATCAAAGCTACCACTTTGCACTTACACTTGAATACACTAAGCATGAGGTATTGAATGTTTAAAAAGAGTTACATTTCCATATTTGCATTCTACTTACTTTTTATAAACTGGTATTCCAGAAGCTTAAAAGCTTCTTCGAACTCACATGAAGTGGCAGATGTGGGAACAAAATTGAAGAGTATTTCCCAGTTGCCTGTTCTTGCTAGCAGATCAAGCTCATTCAACTCACACTGCTAAGAGCAAGCTGAGTATCCTTTTAAGAATATGACAATATCAATAACCCTCAGAAAAATGGTGTCATATATGGAATCTCCACGTTATGTTTCTTATTTGGCAATAAGAAAACCCACTGTGATTTTTTCTAAATGCTTTACTAGTGAGTAACCATTTATTTGCAAAGTATAGTAAATTTTTTTTAACTGTTTTAAGTCCTAAAAAGATACAGCATCTTGCTCTTGCATTTTCATCCACAGGAAAATATCTGTGGGCAAAACTTCTGAGTACAGCAACAGATGTGAATGCTTCGTGGTATTTATGTTCTGTTAAGATAAAGTAAGCCTGTTGGGGAGATATATGCATGTTTTATTCTTTTTGCATAAAAATTAAACTCTTTAGTCCAAACTTTTACTATGCAGTCTTTTCATAAGAAAAAAGTTAGTATTTCATCATGTAAATATAAAGGAATGAAACCAGTCTATCACTAAAGGAAAATAAATCCTGAGTTACCGACTCTACCTAAGTGAAGCTGATTTAGACTCTCACCTCGCCATAAAGATGTCCTAAGAAAATTCTGATTTATTTAATGAATGTCCTCAAAGAACATTTGGGACACTGACCTTAACTGAGAGTCGTACAAGTGCATTAGCAAGAACGTATGGTTAAATTCAACCCTTCTTAGTAGTTGTAAGGGATTATAACAAATAAATCAACAAAGCCCATGGCTTCCCCTCTTCCCCCATCTCTCACAAGTGAGAACTGTACAAGACTGGGAATAAGGACACAATATAAATTTAAAAAACAGAAATAAAAATAAATTCAGCAAAGCTAAAATTTAACTAGAATTTTCTAGAAACATTGCTTGTCAGGTCTCCCTGATTTCCAGGGTGACAGTGCGATATTACTAAGCAATATTCCCCAATGTACTTGCCTAGTTGTTGAGATTTAAAAGTACTAAGCATTACAGCAAAACAAAATAATTGAGGCCCTGCAAAAATCATTTGAATTAGAAGATCTATTTAACTTTTTAAAAAAGGAATATCTTTGCCCTTTCATACTACTCTTACCATAGTATTCAGTGGAACACAAGGCAGACAGATTAGTTACAACCACTTTTGGCAATGTATTTTGAAGTTCGATAACTAGCTGTAGGCAAGGGAGAGGTCATGAAAAGCACCTCGAGGAATGCCATTCATAAGGAACCAAGGAAAACACACTTATCTTGCATGTGTTTTCAGTATTGCTGGTGGATATATTTACAAAACTTACTCCACTAACGTAACTACAAACAGCCAGACTGAGTTGTTACCATTATTCCTCCCAGCCCTTGCGTTTTCATAAGCACTCGCCACCACCCCATGCTTATATCCAAGTAACTCAAAATAACTTTGTGTGGAATCAGACAAACCTTGTGCTTTAATGTGATAAAACAATGAATCACAAATGCTCAGCGTTTCAGTACTTAAAATCAAGTCAATGCTTCTACCTTCCTTTGCCAAAACACCAGGCATTAATAGAGAAGTGCTGCAGAAACACTAGAGAAAGTATTTATTATAACATTTTAGGGGTCAAAGGTCAGGCTCTGGAAGGTAGGATAAATTCACTCATCTGCACTTCTGTTCTACGGCTGCATGCTGGTGTGGAATGACACAGAAACTAGAAGTGACAAAGCAGCTAACAAAGTTCAAGTTATACCATGTATCACTACAAAATTGTGATTAACTAATATGAAAAAAAAAAACAATTCGAACTTTAAATACCTCTTGAGAGGTATCAGAACAAGGGAAGCCAGAACTCCTGGTAAGTAGTGAGCAGGAAGCTTAAGCAGCAAGAACATTGAGCACACTGGCTTTTTAAAGTTCATTTTAATTTGGCTCATGAGGCATCACTGAAACATACATACCAAGGACTATTCCTATGGCAGCACAAATACACAGTTTCTTCAAAATAAGAGCTTAAAAATGAAACAGGGACCTCCTTTCCATCTTTGCCCTCCTCATACAAAGAGCTACTGTTCCTTAATCCAAAAGCAATCCAAATGATTTGCTGGAATTAACTACTAACACTGGCTAATTTGTTTTTATTCTCATTCTTCCTCAGTATTTCACTTCCTCATTAAGCAGCTGCCACAGAATAGCACTGTAAACTGGGAAGATGACCAGAAAATGCCTCCAGAGAACATTCTATCGAAGCCGCTTCCTGCCCAGCTGAGAAGCTGCTTATGCAGAACCATCTCCTGCCTCCACCGACCCTGCGGGCATCACCTTCGCTGATGAACTCCTAATTCTAAAGCACTAGTCACGATCCAAGGATTACTCTGACAATCACATTACATGATAATGAGTTTATAAATTATTCAAAACAAAGCTTACATTTAAAATTAACCCACTGCACCTGTCAGTATCAACCCTGTTTTCCCCAACTTCATGTAGCATCTCTAATAGTCTGCACTATATCAAGAATGAAAATCAGGGTATTTTTGTTCAAAGTCCAAGAAAGCACTAACATAACCAGAACCTAAATAAGGGTTCTACACCAGGGCCACTGATTTTTGAAAACAGCAATGCCAAAAACGAGAGGCACTAAAATACTAATTCCACTTGACATTCTGATGGCATCCAGCCAGGCACTCGATGCCAGAATCCACCACAGAGCTTTATTTGATTGTTTAATTGTTTTACAAGGCCAATTCCTAGACAAGCCACACTGTAAAACTTCCATGTGAGAATGCCAGAAAGATTCACTTTTGCAAAGCTCCACACTACTTACAAAACAGGAGACTGACTTTAAATTTATAAAATTGTAGTGTGAAATTCTTCTAATTTGCTCAAAGGCTAAATACTTTTTTGTTCTTTAAATAAATACAGTTCCTTCCATTCAAGGATCAAAGAACCTCACTAACCTTACATCTGTGGTACTCCTAATAAAGCACACACCATTATCCCCATTTTACACACACAAAGCTAAACCTGAAGTGAAATTACACCCGCACTGTGACACAGCACTTCTGTGGCAGAACTGCTGAGGGTATTGAGCTCTGATAATGGAGAGGGCTGTGAACACCACAGCTCTGCAGCATGACTAGCGAGAATGTTCCTGGCACTGTTACTCACTACAGTCGCTGGCCTGTTTCTTGCACAAAACCCTCTTCTCTCTAAATCAAATAGCACCTCTAAGAGCAATCTTGGACAAGTTTTATTATAAATCTGATCTAGTAAAATCTGGTGCATACGAGGTTTTGATCCAGGAAAAAAAAAAAAAACACCACCACCAAAAAAAACCCCACAACAAACCAAAACACACACATTCAAAGAGCACATGCTAAATGAGAGAGAATAGCTAGAAGGTAATATAATCTGTTAATAACAATTTACTCCAAAGGTCATAGTAATGATTCTCAGAAGCTGCTTAAAAACCAACCAAGACTATTTTAGAAAAGGTTATACAAACTATTGTTATATTTTCAACATTTTTAGTGTAAGCGGGTTCCTACCCCCAACTGCAATCTGAAGTTCTCTGCACATAATCCCCACATTCATTTTGACCTGCTCTTCTCTATTCTGTTCCCCACAACTCAGGAAAGTCACCACTTGTGGCACTCACAGCAATTCATGAATACAGCAACAGACGTTGTCATCATACCCATTTATAGTCTTAAACTGTTTTATGAAGTGCTGGTAAATCCATATAATTTATCTGTCAGTCAGATGAAAGGAGGAGCACACCATCCTTTCACCCTTCCCCGTCAGCAAAGAATCACACTGTAAAAATCTGTATGCTGCCTAAGGAATAAATGCAGAAATCTCAAATTCTTGCCAAAGTCTACTTAGGAGATTCACTTCATCCAACACAGATAAAAACAGAAGATATGTCCAAGTTACCTCATGTAAAAATGGTGATCTCAGCCTATCAAAGTGGTTTGGTACTATACAAGGCAAAACTTCAAACCAACTGTGAGCCCAAAACTGAACTTCCTGATATTTCAGAAGACTGCACAAACCAATGTGAAGCCACCTTTGTATTTCCAAATTTGCCTGGCCCTTTTTCTTCTAATAATTTAAGCATGGTCACTCTAACAGTGTCAACTCCAGAGGCACACCACAGCTAATAATGTAAAAATGAACCAACTGTACAGTCTTTGGAAGACATTAACCTGATGAAACTGAAGCATCAGCCTTCATTAAGATGAATTTATATAGGTCTTCATCTCAAGTCTCACATATAAAGCATACATCATGTGTCAGGCCAGCTCACAGCAGCTGTCTTGCTTCTGGAGCAGTTTTTCCAAAGTCAGGTTTCTGTAACGCTTCCAGACACCCCTGAAGACCAGCAGGCTGGATCATGCAGAAAGGATTCACACTGGTTTTACACTTATTGAAAGAAAAGTGTTTTTACTAGTATAATACGTATCTGGTTGCTGTGCTGTTCTCAAAGAAAACCAACAGACAGGCCTTTCTTTGATCAACGTGCTTACTGAACACAACAGATCCTACCATTATGTAATAGAAACCAAATAAGCATATGCAAACATAAGGGATTCATTACTGATTAGGGAAAATGTAGTGTTTAACCATTCATAAATCTATTCTTATATGCATGGTAAACTCTACTCAGTCAAAAAAAAAGAATGTAAATAGAAGGTACAGACCTGTTACACACAGGTCTTGGAGAATCACTACAGCTTTCTTATTTTTTAAAATCAAAAATGAATCTAATCCTAACTTTTGCTCATGGAGAAGACTCCTAGATTGGAATTTTTTATTTAAGAGAACAGTTCTACCAATTGTGCTCATTTGATTTATATGTTCACAGACATTGCTGATAAATAATATCCAAAAATCACACCAAAAATCTAGTACACCACTACCTCCCCACTAAATAAAAGTTAAAACTACTATGATGATGAGAAGGAGGAACATACGCTCTAAGGGCTGGCAGAAAGAAAGATGATACTGTGAAGCAGATAAACAGAAATAACATCTGAATTACCACAAGACAGTATGGGGTACAATATGTTCCAACATAATGTATATGACTACAATGAATACTATAGCTATCTGTGCGATGGCTTTCTGTACTGCTTCATGTGCCAGAAGCTTGTGCTGAATGGAAAACTACTTACTGATTAACCACCTAATAGCTGTAGTTTACTAAATGTGGTTCTAGATTACATCGAAGAATAGAGAAAACAACAACTGATCATATTTAATTTTCCTCCTTTTTACAAAATATATGTCAAAAGCTGCTAGGTTGTACTGCAATATTAGACAAATAAGCCCAGGCAACAATCCCAAGTCTTAAGATTTTTACAGCTATGTAACTCTTATATTACAAAAATATTGTTTTGCATACACATGTTGACTGATGCTCGCGTGCAAATGAATCCAATTACTAAACTGAGGCCTAAATTTGTACAAAGTTTCATGTAGCAAGATACTTCTGAAATGCCTATTTTGTGGATTTGCAGTCATTTACCTATATTGAAATGTTTTGGTTTCCCTTCTGTGGGTTAACAGGAACATAAGTCAAAGCAAACAAGAGTGACAAAAGAAACTAATGTGTAAGTAAGTTTGATCAGACATACAAGCTGAAATAACAAGGGAAAAACACCCTCTTAGTCAGGGTTGTCAAAGTGTCATTTGAAATAGGAACAGGAGAGGGAAAAAGAAGTGCTTCTCTGAAGTTTACACTGACAGTTTCTCTCAAAATGTCACACTGACAACCCAGATTGTCGCAACCATAACTGTATCTGATAGCAAAATCCACCCTCTTGCTGGCTAGAGAGATCTGAATTCACTCCCAAGCCTTCAAAGCAAAGGTCTGAAGCAATAGGGAACTGGTTTCTATCAGTGAAGTTAAACAGTGACTCCTCTTCTGCACAGCACACATGCCATCCCACAGATCACCTTACTCCACAAGCATATATCATCATCTTATATGAGCTGAGGACCTAACCCAATTTATTCAGTGAACAGAATCACGTATCTTTATCCTCCAAGACTGAACTTCAACATACCGAGGCTATGGATAGGGATGATCTGTGCAAGTGTAGGCATGTACAGGAACTATGTGCATGTGTTCTTAATATATATAAATACTTATAGATACATACACAGAAAGATACCACTTCTGGTGCAGGAAGTCCTCAGGACACTGTTCACTGAAGCCTGGGAGGGTGTGTGAGTTTCCCTGGTTTTATTCATGTGCTTAGGAATCTGCTATTGGCCACTTCTTGAGACAGACCACGCAAGGTGGCCCTTCAGTACCACAGAGCAGAGCCGTTCTGTTCTCACCCCTTGAGTTCCAGAGTCTGGAACTCAATTAGCTCTTTTCATATGAGCACTCTGAAAAGTTTTGGAAAAAAGACCTGGAGGAGGAGAAATCTTTACAGGTAAGTGCTACTAGACTGGTCCAGGCAGCAGGGAAAGTGCCATGAGTGTATCTGTTGGCTGAGGAGTTTGGAGTTCTGGAAGAGATAATAAGGTATACAAGGAGGATGGAGAGAAACTGGGAAAGGTTGGCAGTCTCTACTTCAGGTCCATTTTAGAATACAGCTGTAATGTAAGTAACGAGTTAAAATCTTTGTTTTGAAAATATTTGAACTCACTGCATTTCTATTTCTGAATTTATACTTAGCTTATCCAAATAAAATCGTATGCAAAATAACACCATTTCCTTCACATTGTGCGAACAGTTAAAAAAAATAGCTTTTAGTCACCCGGCTTATGCAAGAATGTACAAGAGGAGGTGAACACGAAATAATCCTACGGTAGCCACACATTCCTGGAATGCCAAGGAAAGCCTGGGTGCTCTTCACCTTGCAGTGATCGCAAGCAGCAGCCACGGCGCGCACAACCCGGCAGCGAACGGGACCGAGCGGGGCAGGCGGGAGGAGAAGCGCCCGGCCCGGGGGTGACGAGGCCGACCCCGCGGGGAGCCAGGGCTCCCCTGGGCCACCCTCCCGCCTGCCCGCCGGCATACCCGCAGCAGGGAGGCTCCCGGGGAGCTTCCCCTCGGCCGGCGCTGACAGGAGGCCGGGTCCCGGGGCAGCCCGCAGCTCACCTCGGTCTCCACCACTTCGTGGTAGGCGGGCGGCGGGTCGAAGCCGCCTCCGCCGCCGTCCCCGTCGCCGCCGCGGGGGCCCTGCCCGCCGGCGGGGGAGCCGTGCCCGCCCGGCGGGCCCTGCCCGCTCTCCATGGGCTCGTAGCCGCCGTAGTGGAGGCCGGGCCGCTCGTTGGTGAGCAGCGCCACGGCCTCGTTGATGTCGTTCTTGGCCAGGCGCAGGGCCTTGCGGATGGCGGCCGCGTCCGAAAAGCCCATGCAGAGCAGCGTGGTCATGTGCTGCTCCTCCTCGCTCTCCATGGCCGCGCCAGACCAGGCCGGGCCGGGCCGGGCCGGGCCCGGGGAGGGGAGGCGGCCGCGCACCGAGAGGCGCCGGGCTCAGGCGCTGCCCGCCCCGCGCGCCGCCATGTTGACGGGAGCGCCTCTCCCCGCCGCCGCGGCCGCCCCCGCCCCCCCGCGCGCGCCCTCGCACACACGCGAGCCCTCCGCCCCGCCCTCAGCCCGGAAGCGGCAGCCGAAGCCCGGCTGGGGAAGCGCACGCCGGGACCCGCATCACGTGACAGGGGTGGTGCAGCCCGGGCGTGAATGGACTGACAGGGACGAAGGGGGGAGAGGAAAGGGAGGGAGCGGCCGTCGCCATAGTAACGGGAGCGGGCGGGCGTGGCCGGCGGGAGTCACGTGAAGGGGAGAGGCGTTTTCAGGGCAACGGGACCCCAGCCGGAGGGGTGGGCTTGGTGGTGCTTCAGCGGCTGGGCGGGCCCCGGGCTGCGTGCCCGGCCTACTCCCCGCTGCTGGTAGTTCCTCCTTTAATTACGGCTCTTACTAGTGAATAAGTCCCTCAGGGGCACGGCCGGCGGGGCGGTGGCTGGGCTTTCACTGCGTAACACGAGCAGGCGCCGGGGCAGAGGGGAGGCCGGGCGAGGCGGGAAGGCGCTCGCGCACGTGGTGAGGGCCTGTGGGCGGGAGCGAGGGAGCTGCTCGGGGCGGCGGCGGGCAGTGTTCTCTGAGGTGATGAGGAGAAACGAAGCCCTGGCCCCTGCCATTTGTGGGCGGCAGCTGGACAGCGAGTCCTGGGGTGCAGGAGGAGAGTGGCGGCTTTTGGGGCTTGCCCAGGGTAGGATGCGGTTCCAGTGCACCCAGAGCTCCCTGTGACCACAGGCCGAGTGCTGCCCTCACTGCCAGCTGCCAGGGGATTGCTCTGGAGAAATGAGTTCTTCAAGTATGTAATACAGCAAACAGAAATGCAAATCCATACAGAATGAAGTAGAGTGCAATCAAATAACAACAACAACAAAATGCTGCCCGAAGCAGAAAGTAAGTTGTATATATTTCTTAAACACACTTAGTGAGCTCTGGTACTGGACGAAAGTCAGTAGATCTGGATCTCCTGGCAATCTCCCAGGCAAAATTTATCGCTTTGTTTTAAAGATGTATTTTCTATGTCCGGAGAAGAGGAGGAAGGAGGAAACAGATGAAAGATTTGTCAAAATCAGTGCTGGTATCTGTGTATATACATTTGTCTTTGGAGGCTCATGTCTTCTGGCAAAGTATTTTGTGTTCACAGTGGCTGATATCACTGAAAGCACTGGGGTTAGGAATCTAGAAGCAGCTGTCTGCAGTTTTAGATGTAAATCATATTCAGTGTAAAGGAAATGTTCGGTTGTATGGGACACTAACAATATTCAGGTGTCTAAACTAAATGAATTTTCAGAGCTCAGTGTCTTGCCTCTGCTGCTGAGTTTGTCTAGAGGCGAACTGATGGATCGGTCTGTTAGACTGACAAGGTTTTTGGATTGATTTTTAGGTTGCAGTATGCCACCGGTAGCCTCATATTCCTTGTATACTAACCCAAAAGGTAATCATGACTCCTTTATCTTGCTTATTCATCTCTGATTTTTTTTTTTCTGTAGTCTGACATTCAGTAGAGTGGAGGTAATGTGCATGTGACTCTGAACTTCAGCTTCTGAATCTAAGGAGGGTCTTTCATTCGTGCTGATCTCCAGTTATAAAAGGAACTGTTATAAAAGGAACCATTATGGCTCAAGCTTGACAGGCTTCAGAAACATTCCAGCACTTCAAATACATTCAATTAATACGCTGAATATTGACTCACTGCTTACTCATGTGACCAATACTTAAATTACACTTTCTCATTTTTGAATCATATTATAAATAATGGTTGAATCCTCACAGCCTGATGAAGTCAGTTGGCATCATTTTTCCCTCCTAATGGAAGAAAAGTTTGTAGGAAAAAGTAATATCTTTTATTAGATGTCATTATTGCTTTCAGATTTATTTCAAGGAAGTGCTCCTGTAAATTTGTGCTGAGCTAACTAATGAAAACATACCAAAAGTAATGGAGGAACTGATTGTAATCCCAGGTGGCCAAGAAAGAAGAGAATGCTTTACAGTTAAATTACCTTTGCTCTGTAGTCCAGCTGTCCTGAAGGAAGTTTGAAGCAAATTTGAATTTACCAGTGTAAGGGTAACACTTGAACACAGCAGCTAGACATAAATGACAGTGAGGTGTGCTAGTGCTAAAATTAATTTTTACAGACTTCCCTGACAGCATCTCTGTTGAGACGACTTGAAGGACCAGATTGTACCTTCCAGCTTAGTGAAAGAACGGCTGCATCTTTTTCTAGAAGTTATGCAGCCTGGAAGTCCCAAGTTGCAAATGTTTCTCATGCATTGTCACTTCAAGAAAAGTTGCAGAGAGAAGCACAGCAGACTTGTCTAACTGAGAGCAAGAAAAGCAGCGAATGAATCTGATAGGGCACCAGGAGGTGCAAGGAGACAAGGCAAAGAAATTTAAGTGGGGAGCAAATATCCTCAAGATCTGCCTTTGAATAATTTGGAGTTTGTGCCTGTATAGTTGCCAGTTTGATATGACACAAGTTTATTAGTTATTTGATCACGTTACTTTATGGAAGGCAGTTACTTTCTACAGAATGCATCATATGTGTGTCCTGAAGCATGTCTGGACATGAGGAACCCCTATGTTACAGAAAGAGACATTTTGGAACAGAAACAACTGTTTGGTAAGTGGTCATGCTGTGATATAGAACATGGCTTTTTGGGTTGACCATGGAGTTGTCAGGTGACTTAAAAATAGAGTTTGATGGAGAATTGCAATCACTTCTGCAGAGGTATTACAGTAGAAGTGTCTGGTTAATTTGTGTTTTTTAACTGAAAATGCTTTTATGCATTTTTCAGTATTTAACTGAAAATACTTTTATGCTTTTCTTCATAAGCCTGTTTTAAAGCAAATCGTGTGTTTGCAGCTCATTTACTGTTTGAACAAGCAAATGCAGCATTTTCCCTCAAAGAGAAACAGCCATTTTGTTCTCGTGGAACGTACACATGCAGCCAAACTAAGGGGTGACTCTCTGCCTTGTTGAACTTGAAGGTTTTCCTTGGTTACAGCTGTTGAGGAATTCCAACCAAAATCTCATATGTAATTGGAAAACATCCTTTGCTACCCTCATTTTGTTTGCCTCTTTGCTCTACCTTCACAGCCACAACTGCTACATGTATACATACAGAGTTTGACAGAAGGGAATGTAAACTTTATGTTGCCACCAAATCTTTAATTTAACGTACATGTTTTACTCAGGATAAAAGAGCATCTTTCTCGTATTTTGTATTTTGGAATATATTAGCAAGGGAAACTTAATATGAGCTAAAACTTACTGTTCATAAATCTTTTATAAATCATGACTAAATATGGGAAATCAGGACAAAATTTAATTACAGGACTCTACCACTATATGGTACATAAGCGCAGGAGGAGTTATATGAAAACTAGAGTTGCAGCAGCTGGAAGAAATTCCTTTGCAGTTGTTGCATGAGTGAGGAGGGGTGTGAATCTGTATGAAATCCAGCTCCTTCATTTGAAAGGGAAAAAAACTTTTTCTCACTGATTTTAAACACCTAATGTAGTCGAATCTGATGATGATAAGAAGAGGCTTCTGTCCTATCTGCCAGATGAACAGAAACACTCTCCACAGGCTGCAGGGTAAATTATTTTTTATAGACTTGAATTAGATTAACAGAAGGGACACAAAAGCAAATTATATTGTCTTGCAAGAAAACTCATCACCCAATGGAGACAAGAAGGTAACTTGCTGGTGAGAAACATCTTGTCCCTGTACCGTTGAACATACCAAGCACTGGCAAGAGAAACATGTTTACAAAGGTTTCCCTAAGTTTGTGGTGTGGATAAAAAGCACTTCTTGCTTTTTAGTGTAGCTGGCTGTTGAGGCAAAGGAACTTTTAACTGCCTAGATAAAGGGTATCTGAGATATCACAGAACCTGGCTTTTGTATAGCATTGCAAATAACTGATTTAGGTTTTCTGGAATTACTGTATCTGTCCTTCCTTCCCTTTACTCCTTGTCCCACCCAGTCACCCAGTTTCCTGCTTTTGCTTTGTTTATAACTAAATGTAGTAGGTGTGTTTTAAGAAAGTGTCTCAGGGACCAGATAGTGCAAATCCCCCCTAATTATGGAAAATCACATTTCTTACATGTAGGCATTGATGAATTGTATTTGGTTGACTCTAGTAGAGGGGTTAAAAGTGTAGTGAAGAACTATGTAAACACCCTGAAAAGTACAGTTGCAATAGACAGATAATGAAATGCGTTTGACTCCTCAGGTAGCTCTGCAGCTTCACACAAAACAAAGATTATAGCAGAGACAAGAAGTGTGTGAATCTGTTCGTGAGTACTAGCTGACAGATTCATGCAATTTTTCTTCTAGACTTTGTCTGTGCTAGGAGTTTTTGCTGCCTTAACAGCTTTTGTCTAGTTAGAAAGGAGATTTGTACTGGGGTAGCTGCCAAGGCAAAGCCTGCTGTCAGCACTGATTTGCAAAGATGCAGTTTACCTTGGTTTCAAGCTGGGACTCATGCACAGTAGTAATCATAATTGCAATATTTAGCTATAATACTATGCTTTTAAGATGGGTATCTAGAAAGCCTTATGGGGGGATGGGGAGCTATCGTTAGCTCTTCAACATATATTAATTTTTACAACTGCTACAAACCATAGAGAGGCTGAAAGGGAAAGAAGAAAGGTGAACAGATTTCGTGGTGTTGATGTGCCTACTCCAGCAAGTCTCTCCCCGTTATTATTCTAGTGCCCAAAGGGAACAGGAGCTGAACCATGACCGTTCTTTCTGGAGCAGAAGCTGAGTTCCCACTCGTCTCCTGAATAGAAAAAATGGAATTTTCATACTGTTTCCCTTGAATGGAAGCAGCATGATGTGAGTGTGAAAAGAGTGAAACAGTATGTTAAGGAAACACAACTGCAATGAGAGAACAGCAGACTCCAGGGGCTGAGCAGATCTGCTCCCTCTACTTCATTATATGAATTTGTTTTCAGCTCTTCAACTCAGACCATCTCCTGGGTCTCACAACACATCTCCACAGCTCTGGGCTGAAAAATGAAACAATTGCAAGGGGTTGTTCTATCTTCCTGAAACAAGCTTCATAAGCTGTGAAAAATGAAAGCTAAGGCTGAACTTTAAAACAAGCTTAAAGCACTAAGATGCAGAAATACAGAGTGAAGCCATTCAATAGAATTAGATTTGGAACAGAACCCTGAAAAAACCTGCAGTTATGACTAATCCATTTTTGATCTGTGTGTTTGTAGGTAAGATCAATTCTTTTAAAGATCATTTCTCTCCCTGTGTTGGTTACAGTTCTTTACTGTCATTTTAGATAAATGACATGTTGACATGTGAGTTTAGTATCGCATAAACTGCAATGACAGAATTATTTCTGATGCTGGAGCGGCCCTGGCTGAGCTACAGGCGAAGGGGAGAAACAGTACAAACAGGATATTCGGTGTCAAGCTGCAGCAGCACCCTGAGAGTCCCACCCAGACACAGGCACTCAAATGCTCACTCCATCCTGCCACCCAGTTAGCTGAGGAAACTTTATGTAATAGTAGATGGTACAGCACAGTTTGTGCAGGGACAAACTCACGCAATGACATTTTAGAAGCAAACCAATCTGAAATGGAAACTTCTGGTGTTCTTGTTACACTGAACAAGTCTGTGAGGCACCATGCAGTTTTACGTGGTAGCCTTTGGGTGCGTTTATTTTTTCCTCAAATTGTCCTATCCTTGTGTGCTGATCCTTTCTCAGAGATCCTTCCAATCCTGTGATATAGAGCCACTGAAGTTAACACGCTGCTGTAGGAAGGGGGCTGTGGTATGACACTGTGAGTGTCATGGCGGTTGTGATACCAATCTAATGTTTACAGGCCTTGCAGTCTTACTGTAATCAGTAAAGCTGTGAACAGGAGTTTGAATTTAATGCAAACAAGCAGGAGACTGTGGAGGGGAACAGCATACAGACTCTGTTCAGGAAATTAGGAAACAGTACAGTGAGCCCAACGCTGATGGGATGTGCTCAATTTACGGACTGTGTCAGCCTTGCTAAAGGCAGTGCAGTGGTGACAGTGCATGTGGGAACATGCAGCACTCTGAGGGTGAAGGCTGTTTTCTGTAGCGTGTATCTGATATCCAGGAACAAAAGCAGCTGGTGTTTCCCTGTTGTAGGCTGAAATGTGGTGCAATGTGATAGAGCTACAGGGAGCTCCTTGCTGACTTTTTGCCCTGTGCAGATTCCTCTTGAATTAGGTTTTGACCTTTAAAGTAAGACCTGCTTCTTCAGTTTCTCATTGTCTAAATTCTGCACTGAAGCTTAAGAAATAAGTCTGTGAAGCTGGAGGATTTTTTTAAGCTCTAATTAGTGAAATGCAGAATGGGTAGGAAGGAGTCTGCTGAGGGAGAGAATCCATTTTACAGATCTGGTGCCTTTTATTTTTTATTTTACTTGGTTCCACAGCAACAGAGGCCTGTGTGGTGCTGGGCTTAAATCAGAACCAAAAAAAGCTTTATACTGAAGAATGGTTCTCAACTCCTCTCCTGCTCTTAAGAGGCACCTCTGCCTCCTGGATATATCACCACCCTCAGTAATGTGGAAACCTGCAATTGTGTTCCTGCTGCCAGAATTTTGTACCAGAGCACTGCAGCTGCTTGGCACCCACAGCCCCATGCAGGAGTTTGGAGGTGGGAGAGGTGAAAACCACTATCCTGACTAAAAATCTGTGGCTATTTAGGTAGGGGGGCTGTGATGGAAAGATCTCCCGTTTTAAATGTCTTTAACATTACTATTGGTTCAGTTGTATTTGTGCACTTTTTCTCAGTTTCTCATTTTGGCGGATTCTGTAATTTCATGCAGAATATTAAGTGCAGACCAAAGGGCAACTGAAACTGAAGCTCAGCGCTGAGGTGGAAGGCAGCAGCTGTTCTGTGCCAGAAAAAGGCCTCAGTGCTCTGCGTAGGGATCTGCAGGTGGAAAGCATGCAATTATTTTTGGTTCAAACACAAGGCCTAAGTTCTAAGGAATACCAAGAGGTTCTTCAAGGGTGTGAGAGCCTAAAGCCTTGGATTCCTCCTGCCTCATCTCCCTGCTGGCATGCACAGCCATGTTGTCGCTTTCACAATGTGTTTGATCTGTCAGTGACTCATTTGAAGGCTTTCTGTCTTCACCAGCAAGGTGCTTCAGGGCTGAGTCGCACCCATGTATCAGTTCTGGTACTGTACCCTGTTATCAGCTACTCCTTTCACTCCGAGGGTGCTCCTAGCCTTTGATCTGTTAACTATACTGCAGTGACAACTTCCCTTGTTTTTTAATGCTGCGCTACATTGTCCACTGCTCTCATCAGTCCACAAACGCTGCAGTCGCTGCTGCCTGTGCGCTGCTTTCACAAGTATGCCTGTACTTTAAAAGGTGAAATAACTCTTGTTCCCTTCAATCTTCAAATAATCATAGGCAAAATTTTTACTACAAGATAGCAGTTTCCATCACATGCTACATGGAGATATAATGATATGGTTGATTCTTCCCTTCTCCCTGTGGCATTTGTCTGACTCCTGCTTTTAAAAAAGTATAGAGTGGGGGCTGTTTAGTCCATCCATATAGCACCTGGTGCGGTGGGCTCTGACTGGTCTGTAAATCCTGATGTTACTGAGCAGTGAAGAATCCTGTCCGACAGCAGGTAGTTCCCTCAGCTGGCCAGGCTGGTTGTGTTTAATTCAAGGTTGATTATGTCAAATCTAGAGACCTCAGTGGAAAGAAAGGTGCTCTGTGTGCAGCAGGACTGAAAACGCTTTCTGTGTTTTACAGGTATTTTATAGCCACACAGTAATTTAAAACTTACTTGTTTAAAATCAGCTAAATTCCTAGTAGTGCTGGAAGCAAGACCAGTAGCAGCATCTCAGTTCTGCTGGAGGTGGTGCTTATCAGATGAGCTGGCAAAGCTTTCCTGACTTGTAGGATTTGGGCCAAAAACTCTGGTGTAAGAAACCCATGCCATCTCACATCCTCCAGAGCGGTTGATTCCTGCGGTGGTTCTGTGGATCAGCAATCTGACTCGTGTTGTCGGTATCCTCAAGAGCGGGCCTTGGCTGGGCAATGGGTGGAGGACGTGTTTGCTGCACTAGGTCATGCAAAGCTGTGGCTACCTGGGTGTTTATCTCTTAATGGGGTCCAGCCAAGTG
Source organism: Patagioenas fasciata (assembly GCF_037038585.1). Taxonomy (NCBI): domain Eukaryota; kingdom Metazoa; phylum Chordata; class Aves; order Columbiformes; family Columbidae; genus Patagioenas; species Patagioenas fasciata. The sequence goes on along the minus strand of NC_092525.1, from coordinate 21,234,603 downwards.
GCATAGCCCATATCTGCAACGCATCCCTAACACTGGGAGTCCTGACCACAGTATGTTGATCTAACGTGATTTAATAGGATTAATCACTTTCCTTCCACTGGCCAGGTTGGGCTTGTTTTATTTATGCCTTAAAACATCTCCTCTCTCCTACACTGTGATTTGTGCAAAACTGTTTGGCAAATTAAAAGCTCTTCCTGGTGTGTGGGCAGAAGGGCCTGGTATGGAAAACATGTGAGATGTGGTCCAGGCTTGTGGGGAGAATGAGATGAGGACTAGAGGTGCCAGTTGTATGCTCAGTTCGTGTGACTTGCCCAGCGTGTTTCACAGACTCATAACTGCTGATCCTTCACTATGTTTCAGGCCTGGCCTACAGTCACTAATTATCAGTGTCCTGGGACTTCTTCCAGGTTTTAATTGTCCATATTAGTATGATGGATTCTGGAAACAAGGACTCAGTGGAGAAAGGTGATAGTGTTCTCAGTGCTGCTGTTGTTGCTGGGGCTGCTGTTAAAGCTGCTTACTGGCATTTGCCCTCCTGTGAAATGTGTACGTGAGCTATTTATAAGCGTGCAGAGAGATCCCACAACTCTATCTTGTACTCCGATTTAAGGGTAATCCCCACAAGGAGGGCAGAATTGATCCAGAACTGCAAAGGAGGTTAGTGGCAGAGTTGAAAATAATTCACCACTGCTGAGCTTCAGCGTTCTCTTTACAGTGGGGTGGACTTATGGGGACAGGAGCTGGAGTGGAGAAGAAGCACACTCCGCATTGGCTCTACCTGTTAGAGCATGATCTCCTATTTTCAGGGTGAAGGGAGGCACTTTCCCTGCTGCACAGCCCCCTCTCCTGTCTTCCTCTACACAGCAGATGCACATAGCTCTGTCCTGGGCTGCATTCAGCCTCAATCTTTGCTTACTTTTACTCTTCATGTCTGGAGTGGATTCAGCCTGGTGTGTTGGGGGAAATGGCCCTTTTTCTTGAGCAGTCCAGTCCCAAACACATGGCAGTTAGTCTCTGTACTTATTAAATATTCTTCTGAGTTAGTCTTCTGAAAGTAGATACAGCAACTTGCTTTCATTGTTCCTCGCCTATGAAGTGCAAATTACCTCACTCTGTAAAGCATGAAGTTTCTTGAACAGCAAGATTGATATAGCTGTATTTCTAGTGTATCTGATTGTGTTTTACCTTTCCACATATGGATTTGCTGATGACTAAGAAGAGGTAAGCTTCTCAGCCTTCTCTCAGTGGGAACACAATTTTTCTGCCTCTTAGTTTTTATGAAGCTGAGGGAAATGATCTACCTTTGAGGCCTGCACTTCAGTGTCCAGCTTGGTTAGGACTGACCAAAGGACTTGAGTAGGATTAAACAGACACAGATGCACCCCATATGGATAGCGTGAGCCTGATTGCCATAAGAAACAAGGCTGACGTGATGTGGTTGCAGTGTGGAAATGAGACTCTTGTTCTTCCTCTGAGAGATCCTGGCATGCTGGCTGTATCTGCAGGACATGCTGGTCCTAGGTGGGCTCTGGATCTGGGCTGAGGAACCTGCTGTTCATGGATGTCCAGATGTCCAAGGGACGATTGCTGGAGCCTTGTGGGAGAATGTGATATGTGCTGTGATTTGTAAACTCAGTCAGAGTTACAGACTTTGTAGGTGATTCCAACATCCCCTCCAGGACCTCATGAGAGGGCTTATATGGAGCTTCAGCACTGCATGAAATCAATTATGGGAAAAGTATCTAATGAGTGATTTTATCATTGTATACAAGAAAGCGATGTAAGAAACTGCAGAAATCTGCTAGCTGGATTCTTGAACTCATGGTGGAAGACTTTCATCTGTTTTTTCTTGTAAATGAGAGTTTTATGTAAATGTTGGAAAATCATAATTGCAACATAAACATTTTGGAGAATTTACACTTCCAGATGTAATGGAGTTGTGGGACCAATCTGGGAACAGAAATTTGTTTGAGAGAGACATCTCTGACTTGATCTCAGTGATGCTCTTTGGGGTTATACTAGCATAGAGCCTGTCCCTGGCTTCTCACTGAGTGATTTAGCATGAAGCTGAGCACTGGACTGCTCAATACAGGTATTTTAACAAATGGGATGTAGTGGTTTCACATCTGCACATTTCTGCTGCATCTTGTTTTTATTCCTGCCCTTGTGTAGGTTGGTTTGTACTAGCAGTGTCTGACATTGTGTTTGACCTTTTTTATGTCCTGGAGAAGCTCACTCATCTGCTCTATCTCCTTTTCGGATTACTGAAATGTCATGTTACAGCAACATGGGGGCAGCTGTGTTCTTTTGTTTTGTCTTTTATCAAAATAATTGTTGTTAGCAAGAAAACCCAGTGTGGCTTGGAAGTGTACAGACTCGCTGCGCGTACTCTTAAAGGAGTGATATATGGAAATAGGCTGTGCTTGTGTCAGAGAGCCTCAGAATGGTGAGTGTCTTGGGGCTGCACAAGTTAATGGACATCTCCCCTTTCATGTAAATGCACATGGAGCCACAGAGCTAATTCTAGAAAAAAGAAAAGAAAAATATGCTGTGATGCCAAATGTCTCACCTCTCTTACCTGTTTCACTGGAGGGGTCACTTCCCCTCACTGTGCACCTCTCGTGGGGATTGCAGGTATCCTGGTGTGCCTGTAGCTCTGTTTCTACATCATCCCAGTGCTGCCTGCTCTGCTCTGTCGCTGCCTGGCTTCCCACAGCCAGGAAGTCCCTGGGGGCTGTGCCCACATTGTGAGTCAAACCCAAAGTCAAAACACCTACACAGAGAGTGGGAGAGCTGGGTTTTATGCATTGCAGGGGAGTTTGTACACACCTCCCTGAGACTGTGTGGAACCACGAGATGCCAGGCAAGGCCAGGGCAGGCTGAGAGAGGGTTTGGGGAAGTGGAGAGGTAGAGGGGGGCAGAGTTACCCACATGAGAAAGCCTCGTGCACTCAGACTGGAGGAGCAGGCTCTGTGCTTTGCTCTCGGTTTGCTTTTGCTAAGATCATGATGAGACATCTCTGTTTTAGGAACCCACTGTCCTGGGGCACAGAACACCTGCTCAGTGCTCTGCCAGGCTGGTACTCCGTCTGCTATTTAATGGAAAAAAATCACTTCTGATCCGCAGTACCCCACACCAGGCAGTGCCTAGTCTTTGAAGAGCATTGCTAGCTCCAGACGTAAAGAAGCCTGTTAGCAAATAGTGTTCAGAGGAAGGGGCATCCAAATAATGTCTCTGCTTGCTTGCCTTTGCCAGTTCCCACTCCAGGAAATATATTTTTTATGCCTAATGCTTATTAGGTGGGTTTCTGAATCCTGACAGGGGGCTGTAGGTGCAGACGTATGTTGGGTTAACAGGGAGCTGGTTAGCTGACCAGGTCTTGTCCTGTGACAGCTAAAACACAGCATTAGGTGGGAAAGCATATGCTGGCTAGCAGGGCTTGGCTGGTATCTGTCCCCATAGTGCTGAGGAGCATGGGTCAGCCACAACCCCAAAGCACTGGGGTTTCTCTGCACTGCTCAGGTTGACAACACATGTGGCATGTGGGTTTGGTGAGCAGGAGAGAAGCCCTGTGCCCATTCCTTGGGCTTGCCTTTTTCTCTGGCAGCCCGTGGGTTTTCTCGAGCCATGGGCAGTCTGACCAGAAGTCAGATTATAGTAGAAGGAGTTGGGGTGCCAGGAAGGGGAACTGTTGCATGAAAAAAATTCAGCACAGATTTTACATCACAGGAAGAAATGGTTTCTCTTTCGCTGCATCTCCCCTGCCTCTGCTCCTCCATCCCTTCTTTCAGGGGGGCGTACATGTCACCTCTGTGGTTTTTGAGGTAAGTGACATCTGGTTTTGGGAGTCTGCCATGTAGTGAATGGTCAGGTGTATTAGTGGCTATGCTGTGATTTCCTTACTCCTGTGCAGGTGAGAAACCAGCCATCTGAAAGTGGAAAGTTCCTGACTTCGTGCCCAGCCTCACTTATGCCCGTGGCCTTGCAAGCTCAGTGCCAGCAGTCAGCGGCTCTGTGCTGGTGCTGCCTGGCTGGGCTCACTCAAGGGAAAGGCAGTCTCCAAGCCTAACAAGTGTTCACTCCAAATCACCACTTCATATTTTCATAGTGATTTACACCTTTCTGAGATCAGGCCTTTGAACCAGAATTTGCTTTAAAACCACAATGAAAAGGGAAAGCTGGAAAAAGAGCCAAAGGATTTTTTTTTTCTTTCCGATGCAACAAGCCAGGTTTTGAAGACAGGCTTGGATTCCTGCAGGCCAGCTGCATGGAAGACCTTGTGCAGGTGACAGCCTCCTTGCTGAGTTATTACCTTGTGCATGTCCAGCTGTCAGTGACCAGCCTGGGCGAGTCCGCAGGTCGCCACGGGAATTCCAAGGCGGGAGCGTGTGCATTCATGTCGACAATTTGTTTTGCACTTCTCACGCTTCAACTTGACCAAAACCATACCCTGGCCTTATAGCTACAGGCCAGATCAAACTGACAGCAACTGTTATTTATCCACTTACATTAGTCACTCGTGTGATGAGAAGATAAAAGAGACCTGTGTTTTGCACCGGCTGTGAGTGGCAATGCAGGTGCTGCCACCAGAGGACACTGTTGGACAGGCTATGGACCCTCGGCCACCTTCCCCCTCTGGTTTGGCTCAGCTTGGTCATCCCGCACTCCGCAGCCCCAGCCTCCCTCCCTCCACCACCGTCTGCAAAGCTCTTGGCCTTGGCGCTCCTTGCTCTGGCATTGGTTTCTTTAGAGCTGTTCCCTGCAACCCCGGCTATCTGTTTTCCTTTGGCAATTGTATCACCCAAGGTTACCCGGTTGCAGTACCTTGCATTTCATTCTCTCTCGCCTCCTCAGAGACCAGTAGCCAACGCACCGGTTTGCTGGGAACTTTGTCAAGGACCTGCATGGAGATGCAGGACTTGGCATGTTTGGGGCTAAGAGACATAAGCCAGATGCAGCCTGCCCTGAAGTTTGGAAGCACTTGGAGTGGAGACTTGGGTTTCAGCCTGTTTGAAAGATTAAGTTCAGTCTGGGTTCAGACCACTCCAGTTCCCTATGTTAAAAAATGTCCTATAATTCTATTCCTGTAATAAGAGTGGAGTGTAAGATTCATTGCTTTTGAAGTTAGTGCCTTGATGGTTTCTGCAATAAGACAGACATGTCATTACTTGCTTGTAATAAAACTTGTCAGGTTGCTCTTTCAGATGGAAAGAGGCGTTTGTTCCTTAAGGAGCCTGAACAGGTGGGCATGTGAGTGATATGGGTTCCTGCAGGTTTCCTTCTGAGAAAGTCAAGCTGAGTTACTTGTGTGTAAAAAGAGCCTTCTCGCAGGGCTGATCGCTGAGTCTGGGCTTGAGGCAGAAAGGCAGTGTCCATCGCTCTTGCTGAGAGGTTCTTGGCACCCAACCCCAGGGAGCGCAGCTTGGCCGTGCTGGCTGTCACATAGGCAGCCTTGGGGACAGGGGAATGGAGACTGAGCCTTGTCTGGGGACTCTTCACTCATGGTGGCAAAAGTGGAATTGACTGTTTCTCTGTGGTTAAACCCATCATTTGCACTTTCCCTGGGGCCTGCTTCAGTACTGCCCCTGGCTGCAACTTCTTGAGAGTTTTGGAGTCACTTTGCAAAGTGATGGAGAATTGGACACTACCCCAGGTAGCACAGAGGCATTTTGCAGGGCCTTGTTCTGAATGTAAAACTGCTTTGTCTGTGAGAAGTTTTGGGATTATTATAATTTTGGAGAGGAAGCTCCTCTGTTTTAGGATCCTCCATGGCATGAGATATCTTCTGATTTACAGCATTGCCTGAAGATCAGGACAGGGTTGTTACCATCTACTGTTATGTCTTTCACTGCTAACACAGATTTAGAGAAACCATGAATCTGTATCTCTGCTCATGTCATTTGGCATAGCTGCCTTGAATTAAAAGAGTTTAGTCCAGCTGAGAATCTGGTCCATCTTATGCACACAGGGCTTCGTTTTATGTAATAATATTTCTGCAAACATCTTTGCTGAGTGTTAATAGTGCACCAGGGAAGAAGTTCACGCTTGTGCTTTGGTGAGAACTAGTGTGCCAAAGAACTCCATGTGTTGTGCTTAGACCAACAAACAGGGCTTCAAACACCTCTGGGATGGGGAAAGACTTTTGGGTGGCAGTTTCCTTTCTGTTCAGGAGATGAAGTACCCGCAACAGTTACTGTAGGAAAATTTGGCTGGTCAGCTCATGAGCACTTTTATACTTGAAGTGTTTAAAAAAGGGGGTGGGGATGGTGATTTTAGAAGTGAAGAGTAAAAATGTTCTGGCAGTCAAGTGATGTTTAAGGATGAATGCAGTGCAGGCAGTGTTCCCTTGTAATATGTTGGGAGGCAGGAGATAGGAGTCTGTGTTAATTATGCCTACAGTTAGCAGCCAATGCCTGTGCTTCAGCCAGGACTAAATGGGCTGATTATGATTGATTGGAATTCCAGAGAAGACTCAAACTCTGTGTCTTCTCAAAGGGATAGATAAGTATGCTGAGATGATAATAATAATTCACTAAAGTTTTGTATTCTTTATAGTGCTTTGTTCATTGTGCTGGTAGAAGCATTTCTGTAATCCAGAGTGTGTTGGAATATTCCTGGAACATTTCTTTCTTAAAGAGTATTCTCATTCAGAAGACTGCTTCAACTTACTGGGAATTAATCTTTCCTTCAGAGCCCAGATTTCATGTGCAAACAGCAGCCTGGGAATTGGTGGAAAGAAAAGGAAGGTGCTGAAACTCGTAAGAGAAAACTCCCTGCTCCCCTCTATCCCACAGTGCTTGCTGAAATGACTGAGGAGTTCAGCAGGGCCTCCTGGTTCTCATAGACACACTGAAGGGTCTTTGTGTCACTGAGGTCTAGGCTACGTGTTGGAAAGGTAGTTTCCTCCTGTAGCTGAAGAAGAAAGAGATATTCTGGCATAAGAATGGGAGTTGACATTTCACTGCCATGTCATACCCAATATTAGGAATCCTAGAGTTTGGTTTCATATTTCAGGGTACAATGGCTTGAACTGCTTCAGTTTTGAATAGTTTCCTATGGAGTCTCTTTTTTCTCACTGGCTCTTTGATTGCCTACATTGCTGAGCAGACCACGAAAAATGGTAGTCAGAAGTGATCTGAATACACTCTCCTGCCTCTGGTGACAAACTTCTCTGGAGGGTCTGCTTGAAGTTAACAACCATGCTGTGGAGGACAGGCACCCCCACCTTTTCTTTTAAGTGTTGCTTTTTGTCTGAATTTACTTCTTGCAAATATCCTTGTAAACATGCACAATATATACAGAAGGAAAGACCAGGGCCTCATGGCTGGGATCTGGTGCAGAGGAGCAGGAGGAGTGAGCACATGAAAACCACTCCATCTTGTGTCGCAGTTTCTCCCTTTGCAAACTGGGGGACTTGGTAACAAGATGACTCCCATGGTGTGGCATTGGTGTCTCTGTAACACAGGGCCCAAGCAGAACAGCTCTTGCAGCAAGATATGATTTAGATTATTTAGGGTGTTGTCACGTGATCAGAACTGATTGAGTTCCTGTGGCTTAACAAGTTGCCATCTGTTATCATCCCCATTATGAATTATGCATTAGCTTAAATCAAGGCTTAAACCAAAGGAGTTCAAGCAAAGTCCTCGCCCCAATGATACCATAAAACTGTCTTTAGGGCTGTTAGTACTGGATCCAAAACTCTGCAGCCACACAAGAGAGCATGCTGGTACAGTACAAGCTCTCTCTGCTGGTTCAAACCATTCTGGTGGATTTCCTGGGTAGTGGCAGGCCTTCTGCTGGGCCAGGTGTCATCTGCCTTCCTGGTGCAGGCTCATAAAACTGATGAAAATGCCATTGCCTGTGTCCTGGCTAAGGAGACAGAAATGAGACTGTGGGCCCACACCAGAGTCCCAGCAGGCTCGGGATGGTGTGGTCAGGGATTTGAGGGTGAAGAAGGCACAGTGGCCACATGCTGACTTCTTGGCTAACTTGATGTGAGGCTTTGTGAAGCTATTGGCTCCGGCGGTGTCGTGAGCTCTACTGTTAAACCTGGCAGTACATGTGCATGCGGTGGTATTAGAGCAGCAATTTGTGTTAAAACACTTCAAGCCCAACTCAGACATTTATCTGAGTCCTCCATGACTTGGAAGCATTGTGACTAGAAATCAGGGTCTGCCAGAACATTCCCAGTTCTCAAGCTGATCTACAGTGTGTCAGCTGGTCAGTGTATGTTCCCCAAGAAGGACTGGTGGCCTGAGCTGCTCCAGCTCAGGACTGCTTCCCTCTTAGGACAAAGTGCTGTTGCTCCTTGATGGCTCAGGAAGCTCCAACTGCCCAAGCTGTGAAGTCTTTCCCCTTGGGTTCTGTAGCTTATATTGGATCTGCAATGGTGAAAGCAATTAGGGGCTGCTGTTCTTCCGAGGGGTGCAATTCCCTGATGTCCCATTATCTCTCAGGTCACATTTCCAGGCCAGGCTCTCTCTGCCTGTGATAACACCAACACAGGGTTACCAGCTTGGCAGCGCAGGGTACTTGGGCCAGGCTTGGCTTTTACTGAAGTTTTGGGGCTGGGTGAATTTAGACACGTTTGCAGGGCAGCAGATTGGGTCAGTGACCTAGTTCTGATGCAGGGGCAGGCCATATATTACCTTCCATTTGAGATCAGAGCCTATAAAATAAATATTTCTCTTTATGGGAACAGGCAGCAGAGATTACTTTAGCTAAATCAAGACTTACTTGGCGAGTGTGAGAGGAGAGTAGGGAACGCAGAAAATTCATGGCATCCACAGGAGCCAAGTGCTTTCACATAGATTGTGTGGCTGTTCTGAGGACGACCACTAAAATCTGTGAGCCAAATAGGATGGATAAACAGGCAGTGAATGTCTCCTAGCATCAGCAGTGGTTGCAATGATAATTCCTGTTTGGATTTTGGGTCATAAATCTGTTTATGGTTGCAAGGACATTTCCAGTGGCTCCAGCTTTATCTCAGTGTTCACAGCTATTTTTTTACAGTTGGAAGATGCTCATTCCACCAGCTGGCACAATGATTGTATGGGGATATAGCGGAAGATTTGACGAGGAGGTTAGTTAAATGTAAATACGCTCGAGTAACTTGTACCTGTCTGTAGGAAAAGCACATACATCACACATTGTTTTACTGACCGTGTGTGCTTGATGAGTATAACCTGTATGTTAGATAACATAGGCCTGTGAGAAGCTCTAGGCACCTTATCACTATGTCTGAGATTCCTGCTTTGTTGTGAGAAAGAGCGGGAGGCTGCGCCTGCCCAAAGCCTTGAAATACAGGTGAGCTCAGCAGGCCCAGTGATCTTCCAGCAGGGCTGAACTTACCAGCGCCTGTGTCCCCTCTGGTGTCACCTCTGCCTGGGAGCTTAGGTGCTACTCTGGAGATCCCCCAGTAGAGAGGTAACTAAAATAAAACTTCCTCTTTGCAATGCATTTATGGCCTCTGGCTCTTCTTGCGACGTGCCTGTGTATGTGTACACAATGACTGACTCCATGGCTCCCAGTTTCTGCCCTTGGAGATTTGAGGGCAAAGTGCTTTGACTTCAGAGGGAGTTACTCACGCAATGTCCCTGCTAGAAATAGAGCTATGTCCCTTCTCTTTAAAGCAGAGCCAGATTCTCTGTCTTCAGCTTGATGTGCAAAGCCCTTCCCCTGGTAGACAACGAGTCTGCTTTTTCTCCCGAATTCACAATTGTCTGTACCCCTGGCAGTTTTACAGAGAGCTGAAGAGTCTCTTCAACTGAGACAGGAATTCAGAGTCTTTCTTAACCTCCTTTGGAAAGAGGGAGGTGTATAGGAAAGCAATGGCACTGCTCTCAGATTTGTGTGAGCAGGTTGGACATATTCTCTCACATTTTGTCCGGATAACTTTGCACTCTCAAGATGAAGAAAAAGAATGGTGAAGCTCTGGATGCTGAGGCCCTAGTGGATATGGAAGGAAGGGATTTAGTGCGGACCACCGGGATGGGAGAAAAGCAAGACAAATTCTTGGACTAATTCTTAAATTGCCCAAACCACATGGTATTGTGCTTGGGGGAGAGGCAGGGAGGGAACAGTTGAGCAATTTCATCCTCAATCATGCAGAGGCAAATTATCCAACAAAGCGATCGTATTAGATATATTGCAGTTGGGGCTTAGTAGAGCATTTGATAGAGGGTCTTACAAGATCTTGTCCTCCCTCTAAAATTGTTTGGCTGGTCTTGGATAGAAGCTCAGTCATGTGGATTAGTAGAAATGACAAATGATACATGGTTCTGGTCATGCAGATTTCTGACTAGTGTGACTGATTAAAGTTGTTGGTGCATCTGTTTTACTGAGGGCTCCTCATGTGCACAAGCAAAGCAATGAAGAGCATTTTAATGAAAGTTTGAGGTGTGATGTTTTGCAAACATTACTGAGTACCTTGCACATGATGCGTGGTATAAACTGGGAAGTTGGGTAGTTTTAGTGGGATAAAAATAATGAAAGTGATGGAATATGAGAAGAGGAAAGTAAGTTTTTCTACCTGGGAAAAATATCTGAAAGCAAAATTCTTTAGGAAGAAGGAACCCTGAAAGCTTTAATTTAAGAGACAATGAACTGAGCAGTTTATAATTTGGGCTTGCATACTTGGGTGCTTGTGATACAGTAACAACAAGGTAACTCAAGTCAAGGTTTTTGGGCCAGACTGTAAACTGGGGTAAGCAGCATTACCTCCATGGAAATCTATAGCGATCTGGTGGTTTACCCCCACAGAAGATACAGTTGGGTTAGAATTTACTGCCAAGAAATTACCAGTCAACTGGATTGAAATCAGAGCTGAAAGTCAGAGGGATGAGTTAAATGAATCAACTTCTCACCACGTATTAAAGAGGAGAGTCTGCTTACTCCAGGCCAGAAGAGAAGGAGGGAGGTTGTACAGGAACCTACCAAAATTGCAGAAGTGTGGGAGTGTTACTGAGTGGTATGGGAGGACTTGGTACACTTGAAACGTAATGGAGAATGGCACTAAAGCCCATTCCTTGAGAGGAAGACTGCTGGCTGGGAGGTTGTGAGATTTTTACCCAATAGTCCCACAGAAGAAGGAATTACTCTGACCAGTAGTAGATGTGAGTATTGTCTGGCCCAACCAACTGTGGCTCAATATGAGATTTTCTTCCGGAAAGCTTCCCACTTGTGATGCGAGGAGTCCAAATACAATGACTTTAACATTAATGTGTAGTCCATACTCAGCTCCTATCCTTGGAGAGATGCATGCATGCAGATCACTTACACACTGTGGTCAGTTCAGGAAGGAACCTGTGTGCCTCAGCAGTGTATTTCTCCGTCCAACTTGCATCCAATAAAGCTCTGACCAGCTGGTTGAAGAATAAGAATACTTAGGTTATCCTTCTCCCCTGCTCAGGCTGAGTTTCCACCTGCATCATCTGCAACACTGTAAAACACAGTCAGCATTGTGAAGATGGAAGAGCTAAACTTGAAACACTCTTGCATCGCTGAGCTTGGTTGCTGCTTCTGGAACTGGAGAAGGATGAAGGGTTTCCTCAGCTGATTTCCAAAGTTTGTATCAAGTGCTGCCTGGGCCCTTCTCAACTTTTACCAGTGAGGAAATCGCAAATTCTTTAGGAAGTTGGAAACTGGTGCTACTCTTCAGTACTTTTTGCTTGAGGCATGACCTTTTGTGTTGCTTTATGTGGCATTTGGCAGTTTAGTCTTTTGGAGCATCTGCTGATAGCAGTGTGAAATAGTGGCTTAGACATATGAGCATTTAACATGGTGGCTAGTCATACTATAGCCTTTGGTTATAAGCAGTAATGGTAATATGAGATGCTTTTGGTGTGAAAGCCATTCAGCTGAAAGCTTCTGATCCAGAAAACTGGTAGTTCATAGCATGATCTTATACTGCAGCTTCAAACTTCGGTACTCATGGCATTACTTACCATGTGTTGAATTTTAGCTACACCCAGTTGTCTTCTGGCCTGTCTTGTGTGAACTGCAGAGGCTGGGTTCACGTGGTGGAAAACAGAATTCTATTCATGTCTCTTCAGTCTCTCTGCAGCTCCACTACGTATAGTGGCATTATTCCCGGGTTACACCAGATTTGAGCCTGCTGTCTATTGATTTGCTAGCACATCAGGGTGAAGATGCGTGTCTAATCACTCCCCAGTCCATTTAGGAGAGAACTGGGTGATCGAAAGGTTACTTTAAAAAAAATACTTAGTTTTATACCTTTATTTGCTCCCACTTTGTGATTTCATCCCATAAAAATAGCTCTGGGATTGTTAAAGGCTGTTCTTTTAGATAGTGGCATGCAGCAGAAAAGGCAGCATGCCTGAAGCAAGGAGTAAGCAGCTAGGTTTCAAATACTCACTGAGCTTGGTGCTTCGGGCAAGTCTTTAAGAGTTTTGGGCCAACAGAAAAGAAGAGAAAAAAGGAGAAACTGGGAGTGTTTGTATTGAAATCTTTATTTAGTTCCAAAAGCCTAGAGCAAAGCATGAAAACAGAGTGCCTCATACAAGCTGAGACAGGGAACAGAATTTCCATTTTATTCCAGATGAGAAGTAGGTCTTGTTATAAAGGTTTGGGTGACAAAGCTAAATGTACTTTAAGTTTCTACTCCAATCTATTTTTATTTATTCTTATGTAGATCCTTTTGTAGGGTTAACAAGGAATTTGCCAGAAGCCAGACCATGAAGGCTCAAGTTGTAGTTTTCCAGCAGACATCCTGAAAAAAACACTTGTCACAGGCAATCAGCATCCTTGGGGAGGTGGCCTGTTAGCAGGGTGTTTACTAATTGGGATCATTCTGCAGCGGATAATTGTTTGTGACACCCACGCTGATTGGACCCACAATATCTCCCCATTCTACAAATTCCCCATGACAGTTTTGATGAATTTGAAGTTTGGAGTCTGAATGAATCTATGGAAGGGGAAAAAAGTGCTTCCACTGGAAAACATATGGAGAAGAGCAGAGCTCTGCCCTGGGTCAGCCTCCAAGAATGGAGCCACATGAGCACACAGAAAGAGAGTGCACTCGGTGGGTCTTATCAGACTTTCTATGTTTTCCTCTTGCGTTTAATTAAGAGGCTGGGGGAGGACCAGCCATGCCAAATTAAAAATGCGAGAGTTGGTTTAGCTTGCCCAGGACATGGATGTCCTAACCAAGGACTTCTGGGCTTACTGGGAAACTGTAGATTTATTGAAATGTCCCTGGAATGAGTTCAGATGCAGGTCAGGCCTTCTTGCTGGCAGACAATAGCCAAAGTGACACAGATGTCCCCAGCAAATGGGCAGTTCTCTGGGCCGGGGAGCAGTATGGGACCATTGCAAGCATCATTTTGCCGAGGAGCTGTAGAGATTTTCTTGTTTCTAGGGTCTGGACCAAAATGTATTTTACATTTTTTGCTACATTTGACTGCTACATTGATGCATGCTTTATGGGTAGATGGAGGATCACAGTCCCCTGCTCAAAGGTTATTTGTCCTTCCGGCCCAAGCATAAATTTTATAGCCAGGATCAGCGCCATATAATGTAGTTTCACACATTTGACAGAAATGTAGTTGTCATGCATTGTCTGTTTTGCATGTGTGCTGCACCAAGGTGAGCTGGAGATGCAGCCGGTTTAGTTTTTACAGTTCAGAGACCAGAGCTTCAGTTGGATTCTGTAAGCTACATGCAAGTGAGCAGCATTTGCCAGATTTCAGGCTGAGGATGAAGTTGCCGGGCTGATCTCAGGTCAGGAATCAATATGATATTCTGGGCTTCCCTGTTCCTAAAAGATCCTAAGTGATCAATATATTTTCTATATATATTTCAGGAAGACTCTAGCAAAATTAGTGCTGGACGTAGATCAGGTCTAAGAATCACTGCTACAATTCCCATGTCTACTCTTTGGACCTTTTGATTAGGAAGTAAGGAATTAAAGAAGCATAACTCTGTTATAAGCTTTGTCAAGTCAGGAAAGCCGCTAGTGCTGTTAGAATAAACTCATATTCATGTCCTGGAATCACAGAGCTAGTAATGGCCAAAGCACAGGAGACAAGGTTTCAATGTTCCTGTCCAGAACATAGGTCAGTCACCCTCCTAAGCCAGAAACTCCTTCTGGAAACAGAGCTCTTCCGTAATAGCCATGCTGCATTCCACAAGGAAATGATGTTCCAGATGCAAATTGGCATGGAAAATTATGAGAAGCCATCTAGATCTGAGCTTTGGAAAAGGGGAGCTCTTTGTATCGTCTCTCATTTCTTCCAGGTCCTCCCTGCCCTGACCTGTGAGAGGCATCCTATGAAAGCCCAGCTCACTAGACATGTTAGTGATGGTCTTTGTAGAAGAGCTGAGTGGTGGTATATAACACAATTGCAAATCCCTTCTCCCAGTGGTCTTATCAAAATGCAAACAGTTCTCTGAAGATCTGACTGGATGCTGAAGAGTGATCTCAATAAACTCATCACCCTGGGTTTGTGATTACACTGCACTGGCCAAGTTGGATGGTGGGAGAGAAACCAGTGTCTTGTCTTTGAGGCAAAGCTGAAGATGCTTTTCAGGAAATCAAAAGTGTAAGATAGAGTAAAGTTGTCAGAGCATTAATATTGTGTAGCTGCATCATTTCTGCAGATATGTTGCTCAATTCTATAGATAATCGCTAATGTCATGAGCACGCAGCTGGCAGATCAGGAGCCTGGAATGGATGAATGAATGAGTGGATGAATGAAAATGCACAGGACTTGCAGAAGGAGATCCATGGCCACAGAGAGGCAGGTAGTGCATATCAGGTACTGGCCATTTGATGATCTGTATGTAACATTTATCCAGGGAAACGCTCTAATTAAAAAAGAACTATATTCCCTAAAATAAAATTTTCAAGTATTTCTTGGCACCTTTGGTAATCTTGTGTTATGTTTTGGTAGAGTCAGAAGACTTACCCAAAGCCATACAGAGAATGAAAAGGTCCTGACTAGAAGTGTCTGAGTGCACTTTACAGTTGTCCCTTGTATGTAGTGAATGGGGTTAATTAACTATTTATAAAAATACATTAGTTTCCCCAGTAATAAAAGCCAGGGTACTCTTCGGGTCGTGCAGCATTCCACCTAAACCAGAAGAATCATAGCGGAGTGGTGTGGTCCAGCTTTCTGGCTCCTGTCAGAAGATGATGACTTAAATGGGATCAAGGACTCAGTCTTTGAGTCGAAGCACTGGCTACAAGAGATGATAATTTTTATGACTCTTACCAGGGGCAACCCATCTCCTCAAATCCAGCATCCTGCACATTAGCTTAACTCTGATAATCTTCTGGAGCCTTAGCAGATTCACAGGAAAGGGTGGACCTGGAAGGATTCCTGGAGGCTGTCAAATAAGTATCCAGCATTACAATTGCAATGAGCTCCAGTGCATCTTCTCTGAATCTGTTTCAAGTTGTTTTTTCAGGGTCAGTGGAACACAGTATAAATCCTGGCTCGCTCAAGTCCTTCAGGCAGAGGATTTGGGGAATACATATGGAAATACTTTTGCCTGGTGTTCTCTACTCTTCACCCCTCCCAAACAGAACATATATTTGTTTTGCAGTATAAAGGGAAAAAACCTCCGAGCCTGGAGTAATGTATACAATTCAATAATACATGAAATTCAAAGCCACACATTAATCACATTCATGTTTAACTTTCAGATGTAAAACCCTGCAGGTTGGCTGCCCTTTGTTCTGCTAAATGGAAGGGGGCATTCCAGCCTCTCCGGGCAGAGTTCAAAAGCTGCCTCCGGTAACAAGTGCAATTTGCTTTATAGGCCTCATTGTGTTCTCCCTTCGGGGCACAGTGAGAAGCTACTGCACAGGTTGGCCCCTTATCAGGCTGTTCAAAGGAAGAAAAGTTTGGATAGCAAAGGTTTAGCAGGTTCAGGAGGCCAAGACTGGAAAAGTGATGATGCTGCGAGTCAGAATCCCAGCATCGGCAGGTCTGGGCAGGAGGAACAAGTTATACAACAACCTCTCCTTTTCTCTTTCCACCATCCACTTTCCAAAACCCTTGTTTTCATTCGTGTTAGCTCATTTGCAGATTTTTGTGAACAGCATTTCGTGTTGGAGTGCTTGTCTCTCATGTGCCCTTGTGTGTTGGTTGATTATTAACTCTTCTTGGTGGTTACCTTTGTCCAGGACTCTCTCAGCTTCCTTGTCTCTGGCTGTTCAGACTCTTATTCTCCCCTCCTCTTTTGGTCTGCTCAAAATGCTGTTACGTGATGTCCTCATCCTGCCTTTTCCCAGCCAGCCTGGCTTTCCAGGGCACCGCACAGGCAAGTTAAGCCACCAGGTTGAAAGAATATTCTGCTGCCCACTGCCATAACCTGCCTACTTGCTAATATCTACCCTGGCCTTAGTTATCAACACCAGTGGGGTAAGCCATGGCTAACCAGATAATAGATTTATTTGCAATAATTGATCTGCATCAGGATTGTAGTTCTGGGCGATCCAGTCATAGCAGGAGTGACAGGGGTGATGGCTGTACTGTGGCTGCAGATATATTCTAAGTAACTTCAGGTGGACCAACTTGGAGGCTGCACGACTCAAAGAGTACCCTGGCTTTTATTACTGGGGAAATGAATGTATTTTTAGAAACAGTTAATTAACCCCATTCATTACATACAAGTAGGTTAAGAAGGCAGCGAAAGCCTCACAGGAACCTAGTAAATGGCAATTAATCTACAATATTTTGGCCATCAAGTAAAGTGGATCCACAGAGCTGTAATGACACGTCCTCCAGCTTCCAAATCCCAGTGTGTCATCCCACACTTAAGATGTTCTGTCTGAATGGGGGTGATGCAATGAACATCCCCAAAGCGCTTACAAACATCACAGAAAACAGGATGTGGGGCAGACTTCTTAGACATAAACACACCGGAGTGACTGAGACGACCCATCACCAGCAGATGAGCCTGAACTTTGAAGTTAAATGTTCTAAGTTCCAGGGAATTCAAAGGTTTTACGCAGTGGAGTGAAATGCCAAATTCTGTGGGCATATCATAGGTACAGTGTTGTACTAAGAGCTGTATATATAGTGATGACCTCTTGCTGGTGGGTCAGCCAAGGACATTTTCTGAGCTAAACTCAGCTTCTGATGGTGCAAATCATTAATGACCTCAAAGTGGTGGAAGAGTTTGATCCTGTGAGCTCCTCTCCAAAACCTAAGCAGGAGAATAAAGATGTCTTTTAATAGGAGGTGGAATTCAAATGCCTGTTAAGATCAAGTGGTAAATTCATCACTCTCACTTGCAGAATTGGGGGCTGACAAACTGAGCCCACCACCTGACAAGAAAGAGAGCATGACCTGAAAGACTTTCGTATAGAATACAAATACAGAGGTGCAGCAAAGGGCATAATTTTCCTGTGCCGTCTGTTGGAGAGAGAATATATTGTGGAACAACACTGAATTTAACTGTATGTACTGTTCCTGTAGGGCCACACTGGGGTTTTAATGAAGCAAGTGGCAAAGCTCCCACTGACAGGGTTTAGCTCCCAGCAGCTTCAGCTCCCAAAGTTATTCTGTTACATATTATATGTAGAAAGAGGAAAGTTTCCAACCTATCAAGCTTTGATACAAGCAACTTTTCCTATTTATGTCAAATGGATTAAGTGTGTTCTGTAAGCAGCGTGCAAAAATTTCTAAAAGGCTGGATTATTGAACAGTGCAACAGAGTTTTAGTGAGAGATCACACAAGTGACTTTCCAAACTTCCTCCCTGTGGTTCTGCGCTCTCCAAATATATGGCAAATATATGGATCAGGCTTTTCAAAGGCATTAAGCACCCTGCCCCTGTGTTAAGAGCTGTATTACCTTGAATTCAAGTTAAAACCAGGTGTCTAGCTTAGACAATCCCCGGTGTTTCATAGTTAAAGGTTGCCATAAAGAGCAGCATTAGTTAGGACATAGTGAAATGTCTCAGGGAAGTTCTGTTGACTTCAAAAGGAACAGGACTCAGCTCAGCTTCTGATCTAAAGGGTTTGACACACAAGCACGCCTCTGTCAGCTGCCCAGTAATAACTAGCTGTTGGTATATTTTGACCCTGTGACAATCCACAATAAATGGAAAATAATTAGATTTGGTGTTTTTCTCTTTAACTCATGGGAAAGCTACCCCGTATTTGAAAAACAAGCCCCCCTAGGAATATGAGCTTGCATGTGGACTGAGAGAAGCTGGTGTGTGGTAGTTTGTTACGTTGCAAACACTCATTCCTGTGTCAGAGCTCTGTGATACAGCGTTTTCCATTTTTTCTAACTTCTCTTGTCTTTCCAGCTGCTGCTTTTCAAGTGCCATTTTCCCTAACAGAAAGGAAGAGAGGTTTAAGTCATGGCATTCATAGGCCAGTACTGAAATTGTAGGTTTGATGCCCATATACCACTTCTTTCTCTTTTTCTGACTGATTGATGGACATAAGCTGTATCCCATTGCTCTAAGGGAACAAGATCCATGGCAGTGGTTGCCTGCTGGTTTTCTAAGCTTAGAATAACATGATGCAAACTACAGCTTTTCTTTACACGTGTAAGGGTTAGGTGGATGTTCACTCAGCCACTGGAGGCACCTCTCCTTTAAGGTGGCTTATACCTGGAAGATGTCTTTATGATCAGCCAAACTGATCCAACTTCTGAAAACCTGGTAGGCACCCTCTGGTTCGGACTGTGGAAGACACTCATGGACAAATTATAGGAACGTACAGTTCTTTCATGTCTCTCTTGCTTGTAAAAAGATAATTTATTCATATAAGGAAGGTTTCAAGTGAGATCAGTGCAAACAAACCCGTTTGTGATGTGGGAGCTGTTGTGGGTCCTGAGCAAGCCCAGGAGGAATAAAGTGTTTCCAGAAGCCTGGGAAGGGCAGAGGTGGCTGGAATGCCAATAGAGAGAAAGGACTGGGTCTCCCTTCTCCAGTGCTGGACATTGGCTTTTCTCTCTCCCAAAACCTGGGAAGGTGTCAGAGGTTCTCTGCAGAGAACCACCTGCCTGGTGAGAACCATGGCAAGCTCACACAGTGGTGTCTTGACCAGAGGTGTGTTCAGGGTGGCTGAAGACACCGTCCACTGTGAGCATTAGCTCTCTATTGGCAGTAACCAGCTATGGGATGAAAAGGCAGCAGGACACATTTGGTTCAAAGTTCATAATTAGAGGGCTATGAAGAGGAGTACAGTTCCTGTCACAGGAGGGGCAAACTCAGAAAATAACATTTTATCAGTCCAAGGTGTGGGAAAATGAAACTTCTATGACATTCTGGAGAGGGGAGAGCATTGCTCTTGGTTTTACAGCAAGACAGTGGTGACTTGAACCTTCTAGAAAGCTGTGTAGGCCTTGCATAGGTCAGGCTCAGCTCCCTGGCATCATGACAGTGCTCTGGCAGAGCAGGAGGTCAGTCCCAATATGCCTGATTGTTAAAAATATAGTTAGAAATACTCGTTGAGATAGCCTGAGATTAATGTGGGGCAACAAGTTACATCTAAAAGGACTTTTTTTCTCAGAGAGCAGTGTCTCATGAAAGACTTGTAGTCTTTCTTCAGTTCATATGGTGGCAAAAAAAGTATTTTAGCCACACTGCAGGCAGCCAGATAGTTCATAAAAAGATTCAGTAACTTAACATGATCTTACTTGTATAGAACTTGTTGTTCTTTGATCCAACTAACTCAATCCAGGAGGGCTTTAAAAGGAGAGAAATAAAGTGTTTCTAATTAAAAATTTGAAAAAAGTTTTCAAGAAAAAAGAAAGCAACAACAGAAGAACATCTATTGTAGAATCATTTAATTTAGAAAGTTTCCTAATTCTCCCCATGTTTCGACATGAAATGTGGATCTGTGGCCAGCTCGTTACGTGGGATCACTTGGCCATTGGCCCACGCACATGAGTAGTGAGCCAGTTTCTGCCCTGCCTCCTCCTGGCACCCCTCATGTGCTGTGGTGTGCGGGAGGAGACACGTGGACGTGAGCAGGAACACTGCAAAACTGGCAGAATCAGCACTTGATTGGATGCCATTTTTACAGCTGTTGGATGTTTGAATTTGGGAAAGGAAAGCTAACTCGTGATTTTAAGACAAGGATAATTCCAGTCCTTTAGTGCCTCTAAAGGGGAGTGACCAGGAGTAACAAAATCTTTGAGATTTTGCAACTTGTGTGCGCGTTTCTCCTTGTCAACTTCTTATGGTGACAAATTAGGAGAAAGTTTTTTTTTATTATTTTGTTAAATCTTTGGGGGGAAAAACATGTATGATATTTTTTAAGTAGATTTAGGTCAGGGCAGAACTTATTTGATCTCGAGTTTCACTGCAATTTCATTCTCTCTGGCATCTGGTGCCCGTTTATAAGGTACAAAATAAGGAATCACTTAAAAGCATGTGAAAGCAAATGTGAAATTTGTGCTAAAACAATGCACTTGAGGATTTTAATACAATAATTGACCCCTTCCTTGTTTGTCTGTCTAATGCTCACTTTGTTCTCTCTAGATCTCACAAGATATTGAATTTACTGGCTAGAGAAGGACTGCAGACTAGAGAAAACAGAAAAATTTGCTGAGAAAGCAGAAGAGGTTAGTGGAAAAATCTAGTTTTCTCTGGGCAAATAGTACTTATTCTCCTTGTGATCAACACCAGATACTCTCCAGCAATGGTTTCTTGTTTTTCACTTGGCCCCAAAAGAGTTCTTCTAACCAGAACTATTGTGTTTTACTGGTTTTACAGATCAAAAAAAAAAATCAGAGCACCATACAATCCATTTGAGATAACAGCAGATCAGTACTGAAAGCCTTCCACCTCACAAATTCCCAGCTACCGAAGAGATTTAGAGACAGTGGTGACAACCCTAAGCTCTCTTGCTCTTGTTCTGCACATTTGTCGTGCTGCACGGTTTTTGGGTTCTTTTTGCAGGTAGATCTTAAATTTGTAATGTAAGGAAAGCTGGTGAGTGTTTTGTGGTTGGCAGACTGAGAGGGAAAAACAATGTGCACCTGACTCTGGGGAATTCCTTGTGCTCAGTACAAAAGGAACAGTCAGTTCTGCAAACCCCTTGTGCTTCTGTGTGACACGGGTACCGTGAAACCTGCACACTGCCACCATGGTTTGAGTGCTTGTTCTTTGGACGAGAGTATGCAGCTTTTTCTGGAAACTAAGAATTTAGTGCTCCCTACATGTTGCGTCCCGTGTCTCAGTGCTGGGAGAGAGCTGCTGCGGACTTCACTGAATGTTCTGACAGTGGAAACGGGGGCAAGAGCCACAGTTTCAGTGGCATCTTTTTGGTGATGTCTCTTGGTCTGCAACTGTTTCTTGTGTCCACTCATCCCAGACGCTTCCAGCTGATCTCCCTGTTCTAGGTGAGGCTCCTTCAATCAACAAATGCCATAATTTCAGGGTTTCCTATTCTAGCTCTTGGACTAATGCTGAGGTCTCCAGCCTCTGATTTAGTTCCTTGCTTCTCGAATGCCAAGCAGCTATTCGGATCCTGTAACCAGGCTTTCCTCACGCTGGCAGAATGAATTACCAGCATGTCCTCATTGCTATCAATAAGTACGCTCTATTTTGTTTCTCAGCCTCTTAGTTTTACCTGTCCCTACAGCAGGTGTTCAGCAGAGGAGGGATTGCACAGGCAGGCCCCACTGCAGGACATCCATTTGTCTTGCTTGGAAATCCTGAGTTCTGAGGTCTGATAATTAAGTGTTTCATTAAGCTTGATGCTGTGGTGGAGCCTGGAAAAGTTATATGCTGTGTGTTAGAGCACTTTCACGTGCTGGAGCACAGGCCTCTCTGCTAGAAACAGCCACTGAGGGAGAGTTGCGGCTGCTGCATCAGATAAAATCTTTGTCTGGAAGGATCCAGTGGGTCTCCGAGTGAGGAAGAAGAGCAGCTGATGGCAGCATGTCCCAGCAACATGCTGCACCATCTGTGACTTCTTCCACAGGAACCTCCTGAGCAGAAGCAAAACAGCTGAGAAGAGAAGACCTGTCCTGGCCGGGAGGAGACAGGAGAATTTTAAGGAGGGCCAGAAAGTCCCAGGGAGCTGGAAGACTGTCAGAAAGGAAAGACATGACTGGAAGGGTCCCAAAGACATGAAATGTGGTGAGGAGATTTTCTCTGCATCTATAAATGAACTGGAAGGCATTTGAGTGTGGCTGTTTCCCTGTCAGCTCCTTATCACCATTTTCAGGCATCTCTCCAGAGCCTGTCAGAGAAAAGTGGTTTCTCAGTGAATCATTTGCCCTGATTAGTTCTACTGCAGACACCTTAGGTGCAAGGCACTCTTTCATTTCTGTTGGAAGAGACCCTCAGGATCATGGAGTCCAACCACAACCTAACTCTACCCTTAAATGGTTTTAACCAGGGCAGTAAGTTTTCTAAGCCTTTAACGTTGGCCCCAGCGAGACAGCACTTCCCTCAGAAGTGGGTCAGGCCTGCACATTGAGCCTTCTGTGCCCTTTAGAAAGGGGTGTCCTCAAGCAGGACCAGCCTTTTTTGCTTTGTGGGGGCTGCTTTTGGTGGAGGATGCAGGGTGACTCTCACCTCTCTCAATGTTGTAGTTTGGTTCTGCTTGCAAGGCCTCATACCTATTCAGTAGGTTCAGTCCGGTCCGTTCCTATTCAGAAATGGACCCTCCTCCTTCTCGGCTGGGCAGCAATGTGCTGCCATCGTCCTCTATTCCTCAAGTCACCACATTCCCCATCCAGGGCCTCATAACTAGTTGAACAGAGGCACCTGCTGGGAGGGTGGTGAGTCACTGCAGCTGGGACTTGAACCCACAATTCCTGGTTTCAGAGGCCAGCACAGGCACTGGGGCCCTGTGCTGCTGTGGTTTGATGCAGTTATACTGAGCTACATCACATCTCCATTCAAAATAATTTTTGTCCTCAGAATCACTGCTCATCCTGATCAAAACAGTCATATTTCAGGAAGAACAAAATGAAAATTAAATGGCAAACAGTTCCAATAAATGGAGTTAGAAAAAGACTGATGCTCCCACTGCTGTTGGATTGTGCTCTAGTCAGTCACATCAGCATTGCATTGGCCTGTCTGATTTTCCCAGGTGTCAGCTGGGTTTATGGGTTGTACCTGTACAAGGAAGAAAAACCTTGTATGATGCTGTGAAATCCCTGTTCAGGTGCCTGTGCAGGGCACAGCCACAGTTAGACAAAGGGTGTTCTGGGGCTGGAAGAAAATGCTGTGGAGCATTTTTTTTTTACACCAGTGGGAATGACCTGTGGTTTCTGCTTTTCTCTTTAGCCTGTTGTTTATTGCTCACAAACAATGGAAATAGCTCACATTTGAAGTGTTTGCTCATCTTAAAACCAAGACCCAATCGAAAAGGAACTCTTTGAAAGAAGTTTTCAGCAATAATTTATTTCACCATAATATGAACAAGCTTGAACTGAAACTTTTATGACCTATGACTTGTCAGATTTTTCTTCACAGACCTTACCCTTTAGCACATTTTTCATGATAATACAAGCCAATCTGTTTATTATTTTCAATTTAAAAAAGTAAAAAATTATTGCATCCTCATGAAAATTGCTTCATTGTTGGGCCGTTTGAGTGGTCAATGTAATATATCATTGTTTGATCTGGCAGAATCATCTATTTATAAGCTAGTATGTGTCAAACTATTTTTTTGGCAAAACTGGGAAGACACCTGGTTTAGTTTAGATTCCTCGCTATGTAATTCCAAACATCTCTCAATCCTCTTGGATTGAAAACGCAGGCTAGCATCCAGACCTAAGAGTGCTGCTGTCATTCACAAGATGCTCAAGGGCCTCTGCTCTCAAGGTTCATGAGATCATAAATTATTTTTTAATTTTTCTTTTTTCCTAGTTCAAGTCTAGGCACAAACCCAAAGTAGGGTACAGATTAAATGTAAGTGAAGTGCAGCCAGTCCCCTTCACAGTTTCAGAGGCTTGCCTGTATTGACCAAGAGGAGGCAGCAAGGCAGTCAACGAAAATCTCCCCATGAGATCAGGAGGAGTGGGGCCACCTCTGCAGAGCTGTCGTAAAACTTGGGAAGGCAGCATGACCCTGGGCCACATTTGGGAATGAGAATTAGAAATGTTGTTTCTGCAGCTAAGTTTAAGGGGGGTGATGATTGACTTGCTGTTGAAAGGCACTGCTCAATACAGTGCAATTGTGCCTTTACAGAGGTGTCTTTGGAGTTTTCTTGTTCCCTCTTGTTAGAGCTGATGTACGACGTACTGCATCAGTACTGTATTTTAATAGAGCTCCCCTTTGAATTAGCTTGATCATGCTGTTAGACAAGATTCAGGATGTACATGTCACCGTTGCTTAGTTGTAAAGTTCAAGAGCTCATACTGATGGATTCATATTAATTTCAACTATAATTGTTTACAGGTCTCATAAGGGGCACTGGGATCATCATTGTCAAGTGACTGGTGTGATGAGAGTTGTAGTTTGCAATACTGTGAGAGCAAGAGAGGAGGTTGAGACAGGAGAAGAAAGGTGTAGATCCTGACCAGGTGCTGTGTTCCTGTTTAAACCAGTGAACCTGATTCTTTCTGTCCAGTAACACCATACCATTGCATCGCTACCATGTTCAGCCTTTAGCAGGCTTTGTTTTTCCTCTGTGGTGGATCTTTTAACCGAGAAGGAGCCCTTTGCAAGGAGCTGGCCAGTTGTCTAAATAGGCTTCAGCCCCTCTTGATTATTTTCTCTTCATCCTCCTGGTGAGGGAGATAGGTGGTCTGGAAAACAGAGTCCGAGTGAAATGGTTCATGCCCAGAGCAGCTAAGCAAAACTATGCTTTGAGGCCAACTTATTTTTCATAATTTATGTTGTAATGTAAGCCAATGCAGTAGTTTAAGACAAATTTGTTTTAAGTCTTAAAGGGCAAAGGACTTGTATATTTAACCACAGGCTAAGTTTGACTAAAGTATACTGAAGTCAGCAATGCCTGTTACCACAGTGACCTCCTATCTCCTAGTAGTCAAAGTCCTTCTGTTTCTGCAGCCTGTGTTTAGACACTCCTCAGTAATACAACCTTGCTCTGGGAAGAAGAAATGAAGCTTGATTGTGAGTGGATGAGTCCTTATTAGTGGCAGCTCAACACTTAACCATGTGGTGAGCAACAGTGTGTTGCCATTTCTAATGTGTGCTAGGCACTGGGTTGTGCACTGAATGAAGAGTTAGGCACCCAAAACCAGCACTGACCTCAGCCAGCTGGCTGGGAGGGCTGTGAAAGGCTGCCAAGAGAAACAACCAAGAGAAAAGTGTGTCTGAAATATTTCCTCTCGTGGTACTTCGTGTTACTCGAAGTACCTGCAGGCTGGATTTAACCAACTTTATGGGATTGTCGTTCGCAGCCCAAAGTGGTCTATGGTGCTGTGCTGCTCCATGGGACAGGCTTTCTGACCAAATGCAGCCAGGTGGGGTGACAGTGGTGACAGACCTCAAGCTACAACCCTTGGCAAGGTGGAGGAGATAACACTTCAGAGCTTCCTTGGCCCAGAGGGTTTCTGATCCTCCTCTTTTCATTTCATACTGGATGATAACTTGGGATGAGGGAAGGGGATTCTCCAGCTTTCCCATTGAAGCTTCCAGGGCCAGAGGGAGCGTTACTCTAGCCACAGGAGATATTATCTTGTTTTCCAGTGGTCTCAGTTTTTAAAACTCTGTACATATTTCACTGGGTGGCTCCGTAATGAAAAATTTATAAACTATTTAGTTTGATGGAGTTTGTGTCTTATCTTCTTGGACTCTGATATCTGAAATCCATCCAGCTTGCACTGTAGGTACCCAAGTGGTTTGCTGGATCCTGCCCTAAATACTTCTTCCGCTCAAAATATGACTTGTCACCTTCCTACTAATGGAACATCTTCTCTGATAAGGCCATTCATTTTCTTAGTTGTCTTACACCAACTCCAGGCTATTTAAATGAATGGAAGTTACATGGATATGCATGACAAATAGCTTTATTTAAAACCAGGCAGTAACTGTGCCAGCCCAGTCTCTGATGGTTTCTGGGTCTGAAAAGATAGATAAGCTAAGAACCTAGAGAAGGTAAAAGAAAACGTTATCAGGAGTCAGTAAATGGGCTACATTTTCTTTTTGCATTAGAGGTTCTTTCCTGTAACTCTTGCAGAAACAGTGGGACAGACTATCCCCCGCTATATCATTTCTTTGATCATATATTGGGCTTGAGTTGTTATCCAGTAAGAGAAAGCAGGATGTTGTGGATTGGAAGTGTTTCATACTGACTCTGTGTGGACTGAGGAATCAGTCCTGCAGACAGTGAGACTTTTTAATTTTCTTTTCTTCCTGTGCTAATAGATCACTGTAGAAACAGCACTTTCCAGCTTCTTAAAAAATAAGAAATATTGTGACATCTTTCACAGCTTTTAAATGTAATATTTAATTTTTAAACAGATCCATCCCTCTGTCTAGAGCCTGGGACAATTGCAAACTTCAGTAGTTTAACATTCCTTAAAAAATGTGGACATCTTGAGCTATTTCTTAGATGGTGACTTGCCCATCCTTGAAAGATGTTAATTACTTTCAGTTTCCTGTAAGGGATGGCTTTTTATTTCTTGTTTAGCCAGTTTTCAGGATCCCGAGATCTTCTATTATCTTAACCTTGGGTTTTTGAAACACTGCGTCACCTTTACCACTGTAGGGCTTTGTTGAAAACTTAGTCTTTCTTGGACACAATGAGCCATCATGTTCCCAACAGTTCAAGAGCAGAGTAATAGGAGTATGACCCAAAATGCTTGCATCAGGCTTAAGAATGTCTTTTCATGTTACAGTCAATTACACATCTTTATTCTGCTCCCTTAATACTTCTGACCTCTCTGCTTCTTAGTGTACCTGTTCATTACAGCTAATGAGGTCAGTCTTTTATATTTGTCCTTAATATCATAAGAGTAAAGAGGATGCAGGACACTGGAACAACTAAATTATTTTGTCTCCCATAAGTGCTATGGAGTCCCAACACAGGATCCTACTTGGGTAATTCCAGTTCTGTACATATCACAGTAAAAAGTATGGCCCGATCCAGTGGTGGAGGCATAGATTTGTTTTATGAGTGTGTTATCCAAAATGACACAAGCTAGTAGATTCTGATTTTTATTTGGTGGTAATCTTGATCAATAGCAGCTAAATCATTTACAGAAGAAAAATAAATGGGAAGAAAATTTCACATTTATATTCCAGCTGTGCAAAGGGATCTTGGGTTTTCCCCCATCCTCTCCTCCCAGAGCTTGTCAGCAGTAGGAATTCATACTAATAAAAGCCAGACTTATTTCCAGTGCAGGTGTTTCTAGAGTGATTGTAATCTTTCTGAGGAACTGCGTCTGCAAGAAATCTCATCTTTACAGGCAAGGCAGAAGTTATGAAGTAAGGTGCCTCTGAAGCAGTGAACTGGCAATTAAAATAATATTATAGGCTCTGAGACATGGAATTGCATGGGGAGTTTGGAAATACAGTAAAGATAGATCTGAAAATGTCATTATGCCACCAAAATCTTTGAAGCCTGCAGCAGCATAATGACTGGCAAAGGCAAAGGAGCTCAATGTGATTAGGTAGTGCTGAAATCCAACTTTTGAAGATTAAGCTGTATTACTAAGATCAGGAGCCCTTATCAAACTCAGTCCCAGCAGACTGCCCTAAGTCATCTGCCCTAAGTCATCTAGGAAATGGCTGCAGAAGAGTAAAGTGCTGATTCTTGTGAAAATAGCATTTTACTGCTTGTGAAAGTCCCTCGGATGACAGTCTTGGAGACTGGGGTCTGATTTCCTCACGCAGAGCAGCAACATAAGGTTTGGTGCATTATAAACTGAGTGGTCTCACGCTGCATTTGGAACAAGATTTAATTGAGATGGAAATTGATTAACAGTTGCTAATCAAGGCCACATTTTCTTCTAGCCTCTCAGTTGGTGCATGTGAAACATTTGCGAATGGTTGTCATTCCAAGCTGAAGTTTTAGCGAGAGCAGGATAAATTTACACGTGTAAAATGTATATGCCATAACCTGCCAGGAATTTTTCAGAGTCTGAGTAGAGTTGTTACAGAAGGGTGGCACTGGGAAAGATGGAGTGTGCCTCAGCTTCCTCATGGCAACACTGTCCCCTTCTGCTCACCCTTGCTGCTGCTGGCAGATCTTATTCCAGATCTTTCTTGGTTGCCTGGGACTGAGATTCCTTTCCCCTAAAGCTCGTCACTACTCTCAGCTTTCCAGTTGTAACAGGATATTGTCCCTACAGCAACTTTTTGAGGTGAGAAGTGATTTCCATACAATCAGATGGAAAAATAGGTGATTCTCTAGGACATATGTCAGGATTTGAACCTTCGAGTGCCAGTCCAAAACACTATTTTTGAGATAATCCATCCTGCATTCTGCTTTGTGGTGTAAAACCAGCTGACACATGGGTGGGTGGCACAAAAAATTAAACTGTCCCTTCTCAACTACAGGCATGACAGTCCTTTGTTTTTTGCATCATTACTTGTAGAGAAACAAATGAAAGAAATCCTTCAGTGTCATACAGCCGTGACCCAAAGTCAAAAGGCTGTCTAAGTTGTTACTGGCAAAGATCCAGTTGTAGAAAGAAAAATTCTTGCCAAATCAGCTAGAGAAAGTTGACTGAAGTATGTTTGAACAGATAGATTGCGCAGGCATCTATGCATCTGGCTCAATAGAGGAAACAGTTATTCCAGGGTAATTGGAAGCAACTATGTGCATATATGTATAAAAAATATCTAGAAATATGTATCGCATAATTTTTCTAGTTGTCATCATTTCTCTCAGTGAAAAGTCTGAAATCCAAGGGCAGTAGGGGAAGAACTCAAACCTAGAAATTCAGTGTTGGTACCCTCCTGTCCCCACATAATCCCCAATTTCATCAGAGGGCTACATGGATCTGGATATCGCTGGGCACTTGTGCTGTGCAGTGGGAGGTGGTGTTTCACATCCACTGGCCAGCCATCCCATTCTGTCCTGCCTTAAGAAGTCCTACCAGATGTCCTTTGCTTCATCATATATTGTGAAACATGGAAAAGCCACTTGGTTTAGTGAACCTGGTTGCTAAATCCGCAGGTGGGGCTTTCATCGACAGCTGAATACCAATGCAGAACCATGGCAAGTATTTGTTAGCAGAACATTTCAAATGCCCCATTCTTCATTAATTTCTATTCTGGGACTTGGCAGCAGCACCAATTTTTTTTTGTTTTGGGATACTGCAAGAAGAAAATCTGTTCCCTTCACAGCCCTTTTCCTTCCCTGCCAACCCATCTGTCTTGGGCAGGACCCAGCTGCTTGGACCTGGCCTTTCTAGTGGTAATTAAAGGGTTAAACTGAGCCCCAAGCACTTGTTCTTCCAACATACCCTGCACTCCTCACTCTCCAGGATTTATGGTCATCTAGTCACATGTTAAAAAGATTATGGGAAAAATATGTAAATGAAAGTTAATAAGTGTAGCGAGTGGTGTAAAAACAGACTTATTAGCAACAGGATGCAAGGCTCTGCACATGCTACATTTCTGTTGCTGGAAACTTCATCAAAGAACTTTCCAAAGCTGCAAGACCCAGCTGGATTTTACATCTTTATGTGCCAGCCCTGAGCCAAAGCTGAATTCACAGGTGAATCTGACACCGCAGCATATGGGGACGTGCCTGGGTTGCACGTCCATCCCTCCCGGGCTGTGGTTCTGGCTCGCAGGAGAAGTCAAGGTCTTCTCAGAAAGGTGGTTTTGAGGAGAACTTTGCTAAAAGTAATAACTTTTTTTAAATGGTGTGAAGGACAGCTTTGCTTCCGCATTGGGAATTTAATGAGGCTTTGATCTTTAGGCTGAAAATACATGTCCCAGCTATTTGTTTTCCAGGCCCGTTGGAGCTTTTCCCCCTCTGGAGCCTACACGTCTTTTTGCCAGCAGCCCACAGAGCAGTGGTTTAACCTTGTTTTTTCCTCCCATTGCTGGCAAAGAAGTTTGAGAAGATTTCAGGAAAAGGTCTAGGTTGCAAAAATTAGGAATTAATGTTATTTAAGTATCAAACAGTTAGCTATACTTAAACTACACTCTGCAGAGCCCCTCTTAAATTCCATAGCAGAGGCTGTCAGTGTACCAGGCTGGATCCCATGCTGCAGCCTAGAGATGTAGCCAAGGTCCCCACTAAGTTCCCTGTCTGTAATGGCGTTTCCTCTCTGATTGCCCCAACACCAATGTCTTTGCATCACGAGCATTCGTGGCTGCTGCAAGAATCAGGTCTGCACTGCTCCAGCTGCTGGGACGACACCAGTGGGCGCGGGGCCCAGATCCATGCTGTGCGTGCGCGAGCCAGGGATTCTGCTGTACACATTGATCAAGAACCAGATGAGCGTATTCAAATCACCTTGAATCTGGTCTTTGGAAACCTCAAACTGAGGCAGCTTTTAAAGAAAAACCCAAGCCCTCAAACAATAACAACAAAACCAGCATGTGACTAAAAACTGGAATGAGGCACTGCCAGGATTCCTCTTGGCAACCTGTCATTCTAAGAATCTGCTTCTTGCCACACTTGCACGAGGCACATTATTGAACATTTCCTGACTATTTGCCCAGGATACAATAAATGCTGTCCAAATAGCAGGGTCTCGCCTGCCGCTTTGATACATCTGGCTAAATTGCATTAAGCAGCACGCCAGAGGCTGATGGAGTCCCCACAGGACGTGCTCCGTCTGTCAGGCTCTCCAAAGAGCCCGGGTGATGAATGATAGCACTAACATTAAACAGCTTGCCTCTGATGTTTTTCAAGTGTCCCTCCCCAACAGCTCTCCTGCTGCCCTGACTTCTAGGAGATAACCCAGCATAACAGAACATTACCTCATTAAGAAAGCTAGTTCTAATTAAAAACAGACAGGGCATCACCTCCCTTGTATTAGCTTGGAGGGTCCACCCTGCCATTTAAATTCCTCTTTGGAAGATTAATCTCCGTACACATTGCAAAGAGTGACGTTCTTAGAAGTAGCAAATATTAGGTGTGATGAAAGTGAGCATCAACAATAAAAATGGTAGTTACAGGGCCTTCAGATGTTCGCGCCAGACCCTGGATGGGGGTATGTGTATGTGTGGGGTGTGCGTGAGAGAGATGTCTCCATCCTTGGCTTAGAAGAAATGGAGAGACGTGATTTTGTCCAAACCCCACGTTAATACCATCCAGACCTACTAAGGCCCAGTTTCTGTATCGCTACAATGTCTCTGTCTGTACCTAAAGAAGCAGCACACTGGCTGAGCGATGTCAAGAACAATGGACACCCATGGCAAAGCCTTGTACAAACATCCTGTCACATCAGCTCCTCTGTTCCTCCCATTACTTTGAATTCCAGGGTAAAGAAAGGCCAGGTAAGAGCTGGATTTGGCTGGCCCCAAATGGATGGAAAAGAAAGGGGAAAATGAATCATACCATGAACTCACAGCTCAGTTTTTATGGCATGCAGGTTTTTTCTTCCCTGATGACTCTCTGGTTTATTTTAAACCAAAGGTTCTAAGTTCAAAAATGACTTAATTTGGAATAATTTGAAGCAAGCCAGTAGCATCACTTAAGTTACTTACTACTTATTTTACCTTCTATTCCTACAGAAAGCTTGATGCAGAGCACTGCCATGATTTGTGCAGAATTCCCATTGGAGGAGTGGCCTGACACAATGGAAGCACTTTTAGCTGCAGGATTTTACTGCCACCACCTGACTGACAAATCTCCGGTCCCCAGGCCACCAGCACTACCTGTGACAATAGCACAAGCTTCAGAGCACCCATTCTACGCTGCCCCTCAGGTATGTCAGTACAAGCAGTTGTGTTATCTGCCAGTGAAACAAAATCTGTTTTCTTTTTCCACATGGATCAGTTTCCTGGAATGGTTTGTCACCCAGCCGCCCCCAGCAGTGGTACCTAGGTTTGCCAGGTGAGATAAAGTGAAAAAAAAAAACAAACAAAAAACCAAAACTAAGTACCCCAAAGCAGCAATAAGTATAACCTGTGTCTGATCTGTGGGGCACTGTTTTCAGCCCGGCAGTAGAAGGAGAATAGCTTTGCCATAGTCTTGGCTGTTCACCTCTAACCTCAGAGCACCAGAGCTCACCACTTCCCCTTCCAGAGGCCCCACATTCAAACTCTGTTACTAACAGCCTGTCTAGGAGCCCCTTGTTTGGATGGTGTGTTCAGTTCATATTAAACTGGTCAGTAGCCAAGATATCAGAATACCTATGGATTCACATTTCTTTCAGGAAGCCCAGAGGTCCAGAAGTGTTGTGGTTATATCCAGTATGCACACAGCTGACAATAACCTGTTTTATGAATATATACTTACCTTATCAGGTGCCATCTGCTCGACTGAGAGTTTCCCAGTTACTCAAATCACAATTATGTTAAATTATGATGACTTGTGTGCTCAGCATACTCAGCAGCCTTTTTTTTTTTTTTTCATTGATAAGATGATCCTTGAAGCCATTAAAAGATTACTTAATAACCCACTATACTGGAAAACCTTTATAACACGAAAGAAGCATTTTAAGTTGTAAACATCATGTAAAGAGTCATATGCAGTTGTCTCTGGGTGAAAAAGCCAAAGAGGTTTGTTTGGGGAAGGGAGACATAACAGAAAAAAATACGTGTTTAGGTATCTATGGGTACAGCCTGAATTTTCTAGTTTGCAGTGTGTCATTTTGGTACAGGCATTTAATGACACACCCTCCATAGCCCTTTCCCATTTTGGACATCCTTTGAAGCAGCACCTCTAGAAGACTTAACGAGACTTTGTGACCCAAAAAAAGTCTGAAATGCAGATGACATAGGCAATAATTTCAGATCACAGTGCTGCCTGCACTTTGGCAATATATTGTGAAAAGTGCTGAACAAAACCCATGTATTTGGTCAAGGTAGGGCCACAGTGCTGCTCAATTAGCTGGTCTCTTGGACAAAACATCTAGAACCACTCAGTATCATCTGTAATTTTATCACACATTGAGTGGAAACAGGTATCCTGGAAGAAGGCTACTCGTCTGCTGTGCATGTCTCTCCCTTAGCAAATATTTGGCTCAGAATCTAAGCAAGGGAATTGAGATTTAAACCTGAAACACGAGACTTCATGCTCACCTTAATGTGCATGTAGGGACCTAAGAATGGATTTTGAGGGGAAGAACCAATTTGGATCCTTGCCCAAATCTTAGTTCCCAGTGTCAAGACTCAAGAATGATCAGGTGCAATCAAAAATATAAAAAAAAAAAAAAGGAAGAAGGTTTCTTATTTCTGTGTTCTTCAATTTCTGGTTCCTGTCAGTGTTCAAAGTGAGATTGTCAAGTACTCCAAGAACATCTGTTTTTTACCAAGATCCGAAATATCAGAAAGACATGGAAGTGTACCAAGAAAACCTGTTATCAGGAGATCATCAGTCTTGTTATAGAAGGTCATCTGGAGAGAGCAGGAAGCCTTAGCAAGGCTAATAGACATTTAAGGTGTTTCTGTCAGTAGTTACAGCACAATTTCATGGGGTTCTCAGAACCATAACTGACCCTACTGCTCCACATGGCATCCTAGCTCTCCATTTATGGTGGTATTCAGACTTGCAGGCAGATTCTTTTAATTCATTAAGCATTCTCCCTGTTATGAATGTGATCCAGAACTCTTCATGATGCTTCAAAATGCTGCAGGTTTAAAATAACAAAACAAACCCAGGCAATAAATGACTTTTTCAGTTTGCTTTTGAATAATCTGCCATAGTCATAAAATCAAAGGGGAAATAATGAAATCCAATATTCACACTTGTTAATAACAAAGTGGAAATGGCTTTTAAAAACTCTCAGCCTCAGTCTGTGCTGCATCCTTCGTAACTTCCTAAGGGATCCCTTAAGGGATATAAGTGGCACACATTCTGGTAGAGCAGAGAAGACTTCTCTCCTTCAGTGGTAAGACCCACACTTCCATGCTGAAACTGTTGAGTTCCATATTCTCACTCTCACTTGTGCACTAGGAGATAACCACAAATTAAACTGCTTGCAGCTGAGGAAATTGCTAAAGGAGAGAGTAGAACTTGCTGATCTCTGAGTGTTCAAGCTCAGGATCTCAGTGTTCACTTTATTTGACACTGACGTTACACATATGTCCCTCAGAAATGTGTACATCTCATTTCCAAATTCATCTTGGGTTACTAGTGAGCTGTTGCTCTTCCCTTCTGCCCATCAGAACCTTTGTAGCCATAATAGGGCAATTCTTAAAACATCCTATTTTCTTTCTTCCCAGAACTAGGTCATGTTCTACCATTCTGCTGTTTTACATGTGAAAGTTTGATGAAATCTTTTGATTGTTTCTTCTTTGGTTCATCAATTCCTCTAGCAGATAGAGTTTTTTTTCCTCAGTAACTTAACACAGTGCCAATGGACATTCCTTCACTGTACTGTTTTCCAAGCCAATTGTTTGCAGCTCTGCTCAGTTACTAGTACAGTTGCCCCAGAGCACTGGTAAGAAGTGCTGAGTTCTGACTGGTTAGGTCTAGTGTAATGGATTGCATTGTTTGACTGTTCTCCCCTTGAGGAAGGCTGGCATGTGGTTCTGCAGATATGACACACTTGAAGGTTGTGGAGTCCTCTACAGTTAACCCAGACCTCAATTTAATTTTCAGATAACTGTGCAGTAGAACTGACCCCATGAACTGTCCCAACACCATACAATGGATTTGCAATCTCAAAACAGCTTTCAGAGGGGCCAGGGCAGCCATGGCTCAGATTCCCTTCTTGCTGAAGATCACATGACAGGATCATTTTGTCACAGTAATCTTCAAGAAGCTAGCATAGTATCTTACCATGTTGTTGTTTTGCACAAGGAGATGTGAGAAGTAGAATGATAAAACAAAGTGAATGTTGGCTGACAAATGTTTCCTGACAGAAAGTCAAGGAGGATGCACTGTTCTACAAAGAGAAGTCTAGCAAGTCACGACAGGTGGGAGGTCATCTCACTTAGATCTGGCCTAACAAATGCAGATATTGGTACATCCAGCTTCCTAATGCACTGCAATCATAGAATCATTTCAGTTGAAAGACACCCCGGAGATCATCAAGTCCAGCCATAACCTAACTCTAACACTAAATCATGTCCCTAAGAACCTTGTCTAAACACCTTTTAAACAACTCCAGGGATGATGACTCTATCACCTGCCCAACACAAAGCCTATTACCAGAAGGTCTCCTCTTTATAGGCTGAGCAAGTAAAAGGCAACCTTGCTGACAAGACCAGGAGACAGTGTCTTGATAGCCCCAGTTACTTCACTCATCAAGGTAATTGGTTTCAGCTGAAAACAGCTACACCCCCTCACATGCCTGCCCCTTGGCAGGCTAAGCAGGCACCTGCACTAACTAGCCAGGGCCTTTTTTTTTTCTTTCTTCTTATTATTTCCCCCCCTCCCGCAATGTTTCTGTTAATATATTAGGCCACTGAACAAGATCCAGATTTTTAGAAATTCTGTACTAGCAAGACTTCTAGAAATTCTGTTTCTCTGTAAATGAATAAACTCTCACGTAAGCCTGTGGCACCTCGAGGCAGTACCTGCTGTGTTTGATGGGAGTGTATGAATACCCATGCCTTGACCTGCAATGCTGCGTGAAGATGTGGAAGTTACTTTGTGGCTGCCTGCATCTGACAGGTAAACTCCTGCACTTCTACACTAATGCAGAAACTGAGAGCTTTTTGAATGTAGTCAGGTATTTGTGTTAAGTTCTTTCACTGCAAGCTGAGGCCTTAAATAACATAAGACTTGAAAACAGAGCTGAGCAGAAAATTTTCCTCTCGTTCTCTAAAAAACTGGGAATCTCCAGCTTTTTCCCTGCTGAGAGTCATTACAAAACCAGAAACAGCTCACAATAGACTAAACTCATTCCCCTGGGATGTGGTAAAGCCCATCTCCTATCCAGGCCACGCCTCACTCAGGATATTCTGAGTTGTCTTGGCATCAAGTAGCAGATGCGTTTCTGAAGAGTTTTAACAAAAGACATTTTCCAGCAGAAGACATGTCAAAATGGTCCTAACCAGACCTTACAATAGAGTCAATCGGTCATACGTTTTG
Source organism: Patagioenas fasciata (assembly GCF_037038585.1). Taxonomy (NCBI): domain Eukaryota; kingdom Metazoa; phylum Chordata; class Aves; order Columbiformes; family Columbidae; genus Patagioenas; species Patagioenas fasciata. The sequence continues at coordinate 21,198,570 of NC_092525.1, read as the reverse complement.
GGAGGTTCAATGGTTAATTCCAGCTTCTAGTTCTGTTACAGGCAGAATTTGACACAGCTGGGACTGGTTAAATAAGAAACTTGAGACTTGTGATGACACTATTGCAGGCCTAAACATTAGCCTGGGCTAATGACAACAGATCTCTCTCCTCTCAGCGCCAAAGGTAACAATCAAAATAGTCTTGGATGTGTCTTGCTCATTTGCAGGCCCAAGATGTTTCAGGCTGTACTGCACAAATCCCCTCGCACAGACCATGTTGTGATCTTTCCTTACAGCAAGCAAACAGGGCACACTCTCGACCTCAGTTTCTCACTGATGCTTAGTCTCCCTATTTTAACTTTAACTTTTCAATTCCCACAACCCCCTTCCAGAGGGGAAAGGACTCTAATTCCCCACAAGCCCTCCAGAACATAAACACAACACGAACCTTCAAATCGAAGAATTTATTTGCGTAAGAAAACTTTTCCAGAGAATGAACTAGTTCCTGACTGTAGAATTAGAGTTTAGCCATATAAATTAACTTCGGGGTCTGTAGTACAGGATATGAACATGAATTAAACATTAAAAATATGAGTTGAGAATAAAAGCTCTCCTTAAATCTCCCTTATTGTATAAGCTGCTATGAATTAAAGCTCTTTCAGGTTGATTTTTAGTCATCAACATAACTATTTAGGAACATTTTCCAGACCAGTGTTTTTTACAAGTATTTTAACAACCTGCAAATCAGGAAACACTAAATCAGAGAAATGAACTGAAATCAGCAATCACAAGGCAGGAGGCCCCTGGCTTAGACTGTGACAGCATGCAGTGAATAGCAGCAGCTGTGTTCCCCAGCTTGCAAACATTCGGACCTGTTTCTAGAGATAGGCCTGAGCTAAAAGCCACCAGAGCCTGGGACTCCACAAGGGTGAGAGAGTTGGACTGCAGTGCTGTGAGCCAGAACATGCTCGAATCCTGTTCTTCCTGTGAAAGATGTGGCTTAGCAACACCCTGGGTTTGGATTCTTTCCTTTCTCCTCTCTCTAGGACAAACCTAGAACCAAAAGCCCTTTGTAAGCATCTTCGTCCTTTCTCCAGGATGAATCCATTTCACTTTACTTTCATATGACAAACCTGAGATAATAAGTTTATAAGCCTTAGGAAGAACAAAGCTTAAGTTTAAAGGTGAAGTCTCACATTCTGGGCTTCTAAAATCACCTACCATTGAGCACATGACAATGACTATTGATTAAAGATGTCACAGCTCTGAGATCTCTCCTCCAAGACATCCATCACTTGTCACAGCCAAAGCATGGATTTTCAAAGCCATTTATGCAGATAACCAGATAGCTGGAAGTAAGGGCCTTGTACATTAAAGTTTACTGTCATCTCTTGACAGCCCCTCTCCAGCTTTCTGGGCTTTAGTTCCATCATCTGCAGTGAGACTAGAGAGTGCTTTAGCCAAGCCCAAGAGGTGGCCTAAGAGCTACCTTAAAGCTTCAGAAAGAGTTCAGCATGTTTAGGGTAAGACAACTATCAGCCCATTAGCTGTACCTGGAGAAGCACATAAAGGTTTGCTTTGGGTGTTTTAACTAATGATGGAAGAAGCAGTGTGCCTTTGTGCATCCAAGGAGTTTGCTGAAGCAGGACAAGAGAAGAACCCACAGACCTCTACAGTGGTGCAAGATACAGAGAACTGGCAGTTTTCTAGAAAGAAAAGGTGTCTACAGTTAGAGCACCTCCCCTGGGCTGGCCTTCTAACCTTTCCTATGAGACAGAAACTATCCATGAATGAAATCTAAAATCACTAAGGAAATGCAAAGTTGTACGATGAGATGTATAGGTCTAGCAAGATTTGAGAAGATTGCTTTTTTTGCAAGCTCATAGCCCTCGAGTGTCCCAAATACAACACAGATCTCATCCTTTGAGGAAAGCAGGAAAGCATTTTAAATCTCAGGCCTTGTCTTCATTCTTGCAAGAACAGGGATTCGTTCACATGGTGGGCTGTCTAAATGTAGTGATCTTGTAGTTCATCAGACATTGTTCAGGCTGCTCTTACCTGGACAATCTACAGCAAAGCTTCAGTTATTTGAGAAGCCTTTATAAAGATGTGGTACAACGAAAAAAACTTAAGCAAAAATAAACCAGAGCCCCCCAAAATTCCTATACTTAATTTCCTTCTTAGCTAGTACTTACCCAAGACATCAAAAGAGTTCTCCCATCTACACTCCTAAAAAAAAAATAATAATAATAAAAAAAATTAAGTCCTGCAGAGCCACTTACACAGCCAGATACCTGAGGCTGCATTAGCGATTACTTATGCTTGGCTGTAACCCCACCCAAGGAATGTATAAAAGGTGAGAATCCAGAGCTTCTCTCTTATAAAAGGACAAAGGTGGAGGAAAAAGATGAGGGAAAGATGAATAGGCTGAGTCCTACTCTTCTGACTAATAAATGTTTCTTATATAAGTGTGAGAAGAGTCTTTCTGTTGTTTCTGAGAGTCTTTGTGCTTTTTTTTTCTCATTCTATCTCCAGAGTTTCTCCTGGGCTTTGCAAGCTTCTATTTTAGCACAGAATAGGTTAGTGTTCTCTGAAGCAAAGTGGTGGCTCTCCCTGATCAACTTCCTTCCATAAGGAAGATGCAGTGGGGTTACCAGGAGGGCTGGCAGCAGTCTCTGAAACAGTCTTTTGAAAGCCTTTGAAAAAAATAAAAATGATAGCAAATAACACACACAAAGATATTTGGTACTCCCATCTCCTTGTGCAGGCTGTCAGAAATGCTGGCAGCTGCTGCGAGGAGCTGAAAAAATCATCATTATACTCTAGGCAGCCTGAAATCAAATAATATGAGCGCACAAAAGGTTTTCATTTTGGAGCTATTGTGCCTGGCCTGTTTTGGAGGAGGGGAGAAAGAGACCTATTGTCTGTTAGAAAGCAAAATAGTGGCCTGGTTTTAGTTCTGCAGAAATGGAGCGATCTGTGTGCCGTTAGCTGACAGTAAAGACATCCTCTTTGCAGAGTTTGCTCGCTGCTCTGCTTGGTTTGCAACTGGTAACTGCCAAATCCCCACAGGGTAAGAGGCCTTGCACTCCAGCTGTTGGAGAAGTAATATCCCCCACTGCTCAGCATGATAGGAGAGTAATAAAAACATCATTTCTAATAGGAAAATGATGCTTGCAGAAGCAAATAGAGACTGGCTTGCTGAACAGAAAGGGGGCTTTGGAAGGACAAAGCCATCCTTAGCAGGATTGTGGAGGAAGATTGAAGAGAGCAAGAAGTGTCCCAGAATCCCTTAAATCTTGGCAGATAGTGAAACTTTATAGGCATTTGTAATTGCTATCTAAAGTCCTGTTAAACTTTTAACAGACTCTACAATTCTTTATGAAAAAAGATGTTTAGGAACTTTCTAGAAGAAAAATACTCCTATTTTCAAGGAATTACTGCAGCTTTTCTCAGAGCCTTCCTTTTGTTCCTGACTGTACTTGTCTAAACAAAAGCCATTATTAAAGAAAATTGCTGACTGTGGGCTCAAAGTATCCACAGTATTTGCGTTCTGTCTTTGTCAAGACTTAACACTGATCGCAACTGTGAATACAGAGCAGCTGAATGACACTTTTATAAGCCGATTTTTCATTATACAATCTTGCTTGGGTGCTCTTAAAGTATATATAGGAAAGATTGTACCAACACTGTAAACTTCATAATTATTTCATCATGGCTTATCTTGCTAAAGCCTGTTCGTAGAAGCTCTCTTCAAGTTCCAAAGAAATGGATTTGTTAGGGAAAAAATTCCCCAAGAAGGGAGAAAATTTGAGTTTGTTGCATGTGCCTAGTACAAAAGCTCTAGGTGTTAATTCTAAAGCGATCTCTCTCCAGCCACCTCATGCACTGAGCTGCTCTCCAGGAGTTGCTCAACATCCATATGTTTCATGAGTTAGGGTTTGGAATAACAACATACGCCATGGGTTTCTTTACCCTTATCTGTCCAGGAAGTCCCTTTGCAGAGAATTGCTCTTGGCAGGGAAAGTGTCAGCAGAGTTCATGCCGATGAGATCACTGCGAGTTAACCATGGGCTTTGGTGGAATCCCATGCTGCCTTTTTGCAAGAGAGAGAAGAATTGTTCCCACTGCCACGTCTATTGTTTTCATACAAATAGGTTAGATAATAATTCTGTGCCAAGATCTTGATGAAAAGATAGGAAGTAGTCAAGGGGCCTTGCCGAGTCTTTTTTAGGTAAAGTATGTAATTGAAAAGCCTTCTTCCTGAGCTTTTTGACAACGTAACAAACTCAGAGAACTTTAGATTTCAAGTGTTTCGGAGATTTTGAATGCACTTTCATCTTGCAGTAAGTACTGTCTTCTCAAAGTGCCATCGACTATAAACAGAAGCAATTCGAACTAGGTTGGGAGCCTCTCTGTTTAGATGCATTTAGTGCCAAAAGCATTTTTAACATCTTAAAAAGATACAGCCCTTTTCCCATTTAAATAATCTCAGCTGTACGTTGATATTGATCTAATAATCAGGGTACAAAGATGTTAATCCATTCTATACATGTTAAGCTGGTTTTAATGAAGAATTTTAAGTGTAGTGTTAGGAACAGTTTGGACTCCCTGAAAGTCTAAGCATGTGATGTCTCTTTCCAAACAAGATTCACAGAAGCTGTCTCATTTGAAGCACCAGGACAGCAAAACAGTAATAATCCTATGAAGAAAAGGAAATAAACTCTAGGATGTTCTATGTTTTTCACTGGTCAAAACACGATTGTACTAAGAAAATGGACAGTCTGAAAACTGGTGGTTTGAACTTCTCAATACAAGCGTGGAACCTCTTTTTCTGAAACTCTTGGAATTTGTGCTTTTAAACAGAAACAACTACTTCAGCGGTGAGCATTAAAGGATCTATTATGGCACTGAAACTGGCCTGCTCCTGTTCAGCTGAGCACAATGCTATAGCCATGCACTAGTTGTTCATAGTAACATTGTTTCTAAACCCAGATTAATGTATGAAGTAGTCTGAAACATCCCCCTCTTTTCCTTCTGGGACACTGACACAGAGCTGTACCTTTTCATCCTAAGGACAATAAGGGAATCTTGGTGTATTTCTGACAGCTAAGGAGAATGATGTGAAAATATCCTTGGATCAAGGCTGTCACTTACTTGCTTCAGACTGTTTCATATTCAAAGGTTTTATGAATCTTGGATCAAACGTGTTGCATTTCAGACTACGTCTAAGTTGGCTTTCATGAACGCTCAGCATCACAATCCTTAAAGATGCATCACAGATTGTACACCAGACATCTGTAAGGTTCCTTCCCTGATGTTCTGCTCCTGCGACTACAACAACAACGTTGCTACTAGAGGTGGGGCCGGAAGTCAGGTATTTTGAAGGATAAAGGACAAATAAATCTGAGTTAAATACTGAAAAAAACTCCTTGAACAACCCCCCAGACAGTCAGTTCTATGGAGGGAGGACCTACAGAGAGAGGGCTGGAATTTTAAAGCATGGAACTTCTGAGTTGATGTGGTCAGAAAACCTCCAGATTATATGAAAGGAGTAAGTGTCACACATAGCTTTGATTGTTTGAAAAATCAGTATCTCCAGTTTATTGGAGGTAAAGGAACCTTAAGCAAAGAACTAGACATCTATAGTATTTTGTCATTGCAAGAAAACTGCAGTGCGTAATTCTCTCCAGAAACATACTGAGTTGTAAAAGACTAGAAGGCATGAAATGGGTAAAGTCTCTGTAATGAGTGACAGCATTCAGAAATTTTTGGTTTTGAAGCTATCAGTGAATGTCTCTTTTTTTCAGAATGAAAGGATAACATACACTTTGTTTTGATCATAATGATTTCCATGAACTTATATTAGAAGCAAACGATGACATTAAAGCTCCATTCTATGTGGAATTCAAAATAATTTTGTATGTTCTTCTAGTGTTATTAAATAGTACAGGGATGAGTTAGTTTTGCAATATCTAACATAGGTGTGAAGAGCACTGGAACATTTCTAAGCTTAAATAGAGCTGCTATTGGTCAGTCTGACACTAGATTTATTTATTCAAAGGACAAAGTTATATCCAGAGAGTCTTCAGGTTGTTGTTCTGTGTATTACCTTAAAGAAGCAATGCTGAGAATGACAAAACACAACAAAGTGCACAAGCCCATGAGACAGGACAAAATAGTTGACATTTCCAGAAAATCCAAGTATTGCTGATAATAGCTGAGAGCAGCTTTGAGGTTTCAGGAGCTTTTTGATAGTCAATGAGAGATTTTTTAGAAACATAGAGGGGAAACTTGCAGCTGAAACTTTATGTATAGAAGCTGAGAGGGCTATTGCAGAGGCAATTATTTGTCTCCAGAATGAGAAGCCAGCTTATGCTGAGAATTACGATAAAGCTGAAGGGCGAGTTAAATGATGCACCAGATAATAAAACACAGTAGAGATGACAGAAGAGAAGAAAAGTATTAATAATGTGAATACATTTTACAAGAATATCCAAGTGTGGAGGAGTGAGTGAACGTGATTAAGGATGAAAGTGGAAATTATAGTGTCACTATAAAAAGATAGAGAAAATAGTGCGATCTCTTTAACAGTGAGGTGGAAAAAAGAGATATGGGCTTAAATCCAGACAGCTCAGCTGTTTTGTAGAAATACCACATTTTGAGGAGCTTTGAGAGACAATTACAATTCTTAGGACCAATAAAGCACCAGGGGCCGATAGTGTTCCTGCTGCATTATTGAAAACAGGAGGGCCTACACGAACTCAAAGACTCTAGAAACTGATTTGGTTTGGAAGGTTGAATAAATTCCAAGTACATATGCCCAATTCTGAAGAATGGAGAAAGCAGAATGGAAGAAATGTTGCAGTATTTTTGCTTCTCTGTGCAGCCTATTATGTCCAATCTGCTTTATAAAAAAAATCAAAACACAAAGCTTTTCACAGAGTGGAGAGACTCAATCCATTAGGTGCTCAAGAGAGGGCAGGAATGTGTTCAGGATATATATATATATATATATATATGTATATTTACTCTGTAGCTTTTAGGGAAGTTTAAGAAAGGTTGTATGTTTGAGACAAATCAACTTTCAGAAGAAAGAGGATCTGGATAGCTTGAAAAAGTACAAGAAAAGTGCAAATGTAAAATGGTTGAAATAGCAAAGGTTGCACATTCTGCTCTATTGGACCTCCGTGAAGGATTAAGCTAGAGAGATGCTCAAGTATCATTCCTGATACTTTTAATGTGACTGTGTAGGGATTAATATGCTCATTGTGAAATTCTCAGAATGGTGTGAATTTAGATGGTTTACATTTCATTTTTTACCATGCCAGTGAGTTAATTATCATGAGAGAGAAGTGTAGCCCAGAAAAGAGTTGGAGACCAGAAGGTATGGCAAATAAAAAACAAACTCCAAACAGTACTCAAATTTGAAGAAAATAAAACCCAGTTGTTGGCTTGAGATGATCTTGGGAAAGCTTCTCTGGGAGTCAATAAATACACTAGATTACGTTAATGGCAAACAGTTGGAACACCTCAGAGGAAACTAAGGCTTGTTAAAAATGGGAATGACGTTACTTTTTCTGCAGGTAACTATTAGGTCCAAGTCAGTGAGAGACACCAAGTCGCAGAGATCCAAGTTGTTGGACCTCTTCCTAGATGGAAGAACGACCACTAAATAATTTGAACAAAGCCCTGAGATAGATTTTTGGAGAACGTAAGGGAAAATGTGCGGAGAAGATTTAATAAAGATGAGCTTGAAGTCTATAAAGAACCTAATATGGTAAAGGTAATGAAATCCCAAGCCATTTTGTTGGCAGAGCCCACATTTAGGATGATGGAAGACAGAACAGCTGAACATTTCTTGGAGGGCTGTTCTCATGGTATTTGGCCTGGGTGCTGATCAAAGCGACAACTAGTGCTGAGCATGACCAAAGACCCTTAATGTGAGTTAGTAGAAAAGGGGAAAAAATGCTCATGAAAGTCTTAGCAAATTACGAAAAGAGCCAGGGACTTTTGGGGGTCTGTAGAGCTAGTAAATAAGTAACTAGCACTACATTAAAAACTGTTACATCCTAACAGTATTTCTGTAATAGCAGATACGATGCAGTAAAAGTGAATTGAGAATTGTGCATGGAGTAGGTTGGAGGGCAGATCTCACCCAATTATCATGCATCAATGGAGATATGAAAATTAGGGACAATTTACTTGGGAGGATTTTTTAAAGTTAGATCTGTTGGACTAACAACTGTGAGAGGAAAAACTTTGGCTTGGGAGTCTGGACAGGAATTACTAGAAGGGTTCTGATGGCCACAGTTTTGGTTTTCTTGGGAATTCTTAGACAAGAAGTGTCTAAGAAGCCTTCTTAGACAAGACAGTCCCGCTGTAGGTAAGGGTCTGTAAATGCATGAGACTTGGATAATTCTTATATGACTGTTTGGCCTTGATCTGTTTCTTCACTTACTTTTGTATTCTAACCTTCTCAACTCACAACACAATATTTTTGTGACTCGGACTTACTCTTCTTGCTGCTCAGTTGTAGGAGCACTGCTGTCCTTAGCTAGCCTGAAAATAGCTGTTCTAGGATACGAGCCAAAGTTCTCTGAAGCTCATGGAAAGACTTGTGGATGAGGCTCTGTCATGTGGCTTTTTCTCAGGACCAAGGATTTTGATGCTTCTCTGCCAGGTTCAAACTCTAGATGTTGAGTTAGTTTAGTAGAACAGAGCCGTTTATATTTTTCATTTCTTAAACCTTTTTATTCTACACTGACACGTGGTCAAGTCAACAGTAAGTGATTACTTGGTGTTGTGAGAATATGTGTGATTACGCCTTTTGGGAGTTGATACGTAGATGTTTCTGAACTCCAGAAATACTTTGGTTTAAATTCTTTGATGTTCTGTGATTGTAGGTCACTCTTCCTTCCTGGAAGAGTATGTATGTATTTATGTTTATATGTACATATGCAAACATTTTCATATATATGTATATGCATATCTATATGTACACACATATACATGCACACGCCTCTGTTCATTACATTGTGATCTCCCTCTCAGCTCCCCCTGGCCCTTTGCTTATTCCATTTCCCAGTCTCTCTTGCAATGGCTCTTCAACTCAGAACTTTTCTCCATGTCCCACTTCCTCGTTACAAATTTAAAGGACAAGTTGTTCTTCCTTCAGTGGCTTTTGTTCCCATGACTCTTTCTCAGACTTTTGCATTGGCCATTAGTATCCTGTTGCCCCTGATAGCTCATTGAACTTGGTCTTGAGTCAATGGTCTTGTTTTGAACCGATTAGAAAAGATTTCCTTTGCTTTATCAAAGCTAAACAAAAACAAGGAAATGAAATTAAATACAAATCTATGTTTGAATAACAGTAGGGTTGTGACAGGAGGCAGGAAGCTCGAAGATAAGGCTGATGATCTGTCCAGAACTTCAGCGTGGAGAGGCACTATTGCAGGATTAAAAGTCAGAATGTCAGCCGTCATTGAGCGTTTTTGTGGAGTTTAATCAGTTCTCTATCAGAGGAGGGACTGTCTGGAGTAAGAAAATGACATCTATGAACTGGGCTGGGAGGAAGGGGGCATGTCACCTTCCATTGTGCTCAGCACCGAGCTGCTCTGCAGGCTGGAATCTGAACACGTGGATGCAGTGAGTATCGAGCTGTGGACAAAAATGCAAAACCACAGACATGACATTTAGAAGAACCTCAGAATGACTGTCCTCATGATGTTGCTCATTCATGAATTGATGAGATAATGTCTGTTGGGCATTTCAGGCTACTTCTAGGGTAAGAAATGTCGCTAGACTCAGCATCTTTTGCTGATGTTGCTCAACAACTTTATTGCTAATCCTTTTCATATACTTCCTTTTAAAGCCTTGTACAGGCACAGAGGGAAAGCATCAGTTTATTCTATCCTTCCTTAGTTTCCTTGAGGAAAACTAAGGAAATACACTTGATGTTAAAGGAGTTGGATTATTGCTATGGTTAAAAATCTCTTATGTAAGTAACTTGAGTAGATCTGTTTTGATTACTTCAGATTAAAAATTAGAGTCCTGAAGATACCATTTATCCTGAGCCTTATGGAGACTATTCACACTTCCACTCTCTGCTAGTCTCTGCTAATTTGCGTCTGACAGATTGACAGAGAAGGAATTGAATGTGGTGGCTTTAAGTGGACTGAACTGTCCAGTAGCTTCACTTGCTGCAACCTCAGTCCTAAACAGAAGTTAAGATGCTCACAGGTTCACCAGCAGACTGTGAGCCAAGTTCAGAGTTGAAGAAGACAAAAAGAAAATTATTCTCTCTGCTAGTGAATTCTTGGGCACAGAAACACCAAGGGGGAAAATAAAAGTGAGTAATGCACAGTAAGAACTGCAGGTCTTTTGACTTCCATCTGCTTTTCCAAGGCATATGGTAAATCTTCCTTTTTAAAACCTGTGTCTCTCCATCATACTTATGTTGCACTGACTCTATATATTTCCTTGGATATTTCTTTGCTTTTAAATAATGTATTTAAAGTTCTGTCAAGAAACAGAATACAGGATTAAAACTCAAGGGTTGGCCCTCTTTGTTGGAGTACTACTGACACACAGCTGCAAGGACAAAAAAGCCATAGCTCTGGTAATAAAGATAAAAGGAACTCAAAACATGAACTAATTTCCTCACTTACTATAAATCCAGTGTGGTTTGTTTCTTTCAGATTAGTTGAGCACTGGCAACTTCCAGTAGTTTCTCCCGGGAGGGACTGCAGATATTGTGCCTTGGAACTCTCTTTCTCAATTGACCATTTTGGTAAAATGCGATGGACCTGAGGGGACTATTGACAAATTAAACCCTCATGTAAAAGATAAATACATACATATATATATGCTTTGAAATGTGAAATGTTACTGGAATGCTAGCCAGTCAGAGTACATGGGGAAGGTTTGGTGCGGACATGTGTCTGGCACAGTGAAGGGGCTCTGATGTCCCCATCCAGCGTAGTTCAAGACCCTGGGAGTGGACATAGGAGGCCAAACTCCTCTGGCTCTGCAGCTGATAGTAGAGCAACTGGTCTTGGCCCTGCGAGCCCTGACAATGCCCAAAGGCAACCTGCCTGGAGCTCTAACATCAGCCTGTGCAGAGAGGTGTTGTCAGGAACTAAAAGTTCTTTGCCCTTGTTATCTGTGGCTGTTATCAGGCAAAGCACCTGCCAGAAGAATGGATAGTATAAAACAATACACACCAGTGACCCTTAAATTATAAAAATGCCTAAAGCTTGGGACCACCTGGAAGGGGATGTTTGGAGAGAAACAGGTGACTAATGACTTTCTCCTTTTTTTTTGTTCTGGTTGCTGTTGTCACTCCAAATGCCAACCCCTCACAGCCTTATCCTGCTCCATCTCAGCATTAGTTTAACAGCATGGATGGTTTCCTTTGCCTGCAGCAATTCAGGACTCATCCATCTGGAAAGACCCACCACAATGGATGTGAGAATTCTTCTCGACAGGAAGGAATACCAGTTACTTCGCTTTAATGATTGACAGAGTCCCTGTAATTATAGTTACACAGGCTGGTATCCTGTGTGCTGCTCTCTCCTACCCCCAATTGGGATATATCCTGTGTGTTTGTATTTGCAGTTTTTCCTCCCCACTGGAACAGAGGAGGGAGTTGTTAAAAACCTGTTTTGATTCCCTCTTCTTTCTATGCAAACCACTGTCTTCTCCTTTATGCTATTTGGTCACAGAAGATCTTTTGAAACTGAAGGGTAGATGTGTTTTTTAGAAGATAAGGCCACCTTGTTTTTCTTTGTTTTGCTGTTTCCCCCGACCCCAATCCCAGAAGAGGAATCCCTGATCTCTCTCCCTGATCCTTCTTCTGCCAGCATCACATCTTTTTTACATGACTTAAAATTCCCTCCTGCTATGCTTCTTTGAGTTTTTATTCTCTTTGGGGCACAACATGCAAAGAAGGGACCGACCATCCAGAGAGAGAAGCAACAACAGAACCACCCCATGGAGAAGTGGAGACGACTGACTCAAGCAGCAAGGCAAAAGAAAAAAAGATTAAAAAAACGGATTACATGGGAAGTATCCCAAAACAAAACCAGTATTTATGAATTAGATTCTCCAAAATACTCTTTCTGTGAGGTGGTGACCAAAAAATCTCTTTAAACAGCAGTGTCATGTGACAAACCCAGAGCCTGAGACTGTTCCCCATTTGGTTTTTGTTATTTAATAGAAGTTAGATTGACAGAAAGCTCTTAAATGAAAGGCCTTAAGAAGGAACATATTGTTGATCTGGAAAAGCTGATAAACAACTGGCAGCCATGCATGGTATTTTCATGCTAAACCAAGATAAAAAGATTCCCTCCCCTTTCTCCCCCATGCCCCCTTGTTTCTTTTGGGATAATGTGAACACATGTTTTGTCCCCATGAAAAGGACGTGATTTTGATCAAGGCTTTGGCATGTCCAGCGAGCCTAAAGCAATTTTTGTGTTTGCAAATAGCAAAAATGATCTTTTTAAGATTGGCAGCCTCCCTCCCTCCCATGGAACAAACCACCTCATGGCTTTTACTGTGACACACAGCCTGGCGGTGGCTTCCCAGTGAACCAGAGGGGTCTGCACAGCCCTGCTGAAACCTGAGCATCTCCTCCAAGTGAGTTCTGCAACCAAAGCAATGGTTTGCCTGGTGTCTACAGGGAGATCCAGGGAGCTCTGATGCTTTACAACAAGTAATACTTAGCCTGCCATGGCCTGTGTGACGCTTGAAAATGACTGTACCAGTACGTAAAGACTCACCACCGAGTTTCTTTGTTTCAAATTAAAATAAATAAACATGCAGGAAGCAAATATTCACTGCCAAATTCTCAGTGCATATTATTGCACTGTGCTGTTTGTCGGGCCTTGTTCTGGTGCATGTTGCTTATGATCTGCCCAGGCGTTTGTTACTTTTCCCTCTGTAAGAGTGTTTAGGATATTTCATCAATCATGCATGCAGTTCCTTTGTCGTCTTTTGAAAGAGCGATGTGGTTTAACTTATAAGAACCATGTTGAGAACATGTTTCCTTTTAAAAAGTGAAAACTCTTCTTACCAGTAATTCATCTGGAACTGGCAGGGACAGTAAACAACTTTGGGTGGTTCTGAGGACTTTTCTTTGCTCCAGAAGCTTATCAGTTCTTCATGTAGCCAGTCAAGGCAGCCTTCTGGAAGGCTAGTAACTAGGTCACTGGACGTGGGTACCACAACCTGTAAGCAACTCTGACAAAGTCCAGGTCTAAATATATGGTTAGAAATTTTCCACCGTGCAGAAATGGAAAGCAGCATCTCAGTAATCTAGAACATGTTTGAAGATACTCAAAATGATTTCAAGGAAGATGTGAAAGAATTCCAGTGTTAATGCAGCTTCTCACCCAGTCCTGGGGTGCCTGCCCCTGTGTACAATGTGGAGGGTTTTGTTCTGCTCTGAGCCTAAGGCAACTCATTCTAGTTTGTTTCTTTGCAGCACTGCAGGGTCAAAACCCAGGATCTTCTCAATTGTCAGACCTGTCACCATCATCTCCCTGCACGTGCCACAGTTCCATCAAGAAGCCAGTTACCCAGCCCATCATATTCCTTCATGCTCTTGTCCATGCCCAGGGTTGAGGGACATGAACTGCTCATGGAACTGGGAATCTCCACACCTCAACTGTAAATCTAGATCACTGTGAAACACAATGGCAACTAGTTGGTCTGTGAAATCTTGAGCAAATCTTACTGACATTATAGTGTTTCAATTCCAGATCTGCACATGTGGTACCTGTGTGGTGAGTGGTAAAGAATGGTTTGTAGGGAAATTACTAAGAAATGAACTGATCAGGTGCCTTCCCAAGCAATGATTGTGAAGCTTCTCTGATCGTCCCTCTACCTTGACTGCTACTTCAATCCAGAATTTTATGGAAATCTGGGCAGAACAGAAATAGAAAATGAAAAGTGCTGTGAGATGCCACATGCACATGGCTTTTGGTGTTGGCATTGAGATGGGGAGGCTGTGGCTTCCATCAGCGCAGCTACATGAGCTCATGTCTGTGTTGTTCACATGCTCCCACTTTCCAGTGAAACAGGAGAGGGTGCGTTGGCATCACATGAAGAAGCTTTTTTGTCTCTTTCAAATGTCAACTTTCCCTCTGGGGACTTGTGAAGCACAAAATGACAGTGTCCCCAGGTCATGCATTACTCAGCAGCAACATGAGGCCCCCAGATGTGCTGTGGCTTCAGTTCACAGGATGTTCTTTGTCCGGGGGACATTGTTCCAGGTTTTTGTTTTGTTTTGTTTTCTTTTGTTTTAATGCATGTGGCTAGAAAAGGTAGGAGCCAACGTACCAATTTGACTTGAACTTGAGGCATCATTTTCAAATACAGTGATCCTTCCATTTCCCATTCTGTCTTCAGATCTTGAGAAGAACAGAGGTTTTCCCCTTTGTATGGGCATTAAAGACACAGTCCTGCACTGCTGGCCTTCATACCTAGAGTGTGCACAGAAGTCAGGTAGTATTCCATGTCCCAAGAAGTCATTGGCATCTTCTCCAGCTACAGATGATCCTTAGAGACCAAACGAGTCACAACAGACCAGATATGTAAAAGCTAACATCGCTCTTCATTCTGACAATATCATAGCAATTTCCCATGTTGAAATGGCTCTAAGTAGTCACAGTTTGCGAACAGAGTAAGTGAGGCTGAGATGTGGCAGTTTTACAAAGATGTTCTTTCATTTAAATTTGAAATTGTTGTAGCATATGGACGTGTTTAGGGATTGGAAGAAGGATCACCGTGTTTTGTAATAACTGTAGATTTAAAAACTCAGTTTTCTTCCGCTTGTACATGTGTGAAAGTCTTCTCCACTTAAAGATTTATCGGGCATGAGAGCACACAAAGGGTTGTTTGTACTCCATCCAAAACTTCTCATAAAGTGCTTTAGTTGCCCAGCTCTGCGTCTTCCCTGTGGGTTCATATGCTTAGGGTCCTCTGCAATTTCCTACACAACAGCATCTGCCAGTTTAACTCCATTGATTTCAACAGAGCTTGGTTGCTTTTCCCCACACCAGCACATCCATGTGGCATAAACTTCTTTTACTGTCACATAAATATAAAATAATGAAGTAAAGCTTAGGGATATGCCAGAGAAAGCACAGTGTGCCTCATATGAACGCAAGATGTCAGCTGTCTTTATGGAAAAAGGAAAATGTGTTTTGGCCCAGTTAAAGGTACTCTGTTAAAAGACAGATGAGGGATGTTGCAGAATTACTCTGGGGTACCATCCACAGTAAGAAGAGAAATTGATGTCTCCTATAAACGGAACTTTTCTATGAGAGAGTGAATTCTGAATTCCTAGAGACATATGAATTGCTTAGGACTCATTGGGAAGTAACGTCAGTGTTACCATCAGCTAGTAGGAGTCACTGGCTTTGGTCAGCAGCCTGGTCCCTATGCCTGTCGACACATAAATACTCTAGAATGCGAGTAGTTGTTACTGTGTGAGTATCCTTGCAGAACGCGTCTCTGCAGAGGTCTTCAGTTGTACGTAGATTTTTATAGGCCCTTCTTCCAATGTAGGTGCTATTGTGTTGCCTGATTTCTGGGCTCTCTGCAGACATCTCTCATCACGGCCGCTCATCGCTTTGTGAGACTTTCAAGCATTTATCTGTGCTAATAATGATACACAGTCTCAATAACTGTCTGTGGCCAAGAAGAGGGGTAAAGTTGCTTCGTTTGTGGAAAAGAATATAGGACCAGGAAGGAAATCCAAAAATAAGAGGAAAGGACTCGGAATACAGTGAAGTTTTCCAAGAATTTTAATAGCTTTAAAACATTATTAATTTTTAAAGATAAAATCATAGAATATTTTTAGGAAATGTTTTTGGGAGTTTGATAAAATGAAGGCAGGAAGGCGCTAAAGCTGGAAAAAAAGGGTTATTTGAGCCAAACAACATTAAAATAGAGTGTGTTTCTTTAACAGCCAACAGGATTTATATTAAACTTATTAAGAAATATGTCCTTAATTCAGGTAAACGTGTTTACTTTGGTAGAGGGAGATGTGGTGAGATCTTATCTAATAAAGATCACTGGTTTGGATAAAATAAACCATTAGGGGGGGCACGGGCTGCAGGACAAGACCCTTTGTGAAACCTCATTGCCATATTGAGCCAGTGAAGAGCTGCAGCGCTCAGCTGCCCTATCAGCACCAGCATCAGTGTCCCAGCATTGGAAAATTTCAGCTGCCTCAATGTTCCTGAGTGGGTGACAGGCTTTATTTCCTATTGAAATTAATTATTACAATTTAAAAAAATCATCAGCTTCTCAACTCGTTTTATATCTGGTCGTTAACTGATCAAAGTACTGTGGTATTGTCACAGAATTAATGATCGATTTTTCAGAATGTCCATTCTCAATTGAATTACTGTGCTAGAACACATGGTTTTGAGTTCTTTTATTATTTTCCAAAGTAATCTCTCCCAGCCCTGCAGCATCGGATCTTTTAAACTATGAAATGCTCAGTTAGGCACAAACTGCTGATTTTTCTCCCACCATTTTTACCAGGTTGATTGATGACACTTATATCCAAGGGGCAGGTAGTAACCGCCGTATGATGTGTCTGACATTGGGATCTCCAGAAGGAAATCCCAGTGAAGTAGCTGTTCTGTCCTGTCCTTGTCTCTGTTTTCTGTTTCAGGGCACATGAAGGCTACAGGAGCATAGTCTTTATTAGATATGGGGCATTAATCAAGAATTTCTCTTAGAGAAATTGGCAGTAAAAACTGAGCACAATCTGATGAAATAAATCCCTGAAGCCACTGGTGCAGCCCCTGGGAACATTAAAATAGACGTACTCCACATGAAAGATGGGTAAAACAGAAAGGGCTGGCTCCCTTTTTTATAAAGGGTATAATTCAGAATTGAACCTCTCTTTGAATTTAACCGCTATTGGAATATGCTTGTTTTTAAAGGAGGCCCATCTCCTTTCTAGATCTCTTCTTAACTTATTACATTGTTTTTTTCATCCTTTTGGAAGCTAGGTTGGTGTCACGGGAGCCTGCTGTAGGTCCAGTTGTAGGCCCATGATTTCAGTGCTCCTAGAACTGGATTAGGATTGAAAATTGAGAGACAAGGACAAAAAATAGTGGAATTCAATATCTTTCTGAGCCTGAGCTCCAGTACTGGCCAAGTCATACACAGAAATTTCTGTGAAGTAAGTGCTCTGTAAGTGCTGGATGTGCAAAGAACCTCTGCTGATGAGTACCGCTAGAAACAGATTCTAACCTCCTCAGACATGTGTAGACACTGAAGTTTAGTGTGAAATCCATGCTGGTATTTTTTAAAACCCTCTCCAAAACCTACGGAAAAGTTAAGTATTTTAACAAATATTTTAAAACATCTTAAAAGGAAGAAAAGAGCTTATAATTAACATCTCACTCAATAGCCTGTTTTTTCTTCTACTTTAAAACCATCTGGACTCCAGTGTTGACAGATAGACTCCTTAATCTCCTTACTTATGTTGAATATGCTCTCCAAGTTGTATTTTTCACTTGTAATTTAGTGGCATCTGAAGGGGGTGTGAGGAGGAAGTGAGCCAAAGGCAGAAATATTTGCAAGAGGATTGGTGCAGTGACTTTACTGTTAGAAACACACCTGAACAACGGATGCCCATGGACGAACCTCCTTTTGGCTCCCTACAATCTTGGCAGCTGCTGGTGGGTCAAGTCTTCTCCACCCACCAAATCGGTGGAGTCACAAGGACCATTTGAAGGCTCTGAATCCCTGTCTGATGGGGTTTGCTCACATCTGCTTTCCTCCCGAGCCTACCCAGGCCTGGTTTAAAAGCTTTATAACTTATAACTAATATTATGTTCAATTCATGGCCGTTCTATAGATTCCCATGCAAAACTAGCGCTGGATGGACAATTCCTCACTGGCCTTCAGTGAACTAGAGCGGCTGTCGATGAACCCAAAGCAGCTCCATTCACATGGGAATCACTTGTAACGTTGCCAGGAAGAGCAAACTGTTTGTTTAGTGGCAGTCACTTGTCAAGGGTTTGTGAAAGGCCGTCTGGCATATGACACTTTTAGTATCAGAGGTCTAATGGAAGGTTGGATGACAAAAAATCTGCCATATAATTGCATTTAGAGCTGTGAAATTCAAAATTACTTGCTAAATATAAGCCTGTTTTCTGAAATGTTTCTCCTGTGACAAGCAAGCAGTGTGCCTTGTTACAAACCTCCTGCATGTCTTACATTGGATTTTGTTTAGTCATGTTTGCTTTGTGGTGATTGGCTGTCAGAGGTGACTTTGTCCACAGTAAATCTGCTTTCTCACTTAAATGGAGAAAGGCATATAAAGTTCTGATTATGCTGTGAAATGTAACAGACGCACCTCAGTACTATTGGTAAGGGTTTGGGTGTCCTTAAAGTACCATATCCTGGAATCAAGTGATTCTGTGATGCTTTTGGCTTTTACAATTATAAGTTGGTTGTTCTGAAAGTTACAGGAAAACACTTAAAAATACAAGCCATGTGTATCATATAAAACAGAAGGCAAGGATTAAGAAGATGGTGGTTGTTGGTTTTGGTTGGTCTGTAAATTGAACTATTCCTTTGGGAGTTGTTGAAGGAGAAAATGTCCTGACTCTCGGGTACTTGGAGTTTCCACGGCCAAGGCAGCAAATATTCATGGAGTGAGGGGAGAGCAAATGCCTGTGCCTGGGATACATGGTAAAGAATTAAGATTGTCAAGACACCTACACTGACATTTTTAAGGCAATCTCAATTTTCACTGTTCTGTCCCACACTTCATAAATGAATAATTGCAAAACATTTTGAATTTCTGCTTCAAGTCAGATGATATGTCAGTAAGAAATGGTGACTAGAACTGAGCAAATAGGAAAAAATCCTTATGGATATTACTTAGAATTCCAAAATGAATTTGGTTAGCCTATGTTCAAAAGCCTCATATGTTAGCTTTGAGGAAACACTTGGGTGCCAGTGTGTTACTAGTAAATAAGGATATTAAAGCTCAGAGACTTCAGTGAGTCATTGGAAGTGTATTTGGTAATTTGGACTGTCTAATTCAGGTTTTGCACTGTGTTAACCACCACATTCATTCAGGTGGCAGCATCATAAACCCGAGTTCTTTGCATTGTTAATCTTAAATGTTAGTCAGTAAACAGCCTCTGGCATTCAGGGGAAAAAGACTCAGAATTCCCTAGTTTGAAATAGTGGAAGTTTCAGAGAGTGAAGCTGTTCCAGGAAACAGTGTGCTACTGTGTTTGCAATATTTATAATTTAAAAGGATTAAGAAGAGTACTGCTTATGCATCTAAAGCTGTTACCAAAGAGCTGACAGTGAGAATGTTAGAGAAGCTACAGGCAGTTCTTGTTCTCATAGAAATTTTATGTGTGCAAACACTTATCTCTTGCTGGTATCCATGCAGCTAAGAGATGAAGAACAAAACCCTGCTCGTCCAAAGACACCCGCCTCAGATACTTAGCTCTGGATGGCAGCAGATTCAGTGGGGAGGCTGGAAGTCCTGACAGCTCCAGGTTTATCGAGCAACTAACACTCAATCCATGCCAGCTGCCTGTGGTTTCCTTCCTATCACTGCCAAACCAATGCTAAATATGGGTTTCACATCAGAAATAAATCTTTTAGTATATTACAAGATGGTCATGTTTCTTGAAGTATGCAAAAGGGTGAGGAATCAGACTAAACTTTGAGCATTGTGGATGGTTTTCTTTCAGAGTAAAATACTGTTTGTCTGAATTCAGACCTTTCTTATGGTTATTTGTCACCAGCCATGACTTGATGGGCCATAAACTGCGGGGGAAGAAGACTGGAGTAGGGCCTGGTGTAGTGCTTAGGATGTGTATGGAAAGGAGGGAGAAAACACCAGGAGCAGGTGTGTAATGATTGGATATGTAGAAATTTGCTGAGGTGGTGGATGAACAAGGGTGGCTGTTGTGAGTTGAGAACACACTCAAGAAGTACCCTCCTCAATCTCATTGCTTTCACTCCCTGCCAACCTGTGTGCCAGGTGGCCTAAGGAGTCCTTTTGTCTCTGCTTTACGTGAAAAGTTTTCTCTCTTGCAGTCTTGGGCTGAGCTGAGCTCAGTCTAAAGAGTCCAGAGCTGAGGACTCTTCCCAAACCATTATCCTGGTTTTGTTAAAAACCAAGTTTCTCTTTTAGTGAATTTTGCCTGTCAGCTAAAGCCTTTATATTAGCTGCATTTTCCTGGAGAACCAGACACATGTTTTGGTAAACCTAGCAATGGAATGCAAACTTATTGATAAGCACGAATGGACATCTCGCGAGAGGAGCAATGAGAAACCAGTGACCAAGAAACTGACCAACTGTGTATAACATTCCATTCACGTGAATACTTCATATAAAAGTGGGAGATCGCGAGGATCTCGTCCCTTTTACTTTTTCCCTTCTGCTTATGGCCGACATTAGGAGAGGACCTTGCTGGTTGTCCCTGCGAACTGAGGCCCAGTGAGAGACTGAATCCAGCTCCGGTTGGCTACAGAGTCTAATCCAGGACTTTGGGTGCTGGCTCTGCAGTTGCTGAGACTTTCAAGATTGGTTTTGTATTTTTTTGTATTATTTTCTCTATTCTTATTAGTAGCATTAGTAAAACATCTTTAATTTTTCCAGCTCTCTTTTCTCTGTCCTTCTTTCCCTCCCGATCGCCTGTCCTTAGTGGAAAGGGGGGAGAGGGAGGGGCAAAAGGGGGAGGTGGGGGGGAGAGGAGGTTAACAATACATCTGCCAGGGCTTGATTGTCACCCCGCAATCTTAACCCTCAACAACCACGTAGCTCCATGGTGACCAGGAGGGACAAGTAAACATGAGGTGGAGAATTGGAAAGAACCGAGAGTGTGTGATCAGGGGAGCTGCTTCCCTCTGGGCTTGTCGTTTGTCTGAACTACTGCCCTTTGTGCAAAGAGACAGTTTAATTTGTCATTTAAGAAACACCACCTGCCTTCAGAAGGGGTAGACCTGGCACAGGATCTCTGTGATGGCACACAGAGAGCCGTGGAGACCATTGCCTTTTGTAAATCTCTCTATAAAGCAGTGGAACTGCAGGTTACAGAATTGTTGTGAGCAGTCCTGGTGTTTACACCATCCATTACGAAGTTCTTTGGCAAGTGCCCACCTGCTACGGCTCAGCCAGCGTAACCAGCCAAACTCTGATCTCACAACCCCGCAGCCCCAGTGAAACAGCTGTGGACTTATATGGATCTGAGTGAGGTCAGGACCTGGCCTGGGATCCACAGGGATGGTCAAAGTTGGTACGTGGAGCTGCACACAAATCCCTACCTCTGTGCTGTTCATGCCGGCTGGGAATCCTTTTATGGCTGCATTGCTGTAACTTTTAGGTTGATCTAGCAATTGAAAAATATTATTTCTAGCTGTCAAAACAGAAAAAAGTACAAGAAATATGAATTTCACATCCTTGTACAGAGCTTCTGGCAGCTAGTATTCTTTCTGCACTTGTAATGACAAATAATATTAACCTTAGCCATTTTGCTTGGCACTTGGGATTGTGTTTTTTGCACTCATTATTCCTCCAAGAACAGGGAACAGTTTGTAATCACTGCTTCAGTTTTTCACCAGCCTCATGTCCAAAAACAATGCTGAAGCCAAGGATTCAGTGCTTTTTTTTTTTGCATGGGAACAAAAGCCACATCAGTCACAGGATCCTGCAGATCATAAACCACCTTGCTTCAGAAGATGGTAGAGAGTATCTCTATTTTCTCCTAAAAATGGCCTGCATTGGGAGTCCTGGCAAATTTCAACACCAGGGTTTTTGATCTTTGGTTTTCTTAAAAACGTCTTCTGCCTTGCTTCTCTCCTTCACATCTAACCATGAGAACTTTGCTGCTCAGAATTTGTTTTACTGAGGGCTTGCAACCAAATAAAAAGGAAGTGGAACAGAACACAAGAAAAGTAGTTCCTGAGTTCAGGATCTGCCTGAGTGTGATACCAGTGAGACTACAAGGTTTTTAAAGGATGCCAGAGAGGTTGGTTGTGTTATGACAGCGATATAAGACAGGCTGTCTTGTCTGCTACTATGTCATTTGTCACCTTCCTGAGATGCCTGAGGTGACCCTTCTATCTCAAAGCTCTTTAGTGTGTCCCTTTTCACAGATGGAGACACATCAGAATTGGGTAATCTTTTAGATGGGATCCTTGATGAACTCGGCAGGCAGATGGGCACTTGAGGGGGCATTGTTGTTCCGTTCTCTGCATACTGCCAGATAAACAGTCATGCTCTACAGTTTCATTCATAAATTCATCAGGCTGAAGTCAGTGTGCATGGTCAAATGATATTCTGCCTTTTCAGCTCAGGGTGGTCTTTTTAGTTTTTGGAAGAATACTCCAGAGAATTTTTTAACAGAATGGATGTGATATAAGCAATTACTACATTGAATGTTTCATTGCTAGACTTGTAAATATGCAAACCCATCTGGTTAGGCCATATTTTAAGAGAGTATGGATACTAGCTTATGTTATTACAAGGAATGGGAACATTATGATATGCTGTAAATTAAATAGTGAGCTCCTGCACAAAGAACTTTCCTTCCCCATCATGTCATAGGCGATGTCTAGGAATACTTTGTAGTGCACCAAGGAGAAAAGAATACAAACGCTAAACCCAGAAAACCTTCACTGAAGCTGACCCAGCTATCACCCCCCAGCCATCCAATTTTGCAATAAGGCAGAAGTTAATCAAATGCCATGGAGCTGCTCAGGGTGCAGGGAACTCTCCCACGTACCACAGATATTTACTGAACAACCTTAATATCTTGAACCAAAACAAATGGGACAGCTTTATCAGTAGACTTTTTCTGCTTTTCTAATCCTGTTTCTCATACAAGCTCATTGTAATAATCCGGGCTGGATGCTGTCCAGGCAGCTGGTGGATGTTGTCATTCTTCCATTGACTTGACAATGGAAGTGTGGGCCAAGAGTGAGAACCTGGAAGAATAATTGCCTTGACCACAGAGGGGTGGGAAAAGGCATCGCTGGCAGTTTTGGAAGTAATAATTACCAAGAGTCATGCAAAATCCTGTCCATCTCTTTCTGGATGATTGGGAGTATTCAGCTCTGCATGCCATCACTGGGTTTTTCTGGCTTGGAGAGGTATTTGAAGTTTCATTCATAACTTGATATAATCCCTCCCAGTTCAGCTGTGCTGAAAGTGAAATATTTACATTAGAAATAACATCATCGCTACCAATGACTGCACTGCCCATTGTAGAACCTGCGAGGGAAATGAAGTCTTTATAGTGCACTTTGCTGTGCCATGCTCTTGATCACTCCGAGTTTGCTCCCTTGGCACTCTAATGTACGTGTGACCTTCAAAATAAACTATGAGCACAGACAGGTTTTTACTATATAGAATTAGATTTTCAAATACTTCCCTTTTGAGCAACCTACCACTTGAAGCTGTGACCAGTTTTGGGGCCTTCTTGGCTGGATCTGCTCTCTTCAGACTTTGTCTTGCTCTCTTCAGACTTTTTCTTACTCTCTGCAGATTTATATTGCCCTGTTAACAGGATTCACATCCAAACACTACATCACAACTGTGGGCTTTTGGGCAGGTCTCCAGCAGTGTGTTGAATCTTCCTCTTTTGCCTTGCTTTTAATAATTCTATTATATGTGGACAGAGCTGCTGCTGCTTTTAATGCATGTCTTGTTGAAACTTTGCAGACTCCTTCAGATTTACACTGGACTCTGTTATAAAAGGGGAAACTAAATCTCTTATCCATTCCACTCCCAAATCTGTGTGTTTCTCTTCTTTCCAAACACTTCATTTAGAAAGCTGGCCAGAGAAGCCTGAGCTAATGCCACGTGCCTCATGCAGTTCAGTTGTTTAGTCCAGGCAAGCTTTACTTTTGTAAACTTTTTTAGGGATATAGAATTAAATGTGAAACATGAGTCAAACAGCTTTTTGGATGTGTTTAACTTGGAACACTTTGTAGTTGTGATGTCCTGATTCAGTAGAGGAGAATGTACTTTTTTTTTTTCTTTTCCCCTCAAACAACTTTGTAAGATGGCTATCAAGTGGATAGAAATGCACTTACTCATCTTGCTCCTGATTCATTTGCTTTGGTTACTCCATCTCCAGCAAGGCAAACCAAGAAACTTTGCCAAAGAAACTCACGTTTCTGTTTCTGTGAGTTCAAAATGAAAAGAAAGCCCAGATCTGCAGGAAATATTCCTGTCCTTGAAAGAGTTTAGAACAGGCAGGCAAAGAATCTGCTTTGGGCTTCCACTGCAGCAGAAATGCTTTATGCAGACCAGGTATGAGCAAGTGGTTATGTAATCCCTGAGCATAATCCTGTTGTGGAACTCCTATCTAATCCCTAAACCTGCAGGCAAACCCCATCCCTGTTCAATATCTGAAAGGCCACCTGGGGATCTGAAAAGCCCTTTGGTCCAGGTTTGAGTGATTCTTTCCCCTGGTTCTTTCACCTCAAGGGTCTCTTTGTACCAGACTACTCACATTGATACCCCAGTGTCTGGGATACCATTTTGCAGCCCTGTTGATAAAATCTGCATTTTTATCCCTCTGACTTCATCTGAATGACCTGAGGTTTACTCTTTCCCTGCCAGGCCTGGCTTGCAGACCTCAATACGTGCAGCAGGTGAACATCAGCGGAGTTTGCACATCACTTCTGGTCAACCCTACTGAAGTATTTAGGGCAAGGGGACATCTGACTTCTGGGGAGGCTGGTTTAGGCAAAACTTTTGTTTCACCAATTGGTACCCAGTTTGAACTCTGTCAAAGAGCACATTACACCCTTCTTGACAAATTGACTTGTAACGATTCTGCCCAATGTCTCTGAAGCTTGTCTGTGCTGGATCAGACAATGGTGCCAAGTGATGACCGTGCCCTCATGGTAAAGAGCTTTGCACTACATGTAAACATTGCTTATCAGGGACTTCTCGTCCTGCGAGCAGGGCATGAAGGGTTAGTTTTGGCATGGAAAAAAGCAATGGTAATCTGCAGCCACTGTATCCGTCCTGTATCAAGGTCAGAGCATTCCTGACCCAAGCTCTGGCTCAGATGGCTTGGAGCTCTGTGTGTGCTACATGGTTTAAAGATTTTCTGCAACAAAAAGCTATTCAAAACTCTGATGGAAAGCACAGAAAAGGCAGGGCATGGTCTGTTATCCTAAGTCAGCTTGTGGAAACTTGTTGCCAATTGAGCCAATATTTTCCACTCATCTGAGATAGTAATGGAGGTCAATGTTCATTTATTACCTCAGTTGGCCTAAAATGTCACCAACGGCTGATTATCTCAGCTGTGCACCTCATGCAGCTACGAGCTGTAGCCTTGGCTGCTTGACAGTGCAAAACCAAGAGGGACTCCGTCTGAAGTCATGTTTTATTCAGTTACCTCTGGCCAGATTCCTTCTATTACCCTTGCGCGGTCGTGTTATTCCTAACAGTTGGCCAAAGATGCGCCCGTGTACATCAGGAATCACTCAGAAAACCACAGTGGAAGTGGGAGGATTAGCAGAGGCCTGATGTCTCCACCAGCAGAAAAGAAGTTGTGTCCATATGAATGGCTCTGTGTTAGTTATCCGCAGGTGCTGGGTTCCCTCACAAACATTTGAGGCCTTTCTTGGGTTCCGCACTGTCTGCAGGAAAGAACAGTGCTGATATGATCAGCTTTGGCAACTTACTGAGTCAGAGCTCTTGGTTCAATAGTCACCTGGCTCTTGAGCAACTTGTCTCTTCTCTGTGAACAGAGTTTATGTGCGAAGTATCCAATTAAAGCCTTTGAAAAACCAAACCACCACCACCACCAAAACACAAAAAAACCCACAAAAAACCAAACAAACCCCACGCAAACCCAAACCCTGTAATTGATTGTTGCAGTAAATTATTGAAATTCAGGTTTCAGCCTAAAAGCAAGCTTAAAAACATGACCTTTTGGAATTTCATATTTCTTCTTCCACAGGCAAACATGCAGGTCCCATTCCCTCAGCTCCAAACCCAGGCATGTTTTCTTCTCATTTCTGGAGCTGTAGACACACTCCAGACTCTGAACATGCAGTGTTTGTTCTGCCCTGGAAATCTTCAGAGATGAACAAAGGTGAAATCTATGGTTCCTCCAGATTTTGTCAAAGTTTGGATTTATGTACAGACATAGAGCTGGAATTTTCCTCTGACGATTGGGCGCTGGTCTGTATTTGACCTGTCTGTGTTTTGGAAACAGATCTAAAATCGAGACAAGCCGAAACAGAGACTCTACAGGTTGGACTTCCGTGAAGATGTTGTTTGGGGTAGAGATGTTCACTCATTCTCTTGAAAGGAGTCCAGCATGCTTCTTGCTTAAAAAATTCTTTGCTCCTTAGTTACTTCCAGATATATTTTTTTTCAAGAATTTGAATGTATGTGAGCAGAATTTCCATTTCATCTTGGAGAGCTCAGAGTGTTTGCTGCTGCTCCCAGTATTGCTTCGCTTATTTCTACCTCTTTGTGATTCTTTCTCATCATACTGCTGAGTTTTCGACTTCCTGTGGCTGGTGTACAAGACCATTCCTTTTCATTTGTGACCATCACTCTCCAAAATTCCGTTCTTTGATTTTAACAGCCCTTTAATCTCCTGTAGTTTATTTCCATGTTAATTTTATTGTCTTTCTTTGTTGCTCTAGGTTTGATCCCTTCAAAGTGTTTCTTTCTTCCTTTTTCTTGTTATGAGTGATACATCAGATTGTGATCAGATGAGCACATCAAACCATCATCAAACCATCCCATGGTTCTAGATTTGCAACATACCTTCACTGTGGAAAGTAATGAGCTACTGGTTGTTTACCAGATCAATCTCAGCCAGTGATTATGAAGGGATGTTTTTCTAACCTTCTGCTACCTGGGGTTGGAGTTTTGCAGGGGTCACTGATGGGGTGAATACCAGCCAGTTTGGTTTATCATCCAAGGTTTTTCAAAACAGTGTGAGAATCTCCATCATCAGAGAGTTACAACAGTATGTTTGTCACTCTCATCTGCTAGTATTGATGGTGTGAACAAGACCATCATGTGTGGAGGGGTCTCTTTTGCTATATTTGCTGTCTTAGTCTTGTGTGGTCTTTGCCAATGTGTGTTTATTTCCCTTTTGATAGCTGATGTGTTTTTATTCTCCATTCAGGGAAATGTCGGTCTGTCTAAAAGTGTTACCTCTGCCTATATTAAGTCAGAGAAAAGAACAGAGAGAAAGTTGAGAGAACCAGGAGTTTTACTCCAATACCTTTACTTTCTTTCAGTGATCCTGTAATTCTTTAATTAATTCTTCCAACATAGTGAGAAAGAAGAAACGAGGCTTAAATTCATGCACACGTAGACAAGCGTAGGTATGATAGGTAAGTCACAGTGTCATTTATGGGAGGGAAAAGAAAGGCACTTTCCTGTACAGAGAGAGAAGAGTTGATCTGGTCCATGCTGGGTATATACACTGAGAACTCAGCAGTAGGGGAGAATCAGCCCTCCAGGATCTTCTGCGGCAGCCCATGCAACACCATGGGATGCTTCTTTTGGAGTGGGTAATTATATTTCAATTGGAAAGAGCACCTTTCTCTCATTACAACTATATTATGAATATTCAGTCCGAATCATGATCATATTTCTTTTTCTCGTTTTTTGGAGGGTAGAAGGGGAAATAATGGGAGAAAGCCAGAACCAGAACAGATACCTCCTGTATCATGTGGTGACCTAGAATAAAGCTCAAGGTATTGCTGGTATTATTATTTTATGGCCATTATGTTTTCTCGTTGTTCAATCTCCATGTCTGAGAGTGATTTCAGATGTTGAGAAAATCTTTATTGCCTAACCCTAATGGCCCTAAACCTAATGTCCCTAACCATAACCCTAACCTATCCTAACCCTAATCCTAACCCTAAACCCTAACCATAACCCTAACACCTAACCCTAACCGTAACCTAACCCTAACCCTGACCGTAACCCTAATGGCACTAACCCAACCCAAACCCTAACCCTAAACCCTAATCCTAACCCTAACCCTAAGCCTAATCCCCAACCCCTAACTCTAACCCTAACCCTAAACCCTAGCACCCTAACCCTAACCCTGACCCTAACCCCTAACTCTAACCCTAACCCTGAGTCCCAGTGGCAACAGGACTTGGTGCTCAGGTCCTGTGAGGTTCTGGGGAGCCGACCCCAACACACCAGGAGCCGCAGTGAGGGGTCAGGCAGAGCCTCCAGCTCTGTGTCAAGGGGACTCTTGCTTCAGCTGCTTCTGGAAGCACCAACAAGCAGAGCTGCTCTGCAGGAGCAGCTGAAGAATTGTGCACAGATGGAGTCATGCCGGCTCAGTGCTGTTTGAAGGTCTGTCAAGGTCTGTGCCAGCACATCAGGCCTTGGGCTGTACCTGAGCAGCATTAAAAGTGCTGGTGGGTGCAGGTGCATGTTCTCAGTGGGAGCTGCCTGCAGCTTGGCAAGTATTTGCCCCGGGGAGGGATGCAGTATCACATATTCCCAACCTGCTGTGCTTTCCCTGAGAAAGACTAATCTCAGTTTCCAGTTTGAGTTCTTCTGTATAATCCACTGTTCACAGAAAATTTTGTGGACTCAGACTTCTCTATTTCCAAGAAAATTTATTTAATTCAAATTGTAAGGACTTCTGCAGATCAGATGTGTAGGACAGTAACATCCTGGGAGTGTTGTGCAACAGTACTTGCTCCAGGGTTGATCAATGGAAAGATATGAATCTCCTGCAATCTCAGAAGCCTGCAAAGCACTTTTTATAAAAAGCAAACCATTTGACCCATTTACTCCAGAGCAGAAGTTCAAGGCTGTCCCTGTACCTCTTTGTGCTTTACAGACAGAAGCACAGGAGGTTCCATCTAAACATGAGAAACTTCTTTACTCTGAGGGTGCCAGAACCATGGAACAGGCTGCCCAGAGAGGTTGTGAAGTCTTCTTCTCTGGAGACATTCAAAAACCACCTGGACACCTGCTCTGGTGAACCTGCTTTGACAGGTGGGTTGGACTGGGTGATCTCCAGAGGTCCCTTCCAACCCCAGACAGTCTGTGATTCTTTCTGCTCAGCAGTTCAGCATAGATGTACTCAATGAAGCTCATGAAAGCAGTTCATTGCCTTAGTTATGAGCCTTTGTGCATTAATACAAGAATTTTGGAGCACAAATATGGATTTAATAAATGGCCAACAAGGCTAGGGTGCTCCAGCAATGATGCTGGTTCTTCCATTGAAAGATCTCTGTTCATCTCAGACTCAATAGTCTAATTTTGACTGAGACAAGAGTTTTACCTGCATAGTTTCCAGTCATGTTAATTGGAGCCGTGAAAACCCTGTGCATATCAGCAGCAGAAGTGGCCCCTTTTTCAAAGGTTTGGTTGTTTCTTAGTGCGTTACAATAACCAGACACCAGACTTAATTGATTTTTGTATCACTTTCCCTTCCCTCCTCATATCTTTATCTCTTCATGCCATAAAAATACTGCATTTTAAAATGAAATCAAGGAGACAGAAAACAGAGGAGACATGGTTTGCATAAATGAAGAAACATGTGTTAGGAATAAAGACTCACAATGGGCAAACATATTGAACACATACATGCCTCTCCCCTTCTCCTTTTGCACCCGTGCAGGCGTGGAGCTGCTCTCGTGTCTCTCCTCGCTGGGAGGGGGTTTGGTTACCCCCCCAAAATCAACCAGCCATCGTCCCAGGAGAGGGGGCAGCTGGGCTTGGAGCAAAGCGGCAAGTTTTTCCACGCTGGGTGCTGTCTCGTGTGGATGTGAGCAAATTCTGGTGCTTTTTGGAGCTGAACACCGTGCTGGCACAACCAGGTGAAATTCCTCTGGCAGAGCCAGAGGTGACCCTGATGTTTTTTAAAGGGAGTGGATTGTTCTCATTGCCGCTGGGAAGGATGGGGAGGTCTGGGTTAATCACATTCACCTCTGTGATGATCCTGCTTAGGACATTCTGTGTGTTCTTGTACCGTAATCAGACCTGGGTCAATTTTAACTGAACTATGGTTGGCACATGTAATCCGCCGTGGATTACACAACTTTCCCATGAAAGTCCTCAGGTGACTCACTTAGAAAAACCTTCCTAGTGCTGCTGACCTGCTCCCCTCACCTGAGCCGGGGTCCCAGGCTGTTGTGGCTGTGGCTGTGTTGTCCTGCAGCGATGCTGGGGCTGGCAGAGCTGAAGAATGAGGGGCTTTCAGAAACTCTGCCTCCACCTGGACCTGCTCCTGCTCTTCTTCTTTGCCAAGAAAAATAAAAATATATTCCCCCCCACATACATACTCCTTAAAAAGGAGGGGAAACTACAGAAATATTTTAAGTATTTGTTGTTTTTCCTGAGGGGAAAAAAATGCAATGTGGTTTCATTCTAGCCATGCAAATATTTATGTGAGCAAGAGAGAAGCAAGATCAGAGGGAAAAAGTGGGTTTGGTTGTGACACAGGCTTTGGTGCCAGAGATGGGGTTTACTCTTGGCTCTGCCGGAGTTTGTCGTGTAACCTCGAACCAGTCACGTTCATGTCTGTGCCCGCAGCTGCCCATCTGCTCCAGCTGATGAGAACACCTTTTTTTGTTTTTGTATTAGCTGCATGGGGGCAGCTTCAGGATAAAAAGGAGCTTTTCAACTCAACAGGAACTTCTAAGCACTTTGGTGATGTAGTAATAGTGGAAAATTATGGCAATTTGAGCTAGGGAGGGTACCTCCAAAATTTGTACAGTACCGTGTACACTGTGTTTGATTTGCTGGAGTCTTCGAAGTGCTGCTGCAATGCAAACAATGGGCTGCATTCAGTAAGTAGCTCCTCAAATTTCCTGTGGATATCCCCAGTAAATCTGTATTTAAATAAGCAATAGTTTCTTAATCCTGGGCTGCAAGTTGCTGGGGCAATTTGTACTCAAGGTGAATGCTGAGATTAGGGAGATGTTGAGATGTATAAAAGAAGCTCGCCATCCAAATTGTTTCCATCTGTTTTCATTATGCCCCATTCCTGCAGAATAAACCAAACATTTTAGCTTTCAGCTCTTTCCTTCTGGACTCTGTAAAGCTACCTGTTCTCAAAAGCATTATTTGGTGCCTTTAAGTGTTTTAGTCTGTTGTTTTTACAGTTGTATTCACCGAGTCAAGAAAACTGCCTGTAAATAGATAAGAAAGGCAGCTGGAAAAAAATGGAAAAGCAGTTTGATTAAATGAAAAAATCCATTCAGGTTGGATTGTTCAAAGCATAAATATACTTTGGTAATGCGTTTCAGATATGCTAGAATTTCTTGATAATTGTGTAGTTTTGTACATCTTTTCCGCACTTCTCCCCTGCCAAAACTGCCAGGGCTGTAGGATTTAGTAAACCATATATCAGCTTGTACCCAGTTTCCTCCATATTCTTGTCGTATCTAACTGGACACTTCAGCCCAAGTGACCCAGAGCGAGACTCAAACCTGCATTGCTGGAGTTGTGGGTGACCCGTCCACCGCCTGAACTGGCAGAAATTGGTAAAAATTTGAAGTCTTGGTTTTCACTTCTTTTGCTAAGATGAACTTAAGTCTCAGGGGAACTAACATTTTGCTACGTATTTTCATGTAGAGGACTGGTGGAGGGGCAAATGATGTCAAAAGCATTTTAAAGACAATTTTGGACTTTTGCTCCAAAACCCAAAGTGATTAAGTGCCTACTGCAGTCATCCTGTTCCTTGCTCAGGTCTTAATGACCAGAAGTGATCAGATCTTTCCTCCAGAAACAAGTCTTTCTGGTAACTGAAAATATTTCTTCCCAGAAGTGAAAATATATTCTGCCCTTTCTTTGTAGTTGATGTATTTGTGTTTAGCTCTGATACACTAGTTGCCCGATTGCCCAGATGTGTATGTTACCTTAGAAGAAAAGTAATGGATTTTTTGCCAAAAGGACAGGAGAAAGGTTAGGAATGCGCAACACAGTTTCTCATAACTTTGGAGG
Organism: Patagioenas fasciata; assembly: GCF_037038585.1. NCBI lineage: Eukaryota > Metazoa > Chordata > Aves > Columbiformes > Columbidae > Patagioenas > Patagioenas fasciata. The sequence goes on along the minus strand of NC_092525.1, from coordinate 21,166,613 downwards.
AGGCAGATGTTTCTCTTCTGGTTCCAACCTTCATTTTCTTTACATGAAGAATGAGTTCTTTAAAACCAAATAAATATCCCTTTGCGAAGAGCGTGGTTCCCACTGTTATTCTTTAAATTAACTCTTTTGTAGCTAAGGCAGGGCTGAGCTTGTTGATTTTTATTGCAAAAATGGAACAAAAGAGAGCATGTAGTATGTTTTTTTTCTGTAAAAGGCTTCAATTATTGTGTTCAAGAACTGGTCAAAAGAGTAACAACAGCAACAAAACCTCTGGCATCTGACACAATATGAATTCTCATTACTCATTCTAGGTAATGTAAATATGACTAAAATTACTTTTTTTCTTGCAATTAAGATTTCATTTAAACTTTCATAATTGCAAACATAGCAGCACATATTTCACATTTATAAAGATAACAGAGGGGCCAGTTGTATCTGCTGGCAGTAGCCAACGGCAAACTTCTAGCAGGGGAGGCAGAAAGGAAAGACATGTGAGGGTTGTTATTCATGGTAAAAGCACCCAGGATGGATGTTGCCTGTCCCTGACCAAAATGACTTGTCTGTGCTTGTAGGACAAGCCATATGTGTTATGGTTATGGAGACTGTAGGGTGCCATGCACCTCCTTGAACACTGAGGTGAGCACTGAGGTAGGCTTAGAAAAGTCTCCAACATAGAGAAAAAGTGGAAAAAGTCAAATTTCAGGTTAATATTCTCCCTCTGGGGATGCCCCTGAGAATAACACTGTTAATTCCATCCTCCGCAGCCCCTGTTTCCCAGAAAGGACTGAAATGTTTCCCAGGGCAGACAGCCTGGCAGGGGAGAGGATCCGTGTGTGGCTGGGAATGGACACTCAGGGATCTTCTGGGTCTACTGAAGCAAGGCCAGTGGCTGGGGGTCACTGATAAGGTGACCTTGGCCATAGTTTGGAGTTAGTAATTTGTCTGCCTAGAGTCTGACTGATGGGAAATGCGGACAAAAACCTTTGTGAAGCTCTGCTTGCCATATGTGCAGGGCTACTGAGAGGTTGGCCTGTTTACCCATGAGGTCTATGAGAGGCATTTGGTTCCTAAGTTTATAAATCAACACAGTGACTCCTTTCCAGAGGATGGGGGAATGGCTGAGGAATTACAGAAACTGTCTGACACGTATGTTTGTCTGTGATGGGATCAATGAACTCCACCATCATCCTCTCATCCCTGCTTTGTACTGAGTCCTGGGCAGTAAGGACTTCCAGAAATCCCCACTGAGAAATCTTGGAAGGAAAGAGAAATGTGAAAAACAGAGACAGGTAATAAGTGCCGAAGAGGGGTGAGACAATGGTTACCTCTCAGGAAGCCTATTGTAGTCAGTGGAGCAGAACCAGCGTGCTGAAAGATGTGACATTCCTTGCATGTACTGAGTCGTGGTGGGAATTTGGGCGAGCCAAAGCAAGATCTAGTGGTGTAATAATCAAGGGAGAAAGTGTGTGTGGAGTTGAGACTAAACCCACATCATTCAAGCAAGACCAGACTTAAGTGGTTCAGCCAGTTCTCTCCCCGTCCCACTGACTGCCCTGTCTAGGAAGGGCTTTATGCATTGTGAGATCCTTTTCAAGAAGCCTGTGCTGTGTTGAGATTGAGCTGAAGGGTAAAACGGGATGTTTTTCCAGAGGAGAAAGAGGGATTTTCACATTCGAAAATCACAGGTGGCTCTTCAGGGCTGCCTGTGATTTATTGTTTCCACATTGTGTGAGTGGGGGGCTCTCAGCCCACCCACACGAAACCTTTCTTTCTGATAACAAACAGAAGAACACAAAACATATGAGTGAGTCCCACGTGTTTGTACTCAGCTGGCTTCTTCCTCACCTCTGTGATCAGTGTTGTCCATCTCCTGCTCAGCTCCATTTTCAGTTGAAGGGGCATTTGGTAGCAAAGTGCTGAGTCTACTGGGACATCTGGGGACATTTCCGTGCCTTTGTGGAGGTGTGTGTGACACAATGGGACAAAGTGGTTCAGTTCCCCATCCAAATGCATCTTTATCTTCTTTTCCTTATAGAAAAGGTTTCCATGCTGGTTGTAGTTTTGGAGGTATTTGCGTGGACACTTTTCCCTGCCCTCTCACTTTTCCTTCCAGACTCTCCTAAAGGCCCAGAATTTCATACCTTTGGCAAGATCTGACAGGCTGGACATCAGCCCTGCTGATCAGGGGGAACCTGGAGCTCAGTTGCCTCATTCTGGTTAGTGTCAGTATTTTGCATCTGGGGCTTTCGTGTGTTCTCACCTGAACTCCTGCCGCACTCCAACTGCATGAAAACAGAGGCCAGTTCTGGGTGATATTTGTCATGGAACCACTTGAGAGTGAAGAACCGGTTTCCTGTTTAGAGCTCAGAGAGCTCAGCCAAGCTGTTTCCCTGCACCAGGTTTTGGAAAGGAGGACCGTTTACATCCTTCCAAGCACTCTGAAGGCATCTGAGTTCACATCTGACAAATCAATACAGATAGATCTGCCTGTTCCCGCCTCCATTCTGCCTGGATAAAGTTGAGGATCCGGGCCAGATCCAGCGCTGTGTAAAAGGGTGGATTAGTGCATGTGTGATTTCACCCTGCCCAGGTGTGGGGCTTCTGACCTGAAGCTGCTGTGCATCCCTAGAATAGACATCAGGCCTCTGTTGGTTTACACATGTCCTGAGTAAAGCCACCTTGGAGTCCTTGTGCTCCAGTATCTGTGGATGATCTTCCTGTTCCTCACACGATTAGCAAAAGACCAGGCACAAAGTTTGGGATCCTGCTCAGGGTGTCCTGAAGGCGGTTTTCTGTGCACAAAGCTGCACTGCTCTAGCAAAAGAGAGAGCGTGGTTACATCTGAGGCTTTTGCACATGGATGCTACTGCGTCTGTGTAAACCTGGATAATTTCCGCCTGGTTTGCATCAATACATTTATGGGAAGTACTAATCGTATGTAGCCAGTGTGAAGTATCTGTGCAGGTGTTAAACCAGAGCTTGCAGGGCAGTTTTCTGACTGCTGCATGAGGCACCTGGTGCAATACAACAATGCAGGAAAGCTGAAAAAGTGTTTAGTTCTGGGTTTGTTTTACACACTGTTTCCAGATAGCATATTTCTAAGACCTGCTGAAATATACTGAAATGCCTTATTTGACCTCTGAATCTGGTTTCTCAGAGCTGCTATCAAGATACTGTACTCCATAATCTTACCATCAGAAGCTCTCCTTCTGCTCTTATATTGCTGTCATATATATTTGATGCTGCACTGAGGCAGTGACAACTTCCATTCTCCCTAAAAAAATTTCTGTGGAATTTAGGAGTACATCTGATAAACCTTTGCATGTTGCCACAGCCTCACTAAAAATGAGCATACATCCTGCTCTGACAGCAAGGAGGAACATTCCAAGTATTTTACAGAAGTCACTTTTATACAACTCCCCCAATTTAGTTCAGTTTAATCCTAAAGATTATTTCTGTTTAAGAGAGAACTGCTAATGCTGGATAGGTATAGGCTGTTCTGGAATTGGAGGAAGTTCTCTAGCATATAAATATCTTATTAAACCTTAGCACACATCTCTAAGCAGGCAAAAAGTCCATGCCTCAAGATCTGAAAAAGCATTCTGTTGTAGGGGGAAGGATATTATATTCAATAAATCATATGGAACTATTTATCAGCAATCACTTTAACTTTTCCACAGTCTTCAGTTTCAAAGCACATTTTGAAGTGACTGAAGTTTGTACAGAGAAGTTTATTTCAAAAATTATTTTAGGAAAATTACCTCAGGGTTGATTGTGTATTTATGAAGGGTTTCTCTTTTTTTTTTTTTTTCCCTAATATTAACATAATGTAAGAAAATGGCTTTATTAAGAACAGTGGAAAAATGAGTAGAGAAACAGAAAAGATTTTGTGGCAGACAGTCTGCAATGGGAAAAGTTGTGCTTGTCATGCAGTCACAAATGACAGTCAGTGGAAAGACCCTGATTTCAATGAGCTATGGATCAGGCTCTTTACCCGTATGAAATTGTTTCTGGAGGGGTTGTTTCTGATTATGTCTACATCCTCCTCAGCGAAGGTATTTAGATTTCTCTATTTTTCTTCCCTGCTATTATCAATGATTATTTTTATTAACCTCATTTACCTACCTCAACCTCCTTGCTTGCTGCCTTCTGCTTAACCTGAATCCTGTCCTGATCTTCAGTTAAAAATGAAATGGAAATGCTCAGGATTAAAACAAACAGATTTTTTTTACCCTGCAACAATTGTTGCACCATCTCTTGCAAATCCACATTGGCCACTTCGTGTTCCTGACATCGTTCATTCCTGGAATAGTTATGGAATGCTACAGTTTAGTTACGGTGTCTTTCAGTCCACAACACATCATGGTGCTTATAGTGATGACTTAGTGATTTTCTAAATCATGAAGTAAACCTGATTGTGAATATTCGGTTTACAATCAACTGGATTATGACTTTTCCCAGTGCAGTCAGCCTTTTTCTGGTGAGACCATAGGCTGGAGTAGAACTAGCTTTTTTATGTAGATTGTTCTGTGCTTTATAGTTGGGGTTTTTTAAAATAAAACTCAGTGTTTTGCAGATATTTGGCATCTCTCTGAATCATGCTGGTGCTCCATGGGCTTACCTGGGGCCTCCAGAGATGAGCTCAAGGTGAAGTCTGCGTGAGCTGCACTGGCAGGGACTGTCCTCCTGGCTTCATGTCGTGGCCTCAGTGAAGTTCTGTGTGAAGCCTCCTGACTGCCGTGGAGCTGGGACATAACCGGGCAGAGGTGTCTGCTCAGGTCAGTGCACATGCGGGGCTGCAGGTGCACGGAGGAGCCCTGGACATGCTGGGATGTCAAGGTGCAGTTTGGATTCCATACAGACAGACAAAGCCCTTTCCCAGGCGTCTACCACTGATGAAAGGGAAATTGTTTGCAGTGACTTGGAGTGGATTAAGTAGACAAAATATGAATGTTTCAATAAAGTAGTAGCCACAGCTCTTGTGTAGACAGTAAACAATGGTTTATTGACAGTAAACTCTTGCTCTTATGGTAAAATGTCTTGAATCACTTATTTCCTGAAAGGCTCAGGCAGGGTGTCTTTGGTCACTCACACATGTTTTGTACTTTATCTCAAATCAAAACATCCTGATTTCCAGTCTCTGGAACACATTACTTGTCCATACTTCCCTTGTTAGAATAAAAGGTGACAATCCCAGCTGTGCGTTCCTCAAGACTGGTTTAGGTAGCATCTATGAGTTAAGAAAAAGCTGCAGATAGATAAGACCCTAGGATTTGTGCAGCAGAAAACATCCTTGACAAAAGGGAGTTGTGCTCTTTGACAGCTCTTCTTAGCCCACTTCTGCTTAGACTTTGATGTGGTTGCTGTGAAGGAATCTCTCAAGCAGGAGCCTCCAGTCTCTTACTTGGCCTAGTTAAACTTCCATGGCTTGATGACCTTCCCTGAAGGTTTCTATTGTGTCCCACCACTGCAAAGGGGAGCCAGCCTGAGTCCCTGCACAGCAGCTCTGTCTGAGTGTGCTGCCATTATTCACCTCTGTGTTGGCTTGGTGAGTACAGAAGGGTCTCCTGATCGGTAACAGTGTGCTACTAGTTGGTGTCAAATCATCAAAATCTTCTGAGATTGAGTCTTCGCTCTGGTCTAGAAACTGCTGCTAAGGTTCAAGATGTGTAGAGCAGACTGGTCAGCAGTTCAGAGCACCAGCTGATATCCCCTGACTCCTCAGTACACTTCGACAGTCAGCCCCATCAAGGACTGTAGCTGTGGACCATCTTCTCAAAGGCAAGTCTCACCTGCACCTTTCTCACACGAGATGCAGGAGACCTCAGGGGAATTGTTAGCTACCAAAACCAGAGGGACAAGATCCTTCCTCTGTTCATATTTTGTGATGGGTCCAGTAGCAGATCCCAAAGTTGCAATAAGTGGACAAGGACTTCTTGTGAGGATAATTTACCCACCTCATCATCAGTATCCAGAGAAAGAATAAGGGAATTCAGTTTAAATCCAGGGCTAAATGACCAATGGCAGCAACCAGGATTGCCCATATGTCCAATACTCTCTTTTTTTCCCTGCAGCATGTTGAACTAACTTCTTTTCTAGATGGTCTGTTAACAGATGTAAATCTGTTCCCCACACTATAGGTTGGGATATCTGTAACCAGAGCATTTGTTTAGGGCCATTTGTTCCCATGATTGCTGAGGCATCTTGTTCTGGCTGAAGATGAGCTGACTGGAGAGGTTCCTGGCTCTGAGCCACGTCCACCTGATCTCCAGCTGATCTCCACCTGATCCCTGCTTGCCCGAGCCTAAGGTGTGCACATGTAGCTGCACAGGAACTTGCTCTCTTCTCTGACGCTGTCAAAATGAGTCAGAAAAATAATTCTCCTAGAAGTAGTTGTGGGGTCTGTTCGTTTTGACAGCAATGGCTTTTGGAGTTGTGCTGGTGGATGGGAGGGCAGAGGAGCAACCAGGGATGTACTGAAAGTAAACCCAGGCAAACAGAACTGGCTTCTGCCCATGCAAAGACAGATGTGTGAAGGAGGCAGATGTGTGGAGGAGACAGATGCGGGCTGTGAGCACCCTGGGTGCTCCCTGGAGCGGGTGACCATTGCTCTGTGGTACCAGCCATGACTCTGGTGATCTGTGTGCAGGTAGCACACGTAGCACATCTATCTTCTGTAGCACAGCAAAATAACTGAAATTGCAGCCCCTGCGCTACAAGGATGAGCATATCAGCCTGTCTTGCAGTAAGGGCCATCCAAGGAAACATGCTTATCCGTGAGATGGGTGGCTCCAGTGCTGTGTGGGTGCTCCGTGCAGTGATGGAGCTTGACTCTGAGCCCGTTCGTTAGGAGGAGAGCACAGGACAGAGGTGAGAACTGGAGCCTGGGCTGAACTGGTGTGTGGTGGGGAAGGCAGTGGGGAGGGACCAGACCTGCAACAGAGTCTTGCCTGTGGTCCTGAATAACCCAAAGTCTGCACTGGTCACTGCAAAAGTCTTTCTTGCAGCCCTCAGCACTCAAAGGACTCAAATCCATAGTTCCAGGTTTCTTTTTGCAGGGAGGGACTCGCTGTGACCCTCTCTTGAGGGCCCTGGCCTTGGGCGGTGAAGATTGCTGAGCACTGTGTCAGCTGTATCCGAAGTGGTTTTTGTTTAACGGTCTCCGCTGCTGTTTATATTTTCTAATGCGCTGCGGCTGGCATTTGTTGCCATTAAAACTTCATTTGTTTGGAGGATCTTTTCAACAAACTGAAATCCAATAAATCATGGGTAAAATATTTATTATTTCAACTCGGTAAGAAGGGGAGGGGGGAGTGGACAAATTTGTATTCCTTCAACAGTGTGTTAAATGGAAGACCACAGGGACACGTTAGCCACAGGACTTTGTCCCCAGAAGAACAATTAGTTGGCTGGACAGGACCGGTTGAGTGACAGTTCAAATCTGGAAGCAGAAGTGGAGCAGAAATACTCTGAGTACTCCAGCTTTATTCTGTCTACCCATATAATCACATCCACAGCTGATGGTGGTGAGCTCAGGGCTTCTGGATTAAAACTGTCAAAAATACAAGCCCCTAAAGCCTGAGTTTGAAATCCTGGGCTAATAAACTGGTCCCACTTATGTTGGTGGCAAAGCTGCTGTTGTCTGAGGTCAGGATTCCAATCCAGGTCTGTTTTAGTTCACAGACAGTAGCAGATTCCAAACTTTTCATCCTGCTGTAGGGTATGTTACACTAGCTTGTGGTGGGACAAATGACATGGAGATCTGGAGCAGGACGTGGAAAATGTCATTACAAGCATCATTACATTAGAGCTGTGTGGCTTTATTTATTTGTTGAATAGTGAACTCAATTAAAAATAGTTTGGGATTTGGGGCTCTTCATGTACTTTTGCGTTCAGCCAGTGGCTTTGGCTGAAAACACAGAAGGAAATATGGGAAAGTCAGTCTGTGATTTCAACATTTCAAATACAGAATACATTGCCTATTCACTTGGAGACGTTGTTTAGTTTTTAATGTGATCTTTTTTTTGATGCCAGAAACACAAAAATATTTTGTTTTCGGACTGACCTGAACAGAAGTAATTCTGAAATCTGTCTGTGGGACTAATGCAAAATCTCTGCATTGTCTCTGCTCTGAGAACAGGTGTGACATGTGGATCCAAATGATTAGGAGATGTAGCAGGTCCCATAAGAAACTCAATGCACATATCTAGTATATCTATGGAGAACTGGTATATGTATAACTACAACAGAATCTGTCTTTTCAGTAAAGAAGAAGTCCTCCTGCACCTGTGAACCAGACCCTGGCTGTACACAGCTCCAGAATATCCATACAAAGAGTTGCCCAGAAAGTTTTACATTAAATCCAATTCCCTCCTCCTGAGTGATATGTTCTAACCCACACAGTCCCAGAAGCCATCTCCTTCACTACTAAGGCCTCTAGATGCTACTATAATACCGTAAAAATGTGAGATCCTAGATAAAATTAGTTAGAGTCCCATCTGTCAAAAACAGGACGTGTGGCAACCCTTCCCAGTGAGTCATCTGTTCAGCATTCTCAAGTCTTCAAGACCTCTGCACTCACCAGGGAGCTCTGACATTTACCAATGTTATCTTTCTTATTTCAGTTTTGGCACCTTCTTCCTTTCCTCAGAGACCGTACTGGGCAAAAAACACATGAAATGAGCAGCAGACATCATCTGTCATTTTTCTGAAAGGTTACTGGGCTTGAGTGTGTTGTTTGGCCACTGATGGTGGTAACTTCACCAGAAAAACAAATAAGAAAACCCCCATATAGTGGGCAGAGTTTTACATGAGGGGTCCATTTGTTGAAAGGGAAGAGTAATCCTTATTCATACTGACTTTTGGGATGACTAAACCCTCAAGAAGCAGACTAGAAAATGTTATGAAATGCTTTTCTTACTATCACTTACTGTGAATCAGCTGTAGTCACCCCGCTGGCAGCGTTCCCATTGAGGTCGGAGGAGCCGGGGCTTCACCCCTCAAGTTCAACTCTGCAGGAGGGGCTCCCCGTCCGGCTCTCCATCCGTTTGCACTTCTGCGAGCAGTTGTGAGTTGACTTACAGTGTTTCATAACATAGAAACAAAGGGGTTATTCAACAAAAATGAAGGAGAGAGGGATTCAAAGCAGATGAGAGTAAATACTTGCTGCACAATAATGTCAACATGTGGATTTTTACCATCGGCAGACGTCAAAGTGCTTTACAAGAGTGGTCAGTACCAGTATCTGTGTTTAACAAAGAGATGAAAAAAGATAACACTACCTGTTCAAGGTCACCAAGCAGACAATGCCAGAGTCAGAGTGGAAAATATCCTCCTGCACTGTGCAGAGGCTTCTGGTTAAAATCAAACTACTTTTATGCTGCAGAGCTTTTTGCTTCAGGTCAGCATGACACCAAGAATTCAGTGCCGTGGACTGTGTATGTGGAGAACAAGCACATGGCACTGGGAAGATGTAAAAAAAGAATTCAGGTCAGGCAGCAGCTCCTAGTTTTGTAGTGATCTGCCTGACAGCAGAGAATGGGAGACTCTGGCTGGGTGACATGTTCCTTTTTAGTGATGATGCAGAGTACAGAGCTGGTTTCTGGCAGTCAGGGTTTTCTTGAAAACCCTGCTGACTGTCCCAAGTATTTGGTGGTCCGTGTAGAAAGGGCAAACATAGGTGGTGTTTGTTGTCACCAGAGATTCGCACACAATAAGGAAATATGACCCAGTTTTCCTGGAGTTACTCAGGAATGAGTGATGGTCTGGAGTCTAAACTAAGCATTCTTGTGGGGCTTCAGGTTTTACCAAAAAATCAGGTAGGACTCACAAGTCCTTGCACCTTCACACCTGATCTCCTGCTCTCGTGTCAGACATGTTCCAAGAGGCATTCGCCAAAGCCCTGGTGGATGCAGTTGGCTCAGCTGAAGATGAGAAAGTCTCCGACAGCACATCCTCCCATACCCGTGGATACTCACACACTGAGAGGGATGCTCATTTTCCATCTGAGTTCCTGTCCCTCCTTTTACCTCTCTTCAAGAAGCACGAGCCCCAGCAGCCCATTAACCCTTTATGGACTCACATGGCTTTGCACATGTGCTATTTAGTGGCATGATTCTTGGCAAGAGAGACAACCTTAATATTGCTGTTGGACCTGTGTGCATGTCTGTTGTTCATCATGTGTAAATTAGATGGGCTACCCTGAACTGGAGAGAGAGAAACTAATGATTGCCATATTGTTTCCAGCAGTCGTGAAGCAAAAGAAGCTGTTTGAACTTTCCCCCAAAGACGCTTCTGCCTTTTGCAGTGATTTTAAAATCCTGGGTTTCTACCTTGCTGGAATCCCTTTTCAAGGTGATTCATTTTGTAATGATACCTTTGCTGCCTTCCCCTCCCCAGGGGAGTGGGCAAGAAGTGGGGGGAAGTAGGACAGGGAGAAGGAACTTTCCAAAACCGACTCCATGTGCAGCAGTAAAAGGCGTGATAGCTGCTTCTTTTCCTCTCTCCTCTAGTTTCCAGCAAATTCCCATGTGCTTTCAGATATTTCCTTATGTTTTGTTCTTAATTCCCCTTCAATGCACATATTGACATGTTTCTTTCCTGTCTATTTCTGTCCTCCTTTACCCAGTAAAATGATCCCACTGGGAAGGCGAAGGTCCAAATAGAAGGTGGAAGGAAGGAAGGAAAGCATCTTTCCTCATTACTGGGAGCAGACTGATTGATAGTGTGTGACTCTTGAGGCAAAGACCCTCTCTGGAGTGGGGATAGTAGCCTCATTCTTAGCATAAGGACAGGCAAGAGGTTGGAACTGAGAAAGGGGACGGCATTTGTAACGTGTGGCTAATCATGGTGCTTGTCTGGCTCTCTTCCCAACAATCAGGAGAGAAACGCTGTAGCAGGCGTTGTTTTCATCCTACAGGATATTCCAAGTGTCGTGCTTTGTGGCTGAGGAAAAGACTGCATCCCGCTACAACCGACGATTAAAGCCATCCATGACCAGAGCCAACCTTCTTAATAGTGCTTTTGAAATCTGCACTTGGGGAGTGTCTTGCTCCACAACCTTTAAATGGACAGTAGGAAAAAAAAAACAGCAGAAAAATGATAAAATCCCATTATTTGGATTGTCAGTAATAAATAAAAGAGAGTGGAAAAGGCCTTCCTTGTTGGCAGGGTGATCCCGTCATCTTGATATAAGAAGTAATTTTTTTACAGTGAGAACAATCAATCACTAGGATAATCAATCAAACCTCCCCAGGGATGTGATGGAGTCCCCATCACTGGGGGCTTTCATGATGCAATTAGACAGCGTACTAGATAATCTCATCGAGGCTCCTTTTCTCATGAAAGATTGAACCAAAGGATCATCTGAGGTCCCTTCCAGCCTGGGCTGTTCCATGACTCTGTCATCATCAACACGTTGGTTGGCTGGGTGTGTAATGTCTTCTCATCAGAGACGGTCAACCGTTGTCCTTCAGTTCTTGCCACAAGTCGATCTGTGCTGTTCGCATGGCTTTCCCCTATTATCTAGTTTCTTTACAGTCTTACCTTGCAGTTTGAGGGGTAGCTGGAAGTCCCCTTAAGATTATTGACCTGGCTGCTAGCTGCTCTGAGTTATCTCATTTGATCAAAGATGTGGCTCTGGAACCCACAGTGAGTAGAAAACCTGCATTCCTGCATGAGAACAGCCTGTGTAAGCTCAGCTTCTGAAGGACTTTCCCCCTGATCAATAGTCTGTCTCAGCCTGGTGGCTCCCTGGAGCTGAGCAAAGGGCAGCAAAGAGGAAGATCTGAACTGAACCTCCAGTGCTACTCTATTTTGTTCCTTGGCTTAACCAGGTATAGCATATGGGTTTGTGGATCACTATCTTGTCTTTGGTCTGGCAATCCAGAATACAGTGATAGAAGTTCCTAGGACAGTTTGGTTCAAAATAGAAAATTACAAAGGAACACTCCCAGCCCTCTGCCACCCTGCTTTGGTTTCGTTTGAATCAAATTACCAGTGGGAGAGTCCTTTAGTTTGCTCAATATAAAAAGCATTCTCAGGAGAGAAATGCTGGAGGACAGGATCATGAAAGCTGAAACAAGATGTAAGGGTGTGATAAACACAGAGGCCAAAGTGAAAAAGAAGAGAGAGCTGGCCAAGAAAATGTCATTGGTCACCCTTGTGAACACAGTTTTGTAGGAATGGGGAGGACGGAAAGCAGCTTGGAGAGGATCCAGAATGCTGGAGGCAGGGAATACACCTGCTGTGCTTATCTTGCCCTTAACCACAGATGAATCCAGTTCCTCCAGAAGCTTCTGCAATAAAGTAGGTCCCAGAGGACCTACCACTGTGAAGATTTCAGCAAGGACCTTTGTTCTTTAAATTGCAGAGATTTTTGAAACCTAACACAGGAGATGTCAGCTGCCTTAGTGGGTTTTCAGATTTTTTGGGATCATTATTTGATTCTGCTAATATGCGTTGTAAAGATAAAACAAGCCACGTCTCAAAATCTGGGGGTCCAAGTGGAGGCAAAGATGGCAGGGAGAGCTGACAAGCGTTATGGGAAGAACCAGATCAAAGGAAAAATTGAACAAAACTGATGTCAACTATAATGTGGTCTGACAGCTTAGGTGGGTAAAGTCTGTGCTTGGAAGGGGTCATGCATTTCCTGGATTCACAGGAGACTGCGAAGACAACATCACTCAAAGCCGCCTCTTTTCCAGGATGCAATTTCCTCCCCATTCTACCAAAGGATCCTTTTCTGCTGTGTGTATTTTTCTTTCAACCAATTCAGCAAAAAGTACTGAAACTGGCAAGGCAGCTCAGAACAGTATGAGATCTTGCACAAATCTTTCTTCCTTCACAGGTTGTTGAGACATCCTGGAACAGAAGATTATAGATAAAAATGGCATTTTCTGTCGAAGATAATAAAACATTTACACAGTTGACCAACTGCAGTGCGTTTGTCCTGGCAGATCCCAAACCCAACATTTTTATAGCTCTCTCCAGAGAAGCGATAGGCTTGAATACTGGCAAAGCTAGTGTGATAACTGTGGCTTGCTTGCTGTTCATGAGAGAAGGGCTTGAATGAAAGCAACGGTCTGGATCATTCATCTTGGTGGCTCTAATGTACAACCCTCCCATTACTTAATGAAATACCCAGGCCCTCAAAAGACTCATAAATTTCCATGGGAATTGGCTACAACAGATGAATTCCTGAAATAATTTCTTCGGGTTATTCTTCCCTGAGTGCATGCCCAGCAGAAATATCTGCTTTATCAACCATAACTGATCTTGGGATCTTGTAGGCAATGGAGTCATTCCACACTCCTCTGTGGGCCTGGGCATTTGCTCTTCAGCTGTGTTGCAAGTGCGGACCTTGAATTTAGGTTTGACTTTAAGGGTGTGTGTAGGTAAATTTGGGCTGTGGCTCATACCCCAGTTCAGGTTTGCCTGCTATGCACATTGCTTAGTTTTGTAGAGAACCTGCTACAAAAGCTAGGCTGAGGTACGGTGGTACTCTTGGAAGGGTTGTCAGGGCAAGACTCTTTAGAAGAGTCCTAAATTCTTATTTCAAACTGGACAGATCTAGCATAAGCAGGCAAGAATGTCAGCAGATGTCCTGAAACTAGCCGTTCCTTAGCCTAAAATGATTGATTTAAGCCTGAACTGGAGCAGCGTGAACAGGGTGTGCATACCTCGTGCAAAAGCCAGTGCTAAGGTCCTGCTTCTCTACACAGTCAACAATTAATGTTTTAGCTGGTGCTGGGAAAATCTGCCACTTCAGAGTGCATCTCTCTCCTCAGTGGATGCCTCTATAGCGTTATGTCCCCCTGAGGATAGGAGCAGGGGTCATTTTGCTTTAATAGGTCAGGAAATATACAGTGTACAGGGTCACAGACAGATAATTGCATTGAGAACAGCTCTGCTGGTTGAGGAAAGACCATGCTTTTAGCTCTTTGAGGAAGGAATTATTTCAATTCCCTTCTCAGTACTTGGAACAGCTGTAGAAAAATAGTTCAGTGTAACCTGGCTAAGTCAGTCACATGTAACTGCAACAGCTGCTGCGCTAATATCAATATGGCTCCTTGTAGTGTGAGGTCCCTGTTAACACTTCCCCCTGTGGGCAGGTTGCAAATATCCCTGATCTCCTCTGAAAATTTGAACAGACCTGGTTCTGCTGCCGTCTCTGCTTTGGGCATCAGTGCCTGTGGCTTCTCAACAGGCACCGATGCAGCAGTTGCAGGGTCTCTCTCCTGGCCTCGTGTAAGACCCAACTCATGTTTGCAATAGCGCATCATCATGAGCTCGTCTGGAATAGTTCCAGGTGGTCCTTGCTTCCAGCAGAAGGTTGGATTAGTTGACCTCCAGTAGTCTCTCCTGACCTGCAATTTTGTGTGATTTCAGGAGTGAATGGTAGTGAGCCCAGGACCTCTGTAGCACAGGATGCTTTTATTTCTACCGATCACGTATAGGCACATTGTGTGTTACCCAAAGGCCCTGGCAGACAAGCGCTGACACGTTAACTGCACTGCTCTGAGCTTTTACTGTCCTCAGCTCTTGGCCTGTGTCTCTGCCAGGGGATGGTGTGCCCGTAGCAGCAGGAAGGAAGGTGTGAACTGGAACAGCTGAGGGTACTCACATGGTTGTGCGTGTCATGGGCCACACATGGTTTAGACCATGGCAGCCAATTGCTCAGAAAGTGGGAGACAGAGCTCTGACTTTGTGCAGCCAAGCTTGGAAAATGAAGCCAAAGTGACTTGAACTTGACATTAGTGTGGAGAAGGGATGCTGCAGTCCACTGTACCATCTGAATGCTGAACAAAATGCGACGTGGCTCAGAACCCAAATGCTTATGCAGTCTCCACCTCTGAATGTTAGCCTTGAATTGGCTTTGGTTTTTACTGCATACTTGTCCACAGCAGCTGTCAGAAAGTTTAAATGCTAGAATCACTGCTGTAATAAATATATCCTTCCAAGCCCTTACTATGGTTCTGTCCATTGGGAGTTTATGGAACATACTGAGTGGTAAAAAAATATGCAGAGAGAACATTTTGCTTCCTGGAGTTTTCATCTTGGTTTGACAGTTCAGTGCTGACTCACTGTCCAGAACTGGGTTTATGCCTCACTGTTGCTGTGTAGTAAAGCAGTGAAGACGGCTGCCCGGGAAGTACAGCTATTGACATTGCCACAAATGGATGTGAAACCAGGCTGTTACCATCCTTGGTGACTTTTATTTTCCATGGCAATCAGCCAGGGGCCAGCTTAGAGCAAAGGCTCCTTTCCTGTGCTGGTAGGTAAAGAAGCAGAGAAGACCTCAAAGTGGTCTCAAAATGCTATCGTAAGATGAAGATTTCTTTTAGTGCTCTTTTTATCCACTACTAATTTTATCTGCTTTTCTTATTTAACCTTCGGAGTATAGCTGAGTAAACTTCAGGGAAGAGACATTTTTCTGATAGAGCTCTAATATTCTCCAGACTGATTCTCTGAAATCATCCACGAAAGGCTTCCAGAGCGTGTTTGCAGCACAGGACTTTTGTCCATCAAGGAAAGGGTAGAGAGAGATCCAAGCCCCATAACGGTTGTTTTCGGCCCTTACTAGAGATGGCAACAAGAAAATATTTTGTTTGCCTCGTTTCTGGTAAGAAAATACAGTTTACTGGTGGTGATGGGAAGTAGGTTCCAGATACGTTTAGTTAGATGGGGTTGGCACAGCAGGAGCACTTCGTCCCAGGAACACCCTGCCTGCACCCTTAGCCTGACGCTGTTCCCCGTGCCCAAATTGCCTTCAGCTCTGAGTTCAAGTTAACTAAGAATCAAGTTCACTAGAATCCAGGCCAGATATCTTCTCCAGCCCCTCCCTGCATCTAAATGGGAAATGTTCACTGTGACATCCTAGAAGAGCCATTCTGCTGACCAACCAAGCATTAATGATGGAGAAAACAAGGGCTTGAAGAAATGTGAACAAAACCAGAACAAATGTAACTTTAAATGGGAAAAGTGGCTGGAAAGGCAATGCACCTGCACCCCTGCAACTTATTAATTTATTTCAGAATGGAGAGGAAACTGTCTGGGGTGAGGGGGTTTTGCAAGAAATTTCGTTGGTCAGTGGTTTTTTTTTTAATAATTGAGAAAAGTTATTAACAAAGATGTAACGCAAAATCACAAGACTCCTGAATTTGAATGTTTTCTAGCTGTCTGTCTTTCCCCAGACTGGAGGCTAGGGTTGAATGGTAGTTTAGGGACTGTCTTATGCTAGAGGCATGAATTTGCTAACATCCTCAAATAACTAATGACCAGATGCAAAGCCCAGTGAAGCCAGCGGGAGGTTTTCCACTGGCTTCTTTAGACTTTGGATGACTCTTAACTATGTAGGCAAAATAACGTGCAAGAGTAATCAACATTTGCCCCTTCTTGGAAACGCATCAGCCCAAAGGGGGTGTTGTCATATATTTGTTATTGCATCTGCCTCTGACACCCTGTAAGGAAAGCGCAGATCATCAGATCACGATGCGGCAACGTTTGAGATCTTGGACGTGGAATTGTTTATTGAACAGTGACAGACTACAGCACATCGCTTTTAAGAATGATAAAGGAAGGTTTATGCAAGCACACATCTGCACTTGGCTGGGTAGAAAGCGCGTTAATAATGTCATGTTACTGATTAGCCATAAATTTCTCCAAAGCACTTGCTGAAATAGGAGCACCCATGGTGACTAATATCTGCTGCACAGCTTGTATTGTTTCAACTGCTCCAAACTTGGTGCGTGGCAGTGAAATATAGCCCTGTAGAACTGCTGCTTCTTTTTCTTCCACTCTGTTTCTCTTACACAGTTTCAGTGTGTTGATGCTGCTTGGACCCTGCCCAGAATAGTGATTTTTTAGTGCCTCCTGAAGATAAGTGCGTGAGATGTTTTCCTACAATCTTCTGATCTAGTGATCTGTTAACAGGGTGGGGATCCATCTGGATGGGGCCCCACGGTTTTCCTCAGACACTGTGTTCCTGAGTCTTCCTTGTTCTCTCACGACCTGCAACATCTCTGGCTATTGAAGTAAACTAACAATATTTAGCACTTTGGCAGCAACAAAGGCAAGTTTTTCTCACTCAGTGCTAGGTTGTGATTGTAATGGAGATTTCAATAGCTCTTGCGACATATAATCCAAAGAGGGTTTTTTGTGTAATGCTGCTCTCTGGAGAGCAGCAGCGATTTCCTCAGGGTGAGAGGTGACAAAAGCTTCTCGACTTCCTCAGGGTGAGAGGTGACAAAGGCTTCTCGCACTCTGAAAGCCACCTTCTAAAATTAGAAGCAGGGCACTAGTATTAGATCTTGCCTTAGGAACATAATTGCAAAATACTTATAGTTGTTCCCTGGTGTGCCTCTGTATAGGGATTATTTCATTATTCACCGTTTTTTCATGGTCTCCTAGTCTCCTGTTACCTCCTAGATTTTGTAGAGTTCCTAAAAAATGGCCAGGTCTTAAGACAGAAGGAAATGAGGAGGAAACAGTGGTGAGGGAGGGGAGTACTGTTTCCTTCCATAAAGTACGTCTGCTTGTCCTGAATTCAGAGATCATAGCTAGTCTGACATAATGATAATATACGCTGGCTTTCTGCCTTTTCCAGAGTTAACTTAGGATCCCAAATACAATTCCTGCACAATGAAAAGAAGAAATAATTTCTGTCTGAACATGCTAAATCATCTATTGAAGCTCAGCTGATACAGCTACAGCTTATTCTAACTTTGGTCTTTGGTGTCTGAAGAGTGTCCCCAAAGAGTTCTTCTGGGTGGGAAATGCAGCACGAGCAGAACCTGCTGTCATCTGGGGAGGGGAAATGAAGGTACCAGGACACTGATTATTTGGAAGTGATATGTCAGTACCTTTATTCTTTCAAAAGGCTCAGGAAACAGCCAGCGGTATGTGCAGCTTTTTCTGCTTTTATAAGAAAAACTTAGAGGTCTTGTGTATGAATTAGAGCAGTCAGAGTGAAACTATCAGCTAAATCTGAGAAAGAGCTGAGGATCAGAGAGCATCCCCCCACAGCTCCCGTTCAGCAGCCCTGTATATTATTTTAAAAGAGCCTTATGCAAGAATTATGTTACATTCTGAAAGAGGAGATTGTTTTACTTACTTCATGTGGGAAGGTCCTCAAATTACAGCCCTTCCTGCTTATATTATTACATTCTAGGGTTCATCCTGCTGCAGTCACCCTGTGCTGTATGGGAAGCAGGATCCATGACAGATACATTCACAGCCAAAGCCTGTTGTTAGAACAGAAGTCTCTTGCCAGAACCTGAGCTATTTCAGATTTCTCATTACAGCTGAATGCAATTAATAACTACTCAGTTGTGCTATGGAAAAAGTGTGTGGGACACAGGTCAGAGTGTCCTGGAGCACAAAGTCACTGCGCAGCTCCTGAGCAGGTACAGCATCGAACAGAGGCCGAGGTGACAGGTGATGGCTCCAAATTAGCATCGGACAAAACATTCCTGTCTGCATTCAGCCCGAAAGATTGAGTTTGGTCTTATTCCTCCATCACAAAGTGATTTACTTTCCAGTGAAGCAAACGGTTAGGAGGTAACTTTTATCCAGAGTGTGGAATGACCCCAACCTGTAATCTTGAGCAAGATGAAACATTTGTGTCCTGAAATTCCCATTCATGGGTCTTCTAACCCTCACTGCACGTGTCCCTATTCCTGCCAGGCTCCACAGGTGAACTCTCAGCTGTTCCTGTCACTGGTGTGTCACCTCTGTCACTGGTAGGGCACACCACAGCATGTCATGGGAAATGGAGTCCACCACACTCCTCATCCATTGAGAAAATAGGAGTATGATGTAGAGTTGCATCTCCCATAAGGCATGAATGACACTTGAGCTTTGAAACATTTAGTTTTGCCTCAAGAAATTGATATTTTGAGGAGCAGAAGGAGTTTCCGATCCACTTTCTAGCCTGCTGTACTTAGACGCTGAGGTCTCAGCAAAGAATGGGGGAGGTTCACCCAGGTGTAACATCTCATCTCTCTGCTTGTCCTGGAGATACCAGATAAAAATTAATCATAAGAAACCTAGCTGAGAGCAGCCTTCAAAAGCATGGAGAGTAAGGTCAGAGCTTTACAAATCTCCTGGGATTGTCTTCTGTTCGTGAAGAGCAGAAAGGGAGCCTGGTGGTCCTTGGGTGAGGAACAGAGGAGGTGGGTGCTTTGAGCCTCAGGTCTGGTTTGGAGTTGGCTGGTGGCATCCTTCAGTGGAGAAGGACTTTTGCGTGCTTGCTCTAACAAAGGCTGCGGGCTGCTTTGCTACACAAACAAAAAGTTCAACTCTGTGTGGAAATTATAGAATAATAGAATCATTTTGATTGGAAGAGACCCTCAGGATCACAGAATCACAGAATGTCAGGGATTGGAAGGGACCTCAAAAGATCATCTAGTCCAATCCCCCTACTGGAGCAGGATCACCTAAATGAGGTTACACAGGAACATGTCCAGGTGGGTTTTGAATGTCTCCAGAGAAGGAGACTCCACAACCTCCCTGGACAGCCTGTTCCAGTGTCTGTCACCCTCACTGAGAAGAAGTTTCTTCTCAAATTTAAGTGAAACCTCTTGTATTTCAGTTTGAACCCATTACCGCTTGTCTTACCATTGGTTGTCACTGAGAAGAGCCTGGCTCCATCCTTGTGACACTCACCCTTTATATATTTGTAAACATTAATGAGGTCACCCCTCAGTCTCCTCTTCTCCAAACTAAAGAGCCCCAGCTCCCTCAGCCTTTCTTCATAAGGGAGATGCTCCACTCCCTTAATCATCTTTGTTGCCCTACGCTGGACCCTCTCCAGCAGTTCCCTGTCCTTCTGGAACTGAGGGGCCAGAACTGGACACAATATTCCAGATGTGGTCTCATCAAGGCAGAGTAGAGGGAAAGGAGAACCTCTCTCGACCTACTAACCACCCCCCTTCTAATACACCCCAGGATGCTTTGGGCTTCCTGGCCACAAGGGCACAGTGCTGGCTCATGGTCATCCTGCTGTCCACCAGGACCCCCAGGTCCCTTTGCCCTACACTGCTCTCTAATAGGTCATTCCCCAATTTATACTGGAACCTGGGGTTGTTCCTACCCAGATGCAATACTCTACACTTGCCCTTGTTATATTTCATTAAATTTTTCCCCGTCCAACTCTCCAGCCTGTCCAGGTATTGCTGGATGGCAGCACAGCCTGCTGGTGTGTCAGCCACTCCTCCCAGCTTGGAGTTCAACCACAACCTAACTCTGGCACAAAACCATGTCCCTAAGAACTTAATCTAAACACCTTTTAAACCCCTCCAGGGATGGTGCCTCCACTACTGCCCTGGGCAGCCTGTTCCAATGCCTGACAGCCTTTTCAGTGAAGAAATTTTCCAATCTGAACCTCCCCCGGTGCAACTTCAGACCATTTCCTCTTGTCCTATCACTTGCTACTCGGGAGAAGAGACCAACACCCTCCATGCTACATTAAAAAATAACAAAGCAGAATCAATCCTTTCGAAGCAGTCAACTCAAGCCAAAGATGCAGGTTTTAAGCCCGGTTGCAGATCCTCTTAAGGGACATGTTCCTGCAGCCTGAGATCCTCAGGTTTTGGCTGCAGAGTCATTTCTTTGCTAGGTATATGGCATTTCTCAGGCTGCGCTCTGGGCAGGCCGTGCTATATTTAAATATATTTTGCTGGTGAGGGGCTGAAGGGCCTCCAGAGTTGTAACTTCCTAAGGGCTATTCTGCAAATTCCTTCCTCTTTTCTTTTTTTTTTTTTTTTTGTTTTCCTTTAAAGGAAACTCTCAGTCTTCTTAGGAAATAATCCTTTGTTTATGTGATGAAAAAACCTGTGCTCTCCTGGCCAGGAGCGTGGAAGAGCCCATAGGAAGAACTGGCACTTGTGCATTTGGATACAATCAAGCGTGTCTTAAATAAACACTTGTTTATTTTTCTACCTTTCTGTTGAATTGCATGGTTGCCAACACAGAAGGTAAAAGTAACCAGTTCAAAGAAGGCGACTTTAAGCGTAGGCTGACATCCTGTTGTAAATATAGAACTGGCCTCCTGACAATGCCCTGCTTGGAAACAATGGTAGCAGGGCTGGGACACAGAAATTTGTGAATTAACATGGTAAATGATTAACAGCTGATGGAGGAAAAGAGCTGTGAGCAAGGCTGTCTGCTCTCAGGATGCTTCTGGGCTGGCCTTTGTCCCCTGCACGGAGCTGTGCCATGTCTCTGCCTTGCTCACCTGCCATCAGTGATGCCACCCTGGGATGCTGAGGACGCAGGACACGCTTAGCGCCAAACTGCAGAATAAATGTCCCTCTCCCCTCACTCAGGCAGAAGAGCAGAAGATTTCATCTGCTTTCACCTGCCTCCTGCTTTGCCAACGGGACACCCAGCCCTGGAGCGAGGGTGAGTTTCTGGGTTTGGTTTGCACCAGCAGAGCCCAGCTCTGGAGAAGCTGCATCCAGACTGAACCCTGCCCTTGGCACAGCTTGGGACACAACCCATGGGCCAGGTGATCCAACCCTCAATGGTGCTGCACTGGAGTGGGCAGTGGAGATGCATTTCCACACGCAGGGGGAGAGCTCCAGGTGCTGCCAAGACAGAAATGAGAAGGTTCCTCTCAGTCATGTTTTGCCATGAGGAAACAGAGTGCCAGGCTGATCAGGAACCTTTCTGATGCTTTTTGTGATGCCTGAGAAAACGTGTTGGGACTTAAAAAGAACCAGCCTGTGGCTGTCAGGTTTTCTTGGCTCTGGCTGGGGACACAGCAGAAGTCACCAGCTCTTGTCCCTGCCAAGAAGGAGCAGGAAGAAGACAGGAGCCACACACATCTGTAGCTGGTCTTCACATTTAAAACACACTTGTGGGGACTTCTTCATGACCTTTTGGGAACTGATGACCAAAGCAGGTGCCCTCCCATGTGTCGAGGAAAGATTTTCAGTTCGGTGAATCCCTTGTATAAACTGAGTAAAGTTTTAAAAAATCTGCAGAGAGAAGCCCAGTTTAGCTTAGCTTCCTATGTGTTTTTCTTTGAATAACTACATTTTTTCTGTGACCGTCATGTGGAAAATGATGGCTTGTGCTGAGACTGCAGTGCTCACGTCACTTGCGTCCCAAGCCACCTTTGGCTGCTGGGCTGAGCTAGCAGACCAGCATCCACCATGCCAGCAAGTGACTGTCAGTAGTTTATCTTATCTAGCATACAGAGTATGGCATCCAAGAGTTGAAGCGCTAGGTTTTCTTTTCTCTTTCTGTGCAGCACAGGGTGTGCCCCATTTGACCTAAATATTTGTGAAGTTACATCCTTGGGCCAGGCTGACAAAAGGTTATAAACTCGTTTGTTTTCATCTTTTCCTAAGTCGGGCAGGCTGCAGTGAGGCATGACATCTGCCTCACATGGGGTCCCTCACACCTTCCTCTGACGCATCTGCTGCTGGCCACCGTTTGACACAGGATA
The DNA here is from genome assembly GCF_037038585.1 of Patagioenas fasciata. Taxonomy (NCBI): domain Eukaryota; kingdom Metazoa; phylum Chordata; class Aves; order Columbiformes; family Columbidae; genus Patagioenas; species Patagioenas fasciata. Next base: position 21,144,160 of record NC_092525.1, on the reverse strand, counting down.
TTGGGCCAGACGGGTCATGGACCTGATCCACACCAGCAATTCCTGCTTCCTCACCCTGGGAGGCCACGGATGCTGCCACCTCGTCACCTTCTCTAGGGACGGACCCATGGGCTCTGGAGGTACCGTTTGGGTTAAGGAGCAAATAGTGTCACAGGAGGTCAGGTGTTAAAGGGGCTTGTGGGTTTGATCCTCAGCTTGACGAACCCGTGTGAATCGGGACAGCGCTGAGGCAGTCAGGATTTTCCCTTGGACATCAATGCTATTCCGTCACTTTGTACCTGAACCGTTAGCTTGGCTCATCTTTGGAGGAAGATGAAAAAGAGTAAGTTTTGAATTTCAGTAGAAGTAAACCAGGCAGTTTAATCCCAGAGGTGAAGTATGTGTACATAATAACACCAGTTTTACCATATCCCCATTTCATTGCAGTTGTGGCACTGCTATTTCTTTTAGGACCAGTGAGGACTGAGGTACAGCCTCAGTGTTTAAACATAAGACAGAGAAAAAGGGATTTTTTCACTCCACTCTTGCCTTCAACATTGGTCAAATTCCCCAACCACTTCCAGAGCCTTTCCTGATGTGAGTTGCCAGCTGTGCCCACATCTGGGCTCCCCCAGGTGCAAGGCAGGTCCTGGCTGGGTGAAGATGCTTGTGCATGTAGCAGTTCCAGGTGCTGCATGAGGAGCATTGCTGTGTGTCCAGCCAGTGCTACATGACAGACTCCTGGACTGGGGCAGAAAACAGCAAGTGTCCTGTCTTTCATTATTTTAATTTTCAGGCTGCAGCATCTTTGTGCGTGGCTATAATTGTGCACCCTTACCTAGCGTACTGAGAGGGCTCACTCATGCTGCCCTATCAAGCAATCTTTCTTCTCAAAAAGCTGAACAAATCTTCAGCCAAGTGTTTCAGAGTCAGTGCACAGCTTCCATGACACATCCTGGTTGTGCTGGACTTCTGAGTGCCTGCTCTGACATAGTCCGTACCCCTGGTTTGTGTGATATCAGTGAGCAGAGGCTGGGGGAAATTAGAGTCAGGACGCTGGGGTGCATGTCTACAGACCCACCAGCTGGTGGGTGGAAGAAACACATCCCGAAGTATTCTCAGGACTGACAGGTGAGTGATTGCAGCAGGGGGTCAGTGCAGCTCAGAAGCAGAAATGTTGTGCGGGGTACGAGGCTGGTCCTGCTTGTGCTCAAGCGGGTGATTTGCAATGTGCAACCAGCAGCGCTGGGAGCCTGATCTGCTGTTTGTGTGTGCTCTGTTAGCAGAGCCTCTCAAATGTTTTCCATCAGCTAATCCTTAACCCTTTGCAGATACAGACCAACCCTGCAAAGAAACCAAGAGCCAGATCAGAACTAAATTCTTCCTACTCTTTTCTTTGAAGGCTTTTTGCAATGAGTACCCCCCCACACTAAAAACATGTGGAAGTTATTTTAGAAAGAAGCAACAATGAACAACCCTGTCCTCTCACCCAGGGGATATTTAACAAGACAAGGACAAAGTACCTGTGGAACAAAACAATTTGAAAAAGCCTGTAGGAGAGGCTTGGAAACCAAAATGAAAGGTGAATTTCTTTGAAAATTGACTAAGTAAATTATTTGGTGACATAAGTGCCATTTGAAAGAAAGATCAGACTAGACAAGGTGTTCAGGTGCCTGTGTATTCTGGTGTCACTAAGCAGGTCAGAGAGTTGAGTGCTTAATGGGTGTAGGGCTCTTTCCCTATCTAGCGTATAAACACTCACTGTAAAACTATGTGGATCTAAAGTTTCTGAGTTCTTGTCTGAGTGTTTGACCAGTCTCAGAGCAAAATTCTTTTTTCTTGTAGCTGACCTGAATCTCCCTTGCTGCAAATTGTCCTCTCACTGTCCATCTTTGAGAGGCCGGGCTTCATCTTCTCTGTCACCGCTCGTTATGTACTGGAAGCTGTGATTCCCCTTCGCTGTCTCTGCCCCAGCCTGAACAAGCCCAGTGCCTTCCTCCCATGTCATGTGCTTTGGTCCCCATAAATATCTTTCTCTCCCACTGGCAGGCAGATCTACAAAATGTCCCTGACTGACCTCTTGTGAACAGGGACAAATAAGGACATGAGCAATCCTGTTGAGCTTCTATTTCTTGTACAGTTCCACCTTGCATCCAGTTTCTGATTGACTCTGTCCATCAAAGCCTTGGTTTAAGTGTTTGTAAGCTCATAGCAAAAGCAGACATGCATCTGCTCCATGAAATTACTTTCCCAGGATCTTCTGTTCCCTGAACACTGTTTCAGACCTCTGGGCAATACAAAGATCTGGGGGAGGTTTCAAAGGAAACAGTGTCCTTCATGTGTAGTCTTAGTTCACTGATTTTGGAAGACACATGTTCTTGACCACTTTCATTCCTGCTACTCGCTCTAGTTGCAAATGAATAAACAGGAATGCAGCTAGATCAAGAAGTGAATAGGCTAGAAAATCTCCTGTGTAAAAGCTTTCTACCCCGAAGAACCTACATATTGATAATTGCTTGAATAATGTATCTTTTGCTTGGGGGGGTGGGAAAGCTGAATTGCTAGGAGGAAAGGAAGGGTCAGTGGGGACTGCCAAAGCATTATTGTTATGTCCTGAGTCTTCAGCCAGATCCCCAGCAGCTGAGCACTGGTGTGACTCCATTGACTGGCCGTGACAATGTCCTGGGGTCCAACGATGTATGAAGGGCTGAAGCACAGCTGGATATTTTGCTCTGTGTTCAGGAGGGTCCATTTTGGGTTGTCCCAGGCCATTCATATCATTCCTTCTACTTCTGCCCAGCTGCTCTGCCCTAATTCTGCACCTGAGGTACATAAGACTTCCTTTGCTCTTCAGCCTCAGCCCCGTGCGTGATTCCAGCTGCGCTATACTACCACATCTGGTGGTACTGCAAATGGAAGTCCCACCACCCATCACCACCTACACCACGGAGCCCACGGTGCCATCGGGGTCAGGCTGTGCCCTCAGGTCACCTCTGCCAGCCGGAGGGTGTGCGTGTGTCTGAGCCAAGGTCACCAGGTGGCTTTTGGCCTGAGCCCTGAACTTTTGCACCAGGCTAAGGGGAAGGTGGATAATTTGGGGGTTGTGAGAAGCCTGAGAATACAGCAGCATTCCTGTATCCAGACTAGGTGGGGCAGCAACAAGGGGATATTAGCCCTCCCTAGCAGTCAGTGTCTGAAACTTCCTTGTATTGTTTTTCCAATGCTAAGAGTTTCCCCTCAACACTAAAAATAGCTTTTTGTTTGTAAGTTCACTTTGCATTCAAGCTTCCTCTCTTGGTTTTCTCAAGAGGTTCCTTGATATCTTTAAATTTGCTTTAACCACAGGAACAAAAGGCAGCAAAAGTCTCCCTGTGTGAAGATGGGGAGGTTTTCACCTCAGAAAGACAGAGGGGGACGCTGTTTTCAATATCTTTTTATATTTAGTGCAAGTTTGACTGGTGAGAGCAGACATCATGTCCAGCCTTTATTCCGTTTACCCAGAAAGAGCAGAAAGGGAATGCATTGTCCTTCTGGGATCCCAGGGAAGAGTTGGCAGTGATACCATACAGTGAAAAAATGTTGTTCTCAAAAATACTTGAGCAAGCACCAAGCAACAGCAATCACTGTTCCTCTTACTCTAGCCCTTGGCAGCTGATATCTGGACCAGATGTTGTCTTAAGTAAAAGGGAGATGCTGTTTTCTAGGGCAGAGGGATATATATTTTTTTCTGACATTGTTACTTGCTTGATTTCTTTTAAAAATAATGCCTCGTAGAATGATAATAAATAGCTGTTTATTTTGACAGCGATGTCAAGAGCATGTTAATGAGTTATTGTTTGTACTGTGGACACTCAAGACACATAAAGGGAATTTGTGTTGCTGGTTCCAGGGAAGCAGGAGGGTTTTGCTGGTGGTGGACCCGGTCCAGAGAATGTGCATTACATATGGGTTTATATCTTGCTCTGTCTGTAAGAGTTCGTTTGGTTGATGAAAGATTGTTTGCTAGCACTCTAGGAGCTGGCAGGATGGTATTTATACCATTGTCAACTTGGCTAAAAGTTTCAGATGTCACAAAATCTCTTAGCTTAGATCAGAAAAAAAAATAATTAAAGCTAAATTTCTTCTAAATTTGTTTATATTCAGATGTGATATGCCTTGCAGGCCTTTGAATCTGGACGGAGCTACTTGGTATGTATTGCAGTGAATCGCATTTGAACGCAGGCAGTTCTGCCCTAGGCAGCAGTGTCAGCGCAGCAGCGCGGAGCTCAACGTGGCACTAAAAAACAGCCAGTGCATCGGGTAAGGCAGCTCATGTGGTCACTGCTCTTGGTGCACAGCAATGTAGATGTGGCTTATAACTTGTGATCCCAAAGCTCAAATCCTGGCTGTAAGCGTAAAATCACAGGGCTAGAAAAGCCCTCCTGAAATGTCGCCTCTTCCTTCTCTCAGCTGTGAAGTTAGACCAGCTCAACCCACGTCAGTCCTGGCTCACGGCTGGTGGTGGATGGAGACAGCGCAGCCTGCCTGGGCTGTCTGAAGCGATCCTGGACTATCCTCACTGCCCAGATAGTGTCCTCCAAGGTGTCATCGCAGCCTTGCTGGCTTCAGTTTCCTTCTTACTGAAACTACAGTGGATGTGATGATACTGCAGCGTGAACGCTCAGGTCTTCTGGAAATATTTTGTCCCTTCTGACTGCCTTTAACTAGCGAACTGTGCGGCACACCCCTGTGCAACGCTATTTCAGTATCTACAATATACACAGGAAGGGAAAATCGATCTGTGAAACAGAGCCCTTCATTCACAGGAAGAAAAGTCATGTAGACATGTGAATACCAGTTCCTTGGTGAAGGAGTACATTCTCAAATCGATGCTCCCACTGGAGCAAGTGCATGGTTGAATCATCTTCAGAGGATATGCCTCAGAGATGCCATGTGTTACAGCAATAGGAAAAGTTGCATTTCTTTGCCTTTGTAACATATTCTGCATTGAAACAATACTTCCTTTGAAAGGTCACAGCACTGAGTCATGCAGCAAACCTTATCAACAAGTAGGCATATTATATATGAAATGTTAACACTCATATGTGTGAGAATGTTTCTTAAGACAGCATCTGAATTTATGTGGTGTCAGTAATAGGTGGATACATTTTCCACTAGCAAGAACTATAATAAAATCAGATTGCAACTGAAACTAAATGCTAAATTGAATCATAAAAATAAAATAAAAATGAAGTGCTGGTGGACTCCTATCAAAATCGAATTCAATTAAAGAAACTGTTCAGGACAAAATTATGCTTCAAGCAATTGTGAAGGACAGGCCCATAATGTCATCTCTGAGTCAACATTCAAATGAATTACTGGCTTTTGGAGGGAACAAATTGCCCTTGAATTCACACAAAGGAAGGGCCTTTTCAGCTGGTGTTTCTGAATTATTCAGCGTGTCTACATGCCCAGTCTCAGGTTGTTTTGGGCTGTGGATGGGATGTGCAGCAGAGCCTGCGGAGATCCCTCGAGTCCTTCCAACGCTGGGTGCTCTGCTCGTTTCCAGGACACAGCTCAGCACACCAGGCTGGGAACAGAGGTTTTCTGCTCCAGATAATCCCATTAAAAAGGTGCTGTTGAGGGCAGGTGAGCTTTAGTCCATCTGGCACATGTGGCTCAGGGATGTGGTATCTTTGCATTGGGTGCTGTTCCCACTGACAACGTATTTGCCTGAGCTCCTACCAGTGCCTTGAAATGTGTGATCTGTGGCTTCCAGCACCTTACTGAATTGTGAAGCATTAATTTTTATTCAGGTGGGAATCTGCCAGGATTTTTTCTTTATGCTCTTGATTTGTCATTTTCTTGCACTTTGTAATTATGTAAAATGACTGGTCAGGAATTTTCTGACTGGGTTTGTGCAATCAGAAAATGGTAATCTAGGATAACCTGTCTGTGTTTGCATGGACAAAGGTCAGTTCAGTAAATCTCCCAGTCTTGAAAATGTTTCCAAGGGGTTTAAAAAATAGAAAGCATGAGGTCTGGATAATTTTTTTATTTTACAGTTTTATCTTGCTTTGCTGCTGTCATTAAAATGAGAATGAACATTATGAACATTTCAGTTGATCCACACCATTTCCCCTCCTGAGATGATCCCTTTGCAAGGATTTTGAGGCTCTGATTTTCCATTCTGTCTCACAGCAGTAAAGCACTCCCCTGACTCAGGTCTAATGTGAGTACAGAGATTTACTGGAGCTTTCTGACAAGCAAATCTGAATTCCAGTTGGACGGAGGAAGACCTCACTGTAGGGATGTCTCAGCTGCCTATGTTGCCATTCACCTGCATTTCTGGTTGTCAGTGTCAGTTCTGCATGTGCTCAGACATTTTTCACCCCTGGAATAGAGCGGTGGCCCCTCTTTCTGGTAGAAAACCTGCCCTATTCCTTTTAACCAGACTTCTTGTCATAACGCCTAAAACTGGCTTAGATGAACCTAATCTGGCAGGAGGCCATGGGAGCAAAATAAAACGACTAAAATCCGATGTACTGGGGTATCCTGGCATTACTCATTCCATGAAGTCTCCAACAACTTCTCTGTAACCAGAGAACATAAACGGATACATAGAAAATAGCAGAGAATGTACAAATAAAAGTGAAATTTGTGGGGATGGGGGTAGAAGGGAAGTGAAAGGAGGGTGATTAAACCATCCATGAAGAAGACTTTGCTAACCTAGACTTGTGTGAATTAAGCCAGACATTTCCTTGGAGGCAGAGTTTTCCCAGAGAGAGCCACAACTCTGTGTGACCTGAGTGACAGATGCCAGTTCAAGTGACTGTTACCTCTGGAGGAAATAATTTACTTTCTGTAAAGGCCTGGGCATGTTCTTCCCTGCTCTGTATCCCAGCACACGACAGAAACCCTTCCCTGTCTCCAAGGAGCCCATACGCTGTCCTGGATGATGGTACCTTTGTCACAATGCAGCCAGTGACCCTGCTCGACCTCAGAGGAAAAACATCCCTATTGGACTCAAATCTTGCAAAAAGAATTTAATGTTGGGAGCTTTCTGGGTTGCATCTGCACCCTGCCGAAGTTGGTGGCCACAAGATCAAACAGGTGTGTTTGTGCGGGTGCCCACACTGCCACCCCGGAGCTCTTCACCGAGGGGAAGGAAACCGCTGCAGTATCCAGGGCTCACGATTCAGGTCATACAGGCCATCCCAGGGAAGAAAGATGAACTTGCATTTTTCTCCAGTGATGATGGTGATGTCATGACATGGTAAACAAAGTATTTCATCTTTTCTCCTTTTCTTTGCTCGCTTCCAGGAGCTAGTCAGGGTTTTCTGCCAGAAAGCTGACTTTTCTCCTGGCTGAGGCTTGAAGGCCCATCAATGCTGAAACATCTCTGGAATGTTCTGTCCTGCAGACACAAGGGAACAAAAAGCCCTCTGGAGGAGGAAACATCAGCCCAAGAGCTACAGGCTTTGTTTCTGTGACTGTCACAGTTATTTATTATTTCAGGCAACTTCTGAATTTATATAGTGCTCCTGAAAAGCGGTGCTGAACCCTGAATAAGCAGATGAACAGACTCTCAGCAACTCACTGTTCATTTTGGCCAGCAAATGGAAAGCATCATGATGGAGCAGAAGGTAAAGCATCCGAAATTACTGGGTCATGTAGCAACAAATAGTGATGCTTTTAACTCCTACTGGTACAACCTTGAAAGCAGCTGTTTTGGGGGCTGAATATAAAGGCAGTTTGTTTGCAATTAATTTTTGTTGACTTTGCCAAAATGCCTTGTCCAAACAAAACCATGTGCAAGTGTGTTTGTGCACACACAGTGCTCGTACACATGTGCACACACACACAGACATTCTGGCATAAGCCCACTCCAAAATACAATTCTTCCTCTCAGTTTGGTACAACACTGTTACTCTCCAAGTATTCTGTTGGGGTTTGAATGTCATGGTCATTCTCTGTCGCTGCCTGACCCTCGCAAAAGCTGTATTTTCAGAGTACTTTTCCCACCAGTAACACAAACGTCAGACGAACTGGGATAAGGTCCAGGCTGGTGCCCTCTGCTCTTCCCGCCACCCGCTCCTGGCTGAGCTCCCTCAGCTCTTCCTCCTCCTCGCTCATCGGTCGCTGCCGATGCTTCGGGATAAAGTGACTCAGCAGAGAACAGCAGAGAGTGAGGCTGACTCACATGCAGCCACCACCACTCAGGAAAGGGCTCAGACTTCTTGGAACCTCTGTTTAGTGTCCTCTAAGTATACCTAATATGACCTTGAATCTACTCCTTGGTTTTATGGAAACTGTGTGTGGCGTTAGGCTCGGTGGAGCAGGAGGCTCAAGATGACAGTGGAATTAGTGGTGGATCAGATGTGTGCACAGGGATGTGGACCTGTGGGACTTTTGCCCTGTGCTGCTCCTGTGAACGCTCTGGGAAATATTCCCAGTGTGAGTCTCCCTCCTGCAGAGCCAGCCTTTCTGTGTCCTCCCAGCCATTCCTGGTTACAGGGGGCATTTGCAAGCAGGGGATCAGGCACAGAAATACAGGTGCCATGGTGCTTCTGTGAGGTTTTTTAGATGCAGGAGGAATCCAGGAGTTGCTGAGGGACAAATCTCTGATACGTGCATATTTCCTTGCTGTGTTTGCTGGCAGCTGTGGACATGCTGCTCTCCATCAGGGAGGTGTGAGAGTACCAGGAGCCAGTCCCTCTTCTGAGTCAGACCATTTTGAGATGGGGAATCTTGTTTTCATAAAATTCTGTGAAACTGGCTTGTGACAAGTACAGTATGGCCAAGAAAATTGTGTCTACTCGCACATCTTCACGTCTTCTGCTTCTGAGTGTGGAACAGGCACGTTAAAGATGGGAGTTTTGGACAAAGCCTCTGTGTGTTTGTGCGTAGGGTGGAGGAGCTGAAGCTGATTATAGCTCACAGCATTTTTCTTTTCATATTATATAGGTGAAAAGTAGCAAAAAGAAATATATTTATCTGTCAAGCATATATGACATCACTAATTCATCCTTGGATGCTGCCTCAATCTTGTGCTGGGTCAGCAGCTGGATTTTTGCTGTCAAATTCAGCCCTGCTCCAAACACATAGCTTGGATAGGAGCAGTTAATTTAACTTTCTGTCCTGCAGCTAGACGAGTGATTTATCCACATCCTAATTCCTTTAGGCAGGTCCTAATTCCCTTTGGGCCTTTGGCATTGTCCATCCTGCCCTGTGTAGGGTTTTACCTCTTGCCTGCTCTATCAAACCATCCCTGTGCTGGGCTTTTTTCTGGAGGAGGTTGTTACAAGCAGCAAAGTGGTTTCTTCTCTGCCTTGATGTCAGTGGTTACTAATTGAGTCTGGGACAGAGTGGGTCCCTGGGAAATAGGGTTTTCCCTGACGTCTCCAGAAGGCGCTGGTAGTCAGCACATGGGCTGCAACCTGCTCCCCTTAATGACTTTTGTGCACAGCCCAAGATAAATGCCACCAGATCGTGAAAAGCAATGGTCTATTGCATGATAGAAGAAGCTGTGTGGTTAAGAAAAGGAGAGCTATTTTATTGGAATAATGTCGTATTAAAGCACTGCTTTCGATCTTTCAAAACTATGTAACAGAAAACTAAAGTAGAAAATTCAAGGGGAGTGAGCAAAACCTGTGGAAGATATTTTGAGTGGGTTGGGCCTTTCAAATTTGAGCTGAAACAGGGCCAGGGTGGCAAGTCTGAAAAACTCAGACTGAAATAAACCCTGGAATTTATTATTTAAAGCAATTTCTTTTTCCCAGGAAAAACACAGTTAAAAACATGAAACCGTATTGAGTAAAAGCCTCTCAGTCGACCAAAACATGAAGTGAAACCTGTGATGCTATTTGAAGTATGTAGGTGGCATGTGTAGACACTTCTATTTACCTTTCTCCCCTAGTGAGTTTATAAAACAATTGAGAGGTGTGCTAGAAATAATGAGATAAAACATGGTCGATGGATAAAAATGTTGAAACTCTGTTTGTTGTTTTTTTTTCTTTTTAAATAAAGAAAGTATTAGTAAGCAAAGGAATAGATTCCTGTTGAAAACTGATGGAAGCTCTATCATTTGGATCATTTGAAACTGGGCTGCACACTTCACTGAAAAATATACTCAGGGAAACAGCTGTAGGTTTGTTGCCCTAGGGAAGGGTGAGACAACCTAATATATCTTCTTAATTTCATTTCTAATTTTCATACTTCAAATCATGTAGACAAACCTTGAAATATAACCTGCAGTCTACTAATTCCTTCCTTGCTTCCTGTCTAGAGAGAGATGTTGAGTTGAAGGCAATTACCCAACATTTTTGACTATTATTTTTAGCCTGATTTCCTAAGGAAATGAAGCTCATGTGAACATAGTGTCACCATGTCTGCCTGCCAGTCCCTTCTCTTTCCTCTTCCCCCAGGAAGTTCTTGGCCAAATTTCAACAAAACCCAGGACAGGGCTGGAGACTGAAAAGGTATTACAGTTCTTCAAGATTTAAGGGTAGAGCTGTAGGGAGAAGAAAGTGCACGTAGCATCATTAGACAGAGACTGCATTGAAGGTTAACCTGGACTTGGCATCCGAAATTTTGTGGTGAGCTCAGCTCAGGTGAGTCCCAGCAAACCGGTGGCTTTCCAGCAAGGCTGGCCCACGGGTTAGCTCAGATGTCAGCAGAGATGGGGCTGCGCTGGGACCATTTGGCTGGAATAACTGGAACGGCAGCTTCTCTCTGGCCATGGCCCTGCAGCCGCATTAGCGTGGCTGCCTCTGCCATGCTGGTGCTTTCCTTCCCTGTTTTATTGTCTCTCTGGGGCGTGCTGGGGTGAACTGCTGACAACAGGGCTCCACCGCACGACCTTCAGGCCAGAAATCAGACCTTGGTTCTCACAGAAGGGCTTTTTCCCCAAACTCCTCCTTTGAAGTCCCTCGCCCAATGCCCGAGGAAGCTGATGTCATCAGAGGATGGGAGGCTGTGGCTGCTGGCGGCCAGTTCCCACCTTGGGAGGAAGGAAATTCCTTGGGCCAGCGCTGTTTATCTGTTGGCCCCTGGAGAGCTGGACTGAGAAATGATGTGGCTTGCTAAAAGCTGCGGATTTTAGATTCCCCCCTTGCCTCTCCACACGCTTTTATTGTGCAGGTGGCTGCCTGGGGACCAGCTCTTTGCTTGCAGTGTCAAAAAGCTGAAGACTGGTGCCCTAATTACTTTTACACCTTGCTTGTGGAATTCGCTCTGCAGGAACACAAAGCCTCGTGCAAGAGAGTTTCTGTGGATTGATTAAGGAAGAAAAACCCAGCAAACAATCTACCCTGCCCCCCCCCCGCCCCTTCCTCCAGGATTAGTGAGGGCAACGAGCCAATGCAGCTCTGCAAGAAGGAGAAGGTGGGACTTGCTGCTGCAGAGGATGCGAAGGAAGGGGCCCTGGCCACAGCCCTGAAACCCTCTTGAACAGAGCACTGAAATTACCCTTGTGCTGGAGTGCAGTGGCCAGAGGAGGAAGGGCAGAGAGGATCTGACAACCTCCTACCTGAGGATACTCACAGGTTACTGACACCAGTCTGCAGAAGAGGGCAGGGCAGAGGGATGAATCTCGCCCCAACAGCTGTCCCTTTGCAGTGAGTGGTAGAGCATACCTGGCATGAGGTTGTTCAGGTTAACCTTCTCCATAAGAGCCAGAGCTTTTCCCCTCACCACACCATGTCTCGGCCTCCTTTTAGATATCAAATAGTCTGATCCTTCTTTTAACCGTCCTCTGTCCCAGGTAAAGGCTGCAGAGAATTCAGCATTAGGTCTCTCCTCTCCAGCAGGAGGAATGTGCTGACACACAGATATCACTGCACTGGCAGCCTCCACTGGAAACATGGTTATACGAGCCAAGTGATTTCTTTTGCTGGTGTAGTTTATCAGAGCTACATGAACAAAATTTGCTATACTAGAAACAAACAAAAAAATCCCTCCTTTTGTAGCACTGCATCCACACCAGGCCTTTTGTTGGTGTAGCTCTCTCTCGTAGGGATGATGTATTTGTTTTTTCGCCCTCCTAGCTGGCATAATTAGGTTGCAGAGCTTCCTTGTGTAGACTAGCCCTATCAGAAAAGGGGTCAGCCTGCTTCAGGAGCACTTCCATGCTCTAGTGAGAGTTGCTGCTGTCTTGAGGTAGTACATTGCCTGTGTTTTCCACCGTTGTAGAAGATTTCCCACAGTACGGAGAAAAAAAAGATCAATCCTAAAAGCTCTGTTTTGACCAGTCATTTTTGCTGGTCCATTATACCTTGAGCTGACTGTGTGTATCACTTTGTTCACAAATTGCCATACCGTAGAGATCTGTGCATTGGTGAAGCAAGTACCTGGAATTTATTTGCAGTTATTCAGGTGGATGAGGAAGTATGGAAAGATTATACCAGAACCTGATGATTGTGCTTGTTTCATTCTGGTAATTGGATATGCTGTGTAAAAAAATCAGAACCAATGTGGTGTTCTACAGAGCGCTGGAATCAGTGTGTTTAAATTATACACCCCGTTCATCCTGAGCAGGTTGTAAAAATAGGGATTTTTAGTCTTTTTGCTGAAGCACAAATACTACTGAGGAGAACCACAGTAATGGCTGGTGAAGACACATGATAGTTCAGATCAACAAGGGAAGAATCACCATGTCTGGGACCAGTGGGTTTGGGAAAGGGGTTGTCACCTTGTGCAGGGGACACGAAGTACCACAGGAGGATGCCATTACTGGTGGCACGCAGACGTGATTCCAGGGTGAAAAGCCAGCACAGGAACTGTAGTGTTTCTGGTCTGTGGATAAAGAGAGTATCCTTCCTGTGAAAGGTGCCAAGAAGTCACATTCCCCATAAGCTGGGGCCATGGCTGGGTGTCCTTCATCCAGTTCCAGGACTTCACATGAGGTTGGCTCCAGTCAGAGCCCTCCAACCATCTCACAGGATGGCCCAGGTCATCGTTCCCATCCCTTCATTCCTCCTTTCCTTTTGTGTGATCAAGCAGCCCCACGATGGCCACCAGCAAGAACTCTGAGTACCATGGTGGCACTCCATGGTGAGCAACGTCAAGCCTTGGAGCTATTGCCTGGCTTTGAAGCTGAGCAGTCAGCTTTTGGATACTGAGATAGATTATTTAGATAACGTGCTACTGGATGGAAAAAGTTTATCTCCCCCTCTGCAGACATAGTTTCAGACTAACTAAATTATGCTCAGCATGGGTATTTAGGCTCGGTTCTTCAATATAGCATTGCACCCTGAGGAATGGTGCCTCCCGGTTTGTTGTGATATTAATCTTGGAAGCAAAACAAAATCCTTTATAAAAGATCAATTTAGTGCATCTCTTTTGTTTTGGCAGAAGACAAATTGGAGCTGCAACATCTGTTTTTCTAACGGGATAGTACTTTTCCACTCTTGGTTTTCTCTGGCAGCTGTGCTCCGCCTGAAAGGCTGAAATCAAGTACTTGTCAGTGGTACCTCTGACACTGAGCAGGATGACGGGTCTTGGAGACGAGCTTAATATTTCAAAGCACTGGGCAGATTTTAATTAACTTTGCCATTATTGCCCTTAGCCCACCAAAAAGTGTGGATAAGCCATGGGGCGAAATACCGAATCAGGCAAGCGCTTTCATTTAGCAGAAAAAAGTGTTGTTAGAAGTAGTGTCTGAAAGAAGAATCCCAAAAAATTCAAATGGGAAATGAAACTTGAATGCTCAATAGGAATGGGAATTAATCACAGGGGGGAAAATACCAAGGGAAGTGCTGGCTTTTCTCCATCTCTTGATGTTTCAGATGAAGATAAGTTGTTCTTCTGTAAGAGATGGAGAGATATATATTGGTCAAACATAAGAAATTGGCCTTGATTCAGGCACAACTGAGTGAAATTAAAGGGTTTTTTGATATAGAGAAGCCAGACCAGACTCTTCTTTGTAGAGCTTTAAGCTCTATAAATCCATGATGTTAACTATTTTTCCTACTTTATCTAAGGAAAAACCCAAACTGGCAGGTGATACAAGTTGCCCAAGGCCATATATGAAATTAATGTCAGCATCAGGAATATAACTCAAGATTTCCTGGCTTTCTGCCTGGTTCTCCAGTTGTGCAGCCCTGCGAGATGCTGCTGCTGCAGGAGGGAGGCTGAACCACTCGGTGTCCTCTCCTCCCCACCACACTGGCTGCTGGACCCCTCTCAGGCACCCTGCACCCCTACTTGGAGCTGCCACCATGGCCCAGCACCTGAAAATGGATTTTGCACCAGCATTCGGGCACTGGGTGTGCTTTTGCAGCTGTCTTGGCTCTGAAGGCTGGAGGAGGCATCTCAGGCCCTTCACTCCGGGCAACATAAAGAGACCTTCTCCTCCCCATGGGGTCACCACTCAGTATCCTTGGGGTACCCCTGTGTTTATTGACAGAACTGTAGGAACAGGCAAAGGTTGCAGTCACATGAGGGACTGCTGCTGGGGAAAGTGAAAGTGTGAAGGAAGGTCTCCACATGCAGGTTCAGATATGGCCAAACTGGAGTCATGATGCAAAAAAGCAAGAAGGGGCCGATTGCGGCAGCGGTAAGAGCTCTAACCCCGTGTCAGCATATTGGTTTAGTATATCCTTAAAAATACATCCTGCTGGATCCTCTTAAACTTACTCTTCCTGCTATGCAAGGGCTCAGGGCTTAGCTGAACCAAGGCTTGCGTAAATGGAGGGCTGTGCATCATTAAAGATATTATTTTTAAAAAGTCACCTATAATAAAGTAGATAAGATCAGCTATTTCCTCAGTGTATCTAGAAAGAAAATATTTTTATTTTTTTTCCCAGGAGAAATAAAATTCTAAACATAAGAAAAAATCCACCAGGAAACAGTGTGTGAGGAAATTAGACAGACAGGGTATTTTTGTGCCTGGGAGACGATTTGACCTATTAGTAGTGGTTTGCCAGCCCAAATGCGTCTTGGTGCCATCAGGCTTGGTGACTTTGTGTGTGGCGATGGTGCTGCTAGAAAGGCGCATGCTTGGGATGAGCGGGGAGGACTGGACCCCATCGCAGATCAGCAAAAAGATCAGCTGTGCCCAAAGTTTGCCCATGTTTGGGCTTCAGTTCAGCCCGACCAGCTGATTTAGCTTCTGTGCTGGCTGTGAAGTGACTACTGTGTTTTAATCCTGGGGTGGAAACATTTCAGCAGTAAGTGATGTAGATGTTGACTGTGGTTTTTCACTAGGATATCTGACATCCAGCCAGCCCTGCAAACATTTCGGTCTCTTTATACTACCGAAAAGCTTGTGGGCACAAACTCCTGTCTGTTCATGGAAGTTTTTCATGCATATGTGAGAGCAGGTCTTACCTTAATATATTACCTTTGGATCTTTTAGGTTGAAAGTAATGTAAGATGTTATCAGATGGATCTCACCTCCTGTGTTGTGCTGGGACTGTGTTCATACAAAGAAGGCAGCTTTTCTGTCCTGCTGGGGTGAGAGCCAATCCCAAATCCAAACAGGATTTTATATCTTTTTAAAATGGTTATATCAAGTCATGAACCTTTGAATAGGGTCCTTCAAAGATTTCTTTTAAGCACTTTCTTTGAAATGCAATTCTCCCCTTCCCTTTTTCCTTGAAGTTTCTATTCCAAGTTACCTCTAATCTTCAGCAGCTGATAAGAGCAGTTGCAGGGGAATTGCTGGAGGGCATCTCCCAGCACACAGGCACCTGTGAGAGCAGCAGGTGTGACAACCTGGAGTCTCACTCGGTGCTGGAAAATCCTCAGCTGTCCCCTCTCACAAAGGGGTGACGAAGACTTGCAGCCCTTAACTGGGTACGGCAGCTCCTGGTGCTCTCTCGTGCTCACTCAAATTCCTGGCTGAGGCTCCCAGATCATGACATTTTAGTAAAAGATATTTGAGGATTCTCTTGTTCTTTATAGGAAGGAGACCTCCCCTTGCTGACTGATGGGAAGGTGAGGAGAGGTGTCGGGGGCTGGTGTGTGATGGGGGGAAGCTCTGCATTGCAAACTGGGCAGGAGAGGGAGCAGATGGAGGACACAAGGTCAGGAAGAGCCAAACACGATCCCTTATGTTTTAAATGAATTCTGCCTAACCCAGTACCTTACTGCTCAGAGAAACTAGACCTGTGGAAGCGGAGGATTACAGATTCTTTGGGTTAATCCTGCAGATGGATCCGTGGTGATGTGTCTCCGTGGCACTGCTGAGCTGCAGTGTCCGAGGCTGGAAGAGGGCAGCATATCCTCACGGGTCAGGAAATGCTGTCTTGGGCTGGAAGCTGCAACATAAAATTACACAAAGAAGCTATTGAAGGCCCCTGTTTCTCAATCCTTTTGGAGAAAAAGCGACAGCTTTCTGTAAGCCAGTTATTCAGCAAGAGGGTAGTCAGGCTTTTTTTACTTTTCTAATTTAAAAATCAGACAGAAGAAGCCAGTGAGATGCTGCCTGAAACTGCTGCAATGGAAACAGGGAACTGGTTGCTTACAGCCTGCCGAGTTCACTCTGCAGCGTCCGTCAAGTCATTTTTCTTCTCCCTCCCATTCCTACATGTAGTAACAAACGAGGCTTGACAGAGAAGACATAAAATCCTTTAAAAATAGTATGAAAAGGACACAACGGTGCCACATGGATATGGTCAAATTCCAGCAGACGTGTGGTGAGGAGGACTACATGGCTGTGAACTTACCCACCCACATGGTGAGAGTGGTACCATGGAAATCCCTGGTTAACCAGGGACCATGGCATGGAGAGCTGAAAACTTCAGTGCTTGGCCATCACTTTCTTTGCAGCCTCCTGTAGCCTGAGAAAAGTGGTGACGGGGCACCGGATGGTGCTGTGCCATGGTGGCTCCAGCACCACAGTCCAGCCTGTTGTGCCCATCACTGTCTTCTGCTCCCTCCAGCTCTCTGTATTGCCATTTGTTGATAGTTTATAAATTAAACTAGTCTTTTTTAAATTTTTCTCAAATCAGGATTTGCCAAACTGCTTGAAAAATGGCATGAACTTGCCTGATCTTGATTGTTTCTGTGTGAATCTGCTGGAGCTGTCGTTTGGTTGCTGAATTTCAGGAGACAAAAGAAAAGGAGTGGCTTGAAGTGTGGGGAAGTCACATTTCCCATTCTTGGGTGCCACTGGAGCCTGAAGCGAATTGTATTATTTTATGACAAAATAGCTTATTATCCTTTGCCCATCCCAAACTGCACTTCCCCAGTTCTTGGTGGAATAACCAGACATGCCATGGGCCAAATAAGGGTCAAAGCATTACCTTTTCTTTCAAACAGCGCTACCTTGACCCTGTTGTGTTCAGTGTTTTCATTTATTGCTCTTGAAGCTGAAACACTTTCCAGATGTGATTTGCGAGAGCTCCTGCAAGGTCACAGCCAAGTCGAGGTGCTCTGGCTGGCCTGCTGTCACCCCAAGGTGTCCAGGGGTGGGGGGCCTGACTTCTCCTTCTCTGAGAGGGGCTTCTCCATCTTTTGCAGGGAGAGGAATTTGGGGGGTTTGCAGGGTCCTCTGGCATCACCTGGATCATTTCTTGACGTGTGTGCTGGAGGTAGAGAGTGGACAAATGGTGCCTGTTACCAGGACAGCACAAGGAGGGAAGTTTGTGCCTTAGGGAAGGGACAGCAGAGAAGATAAACAAGGTCTGCACTCCTGAGGGGAAGCAATTACAAACCATAGCAAGGTTCTTGTATTGTATTCCTGTGTGGCTTTTTTTGTTGTTCTTGTTAGATGAATGAAAAAAAATAAAGAAATTACTTCCTTGATGATATAATTCACCTCTCAATCCTTTAAGCTCATCAGACCTAAGTAATGACACTGGTATCTATTAAAAGTAAATGGCTGTTTTTTCTGCTACTGTTCCCTCAGGACAAAATCAGGCTTAAAGCATAAAGGCAACATAAATTCCCTTCTTCAATGTGAGTGTACTAATAGCCTGATTTTCAAAGGTCCAAGTGCAAACAGGAGCGGGTACCATGGAATACCCAGCTGCAAATTCCTACTCCTAGAAACACTTACACAGATGTGATTCTAGCCAGTGTGGCTGTTCCTGGTGTGTCAGAGCTGTCACATCTCTGCCTGCTCGTGGGACTGAGGTTTAATCCCTCAACAGCACCTCTAAGGTAACACATATTTTAGCTGTTTTAACTGCTCAAACTGCTACACTGATCACCAGAGTCCTCTGCTGCAGGTTGAAGATTCTGAGACCTGCCTAATTCAGCATTTATGCCTATGCTGTTCAGGCAGGGCAGAGATATGCTGAGCCATGCAGGTTCTCAACCTTTTCTCAGAGGACCTGCCAGAGAAACTATTTCTGTAACTCTGGTATCCAAACAGTGGGACAGGTTTGTAGGAAAAGCAAGCACACTGTGGTTAGTTAGGTATTTAAGATACCTCGAAGGATTTTTTCTTCCAAGAATTTGTCTGCTTTCCATTTGAATCCTTGTAAACTTATTTTTTCCTATACCATCCTGCAGCACAGCATCCCACCTCTTTCCTACACTGTGTGCTGAGCTGGCTCTGTCTGATCTGGACCTGCCACATGAAAATCCCCTACAAAATCACTGGTTTTGTACTGGAAGATGATAATAAGTTTCCAAGTTTGGGGTTAGATAACAAAATCTGGGATAAATTCTGCACACTTGAATCGTAGCTGGAGATGTTTTTCTGGTGGTCACACTGCATCATCAGCTTCACGGACTGATTAAAGGGATCTGTGAGTAACTCATACTCCCCAATACGGTTTTCTTCAGTCTTACAGCAATCTCCGGCTGAAAATACCTGCAATCCACAAAGTATCTCTGGTTGCTCTGAGTAACCCACATCCAGAGTCCAGGACCAGGAGAACATCTCACCATAGCCAGTGCCTGCAGACAAAACCTACCCAAGTATCTGGCCATCCCAATCCATTTTTTCTCTTTTACCTATGAATTGGTCGTCATTACAGTGAAACTGCTTTTTTTCTTCTCTTTTTCCAAACCAGTCCTGCCTTTGATGCATTGAAACATGACACAAATAGAGCAATGCTGGTGTTGGAGGTTCCCCAGATGATTCTCCTGGCAGTCTGGCCATGATCAGCACTGGCCACCAGCTCCCATGTGCTTCACAGCCCAGGACCATGGCCTCCTCCTGGGTTTTAACCTTCTGGGTCTTTTCCATCCCCATCTCACCTCTTCCTTCAAGGTTGCTCCCTGCAGCACATTTGCGAGTTCACTGCACAGTTAAAGGTTGAAATGACCCAAGTGATTGGGAGTGGGAATTGCTGCGGCCTCTCAGGAGTGAAATATGGCTTTGTGTCTGCAATGAGGTTAAAGCTGCTCCCCAGCAAGAGCAACGGAAGGAAATGCCCTGTAGCTAAGTTTCATTTTGGTGTACAGTATGAGAACATGTGCAACCCATTACAATAAAGCTCTTGCTGGAAAATGTCTAACCTATGCACTGTAAAACCTAATTAAGGGATTCCTTAAAAAACAAAGTTACCAACCAGTATCAAGGAGTGGATAATGAGAGGCTGCTTTGTGTAATCCAACCCTTTATCTTTAGGCCTTCGGGGTGTCCATGGCCAAGCCCTGTCCTCTTGTTGTTGCTGAGGCCATTATTGTAATCACAGGCCCCTCCAGCGTAAGAACAATTCAACCATCTCTTGTAAATTTGACTGGCTCCACTTTGGTTTCCTAATGGCTACAGCTGCCAGTATTTCAGACAGATCAGCCTGCTGTGACCTTGGTGATGGGGTTTCCACAAGCAATGGAGGCACAGTGTGCAGGGATCAGTGTCCAGCCCAGCCTGACACTGAAGGCAGCACCTAGCACATGGGTGATGGACCCAGGCTCAGAGCGTGATGGAGGTACCAGCACTGCCAAGCGGGAGGTCCCCACCAGAGTGGGGGACGACAGGGAAAAATAAGAAAGCTGGAGGATGTATTTCTCTGAGACCACTCTCAAGCCCAGAGCTGCTGCCTGCAACTCTGCCAGCTGACATTGGTATCTCCAGCATGGGTGGAAATGACTCAAGGCCCTTCCTCAACAGCTGCAAGGGAGCAGCTCCCAGGGGACATTGGCTCTTAGGACCACACTGGAATGGCAGCGTCTGACCCTGAGCAGTTTAGCAGGCAATAGCTGTGCAGACCCTTCCATGCCATGGAGAGCACGTGCACCATCGCTGCAATCATGACGTGCAATAACTACACTTCTCCAGACATGTAAACTGAATTAACTTTCCCCTGTTGATGCTCAGTGCCATCAAATCTCCATCTATTTTTGGTCTTTTATTTCAGTGGGACCAGCCACAGTGCAATAACCACATAAATCCCATGTCTCCTGATATGGACAGATGCTTTTGCCTGGAAGGGACCTTTAAATGTCATCTAGTCCATCCCCCTTGTAATGAGCAGGGGCTCCATCCAGGCATCTCCCAGCTCCTCACCTTGTCCCTCTGTTCTACTCTTCAGAGCCTACTCCCCAAACCAGACAAAGCCACCTGAGTTTCCTGGACAGGATCTAACACATTCTCAAGCCCCACCTGAAGTAGACAGGTGAGATTTACTAAGCTGGAACTTGCTTGGGAGTTTATGGGTGGATGTCTGCCAGAGGCTTGTTGCAGACACTGCACAAGGGCAGGTTTTTTTGCAGGCTCAGGTAACACACACCGCTCTTCTTGTCTTTAAGCTCACAACATTATAAAAAGTGTTTCCTGTTGTGGTCACGGCTGTTAATGAAGGGTCAAAACTAGAAGCTCCCTGTCTGTAGGCGAAGGAAACAGGAGCAGAGGCCGAGCCCTCTGTTATCACTGTCTGCATCTTCCCCCTCCAGGCCAGGAGCTGAGCCTGAGAGCTAAGCTGAGTTTTACAATATCTGTAATTAGTAATTTTTATGGTGTGCTCATTTGCAATGTTCTAGGTAAGGATCTGCCAGTGTTTCCATTATATCCCCTTCTGTTTCCAGGGATTTATCACCAGGCTATAAAAACATCCTCTGGGGCAAAGCTTGCCACATAAATTCTCAACAGTGAACCTATTTTTGTTTTGGTTTTGTTTTGTTTTGCTCTGTCACTTATAAATATGACTTTTAAATGTGCAGTAAATATAGAAAAATTCAGGTGGCTTCTTCAAGCATGTGCTTAACCAGGTTTCAGTTTAGCGGAAACATATTGCAAAGGGGATTAATCTCTATGGCTTTTGGGTAGCCTAAGAATGAGAAGTTGACTGTCACTGAACTGAAAGATGATCTGTAAACTGGCATCTGGATCTAGAGCTCTATTCACCGCCAAAGCTGTGCTGGAATCGCTGACTTTAGAACTGCTCGAGGGAAATTACGCTGCGCCGTGTTCAGCTCTGACAGTGCATATGTATGCTCTCAAGGCTGAAGGCCATATCCAATGCTCAGTTTTTACACCGACACATGCAAGAAAGGGGTAAATTTTAGATGAAGTTAGGATATAAACAGATAGCTTGGTAGCTAAGTAGAAGAATGGAGTTTCAGTGGGCATTTGGGATGGATGAGGGTTTGACCATGTTCAAGTGCCTACAGGGCTGATGATCTTCGCTCATTTCTAGTGTGATCCAAAACAAAAATTAATGTAGATGTTTAAGGTTGCCTGTGAAAAACAGGATATGGCACACTCTTGTTATTCTGTCAGAAATTCAGTGCAAGGAGTTTTAGGATATAAAAGCATTAAATTGTATCCATCAGGCAACATAAGCAGTTCTCTCGCTTGGTGGTAGCGCTGCTTTATAAAACACTTTCTCTGCTTCCAGCAATTAGAGATGGACGAGCTGTGGCATCTGGCCAAAAGTTGCCCTGGCAGATCCAAGCAAGTGCCAGGAGAGAAACCTGTGTTGGGGGCAGCTTTCCTTCTACCAGAGACTCCTCGCAGGGGAGACACCAAAGGACTAATTGGCTTCAAGGAGTCAAGATCAGTTAAGGACATTTTCTGTGTATCAAAGGCCAAGTTTCACAACCATTTCCCTACATAAAATATAAAGTACTGATTTATGTCCCTCAAGAGCAAGGGCTACAAAATCTGCTCCTCATCTTCTTTTGATGATTTTGTGGTATGTTCCTCTGATCTTCAGTCTGATCCTTTTAATTTCAAAAGCTTTAATCAAAACCTCTTAACAATACATTCACTTACTGGTTTTGCGGTTTACATTTAATTCTGATTGATTTTTTTAAAAGGATGATTGCATTAAGATGCTACGGCTTCTGTTTGAATGATTCAGTAATATATGCCTGGGATGGCACAACCCGAATCGCGTTGAAGCTTTGTGATGACAGACCACTAAAATAATACCCTGGGTGGGACTTCCCGGCGAGTAAATGGAACATTTACCAGTGAGGCCTTAAACCTTTGTAGTACCTTTGTAGCAAACCAAGTTTGCTCAGTTAAGACCTGGAAACTCAAGGTATAACACGGAACTGTGTGTCAAACAGGGCTGTGGGAGGCTTGCTCAGCGTGTTTCTGCTGATGGCTTCGAGATGCCGTTTGGGTTCCCTTCATCGTATCAATGTGTATGGGTGTGCAATTAGACTGGGTTGAGCTACTGCCCCCTGAATTAAAATAATAGGATCTGGTTTTCAGGTTTAACGAGGGGCTTAGTGAGGGAGAACCACTTTGGCAAGAATGCTGCATTGTCAGGCGGGGGAGAGCGGCCGCATGTGATTGTGTTTAACTGGGCTTTACTAGAGGCTGCTGGCTGGTGTCTCTGAGAGCTGGTCTGCTTGCTGCCCTGAATATAAAAAACGTTGAGCAACTGCCTTATTTTTATGAACTGAAATACAAAACTGATTTCAAAAGTCAGAACAATGCAAAAGATCAACAGTTTATGCAGTTTAAAATCACAACTTCTTCCTTTCACCGGGGGTCAACAGTCACAGCATCTTGACAAACATATGAGTCAATTTAGGCTGTATTATCTTTTCAAAATTGACTTTGGGCACTTGTTTCTCTAGAATCAAAAATATAGTTCATTTCCTCCAAGCTCCTTTTATAAGCATCTTTGCCAAGAATCATGGCTAGCATGGAGAAGAAAGTAGATTTACTTAGGGAAAAAGATGTTTTTGTCTTGGTTGATCTAAGTGCAACAATTTGATAACAAAGGAGGAGTTAAACTGGGTCCAAATTAATGTCACATTTTAACATGGCAATGAAACAGGTGGTAAACAATTTTTAAATGAAATAATAAAAACAGTCATGAAAGGTTCTTTTCTTTCAACCTCATAAGGATAGGAAAGGCTGTTTCAGGAAATGCAGGAGAGAATTTGGGGACCAGGTCTATGTGAGTTAACATAAGTTTAGGTGCAGGTTTCTGTAGGGGCACATGCAGAATTGCAGGTGTTGGTCTGTGACCAAATGCCTGCACTGCAGGAGGTGTGGGCTGAGGTCAGAGGTTTGTCCTGCAGATCCTTCCGGGGGAGCCGCTGGGTGGAGGGACAGGGATTAAAGTGTGAGGAGAGCCCAACACCTCCCAAGTGTGGCTGGTGGTGCATTGAGGCGTCATAAGTAATAAAGCTATCATAGAATCATAGAATAGTTTGGGTTGGAAGGGACCTTCCCAGCTCATCCAGTGCCACCCCTGCCATGAGCAGGGACATCTTCACCAGCTCAGGTTGCTCAGAGCCCCGTCCATCCTGGCCTGGGATGTCTCCAGGGATGGGGCATCCACCACCTCTCTGGGCAACCTGGGCCAGGCTCTCACCACCCTCAGTGTAAACAATTTCTTCCCCATGTCCAGCCTGAATCTCCCCTCTTTTAGTTTAAAACCATCACCCATTGTCCTGATGTAACTTACCTTTCTAAAAGTCTGTCCTCATCCCTCTTATTGGCCCCTTTTAAGTACAGAAAGGCTGCAATAAGGTCTCCCTGGAGCCTTCTCTTCTCCAGGCTGAACACCCCCAA
Organism: Patagioenas fasciata; assembly: GCF_037038585.1. Taxonomy (NCBI): domain Eukaryota; kingdom Metazoa; phylum Chordata; class Aves; order Columbiformes; family Columbidae; genus Patagioenas; species Patagioenas fasciata. The sequence continues at coordinate 21,120,321 of NC_092525.1, read as the reverse complement.
CTCTCTCGGCCTGTCCCCATAGGAGAGGTGTTATGAAGGGCTAGATATGTGCACCTGTGCTATGAGCCAGTGTAGGGCCATATTGCACTCTGATGCTAACAGAGGATCTGTGCTCCCAGCTGAGACATTTGTGTCTTTCATTTTCCTGCCCTGATAGCAACATGTACTACAAGTGGAGCCCTGCAAGCCATGGGTGTGGGGGAAAAGCCCCGATGGGGAGCACAGACACATTTTCTTCCCTTTGCAGAAGAACTTTGTGGCATGACATACCGATATAGCGAAATATCTGTCACTCACAGTGCAACTGTTGTCTTTACAGAAACACTCAGCCGTGGCCTTTTATCTCATCGGCTGGCTCTAGGGCTCTGTACAACTCTTTTACAAAGCAGGGTGCTATTTAAATCTGTCTCTGGGATAACGAGGGAGGAGGAATAGTTCATACTAAAGGTTTTCTAGTGATTTTGGAAGAGAAGAAACCCTTGAATTACTCAAGAAAGTTTCATGTGGGATTTTTTTCCTGTCTCTTGATCCAGATACTTACAGGTCTCTCAGCACCTTCACACCTGAGTGCCCCTGACATTGCTACACCGGGGCTGCTTGGGCAAGTGAACACTCTGCAAGAGGGCTCACGTCATTAAAAAAAGTAGTGTGCATGAGGACCTATCAGTTTCTGCCAAATATAAGTTGTTCGTTTTTTTGTTTGTTTGTTGTTTTGGTTTGTTTTTTTTTTTTTTAAGAGAAAACTATTTTCTTAAAAAACAACTTTTACTTTGAAGAGGGTTCTGAACATTTTTTTTCCAAAATGTTAGAAATTAGAGGCGAGGACGGCATTCCCTTGCATCCATAGCTGAATGACAAACAGTTTTGAAAAAACATCTCTGAATAGGTGTGTTTCTTTTCCAAATGCTTTGCTGCTGTAGGCTCTTGTGGGAAAGGATTTGGCTGTCTCAGAGTGGAGCAGGTTTGGAAACTCTCTTTTCCAGGTAACCACTTCGAAACCTCTTAAAAGTCCTGTAAAAGGAGCCAATCTCTGCCCAAATCCCAGAATAACTTTGTCCACATCAGAAGAAAGTGATTGAAATCCGTGTTCTTGCTGGTTGTCCCTGAAGAAAAGTCCCAGACTAAATGAGCCGTGAAAACTGAGCTCTTTTCACCATGCTTCATCCAGCCAAGCATTGCACCATATTTTTTAGCAGAGCACTTGGGAAGTTTGTTCTGGGTACATACAGAGTGCTTACATCTTCATAACTGTCCAGTCAGCCCCTGTCAGGGGGCCTAAACTCTCTATGTGAAGGAAAATAATTCCCTCTTGTACTATACCTGATGCTATGGACCTGAAAAATTGAGGGGGCTTTGCACACTGGAAGAAAATAAGAGAATAAAAAAGCACTGAAGAGGCGTTTGTGTAGGATCTTCTCAGGTATTCCTGTCTTCATCACATACATCAATGACTTGTCACTACAAAATTATTCACCATGCTAAAATACTGCTCTACTTCAGAATCTCTCTTCCCCAAAGGAATTTTCATCTCTTCTCAGCTCAGTTGCTTGAATTAGTAGTATTCAGAGATTGTGTCTGTTAACTGGAATGGGCTTTCTTTCCTCTCCATCACTTTTAATGAAGTTCACTCCTGGTCCTTTGATAGGCCAACTTGCTGCATTAGTGAAGTTTAAGGAAGCCTGAACTTCCTCGCTAAGCTTGTATGGGGGAACACAGATTCAAAGGAGCCAGCTGACCACATGTTGGATCCTCTTTCTTCCTAAAACATGAAATAGCTTCAGCTGGGGCTGCCCTGCTCCACCAGCTAGAGCCCCTCTAGAAGCATCAACACACAGGTGGAGCAGCACTCTGTGCTTGGATGCACTCTGACTAGACATACAATTTACCCCAATCAGCAGCCCTTGCAGACTGGAAAGCTGTCAGGTGGCTAACAGGAATGCTTCACATGTAATAAAAATTTAATCTGGGAAAACATCTTGCTGACACTGGTTCTTCTGAGGCTTTGGGAGAGGCAGCAGGAGGCCTCCCCCAGGCCATTGGGTCACGGGGATGAGAACTGATGTCCTGTTTTCTCAGGGACAGGCAGCCCCTCAGGAGAAGTGCTGGGTAGCACCAGGCGGCTGGGACGGTGATCGCGTGCTTCTGGTAGGAGCAAGACAATAAAACTTCCTCGTGTCTCCCAGGCTCTGCAGCTTTCTGATGTCAACAACAGCAGCAGGAGGCTTCAGGCACGTTCCCAGCAGCTGATCGTATTTATCAAGTTCATGTTCCTTGCTTTCTTTTTTTTTTTTTCCATTTTCCTTAAATATCAAGGTCCGGGAGCCACACGATGGCCACGTTCCAGCTCTGGCCGCTTTGAGCATAGAGAAATGTGCGCTGGGGGCTGGAGCAGGGACGCACTTTCTCCGTGTGAGCCAAAGAACAAACAGCAGAGCCCTCCGCAGGGACTGATTGTTGACATGTTTATGATGATGAAGTGGAGTAGAGCTCTCAAAAGGGGATACTAGAAATGAAGAAGTAAAGCGTGGCACTGCTGAGGGCCTATATAATGCTAAATACTGTAGGAAACTACAGTTTCTTCCTATTCGCGACCGCTTCGCTGAGCTTTTAGAAAAGTGCCTTCCCAGTTGTACATCACATGTTCCCCATTTGGAGCTGTGACTGTAACAACAACAACCCAGCAGGCGCCAGGAGTACGGGGTGATCGGGCTGAAGTTACAGGGACTCTTGCAATAATTTATAGCCCTGCTCAAAAAGTGTGAAAGATATGATGCTATGTGCCTGGAAATCCTACCCAGAGGACAGCTTACAAACACTGAGTGGGTATTGGGATACCCCAGCTGACTGGGGCTTGCCATTTGGCTGGGGGTCACAGGCAAAAACACTTCATCTTCTTCTGTGTGTCCACATGTGTGTCTGTGCTGTGGGATGGTCCCTGGATCTGCTACCCAAGGTCAAACCTCCCACCTGGCATTTGAAGGAAAGAAAAAGGACGAGGGAGCTGGATGAAGTTCTCCGTCGTGGTGATGCACGTTCCTCTGCCAGCAGCAGCCCCAACGGGCTGGCCTTCATGGCTGCTCTGTTGGTTGTCCTGCCTCTGGAACCAAGCTGCTGTAGAGCACATGGCTTTGGTGGGACCATCCATGTATCACACATCACACCAGGGCCCGTGGTACTGGCTCCTCTTTGCAGAGCTCATTGGGCTCTGGGGTCTTGGTTCAGTCTCTGCTGGTCTCCACCTTGTGCCATGCGAGGTCTCCAGCTGAAATGTCTTGCAGGGGAACAGCAGCTCTCCCTGATTTCCAGTGACAGCCTTCAGGACTGTGAAGAAAGGGATCAGCACAACTTTGGCCAGGGAAAGTGAACCTGTCCATAGCCAGGTCTGGCCAGAGATGATCACCTGAGAAAGTGTCCAAGCTATGATGGCTATAAGAGTTCTGGGTTAGTCTTGGTTTGTGTTTGGTCAACTCAAAAGGTGAGAAGGGTAAAATCTGAGTCTATTTGCTCTTGCTCATGTAGACAGGAGTTTAGAAAAGCAAGGAACTTCTCCAAAAACCTCCAGTTCCTTCTGTTGGGTTACCCACAAGCTGAGCAGCCCTAACCGGTGTGTAGGCTGTAACCCCAGCCTGCTCAGTGCCGCAATAGCTGCTGGAAAGCAGAACAGAAATATGTGTTCACAAGCCCTGTTTTGCACGTTCACTGGAGCTGTTACCTGTCATGAATCCTGCTGGCTGACTCTGAGCACACCTTGTCTGGGGGCAGAACAGCTCTCACCCCAAGGAAAGAAAAAAAAGAAAGCATCTTTTTCAGACAATATTTCAGTGTCTTAACCTGCTGCGGGTTTCCCTCTAGGCCTCTTGAATGTATGAGGTGGGAGCTGATGGCTTTGCCTTGATCTGAATTCTGCTGCTACTGTGCAGGGGTTGTGTGTCCCTTGCTGGGATGACAGGCTTTGGGCAGATGTTTTTGCTTCAAAAGATAGGGTGTTTTGTTTTGCTTTCAGAAAACACATTTCTGAGCTTTTTCTCCCTAGTAGAAAATTTAACTTCTCAACTTCTCTGTGGGAAAGAGGTTGCTGGGAAAGGTGGTGGCGTCTCTCAAAATAATCACTACAGGAGGACTTGTGATTTTAGTACATCACCGGGTGATACATTTCCCCAGAGAGCAGAATAAGTTTTGGCATTTTATCCTTACTGCAGTGTGGTAGCACCTGTATTTTTGTATCTGCCTTTTGGTCCACCAGTGTGTTATTCTTCATTGATAAGAGCATGTCTGCCTTCCTGGAAGCCACTGTGCTTGCATTACTGCTTCCTATCTACCAGCTGTCCCATCCATCTGATATCAGCAACCATCATGTTGTGTCATTTCAGCCCAGCTCTTTCCAGACTTGTGCATGGGAAGCACCGCCTGAAAAGCCATAACAAGCTTGCTGTTTTCTTTTCCTCCTTTCCTGTACTTTTTGCAGCATCTCCAGTTTTATGACCCTCTGTGAACTGCAGTGTTTCTCCTAGATCTTTTGTGTAGATGTTACAAGATTTAGACCTGGATTATTTCAGTGATTCCTTCACCTTTTGAGAAACATGACTACTGAGAGCTCTACACCCTCTGTTTATAATCCTGTCAAGCTGAAATCCTTTATGAGTGAATTTTTCAGCTGTATTTCTGTGTTGTTGAAGGACCTCTCTGAGTTCCAGAGGTGCACAAGTACATCTGCCACATGTTCAACATCTCACAGAATCGCGATGCGAGGGGGAATGCAGATCTGGGTGTCAGGGCAGGAGTCTGTAAATCCAGGAGTGGGGCTGCAGGATGCCTGTCAGGCTTTGTGCTGGCAGCTCCATGCTACTCTCTGTATGTTTTGCGTTGCAGACCTGATTCACTAGAAGAAAGTCACCAAACAGAGAAATCTGACAAACAAACCGCAGAGAACATCTGATCTGATCAGAAAATACATAAGCCTGTTAGTGAATGTAGGCATGGCAAAAGCTAGCATTAATGGAGAACATATTTGTTATTAAATCCCATCCACATAAACCGATCTGAAACAGATGTGAATGTTAGTGATATTAATAAGTGGGCAAACTCCAGGGATCCTGGAGGAACTGCTGCACGGGGGGAAAAAGGACAAAGGCACATCTTTGCTATCACATGAGTTTTATAAAGAAGGACTATATTTTTACACTGTACCTTGATTTGCGTTCCTTGTTGTGATAGATAAGAGCGAGGACGGCTGTCTCTTTGGGAAGGGAAGGATGATTTCCAGTCCTTTCTCTGTATCAGGAGGACTCTAGACCTTTGCAAGACAAGGTTGCTAGGATTTATTTGTATTGCAAGCCCCTGTATTTGCCCCAGCCATCTTCTCTGAAACAGCTGAACCTTTTTTTTGGCTGATGGCTAAAAAAGAAGCAGGCATAACAAAAAATTCAGCCCAAGGCAGACACTTGGAATGGAGAATTGCAGCCCTAATGGTTTAAGTTTAACAAACTTATTAGCAATTGAAAGCAGAGCTATATAATCGGAAATGCTTGGCAAAGTCACTAATAGGTTGTGCTGCCAGCCTCTCAGATGTGTCTGTGGATGGGCATGTGCATACAGCTGACACAAAGATGTGCATTTACGGACATGGTTTAGAGGTGGACTTGATAGTACTAGGTTAACAGATAGACTCCATCATCTTAAAGGTCTTTTCCAACCAAAATGATTCTATGATTCTGTTATTTGTGTTACGATGCTTCTGGCTGGAAACATGCAGGAATGCAATGGCACAGTGAAGTCCTGCGCTTCCAAGACACCACTTCTTATTCATCTCTTTCTTCTCAACCTTAATTCTCCAAGTTTTGGTTGTCCTTCCTCCTTCGGCTGTAATTTAAAACCAGACTGGAAATACTTCTTGTCCTCACTGCAACAAAACACTGACTCTTGTCATGCTCTGAGAATTATTATTAAGAAAAGAATTCACAATGGCTTTGGGGTGGCTCAAAGCCAACTCCAGGGTGCAGGGAAAGTAGCTAGATGCTTCGTACCTCTACTTTCTCCTTGCACATTGCGGTGGGAATGGGGTTGGCTTGTTTGCAGTCTCTGTGCATGTGCATGCTGCTCTCTGCATGAACACATCTCATCGGGTAGAGGTGGCAGCTTTTTGGGTGGCTCACCTGATGGGACGGCACTTGGTGTAAGAAGTGGCCTCGCTGGGCTGACTTGGCCAGTCCGTCCACTTTGGCCTTCGTTAGGGCTCTCTGCAGTGTTTGCTGCTGCTCCATCAGGCGTCCCAATAAACTCTCGATTACCACAAGCCTCTCTGCAGCCTGGAAACAACGTCAAGTTGAGTCATCGCATTGTTTGAATTACACCAATAAGAAAATACATGAAAGCCACAGGGAGCCAGCATTTTCCCTTCTATATAAAATGGGGTTATGACCATATTAAAAAACACAACAAAACCTACCAGCTTTTAACAGGAGATGGTGGGACAGAGGGCTTAAGTGATGCCAAAAAAGCCAAGCATGAAAATAATTACATTTGAAACAAGCCTCTGCTCTTTCTTCTGCTCAGCCTCATCATGACCCCTGCTCCTGTCCCCACTACATCTCCTCCTCTGCCTTTCATTTTGGAGAGAGGAGGAGAGCAGCTTCGGGCTGGGTAATCCATTGCTGTTGGGACTGATGGAGAGGAGGCAGAGGTCTGGGCACTGCAAGGCACAAGAAATGCAAGACAAATGCAAATCGCAGCAGCCGGCTACATCAGAGACCCTGTTTCTTTTTTGTCTTTGTGCATTTGTCATCAGTTAATGTTGGTCTTAATGACCTATCTAAAGGCTGCATAAAATCTCAGGTCTGAATGGTGCCACTTTTGAGGGGCTTTGTACCTGGTTTTCAACCCAAATGTGATGAGGTCTCTTTTTGCTCATGATCTGGGTGAGCCATCCCAAGGGCTGGTGGCTGGAGGTGCCTGGCTGTGAGTGGGATGTCTCCCTGGGGTGCACTGAATAGCCCTTCTCTGTTCAGAAAACCTCTTCGCCTTGTCCCAGCAAGTTGTCATCATTCATAAAAGGAAAGCTAAGCTGGCGTTCAAGGAACCAAAAAAGTGGCTGGAAAAGAGACTGTTCTCCAGTCCTCCGGGTGTTTACAAAGGAGAAAATGTCACCATTTTACCAAACACTCTTGTAAACTACAGAGCCATTTCTCTGACCAAAAAATAAGGGAATGTTTCCAAAACAGCACAGAGCAGATCTCTGGCACTTTACACCTGGGCAACATAAACCCTCTTTCTTTCTCCTGGTAGCATCATAAAGCACTGAGATGAAAGGGGAGCATTCATCCTGTTTGTTGAGACTGTCAGACCTTGGGCTGTGCTGTAGAAGACCATCCCTGCCCCAGTGGGACTGACTGAGGCCAAGGGGAAGAAGACTGGATTTTCTTCCTATTGTACAAACAAAGAGGAAGCCAGGAAATTCTGATGTTCATGTCCTCTCTCAGGACCACAAAAGATGCTGCTGCAAGGCTGGACTTCACCATCCTCAGCGTGCTAGTGAGCAAAGTTCCCTGGAAGGACAAGCATTGTGTCCTACTCAAACACTTCGCTGGTTCTCTGTTGACTTCCAGTTAGACCTCATTGCTAAATCTGAACCGATTCACGCTTTCAGATGCTGTGAAAGTCCCCTGAGAGTCTTCCTCCTTCTTCAGAAGCAGAACAGCTTGTGCACTGAGACTTGTACTAGTTATTAATCATTTGTTTTTAACTCTGTCCACAAGGCCCTGATACGCTCACAGCTCTGGATTGAAGGCAAACAAACCCTGCTGAAAACCAATGCAGAGCCTTCATCTCTTTCAGCTTCTTGTTTGTTCCAGTGTTATGAATGGTGTTTGCATGCTTTTTAATCGTCTCAGCTCAAGGAGTTTGAATCCTTTGCTGTTAGTAATTTTGATATATTGCTACCACGCTACACACCAAAAGTATTTCTACTTTCTTACCTCCACATGTGTATGCAGTCAGGAACAATTACTAATGTCAGTCGTGTCTGCTTGCTAGGTTGCTTTTTTTTCCCTGTTGGTTGTGCTGTAAATCATTTTCACATTTACAACATTAAGAAGGTTCTCTGAGCAATCATTCTTATGATCAACAAACTGTTACTGCTTCTCAAGTGTCATGGGTCACTACTTAATTACTGGATTTCACTCCCAGTTAAAACCATTAATCTTGTCTCCACCGCCTTTCTCTGAGCCTCTTAGTCCAGTATGTTTTATGTTAGGCACATGTGACTCAAAGTGCTGGTTTTTTTTTCACAGCAGTGGAGGTTCTGTAGCTGGGATTTCTGGGCTTGATAAGCGAACTCATGCAACAGAGGCTTTCTTTGGCCTGAGTTGCTATAAGCTGCATCTTTCTGCGGAGAGCTGGGTTTCTCAAACAGATGGGTATGAGCACAGCATGGAAAGGCAGGCGAGCCCAGGAAAGCAGACCCTAATTTAGGAGTCCTAAAGGTTTGTCAGGAGCTGAACTCGCTGGTGAAAGACAACACACGTCTTTAGGGTTGGATTCTGCTCTCACTTTGCCCTGGAGCAGGGTGGAAGCCGACGGCACATAGGGATGGCGGGGCAGCATCCATCTCCCCCCCATCTGGTACTTGCATTGATGGGAATTCATAGGTGTTATATTAGACAGAGAAAGGCTCCCCTGTTGTTCCTTACATGAAATTGCAGCAAAAACATATTTAGAATTACAAACACAAAAACGGAACATAAGGGCTACAGAAATCTAACAAAGCTTGTTTCATAGGCCACATCCACAGCGCATTCATACAAAACGCCACATGAATCGCACTTAATTTACTACAGAATATATTCTGCTATTTCAGAAAAAAAAAAAAAAGGCTTGTGGAGGAGAAGAGCTTTGCTGCTTGTTAGCTGTAGAAGTTCCACAAATGTGGAATCTATTAAAATCATTATTTGTTTATGATGTGAAAGCGATTAATCTGTTCCAAAAACATAAACATGAAAACACTAAGCGCTGGGACTTTTCAGGAGAATAGCCACTGATTCTTGATTATAATAATTTATATAATATGATTATTTTTCTATTATATGTGTAATTACTGTAGCACTCATTTGCCCTAGCCAAAATCGGGGTTCTCTCGCACATTCACCTAGTTAACACATTCTCTGCCATGACGAGATTCTGGATGATCACCGTGGCTTTGCGGATGGGGAACCGAGATAAAAGTCAGCGTTACTTGGCCAAGGTGATGGGGAAGGTGTTACCAACGGGTGAGGTACCTGGGCTCAGCTGTTGCCTGGAGCCACCTGGCTGGGCTGGGGGAGTCAGGACATCTCAGCATGAACATGGGGACGTCCATGTGGCCCAGATTACAGGCCCAGGGCGTAGGTGTTGCTTCCTGGGCTGGATATTTGCATTCACTACAGGGAATGCTTTTTCTTTAAAAGCAGAACAAAAGTCTGTTTCCTTCTAAGATGTCAAATCACAGAAAGATGAGGATTTGGACTTGTTCTGTACATAGAAATCTCAACCCAACTTCGGCTTCTTACCACCTTCTTTCATGACGCTGCTCACTTTTGATTTTAACATCTTGCTAGTGTTAAGGTACTCCGTGGCTTTGGGGGGACCCTTATGTTTGCTGTCACCCGCCCTTACTGATGCCCACATGGCTCTTTGGACGCTTCATGAAGCTGTCTGCAGACACACAGCCTCAATGTGTTCCCTGGTGTTGGGACCTCTCACCAACTGTCTTTTAGAAACCAGGCCTGCAACACCTCCCACTTCCCACTCTTTCCATGTGCTGCACTTTCTACCCCAGAGCTGCTTCTCACCTTTGAATCATGGGGCTTTTCTAAGAAATGGAGCATGTACAGCAAATGACTGGGTTCAGGTGACGGTGCAAATGCCATCCGTGAAAGCTGGTACCAGTGGGAGGAAATTCTGGTCCATCGCTGATGGTCTGATCATCAAAACAAGTATCTTTAAGTTTAGCAGCCTGACAGAGCTTTCGCCTTGTTATTCCCAAGCAGAGCAAGAGGCTCTTGGAGGTTTTCTGCTCTGTGCAGTTTGAGCCCATCATTTCATTTAAGCCGCGTTTCATTTGGGGTACAAAATTCATCAGTCATTTTTCATTAGCCAGGAAGAGCGAGTGTGGCTGACTGCTCTTTGCTTTGCCTCAGTAACTTGCCTGCTCATTTTAATTATTGGTAATAGCGGGTGTTGGACTCAAGAAGAACAAAATTCAGTTGGTCTCACTCTGGGAGAGAGGCCTTTCCTCTCTCTTGGAGGTCTGTTTTGGAGAAGAGACATTTAACAAAGCAAGGGCAAAACACTTTGTTTTGGGAAGTTTTAGTGTTTAAATCAGATTGAGTACTGAAGTGTTGCTAAGTAGTTAGCAGGCCAACAAAATCCCATAAATGTTCACTAACTGTGCAAGCTCCATCCTGAAATCCATTAAGGGCCGTTTGCCTCTGTGTTCATTGCTCAAGGCTGTCACTGAACCTCTTATTTACAGCCCAACTTCCCTCTCAGCCCATTCATCTCTGCATGTTCCACTGCTGGTTTTTAGCTTATTCACTCTCCTTTCCTGTCACTGGAGAAGTGTGAAGATTGCAGTCAAGGGGTGTCTTCTCCCTCCTTGTAAGCAGGCCATCCTCTTCTGGTTTCTGCTGCTGAATGTGTTTACCTCTTCTGATAATCCCAGAGTCCTTCTTCTCATACGTTACCCTGTGAATTTGCCTTCCTCACATACACCTGGACACAACACCCCAGTACAACAGTGTTATCACTTCCCTCTGTCTACCAAAAGTGTCATTCAGAGCTCCCAGGTCTTCCCTCTTCAATGAGGTTACAGTGAAATGTTGCCTCACGCCACAAATGTGTCTGCATTTTCTGTGCTGTGAGTTATCTCAAGGTCGTCCAGTTCCTTTCAACTTCTTGATCTCATGTCTGTTTAGAGTATCTCTGAAATTGGGGTCATCACCAAGTTTCATTAGCACATTTCTTACATTGTGCACCATCATCATTAGTGAGAATACCCAGCAAGATAAATTTTTAAGAACCAACACTAAAGAGCTCAACAAGTAATTCCCTTTAGTCAAAGAATTTCCTTTTCACATAATGTGTTTCCTTTAATACAAATCAACACTTTATGCACTTTTCCGATCTTGTACAAATTCCTGTTTCTTCCTGTGAAGAGCCATTTTCCATATGGCCTTGTATGACGTACTCTACTGAAGTCCAGATCAATTGAATTCACTGTATGTCCTCTAGGAAATCTCTAGCAAAGAAGCCAGATGAAATGAATATCTGTCTTTGGCAAATCCCAAAGTTGTACTCTGTCCCAGTTCCCATATACACTTATGTCTTTAATTACTCTTTCTTTTGACTGCTGCTTTAAAGCCTTACATGCTATCGAAAATAGTTAATGGCAACTGCTTTTACCTGCTGCTTTAAAGCAAGCTATTTATAATCTCTGTCCAAAAGTGAATCTTGGTGTCTAGGGTGCAGCTGGCACTTCCCTGGAGTGGAGTTTGCAAACTTGTTGGAGAGGAGGTTCCCTGCCTTGTTGCATCCTCTCCATGGCGAGGAGAACCAACAGGTCTCCAAAGGCATCTGGACATTGCAGGGTCATGTCCTGGCATCCAGAGTGGGACCTTGAGCCACAGAAGGTGTCAGAGAAGCTGCCATTCACCTCGGGGGCTCTCAGTCAAAGCACGATGTGTGGGGCATGTTTCTCCATGGCACTTTGTCTCCAGATGGGAAGGGAGGAATTTTATTTCTCCTTTTCCCAACTTTCCCATCACGTGAGAAGAGACTGAAGTTCATTTATGCATTTGCTCCCTAAAATTCTATTTTTTAAATGGAGTTACTGTTGAGTGGATGTTAGAAGGGGAAATTTGTTGTTGTGCTTTTGCTGCTGCTTGGAAACACAAGTTTTGGCTTGTATCTTCGTCTATATTCACACAAATTCAGGCACATGCACACAGCTTTATATAAAACATGTGAAACGCCTGCCTGTGTCTGAAAAGAAGAAATGGGTAGTTTCTCCAATCTGAAAAATACCAGCCGAAAGAGAGGACAGGGGATAAAATGGGTAAAGAATAAAAAGAGTCTAAATAAACTTGTCCGAAACAGGAATCTGGCAGGTGGGAACCTGAATGCAACAAAATGGAAATGAGAACCTACACAGAGTGTGGCAGCAGGAGGGTAAATAATAGATCCAACAGGAAGGTGTGGGCGTGATCTGGGAAAGTAAGCAAGGAGAAGAGAGAAATTCAGCTCTTTACTGAGAGGAAAAAATTCTCCCCAAAGAGTCTGGCATGGAAAGAGGCCTGGAACTGTTGAGAATCTGGATCTCCAAGTGAAGGAATGCATGAGATGAGTCAAGAGGGAGAGAGAGATTTAAGGAAGAGTAAGATTTACTTCTCTATCACAGATGAAGGAAGAGATAACAAAAGAAGTTCTTCATACCTTGGAAGATTTCAGGCTGACAGAAAGAAATTTTCATGATTTAAAAAGGGATCTAATTTTTTTTTTTTTCCACTGTCCATAGTGAGATCTTTCTAAACTGCTTTTTGCTAGAAGTTTTTGTAAGAAGGAGTGGGTGACCTAACACCTGGGCTGACTTGGTGTGTGTTTGACCATCTCCTGGACACCACCAGCCAGGGAGCTAATTCAAGCCTTCATACATAAAAGCTTTTATATAGCTGGAAGTGTAATGATTTTAGTGTAGGCAGTGCTCTAGAAGTACTTGGCATGGAAAGGAGAGGTGGCGTTTCTTAATGATGACATGAGCTGATGGCTGGAAACACTAAAGGTCTACTTGGACAACCCAAGTTCAGGTCTGGATCTGCTCAAAGAAACCCAAATCCACCCCGGATTGGGTTGGTGAAGCAGAGGGTTCCTGAGCACATAAAAGCAGCTCTTGGGTGCCCTCACCAGCCCTTACCACCTTTATCCTCCACTGAGGTATTAAAGCTAATCAGTGTTCCTGCACGGTACTGTGCACATAGATTACCCAGGGTTTCTACCACATGGAGCATGTCGTTAAATTGCACCCAGATACATTAACACAACACAGTTCCTATCAGGGTAAAAGATGCACAACACTACTTACTGTGTAGCCTCCATATGAGATTTCTGTGGCAAACCCAAAATGCAGCCACAGGGGCCAAGCCCTTAAAGCATTACTAATTTTTTCTCTCTGCTCTTTGTTTTGCTGTCATGGGGTTTATTGAAGCTGGGCTGCACAGTGATCCACAGTGAATGTGCCCCGCATGCACGTTATTCTGATTTTTTATGTAATTGTAGTTCAGCTGTGCCCATTTGGGGTTAACTTTCTGCTAATATCCAAGTGCTAATTTTACTGCTCTGGAGGCTCGATGAACGCTAATTTGAAGGTCACGTAACTACATTTGGAAACCAAATTCAAAAGCTGGCGAGGCAAGTATGTAGTTTGGAAGTAACTTCTCCAAACAATGACAAACCCAAACACAACGTGGATGCTGTGACGATTACGTGACAAAGCTCTCATGCGAAGGGCAAAATCACATGTGTTGTGTTCAGATCGATCTTCATGAACATCCCATAAGTGGGAAGAAAGGTGAAAGGAGGCCCATAAATCACATCTTGTGCATTACCTGCTCAGCACTGCTGCAGAGGAAAGTGAACTCATTTGGGGGCTTAATGTGCAGATGAAAGCAAGGCAACCATGCCTTTCATCTCACCTGCCTTGGGAGTGCTGCTGGGACCGGCTTTGCAGAGCTGCACTTTGGGAGAAGCCCAGTGGAGTCTTTAGTGGAGGCCTGAGTTTGGTCTTCTCCGAAAAGCCACAGCAAAGGGTTGGGCTGACCCATGACATTACTTGGGCCTGTCTTCCCCATGCCTGGCTCATTTGATTCCGGATTAATGCCTGGATAACGTGCCGGGGGACCTGACGTGGGGAAGCAGCGAGGTGAGAGCTGCTGCACCTCTAACCTGGCAGCATCAACCAGGGTTAGATGGGAGGGTGACAGTAAAAAGAGGCTTTTCTGCTCGACCTCCTCCAAACTTGTGTTAGAAACACACGAAGTGGACAGTTGAGCCAGATCTTAGCGTGTGGGAAACTGCAAGACTTGAATTCAGCCTCCTGCCTGGGGACAGATCCCCCTTGACCTTGGGCAGGATTCTTTATCCCGCTCTGTGCTTCGGTTTCCCCCAGGTGAAATGAATCGACCCTCTTGTCTCCCAGCACTTTTGACCAACAGGGGCTGGATGTGGTCACAGTATCTTAACAAACTAACTAAACTAAAACTAACTAACTAAACTAACTAACTAAATTTTCTTCACATTATTTTAATCCAGAAAGACTTCCATTTCCTTTCTAGCTTGTCAAACCTATGAATTGAGCCATGACAGCATAAACAGTCAAAGAAATGGGAATTTCGAGTCAAAATAAGACAGGTGGACTTTTATTTTTTGTTTTTTGTTTTTCTTTTAAAAATGAATATCTTAAAATGAATACCCTAAAATGCAGGATTTAGGGAAACTGTGAAGGGCAGTGAAAATCCTCTCCCTGGGTGCAGCTCTGCAGCATCAGACTGAATGAACAATGCGTGTCCGCATCCATGGGGCATTTGTGGGACTGAAGCAGGTTCCCTGGGGTGTGTCTGTTTTGTTCCAAACAGTTCATAAATGTAGTAATTGCTAACAAAGCCTATTCTGTTAGATGTAAATAATATCTGAAATATAGTCTCTATTAAAGTGGTTCATTTAGCCATTAATTTTATAGATTGTTGAAGTAATTAACAGCACATGAAGAGGACTTTCTCCAATGCAAGTGCAATCTTTGGCTGAATGGACCTTTGTAGGGATCTCTAAGACAGCATCGTACGGTGGAACTGGAATTTCATCTTGCCTTTATTTCCTTATTTTAGTATTTTAAAGTGCTTCTAAAATGATTGTGTGTGTGTTGGCCTTTAGTAGTTTAACTTGTTTGGTTTTGTGGGTCAGTATAAATCATACTGAAATTCATATGCTTCTTGAGGCAAATTGTTTAAATACTCAAATATATGAACACATGCTGTCTTCCACAGAGGGTCTGTCATGTTATCTACAGCTGGACAGAACCTACAGCATGATCAGGAATGTTCTGAGCTGATTTCTACTTCGTTTTTTCCCTCTCTCTTCAAACACACCTTTTTTCTTTGGTTCTCTCCATGCTCAGTCAATAGCTAAAAGGGGTTGAGCACTGCAGCAGAAATGAAGATCTCTGTTCATTCTTGCTGTCTAAAAATTATATTCTCCCAGTGGGAAATCAGCCAAAGAACAGAACATTCTCTCCTACACTGCTGCTGCCGTTTGATCTCTCTCCTTCACCTGTAGGCTCTCCTACCATTTGTATTTACACAGACCTTTTGCAATTTCGTAACTGTCTGCAGATGAAAACTCTTTCTGCCTTTTTCTTGGGGATTTTGGTCCTTTGACTGCCGAGAAAAAGTTTTGCTTTGGGAGCGTGGGAAAGATGACAATTCCAGAAAAGGCAGCATAAGCAAAGGGCTTAAAGCAGCCACTTCACAGGGCACAGACTTCCTCTCCTGGTGGTGCAGTGAGAAGGATGCTTCAAAAGACCATAAGCACTAGAGATGGGCAGAACTGGAGACTTGATTGTATTTCGCCCCTGTTGATGATGGAATAAGGACAAAGGACAAAGATCGATCATGTTTCTCCTCTCTCATAACAGTGCAACCCCCAAAAAGACAGAGTAGCTTCTAGCTTTGGATTTTACGTGACCACAACTGTGTTTTCGTGCAGTGCAGGTCTTGTTGCTTTCCTGTGTCCATCTAAGAAGCATACACTTAATAGCAGTCAGTGAGACAAGGAGTTGTGTGGGTGCATCTACATCTCAGAGCTGTCACTTAATTTTGCTCAGAAAGTCAAAAAAAGAGTAAAAGGCCCAGCTCTTTCTGCCATTAGTGGTGGATTGTCTGTCAGGATGAGCTATTTTCTCCTCCGTTTGGATTCCACTTGCAAAGAACTCTTCAGAAACACAACAGTTTTTCAGACATGCTTTTCTCCTCATTAACCTTATTCAAATAAATTGCATCCTTTAGTTCTCAAGATGTCCTTGAAGTGTCAACTTCTGTTTTGGTAAAGATTTATTTAATAGGTTGCTAGAGCTCAAAGTCTTTGCTGTCGTAATATCCTTGCCCTTAAAGAAATTAAGGGGTGCCCATTTGGCATTTATTACAACAACTCTTCCTTCCTCATGTGAAGGAAATGATACCTTATTTCTCTCATTAGAGTAAAATATAACCTTTTTAATATGTTGTTGTATCATTGCATAAATTATGAGGACTTCTCTCTATTTATATGGAATGCAGACTTTTCAAAGCCAGAGTGCAGAGTTGCTGGGCTGCAAAAATAAAAAGCAGATGTCTTTCTCCCTCTCTCTCAGAAGGTTAAAGCTTATCAGGGTATTTTAACTCTTAAGGTTCTGTGACAGGCAACATCTATTGAGCTGGCACTCTCAGGTGCAAGACGGGGCATCCAGTTAATCCTGGTTTGCTCTCAGGATTTGTCACAGGGCAAAACTGAATGTGACAAATGTGGATGAGAAGTTTTGCCATTGTTGGGTTTTCTTTCATGTAAATGAAGGGAAAAGGTGGCCTGTAAAGACCTATCTGGCTGTGTCATTGTCCCATCTAAGCAAGCAGCAAGCATCTCGTGGGTGCTGAAACACTGAGGCTGGCATGGGGGCACTGAACATGGAAAGACAAAAACCAAAACAGTCTTTCTCTTACCCGTAACCTCTGTGCAGAGGAGCAGGTGACACAAAGCTGTCTGTGCCACCTTTGGGTACCATTTCCAGGTGGCTGGAGTCATTGGAAAGACACCTGCAGCCCGAGCCCTCCACAAGGATGTAGTGGCTGAAAAGGGGACTGTTCTCAGCATGAGAAGATGAACTTAGGGCGCAGATGTGCCTCCTCAAGGGCTGGGGCTATGCGAGGAGGAAGAGCAGCAATTAAAGAAAAATCTGCAGAAACCAGATATTTGTCATGAAATTTTGATTTAAACGAAGTGAGAGAGCCAAGCAGATGACTCTCAAATATGTGACTGGCCTGTACTTCATGGTATTGCCACAGCGGTTTATAGTCTTTGGAGGGAGAGTTATGAAGCAGAACAAATGAGATAAAAAGCTTGTTTAAGTGTGATTAAATGGGTCTAAAAGCTGCCCATTTGATGGGAAGGAGCTGCAGGCATGGTGCCAAGCTGTAGCATGCTATGCGGTTCGCCAGCTCGTCACATCCATATGGGCAGATTCAGAAGAATCTGTTTAAAATCATCCAAACAATTTATGGATGTTCTCATCACCAGGGCTAAGTGTGCGAAGGGAAGATACACCCAACAAGGTCATAAAATGGTACCAGGATCTTCTGCTTTTGAAGACAGCAGTTTAGATGTTCAAAATTGTCATCTGCTGACATCACCCCAGTAACCATTAGTACTGGGGGGGTGGTCGTCGTTTTTGTATTTCCATATGGAGCAGTATTTGTTGGCAGCCAACTTAAATGAGGACGGGTCACTGAGACTGGACGCTCATGTGAAGCAAGTCACGGTGCAGATGGATCAGATATCCCGGCAATGAAAATGCTCCTTCAGCCAAAAAGTTTCTTCTTTGATGGTTTATCCCAGAGAATTGAACTGGTCAGAAATGTTCCCATGGAACATCGTTCCTTACGCCTGGCTTATTTTGCTGGAACTGTGCTGAGTACAGTTGACTTTCCCCATGCCTGAGGAAGAGAGCTTGAGGAAACCCACCTGTCCTCCTGGCAGATCTCTTCCAGGACAGGAGAAACATGGTGTGTACGAGTCTCTGGCCTCAGAGCAGATGCACCTGGGGGATTTGCCCCAAGGCTGGGGGTGCTGGAATTGTGCAGCTGCCTGACAAAACTGGTGGGCTTTGAGGTGCATTTCACTGGGAGGCTGCAGCAGGGTCTGGGGAGCTTCTGGCTTCCTGGAAATGGCTCTCTTTAAAAAAAAAAAAAAATAAAAGGAAAAAAGTTTCTGTTCAATTTGGATCAAAACCAAATTTTATATATATAATATATATATATATATTGAAAACTCTACATTCTCAAGGCACTGGAAACACTGCTTTTCAGCCAGCTCTACTTGATAGTTTTATAGGGCTTTGCCATAATAAAAGTGAAGTGAGACGAAACAGAAAAGCCCTGCTTAGTAACAACGAGGGGTGGGGGAGTGGGAAGGGAGAACTTAACCAGAGGCAGGCTCGCTGGGTGATGGCTCTGCCTGCACAGGACAAAATACTGATACATGTGCCGGAAGTGTGATGGAAATCCCGTGAGTACAAAGCTTTGCATCTCGGTATCCCCATGATCCAGAACAAACCCAAATGCCTCTTTGGAAAGAGGGGGTGCTCTGTCCAGAACGCTCACTGGTCTCTTTGGCAGGAGAACACCGGGTTATTTCTCAGGCACATCTGAACAGATGCTTTTGGCCTCTTACGGTTGTCGTGCCACATATGGAGCTTTGCTTTGTCACCAGACCCTGCCAAAGATCAGTCCTCCTTTTGACAACAAAGAACTGTTTTTATTTACTACAAAAGCTGGTCTGGTCTTGCTTCTCACTTTCATAAATTGTTAATCTCGTGTCAGTAGTAGTGGAGCTCCTCTCACATGTTAATAAGTTTATTTTCAGCAAACTGTTAAGTCCAGGTTTTGAGGGGGCGATAGTGGGGGGTAGTAAGGCAGAAGGCACTTAATAGTTCTGTATCTTCATTAACATCAATCAGCCAGTTGACCATCTCCCGCTTAGATAATGTCCTATCCACCCCTTGCACTGGGAGTAGCTATGTCCTCTCCTGTTTCTGTATGTGGGACTGAGTGATAGATTTTTAGAGGTTAGAGCCCGGATCTGTCCTGATGTGCTTTTGCCTTCTTAACTTCCTAACTCAGTTCCTTCCTCCGTGGAGGCACCTGTCTGAACCACACAATTATAGAAAAAGTGGTTGGAGGGCACCTCTCCTTTGGGTCAGGCCTATCACCAAAACTAGACCAGATCCACCATGGCTTGAAAACAACCATGTGTGCAGATGCAACATCATCTCTAGATAAACCTTTTCCAGAGCTGCTGTGCCTTGTTAAGTAAGACGGTTTTGTGATCTTCAGGCTTAACTTCCCATGTTGCAATTTGTATTGCACCTTTTATTAACTTTCTTTACCCAGAAGCGTTTGGCTCCATAACCTTTGTCACTGTCCTTTATGTCATTACAGGTAGCTGTTGGGTTCCCCTTTAGCCTCCTCACCCAACTGTACCAGCCCAGCTCCTTTACCCCATCTTTTTCCCAGCTGGCAATGAACTGCTGAATCATCGATTGCCACGCTTTGAGTCCAGCTGTCCAGCTCATTTTCAACCCATACAATGATCTAGTTGTCCAGTCCATGCTTCCTCAGCTCACAAAAGAGACTACCGTGCGAAATACAGGGTGTTTCAAAAAGATGGACCCAATTTCAAATTGAAATTACTTGCTCTCACCTTATCTCTATAACCAGTCACATATGGCAATCAGATTGATCAACTGGGATCTACCCTAGGTACATCTGTGATGACCATTCCCTATTTATATTCTAGTTCTTCCCATGTGTGGAAATGTCTCCAGAAGATATGCTCCATTGTCCTTCCAGATATGGAGAGACACCAGCTGTCCGAGATCCTTTACTCTTCTTATAGAGGAATGTAACATCAGCCTTTTCCTGGCCATTAAGGACTTCCCCCAGTCACTGTAATCTTTTGCAGGTAAAAAACAGTGGTCTCACAGTCACATCATCCAGCTCCTCTAGTACCCTGAGGTGAAAACCATCCATCTCCATAGATTTGAATATTCCCACCTACCCTGTGTTGTCTCTGACTTGTTGTCCATGCTTTTCTTCCCGAAGCAATTCTGGTTTGTGCAGAGGCCTAGGAGGAAGATTTACTGGTAAAGACAGAGGGAAAAAAAGATGTTTAGTACTTTAGCCTTTTTCAAACTGAAAGCTGTTTTTTATCTTCCCCACAAATGAAAATTTTTTCTGTGACTTTATCCCGTTTGAATAGGGAATAATGGGACTGCAGGGTAACATGTTGTAATCATTCAGAGCTGAGTAGGAGACAGGGATTTGCTTTGCTCAATATCCGAGTTCCGGCAGATCAGTCTCGTATAATGTGAACCTTTGCACAACATAAGAGCCTGTGTAAGGCCCTTTCAGAGATACAACCCCCATCTGTGTATGTGTGTTACATTCACCAAGAATGTTGTAAAATTGTTTCCTCTAAGACTAAAGTCCAAGGAAGGGTGAATTCTCTATGCAACTTTGATATGCTTGAATCTCCTCTTATTTTTGTGAATATTTTGGGTAGTAAATCCCTTGTCTCCAGCTATGTGAACAGTTTACTAAACATCTGTCAGTAGCACCTGTGCCCATCTTGCTAATGTGGAATGCCAGCATGCCTCCAAACCCTAAAAAATGATGAAGGATCAGTATCTCAGCACTAAAAATGCAATGTAGTTTAACTACAAAAGTTATGAAGTCTCTGTATTTCGTTCATGTAAGCTTTATTTGCAAAGCAACCTCTAGACATAGGAAGAAACCTGTTTCCAGAAGGAAAACATTAGCAATGGGTGCAGTGAAGGGTGTGAGACAGGGCTGTGACTGAATCGGGCTTTGGAGGTCAGATGATTATCAGAACCAACTGAGCTTGGAAAACCAAGCGAGAGAACTTGAGCAAATAGGTCTGTGGCATTTAGGCACTACATTAAATAGAATTTGTGGTACTTGCTGCTTCAAGCTATGCCAAGAATAGCATGAGTAGCCTTTCTTGTTGAAAACGGGCACATCTGGTCCCAGTCCTAGTTGGAACCAGTGGGGAATGAAAAAATATTCTGTATTACTAGTATTTGTTTTGAAACCTTTACTGGAGGATTCAACCCAGGCTGGACATTCATAGTGTTACGTGATCCTTCTTTCGCAAGCTCCACACTCAGCGACAGACCAGCTCATGTGTCAGTAAGCACCGATCATCAGGCAAAAATGGGCTCTGCTCCTGTGTAGTTCTGTCCCTGAGTCACCAAGCTCTCTTCATCACCGTCTTTCTAAAGTAACACAACCTTGCACAGAGGAAGAGTTAATTTAGCCAACCTAGAGAAGGGGAAATTGAGGAACAATGAATTTATTTGGTGGGGCAGGCTGATGATAGCAATGACAGGGGAGCTCAAGTCTGTACTGGCCCTTTTGGGGTCCTTATTCCCAGGCCAGTTTCCCTGTTACTGGCTCATACTGCTCACCACACTGGGAGGGAAGGCAGAAACAAGAGAAGTGGGTGGATATAATTCAGAATTTCAAAGATATTGCTGCTGGGTTTGCAGATGGTGGCAGCAGATGACAGAAATGAGCTCATTTTCCCTCTGAACATTTCTTTCATCCCTAATAAAAAAATCTTAAAGAACTTGTACAAGAAATGTGGAGTTTTCTTTCTCCTTATTAACCAGAAGGAAACCAAAGAGAGATGTCAGGACAAGGAGAGATGACTTTTCTCATCGCTGGCTGCAGCTATTTTCCTGTTGGTAGGATGCAACAATGGGTATTTCCTCCCTTGCATGATTCATGCTCTTCAGCAACACCTCTTCCTCCTATGTTCCCAGTTTTCCACTGTGTGTTTCTGGTGGGATGATTCGTGCTGATCTTGGCTCAGCAGGCTTTACAGGTCTCCTGGTTACTGCCTAATAAGTGGGGTGAAGTTATTAAAAGAAAAAACAAAGCAAAATGAAACCAATTGTGACATTTCTTAAAATAATAGGAACTGCCCATTCAGCTGTTCACACACTGCAAAGTAGAACCCAAACCCCTCTCAAGCTGAAATCCTTCTCAATGCTAGGATCCCACTGAGGATTTAGGACTGGATTCTCATTTATACTGAGGTCTCTTGAGCCAGCAAGCACAGGATGTAAATTATTTTTACTCTCACTTTCACATGAGAATTAGACCTTTAGAGTCAACTTGAGTTACCTTGTGCTGGCTGCCTCAGTCACAAATGACCACCTGTTGTTTCTTGCTTAAGCTTAACTGTATTTAGGTTTGGGGTTTTTTTGGCAGAAATGCTTCTTTTGCTATGTGTTTTCATAGCCCTGGCCACTAGATGCTACTGCAGCACAAATGCAGAGGTGGTTAAATGGACTCAGCCAGATCATGGCCCTGGGAGCTCAGCATGGAAGGGTCTTTCTGCAGCCTGCTTCTTCTTGCCAGTGTGACACCCATGCCCGAGCTGCTGTGGAGCTGGCACGGTGAGCCTCAGATTCAGGGACAGGTCCAGGACTGATACAGAAGTATAGGACACTGTAATGGGCTTAAAACAACCTCTTCCAGGAACCAACCATAGGAGAAGGGTATGGAGGATGTGTGTGCACCTCCAGGTGAAATACGGGAGATGACTACACAGGAGAAAGGTGCTTTTAGTCAACAGCCGTTGATGGAAGACCTGTTACTGATGGCAAGATGTGAAGTACTGCTGCATTCTTCTTGGATGGTTCATCTATAGAGCTGGGTCATATTGTTCAAGACTAGAAAGGATGCTTGGATCTTCTAAGCTGGCATCCTCAGTCCAGTAGATATTAGATTTCACTGGTTGACCTGGTATGGAGACCAGCTGGTTTTGTGTTAGTGAAAGGATCATCTCCAGAAAAGTATCTTCTCAACCTCCAGACACCAGGAGAGGAACACCAGTGATTTTGTATGGTTATTCACACTCCATGTCTAACACAGCTTGTGCCTTTCCCCTCGTTCAAATTCACCTGCTCAGAATACGAAAGAGGTTCTCTTACAATGCATACAACCAGGAATCAGACAGGGAACAAAAATATAAAAATATATGTGATAGATCTGCTCTGTACTTTTCCATTGCAGGGTTTCTTTCTGGTTTATATTTTGGGCTTTTTTTTTTTTTTAATTTTTTTTTTTTACCCGGGAAGAAAAGGAATTCTAAGTAAAATGGAATTTTTAATTAAAGCAACAAAACAAAACTTGTCCTTATTGAAAACCTCAAAATTGAAAAATCTGGTTTTAGGAAAATCTTGTTTCTTAGACTGGCTTCATTTGATATCTTATATCCTCAGCATGATGCTGTCTTTCATAAGACTTAATTTGTATAATAGAAACCAGCAATAAAGGCAGTGAATGTTCCCTTTGCCCTGTTACTGGCTTCAGTTTATCTGGGCTGGCTTCAGCACCTCTGAGGAGCCAGCAGAGCGACAGTTTGCACAACTTTGCCGTAGAACAAATATATTAAATGGAGACAGAGACTGCTGATTCTCACGGGTTCTTTGTCCGTCTGAGCAGTTTGCTGCTGTGATACAGCCGGAGGACCCACTGGGCTCACAAGTTCCTACCCCAGCTCAGTCCCCAGCGCTTCTCCGGTTCTCACCATCGCGGTCTGGGGCTCCGTACACTGAAATCTTTGTGTGATTTTTAAAAATTTTTTTTCATGGTGCATGGGCCATCTGCCAACAAGGCCAGGGCAGAGTGCTGTATGTTTGGTAGTTCTGAATAATTCTGCTGCTGTCTTCTGGAAAACAAGTGGGAAGGCTTAGATTTTTGTTGGTGTCCTCTGATGCTCTTATAGCTTTACTCTTAGCTTCTGGGTAAAAATACCAATCTTTATCTACTGAGCTTGTAAATTTTGATTGGTCTTGACATGGTCTACTGTTTTATGCTGCTTTAATTACTCCCCTGCCTCGTATCCAGTTGGAGCAGGAATTCAGAGCTGATTCAGTTTATCATGCATGTAATACAACTTGCAGAAAAGCATTTCACTAGAGAGCTTCGACATTGTTCACTTGTGCTTGGTACTCACTTTGCTGCTAAACTGCTAAACTCCTGAGTACAGGATACAGACCAGAGCAGGCACTTGGGAAAGATCTTAGCATTTGTTATTATTTTTCACCTATGGCCTAAGAAGCTTGGCTGTATCATGTTGAGCCCGTGCAGAACGGGAGCATGGTTGGAACATCTTACACCCTCCTCTAATGTGATGCATTCCAGACAAGGTGAAATCCCCAGTTAGGTGGCCACAGCAGATTTACACAATACCTGTCCTGTCCTGTGGTTGCAGTGGGGTTTGACCTGAAAGCTAAATGCAGAAATCAACTCACATCTTTTCCAAAAATGCTGTGCTGACTGGTGTGTGCTGAACATGGATGATGTGGGGCCATGAGGGGACCTGAGCACAGCTGGCAGTTGGCTGCTCTTCTAGTAAAGTTGTTACTACTTCATTTGACCCATATAAAGACAGGGGAGTATTTTCTTTCCCTTTGTTTTTTTCTCAAGAACTTTCAGAGTTCCCAGGTTGCTGGCTGACCATTGGTGCTGGTAATCACCCAAGGACAGATATAGCTACCTTTTTAGCCATATGTTTGAAGTTGCTGCTCAGTAGCACATGTTCAAATGAGAGTTTGCTAAGGAGAGAACTCTCTGCCCAGCCAATAAATACCTGAGATGCTGATGTGTTTCCTTTTTCATCAAATGCTGAACCTCATACCCATCCCAAACTTTAAAACAGTTCCCAAAACCTGGCATTTCCATGCTGGTGAGGAAGAACTGATAAGAGAGCTCAAAGAAATGAGTCTTTGGAAGCTGTTTTAATAGAGGTTGAGGGAGGAGAGAAGTTTGGCAATGCAAGATAAAGCAGTAATATTACACAACTGTGATGCTCTCTCTCACTGAAACCATGCTAAATGATTTGTAAGTCCAAGAAAAGAAATATGCACCATCAGCATTAATAAGCTTGAGACAGAGAGTTTGGCCAACACCAAGAATTTTAGATCTGCATTTGGATTGAAAGTAATTTGCTCTCAAATATTGCGTGTTTTCCCTGTGCTTGAATTGCACTTCTTTTTGAAGCCACTACAGCAGAGCAGTTAATTCCTGCTGCACCAGTAAAACTCTGCTTGGACGCTTTCCTGCTCACAGCAAAACACCATGTGTGTTGTCCGGTGTCACCTCGCAGCCACACAGGGCGATTCTGTTGTAAATAAGTCTCAGGATATAGTTTGTCAGAGCACCGTGTTGCTTTTGGTGCTTGAATGCTACTTTGGGAGGAAATAGTTTAGAAGAACCATTCAATCACTTCACTTTACGGCTTGGATACTTGAAAAAGAGTGAGACTTAAATACTTTGTCGGACTGTTTTGTAGATTGCAGAAGACTGGCTGGTGATGTGTGTGTCACTGTCTTCTCTGAGACTGGCTATGTGTCATGAACCTCGTAGTGCCAAACCTTACAAGATATTTTTCTTCAACTCGAGTGATGGATCGTGCTTTTAGAAAATGACTGCAGGGCTTAGTGTAGTGACAACATGACATTTTTCATGGTCATAAAGTGGTTACAATAGATCTAAAGTGTTGTGAACCACAAATAGTTAGGAACAAATTTGATCTGCTACTCAAAATTTCATGTAGATTGCTACATCTTTCCTTTAAACAATTGTTATTGTGTTTTTTGCGCAAACATTTGCTTACTAGCTGGGCCTGGAGGTTACAAGGTCAGAGTTTTTGCTGGGCAGGAAAATGGTCCTTATTGCTGATTGACAGGGGACCCATCAAGTGCTCCAGATGGGTTTTGCCTTTGGGAATGTTGATCTTCAACAATTCCTTCTTTAGATGACCATGTTCCTTCCATCTCCTTGTTTTTCCTCTGTCTCAAGCACCCTATTTTGATTCTGCAGTGGTCACACACTTCTTCAGACTCCTGTTGGCCAGATTAGCTCCTCACATGGACTTTTTTCTCATTACGTGATTGCAGCTATGAGACCTTCTGTCATGAAGATGGCCAAGATGATGCCCCATGGGGCTTACATGCACCAAAATTCTTACCTTCTTAATTTGAGAATGACCAAATACTTGGGTTAGGTCATTGGCAGCCTGTGCTACAGACACACAGGGATGCCTGAGGTAGGTTTGTGCAGGCAAATGCTGTGACAGGCACAACCATTATGGGCACCCAACCAGGAGATGCCAAAATTGAGCAGATATATCAACAGAAATTACATTTATTGCTGTGGCAGGCAGGCACTGAACACAGACCTCTTTAAAGGATACTTACTGAGGTAACTGTTTAAAGAGATATTTAGCCACAGGCAATGATGTGCCTTACTGAGACAGTCATCTTATTTCTATAGAGCTTAGCCCAGGAGCAGCACTACACACCTGGAACTCCACCACTGCTTCCAGAGGCACCCAGGAGCACCCCCACATCTGTGAAGCATGTAGTCTTGTGGCCAAATTAATAAACCTTCCTGGAACCTCAAGATCTCAGGAGAGATGCAGGGAGTCACCTGGCTCTGTGAGATGCCAGTGGGGTGCTCTAGAAATAGTAGGTATTATTTGCATTTTTAATTTGTCCAGGTAACCTTAATCCTCATTGTCTCAGATAATGACGGGCTGAATGTCTCCTGAAAGTGTATGAAGGACTATGCTGCAAACCAGCCTGTGCAACACTTGGTACTTGGATTTGACCTTTGATATTTATCAGTATGCGTAACAACACGAACACCTATGCACAGTTCTTGCATCCACCACCTCAAAACAGGACAGGCTTGGCTTTGGTCACAACACTCTCATTTGTTTTCCTTGGTTCTTTCTTTTCTTCTCTGCATTGACACCTCAGTTTTTGTCTGCTAGTTTGTTATATTTCTGGCAATGGATACCTCTCTGGGCCAGTACCTTTTTGCAGCAGGACACATTAAAAGAGCCAAAGCTGGAGAAATACTTGGAAGACATGCAGTAGAACACGCAGGTGGAGCAATGGACAAGGACTAGTCCACAGGAATGGGACCCAGCTTTGGTCCTGAAGGCCAACCAGCTGTCTGCACTCACTGCCGCTGCTGCTGAGTGAGGGGTTCCAGTTTCATGATGGGAAGGCTGATGGCATCTGGGCTGCAGGGGTTGCGCTGGTGATGACTGCAGTCTGCTCTCCTCCATCACTGAACTTCTGAATGCTGATGTGATGGCAAGTATTCCTCTTAATAGTCAACCAGCTGCGCAGGTTGCTTAGGAATTTCTTAGGTTTAGTTTCTTTCCCTTTGTCAGGTCCCTGAAATGTGGAAACATATGGTGTTAAAAAACTCATTAACCATGTCTTCAATGGTCCTTTCTCCCCCTGAGGGCCAAACTGACAGAGCAATGGATCATTCCACAGGCATCGCGATGCAATGGTATGAGAGGGGGCCCAGGTCTGTGCTCTTTTGTCCGATGTTAAGAATGTGCCCAGTTCATTTGCATTCCCTCTCCAACTTTTGAGCTTAATCCTACTGGTGCCCACCGTAGAGAGCTCCAACAAACTACCTCCAGCCTATTTCTGATGATGACCCAATATCCGTTCAAGGAATGAAAAGACTCTAGTTGCTATGGCAATCACCAAACTACCTGGCTTTCTTGCAATGACATCCGATGGGCATGTCCATTCCTTGCTTCATTGCCCAGTGTAGAAATGTCAATTTACCAAAAAGGTTTAAGGATGTTCAGCTTTCAGCATGATTAGGTGCACATTGGCAGTGTTATAATTTATACATCCTCCTACTTCAATGAGGATAGCTCTGAAGAAACTCTCAAGAGTTTCTATATAATTTCACGTGGGCTTATCCACATCATAGATACCGAGGGTGGAAAAGCTGTCTCGTGACCAGCCAGCTTGTGCCTTTTGTGTCTTTAACAGATGAATGAATTTGGTACTTATGGAAGAGAAGGGATTATTTGTTCTACCCCCACGTTTCAGAGGTTTGGATCATGAACTGCATAATTTTGACAATGTCTTGTTCTCCATCCAAAGCTGCTTTCCAAGCATTCTGTATATTTCTACATTACTCATCTGGGAGAAGCAAAGAAACCTGAGTAAGATTTTTACAGGGCAGGACAGAGTGATGAAAAACTAAAATGTGACAACGTTGTATCAGCTCAATTTTAAATTATTCAAAATGCCGTCTCTCCTTAAGAACTCGGAGAACTTGGACAAGCAACCGCCCAGGAGGCCTCTGGATGTTGTTAGCCAAATTTATGGGCATGTCGGTCTCTGAACGCTGAAGTGGCAAGTGATCTATGCAAAGTGGCACAAGCAGAAAACCCATCTAGTTGGACTGCACATGGGGTTTATCTAAAAGCTCCTTGAAATCCATTGACATGTGACCAGTGCATAAGGGCCATAGCACAAAATGCAGTTAAGGCCAAATTCTGTAATCTTCTCAACCATTTGCATTGCACAAACTCATGCACTGAGAGAAGTGAACAAGTTGGAAGGCAGTGTTCATGTGGGAGCAGAAAGAAACCTGAAGGCATTTAGGAGCAAAATGTTCTAATCCTAGCAAAACATGCAGGAAACATCTTCCCTCTGTGTGTTTCATTATTAGAAGAGAGTTTCCCAATCACAGTAACTTTATCTTCTGAGTTGCAAATATTCCAGTTTTTATTCAATGAGAGTTGAATAAAACTCCTCAACTGTGTAGCCTTCGATGGGAAATGTGAATGTCACTGCTCATCCTTTGCAGCTGTTACACCATGTAAACGATATCAATATTGTGAAATTGCTCTCCCCACCTACCCACACCTCGGCACGGGCAGAGTTTGCTCTGCACACACGGAGCCAGCTGGCTTGAATTCCAATAGCCAGCGGTGGGATAACAAGGCAAAGCCTCCAAAATCAAAGATGCTTGGGTATCATGCAGCCATCTGAAATGAGCAATTATCTTTAATTTGTGTGCAAAAGCCCAGGGTGTAGTGAGGGTAGGGTGAAAACCCTTTTATTTGTTGACAGAAGTCATGAGTCTTCATTTTTCCTTTGGTAGGAAAAGCAGCAGTGTTTCTTCTACTTGTGATGAGGACTGAAAATATAAATGTGATGGGGAAATAAATTAATTGTGAGGGTTCTAATTAAAATCACTGGGAGAGGTATTGCATTACAGTGCAAAGAAGTAGATGAATATGACCTTTCTGTGAACTTCTCAACCCTACTAGAAGCATAAATTTCAAGTCTCCTAGTGGAGAAGTGTTCTGGCACTGAACCGGTGTCTACAATCAGGATTTTGTCTGCAGGTATCAATGCACAAAATCTCTGCCTCGTGGAGCTCAGAGTCCCCTGAGGCTTCTTATGTTTTGCCTTCATTTGCTATAGCCCATGTCAGAGGGTTTCGGTGGCCTGGCCTGGCGCTGGCTGCTCCCCTCCCGCCTGCAGCGTTTCCTCTGTATGCAGGGAAAAACTCGCCCAAGAAGGTGGTTGGAGAGGCCACGGTAACTGGAGCAGAACGGAAAACTGCGTGCTGCAGAAACACTTGCCGAAGATATATAACTATATATAACTTTTGTCTGCTACCAATTGTCACAAACAGTTAAGGCGAGCAATTTATGGTTGTATAGCTCACACTTACCCTGTGAGATTTCTGTCTCTGGCTCCTACCTGGGATGTTGCACCAATTCCTCCTGATTTTTAACTCTGGGCAGGGCAAAAGGAGCATTATGAAACAGATATCCTCCCTTTCATTAAGAAAGGGTTTGGGATTTTTTGCTCTCTCATCATTAAGCAAAGGCTTTTACTGAGTGACAGCTGTTTCTGCTCAGAAACGGGACACAGAGTTCGGCGTTGTTTTAATCCTGGGATGTTTATCACAGGACTTTGAAGCGTACACCCTTCATTTGCCCCTTCTCTATCTCTCCAAAGCTTTGGGGTTGAGAAGGAGCAGGAAGAGGAAGGGTTTTCAAAGGGATGTTTCGCTGTTAGAAGTGCAGCCTTGCTCTCATATGTGATTTTGGTTGGCAGCTTTATGGCTAGAACCTCTGTTTTAAAACTGGTGCGCACTGGTGATATCATGAACATGCCACATGGTGTCTGATGTCCTTTAGCGACAGCAGATTTATAGCATTTTCCCTCGTAAAAAAATCCTCTCCCTTGCCAAAAGAGGTCCAGCTGGAGTTATGAAATCAGTAAACAGAGACCCTGCTACAGTGTGCTTGGCCTTTTAACTTCCCTTCATCCACAGCATGCAGTGCACATCATAACTGGAAATTACACAGCACCCGTGTGGTAGCATGGAAAGACTCCTCTATTCCTGTAGAGACGTGGGATCTGGTAGTACTTGTGGCCCTTGTGCACTGCTTTGCAATTTATAGGAAGTCACAGATTCATTAAAGTCTATACATAAGTTGTAGTTAAAAGCCTATGGGCCAAAAAACTGTGAGATATTGCACCCCTGAAATTAAGTGCCTCCAAATAGACATAATCCAGTCCTGAGTGCTTGGGAAGTGGTTAGTGGAGCTTGGATGTCACCATGAACAAATCTTAGTTAATAATTCCTTCAATTGGAAATGTGTTCTGAATCTGCTGTCACTATCTGACCACTAATGGCTTTCGTGTTGCTTCACTGTGAAATTCATAGGCAATTAGGGAAATGGAAACAGATCTGATAGCTAATTGCTGCAAAAATCATCCTCCAAATGGTTCAAAACCAGAATTCCTCAGCTGAAATCCACAAATGTCTCCATGCAAACTAAGGAGGCTCTCCAGTGGCGCCTGTGTGGTGAGGATTTCGAGATGCTGGAGCAGTACAGGAGGGGGTTTGGAAAGAACTGTGCTGGGCCAAGCAGAGGCAGCTTGGCTTTCCCATCATTCCAGAGATCCTCAGCTCTGTCTCCAAAGGCACCACTGGCTCTCCTGACCCTGGGGCATTTGCAGAGTTTGTTGGAGGGCCACCTCAGCCTTTGGGGAGCAATTGTGCCACGAACACAGTGAGGTGGACACATTTGCAAGGGAGTAGAGAACAACTTCAGCTCCAGCTCCCTTTGCCATTTGCAAAGTCAATTGCCTGTACCGGTTTTCTAGCCTAGGTGTCGGCTGGATGAGTTTGAAGCTACCAGCCCTGTGCCAGACCCTCAGCTGAGACAACCAAGTCCAGAGTCTGTGGAAAAGTGGAAAAGCTTGGTTCAACACCCCATTGAAAGACATCTTGAGACTCTTCCTGTCTCCAGTGAACAAGGAAGCCTGAGCTGAAGAGGTCTTTAGAGAGTGTCTTGGGCTTTAAGGTTTGGGTGGTAGATCCAGAGCTATGTGGTGCCCAGCGCCATCCTGACACTCTTATCTGAAGACCTGCAGAGTAGTTGCTTGAGTTTCTTCACCAAAATATCACATATAGGAGTTTAGCCACCCTTGTAAGCAAGGGGGACTTGACTTTGATTCAACACACAGAGAAGCAAATCAGAAATAACTGCTGACACCAGTGCCATTGAACTGAGTTGCATTACCTCTGGACAGGACGGGTGTGTGATCAGAGAGGGGTCTAATGTGGTCTATTTGCTCGCTTGCTTTAGTTTTTGGGAGGACACCTCTGGTTTTAAGGTTGGTATTTGGAAGGCATTTCTGAAAAGATATACATCTATTGATCTTTTGAGATACATATATCTACTGAATTTGTAGCTGACACCCTGGCTTGCAGTTGAGTGAGTGAAATGAAAAATGGAAAGGAAGTTGAAAAAAGAACAGTGAAGAAATATATTTATATGTGAATATGGGATAAAAGTCTAAGGAAACGCAGAGACATCACTGTGTGACGTAGAATCTGGAAAAAAATTCAGGGAAAGAGAGTCAGCATTTTTTGTTATGACTTTACCAATGTGTTGGACTAATGTAACAGGAGAAATGTCCTGGTTGGCTTCCTTTCTGCACAAACGCATCACACCTGGCTCTGCGCTATTTGTGCTGACCCCTGTCAGCCACGTAAAGTGAGAATTTTGGGGACCAGATCTGAGAAAAAGGGGTGAAAAATAGAGCACGCTTGCGTTTCGGCTTCGGTTGCTGCAGCCTGGCACGGAGCTGAGACGGGGAGGGCTGCATCCGCGAGGCCCCTCTGGCGGGAGGACACAGAGAAGGCTGTGTTCGTTTCCGTGCCGCTTAACATTTGTATTTATTTATGCACCGCGTTTAATTCTTTATTTATTCTGCATGCAAGCACAGATTTAATGCTTGGCTCCAGGCAGTCCTGTGTTTATGCACAGGGCTGCAAATGTTCAGACTGACAATAGGTTTTAACCCCGAGTGGAAAGGCCACCTCTACATCTGCCGCCGTAGTGCCCAGTCTACCCATTTGGATGACGAGGAGATGCCACTGTCTTGGCTGATGGGATATTTGCTCCCAGGAACAATACTGAGGCCAGGACCATCTTCTGGTTGGTTTGGTCTCCTGGAGCATGAGGTGCAGAGACTGGGATGCTGTGTTTGCCAGCAGAAGAGAGTCGCTCATGCGGGATGGAGTTAATGGGACATTTGCACATCGCTCTCTTCTGTGTCCTCTGTTTAACGCTCTTGCTATTCTCAGAGACAAAACAGCCCCTGAGGGGCAGATGCCACTGAGTGTAGCAAGGGAATACCCCTGTGGATGCTCTGGCTTCTGCTCTGCGCTGGACAAAAAAGGCAGGAAACCAAATTCCCCTGTCCCGGAGCCACGTCCATGCCCTTGGCCCCATTCGCACACCACACGGAGTGCAGAAGCGACAGGGAGCCAGTGTGTTACCATTGTTCATTGTGAGCAGCTTCAGATGGGAAGCTGTGGATGGGGAGCCAGCAGCCCACTCCAGCTCGGAGAAGCCATCCAGTTCCCACTTTGTTCGTCGGCAAATGGGGGGACAACAAAGGGCGCTGCTGAAATCCAGCAGTGTTGCAAGATCTGCGCGTCACATTAATATTAATAGTTGCACAGCTAGTTGAAAAGGAGAAAAACAGGGTTTTATGAAGAAAAATTGCAGACTTTCAAGTCGCTTCTGTTTCCCAGGGTGGTGCTGCAACTGAAGGTGGGTTCTGGAGGGGTTCACACAGCTGGGCTGCATCTTGCAGAAGCTGGAGAAATACTGGGAAGATGACAAAGGAAAAAGAAACCAAAAAAATCATCAACCGTACAACCTGTCAGTGCATTCAGTGGTGAAAGGAAGGTGGGGCAGGGATGAAATGGGAACAGCCATTAATTAAATAAAAATTGGCAGGGGAAAGCTTGTACCAATTCCATTTTCTAAAACTCAAAGCTTACCTAGACCCTAATTTGCTTTTGTTTAAAAATCCTTTTCTGTGAAAGAAAAGATCTGATGACTGAAAATGATACTCGTGGAATGAATCTTTTGTTTTGGGGAAAGCTGCTTTTTGAGTAACGAAATCTTTCATGTAGAATATTCCAAAAGGCTGGTGGTGTTTGCGTGCAGAGCTGTGACTAATGGAGGTAATACTCAGGTTGGATGTCTCCGCAGGCTTCCCCCGGCTCTGGGGACAGGCTGGTGCCTCCTTTTCTTACAACCTCAGTCCCACGAATGGCTATCACGTTGTGCTGTGATGGCCACCAAACCCAAGCTCTTTAAGATGGTCAGTGGTAGATGACAGCTGAATTCTGTTACATATGCTCATATGGTATCACATCTTTCAGTGTCACGAGCCAGGAACTCCAGATGTGGCTCTGAGCAGCACTTTTTGAGGACACACCACGCACATGGCACTCCCCGTCCCACAACTGAATGTGAGACCTTGAATGCCACATTTCCATCTGCAGTATTGATTGACAGGACATAATGCTACTTGCGGAGGGTGAAGGTATCCACCAAACCACGCAGAAATAGCATGTTGCTTTTATTTCACCACACGCCTGTCCCCTCTTGTCCTTTCAACCCAGATGCTGCTCTTCATGCTGCTGTGAGGTTAATATTCCTGACATGAATCGATAACGTTGGATGTGGAGCTCGTTTCTTGGCGAATCAGCGCAAAGGAAGTAAACAGCGCTTGTTTGTTTTGACTTTCTTCCCTCATTAAGTCTGGTTTATTTTAGTAGATGGTCCTTTGATTTCATTAATTGAAATATGGCTGGGTAGGGAATGAGAATTAATACAAGGGTCTTACGATTGATGTATACAAGAGAGGAGGAATATCCTTTGGATTTCTGTTGCCACTAAGGAAGCTGTAAGAGGCAAAGTAGATATTCACCTCTCGGCTCTGCGGCTGAAGGGAGGAGAGGGTGACAATTTTAGCTCTCTGTGGTGTTTTGCTAGAATTCAGGGTTGAGATTCAAGGTCTTTGACAAAGCTGGGCTAGTTAATGACAAATAAAACAGGGCAAAGGTACAACAAGATAAAGCAAACTAAAGCAAAAATATATGTTACGAAAGCATCCATTATGTTTTAGGATGTCTCCTTTTTTGTTAGCAAAACATTTGGGAATAGGTTTTTTTGTCTATTTATATTCCAGCAAATATTAGTAAGCAGTTGGACTGTCAGCTTGTGGATTCTTTTCAAATTGTTTGCACTGTTTTTTCTCAATGCCTTCATCAAAAGTGCTACGCTGTGCTGTTGCATTGTCAAGACAATTTGCCCAGCTCATACCCCACTTGCTCTGCCGAGACGAGAAACAAGTAGCTGTGACCTTTGCAGCTGGAACAGTAAATGCATTAAAAATTACAGCTTGAGAAGGAGAAACTCTATTTCAAAATCAAGTTTTGGACCTCAAAACCATGGGTGGTGGCCGTTGGAAGGAATGTAAAAGACAAGAGACAATATTTCAGAATTTTGAAAAATGCAACACTTTGGAAGTGTCAAAATCCATTTTCAAAATTTTGCTTAGAAATTATTTTGAGTTTCATTGATTTATTTAGTCTCACAATTCACATATATATTTTTAACAGTTGCTAAATAGCATGATCTTTTGTTGTCTTTTCTGGTTTTCTTTTTGGCTGAAAAACATACCTCATATGATCTATATATGTTCTGCTTTGGGCCAAACAGAGGTTTTCCTTTGACTCAGAATTACTGCTGGGTCACTGGTGATGGACATGGGAGGTTCCACGTGTACATCGGCAAATGTAGTCTCCCTTTCCATTTGATTTGAACTGACTTTTTTCTTCTTTCTTTTTTCTTGTGTTGCTGATGACAAGAAAAACAGCCGATGCCCCCTGGGCTGAGGCCTGTGATACAAAGCAGCAGTTAGAGCCACTCACAGTCACTGGATCACGGAGCAATTGGGCTGGAGGCTGCCGGGCTGCGGGGTCTCTGCACCTGTGAGTACAGCACCAACAAACCAGGAATGTCCCCACGCAATGTGGGGTGAAGACCAAATGCGTCGCTTCTGGCTTGAATGGCAGAAATATTAGATTTTCTCCCCCTATTCTCTGTTTTGCACAATCTGTAGGAAAGTTTTAGTTTTGCTCCAGGAAGGCAATAGTTTCCTGCTCTCCCCAAATGTCCTGCAAAATACTAATTCTGCTTTTTACTGGTTTTCCTGGTGTGCTATTCTGAACAAGGCTGATCTATAGCATCTATATGGGCTTTCCTGAACTTCAGAAGAAACATTGTTGAGTGCTTACGTCCGCCATGCAGCTCACTAGAGTCAGTTCACTGTGTGCTTCCATCACAAGAAAGAGTTTTGATGACCCCCACTAGCTTGGGAGCCATCTGAATTTGCAAATTGGGGTTCTTTTCCCCTGTACAATGAGATTGCTGGTCAAGCAGGCAGGCTTTTGGAGTATTTTTCCAACTGAAAGTTTCCTACTGGGTACCATTAAATGGCAGCTAAAATGTGACGCTGACTGGGTGATGCATAACACCGTGTTTTGTTTGCTACCTCACTGTGATAATCTATGCTTTTCTGGGAAGCTCTGCAGAGCCCTTATGTAACTGAAGGTCTTAAACATGTGTCATAAATTGCCAGAGAATGAGAGGAAACTCAACTTGCCTTATAAAAAGACTAAGGACTGTAATTTATTACTGTAAACAAGAATGAGAAGATAAAAAATTAATTAAAAAAGAAAATGTCAAGCTCTTCTTGTTCAAGATTTGAAAGGACCTGAAGTCAATTGTTTCCTCCTGTGGAAGGTCTGGTTTCGATCAAGCAGGCAGAACGGCTTTTGTTTCTAGCAGTCAAATCAACAGGCCGCTGAGAGTAGCTTTGAACTGCAATTTGTCTTTATGTATTTTGAAAATGTTCTTTCGATGTGTTTACATGTTGGCTGGGGCACTTTTGCCAGAGTCAGCTCTTTCTGGGACGATTAATCAAACGATCAAGTCTCTGATTAATCAAAGTCTCTCCTGACAACACAGTCCTTTCTTTCAATCACCTGCTGAGTCTCTACTAAAACCCAAACAAGCAAATGATTAAACATTTTTTTTTTTTTTTTTTTTAGTAGGCAAGAATGAAAGAACAAAATTTAAAAATAAAAAAAGACGGCGTGTCTTGCAGATTTGGCACTTTCCGAGGTACATACCTCAAAGAGAGAGAGATCTTGGACTACATTTGTGATGCAAACTGGAACCTTTGGCTACCAAATGCAGGATGTGGTGTATCCTGTTCAAAGAGGCACATATTTTGCATGTTTGTGTTGGCTCCTCTCAATCAAAGCACGCTGTGATTCAGCTACACGAAAAATTAACAATCTATGTTATAGCCATGTATTACATTACACCCCATTTTTTGGAAAAATCTTTTCCAGAAAGACATCTTCTAAAGAGAAGGGAAAGTAGGTAACAAAAACCTTGTGAATGTTTTCATAATAATTATTCGACGGCAATCAAATCATGCCACTTTAAAAGATCAGCTGAACTATCTGTAAATATTTTCTCATCTCTACAGTGCGGTACAAACTCCTAATAAAATGCATCTGTCTCCATTTCTGCATAAAATTGGAGGTGGATTTTTATGTCAGTGGCTCTTCAACGTCCCTGCAAATAGGAAAAAAAGAAAAAGAGTTAAAACAGGGGATGCCGTCCTACAGCAGCTTGGGATTTTTTTTTTTTTTTAAAGAGAGAAAACACGATGCATTAGATGTGTTGATTGTAAATAGTCATGTCAAAAATCAAAGACCAAAATCTCCTCCATGATGGTCAATGTCATCTGAGTCTGCTTGTATCCTTATTAATGCTCTGATTAGTCTTCTTTTTGGCTTCTAGGATTTTAGGCTCTTTGTTAATAATCATTCTTCGTATCTTTCCTTCAGAGGTACTTTATAAACCAATGGCTGGGGTGCTATAGAGGCGATACCTAAATACAATTCACTTTGTTTTCAGAACTATTAATAAATAACTCAACCATGTTCAAGATCCAAGGAGAACGCGATGCCTGGGCTCTCACCACAACCACAGACTGCTCCTCTGACCCAGGGAATCGTTTTGTTTTCTTCAAACCAACCCCACCTGCTTCTGCAGACTGGGTTTAACGGGCTGTCGATACATGTAAAACCCCTCGGGGTGAACGGACAGAGTAGGAACGCAGCAGTCTTTGCGTCCTCTGTTTCAACATTGTTGGTAAACCTCCAGATTTCCTCCAAGTTATTCCATGTTCTTGACATATGAATGGTTTTGTCAGTCCACTGATTTGTTCCCCTGCCACACCTCTTGCTAAATCACTAATTACTCGTGTTACATGGTGATGAGCCAGATATGTTTGTTTTTTCCCTTCCCCAGGGTAGCTGTTAAAATCCACAGTTGGCTTTATTCACTGAAGTGGCCTTAGGAAAAGACCTTGCCCAACACATCTAATGACATCTTCTTAGTATTTAATTTTCAGCAAGGATTTCCAAAGAAACCCCATTTTGTTTCAGGCAGAACTCTTTATTTCAGATAATGCAGTTTGCAGGCTTCTTAAAAACAAAAACAAAACCAAACCCCATCACATTTCTTTCTTCGTGGCCTTTAGAACAAAGTCAATGTTCATACTTCTAGTTGCAAAACTCCTCCTCAAAAACAAACCCCAGAAAACATGTTTTTCTCCCTGCTTCAATTTATCTTGCTCTGTTTTCAATAACCTGTCCCTGGCATCTTGGGTATTTATCACCCCAGAGAGGATAGGACATGAAAAAAACAACACAACAGCAAAAAAAAAGAAGCCAAAATACAAATCTTGAGAGAAATTATATTCTGGGTAGTGAAGTGGCATAAAGGATTCTCTTAGTTGTTTTGGTGAAAGAAAAAATTGCATGTTGAGTCATGGATGACAGAAGAGTACAATACCTTATGTCTTCAAAATAGCACATCTCTTCTGAACTTGATCGTGGAGAAGACTTCTGAGGGCTGACAGATTCATTAAATCAGCTAAAACTGTCTTCTGCAGAGATATTTCTGGCTGTACACATAAACCCTGATTTTAGCAGGAGATGAGATCTCAGCTACCTACACTGAACTCAGAGAGAAAAGATCCGGGGAAGCAGAGACATATAAACTAACGTCACTAACAATCTGCCATGATTTGAAAATACTGAGTGGCATCTTCTCATTCTGTACAGTTCAAATATTTAAACAAATGAGAAAAATTCGTCTTATTCTTGCACAGAGCTTATCCACTTTATTACTCGGTATCTCCAAATATGCTGAGATGCCAGGTAATTTCCAGTTTTTATCAAATTTTAACTTCGGAGTATGACTTATGTTTAAAAGTGTGTGGAGCTTTTGAAGCAGAATTTCCCTGGATTTAATATATCCCTTTCAGAGCTTTGCCTTGAGATGGAAATTCATTCTGAGCCAGTAATATTATATGTTATTTCTAAAACTCTAAAGTTTATAAAGCACATAATGAAATTTAAGTCTTCAGCCCAGGTGGAATAATGAATTAGCGTTGAGATCTCTGTGAGCAGCAGGGCTGGTTGCCTTTTTCATGCCTTTGTGTCATTCTGGATAGACCTTGGACTGTGGCATAAAACAAAGAGATATGACGGTCACTGAGGCAGTCACCCAGTCCTGGGAAAGCAGTGAAGATGCTCACAATGGAAGTGGAGGAAAAACTGACCATGACCTGGAGAAGCTTTCTCAGAAGCCTCATGGGTCAGGTCTATCTGTAAATGAATAAAGGAGCTCCTTCTGATGTGGTTATTATCTGAATAATAGCAGTGGTACAACATTAATCACAGCAATAAGTGAAAAGAAGAAAATACAAGAGTACATCAGAGATTGTTATAAACCATTATGGTCACCATTCTTTGTTCAGGAAATTTACCATCTCAGATCCTCAGGCCAGTTCCATACTCATCCTAATTTATCTAATTCCAAAGTAACAAATAGTTTAAATAAAACTCAACATGCTAGAGCTGCACTGCTCACGTTGTTTTCCTGGATGCAGGACAACACGAGGTTTCCTGTAGTTTCTTTTGCAACGTATTTATTCTGCAGGACATTTTTCTCTCCAGCTCTGAGCTTCATAAGACTGTCGAACACAAGAATCTAAATCAAACAAACTCTATCCGGGGTGATCAGGACAATGAGAGAAAAAGAAGTCACAGTGGGAGGAATTAGGCTGTGTAAACTTGCTTGTTGTACCCATATTGTACCAAAGAAGCAGCACTGAGGAACATCATCTGAATGTCCAGGAATTAAGACAGATGCATACCCACAGTTCGGGCCATGCCTGAACACACTGACTTTTCTGGTTATTAAAGCAGATGAGGGAGTCACCAGAGCACAGGCGTTGCTGGCTGGGCAGCCGTCAGTAGCCCCATCACACCTCTCCATGTGTTTGCTCAGCGCTGCTCCTTTGGATTTCAGGTGGGTCTTGCTTGCCAGAAGGGAAACTCTGTTTATGTAGCATGTTATGGAGGTGACACGCTCTTTGCCCCTGTTAGGAAAAGTTTGCTTTCCCCCTGAATCTAAACCAAAAGTCACACAGGTTGAAAAAATACAAATGCTCTTTTTATATGGGAAAACACATAGCAGGAGTCAGTCACTTACCCTGGCCAGTTGCAGGTAAAAAAGCGGGGTCCAAATTGCTGCGGTGGGGAAGCAAAGCGAGAATTTCAGCTGAACTGTGACTAATGGACACTGTGCCACAAGGCATCGCAGCTGCCGAGCCCTGGGGTATATTTTGATCACGGAGATGAAGTTAAAGAAGCAAGGATTCAGGTGCAACTGCTCAGAAGCAGGAGGCTTTTCGACAGTCAGTGCTTCATGACGTATCAATCTAACAGTCGTACATTTGGCCTTAGTGCTTATTGGTACAAGCAAAGTGTATTTCATACCTATTAACCACTTTTCCTTCCAGGAACTGACTTGTCCTGGAAGCTCTGCCAAGTGGTTTCCATGAAGCCCATCACCAATGTGCAGCTCACACTGCCCACTAAGCCACAGCTGAGCCCAGGCTGCTTTATATTCAGTTTTCACACTTGACAGAGCAAACGCCAGGATTTTGTGAGCCCAGAGCAAAAAAAAAAGAAAAAAATTAAAACAATGGAACTGTTCAGAGCTGTTTCCTTTGGAGATGTTGGACGCTGATTAGCTCTCGCCGCACAGCAGGTAGCCACCTCGCAAAGTGCTTGGTGAGAGCTGCCTCGGAGCGCCGGAGTGCACATGCAATGCGAAGGGATTTTGAGTTCCATCTGTCACACACAACTTTTTGCAAGGCTTCCAAAAATCACATAACCCCATTGCCCAGTCCCAGCTCAGAGAGCAAAGTCCTTTTGTTTATTGTCTTTGGGCCTGGTGTGCCTGCAGCTGTGCTGGTGGCAGCAGCGACCCCTCCAATGGCCCCCCTTGGTGGGGTGAGTGGTGACTGGGATCTTCCCACGTCCAACCTTCATTTCTTGGTGTGACGGTGGCAGAAGGTCATAGGCGTCTCTTCCCTTTGTCTGATGCGTCCTCTTGGAGCCTGGTGGTGGCCATCCCCGCATTGAATGTCCCCACGGGTGTAGGGCCAGCTGGGCTTTTCCCACACTGGAATCACCAGAGGCCCCACTTGCGCTTCATGACTGGACTGTCAACAGTGATGGCATTTCTCATGGTTCTGGGCAGCAGAGGAGATCCCATACCAATTGTGAGAGATTTCTTTTGATGTCTTGGACTGGTACCATCTTTTTTTTTTTTTTTTTTTTTCCTTTCCCTGCTGCACATCTGCTGCTCCTCATCTGCATTACAGCAACAGGAGTGCTCTTGGGTGGCAGGAGAGGGATGTGGAAAAGTGTGCATGACACTCGTGGGCCTCCAGTCAGCCTCTTACTGAAGTAACTGGACAAATTAAACATACGTTGCATGAAATAGTAGTGTAAATCCATTTGGGGTCACATCTTTCCTCCAGTCAGAAAAGACAGGTTGAAGCTGAGCTATCTCTGAGGTCCATATGTCCTATTAAGTGTGTGAAAACAGACAAGGGGAAAAGGTTTGCCCTCCTAACAGTGCTGCCAGCTCCTGTTTGCTGCCTCTCCAGCACACGTACCCACGGTGAGCAGCTGGCACGCAGCAGTGGCACATGGACAGGGGAATGTCTCTGGCACAGGGGGCTTTTTCATCTTATGTTTTCCTTGCTGGCCATGCCAGGAGACATATTTGTGTTTATTGCAGGGGCTGGGAGTTGCCTCCATGTGCTAATCATTGACTGTTACTCCTCCACAAGGGAGCCAGTGTGTGAACCACCCTTCACCCCGCCTGGGAGTCACCGTCCCATTGCCGGCCCTTCCCTGCAGCTGCAAATGAGCTGTTTGGGTTGGAGCAGAGGTGGTGGAGATGGTGCCACCTGTGTCATGCTCTGCCAGCCAGAGCAGCTCCTGGGCTGCTGCCATTCCCTCTTAGGAGGTCATTCACGGGAGGGGAAGCCAAAACTCATTTGCACTTGTACAAGACTCCCCAGGCTGACAAATACCTTTGCATGTTGGATGGTTGCTCCAACACCCTACCCCAGAGTTGAGGGACTTGCAGTTCGCCGGGGAGGCCTGTCCAGCCCTGAACATGGTCCGCAAACTTTTAAGTTTGGAAGAAAAAAGCATTTAACATCCTCCTAAAGCCTGATTTTTACAATGAGAATGTTAAAATACTGGCCCAGGTTGCCCAGAGAGGTGGTAGAT
The DNA here is from genome assembly GCF_037038585.1 of Patagioenas fasciata. NCBI lineage: Eukaryota > Metazoa > Chordata > Aves > Columbiformes > Columbidae > Patagioenas > Patagioenas fasciata. The sequence goes on along the minus strand of NC_092525.1, from coordinate 21,078,490 downwards.
GCCCCATCCCTGAAGACATTCCAGGCCAGGCTGGACAGGGCTTTGAGCAACCTGAGCTGGGTGAAGATGTCCCTGCTCATGGCAGGGGTGGCACTGGATGAGCTTTGAAGGTCCCTTCCAACCCAAACCGTTCTGTGATGCTATGTTTTCCAGGGCTTCAGATCTTCAGTCCCATGAGAGGGTCATCAGAGAGGCCAACCCCTCCCCAGATGAACATTTGTTTTCTGCAGAGCATTTCTCTGGCAGCAGCAAGCATGCCAGCCTCTGTGATAGCAGGTTGATCTTATACAACATGCAGAGTCTGCAGAAGTGATGAAATCCAGAATAAAAACTGGGATTTTTCACTTCTGATGGCTATCTCATTAAAAAAAAAAAAACCACAAACAAACAAACAAATGAAAAAACACCAAAGGAAAAAAACCCGACTTCTGGCTTGTGTCTGTCCTCTCTGTTCCTAAACAAGAAGCATTTATTATACATTTTTAATTAAGATTTAGGCTGATATAGCAAAATTACTGCCTCTCCCTGCACTGCCTTTGTTGCAAAGACAGCTGAATACAATTACTAAAAGAAAACTTTTGCCTTGATGATATACTATTCATTTTTAACTGCTGTCTTTCCTAATGCCCAATAAAATAATAAAATATAAATCACAGCAGCCTAAGGGCTCAGGGTGCCATTCTCCAACAGGTGGCCTTGGAGAAGGAAGAGATTTGAGAAGATTCCCACAGTGTGGCTAAAATTGTCACGTTTTAACTTCATCAAATTTATGTGAAAAAGAAAGTCATGGAGTCTTTGCACCTGAAGCCATAAACTGGCCCTTGCTCCCTTGAAGCGCAGCCAAGACTTGTTGGAAATTTGGGCCACCTCAGGGACCGTCGTTTGAACTCAGTAATAAAAGCCGAGTAGAGGCAAATTCACCACGTGTCGAGAGAAGATGTTAAAGGTTCCAGTTGCTTTTTTTCACATGTACAGTGTGTTTTTTTCTTCTGGTCGTAAGAGCTGTATTGGTATGACCCCAACCCTTGCCAGGAGATCCACAGCAATGTGTTTGTGTTTGAAAAAATAGCAAAAATAGGCATTTTCCAGGAGAATCTTCCAATTTGCTTGACCTTTTTCTGGGTTCCTTTGGGAGGAAGAGTTGAGTTTTATAGGAAATTTAAATGTGACAGTTTCTTTAAAAAATACTCAAGTGCTTTTTATTTGTAAATAATAATGTTCCCAAAATATTGAAAAGAAATACGTATCTTTCTTCGTTGTGTCCTTTTCATAGGTTCTAGATTTCTAGGTCAACACCAGTCATTTTCATTAGTGCTCTGTGACCCAGTTTGTGACTAACATGCTAAAAATTAAACATACACTAAAGTACTTCACTAAATCAGGGATAGGAGCTCCTTAATGGCATGTGCATACATACTCACCAGCTGTAAGACTCTTTTGCATTTATTTATGTCCCTTTTTCCTGCAGTGCAGAAAATGGTGCCAAGATGCGTGTTGCACTGGTCTACCACACACTGAGATTTCCCCTACTCCCAGCCCCCTTACAGAAAGCACTTTTGCTTTCATTTATTACTTCAATACAACTTTCCTTTTCCTCCCACGTTTCATAACATTGAGCAACTTCCCCCTGGCTGGGTTGGCCGGGGCCATTCAGCATCACAGCGGAGGAATCCCAGGCACGTTCCACCAGCGCACCAATAGGTCTCATTTGAAATGAGTGAGTGGCATAGAGAAAGGAGGAAAATAAATACCTTACAGTCCCCTGGTGAGGAAAACACTTGGGTTGCCAGTGCTCCAGGCTCAGTTCCCAGCTCTCCAGGGATGTGCTTTTCACATCCCAGCTGCCTCCCCACCCCAGGATGCTCCAGACTGGGGTGAGCACAAACTCCCTTTCTGCGCACAGGCAAAAAATTCCTCTTTACAAAAGAAACGGGAGCAAACCCACCATGTTCCTCCAAAGAGTTTCCATCTCAATGCATTCATATTTTTCCACCTCCAGAAACATGTTGTAAGAGGTTTCCAGCCCATTCCCTTCTGTGGCCTTTAAAAACATGTCAGTCATTGTAGTTGGTTCAGTAGCTGCTCCCATCGGAATGGGTTCAACTCTGTTGATTCCAATGGCACCTAATTTGTATGAATGAGTGTTTTCATCTGTACAGATACATGTAATGGTTTGGAAGGCATTTATGTGCCTGATATAATTAAATCCAGTGGTCTTGTATTCCTTCAGATTTGGATACTGGAGATATTATGAGAGTACCAGCTCTTTCTTTATGGAAAAGTCGTACAGAATTTAATAAGAAAACAATAACCATTCTTAGGCTTTAGAGCTTTTTGAATAGGATTTAAAAGCGAATTACATCATAACAATTCTATAGAATGTCTTAAAAAGTCTTTGTGAGAGGGGATCATTCTCTATCAAATTTTAAAGATTACACAGCCATTTCCACAGATTATTTCATTTCTCTCCAACCCTACTGGTTGCATTCCTATTAATTTCTGTGGGGCTTTCTCATATGGCACGTATTATTTTGGCCATAAAAATGCTCCCTGAGGCAAAACGGGCCATGAAAGACGTATGGACAGCCTCAGTTCAGCCCAATGAAATCACATCAGCTTTCTTCAAGGCTGAGTCAGGTTTGCAAAACTCTTTTGCGCCCTTGTTCCTTACACATACTCACGAGCTCCTTGCACAGGGCTGCGCAGCGGTGGAAGGGTAGTTCCCTGCCCCATGGAGGACACTTCTTCAGCTGCACATCTGAGATGTTTGAGGTCCTGCGTGTGGTCTAGCAAGCTCACTAGACCCCATCACACTTAGTGGGATATTGAAGAGATTAAGGGTGTGATCAGCTGAAGTGTTTTCAATTCTTATCAGCTTTTTCTTCCAAGTTGCTTCTCTGTACCTTCCCCCTGCCCTGTCCCTCCCCGTGAGCTGTAGTCAGTTGTGTTTGTGGCATTGTGAGCCCTGACATGCTCCCTTCTCTTGCCAGTGCAGCCGCCAGGGTCAGCGTTATTACCATTTCATCTCCTCGGGGCTTCACCCGTGTTCCTGTCCATGTGCTCACCCATGTTCAGTGACCCTCAGTGGCAGCTCTCCATCTGGCTCCAGTGCCCCATAGAAGCGCATGAGGTTCAATCACATCACTTGACCGTTAGCCTTGGCCAGGAGCAGTCTGACCTATTTGCTCATCAGAAGCTGATCTCCAAAGAGCTGTAATCAGCAGCTGCAGCCAAAGGGACTAAATCTTACGGGCTCATATATCTTCCTTGGCCTTTGAGATACTGAGAGTGCACTTTTCTTGCTAGCTGCTAGTGTACTGTGGCGGGTGGGTGGGATGCCTTTCTATTTTCACCTTACCATTGACCTTATGATTTATTTTGTTTAACCTAAGCCTACTGAATTCCAGCCCTTCTTGTGCAGCTCAGTGCAACCTGCAATATAACCTTACACCTAATTAGGTAAGCACACCGTAAGGCTTCTCTTACGTTCATTTCACAGTGATTTATTTTTCTTCTTGTGCCCTTCTGAAAGCGGACACCAGTGGATGGTGGAGTCAGACTTCACCTTTTCTTGCATGAGCTTAAGTAAGCAAATGTCTTTGAGGGAACTTCAAAGCAGGGGATAGAGAGAGGGGCAGCTTTTTGGCCCTGGAACTAACAGCTTGACATGTCAAGATCAAACCCCAGCACAATGCTGAATGTGTGGGCCACTTGGATATGCCAGTGTGTAATATTAGCCCAGAAGAAAGCATGGTTCTGTATGGCATGGTACAGCTGCACTGCTGCCAGTCGACCGATTTTGATTTCCAGAGCTGGAAATCCAGACTTTTTTTGTCATTTGAGATTTTAAAGCTATCTGATGCAGAGAGTAGCATCTCTCAGCCTGATTACATTGCACACAGAGTGGCCAGGCCCTTGGCTTTGGTGAAGCTTTGCCATTTTCTTCCAGAAGAGCATCTGGTCCTCTCTGTGGACCTTTCGAAGCCTGACTAGAAATCACTTAACAGTGGGAACTTACTTCTATAACAGCACAAATAATTTACGGCCCATTATTATTCTGCTGCATTTCTTCAACATATAAAATTATTTTATATTGCATATTTTCCCATGCCCTTTTCCCGGTTACACTGTCTGCCTCAGCTCGTTGCTAATGACATTTGTTGACAAGCTCAGCGCATTTTGATAAGTCTTCTGCCAAAGTGTCTGTAATAAAAATAAGAAGAATGACAAGTGGAACAGCACAAAAAGGATTCCAACAGCAACAACTGAAGGTTATAGCAGCATAGAGCAGGGGGAAAACATAACAACAACAGAACACAGAGAGCCCAGATTGCCTTTGTTAAGAACATTTAATGCTTAATTTTGTTTTATAGCCCTGGCGCTCAGGCAATCCGTGCAACTTAAGATTCCTATCTTCCACAGTTGTATGAATCTGCCTTCAATTCCTGTTGGACAGGGGCAATGCCCTATATTTTACACCTTCAGTCTTTCTCCTCATCTGCTTTTGGTTTTCTAGGAGCCAGAGTGAAGACACGTTACCTGTCTGTGGAAATGTGACTTCTCAGCTCTGTGCCTCCCCCTCCTCCCAATGGAAGAAACTTGGGCCCGAGTGCAACTTTTTCTCTATTTGGGCCTCATTGAACTATGATATTGCAATTATTAATTGATGACATTTTAAGATAACTGGGCAATCAGGATGGTTGGCTGCAGTGTGTTGCACCAGGGAAGGTTCACATTGGACGTGAGCAAACATTTCTTCATGGAAAAGGTTGTGAAGCCCTGGAACAGGCTGTGCAGGGCAGTGCTGGAGTCACCATCCCTGGAGGGGTTTAAGAAACATGTAGATGAGGCTCTTAGGGACATGGTTTAGTGACAGTGTTGGGCTATGGTGAGACTCGATAATCTTAAAGGTCTCTTCCAACCAAAATGATTCTATGATTCTATGTGTCAAGGGTGAACAGATGTACAACTGAATTGGTAATGGATGCCCCAATGAATGATTTCAGTGCATCCAGTAAATGCATCTCCTCATGGTGGGGTTTAGTGCCTTCATCTGGGATTGAGTACAGGGGAAATGAGTGACAATACCATTTAATACACACAAAATAGCTTGTCTGAAATTCTGGAGCTTTCCACAGAATTTAATAAATCTTTTCAGCTGTTTTACAGGATGCCTTGACAACCTTTTCAAAGACACAGAAAAGCCAAAGTATCTAAATAGCTTTAAAGTCCTTGGCCCAAGATCCGGTCCGAGCACAGCTGTGTCTAACCCCACCGTGAGAACCAGAAAGTGTCTGAATTCTCCGTTTGTTAGTGCTGTGAAGGTCTTGGTTTGGCACATCTCCACTGTGAAAAGTCCCGCTTTGAGGCAACCCCCATTTCAGCATCGAGAGCTGAAGTTACAGGTGTCCCCAGAGCTGAGAGCAGGTGGCCCCTGTCAGGGGACAGCAGCAGCTGCAGGGAGGGGTGACCCACTAGTGCATCCCTCACGTCCCTGGTTTTATCTACGGACCCTCGCTAACACTGTTATCTGAGACAATTTTAGCAGCTCAAGGGAGAACCGCCATTTGGAAACATAATGCAATGCCTTTTAGTTAGGAGCAAAGGATTAGAGGAAGATCAGATGTGGATTCCTCTCCTTGTGCCACAAATTATATTTTTAGTACCCTCGAAGTCAGATGGAGTTTCTGTGCAGTGGAAAGACTGTTCCCCCGGCTAGGGGTTTTTCCAGCCTTGCCCACATCACGAGTGTAAATAACTCCTTCTCCTTGTTCAATAATGCACCAGTGGAACTTTTTGAACTTGTTCAAGCAAGTTCAGTTTTTTAAGGGAATTTAGCTACCACCCGTTTTCCTTGGAATTAGGCTCTTAAACTCCGCTAGCTGTCAGACACCAAGTCAGCAGCTCCCATGGGGTCTGTGTATGAAGGTTCCTCAGGACATAGGGAAGTCTCAGCCCTACAGCTAAGGTAAGGGTGAGGGGTCCCTGCGGGACAGCTGGCAAAGAAAACCCATGTGAAGCAGCTTTCGGCTTTGTGCAGGACCAGCATGGTGGGCTGGAGACATGGGCCATGCTCATGGACACCAGATTTGGGATCTCTGAAGGGTTTTTTGTAAAGCTGGAGGGTATTGAGGGCTTGGTTCTATAATCTTGGCCTGAGAAAACTCCATCTTGCATCCTTAAGAAAAAATAGAAGTTGAAATAATTTTTAAAAAGCTCCTGTGGGATGAGAGCATCAAGGACTCAGACTGTGAATCCTTCTTGACTGGACTCTGTGCCTATGGACGTTGATAACAACTAGTCTAGACTAAACATTGAAAGCTAAATGCTGCCCCTTGTGGGTCTCCATCCTGGGAAACCTTCTGTTGACACAGATCCACCAGCTCAGCACTCCCCATCTACCAATGCTTCAGAGCAAATTATACCTTTTGGACACCTATCCCCACAGTAGGAAAATCTGGCCCTATAAGAAGCCAACACTAGGAAGATATAGCACATCCCAAACCACTTTTGAGTAATACCCTGATGGTCTGGAAGGGTTTTATAGTCTAAATATCGTGCCTGGGCCCCTGGAACAGGAGCACAGTCATCCAGCAACTTGGCAGGTAACAAATCTCCGTGCTTCAAAAGGCAGATGTCGTCATCGCTTGGCTTTGTGGTACCAGCACCTGCCTTGCTGGAGCCGGGCTGTGTCTGCCTTTCCTCTCCTGGCTCCTGGGAGGGATCTGGTGACTGATCTCACTCAGGTCTCATCCCCACCCTGCAAATCCCACATTTCTCCTCACCTGCAGCTCCCCATGGATGTTTGCATTCTTCTACCTCAGGCTGGTGGCATTGTGCTTCTGCTGACAGAGGGTCTCGGTAGACATTTAGATGTTATCTTAGGGACATGGTTTAGCGCTACAGTTAGGTTATGGTTGGACTCGATGATGTTGCGGGTCTCTTCCAACTGGAATGGTTCTATGATAAGATCCCATGAGGACATGCAGGGTGGGAGTGGGAGGGTGTGTTGGGGGATGTTTGAAGGTGGAAGAGGGTCTTGGTGCCTTGGTGCAGGTCCTGGCTCCACCAAAGCTCTGACCATGATGGGCTGAGGGGGGCAGGGGGACCTTGCCATGCAGTGCTGGAGCTTGGGCCCCACCACCCACCCTGGGCATGATACAGTGCTTTTTCCTTTCTTCCCTTCAAAAATAGGTTGATTTGGTTGTTTTGCGAACCTGTGCCAAATGCCTGAACTTTTTCTCCATTAAAACAGAATTGCCAAAAGAAGAAAAAAAGCAGTATTTCCACAAGTTTGAATCAGAAAATTTTCTTTTTTTTTTTTTAATTGAAACATTTCTGAAAAATTCTTCTTTTGAATTCCAAGGTTTTTTTGCTTTTCCTGGAATATCCTTCCACTTTCCTTATACAACCAAGTGTATCTCTCCTGCCTTCCCTCTAAAAATAGTCCGTAAAGAAAACAAATAATCTAATTTTGATGTTGAGCAGAGCCATCGGTCCATCCCAGAAGAAAGTGCTGCACAATTCTCAGTTCTCCAAATAAAATATTTTCTTTTCTTTTCTTTCTTTTCTTTTCTTTTCTTTTCTTTTCTTTTCTTTTCTTTTCTTTTCTTTTCTTTTCTTTTCTTCTCTTCTCTTCTCTTCTCTTCTCTTCTCTTCTCTTCTCTTCTCTTCTCTTCTCTTCTCTTCTCTTCTCTTCTCTTTTCTTTTCTTTTCTTTTCTTTTCTTTTCTTTTCTTTTCTTTTCTTTTCTTTTCTTTTCTTTTCTTTTCTTTTCTTTTCTTTTCACCACAGTTTTCCCCCTTTATTCCATGAGGTCGACTCGGGACAATTCCTCCCCTCTCCAGTTTTTAGCATTACACAAGTGGACCAGAAAAAGCAGCCATTCAGCTGCTCTAACCGCAGCCTAAATGAGAATGAGAAGATATTTCAGCTGTTTCTCTTGGTTTCCATTTTTCTCAGTTTCTGGCTCAGTAGCTCCCAGAATCTATTACACTAATTGTTCTTTTCCAAAATCCGACTGTCAACAAAAGGCAGGGAACCAGTCTTAACATTTTCAACTGGAATTTCCACTACTTTGGTTTGCTCTTGGCTTTGATTTTCGCGAACTTGTTTGCCCTCCGGAAGTTTGACATTTTGCGATATTTCCCAAACTTAGATTTGGTCTCATAAACCCCTCGTCTGACAAAAAATGAAATTCGTTATCACAAGCGATGTTTCATGGCGGGGCAGAAACAAATGTCACCTTCGTTATATTGTTCCCAGGTTTTGATGAGATAATTAAAGTGTTTATGTGAAGAGATCAGGGAATCAGTACCAAGTCAGGCCAACTGTGTGAACTCTTCAGTGCAAAAACCACCTTCTCAGGTTTCCACAGAAACTTTTATTTCACAAATATGCTTAATGCCTGCCCAAAATGTCCCTTCTCCAGCCAAAATTTATCTTCTAAAGGCAATGAACATTGTCAAAGGGAATGCTTGGGCTTTGTTCAAGACAATTGTTTGTCAATATGTTTTTCCAGCATTCTTGGAATTGGAAGGACCCATCTCAGAAGCACTTGACCTGGCTGGTTGTGTCCAGGACACTGAAACATGGTAGAAACAATAAACCAGTATAATGGCATCTTTATATTATAGGCTATGAACTATTTGAGAGTAATTGAATAAAGTCAAACCAGTGTTTATCTACATTTTGCATCAACCCACTGGCAGATGAGGCTTGCACTCAATGGAGTAAATCAGGTGCTTAGAATTAAGCACATGCTTAAGGGCTCTGTTAAAATACAGCCTAAATGCTACTACAGATTGAGGAGGGACTTAAATTTTCCCAGCAGAGAGAGATGAGGGTGAGATATGGGAATGTTTTCTTGCATTTAACCCAGTTGAGACCAAACTCAACCCAACTGAAGCCCTTCTTAAGTATTTTATTCCTATTTCCCTTCAAATTTCTCTTTTCCTCTCTCTCCTCCAGTCTAAGAGCTTTGATAAAATGGAACAAATAATAATAATAAAAAAAAAAGGTAATTGTTTGCAGCACTGGGGAACTTTTCTTTGACGTGTCCCAGGGCTTCTGCTGGAAGGCGGGGGGAGCCAGAGCCGGCAGCTGGTTCCACTTTGGAGCGTGTACGGGACGTGCAGCTAACGCAGTCATTCCACATTTGCAAACCTCCGTCCCTCTGCAGCTCCCTCTTTGCACTCCCATTGACACCATCCTGATTTTCCTCCCAGTTTGCTCAGTTCTGGTTTGGTTTTCTTTTCTTTTTTTCTTCCCTTCTTTTTGTTGTTTGCAGATCAGTAAACATCTTTCCACAAGCAGGACTAAGGCTGTGGACACTCCTGGCTGCTGCTCTCCCTTTGCTACCACTCCTTCATGTGTCTAAGTTTAGCAGGGGGTCCAGGAGCTAAAATAGAAAGCACATGGCTTAGTGACTTTACAATTGAAATAAAGAAATCTCATATGACAGAAGAAGCATGTTGTTTATGGAACTATGGATTTCAGTGAAGGCCATTGCTAGCAAATCATAATTAAAACTACCATAATGACCTCCAAATTCATTTGTTGGGCTGGGAGGGAGGAAAATACAGATATTTGCAGTGGGTTCTGCTGAAACAATTTATCGAGACCCACAGCTGGTTTTAATGTGCTGATGAGCTGGGAAAACAGTCAAAATAGTGCTGCAGTCAAGTGACTGTGTAATATCTGAGGGCAGAACCAGACCAAAATCTCTGTCATTTTATTTAATCTAATGAATAGCGTTTTGTAACTGAAAAACATAATTGCTCTGCACATATGTTACATGCACACTTCACTAATAAAATCCACAGTGCCACTGGTGGAACAAATGAAAACACTTTTAGTCTGATTTATTTAACTCTCTTAATTTTTTTAAAGACTTCTTCAGAATAGACCAAATATTTGGCATCAAAATCTTCAGCGACATTTATGCTATGGAGAAAAATCTGTGTCCCTTAAAATAAAAAGAATGAGGTTTTTTTGCAAGAAAAGGCATTTAAACAAAATTATTTTCTACCTTTTAAAATGTATTTTCAGTTTTTCACTGGAGTTGCCTTTGAAGCTGAAGACACAAAAACAATCAACTTTAAAATTAGCACATAAAATTAATGATTGCTGGAGTTGGCAGGCTGACTGGAAAACCAGGACTCTTCTGGCATTTTCATTTGGAAAAGCTTCAAAGCTGCTGCCTGCATTTGACATTAGAAGCAAGAGCTGAAAAGTGAGGGAGAAAGGAGGAAAATGCCTCCCGAAGATCAGGTGCAGAGCGAATTTCAAGGGACAGAAAACCCCATGTTGTGTTTGCAGCCTCAGTCTTGGGGTCGTTCCTTAAAGCAAATCTTCTTGCAGACCTCCCAGCATGAGATTCGGTTGTTTGTTCATTAGTTGGGGTTTTATTTCGGGGTTGTTGTTTTCTTTAGCATTTATAGGTGGCAGTAAACAAGGGTACAATTTTGGGGGAGCAATGGAAGAAGCCACAAATATGATCATTCATGATAAATCAGTACCTGTACCTACCCTAGAAAAATACATGTATATAGGAATGAGCAGCTTATGTTAAGGAGACACTGTTGGATTTGGCTAAACTTGCTTAAAATTCGGAAAGCTGTTCCTTCTCTGAAAAGGCTCATATTTGATCAGCTACCCTAAGACCAAAACTAGCAGCCCAAGCATTTTCTTGTATTTTTGTTTTCCCTGCACAATTAAGCCCAAGTTTTTTGGCAGCAAAGGACATGAAATTACCTGCTTTATACCTTCATTAGTGGAAAATTAAGTTTTCTCTCTCGGATGAGAAGTGAGTCGGGTGTGGGGTTGGTGATGGAAGACAGCTGCAAACAAATGTGTTGAGTGAATTAATGTGCTGTGTGAAAATGTGAGATGTACAGTGGAAAAAGAGTTCAGCGCTGCGGGAAGGATTTGGTTATCACGTGGGTTGAGCAAGGCTGAGAGAGGGACAGTGAAGACTCTGCAAGTTCAGCTGCAAGATGTGGGTTGGTATTTAAAAAAGAAGGAAAGGATGTCATGAGAAAGAGGGGAAAAGAAAGAAAATCTGCATTGGGAGCAGAAAAATTGGCAAAATATTAGTCGCTATAAGTTGGATTCCTGTTTTCTCGAGTGGCTTTGGCTTCAGAAGTGATTAGCTTCTTGTCACGTGCTTGGGCAGTCATGCCAAACAGTTCAACAACACATTATTTTTGTCATTGCACAAAAGGTGATACTGGGCCCAGAATAACCGTTTCTATTTATGACTTTGGCTTTTGGCCTAAGCTCAAAGGAAGTGGAAAAAAAAATGATATCCTCTTCTGAAGGTCTTGGGGCACTGGTGTTTCAGATGTTAGTGTACAAGAAAGCTTACCAGGGTCTTGGTGTCAATAGCAAAGGCAGTTCCCCGATAGCTTTATTTGGGTTTCTTGGCTGTCCACCAGGGAGAAAACCCAGTGGAGAAACTGTGTGGGATCAGGAACTGAGGCCACAGCAATTCCTGAATCTATCAAAGCCTTTTCTAAGGTGTCAGTGACTTCAGGAGGGTGAGGAAGACTCAATAGCCAAGACTTTGTGCATGTTACAATGCCTTCCAGCTCCAAGAGTTGTTCCAGTCCCCACCGACACTGTCTCAGGCATGTACCTTTAACACCCCAGAAAAATATTTTGGTCTCTTAATGTGTTGGCACAACAGACCGAGAAAGGTGACAGAGTTCCTTCCTGCTAAATGAAATTATTGTTTAACCTGAATATTGATGAAGCCAACAAATCATGCTGCCCAGGGTGTAATAAGCAACAAGTACCCACAGGCTGAGACTCTGAGTAAAAAAGGGCTTTTTCTTGCAGGAAAATGGAGAGCACACGAAGGGTGGCTATAGATGTGAAAATGGATTTAATAAACACCTACTGAGTCTCCCTCCTACTTCCCTGCCTGTAAATATCCACTGCAGTATGTTAATCTTGATGTTTTTAATAATACAAGAAAATCTTACTAATAATTACATTTTGGAATGTTTCTGCTTAGTCAACTCCGGGGCAACAGTTTCACCTGACACAACAGTGTTTGCTTTAAATTGTCTGGACCGTGCCAGTCTGTGGGGGTGATTCATTTGCTGGCTAATTAACAAATGTCTAATGTAAATTTAACATTCACTTCAACTTACATTCCTGCAACCCAAACTTCTTTTTGATTGGGGTAACTGCAAGTGGAAGCCAAATATTTTCATTGATGGAGCCAAGGGGATGGTATATGCTACTCGTTTCGATTTCCATTTCCTTTGCATCTTTTCAGGGGCTGGAAGTCAGGCTTTAACATTTCCGAATACCAAGTCATTTTTGTCTGGAAATCTGCAAATAACCAAATAACCCCCCAAGATTTTCTAGTACTACTGAAACCTAAACCCCAACTTCTTTCATTTGTAAAAAGAATGTGATATATGAGGTTCCTCTATTCCTTCTTCCCAAATTTCCTGGTAAATAGGTACATACCCAATTTGGCTTTTGTGTTTTTCCTGTGCTGAGTGTCCTTCAGTTGACTGTGAGCTGGAGAACCAAGCCAAGCCATCGGTCAACAGAGAGGTGCTTTGGCTCCTGATCGCCTCTCTGCCTTCTATAACATCCCCCCTTCTCGCAGACAATGCTTCACTAATTTTTTCAGATATCAATGTTTCTGGAACATGGCAACGTTGACTGTGATGTAAACAGGTTCATAGCTTTCCTGATGGCCCACGTAAGGAGATAAACAACTTAATCCTGCAAGCAGACAGCAGCTCCTGCAGCCTACCCGGACTACGCTCATGGCGGCTGCATTGCTGGGAAATGATAAATAAACAACAGAGATGGAAAGTGAGATAGTTGGGGGTGTTTGCAGGAGTAAGGATGAAGTCTGGGGCTTCCATGATGCAACACAGAAGTATTTTTGGCTGGGATGACTCTCGGCACTGGGCTGTGTCCTACCAGCATGGCTTGGTAGAAAGGGAACTGGCCCACTTTGCCTTTTAAATGCCTCTTACCAGCAGTTCCTGGCACAGGTTGGAACAGGCTCAGGAGGTGTGGGAAGGTGACAAACCCAGCCATGTGCCGGGCCTGTGCAAGGCCACGCACGGGAACCGTGCAGCTCTCCTAGAGACTTCCACCCCCTTCTTTGATACCTTCGCCACATCATCAAGTTGGACTCCTAGGACCAAATGAGATGGATTTGTGGCCTGGACACCCACCCCGTATGTTGCAGCAAGAGCATCTTCAGTTTTAACGCTGGGAAAGTCCATGGTGAGAATCCATCAGTTCAAATTTTTTTTAAGTGAAGAGTCACAATTTTATGCAACATTTTAGCACTGATGTCCTTCTGCAACTGGCTAGCTTTTTTTTCCCCCTCGTGGAGAAACACTTTCTTAGGGGAGCTGGATTTTGGGAAGCCTGTCCCAGGTTACATGAGATAAGCTCAGACCTCTCAGTGGTAATTCTGCCACTTCTACCACTTCACTTTGCAAGTTTGGATAAGCGACATAGACCCTTTTCCTCAGTTTCCAGCTCGAAAGGCAGAGCAGGGACTGCTGAAGCCCATCAAATGCAATTAAGTCACGTTCCTAAAGGGCTTGGAAATCATCTGATGAAAGCCATATGCCGATATTGGGCTCATCTAACACAGGTTTAGTTTCAGGATTATTTGGAAATGACCCAAAGGAAAGAGAGAGGGCTTGTGATGCACTCTTGAGAAATGTCTGCACAGGATCAGCCATCAGCCTGCTGCTCCATGAGAGAGATCCAGGCACATCTGTGGGGATTTATTTTAAAAATCACACTGTAATCTCTCAATATCATCATTCCAATGTGATTTCTAGCACTTCCTCACTACAGCCCTCTTTCAATGACATCAGAGATACTCTGAAAATGGTGGTTTTTTCACCTTCTTTTGGAATCTCTTGGTGATGTAAATGCGCTTTTCACTTAGTTTTGTGGAAGTTTTGGGCCGGGTCTGCAGGTTGAGCTTGGAAAATCCAGGTTTTGCTCTGAACCTGGCAGTTCAGTCCTGTTGTTGAAAATCCCTGGAAGAAGGGCACAAAATATTCACAGGATGTTTCTCCCATGAGGGATACAGACCCATTTTGTTATCCAGCAAGGACAGCTGTGCTCTACCTCTGTGTATTTCTGTTTTCTGCTCTATGGGCTGGATGTATACCTGAAATATTTCTGCGCCTGTTGCACATACATCCACCTTGGTGCGGCTGGAACTGAGCAAACACAAGCAACAGGTTTTTTTTCTTCTTCAGCTTGCAAAAAACAAAGTGCCCTTTTCAGATGAAAAATTCGTGCCATCATTATTACTGAATGGTGTCTTCTTGACTCTGCTGTGCTCCCTCATGGCACAGGGAAACCTATATAAAGAAAACTGGCTGGCTCTTGAAAAGTATAAATGAGAGGAACTGGCTGTGGGGAGGGCTTCTGAGTCCTGTTAGGGCTTGAGAAGCAGTTCAAACGCTTCGTTCTTCAGCTGCTGGAGATAAAAGTCCTGGTACATTCAATTCCTACTTTCTGCTGCTGCCAATAAGCAGGGGGGCTTCTTCCTCAGCCTCTTACCACCGCAGAAATAACAGAGATAAAGCAAGCAAAATAAATAAATGCGTTGTGGCTGGAATAGATAATAATTTCACCAGCTGAATATTAAAATATCAAAGCTCAAGGAAAGGATATATAATTATGGGCCTTTGAAGTTCAATAAAGGTCTGTTTCATCAGCGCGGTAGCTAGCATTTCAAATGCAAAGACAGAATGATAATACTATGCTGGCATTTCTGACCCACAGAGGATATATTAGGAGAAGAAGGAAGTCCTTTTAGATAGAAACCATTTAGACTGTGGCTGATTAATTGTCCTACCCCAAAATTACCTGTTCCAAGAGAGGAGAATGTTGCTCAGCCTCATTTCTCTCTATTTTACTCTTGCTATATTTCTGAATTTTTTGATTTAAGAATTGTTTGGCCCAGTGAGAGCAGGTGACATGTAACACGGAAACTAAGGGACTCTATGTGCATAGTTATACTGGAAATATCCCCAGATAAAACAGATGATCTAAACTCTCCAATCCAATAAATTGCAACTGAGTTTTATTTGTTTTATTCCAATTTCTGAACCAGGGACGGTGTTAAAAAGCTTAGTGACATTTCCAGGTGGTGCCAATTTTTACTTTGACTCCACCCTATGGCAGGTAGAGAGGCATCATACACAGCACATAAGGTCCTGAAAATTCAGGTTCAGATGAATCTGAAGATGTCCCTGCTCATTGCATGGAGGATGACTAGATGATCTTTGAAGATCCTTTCCAACCCACATCATTCTGTGATTCTGTGAAACCGCCTTATTTTTCCCCAGGCCCACTCTGAGATCCAGAGGCGCTGCCTGATGCCTGCAGATGCTGCAGTGGTGATGGCCTCAGCTGTTCCCCACTCAACATTTCCCAGGATGCAGGACAGCACCTGCTGCATCGTTGGAGCTGAGCCCTGGCTTGCATAAAGTTAGGGAGGAACACATTGGGTTCCCAGGGGCACCATGCCAGTGTGGGTAGAGGAAGGAGAGCTTTTGAAGGACAGTTGTAAGATGTGCAGCAAGGTATGCTTTTTATTTTTGTTAATACTGTTAAAAAAATGTGTTTCACTGTGGTCATAATGGAATTAAAAATGTCCTTTGCTGAAGATATTTTAGGCTGAAAGAAAAGCTGTTAAAGCCAGCTGAAGCTTTAGGAGTGCTAGCAGTGTTTATACCATGTGGTTCTTTTACTTAGAGTTTACTGCATTAAGGTTATTTTATTTCTAGTAGACTATCCTCACATTTAGATATGTTTTCTGTTTCAAGTTAACATCTAGTCCAGTTTTGTGGCTGAGGAAAGACAAGTAAGAACACTTCCATGTCAATAGAAGAGCTTTTATTTGAGGGTAGGGATTTTGAATGACCCCACAGCTTCCTGTTAGTGTTTTAATAGCAGGACTTTTCCACCTGGTCTTGGCTAGAAAGTCAAACTTGTATGCCTGTGTGGAGATGTAGTAAAAGCATGAGAAGAGTGTGCCATATCCGATTTACTATGTAAAGTATGTTATATAGCTTTTTTGCTTCCAAGTAGGAATCAGCCCATAGGGGAAGAAAATTGTCATTTTCAGCATACTTTGTGTGTATGGGAGGTCTTGAAAAGATGTTTCAAACTTCATGGCGCCACATAAAATAAATGAAAGTTTCAGAACAGGGCAGCTTAATTTGGTTTTCAGTGTGGTTGTGCAGTAGATGGAAGGGTTATGTGATGATCGGAAGAGGCGAATTAAATAGTTATCTTGGTTGACCCTTAATTGCTTGACTACTTTGAGCAAGAGAGTTTCACAGCACATCCCATGCCTGCTTGTTTGTCTGAGCCCGGCTCCAACATGAGTGCAGGAGGGTGAAGGTGTCCACCTAGGCCAAGCTGCTCGGCATCGGTGAGGCTCAGAGGAGCTGGGGGTTGAGGGAAGCTTTTTGCCAGGTGTCTCACAATGGTGAAACATAATTCTTTAGATTAGCTCCACTTTTCATTTGGCCTGGTTTTGTATGAACACTCTAGGGGCAGGGGGAGGCAAAGCATTTTCTCAGCAGAAAGAGGGAGCTTTGGAGAAAGGTACAAATGGGTTTGTCCATGGGAACGTGTCCCCTGTCTGATGCTCATCCGTGTATATTTGCATTGCACAATGCAGATACTCTTTCCGTCTTGCTCAAACAGGGAGCAGTTTGCAGATTTGAAAACTGGTATCTCTTATTACACTGCTCAGTGCAACAGGGCCTTGAAGTGACTGAACCTTTGCATGCTACACTAAAAGAGTAGTGACAATTTTTGCCCTTACTCCAGTGAATATTTCCATCAATGGCTTCCAAGGTGGCATGCCTTGATGACCAGAACCATCAGCTATTTGAGGCTGGGAGGCTCTACTGTTCCTAATGCCACAGGGCCCTACTCTTTCTTGGTGTTTCTCAGAACACCTTAGTAAAATCATTGTCTGACTTCTGAAGGGCTCACTGCATCTAAAAGGACTCTTGCAAAGCCTTTGCTGTCACCCAGATTCGGTGACGATTTGAAGATTGTATCTTCTGTAGCTCTCTCAAACTGAACAACTTCAGTCATTAATGATGTAGAGGAAGGGAAGGCTAAAGGAGACCATGTGTTCTACCTCAGAGTGAATTTCCCCATGATCGGAATTAGACTTTACCCAAAAAGGTTAAACCTGAGCTTGGGTTTATTTTTGCAAGTTGCATTTTCTAGCTGCAGGAGGTTTGGGAATATGTGAGTGAGCGTTAGTCCTTGCTGAGATGCTCCTGCGCTGCATGGCTGGAGACTTGCCCATTGCTGGGCTTGATTTCTCTTGAGTTGTGTTGCTCTGGTTCCCACCCTGCTGCCTCATGCTTCTGAATTAAAGGTGTTTTGGGACACCCTGGAATGCCCTTTGGTGTTGGCCAGATGGCGATGACAAATGGGGTCACCCTATTTTTGGGGCTGGCATGGACTGTCCCGGGCAGCCTTCTCTCTGTGCATCCCTCTGCACAAGCCAGGTCTGTCCATCGAGGACATGACATGCAGGGGCATGTGGGTCCCCCCAGGGGAGCCTCTTGCTCCCCATACCCTGAGCTTCTCAGCTCTGACTGTCCTCTGGGGGTTTTCACAGAAGACAAATAAGTTATTCAGGAAGCACCACAAATCAAACTCAGAATTATGATAATGAAATCTAAATGAAACCATGATATAAGAGAAATAGCAAACAAGGATTTCCTCTCTTCTGCGGTAGAACTGGCAATTTAAATTTAAAAAGTCAAAACCAGTGAGCGATATACAGTTCAAGAGAGACTTAGATTGTCCTGGTTGTGCTGGAAAGGCATTCAGCCTGTAGGCTTTTCTCTGTGTTTAGACCCTTTTTTGTCAGTCAGCTGCTTCCACTTTAAATTAAGTCTTGGTCAATGTCAGAGTTGAAATCTGGTTTATAGGGATGTATTTGTGGAAGAGCATCCAAATACCTGATTCTGAACTTGTCAGTTATAACTATATTCTCAGCAGACGCTGAAAGCCATAAACCTCATGCTGAGGGCTTTGAATATCACTTAAGAGCTTAAGCTCTGTTCTTGGAATGAGTTTATGAGAAAAAACCCGGAGGGACTCAGCAGCGGGCTTGGGGAACTGGATCTCTCCTTCCTTTCTCCTGGCTGGGGGGAATGAATCTCCACGGATAGAAACGGCAAAGCCTTTTCCAAACAGCACAGAGCTTACCTTGCAGGAAAACTTCAAAAAAATACTGGAAAGACAAACGTTGTCTCAAGCTGAGATCAAGTGAGAGGTGGGATGGGTTGGTGAGATGGGGGAAGGACTTGCTGTATGTTAAAACAGCTAATTAAAACAAAACTAATTGCTTGGCCCTCAAATTATCTAATAGCTGGTTGTCCTTTCTTCAGCTGGCTCTGTTCCCTTTCTGACACCACAGACAAGAGCAAGCATACAACTCTGATTTAGAAATGTCAACGTGGTTTAGGTTAGGGAGTGTTTATAATAATTACAAATTGCCTTTACGGTTTGTTTGCTTTCCATAGCAATTGTGAGAAGACAGCAGCTGACAGCTGTGGAAATTTCTAGTGTTATTCCGCTTGTATAGAACAACATGGATCTAATTAGTGTGTACCAGCAGTACCATATTATTAAATTAATAATAATTGGAAAGCTATTTGCACCTGTGCTAATGTAACACTATTTATCCCAAAGCATGTTAAATCATTAAGTGCTTCAAGTCCCTAATGGCTCCAGCTTTACAAACAGGAAAACTGCTTTGAGAGTCGGAGGCTTTCGCAAATGCACGGAATAACGAGTCAAAGGGGAAATTCTTCCCTCTGCAAAGGAATAGGGGTTGCCTAATGCATGTAGGCTGTGGTGGCATAGAAACCATATACATATATGTATTTATTAAAAATATGCAAGATCACTATATTTAGTAAGTTTTGGGTGTGGGTTTGTTTGTTTCTTTGTGTTTTTTTTTGTTTTGTTTTGTTTTTTTTTTTATTTTTATTTTTCTTTTTAGAAAAGTAGCATGGGGAAGGAAGCAGAGTTACTGAAAATAAAGCAGAGATTGTCTGGGCTATTAACAGATTCTGTAAGTGCTGTGCAAGGCAGACACTGATTTTTAACAGATCAGCCAGGAGGTTTGCTGTCGAAAAAATCTTTTACAGACCTACTAGGATTCTTTTTGCCCCTTGAGCAATACTGGAATAGAGATGTTTATTGAATTGATATGCTGTGTTAGGCTTGGCTGTTGTAGAGTGATTACGGTTGATATTTTTGAAGGAAGTAGATAGACCATAAGGAAACACATTGGAGTCTAAACTATACCACATCCACACAAAATATTTGCAGTGGTTGAATTTATGCTGCTTGAAACTTGACTCTTTTGCTTAATTTCTATTTATTTTTGGCATTGTTGATGGTAGGATACAACAACATCCCTCCTTGAAGATTGTGTACTGTTCTTGGAAACACAAAGGAAATAAACTTTTATTAGTGTGACAGCATTTATTATTATTACTTCTAGTTATTTATTTTTATTTTAGTGGGCTAGAGGAGGCCAGTCAGGGTCAAACCCACTGTGTGAGGCATCTTCCAGGAAAAGATGGCTCCTACCTCAGAAACAATTGCAGTTCAGTGAACGCCTGGGTTCAGCAAAGTGCAGAAGCACAGATTTAATTGTAACCACATGCATGAATCCCTTTGCTGCATCGTATTGGAAGCTGCGATACAAGACAACAATTGGGTGTATAGAGCAATCATATGGAACATGGGTAGAGAGGGGAGCAAAGAGCTGAGGATACACATTTACACAGGCCAGATAGATAAAAGGTGATGCCCTTTTTCCTTGTTGCTATACATGGATCTCTGCTTTGTCTCTTCAGGGAAGCAGGAGGACACTAGATCAGAAGTAGCCCATGTTCTCTCATTAGACCCACTGCTCAACCCGTAAGCATCCTAAGTACTTCCCCACGGCAGTCAGAGGTGTGGGTGGGAGCGTGATCAGGTCTGCAGACTGAAAGCACCTTGGCCGGTGGGCATTTAGATTGGATATGACAAAAATCTCTTCCCGGAAAGGGTTGTCGGGCACTGAAACAGGCTGCCCAGGGCAGTGGTGGACTCACCGTCCCTGGGGGGTTTAAAAGACGCGTAGATGAGATTTTTAGGGATGTGTTTTAGTGACAGTGTTGGGTCAATATTTGGACTCGATCTTGAGGATCTCTTCCAACTAAAATTATTCTATATATAAGTGTAGCTGGTTTTGTCATTCTTCATCCTGAGGTGGAGGGGATGGTTGAATGTCTCATACTGAAGCAACATCTACTTCTCCAGCAGAGGTGAAATTGCTTCACAGGTCAGTGTGTGACGGGTTTGTGACAGTGTCAACAAATTGCTGGTACTCCCTTGTCCACCAGCTCTGACTGTATTCTGTTAAAAGGGAGAACTTACCTATGTTAACCTCTTCTGCCGACTTCTGGAAGTGGTGAACAGCAGAGTCACCATCTGACATTTCTGTGCATCAAGCTGAAACGTAACAGATTGATAACATCTTCCACCAGTGGATCTGAATTCCCTGACTGCATTTGCTTGTGATGTAACGTGTTGCTAGGAGAAAGTTACTCCAATGTTGTGCTCATAAATCACTGCTAAGTGATTGCCTGCTTGGATGTTTGATGGAATTGCTATTACAGCACAGGGTGCATGCAGCAATACCTGATCAGGGCTTAAGGTTGGCTGAAACCTCTTGGAACATCTGCCCATCATTAACTGAAGGCTTTCAAATCCCTTTTTCCTTTCCTGCCTTTCTCATTCTGTGAAGACCAGAGGAAATGGTGATTTTTGCTGAAGTTATTTGTCCTTTGTGAACCCTCTCTGAATGAACTAATGTGCTGTACTGCATGTGCAATGAAACATCAACATGGTGCCATCAAAAGGACAAATTGTGCCCTCGAAGGAGTGAGCGAGCAAGAAACTATGAGCTCTGCATGTGTCTGATAGCCTTATGTGCCTCATCTGCAAGGCAGGGAACATGGAGGCGTAAATCTGTAGGTTCATTGCTGAGAATCTGTCCTGCAGTGTTTTATGGCTGTTGTTTAATCTCAGCCATTCATTTGCTTCCTGGTTCTCATATAATTAGAACATATTAAACAGGAGCCAACCACAAGAAATATAAAAGGTTAACACAGTTAGGAAATGTCAGTGGAATTAATACAGCTCACTAATTCTTGGGTTCTTTCCATAAATATTTCCACCAGCCAAAATATTGACTATAACCTTTTCCATCTCCTGCATGTGAAGCTTTGTATTCCCTTGTCGCAGCAACAAATACCTCAGAGTGTGCAGACGGTGCTCGGCACGGGGCAAGCGTCACCATACGCGGTTATGGTATTAATTAAGTGGCAGGGTCAGATTTCATGATGGTAAGGCACACCCAGAGATGGAAAACATGGACATAACGAAAAAGAGCAACGTGTTGTCGTGGGGATCATGGAAAATATTTAGGACAACAGCTTGGAGCTGGTCCAGCAAACATCTATCCCCAAAAATGTTTTGCTGTGAGTTGCACAAATGTTTGGACTGAGAGATGTCCTGGGTTACTGTTCTCAGCTGCCGGAGAAGTCTGCATCTTGGATCTTTTTTCATAAATTGGCCAAAACCCATCTTAAAACCTGTTTATATTCTCTTAACGCCAGTTCCCATAGTGGAAGGTGGTTCCATCACTTCCTGCCTCTAATGATTTTAAATCTTTTTATTGTTGTGGTGCCTGCTGCCAGCTCAGGGTTCCTGAGCACCCAGGCTGGGCTGGTCCTCATGTGTCATGGGGGGTGACAAGAGAGATTTACTACAGACCTTCCATGGCTTGGGCTTCATTCAAGAAATCAGCAGCTCCTACCTGTGGCTGTTTCTTGCTGAAACTTCTGTCCAGACCTGCTCAGGATGCTAAATGAAGGGGGGGACACTACCGTTTTCCTTGAATCCCTAGCAAACTCCTGCCTGTTTGAGGACTGGAGATAAATCTTTCAGTGGGTCTGTAGTATTATATTAAACTCAAGTAGCTGTACTTGGGATCAGCTGTCCCCTGGGCTTTTCATGTGTGCATGGGGCTTGGCTGACTGTGCAAAAAACATGCTACTCCCTTTAATCTGCTTCCCTGTGTGCTACCTTTGGTTTCAGCTGGTAAATGTTGTGGGTGTTTTCCTCTGGACCATCTTATAGAACCAGTATGTGCTATTATAAAGCAGTGTGCTACACATCAGGAATGAAGTCAGTCCTTTATACCAATGAGGGCTGGCATGAAATATTCCCCGTAGTATATTTTCGTATATATATATTTCTTTTCTTTTGTATCTAATGGCCTGGTGGGATTCCTGTGCATCCTGAGAGCAGGTGCTAGATGTATTTGTGTCAGATGATACAAACAATGTTTAACTTTAATCTCAGCCATTGATTTGCTTCCTGATTCTCATATAATTAGAACATATTAAACAGGAGCCAACCACAAGAAATATAAAAAGTTAGCAAAGTTAGGAAATGTCATTATGCTTCAACTCAAGTGCAATACCAGGCTATTGTGGCTTTATGTGTTCTGTTACCTGCCTTGGAGTTGGCTGACCTGTGCAGCATGCTCTTGGGCTACATGGATCCTACCCACCCCTTCTTCTCTTTCACCTGTGTTTAGTGGGATTATTCAGGGAATTTTATCCTGTAGTTAGGCTTTATAAAATAAATGAGATTAAGTGTTGCTTAAAGCTAAGCCTTTGCCTAAGCACTGCCCTGAATTAGATGAGAACTCGCAGGCTGCAAAGAACCAAGGAGGACTCACTCCTTGGTGCCCTCATTACTCATCTTTTGTCCTGTTGTATATTCAGTTACCTGGGCAAATGTGTCTCTCCATTGCAAGGCCCTGTTTCCCAGGCACCAGTGTTTGTGTGAGTGGGTTTTTTTTGTGTGTGTGGTCTGTGTGTGTGGTTGTGGTGTTTATTTTTCCTCCTCCTGAGCAGGTACACTAATTTGAACAGTGTATAACTGAAGAACACGAATTGAAGGAAGCCAAAATGAAATGCCTCACCGGCTAGAGGGGTGGGAATAACCAGGCTGGGGGTGGAGCAGCTGCCACAAGGGCTTGGAAAGGAGTTTTCATCAAAACTGCATCCCCACAATGACAAAGGATTAAAGCTGGATCTGAAAGTGAAATCTGAGCAGTACACCACTGCTGAAAGGCAGCACTGATGCTGATGTTAGGCAGGGCTAAAAAAGAAAGAAAGGAAGAAAATGCTGCCTTTTGATCCAGCTGCAATGGCTCTAACCAGAAATAAAGTCTGCAGCTGCGGTGTCGTGCTGCTCCGCAGTCAGCACCTTGCTTTTAAACTCACTGCAGTTTGTGCTGCTGATGCACCAAGTTCAACATTCAGTAAATACAGAGTGCCTCATTTCCTGTAGCACCAACTGTATAAATCTGGGTTCAATATACGTGTGGGTATATATAGGATACATTCTTTATGACTTACTGTATTCTTAACACCAATTCACAGCACTTGTGCAATAATGGGCTCATGACAGAAACCAAGATTTCCCTTTGAATGAATATATCTTTTATAAAAGGAACCACAGTGAAGCAGCCCAATGAGACATGCACTGTGTTTTTTTATAAGGTTTTATACTGCTTTCATCCTCCTGGGACGTGTGTGCTTCCCATTAGTGCATTCCCCACCACCCCTGCCATCTGTCACAAGTGATTTGCTCTTTCTCATCTTATCTGCCTCAGAGAAGAACTGTTTCTGAATGGAATTCAGTTGTTTGTATTTTGGTTTTTGGTAGGGTTTCTAAATTTCCTCACAAGCACACTCTACTCACTGCTTGTGCTGGGGAAAGCTGGGCTAAAGATGCTCCTTTGCCCTGGCTGTGGGGGCAGGTGATGTCTGTGCCCTGGTGAAGTGCAGGGTGGCATTGGCACCTGGGCCTTTTAGCACATCAAAAAGCATTCCCAGATCTTGCCAGGGGTTTTTTCAAATTTCTGGTCTTGCTGTTCTTCACCGGTTTAATGGATTGGGGGCAATCAAGGCATCCTCGTGGAAATGCATCATTCCCCTGCCCAGTCCATGAGGCATGGTTGGAAAGGCTTGGTGCTGAGAGAGCTCTGGGTTCACAGCATCGCAGGGAGGTTTTGAGTCTGAGGTGGTTCTCTTTTGGTGTAATCATCTCACCAGTATTGCTTGGAAGAACTGTGATTGAAACCCTCACCTGTCATCTTGCAGGTGCCAGTGGAAAAACTTCACTCAACCCCTCTGAATTATCCATGTGGAAAATTTTATTTCTGTGATGGCTTTTCCCTTAAAAATAGCCAGTTCAGGCCTGGGGATGAGGTTAGGTCCGTGGAACGTCACCTGAGAGTTATAACTACATCAGCCTGGAGTGTCACCACCACATCTATTCACCATCTCATTCACTAAGAATATTTTTTTTTTCTGCTCAAATTCTTCCTGTGAAGTTGGTTCCACTAAAAGCCACAAGGACTGAGTCACTGTGCACAGTCTTGTAGCATGTAATCACCTGGGGGATTATTCCTTGGTGAACTAGCTAGAAAATCAAGACTCGTCATTGGAAAGAAGATGAAATTCTCACCTGTATCCCAAACCATAGGGGGGTTGAGTCATGGCTGGTGGCCAGATGCAGCAGATGAGCCAAGAAAACCAGGTGTTTTCTTTCTTTGAACACCACCAGTGTGGTGCAAAGCACCACTCAAGACTTCGTTGCCATCTGCTCCTTCGAAAAAGTTCTTTTCTGAGACAGCTTGGGCTTTGGCTCTAAGCTAAATCATGTCTGTAAAGGTGTTTCTCATTGTGCTCATTATCATCAAGAAGTGGGGATTAGCTTCCTTTCTAGCGTTGCATGGGGATAATTTGGCATTGGCAAGACTTCTGAGTTGTTCTGATTGAAGTGTTTTGAGAGCTGAGGTCATGGCAAGGCACCCTGCAAATATCCCCTTCAGCAGCACTCGCTGTTCTGTATTTCCAAGGCATCTCGGAGCATTTTGACTTTTCTCAGGAAAAAAAAAAAGGGGGGCTGGGGGAAGAAGGCCCCAAAGGCCCCAGCTGAGCTTGGAAACCCTTGTACTCTTTGGTTGAAAGCAGGTTCTCTACTGTTGTTCTTGGCGCAGGAGTGGTTTTGAGGGCTGAGAGACTTGGTTTGGCCACGTTCAGCCCAGCTCATCGGCACCATGGAGGCTCCTGCTGCGCTGAGGGGGACAGACCCCCCAGCCCCACATCAGCAGAGGCACCAGCCTGTCTTGGAGAGGTGACTTAATCATCTGTGATAACTGGGGAACCAGCCACATAGATACCTCCCCAAATGTGCTCAGAAAAACTCTCATCTCTGCTGTCTCTGGAGGCGATTAGTCCAAGAGCAGCAAGAGCACTCTGCAAAGCATCTACTTGTTGCTGCAATGGTTAACTGAGGGATTAAACTCAAGACTAATGGCGCATTGAGGGGAGTCAGGCCTGTCTCTAGCTGAGCTGCCAGCGTCAGGAAGGTTGCTTTGATCTGTGAAGTGGGGAAAAATGCCTTATATAGAGATTTCAGACTCTATGTGGGTGGGAAATCTGGGATATCTCTGGGTGGAAGAATGCTAGTCTTGGTATGTTTCATAATAATATGAAATAACTTAAATATGAAAACTTTTACTTTTGCTACAACTGGCATAATATTTCCTTAAAGCATGATCCTCTGGATCTGGTTATTGTACAGGCTCTTTCCACTTCAAATGGCTTTGTAAATTTTGTCTGACTGAACTGCCTTAGAAACACAGTAAAATCAAGGGGAAAGTATTGCCTTTCTTTGCTTCCTCCTAGGTACTATGTTGCACTTTCATCCTCATTTTAGACAAATGACTGGTTCTCCGTAAAATTTCTTTTAGCATCCTGGTAAGAATCCCCTCTGGAATAGTTTATCATGTGCTGGAACATGAATATGAGGATAAGTTTGTCTTCCTTTCAAATGTTAACCTCAAAGTTTTCGGCTGTCTTGGAGACTTCCCTTGGCAGGCATCATAAAAGACCCCGTTAGTACCTCTGTCAAACTGTGGGCAAGGGTTTCATTACCACAGTCTTGGTCTAGGAGCTGATGTTAAATCCTTCTGTTTCCCTTTAAAACAGAATCTGAATGTGTGCTAGTGTTGTGAAGTTAAACCTGTGTAACAGATTATGGATCCTGGTCTACTCTCTGTCACCCAATTGTCTCTTTCCAAGGAATGCAGAGGCTTTACTTGCCTGCAAGACTAGAGAGTTTTTAAAAATACTGCCAGCACTCAGTTCTCTTCCTCATTTATCAGGAGGAATGGGCAGCAAAAGGGACTATAGCTCCCTTCTCCCCTTTGCATTGCTCAGAGGAATTGTAAGCTATATAATATAGTAGCTGTAGCACATCAGGAGTGTGTCTGGGGCAGGTTCAAGTAGAAGTCATGGGGTTTGATACAGAAATTATCAGCTCAGACTATTTGGTTTGTGTTTCACAGGAAGCTGGATGGGTCTATGATAACAGTCCTTTTTGCTTCTAAAATTCTTACCAAGTTGCAGAGTTGCGATCAAGTTGCAATTTAGGCCAAACAATCTGTGGGCAGCTATTCTGGGTGCTGGAAACTGTGGCTGCATAGAAGTCTGATGGATGGAAAAAAATGCATTGGAGATGCTATGCATGAAGCATCATGCATAAATCCTGACTTATGCCTTTTCTTCCATGGCAAATGAACTTGCAAAATATTTATTTGGCCAAGATTTCCGCGAGAACAAGAAGGTTGTTTTGTACTGGGAGACATTTCCCTCTCTGAGAGGCCTCGAAAACTGATGTACTCTGTGATACATGTGTGCTCTGGAGCTGCGTGTCATGAGCAGGAGAAGAGAATTGTGGACCAGTGCCTGAGGCTGGAACACAAAGATGATAGTTCAGCAGTCGCGTTTGCAGGGATTGAGCTGCTCAGGGTTTTGTACCTGTGGCATCTACTGTCATTGTAAGCAAAATTCCCAGTGCTGCTGTTTGATCAGTTGGATGACAAGTAATAAAAGTCCTGAGCAATTGCAAACAGGGCTCTCAGCATCTTCCAGGAGACGCAGGATACAGACCTGTATTGACACTGAATGTGAATCCTCTGGCATGGGAGAAGGTGATGGAGGCTGAAACTGTGGAGCTGCACGAAGCACCAGGACAAAGTCTTTGTGTGTGAAGGTGTGTTATGTGTTGGACAAACATGGGCCCATGGGAGGGATGTTTCTGCACTGCTGGAAAGCCCAGATCTTCATGGGAAGAGTGTGCACATGTGAACTGTGTGGGTGTTGTTTGTAGAGCATCACAGTTCAGTGAGCAAATTTGTAACTTAACCTCCTCACCAGCTGGGGCCAGGCTATGAGAAAATGGTTAAAGTCATGGAGAAAGAGGATACACGGTCCGCCTTGGAGGTAAAGTTTTTCCGTCTGACTTCAACTGAAGTTTGAACCATGTCTTATGTTAATAATATTTACACCCATCCAAGGGAGGAGGCCTTTGGTTCTGTAATGAGTCTGCAGTTTGTTCTGTGATACCTTTTTACTTTCTGCTATCTGAGTTTCTCATATTCTGGACAGCCCTGGATGGGTATTTATAGAGCAAGAATGTGTGAATCCTTCACCCTTCAAACATGTGCTCAGATTTAGAAACAGTAATGATTCATATCCTCATCTAATCACCATTGATTATATGCGGAAAACTTGGATAAATCTTCTGACTGCCTGAAAATGCAACATATATCTAGATTCCAAAATAGCCATATGGGTGGTGAGTCATTTCTTCAGATGTTGTTCATAAAAATCAATTACATGGTCACTTTGGCTACCAGAAGGGATCTTTTCTGTTGGCCATTTGTTTCCTAATACCATATTTTATAACTTGTAGAAAATCATAAAATGCTTACAAATTAGATACTATTTCTGGCAAGAAAAGTCTTCCATAGAGACAGATCTATACTAGCTTATTCAAAAGTGGGCTGGGATCTTAGAACACTCTGAAATCTTTAGCACTGATGTGCTAAAAACACCTGGCAGAGGAAAGGGGAAATTGAAAGCATCTGCAGAAAAATAAATGACGTTGTGGAGTGATGGAGCCAGTTGTTTGTCCCACGGTTGGAGCATTGTTGTCTGCTTGACTCTCTCATTCCTTGCCCAAGTCACGTAGACTGATGTTTTCAAAACTGGTGGGTACAGATAGAAAGCTCAAGTTGCTGCACTGTGATTCGCCAACACCTTGTGCTGTCCGTGTGTCGTTTGGATGCCGGGGGCTATGAAGGGCTGAGGGGTTTTGCTCCCAGTGGGAAGATGGAAGTGGCTGTGGCAGAAGCAGCTATAATTATGTTGACTCCTCTCAATTAAAGTGTTAGATAAATTAAGAGATGCTGGGAATCTAGTGTGTGATGCAAAATGCAACTGAGGTGTACAAAGTCGTTATAAAATGATGTAGCGCTTTTTAGAGTCATCTGATACCATGGCATGGCAACCGCTGGGAAATGTTGGGGCTCTATGAAAAGCTGAGAGTTGCTGTTCATTCTCTGGGCTAAACCATTTCAGAGTCTGGCACTGGCTGCTTCCTACCTATAGAATAAAGAGACTCTTAAATAGAACTTTCTGCAATCTCTATGAGCAGATTCTGCTTTAGTGTTGAAACATCTCGGGACAGCATCAGCAGTGTTGGGCTGCTGAGGGCAGCAGGTAGTGCGGCACTTCTCCAAACCTCCGATTTGGGATGGTTTTTGATGTTGTACACAGTGTCGTGGCCCTGGGCTATAGCTATTAATGAAAAAATATCAATTTAAAAGGAGGAAATCTGGAATGTATCCTTGTCAGAAAGCACTGCAGCCACTTGAGACAACAAAATTTGTCTCTTGAATATGAAAATATTACCTCGGAGATGCTGTGTGTTTGCTCTGAATAAAATACACCTTGGCAATCAGCTGACTGTGCCTGCATATGTCAACCTGATCGATCCACCAACCTTTCCTAAAAGCCTTTTGATGTCCTGTGACTGGTCAATGGCTTAACTAGAAGTCCTTTGTGAGATTCAGGTCTGATCTTCAGAAAAATCTCTTTGCATGCCCTGCCCTTGTATTTTCGTTGCCTGTTCTGTGTGTAGGACATTCATTGACAGAAACCCACTCCAGAGCAAATGTTACCCTAACATAAACACATTGCTAGATTTCCTAATCTTATTTTTCTCAAGCAGTATATATAATTTTATTTTTTTGCCTTTCCTTAGTTCTTTGAAATATTGCTAGGCTGCTCACCAATCTTATCTCTGGAGACATTCAGATGATCCTGTGTGATTTGCTCTGGTGAACCTATTTTAGTAGGTGGGTTGGACTGGATGACCTCCAGAGGTCCCTTCCAACCTGAACCAGTCTGTAATTCTGTTACCAGGTGTTGTGTTGATTGCTAAGGGCCTACAGGATAGATGGGCATGACTGGGCAAGACAAATGGGTCCTGGACATCACACTGGTGTGGCTGCCTGTGACAGTGCTGAAGGTGTGAAGCCTGGGAGCTTCCAGCCAGCTTTGCCCCAAAACCCTGTGTGCAGCTCTGGGTATGGAAACAGCATGTCACTAAGGGACACTGATTAAAAACAAAATATATAAATAAATTCTTGCCACCTCTGTCCTGACATATTCTCTGAAGCAGCAGAAAGATGTGGATTCTGTTTTTGCAACATCCCTTCTGACAAATCTTAGAAGAAAATACTTTAAAGCATTCCACTGTGATATTTGGATACTTTCACTTGAAGAGAAGCCATGTGTTTCAGGCAGAAGTTGCTGGGTGAGGCTGCAGTCTCCAGAGGGTCAGACTGAACATTTGTGACGGTTCCCCTGGCCTTAAAATGTACGAATTTATGCATTTCCGTATTTATTAATACATTTTTCTGTGTGTAAGTCACTGGACGCTACTTAAAGTGACTCATTTGCAGGGAAAAATGCATCATTGCTGTGAGCTTACTGGTGGCTCAGAACGAACACTTGGTCAGAAACGGTGGGGAGGTCACTTGGTCAGAAACGGTGGGGAGGTTGTTGGGTTTGACTTTCTACTGTTTAACCCTTTCTTAGGTGTCCAAATGTCAGCCCTGCTGCTCTAATAAAGTAATTTACAATTATCTGGCCTGAGCTGTGATTCAGCTTGTGCTACTTTTTTAAAATCCTGAAACACAAAAAAAGTTAGAGGGGAAGCAACAGAAACAAATTGGATCCAACTGATGGCAGAAGCAGCTCAAAGTAACTCTAGCGATAGGTGATTCTGTTTATATAGAGGCCAGAGAAGTTCACCAAAGCCCATTAAGGCTTCTGAGCCAGGTCAATGGGCTTTGGATCAGGCACTTCATCAGGGTGGCTGCGTGGTGAATTGTGCACCTAATGCACTTTTAATGAAAATGTTATCCTCTGGAGCCAGGCCAGGTACAACCAGAGCAGGAGCAAAGACCCTCCGTTCCCCAGCAATCATGGGAAAAGATATTACAGCTATTTCATAAGCCTGTATATTTTAGAAGTCTAAAAAATCCAGTCCGCATCAACAGCAGAATGAGCAGACTTCTACACGGACACGTCATTTAATCACAATTTAATAAGGCTCCTATATCAGACTTTCATAATGAAACTTTTGGGTATAACCAAACAAAGGGGTCACTGTGGGAGAAAAGAATGCAACCTTTGATTCACGCTTTCTTTTTAGGGTTCACGATGTTTCGTTTTCAGTGAGCTGCTGGTGAAATGAAATGCTTTCCGCATGCCAACTGTTACCTCATAAATGGTCCTTCTGAAAAGTAATTTGTGATCACGAGATGATTATCAGCCTTCTCAGCCAAGCTCCTGTGAGAAGCCTGAGTTCTTCCCTCAAAGAAACCCTTGGGTATTCAAGCCTTTAACAAGTGCTCCAGAGAAGTGTTTAGGGCCTGCATGACAAAAGGGTTTTATTTTAATTACACAATAAGCTGCTGGGAGTCAATAACTTGGCCTGGGACAAGTATGCATAATCTAGTAGTCTTGTTTGTGTTGAAAGGGCCATAGTGCATCAGGTGACGATGAGCTGCCAGCACTGAGGACCAAAACCTGCTGTACCAAATGATGCCTGTGCATATTCACCCCCACTGGTGTTAATGGTCTTCCCAGTTTGCAGGGCTGTTGTGTGGGCTGGTAACTCGCCAAGAGGTGAAGAGGACAGGGAATGATCTGGAGAAGGTGATTTGTGGTGGCATGTAGGGAAGGGAGGTGGCTTTGCTGTTCCTCTGAGCTTTGTGGTGGTGTTATTGTTCTTGCTTGCCAGGTTTCAGGGTATAACATGGTCCCCCGCCTTATTCTACAGAGCCCAGGTGGGGTCCCAGGACCTACGGGATAGGGACATCCATTGCCCTGTTACAGTTCTGATGGACAACATAAGCTGAAGGTGAATTTGACTGTCCCTGGAGGCAATAAATGCAGCCTCTGAAGCTTTTCAAGGTATGAATTTAGTTGGTGCTTGCAGCCATCTGGAAAACCTTGACCCTAAAAGTACAAGCTAGAAAATGCGGCTTTTTTTGTGATATGTTGACTCCCCTCAGGTTTGTTTTCTGGACAAAGTCTCACTTGCATATTTCAGAGTGCTAATAACTCATTTTTAGCCAGCACTTGAGATATGGTGTGTCCTGAGCACAGCCCTGATGCTGGAGAGGTGGAGTCCTGTCTTCAGCATTTTGCCATGAAGGGGTTTGTTATTTTTTTAATCAGCAGGTCTCTTCTGGTGTGTCATGCATGGCAGCATGTTATTCCCAAGGATTTTTGCAGCCCACTGCTGGGGGAGTTCAGCTTAATTTTGTCCTTCATTTGTTTTGTTCTTGCTAGATATTACACAGGCATTGGGCTGGATGGTTGCTCTTTGTGTATTGGAAAAAATCACTAAACTCTCCAGTGATTCTTGCCACAAGCGAAAATTTATTGGAGGGAAAAAGAGTTTAGGGTTGTTTTGGCTTGTAAAGCTCTTAGAGGCTGAACTTCATCTTGTTGTCATCTCTGGCATGGTGCTGGGAAGCCAAAATGAGCTTCTTGTCCAAGGGTGTGGGTCACTGCTGTCACACACAGCCAGGTGACCATCACACTACTTGGGGCAGCCACGTGCCCCAGAACTTGCTCATCATGCACAAGTCCCTCCTTAAAGCACTCTGCTCGTGGGATAAAATTGCTGGAGCTGATATGAGCTGAGTGAGGTCCATCTTCCTGGCTGGGTTTGCTTGCAGACACTATTGAGACAGGACCTCCCTCTGCCAGTGTTCTCACTGGGATTCTGAGTTGGAGCTTTGCAGCTGTACGATGTTTGTCTTCAGCTTTTTAATGCGTTGCTTCTGCATATCTATGTGTGTGTCTCTAGATCTATAAAAGTATATGTGAGCATATAGGCAATTTATATACTTGCAAATAAACCTATTTATAATGCAGTATTGTCAATACACAAAGTATTATAGTGTATAAATCCTATTAAATCCTTCCTGTGTCTCACCGTGGCAGGCTGAACAAATGCAATGATGTGTTATCTTGCTTTTCCCTGTTCCTGGGGTCATGGTGCCCCTGGTTAGGATGGAGTCAGTGTTGATTCAGCTCAGCCTTCCCCAGCTCCAAATGCGGGGCATCAAACAGGAAGAGTCATCTGCACCCAGCTAAGTCTCTTCCAAGGAAAAGTCTTGGCATACACTTGAATTATGTGATTGTCACGGAGGCACCCCGAGGCTAGTTTAAGGGACAGCAGGGTCCAAAACAACTTTTATTAAACTGGTGAGAAACAGGGTTTTAGCACTCCAAAAGTGACTTAAATATAGGTTCGGGTATCAGTTGAGGAAAACTATTAAGGGGCAGCAACTAGTACAACAGGAGGTCCACAGTGTGCATGCACGTGGCTTCACCCAAAACAATGCCGGAACCACCCCCGAGTCCCAGAGGAGTACACACTTGCCTGAACACGGTGAGGGATTATTCTTAAAGAGATACAGGTAAAGCGTACGCTCGTGATTCCACGAGGGTAAATTTATAATACACTCGCAATTGTGCGAGGAAATAAAGTTACAGTCGCGATTGTGCGAGGAAATAATTTAAAGTACGCATGCAAATGTGCACGGAATATAAATACACTCGCGAGGAAATACACAGTGCGAGGAAATAAAGTTATACGTGCTTGTATTAAGCACAGGAAGTCACACGTGCATATGTGCACGGAAAGGATGGATATACTCGCAATCTTGCGAGAAGTTTTACTCACACACGTGGCGTGGCGGCAAGGCAAGCAGAGTCTCCATCCCGGGGAGGGGGGGCTCTCGGCGGCAGCATCTTCAGCTCGCGCTCCGAGAGACCGGCGACAATGGGCCCAGTCTCGACGAGAGAGTCCTGTTTTTATACTGGCTGATCAGACCTGACTGTAGGCATTCTAGAAGCTTCTCTGCACCCCCACACCGTGTGTGGGGTGCCCCTGAAGCCTCCAAACATCCCCCACACTGGTCAGAGGTGCCCAGCGGCTCACTGGCGCCTCGGCAATCCCTTCTCCTAATGGCCCTGGCCAGGGTGCTCTGGGCCAAACAAAAGAAGCTGTCAGCCTCAAGTAGCAGAGAGAGGGAGATGTGCCTACTCCCTCCATACTGAAGCGGGGAGGGGGAAGAGAGGGGGGGTTTGCATTCTACCACAGTGGTACAACACCGGGCAGTCAGTTGTCCTGGCTCCTAAAGCATCACAAAAATGTCTCCATAAGTGTTATAAGTATTAAACAAGGAAAATGTATGTTTGCTTTATCATGTTCTAATGCTGCAGAAATACTAGAATTCTTACACCAGTCACTTTGTGGGTTTTTTTTCTGTTCACCAAACAGCTTTTCATAGTGCTGCAAGGAGGATTAAAATCATCCCCAAACAAAACATTGTGAAAAAGATAATTTATTCTCTCCTGTCTCTTTAAGAAAAAAGCAACAGAGTAAAACACAAATGAAATAGCCAGTATTTTTTATGCATCCTGGGACTCTTCTCAAGAGTGTGCTTTATCTGTGATAAAAAATGCAGAGCTGCTGCACATAAAGCAGTCAGACTTCCCTTGCCAGTTTTCCTACATTATGTTATGTGACCCATCAGAGAAGCTGTCACCTCCCTGGTTTCAAGTAAAAAATATCTAACAAGCAAAGGATGCTCTCGGCTTCTACCCAAAGTTGGTTAAAAGAAACAACACTACAGGTAGTCAAATGGTACCTAATGATGAGAGACACTCATGAATTACAAGGTGGGAAAAGATCTGGCTGCTGGAGGGGAGAGATTGTGGGTGCCAGGGAACAGGACAAGTATTTTGTGCTTGTCTGCTGCTGGTTAAAGACATGATGCTGAGCATCCTCCCCATTGCTCCCTCATCTTTTGTAGTTATTCTTTCTTGCAAAGCTTTGCATGTTATCTTTGGCCACTCGGAGGTAGGGTAGTAGTACATCCCTGGCTGCATCTGATACTCATAAAACATGCCTCAAAGTATAATAGTTTTCAAACTAATCCTCGCTTTCTTATTTTTACATCAGAAACAGGGCATTTGTCCATCAGTGGCTCTGATGTAGTTGTGGTGAATTCAGACGGCCTTTTTGCAGGGCATCCATAAATATGCATTGCTGCTCCTCAACTTAGTTTTCCTGGCAATTTATTCTGCTTTCTCATGTGTCAGAAGATCTTCCCAAAGCTACTGCTGAAGTGCACTCACCAAATGCCTCTGTAAAGACTTTTCCAGAAGCTGAGGTTATACAACCTGTCCTTAAATCAGAGCTGAATTGTTTGGAGTGCTTCAGTGTTCATATGTGATGCTTTTCTCAAAAATCAGGCCCTTTGAGAATGCTGCAGATCCCACTACCAGGCCACCAAAGCTCAGGCACCCAAATGCTGAGTGACCTGCTAGACCATATAGACTTCTATGTACCACCTGAGCCCTGATATCAGGCTGATTTCCAGCATGATTGACCACTTCTCTTCCAGCTTCCCTTGGTGCTCATCAGCCCTGGGTGCTGATGAACTGCCTGCAGTGGAGAGCATGTTCTTTACCTTTTGTAAAGGTAAAGGGCTGGGCACACTCATGGCTCCAGTAAGTGTTGCAGGTGGTTAAAGTTCTTGGGAGTTCATCTGTTACTGTGTGGCAAAATAAAAAGTTGAAAAAGGGCAATAATATGATGAGGCATGGTTGGTCTCCACCAGTGGCTGAAGCTTTCCATAGGAGGAAGACAGCACAGAGGTTGCAGCTTACCTGGCTGGCAGCAGCATGTCTCCAAAGGAGGCATCTCTGTCCATCAGTGCTGGCTCTCCAGGAAACTCTCCTTCTAGGAAGCTGTCTCCAAGGCTGCTATGGTCAACACAGACAAATTCTCTTGCCTTCAGCTGACCTTGGCCTGAGCTCTGGGGATTTCCCAGCAGATGGGGAGGAGATGATCTAAGGACAGTGGCACGTGACTCAGAGGGATTTTTCCTCATGGAGACCAAAGTGGCAGTCCCCTTCTGGCAGGGGACAGTCCTGTTCCCCATGTGCAGTCACTGATGTGGGTCTGAAAGGATTCTCAGCCAGGAGCAACCCCCAGGGCGGCACCAGCTCCATCTGAGCGGGATGCTTTTCCTGTCCTTGATTTGAGAGCAGTCAGTCCTTCCACCACTGTCGCTACCTCTTGCAAAGCAGGTTGTTGGCTAAGCCAGCTGTGAAATGGACGGTACTCACCAGCCCACATAGGGAGGGAAGGAAAAAAATGCTGAAAGCATGCCAGTACCACACACGGGAAAGGTTGTTTTTCATTTTTTGTTGAGATATCAAAGATAGGGGAAACATAGAAGCAGCTCTGGAGGAACCAGGCAGAAGGACTCGCACTGTAGGAAGTGTTGGGCAAATAAAAGTGGAGGATGTTTATGGTGTGAAATTGGGAAGTGTTTTCAGGAAGCTGGTAGGAAGATTCAGCTGAGACAGGAGAAGGGGAAAACAATGCAGAGAGGGAGAGGAGGGACACTCTTGTTTAACCATATTTGTAGAAAGTTGGGCCATCCTCAAATCTGACTTTTTTTTTTTTCCCTTCTCTGAACAGAGAATAAAATTGAATGGCAAGTGGTATCATTTAAAACTGAAGGAAGAGCACAGACTTGCAAGCTGTCTTGCATGGAGGTGTTGGCCATAAGTTCTCAGTTTTATTTCTCTAATTCAGCCCAAACTTACGGTGTGGCACAAGTTAGTGAAAATAGTCTTGTTAAACAACAACAAATTCCTGGAATATGGTCCTTAGACAGAGCTCAAAAGCTACAAATGATTAAACACCCAGGACAAATGAAGGGAAATAATCCTTCATGTACACTGTGCTCACTCTAAAATTCACTGATGTGGGAGATCATCAAAGTCAAATGTCCTGGATGTTAGAACTTTATTTTTAAAGGAAAGTTTTAATTTCACACTCATCAATAGCATGTTTAGCTTAGCCAGGCAGTGCAAGAAAAATCCTTATTCACTTCTCAAGGCATTTTGGGGCTCCTGGGGAGGAATTATTCCTCATTTGTGAGCAATAATGACTGAGTGTGGGCATTGCCAGAGGGGAAGGAATCACTTTCTTCTGCCTTGCATGTCACCCAGGATGAGGAAAAGATGCTCAACAGGATAAATTTAAGAGCTGACTGTAAGCAAGGCCTAGTTTTCCATATATTTGACTTAAATTTTAATCAAAGTAAATTGTTTTTCAAATGCAGATAACACAGCAATGGCTCCAAAAATAACACAAAAACAAGCAATCTATCAGGCATGTCTGTCGGCAAAACAGATGCCATTTCATAAACTTGCCAAAACAGCTCTTTGCTTCAAACAATAAGAACTGGGAAGAATCAAAAGCCTCAGCTTTAAAAATCTCCTTGTATGTTAAAAAAAAAAAAAAATCCCAGCTCTCAATTGGTGTAATTTGGCCTAGGTTAATGTAAAAGTGAAACCGTTCAATAAATCTTTTAGTGGAGATCAAAAGCAATGAGTGCAGGAAACCAGAAAATTGATTCTATGACATTTTCTGTCACTCTATAACTTTCATATTATTCAGAGGACTGCCAACTGCAATTGTTCAAATACTATTTTAACTGATGTTGTTACTTGAACTCATATCCATCCACTGATCTCCCCAGGGAGAAATAAATGGGAAGACAGTAGCTCAATTAAAAGCAATATAGCGTGTGGCTCTTAATCCTTGATTGAGCCCTTGTGCCAGAAAGCTCTTAAATGTGTGTTTAAATTAAAGCCTGTGATCTAATTCTATCTGTTTTATGTTAATTTCTTGAGTGAAGTACCCCAAATACTCTTGAATTTCCTTGTGCAAAGGGTCTGCTCGGGCTGTGCTCAGAGGTGGCCCCGACTTCCTCCTGGGTGCGCTGGGCTCTGTGAACATTTCTGGCTGTTTTCTGTCATTGATAAGTACGGGTTTCTGATCGCAAAACCTTATGTGAATCCTGTCTCCCTCTAGTGTTGTGAAAACAATTGGAAGGAGTTAAACGGGGTGTCAGAGATTTAATGTCCAAGTTAAGCGAGCAAAAACCAGATGCCAGCAAGTTCTCCCTGTAACTGTGCACCTCATTGGTGACCAGAGGATGGGTTTGGGATGGAGAGCATCCTCCTTCCAGCGGAGCTGCCGCTGCCTGATTTGGCTGATTAATCGGGCACGTTTTGGCTGGGTTGTGCTGTATCTTCTGTTCCACTGCAGGCAGTTTCTGTTGCGTGTCGGCGTCTGTGCTGACGGCGAGTCTGGTGTATCCTCTCGCCTATTCTGAAAATTAGTGACATCTGAAGAAAATGACTGATGAAAACAAGATTATGAAAACCTTATTTGCATGGAAAGAAAAGGATGGGGATCGGTGCCTTCCTGGGTGGGTGACACAGGTTGTGTTGTGCCCTTTGTCAGCAGGCATACCATATGCCACTGATGGCTGTGGTCTCCAGGATCTGCCCAGCAGTGAGGTGATACCACAGCATTGCTTTCCTCTGGTCAGGCTCCTGCAGCTGATCTCAGTAGATGGTAAGAGCTTGCCGAGCTGAAATCGTGCTTATTGTACTTGTATTTTCTTTTCCCTTCCCTTTGATGGGGGGTGATGCTGCCCGCATCTCGGCTCTGGGCTCACAGTGGACAATGTCCCATGGATGTGCCAGCCTCATTTTTGGTTTGGTTTGGTTTTTTTTCCCATGACATTTTAGCACCCATTAGTCCATTTGATTTTAGCCTCTTTGAAGCCCAGGGCTTGGATGTTTTTCAGCACACACTGAAATCAGCATCAGACATGAAGACACTTGAGCCAGTACAAAAGTTTAAAACTCTTATTCATACACCCCGGAAAGGCTTTTTCACTTGATACGCTGACAATGACTGACTCTATGTTTATCTTTTAACATTATCTCCTCTTGCAATTGATAGTGTCTTGTGTTTTCCTGGTGCCAGGCTCAATTTCCAAAGGGGCTGTGGTGTTTCTCTGCCAGGCTGTGGCATACTCTGGGCAGCCTGTGATTTCAGTACTAAATACATAGAGGAGCAAAATAAACATATAACAGAACAGCACACACAGGCACACACTTATGATAAAAAGTCTGGTCTTTCACCTAATTTAGACCAGAAAATTGGCATCTGATTTTATTGTTCAGACCGACTCCAAGAACACAAACGTGGTGTTTTTTTTTTTTTTTCCCTCAATATGAGAACTGCCAAAATATGAAGAATGATATCTGCTGTTTTGGACTAATTAGGATTAACTGTTTTGAGGCTGCTTTTTGTGGAACAAGTGCTGTTTCACTCGTCTGATGGCAGCAGCATCCAGGCTACATCCTTAGGGAAAAGGATGGTTGAGGTCCCTGCAGCCTGTGGCTGCACCACAGCCGTTGGATACTTTGACCAGCACCTTTGGGTGTTTGGCACAGGAATAGTCCCTGTTCCCAAAGTCTGAGCTCCCATTGCAGTGTGAGGAGGCGAGTTTGGAGCGGCCGAGCCAAACATCGGACCATGGCGGGGAAAATGCAGAGCTTTCAGCAGTTTGGTTCCATTTTAATTAGTGTTTTCTGTGCACTTCTTGATTTTCCATTTTCATCCCCAGCTCTTGAGACTGTTTGTGTTTCTGGAAGTGTTTCCAGAAGGCAGGGGACAAAAAACAAAAAGCACAATCCCATCAAGTACCCAAGTACTTAATTAAAATTGTTGGGATTAGAATAACATTGCAATTAGAGTTGTGTCTATTTGTCTTCCGGGGTTTAGGATCTGTGTTTTCAAGCCTTTTGCTGTAAACATGGGCCTGGAAATTTATCTTGGGGTTTCAAAATAGCCAAATGTTGCAAAACCTGCCAGGAGGGCTGAGGGAGCTGGGAATGTTTGGCCTTGCAAGAGGATGGGGGAGCACCCAACCATTGCCTGTGGCTGTTCGGGATGTTGAAATAGGTGGAGGAGAAAAAATACCATGTTCTGTTAAGGGCTGGTCTGCAGAACCACACTGCAAAAGCAATGTGTAAGGCATGTCATGTTCCACAGAGGAACGATGCAGCATATTTTTAGCACCATTTCCCAGCACCTTATCTATTAACTACTTCCAGACTGAGAGCATCGGACGGGGATGGTCGAAGTCGCCGGGATTTGTGTGCTGATTGTGTGTGTGATGGGGTGGCTGACACAACTGCCAAGCAGAAGTCAAGAAGGAAAAGGAGTATTTTTCATACAGCTCCCAAGGGGATCTCTTGAAGCAAAGATGCCTGAGTGCCGTGGTACACCCCTTCCCAGATGTTTATACCATGATGCGAGCAGAGCAAACCTGGAGACAAGCTGTTCCTGGGAGAGGACTTCATGGACAGGCGCACACAAACATCCCCAGGGATGCCATGTGGGGCCACCAGCTCTACTAGCTTTCTGTGCCCAGCAGCTGCTGTGCTGCAGGGACAGTCTCCAAGGGCACGTGGTGGACCAGGCCTCTAGGCTGGAAAGGTCCTTTTTGTTCAGGGGGTAAATATTTTCTGTAGAAATAACTAATCTCTTTGTCAGGATGTCCCTGGGATGTCCTTCAGCCTAGATACATGCCAAAGGTGTTTAAAAGATGCATAGATGAGTTTCTTAATGGTTAGTGCTAGAGTTAGGTTATGGTTAGACTTTATGATCTTAAGGGTCTCTTCCAACCGAAATGATACTATGATCTGAGCTGGCTGCTAAGAAAACAGATAAGGCAGATGCCGAACAGAAGGTGGGGTCTTCTGGGTTTGCCTATGGTTGTGTTCCATTAAAACTTCCAGTAATGCCATATGGGGCTGATGTTCTTTCCCACAGGCCACTGCCTGTGGCTGGACCCTCTGAGTAGCAGAGCATCTGTGAGAGTCTCAGACCCTCATTTCCTTATAGACTTGTTTTTGTTTTATTTATTCAATATTATACTAATCTGGGCAAAGATTGTGAGGGGAGATGTAAAGCCCCGGGGGAGAAGGAACTTTCTAGGAATAATGTGTCCTTGGATGACCTTTAGTAATACCGTGAAGGAGCTGCACAAGCAGCAGAGAGGACAGGGGAACCCTGTTCCCCAAGGAAAAGGGATGTTTTCCTGGAGTTGTGGGTATTTATCCTTCCCAGCGGAGGCTGCTTTAGTGGGTACCATGGGAACATCTCCCTTCCCCTCCCGGTCTCCTGTGGGGTCATTGAGGAAACCACTAAACCAGCTAAAAGAACATTGATTTTGGGTTGCTGGTTGGTTTGTTTAGTGTTGGAGTCTGCCGTGAAAATCTGGGGCAAATTAAGGAAAAACAAAGCAAAGGTTTTTCTTGGGAAGAAGAAAAAAAAAAAAGCCCAACTTCAGAAACCCACATTGTTTCGTAACCCGGTGGAGAGGAAGAAGTGAGAACATGGACAGCCCTCACCACCACCTGCATAAGAGGCTCTTGTGCCTGAGTCTAGAAAATAAGTGATCCCACAAGAAGACCCCTGGGAAGATGACAGGAGCTCCCAGGCCATGAAAATAAGTTATGGTTTTTCCCTGCCGCCTGTTTGCTACTTTTTCCTCCCAGAAGGCTTCACAGTTCACCCTCCTTGATGTGTTTCTCCCCTCTGACCGCAGAGACAGAGATGCCCAGACCCCAGCATCCTCACACCTGGCTCCGATTCCCTGCTCGCTCTCTAAAATTGATGATGTGTCAAGGGTCTGACTTCAATTTGGATGTCAAATGGGGAGAGGGGGCTTGTGAAAGACAGTCAGTGCTGGGGCAGGGCTCAGCTGCCAGTTTAAAGCTTCTGCAAGTAGTAGGTGAGGGAACTGCAAACATGGACCACGGGCCAAGGGAATGGCTGGACTTGCAGGGGATGCCCAGGCTGAAGGCGTCCTCTCTGCAAAAATAAACATAAATATTTGGTACCTTGCATGTGCTTCAGAAGCAGCAGCTTTCCTTCATATTTCTATCCCTGCTTCTGATTTGCTCTGTCACCTCAGGCAAATCGTTTAACCTCAGCTTCAACCTACTTTACAGGGATGTTGCAAGGCTTAATTAAGGCTTGTAAAAGGTCTCGAGTTCCTGAGAGGTGCCTGCTGGAGCAGGGTGATTAATCACATGTTGATGGGAGGGATATTGCGGGGGTAAATCCAAGCAGTCAACAATAGGGCAGATGATATTTTTCCCTGGGGGAATAAGACAAGGGGGTTGTAAAAGCATGCACGTATCAGATTTATTCATTCTGGATATCAAGCTGTTGAAACTGTAGGGAGGCTCTGTGGCCAAAACCACAGAAATCTGACTGTATGGCTGAGATAAAGACATTCTGAATTTCCGCAAAAGTCAATCAAAGACACATAAATTAGGGTGTTTCCCCCCAGACTTCAGAGTCACAGAGGTGAACAGTTTGCAAAACTTCAAGTTTTAGAAATAAGTATTTGGCATTTCCTCTGAACACCATCCTAACCCTTGGAAAACACAAGAGAATAACACTCTTGTATTAATTGCTGCTGACCAAAGGGAAGATTATTCAGAGGAGGAGGAGAACCCGCCACCTTTTGCTGAACTTTATGCAGTTGTTCGCATGATTGCCCGA
Source organism: Patagioenas fasciata (assembly GCF_037038585.1). Classification (NCBI taxonomy): domain Eukaryota; kingdom Metazoa; phylum Chordata; class Aves; order Columbiformes; family Columbidae; genus Patagioenas; species Patagioenas fasciata. The sequence continues at coordinate 21,036,383 of NC_092525.1, read as the reverse complement.
TTGCCCAATTGCCCTGCCACATAGAAAAGGAGAGGAAGGAGAAAATGCTGGGCCCTGTGCAGTTATTTTCAAGATGACCCATTTCTCCTTCTTTGCGGAAGAAATGGAGATGGAAAAGTTGCCTGCTGATGTTTTTTGTTGTTTAGTTTGGTTTTTTTGGCCCTGTCATTTTCTCTTATAACTTCACCTCCTTCAATAGGCTCACCCCTAATTTACACCAGCATCCTGAAAAGGAACTGGGGCTTAGAAAACAAAGCAGGCAAAGGCTGAACCGTCTTTGATCGGCTTTTGAATTCTGCAGGCTTCTCCCCCGACAGTTCGCGGTGACAAAAGGACGGACCCTGGACCCTGTTTTGGGCTGCAGATGCGGTGATTTGCCTTTGAATACTGAGGGAAGGAATGCAGCGAGCCCCTGCGCATGCAAACGAGGGCGATTTCGTATGCTTTTCAGAGACAGAGCATAAATCAATATTGTTTTGTAGATCGCTTGGCTTGCCACATTTTTTTCCTTGGGGTACATCCAGTCTCCATGTACTACGGGGAAGGACGCTGCAGGGGAGAGGGGATGGCTGTGCCCTCGGCTTTCACCTCAATATGCAGCTCAGTGAAAACTGGATTTTATTCTTCCAGGGACCAAGCAGAGCCAGCCAAAACCAGAGATTATCATCACTAAGGAATCCTGCCTGGGGAGCTTCCACCAACCAGGAGAACTGTTAGTTTGAGATTTTTTTAAAGCATTTTTTTATGGCACGGCAGTTTTAGTTGAGCTAAATGAAGCTTATTGCAGTGGGGAATTCAGCGTGCACATGTTTAAAAATCTTTAAAGATTGGATATTTTAACTCCAGCAAATAATCAAGTCCCAGGAACAATTTAGATGAGTAATATATTAAAAACAGGCTTATACAGATCCAAGAAAAACGTTGGAGGATCCATAGGGGTCATTGTTATGCACTGCAGGCTTAAATATATTGACTTTTACAACTGCAAATGGATGGTTGCATAGTGGTTTCCACTGAAGAGCAGTTTCAGTTGTGATAACTCATACAAAGTGAAATTCAGTCTTGTGCTCAGTGCCGGCATGAGGTCTAAGAACTGGGTGAACTTAATCTTTATCTCTCTACAAACATTACATCTCTTTAATCCTTGAGGCATGCCATTCCTGGGAGGACCCTGCATAATGGATGCAATAGAGCGGGACAGGAATCGGATTTGTTATTTATGGAAAAAACCTGAAATTAGAGAAAACACATTCTGAAATTACAGGAAAGGAAACATTTTCTGAAGGGGAAGAAAATCTCAAAACCAAAAATAAACTGTTTTATTTTTTTTTCACTAATGAAAGTGTTTTTCACTTCTCTAAAATTATATCATTGTATTGCAAACAAAAGAGGAGGTTGAAATGTGCCGGTCAGAGTAACGTCAACCCTTCCATTTCAGGAAAATCAGAATACTTTTTCTAGAAGAGATTTCCTATTATAAAAATTTGTGAAGCTTATAGATTTTTATGGAATGTTGTTTCTTTTCCAGTAGGAAACAAACAAACAACTTTCTTCTGGAAAATATGGAAACTTATCGGTTAAACCCAGAATGCCTGTGAAAGTCTGAGATTTAGAAGTGCATAGCTAGGAAATATTTGAGGGGAATGGGTACGTAGGATTTGGCCACATAAATACAGAAACTTTTCTGTGGCACCATGGACTGTTAGGAGAGATGCAAGGGTGAAATAGGTTGTACGGGGTGATGCTGTGGGGTCACTGGGATTGCTCCTGACGAGGGTTCTTGCCCAGACCGAGATGCGTTGTTTGCAATGTATGCAAAAAAACTATGTCCTCTACAGACAAGTATTGATTTTCACTTGTTAGAGTTATACAACACTCTGGATCTTCACTTAAGTGATTGGTATTAATTTTTAATCAAATTTATTATATGTTCTCCTGCCAGAAAAAACTGTTGATGAAACTGGGTTTCCATTGGCAGCAAGACTTAAATACTCAGCAAATAAAACTGAGCATGGGAGCTGTAATCAGCATGTGAAGAACAGCCCCCGACACAGCCAGATCCCCCGAAATTTGCTGAATAGTTACATTTCTGTAATGCTTCCTCCTGTGACGTGGTACGACAGCAGGTCTTTCCTCCTTGAAGATGAATTTGTCATTAACCAAAGCAGGAGAGGTGACAGTGTCAGAAGCAGGGCTCATGATTGCCGTCGGTAGCAAGATATTGTGCAGGAACCCAAACGTCTGAAGGATAATATTTTCCTTTATTCCAAAATATCCATTTCTGGTCTGTTGGAGAAGCTATGTCGTTTACTAATTAGGGAATTGGGAACTGGGGGTTCATGAATTGTAATCCTTGGCTGAGTGAAGTAATGTGTTCATTACAGCTGTCACTCATCTCCCTTTTGTCTTGTTTTTCTGATCTGTAAATTGAGGTTAATACCCTCTATACACCCAAGGTGCGAGGAGGATTAATAAGACAGTGTCTGAAGTGCTGCCGTCTTCTCTTGGAGCAACGGTTGGAGCTCCTGAAGAAACTGAAATGTCCCACTGGAAAATCTTGTTTTCTCTTGAAAATCTGAATACGGGTGCTTCAGTTCTGAATCACTGAGATATTATTGTTCGCACCTGAAAATTACCAACACATGAAACCATTTCTGACACAAGGGGGACAGGAAGAAAAACCCCCCTTTGAAAAGTGTTTAACAGGTTTACCTGTGATGGGGAGCAGGGAGGTTTTTCTTATTGAAAAAAAACTTCAGGACCCCAAATACTTGGCAACAGTATAATCACAGCTTTAATAGAGCTCTTGGTTTTCCTGTTACCATAAATGAGGTCTGCTCTGTGTTAAAAATAAAGCAAAGGGGAAGCAAACAAACTCAAACCCCAACCCTTGCAGCAGTCCAGGGAAACGGGGTCACTCTTGGACATATCTCAAAACCTCTCCAGGAACTGCGTGTTCTCAAACCGATTACATTTACCCACCACTCGCTTGTTGGGCTACATTAGCAAACAAAACAAACTGGCTGACAGCTTATGCTGTACTGCATAGCATAAAAACACCACTCCCAATGGCTTTTCCAATTCCAGGAATGGAGCTGGTGAGTTAACTACTTTTTTACTCGGCTCTGCTCACCCAGAAAGGACCCAACCTGATGGATGGTCCCTGACCTCTCCGTTCCGCATGACCACCAGCCAGGCTGCCACTTGGGTGTCTTCTGCATGGGGAGATACAAACCTCCCATCTGGCAAGAGCCCAGCTGATTTTTGTTCCATACCCACCGTAAGAAATACTGCACTTCCCTGAATGGGTGACCTCGAAGTCACACGCGAGTTAAATAGAAGCATAAGTTATCTGGACTTGCAGCCATGAAACTATTCTCTGGGAGGAAAGGGTAAATAAACAAATCGTTTATTAGCAAGTAAAATTGTTTTTTCTTTGAAATGCAAAAATGTGCTCACTGGTGAATGATGTTTTTAGCTTCAACCTTCGCTCTCACCAGGCAGAGTCCAAGCATGTCATGAGCAAAACTGCTTTCAAGTCACCCGTCCAGCTGGATCACTGCAGGGTGGTGCTTGTCTGGTTAATCACTTAGGGCAACACTCAGCTGAGGGGAATTCAGCCACCGATGCTGGGGGTAGTGGGGCCGAACTCTGGCTGCAGCTGTGGGGCAGCACCAGCAGACACATCTCTATATCCTGCAGCTGGGGGGCTTGGGGAGGGAAGGTGAACTTGAGAACCACCAAGGTGGACATGAAGGTTATCCATGCAGAGGTAATGATGGAGCAAGGGAACAGGCCTGTGGCATTCGGTAGATGTGAGATGTGTCTGGAGAACATGCTGGTTTTCCCCCTGCGCCTTGCCTTGTTATGGACGGTGTGGGACTGAAGAGGGGAAAGTGGCCAGTTCATCCCCTCCTTCAGGAAGGAGATGGGGCTCCACGAGTAGATTCCTCTTGGAGCTGCTGGCATGCCAGTGCAGACACCATCCCAGTTTACTTTAGATTTTCGCAGCTTCCAAAGCAGTCATCATTTTTCACCAAAAAATCCCTACTGCAGCATGTCACAGAAGCACACAGGTTTCCCGCCTGCCCATCAAGCCTCCATCCTTTAAGCCAACTCCTTCCAACCAGCTCCCTGGAGCCTGACAGTGTGTTAATGAACCCATCCATCCTCTGGAAGATCCTGGGTCATGTCTCTGCTTTGTGTCACAAGCACATCACAAACAGAGTTTACATCCAGCAGGTCTGGAGATTCACTTGGGATGTCTCCTCTGATACCTTGCTGGTGCACTGAGTGTAGAGACACAGCTGATCCTGAGGCTGAGGGGGTTCATGTGGGTAGTAGATGCTTTTACATCTCTGCTGCTTGGTGCTGACAATTAGGAAATGCCTCGGGGGGAATTGGAGTGAGTTCCTGCAGGTTCTGTACTCTGCTGGTTGTCAGTGATGCTGGTGGGACAGTGCCGACTGCTGCCCCATGGGAGTGTGACAATGAGTCAGTGAGGAGAAGCAGCTCTTTTGTGTGCTGAGAAGGAAAACCAAGTGGAGAAATAAAAATATGAAGGCAAACCTGGTGAGAAATCATTACTGAGTCGTGTCAGCTTAGCAGGTGAGAGATCCTGATTCCTTCAGGAGGGTGTGTGTCAGGGGCAAACCTCCCAGCTTCCCCCCCTTTCAGAATGGGCTTTCAAGTCCATAAAGGTTTTTAGAAATGCTGATTCAGAACGAGTCAAACTACTGCCACCAAGAACATCAGCAAGTTACAAATGGCCCTCAGACACATGGTGTGAATTTTGGCATTGTGCTATGCAGGACAAGAGTTGGACTTGATGATCCTTGTGGGTCCTGTCCAACTCAGGACGTTCTATGATTCTGTCATTCATGCTGCCACACTCTCAGGAAGGAGAAATAAACATGCAAAGAAGTTGGGGTTACTACCACAGAAAAATGTTATTTTTCTCTCATTTATGATGCTCCGACCAAATGAAGTCACTGACGTAAGGGCTCAGGCACAAACACCTTCCCCCAGTGTGGTGGTTTGGAGAGTTGTTTAAGGTACTTATAAAGCACTCGGGGCTTGAAATAAACTGTCCTGTAAGAGACACAAACCAAAAATAACAGGTAAAAGCATATCTCCTGCCATGGTCGCTGGGGCTCCAAAGTAGCTGTTTTCTGGGCTGTGTCAGCTGTGATTTATAAAACTGTTTTCAGGATTGTATCATCGGGCACTTCTCAAAAACTGCCTTTTCTCTGAAGACTGGACTCTAGAAATGAGATTCCTGACATTCCTCATATTGTCCAGCTGAGACCTGTGGTACAAACAGCATTTTTGTAAGGCTGTTTTGAAAAGTGAGCTGTGTTTGTTACTGAGCCCTCTCTCTATATATTATTTAGACTTGTCTTCTTTCTCTCCTGTTGTTATTTATGAGCATGAAACTGGTGCTTCTGTTCAAAGAGGGATTGCTTCATGTGTAAAATTTGGGCTCTTGGTGGTCTGCCGCTTCTGAATGAATACTTTGAGTCAATAAATGTGCTACCACAATTTCATAACTTATCCATATGAGGATTAAAATAAACTGAGGAAAACACCAACGAAAAAGATCGGTTATTTTAGCTGCGACTACTTGAACCTGCAGGACGAGAGAAAAAGTACATCTTGCTTTCTGATTTAAATAGCACTAATTTATTTTTAGCACTGCAGCCAGTATGAGAGCTTGTGGTTGAAGCAGAGACAGGGATGCCATGGGTGGATAAGGACTCCTGGGCTGTTAAATCCTTTCTCTGGTGGTTTTAATGCTCATTTCGGACTGCAGCTCAGAGTTCCAGTGTGGGAGAGTGGGAAAAGGTGGGAAGAAGTGGGATTGCTATTGACAGCCTCAGGTGCAAACCCTAAATTCGAGAGCGATGAAATGCACACAGCTGAAAGCTTTTGCAGTAGGTTTTGGGGGAATGGGCAGGGAACATTTGACTTAGTGCCGGCATCTTCCCGTATTTCCACGTTGACCCTGTTGCTCCTGGACCTGACCCATGTGAGGACATGTTTCACCTTGCAGTGTTTGCCTTCCCTTTCCTTTGACCTGAGTAGGGGAAAAGAACCTCCAGCAAATACAGCAAATACAGGGCTGAGAAATCTGTGTGTTCAGACCTGTGGGTGTGCAATATCGAGCACAAGGGGGGATTGTCCTGTTTGGGTACCCTCGGTGCTTCCAGAATAGGAGAGCGAAATAGCACCATGGCATAGAAGCCGCCACTTTGTGTTACCAAGCTGAAATAAAAGTCCGGCTGTATGGCTCTGAGGAGTTCTGCACTTGCCTGTGCACGGGGTCATGCTTTAGAAAGGCATGACGGCTCCAAAAGATGGAACTGAGGTTTTCAACAGGATCTAATAAATAAGGGGCCTATAAGAAAGATGGGCACAGACTTTTTAGCAGAGCCTGCTGCGATAGGACAAGGGGTGATGGTTTTAAATTAAGCAGGGGAGACAGGCTGGGCATGAGGAAGAAATTTTTACAGTGAGGGTGATGAGAGCCTGGCCCAGGTTGCCCAGAGAGGTGGTGGATGCCCCATCCCTGAAGACATCCCAGGCTCTGAGCAACCTGAGCTGGTGAAGATGTCCCTGCTCATGGCAGGGGTGGCACTGGGGGAGCAGGGAAGGTCCCTTCAACCCAAACTGTTCTGTGATTTTCTGAAATGGGAAGGCTAATGAAAGCTGTAAATCCAGGGAAAATACGGGATCGTTTCAGATGATACAGGCATCTAGTGTTGTTTAGAGTCTCTGATGCTGTCCAAGCCATCCACATGGGACTGGAAGGTAGAAATTGGGAAGGAGGGGAGACCTGAATAGCCCACAGTGAGCAGTCCCTGCCGAGTGCAGCACACTTGCAGATCTGGACGGCCTTTTCCTCACTGATAGTTCCCTCCAAGCTCTGTGGCTTCTTGGCAATGATGGTTTATATCACCCAGGCAAAAGGGAGGGCAGCTACTCCATGGAATGCATGCTCTTGAGTCCTGAGCTTGCCTTGGACTTGGCTGAAACCTGTAGCATGTGGCAGTATTTCTGCATCACCAGCTGGAAGGCTGCAGAGGGCAAAATGTCAAATCTGGGTTTCCAGATGAACTGCTGAGCACGTTTCTGAATTTCAGGTTCTCTAATCTGTGGAGCTCTGCTTGAACCTCAGAGCCACCCGTGATGTGGGACTTCGAACCTCTCCAAAAGAGCCAGTTCTGCAGCCAGGGCTTTCTGGGTTGTGTCTTTGTACCGTGTGGTTTCCAATGTCAACTCAAATGAAAAGGTCATGAGGACATTACCTCTGTTTACAAAAAGACAGAAACAAACACTTGCATTTGCGAAAGCAAACGTCAACACCATTGATCTGGAGCTGGGTTGTTTATGGCGAAGAAAGGTTAATATTTAATGGAAGGTTAACTCCATTTTTTCTTTTTTTTTTTTTTAAAAAAAGGTACCTAAGCTCACTAGACTTTGCAAAAAATATGGTTTTGATTAAGAAACATCTGACCTAACAAAAGCGAAGTTACTATGTGCATAGTTTTGTATTAGCCTGCCTTTAATTTTGGAGTAAAACTCTAATGACTACAGTAAATTTGTTCATTTATGAAACAGAGAGGAAATGCGATACGCAGAAGAGATTAGGGGCAAGGAAAACAACCCTTCTTCTACCGAAACTGAGACGAGCTGTGCTGCTGCCATATCCCCCGAACTGCTTCCTCCGGGCTCCCTCGGAAACAGGGACGTGGGCTTTTCAAGGATACATAAACTTCCACATCATAGGGGGGAAAAAAAGTCAGGATGGAAAGAGAGATTTGAATGCTTTTCTGTGCAGAAGAACATTTTGGTTCAGACTGAGCAAAATTGGGCCTTCCTGCTGGTCTGAAGTTACCTAAATGAGAAAGCAAAGGGGAGGTGTGGGGAAGAAACAGAAATTTTGCAGATTTTTAGAGAAAGAGTGATTGAGGATTGAGTCCCATGGGTCCTTTCTTGTGCATCTGAGAACAGACCACAGAGCAAGATCTCATCCTACAGGATGGAGCAGCAGGCAGAGCACCCCAAATGTAGAGTTAGAGATGAGGAGCAGAAGGGCTTTGCTGGAGGAATGGTTGGGAGAAGAAATGCAGTGCTGTAACATGGTGAGCCTGGGTCTCTGTGGCAGCAAAGAGAGCAGGATCCCCTGTCTCGTCCCTCCTGCACTGTCCTCCCCGCGTCGCATGGGGCTGCGCAGCTGCGGAGCTCTGGCCAAAGCCCATGGCAGCGCTGCAGAAACACTTGCGAGTCCAGCACCTGCTGCTGCATGAGCACATCGCACTCCACGCTTGCTGATGCTGTATTTTAAAATAAAAAGGTTGTTTTCAAAACATAAGTTATGCAAATATCTCTCTCTCTCTTTTTTTTTTTTTCCTGGAAGGACACTGACATCCCTCCGTTTATGATTAACAATTTTTCCACTGTAAAATGAACATCCCAATGGGATTTACCATGCTGGGGCGAGCAGGGGATGGGACCTGCACTGGGCACAGCCCTGCAAGGGCTCAGCACTGGGGGAAGCAGCAACATTGTCCCGCACCTGCACTTGGCGTCCCCCAGGACTCGAAGCGGGGGACAGCCACTTTGTTTTCCAGCCAGAGATTTTGTTTGCAGGCAGGAGGGACTGTTTGATCTGCTCATTATGGGAAAAGCTGCTGCATTTGGATGTGTTTGGAAAGTGTCTGCTTTGGCGGTGGCCCTGATAAGGCACGCGGTTGCTTTGAAGGTGAAAGGCAGGGTCCGAGGGGACCCGCCATGTTTGGAATAAGGGACAACCCTCGACAGACAACAGCCTGGGCGCGGAGCTCATAACGTGCTCCCCTCGGGTTATCTAAATAGCGTATAAATCACTGTCGGGGCTGCCATTTCCTCTGACGGGGACCCGTGTAAGTGATTAATAACACACAAACAGTGGTGCTTTGTGGAACTGCAGTAAATTTTATTATAACTTCCTTCCACTTGATAAGCACTTCCAGGGAGACAGAGGCTGCCCGCTCCCCTCCCATCCGCCGCCCGTAGAAGACCCCAAGGTTACAGAGGGCTCCATCACTCCAGCCTTTTCATGACCAGCTGCAAGCCATGAAAAGGAGAATTTTTGTTTTGTTTTCTTGTTTTCTTTGACTGGATGGAACCTCTCATCCCCACTGTTGAACCCAGGGTTGCATCTTGCACACCTGCTGTTTTAAAAGTCCCATAAAGTGTCAAACGACATGTTGAGCATCACCGTGCCACAGCAATGGGATGCATGGGGGCCACTGCAAGAAGAATCGCTCCTTTGCAAGAGAGAGATGGAGAAAGGCTGTGACTGTTTGTGTTTGGGGTTTGGAAAGCAACAAGAGCAATTGCTGACGCTCTCACCACTTGGCCCTGTTCTCTTGAGGATTCACATGTTCTCTAAATATTTACAGAGAAACATGTGTTTCTGTATATGGAATGCTATTTTTTTAAATGTTAGGCTATTTTTTTCAAGTGGAAGTGGAAGTTGCTGTTAGATGAATGACAGTGCATAGTAGCAGCAGCCAGCCCAGAGCAGGAACAGGGTAAATGCTTGTGGGTCTGCAACGTGGTGCTTTGTTATCGTTATGATGGGGATGTAGTTTCCTATTGCTTTACACCAGTAATCAAATATTTTACATGTTCAGTGAAAAAGGGTGGAGATCTCTCCCTCTGGTCACCTCCTGAATAAAAGGGGTTTCTCCCCCATGCTGCTCTGCACAGGCAGATTTTGACTGACATGGGGAGATGCACATAGAGTATTTTAGGGTGTAAAGATACAACATCTTGCAAAAATGATTGGGCAAGCCATGATGTGTCACACGAGCGCTCTGTTTTGATTTGGTTTGGTTCACTTTTTTTTCCCTGTGTTGTGTATAAAATCATGGTGGTTTGTTTTCCAGGTTTTTATGCACTATATGAGGGAAGGGAGCAAGGCGCAAATTGTGTTGCAGGAGCTGCTGGGAAAAGCTGAGCCAGGTTTGGTCTCTCCTTAGAGACCTGAGCCCAGAAATTTGGTTTTGCCACTGGAAGAGGCACTTATGTGCAGAGTGGGGGGTAACTTTAGCTTTTGGGACAGCTGGGGGAAATCACAGCAGCACACAGGACAGATTGGAGCTAAGGCAGGTGGCCCAGGTGCTGCTGAGGTTTGGAGGTGACCCTAAGCAGGCATCCAGGACACATATAGCCCTTGTACCTCTACTTAACACTGTGTGGTCCACGAATGAACTTTTTTCCCCCTTTTTTTGGCTAAGCAGAAGTGAGTTCTTTGCTCTGGTGAATGCAGATGACTGATCTCAGCTGGTGTGGTGCCATGGGGATGCATTGCAATAACGTGTATTTTATATGAAGGAAAAAGCCTCTGGAGAAACAAAGCTTTGAACCGTTCAATTTGTAATGGTGTGACGCTGGCAGCAAAAGCTGTGAATGAAAACTTGTGGGACACTGAATGAGCCAGTTAATCTAGATGGGTTTCCTTATTTTTCTTTCCTTGTAGGCATTGAGTGTAAGTTGAATTTTATTCTGAAAGCCAAATGCTGGGCTGACTGTGGAGCAGCATCTGTGTGCCCACACTTCTGAGCTCTTGGAAATCCTAGCCGTGAGTGAATAAAATGCAAACAAAGCATCAAGGCATTTTGTTATTCCTAGAGCAAATCCGAGTGGTTTATATGAGATAACACGGCAAAGCAAACAACACCTTCGCTTGGATCCTGCTCTGAGGGTGGCTCCTGGCTGCAAGGGGAACACGTCTGCTGTAGGTTGTGCTTGGGCATCCCTGTCCTGAAGGGACCCAGGTCCCTGCTCAGAGGCCACTGACATGAGCAATGTCCCTGCTGTCACTGGAACAGGAGCTGTCACCAGCAGCGAGCTGGTGGCATTGTTCACTGTCAGGTTTATCAGCCAGTCGGAGGCTTTCAAAGTGGCGTGGCTGATGTTTTCCAAACCGACCTTTCCGAGAATCTTGCTTTTTTAAAAAAAATAAAACAAACCAACAACTTTTAATTTTTTTTTAAATTTTTCTATTTTTTCCTGAGGCTGATTAAGTGTGAAACATGTTTGGAATGAAAACCTTTCCATCCCAGCCTCAGAAATCTTATACATCAAAGAAACGCAAGTGGAGTAGCGATAGAGGAGGTTGAGAGGATGCTGCCATGTTTGGGAAAATGGCAAATAGGCACAGGTGGGATCCCTGTCTCAATTGAGGTGTTGGAGAAAAAAATGGAAAACTTTGAAGGAAGAGAATTACTGGAAATAAAAAGTAGGGAAGAAGTAGGACTTATCTGGAGGTTCAGTGGTAGGGTGGAAGCCTAAAATTCGAAGAGCACGCATGGGGGAGTGATATGATATTTCACCCAGTTGCCACCATGTAAATGGCGTTATGAATACTCAGACTAACAAAGTTTTGGCAAGAGAGATTTATTCACAGTCCAAGGCAGAAACACATTTCAGGGGAAATGCAGAACACTGATTAAAAAAAATTCCCAGAAAATACTGGGGAATTTTCAGTAACTTTTCTAAATGTTCTTGTGAAGTCTTCAAAACTTTTGTGGGTTTTTATTCTCCCATCCTGATCTTCACACAAGTTAAGAGACAGCAGCATTTTTGATGGAGCTTTCACTCAAGTATGTTTGCAGGAAGTCAACTCATGAAGATCTATTACAAAGAAAAATTCCTTAGATAGCTTTATGCTCTGAATTACTCAAAAACCCACCGCAAAAATACTGAAAAATCTACTGAAATTTGAAAGAAGAAAAAAAAACAGTCTGAAGGATCAAGAGGAAATAAGTATCTACTGTTCCACAAAAGAGGCTTTATGTCTGCAAGCCAGAAAGATTTGTATCATAATATATTCTGACACAGAACAAAGAAAATAAATGAAAAGTGAGCAGCCACCAGATCTGTCTCTCGCACGCCTGCATGGAAATTCAGACCTTCTCTCAGTATTTGTTTTTATTCCCTGTGTTCTGTGGTAGGTCTCAGGAGCTTTGGTCAACGTGCCGAGGGGACAACCCTCTCCTCCATGGCCATGGTCACCAGCGTGTGCTGCCTCCTCTGCAGCCTCTACCTGGCCATGGGGATGGGAGGAGGAAAAGTTTGGGATGTTTTCCAGAAAGGGATGAGATTGGAAAGAGTGTGCATTTCAGAAATGCACAACCTCTCCTCAGCTCCTGGTTGATATGTCCACCACACTTTGGGGTTTAAAATCAAACCTCTTCACATTTTCGCTGTTATCATGGGCTTTTTGTAGACGCTCTTTTATATTGCATTGCATTGCTTATATCAAAACCAGATCAGAAAAAATTCTCCATGCCCCCCCCCCCTTTTTTTTTAATGACTGTTTACAAGTTTCAAAGCACTTCAGGATTATGCAGGGTAAAAAAAAAAATAAAGGTCCTTCCAGCCTCCATCTAAAATGGATTCATTCCTGTCACCAAAATGCATTAAAAATAATAAATAAAACACAAACTAATTCCAGGCAAGACAGTGATAGTTGAGCTTTGGACAATGCTGGCCATGCTGAGCACTTGGCAATGTATCTTGAGTGGGTAAAATGCACATGATGCTGAACAAAATGTGATTTTCACACAAATACAATGTTTATGTGCTTACATGAACCTCATGAAACATTTACAGGCTCTCCTCTAAGACAAAATGCTCATGCATCCAGTAGCGTCTTCCAACAGTCCCGTATTTACCAGAGAGAAGAGGATTCCACGTGGGCACTGTCTGTTGCAGCACACGTATCTTCTGCCACATCAAGGTCTACCCCAACCCCATTCAGATGTGGGAGTCACCGTGTTACTGAGACATCACAAAGAAATGGTAACTGCTTGTGCAGAAACATTCGACCGTTTCAGTTCCACGTTAGAAGTGATTTCCAAATATCTCAGATAAAGGCGACTTCATAAACTAGATGTTCTGGATAACTTTGGAGCTCCACTCTGATTTTCAGGAAGCTTCAGGTGGAAATTGGTGGGACTAAGCACTTTTGACTAGGTGGCCCATTGTTGCAGCAGATGGCCTTGAGGAGAAAGTTTGGACTCCACACGTTTTACCAGCCTCCAAGTCTAAGTGTGGTCTGGGGAGGTCTTGGAGCTCAGTGGAGAATAACTCCATCATGTGGGAATGAGGGAGGCCTTCAAGAGTAAGAGTCTTCTCTCTTCTTCCAGTGAAGCCATTGTCCACTCATCTGTAGAGTGTTTCTGAAGAAGTGTCTGTGCATTATACGAGTACAACCTGGGAAAAGCGAGGGATACTTTTTCTTTCTCAAATTCTTACAATTCTTACAGATCTGGGGCTGGAGAAGAAAGGAAAATTCTCCATTCTGCCTGGCTCTCTGGACCATGTCATAACTATTGCTGAGCACAGAATGAGCTTCTTTCTGGCTTTGGTTTCCTGCTCCAAAAGCTTGTGATTGGGGAAGTTACGCTAGGAAATATCTGTGGTTGAATAAAGAGGAGCAGTACAGAGATTTGGCTGAGTTGTCTGCCTACTGTTATTTTGGTAGAAGAATAAAACGTGTATGAGAAAACAAATGTTTATATTTGTTCTGTAAAGTCCCCTTGTGCAGGACAAACAGGAAGAAAATAAATTAAAACCCTTGCAAGGGCTGAGGTATCTCTGTTTGTTTGGATTTACACTCCTGCCTTGAAGCATCAAAGCTTTGTGTGTCTTTAACTGAACTATGAGCTTTAGATAACATTTAAACAATTCGCAGCATATTTTTAACCATTGAAACACCAAAAGAAGAAGAATGTATTTTACCTGAATTGTATGATACCCAAATCTCTGAAATGTGAGTAGTGACTCATACTCCCAGCTGATGTAAATTGGCTAACGAGCAGAGGGTAACCATGTTAATTTATGTCTTTGCCAACAGAGCCTCCCCTTTTGCCCAGAGCCACTAGCAGCTCCAGCTCATGTGCTGTCCCAGGAGAAGTTCACCAAGGAAGGGCCATTCAGGACACCACAGGGACTTTCAGGTAAGGCAGTTGCTCTGCCTCTTTTTTTTTGGTCCACAGGTAGCTTGTCTCTGATCACGTTGTTCAGTAGAATGTTTTTTTGGGATGTTTAGATGCTGTTTTGTGCCTCTCCAAATCATTGGTTGTTATCTGTTGTGTCCACGAGATCTCTCTAGTGATTTTTTTTTGTGTGTGTGTGGTTGTGGCAGCTGCATGTTCTTTGTGACTGTAAAGCATTATGAAACGTTCACCCCTTATTTCTTTGGTCCCTTTGGAGCAATGTCTCGAGATGGTACCTCAGTAATAAGCAACATGTGTAACATGAGGCTCAGGTGCTAGGAGGGATTCTTCGTTTTGAAAAGCTCTGGCATAGTTTGGCCTGTTTGGACAGACCTAGCGGTTTGAACAGTCCAGCAACATCCATATGCAATGATTTCTTTTTGTATTCACAATGTTGAAACTAAAAACCGCTTGGCTTTAAACTTTAAGCCTCTGCATGCATTCCCCTGAGAACGAGCCTTTCTGGCAAACTATAAGTTCTTAAATATCACTTCTCCAATTACATTCTCACAGGTTAGTATTTATGCAGGCCTGGCTTTTCAAATCCATGGAGCTGGTACTGGGCTGAGGCTTAATGCATTACAGGTGGCTTTTGGTGCTTTGGGCTCTCTGACCAAACTGGTTCCAGATGGCCACACAGTATGAGTAATAACATCAGCTCATTAAATTGCAAGGTTTCAACTACAATCACAGAATTATCAATGAAATAAAAGCTAACGGCGTATCAGCTGCACCCTAAACCATAAATAGGATTTACAGCAAAACAAAAACCTTGTTTTGAACTCGGATCTCTCCTCATTTCATTACTGGTTGTCCACATAATGGGTTTATTCACTAGCAAAAAGAACAAAAATCTGCCCCACTCCGTTCAAAATGTACTTCTGAAGGCTACTGCACTGTGGTCCTATAAGCTTCTGATTTTGGGAAAGTTTTTGATTGAGGTCATTGGAAATACACAACAGCATTTATCTGTGATGACTTAGAAAATAACTGGAATGAGCCGAGGTCTCGGATCAAAGAGGTACGTGTCAGAAAGCCTCATTACCTCGTGTTTCGTATTATGGTTGAAAATGTTGTTCTTTGTGCAAATTGTTATCTGTCTGTAGTGTGTAAATCACATCCAGCAAGATGGCGCTTCCAGTGTGTACAGGTGGTTTCTGCTGCTCTTATAGCCTATATCAACAGTGTTTGTTGGTCTGCATGTCTCTTCTGTTCAGAGTCACCATGGGGAAATGTTTCTCCAAGCTCCTGGGACAGCTGGGGTGATCAAGGTCTCTGATCTGGGCTATCAAAGGCTGAATTTTGCATGAGGGCAAATAGAATAGGAAAACATACAGAAATTAAGTAATTCCTCTTTGAATTTTTGTAGTCCTTGAGCCAAGCAGGAGGTGTTTGTACACAAAGCCAGGAACTGATCTACATCCTTTTTAAAGTTCTCCTTGACTTGGACACCTCTGATGTGTGTGTGGATGTGTCTGCAAAATTCCGTCTGGGCCAGGCTGAAGCTGCAATATGGGGTGCGATATTGAGCAGAGGCCCCCTGCCGTGGTATGAGCTGGGTGATGCTGATGGGTGAAGAGCAGAGGAGGCTTGCAGAGCCTCTTGACCTTTTTTTTTCTTTGGTTCTGCTAAATATGACCCCACTTCCAGGAAAGCAGGACTTCATTAGTAGTAAAAACTCGACTTAAAGAAAGAATATGCATTGAAGATATAGTGTCACATGGTTTGGAGCAAGGTATCCTGTATGTTGTGTTTTAAGTTAAGTCAGGATGATGAACAAGGAACATTCCCACCCCAACTAAAACCACAAACTGTTGTTCTGTGCTCCTCCATACCAGGCATCCAGAAAAAACAGTACATTAGAAGCATGAAGGTGTGTTGCTGTAGATAGTAGAAATGTCATGTCTTGAGAAGCCTGAGAGGTAAGTGGGTTTCTCAAATCTGTGGGAACTCTGCAGAAGCTTTATGTGACCCAGGTTTGGTCCTAGAGGTCCTGGTTGTGGTTAAAGCCTGGATCCAGTACCTTGAGTCATGCTGATAACTGGTGCAATGATCTGCTTTATTGCTCAGCATGAATAAGAGGTTTAAAGTCAGTCCCCTGATAATTAGAGATGTTTTCTTCAGATTTATCCTACCTGCTTAGCCTCCCCAGCTGCACTTCTGTTACAAGTGCAAGCGAAACTTTCATATATTTCTACCCCAAGGTCTGTTTACAGCAGCAGCATCACGTACAGGTTATGTGATAGTTCAAATATTGTGGTGTTAGGAGAGGTGAGTACATCTAGTGTCCTGCTATTTGGGATTTAATTATCAACGTAAGTAATCCTGTAGGTAGTTCTCTCTCCATCCTGTAATTCTGAGGGTCTCACAGATGTGCAGAATCACTGCTTCCAGATGTTGACGGCCTTTTCAGAGCACTGGGCACTAGCCCAAGGAGGGATTTGGTATCGGGAAATTCTGGCACTGACTGCATTTCCAGCTATATGAACACCAAGGAAATTATTGTGTGCGAGTGTGATGCAGAGACACCACTGGAGGCTGAGCTTAAGTCCCTGGGCAGGCACAGTATTGATCAAAAGTCAGGACTGTGGGCAAGCACAGACAAAAATAACCTGATGATTTAGTGCGGTGGGGTTTTTTTATGTCTCAAGCCACTATTATCCTTTGTGCTTTTAGAGTTATATTGCATGCAGTGCTACTCTTGCACAAGGAACAGGTTTTCAGTGTGGTGCTTGGTGTTACTGTGAGTTTTGAGGGCTGTATTCAGGTCTTCTGCTTTAGATGCGTAATTTGGGTGGTGCAATATGTAAGTCATAGGCTGCTGTCTCAGCAGGGTGATACTGCCTGGGTTAAGACCTGTGTTCTCTGTGCTTACATGTCATCAATGGAAAGAGCAAGGAGCAGCTCAGGAGCCCTGAATCAGGGCAAGCCTCTTAGGTGCTTCCATGGGGGCCTGGGTGATGGGCAAGGTATGGGATGGGTGTGCTGAGCTGGGAGCTGCCTCACACCAGTCAGTGTGAAACTGGGCACAAAGCCATATCCAGGCAGGATATTATAGCAGAAACCTCCATTCTGGCTTTTGGGTTGGTTCGGGGAGGGGTTAGGGGTAGGACAGAATCATAGAATCATTTTGGTTGGAAGAGACCCTCAAGATCATTGAATCCAATCATTAACACACTAAATCATGTACTACCTAATCTACATGTCTTTTAAACCCCTCCAGGGATGGTGACTCCACCACTGCCCTGGGCAGCCTGTTCCAGTGCCTGACAACACTTTCCAGGAAGAATTTTTTTCCTAATATCCAATCTAAACCTCCCGTGGTGCAACTTGAGGCCATTTTCTCTTGTCCTGTCACTTGCCACTTGGGAGAAGAGACCAACACCCTCCATGCTACAACCTCCTTTCAGGTAGTTGTAGACAGCGATAAGGTCTCCCCTCAGCCTCCCTTTCTCCAGGATGTGCCCTGGCAGAGACAGAAGAACCTCTGAATGCCGCTCACCTCCTGACCCAAGGGTCTGTTGGCTGTGTCTATGAGAGAGCACTAATCCCCAGCTTTTTTGAGTGAGATACTGCTACTCGCCTCTTCTACCACACCACAGGGTCCTGCAAAGGAGCCCTAGATGAGATCACTGCCTCTCCTCACAGGGTCAGTGTCCCATTTTGGGCCTTTGCTTTGTATAACCAAGGTTTGGGGTTAAGTGAGTGGTGCTGAGTCCATCTCTCCTAGGTGCTTGATGCAAGCAGCGGGCATGTGAGCTTGGATCTTGGCATCAGCACGCTGCTGGTGCCGAGACCCAAGCTCACATGCCAAGAAGAGCGATGCTAAAGAAACCCTGTGTGTAACATGAGGAATGCCAGACGTACCCACTGTCTCTAGATTCTGTCTCCCCAGCCAGGCTCTGGATCTTATTTGGATGCGGAGAGATTTATAAGGCATTCTCTTAATTAGGGGGCCCTGTTAATGTTTCGACTGAGAAAGATGGGGAATGAGGAGACCTAACAGAGAGGCAACAGCAAACAGCGGACTGAAGGAGAAGGCTGGGGGAACTGGTGGAGTGGGTTGTAAAGCAGGGGCAATAAAATACACCAATAAAAATGATGTGTATGTCCATAGCCTCATCTAAGAAAGGGAAACAACAGCAGGTCCCTTCTAAGGGCAACCAAGAGAAACCCCTCCATGTGTAAGCAATTATCAGAAACACATGGGAGAGGTGGATGGGGCAGACAAATCCGAAATCCATATGATATTGCACAGAAGAGTGAGGCTCGTGTAAAGCCTGGGAGTTCATATATTTCACAGCTCACAACATACAGAGACTTTGGCCCGCTCCAAAAGCTGCAACTGGGAAGGCTCCTCTTGTTTTGGCCTCCAGGCCTGTGTACAGATGGAGGAAGCTGAGGGAGGAGTGCTGGACTGGGGGGGCTGGCATGCTGCTGAGGAGAGACGGAGCTCTGCTTGGCTTTGCTGTGCACTTTCCCTTGTAAAACACTTGCAGCCAGCCTGTGCCACAGCAGCTGGGGTACTGGGAGCAACGTATCTCTGCTGCTGAACTTTTGGGTGAACTTTGGGGAATCTGTGCTTCACGCTGTTTTGAAGTGTGGACTTATCCTTATTGCCTTCAGATTTTCTATCAGTTTAGTTGCAGGATGATATTCACTGTTGGGATGGGAGTCTCAGAAGCATCGTATGCAGCCTTCCACCCCCATGTGAAGAACAAACTGCATTTTAGTGCAGGGCTGTCAAACTTGTTTTCGCCGGGGGACACGTCAGCCTCACAGTTGCCTTCGAAGAACCAAAGGTAATTTTAGGACTGTATGTAGGAGCAGTTACATTTATACAGTCCTAAAATCACATTTGGCCCTTTGGAGGCAACCACAAGGCTGATGTGGCCCCTGATGAAAATGAGTTTGACATCCCTGTCTCCATGTGTTCCCATCACTGCAAGGACTGTGGTGTGGTCTAGATGTTCCTGTGCTGCTTTGTCACTACTTGGGCATGTACTGCTGCTCCGAAGGCCACGGCAGCCTGGGGCCCAAGGTGTTATCCAGCTCCTGTGCAGAGCTGGTGCCTTGGACTACATGACACTCTGAAGTACGGGGGAGATCCTCTTTTCTGAGACTCAGCCCTGTGGGCATGTCAGATCAGCTCAGCTGAGCATATTAGTTCTTGACAACTGATCTGAACTAATTCTCTGAGCTCCTTCACATCTACTTGCAAAGAACAAGCTGTGAACTTGATGCACATCATCGGTTTGCGGATTTGGATGCATTTAACTTGTCTCCAGTGCACAGTGGTCAGGTCAACCGCATCTTTCTCACATGTGCCCAAACTCCAGTCTGCCTAACAGTGCCCCAGGTCAGGCTAATATGTGGGTTGCTGCTTTCCAAATGTCTCATGTCAAATGCAGGGATGTTCTCCCCAAGATGTATGAATGGGAGCCTTGTAGAAATTGAAATTATGCCACCTGTTTTTTCCTGTTGGAGACCAAGTTGTGGTCCCTAGGGATCATAGCATTTGCTTGGTTTCCACAGCAGTAATCAGACAACCTTCTGTTCTTTAGTCTTAATGGTACGAACAAAGATTTGGAGAAACTGAGTTTAAAGTTTACAAATACCCTATGCTCATGTCTTGTAAAGCCTTGAACATGGCTGCACTGCACGTCTATAGAGTTTCTTGCTTTGCATCCCACCATACTGTGTGATGTTTGTCTGAACCCCTGCGGTCTGAGGTGGATGTCAGGGCTGGGAAAGAACAGCTTCCAAATGTGGGCTTAAGCTTTGCATGAAGGTTACCTCACTTTCAACAGCACAACTATTTGTTCAGATTGAGCTGTGAAAGGAGTTAATCTGATTACAAGATGTGTCACTCCTCTATGTGCTGTTGGCTATAGAAAATGATTCTTCCCTGTAAGAAACAAGAAGGGAAAGTTCCCTTAGCTCCTGAATGTGCCATGCTCCTGAACATTAATGTGCTTGTGGGGTCATTTTTTTCACTGAGCAAACAGATGTTTTAGTGCTCTGAGGATCACCTTTGCTGCAAAGGGGGATGCTTATGCCTCTGAGGGCAATGGTGTGTTCAGCCTCAGTAAACATGTTCTGCTCCATCTCATGGAGCACTGAAAGCAGAAACTGCTCTTGGGTTTCATCACAGAAGGGGCAGCTTTGCCAATATAAAGAACAACTTGTGCAGGGTCTGCTTTCATCTCTGTGCATTATCAGAACTATTAAAATGAGGAGAGAGCTCTTTAAGCCTCATTGGACAGTGACACTAAAAATACCCCAGCAGCCCCCTCAATCTCAAGCCCCAAACAACTGAAAAACAAAAGCCAGCCCTAAACCCTAAGCCCCTGAAAACCCTGTGGTATCCATCACTGCCATGTGTAATCATGGTTAGAAATCCAAATGAAGTCTGCAGCCTGTCAGCTGTGCAGACAGATTTGGTGGTGATATGAGCAAAGCCAACGTTTAAAAATGACTGAATTCTCATTATAAAGATACATGATCCTCCTTCTCATTGAGAACAGTTGGGCTTTGCTTCCAGTGGAGAGCCAAGCCATTTATTTTATAGCTCCATTGTATGCTGCGCTGGGAATTGTTCCCACAGATAGAGGTTTCTTGCATGTTTTCCCTATGTACTTTGTTCCACATGCTCTGCGCCCTTTGCACATGCTGAGGGCTCTCACATGAATTACACTTTGCCTGATTTGGTTGGATGGGTTTCCTACATTTGTGTCCTATAAATTGGCATGGTGATGTATTTATTTTGGTAATCAACCAGTTCTTTGTAAATCTGTGAGCTTAATCCTCCAAGAGAGAGATATAAAAGGCTCAATCTCTGTTTCTAACAATGAAGATAAATACCTTTATTTTCATAACTTTTGGACATCTTTTTTGTGGCGTTCAGCCAAATCATGAGGTCCTTGCTCAGGCAAGGGTGCACACATGTCATTAAGTTCCTCACCAGACTTGTTAGGGCATGGAAAAAGTCTTTTAAGAGGAAGGATGGTCTTGTGGTTTTGCCATTGAGCAAGAATTCAGTTCAACCAGGCAAGTTCTTGCTTCTGCTATGCATTTCCAGTGTGACCTTGTATGACCTTTTCTCTCTACATCTGCTCCCCCAAAATCTCCTGCTGTCAAGCATATAAATCTCCTCGGTGCAGAGGCCCTCTTGCCGTGGGTTGGTTCGTGCAGGAATTCCAGCCGAGGCGTCACAGAGGCAATGCAGACACGGGAACAGACATAGGTTTTTGGCTCTGTCTGCAGACCAGGACCAGCTCCACCTTGCTCCAAGGTGATGGGATGTAAGCCAGGAGCCACCTGAGCCTGTTAATGCACAGCTATGCCCATCAGCTCTCACCTTATTAGTTTGGTGATCAAATTTGGATGCCTTGGTTGTGGTGCTCCTTGTGCTGAGGGTGGCTCACAGCTGGCTGCATCTGGCAGTGGGACATGACCCAAAGGAGAAAGGATGGCTGTCCTGGGATCTGCCATCCTTTTCTAGCAGCTCATCCCTTCCCAGGGACTCTTAATCTAGCATCATCCTTCATCTGCTGATCATTAAGCTTTGGTCACCTCTTGGGGTGGTGGGTGACACAAGCATTCAGGTTTTGCTCCTTTGTGGAGGTACTGGGAAGACCTCCCTGCAGCATTTTAAATAGCACTGGGAAAATGAGGGTGAATACTGAGTTTTTGAGCAAGGCAGTGGCTACATATGAAGGAGGGAGGCAGTGGTGTAAGCACAGGCTTGGGTCAGTTGGCTCACCTCAAGAGGGTGGTATAATCCATCAGGCATGCTGCTTGATGTGGTGTTATTGACTGCAGCGAGATAAGGATCTCCACATGCTTCCGCCCACCCTCCATTTTCCCCCCAGCTGGAGGGAAAACTTCCTGGTGGTGGCCGTCAGGAGGGTGGGGGATATCGCAGCCCCGCTCCTGACAGCTGGGGCTGCAAGGAGAAGCGCAGACGGTCGCTGCTTGGCAGAGTTCCCCTCCGCACGCTCCCGCGTTGTGCACACAACCACATTTGTTACTCTAAGACGCCTACGATTCAGAGCGTGAGTTGCAAAGTTGGGCCTGGGGAGAGAGTCCTAATGCATGTAAACGCTTCGCTTAACTGAAATGATATTGTGTGTGTTAATTGAGCTTTGCGGAGTGGGACCAGGATGTTAAAATCCAGAGTCCAAGTCCTCCAGAGTCCTTCCTGGGCCTGTGGTGGTTGTGCTAAGGGTGAGGCTGGATTGGGGCATGTGGCTACGACAAGTGGGCTTACAGCCTTGTCAGTCCTTCCTTTTCCTTGGCCTGACTGAAGGTGTTCATCAGGCCCAAAAACCTTCATGGCCACCTCAGGTTCGTCAGATAACTAGACAAAACCAAACCCTTTGAGACTTGAGCTATGGTCACCATCTCTGGCTGTAGCACATGTGCTTGTTCTTTCTTTGCAAGTAGAGTTCACACACCACTGAAAAAAAATCCATTTGTCTATGCCTCTTAATACATCAGCTTCTCCTAAAATACCTTTCTGTGCCATTTTTTTTTTGAAGTAAAACTGGGGAGGGGTTACAGAGACGCAAAGGTTTCCTAAGTGACTCTGTTTCCATAGTCAAAAAATCCTTTTACAATAAGTAATGATGATGCTCCATGTTTTTTATACCAGTCTTCACAGTGAAAGCAATATGTTGTCCATAAATCTTAAGGCTGGTTAATTCCTATAAAATTCTGCCAGCAGAATCAAATTATTTTACTACCTCGTGTCAAATTAATGGCTGGGTGTTGACCAGTGTCACTTCCTGCTTGAAAAATGACTGTGACATTAAGCATATTTTATTTATGCGTTCCTGCCTGATGATCAAAAATAGTAAAATTGCACAGTGAGGGTGGGGAAAAGTCAGTGCTCATTTCATAAACAGCATCACCACTGCATCTCCTTGGAGCAAGCCCATGGTGATGCCCACACAGTGGGGTTCAGCTGTGCTCCCTGGACACCCTGGCTCTGTCTTTCTTTTGATGACCCGTTGCTGTGGGAGGTGTGTTGGGTTTGCATGGCAAGGCTTTGGTAGTGTATGGGCAGCGGGTTTTGCCTGTGGCAGTGATTGGTGAATGATCTCTCCCTGTCCTTACCTCGACCCATGAGCCTTTCATTATATTTTCTTGCCCCTATCCAGCTGAGGAGGGGGGTGATGGAGCGGCTTTGGTGAGCACCTGGCATCTAGCCGGGGTCAGCCCACCACAGAAGGGAATTTGGACTCGTAGCCTTAAAATCAGCTCTGGTCCCACTTCAGTTGATTTGATGAGAAGGGTGGTACTGTGAGACATGTCCCCAGACACAATGCACCCTTTGTAACAATTTGTCTGAAATTCCTCTTGCTAACCCGTATTTATGTATGGGAAAGGCCAAAGGGAAAAAAGCAGCTGGTCTTCTGGCTGATGCCTGGATTAAATTCCCACAAATTGCAGGAATAACTCATGTAGTCTCATGCCACTGGTCTTATATGTGTTGATGTTGACCTGAGGAGGGGTTTTGTCTTCCTTGGTGTCCTGGTGAGCCCAGGAGGCTGGTGGCACCTTGATGAGATGCCAATCGTAATGTCTTTGTTAGTTTAGCTGGAATAAAATGCGGATTATTAGTGGCTAATTGTTTTTTGGTGAAGCCTGAAATGTGCATAGACCCTGCAGAGATGCCCAGTCGATTGCAGTCCAACCTGGAAGCAGTTCACTGTCTTTCCTCCAAGTTTTTGAACAAAACACTAAGTAACTCCATGTGATGATTTAGATTAAACAGAATAAGCACACAAGGAAAAAGAAACAGTTCTGTCCTGTGATTCTTGGTGCTGTGATGTCCTTCCAAGAAATCCTTTGTCAATACGTGGTGACCTCTTGTGCAAAGGGATAAAGAACCAGGAAAGGTTGCCCCATGGAGGTTCATCTGTTCAGAAGGCAACTGTCCTCAACAGGCCCATGGGTGGTTGGAGACAGTGGCCTGGTTCAATCCCCCTCTATGGTTTCCCCCACCCAGCCCATGCAAGCAGATGGAGAGAGCAGCTGCCAAGCACACCACACCTCCCAGCCTGCAATAATAATCACAGACCATCTCACCTCTGGCCCACACTAAGCATCTGGAGAAATTTTTCTGTTGCCAGTTGCCTCACATTCAAGCTGATTCTCTTTGGCTTGACCCGTAGCTGGGGGTTTGGCTTTCCATGCACTAGCGAAATGCATTAACAAAGGCCAGGTGAGGACATTACGATCAGCAGCATGAAAGGTAATTTTCTTTCTGAGTCAGCTCTCAACTTCTTGAGCGCTGCCAGCACTAGGACTTGCTGCTGTTTCTCTTGCTGCCCTGGCTGAAGTCCTCCTCTCTGAGCCCAACAATTTCCACTGTATATTTTGGGAAGAACTGGAACGTTCCACTCAGTCTTCCAAAATCTAAATATCACTCCTCATGGCCCTCCCTAACACTTAAAGAGTCAGCTCTGGACATGCTACAGAGTATTTTTATACATCCTAAGTTGTCGTGGTCCACCCCGTTTCACGCAGCCACCTGCAGCTGGGTTAGCTGTGTTGTCCACCCTCTGTGAGTTGTCCCAAGAGATGCAATAGGGATGGTCCTTACCCTTGTCCCTCCTGTCTTGGGAACACTTGGTGCTGAATCAAGAAGGTGTACAGCCAATGAACAGCACAGGACATCATTCAGAAGTTGGAGCATAATGGAGCCTCTTGTAGCTCTGCTTTGATCTCCTTACAAAGAAAACCAAACCCTATGGAGGAATGGCACAGAGTCAGCATATGTGCAGGATTTTAGCTAGGAACCAGGACTGGGACATGTTCCCTGCCTCCACAGTCAGACCCATTTAGTCTCTTTGTGATCTGGGCAGAACAGCACAACCTTTCTGTCCTCTCCTTCACTTCATCCATTGGTTCCCAGGTCAACATCATGGCCCATACAGTCCCTGAGAATTCCAGACCTGATTTCATCATGGCTGTAGATCATGAGTCCTGAGAGGCAACTCTGCTCTACTTGGGTAATTCAGCCCACACAACCAGGAAGAGAAAGACAACAAACAGAGAGGGTGAGGTGTCCTTACACTGCAGAATTATCTCATCCATACTCCAAACATCTTCTGTGCTTCTTTAGTCAAGCCTCACGCTCATAACTGGAGAGATTTTTGATGTGCACGCTTCTTGCAATCAGTCAACTAAACAATCTGTGCCATGTCCAGTTTCCTGTAATTATCAGGAGGTTCACTCATTTATTTCACTAGCCTCTTCAGCCCAGCTGTTCCAAGATGCTCAAGTCTTTGAGCCAATTTGCAACAAGTGGCCATGGGGTGCTAATATCCCTTTGCCACAGGATTGGCAGCAGGGACCATGCTTACATGGGAACCGCAGCTGCAGGATGTGAACATCTGAAAGCACTGTTAGAACATAAGAAAAATAAAACAGTTCAGACACATGACCTCAGGGCTAACATTTCATTAAAGAATATATATATACATATTAATGCTGTTGCTTCTGATAAAAAACTTATTTAGGCCTTGCTTGAACTGAAACCCCTAATCTATTGCTTAGAACTACTGTATCTTCCTATGCAGGGGTTTATTTTGTCACCAGGCCAAATCAAGTTATGTATTTAGAAGCCTTTGGCACCTGCCTGCACATTTGCATCTGGGAAAAAAATATTTCTGTCCCTTCTCTCTCTTTTTCTGTATGCGGTGAGTTTATAGAGCCAAAGCTACCCCTAGGGCTCACTTCTCATACTCGCTCTCAGAGCCACCTTATTTATAAGACACCAAATACTGGGATGGTTGGAGACAGCAGAGCCCGATCAGCCATTCTCTGATGATAGTCTGCAAAAATCAAGTGCGACAAAGTGTTCAGGAGGATGCTTAATTATATTACAAGGTGTGAGGAACTTGGAACCGTAATATGGAGACTGCTATAGAGAAGATTATCATGCCTCAAATTTTCCACTGTGGCAAGCTTATAAAACATAAGCTTTTTATTTTATAAAAATTTTATATTATAATTATATTTTAACTCACACTTTTAAATATATAAAAAGCCTCAATGTTCTGTAACCTTGCTGAACTGGAAAGTCTGAGGCATGCACATTTGGTGATGATGACAGCTTGATGCATGGGTTTTTTGGGTTGATCAAATGCCCTTGTCAAAATTCCTTAATTGCATCTCACTCATATATAGGTTTTTACACTCAGTCCCATCAAAGTCTTATTCAAGACCTTAAAACAGAGTTTTACTGATTCGCAGAGGTTGTGTTGGTTTTACTGAATTGATTCACCCACGTTTTGTAACAGTGATAGTAATAATAAATGATTCTTAATGACATCAATATGTTATTTCTGATTGTTTCCCCCTGGGACTCAGGCGTGTTACAAAGGAAGCTGGTGTCACTCTGTTTTAAAGATAAAACACACCCAGCTTACCAGTGGGGATGTCAATTAGACTTTGGACATCCATGTTTAATCTTCTTGCTTTTATCGTTTTCCTACATGTGAAATGTTTAAAAACATGTGGAAGCAAATTAGATAAACATATGCTCCAAGCTGGCCTCATCCATCCAGCCCATAATTCAGCATGTGGGAGGATTTTGGTGGTGAATGTGGCTGTGAAAGGCCAGACAAAAATAGCATCAGCTTCCCGGGGTGTAGGGCCAGGCTTCCAGCTGGTGTAAATCAAGGTGTCTTCTCTGCACTGCCTGCACAAGGCATGGTTCATCTTCACCAAACTTACTGGTTTTTGTTTGAGATGTTCCAAACTAGTTTTCCATGCAGTTTCTCCCATCCCAGTTGGTTTCATTGTGGGGTTTATCCTGGAGGAGTGGGACAGTTAATGAAGAAAGCTCCTTGTCTCTGAACTGGGCTTTGTGGATCCAGCGCTCAGTGATGCACCAAGTGCAGGTGGGCACGTATGAGCCACCAAAGTGGAATGCTGAGCTGCAACATGATCAGAGTGCAACCCTGGGTGGTGCTAATGGAGGAGTTAACATTCCTTTACTGTCCTCCTGGGTCGTAAACCCATTCGCAAATATTTTCCATGCTGACCTTTTCTGTAATGGACTTTGAAGGTACAACTGAACCACAGGTCTTCCCAGGGATGTTCCAAGATGCCCTGTTCATGGTAGAGCGATGAGCAGGAGCAATGGTGTGGTGACATTTAAACAAATTCATTTAACCAAAAAAACAAAACAAACAAAACACCAAACAACAACAACAAAAAACAAACACCAAACAAACAAACCCAAACAACAACAACAACAAGACACCAACCAAACACAAAAGGAATGGCCTCTCTTGCATAGGAAGCTTACAATGGTCCCTTCTGGATTTGAAATCTGAGAGGTATCTGCATTTGTCGAGAACTTGTAGGAATGGAAAAGCAGCCCCCTCCGGCCTGGACCAGACTCTGAAGCTCACAGGCTGGAGAATGGGGCCAGGTGGGATTTACCCCTTGCTCTCGCCAATGTGTAACCTGGCAGGGCTGAACCACTTGGAGACAAATTCCTCCTTCTCCTCCTCCGGTGGGAGCGGGGAGGCAGGCGGAGGCTGCAGCTTTCCCAGCAGCGCTCATGGTGTGCCCTACCCCAGGGCCGCTCGCCTTCCCCGCTGTGAAAAGCTGTAAATTACACACCAATAACTGCATGGAAATGGCTCGGCAAATATTTTGAAAGACGGAGAAACTTTGTAGAAACTACTGCTGTGTGAGTCATTTATGGATGGAAAAAGGTGAACCGAAAAAAATCTCCCTGGCAAATAATTTACTGAATATTATTCATCTTAACGGTACCGCTCCCTCTCTTCCTTCCCGCATTTCTTATCTGCTTGCCTTTTACGCTTGCTATTCAAAGTCTGATGAAACCATAGTTTCCAAATTGATTTTTTTTTCCTCTCCCAAATTTCTAATGTCAATAAATACTTCAAAGGTAGACAGAACTCGCATGCCAACTTCTAGCCTAGAGCTTACTTTTACAGCTCTGTAATAAACCCCTTTAAAAAAAATGTTTATAATGGCCATGACCGTAGAACTTAACTATTGCAGTGCTTTCTGTCACCCTCATAATGTTAAATGCCAATAAATCACCTGAACTGTGGTGATGCTGTGTATTTATTTGCAAAGCTGTTAGAGGAGCATTTTGCTTGTTTATTGGCCAAGTGGAACAAAAGCTGTGGATTTTTTTTTTTGTGGATTTTTGAGAGGGTTTTTTTTGGAGGTTTATTTTTTCGCAGGAGAGTAGGTGAAATGCCATCTAAACCTCAAGCTGGCCACTTGTACCCAAGGTATGTAATGCTGCTATTTTTGGAGGTATTTCACAGGGGATCAAATCCGGTTCAGAGATGAGGTGCAGCAGCGGTTGCTCGGTGGTCACAAGTGTGATGCCAAACCTGCCCTGGGGCTCAGCCCGCAGCTGAAAATGGTTTTTGGTGGGGGACACCAACCTGCAGTGAAATGTGAGGCATGAAGCAAAGTACCTTTTCCTTTTGTAAGCCCTGCTCTGAAGCCTCCCAGACTCTGCTTATAGCAGAAAGTGATTTTTGGACTCTGATTTTCCTGGGCAGCACACAATGCTCACTTATTATTAATATTTCTATTACCACCCAGTTCAGATCCTGCTTAGTGCTATCTCAGGGCGTTGTACCGGGGCTTATAGACTCAATCATCCTTTTGCAAAGAGGATTTTTGCTCTTTAGTCTATTGAGTATTCAGAAAAGTTTACCCATTGAGAAACACAAGTAGTAAAACCATAAAATAAAATTTATCCTTCATCCTTGTTTCCTGCATGCTGTCATCTCTGCACTAGAGTGTTTCTGGAGGCAACTCCCTACTAAGAACAGGGGTGAGGAATTCCAAAACCTAGTGATGGGCAGAATTAGAGCTTGCAGTATGAACATTGACACAGTCTTGGTTTAAAATTAATGCACGAAAAGTAAACTGTTTTCTCAAAAAAAGTAAACACAGTAAGTTTTCCAACTGTGTCAATAACCCCAGGACAAAATGGATTTTGAGGCAGCAATGGATCATATAGAAAAACAAGCTTTGGCTGTTGGTAATTAAAAGTCGGTATTAGAAGTAAAAGGCCAATCGGCCCTGAAAGCCACCTGCGTCCTCTTAGAGTGTGTTTTGAAGATCCTTACCACATATTGCATTAGGAGCTGCTGCCTCTGAGTGTATCACCTGGTTGGAATTTTTCATGGAGCTTGAATTTATTAGAAAACAGCCCTAGTCAAGCAGAACTGTGCAAATTAAATTGGATTTACATGACGAGGTGGAGCCGAAGCATAGCAGCTAGGAAATGCCTGAGAAGCAAAAGACAAACCAGAGGGGATCAGGGAGGAAGGCTGCCCTGCGTAAACAGGGCTTAAAGTAAAAAAAAAAAAAAAGAAAAAAGAAAAAAAAGATTGACTAACAGAACAATAAAATTAAAATTCCCACTTCAGCTGCCCTGGAGGTTTCAAAATGAGACACTGAGGGAGAGTTAGATATTAGAGGAAATAAAGAAATAAACAGAATTCAGCATATAATAAGCAGGAGGATGGAATATTATTTTAGGATAAAGTGTTCTGAGATGGAACAAGATGACCCAGAACACATTCCTGTTGCAAAGAGATGGAAAGACTTGATCTTCAACCCCTGTGAAGCCTGGACAACTCAATCTGTTGGCTTCAATAAGTTCTGGGTGAAGACTGACTTCCTAGGAGATGCTAGGAGCTTCAGCTTTTCTTCCCTTTAAGTAATAAGTCTCTTGGATTGCACTAGTGCCTATTATCTTATCAAAATATGGTTTCTTCATCATTTTAATATGTAGGTTTCATCCGAATCTGTAAATATTGAATTGTTTCCATATGCCGGGTATTTCACTGGGGAGACCCTCCACTTTGGGAATGTCATTACTGCCCAACATAATCTTCTGAGTCATAATGTAAACTCAAAATTATTGCAATTTATTAGAAATCACAATTTGCCAGGAAAATAGAATCAAGAGCAAGTAACTCAACTGCAAAATGATCATGCCCTCTGTCACAGTCTGAGCCCATTAATATTGACTTTCCCAATCCAAAGAGTGATTTCCTCTTGCGCCTGTATAATAACATGGTGCAGCGTGTATTCTTCTGAGGGAAGCAACAGATTTTATTGAATATATGGAGAAGAATTGCTTTTCTGGTTTGTTACCTAAAGCTGATCCTCAAGAAATAACACAGCTAAAAGCTTGATCTGGTGCCGCTGTGATTTGTAGAGTGGAGGTGGAGAGATGTGGTTGTGGCCAAGCAGAAGGTGCATTACGGCACCTGGCTCCAGGCTGCTTTCACACAAATGCATCGTGGTGGTCTTAAAGGTCAAGAGATCTGCTCACAGAGATAGCGGAGGGCACAGAGGAAATGTGGTGAAAAGCAACCTGTGAAAGAAGTGCTAAATGTGCCATTTCCTGCTGGAGCAGTTTGGCTTCTGAGAAATCCTTCCTCTTTGGAGAGGGGATTTGGAAGGGTGAGAAATGATGCTTTGTTAGCAACACTTTGATTCCTCTGATCCCGGTGGGCTGGCGGCTGGGATTTCCTCCATCTAAATGCTGATGTGAACAGCCTCCAAAGTCTATTTGTGTAGAAATATCAATGTGTAGCAGATCCAACAACTGGCTATGTTGGGACAGCTTCTTATCTCAGAGCCCTGACTCTGATATGTCTCCTCTGACTGCATTGCTATATCCCTTCAGATGGAGCTAGTCTTCTAAGATGCAGAGGTCTCCATGACTAGAGATGTCCCCAGGATTGTCCCCATGTAATGGACAGTGGTGGCTTGGCTTTGCTCTGGTGCACAGTCATGCTGGGCATCCTCATGAGCCTCAGATGTTCATAAGCCCCAGCTGGTGCCAAGGGAAGCTTTAAAAGCTCCGGTATGTGGGATCACGTCAGATGTCTGAAGGTGGTTGCACAGCTGGACTGAGAGCTGGCAGCAGAGCTGTTATGCTGGCTTTCCCTAAAACCCACCTGTCTATCCTGGTGGAAAGAACAATCTGTTTGGCTGACATGAACAGGTATCACTCTGATGGAGCCACAAAGTGCTGCCTGTTCGTAGCAGTCACCTACCTGCAGGAACACCCTGTCTCCTGTGGTACTGACATTTCTGATTCACTTGCCTGGTGTGAAGCTGCAGTTATGGGTGAGAGAATTGGATGGAGGGAGGACCGAGCAAGCAGGTCTCTAACAGGTGTTGCTTCTGGGGAAACACAAGAGTCTTAATTGCCTGAGAGGCTCTGGACTGGTGATAATGGGTGCAAACTGGGAGCAGAATAGCAGATCTCCTGGTCCTATCAAACCAAAGGGAAACACAGCATACCCTCACCTTATAAAGCCCACTCAGATGTCAGTGGCTGAATTATTTTGGCAGGAGAATAAAGGTCTAAGAATACCCCATTCCCTGAGAAATATCCTTGGTAGATGGTCTACCTGTCCCACACCTTCTTTAGCATTGCAGGTGTTATACAAAGCCAGGCTTTGCCTATGGCCAGCTTATACCGTGTTTACATCTCTGCAGCACCAGTGCATACAGTGACAGGCCAGCTTGGACACGGGAGGAGCAGGTCGAAGGCTCAGCCTAGTGCAGATCGCATCCTTACGGCTCTTGCATCGTGGTGGAGCAGCAGCACACTCCTGTAGGATTTACATGTCATGCACAGGGGATATGAGAGCTGTCACGCTTTACTTCAGTGTGGATTGAAGTTAGGATTCAACAGATCATTTCCTTCCTTTTTGCTTTTTTCTTCCTGGGAAAACATGGGTGTAAAATTCTGTTCCACTCTCCTTGAATTTAACAGCAGTTTTTTCCATTTATTTCAGTGGTATCACAGATATTTGCGTGTGTTTCCACCAGCTAATACCCAAGTGTAACAGCTGAGCTGGTCTGAAAAAGGGGATTTCTTACAGAGAAAAGAAGACTGCAACTCTGCTGGAAAAGCTTTTGTTTGCCAGTGGCTGGAAAAGGTTGTTCTGGGACTGATTTAAAGAGCAGTGGGTAATCTTATGCAGATTCCCTCAGGGCAGCCATAAGTTAAGTGATGAAAACGTCTGCATGTTTTACACAGCTCTGCTCTGTGGCTGGGGGAGAGGCAGCAGTACTGGAACAACACACAGAACCCCATGGGGACTGTGTCATTGCCAAGTGGGACAGGGTGCTCTCCCATGGGAGCAAGCACAGCTCAGGGCGAGCAGGACAAAACATCAGTGTTGTTGAGTGAGTCATAGTATCACAGAATAGTTTGGGTTGGAAGGGACCTTCCAAGCTCATCCAGTGCCACCCCTGCCATGAGCAGGGACATCTTCACCCAGCTAAGGTTGCTCAAAGGCCTGTCCAGCCTGGCCTGGGAGGTCTCCAGGGATGGTTCATCCACCGTCTCTCTGGGCAACCTAGGCCAGTGTTTCACCACCCCCAGTGTAAAAAATTCCTTCCTTATCTCTAGTCTGAATCTTTCCTCTTTTAGTTTGAAGCCATCACCCCTTCTCCTATCGTAACATCTGCAGGGTTTTTCCTGTAGCTGCAAAATGCAGCGCTAACACCATCCCAGTGTCCCAGAGAGAGTCCAAATAAGAGATGCAGTCCCTCTCCAGATTCTTGCATGAGTCCAGTTGCCTCAAGCTGGATCCATATGATGCTCAGCAAAGTTCTGTTTGATACAGTTGAGCTGAGCAGGAAAAGCAATGACGCTTCTTGCACCTTGTACATCTGCAGAGAGCTGCTCTGGGTGTCCTCTCTGTGCCCCCCGTGCTGGTTCGGGAGCTGCTCTGACAGATGCAGAGCTTCACCCGGAGACGTCCCTGGTCTTGATACCGCTCTGAAGTCTGCAGAGCTTATGCAGGGCCTGCAACCAGTGCCAGGAGAATGACTTCCACTCTGCACGTGCTTCTAATTTACATAATTTGCATACTAATTTACAGCACATAGAGAGAGGGAATGAGGGCTTGGAAGAGATGGAGGCTGCTTATTTGTGATGATGTGTTTGATGTGGCTGCCTTTTCGTGCGGGAGTTTTGCGTGTGTGTGTGTGACATAAGTGGTCTTAAAAATACAAAGGACTGGGTGGGAGGAAAAAAAGAATGGAAACTGCAAGTCTTTTACTGAGCTAGATACCGTAATAATCCTGGCAATTAACTATGGGAAAGCTCTGGAGTTGGATTGTTTTCTGCCGTACATTTGTTTTCAGTATAGCTGAGAGAGGAGAGGCCTTCCCACTGGCTGCACAGCAGCCGTACCCAAGGGGACGTGGTTATAACTAGTTCCAGAGCAGGGTGTCCCTTCTGGGCTATCTGTGTGCTTTGCCCATAAAACTCGCACACACCCCCCCACTTAAGAGTAATGTAAAAAAATTAAAAAGTGAACTCCAAAGGCTTTTCTGATGAATGAGGCTCTTTGTTCTCAAACACTGTCACCCAAGAGTGAGCCCTATGGGGAGATTTATAGCAAGATTTTGAGCTACTAATGAAGGAAGGGTTCTTTGATTAGTCAGGTGGCCAAGCACTGCAACAGAGCAGTACCTTGTCAAGGCAGAGGAAGCTGAGGGTGGCCATACAAGCAAGCCCATGGGTACGTGCATGAGAACTTGGGTCTTGCAGTGTTGTAGGCACTGCTTAGGGAGCTGCTGTGGCTGAGGGAAGGTGTTTTGCCAAAGTCCAGCATTTCCTGGGGTTTGGCCGTTGCTGAAGTGATCCCAGGATTTGTGGAGCTGGCTCTGGTTTGTGGCTTCTTGAGGTCCCTCAAGACCTGTTGTTTTACTGAGGGCTGTTGAACTTCAGCAGAGTGTTGCTCTGCTCTTTTGCTCCCGTGGTCTCTATCTACAAAATCTCTACTGCTTTCATCTCCAAACCATCTGCATGTTTTGCTTGTGTTCAAAACTACCTGGATCAAAGAAGGTGCATGCTGCAATGCCAGCAGGGTGTTGGTGTGAAGAGGGACCACTGATTCTCTGGAGTCCCCCAGAGTCAAAGCAATAAAGGAAAGTGTTGGGGTGGAGATAGAGCCACCTCCAGCAAGTGAGATAAAGCCAAAGTCTTTGGTCAGGCTTCTCTGCATGGTGAAACCAATCCAGTTACCCTTTGCAAGTGGGTCAGAGCTCAGCTTGCTCTTCTGCTCTGTCTGTCTGTCAACAGCTGAATTGGAGCAAAAATTATCTCCATTGCAGAGACTGAGAGTTGAGGCAAAGACATGCAAGGCTGATTTCTCAATGGAGCAAAAGCTTTGCCTTGCTTAAGATCAAGCAGGAAGGCTCTAACTGTACTGGGATATGAGACTGCATTCTAGTTCCAAACAGGGTTTACACTCTGGAAGAATTTCCTTATATTTTGTTAATTCTCTGTCATGCAGGAAGGCAGGTTTATGGCATGCATTTACTCTATAGTGCTTACAGTACTAATGAATTTGAGTAGTTAATCAATTTAGTGTGAGTTCTTCTCACTTAGAAAAAATACATCAAACCATCCAATTTATGCTTACTCTTTGCAGAATGTTTTCTGTTCTGTCAGTCTAAACACTGAGAAGTATTTTAAACAGATGTAGACCATCAGTTTCTATAAACATCGTAATTGTTTGGCACCACTGATGCTTACATTTAAAGATGCAGTTTGCAAGGATCTGCACAGACACCAGGCACACACTTTCTGCTGCGCACAGAACCACAATTTATGTCCCGTTAGAGGCCCGTAACCTTCCTCCTGCAAAACTCACTTTAGCTTCGAGCCTGGCACCAAAGAGTGGCTCTTATCCTTGCAGCTTTATATAGCTTCCTGCTGAACGCCCAGCCATTTCAGCATACTGACTCAGTGGGGTTTGATAGGAGGACGCAGTTTGGATTCCACCCTGAAAGCTCTTTTTTCTCCTTACCCTGCTGCAAACTAGATGCAACGTTACTCATGCCTCAGTTGTTCAGGGTTTGTCAGGAGAAAACAACACAATTGGCATCTCAGAGCTCAGTTCAATCATTTACACACAGCTTTCTGTGAACTTATCCTCTTTGACCTACAGGTGATCGTGGAGCTGATGTTCCTGGTGCCATCCCCAGAAAGGTCCTTGCAACTCACCCTCTAGTAAAAATGATGAATTGATCTGAAGAGAGTGGGGGTGAAAGGAAAGGATGGATAATATTCGTGTTAATAAATCTAGTGCGGCAATTAACATCGCCTTTAAAAATGTGCGTTATCAGCACAAATGGCAATACAGACAAGAGCTGCGGCCAAGTGCTGCTCTGTGTTTATGCTCAAGCAGGATGGACTCAGCATTAGCTGGGGTCTGCTGGCCAAGCCCCTGGCTCCCCTGGCCTGGGGTGAACAACTCTCCCTAAGCCATCTTTCATCTTGAGCTCATCTGCAGCTTCGTCATTTATGATTGCCATCATCTCTGGTCCTCGTTGTAGTTCCTGTGGTTGTTAGTGGTTCCTTCCATTAGCCCTAACTAGGTATGTCAAAATTGGACACCTTTGCACTACAAATACTGGCAGTGAAGGCATGAAGCACTTCAGGGCTTTGCCCTACATCATTCCCGTCTCAAGACAGCCCCACGTGCATTCTCCTCTTGTTATGAAATAGTAAGTGGCAACAATAAAATAAGCCTTGGCTGATCTCATATGTTCAACTCACAGGCTCATTTCTAAACGTGTAATACTTTGGCTTCAGCCTCTAGCTGAGAAATTAGATTGCTAAAGCATCAGAAGTGTGGATAAATGTGTGGTCAGGGCATTGCCTAATTCTTGCCTCAGTGTCACATACAGAGAAAGCTGCAAATAGCACCACAGACCGAAGAAAGTAGCTGCTTCTTTCCTCTCTGACCCACTGGGATGAGAGTTTCTGAGCTTTCAGGTCACTCTTACTGTCTAGGACCAATTTTTGGTCAACTTGGTGTTGAGAAAGGTGTTGTCCAGATTTTGAAGTAGAGATGAGGCATTCCCCACTGGGATGGAGATACAAAGGGTAGAGTACCAGAGAAGTATTCATCTTACCTACCTCCAGCTGTCTACTGAAGGTGTCTGACTTATCTACCTGGCTTAGACAGCTCGGCACCCAACAGCTCCTCTGTCGGTTGGAGGAAGGTTACTCTGTAAGGCTCTTCCCAGCACAGGGGGTTAATTCCTGCTCCAAATTGCTCAATGGAAGAAAGATCTCTCTACAGAGATTACAAAGAGGTCTGAGGAATATCACATACCTAATTTAGTTGCTTATACAATATGATTAACATTGTATGTTCTTTTTCCTTTGCCCCTGTGACAAAGGTCCTCAGTGACAAAGGTTTCTAGGGCATCTGGTGGGCACCTCCATAATGCAAGGGACAGGCTCCTAGAACAATAAAAACAGAGCCCTTTTTCCCCAGAGGGGACTGAACTTCACCCAGAAGAAAGCTGATAAGCAGTTACAAGGAAACCTAAAGCTGGAGCAAAAGGTTGGGGTTAATGGAAGTGGTTCGTGGTTGTGGTTGCGCAGTGGTCAAAATAGTTTGCTGTTCCATCTGTGCACAAGAGTCTTATTCTAGGAATTCCTGCTCGTGTCACTAGGAATTAAGCCCAAAATAGACTGCCTGGGTCAGAGAGGAAAAGAGAGCATGGCTCAGGAGTCAAAAATGCACTAAACTTGGCCTTGGACAGGGTTTTGCACTCTTTGACCAGGGCAGAATCTGATGTCAAGCTTTCCCCAAGAGTCGTACTCCTAAATGGGAAGGAGCCCAAAATGATCACATGTCGACTGCCTGTTCAAAGACAACTGGCTCTTACTGCCAAACTGAGCATTTGGGGAGGTCTGCTCTTGGAAAATTCACTGCCACCCGCATGCTGATCTTCCTCTGGAGAACAGGCATTTCTCAATCACATCTGGGCCAACAGCTCTTTCCAAACTCAGGATTCAAGGAGTCATCTGCTCTAGCCTGATCTCCATCTGCACCAGGGTCAGGAGCTCAGCAGCTGATCCTCTGCCACTCACCTGTCCCTTCCCTTTCAACCAAGGTTGGTGTCAGAAACCTTTCTGGAATTGCATGAGTTTCCTTGTGGTGGCTTCTAGCAGGAGGTCCACAGAGGGGAAAAATCTGCTTTGGGCATCTGTTTTGACTGTCACCTGAGCACTCTTCAGGTTTTTCTGGTTTTGTGGTTTTGGGGTAAAATAACAGACATGAACATAGGTAAAACAGACTTTTGCTCCTGTTCTTTTATTGCACTGATCAAATCTTGAAATATGTGGGATTTCTTCTTTCTGAATGAAGCATATCTGGAATTTCCTTACTCCAGTAGTTAAACAGAATTTTTGATCAAACAAGTCCTCTGAAGGTAATGCTGTAGGGTTTTAGGCATCTACACATTTGCCATCATTCAATTTTTTTCTTAATGATATTAGGGACCTTGCCTAGGTTTCTCAAGTGATGTTCACATTTCTAAATATATGCAGTTTTTATCCTTTAGGTAGCAGGCAAGGATAAATTCTGGAAGTTGTAATCGTACAGTTCAGACAAGCACATCAACATGCCGTGACCCTTCCAGAGTAGATCCAAATTTCTTAGGTTACTTGAACTTGGCTATGGATCTCTTTGGTGGTCCAGCAGAAATCTGGACAGAACAGATCTCCTACTAGTGTGTGAGAACTGTCCAACCCAGTATCTCAACAGTTATGGGTGCTTTTTAAAATAAACAAAACAAGGTAACTCATTCCTTCTGCCTCTTTTGCAGGCAAAATTAATGGGTTATGAACACATGACCCAATTGTTTCTTCTGAACTGATTTGCCCATTTCTCTTAGTGAGAGTGACCCATCAGCCAGAGCAGCAATGGTCCCCAGTCCAAGCATTCTCAGAACCTGAGAAAGTCCACATTGAGATCTGAATCCCAAGACTGGCCTCTGCCAAACTCTAGGCTGGGGTCCAAACACCATACCAGTGGTTTAGGCAAGGCTTATTCTGAGATATGGTTTAGCAAAGGCCTGCGGTGTTTCCATCCCGGTAGACAGGACCAGAGCACGCCCCCAGCTGTTGCTCCTGGGCATGATCCCAGCTCCTTGCAGGCCAGCTGCTGACCCCTTCTCGGCCTGTCTGGTGCCAGCTGGGTGGGCTGGGTTTGAATCCTCGCTCAAATCATCTGCAGATCCTGCTTCCCACCCTTGTACAGCAAAATGACACCTTTTCTCTGCTGCCAAAAACTCCCCCAATGCCCAGGCAGAAATCAGGCTCTGGCAACAACCCCCTCTGGACCTTAATATTTCCACCTAAAAAAGGAAAAAGAAAACAAAGTGGCAGAAGTAGCTATTTGTGCAGCTTTTGGGGTTGTGTAGTCACTTGCCTGGCGGCTGCAAGGCTCACATTTAGGGAAGAATGGCCTCTTTTCAGCTGCTGCATTTTGGCGTGAGTGGATGAGGCAGTGGCAGAGCCCTTCTGTTCAGTGCAGGCTTCTGGTCCATGGTTCTGTCATCATCCCCAGTAGCCCCAGATCCAACAAGGGCTCCTTTGACATCACTTGGGACTGTGCTGGAGCAGGGCTGGGCAAAGTCCTCCCCTGCGAACAGGAGGAGGAAAGGTGTTTATGCGAACACCCGGGTGCTTGTGGGCATCTCAAGTCTGTGGGGAAGTCACTGAGCAGTCAAGTTAATTATTTTTAATGAACTGGGCCAAAGCTGATTGTGTTATTTTGTAACATATTAGTTAGGAAAGCAGCGAAAGTATTTGGCATCCCTCCCTGGCCATCACAGGGACCCCTTTGTGCTTTCCTTTTCCCCACTTTTCTCTTGCGTGTATAGCTGGCTCCCACATCTCCACTTGCTGACGCTGATTGATTGCATTAATATCACTGTAAATATTACATAATCTCCACTTACAATGCTAGAAGGAACTGATGAGTTTTACTTTGCCAAGAGTTTTCAGGCTGGAAAATAATAATAATTTAGAAAAAAATAAAATCTTCTTTATTTCCCACCTTTTTTTTCTTTTGGTGCCATGTGGGTTTGTCATTGGCCTTGTTGGCTGCAGACCAGGAAAAGGCTCTGCCTGGCCTCAACAGAGGCATAGAATCGTAGAATAGTTTAGGTTGGATAGAACCTACAAAGACCATCTAGTCCAACCCCCTGCCATGAGCAGTGACATGATGGTGATGATGGTGAGAAGGGATGTTGAAGGATGTCAGACCACGTATGGAGAAAAAGCATGTTTCAGAAAACTAGGGTTCAAGTAAGCGAAGGAGGATGTGGATGTGCAGGGAGGTCTGTACCCCATCCTAGCGCTGCAGGATGATGGAAATATAGTTGCTGGAGTGTGGTACCTGCTCCCCCCATGAGTGGCTGATTTTAAGTCAGTGTGCTGGGTATTTGAGCTCATCCTGTTAAGGACTTAATAAAGACCCTGGTTTTACTTTCCTGCAGAAGTGACAGCTCTCCCGGGGTGTTTCCAAGGTCCTGGGCTGGGGATGTGCATGGCCACAGGGAAGGACTGAATGGTCCCCTGCCCTCCGAGGAGCCCCTGGGATGGTCCTTTCCACTGTGCTTGGGGCAGGCAGGAGGGGAGACATGACTCCTCCTCCAACACTGGTCCAGGGTCATTTGAGCTCATACAAGTAACACATCCTCCATCCCAACCCTCCTTCAGGCCAATTCTGTTTCTTTTCTCTGTCTCCCAGCCGGAGACAACTGCATCTCAGGTTGTATTTTGAAGCGGGCGCACTCTTTTCAGTCTCCGCAAAAAATCCATATATCATATCAGCCTTACATTAGCCAAAGTATCGGAGATAAAAATTATCTTGGAAATCTAAACATAGATTCTAATCTAAGGTACAGCAGCATCTGTTTCCCATTACTTTTTATTACTTGCAAGACTTGAGCAGTATTACTCCTGCGGTGAGATATTTCTGAACGCGGGGGTTTGCGCTTCCCAGAACTGTGAGTCCCCGGGCGGATTGCTGCTCGTCTCCCGGCGCTCATCTGCATGGGAATAGCTGATTATTCTGCGTGCAGCATTGGAGAAGTGCATGTGCTGCCCAAGGGCAGCAGACTCGACTGAGAAGATCCAGGGTCATGCTGACTTCAGCAGCATCAACATCATGGTTGGATTTCTTCCAGAAGTCTGCTCAGGGACCTTTTTTCAAGGTATTTACAATACCATTCAGCCAGGCTTCACTGGTCCAAACTGACCAGGGAGAAGCAGTGATGTGGATAAGTGGACACAAAACCGTGACTATTGTAGCGGAGCTCTTTCTGAGCCGTGCTGTGGGGACAATGAGCTCCTCGCAGGTCACTGCCAGAAGTGACTCAAACCTACCACTACTTCTCAGGAGGCAAAATCCTGTGCAGCATGGTGCGCGGTGCAGCTTTCAGTTTAACCACAGGACAGACCACTCAATCTGATGTAATGCAGCCAGCTGTGCCTGCACCGCAGGTCTGGCTGCAGGGCTTGTAATGCCTGAAGCTACAAGTCAAGTGGCCACATCTCAGGGACATCCATGCACCAGATTAGGGCCCTGAGGGCACTAACAGACCTTGATGATGATGAGGGGTCTGGAGCATTTTTCTTATGAGGAAAGACTGAGAGAGCTGGCTCTGTTCAGCCTGGAGAAGAGAAGGCTGAGAAGGGGACCTTATTTATGCTAATAAATACCCCAAGGAAGGGCAGGTGCCAAGAGGATGGAGTAGACCGTTTTCAGTGGTGCCCAATGACAGGATGAGGGACAACAGGCACAGACTGAAACACAGGAGGTTCCATCTGAACATGAGAAGAAACATCTTTACTTCAGGGTGCCAGAGTCTGGAACGGGCTGCCCAGAGGTTGTGGAGTCTCCTTCTCTGGACACATTCAAACCCTCCTGGACACAATCCTGTGTGATCTGCTCTGGTGAACCTCCTTTAGCAGGTGATTTGGACTTGACGATCTCCAGAGGTCCCTTCCAACCCCAGCCGTTCTGTGACTCTGTGATTTCTCTGACCAGCCTCACCTAGGATTTGATGGTCCCCACTTGAGCTGAGCCCAGCCTGAGCTCCATTGCAGGATCTCCTGCCCCTTGCTCTGTTCCAGAGCTGTCTCTTGGTTTTCCTGTATTTTCCTTCAGGGAGCAGCCCCATTCTAGCTTCTCCCTGACACGAGCAAGCTTGCTGTTACTTTGCAGTGCATTGGGCATAGCGAGGGGGTATGCTGTGAACTCGGCCTCGCCCTGCTGCTCTGCAAACTACTGTTTGCCTCTTGAGACAAATTATGGCATGCTGCAATAGCTGAGGAGTATGCAATGAATCATGATGCATATGCACACGAGGGGAAAAGTTCAACCTTCTGTTTGCCATTATCTGACTCTTGAAAGCTGAGCTGTTCAATTCTTACATTTTCTTAGCAGAGTTTATTTCTGTGGCATTTCCTACGTCTGTCTCAAGGCAGGAGAAAGAAAGCGCATCCCTCCTCAGAACTTTGCAATTGTGCTGGCTTGCAAATAAAAAGCAAATCAAAATAAGATAGAGTAAGAGAGCAGAAATGTGTGATGC
Organism: Patagioenas fasciata; assembly: GCF_037038585.1. Lineage (NCBI taxonomy): Eukaryota > Metazoa > Chordata > Aves > Columbiformes > Columbidae > Patagioenas > Patagioenas fasciata. The sequence goes on along the minus strand of NC_092525.1, from coordinate 20,994,855 downwards.
ATAACTCTGGATCTGTGGAGTTGAATGCGTTTCTTTAGCTTGCCCAGCTGAGGCAGCCACAGTCCTCCTGAAACCCATGGCCATGGCACCTTCTCCTGCCAGGGGTGGAGGTGGGAACAGGTGTGGACACCTTGGAAACTGCTTTGGCTGCAGGAGGCTGGGAACCCTGACATACCTTTGCAGTGGTGTTTAAAAAATCATATATTTCAGTTAGAAGTAGAGATCAAGTAATTTTTTTTTTTTTTTTCTGATTGCATCAACCAAAATGGGTTTCCTGTGACAGGGACAGAGCAAGTGGAGAGGGGAGAGAGATCCTCCCACCAAGTAACTCAAAATTGGCTTTACTTTTCAAGGTACCTCTTTTTCCCCAGCACTGATAATGAGAGCACGTGCAGACTAATCTAAATTAGCTCTCTTGGGTTTTATGACTCTGGGCTTTTTACGGCAGTCTGAAATCCCATCAAATTACTGTTGCCAATACAGGAAAGTTAGTATTGAGTTTCACAGTCATTATGCATAAGTTGTCCTAAAGAATTGTGGTGCCAAGGACTAGATACAAATCAAGGATTTGTTAGTCTCTGCTCAGTACGTCAGATTTTATCAAACTTCCAAATTCTAGAGTGGATATTTGTCCTTCCTCAGGCAAATGTTTAACATGCAAAGAGCAGGCCAAGAGGTTTCCAATCATCTCTTAATCATCTATGAATACTCACATGGAAGAGGACTGTGTTGGGGGAGTGGGGGAAAGTATCTCCTTAATCTAGCAGGAACATGAAATCCCAAAATAATGAGGAAACAGAAGCTAAACACATTTAGAGTGGTGACAAGACGTGGGTTTTCAAGAATGACACTAATTACACATTGAAACCCATTAACTTGGTGGCTAGAGGAGTCTACATTCCTTCCTTCCTCCTCTGCGCTGCCAAAACTCCTCTGGAGAGCACGAGCTGAGCCGAGTGGGAGCTCAGCGCCGGTTTCTCCATGCTCTGGGCTCAGAGGAGGGACCGTGGTAACACCATACACCACCATGCTGGCTCTGAATTGTAAGCTCTCCCCTGCTCAGCACCCTGGAGTGTTAACTCTGAAGCCTAATGATGCCTGTTTCCACTTGAGAAGTACTTCAGGGCCAGTTCCTTCAGGCAGCAACATGTGCTTTTGCTGGGATTGGGACTAGTCAGAGTAGAATTGCCTTGTTTGACCCCAAATCTCCCTCCTAAACCACCTCGCTCTGTCCTACACCTGCTTGTGCGAGTTGCTTTTGTCACAGTTCTCTATGTCCTAGAGAAGCATGCATGTGGTTCATACAACTAAAACTACAACTTGGATTATGTAGGAATGAAAATAACTAAATGAACCATTTCATTTGCACCTGCCCTGCCAAGTGAACGTGCTAAAATTACAATGGCTTTTGCAGTGTTTACATGAATCTGATTTTTCTAGATAGTCTCCTGGGGAAAAAAAAAAAGCTCCTTCCCCCCTCACCACCTTAAGTTCACAATAATATTTGCTTTCTTATTGTGTACTGAAACTGGCAGTGCAATTACTGAACATGGAAAACTGTTTGTGCCACTTCTTATCTTTTTATTTTAAAAAAAAACAACTATGACTTTCTGAACTGTTTGCATGCAGCAGAGAAAGGTCATTTTGGAGAACAGGGGCTGAGACAGAGCACCGTGAGCAGTTCGGGATCAGAGTTTTTGGACAGGATTTTGCACAGTACCTGATACAACAGAGCCTAGACCTCAAAATGCTCCTAAAACACAGGGGATGAGGATTGCCTGTCTGGGTTAGTTCTTGCTGTCTATGTACCAGAGGAAATCCTGCAGCGTTCCTCCTGTGTCCACTCCCTTGAGAGCTGGAGGAGAATTTGGGTCAAAAGTACAGAGAACTGTGTTATTGGTATTAGTGCTTTTTAACCAGTTTGATTCTATTAAGGGAAATCTACAGTGAATAATGAGAATTGAGTTGGCCCTTTCCACAAGTGCTCTAACAGCTGGTGGCCTGAGAGCTGTTTTGGTGAAATAAATCACCCCGGTGGAAAAATCTCAAAAGCCGCAGACTGTGGAAAGTCAACCAGATCTTTACTGGCAATATTTAGGGATGCTCTAAACAATGAGACAGTTGTTTTCCTGTTACTTTCAGTACTGTGCCTGGAAAAACATGATACTCGTGAAGCTGGCATGCCCTAGAAGGTTCGGGATGTAGGGAACGACTAAACCTGACTGCAGGACACTTGGAGGGGCTTCTGCGTTTTTAAAGGTTTTAATGTATGCAATACTTAGCAAGATTGTCTTGACCTCACAGAATCACAGGCTGGTTGGGGTTGGAAGGGACCTCTGGAGATCATCTAGTCCAACCCACCTGCTAAAGCAGGTTCACCAGAGCAGACTGCACAGGATTACATCCAGGTGGGTTTGAATGTTTCCAGAGAAGGAGACTCCACAACCTCTTTGGACAGCCTGTTCCAGGGCTTTGGCACCCTCAAAGTAAAGAAGTTTCTCCTCTTATTCAGATGGAAGCTCCTGTGTTTCAGTCTGTGCCCATTGCCCCTCATCCTGTAGCTTGGCACCACTGAAAAGAGTCTGGTCTATCATCTTGGCACCCACCCAATTGGGGATGGCAGGACAGGCAGAGCTGGAGGGGGTTTCCCTGGAGCCTGGCTCTTTCCTGCGAGCATCCTCCATGGTCCTGCACCTGCCTTGAATTCCTGGGGCAAAAAAAGAAGTGTTGTGATGCACAGCCACTGCCCTAAAACTGTGAAAAACAAATCCAGAGGCTGAATGAGGGTGGTGAGAGCCTGTCCCAGGTTGCCCAGAGAGGTGGTGGATGCCCCATCCTTGGAGACATCCCAGGCCAGGCTGGATGGGGCTCTGAGCAACCTGAGCTGGTAAAGATGTCCCTGCTCATGGCAGGGCTGGCACTGGATGAGCTGTGATGGTCCCTTGATCCCCTGGGCCACGGAGATGAGGGAAGACATTGAAACTATTTTCCTCATTAAGCTGAGCTGTCTGAGAGGGTTTGTTTGGGTTTGTTTCTCCTGTTTTGGAGCTCCTGGAATAAAATGCCGTGGGGACTTTGATTTTTACAACAGAAGGTGAGAACTGAGGTGACTGGCTCAAGTGCAAATAATTGTAGATAATTTAGCAGATAGCAGGAGTTTCTTTTCACCTCTTCATCTTGGCCTCCTCCTTTTCACCTCTAACTGAAAGTGCTTCCTCAGCAGCCCGTCTTCAGGGAAAAAAAAACATATGAAGAAGAAATGAGGAGATAAGTGTAAATCAAAGGTTGTCTTAGCAAGAAGAGATATTTAGTTTTCACTTTATGTGAAAGGTATTCAGTTCAGCCTGCAGGACTCAGGTGTCCTTTCAAAGGCTGGGACTGAAGAGGGACCAAAAAACTAATCTAGTCTAAACTTCTCAGCTTAGAAATCTGTGCAGCAAGTTACTGAGCAGCAATAAAAGTAGATTAAGGGCGTATGAGAAAGGAGACCCTCCTTGTCTGTTGGTGGTAGCAATTTCTGAGCCAGGTTTGACCTTTCCACAAGTGCCTGTATGGTGCAGAGGAGCTTAACACTGGCGTTAAGGGGTGAGGAAGTAAAATAGAAATGATCTGCCAAATTCTCTCTAATGAGGTCTTTCTCTTTAATTGGGTGTTTGTGGAAGTGGAAACAGTGGTTTAAATACCGCGTAAGACATCAAACCGACGAGAAGGTGCATGGGTGGCTTGGCTGGGCTCCTCTTTTCTGGGCAGGTTCTCCCAGAGCTGGTCAGGTTCCCTTGCACGAACACCCCCCCGTTGTGCATCCCTGATGGTGTTTGTATTGGTGCTACTTGTTCTCCTAAAATTAAAGCCTGTAAGTATGTCCCAAGATGGTATTACTGGCACCTTTTCATAATAAGCAGAATGCTGAATTTTTACATACGATTTCGACAGCCTTTCCCTACCCCGTTCTCTTCACTGCTCTCCCATTTATGCTGATGTCCCATTTACATCTTTTAATGACACAAAGGATCAATTTGTCATGTTTATATATCATCAGATAGAGCTTTTGTCATGTTCCCTTTGTCATGGGCAAACCGGAGAAGACTTTACTGAGATTAATTCCACCTTATGGAGCATGACCAGGAAAATAAGTTATTACAGTCAGAAAGCCCTGTTTACAGGGGGAAAAAAGTAGATCAAGCCCAGCATGTAATGCAGTAACTGTGGGCTCTGGGAGAAAAGATGTAATTGTTGTCTGTGCTAAACACAAATCTAAACAGGATCACAAGTAATTAGCTATTTAATAGGTGACTAAAGTAAATACTGCAATTAAAAAGCCTATTAAAATAATATTAAAAAAAGAAACCTCACAAGAAATGCAGTTTTGTCCTGGACTGCCAGTCAACAAAATCAACAAACCGTTAAGAAAAAAATGTCTGTGCATGCCCAAATCAGTAAAACACATAATAATTACTTTTCACATTTTATCTTCAAAGCCCTCTGCGCACACTAAGTAATTAATCCTCCCAACACCTCTGTGCGGTATGTGCAGCAGGCACTGGTAAAAAGCAAGCTTGTCTTGCAGCCAGGCATAAATACCTTGTTGTGGGGCTGGTTCTTGATGGAGGAAATGCCACTCTAAAGTCAATAACAGGGAGCGTAGGGTGTTTATCTCTTCAATAGCACTCATTGTAAACCCTGGCTCGCTTTGTTTTAATGAGGAGGAAACTGAGGCACAGAGGTGACCTGGCTTCATGTGCCTGTGGGGTTTTGAGCCCATTTTTGTGCTCTCTGCCAAGCAGATGATGAGTGGCTTTCTGCTCTGATCCTTCCATCTGTTGCTCCAATGTGATGACTTTTTGCCATAAAACTAGAAGGTGGGGAAAAGATAACTACAAGTAGTAGATCAGAGCAGAGTAACACATGGGGGAACAAGAAGTAAGAATGTGATGGTGGGGCATGGAAAACTCACGTTAACATCAAGCCGTGTCATAAATGCGTCCAAGCCTGAGCTCGGGGAGTGCCAGCAGAAATAAAATGCCTTACGGAGAGAAATCCAAGGTGATACCATCAGATCACATCCATCTCCCATTAAATGCAGCAAAGGGCTGTGTGAAGCTTGGCAGGTGCCACGTGGAGCAAACCTCCCAGCCAGGAATGGCTGATCCTACCCTGGTTGTCATTAAGAGACCATTTGCAGCAGTGACTAATTGGGCTGAGCATTTATACCGGTGTCCAAAACTAAACTTTCCTATAAAGGAGGGTGAGCTACAGATGGAAAAGTACCTGCGCTGAGATGAATTTCGGTGTGGGAAGGAAGGCACTTCTGCAAAATGAAAGGCTGTATTCAAGAAAGGATTTGTTTTCCCTTTGTTTAGAGGGGCATCTGTGCAGTAAAGATGAAAATGGAGGTTTGTGGATTTGCAGCCTGCAGAGAACAGCATTTTAACCAAAACTGAACTTTTTGTAGTTCCGTTTGCAGGTGTGTGCGTGGCAGATGAACACTGCTGTACATCTGGTACAGGTCAGCAGGGTTTGAGTGACACCAAGATGTGGCTCCTCTGGCTGGGGAGCTGTTGGGCACCACATTGAGGTGCTGCTGAGGGGCCCTGGGTCACCCCTGGGGACAGCCTGTGGGTTGCCTCCTCCTCCCGCCACAAATGCCCACAAAATATCTGCCTAAAATTGCGGTTTGGTCTTCCTTGCCTTTGACTCTTCCATAATTCTCATTTGGGACTATGTTGTCTATATCCATTTTCTTTTGTTCGGGGAAAATGCTGTTATTGAGGATTAATCCCCATGAACTCGTCAGTGGTGCTAGCCTGGCTGTTTCCCTGTGTATTTTCCATTTGTCTAGCAATTAAAATGACACCAGAAAAGGCAGATTTCAGAATCTTGAATGGATTTGGTAACACGTGAAATATTTCCCAAACCATCACATCGTGCAGGAATAAGTCATACAGTGTTTTTCATGTGCACACAAGTCCTATCTTAAATCCAGACTAAATTGCCAAGTTATTTTCCTGTAGGACATGCTCCATGACGTGTATCAGATGGCTTATCAGGATAGTCTGTCCCTGCAAAACAGTCTCAGTGCTGTGGTTTAGAGGAACATAAGCACATGCTTTAAGATTGTGCTATCCCAATTTGTAAAGAAGACCCGTAACTCTGATTAGGACTGTGAAGTGAGGCTGGTCTCTATCTTAAGATATATTGATCCATTTATTTGGAGATTTCCAGGGAATGTCATCTTCCTGATTCTCTCATTTGTACAATTAATATTTCAGACTTGGCTGGAAGAGGTGGATGTGTTTGCATTACGTGACTCTCCTTTGAAGGCTGATCCAACAGCTCTGGGTGGAAAAACTCCAACTAACACTGAATGAAGCCCAAACCATTATCCCAGCAAATATTTGTTTAACATCAAATACCTGCTGATTTCTGCTGTTCCCAAATAATTCACTGTTTGGAGGGGATGTATTTTTTCTGTTTTCTGGTGTCCCTTTTTCATGCAAACGTGTGCTTTGCCACACCAGTTTCTTCTAAAAGAACACCGAGGACAAAAAATGTGCAGAGCAGAGGCATTTGAGATCCATCCCTTCTGGAAGGTGATGAACTGCAGACCATTCATCCAGTTGCTGCTGTTAGCCCGGTCCCTGTATAATTCAACCTTTATTAGATTATACATTGCAGTGACCCATTAACCCTCTTATTCCTGTCACTGGGTTTTTAGATGCTTTCAGCAATAACTGGTACATGTGAGGTACCTCAGTGCCACAGACATCAGCAAATAACCTTGTGTTTCTCAGCATTTTTCAGAGCAAATATGCCAAACCTCAGACTTTCTCTTCTGCCTTGAAGTGAGTGGGAAGCTGTGTTCCCAGCCTCCGCACGATTTCTACCCTGTTTATCCCACAGGGTCTCTCAGATTAGAACCACTGCCATCCATCATCCATTCAGAGATACAGATTTCACTAATGGCCACAGTGTAAATATTTGCAGTAAACAGTTTTAACAGCTGACTTTTAGTAGCCACTGTGCATATGGAATTGCATAAACAGGAAGGACAGTTATAGGGATGGAAAAATTGGCACAGGAAGCAAGGAAAAGAAAGAAACTAAAATGCTGGATTCCTACAGCATATAATTAATATAATAATTAACTAGAAATGACTCTTCTCTTACAAAGATCCACAATACAGGCATGAAATGGAAGCGTAGAATTATTTGGCCCTACAAAGTAGTATATGGTGCTGAAATTCACATTATGTTACTTTTTTTGACCCAAGTGATTAGCCAGGATGTGGGGTCTCATGGCTTGTTTCCACTAGAAGTAGAAATTAATGATGGTCTCAAGTATTTCTTTAGCACAATCCTGTTTATTTCAAAGACTGTGCAAAATCCTTGTTCCCTGAACTCATTAGGAATTAAATAGCAGGAGGCAGTTTCCTTGGGCAGCGATCCAAGCCCCCTTTTCCAGGCAGCACTCAACCCAAAAAGCTCACTTCATCAGTCTCGTTTCAAGGTCATGCTTCACGTGCTTCTTTAGTTATCCTTGACTTTTTTCAGCTGCCTTCTCTCCTTGCTACTGTGATATTTCTCATGATGTTTTTCCTACTTTTTCTTCCACTTTTCCCCTGCCTCCTTCCCGTTCCCACCTTCCCCCCAGAAAACAAACCCTGCATGAATTCCTTTGCTCCTTTAAAATAAATGCAAGTCCTTAGCACCTGGCTAACTCATGCCATGTGATTTGGGCAGTGGCTTTTCCTGCTTTAGGCATTAATTCTCCCTCTACCTCCCAAAAAAGGGATATTTTTTTCCATTTATTATCAGCACAAGTGGCTATTTGCCATCCCCACTCCCACCTGACAATGACTTTGTGTCATCAGCCATTGTCACTTAATCTTTCCAGATGCCTTCGATTCTTTTTACCTTTTTTTTTTCTTGTCTTTTCAAGAATCTTTGTGAGGAAATGACAGAATTTGTTCTGGTCTTTTAGACAGGCTTTGCCCCTGAATGGGGTTTCGTTTTTACTTTCCACTCGAGCTGGTAAATCCCTGTCACCGTGTATTAATAAGACATGAACAATGAAAAAGTCCTGTGCACGCTTAGTCTCTATGTACACACGCACACGCTTTGGGCCTCAGCAAGAAGATATATTAGCTCTTGTTCCCCACCTCTGCCAGACTAACTCTTCCTTTCTGTGTGTTTATTTAACTAATCGGCACTAAGGCCACCTGCTCTTCGAGAGGCAGAAGCAATATAAGGCAATAACAAAATGATTCAGTGTTTCTGTGGAAATCTAGATTCCGTAGTTGGGGTTTTTTTGGGGGGCACAGGGGTATTTACAAGGCTAATTTCAGCTATTCAAAGTATTTCAACAGGTTTTTAAAGGGACGACCTACAAACTAGAACTGAGAGCAAGGCTTAAGCTTGGGTTTATATGTCCCAAGTGCCAAGATCGCTCAGATACACGGTCTGCATTCCCTTGCTTGGATCTGGTTTATCCTGCAGAAGGCAGGAGGAGGAAGGTTATTTGACTTGGAGCTGGGCAGGCTTTTGACAGAATAATGAGAACAAATTAAGACAGATGAAAAGTGGAGAGACAGGGGGAGAGAAAAGTGAATTTCTCTTCCTCTTCTGGAAAATGCAAACAGTCCAATATCTGCTGCAGTCCAGGTGGCATTCATTTCCCTCATTTAACTAATTGGGGAGACTGGGATTTTAATTTTATTTAATTTATTTTCTTTTTACAATTTTCTTGAAGCTTTTTTTGTCTATATTTTGATTTTCTTTGGAACCACGTGTCTTCCTGCTATATGGAAAAGAATCAGTAAGCCATCATCTCCACTTCCTGCAACACTTTTACTGCTGACTTTTGTTTTTTCATTATATGGATTTTTGAAAACCTGCTGTTGTCTTAAAAACATGAAACAAAAACAGTAGTAAAAGAATTATGAATTCTTCTAATAACTCTGAGAGAAAGACGTACAACCCCACAGCCCAGTTTGGGGTTTGCAGGGCAAACCAACATCTTCTGCCTCAGGGGCAGCCTCAGGCAATAAGTGACTTTGGGCCATTGTATCATCTCTGCACCAGCCTTGATCCTAGGAAAGGATGGATGTCTTCAGCTCTGTTGGATTCATATTCAATGGGAGACCAAACTGCACACAACCACAAACCTTAATCTTCAATTAGTGCTCAGATCGTTAAACAATTTCAGTCCAAGGCATTCTGCCAAGGAAAACACCACAAAGATTATGTTATCATAAACTGATTAACAAACTGTGAAAGAGAGGCTTTTCCTGACAGAGAGGAAAGATGGAAATATCTGAAGAGAGCAGGAGGGGTAAAGTAATTATGAAGAATTTGAAACAACGACATGAATAAATAATATACCCCCTGAGTCAGCTCTGCTCTTAAATATATGCAATTTTAAGCTCACAAAATGCACCCATTAAATCACATATATTAATTGTGTGCTTAAAACTAGGCCTGTTCGTAAGTCCCTTGCTGAGCTTGAGGCCAGGTGAGGCACAGGTCTAAACACTGTTGATGTTTTCTTCTCAACAAATTAGGTCCCAAGTTGTTTTTTAACTTTCTTTTAACAAGTCTGACATAGTTTGGGTCATTCTTGTCATTGCTATTGGTGTTTCCCTTCTCTGTTATTATTATTCATGATAATAATTTAATTCCCAGTCACATCTTGAGGCATTAAGGAGGTCACAAGAGCACTAGTAGAGCCTGGTAGATCTCTTGCATTGTCATTACCCATATTTAATATTAAAATATACTCTTGATACAAAGGAATGGCCAAATCCCAAGGCTCATGCCAACATTCACGCCTCCCCCGAGACCATGGCTCAGTAACACATGGTTCCCAGAGATCCTCAGCACATGCTTATTCGCATGTGTGTCATCTTGCTGGTATGCATCCGAAGAGGGAAATTTAGCACGCTACTCATTTGTTTTACAGCTGGTTAATGATGCTAATTGTGCGTGCACCTGTTCACTCAAAGGGTTTATTTAAATGAATTGACCTGTTTCATGCAAAGAAATGGAGCAGCTGGGTCTGTAGCTGCTGTGAGTCCACTGATGCTGGCCAAGCATCCCACAGACAGCCCTTCTCCTCCCAGGATTAACCAGGCAGCAGCATATGCTTTTGCACTGTTGTTCCTTAAACTCAGGATTTGGGGGAAAGCATTTAAAGAGAAGATGCTGTTATACTTCAGAGCTATGGAGTGCTGTTGTGGCACTGTCTGCCTCTGTCCTGCTCAGGCAGGTCACCATCCATCCATCAGCCCCCCTGGCTCTGAACATGATGCTGCCTTAAACATCACCCTGCCCACTGTGCTGCTCACCTTGTCCCCAAGAACACCCCTTGCAAGGTGTCACAAGGTGGGAATGTGACCCACATGCTGTCCCCAGCCTGCTCTGCAAGGGGCAGTGAGCAAGAGGCAAGCAACGTGAGTTTTGCCTTGTTGTTTTTTTTTTTTTCTTTTATTGAATGTTGTAATTTTTTCATGTTTTATTGTAGCGTGAGAAATTAATGCAAAAAAGCTGTGGCTAAAACCAGATAAAATTAGCAGAGGTACTATTGCGCCTGTGGTGTATCATGTACAGTGAAGGAAAAAAAAATAAAAGGAAAGGAAAAAAAGAGGTGAGAAGATGTGTAACAAAGAAGCAAATTCATGCCTTGACAACTAAATGTACAAGGATGAGGCTAGAAATCTCACAGTAGATGATGGAACAGGAACACTTTTGGAACAGAACTGCATCAGTTTACCTGTTGGAGGAAGGACCCAACAAAGACTAAGTTTCTGTCTTGGTGAAAGGAAACCTGCTGTTCCCTAAAGACATGGTTGGGTGTGAGACAGTGCTTCTCCTTTTACTAGCTTTCCCTTTCCTAAAAAAAGATGGGAGATCTTCTGCCTTTGCTTAGGGGCACCTCCTGGGGTCCCTCGCTGCTGCTCCGGTGTTGCAAATGGCATCACAGCTTCCATGGCAGCTTGAAGGTCTCTCATGGGTAACTAGAATGTACCACACCATCTGGTTGGAAAAACACCAGCCACTTAATAAATAATACATTTGCTTCCTGTAATCTTATCAATAATTTTGGTGACAAAGACCAATTGCCAGTAAAAAAATTACTTTTATGGTTCTGATCCAAAGTTGAGATAAAGTCAATGAAAAGGTTCTTGTTGGTTTTAACAGGGGCTGGCTCAGACACTATCCATGTGAAACCATACTTCGTCCTGTCTTTGTAAAGTTTGCAGGAAAAGGAAAGCTGTTCAACTTGTCCAGTTACTCTTTAACAAATGGTTTTAGTGTTTTTAAAATTCTGCCTTTGGGATGTTCATGCATCGCTGAACACTGTTAAAATAGAATTTGACATTGGTATTCATGGCAATGCTCAGAAAACTGCCTTTCCTTAGAAGAAGAAAAAAGCCTAACCCTAAAAGGAAAGTTAAACGCATAAATAACATGAAACATGGCTGTTTCCAGAATAATTTGAATGATTCATTTATTTGTTTTTTTGGCCAGGGCTTTTAAGATAAAGATTCATCAAATGAATAATTTTTTTAGGTAATGCACACTATAAACAATTTATTCCCCGCCCCTCCTCGAGATCTGATACTTTTTTTTTTTCCTGTGGAAAGCAAGATTTTTCCAAACTTTTCCTGAATAAGTGATGACGACAGGAAGTTCTCTAATCTCTTGCCATTTACAAGTGAGTCCACGTGGAGTTTTTGGATGGAAAGCGGCAGCAGAAGGTTCCAAGAGCCGCTGGGCTCTCTAGCTCTGAGCCGGGCTGAGTGTGCGGAGATGTGTCCCGGGCAGCAACATCCAGCCTTCCAGAGAACGCTTTTTTTTTTCACTCTCATTCTTGCCCTCTAATGAACAATAACCTTCTTTTCTTGCCTGCACATTCCTTACCCCCTATGTAGCCAGATCCCTCTGGGGTCAGTAGGGAAGGGTTTGGCTGCTGAAGGACCATCCCAGGATCAGGGTGGCTCATTTTGGTCTGGCCCTGGGGACCGTGCTCTGATTTTCCCTTTTTGAGTGTTCAGAGGTGGTTGTTTGTAGGGAGGGTGAAATCTGGATTTTAGCAGCCCGGTCTTTAGTCCTGGGATTAATTCTTCTCAGAAGCTGTACCATCTGAACAGGGGCTTAGAGGTGAGGAACAAATCTGTCCAGGATTTCTGATGATTTAGCAAGGTGGTTTATTCCATTAATGCATTATATGTTGGGGCATGGCCCTTGGAGTCAATGTGAATCTTTCTAGTTGGTTTCTGTTAACTTGACATTAACTGAATAGAAAATGGAGTTGCAGCTTCAGAGGCACGTAGCTATGGAGAAACACCAGTGCACAGGACCCTGCAGGTCACGTCCCGGGGTGGTGGGTGACTATTGGCTGCTTTGGCTATAAATTTCAGCTCATGTCATGCAGCAGGGACAGGTGGACTGTGCGATTCAGACTCTGTACCAACATTAGAGGATGCTCATGTGTCTTCTCATGGTGCCTTACACAGCATTTCATGTACTGAAAGAGGTCCACTGCTCGAGGGGTGTGAAGAGATCTTGGAAGAAAGTTTGCATTGCATCCTTAGGACAGATCTGTTTATTATATAATTTTTTTCCGACTTCTAGGACAGGCAGTCTCCTCTCTCAAAACCACCCTTGGAGGGACCAGCTCTGCCTCTAAAAGTTACTCTGTTCAGAGAGCACAGGGTCGAGCAAATCCCGTTGAATCATAGAATAGTTTGGGTTGAAAGGAACCTTCCAAGCTCATCCAGTCCAACCCCTGCCATGAGCAGGGACATCTTCACCAGCTCAGGTTGCTCAGAGCCCCGTCCAGCCTGGCCTGGGATGTCTCCAGGGATGGGGCATCCACCACCTCTCTGGGCAACCTGGGCCAGTGTTTTACCACCTTAATTGCAAAAAAATTCTTCCTTATGTCTAGCTTTGCCCTCACCAGAGTTGCCTCACCAAAACCACCAAGAAATCTGACATTTCTTCCAAGGCGAAAACCTTGCTCTCACAGTAAAACAAATGATATCTCAATAGGAACCCCAGCTGTAGGCTCATGCTTGTGATGGTCCTCTCCATTCTAACTTACACCTTCTGTAAAGGGACATTTCCTCAGCCCTTGTGCTCAAGGTCTCCAGCTCTGTGGTAGTGACAGGCGTCCCTCAATGCTTCTCCTGTTTTTCTTTAGTCTGTAAACTTTTCAGGACTGAGCTCCTTTATCAATATGGGCATGTGGGAGAGCATTTTTTTTAATCCATACGCAACTGAGCGGTACAAAAAGGTCAGCTGTGTTCAGGTCTAAGATTCACTGTAATAGAAATAACACTGAGACGAAAGTAATTCTTGAATATTGAATATCAATATGGACTCACTTCTAGAATATTTTGAGCAATTTTGTTTTGGAGAGAATAGCTCCACTTGGGCTGAAATCTGAAAGGCTTGCAGTATTTTTTTTCCACAGAAAGAGCTGCTGTCTAACTATGTGGAAATATTATCTATTATGCCACATAGTAAAGCACATTTTTTTCCTCTTTTGCAAAAAGTGGTTAGAAAACAGCTTTCTTCCTATTTATCCAACTTTTGTCATCCCACAGGGAAAGGACTGGGGATTTAGTAATATCTTGAAAAAAGGATTGCCAATACAAATGCAATTGTTTCTTGCAAAGGCACATTAAGGAGACAACATTCAGTGCTTCCAAAAAGGAAAAACAAAGCTGAATGTAAAATAATTTTGAGGGGAATTTATGGAATGTAGTGAGGAACAAGTCTATGCCTGCTGAGACGATAGATCATTAAAATTCAATGAGACTTATTTCTCTAGAAGTCAGATACTTGGTGTAACATAACTCACGATGCCCTGGAGGGAGCAGCTGTAGGTGGAGAATGGACTCTTGGGTGATGTGTTTGTGGCACAAGCTCAATGGAAATCAGAGCTTTTCCAGCTGGAGAGATGTTTGCATGCTTAAGACATCATCTAGAGTTGCCCAGCTGGGCTGGTGGGATGCTCTAGGTACAGCCAAGAAAACATGGGTTGAATACTGGGATGTTAACCCATAAACCAGAGAGGGATCCAGCATCCCTGTACACGGGGCTTGGCGACTTCAGCTCTTTGGTCACAGCAGAGGGACAATTCAGATCCTAGTTCAGTTGCAAATTTAACCACACCTCCACATTTCCAACCCTATTGAGTTCTGGTTAAACTGTATTAATTTTAGTATAAACAGGATGTGTTTCATATTTATGCACGACTCTGGCTTGGTTCGCTGTCCTGAACCCGAGCCATGGCAGATGAACATCTCCGCTTTAGCCTTGTTATTGTTTTGCTGTTCTGCTTCCAGCAAACAACCATGTCTGAGAAGCCTGGGGTCCGTGGGATCAACTGTTTAATCAGCTGTAGCAAGAATGTAATTGTCTTTGTTGTTAACCGTTCAGCTATGAAAAGCGTGAGTAGTATATGTACATTTGGAAGCACTACACGAGTAGTTTTGTCCCTGCTTTGCTCCCTCCTACTGGTCAAATGCTCAAAATAACTTAAATATTTTGGAAGACAAGCATTTTGCTGTTTTTCTAAAGTTTGTGTTTTCAGTTCAAACAGATAATTGCATCTGTAATGGATAGATGCTGTCTTCACTTGGCTCCGTTAACATCATGAAACACCTGCTAGGGCTGAGTTTCTTTTGGCTCTGAAATGTTTGTTTCTAACAACTCTTCCTGTACTACAACTGTACCAGCACATCTATAAAATTTTTGGTTTAAAAATTTTGGAAAACTACCCTTCTTCCCACCAAAAACACATAATTATTTTGCTTATTATCACTGTTGTTTGTATATATATATATTAATCTTCTCCCTAGAGCATGAACATTTTCCAAGCTAGCAAAACAAAATAAAAAATCCAACCAAATTGAATGTAACTGCTAAGGTGCCAAAAATGCAAATCTCCTGTAGATGTTTTTTCCAAGTACAACTTCACGTTCCTGCAAAGGGAAGCTTGGGCTGTTTCTCTCTGCCTGAGTGGGTTCTTTCTGCATTTTAGGGATGCCCAGCACAGACCTCACTGCTTCCACTGAGCTGCTGGGGTGGGACGAGTCAGTGGTGTCTACCCTGGGCCACGTTCCTTTGTTTTGGGTGCTTCAGAAACCATGGAGGAGCAAACTGTGGTCCTGGTTACTCTTGGGCTCTGCAGACAGATTTTGGCTTAACTGAGCTGAAAAGCAGTCCATGTGGGTGATTGCTTCACTCTGTTGAGTGACTGGATGTCGCAAGACCACTCAAGGTTTTGGTTGTTTTCCTGCTCGCTGGAATGTGTCTCTGGTTTGGGTGTTGAGTCATTTCTCCCAGGAGCGAGTGGCTCCAGGCTCTTGACGTTCAGATCAGCACCCGTGCACCCCGGGGAGCAGGGAGCAGCCCAGAGCTGGCACCTCTCGGGCGTATGGAAATGGGGTGTTGCAATGCCGTTGGGAAGGTTGCCAGGTTTTTAATGGAAAGTTAACGGACAGCTAACCTCAAAATGCTGGGTGCTACCTAAGGGGTTACATCACTTCTGCCACCCACGAGCGTTTCTTGTGAACTTTTCCCAACTTCACCCGAACCTCTCAGCTGTCATCTCCTCTGGATTTGGACAGGCAGCAGCATTTGGGTTTGGTTTTAATCCTCTGTGAAAGGTTGGTTGTTTTGTTGTTTTTTTTTTTTTGTTAAGGTGTTGCTGAGTGCAGAGACAGAAGTAATATCCCACATCACCAAGTGCGGCAGAGCTTGAGCTCCGTGTTCCCAGGCTGAGCCCTGACTATGTTAGTGTTAATATCAAGGAGCTGTTGGATGGGAGAGCGTCTGTCCCTTTTTCCCTCACCATTGTCACATCTGAATCCTCCCTGCAAGTAGTCAGAGGGGAGCAAACCACAGGCTTCTTTTAAATTGTTCCCAGTGTTGCTGCCTCTGTGTCATGCTTTTGAAATGGCAACACAAGAAATGAAGAGTCCTTGTTTCTAATCCCGCTTCTCTTACCCCCAGCACCTCCATTTCCAGCTCTCAGTTCCAATTTCAGAAAAGAAAAAAAGTGAAAAACACAGAACTGATAAAGATCTTGCCACATTGCTTAGCTCCTGCTCTCAGTGCATTTTCCATGCTTCCGAGCCAGACAGGTTATTCATTTTGACTTTATAGCTGTGTTTGACAGCTCTATCACCAAAAGAAAAAAAAAATCTCTGTCTGCTGTTTTCTAGACCTGCAACTGTTTATGTTTGTCTGGCTTTCAAATTGCACTTTGTCCCTCGCACCACCGGGATGTCCCAAAGACACAGGAGGGAGAACAAGCACCCACTATGAGCGGGGACCAGATGGCAGTGGGTGGTCTGGGGGGAGCTGTGCCTTAACCCTCCACCTGTGCTCTCGCAGAAAACGTCCTGCAAACTCCATAAATGTCTTTTCCTTTCGTATGCAAGCTCCAGCTACAGGTAAAATCTGAGCTCCTGGATCACGAGTTTTGCCAAGGGCTGCCAGGCTGCTCATCGCAACACTCAGCTGTTTCCAACAGCCCAGACTTGACAGGGAAACCTCAGATATTTTGACTTTTTTTTCTTTGCTTTAAGGTACAGCAACCCTGAAAGTATCCATTTGCCCAACTGTTGCATGTGGTGGAGGGTGGCACAGGGGCAGCGAGGAAGAAATCCTCTCTGCGTTGCTTTGAAGCTGCTGCTGTTGTGCCCAAGTTTGCCTCTCCCTGCCCACACAAAATGTAACTTGAGCCTTCTCAATTTAAAGTTTACACAAATCGTCTTGTTACTTCCCGCTTCCCCGAGCTCTCGCATTGTTTTATTTGTTTTTTAGCCCTTTTCTGAGAGGTGAGTTTCTCAGCACACAGCTGCCCCCTAATTCCAGGGCAGAGAAAGATTTGAGGGATCAGGTTTCCCACCTGGAATGATGCTCTATGCTCGGCAGCCTCTGGAGCCCCAGGAAAAGGATGGGCCATTTGATGTGAAGGAACGGAGAGATGCCGACTTGGTTATCTGTGCAAGAGGGAGGTTAAGAGAGTGCTACAGATTTGTAGCATCCTTAAGAGGGGACCATGCCAGGAGGACACCTAATGTCCAGGTATAGCTTTACAGTAAGTAAATTTAGGAGAAAAAGGATGGATTTCTGACAACCAGAACTGTGATATTCTGAGCACTTCAAGAGGCATAAAAATCCTCTGGCATTATAGGGATGTTAAGTGGATCTATGAGAAGCACTATATGATGAGAATAAGACTTGAGGATGCAGGGCTCCAATCCTATATGCCCCCTCTGCCTGGGGACCAGGTACATACACCTTTTCTGGGTTGTTTGCACTGCCAGGGCTCCTTTGAGCACTAATCCCCCTCAGGGTGCCTGACTTTATATAGGCACACACTATAAGATAATCCTTGCCTTGCTTTTGTGGAGTTATTTTTCCTCCTACTCCACTCAAAGACTATAATTTAAACCAATCTGTTGGCTTAATATATACTGAAGCTTTTCATTCTCTTCCCTGTGACTAATTTTTTTCTTTTTTTTTTCTCCACCCCCTTCCCTTGATTTTCATCTCCCAAGGCCATAGCAGTTTTTGTCATTATTATCACTCATCATAGTTGAGTCAGCGTAACTCATGATGTCATGATAAGAAATCAACTCTCTCAAGCTATTTTGTAGACAACTCATCTCAATAATTCCCCTGCCCTTACCCTGACAATAACCTTATATCTTTTTGGCCTGTTGTTTTTTTTTTTTTTACTGCTATAATTGTTTTTGTCATGGTGGTAGCAGTGCTTGGTGTGCCAGAAACACATCCCTAGAGTAGCTGTGAGGAAAAACACAGTAGCAAGTTTTGCAAGTTGTTTATTAGTCATTTGCTGAAAATGAATGGCAGCTCAGGCTGGAAGTATGCTACCCAGACGATGCCCAGGAAAGCAGCATCTGAGGCGTGTGCCAGGGGCTTTCTTCTTCCCACACGGACACAATTGACTTTCACTGAGGGTGGTCGGAGTGACTCACCTCCTGATGGGAGAGAGCTGGGACCCGTTTCTTGGAAGGACCAGGAGTGGAGGCAGAGCCTGATTCACAATGTCTAGCTTTTCTTGAAATCGTTTTTTACCTCTCCTCACGCTGTCAGTTCAGATTCTGTGGCCTGCCAGTGCCTGAACAGTACTTTTCTCCATGTCCCTTTCCCCAGATGCAGTTATTGCCTAGAGGTCACCAATCCATGCTCCTGAGTTGCAGTTTCTCGTGCCTATTCTTTTCAAACCCTAGGATGGAGATTTCCCCATCCTTCTGGACTTACCCATGTGATGCTATGACTGTGATTCCACCTCAGCTCTATCCTTTCTGTGTCGTCTTCTCACCGCTTTGCCTTCGCCCTGCGCTCTGCAACTGCTGCTCACTGAGCACTGTGGGGAGGCTGGTTGGAGCAACCCTCAGTTCTCCTATTTCTGCTCCATTTTTTACTGCACCGCAACACTTTTTCCCTCTTTTTGTTTATGGATAGAAAACATCTGAGACTTTTTTTTTTCCTCATTAAAAAATCTAGCTAGGTTAATTTTGACCATTCTTATTTTACCTCTTCTTGCCTCAGCCTCTAAGATGTTTTCTTTGTTGCTTTTGCATCACTTTTTGCACACTTGATAAGGCTCCTACTATTTTGCCACCTTAAGATATCCACGTAGGTCAGTGAAGAGACCTTTCTCTTTTAGCAGGGAGATATATTTAAAGGCATTTTTTTGGTATTTCCTAAGACAAATTCCAACCCCCTTCATCATGGCAGTCACCGAGCCCTTCAGTCCCCCTGAATCCTCCAGCTTTAGCCATGGTTTTACTCTAAGTCAAGCTGCAATTACTCAGTTTAAGGCTATTTGCTATGATTTAGAAAGCCCTTTTTCAGTCCTTAACCTAAAGCAGGTCAGAAATAGTGACCGATGAGGAAGCCCATCCAGGAATAACTGGGCTCCACCCAGATAGCAGAGTGATTTCCCCAATTTCCCCCCAGGAAACCTCCCTCAAGAGCACAATCCCCGGTAGCTCCCTTCTTCATTGCCAAGGTCAAGTCTCAGTCAGACACTTGGTGTCACAGCATCACATCTCAGCACAGTTCCGCCCCAGACAAATGCTGGCTGGTCCCTGAGGGACCTCGTTTCTTTGCATCAGCAACACAGCAAATATGATTTATCAGAGACCACCAGAGAATTCCTGCTAGAGAGTCTGGACCAACTCGCCTGATAATTTTAAGGGCTTTTGTGGTCTTGATTGGGGAATGTGTCTCTTCAAGTGTAATATGTCTTCCATCCTTGAAGGCTCTGTGTGAATTTCATGGACTTATTTGGCTCTTTAAATCCTCTTTTGCTGGGAGTGTGTTGCTGTGAGCTCATGGATGGCTGGGCTCCGTCTGGCTTTCCATAGGAGCCTGCCTTCTTGTTCAGACCTCTCCAAAATCTGCATTTTATCCTCTGCCACTTTTGATTTGTTGGTGTTTCTTCTCCGCTAGTATTTTTTCAAGCCTGGTTTTAGGTAAAAGTGAAGCTTACTTATAGTAAGTTTTTTATAGCAGACATTGCACCTTTAGTTTAACTGGAAGTGATGCATCGGGGTGGTTGCTCCTTTACTTTAAATCACCTTTTAATCTCCCATCGACCAGGGATCACTGCTCCTTTCCACTGAGTGCCACATGAGTAGCGGCTGAGGGAACCGAGGGGTTCAGCCTGGAGAACAGGAGGCTGAGGGGAGACCTTATGTCTGTCTACAACTGCCTGAAAGGAGGTGGGAGCTTGGAGGGTGTTGGTCTCTTCTCCCAAGCAGCAAGTGATAGGATGAGAGGAAATGGCCTCAAGTTGCACCAGGGGAATTTTAGATTGGATATTAGGAAAGAAATTTTCACAGAAAGGATTGTCAGGCACTGGAACAGGCTGCCCAGGGCAGTGGTGGAGTCACTGTCCCTGGAGGGGTTTAAAAGGTGTTTAGACGAGGTTCTTAGGACATGGTTTAGTGCTAGAATTAGGTTAGGTTATGGTTGGACTTGAGGATCCTGAGGGTCTCTTCCAACTGAAATGATTCTATGATTCTATGAGCGGCCTGAGCTTGGCTTTGCGTGATGGCCAGGACATGGATAACCCGCCCTTCTGTAAATTCTCCCTCCAAAGAAATCAAGCTCTCCATTTCCAACCTGGGTAAAAAACAAAACCAAATTTAAAAAAACACTACAAAAAACCACCACCACATCCCAACCCCTCAAAAGACCGTGATCTCATCAGATATGTGGAATTCTTCTGGGGACAGATATTTGGCACTCTCTTGTCAGCCTAATGGGTGAACAGCCTATTTCAATGAGCCCCAGCAAGACTTGGGATTTGGGTGACCTCCAGTAGAAGACAGGCTGCTCACCAGAGCCCTTTCAAACCAGCTCAGCTAGAAAGGATTGTTTCACTTCAACCAGACATGTCCTTACACTTGCCCTTTCTGTGTGGGATTTCTTGCTGTCAATGTTCTTTTTGCAGTGGGCAGAGAACTTAGAAAGGATGGGAAAAATTGCCTTCCTGTGATGCTGTTGTTAAATGTATACTCTGGGGACTGCATTTTTGGCAGAAATTTGGATAAATCATATATTTCCCTTCATTTTGTCTTGGAAATACATTAAAAAAATGAAAGCAGTCACAAAGCTGTATTGTTATCAGTGAATGCTGTTTGGGGAAATCTTGCTTTACTGTTTCTTTTCCATACATTTATTTGGGGATTTTTTTTGGCTGCGTTTCTCTTGCATAGGCAGTAAAGTTCAAATTATTGTAGGATTTGGAGATTTTAGCCCAGCTTCACTTACAAAAGAAGTCAGGACTTGATAAAATGCCCACTAATGGAGGTGGAAAAGCTCCCACTGACTTTGAGAAACTGTTGCTTGTGTGTCAGAGAACATCTAAGAAATGTTTTATTTTATGATGGTTTCAGAGGTGAGGAAATGGTGATTCTTTGAATCAAAAGAATAGATGGATACTGGCTCACGCTTTTGTACAATTCCTGTGCTGCTATAGCATCACTATTTGACTTTGGATTGGGCATTGCTGAGACAAAGCAGTATGGAAATGTGCTTTCACACCACCCCGTTGTCATTATAGACTGCCCAATCATCTTAAATTTTATTTTCTTAAAAGTGTCCAATCAACTTGAAATTTGGAGAAAATAAATTTAGAAATGGGATCTACTTTGCCTGTCAGAAGGAGATGCATCAAGATACAATGGCTTTAAGCAGCATCCAGACAAATCTGGGCTAGATACACAATTAAAAATTTTAACAGTGAAAGTAGTTAAGGGTAAGGTACCATTTAAAGTTTTGATTTAGGGATGGGCCGTGTGAGATTCTCCATCACTGGAAACCAAGGTTGGGTTGTTTTTCTCTAGGTGCTCAGCATGACACAGAGACACACGAGGGACTGGATAGAGAATGTAGTTCAGGACAAGGGTTGGGCAGGAGGTGACAACAGGACAAGGTTCACATTTGGGTTAGGTAGGGCATGATAAAAGACAGTCATTAGAGTCTACCTCATCCTTAGAATCAGAGATTTGCATTAAGCAGGTGCTTATTGACAATATGCACTTCAAATCTCATTTGTCATGTAGGTGACAGATGAATTCATCTGCACAGAAATTTAACCCCCAAAGACTTTTGCATTTTTTATCTAAAAAGCCTATTGCAATTCTTGTAGATGGAGCTGACCAAGCTTGTCGGCACTGCTGTACGCCTGCAAGAAATGTTACTATATATACACGTGGTCCAGGGAAGTTCTGCTGCAGCAGCATGGTGTGGCAGGTGGACAGGAGTCAGAGGAGCAAACCAAACCTCCTGCTTGTCTGGTGGTGCTGGGATGTCAGTCGAACTGTCAGGATGCAGGAGGCATCCCAGAGGCTGCATGGTGACTCTGTTCCCTGAAGGAGGAGTGCCTCAACGTGTTGAGGAGGACATTCTGGGTTTTTAGGCTCTGGTAACATCAAGCTATTTCAAAGGAAGAAAAACTGTGAAGTTAATGCTAAAGGAAAAAAAAAAAAAAAAGAAAAGAGGCGTGTTTTGTGGTTAACAATCAATGAGTGTCACAACTCTTTTCAAAGCAGAGGCCTCTTGATTTTTGCTTCTGTCTCATTCAGTTATGCTCAAAGGACCGTACTTACACGCTCCAGGAAAAGGAGTCAGACCTTTACAGTAAAAGACACGAAGCTGCGTTTGTGAGTGCAGCCTTTGGTTCTTGCAGTTCACATGCTGAAGAGCAGTTGAAATGCAATGACAAGTCTGGCCTGGTGACAGGTAAACTCTGAGACACCATTGGAAGCTGTGTACCAGTCCATGTTTACTGTCAGACTCTTTGAGAGTGTCTTAATATTGACATTTCTAATGGTAGATTAATCAGGTTGCACATTTTCTTGTCCCAGATAGAAAACTTGACAGAAACGCTCCGGAAGCATGAACCCTTTTCTTGAGCGAGACACAAATTTCCAAAGAATTTACATCTGAGGTCCTTAAATCTCTGAAGTGGGCACAGGGGACCTGCTATATAAAACACTGAGAGCCTTCCTGACTTTTTCAGATTCTTTTCAAAATTTATTTGAAGCTATGGAGGAGCAAATGGGATATAACTGGGATGGTGTGCTGAGCCCAAACTGGGATACAGAATTGCAGAGGTTCTTGAATAGGGAGGTAGGTAAGGAAATATGTTAGAGCATTAATTAAAAATAAATCGTCCTCTATTGTTTTTCTTCTCCAAGTAAAATTCTAACAGATACTCATTTACAGTTTGGGTATATGCTGTGAAATGTTTGATATGCAGTTAACTTCATGCTGTTAATGATTTTGGGGGCTTTCCAACAGTCCGATGTGGGATTTGATACGGAGCTGTGCGGCTCAGCAGATCCCGTGCAGGAGGGATGGCATCATTTTTTGGCGTTTCTTTGCTGAGATGGTTGCTCACAGGCTGTGTCATCTCATCAACTGGGACATCAGCATCTGCTTGGAAAATTCATTCCCTTTTCATAATTTAGCCTTGCACAGTAGGCACGGGACGTGCGTGTTTTGGAAGAGAGATTGCATCGGGAAGGTCAGCAGAAGGAGCGGAGCTGAGCGGGTCTGCAGGTGGTTTAACTCACTGCCCATGAGAACCGACGTGCAGCAGATTTTTGCCTTTCCCATGAACAGAGCATAGCAAGGAGATGCTCCTCTGTGCAGAGGGTCAGGTGTTGAGTGCCAGCATGGTCCAGTGCTTCTAGGGACCCTTTGAAAATTGTTTTTTTACAAGCCAGACTCAAGTTTTGAGCAAGCCAAGAGACTTTATAATGTGTACATAATTGCTGGAGCTCAGGCTAAGCAGCCATGTAGTCATAGGCAGCGGGAGCAGCTAAGCTTAAAGCTTCAAGCTCTGCTTTGTTCCCCTTGAAGCCAGTGAGCGTTAGATTCTCCTGCTTACTGGAGAGGCAGGAAAGACAGGAATTTCAAAACTTCATTCCTTCAATTTGCCTTTCCCTCAAAAATGCTGCTCTTCCTTCAACAACTTCTCTGGTCTCCAGTCTAAGCCAAGTTTTCATAACTCCTTTTTCCCCCACCCTCTGGTTTGAATTACTGCAGTGTCGATCACTTTTAGCTGACGTTGTGAATAAACTCTTATAATGCAGAGAACATCTTGCTTTCTAAATCACTTAAGTAATAATCAAATTTAGCAGGATGATTTAGAGCCCAGGAAGTTTGGAGGGTGTGTTTATTTTACTGGAATTTCTTGTACACATAAGTGACCATCCTGCTGACTGTCCATATGAAGAACTCATAGTGGGAAATACTGTGAATTTTGCTATACTACCTGATTTCCAATTTTACTGTAATCCAGTGTTTCGGAGGGTGCTAAAATCACAGCTTTTGTTGCCGGAGATGGACTAACACTGAAAACTCCCCAGAGAGAAAGGAGCTTTCATCTGAGTGGAGGCCAGACAGCCGATTATTTTCCCGTAGTAAGAACGACTTGATGCTGCACCATACTTGAAACTAATAATGAGTTAAATAATAACAACAGCTGTTGGAAAGTGAAAGAATACCAGGAAACAGCTCCTCAGGCATCCCATAGTTAGCCTGTGGGCTTCTTTGCCACAGGAGATGGTTGTGATGACTGCTATTGTTAAAATGCTGTGGCCCTTACTCAAGAAAAACTGCTGGTTATCTGCGTAAGAAATCTCCGAGGGAGGTTTCTGGAAGAGCTGGTTGTAGTGGTGAGGTGGGACAGGAATGACTCCTTGCCTGCTGTGCAGGCAAGGTGATGTCTCACCATGGCTGGGAAACTCTGTCGAGCCTTCCTGGGAAGCCCAGCCAGCCTAAAATAGATAACTTGGGAATAGCTGTTCTCGGAATCATCATGCTTAATCTACCGTGTTTCCTTATTTCCCCCAGGCCCCCTCTATTCCACCAAATTAGTGGTCAACTGAATAGAAAAGGGTTTCTGTGTGTAACAGCTGTCATGTTTCCGTCACAAAATCACTTGTCAGCAATACCTGCATCCAATCTAATTCTGCAGAAAAATTCTTTTCCAGCCTTATTCTGGATCTTAATTAATGCGTGTGAGATAAGAGCTATAGTGTCATGGAGAAACAGCCCATGGGCTCAAAAAGCAGCGTGAGGGTCGGCAGCCTGTCCCCAGCCTGAGGTTTTCATCTCCGCACTGACAGATTGTGCCTCGGGCAGCTCTAATTAGATGTAAGATTATGCGAGGATCCAAGCAAATTTATTAAATTATTCTTACTCTACATATCTTGACACCAGCAAGGTTTTTCTCCAGAGTCTGCACATTAATTTTGACATTACATTTCCTTTATAGGTTTGTAAGTTTATACTTCTAACAAACTTGGCTTGTACTTTTTCCACTGATGCCCGTAATGTGCTTCATTTTAAGACCAACTGGACAAGCTGTGATTTTCTAGTTATTTTATTTCCAGAATACAGGCTGGAAATTACACAAGGAGCTAAAGCATACACGAACCTCTTATCATCATAATCAGATATATATCATAATGTTATATAGGAAGTGCTGTCTTTACAACAACTGGGGAAAGGTGTGAGTCATCGTGTCGTACTCCATATACGTAAGTGGAACATCACACCACAGCTCGTAAGATGTGATTACATGCGAAAGAGAAGATTTGAATGATCGAGAGTTATCACTGAGATTTTGCAATAGAAATGACCTGTGATTCACTTCTAATTTCTGAGGGTTTTGAGGTTTTTTTTGGAGCTAACAAAAAGCAACGGGGAATGATTCCTGTAACATCCCCAGCCCTTTGCTATACAAAGGCATCAACACACTGTTTTGGACACATAAAGGGCAAAGGGCTTGCCAAACAATTGTGTCCTGACACTTCACTGTTGGCTGAAAATCGACATCCACACGTTAATTCATATCGGCTCAGCTGTGTCTTGTACTCATTATGTTGGCTCAGGAGTGACTTTTCTTTTTTGCAGTGGTGAATAGACACCTAACTTGTATGTGCTGTTTGAGCTGTTGTGCTGGAGATCTGCCATCAGCTGGGTAGGTCATATGGATCTGATGGACAGAAGGACAAGTGAATCTGAGAAAATCAGTAAAAACGCTACACAGAAGCACAGGAATCCTTCCAAATAATGGGGATCTGCTGCAGACCCTACCTCTTCAAGCACTGGGTGCAATTTCAGAAAGCTCAGCCTCACTAAAAACATCTGCTTTACTAAGTGAAGTATTTTGGGGTTTTCCTGTCCCCTGAAAGCAAAATCCATCTGAGGCAGTATCAGATGCAGCAGAAGACCTAGTGCGTCTGTTCACCAGCCTGTTTCCTTCTGACTGGGCAAACTTGCATCTTCGTATTCTTGTGAAGTCTCGTTTTCAATGAATGAACAGCCAAGCTGCAGCCAGCATGTGTCATGAGGACATGACCAGGAAGAGACACTTATTATAGAAAAAAGAACCCAGGACTACAAATATCTTGATCGTTTACTTGATTAGAGCAAGTAATACTAAGAACCCCAAACAGAATGCTAAGTTTTGGGTGAAAGCAAACATTCCCATTTCCCACAAACTGTTTTGCTCATACTTCACATTGCTTCATCTTTTCAAGACCTGGATAGTCACGGTGACCAAATATTTTGTTTCTAGTTACGGTTATTTTTTTGTTCTTCTTGCCCAGGACAAACAAAGAGCAATGACGGAGGAAGAAGTGTGGCTGAAGTCATGAAGGCCCTTTGCATGAGGGACAGATGCTTGTCTAGAGGACATCATGACTCGGACATGCGCATCTGAATTACCTTTGGAAATGTTACTGTCAGGGCAGGAGGGCAGATGGGAACTTACAGCAGTGTTTTCTGGCTTTCAGACCCATGACTCTACGCATCCTCTCATTTTAAAAAAAACCTTTTCCTTAGTATTTTAATGAGCTGAACTTCAGCTGCTGATTCCGAGGTGGAGTAACTACCTCCAGCCACCATGAGCTATGTAACACCTCTTCCACCAACATCATTACAGCTCTTCTCTAAAGTCCACTGGACTCTGCAGCTCTTCACTGACTCTTGATGGCCTTGGGCTGGTGTGTTTATACACAGAAAAAGCTGTCTTGAAAATTTTTCGAGGCTTGGGTTTTGCTGCCACTTTACATATTGAACATGACTGAGGTTTGGGTAATTGTTTCAATGGTGAAAAGGAGAAGAAATTTAGCTCACCCGAACAATCACTCTTGTCTGATGATCTGGGTTTGATTACGGCCCTTTGTAGATGTCTGAAAATCAGTTCATATCCTTTGCTTTAGAGGAAAACCCTATAAAACACATTTAGTGTCTCACTGAGTATTGCTCACATTTAATTCGGTGTTTATTTTTGGTCACAAACTCAGTAGGGAACTGTAAACAAAACTGCTATAAGCATCCACATGCGCACACAAAAAGGTTGCCAAGCAAACAGTGCCAATCTGGGTAAGTCTAATGTAAACACCAAGCCCAGACAAAATGATCTAAAGACAGAAGCCAGCTCTGATGTCAAATGAGATCAAACGATGATAAAATTACCAGAACTGGGGAGCCAAAGGGCTTTTGCATTAAACTTGGATAGTGGTTAATGGTGACGTTTTTACTCAGCTTGAGTTAATGGAGTTTTTGACCTAATATTTTATTACTTCAAACTTCCTAACTCTGCATCCAGCATCTGAGGTAATAGGTCTGAAAAGCCATTGCTTTTGTTAGTCCTGAGATGCCTTTCTGGACTGCAGGGTACAAAGCTCATTTCCCAGCTCTGGGCGAAACCTCAATGGGCTGTACCTCAACAAGTCCTCCATGGTGCCTCCACAGCGCTGTCTGGTATGTCCCAGGGACAGACCAGCTCACCTGGTCCCAAAATCCCCTTTCCATGTCTGTTGCTTCCCATGGACATAGTGGGTCCATGTGCTGCAGCAGCTCTGCACAAGCAGGTGCCATCACCTTCTCTTCTATAAATGCTCTTGAGTGTGTAACGTGGAGCTGGCTGTGGGCAATGCAGGTCTGCTGGCTGCTGCTGCAGAGAAAATAGCTCAGAAACTTCTACACATTTGTGTTTTTTGCATTTCTAAGAGGAGCAAGGTAAGGAACAAGGAGCACAAGTCTTATGAGGAGCTGTTGAGGGAGCTGGGCCTGTTCAGCCTGGAGAAAAGGAGGCTGAGGGGAGACCTTATTGCTGTCTACAACTACCTGAAAGGAGGTTGTAGCACGGAGGGGGTTGTTCTCTTCTCCCAAGTAACACGCAATAGGATGAGAGAAAATGACAACAAGTTGCACCAGGGGAAGTTTGGATTGGATATTAGGAAAAAGTTCTTCACGGAAAGGGTTGCCAGGCACTGGAACAGGCTGCCCAGGGCAGTGGTGGAGTCACCATCCCTGGAGGCGTTTAAAAGGCATTTAGATAAGGCTCTTAGGGACATGGGTTAGTGGTGGACTTGACAGTGCAAGGTTAATGGTTAGACCCTGTGATCTTAAAGGTCTTTTCCAACCAAAATGTTTCTATTATTCTAAGTTGCAAAGGAGCTGCTGCCCCTGCCCAGAGCATTCAGGAATGCTTAACCACCCCTTTTCTGTGCTTATATGTTTCATGCCTTACCTGAGATTTGTATCACATATGATTGGTCTGATTGCAAGAGTGCTTGGTAAGATCCTAATTTTTCTTGAGACTGTCCTGCCAACATCTGCACACATTCTGTTCTAGAAGGGAAACTCTCATCCTAATTTCTGGAATACAGCAAAAAAATTCCCCCAAACCAGAATAACTTCTAGAGAAGAAAACAAATAACTTTTAGAGAAGAAAACAAGCTAACAAAAACATTATTAATGGGAAATGATTTAGAGTGCAGAACAATATGTCACTTA
This sequence comes from Patagioenas fasciata, assembly GCF_037038585.1. NCBI lineage: Eukaryota > Metazoa > Chordata > Aves > Columbiformes > Columbidae > Patagioenas > Patagioenas fasciata. Next base: position 20,966,473 of record NC_092525.1, on the reverse strand, counting down.
CTAAACAGGTTAGGGTCAGTGGCATAATAAGCACCATGAAAGAGAAAATCTGCTGTGTGGTTCCTGTGGTGGGACAGATCTCCCACAGCCTGTGTCCTCAGCTGTCTGTGTTCCCAAAGCACCGTTCTGCTCTGGACACCTTCCAGGACTAGCTGCAAGCCTCTCTCTGAAAAAATCTTCTTTTCTTCCAGTTAGGCAGACACTTAACCTGCTGGATGCTTCTCCTCTGTCTCCTTGGCCAGTGACATGATAGTGAACAGGCAAGACTGAACCGTGACATTGATGTTCCTGGAGATCTACTCTGAGGAACCAGCAGGGACATCACAGTCCTGACATTACCAGTGCAAGGGCCACCAGCAGCTCTGGTCACTCCGATACCAGTGTCCCTCCTGGGCAGATGTGCAAACATGAGGTGTCTGTGCCCCCTCCCAGCTTTCCTCAGCCCTCAGTAGGGAAAGCTCCAGGGAAGATGCTCTTTCATATTTCCTCCAGCTGCCCCTAAAGGCACAGAAAAGCCTTGAAATGAGGAAAGTCATATAATCTATGTTTTGGATTTTGCTTAAAAGCTTATTAACCCCCCTCCCTTTTTTCTTTCAGTGGGATTTCCTTTGTTTTACTGAGCAGCTGCAAGCTGCAAAAGTCCCAGAATTGTAATTTTGGCCTGCAATAGCACCATATACTGTCACAGTATGTATTACATATCCAATAAAGCCTGACTATTGCGTCCTCTGGGCACACTTTAAAATAATTGCTTGTAAAAGCACATGCTCATCTCAGCTGCGCTCGTCTGAGGGACCAGTGACAGAAAAGGCTCCTTGACTGCAAATTTTCCTTATCCTCCTCCATCACACTCACTCTTCATCACCCCTGGCTCCCCAAAATAAGATTTTCCAAGGGAATCACTCAATGTTTGTCTCTACTGTTTCAGCCTTGCTCAAGACTCTATGGAGGTGACCCAATGAAAAGTGGAGAAAGCACCTCAGGGGCAAAGGAGTGGCAGAGGAGAGGGAGTGGGGTTGTCCTGTAGGAGATGGAGGGATGCCCTTTCCACCTGCTCTTCTGCAGGTGTCCTCTGCACACAGAGGAGAAACAGGGCTGGACCATAGCAATGGCTGTTGACTTGCCTACAAGGACACCATGCCACACTGATGACTGCCATCACTTTGGGCACAGTGCATTGTTCAGACATCCAAACTCCTGCATAACACCAAAGAAAAAACATTTCTCCAACCAACACGGCCTACAAACCCCAGAGACTTTTCCTTTTCTCCTTTACTTCTTAAATCCTCTGTGCAAGCAAGGATCCCATAACCCTTTCTTGGCTGTTTCACCCTGTCTCAGAGTGGCTATTAGAAATTAGTGATGAGTGAACATCCAGTGCTTTGCAGTTTGGGGTCACTTCACTTTAAATAAGCATCCAAACCTTCACAGCTGAGCTAGCCAAAGCTCATTTGTCTTGACATTTTCTCACGCGATTTCAGGCACAATTTCTTCTGGCCACAGCTGGGAGTATCAAGATAATAGTCTTCTTTGCTGTGCTCTGGCATATTTGGCTCTAGTGCTAGCCAGAACTGGAAGTTGGAAGAAAAAAAAAAAACCCTCTCTATCTGTCTATCTATATAATGTACTTTATGTATGTGTATAAAAACTTTGAACCCTCAGAACACTAATGAAACTTTATTCAAAATTGGTTGGAGTTGGACGTAACATTTTGGAAAATGGTTCTTAATTTCTAACCTAAAATGCACGTACTTATTAGGAACTGGCATTTCAGTCCATTTTGAAGAAAATAAATAATGAAATCTGACTGGGTTTTTTCTGTGTGTGTGTGTTTTTGAGGTTATCCATTTATGGAAGGTAACAGGCGAAAGTTTATCTGCTGACAGCTCATTGCGAGAATTCCAGGCAGGGGTTTGCAATATTTACACAAGGTGTTTCATTGTGAACTTTCTGAACGCGAATGTATTAAAACTCAAAAAATACACATAGCAACTTGCAGAAAATTAATTGTCTTCCTTTCATTTCTGTACTTGCAACCAATTCTTGCCAGTCCTCTTTCCATTCCAAAGCACAATAACACCCATAAAAGACCAGAGAGCGTCTGCTCTGTGCAACATTTCTCCTTGTTTATAACAGGAGGGAGGTGGGGGGGGAAAGGTTGAATTTATTACAGCTCATGGGGGAAATCTGGTTTTGTCCATTTTACCCGATTGTCGCTGAAACCATATGTACGATGTAAGTGTAAAGAAGCATACCTGTAAAGGATTTCTGCTGTTGAGCTTTCTGCAGGGTTTTCCTGAAGTCTGACCTTTGGCAATCATGGTTTTGCCTTGTTTTACAGAGATCTAATTGTTCCTAATTTCCTGTAGATAAATGGTACAAGGTGTGGAATTGCACTTTCAATGTTAAATTTCAATCATTTGTCCGACTTAATAGACATGAATAGCTCTTTCGAATGTAAGTGCTTTCAGTTCATGTAAGACATATTTATACTGAAAATCTATTTTGAGTGGGTAACGCCATTATTCAGGATGTAGGAATACATTTCCTACCTACGGTTGTTGAGCTATGGAGGAGCTGTGGGCACAGGGCTTGGATCTTCAGATCCAAGAAATTGACTCTGTAGGATGATTACTTTTTTCTTCCAGTGCAAATCGTGACAGGTTCCCACTTGCCACAGGTGGGTCACAATCACATGTAGCTCAACAACTTGTAGATGTCCTCCCACCGTTGTGGTAATCCTGGTGGCACAAGGACAATCCTTCCTCTTGGAAACATCATTGGTCCTTTGGCATCTTTCTTCTCTTACCCATGATTTCTAGTAAAGACAAGGGTTTATTAACAGCTGGACTTTTCTGTAAATCATAAATGCATCTTGCAGTGATCTGCCTTTTGCAACCAGTTTCTCTTTCTAAGGGCTTCCTTAGGCTGGAAGGAAATCAGTGCATCCAGCTTAGGGATTAATTTTTCAGGATTAGGTCTTCTAAACTTTTATTTTCTTCTCCTCTTGCCCGGTGAGGCAGGAGGGGAAGCTCCATACATCACCACCCTGCCTGTGGTGCGTAGTAACTCCAGCGTGGGCTGCCCTGAGTCACAGAGGCAGCAGACAAGAACACATCTGGCTCTGGGAAAGGAGTGCTGGTTGCCTGGCTTGCAGCCTCTATCTGAGCCCCCATCTGAATGTCTTCATCCAAAATACACAGCAATACTTCTGCTGGACCTTAATCTTGCTAGGTGTGATGCAAGGAGTAGTGTTTCTACCAGTTAATACTTCAAAGACGCAATCAAGTTACAGGAAAAATTGCTTTTGACCTGTGATGATGCAATTAAGGATTTGCAAAACTGTTTTAACAGGATGCAGGAGAACTTATAAGAGAACTATTAATGATATCTGATAAGCCATTTCAGGTAAAGCAATTTGTGTATGAATGGTAAGTACTTGACTTTCTTGTAGATATGAGTAAAGTTTCAGTAAATGACAATTTACTGAAATATTTAAGTCAGCAGTCATTAATCCTGTAGGACTTCCACAGATGAACTTAGGCGTCTGTTGCCAAACACTATTTAGGAGCTGATTAAAAAAAAAAAAATGAGACTCACCGAATAATTTTTCCAGCCAATATGGATCCTGAATCAGAGTAATTATTCCAATTACGATGTCCCTGTGTTTGGTATTTTTCATTCAGTTTTACACACTATTTTGAAAGCTTTTGACAGGCTACTAAATTTGGTCTGAGTCTTTTCTCCCTTTCTAAAGCACTCGATCATACCCAAAGTCCATTCATTTTTCAGTATATGGAGCTATTCTTCTATTTGTTGTGTATGATACTGCTTTTTGAATACTGGATCTCTGAAAAGTGACTGCATTTTTCCTATGAAGAAAAGATGTGTGTCGAAACTCTTCCTTAACATAGAGTGAGTTTTAATATAACTCAGCTCGTAGCTAATCCCATCCTGCACAGATAACATTTTATACTCAAATTTTGCTCTTTGAGCTTTTCAGCGTTTCAATTCCAGTCTGGATCCATATCAGGTTTCCTCTCTTAAATAGCTCTGCTGTCTGTTTTGTATAACTTGCAGTGGTTTGTAGGGTATCTCTGCCTTAAAATCTGTTGGTTTGCTCTGCTGGGGCCACATATGTCTCTGTTGTGTTTAACTATCCCCTGCAACCTGTTAATATAGCATAATGGGTTTGCAAAGATAAAAACCTTACCAACAAAATAATGCCCTTTTCATTGCAACACAGATCCTGAAAAAAAAAAAAAAAAAAGTAGATGCTTGAAATGAAAAATATTTCAAGAGAAGAAATATCTAGGTCACAGCTTTTCTCAATTTTTGTAATTTAATGCAGCCTGGAATAATTGTTGCATGCATTCTTTAGAAAACTAGTCCTATAATGTTCTTATTGCTCGATCTCTATTTTCAAATGTTCCTGGTAATGTACACTGGTCTGTTTTCCAAATAACTACATTGTAAAAACGCTAAAAAAGTAAGTTGAATCAGAGTTTATCCAAATATTGAAAAGAAAGATAGCCATCCATATCAGCCTCTTAGCTCTTGGTTTCTTCGTGGGAAATTAACTCCACTTCTGAAGATCTCACTGCCTCAAAGCCCTGAATTCCAGAGAAAAACATACTGTAGTGGAGGAGATGGGGGAAGCAAAAGACTTATGGCTCAAGTCTTAGGTAAAGTTAGGCAAATCTGAGGAAATTAAGTCGTGCGTAAATGATGTATGGTCTTTCTGCATCGTGTATGCAATTCCTCTTGGAGAAAACAGTGTGATTGTGTGTGATTTCTGCTTCAGGATGGTGCCCTTTCCCTCTTGTATGTGCTGCAGAAGATGTTTTAAGAGCACTCTAAAGCAATTTAAAAACATCTGACGGAGGTAAAAAGTTTAAAGGCTTTGTGTCCAGTCCCTAGGAATTACCGGGCAGTTCCAGCTTTACATTACAATAAATGACTGAAAAAACAGTTTTGTGAGATGGACATTGCTGGTCAGCTCAGGGGGAAAGGGAGGAGATTCTGGATGAGCAACAGCAGAAAAACAATTGCACCCTCACCTGTCAGTCTCAGCAAATAAAAGGTGGGCATATAATACCGTTGGTTTGCCACAAAAGTATTTTGCTTTCCCTTTAGCTTCACATTTTTCTGCACACCACTTCATATGCCACCAGGTCAGGGCAAAGATGCAGAAGATAAGTACTGAAGAGAAGTATCTACTTATCTACTAAGACAGAAAATGCTGGCAGATTTTCAGATCAGGCTTAAGTGTTTGAAAAGCTGGTCTGTTAAACAAAAAGATTGTTTTTCATTCTGTAGCAAAAAAAATGAAGCACTTGAAAAATCTCAACATATTTCACAAACCCTTCATGAAAAATAGTTGACTCTGAGTATGAAGTGGAGATCACAAGTTAGTGGTACGTGTTCTTTGGTATCTCTTTGCACACATGCCATTTGAAATTAATAGACTTAACCCCTCTTCGCTTTTGTGGTGTCTGAAGAGAATTGGTTTTCAAGTAGGAAAAGGAGGAAAGCTTAAACCGTTCTGGTGAATAGTTACTTATCCTCCCTCTCAGCCACTGCTCTCCATCACCAGCTCCTCACATACAGTCCAGAACTGTGCTGTGTTTTAGATGGGATTTGTAACTAAGATCTGGACGGTTCCTGTTCCTGAACAGCCTGATAGGCTTCCCACAGAGAAAGTTCATTGGTATCTGAAGACAAGTCGAGAACATCCATCTCCTTCTTACTCAATGACAGATTTCTTCTCTTACCACTGGTGACCAAACAGGTTCTCCTGTGGGTCATTTCCATCCGCCCAGATAAGTTGCTACAGCATTTTTAACTGCAGAAAGTATTGCTTTGGTTTTTTGTTTGTTTGCTTTTTCTTTTCTTCTCCAGTCTTTGATTTAATACAGAGATCTGACTGGCCCTGCAAGAAGAAACTTAAATTAGAAAACCTTTAATTGAGGTGTTTCACATCAATCCAAATAGGTGTCTCTCTTATTATTCTTGCAGAAATAGAGGTTAAGCAGTTGTGTTCAGTAATTAGTGATATTCTCCAACAACAAAGCTGGTTTAAGTGGTGTTTTTCCCAGATTTTTAATTACATGGCATAGATGGGGCAGATTTTAAAATACTTTAGCCCTGTTCAAATTTAATTATAGAGGTTTTTGGGGTGGTTGTGGGGTTTTTTTGTCATTTGTTTGTTTTGTTGTTAGTTTTTGTTTGATATTTTTGTTTGTTTGCATTTTTATTTGTCTGACGGTTTAGTTTTTGTTGGTTTGGGGTTTTTTTGAGAGGTCATCACTGTGTCCATATTAACAAAGCTGTCTGGATTGCCTTTAAGAGTGTTTCTAAGGTGCTAGGTCTTAGTTTTTATTCTTTCTGATGATGACAGTAATTGGATTGCACTGCTGGCTTTTGCGGGTAGTTTAGCGGGATCGTTTTTTCCCGGATTCAAATGTTTAGACATAATGACCATAAATAGCCATATTTCCATCCGAATCAATAGGGACACACTGACAAATGCAGGAGTTCTTGTATAGCAGAAGCTGAGCTCTCTTTATGCATCTGATAGCACAATGTCAAATAACCAGTGTTCACCCTGGGTTAAAGCTCCCGTCCCTCTGTGCTCAGCACAGCTATTTGCTTTCAGAATTATATTAGAACATCATCACCCTTCTTAATTGTCACACAAATTTCTTCACAAATAATTGATCATCTGTCAATTTTTCTTTTCAATATTCAAATACCACTTTTTTTTTAATTACCCATCAGATTTACAGGAGAGCATAATACAACTTCATTCCATGATCAAAGGAACACACCGTTTAGTGCCAAGTTTCCAATATTAATATTTGCGTTATAAAATTTCTTTCCATTAATTTGTTGCTTCTATAATTGTTCTTGTCAGTAAACGTGTTCATTACTGGAAAGAGAAACTTAAAAAGAACATAAGACCAGTTACAGTACATTCAATAAGGCATTAAAATAAGTATTCATGGGAACCCTTTTTGTAGTATTTTCCCAGCGTACGTCTTCCAATGGACATCTCTACAGAAAGCTCAGGGAGAGAAGGAACCTGGGTCATTTTCCATGGAAATCTTTGTTCATTTAGCCCAGAGACTGCAAGATTGGACACTATTTGGCAAGACATAATTCAATAACAGCATCTTCCCTGCCTGGGAATATAACTCTATTCTTTGGTTTATCTGAGAAACCTTGTCTGAGATTTTAAGCATGGAAATAAGCAGCTGGTTAAGAGGAGGATTTGAAGCAATTTTGTTTGAAAATGTGGCCCTTTTCAAACAGCAAAGCTCAGCTATCTGTGTTCTTGTGGAAATCTGAGATGACTGCTTATTTGAGAGAGCTTCAATATACATCTAGTCTTGGTAGTAAGCCCTGTGATTTTATATCCTTTCCTCTGATGAAAAAGAAACTTGAGACAAATTTCAAAGAAGGGCTCTTCCCACCCCTGTTTCCAAAGGAAAGCAAATAAGGCAAAGAGAGCTCAGATATTTTATTGGAGAGACCACATGTTAGCTGCAGGACCGTGGTATCCCTTCAGGTTCCTGAGACAGCAAAGTCCCTTCTCCTCCTCTCCTCACACCTGATGTCTGTGTGGCAGCTTCAGCAAGTGTTCTGATAGGAAACGCCATTTTAGCTTTGTTTCATGCTAAAACAAAGATGTTAAAATCAAGAAATCAGTTGAGCCTCTGTGAAGCAATTAAATAGAACCTTAAAATTCGATTAGGAAGCTCTGATTCCACCTTAAATTTCCTTTTTTTAGACCCATTTGGAGTGATAGTTACTGAAGGGCTGCAGGAGTAGAACAAAGGAACCTATCTACAGCAAGTGAAATGACATCTGAAATATCTGAGACGTTTCATTCTACTTTAGTGTCATAAACTTAAACAAACAATGTTCTTACAGGTTCACGAATTAAATCAGTTTAGCAGTCAGAGACCAATACAACTCTTATATAATAACACGCATAAGTTATAGTTGCACACAAAGAAGGGCAAGACTTACTATTTTATTATATTTTATTTGTACCAAAGCTCAGAATTAGGTTTTTTTGCTGTGTTTTATGTTATCACCTCAGTCATCACAGAAAGATGCCACTATGTCCTCGTATTATTTTCTGTGGTTTGGAGAAGGTGGTATGTTTTCTTTGAGCAAAATTTGGGCTGATCAGGTAGAAAGCTTTTCCCAGCACACAACCTGCCCCTTCACCTGACCCAGCTGATGTCAAAACCTGAGCTGGTCATCCTTTGAGTGAGTTAAGAAAAACAGGCACCTAAACGACCTCAAGCACTTACCATGCAGTAGCCATCACACCTTAAATATGCATGTTCCCCTCCATTGATTCATGAGGGACCCCATGAATCTTTCCACCATGTACAAGTCTTCCTTGTGTATGGTTAAAGTGTAGGGAGGTGAATCCATTCAGAAAGATCTGGCTCATTCGTCACATCTGCCAGTTTTACCTGTGTTGCCTTTACATATTTATTTTTCTGGCTGCTAGTGGGTTAAATGGCAAGCTACACGCTGCTAAAGCTGCAGGTTAGTGCTCTAAGATTTGGAAGGATTTTGCTTTCTTATTGTGTTATTCTGTAGAAATAACACCAGTGTTTGCTGGCAAAAAAAGAAAAAAAAACACAACAAAATAAAACATCTGTTTTAGTGTTCACATCCATAACTACATTCATCAAACCCTGCTAAGGCTACTGAAGCAGGAGGCCATCAAAATATGAGAAGCACTGTAATGTCTGAGGGGAATTTGCAACTTTACTTTACCTGGGAAGAACATGAGTCACGGTGTATTTGGCAAGTACAGAGGCTCTGGGGAATATTTCTTGCAAAAGGCAGCAAAGTGATGTCAAAGTGAGCAGATGGATTGCATTGTGCTTTGCAGACTGGAAGACGCTCCGTTGTCTCCTGGAGGAAAGCGGTTGCTCTGAAACATATCTCATAGCACACTTTGTGCTGATGTGGTGGTCACCGTGCAGGAAGCAGCTGAGCCCTTTCTAGCACTTCCAGCAGCCAAATCTGCACATCCTGATGGTGTCATCCTTAGAGACAGCGTGTCTGAGGACAGGCAATGGCAAGGTTAAGGTGCTGGGTAGCCATGTGACTCCAAGTGCACAAGAAAGGGTTAGATAAACAGTAGCAATGAGCGGGCAATTAGGGGATATGGGTCCTGCAGAGGTCTAGAAAGATCCAAGATCCAGACTTTTTTTTCTCTGTGAGGATTTTTTTTTTTTTTTTAAATTGCAATTCTTCTTGGGGAGAGGGACTAGAGGATGTGCTGTCCATGTTCCTTTGCAATGCAGATGGCAACTGGTCTGTGTAGAGTAGCCAAGCAGTCTGCATGTGCTTTAGTTTAAACTTGGATGTAGTACGTTGGCCCAGTGACTCTTCGCTGTTGATCTGAAGGGAGATGGGCTCAGGTCCTCCCCAGCATGGTGCTGCTGGGATCACTAGGTCATCACTCAGCTGCTGCTCACAAAGGTATTTAAAAGATGTGCATGATCTGCCAGAAAAGCTTCTCCTAAGTCCCCTTGCTCAGGAGTGAAATGTTGTGCCCCTAAATTTGCATGGGAAGATTACAACCAGATTTTCACCTCGCAGTGTGTTCTGTTTACAAATGGAGACCGAACTATGTGACCAAATCACCTCCTTATTAGAGGGGAAGGTCTGAGACGATGAAGTGCCACGGGCTGTGCGGATGAGCTGGAACCGCTCTACTATGGCTCAGCTAATTGGCAGAGGACCCAGGAACATGGGTATCCAACCAGTCATTTAATACATAAAAGCTTGTAATTGTGTGAGTATTTCCACTCACTCTTAATTCGGCTGACGAAAATGCACAGATGTGAGGGTAAAAGGTTGTGTGAGATTCAGGATGTCGCCAGCTCCTCTTAAATAGCCTCCCTGGGCTGCTCAAACATTATTTTAATAATAGTAGCAATATTAATTTATTGTAAATTGAAAAGGAGAGTTAAAGCAAAAGAAAACTGTGCCAGAATCCTCCAGGAAGACACAAGAAATTGTGAGGAGCTCCTTTTTCTTCTCAAAATTGGAAAGGCCCCCTGGGGGAGATGAGGGCTGCGCACTTCTGCCACTCACCCTGTCCTCTCTGGACCCATTTGCACAGCCTGTGGCCAAAGCAAGGCTTCTACCAGCCACCGATGTGGGTTATGGGTGGTCAACCAAGGGCACCTTGCACCACCAGCATCACCTGCAAGTCTCTATTGTAGCCGCCACTGGCTGGTCCTGCTGGCTTGCATGGGAGCTGTTGGTCAGGTGCCTCCCAAGCCCTCCCAAAATCCTACCAGAAGTATCAAGCTTGCCCGCAGGGCGACTTTCTCTCGAGCAGCTGGACCTGCTCTTCTCACACACCATCCCCCCGCAGACGTGTTGCATGGGCATTTGAGCAACTACCCAACCATAAAATAAGCATAAATGTTTTCTCAGGGAGAGGATGAGGAATGTGTTTTGAATCCACTCCAAGATTTCCCTAAAATAAAGACTCCATGTCCATGGACAATAATCGTATTAGCACACCAGGAAGTTATAACCAAAAAAAAGTGCTAAAAAAGGACAAACTTGGTCACACACTGCTGGGTTTGTCCCTTTCTGGACACAATTGGTTAGGCTTCTTTACTGGTTTGTAGGCACTCTAAATCTAACAGGGATGACTGAAGTACTGACATATGGTTAAGATAGTAAAACATCCTAAATCTTTCCAACCATTAGCTGAATTTCATCCAAAAGCCCATTAAAAAAACATACTGAAATACTATGGAAAAAGAGGAGGATTTTTTTTTTTTTGCGGCCATTTATGTATTATTTGATGTCTTAGTGTCATTGTGATTCTTAGTTAAAATTCCTCAAGTTCACACACCTCGCACAAAATGCCGTGTTGCCTTGGTGCCACAACTGGCATCCGTTCAGGGAAGTTTAATCTCATGGACCCTCGAATCTAACACTTCCAAATTAACACCAATTGTGGTTAGTTTTTTCATATGCATTCTCTCTAGATGTTCATTTCTGGCTGTCTGCAACTGCTGACAGGAAAAATGTGTTAGATTTAACTCTAACCTCACACAAGCAAGTGATGTTTTAGAACATGGATACTTCAACAAAGATCTGGATGCTGGTGCATGAATGGAGATATTTTGGAAAAAAAATCAAAAACCTGCCTTGCTTCCCCAAATCGTGTTCTAGCACCTTAAAAATGTCAAGAGGACTCATGTCGTTAGACAATCATGCTGGGGCTCAAGTGTTCTTTGCAGTCAAGCTGGCCTACAAATATTTGTTGTCTTGGCTCCACACCCAACAGGCGAGGAGGTATTGCTGCATCTGTATCTGATTTGTATGTGCCCCAAAAATGAAATTGTATTGGAGGTTTTTGCACTCAGGCTGTGTGTTTATTTGAAGCTGGTGAGATTTCACTGGAGGTCCACTGCCCAGCCCTCAATGTTGTAAGCTTTCGATATTTTGACATTGGTAGTTAAGGCAAAACTGAAAAATTGTTTTGCAATATTATTTTGTTAATTCTAAAATGGTATATGTATCTGGGAAACCATACCTCAGGAATCTCTTCATATTCAACAATTGCTGGAAATTTACGGGAGTTTTGTCTGAAAAGAAAATTTGCTAAAATATTCTTTTGACATGATACTCAGGAAAATTCCAGACAGCTTCACCTGCAAAGCAGAGAGAAAACAGAATAACTTTCATGTGTTTTATTTGCCTTTTTTAAGCAGATTTTTTTCTCTGTTCAATTTAGAGGTGCTTTTTTTTTTTTTTTCCTATAAAAAGCAACTCCAACTCTTTTCTAAAGGCTAAGAAAATAATCCAAATATGAAAATGAAACAGAATAGTTCATTTTTAGTTACACAAAATACATTAGTCAATCTTAAATGAACTTTTTTCCTGATTATTCTGGTTTGGCAGCCAAATTAAAACAAAACAAAACAAAACAAAAAAACAATCTTGCACAGCTCTGAATAATATGTTTCAAATATAGTCCAAAGGGATACATTGACACAGAAACAGATTCTCTTTCATTTTTCAAGTCATCCAATAGAAAGGGGAAAAAAGGGACCAGAAACTCCTCCAAGTTTCCTTCTACTGCTCCTCTTAAAACAGGGAAAACACATTTCCGACCACATTACATGTTTTAGTTGGACACCACTAAATACAAGGCTTCTGCTGAAATGCAGAACACCACCCGACCAAAGTTCAAAGTTGGGCAACCAGCCATGATTATTTGTAAAATAAAAATCCGAAAGCTGTCACAAGCACAAATGCAATGGTGACTTGGAGCATCCTCCTGGTTGTGAACACCCTCCCGCGGTGGTCCTTGGCTCATTTATCCCAAGATTCACCCTCCTTTTGCGACACAGCCAGGATTTAGGTACATGAGGACTTTGGCTGGAGATGCTGGGCTGTCCCGTCTTTCCTTCCTTCCTTCCTTCCTTCGTCTTCCCTGCTATGTTTGGGGTTGGGCAGTACTTGAAGGCAAGATCGTGGTTTTCATGGAGGGCACTGGGAATATATGTGGTCTGTGCACGGGTAGAAGGAGGATAAATAAAGGACATGCTGTTGGAAAGGGTCAGTGCTTTCCTCCAAGGGATTTGTTGTAGCTCCTTCATCTCCCTCTCCTCTCCGATGGCCTTTCCCAGGTTGGTATGCCATGTCAGCAAATAATGGACTCCTTCCTCCACACACCAAGCTAAAAACAAACTTTGGGGGAAAACATGTCCCTAATGTTTCTTAATGCAGGGACCTTTTGCTAAATGTTGTGGTCTAATTCTTTACGTTCTACTTTTTGGGGTTGTGTTCTGGTTCATTTGGATGTGTGAATTCACGATTTTACACATCCCCAACTCTTTTGACTCATAGGGATGTTTCTGCCAAGCCCGTGGTAGATTCTGCGTGCTGTGAAATACATAATTGCATTCACGCTCTCTGGTTAAAACATGTGGCTGTCAGTAAGCCGCCCACAGTTTAACTAGCAGAACACCTAGGAGTGTAGTAAGGAGTGCAGGAGCAGAGATTTTCTGGTTCCCCCACCCCAGATCTCCATCCACAATGGGATCTGTGGAGCACACCTGCATATCTGGGCAGGAAAAAATCCGTTTTTAAAACGCGGCAGCAAACATCTATACTTCTTTCCATGCCCAAGACCTAGTCGTTCCTGAACCTTTCCCCTCAGCTTTCGTTTTGACAACAAAAAGCTCTTTGGGCCACCCAAAACTTCCTGAGTCCTGAACATCAGGCCAACCAGCTTCTGAGACCAAGAGGATCTAAGAGGGTGATGCTGCATCACATGCAGGTGCCCTGGATGTCCCTGTGCCAGCCGGTGTGACTAAAACTGGCGACAGTCCCTGCCCGGGTGCTGGTCCCTGATGAGGAGTGTGAATTGCTCCACCCCAAACCACCTCACAACTGGTCCTACAAAAACCTCTCTGGGTTTGAACTTGCCCGCAGTTCAGACGGTGGTTTTCACTGTAACCACAGAGCCTTTCAACCTGTTTTTTGGCTGAAGCAGCTCACCAAAATCCAGGGCTTAGCACTTTTCTTTTTTCTCCCCCCTCTTTTCTTTCCCTGTTTGGCTGGTGGGAAGAGGAATGCCTGGCTGGAGTTGGAGCTGGTGGTGATGTGGGCCATTTCTTCCATGGGAAGCTCTGAAGTCCCACATCCCCCTGCACACCAGGAATCAAAGAGCTGGAAAGGTTCTTCTAGCTCGGAGAGCCAAGTGCTGTTCCCAACCAGCCCTTGGCCCCAGAAACTTCCCTTTGGTGTTTCTCAGCTCCTGTGTTTATTCTGGCCTCGTCATCTGCTTCCCGCCACTGCTGCCAGGCCGTGGGCATGCTCCAGGAGCTCTTCCCACCACCATGTCCACCAGAAACTTACCATCACTTCCGTGATGGGATGGAGTTCACGGTCCTGCCAAAGGAGGTCACCTCAGACCAACCCTTTGTCAGGTTTGAGAAAAACCCTTGTCCACCATGAGGAGATTTACACATTGGCAAAGGATGTCAAGAACAACAACAACAACAAAATGACCGTGCAGCACTGCTTGTGGTCTGCAGGCTTTCAAGACCAAGAGCATCCTGGCATATATCAAGAATAGTGTGGCCAGTAGAACCAGGACAAAGATTGTCCCACTGTACTTGTTGCTGGTGAGGCCGTGCCTCAAATCCAGTGTTCAGTTTGGGGCCCCTCGTGACAAGAAAGACCTTGAAGTGCTAGAGAGAGAGCAGAGGAGGGCAATAAAGCTGGTGATGGGTCTGGAGCACAAGTGTGATGAGGAACAGCTGAGGGACCTGGGGCTGTTCAGCCTGGAGGACAGGAGGCTAAGGGGAGATCTGATCACTGTCTGCAACTACCTGAAAGATTGTAGCATGGAGGGTGTTGGACTCTTCTCCCAGGTAACAAGCAATAGGATGAGAGGAGATGGCCTCAAGTTGCACCAAGGGAGGTTCAGATTGGATATGAGGAAAAATATCTTCCAGGAAAGGGCTGTCGGACATTGGAACAGGCTGCCCAGGGCAGTGGTGGAGTCACCATCCCTGAAGGGGTTTAAAAGATGTAGAGATGAGGTTCTTAGGGACATGGATTAGTGCCAGTGTTAGTTTAATGGTTGAACTTGATGATCTTGAGGGTCTCTTCCAACCAAAATGATTCTATGACCAGGTGTATTTCACCTCCTGGTGCCAGCTGTGGGCAGAGCAGCTCGTGGCAGCACGCACCAGCAGCAAGTGCGGGGCGTTGGTATTTAATGCACCATATAATATTCTGAAGCACCACAGCACCAAGCTCTGAATAAGCTCTGTTCCACTGTAATCAGTGGACCAAGTGCATTTCATGGGTGCCATGCTGCACATTTTTAAAAATAATAACAGTTGTACTGCTTGAGGTTTCCTTTCTGAAGAAAATAGATCCAACATAATTCCATGTGTGTATGGCTGCTTTAATAAATATACTTAGATATGCTGTAAAAATAGAACATTTTCCTGGCCCTAAGGGTAGGGATGTATCAGCAAGCATTGTTGTAACGTGAAATTTCAGAATCCTTTTCTGCAGAGAAAGACAAGATTTTTAGTAACTATTTGATCTGAGGAAAAAATCATAATCACCAGAGTTGTCTGCAGTACAAAACTTTGCAACTGTTGTTATTCGCATCATCAACAAACAGACTGAAAGAAGTGGTGTGCAGGGGTGTGGGAAAATGATCTTTGTGGTTTTTGGTTTCAGCTCTACCAGTGAATCACTTTGCAGTCTTGGGCAAGTGGCTCAACCTCACGGGGACTCGATCTGTTTAGATCTGCAGTGGGCTGAGCAGTATTTAGTGGACCTCATTTAAGAGGGTGTTTGAAATATCCATGAGAGATGAGAAGACGCAGAGTCCCTGCAGAAAGATGGCATGTAAGCGCAATTATAGTATTATCATGCTTGCTGGAGTGTCATGGCTTTATGCTTCCAGAAATCCAGATGTCTCACATGAAAAGAGTGTTATTGCTACATACGTATGGATTTTTCTTCCTTAGAGGCAAATAAAGCAACATCTTCCAGACAGGGACCAAGATCCTGACATCCTCATCTGGCAGACTCCCACCCAAGCCAAGTACAGTTTTGCCTGAGCAAGAATTTGGCTCTTTGTGAGTTATCCAACACAATCCATTGACTCTTTAACCCCTAAATTGTCAAACTCAATTATTTCCAGCTAAGCAGATGGCTGAAAACAAATAACTTGTAAGATAAGGTATTCTGGCTCTAGTTTTAAGTAAAATTCAAGTTTGCTAAACATGAACGTTATAGTTACATAAATAACAAGAGAAAAAAATCGCCCCCAAAGCCAAAAATCACTTTTCTACAAAAACATAGAGGATCAATTTCTCCAGTTTAGTATTACCAAACTTGGCAGTAATTCACATTTGAAGTTTAATGATGTCATCTGGTTGGCCTTTTCCCATCGCAAACAGTAAATCTTAAAATCTGGAGAGATCTTTTATTTGGTTATTCATATTGTACTGCATCAAGGGGTTACAACACATATGCCTGGGCTTATTAAAATCATCTGGAAGAGAAGAGCTTATTATTTAAAGGCGCAGTACTTGAGCCTATGCTGTTTTTCCTGGACATTGTGGGTTTCTTTTTTCTGATGTTGACTGCATTTACAGTCGTACGCTCACCACCACTTGTGTCACATTGAGAGGACCCTTTGTTTGAAGTGGCTTCTTGCAGTGTCTGGAAATGGATACTAACCCAGGGACTCGCATCCATCCTCCAAGGAGTGCACAGTGCCTTTCTTCTTCAGAAAGGACTTGCACCATCATAGTAAATCTTCTCATTGGCTTTCGATTTGAAAATTACTACTCTCTGGTGATGAAGCCCACATGAGACCTCCCATTTTGGGGAACGAGCATGTTGTTGTGCTCCAGCCAGCCAAATCTCTTGCTCCCAGGGACAGTTTCATCGCATTTACTCCGGTGCAGTGAACAAATAGCGGTCTGGACTTCTTCAAGTCCTGTAGTGCCTTCAGCTGGGATGCTCCTTTCTCTGCTTTCCCAAATTTCCAAAGTCTTCTCTCTCCTGCTCGTTTTTATGTACATTTCTGAGGTCTGCGTTGTTTGGGGTTTAGTCTGGGCCGCTGTCTGTTTTTCTTGGAAATAGCTGTGGTGGGATGAGTGCGGGATGTCCTCACGATGCCGTTTCGTGGAAATTTCCCTTGCTGGAGATCTCTCTGTGTTTCTCCAAGGCATCAGGCCAGCTCAGCAGTATCCAGCAACCTGAGGGTTTTTTTCAGTCAGTGGATTCCTTGTCATAGATCTACACAGGATCTAATTATGGCTTTGCATAGTTTTTTTTTTTCCCTGTTTACTTAATATCTCTGCATATGTGTTTGTGCTGGCACATTCTGCTCCCCTTTGAGTCCCTCTGCACTGGCTTCTTCCCCCAACCTGTGTGGGTAGAGGTGTCACTGGTTTATTAAATCTCCTCGTGGTGTGGGGGAGAGGCCCTTTTTGTAACTTAGCCAGGTAGGAAGGTTTCATACTGGAGTATCTGAGTGAAACTTTGCTGAACTCTTCTCCCGCACAAACATGATTTAAGTGCTTCCAGCCAATTGTGAACACTCAACAGCAACTTATTAGATAGCAAAGCAACGATTGCCAGGTACACAAAATCAGCTTGTGGCTGGAATTTGAAGTAAGAAAAGAAACTACCACATTTTTTTCGTACAGTTGGAGAAGGAAAGAGTGTCTAACACCTGAAAATTTAAGATGAATCTGTTTGAGAACACTCTTTTACTTTTTTCCCCAAGTATTTGGCAAGATGTGGCAATAGGAAAAACCCAGCTGTAGCTGTGAAATTAGCAGATGATTCCCCACATGGAATGCCACCATGAAAACCACATTTCTGTGGCTTGGGTGGGTAACTTCAATGGACATGAACAGCATAGGGTGTCAGGTCTGTGAACCAAAGATTTATCACCAAAAGTCTTATTCTAGTTATTTCCTTGCCTTCATCATACCAACCTGATTTTCAGTGCAGCTGTTACGGCATATGGTGGTGCTTGAGTAGTTCTCTGGATCCATTTCCACCCACAGAAAAGATTCATAGAATCATAGAATGTCCCGAGTTGGAAGGAACCCACAAGGATTATCTAGTCCAACTCTGATGATTTCTGCATCATCCACATTCATGTATATAATTTGTATCTATTTATCTGTACAGCTAGTGGAGGAATAAAAGGCAGATTCCTCTGCTGTTAAAAAATCTAGATTGTCAATACTTTTTTAATTTGAAGGCTTGAGTATTGTTTTAGGACAGTGCTGTCACTGTTTTCTGCACTTAAGGTGCCATCTCAGGGGTTGTCCTTGTGTGCCGCTTCCCTGGCCACGAACGTTGATTATTTTTCTGCATAGGGACTATCACAGCAGACCTGCTATAGATAATACTAAATCCTGTCCACGTTGTAGTCTCTACCCTCAGCCTTGCTTACTTGATGGTGCAGGATAATTTAATGCAAATGCTGATGATGAACAGTGTTGTCAGGCTTTCAGCTGCTGTAACCTTGTTGCGTTTCCATTTCTTCATCTCTGTAAGGGATGCAGAACTCTTCTTTGATCTCACACGTTGGTGTTTAGGACACAGCACAAGGAGCTAATGTTTGTAGGTGCAACACAGTTGCCAGAGAGCACAGGAAGAACATGCATAAAAACTAGTCACAAATTTCCAGCCAGGCTTATGACTTAAAACACCTCCTTTACAAAAAAAAAAAAAGAAGCCTGCTTTCTGTGGGGGTAAAAAAATGACATTTACTGAAATCACTAGAAGTTTTCATCTGACAATGAAGAGTTTACTAGCCCCAGTTGATAACTTTTTGAGTTTTTGATGAAAACATAACAGTCCTAGAAAAGAAAAATCTCCTTGTCTGGTCCTGGGTGATTGTTGCTTTACTCTGTGTCATACCTGATTGCTGCTGCACTGATTTTTCTTAGCTTAGAAAAAGTGCTTTGATTAATATTGTTGCAGAAGCCTAATAAATGACAGGGAATATTTTAGAGTTGTTGTACCTGCTTAGTCAAACAGAACGTGCTTCCAATTAGTGTTGGTCTGCACTGTTTCAAAATAAATGTGTAACTCATTATCAGCCAGTATCACAGGTTTTGAACCAAAATACATCCCGAAGGAAATGTATAACAAATATTTCATATCAGTTGCATTAATCATGAGAAAATGTGCCTTTTTTTTTTTTTTTCCTCCTTGGGATGGTGTACACCTTAAAACACTAACAGCCACGTGTGCCTATAGCTGCCTAAATGCAGGGCTGGGTCCCCTCCACCCTTTTGCCTGGCATCCTGGAGAAATCAACCAGCAAGTTATGGCTTCATAGTAAATTAGGGTCAGATGGTATCAGATGCAAATAACCCTGAAGAAGAAGGGGTAAAAAAGAGCATTGTCCAGGGAAGGTGGCAGGAAGGGTCTCTCCTCCAGGCACGGTTCTTCCCCCTGGCCCCCCTGTGCCCTGGAAACGTGGAGCACTCTCTGTTTAACCAAATCCACTGTCCCCAGCGGAACAAACCTTTCCTCTCTTCTGGGTTGTGTTTCAGTCTACAAGAGATGAGAAGTGTTCTTACATTCAATCTTCTCCCATCAAACCACAAACAGTGACAAATAATTTGGGGTAGCCCAGTATTAACCCTTGGTGGAGCATCTGACTCGTCCACAGATCAGCTGAGGTCTGTCCAGGGATTCCTGGGACCTGAGAGTCTGTAGTTTCGACAGAACTAACGTGCTTTAAATTAGAGGATCTATTCCACCACTGAGCTCCTGATATCCCATTCACACAGAGTAGATGTTCCCATTGGTGCCCTTACATGCTACGACCTACCTGAAGAGCCTGTTTTCATCTCTCACTTGCAGAGGAAGCTTTACCCTCTTTGCTAACACGTTGTTTATGAACTTGCCCCACCAGCATCCTCTGCTTGGCTTGCTCCCCTACCCTGTTCCTCAGCTTCACTTCAGCCAAGAACTTCTGAAATATATCCTCCTTTGCACACACAAAAGGACAAGTTGACTACATAAAATAGATTGGCCTACAAAAAAGGCACCATGAAATAAAATTGTGTGCACACCTCTCCATTTTGGGCATAGTCAGTTAGTCTGGCTGTCCTTTCTCTGATCATCTCCAGATTTTTCTCTTCATTTTGCCTAGGAATCTTATAGCAAGTCAAATTCTCATTCTTCTTCTGTTCTTGGAGAAGAAAAATTCTGTGCTGTTATTTTAAAATTCAGGAAATGCATAAATATTCAGTGCTGGCAAAGTAAATGAATGTGAGTAAATATGTGACCAAGTGCAAATGAGGCATTCGGTATGGATATCTTTCAGCTGCTGGAAAAAAAAAAAAAAAAAGAAAAAGAAACGTAGGGAACAAAGGGACAGCAGATTCTCTGATGATCTAACCTGATGGATCATAACACATCTACATCAAAGACATGTAGAAGGTGACATTCTCCATCTGCAGGGGGGACTTGAGGAAGCTGCAGGGCTGGAATGTGCTGGATCTTCTATGGGAGGAGAACGGCGGAGGATGCAAGGGTTATAAAAAAATGAATATGAAAAGAGGGAGAGGCTTTCAAAAAAAGAGTGTTGTGCTTATGCATTTTATGAGTCTACACAGGAACTGGTTGGAGGGATGCTACACAGACACGTTGTCGAAATCAGAGGGTGTTAAGTGCTTGGATGACATTCAAGTATGCAGATTTACCATGTCGCCCGTTGGCTTCTAGCAGCAGCCCAAATCCCAAAGGATCCCTATTATTAATTTATCCTTGATTCTTAGATAGGCACAGGCTATTTTGATAAAGGGTGGAGAGCTATTGTACTTTCCTTCCTTTATTGCTCCACCCAAGATAAAGCAGACAGGATATTTTACAGCATTGTACGTACAGTCAATATATCATCTTTCTAAAGGTGTTGGACCTCAGAGACCTGACTCCCTTCTGTGTTAGGCTAGAAAACTGGCGAAGTTTGATTTTTCAGGATTTCTTCCTTGCTCCTAAATTGCTCAGCCCAAACATTTTTGGGTCAGACTATGTTGTAGAAGTGCCTCATGAAGACACCCCTGGTCTCTACTTATCTTTAAACATAACTCAAATGGTAAAGTCCCTATTTGGATGAACATTATGCCTCATCGCTGTCTACAACTACCTGAAAGGAGGTTGTAGCATGGAGGGTGTTGATCTCTTCTCCCAAGTAGCAAGTGATAGAACAAGGGGAAATTGCCTCAAATTGTGCCAGGGGAGATTTAGATTGGATATTAGGAAAAAATTTTTCACAGAAAGGGTTGTCAGGCATTGGAACAGGCTGCCCGGGGCAGTGGTGGAGTCACCATATCTGGAGGGGTTTAAATGGTATTTAGACGAGGTTCTTAGGGGCATGGTTTAGTGCTAGAGTTAGGGTATGGTTGGACTTGATGATCCTGAGGATCTCTTCCAGCTGAAATGACTCTGTGATTCTATGATTTTTTTTTTGTTTGTATTTTCTGTTGCACAGTTAGTGCTGCCTCAAGTCTCCAGCAAGAGGCTTCTGCCCAAACCACTGATTTTGGGGCTGTAGCAAAGAAATCCACCACAACAGCCTTCAGCTCAAATTCAGTCACAATACAGTCTTATCCCTTCAAAGATTGTACTCCAGAAACTCTGCGTAAATGTTGTGGGATCATTATGACCCATACCTTTGGTAACCAAGGCTTTCGGTCACTCTTGCCTCTGTCTTATCACTGTTGTGTCTCTGTGCAGACCTTTGAGCTGGCTTTGCAAAACACCCTGTGAGCTGTGCAGTGCTTTTGCTGTCCATCACATCGCTCAGCACCTTGCTTGGAAGGATTGCAGCCAGGTAGGAAGGCAAATGGGGTTTCCATCAAGGAGGACTGCTGTTGGGAAAAGTCAAAATATACTTAAGAAATCTGCTTTATATACATTTTCCATCTACCAGACCTATTCTTCTGCCTCATAGACAGGAACTTTACCAACGAGGAAAGGACAAAGGTCTCTGTAGACCTGAATTAACCTTAAACTGCCCCAGACGTGGGAAAGGATTTGGCTGATTATGTTATTTCTGGTGTTGGTCACAAAACATCACTCTTGCAGAGATGGGACATGGGCTGGCAACTAGGCCAGGTCCAACTACGCATTCACTGCACAGTGGCTGGGTACATGGCTGGACCCTGCTCACATAAGCCCATATTTATCCTTTTGGTGACTTTTCAGTCACACCCACATCAAAATGTTGAGCCTCTTCTGGGAAAAAACACAATGCAGGAGACGTGCATGATGAAGGGCCTCCCGGGACAGCCGGAGCCGAGCCCAGAGACACACCATGGAAGTGACGTGTTTCATGGCTTTTCCCGTAAGAGACTGGTATCAGAGGGATACAGGACTGGTACCGTGTTTACCCAGGCCCTTTGGATAAATCCGCTTCCTCCATCAATACAAACAACTCAGCCAAAATGGATTAATGCCTTATAAAATGGGGCACCTGCTTTATTATCCTTTAAACAAAAAACAGCCTTAAAAATAAATTAATAAGCCACGTTGTTTTAATGAGACATGGAAATTAGTTGTCACTGCCAAAACACAACTCCTTCTCTCAGCCTCCTGTTCTGATTATAAGAATGGTAATTTGCCAGCTCCTGGCTTCCTGTTATTAAGCCAGTTGTTAAATTTTCAGAAAGATTTGGGAGAGCGATCTAAAACCCAGGGGCTGACGTTCACCCAGCCATGATACCAGGGACACCTTTGTGTCTTTGAGCACTGGGGACAACCTTCTTCAATGGGCAAGGAGGTGATGTCCACGTGCAATGGAGAGCCAAAGGAGACACAAGGCCTCTGGCAGGAAAGGCAACCAGAAGAATGAATGAGCCCCAAAATTTCCTAGAGGACTTGCTGCCACAACACAGGCCTAGTTTTCCCTTAGGAAAAAAAGAAAAAAAGCAGTCTTCCTCTGAAAGAAGCAGTCTTTTGGAGGGAAAAGCCCTGTTTTCTTTGCAAAAACAACCTTCCTAACATAATGAGATTACTGCATGATATGAAACCTATTGAAAGAAAGGTTATCCACAATAAAAAAGGATTTTGTGTGCCTGGCTAGGGCAGTGAGCAAGATCACCTGTGCAAAGAGAAATGCAGGTTTTCTTCAGGAAACACCGTTTGTTCTTTGACACAAGAAGGATGCTAAGCCTCTGAACTTCAGTCTGTACTCTCTGTGTGAATGATACAGCTACATAGATCCCCAGTCATCATGTCAGAGGCTTCTGGAGTATCTTGAAACACAGAGCAAGGGGCATGTCACTTGAGGGCTTACCAAATATTAAGGGGATGTCCCTGCAGCACTGGGCACTAGTAAGGTCAGTTTGATCAAAGGCATATGGGCCCACATGTGAACATTTAAGAATTTTCTCTTGTTCAAATGACAGACTTTCCCATCCTTCAGTAGCATTAGATTAAAACAGGTTCTACCCTTGCCTGTTTTGGGATATTTTTTTAACACGAATAGCAGATCAGCATCCAACCTTCACCAGCTTTCCAAGGGAGGTGACCATGAAATTGCCGTTTGTACAGTGAAAATCATCCCTGCCTGTACTGCACTATTAGGTTACCCATATGGGCTTCTTCTGTTGTCCTCAAACCCCCGTGGAGCTTGTGTTCCCAGCTGATGGCAGGGCTGGCACTCAGGTAATAGACAATATCACACATTGTGTATTTCACTGCTTCATTTAGGTGACACAGATTTTTCCAGTATTAAATGTCTGCATTTTGGTAGCTATATGTGTATATATATATATATATGTATGTGTATATATATATGTGCAACATTCTTACAGTAACATGACATTGGAAATTTGTGGCAGGCAGGATCTATATCTTAAACTTGCTCTTTGGTGACCAATAGCAAAGTAAACTTTTCTAATGGATTTCCTTATGTTATCCACATCAGAAATCCCACTGACTTCTCTGTTGGTTCTTCTTGTATTTAATTTCCTACCATAGTCTATATTCTATCTCTTCATTCCAGGGAAATATGGATTAGGTGAAATGTATTGGACAAATTAAATCTTTTGAACATTTTCCTCCAAGTGAGGAAATTCCATGTTGTTGATTTGTTGCTGTGATCGAGGCATGCTCGAATACAGGCAGAGGATTCTTGGTACACACATTTCCTTTCACAGCTATAAAACATTATTATTTACAGAGGTATATTTTCCCAGATCTCTGCTGTATTAATCATTGCTCCTGACCCAGAATGTTTATCCTGAAAAACAACCACCAACGAGTCTCCCTTCAGGGACACAATATTAAAGTATGAATGCAATTGAGAGGGCCAGAACTTGATCATACAGAGGCTTCACACCCTCCTCATGCTGTTATTTGCCGTATAAGTCAGACCCTAGGAACCAACCTATACTTCCAAACTGTAATTTAAATCCATTGATCAGCTCCTTCACAAAAAATTGTGAGTCAGCTATAACCGACGTGGCAAGGCTGTTTGTTTATTCTTCTGAACAGATGTTTGAACAGCCTCTCCAACCTCCAATAAAATATTGCAGACAACTGTGAAGTTTACTAACCCCTTGTTAAAGCGATCTCCTTGAAGTCGTAAGTCCACCAAGAGATAAACTGCACCAACTCTGAAGTACAGAGAGACATTTCTATCAGCAAACAGAGATTATGCCTGTAAACTTTAGTACTGGAAATCGCTGCCTCTCTGGTGTAGATCAATGATATTACAACAAAGACAGATGAAATATTTTACTCTTATCTGAGGCTGTGGTTAATTGTCTTTCTGATTCCTCTTGGCACTGGACTCAGTGCTACAATGGACTGGCTGTTGTGGGGTGGTGGCACATGGCAAGAAGTCTTGCAGCCCTTGTCCTTGTGTCCCCAACCTGGGGTTAGCTCTGGGGATGGTGACACATCAGGACTGGCACTCAGAGCATCACCTGCAGAAGTGGTTTTCCTTGCAACAGCAGAAAATTGATGCAGGATAGTGTTCCTGTTCCCACCGTGCCATGACCTCAAGTTGCACCAGGGGAGGTTTAGATTGGATATCTGGAAAAAATTCTTCATGGAAAGGGTTGTCGGGCAGTGGAACAGGCTGCCCAGGGCAGTGGTGGCATCACCATCCCTGGAGGTGTTTAAAAGGCTCAGAGACGAGGTTCTTAGGGACATGGTTTATTGCTAGAGTTAGGTTGCGTCTGGACTCGATCTTGAGGGTCTCTTCCAACCAAAATGATTCTATGGTTCTGTAAGCAGGGAGACAACAGGCTGACCATGCCCAGGAGCATCTGTGGTGGTCAGCACAGGGGACATTAGCTGAGAACAGGATGATCAAATTGGACATGCTGCTAATAGCGGCTGACCCATGCTTTTTTTCACTAAGACATGTTGCTTCTCTAGAGCTGCATAATGCAATATACAACTTACATTTTGTTTTTGACACCATTCCCCCAGGTTTTGGTCTCTCAGTTCTTTCTTTCTCCTGCCCCACCCTTCCAGGAATTCACATTGCGCACATTTCTGCAGAGGGAATTAATGGCTTCTCTTTAAAGTTATGGGAGAAGAATGTCCTTTCTATTAATGCTTATCATCGTGTACTGCTTCAATAAAGATTCCTTGTAAACCAAAAAGAATGTCCTGGGCAGCACTGGGGGGCTGAATTGCCTAAGATGTTCAGTGTCCAGAGCCAGACCCTGAACATGCAGAATTTTAAACACGAAGGGAACACTAAGTATCAGCTTAAGTATTCAGTTGGCTCGGGACAGTGTATTTTCCGTGCTACCGATCGTACCGCATTGGGTTTCTGAATTCTTTATGTTTTCTTTGTAAATAAATCCTTATAATGACTTTCCTTTGTCTGACTCCAATACCAGGGATGAAGTGTAGAGTACACTAATGATTTTTGGCAGGGCCTGTTACGACAGGACAAGGGGCAATGATCTTAATCTAAAAGAGGGGAGATTCAGACTAGGGCGAAGGATGAAATTTTTTATGATGTGGGTGGTGAGAGCCTGTCCCAGGTTGCCCAGAGAGGTGGTGGATGAACCATCCCTGGAGACATCCCAGGCCAGGCTGCACGGGACTCTGAGCAACCTGAGCTGGTGAAGATGTCCCTGCTCATGGGAGGGCAGCTGGACTAAATGACCTTTGAAGGTCTCTTCCAACCCAAACTATCCCACGATTCAGCATGGTGAGGCTCATGTCTGAAGCCTGTCTATGCCAAGGGATCTCATGAAGTGTTCCATGGCCCTCTCCTTTCCTAAGGAAACAGAGCACACATGGGACATAGACCACACTCAGATCAGTTCCCATGAAGGAGCCAGGACACAACAACCTCTGCACCCCAAGACAAGGAGGGTGAGCACGTGTGTGCCCAGGGCCCTTCTCTCCCATCACGATATTTTTGCAGAAACCCATTGCTTTTCCAAAGATGTCACCAGGTCAGTGAGCAGCATCACAACAGTGTTCGGCATCAACAGTGTTGGGTCTGCTGCTGCAAACGGCCAGTGTTGTGTTCTTGGTGAGAAGCAGGAGTGGGATCTATGTGACCAAAAGGTGTCAGCTTTTGTCACCTGATCTACAGTAGCAGCTCCTTCAGCTGGTATCAGTAATAGCTTCTATGTTTCACATGCAAGAGGCACTTGAGAGAGCTACAAAGTGGATTATGAGCACAGTGTAGATGGATAACACGGGAGGTTTTTCTCAGTTGCAAAGTCAGTCTTTCATGCTTTGGACCCTGTTAATGATATTTGATAATATATAGCATAGGGAAGATGGAACTTCTATATACCAGACAACAGACTCCATAAATGCATTTCTAAAATAATTCAGTGAGAGATCATCTGTTACACTTGTACACGATAAGAGGGAAATGGTCCAAAATTTGTATTCTAATGGGGAAAAAATAATCCTTGGAAGCAAAGAGAGAGAATCTGCTGGCCAAGAGACCCCAGAAAGCTTTGAGTGTTTCATAGGCTGTAACTGATACTAAGACTTTTGGGCAAATGGACAAAGGAATTCCTGAAGGCAGACCTCTCTCAAGCCCTAAAATGCACATTTCTTTTTATTTTGTGAAGAGACATCTTTAATATTTTGGTGGAGGATGTTGTTGGCCTGTCAGGTCTTCAAGAGGTTATTTAACTTCTTCCATTCACAGTCCTGGACTTTGTGGTCTTCTGTCTTATTTCTAATGAATTTCTGTCTCAGCTCTGAAATGTCTGGTTCCCATTCCAAAGGTGTAATTTGACTTCTCCTGTAAAAGGTCTGTCTACATCCATGATTTTCCTGTAGCCAGAACTTAAAGGCACTTCAGCTTCTATTAAAAGCAAATCTGGGGCTCAATATACATGTTGGGCCTGAACTCCATCAAAGCAAAGTGCCCTCAAGCCCTCACAAGACCAGGTCCCTTGTAACTTTACTTCTTATAAAACATAGAAAAAATACTATCCTCTTAAAAAACAAGAGCAAATGCTTCAGAACATCCTAAAACTACATATAAATGTAGGTGTGCTTTAGAAGTTGAAACCACTGGGCTGCTGGGGATAAGGAGTGTCAAGGGATGTCCGTCATCAGAATGGGTGGTGAGGGCCAGGGTTGGTAGGCAACCTGCCCTTCTTAGCTGGGTTAGTTGTGCGCCAGGCCTGAGAGCTACTGTAATATAGATATAAATGGTACCCAAGGCTGCTAGAGGTATGGAGGAAATGGAGAAAACTGGTGGCTCAGAAAGAAAACTTATTCATATAATTCCCTCCACTTACTCTAACAGCAGTGACGAGAACCATTTTCATGGGTTCTTTACCCCAAAAAGCTTCTCCCACAACAATGTTCTTGTCTGACACCTCCACACACTATGATGACTGTGTCTCCCTAGTGAAACAATATGATGAATTCTCATCTCTAAATCTCTTTAGCTGCTGGAGTTACTCTGGGCTTTAAAACAACCGCGTCCTGCTGGATGAAGCTCTGAGAACAGCAAACTCCGGTTTCCCTTGGTAGCCAGGGCTCATTCATGTCAGTGGATGTTCTGCAAACAAGCCTCATTAGACCAGAACTGTGTGCTTGTTAACAAAAAAGGATAGGAAGAAGGGACAGGGCTAGATTCCTGAACTTAAACAGCAGAGCTGGGCTGAGAGATAAACAAACTATTAAATCACGGTGCTGTGCTGTTGCCAGAATTATATATCTCTCCTTTGAAAATAGTGTCTGCAAGGAAATGACAAATAATTTTCCATATGCAGAGCTTACAGACACACCGAAGTGAGTAACTTGGAGGACGTTAGTATTTTTTGTATTCCCGTCCTTCCGGAAAGCCGTGGCCAAATCTCCACCGAGCACCACGAGAGCCTCTCACTCCTGGAAACCGTACTGACAACTCAGAGAGAATGGTCTAGTAAATGATGAGTAAAGAGCCCGAAATGATGTGTAGGATTCCAGCGGTACGTGGGCTCACGTCTGGACCGCAGCCACGTGGAGGTCGCAAAGGGAAATAAATCAGTGGCAAGTGAGCTGCGCGGGTGAATTTGGCTGTGATTTCTGCCCCGGGCTCATTGTAGTGACTCCAGGACCTAGGAGTCCATTCGTCAGCATGACGGCGGAAATGCAAAATCCAGATAGTTACAATGGAGACCATTGAAAGAAGACTCTCAGGAGAAAGTCTGCTTAGCAAAGGGAGTCATCAGCCCTTTGCAGCTGCAAATATGTTGTCCAGGGCAAGAAAACACAGGCAAAAAATAAATAAATACAACCAAATCCTGCTTTAAGGTCTCAGACCAAATGAAGTCACTTCCAGAAAAACATTATCAAGCGCTTTGCTCACATAACACGTGGGCCTGTGTGTGTGTGTGCTGCAATCACAGACTGTAGCGGACTCATCAGGAGTTGGGATAGCCCTGTGCCCTACAGGTTGGGGTGCAATGGGGTGGCAGAGGCCATGCAAGGTGGTCTTTTCAGATGTCCCCAGGCTGATCAAGGCTTGTGGTGTTCACTGCATACCCTGAGTGCAGGATCTTGCCACCTTTCCCTACCTGAAAAACCTTTCTAACATAAGCTAGGGAGTCTCCAGCTCTTGAAGGAGCCTCTATGATGCTCATTACCTGTTGGATCAACTTGATAATTTGCCATATTTTGCTCCTACTAAGCTTTCCCTCACCCCAGTCCTCCCAAATTTATTCTACTCCTCCGTCACAACTTGGCTTTCGAAGGCAATTTTTTTGTCACTTCTGCCGTCATCGCAGAGGCTGTCACCTGTGAAGCACCGCATTGGTAAGAGCTCATTCATTGGTGAAACAGTCTTCAAGGCAAGGAAAGTTTGTACCAGCATCTTGCAAAATAAGCAGTCTCTCTGTGACATGCCTGACATCTCTAAAAAGTCTGTCACACAGGACAGTTCGGGAGGTTTTGTTGTATAATTATTGCTGAACCCTAACCACAAGCCGTACTATGGGGCTTCATCCTCATTCCATGCAGTGAATCAGAGCCAGAGTTTGTACCTGTAGACCTAACTGCAAACTCATATTTTAGGGTGCTATAGAATAACCTATGATGCTGTCTTATTTTTCAATACGGCAGGAGGGCAGAGGGCTGATAGCAGCTCCAGCAGCTCCTTGGTGCCCTGGTCCGAGGGAGCCAGGCACAGCTGCCATGGCTCGCAATCAGATGTGCCGTGGGAAGGCGCTGCACCCCCTGCACTGGCCCAGGTCGGGGGAAAACAAAAAAAAATCCAGTATTGCAAGCAATATTTTACAGGAAGGAGTGACATTGGCTCAAAATTCATGATTTTTTTAATGAGAACTGTTGTAAATTTCTGCAGAGAGCGTCGACATTGAGAATCCAATTTCCCCGAGATAAACTCATTTTGGCAGGGATTTTTGTCTCTCTATTTTTAGTAGCATCAACAGTTATTATTCATATTTTTGAAAGACTCTCTCTGACCATTTTCATCCCCACTTGAGCTTCAGTTTTGCAGCTAGACTAGACTTTCCTCTTCCTACACCAAGTAAAATTCACGGGTGGGCTGAGAAAAAACGTGCAGTTTATCGAGTTATGTTTCCTTTAAGTGCTTTTTTCTAAAACTTCAGTGAACCATAAGCAGGTACCCAGCACAGAACCAAACCCTGGGGTTTGCAGAAAGGAAATGAAAGCCAGAGAGGGGACAGGAGATTATCTCAGGGGGGGTCAGTCCTACAAAAGCCTACTTTGGCTTGGCAAGGAGTACACCCTTATTAACGCTGACTGTAGTAACACCCTTCAGCTGGTTCATGCCTGCAGCAGGTGAAGTCTGCTGGACGAAGCCTTTTTGCCTTGCAAAACTTCCTCTGTTGTTGTTTTATTTCAAATCCCATTTTTAGGGAAGGATGCAAAGCCTGCCCACCGTTGCGTGCTCTCCTTTGGCATTTCTGCTTCCTTCCCATAGCTTGCCTTGGGCTCCTGCTAGATAGCAAGATGTTAAGAATCACCGTCATCAGAAAAACAGTGTGCTCTTTTATTTTATTTACACAGCTGCCATGAATTTTGTTATGCCTAAATCCTCTGTCTCTTCCTCTCTCAGTGGGTTGAAGAGAGAAGAATGGGCTTTTTAGCATTTGTGTTTACTTTTATTGCTCTTTAAAATATTTTATGGCCTTTTAACAGAGTGGCAAAATAATATTAAAATAACTTTAAAAAAAAAAGTACAGAAAATATACTAAAGCATCATAGAAATTGATTTAACAGTTCAAATACCCCTTTAAAGTGGCATCATGTCCTTGCTTTGAAGTGAAGCAATAAATTCACTTTGTAATTCTTTATGAGAGGTTTTATTGGAAATTAGAGTGCATGTCAAAATGTCAGCTTATCTCTACACAAATATTTGCCTATAACTTGGATGTAAGACAACATATTGTACATTACAATGCAATTTATATTACAGTTGCTAGCAGAGATTCAATCAAGGTCCACCCTCATGCTTAGCGCTCTATCTGTATTAAAAGTCAGGCTACTCTCAAAACAAAGCAGACAGAAGGTTTCAAATAGGAAAATGGCTTCACGTTGTACAGCAAGGCCATGGTTGCTGAGCATCCCTCTGGTACATCCAGCACTGGTGTTGCAGAGTGTGCCTTTCACAAGCGCACGCAGCAGATTATCCTAAACATAAGTTGTGATACACTGATAGTCTTATCTCAGTGGTGGCTGGAATTAAAACAATGCAGTGTACAAATGGAGGCGATTATCACAGAGAGAGCAGACAAAACAAGAGGGGTAGAGGAACAAGATGCAAGCATGGGGCTGGCACAGGAGAGACGTTCATTTTGGAGCAAGCACAATGCACAGGAAGGCAGAAGGTAGTTTATTATAGAAATAGCCACATAAGCACTTTTTTACTGCTTTTGTGCTAAGTGACATTCTGAAGAGCACTGGGAGCCAACTGCATCCTAAGGGATCAGGCCAGACAAGGGCTTCCCCAGGTACCCAGCAGCACAGCGGCATGCAGAGACTCTCACTTTTTCTCAGCGGGGACAAAGGTGACATCTCAGATAAACCCCTTAGCATGCTCAGTGCAGAATATTTTCCTTCCCATTCCCTTTGCCTTTGCAAAGCTCATTGAGAAACTGGTGAATTAAGAAGTGGGGAAAGACGATTATGCCAACATATGTTGTTTATATGACATAAATAATCACCATCAGGGTTGTCACAAAGGAGACTGCCACTGGGGAGTCACGGTAATTATGAAATGGTGATTACGGCACTTGAAGCAGTGACAGGCTCCCAGTAGCCCAGAGAGATAAATCTTTTGCTGCCTGCTTCTCCTTCAAGTTATGGCATCCTGGATTTCAGGAGCTTCCACTGTTCTCCATGATCCAACAAACATTCTTTCAGGATCTCCGGGAAATAAATAACTCTTTGAAATACGTCCTCCGTGTTGCGGCACCTGTCCCAAGGAGCGCCTGCTCATCTCTTTGGCATTGTGTAAACATGCACGGCACAATCCGGAGCTATTTTTTCTTGACTAGCAGCATAATTACTTCTTCAAAGGGCCAACTCCTCATGCCTGAGTTCATCGTGCTGTCACTGAGGAAAGTCAGATCTCTGGATGGGTGCTGGAGCCCTCCCATGGACTCTCCAGTTTCCTAGAGTTCACGGTCTCGAACAGAAGCCGTTTGGCTCTGTTGGCCACTGGACTGGAGGAGGGCATGGGTTCAGGCTGATAAATAAACCTCTGGGCAAGGTCAGGTCCTTCACAGCCACCGCACGCTCTCCTTTGAAGCCTGGTGTGTCAGCAAGCTCAGCATCGCTGGCACGGCGTGCGAGGTCGGGGTTTTTGTTGTGTTAAAGGAACGAAGCTGAGAGCATTTCTCCTGGCACTTTTTCTTGTTCATTGCTAACCTGTGATCTCAGATCCTGGCTCTCAGGACAAAACAGGATTGTGTTGAACTGGAACCCATGTGTACAGGCATGGTTTTGCTTTGAAGGTGCCTTTTCCAGTGCAGATTAGAGCCAGGCTCTCCACTGCTGTAAATCAATGGCGCTTCTACAAAGTCATGTGTTACCAGTCAAACTGTGTCTGATTTACCACCCCAGGCATCTGTCCCTCTGACCAGAATCAGAAACACTTGGAAGATGCTGGCTTTCTCCTACCATACCAGTAATATCCTGATTAAGTTATAGATTTGCTATTAAAAACCCATTGTCATGTTCAAGTTATGCAGGGGAAACACAATATCACACTACAAAGTAGCAGAAAGAGATTAAATATTAAAGCCAAATCAGTTACAGATTTATTCTATAAACTTCTCACGATTTCAATGTATTTTTCCTTTCTTTGATGAATGGATTTTCCCAAGTATGACAGATTTACTTTTTGTGGCAGGTATTTTTTCTATTGCCCTGCTTTATGCCAGTTTTCCATTAAATCCTAAGGAACAAGATGAGGTGAGAAGTTTGTTTGTAGCTGCAATTTTATTTAGGTGTGTGTAGTTCATATTTGAGAACTTTTTTTAAACAACACAAGGCCTCTGTTTCTAAAGCCTTTATATGGCTCTTTGGAAACACTGATGTTTTTAGGAAAAGGAAGAAATCTGAGGGAACTGATAGGATCTGCAAATGGCATTTAAAATATTAAATTTAGAAAAAGAGCCGGTTTTAAGCATCACCTTTGAATTGGAGATTTTCTAAAAGATAGTGGAATATTTACATGCAGTTTAAAGGGTTTTCTTGTAAAGACATGGAATATTTATGCATTACCAAGAGGAATTTCACTCAATGTACTCAGGCAGGCTTTAGGTTTCCTCAGATTTCTTCGGAGATTTCCAAACCTATAAAAGCTGTAAATATGATCAGACGTTGCTTTGTCTGAATTCTGTTAAACTGACACTTTTTTTTTCTTAAAAAAAACATGATCCTTGGTTTATTTTGCTTGACTCATATTTGATATTTGAGGAAATTAAATAAATCTTACATTTAGCCTCCCAAAATAATACGAAGTGTCCATTAACACACATTAAAATTAATGAAAGCTTGGTGTTGAACATATAAATAGTATAGCTGCCAGGCTGTTTTGTAAAACTTTAGTTGAGCTCTCCCTGCTGTAAAGTGTGCAGAGCAGATTCACAGAGATAATATTTGTTGCTCTTTGTAATTGCTCTTTTGTTGTTTCTGCTTTATGGGCTCTTTCGTTACACACTAGTACTCCATCAATATCTTACAGCTCTGCTAAGATGCTTGCAAGTTGCTCAGTGTTTCCACATTCAGCCCTATCAGGAAACAAGGGCTCCCTGTGTCTGCATCCTTGCACAACAATATCTTGGTATAATTGCACCACGTTGAGCAGGGAAACTTCCAGTGGCTGTTCCCCCCTGGCAAATGTAGGCAGCAAGTGATGATGTATTACGGAAAAAAAAAAAACAATTAATCTAACGCTTTTGAATGTACCAAACCAGGGACTTGGATCCGGTTGTTCATTATTCATCCTGCTTTCTCCTATTATTAGAGTTCCTAATTTCCTTTTCTCTAAGGTGGCAGCTCTCTTCCATTCCCACCTCCACTGATTTTTATGGGGCCAACCATAATTACATGGCACAGCACTGCGGTTCTCCAGTGGTGAGTTTATTACCTGTTGACTTATACCTTATTTTACTACCAAAATGACATCAGAATCTGGCCCTCTGCTTTCGTTTTACTCTGTTGTTTAATAAAAAGTATGGCAGTGTTGACATCAGCTTAGCATGACAATTCTCCAAAAACTGTCGTAAGGTGGCCTCACCCCGTATCACCACTTTGGCCCCAGACAAAGCCACCTTAAAGCAAGTCTGTGGTTAAACAAGTACTGCAGTCATGATGCTAAAGACCATGACTTCTCTCATGAGCCGATATACACGTCGGAGCCCCGGGAGCTGCCAGCATGGCCCAGGGTAGATTTGGTGTCCCTTTGGACTGTTCCCCCGTCCCCCAGAGAAACCTCCCATGGAGGCACTGTGCATCTATTGCTCAATACAGCAACATGGCAGGGGAGCAGAGGCCAGACTTTTGATTGAATATCTAGGTAAAAGTCTTGAAACGGATTCGTCATCCCACTAGGAAGCTGTTGAGAAGATTGAAACATTAAATGTAATCTCACATGAGGTCAGAAAATTAATCCCTGCCCCCCCTAAAAAAAATTACACCTTATAAACAAATAGACCGAGGCAGTAAGTGTGGGAGTTTTCTACAGAAAGTATCAATGGACTTCAAGCAAGCCTGTGCATCCCCTGCAAAGGTGGTGTTCATCTAAAAATGTTTTCCTTACCACCTCCCTCCCCATCCCAATTAAGCTTGGAGATTTTTTTCCATCACCCCTTACCAGAAAGCATCAAAAGCTTGTTCCAAAATCCACTGACATCATAGGGAATCTTTCCAAAGGCTAATGGACTTTGGGATCAGGCCCCCGGTTTTTATTCCAAGTGTTCACAACAGTGAGCTTAAATTGGTTTGTGCGCTTGTGTGCGCCCAAGATTTTCCAACATTATGTTCGTTTGGGACAAAATTCCCCCCATGCTGTGGACTTGAAGTGAAGCCCATTTAGATCACATCAGTCTCTTGAAAGGTGACATCAGAAGGGCCAAGCCAGCTGAGCAGAAGTGGATTTCACCTTACACTCCTACCAGCGTGGCTGAGGGGAGGGACATGCCAGGCAGCTGCCAAAGAAGAGGTGCCAGTGGCACCATGCTGAGATTACCATGGTGGTGAGGCTGCCCAGAAGACCCCGAGAAGTTTGCAATGGAGACAGTAGAGAAAGCCCATGGAAAAAAGCTCCCAGAGGGTCCTGCCCTGTGCAACAGTGTTGCCAATGTTCATGAAAGAGGTTGTGCCAGAAGGGTGGATCTGAAAAATTCTGTGCCTTCCCTTTGGTGGTATTCATCCATGCAGGATTAGACATTCATCTCTGCTCAACTGACCAAAAGGCCACAGATCCACAGCATGTGAATATGATCCTAATTAGCTCGCGTGAGGTTACACATTGATTTTCTGCACGTTGCCTTTTGGAGCTGTGGAGCAGCTTGTTTTTTGAGGGGAACATAAAAGAGAGAGGGGGTGTTAGTTACAGCCATAAATTTTACAGTTCACTGGAAACCACATTAAATGGCAACATCAGTTTATAGATCAACTCTGCAACTGCTTGGTCGTTAAAGTGGTGGTGGTAGATTATTGTGTTGTAGCCTTGTAAAATATGGGCACCGTATTTGCTTGGAGAGAATTTTAAAAGAACAATAAAAGTCTCCAGTGTCTTTGATTCCTCATTTCTCTGCTGTTCAGTAGGCAATATGATAGGATCTGTGTGTGCCTTTTGGGGTCTGTGAGTATTTTCAAGGTTTTTCTCTTATGCTCCAGAAGGCAAAGCTGATGAATCTTTCTGACTTAGGGTTATAATGACTCTGTATCACCCTTTGCCTGGCTCAGACATGCAGGACATGTCCAGACCATCCCTTAAATTGTAGTGATCTTCCAGGGGCAACAATTTCAGGGCCACAGAAGCAGTGGATCCAGCTGCACAGCCAGCCCATACATCAATGATGCCTGTGCCTGGCTGGCCCTTCTGAGAATCGTAGAATCATAGAATGTCCTGAGTTGGAAGGGACCCAGAAGGACCATCGAGTCCATCTCCTGACCCTGCACAGGACAACATCACAGTTCACACTGTGAAGCAAAGTGTCCTGTGCCTCTTCCAGCTCAGCAAGACTTGAGGACAAATTTCATGTGCAAAAATAAAACTTGGAAGTGATAAAAAATGGCATCTCTACCCAGACAGGGCCTAATCTCTGCCTGTGTTCTGAAAATGTAGACATTTATTTTGGACTATGAAGAGCTTCTTTCAAATGTTTGGCCACTGCTAGAGACGCTGAGCTCGTTGGAAAATTCCAGCCACAAGATCCTGCCTGATGACCAATAAATTTTGCATTTATATTTTCCTTCCTTATCGGAATGAGACAGCAGTTTACAGGACTGGTGTGATCTTCACAGCAGGGGCTAGGGTTAATAATCATATTTTTGTCTGCACATGGCACCAAGTCTCTTTCAGTGAAGGAGCAATTAGCACTGCCTCACCACGGGCCTGGCTGATCAGAAAGCTTTTCCTTAAAAAAGGGACATTTCGAGCTTTAAAATGCAATATTGTCAGGTGAAATTAATTAGCTTTACTGCACAGTAGACAAATGGGAATTCTCTCAGAAACATGTTTGGCGAACTGAGAAGCTAATTGTGTGAAATGAAACATTTTACAAAATGCTACTGCTACTGCTCAGCACACTTTACAGAATTTCTCTGGATGAAATCCCACTTGCTTTGCGGAGGACAACCCAGAGCTGAGATGAAGCGCATGGCTGTCATGAGCCGCTGCGGTGGGTCCAGGTGCAGATGGGAAACCAAACACAATCCCCAACTTGTTTGTTGTTGAGACAGGCTTTAAGCTGGGTGGCTGTGAGGCTTCTGGCTGTCTTTTTTCCCCCATAAAGGCCACTAAAGCCACTGGTTAAATTCCCACCACAAGAAGAACAAGTACTGGTCTGAATCAAGTCCAGTTTGGCAGTGATGGTAGTTACCACCACAAGGCTGTCAACTTTCATTTGCTGAATGAGTCAATGGGGTTGACCTTCCCACTCACTTTCTCAGGGAGAGAAAATGATCGATATTCTGGGCATGTTTTTGGCAATTTCTGCAGAACTCACATGGCCACACGTGAGAGCTCAATGCACTTTTGGCTCAAGAGCCAGAAGAGCAGCAGAGAACTTTCAAGGATGTGTGAAGGACCTCTTATACCCCTTTCCTGTGAATAGCAAGAGTTTTTCTTGTCTTGATTTCAAAAATGATATAGTTTTGTGAATGCTAAATCCACTTGACAAATAACATAAACAGAATTTGGTAAAAGTGATCGAATAGATGATGCTCCTGTCAAGTTTGTTTGGTTGCTACCTAATGGAAAGGATTGTGAAAGCTGTTAGTAACTCAGCCTCTGAGTAATAAGTCAAGCTACACAGTTACAATTGAGAGAGAGAGAGAGAGAGAGAGAAAGAAAGAAAGAAAGAAAGAGATAAAGGAAGAAAGGAAGAAAGGAAGAAGGCAGCAGGCAGGCAAGCTACTGTTTATCTAACACAAAGGGAAAGGGTGTCTCGTTGACATGGGTGTACAAACATTACATGATCTGACTACTCTGCAGTGAAGAACTAGGATGTTTTTCTGATTTTATTTTTTCATTTTAATGTGGGGGAGCTTTGCTTAGCGAAGGCGTGCATAAAGACCAAAGACCCTATCTCCCACCAGGCTGAATCTTGTTTATGGCACTTTGGCATATAGAAGCATTCTAACTCAGCCACAGATGGTCCGTGTTGATCCAAGAGCAACTGCTGGTTTCTATAAGATGTCATGGCCAGATTGTGGTCCCGGTGGACCTCATGGTGGGAGAATGAGTTCGGTATGTCATTAGTGCTTTGATATTTCATCAGGGGATCACCAGGGACCTTTTGTCAGTGGGACAAAGATGAAAGATCTGGCAGGGGTTTATCTCAGCTGGGGTAGCAGCACAGGCCAGGCGTGCTCTGCTGTCCTGAAATGAAAGTAATTCATGAACTGGCCTTTAGAGACAGCACCTCTTTGAGGACAAATGCTTAAAATTGTCCTAGTTTAATCTTGTCACTATTTGGGTGTTGTTCTGTTTATTGCCCTGTTTTTAAAAATAAAGACCTTTTGTCAGGAAAAGTTTGTAACACACCCCTAGAAAGACATCATTTTCAGTTTAAAATTTCCTATGTCCCCAGCTAAAAATGTGAATCAGAGATAAAGCCTGACACGTTCTCACCATTTGTCTCTTTGGTAAAAGGAAAAGAAGGGTCATTCAGCTCTGAGTCTGACGTACAGGATGCCACTTGAGCCGTCATACTTGATAACTTCAACTTGAACTTGTCCTATTATGTAAATGGGGCTGATTTATTGCTTTGCAATACAAACCTAGAGCTTTGTGTGATTTTCTGTGTGATAATAAGCTGCCTGCTGTAATGGCATTAAAAACATGAGTTTTTGCTTGCCAGCTGTTCATCAGCAGGGACCAAGGTGTTGAGGTCTAAAGGGCCCTCAGGGTGCGCAAAGCATGTTCTAGGCATGATATCTCTGTGACAGAGAGAATTCAGTGGGGTTTGGGAGTGATTTTCAGTAAAAGTTTTGATCCCAAATATGGAAAAAATCCTTCCAAATGCTGAAAGAAATCTGCAAAGTCAGGCATTCAATTCTATCCTACTAAAGTCATCATAAAGAATTGTTTTCTTTTTTAAACAAACAAATAATAAAATAAAAGCCAAAACCAAAACAAACCTTTGCTGAACAGTGCAATTGCTACTGAAGGCAAAGGAAGCACTGTCCAGACTTTATTTTCTTGGGATTCCTCTGACAGACTCAGCTGTAGTTAGCCTCCTTATGTATCCTTGCAGCTCACTGATGAAACGTAAGCTTGCAGCCACCTGTAACACAATCTCCTGCAATTCAGAGGGCAGAAATTACAGAAATTATCAGAAATCCCATCCTGGATCTGCATTTCAGTTGCAAGGCTGGGTCATCCATTACTAGAACAGGGTTGTTCTGACCACGGACAGGTATATATGATAAATCGCTGTGATCTTTCCCTCCACATTGTCACTGCCATAGCACAGATGAAATTACAGACCATCGTCTGGTAGAGTCTTGAATGAAGGAGAAGTTAAATTTCCTCCAAACCTTCATCCCATGTCTCATGGCATGGGAAGTGATGCCCAAGCTCTTCAGTGTTTTAGAAATACAGAGCAGCAGGATGTCAAAGGTTGAGGCTCTTTATTGATGCTGGTTCTGGGAGTGCTCTGACAATGCCTTTTGTATTAGTCAGAGAAGAAATGCATTATTCCTATGAACTGCTCCAATGTTTGTTTGTTTGTTTGCTTTTAACTTCAAATAATTTCATGTTACTGCAAAACAAAGCTCTTTCAACCTTTACTTACTAGAGATCTGCTTGGCTGGATTTCAGACACTTCAGATGACACAAGAAAATAAACAATGAGATGACTGGAAAAAGCAGAAATTAGCTCTCATTCTTGGGCTGATCCTGGTGTATAATTAACCCAGTAAAAATAACATATCCCTATGGGTTCACCAGAGTTGTGCTGCAAGTTTAAAGCCTCAGGGTCACTTTGTGTCTTATCCTACCATACAGAGACCATCCCATAACTCCATTTGCATATGATAATGAGCCACTCGCTGATTCATTATGCTTCTGAAAAAAAAAAAAATCCATTGAAATTACGAACGCCAACCAAAATTCCTGCCTCACATGAGTTGCTTGGTCATCTCACCCTCGTGAATTCTGCTACATCTGCTAAAGCTAAAAAATGCATATGTTTATAATTGTTTGTGTTTCTGAAAAGTGAAACAAGTGCCTGGATGCACCAGCTTATACACACAGATGCCTCTGGACAGCCTGACAGGCTGCACATGTACCGCTGCAGTGCCAAGAGCTTGACACTTACTTTGTGGGACCATGTTTGGTGGTTAACAGCAGACAATGTTGTCCAGCACCTCATCCTTATGCCCCAATGTTGCACATGTAGCTGAGATACTGTCAGAGGTTTACTTGGATAGCCTACCCCTTTACTTTATAGGGAAAATATGTTCTGAATTGTGTAAGGAGAAAAAAGGGAAAATAAAAGAAAAAAAATGTTCATGCTTTCCTGGCTGGATTCTATATTGTAGCTTCTTATTTTGACTCAATTTTTTCCCCATCTTTCATTTGCCCCTTTCAACCAAGAATGCATGCAGGGGTTACTTGGAATTGGTATGTCTGTCTTATATTGGAATGATTATTATTCAGAAATGTTCTGTTTATAGTAAAACTCCCTTACAATGCTTGGACTGTATAAAGACAGCTTTGAGCTGGCACAAATGAGAGTTATTCCCACTTTTAAGGGCTATTTATAGGGCCAAAGAAATACAAAGGAGGCCCATAGCACCTATGTACTTATTATTCATCCCATACATGCTTATTATATAGGTATGCATGAGATAAATAGATTTGCACAGCACAATGCTTAAGCTGTGCCAAAGAAATAAAATTCTATCCCTGGAGAGTCTAACTGTGAAGGCAAATAGGGGCTAGCAATGAAATCACAGATTACAATCACAGCTAAATGACTTCTTTGAGTAAGAAGATGAGTTGGCGTATTTTCCCTGGGAGGCTGCTTGAGATGCATGACATTATAAATAAAGAGGCACAAACCACATGCCAAGGACGCGAGCCAAAGCTGATAAAAGCCAGTGGGAGGCTTTCAGTGTCAATAGGCTTCAGAGCAGGTCTGGGATGCCGCAAGCTGTCTGAAGGTACTGCTGCAGCCTGGCATCCCAAATGTCCCCTGGACACTGTGGCAGCCTCGTCACCACAGGGCTTGGAGACTTCATGCATTGGCATCTCCTTAGCATCTCTGTGAGGAAATATTGTCATTTTTGACAAGGAGGGTGGTGAGAGCCTGGCCCAGGTTGCCAGAGAGGTGGTGGATGCCCCATCCCTGGAGACATCCCAGGCCAGGCTGGACGGGGCTCTGAGCAACCTGAGCTGGTGAAGATGTCCCTGCTCATGGCAGGGGTGGCACTGGATGAGCCGTGAAGGTCCCTTCCAACCCAAACCATTCTATGATTCTATGCTGTGTTGCCAACTGTTAGCACAGGTTTAGCTGGACAACTTCTTACAACATCTCACATGAAAAAAATAGTTGGATTAGCAGGAATTGTGGATTCCTGATTTCAGGTTGCTCTGGCCTGGGGACTCTAGACGTAACTGTTGTGTTAAAATAATCTCTGTGCAGTGTGGCCGGAAGAAAGTAATGCAGTGATTTAATGATACCCTATTTGTGTTGTAACCCTGAATTGTACAACATGAATATCTGAGGATCAGTTCTTCTCCTATGTGTAAACCACACCACACCTAGTGAAGGCAAAAATACTCTTTAGCTAGCATTCACCAGGTGGCAGTTTATTTTAACCAGTTCCAGCCTGAA
Source organism: Patagioenas fasciata (assembly GCF_037038585.1). Classification (NCBI taxonomy): domain Eukaryota; kingdom Metazoa; phylum Chordata; class Aves; order Columbiformes; family Columbidae; genus Patagioenas; species Patagioenas fasciata. The sequence continues at coordinate 20,925,380 of NC_092525.1, read as the reverse complement.
ATCCAATTGCCTCTGTCTAGTCACGTTCCAGAAAGTTGGTGAGATATTAGATAAAGAGCTCATTTCAGAGATATATTAATTTTCATTAGGGATTTTCTAATAAATACTTTCCATGAGAAAAGAACACAGGGGCTTTCTTTGTTAAAGACTGCAGCTCAAAAAGCGTCTTTACTTGTGGGAATAGGTGGCGTTCCTTTCCTTACTTAACCATGGAGGTTTCCAGCCAAGAGCAGGGACACAAAGAAAGGAGTCCACCCAAATGAACTAATGTCATGTCATTGGGAAAAAATGGAAAATGTTCTGGAAATATTCTTTTCATCTGCTCTCCAGAAGCAGTATTTTCTCACGGAGGACATTCCCACTAAGAAAGATCTCATGAACAGGTCTTCCCTTCTGCTTCCACCTTTTCGCTTTCTGCTGTGTTCCCCAGCCACCAAGGTGCAGGTCTCTCAAGTTAAAAAGATGAGTAGCAATGTATCTTCATCTTTGGGGGAAAAAAAATGTAAACAATTACAGCCATTGCAAGATTTTTCTACCTCCAGCATGTTGGAGTAAACCCACGAACCTTAAAACTATACCGACTGTTCTTTTGTCTATTTGGTGGAGCCTCTTGTACATTTATGTAATTATGGGCAGAGACTATACTCCATCCTTTTTGTGCCACATTTGCTCTTTAAATTTAAGCAACATTTTCTTCCTTTCTGCTGCTCCTCTCCAATATATTTTAGATAGATATTGTGTCCTTCTTAGATTTCATTTTGGTAGGCTTGTACCACAAGTTTTAAGTTAAATCTTGTAAGAAAGGCTGCGTACTCCCTGGTCTTCCTAGTTCCCTCTTCTCACATTTCTTCTGGCTGGGATTCTCCTTGCACAGCAATGCACATCAGGTCCCCAAAAGGCTCTTCTCAATACCTCTTGTTCTCTTGTGTCTACTCAGTCCCTTTTTCCAGGATCAGATCTGCTTTGCTCAAGATGACGCTGGTGCTATTGAGTCCTCCTGTGATTAATTAGCACAGCTGGGTCTTTCCTCTTTTGTCATTTCCCTCTGATAAATGAACTTTACCAGGCTGGCTGGCTCTGCTGTGGAAGGGTGTGCAGCACAGCTCTGATTTGGGATCAATTCTTGCCATTTTGGAGCCTCTGGGGCCCTGGCATGACCCCTTGGCTGCTCCACAGCCCAGGAAACAGGAAAATTTGGGTTCCCTCAGGACTGGTAGAAAACCAGGGGCTCACCCTGCATTTCCCCAAAGCTCCCTGAAACAGATGCGGTTCTGGAAAACAGTTGAGTCTGACATATCTCCAGTCTTAGACAAAAAGCCATTTGGTCAGAATATGATCATCCAGCTGTATTCAGGACACAGCTTGCTGATTTTATGGATACACATATATCTTTTAGGACGAGAAATCAGCGTTGTTTTTGTCTTCATGTGTAGTGTTTGACATATGATGTAAATTTACTTTTACAATGTACAGACATAAAAGCTACTGTGGCTTGGACTTAGAATTTATTGATTGTAGAAAACTGACTACCAGGTTTGTTGATTAACATTTTTCTATAGAATTGGAAAGAGAGAAGGAAAAAGGAAAGGAAGAAGGACATGAAAGGAAAGAAAAAGGAGGGGAGGGGAGGGGGGGAGAGGAGAGGAGAGGAGAGGAGAGGAGAGGAGAGGAGAGGAGAGGAGAGGAGAGGAGAGGAGAGGAGAGGAGAGGAGAGGAGAGGAGAGGAGAGGAGAGGAGAGGAGAGAGGAGAGGGAGGAGGAACATGAGGACAAATTTTACACTAAATAGAAATTATTAAGTCTTTTAAAATTACACTGCTGTAATTAAACAAATTTGGTTTAGCACAGATCTCTCTTGTAATTTTTAAAGTGTCTTCACTAACCATCTATCCATAAGCTCAGTTCAATTAATAAAATTTCTTAAATAGATTTACACATGCCCAAGTGTTGTAACAATTATAAAACAAGATTTGCTTTTTCTCTATAAGAATGCCATTAATTTTTTCTCAAGAGCCTACATTACTATGCAATGCAAATCTGAAGGCAACGAGAGAACAGCCTGATGCAGCCTGAAGCTTTTAGCCATGGACAGACAGGTCTGTGCCTCCACAAACTGCACATTTGCTTTGCTGTGTGCCCATCACTTGCGCAATTAATGGCACCCATTTTGTTCCCAGTAGAGACTGGGAGGATACAAAACCCCTCTGCTTTCTTTGTCCTTTTGTGTTGTTGATGCTTGTCTTTGGTTCAAACTTACTGATCTTCTCTAGTAAAACTTTTTAACTGTTGTTTACATGTTAGAGGAGTGTATAATGGAGAGAACCTGGCCTCTAGTTGTTATCATGGCCTGGTTCATATAAAATTTTCTAGCCTGGCTTTACAATTCAAACCATTTTCATACTGCAAACACACAAACAAGCGAGCTGCATCTATTGAGCAGGCGATGCATGCAGCTGAGTGAATGTATTTTTCTTGAAACTATCATTAAAGTGTTTTCCCATAATGTCTGGCAGGGTGTAGGTTTCTTTTAATGATTTTATTAAAAAGTGAATTAAAGGCTAAAGGTTGCTTTCCTACAGCCTTTAATTTCCTGTTCCAGCGCCAAATGCCATGCCTAGAAATTGCTGGGAGCAGAAGACAAGGGATCAGCCCCCGGCGAGGCTGTCGGAGCTTCGGCTCCACGACCGCATGCGCGTGCGAGTCTGTTCTCACAACACGATTTAACATCAGAAAACACACAATGACAGAAGCCCAGGGTTATCAATTACAGACACAAGCCTGTGGAAGTGGGAAAACGCAGTACCGACTCCAAACAAGGCCCAAGTGTTCTGTTTAATATCTGGGGTGTGATTTTTTTTTTTTCCCTGATGTCAATTTGACATCAGTGAAACTCCAGGGAGTGTAACACAGAGTGTCCTGAAGGCACATGTGCCCTTTGGCACTGCTGGACCAGTGAGTTTGCATTTTCATTGCATCTTAATGCAGCCAATACTTTATTTACGGTTTTCAGTTTGCTAAGCCAGCGCTTCAAGTGGAGGAGCTCCTGGTGGGCCAGCAGCTGTGGAGAAGCAGGGTCATTTGCAAAGAATCAAACAAACTAATGCAATAAGAATAAACAGAAGAACAGTAACAGGCCCCAGCCTCCTCCTCCCAGGGCCTAATTCCCTCTCAGTTCTTGTGAGAGAGAAAATACAACACCCCCGGCATCAATAATGGGTGTTAAACATCAGAGGTTTGGAGTCAGCTGGGACATGGTTTCTGTGATATCCCATTATTTGTAAAACCGAGCATAAATTCCCTCCCGGTGTGCGGAAGGACTCTGTGAGATGCAGCTTGCACTTTTGCAGCATTCATGGGCCTGGCCAACTATTGGCAATGAGCAATATGTCGGTAAAACTTCAGTCTTTAAAATAGTTCCATAAAACAACCATAATTTACCCCACTGCAAGAGCTATAAACTGCAATTTAATAGTGTGTTTGTAAGGGGACGGCTTTTTTAAATAAAAAATGTTGTAGTATTATTAAAGAAATGTAGTATATAAAAATATCTAATTGATGAGGAAACAGCATGATTAAGATTTTCAGATATTTAGTACGAGAAAATTATTCTGAAGAAGGGAGCTGCGTTTTTATGGTGGATTCTTGCAGTATGGGTCTCATTAAGTTTTCAGGGAATACTGTTCCAAATCTTTACCATGCTTGCAAATTATGTTACACACGTAAACTTTCAACCTGATCAAGCGATGGATTCTCAAACATAGATGACATTGCTTTGCATGGGATATGAGCATCTTTCATGTAAATGGAGTCTGTTTCTTACAGGACAAAGCATCATCCTTTTGTCTTTGGGATTTATAGGTTCAATTGCCCTAGAGTGCCTCGAAAACATGAGTTTTAAGATTCATACTTGGAGTGGCTCGAACTCTCCAAAAGCTTGGACTCAGGGCAAGTTTAGCCAGGCAAAAACATGCCATTTTTACTCCATCTTGGTTGCAGTCATCTGCTCTGACACAAAATAGGATTAAGAATCATATAACTGCTTCCAGCTAATAGATTTAGGCTGTGGTTCCAAGATTATTCATACCAGACCTGTGCACTACCAGCTCACCCAGGACTATAAATCTAATGTGGATTAAGCAGGGACACATGATTGTGTTTTGTCAAATTAGCCAAGGGACATGATATGGAATTTAGACCAGCTTTATAGTTCTGTGCTGGCTGCACCCCTGCTCTGGAAGGGCAGAATATAACTGGTACACATGATGTTAAGAAAATACTGATATGCTAAAATACTGCTGTTACAAAACTGGGGGTTTTGTCTTGTCTTTGTTTGTTTTTTGACAAATGGGAACCATTAGTTGGAGTTTGTCTATGCTCTAACAGCGTGTTGCTCATCTGGCACATGGCACTGCCGATATGGTTGCCCAAATTGTACAGTTGGGTACAAACCACAGCCTTAGTAAGAATTAGCACTTTAACTCCTGCCACGTAGCTACCCTCGGAAATCCTTTTCTAGGGCAGTAACCATTGTTTCCTTATCACGTGCTGTGGGATCGAAAGGTTTTATGCTGCCTAGTTGGATGCATATGACAGGTCTTTTCTCTTGAAAAACTGACGAATTGTAGAAGACTCCCATGCATGTTTTCTATGAAGTAGACAATGCTCAGTTTTCAGTAGTTAGTTTTAAAATCACATTTCCTCATTTATCTGGAGATATGTTAAATATGAATTCTTGAGGGGGTTGGGACTGGAAACTTACCTTGCCAAAAGAGGGCAAAAGAGCCATCACTCTTCAGTTTCTGGGTAAATCTCTGGTTGTCAAAATGGATCCTGCTGAAGAGACTGTTTTATTCTGGGGGTTGAGTACAGAAAATGGGAGATGAGAAGTAATGTGTTTTGAAGAGGAGCTGCAACCATAAATGAACGTGTTCAGTTTCTGAAGGAGGTAGCCCCACATACAAAACACCTTTGTCAAGACGAGGCTTTGCAAGAAGATGCAAAGCAGGCGAAGATCAGCTCCAAGGAAGCCACAGCAATGTACTTGAGCACCTCCATCAATCCCAAGAAATGACAATGAGCTTTTCACACCAACAGACACTCACATCCCCATGAGTCACCACTTCTGGGCTCAGGCTCTCCTTTCACCTTCATGAAAACAATTGATCCTGAGGACTTCGGAATCGTCACACATGAAACACGTCAGCAGCACTTTTTCTGAGTATTGCTTTGGGTATTTGGTCATGTTGGAAACGAGGAAAGGGTGAATTCTGGAGGGTCCTACATGCTACATGAGGCCTGCAGGTCAGGATTGACACTGGAGTGTAACTGAAGTCAAGCTTTGACCCTTAACTTAGAAATACAAAGCTAAATTTTCCCCTCATTTTCCCCCTCCCAAATCCTCCCTGGTTGCCTACATGGCTGTTCTGTATTATGATCCCTTTAAATAAGCGGCCTGTCATTAGCTTTTATCCCAGTGCTTGCTCAGCCGGACTCAAGTCTAGATCTCTTTGTTTTTAAGACTTGCATGGTGTGTAAGTGCCAGATGTTTCCCATCTCTTGGCTCTTGGTGAAATAAACACGAACTGCCATAACCTTCACCTTTCAACTCTTACACTACCTATTCCTAAAGTACAAAAAATGGATGTGTGTTTATGCAGCAAGGCTTTGAACTACCTTCCAGGTTTATGTCAAAAGTCCTATTCTCTAGGCAAAGATAACATATGAGAAGGGACTTTGGTGTTGCTGTAAAATTCACCTTCCGCACTAATGAAGCAGTAGTCTTCATGGAGGAAAGTAGTCTGGGGGGATTAGAGGCCATGTAAAACTCATCTGACTTTCAGACCGAGTCACTCAGCTCCAGATTCAGGACTCCTGGAAAGCGGAGCCGCTCCTTGGGTGACAGCCTAGTTATTTTATATAAATGTGCAGATAGTCCACGGGGATTTATCTGATGCGTCACAGCTTTCTGCACAGACTATGGAGTTTGTCCCTTTAATGTATTTCAGTTATCTTTACAGCTGTCCTCTCCCTGCCCCAGCAACAGCAAAGCTGATTTGGAGGGGTTAATAAATGTATTTTCATCATTAATAACAGCTCATCTAAATTCATCCTGAAGTTATTTTTCTTCCTCCCCTTCTTTTGCTTCTCATTTTGTAAAATCTTCCTTGAAGGCACCTGGGTGACTGGGCTTTCGGTGGGGCACAGAGGGCTTCTTCATGTTAATACTCATATATCCCAAGGAAGAACAGAGAATATTTAGCCTCAGGAGCCTGGGACCAGCTGCCTGATGACACAGGCTTAAAGCTTCCCAGGAACAGCTACCCAGGCTTAAGTGTCTCATAAGTGTAAGTCATACAGCAACTTCTCCTTTTTAACTTGATTCAGTAGCATTACGCAATTAAATTAGGAACAAATGGTGTAATTAAGATTGCAAAATCATTTCAATTAGAATTCCAAGTGAATTATGCAAATAGAATTTTAATTTGTGCTAATTCATGTCTTCCCAGAAGAATGAAGTCTTCCTTTTGGGATGGCTTTTTTTTTTGGTCATAGCCTCAGCTGAAAGGTGAATTAGAAAGAACAGAGTGAAATACTTTATCCACTATTCACTCATGCATACTGGAAAGAATGTATTTTCTCCACTGTAAAGAGACTAGTAGCTACATCTTTTCCCCACAGAAAGCTGAAAAACAGCTTCCCTACAGACCTGGGAAATTCTTGCAGAGAGTAATCACCATCAAACTTTATTTTGTGTTTTGAAATAATCAGAATACACTTGAGTTTTACTCCTCAAGCCAAACATTTGGATACAACCTATTTTAAGGAGTGCCCATTCTGCAGCATGACTGTCCATGGGGATAAGGGAGAAATTGTAGCAAACCAGACCCTGAAGTTTGGATGCCTCGAGGCACCGACGAGCCTCGAGTTCTCTACAGAGCTGTAGAGAACCTGGCCTCTTGTATGACCTCTCAGTGCGGATTTCCTTTACCAAGCTGACTCAGGATGCCATGGTCACTGAAATACAAGTTATTTCAAAGGCTGGACCAAAGTGTACATGCCATGATCTTCTATAAATTCATACTAACACAGCCCTTGGATCAGGAGCAGTTACTATTGTGTCTCAGAGAGAATAAGAAAATGGCAGACAGTGAGACTAATGGATTTGGGGGTCTTTCTATAACTTCTGCAGCATTATTAAGCTCAAATTTGTGCATACTCTAACCCCCATTGCATATGCTCAGGCCATTCATCCATTCAGGCACCTCTTGAAGATGCACTGAAGTAACTCAGAAGTTTCAGCTGCACACACCCAGGTGCCTTCATAATTTCTTAACCCTCCCTAAGTACCTGGTGCCTTTCTGTCTAAGCTCCAATCTAGCAATCTAGCAACCTATACGTAGGTTTAGGAATTTTATTTTTTCTGTAAGTTAACTTTGACCAAATGACAGCATGTTTTAGTGACATCTTAAAAATGCAAGGGGACAAAATAACACTGAATTATTTGCCTAATGCAAAACTGCTCATTGTTCAGCACTGACCTTATTAGAGGTTACTATGACATAGGAAATACATCTGTGTATATATCTCCACATATATATATTTAAGATATCTATCCAAGACTACCTGTCCAGAAGGTGATTGTTCTGATAAAAAGCACAGCAGTCACAAAATCAGATATTTTAGTGAAACCAACAGTAATTTTGGTCATGTAAAATGGTATTTAAATTCCTTCTTGGCATCTTCCTAGCATGCTGCAAGAGCAGTGTACATCAAAACATGTTCTGGGTTGGTTTTTTTTCCTGTTACCTGAAGACAGTAAATCACAGAGTTACAGATGTTACCTCAGGAATAAAGCCATCACCTTTAGCATTGGTTTCAGTAAAAACACAAACACTTCTGCAGTCAAAGGACAAAGTTTTATGGCTGTGGTCCTTTGAAAAAACTAACAAATATTTGTTTGCCATTTCTCTCTGGAGCAACTGTCCACTTGCTAATTTACACATCACCAAGAGACCACTTAACTCTTGCCTGTAGGTATTAAACCCTATCCATTACTATGTCATTGAAAATATAAACTGTCTGGAGGTTGAGAGATATTTATAAAGGAGTAAGAGCAGCTCAACCCACGGCAGGTCATGCTGAAGGAGAGCTCGGGATCCCTCAGAGCCTTACAGTTTCTGATATGACCTAATAGCAGTGTTAATGCCCTAAAGATTGTGTCTGTTGCTCTGGAGTATTCTTCTATAACCATCACTGCCCTTTGGAGAGGATGAAGCTGCCTAACCCTTGGCTTCCACATTTCTAGATATTCTTTGGCTCTTCCTTGCCCTCTGTTTCCACTGCCATGTCTAGACCAGCAGCAGTCACTCTCACTAATATTATCTGTCTTATCCAAATGCCCAAATTACCTCCTCAAGCGTTTCCAGATTTTAAGAGCGTGGATCACGTCTTCAGACTCTTCTTCCAGCTCATAACCCTCAGCCTGGGAATCAGGTGTCTAGCTCTTCCCTGGGCTTATTTATAAACATACGTACATCTTAGGGGTTTATGTGTTTGTGTTCTTTGAAAACCTCTTCTGTTTCCCTGGAGATTTGTGCTTCATCAGTTCCTGTCTGTGGGTCCCTGGATGATAATCTGACTTCTAAAAGCCTGTGAATTAGTCGGCTGTAGCTTTTTGTTTGTTTTCCTTCCTGTTTGGCTTGAAAAACCTGCTCTCTGTAACGTTTGCTATTAAAATCTTTAAGAGAAATGCTCTTGCGTAGTTTATTTTTGTTGTTCTTAATTACAGTTCTCCCTTTTTGGCCTCTTTATGTTGATTCTTTCTGCTTATCCCCAGCCGTTGCAACCAAGATTTCCCTGCAGGTTTAGCAGCTGAGTGCAATAGAGATGTAACACAGACTTTCTGCACATGAATGTGCACCCATGACCTGCCCATGGACTTGCTCTCGTTGATGTCTTAGATGGGTGGGGATGATTCTGTGGGAAGTCCATGGCTGAAAGGTCTCACTGAGCCCCTTCACATGAGGGTTACCCTGAAGCCTCCTCCAAATTTGTGAGCAACATCTCCAGTAATGCCAATGGTGATCAACACTCGGAGTGGACACCTGGCCCAGAGAATGAGTGTTTGGACACAAGCAGAGCTGGAGATAAGCCTAGTTTAATAATGTCCCATCCTGAAGAGTGTTTCTCCCAGTTCTCTCATGGACTGCTAGACTCCAGCCTCTTGCTGCAATACACTTGAAAAATGATGTTACTTACAGCTTCTCAAACTGCCTCCCATGTACTTATGAATGCATCTATACGCTCAACAGCATGCATTTTTTCCAAAGGACAAAGTCTATTTGCACAGAGGGAGGCAACTCCAAAGCACTGGAACTTTACAAGTGAACCATCTCTACCATACCGCTGCCTGACAGTATCCTGTGAGCTACAGATCCAGCTTGTCAAAAACACCAACACAAAGCTGACTGTGAAATAAAGAAATATTCATTATGTTTTGTTTTTTTTTTTTATATATATATAGCTCCCAACTACTGCAAACTGTGGAGGAACGTTGCTGCAATGCTGACCATTAAACTGTCTGCTCTTTCCTGCTTGAACAGGACCTCTCCAGGGTTTTCACTGCCTCAACCACCATGGGTCAACATCCAGGAAGGAAGATGTTTCTAAGGAAACCGTGGAGGCTTTCCACCAAGGTGGTTGCATGAAAAGCACTGAAACTGGTGAGAGTGACAAAAAGCAGTTCATTGGATAATGTAGAAAAAGGTAAAAAGTTATTGCACGCTGACTGTTTTTATAATGAGGCCATTCAGGCATAAAATCACTTTAAATAGGTAGTTTGTTTCCACATCGCAGAATTATTTTCGTCCTACTTTTTCAAGGAGGAGTTTATCTAGGCACAGTGGTGTATAAATAATAAATAGCCCTGGAGGCAAGGCATTTTTAATTTTTCCCCCTGCTTCGTATCCTGTTGCAGTTGGTCTCAGGCTGCTAAATGAATTTTGTTTTCTGAAATAATATTATTTACTTTGAGTGTAGTCCTCTGCAAGAAGCCATGAATTCTCTTTTGCAGCTGTAACGTCCCAAACCAGACAGGAGCTTTACAGTCCAGAGGTTCTATTAAATGGCTTTTCTGTGGGTTGTTGGGCAGTTTGCTGCCAGGACAGGTACAGTCCCATTAGCTCAGGGGCTTCTAAGAACTGAGTGTATGCATCCAGCGTTTGGATTGGGCACACGCTGTGGGATGCAAATGGTCCAGGAATAACCCAATGGAAACCAGAGGTGCAGGATCATCGTGAAGGTGGTGGATTAGAGAAGGAGGAGACAGCCACCGTGCTGGAGATACACCACTGTGAGACTCTCTGGACAGACACAACAGTTTCATGTCTTCTCTCTCCTGTGACACTGAGCATTTCTGAATGTATTTCTAACAGTAACCACATCCAGTATCACCACCAGCACAACCAGGAGGCTGCACCAGCTTCTTCTCTCACAGAGTCTCATCCTGCCCACTGGGAGCCTGTAAGCTCTGCCCTCATCATGAGGGTTGGAACAAGCCTGCCATCAGCACCTGCTTAGAGGAACGAATTTAGGGCCTGACCCACCAACCCAGACCTCCTGATGGATAGAGGTGGTGACGAGCAGCTCTGGAGACACCCTACAGCAGATGTTGAGCTAACAGGAGATAAGGAAGGCTGAAGAAGCTCTGTTCACCACTGCTCTCATGTAAGTTTTGTGTGGCTTTCCACAATTTGGTCACAAAAGCTCTTGGTTTGCATCTCAGTCTCTCTCATCTATGATATCTATCATTTTCTTGTGACACAAGCTTCTGTGTCGCTACCCCACACTGCGGTCACAGCATGCAGCCCTTGTCAGGTAGAGCAGACCTTGACTGAATAAATAATAAATATTTAGGAGCCTCAGGGCATGAGAAAATGGAGATTCCCTTCTCTAAATGGGTTGTAGCTTTCCCTATAGGCTTAATAGCAGAGACAGGCAGTGAGGGAGCTGCTGCTTCTCACCTCTTCCTTGGATTGCTGCTTGTGCATCATCGAGGATGAATGACAGTAGTGAAAGAGACCAAGAAGACAGAATTTTGGTATGGGAGACTCATGGTTCGGTGGGGAGATCCCAGAAGGATGAAACACATGGCAGGTAGCTCATGGAGTGGGGTAACAGGGACCTGCAGTGGGGAAGGGGTTGGATTTAATGGGCACAAGTGAAGAGCCTCCATCACGTGTGCTGAAGGGGTCCAGGGACTGCATCAGAAGTTTACACTGGGGAAAATAAATAGAAAAAGTTAAGGAAGGATCAGCCTGAAATGATCCAGACACACCATAAAGTGCCAGGTTACTGGAGGGGGAGGGAGCAAAATTCCTGCTCTCCTCAGAGCCCATGAGTGATTAGCTCTAAAAGCCATGTGCCAACGCTCCTCCACGCCTGCTGCTGCTCAAGATAAAATAACAGGTCATCTGTTGGAGCAGAGGTCCTTCCAGACTGAAGTCTAATTTCTGTGCTCCAGGGGCTTAAGTGCTGGTTCAAAGGTCACCAGGCAACACCCGTCGCTGAGCAAGGATGAAGCTCATTTTCACTAAAAACAGAGCCCGCAGAGCAGGACCCTGTGCTCCATCCATCACGTGCAGTTGGTATCTGCACAGTCTCAGGCGGAAAGGAGATGGTTGGAGATCAATAGCCAAGACAGGGGATGCCAGAGCAGATGCTGGTTGTGTCACGGACTTACCTTCACACATGCAGCCAAAGTGCTTGAAGTGCAGACCTGCAAAATAAACTTAAGCAGCTGAAGATAAGCCTGAGGGAAGCCCCTGTGGCTCCATACCCTTGCAGCAAAACTCTGTGTATCTTCATCTAGGAGCCATGTTATTGCTACAGAAACTGTGACTTCACCTGCACGGTGGATGATCTGTGGCCCAGCAAAAGATGCAGAAAGCTTGCAAGTAAGTGAAGGCCTCACCAAGCTCTTCACTCACACAAATTAAAAACAAAAAAAGGACATGAGCTGAACCTGGCGGTGAGCAGCCAGAGAGCTCGAGCAGTGTACAGGTCACACACTCCTAGCCTAGGAAACAGATTGTCTTTTTTTCTGCAGGCAGCACGGAAGAACATAGCACAAAATGCACATGTAGTAAAATGAGAACCCCTTTATCAGCCAAATAAAGCAATAGGGAGAACCTCTCATAAATTCAACATAATGCTTGTATTGGAGGGCCATTAAATAAAATGGCACTAGAAGCTTTGGAAAAATAAGCCAAGTAGGATGCTTAGGAAGCTAGATACTAGTCCACATTTCACCTGGGCAACGAATTTCCACCCTATCCTCTTCACTTATACACAAGTCCTTGTGTTTCCTCTAACAAATCACTTATTTGCAGCCCTTAGAAAAACCACTACCCTTCCCCAGAAAGAAACAACCCACAAAACTCAAGCACGGACTACAACAAAACCTTAACACAAAAACTCCCGGGGGCTTGTTGAAGTGCCCTGCAAAGCATTCAGGGTTTTTTAATGTTTGCTCGTTATAAGCAGGAGCAGCTTTTTTCCATTACAAAGTGATCTATTTCACAGCTTTCAGCCAAAAGTGTCAGGCAATCAAGCAGCAGTTTTGCCTTAACAATTGCTAATATATTTCAGCACCTAATGAATCTATGCAAAAAAAGGCAGGTAAAGGATAGAAATTGCCCACAGTTAACTCCTGCCCTCCCCTTGCAAGGATTTTTATCCCCTGTCTCCCAGTCTTATGTTTTTACTGAGTGGCAATTAATTAAAAAGATCAAGATAGGAGAAAGATGGAAACCTTATTACTGGTGTTATATTTCCATACTAGTTTTGCCCAGGGAAAAAGTTTCCCAGGAGATTAGCTAATAGTTAAGCTATTAAAGGCTTCTAAACTGGAAAGGTTATTTGCAAGGTCAGACAACTTTACTAAGCTGGTAGTTTCAAAATTATCCTGGGTTCCTTTACTAATTCATCGATCAAAATGGCACGTTTTAAATTATAGATGAAAATAGAACAGATTTAACTTCCCGTCATGTAAACCCTGCATGAAAACTACACATTACAAGTCTCTAACCATAGTAATTTTTAAGTGAGAATGAAACATTTGTTCTTATTATGACGTGCTGATTTACTACAAATTCACAAAGAGCTGAACCACCCTTCACATTGAAAACATGCGATCTAACCAGCTTCTCCCAGGTGTTTTGGGCAGTTAATGCAACATTATTCCCCCACTAGCAGTAGTTATCTTTCCGATTCCCAGTTAAAGGTAGGGATGCACTTCCCTAAGATGGGAAGCAAATAAACAGGATCGAGAGATATAAAGGAGGGCTCTTATAATGGATTCACTAACTTAACCCAAAAGGTTTTTATGAGAATTCAAGAGATCTGCAGGGGACAGCTGAGCTACTGTGACTTCAGGGTCACTAAATCCCACCTGGACTCAAGGCAGGTCACCTGTGTGCCATGTGTGAGAGCTGTGCCCATCGGTGTCCCAGGAGAGATGCTCTGGACCAGTGATTGTGGCCAAGGCTCTGTTGTTCGCCTTCTGCTTCAGCTTTTGAAGTCCTCCATCTACATCAGTGTCTAGATCGCCCAGGTCTGATGCCACCCACTAGGGATGGTGTATGGGGTTTCCAGGCTGGCTCTGTCACTCAGCTGTTGATCAGCTTTGCAACTGTTAATACCAGGACTTCCATTTGGAGATAACTCCAGCTTGGACATTGCAGAAGTTGCATTTGAAAGATCTTGCTTTGGAGAGGTGAGCACTTCTTACATTTGAAGTCAGGTGCAGAGATGAACATTTGCTGCTTTTCACAGGAAAAATGTGGCGTACAGAATCAGGAGGGGTTAAATGACCCTGCAAAACGTTAGTAGGCAGACAGGTCCAAACAGGAGTGGATCACACAGTAGAAAAACCGTGATGTGTTTGAGGTGAGGCCGTAAACAATCAGTTTTCTTTACAGCTGAGGTTGTCACTGGGGTTTCAGCTCAACAGGAACCAGAGTCTTCATGAGCAGGGCAGAGCTGCCGAGCCTGGTGCTGCTGCTTCAAGTTGTCATCTACTCGGCCTGCTGCCCCAGCTCCCTGCGCCGCGCAGGTTCTCCCACATCTCTGAAGCATGGCAGATGCACACAACATATTTCTTTGCTGATGACAGGCTGGTCTAGGAATGGCTTCAGCAATACAGTCCATGACACTGTGATAGCAGCTCCAGGGCTTCTGGCAGAGGTGTGCAGAGAAGCATGTGCTCAACCTGCTCCAGAAAGCAGGTCCCTCTCTAAGCAGTATCTAAATCGACACCAAAAAATGGGTCATTATTTTGGGAAAAAAAAAAAAAGAAAAAAAGACCATCAAAATCAGTCCTATAGCAGATAAGCAGATGTCCCCCCAGCTTAAGCAAAACAATTTCCAGCCTCGTAGGGAACACTTGGGAGGCCCAGACTGGCAGACCTTGAGGGTTTTGCATCCTGTGCACAACACTTGGAGCTCGCAAGAGCCATGTCACCCCCGGAGCCGTGCCCTCACGGCCGGTTACACACTGTCAGAACTACGCGGTGCCTTTTCATCGCCAGCTGCCTTAAATTGTCCGGTTTTGTGGGCAGCGATGGCAGCATTGCTTTGCTTTCCATCTGGCCCCTCTGTATCCTCCAGCAAAGGAGTCAGCACTTGTGGCTACAGCTGCAGCAAACTCCATATGCTGAAGCTTGGATCATTTTCTTTCCCAGCTGAGGCACCTGGATCTGTGGCTTGTTCAGCTAATAGCCTTGTTGGCAGGGCTGCAAGCAGCTCTATAGCTAAATAATCATGGGGAGGCTTGGGGAGGAGCTCACCTGTCCTACAGGTCACTTTTCACTCTTTCTCTTCAAAGGAGGTGACCCATTGACATAAAATTCATAGACATACAGTGAAAAATGCTACTGGATAATAACAACCTCCTTTCAAAGTCTCCGCTATCCTATCTCCTGCTACCTCAAGAATTGCTTCTGTCAAGATAAAGTGTTTATAAGTTTTTTCCATCGTGAATCAGTTGCAAAATATTCAGGCAGCAGGACATATGGAAATCATATGAGGTTTTACTGCATTACACTTGAAAGTGATCTCTTTAAGAACGCAGGGGCTCAGAACTCGCAGGACACTGCTTAATGCCTGACTGCTGGGGCATCACCCAGAGGTGATGCATGCGAGGAAGGGAATCCAAAAGTCCTCAGTCTTTCATCTTTGGGGGATCACTAAGTTATCTTGGTTAAAAGTGTAGTTGATGCTGGTCAACAATCCCCCACTGAGCTTTTTCCCAGGGGGAAAATGAGGTTTGGGTATGTGAACACCATCTGTGTTCTCAAAACTTTTTTTTTTAGTTCTGTTGGAAACTGAAACCCCCACTGGTGAACGGCCTGGTCCTCTGGATCCAACACCTGACAACAGGATTTGTAATGCTGATGAGCACAGCCTCACCCATCGTGGTGATGTCTCCTGAGCTGCTGCCTCCCTGCTGCTGCAGAGCTGAAAATGAGACACAGATGATACATGAATAGGAGATTTCAGGAATAGGACTTTCTGACCACGGCTGTTCCCACCCCTCATTTCTTACCTGGCACATCCCTGACTGCACAAATTACTCCTTATCTAGCTCCATCCATGCCTACTGCTGCTGGACTCCCTTTTTCCTAGATGAACTCCACCTTTAGCATCCTTGTGCTTTTTATATAGGATAACAGACCATAATCTCTGTATTACGATCAGCTGTGGCACCTGCCTATGGCTCTGATCACGGGTTGTACTGTAACTCTGAAGCAGCGTACAAAAAGGCATTACACAAGGCTAGCTCATGCTTGCTACTTTAATTTTACCTTTGTTGTTCTCATGGTGAGCAAACCCTCACAGAATCCAAGGGGTGAGAAAAGGCATAAACCAAGCTGAGTGAAAAGCAGCCCAAATCTATGTGGGCAGAAAAGTAACATGCTTTGCAGAAGACCTTACAGAGGGTGGAAGAAAGAAAGAAGAGCAAGAAGGAAAGACAGACATCTGCCATGCAGCTCCAGCACTTGTAACAGAAACTATGTGTTTGTTCAGACCAGAGCACACCCGGGTTTACCCAGGCAATTCTGCTGTCACATGTCGCACACCAGACAAAACCATACATCAAAGTTATCGAGCGCTTGCTAGGCAGCCAGCATTGGCATTTATCATGCAATGTTACATATACGCTGTTCCCCCATGGAATGCAGTTTTGTTACACTGGAACACAGCAGCAGCCACCTCCAAACATGCTGAACGATGAAGCATTTTTGTGCTGAGGGCAAACATCAATTAGCTATTACTGTGTGACCATCGGGCTCGCTTTGTTATTTAAGTCACTCCTCTGAACCCGCATCAATGAAACTGCCCTCACTTGCAATCTCTATGGTTGGTAAATTGTTTATATTGGCACCTTTCTTAACTTCATCTCTCAGATTTACTGGCTCAGCCTCTGGAACAAGAAATGGCCAAGAAGACCATATTCTAGTGGAACATCATGAAGGCTGCAAACTGCAAGCTTTCTTTAAGGGACAGCATGTGGGTTATTATTAAACCAGAAAACATATGTGAATAATTGAGGAAAGGGATCCAGCATTTAGCTCAGAAAATGTGAAGTCAGCTTGCTGAGAATAACATATCTCTGCATTTTGACCTGTTGCTGACAACAAATATATTTCACTATTACCTGGATAGCAATGACTGGGGGGTTTTCCTCCTCTAAATGAAAGCCAGTTGAGATAAGCTGGCAAGAGACAAATGATGCTCATTCTACCCCTGCTTTTACTTAATGGCTGATATCAAGAATCCTCGGCATTCATTGGTGACATTACTATTAAAAACATATTTCTTATCTGGCTCTTTTATTCCTACAAATCGAGCATGGAAATCCATCTGTGCTGATGGAGCAGTGAGCACGCAGCTGTGGGAAGGAGAAGAGCTGGACTGGGGCTGGAGGCCAGCGAACTGTGCACCTGCCTGGGCCAAGCTCACTGGGCATCGCCTACACACAGGGAACCGCAAAACCCTGATCCTCGAGGAGCCAAAACACACTGAAGTCAATAGAGAGAATGCAAAACACAAAGGGGGTGTGTGAGACCTCACTGCAGCCACCCAGCCCAGTGCTGGTGCCTATGGGGAGGACTGGGACACCAGTACCTGTGTGCAATGCTTCATCTGGCAGTGCAAGCTGGAGGGACAATGCAGGGGTGCTTGAACAGGAGCAGAGCAGGCTGATCCACCATGCTGTGCACTCCACTCCTGGCAGAAGTCCATCCTATTAATTCAACTTATATTAATATATCAATATGTGGATGCAATAAATTGCCAAGTGCAAAATATTCCCTGGCAAGTGATGTATGTGTATGTGTGTGTGTGTGCTTCTGAGCAGCACTTCGTGAGTGCGTAGTACCTGATACACAAACAACATCCTACCCAGATCAGGTCTCTAGGATTAAAAATATATGATGAATTAAAATTTCATACAAAATTCTGGCTTTGGTCACTATTGGAAAACATTACTTTCCCCTTTCCCCCCTTTATGCCCAGAAAGTATTTTAATGGAGCAGATAAGTAAATGTTTCACAGTCTTTTCCACTATGGAAGATGATTTTTAACCACAAGTGTTGCTGAGAAGAAATGAAATTGTCTTACCCGATTGCTTTAAGGTACTAAAGAAAATACTGTAATGGTTAATAATGCCATACAGGTAACGTGGGACAACACAGTGAATCAGATGAAATTTAATGGCAAGTGAAAATATCACCTTTATTTACATGAACCAAAAATGAGTTCGAGGTAATGTTTTACTTCCAGTTTATCTGAATTTCTCTGTTTCTTTTATTATCTGTCCTTGGGGCATGAACAAAGCTTTACCTGAATATCTGGAGTCAGCAAAGACAGACATAACTTCAGGTGTCTTAAGATCTACAGATGAGCTACTTCAGAGTGTCAGCAGCGTGCACAGACACGATCAGGTAACTGCCGGAGGATGAGGGTATCTGATGACCAGTTCTAATACTGACAGGAAAAAAAATCTTTCCTTATAAAGACACCACCTAAGGACCAAGTGGAAAAAGACAGAAAGCTGGAAGGAGAAGAAAAGTGCTGGGTGCTTTCATATTTCAGATATGACTGCATCTTGCTCATTCTCTCTTTGCAAAGTTCTCAGGTAGGAACATATGAGGCTGTTTGGCCACAGGAGGAGACACCATGTATGGGAAGAGGAATCACATCGCTCCTTCTACAGGGTGGCCAAAACCCACTGAGGTCTCCTAGGGAGGTACTGGGCTGCATTCCTCATTCTTGAATTTAAATGTAAAAGGCAAACCTTGAGGTCTCAGGAGCTGACTTAAATTTGAGAAAGAACTTCTTCTCAGTGAGGGTAACAGACACTGGAACAGGCTGCCCAGGGAGGTTGTGGAGTCTCCTTCCCTGGAGACATTCAAAGCCCGCCTGGACACATTCCTGTGCGACCTCGCCTAGGCGTTCCTGCTCCAGCAGGGGGATTGGACTGGATGATCTTTTGAGGTCCCTTCCAATCCCAAACATACTGTGATACTGTGATACTGTGACTTATGGGTGTCTCTGGGTGTGCAAGAGCCACATTCACTGAAGGGATTTCCAAAGCAAACCCAGAGATATTCCAGCCCATGCCCTGCAAGCAGCCCAGATTAGCAGGGAATAATGGAATAATGTCCCTTTCTCTCCCCTTGCAGGACTCCCTCAGAAATAATGTCATACGGTATCAAAACAACAATCCTCTATCACCCCATTTTGCTTTCAGCTCTACAAGGACAACACGGGCTGAATTGATCATGCAAGATTGATGAGGCCACCAGGTGAAGTTTAGGTGAAAATCGCTTCCAGATTTAACACCAGCTTTGCCTTCATACTCCAACTGAAAGCAGAACTTTTCTGCATGAGCATAAGTAACTCGGGGTGAGTTACTTTGGAGCCAGTCTCTTCATGCAGTTTTTGTTTGTGATTTTTCCATTGTGTCTGAGCACAGTATTTAGTGTCAAAGTGAATCCGAGACTGATCATTTTTATGATTTTTTTACTGAGAAAAGACATTAAGCTACTTACTTTGGCTGCACTTCCTACCCTGCAGAAATTATTTATCCAAGCACAGCAGCAAAGTGGGTCAGAGGAGGAATAAAAAAAGAAACTACCCACAGAAATCTTGAATCCCTTGCAAAAGTTGGATTAAGACTCAAGACACTGGGCAAAAATCACTTACCACATTCTCCATTTCAAAGGAAAGGTATCAGCTCTGACCGCGTGAAAAGGCTGCAAAGTTTGAGCTGCAAAGTCCCTCTCCCATGGTTTGTAAAGCCAGCAGAGAGAAAGATTCACCTCTCAAAGCTGCTCTGCCTTTACCTCAAAGGCATGTAAATCCCAAAGAGCCTTGACTACATGAAAATAAAGTGGAGAAAGCGCTTGGGAAAATGCTGGTAAGCACCAGCGCCCACGGCAGTGATGGGAGGAGGGGAAAAAAGCTTTTTTTCCTGCAATTTCTACCACAAACTGCTCTTTTGAGGTTTAGTAGGAGAGTCATATCTTTTCCCAGCTCCCTGAAGTGAGGGAAGCTTTGCTGAGCCCCAGGAATGAACTGGGACATGCAGAGATAGCACCGTAACTGCAGGTCCCACACGAGAAAAACGAAGAGCTCAAGTTGCAAAAAAACAAAAAAGAACAGAGTGATCTAGGAGTGAAACATGAGAGAAGTATGAAGTCTGCCCTGACAGCTCCCTGTAACTTAACCATCAAGGCTGCAGCAAAACCTTGGACTAACTTCTTGCTACAGGAAAAGTCACTTTGGTGCAGCTGGGAGGACTGGAAAACACATACAATTATATTTGCAGAGTAACCAGAGAAAGAAGAGACCTCGCCATTTGTGAAACAATCTGTGCGGATACAGGGGGAGGCACAAGCAATGATGGTAGCTCAGCTAATCAAGCAGGATCTGACATTAATAAACCAGCAGTGGAGGAAAGGAGATAAACCCTGGCATGGCTGTTGGCAGAAGGGTCTTTCTTGCTTCACCGACAGGAATCCAGTCAAAACCTAAAATATTTCTCCTTACATTAGCCAATTAAAACCCCAATCTTAATTCTGATGAACTTCAGGTGGTGCTGTAATCTGTTATTCACTTGTGCTTCCCAGCACTGATGAGTGATCCTCCAGGACCACAAGCAAGCAGTAAGGTATTTCCACCTCCAGTGCAAGCAAAGAAAGCAATATTATCCCGGGGTACCCGTGGATCAAGAAGATGAGACTAGTGGTATTTTCAGAGTGACTCCAAGCTGAACAAGGTCTGATCTCACTGAGGTTAATTCCCAGTATCTGTAGGAGCATCATGACTGGGGGTAGTCCCAGTCAGGGCAGAGATGGTGGCTGTGCAGCGTTACGACAGCAAAGTGGGTGACTTCTGGGGTAAGATGATTGGTATTTGCACAATGAAACTCCAGAATTGCTCCAGATTCCTCTGATTGAGGCCAGATTCATTCATTTCTGTGTAAGTCAGCTGTTAGGTTGCTTCTTTTCCTTAGGTCTTTCCATGACTACTTAACAAAGCCCTCCTACTAACTCCCCACTTGAAAAGTAGGAATTCAGACAACTTTGAAGAGCCTTTGGGGAAAAAGAAGATAGCTGGGCGAATCTGGTGTCTCCTCTGATCATACACCATAGACATGCTGTTGGTTTCCATGAAGTGATTAGAACCAGAGGTGAGACCTGTGAGCAAACTGGAAAATGTCGTTCAGCTCATCCCACGTGATCTTTCCTCACCAAAATGTTAGGAAACCAAGCTGTGCGGTATGGAGCAGCTTCATATTGCTTGCAGATGTCAGGATGAAGAAGTTCATTTCCGTCTGTGAAGGAAAGGTCACCGAGGAGCACAGCTCATGGCAGCCTCCACCGGCACATATGTACCCACCAAGCAGGACAACAGGCTGCTCTCAGGGACATTTGCCATGCAGAAAGAACATTTTGCAACTCTGACGTGCATTAGGGTGAGGTTAGCTGTAAGTGCGTACTCAACCTCAGACACCCGCTGCCTTCCAAAACCTTTTTTTCAAGTTTTTTCCCCCCTGATATTTTCAAAGAGCAAGCTCCTTAAGGTGGGTGATTTCCAAAGAGGACAATTGTGCAAACAAGTTGTGGTGGATGGTTAGAGTGGGAAAATGCACAGCTGGAGGAAGAATGGGGCTGTAAATATATTGCAAAATATTACAGTGTTTGGACTGTTTGTAGCATAGCCTGAGTCAGCAGTCCGTGTTTTCTCCCAGGCAAGAACAGATATTTCATGCAAACTTTGCCATCCTGTTCTTGTTTCCTGTGTATAAGAAATGACCTGAAGGCAGAAAAGTAGACAATGCATAAAATTGTGATGCATGAAGGGTACAAATAAGCCAGGAGCATTTTAAAATGAAGCTTTTCAGCATCTGAATTATTTAGCAGAAGAGTTGGAGGAAAGGAGGGGGTTACTGGTTGACTGTGGAAAAAGGCGACTGTGGTGTGGGAACCAACAAAGAAATGCAGTTGTCACTTAAACACAGCGAGGAAGAGGAAGGCAGAGACTTTCTGCTCGAAGTGTGTTGGTGTGCACTGCTCTGGAGAAGGGTGAATAGCTGGTAAAAGGCCCAAAGGGCAAGTGGCTGTTTCTGTGCCCGATTAAGGCAAAAAAGGTCCCATCACTGGCAGCCCATGTGGGCAGCTCTTCCAGCTGCACTTGCAGTGCTTCCCTGCCCTGTCCATAGGGCTGGACCGGGCATCCCCCATATAAGGGCTTATGAATTTGCTCCTGGAGTCTGCCCTAAAGACACGATTCTAAGAGTTCTGAAGACTGCAGAGTACTGGTGTCTCTGCTATCAGCAAAACAGTATATCCACCTTCTTGATGTGGCTGCCACCTGTCAAAACTACTATTTCTCATATTGATCTTTTTACCCCTTCTCCTTCCATTGCAAGCATGAATCCTTTAAAAATCCAGCACTTTCAACCAAATATGAATTCTACTTTTTTTGTAAACAAAACCACTTCAAGAAATCTGTATGCAAGTACAACACTGAATTAATATCCTTTGCTAGAAGTTCCTCTCTGAAAATCAGTTCAGCTTTCTGGGGTCTGACTGTTCACATGGGGTAATGCACATCCTGAATCCCAGCCAGTCAAAGCTCAGCACCTCTGAAAAGTCAACCTTGGCTCCTCTGGGAACCAGAAGCTGAACAGGCCACATGAGAGCTACCAGAGTCCTCCTCTGGAGGAGATGCAGAGCTGGTATCTGGCTCACACATGGCTGGGACCATCCTGGCGGAGGTTTTGCAAACAGGGTCTGGAGCCGCCCTCTTCTGTAGGCTCAACTTCTCCCCAGCAGTGACTTCCTCAGTACTTTCCCCTTCCTGGTGTATGAGCCTCTTTTGAGACTGCCATAGTCTCATCTTCAGATGAATTGCTGCGTGCCCAGAGTTTGTCACTGCTTTGGGATCACCAGCAGAAAAATACCTCAAAGCATTCATCATCATTATCATAATTATTACTGTGATTGCTGTTCAGTCCCAGGAAAGCAACAGAAGCTTCTCAAGCAGCAAACCCTGATAAACCATCAGCAATTTTTTTTTTCTAAATAAATTATTTCCAACAAGAATAGCACACACATCTTACTCCTTTGGCCAGTGGGGTCTTGGAGCCCCATGTCTATGTGTAAACTGCACGTTCATATGAGTACCAGCTCCGTGCTCTAAATAAACCGAGTGAAAACAGCAAAAAGTAACTGGGAAATGGATGTCAGCAGTGCTTCTAATCATCACGGCCCTCCTTTGACACATGTTTCTAATTGCTTTAAAAAAAAAAAAAAAAAAAGGAGGAAAGAAAATAAATAAAACCAGTTATGAATAATCTAATAAGCTTACCAACCACCTGTGAAACGTGGTTTCCCAGCTGCAGAAAATCAAATACAAGAATAGAAAACACAGCGTTCTCCGAGGCAACACACATTCACATTAGACGCACGTCATTCCAAGGCCATAGAAGAAAAATGCATTAATGCCATTTTTGGCTCACTGTCTACATGCCACTCTCTAAAAGTATCTTGGAGGAGTTTTTGTTTGAGGAACACAGAGAATCTGCTTTGAAGTCAAAAGGTAGAGGGGGAAGATGGAAGAGGGAAACTGCTCCTTGGCATAATTTCAAATGAAAAAACCAACATCATCAACAAAATCCCACATATCATTAATTTCAGGGATTGCAGTCCAGCAGGCAGGATTACAGAGGAATAATTAAGCATGTTTCCCTGATACAAGGGTATTCAGGACTAAGTGTTCAAGCAAAGTTAGTTATAATGCAGAACTGCATAGGCAAGGTGTTATTCAAGAAGTAATCTGCTTTCCTTGTACAAAGAAGGTTATGTTTGGTGCGTTTTGGAGCCACACAGCAAATGTCCTCATGAAGCTGTTTTTCATGGGAAAAAGCTGTTTCACAGAGGGAAAAAGGTAACATCCTGACATGGAGAGGAAAAAAAACTGAACTGCATTTTCAAGGCTGTTTTGACGTATTTTTCTTCTACACAGAACCAGACTTCAAATACAACTTCTTAAGCACGACAGCTAAATGACCCACCCAGAGAACTCTTTTTCCACAAACAATATAGTGTCAAGAGAAGGAGCCTGAGAGGAAAAGCAAACAGTCCTTAAAGAAACTGCTTTATTTGGATAGTTCTAAACCACTGGCATCAGGGGTAGATTTTAAGTCGGTGGGCGTGAGGAGAGGAAAGCTCATGGTTTTGATTTGAAGTAGCCACATCAAAACCTGTTTCAGAGAAAGGAATGGCAGTATTTTGAAAAATACATCCTACTTAAGAGGATGTTAGGGAAAACAATCCCATGGCCTGTTGAATGATAAAAGCCAACACATTGCCTGAGGAGAAAAAAAAAGTCTGTAAAAGAGGTTCTTGGGTAAATGCAAGGTATATCTTCCTTGGTCACAGCAATACCTTTAGGTGAAGGAAATTGCCATGCAGATGGCTGTTCCCAGGTCCAAAGGACCTTTTCTTATTTCTTGTGAACCACTTTTCACATTTCAACAAGAAAAGCAAAGCAAAACATCAGGCAGTTGTGCGCTGCCAGAGGTTTCTGGGCAGGCAGGGGAGGAGAACGGAGAGTAACAGAAGATGGGTGATGTCCCCACCAAAGTCCAAGCAAGGGGTCAGTGGCCAAGGTGTGGCTAGAGCAGCAAACGACCTACGTGCCAGTCCCTTCTCTGATGGGCCATGAAGTTTCTGGCAGCTGGAGATCAGCAGTGCACTTCCATTAAGGTTTCCAAGGTCTGGAAATGTGTTTTTATTCCGGTGTGGAACAAGAACCAAACTTTTCAAATGTTTCCCCAAAAT
The DNA here is from genome assembly GCF_037038585.1 of Patagioenas fasciata. Lineage (NCBI taxonomy): Eukaryota > Metazoa > Chordata > Aves > Columbiformes > Columbidae > Patagioenas > Patagioenas fasciata. Next base: position 20,900,965 of record NC_092525.1, on the reverse strand, counting down.
TGATTTGTTTTTTCTCTAGTTGTTGCTATTGAAACATCTGCTTTCAGATTTAGAAGATCAAGGTTCTCGTTTAGAACCTTCTCTGCTTATAAATTGACCCCAGATACTCTGAAAACTTTCCCATGGAAATGTTATTACTGGGGCTATTTCAGTGCAAGACATTTTGGTTTGGATGAAGCAGCGTTTTCCAGCAACGACAACAAATCTCATTAAAATGTTTGAGTGGCTCCAGTCCCCAAAAGCACCAAGTGGGTTTTTGAGCATCTTTGGATCCTGCAGCATAAACCATGGGATAACAAAGTAACATTATTGTCACCCATCAGATAGGCAATAATACGGTATTCACTTTGCATATCTCTAATGGTCCTACATCAATGGAGCTTTGTTTGCAACAATTCTCTGACAAAAATGGGAAAAGGAAAATACCATGAAATACCTCCGGACTCTCAATGCCATTCAGCAAGGATGCATTTTGGTCATTAATCACCCACATTTAGGCAGGCAGCTAGAAAAGCCCAGCTGTTCCAGGCCACAATGCTTTCCTTTATTACATTAATGTCTCTCTACTAACAAGACAACTTCAATACATGATCTCCGAGAAGGGCCATAATGCCTTATTCCCAACATGGTCATTGTGCCATTGGTTTAGATTGAAAAGTTGACCGACTTAATGCCTTTAAAAAATCCCAGTTCAGCCTAATTATCTTCTGAAGAGTTCTGCACAGGCCATATCTGATTTCAAACCAGCGTGTTTACCCAGCAGCTCCCCTGACAGCCTGGGGTCTCTGGGGAGTGTGAAACCGAGCTCTTGTTTTCCCCTAAAAAAACATCACAGAAAGCACATGCTGGGATCAGCCATAGATACCCCCACTCCAGATATTCTGTTTTGGGATGATGGGGTTGGGGATAGAACAAGCTCAGAGCTTCAAACAAGTGGGTGCTGTGTGATGCGTTTAACCTGTGCCTGCTGCTGAGTCCTACTAAAGCACCGACCGAACAACATTTTATTCCTTCTCCTTCCAGTAACGTGTAGACCTGCTGCATTTTCTCTGCTCCTCTCTAATTCAGGTTCTTTTTTTCCCATGAATCAGACATCCTACTACTGGCCTTATATTTTTTTTCCTGATAACTCACACCCACTTCTGCAGCAATGTGTTCCTTTCTGCTTCCCACCGCTTGCCCTCCTACTCGCCGGTGTCCAGCCGCACCTGTATCTCCCAAATCTGTGCTTTCCCAGGGGATTCGGTGCCTGGAGGGGACTGGGCACTGCCGAGCACTTCCAGGGAAAGCTCAACACATATTTTGCTGGGTCTGGTCCATGAGCATCCTCCCGCATCCTCACCTTGGGGCCAGGGCTGCACGTCTGGAGCTGCTGGCGGCCGCCCCCTCTTTTGGCAGCATCTCTCCCCATCGATGCCTTCCAGGGACTAAATCCGCTGCTGTTCAAACCCACAGCTTTGGAGTGGGTTTAAAATTTCCCAGAGCACATTCCTACGGCCTCTATTTTCCAAACTCCCAGGAATTTGCCACACAAACAAGTTCCTTCCCTTTATTTGTTTCTTCCAAGTAAAGAGATGAGGGGTTGTTTGCTACCTGTCATACCTTGGTTTAAGCCATTTTAGAACAAAGTGAGAAAAGTAAAAAAAAAAGAAAAAAGGAGACTTGCAGTGGATTAAGACTGCTGATTGTAGTAACAAGAGGAGGTATTTTAATGACAGGTTTAAGACTTGCTAAGTAACTGCCGTGAGGATTATGGATACATTTTGTAACAGGGTAAGATTAACAGATAATCCTTAAAAAAAAAAAAAAAAAAAAAAAAAAAGCAAGTGGCTTTTTAAAAGAAAAAATAAACCACAAAACCACCAAAATTCCACATAAAATTTTCCCTAGAAATGTTGACATCATCAAATATTTTCAGGTCAGTGTCCTCGGCAGAATTAAACCGATATGTCTTAATGTGAGTGGAACAGTGTTAATTCATGCCTCATTTAATCTGGGCACTTTTAAAATGAACTGACAGCTTCTTGCCAAGGAGCAGCCTGGCATCCTCAGCTGCAGGAAGCGCAGTCCACAAGGAGCAAGAGCCTTTCTTAGAAAATGAGCTCTTACTCCTGAACAATGCCATTATTGATACCTAAATGTCATATGGAAATTTCGAGGACACTTGAGGCCTTTCTCTTTCCTGACTCCTGGAGACTTGATCTTAACCCTCACCAAACTGAATCTCTGACCAGCCATTAGCTTTTGGATTTGACCCTTTCATTCTGCATTCATCACGAGTAAGACAGAAAAGGCTGTATTTTCATTCACTATCAGCAGCAAGAATGTATTGGCTGTAACACCTTCTTGGCTGTACACGTGTGGTTTAATATCCCCAAGATCCAAGTCCGCTGACGATGACTGAGTTTCTGAGAGGGTTCTGGGGCTCTGCAAAACCAGCTGAAGATTCGGAAGCTTGTGCCTGGTGAGGGCCGTGGCCGCTGTGACATCTGCCAGCTGTAACACAATCCCAGCATTGATGGGAAGGACCATGTCTATTCTCTGACCAGCAGGATTTGGGACTGATTTCCTCACTGTCTTTTTAAAATGCCACTTATTCCAGTACGAAGAAGAGTATAAATTTAGAAACTAGTTTGAAGTGTTTTCAGGAGATGTTATATGCTCTTTCAGTTAACTCGAAGTTGAGCTTCACCAAGTCTCTTTTCCAGATGCAAAATTAGGGAGCCGCTGGATGTAGCACAACTTGGAGTCCATAGTGGCAGTCTCTGGTCTAAAGCATTTCTGAGCTATGGCTTTACAAATAACACAGTCTTTTTTCCAAGAGGGAAGTACTGAAATTACCATGCCTTGTAAGGTGCCCATGAATGACACATCTCAGTAGCCCTTTAAAGGAGCAGAAAAGGGACTCTATGGAAAGAAAATAGAAGAATTAATAGATCATTTTTGGTAGGAAGCATCTTATTTGCCTTTTACTGCCACTCAGCAGAGAGAGATGAAGATGACTGCCTGTCACACTGCAGGATGAATCTCAACTGCCAAAGGCTTCATCTATGGATGGGTCTTTTCCCCATCTCAGACACAGAGGCAAAATTCAATCTCTCTTGCTGCTGTAACATTAAATTGCATTTTGGGGCTGCAGAAGGGTTCAGATTAACAGAGAGACAAATGAAGATCTGATTTAAATGAAGGTGGGAAATGTAGTTCCAAAGGACAAAACAGTCTGGACGTAACCTTCTGCAAGACCCACTGAGATCTGTGCAAGACATTACACTTATCAAGACAGGTTTTGCAGCAAGATTGTGGTTAAGTGTCCAGTTATGGTCTGGTGCATGGCCAGAGAGAAGCAAAAACTGGTTTTTCTCCCAGAGAAGCAGTTTCTTGCCAAGTATCCCCACACAAAGAAAACAAACACAGGAGAAGGCACCATCACAGATACCTAGGGAGATAAGCTGCAAAAACATGTGCTCTGGGCAAAAGTGCAAGGTGCAGAATGTGAGTTCACGATCTACATGTGTTCTTCACTCTGCTTTGTTTATTTTCGCTCGGTTTTGATGTGTTAAATTAAGGGATAGTTCATGGCCGTAAGTCATCTTCTTGCTGCTGGAAGCCAAATAGTGGGAAGCAGGTATCTTGCATATCAGAGGCCAGCTGTTTCACAGGGAGACTTCAAATGACTGGAGTGAGAACATGAGCAGTTGTTCTGTGGCTTAAAACGTTGAAGTAACTCCAAAGTTTTAGGAACAAAATTTGCCCCAGGTCTCAACTGCAAATTAGAAAGGGATGAAAATATCTGTTCATCAAAATGATTCAATTATTGAGATCATTAAACTACTGGGGGTGGGTTTGAGTTTCCATGATCCTTAGTGGTACAGTCCCTCATCTGAAGGCTTTGCTTGGAGCAGCACCAGCCTGTGGAACACACATGGAGGTGAGCCTGAAAGGGCGATTCTGGCCTTGTGGAGGGGGGAGGGAAAAGCTGATGCTCTTTCACCTGTGTCCCCACCGATGGCTGCGGTGGTCCCCTCTCCCACCACCATTGAAAGGAGAAGGTCTCCTTCCCCAATTGCTCCACTCTCTGTATCCTTTTTCCTCCTCCCCTCTCCCACACACAATAGCCCACGCTTGGCCATACTCCACTTTCATGCTCATCTGCCCCTTCATCAGCTATTTTCATCCAAGGTGGGGGGAAAAAATGATCCATTCTTTCCCAGCCATGTATTTCCTGCTAAATCAGTGAGTCAGACTGGATCCTGAAGCACCGAAACTCTGTGCACAACATCCAGAACTGTAAAGTTTTGTGAAGGCACAAGCAAAGGAATCCCATCTTTGGTTTTGTAACAGAACATTTAAGGAGACAGTGGACAAACTGCTGGAAGCCAAAATCACGTCACAGTGCTGGGCTGCACAGATAGTGGCTGGGAACCCAAATATTGTCCAGTGTGTGTGCAACAGGGAGGGCTGGATTAAGTAATGCAATTAAAAAAAATATATTCCCACAAATAAACAGTGAGGTTCTCTATTTGTTATTTATGGCTTTTCATAGCTTCAGCTGTTCGCTGGCAGTGTTCCCAAGTGATGAGGTCCACTCACTGTAGCTTACTGTGAAGATGGCTTTCCTCATAGAATTGCAGAAGTGAGATGTTCATTGCTGGTTACTCAATATCCAATTCCCCAAGCAAGATACAGAGGGTTTAAATCACCAGCGGCACACTGGGACTGCAGAGAAATTAAGCTAAGCAGTTTTTTAACACGCCTCAGTCACCAAAAGAGTTTGCATGGAATGCATACCAATAATAAATGCTTTCATAGACTCATCCATCATTGTAAACAGCAATTGAATTCATCTGTTAATTTATTTCCAATGAATAACCCGATCTGTTCAGAACAAAAAGGTCTCACTACCCTGTTTTTCTCAGCTATTATTTCCCTTTTACTTCCACCACAACTCATTGGTACCTGCGATGCCAACAAAACCACCAACAGCCACACTGCTAATGCACAGCTCAGCATCAAGGCTGTAGTCCCCTGTATGTTTTCCCAAATCCAATTTAAAGTCATAACTGACTTTATTAGCTGCAGACAGAATATTTAAATTCAAAATATTTTTTTTTAAGTTTCATCTTTTGAAATGGCAATTGGCGATATTCAAGCCACATGTTAGCCATTTGTTTTTAGGATAGAGGGTGTACCTTAGTACAAACCTTTTTCTGTTTCTTGAGAAAACAACAATTAAACACCCTTTGCCTTTTATCCACATCTGGCTGCAGCAAAAACAGTGACCTATGGAATTCAAAATTTCATACTTCACTGCTGCAAGCAAAGACCAGAGGTTATTCTTGCTGCGTTTGTGAAAGACGCAGCGCTGTCAGAAGGAGAAGTGCTTATTGAAAAAACACATGGGGTTCCTGTTTCCAAAAATTATGGAATTAGCCAGTGATAAGAGACTTTTTAATACCCTCTAGCCATTCATGGGACTTAATAGGGAATGGCTTAGTTAACTGTAAGACGAGTAAACAGTCCATGTCTGATCCTAGGCACAGAAATGCCACTGCCACAGCTCAGGCGACCTGTGTTGCAGAAGAAATATCTCTCCAAGGGTCTGCGATTCCAAGGAGACTGGTAGACATAAATAACGAATAGTAACCTTGAGTTTAACCTTACACTAAAGATGTTGTAATACCATAATGACTCAAGCTTCCTCCAAGTTCAAGGAGGGAAAAAGTTATCAGGAAGAGAAGGATGAATTTAAGCCATTTTCCTGATGTCACCGTCCACAGATCACCCTTCTGCATTCCTGAGGACAATCAAGTAGGGCTTCAGTTTCATCTGAATTGAGAAACTGAGAGTCATACTCAAATCCTCAAAACCGAAGCTCTTACTTTGTCACACAAAACAACCTGCTATAGTTATTACAAACCCTACTTATGAGAGATATGAGTTCAAAGATCACCATTACTATTTTATTATCCTTTTAACTAATTGCTGGAGCTGCCCAAACTCGTCATTCATGGAATCATAGAATCATTTTGGTTGGAAAGACCTTTAAGATCATCCAATCCAACAGTTGGCAGCACTGCCGAGTCCACCACTCAGCCGTGTCCCTAAGTGCCACATCTACGTGTCTTTGCTGTCCTCTGGTGAAAGGTGTGACATGGGTAATGGACAGGGCAATCCTCCCACCTTCAGCAGGCAGAGGGTTCTCTGCTCAGGTAACTCTGGTCATCTAGAAGAAAAGCTATTGCAACGTGACTGATACAGCAAGATGGACAGGTCAGGAAATGTATTTCTACACAGTAAATGCACATCTTTGCAGACAGTTGCAACCAAACCTCTCTTCTATTTATTTTCTACTGCTTGTGTGGGAAGAGGCAGCAAAGCAGTGGCCATGAGCAGTGAGCCGGGTCCCAGGGCAGCCCTGTCTCTGGTGGGGTTCCTGTACAGATGCCAGCTGATGGTGGGACACAGCAGCATCGTGGCAGAGGACAAGGAGCTGCCCGACATGAGCAGGGGTATGCTGCACTTTTCCCCAGTGTGTCCGCTGCTAGAGATCAGCATGCTGCTGCTTCAAAGGGAAATGTCTGATTCCCCAAACTGGGTTTGGCTGGCATGCAAATTCCATCATCACCCATGTGTGTATGGGGTTGGGGGATGACTTTACAACTTTACTGATTGCAGAAAGATACTCATCTGCCAGTGGGACCTTTAGGAAGCACATTTCCTTCTGCTTTGCACGTGATTCTGAAGAACATTTGGTTGCCATCTTTCTTTGAAGCTTCCCAATCATCCCACGTATCTACAAAACCCGAACAGCAAACCATTGACAGAACCACAGTTTCACAATATTTTGATTAAGGAACAACTTGTCCTCTCTGCTTTGATGCTCCTCTGTCTGTGTTTCCTGCAGGCAGGATTTCAGCACTGAGAAGGCCATTGGACCTTGTCCATTTAAAGGAATTATGTTTCCTCTTTGTGGCCCGAGTTTAGGAAAGCATCCTGAAAGAAAGGTAGGAAGCAGGTATTTAAATGCTTTCCTCTCTTGGTACAGATTTAAGGATGTTTAAGTCTTTTTCTGACTTATCACCATAAAGTCTCAGCAAATGCCAAAATAACTACATTGAATATGCTTCAAATAGATGCAGAATAAGGACAGTATCATTATGCTAGCATGTATGTGCTTACCAAACATTATGCACTACAATAACCTTTATAATTCAGCGACAACTGAAACAAAATAGCATACCAAGTAAAAAAATGCTTTATATATGGAGTGTCATTTGCCATTCCTATTAGAAGGAAGGTCTGAGTAATAAACTCCCTATTATTTCTTTTAAACCCCAAGCCAAGTAACACACTATATCACATTAGTCATATGGGAGTTATAGTAGAAGTATTTATTTCCATTTGGATTGCTTAAGAGCTAACCTAGGAGAAGACAGAGCCTACTAATGACACCAAGCCCTTGTAGATACACATCATATGCTTTCCAGCTCTATCACATTTGGTTTATATCAGCAGTGCTAAATTCCTCCTTAATTCCCAAAATTGCATTCCAACTGGTTGACATCCACATTAGCTGGATGTTAATCCAGTTATAAATAAATGCAAATTTTGAAAATAAAATGAACCCATATATGCTTGGAAAACAAACTATTCCCAGTTTGCTGTCTTTTGGGAGTCATCAGCAGCTTTTCTTACCCGTTTCTTTCAAGATGATTTGAGAGGGGTGCCTGAATAAAGTATTTTAAAACAGAAGACCAAATGGAAATGCACGAGGGGAAATGACTCGCCAGCTTCTCTGAAGGTCACCTTCATCCCCACTTCCAAGCCAGGTCCTATGGCTCACTTAGCAAGCCAAGAGAAATGGCCTTGCCACCCATCTGGGTCTCTGTCACACACACGATGCGGGTTCCCAGTTGCGCCGCTGCAGCTCTAGCGTTGTTCCAGTTTCAGGGAAATGTGATTAATGAGAAAAGCTTTCCTGGCACATTACCACCATTTCTATAAACATTTGTAATCAAACCGGTATTGTTGCTTTCTCTCTTTCCCCAGGACCTGCTTGCCCATCCATTCAGCCACACTCTGGGGTTACCTATACTAGCACCATCTGGTGAGCCCCAGAGATATTACAGGTTTATTACTAAAGTCTTAAACTGAGAAAAGAAGCACCGAAAGTGCAAGGGGTATTCGCTCTTCTACATGGTCTCCAAGGAGAAGCTCCTGGTGATGCCAGATGAGCCTGGTCCATGCAGCACCTGCCCCCTAGCCTTATTTACTTGCCCAGTTTGCTACCCAAAGCTCCCCGGCTTCCCATGCAATAACGCACAGCGGCATTTCCATAAGCCTGCAAGGGGGCTGGCCCATGCTGGGTTGGAGTCTGTGTCCCTGATTACAAGGGCTCTAATGTCCATTTCCCCACTCCTTTGATCCTGCCCATGGCATGCAGAAGAAAGGAAAATCTGGCTTTTGTCTGAAGCACATTTAACCCCGCTGCTCAGAAATAGGACCTTGTCAGTCAGTGGATTTCATGGGTGGGTGAATGAGATCACAACAGTCTTCAGTTCATTAAAAATAAAAGGCCTTCCTAGCTCTTGCTTTAGATCTATTAGGAAATTAATGCATTTAACGTCAGACCTTAATGGCAACAGAACACAATATTATTAATTTTATAAGACAAATACAAGCAGTAGCTAAATAGCTCATCAGCTCCTGAGCTGGGGTGAATTTCAGACAAACTCCTGTGGCCCAGCTGGTATGAAATCCCCGATAATGGACCACAGATGATACCACTGCAACCAGGGGTTGAGCAGGCATGCTGCTAAATTGCTCTGTGAACAGCACCCTGGACTTGGGGATCACGTCCTTGTCTCTAGACAGAATTTTCAGAGGAGTTTGCTGTTGGGAGCTAAGCTTGGCCTTTTGTTTGTTTGTTTGTTTTTCTGCACTTTAGGGACTTCCAGAATCCAGCCTGGTTTCAGAACTTCTGTATGCTCTTCTTTTTAAAGAAATGAAGCATTTGTCAGAGAAATGCATGTGTCCACATCTCCATTTAAAGCAGGCACCAAAGTTTGAGCTACACTGGGATGGTTTCCCAGTAAACCGGTGATGTTGTTGAGCTGGGGGCTGTCACATTCAAACACAGCCTTCCAAAATCCTGCTCTGGCTCTTGTTACAGGAGAATCTGCAACATGGCATTCCCTCGTCAGAGGGAATTGTGCCAGAAGCGGGAAGGACGGGATAAAATTGAGCCCTCTGAATTTTTAGTGCTGAGATTCAGGGGAAGAAAGACTGATCGTCCAGTGTACTGGTACCTGCCGTTATTCGAGGGTTCATGTACATCTGGGCTGAGGAGATGGACAGAGCAAACTGCCTTTAAAATACATCTGTGATATGGTGTTGGTCTTGCCCTCTTTCTTGTTGCATGATCTCACATATCCACTAGCACAGACATGAAGGGAGATGCTGGTTTCAAAAGAGGGCAAAGCAACAATAGGCACATTTCTGGGGCTTAACCAATTTCCCCTTCAGGTCCCACCAAAGCAACCACACTGCACATTTAAAGAGCATCAGCAGCTCTTCCCCACTCTCAGCAATACACCATGAGTTCACATTGCATTGAAACAGTTGCAAAAATAAAATGGAATCCTCAGCAGCAGTCAGAAACAAAGGTTTTTTTCCTTGCTCATGCTGGGACCACCACGTGGCAAAGATGGAGTTTCCCTGTGCTAAACTCTCTGCCAGTGTCAAGACGTTATCAGCAAACATCTTGCTGTCAGAAGGAAAACAGAGGAAAATCAGAAAAGCCTCCATGGTTTGTCTGTAATAAAGAGGCTGGAAGCATGGGTCAAATGCAGTCACGGCCAAGGATGGACTGATATCTGCGACAGATACCTGTCTGTCTGAAATTTTCTGGCTCAATAGCTGTGCGCTGTGTGCACCTACAAAGAGGAAGCACCTTCCTCCTGACCCTCTAGTTGACACAGTCATGTCAGATAAAGGGAAACCCAGGTATATCCAGCAGCCAGAGTTAAAACGCGGTCAGAAACTACGTAAGTTTAGAACCGTAATTATTCACTGCGGCTCTCCAAAGGGATGTGGTTGGCTCTTCATCACTTGAAGATTTCAGATCAAGACTGGGGTGTCAATCCCAGAGTATCGTTATGTTCCTACACGTCGGCTCGAGCCCACACCGCAGGAGGGGCAGACGGTGAAAAGCAATCCCTTGAGATCTTAAAACAGAGAGCTCTGGGAAGGATGAGGCCTCAGAGCTCACGTGATGATGTGTCGGCATCGAATTAAGCTGGCATTCAAATCTTCCCAGTAAATCCAGCAAGTGTTAACATTTATTGCTGTTAATTAAGACACTGAGTGTATAATTGCGAATATGCTATGGTTATACAAGCAAAACTCAGCCTGGCAGTATCCGACAGGCTTAAAACGCATCATACCTAATCCTTCGTGGAGTCCTACCTACCGTGCCTGACTCGGGGTGAAAGGAAAGTGCCTGCTAGCACTTGCTTTCTGTGCTCACACGGGTTTTTTCACTGACACAGAGACAGCATTGCATCTCGCCTCTGTGCTTTAATTGCAAATAACTACAACATCTGATTCATACTTAGCCTAATTATATTAATCCTAAAACAAATAATCCCAGCTCTTATGTTGTCAGTGTGTAATTTTGCTGTTACTTCGAAATCACGGAAAACGGAGCTGGAAAGGAACTTGTGAGGTCATGCGGTGTGACCTGATACAAGAAGTTCTCCAAACCATCCTCACAAGGCAGATGTGCCCCATGCAGCTCCCTCCACACCCAGCCTGCCCCAAAAATCAACACCAGAGTGTCCCTACCTTTAACCTAAATCTCTTTTGCTACAGATTAAGCCTGTGATTTCTTTTCTTGTTCCTCAGTGGACACAAAACCAGTTAATTCGTTTCCTCTCTATTTAAATATTTGAGTTATAATATCACATCTTCCCCCTCCATCCTCCCTGCTCATTACAGCACAAGCTTGTTCCTTGCCATCTCCCTGCAGAAATCACATTTTCTAGTCTTCGCATCATTCTTTGCTGAACTCTCTCCAGAGCCTCCTTGAAGTCTGGATTGCAAAATCTGGACTGTTCGCTGCAGCTGTGGCTTTGCCAGCCCCGAGCGGAGCAGAAGGGATGTGCATCTGCAGGTGACACGTATATGGCATATGCTGCCCTGGTTTACACACTCCAGAGAGCTTTCTGCATTTTATACAAGTCATTGGCCACATTGGATTGTTTGTGGGACAGTCACCCCAGCCTGTGGCCCAGTTCAGCCCTTTTCTGCAGAAGGCTCCTGGTTCCTTGCCCGCTCTCCCCACCTGTCCTAGAGAAGTGCCAGGGTTTGCATTTTTCCATAACAAACTGCATTATTTTTATTTCAGATGGAGCCTCACTTTGCCCAGATTATTTCAGACTCTGATCTTGTCCACGAAAGGGTTTATAACAACTCTTGTCATCACCTAAGCATTGTCTTTTGAAATTAATCTAGGTACAGGGGATATTTGTTTTGTTGATATTGTTGTTTTTCGATAAACCATCAGAGAGAAAACCCAAACAAACAACTTCTGGTTTTCCAAACCACTCCAACTGCTGAACGTCGACATACCAGTGACAAGGGTAGACTTTCTAAAACTTATCCAGCACCTCCAGGCTTTGGCTTCCTCTGATGGAAACACTGGAAGAAGTGGTTTTATTTATAGTAGTTCATTATTTCCACTTTCTTTCCCAACTATAACACACTCTGAAAACATTTGGACACATTATTGGGGAGACAACTCCAGCCCAGTTTTTATTTTACCTAACACTGTTTGTTTGCTGCTATTTAAGGGCTGTGTTGAGCTAAGCTTAAAACTAGTGTAGTGCAAAACTAGGATAAACCCTAAAATGAATTGCAATGCCTGCAGAGATGTTTTTAATTAATTTAAACAACTCAGCATAATGTGGCTGGTCAGACCTAAACGTTTTCTCTGCTGCTTTTGGAGCTGCCTCAAGCACAGGGGCACTTCAGGTACAAGAAATGGTATTTCAGCTCAGACGAACTGCTAAACTTCACGATCTGGGCTGAACACTGCCTGGGTACCTCTGCACAGCCCTGTCCTTTAAAACTGTCTTGCAGGGGTTGGGATGAATTTGGAGTGCAGAGTGAGAGCAGGAGAATTTGCAAGTGAAAAGAAAACAGAGCCAACTCTGACATTAGAAACACAACCAGGGAGTAAGTGTTTAGAGAATAAGATCTTTTAAAATAATTGTGGTGTGTGCTCCTTGAATTATTAGTCCTGACGATAGGAAAATGTGCCTTATTTCAAGACTGGACTAACCCTGAGGGTTTAGGGCTGTTGCAACAGGGCCCCATTCTCTCTTAGTGAGCATCAGGATAAAGGAGGACTTGTCACTGCTGGGAGAAACAGACCCCACATGTACACAAAAATACAATAGTCCTTGACTAATACAGGAAAAAACAGCCAAAACCCTGAGAGTTTCCAAACCTTAATCAAACACCTCATGTGCACTGCCAAAGAAGATGTCAAATTATCTGGGGTTTGGAGTCAACTTTAGCTCTTCTGGAACCAGGAGGGAGAAGAGCCTTGCAGCAAGGGCAATAATTTCTGAACTGTTTATGGAGGGGGTCAGCATGCGATGGGCATTTCATCCTTGTGATCCTCTCACTGGGCAAAAGCGACACTAAAGCAGCATCTGGGAAAAGGAAAAAAGTAAATAATATAATACTACATTCATGAATCATTGCTACACTGGGGATAAATACACAGAGGAGTAAACATATACACTACACAATGTCGTGCTTAATAGAAAAAAAAACTCTTCAAAACCAAAAGTTGTCGGAGCTGGTGGGTCACAGCGGAGCTGTGTCTCTGTCTCTGCTGTACTGTGTTGTGTACATCTCAGCATCTGTCCTGCGTGTTATTAACCCAAACCAGAGGGGATTCCAGCCAAACTGCCCTGCTTTCCCAGCTATGTATGAGAACCAGCCAAAGCTTAACAAGCGCTTACCACAGTTTTGAGGTACAGCCATAGCCCAGGTTTGCCTGATTTGCAAAGCGGAGTAAACTCCTGGCTGGACTGGGATGAGTCTCGTGTTTCCCACCACCCAGCAATAACACTAATCCGCTTTGAAAGCTTCTTTACCACCTGAAAAAATTCAGCCTTGTGATTTTGGTTTTTCTCCCTTTGTGCAATTATATCCCAGAGCTAAAAGCAATGTTTGTTTCCAGCAAACAACAACAACAACAACAAATATTCATTGAATTAATTAATACCATGTGCATATCTGAAAGGACATTCATCTCAGCAGCTAATTGATGTGCAGCACAATAAAACCTACTCCCATCACAGCTGGCACAGCTTTCTGGGCTGGGGTTTCTCCTGGATGCTCGCTGTGCCTTAGACCCCACAACTGCTGCTGGGGCACGTCCAGAGAAGAGAGACTCTGAGCCTTGGAAACATGTACATGGTAGATAAATCCCTGACGACCCACTCGAGTGTGTGGCAGAGCAGACAGCCAAGGTAAATGCAAATGCTAAGAGTGAAGCTGCATTCTGGGATTCATCAAGGTGAGATGCTTTCAGGGTGCTGTGAAAAACTGATCTGCACATGGAAGCATGCGTAAGAACAAAGATTATAGCTGAAATTATATCAGGTAGGAGAAAAACACAAGGCAAAGAGCCAAGACCAATATAAAAAAAAACAACTCCCTGTAGTATATTATGTGTGATAGGTAGTGAATAAGGATCTATCTTGCTATGAAACTCTGTAGGAAAGAAAACCTAGAAGCCGAGTAAACTGTTCCCATATGACAGTCCCTGCATTCGTGACCCCTGTTCTGTCTTCAAAGATACAACTGTGGAGTGCAAGGGTCTTGTTTCCCCTGTCACCATGCTTGAAAACTCCCCACTCATGCTGCTGTATTAAGCCAGCCACGATGCATTGATCAGGAATGTGTTTGTGTGCTGTCTTCTTACACAGGAGAAAAGTGTTTTTGGGAGGCCAGGAGCACAGCCTAGGACTGAACATGGGATGAGAGCAGTCCAATAACAGAGGGCACAAACCCACATTGCTCCACCACTAAATAATCTTCTGTACTGCTGGGATTTGCTTTTCTGCTAACCACCCCCTAATTAATGCAGTTAGGCACTGCTCTAATTCCATGCCTGCATCATAGTCTGAGCCTAAACCTACACCCACAGACATCAATGGCAAACCCGCCATTTATTTCAATAACAGCTGGACTGGGCCACAAATACCCACCTTCACCTGACCTTCAACATGCAGGGGTGTTAGAGCTTCTCTGTCTCTGGTTTTGCTCTTCTCCTTCCCCTGTCCCCTGGCTGTAGGAAGCCAAAAAATTTGCACCTGAAATGCCACCAAGTGCTGCTGCCTATAGCCCTCAGCATGAAAAATGCATAAAGGGCATTTTAAGAGAAGTATCATTTAATGAAAGTATAATAAGGGGTTTCCAAAATTAATAACACGGGCAAGGTTTTGCACGGACCCAGAAGCATGCCACATTTTCCAGTGATGCGCCTCCCATACGCTACAGAAAACCAACCCCAGCCCAAACTTTGCCGCCTTGGCTTTGATGTGAGTGATTGCTGCGACCACAACTTCTCCCTCCTGCCCAAGTGCTGCCGCACATTTACTACAGAAATCCGGCACTACCGCGCAGCAGCATTCACCCATCTCCCCTTTATTTCTCCCAATTATGTGCTTTGAAGGAATCTGGCTGGCTTCAGGTGGCAGCACGTGTGCTTCTAGCAGCAACAGAAGGTGATCAAACCCACCCATGTCTCAGTCTGAAATCCAGACCACTTCACTGGGACCTGATGCTCTGGTATATCAGTTTACAGTCTTCTCTTAGCTTTTTTTCCCACTGTTTATAAATATTTGCAGGATTGAGTGTAATAAGCAAACACGTTTATTTTCATCATTCTGATCTCCCACTGGGGGCAATGGGGGTGTTCCATGGCTGCAACAGGATCCGAATTGTTCTTTCATATGAGACACCATCATGAAATAATACAACGTGTTTGTCAAAAGAAGAGAGTTCAGCCATCTCCACAAAGGCAGCTTGTTAGGGCTGACTTGTCTTTCTCAGCACCATTGACGCAGAAGAACGCGAGAAAAGTCAAATTTTCTTAAATTGGTGTGAATTCTGTGCAACTGTCAAACAAACTGATTTTTGAAATGGGTGGTTTTCTTCTCCCCACAAATGGTATTTTTTCCTTCTCTAAAATCACTATTTTTAAACCCTTCCATTGAAACATGTGTGGTGTTTCATAATAAGTCTATAGCACAGTTAAAAGCAGCTGATTTACTTGAATTAGTTCTACTGAGCTTTAGCAAATTCATAAATATCTCAGTATTTTACTGCTGAAAGGAAATGACATGGAGTGCCAGATTCTCTGCCCTGCTGTGGCAGAAAAAGGGAATGAACACAGTCAGAATCAGGCCCAGAAGTTTCTGATACATTTAAGACAATTTATGGCTAGATTTTCCTTTCACCTTCTGGTTTTTGCACCCCAGAAGCCAGGAAAGAAACATCTTTATAAGAGAGAGGAGATCAAGCCTGGGTTAAAGAACCAGATGCCCTTTATTCCCAGTCTGGCGAATAACTCCAGTGTATATGGTAAAAAGTGTGAATAAAATGACACAGACCTCCTCACCAGAGACCAGTGAGTCTGTTTATTTACTCAGCTTACACAGTCCTTGTTTTATACTTGGATGCATATGAATAACAACAAAATTTTAAGCCTGTGCCAGCTGGTTTGTTTAAGACTCTCACTACTTTTACACCCAGAGCATGTTGAAAGAAGTGGCAATGTCTTCCCATGATGAAACCAACCCACCCACCGGTTCCCATTGGAGAGCCTTGGCCCCTCTTACCCTAACCTCACTTCTTAATGAACTCTCTCCTCTCTTTTAAGCACTGTACAAGTGATGTTAAGGTACTGAAAGGGCTTCACACAAATGACCAAATGTACTTTCATAACTTCCTTGTGTGTTTTAAATGATACTTCCAATAGATCTACCGTGGTATGAACTGTTTTTTTCCCCAGCATTTTTCTCTTTCCTTGAAAACTTTTCTTCCACTGCATCAAGCATTCAAGTTAACCCACCTCCTCCTTCTCCCGTGCTCCACATCTCTCCCAGTCCAGCATCACCCATCATCTGTCCTCCCCGGATCTTTCTTTTCCAATGCCAAGCCCTGGATTCTAGCAGTGATGCTATGCTGGAAAGATAATGGCTTTTAAGATTTCACCTTTTGAGAAATCTTATGGGATTTACAGGTTTTAAGTGAGGGAAAGGTACAATAATCAATAGCTATTACTTTTGTCAGGCCCTTTATGCATCTATACTTTACTGCCTTGTGTTCTCAACATGTGAGAGGCAACGTATATCCATTTTTCTTCTCAGTCTTTCATGCCTCTGAACAAGGGAAAAGTCTTGATGCTACCCTCTTTTTTTCAATCTGCTATATAGACTACTTTGTCCTTACAACTTACAGCAGTTGTGGGACCTGGTGATTTGAGCTGGACTGACTATTTCACTGGGCAGGTTATCTTTTTCTGATTTTTTTTTTTTTTTTTGGCGATCCCAGAAGGAGCCTGAAGGTCAAGGTCTGTCTGTAGACACTCTCTGCCCACTTGACCCTCAGTCTGACAGGCATCACTTGCCCTCTCAGCACATCCCGTGGCCTTACTGGATCACAGGATGGACCAACAGGGCAAGGGGGGAGATAAAAGCAGCCAGGCATGACCCCCCCTTGGTGTCCCACATCCACGCTATGGGGGAGTGTCCCTGGAAAACTCATTTTGGTTAACTTGCAAGTAGAATAACTTGATTTTGATTATTCAGTAGAGTAACATGAACTTAAGTTCCTTTCTGAAGAAGATTGACACAACACAGTCAGGGTAAAGCTGGGAAAAACACCTCATGGCCAGAACCAACCCTCATGGCCAGAAAAGAGACTGGATCTGAACTCTTTTGTTTCCACTTATCCATCACTTACTAATCCAGAGTTTCTAACATTTGTAATATTCTGCTTTATTATTATGAATTAGCCTAAGCTTATAATGAACACTGTATGAGCTATACATGGTGGAGCATGTTACGAGCAGCTCTGATTGACGGTGCCGTGCAGTGATGACAGCACAATGTTTTGCTTTCATTTTTGGAGACTAAGTGGCTTACATGTGGTCCCATTTAGAGGATGTCTGGGTGGCAGCTGCATTCTCCTGTGTGCTTAGGAGAGGGAAATGAACTTTTCAGTCCTGAAATACTGTAAAAAGAGGTTATGTTAAAAGGCTGCATATGCAGCTATTGAAGGGGGAAAATATCCTCTCCAGACAATGTGACTTCCTGTTTACAAAATACAAGCGTTTTGGACATCACTCTGAAATGTCACGCAAGATGTTTTTATGCTTTCCAGAGCAGTGTCCAGCTTTGGATCAGAATGATTTTTTGAGAGGACTGTCCTCAGAGAATGAGACTTCTTTGAGGCTGTGTATCTGAAATTGCAGTGTTTTTCCCAAATTTTGCCCTCTTTAAACATGGAGACCTCATGCTTATGGATGCTGAGCCTGTGCCCATAGGAACACCCTTCCAGCGACGGGGAGCCCCCTGCACTTGTCTGGGAGGCATTTATCTGTATAAATATACCCATGACTTCTTTCTTTCTCATTTGCAGACACTTCGCGATTTAAAAACAATGCAGCACTGAAAAAGATCAAACCCATATACCTGATGTAGGGTTAGGATGGGAAAAAGCGATTCTACTTCTAAATGCAGGAGAAGGGATCAGGCCGTTCTGTTTCTGGACACAAAGAAACGAACATCACTAGTCCGGGAAATGTTGCAAACAGCCACGTCTGTCCCATGAAACGCCTCTTTTCATCAGAGCCAACAGACATTTATCTCCATTACTGTGTATGGGTATCTTAAAGCCCAAGTGGAAGCCAATGGTTGGAGCTATGAACACCCACTGCAGTTCTTCCTATGGGCCATGGTCAAATAGGACCTGTCAGCCTTTATCTCCTCTCTTTTCTCAAATGCTAGCAAGTAGAATTTTTTTCCCTTTTCCCTTTCTATGTCATGGACCATCCCAACAGCTCAGTGCTCATCTGCAGAGGGGAAGCCAAGGGAAGTCGAGGAGCTCGTGCTGTGCTTTGGTACTGAACAGCAAAGCTGAGGAGTGAATAAGTGACCGAGTCCTGCCAAGACGAAATGGTCACTTTAAGTGGAGTTGTGGCCTCCAGTGACAAAGGAGGCTGCCAACAGAGGGCTGACCCAGCAAAACTTTGGTTTATTTATACATTTCAGTGTATACCAAATGCATGCAGTGTACTAGGAAAGAGGCGGGTCAAAGGAGCAAAGGGGAACCATGTGGTAAAAACTATACTCTGTAAAACACACATGCTAGGGCTGTGCATCTGAGACTTGGAAACTGATTTCCAGGGAGAAAAATCTCCCAAGTGACACCCAGAGGTCCCTACCTCCCTCTTAGGAATCAGAGGCTGACTCTACTGAGGGTCAGTTCATATAGTGCTTATTACATATAGTACCCAGTGGGAAAATGGGGTGTAGGCACTCCATGCATCGTCTACCCATCCCTGGTGCTGGATGCGCATGTGAACCACTGAGCTCCCTCCTGCATCTGCCACCAATGCTCAGGGTGATGGATTGCTTAAGGTTCTGCCCTGCAACCCCAAAGCTGAGCAGCTCTGCTGAGTCTCTACCATCAAACACCCTTCATATCTGGGATAAATGTCCTTCTCCTTTCAGCCACCTCTGTCATACAAAGGGGAGGAAATAGGGAAGGTGTCTATGGTACAAAATCTGCATTGGTTTGGATCCTGCTCCGTATGCATAGATAAGGATAAACCAGACATACCTCATTTTCTTCAGTTTCTTTGGGATTTTTGTTTGCCTTGTTGCTTTGCTTGTTATTGGACTGGTTACTCTGATAAGCTGTGTCCGTGAAGCAGTTGAACACGAGCACTTGCCTTCAGTCTGCAGAAGTCACTGTTTGGGTCATTCCCATTATGCACATGATGTACCTCAAATGCTCCTTAGATAGTCAGGAAACACACAGAATCCACAAGAGCTAAATTGGCGTTGTTGTTGTTGTTGCAGCACTATAAGGCGGTCACCAAGAGGAGAAGACCTCTCTCAGGCTTCCTGCTTCTGTCTGCTCCCTAAACACCACATTAATCACCCAGGCAATGTAACTGAACTCCAGGCTACTGCCTTGAAAAATGCACTGTAATATCTGAAACATTAGCATCTGGGAAGCAAAGCTGCTGTCGCAGTGTTTTTCTGAAATATGACACAGTCCAGAGAGTCTGGGTCTAAGGACTTGTCTGAGGAAGGCATCAAATCTTCCCTACTGATAAGCTGAGAAGGGTGTGGTGCTCCATCCTCCAATACACCTAACATGGATGAACCTTGAGTTATGGTAGAGACAAGTCCTGCTTTGGTTCAAAGCAGGTGTTTTCACTGTTTAAGTTGATTTTTGACATTTTTCACCCTGACCCCATTGCACTTCTGCCTGTACCACCTTTAAAGGGCTACCTAATGCCACTTGAGGCCAAGTGGGTTTCTCAGCCTGCATCAAATGTCAGGCTGAGATGAATCGTGAGTGGTCCAAGCAGAGTATTCAGCTGCATGTCCTTCTCCTGACAAATCCCAGAAGCAGCCTGGCAAGGTTATTGACAGAAAAGTCAAACCAAAGCATGAACAATGTTGCCTGGGGAGGTCACAGCCACAGTAAAACACCATGCATGGGGCTCAGCAAGGAGAGGCATGGCCTTGGTGTGTCCCAAAGGACCTTGGTGGCCACAGGCTGGCTGCAGAGTGGTCCAGTGAAGGACAATTAGGGAAGCTGCATTCCTCACAGAATAAACAAGAAGAGCAAAACTGATTTTTTAATCTTTTTTTTTTTTTTTAAAAAGTCTGCATCCAGGTCTCAAAAACAATAAATAGGGAAAAAGCTGGCTCCAAAAGCACTACCTGGCTGAAGGTCTGCTGGGGTCAAGGGAAGCACATGTCTGCATGGCGTTAGGGTGTCATATCTGGTGAGAAAGGGAGATAAGGGTGAAAAGAGAAGGAGGTGGGCCAGGGTGAATCTGGAGGCAGACATCAGCCTCTCTGAAGTCCTGTTTGCTCCCCCAGGCTCTTCTGCTCTGTTTGATGGAAAAAGCCACACAGTTGTCACCTTCTGTCTACCAAGGCAGCAAGTCTTAATTTAAAATGGCAGATAAAATTGCTTCCTCTGGACTGTTACAAATCTGCCTGGATCCAGGGCAGAAGACACTTTGCAGTGAATGTCACTTATTTTGAGTGAAAGGCTGTTGGAGTGATAAACAGCTGATTTAACCTGTCATCCTTTTGCAGAAACAAAGACATATCCAAGAAAGAAAAAATATTAATAACCACATTGTATCTGTAATAAAAGGAGGCATATGGAAATGTTAAGTGGAAGCTACTGAGCATGCATTGTCAGCTTTGGAGTATTGCTTCCGCTGTGGATGCTCACATGCCAAAGCATCTTGGCACTGTGCCAGGCAAGACTTGGGTGAGCAGAGTCCTTGTGTCCTTCAGAAGTGACATGGGATGTGATGCAGGGATTCCCTGTGGCACATCACACCCTGAGCACCTCCAACACCTTCCTTGTGGTGCTGAGGAGGACAGCAAGGTGACTTGCAAAGGGGAACATACCATTCAGTTTCACCAACACATGCTCACCTGTCATGACAAGACTCCTGCATGACCCCACCACATCTGCCTCAATCAATCCTCATTTGGCTTTGAGCACTGATAGATGGCTCAGCCCTTTTTGATTATGGCAATGCAATCAGGACAAACGATGAGCTGTAGAAAATTTTTCCCCCCTTCCATCTCTTCATTCCTCAGTGGCCATCTGGGCATTGCTGATTTTTGCACTGGGGTGGAAGGAGCAGCCTGGGAACGCTGACCAGCAGCCAGCACACTGGGAGGAAACGGAGGACGGATTTTCCTCGTCATTTCATGCTTTTAACACTAACAACCTGGTAATGCCTCCCAGCTCACTGGTCCCTGCAACCAGGCCTGTGTTTGTGGTTAGTGCTGAAGTTTGCCTTGCTGAGCAATTCCACTTTGTTATTTTAAAATTATAATTTAAAAAAAAAGCATTAGGCATGATTTTTTAGAGCGGGGAAGAAGCCAATCTTTTCCACATTTTATGAAAATGAGACACTTGCTCTACCAGGAGTTTCAGGCATGAAGCCAAGGCCACTTAGTGAAGCTGGACAGTCCATGTAAGGCAGGTGGCTGCACTAGAGGGTCACACCAGCTCCTTCTGGCCCTAAAATGGATTAATGACCTTTTAAAAAAAAAAAAAAGGTTCTTTTCTCCTGCATATTAGAGAAAGCTGCAATGAGCCGAAATGAGCTCTGAAGTACCCAGGGAGCATTCACACGCCTATAGTTTTGTGTGGCCAGTTCGTCTCACTGCCAGTATTAAACTGGCAGCATTTATTAGTTTACAGTGATGTCTGTAGACCTGCTGGTGTTGATGTGCTATAGACCACTTGCTGCCTCCTTGGCCAGTGCTTCCCTGCTGTTTTCCCATCTGCTGCACACAGTGGTCAGAAAAACAAAGTTTTAATTTTTTTTTTTTTTTAACTCTCAGCTGACATGCCAGCAAGGCCCAGTGGCTGCATGCTATTCCTGTGGTGTAGAAGGGCTGTGGAGTCACTCAAAACCCAGTTCTGCTTTATTTTAGCAGGGGAACTCTCAACTTGTGCCACACCAGCAGTTCAGGAATGGCCTGAGCACATCCCTGGCAGAGCAGCTCTTGCTTAGGGCACAGTCAGGCTGTCAAAAAGCACTCCAAAATGCCGTGTCACCTAACATCGGGCTGTGGCATACTCATCCGGAGCAGTGCTGACAAGGGACTGCTCCAGCTTCTAGGGAAGCACGGTGCCAGCACATTGACTGGGCTGACCTGCTGAGCGGCAGCGTGTTGGGCTCTCCAGGTGAAGGATGGAGTTTGCTGCTGCTTGCTAGTGCCAACGCTGCTTCATCATCTTGTATGCCATGTCTTTCGGACCTTGGTCCAACTTTCAGCAAAGAGAAATACCTCACATACTGTTTATTACCATCACTATCATTTTTCTTTTACAGAGTAAAAACACTAAAGCATCCCTCAGCTGGGACACAACATGCTGGAAGTGCAGCTTTTTTGACAGGTAAAAATGCAAAAACTGGAAGCCTTATCTTTCCTTAGATATTCTAATTTTTTTACAACGTCAGTGTGGCTCAAGTTAAATTTGCTGAGGGAAAAAAACGTGCATCTCCCACAGCCTGCAATGGCAATGTTCTCTTGAGCTCTGAATCAGAGCCCTTGATAACAGGGAACTGATGATGTGGTTGGAGCTGCGCAATCAAGACACTAAACAGCAGCTGCAGACCAAAGGCCAGTTCAGAGCTTCTAGGCAGACCACAAGCTCATGGCAGAGCAACTCTTGATGTGTTATTCAGGGGCCAGTTCAAATGGGAGCAAAAAGCTTCTAAGGAACCACTCTAGAGAAGATGGAGGAATGCTCAGAGGAAGATGCTTTCTCCACGGCTTCATCATCTCCAGGACATCTCAGCTGCATCCATGCTTATAAATGAAACAGGACCAGAGCTGAGCATCCCACAGATGCCTGCGTTAATCTGTATTTTTCAGTGTCTCACATGCTGCCGTTCTACATTCATGTGGGTTGCCCAGTGCTCTTCCAGGGACGTCAGCATGAGCAGAGAGAAATACAAATAATGAACAGGGCAGGTCCCTGCCTGCCCACATACTGGTCCCCCATTTGAGTCCTGGTGGCTGCAGGTCTTCTGAGAATAAAGACTGCCCAAGGCTAAGCTGGTGAGAGCTGGTGTTGCCTTCTGTTCTATGGTCTACATTGTCCTCACACCCAAATGCCATCCAAGAGATGCCATCAGAGCACATCACAGTTCCTCTAGCCCTGGGAACACTTGTACAGCTTCACAAAATAGTTACGTTTTGGGACAGGGGGATTTCTGCATGATGCACATGCAGGTCTCCTTATCTTTTGTTTCTCATGGATGGATACCCTGGAGAGTCTCAGCCAGATCAATGAACTCTGTGGAGTCTCCACTTCCCGCATCAGCAGTAAAGGTGCTTGGTATCTGAAGGGATGCTCTCATCAGGCAGATCGTGGTTCCCAAATTATTTACACAGTTCCTAGTGGATTCTCTATCATCTTCCAGTTTCTCAGTCATCACCATTCAATTGGAGCACAAAGTGCTGTTTCACCCTCAACTGGCCCAGCTCTGCCCTTCCTGATCAATGTTGGCATGATGATGCCAATT
The DNA here is from genome assembly GCF_037038585.1 of Patagioenas fasciata. Taxonomy (NCBI): domain Eukaryota; kingdom Metazoa; phylum Chordata; class Aves; order Columbiformes; family Columbidae; genus Patagioenas; species Patagioenas fasciata. Next base: position 20,877,564 of record NC_092525.1, on the reverse strand, counting down.
GCAAGGAGCATTTTTGCACTTTCCACTTATTTCCATTATGTAATGACAGCTTATGACATCCACTTTGCTCTGACATACAAGGGAATCTATTAAATCAAAGCAAATACACAATAAAACATGCTTCAATATAACACTAAAGTTGCTTAGGCAGTCTCCTTGAGATGCTGGTTTCATCTGCTCTTTCTACCTTCTCAGGAGTGAATTTAATGCTTCCTTCCAAATACACACAGCCTAGATGGGGCATAGAAAAGTTCATTCCTCCACTTGGCTGAAGGCTCTGACAAATGCCTCAGCACTGTGATGGTAAGGAAATGTAAAACAGTCCCAGGTGGTACCAGGGCTTTGCCAAGTCTCCTGCATCTCCTTCCATGAATTTTGCCACTTTGGTGCTCAGAGCCAGCCCAGAACAGATGAGAGGTCTCAGCTGGCTGTTGTAACTAAGCACCTTCCCATTCAAACCACAAATGGCAAGGGTGCAACAGACTTTTCCTATCCTCCTCTTATTTCCCTTTTTATTCTGGTTCAGTGTGTATGACAAATAATGTTTCTAGCTCTTCAAGGAAATGACCTCAGATTTTAAGTTCTTTCCTGGGGCAGCTTTGAATATTTAAATATATGTGTGTGCTTTTCTGCTTTTTTCTTCTCTCCCTCCACATCCGATAAACAGCTTCCCCTCTAGAAACGGATAGAGGATGATATCATAAGCTTAGTAAAATGCACTTGTTGCTTTAGCCCTCCTTGTGTTTCTAAGGGCTCACTCAAATTTTACTTCAGTTGGCTCTATTTCAAAGCCTCAGATGACGGATCACTGGGCCAGATTTCTCCTCTAGCTTTTACCATTCCAGAGGTATACAATGCAGCACAATTAATAACGCTGTGATTTTACTAGGGAATGCTATACATCACAAACCACACACTGTTGAATGTAGGTATCTACCATGACCGCCTTGCTGGCTCATTTAAGCACTTTCCTCTCTGTAAGGTCTGGGTCCTTACAGCAACTCTGTAGGTGGAGATACCTCTATTTTATAGAAGAAAAAAAGCATAATTTGTCATAGGGGTAGGAGTCAACTCCTACCCATATCTAACCATATTAACTAGCTCCCATTTTAGTAAATTAAGAGATATTGGCACCCCCAAGGTGCAGATTGTACGTGCCCACAATGGGAATAATGATGCTCAAGATTTCACTGGACAAAAAGCACACTATCCAAGAAAATATAATTTCCAACTGAATATGTATTTAGGGATTGTTGTTATTATGAGGGCTACTGCTATACTAAGTCTTTTCTGCTGCCTAAAGTAGGGAATATTATGGGACTTTATAGTTTTTCATTAGCAATAACCACCCCAGGCCAGCAAGGCAGTGTTTCATGAAAAGATATGTGACACTTTAAAAAGACTAGTCATGACAAGCCACTTGATTTCTTCTGATCTGATCCAAAGTCCTTCTATAAACCTGAAGATTATTAAAAACCTCATTTAAGGAAGCTTGACACTTAATAGATTTTCTTTTTTGGGGGACAGGAAGACTTACAGTCTGCTATAGCTTCCCTAACATGATATGCAACTATCATGCCATCACCAAAGTAAAGAGAGGGAGACCCATGGTGCTTGGCATGCTGTGTCTCAGGGGTGTTGATTCATTCTTTATCTTGGCAAATAAACTTTGTTTCTGTGAAGTCTCTAAGCACCCCATACACTTAAAAAAAAAAAAAAAAAAAAACACCACACCAAAACCAACAATAAACCACACCAAAAAACCACCAACCAACCAAAAACCAACCACCGAAAACAAACTACAAAAAAAAAAAAAACAAACAACAAACAACTCTGTTTAAAAGTGATTCTGAAAAAGCCAGATCCACAAGAGCACTAAGGAGGGTTAGGTATCAAGTTTGCATCCAAGCCTCAGCCAGAGGGAAAAGGATGACATCTCCACGATTATGTTTCTCCAGCGGTTTTGTTAATCCTTTTGCCACATGGATGCAAAGCGCTACTTCCTCCTTCCTCCGGATAATTCAATCATCTGGTTTGTGCACCAACAGTGATAAAAATGTACTATTCATGTTAGGCTCAGGATTAAGATATTTAAAAACTTGAAGACAAGCTGATGCAAAGGCAGTTGGTTATGGGAGACCACTGAAGGCCCACAGATGAGGTAGGCTCATTGCCTTGAGACCTGGTATGAATAATGTTTCAGGCTTTGTTACATCTGATTTTTTGAATGGTTTTGCCATAGAGGCACCAGAAAAGTCAATTTAGACAGGCATTAAGCTCTAGATCCTATTCTAACCAGAACTGTTAGAATACAGTGTACAGCTAGAACCAGGTTTATCCAAAGTTATTCAGCACTCCAACAACATTACAAAACACAGGCTCAGATACCAGTTAGGAACTCAGTTAGTACACACCCAATTCAGACTCAAGGGATCAGATCCCAAAACTTTAGAATGATAATTCAAAACACACATCTTCCCATTCCTACAAAGTGAGGACTCTCAAAGGTACCCAGAAGATCACTTACCAGTTCAACAAGGTGTCTCAATCCTCAAGGAATGTTCCTTAGATGACAAGTCTAAGCAGGCAAGTCTTCAAACACAGCCCCACTACTCTGGGAAGACCAAACCAATAGAACGCTCCAGCTGGTTCTATTTATACCCTTTTGAATCTGAGCTGTGGTCAGCTATGGGAGTGGTCAAGAAACACCTCTCAATCAAGGCATTTCATTGGTCAGGGACCCTGTCTGTCAACCAAGGGGTGGGTACATGACCATAGTGGACCATCAGCCTAGAAGTTTCTGTTGTTTTTGCCACAAGCTCAAATCCATTTCGTGTATGTGCAGGTACCGTCACGCTCCATCCCACTGGTGCACACACTGCACCCATGAGGCAGCATTTTGAGGCTGCTGGGACCTAGGAACCCATTTCTTATCCAAACCATAACTGAAGAAATGTCACTTCCAAAGCACTGCAGCTGACTCCATTTGACAGTTTAGACCAGGATGAATTTCAGTCCAGGATGGTGGGAATGGAAAATGGGGAGACTGATAAACTAGGAGGAGTTATGCTTAAAATGACAGTGTGCTATGCCAAGTCTCACTGAGCACAAATATTCATGGAGAAAAGGAAATAATATACCTGAAAACTCCAATGATCTGAAGAGTTTCCAACTTGCAGCTGGAGATTCTCATTATTTCTGCACCATTTAGGCATGTTGAGTACAGGAGATGTCCTACACCTGAAGGCACACACCTGAGAATTTCTTTTAGCACAATTTTAATAAACCGCTCATATCAGCAAGGAAGAAGCAAACCAAGCAGAAAGGCTGGGGGAAAAAAAAAAAAAAAAGCAGTAGACATCAAAGTAAGGATGATGTGATTTTTGACACACCTGGATGTCACTTCTCCCTGCTTCTCACAATCAGTGTTCCATGTCAGCAGAAATATGTTGGACCCCTCAAGAGCAACAGCAAAGACTTGGGAACAGATCCAGTGTGCAGTGAGAGCTTTCAATAACCATGGTGATCATGAGCTCAGGCCTAGTGTGACCAAGTATTGGTTTACTCATTTGGGTTTTGTTTCTCAGGTAAAACTTTTCACCTCCTCATTCGGTGAGAATAAGTCATTAGACATTTTTAGGATCCTGACTTGCTTGCGTGAGTTGACAGCCCATGAGTATTTGCCAAAAGTTGGGAAAATGCCAAGTTTTCATTAAACCTCTTGTAAACCCCAAACTGCCGTCCTGCGAGGCTACATCTGGCAAGGAAGCCATCTGCGATTTGTGTAGTCTTGCTCCAACAAAACGACAACAGTGTGAAAAACTCTTTTCTCTGGTCGGCAGTGAACTGTAAAAGTAACATTAGTAATAGCTTCTGCAGGCTCAGTAATGACATAATTGACATTGGCCGAAAGCACAAGCCCCAACCGTAAGGTCTTGCCAAGGACCTGGATTGATTCGTATCATCCTTCAAAAATACAGGTCATAGTCAATAGCCTTTTTGGACGCTGCTTCTCATGTTGGTGTTGAGACTGCTCTTCTTCTGAGCAGTGTCTGCAGCAAAATCTCACAAACAGAGTATGAGCCTCCAGACCCCAGCCCTAGCAAAAAAAAAAAAAAAAGGGGGGGGCTGTTCCACTTGACTGAAGCCATTTGCTTGATCCATAAACAAGGTCTGCATTTCCAATTTTTTAAAAACCTGCAGTTTCACAGAGAAGTGCACATTGCACCTAGTAATCTCTTATATCTGTAGCAACATGACCCGGTGCATTTTATTTAATGCAGAGCCCTAGTAGGGAGACTGGGCTCTAAGCCATCTGCACATATGTTTCTTGGATGCCTGATATTTTCATTTTGCTTCAGATGAGCTGCACTGTTAGGGGGCTCCCATTTATAGCATCCGGGATTTTTTCCAGTATATGTTGTGCTCACCCCGTCTGCAAGCCTCTTTTTCCCCCTCAACCCCTTTCACCCCCACGGCTCAAAAAATACAAACCCCAGCAGATGTCCATTAAAAAAATAATAGTAAGACAAAAAGCACTGATTTGCTCAAATCTCTTGCTAAAGAAACCATTCCTTAGCTCCCTTTGTGTTTAAAAGCTTGAGGCCCCTGTTTTAAAGAAATCCTAGAAATACGATTTAAAGACCTCGGTGGGACCGTGCAGTACTGAGAGACTGCGTGCTTACTGTTGGGGAATGTTTAGAAAAACAACACCTAATGCCACCAAGGTTTCCATTCGCACCTCTTCTGTTCTACACATTTCACGGAGAGCCTGGCTTGCAATGCAGGAGCTTTTCCTGCGTTATTTAGACAAGTAAGTGACAAAAAAACACTGGACCGTAGCCTGACCTCTTCACTAAATCTTTAGACCTTCCTGATTCAGGCAGCAAGCAAGTGGGGGTTAAGCCAGCTGAAGGAAGACCAAAAGAAGACGAAAAAGAAAAAAAAGATAGCAAAGGACTACCAGATAGCACAAACCCAAGCGCCTGATGTTGACCCTCCCCTGTGGCATGAGTGAATCCACATTTGTGAAGATCAGAGGTGGCCCTTTGCTGAGTGATGGGCTCCAGGATGCAGGAGAGGCACAAAAGACCACTGATAATGTGATTTTTGTTTTAAAACATGTCAGGGCAATTAGCCAGATCCAGAGCTGGTGTCAAGGGGTGTATGTCTCTCAGTTTCCCTCCCACTCAGAATACCTGGGAGTTTGATGTAGGAAAAGATGAAAAATCAAAGCCTACACCTGAGCTGAGGTGTGATGAGCCAACTATTGTTCTTGGTGGTGATATTAATGAGGGCTGAGCTGGCTGGTGTGACGTCTCACTGTGCTGCTCGATGTCCTCATGAGGTCACCTCTGCTCTGTCTCTACAGCCACCTCATTGCAGCGCAGGTCTCTGTCCCTGTGCTCATGAGACTCCCCAGGCCAGATTAGCAAAAGGATTTCTCTGAGCTCCATGTCTCCTGCCAGCCTCAATGCCAGAGGCAGAGCCCACACAGACTGCCAGACTGACTGCATTTCCAAAGCCAGCGCTTGAAACCAGGGTCAGAATGCTGGGAACTGACTCTGAATATGCCCTTCTATGGCTACAGTGTCCATTGGCTCTGGCCTTTGGCGTGGTTTGAAGCTCCCATGGGCTGTAATCTGTGGTCTCTTTTTTGTTTCACACTGACTCTTCAGCATGAGCCTTCGGGATATGTTCATGGCCAGCTCGTTGGGTGGGAGACAGGAGTTCATAAGCTTGTCTGCTACAGCTCCTGTCTGGCAATGCAATGCTGCTCCACAGAGGGAAGGTCATTGTCCCTTGTCAACACCAGTGCTGCTGGAGGGTTGTGCAAGTCTGCCATGAGGCAGGGACGGGTCCCTAACATGGTTTTGTAACATGGATACACCAGGACAATAGAGCTCAACTGATACTTTCCAAAAATAAAGCCATCCTCTCCCCAGCATGGGCAGAAAGATGCAAGACTTGAAGAGCTCCAGTGCCTCCTGCACAGCTGCTGGCTCTGTTGAACAACATGTCTCTGCTGCTGAGGAGGGACCAAAGCCACCGGGAATGCCATACACTCTGCATGCCATAGGGACAGCCCAAGGACAGCTTCTCTTGGTGTGCCCAGGACAGCCTGGTGCTTCGGGGCACCACTGGCCAGATTTCCCCAGGCAACAGAGCTGCCTTCCTGGTACCTCAGAGACCTTTCTTCACTGAGGACTCCTGTGCGATGCACACCACTCCCCAGGGAGCCCCCTAGCTCACCCCCAGATTGCTGTTCTCACAGGCTGGCTGAGTATTAATTCATTAGCCTGGCTAAAACAGGGTCAGAGCTGATTGCAAAAGGGAAAAATGTGTAATGCAGGCAGGGAAACAGGCAACATGAGCAGAAATCTGGTCAAGGGTGGTCACTTCCTCCATTTGTGTGAGGATTCAGGAAGTCCATTACAAGGTACTCCATCACTGTCACTTCATTCCAGCTAGATTACAAAAGATTAATAGTTCGGCTCCTCCTACCCCCTGCCAGCGTGTTGCAGAGGGGGGTGTTATCAGCCCCATGGTGTGTGCCAGGTAGAGTTTCCCAGGACTTTGAGGAGCTTTCTTTTACTAATACCTTAATAATCTGAGCCAAATCATCACAGGAGTAATTAGTGTCCTTCTAGGCAAGCCGATGGAGGAAACATATGGTGGGAACAGCAGATGATCAGTGTCATGTCTTTGGAAGGCAGGAGTGAGTCTGGGATGCCTACAAGTGACCTGGCTGTGAGCAGGGAGCCTCTTTTTATTAGGTTGCTTCTCAAGCTGTTGTTATTGTCACTGCACACCAGAGGCCGTTAATAACTCTGGCATAGAGCATCAGGGCAATAAGCAAGTCCATTACACGCTGCATTCCCAGCATTGGCCCCAACCTTGTGATCCTGAGGGATTCAACCTGATCTCTGGATGATTTACAGCCTCTTCTCTTGCTTTCTCTTAATCTTTTCCCAGGTAACCTGACTTCGATGTGAATTAGCTTTGAGTACAGAAGCCATATGAACAACCACAAACAAAAGTGGGCATTTGCTGAAATCCTCACACTTCCATTACCTATTTACATACCTTTGACCCAAGCATCAGGTAGCTTGGTGTTATTACCTGGGCATCTTGTTACTATTCAGATGACCTCTGTAATTTCAGCAGCTCTTCCACATTCCCCTGGGGACCATGATGTACTGCACATGGCTACCCATGATGTAAAATATTGGGGGGATTTGGGGGAGTGTTGGTTCATGGAGGGGAAGTAGGGCAGCCCCGAGTGGCGCAGCCGCATCTGCTCCCTGTCTGAGGCAGTGACAACTACAGAGGTGTGGGGTGTTACTACTATAAGTTCATCCCTCCAAATGGGACTTCGGGAAGAGAAAGGCTGTGAATGCATTCAAATCTAGTGAAAGGTTTGTGTGAAAAGAGGGAATGCTGGCCCTTGAAATGATCCCTACTTTTCCACCAGTGTTTCTTAAATGCAAAGCTTGGCCATGGAAAAGTTGCAATGCTTCATTTTGTTGTTTTCTGAATATTCACATGTTTCAGATCTGATTTTCATAGTGCTTCGGTTTCAAAAATTATGCTGAACCAAAGGAAAATGTTATCACAAAAGATTATATATCCCCAAAATGAAGTAAAACATTGTCTCTCACATTTAGCCAAAGGTTCGGACTGATTCACAAATGAAAGTTTCTAAGGTTGTCTCTTCCATTTCAGTGCTAAAAGAAGCAAGATGTGATCATTGGACTAGACACAAACTGGTATTCCCTCCTCAGTGATCAGTGGACTGTAAGAACAAGAAGAAACATAAGCTGAGAAGACTTATTGTTAGTATAATTATTAATATTGCTGCTGTAGTAACTACTGGTCCTTAGGTGTACAGGTGAATCTTGGTGGTAAAAATGGGTACCTGCCTCCCTGGTCTGGGGTCCAGTGGCATGGATCTATTTGTATTTTTTTCTTCAAGGCTGGTCTGACAGGGGATGCTAAAATATCTGGTTTCCCCTTTTGCTCAGTCTGGTTGGCTCCTGCACAGGGTGGTGAGCAGACAGATAATGAAAAAAAAAGGGTCAGAGAGCTGGGAGATTTAAGTGTCAGACTAAAAATCTTGGACACAAATGTACAGGTTGTTCTGATCAACCCCCTTTGAGAAATTGTCTGCTGAATGACTTGGGAGCTTCTGTACCTCATAGTTCACACTTAATAATTTATGTACGTTGTCCAGCATTTTTCATTATCATCGTTGTATAAAGGGTCTTAGTTCACCAGTGAACCTGGATTTTGTGGTCATAGCAAATGCAAGGATAAGCCCTGCATTTTAACAGAAGAAAAGTTTGGTCCTAGAGCCATTTTTCCCATATACTACTTCAGTGCTGGCCCTTAGTTCACCGCTGGCCAAAAAAACCCCACAAAGACTTCTTTTTTTTCTTTCTTCTTCCAGAGTTTCTTATTCCACTAAGGATGTATTATTATTTTAAACTTAATGGGAATTTAATCAGAAAGGAGTGACGCAGCGACTAGTCACCAGCTGAGCTCTGCAGAGCTCTGACGGATGGGGGCCAAGCCCCAGCCCAGCCTGCCAGAGCTCTCTTTTTGCTTTGGAAATCATTACTTCTGCCTCCTGCCGATGGCTCCATGGCCGTGGCAGCTGATTACAGTAACAGTGGAATTAAAACCCTTCACCTGCTGTGGCTCTCGCTCAGTTTCCCTCCTCGCCAAGTGCTATCTTTGCTGGTAACAGCCTGCAAAAGCCCAAAGTGTCTTAAAACTGCAGCAGATGTTTTGCTTTAATAGAGGGGGTGGAGAGGGGGAAGAAACGGAATCGGTGACAGGCTGTGAAGGAGAAAGGTGGGAGGAAAAACAGCAAAATGGAACCATCCCATCTGCTTTTATCCCTCCATTAGCTGATGCAGTAAATAAGAGTGGTGTGGACTGGTTTATCTGGGAGGGACGCTGCTCTGCCAAGAGGAAAACAAGCTGAAGGTGTCCACCGAGTACTTCTCACTGAGTTAGAGCACTTCAAATTAAAAAAAAAAAAAAATCTAGGAAAGTCAGGAAGGTCCCAAAATTTGACCCCAAATTAAACTCAGACAAATTTGGTGCCCCATTAATATCAGCCTAATTGTTTATCCTGTTCTCATGCCTCTGCATTTAGTCTGAGATATTGTTTTAAATGTCTCTGAAATTTGCAGTTGTTCAGGTCAAGGGTTTTGCTTTGGCACCCGCTTCACTATTCCTGGCTGTTCCTCTGCCACAGGAGGTCCGAGAGTATTTCCAGGTTTATCAGCAACATTTCTTCTGAAAGTTGCTCCTCTAACCCTGCATTTTTGTTTGCGTTGCTGATAACCCATGTCTGAAATAATGGTGTGACCATGTGCTTGGCTGAGATCCACCTGGATGTAAAAAAAGTACATGCCAGAGTGGTCCATTTTTGCCAGCTCTACTCCCAATGAGGAAGCTTCTGAACTAATGAGACATTCAGAAGTAATGAAGCAAATCCTCAGTGAAATCCCAGCGAGCTTCAGCCCCAGAGTCCTACAGCAGCAATTATTTTGTTGGGCATTTCTCCTCTTAAGTTCTGCACTTCTCGGTTGTCTCTTTTAAGCAAACAACAAACTCTACTTCTTTTCCCCTGTCCCCGTCAATATCTCTGAAGATGTCCTCTGTTCTTTTCTTCAGCTTTGACTCTCCCAAACCAACAACAACATAAAAGAAATCTGCAGAACTTCCCAAGATAGCAACGAAAAGGAAAAGTGGGATGCAAAGGTTGCTGTGGTATGGTAGGAAAGTAGGAAAGTTTTGTCAATCCAGTTAAAAGAAGCTGTAGGTAAATACAGCTGGTACAGGCACCAAAGAACAATTCCAAGAGCTCTCCAGCTCAAAGGTCTCTTTTTTGAAAATACACTGATTATGGCTTTTTTTAAACAGAACACAGGGATGTAGTCTATTTGTTCTTGTGCAGGAGAAGCAATTTGATGTGAAGAAAACTCACCTGCTTTCCATTTTTAGGGCATTTTTCCATTCTGGGGAAAGACTGTGGACAATTGTTTAACTATGTAAAAGCTGTTTTATTTCCCCTTAATTAGAAAAAAAAAATGATATGCAGGATTTGCAACTGTTCTGAGGACAACATGTGTGACAAGAATGAATTACTCCTTTTCATTAATATGTATGTCTCTTAGCTAAGCTTTTTGTGGAAAAACTGCTCTAAAGAAGCCTAAATGTGACTTGAAGTCTGATGCTCTGTTAACTTGGCAAATACCTAAGGATGAAGTATGGAGAAGAACTAACCTATAAAGTATCCTGTATTTTAACAGCCTGTTTCTCCATTAAGCATTTTTAGACATCAATAGAACAAATTGTCCTGTATTGTATGTTACATGTCTGTGTGCTGTAAAAACATTAAGGCTTTTGTCAGCTTGCTGCTTTAACCCTTAAAGATGTTAGTGATTGGTGGTGCTCCAGCAAAGTCGTTGTCCTCTGGCTTTTGTTGCAAAACTGCTGTTGATTTTATGGCTGTGCAGCCACATCATCATTTGTTTTCACCCTCAAGAAGATCCAGATGCTGGTGGTGATTTTATTACAGTTGCTGTCATTATTTGCTTGTGAGATCCTCTGTGGACCAGGATGCTCTCAGATGAATAAATGCCTAAATGTCAAGCCAAAAGACACCAAAGGCTTTTGTAATTTCAGTGTCAGCAGGGCAGGTTCTACAAGGCAGTGACAGCCCTGCAAAGTGTTGGCAAAAAAGACATCTGTAGACCATTAGTTATATGTCTGTCCTTGGGCTCTTTCACTTGAAAAAGTAAAGTAAATTCTAACCTTGGCAGCTGGAGGTGTAAGAGGGGTGTTGGGGTAGGTGGGATGAGCTTGTGTGGAGGTTTAAGAGAAAGCAGCAGGGTTTAAGACTTGTGCAAGGGTGAGCTCCAGATGGACATTGCTGCAGCCAGGGTCTCCCTTTGTTGACAAGGGTTCATTGCTCTGGCCAGACTTGGAACCTTCTCACCAGGATTTTTGGCGCCATCTTCACTTCTTCCTGCTTTGTTCTGGGGCCGGGTGACTCCCTATATGTCCTGCCTGACCGGGAAAGCATCAATAGCCCCACCAGCAGCTCCCCCTCACACAATATTAACGTTGCCCTGGTTCCTTCCTGCACATGTGACCTTGAGATAACCACTGTCCACCCTCTCTGTGGGTACGGCCTCTGGAGCAGGTTCCCACCAGGCAGGGATGGTCCTAACTGCTTGTGTGGTGGCTGCTCTTCAGTAATTGTCCATGTCCTCATATTAATCCACGATAAATGCAAGTTAAGAGGCTCCAGTTTCATTGAGTTTTGTGGATGCTCAGGTCCCATCACTGTTATCCCAGGACCATCGCTGGAGAAGGGCTGCCACACTGGAGACCCCCTCGAGCTCAATCCTGCGGCCAAATCAGCCTCACAACATGCTTCTGAAATAGCTGTTTTCAGGCCATCACTGAGTGTGGTTTTGTGGTGGCTCTTCTTGCAAAAAGAAACAAAATAAGAAACTCCTTCCTCCCCTTTCCCAGTGCCCAAGGTTTGCCTGTTCTTCGTGATTGCATGTTGGGCTGTGGAAAAATTATCCTTATTAAAATGAAGTCTTTCTCCCCCTGAAAATATTGTTTATAGCACAGACCACCTCCAGGATCTGGCTCACACCTTGGCTGTGTAATTTGGGCAAGGGGGATGGTGGAGGCAACATCATTGTAAAGATGCAGAGATGTTTAAGCTGATCTCATATTACGAGAAATCATTCACTTTAATGATTCAGTCATTCACGACAACCTGCTGGGGTGAGCGCAGAAGGTGAGAGACTTTGGCTGGTCTCACTAACCACCAGCCCAGTGGTCCTTGGGCTTCAGCTGTGGACCACCAGGGCTGTAAGACATGGAAAGAAAAGCCGCGAAATTATTGCCAACTCTCCTTTCCATGCTGGACAACAAAACACAAAATCCTCCCTGCGTACGTATTCTCAAGAGTGCAAGCAAAAAGTAAAAGCAAATAGCATTTTGGGACAACGGTGCAACAAGTGAATATGCATCTTAGATCCATTTTTTACTAGTCTTATTAAAAAAAAAAAAAAAAGGAAACGTGATGGTATATTGTAAGATGGACTCTGGGTCCTCCTAAAAAAGATTCTGCAAACCTTTAGTTGAAAAACGATGTTGAGAAAAACTGAATTACTCCGATATTTATGTCAAGCTTTTAATAAGTGAGGGGTAGCAGCTGCAAGACTAACCAGGAAATAACTGAATAGCTGGTGCTTGACCAGCTTGTGGAAGGTGTTTATGAGGAGCTGGTGACTGACTCCCGTGATGCAGGTGGTCCCTTTCAGCCCTATGTGCCCAAGAATGTCCGTGGCTCCCTCCCAAGCACCACTGACACTAATAGATTTACATTTCTTACCATCGTATGCAAAGCAGTTTCACTGGAGCCAACAAGTTTTATACCTGGAAGTTCCATAAGCGACTCCCACGCAAATCTGAAGAGTTCACCTAAGCACCGAGATGGTGATAGTGGCAGCAAGGTTTGCAGACACAACCCGCAGCACCTCATCAGCTTACACGCCCCTTCTCCCCACACCTTTTTTAAAATGTTTTACTCATGAACATGTGGAAATCTCTATGTCTGCTGGGGAGTGTTTAGCAGAAGAGTAAACAGGTCCTCCTCTCTCTCTCTTTGTGTTCAAAGATGGGAGTTCACATCCTCTGCCTCTTCCTCTCCGCCACTGGCCCCCTGGAAGAGCAGAAGCACACCCCAGGGACGGCTCCACAAACAAGACGGGGGAAGAACAAAGAGCCCTTCAGCCCTGTGAAAAGCTTGTCCTGGAAAAGGGAGTCAATCCCAAGGCAGTACCAGTACAGGGATTAAAAAAGCATCAGGAAAGCAAAACAAAAGCGAGGATAATGAGGCTTCAGTGGTCTTCTCATGCATGTCTTAGACTTCATGCGTACGTGGGTTTCCATATATATTTTTTTTTCCAGGGGAAACATGAACCTTGTTTATAAAAATTACAGGCTTTCTTTTGAGTTTAACCTCTATCCTTTCAACAGCGGGCTCAGCCTAGGAATTGCTTTGTGCAGGGCAAAGTGTTTGTTCCTCTGGCCCAATTTGGGTTTGAAAGGAGTAAGCAATTCAAGATTTTCTCACCTACCTGCTATCTGCTTTTGTCTCCCAGGATCCCAGTGAAAGGCAAAGAGCTTCAGGACTTGCTGTGATTGCATCATTCCCACCCTGGCATCCGCATTCTTGCTCTTCTTCCTCTGCCCTTCACTCTCCCAGTGCCAAGAGCCTTGTAGCTACCTCTGGTACTTATACTTACCTTTGTAACTACCACCTGTAGTTATTGCTTGTAAGTACATTTGGTTACCGTTGTACCTGCAGCACTTGCTGGCTGTAGACACAGCTCCCAAGAAATATGTGATGCCTACGATAAATACATATTTATCTAAAAGCATAAATGACACAGTCTAAATCAATAGCGTTAAGTATTTCTCTAATATATATTAAATACATATTGGTATTATCATGATTGTCTTACTATTAATATATATAAGGATTTTAATGATGGTGTCCCTCCTTAAGCTGGCCATAAGCTCTCATATATATATATACACATATACATATATATATATATATATTAGGTAAACACCTAACCCTTCCACTCATTTACACTGTGTGGTTTAGGCATGTAGACATGCATAGCAGTAGACAGGCATTCAACTAGAAAAGAGCTGTCTTTGCAATACTGTTTAATTTCACGGGAAAGGCATAAATGGGAAGAGGTGGGCAGGGAGCTAACTAAAGGTGCTGCCCACAGGGGTGTCCTCGAGTTGTCCCTGAGATTTCATGGGCAAAGACAACTGCTCTGCTCAGAAGAGAAGGCGATGGACTGCAGGTAGGTGTGGGCTGTTGGCCTCTTGTCCTGAGGGAAAACAATGCCAAATTGGGTTATTTTTTAAGAGCTGAGATGGTAAGCACATCAAGGTATGAAGGTACAAATTTTTCATTTGCATTTAATCTTTGGACATCATGGGGCACTGTAAATTAGCACTATTCGGCACCCAGCCAAGAGAGCCTACCCCAGGCTTAAGGAGGGACAACACCATTAAAATTAATTAAAACTCTTCACTGAAAGAAATTGGGTGTTGTAATATTGATCATGGCCCTTCTCTCAGGCAAGCATCCTTCTGGGAACACCCAAAAGTTTGACCATTCTTGTATTGCTGCATCAGAGTGCCTGATAACAGAAAAATCAAACCAGACAATTACATAAATGTGAATTTTCTTGCCCTGAATCTGTTATTTCAGTTCGCATGATTCATTGGACGATTCCACTGGAGCCTGTAAATAACTTCCCCCCCCTCTATTATTACCCTAATAATTCTCTTGAGATTGAAAATGTGTTTATTTTGACTCAGATATTGTAAAACCACAGGAATAAAACAAGTTTAGGCTGCCAACACTTTATTTAATTTCTTATTCTTTTGCTGAAGCTCTGAGAATAACTTCTGTTTCCTGCCGAAGAAGGAAACAGTGTTTTCCTTGACTTATGTAAATACGACTTCCCTGCTCATACATTTTCCCACTGCTGGAAATAGGCAGGAATCTTCCCAGTGCCTGAAGCTTGCAACCTGCGTATAAAGTTTTGCCCTATGTCCATTTCAGCATGGGTTGGCTTGGAGGGGCTGGAGTTTCCCCAGATGGAGGTTAAATCCTTACAGGTATGCAGAGCAGGAGAAGGTGCTCACCAGCTCTCAAAAAGGACCTGCTTCCCAACCCAGAGGGCTCTGACTTCATTTTGACCTCAAGGCAACGCTCCTCTGTGTTCTTTTTTTTTTTTTTGCTACGGTTTAAGTTATTTGGCCGCAACATATAATCAAGACTTCCCTTACCGAGAGGAGCTGCAGCAAGAACAGAGGGAGTAAAATATAGGCTAGCCATGTAATGTGAGCGTGTGAATGTGGGATGGGAAACGCAAAGGGGAGGACAGGGAGGCAGAGACAGTGTAAAAGCAGCACTGGCATTGGGAGCTATTTCTCTGGCATGTGTATGACTATATAATATCCAGTTGGTAGAGCATTTCAAACCAAGGAAACGGCTGGTGCCTGGAGCTCCTCTGCATATTTATTACACGAACATAATGATATAGAGAAATAAAAGAGAGGCAGAGGCTGGCATTAGAAGCAGCGTGTGTCACTGCTACTGCGGGTGGCACTGCTGGGAACGTGCCTGGCTCAGGCTTGGTGTGGGGATCAGACTTTGGAGAGGATATCAGTGAATTATTGAGGGTTTAGGAAAGCACACCTGAAAAATGACATTTGAAAGCCTGGCTGGGGTGAGCAACTCAGAAGTTCGACCCACTGAGTTCCCCAAGGAGGAGGACAAGAGGTGGCTCCATCTCACCTGGCTGGTCCCCATGGCAGGGAGAGGGTTGGTGATAGGAAATCAGTCTCTGAGCCAGCAGAAATTATGCCACGGCTGGAAGCTCAACCCAGATAAGATCAGACCGAATGGGAGGTGGAAATGTTAAACCATCTCTAGTCATGACCCTTTCTAATGGGCGACTGTAAAGGTTGCTCAGGGAGGCAAGATGCTTTTTGAGGCATTTAGGTTGGGGCTTTTTCTCAAAGACATACTGTAACACGATCAGGGAATTAGAGGCTTGATGCAAAGATTATAAAATTTAATTATCTAGCCTCTGTTATGCAAGAGGCCAGGAAAGAGAACATTCCTGCCAGGCCTTTAATCAATCATGTGCCTGTTTGCAAAAGAACTGGCTGATTTGGGGCTCATTCAGTTTCCAGGGGTCCTGCTGCAAGAAGCCTGACATTCTCGGGGGGGTACAAGCTGCTTCTGGGAAATCCAGCATCTTCCAAGGTTTCTCCATTTATCTACCCAGAAATTAGAACACTGAAAATTGCTGTTCACTTCTGAAAATGGTGTGCTCATCATTCCACTGACAAATGAACTCCAGATCTAGAAACCTTAAACTCCCAGGAACCCCGGACCCACACCTTTTCCATAAAAACAACTACTTTCCTATAGCTTTGCTTTTTCATTCAAAGATTTCTCAGAGTGCTGTCTCCCTAAATTAATCTTTCTATCTGAGGAAAACATCTATCTCCTTCCCTACCAGGGCCATTTCTCTTCTATCTGCAGGCCGAGATATCTTGCAGTTATTTATCTAGTTATCTTTTTTTTTTTTCCTTTTCTTTCTATTACTGCTGAGGTGATGGCAATTCCCTGTAACAATATAATCCTATGTAATTTATCATGATAAGTCTGTCCTGCTAATGCAATGGAGTTCCTGTTAGCTGAAGAAAAAAGGAATTACAGGCAGGAAAAATCAGTGTAAGCCATATAGGCCCTGCACGCTGCTGCTGCTAAAGAGCTGACGGGGAAAAACTCGCCTGCTGCTGATAATCAGTGCAATGTATCGCTGCTGCGGTCTACTCATAACCCTTGAAATGAGGTTTTAATTCCTGAAGTCTTGCACAAACAAAAGCGTTGCAGAGAGAGAGAGACGTGGGGGCGGGGGAGAGGAGCAGTGACCTTTGCAAGTGAACTCGCGAGGAAACAACAACATGCCTCAGCCTTAGCCTGATCTTTTTTAATTTATTTTTTTCTCAGAATGAAGTTGGCTGTTGGAAACCCAGAAGCACTGGCTGTCAGACACCGGCCAGATCCTGCGTGCTTTGTTATTCCAGTGTTTAATCCCAGATGAAGCCAAGTCACACTCAGATTTTGAACATGGCAATCGGGTTCTCACTGCTCTGGACTGTATTTCTGGCCGCTCAGCAGCTTGAGAAGCTCTGACCACCCGCTATCCCAGATAATGTAAGGAGGTGGCCAAGGTGATGAGCAGGTTTTATCACTGGAGTAAAGCTCACCCATACTCTGGGACAAGGGTGCTCGTGCAGGGCACCAATTTCATTACAAGATCTCCTTTGTCCGTAAGACTACAAATTAAAATAACCAGAAGGAATAACAATGAGGAATGAAGCCTATTATCCCATATACATTATGTATATTATACATCATATATCATGCATGCAGTATTATGATGCCCACTTTTCTTTTTGATGGTGATGAACCATGACAAATAATTTTTAAAACCCAGTGATTCCCCACTTCTCTGCATCTTCTCCGGATCCTTCCTCTTTTTTTTTTTTTTTTTTCTCTTGCTTGGGAAAATGTGCAAAACTGTGGCTGGTCAAGGCTCCAATCTGGGGTTGTTTTCCTATCCTTCTGCTTTTGTCATCTTCTAAAAAGCTCTTTATTTCCTCCGTGCTCCCTTTTGTCCAGGCTGCTTGTCACAAGTGCTATTGCCCAACGTCCACCCCCCTCCACAGCAGAAACTGCCGTTTGCTGCTGTCGTTGTGGTGTGAGATCCCGCACTTCTGGAGCAAAGAAAGAAACACCCAAGTTGCCAGTCTCTGGCTCCAAACTTTTCCCCATCAGCTCCCTGTCTCCACAGAGAGCGCTCCCATTTCAGCCCTCGCCGGAGCTCCTCGGGGTAAGATTGCAAGCGCCGGGAAAGACACATGTTTCCCATTACGTACCGAAAGTCTTCGCAGAGCCCTGGTGACAAGAGATCTTGCAAAATAGCACTCGGTGGAAAGGGGCCACAGGTTGGGGGAGGACTTGCTGGTTGGAGGGGCAGATTCACAGGAGGGAACCCCGTTATTAATAAAATAAGGGAGACAGAGGGAAGGTAATAGAAAAACTTGGAGTGGTTAATTTTAGCACAAACAAACAAAAATAATTAAGTTTATAAAATGCTCTCCCAAGCTGGCCAGATCTGGGGACATGTTCACAGCATTTATTCAAATCCGTGTTATACCGTATTAAGCCGCTGCAAGGAAAAAAACCCAAACAAACAAAAAAACAACCCAAAACAACGCCCAACACCTCTGTTTATATAAAAGTACTTGATTTAACCCAAGAGTCACTCTCAGCGCTGCTCTCACACACTGCTGTCCCGTTCCATCACCCCGCTTGGAAGCGCTCCCTTGTTTCCAGGGTTATGTTACTATCCCATTTGTTTCTCACTATAAAACCAGCTCATTACGTGGCTCTTCCCATCCCTGCTGTTACAATGCAGTATGCAATTTTGCATTTGCTTATGACACACCATGATCCAAGCAATATACATATCATGGCTGATCTGGTGTTAATCATCTCGGTCCTGTCTGATGGGAGGGCAATTGAAACTACACTATAGCTCTACAGGTTATTCATAGCATCAGCTCACCAATTTTTACTGGAATACATTCGGATTTGAATGACATGTTTATTGGAACTTCTTTCACAGTGAAAGAGAGTTATTGTGGGCATGGGCTAAATTCATTCAGTCATTATATTCTGCAAGCCACAGTTAAATGCCAGACTAGGGTTGAGCTGGGTTTGAACAGCCTATCTATAAAATCTCCTTCATATGTCACCAAAACAGACTTGCTAAAGAGTCTACAGGCTACCAGCTTAATATCTTCGTCTAATATAAAAATAACAATAATTGTGAGAGGTACAAACACTGCGGCCAAGCAGAGAGTGCTTGGAAAATGCAGCCCTTGAAGGGAGCAGGTCATCAGCCAAGAGAAATAAATTACCTTCAGTTCCCAGCACACCAGCTGTATCTAAATCAGCTTAAGCGTATGACATCCACAGACTGGTTTTATCTCCTTGGAAGCAGAGGAGGGTTCACAGTGCCGCTTGACGGCAGGTGGCTGCCAGGGGCTTCACTTTGCAGCATCCTCTGGGAACAGCCATCACCTGCCGGGTCAGAGAGCCTTCACCTCCCAGATCTGCCGGCCCCATCTCCCAAGGAAATCTGGCTTCTCTTCCATTTTTTGTCTCCATACCAGATCCTAAGGTACTTGGCAGTTGCTTTGCATGACAGCATGCTCTCCTCCGGCTCCCCAGGCAGCTGCCAATGCTCCCACCCCAGCTCCTGAGCCATCGCCGAGGTTGGATGTGGAGCAGGTTCTTTTGGGAAGTAAATGCAAAGATCCTTTTATTTGCTAGTTTTTTATAGCCTAAGAAGAGACTGTTCTGGAGGACTGGTATTTAGATGGGCTTCATCAGAAAAGAGACTCCCGACACTTCCCGCCATGATGGTTTTATTAGCCACATTAGCACCTCCATGCGGGATACTCCTTCACTGAGAGTGAGCAGCCCTGCTCGGGATGGGATTTAATTCCTCTCTCTGCCCTTGGGAACTGTGTAAAACAGAAAACAATACACATTTCAGGTTTGCTGGGGACGTGTAACTTGGCAAGTCTTGCAGAAAACTCAGTGGAGACACAAATCTGCCCAGGGAGCTGCCAGCAAGCACAGCCCTGGACCCCCAAATAATCGCTGTTATGCCTCACGATAAAACACTCTGTTGCTGCTGCTGGACAGGAGGGGGTTTAATCTCCATTTTGGGATTATGCTTTGAGTTTGTGAGTCTGCAACCGTTTGCCTTGCAGTAGGCCAGCTCTTTTGGGGGTGTAAAAGCAGATCAAACCAGTGCAAAGCACAGAGCTCAGCACAGCTGATCATTTGGTTTCTGTTGTGAACTTGCCCTCCTCAAATGAACAGAAACCAACCTAAAAAAAAAAAAAATTAAAGATGCAAATTGTACTTTTGTATTTAAAAGAACCTGGGGTGCCAGTCTTTCTTTTGTCCCTGATTTGCAAACTCCTTGTTCTTTAGGGAATATGCCTGGCTCTAATGAAGGAAGCCAGGACAATAACAGCAATGAAAGCTTTCATGGAGTTGATTCAGACAAGTGTAGACTTACAAAATTATGAGAAAAAACTTCTTTCCATCTTTGAGATGTCAATTCCTTTCTGACACTAAAATGTGATTCAAAAACTGAAATAACTGTCATGGGGTTATTTTTTGCTGAAACTTTGAACAACTACAGGCAAAAACCCAAAGCATTGCTGAATGCAAAACACAAATGACTTGGTGCATTATAAAACACTCCAGCTCAAGTCTTGAAGAACTGCTCAGAAAGAATCAAGAGGAGGTTTTTTGCTGGGTTGTGGGGTTTTTTGGTCTGTTTGGTTTTGGTTTGTTTGTTTGTTTTCAAGAAGGCACTATTTCTTATTTTTCCCAGACTTTCCCAAACTTTGGAATGAAACTGAAGCCTGATTAAAAGTTATGTGAAATTCAAAAGTACAATTGGATAATGCCATATTAATGTCTTTCTTAAGAGGATACAGCAGAGGACATTTTTACAGACTGGTCTTTTTTGGTTTTACTATTTTTTTTTTTTTCCAATTCTTTTGTTATAGAAAAATGACAGCAGAAAGAGCCTTTGCAAAGCTTTAATATGGGCAGGAAATTTCCCACATGAGGACAGGCAGAAAAATTTGCTGAGATGTCAAAACTGAGCCCTGCTTGCCAGGAAGTGGATGTGAGATCAACACCTTTCAAAGCTTTCAGATAGGAAGAGAGCTCGTGTCTTGTCCCACAACTGGTTGCAATCCAGACGTTGAGGGATATAAGTGTTTTAAATACTTTGTGGAGAAATAGTTAAAGCAGGAGTCTACCAGAATGCAGGATGACTAGCTGCTATGATGGGTGGATGAACTATGCGTTTGTGAACAGCCTAGACCAGCTACACCCTGCTGGTAAGACCATGACCAGATGCTCATCAGGGATGGGAGATTTGGCCATGAAGGTCTGACACAGGTCTGGAGTTCCCACATCTCTGTCGAGGGCCTTTGTGGCTAAATACACAAATTTTCGGATCCCAAAGTGCCTTATAATGTCAGGAAACCTTTCTACAGGAGAGCTTTGTTAGAAAGAGCTAGTTGTCATGAAGTGTTTCTTTTTGAAGGTAACAAATTAAAAATAAAGAACAAAGCAGAAGTGGTTCATCCAAAACTTCCCAGATGTCTCCTTGCCATTAGGTTTTGGGCAATTTCATGCTAATCCATTTGGGACAGTAGGTCCGTAGCTATGTCTTCTCCTTTGAATAAGGTCCCGTGGGACTCCAAATTCCTGCCACCCCCCTCACCTGATCCCTAGTTTGGGACAAAGTGTTTACCTTCCCTGCACCTCATTTTCTCTGCTGATAATAATGGGAAGTGATGATTGCTGCCTGCTTTGATGAAGTCTCCTGTGATCTACAAATGAAAAACGCAGTGTAAATGCAAGGAATGTAATTATTATTATCACCAAAGAAGCTGCCTGGTGACCTCAGAGCTGGTTTATCGATTCACAATTGGTTTAGATCTAAATGGCGATGAGGCAATGTGTTTAAACATGCCGTCATGTTCTCAATATAGCAAATCCAGTCTTGGGGGACAGTAAATATTGCAAGCATGGTTAACCCATGTTTCAGGACACTGCAATATCTCTGCTCTTGATAATCTTTTGAGCTCCAGCTGCCCCAGTGATGCTGAGGTTTGGAAATTCCCAGTCGATACTCTTTCTATCATACAAGTCAAGTTAGTTTTCAGCCTATGTTTTGCTACAACGAATTGTGTACAGACCTCAGGAACAAGAACCAAATACTACTTGACATTTACGGAGAGTATTTAATTTCAGAAAGAGCCTTTGTGTGTAGCAGAATCACACAACAATGAAGAGCCCCTTCCAGCCTGAAAAGTAGCTGCTACTTAATATTATATAATCACTTTACGCTGCCCTTGAAAATAGAGGGTGAAGATTCAAATGCTGCATCCTGTTAAAATTACAAGAGAAGCCCCTGTAGACTGAAAGCCATTTTCCAAATGGGAGTTTAGCTGTAATCCCTCTTAAGTAAAAAGGTTTCCTATTTAATGATGTGACATAGCATTGCTGTAGGGGCTTTGCTTTTCTGCACTTTTTTCCCTGCTTCTCATTTATTAAACTAATCTGGCCAGAAGGAGAAAACAACACAACCATGGGGAGGGCTATACATCTTCCTGCTTTTGAGCACAGCTTCAGTTCTAAGTAAAGAGTGGTTGAGAAGGTACTTCCTCCATCAACAGGTTATTCCATAATTATCCTCTCACAGGCTCTCCCCACCTTCCCCTGCAGCTTGTAGCTGGAGATAGAGCCAAGATCCTGGGCAGAGTGGACACACCAACAGGTCCCCTGTTTCCCAGCGTTGTGCAATGCCATCTCTGTTATCACTGTCTTCAGCATCTTCCCACAGCTGAGACAAAAGGTCTGGGCTTATTTGTAGGTGTCTATAATTTGCAGGGTCCTCCCTTAGTTTGATTTGCTCTTAAATATAGGACTGGGAACTCCTGTGCAGAGTTGTCCTCTCATTGCTTTATGTTTCCTGTGTTCTGAGCGTGCTGTCAAAACAAATATTCTCTTACCCTTGTTTACAGCGTTCAAGCCTTTGGCATCTCATACATCAGGCCTGGATTTCTCACAGCTCCTTATAATCACAATTCCCTAAATAAAGGCTATTAGAGGCTTTTAGCAGTCCTTTTCCTCCCAAGAAAATGAACCCAATCTCTAGGATGTGACATTCAGCTTCTTTTTCTGAAAATGGTGGTTAGAAATCCACTTAGCTGCTCGCTAATATCGGGATCATCTGTCATGAACTTCCAGCCCATCCGCTTGTAGCCAAACTGGCTCCTGGCTGGTTTCCTCCATGGGTATTTAAAGACTATCGTAGTATTTATCTCTCCTTCCTTTGCTATTTGTGTGCTAGATCTTCTGGCTTGTGTTTCATCCTTGTTTTCATCGCTTTTCCCATGTTTCAGCAATAGGCAGTGCTTGTTCCCAAGGTTGTGGATAGAGGAGGAGATCCTTGGACAGGCTGTGCATGTCAAGACTGGGACTGTTGCATCCTACAACTGCTCCTAAGGTCCCACATAAGGTGGGGATTGGGTTTCCAGCCCACAGACCTGGCCTGTGCACCAGTTCTTTCGCACCAGCGTACAACCTCTGTGATGGAAACTATTAAGCTTAGGCTGAGTTTTTTCTCCTTTAGGACCACAGCCTATTCTGGACTTGCGAGCTCTGAGGGGACAAACCTGATGATTTATCCACTAAGCCACATAGGCCCCTCAAACAGCTCCTTAATGTGAAACATGTGCTGCCGAGCCCCAGCAGTTAGTTCTCACTTTGGTTTAGCCCCTGTTTGTTCAAATGCCGAGTGCATTTGGACAACAGAGATTTTTCAGTAAGAAAAGCAGCATTCCTGGAAATCCCGTTGCTGTAAGAACATGCTCTCTCTGCTGGCACTTATTTTGACTTTGGCCTGAGTTATTTACAGAAGGTGAAGGATGTTTCGCTTGACTTTTATCTAATTATGATGGGCTTATGCAGATTAAGCATTATATGACTTATGCTATTTATGGTAGCAGAGCATGGGTGCAGCGTGCATGGCTCATGCTCAGGACTTGGGGCCCTAATATAAAAGGTTATTTAGACCCCTGGCTTCTAGTTAGCACCAGCTCCTGTTAAAATCTGCAGGAGGAGAGCACCTAAATAGCCTCACAGAGCAACAGCGCATCGCACAGCACAACAGTGCGTTGCACAGCAAACTGTGTGGGGAACAAGAGCTGGGCTGCTCCTGTTGCTGGAGTCATTTTAATCCACATCACATCATTATCGTTGGCATATTGACTCCCAGTTTACCTCCCTGCATTGCTCCAGGGAGAAGGAAATGGGTCGTTACAACAAATACCACCTTCCCCGGAGGTTTTAGCACAGTGATGGCTGCATCCTTCCAAGCATCCGCTAAGCCCTTAGGACCGATTAGCTCAGGGTGCTCGGGGGAAGGAGACATGTCATCTCTGCTAAGGAACCCAGCAGCTATGCCAGCAGCATCAAGTTTTACTGGGCTCAGGAGCTCCAGTCAATATCTCACAGGCTGGTAAGCAAATGCACTTGCAGAGGTGCTGCCTGGGTGAATATGAGCTTAGCTCACCACACTTCTTCTACACCAGCCCATGGGCTGGCCAAGAGCAAGCTTTGCCGCTATGCTTACTTAAAAATAACAAATCTTCTTTTCGTGTTTGTACCATGTCTTGAAGTACTAAAGAAAATAAAAACATACTTCTCAAATGCTTTGAGATTGTAAGGATGCTGCTTCTGTGCTGAGTGCCTGCAAGTGTGTGGGGCTGCAATGCAGTTGGGCAAATAGATTTTCACAAAAATGTTTAATGTTTCCTAATGGGGATTGTTTGGAATTTCCCATTTCATGAAAAAAAAAAAGTTGAGATTTGCCTCGGCTGACAGTATAGGTAAGGGGACATACCATATGTATGTCCGCTGAGGATACACATCCTTTCTGATTCCTCACACCCACCCCGGTTTCCTGGGGTGCCCAACCATTAAAGTTTTTTCCATGGGCAGAGAATGGTGAGTGCTTTACAGCCAAACCCATCTCCATTCTCCAACCTCACCCGACTCCTGCCCACCTCAGCACCATACAAATAGTTTTGCTTCTCTGTGTTCTCAAGCTCATTTTCTGTTTAATAAGCCTCTTGATTGCCTGGCTTTTATCTGCAAAAATGTATGTATTTCCCCTCATAACAAAAGATAAAGCACAACAGCTGATGTATGGATGCACCCCAAAAGGTCTCCCCTTACCCATGCGGATGCCCCGAGGGTTGCAGCGGTGGGTGCAGGGGAAGTGGAGCTCAGGCCATGCAATTTTTTTCACCTTCTCTACTTAAGCAAAAAATAGCTTCTCATAAATATAACCAAGTTGGGAGAAAACATCCTGAGGCAAACTAGAGGCTCATTACCGCTCCTGAGCTGGAAATGTTTGTGTTACGTTTCCAATAAAGCACAATGTGTATTTTGGGAGTTTGGCTACGGGCGGCCTGTTCTCTACCAAACCCTCTGGCTCCTTGCAGAGGTGCCAGCTTGTCGCAGGCCGGACCGCTATGTGCTAATATCTTCTCCTGGAGGGGTCTGACGGGTGGTTCATTAGTTTAAGCACTAATCCATGCTGCCTTGTACTTATTTGTATGGAGACCTGCTCTGCAAGAAAGCTACTTTCCATGCTCTTTCCTCTGAACAGTTAATCCACCTGCTTGGTGCCTGGCCTGGCCCACTTCCGTGGGGAACTGCTCCCTTCATTGCAAGATAAGACATGCATGGTTTAATGCCTCCAGTAAGCTCGCCTTCTTTATTCAAATCTTCCTGGAGGAGCTTAGAAGGGCAATTACCTTCCTATTTTCAGTGCCAATTCAGACAAGGAGCAGGCGTGCAGTTATTTGAATATTTTTTCCTTAATAAATAAGACTTAAAATGTAACCTTCTGCCTAGCATCCCTCCCTTTACTCCACCAGCCTGTTAGGATATGATGGGTGGAAAGTCTTCTGCAGCCTTTTGTTCAGCTCACGTTTGCTGGTGTCTGTGCAGTTATCTGCTGTAAGCCCCGTGTGCTGCTGTTTGCTTTCTGCAAGGTCAAATCTGCATCTGGCTTTGCCCTGGCTCTACTGGTACATCAGCTGTTGTACAAGAATTTAGCATAGAGGTAACTTTTAGTTCCTTTCGAAAACTGGAATTGTTATAGATATTTCTGCTGTGTGAATTTTAAGGTACATGTCAATCTGCGATGAAACCTTATTTCCGAGACTTCTTAACCCTCCAGCTTCACGTCATGCCAAAGAGTCATCTCCAGACCTCTAAGACTTCTGCCTTATGTAGCTTAGCTCATGGTGGCCCAGCTCACATGCCTAACAAACAGCATCACACCTGATTTACACCAAGCACAAAGTAAGAAGTGACTTACCCACCAAGCTCAGAAATGCTGCTCCCCCAATCAACATTGCTTGAAGAAACACATCTTACACATTGGCACAGGAGTCATTAACGTTCCTCTTGAAATGAGGCCTCTTCTGCAGCTTTGGACATCCTCAGTAGAGAGGGTTATCTGTTTTTCAGAAGTACCCCGAGGTCTAGCAGATAAAGTGCCTGACTGAAGAAGGCATGAAGAAGGGCAAATGCTGTCAAGCCAATATTCCTCTGGGGCCTGGAAGGCAAAGGGGTTAAGACCTGATAAGGAATCTCTCCTCTTGGAGAGCATCAGCAGATTAAATCTGACCTACAAGCAGAAGGTGCTCCTGTCTAATTGCTTGCACAGAGAAGAATTGGTCCCCAGGTGGCTCTTCTCCACTGATTTAGTGTTAACTTTCAGCCTTTCTTGTGTTCTTGTAGATGGAGCAAAAAGTCAGCAAACTTTAAACTTAGAAGCATTATTTATGGGGAAATCCCATGAAAAGCTAAGCAGGGGATTCAGCTATGGGAAAAATGCACGATTTAATAAGAAAAAGCCTTTTTAAAAAAATAAATAAAAGCAAAGGAATACGAGGCATGGGAACACAGAAGCAGTTCATAATGAAAAACAAGGGAAGTATTAATAACATATTTTTAACAGTGAGGCCAACGAGCCAGTGGGACAGCTGGCCAAGGGATGGGGTAAATCCAATATAATTTGGCACCTTTACATCAGGTCTGGATGCCTTTCTGAAGGATATGCAGTACCTTAGCCGTGGGCTACAAGGCTAAAGAGAAGAGCTGCTGGATTATTTCTGAGTGAGGGATGGAGCATCCTGCTGACCTTGGCATTGACTCATTTGTTTACAGTTGGTGTTGGTGACTCTTCGAAATGGGTGAGTTGGAAGCTCCATGTCCAACCAGCCCAGCCTTACTCTGCATCCATTCCAGGGGATGCTTAGGCTGTCTCTGCTGAAAAGAATCACCTCTCTTGAATTAAGTAGTGCTTTTTCAGCTGCAATCATCTCATTGTTTACAAGCAAAACTTCCATATGTTTTTTCTAGTTTTTATTATTTTCCCATGGAAAGGAATACTTTGTAAAGAAAAAAATCTAAGCAAACCCATTTTTTAAAAATTTTAAATAAGAGCTTACCCCCACCTAAGCTTTGGTAGCTATTCTTCCTTTAATTTAAGCAACGCTTATATCAGTCAAAGTTTTACTTGTGCTTACTTGAGTTCAGGTAAACAGGACTAATCCTGCTTAAAACTGAACTAAGAATATCTAGACAGTTTAATGAAATGGATTAAAATTTTACCTCATATTAAACATTAACAATCTTTCTTGTTCAGACAAGCCCTAGGAGGCTGGAGCAATGTTATTCATTTACCTTCAACATCAGTAGAATTTCTTTAAAAATAAGCAAATTATGCACTTGTGCAGAAGGCAGGTCTATTAGACCTGCTTGTGCTCAGGGGAGATTTGTCTCCCTCCTTTGAATAAAAAGGGGGTTTCTTTTATCTTTTAGATTTTATTTTACCTTTTAGTTTTTATTTTTATTTCTGAACTCCTTATTAAACCAGCACATTTCCTCCTGTTTCATTCATGATGTTTCTTCAGGGGAAAGATCAGCTCAGCACAAATTAAATGCTCCTTTATTTAATTTATATCTCAGGCTGACCTCAGCTAGCAGGACCTCACACTACACACCTGGAAACAGAGATGTTAAAGTGCGGTGGGAAAGCCAAGTTTTTCACATCACTCCCTGTACAAACTAAGTGATGGCTTTTTTTCATTTTATTCATTTTTCAGGTGGGAAAGAGAAGTCGTATTATTTCAAGTTTTGGTATGATTTTATTCCCTTCAAAGACTTCAGAACCAGGCTGAATTCCCCTCAATCCCCATTTCTCCCATCCATAGATGTGTGTGTACACGTATTTTTGTGTTTTGGTGGTTCTGTTTCTCAACTTTCTGCTGACACGTGGAAACACTAAAAGGTGTTTTTCTTAAATAACAGCCCATTGTTCCTGCTGGTTACGAACCCTTAGCATAAAGCGAGATCAAACCCTGTGGAGTTCATGCCTTTAAACCCCGCAGATGCCGATGCCTTTGCCACCAGCAGTGAATTAGCTGGCAGCCTCACGCTTCACGTGTCTCAAAACATAGCACTGAGAGTCACCTGATGAGAGGTTAAAAAAAAAAAAAAGAAAGCCAAGATGGTTATTTTCTGAGTTAAAGACAAAAATTAAATGCTACGCGAGGCTGAGCCACTATATATTTAAAGCAGCATTGCCTGTGAGCGACTGCTGTGGTGGCAGTTGGCGGCTCTCAAACTTGCAGAACAAGACTTTCTAAGGAAACTGGGAGATCTTCCCGGTGACTTCACTCCCTTCTAGCTACAGATAGGAAGGGGTGGGGGTTCTTCACAACCAGTCTGATCACTGCAACCCAAAAACACACATAGGTGTAGTCTGTGCCCTGAGGAAATTGTAACTCAAGACAAGCTAATGCAGGCGCTCCCGTGCTGGCTGGTGCCAGTGGTGGTGGCGCGCAGAGGTGATAATTGAAAGTTGTTGTTGTGAGGTTTCCCCCCACACACACTGAGTCAACAGGAGGTTGTTTTCTACCTCCTGCTTGCTTTGGTGAGGGCAACAGCTTCTGTTCAACATTCATGTAGCTTGGTAAGTCAAGCAAGTTGGTCATCAGGGTTGTGCCAACCATCACCCAGCACCCAGGGAACAAGGGTGGGAGAGTCTGGAGGAGATGGGCAGTAGCTCCTGTCTCTGGGCTCATCTACGGACTGCATTTACAGAAGCCAGGAGACATGTGATTCACTTCACTCATAAAATCAGAACTTCTGATCTGGTCTCCAGAGGTAAAGATAAACACATGGGAGAAATCACTTGCCTTTTTGGAAGAGAGCAGCGTATGAAGGCAGAGGATGTGTCAAGAGAAACGGGAGATGGGGTAGGGAAATGAAGCCGATGTGGAATGCTGGTTCCAGGGACAGCTGTGCTACACCCCAGCCATGGACCTGGCTTGAGATCCACCCTCTGGTGCTGCAGGACCTCAACCCAAGATGTCCTCTGTTCCACAGCTGGCTGCTGGTTTTATCTGTACAAACAACTGGATAAAAACTTCAGACACGCAAAACAAGGCAGGCTCGGAGCATGAGAAAAACAGGTCTCTGCTTGCACGACTATTCTCCTCCCTCCCCCTCCCTTGATTGAGAACTTCATATTTGAAAATCATTGAGCAGAAGTACAACAAGCATTCTTGCTGAGTGAAGCTGTTTAGGTACACCGAAACACGGCTGAACCTGGGGCTTGCGTAAACCTTTCTTACCCTGGAACAAAAGACCTGCTCCCATCGCAGTCAGGTGGATGCATGAATCCCTGCCTGCGAAAACACGCTGAACCAGTCTCTGTGCAAAAAAAAGACAGGTTTGACCAGAATAGGCCCTTGTGCAGAAAGGATCTGCCAGCCAGGCCCGAGCGTTAAAAGCAGACGGCTGCGCTGGGCGCTCCGCAATCTTCGATTAGCATCAGCATGAGCAGAGCCTGGATTTTGCAGCACTAAAGGCCACAACCAGCATCCAGCCCGGGGCTCCAGCAACGCACCGTGTCTGCATGACCACATTGGAGTTTGTTCATCCGTCTCCCTCGTCCAGGACAGCTGCAGCGTGCGGAGCAGCACGCAAACCGTCAGCCCCGATGCCTCCTGGCTGTTCAGCATCCCTGCTGATGTGTGTTTGCATGAAGGACCAAACATCAGAGTGGTGCAAGCTCCTGCTGCACATGCAGACACTGCTCGGGAACCACCCGCAAAAGCAGTTGCCTTGGGATCCTAGCGCTCACATGGGTTTGTTGTTTGTTTGGGGTTTTTTTTCCATTTCACCCATTTCTCTTTCACTTCCTTCCTGCCCCGCAGGAAGCGATGGCAATAGATACACCCTGCCACCGTGCTCACAGCTTGAGGTACCTACACCCCTGTTCCCCTGGTTTTCACTTCTCTGTGGGGTTTCATTGAAACGCCCATTTAATATCAGTGCTCATTCTTCCTGTAGCACCTAAAAGTTTACCCCATGCTCAGCTAACCCAGAAAGGTGTCTGCAGACCGTGCCACCACACATCACCTCTCCAACACGTGCCTCCAGCAATTGTCGCTCCCCTTTACTTATTTCCCAAGCAATCAGCAGGGGTGAGCCCCAGCAAAGCTGCACCCCCCAACACAAGCTGCTGTGCCAAGCTGCCCTAACCACCTCCAGCCAGAGAGCACACATGGGACGGGATGGGACAGGACAGCACCGGGGAGGTGGACGGGAAGTGGAGGAGGAAACGACCATCGCTCAGGGCAAAAATAGGACTTGGCACTGCTGATGCTCAGCCCTGCACTATAACATTCAGCCTGTTACCTCCCATAGATTTATCCGTGGCCTTTTCTCCCTCTCCCCAATCTGACCCAGACATCCTGAGCAAGGTCCCACAACTCACTGGCCCCGCAGCCACCAGCTCTGCCCTGGCTCTTATCGCCTCCTGCGCCGTTTCCCCTCTGACGCTCCTCCAAGCCCTCCTCTTTCACCCAGACATCTGTATTCCTGTTTTCTTCCAAGTAGCTGGGGATTAAGATGCAAAGCAAACACTTTTCTTAGCATACTTTGGAGATAAACTGGGGATTACGAGTCTGTCCTCACAGCCATTGCCCCGAAGTTAAAGTCTCACCTCTACAACACACTCAACCCCCACTTTCAAATCACTCACTTTGCATTTAGGACAGGTGCAAGTTTACAAAGTTTTTCAATGCATAATAAAATATAACTACTAATTCGGATAATAATAGAAAGTGCTAGTTGAGTTCTGCTTACTTAATTTCCACCTGCTGCTTATTTGCAGTTTGATGTGGTATTCACTTCCTGTCATGCATTCTTGCAAATTATTTCTGTGCCACGTTATCTTCCCGATGCGGTTCACCCAAGGAGTGGCCGAAAAGCAGCTCTGTCCCTGTGTCACTGCCGAAAAGTTCATTTTCTTCTGTGGGAGGAGGAGAAAAAAAAAAATTAAGGCTGCCTTGTAACTGTATACTGTGCACATGCGCATATCTGAGCACATGTTGTGGACTTGTTTTTTTCTTCTTCTTTTACCCTTCCACCCACATCTTTGCAACCCAGAGAGCTGCAAGTTTTTTGTTCATCTGCAAAGGGTCTGTTTTTCATGGAAAAGGTGTTGTTTCAGAGTATAGTTGTAAGCCTTCCTAGGCAGGGGCTGTCCAGCACACCAAGCACCTGGGCTGTGGCTCTTCAAGATTCCATTTTATTCCAATAATATTTCTTTAAAGCTTATAATATTGCTAAAGAAAAAGGGATGCCTCCAATAAAAACAGATCTGCTCAAAGACTGGACATAGCCAAGAGTAGTTCAATGCAAACCCATGAGAGTCCCCATCACGCCCTCTCCAACCAAGAGCTGGTGGGATCTTCTCAGATGCCCATCAGAAGTGGCATTGAGTCCTTCTTATCCAGATGCCCTTCCTTGTGCATCATCAAATCCCAAAAGGTCAGCCCCAGTCTTCCTGCCAGGCAAGGGCCCTATTTCTCTGGCAGGGGAAGGTTAACCCAAAGGCAGAATACAACTCACACCAGGATATTTAGTTGTGTTATGAGCTTTTATTTAAAAAGCACATCTATACAGCAATAATTTCGCAGATACAAACTTCAATTTTGTATTCTACAAAAGTCTTTGAATATTCTTCTCTTTACAAAATGGAACATTACAAAAATACAGACAATTTAATATGTTTTTTTTTATACAAATGTCTCTAATTGTAGTTATTTTCATTAAAATATTACTACCACAGAACTACAATATTTTAGTTGACTATAAAAAAAATTAATTCAATGCTTTTTTAAGCAGCAAAATGTAAATAACACAGGTCAGGACACAGTTTATAGTCATAGTGGGTATATCTAAAATTGTTTCAGAAATAATATTTTACATAGTTAATTTTTAAGGTTTTATACATTATTTATATAATATTTATATATATAAAAAAAAATCATAGCTTGCTATAGTTGAAATGATAGGACGGATTCTGTAACAAGGATGTGCAAATGGCCGTTCTGCATGCTTTGCGGGATCCCTTTGCAAACGCGCTCTGTGAAAGGGCTGCAAACCAAGAACCTGTGGTTTCCAGGCAAAAAAAAAAAAATCACACTCGATATAGGCACAAATGATTTACCACCAGTGTCACCGAGCAGAGCACAGGACCTGGTACCTGCTGTGGTGTACACTGCGGTGCCCAAGGGAGAAGAAGGAGAACGAGGACGAGGAGGGAGGAGAGGATGGACAAACCAACTGACACCCAGGCTGGGACGTGCCGCCCAGCAGCCCGTCCCGAAACTGCAGAATAAAAAAAATTATCCCCAGGACACAGCCCCAGGGTCGTAGTGCGAACGCGTCTTCGGCAGAGCCGCTGCTACCGACTTGTGAACCGCCAGCTCCCGTGGGCACGCAGAAAATCTGCTGTGATTTCTTTTTCGGAGGGGGGCGGGGTGGATGGCTGGGAAGCGGAGGATGCTCTTTGCATGAAGGGCCATTTGTAGGGGGGGGCTCAGGCAGGACGAACCCTCGCTGGGGAGCGAGTGGAGAGGAAGAAATGTGGCTTCTCTGTGCAGAGGATGGAGTTATTCAGCCTCACTGCGTGTCTCAGGACTGCTCGTTAAAGGCATGTAGTGTGAACCGAGACCCTTCAGAGATCTTTGACCTGGCAAGCTTCTTCTAAACTAAGTCACAGTATGGAATAGAGGAGGCAAAAATAAACTAGTATGAAAAAAGAGAAAAAAAGCAACTCTTACAAACCAATCCCAGATCTTGACTCAGTGCTGTTTCTCATATATAGTGCTATACAATTTAGTCGTGAGTTGTTGTTGTTTTTTTGGTTTTTTTGTTTTTTTTCTTTTTCTTGCAGGCATTGGAAATCTTCATAGTAAAAAACCCTAAGATGGCCAGCTTTCCAAAAATCCCTTAGTGTTCATTAGGCTATGAACAATTTGGCGTTCACTACAACATGAACACTCAAACCAATTGCACATCCAGAACTCCGGCACCTCTCTTTGTTCGGCTTTTGTATTTTTCTTTCTCGCTGTCGCTTTTGACTTGGTTGACCACTACCCTTTTATCCAAATGTTGTAAGTTGAAAAGACCACAGAGTAAGACTTTACTGGTCGGGCAAGAAAGTCTCTCCCTACATTCTACTGTCTGATGAGATTTGAGAGCAGCATGTAGTTGCTGTCAGCAGTCATTTTTTTGAAAAAAAAAAAAAAAAATAAAATACAACACCCATCCGATTTTTCAAAGGTCTACACCATGTTGTGATGGTTATTCCGCTCAATGATGTCCACAGGTGAAAGGATCTCCTTCCGGATGGGTGGTGGAGGCAGGCAAGCCTTTGTCTTGGGCTTGAAGAGATCGGAGACGTAAAACACCTGTAGGAATAAGCGTAAAAGGCAAACTTAGTCACTCTGGGTGATGCTTTGTTCAAAAATTTGGTTTACAGAATATATACATATCATTAAACTTCGAAAATAGCACTTTTTGTGCTATTGAATGCCTACCCGTAACACTGGTAGTTGTGAAATTCCAAGCACCTGCTACCACCTTTCTGTACAATATGGAAAAAGGCTCAGACCTCACAAAACATGGCATAAAACCAATTCCATTTCTCACTGCGTAATCACCAAGTGCCATAACAAAACCTCTGCTGAACAGGTTGAAAAGCCAGGAAACAGATACACGGCCCACACTCCAATAAAATAACAAAGGTCTCCACAGGGCTGGCCTGACTCACGGTGAGTGGTTTTAGGGATGGAGTTGGTATGAAACAATTAATTCGGCCAGACATCAGGTACACAATTAAAAGGTTTCAAATCAAAGCTGTGTGAAAAGTTATCAGCAATGAGTCAACGGTGAGTGATGCTCTCCTTATGCCCCACCAAGGCACTGGTACAGAGCCAGGGTCCGGTCCTAAAGCCTACCTCCTAAGGAGAGGAGGAGCTATTCCTGACTACTACTTCTTAAATATCCTGTGATGTAACCCCTCTCCCGGATGTGAAAAAGCCAGCACTTGGCAATTTCAGGAGGTAGCAACACAATAAGAAACAAAGTACTGGAAGGAAACTTCCACATCCTCCCTTGGCAGCCACGGCACAAAGCTTATCAGCCCTCCAGGACCGTGGCACTTTCTCCCTTGCCAAACCTCAAGCCCCATGCCAGAAGGGAAAAGAGTCAGAGAGCACAGATCCTCTGGAGGGGACAAAAAATGGTGAGGATTCATTGTTTTCTTAGTTGGCACCAAAGCCACAAGGTTTGGTCCTGCTGCCAACTGCCTCTGGCATCCCAAATTTCCCATCTCATCTCAGACATCCTTGAACACCGATAATTCGGACCAAGATGTGGGTTTGCTGAGCTGAAGCCAGGGAGGAGCAGCACATGGTTGTAGGAATTAGCAGCATGTTTGAGTTTTCTCCCGCAGTACTCAGATGCAACATTTAAGCAGCAAAATAAATCAGGAAAGAAAAAAAAGTCCCAGGTGCTCAAAGGAATAGTATTAGTTTAGCACATCCAGGCTGGGTAACAAAGGGAGGGAGCGCAGGTTTTCCCCTCTGCAGCTCCACATTTTCTAGCTACCCAAAGCCCTATGCAGCAAGTCAAGCCATCCTTGGAAACAACTTTTGCAGGTTCCTATCAGCATGAGCAGATAAGGAACTGAGCTGAACAGTGAAGCTGCTGTAAGTGGCAATTTACTCCTACAATTATAACTGGGGATGCAGGAAGCTGAGCTGTTGTTGCTTGGCTTTTATTGCTGGGTGGAAAAGCAGGGAAGGAGCTGACATATAAACCAGTTCTTTTTTGCGTGTACATGTTGGTGTCTGGCCGCCTAGTTGTATAACAGAACTAAAGTTGTTTACAGGGCATCCAAGGGGCAGCTTTTGCACCTTTGGTTAAATAACAGGATCCAGCTGGACCCACCGAGGATCACAAGCTGGAGCCTGGCCTCTTGCTGCAGCATCACAGTGTAAAAGCACACTGAACTGCTCTGGCAATGGTTTTCTTTTGGGTCATTAATAACTGTAAAACGCCCGTTTGGCCAGCTCGTCGCATTTCTGATGCCATCTTGCTCACTTGCCCACCTCGGAGAGCTGGATTCAATCAAAAAGATGTCCAATTTCTGCACCCAGATAGCCATGGCAAATCAATTTATGGTAGGAGATTGCAAAGTGCAAGAAGCATATCGGGATTACACTGAGCCTGGTCCTTATTTTGTACAGGAATGAGTTATGGTGGACTGTCATCCTGAGTATTTTAGCTTTTATTGTGCTGCTCACTGCTTTTCAGGGTTTAATTCAGAGACTGGGTAAGAGGTCTCATTTCTCTTTAAACTGTATTTCACTTTAACATGGCTGGAGGTTATATAAACACTTATAGGAATCATGAAACATGATCTTCGGGGGTTAAAACAGTGTGTTAAATCCTCCTAATGCTTGAACTGTTTAACACAAAAAAGGACTAATAAACGTGCAAAGTTTTTCACTTGGATTAGCTCCATTTCCTGTAGAAGGTGCTCTCCACCCATAAAGGAAACTTGATGGCAGAAGGCTGAGTGCGTATTTTACAAAGGAAGCCAATATCTTATACTGCTACTTAACAATTCCCATTCCTTTTCATTATATTGAAAATATCCTTAATCACGTACAGAGAGGTTAAAACAACTCATCTGAGCTAACCAGAGCAACAGAAGGAGGATATCCCTAGGACGCCTCCCCTTTTCTCCCTCCATCAGATGAGATGTAAACTACACAACACATAGCAGGCTGCCTACAACACACACAAAAACTATTTGCATTTAAGAATTTCTCATCGTATTTCACCCTGGATCCAAGTCTGAATGTTTCATCAGTGGTAAGCGCTTGACACAAATGCCTTCTGCTTGTTATTTCAGGCACTGAAGGACAAACATGTCTGCTGCAGCACAACCTGAACATAAGCTCTGGCAGCCCTTGGAGAGGAAACCCACAATTGGTTTCTACCAAAAAATCACAGCTTGAAAATTACGGTATTTTAACAGCCCCTGACTATCATCAGAACAGACTTTTGAAGGCTTTGCTGGGGGAAGCAGTTTCTGGAAGCACCCAGGGTGGGTTGGAGGTGATGAGTCTCCGGGTCCCTCCCTCTTCTTCAGAGCATCCCATGCGTGAGAGCTGGATGCTAGACCTGGGCAAGGACCCCCAGGGTATACCAGTAATTGCCCTGATATACCAGCAATTTTAGCAAAAATCTGCTAAACACCACATTTGATGCAAACTCCAGGGAGTCTCAAGGCGACTCTTCCCCTGTCCCTTGCTGCCACTTCCCAAAAGGGAGGAAAATCTGCTGGCCCCTCCAAGGCAATGGTTCACACCAGCAAGGCCAGGTTTAGAAAAATGAGAACATATTGCTGATTCCTCACAAGCTGATGGAACAGGACAAGGGTTGGGTTTAAAGCCTGTCCAAATCCTAAGCTGCCACCTGAGATGTCCGCCACCAAGCCATGCCTGCAAAGGCTGCACAGACAACAGCTCCCTCCACCAACCAGCTGGGCAGAGCAGCACAAGCTGCCCCGGACTCGCAGGCAAACCCGTGCCTGCCTGCGAAACTCCAGGCAGCTGCTTCCCATGTCAGTTCTGCCTCAACACAGGAAAACCAGCCCAGCACCACCACAGCCTTCCCTTCCCAGCACAGCTTCCAGCTGCCAGAGGGACAGGACGGGAGAGGATGGCCAGCCCTGCCACTCATCCCGGTCAGGACGCATCCGGACACCCGTTCCGAGCATCCGGAGAGCTATTGTCTTTCTGAAACCACCACTGGGATTCATGGACAGATCATTTGCTCCCTATTCCCCCTATATATTGCTGTTATCCCACTTCCCAAGCAGAAAGACATAGGGAGAATCAAATACTCCCTTGTAGAACTGCCTGGCGATGTGCACTTGGTGTCTTGACAAACTCACATGATACAAATTCAGGCACCTGTACTGAGACAAGCTGCTTCATCGCTCCCTGCATTGCCCAGAGCCTCTTTTCCACAGGGCTGTCAGCACAGGGATGACTACTACAGGGCTATGGATAAGGAAATATTTCCAGGATTTGGAGAAACACCCTGAAAATATTGGTGTGAAGGACACAGAACCTGTGACGCTGTTGCTGTGAGCAGTCATTACAGCAGCATATCTGTGCGTACACACGCTTCTCTGGTTTTCCCTTTGAATTGCTGGCCCCTCCTGGGACATTGGCATCAGGCAACAGCAAAACCCAAAAGCTACTGCTCAGAGTTAATAATACTTCATTAAAACTTCCCAACAATGCCATTTTTGTCTTAGCTTTGGAATATTATCAATGAGTGGAAAGAACATAAATAAGCTATGTTCTCTCCTTGCAAAATATATAACATTAGCAAACTTAATTCCTTTCCTCCAGGGCTGCTTTACTTTTAGATCAGTCAAAAAAAAAAAATCTCCACAACACCAAGAAAGTGGTAAACTGTTAAAACCCTGCTTTCAGTTCATACAGACACAAGAACGACCACAGCCCCCAACCCCTTTGCTTCTCTGTGAGGCAGCCACCCAATCCCATGTCCCCAGCTTGCCCACTTTAAACATTTACACGTGTCACTTCGAGTTAGGGGGCTGCGCAATCAGGTCACTCTTTGGAAAGTAAATTGCATGAGAACAAGCCAGGCAGCCACAGACAAGCGTGCACAGCTTTTGTTTGCTGTTTTCTCACGGGAGCTTTCGCTATGTTAAAAACCCACCACCCAGCAAAGGCATCTTCCTGCCTCCCCTCACTGCAGAGGCACCAGCTCTCGCTCCCAGGGAACAGCTCTGGACTGGATCGTGCATTTTTTGCCAAATTAGCAGTTTGTTTGGTGGGGGACTAGAGGAATTGCTTCACTCCTCCAGCACAGCAGCAGCATTTGCTCATGGGGAGGGGATATCACTGGAGGGTGCACACTCCTTTGCTGGGTGCCCATCAGAGAACCCACTATCAGGCTGCAACTGGCAGGTTCCACCTGCAAATGAGTTTTACATGTTCTTTGACATGGGGTGACACGAGACCAAGCCCCCAGAGCACACCATTACCCCCACCAGCATCCCACTGCTCTTCTTTGCGCACTTTAGGGTACTCACCACACAATAAGCCACCAGGGCTCCCTGTGCAAAGCCAGCCAGCACGTCGGTGGGGTGATGCTTGTGGTCCGACACGCGGGACAGGCCGGTGTAAAACGCCATCATGATGAGGGTGAACTGGAGGAGGGGACGGAGCAGGCGGGCTCCTTTCCACGTGAATCTGGCCTGCAGATAAAACTGTGGAGAGGAGAGGAAAACAGAAAGGTTGCGTTAATTTGCGGGCAGCAAAGGGGAGGTTGTGCCCCAAATGTGCATGCACAGCAGTAACCACGCTGTGGGGCTGGCTGTTGGGCACCTGCACCCCTGTGGCTCAAGGAGGGGGGAACTGTCAGAGAAAAAGGATGCTCCTTGAAAACATGTGGCCTCCATCATGCAGAGGGGAGTGGAGCTGGAGGGATTTTAACCCCTGGAGGGGATGTGGGCAGAGGTGGATGGGTACAGCCCTTCCCTCAGTGAGCCAGGGCCAGGGACTTGGGACCCCCTGCATTGTGGCTCACACCGGAGCCCCACTTCAGCCTTCACACAACATCCCATCATGCCACATAAAGAAATTCCTCCCCATCACTATTTAGCACGTAACAGAAGCAAGGTCCCAAACTGGTCATACACAGGACCCACAGCATCTCTCAGAGGCAAAAAAAGCATCAATGCAGCATGCCACACCTCCAGAGCCAGCCCCAAGGATTGCTCGACCCAAAAAAGGTGAAGCTGACATGACATCACAGGGACACTGTGTCCCTCCTCGTGACCATCTTGGGCCCATTTCCGTTTTGGCTGGTGGCCATGGCTGGTTCCTGTGGGAACCGGGAAGCTGGGCAGGAGGAGAAGGCAGGAAAACGGTGACTTGCTGCCCAGGGATGAGTGTGGGGAGGAAGCCTGTGGGAAGAGACAGACACTGCAGCAGCCCTCGGGCTTGGGGAGGAGAGAGGCACTCATTGGCTCAAAAGGTGTAAAAGTGCCTGGAAAATTCTGCTTGGCTCCTGCAGCTGCCCACAGGCTCAGTCAGGCGTGTATTTTCTACCTGTTCCTAAATGAAGCACCAGAAGTTAGACCCAGCATGCTTTGCGGGACTCTGCAACATCAGGGGGCTGGAAAGGAGTTTAATACCAATTTACACACCCAGAGCAGTTTACACTGCCTTGATGTAAAAGGGAACGAAGCTCTCGCTGGGTTCCCTGAAACCACAGGTAACTGAATGACACCATTCGTCTACAAAAGCAGAATTAATTGGAAAGCTGATAAGGGGGAAGTATCGTTTTGGCCAATTTAGTATGTTTGGCTGTTGCATAAACATCATATTTACCCCTTTTTGTAAAGAACACACACAGGGCTCTCTAGAGGAAATGAAACATCATGTCATTTGAATGGAGCAGATGCTCCAAATTATCCAAATTGTTAGCCAATTAACATGGAAGAGAGCTGTACCAAAACAGCTCAGCACTGGCTAATGTGCATTATGGTTCTGGGAAATATATCTGCAAACCAGCCTGAGTCTGGGAACAGAGCCACGTCACCACAGCGTACACCTCACACGATGCAAACTGGTGTACAACGATGCTCCAGGATGAGTTACAGCTCTCTAGATCCTCACAGCAAATCCACACTGATGTAACCTAGTGAATGGATCACTGGGCTGGTTCTCTAATTTGTGATGACAATTTTTATGCTCAAGAGAAAGAGGAGTCAACAGCCAACATATCAAATTTAAGAGGCACATTTTGCCCAGAAATATCTAAAAAACAAACCAAACAAAACCAAAACCCAAACAAACAAACAAACAAAAATCCAAAAACTAAATACACCACCACTGACGAGGAGGTGCTTTCCCTCCAGGTTAAATGCAGCCACCCTGAGCTAGAACTCAGCACAACCCCATCCCGCACAGACTTTTGCAGTGATTTAACAGCAGACAACAGGCACTTCATCCTGCAAGCAAATATCTATGTGGTTCATTAGCAGGGAAGCGCATTTTTAGTTTGCAGTCCTTAGGCTGGCTGAATTTTTACTGCCATGGTACTTATGCACCCAGTGATCTGCCACTGAGAATAAACTGTGCAGGCAGGATACTCCTGGGATGTATTCAGGGAAGATGGTGACAGAGAGTTGGGGACTCTGACATCTTGAAATACAACTTCCCGGTGTAGAGACAATGTCCCTTGAAAAAACAGCATTTGTGGATGGTAGCATTTTTGAAGCACAGAAAAGATAAAATGTGCTCCAACTGCTATGGTTTAGGCTCAGGATTATTTTCATGTTCAAGAGTCTCAGCCCAGACCAGGTGACAGTGCAAGATTCAGGTTCCAGTACGTTATTGCAGAGCAAAATTAGCACCAAGCATTATATCTTATAAACTGTTAGTCTTAGTTCTACCAGGAAGACTTGAAACCTAACATCTGACTTTAGTCATGAGGCTCTGTCACATCAAACCCCTTAAGAAATTTGCTGCTGTCAAATCTGACATTTGTCCTTTTTGCACAGCCTTGACATCCCCTCAGATCACTGCATCCCACAACCTTGGACTAAATCAGTCATCTATAGGTGAGAAAGCAAAGTACCAATTAATAATCAGGAATAAAAAGCTAACTTTGAATTTGAACACACAATAAAGCAGATAATTCTGGGGCTGAAGAAATTAAAAACCACATGTGTTAATATACTGACTCGCTCCTTCCAGAGCACAGCGCTGAACTGTGTGCCTAATCTACACACTTTAGCTCTAGAAAAGGTGTGCAAAGGCAATGTGTCACCATACGGGGTGTGCGGGGTGCTACCCAAGTCCCCAGCACCCAACTTACACCCACACCTGTGCACCTTGGAAAAGTAAAGCCCACCCGAATAGATGCATCAGACACCACAGTATCAGTTTGAGGATCTCAACTGAGCTGCTTTTACTGCTGTAATAAAAGTCTTGGGAAAATTGCTCTTTAGTTTCCATTCATAAGGAAAAAAAAAAAAAAAAAGAAAAGAGGATAATAACAGCACTTTTCATATTCCACAGGTTTATTATAAGCATGAAGAATGCCAAAAACTGTGCTTAAACACCAGGGTGCTGAGGACCCCTAAGTATTTTTAGAGGTGAGCCTTGGGGTGCTCCAAACTTTGCCTCTACCCTCGGTATGAAAGCAAAACTAGTTACAAAATAAGGTCAAAAAGCAAAAGGGGAGCTTGGGAGTTGAAAGGATCAGAATTTCCCTAAAGCAGGAATTAGTGCTACTACTAAGAAATGGGAAGTTCCAGGCAACGTATCTGAAAACCTGCTTTAGAAGGTTTTGTTTTTAAACCTGGGAGCAAATCTGAAGTGTTGCCTGCTAAGGACTGCCAGATTTGGATGGAAATGTGGACTGGATGGAGCCCTTCCTGACAGGGGATGGAGGAGCAAGACCACAACCAGGGTTATTTCCACCACAGACCATCATGGGGCAGTTAAAGTCAGGAGGAGCATCAAGAGAAGCAAGGGTGGATGGAATGAAATGGGATCACACAGAGCAGGAGTTATTTGGAGCTCCCACCATCCACTGTCTCCTGGCGGAGGCTGAGTTACCACAAAGCAGATGGTTTGAAGGACGTCATATCACTATTCTTCTGCCAGGGGACTTCCACAGTGCTGGTGGGAACAGCCTGCAGCCACATGCAACCCCTGAGTAAACCCATCTAGGAGGAGCTGGCAGAGGACACAGGCTAAAAGCATCACCTCCAGCGTTCCGGGGCTTTCTGCCACCCAGAAACCCTATCCTGTTCACACTCTCCCCACCACAAAGCTGAATTCCATCACCCACGTCCCTTAGTCACAGCTAAGGCTTCATTCTGGGAAACGGCTGGTCTTGTTCCTGACTGCCTGACCTGAAGTCACCTCCATCTTCAGACCCATCCACAAACAGAGCGGTACTCAAAGTACGGGGCCAAAACCCCTCAAACTCACCCCAACGTAACACACTGCCTTGGCTAGGCAAAGCCAGTTGGAGGAAGGGGAACTGCAAAATTCCACTTTTAGCACCAAGATGGCCAGGGGACAATGATAGGAGAAGGGCAAAGACCTCCCAGCACCAAATGGATGAGTTGTTTGCCTCTTCCTTGCCTTTGCTGGGTGTACAGCAACCACCCACCCCATTGGGAATATCCCTGTCAGTTCAGAAACGCAGCTCACACCTCTGATGTAATTCCAGTTTATCCTCTTATTTAGGTAATCTCTAAACTTGACTCCAAGTCCACAACCACCACGGAGTTCCCTTCACATGGGCACATCATCACACAGCAGCACCAGGGCACTGGGACTTTCTCCACCCTTCAGCAAGAAGCCCAGATAGAACCCTCACGCTCACCCTTATGCACAGAACCATCAACATCTCTAATTTTTCTTGTAAGTGACTAGAACACACTAAACCCCATTCTGATCTGTAGACTTCAACCTCATCCACGAATGCACATTAAATATGCAGACTGCCCTATTTTACTCCTGTTTTATCCAGATTCAGCCAACATTGCTGAGAGATATTAATTTAGTTTTTCCACATCCTCTATGCGGTTTCAGGCAACTTCATGCCATGAAGGGGAGTAGAAAACCCCCATTGCTCTCTGCAAAGAGTCCCCATGTCCAGCAAAACAAAACCTAGAGGTGTGGGTCAGGTCCCAAGGGCTACATGGAATAAGCTGTTACATGCCTCCTCTTTCCTCAGCTTGCTATAAATATGTATTACAGGCTCGCTTAGCCAAGGAGTAACAAAGCAAGGAAAATTAAGACAAAGACAATTACCCAAGTGTAATTTCCCCTTTTCAATTTTTTTTTAATACAAAGGCCTAATGTTAATTGGGTATTCTTGGTGACAAGAAGTCTCAAATGTTTAGAACTAAATCCCAGGATATTTTACTGTTTTGCAAGTGCCTTTCCCTGGGACATTTCCCCCAGGGAAAAGCCCTCCAGAGCTTGACATCTATCCATGTCTTTTCTACTAGGAGCCCAGGGCCAAACTGCTGTTCCTTGATGGACACCACCAGGGCATTGCTGCTGCACTGGGTGATGGGAAAGTTGTGGTCACCCATCCCTGGAGACATCCCAGGCCAGGCTGGACGGGGCTCTGAGCAACCTGATCTGGGTGAAGATGTCCCTGCTCAAGGGAGCTTTGAAGGTCCCTTCCAACCCAAACTATTCTCTGGTTCTATGACCCACTGGCCACCAAATGCCTGGGGAAATCCAGCCCCACGGTGCAGGCAAAGCCCTGTGGGATGTGTGGGAATTCAGGCATCTTTTAAAAAACATGGACTGAAGCTTTCTGACATCTGTCTCCACCAGGTGAGGCAAACTTAAAAACATTATAATTCAGAACAGGCTCCAAGAGTAAAGCCAGGGAATGCCAGGAAAGACGGGAAGTGACTTATCCTTGAAATATGAAGTATTGTTCAACAGGGAATGCACTCAGGACGTGGCTGATCAGCAAAGCCTCTGCAGCCCCACAAACACCCCAAACTCTGCAAAGGCTCTCAGCGAAGTCCCAGTACCCAAAGCACTGGCAGCAACCTGCTGTGGCACAGCCCTCACTTCCCAGGAACTGGAGAACAACAGTTTTGTTTTGATTGAGATAAATCCCTGATTAAATCCATCAAACCCAGCTCCTGCAGGTGCTGGCATAGTGAATGACACATTCCTAACCAGGCTTCCAAAAACTCACTCAATCGCTGAGCTGGGCAAAATAGCGGAGTTTATTTCACATTAAATAAAGCCCTCTGCGTTATTATTGTTATTATAATTTTTTAAAATATTTTTGTATATTATCAGCCTCTCCAACATGACAGATTTTCGGCCTCCCTTTTTCTATAAGAATTCTCATTCAGACTCTGGCAGCGGTCAGGGAGCTGGAGTGATGGAAAGCAGAGTGCTGCTAGACCAGTTAGAATCATAGAATCATTTAGGTTGGAAAAGACCCTTAAGATCATCGTTTTCTCACCTCTGACATGCACTACATCACTGTCTTGTCTCAGATTGCCTTTTTCTCCCTTTAATTT
This sequence comes from Patagioenas fasciata, assembly GCF_037038585.1. Taxonomy (NCBI): domain Eukaryota; kingdom Metazoa; phylum Chordata; class Aves; order Columbiformes; family Columbidae; genus Patagioenas; species Patagioenas fasciata. The sequence goes on along the minus strand of NC_092525.1, from coordinate 20,833,651 downwards.
ATGATCAAACACTTGGTGTAATTTTTCCCCTGACTTTAAGACACAAAGCAACTTGAACAGCTGGTCAGATGGAGCCTTCTACCCACCTTATCCCAGTTTTGAGACAAGGAAAAAAATTAGATAAAATCACTCTTAAGGGGCTGGGTGTCAAAAACCCTTCATGGAGAGGGATAAGTGGAGCAGCCTGTTGTCCTGGATCAGTCAGGGAGAAGGGCAGAGGCTGCTGATAGCCCAAGTGCTCCCATATGGGGATGGGGAAGGACAGCAAAGAGAGATCAGAAGCATCGTTCTGCTCCGAACTGTTACACAGGAACTAAACACCACTCTTGAAGCCTGCTACAAGGTTAAAAAGAAAATCAGGCAGCAAGCACTAGTGCAAAGCAGTTTGGGGCTGGCTAGTACACCCCTTGCCACTGGCCCTCCAGACACCATCGTTCCTGCTGTGCTGCCACAGGCTGTTTCACTTCTTGCTTACTCTGTAACCACTGGCTTTTCAGAAGAACATGCAAAAAAACCTGGCAAAGCAACATGGTCTGCCTAGCACCCTGCAGAAACAGGGTCAAGCCCCGGTGATTTTGGGCAGCCACCACCAAAGTGAGATGGGTGGAAATGCAGGGAGGGAGCGAGCACTGGCTTAGCCCCCAGGTTTGTCCCCTGCCCTGAAAGATGCTGCGGAGCATGATTCTGTGCAGAAGGTAAAGTATTGGGTTTGGTTTGCAAAAAAGCCCCGGAGCACCATCTCTTGAAAAAATACCTCAAAGGACAACCCAAATCTTGCTGAGTATTTGGAGAGAAACCACCACCAACTTGATAAGGACTGGTAGTCCTTGCTCTTTCCGGATGCCAGGCTCGAAAGCATCTCGAGGCTGACTTATCTGGCTGCCTGCAGATCTCCTTGGAAATAAACAAATGCCGGTGTAAGCAACAGTTTCCAAACTGAACTTGGATAGTTTCACAAAGCAGCAGTGGAGGGCTGAGCCTCCGGCAAGGCATCACCCAGGATGGTTTTGCATTGTAACGTGGCTGGGAGGAAACGGTCAAACTGTTTACCAAAGAAATTCAAAAGTTTTCCAAGAACAAGATTAGGGGGAAAATAAGGAAAGAATTTAATATGCCGCTCCCAACAGCCTGGAAAGCTTAGTAATTAAATTACAGAAATTGCTCACAGGGAAGGGGGATCCAGGGCTGAAAAGGCAGGAGGGAGCAGCAGCAACTTATCTTTTCAGAGGGCAAAGGGATGGGGGAGCCCTGCTCATAGATAAAAATTCATGTTTAATGTTTTTATTGGTGCCATGCTGTTTCTTTGCTTGTTAGTCTGAGCTTACAGGAGATGCACAGATCTTGAAAGGGATCCAAAACATTTTTTCCTGATTTTTTAAAAAAGATTTAAATAAATACACCCTCCCAAACACAAATCACTATCCAGATCCTCCAAAAAGCTGCGTGCGGGTCTAGCACCCCTAGCAGGAAGCACCTTGGCAGCAGCCCCAGTCCCAGCCCCAGCACAGGAAGGGCAGAACCATTTCTCACTGACAAAGAAAAACAAGTCCCAGCCCTCCGCTCCAGATCCTGGTGGGCAGAGGCTGCTCCACCTGCTCCACTGGCACATTTGGGAACTGCCTTCACCCCCTGGCAGAGCTGTGACTGTGCATCTTCCCTCTCTATCAATTTTACCTTGCCTCAAACCCACCCAACCTGGGGGGAGCAAAATTGCACACGTCATACACAGATTTAGTAGGATTTGGATTTAATTGCAGCCTTGGCTATATCCCCGAGCTGCACAGCTAGCTGTCACTCCAGGAGCCTCCATCCCAAATAATACCACAAGGTCTGAGAGTGGATCTTTCCACCACCAGCCTGTTCAGACTCATTTTTTCAACCAAACACATCTCCAACACTCATTGTGCCATTATTGCTACTGAACATGGGAGAGCACCTTGGGAAACGGGGACAGGGGATAGATCAGTCTCAAGCAAAGCTGAGGTCACTTACCACCAAATATAGCATGGTGTAGAGGGAGAAGGACGCGTGCCCGGAGAAGAAGGATTTCCTGCAAAACAAAGCAGGTGCTAAGAACCAGCCACTATAATCTTCTTACACAGCATTATAATTTTACATGCATTATGGTGACTTGTCTGCTGCTACCGAGACAGTGCCAAAGCAGACGGACCTACAACCCCCAATCCTTTGGTTTATAAAATGCCCGTTATTCACCCCGCCTGCTCACAAGGCAAGAAAGCAAACGGATGGACAGGATGCTTGCATTGTTCGTCCCTTCCTGGTCTACTCATGGGACAGCAGTTATTTCCAGGATAGCCCAATAACTCAATCGTCTCGTCTCAAATAACCAGGAAACTGTAAAGAAATAAGAAGCGAGCAATTTCTCTGGAAGCTGAATTGCAGCATGTGAAAAGTGCCCCTGGAAATGTCAAAACTGGGCATCTGATGGATTTGATAGAGCTTGAAGGGGCGTTGACTGTGTGGAGTCTCCTTGGATGAGAAGCTCCCTTCTCCAATGCATGGGACAGCTTGAGCTGCTCACCATGAGCTCAGCTTTGGGGTGAATTCCCACATTGAGTAACCACTGAGGAAAACAATAGTGTAGGAGTAAAGAGAAAGGAAAAGAAATATTATTCAGCCACATCCCACAATTCCTGAGGGAAACTACCCAGTGCTGGCAGACGGAGTTACAGCCTTTGCAGAGAAAGCAGCATTTGAGTCATCTATTGTTGGCAGAGAAACCCTAAGACATATTTAGTGCGAGACAACATTTTGGTGGCAGCAACCCATCACTTTGACACCACAGGATCTCACCTGGCTTCCTGGACCTTGCTGTCGCTTCCCCTGCAGGTGTAGTTTTGGATGTAAACTCCCTTAGCGCAGTTGATCGTGGAGAAATCCAAATCGCAAACTTCCAGGAAATGCGGCCGCAAGCGCCCGACGGACACTTTGGCAATGTCTGTGAAGGACTGGCTGATGGCACAGCCAAAAACAAAGCAGCCCACCTGCTTGTAGAGTGCTGCCACGTAAGGGTTCTGGATAAAGGAGCGCGACTTCTCCTTCAGGTAGTGGATGCGGTAGAGCTCGCCCGTTATAATCTGTGGGGGAAAACACAACAGAGAGGTTAGAGAGCAGGAAAGATGCTGTGCGAGACCAATGATGAGTGGCAAACGTGGAGCCAAGACAGGTCTTCGTCCTCTGAGCATCTCAAAACGAGAATCTGCTTCCACAGCAAGGAAGGAGAGCACATAGCCCAGCATCTCTCCATCCTCCTCCTCTTCCCTCTCAAGAAGAGATGTTCCAAGTATTTTTAATGGAAAAATTCCATAAACAAGAAAGAAAAAAAACAAAAACCAAACCACACTACATTTTTGATTTAGCACATTGGCATATCTTTACAGAAGTGAAATAGTGCCCCACATCTATATCAGCATAGTGGAAAAAAAAAATAACATAAAATGGATAAAGAATGAGTGTGCATTTGGGAGGGGGAGGCCAGATCCATTACCCCCATATCAAACTGATTTTGGAGGAAAACAAATGAACAACCTGCTTATCTTCCCCTCTGAAAACCACAAGCACAACAGAGGAAGACTTAGAAAGCCCCAACCTTTCCAGATTCTGTCCCAAAATTAGCCGCCAACAGACCAAATTCAAGCTGCTCAAATTCTCCATAAATGCCAGCTATTTCTGGGCATATCAATGGGTATTGCTATTGCACGGCAACAAATCATGTATTTCTCATGACAGGGGTGCTGCTGTTTGACAATATCACCATAAATCACAGCCCAAGAGCAGAGGATCTTACTTCTCATAATCCTGATGCTTAAAAGGTGGGTTAATGAAAATCAGACTGTGAAATCAAGTCCAAATGTCTCACCGCTCCCAAAGAGGCAAAGGCTTAAATTGTTCTCCGCCACATTACACACCTAGTTTCTGAGCTCCAGATTTACAGCTTTAGGATTTTATTCATTACTTTAAATGTTTTCATACCTGAGTAATAAATTGAGGCAGGTTTGGTTGTTGTTTTTTTTTCAGCCACCCCCTCAGCCTTGCCCCTCTCCAGTCACAAGGACTGTGATATGTAAAATTAAGTTTCAGGAAAAATGCCTTCATGTTAATTCCTTTCTGGAGCAGCCAGCAATATTCCTCTGACGTGGCAGCCTGCCAGTGGCATGCAGGAGACAAGGCTCCCCTGCCTACCTTTTTTAAAAGCTTGGCACAACCTTTGGAAAGTAATAAACTGGAAAGTATGGCAATTAGACTAAGAGGAGATGAAGCTGTATCATTGTTTGAACTCACTTGTACTGTAGCTTGAAAAAACAAAAGTTGACCTAGGGCAGCTGAAATGGCAGCTAAGCAGGTTTTATCAAAGAGAGATACAACTATAATAATAAAAACTAAAGGCCAAGTCAGAGCGCTTTGCTACCAATGAACAGAAATATCTGGGTGGCTGTACCATCATTCAGGGTTTACATGTCGCCACGGAGATTTACTCTTGGTCGTGACCAGGAGTTGTCTGGGAAGCTGCAGCTAACCGGCTCCAGCATAATTTTAATCCTCTGAGACTCCAAAGACCATGGTTTAACTCCATTTTGGACTACGTTCCAGCACAAGCTGGCAGCCAGGACATCTTCTTGCATGAGAACTGCCAAGGGAGGTTGGAGTGCCTCCTGCTCCTCTGCCAGGAGGCAACTCCAGAGCATCCTGGATGGACACAGATGCTCCTGCACAGGGGCATGACCACCACCTGCAGCCTCCCAAAAGCCTGAATTCACAAGAGAAGCCACAAGGCTCAAAACTCATGGCTTTTGCAGAGGGGCAACAAGGCAACTTAAGGGCGACATCTGATACTGGTAGATGTGCCATTACTCCAAACTCACAAATGGATCCATGTAAACCTGAGACTCTTGCCCTGGGAAAGGCGTGTGACCATTTTTTAAACAGGGATCGACAAAAGTCTGGGGATTAATATTTTTCTCTCACCTTTGGTGGTCTGGGTAATTGCATACATGTAGCAAATTGTAAATTGGAGACTTCATTCCCTTGCTAACATGCTGCTGGGCAGTCTTGAACCCTCCCTGCTTAGTTACAGCCATGGCTCAGATCTTAATGAGAAGGTAAAAATCGGGTAAACTTGGATTTTTTGGCAGTGCCATCCCAGGTAAAGCAGGATGGTGAAAAACTAATGCAGCACAGATGTGCATGAACTGAGAGGAGAAAAAAAACAAGTCATAAAGACACTAAGCTCTTCTTGTGCCTTGTGCTTCTGAGCAAGCCACCTGCCTGGGACATATGCCATGCCTATGTGACAGGCACAGCCCTTGGGGGACTGTCACACACATTTAAGAAAGATGGTCACTAGAGAGGAGCCAATATCACACTTTTGTGCCTAGGAATGCTTTTGCCAGACTTTGGGTTGTCATACCCATTTTATTGTTATTATCAGGCATCACCAGCAACTAAATTAGCCTGTAATTAATTTTAGAGCTTTTCTAATCACTTATGTCTCTGGTGTAACGTTTTCTGTGACTAATCACATTGAAGCACACCACCTTCAACTGTAAAACAATCAACTAATCTGTCTGTGTGACACAGATCATCTAGGAAATTAATCTTCTTAGGTATTTTTAATAGGCTTTCAAGACCCATCAAGTGTGGGTATGCAGGGTGCCTCAGCAGCAATACCCATATGAGGCTCAGGATGGGGAAAATGCCACCTTCCCCTGGCCATCCCAGGGACCATCAACATGCTTCTGTGCTCAAGATGATCAAACTAACCATCTTCCAGCAAGAAGAGCAGTCAGGAGAGGTGCAAAAGCACACAGCCCAGGGGAACGAGAATCTCCAGGGTCATCTGCATGGAAATTTGCCTGAAGTCAGTAAATATATAGGTATTAAAACCAAATGCATATCCTCCCGCATCCTGATTGAAGCAAAGGTCTTTGCCTCCACTGTTTACTTAACAAGCACTCTGGGTGTCCTCAAGCCATTTAAAACATGACCTGGACCTTTTACCCCAGGCTAGGCTGCCCGTGACGCCATGTAAAGCAAGGGTGTGAAATTTTGGCTGCGCCATCCAAAACGCCAGGTCCCTAGAAGTCCTCATAACCACCGCCCTGCCTTCTGAAGGCAAACGTGAACGAGAGGAGTGGAGTCAGTGCTTTGTGGATTTGGAAGGAATTTCTATTATGCTACAGTAATGCTGGTATCTGGGTTACATCTGAAAAAAGAGGTCAGGCTGACTTGAATTTTCCATGCATGCTGCCATAGCAAAGAAATCTGTTGCTTCAATTCCTTGTTAGCCATTTGCATCACTCAACAGCAAATAAGTGAGCTTTTGAATTTACCTTATTAAGTTATATTTGTTGTGGGCACAGCGAAGCAAGGGCAGAAACAATTAATTCTTTGGGGATTTTCTTTCTCTTTTAATCGACCTGCTATTTCGTGGTAGAAAGTTGACGGATCACATAGGCAACTGATTATGTTTCCAGTTTCTGTTCCAACTCCTGTATTTGCCACTGCCTCGTTACTGATCAGCAGCACACTCCACATGGAGCCAGCGTGCTGATAGCTCAGGCAGTAATGTGAAAACGAGAGGCTTTTCCATTTCATTTTTATGGCTTTTCCACACGGAGGTAATTCACCTGCAGGGTAAAATTCTGCCGTGTTTATAGAACTGGGGGTCTGGCACCTTTTGAGGAGGGAGGGGGTGTAGGAACAAGTCAGTTTTGGGGACCTGCTTTGCTCAGCGACTATATGTGGTCAGGAAATGATGGAGATATTCACACCACAAAGCAGCAAGGCTGGGGATGAGGTATTACCAAAGCAGGCACCATGCCATGCTGAAATAGCGATTAGCCATGACATTGGTCCTTTGAGGAAAGATGAAGGCCAAGAGGGGAAGAAGCGCTCTTGACCATCTCCATTCCTCTCCAGCTGAAGGACCAAGAAAAGGACATTTCTGGGAAAGCACCTGAGCTGTGCTGGCAGCAGGTGAGAAAGAAAACACAGCTACTTTTCATAGTGAAATTTAATTTTCAGCTGGAAGCGTTTAACCAACAGCCAGGAGAAGCTCTTGCCTTCTGCCCCAGCACCAGTTACGTGCTGGCATAAGGAAGCTCAGCTCCATGGCTGAATTCAGCTTTTTGGCTGACATATAAAGCTCTCACCATGCAATTGTTCCCTAGCACGACTCTAGGAAACCTGGCAGAAAAAGAGAAATAAGGAGGCATTTGGAAGGTGATGCATTAACTACTTTTTATAGCAAGGACACAAGGAATATGCTCCACCTGGAAGGTCTTAATTGTCTTTTTAATACAGCTGTAATATACAATCTCTTAAAACTCTAATACTAACCTGTGAAACTGTTCCAGGCACTAGTTAGCTGAAAAGATTTTGGGTTTTTTTTTCTTAACCTTATAAAATAGGCAAATACCAACAGTTATTTGAATAGGCACAAGTCCTTACCGACACTCAAGTCTTTTTGCTTATACTCTGAACTTCTACCGGAGGGTGAAAAAACTCTTGTGGATCTCACAGACTTGCCCAAACAGCTTTGGGCCTGTTTATGAGCTTCAAGAGGAATCTCATTCCTCCCGTTACAAGCTTTCATTTGCAAATGTCTATTGCTCCATGCTCATGAGGAAGTCAGATAATTGTAGACAGTATGGACACACCAGCAAGATGCTGTTAAACCCCCAACACTGACAGGCCACTGGTGCCATCAGCTGAAGAGGCGACAAAAAGCCTTGGAGGATGCCCAAGGGACAGGAGAGGAGGTTTTGGAGGTGGGTACTTACAGCGAGGATGGCAATGAGGATGCCCGCGGCACACAGCACTGCGTCGTTGATTGTCTCCATCGTCTTCAGCGGGTACCTGATGCTGTCATCATCACAGTAGAAGCCCCGCTGGTAGGGCTGGATTGTGCTCGTTTCAATGATGAGGAAGGGCAACCCAGCTAGAAGAAGGGGGAGACAATAACCAAACCCATCAGCAATACAGGCAAAGACAAGCAACTCATCAAAAACAAACAAACAAAAAAAACCAACCAGAAAACCCATTGCAAACCATGCAGCACCATTCCTGATGCTTTTCTTTTCATATTGCTATTGTTCCAAAGGGAATGGCATTGGGATTTGTTTTTCCAAGTTGCTCTTGTCGAGAAAAAGCATCTCTTCTGTTATGGTTATCAGATGTCTGCACTGCCTGGTTTCAGTTAAGCCTCGTGCACTGCAGGTATTAACTTACAGGAATGGATCCCTAAAGCAATCCCTCTGCTAAAAGCCATGAAAATGAATCTGGCACTTTTCTCCAGAGAGGGCCTGATGCTCTGCTGAGCACCTCGCAGCAAGGCAGCCTAGAGCTGTGCAAACAAACACTGGAGTATCCAGTGTCAGCACCGCTTCTCCTACCTGCTCCATCCCCATTACTTTTAGGCCTCCAAAACCTTCTTCGGCTCCCTCCTCTCTGTATTTACAGAGTATATGTATGTTCGTGCCTACTAATGCCATAAGTCTACACGCTTTGAGCAGCTTGTAGGACACCCATCCTTGACCCATCTGTGCAAGGGAAAACTGAGCACAGACCCAGCCAGCCCGTCCACAAGAGCTGCTGAACTCCCATCAGAGCCAGTTCACCTTCAATCACATTAAAAACAGCTGAAATCCATTTTTAAAAGCTGTTTGTGAACCCCCTGTGCAGAATCTGCATCTGCACAGCTTGGATGGACCTTTGCACCAGGCATGGAGTTCAAAAACAGGGGGCGATGAGTTAGGGGACACATTATGAAGGGGATACCTCAAAACTGCTGCACGCAACTCCATATTCTTCTAAGTATTTCAGAGAAATACAGCATTACCTCAGACCTGGAAGGAGAACCATGGGGTATTTCCCAGCCCTGATGTTACTTTGGGGCATGGCACGCTCCTTCCCTTTGCCTCAGTTTCCCCTTCCATCATTGCTGTCAAGGCCATCACAGAGAGAAGTAGTACATCCCTACCAAAACAACCCTCAAATTCCCTGAAACCTGTGTTGGGAGTAAATTACAAACCACAAGGTACAGGAAACCCTCCTCCCACTTGCAGAGCAAAACCCAGGTAAGGGGAAAACAAACACACAGCAATTCAAACTGTCCTTGGGCCAACAGGTCTCACACCCAGATCCTACAGAAAGCACTAGGGAATATTTGTCAACCACTAACTTGCTTATGTATCTGTGGGTTTGTTTAAACTGAGATGTCTAAGACATCAGAGGGTTTTTCCTTCTAAAATATAAATAAAAAAAATGAAGTGCTGTTGGGTTTCAGCAAAATTTGGCCACAGTACATTGTTAGTGATCATGATCTGCTAGATATGATTAGCAAAGGTACCATCCAGAGAGTTAAAAAGTGTCGCCCAAATAATGTTCCCTATCTCCATGTGAATCACTTTCTGCATTTCACTCTGCACTTGGCTCCTTTTCCTACATGTTAACAGGCTTGCCTAATCTGGGATTATTAGGGGGTTTTGTTAGTCTTAAGGAAAGGGAAAGTCCCCATCATCTGTTCCATGCGAGCAGGTACAACCACGTACAGACCCGAAGCCTCTCAAGTACCCAAGAGCAGCCGGGGCCACCGCTCAGGATCCCTTTCAGATCCTCTCTAAATCTCTGGAAATGGGTTAATCGCAAGCGCTGGGCCCCATGGTGCTTGGCAGAGCAGCACAGTTTCCACCACACATCTGAACTGGTGAGGAAAGGTTTCAGAACTGCCTGCCCAGCTCCGATTTGGTAAATAAAAATCGGACATCTTGTGTGAATCCAGCTGATCTTCACTCCATTATTTAACCGTTTTGATGCCTAGCCAGCTTGGCCCCAAAATCTGCCTCTGATGCCGGCAATCCAATATTAATAGGCCACTTAAAAAATCCTTAGTTTCCCAATGAAAAATTGCAGGAGAAGAGCTAATGTTGCTTGGGATGGTCCAATTTCACATGCACTTGAAGCAGCAGCGTAACAGTTGAACTTAGGGAGTAGACATGCCACGGTTACGTGGCTTATTGTTATTTCTCCAGTTCCTTTTGTTAATAGCTTTCACATGACAGGTCTGTAAAACACATGTTCCCACAGACAATAAAATACATCTGAAATCTAAAACTGGCTTTTTCTTTTTTTTTTAAAAAAAGGACAATAGTGTTCCTATATATTATGTGAACCCAGGAATAATAAAGATTTTTTTCCCTTCATTCATTGAACAGCATGGGGTAGTATTTCCGCATTTCAATTACATGTACACTTGCCACAGCTATAATAAGAGTTTAACTGACCTATATGGTATACATTTTCTTAAAATGCGCATAGGCATAGTTTCGAAAATGCAATGGTTTTGTTTTCTCTCCTATGAACTTGCGGTTTAGTGGGATATTGCCAATCAAGTCTTGACATTTTTCCAGCAAAACAGTAACCTCAGATTCCCCTTTTTCCCCCTTTCCTTTTTTTTTTTTCTTTTTAACATGAGAAACATAAACATCCTCTCCATAGCTGAATGGATATTACTTAGAAGACATAACACGCTCTTGATTTCAAGGGCTGGGTGACTGGCTGCTCTTTCAACCCAAGGAAGCAAAGACCTCAGCCCATTCCAAATTGTGAATTGGGCTCAAGAAGGTTCTTCTTCCACGAGGTTATTTCTTGGAGGATGGGTTGTCTAAGTGACTAGGTCATCACCCACATCTTTGTTCAGCAAGAGGTTTCCAGCACAGAGGAGCCTCTAGCAGTGCCAAAAGACAGCCAGAGAAAGGGTTTTGCAGAAAAAACACTACAGAGGGAAGTCTGGAAAACAGAAAATTAAACACAGAGAGAGATGCCTTTGGAATCCCTCAGCAAAACACCACAGAGACATTATTCACACTAGAACATCTGCCAAAGGCAAAGGTATCCAGAAGAGGGGCTACAGCCCACACACACCCTTGGAAAGCAGCGTAGGGTTGTACCGTGAAGATGGTGCATGTGGCTTCCTCACTCTTTCTGACCCTGTCTGCCTCTCTGGTTCAGTCTTTTAATAGGAAATTCACATTACGCATCCCTGCTGCAGTGATTTGCATCAACAAGCTCAACAGCTAAACTCCCTGTAAGGTTTTCAGCCGCCACCACTTCTTCACCCACATTATAAAACTACTGAGCATACAAGAGGTACATATCAGAAAATGGTAACAAATGGTAACTTGCACTGAAGTAAGCAATAGACATACACAGTAGGTAAAAAAATTACACTGATCTTGGGATGGACACTCTTCTCCAAAAATGGTCCTATTTGGCTGTGGCTACAACGCACCTACGTGTACAGACCTACTGCAAAATCTTCAGCAATGCTGTAGAGGGGCCTCATGTCCTACTTAATACTGGTGTCTCCATGATGAGAAATGACACATCAGCCTACGGACCATACCCTAAGGCATGGAGGCAACCCTAGGGCATCCATGTGTAACCAGAGAATCACTGTTATCCTCATTTCACAGACACAGGAAACCAAAGCACAGAACAAAAGGAATTTACTTATTCTGATGCACAAAAACGTAAAAGGAGATGAGATTATCTTCTGAATCGTAACATCCTTCACAAGGTGAAGGGAAGTGGTGTTTTTTCCCTTATATAAAGGGGATTTTTTTGCTTTAATAACAGAACAAGGAAAACCCAACCACATGCTTTTATCTACACTATGCTGCAGGAGATCAAACAGGGCTCCAAAGCACGGTCATAACAGAAATCTCTTGGGGACTGATCCTGCTCCATATAAACAGGCTCAGCCCCACTCAAGGTGACACGGAGCAGGTGTGGACACTAACGAATTGTGAGAGACACCACGGGATGCCGTGGGGCTGGACACTGAAAAACGATGCTGCTTTTGTTGGGAGGAAGTCCAAGTGACTTGGTGACCTGTAACCGCTGGTGTCCTGTGCTAAGCTATCTCAGTGCAAGGTTTAAATTTATTTGTCTTTCTATTTAATAAAGCAAATCCAAGTTTAGAAATCTAGCACCAAGGAAAAAACATTCCTTGGTTAGCACCTTTAGTAAGAGGCAATTAATAGGCAATAATCTTGGGAAGGCTGGCAGTATGAAAGCTAAAACCCTGTCACTAAGCCTAAAAAAAACCCAACCTTGCAAAAACTCCATGTACTCTCTGGCTAGCTTGAAATGTGCACAAAATCAAAGGCAGAAATAAAAAGGGCTCTGTGTTGGGTATAGCACTTTGAATCTCTGAGTCTTTGAAAAGTTAACACTTGTGCAGATTTAATGGAGAAAAAAGAAAACAACAATCAAAAGGGGATAAGCTTTCCTTGGCCACCCATCGGAAAAACCAAGGGAGCGGGAGGGGAAGAGGCGTTTCTGCAGTGACCCAACCATGCAGCTTTCATCTTCCCTGCTCAACCTTCACCTTTGCACCAAATTTAACACCATCTCAGTCTTTTTTTTTTCCCCACTAAATATTTCTTCTTTCAACCCTGCAGGTCAGTGGGATGTTGCTGGCTATCTCAACAAAGCAATGGTAATTTCTAACAAGCACTCAGTGATGTGTTTGGCTGCCAGTGTCCAGGCCCTGGGCGTGTTTTTAAGGTTTCGGTAGATTAGACGTCTATCTTACTAAGTGAAAAAGGTCATTAAATAATTTGGCAGGGCTGAGGCACCTAATTTCTTATTCAAGACACATTCTGTAAATATTTGGTTACCTACAAGTGACGGGCTTTCTATTTGAAGTACTTAGTGGCTGATCTTGGGCACATATAAACCTTACTTGGTTTACAACATTTGTACATATTTTAAATGCATAATAAACAGATTAGCCTTCAGTAGGCTTTTATTGGGGCTTTAAAAGTGGGCTTCCCAGCTTTTAGAGAAGAATTGTAGTACTGCAGACAAGCCTTGGCAGCTGCTACAATGGTGCACAACTCTTGAAGTCAGTTGACATCATACAGATGTATACACACATAGATAAAATTTAATAACATGAAGAATAGAAGTATTTCCACATCTCCATCATATCAGGCATATGCTTAAAATCACAATAGGGTCTGATTCTGCACTAGCAACAACAAAATAGGTGGGGGAAGGAGGGATAGGGGCTTGGTCAGCCAAAAAAATAATTATCTCAAGGGACGTGATACACAGCCCAGCAGCAGATAAAACAAGGGTCCTACTGCAGGCTGAATTGGGCAATTATGTTGGGATTTTCAAAAGTCTTGAAAGCATCATGTGCCTCCTTTCCAATGTTTTTTGACTGAATCTTGATGTCATATATTTGCAAGAGTCAACTAGGCTAACATCAAAAATACAGAGTATCATCAAATCTCTGTTTTATTACCTGCTCAGTCTTAATTGTTCTTCACCTCAGTCCTAGCAGTCCAGAAGACTGCTCTGTGCATCTGCCTGTATTTTGGAAACACATCTAATATCTGTGTTTGCAAAACAGATTCCCATTCAACCCTATTACAGTTCCACTACTCTCAGCTACAGAGATGCATAAGGATAGGCAATTCTCTAAACACACAAACAAACCCTAGACTTTACTGTGGAACAGGTACCTGCTTTAGAGTGCTAAAGAACCTACAAACAAGGATCAGCATATATTGCATTTCTCTGATTTGATCTGTTTGGAAAAGTCCTAGGACACTACGGGTTGATTTCCACAAAAAAACCCAAGGTATTAGTTCATTTTCTACTTGCTATAGGTTCCCCCATATATCTCACACTAACCTTTGCGCCTACCTGTGTCAATCTATCTGGTGTCCTTCCTATCAAGAGAGTGTATTAAAAGAGCTTTATATTAAAGTGCACATATATTTATAATACCTAAAAAAATGCATTAATAAGAACAAAAGGTCTTATCCAAGCCACAATACCCAGATGCAGATAAAATTCTGCATTTGTAGGAGTAAAACAGATTTAAGCCACACTGGTCGACCAGCAATAGTTGGAGAGAGAGGATGAATATAAAAGACATTATCAACAGGAATCCAGAGCCAGCTCCAGTCAACCATAATGGAAACAAAGCCATCATTTCACATTGTCTACAGCAAGGAATAAAATGGTATATGCCGTGAAAATCCTAATGCATAGGCATCTTTTGCTTTGGAAGGTCTCGCAGATATGACGAGTCCAACCTAGGCTGACACAGCTTGAAGAGGGAGGAAAAGAAAATTAAAAGTGTATCTGTGGACTTCGCAATACCGAGGGCAAACAGATCATGTGAAAAATACACTGCAGCGACTATCATGTTTTCAATTACAAATGAAGCAAACACAGTTTGCTGTGCTGGTCAGTGGGTTTGGAACGAGCCCTGTATCACCACGGCTCCTCCGGGCTCAGCCTTCGAGGAAGGGTTGGGACCACCGCCCGGCCCCGGCAACGCTCGTGCTGCCGGAAAGGGGCACGACACCCCAGTTCTTTGTGGGAAATCTGGGAGTTTTCTTCCAAATCAATTTAAGGGTGAATAGAGCTGCTCCAGCCCTTCGCCCTTCATCCACATCTCCTCACTGACAAACACTGGCTGCAGGAACCCTCATATTTCCCTGTATAATAACAGATCTGCTCCATTCCATCAACCTCTATTCAAGAGGAAAGTTTGGTGGGCTGCTGTTGTTGCTTTAATATATAAAACAAGCAGCAGAAACTCCGTATTTGAGCTTACCGCCCCCAAACACCATGACATATAAGCTCTGGTTCTTCTCTTTGCACAGCCATGCTGAACCCTAACAAGAGCGAGTAGAAATAAAAAACTGCAGCCCATTCAACGTAGTCAACAAAATCAAAATTCTCTCTTCTATTTAAAAAAAAAAAAAAAAAGCCACAAAGGTTTTGAAGCAAAAATAAAGCCAGTTCACCCAGTCAACATCAAGTCCCTTAAAAAAAAAAAAACAAAAGACAATCTGCTGAACTGCCAAGCTTCCTCTCCCCTTCTTAGAGCATCCCAGTCAGGCACAGCAGCTGTAATTAAGCACGTTTTGGGAGCAACTGCTCCTGTGCAGGAGGCGGCAGAGCCGGTGTCCCCAGCACTGATGCCTACCGCAAGTAGCTTTCTGACCCAGTTCTGTCAATGTACCTATTGTAAATGCAAAATCCTTCTTCGGATTTGAAGCAGCAGCCACCTGCACAAATAAGGCTGGGTTATAACTCTGTAACTGAATACAAGCACTGAAAGCTTAAAAAGTTTGTAGTCCAAAAGGCACTTCTGACCTCTTCCTTAAAAGTTCACTAATCACTTTTATTTCATAATTTATTTCCTCTTAATATACTTGCTTAATATAATGCGCCACTTCCTCCTCCCCCCCGGCTTCTTCTCCTCCTTTCTTTTTTCTTGAAGTTCCCCAGGAGAAAATGGTATTACACAACTCCCTTGATTAACTGGAAATGAAACTTTTCCCCCTCAGTAGTCAAGATTTGGTAGAGTTTCCAGGATATAATACATAGCACAGTGCTGAAAGAAAGGCAAAAAAATGTGAGCATGAGTGGAAATGATCCCAAGGCCCTTCAAGCGATGGGGTTTGATCTCAGTGGCCCCTAGAGCAGAGCTCAGTCAAGCTTTGCCTATTCATCAATGGGTTAAAAAGGCGTAAAATTATCTCTTTTCTCCCTCCTCTGTATTTTGACTGCAGTTAGTGCGTGAAAGCGGCACCCTAATGTACACCAATACGTAAGTGAGATTGCACTGGTACTCAGGCAATATTAAAATTTAAAAAAAAATCATGGTCTTAATTAAAATAGTTTCGTGACATTGCAGGGGCAGGCAGGGGTGCTGCCCTGGCCATGCTGTCCACAGAAGTTTGAGTTACTATGGTGGAAAGCAGCTTGGGAATGGGTGACAGAGGTGCCCACCCCATGCTGCTTACAAGGATAGGATGACTTACCCATCCTGAACCCATCTGTGCCTAGATGAGACCCTACGAATTATTTGGGTCCCTGAAAGCCAAACAGAGATTTTGTGGGAACAGCATGGTTCCATACTTCGGAGTGCTTTTTATCCCCCTAAGAAACTTCAGATTCTGCTAATCCAAGTGATGTGGCAGCATCTCAGCAACACCTAAAATTTCACCACCCTCTTCTGCAAGTACAGAGCGAGCGCTAGCACAGGGGACAGCCACCACAGGCAAATCCACCTTGTCATACCCAGTGTCACGACAGCCCCTTTCCCACACACAGCCCCAGCCTCATCACGATGGCCATGTTTTGTAGCCGGGTGACATTTCATAGCCCAGTTTCCTTAAAGAACAGTACAAACTGGGCCAGGACAGGCAGTGGCCAAGTCTCTATTCACACTGAGTCAAGGGACACAACCAAAAATGGATAAATCCCAATTTCCCTTTCCAGCCCCTCTGTACCAATGCTGTGTTCTGCTGTCAAGGAAAGTGTGAATAAATTGGGGAAAAAAGGTTAAAGAAGCTCAAGGGAATAGCAGTCCTTTTTCTTTATTGTGGTTAATTTTAACAAAGGCTCTTCTGTTCCCCCCCCCGCCTTCTTTTTTTTTCTCTTTTGGAAGAGCTTCGTGCCAAGTTGCATTATTCCTCTTCACCATGGTACTACCATGAAACCCGCCTGGTATGTTTGCCTGAAAATCGCAGGTTTTCATGGAAATTGTTTTTATCTCCACAACTCCCTTTGTCACCTCAGACGTGAAAAGAGGAGAAGGGCTTGGGCTCAAACCTGATCTCAGCAACAAAACATCTACAGAAAAGCACCACAACCCTCCAAATCCAGCATCATGGAAACTTGTCCTCCCAATGGGGCAGAAACCCCCAAAAAAGCCTTCTGCCATCTCCCTTGTGACACCAATGCAACACACTGCAACCCACTTTGCACAGCCTTCATTTAAAGCCCTTTGATGCTTGGGAAAAAGCCTGTACCGTTGGTGAGATTGTTTTGAAGGACTTTTTAAATGGAAATAGTTTCTTTTCTTGCAGCCCATCGTGGCAACCAGAGCCTGTCTGGCTCCTGTCAGGGAGCAAGAGCTCAGCAGCTCGTAGGGGGTGTCCTCTATTTCCAGCCTATTTACTGCTCCCTTGAGAAAGGCGCCTATAGATGCTCCAGTTCTCAGATGGAAGTTTGGAGGGACTCAGTTATTCAACAAACCAGTCCTTTCTAAATGCTGTCAAAGGAGTGATTTGATGCCTTTCAGTGCTTGCTATACAAAACACTGAAAGACCAGCAAACTTCAAAAGCCGCAGAAGCGGAGCTGGAGTTTGGCAGGAGTTCATTAGCTGCCTGTGTCCTTCTGTGTGTGGCTTGTAATTACATGCAGACCTGATGCCAAATCCTCATCTATCAAGGGGTACCAATTAACGTGCTGCTGGATGATTCACAGGTAGCTGATGTCAAGATTTATACAACTGGCATGCCAAATATCCCATGCTTTATTATTATATAGTCTTCTTTTTAAGCTGGCCTTTTTTCCTGTTTTCAAGTTAATGTCCAAGCGAGGCTTTGGCAGCAAAATTGGGATTCTCCAGCCTGGTCCCAGGCCACACACCAGTGGGTCTGATCCTGCTGTCACAGTCACAGCATCTGCAGGGACAAGTGCATCCCTTGGTACATGGGCCAAGGGCCTGCAAGTTGAACCACCTATTGTATTTTCCCTTTGTGTTAAGCATAATTTTCTGCTCCAAGGAGAGAAACTCTAAAATTGAGGTACAATTTGCACTCCATACTTGCCATTCCTGCTGCTTGTACCCTCTTACTCCCATCAGTAATAAAACAGAAACAGGAGGAGCTTTAATATTAACTGGAGAAACTCAGTAATCACGTACCTAAAAATGCTACTTCTACCTTTGGGATAAAAAAAATATTATTCAAACTACATCTCCTGCAGGAAAATATAGCATGGATCCTTGAACCAGAAGAAAGCCCTCCTCTTACTTGCAATCTGCATCCCTTCCCAGCCAGCTGGCTCCCAAAGCAGCCCTTGGCAATTAAAACCTTGGGAAGACAAACACAACAGCATGAAAACGAACCTTTTGTTTTCCTGCTTTTTCATTCTCATCTTGTGTTTGATCCCCAAACAGAAATGCAGGCACCAGTTTCTCAAAAAAAGAGAAAAAACCACGAGCCCAGTAGAGCATCTTGGCACCGACTTGGAGCAGATCTCCAAGCAGCCTGGTTTGCCACCACTGTTGGTTTCCCATGGAGAACAGGAGACCCAGCCCTCATTCCCTTCTTCCACTTTCTACTTTCCAAAACCGAAGGTGAGTCCACTGAACTTCAGTGTCTCGGTGGCCTTCTGTTCCAAGACCCACCATGAAACAAGTGGCACATGAGACACTCATGATTTCAGACTTACTGGAGTACAGCCACAGGAAACTAGGCACTCAAAACTCATGGATTTGGATGCATTAAGGATATATCTATAAAACCCAAAGGCCCTCTGTAACAGTAACTCAATAGGTTTTCCTCCTCATCCTTCACCTTTATCCTACAGCTTTCCCCAACATCCAGTTTCGATGTTATTTTTTTCTGACAGTTGTTTAGCACTCAGATGCTCATGTCTACCACTCACCCCTCCAGATACCCTCATCTCCATACATTTTCCTCTTTCTATCACACTTCTTGCCACCATACCATTGCAAGAAA
The DNA here is from genome assembly GCF_037038585.1 of Patagioenas fasciata. Classification (NCBI taxonomy): domain Eukaryota; kingdom Metazoa; phylum Chordata; class Aves; order Columbiformes; family Columbidae; genus Patagioenas; species Patagioenas fasciata. The sequence goes on along the minus strand of NC_092525.1, from coordinate 20,815,060 downwards.
ATGCCTTCAGTCCTTGCAGGATAACTCGACGCCAGAAGGGCTGTGAGTACAACCCAACACTCGCACCACTTTATCCTTCTAATAAACCTTTCACAGCATTTGACAAAATACAGGTCTTGTCCAGCCATGAAAGCTTTCTTGCTTATCAGAAGAATTTTTAATCAACTGGAAGGAAAAACATGGCCTGACATTTTATTGCTTCCTTGCACTTTGCTTTTAGATGTTTTGGTTTTCTCCAATTTGTACTCCTGCTAATCTCTTTAACCAGGGATCAGTGGAAAGCCTCAAGTCTTTCATGCCCAGCAGTTTACCCAGATAATGTGGAGGCAGAGGAGCATGGGGGCAGCAGGGGTGGCCTCATAGTGGGGTGGGAGAAGAAGGCACCAGGCACCAAGCTCTCACACTCACTGCAGGTTCTGGGACATGGTTCTGTCCTGGCCACAATTACAAAACAACAAACAACGTCTGTGGGGAAGGGTCATAAGAAGTTCAGCTTTCCTCTATTAAAACCATCTGGTGCCTATAAAAAAAACCCAATTTGTTGGTTGGGATGGTTGGTAGCACCTCCTCCCTGCTCAGCTCTTCCTGGAACTTCTCAAGAGCATGGTGGCACTCAGGGGTGCCACCACTAAGGACAGGGCTGCTGTGGGAACAGGGGACCCAGTGGATGCACACCATGCTTTGGAGCCCTCCTGTTGTGAGGAAGATGCTCCAGCATCCATCTCATTTCACAGAATCATAGAATGGTTTGGGTTGGAACGGACCTTCCAAGCTCATCCAGTGCCACCCCTGCCATGAGCAGGGACATCTTCACCCAGATCAGGTTGCTCAGAGCCCCATCCAGCCTGGCCTGGGATGTCTCCACGGATGGGGCATCCACCACCTCTCTGGGCAACCTGGGCCAGGGTTTTACCACCATCATTGTAAAAAACGTCTTCATCACCTCTCCTTATCTAAGTCAGGCCCTTCTTTAGGAGGCACCTATCCCCCCAGCACCCCAGGCTCCTGCCAGAGTGCCCTCAGTGGGCCTGCAACTGAGCTGTGATTTTTGAGCAAAATAAAATGCTTTCTGAGCAAAATAAAACATGATGCCAGCCTGGGACACAGCAGAGGGTTTCTCCAGGTCAGAGGCACCAAGGGGTCATCCTCCTCCAGCATCAACAGCAAGAGGCATCGCCAAACCTACAGGGGAGATGGCGCAGGGGATGGGATGGGAACCTTTATTTTTCCCTTATTAAAAATAAATAAATAAATAAAAGCCTTAACCTTTCTTTTGTTTCCAACTGAAATAAAAGGAGAAGAAAAAAAAAAAAAAAAGAGAGAAGAGAGTTTACAGCCAGTTCCTCAGCCTGTAACACAAAACCACGCTGTGCTGGGAAACCTTACACCATGCAGCATCCAGCTCATGTACTCCTGCTCTGTTCACTGCCTCCCGGATGCTTCCCCAAGCTCAAACTGCCCTTGAGAGAAGCCAAGCCTCAGCCGCAGCTGAAAAGCCTCTTTGTTTGGATTCCCTTTCCAAATCAGCGTATCCTGAGAATGAACTCCCTCCCACCCCTCTTGCAAGGCTTTTTAATGTTCAGATGCCTTTGGCCATGGCCAAATTCACCAGCAGGTTTGCGGTCCTGTAATAAGTGTTCAAAACCTTGGTGCTGGAGCACGTACAGTGCTAGGAAATTTCTTCACGTTAAAGGAGAGAGGTGAAAAAAAAGTATTACAGAATTACTTCAAACGACCTTCTAATTGTGATTTGTGACTGGAGGAGCTAAGTCCTCCTTAATTAAACAATGGCTTTAATCAGACTTCTATAGCCTACATTAAGACACACCAGTGAGCTGGAGAGGCACTTTTTTATCTCTTAAACTGGCATAGTTGAAAGAAAACTAGGGGAGGAATCACTGCTCCTCAGAGAAACCCAAGCACAGGGTCTGGTTCCTACATGCACCACCAAGAGGATTTGACTCCAACTGCTGCCATCAACTTTCTATGCAACTTCAAGTCCATCAGTTGATTGCACCCAGAAATGAAACGCATTTTCCTGCACTGCCCACTTGGTCTGCAAGCTCAGGGGCTTATGTGAGTTACATCCATACAGCCCCTGGTATGCAACCGCGTTCCCTGCCTCCCTTGGGGTTTGCAAGTCCCCCAAGAACTTGCAGTCCTACAAAGGGCAGAAGGCGTGGCACTCCCACGGCAGGATCTCTGGTCTAGCACAGAGCCATCCAAGACTCATAAATAGTACCAAGGCAATTATTTCAGTTACAAATCAGAGCAAAACACAGCAGACCTTGCAGCAAGAGACTAACTGGAACATCAGCCCCACACCTCATCCTGAGCCAAAATGGTCAAACCTTTTCTTTGAAACCAGCCTCAGGCCCAGGACTTGAAGCAATTTCATCGGGGAAAAGTTGCTTTTCACTTGCAGTTAGCTTTTTAATTGACCTCAGCGTTATATATTTCTCTGTGAAAGCAAAATGCTGAGCATTTAAGCAGGTGGATTTTCAGACTGTGGACCCAGTCCTGCGCTTGTAAAGCAATACCCAATTTTGCAGACAACTTCAGCAAGAGCAAAAGCAAAGTTCTTTATGTTACATTCAGAGTTCAGATGCATCCCAAGCTCTGTTCCACTTGTCTACCTGTTTTAAACATACTGTGTCCCAAGACTCCGCAGTAGCTCTTAGACCTTTAGGCACTGGAAAAGTTATTTGTGCTCATGCACACAGGGATTTATCAAAACAGGCTTTCTCTAAAACTCTACTTGACTTTTCCATGGGTTTGCATTTGACGATGATACATGCCAGCTCACTCAGAAAAATAAATGCCACAAAACTTCTCCTTTAAGGAAAAAAAAAATACTAACCCTCACAACTCAATGCTTTAGAAATGCTTCCACATGCTAATCAGCCTCCTATTCAGCTCCAGACTGAATAGGACTCCAACAATGACAAAGAAATGCGCTGAACCTATTCCACATTTCATCCCCTTCACTCAAAATGTTGCTGTTACCTTGGTTTTCAGCCGCTTTGTGGGAGCTGCAGCAGAATGATGGCTGCATGCTAAAGCTGCAGGGATGGCCAAGAAATAAGGAATGCTAAATGAAAAAAATATACATTCTGAATTACAGGAAAAAATATTGAATTATTTGATGAGATAGTCACTGGTGCTGCAACTTTAATAGGACTAAATAAATGTTTTTTAAAAAGGAGGAGGCCTCTACTGAAAGCAGCCTCTTACAGTCTGGAAGTAAATGGAATTTTTTCATAGTTTGGCAAGCACAAGTGGGCTAGATCCCCCTCCAAGCCCTCCCTTTGATAATCAGACATTTGTGTTAGGTATTATTAACTACCAGGCATCCCAGGGCACCTTTCCCCTCCATATCCTTAAACAGAAAAATTTCAGCTCTTATTTTGGGAATAGATGAGCCAGTTCTGCTCCAACAGGTGATGCAGGGTCATTTCCTTTTTCTGCAGAACACAAAAGCACGGAAACAGAGCCACCGGGAAAGCTTTCGCAGGAATTGAGGTGAGGCGCTGGGGGACGGGGGCACACGTGTCCTGGGGACACAGTTCAGCCCGAGCTCTGGGAGCCACAGGCTTCCTTCATGGTTGTGTATCACTGAGGATCTGATTTCAAAAGGTACCTTGGGAGGCAGGTGACAGCCTAGCAGCAGCACTGAAGTTTGCAGGTTCACTGAAATTGTTTGGAGTTAGAAGTAGCTCTGACAACAACCCCACAGGCACCTGGGTGCATCCATACTGGAAACACTGCCCTCAAAGTGTGCCCTTCACTGGGTTCCAGCTCCCTGCCCACGCATGGACATGATGCTCCTTCACACTCCCTGTCTCCTTAGATGAGAAATTCCCAGAAGCACAAACCACTACAGGGACATGTCTGGGCAGGACTGAGGGCAGCAGGGCTCAAATCTGGGTACATGACTCCTCCTAGGGCTTCAGCTGGGCTGCAACCCAGGCAGCCAAGGGAGAAGCAGCTCCCCAAAAAGCAAGGGTCATCTGATCAGTGATCAAAGAGCAGCTGCAGACACCTGCTAACACCAAACGATTCACAGCTATCAACTTCAAAGGAGTTTTGCTGCCTGTTGTCAGCTTACTGTCCATCCAAAATTAGTCCACCAGCATCATTCAGAACATGAACACGCCCTGCCTTCATGGACCAGACCTGCTTACCAGCAGTCTGACACACTATTTTAGACTCTCCCTTTGGAAACTATCACTCTAAAGAGCAGGGGTCTTTGCAGAAAAGCCTTGGAAGCTTTGAAAATGCTTGTGGTGCGAGACCAGTTACCATGGCTGCTGTGCTGCTACAGAGACCGGAGCAAAGACCTTGCTGTCACCATCGGTGCAGTGGGAACAATAACCAGGGCTGGGCTGGCTGCTCGCTCAGGCCAGCTTCAAGCTGAGCCTTGCAGCTCGGCTTAAAGAAAGGCTCATCACACCACCCCAGAGCAGAGGTTGTAAATAACTTGCCAAGTGTCAAGAAGACAGGAAGCCCAGACCCCATTTGTCACATTGGCTTTCAAATTCATTTTGAGGCATGCAATGGTGTCTCAGCTTTGCATAAGCACATGCTGAATTAATAGTGACGGAACCAATATCTCTGTGCAGTCCCTGTCTCCAGCACACGCACAATCACATGCAAGGGCACTGCTGTAAAAGCTTACAAAAATGACCGCCAGTCTCGCTAATTTACAGTAAAACGAGTTGAAAGCTCATTACAGGTTGCTGTGCAACTTGTCACTTCCTTCGCGCAGCAGCAGGCTACAACCCTGACACTGCTGGGAAAACACAGCTCCCAGAGGGAGCATCATTTGTTTCAAGAGGGCTGGCTGCCCAAAACCACTAACCAGTAACTTTCACTTTCTCCGTTTAACCCCACAGAAGGAAGAACCACACTGTTCTCAGCTCCTCCAATGAGCAAAGCTGAAGTGGCTCCAAGATGCAGCCTACTGTTTGCAAACTCTCGAAGCGGTAAAGGACACCTCCATGCCACAGCCACCTTCACTGTTCAGGACAAGGTCTGGGTTAGCCCACCAATGCCAACCCAGCCTCAATTTGCTGTCTCTCTCAGCACCATAGGGTAAGCCCACTGGTACGGTTTATCAGAAAGGCTGGAGGCATATCCCAAGCTTCTCTGTGCCACCGCCAACAGAAGTTTCATGTGTTTTGAGCAAAGGATGAAAAATTATGGGAAATTCTATAGAACTATGAACGCTCTACACTGATTCAGTGTCATCACCATTGTCAGACCAAATGCAGCTTCATGTAAGCTTTGGCTGGCAGCCCCAGCCTGGCCCTGCAGCTCTGACTGAGAGGGCCATATGCTCAGATATGACAAGCTCATATATGGGTGTGAGCTACAGGCAACACCAGAACAAGAACACATGGCATAAAGAACACAGCCATCTTCAGAGCATCAGAAGCTCTGGAGTTAAATTTCACATTCTGCTTGTAATGTTTACTTGATGCAGAGAATCATTTTCCACCCTCTGTCTTCAAACATCCAATGCATGTGAAAAACAAGCCCATTTACGTGCCCAGCTTGAAAAGATGGAGTTCATAAGAATTTCTGATACTTAGAAACCCACCAGGACAAACCTAGTCTTCAAACCCTTTAATACATTGTCTTGGTAACAAACTTATGCTTAAGGTGGGTTTTCCAATGGTTTGCTTCAAAAGCTATATGAAAACACTTCAAATACCTCTTTTTTGGTGACATTCTGCCTCCACAAGTCTAACTTGAGGACCAGCTTCTGCCAATCATGATCCCACCATTACAATTATGCCATTGCATGCAGCTAGAGGACATTAAGGGATTCTCGAGCGTAACTTCCCAATAGCTGCTCCAACACAACCCTGTACACAGACACACGATCTGCCTCAAGGAGCTTTTCACCTGCTAAAAATCATGGAGCAGGTTGTGCTTCTCCAAGGCAGATGTCATGGGAGAGAGCATAACAGGGATAGATGGGGTGGCTTTGAAAGGGATACAAATGCCCTTGTGAGACAGGGACCATGGTGATCCATGAGGAGATGATCCAGATGATCCATAGAATGTCCTGAGTTGGAAGGGACACACAAGGATCATCGAGTCCAACTCCTGTCCCTGCATATGACAACCCCAACGCCCTCACACCACATGTCTGAGGGCGTTGTCCAGTTTCTTCTTAAATGTGTAATGGACAGGGCAGTCTCCTCCCAGGTTTTGGCAAGACCCCCCAGCAGGTGTATCTACAAAGCCAGAGCGAAGGCTGGGCGCAGGCAGTACCCCCATGCATGCAGCAGTGCAGCCTGCAGCACCATTTAGTGAGGAGGGAAGAACAGAGAGCTGCTTTAGCTTCTGCTCTACTGCTCTGCCACACCAGCCCGTGGAAAAGAAATAAAATCCTCATGCATATTTACAAAACTGACTTCAGATTTTACCATTGCAGAATAAATGCTGGATTACTCTAAGTTACTTTTTTTTTTTCCCTGAGGCTTTATCATTCACTTAGTTCTCATTTTCAAGCCCTTTTTTTTTTATTATGAAACCTGACCTATCAAAGAAAAACCCAGCACAACTGCAGAAGCCAGGGCCCTAAGACAGAACAAAAAGTAAGAAAAATAAAATAATATGACAGCACTTGTACTCAAACCTCAGCTGGCATCTTGCTGCGCTGGAGGGAAAGTCGCATCCGGGGAGGGGGTTTCCCTGCTGCCCCCTGCGACACAAGCCCCAGGGATGCACAGAGCTGGGGAAAGCTGCCGTTGGGATGGAAGGGGTTTTTAGGCTGCTGCTGCCTTTCCCCACACTGCCTGCAACAGGCACGTCCTTGTTCGAGGCACAGGCAGACTGGGCGACCACAACGGTCCCTTCTGGATTCCCATGGATGAAGCGGGAGCATTGTATGAACGAAACGGAGAGGATGGAGTCTGCTCTGCCAGAGCGAGCTGCAGAGGGAAGGGCTGGAGCTTTTTTGCCCCCCTCCCCCCTTTTAAGTGATTTCAGGCAGAGATGGAGGCACACAAACACCTTTCCCATCTCAGATGCAGGCAACTTAAGAGGAGCCCTGGTTTGCAAGACGGTGCCCATGCGGCGCGGGTTCCCCGACTGTGGTATGCAAACCATCTCTGGGCGGTATACAGAGGCACATGCATCTGGAGGATGTACTGTCAGCCTGTATCTAGACAAACAAAGCCAGACCAAAACAGCCTAAGAAAGGTATGCATATTAAATTGAGATTTAAAGAGTATAAAAATATTCTGTTTGATCTGGGAGTGATGTTTATGTTATTTTCTGTGCTCACTACAAACAGAGACGATAAAAAAAAATGTCATCTACTGTAACTGTGATCCCATCTTCTGCCTGTCTAAGAAGCAGGTACACAAGATTCAAAGCACCTCTGGCCATGAAGCAGTTGCACATAATCCTGCTTTCCTGGAGACACATCTTCAGGTTTGCCAAATTCCACCAACTCAGGAAAGCCAGCAGAAGCCCCAAGGACTCAGTCTGCCATAGGTACAGCATTTCCTTGTTCTGCAATTAACACCTCAAGTATAATTGTCACTAATAACCTGCTCTTGATAGGGTTTTTGGTTTTTATAAAGCCAATGCAAAAAAGAAAAACTGTATTTTAAACATCACCAAAATATTTATCTCTTTTTTTCTTCGAGACATCTTTGACTCTTCTGGTCTTCCAAGAGACTGGCAGAACTAAGGATTGGTATCTTGCTTTAGATGCTGACTGTTTGCTTAACAGGAAGCTTTTCAAGGCTCAAAAAATCTCCTTTACTCCCAAGCGATGGTGGGATACAACCACACAACATGCCAAGATGGCACCCCTGCAAACTTGCCTTTGCCGAAGCACTTGCAGACCAGCCATCCCCAAAACAGACCTTGCTGCCTCACAGGGAGCTCGCTGCCATCAGGAGAAGCTACAGGAATTAAAATAAGCGATACATAAACATTAATGACCAAACCCCATCTAGGGATGCTCAAAACACGATGACGACTCTCCGCCCACACAGCTTCTCATGTGTGGTATAGACTCAGTCCTCTCCCAACACAGAGAAGACACATCATGGAGAAGACAACTCCAAAGTGTTGGGACTGCCCGTCTGGTTTAGTACAGTCAGATCTCATTGTCCCTTGCTGAAAATAAGAAATGGCTCAGCCAGCAGTTTCTTCTAGAGCATATAGCAAGAAGTTATCTACAGGACAAGTGAGCTCTGCATGCAGGGTAGTCTTAAAAAAAAAAAAAAACAAAAAAGAAAAAAACACCCAACCCAAACAAAGCAAAGTTACTTAGCTCATCAAATTCAACTTTACAGCATCCAAATAACTCTAACCTCATCCCGTCTTTAATTCCTCCCACTCCTTGCACACAAATGACAATCCCAGGCCTGTTTACACCAATTTCCATGACAGAGCAGCAGAGCCTCCGGTGGAGCTCAAACCCTTTTTGCTTCTGAAAGCTGGACAACACCACAATTTTCTACATAGAAGAGGAAAGTTAAGAGTAATCTAAACTGTTAACCCAAATTTTAATATTGTATCCCCACTTTACATAAACATGTCAAGGTCCTGCTACCATAAATATTTACTTTCAAAGTTTATTTTAGCATCAAGCTCACTACAGGAGAGGTGATGACAAATTTCTGAGAAAGCTGAAGAGATATTAAGGTCGTAAGAGGCCTATCCACCTGTTGCTTCAAAACCTCTCAAAGGCAGTAAAACTTGTGTTGTGTAGATTAACTGGGACTACCGGAAGAGAGATAATTAAACTAGAAACAGAAAATAAGACACACAGTAAATTATGTGCAGTTTATGTCTCACTAGCCTGAAACACATGCTCCCAATAAACCAAATTTTCACAAGCCTAGGAAGCAGGTATGCCAGATGAAATCCCTCAATTTTATAGCACAAGCACAACTTTTGGGAAGCTGTTCTACCTGCACAAGCTGCACAAATATAAACTACTGAAGACCCTAATCTGCTCTATCAGCCTTGCTGACACAGCCTTCCCCTCTTCCAAGATTAAATGCTTGACTCGGTGCCTGTCAGCAGAGCACAGGTGGCTGGTCAGAGTTTTCTGAATGTGGAGAGTCCCTGCTAATGGGACAAAGAGCATGTCTGAGGGGAGTAAATTTAGCCTTAAATGTTACTACCTATGTGGGGGCAGACTCCAAAAAATCATAGAATAGTTTGGATTGGAAGGGAACTTCAAAGCTCCCCCAGTCCAGCCCCTGCCATGAGCAGGGACATCTTCACCCAGCTCAGGTTGCTCAGAGCCCCATCCAGCCTGGCCTGGGATGTCTCCAGGGATGGGGCATCCACCACCTCTCTGGGCAACCTGGGCCAGTACTTCACCACTCTAACCGTAAAAAATTTCTTCCTCATGTCTAGTCTGAATGTGCTCTCCATTAATTTAAAACCATCACTCCTTGTCCTATCACAACAGGCCCTGTTAAAAAGTCTGACCCCATCTTTCTCATAAGTCTCTTTTAAGTACTGCAAGGCTGCAATAAGGTCTCCCTTGAGCCTTCTCCCACCTCAAGGGTCAGGGCAGGAGGCTCGGAGGGTTCTCCAAAGCTCTACAACATGAAGACACTGGCCAGCTTAGTGGGGGCAACCTCAGCTCCCCCAGCTGAGCTCCTCAATCACATTTTCAGATGTGTCACGGTGACCAGTGAGACAGGGACACAGCAACAGTGACTCTTCCACTCCACCAAGCTTGCCTGCAGCCCTAACAATTTCAGGAAGCATCTTCTAATTCTCTGAACAGAGCCCTCCTGAGAGGAGGAAGCAGATGGAGAAAGTTAATTTCCCCCCTCACATGACCTGCTTTAATAAATGCACACTCAGTTCTTTTCTGTCTCTTTTACCGAGTTAAGCGCCAACATGAAATTTCTGGGAAGTTCACAGTGTTGGTGACGAAACCTCTTGTTCATGCAAGAAACCAGGAATATGTCAGTGCCAAGAGCACCCATTAGAGTGGGGTATTCCAAAATATTCAACTCCACGCCAACCCAATGCAAGTTGGAAATGCAGGAGAAACGGGGTTCTCGTTCAGCAGATCTTCATCCAACCTACTCCACCAGCAACACACTTCTGCCTACAGTTCAACGACTTTGCTCTCTGTGATCCCCAAAGAATGGAGATACAAATCTTCCCCTTATGCATTTACTATCAAGATAACCATTGTACTTAACAATGAAAGACAAAAGTGGATCTTTCTAACGACTCGCACCAAATTAAAGCTGAGGGAAGCCCCTGATAGTGCTGCTTTACTTATTCTGACTTTCTTAGATGTTTATGATAATTGTCTTCTGCGTAATTTGTTTAAATTTGTGTGTAAACAAAGAAGGGTTTGTACACATCTACAACCTCCAAGAGGGCTGACGTGTCATTTCTGAAAGGCATTTCAGCCATAGCTTAATATTTTCATTTTCCCCCCATAGGAAACCAATTCAGGTCCGAATTACGGCAGTACCTGCAGTAGAAGTCAATGCAGCGTCACAGACCTCTGCAAATCAAATGACCGGTTTTAATATTTCCTAAAGTGGCCCTCAAATGAGCAAAAGCCGTCTGTTTCCCTGCTACTCCAAATGTCTTTGGGCAGCCGCTCAAGAGGCGTAACTCAGTTTAACTGCACTGGGGGCCATTGGCCATGCGCCTACATGCACCAGCAGAAGACCTCTATGAGTACCTCCACCTTTAAACAAGTCATTTCACCCAGTTCTGCTTCTCATTATCTTACACAGGAGTCTATTTCTTTACTGAACGTGTAAATACCCATCAACTTGTATCTGTCCATCTTTCTCTTACAGGCTTCAGCTAGAGCATGTTTTTTTCACCTTCAACTCATGCCCAGTCATACACCAGCAGGTCCAATACTACTGGTCTGGGTGTATTTGAAAAAGCCCATCCCCAAACACACATCATGGACTATCCATCATGTAATTGCTTCCCTTACCACATCCCACCTGTGCTCTTCACCTGATGGTGATCAGCTGGATCTAAGCTTTCCTTCAGCTGTTGAACTCATGCTCTTACTTCTAAATGCTCCTTACACTTAAACAAACAAACAAACAAAAAAAGAAAAAAAGAAAAAAAAAAAACACCAACTAACACTGATGTTTACTTTCCGATTTCCACCGGTAGTAATGTGAAACAAAGTAACAATCACAGTTTTTACTGTATCTCGTTATTCTCCGCTAACAATACCTTCCAGTGATGCTTGATAAGTTTTGTTTACCCAAACTATCGCAAGTAGAATAACACATGTCAACTAAGTGCTTTTGCATTTAGGACCCTTAGTCTTGAGAAGGGGAAGAAATCCCTTTACCCATTGAAATAGCACTTACTCATGCCAGGAAGGCCTGAAGTTAAGAAAACTAGCGTAAATAAAAGTTTGAAAGTTCTGACTCCTAGGAGTTGTGTTTTACTAGAAATCCAACCTTCTGTTTAAATAAGTGAGGTACGTCAAACTAGTTATGTTTCTACTTACATTAGTTTCATATATAGGATAAGTATTTTTATTTTTTCCAGATACAAGACGATGAAGTTTTCTGCACTGGCCTCTATTCTTGTGGGAATATAAAGAGAAAACCATGCCTCTCTTCTTAATGTATTAGTGCCTTGTAATATACACCAGATGATCAATAAACTACATAAAAATTAAATCAAACTGACAGTCTTTAAAAAATGGGCTCTAAGCAGAAACAATTGTTTTAAAGACTGTGGTGTCTGGAGTATTAAACTCACGTGCTGTTGTGTTATTAATCTCTTTGTTGGAAGCCAGTTGATTTCCCCTGCCTGTGTCTGTCAATTAAATATTCAGCATTGCAGCCACAATTGAACAGTTGATGTTTTGGCATGCAAAAATCTTTTTAAAGACAGACTGTTGACAGTTTCCTTACATGCCGTACTATTTCCAAAAGCCAAGCTAGCAAGCTAAGACCTCTGCCAGGGACTACGAGATGCCCGAGAGCACTTCAAAGCCAACTTTTAAAGAAATGAGTTTAGCGAGGTGCCAGCACTAAGTCCAAGAAGGGGAGAGGGGAAAAAAGACAGAACCACTGGTGAACCAGACACCCGAGCAACAAAGTAACTACAGTGACAAGAGGGTTTTTTTTTCCATCGTTATTAAAAAAAATAAAATAAAGTAGTACATCCAAGCGGGGCGGTTTGTGGCAGCCGTAAGAGCACTACCCCCACCTGGAGCTGGCCCCGGCGCCGACCGAGGTGCCGCTGGCCGGGCAGGCGGGGGGTGTGAGGCCCTGCCCGGGGGGGCCCCTCCGGGGGCGCATCCTCGAGCTCACAGTGCCCCCTGCGCCCCGCCGGCAGCCGGGCCACCCCCCCAAAACCCACCCACCCTGCGTTCCCCCAGCGCCAGGTCAGGCAGTGGCGGGGAGAAACAAAAAATAAATAAATTTAAAAGTAAATCGAGGTGTGAGGGGTGCTGTGCCCACCATTTTGCGCGGGGAGCCGGCTGTCCCACGGCTGCCTCATCCCCCCCCGCGCCCACCCCCATTGTGACCCCGGCGGAACGCGCTCCCCGACCCGGCCGGTGCCGCCGCCGCTGCTGCCCCGTTCCCCGCTCGCCTCGGCCGGCGGCCCCGCTCCGCGCCCCGCTCCGCTTTTGTTTGGGAAGCGGCGCGGCCGGGGCACGGCCGAGCTCTGCCCGCCCGTCCTCCACCAAACTTTCCCAAAGTAGGAGTCCGGGGGGCTGGGGAGGAGGTTGGGGGTGGTTGAAGGGGAGAGGAGCGGAGGGAAGGGGCACGGAGCCCCGCGGAGCTCCCGCGCCTGCTCACCCATGACGAGGCAGAGGAAGTCGAGGCAGATGAGCAGGGCTTTCTTGCTGCTGCTCTTGGCCGGGTTGTTGTTCAGCGCCGGGCTGCCCCCATTCTTGCTCTCCGGCGGGATCGCCTTATCGTACTTGTAGCTCTGCATTATCGGGGGCGAACGCCCGAGCCGTGCCGAGCCGAGCCGGGCCACGCCGAGCCGAGCCGGGCCACGCCGAGCCGAGCCGCACCGCCGGGCTGGCAGGCGGTGAGCCGGGGAGGTGCTGCCCGCGCCGCCGGAGCCGCTCCCGGCCTCTCCGGTGAGGCACGGGAGGCGAAACGCAGGCGGGTCTTCCAACAACAACAACAACAAAAAAATAGCAGAACAAAAACAAAACAAGCACAAAACCACCAGCAAAGGAGGGGCAGGAGGGAAGGGAGAGCGAAGGAGAAGTTTGCGGGTGTCCCAAGGCGGTGGAAAAGTCCTGGAAGAAAAGCCGGGAGAAGAGATAAAAAATATATGTATATATGTATGTATCAGGATCTCAGTACGCGGGGGGAAAACGTGCGGAGCGAGGAGCTGGGCGACGCGGGCAGGTGGGCTCCGCGCTCTGATCCGCGCTCTGCTCCGCGCTGCGCTGGGGTCTCCCGCCGCGCCCGCCCCGGCCGCTCTGGGAGCCACCGGCTTGTTTCTGCACTTTTATTTCGCGAGGTCCTTTCCACCCCTTAGGAAAAAAAAAAAAAAAAAAAAGAAAGAAAAAAAAATCAGTCACTTCGCCTCGGATGGGATATCCAAGTAAGCACAGCCCCTTTCCTGCATCTGACATTTTACATAGATAATTAACTCCACATTTTTTTCCTGAGGGAAGTTTAAAAAAAAAAAAAAAAGTCAGGAACTAAAAGTTTTTTCGCAGACCAAAGGAGAGAAGGAGGGTGCCTCTAGCGTTCACACACCAGAGAGAGGAGTGCGATGGGAGAGGGGGCGGGGGGAAGGAAAACAACCAGCCGATCCAAGGCTGGAGGACTCCCGAAAAGTGGTAATGGTGTGAAGGGGAGAAAGCTGGTAACAAATAACTTTAAACACATTTCTCCTGTTTTGTTTTTTTCCCTGACCTCCAGCTCTGCTCCATGTGCTGAGACAGATCCTTTTTGAGGGGACGCAGTGTGTATGGTACCCATGGACCCTGGTGCCTGGCAGGGCCGAATTCCGCTCTGTGTGCTCACAGGTGAAGGATTGGTTTGGCCATGACACCCTCCCGTGGGTACCACCACCCAACCACGGCATCTTCACTCTCCTGCACCAGCAATACGACCTCCATAAAGTGCAGAACAAGAGCGTTTGGAGTTTGGTGAGGGATTATTATGTTGGTTAATCGTCCCTTTGGTCTAATTAAAAATCATCAAGGAAGTAAACGAAAGGTTTCCCAAGAACCCTGGGCTGGCAGGATAGTGATGCTAGCAGCTCCAAGCAGCGCAGCCAGGGATGCAGGTGGTGGGAAGAGTGTGTGAAGCTGCTCAGGATGGTATCTAACCGCTTTTCTTCTTTTTTTTTGTTTGTATATCTGACCTCAGCCTTCTGTCTATGTGCTGGCAAACCATGACCAGGCCAAATCCTGTGCCTGGACACATATCCTGCTGTGTCCCCAGCATCTCCCTGCCTGCAGGGGCAGGCAGGCAGGGAGGGCAGGTAGGGCCCCCCAGCAAGGACATGCTTCCCTGCTGCTTTTCACAGAGCTGCAGACTGTAACCTGAGTGCTACAGATTGCGCCTTGGCAAGGGCAGGTTTTCCAGGAATCTGTTTAGACACATACCTGGGCACACTGGGGCCAACCTAGGAGGAACAAAGCAAAGTGTTTTCATATTTTATATGTGTGGTGTAAAAAGAAAGGGGAAAACAGACCTTGGACTTTCTTCCAACTCTTTCATTACACCTCAGCGACATGCACTCGGGTGTCATCTCCCACCTTACTTTTGAGGAGATGGCTCTCTTTTGCCCAGTATCACTCTGTGGCACTGAACACAAACCCATCAGTTTTGGCCCAAAATGGTGCCCCACAGTGATGGCCATGCACCCAGGCCCAAGCTGCCTCTGAAGGACACATCTCAAGGTCTCTCTCTCATTCCCCTGACCATGTTGCCTAATTTAGGCTCCTCAAATGCCTGAAAGAATTCTCACGTGGGAATTCTCCCCCAGCCCAGGGGACCAGCCCACACCAGCTGCGGGCACACTGCCCAGCCCAGCTCACCACCTCTGCTGTGGGGCCAAGCATCCACCCGGCCCTGCACCCTTCAGAGCCTGGCCCTTGTGAGAGGAGCTCACAGCTTTCAGCAGCTGCTTTCAGCCTCCCCAAATCTGCTAAACTGAAAATGATCCTCATGCAAATTTCCCTGGGCTAAATTCAATCTTGCATTTAAAACAAGAAAATAAATTAAAAAAAAAAAAAAGAGACCTGACATTGTAACAGCAAACAAACAAACTTTTTTTGTACTTAAAGGGAAATTAAAATTATACTTTCATATTTGCATTTACAAGACCCCTCAGGCTACTAATGTTTGCATTTTCATAACAAAAAAGATTGTACTGTTAATTGATGCAAGCAAGGGCACACAAATAAGTCTGAATCTCAGACAATTTCTTAAGGGAGCACCCACTACAATTGCTCGGTTCACACTTGACAATGGGTAAGTCAGCAGCCCCAAAAAGCAGCTTCTGTGCTTTTGTCAATAATATGCAAGAGATTCATTGATAATAATTGTTTATTCACAAATGCAATTATTTAATACAGCATGCAACAGCTATCCACTTAGGGCTCAGCTTTTCCTTTCAGATTCTAAATTCTCACTATGGACTGAAGGTTTTTTTCTTGATATAAATTAACTGAGCCAATTGCATTTATGTTATCAGTGAATTTTGCCCAACATTTTTGGAGGCTGACTGATCTCACAACATTTTCACCATTTTCGTGTCTCAGCTGGACTAGATAGCCCGTGACCAAGGAATGCAGCACTGATATAACCTATAGGAAAATAAAATAGTTGTGGTAATGCTTGTTCTTGCCCAGATATAAACATTAAGATATTTCAGAACCCAACAATATTAAAACAGGAATTGTGTTATGTTCAGTGTTGTCATTTTAAGAGAATCATCTCTTTAAGACTACTCCTCTTACAGGAAAAGGGGCGGGAGCTGGATGCTGTCTTCCTATGGTAGGACATGACTACATGGAAACCTGCTCATTTTGCAGCAATAATTTAAAATGGAGAGAAGCTCTTCATCCTTCAGCATGACCAGTCACCATGATCCAGGTCAAAGGGCATAGTTCTGTTAAAAAAAAAACCCACAAACAAAAGAAACAACCACCACCACAAAAACCACCCACACCAAGTCCAAGGAGACAGTAAGGTCTGGTTTGGGGAAAAAGAAAAAGGAGCCTGGCAAGAGCTTGTATTTCCACCTGGTACACAGAGAGGGTTTGGGGAAAGAGAAGGGAAACAGCTCCAGTTTCTGCTCTGAGGCTCATAGAAGCAGTTTATCCTATAGGTCACTTAATAGAATATAACTATTTGTTAGAGCAGGGAGCAGATCTGCAGCCTGCTCTTACACTCCCACTTACCCCATCCCACTCCCCTTAGCCCAGCACAACTTTAATTAGTCCCTACAAGGTGTTCAATTAGTGCAGCATCACTGACAGTGTCAGCTCTGCCCCTTGCCCATGCAGCTCCCCTGCTCCCAGGGCTGCTACATTTGCAAGCACAGAGAATCCCACTCTTCTGACATCCTGACAAGAACAATGTTGCAGGACAGTTTGATGTCTAAAGTGTGTGTGGCTGGACACTTATTTTGATGCACAGCCCAGCACCAAACCAGTGCTGCCTTCTCAGACCCACACCAGGGTTTTAGACAGGAATCCACTTTGTTTTTCCATCACATGGAAGCTTTGGCAGTAGCTCTTCTGGAGAGGGGACATGCAGCAGGGCAGGACCAGGCCCTGCCTATTGTATTTCTTGGAGCTGTTCATGACCACGTCTATAGCAAACGTAAAATAAGAAAGTGAGCTGTACTCAGTATGCTGATTGTTATCTCTATATTATTTGAGATTGTTCCACAATGAACAGGGAAACTGGGGCAAAGTTCCGTGCTGCTGAGCATCAGGTCACCTAAACTGGAGTCATGAGGCCAGAATACCAGTAAACTTCTGGGAAGTCCAAAGCTGAGCCACCACTACTCTGTTGAGGACTATTTTTAGCACCAGCAGCTGCTGCTGGAGAAAACACAAGAGGGGCTGCAAGTGGTGGGGAGGGTTAACATTGCCAACCCCAGGCCAAGGCAGGAGGAGGTGAAGGGCAGGAGAGCTGCCATGTCCCCTGCCTGGCCACCTTCACCGGTGCTGGGTTGTCCAACCCACGCAATCATTGCTGCCCTGTTAAGAAATGTTTGCTAAGGCTGAACTTAGACCTGTCATTGCAGAGAGAGGCAAATAAAAGTGAAATCCAAAGGGGGCCCAGTTCTGCCCTCTCCAATGCCACGGGGAAGAATCAAACCTCATAAATCTTCAGGTCATTTTAAAAAATAACTGATAAATGTCATCCTGATACAGGGTTTGCTGCTCTTCAGGAAACTGGGTGTCCAGATGGATGCAGGCCAGGAGGCTCATCCCTCAAGCATGCGCCACAGTGACCCATGGGGTAGGGAGCTCCGTGGTCAGAGTGGTTCCTGGCATCCCAAATCACTCATAGTCAGATGCATTCGATTTGCCAACAGCCTTCAGAAGTCCAGGCTGTTTTGAAACCATCTTCTGTACTGCTGCCAAGTTTCACAATCCTGGTGTTTCTCCTTAATTTAATGTAGTTCCCCTGAATCTTGCTGGCTCCTGAACTGATCAGAAGATTCCACTTCTCATTATTACAAAGAGAAAAAAAAAAAAAATTAAAAAAAATCAAATGACATGGTTATGACAAAAAGCTCGAAAATGTGACCTCTACATCTCATCAGAAAGATCAAAATGCACTAGCTGTAGGAGAGGATACCTTTTGATTTAATCTGATGATTTTTCTGAAGGCCACATCTCAAGATTTGAAGGAGCCTGATTTATGCTTTGGCGGCACTGAGGGCCGGTAACACTTCACGTCCAGCCCGGGTTATGCCTCTGTCTTCAGTACACCATCCTCAAAAAAGAGAATAACAGCACCACCTACTGCCCTTCCTTAGCAGTTGCTTGGAAAAACAAATTCTTCGGCTCCATCAAAGCAGCTGCAGCAAGTCATGGCTACGGTTTCCTCCTGCCTAGTGATACATCTCCGTATTGATGAAGAAATTGGAGCAAACTTGTACTGCAAAAATCAAAAGCAGTGTCTTAATTACAAAAGACGCACTTTAATTATTAGAAATTCCAGCCCTGAATAATACACTTTCTCTCCAACTGTTGGCATTAAAAAGGATTCCAATAGGCCAGTATTTTCATATAGTGCCTTCAAATCCTTTCATGTGTTTATTAGCAGGGCCTTCAAGGTCTGTCTGTATAATTCACAATTTCTACTGGGCAGACATTTTCGCCATCAACAACTGTTAATGAAAGAGGTGGCACATTGCCGTTCATTTAAACCTGGTAAATCTGGGTCTGTGCTCTGCGTTTGCAAGCTCCCAGAAGTTTGTTTCAAAGTCAAGAATGTGCCATGGTTAAATTACGCTTCTAGGTCAGGATCTAAATGAAAGCCCCGTTATTAACAGCCGTCTCAGAGGAAAGGTCCACACGCGAGGTTCCAGCCCTGAATTGATTACTGGTTAACTCAGGGTAGTTAACACATTTGTAATGTCTGGTCTGGACACTTCCCAGATGTTTGTTGCAGGATACAAACATTTGTGGTTTATAATGTAAACAGGCAGAGCTACATTTTTTCAGCCTGGACTGATTTCTGGTCACAAACTGTCTCAATAGCCTGGTTGAAAGTGCTCAGCATCTAAATGAAAAGTGTAAGGAAAAAAAAAGAAGTCTTCTTTCCATGTCTAGACTACACCATTTTATGGGTCATCTGATAGCTTTTGGCATCACCTTCAAAGTGTGAAGCCCCTGACAATGAAGACGGGTGCTGATGGGGCAGGTGTGTGGCTGGGCAATAGGAAAGGAGATGTTCAGCTGAGGAGTAGCCTTGAAGGTGGCATGCATGGGCTTGCATCTTCTGAACAAGGGCCAAGATGTTGCTTAGATGGGTTGATACTGGAGGGGTCTGGATGCATAAGTGTGGAAGCAGGGAGAGGCTTCTGAAAAGCAGCTTAAACAAAATATATATGGAGCAATGGTAGGGATTGTCAGGAGACAAAGCAGTGCAAGAAAAAGTGAAGCTCGTGGCCCCACACATGGAGGTGTCTGTATCAATCTTGTCTTGCACAAGATGAAAATGGAGACGCGCCAGGGAAGAGCTCTGACATTCCTCTTGCTGCCGCCTCACATGAGATGTGAGGTCAGGCCATGTATTTGTATACAATGCACAAGTCCCCGGGCTTATCTGCTCTCGAGTCCCTCTCTCGATAATTCATTGTCAGCGATAATCAAGTATTTAAATGTGTATGCAGGGGTCAAGCTGGACCCTCCCCTAATATTTGCTTCAGCACACAAATTGGGTTTGCTGGTAACCCGGGCCATCCACCCCTTGATCCCCTCACACTACACAATCTGCCATTGAGGAGCTTTCCTCCACCTACATTGAAACTGTGAATCACAGAATGGTTTGGGTTGGAAAGGACTTTCAAATCTCATCCAGTGCCACTCCTGCCATGAGCAGGGACATCTTCACCCAGATCAGGTTGCTCACAGCCCAGCCAGCCTGGCCTGGGATGTCTCCAGGGATGCAGCATCCACCACCTTTCTGGACAACCTGTTCAAGTACTTTACCACCCTCATTATAAAAGATTTCTTATGTCTAGTCTGAACCTCCCCTCTTAATTTAAAACCATCACCCCTTGTCCTATCACAACAGGCCATGCTAAAAAGTCTGTCCCCATCTTTCTTATTGGCCCCTTTTAAGTACTAAAAGGCCACAATAACGTCTCCCAGGAGCCTTCTCTTCTCCAGGCTGAACAACCCCAACTCTCTCAGTCTTTCCTCATGTGAGACATTCTTATTCCATCCCTCTGATCACTTCTGTGGCCTCCTATGGTCCCTCTTCAACAGGTCCATGTCTTTCCTGTACTGAGGGCTCCAGAGTTGGACACAGTTTTGTTCCAGGTGGGGTCTCAAAGGAATCCTTCACAACAAAACAGGGAGAAAAGAGGTTTTTCACAGATAATGCTACAGCCCTGTGGCCTGAGCAAGGTTGTACCACAGGCTGACAAAATTTAGTTGGTGATAGTGCAGCAGCCCCTTGAGCAGCCCAGGATCAAGAGGGAGATGCAGGACCTCTGTGTCCCTGTGGGCTGTGGGTGCTGCACCAAGCCTTCAAGTGGCACAGCACACACGCAGAAATCTCACCAACAGCCTTCAAAGCCTGCTCTTTGCTCCCATTTATCTTATCTAGCGCTCTGATGAAGTATGGATTTACATAATACCTAATATATTAATTTTCCTGTTCATCTAGAGGATCTCAACACCGTTTTCTTTGAAAACCTTGCCAAAAAACAACCAAGCTCCTTACAACAGAAGATGGTTTTATAACTCTGAAAAAGATTTTCTCCCCCTTTGTATTCTGAATACTTTCTTATAAGCTGTTTGATACTGTGATAAGGGCCAGGCCCAAAAATTCAGGAGTGGTGACATCCACAGTTTGCATTAGAAACACATTACAAAACTACAGCACTCAAATTACTGACTCTGTATGAACCATTTGGTTCATACCCTCTCTCCAGCTAGAATATTTTCCCAAATTATCTTGCAATATAGCCCTACAATAGCCAGAAGGGGTCAAGCCCAGCCCACTCCCCATTTCCAGGTAAACACCTTTTTTCTGCCCCCACTTATGTGCACAACCCTCCCTTCCTGCTTCACTTCTCTGTGCCAGTTTAATTTTGCTTGCAACATCGGATTTCAAATGGCTGAAGAAATGTCTATAAATAAGAAAAGCCACTAAAAGAAATTATGTTCAAGTTATTATATCGACCTTAATGCAGCTCAAATGACTTTACAAATGCATGCATGCTGTCTGCAGACCACAGCATTGAACCACTGGAAGGATGGTAATCTATTTTCTATGTACACAGATTCACTGCAACACATACGTAAGCCTATCTTTTGCTTTATTTTGAGAGGGCTAAAGAAATATTTGCTTTCACATGAATATTTGGGCATAAATTCTTCTAGCCAAAGGGAGACAGAGAAAAATGAGAAGTAAATTGCCAATTTTATTTTAAATAGTGATAATGATCAGACCTTGGAACAAACCATTGGGTTAGTGGTTGAGCCTTCCACCTTCATATCATGCCTTTATAGAAGACATGCTGTAGCTGAACATTAAGTATTGGGCTCAGTAGAGAGGAGGATGAATTTAGGTAGCTTGAGCTATCCAAATAGACTATGGTGCTAATGGTCTCTCCTGATGTTCAAAATCTGCAAATTTGCTCTGAACCAGGGATTACAAAATAGCGAAGAGTAAATCCCTTTAAAATTGCCAGTAAAGGTCAGAAAATACACTTTAAACACACAAAGACACAGGTTCATCGGCAGTTGTTGCACAATAGATTACAAATAGCTCGTGTGCTCTGTCAGGGACCTCTTTATCTCCTTTATCTGCCAACATCAAACACTAAATGTCAAAATCCTTCTGTTTCCAAACCTGTTATTATTTTGAAATACTGAGATTCAAAAATGAAACAAAAAGATTCCCCCAAATGATGCATTTTGAGTTCTCATTTTATCTGTCCTTGGCTGCCTGTCTTTCTCCAGTGCATCTTCTCTTGGCAAAGCCTGGTACCACCAGCTGCTCAGAAAGTGAAGCAAAACACCAACCGTGAGGTGACTTTTGGGCTACCACACCCATCATCAAAAGCACAAATCGCACAAGTCTGACAAGACACCCTTTCAACTCAGCTTTGTTTTCATCTTCTTTTCAGCAACAGCCAGCCTGGGTGGCTCCGCGACCACATGTTCTTCTGCCTGCATGGGCACAAACACCTGGTAAGCTGCCCAAAAAATACTGGTAGGTCAAGATATATACTAACGAACCCAGCTCTGGTTTTACTCTTTTGATGAAAAGTTCCTGATAATGGTCCTCCCAGAGAAAACATTATCTTTTCCTATTTCTTGACCCATTCTTGGTCACATTTTCCATACTCAGATAGCACTGTGCTGTAACAGAGTTAAGAAGCTGTTGCTCTCTCTATTACACAGCTTTCCCAAAAGCAAACAGACCAAACCAGAAAAAGAGAAATGCAAGTGAGCTCAGTACTTAAATTCACCTGAAAAATTATTCCATGAAAGGGGAATGTTGCTTCCTGAAACAGCTTGGCACCAGGCTGTAACAAGACACACTTTTGCTGATACCAGCCAAGGAGAACAAGCACAACATGACCAACTGCCCTTACAGGAACTCAGCCTGGACAACGCAGACATCTCTCTGCTGCAACCTAATACCATTGATTAACCTTGCTTAACATTTATTTTAAAAGACAGCAATAAACAGCACCTTGCTTCAGAAGTTTCACAGTCCATAGAAATTAAACCTGGCCAGTCCAAAAAGCTATTATTATTGTGCCTGCTTATGCAGATATGATCTCAAGAAAAACACACATCTAGATCTAATAATAATAAATAAAGCTATTCATACAGCTCACTGCTTACACAATGGCAATTTCCCCATAATTGCAGGTAAAAGAAATGGGCACACAAACAGCAGTCTGTAGTAACTGTGGGTTTCCCAGGGCTTGGGTTGAAGCTATTTCTTGTAAGTACACATACTTTTGGAAGAAAACTATTTCAAACTCCAACCAAGCCTTGATAAAGCTCTCCTGCATCCCTGCCTGGAGCTGTATTCACACCAGGGAAAAACAAACACACACACACACACACACACCCCCCAACAACACAGAAGAAAAAAAAGCCTGAGCACCAAGATGTTTCAGAAGGAAAGTATTTTCTGGGCAGTGATCAGCCCCAGCCCAGTTCAGCGATCAACCTGCAGGCAGTGGAGCAACTGTCAAACCCCTACAGCTCTTTCCCCGACTGTCACATGCTACACAAGACAAACTTATGCCCAGGAGTGAATGGTTGTGATTGAGCAAGCACCTGCCCCATCCTTTCTCCCTGGTGGGGCTGTGGAGGCGGTGAGGCAGGGTGCTGCAGACAGCAGATGCTTGCTCTCCGATAAGGTCAAGGGCAGCTCCTGCCTGCTGTGGTACGCCCAGGTGCTGTCTGCACAAGGCAGGGCAGCTCCATGGGCAGCCCTGAGACCCCTTTGCTCATCTGGAGAGACAATGAAAAGGCTCAAGAAAGACAGTTATAAAGTCACCTTTAGCCTACACTGGGTGCAACCTGTAGCTCAGCATCCTCCTTGTCAGGGACACAGCACATGCAAATGAGGCTGGTGATTGCACAGCACTCATTAAGTTGTTAAACTCAAGGTTGCCTGCCACACACAAAACAAGGCAGGGAGGGAGTGCCATGTCCCTCCCATGGCTCCCACATCCCCAGGCAGCCACCCACAGTCACTTACTCATTTTGGCATCTCATCTGGTTCCTCACACCTTTGCGTGCACCTCCACGCTGTACACATCAGTGCCTTTGACCCCCAGCTTGGGTGCTGGCTCCTGGCCCATGTACCAAACCAGGACTGAGGCAAGTGTGGCTGCATCTCCCAAGGAGCTTGTTCATGGCCACTGCTTGTCTGAGAGATGATAAACCCAAGTATTTTTATACCCAAGCTGGGGCTCTAATCCTGCCTGGAGCTGAAGTTGAACATTCCCTCCCAGGACTATCTCTCTTGGTGCTTCTGCTTTCTTCCAAAACCTATTAATGGCCTAGAGACAACTTGGTTTATTTAGAATGCAAGGTGGATGAAGCAAAGTTAATTCCCTCATTAGGAAATGTTTTCCAGCTCAGAGCAGGTGCATTGCCAGTCACCTGCAGATGTCCCAGGCTACACACCTTAGGGGACACCAAGTGACAGCACATGAACAGACAGCAATGTGGGCAATGTGCTGTGCATCCAAGCACCCACAAGCCTGGCAGCATTCAGGGGATAAAGATGTGAGTGAATACACTCCCACAGGCTTTAATGGACCTTGACTTGTGAATGATGCCTTTGCACTTCATCCCCTCACGTTATTCTCCTGCACCCATGGCCAAGCACTCAACTAAGATGACGGAACAAACTGTACCTCAATGGGATGGCAGCAGGAGCTGGAAAAAGTCCACCTCCTTGGCCCTTCTGCTTTTTTGGGATTATTTTTTTCCCCCATCCAGCTGGGATCATAAGTTTGGATCCAGCTTCAGTTATTTCAGAGCCCAGAACTAGATTCAGGAGCCCAAATTCCCCCCGCTTGGATGCCATGTAGTGCTCAGAGCTGAGAGCAGAGGAGCCTCGCAGGTGCTGGAGATCTGCACTGCTCTTCCAGGGGCTGCCATCACCCTTCTACTTTTATGCTGCTTGCTTACACCACACTTTATTTTCCAAGATCTTGCTGAAAATCACCTGTGATTTAAACTGATAGCGCTTCTTCCAACCACTTATTTTTCTACTTTTTTTTTTTGTCTCTATAATATTGTACAATTTCAGGAATAAGCAACCACATGGCAGCAGAGACCAGGAGGTGGGACTCCTTCGGAGGATAACATCTGCTGGAGCCATCTCAAACCTGTTTCCAGTCAGTAGAAAGAAAATGTTTCCTTGAAGTGCCAGTTTACCAGATTTATAAGAGAAGTCTGCCATAGGGTGGGAAGTGCCTTTTTCTCTTCATTTGACTGTAAAGTGAACCAAAATGGCTCATACGAATACAGCCACCTCTTCAGTCGGCAGCATGGAACCTGCGCAGGGTTGTCCTCCTGGTTTTGAGACAACATTTGGGTATATTGTTAGAGTCAACAAGGTGAATTCAAACAGAATAACTTCATTGATTACAAGAGGTGCAGAGTAGGTAGAAGGAAAACAGGTAGAAAATAGCCTGGCACTTAAGAAATATAGAAATCTGGCTTGCAATCAGAACATAAGGAATGGAGAAGGGAAAATAACCCTGAAATTTCATATGCATTGCAACTCCTTTCAACCAAGCTCTTTGTATTCTTCTTGCCAGAAGCTAGTTTAACCTGTTTCTACTATTTGTATTCTTTTCTTGCTATACATGCTGATGCAGAGAGAGCTTAGAGCATTACCACAACCTTCAGCTACAGGTGCTTGAATTGACCCATCATACATGCTCCTGCCCCCTTGCCCCAGGGCTGGGCACCCCATGAATTCCACACCCTCATCTCCTCTTGCACCCTGCAGAGAAGGTTTTGGTCTTCAGGAGGTGAACCACTGGGCTGAAGGGCTGTGTTTGTCCCAGTGTCAGGATACAGGGCTGAAGATCCTCAGTCAAACACTGAGATTCATGCATCCTAAGGAAGATGGCTGTGTCTTTTACTCAAACTCCAGCACTACCACTTTGTCCACTTCCCAGTGCTGCTGATCACGATTTTCCTGCATTGATCTCTAGGGAACAGTCGTGCCACTGCTGAGTACAGCACACACCAGTCCATAAGGTCCTTCTATCACCAGCCTCAGTCCCCAAAAGTGTCATGAGACTCACTGAGACTGGAAATCTTCCTCCTCCTTCACAGCCCCCCTAGAGTCCAGGGACACACACCCCACATAACCCACAGTGCCTCACATCCCTGAAGCTCCCAAGAGCCAGCTCAGCTCTGCCTCACCAAGCCCAGGTCTCACCTCTGCACTGCAATGTAGACATATCCTCAGGGCACGTCTCTTCACCAGGCTCCAGTTGCTCCGCTCCCATTTGAAGTTGGCAGGGTACAAGTCAGGTCTGGTTTGGAAGCTGCAGAGTAAAGTTACAGTGCAAAGTGAGTTGAATTTTCCTGGGCACCACACCACACTCACTTGGCTGTACATCATGCATCCAGCTTAGGGCAAAAGCGGTGAAAGCTGTGCAGACCTGCTCCTCCAAAGCCTCCTGCTCTGGCTCCCAGTTCCCCCATCAACTCTGCTCTCCAAGAGCTGTGCTGCAATCCCATTCACAGCTAATCCTGCTTTCCTCTGTGTCCACTGGCATCTCCCCTTCCCAAAGGTGGCAAGTCCTCAGTCTTGCTGCAGTGAGGCCATCAGGAGCATTGCATCTCAGCACCCTTGGGGTAACACATCGATCCTCCCAGACTTGTGCTCCCATTTCAGAAGCACTGAGACTGAGCCTGCTCTAGGAGAAGCTAAAATCATTCATTTGCAGGCTTGCTTGCTGTTTTATTAATTTTTTTTTTTGTCTGCAATTTCAAACGGTGCGATTTTGAGATCAAAGACCTTTCCCTGCTCTAAAGGCTCCACATAAGCCTGGTCTTCACACATACAGGAGCCTCTGCTTCAAGGAAAGACATGAGACTCAATCTCAGCCAACATGCACCAATTCACAGCGAAAAACTGGGCTAAATTTCCCTCTCACTCATACCTCTCTAAAGTTACTTGGCTTTAATGTGGGAAGAACATACCTACTCAACTGATCTTAGTCAGGTGAGGCCCATCCCTGCTGCGTATTTAAGAAAACCCATGGGTGCTGCTGCCTGTGAATAACTGCAATTACCCCTGGCCTGAGGCAAGAAAGAGTAGCTGGAGAGTGTGCTGCATGGACAAACAGCCAGCAGGATGCAAGGCAGGGGCTGCTTTATCTTTCCATAGAGAGGAGGAGTGTTTGTGTCAGGGTTTCTGAGCAAGCCACAGCTCAAAGTTTGACCAAAGACGCTATTTACGCTCTCTCCGTGGTTTCTTCAACACACGTCAAATAGTCCCATGTGTACCCCTTTCTTCGCCGTTTCAACACTGCTCTTCTGCAGGACAGAAAGAAGTTAAATGGGGCCCAAAATGCATGGCTATGTGTAGGTCTGGGGGGGAAAAAGAGCTCCTGCCCAGCTGGAGATACTGGTAGAATTTGCCTAACATCATTCAACACATTAGGGACAGGAGAACCTACACTTAGGATAACTTCCAAAGTTTAATGTAAGATGAACCTATACAGAATGGTAGCGAGACTTTATTTTGGTTTAGACCTGTCCTGGTAAAGCTTGGCTTAAATTAATTCAGTGTTGTTTTATAAGAAAATTAAGCAACAACTGTCAGAAGGAAACATCACAGCTTGCTGTCCTTTGTGTCTGAGCAGTAGGTCTGTGCAGTCATGCTGGCCAGGAAAATAACAGGGCAAGGGCAGAGCCAGACTCACCAGGTATCTCTGAATGTAAACGTGGTCTCTAGGAGGCACAGATTAAATCCTCAGCCTGAGGGCACAGGAGAAGAGCTTAGGCTGGTTTAGCTTGACCAACTTTCCAGACTGAGGTCCCACTTCACCATGGTCCCAAGGCAGCCTGCAGAGCCCTGGCTGACACCTCTGCTCCCTTGGGTGCTTGCTGTGGCACCCACATGTTGAATAACCCCCATGCCAACAGCCTCGGCCATTTGTTCAATGGATTTTTCCAAGACAAACACTTTGCTGATGCTGCTACGCAGCAATGCAATGGGCTGTCCTCCCCTAGAGCTGCAGCTTCCCCTCCAGGTCCCTTCTGTGTCACCCTGCCCATTGGTGCTGCTGTTTTCAAAGACCACTCAGGTCACACACTTTGTCAAAGCCGGCCTAGGTCTGTATCTGATGTGTGACAGCTCATGAATCACTGCAAATCAGGAGCAAACCAGCTTTCCTCAAATTTGAAACAAAATTAATCTTTTTCTCATAGACCTACTCCATCATTCCCCGTTTACAAAAAAAAGACTCATTCTCTTCATTCTCTCACGGCAATCAGAAGCACCTCACTGAACGGGGTCTCTTTTCCTATTAGAAACTGCAAGTATATCCGTTGTGCACAATGCCATTTAATTACGCATTGCGGATAAAACACAGGTTTTGATTTAACAAATCAATAGAACAGTCCTGTTCGAAGCCCCTCTGAGCATAGAGCTTCTTGATGTTGAATGTTTCCTTATCTGATTTTTCATACTTCCACATTTCCTCATTTAAAATGTTGATAATTAAAAATGTAGAAGGGGATGATCACAAGGAGAGATTAAAGAACTTTAACAATATATTTGAAATAATAATAGCATTACAGGGAACAATGTCATCTTATTAACTAACTGCTGTGCAATAGTGCTGAGGGATCCCAAGCAACCGCTCAAAACCCTTGATGTTAGGCGCTGTGCAAAGACAAGAGCTGCTATAAAAAGCACACAAACTCCCTACAGATGCAAACAGCAGCCTAGCAGATGTTTACATCTCCAGTTTCTCTGAGACAGACCCTTAAGTTTTTCTTAGCTCTTCCTGAATTCCAAAGGTTGATAAAATGCTGCCTAAACCAAGATTTTAGGAGCTCTATTCTTTGTAAAAATGTAGAGCAGCTCAGAGGTGTGCATAAGATGATACATCAGCTAAAAATAACTGGAAAAATATCAAGCAAGCATAATTACGTGTCCCACAGGTTTGCATATCTTTAATACTGAAACACCTTCCAATTACACATTAAGTGACAAGTCTCACTTTTGCCACTGGAAATAGCGTACAGAAAGCCTTCTCTTTTGGTAGGGTTTTTATTGTCAAAGCTGTTCTAATAGACACTGCTTGGTGTTTACAGCAAAGACAACAGACCAAATATCTCTACTTTGCATCTGCTAAGGATGAGATGGATCCAATTTCTATTTCTTCCTTTTAGTCACAGTACAGCAGAATCAGCTCACTTGAACCACTGGAGAAGAATCTCTGTACAATAGCCCCAATGTGCTTTAAATTACTCAAATAGCCATTAGCCAATAAACCCATCTACTGTTTCTCATCTGTATAGGCCCAATTATTTTGGAAAGGAAGAAAAGCAGCACCCGTTTATGGTGAGAATATGATTGAAATTAATATAATTCCTCAATTAATCAAAAGTCATCAAAAACATCCTGTTGAAACATAGTTGAGTGAAGGAACAGAGAGCATGAGCTGGAGGTCAGAGAATGAGATGCAATAAACAGTGAGGAATTCAAATTAAAAAAGCCCTCGATATTAAGATGTGTGAATTTGTTGAGCTAATCCCTCTACTTCCACTTACCCTAACAGGGTTTGGGTCTGAAAGAGACTTTGAGACACAGGCAGGGTAAGGGAAAAAGACCCATCAGGAGAGACTAAAAAGAACAGAAGCAACATTTCTTCCCCTCTATAACCTCCCATATTTTATAGCTCCACCTCATCAAAGTACATGATCATACATGCTATAACCTTCAGGAGGTGAGTTTGTAGGTTGTTTTACATGACATGCTGTCAATCACTGTATAAATCATTGGTCTCTCAATTTTTCTCATGCTTGTATTCCAAATGAGACTTTCTCAGCAAAAGCTGCTGTTCAATCTCAGAGAAGGTTAAATGGTTTCCCAGCTGATCCTTGGCCACAGTTTTATTCTACTCAGCTCAAAATAAGGGCCAAACCCAAGATTGGCTCTGTGCTGCCTTTTTTCAGTATTACTTGATAAGTTCCTTTTGTCTGGAAAAAAGTGGATTTATCTTCCACTTTTCCCCCATACAGAGATAACAGCAAAATCACAAGCGTCTTTGCTGAACATGTGCTACTCAGATGGTCATCAAACACAGCAGGGCTCCATTTCCACATGCCAACTTACAAGGCCTAAAGTCATTTGTTGCTTCCTACTTGTTAGACACCCCGTCCCAGTCCAGTTATGTCAGTAAGGGACTTAATGAGACCTCATTTTGTTACTGATTAATCTTTGCCACTATAATCATCAGGTTGCACAGTGGTACATGCTGGTGTCAGGGGTCTCCAGGGAAGCTCATGAGATTCCACCTACATCTGCATATCCCAGATTTTTCCTCCCAGCCCAGCAAACTTGGCAAAAAAATTGATTTCTACTTAAGCGGGCTGTGAAAAAACTAACATTCTCATCTGAGAGCAGGTCTCTGAAGATTTCGGCAGAGGATGCAAGCGTGGCTCCCACGGTCAGGCCAGCCCCAAGGCTCACATCTGAGAGGGCATCCTCAGGCTGGAAGGGCTCCACAGCCTTAGCAGAGTGGTTTAAAACAGTACAGTTGATACACAGAAATGATAAAAACAGATTATGAGATCTAATCTCTAGGCAGCAGAAAGAACTGATAGGAAGTCCAGCTGTGAAAATCACTTTAATTTACACAACATACACAAATGGGCTAAAAATGCTGCTGTAGGATGAAGGTTTGTATCACAGGAGTTGGTCAGAAAACATTTGCAGGATTATTATGATATACTATTTCTCAATTTAATCAGTAAATTCCTGATACAACATACACTGAAGTCCATGGGGAAAAGCCAACTGCTTTCATTGTACATTGAAACAAACTGGAAAATTACACTAATACACAAACTTGCAATAGAACACAAGTAAAACAATATTCCTGCTTATAAAAGCAGTCATATCAAGCAGACTGCAAAACTGAGGTGATGCACTGACACACAATACAGCTTAAGCAAAAGTATATCCCTAACTGTCTAATAATACTGCTGCATACATCTAGTGAGCAAGTGTGTTATGAGGCTGTTACTTAGGTACACAAAATACAGCCAAGATATTGTTATTTCTCATTAAACAGGCTTTGGGTTGTTTGTCTTTAAACACAGATGGTCAAGTTTAGGTTTATTTTTGCAATACACTGCTGAGTTATTAAAGAAAGCACTGTATAGAGGTTAACTCAGAAGCCTGGGAACCCTTTGGTTTGTGTGATTTGTAGTTTATCTGCTGCTCAGTAAAATATGAGTAATGGACCTTTGGTGAGGCCCTGATTCATTTGGGCTTTTTACATGTCAGGAAGACACACAGGTTGGGGAGGAATAAGACATATGAGTTCTGCAAGTCAGAGTTTACATGCCCTCAGCATCTTTTAATGGCATTGACACACAATCAGGTTGCTGCAGCATGAAGTGTTACCCCACTACAGTTGATGGACAGTTACTGTCCATGTAAGATGTCTTACCCTTGTGTGGAAGCAAGGTAACTCCATGCAGTTTGCTTCATCCACACCAGGGTAAGCCAAGGCACATGAAATCCCCACAGAGCAGCCAAGGGACAGCAACTTCTTTGACAATGGCAACTTGTATTAAAGCCTTTAACAAATATTTCTCATCAAAGCCTCTAGATAATTAAGTCCTCTCTCCAAATGAGCACATATGTTTCCCATTGCTGCCTGGTTAAGCTTGGTGACCTACATGGACAATGCTGCTGTGGCCTCAGCAAGGCTCCATCTCACAGAAGTGCCAATCGTGTAATTACCCCTGAGCATCTCCTTTGATGTAGCCACAGCACAACCATTACAGACACTGAACTCTACAGACACTCAACTTCATCCTCAAAGACGATCCCCCAAGGACTGATGTGCACAATGGGGGCAATACTCACTTTCTCCTACCAGCCAGCAAAGATATGAATTCCTGAATGTAGATCCAGATGCAAAGGCATTGATGGCCCCTTGGCCAGTTTTCCATCTCCAGGAGGTTCTGTTATTTGTCTCTGATCTGGTTGGGATTCAGGCTAATGCCGAAGAAGTGAAAAATCTCTACTGCCCTTGCAAGTAAGTTGATCTATCCTGTTGCCATGTCATATGAATTTATAAGGTGAGGTTTGCTCTCAGTTTCACCTCTCCTTGCTCTGCACAGGTCTAGGAAGATACGAGAGATCATTCAATGAATGTCTGTAACTTATTTCCACTCCATCGTAATGGCACCACAACCTATACATAACTAGATTTTTTTCCCCCCCTTCTGGACACATTTTCTTGATTTACCTTCAAAATCTGAGTGGGTGAGATTTTACATTTGTCCAGCTTTTTCCCCTCCTACCGCTGGTTGCCACACTGCTTGAATACAGACACACCAAATGGCCATGAGGGTCCTGATGCACCCACAAGCACAGCATGAGCAATCCCTCCATCACTACTGACTGTGGAGATCTAAAATGACTCCAGCTGCTCTCTGAAAGGAGCAGCAATTGGAGAGGAAAAAAAAAAAAAAACCACAAACACAAAACCACACCAACCCACTGCTTCTTGGTATCTGGGACCAGCTGAACAGCTTGGTTGCTCCTAATTTACACAGCATTGCTTGAGAGAGATAGGTGGGGTTTGTTACAGGAAGACAAACAGCCGTATTATAGACACAGCAAGGAAAAGATGCCCCAGTGCAGCTCTTGCTCAGGTGGCACCACCCCGTGCTCCCTGCTCAGGATAACCCCCCCCCGCAGTGATTCCAAACAAGGCACAATTCCCACTTAGCAGGGAAGCATCCAAAAATTGCTGCACAAATGCACAGGTAATACACAGCTGATACTTACACAAAATCACTAACAACTGCAAACTGCCCAAATTCATTCCCCCTGGAAAAAGCACTCACTCTCCTCCATGATCCCCTGAGCGATCACATTTCCCTGCCTTTCACCCGCCCTCCTGACAAATCCCTCAGACATCTCTCTCCCTGCTCACACAGACTCTGCTACGCAAACTGCAAGCTCACAGTTCAACCATCTTCCTAATGTTACCATGGTTTCCCAGGTCTCTCACAAAAGCTCATTCCTATGATGTAGCCAAAAATGCTTTTCTTAAAGTCTAAAAGAGATTCTTATGCACGGATTGCAGTCCTGATCCTTTCTTTTCCCCTGCAGATGATTTATTAAAAATACCTAATCCCAACGGTGTGAATTTCTCAAGATTTCTGAAGGAAGGGCAAGCCTATATATAGATACCAGAGACAGAATTTCACAACCATAACAACTAGGGAAGCATCAAATCTAGGGCCATAATCACATGGAGTTCCTGATGATCCTTATATTGTGGGAGATCAAAGTCATACATTTTTCAGGTTTTTTTCAACTTAACACTATTCGAAAGAAGCCACTCAAGCCTCTCAAACTAAGATTTCTGATGCAAGAACTCCACACCGCAGACCAAAAATAGCAGAGTTATGAGCTCTAAAAGTGTCTAGCAAGGCCTTTTAATTCATATTTGAGAGAGGTTTCTAGCAGCTGGGAAAAGTAAGAGCCATATTCATAAAACTCTTGGCTATTTGCCACACAAATGGTGCTTTTCTTGAGCAGGGTGGGGGGGAAATGAGGAACGTGCCTATTTCACATCAGGAATATGTTTCTCAGATTAATAAATCCTTTCCCTCTCCCCCAGCTGACTAAAGGAAACCTTTCTCAGTTTGCCACTGAGGGGAGAGAGGGTAAGAGTGATTCTCTGAGAGCCAGAAAGACACATTTCGGTTGAAACAACATGCTTATTAAAAACATGCACACAAATAGGACTACGCGTTTCAGCCCAACCAAGGGACACTCAGACCCAGCAAGGACAACAGCAGGGACAAACCTCTCCAAGGTGTAGCCAACCCATCATACCAGCAGCCTACCACAAAATGTAATGTCTTCCCATAAATAGATATTAATACACTTTTCAGGACAGGTCTGAGAGCTTCCAGTCTAGTCACTTGGACTCAGGTGGAGAGAAGAATGAGCAATGAGGATAGGAAACGGAAACACAGAAAGATAGAGGGCTAAATAATAACAAAATCTAGATCTACTTTAAAATTGGCAATTAATGATGATATGTAGACAGAAATGGAAATGGGAACTAGAACTCTCAATTTCCACCAAGCAAAGATTTGTCCTGAACTGCAGGTACCACAAGGCACTAAAGATGCTCCTAAGGCACAGTGAAACACTGTACCTTCAGTTGTTCTGAGCTTGGTGACTTCACAGTTCAGCACTGTTAAAAATGGAGCAGTTTGGGTTATTAAGAGAGGTCTAACTTTGGGCATATTTCCAGGTCGGGAGCTCAAAAATAAAAGAAAAGCCACTTAAACATTAGAGCTTTGCAGTAGCCAAGTGGAAGCTTTGGATGGGGATTTTTAGACTTCAGCTCAGCTCAATCTCTCCCACTTCAGGCACTTTAGCCCTTAACTGTGCTTAGACCTTAATAGCTCACCCAGCATCCCACAGGGGCTGAACCTAAATCCTGAGGTCCCAGATGAGACAAGAACCAGGCACTAGACATACAGGGACTAATCTTATATGATCCCTCCAACCCAGGCAGGAACACCTGCACTACACCATCCCATCAAATAACAGATTTTGATGCTTCAACAAGCTTCATTTTAAGTATTTCTTCATTTCATACCATCTCTGTGACTTAATTTTAGCCTTATTTTTGTCCCAGCCATCGGGGACACGGAGAACATGTTGTTCCACCCTGTCTGCAGTAATGCTCTGATACAGAGCAGCAATACAGAAGGGGCAAGGAAAGAGTGGACCGATTCTGCAAGGCTGTAGATCTTTAAATAGTATTTCACATCGAGGTCAAAGAAGGCTGGATCTACTGTACAGGCAGCAGACCAAATCCTAAACTTCTCTTCAGTCAGTCCCTGGGATAGATGCTCATGGGTCCAAACTGAAGGGTGAGGATAAACTTCAAACTCCTCTTCATCAGCAAGTGTTTTCCCAGCTGAGCTAATTTGGCAAAGCTAAGAGGAGGTCTGCCAGTTCTCACAGATTATGCCCTAAAAGCAAGCATACATGGCAAACCACTAAAAAAAATGTTACAAGCAGCTCATGCAGTCACTGCTTTTCCCTCCACAATCCTAGAAGTTACCTTGCAGGATTTACTGCTGAACTCCAGGCTACAAACTTTCTGTAGGAATAGTATTGCCTACAACTTGTAGAAAAAAAACCCACACACACTAAAAAGAAATATATATAAGACTGCATGGAAACAAAAAATACCCCTGCCTTTCCATATAGCTCACCTCAAATCCATACTGTGCTTCACATTTGTGGTAAAGCTAAAAAGATCAATTCCATGACTGCAGAAAAAGGTCTTGCTTTTAAAATTAACTCCCCCAAGCAAACCATTACCTTAATCACAGAGCATATTAAAAAACAAAGAAACAAAACAGAAAAAAACCCACAGAATCCATTACTATTCACTTCTAATGGGATAAGGCATCTAGTTACTCATTTGTGCCCTTAAATAACCTTATTCAGAAGTCTCATTCTCATGTAGATGGAGTAAATCACTCAAAAAAAAAATGTATCCTTCCCTACCTGCTGGTTAGAGTGTGTACACACAGAGTGCTGGCACACACAAATAGTCCCTTTTCAACAGCCTCCTCATTAAATTAATGTTTATCATGTCGCAGGCTTAATGTGTTTTATTTTCAATGTAATAAATATCACACTCCTTCCCCACTCTGACTCAGGGAGGGATTTCAATGCACATGCCCACCAGAGCATCATATGTTGTCATACAGCCCAGATTTTCACTCAGTACCAAAACATAATAAACTTTGAGCCCATATGCACTACATTTTTGGAATAATACTTCCATATTACATGTTGTTACATTATATTACAACGAGCTAATCACAAGATTGCTTTTGAATAACTGACTCCCAGAAATGTTAATTTCCAGCTCTACACCACAACAGTTCAACATCTGCTCATGGCCAGCATATAGAGTTTGATAAATAACATCAGTTACATAATATAAATGGGAATTGTTTTGTTACAAATCTAATGTGCATAAGCTTCTGATGCACGTAGTTCCTCTATCATTCACATAAAACCCAATTTCACACGTCACAGCTTACCCACTGCTGCATTATCTCATTAACTATCTCCTCCAAAAACAGACTGGGAAAGCAAATCCTGTGAAAATCCACAGATTTAGGGCACTCACAAGGGTTGGACAGCATGCCTCGCAACCTGAGCTTCTGTATAAACAGACGCACAGCATTCCTCATTTTTTTCCCCTCACATTGAGCTGGAAAAATACAGCATCCCAACCTCTTCCTGAACAGGCAGAGAGGTTCAGGGTGCTGAGCTGAAGTCCTTTGGCAGGTCAGACATGGCTTGAGGTGTTCAGCTACAAGCCTTCCTGCAGGTTCACCATGGTGACCAAAGTCAGCACTGCAACCGGCAGCACCCAGGTTCCCTCCCAACCCTTCAGCGTCCTGCTGTTTAGCCCCACATTACAGAAAAAAAAAAAAGCCCCTTGCATATTGAGTGAAGGGAGTTCAGTGCCTAAGAGGGGCATCAGCAAAAGGGGAGCACATGGCATGAGTTTCTGTGAGAGCTGCAAGAGGTCACCATGTTTCTGCCCAGAAATCCAGCACCCCAAAAAAAGGGTGCAAAAAACCCTCAATGTTTTAGCATTCAGACCTAATTTCTATTGCAAAACCAGCCCTGGCACATCAGGGAGAGCTAAGTGCCCTGAGTAAAGGCACCCTGTGGCAGCTTTCACCGTTCCATCATGTAGTCCCTGGCTGTGGGGAGAGTGGAGGTGTTTGGATGGAGGGAATCTGACTCCCAGCTGGCACTGGGGTGCAGTCATGGGCACAAGCAGCAAACCAGGAGAGAACAAGCCCTGGCAGGATGTAGTTAATAAGCCCAAACCCAGAAAAAAATTACTGCTAACACACAGCATCTGAAAAGGTAGAAACAACTGGCCACAACAGAACAAAATGCATGCAAGAATGTCCTCCTCTAAAGAAAGGCATATATCCTGCTGCTCAAATGAGGGATTTCTCAATGAGTAGGGAAAAAAAAAAAGCCCAAAGACTGCAAACTACCCAGACTGAACAGCACCCAGTCTACATTTGATTTCTGTTTTAAATAAGCTGCAATACTACTAGGCACAGACAGATCATTCAGAGTGAAAAGTAAACAGAGAGACTGCTTCACAGTCAAATACTGCTTCATATGATCTACACCCAAAATCAATATGCCACTTTCCCAGACACTGGAGTCGCCATCTCCTAGCAACATCTCCCCACCCAGCATTTTACTCCAGACACTCCAGCTCCTGCCTATAAGCACAGCTCCCCTCCCCTGTGCGTGTACATGAGATTTATAGATATACATACATATCAGCATACATACACGCATTTATTTGAAAGCCAGAAGGAAAATGAAGCAAATTCCCTTAAGCCTGAGCCCCAGCAGTGCTTTCCAGGAGCAAACAAGGCCCTACAGAACAACTGCTCTCAGCTCTCACTGACACTGATGCAGGTGGAAGGTGCTCAGCCACCTGGTGACATGCCTGCTGCAAAGCAAAGGGCTTCCTATAGTCTCCCGTAAGCCTTAAGTTCCCAAAATATATCATGTAAATTAAAAACCTGACTAATATTAACTCAATATTTCTAGTAAACAGCTTCTGGGGCTGCAACAGGCTGCAAAAACACGACATATCTGTTTGCTCTGAGACTTACTTACCAACTTTTAACAAGGCAGCAAAACAGCACATCAACATAGAGCAGCTCCTGTTTAACATATTAGTTTAACCATTAAAAAAATACCCTATGAAATCTCACCTATTTGTTGTAGTGCTTCATTC
Organism: Patagioenas fasciata; assembly: GCF_037038585.1. NCBI lineage: Eukaryota > Metazoa > Chordata > Aves > Columbiformes > Columbidae > Patagioenas > Patagioenas fasciata. The sequence goes on along the minus strand of NC_092525.1, from coordinate 20,777,773 downwards.
AAGCATAGTCAGGACTTGCCAAGACTGGAAGCAGAGATCAAACAAACCCCACGTGCTCTCGTGAGCAAAGACACAAGAGAGCTGCCAAGAGCTTGCAAGGTAAAGTCTTGCATGGACTGACAACTTTGCAGCTGCCTGAGGAAGACAGACTTCTCTCAAGCTTTCCAGAACATAGTAAACTTTAGATAATAACAAAACTATTTGTAAATACTGTTTCTCTTTTGCCTTCATGTACATCTATTATTCTCATTGAACAGGTATGGTTTCATTACACTACAAATGGTTTTGTATTACATCAGCCTTCCCGTTTCTACCCTGAGCTTGTTGTTTTACTTATTTATACTATTGGATTTGTTGAATTAAGTTGTCATTTTATTATTTATGATGGTACAGTTGCATAGTCTGGTCATTATTTTATCAGGTATCCTTTGTTTACACACCTTTCCAAGCAGCTCTTTACTACTTCAGAGTGTGGATTACATTTGCAACTGCCTTCTGCTACTTCCTGTGGCTGAATAAGAAATAAAGAGGTCAAAATTAACACTACCAAAACATGGTAGAGCCCCTCTTCAAATACACTAGACCAATTTCAGTGTTCAACGTAAGTGTTACTTACTCAGGATGAGCATGCATATTTTTTTAACGCGAACTATTCACAAGGTCCAAAGCTTACATCCTTTTTAGGAGATGAGGGAGAACATCCTGCTCTCCTTAGGGAATTTTTTGGACTTTCAGGTGAACTTGTCCATTAGTTGACTGCTTGAGAGAGAAATGGATCTGAGCCTTTACATGAACAACAAACCCCTTTCCCTAGCACAGGTCTCTGAGCTGAGCAACAACTGCTGTTTTGCCTGAGCTCTCATCTGGAGACCCAGGGTCCCAAGGTAACATTTACAGAGGTCCCATCAGCCAGGCAAGAGGCAACTGAGGCCACAGGGCTGCAAAGGAGGGAGACTGCCACCTTACAGCAAACACACCTGTATCAGCTGCTTGCCAGCCTCAGATGCTGTGCAGCAGGGCAAGGGCTTTCTTTTTTGGTGGTTGCAGCTGCCTTTTTAATGAGTAAAAAGGGAAATCTTTACTACAGAAAAGAGGTAGAATCACTAAACAGGTATTTCCTTCAGGACAGGGTTCTCCCCTTCCAACAAAGTTCATCTCTAGTGATAAGTTCTATCAAGAGGTAGCCTACTTAGACCAGCTGTGTTATTATTTAATATACAACACCACCAGAGCAGACTGCAGGCTGTCCCAGGACTGAAATGTTAGGGAATAGATAATGCTACAGTTAGAATGAGCTGTTAGCTCATAAGAAACAGCAGCTGACAACACTACCAGGATACAGAGATCATTTCATCTGGCTGCACTGACTTCTGAGGTATTAATGTTTCCTTCCCCATGCACCTGTTTTGCTCCTTGCAAAGGAAAACCATTCATCCACCATCACACCCCAACACACTGCCCAGAAGCTGCTAGCAGTAGGTAGCACCACCATCCCCACAAATTCAGCCCTTCCCAACCACACACATCAACTTACTAACACATGCTGGGTCTTCACTACTCCAGCTCAGAGTGAAGGGCAGCAAGGAAATACCCATGAGTACCACCTCCCTTCCTCAGCATATAGGACCCAAAGCCTAGCAATCAGGCAAGTCCTTACACCTACTGCCCACCTCACAACCACCTTCCTCCATGATACTCACTTTCTTATACTCCAACCACCCACCTGCCCATGATTCTTTAATTACCATCAATCACTTGTACCCACCCACCTCATTTCCCACCCCAAGCTCCACCTGGGCCCCACAGGGTGTATGTGGGGCCATGACTCCCACCCCATACCGTTCCTCCTATGGGGATGTGCTCTACAGAACTAATGCAGCTTCCTTGGCTGGTAGCACCTCAAGCAAAGTGTCACTAAAAGGAGGGATCAACACAAAGAAAGGGCACCAAAAGGAGGACATACCCCAAGGACAGTGTCACCATGCATGTCAACCCCCAGGCAGGTTTGACTCATACACCAGCAGGCACATCCTAAGCAGGGTTTACCATAAGGTGGGTGTCACTCCAAGGAGGGTGTTACTCTCAGGCACTTACTCTTTAAGGAGAGGGTGTACTATAAGGAGGGTTCAATTCAGGTAAGGTGCACTGCAAGCAGAGTGGATCCCAAGGAGAGTGTCACTCTTAGAGACCTGCACCCTCTAGGCAAGCATCACTCCAAGGAGGTGCCACCAGCTGGCAGACACACCTTCTGGCAGGTGCCATCCCAAGCCAAGTACACCAAAAGGAGAGCATCATCATCATAGAATGTCCTGAGCTGGAAGGGATCCACCAGGATCATCAAGTTCAACTCCTGTCCCTGCATAGGAGTGCCCCAAGATTCATCCTATGTGTCTGAGTGCGTTGTCCAGTCTCTTTTTGAACACTGTCAGGCTTGGGGCTGTGACACCTCCCTGGGGAGCCTGTTCCAGTGCTCCACCACCCTCTGGGTGAAGAACCTTTTCCTAATGCCCAACCTAAACCTCCCCTGGCACATCTTCCTGACATTCCCTTGGGCTCTGTCCTTAGTTGCCAGAGAGACGAGTGCCTGCCCCTCCTCCTCCCCTTGTGTCACCAAGGCAAGTGTCACCATCAAGCAGGTGCACCCTAAAGGCAGTGTCACCCAAGGAGGGTGTCACTCCCAGGCAGGTGCACCCAAAGGAGTGTCTAAACCCACACACGGTGCACCCGAAGAAGGGCACACCCCGAGGAGGGTGTCACCCCCAGGCAGATGCCGCCCTAGAGGAGTGTCACCCCCGGGCAGGTGCACCCTAAGGAGGTGTCCCCTCCCCACCTGGCATCCATAGCGGGCGCGCCCCTCCCCGCCTCCGCGCACCCAGCCCGGCCGCCGCTCCCGCCTCGCAGCCGCCGCCGCTCCCGCCCGCCGAGCCGCGCCGGGCCGGCCCTGTGCATTGTGGTCCGGCGGCGGCGGGGGGCGAACATGGCCGAGAAGCAGAAGCACGACGGGCGGGTGAAGATTGGCCACTACGTGCTGGGAGACACGCTGGGGGTCGGCACCTTCGGCAAAGTCAAGAGCTGAGTACCGCGGCCGCGGGGAAGGGGCCGGGCTCGCCGGGTTGCATCCTCCTCTCCACCCCCCTCCGCCGCCTTCCCCCTGCCACCGCGGGCCTCCGCGCCGGGCATCGCTCCCCTCGGCGGCTCCGCGGCCGCCCAGCATCCCCGGGGGGCGGCGGGGTCCAGCGGGGCGCCGCGGGGGGCGGGCGGCGCTCGGCGCCTCCCCGGTGGGCACGGGGTGGGAGGCGCCCCCTTCTCGGGGTTTGGGAAGTGGCGGGGAAAGGATGATGAGGGGGTCGCGGGCAGCTGATGGGAGGTGCAGCCCTCGCCCTTGGGTTGCGTGTTGCCGTTCCCTGCTGCAGCCGGTGCTCTGGGCAGGAGCCACCGAAACTTTCCTTCCGAAGTAGGAGGAAGGGGATGGGAAGGTTGGACAGCCAACGGGGCACTGATGGGCATCCTTCCCCCTTCGCGCCGAGGCTGTCGTCTGTGCTGCCCCCTCCTTCCCAAAGAAATGGCAAGTGCTTTGTAGTGTAAGGAACCGGGACCAAAAAGATGTTTGTTTGTTTTTTAATGCTGCCCTGTGAAGTGGTTCCCGAGGGGCTGAGACCTGCAGCAGGCAGGGATGGAGGGCTCGGGTCAGGCTGGGGCTGTACACAGGGATTCCTCTGGCATTCCTGCCAGAGTAGTCAACCCACATTTTAAAGGTGCCAGCTTTGCTTTAGCTAACTGTAAAATTTCCAAATATTTGTATTTCTTTTTCCTGTGAATTCTGGCATTACATGCAAATTAAAAAAAAAAAAAAAACAACCAAAAAAACCCCACAAAACAAACAAACAAACAAAGAAACCACAAACCACAACAACCAACCAAACAACAAAATTTATTGTCTAAGCAAAATGGGTAGCTGTGATTCCTGGGTTTAGCCCCGTCAGGGGGTTACCCACAGTGCTGCGGCTGGGCGAAGGGGTGATGTGCCCGCATTCAGTGACTGGAGTTTTAAAATAAACCAATATTGACAGCAGGGGAAGGAAACCACCGCAAACACTGGAGCTATATCCACCTGTGGCCATTAATCAGGCCCCTAAAAATAAATTGCTGCGTTTAATCCCAAACCACAAATTTACTGAATGAAGAATTACTGGAACAAATATTTCTAACGGTAAGGGCCGTTTAAATCCCTCACACATACCAGCAGACCTCAAAAAGTGCTCCAAAGGCAATTTTTATCTTGTGGACCAAATTAAGTGTGTCAACAATAGCTTTTTTCGTTAAATACCTTTCAGGAGTAGCTAGCACAAACATACCCCATCCCACCTACACCTGACTTTGGGAAAAACTCCCAGTTTCCAAAGAAACAATGAAAATAACACACAAAGTATTTCCTAGCCCAAAATACTTTATGTGTAAGTAGTACCTTTTATATTATTTCTTCCTTAATATTTTGCCTATAACTGACAGGTGAAATTTGGATGAGATGAAGAAACTAGATCTCCTCTTTATACAGATTTACAGCATTTTAGAAAAAAATGTATTCACCCTGTGTAGTGAGAAACGTGAGAAAAGCAAAGAGATTTTTTTCCTGAATTGATTCAAGCTTTGTATATATTGTATATAATAATTGGTTTTTTACTAAGAAGGCTGGTGCCATCAGTGACATTTCTTGTTGTTCATGTGTTTTCTTCAAAATCTGTCTTGCACAAAACTTTGTAAGAGGCACTTTCTCCCACCTTATTCCTCAAATAAATAATAAATTACAAATTTCAAGGACTACAATTATCAAGGAAATTTAAAAATGGCAATGAAAGGGAAGGATTTAGTGATGATGGGGTACTAACCAGAGCTTGGATTTGTAGCTGGAGCTAAATAGTCACTTTGAGCCATCAGAATCCAGAGATACGACAGAAGAAAGTCCCTGCTGCCCTGTTGGGATATTCATTCTGAGTCAGCACTGTCTGGGTCATTGGTGAACTGATCCTCCTCAAAATTCGCTAAATGCTGCAAGAGGTGGTTGGTTTTAAGTCCATTCAGTTGCTTGATCTTGTTTATAGAAAGATCACACAAGCCACAGAGGGGTGCAAATAGGTTTGCAGATGAGAGGAGGATTTTGGCAGTAATACTGAAATTCCAGCTGAAAATGTTGATGAAAATACAGCATTTGTTACAAGAGAGGAAGGTGGCAGGAGTTGGTAGATGGATAAGAGGTCTTGTGCCAAGGGTCAGCGTTACTAAATGGGATTTTGCCAAATACAGGGGGAGCTGGTGATAGTTATTTTCCCTCTTCTCCAAGCCAAAGATGAGATTAATTAGCAGAGAATAGAACTATGCAAATGATATTGGATTTTGAGGTTAGTGAAGCAACGATGGAAGGAGGTGGCATCTCCTCCACTGGTGCTTGATAAGAACAGATTAGGCAAATTACTGCTGTGTTTGTCCCTGGCACATCCTACCCTGCGAGTCCCCAAAGAGCTCTCCTGTGACCACAGCCCTCGCACAACAAGACCTTAAATCAAAATCCAGTGGAGAAACACAAATATTTTTCCATGCGGTGCCACAGATGATGTCCCTGGTGGCCACTTGGTGGTTTCTTACCCACCCTTGTTGGCCATCAAGGTGATCAATTTGTGGTCCCTCAAGGGCCAGCAGTGCTTGGGTTATATTTATGTTGGTTATGATGGCACCTCCATGGGCTTGAGTTGGGGTCAGATCCCATTTTCCTAGGTACTTGTACCATTGCTGCTGCAGGACAAACCTTGTGTTGGAGGAAAGATAAAATAAAGGAGACTGAACAAATGAAGGAAAGGGAGAGAAAGCATGATATAATACACAAGCAAGCAGCACTTAGGCAGAATTAATACAGCGTTGCTAAGTATATACTTTGGATGGATTTCATTTTTAACTTTGGGATAAGATAAGGGCCAGTACAGCTGATAGGAAAGGAGTTTTCTCACCCCTCCCTAAACTTTTACATTCCCCTTGAAGCATTTGCAAAAATGTTAACTGCTTCTGCTACCTGAGCTGCGTCAAACACGCACCCAGAGGTAAAGCTTCATTGGTACCTGCTGTAAAAACACATGCTGTCAAGGGGCTTTAATGATTATCTCCGCTTACAGTAGGATAAACACTGTTCCTCCTTAATTTTATTCTTGTAAAAATAACTACATTAGAAGTGTCCTCTTTCAGAAACTCATTATATTTCTGCCCTTCTTAATAGCGTCTGATGCTGAAGCATCCCAGTGCTCAGGCAATCACACACATGCAAGCAGATGGGGTATCAGCTGAGGACACTCACACAGTGTCCCATTTGGTGCCATTTTTTGGAGTTTAGGGTCAGTGTTACTGCCTTACCCTTATGACTGGGGTTTTTTTTTGCCGCACTGTGTGCAACGCTGGTCCTTATCTTGGTGTCAAAGCCGTCTCCCTCACTCACCCCAGCGGAGCCCTGGTTGCTGGTTTTAAACTGTGGTGGAGCTTACCTGAGTCCTTGTCACTGAAAGACAAGACAGATGTCAAATCTCCTTTCTAATGCTGCTGCTCAGCTCTCTCTCCTCTCTAGGCTTTTAATCCAGGGAGGCAGTGAGAGGGACAGAGGTGGCTTCCTCACCACCACCCAAGACCACCGCTGGCCCATCCTTGGGGTGAGGAGAGGACAAACCCATTAGAGATGAGCTCCATGAGCATCCCCTGCCATGGGACCTGCCACTGCTCCTCATCCTGGGGCTGGATCATCCCATCAGTGTGCTCCAGCACATGAGGACAGTGACTCCCTGAGCAGAGGGACGTTTGTCTTTGCTGCCCTGTGTCAAAATTCCTGCATCTACAGGCTGCAGCTGGAGAGACCTAAAAGGCTTAAAAGTCTCCCACCCCATAGCAAAGTATGTTCTGTTTTTTTCTCTCAAGGCATTCGAGTAGGCTTAACAAGCCACTGGGGACTGAAACAATAATATCTCTGTATGTAATGCTTACTGTAAGCAAAAGATGGATTACAAAATAGACTTTATTTTTAATTATTAATGTGTGTGTGCTAGCAAACCTTTGCAGAGTTACACATTGTTTGTCATGGATGGAAAGGAGATGAACTGCTTGGCAAAGGAATGAAAAACAATAATTATTCATTCTGAGCCTGGCTATTTTTTTTTCCAAATGTATAGTAAAAAAATTTCAAAGCATGTAATGGGCTAAGGCCAGAAAGGGTTTGTCTTGAAAGAAAGCATGGCAGAAATCAGGGTTTTCTTCCTAGTTCAGGGACAGACCACTTTGCTTTGCTCTTTCTCAGTTTCCCAGCTAATGGCTCAGTGCATTATAATTCTTTAATTTTGCTGAATGAGTGAAGGGCAACTTTCAAAGTACAGCTTCTTGTGCTCCCAGGAAAGAGAGAGCAGAGGTACGGCAGTGCTAGAGTTGACCAAATCAATGCTGCTGCTAAAAGACTTGATCTCAAAGACATCTGCTGAAGTTGTCTTACACTCTTCTGTCACTCCTTCCTCAGTGTGACATAGAAAAGGCCTCAAGTTGGACCAGGGGAGGTTCAGATTGGATATTAGGAAAAAATTATTCCCAGAAGGGGTTGTCAGGCATTGGAACAGGCTGCCCATGGCAGTGGTGGAGTCACCATGCCTGGAGGGGTTTAAAAGGTGCTTAGATGAGGTTCTTAGGGACATGGGTTAGTGCTAGAGTTAGGTTATCGTTGAACTTGATGATCCTGAGGGTCTCTTCCAACCAAAACAATTCTATGATTCTATATGCCATGCATACACCATGACAGCCTTGGCAGAGATCAGTCCTTCAGCACGGGGCAGGTCCAACGCTTCCCTGTTCTCCTCTCCCCAAGGATGCACCAGGGAAAACATGCCTTTATGGACTATTTACTGTGCTTTCCTTGCACCACACAAGAGGAATTATCTGCCTCCTCCAGCCCTCAGCTAATCCCTAAATTGCATCTATACTGCACAGCTTAGTTTATTTTCATTTCATCTAGTAGTTTTAAGTATTGCGAGGAATCAAATGGCCATGCAAAGTGGTGCTTTAATTTTCAAGGGCAGTAAAGTGTTTTATTTTTAGGATGCTCTTATTGAGGAAAGAATCTCTGGCAGGTCTTATCTGGTGGCTAATAATAGTGACCTGGCGTGCCCCGAGCAGAGCCAGCGCTGCCGCCCTGTCCTTCTCATGCTGTCTGCTTACGCCGTTTGCTTCTGATCAGCTGATTAGAGCCTCCAAAATTACAGAGTCTAATAATGTAATAACAAGGTTTGCTCGTAATTATTAACTCCTTGCACTCTGTGTTATTACTGGAAGGGTAATGTTCGTAATTAGAGAGTGCAAATATTTATTGTAAGCAGGTTTTCTCTGCAGTCTTGAGAAAACCACCCGTATGTCACAATTTTTAATACCACATTAGAAAATACGGAGAAGTGATAGCTCATAGCCAGAAAATCCTTTTAGATATAAACATCCAGCTGACAGTTTTCAAGCAGTTTCTGCTAACTTCACTATAAATCTTGCTTCCAAGGAGCTTTTTTTTTTTTCCATAGTATGTTTATTAACAACAAAATGATTAAATGCTGTTAAGTTAGTGCAGTTCCACCAGTGACAGTGCTGCTGCTCCCAGTTTGTGGTTACTGTTTATCCCCTGTACACAGGAGATGAGCATCAGCGTCTCAATGTACCAAGTGCATATTATAAAAACCCATATTGAAGTTTGTTTCTTTTCTGAAACCAGAATTTGCTCTTGCAGTACAGCAGTGTTCCTGCAGCTTGTCATCAAGAAGCATGCTTGAGAAAGTATAAATAGAAATTAATTTTAGTAATGCAAATCCTGCAGTCCTATTTTGGGCAGGGAAAATCCTTATATCATTCTTTAAAAAGAGGTGTGATGGTCTAGTTTTAAGACAGGGTTTATTAGGGATTTAATCAACTGGTGTGTTACATTGGAGATTCTCCTCTGCTATTTAAATATCTCTATTTCTGATTGATCTAGCTTTTACGAGCTATAAATCTTTGCAAATTAGCTTTGGGTATGACCTCCTCCAGTAACTCACTCTGTTTATTTACTTGAATGTTTTTGCAGATAAGTCTCTGTTCTGTTTTCGATGACTCCACTGGAAAAACAATAAAGTGAATAGACAAAAAACAAGATTAAAATATTTCACCTCCTCATTCTTTTTTTCCCCCCCCTTTAAGAGTTGCTTTTTGCTTATAAATCACAGTGTCCTAAATTGCTTGTATGAATCTTGCTACACTGTATAGTGACTTCCCAATGCTCTCTTTTAATAGTTGGTGAACACCAGCTGACGGGGCACAAAGTAGCAGTAAAAATACTCAACCGACAGAAAATACGCAGCCTGGATGTGGTTGGGAAGATCAAACGAGAAATTCAAAACCTTAAACTCTTCCGGCACCCTCATATTATCAAACTGTAAGTACCCTTTCTGCTGTGTGTTCAGATTACTCCTCCAACTGCAACGACTTCACACTCACAGCTGAAGTGGTGTTACGAGATGGCTTGGAGTAGTAGAAAATGTGAGGTACATGGTCAAGTTTTTGCAGGTTAGAGCCAAACGTTGCTTTTTGGAAGTCTCTCACTAATGGGAACACATTTGACACTGAGAAATGATGGAATATGTTTCTTCTTCAAAGACATGTAGATGAAGTTGTTAGGGACATGGTCTAGTGTAAGGTTAATGGTTGGACTCTATGATCTTGAGGGTCTCTTCCAACCAAAAAGATTATATGATTCTATTAGAAGTTTTTTGTGATGACCCTTTTTAGGCTTCATATCTCCAGGCTTGAAGCTGCTGAGAATTGTGCCTGAGGAGCCACAGCACAGTCAGGCTTGTAGAGCAAAGCCTTGGCCTGAAGTCAATAGGATTTATGTTTTAATGGCCTGGCTATCCAGAGCTTAAAGGAACATTTTTTGAAAATTTATTATTCAGACATAAGCTTTCAAAGTTGCCACTCTGATGAACCTGAATTTAAGTTGTAAATCAGCACCTGCACTCCAGCCTCTGGGATTCCTTCTGAATCCCCAGTTTGTGCAGCCAGTCCACATTAATGAGGCACTCGATAATATCTTTGGCATTTCTATAAAAGAAAGCTGTTGAATGGTAACTGCAGGGATAAGTTGACATTTAGGTCAGCCTTAAAACTGGCATGAGATATAGCAAATACCTGGGACTTAGAGGCAAGGGAAAACAAATTCTCTCTACAGTTAAATAACTAACCACGCAGCAACTGTTGACTTTAGAGTAACTTCACAGTTCCATGGATTTATTGGAGAACAGATTGGTATTATTTCACAAAAAAGCCAGCAAGAGTCCTCAGCTATGTATCCAGCATCCTACAAGTTAAGTCCTGTTCACACATTCATCAAAGTTTTAAAGCCTAAAAGTTAACCCAAATTTAACAATATCAGTGTCCTATGGTACATACTGCAATCATGAAATACAGTGATAAAGAGGTGCGGAGGAGAGTGCAGTACATAAACCTTCTCTTTCAATAGCTTTTTACATGTATATAAAAGAAATAGTGGAACAATTAACGATAACTTAGACCTGTGCATTCAAAGCACTTCAGAAAAAGTAGGTTGATCCTGTTGAACTTCATAAGACAATCACCTGTTTGCTTGCTGATCTCTGAAAATTGTTTGTAATCTGTTTCAAATTACAACCCACAGAAATTCAGCTGTAAAAAAAATACAAAAAAATTTTAAAAAGGCAAACAATGTCTCCGAAATAAAACAGGGGGGACTCTCGGCTGGTGCTGCTGTGAATTCCTGTAGCTGCATTAACCTCAGCTGATCACTGGCAGTTTGTACCAGCTGTGACACCAAAATGCCTTTGCAGTGCTCAGGACCGATTTTGAATGAAAACAGAGAATAGATTTGTGAGTCAAGAGTGATACTTTTTTTTTTTTTCCCCTCCACTCTAGAATATAGAGGGATTTAATATATGAAAAATAGCTGTGATCTTTTGGGGTGCTCATCTTTGTTTCTATAGCTTTCCAAAAGAAGCTCCCTCTAGTGTCTCAAGTTCTTCTTTATCCTTGATACAAGGGAAACCAAACATACCCCTTCCCTGGCCCTAGCTAACGAAGCCTTCATTTCTAAAGCTCTTTTTGCAGATCTTAGGCAAAATGTAGATTTGAAAGTCAGGAGAGTCCTAAATGTGATAGGATTGTCTGGCAAATATTTCAGAGGATTATTTAAAAGCTTGAAGGAAAACCGTAGGTCTGTAAAAGCGATCCTCTCATAGACAAGTGAAAGATTATACTTGAAATGAGAGAGAGCTTTTCAGAAGTGGAAAGCAATTATAAAGACAAGATCCAAACAAATGCTTATTTAATGATTGGCATGAAACTAATAATCTGTTGAAAAGCCTTTCCCTGTTCTTCTTAATTATTTTTCTAAATCTGCTTGTATTTTTGAAGGTACCAGGTCATCAGCACGCCAACAGACTTCTTCATGGTCATGGAATACGTATCTGGCGGAGAATTATTTGATTACATCTGTAAGCACGGACGTGTAAGTGCCAGCGCCGTGTCAGCCCAAACACTTGTGTGGGAAGAGGGTGGTGTTTAGAAGCAAAACGACTGCTAAAGGGAACGTGGTTAAGGTTAAGGCCCAAAATAGAAGTTGCTTCACAGCAATCCCATATGGAGTGTCTCGTACCCGGCTCACACAAAAATTGCGTGTGATTCTTTACAGTGTTCTCTGATGTATTTTGATATGCAAACCAAAATATCCAAGGTAACGTGTTACTTAGTGCAAATATTTGGAAAACTAGCATATTTTTATAATTCTTAGCTCTGAGTTGCCTGTCAAAACCCCCACGGTTCAGCAGCAGATTTACGTGTGTGCAGGGCACCGGAGGGGAAGAGCACTCGGTGTGGTCTCTGTCCCCGTCATTCGCCTCCCCCTTGGCTCCTTGTCAGGTTTTTTGAAGACTTTTAAAGGATGTGGCTTATCTGAACAACGTTTTCAAAAGCCAGTAATCCTGCTGGGTATAAATCACCTGCAGCATAGGCTGAGCCCATGAAATGTGTTATTATGGTTACAAAGAAAATCACTAGTGTCTGCCCTGTGGACATCCTCCTAGGCAAGGAGAACCACAGGGCAAGGAGATAAAAATGAGCTGAAGTGGACATTCAGAATAAGGCTTCAAGTGAAGGATCAGCCCATTATATGTTTCCTCTCTGTACTGAAAAAAAGTCAACATATTTATGGTAAATTTGTTTAGATCAGTACACTGGTTGATGGAGCTGAGAGCATTTACTTTTCTGCCTACAGTTCTGATTTCCAGCACATCTTACCCATTTGGATCTTTTCAGTGACTAATTTGGATCTTTTCTGAACTTTCGCATTTATAAACTGAATTTTTCAGGAGAGTCTATCGAAGTCATCAGTAAAATAACCAGTCTCTTCATCATTTTAAACATAATTTCTGTAATATAGCTCAAACAACTTTATAGCTATCTGTATAATTAAAATCATCACAATATTCCACCTTTAGCTTTTTTTTTCCCCCCAAATCTGTCTGTCCATGAGGAATCTCTCCCTGTAGCATCCCCTGTGGTGTTTTGTCCAGCCTTGATCTGTGTGTGCTGTATAGCAGAACTGGTGCCCTTGGGACACCAAGCCATTGATTGCCTCATAGGGGCTACCAAGAAGTTCTCCTTGATAGCTGAGCTGAATTTAGGTTTCTAATTTTGTCTCTGGGCTGCATAATTTGAAGACACTAGCACATTATAAAATGCAAGAGGGGAAATTTGCCTTATTTGCTGCTTCTGTTCACAAGAACACTGTGATTTTTTCGCTCTGCACCCTGGAAGATTTTGGCTCCTTGCTAAGTCAAACCTTCCCTTGCCAGCCCTGCACACAGACCAACCTTCAGGACTGTTTCCCCTTACACCCATAGGTTGAAGAGGCAGAAGCTCGACGCCTTTTTCAGCAGATTCTCTCTGCGGTGGATTACTGCCACAGACACATGGTTGTCCACCGAGACCTGAAACCAGAGAACGTGTTGCTGGACGCACACATGAATGCAAAGATCGCTGATTTTGGTATGTGACCCCAGCAACATTCCAGAAACACAGCCAGCTCCCAGGCGCTTGCTGGACCGTGTCCCTGGAGCACGCCTTACAAAACCCAGAGCCTGTTTTCCTAACCACTAGCAGTTGCTTTACCTGAAAAACCCACAGTTATAAACACCAGCCTTTTTTTTTACAAAAGCAGGGATTACTTATTGTAGGCTCCTTCTGTACTCACATTAAGAATGGAGCAGCAAGGTAATTTGCAAATCTTCACTAGATTTTAGTGTTAATATAATCACCTAATATAAAGATGTAGTTAATTTATGTTTAAGACTGACTCAGTGCAGTTAATTCCAGGGTGAGCTGGCTGCGCATGTTTATTTTCATGTGTGTTCTCCGTACGTTTGGCCGTGTGCTCTTGGCCTCACTTCATGTTACAAACGAGTAGTAACAGGATTCTTTAAGTGGCATTACCGATTTAAATCAAATGAAATAACTGGGCTACCAGCTCAATCCCTGTGAGTCCTTTCTAGCAGTTATAAATCCTTTTGAAGAATTACAAATTTCACAGCCTCATGCAATTCCCATATAAAGTAAGTGTTCAGGGATGAATTATGTCTGTTTTCCTCTGTGCTAAAGAAAGCAAGCTCTGGGGTTTGCAACTCATATAAGGAGAATTAGCCTGGAGTGAATATTTCTCGCGTAGATGCGATAATAATAATAATACTAAATAATAATTCGGAAATCAGCTCAAAGGAACCTATCTAAATTATGTCGACACTTCCCCTCTGAATTCCCCCCTCCACTTGCTATAACTATCCTCCTCTGTGCAACAGAGAGTCCTCTATGGCTGGACATTCACATCAAATATCAACATGTAGTAAACTTCTTGTTTCTAGGCTTGTCCAACATGATGTCAGATGGTGAATTTCTACGCACCAGTTGCGGTTCCCCAAATTATGCAGCCCCTGAAGTCATCTCCGGAAGGTAGGACATGCTGCATCTAATCAGAGCCTATGTGAGCACATGGTCTTTAAATTTGTTCTTTGGATTGGAAACAGTTTTGCACATCTAGTAAAAGCAGATGAATCCTTCCAGCCTGTATTTTATGTTTGGGTGAATCTACTGGCAAAAATCTGAACATTTTCTTGGTTATTACATTTCTCAGTAGCTGTAATGGCAAAACATGTTTTGGTAAAGATGTTTACTTTGAAGGAATTATTAATAGCAGATGTTGACTGTTTATATTGCTAATTAAAGAGGGTGAAAATTACTCTTTGGATGCAAACACCGAGGTTTCAGATGGAAAGGCATTTGTAGGCCACCCCTTTCTCTCGTGCCCACCTGTAATATGAAACACAGTGTTAATGAGGAAAACCATTCACTACAAAAGATTCAGGAAGATGTTTAATGACTCAACTACACTGTGGAACTGTTGTACTGAAAATAGTTGTCTTCTGGTTCCTCAAGCCAGGGTTTTTTTCTTTTCCGTGACAGTAGGTTCAACCATCATAACTTTGTCTTGAATTGCCAAACCTCCAGTGTGGTTGCATCTCTCAGCGTGCAACATCTGTACAACACATGGTGTGTTAAATGCACTCTGCAGTGTGGAATTGGACTTGGCCACGTTGACACAGAGTGTTACCTCCTGTATCTTACTGTAAGGAACCTAAGTTACACAGAACGTACTTACTTCCACAACTCTCTCTATAATAGCATAGCAAGGATTGCAAATACAGATTTTCAAAATTTTAGTCGTCTATATGGTCCTTCAAACCGTCCATCTCCTTGTCATCTGCCCCATATTTTTGAATCACCCTCTGTATAAGCATTATTCTTCCTAATTCAGCATATTTTTGCCTATAACTGTAGCTTTTAAATACAACATTTTGTTCCAAGTGTGTTTGCTGTGATTATGATTATTTTATCCCTGTTTATACCACTGCAAGTGTTGGCAGAGTATCCTAGGAATTAGACCAGCATCCAAAAACCCTGTTGTGGCTACAGCTCTACATGCGAAAGCAAGTAAATCCTCATTGTCAAAGAGGGAGATAAAGCTGGAAACTCTACCATGATTCCAAAAAAATATTATTTCCATGTCCTTTTCAATAAAGGCCAGCAGTATTTTTTTTTCAGTTCATATAGGAAACAAGGCACGTGGTAGAATAACAAGAAGTATTTAGTCCCTGCCTGTAGGCAGTGTCTCATTGTTCCAAGGCAATATGGTTTATTAACAAGCCACCATCCTGCATCAACACCGCTTACAGTATCAGCTTTATACCACTGAATAATGTACCAAGCTGCCCTATTCTTGGATTTGTATTTGTAGGGAAGAGGGATGCTCTGCTGTTCCTGCAGCGGGATGAATGTCTTGCTGGTGTTGGAGCTGAGCTGGTTCCCAGCTCCCGCTGCCTTTGCTGGGCAGACGCACAAAAGCAGCAGAGCATGACTGCTCAGGTTCCCGACTCATAAAAATACATCTCATTTGGGATTTAAGGTCCAATCCACTGTTCAAGCAACATGGTTATAAGCAAAAGAATCGGGCTTCTTATGCACTGTACACCAGTGTGTCTGCACTGGTGCTTTTCAGGAGGAGCAAGTGCAGGAGGATGAGTTTTCATGCAGAGATTTCTGTTTCCCCATTTCAACCTCTATTTTGATGGGGTTTTACATCCCAAGGGAAGGCACTGCCTCTTAAAATCTCTGAGAAAGCATCAGTTGTAGCAAAAAGAGAGAAACAAATCAAGCAAGCAAGCAGCAGCAAAATCCATATATTTGGGGTGTCCTGACTTTGTGATGCCAGTGAGCACATTAGCAGCTTCTCAGAAGTGGGAATGCTTGTGTACCGGCACGCAAACTTCAAGCAAAAATAAATGGAGGTACCGTATCTGCTGCCACTTAATTTGCCTCACTGAAGGAACAGAAATTGCTGGCTGAGCTCTTGGGAAAAAGGAGCAAACAGCCTGTCAGATATCTTGGAAATGTGGGGTTTGGTTTTTCGGATGGTTTGGCGGAAGCAGGGATGTACGTGGCTGTTCAGAAGAGCATGGGCAGCCCACGCCAGCTCTGCTGTGTCATTTCCCCTCATCCCTGAGTGATTTTTGGCTTAGGCAGGTTTGGCTGGGGGCATCCACATGAGCAGCCTGGGGTGGGCTGCAGCTCTGGCCCCCATGGAACTGGCAGTGGGTCCCCAGCTCGCCCAGTGGGACCTGCGCCCTTACTAAGGAGAGGAGGACAAGGGATGACACCTTTCTCCTGCCCTTGTCTTTTCACAGGCTGTACGCTGGCCCTGAGGTGGACATCTGGAGCTGCGGTGTTATCCTCTACGCCCTTCTCTGTGGCACGCTGCCTTTTGATGATGAGCATGTCCCCACCCTCTTCAAGAAGATCCGGGGGGGTGTGTTTTACATCCCAGAATACCTCAACCGCTCTGTTGCCACTCTCCTCATGCACATGCTGCAGGTTGACCCCCTAAAGCGAGCAACCATCAAAGACATCAGGTCAGCCCATGTGGGATGGGGTGGGCTGGCTATCTTTGGGGCATATAGGTGGCAGAGGATGGCAGCTGTCCTGGGGGTCACCTGCTGGCAAGTGGGAGGCTGGTTTGCAAGAGTAGTCAGCTAATCCAGCAGGCTTTTGGCCCAAGGAATTCAAGGAGTATTCCTGTACCCTTCTGTGCTGATGGAGAGGTGGGTGCTGCCAGCTGGGCAGGGGCTGATAATGAACAGGGTGATGATTTTATATACATCGTATTTTACTGCATTGTAAAATAGCCTCAAAAATGTCTTAGTAATACTTAGCAAAGCCAGCTACATCATGCAATAATCCTAAGAACTAAGGGTGACAGAACACTGGAACAGGCTGCCCAGGGGGGCTGTGGAGTCTCCTACTCTGGAGACATTCAAAACCCGCCTGGACGTCTTCCTGTGTAACCTCATCTAGGGTTCCTGCTCTGGTAGGGGGATTGGACTGGATGATCTTTCGAGGTCCCTTCCAATCTCTAACATTCTGTGATTCTGTGATCTACCAGGTATTTTTCATTACTTTATTACAAGACCACCTCCCTCTGGGTAACAGTTCAGAATAAGAGGGTAATTGTTGTACTTCCAGTAAAAGAGAAGGAGAAACACAAGAATTGCTTGCTTAATCTGTAAATATCTGATATAGTTAAAATGTGAGCAAATGATTAATCTTTAAATGCAGCGTAGTTGTCTTGTCTAGTCAATGAGTACAGTGCCTATGAACTTTTTATCTGCATGCATCACTGTGGAAATTCAAGGGAAAAGGAATAATTGCACTATTAAGCAGATATTTGTGCCTGCAGAGATCATTAGAAGTTCATGGCTGGTAGCAGGACTTCAGAATTCTCACAATGTGAGCCATTTTAGAAACATTTTGTGAAACTGGAGTCTGATACACATTTTATGAAATTTGTAGTAATCATTACATCTAGCTGGTATGCTAAGCATATACATAAATGTCAATAAGACTTTCAGGAGTTCTCATGTTTTTAATGCATTTGCAATGGATGGCCTTAAATTTACCCTTCAGGTGAAACAAGTAAAATGCCTTTTAAATTTCTTAATTCCTTAAGATTAGAGGATTTAATTACATGTTAGAGCAGCAGCACATATGGCAAGTTGATATGCAGAACATATAGACAAGGCTCTCTGTGGTGTTTAGCCACTTAATTATTATTGACTTAATTGTAAATTGGTGGGAATCGGGTACCTGGATAGCTTGGATGCTCTGTATCTCTGTCACACCCATAGCATCTTGTAGGTGCTGAGGTCTTAACTTCAGAGCCAGGTGAGCAAATAGCCAGGCTTGCGAAGTGGCATCGCTGTTGCAATGCTGGGGGGACTGTGCAGGGCTGGGCTGAGCTCCCCAATCTGCAGCTGAGGATTAGTCTTAGCTAGACCAAGCAATACAGGTGAAGTAGATGCAGCCAGTCAGTTTCTCATCCCCAAGGTTCATTTTGGCCACCACCTCTCCAGTGCCAAAAACACAGCTCTTTTAGGAATGTAGACCTAATTTTGTTTGCTAGTGCCCACATGTCTTAGTGGGATTTGGAGTCACCTTGCTGGAAACACACTGCTTATTTCTCAATTAAATGCTTTCACCACCAAGACAAAGCTGCCCAGATGCTTTTGAGGAGAAATCCAGGGTCTGGTGGCAGTGGTTGCCCCCAGCCTACGTTGCATGGAACTCATGTTGGCTCCTCTGCCTTTCCACAGGGAACATGAGTGGTTTAAGGAGGAGCTGCCCAGTTACCTGTTCCCAGAGGACCCTTCCTACGACGCCACCGTCATTGACGACGATGCGGTTCGGGAAGTTTGTGAAAAGTTTGAATGCACAGAGTCAGAGGTGATGAACAGCCTGTACAGTGGTGACCCTCAGGACCAGCTGGCAGTGGCTTACCACCTCATCATAGACAACCGCAGGATCATGAACCAAGCCAGCGAGTTCTACCTCGCCTCCAGCCCCCCCACCGGCTCTTTCATGGATGACAGTGCCATGCACATCCCTCCTGGGGTGAAGCCGCACCCTGAGCGGATGCCACCATTGATAGCAGACAGCCCCAAAGCACGATGTCCTTTGGATGCCCTCAACACCACCAAGCCAAAACCTCTGACTGTCAAAAAGGCCAAGTGGCACCTGGGAATCCGCAGCCAGAGCAAGCCCTATGACATTATGGCTGAGGTCTACCGTGCTATGAAACAGCTGGACTTCGAGTGGAAGGTAGGGAGTCCTGGTGCTTCCTGGTGGTGCTTTTCAAGGGTCGTTTCATGAGCTGAATTGCTCAGGGAGGTTAAGTCTGGTTACAGCCTCACCTGTTTCTGAACGAATACCCACTCCTTGTGATTGTCCTCGCTGAATTAAGCTGCTAGCTGTGGTTCAATACTTGTGGTGTTTATTTATGGCACAAAATAAGAGTTTTCTTTCTGAATGCTCTAAGCCTCTGGCTGGAAGGATGATTCTGCCTCATTTAGCTGTGCGGATAAGAGAAGTGGTCACGTTTCTAATTTTAGTGGCTAATTCCTTGTGAGGTTATCTGGAGTACTCCTGAACAAAGTAACTCTTGTTATTTCTGCTTGGTTCCTAGCAGTCACGTGTACTGAAATTGCATGATTTGCATCTTCCTAAAAGATCCACAGGTGAGGGGTTGTTGGGGCAGGATTTTGTACCATTGATGTGCTGGCATTTTTCTCAATGGAAGAAGGAGTGGTCTTCGTGGATTAGATGTGCTTTCAGATGCTTACTGCTTCCCTGGTCTAGGGTTCAGCTTCGTGAAGCTTGATTTAAACCCAGATAACATTTTACTTGACAGTACTTCAGATACTTCTTCAGAGCTACATAGCTTTTAGTCACAATCTTTTTGCAAAGTCCAATTAATAAATCCCTAAGTTAACCCTTAAAATTTTCTGCTGAGCCTGATTCCCTAAATCTCAGTGCAGTCACTGATAGGAGTGCTCCTGACTCATGGCCTTTCACAGCAGCCTCGTGTGAACATCAGCGGCAAGGGAAGGAGAATTCCAGCCCAGATCTTCATCACCAGAGGAGACACCCTCCTCGCCCCAGGTCCCAAGGATTGTACAGTGTGAATGTCACTGTGCTGCTTCTTCAGAGCCTTCTATCTCCTCCTTATTTTTGATAATATTAAGTATTTAAAGCCAAGTAGCACCCAGAAGTTTGATTTCACTGCACCAGCCAGGAGATGGACTGTCTCCAGATGTGTATGCCTACACCAGCCAGACGTTTGTTATTTGCATGGTTTTACAGAGAACAAACCTGATGTATTTCTGGTACAGCTTCACAAACCCAATCAGTCCAATGTCTTCATGTAGGCAGCGGAACTTATTTTGTACAAGGAGGTTTCACAGTAGTCTTTCCCACCCTAAGAATATCTTCAGAGATACGTGACTCTTCATCGAAATAGCTTTCCCATCCATGCAAATGCTTCATAAATATAGCACAGAGGAAAGATCTTGTTGCAAATGAGATGCAGCAGATTGTGGGGTGGGAAGTGGCGAGAGAAAATACAACAGCGCAAAGCTGATTCACAAACATGGAATTCAGCTGGGCCGATGGGACAGGTTGCTCTCTCCAGCCTGCCCTGGTGTCATGGGCACAGTTCTCATACGTGGGTCCACAGGTGGGCTTTTTGGCTCATATGGTCATCGCTGCTGGGCAGGGAGGAGCAAACATCAGTTTGGTGCCTGGCAGATGGGTCACAGCAGCTTCATCTGCCAGCAGCTGGTGAATCAGAACCCTGAGAAGCATTTTAAAGATAGGAGGAAGTAAGACATGAAGCTGTTTGCTTAATTTTATAGGCATTGCTCTTTCTAGAAATTGTGTTTTGCTCAGAAGATGTCTAACTAGTATTTAGAAAAAAATAAGGAAATAAATGTTCTTCTTGCTACCTTTAATCTTAACTCCTGAAACCAAGTTTCCCGTTGCAGGTGGTGAACTCCTACCATCTCCGAGTGCGCCGCAAGAACCCGGTGACGGGTAATTATGTGAAGATGAGCCTGCAGCTCTACCAGGTTGATAACCGCAGCTATCTCTTGGACTTCAAAAGCATTGACGGTAAGTGGGAAATGGTGCAACACGAGATGTGAAACACATAAAATGGCAAGTTTAGAAGTTCTAAAAAAAATCTTAAAAAAAATCATTCTTTGCATTTCAAAATGTGTAGGCAGCTGTTTCAAGTCAGGAAAAGCCCTTTTGACCCATTTGTCTCCACTACTGTTACTAGTTCTTTACCAAGCGTGCATTTCAGATGCCAAAATAATGCCTTTTGTTTTATTTTATTTTTTCCTTTTTTCTTCTTTTCTCCTTTCTCTTTTCTCTCTTTTTTCTTTTTTATTTGCTTTTTCTCTCTCTTTTCTCCTTTCTCTTTCTCTGCTTTTTTCTTTTATTTTTTTCTTCTTGTCTTTTTTCTTTTTTTTCATGTTGAAGATGACGTGATGGAGCAGAGGTCCGGCTCGTCCACGCCGCAGCGCTCATGCTCTGCCGCTGGCTTGCAGCGCCCAAGGTTGAGCATCGATGCCGCCGCGGCCGCCGAGTGCCAGTCACTGATGGGCTCCCTGAGCGGCTCCTTCGTCGGCAGCATCCCCTCAGTGCCACCGCGCCTGGGCAGCCACACCATGGACTTCTTCGAGATGTGCGCCAGCCTGATCATGGCCCTGGCTCGCTGATGGGCAGCACCGCGGCACTGGTCCCTCTGCACACAGTGTTGCACTGTGAGGATCTGGTCTGGCTTATCCGTTCCTTGCTGCTTCTGCTTTGTTCCTCCTCCTCTGCCCCTTGCTGGTCCACAGCCTGTGACACACAGCCAATTCCAGACCCAAAACATAGTCCCCTCTAAGAAAGCACCGGGGAAATTAAGAATAACTTCATTTCACTCCTTATATCATGGTGAAGTGTAGCCAATACCTTTTTTCTACTGAACCAAATTGGAAATGTTGGCATAGCTGTAAAATAGGAAATGTATCACTGAGATTTTGGAAAACACCTCCACCTTGTTCATCCCGAGTTAACAGAGCCATGGCCAAGCTTTCTGCGATGTAGGTAGTGCACAGTGAAGCTGGTGTTGTATCCCCTTTGCTGTGCAGAGCAGGGGCAGGATGGGCTGAACCAGGTCAGAGGGGTCGACCGGGAGCTACGTGAAATGGAGCAGGAGGATGATGAAGTAACTCTGTGCCGGTGGGGCTGCCAGCCTCTGGTGACACTTTCCTCCTCAACTAGCAGCTGCTTCGACACTTCTGCACTAGTGCAATATGCCTTCCCTCCCCTATGTGTGTGGGTGTGCTGGGGAGGGAAGGTGGGATGCAAAGGTCTTGTTGCAAACCTGCCACGGGAAAGCCTCCACATGTCAAGTCTTGGCAAAGGAGTGTCCCATCAGATGCTTTATTTCCTCCTTCCAAGAGTCCCAGACCTACTCCCCACATTCAAACATGAAGGCTGTTTGCTTTTTCTCCAGCACCTAACCATCACCCCCCTCCAACCCACTCACCCTCTCCACCAGCTCCAGGGACCGTATCCTGAGCAGGATTTGGATGAACCACCGACGGAGGGCAGGATGCCAACGAGCCACCCGAAACCCAGTGCTTTGCCCACCGTGCACCCAAGGGCTGGGATCATCACCACTGGGCAAGAACCAGCAAGATCACTTGGCTCCAGAGCATTTACCTCTCACCTTTTCCATAGGAAGCCCTCCACCTGTTGTCACCACCCGAGAATCGCTGCCAAATCTGCCTTCCCTGCTTGCCGCTTCATGCCGCTGGAGACTCACTTCTCACGCTGAAGGGCTCCCCGGTCCTGCTGCTGCTCTCCAGGCTGTGACCATCACCGCTGATAAGGCAGGGATATCGCAATTCAGACTTTTTCTGTTTCTTTACTATCTGAAGGGATAGGGTTTTATTTTCTAAGACAATCTGGGGATTTTTAAGGTTAAATTCTTGTTATTCAAGGGTAAACTCTAATGCATGTGTGACTTCTTTGTTTAAAAGAACTGTTGGTTTTGATTACTTAGGCTTAATCTAATGGGCAGCACTGGCATCTGCTTGGCTTTGCTATGGTATTTAATTCCATTTACTTGATTGCAAAAGAACTTAATAGTCTAATCAGTCAAGGAACAAATGCTTTATGAAAACTTGGCCAAAAAAATCCTGGGTGGTTTTTTGTTTTGTTTTGTGTTAAGAAACAAAGCAAAGAACTTCTGCTGGTCCCAGGTATGTGGTCACTCAAAAAAAAAAAAGACAAACCTATCTATCTTTTTGATAGTTTTTTATCATCCACTGAGGTTTTTTTGCTAGTTTTTTTTGTACAGTTGCACTTTAGTTTATACTTTCTGCAAGTTTCTATTGGAAGTAAGGAAGAGAAAGACACATTAAGCCTTTTGTACTAATCATTTTAGATAATGAAGACAAATACAGGATATTTTTGCCATCTACTGGCAGTTCAGTGGACATTTTCAGTTTTTGTCCCCTTTTTAAAACAAAAAAACCCACAACATTGCCTTACTTTTGTTACAGATTATGCTTGGATGCTCACTAATGTGACTTCACAGCGCCAATTTTTCCAGAAGCCGCACAAAGTAGAAAGCTTCCAAAAAAAAAATCAGTTTTGTTGTTAGGTTCTCATACTCTAAATCCAACGCAGCAGTGGTTGGATTATAAACCCGGCAGCAGAACAATTTTGTTTTTAAAAGAAACACTGGAAGTGTTTGTAGTACTCCTAGGTTTTGTAATGAGTTTTTTATTATATTATCAAGATTAAATAAGTAGTAGTCTGGGGTGGAGGATGGATTTGGTACTGTGCCTGGTGGCTATCCAAGGATGCTTGTCTCTAGTGCTCTGGGGTTAGCAGGTCATATGTGGCGAGGATGGGGAATCCTGCATGTAAAAAAAATAAACATCCTAGAGCCAAAGCTGAGCAGCACCCAGCTCTTTAGCAGCTTTTGGGTCAGCATCAAGGTGGGAGCAAACAGCCCTACATGGTTTTGGGTGCTGGAGATGAGTCCTTTTGGAAAGGAGCAGGAGAGGATGGCTGAGCATATGTAGGGACAGACATAAATTTCCACCCAGGAAAGAGTTAGGAGTGTCCATACTTCCACTGTGAAATATATTTGAAATGTAAATGGCTGGTTAATTACCATTGCTCACAACTGAGCATCTTTCCAGGTTGCTTGTCCTGGCAACACCTGTAGCCCAGTTGATAAGGGGCTGGCGTGTTTGGTACAATCTGTCATTCAGAATCATGTAGATGTACAGATGTCTTGCCTTAAAATTACACTTGTCCTCTGGGATTTCTTTTACCGAGTGGAACTACTAGAATTAAACAGCAGCAAATGCTCTCGGGAGGAAATATTTCCTTGCTGGAGACAGGTGGGATTTCTAGGTGGTAGGACAAGCTCTTTTAGCACTTGGCATCTTCTCAGACCCATGCAAACGTTAACTCGTGTGTGGATCTGAAAAACCAGTCCTGCCAAGGAGGTGGTTTTCCATATGGAGAGAAACAAAGGGACAAAGCAA
This sequence comes from Patagioenas fasciata, assembly GCF_037038585.1. Lineage (NCBI taxonomy): Eukaryota > Metazoa > Chordata > Aves > Columbiformes > Columbidae > Patagioenas > Patagioenas fasciata. The sequence goes on along the minus strand of NC_092525.1, from coordinate 20,753,660 downwards.
TTTTCCTGCTGGATGTCAGCAGAGGCAGTGGAGCAAGTAGGACTGATGGAAGTACCACTTAGATGAATGCATCAGATTGAACTGTCCATTACAGCCTTACCCAATCCTCACTGTGTTTTGAAATATTCTGAGAATTTTAACTTCTTCCCCCTCGCCCCCCAATTTGTTTTACCTTCAAACAGGCTGTTTTCTCATTCCCAGCTGCAAAGAAGGTGCTGACCTCTGGTTACATTTTCCAGAGGAAAAGTTTAATTCTTACACTGTGGTCAGGTTGGTTGTTTTTTGTTTTTTGTTTTTTTTTTTTTGTGAGTTATACTGGTACATGCACAAGCATCAGGAAAAGCAGGGTAGACGTATTTGAACTACAGAAACTTGAATTACTCCAAGTGCAATTCTTCAAAAGCCACTGGGCAGCTGTGCTTTGCAAGCAAACTCAACTTTGCTTCAGGCAGAGAGAGAGAAAAAGGCAAAGGATCAAGTTCAGTTAGGCTCCAGCATTAACCTCCAGCTCCTGGATGAGGTAATTCAGAGAGATTGTACTGTGCTAGCTGGTGAATATAGATGTATATATTATATATGGATACATATATATAAAAGATATATATGTATATATATAAAAATTTAAAATGTAGGTCGCATCTCTGTCATTGGCCTCTCATTTTCATTTGCCCAGCAGGCAGGCGTGTGCCATCGCACACACTACTCTGGGCACACGAGAGGACCTAGAAAAAAGGGGGATGATATTTTTACACCCTCTTCTAGATAAAGCCCATGAGAAGCTTAGCTGACCTCGTCAGACCCAGCACGGCCTCATCCGGGGAGAGGCAGCATCAGGAGCCGCGAGCATCCTGCCCTCCCACTGTCCCTGACCAGAGCCCTGGTGCCAATGAGGTTTTTGGCAGTTTTATTTTCAGGAGTCAGAGCTGAGCAGACAAAGGCAGTGGGATTTTTTTTTTTTCCTCTTTAACGGGTCAGAAATGCATCTTCAGAGTGTGCGTCCAATTTAGCATTTCATAAGGTGTGTAGAACCACAGGGGTATAAATGGGCAGTGTTGTAAAAAATGAAGCAACTGGTTAGGATCTGTTGTATAAACATTTTTTTTTAATGTGATTATAGTGCTGTTTGTATTGGAATAGATGAAGTTTGAACAAAATAACCATTCTGCCTACTCCTTTTCATTTTACTGCTCTTTACCATCAGTTGTCTTGTGTGCACTCCTATAGAAGGAAGAGAGACCTATATGCAGGACATGAAATCGTGCCTTCGACATACATTAGGACTGCGCAGCTTTGTTTCAGGAGGTGCACAAATCCCCCAGCTTATACAGAATCACACCGGTGAGACATGCAGGCCGTGTTCCTAAATACTTGAAGTACCATTTGTTGTGCAATTATTTGGCTTCACCCTTTTACTAGCTGAGCGGGGGAAGAAGAATCACACATCCGTCCTTTTGGGTAAGCCAAACAAATCCTCACTCCACCTCCTGCAGTATTTTACTGGAAAGTTTTAGCATCCCTTTTTATTTCAGGTGTATGATGTACCTACTAGAGTCACCTTTCTTCAGGTCTTACTTTGGTGTGGGCTTTCCATTTAGTCCTTTCCTTTGGCTTTCTTAGCCCTCCCCTTATATATTCCTTTTCAGCATTCAACAGCTTCCTGTAATTCTGAATTTCCAGTCTGCCTCTGGAGTTAATGACTTGTTTAGAGGTACCTCACTCCTATGCCTGAGAGATGAACTGGTTTTCAGAATTCCCACATTATGCTTATTGACCAAACACTGACTTTTGCTGAGAGCAAATGTGTATTCAATGCACGTGTCTTTGCTCATTTTGGTTATTAAGTTAGGAGACCTGGACAGTAAATCAGAGCTCTAGCTGCAAAGCATGAGTGCATTTTTGGTGTTACAAAAAGTCCATTTTCAACAAAAGCGTTGAAATTCCTGCTGAAGCTGCCTTAATTTAAAAATGAAAGTTTATTTTTAAGACTCATCTCAATTTTTTTTAGGTTTTGAAATAGTTTATTTATCCTCATCTCACAAAGCTGTGAAGTAGATACTGTAGACTCGGTACTATTTATTCTTGTAGCTGAAAGCATGTTCATGTTTTCTATATTATGTTATATTCACGTCTTATACCTCAATGCATTTGTTTGGTTGGTGTGTTTTTTTTTCTTGTAGAGCACAAAGCAAAACTGAATCCCAGGATAGCTGTAGTGTCTGTGGCCCAGCATCTTTGGGCAGACAAAATTCAGCTCTGTGAAAGAGATGAACCAGACTAGTCCAGTGCAATTTTTTGTTTGTACTATAAGGAGTATTTATGATTTATGATATTATGTAATTATGATTTTTTGTTAAAATACCAAACCTTAAAAAGCTCTGAGTATAAGCATTGCTTCAAATGTGTCATTAATATGAACCTCAGAAAAAAATAGTGAGCTCTATAAATACTCCGCCCTTATTGGCATTTTATATTTTGTCAACTGATGGGCTGGAGAAGGTTTTTGTTTTCAAGTTAATTACTGTAGTACTTTCTGGGTGCAGCCCTTGTGGAAGGAAGGGCACAGGGCCTACGTTCAGTTTTGTCCTTTGTGCAAGTAACTGTACATTAGATAATCACAATGAAGCCTTTTACCTTCCATTTATGGTGTGGAAAGTGTTTCTGGGTGTACTGCACTGCATGTCATAGCTGTCTGTGTGGTTGACATTTGCACTTTAATAAACTCAGAGATGAAAAGAGGCAAGAGCAGCAAATCCTTAAAACTTCATTACTGCACAGTCCCTTTTTTTTTGCAGGCTGGGGTTGGCTGGTTTCCCTCAGGAGATGCTCCCAGCATATCCCGGTTGTGGGGCCGCAGATGCTTCTAGAGCAGGGAAGGGAATTGAAGTATCTACAGGAATAACAGAAACAGCTTCCCCAACCCAAAATCCATGCCAGAAGCCAGGCCCAAAGGTTTTCTTGTGTGTTAATGTGCATCGAGCAGAGCTGATGATGGACTGGTGCTGCCTCAGATCTCGACTTCTTACTCAAAAACATGGAGAGAAGGATTTTTAAAATATTGTGTAAAAATAGCCTTTTATTGCAGGAAAGGTGCTTGGGAGGCAGAAATTTGGAACTTAGTTCATGTATCTGTGATGCAGAGGGATGCAAATCCAGTTAAAGCACAAAGCTGCTGAGTGGTCCAGTTTCATCCCTATCTACAGTCTCCCTTTTACACAATTTATGTGTAAAAAAGGTATGTATGTGGCTTGTAAGGAATTTCAGGTCTCCCTCAGATGTGACAAACCAAAATGGTTATTGTCATCATCTCCATTTTGAGAAGGAACGTGGAAGAACAGGGTTCAAATTCACGTAAGAATTACTTCAAGTTTTGATGCGTTCAGGGTGTACCAACAAGGTCATAAAAGAAAAAAAGGAAGAATTTAATTTCCTGACCAATATCTTGACGTAAATACAGCCACTCTGTGGTTTGAGGAAATCAAAATTGCTATATGTAAAGCATTTTTGTATTGTCTTGAGTCATGCCATATCAAGTGCTTTCCTTCTGCACATGCATTGGAATCTGTCCATGAAGAAAAATAGTTTTAAGTGCATTGCAAGTCATTTGCCAACACCAGTGCAGCAGTTGTATGTTTTGCCTTGAGTTGGGTCACAACCCCACAAGGATTGTGTGTAACTGCACCGGGCTTGAGGCCCAAGCACGTATACCACAGGATATATGGGGGGGATTTTTTTTAACTTAATTAAAAGAAAAGGAAAAATTGTTAAATAATTTCCTTAGGAGACAAGAAAAGATCTAGCACATGTGGCTAATACATAATTTGCCTCTGGCACTTACAGAGCGTGTGATGAATAGACTTCAGGACCTTTGAGGTAGTGCGGGATGGGGAGGAGGATGAGGAAGGAGATGAGGAAGAGGGTGTTTTCTTCTCAGGATCAATCCTAAACATCATCATGGAAAAAAGCCCTCTGGGTAAAGCATCTCCACAACTTCCATCACGATAATTCCCCGCCAAGGCTGTAGGTGAAGGACATAGAGCACGTCCCCGCCTGCTCCTAGGCCAAACACGCACTTCAGCTCCCCAAACTCTCCATCTCTGCTAGAAAATCTAAATATTTGGGCTGGCAAGCCTGCAAAGCTGCACATGCTTACAGGGGATTGTTTTATTTATTTTTTTATTGCAAGGATGGATGCAGGCCAATGCACTTAATAGTAACCACATGGTAAAATAAATAAGAATGCCTGTATAGACTTAAAAGTAAATGTTAAATATTTGCTGTTTTTTCTGATGTCTTCTGTACGAGCTTTGAAATGGTGCTCTTATTTTGCTGTGTTTTCTTAAGCCTGGAACATTTAATAATTTCTAATTAAACCATCTACGTTTTTAGGATATTTATGAGCAAACTGATATGGACCCTTAAAATGTGCTCAGGAGGGGCAGAACCTATACATTATATACAGTCATATTTAAGGTTTTTTTTTTTATTTCCAAGGCCATGTAAAAACCCTATCCACATTTTTTCTGCTTTTGAAAACGTATCCACTGGATACACTGAGGAGAAATCATTAGCAATTTATATTTCTCTTCCTACATTTAGGAGCATTTTTTGTTAAAATAAGCAATGATCCTGCAGGCCCACAGCAGAGAACAGCCCGAACACAAGGGCAACTGTTGGGGAACTGCCTGCTGCTGCCAGGAGTCAGCCTTCACATAGCTGGGATGCCTATGTTAGCTTACAAAAATAAAGAAAATTTTGACTGAACACATTATTTACTCTTTTTTAATGTTTTTTGGAAAGAGATGAGTCAATTTTTTTCCACTATTTTATATATTTAACCTGGCAGGAGTGGTGGCATATACTTCTTGTCCCAATACTTTCACATTTACAGTTCAAATTTAAATGGCTTGCATTTTAAAGAGCAAATCTTTTGGAGAATCTTGCAATTCCAGCAACTGAAACAGACAGTAATGAGATGAACATAGAGCAACTAAACTGTTAAGTTCTGCACAAAATTTGTAATGCAAATGCAGCAATGTTATAGCCATTTCAGAGCTGACCAACAAGGTACTCCAAAAAGTGAGAAACACTGAAAATAACTAATGGTGAGATAATCAGTGAAGACATGCTCTAAATAGCAGACAAAAACACCCAAATCAAACAAACGAATATAAATTAAAAAAAAAAAAAAGACAAACCACACAAACCAACCAAAAAGAAAAGGAAATGTCTCTTGCAAACTTATCAGTGTAAGAGTAAAAAATAAAATTTTATTTACATTTGCATCAGCTCTCTGCAGTTGGCCACTGTGGACTCTCATGGATGCAGGAAGCACGAACGAGACCTTCAAGGATGCTCTGGGGGAAAGCAGCTCTCAGGGCCCTTAGTACTGTCTGTCTCAAAAATTAAATAAAAAAAAGTTTCACAGCAATGGGTACCTGGGCAAGAGGAGCTTCATTTATATCAATTATGCATGAGCATGCAAGGAAATGATATTGCAGCAGGGAATTTAAGGGTGTGTTTTGGCAAGGCGAGGCACATGGAGTGGCCCATGTTTGCAGCAGATGTGAATTAATATGGCATATCTGAAAGCAAGTCAAGAATCTACAATTTATACAAGTCATGACTGGATGGGGATTTTTTTTTTAGCTGTAGTTGGACTGGAAACCTGTATAACAGCAGAATAAAACTGGAACTACTTATTTAATATTTAATACGGGCTGTTTACATTAACTTTTCCCTGCCTTCAGAAGTTTTAAGTACATTTCTCCAGATCTCAAATATCTATACACAGGAAGGAGAAGAAAATATGCATCATAATAAATAAAATCTGAGTTTACCTGAAGTTCAAATGCTCCATTAGAACATAGCCATCTGAAAAGATATGGGGAAAAAAAACAGAACAAAAACAAAAAACAAATTAATAAACTCCTGAACAAATAAAGGCCCAGTGGCTAAGCACAAAGAACATACTGTTGCTTGCTCCTCAAAACTGGATTGCAAAGTGACTGCCCGTGCCAGAGACTTTCTGCAAACTTACATCTGCCCTCCGAATTGCGGCAGATCACGGCGTTGCCCTCTGTGACATCGATAACATCCAGTTGTTCTCCAGCTGTGACCGGGAGATCAACTCTCCTCGTACTGGGGACCGAGCACTCAGCAGTGGCTGTGTTGATGACATTGATCTCCTTATCGTACTGCGGAAAAGAAATAAAAACCACAAGTTATTCTACACTTGTGTGCAATGTCTTTAAGGGCAGTGGAGAGGGAGGGAGAGAAGAGATTTCAGGATGGGTTGTGAGGCTTTGTCTGCGGCTGAAGAGAGGAGAAAAGAGGGGGAAAAAAACTCAAATCAAACCACCAGCAAAACCAACAAACAACAACAACCACGAACACCACCACCCACAAAACAAACAGCCACATGCACACAAATTTTAAAAATTTTAAAAATGCCCTACCCACACAAAAAAACCCCAGCAACATCCCTGATGAAGTTCCCTGAGGAGAAGGCAGCACATCAGTGGGATATCTCTCCCAGCATAGCAAAGGACCAACAGCTTTCCACCATGCACCGTTTAAGCACAGCAGGTAGCTGCTTTCCTCCTCTGACATGACCAGTTCTCTAAAAAAACACATACCATAAATGTTTCTCTAAAAAACTTCTCTTCTTTTCCCATCTTCTTGCTTTTTTCTGCATTGCTCTTCTTGACTTTGAAGATATTCCTGCATTGAGAATGACAGACACACACTTAGGAGCTCCATTTAAATGATCCCTGGCACACCGGGAAATGTAACACGAAGCCTTAGTCCAGCCTTGTCCGCAATGAACTCTTGAAAGAGCAAAGCACACTGTTCACATTGCTATTTTTCATTAAAAAATGAATATACAACTCAAACCTGCTGATGAGCAAAACTTGAGCCCTTTTCTATCTCCATTTGCAATAACTGTTTTCTCTGTAAGGAGCGTGGCAACAAACTCCTATCAAGCGTTTCAAATTAGTTGTGTTTTTATAGAAGTCAACAATTCACTTTTCCCCCAGCAGTTTGTCTCCTGGTTGTATGTACATGCAAACATTAGGGGTCCCCAGATAACTCCCATCCTGGGTCATTTATGGAAGTGGGGCTTGACACAGCTCTCGAGATTGTTGTTGCTTTTTTAGCACATGGAGAAAGTCACTCAAGCAGATATTTAAATAGCACTGTAAAGTGTAAAACAAGCTTTTATAACTTGGCTTAAGGGGAGCAATGGCCATTCATGCTGGGCCATTCCATGGGTATGGAGATGCTGCTCATCCTGGTTTGTACATGAAACTCCAGCTATGGCATTCATTTTAAAATTAAGACAGGGAAAGGAAAAAAAAAAAGAAAAAACCCCACAACAACAAACATAACAACAAAAAACAACAAAAACCCCACAAAAACAATCAACCACCACAACAAAAAACTCCAAACAAACAGAAAACCCCAAACAAACCAAACCAACCAACAAACAAACAAAATCAAAACCAGCAAACCAATCAACCAAACAAAACTCACCCATTTAGAACAAATTATTCAACCTTGGCTAGCTTTCGTGCATTTAAAATTAAGAGAAGGGGAAACAAGATCTGAAATTAGGGACTTTGAAGCTGTGAAGGGATTCCTCCTTGGCAGACTCAGCCAGTAGGACCTGTGATCTCTAAGGAACAGATGAAATCACATTGACTACCTGATAGTTTGTAAAATTACATGCATGGCTTTTCACAAAAAAGTGGTGTTTGAGCAACCCCATGTAGGAACTCTGCAGAAGAGAGATTGATTTGCATTTGTTTGAAGTCCCAGGTATTGGGTCATGAAAAAGCTCATTGCAATGCACACTTGCCTGATCTAAAAGGGAAATGGCAACTCCTACTTTCATGTGAATTTTTGCAGAATCGGTAACAAAAAGTTTTATTTTTGCTTTTATGCACAAATGGCACAGCAAGAAGCAATGCAATAAATCCAACTGGAAACAGAAGAGTCAAGAATTCAGTACTTTAAGGTTAAGGGGAACACACAGCCAATTACTATGCTGTATACAAATCTCATAAACACAGTTCTCTTGCCACAATAGCGATAACTGATCCACAGAGATAAAATATTTAATCAAGGCAAAATTTAAGAAGCAATGGGACTGACAAGTGCAGGAAAGCAGCCAAATATACAGCAAGTAGCACCTTTCTGTCTTGGCTAAGTGGGAGGACATGATACAACTTCAGGATGAGACACAGGGCATCCCTGCTTGCATACAGCTCAGATCCAAGAGTTTGTTTTGCCCTTAAGATATTTTCTGCAAATATTTCCTGAAAGACAGATTCAAAGGGAAAGGACCCCAGAGCAGCAGCCAAACAAAATGCACAATCAGGGGCATCCCACTCCTGCAAATGATTCAACAGATGCGAGTATGAAGTTAGACAACACAGGAAAACACAGAATGAAAATCAAGACCTTCCCATATTGCTGCCACTTTTCCTTTGATCCTTATCCTCTTTTGCCATCAGAAATGTTGGCATCCAGGTTCTGTACTTATCATCTTTCTCTCTGAGAGAGGAGGGGAGAGAACCACACAGAAATTCAGGTTTTTGCCAGCACCCTGTGTCTTCTCCCCAAACCTGTGTAGCTGCAAAGTCATGATTTTTCTTTCTGTCTCCCCCCACAACCACCACTGAAACGCAAACACTTGCTGTGATTTATACCAGCATGTGCTGCTGCCATAATCATCTGGCAGCAAGACATTGAGACATACTGTTCCCATTAAAAGTAATTTTTCTGACAAGGAGCTTGCCAGGACAGGGCTGATTATCAGGTCTGGGAGCTGGAGTTTTCTTTCCTTAAGAAAAGTATCTAAATCTTCACATGTTTCAGGGAGCAGCCCTCTCCTTTTCATGTCTCTGGCACTAACCAGGTCACATGGAAGAAACATTGTGCAGGATGCTACTTGCCAAATTAAACACCCATGGAAAGGGCACCTGGACTGTCTCCAGAGGACTAAGTCCCGACCAGCTCATGACTTTTGGCGGCTCACCGTACAGCAGGCTCCCCAGGGCACAGCTTTGTGTCAAGAGGAACATCTCTGTGACCCAGGACCAGCCTCAGAAGAGGGCACCCTCCTCACCTCAGTGTTCTCTGCCCCACCTCGACATCATCGTACACCGTGTCATCCTGGGAATCAGCCACTGTCAACCAAAATGCAGCAGAGAAACGTATTAGGAGGTGTCATTCTGAGCCTGGCACATGAAGTAATATATTGCAAAGGAAAACAGGGGCTACTGCTGGTCATTCAACCCAGAGAGGTCAAGGCAATGCAAAAGAAAGATCCTTGGGACACTGCAAACCATTCAAAACTCTAGCACAAGGCAGGAGGCTTGGGTTTGTTAAGGTGTGTTTGTGGGCAGGTTTCTGTACAGGTTTGGCCGTCCAGCTCCAGGGATGGAGCAGGAGCAGACGCAAAGCCCCAGCTTTGAACTGTGGCCAAATCAGGGATGCTCTCCATCCGAAGGACATGGGTATGTTCACTCCAGCACCTTCTCAAGGTTTGATTAGTGGGGGCAGTTTTTGCATTCACCCCCCATTTACACAGGGCATGAACCTGTCCCTCCACCAGGCAGTAATAAGTAGTTTTATGGAGAGCTGTTTAACACCACTGCCAACCTGGAAGGAGTGGCTCAGCATCGACTGCTTCACACATCGCCTTCCTAAATATATTCAGATCTTCAGGAGAAATGCTCTTCTTCAAAGAAGAAACATCCAAAAATGAGCAAAAAACTCACCCTCAACTGAAGCACAAATCTCTACCATGTCTTCAAAGTTAATGGTGCTACATTACGTGATTTTCAGAAAAGCACAATGTGTAAAGTTGGTTTTCCATTGTGCAATACATTTGGCTCTTCACATACACAAAACCCCCAAGAGTCAGATACATGTATCTTGCTTACCTAAATTTGATACCGAAATGGAAAACAACCTGCAGATAGAAAAAAGCTTTCAGAAACAAGTTTGCACATCAGCATCACTTAAAATTCCACAAGCACCAACAAACTAGCAGCTCTTGCTGCTGAAGTGACGGAGGCAGGTCTAGGTGCATGAGCTCCGTGACACCAACCACAATTGCCGGAATTACATCCCTTGCTAAATAAGCACCTCCATCCTCTGGCAGCAACAATGGCCACGTGTTCACCAAGCTGGTTATGAAAGGTCTATATTGCACCCAAAGAACAGTCCAAATTGGCAAAAGCACCCTCCTTCTGCCCACGTCTACAGCCCTTCCCAAAAGCTAGAGGCTTGATGGACTGCAGTAATTTCCTCCTTGTAGTCTGCCATAGGTTGCCCAGAAATTTAAAAGTGATAATGACTGTAGATATCTAAGATACTTGAAGAAGCTTTAGGGGTTCTTTGCAACAGAAGAATGGCAAGAAACATGGTGGCTTCTTCCCTAGAGTGATATTTAGCAGTGATGCAGGAAGGAGCCACTGACATGGCAGAGCATCTAGCGTGAAAAGGTTTTTAAGCAAAAATCGGTTAATCTGGAATTTACAAAGAGATAAGAAAAAGTAGCATTTTCCTGCAGTTCAGGCACTGTACATGGCATGAGGCACATGCTGGCAGTGGCGGAGGACGGGTCTGCAGGCAGCTACTGTGCATCTCCGGAAAAGGCAATTTCCCTGGAACCTTAACCAGGGTTTTGAATATTAAAGTGTGAGTACCCAAAAGGGCACTATAGGAAGTTATACAATATCCTCTATCCTAACTTGTTGGACTACAGACTCAATAGTAAACTTACTCAACATATGCTGTTGCCAGTTATATGGTAGTGGGTACTTTAAATGGTACTTGGAATAAAGAAACTCAACCCTTAAAAGCCACCTCAGCAAGCTTTTGCCTAATCCTGGCCCATAGGTCTAAGCAGCAGGTATCACATTTCTATGTTCTTGCATATATTCTTTGTTGTTCGTGCATCATGCTGAGGTATCAGAAGGGTACCAAAGGCAGCAGAAAGCTTATGAAAACTTGGACTCTGCTGTAGGACCTGCTCCTGTAGGTTCCTAATGTCATAGACTTTGGAGAAGTTGCACAGATGGACCATTGGCCACATTTGCCATAGCAGCTCCCAATGCAACAACAGAAGCACTTTCAGCATAACTTTCCCAATAAAACTGTATTCCTTACCCTTAGACCTCCTGCTCTCAAATTATTGCAACTAAGAATGCTCACGTTTGGAGGGGGAAAGGGCCGGACAACAACCATTTTCTTACCTTAAGTTCTCCTTAAACCTGTTGTTCTTCAGCTTCAACTTTTCTATTTTAAACAAGTTTCCAAATCTCTTTTGTTTTTCTGTTCTGTCCAAAAGAGAAATAGATTTTAAATTAAAGAGGCACTGAGCACTGAAGTATGTGAGAAGTGCAATACTCATAGCCCCAGAGATCCTGAAGCAGGTAAAGGAAGGTCAGCAGATCTTAGACCTCAGATTAGAACTAGGCTTTAAGCCTTAACAGCATCATGCATATGAAAGATGGATTCAATAAGACAGGCACCAACACAGCAAAAGGTGTTTAACTACCAAGTCCAAGCTCAAATCTTTGCTTAGTTTTAAACTTCTCTGCGTTAATTAAAGCTGTCCCTCCTCTGACCCAAAAGCTACAGAATGACACAGGTTTATTTGGAGTAAAAATTTCTAACTAAACAGACAAAAATTGCCCAGAAATATACGGTGCACATTGAGGCAGGACATCAGTAGCATCTGCCTGTGCCACCCTTCATCACACATTTCTGACTTTTACACTCTTGAGAAGACCATTTCACTACACACACTTTTCTCTGAGGCTTACAGGGGGCTGCAAAGCTACACAAGCAATTTTTTAATAAAGTACCTGTGAAATGCCAAGATCCTCATACGGGGGACATTACCCATGCACAAAGCGCTATTAAAAATACTTCATGTGTATCAGCCCACCTAATCCTGCACGTGGGATCAATAGAAAGACTAAATAAAGACTGGTTTGGGGATTAAGACACTGACCTCTGAACCCTGTGAATTTGGTCACAATCCTAGTTTTGTCATGAAATTCCCTTGCAAACCCAGCAAGACGCACTGTTCCTCTGTGAATTAGCAATACAGCTTAATTTCTGCTGCCATTCAGCACCCATGGGTGCAGAGGCGCAGGAGAGCCATGGGGACGCTTCCCAGCAGGTAGGGAACGCATCTGGTTGGTCCAGCAACCAGATGCAGATGCCAGCGCACCTACCATCTGGCTGCAGAAGCTCATGCACCTCTGCTACACAACTCCCATGGACAATGTGCAGAGAAATGACATTTCTACCTTTTAGTAAGTGCCCAGTCACTGCCAGGGTTTCAGGTTTCCCGTATTTTTTTTCCCGTCTCCAACACACACAGGCTCTACATGCATGCAGAAGCTAGACTTGCATCCAGATGCAAGGCAGTAGGAGTCTCACATCCATAAGGAAAAAAGCAGATGTACAGCAACACCTTATTATTCCTCCCACACTGCTTCCTTAGAAGAGAGCCACCAGATGCACTGGAAGCAATTGTGTGCAGCATCCCCAGCGCATACGCCATTCCCAAAGGCTGTCTCTGTTTCTTACCAAGGGATGCAGGAAATCTTTTACTGCATGAGAGTAGGGAACCACACAAAGCTAATAAGCAAAAACACAACTAACTTCATGCTTCACCTCTTAATCCATTTGGGGAGCTCAGGCAATGTATAAACCTGAGGCTGCAAAACTCATTGCGTTTCTAACACACCCTCTGGAAGTAAATATCTTGAGAAGATATATAAAAAAAGAGCAGGTTGCAAGTTAGTTACAGCATGTCAGCTGCAGGCATTAACTCGCAGCCTGGGCTCCTTTCAGCTTTCCAGCCTTCTGGGACGTAAATTGTGAACATTTTGTCCTTTTTTTTTTTTTTTTTTAATAGGTGCAATGCCTCCATATGTCCCTTAAGCATTACCTCTTGCAGCACACACAGAAAGGTGCCATTTCTGAGCTACAGCTAGCCGAGCAACACTTTTGATCAAGACAGCAAGACTCCTGTGTGTTTTATGCAAGCAGAGGTCTGTAAGGGGAGTATTTCAAGCTCTAATAAAAAGGCCTCACTGCTTAGGGATTTAATTTTCATAACTATTTTTTGCTTCCTAAGTGTCAGCCAAAGTGGAAAGAGGGAGGAAGAGGGGGAAGAAGCCCACCCACACAACAACTTTTCTGCAGTTGCATTAGGGAACAAAAAGACTTCCAGCCAGTACCTGACATGTGAAATCAAGGAAGTGTGGTCAGTGTTTCAAAATACAGGCTAAGAAATTACAACTTACTCCATTTTTGCTGGATTATCACCCCCAATCTCAACATCTTCATATGTTTCTTCATAGCTGTTTCCTGAAACTTAAAACCAAGGCATGTCATTATCACAAACCATGTTCAGTAGCAATGAGGTGAGGTTTGCTGGACAAATTGCACCCAGGCCATTACATTTTACTCTTACAGAGGCTTCAAGGTCATTCAAATGAATTCCACACTAGACATGTGTACTGCACCCCACTGGTTTTAATGGGAATTCAGAACAACCAGGCCAGACAGAGACACTATAGATGTTGAACATTAAATGAAGCTATTCGCATCATCTCCCAGGGACCAGCCCAAATTAAAAGCAGCTCCCATTCCAGCTTCTCCATGTGCTGCACTTACTGCTGGCTGAAGCGAATGCACTTGAGACATCCGACGCTTGGCTGCTAAAAGACAGAAATTTTACATGTGCATGTGCTGCAGCATGGTTTTTAAAAGACATTTCACAGACAGAGCCATCGTGAAGAGCCCAGGTCCATACTCACAGTCTATCATGCATGCCCTCAACATCATCATATATATCTTCTGGTGCCTCCAGAGACCACCAGATGTTTTGGTTTAAGGCTGTTCTTTCTACCCCTGGCTTCAGAGCACCAATATTCCTGTTGCGCACTGGAAACAAGAAAGGAAACTTCTCTCAGGGCAAGGGTACCTGTTGAGGGTAACAGTTAAAGCCACAACAAGTAAGAGCCTACAGACATACTTGCCATTCCAGGAGTCCAGAAAAAGCACTGAGCCACTCAGAGAAAGAAAAGTGAAGAATTTAAAAATATTTTAAGTTTTAAAACATTTAGCTTTAAAATGTTTTAAAATATTTCAGGTTTAAAAAAATTAAAACATCCATCAATATTTTCAGTTGTGGCAGCTGTGACCCAAATGCTCCTCACCAGAAAACACCCCAAGACTATTCATGGATGTTCAGAGAAGTGACCGAAAGGAGGGCTTAGCATGGTCAGTGGAGATGCTAAAATCCAAATAACAGGCCAGTCCATTGAGAATACACCTGTAAAGCAACATGTCAGAATGGAGCCAAGGAGGGAGAGTATCCCAGAGATGTGTTTCACCAAGGGCTGGAACCAAGCAATGAGAGTTGCACCTCATGACGTTAGAAGAAGATTGTTACTGGAGGACTCAGTTAAGTGGCAATATTAAATCCTTAAAACTGATTTAAGAGTGTTGGAATAATGTAGAAATGCAGCCACAAAAATGAAAGCAGATAGTGTTTCTAAATGAACACAGGTGCATGCAGTAGTTCTCACCAGAACATATATCATCACTATCTGCTCTAGTTAATGACCAGAGTTGCAATAAAACTTTCAGACATCCATGAGGAAGAAAAGCAGGGAGGGGGGGAAGGGGAACCAAACAGTTCTCCAAATCAGCCTCTCTCGTGAAACAATAGCAGGAGGCTCCCCATGAGTACTTAAAAAAAAAATATTCCAACAGAAATTACCTCCCGCTGTTCAAAGGTCAAGCAAATCAGCAAGATCTCTTCCAAAAACAGACACCAACCAAACCAGAAAATTATTATGAAGCAATTTAAACTTAAAAAGAAAAACAAAAACTGAGGGCCACACCAATATCAACAACCAAAGTCACAGTCAATTTATACTCTTCTCCTTCACACTCCTGGTCTGTTCACAGAGCTCAGAGTTACTTTTTCTCTCTTTTATTTTTCAGCTGCTACCACATCACACTAAGGGCTTGCAGAGGCTGGAGTAAGCTGTTGCAGAATAGAGCCCATGCACACTTCTTATACCTCGAGCTGTGTGTTTAATAATTGTGCAGCTCAGGTGCTGATCACCAGCTCTGGACACTTTCTCAGAACATTGTGACAGAATGAACCCGAAGTCAGAAAAAGGTTCACGGGAACTACTAAGAAGATGGAGCAAGGAGCCATCATCCATCTTAATAAGGGAAAGAGGGAAACTTTGGGCTCTCATCCTGCCCATGTGTGTTTCTACCACAAGCCTTAGCCAAACCCTTTTCTGAGACTCTATAAATTATGAGAAGCAGAGGAGATGTATTTCAGCTCTCTTGGATAAGGGCAATCTGCTAGAAAAATAAACACCTCGGTTAGAGTTACGCAGATGGTTAACCAACTTAGGAAACTATTTGCCAAGCCAAAATAAATGATTCAGACTAGAATACAAATGCGCATGCAACCTTTTGCCCTGGTTTAACTAAATTGGTTCAAGAGTTGCATCCAAATTTAACATTATTTCCCATATGGAAGAGACATTTGGGCAACAGATGGGATTGAGGAAACACTCAACAACGCAATGAGATACTCACAGAGCTCCGCTCCATCTCTTGCCAGCCCTTGTGGGGTGGGATACTTTGCAGTCTGGGTACCGGTCACATCCTGCTTCTCTTGTAGCACCTCCATCCCACCTCTACCATCTTCCTTGGCTTGACTAGTGGGAGATACATATTCATTTCCACTCACCTGAGATCAGACATTTGGTTTGGTCAATATGGTCTTTAGAAACAGTTTTCTAACATAAGCTAATACAACTTATATATCTACAATGACAAAAGTTATCTTTCTGTGGAAAGTTTCTTGCCCTTTTCCATCAGGGATTTCTGGTAGAAATAGGCACCGCTTGGCAGCGCTACCTGCCTTGTAGGTATGAGCAGGCAAAAGAGAAGGCAGAATAAAAAAGCTGGTTAAGGACTCAAGTTTCAACTGTTTGCCAAAGAAACAGAGAACAGAAAGGGAAACAACATGCTGCAGTAATTATTTAAAGTAATCTCAAGGATATGATACCTCGAAAATTTTCTTTCCTTCCTGTTTCTCTCTTTCAAGACTTGTTTTTTCCTCTTTTTCATCCTCTATTATAGCTTTTCCAGAGCTGAAAATTTAAGAAATGAGGGTGATCTCACAACAGAGACATTTTAGCAAAGTCGCAGACAGACAGATTGCTTTATGACTGTGCCCAAATATGCATCTCATTTTCCCTTTGAATGAGGTAGATGCCAAAAAGACTGCCAGTACTAATAGTAAGGGCAAATCCAAAACTAAAGGTCACTGGTACTAGAAATCACTCTTGGAAAAGAGACAAACTAAGGTAATTGTTTTTTAGTGAGAGGAATGGACAAGCTGGATCCATTTGTCAGCAGTGCTAACTGGCTCACAAGATGTGTCTCTCATCACATTATCACGCTTTGGAATGAAAACAATCTTAGAAACCATGAGTGCCAACACAGAAGAGCATCATTGCCTACACTGCCTTGGTCACAAAATATCTGAAATATCTTTCTATTTACTGAGTGTTACAGTATTCTAACCCTGAGTTAGTTGTGGGATTAGAAGAAGCTTGAGAGAAAGGAAAGGAAATTACCTGGATTTGGCAAAGAGAAGTGTCTTCTGTTTCTAGAATAAAGAAGAGGAAAGCCTTTGGCCACTGGGCTTTTCTCAACAGTCAAGCTTTTATACAAGGCCTCAACTGTCATCTAACATTTAAAGAAATATTGCTTTAGAAAGCCCAAAAGTATTTTACATTTGGAATAGTCATCAGACAAGAATACTTCCTCTACTTTGCAGGACAGGACACATATTGACAAACTATATACAGATAACGTAACAGTGCAAGGGATCAGGCCAATGAAGCTACTGGTCAGAATGAAAGCAATTACAGGTTGGAGAGCTTACAGAAGTTTTTTTTAATAAATAAATATTTTCCAATCTACCATAAAATAAGACTAGGGCTGATCTAAAGCACCTCTCCACAAATCATGCACAGATAAGTGCATTTGTAAACCTGTGCTATTTCCTGGACAACTTGATTGCTCTGAAAGTCAGGACTTGAAGCTCTTTTAGCAGAGCCAGAACTGATACCCAGCACATGATCATCTCCTGGCACAAGGTGCCGGGTTCTCCCAGCCCAGCACTGTGGGCCATGCAGCCAAGCAGGTCTTCTCTAGGGACAGCTGTGGCAATTCCAGCCCCGTGCAATGCACTGTCCTGCCTTCATTGCAGGTTATCTCCAATGCCAAGGTGAACTGCCACTTTGTAGCCAGGGTAAAATTAAAAGAGACAGGTCACAGTTTGCAGCAGAGATGTCCCTGCAGCAGGGGATGAAAACCCACACAGTTGTGCCCATAACAGTTGCCCTCACAAGCCAAAGCTTGAAGCATGCTGCTGTGACAATAAAACCTGGCTCAATTTTGCTTTTTGCCTTCAGAGAGGGATTACCAGCACCAGCCCACCTTTGACAGGAAATCCCACTACAATTCAGTGGATTTTTCCTTCCAGAATTCATGATCTTGATATCCATGGTTGACACTTACTTGGTCTACCACCAATGGCCAGATGGTGTTACCACTTCCTTACATGTTTGCAGAGGAAGCCAAGGGAGCTGACGCTCACCTAGTGTGTTTGGAAACCTCATTAGTCTTCGTGTCCCTGCTGCAATCTCTCATTTATTTTTTGAGAGTCTTCACAGACACACATACAGAAACACTCAGCAGACAGAAATTTTTAATATCTGTATATTTCTTAAGATAGGAAACGATATGTATGGTACAGTCAAGCCTACAAGATCAAAAACAGCTGTGAGGAGACTAACCTTGTGTTCTCGAGGATCAGCCTTAGGTACTAGAAAAGATATTTTTGAACAAGTATTAATTTTCAGTCCACGTTAAAGTCACTGCACTTAAACTTGCAAAACCCAGCTTCAGCCCAAATTTCCCAGCGTCCAGGCACACATTCACCATGGTACATTCGCTGTGTCCTACTGGCCAGGGTCCTTCAATTTGCTGTTTGAATGCTGGCTTACACATTCAGAGGACTACAGCATGGAGCTTGGCTGGCCACAGTTCTCATAGCCCCTGGGGCAAAACCAAAAGAGCTGTGGTGAGTCCCCCAAAGGAAGTTGTTTGGCTCCTGCTCCAATGAGAGAGAAAACCCACGCACAAGGCAGAAGCTAACCTTCCCCAAAACAGAAAACTTTGAAAAAATTAAAAGCAGAGCACTGGTGACTCTGATAGAGAAAATTACACAGAGGAGATGTAGTAATAGAGATGGAAAAACTCTGTACCCTGAGAAAAACCCGTTCCCAAGAAGATGCTGAGGTTTGCCTCACTATCTTTTTTCTTTCTCTTCTACATGGGTAGTGTCTCATGACTTTGCCCCGCTGCAGTTTTACTGTAAGCAACGTCTCACCAAACTACAACTTCTTTTTCGTCTGTGCCCCAAACCCCTCATTCCGTGACAGTGCGCACAGGTACAACACAGACAGTCATCTTTGGTCACACTGACCAATGTGCAGCTGCTTTGCTCAGCTTGAAGAAACAATACTATTTCAATTTCTAAAGGCTCTATCCCAAATAGCACACAATTCACCTAGCAGTCTTGCCTCGCAAAGTACCTTCAATGACACACAAGGTTGTGGTGTTCCCAGACTGATTCAGGTACGTCGGATTTTCTTCATAATTATGCTGCTCTTCAAGTTGAGCACTGAGAAGATGAGAGAAAAGAGAGAAGATTTTTTTTTTTTCTGGTTCTTTTAGAAGCCTGAAAAAAAATATTCATCTTAAGGACAAGGAATTCAAGTGCTTTTATACTGAGTCTACAAGAAAGCAAAGTGAAATGAAGAATTCCTCAGAGGGAGAGGAGACCTGTGCAGACGCAGGGCACAGCAAAGCCTCCCCCCAACTCCACACTCCCACAGCTTTTCCTTTGGGAGGGCAGGCTGCATTTATATGGCTCAAAGAACATCAGGGGACTTCAAACTGGGATTATGGTCTTCTGCCTACAGCGATCCCTCAAGTAGAAACAGAAGGTCCAAAGAAGTCCAAATGCGGTGTTTTTCAAACCCACCACAGCTACTTAAAAATTAATAACAACACATGCTGGTTCTCAATTAAGGAAACGGGAAGGGGAAAACAGAGATACGCAGAGCGTATGTAGAAAGGTCCTGCTCCTGAGCTTATCAAGCCACACGCTTCATGCCATCATGGGACATGCCAGCTGTGGGAGGGAAGGTGTCACAGCCCCAGCAATGCAAAGCCTCAAGTATTTGCCTTTCCAGCCTAGTCCCCATCTCCTACTTCTCCTTTTTCCTTTCCTCCTCCAGAAATTCAAATTAGCATCATCAGGGAATGGGTGCAGAGAAAAACCCAACCCAAGGAGCAGCCAGGCAAAGCCCAGAGGCTTCACCTCCACCCAGGTTTCAGCAGCTCAGGAGAGTACTGGGAACTGGCAAATGCACAAGATGCAGCTTGCAGGGTGTGGGGGATGAGGTGGGGTGGTGAAAGAGCATCAGGAAAAGTTATAGTGAAAACTTTTATCTCTTACATTAAGTCTGTAATAAACCTCAGGGAAGGTTTGGTTTTCCCTGAATTACCCTGCTGTCACAACTCAGTGTCAACAGCGCAAGGACTGAGTAGTTGTCGCAAACCAGAACAAGAGGAACTAGAAACTCAAGGTGCATTTTAACAGTAGTGAAATCAGAGTAAGAAATGACACCTGAAGTCAAGCAGAAGCTTGAGCTAATGCTGAAGGCTGACCCAGCCCCCTGCTCTCCCCTGCAGCCCCCGAGCCCAGGGCCTGCAAGCTTGCTGATCCCACCTCACGTTTTGGACACACAGGTCACGGCATCCCACTGAAGGGGACACATATATACACGTTGAATGAATACCACCCACAGGTATTTTGTTCCTGGTGCCATCACTTAAGGAAGAGATGACTAGGAAAATGCCCTGCCTTTCACTTCCCCAGCCCAAATAGCATCCCAAGAGCTTGGCTGGACACCAGACAGCCCTTTATATACACCACAGTGCTACACTGACCCAAAATACAGCTGGGCTGATGGATTCCTGACGAGCAGAAGAGAAGGCAGAGTGTTTATCCCCAAACAAGGAATCAGAGCTCAAGAATAGTTGGCCGAAACAACATCTGGGTGTTTAAGAGACCAGACTTCATTACAGGTGGGGCTCCCACCTCTGGGCTTCAGGGAGGGAAATTTCTGCCCCTAAAACCCCAGGATTTTGCTTTTATGCTGGAGTTCATTTAATTCATTTCCCATTATCACATGGTTAATATTTAACAAGTGACCTATTGTAAAGGCCTTATCACAAGTAGTAGAGGAAGACTGCTAATCTTTCTAGGACTTGTGGGGCACGACAGGTTTGGAGATGGTTATTTTTTGACCAGTTCTCCTCTGACAAGTACAGGTTAAAAGCTAAAGAAAACACCAGGCAACGCTGGCAGGAACACCTCATGATGTGAAAAGCACAACTTGCTGCGTTGTTAGCTGCAAGAGCTCATTGTTTGGGCACTGGAAGTATTTTAAGAATTTGTCTCTTTTTGCTTTGGTTCAGCCATTCTGTTTCCCATTTTCCCAGCTGTATATTCATGCAGCTAAGGCAAAACATGTATAGGAATAATTTTCTCCACTTTTGCTTTCTTTTGGCACAGAACCAGGACTGCTACACAATCGCTCATGACAAGTCAGAGGGGTAGCGGAAAAAGTCAGGATCCCCTTGCATACAAAACCAATTGTGTCTGTAAGATTTTCAAGCTCTTTCAGACACTTGTGAAATCAGAAGCTGAACCAATTGTCTCATCTTCTGGTGAGTGAGTTTGGACCACCACTCAATAAAAAAACTCACTTGAGCATCTGGAGGCAGCTGAAGTCCTGGGGAAGGGGAGGAAGGGCAGCAACTCCTATACGCCGGCTGTGCTGGCTGCACAAACACACAGGAGAGAAAGCAAAATAAAAAACCCCAACACCTGCTGGTTATGCCAGGCCTTTGTTTCAGCAACAGTTTTCAAAAGCATCTCTTTTCTAAAAACACAAAGCTTGAATACATAGAAAACAGGAAGCGAAAACCACACAGATGCTCGGTGATTTCTGCAACCAAAGCACTGGCTGTTTTCCCTCCAAACAGCTAAATCAGATCTAAGGATACATGGGTAAGGATCTCCATGCTGCTCAAAGAGACTAGAGGAGAAAACAGAGATGAAGCTTTCTACTTTAGGAGAAGGTCATCCCAGCCAGCTTTGATCTTCCCATGCAGGTCTGCACAATCCCTAGAGCAAGTTGCTGCCTCTGGGAGCAGGACATTCCCTCCAGACTGCACACGGATGTGGATGCTCCCATTGCCATATGCTCACCTTTCAGGGGCCAAGTAATCCTCTTCGTCAGCAGCTGCACACAAACACACAGAGGATTAGCATGTGAAGGCAAGACCACTCACCTACAGAACGTCAGCTGCAGCGACAGGGAGGTGTGAGGGGGATGGCCCCTCCTCGTGGCATCACACCGCACACAAAGAGCAGCGTGAAATAAGACTGCCAGCAGAAACTGGGGATGTGGCTATGTTAATATGTCATTATTTCATGTTTCCAGGTAACAATCTCAGGCCTTCTAGAAATCAATAATTGAGCAATACTGAGAGGGCATGGAGACAATGACATATAAATACAACTATTTTCCTCCATCAATTTAATATGTTTAGAAAAGGTAAGTAGGATAGGAAAAAGTTCCAGTGAAAACCTCTCTCTTTCCTTCTTATTTTTATCGAGACCAGGACAGACCAATAAGTATTGGCACAGGAAAGCCCAGGACAGTTTAGCAGAGCCCTTCTCAGAAATGCAACTCCTTTTCAATTCAGCAGAAGTTGTGCCCAAAGATCTGGCTATAATTAAGTCTGTACCTATGAAGAAATACAATTTAGCAGCTTAATAAGTGATCCAGAATATCCTATTATGCAACATCAATCGGGTTTTCTTATGGGAAACTGAACTTTTGCATATCATGATGTTGGAACATTTAACATTGCCTCATGTTGTATTTAAAATAGAAGCGGGGGATTAGCAGACCAGTTTCTATCGATTTTATTGTGCCTTCCCACAGTTGTGTGCTGCAGAGTCAAGGCATTTCCCATTGAAGTAGCATGATAAAGATCAGCTCGCCTCATGCTCAGCTGCTGCTCCTTTACAACCAGTTGTAAACTGCTCACAACACACTGCAGTTGGGAGGAAAGCGGGTTTATGCATGGGGGATGACATGCAGCCTGGAAAACCAGATCCCTTTTCCAGATTAAGAGCAAAATTCAGCCTCACTGAAACTGATGAGTTCTTTTTAGTGTTTGAGGAAGATGTTAGAAACAAGTCACAATCTTTTATTTCCATGTGCTAGGAATCGTGGCCTTACAGATATCAATAAACTGCAAATTATTATTAATTTTCTGCAGAACAGGTTTGAAAGACTAGAAAGACGAGAAATCCCTTACTTGTTTCATTTCCCCTGCGGACCAAAGGCATGGCACTTCGGAAAGCACTGAGATCAAACTGTGGGGGTCTTGGCGGCTTCCCGGGGGCTGGACCCAGAGATTCAGCTGAAGGGAGAGGTTTAATTCTTGGCCACTTGCTCCCAAGGCTGTGAGACCATTTTCCAGCCCTAGGCTGGCAGAAGGGAGGCTCAGATTCTGCTCAGAGAAGCACAAGGACAGGCAGCAATTAGCCCTCATTTAAGCAAAAATCCATGTAAGATCATTACTTGTCACACAGACATTTCTAACCAGCTCTGCTTCCTCCCAGTTTCAGCATCCCCATTACACAGCAGGCGTCTTACCACATTACCAGAGTGGAAAAGTAAATGGAAATGTTAATTTTTACAGATTTCTACCAAGTTAACCATGTTGGGGCCTCAGATCTCAACAGTTCCCTTCCCTTGGACTATAAAATACTAGCCTAATTTTCTGTACTGATAACAGTTTAATCTGCCAGGATTTAGTGGCATAGCTGTTTTCCATACACAGTCTGAGCAAGGTAGTTTTCCAGGGTAAACAAAGACTTAATCTTTTCAGTGCCCCGTCACTCAGCATGATGTTAGCAAGGGGAATTTCACAGTGTTCAAGCTTCCTAACACTAGTTTCTGTAAGAAATATTGCAAGGAGAATATGGTCTCTAAGTTTGAATATTGCCTTTTGCAAAACTGGGAGGGAGCAGAGGGGGGACTTCAGGTTTAAACCATTTGAATTTGAACTAAACTATCTTTGCAGAAAAGCCAAACCTTTATGTCTGCGTGAAAAGCGAACAGCAGGGTGTGGTCACATTTACCTTGTCACTGCAAAAGGTCAAAGTAGACCAGAACTGAAGATACTCCCCTGTCCTCACTTTTCATCCTATTCTCAAAATGTGGACAATCTCTCCAAAGGAGTTTTAAAAAAATTGCTGGAGATGGGGAACCCTCCCCTTGCCCAAGCTCACCAGCAGTCTGGAGATGATTTCTTAACCCTGGGACCTCCAGAGAAAGAGGAGAGCACCCCAACGGGCCAGTTTGGCCTCTTGTTTGAGGGTCCCAACTCTTAACAGTTTTTCTCTTTTCTCACGTATCATGCACTTTCAGAGCACCCATATACCTATAACAAGAGTATAGCTTACTGTACCTTCCTGGTGCTGAGGTGGCTCTCTTGGTGCACGATAACCCAGCTGGGAAAGAGCTGGCTCACTGTGGCGCAGAGCATCCTTCTTCTGGGCAGGTGAGTCCCCCATGGCATCACTTCCAGATGGTTGCATCCTGCTGCTGCCCGAGGCAGCTGGAGCACACATCTGCTCCGGGCAAGGGTGCACGTAGAAGTTTGCTGGCCGTTCAGTTGCGAGCATTGCGTTTGCTTTCTTGCCGTGGGATAAAGTGTTTTCCAAGATCTGTAGGGCATGGTGGAAAGAGCCGGAGAGCAGAGAGTCCTCTGGAGCTGTTTGGGCTGATCCATACTGGTCAGTGAAATGGGATGGCAGAGGCTGCTCTCGACCATTCTTGGGAGAACTCAGTCCTTTCTTGGAGACATTGCCTTTGCGCTCTTCATTCTGCTCCGTCAGCTCCAAGTAACTAAGCTTGGCTCGAGGCCATGCCAGGGGGTTGCATTGGGTGAGGGCAGAGGGTTGGGAGGTAGGATGGGCAGGTTCACCCTTGGGTTTTAGTTTTATCATTTCTCTCTTACTCAGGGGCAGGGGCCTGGACACAGCATTACCTCCAGAGCCCAGCTTGGGAGGGATTGCAGTGGGAGGCTTTTTGTGTGGCTGCACCAGCTTGTTGGCCAAGGTGGAGTCATTCTGAAATTTTGCTCGGAGGGCTCTGAAATCAGTCACACCTGCCTGGGAGGGCAAAGAGCACAAAACATCTGCTTTCAGGGGTGGGAACAGGCAATTTATACAATCATGATCATTTAAGAGAGAAGGAGACCTAGACTCCATCCTCATCACCAAGGATATGTAGAGCCTAGTGAAAATTTAAAAGCAGGAGAGGAGGATTAGCTCATTCAAAGGATCCTCCAAAGGCTCACAAATCACTTCTGATAAAGGCAACAGAATTGAGATGAAGGAAAACAAAGAAGCAGGGCACAGAAACACACCCAAGCAGAGACAGTGAGGATGGCTCCTGCTCCCCAACATCACCTAGTGTTGGAGAATCTCCCTCAGGAGGACCTGACAAACGCTAAAATGAATGTTAGAGCTTCCCGGCAGAGGTGCTGCAATACTACTCACGCACCTGCTGGGTAGGAAAACTGCACTTTATTTTCAGTACATAAACACCAGCCAGGGGAGAGGCCAGTGCTGCCCCACAGATCCCTAGTCCATACCCTGCCTCCTTTAGAAAACTTCACCATGGGAAGAGACGCACTAAACATCCACCTTGGCAGGCTCCAAATGACCCCTGGGACAAAAGTCTTCTTTTTCCACCATTTTGGTTCAGCTCAGGGTTCCCATGGCTCTTTGGATGCTTCTCCCCTTGCCATTATTCCCACACCAAGAAGTAGAGGACATACAAACCAAACGCAGAGCACACAATGACAGCAAGAGCATCCCCTGGTCCAGGTCATGAATACCTGCTAAGATACTCAAATCTTGTCCCATACAGTCACCAGGCCCCAGGTTATATATGATTTTGAACAAAGAGGGCTAAGCAGTGACAGCACAGTTTAAAAGGCCACCTAAGAACATTTTGTTTCAAGACTTTGCCCTCAGGCATCTCGCTGTCCCATCCTGGAGAAAGAAGACCACAATTTTTGCCTGCAATGTTATGGCTTAATTTCAGCCCTGAACTGAACGAGGGAGAAAATATGAAGAAAAATTTATGAGCTACTTAAGTCCTTGAACTGCTCTATAACTTTTTATATGCCACGATTACATTAGGTGCACTACTCCGGCAGCTTAGTTCAGTGCAGAGAACTGTAAGGCTCCACGAGAACCTGTCTAATGAGGAAATTGGAAAAAATTATCTAGGACAGAACTTCGTTATTCTGAAAAAAGCCCCAGCCTCAAGTGTTAAGGCAGAACAGATGAATAGCATACTGAGGTTTTATTGCATCTAATTGCACGATTTATTAAACACTGACAATTTCTCTTGAATAACCTCTTTCACTGACTTTATTACTTTCACAGGGCAGTGCATGATGTAAAGAACCAACCCATGGGGAAGAGGTTTGAATTGCTCCAATTATATTTCATATTAGTGGTCAGCAGCGTGATGCAGTGTAAGCTGTCCAGACAGCCTAATCTAGCGTCGAGCCGATGCGAATGGGAATTTTCAGAAGCATACGGAGGAAGAATCAGACTTTGGAAAACAAACAAAAAAAATCCCTCATGTACCAGATCCCTCCAGCAACGCCAGACGGGAAATAAAGCAGTGAGGTGCCCTAATGTGATTGCACTGAGCCTTCGCACGTGCTGCAGCAGCAGTTGAAGAGTTCAGTGCTGTTTACCTTGCTTTACTGATTTTCTTTACTCTAGCGCATAGTTCCTCATCAGTGCCCTCGGAGACAAAGAAAATAGAAAAGAAAAAGTACCTGCCTATCTCAATATGCCACAGGCAAAGTGGACTCCTGCGAAACAGGGTTTGTGGTCAGGTCTCACCCTGGCAGTGACAGAAACAGCTGTGACAGTCACTGTCTTGGCACTACCTTTAATTAAAGAGGGATAGATACAAGCCTCTCTTTCCCCCCCTCAAATTGTTACTCCTCTTGCCTTGAAATGGCAGCTTCAAATGATTTGCCTAATTAACTGGAAGGTTATCTGCACTTAAAGCACTCTCCGTGCCCTTCACTAGAACTTAGCTCCCGCAGTTTGCAGTCCACTTGGTGTATTCTCACCAATGCCACAAGCAGACCCAGCACCAGGGGGACACATACAGTCCCTGGCTGAGCACACCAAACTGCCTGGGAAGATGAGGTTAAATTGCACCCCATGGCCACCTCCTGTACCCCCACACCCAGCTGGCCCTGATACTCTCTCCCCCCCCTCAATAATGTTCCCAAAAGTGCTGCCTCCTTGCACAGGGCTGAGCTTAGCAGAACCATCTGAGGTGCAATGAGTTCTCCCAGTCTCTGCAAGGATAATTTTCCATGAGGACTGTTTCAAAACACAGACCCACTCAGGCAACTCTCCAGCTCAGCCTACACGCCTTAAGCTAGCTCAGGGAGATGCCCAACCTAAATGCAGTGCCAGATGAGCCACAGGCAGTCAGGCCACACATGAAGTCCCAGTGCCCCACCAGCCCAGGGAGGGTTCAGCACAGCAGGGAGAGGTGATCCCCTGAAAATGAGACCAGTTGACAAGCAGGGAGAATACACTAGCAAATTTAAAGGACTGCCAAAAGCTCACAATATGTATTAGAGCTACATCTGGCCAAATAATTCACTGTGAATAATAATACATTTGGCAAAAGCCCATGCAAGATACGGCAGAGGATAAAAAGGAAACAAACTTCCACTGGTCGGAAAGCCATGAGCATTACAGAGTCAGGGGATAGCTAAACTTTCCATATTTTCTGCCTATAAATAAAATGTTCTGCTAACATTAATATCATTCTAGGAAGCAGAATAAAGCTCAGCTTAAGCCTATGATAATGACACCTTTTAGAAAGATCAGCAGCTGGAGGTCTGTGCTGATACCAAGTACTAAGTAAAAGGAATCTCAGTTCTCATTAGTTTTCTGCAGTTGCTTTTCTAAAACAAATTGACACTGAAAAAATTCCACTCAGCTGACAGGAAGCACTGCATGTTCCCTTCCTGAAATTTTTCTGGCTTCATCCATTCTTTATCTTGATTTCCAAGGGAGGTCCCACGGGTAAATGTTTAATCAGCATTGCTCTCTTCCAGGCAGTGGGGTGGTTGGAGCCGAGCCCAGGCACCCTGGGCATGCTGACGAGAACACACCACAGATACCATCTACTCATTAACCTGCCGGCTTCTCCCAGAAAAAAAAATCCACCTCTACTTTCTGTTAAATTAAGAGACAGCAATCACAGCTCATCTCAGAGAAAGAGGGTAAGAAACCAGGCACCACGAACCCCTCAGTCCCTGCTTTGGAGCAGAACAGCTGTCCCCATGCACATCACATGCAGCATTGAAAGCATGCACCTAACGCCAAGTTTAACTGCTCCCGGCGCTTCATAGAGATAACAGCCCCAAAGCTACAAATCAGCAGCAGAAAATCAAGCAGCAGAGGTTTCACCCAGTCCGGGGGGCAGAGGAGACAGAGCAGCCCATGCAGTGAGGGTGAGAGGAACAGGGCCGCCACAGTTACCACCTCCATCGCTTCGCTGCTCCGCACCGGCTCCAGCCTCTCAGCCTGGCACCATGTTTTGCTGCTCCCTGCTCCGTCACTGCTGCTGCCACAGCACTGGGTGAGGCGGAGCGAGCCCAAAAACACACCTGGGCCAAGGCCTGGGTCTGCCCCCAGGGCGGGGAGAGCCTCACCCAGGCAGGGCTGAGCCTGCGGGAGCAAAGCCCAGCCTGGCCACACTTCCCTGAACTGACTCATGGGTTCTCTGAACCACAAACAACATCACAGCAGGCTTTGGACAGGCTCACAAAGGGAATAATCCATTTTTGTTTGCTTTTTGAGAAAGAACAGCACATCCCCTCAGCATGGGTGCCCCTGCAGCACCCCTGTCCATATACACAGAAGTTCTCAGGTCCCTTCTCAAACCTGAAGCAAGAAAAGCCGAGGAGAACAGAGGAGTCCCACCATGCCCAGCAACAGTCCTTACCCCACCGCTTCACATGTCTCCTCATGGGTGACACCCACTCTAATGCATCAGCCCAGCTTGCACCAGGCTCTTCCCCAAGCCAAAGCTAGAGACCTTGGAGTGATTAAAAGAGACATTTCCCTGGAGGAACCAAATGTTTTCTCCATCTCTGGATAGCAGAGCCCAGCAAAAACAGTCATCCTCGCTGAAGCCCAGACATATTCCCTGGTGAAGCAGCTCCTTTTCATGGTGAGCTGTTTCTCAGAGTCCTAAGGACAGACCAGTTGAATTAGGGCAAACAAGACTTTTCTCATCACTGGATATTTCTGCCTGGGACAACAGCTTGAACGGATCTGTCCAAACATTGAACCCATGTCTTTACAGAGCACATCTCCCAGGAAAAGCAATGCTGGTTAGCTTGGCAAGAAGAGAACTGAGAGCCCCAGGACTCTTTTTTTTTCCCCTCCATAACTGATCAAATATTATTTTATCTTACTATGTGGGTGCACTTGATGTTTCCCTTTGAGCGTCGAGAGATGGCTGCTGCACGGAGCCCAGGTGTTGGGTGGTATTCGGAGGCAGCTGTTGATAGGGCTTGGGTGGGCAGGGAGCCATCGTCAGCCTGGGCAATACTTACCCATCACCAGCTGACCTTAATCCCAAGCACTAGGACATGGCACCTCTTGTATACACCATTCCCAAAAGTTGCCCAGAAAAGAAACCCTGCAGCAATAGCAAGCCTTGAGGTTAAGGGAGAAGGGACTGATAAACCATGTCTTTGATGTGTGGGACCTGATAGCAAACTGTGTGCGTATGTCTGAAAGTGTCCCAGGTTTCTCTCCACTGATTTGAAGGTAACGGTGTGATACGTGACTTGTGGATGGACACTCCTCCTCTGCACATGGGCATCAGGAAAAACCCTGCCTCAAGCATCCCTGTCACTACTGGGAGTGGGACCAATGCTCTCCCAGCCTAACCTGGCGCTGCTTTCTAGAGCCAAGCTTGAGAAGAGCTGAGAAAAATTTAAAAAAAGATTAGAAAAAAAGACTCAGTCATCAGAGACATTATTTGAAGCGCATGCCTCGTTCCTCACAACATGAAAAGCCCTGCTGCTGCCTGGTGGTCTCAGAGAAGAAAGGGGGGTCCTGCCGAGCTGAGAGTTGGCAGGGAAGTCCTCCAAACTCAGGCTGCAGTTGTGGCATGATGAAAATGAATGCAGATTTTGTGTACAGGTAGCTGGAGAGGATTTATGACCTGCCCAGTGGTATGAACACAGGCCGTGAATTCAAGCACTGTTGAAGAATCAGGAGGTTGTGACTTCAGAGCCATGCTCCTGCGGAAAAGGACAGGGTAGATTCCTCTGTATGGGTTCTAAAAATAAAAAGAAAATGCCAAAAGTTTCTTTAAAACATACATTTTTGTGAGTGCTAGCCCTGGTGGGACCCCCACTTGCCTCACGTTCCTTCCACAGCAGCCCCAGGGCTGCTATAAATCGCACCAGGCTATAATAACTGCATGAGGAGTGTGGTGTAGCCACAGTGTTGTAGAGATCAAACACGCAGAAGTGGAAGTCGACTTTCTTCTCTGGCTCTGGACCTTTCTGGGGAATGGCTGATGACAAAGAGCTGGCGCTGCTCTGTGTAAGCCTCCTTTTAATGGGCCACATGGCACAATTTCCTTAGAGAAACTAGACAGATAGGTCAGGAGACAACAAAACAGGACTTTACACCCTTCACGAAATGCTGGAGGGAATGCAGGTAATCTCTTTGATAGCTCTTGCCCTCCCACTCCATCTCTCCCCACAGTGCTGGTGCCTCCCATCGGTCCCCATCAAGCTGCAAATTGCCATAAACTGTGACATCCCAGCAAAACACAACGACCGCCTTGTTTGGAGCAGGAGCTTGAGGTTTGGTCTGGGTTTGTGTATCAGAGGCACTGACCCAGAACGGGAGTTCCCAGGCACAGCCCTGACTCAAAAAAGCCCAAATACCTCCCCTGAGAGCAACAGCACCAGACACTTCCTAAGCACACATGGTCTCCCCAGAACAAACAATTTCAGCCCTTTTAAAAATTTCAAATTTTACAATTTGGATAGGGTTTTTTTTTTGCAGTGATGCAGTCAGTCTCTTATATAGACATATCAGTCCAAGGGCTGCAAGCACAGCATTCAGCAGACTTATTTTCCCTGAAATATTCCGAATTTCCCTGAAATTATTCTGCTTAGTGACTGCTAGGATTTTTCATATGTTATAGGTATATTATACAGATTTGGGACTGTTTTTGTCTCCACAGAGGTGTTACTAGAGACCAGATACAACAGCATATGTTGGGAAGATGACTTATTCCTAATCTTTCAGACATCTAGAAAGGCAGGGCAGCATGAGTGGTGAAGACTGGGGAAATTTTGGGGCAAACCAGTTTTCTGTGGAAGACAACTAGATTCAGGTATTGGCCAGGATATAACTGGTGATAACATTAGCCTGATGCCATAATATTATGGATTGGGGATTTTGGCTCAGTTTTTATGCCTTATTCTGTCCCGAGGAGGACCAGAGCAGCCAACCCAGCCAGGTTTCCCGCACGTCTCACCCTTTTTTTTCCTGGAGGTCATATCATGGTTTTCCAGCAGAGGGGGAGATAGGATCACTTGTTCCACCATCGAGCCACTTGCTCTGCCTTGGATTACGGGCATTAATGAGAAGTTCAAGAAAATGCAGTACTATTGATCCCAGCATTCAAAAAGTTAACACTTTATTTTACTAGTCAGGGCAAAGTGTTTTTTAGGAGGAGCCAATGTAGGTACTCATGTGACTCCTTCAGAAGTTTTAAAATCATGCCCATAGAAACACTGTTGCAGATAAGAAAATTGATTATAAAACCTTGCAATTTTTCAGGTTTTTATCTGTCCAAGCTACAAGGTTTTCTCAGCAGTATGGCTCTGATCCCACATTTAGGTGCATACTTCTTTTTTAGCAGTGTAGCCTGTATGATTGCTCGTGTGTTCAAAGCTAAACGTTTACTCTGGCAGAAGGTGTTATCCGGACTGTTCAGTGACACCAAATGAGGACTGGCATGTCCAGCACTAGAGCTGTGGTCATCTTCTGCTCCTTAGGTGGACCTTTTCCACACCTCTCTACAGCCACTGAGTTCAGTAATGGGGACATGTGCCCCACGCACATAAATAACAGAGGTTTGTTGGTCCTTACAATGCACTGTGAGTACTCAATGGCTGGAGAATTGAAGCTGAGGATGAAGAACAGCTGAACCTCAGTAAATGAGATGTACAATGGGTGCAGAGAAGAAAAGTGTGTTGGTGTTTGCAGCTGTCACAGAGGCATCCCAAAAGTCAACTTAGGGAAGCAATAAGCTCCAAAGAGACTCTATTCTAACCAGAACTGTTTATCAGAAAAACCACTAGAAACAGGGTTTATCAAAACTATTCAGCATTCTTAAAACATTATAAAACACAGGTTAGGAGCTCAATTGTTACACAGTTAATTCAAACTCAAGGGATCAGATACCAAAACTCTAAAGTGATGATTCAAAACACACATCTTCCCACCCTTACAAAGTGAGGACCATCAAAGGTAACCAGAAGAACACTTACCAATAAAACAAGGTGTCTCAGTCCCCAAGGAATGTTCCTTAGATATCCAGTCTAAGGAGGAGAGTCTGCAACTGCACACCCACTGCTCCAAGGAAGATCAACTCAATGGGGGTCTCCAGTGGCTCCATTTATACTCTAGATAAATCTGAGCTGTGGTCATTCATGGGAGTGGTCCAGGACCTTCTCTCAACCAAGGCATTTCATCGGTCAATGGCCCTGTCTGTTGACCAAGAGGCAGGAACATCACCAGAGTGGTCCATCAGCCTCAAAGTTTCTGTACCAACCTGCAGCATGTTTTCCCTACCCTGCAGTTACACAGCACAACGTGGGCACGAGGCCTTCAAGACTGCAGGAACATCACTGACCTCAGAGCATCTGCTCAGCAGCATGAGCCACACCAAACTCACTACATCTATCTTATCCTTTTCAACACTCGAACTCTTGAAGGTTTCTGTGGTGGGATTTTGACTTTGAAGTTCAGAGATTAAGACCTTGGTAACCAGCTTTGCTTCCTTGGCAAAACAGCAGCTCCTGTGCAGAGAAAGCTCCCCAGCACTTGCAGAGAGGATGAGAAATCCCATGTGTGCTGTGAAGGCGCATGTGAAACAGTGAACTTTCCAAGGGCAGTGCTCCAATTGCTAGGCAATTTCTTGATTTGTCATATCTAACATTTCTATAACCTCTGTACATTGCAATGATCTCTCTATTTTTTTTAAAAAAACACCCTACCTCTGAATGAAAGGCTGCCTGCTCTGCCCTTTTCCCTGGAGAACCACAAGAGAACAAACAGCACATGGCAGCTGTCAGTCACATTGCTTAATGCATGACAGCAAGAAGCTCAGACACAACTTTGGGGGTATGGCGTATCAAACGGAATAAAAAAGAATAGGACTCTGCCTTTAGATGTTCACGGTCTTCAAGTCAGGAAAAATATTCAGATTTACAGTATTGCATGAATAATGTACTACAAAAATTATAAACAGAATATTGGCATAAAAAAGGATTATTCTTTTAAGTAACTCTATCCCCTGCAGCAAAAACCATGTGAATATACTAAAAATAAAAATCTACATATAAAGGAAGTGCAAATGTAAATCGCTGGACAACAACAACACTATGTTAGCTCTTGTAATATAGTTCTACCCTAGAGCTAGGCTCATACAAACAGCCACATTCATGTATGTCCTATCCAGGTGCTATTTAACAGATCAATGCATTATGCAGGCAGAAATTAATTCCCAGTTCTGGGCCAAAGATATTTGAGGTGGAAACTTTCTGAAGTGGAACAAAATCTTCTATTGCTATCAGTGAGGAAAAGCGGGTGACCAAATTTGTTTCCATTGAGTTAATCTACACTTGATTTTAGGTACATAAGAGTTATAAATGAGGAGCTGTCTGTCTTCTAATTAGAGGCTGACAGTGAAGACTTCATCAGTGCCAGGGAAAAGAGTTTGTGATGGGGGTTGTCCCAAAGTGATGATGCAAACTCCCACCCAGGCTTTGTTGCATCGAGCTCACCGTTCATCCCAGCCTGCTCACAGCCCAAATTTCCCTAGTCCTCAAGAGCCTCAAGTCACGGCTCATCCTCCTGAAGGTGACTGTGCTGCTATCGCCAGCGCAGCTCATGTTGCCAGACAGAGGTTCAGAGCGTTAATTCAGGTTTAGAGCTAAAGATCCAACACACATTTTAGACAAGTTCAATTCATAACATTATAAATGGAACCATAACTTATATATATATATATAACACTTTTGGAACGTAACACCTTTGAGAAAGGTGATTTAATTTCACCTCTAATGTGGTGTGCCTTGCTGGCTGCTTAAATCTCTCTCGCACCCCTCCCCCCAAACGACCTCACCTATCAATGAGAAATTGTTGTTGTGCCTGATTGCACAAACCAGCCCAGCCTTTTACCTGGGAGACATGCCACAAATAACTTCTATTATATATGTGGTGTGTTTCTGATGCTGCTATCAGAAAAGAAAAGATATAATGTAGCTTAGATGCTGAAGAGGCACTTGACTGTGCAAAGCAGCCATTTGTATCGCAGGATGGCAGAAATATGGATCAAAGACAGATTGGGCAGATGGCCAGGGAGGCTCCCACCATGGGGACAGTGGGGTCTGTCCCCACCAGACCTTTACAATCATTGCTAAAACCTTTTAATGTCATTCTCTCTTAGCAGCAACATGCAGAAGGGGTGTAATGCGTAACAGGGAAGTAACGATGCAGATCGCCTTAGGCCACTTTCAGTCCCCTGCTTTTCTCCCTGTCAAAAGTAATTTAAGTTTAATAGTATATATTAAAAAATATATTAAAAACCTTATTTGAGTTTTTGTGTAGGTGAAGATAGAAGAAGGACTTGCTGAACTCATCTCAAGTGCATTAATAGGTAACACATTACACTAATGTACTCTCGAAGGTCTCAAACTGGCAGTTTTCATGTCATTTTGCTACAGTTCACCCATGTGCTACACTGTTTCATGTTTAGCAAAGACAAGCCCCAGGGTCATTCTGAACTTCAATTACATTAAAATAACACAGTAAGAGGTTCTTTTATTTTGATAATTTACAATATCAGCTATTGAAATCAGCTTTGCAATTAATTGGGGAAATACACAAAGTGACACTTCTACCCAAGTCTTTTGTGGACAGAGGACAATTCACTGTCTGCTTAATAGCTGTAATAGCCCAAGACCAGATTTTTCCTACAATAATTACACTTCCTCTTGAATTTTCTGAGGTTGAAGCTTCCAGTTGTCTGCTGGGAACACTTCATTTATGCATGAAGCATCTCACCCCAGTTATGCAAAAGAAAAGCAGGGAGACACAGACACTTGTTCCAACAGAAAAGTATCTCCATTAATATCCATAGATCTACAGACCTCTTACTTTTTTGTTTTTTTAATGCCTAATGAAATTACAGATTTCTTGTGCATTTTATGTCTGCCCTCAGGAGAATTTTGTAGGCCACATGCAAGCTCAAGGAAACAGGTATGGGGCAACTTAGTTTTTCCCTGGTCAGCAACCAGACGCACCAAAATTATGGTCAAGTCACTGTGGGAAATACAGTGAGTTTCCTCCTCCTTCAAATTAAAAGGAGGGTGCAGGATGGACAAGAAACACACTGCTGCAACAGGACTTGATTGACTGTAACATGGAAACAGTTGCACAGTTTAATATATTCCCTTCCCAGAAAAATGAGAATTTGTTTCCAAAAGGGCAAAGGCCTCCAGGATGTGTCCTGATTCTTTGTGATTTGATCTGTGCTATCGTCAATGATTTACCGCAGTGTTTTGGAGTCCAGTGGGCTCCGTGCTGCTTCTAGCAGGGCTTGCCCCACAACATCCTGAAGCCTAAAGCTTTTGTTTGCAGCTAACCTATAGGAAGCATTTACACATGGAAAAACAATGTGGTGGAGCTCATGTCAGCTTTCTCCTCTGATTCTCTCTGTCTGCTTGGTGGCTCTAACAGCTCGTTGGGCCACGGCTACAGCACATGGGGAGCTTCAGGTGTTGCCTTCCCAGAGGTAAGTCCTTTCCTCCCCCACCTTTACACACAGAAATCACAGGCGAGTCAGTCGGCCCATCAATTTTGTACTGACTTGAGGCATGTGCACACTGTGCTCTCTGTAAACAGCTACCGGGAAAAAAAATACTGGCAGTTGTCCAAAGCTCAAGCTAGGCATCGTAATTCCTTCTTATATGAACTGTTTGCACAATGTTTTTTTGTTTAAAGATGACTGTTAAGCCTTCTTAAACTTCCTTACCAAAATTACCATACTGGTTTTGGGCACTTGGAATGAATTCCCTATACAGGATGATTTACAAGTGAATATTTTTCATATTCTTTTTCATTATAATTGTTTTGCATTTGTCAATATGAAGTTAACAAGTGCATGTGAATAACCCAATTTTCAATCCAAGCCAGATTCTCATACCTCAATTTTTTTCCCTGAACAATATTATTAACTTATATGAGTGTCACTTAGGCTTTGAAGAAAGGGAATAAACAAGTTACTTTTTTTGTAAAGCTATAGTGTTATGATAGGAAAATGGCTGTTTCTTTTTCTACAGCTATTAATTCCAGGCTTGTTCTAAAGACAAATATGATTTGAAGGATCAAAAAAGGTATCAGTGATAATTGGAACGTGGGGACAAGGAGAAGGCGGAAAGAAAAAAAAATGTGGTAGTGATACACTTAATTATGAAGGCTTATGCCGATAATCCCTTTTGAAAATGAACAAAGACGAGATTTTTGATGTTTGATGAACTTATCAAACAAGGCAGAATAATGAAGAGGTAAATGTAAAATCCAACCGAAGGTGAGCCAATTAAGTACTTTGTGAAGTGCTGAAGGATACAGCCCACAAATCCTCCTGTCAGAGTGAAAAGGCATCAACACATGCATGTCCTCCAGCTCCCTGTTTCTCTCCAGGCTCCTGTTGTTTTCCCAGCCACATGGTGGGTTTCTATCTCACATCCTGATCTGCATCCATGGGCTCCTTTGCTGAGCTGTTGTGGCTTTCATTTAATAAGTCTCTCTTCCACAGCCTCTGATGAATCCCCAATGTGCTCCATACCTCTGCTAATTATCAATATTTCTCTTTGGACTGCAGTCTCATAAGTAGAACAGACTGCTCATTAGTTAATCACCAAAATAATAGTAATAAAGTTTTGGCTCAGAATAACCCCTCTAAATGCTTTGAAGGCTGTGGCAAACAGATTTGTATTAGCACGCCACAGATTGCTCCTCAAGACAAAAAACACATTATACAAATAAAGATTGTAGGAGCAGAGACAGAAATAAAGATTGTAACAACTGGGCTGGGAGGCAGGAGAAGTATTTTCTTGCTTTTGTGGAGTGATATTCAGTGTATTTGCAGAAAGTCTGATCCAAGGTCCATTTAAAATGGTACCCTTGCCATTTTCTGCTTTTATACACTTCCTTTATTTATTTTCCTCTTCTCAGAATTTGTGTATTTCCATTTAGAAATAGCAAAGCAACAAATTCTCACAGTAACCACGGCTTTGTACCTGGCCTTCTCAGCACCGCTGGTGGGCATCGCTACACAAAGTCCTTGGGAATCAGACCCTGATTTCATACTTGTCGGGAAAAATCCCAACCATGCGTTCACAATGGTGCAAAAAAAGTGAAATCAATAGATTTCAGAACAGACTCAAGGTGATGTGCTTCTGAGAAGAAAGCCAATGAAGAAGGCTTTTCTTAAAATTTGTCTCTTCCCAACATTCCTTCTCTTTACCCAGTGTATTAGGTCTTACATATATGATGTACATTTATTTTATTGCAAAATACCTGTTGGAAAGGACCAGGATCTCTCGGAAAAGCAAGAAACCCAAAACAATCCTCAGGTCCTGCACCTACTGCCCCTGACCAATTCTGACGGCGGAACACTTGCACGGGGCATCTCTGGTAGTACAGTCACCCCTGCTAAGGGATGCTTTCCATTTCCTACAGAAGAGATTCCTGGTGGAAAAACACACACGCAGGTCATTTACTTTCCCCCGCTGTCCTCCAGCCCTCCTTAAACACAACTTCAAAGACCTCAGGCTGTTATCTCTTACCCTTCTTAGAAGAAGCGGCAGAGATGTTAATTCTCCGGCTCCTATCGACTGTCAGCTGAGCCAGTGGTCAGAATGGACTGATTGCTTTCCCTGCCAAGAGAAAAAAGTAAGACTCCACTGTAATGTATTCATTTATCTTCAGATGTGTCTGTGATGAGGATGTACACACATTAATTATAAATATTATACATATTCATCATTCTGAAGCATCCAGTAAACTCATCCAAATATGATGGAGATGCTCCGCCGCTAGAGAAGCTCTTACTTATCCTGGTGTAAACTGGAAAATAAATTCATTTAAGGCAGCAGAGCAGCAAAATGCAAAATGAAGGTAAATGGTAGAAGAATCAGGCCAGAATATTTGTGCAGGACTTTCTTCCTTTTCTATCTCAGATTTAATTAAGTATCCCCTGATTCTTAATACAAATATTCCAATGAAATTAGAAGCACCCTTCATTCATCAGCTCCTGTTCCAAATTTTTTATACCATTTCACATATGTCTTCATAATTCAGGAATTTCTTTTCAAATATCTGACATAATTTTGCTTTCTACTGAGTTTATATTCCTGCATTTCTTTTGTTCCCACGCTAAATAAATTGGTAAATTATTTGGCTCTTCTCTTTTTCCCTTTTTAAAAATTTTCTTCCTAGTTTAAAGAGCAGCAATTCTCATTAATAATCCATCAGAAATGTGGCAGGATCAGTGTTGTAATTAGTGTCAGTGTCCATCTGAGCCTGTTACATTCCAGGCCAAAATATGTGTAGTTGGAAAAATTCCATATTATTTCCAAGGTATAGAACAGGGAAAAAAATTTTAAAATCACTCAATTTCATCCACCCCTCAAATTCACTTGTATGAACTTCAAGCCAATCTCCTGAGCTCCCACCTCTCTGCTGACTCTCCTCATGTGCAAAGTCTGTGGATCACAAAGAAATATAACAATACAGATAAAAGCTATAGCTTTAATTGCTTTGTAGCCTGTGAGGTGGTATCTCTGGGGGATGCAAGTTAGGTATTGGTGGTGTTTTTCCTCTCTCGTGTGGTTCAGCACCGGCACCGGCGGCTGGTGCAGCCGGCAGGGTTTGCGGGGCGACGATGTGCCGGGCATCTCTGGGACGAGCAAGCATGCCGTGCCGAGACAAGCTGTGCTGGAACTCCTGGCTGTGGGAAGGACTTTCAGTGTGAGGAAACGGGTGAGTGAACCCGGCAAAAACTCCTGCCAAAGAGGTTTCAGTCCTGACTAGACAGACCCGGGGTGATATCAGCCCCCTGCAATGGGCGGTGCTTTGACAAAACACATACAGCCCAGCCAGCACAACGGTCAACTGGTGCAAGAGAAAGCAGGAAATTTCCGTTCTTCCTCCTCCCCCTTGCCCCCCAAACTTTGACAGAAATCCATCCATGTTACATTAAGATTTGGATAGTAAATAAGGCTGTGTGACATGGAAAAGGTTAATTCTTCAGTGAACAGAACAGAAATATTCTGCTTCAACTGCTGTGCTACAAGCTCACACTCCCCTCCATGGGCACCAATGCTCCCACAATGCACCACGTTCTCCCCCTGCAGAAGACATAGTTCAATTATCAATCCAACTAGCAATCTGCTGGGGTGATCTATTTATTTTTAGCCATCTCCAGCTCTGAGGATTGGGATACAATATGGCTGTTCTCTGAAAGTTTGACTGGCCTTGACAGATTTTTGGTTTTACACAAATGGCTCAAATTGCCATCTTGAGCATTTAAAGAAAATCCTATTGAAATTTAGAACTACACACCAGCTGTGTGACCAGCTGAAGCAGGTCATCATCACTCTGCTGAGGCAAGTATGTTGACACCTGCGATGAATATCATGTCAAGGCTCTCTCCTCACCCCCAGAAGCAAAAGCACTTTCAAGTTGCCCTTCCTGCAAGCATCCATTCTTGAACAATAATTATTCCAATAAACTCCCCAAATACCTCCTGCAATGGGAAGATGAAAAATTGCACTTTAACTAAACAGAGCTGACATCCCTAAGCCAAGCGGAGAAGCTACTGTTTCCTGTAGCTCCTTTCCAAGAGCATGATTTTAGATAACTTTCATGATTTTATCTAAAATAATCAGGCCACTGAGGTGACCTCTACTTGATTCCCATCCCGTGGGAGCCCTAGGGGGAGCTGCCAGCTTGGACTCCAAGCTGTGCTTGCTCCAGGTTGTGAAGAAAACCTCCCCGCAAGGAGCTGGGAAAAGCAAACTCCCAACAGAAGAGCAGAGTATTAAACGTCCCACATGACTTCTTGAAGCCCTGAGATATGGGTGGGAAACAGCACAATCAGTGCCAGCTGACAAAAACGTGCACTTTAGGTCGCTGTATTAAACGGCATCTTGTGTGCAACGGAGAGCCAGACTGCAGAGATGGGTCTGACGAGGAGAACTGTGAGGATGAAGACATTGAAAGCCCTTGTGAACATCTGTTCCCAATCCCAGGGTCTGAAAGAGCTGCCCAGGGGTGAGTAATTAATCCATAGCTGCTACTCTCACAATCAAAACTGGATTAAGGTTTTTTATTTTACTCTTCCTTAGTAACATCAGTACTCCATGAATTGAGGAGGTGCTGTACAAAACCCAACCATGGGCAGCAATAAGGGAGGCAGCAGGGTTCATCTCAGGTTTTATTTCGAATCCTGTCTTGGATTTACTGACCTCGACCTCTCTCAGCTGCTCTGTACTGTGAGTCCCCTGTTCATACTCATGTAAAAACATATCCCATTTCTCAGAGTCCAGTTATCTTACAACTTTCTCCACCTGATAAAAGCAATATATCAAAGGAAACAGCAGTCTCTGGAGATGCAGCATCCTGGTGGCTTTCTTCCTTAAGGAGATGATTTAACTCCAAGATTTAGGACTTCAGAGCACAGACTCAAGGCAGAGCCTGAGCTTCACATGAATAAATACAGAGTAAATACTCCTGTCCTATTCAGTTTCAAATTCTGGTTAAGTAATACATGAAAAAGAGGAATCCAGAAGACATTTGTGATATTCTTGTTTTAAATCTTGTGTTTTAACCAAGATGCTGCTTAGCTTCCCTTGGAGAACATAGGCTGCAGTATGAGAATATGATCACCCATCAGAAAACTTTCCCATCAGCTCGATCCAATGCTCTCTGGAGTCCATGAGATAAATGTTTCTCTGGTCCAGGGCCTGGGAAAGTCCATGAAAAGTTTTTCAAGACATATATTAATTTTCACAGAGCACCCTATACTGCTCCCTTATGTGTTTCTCCTGCAGAACACACAACAGCAACAGCATTTATTATCTTAAAGACAATT
This sequence comes from Patagioenas fasciata, assembly GCF_037038585.1. NCBI lineage: Eukaryota > Metazoa > Chordata > Aves > Columbiformes > Columbidae > Patagioenas > Patagioenas fasciata. The sequence continues at coordinate 20,712,810 of NC_092525.1, read as the reverse complement.
CCCTGTTGTGAGGAGCAATGCTGCTGTCCAGTTTGAACAATGCTTTCGCTTTGGGCCATGGAATTATAGGGAATATTAAGTAACAGGTGGGATTTCAGAGGGAAGCAGCTGTGATGGCTGGAGAGCAGGAAGAAAGAGGCATAAGGAAATAATAAAGCAAGAGACTTGGCAAAGCACAAGCAGACTGCAAGCCTAGGGAGGGTGCTAATGCCCCTGAGAATCGGGACCATTATTAAAAGGAAGGAGATGAAATAAAGATAGAAAACAATTACAGGGAATGTGAGAATACACTTTGTGACAGTGAGATGCAATAGGCTGCAAGAGACACAGGGGACCTGGAGGCATTCCAGGACTTTGGGACTTTGATAAGATGGACTGGACAACTTAACTGATTTCTTTCATCTCTAGCATATGAGTCCAAAACAATGTCTTGGAAATAAAACAGCTGTTTGTCTCCTGCTAGCTTTGGGAAGGAGATAACAAGGAGAACAGACTCAAACCTTGTATTTTAGGTGCTATCCAAATTCAAAATCAGAGACAGATAACTCGTAGTGTCAGGAGAACAGAAACAGTGACAAAAACCGTCAGGGGTTATGGATAACTTTCTGAATGCCATTTCTCTCCAAGATACAATATACTAACCCAGGAAGAGAGCCAGTACGTATACGATCCTCACTTTTTTGGAGGCCACTGTGAGTATGTCTACAACGGAGAGTGGAGGGAGCTGAAGTACAATGCCGCATGCGAACGTCTGTACTATGGAGATGACGAGAAGTTTTTTCGCAAACCTTACAACTTTCACATATACCAGTTCCTAGTAAGTAAAATTTAGCAATGTTTTTCCATCTAAAAGCCAAACTTCCTATAAAGACATTATGTACATTCTTTCATTCACTAGAGGTTGTCTTTCAAGTCACCTTTCTCCAGCTCTGCCCAAGACAACAGGCAATCAATGATATAAATGCTTTTTTATGGCACATCAAGAAACTAACGTGCTTTATCACTCAGGCATTCCCACTGCTCACTCTGGCCTAGTCAGAGCCAAGAGAAATGGATTTTCTCTAAATTCTGCTATTAATGAGCTGTAGAGCTTGCATGAGTCACGTGCCTCTCTAGGGATGAAGTTTGCCATGTGTAAAACAGCAATGATGCTACTGGTTCAACCTTTGAAAGCATTTTAATTCTATGTTGTGCCTATAAGGGACATAAATCCAAATTCTGAGTGAGACAGAGATCCTGAAAGCCATCACCATGTATCACAACATCTGTACTCTGGGGGGTCACATCTGATGTTGGAGACTGAACTAAGTAGAGCAGGGATTCAACCTGGGTCTCCTACATCATAAGTGGGTGTCCTGGCCCCACTGTTGAACATTTATCACGCTTTTTGACATAAATGAATGAAATACACAGTGTTCCAGGGGAATATTACAGCCACTAGCTCAATGCAAGTGCCTTTTATGTTCTCCCAGCAAGCAGACTCTCCTGTGCCCCTTAGTCCTCAGTTTGAACCCAGACCAAGCCATCACATTGGCCACATTTTCTTCTCCCCTTTACCTGCTGCTAGAGGTGGAAGGACATCTGCACCACGATCAGGCACTGAGGGACACTTGTGCATGCCCCAAATGTATCTTGATCTAGGAGCTTCTACCCACCAGGGTCTAGGAAGTCAATGATGACAATGTGAGATGGTTTTGTTCAGTGTTGGTAATTTGGCCAGCTTTTTATAGAGATGGCAAATGGCACAGCCCAGACACAGCAAAGCTGCTCAATTCCACACGCCAGCGAAGTAGAGCTGTCGAGGAAAAGGTCACTTCTTTAGAACACAGGCAAAACGATGTTTCTTTCCCAGCTTTGCCATCGGCAGTGGCTGGATCACCACTGTTGATTTTTGTTTTTTTTTTTTTTTTTCCTAAATAAATTAATCCAGAAGCAGACTGGGGGAAAAAAAATGCACTCCAAATCATTAGGATTTGGCAGAGCTGTAAGGAACTGGGAGGACGGGTTTATAATGGGAAGCATCAAGCTTAATAGGCACCATTCCCAGCTATGCCTGTAATGGTCCTGCTTTGAGTGGCTAAACACAAACTCTTCCCCTGCCTGGAGATGGATGAAGCAAAATGCATGGCTTTATTTGCATTTCTCACATATTTCCAAATGAAATGGTATGTGAATAAATTCTTTATTCCACATTTACTGAAGTCAGTGCTGTCAGGAGCACCAGGGGCTTCAGCAGAGGCACCATCAGCTCCTTAAAGAAACAGAGATTAAAAAGCAAGAGAAGTATCTGAAAAATTAATGTCCGCTTCTTTCATTTTAGGCTCACTCTGATTCTGGATTCACTTTTGAGTTTTATGATGATTCAAAGGATCTGCTTGCTGCCCTTAAAAGTGATAAATCCAAAACAACAGGCTTTACCATTGGAATTGGGCCTGCAGGTTTACCTTTCCAGTTAGACTTAGGCTTCACTTTATCAGGTGGCAAAGGATCCCTGAAGAATTTCACACAATACACTGCGAAGGTAAAAAAAAAAAAAAAATCAATGATGCTTATGTTCTAGCCATGTCATCTGTGCAGTGCATGATCTGGCTGTAACTTACGTCAGTTTATTCTCTCAACTGCATTTTTTAACACATAGTAATTGTACCTTAATTTGTTCATGTAATTGCAAATGTATGATCGTTAGTAATCCTGTTTGTTCTTCTTATTACATTTTAGCAAACAGGGAGTGGGAATAAAATTGAATTACGAAGTAGCACAACACATGTCATCTCACCCCATCCTGTTTCATGGCTGCATTAAGCACATAAATAAAAAAATGCTTACAATGATGATGAGGGAGGAGGGAATATCAAGATGTTGATCAAAACAGTTGTCCTCAGGGAATGATCTCCAGTAGCAAATATATCTTGTTCAAATTAATACAAGCTGCTTTATGATGGGAAAATATGCTACTTTATACAGGAGGGTAAAATACTGCACTGAAAAGAAAGAGTACCTGATAATAAGATGCATTTTCTCACAGTGGGTTTACGTCATGGACTAGCTGTGATGACACCTTTCCAATCTAAAAACATGAACATGGGTATTTCCCACATTTACTGTGCCCCATCTCTACTTCTCTCATAGCTGCTGACAGAAAACATTAAAGAAGAATTACTTTGATGGGATTCTGAGTTGAAATGCCCTTAAAAGCTGATGGAAACTGGCACCATGATAATATTTACCATGCCCTTTTCTAGACTCACATGATGTTGGCAGCTACACGATGACCAGTTATTGACAGAATCATGTAAAGGGCTGTTGTGGGGTCTTGTACGGGGCAATGGCCAAGGTGTCCCCACTACCAGGCTGGGCTGGGTCTGTCATGACCCCTTGTCCTGCATCACTGGTTGAAGCTGTAGAAAAAAACAAAATGGAATAAACAGCATGGAAAAGAATGCAAAAGAAAAAAAAAAAAAAAAAAGATCAGATACAGAGAATGGAAGGGAATCATGTGAAGCCTGATTCTGATCATATTCTCACATCAATAAAAATATTCCCACAGCATCCAAAGCCATGACTCTTCTCTCCACCTCATATAGTCACAGGAGAAAGAGATGCCCCCTGTAAAAGAATTATCACTAATTTCATTTAAACCAGGGCTGGTTTTCATGCCTTTAATATCCACGGACAGTCACGGATTTAGGCTTTCCCTTGCAAACCTAAGGACTAGAAATTACTATTTTTTTTTTTTTTTTTTAAACTGAATGTTGAGTGGCAGCTCCTTTTTTCTTTGCCTGCAGGAGGTTGGATTTATTAGAGGTGTGACCAAGGTGCAGACAGCCCGTTTCAAGATGAGAAGGGACAATATTGTTTTGGATGAAGACGCGCTACTCTCCCTGCGGCAGCTTCCAGACACCTACAACTATGGCATGTATGCCAAATTCATCAATGACTACGGCACCCATTTCATGACATCTGGTACTATGGGAGGTATCTTTGAGTACATCCTTGTCATTAACAAGGAAGAAATGAGAAGAAAAGGTTAGAAAACTACAAAATATTATCTGTTATCAACTTTCTAGTCTAAATCAAGAATTTCCAACCTGAAGACCATGGCGGGGTCCAGTCCACCAGGGTAATTCACCTGCCTCTGGCTGCTCCCCATAACCATCAACTCCCAGTGCCACTTGTTACACTTCTCTTACTTCTTATAATCCTTGTTCTGGCCATTCTCACGATGCTTAAGGATTGCAAAGCTATCCAAAGTAAAGAAAGATGGCCCACCCATGTTTTAGCCTCGTAATAGTGAGGGGGTTTCAATTTTCTGTAAATGAAAATAACGCACTGCACTTGGCAATACTTCTGCCACTTTACTCTGGTTAGTGTCTTCTCTGAAGACTAAGAGACCTCTGTTAGCTCCAGTTCTCAAGAAAATAGGGTGGATGAGGCTGGAAAACTATACCTCTAAATCTCAGTTACACAAAATATCCACTGCAGATGTCCAGATTGCAAGAACAGCCATTACTGATGAGGTAAAGCATAACATTTTTCCTAATCAAAACCATAAGATGCAGAACAATAATTTGGTACTTTAGTACACTAACTAGGTTGTCAACTTTTGCAAAGGTGTTGGCAATGCAATAGATTCCACTTCCCCTAAGGACCATCACTCTGTTCTGCTAATGCTGCCTTGGTAACTCCAGGCTGGACATTTATGCAAAAGAAAACTGTGATCTTGGACAACAGGTGCAAATTGCTGTAGTTGGTGTAAATTGCTGTAATTTCATTAATTTCCATGGTTCTGCCTCAAATTCTGCTTCCAGTCTGAAATGGTACGGTACCATCAGCACTAGGATAACTATTAAACTCCATATTGAGCATTAACCATGCCAATTTTTCCACAAGAAATTACCAACTGAGAGAATTTTCATCTAGTTCCTGAACTACTCATGTTTGGAAACATGGTGCCTCTTCAAATCATTTACTCACTTTGAAGAGTGAGTGATATTGAAGTGAACAAGATCCTGGCAGGCAAGTCTTCAGGAAGCAGACTGCCAATTTCAGAGGAAGAATAAATCAAGAGCATGTGAAGGGAGGCTATCAATTTGCTTTATCTTGTGCTTGCTGTGTATATAAGGAGGTGATTTACTGCTACGAGATGCCCTATTTTGGGAAAGAAGGATGTCGAAGTTCAGCAAAAGACAAAAATGTGCCCCAGAAGAGATGTAATTTTCATTCTAATGTAGCGCGCTTCTGTAATTTGCATCTAACACTCACTCAGCTACAAAGTCCATGTTTACTAAGTCAGCAAAGCTCTATGTCACACGATGCAGACCCAGAAGCACCTGCAGTGGCTGATGTGTCACCGTCTAAAAACATGTAGTAAAAAAACCTGATTTTTCTAATGGTGATCACAGCTATGCTTGAAGGCTGTTTGCAAGAGGATTATCTGACTTCCCTGAGGAATAGTCAGGATCAGGATGTAAGTGACTGAGTCTTTAAATTAGAGCTTCAAAAGATGAGTTGTTTGAAACTTTGCAGATGCCTGGAAATGGTACTGCTGAGTCCCCAGAGGGCTGAGCAGCAAGGTACCTGGCATGAGCTCAACCACTGCATCCCAAGAGCCCATCTAGCCCAGGAGGCTACGTGTTATAAATGCTCTGGAAGAGAAAATGCTCCTTTTTCATAGACCAGTGACTAAAGCACAAGCTCAGGAAAAAAAATCCCTAAGCTGAGTCTTCCCTAAGTGAGAGACAGCTTCGGTGGTCGCTGAGCATCCAGCTAGGAACAAGCATGAGCTGGGCTTTAAGCATCTTGGAAACCTGAATTTTGAAAACAATGTCACCTTCTGGGTTTAGATAGCCAGGAATAGACTACGGCTCAGTAGTGCAGTGCTTAGGACTCCAGTTTTGCTGCCAGATGCATTTCTAGCTTTCAGGCTGTAAGGACTTGTATGGATGTGGTCACAAGTGCAATAAATACATATGTCAGAATGAGGTCCCTTGTTGCTCTGCCATCAATATTTTTCATTACTTGTTTTTAAAATAGATTGTTATGGTTCTATTATTTAGCAGAAAACAGTATAATGTGTTCACATATTACAAGAACATTTACGGGAGAAACATTATGCACAGAGTAAATTAGAAAGAGTCTTCACGTATTCTGATTAATTCACAATGCAGCAGTAAATCTTATCACTTCAGCACATTTAACTATCACAAATTATATCATATAAAAAACAATCAGGGCTCCCCCCTCAAGTGCCAATATTTTCTATGGCCACCCTTTTGCAATGATAACCACTTTTCATTTATCAAGACCTGGACTTGCTGCAACCAATAGTGAATTGTATTGACAGACCCTCACTGAACATAATTACTCAACGGGAACCATGGTGAATCAATTAATCAGGGTGTTCCTCAAGCTTAATTTTATGGCACTCCACCACCAAGATAAGCAATCACTCATGCTGCTTTGGGTGAATGAACTTTACCCACTGTGTTTACAACTGTTGAACAGTTTAGTACAAGTAATTGAGTGTTGTACATTTAATCTTTCTCAAGGGCCCAGTTTTGCAATGGGATGTAATTCCCCCTAAAGTCTTGAGTATGCTTCAGCTCTCACCAGTTGGAATTCAGGACCTGTAGCCCCTTTCTCTGGATGCTGAGCGGCTGGGACCAACCAAGCCAAGGAGCAGATCTGTGCCCTGCCTGGCTCCTGTGAGCTTCTCCCACAGGGTGTGCAGAAGGCAGCAAAATCACAGCTCCAGGCATTTTACCAGTATTTTAAACACAAGCAAGACAAGACACTGCTCCCCGGTACAGTTCAGCAGACAATGCTCTGGCCTGGGGCTTGGCTGGAGGTTCAATCTTTAGCCACGATGCACAAATCCTGCTGATCTCTGTGCCTCCCTTTCAATACCGGGGTATTGATTGTTGGGCTGCTTTGTAAAACACTTTGAGGTCCTCTGACAAAAAGAGCAATACAAAAGTTACCTATTACTTATAACACCTGTATTTATTGAAATCAATGGATTTTTTAACTACTACAGAAGACACCCTTATATTTGTGGTACTCCAGTGTGTGTACATATAACTGGGCTGTATGAAATATGCACATTGCTTACTTTGGTGAAACCACCTCATTAGTTCACTTCTCCCCTCTGCAGTTGCTTCATGGGTCTCCAGTTACGTATTTTCATGATATATGTGGTGGTGCTGGCAGCAGCAGCTCAGCAGAAAGGCTTTGGCAGCTCTCAGCAGACAGACCTCTTACAAGTTCTACTTAAGATGCTACTCAAATCGCTAATACACAAGTCTGATCCTGAGTTTAGGAAAACTAGCGAGGATCTATTGATTTCAGCTGCTGTTCCCAGCTTTACCCTAGTTATGAGTTAGTCTGCAAAAAAAATATTTTCTTTTTAAATAAACAGACCAAACAAGGAAATACATTCCTGAAGCCTTGTATTAAGATTTTTACTTTCTTCTAATACTTTCTAAGGAAAGAATTTTTACAGTAAGGACATTTCCCCATTCACATAGACCAAATACACCCCAATAAAATATTAGTTTTTCCACTGCAAGACTAAAGGCTGTCTTCTGCTCTTGACTTTGAAAAACAGGACATGCAAATAACCAAATATTTTCTTCACTGAGTGAAAAAAAAAATACACTGGAAAATGAAAATCCACTTGGAATGAGTCACTGATTTTACCGGCTTCCTTTCTGTTTTGCAGAGATCAGCGCTGAAGAGATTAGCGCCTGTGTTGGCTGGTCAATTGGCCTGACAGTCAGAGAGAGTAAACTCTATTTGGGAGCATCGGTGTCACCCTCTGACTGTGTAAAGAAAGGATTTCTGAAAACTGGTATGATAGCAGGGCAGATGTCTGTTAAGACATCTTGTGTCACTTCTTGGGGTCACTTGGGCATGGAGATTCAAGTCAGGTCACACAAGGGTATGAACAAGGGAGCTCTGGTGCCATCCCTGGCCACGGCTCACACCCAGTCATGGGACCAAAATGACTTCGGGTCCAAGCCTCCAGGAGTACTGGCTGCTCTTGAAAAAGCAGGAATTAAGGCAGCAATACCTGGATTAGAAATGTGTAAATAGAGGCAGTGGGGTGGCTGGAAGGCTGCAGTCCCTATAGCCATGACATGGATAGCAAGGGCAAACATGGTAACTATTCAAGAAGTAAAAACTGGCTATAAAAAGTACTCAAAGAGGCTAGGAACCCCCAGATTTGTAAATCATTTAATCAGCTATAGACAGCATGACCTACTGCCCACATGCTAACTAGAAACAAAGGCTGGAGCCGTGCAGACTCTTCAGCTCTTACCAGCCTAAAGCATTTGTGATGCTCAACTCATCAGCTTGTGATAACGTGACAGGGCTTGCCCGTGAACTGGGGACATCAAGCTCCCATCGATTTCAGGAGGCAGCATCAGTGCCACTCACTGACAGGCCCTTGCACAATTGATCTCACCTCCATTAAGCAGTTTCTAGTGTATGTGTGGAAGTGGTAACTAAAAAATACGGGTGTAATTCAACTTTTCAGATGCTGAGACCAACAGTGCAGTTGTGGAAGATATTATCACCCGGATTAGAGGTGGAGATACCAGTTACAGCGGAGGGATCTTAAACAGTTGGGATGGCAATATGTATCGTCACTGGGGAAGGTCATTAAAATATAATCCTGCTGTTATTGATTTTGAGGTAAGGCTTTTCTGCAATTGAAGAAACTCTGCTGCTATAAGGAATGAAAGTGTAGTCAAGCAGATCATTTCGTATTTTTATTGTGATCCCATCACAGAACAAGATTAAATGTAATGGGCCACTGATCTGGTAACCTCTTATTCATTTCACAATGGGGAGTACATCTCCCACCGACTGCATCCGCAGGGAGATGGACAAGGAGCTTAATGCTGGATTAGTGCCAAGTTAAGTTTCTGATGTGTCCCCAAACAGTTTCTGATGAATGGCTCTCCAAGGCTGCATTCATCCCTATTATTCTCCCCGACACTGTCAGCGCTCCTGTATAAGCCAGGAACTCACAGGGGGCTGTCTTGCCCCCTCCCCAGCAAAGGCTCTGCATACACCCTGCTGCTTTTCACCTGCCTCAGTGGTTGCGCCTCCCCTCCGCAGACCACAGTTCATATCGCTATGAGTGCTTCCAGGAGTTTTTAGAGCAGGTGTGTCCTGTCTTTCTCCATCCTCCAAAAAGAGGTTCGGTAGCCATAAAAATCAGCCAAGCTTTACTCTTCCATTTTGTCTTGTTGGATGCCCTCTTAAATTGAAAGGTCACTGAAGCATCCTACAAGGCTTCAGAGATAGGGAGGAGATGGGTGCAAGCAGAGAGAATGGAAAGGGAGAGAGAGGAGTGACCCTACAAATGAATAATCCAGGGTCACAGACTGCAGAGGTGTGAGGAGCTGGGCACAACTCCTCGGCCGTGGTCAGAAGTACCAAACCTACCCCGAGATGCTACCATCACTGGTCTGCTCTGGGATGTGGAGGAAGGACCTTGGTCACTGCAGAGATATGCTGCCACTTCATCTCTCCCATCTTCTTTTGAAAGCACACCCACTCCTGGCTCTGGCAGAGGGTGAGAGAAGGGAAAATGGAACAAGGAATTATCTGGATTATTGGAAGGGGGGGAAGAGGGGCTCTGCAAACCTTCTCGGGCAGCACCCTGGCAGCAGAAAGCCCTGATAACACAGAATCATTTTCAGTTCCAGCTGCGGGTTATTCACCTTTCTGCATAAGTTCCCATAAATTCTAGGCAAAATTTATTGCCATTTTCCTGTAAACCATGCGCTGACCTCTCTGTTGGCTGCTCTGGAGCTCAGCAGTCACTGTGCAACCAGAGCTGCCAGTAAGAGCTCATGTCCACTTCAGAAGCTCTTATCTGCAGCTCCCTCTTGTTTGTTCAACAGGTTTGTGCAAATTTGTCTAAGAGCACTTCCCAAAGCCAGGCTGATCCTCCCTACAAATCGCTCTCACTGTGCCTTGTGCTATGAGAAGATACCCAGCTCTTTTCTGGGACTGGTTTCCACCGATTCTCAGCCAAGAAATGCAGCATTTGCAGAGACGCACAAGTGTAAATTCGTGTCCTCAGCCCAGGCCTGAACTTTTAGCATTAGCATTCGGATGAACATTAACATTCAGTTGGGTCATTTATAATTACAGTTGCCCAAACTGGACTATTGTTGCTGAATGGTACACAGGAACTGGATTTCGCTACTGGAAATACTGTGAGCGTGTTATTTTTTTTTAAAGCTGTAGATGGCACAATATTATCCTGCTGCATCAAAGGGCAAAAAGTAGGTCAGCAGAATTCCCCATGCTCAGCATTTCTGGATGGTTCACAATTTAGTCACCATTAGTGGCAGGTTGGCATTAAGCTTTGATGATAACGACTGTCCAAAGCTCTTACCAGAACATTTTGGTTCAAAAAGGCAAAATGCATGCAAGAATCTCTGATATCGTGACAGCACTATGAAATTAGTAAAAAAATGGGCTTAATAGGGTGTTTTAGTTTATCATTTGAATCCACACCGAAACTCCCAGGCATGTCCAGAAAAGCCAATCCCACACAAACCTCTGAGATTAGGAAAGTTTTGGAATGGCAGTTTCTCACTGGGGTCCATCAGTCATGGTAACACATTTGCATGATATACATGGAGCTGTCAAGGAAGACAAATGAGTTTTTTCTGAGCTCTGAGTTTATCCAGCCACGTCACAGCGCTCTGACTGCGGCGTGGCAGCATCTCAGTTGTTGCCCGGCTGAAACTGTCTCCATGCTATTCATCTCCACTCCACATAGCTGCAGCCCATCCACGAAATCCTCCGCAGAACCAACCTTGGCAACATGGAAACCAAACGGCAAAACCTGAAACGAGCTTTGGATGATTACCTGTTGGAGTTCAACGCCTGTCGCTGCGGACCGTGTCAGAACAATGGTGAACCCGTTTTGGTGGGAGATGCGTGTTTCTGCCAGTGCCGACCAGGTTATGCAGGCCCTGCCTGTGAACAGACCAGGCGCCAAGGTGAGACCCCAGCATGCAACCGTAACGGGTTGGGGGGGTGAAAGGCAGCAAAGGGACGAGGTTTTCCCCTCCACGTGGTTAACCAACAGCTCTTTGCACCCATGCATCAATCCAGCCTCTTATTTCGCATTGCTTTTGTTGCTATGCTATCCTTAGCACCCCTGCAAGAGAATTAACAGCTCGGGTGATTATTTTAAATACATTAGTGGAAATGAGGGTGTGTTTAATAGCTGGAGACTTACTGACATGTGGCAAGAAGCTGAGCTGGGGGGCAGCAGCAGCAGCAAGCAAAGCCCAGTCGCCCATACTGCCAGCTAAGGGGTGGGCTCTGCTCATCCGCGATGCTCCAGGGATGAAGCTCGTTCCTGTAAATGAGACTGTCATCTGGTCCTCACAGACTGGCATGTCACATCCTCGGGATGGTGATTCTCTGGAGCGCCTGCGGCATCCCATGTGGACATCAAGGGCCAGAGAGCAAACCCTGATAGGCAGAGAGGGAAGGGAGGCTGAAAGGGTCAGGCTAACCAACTGGGAAACGCTGCTCAAACAATGTGCCACCAAAAATGCTGTTTTCGTAAAAAACAACCACATTGCCAGATTTCCCCACCCTACTCCCCATAGGGAAACCTTTTAACTAGAGGGAAGTATCTAATTTGGGGGAGAAAAAATGTGTTTTTCCAAAGTGACAGGCTTTTATTTACATTTTCTTTATTGCTTTATATACTATCCTAAAAAGTTAAATGGGTGGCCAAAAAAGCCAATGTTGGAACATGTTTTGTTTTTTGAAAAGTCACAGTTCTTTCTGGATATTTTTGTCTTGATTTTTGATGACCAAAAAAATCCCAATCTTAGGACTTGAAGCTGGCAGAAAAATCCACCTCCAGAGCAGTTCCACCAGGCAGAGCTCCAGACCATCTATCATAACTAGGGTCTCACCACTGAAAAATCAAAAGTTGTGATGAGATATGGAGTTAACGCAGAGCTGGGTAAATGGCTTATGAAGCTGAAGTCAAAAGCATTGCTTCAGTGATTGGAAAGTTGGTTTATTTAAAAATCCCAGGTTCTTTGAGTTGTCTCCAAATCTGAGGAATCTGCCTTAGATGAGGAGCTTGGAAAGCTCAGGACCTGGTTCCAAAGCAGCCCACCAAACTGGCCAGCCCCCATGCTCCCTGCTTTTAGCAATAGTGGGGACCAGCACTTTTGCAACTCACGGGCAATTTTAGTTTCAAACTTCTAGCTCCAAAACTGAATTTAAGATAAAATCCAGTTTTTCAAGAGCACATTGTTTCAGCAGATGGGAAAGTCAGCTTCACACCCAGCACTAAGTGAATGCACACACATGCATTTGTGCTGTCTGGATTAATAAACTGCCCAAGCCAGGCATGAAGGCCAGTTGAGTAAATAAAAAATGACAGTAAATGACAGCCATCAAGCTCTCCCATCATTCAAAAGCACTGCCATAATCCATAGTATTGAACGCTCCTGACAACTCAGTCCATACTGTAATGAAAAAGCCTTGAAATGACCCATCTCCAAAGAAATGAGCAAACTTTTCGAAACACCTCCACGGTGTTAGGAGACTTGTCCCTTTGCCTTGGTCAGAGGCGGTGACGTCAGTGCCCAGAGAGCTGTCTGCTGCCCTTTGGGAAAGCCAAGCCACAGCCTTTTATATGAGCAGAGTAGACTCATAGAACAGAATCACAGCATCACTTTGGTTGGAAGAAACCCTCAATATCATCAAGTCCAATCATTAACCCAACACTGGCACTAACTCATGCCCCTAAGAACCTCATCTCCATGTCTGTTAAACCCCTCCAGGGATGGTGACTCCACCAGTTCCCTGGGCAGCCTGTTCCAATGCCTGACAACCCTTTTTGTGAATAATTCTTTCCTAATATCCAATCTAAATCTCCCCTGGCGCAACTTGAGGCCATTTCGTCTCTTCCTCTTGCTTGTTACTTGGGAGAAGTAGACCAATCGCCTCCACGCTACAACCTCCTTTCAGGTGGTTGTAGACAGTGACAAGGTCTCCCCTCAGCCTCCTTTTCTCCAGGCTGAACAGCCCCAGCTCCCTCAGCCTCAGCTCCGCTCCCTTCACCAGCTCCGCTGCCTTTCTCTGAACTTGTTCCAGCACCCCAAGGTCTTTCCTATAGTGATGGGCCCAAAATCAAACACAGGATTCAACTTGCTCCCACCCAGAATACACTGCTGCACTCAGGCCATATGCAGCACTTCAGACCTGAATACTTTCCCCCCCTTTTCTTTTTTAATGCATTTACAGGTGGCGAGACGAATGGGCGTTGGAGCTGCTGGTCCCAGTGGGGTCCCTGCCAGGCGGGCACAGCACGGCGCAGCCGGCAGTGCAACAACCCGGCCCCACAGCGCGGCGGGGAGTCCTGCACCGGGAGGGACGTGCAGAGCAGAGCCTGCTGAAACACACGGGACAGCATCGCTCCCCACAGCTATGTGGTCCAAATCAGTGTGGGGTCTGTGCCGGGCTGTGAATACTCCAGGCATAATCCTGCAATGGAATTATTAGGGACAAGTAATTCTCAAGGACTGCATTTCCATATATGTGGAGACATCATGGATTTGCTGTGTATTAATAAAACCCAGCTGCTCTCCAAACCATCCACTCTGGCTGGTTGAACATATACCTGGCTGCTCCCCTGCCCTCTTACCATGAGATGCGGTGGAAGCCCCACCAGTTCACAGTGGCATGGCTGCGATACAGGAGGTGATGGTGAATCCACAGGGGTGGCTTTGCTACTGGGTGACCATGGGGCTATAACGCGTCATTAAACAGATTTATTAAAAGTGTTAACATAAGTAAACTTGACTTCAGAAATTTTTATATTTGTCTTTGGAAAACACATTAAAAGCTCACGATCCTTGCATTTTTATGCAGTTGGTATTGACATACGCAACATCAATCTTGTACAAGTTGGCAGTGTCAGATTTTTAAGTCCAGCATACTGGCCAGGGCTGCATTTGCAGCAAAGCCATATGTTGCTCTGTATGGCAGGAGGCTTAAGCCTAAAGACACCGAAGCATCACTGCGAAATGTGAACCCAAACTGATGAAAAATCTTAAATAAATAAATAAGTAAATAAATAACATATTCTTGAACACAACCAGAGGATGTTCACACGTAGGCAATGGTTACTCCTCTTTAAAATCAGTGATGAATTGACTATTAGCACACAGGCATTTTATCTCCCAGGCACCCAGAGCCAGAGAAGATGCTAACAGGCTGCTTGATTTAAGGGGCTTTTTTGAATGTAAGATGTAAATCTCGGCACAAGAATATACACAGTATTGAACCACATCCAGAGCCTGCAGCTCCCTCCTTTTAATGAACTGCTGCAAAAACCTGGGGTGGACAGAGAGCGAATGGCACTTCATTTTACTGTGCTTTTCATTACACGGGAAGGAGAAAAATAAAAAAGCCCTGAGAAAGAATCGGTCATTATGAAACGCAACAACAACAACAAAACCTCAAAGCACAAAGGAGCACTTCTCTATACATTTGAATGGAAAGAGGGGGTAGAAAGGAACCATGGTTTAGTGAAAGAAATTACTCAGCTATAGCTCTAATTCTTGGAAATACTTGTTTTTCAACAGCATGTCAGTGGTGATTTAGAGTCTGACACTTAGCTGATGTAAATCAGTGTCGCTCCTTGTCCACAGCTGATTTATGCTACCGGAAGATCTGTCCCCATATTTTCTTTCGTGTGTATGTTTGCCAAAGGACAATTTTTTACCACTTCTTTTTTCTTCAAAATGAAACTATAGGCTCTTTCTGTATAAGAAAACAACAAACCATGTTGTCTTGAACACTGAGATGCAATTGTTCTGTGAAAAAGCTCTATGAGTGGCAAAGCTGTGGCCTTTTTGCCAACTTGGCTTTTCCAGTTAAAGGCGATATTCACCCAGAGATTAATTTGCTCCCAAGGGATTGAATGTGATGTCTTCTGCGGTGAGAAAATGCAGCAACATGAAGCACCCATATATGGGTATGATTTAGACATCCCCGAGGAATATGAAATGTAGAATCAAAGCAAGTTTTTCCATCAATGAGTTTTATCAACGCTTTTTGGCTTTGGGCTGGCAGGTTAAATAGAAATGTAAGACTCTTGCTCTTACACCCAGAGGTGATTCTTACCTTCACACCAACTGCTTAGGACTCTGGAAAATGCCTGAAAGTTAATGAATTTTAAGTCACCTTAGTTAGAAAGCCGACTATGCTTCTTTTGTGACCGGAGGGAAGAAATTAATGAACAGAAAGATCTGATGCCTTGGAGGCTGGGGAGGGACGGGGCCTGCAGGAAGGCACCCTGCATCATCAGCTTTTAGAGCCATTTCTAGAAGAAGAGATCACAGGCTGGAGAATCACAAAAAAAAAAGAGAGAGAGAATAAATACAAGTAATTAATGAAACCGCATGCGAAATACCACCATGACGCACATATAAAAATAGCAAAAAACCTGGGATTTGCCTGTGGTTGTTCATTCTCCACTTTGAACAGTGCAATGTTGGAGTATAGAGATGAAAGTAAGGATATGTGCGGGCCAGCATTCATCACTCACCTCCCAACCCAGGGCAACGCAATCCAAACCCAAGGGCTCCCTTCAGATGCCAAAGGCAGCTCAGCAGCAGCCCCTCTCCTCCCACTCCCGTCCCCCGCCGTATCCAGGGTTCACACGGCTGAAACTCGGGAACAGCGAAGCTGAAGTCAAAAGAAAGGCAGAAGCTTCCTGTAAGGTCTGGGGGAAAAAAAAAAAAGAAAAAAAGATTATGAGCAATTACACATTTACAATGTCAGTCAAAGAAGCTAATATATCTCCCGCTGAAGTGGCCAGCATGAGAGCTGTGCTAGATGAGATAAGCAGCAAAAATGTACATTTCTCACTTAAACTAAAAGCTTAGAGGGTACAATAAAATACTGCAGTTCCACCCTGCTTTTAATGAATAGATTTTCCCCTCTTGCACACTGACATACATTTGATATAGTTATTTATCCTATATATTTCTTGTGGCGTATTTCCCAGGAGAACTTGTTTATCTCACTCATAAGTACATGATGGATGTATGGTGCTTTGGATAAATGGTATCACAATCAGATATTTTTATGGATATAGGCAAACTGGGTTATTAACAAAGGAAGGGCAAAAAGGAACCAGTACGCAAAAGAAAATAGGAAATGATTGATGACAATACACCTGAGGTTGCAAGGTGCAGACTCCAGATAACCAGCTAACAGAAGAGGAGATAAGGGCAGCGCTTGAGCCAGAGCTGTTTTCTACCTCAGGGTCAATGTCACACCGAATATCCACATGCCTGCTTCCCTCTAAGCCTACAATTTTAGAGCAGGCAAAAATTCCCCAGCAGGAGCAGCTCAAAAATGATCACTTTCCTTTTTATACAGTGTAACACAGAGGCACAGGGAGATATAAAACATTCTTAACTCTACCCTGAACAAAAGAAATGCCAAATTCTGGAGAGTTTAGGAGGGACTGACATTTGTTATGCTGCTCTATCACGCTCAACACAGCAGGACTCTTGGTCCTGCATTACAAATAAGTAAAAAATAGCTGTTCATAATGGTAATAATTATTGTCGTCTTCTCTACTTTAGTTGATTTACAGCAACAGGGGGTGTGTTAAAAAAGGATACAAAAAGAAGACAACTCTGTAGGCATCATTTGACCTGAAAACTGGCAGTGCTCACTGGGCTCTTTAGTGATCTAGGCAGAAGACCCACAAGCTGGAAATATGGGGTCTCTGAACATCTTTGCAAGACTCACTGGGTCGCTTTCAACAAAATGTCTCAGTCTCGGAGAGAATCTGAGGAGGAACAACTATATCTGATAGTGGGAGAAAAAGGAACATGGTAAAGTAATTTAGCAACACCATGACTACCACAGGGTTTGCAAGTCCCGAGCCACAGCTTAGATCATGTCCCAGCCTCACAGATAAACACAAAGCATCTACACAATGTGAAAAGACAGGGAGCAGGTGAATCCAGGCTGGAAACCGGTCTGAGTTACCCTCTCCTGATGGAGACACCAGGGGCTGCAAGAGTCAAGCTCGTTTTGTCCTGGGAAAGCTGGATATGACAATTAAAACTTACTTACTAACAAAATACTCTTTTGAGAGCTTCCTAAGCCATGCTGTCTGGATTGAGCACGCATCACAGCAGCAACATCTTCAAGCAAGGAGATTCTCCATGTTTACTGAGTTCCTTCTTTTCACAAGCAAAGTGCTGGTGAAAATACAATATGGGACGTAGTGGAGCCCATTGATACAAGTGCCTTAACCAGAGAAATGGGTAATCAATGCACGGACATACTGTGCCTGCAGCCTTCCTGAGTTTTCATACGTGGGTTATTAATCTAAACTTACAGAGAAAATGGAAGTTAGAAACACCACTAAAAGACAGTACCAAAATTTAATGTGTACCAAAATGAAACAATAAAAGCTTCAGCATAGTATTTTTTATTACCCTCCAGGTCATAATAAATCATTAGTTGGTTGAATCAAAGCACAAAATCACAAGGACAAGATAAAGTTAGGTCCTTTATAGGAGGCTTCTAAGCCTATAGGCTCAATATTCAACCACTACTGAAATCATACTTCAGCTAGGCTATCCCGCTGATCTTGAATATTGTCAAATATCTCCTCTCTTCCTCCAAAATAAACCCCAAGTATGCAAACCAGGACACTGCCACTTCAAAAAATCTGGGCTTTTCTGATCCAGGAACAACAACCCAAATTCAGGTTGCTGTATCTGGCTCTGTTTGCCACAGCAGTAGACAGACACATCACAGTTACATGTCAGAGTGCTTACTCCAGGTTGATAATCAGGAAAGGTGGTCAAATTTACAAAAGCCACTTGACTCATATAAGAAAGCTCCTTAATGAGATTACATCGATGCTTCTCAAGAAGGGCAGGCAACTGCGCTGCAGTACATGTCCTCACAGGCACCCATGAACCATAATCAACATCCTCTGCTGCAGATCTTCTACAGTGTCCTTGGCAAATTTCTATCACACAAAAGATATCACAGTTGCACAGCGGATAACAGAAGTGTTTTGGGTTGGCAGCTCAATTACGAAGCCCATAATGAGTACAGAGCACTCTTCTTTACATATGCAATGTGCTCTTCCTTTCTTAAAGCTGTCACAGAAACTTTGTCGATAAGTGCGGAGGCGGTAAGAAGGCTACAACTAAATGCATGTTCCATTGTTCAGATGTCAGAGAGCCTGAGCTGTTCTTACAAGAATTACATTTAGACAACGTCAGTCTGAAAGGAGAGAAACTGGTGATACCAACCCATCATCATCAGCATTGCTGAAAACCCTCAGAAGAGTGTTTGACCTTCAAGATGTTGGAAGACTCAATATACTTCTGAACAATGTTGCATCAATGGAACCATTTTCCTGGAGTGAAGCTATTGCTGGTTATTTTATGCCATGACCCACCAAATGTCTTTGAAAAAATCATTAACAACCAACAAAGCTGTAGGAGGCAAGCCCCTGGAATGATCCTGCTCAGGTCAGTCATGAAATGACACAGAATATTCCTCTTGTTTGACCTGGATTGCAACGCATGGCTCCAGGAGTAGAAATGAAGGACAAAACATTAATTTTGCTTTGTGTGTTTTGTTTGTGTAGGTTTTATTTTGTTTGTTTGTTTTTATAGCAAGCTCTCTCCATCTCAGATGCCCTAACCTGAGTGGACTAGCAGTGTAGCTGCTGCAATACAGACATTCACAGGATCAAACTGATGAATTTGGAGCCTGTTTGGGGCAGAGACAACTCTGAAGTGCAGAAGACCTTGGGGGATGTGCAAAGAAGTTTGTTCCAAAATGTTCTCTTCACTCTGCTCATGACAAAGCGTTACAGAAAAGCTGGCTGCTCATCCTGCTCCAGCAGAGGTTCAGTGTCTCCTGGAAGCGTAGACAACTCTCCCACCTTCCAACATTCCCAAGCAGCCAAAGGAGCAGCAGCTGCTTTCCAGTTCCCCATCCCAGCAGCATCCCTCTGTACTTCCCTCCCCTTACCAAGGATCTGGAGCATCAGGGCGTACCCGATACTTTCTGTATTTGTTCTATCTCAGAAACGCACGTGAGGAAGTGCATCGCTGTGCTAGGAGTACAACTGCTATATAGTCTAACAATGCTCTGCTGTCACCAGACTGTTCTTCACAATTCGGTTTTCACTCCTTCAAGACAATTTCTAATACGACAGACAACTGAAGTTAAATACAATAACTTGGGAAACTGGGATAGCGAGGCACAGTGGCTTTAAATGTTGCATTAGATACTATTGTGTTCATCGCGATTTAGAATTTAATATGCTGTATTTTGCTCCACATGACACAGTTGTCTTCACAGAAGCTACATAATAGGGCATATTCTGGTGCATGTAAGATCAGTCTTTTCTTATCTCAAAGAAACCTCCAAAAACAGGACAGTAAAATTTAAATCAAGCAGCTACCAAATAAGGCAGGAGATAAAGCTTGTATCAGTTAGCCCATTGCAATAAAGACAGAGAAGTCAAAATATTAAGTACAGTAAACACAAGTGATCCCATGGGACAATTGCACAGCATGTCTGAAGGTGGGATTCACAACACACACTCAGCTCCCAGCGCCTTCTGAAATGTTTCCAACTTCAATGCACTTGGAGACCCACAGGCAGAGCGAAGTCAACTTAGCAAACCAGTCAGCTTGCATCCTCCCACTCAGTCTGCAAACTGCTCATCAGTTTTGTGAGAGTTCTTAACAATTCCCTCTAGCAAGTAACTGTCTCAGCATCTGGCCCTGAGCATGAGGAACCACCATTTCGCGGCGCAGGGTTGTTGCACTGTCGTCTCCTTGTTCGTTGACCTCCTGAACATGGAGACCAGCTGGCCCAGCAACCCCAGTTTCCATTAACAGCAGCATCTGGAAAAAAACCCAAAGCCAGAAAGGACTGTCAGAATAAAGCAGCTCTTTCCATGGGAAAAGCTGTCAGCTTCCATGAATCATATTTAAATACAAACAGCTCTGCCCCGTCCACAATATATATACTTGAATCATTAACAATGAGCGATTGTTTTAAAGATGTTAACTTTCTGCTCAGCATTCTGCTGTTTGTTCAAACTACACTTTATGCAGCAAGGACAAGGAAAAAAAATCAATTAGCATTATATTTGTTTGTAGAGTGTTTCTGACGTAGTCCAAGTCTAGGTAAGAAAAACAGCAATTAAATTCTTGTCAGCCACATTTTGAGGTGCTAGAGGAAATGTTAGCATGTTCTTCTTCAATGAGCAACAGCTTGAATATTCAGCTTTCTATCCATTGCTTTTCCTATTACATTGTTTCTTCTGGACCCTGAACATGTGAGTGACATAAATTCAAAATCCTGAGAATCATGGAGCCGAACACAAAGGCAATACATAAAAGAAAGAAAGGGGAGCGAGAAAGGAAGTTACACGTTGACAGGTGGATGGATGTGAGTCTTTGGGAGAGTCGGATGCAATTACAGGTGTAGTAAGCAGACTGGAACAAGGTGTGACTCCACAAATTAAGGTTCCATGGACTTCCTTAGAAACACCTACAAAATTGACCCTCTGCTCAGTGAAATCTTGGCTTTAAATGTGTTTCACCCTGGGTTGGCTAGAACACAGTAATGCAGAATGAGAACTGGATAAAAGACTGTAAACAAAGTGCAATGATAAATGCAGTGCATCAAATTGTGGGATGGTGCCAGAGCTCTGGGTGCCTGATATCTGGTGTTATTTAGCATCTAAATTAATGAGCTGGAGGAAGTAAACAAAACGATTAAATTCACAGATCATTCTAAACTAGAAGGAGTTAAGAACATCAGTTAGGAGACAGCAGCGATCCAAAGTGACCAAGAAGCATTGGTAAATGCTTCAAAGCAACATAATAAGATTTTAAGATTAAAAAGCATGATAGTATATCCGGGGGAAAACAGCCTGCAACACGCTGGCTGTATCAAAGGGAAAACTTAGGAAACAGAGCTGTTAGAAGAGACCTGAGGCTTGTCATGGATCATAAATTAGGTAGGAGTTTGTATTTTGATATTATTGCAAGGTGCATTTATGCAGCTTTGAACTGCAAAAGTAAAACCACCCCCTCATGAGTGCCGAGAAATTTAGAAGAGGGTAGGCAAAGTGTATCTGTCCCTTTGCGGGACCCAAACCCCTTGGGCGGGACAGAGTGGGGACAGCCAGCACCGGGTGTCGCTCCCCACCCCTGGACATTCCGAAATACTGTTGGGACTGCCATTGGCCTTGGGGTCCCTCTTACCTTTCCTCTTGCTGATCTCACAGGCCATGCCGCTGTAGCCAAGGGGACACAAACATTCACACTTGGTTCCTGAAAGGAAGCGGAGATGTTGGAATTAGAGCCACCAAGTCACATTTCCCTACAGACACCCATTTCTTCTCAGTGCTTCATCTTCTGTGAGGAAGGGACAGTAGGTGAAATGATATCAGCATTTTTCTCTGATGGTGAAAGCATAAAATAGCAATAAAGCAGGGGCGCTGTGATCACCCTGCCACCCCTCTTACCTCCCCAGGCATTTGTTCCTGCCACTGCACTAAAGCTCAACCTCAGCTACAGTAATTCAGCACCGTGGGGTACCACAGAGTGCCCCCGCTCCTCTCCAAAATAGGTATCGTGGTAGAGCTGAGAGGGAGCAGACTGCAGCATTGGGAATGAGCACCTGGGACAGGAGCATCCCAGCTGGCTTTGTGGCCAAGCAAAAGTCCATGTAACTGCAAGCCGGCTGCCCCGGACTGCAGTGGGATGAGAGGAGAGCTCCCACCTAGGAAGATAAATGGTCATTTAAAACCTCTTGTTGAGAAGATTCTAAATGAAATGCTAACTTGACTCAGCTCCTAAAGAGTTATTTAAACAAGGATCATCATGAGACCAATCCTTTAAGTGCTACAATCAACTAGCTGGTACCTGAAGCGACTGTTTCTGCATTAGATACATTTAAATTATAACGATTATCATCAGGACTTCTGCAGATGCAGATTGGAATTGGGCACTTGACAAAATGGTCCTTTTGTTAGAAGCTCTCATCACATCATATATATGTGTTTAGGCAGTGCAGTTTTCATTCAATTTGATTATTTTTCCCCTTCATTTTTAAATCACAGCCTGCTTACAAAGGAGGACAGCTTTTATTAGAAAGGGGGGTGGTGACGGTGATAACTGTGCTTGGCACTTATATGGTGCTTTTCATCTTCAAAACACTTTTACAAGCACTAATTAATGCTGAGACAGTAGTCACTTCTCTGGGAGGATGGAAGCAATCTTAAAAGCAAAGCAGGAGACTTAAAAATGTCAAGGTTTTTTTTTTTTTTTAAATGCATAATTGAGAATGAACAAATTCTTCCACGAAACTGATACAGATGGTCACTCCCATTAAAAAGATGCATGCCTTGACTTTACTGTCTTTACTTACCTGTGGCACTCTACAAACAGACCAACTTAAAACAAAAAAATTACCTGAAAAAACAAATGACAGGAGAAACTAAAGAGCAGATTGCAGATTACTTGCCAAGCTTCCTCATTCCTGACAAATTCCCAGCCCATTTCTCTTAAAAGGGTACAAAAGTGGTGCAAAAATCCTCCTACCTTGCAGAAAGGGGATGCCATTGCCATGGCAGGGAGCACAGTGACAAGAACTGGTCTCCAGCTGAAACTCCTCAAGAGCTCGTCGCAGATTTTCTTTTATCGTGATTGCATTAGCAAAGTCAGTTGGAGTCACCAGCTGATACAGCGGCTCTGCCTAAAGGGAAGGAGAAAACTGCATTTGTTTCCCAGTTCAAGATGGTGTGAGCATCGCTGGGCTCGGTGGGAGCACAGTCAGACAGGGAAATGAAGGCCTTGTGGTACAGGTTCCAAGTTTTCCAATAGTATCACCTTAAATCTCGTGAACAACAAGGTAACGAAGTCTGGAATACATAGAGAGGTCCTCCCCGTGCTTTACAACACCAAAGCGGTTGCAAGGGCATAACGAAATACAACACCCATACCATGAGCCGACAAGCAGTAAAGGCTTCACAGAAGTTTCATTAAAACCTTCCTCATCCATTTTCCTGATATTGACATTTTTAAATCAGACTTGCTCAAATTTAGGTTTCCTGAGTTCTCTCTTACTCCGATTTTAAAGAAATCCCCCAAAACTTCACCCACAAAGATCTCCTTCATTCATTTTCCAGCCACACAGCACAGCCCACGGTCACAGGCATTCACAACTGCGCTTGCACCTTAACCACTTCTGCACTTCAAGGCTGATTTCTCTCTTTATGAAGCCAAGATAAGGGTTTCCACTGCCTTCAGAATGAGAGGATTGTGAACTTCATCCGCAGATGAGGTGTGTGGGAGAAGATAAGGGGGTGACAACACTCCAGACTTTGAATAGCTCATTTGTTTTTTTTTTTTTTTTCCTGAGAACAAGCAAAAGTTAAAGTGTGGTCTCAATATTGCCAGTCACCCACTAATGCCAGTGGGATGACACTGACATGTGTCACCAGAGGATTTATCCCACATTCCCATCCTTGCTACAGAGATGCCTGCCATACAGGCCACAGCAATACAGTATGAATGAAAGATCACCCTCCTGCTATCACAGGCTCAAGCTACAAGAAATACAAGAATGTTTCAATTAAAAAATGCTCATTTCCTGCTGATGTACATCCACTCTTCATCAATTATCTCTGATCCATACTTTGCTTTTTGAATTCAGATCATACAAATGAGGAAATACACGAAGAGCGACCTGCCAAGCCCCTTCAGCAGATGATTTATGAACTGATTTGCTTCAGTTTTACCTAACTAAGCATTCTTGGCTTGACATTTAGTCACACTCTGCTGGTACTTTTGATCTTCAAGTCCCACAGGGATATTGGTATGGAAATGAAGGATTATATATACCAAATCCAAATTACATCCGTCTGGGGTTTTTCACTGGGCAGCCTGGTCAGTGATGCCAGGCAAGACAAAGAAAGTTGCAATTTCTTCTGAGAGAGTTTTCTGTACAGAGGGTTGTACTGATGTTGTCTCCTGCCTAGAGACCTTCCAGTGCATTTCTGGAAGGTTCATCCACAGCGCACAAGGAGTTGTTCTAAGATTCTTGTGACATAATGACTGATTTTTGCTTTGCTTCATATCTTTTAAAATTTTTATTTTAAAGAAAAGTCAGAATTTTCAATAAGATACAAATACCTTTTACAAATATAAATATTTTTGCCTAAAACTAATTTTTACAGTTAAAGCCAATTATACAATAATAAAATCAATTTCTACCACTATCAGTCCAAACTCCTGTTTAAAAGGATGCTCTCTTGCACCTTTCTACTATTCACTCAGAGTGAACTTATTTCGACATTAAAAATGATGAGGTAGAATTGCTACACACTTCTGCTCAGTTTTTACTTTTACAGTGCCTTGCATTGCTAAAACTCTTCAGGATCAAAAAACCTTGACTCTTCAAAACTGAACTCATACTTTTGAGGTTTAACTCTGCTCCATAAACACCCAGGGACGTGTGATGAACCTCCTGACCTTCTGAACCAGAGAGAATTGTTGCTAAATAGTCACTGGTGTTCAAGGAAGACAGGAGAAATTTCAAGAAAAAGAAGTCCTTATAAAATAAATGCTGCCAGATATATTTTTGATAAGTAAAAATATCTGGTAAAACAAGGTGGATAGTCTGATCTGCTTGGTAGGCAGCAAGCAATCACATCTGCAAAGCCAAGTCAGAAGGGGGAAAGCTGTTTAACTCATGTACTTCGAACCACGCCACTCTTCTTAACATGTCACACCTTTCATTTTCTGAATACCCAGTCTTAGAGGAACCATGTTGCAAAATACAGGTCTATTATCTGCCCTAGAAATTTCCTTTTTTTTTTTTTTTTCCTTTTTAAAATCCTGTTTACTTAAATACAGAGTTTTCCAAGGCGCTCAGCTAAGTGAGGCTGAATGAAGCAATGGGTACGGTACCTTTAGCTTTATGATTTCAGGGTTGTACTGTACAGCATCTCCCCACTCCTGCATGAGTGCAGCCGTCGGGAGGTCTTTGTAAGCCAATGTGGTGATGTGTTCGCTTGCTCCGCCACGCACAAGGACGATGAAATCTTCCACGTACTGTTTTTTGGAGGTGCTGTCTGCAAAAATAAATACATTCAGAAAGCGGCCAGCTCTGCTCAGGTACGTCTTTGTGGAGTGCAGATGAAACATCAGCTCACAACAAAACACCCCTGTTTATGATACCCTATATCTCTCCCCCTAATTTTCTGCCCGATGGTTATGAGCTTGTAGGTCTTTCCACAGCCTGAAGCTCCTCACCACCATGAATGTTGCCTGTTCTCTTCCACACATTTTCAGGTGCGCCCTCCTCCCACTGCAACACCCCAACATCCCGTATGTCCCCTGAGGCTCCCACAGCACCCTCACCTCCCTGCTTTCCCCATTTGGGCTTTTTTTGGGTGCAAAAAGCAGCATGCTGGGCTGCTCTGCTGAGAGCACCAGCCAGGCAGGTAGTGACTGATCTGTCCCTGCCTTTACCCAGGACACTGAGCAGAGATTTCCTTCCTACCCAGCAAAGAAAATCTTGCAAAAAAGCAAGCTTTGAGACACCTACAGCTCTGTTAAGCTTAGCTGGGGTTAGCCAGCAGATTCAAGAGTGGTTGTGAATAGGTAGGGAAATGTTTCAGGTAGGCAGGATCAAAAAATCTTTTTTTCACTATGACAAAGGCTAGAAATTGAACGGCAGAAGCATTTCATGCTTACCTCCAATCTCTTTTAAAAGTGATTTACAGCCTGCTTCAGTTATTCCAAGACCCAGATAGACGCCATAAATACTTCTACCAATTTTAAAACCATGTTGTGCACATTTCTGGACATCACTCAGAGAATAACCTTAAATACACACAAAAAAACCTGTAGTGTTTTAGTACAATTGTTTGATGTTTTATGTCCATACACACAGAATATGCAAGGTGATAAATATTTTTTCTTTGGGGAAAAAAGGAGATGAGATGAAGAAGCCTTTTTTTGGGATATTCAACAGATCTATATGAAGTAAAATCTCTACATTATACAGAACTCTGAAACCAAGTGCAAATGCAAGGTAAATGCTGGAAGAGGCTTTTCATAACCATCTCATCTGTTCTGGGTACAATGGAACTGTAACAGGTGGGAGCCTGGTTTGTGACATAAACACCAAACTTTTTTGACGAAGGACTACCCACCACCCCTCCCCATCATCAGAAGGCAAGCTTTTTAAGAACAACAGATTAAGTAGCTTTTGCTCCCTTTGCCAGCTCACTTCTCCAACTCTTAGCTGCAGTAAGAGCCTTAATTGCTTCATGGAAGTTTCTCCATGAAGCCTTACTATAGCACAAAAGAATTTGCCCTAAAAATCTACAAATGCTTCACATGTTCTTCACCAAAATCCTTATCCAAACTCCTTGCTGTCCTGACACTCAAGAATATTTAGGCAGTTATCACGGTGAAACATCAGATATGACACTCAAGTATCTCTTTTCTTTGCCTGCCTTTTTTTCATAATCCCTCACATTTCCCTGAATTCTTTACTTTTTTAGTTAAACTCATGTCTTGATGAAACAAACGTTTACATGAGCTCACAATGCAAATATCGCTGTATGGCTGTCCTGTTCCTATGCTCTTCCCATACATCTGACATTGGCCACTTTCTAGATCAGAAAAGAGGATGCACAGAATTTTGGATTGATGCAGGACGGTCCCTATGCATGTTCATCCTCCATATGCACCTGAAGGGAGTAACCACTATTTTATTACATTTTTGAACAGCATAATCCAGACCTCTCTCCTGCCATGTTTCACACAGAAAGCATCAAATAATGAACCACAGCCACATCTGGCATATTGGATTATATGTGAGAACAACGCAAGTACCAACCATGTGAAACGGCATGTGATACTAGATCTGCAAAAGATTTAATTTCCAGCACAGGCAGTACAAACATAACAGTGGATTTGAAAGGAAAAATCTGAATTCTCAGACTAGACCCACCAAACACCATTGAGAAATTACAGCCCAGCTCAGTACCAGGTAGAGTGTGAAAATGTTGGTGTGATTGCAGACACTGACAGGTCACATTTTGATGCAAAAAATAATACACATTAGTTCAAAGAAAGGTGGCTTGTGATGGGCTCACACCAACAGCTGAGAAATTGGGCAGCGTTAATGTTCTGAATATCTGAAATCTGAATCTAAACCGTGTCCCTCCAGGCTGTATCTGACTCCAGAATAAGCAACTTCCTAGACAGCAGAGAGCAAACAGACTGAACACTGCACACAGCAGAGTCCACTAAATGCTTGCACAAATAGACAGCGAAGGCAGTTACTCACTCCTATGCCAATGAATAAATAAGAGAGTGCAGCTATTGATTAATGTCACACAGCTTGCTCTATCCTACACAACAATCATCATTTCTCGCAAAAAAGGAAGCCAGAGTCAAAGAGCAAGAGCAATGTCAGGTACAAGAGTCACCCAGCAAATTATTTACTGTTTTCTACGTGCTGGAAAAGCTCTCGAGGCTAACGGTGTTTCAGAATTGTCATTTGAAAGGTGACGGAAAAAAGAACTTGGATGCAGGTTTCCAGAGCTAACGAAAGAGGTAAGCTACACAATTCTCATTCATCTTAACATGTTGCCAGCCTCCAAAACGTGCTATCTAAAATCCTTGCTACAGGGTCTTTTTTTGTGAACTGGCAGCACTCACAGTTTCAGAACTAGATGAAGCCCCTGATGCTGAGCATACCTTGAAAACCAGGCTCTTTATTCATCGCCATAAAGCACTTCTACTTCCATATTTCCTGCAGACCTTCTTGGAGATGTTGCTCCTTCTTCCACCATTTCCCTTTTCTGACCTCAGTCCTGAACCATCACTGGGTACACACCGAGGAGTTTTCCCACCAAAAAGCTGGCCCCAAAGCTTTTTCAAGACCATCAGATGCACATACCTGCCTTTTGGAGCTCCTCGCTGTTCAGGACTAAAGTGTATTCATAGATGCCACCAACGGTGGCCTCTGTGATGTAGTGGGTCCCGTAGTCTCTGTAGAGCTCTCGGTACTCCCCGTAGCTGTACTCTGACGGGAGCTGATGGAGTCTCTGCAGGAACTCGTAATGCAGCATCAGGGCTCGGGGCTTCAGCTTATAAATGGCAACAGCCAGCTCAGAACGGGCATGGATGAATTTGCTGGACTATGCGAAATGCAGAAACACGAGAGAATCCAGAATTGAGGGATGTCATTCTTATGACCATGTGTGGTTATTTGCCATTAAACAATTAATGCTGGTCAGGATTTATCAGGTTAACAGTTTGCAACTGGAAATGTTTTAATTCAGCAAAACCAAACCTTTTAGTAGTAAAGTTTCTGAAAATCAGGAGTCTGACCGGTATTACAGAAAGAGTGAGAGACAGTGATTGCAGGTTAGATGATGGCTCAGGCCATGACAGCCAAGTTCCAGGCTCTGTTCTGCAGCATCTCATGAGACTGCTCTACCACTAATAATATGAGCCACCCTTTGTCTTTCACAATCTCTCTCCTGAAAAATTTTGACATCTGAAATCATAATGTTTTATAGGTGAAATGGTAATTCCCTCTCTGATCCAAATTTATATTCCACAGAAGATACCATTACCAAAACTCAAAGGAAACAGGAAAACACAAACACACACATGTATTTATGTCTCTGTATAGGTATGTGTACACAGGTATATATTACATCTCCCCTCTCTGGCATAAAAGTCAGGAACAGGAGAGGTCTTTCGCCAGGTCCAAAGGATTTAGTGTCCAGTTGTTTGTGCCAGAAGGACAAGCATGTCAGGGGAGGTTCAATATAGAAATCTAGACTTAGCATTGTTTTTTTTTTTTTTTTTATGGATATCTATTGCAAATGCTTCTCACATACCTCTGATCTTGTAATGGGAAATGCCTCTTTTCAGGAAGCAAATGCAGCTTTAATAGCAACACCTGAGTGCACTTTTTACTGAGGGGGTAAACATAGATCAGTGATACCATTAAACCATTGACAAGAGCTAGGTTTGTTTACAGCAATAATAGATGAAAAGAAGAATTCAAACGATGGTGCACACTACCTCAGACTGAATCTCATAAAGCAGTCATAGGAGCTATAGATTAAAGCATCTCCAGCCAGCTCAAAGCGTGCATCTGATCACAGTTGCAACCAAATCTCTGCAGACGCAACTGGTAGCGAACTGTGCCAGCCAAATTTTGTGTCGTGTGTGTCCTGATCTGGCGAATGACATACTCAGAAGACAGATCACATCAGCCAAAGCAAAATGGCGTGTGTTAGTCTATAATTAAGCCCATGAAAGGCAGTTTTTTGTTCTACATTACTGTTGAGGCAGTCCTACAGTTGAAGAGCTTGGCTTTGCTGTTTGCATTATCACTTACCAAAGGGACTGCTCATGGCCTGCTGAACCCACATAAGAGGGATGGTCCTTCATGTGCGAGATGATACTCCACAGTATACTGCACAGACAACAGCCATTCACACATGGACAGGCTTCTGGACCGTGTGTTCAAGTGCAGAAATTCCTCAAACTGCAGAAAATCCTATTTGCCCTTCTTTCACCCCGGATTTCTCTATCAGTCACTGTAAGTCACCCATCAGGCAGAAGGAACTCTGGGCTCCTGGGTTCATCAGCTAAACCCCAATTCTACCTGCATGGATTCCCTTGGAGGAGTCACTGTGCTGGCTGGACCCACTCACCTCCCATCTGCCAGATTGCTTTGGCACCAGCGGAAAGAACTAAGATCTGGCAGGGCAAGGTGCACAGCACCCCATTGCTAGGGAGCAGTGTGTAGACCCTGTTAGGAGTGTCACCTTTACAGCTCCTACTAGTGAATTCACTTTATGGAGGGGAGGCCATTTGAACCTGCTTCTTAGTTTCGTTTTTTCAAAATGACTTAACTACAAACATCCACATGTGGATGCCCAGCAAGACAGAGGAAGGACCACATTCAGTTGTGGCTGATTTTGGAGGTTAGGCAGTCTGGTTCCTGGCTGATGGGTGAATGGAAAAGCTCCTGGGTGCTATAAAAACACCCAGAGCTGTTGTGGCATTAGTAAAGCCTTGGCCAATACAAACTGCAAAATCCATCCAGGAAGAAAGATTTCATTTATCCTAGTGCTGGCTGCAGACCTGATGATGGAGATCAAACGAACATACACACATACAGATGATGTGTTAGCAGAGAATTAAGTGGAGCAGTGCTTACAGTTGAAGAAAATCTTTTCATCCTTTGAATGAACTTCTTGAACCTGTTGTCATTTGAATTGTAACCAAGTTCAAACACTCTTGGTATTTTTATACCAAAGCTGAAGCTAGACTGTGAAGCTTTCGCCTTCAGGACACTGCTTTCATAATTTGAGTAGGAGTCATATTCAGTCATTGTAAATTCATATTTGCCTTTGGTCTAAACAGAAAGCAAAAAACAACATGTTTAATTTCCTGCATAGTGATTGTATACCTGAAGCATGGGGAAGGAGTACAGACACAAATATACTTGTGAATTAATGCTTGCATTTTGAAGGTGAAAAGCCTTGTATAATTGCAAAGCACTATTATTATTATTAACACTGGTACTTCAAGAATACTTGATTTACAGCAGCAGGAAAGCTACTATCTTCCTCCATACTGCAGGGACCTCAGGCTTCTACTTAATATGCCAATCATATGCAAAGAAGGTGAAATTTCAAACACAGACATCAAGTAAAGTACGAATTCTAAGAGAAAAGGGTTCCCTAATGGGCAACACTCAAAAATATCACGCTATGTCATCAACAGCATTAAGGTCAAATATATAATGTTTGAAATATAGCCTTGTTGTACCAAAAGAATAAGCTAGGTGCCTTTGCCTTCACACAAAGCCCATGGTCTGCTGTTATTAATACATCATAGGCTGTTATATCTCAAGGTTCTTCACAATTCCGTCTAAAATCAACCTTCCTGTGCCCACTGGCTGTAGGACCCTCTTGTACACATGGTGCTGGGAAGGTTGGGCTCAGTTTTAGCAACGACAAGGTCTAGGGGAACACTGCCATCTATTCCTCTGCACAAGGATATTATAAGGGGAATTGTCCAAGTTCACAGTGTGCATGGGCTACGATGATGTTCTAGAAGTAGGGCTAAATTCAGCCTCATCCCACTTGTAATGGGATGTAATTCTTTATAAAATGATTTAGTAATGAAGCTTTATTGGTATTACACTCTATATTTATTGGAATGTATGTATACTTCCTTGCAGAAGAATTTGACACATACCTCTGGTGTGTAGCTTTCTACATTGTACGGCTTTCTGAATCTCGTGTCCACGATATAATGGGGAGAACATCCCCCTGCATAATACCTGTGATCAAGAACTAATCCTTCCAAGTCATTTGTGAAGATATTTAACCTGTACATGAAGCATAACAGCAAAGTATCATCATCTCTTTAGAGGTAAATGTCAAGTGACTTGGCTGAGAATGGCAAAACCTCTTCATATGGGGTGATTAAATTTGACTTAATAGCTTTTCCTATTGCCGCTGCTGGGATGTGTTGCATTACAACCCCTTTTGTTGCTCACTGTCAGGACACCCTCACGTCTCCCTCTTGGCACACAGCTGAGGACATGGCACTCAACTCTACAAACTCACACTCAAACAGTAACAAGAGTCATTAGAGGAAACCTCATTAAAAAAAAAAAGAAGATAAATTGCTATTAGTCCATGTCTTGTCCCTATTAGCGTTCCAGGCCTCTGTTAGATCTGCTTCTCCTTATTCTGGGGAGAGAGACTTGTATGATAATGGCTCTGAAGCTCTAAAATATTAACTCTAATTTTAGAACAATCTGAAAAGAAGGGAAGTCCACTAAAAGCAAATTACTGAGCAATTGTAGCTTCAAAGAGCTGAGAAGTGTGTTCCTGTAATTGTCCAACATTATTTTTAATTTTGATTAAACTCAGAAGTACAAAGCATTAGCAATGACATGCAGCAACCATATCTCCAGAGAATAATGAGGAAATTATAATTTTTTCCTTGCAATTTGATTTTTTTCTTCTCTCTCTCTCTTTTTTTAATAAAATGTAAAAAGCCTTTCTTTTTTTTCCCCTCCAGAATGAGAGAAGACTCTTTTTCACACAGTCTGATCTTACAGAAAGTTACCAGAGTCTTAGCCAGCAAAAGCTGGATAAACTTACATGTGGATTAGAATCCCCCAAAATTTGGGGCTTGGTAACATGCAGGTTAATCCTACCCCACTCACGCAAAGGACACAAATTTTCCCATCTCTCACTGTCATGGAAGAAATCCAAGAAATTTTGACCCCCCCGCAAAACCAATGCACTCTGCAAAAATACAAATCCATAGTCAGGTTCAGATTTTAGACAATCCAAGATGACGATTAAAGTCACTCTACTGAAGTCACACAGTTCGATTTTTTTATCCGATGCCACAAAAGACCATTCTTATCCTTAAGTAAGAAAACATCTCATGAAAGTCACTGACTTACCCTTTTGCCAGGTTGTCTATTCCCCAGTATTGCTCCATTGTCCGGTCACATTTTTTAAACACTTTTTTGCAGTTTTTTTCATCTGACTGGTCCCCGCAGTCATCATCCCCATTACATAGCAGCCGCCGTGTAATGCATCTCCCTAGGATGCAAGGTGTAAATTATTCAACAATCAATCTATTATCCTGCTTACCATTATTTTGCAAATTTACAGTCCCTGACTCAGAGTCTGGAAACAAAATAAAAAACTCCTGTAATGTATGGTTCACAACTAGCTGGAAAATATTTCCTATCTGCATGGAAAACCTCAGATTTTCAATCACCAAACTCCATCCTCACAACTTTCAAAATCTTAAAATTCCTCGTTCAACCTAGAATTAAAAAAATCCCTAATTAAAAGAATAAAAAGGGATAGAGCAGAGGAAACAGGGCAAGGGAAAGCAACTCTGATCTCTGTCCTCCAGCTCCCCCCTGCCCTGGTAGGCTGCTCCCTGCACACTTTCCTCTCCACTGCCAGGGTGCAGACTCAAAGCAGAGGCTGATCAAATTTTGCATACGGTTAACTGCTGCCTTGCTTCCCCACACTGATTATAGCTTCCTTGACTAATTAGTTGTTGATATGGATGGAGGGAAATGCCATGAGAACCACCATCATAACCTGTGGTGCTCCTGGGCATGTGTCAAGGACACCCAGCGCAGGTTCTCCTGTTGCTGCCAGATCCATTTGTGCTACGGATTTTAATGATAAAACTGGGTTTTAATTTTCTACTTGGAGATTTTAGAGACATGCTTTAGATGTTGGCTAATACTCAAAATCACTGATGCAAACACAACACGAGCATGGATGGACGCCAGTCAACTCCTGACATCTCTTTAGCCCATCAAACTTTTTTTAGAAGCAGAAGGTTCAGCATGGAGGTGTCAGAGATGTCACCTAAACACCACCACTTCTCACTCCATAAGTCCTTACCTGTAACTGCACACACAAACCCATCACATCTAACTTTATTCCTGCAAGGATTATTCGTAACACAGTCTTCAGTTTCTTTGTCAGAGTAATCACACGGATCTCCATTGAACTGAGAAGGTTGTTCCAGGCGGGCAAATCTGTACTGTGATGAAATAAAAAATATTGACTCAAGTGTACCGAAATGGTGAATTTCACGCTTGCCTAGTTAAAAAACAAACTTTGTCTCGGGGAGATCTGATCTATGAGCACTGTCATATAAAAAATGTGTCAGCAAAGAAGTGTGATGCTGGTAATGTGCCCCATTTCAAAGGTTCCTGATCTGCGGCAGTTTTAATTTTACTAAGGAAGGACTGAGGATTGGAAGGGATGAATGGAAGTTTGCTTTTCTTTGACAGCTTGTTTAAATGAGCCTGACAAGGTAGTGCGGGCATTTGCAAGAGTAAGGAAGGATTCAGTTACATCTCCTTTCATTCAATTAGTGCTGGTAACGACATCCCTTGTTATTTTCTGTCAGTGTATTTACTTGGCCCTCTGTATCATTAGGGATTTTTTTCCGCCCACAACACTGCTGTGAAGCAGTCAATTACTCTGTCCAATATGTTAGCCCTCCTTTTCTTCCCAGCTTTTAAGATTAACTCTTTGATACAAGGCTTCACTCTTCCCAACTCCCATCACTGGTTATTCCCATTTAAGCCTGGGAACAGCTTCTCCAACTCGTTAGCAGAGGTCCCTCTAGCAATGGGGATTTTGCACTTCACACTATTGAGATCATTACTTTCATTTGATGGGGCTTCTCAGGTAGAAAATGCTCACCGGCAGACAAGAAAAAACATCTTAATCCTGAAAGGCACTGAGCGTCTCCAGGTCCCATGAGGGATCATTAGTGGAGATGGTGCCCTGCACAGATGCTGGAAGAAGAGGACTGTTTTGGAAAGTTCCTGCAACGCCTGGGCTTCCTGCCTGTGTTTTCACTAAGTCTGGGCTTACACCTTCTCAGGGCAGCAAGGCAGCCTGGAAACCACTGACATTACTGGGAGTGAAGAGCTGAAGAGCTAAAGCCACCTGAAAGCTAAAGCCCACAGCATCGCCTGTATAAGGGCCTTCCTCAGCAACTCCCCACTGTTTGCCCAACCCCATGCACAAAAAATACAAGGCTTGGAGGAGTGCCCGCCTCCTGATTTCTCAGACTTCATGCATAGACCACAAACATTCACCCTTTTCTTTTGACAGGGATCACAGTGGCTCCACGAGGACCAGGCGGAGAGCAGGCAGTCGCGGGGCTGTGGCGAGGTGCTCACGGACCGGACACGTCTGCCGTTGGCCACGCTCTTGCTGTTGACGTTGAGGGTCTCCTTTTCACCACTGCATTCAGCAACCCAAGAGCTTCATCATGTGAAATCACCAAGCCGCAAAGACAGAGCAACTTGGTTTGTAACCATACAAAACTACACACCAACAAGACCCAATGCTTTTTAGACCTCACCAAATCATGCAACCTCTAGATTTCCATACTCATTTCATACTGGCATTAGTTCTGTAGGAAACTTGGTCCACTGTTCAGTGTCCAAGAGTAGGCCCAGTCCTCTACACCACCACCATGAAGTAAGTCTGGAGAACATAGGTTTATCCAGCCAACATTGGAAACTTGTCCCACCAACCTGGCATCATCTCAACCTATGCAAGCCTCACTAAATAACCCATCACAGTGGCCAGCAGTAAAATCTGCACTCTTAGTGCTGCCCTTGTCTCACTGCTCCCTGCTGCTTGCTGGACAGGCAGTATTCGCTGCCGTACATGCCAAACAGCTCCAAGGTCAGACGCCTCCATGACAAACACCAGTCACGATGCTAAGGGCTGGCAAACACTCAGCATTTTTGAAAAGTAAGCTTAGGTGCCTTCCTTTGCCAAGCAGGCTATTTTTTCTCAAGCTGGCTAAAACCATTAGTCTTGGACTCTATTCTTGGTTCACAACAGAGGGTCGTTAACCTTTAAATCCCTTTCATCCCAGTAATGAACTTGAACCCCAAGTGTGAGTCTTCACTCTTCACCCCAGTCCTTCCCTCGCTCCCTCACGTGGCAACTGTCTCCAAGGCTTCCACGATGCCACAGCTAAAATGCTGCCTATTCTTTTGGTGGATTCAGTATTTCTGCTTAAATCCTCATCCCAGACAAATGCTTCCCTGTAGCACCTAATCTAAGCAGGAAGCTTTAGTAAAACATCATTGACAATTAGTTTCTTTTCATACCCACTTTGACAAGTAAACTACCACAGTGGTGTTCCCAATTCCTCCACCAAGACAAGCAATAGCATCAGCTGAAGCTGTAAGTATGATTTAGTGCCCGGTAAGGGGCTCCCATTACTGCATATTAAAAATCACATGAAATAAAGGAATTACAAAAAACTCATCAGCTCGCTAAGGCATGAAATCAGAGCTCAAAGTTCAGAGAACAGCGGAAAAATATAGTTAGATTGGAAAGATTAGTCACTGATTGACTGCAGTCCTCTGAAAAAGCAAAATCTATTAAACTACCAGAGAAAGAAAAACTATCTGTCAGATTCTTGCCATTTATGTACTCAAAGAAAACAAAACCCTGTTTTTCCAGCGCACTGTTGGGCCACTAGCACGGGAGGAGGCTGCCCATCACAAGCACAATTCCACATTACAATGCAACCGTGGCAATTTGTCGTATCAGATTTATCAAATAGGATTACTTTTCTAAAGGCAGACGCTTTGCACCACGTTAACTTCAAAACAACGTCTTTCGCTATTCATTAGAAATACAGAAATCACTCAAGACACCAATTACGTGGTATAGAATGTGAAAGCAGAGAATCCATATGGATTTTTCCTCTTTATCATATCACCCCACGGACATGACCGGAGAAACATTCACTTACCCAACGCAATGAAGGGTGAGGATGTCGAACGCAGCATAAAGCAGCAACACTCTGATGGGATATGGAGCAAACATGGTGCGTGATGTGCTCATCACTCCGAGGTACCATCAGTGATTCGAAACCACCACCGCTCCCATTCCGTCTGCCGGTTGGGGCGGTTGAGAATGGTTCAAGTAGAAAAAGATAAATTACCGGGCCGTTTTTCCACACTGTAAACAGCAGATGACCCACCACCTGGCAGATTCACAAGGCAAATATTGCAATTGTTAGTACACGGCTTTCTGGAGGCAAGTGGGAATGAAGCAAAGATCTGTCCAGAAGCGATTTACGCTTTCATTTGTAACCCTCCTTTCAAGAGATAGAGAAATAAATGAATATTTCAACAAATGAAACATACTTGAGTTTGGCAACAGGGAAGCAATAAGTAAACTAAAGTCAGCTTTCTAGGAACAGACTGCAAAATCATTTATTTATTTCTGCTTTTCATGTCTGCCTTCCAGAGGGAGCCCAGGCACGAGGCTCAAGCAGCTGTTCCAACGGCTCAGGGAAATCCGTCATCCCCAAGTGCCCTTTGCTGCCTCTCACCAGGGGGAAAAGAAAAGCCCCAGCCCCAAAGTCTTGAGCCCATGGAAAAAGACCTGTGAGAGTATCAAAATGAATATTTTGGTGTTTTCTAGCCATTAAGTCATTCTCTCTTTTAAATGGTCCTAACAGGAGTTACCAAGCGCTGATTCCCATCAGTTCAGCTGAGCTTCCAAAGGCAGACCAGCATCTTCAAAACCTTGCAGAACTACTCTTCAGTTGCCTGTTGAGGTAGCCTAATGGCTTTTTGCTTCCTAAGACACAACGGTGTTTTCCTTCATTTTCCTATTCAGTCTCAACCTACAAGAAGCATGTTAGAGGAATAAAAGTTCGCTGAATCTGTGTTCCCCTGCACAAAATGATGAATATCATTGTGTTTTCCCACCCTTTTTCTTGCTGGACAAACAGAGGTTCTTTGAACAGATGCAGTCTCACTCTGTGTGCAACCATAGCTTTTTGCAGCATAGTGTCTCACTCTGGGATAAGTCTCCGTGTGCTTTGATGATACAAAGAATAAATATATTTTAATTCCCTCATATGGAACTGATGGATACTATATATAAAATTAATCATATTCACCAATACAAAACAAACCTGGCAAGTTCAGTGTCATTACCTGGCCAAGTGCTATACCACTTAATGTGTCATAGTTGCCTTACAAATGACATTATTCTGATTGTGGAGCCATGTCTCTGCAAAATCAGCTACTGGCTGCTGCATCCTTCTAGTTTGCAGCTTGATGATAACAATTTAACACGGAGAAGCACATTAACCGATTCCTTGTAGGTATCTGCTCCGAATAAAAAGATTGTATTTCAGACAACCAGTTTTTTAACCTGATGTTACTGAACAGTCAGTGATTAACTGCCCTCTAAAAATGGAGGACAAACTGTTTGGAAAGATGGCTTAGTCTGTCAAAGCTTTTTGTTTGCCTTTTTTTTCTTTATTTTTTTGTTTCAAATGACTTTGCCCCGGACTAAATCGAAGCTTATGTGACACAGCTTGCTCAACCTTTGACACAATTGATTTAGCTGTTAATCATTTATGTACCCAAAAAAACCCCCAAAACGAAAACCACAATTTACAGGAAAAAGACCCCTCCGTATATGGGACCTTGGCTGGCTGCGAAATGCAGAGCACACCTGGTATTTCAACAGCAGCAAAAGAGAAGCTCAGATTATAAGCACAGAGCACCATCTAGATTTAACTGCAAACCATGACAGTGATCCTGGTGTGTGAAGATCCCACAGCAACCTGCTCCTGTTGCTGCTTGTTGCTGGTTTGCTGTCTCCCACCATGCACGTCTTACTGGTGACCATGCTTGCTCCTCAATTAGCAGAAAAAGGTTAGGTTTAAACAACAGCTAGGATACTATAGACAGAAATTCCTACACATTAACATAATTTTTCAGAGAGAACTGAAAAGCAAAATCAGTTTTGCCACATAATTGATAATCTGGTTTAATTAGAGGTAGCTCTAACACATAAAATCCACAACCACCACAGCTCATTCTTCATTTCCTTGCAGTTTGGGGCTTAACAGGTTCATGGATCAGAGGGAATGTCGCCTTGTAACACCTCCTGTGCCCTCTTTCCCCACTCTCCATCCTCTCCACCGCTGTCTGTAATAGCCACAGCCATCTGCTGAGCTGTTTTTGGTCCCAAAGCACTTAGTGCTAACCATGCTGTAAGTCACTGACCATGGGTTTCATCACACCTGGAAATGAAGCCTCAGTAAGTGTCCATCGTGAACACCGAGCTTCCAAGAGCAACGCATCCCTTGCAGAGTTCGTAACACGAAGGTACGCTTGTGACCCCTTGCTCCCTGTAAATAAAACCTGTACGGTTTCACCAAAGTAATGATTTTTTTTTTTTTTAATGGCAGTTTCGCGTCCAAATAAAATCTGTGAAAGACATCAGAAATGAAAGGCCCTCCCTGGGAATGTTAGACTGGAGCCAGCAAGCAGCTGTTTATGGTATCGTTTGTGCAATTTTCAAAAAGGGTTTATTTTTCTTCTCTGAGACAATATTTTCAGCCCCTGCTTCATAACTCATAACAGGTTTCTTTCCGCAGAAGAACACAACTGGCTCACTCAAAGGTAACAAGATGTTCAGCCACCAATTTTAACAGTGAAAGACATAAAGTGGCAAATATACTGTAAAACATACAAGTAAGAAATCTTAAAAAATGTCCACTACAACTGACTCCAATACAGTTATTTTCTGGTGGTGAGGCTAGTCTCTGAAAGGCTCTGGAAAATATAAATTCACCTTGTTGAGCTTAATTCTCCTTTTCTGGCTTTTGATTCACTAAAAATAATGCCTTATAGTCTCTCAGTCCAAACTGGGCACATGTTCACCTACTCTGAAAGCTCCGATTCTGAGGTCGTGTGAAGACAATAAGCAGTAAAGAGCAGACAAAGAAAGAAAAAACCCACCGCGCCCCATCCCTTGTCTCCATCTCCTCTCCATCAGACCTCAAGATAGCGCACACACATTTTCAAACTAGAAACAGCATTTTTTAAAGGAAAAAAACCAAAGAAACTTGCAATCTCAATGTGCCTAGTAAAAAATTTACAAAAAAAAATGCAGCATCTTACGGCATTATAACTTTGACTTATTTCTGGCTTCTGACGCTGAGAGAGCTCTTCTCAGACCCTTAATAACTATCCGTTAAAGACAAAAGATGCCACAAAAGGCCTTCACACTGCTAGTACCTGGCAATAATTCTTCATAACCCTTTATTTTCACAAATGTCTGGGGCTGAATGGACATTGATTTGCTGCCCATTAACATAGTTTTCTTTTAATCTATCGTGATTTCCTTTCTTTGCTGGTGAGGACTATTGATAGAAGTGGTGCTGTGGGAGCTATGAAATAGGGTTGGAAAGCCAGCAAATAATATCCGCTCTTAAAAAGACCTTTTTTAAAAGAATAAATTCTGTATCTGAAAGCCCCTTCATCAATAGGTAACATTTGAGGTTATTCTTCCTACTGAGATTTTTCAGGTGCTGATAAAACATTTTAGGGGTGATAGATGAACCACAGGGCAAACATGTCCATTGAGATAAGACTATTTAAAGCTCTAAAAACTAATAGCCGGAGAGTCGTTTCACTAATAGACCTGATATTTCCTGCCTCTAGTAGGATAATTTTAGAAAGAGACAGGCAATGTTACAGGTAATCAGGAAATAGTATCAGGATATCTCCCCATATTCCTCACTGTCATGCTGAAAGGTATAATTCAGTTTCTTCACACTTTCAGACAGCAAGTAAAGCAAGGAAAAAATACCCGTTTTCCTTCCTCAGGCCAGCTCTCTGCATTATCTCAGGTATTAAAAAAAAATCATATATTTTACAGTAGCAACATTAGACCACAGCCAGGAACAGAAGCAGAAGCAGAACCAGAAGCCCCAAGTGCACAGAGCAGTAAGCACAATGACAGCAACAGCATTAGTACAGATGCTTGTGTATATGACCCAGGCTCACATGTTCACCCAAACCCTCTATTTTACTGCTGCCATATGGATTTTGTTCATTCATCACTGTGGGCTTCCCATGTTGGCTTAGAGAGACAATTTTAGACAATGGATTCAAACCTCTGTAGACAATTACCAGCAGATATCCCCTTTCATTCCCTTGAAATTATATTCTTGTGACTGAGAATGTTACTCACCAGAAAACTAATAAATATGAACCTGACAGGACATCAGTTGTTTATAGAGAAAAGAAAGAAAAAAGGCAATGCTGCATGGAAATATGTATCACAACCTAGAAAAAGGAAGAAAGAGGTTAGCTAATCTGCTGCAGCAACTGTCACTGTGCAGTGATTAAAGCACATAGAACATTGTCTTTAATCCAATGAAAGCAAGTTAAAATTGCACATTCCCAGTCTACACAATCAATTGCTTTCCCAGAAGTCACTGGCATGGAAAAGAGAGACCTGTCAGAGTTCTCACTTGTGTAAAACAGTACGTTGATTCTGCAAACTATTTGCTAAATAAATTCTCATTACTGCAGGAGATCATAGACTTAATTAGCATTAGGTAAATCAGGACCATTTCTTGAACCAGTAATGTTTGAGCTGGATACTCTCATACACAATCTAGAGACTCCCAGTGCACTTATGTTACGGTAAAATTAATGTAATACAGTACATTGACACAACAGAGCATGAATCAGATTTTTCCCCCTTCTCAACAATGCCAACATACATCCAGGTCCTTCCTACTTTGAGATTCCTCACCATCACCAGACTAGATCTCAAACCTGCTCATTCTGCATTTTTAAACTGAGTCTGCATAGCAACTGTGCAACACGAACCATTTTTTCTGATTTTTCAACATAAAGTAACTTCACTGTGGGAGTACCAGATGAATATCAACAAGACTAGATTGGGTCTATACTGTAAAAACGTATTTTGGTTCAAAATCAAGCTTGCCCATGTCTTATTTCACTTTAAATTGACATTTCATAGCACCCTGAAAACAAAACAGATCATATTGCTCCTTTCAAGGACATCTGAATACAGTTAGCTAAGTACAAAATCAAAATGACATGAACACTAACATATTTTCATCACAACAGAATGACCTTTACTCTTAGGTGGACTCCAAATATTTCAACAATGTTCATCGACAAAGGCAATGAATATTTTGGCATGACCTAACATACATTTCCGGTGGATGAGAAAGGGGCAAGACATTAAGAAGAAATACAACATAATACACACGCACACATCCACATCTCTCCCTTCATGTAATTCTTACCCTTAAATTTCAAAGTTGCATCTTGCATATTTGCACTGCTCCCCTGGCAAAGAATGGTACTATCCCATATCTCCACTGGAACATCCAGTACTCGGTACATCTGAATATCAAATAACTTTATTTTGCATGTGCTGTCAAGAGTTCCACACCAGCAAAACACTTCAGCCTACTCCACGTGTTGCCCCAACCAGCAGAAATGTCCCACTGAAATATAAGGTGGCAACACTGACATGTTTTGTTGGATCAAGGCTTTGCTCTCAATTCTGTGCACATTGTGGAAATTGTTTTTTTTTTTTTTTTTTCAAAATTGTCATGTCTAAAAGCACATTTTTAATTTTAAATCTTCCTTGATGAGGAAAACGTGAGCAAAAGTAATTACAGATTCTCATGCCACAAAAGTACTCCAGCTTTGGTAGCACTCGTCTCTCTCAGGAACATGAGATTTTATAGGAGATGACTAAAATGCTCATTCTAAAACACCTGTAAGGAGGTCAAAAAAGGAGAGGTAGCAGTTAAAAGCAGCAGGTTAAGTATTTGCAAGATAAGCAGCACTGGAGAGTGTTTGAGATTAGGTAATTTCCCAAACTGAAGCACTATTTTTTCTCCTTTCCCAGGTATTTCCACTGTCAAAAACACTGGCTGTGACACACACAATGCATTGTAAGAATGGCAGAATTATCACAGAAAAGCAAAAGCTATGAAACAAACTAACTGAAATGATGTCTTTTTTAACATTTTTATTCATAACAGTATTACATGGTGTGTTACAGAAATTAATGGAAAATTTCTAAAAATTTGTTGGTTTTTTGTTGTTGTTGCTGAATGCGTTATACATAAAGTTAAAAATAATATGTCCATATACGTTAACAAATGGTCATTATCTGAGGTAAAGTTAAAGTAGGTTTAGAAATGTACTGCAGTCTTTTTATCTTTCTCATCTTTATTAAAAAAATATGTGTCAGAATGCAGAAATAAAAATGAATGAAAACCACAGAGTAAACATTTTTGCAAAGAAGGTGCCCAGTACATTATTAGATGAAAGGTTCCATCAGACACTTGGATGACTACGATCTATCAAAATATCTTTTCATGACAGGTAAAGATCAAGAACCTACGGGGGATGATAACAGGATGGCTGGTGGGATTCCCTGGTTTTTAAATTTAAAGTGATGAATTTAGTGCTAGTGAAGGACGAGGGATTAAACAATTGCACAAGCTGGATATTTGAGTTATCTACAATACCGGTACAGTGCAGAGGCCTTCCAGTCTTCTCAACTCAGCATCTCAACCATGACAAGGACGATCTAACCGTATGACAAGACAATCCAGGATTTGTTTTTATTTATGAGCATTGGCAAAGGTAAGA
Source organism: Patagioenas fasciata (assembly GCF_037038585.1). Classification (NCBI taxonomy): domain Eukaryota; kingdom Metazoa; phylum Chordata; class Aves; order Columbiformes; family Columbidae; genus Patagioenas; species Patagioenas fasciata. The sequence continues at coordinate 20,669,595 of NC_092525.1, read as the reverse complement.
CAAAGGTCCTTGGTGACGGTCCAGCTGTGTCCCATGAGACACTAAAATCCCAGCCTTGTTCCCTTGGCACCTATTCATTGCAAGGACCATGTAAATTATTTGCTTCCTACAAATATGATGTCAATGGATCCTCTGAGACATGAATCTCCTCTTTTTCTTTCAGTGTTTTACCCCGTAAGTGGAAATGCACTGATGGCACTAAATCTCAAATGTCTATGATGAACCAAAATTGTCTTTGTGGTTCCGTATGTAGGACAAAACCCGAAAGAGACACCGGTTAAGAAAGTAGCACCACTGTGCAAATTAGGAAAACATTAAGAATATTAAGAAACGTCCTTCAGAAACGTTTTTACCTCTGCTTTTAATCCTGCAATGCTCAATCCACAAATCTTAATTCATCTTCTCCAGTGCGAAAACTTGATCTTTCTTCTGATGGGAAAATAAGATGCGCTACAAAGCCGTTTACACGTGACTAAGGAATAAGTATCAAATGACCATGAATGGGGATAAAAGTTCTCTTCTCTGCAGGTTCATCAGGTCTATTCACAGCTGATTTTTCATTCACATACATTCCGTAACGCACATTTCTCTAATTTCTCTAATTCAAAACAAAAGACTGGAATCATGTTGCGAAATTTGGTTGTACACATCGCCACACGCGTTATTTTGTCTTCTAAACCATTTTTAGCTTATAATAGAGATGAAAGAAAGTAAAATATTTATAACTCCAGGCCTATTTTAATAATGACAAAAATGTAAATCCTAATGTGTCAATTTAAAAACAAAATCTGCACAATAACCCTAAAAACTGATTAATCATTAGATTTATTCAACCTTTTTTCCTTTTTCTATTTTTTCTTTTTTTTTTTTCTTTTTTTTTTTTTTTAGTGTTAGACCACTAAATTCAATATACTGTAACTGCATAGGAACATCAGGAAAACACATTTGACCTGTATAACAATTCTCTGTAGGGCAAAAATATATAGATTCTTTATGAAAATCATGTGCTAAACATATGAACCCAAACACTGCACTTTTGCTTCATAAATGTAAAAAAACGAAGCTTTAAATTTTTTTGTTCTGTGTGTAAACAGTTTTGACGACTTCTATGCAGAGGTTCAGAGGAATGTCAATGAAATGTGATTTCTTGTAAGTGGAGTATGTCCATGTGATAATGCTGGATCATAAAATCATGTGTTCCCATTAATCTCTAGTCGCTGACAAGCTGACTGCTTTTGGCAAATGCACTTGAGCTGCAGCCCATTACCATAAGCACGTGAACAAACGTATGTGATGCAAGAACCACAAACTGGGTTTGCGACACCTCCCAAGCACTGCAACTTGCTACCTTCTCTACTGTGTAATGGCATCAGTAAAAGAATTTTCTTAACATTTATATTTACAAAAAAACTGGCAATTTTCATTCGAACTCCTTAAAGCCATTTCCCCTTAAACATTTAAAGAGTTTAACAGTAAGCTTTTTTTCAAGTTATAAAATAAAAATCCCATTTGATTTTTCTGATGTACAAAAAGTGATAAAGATGAACAATTTGATCACAGAATCAGTTTGTTATTCCAAAATCCATGCCATCCTTGTCCCATTTGTCAAGTCCGCTTCATCCAAATTCCTAAATCAGAATCATACCAGTATTATTTGGCAAATGATTTTTTTTCATCAAAAATGGCACACAGAGAAGAAAACACTTGTCTGCATAGCATTACAGCAGCAAGATACTGAAGAAATAAAAATATTCCTTTTCTGCACTTTGTTTAGAGTTTCCTAGGAAATACTGACTCTTTCGTCTTTCCTCGGTGGGACTCGATGTCCGTTTTCTACCCACAACATGAGTATTCAAACAGAAAAGCAGCATTTCTTCCTCATGATGCGCTAGAACTTTAAGGTCCATTTGGCAACATTTTCAGTCAGGATGGATAAACAACCGTGTTATTCTGTGGCTTCAAGTTAGGAATCATTTCTGCAGGAGGCGTTTTGCTGTTGGATCTGTCACTCATACAAAACTACAGAATAAGAAATACAAAAAAAATGACACTGCCAGTGTTTTGTTGTTGTTGTTCTTTAAATATGTCTACATGGGGGGGGGGGGGGGGGAATGTCAGGATCAGCCTGATATAAATGATGATGAAAAACATGTCACCGTGACATAAAAAGTGCCAACTTGTGCCCAAAAGGCTGTTCAATGATAATGCCACTGCTACATACAGATTCTGCTTTTCACTCAAAAGAAAAATAATGTCTAATACTCAATAAATTTAAGATGCTCGTTATTTATATGTGGCATATGGAAGATAACAAATGCTTAAAAGAAGACCGAGGAGTAAGATTTCCTAGTCTGGATACCCATGACTTGTGGGGACAGGGCTGGACTCGTGGTGTGGATAAGCAGGGAGAGTTTGTATTTTGTGCTGCCATAGGAATCTGCCATTGGTTGCCAAAAAAAAAAAAAAGTGTCAGGAACACTCGTAGAGCCAGTCCAGGAGGGCAATCATCTCTCCTTGTCAGACAAAATCAATCGGAAAAAAGCACAAAAGCCAAAGGCCTGCCAGGTTGTTGGGTTTCATTTCAGTCTTGGAGCACCGCAAGCCCGTACCAATGCTACTTCTTAGGTCTGTTGATCTGAGCGTAGAGAGGTTCTGCTTCCTGAGGACAACAAAAATAAAATAAGCAGACATGTCTCCAGACATTTTTTGAACATTTTTGTTCTAAACATCTGCTTGAGAACAGCAATACCTCATGAGTCAAAACCCAAAGGAAGTGTCTGTTTTCTCTCCTGTCTTGATCACAGCACCCCAGTTGAATTGTGAAGAAAATATGACATTATTTTAGAAAACGAATCCTTACTATCAATTTCCTCTTCCAGTATCAGCTGTGCACTGATCCTCAGGAGGTATTGCTGGCCACAGACACATGAAGAAATGAAATGATATTTGTATGACTGGACGTTTTGACGTTTATAGGCCAGAAACGTAGCTGGTGTAAAATGCAGGTACTGGTACCAGGTTGAGACCCCACCCAGCAGCAAACAGCAGAACATCACTGTGGATGGTACACAACTCATGGAGAAAAACACTTGCAAATAAAAACCGCCGCTGAAAGGTGAGCTAATGAAGCTGTGATGGGATTTAAAGTAACAACAGGAGCTGCCGATGAAGAATGAGGAAAGCTCGCTCTGTGCACTTTGATTAGGAGCCTGGACAATTATTAAAGCTGGGAGGAAAGCGGGTCGATTTGCTAACAGACTCTTTCTGAGCAATTCCCTGGATGTGGGGGGAACAAAAGTTGCCATGTTCTTCAGTGTTGCTTCACAGCTGACACCCTGTTCTTTCTTAATACTGTGTTCATCTCGGCTGCAACGGGAAGCAAACCATCCATGAACCCTGGAATCCATTCTACTTCATTTCCAGAAACTAATTTATTAAACTAAGAATGACATCTAAAAAAAGAACAAGACAGGCAGAAAGGCTAATTAATGCCATACTGCATTAACTCTCCACAGCTTGATAAATATTCAAATACCATGCCACAATGTTGAATTTAACCAAGTTAGAATCAACTCATGTTACAGCAGCATCAGCAAAAGCTGACTTTGAGCAAAAAAACCCCAAAAAACAAAAAAAACAAACTCCGAAGGCTGACAAATCACTGGGCACTGCAGAGCACAGAAATCTCTGTCAGGGGATGGCACAGGATTTTAATTGCTACTTATAAAATGATGCTGCTGATGAGAAAAATCAGCCCAAAGGTGGATCCCTAGGGTTGTATTTACTCCATATCCAGGGGGCCTGACCAGTGCTGCAGGCTGTGCTTCACCCCAGTGCCCCGTCCCACCTCACTGTGCAACTTGTGTTGAATGAGGAGCAACATAACAAATCCAAAACATGACCTGTTTCCTTCATGCCAAGAAAAGTTGTCACTTGTTCCTTAAAATGACTACGCTTCTGCCACTTGCAGAGACTCTGCTTCCTCAACTCTTGTCTACATGAAGCCCCAAGTTACACTGTGAGCATTACAAGAGGATGAGAAAAATCCTTTGGAATAATTAAATAAAGGCTGCTGAAATTATCCCCAGAAAGAAGCAAATACATTTTGTGACCTTGAAACACTGAAGGTAATCAGAAGAGATGACTGAGAGTAAATAACTGCATTTCACATACTGTGTGTTAAGTCTACCTATGCCAATTTTCATGTACGGCAGACATGAAGCTGGCAGAATGATCTATCACAGCTAGTTCAGAGAAAATCTGTACTAATTAATGTGGGAACCTGACACACACCAGGCCATTCTTCAGGCATTTGCTGAACCTGAGGTGATTGCAAAGGGAAGCGAAAAGGAAGAGAAGAAAAGGGGAGGGAGGGAGAGCATCCCTTTGGAACAAAAGATGTCAGATTTCAAATGCCTTTGGGGGAAAAAAGAGCCTTTCAAACTGTCAAGCGTGCTTGTTAGGGTTGTCCTTGAATACTTTTAAGATATGCAGATGCACTTAAAGAAGAGGTGTCCTAAGGTGCCACTGGACTTGACACCACTGGAAGAGGAGGAGGAGTTCATCATTGGTCATCTGCACTTTCAGCAACACATGAGGGAGCCTTCAGAATTACAACTTTCTTTTATTCCTACCCAATATTCACCTGAACATACACTCCATGTGGCAAAGGCCTGCATTTCTCACTGATTCAAATAATTTTTTCTTCCAGTAGACCAGAACATTTTGAATGAAAAACGTGCTCTTATGTCTTCTTTTTAGTTGATCTCCCCCTTCAGATGCCTAAATGAGAAATTAATTGCAGTAATTGTGTGCAATCTTCTCAGCCAATTTTTTTTTGTCCATGACTGAGATATGTTTTCTAATATTACTTTGAGATAATTCAAGCAGTGTTTCTTGACTATAGCCCCGCATTGCAAATGGTATCTGTAAAGTATTGATAATGATCCTTGAGAAAGCAAAAGAGAGCAGAAAGGGACAGATAAGAGGCAAAACATGAGTCAAGTGCTGTTGACTTCATGGAGAACTTCTCTCATAAAGCCAGGGCTTCACAAACATTACTTTGTAGGGTCTTGGAAGCAGAAATAAACCTCCTTCTTTTCACATATGCCACGCAAAAGTCACAGTGTCATTAAAAGGCAGGCGAGCCTAACTCTTCTCAGAGCAACAGAATTATCTCACCGATGTTTTCTGCTCTCTACTTCTACCCCTGTGATAGGAACAGATTTGAAGGGGAGGAGATGAAAGAATAGGTATTTGTCAGGAAAAATTAAAAAAAAAAAGGAACAAATAAAATAGCCTACAAAGCTTCCAATCCACATAAATGCCTTGAATCTTAAAGCGTTTTCCTTTCTATAGGATTGCCCCAGAAGCACTTCTGATGTGCTTTCATCAACCCACAGGGAGAAACCAAGACGACAACTGGCAGCACCTTTTTTTTTTTTTTCTGCTAAATCCTACTTGAAGGCTTCTATCAGCTTTGGGGATACGCAATTTCTGGCAGATGTTTGAAAAGTAAATGTTTTCCTTTATGTTTGGAACCTGCTATCAAAGCGCAGTGTTCAGCTATATTCTCACATACTAGCGTGGCTCTTTACATTGAACAGCAGCCCTGACATGACAAGATGTTGCAGGAAGAGGATATGAATGCACAGGTGAGGTATCTGACCAAAGTGACAGGTTGCAGTATGGGACCAGAAATGTCTAAATATACACGCCTCATGACAAGACAGTAAAATATTCAGGAAGGTACAAGTATGTTGTGCAAATGTTGAGTTATGAACTCTATTTGAATTAATTTCAAAAACTGCCAAAGAGAAAATTTTCCCTATGTATGCTACATTTACATATTCCAGAGATACTTCATGCTTAAAATCCATTTATTTCCATTTTAAGGAACATTTTGCACAATATACAAGTCTGCAGCAAACAGTACGTATTTCTGGTATAGTACACTACTGCATGAGTTAACAAGATTGCTAATGGTTTTTGAATAACATTATGTAACCACTAGAAGGAAATTTGCATCCAATTTAAAGATATTAACATTTGCTCCCCAACAGAACTAATCATTGGCAAACATCTCTTGAATGATTCAGCATCTATTTGGGCTTGTGTAGGTGAGCTCACTCACAAAACGGGACTTGGCTAGGAAGAAACTCTTTTTATACTGGCAGCTCTTTCATCAGTGCGAGGCTCCCTGCTATGTGCAAAGCTTCAGGCAAGATGTACAGAATTGTAGAGGTGAGGCCCACATAGATTTCTTTGCCCTTTACAACAGATTCTCAGCATCAGTTTTACTCCTGGCTGACTGATCAGAAAGGGCAGGCTCAAATGATGGAGTTTCATGAAATAAGTGTGCTGGAACGTCAGCCAAAATGAGAATCTTGTGCTGGGGATGCAAGTGAAGGGAACGGGAGTGCAATGTGTCTTCTCTATTTATTGCATGCTGACTCAATAAAATAGGACATAGTAAACTTGGCAAGTGGGATTCAAATTAAATATCTTTGGTGATAAGACAAGGAATTCCTATTGGCCATTAACAGCCAGTAGCTTATCTTTGGTTATTTTTATTACAGTTAGCCTCTGTTAGCAACATAAATATAGCAACCTTCTAGTTCAGGATTATGATGGGAGAGTGGCCCTATTCGTACTATAAACCTACCCAGGAATAGTTCCTAGTCTCAAATATCCAGCTTAATTATTAGCATTTTAGAAGCTGTTGTCATTTTAGTATCAAGACAGATCCATAAAATGAAAAACCAATGAGAACTTCTCAGAAAGGTAAGCCCTGCTCCATCTTGGTCCCAGTATAATAATGAACTGCAGCCAAGAAACACACCTATTATTTCTGTGCCCCTTTCCTAACAAAACAGGAACCACACAATTATACTTTCCATCTATGTATCTGTCAATTCTCCTTCCTAACTTTTGAACCCGATGGCCAATTTAAAGCAAACTGTTCTGTAGTCTCAAATATACTAAATTATCGCAAGTGCCTTTTTAAAATCAGTTTTGTGCAGAAGACAGAGAACCTTTCAATGACCTCATTACAGAGAAAGATGGAGGAGCTCAGCCCCTAACCGGATTGCAGGATTGCAAATCAGCAAGAGCATGGCTGTAAACAAACTACATAGATTTTCTCTCTTGTTTAGAGGAAGAAGTTGGAGAAATGGAAGGGTACCTGGCTGCTTCAAGCAGACTTGGAAACACTGAAGAGGTGAGAAACCCTTGTACGTGCTGGTCACATTAAAATGAACAGCTCGAGGGGGATTGTTGCAGCAGAAATGAAGACAAACCAGTAGGATGCCTCTATTCACAGAGCAGCCTGGATTTCTCTCGTCTTGACCCTTCAGATTCCCTGGGAAATATGACAATGAACAAACAAGCATGGGGCTTGAAATGACAATTTTTTGATTTCTCTGGAATGAAGCAGTACTTCCCAAACTGTGATCCCTTTCCAAACGCACAACACTCTTTCTCAGGTTTACAGCTCCGCTCAATGCTGTGTCTTTAGTATGAGAATGATAGCTCTAGAAACTACCGTAAGAACAGGCTGGCCATAATCATGATGAATTCCTCTTTGTACTCTGTTCAGTTCCTATTGAGCCAGATGAATGATGGTAACAGATCCTGCAAATATCTCAATATTTTGAGCCCCTTCAGAGTCCTAGTGCCATAGAAAGAGGCAGAAAGGAAGAGGAGGTTGCAGAACCAGCTTAATGTGCCCTCCTGAGGCTCACTAAGCTCCCAGATAAGCCAAGGCTTTGTCCACAGGTTGCTATTTTCTTTCAAATTCCTAATAACAGCCCAAATCCAGACTTAGAGTAGTCCATCCTGGAGCTGACTAAGATTATTAAGAACATTTGTCACTAAGAATGGCACTTGCTCAAAGATGGATGATGGCAGCGGGCCATCAAAGTACCACCAAAAGCTGATAGACAAATATTCTAATGAACTGTTGCTCTCCTGACAGTGCTGATGGCATCATGAAGGGTGTGACATATTTTGAGGGCTGATAATTGTCTGCACACATTTCACAGAATAACTGAACAACTTTTTGAGGAAGATATGCTCTAGCCACAAATGTTTTGAAGGTTTTTTGAGAATCTCTCGTGAATGACTGCCAGTGCAAGCCTTGAACGAGGCAGCCTATTATCAGAGCTGCATTTGTTCCAGTACTTAGAATGACCTTTTTTACAATAATTGTGGTATTAAATTTCCATTATTCTCTTTCAGAATTTTCACACTGTTGCTAATTTGCCTTGGAGAACCACTTCGCAGGGTTCAGACAGAGTTAGACCACCTTTGTGATATCCAATCCCAATATTCATGATGGCTTTATTCTTTCTACTATCAAGATGCTTTTGTAGGAGACACTGGCCAACATAACCACAGGTATCCAAAGAAGCCTGGCATCAGGGAGTTGATGTTTGCTCCTCTCTCTATGGCCCTTGCTAAGATTGTAACTGTAGAGCTTCAGGGTTTCCCAGTGTCACAGTGTGCTGGACCTATTGCTGAGGTTGATTCAGAGGCTGAGGCTAAAATACCTCCAAGAACAGAAATATCCACACCATAGGGTCTGCCACTACGAGCCTGTAACTCAGGCTGACTGGCTGCACTGACGCAAAGAGGATGAGCAGGTGAAAACTCCTCTGGTCAAAAGTCTTGCTTTAATCTCAAGTGTCAACAGTAAGAAAAGTTTTACACATTCAGTAGAATAATAGCAAAATACACTTCTTTCCTTCTGTCTGCTTTCAACATAGTTATCCCACACACAACCTCTAAAGATAGCAGTAGGGATTAAATGTAAGTCAGCTGAAGGTGGTGGTCTTATTATTCAGCATTCTCCTCACCCCTTCTGTAAAATCACTGTTCATCCTCAACACCGCTCACAAACCAAGGGAAAACAACTGAATACAAATCCTGCTATCAACTGCTCTGCAAAGAGTTGATTTTATTTCATTTCTGAAAGTTAGGCTTGTCTGCTTCTCATCTGTAACCACAAAGGCTTAAAATCCATAAAATGTCACATTTACCTATTAAGAACCCATAACTGTTTGAAGAGTGACTTATAAAAATGGCCACTGGTAGGATGAGGATTTTGAGAGGCTAAGTTGAAGACTGCAAAAGAAAGACAGAAGAAAGGGAGAAATGAAGATAATAACTGAAAGATGCTGAATTATTTCTAGATGAGAATATGCAGTATCAGAAGGAATCAAGAAACCAAATTGCAAGGGTACCTTGAAAGATCGGAATACAAAATACTAGGTAGGTGAGTATCCTGAATACATCAAGATAAGAAAAGATATTGTATGGGCACAGCTGATTTCACAGCGCTGCTGGGAACAGACATATTTGAAATTTCTGAACACAATACTATGCCATGCTCCTGAGAGGTCCACTCATCTGAGCTGCACACTGTGTTGTTCTTGGTGGGAAGAACCACATTCTAAAGAGCAAAGTAATCTCCCATCTACCACACAAAAGCGGCTTTTATGCAGACTGTGATCCCTTTGTACTACATGTTTCTCCCCATTAAGTTTCTCTCCAAATGCAGAGCTCAATACACAACACAGTAGTAAGTCCTGAATTGATAATTTTCCATGGAGATTAGACTTTCTGTTGCTCTGATGACACCAGGCTTCTGAATTAGATGGGCTGGTTTTAGCAAGGAGATTTCCTACGGACTGCTGCTGAATGGGCACTGCACAGAGGCACAATGACATTAGTGTAACTTCCCCAGATAGAGGTTTTCTTTTTGTTCAGTTTCCTGTTCCTGCCTACAGCTTTTAGGAGTTACTATAATAAGATAATCAGTAACATTAGTTAACATTTCCCAGAATGTATTTCTGAGAATTATACATATTTTATGCAAGACTCTACAAGGATTAAAAAACATAGACAAAAACCATATGGAGTCACTGGTAATATACCGTTCTTGTAGTTCCCAGAGACTCTTGACAGAAAAAATAACGTATTTTACTATGTGTTATATAAAAGCAGAACAAAAGTAGTCCCTTACTTGACTGCCTTACACAGAAATGTGCATTAACAGACAAACTACTGTTTCAGGTTACATCTGGAACTCCTGGTAGGTATATGTGTGTGATGCTAGTTTACAAATGATGCTAACTATCTTTGTGACAGTCAGTAAATCAGAAAGAGATTTTATCATCATTCTCCTCGTGATGAATTGCAGAATCACCCTATGACAAAGCGCAATAAACAAATGTATGTGGGTTTCCAGAGTGTGGGACTCAAAGGTCAAATCCTTTCTTGATCTAAGAAAGAAATCTTGAAAGGGGTTGAAGTTGGGATAGTGCTGGCTGAGGTCAGGCAAAGGCAAAGCGAAATTACTATGTGGCACCATCCATTTGCGGAAGCGGTTTTCGCTGGAGTACAAAATCAAGTGATGCTCTTGCTAGAGCAGTTCATTCCAGCTTGACTTTACCCATGCACTGTCATTGTTAGACTCAATGAGACATGAAGTTTAATGCTACCTTTGCTTCAGCCTCCAAGAGCCGAGCATTACTTTGGTAATGCAGGGGGAGATGCTTTCTCACAGCACCACATATTATTAAGAGATAATCTTATTACTACCAAGTAGATAAAAGCTAAGTTACTGAAAGACTTTTAAAACCATATTTAATGTACAAAGTAAACTGACTCCTAATGAAACTACTGAGTTGAAACCAAATTACTTTGGCTCAGGGTGGATAAGTCACCGGTAAACATGGTGCAATTTTTGTACAAAAATAAAAAGCGTTCTACCATTGTTAGGGATTTGCTGCAGGAGCTTTGTGCTGAAGCACAGAAGCTGTATCAGCTCTCATATTTGGGTAACAGAAAACATGAATAGCAGACAGGGAGAAGATAATAAAACATATCCTTCAAATAGTAACACTTGAGAGTATTTAGATGGAATAACAATGCTCAGCACTCATAAAATTTTGTAGCTTTACTGTCTTTTTGGTAAAACACATATACTGTACTGATACAAATCACAGAACATCCACTGGCAGCCACGTTTTCTAATGTGTTCTGTAACACAAAACATGAAAAGATCATCTTTCCCGTCTGTCTGGATTTAAATAGCTTACGTTTGATGAATAATTTTTAAAACATCAGTATATCAATGGTAATACTAATGATAATAATTTTCACATGTTTTTAATTTGCAGTTGGAGATAAAAACACACAAACCCATTTCAGTATTTTTTACATGCAGATAAAAAATGTGCTGCTTCTACTGATTATCACATTGATTTAGGGTAGAGGTGTTCATGTATCATTACATAATTTCATTAAATGTTTGTTATGTCTATGGGTAAGATGTCGCATTCCATTTAATATGTTACATCTGACAAAAGGCCAGAGCGGATTTGATAAAAAGAAAATGTTTTGCCTAATACATCATCAGTAATGGCTCAGTTTCCCTATTTCCCCTTCGAATTTGAACACAACATAAAGTAAGTCTACATTTCTTTAAAGCATGCAGGCAGCCGAAACACACATATCTGCATAAGCTGCAACACTTGGTGAATGGCAAAAGCCATGCAAACCACCGAGCATGAGGAACACACTGTGCATAATGGACAGAAAAAACGCAAGAGATGAAAAGGAAAAATAAACCATGCATCCATGAAAGCAATGGTAGGCACTGGTGGAAGAATCAGTGAGCACCTCAAGGATGTAGAGAAAAAAAGGACAGATACCTACCCCAACCTGCGCTATCTAGCTACCGACCTGTGGACTTATAGTATCACCAGTTGGCTCACCAAATGGATCACTGTTGGATGAGGCCTGAGACCCATCAGGCTAGAATACAAGAACATAACACCTTTTTTTCTCAACGATAAGCAAAGTGAAAAAGTCAACACAAGGTTATTTTCATGCTGTGGGGATAACAAGTACAGTCTATCTCATGAAAACCAGAAAGTGAGACCTCACCACTGATATGTTCTCAAAAGCCATACTGGTTTCCTGCAGAAAGGACCACACCAGTGGCTGCTGGAGCCATTGCAGGAGCTGCCACAGGCTCCACAAGGTACTGGATCAGAAAACCCAAATCTATGTAAATCAGAAAGAGTCCATGCTTGCATTATTTTGTACTTTTTTGGTACAGACTCCATCTTGCCTTTGGCTCACTTAGGCTCTTTTCTGCCTAAGACACCTTGTAATTTAAAGGCATTGCTTAGATAACATTTCTTGCTTTGGTCCACTGAGTTTAAGGCAAAGAAATCACATACTGAGGGCCAGAACATTGAGGAATGTAACTAGGCAAGCAACTGGGATGCAACAATGTGCAAGACAACATAAGCCATCATCTTTTAACACACAAACTCTCACATCTCTGCAGCCTCAGCATGTATGTTGTTTTACCTCGGACTCTCTTCCCATCAACAAGTGAATGCTGGTATGCTAAAAAGGACACTGGGGGACACAACTAACATATATAACCATACATATGAACTCTGAGTGTGATTCCTTTTATGCAATATTAGTGCATATCAAGATAAATGTCATACTTTCAGCTATCATAACGGAACCGGGAAGTGAATGCTGTCTGCAGCTCCCCCTTAAAAACCACCCAGCCCTATTAGAATAGTTATTTCTGACACTCCTAAACAACATTTCATAACTTCCACCTTTTCTAGCTAAAAAGAAATAGTGAGTATTTTAAAACCTTGTTGCTACTCACAGCCTCTTGCTCCTCACTTTTGCTTGGGCTTTCAAACCCCTCTTCAAAGAGGTCATCTGCAGCAGGATCACTGGTATGAGATGCTGATGATTTTGATGGAGAACTCTGTCTGGGTGCGGGGGTTGGAGCTAAACAAAGATTAAGGTAAAACCAACAGAATACGTATCTGTTAATTTGTTCAGAAAGGCAGTAGCACAGATTTTCTAATGCTTTAGAGCTCTCAACTTCTGTTACCCTTGAAAATTAGCTCTCACAGCTCCTCATCAGAAAATATCTCTTTGAACACAGAAGCAATTATCAATTCCATATATTGGATTTCATTCCGTTGTGTCCAAATTAAGTTTGGCTGCATCTGACATGTGCCTTTAGGAACCAGGAAGACAACACTACATTACATTAAGAATACATGAGTCATCTGCCCTATGGCAGGTAAGCAAAACAGAAGGTCTCTGGTTGGCCCCTGGTAAATCTGTGTCTCATTAATTCCTCTTTTCAGCGATCTGCCAAATACACCATCTCCATGCTTCAAACACAATAAGCTTATTTTTACAGCTCTTCAATGAATTTCCCCACATGTCCACTACATCAAGCTATTCAAATAAATGCCCATCTCCTAATTTCTGCAAAGTATGGCTTGAATGGGACATAAGTGTAAGGTTTAATGTCATGGGCATTTTCCAAGCAGTTTGCCTGTCCCTAGCACAGAACATGTACTGCTGTCTTCTTAGAAATTAAATTTCAGACTGCAGCTACTGGGGCTGTTGATTTCAATGGTTTCTGAAGTTCCTCTCTGATACTTTTCTTTATGGCTGTAACATATTAATAAGCTAGACCCTGCATGCAGGATCTCAGTCCATACCTATGTTGCAAATTACTGTATTAAAAAAAAAAAAGAAATGCTTTGAGGAGCAGTCACATCTGTGGAAAGGTATGGCCAAAAGCATATAAATACTCACGTGAATTCGTAGATGGTGTCGTGGAAGTCACAGGAGTCAAATTTAACTGAGAGATGTCGAAGTCATCACAATCATCTGCTTCCTGTGCCATCCCAACTTTGTTAAAGTAACTTGAGAAGGCCTCTGAGGTACAACTGAGGGAAGGCTGATCTGGTTTTCTTGATGGCACTGGTGGAGGTTGAGCCATCTGGAAATCTTTAAACATTTCTTTTCCCATTTTCTGTCTGGGCCTGTCTGTCTGTGGACTTGATCTGTTGGAATCACTGGTGGGTGGGACAGTAGCTATAGGAGCAATGGTACCTTGAAACATGGCTGCTTGTAAAGGCAAAACAGTTTGTGTCGGCATGAAGGCAGTTGGTTGGAACTGACCCGCTACAGATGGCCATGCTTGCTGAGTGGGAGGGAAAATGCCGGGCTGGCCCCACGCGATGGGTTGTCCTCCCTGCATCACCTGAGCAACTGGAGGTTGAGCACCCATGGCCAACTGCTGTTGAACAAGTGGTTGCTGTCCCCAGAACGAGGGCAGAACAGCTCCCATGGCAACATAACCTTCAAAGAATAGAGAGAACAGAAGAAAAAAAAAACATGGAAGATTTTAACATTGCTGACAAGAGCATTCAGAAAAAGCTACACAATAAATCAGAAATATGCAGGCTACACTAGCAATCCCACTTTAGCCCACTTAAAAAGAAAACTGAAAGATGGTTGAATTCATAGCACTGAACAAATACTTCTACACAAAGCCACAGGTTGGTGGATACTGACAATAATCCTTCCTCTCATCTGAACAAATAATCTCTCCTCTTCTTCCTCAGTGAGTATCCCTGTGGGTCTGTGAATATCTGTGTGCAGGGACTCGGCTGGCAGCTGCCTCTGGGGCAGCTCCCTGCCCTGGGGCTTTGTCCCAAAGCACAGCTGGGATCAGGTTGGTCAAACTATGTCCAGAACCACAGCAGCCTCCACAAACATTTCCTAAACTCACCTCTTTGTAGCACAACCTTGCTCCTCACCCCTGAGCTCCACAGGCTCCTCTTGCCACCCTGACTCTCCCTGTCCCGCTCCTCTTGGGGATGGGATCTCTGGGACCAAACGTGATGCTCTGGCTCAGGCTGGGATGGAATTAGTAATTTCAGAGATAAAAACTCAGCAGCCAGAGGGAAGGAAGAGGATGGCCAGGACTCCCTCCCCTCTGCATAACTTTGCAGCAGTTTCTTAGCCTTTTCAATTTTATTTTTTGCTGGGGAGAGTGACTCGAACAGCAGTCAACTCCTGCCAATGACCCAGCTACAAAAATGGTTCTAAGATACAGGGAAGCATCTTCCTAGATGTTAGAGGACAGCTCAATGGTCCTCGACCTTCCTGCAAGAGATTCTGTGCAATCTCTTCTGACACAGCTACAGTGCCAACCACTGGGACTCTGAAAAGCAAAGCAAATGTCCCAAATTGCATAATAAAAAGAGAGAGTTTGGATTAATTCAGATTTAGGAAAAAATCCAAGAAACAACCAACCAACCAACAAACAACAACCAAACACATTTAGTTATGATCCAGTTACTTGAGAACATTCTGAGTTTCTGCTGTACTACATACCCAATAACAAAAAACTGCTTCAGGTATCATGCTAGCATAAAACCTCTCTAGTTGTGGAGGAAATTAAAGATTAAAACTAAAATTATAATTGCTTCCTGTCAGACCTGAACCCTTTTCAAGCTACCAAGAGTTTGACTGTGTAGGAACTGTATTATCAGATGCTTTGTTATTTACAATGAAAAAAACCCCCTGAAACTAATACTGTAAAAAATTTTACAAATTAAACGATATAATACAATTATGTTCCACTGATAGATTTATTATACTTTACAGATATGCTGTTTCATGTTTAAATTAAAGATTTACTGCTAATACGTTACAATGAGAAAACCTCTTTTACTTTTTAATACTGTCATAGCTTTAAAACTCCTGTTTCTAACCAAGTGTTCTTCTCAGTCCTCATGTACCTTTTCCCCTTGACTTTATTTCTAGGCTGTTTTGCAAAGTTAAATGTAAGGGTAGTTGCAAAATTGTAAAGTGAAAAGCCTACAGTAAAATAAAAAACAGAAGTTGAACTTTGAAAGATCAATTTAATGACTGATGAAAGGAACAGTCACTTAGATACATATCTATTTCTACAGATGGCTACGATGGATTCTCCAGATGTCCTTTTATCTTGCCCCCACTGTAACCTCATCCAAGCCATGAGGGTTTTCATCTGACATTATCCCCAAACGCTTCACCATCGGTGTAACCTTTCTGAGATGTAGTGACTAATCTGAGCTCATCAGAGAAGGAGTTATCCAATTAGAAAGTCACTGTTGAATAATTCGAGGCACTCCTCCTCCGTTTTTTTCCTAAGTGGAGCTGCGAGTGCTCCAAATATCCCAGGCAGGGATCAGCTTTTGAATTTTGAGCCCTTTGAAGAAGACAGAAATGTCTACAGGAAACAGCAGCATTTCCCTAAGTGGAATACCACTGAAAGGCAATCAAATTCTCTATGTCTCATTCTCTGTTTACTGGAGACGGGATATTCACTGCCACTGAAAAAAAAAAAAAAAAGGCAAAGCTAAACTAAATGTTTTTTTCTCTCTTGCTACTGTACCTGCAAAGTGTGTTATCGAGATGGCTGAACTATGGTTCAACTCCCAGTGACTTTTTTGGCTTTTGTTTCTAAAAATGTGGGTAAATTCAAAATAATGTACTCCCTGCCTGTTCAAGACTTGTTTTGCCTTGCCCTGCAGCACTGTCCTCAAAATCCTTCCCCTCTTCCACTACACTAAATTAATGGCTTGAGTATTGAAATGCAAACCAGAGCCGAGAACCAATCGCCAAATTTGAGCTGAGCCTTTATTTCCAGCAAATTTCTTACCTGAGGGTACGGCAGCAGTACTGAATGGTACAGAACCAAACATGTCTGTACTAGCAGGGAGTGACTGGGATGAAGATGGGATAAAGGCATCACCTGGAGTAGCAGGAGTCTGCAAGAAAACAGGAATAAAATACAATGATGACTTATCAGCTGCAGCTTCTGCAGCAGATACTTTGCTGTCACATCATCCGTAAGAAAGAAAAAAGAACAGGAAGATGTAGAATGAAAGAAGCAATAGAAATAAAAATATCAAAATTTGCTGGAGACGGGAGAACAAGAAAGACAATGAGAGACTTTGTACCAGAGGAAAAAAGTAAAAACATTTGCCTGGAACGCATCACGTGCAAAATATTGGCATAATTTCTTTCTCTAGAACACACAGACTTGTGATTCCAGGTGTTATGTGACAACCAGTAGAATCAGTGACCATGGCATTAATGTAAGAAACAGTAAAGGCAAATGAAGTATCTGCAGGATCTATGGAAAAGTGAATAAATATTGCTTCCAATTAACTAACAGGACCAGAACCATAGCTCTACGTTAAAGGAGAAACACAATCCCATTGAGCAAGCTAAGGATGAGGAGAGAGGACTTTGAACATCTAGTCCCAGACACGCTGCAGGATACTCTGGAGATCCGAGGCTGAGAAAATTTTCTTTGCCCTCAAAACACATTCAGCCATCTCTCTCTTTTTACTGTTTTGTCTTCCTTCACCAGCAGTTCTGGGCTATCTGCTTGGTGGAACCAAAGAGATGTGATTTATACGGCTGGAACCGGATCCTCCTGCAGAGCAGTGGAGAGACAGAGTGCAGTGAAGCGTGCACCTCAGATCAACACCAGGGAAGCAGATCTGCAGCTCAGGTTATATCTTTTGTGACACCTAGCCCTCTATCAGAAGAATAAAAATTGAAGATATTTTTGCACATCATCACGAAGCAGTGACTCCACATGCAATTTGATTCCGTTTTATTTTCTCGCAGCATAAAAACTGCTTTGAAATCCTCCCTACTGGAATGGCTGATGACCTGAACTGTAAATGTGCTCAACAAATGTGCTGAAAAGAACATGTAGAAAAATGCACAGTTTCATTTCCCTGGGTACTCACAGGGGGAGAGGTTACATCAGGAGGAGTGGACATGTCCCCAAAAAGCTCTAGTTGGGTAACAGCCTGTGAAGAGAAAAAAAAAAAAAACACCAAACATTCCCATTTATCTTTCGAGGAGAAAAAACCATGACTTAACCAGTTGCAACTTGTAAAGTTAACTAAAAACAGCTAGCAATATAAATCCCCTAAGAGGCTTCAAATCTCAAGTCCCATATGGAGGAAACCCATGGGTTCAAGCTGTGGTATTTTGATATTGATGACGGACTCAAATAGCCAGCAGCTCACCCTATAAAATGATTCTGTAGGGAATTCTCCACCATAAAAAAAATGAATTAAGCATGGAGAAACTATCCAGAATAGGACTGGATGCATTACTGCTCCACTCTTAACATCGGTGAGCACCAAGCATGATTTTACGGCCAGTCCTCTTCCCTGTCTCCTTTTCTAAACCCCCACTACAAGCTCTTAAAACACAGCAGCAAACTGTGGAGGTAACAGAAGGATACAGAAGGGAAAGGCTTTTAACGTGCTGCCTCATTTCCCCTTGCCCATGAGACAGCTGTGACCTGCATAAGCGGACTTGAAGAAGGACGCACAACTGGGTTGTTTCAAGTTTGTAGTTCTACATTTAACTCATGCTAGAAATGTTTTCTCAGGGCGTCCTTCAGTTTGATCTCAAAATAGGTCACCCATATAGGTCTCACTTAACTGGACCAGAAGAGAAAAAGCACTTCCATAATAAAGAGCACAGTGAGTGGCTGCATAATCAAAGCTCCTTTACATGTTCTGGAGAAAAATCACTCTCTTCCACCCATCTGCAAATCAGCTGAGCTGGAGTCCAGGGATGGAAAAGCACAGATCCATTATAGCTCTGCAGGAAACCTAAAACCCATCTATCATCCATATCAGGGTGGTTGTTCTGGAAAGCTTTGATGGGAACTCCAGAATTATTCCTTCTCCACTACCTTCTGCTTATTGGCTTTCCTTCTTCCCAGTATCATACTCGATCGCTCCCACATGTGTGGCAAGCCACAATTCTCATTATGAACCAGATTTAATGCAAATCTTAATTTAGTTCATTGAGTCTCCTCCCCAGCTTAGGCACATAAAACTTTGCAGCCTCCTATCACATACATAGGTTTGAAATCCAGTTGAGTCTTGACCTGGAAGGGCAGCTGCTTAAGGCATTAATCACACTGGCTGGTCAGTCTTTACAAACTACCAAAGGAGTAAGATGACCCTACAATTACTTTCCCTCCCTCAACCTTCTATTACAAATGATCCTTTAAGAAATAAGACTGTCATTCAAAGTATAATAATTGCAAAGGTTTATACATTTTTGCAATTCAATCTCTGTTCTCATGTACAAAAGCAGTGCTACAATCACTTAGACCTGGAATTTGTCAAGCAGCTTAGATGGTTCTCAGGCTTATGTCTAATGATGCACCCAGGGGTGCATTATTTCACATTTCTTCTCATCATGTCTTATATTAAATAGATCACATTGTTTTAGTGCTATGACAACATTCTCTTCTTATGGGCTTATGCGTCCCTCTAAGTGTATGTGTGGAAATGCAAGCAGTGAGAAATAAGAAAATCCATGTTTTCTTCAGGGTATACCGATTCTAGTGTACATTACTAAAATACTGTTAGAAGTCACTTCTGCAGAAGAAAAGCCCATAAGTCACTTCTGCAGTGTGTGCATTGTTAAAATGCCCAGAAAAGTTGGAATGATGACAACAGCAGCACTTGTTTTGAAATCACCTCAAGCCTCCTTTAGACACTGCTGACCCCAGAGATGCCAGGTGACACCAAATTACAGAAGGAGCCACATTCTTCTCATCTCTCCAAATTGCATGTTCAGCACCACCCCTAAATCCGCCCTTTTCCTCCAGGACGGGTGAATTTTTCACTGTTTTCTCATCTCTGGCTTGCTGAGAAAAAGCACGTCTCCTTTCAAGGAAGCCACGAGCAAAGGCTCCCCCAGTGCTTCCATCCCAGGCGAGGAAGCAGGAGAGCAAACCAGAGAGGATGTGAAAGTGCAGGGCACATGTGGTTACACAAACAAAGAGAAACCGTCTGAGAAGTTATAAATTTTTTCTGGAAAAAATATTACACCTTACATATCAATACTGAAAATTGATAGTGAGTATACTTTAGAACTCAGGATTAAATGGTATGTATTCGAAAGGTGGCAACTCAGATCTCTGTGCCTCGATACCCTTGTAAAATGGGAATAATACTAATTTTCAGAGTGCTTCGAGGTGACGGATCTTTGGAAACTCTTCGCAGATATAATTCTGTTAAAGCTCTTAAGAGAAACTCTGCCGATGGATTTCTAAACAGGCAGCTGGAGAGAGTGATAGGAAAGCTGACTTCACCAGTTGTTGTAATAAATCCTCATTCACAATATTCCCCAAGGAAAACAAATATATTTACAGGGGAATTATTTCTCACGGAATAGCAACCTTACATCCAACAGGAGTTACAGAACTACACCAGATAATGTAAATAGAAATTTAGTGGGAATGCAACTTCATTGTTTACTTACTAGAGACAGTCTTAAACAGCAACACTTGAAGGTGGGATTTTAAAGTCCCAAATGGTTCAGCTCTGGATTCTGGATCTAGTTTATTTCTACAACCCAATTCTCAGCCTGAATAAACGAATGCAACTTCTCCGACATAGACATAGTTTTACCCACTTGCTGCAGAAGAGATTCTGGCCACCAAATAGTTATCTTTTATTTTTGTGATTTCACTGTCACTACAGAACTCATTCCACCCATTAAGCTTTTTTAAATTATTCACACCTGATATTAGCTACATTCCAGTCACGTTAATCCCAAGTTGAACGTTTTCAAATTGCATTATTCCTATAGGTGATTTCATCTATATTTCCTTAAAATATTTTTAGTGTCACAACCTTACCTGAGTGACTGAAACAAGATTTTCATCAATGTCCAGCAATAAGTTTCCATTCTCCAGCTGTAAAGCATGATTTATGAAATGAAATGAATGATTTATGAAAATGACATGAATTTCTGAGCACGAAAATGATAACCTCCATAATTATTGACTTCAGTATTGAAATGAAAACCCTCTCCACCTTGCAGTGAGCACAGAGATGAAATCGCACAGTCAAAACGGTGAGTTTGAATGCTGCTGGGACGTGGGGCAAACGTACCCTTTATTTGCGCTCAAACTCAACTTCTGGTGTATAAGGCAATTTCACTGCTTGCATCATAACTATTTATTTTCCCATATATTTATTAATTCAGCAACAAGCATACCCAGTGAGGTCTGATCCTGCTTACATTAATGGAACTATTCATCAGCTTGGTGCAAGAAAAGACTTAACATCCTCGGGGGTAAAAAATATATTGAATTTTGGACAACAAAAGCACTAAAAGCACCATTTGCAGAAAAACACATCTTCCTCTTAACTAGGATAAGTATAACATCAACGTAAACATATTTAAGATACCTATTTACTTTTGATAGTAATTTAAAAAATTACTTACATAAGTCAATTCAAGTTACATTCAAATCCATAGTTTGTGTGTAATTAATTATATGTGGGAGCATAATGCCTGCACATACATACATACATATCTATATCCGTCTACATATTTAACACAAATTATGAACTCAGTGTCATCAGAATGCTAAATTTCAGTTAACATTTACTGAAGCATTAGAGACTTTACTGCTTAAGAAACAAACATAACAGCAAGTTATCAAAAATCAAATCTTGGATGACCGAGAAGCTTCATACAAGTTACCAGCCGGTAATTGCATGTTACCTTCAAACAAAGTTTAAAAATCTCAGAAACAGCCTATAAATTCATTTCTTCCCCCCCTCCCCACATCTCATCATAGACCTGAAGAAATAAAAACGACTGGCACAAGGCAAAGCTAAAGGAAGAAAATGCCATCACGCACAACCAGGAAAGCACCCAGTTCTGAGCCACCAGTGTGTTCCCCCCAACCCCAGGTAAGGAAAATGTGAAAAAGCTGGGTCCCCTTACTCAAAGAACTCCACAGACTTTGAAAATATTCTTAAAACTAACACAGAAGGGTTTACATCTTCAGGAGGGATCAGTTTTGGCCAGTAGTTAATCACTTTCTGTTCTGACAGCCCCCTTGTTTAGTCCTCCATCTGCCAGCATCCCGGGTTGCAGCTCGTGTTGCTGGGAAGCGGATCCTGCCCCGGTCACCCCCATCGCTCTGTGAAACCAGCTGTGAAACAACCGTGTCTCGGCACAGAGGGAAGATGTGCAGGGCATTTGATGGGCCATTAGAAATTCCCACCTGTGCTACAGCGGGACCTCACAGAAAACATTTGCCCAACTTGTCACGGTGCATCCCCAAGTGCCCAATTATCATGTAGCACTTGAGTTGCATCTTCCACCAGCTCGTGTTCTGCATTACACACTGGTGAGACAAGGGTGAGATATCCCAGTCTGTTAGAGCGTGGAACAGCCAAGGCTGCAACACGGCTACTGAGCACAAAATTTGGTCCTTCGAGCCTTCCTCCGGTTCGGCTTTTCAATACAAAGCACTTAACCTTCGCAATTAAAGAGAACAATCCTCCCCCTCCTTCCCCAGCGCACGATAGAAAATAACCAGAAGCCTGGAAAGATGCTTCAGTCCTGGATCTTTCTCTAGGCTTGCTGTCTGTGGATTTCTCCACAGAGTGATGTAAAAGCTTGCTTTAATTATTCAAAAATGCATCTCCTTGAATATGAACACACCCCTACAGCTTAGTCAACCAGGAACACACCAGGCACTCGCGACCAGCCGCACAGACTGAGGCGGAGGGAAGGGTATTAATCCTTGTATCGCAGTGCCATTAAAGCTATAATGAAAGTTCCATCTTTCTATACAGGCATGTGAGACGTATTGTAAATCTTTTAAACATGAAATATGTAAATCTGGCTTCTTAAAGCAGCAGCAAGCTTTTTGAACCACTCCAGCTGGTAATGAAATTCCTGGTGACACATTTCACTGTTCACTAAAGAAAAAAACATATTATCCAAGAGCTGGAGAAAACCAAGAGTACAGAAGCAATGATAAGAGATAAGCAAACTGCAGCTTTCATAAACCTGAACACAACCTGATTCACCTCCACTACCGTGTTCCCTCTGACCACCAAGTAGTCTGAAAAACATCTTTCCTAAACAATGCTGAAGGTGCAAGTTTTACAAGGGAAATCTAAGACAGGACTCTTGCACTCATAAAAGTGTGAAGCACCTTACTTCTTTCACTCCTAAATATAACAAGCGAGAATATTTGACTTCTGTTACTCAGCTTGGTTTTACAAAAAGCAAGGGGTCTACACTGACTTACAACACAGGAAAACCTGCTTAATATTGCTATACTTTTGCAAATGAGACAATAGAAGAAGCATCTTACAAAACACCGAAATCTCAGAGAATGAAGCAAAGATGATGCTTAAAAAGCAGGAAAAAGAACACCACACAGTAATTAATTTGTACTCTGATACAGAGCTCAGCAAGTAAAAAAAAAAAAAGAGTATGAAGTATACTAAATATAGCAAATAACCAGCAATTAGTAATTAACCTTTGCACTGGGTATTAGCTATTCAGATCTCTTAAGAGAGCAGAGGGATTTAAACTTGGTTTCTGCACTCAGGGTAAGTGCCCTACCACTCGGTCCCAGAGAGAAAAGAGGGCTCATCCAACCACGCTGCCTCTCTGCATTTTCAATCCCCCTTTTTCTAACAAGTATTTTACACTGAAAGGCTAATGACAAGTCAAATCATCAGTCAAATTAAAGAGTTTTGTTCTTACTCTAGTTGAAAATGTAAATATTTTGGATATGTCAAATATTTTTTCTGATGGTTCAAATACTTGTTTTATTTAAGCAAAGTTCCAGTTATTTCCACAACCTTATACCACAAATGTTGATATTACTACGAGCACCATGAGCTGCAAGCAGCTTGCTAATTAACTGCAATTCATTCTAAAAACCAATTAGAACTACAACGAAAGCACACATCAAAACTGATCAACAAACTACATCTAGTAGGTTGACACACACTGAAAACATCCAACAAATGTATTGTTTTCCTGTAAAACTACTGTTGGATTAATGGAGTAGCATGATAATTCAACAAAGAATTGCTTAATTACTTTCTAATTGAAGAGCATACACAGAAAAAGGTATGTATGAATAAAAAAAGTCAATGCCTTTGCAATCTCCAACCCTCTACAGATCCTAAAGATACCCAAATGCCATAAACTTTCCCATAACAGAGCAAACTGCAGCCTTGGTATTACCATCAACCCAGATTTTCACCACTATAGCAGACACGACATCTTAGTTGCAAGGCTGCAGTGAACATTCAGGGTGGTTCCCGAACAGTACAGGTCAGATCAGCAACAGGAGCTGCCATAAAACTACACTGATTGATTTTTATCCAACATACCTGCATTTGGACATCAGTCACTCACACAGGGTTCCAGTGCTCAGAATCCTGTGAGACGCAGGAACCCTCCTACTTAAAATTTCTCTTTCCAGTTTCATAGGGTAACTCCTGTCAAGAGAATTCTTCTATAGGTGATTCTTCTCCTCTGTATTTTTATTTGAAGTAATAAACCCAAGTACTGACTTTGGTATGATGTACCAATCTTCACAGTAGCCTTGAGCTTCATCACATTCACCAATTGACCAGTTTCCCTTACTTTTTCATGGGGAGGCACTGGAAGTGCTGGTTAAAAATGCTGTTAGTCAAGCCTGCACAGCTAAAGAGGTGGATGGTTAAGGATAATGGACATACTAGATTACTGAGGAGTGTTTGAATGGATTGCTTCACTGTTGCTCAATAGCTTCCTTTAAACTAAAGATTTCTTATATGATCAAAACACACACTTACTCACTTGTTTATTTTCTCTTCATTTGAAGGAAACTTAATTTTGAATTCCCTGTGTAATTTAGCTATTTACTCCTATAGGAAATGATATTTAAAATGTTTCAACTACCACCGTTCTGACAGACTCTAATAAATCATGAGTCCAAAAGAATGACACTTGGAGCCAGACCCATGCTGCTTCCAGGCAACACAACACTCAAGATAATTGGAGCACAGAGGATGCTGGTGCAAAGGTCCCAGCACCACCAAAGGTCACCTCCTCAATATCTTCTCCAGACCCCACGCTGTGGGTTCTGAGAGCATGGTATACACCATGGTATACACCAGTCACATCTCATGTATTTAAAAGAAATGCTTCAAGTCCAGAAATATCACTATGTTGTTGAACTAAATACTGAGGCTTTCAAATTGTTGACATAAGCTACAAAAGCTGTTGTAATTCACATATACTATGCAGTAACAGGCCTTCACATCTCTCTTCTAGAAACATAAGCATGGCTTTAGATGTAGGTACCTTTACAAATACATGTAATTTATTGCATGTGGTTGATGCAATGCAATGATATTAAAATGAAACATCTTTTTCCATTCATTGGAAAACTGGAGCAAAACATTTCAGCTGATGGAGTGGCTAAAGCCAGCCTGCACCAAATTTCATTTCAGCATGAAGAATTGTGTCTGAACAGGAAAATCAGGGACCAACAACAAGATTCTGGCTGGTTCAATGTGGTTTCCATCCAGAGTTACTGCCAGACATGTTCACTGGCATCAGTGGCATTTATTGCCTGAAGATCTGTTTCTGAAAGTAAGGCACCTTTTGTTCCCAGCGTGTAGCTCTACCAGTCTCCCTGGGGAAAACTGGAACAAGGACAGCAGCACAGAACACGGTAAGAGTTCAGATGAGGAAAGATGAATTCTGTAATGTCAGGGGGCTGCGGTACCACCTGTGTGGCACCATGCAGTCAGCCCTGGTGACACGCAATGGCATTCTTTAATTGCAGGCTGGAGAGACAAGTGGTGACGAGAATCCAAACTTCCACATGGGAGTAAAACTCCACTTCTAGAGTATGATGGCAGAAACAGATTTGGATGCTTGTAGGGAATAAACTTAAAAATGGAAGGGAGTTAGAAATAACCCCAAATTTACTATTTTAATATACTTGCAAGGTCAGGTATACAGGTCTACCTAATGCTTTTCAAAATGACAGGTGACTGGAGCTATAACCAAGCTTAAGAAACAAGTTATTTCTATTTTCATTATCAAACACCGCATCACTCTGGTATCTTCCAAACCTTTAAATCGTCTGAGTTTTGGCAAGCAAAAAATCCAAAACCTGTGTACTTCTGTACTTAATAACATAGGATAGGACTGAGTGAATCCACAAAAAATTACGAGAGCTTCTCCCCAAACTGATGCAGAATGCACACAGCACACCTGCCACAACTGCTCAGAGGGTATCACAGGGCAGGTGATGGAGGATGCAGAGGGGATGGTACCCACACAGCAGATGGACAGAAGCGGCTGATGTGTGGAGAGGCTGTTATAATAAAGGCCTCCTGCTACTGCGCAAGTCTTGCTGTTGAAGACATGTCTGTGACAACAACATCTCACCTCCAGGGCTGAGATGTTACCTTTGGCATGGTGCTAAATGTTTCCATTATAAGCCAGCAGTTAATACTGGTATTAAATCAAAAGGCAAGCTGGGAGGAGGCGCACAAGGAGCAGAGGTATTTCCAGTGCTGCACAGCATCTTCTCAGAACAGTTAGTGTAACGCCTACACTACAGATACCACTATGTATATCCACTTCTCTTTAAAAAAAAAATAGCAGCAGCCCACTAAAACATCAAAGAAACACATGACACAAGACATTATTGTAGCAAACTAATGTATTTTCAAACTTTGCAACAACTACCTGTGTCTGTTAAAAATGCAGGTCCCACATCATGATGTTAAACCTTGTACGTGGGGTTTAATCGAGCGCAATTAAGTCAGGGCATTTGAACACAGGTGTCTCTTCTAGCAAAGGTAAATAAAAACGGATGGCTTTGCAGGCACAGATAGTCAGAGACTGGGCCTGTGCACTCCTCCTCTTCTCATGTTTGAAAATTTGATCCTGAAAACTGGGTTGTGGAGGCTGAAGTCGATGTTACCAGTCTGCAAGCTGTTTCTGTAAAGCCACTGATGAAAAATTAGGGAAAAGCCAGAGTTACAAAGCTCTTCTACAGGCCAAGTGTCATAGAAAGAATTCACTATGCAGAGGATGCTCAGAGTTATCTGGAAAGCTGCTCTAAGCAACTTTATCGCCAGACATTTTGCCATTACTCCAGGGATCAACTTTCTGTGTGAGCTGGTGGAGCCCAGGGCTGTCCGTGTCTTCCAGGTAACTCCAGGCATACCTCCTCTGAACAAATCAGACCTGCAAACAGCACTGTCATCCCAGCCAGAATTAAAACTGAGCTTTCCCAAATGCAGCTTCCTAATTCGGGCAGAAAGATCAGGTTTCTAGACCTGAGTGGGCTCAAGTCCAGCCCAACTCCATCTGTTCCTCCCTTGCCTTGCCCCTGAGGCAGCCCAATTCCTCCCTGTCCATTCCACCCTGGTTTAGTATTTTCCATGTAGCTGGTACCAACCAGAAGACTCTATGCACTGTAAGGCATCAGCTATAATGCCTTGAATCTTTATATTGCAGTAAGACGAGTTGTTTGAAAGCCTTCATAAAATTGTAAGCAGATAATTTAGACATATTGATGAGAAGAGAAGGTTTTATTGTGACATGACTGACAGTCTCTGTGAAGGGTATTTACAGTCTGACTCCGATTCCTAAAAACACCATGACAGCTAGAACTTGATGTGGATGTATAATGGGGAGACAATGGGGAATTATGACAAAAAGAGTTCATTAAACATTCCACTTTTTAAAAACAGTTAATTTCACATACAGAACCACAATTTCTAAGTGGAGCCTGTACCACTTAACACAAGCTCTTTGGGGTAAGTATGCTTTCTTTTGCTGGCTCGATGCCTGTTCTCAGTGAACAAAGAGTAGGAAAACTGGTCTAATGAAGGAGCAGAGAGAAAAATAGGAATGAATACAAGAAGTGTGTGTTGATATAGATGAAGGGAGAGATACTGGGAGGATACTGGATACCATGGAAAGTGTGTTTGGAGCTGAGCTGCATGCCCAGCAAAGGAAATTTGCAAGGAAAGGATGCAGCAGGGAGATGGGGAAATACAAGAATTATACCAAGTAAGCAATCTTTTCATCCCAGTGTCAGAGAAGGGACTTGGCAACCAGCCACCACTCATAATTGAGTTCAGTGGGTACATTCAAATTCTGAGATCTGAGACTCATTCCTTTCCGCCTCATTTGCACCGTATTTACGTTACTCGATATCAGCGATCACGCGGAGTCACACTACAAAGTACTTTGACGCTTTCTGACAAATGGCCTCACACAACAGCACAGCATTGTATAAGTACATCGGCTATCTTGATGCATATAGAATGCTGAATACTTCTGCTTCATGGCACCAGCATGAAGATGCTTCACACCTTCAGCCATGACGGGATCCCACGCACACAGAAAAATATTTTCCCAAATGGTTCTGGCTTCTTAGGAAGCTGTATCTTTTTGAAAACCAGTATGAATTATGCTTCTCAGGTTCAAAGCAGCCTTCGCAAAAAGGATTCTGGCTATTAGTGGTAAATCTCACCCCACCTAAGTTTAACTATTTAGAAGTTACCACACCTGCAAGTCATTTAAAGTTCCTCTGCAGCACAAAATAACACTGTCCAGATGTACATTTATTTCCACCTGAGAGGGACACCTCACGCAACAGGAGGAATTTCCCCATTAAGTTGCTATTTCTCTCCACTGGCTACAGAGAGTCAAGGGTGGAGGGCACGTAGCTGGCTGCTTCAGTGTCCCTCACTCTTCTGCGTGGAGAATAGAGATAACTTGCCTGAGAACACACCAGAGGAAAAAAAATCAATCTCTGTCCAGGGAACGTGGGCAATTCAGTTTGAACTCGAGCAAAACTTGCTGCGTTTTCATTAAGTGGTGTATTTATTGTCAGGAGAGAGAATTCATGGTGCCTGAAACCCATTAGGAGCTACAAAAAGTTTCTCATTTTATTAATCCATTATGAAATTAATGAAAGCAAGATCTCCTAATAAAGAAAGTGTCCTTCTATGTTTCAACCAGGCAGATGAGCTAGATTATTTGCCCTCAGATTGAATTTCAGAGGTTTATATAATAATGACAGCTATAAATTGAAATAAAAATTATGGCAATCGTCTCAATGACAGAGAGTCTCAGATGTGGATGGGTAAGCAATAAATCAGATGGGCAGTGGAATATTAAATTGCTAATTTTAACAGCTAATGCTGGTTTTCTTTTTTTTTTTTAATACATACTAATAGAAAGATTAAGCCGTCTCAGCTACATATGTCTTCCTCTACCCTTATTCTTCACAGATTGAAGTACATCAGTTGTTTGGAGAAAAAGCTCTAATGACTTTAACTATGAAGTAACAACAACAACAACAACAACAAAAATTTAGTCTGAAAACAGCTACATGGAGATAACAGTGTAAATATATTTGATGATTACAGAGTAGGTTCCACATGACCTATATCTCACAGTCGTGCTCTTTACCAGGACAGTCTAATACCAAAGTGTCTGCAGACATGATTGCAAGTGTATTGTATACCCAATCACACTGCAATGACCTAAATTACAGACTATACCCAGAGTAAATTTGAAACATCGCTGAAGAAATAACAAAAAAGTCTCAGGAAATGTACAGTGGAAAAATTGTAACACTGAACTATATGAGAAATGAGTGAAAAATCTACAGCTGTTCCGTGCCCGAAAATACCTTAATTAGTTATGCAACATGAGTTATTTAGTAGATTTTCTCAGACTACACTGTGATGCCTCCCTCCTCCTAGTGGTTTAGCATGAAATATTTATGGCAAGTCTTGTTTGTTTGTGCAAACCACAGAACTGTCACAGTTCAGGCCCTCAACCAGCCACTCTCCAGCATTTATCTTTTTTTATTCGACATCTTGGTCTTTGTGCTCAGCCTAAGCTATGCAAGTTCCCACATTTTCATGCAAAAGGAGGTTCCTTCTCTCCTCAGTACAGGCATTTTCCCCATGCTTACAGCAGACTCAAATTCTTGACTTTTTCCTTTGTTTTTCTCCATCCTCACACAAACCCCCAGAAATACTAATTTTCTGTGCAGCCAATATAATCAAGCAATTTCTCAAGGTATCTATAGCAAAAAATTATATTAAAGAATATAACCTGCCCTTCAGCAAAGGCATGCCTTGTTGCTAAGACATCTTCTCTCAACCACTGGTTCCCATTCCTTACGCATTATGGGTATAAATGCTTCACCTCCTCAAAATGCCAATACATAGAGAACAGACACATCCAGACACACCAGCATCTTAACCCTATTTTTAATAGTCTACTGTCCATATAAGGCACAGGACAGAAAGAACTGAGTCTGTACTGACCATTAACCATTAGAGCACTACAGAAATAATATGTACCAATATTGGGAGGAAATATCCTTGTGCTGATTACAGCCCACAATAATCAGGAAAGCAACGCAATACATACCGAAAATATTCTGCCACTTGGGAATTCGTTGAATGAGGTCTTTTTGCACAGTTAATCTTGATGTAGTTCCTTTCATAGTTCCCCCACAGCTGTTGGAACCAATGGCAATCGCACGTATCTCTGCCCTACTCTGCTCTCACTAAGCTGCCATAGAAGTTGATTTTATCGGAAAAACAGTTGCTTTTCTATTCTGTATGTTAGGTTGGATTTTGATGTAACTTGTTTGGTTGGTTTTCTTCCCAAACAATGGAAAAGTAATTCTAACACCAATTCTCATTTTTTTGGTAACATTTGATCTGAAGCTCCTTAAGAAATCTTTACTTATCAGCACACTGAATTCACCAGGAAGTCTTCTGAGAGGTGTAGACGTTAGAGCTGCAGAAAATCTCCACAGAGGTCACAGATAATGTTCTGACATTCCTTTTCCTAATACCACATCTCTTGACCTCCGCTCTACTCAGGCCTTGCCTCTCTTTTTGTCCTACTAAATCAAGCTGTAAGGAGCACAATATGCAACATATGGCTCTGACAGAGCACACAGGAGAAAATGCAGCCCATGCTCACTCCGAGTGACAAACCTTGCAGAGCATTTGGTAATAGAGGAACCCTTCTAATCCAGGCAGCAACGATTTGTGCAGGAACAAGAAGACTCACTGTCAACTCTTAACCACAGATAACATATTTATACCTGGTGGCTTTCATAAAAATGAGTCAGAAAAGAGAAAGGATATTTAAATAATGAATGAGATGGATACAAGTGACAGCACAGTCCTGGTTGCTCCAAAGCAACCCAGTCAACCTGTAACACATCACTGATAAAATTCACATCACGAGGAATGTTCCAAATGTTACATACAATAATGAAAGTCACAGAAGCTAAGAAACACACGTTCTTTACTGCATATAAATAGGGAAGATACTTACACTTACAGGTTGACTTTTTGGCACATCATAAACACCTTCCTTCTTCTGGCTGGTAGGAACCTGCAACAGCAAATGAAAACTAAGGTCACTGCCCAGGCAGGTTTGATGAAAAACTGACATCAGCAATTGATATTTATCTACAGAATAGTCATTTAACACTAATGAAATCATGGATGGTTCCCTTTTCATCCAACTAGTGACATTAACAGTGAAGACAGTGAAGACAGTGAAGAAATAAAACATCTATCTGAATTTCTTAAATCCTCAAGCCCAGCAGTGTTCAGAAGTGAGATTTTCATTCTCTGTTAATTTCAGTTGCATTACGTCCAGGTGCACTTGGATCTGCTTCCTACTTAAATGGTTGCTTTTTTCATTTTACTTGAGGGTTTGAAGATGCACATGGAAGTCATGATCAGGTCAGTATGTCATCTTCCTCCGTGGCAGAGATCCCAAATAGAGCTACTGATCTGAGGGAAAGAGACGTTTGGCCTATGGCGTTAGAGTTCTTCCTTCCAATTCATTTAATAATCTAAGTCAAATAAAGTCATAACATCATAACATGTATCCCTGCCATGATCGGGCCCTGCGGCTGCTCTAAGTGATGTCTGGGTACAATGCTGCAATTTTTACTAAGGATTTATTGGCCTGACAGAGTCTGACACAGTCAGGAAGCTGAAGCCAACAGCCTCAGATGGACAGGGGATGATGCACTTAAAAAATATGGATGAGTCTTTAGTTGAGTCAACAAGTCACTTACACCTTGGGCATTTATAACCTGTTCATGTAAATTCAGTCACTTTGTAATACTGGGCTTTACTTGCCCAAGGACTGCTGGTTTACATATTTATACTTTGAGATTATATTTCTTTTCCTTCTTAGAAGCACTGAATATCTACTGTAAATGTCACAAGCAAAAAGAACAGTAAAAACATGCTCTAAACTGGCACAAATACTCTAAGTAAGTCAGTTCTACCTCTCCACTGAACAAGGGCATTCAGCGTAAGAAGGCTACATTTCAGACATTAATGAAACCTCACAGGTCAATAGGAGAAATGATATTGCAGATATGACAAAATAATTACCATTTCTGCCTTCTAAGACATTAAATTTCTTATAATTCTGATATTAGAGTAGGAGTGGTTTACGGGAAGCTGAAGTAACGTTACTTATCTACTGAGATGTGCCATCATTTCTTAGTCTGCATAACATATCGAAAAATCTTTCTATGGTTCAAACATTCTCTTGCCCATGTTTAAACAGCAAAGTCTTTATGGGAAACCGTTCATCTTTAATTTGGTGCACACTGCAAGAGTTTGTCAAGAGCACGAGCACAGAACCCTCACAGAAACTGAATGAGCTTTTCAAAAGATCTCTTCTATTCCTATCCCGGGAATGACTTGCTTGCCTTGGTTTCCTCAAAGTACTGACCACTTCCCGTAAACCCACTAAAATCACATTAGATACATGAAACTGGTAACAGTGGAACAATTCCATTTCATGGAAATAACAGCCTGCAAAGAGAGAGCTTTACATGACAGTGTAGAATGGTCTATTTAGTAAGTCATTGGAATGCTTAGTCTTCATAAAAAGAGGACAACTGTGGTAAGATAAACTGTTTATAAACTGTCATGAGGCTGCATTTTCCTCTTTCTCTCTGGAAAGCTTCTCCTTCAGTCATTCTCCTCTTCCTCCTTCCAACTTTTCTATGGAGTAATCCTAATTTGCACAGGCCCGTCCACACAGCTTATTGTGGAATGTGCATTTCCCTGCACTATCAATCTCTCCTTCACACTCCAGCTTACAATTACATTAGAGAAAAGCTTCTGACTTTCAATATCAAGACAGAGAAACTTTTCCAAAAGACATTTCTCTCTCCTGACTTGATACCGCCTGTCGTCTTGTTGTCTTTACTTGCCATGCATCATCACACTTTTTTTTGCATTGCTACTGAGACTGGGGGTCGGCAAGTGATTTCTTCTGTTTTTTCTTTGATTAGCAATATCAGCGAAGAGGTACCAGCACTATTGCTGCTGACAGCTCTGTCTCTGTGACAGGCTGTGATCCATTTTGATGTACTTGTATCTTACCGGCAATACAAGCGCCGCAACTCGGAAACCCCCATCTCAGATTGTCAACTCCTCATGGAGCAGAACTTGCCTCTTCAAAGAGGCCAGTGCTGCTACATACACGATACAAAACCACCTATCACAATCCCATTCCCACCTCACTAAAACGACAGGCAGGATAAGAGATGGTATTAAGACATCTGACACTAGGTGAGACGATTGGCACATGCTCGGCAATCAAGTCCCTGCCTAACTAACACATTAGAGCAAATTATATAGACAATATTAAAAGAACAGACAGACACAGTCTTTGGGGTAATGTATTAAAGAAAGGTGACAGACAGAGAAAGAATGCTTAAAAAGAAAGTTGTGACCTCTACTATGTTAAAAAAAATAGAAATTGTCACTTTTGGTACATATCTTCCACCTCCAGTTACCCACTGGGTAGGAATCTTTCCAACAAGGGAGAAGTGAATTCTTTGCATACCAGCTCTTGGTTGAAAAAACAGAGCAGTACCAGAAGAAAGATTTGGTGAGGCTGAAGTGAGGATGCATGAGGTTACTGAGGAGATGCATGTTTACTGAAGTGTACTACAAGGAAGCATTTGTAGTAAATAATAGAGCTGGCAACAATTTGCACCAGACTAAAAAAAAAGAACAAGCAAACAAAAAAAAGAGGACATTTTCTAATTTAGTTTTTAATGGACGGTGTTGAGTTCATCAAAATCTTGGAAGAGAATCAATTTTGCCAGCGTAAGATCTGAGCTGTGGGAACCACAGATTTTCAGCAAGCCAAGAGCTCACCAAGGCCACAGGAACTCGGAAGCTCACGGCTCTGGGCAGGTCTATGGTAGCGATACTTCAGCATCTGTAATTTACAATAGGTAACAGAAAAAGACTCATAGCTCCCTCATCTCAATGTTTGCTGTATTCAGGGTGTTGCCTGTAGTAGATACAGAGAAGGACAATGCTAGACTGCCTATACTGAGAGTATCACAGGTATTTCCTGCGCCTCGATGCGCGAGAAAAAACTTCATCACATGCAGACATTGCTATATGAAGCCCTGAGCAATTCTCTGGTGACTTCCAAGACAGTAACAACAGCACCTTGAGATGAGACAAGACCTCACTATATGCTCAAAATCTCCTATCCCTATTTTAAGAAAAAGCAAATTCCCAGAGAGTCCTCCTGTTCTTTAGGCCATTCCTCAGAACGCATTTCCTACTTCTTTCCTCCCCACCAGAATTTGCTCTAACTTCTCCAAATACTGGCAGCGATGACTCCATTTTGCCTGGTTCTACAGGTTCTTCTCTAAAACGTCACTAAAAGCTCTGCACTTCCATGAACAACAATCAGAACGCTTTAGCCTGAATGTAGCTGCCACGAGATTTCTGTTTCTAGCATAAAAACATAGTACTATTACATAGAGTAGTAATTTTTTAACAGATGCTGTCCTGAAGATAGTAAAACTTTCAACACTATGCGGTAGAAAATTTTCCACCTTAGGCACACTCTCACCTTGAGAGTTTTGCATGTCCTGGTCTGGAGATGCAGAAAGATGCATATTCTTAGTGTGTGCAGTGGAGTGCCAGAAAAATCAACAGAACCAGGTTAAGCGAATCTCATCTTAATAACTCTGTGATGGGGGTCTATAAGGTGGTTATTTTCTGATGTTTAACTTGCATTTCCCTTTTGCTTCCTTCTATTTTGGCTTCCAGCTATTCTACCTTTTTTTCTTTCTTTCTTTATTATCTTCCTACCTTTTCTATTACTTAAAAAAACTTTTCCTTTTTTTTTTTTCCTTCCATTCCATCCTTGCTTTCTCTAAATTATAAAAGCTTTTCTTATTAGCAGATCAACCTCTAGTACAGCTAGAGGAAATGCTTAATCACTGCTTGAGTCTCCTGCCCCTCCATACTAAATGATTTCCTCAAATCACAATTTTCTTACAGCATACAGAGATTTCTGTCTCCACATTTGCCTCCGGTATATGATACAAAATGAAGTACATTATATTTTAATAAACCCTGTATCGATCCCTTGAGGATAAACTGCATGACAAAAGATTATTTTATATTGCTTTCAATGCAATTTTTGTCAGCGTGAAGAATGCAAGCTTGCGCTCTAACATAACATATGCACTCAGAAAATATTTTCCCCAGTCTGGGGGATATCCACTGAGAGCTCTTAGGTTTGCTCAGTTATTTCCTTGGTTAGCCAGAAAGAAGAACAGTACCATCAAAATGTCCTTCTAAGAATTGCTTGGATGGTCTGCCCTCTATCAGATTTCAGTATCCATTTCTTAGAATAGGTGTTTCAAAAAATTAACAGAAAAAACTAGAATTCACTATTCATCACCTTATATGATGTACTCAAAAGTTTAAGACCTTTCATGAGTTGACAAAGTTAATAAAATTTGCAGAAGCTGAAATGACAAACAACAGAAAAATCACACCGAGACCGGCAGATTATTTGTGTCATCAGAATGAAGTGTCAGACATTTTCGTGATGAATGAGAACTAATAAAAGTGAACTATATATGAAATGTACTTTACTAAATGCTTGCAACTGTTGTAATGAAAACACCGAAGTTAGCGATTTTATACCTGATAAATGTTTTCTTCCGTTTCAGGCTCACGGATCGGCTCGTGTCCAGCCTCAAACACAATGTACTATGACACCAGCCGCCAGAGAGGAAAAGTCAGAGATGAAACAGAAGGGAAAAAGGCGATTTGGAATTCCACGTAAACACATAGGCAGGCATTAAAGAAACAAGTTCAAAGTACAGGCTGGCAGCAGGACAACCAGTTTGTTGGAAAGTGCAGAGTAAGGTTGTTTCATATTTCATAAACCAGCAGTGAATAGACCTAAATCTCCTCTAATGATCATTAGAGCAACTTCCTAATTCTTTCTCACTAGGGAGACCGCCTGTGGCCCAATATTAATTTTCCGAAGTCAACGTGAATGTTGCCTCTTTTACATAATGGCAATTATTTCCACATATATTTATTATCTAAGAATAAAAAAAGCTAAATTTGAACTGGAAGAATAGGCTGGTGCTCATGTAACAGGCCACATGCAAAAGGCTGTCACAACACTTTTCCTTTTCAGGTTCTTGCTTTATTGTGAAGAGCACAAAATAAAACCCCTGACATTACAAAAGCCGAACAGTAATTTAGGGCATCCTAATTCTTATCATCTTTCTTGCTGCACCTTAGGCACTGTTCAACATTCACTAATGGTTGAATCAGTTTCTTTTGGTGTGCCTCCCACTGACATGCCTAAGTGGAAGAACACAAAATCTCCAGGAAAAAAAAGGTAAACTATCATCTATTTTGTTTCAGCACAAAAACACAAGAACAAAATTACATCTTTTTCTTCTTCACACTTAGTAGGATATTGGACATAAATATATTGACATCTTTCTGATAATCGCCTTCGCTCCCAGACATTTTGCTTGGATAAAACAAGACTTAAATTTCAGATCTCTTATTAAATCACAGCCCAAATGGCAACAAGGGAATGTGTTACAACATCAATTTCACTGTTGTTTTTTTTATTCAAAATATTCACCCTCTGAATTAAATTCCGGCCCCACAGAAGCCAAAACCAAAATGTCAATTTATTACTATTGGAACAAGATGTTACTGTCTTTATTCTCAAAGTCATTCCCTTTTTAGTTGGAGTTTATATTAAAAAGTGATGCCAAATCTCATTTGGAACTTAAAATCTGGAATCACAAGCCACATTTTAGGAAATATTTACAAAATATTTAACCTGATATATTCTATAACTGAAATATTCTATTCCATACAGATATATTGTGCCAGGACTTACAGCTTTATCTCTAAATATTCTACTTTCCGTAAAAATTTGCAAGTTTCTCATAAGACCTCTCTCAGTAAATTTCAAAACATCTTGTTAAAAGTTTTGGCTGTATTTGAAGATAACATATTATCTAATCATTTCTGAAACTCCAAGGCCATACAGCTTCAGAAATTACCTGGTATACAGGATCTTCTACATCTTCTTCCAAAATTGTCTACAGCAAAGTAAGAGGACAGGCAGTAAAAGCAAAGAACATAAACAGTAGAGATAAAAGAACTGTACTCAGAAATTGAAGGACAGCAAAGAAATAAGCAAAATGGGCAGGTAGGTATATAGTTTTCATTCTTTAGCATACAGATAAAGTCACATTATTGTTCAAAGTAACTTTATTCAAGTTTCATCCGAGTTTAACAATCTGCACCTTATTCGATTTGATTCCAATACACACATTCAGAAGTATGTTGAATCTTCCCTAAATTATAAGGCTGTTAAAAACCTGACTTACAACACACTGATCATTAAAACTTTCCTTCTGTAGAAGCACTACGGGGGAAATGAACAGAACATTTCCAGTAGCTAAACACATTCATCATGCCCCAAGTAATCGCTTTCATCACTGTTTAATCCTACTTCTGAGCTCACGATGGCTGTTGCGTTCATATTTGTCCATTTGAAGCTAGCACCAGTCAAACCCATTGCTGTTAAGAAATGCTGAGGATGCTCAGTGCCTCTTTGGAGCAACTTTTGGGGGATACGCCAAACCACATTTTTTCTTGGCAGTAGTCTAAGCTTATGCGTGTACCTGGTATACCGCTTGTTCACACTGTTTGTCCTTTTGTGCCTTTTTTTCCATTTCTTCCCTTTGTTTCAGTTCATAGATGAGCTGAAACAGGTCTCGCAAGTCCAGAATTACAGGCTCAGCCTATGGAAGCAAAAAAAGGAAAGAGAGTTTCTATATGGGAAATATACTCCTCTTATCCCATCCTACTGATAGAGCCATTACAGCATCTCCACAATCAGAGAAAAATGCATCCACATTTAATTTCTACCTTAGCATCCAGGCTCAGGTTAATTTCTACCAAACTAACTATATTTGCAAATTAATTATAGTTATGAATATAAAAGGTATATTTATTAATATAGAAGACATATATATGAATATAAAACCATATATATTAGTGGTTTCTCATACAACGAAATTACAGTAGACTATATGCAAAGTAGCTCTTTGGTATTTATTACTTTCTACTTAGATGAGTATAGGGATATAAACAAACGTATCTGTTTCCAGGCTAGTTTAGTTGGAAAGGAAAACAGTCACTGATTATAAAAAAAAAATACATCATGAAAAATCAGAAAGAGTGAAAAACATTCCCTTTTTCCCAAGCTGTTTTCATTAATTTGCTATTTAAGAACATCTAAGCAGACTCTTGTGACAACTCTGGCACATAAACAATCTTGTATTGCCCTCTTGAACTGCTTCTTATGAACTCAGCTTTTCTACTGAGTTGCGCTGTACAAAATGACAGTCATCTGATACTTACTGCCTGGGCTGTTTTTATTGCCACAAATCTGTGATTTCCCTCCTTTCCACATACATATCCAAACGCTCGATGGTCTGTGATATCTTTTGCGATGTATGAAATTTCATGAACTGCATGGTGATGCTGTAATAGCTATTAAGAAAAAAAACAAACCACAGTAAAAAATATCCATCAAAATTTTCCATTAAAAAACTGTATGATTTCTTTTTCATCAATGCTTTATCTGGATCTCAATAGCCCCATGGAATTAAAACAAACATACATAACCTGGTATCAAAATCAATTAATATCTGAACTCTCTAAGATTATTCTCTTTTCATAATCTAGCCAAACTTGACTTGCTTTAATAATTTGACTAA
Organism: Patagioenas fasciata; assembly: GCF_037038585.1. Taxonomy (NCBI): domain Eukaryota; kingdom Metazoa; phylum Chordata; class Aves; order Columbiformes; family Columbidae; genus Patagioenas; species Patagioenas fasciata. The sequence continues at coordinate 20,630,675 of NC_092525.1, read as the reverse complement.
AATCTTCAGCTGAACATTTTTTTGTATCTTTTGAGGAGATACAATTCAACAGAAAATACCATGCTATCTAGCTACTACCTACATAGCATCCTAGGTACGGAACCAATATTTGCGGGTATATAAAAGCAGCAGCAGCACCTGTAGCTTCATACAGGGTGAGCCCAGATACAGACAGATGTGCAGGGGCTGCAGAGCCAGAGCTGAGATATCCAACCTTGGTAAGAACCAGCACCAGACTTGCTTCATCTCTGCAACGCTTCCCATCAGCCAGCAAGCCATATTCCATTTAAAGCAGTAGCAGAACTCCACAAATGTATTTTTCCCAGAAAATTCATGGAAATGCAATTACCTAACTTGAAAACAATGCTAGAGGCAACAGTTGACATTTAATTTAAAATCCCACTTCAGTTAACTGTAATAACAAAGACTCAATTTTGTTTTAAATGCATGAGCAAAACTCTCCCCAGAATGGGGACATGAATCTGAGACTCCTAGAGACATGTCCTGGAGTGTCAGCAGCATTGTCACTTTGGACTAAGTAGTATTTTATTACCAAAATAATATTTAAATATTTCTACTTAACATAATGTCCTTGAAAAGTTTATCTAAACCAATCTATTAGTTTGGATTTCTACCTTCTGATATATTGACCTGCTCTTTTATCATCTAGGGATAATGCTATTTCTGAGAGCAGGCAAAGCTTCATGGAGAATTCTTTTGAGGTCCAGACTCCTGCTGGTTTGGAGAAAAGCACATTTTGAAAATCAGCATGGTATCCAGGCAATCTCTAAACAACCCGTTATTTTTAGAGGTTGAAAAAACATTTTAAAATTCAAAATTGGAGAAGATGTGCATGTGTAGAAGCGAAAAGGCTGAGTGCATGCAGGGCAAGTGACAAGCGATGAGACTTCAGGAGAACACGGACTGAAATTTAAAAGGAGAGGCAGCACATAAGAGACAGACAACTACATATGAAACAAAAGGGTGGGCATTTTTCACTTTCATTTCACAGTAAATGATTCCTAACTTCCCAACATTGAGATTGCTTGCTCACAGGAAAATGGAAGTGTTGCCATTGACTTCGGGCTGAACGTGGCTGAGCTGAGGGTGCGCTTCAGACTCTCCCAATGTGTTAAACGTTTAAAATTAATGATGGGATCTTACTTAGATAATACAGGAATATTGATTTATTAGGTTTTTCTGAAAACCAAGTTGCATGCTATCTGTTACAATGAAATGAAATGTTCCCATCTCTCTATTCTGCATATGACAGGGAGCGTTATCTCTGGTTTCTATTAAATCAAAGTTCTTTGACATTGCTTTATTGATTGCAAGACAGCGTTTTGCACTGAAATTAAACTGTGATCAGATTTCTTCCTCATGGAATTAAATTTTAAGATCATTCCTCGATGGAAAGGTATCACCCACAATGTAAGACAGCAGATGGAGACACTCCAATTTATTTGGGAACCTTCATTAACCGTTCAAAAATCATTACATTTTTAATGGTTATGATATTTTACATACTGTATCAATAGATGTACAAATTAAGTAAAGGTGACTGCAACATTATCCTTTCACATATTTTACGGTATGGAGTGTTTAGCAAGAGTTTTTCATCTGTTTGAGGGATGTTGAGTTGGAACACACACATGACATGCAATGTTGCATACACACATCTGTACTCAAATGTAGCTACAAGCATTCCTTCAAACCTCTGTTTTCACAGCCTTCATCTGATGTGTCCTTTCTACACATTCCAATGCTTGATTCCAAGTATTATTTAAGAAATGCCTGATTCTTTGCTCATTGTGAAGCAGAAATGAGACTCCTGTTGCAATCAGTAGAGATTTACCATGATAAAATGCAAGACCAGAACTGCACCTTTTCTGTAAATCTGTGTTCTAAGGATCAGCCTGATACCCTGTACAGCCCTTCACAGCAGCGAGACATGCAGGAGAGCACAGGACAGCAGCAGGGACAGCATGGGGAGAAACACCATCTCATCCAGCCATCCAACAGAAACCCACAACTCAGACTACCTATAAATACAAGGTCTTTGCATGTTCTGATTAGATTTGCACCTGGTGCATTCTCACAGATTAATCTGTCCCATAAAACGAGACAATCCAACAGAAATGGCACCTTTATCCCTCAGGTTGTAACCGCTCACATGTAGCCACCCCCTTGATACTTGATATAAATAGTCCTGAAAGGAAAAGAAATTGAAGCCACAGAAGATTGCTTCTAGCAGAACTGCTGCTCAGTGCTCAACAGTCAACATTCACAAGCGATCTGCCCCCTATGATTTTTTTTTTTTTTTTACATATCTTCAAGGTTTTACCATGACTTAATCCTGTCTCTAGTGGGTCAGGAGCACATAAAAGAATTATTTCATATGACACCCCCATGTGCCCATGCTGATGGGTTCCATCACACATTATTTGATGTTTCTACTGTATGTTTGCTGAGCGCTGCTACCATTTACCAATTCATAAGTGAGGTATCAAATTGTTTTGGAGGGCTGCAGTAGGACAGAACAAATTATAGACTTAATTTATATTACAGTTCACTACAGTCAATTAAATATTGCACAGATTAGAAAGTAATTTAACATTTAAGCTTCAGTTGTTAAAAAAATCCTCTGTACATAGCCTCCAAATTATTTTAGGTCTCCTGTGACTCTAATCACTGTTGCAAACATTGAGGTTTTTAAACAGATAACGTTTCACAATGGATAACTAAAACAGTCCTGTGACGCACAAGTCCTTCTTTTTAGGCTAAACATGATGTCATGATCATATTTTATTCAGACACTAGAAAGCTTTTTCCTGGTGTTAAAGAAGTCCGAAACAACCCATTCACCAAGGCTGCTGTCCTCCCTCTCCCCCTTAAGTTTGCTCCGGTCTCTCCCACCAGCCATTATTTTCTCTCCTTTTTTCCATCCTACCCCCTGCTTCTCCTCTTCCCCCAGGTTGCTCCCTCTACATCACATTGAATTGATTTAGCTGCCTCTGAGATCTGTAGCATTTCTAATTTCCCTCAGGCTGCTTGGCACCTATCATAAATTTTTTCACCCCTTATCCTCATCTTGCCCCTTTATTTCCATGCTGTAGCCTCCAGTGCCACTAAATCAATTAAGTCAATCAATTAAGTACTTGGAGGGTCCAGCAATCATGTCAAATATGTGAGTTAGATGGCATGAGAAAGTCACTGCTTTACTATCGCTATTTCTCTTTTAATGAGGTTGTCTATTTAGTGGAGCCTGGGGCACAGTGTTAAGAGCCACAACAAAATAATATCCTGCAAGCTGCAAAGCCTCCCATAAACGCTGCCCCACCGAAAGCAGGAAGCATGTATCAGACAATATCGTATCTACAAGGACAAGTTTCACAGGGATTTAAGTTGCGCAGCCTTTCACCTTGAATAACTAAACAGTGAGCCCATTTTCAGAGAGGTGCCGCTGTTTTAATGTTCATGTCAACACTGGGGTTGTATGTGACAGACACGGCCCAAGCATCCTCTGCATTTCTATTCGTCTCTATTCACCCCTATCACATTTGAATAAGAGACAGCACATTCTGAGCGGCACGTAAATCTCCCCAAACATCAAAAAATGACTCACTAAACTGCAAAATCCTTAATGGATTCATAATAAAATAACTTTATGGACTATAGTTTCAGTCATGCTGCTGTCTACCTGTAAGTCCTCTGTACTCCCACTGATGTTGTGATTGCTTAGCAGCACAGTAGGAAATCAGGACCTGTACATTTAGGAAGATCACTGAACAAATCATGGAAACTGAACCTAATGTGGAAAATTACAGCAACACCCTCACAAGCTTCGCAAGCCAGAAGCACAATAGTACCCTGACCATTATTCACTGCAACACATTAAGTGAAAACAATGAATTGTGAAACACGTGAGTGGTTCGGAGATGAATTTTATCTCGCTGCTGCAAGAAAGGCTGGAGTGGTACAGGTGTGTGTCTCCTCTGCTACACCTGTGATACCGCTGTGCTCCCTGACAGTGCTCAAGATGTTCATACCACAGCACTGTGACACACCTTCTTCTTCCTTACAGCATCCTGAGGTTTGCAGGGATCATGAGGACAGCAACCGGTCACAAACATTTCTCTAGTTGCCCAGGTTTGTGCTGCAATGCTTCTCTGCTGTTTCACTGAACTTAGTGTCTGAAGCTGCACATCTTCATCATGAACACCCACAGCCCAAATACATGCTTAAGGAGCAGACATGAAAACACCTGAATTCCCTACAGTTGCTGATTCAAATTCCAGATCTATCTAGTTTTATAACTTTTAGCCAAGGATGGAGAACAGTCTCCTGTATGTTGACAACTTAAAAAACCCCAAAACATCAAAATCTCCCAAAAAAACATTGCTGGTATGGAAGTTTCCGTGGCACCCATTATTGATGCATGAACACCTGCTAAGCAGTTGTGAACCTCTCAGCTTCTATTCCCCATACAGACAAGTGTTTCAATGGGACTGTGTACAGACAGTTTGGGGAACAAGTCAATGATCTCAAATGTCAGCGAAATGGAAAATGAATCAGTAAATTGTATTTGCACCACGAACTTGCCCATGTTGTTTTCTACAACTAAGTATGTGGGTGGCAGATAGGGTGGCAAAGCATCAGCCTGCTGTGACACGCAGGGAACAAGCAGATGGGGAAAATGCAACAAGCCTTCCCCAACCACTGCTGCAATTTTCAGTTTAATCTGAAATAGCGAAGAGGAAGCAGCTTGGCATGCTTCAGAGCTATAGTTACCAACAGCTCCAAACTCCCTGTGAATTGCTGCTGGACATAGCACAGGGCAGCCCAGAGCAGGGGTGGTGAGAGAGCTCATCCACTCAAAAAGACAACTGCTTCCCCACTGCCACCAGTGCCTTCACCCACAGCCTTTCCTCTCCCTTCCTGGAGGTTCCTGGGCACTTGGCGCAGCATAAAAACATGCCAGAGGCAGCTAAACCCAACCTGATAAAGCTTTGCAACACACCTTGAGAATTTATCACTGCTGACTCATTTCTGAATTAGTGACAGGCTGCTGCTGCAAGTCCTCCACTGGGCAGATGCTTTTTATTATCCTTTTTTTTTCCTATTACTTTGGCCTGTTTTCCGAAGATTAATACAAAAAAATTATTTGGATTTTGCTCCCATGGGTCAGAAAGGCAAGAGGCGAGAAGTTCACCCAGGCCATATAAAACAACCAAGGATGTTTGAGGAAAGGAGAAAAAAATAGCACCCACAAAAGAAACAGCTTTGGAAACTATGTGCCTAAACAAAAGGAAATAGGAAACATCACATTTCAAATCCAACACTCCTTTCCTGCCATGATGAGTACCCAGTTGCATGTCCATGGGGAGAGCATTGCAGAATAAACAGTATTTGACAAAACACAGTAATTTGGCTTAAATGTGGTAGCAGATCTCTCAAAGGCAGCCTTTAAGCACGTCTTCACAATGAGAAGGGAATAAACCTGTCTAATCCCTGTGCTTCTTCTATACACACTGATTTTGCAGACAATAACATGAAGAATTTTCCAACTGCCAACTTCTAAAAGGTGTTTTGTGCACAAGCTTTGCAATAAAAACACTTGGCACAAGAAGTACACTTTCAGATTATATGCACATCAGAGCTTGGTCTATGCATCACAAACAGGCACGTAAAATATGGTGCTGATAAAGAAAATAATTGAGACAGATTTAGCCCCAGTTATCACAAACTCAGTCCCTCTAGGGGGTCAGCCATCTGGCTGTGACACACCAAAGCACCCAAAAGATATGTAAATTTCATTTCCTCTTAATAGCAATAATAGTAATAAAGTCTTAAGAGCCATTTTCTTCAACAACTGAGGAGACTGAAGCAAAAAAAACAGATTACGTGACTCCCCAGGCTTACGTGGCAACGTGCAGCTGAGTCAGGAAGGACAAAAGTCAGTGAGTATAATTGTATGTGTAAGGATAAGCACGTCTTCAAGTGAAGTGCTAGACTAAGCTCAATCTGTACACTCCAATTCATCCTATATATAGACAAGCACTTAGCGAAAATACCCCAGGTAGGAGCCTATTTGGTTGGACTCGGGAAAATAGTTTTAAAAGGGTACTTCAGCCTCAGCTAGAATCTGAAATCATCTTTACCATTTTCTTTGCTTGATGAAAAAAGTTTCCTGCTCCTGCCTGTATCTTACCTGGGGAGCGAGAGCAAACCGGAGCGTCCTGGTCTGTGCCTCCTGTCACAGGCACACGCAGCGATGCTCTCAACCCGTCTGGAGTTGTCCTCACCCGAGACCCCCAATATACACTGGGAGTCAATTAAGTCAGCGGGACTTAACTTTGCCCAGCACAGCGGTCTAATTGTGATTAATGGATCTACGGTATTGAGCTAGCTGGATGTTCCAAGAACCTAATTTGTGGAAGAGAACACCACTAAGGTAATAAACTTCTGTCTGGTTCTCATAATTTGTAATAATGTCTGACAAAGACCAGACATGGATTTAGTTATTGTTCATTGTCTTAGGAAGCAAATGCTAAGTTGCTCACACAGAAGATCCATTTATTAGATATATGAACTTGTGAAAGGCACAAAACAAAACTGGAATGCACACACAGCCAATTGCATATCTTCACTTAAAAGGCTTTTCAATTTTTTATTGTACCAGGAGTGAAAGTAGCTAGCTAAATCTAAACTCCTTGTCCAATTACTATTAATACCAAGTTATATTTTAAATATGTACTTCGAAATATTGTTCCAGGACAAAGAAAATCCTAAAGGGCAAGGAAACATTTTCAGAGAGCTTTGAAAAAACAAATGTGCTACACTAAAGCTGTGATGCTGGACCTCCCATGAGTCTCATGCTATTTTCTTATTGCTTCTGCATCAGATAGAGCCATTGTTTTATCAGGCTGGTTAAAACAAAGGATCGCACAGTGATACCAAGAAGCAGCAAATCTGATCCTTCGCACCAAAATCAATGGCCCCATTAGGCCATAATCAGCTCAGTAATGCAATACGGCCCTATACTGCAGCTGTATCGGACCACCTATAGACAACAATACACTGTTTTACCTTGCCATGTCACTGTTTTGATGTGGTGTACAAGCAGTAATACTTGCCTATAAGGATATTATATTCTTTGGCATGGCAGCTACCCAGTGGTCACTGCTGGGTTTCCAGGGCTGATGAAACACATCTGTCCAAGTGTATTCCCTCTTAGCACCCACCTCATCATCTTCTGCAAAATGCGCAGTAGAGCAAAAGAGCCATAAACATGCCAATATTGCCCCTCTGCTCTCAAGCCAGAGCTTGTACACAGCCAATGCACAGCAACACGCACCTCTGACCGTGCCCTTTATTTTTTCCTGATATACTCTGAAGCTTCTAAGACCCTTATTGATTATATCTTGAACTTGAGGGAGTACAATATTCAGCAAGGAGACAGTCAGCTCATTACAGTATCAGTGAACCTCTCAATATTTTTACTGCATTCATCTTTACAGCCTGTGAATGTCTTCTGTGAAGCCTTATTTTATAAGGGTGTTTTGTTTCTTTACACCAATATTCCTCACCTACTGAAATGCTTCAGATTTACAGGAACAGCAGAAGAAATTCCTTTGTACAACTCCAAGAAGCTATAGATTTTTTTCCTTTAACTGTCTCAGATCTTAACAGCTTCAGGTTCAGCATTATAACCCACCCTCCTCTTGCAGCATTGTGATTCAAAAAGCTCATCACTGAAAACCAGCCTCTGATTCTCTCAATTTGCCATGCAAACCCTATAAAGCAGAGCTTGCAAAGATCACAAAAACATCACTCATCTGGCAACACTAAAATTTAAGTTGCACTGAGTAGTCATCAAACAGCTACTTTCTTTAACCATAAATATACTTCCATGACATTACAAACTTCCCTGGAAAAGAGGAAAAAGGACAAGAGGGATTTATTCTATATTTATCTGCCTCTCAGATACTCATACCAATTTAATAAGACTCTAAAGGGGGCTGAGGAAAAGCATATGTACAGAGAAGAACAAGAATAGAAAACGACTCTATGAATTCACAAACCGTGTATAACCAGTATGTCATGTTCACAAGCCAATTGAAAATGAAAGCAAAAAACTTGAGAAGTTCACACGACACTATGTTTTGTATCCTTCAAATACAAACATGATTTCATAATCAGAAATAAAGCAAAGCATACAAGCAAGAAATCCTGGGTTCCAAAATGATAGATTGGTTTCAAGTGGCAGAGTAAAGAATTGGACAAAATCCACTCTAGCCCAACTCTTCATCTCTAATGGCTTCATTTTCTAGTGGCCAACATATAGATATACAGTATTGGCTAAAGGAGACATCTTGAAATGCCCCCTACCACAGACATCAGCTTGCTTATGAGACACACTTGAGTTTTCCTTTCCATACCACAACTAAGTTTTCCGTCCTGGGATCACCGTTCTCTATTACTGCTTTTGCCAGAATTCATTATCACGAGAAATCCTCCTGGTTCCCAGCAGAGATGTCTCAGCTGCTGGACGTTCTTCCCGATGCGGAACTGGCCTGCAAAGTTATGGCAGACTTTTTGAAAAGACTAAGGAACATCTCTGCCAATACTGTAAGATCTCGGATTATTCCATAACTGGAGGTGTGCAATCACAGAGCTTTATAACAACACCTGTGTTGAAAGGAGCCTGAAAGCTGCTGATGGACTCAGTGTACCTGCAAGTTTGCAGAAGATGACTCTGGAGTAATGAGCTCTACCATTCAGAGATAGTACTTTAACTACCTATCCTGGTCGCAAAGACCATGTCATTTTATTTCCAGTCTTCCTAAAAAAAGAGAGGAAACCTCTTCCTTTGAGTTATAGTTGCATGTAAAAACAAACTTCAGATAACCCCATAGATGTGCTGCTCCTTCATTTGTTCGGGTCCCACAACGGACATTTAACTTAGGACGTAAAACATCTGTAGCAACACAGCGAGTGTGTGCAGTACTTGAGCCCTAAGATAAGAATAAAACAAAACATAAAAGGCAAACCTCATAGGGACTCTTGAAAAGAACACAATTTTTGGCTCAATTTCATTTTCTTTCCCCCCCCTGCATTATCCTGAGTTGGGAATTTCTGGAGTTACACTCAGTAGATGCCTGGCACATTGTGTGTCAACAGTTCTACGTTTCAACTCGGGCAATGGAGAGTATTGAGTTCTGCCCTGGTACCCTCCAAAAGGGAGCCCCGAAGCTCCCATTTGCACATTTTAATGCCCGGAGTTGTTTCTTCCATGTTCATTTTTATGTAAAAGCAGGACAAATGTTTGGTTTTAGCTTTCTCCTGCTAACCAAAATCTCCAAAAGCAAACTTTGTTTAAAGGGTCTGCACACAGACACGGCCCAGCAGAGAGCATGGCTCAATTGTGTTTACTTTTTTCTTTCCCTGCCTTGCTCTCCTGTCCCGGCAGTGGGTGTCACACAGCGTCTGCCGTTCAGAAAAGCTGTCAGGCAGCGCTGCCCTCACCTTCGACTTAATGCCTGCAGCAGAGTCCTTTAAAGCTCTGATGCACGGGTGCTGGCTTGTTTCTGCTAGTTATTCCTTTAGTTCTCTCCCACCCTTCACAACTTCTGTGCACGGGATGTCTTCTTCTGGTAATCAAAAATGAACCTCCTCATTACTTCACACTCAGCACTGCTCAGCACTAAGCCTTGCACATGTTACGCTCTCCTGTGCTTTGTACTTTAAAATACTTCCGAATTCCTGTAGCCTTCACAGGAGTGTATTTGGCTAATGAAAGATCACATAAGGTTATAAAACGTCCTCTGAAACAACTCAGCCTTTTTAAAAGCAAGGACACAATAAAAAAAAAAAAAAAAAAAGGGATTCAGATCCATAATTTGTCTACCTAAAAAGAAAAAAAGAAAAACACTCAGAGGTATGCAGAGCTGGGGCTGGGAGCCATATACGGTATTTTCACATACCTAGACTTCTTGCTTGCTTTAAATATCAGAGCACTCAAATTAATCAGCGCTTGTCCTCACCTAGTGCACATCGCTCCCTTTAAAGTCTGCAGGAACGCCACTGCTTGCTTGGCTGGAAGTACAACGATGCGGAGTTAGGATGGGAACCACAAAGGACTGGCTTGCTGTTAATGCTTTTTAGAGTCCATTAAACACTGCTTTTTCTAGAGGAGTGTTAGAATGTAGGGACACGTTAGGCACTGCTGTAATTTCACCATTACCACCAGGTGCGGGGTAGCACAACGGGAGATGCTGTTCCAGCCCTCAGGCTCCGAGATGTGCGGTTGCCTGCATGCTGAGCATACAGTGCATAAACCAGAAAGGTTATGAGCACTATTACTTCATTTAGGAAGCCAGCTTTTATGAACAGTTATTTATATATTAAGCAAAGATCTCTTGGTATCTGAAATTTATTACTTATTCAACTGAAAGACTGGGTTAACAGCAGGTATTTGTGTTTGGTAACTGTTAACACATAAGAGTATCCAGTGGCAACCACTGTCTTTCCTCTTCTCCTTCCACAGGGCCACTTAGTACATAAATTAAGTGTAAGAAAAGGCATTTACTCGTCCCCGTGGACTATCAGATTGAACAAAGGTCTTACCAGCTTCCCTGTAAAGACACACATGTTCCTGAGGGCAGAATATCATGCACTGATTTTATTGCCAATAGGCATCTATTACTATCATCCTGCAAACTCCAGGTAACTCTAAAAGTAATCCTTCCCGTAGTTTCCCTCTCCCAAAGGCCATTTCTGTCCCTCGCATGTGACCCCAGCAATAGTGGAGGTTAAACAGCCTGCAAGTTAGCACAGGAATTCAGAAGCATGGGCGGTAGAATTGCCATTACCAGAGCAAACAGAAAATTACAGAGCAGCCCTAACAGATAAAATACACTGAATAGGAAGGAAAAAATCACCAGCACACCTGGGGTATAATGCTTCGCAGAATCTCCAAGCGAAAGGAACAGCAGATTTCAAATGGGGACGACACTTTCTGTTACAGCACCGGCTCCAGGTCCCCCACTGCTCTGCAGGGAGGTTTCGGTGCATCTCAGCTGTCCCAGCTATCATTATGTCAGCACTTCTTGTTCTAAATCCTTTCCCGAGCAGTTTGAAATCCAACCATTTTAATTCTATGTGTGCTGAAAATGGGCCTGAATTTTTTTTCTACTGTGTAATGCATTAACCTGGCTTAAAAACATCAGTACTTCCAAGCAACAGCCCACCCCCATCCTCGTATTTTGGGTGCTTTTCTATAAGGAGAAGGAGAAATATGGCTCCACTGGAGTCAGTGGGACGACAATGTGGCTTTCATATCCCGATTTATTTATCTGAATCACAAAAGGGTAGCGATTACAGGAAAAAAATCCCAACATAACTCTATACTTTTAGCCTTCTGCTGTGGGACAGCACCTCACTGGAGGGATATAGTGCAGTTCCAATATATTATGGGATGCATAATCATAGAATCATTTCAGCTGCAAGAGACCCTCAGGATCAGAGTCTAACCATAACCTAATTCTAGCACTAAACCATGTCCCTAAGAACATCGTCTAAATGCCTTTTAAACCCCTCCAGGGATGGTGACTCCCCCACTGCCCTGGGCAGCCTGTTCCAATGCCCGACAGCCCTTTCCAGGAAGAATTTTTTCCTAATATGCAATCTAAACCTCCCTTGGTGCAACTTGAGGTCACTTCCTCTTGTCCTGTCACTTGCTGCTTGGGAGAAGAGACCAACAACAAACATTTTTATAACCAAAAGCTGACTTTGGAGTTTTCAGTAAAATTCAGTCAAATTCTGTTTAAGCATACCAAACATTATAGCTAGACAAAATTGGAAGCGTTTACATAGTAATTTTTTTGCTACAACAGCTCTGTAGACAAGTACCACCCCCCTCATATAGATTGGAGGCTAAACAGCAATTGCAAACACGCATATGGTGAGATTGCCCATACCATAACACACAATGCATATAGTGGTACCTCCCTTTCTTAAATCCATCTGGGGGTGCTTGGATTAAACAACAGCAGGCCATAGACAGCCAAATGAGACCATCACTAAAGTCATAAAATCTAATTTGCTGCCTTTTTGAAAGCAATAAAATTTTTATCCTTTTCACACTGAAAAATACAACTATAACAAATACCCACAAATTCTTTCAGGTTGGATAAGACATATGGAATAGCTTTATCTTCATACCAATTACCGGCAAAAATATTAGAAGGCAGCTCCTGCTGAACTCAGCTCTAGATCAGAGCATTTCCAGGTGAAAGGAAGGTGCCATTTCAGCCCTCATCCGTATTGCCAGCTGTTCAGTAGAAAGACATAAGGTTCATACCAAAGTTCCTGATCCCCAAATGCTCAGATGTCACAATGTGCAAAATCATATTTGAGTTTTGTCTTTTGGGATCTTTTCTTCTCATGGTGACAAACCTACATAAGGATTTTACAATCTTCATACAGCAATCTGGGCATCTATGGAATGCATTTCTACGAGCTTGTGGCTACTAAATACCCCTGTGGAGCACCCCAAACCATTCCAACTGTCTAAGGTGCAGTTTGGAAGACCAATAAGAAATGAATTAAAATAGTCAATAAGGGATGTAATTATGGAAGTAAGTTCTTATGACATTTACATTTTGCTAACTATCAAAAGTTATTTAGGAAATGTGCTATTGTTTCCCTTTTAAAGTATCACAAATAATATAAATACCTTGTAGGAGTAATACGCAGCATTTTAAAGTTCCCTACTCTGTCATATTCTAATTGTATATATTTATTGCATGTAGAACAGTAAATGTCTTAGTATTCATATTTCTAAGTAGAAAGAAAGGAAACTGCCGAGCGACACCGCAAGACTCCCAGTTGGCCAGAGGAATCTTTTGCAGGCAGAAGCTGCAGACAACACATAAAATCCCTGTAAGGCATAAGAATGTCCATATATCACCATTTTCAAATGTACATGCAATATTTGACTTGGCTGTTTTTCAGTATGCTCTTTATTGTTATTACATAATATTTTTATCACTGTAGTCCCTAGAAGCCCTAAGCATGGCCCAAGACACAACTTTTCTTATGATAAATCATTATAAACAGAGAATTCTGCTAGAAATATGCATTAAAAATTAATCCCAGAGAGTTTATTCTGTAATTCCAACCTTTGAAAGGTAATGGCCAGATGCTCCCCGGGACATCTCTGAGACACAGGACTGCAGTAACTCCGCCTCAAAAACCCTTGGGCATGGAGAAGGCCTTTGCATGGAAGTGTTTTAAGGAGAGATGTGAAGAAAAAGTAAGGGGGTACTGCATGAATATGCGCAAGGAATTCCTCCAAAGTACGATGGACAGGATGGGAAAAGGCTCAGAGTAATTTATTTGAAAACTGAATAAACGAATGATGAATAAATGAATGAAAGTTCGTGCTGTGGAATGACTCCTTGAAAGTGGACAAAGAGCAAAGACAGTCATGAAGAGCCTGGGAAAAAAAAACCAGACAACAGGCTATAGGTTGATAAAATAGAGAAGGCAGATTCAGTGTAGGAATGTGAAGAGAAGTGTGGCATGATCAAAAGAACAAGCTGAGACAGCAATCTCAGCAGTCACAATGGATTTCAAAAATAAAAGTCACATTTGTCAAGGACAAAAAAAGGGTAACAATTGAGACACAAGATGAAGAGAGGCACGACTGGGTTTTAACCGTAAGCACAACAATAAATGCTGTATTTCAGAACAGTTAAGAAGAATCTGCAAGATCTGGATTTACCCTGGATGTGACAATCGAAAATGAGGTTGAGTCAAAAAAGGCTGCTGAGTTTACAGGGCTGAATAATAGATGATGCTGATATTTTCCTCAGCACTCCAAAAACGAGGTCAGAGAAAGACCTTTGGGAATCAGGATTAAAAGGCCCAGTTCAGCCATGTTAAGCTTGAACTGTTGGTTTAACACGTAAGGAAAAGGCTGGAGAGAGACAGATCCAGATTTGAACAGGAGACAGGGCTGGTATCATTTGGTTTGACAGAATAACCAAATTTATATTTGCAACTGAAGTAACTGATTAAAAGAACAGCAGGAAAAGATATCAAGGACAGGGCACCTGGGAAATCCCAGATGAAAACTGCAGGAAAGAGAAAGAGAAATTACAAACATGGGGGTAAAATCCAGAGACGACAGTGAGGGAGACCAGGAGAAAGGACTTAAGTCAAAATGAGCTGATAAGTTAACGATGCCAACAAAATGCTCTGCCTGAGATCAACCACGAAGAGGAACTTCGGAAGATCAGCTTTGAAGAAATCAAGAGGACAAAACCCACCTCTGAGAGCTTCTGGCCTAGAACTGGAAGAAGCCCTGGGCACAGACCATTAACAATCTCCTGGCCAATACCATGCTCTGGCAAACACAAAAATTCAGTGAACTAATCGCACCATCCCTCCTGCTCGCAGCAGAGCGAGTAGAGAGCAGATTAATTCCTTCTTTCATTTCTATTTTTAAATATTCAGAGGCGCTCAGTGATAGAGACTTGACAGTTTGACATTTCATCTGCTCCAGCACACGTGCTTCAAGAAATAACTACAGTTCCATAATCGTACCTCAATTTCTGGTCAAAGATGCCAGAACCAACAGATTTCCAGTAAAGTCAAGAAGTACCTTTGGTACATTTTAAATGAGGTACCTTCTGCCAACAGCGAGAATTTTAATCTTGCTAAAATTTTCTTTCAGCCAAGTTTAGTTGTCCTGTTAGCAATCTATCAGTATAATTAACACTGTCATTCACATCAAATGGAGAAGAGCAGCAAATCCAGGGGTTATCAGGACAAACCTGATAGAAGTCTCCAAACAAGCTGGAGAACTCTTTATAGAAACCTTAGCAACATGTTTGAAAAATCTGTAACTACAAGGTTAAGAGAGCTCAAAAGGTCAAGAAGGTAGGCAAGACACAGGTATCTAAAACAGTGGTTGGATCCTATCACAGCCATAATGTTGTCTCACTAGAACAATCTGAGGCCAGCAGGATTAGAACCAGCTGCTATAGGTGTTATTTATTCGGACATTGTTCAGAGATAAAGCAGAAGCACAGTCACTAGTTCTGTGCCCAGCACAAATGTGTAATTTTTTTTTTTTGGTACAAAATGCTACAGATAAGGTCTCATCCCCCTTCCACGAAACAGGGAGGTATTCACCAAGTAACACCTTCTCAGGTAGGTAAATCCTGCTCTGCATGGGAGCCATATAATCTTCCTCAAAGACAATAAAAGTTAGAGTAAGCGATGCATAACAAGAATGGGAACAGATGATCAAAATGATACATGTATATTTATATATACAGTTTTCCTTCCTGGGTATCACACTGACAGTCTGAAGAAAATGACTACAGATTAAACTCATAAACAATGAGTAACACACTGCAACACCTCTCTACAATAGTGTAGCCCAATCAGACTTCTACAGTATTCCTAAAAATTATCCAAACTCACAGGCTGTGCCAAACCCTGTATTCTGCTAAAGACATGGGCCAACATCTCTAAAAGATCAGCCAGTCCCTCGAAAGTATGGAATAAATCATGAAAAGAAAACTTGCTTTTAGGGTGCTGCATAGGACAAAACAAGAAAAATCAGTGAAACAGCTATCATCTTCGTAAATTGGGTTACAATCCATCTGTTTAGGGTATTTCTCACAAATGAAACCAAAGAAGATACTGATATAAGTCTACTACAATTTTTTTGGACAACTGCAGAGTCTAGATAAATATTTCACCTATAAAAATAGCTCATATAGACATATATTGCAGTAAATTCCATCAATTTGCATACCCACAAGCTGATACTTCTTTACTTAAAACTAATTAGTCATTTTTTTGCTTTCATCATATTTCTCTTTCACATCATCTGGGTTTTCCATTAATGTCACCAGGCTTTTGCAATTAGAAAGCACATGAGTTTAGAAGTATATCTCGTTACATGAATGCAGAAGAAAATGGTTTCCCAAGTATTTTATAGAACGTAATTATTATTTTTAAATACATTTTTGTAAAGTAACCTACAGTAAACAAAGATTTATTGCTACATAAATAAACAATGAGACAATTACAGCCTCTGTATGGAGACTGTATTAGTCATGCACATCTAATGAAGCATTACTAAGTTATCACAGGGAGATAGCCCGATATGTGTGATTAAAAAAATAATACTCATAAATAGCTAATGAACAATGATGGTCCTTCAAAAATTTTGCATGTCTTGCTATATTGAGAGCTATGCTTTTTGTCACTTTCTCAGGAACACATTAACCACTAGCTTCTACCCTGAAAACGAGAATTTTAAATGGCACGATGCATCTAGTGGCATTTTTGCCTTCTACATACCATATTTTTTAAAATACAGAAGAGCTCTCATGCAAGTCTACCAATGAAGAACCGTACTGTGCTTGAAAGACAACATCTTGAGATGTCATCAGGGTGCAGGGGGAATATGACAGAACAAATGGTCAAAAATTATTGTCATATAATGTGCAGCCATTAAACCTCTGAAGTGGCACTGGGTAGAAAAAGTCTGGGTTTAGTATTATGATAATTGTCACAGACTTTTTATGTTAATATATATTAAAAAAATTGTATTTCCTTCAGGTAAGGTCTATATTTGGCAGAAAGCGAGAGAAAAGCAAGTGGGAGAAAGCAAGTGGGATGAATGGCAAATACATGACGGCAGACAAAACAAGTATATTTATTAGAAAAAAGAGGGTCAAAACCCATGCGTAATGACAATTTTGACATATAACAGGAAAATATCCTGTTAGTCGAACTAAATACATACCTTCAGGATGTACAGTTGATGTTGGGACTTTAATAGCAGAACCATTTGTGGTGTTCTGCCCACCTAAGCAGGCTTCTCCAGCAGATGAGTGAGTCTATATTGCAATGTATATGAACTACAAGCTTTCAGGGTGAACACTGCTAAGAGGGGCCCTTCTAAATACATTGTTAAGTATTTAAAAAGTGGTATAAAGGGACCTATTTAGATTAATCAATTAAGCAGAATGAGGAGATGTAAGAGAGGAGCATTATTATTTCTATTGCACTGCTATGGATTGTCTAAATTGTACTGCATCTACGCTGCAAGCTCACAGCAAATCCTCCTTGTATTTTTCTTGGTGAGATAAATTCTTCTGAAATGATAGTCCGCCTTCAACCTGATCTCCTTCATGGATAAATTTACTCAAAGGGCAGAATTCCTGATGGCTGAAATAATAGCATTATTAAAATCAATACTTTTTGATGAATATTACGTCTGCAACATATTAAAGAGAACTATAAAGTACAGGGGAAAAAACCTTGCTTATCATTTTCAGTAGTAACCCAACTACAGCCCTTCATCTGTAATGAATTATGGAGCAATTCCCCTAAATCATCTGTATGAAGTCAGCTATGACACTGCCAATTTTAAAAAATTTGCTAGTTTTGAGCTACAAATTGATTTTTTTATTGTGATAAATTAAAATCCAATAGTAGCCTACAAGATACTAAACATACAGAAGCCTACATTTTTTCAGAATATTCTTTTTCTCTTTTCTACCACATCAGACTGCCATTGTGGCAGACGTGATAGCAATAACCAATGATAAAAAAGAAGAAAGGCCACTCTAAAGAGGTAAATAGCCTTTCCAAATAAACAATAAATGAGCCCTGTGGCTCAAAATATCCTTCTGGGAATCTGAAAATCATGGAAACACAAGCAAGGGGGAAAGCACTGTGGTGGACAGGGAAGGCAGTTAAAGGAGAAGGAGAAGAAAGCAAATGCAAGATCATCTAGGCTGTTCCCTATTAGGGGCATATTTTTTTCTCTGTTGCACAAATGTGAACATCAGTCTCGAAACTTTATAAACTCTTAAGTTTAACATGGATATCAGAAGATCTGTGTGAGCATAACCCAACCTTTTAGCTATCCCTTTTGCTTCCTTCCCATCAAAAGAGCCAGGCTGAGCATTTGTACATTCCCAGTTTTTCCAGCCTGTGAGATTTTCCGTATTGCTTCTAATCCAAGAAAGGGATCATCAGGGTCCTGCATCACCTAATCGCTTTGTCCTTATTTTACCTTATAGGAGGCTCCATGTTACAGCAGTAATGCCATTTTCTTCGGGTATGACTTTTAAGACCTTGACCTAAGACTACACAGATGATACTATTCACTACCACAACAGGTGATATCTCTTAGTATTACACCAGGATAAGCCAAAGCCATATGGATGAGAAACAGTGCATCACCCTAAAGATCTGTCTCTCGTGCTGTGGAAAGCACCTTGTTATTATTTCTATTGCAGCTATATGGATGACCTGAACTGTTAAATGTTGAGATTGTACATGACCACCAACAAGAATGGGAACAAGATGACAACTGTAGGCTGATGTAGCAGGGACAGGCTGGATGGGAGAGACTGTGAGAAAAATGAGTCAAGGCCATGAAATTGTGGGACACAAAAAGACCCAAGCTGGGGGAAAAGCTGCAGGGATGGTGGCTGTGAAAAAACAGAGGAGTTCATGCAGCCCTGCTTCAAAAGCTTGGCATGGAAAGAATGATTCTCCTGCTTTCAGAAAAGCACGTACAAAACTATGTCAAGAGCTCGCCACATCCCTCTGCCACAGTCCTGTTTCAAGAAGGACAATTCAACACTCCTGTCCATCTCCCAGGCAGCTTAGGGACAGATATCTGGAAGGTGGATTTAAAGTAAGTGAGTGGCAGGGTTACTATGAGGATGACAGGGTTATGTCAGATTTAGAGTATTGGGTGTCAAAGTTATGAAATGAAGGAGACCTATGCTCATGTTCCCACCTCACTAGTTGCAGACAGGCGGGTGTGCAGGATGCTCTAGGAAAGGCAATCTGTGGCTAAACCACACCTGTGTTTCTAAAGAATCCCCTCTTCTCTCTTTATTTTGTGAAAATACATCCTACGTTTGTGAAACCGTCAGAGACAAGTGCCACAGGACAAGTCTCCCTCTCTTCTTTTTATTTTCCCAAGAAATGGGTTTAGTCTCAGGAAAGTAGCTGTGCCCTCACCGCAGAGTGCATGGCATGGCAGCAGGCTGCACACTAAAAACAAAAATACTACCATATCAGTGCATTATCCTCAGTTCTGTACTCTGAATGAAACTGGTATTCTCTGGCCAAAAATAGGTGCGTCATCGTATAGTTCGTGTCTTTTTATTAGAGGATCCAACCATTACTGCACTGGCAGCCCTAATCTTGACATTTCCAATCTTCTGAGCACAGGCTGTAACCTCAGCAGTGTTCTCTTAAACACTGCTTTTGTATGAATACTTTGCATATGCTGTACACAACATATTCCAAATGAGCTTTTCATTACTAACTACTTGTATTATGTATCAGTGAGCTCAATGACATTGATTTTCTAATAATATAAATTAACTGGCAAAGATAATTTCATCTATCATCAGGAGGGTTTTATTTCTGGCACCATGTTTAATAGTTCATCTTTCAAAAGATTAAATCAAGAGCTTTTTAAAATTCAAGGCAGAGTTTAAACTGCTGTAAAAATCTTCTTAATTAGGATTAAAACAGTTTGTGTGTTGTTGCTTTACATCTAAGTAGTATAATGTTTTGCTTAGGTTTCCTCTTTCAAAGCAATTTAAAAGAATCAAGCATGATATTGCTGTGGCAAAAACTGGGAAGGCACGGAAGTCTCCTGCATATTCCTCAACCAGACGCTACTGGACTCAACAGCAACCACAAACTTTGCAATATCTTTCATCTTCAATTCCATACAATATATACTTTTTCTACCATTGATGATACAAGAGTTCTGATTTTTCTGGTTACTCCATACCAGACAGAAGACAATCACTGCTGTTAATAGGAGTATATTGCATTATAGAGATTCTGACTGTGCTGACTGAAATTTACGGACTTGACAGGAATTCTTTAGGATTCCCCTGGGACTTTTTCAGAGAATCCCAGCTCCCAGTGCTCTTCCTTTTCTCTCTTACCTCATTCTTGGGGAAAACAACCTTCACCCTCCTGGCCTTGTCTGCAGCTCCCTGTTCCAGCTTGTTTTCTTCCCCTCAGCTTCCCATGACACAAAGGTCCCAATCCAAGACAACCACAGCATCTAATCCAAATCCCTTGCCGTTACAAATTTTTACACTGAGGGTGGTAAAATATTGGCCCAGGTTGCCCAGAGAGATGGTGGATGCGACATCCCAGGCAAGGCTGGACAGGGCTCTGAGCAACCTGAGCTGGTGAAGATGTCCCTGCTCATGGCAGGGGTGGCACCGGATGAGCTGGGAAGGTCCTTTCCAACCCAAACCATTCTATGATTGTACATTCTCAAAGGTCACCTGGTAGTGCCAGGGAGTTTTAAGCAGCATCCAGAAGACTGGTGCACTTGGGCACTGATGTACTGGGATGAGAAAACCCACATGGGTACAGACACTAGTCTGTACCACAGACTGCTAAAGCCTTCTGCAAACAGTGGTCTGGTATTGCCGAGAAACAATTTTTTACCTGGTAGGAGGAAAACAAACCCCCTCTCACCTCTTCCACACTTGGAGCTCTGAGTATTTATGCACATAAGGAGCATTCCTGTACTCAAGTAAGTGGTTCTGCAAAAGTATCCAGGAAAAGGCTTTACAATAAACCACATCCCCATGCTACACTTTACACCTCAGTCAATGGCTTGCTCTGATATATCATAACCCTTTATCAAGCTTGTCAGATGCTTTATGTGTGCTTCCACTGGTGAGATATTACTGCCCAGCCAGGGAATGCTTTTGAAGAAACAACCATGAAAAGATTCAATTTTGCTCCATCACATGATTATTTTACTTACCCCTGTCTTTTCATCAAAGATTTTGATCCCCCCAAAGGAAACTGTTAAGAAGATTTTTTGTTTATGTTCTCCTTTCGAACGAGCCGCAGCAACAATTCCCTGTTGAAACAAACAACAGTTTGGCTGGTTTCATTACTCTTCTAGGTGTCACAGCAGAGCACAAACATTTGCTTGTGGACAATTCACCACCTTTCTAAGAAAACTTAAGGGCTTTCTAGGAACAGTCGCCTCTCTTACTTCTGGCTTCCTCCCTCTTTTCAAGGTACCACATGTTATCCAGAGAGCATTTCAAACATGCTCCCACTTCCAACCCCTGCACCAGCTAATCCTCCATGAAACCTGTTTTCATGTAAGCTGAAGGTCATTTCTCACACACTTTTCCCAGCTGTTAATTGCTTTTTTTTCTTCTTTTAATAAGGAAAATAAAAATAAGCAGTGGAAAAAAAATGCTTCATGCTTTGTTGCCTTACATACAAACATGAATGTCTAATGCTCCCTTGCCTTAATAGTTTTAGTCCTCTCACAACACTGTTCAGATCAATCTCGCCACTATGCAAACAGGTATCAGGTATCTGGGAGCTGTGGAAACGGTAATACAGGAGCAGAGAGACAAAAAGGCTTGTGCAGCAGAACAGCGATAATGCTCCCAAATTGCTTCTAGGAACTACGAAATAATGAGAAATATCCAGTATACCTCAAAACAGATAGGAATATTGTGGCAGATGTAATAAATCAACAGTGCACCTTTTAAAACAGATGAGTTTTTGCTTGTCATAAAACGTTGGTAACTGATTTGTAAATTATCTACCAGATCTTGCTTTTAGATTGTTGAACCGTAAGATGCATGTCACCCTTTGCCATTTATTCATGAATAACTTATTCCTCCTGGTTCCTTAGGACTGGAACCCTGCTGGTCAGCAGTGTAAGATACTATTTAGGGATTTGTACTACTGAAAAAATTAGTAATGGGAAATCCATCAGCTCTCTTGACAGAGTGCTGGGAAGAGGACTGGAAGGAAAAACGTGGTAAAAAAGACTGGAGGCGGGTTATTCCTAGACCTACCTTGTAATCCTACAATGGAGATGAGAAGCCCACGGTCAACACTGCACTTCAAGAAAAACACAATTACGATTCCTATAGAGAGCTCTTCTGCTCTTTGAGGGTTGTAAGAAAAGACTGAGCCAGAGAGGGATATCTAGAATGCTCCAGAAAGTCCACCAGGACTCTAAGTTTGCAGTCTACTAAAAAATCTGCTTTTGTCACTGCTCCATTTCCTTCCCAAAATTCTGGTGACTCCTCTCTGCTTTCTCTGTCCTCTTCAAACACTGACTCCTGATTTTGTAACCCATCAACCCTGCCATTAGTGGTGCGAGACATTCCCCCCACAGTGAGGACACCATTTCCCTCTGTATCTGGGTCCCTACACCCCACAACATCACTCACCCCTTCCTACCTGTCCCAAGAGGAGACAGAGGTCAAAGGCAGGGCTGTAGCTGATTAGCACTGTCATAGAAAATGTTCTGAGATATAATTTTTCTTCTCAATGCTTTACCTCTCCTTTTGCATAATAAAATTATTCAATTTGCAGATGCGTTGTTTGTAATTTGTGGACAAATTGCAGTGGTGTCAATCATTAATAACTACTGAACTCAGAGATAATGTATTAAAATTAAACTGGAATAAGCAATACCAGCCAGGAGTTCATGTAAAATTGACTGATTTCAATACATAATTAACCAGTGCGACTCAGTGTCATGAAAGGAGAATGAGTAAAAGTTCAAGCTGAAATTCACTTCCCTTGACTCCATAATATTAAACATTAAAAGTTTCACTGTACCTTGAGCTTCATCATGGAGTCTTGGCATAACTTGTCTCCTCGTGCAGCAGAAACCTCATCTATCCCAATCAGTTTTGCTTTGTATCGGACGCCGTCACCTTTAAACCTCTTTATTAAAGTGGCTTCACTGCGATCCTGACCTGAAAAGACATACGGGAAACAAGGAAATTTTCATGAGTGCAAAGGAAAATAAATTAATACATGGTTGTAATTAAGTGGCAAATTAGATCCAACTCCTACCTCAACATGGAATCATTTCAATAAAATTACAAGAAAAGTACTCGTTCAATAAAACCTCTTGGTCTTACTACCTCAAATGAATTCACAGTGGAATTGTTGCCATACAAAATATTCTGCACAAAATTTGCACACAAATTAAGTTTACGGAAATAAGAGATAAGCCTGAATCAGACCTAATGGATCTGAAAACTTCTGATCTGTACAGCTTGTTTTAATCCTAATACGCTTGAGAATTCTTCATTTTGCAGACAAAACTCTAACAGAAACATGGGACTATTTCCTTGCATACTGAGTTATCTAACTGTATCAGCAATATTTACACTATTACTACTTGAATGATGAAAAAAGAAATAACGTCATTTGGCTATAGAATATTGCTGCTCTAAAGCACAACAATACAGTCTCCATGTTCTATTCTTTCTGCTTATAAACATATACAGAAAAAACATAACCAGCCAAGTTGGCTCTCATGGGCTCACACTGAGAAGCTTAAAAAATGGCACGAGATGTTTCCTAATAAAAAAAGTAACTGGGGATAAGATAGCACAGTATTGAAAAGGTCAATGCACATAAATGACAATGCTCAGACTGGCCTGAATCACACAACAATGACACTACAGCAATCCATGAAAGGGACAGTCTTGTCAGGAAGACTTTTTTCCCTGAGCATCTGCAGAAGAGTTTATTCTGCGTCTCAGCTGGAAGAAATATGTTAGTTAGGGAATCAGTCTTTCTAAAATTGATTAAAGATATATTTTGCAGCTGTCTGTAGAATTTCTTGCTAGGATCTCAGAAAAATAGCAGTGAACTGTAAATAATTGCAACCAAACAAGCAACCAAACAAACCACTTCCAGGGCACAAAGCAGCAAGCAGAAATGTGAGATGTTAGAGAATTTGAAGTTTCTCAGACCCAACTGATCCCACCAGAAAATGTGCCTAAACATGGGCTGACACTGCTAAAAATTATTTTATTATCACCTAGTAGCTCTACTCACAGATTTTGCCCCGTCCTTCTGTAGTAGCTATTGTAAAAAAAAAAATGAACTAAGAGCCTGTTATAAATGAACTGAAGGTAAGAAACTAATATTAGACACGTATATCTGAGAATTTTTGCCCTAATTTTCTCCAAAGGCCATTCTTTGAAAAGTCAGATTAAAGCACAGAAAAAAATAATACAATCTTCTGCATAGCTATTTTTTGACAAGCAGAAGTACAGATGCTTTGAGGGGAAAAGCGATTTTGTTTTACATTTCTAGTAAAAGCATTTCTTCAGCAGTCCACACTTGGGTCAACTTTGCTAGTGTTACACAACCAACAAGTGGATAATAAACCAGGTTCAAAACCACGGAACCACAATTTTTACAATACCATTACAGGAAAGATTAGAGAGCATATGGGACCAACGAAGAGTACTTGCAAATGAAGATACTCACATTTTGTTCTCCTTCCTCCAAAGTACAGCAAGGTCCACACTGTAAACTAATGATGGACTAAATATATGTTAAAAAATACAGCTATTTTAAGCATATTGAGATCTTTGAGTGTG
The DNA here is from genome assembly GCF_037038585.1 of Patagioenas fasciata. Taxonomy (NCBI): domain Eukaryota; kingdom Metazoa; phylum Chordata; class Aves; order Columbiformes; family Columbidae; genus Patagioenas; species Patagioenas fasciata. Next base: position 20,606,187 of record NC_092525.1, on the reverse strand, counting down.
TTTGAGCACACAAATACTATTTCTTTCAATGAAAAATATCAGCACAGATAAATGTTTCAATGCCTCATTTATAGCCCCTTAAAAATAAGGCAGGTGATTAAGTGTTGCTGTGATAGTTTAGTGGTCACCAAACTGTTTCCCTTGATTCATTTTCACTCCTGCTCCCTCAAAAAGAATTAAACAGAGGGTTGAAACTTCATTGTCTTACATTATATTTTCTTTAAAAAAAAGAATCTAAAGAGACACAAATGATAAACCAGAAACATCAAGGGAAACATCAGGGCAGATGTTGGCACCACTGGCTACAAACAATGAAAAACCATTTTCCACTTTCAGCTCCAGAGAGGGGCAGGAGGGAGAACATCTGGAGAAAAACCAAAGTACAACGATAACAGTGGACTTTTCCATATGTCTTTTATACATACAATGATATCCTGTTGATTTGCAGTAAATAAAACCCAATTCCAACAGCTTTCTCGCCAACAATTTTCAACTTTACGTCGTCGTTAGAGCCAAAGGCAGCTGTTAGCTGATAGCATGAGCATGTAAGCATTCAAGAGTGTTTCCTGGGTCCGAGTCATGACAGCGACCTACAGTCATCCATTATTTGAACATTTATACTTATTCCAACCTCTATTTTGCTGCGCCTAACTAAATCCCTGACATTAATAGCCCATTCAAACACAACTTATGGCTGTGTTTGCTTACGCACAACTCCCATGTCAATTACGACTCAGATTAAGTAGGATGAAGTGCTTTTGGGATAAATGACTGGGAAAAAAAAAATCATCAGCCTGAAAATGATGTAGATATTTTGAACTGTGGTGGAAACTACAAATTACTCGACACTACAAATTCATCCGTAAAACCCTAGAGCACGTCCCATGGAAAAGCACAGAGAATGCACACACACACACACTGCCCTATGTTACAAATCAGCCTACTGCAACAGTCGTCCTTTCTCAGCGTCTATCCACATCTCCCCCAATCTATGCTCATACCGTATTTCCAAATTTTAGTGCTGTAACCTGTACTGAAAAAATTTCTACCTGCTTGGAAATTTACCCTGTGACAACCACTGTCATCACGCTTGATTTTATAGACACCACGACATTTATGTAGGGTGATACTTCATTTGCACACTGGACACTTAGAAAGCAGATTGTCCAGGCTCCCATAAACACCTCATCATTAAAACAAAAAAGCTGGTTGTTTTTTGTTGGTGTGGTTCTTGTTGTTGTTTTTTCATTGTGTGGGGGTTTTTTTGTTTGTTTTTGTTGGTTGTTTTGTTTTCTTTTTCCATGGTAGTTCTTAACAAGATTTTTCTGAGTTTGAAACTGCTTGGTCCCAGCCTGTGGGAAGGAGGATTATCCTGGATATGGGGCTGCACTTACTGCTGGAGCTCCATTTTATATGAATAATAAGAAGCCGCATCTTGGGGTTTTTGCTCTCAGCTTGCCTTCCTGAAACTACAAATAACATCTCAAGGGCAGCAAGGGGCACATTCAGAAACCAACTAAGAAGATTCTATGGAAAACTGAAGCCTGAGGTCTGAAATCATTACCAGATCATAATCTGCAGCAAAATTAGAAGCACATATTTAATGACAGCTGCTTCTTTCCACAACACATATTTCCTGAGATGGCGTTTTAGGATGTCATGGCTACAGGGAACAGCACAGCTGCCAAAGTCACACCAGGTGAGCAGCCGATGCCCATCTCAGTTGTCCACTGTACCCTGTGCAGGTAAGGATCTACCCAGCGTTCCTCGGCAGAGGACCAGCAACACTAGGTCATCCTGAAATGATCCTCAATTAAATTCTTGTATTTAACTTTTTTAACAATTTTCTTTGAAATGCTTTCCAAAATTGCTTTTCATAATCAAAGAAATATCCCAAGCATTTGTTCGCAACTCAACACTTTACAATCCAAAATGGAACCAGGTTATCAGCAAAACTAAAACTGAATTGATTCTCATGCCCCAAACTGAGAAAAAATGCAAAAGCTAATAAACCACTAACAAGATCACACAAATTCAATTTAGAAAGGTGATCACTTTTAATTAGAAAATGTGCCACTGTTGACACAGGCACAGAAGTGTTTTGTTTGCAGAACATACATTTATAATCCTTAGAAGCCCTTAAAATGTAAATGTAAGAATAATTATTTTACCTACTTCTATAGGTGTCACCATTCACCTTTCAGCCACTGCTCCTGCCTAAGTGGGAAAACATGACCTTTGCTGCTGAGTTGTGGCACTGTGCTTGGACTTCCACAGTTTTTTAGGAGAACAATAAATCCCTGGAGCTGGGGGATGCAATGTGCTGTGAGCACGCGCCTGAAGTAGAGAGAGGCTTATCATCACAATCAGCATTAAGGTATTTTATCCATCTCACTAAAGCCACAAGTTTTTTAACACGGTCAATCATTTTTATTTGAGGCAATGCACTTTTAATTGAGTTCAAGTTCTGTAAAGCAAGCTAGAGACAGACCTGAACCCAAAAGCCCAAGTACTCAACCCAAATGCCTCAAGTGAATTCAAGATGTGATTGATAAACAGGCCAAGAGGAACACAAGCTATTGTGGAAGATCCAGGCCAGAAAATGCCCAGTTGAGTGCCCAACACCAGCAGTTCTATGACTCTATGATTTCCAAATAGCAAACAATAGGACAAGAGGAAATGGCCTCAAGTTGCGGCATGGGAGGTTCAGATTGGATATCAAGAAAAATTCTTCACCCAAAGCGTTGTCAGGCATTGGAACAGGCTGCCCAGGGCAGTGGTGGAGTCACCATCCCTGGAGGGGTTTAAAATGCATTTAGATGAGGTTCTTAGGGACATGGTTTAGTGCTAGAGTTAGGTCAGGTTATGGCTGGACTTCATGATCTTGAGGGTCTCTTCCAACTGAAATAATTCTATGACTTTTCCCAGGCACTGTGTATTTTGAGGAGTGATTCAAGAAGACTTATCCTCACTCTTGGTACAAGTCGAGGATTACACTTGATTTCGGCTCTTAGCCCGACAGAGCACCAAGCTAACATTGCATTAATATCCTAACACTTAAAGCAAATGCTGTTTATTTTCCCAGGGGATCTGTAAGTGAGCATATTTCATAAATAGAAAAAGAAAATAAGCCAAAGCATCACTGCAATAAGCACACTGTTGCTTTTTCTGTGTGCTCTTGTAACACACTACACGTTCTTCACAGCACTCACTAATCTAAACCAATAGCCCTGGAAATGGTTGTATCCTTTATTTAAATGTTTGAAGCCCTCAGGGCATAATCGGAATTTCTTGATTTTATGGCTGTAAAATATATAATGATATTATCAGCAAAGTCAATAACATGCTCCTGGCAATCAATTTGCTGAAGAACGACACACAACTGTCTTTTTTTTTCTTTTCTAACTAATAAACTGTCAAACTTGTATCCATCACACATTCAAATTATAAACCTGAAATAACACCTCCTTGTATCTCACAGGGCTGAAAAACAATCACAAAAACACTTATAAACAGCCTACATCTTCATGGAGACAATTAGCATTTTTATAGCACTAATACAGAGGAAAGACAAAATACTGTGGTGCAGAATGACCTCTAAGATGCCACACACACTGATGACTACTGAATTAATTGCTAAGTGAAAGATATTTTCCATTAGCTGTGTATATTTATGCCGCTATGTTCACATATATATGCATCCATAATTTTATGTATTTGCACATATACATACACACATGGTGCACAGCTTCATTTGCTATCAATTATCTAAGGAAAATTCATGGTAATTTTCATCAACTCCAGAATTCCCTGGGCGGGGGGGAGTGGAGGGTAAGTACATAAGCAGGTGTAAAAAAGAAAAAATACTCATACATAATCATATGTAGCTTTCAGTAGAGCAGCAACTAAACAGCAATTCAGGAAGGAATAATGAAAAGCTCAAACAGATTATTCTCCTTGATGGCACATTTTTCTCAATGGCTTCACAGTACTGTAAGTCCGATGAAGACGGTTCAAAACCGCCCATCACACAGAGGTATGCATCTTGGTACCAAGACCACAGCCCCTCCGGAATGTAATTCTTCATAGACAAAAGAAAGTTCAGTGCTGAACACTTATCCAGAATTATAAAACTACCCCCCCGCCCCAGTTCCCAGATCCTCTATTTGTTAATCCAAGTTCTGAACTTTTCTGCCAGAGGAGGAAAACTTGGAGCTGCCAGGTCGTGTATTTGTCGCTGAGTCTGGCAGCACAACTGCCCAAAACCACTGTGAAACACCTGGAGACCTGATGCACAAAAATAAAATATTTTTCCTTCTTCAACTTAACATTTTAGAAAAGAAAACACATAATATCTAGCAGTATATGTGCACACAATGTAAGTTTTGGTGTTATCACCAGCATTCTCTTCCTCTAATAGTATTTATCAAATGAGTTTCTTGCAATGAACCATTCTAAACTTTTTTTAATGAGAGTTACTTAAGGGTTTCAAGATCTAGAACTCATCTCAAATGACCAGAGTACGCTCACAGCAAGATCTGCTCCTAACATCAATCACTGCTCTATTAAATGAAGATGTACTTTGAATTTCACACTTTACTTAGTCAACGAAGGTTAGTTCCTAGCAACTGCAAAAAAACTACTGATGTAATGAAATGCAATCTGTTTTGGGGGGATGGATTACAGCCTTAAAAATCATGTTAAAATTTGATAAGGAATAAGTATTGCTTTTCTATATAGGACACTATACAAAACTCTCGGTTACAGTATATGACAAATTGAATGTAAACTTCTAAAAACTCCTAAAAAATCTGCAAGATTTGTTCTGGAGTGCTTTTAGTTTGTCCAGCTAGACAGAGCTTGCTGTAGCATCAACAAGTCAACTCTGTTGGGGTCTGAAGTATTCACAAACTGATATTGCTATGATACAAGTACATAAAACCTCAAAATAAAACCACTTTTACACCTCCCTCTGTCACAAACCCTATGAGCTGCCCTTGTCCAGAAGTGCCATCGGGAGCCACATGAGCCTCCTGGCTTGAGGAACTAGAGGGAGAATCTCCCTCCCGTCCCACCGGTGCTTCCATCCTCTCTGTGCTTCTGCTCAGAAAAAGGTAAAATGCCCCATTTTGACATCAACGCAAACATTTGTCTTGAATGCAAAGACTAGAATATTTCTACGGAACAGGATAAACCGTTTAAAGAAAGGAAACAGAAACCACTCTGAAGGCTCAATGAACTTCTATTACAGCTAAATTTAAAAACATTACCTACAATTTTAAACACAGATAAGGGCTCTCCAGGAAAACTCAATCATCATTCAGACTATCATCTCAGTGGCACTTCCCGATTGCTCAGCACTGCTATTCAGTCACCTCCAACTGAGATTTTATGGCTTCTGGCATTATTAGTCTGTAAATTACTGTCCTCGAAGACACCTACACATCCCCACTCTTAGAACCAAGTTTCCCAAGTAAATAAGATGTTCCCGTACTATTTGCTGTCTTTGATCAGAGGTTTACGAGCAGAGATGTCACTCAAGGTGACAACAATTGCACTTGCCGAGTTTTTACCTTAACACTTTGTACTCTACATGAGCTAATATAAAACAAGATGTACATTTGACTGTCTCCAAAGCAAAGCAATAGTGTGCACTGCATTAAATTATTTCTTTATAATACAAGGAAATATGTGTGAGCATGTCATGAAAATAACTCAATTTTTTTACACAGAAGGCCTCAGTATATAATAAAGTTTGATTAAAATTTTGGACAAATCTCAGTGCTGGAGAGTGCAGGGCGAGCACGCTGGCGCTGGCAGTGATTGAGCACATACGCTCCACGGGCAGATGACAAAGCACTCAGTTTTAGCCAGAAGGCTCACTGATCAATTTTATTTTCTTAGATGGTCTTTGAGATGACAGAATATGGGCACATCCTCAGACACAGAAATGACCAAAAGCTGAATGTAATTAAACTTCCTTTCAGCCTTTGTACCATATGAGCCTTCATAAATCCTTGAAAGCCATTTTTTAAGGTGCCTTTTAGAGGCTGGATGCAGAAGCAGCTAAAATCCCATATTGTGCACTGATTTAAATGGAAATAAGACACTGCAATAAAACTTCATTTTGGGGTACTGGCCTCGTTCAGCAAGCCCTTCAGAGTGACGAGAAGTGAAACAAGAAAAACTTCGTGCTCCATTTTCTGTTGTTAGAGAGTAAGAATAAAAATTATGTTTTCTTGACAACTAGAGGGGAAGGAAGAGCACAGGTATCTGTGGATTTTTTTTCTTTAAAAGATAGACGATACTTCAGCAACTTTGTTCACCTCATGTTTCAAAGCTGGAGTAAATGTCTAAATCAAGCAGACATCAAAATGTCAAGTAAGTAAAGCCCCGGGGAAAACAGGGTCACCAACCAGTTCATTCCTTGCCCACTTGCCTGGATGTCAGTATGAAATCAGTTGCTTCTGAGACAGAATCACTAAGAAAAGGCAATTGATTTTACAGTGATCCTTAATTGGCATTAACATGTGCACCGCATTTGGATGGGGTATGGTAAAAGCCCAGACATTCTGAAAACCAAGGGACCCATTAGAGCTGCACTAATATGCCCAAGCAAAACACCCCTAACGGAGCAGCCAGAAGACACCATCTACTCCCAAAAATCTTCATAAAGAACTTCAAAAGAGCGAGGAGAGGCCAGTCCAAATGGTGCTGCTAAACTACCCCAGAACATGTCATTTTCAAACCAAAACTGAACTTCCTGGGGAAGAGGAAAGTAAATTACAAATGTCCTTCCTTCCGAGCTCTACCGTCATACTGAGAAGCAACGTAAAGCAAGAGAAAAACGAGTTAAGCACTAGGAAGACTTATAATTTAAAGATGAGCATCTAAATAATTTTGGTATGTGAAGATGCAACAAGATTTGCAGAGTTGTTGAACTCTCTATAACCCTACAAGAAGTAAAAGTGCTCAGAATTTATTAAAATTAAAGAAAAAAAAAAATCAAGCTGCTTTTATGTGTCTACCTATATCTGGCTTTATGTATGAAGTTTTCAGGAACAATTTTAATTAGACTTTAACTAACCCAGCACCCAGACATGCACGTGCTTACACATGGCGCCCCAAAGTCATGTTGAGACACACAAATTCAGAATTTACACTTCAAAGCCTACGAATATATTCTGTTGATGAGTCTATAAAAGAGTTTATTTTTTGTTATGTATAAAGAAAGCAAAAGGGTGGAGAATCAGTTCACTTCATACAAATGCCAAATACTTGTGCTGCCCTAAGATAAATGTTAATTCTCCGGAACTATAAAAACAGCAAGTTAAGAAAAGGTTATGCTCTGCTGATTAACATTCCCAAATTTCTCACATGTTCAGTAAGAGAAAAATCATTCCATTCAAGATAACTAATTACAGGCACTGAAGTCCCCAAAGAAAAGAGCAATAGCCCATAACAACTAACATAGGGGGACAAAAACATTCACTGATTTACACTTCACCCTCTCTTGTCAATACTGTGGTCTCCTACTGCATCAGTGCTGGGGGCACACACAGAAATGGGACTGTGCACCACCCTGGATGAAATCATGGCCATCTGTCAGGGCAATCCTGCTCCTTGAGCCACCCTCTTTGTCAAAACAGAACTGTCATTTGTTGAAGACTCATGCCAGCGCTCGTTAAAACATTTACAAAACCACACAGTAGATCACAACGGGCTGTAAACAGCTGCAAAGTGCAGAGTCTGCTTGTTGTACTTCTGTTCTTTGACTGGTTTGGTTCGGTGTTGCAAACAGTCTCACCTAAATGACAGGACTTGGTCTTCCAGGGAAGGGAAGGTGACCATCAGCCCCAACTGCTCTTCCATTTGGCCTCCTCTGAAGCTCATGCCATCTACCTCCCATGTCACTTAACCCCAATAAGGCTTAAGCCTCAATACCACTGAGCAAAGGCTCCAGCAGAAAAGCCGCATCACACACCAGGCTGTGACAGTGGAACCACCCTGCACCTTTCCTCCTACAGAATTAGCGGCACTGACAATTATGTCTGGGTTTACTCATAGTTCTGATGATACTGGTATAAAACACAGCTCTGGAATGTGCAGACCCATAAAGTTCTCTCTTAAGAAGCTTGTTCCAAGGCTGTGGCATTAGAGGCAGCAATGGACTCAGAAGGGAATTATGTACCCACCTTAGAAAGCTTATTTTCGCACAAAAAAAAAGAATGAAAACGTCTTGTTAAAAATGCACCGCAAATAGATTTGTAGAAATTATGCTATGATCACGTTAATTCAATAAGAAAAGCACCTGCTATTTATTTTCCACGGGCAAACGGAAATACCAGTATTCACCACATGGCAGTCAATAAAATAACAAACCGCTATTTCCCCGCTGAAATTGTTCACGTTTTGCTATCCAATGTTTCAGGAGGAAAATTATTTTCATTTTGGCCTCCCACTGCCTCTGCAACATCAGAGAATGTCTCTCTCTGTTGGAAAAACAATAGGAGGCAAAGAGGAAAGCAGCTTTTTTCCTGAGACTTTGGGCTAGAAAACGCCATCAATTTCAAAATTACAACAGTGGCAAAGTGCTTCTTTCAATCTGGTCCTTCCATTTTTGCCTCCTGCTGCCGTTCCTATTGTCAAAGTGGCAGCAGGAGGCAGAAATGAAAAGACTACTGCCGGCAATCACCCTTGGGCACAGCGTTAATAAGAAGTGAAACACTCCTGTGCCATAATGAATTCCAGAGGTAAGAAATTGGGGTTTGCGCATCTCTCATGTGTGTAGTGCCACAGAGATCAACCCATCAGGATAACTCTTCTGCTTCTCGAACAGGAGCCAAAGTGTTTGGGGTAGTACTCCAAAAACTAAGAATGAAATAGAATTTTGTTAAAAAGGTAATAAAATCCAACAAAAACGAGAAAGCAAAACCCTCCAGATAGCTCTGCTTCAAGTAAGAGGAAAGGAAATCAGTCAACTGGGAAAACTTGGGGCAATTTTTTAAGACGTTGGGTGAACAGGTTGAGTTGTAAGAGCACAAGGACCCAACTGCCTGCCAAGCTAAACTAGAATGTTCGAATACAAAGAGCCTGTTGATACATGAGGGGAAAGAGGACAAAATAACACACGAGTTTATTACAAGAGAGCAAAATCATATTCCTTCCTACAGAAGTTCTTTAAAAACAGAGAAAACAACTAGGAAGAGAAACAAGGAGCTAATGAAACTGAATACAATATTATTTTTCACTGCATGAATTAAAGAGCAGAGGGTTTTCTTCACTATCGCTGAGGCAAAATAAAGTTACCTTTTTCATATTAAAAATAAAAACCAGTGGTAATTCACAAATAAAAGCACTACTCTTTCTTGCACTACACTTGAACAACAAAAATTTATGAAGCCTGAAAATTATACTCAGTGCGAAGTGCAGCTGAACTGTTTCATCACCTGTGTTTCTTAAAATAATAAAGGCAGGCAATTTTAAAAAAAATCCATAGGAATTCAAAAGGAGGATAAGACTGTTTTATTCTTAGGTCAGAGTTCTTTATTGACTTGACCTGTACAAAATCCTTGTCACACTAACTTTATGGACATGTAGATAAAATGAGTCTGCTGAAATCACCACAAGCATAAAGAACCGTATCATGGGAAAAAATAGATTCTATTTACATCATTAAAACATTACCAGTCTTTTAAAACATTATGATTCCTCTTGCAATTGTGCTTATCTTCTGGACAGTCAAGATCTATTTACTTGGTATAATACCTTAGTTATTTGCTGTCTGGTACCACCAAGCTTTTCTGGCTATTTCTCTACTTGTAACAAACAGTATTTTGCGAGACCATGTTGAAAACACTGATCAAACGATGGACAAGTCCTCCTTTGGACTGTGCCCCAAAGCCTTCAATAACTTGCCTATAACTTATTCATTTATAAACAAAATTGACTGTGTCTAATCTCCGTGAAAAAAACCCAACAATCTAGTAATTTAATGTCTGTATGCAGCTTAATGTATTATAAGATAGGGCATTGCTATGCCAGGTTACTATGCTATTAGCTGGGGGATTCTCAAGCATCTGTCATGCAAAGTAGGTCAATTTCTAGCCATATAATTCTGATTATGTCAAAATATTTATTCATGAGTTTCCTAATTCAACATACTTCAAATAAGTCATATTTATGTAAAAAAAATACATCTAAATTATGGTTGCTAACAATTGGGTTATCGCAGCTTCAAAGACTTTTGTAATCCAGAGATGTGGATAATTTTTTTCCCTTACAAAGTACTATGTAATCACAGAATTGTTTTTATTTCCTCTCTGGCATTTTTTTCGTCTGGTTTCTTAAGGAAACAAGAGTAACACAGCCACACACTCCATGGGTATATAAGAGAACGTGCAAAGGAATGGAAGCCTCCATCTGCCCTTCTCATGCCATTCTTCCCTGCAGTAACACTGGAACTTTTAGGCCAATTTCCATCAAGTGTCATCTATATTATGTATTTTTTACTTTACTGGTTGGGGCAAATAGGTGGCTGAATAGAGGAGCGAGGAAAGGCCATGCTGTGAGCTTGTCTTTTCTTAGGGCTTAGAGCAATGTCAAGACCCAAGAAGCCAGGCTTCCTAAGTTCCCCAACTCACAAAAGTCTTTCCATCAAAACTAAAAGATAAACAGGAGAAAACAGAGGTATACAATGACTTACATCACCCACATGCTCAGCAAGATCATCCAGTGAGAGATTAGGAATGAGCCCGAGCTGCTGGGAGCATACCCTTGGGTACAGGGAGATGGAAAAGTTAATTATGCCACCCAGGCTATCTGTGATTAGCTGATCATATAAAGACAAGAACAAATAGCAAATTTGAGGTTTTCTGCACTATTGCTGGCAAAGAAAAGGTCTTCAAGGTAACCATCTGTAACTGCACTGTATCCTGCTTACCTGGGCATTTCCCCTTGTTTTTACCAGTAGCCACATGATGGATTCCACTTTCAACCAACCATAACCCTTTTAAATATCCTAAAAACTTAAGGCTTGGCAGAAGTAAAATCTTTTAACTTTCCTCCCCAGGTTAAGTGCTGTGTAAGCCTACATTTCATCTTCTAATACGCTGCTAGGAGGTGCAACTGAAAAACATATAATACTATTATTCCTAAGGCAAAAAATTATGAGCCTAATTCTTCACTTTACTATGTTTTATTCTATGCCATTCTAGCACCACATTGGTAAGTTGAAATGAAGAGACACTCATTAGAGCAATGGTCAGAGCAAGATGCAGAAAGGACAAAGGCCACATGCAGGTTCTCCTCCTAGGCCATATGGAATATCTTATACATGTCTATAACCTATAGGATTCTTGGCTTCCAGGACAGAGAGGAAGATTTACCATTATCCAGTAAAGAAGTTGTCCCTGAACAGCAGAGAAAGACACACAATTAAACCCTTTGTGTACTAACAAATAGTCAGGCTGCCTTGAAACGACCCAGAAAGAAAGGCTGCACTTCAAAAAAGTTCAGTCCTCAGAGACCTGCAAGAGATGCACAAAGACCTGAGCACATTATGGCCACCACTCCCGTATTTGCTGGAGGTACCACAGATGCTCACAGCTGTGTTCTGTCAATGACCTTTTTAATCAAAGAAAAGTCATTAACACTTTTAAATGCTTTCAATTACCAGTGTCCTAATATTAATTTTCCAACTGTTCTTCTACAGGGGTAATCAAACCATGATCTGTGTTCCCTTTGTCTGGCTGCTTCTCATGCTAAGATTTAAATGCTATGTTTTGTTTCATTTTAAATAGTCTTTCCTTAGACTGTTCTGGTGGAGTCTGCAGGCATTCAATATAACCTGATTGTTGATTATGTCTGTAGCAGTTATTTAAGTACCTATTGGGCTGGTTTAAAAGAAACACAACAGTGGCTAACAGGACTAATCTGAAAAGTACTTTTTAAGAAAATTTCTTTTAAAATGCAAAAGTCCTTTCTTTCTTCAGCCACCCACCTACATGCCACCAGAAAAATAAAATCTATTCGATATCAAAAACATCAATAGTGAGCCTGAAGCAGCAGATCAAAATGGGAATTCAGATGCTGAAAAACTATTTTTAATGTATAGATTTTACAGTTAAAAGACTACTGTTATATAAAAACCCCTTCACATTTTAGAAAACGTAACAGTGTAAGACAAGGCAAGTTACAGCAGATGTTGCAAGATGAGGAAGACTTGATCCTTAGGATCATCTTTTGGCATATAGCAACTTAAAAATTACACAGAACTCATCATGCAAATGCTGACACAGCCTCTTGGTTGCTCCGCACTGATTCGTCAACCCACCCCTCGCTTACACAAACTTCAAGTTGTTTACCTAAAACTTCAATATTCTCCTTAGGAAAATGTGTGGGTTTGACTCGTTTCAGATTATCTGATTTCACCTTTTCACAATCTCAAAAAGGAGATGTTTTCAGCAATGAGAACCACCTCATCCAGCACTTGCAGAATGGGCCTTGGTTCTGAGGCCTGAGCTGACTAAACATCCATCTGAATAATGCCGCTGGGAAGCTCAGCAAAGGAGTTAATAATAGTAGGCAAAACAAGATTCATTTAATCAGCTAAGTATTTCTCTGATTACAACAAACAAAGAAACAGGATTGTACGACAATTTTGAGCGCTTGGTAAACTTCAGCAGTGCCTTGTAATGAAGCCTTGGCAAGACATAAGTGAAATACAAAGATTTTTCATATTGAGGCTGTGTAAACAGTTTCCACTTTTAGAAATGTATCCTAGCAACTCATAGAAATGGTTTTAAAAGACAGCTGGACAAAAACATAATTTGGAATAAAACCAGATGTAATTGCTAAACCATCAAGTCTGGTAGTCCCAAACTGGTCTTGCAGCCACATCTCAACTACAATTCAAGATGTTGAGAAAAGAAACACCAGGACAAACATGTTTTAAAAGTAACATCTGCAGGAAAGAACATTAAAAAGTGCATCAGTGGAAATTATTCCAAATTTCGTGTTCTTTCCTTACTGATATAGAAAATCTTCCTGGCTTCCAGTAGAAAAGCCTGCTGGACCTATGCCTCATGTTTTATATTTGCATGTTGCTAGAGACAGGAACAAGATGCACAACGGAATTTTATTTATCAGGTGTTCACTCAATTCCACTGCAAATCAATTTTTTTTTATTTATTTCATTTTTCAGTAGAAAACTCAAGTGGCTTATATAATAATGCACAAACCTTGATTAAATGTCTAATCCATAATTCAACAGAGAGATTCTGCTGACATCACCAGCAATGAAAAAGGTTCATAAAATCTATCATGAACACAAAAGAAGCCTAAACTATATTTCAGGCTTAGTATTCAGACTACAATTGCATAAGCATTATTGGCGATGGCAATATACCATGTTTATACATTACAGGTTACCTTATAAAATCTCTCAAGAAGCTGAAACATGAGAGAAGAGCATCCTGCTCCCAAGGTGCAAACAGAGAATGTTCCTCAAAACGTACTCAGTTTTACTGTGGAGGATTATTCTGCTTTCCAATGACCGCTTACATGGAAACTACAGTACATGGCATATACAGAAAAATTAACTGTCAGGCTTTAAATTCAGATACTGTTGGATAATTAGCTCAGTCACAAATCTTCAGAACCACACTCAAAGTGGCTGTAAATGGCAGCAGATACCAGAAGGGGGTCACAGCCTAGGTCCCCCTTTGGTGTTCAAGGACTGGGCAAGGGATTCTTGGAAGAGAATGGGGCTTTTTTAGTGGGTGGGGTTGTTTTTTGAGCCAATACCCTAAATTCCCCTGGGTAACTTAGCTATCAATTAAAAGTATATTATATTGAACATCTAACGGGTGACTTTTTTTTATCTAGCATAGATACATATAACATCCTCAAAATTTACATTTAACAGTTTGCCAGAGGATATTTTTCCACAAGAAACATTGGTTCATTTTCAGTCTCACAGGCATCCTGCATATTCTAAGAGAGGCTCAACTAATTCTTTGATTTTTCATTTCTCCAAAGGTCAGGTTTTAATAATTCTGTTATGAAGTTTGTCAACAGATACATTACCAAACTGGCAGTACACATACTGCACATTTAATTTAGTTTCACTTGATAAAATTCCTGTCCTTTATGCTATATTCTGCAAGTTGCATACAAGGGGTCAAATCCAGAAATCCGTTTTTGATTCATAGAAAAGGAGTCATGATCTGACAGGCAGCAAGCTCCAGCTTCATCAAATCCACCCTTCTAGTGACACAAAGTAAATAATTTCGCTGAGAGCGCATTTCACACCTCTCTATTAATAATCACAATTCACCAAAGGATCCCCCGTCCTGGACGGGGCATTATCTCAGGCCGAACCTCCATACCACAGCACCGACGACTAAGTACCAAACAAAATATAATATAAATCATCCTTTGGAGATCCGCTGATTACAGATGGACACTAATGCAATCAGCAGCCTGTGTGGAACCTGTCAATAAAGTTCCCTAAGTCTGGTGGGAATCAGTGGTTTGGTTGGAAAACCAGACAGTTGCACCACCCTGGAATACCCTTCAGATCCCGAGGGACAACTTTGCAAATCAGTGGCCTCTGATATATTTTTCAATTCACCGACCTTGCCCAGCTGCTTCTTCAACTTAAGCATCCAACACAAACCTACTGTCCAAACCCTATTGTTGCGAGGAGTCCCAGGCAACATGCAGCTTCTGCTCAAAGGAACACTGAGCATTTGCTCACCTGGGTTGGTAGAACTAAACTTTCAGACATTTTTGCAAAGCAGCAACTGAAGAATGAGAGTCCACCACCACACATATATATTTATTACTATTTTTCCCTCTCTGTGTCCTGTTTTACATTATCAGCATTAAATTGTATCTGCTATTTTATTGCCTAGTTATTCAATATCATCATACCTTTCAATGCTTCACTGTTACCTTTCATTTCTACTGCTTTGGACAGTATTTTCCTGCTAGCAAACACCACTGCCTCTCTATCTGCTCCTTCCTGCCTCATGTCTCTGGATCAGGGTGATTGACACCAGTCCTCTAGCAATACAAATAAAGATGACCATTTTATTACCACTGCCACTCTTTCTCAATTCATTTATTACTTTTGAACTTTAACACTTTTGGACTCATGCCGCTTCTCAAAAAAAGGGAAAAAAAAAAAAATCGGATGAAGGCTAAACTGAAATTCAAATGAAGAGCAGCACACCTAACACTACATTTGGATTTATTTGGGAAAAATCTTAAGATCTTTCATTCTAAATACAGTTACTGACCTAGAAACATATATTCATCTCTGGAAATAAATCAAAATTCCTCCTACATTAATCTAATTGCACCAGTGGAACTAAGTAGTCCCTTAAGTAATTTAAGTTTCCTTATTTGAGGTGGAAAAAAAAAAAATCAGCCCCTCCCCATCACTGGGAGTGTGTTTTGCAGAACAAACCAGTTATGATTAATTTTTCTTTTTGCAGCAGTAAAGGCGTTTTCCCTTAAAACATGATTAGGTGTGCACAGATAGCCTGGGTGCTAGCGCACATTTCATTAGAGAGTAAATAACTTAAAAGTATATGAAATAGCCTAGGTTTGTCTTCCGGGGATTTTTTTTTTTACTGTCACTGTGATAAAACTCCCCACAAAATGTGCTGATTTCTGAAATACAGTAAGCTCAGAAACTAGGCACTGCTTTTAGAGGTAGCTGTAATGAAAAAAAGTGGAAACTTTAACGAATTAATGATCCTGCTGGGATTCTGACCTCCTACTCCTGTAATCATGAAACTATTTTATAAAAGGGCAGCAGCACCAAGCATCAAGATCATCCCCCTTCTCCTGCAGTGACAGCATTTAAAAGAAAGGAGGAACCCTTGCTCTTTGCCCAAAGGGTGCAAATCCCAGGAGGATTCAGGTCTCTTGTCTTAATTAGAGGGAAATGCAGCTGTGCAGCCAGGTGCCAGGTACCCGAGACACACGGCAGGGCAGGATGTCAGACTCTTGGTCTATCTATGGGTCTTCTGACTCGCAGCCTCGGAGATTTGGCTCTCCCCATGTAATGGAGGAGCTGGTGCAGCCTAGAGAAGACTGGGAGGGGACCTTATGTATGTCAATAAATATCCCAAGGGTGGGTGTCAAGAGGATGGAGCTGACTCTTTTCAGTGGTATCCAATGACAAGATGAGGGGCAGCAGGCACAGACTGAAACACAGAAGGTTCCATCTGAATATGAGGAGAAACTTCTTTACTTTGAGGTGCCAGAGCCTTGAAACAGGCTGCCAGAGAGGTTGTGGAGTCTCCTTCCCTGGAGACATTCAAACCCACCTGGACACAATCCTGTGTGATCTGCTCTGGTGGAACCTGCTTTAGCAGGTGGGTTGGAGTAAATGATCTCCAGAGGTCCCTTCCAACCCCAACCAGTCTGTGATTCTGTGAAATGCAAACTCTCATGAGAAGTGTCCTCTCCCTTTTACCAGTCTCTTCAAAAAAACACTGCTCCTTCGCAAACACGATGCTTAAGCACTGAGAATAAAATTTAAGCCCCATGGCCCCAAGGAGAGAGCATCTCTGTCAACTTACCTCTCTGTACAATTACCTGAATGGAGGCTGTGGCATGGAGGGTGTTGGTCTCTTCTCCCAAGTAGCAAGAGATAGGGTGAGAGAAAATGGCCTCAAGTTGTGCCAGGGGAGGTTCAGGTTGGATATTAGGAGAAATTTCTTCCTGGAAAGGGCTGTCGGGCATTGGAACAGGCTGCCCAGGGCAGTGGGGGAGGGGTTTAAAAGACGTACAGATGAAGTTCTTAGGGCCATGGTTTAGTGCTAGAATTAAGTTATGGTTGGACTCTATCTTGAGGGTCTCTTCCAACTGAAATGATTCTATGACTGAAGTATCATTCCCACTGCACTGCAACCCAGTTGTGATTTAAGATCAAGGACAACCAGGGAAACTCGTGTCACAGAGCACAAGAGAATTTATCAGGGCCTGTTATTTCTTGTGAATCTCTTTTCCTTAGACAAGATATTCTCTACAAATAGCTCTTTGTCTAGAGTAATTATTTGAGGATTAGGAAGAGCTAATAAAACCTCCTCTTGAAAGGCTGGATGAATTTGAGATGATAACAAGGTTGTGATGTGCCTAGGGGAGCAGGGACATCTTT
This sequence comes from Patagioenas fasciata, assembly GCF_037038585.1. Classification (NCBI taxonomy): domain Eukaryota; kingdom Metazoa; phylum Chordata; class Aves; order Columbiformes; family Columbidae; genus Patagioenas; species Patagioenas fasciata. Next base: position 20,589,011 of record NC_092525.1, on the reverse strand, counting down.
GTGATGGTAATTTAATCAACCTTGATTAAAAGAAAGAAACATTTACCTGTACTCTGTTCAATACGTATTGATAAAAGTCTATATTCCAGCAGGCGGCTCATCTATTCTACGCAGCATGCTTACCATAAACAGGCTAAACTCAGATTTCCTCTACTTCTGCTCTACCCCCAGAAAACCAAAGGAAAACATGAAGATACAGTATATATGCTGTACATATGATAAAACTCCTGAAAAATGCTCAAAAAAAAAAAAAACAACAACAACAACCAGAACACAGACACAGTGTTCTTGAGAGACATGGTCCTGATTTTTAATATACTCCGAGCCCATATATCAGTACCAGGAATAACTTCTAGTTTATGTTAGGGATATATACAGCTAGCAGAGCAGTACTGATACATTTCCACCAGATTCAGCCCTAAGCAGTGGTGTAAAATTAAGACTTGGGACTCAAAGGACTTTCCTTCTTTGAGCCTGCAGAGGAAGAAACCACCACAGAGCTTCGGGTTTCTGCTCACCGACAGCGTTTGGATGGAGTCTTCTGCAGTGGTGCAGACTACTCCTGATGAAGTGTTCCCACAGTTGTCATCTCTAAAGGAAGAGTAATTTATATTAGCTACTTTTTCTTGATGCGCTGCAGCTGAGGGGACAACAATAAATCATAATTATCTATACTCTTCCCAAAATATCAAGCCTCTGAAATTCCAATTATTTGTTCTCATATATACTCGAGTTCACCATCAGTGTAACTATTTCTTCCCACCATTTCTTTCAGTCTTTGAAAGAAAAACCTATGTAGCGAAAATCTAAGGGTACAATGGATTGGATATGAACAGCTTATTACTTCCGCAAAGTATTTTAATTATTGTAGGTCTTACTAACCCAGACAATTCAGGCTTGATTAGCCTGAAGTTATTTTCCCTACTTCAGTCATGTAGTTAGTTTTATTTACATCAAAAGCCCTAAGCTGCACATACTTAAAAAAGAAAACAAAATAGTCAAAGAAATACCTGCCTTCCAAGCGAATGAGTACAGAAATACATCAGTCAGTGTTGTTTAATCAGAATAAACCCTAGCAATAGACTGAATTTTCCATATTCTTTACACAAGCCAAAACAAGCCAATTCCTGTAAGATTTTAGATGCTGAGTTTAAATAGGTCAAAAAATAAGAGCACTGAAAATTAAATACACTCTGCACACGATGCACATTAACATATTGCAAAATCACCTTCACTAAATGCAAACGGAAGATGTGATTCTGATATGCTTACTCCAGTATTAATTTGAGTGTGAGTGCTGATGAACTGAGGTGCTAATTACCTTGCAAAGCTATCAGTAATTGGTTTTAACTGATTGGCTGTATTACAGAAATCCTAAGATGCTCATAACGTGTCGAAAAAAGAAAGCTAAAAATACTTACGTTCTCACTGTTTTGAGACACTTGTGGTTTTAAAAGCGACAGAGGGAAATCCAATAGATACGAACCACTTTCCAAAATAATGAAGTGAATTAAACTATAGCTTGATGAAAATCGGTGAGGAAAACAGCACTAATGATACTAAGAATGGAATATAGCATCTCTCTGACTCCACCACACATTCAATAAGCACACTGAGCACATAAAACAATGTAGTGAATGCAATAAACATAAACCACAGTAAAAATGAGAATGTGCACTTTGTATTAGGCAGTACACAGAAACCTAGACCAATTATGTACATAAAATATTGGTATATGCTTCACGCATACGCAAGTAAAAGAACAATGAGGAAAGAGCAGGGCAGCAGGCGACATTTTCAAGATGAAAAAAAGTCCAAAGCAGAGCAAAGGGAGCTAATTAAAGAGCACATGACATAGCAGTTTTTCCCTCTCAATTTCCTTATTTCAATACCCCTTCCAAATATATTAAGTGGCATCAAATGAGGCAGGAGATCACACAGTTGTTACTCTCTTCTCTGTTTACACTGGTGTTTACCAGTGTAAACTGGCTGCCCAGAAGCTTTTGTTTCAAACACTTTTCTCCTTTCTGCTTTTAGACTCAGCAATACAGTTGGATACAGAAGACTCCCAAAAGGCATTTCCACATCTGGCACAGAATAAAATTGAACATCTGAAAGAGGCGTATTGTCACCTGCTGAAAGCTGGAGAGTGACAATACCAGGCAAGACTGGTGGCCCCACAAGCTGGGGTCTGCCTTAGAGTTTGGTCACTGAAAAACTGGCAATTGGCAATTACAGCACAGCTGAAGGAAGGAATCCACCTGTTACTACATCATTTATGCACCATTTTGTGATAATTAAGGGTCATCTATACTGAATTTTAAGCCTGGATGTCACACAGTTTATGTTGAACAGAAGACATTCACTAGCTCAGGCAAGAAATATATTGCGAAAGCAATTAGCAGGGGAAAAATTCCCTCAAAATGGTTAAATACAGATCCATAAGTGTCTTATTACATAAATAGTTAATTAAGAATAATTTACAGCAACAATTATCATTACCATATTAACACTAATTGTTCTACACAGGAAGACGGCATTGTGTAAAGTGAGATTGCCTGCCTGTTACTTCAGCACACAAAAATGTCACGGAGACCAAACAAAGTCCCTTAATTCCCTTGCAGTCTTTTGCCATCTCAAGACAGAAGGACTCTAGAACAAACTCAGAGAATGGGGTTAACATATTAAACACAGCACCTGCCTACTTTTATTGAAATAAGTCAAGATATTCTATTAAAAACACTCATCCTTTTTTCCCTTCCTTCAAGAAAATTCATCACTTACAACCCTGCACAAGAAAATGTGTCATTGCTAATATTGTATGGATAACAAGTAGTAAGATTATGTCTTCCAAAGTAAATACAGAGACATAATTATATCTATATATGGTTTAAGTCTTGAGATTTTTAATTCAGTGAAAAAGTCTTCAAAGAGAAAACAAATAGTCGATATAAAATGAAGGGGGAACAAAGACTGTCAAAAATTAAACACAGGAGCGATGAAAAGAAACCCTTCCACTCACATCTTTGATGCCAGCACTGTTTTGTCAAACCCTGTTGACAGCAACAGAAGCGAATATATCCAAGCACAGAATCAGGCCCTTCTGCTCAGGGCTGCCATGCCTAATTGAGTTCAATTTAAGCTTTCTCCAAATTGCCTCCCCTGTTGCCTATGTGCCAGCAGTTTGCTCTGCACAGCAGGTCCTGCCTGCGGGGCAGGGAAGGAGCTGCAGCTGCAGCTGCGCAGGGTTTTCTGCAGACTCAGAAACCTCCTCAGAACATCCCCGGGTTCCCGCTCCTGAGCACCCATCACTCACCTTTTCACCCATGAGGACCCAAAAGTTACCTGTTTCCCATTGCGAATCTCCTCGAGTGAAATAACTGTACTTGTGAACGCCTTCTCCTCGATTTCAGATACAACAAATATTTTTCAGGGGACGAACAGAGACTTTAAGATCAGCACATTGAAGCCATTTGTCCCATCAAATAAATCTGGAACTCCCATTAACAAAAACATTACTACAACAATCCCCCTAAATGCACTCACCTTCTATTTGCTCATTTAAAAGACAAACAACTGTCTTCAGAAATTTCAAGTAATATGCAACAAAACCAGTTGTTTTTCCCTCAAATCTGTACAACTAAGATTGCTGTTACCTCCTGTCTGCCTATTCCAGAAAGAAACAAAAACTAGAAACAGATTATTTATTTGCATTTAGACTCAGTTTTCCTCAATTGGCATGTAGATTAGAGGCAGGTGTGGAAGGAAAATGCAGATCTTTTAAGTTGTTAACTTCTCATGGGCTGATTCCCTCACCTTCCACTGAAGTGAGACACATGCAGCACTAAGAGCTCTGTATAACCTGGTAAGATTAGCTCTCATTTTCTCCAGACAAAAAAGGAAGCATTTGCAGAGAATTAAGATGTACATAACACTTAGGAAAAGTTAAAAATGTTATTTGCTTCATGATGTCAATCACCAAAGCTGTGCTTTTGAAGTTCTCAAGTTATGAGAGCCCCAAACTCAGCACTACACGTGTTGTTCTAGATCAATCTACAAGACAGTATTAGCCCAGTTTTTGATACTTATGGCCCAGACAAACACCAGGGTGGCAGCAACCTCTCCAGGTTGGCCTGTCACATGAGAACTACTCATCTGGGGATTTTGCTAAAACAGATTGCAGGAATTAAGCTCTTTTATCTTGAAACCAAGTCTGAAGCCACAGCCTACACCTTCACATAATCTTTTCCTAATCACCACCCCCTCAGCTTACCTATAATTAAAATGACAAACTGTGGATCTTAAATAAATGCACCACCACAGTAGGAGAACAAAGCAGACTTTAACACTGTTTGTAGCAGTGCTGGCATTTCAAAATTACTCAGACTTAAAAAAGCAGTAGCAGTACGCACTTATTTATACAAGGACATCTGCTCACAGCAAGGCTAGGCGTGTCATTATTATCTTCTACAAGCTCATCTTTGAATAATACAGCAAAACCAGAGAACAACCATTAAAGATGGACAACTGGCTTTTACTGCTTCTTACATCCAAATGGTTTTATGTGCAAGCTCAAGCGTACATGTGTCCAGCAGCCACACAAGTGCACAAGGAAATCCTGCATACACCAGACAGCACTTTAAAGTGATGATTTACCTCTTTGGGACATCTCTGTTGACAAATAGGATTTTCAGGCCGGCTTATTAATAATGACTCTGTGTGGATCTATTGAACAGCGAGGATAACTGCTGAAGGTCACAATGTGCCTCTGGTCTCGGTGTTTAACTCCCCTCTATTTCTGAGGCTCCCTCCAAGCTCTCCCGCAGCTCCCAGCATTACGCGCAAAGCAAGCGCCGGCTCCGCGTGCTGAAATCAGACCTGGGCGTTTGAGAGCTTCACTCCAACAATGCCGGCTAATGAAAATGACGGTGGAGGAGAAGAGAACGGTAATGAGACATTTCAAAAGAGTCACACGTGCTTGCTCGAAGGTGCGGAAGCACTGAGGTGCACTACCCTGTTTTTCAAGTTGAGGGAATTCTAATGACTTCTGTAACAACTGCAGAAGCTCCTATCCAAGTACTGGCACGTTCTGGTTTAAAACAACTTGTAATATGGAAGTAACTCTTGGAAAAACATGAACCCTGGTCTCCTCTCCTTGCAGAAAGGCTGAAGGGGAGGATCACAGTGCAGGAGTGGGAAGGATAAGGAGCTGCAGAGCTCCAGGCTGAGCTGCTCACCCACAGGCAAAGGATCCCACTTAACCCCAGCCTCGTGTTTCTCATCACCAACTTTGATCCTTTGACCATGAGCTCCTCCCTGTTCCAGCAGGGGCAGCCTGCCCGCAGTCTGAAAAGGCTGAGGTGATCTTTTCCCACACGCCGACTGATTCCGAGAGTAATATTTAACGTTTAAATGAGGCACAGCAGGTAAACATTTACAGCTGCCCTGGCTCTCACCCTGTGCCTCCCTGGATAACACACAGGACTTTTGTCTCTCAATTCGGTCAACATATTTGCAAAATCCATCAACAGAAAGTCTCTGATTGTGACTAGACAGGATTTTTCAGCACTTGTATCTTGCAGTGGTTTCATGGGACATACATAAATTTCATTTTTTTTTAACCCAAATTTGCTGCTCCTCAGGTTTTAACTCTTGTTTGATCTATTTGCACGAAGCATCTGATTTATCTTTGCAAACACTCAGCGCTAACCACTCTAATTTTAGCCAACTTCTCTCATGTCTTTCCCTATCTGCCATCTTTTTCATTATACTTCCCTGTAGCATAATAGCATTATAAATGGCAATTTCTTTTTATTTATTCCACTCTCCAGACACTCTATGATATTGTCAGCATTAAGGGGCAGGCAATTAATTTTTCTCTCTATGGTGGGAAAAGATAAGAAGAAATCAGCTAAATTTAAAGGGCAGAGATTGAGGAAAACTTTCTGCCTTGCACTTGGACCACAGGAACACCTACCCATTGATTATATGCTTCTTCATTACCGTTTTTGTAAGACCAGCTTAGACAAACATCTGCCTGGCATGGTCCAGATCTCACCTGACTTCTGACAGACTTTCAAACCCCCTAAGTCTGTAAAATCGTATTGAATTAATATTCAACTATTATTTAGATTTTTTTTTTTATCCTAATGTTTTAAAGGATAAATGGCAGCATTTGTAACTTACCCAACACCCCCATTCCCTGCTGCCAGGAAGTCTAATGTATAAATTCCTAAAAGAACCTGTAAGCCAAGATGTTTTTATTTGAAGACTGCAAACTTAATATGATCCCTGACTTAAGTAAAAAAGTTCACAGCTTTCATCTTCAGCTTTTCTCCTGCAACCATTCTTTGGAGTCACCAATTCTAGAGATACCCTTTCCATTTCCTGGCATCAGTTCACTGCGTTTCTTCCAGCTGAAAAACACATCCGAGCTGAATATTACTCACTGAACTGCACAGGAATCAGCTGAGCCAAAAGAAGATTTTTCACTTTATTTTCTTAATGGTAATTACTCACCATGATTTTCCCAGGCAGAGTGTTGACTCAAATGTAAATACATGGTTATATGTAAAAGTAAATGTACAGTTATATATTTTGCCCTATGTATAGGGAAGTTCCCTAGAGTACCCTTAAATAACATCATTGTGGTTTGTCTTCTAACCTAAGACTTCATTATGTTCCTGTGGAGGAGAAATATATGGCTATGGCTGTTCATCACTATCATCAATACCATATTGCCTCTATTTAGTTGGCAGTTTACAAGGCAAAGGATTTTTTTTTGTCCTGTTCTAGACATCCCTTTTCCATTCTTACGTTTTGTAAGCTTGTTTTCTAAAGAGACACAATGCCCAAACTTTTGTCCCTCACATTAAAATGACTCAATCTACTAATTGCAATAAAATTCAACAGAATATGAAAGATAGCAAGTTTCTGTAGATTCTAAGAAGATCAAAAGCCAGAAAGAGGGGAAAGATTCAAATGAAGGTCCTCACTAAGAGAAAAGTTGCAATACCAGTTCAATCTCATGATTAGATGTTAAATAATCCTCGTAAGAGAAAGTGAGACTCAGCTAACACAGAATTACTCATATCCTCTTTCACTGCCAATCCTGGTCAGTTCATAACCTGGAAAACTGTCAACAAGATCTGCTTTTCGTACAAATGTTTCAAGGATAATTTTTACAGCACATTGGAAAGCGGAAGTAAAACCTGAAAATCCTCTACAGAAACATATCCTTGTTCTCACGACACATATAAAAGCAAAAGCACTAGATAATAAAGTCAAAATTAAGTTATAAATTATATTCAACAATGACTTCACATTCACTTTCTTTTCCAAGGACTTCACACGTACATTTCTACTGCAGTCACACCTAAGAGAAAATGACAACTCAGCTTTGTTTTTTTGGTGTGGTGAGTTAGTTTGGTTTTTTTTTGTTTTGTTTTGTTTGTTGGTTGGTTTGTTTATATTGAAGGTGGGCTCTTTTTTTGCCATTCTGTTAGTTTTCTTTTTATTCTTTTTTAAAGTTCCACCACTCCCCTTGCAGAGAAGCAGAGGTGAGGGCTGGTCCTTTGATCCCTCCCGATCTCCCAAAGGCTATCAGCTCTATCCCCGATCTCCCCCAGTCTCAGCCTTTTTTTCCCCCTTTACATGGGTACTTGCTGTTCGGTGCCACCAGCATCTTTTTCTCAATCAAGAAGAAAGATGAACAGCCGCCCGAGTAGTCAGGTTCAATTTCGCTCCATAGATCAACCAACTAAGAGAGCCGCAGCAGAGTATAATTTACATTCCCCATCAAAAGTCGGAGTGTAGCTGATGGCCAACTTCCCACAGCTTTGTCTGATCTTAATCCATTCCTGCACTTTGAATTTCAGCAGCGACCAGCTTGGTGCAATTGAAACGTGTTAATGTCTAAGCTACAATACAAATTGCTTGCTTGCTACAGAAAAGCCTACTCTTTATTAAAAAACACACCGGACAAGGCAAAAGATAGCACTAAGAAATAATTCAAAACTACAGATCGAGCATTCTGCTCTTACGCAGTGAAATCCGGGTGCATATTCCCAGTAAACAAAAAGACAGATTTTAATCTTGAGTAGTTTAATATAATTGTTGAGAAGCAAGTGTGAGTCTTTTTCATTCAGCTACTAGTTATTTCACCTCCAAGCAAAGCATTCACTTCCTCAGCACTACCAGCACATCACTGAACTAGGCCAAGCATTTCCATCAGCACTGTCTGACGGTTCACCCAAAAACGGTTCTGCAAGAAAATTATATCAATTACATACAATACTCTGATACAGCACTGATATAGGAGAAGTACTAATGGGACATGGAACTCCACGCATTTCACTGTAGGACCCATCTGGTGGCAGAACCCAACATGACACCGCTTGGAGCGGCAACACCACGCCAAAGCTGTCACCTCAGGCACACGTATCCAGCCTGGAATTTTTCAGAGAACTAAGGCTGAGTGACAGTGAGGTAAAATTCAGCTCACATTGGGACCGGAAAGTCAATGAAAACCTTATTTCTTTTCAGACCCATTGGCGGCGAGTCCTTCCATAAAAATAGTCCTGAACCGCTTCAAGCCAGAACACACAAAAACCTGAGTGATGCCTCCGCAGAGGATAAAACACTTTACAAACAAGTGGTTTTGTTGGTATCATTTAATACAGAAAAACAGCCTTTTCTTTTGTAAAATCAATGTAGTGTTATCTACTCTCCACTGATACAGAGGACAAACCACCAAACTTGGTAACATATCATCAGAGAAACCACCTCAAGACATTCACATCCGGGAAGACTCTCATTCAGATAGAAGAGTATTTTTTCCTTTAACTCTGATACTATTTAGTACCAAAGAAGCACAAAACCCTAACTCTGGGCGACGAGTCCATAATTTTACCTCTCTGGATTTCTAAGATTTACATCTGTCATAAATATCAGAAACATGACTCTTGGAAATCAAATATTAAAATGAGAGATGATACTGTATTGCGCTGCAGCACATGGTAAATTGCTGTCATTTCTTGAGAGGTGGCAGCATTTCAGTGGTGGCTGATTGCTTTATTATTTTTGCATTCATTGCCCATCACTGATGTATGCAGGTTCATTTTCATTTTTAAAAAGCAGCTCTAAAATAAAATTTAAAAAAGCAGTCTTCACAATAGGCAGAGTGCACCTGTGATATCTAGGCAGTACTCTGAGAATCTTGTCTTTATTTAGCTTTAAAGTTTGTCCAATACTTTGAGATGTAGGACAAAAATGACTGAGCTCCATCTCCACAGACACTATTTATGGATGTGTACAGAATCTCTACTTGCATGTTCAAACATGCCGTAAAGATCTCCAGCAATGGAAAACTCAAAATGTACATTATCATCACTAGCTTTTTGTGAAGCAGGTTCTCAAAAAACACTTTTAAAATGTATCAGGTCAGACGCAACATTTAGCAGCCTAGTCATCTCCATTATACAAAAAGGGAAGAAAAAAAGCGCAATGTTTTCATTTTTCAGTAAAATAAGTTAATGGAAAAATACGTGCCCATATCCTGCAGGTGAAGCATGCAAGGACAGAAAGCTGTCGAAACACACTTTATTACTATCAGCTGGAATGCTCTTGGCTTATCAATACCTTATCACAGTGCTGTTTTTCACAATGGCAACTGAATGTTAATCCCTCCTCCTGTGTTTACTGGTCACTGTGTTATCCTCCTTGTACACTAAAGCTTAGCTTGAAACTTCTTCAACCTTAGATCAAAGCTTTCTGTAAACATGTTGGTTTTGTGCCACCCCAACATTCTCCACTGTATCAGAATTTACTGTAAGAGCGAGAACCAAACCAGAAAACAACTCTGTAAATACAACTGTACCTACGGTGAAAGGAAAAGCACCAACACCACAAGTCATGGATTTAAAATTGTGACTTTTAAGAGAGAACAAACTTCTCTGAACTCATTTTAAAAGGCAGGTGACATTTTGCACAGACGCAATCACCTGGATTTGATATACCTGCTATTTGCTCCAAATCTTCATTTCTTTTCCGCAACTGTGGTTTCATTGTTCTACATTTCCTTTCTCTAACTGCAAAGGGAAGCAAGAAAAGTGATTTTCTAGTTCAGTGTCAACACACATGACGGCATAACTAATACAGCCTTGCAGTCACTCAGCACATACAGTCCTCAATCCTTATCAGACCTTTTCTTTTACTAATTCTCCCTCCCACATTGAACCCAAATACTACAGTCCTGGATGCATTAGGACTCCATAACCACACAAATACCTAACAGCTGACAAAGCATAGCATTATTAGCCTCAAATCCTTCCTTTGGTTCCGTAGACGATGTGCAAAGGTAAGGGAAGACTTTATCAAGCCACCCAATAAGCTGTTATAAATCACGGCTGTTTTTAAGCCATGGCTGAAAATTATCCTCAGCATGAGTTCAGTAAAGAGAAACCTTTGTCGGGATCTTTTTATCAGGTTATTTTCAATTCCACGGTAGCAAAAGGAGGCTAATGAGGCTAATTTTAAAAACAGGTTAATTCTGGAAACCTTCTCGGCAAGCGTATTATGGAAGAATATGCATAGAGTAACCTATTTCAAGTAAATCTCAGACTATTGTTAGCAAGGACGAAAGCATGAGCAGGATCATGAGGGAGCTCTCGCTGGCAGGATATATGGATATAATAAGGGAAGAAATAACAGAAGAGACTGAGGGCAAGCCAGGTTTGCAGAAGGCCTCTAGGCTGTAGTTAAGAGAAACAATCCTTGCACTTGGCCAGCAACATCTCCCAGGACACTTTTGTAAACCAGTTTTACTAAGAAAATCCCAGTGATAGGAGGTCCAAGAAAAATACAGACAGGGCGAACCAAAATAAATGTTGCAGTTCACATAAGCTCCTGGTACTTCAGAAAAATAACCTATTTCCATACTTGAAACAAACGCACTGACATGACTGGTGACTGACCAGTGTTTAAGTTCTGAACACAATAACCATATAATGTTTTGTTTCATAATTACAAAATGCTTCTTCTAGTAATTCATAAAACTTAAGCTTTGGCTCTTTTCCATGAGCCACCCTACGCACTGTATCTCTCATCCTTGCAAGAATGCGTATGCGTTATCATTTTCTATTCAGCGTCACTGTTATTGCTTTATACCTGCAACCTCTGGAAAAGCATTGCAGAAACATTATATTTAGACAGAAATGGAAACAAGACCGTAATGATGCCAAAGAGCAGTAATTAAAGTGAAGTAAATTAAACTGGGAAGACACTGAAAGACAATTTACTTGAAATACTGTATTCGGGCCACCTATGGAAAAAAAAAAAAACACTAAACAGTTTTTCATTTAGAGTTATGGTTAATTAATTAGGAAGATAAACCTATAAAGATTAACAGCTGTACGAGAGAAATCTTCTGCCTGTGTATTTGCAAATACTGCAATTCCCATACTCCCAGGAAGAGGGAGGTGAGGAAGAATGGATCTTTTTCAGGAATATCCTACTAAATCTGATTTGAAAAGAAAAATTGTGATTTAGATTCACATTATTAAAAGAGTTTAAGAAAACCAAAGCATTAAACATGACAAATCCTGAACAGACACATGTATTCATGTATGCTTTGGACTTCTAGTAAAGATGCTGCCCTGACGCAAACTTGTTGTCCTACAAAAGATTAAAACCTCTTCAGTAGGATTCTCATCCCATCAAAAATAAATATGTAACAAGCCTCACATTCCTTCTGCATACACAAATTCCTGCCTACAAACAGCTAAATTGGACCACAATGGTATCTTGGAATACAGGGGATGTTAAGTATAAAGCAATAAATTTAAGCAGGTGCTTTGAAAGCAATCACTCAGGTCAGGAAAAATGCACCACTAAAAATGCTTGGATATGCTCCAATAATATTTGTAAATAGTTTAAGGAAATACCTGAAATTAAAGACCAGCTAGTATGTCCAATTTCAATTCAGCATGACAGTTTTCCTCAAGGGAAGACAAGTCATAAATATGAAACTGTCAGAACTTCCTTAAAACTCAGGCATGATATAGCCTAAATCTGCCACACAGTTGAATAAAAGTGGAAGAAAAATAGAAAAGAAACCTCGGAAAACAAGTCTGAAGCGATTTCTCTGTGCCTTTTGAAAAAAAGGAGGCTTTTCTGCCGAAGTTATTTTTCCAAAAGTTGTTCAAATCCAAATTTGCTTTTTATCTGCCTTGGACAGAATTCTCAATTTCCTACAAGCAGTGTCTAAAAGGTGTTTCAAGGCACACTGAAACCTTCGGAGCTGTGCAGATGCAACACCTGCCCCTGAAGCCGCCTGTCATTTTCTCCCATGCCATCAACACACTTTTCCTACTTTTCTCTCTTCATTGATTCATGAAGAGAAACTGGAGAAGATCAGCTTCTGTTGTGCTGCAGACCGGATTCATCAGGAATGTCCTGACAACATGGTGCCAAATGAAGGGGAAAAAATGGTCAATAAATAGGGTGAATATTTTTACATTTTAATTATGTCACACTGGATATTTTACCTGTGGGAGATGAAAATATTTACAGCCTTTTGCAGGTTTACAGTAAGATGTATGCCTCTATCAGAGACTGAAGGGAAAAATGGGTGTAAAAAAAGAAAAATAAGGATTTATTTTAGGGAATATGGTCGTGTTACATGACAGCAACAAACTTGCACCAACACAGAGCAAGCAGTATTTACAAATCACTGAATTTAATAGTGGTTAGATTTCTGAAGCAGCTTTTCCATTCTCCTCAGGAGCAATTTCATTCTATTTCTGAGAAAAATGAAAACTATAGAGAAATTCCAATTTACTTGCACTTCATAATATCTATGTCCTTTTCAATAACAAAGAAAATCAAGCCCCTGCGTGCTTAGCAGCCACCGGGTGTTACACACTTACCTGCTCCTCTCCCAACACAGAACGTGGCGTTTGCCACATCTCTTACTGCTGTAAAATTTTTCACAGCATCGAACTGCCACGTATACAACCCATATTATGTTGACCATTCTGAAAACTAGGAGACCTTGCATTGAAAGGCATATTTATTTATATATAAACAATAACTAGACATGATGTGCAACCCTGGACCCCAACACATCATGTCCCGTTACCCCCACAACTGTCCTCTGGTGAATCCACTACCGCAAAAGTCCATTTAAAACTGTGATTTTTACAGCATCACAGTAAAATCTAACTATCAGCAGAAACCTTTATCTTTCAAGTCCAAACCTACCCAAGAGAGGCAAAGAGTGAAGGCTCCTGCTCTTTTCAGGCAGGCTTTTACTTATTTAAAATGCACCTGTTTCACAATCTCACTAAATGTTTCCAATTTGTAGGTTAGATTTTCCACTTAACTAGAAAAACAAATGGAATCTGTCAAGAATATTGTCTCAACAATATGTCAGCATATCCCTGGCCCATGCTGACCTGTGCTGCTATCTTGGTAAGTAACTCTCGTTCCCAGAGGAAGGTGAAATTGGTTTTCAGTGCTCATATTTGTGCCACCGAGAACAAAGTTCAGGCCACTCTTCTGCTGGTGTGACAACAGTCACCTCCTGGTGATTCAAACTGAGTGCTGCTGTTCACACAGAACCTGAAACAAGAAAGGTGTGAATGCTTCACTTTATGTATTTAAAGTTATCACCTATATGACTTTGATTAACTGTCTTAGCTCCAGATGAATCTCTGTGGTTGTGTAATATTTCCAGCCTAATTACTGAGCCAGGTCCAGGCACTCTGGAATACAGTGGTGACAAACACTGACCTCTTTGTATAAGAAGATAAAGGCCCAACTTCAAAGAACCACAGAATCATAGAATAGTTTGGGTTGGAAAGGACCTTCCCAGCTCCTCCAGTGCCACCCCTGCCATGAGCAGGGACATCTTTACCAGCTCAGGTTGCTCAGAGCCCCGTCCAGCCTGGCCTGGGATGTCTCCAGGGATGGTACATCCACCACCTCTCTGGCCAACCTGGGCCAGGTTCTCACCACCCACATAGAAAAAAACTACTTCCACATGTCTGGCCTGAATCTCCTCCCTTTCAGTTTAAAACCATCATCCCCTGTCCTATTGCATCAGGCCCTGCTAAAAAGTCTGTCCTCATCTTTCTTATGGGTCCCTTTTAAGTACAGAAAGGCCGCAATAAGGTCTCCCTGGCGCCTTCACAGTATCACAGTATGTTTGGGATTGGAAGGGACCTCAAAAGATCATCTAGTCCAATCCCCCTGCTGGAGCAGGAACGCCTAGGTGAGGTCGCACAGGAATGTGTCCAGGCGGGCTTTGAATGTCTCCAGGGAAGGAGACTCCACAACCTCCCTGGGTAGCCTGTTCCAGTGTCTGTCACCCTCACTGAGAAGAAGTTCTTTCTCAAATTTAAGTGGAACCTCTTGTGTTCCAGCTTGATCCCATTACTCCTTGTCCTATCATTGTTTGCCACTGAGAAGAGCCTGACTCCATCCTCGTGGCACTCACCCTTTATATATTTATAAACATTAATAAGGTCACCCCTCAGTCTCCTCCAAACTAAAGAGCCCCAGCTCCCTCAGCCTTTCTTCATAAGGGAGATGCTCCACTCCCTTAATCATCTTTGTTGCCCTACGCTGGACCCTCTCCAGCAGTTCCCTGTCCTTCTTGAACTGAGGGGCCCAGAACTGGACACAATATTCCAGATGGGGTCTCACCAGGGCGGAGTAGAGGGGAAGGAGGACCTCTCTCGATCTACTGACCACCCCCCTTGTAATACACCCAATACGCCTTCTCTTCTTCATTTTCAAGACAAATGTATATATACATATATATATATTGGAATTCCTGGAAAGAGATTTTTCCTTTAAGGCAAAACCCTTTATCATAAAGTGAGTCTATGTTTGTGTGTATAGTTCCACAGAAAGTCTAAGCAGGGAGGAACCATAAGCACAAGATTGGTTTGACGTTTTCTGCTGGCATCTGGGATGCACCACTTCAGTGACTGGAAAGACAATGCCCACAGGAGCCAGTGGTGACCCTGGCCAGTACAAGGAACAACCTGGACAGCAAGGAACTAAGTCATGCAGACAGGATAACTTCGAGTTATTCAATATTGATTCAATATTGAAATTCTCTTTGTTCCACTAAAATAAAAATGCAATATTTTATGTATTTTAAGCCTTATTAAAACCTATTCTTCCTCTGTAGAACAAAACTTAATTGAAACCAGCTATAAGAAGAAAGTTTCATTTATCAAGAAGTGACATTTTGTAATTATAATACAGTTCAGAACACAATGTTTAGCTGCAAAGGCGTGAATTTTCCCTTCTTCGCTGTTCCTGCCAAGTTGTTATTATTATGAGTGGGGTTAAACTAGAAAACTGGCAGTTGCTTCCTTTCACTGAAAATTAACTAAAGTAAAAGAGAGATCATTTATCTAGAAATGGCTTCCACCTTCTTCTGTTTTTAAGGAGACGAGGCATGCCAGAGAAGCAGCGTCATGACCATGTACCGAGTTCTGTGGGGCTGATTCAGGCATGATGGCTACTGCAAATGAATAGACCGGATTAACAGCAACAGCCAAGAACAGTACAGACCACACACCTTTCCTGTGCCAACTGCAGAGCCCTGCAGCTTGGCTGCCAGCAGGCCAGGCCTTCTAGCAGGGCTGCTTTCAGCCAAGAGCTTCTCCAGGTGAGACACCTACCTGTCTGTGTCCTGCTCTGTGGATAACAGGTCAACCCAACCAGCGCCATCTCCCACGTGGAGAGTGGGAGCAGGAAAGCAGCCGTAGGCCAGCACTGCAATCGTGAGTGGTATAAGAGGTGGTGTGAGATTGGTGCCAGTCACAGGTGCTTTATCCTTGACACTTTTGAGGGGTGATGCAGGAGAAAACTCATAAGGAGAGCAGGAGTACAAAGGGGGTAATTAGATGCCTGCAATAAACTGTGAATCTGGATTAGGATCAGCAGATGCCTTAATCACAGGTTTTGAGTGGCCCTCAGTCATACTTAATGCCTGCATTTCCTCAGTCCCCCGATATTGCCAGGTGTCTACTCCTCCAGACGGTGGGTGATGTCTTGTAGCTGCAACTACAACAAAGAAGTTTCCTGTGCTCCTGCCAGCAATGCCCCCCCCACCTGCTTGCTGCAGATCCCTTCCCTGCCACATCCCCATCCCCTGCAGTTCCAGTAATCATCTCCATAAAACCTGCACAAATACCTTTGCTAATACAGAAAACAAAGGGTAAAGAGAACACAGAAGTTGATCCTGAAATGATAAATAAGATGCAAAGTCCTAAAGATTACCATTTTGTTCAATACATTCAGAAAATGCTTCGTTTCCAGATCATCTCCTGTATTTAGAGCAATCCTACTTCTCTGTTCCTTCCCTCTTCTTAGTCTTCTGTCCTTGAAGGCTCCATTTTGGAGTCAGCTCAGATTTTACTGAACAAGTTGCTGACCATGACTACCTCTGAACATGCTCTCTCGTTAACAGGGCTGTTCACATACAGCAGTACTCTCAAAATCATGCTAGCAAATCCAGAAAGCTGAATTTCAGTTGCAGGTGGTCAGAACTATAAAGAGGCACCAGGTTATGTATAGCTGGCTACAAACCTGACCATACTTAGATGCCTGCGCTCGGGTTTCTACCTAAAGAATCATGTTGTTTTAGACACATGGAATCTTTTAGTATTGTAAACATGAAAACTGTACATGCTGCACATGAGCTTTGCCTCCTATACTCACTGCTTGTGTCTAAAGAGCTGAAAGGGCTCTGCTTGTTATAAACTGTTGTAAGCTAGAATCAAAATTCCTTTGAGATATACCAAGTAGTTAATTCCTTTCCCTAAAACAACATTCCAGGGGCCAGGAAAATCTCTACATCTGCACAGCAGCAGCAGTAAATACGAACTTTCTCATGAAGGCATAGAAAATGTGTAAGAAATTCTTATTCTTCTAAGTGGAATGCAAGACGGAACAATCATTTCCACTGCAGCCTTCTACTTCAAGACACAACTAAAAGGAAAATCATGTGGTTTCAAAATCTGTCAGCAAACTAGGAGTAATAAAAACAATCTTACCGCCCTCACAAAGTGAGCGTACCCCTAAGGCTCTGAAGTAGGTTAATACCACGATTACAGCATTTACAGAGTTTTGCAACAGCATGCTGCTCCAAGCGCCTTTCATACTTACCAACTACATGAATAAAAATGCTTTTGGTACAAAGGTTAAGCACATTAAAGAAGAGTCATATGAAGCCTTAGCCACACCTCTATCTTGTATATGAAATAAAAATCAGCAGTATACAATGGCTTGATACGCTCAGTTACTAAATGCTTTTGTCACAATCTTGCCATCTTTACTATCGCTTACATGTTGCAAGGTTTATGAAAAAAGCAAGCACAGAGAGCTACCTCCAATCATACAATTAAACTAGTGCTTCAGCTTAACGTGATGACTGTTGGGATCCACTGCCAGCCTTTCCATCAGGCTGTGATCTGATTCCTTTGCTAAACTGGTATGTGAAAAATCAGTATTTGGAGGAAAACTGTCAGAATCCCTGGCAAGAGCAACCCAGCTGTGCATGCCCTGGGACAGGGCTGTTCCACCTGGAATCCAAACTCTCTCACCTAATCACTGAATTCCAGAGTGAAAGTGGAAATTTTCTTGAAAAAAGTGTTTCTCCAAACAATTGTGACTAAGAATTAACTTGATACTAACATTAGGCTTGAGGTGAATAAACTAGTAAGTTAACACCTCTAAGTAAATGAAATTCTGATTAATAGAAACATATTGGTTATGAAATCTCTGACCTCAAAGACAATTCTACAGAACAGATCAAATGAAAAGCCAACTTCAAATGCTGGCAAAAGGAACTTGGAAAGGTAACGTACTCTGAATATTCTGCCTTTGTCATACCTGCATAAGCATATTAATGTTTTATAGACATGAAAATCTGGCTGCCAATATATTACAGGGATGCTTAGCTTACATCAGCAGCACTGGCAATAGGGAACTGGTGGTGTTATACACCTACTATTGGCAATTAAAATCATTCACTTCTATGTGTGAAATATGACTTTATTGGAAACTGAAAACAACTCCTAAAAGGTGATTTTGCAAAATTACAAGGCTTCAAATTTCCTCCACTGCAAAAGTCTGATTGTAAAATTGGACTCCAGTGACAAAGAGTCATCAAGTCAGGTTACAGATCATCTTAACAGATGATCATAAACAACAGAAAATACTTTTTCATAGTATGTTTATAGAAGTTCTTTTTGCATCCTTAAATTTGCATTGACTGCTTCGTTACAAAAAAGATCCAAAATTTTCCTCAAAATATTTTTTTAATTACCTCTTAAGAACTGACGAGTTTAGTACAAATACATGAAGTATTACATATAAGCACATAATCATTTCACTTGTTAAAATTCCCGTATCCAAACGCTGTATGGACATTTAGCCCCAAATGATTGTTTCCACCAAAAGATTAAAAGAAATCCAAACCTCCTTGCGATCTTCATAATCTTTTTCAGTATATTAGCAGTTTATGCATGGAATAAAATATTAGGAATTACTGTATTAAAGAATTACTGCAGATAATTTACTAGGTATTCAAATACATTTCAAATATATTTACTTTATTTGCTGAAATGACCATGTTGCTGCAAATGGTTAGGAGATGATTTAAAAATCTATGAATAATGACATTAAAATAACATTCTAAATTGTTTTAAACACAAGCAAGGTTCATTGCTTTCACAAGATCCAACCCCAGGCCTTTCCACCGTTTTGAATAGAATTAGACAATCCCTAATAAACCTCTTAATATCATTACAGCCTGTTCATCCCTCTCTGCTATCACCCCGTGGCCATGTCAAGCATCTGTATCTTAACCAACTTCTCAGCTGCTGCAAGTTCAGTCTCTTCTCATCAGTGGTCCTGCTCATCTCTTATTTGTTCAGAAAAAGCAACCAAAACAATCTCTCCTGAATAGTCATCTGACTGCACCCCACTGCACCCCTCTGAAGCCCTGGATTTCCAGTCATTCTGACTACTCATTTCAACTATATTGTTCCCTTCTTCCAGCTAAGGCTGACTCGACAATAAGATCCACATTCAAAATATTCAGGTTTTTCCTGTTCTGATATTCCCCAAAAGGAAAAGGGAGCACAAAAGCAAAAAACAAGAAGGAAGAAAGGATGAAGAAAACAGTGAGACACACATATATGCCAAAATGGCCCAGGGTAATCACCTGAGCTATGGGACCTGCCCCCAAAATCATCCCCAGCTCCTCTGGCACAAGTTTCTCTTTCTGAAACTTTATCTTGGATCTGAGGAAGATTCCGTAACGAAGCCTTAGTCGAAAACAGTACATCTCTATGGAAAGTTCCTCTGTTACTTTGTTGAAAAAATTCCCTAATACCTACAGTTTCTATGCCCTTATTTAATTCTCACCCGAACCAGTCTGTCTTCCTTCACCGAAGCATCACTGCCAGCTTGGATATTTTGACTATTTTCTTCTTCCAGAAATATTTCCCTGTTCCTTTCATGTCCCTATGACGTGACCTTTTGAAAAAGCTATTTATCAGACTGCCTTCTTAAAATCATTCAAGAAAAAAAAAAAACACCCCAAACCAACCAAACAGCAATAAAACCGCAAAAAACAACCCCCCAAAAAAGCCCAAACAAACAACAAAACCCCACAACTACCTGTCACTAGCTTCTCTATTTTTTTTGTTTTTTTAAAGTATATATTAAGAGAATGTTGCTAAAATGCTCTGGTGCTCCTATCAACATCCACGTATCCACATTTGTGTTGGAGCACTGTGCAAACAAAGCAGCTCCATCTTGACTGTCGAGCACAGAAAGCAGCACCAGATGGAGCAGATTCCCTGACCACTGTCCTTCCATTCACTGAACAGGGCAAAGGTCTCCAGGAAACAGCAATATGAGCTCAGCTCATTAAAAACTGTATGAAAATGTATATCCTGAAGGGATGTTAAATTAGGCTTACACAGGCAACTTTGAGTCTGTGCTTCCTTAGAATTTTAGTGCTTAACCTTATAGCCTCAGCATCCCTCTAACACAATTAAATACAGAAGTACAGATATAGCATATTGCTTTAGTTATAGTCTAGCAAAGAGAAAGAAAATAGGTGAGACAGATAAAGATCTCTGTAGGTAGCTTTCATTTTGATCTCTAGCATTGCCATCTTTTTGACACGCTCACGACAGTAGAGCCTGTGTTCTTCCACATCTACTTTTACTGTGAAGGGCTGATAACACATTATTTTTAAAGAGACACTTCAGAGTCTGTGCACTTAAAAAAACCCCAAAACCCTGCAAGCCATAAACATCCCTACACTAGTAAATATAGCAAATACTAAACACACATAGGTAACAGTATCAATAGCAAACTTAAGCCATGCCCAAGTACAGAGTACATACAACTTCCCTGATGCATTTAATTAACTTTATGTGACTTTGTACATTTGAGTTCAATGTATAACTCATTCAGGCAACACAAGGTATAAAAAGAGATTAACTCAGTCAACTACTACTGATGGTTTTTGCCTTCTACCTAGTTATCAGCATGCTAGTGCACACTATCACGATGTGCAAATATTACCCTCTTTTTACTTTGATGGCAATTTCGTATTTAAAAATGAAATTAATAGCTAACCTCAAAAGACTTACTATGCTTAATTTCCTTTCACTCCCTGAATCATCCTTTTCAGTATACAATTTCTCATCTAACTAAACTAAAAGAATAAGAGGTGTAATTATAGATCATAGATTGGCTGTTCAACGTTTGCTAGTAGTTAAAATGGAGTAGACATTAAAAGCAAGTTGACTCCAGAGAAAGCAGCTCCTCCCACCATTTGCAGAAGAGACTGCTGTGGAACATTCACATTCATGAAGTCAAGGCTAGAGCTTTCTGTGCTTTTGGACAACTTCACATGGCTCTTCCAAGGCAGGACCTCCTACCACGACTGAAACCACTGCCAGGATCTCCCACCTTCCCCAGCTGCATCCACTGATTTCAGTTACGGGTAGAACCATGGAGTGTCCTGTTTTGGAAGGGACCCACAAGGATCATCAAGCCGAACTCCTGTCACTGCACAGGACAACCCCACAGTTCACACCACGTGCCTGAGGACGTTGTCCAGTCTCTTCTTGAACACTGTCAGGCTTGGGGCTGTGACACCTCCCTGGGGAGCCTGTTCCAGAACTCCAGCACCCTCTGGGTGAAGAACCTTTTCCTAATGTCCAACCTAAACCTCCCCCCGCACTTCTTCCTGACTTTCCCTCAGGTTCTATCATTGCTCACCAGAGAGAAGAGATCAGCTCCTACCATTCCTTCTCCCCTTGTGAGGAAACTGTAAACCATGATGAGGTCTCCCCTCAGTCTCCTCTTCTTCAGGCTGAACAGACCCAGCGACCTCAGCCACTCCTCATACGGCTTCCACTCCAAATCCTTCACCAATTTCGTGGCCCTTTGTGGTAAGGCAGGAGGACACAATGCTATCCCAGGAATCCCTCACACAAAATCATGCCCTTCACAGCCAGGACAAATCAGGGCGGGTGAGAGGTTTGTCAGTGCTACACAGGCACATCGCAGCCTCCCAAAACACCGACCTGCAACCCAAGAGTGTGTCCATGACCTGAAGTCTCCTTTCCCCATGAGCTCACTCTGTGTTCCTGGGCCAGGACCTCCCTGCAGACTTGCTCTCCATCCTGAGCCTGCGCAGAAGCACTGGTGAACTTTAGCTCAGACTGCCCGATGAGTAGGAGGAGAGATCTGAGCACCAGCCACTGAAGCAAGAGGCTGAAAACCTGAACAGCCCAGAGGTTCAGGTGACAAAAACTGGAGGAGACTGATGTTAGGAGGGAAAGCTACTGGACAAACTGGATGTCTACCACCATCTGTGGAGAAAACTGGAGAGTGAGAGAGTGCACAGCCTTCTATCAGCTTGGGAGAGGACGAATTGCCCAGGCCCTGTAGTGCATCAGATTCAATTACCTCTAATGGAAGATCCTGGAAACAAGATCATGTTAACATCTTTGGTTCCACACATACCAACTTTTGTGTTGATGGAGCACCAGCTTCTTTTCTTCCGTAATGCAAGCATCACAAAGCAGACACAAACCCCAGAGAGACCATAAGCTGCTTGCACCTTCACTTCAAGCTTGATCTACCTGGAGCAAGGAAGGGCGATTTCACAACTCAGCAACCAAATGGTAATTTGCCCTAGTCCTATTTTTACTGCTGTTTTGCAGCCATGAGTAATGCTGTCTGCAAGAAATGGAAGTGAAAGCTACTCTGTTCTTGTCAGAATAATAATGGATATTGTGTTGGCAACTGCTCTCCTGCACTGCACAACAGCACAAATAAAAGGAATCGGGAAAAGCCAACAGTATTCTAGTAAATAAAGTGTGTAAATTCACCTGCTTGCAAACAAGTGATAACCTCTATTATTTGGTGTTTCAGCCTGGGCAAGAAGAACAGGATAAACACTGGGTCTAAATCAGAAGTGAGTCAACTCCACTGATCCTCATCTATGCAGAGAGGTCACGGGGAGAGGCACTGGCTGTTCAGGGAGGATCGAAGGAGGAAAGCAGGGCTTGTAAGATGTCAGAAGTGCCTCCAGACGCAGTTATGCAGACAGCAACAGATGGACAGATCACGTTCTCCACACCTCAGGTTGGTTCAATGCTGGGATATCAGCTTTGGCCTCACTCTTGTTACTAGTAGAAGGAAAGATGTCAATGAGCGTTAAAGTATTTGCTCCATACAGCTGTGGTTCATGTAGAGTTTCTATTCACAGAGGCTACACAGATTCAAGCAGGGAAGACTTGCCTTCTCTCATGCTTTAGAAAATAGATCATCTTTGGAAAATGCCTCACACCAGAGCACTAACTGTGAAACAGGGTGCAGCTCCTCCTTGTGATGAGCCCGTGACGTGTCCATGCAGCTGGGCAGCAAGGGGTCTCTGCAGCCCAGGCCCTGGGCTCGTGGGGTGCCAAGGGTTCTGGCATGAATGATCTCTGAGTGAAGAATGACAAGTTATTCAAGACAAGAAAAGGTTTCAGAAGGTGATCCCTAATGATGGAGGTCTTCAGTGAACAGCTGATGAGGACCAGTACCTTTATGCATTAAATTTACAATCTTTCTGAACCTAGGAACCTATGTATTTCTAAGCGACAAGTACTCTTAGTACTATCAGGGAAAGAATGTTTGTATCACTTAAAAAACCTGACTTACCAGGTTCATATGTGCACAAACCACCAGGCTACCATCAGTTCTTCATGATTTTAACATGACAGACCTAAGGAAACCATCAATAGAAACCACTGTGGTAGGTGAACAGGAGAAAACTCCCAAGGCACATGGCATGAGGGATGCACTTGGTGCTTTTGGCACAATTATTTTACACCACCACTCTGCTCTCAGGATGCTGATTTCCGACTATTTCAGAGGGGCCAGAACCTCCTTACAGAAGCCGGTCTGACCCTTGGCAATGTCTCCACATCTGCTACCCAGCTCTGTCAGGTCAGAGAGGCACATCTTCATTTGTATCCAAAAACCCATTTCATGCAGGACTCCAGGATTCTACACACATCTTTGGGGGCATATTCCTGGGAGAGCAAACTTACCAAAAAGTATTCTGATTTCTCTTTTCCTGCAAAAACAAAAGCCTTCAGTTGTCTTTGCCATTGGTTGCTAGTTCCTAAAAAAAAAAATAAATAATTCTCTTTCTTGCCACTCCCATTGCAGGGAACCTTGATTCTTTTTATACTTTCTATGCCTTCTCAAAATCCATAGATATACATTAAAATCTGATCATCTAGCACTCACATTAAAATATACACTGAAAAGATTGTTAAAAAGGTTTCGATTAATTGCATGTAATACACCTACGCATGATCTCACTATGAATTGTCTGAGTTTAAAAAAGAAAAAAAAAAAAAAATTATTTTTATTCAGCCCTTTGTTTTCACACAGAATACCCACACAAACACATCAGTTAGTTAAACAAACTATATTGTCTCATCTGCAAAACCAAGTAACTGTAAAAGCAGAGAAATGCATTTTTTCCTGTCTACACTAACACTAGCCATTATATATAACAATGTTTAGTTAAAAATAATACAAATAATATGTAATTATTTCTGAGGACACATTTCTAAGAGGAATTCGTTTTCGAGAGAAATGTTATACTTAAACACATTCATCCACTGTGCTGTTGGACAACCCAAATACATTACATATTAATATTATATCCTTCATTTTGGATGGGCAATGATGATGCTATTGATTCTATAGCTAGAGCACATCATCTGCAAGGATCACAGCCACATCTTTTCTTTACTCCTGAGGAGCCCAGGGAATGTCTGGGATTGACCTTTTTATCACAGGGAGTCTGAGCCTATTACTTGGCCAAATTCACTATATATTTATTTGAGCTCCTAAAGAGGAACAAGGCACAAATGAAAGGCTTACAAATTCAGCCGCAGTATATTTCAAAAGGCTATCAGTTTTGTGGGCAAGTTATTCTTGACAGTAAGTGATCAGTGTTCAACAGGTTCATGACATTAAAGATTAAGGACAGTTATTTTTCAAATAAGGCTTTTGTGACTGATTTATTAAGATATTCAGCTAAACACCTCTATTTCTGGCTGCTTAAATATACAAACCAAAACCTGCATGTTGCCTTTAACTTGTATGTTGCTCCACACTTTTTTCTTCACAAGTTGACTCATGAAATTACTGTGGTATCATTACTGAGAGAGTAAGATGTGTTTGTTAGAGCACAAAATAAGAAACAGGACCCTCAGATTACGTATCAAGCTCTGTCCTGATCTGCGGTGTAATCTTAAGCAAGAAATCGAGAGATCGGCACTACCTTTTGATGCAAAGATTGAACCATCCTTGAAATCAATTTACATTTCCATCCTACGTACAAAAGTCATGAAAGTTCATTACTTCCCATAAATTATACGGGATTATGTAAGTTTTAAGGAATTTTCCCCAGTAGTATGAAAAAGTCTACACTGCAATAATGTGGACATTAATGCTAAGTGTTATCTGTTTATTTCAGGGAAAATTGGCGAGCAGTTTAATGCTTTCAAGGTTGCTGGGATCAAGCTCATCTTCCTGTTACAGTTGTCTTTGATTTCCCTTCAGCAGAATGGGAGCTTTTACCAATACAGCTGATAATGTGAAGTACAGGTTAGAGGTTACACCCACATATTTTACTATTACTTGCAGAATTTCCCATAATGTCAATGGGAAAGGCAAAATGTTTCAGAAAAGCAGAAATGCTCAAATGCATATCATGTGACACACTGTCAGAAACGTCATTCGTTAATATTCACTAGGCAAGCAAATATATTTGGATAAAGAATGACTAAAAAAAAGAGATCATCAACATACTTGTCCCTGTAGCATATCTCTGTGTGAGTCATATTAGGAAACTCTCACGCATTCAAACTTCTAGAGGCATTTTACCTACTAAACTGGATGAATTAAGTCACTCCTGCTTGGTTACATTAATTACATGACAGAATTTTTTTTCCCTGAACTCTCTAAGCAAAACTTTTTGTTCACCAATGTCCTAATAAAAAACTTTGTCGTGAGTCTTTTCAAGCAGACAAAATGTTTCCCTGAATATTACTTCATTTGCTTGTTGGGAAGTCTACCTCCTTATCAGCCTCAGTCCCCCCATTTTTCTCCATATTTTAACCAAGCCTCAGATATAGTTTAATAGTGTAAGTTGATGAAGCCAGGAACAATGTATAACCCAGGTTGAGGGGGATTTATAGGTGATTCTCACTGCCAGCAACCCACAGATTTCCGAATGTACAGCACAGTTAACACCCACCTGTATTTAATGCCTGTTATGCAAGTCAAATCATTCATGGAACATGCACTGTGTTAAGCTCCTAATTACTAGTTTCAACTGAAATGCTTTGACGACTGTTAAAACATTGAGAAATCATAACGTAACAGGCACTCTCAGGAAACGTTATTCTTAACACTCAAGAGATTATAAATTCCTCTATTGAGGAGCAAAGTAACAGAGCTCCAACCTTAACTTAGGCAGACCTGTCTCGCAATTAAAAACAACAACAAACATTTTAACCACAGCAAGAGACAACATCCATCTCTCCCAAAGAATGCTGCAATTAACACAACCATGGACCCCCCTTGGGTTGAACACAGTATTTAGAAGAGAATTCATGATCTCTCTAATTTATGATAAGTTATTGGATAACTTGTGTTAATTATAGCTACACAATGTCAAAATTAATGATTTTCCCACCCTCTTTCAACTTGAGAATGAACTCATAACTTATAGCAAGACTGAAAAGATGTGCAATTAATATCGTCAATAACCACTTCACAAAAGAGATTTGTTAAAGACAGGCATGTGGACTCAATTAGCGTATCAATTAATGCTGCTGTTACTTGATCTATAAATTATTGAAAAGCTCATAACTACTGCACGGAAACAAAGCAAATTCACTCCCCGTCAATGAAGCATCCTCCTGACTGCACATCTTTTTCATTACTCTTTAGATCAAATTTGAGTTTTGCTGGATACCATGAATCTTAGCTATGTAATCAGAAAAATAAATTAACCTAAACCACTCTGACGACTTGAAATGCCTCATTACAGTGATGATGCTTTAATTGTTGTTAGCTGATTGTAATGTAAAAAGAAGTTAAATAACAATAAATTTTTTTTTTTAAAAAAGTCAACCATCATTGTTCATAACAATTGTTCGTAACAATTAAGCTGAATTTCCACTCTGGAAATGAACCTGTAAAAACTGCATCGAGATTTCTATGTATCAGCCAAATCACAACTTTCACAGCAACCAGAAATCTCCATCTCGCTCTCAAATTTCGCAATGATTAGTCCACAGATCACATTCAAATGAGATCTAAGAAACCCGAAACAGGACTTGGGTAGCATTAGGCACCTATGATGAAAACGGATAATGACAAAACATAACCTTGTTTAAGGGCTGCTTATCCCCAAAGGCTTTTAAACTAACTGAGTACCTCCTGTTTGATCTTAGTTTGACTAGAGTTTTGCTTCTGGGGACACAAAGGTTTTCCTTTAGATGGTGAAGATGGACTTCACTCTCTCATTAGAGTATAAAGGACCCAGGAAACAGATGTGACTCTGCCAGGGGCACAATCTGATACACATGAACAGTCCTGGAGCTGCTGTTCTCCTTTTAATTCGCAGTCAGATAAAATGGGACACTTAAGCTTTTTGCCACCCTGATCCCAAAAGGATCAGACTCCCATCTTGCACCACCAAGAAAGCACTGTTGGGCAACACGTTCTGCTCTGCTGAGGCAAGCAGGGAAGTTCTCACCTGGCATTAAAGATGTCCCCAAGTGGAGGCCGCTCTTGCTCTGCCCCCACAAGCACAGCTTCAGGACCTGTACGTTCATTCAGCTAACACAAAATGCCCAACCCATGGCTCGGAGAAGGCATCTACCTCTGGTGGGGACACAACACACCACACCTCTGAATTCCAGGTTCCTACTGGCTCGCTGGGGCAATCCCTGGCTTGGCCGCCTGCCTACTGGGAAAGCTCCTTCCAGCTGCCATGTGCTTCCCACACACTGCAGCAGAAAACTATTAAATAAGGGAATTTCACCCACGGGGATCTTTAGCATCAAAGATCGTTATGCTGTTTGTCAACATGCCCAAGCTCCTCTTTGTATCTTGTTTCCATTTTTAAAAGTCCCTGTCACTCCGAAAATTGACTGAGAAGTCTTATTACAGATGCAGATCTGCATTCAGATTTGGCAGCCTGGCTCTTCTTTACTGCCCTCCCGTTCCAGTTTTCCTAATTAAGCTAATTTTGCAAGCAGGGATTTTCCAAGGCAGCCATCAGCGTGGATTCACCATCAATGCAACACATTTCCCCCGAAGAGGATTCTAAATCAATTTCAGTTCCAATAGGCTCAAATGTTTTCATTTTGATTCAATAATCCATACACACTTATAAAATGGCTTTTCCCCCATGTACTACAAATGTGGTTTATGTTTCTAACACCTTTGGCTAATAAAATATTCTTATTTCCTATAGTGAACGGTACAAACATGTAATTTTTATTCACCTCTCCATGAACCAGATGACAAAACCAGATGAAATAAAATCAGCCTTTAAGAGCATTACTTGAATCATTAATTCTCTAAATGCTTCTTAGAGAATACATGATTTTTGGCTAACACACACCCCCAAAAAAATATTTTGCATTATTTCCTTTTAGAGAGCAACACAAAACCTCTTCAGGATGACTTTTAAAATGTGAGCATGTTCTCAAAAAAAGGTAATTACACCACAATTACTAGTAGATATCAGCTGAGAACGGCATGAAAACTAAGGCTGATTTTTTAAATAGCCCTAAGATTATCCAGGGTACTAACATTAACACAGAAAATTACAAATGGATATTAACATGTTAATATTGAACATACCTGTAGTACATTAGAGTTCCACAGCTGTGATTCTACATAAGTAGCAGCTTCCAAAAGGATTCTGTGTTTAAGTTCTCATCCTAACTGTAGTAATAATCCCTTAGCACTGGAACAAACACTGTCTTATAAACCAGTTCTGATGACAACAGAGAGACTGAAGAGTTGACTATGACTAGAAAGCTTATGGTTGTAAAACCACTGTGCATAATGAGAAATGTCTGAATAATCTCTTGTAAGAGAATTGCTTTGCATATGACTACAAAAAGAGAGAAGCATTCCCAACACATAAAAGAAATATTCTGTAAAATCTGTAACCTTGCAGGAGCATTAATGTCATGTGCCCCATCTGCAGCAGGAATCAACCTATTTCTCTGTCACCAAAAAATCAGTAATCTGTGCAACAGAGTCCAAAAGCAATTAAAAACCAAACAAAAAAAACCAAAACATAAAAGAGCTTCAAACACACAGCCCACATCACTGCAGGTCAGTCCATTCCAGCAGCAGCACTTTGTATTTCACTCACTGATTCTCATGAGACTTCTCCTGGCCCTTTTCTTTAACTTTTTCAGGTTATTACATTGTTTGCTTAGCTCATGATGCTACAGTGCCTTTCACTCAAGACAGGCACTATGCTGCAAACACATAAGACACATTTTCTGAATAACCATCATTTCCTTTTCGGCCATTGTACTTCAATAAGAAGAGCAGCTTGCATTTATAGAATCACAGAATCATTTCAGTTGGAAGAGACCCTCAGGATCATCAAGTCCAACCATACTCTAACTCTAGCACTAAACCATGTCCCTAAAAACCTAAATGCCTTTTAAATCCCTCCAGGGACGGTGACTCCACCTCTTCCCTGGGCAGCCTGTTTCAATGCCTGACATCCCTTTCTTTGTCACATTTTATATCCACATACCTTACAAATCTTTATGAATTAAGCTTCGTATTATTTCAATACTTCAACTAAGAGACACTACCTTACTATATCCTTATACAGATATAAAGAGAGCTAAAGATCTAGCTGGCACTACGCAGGAGATGGATGCTGAGATCAGGAAAGAGCCCTGTCCCATGCTCTATCTCCATTCTCATCCTTCTCCCCTTTCAGTCTCCCTAGAACCTCACATCTGATACACCTGTGGGACAAACACCCCGTTAGAAAGTTATTACCAAACTTACTGCTCTTTCTCAGCACAGTGCTGTGAGCTGCAGATGACAGGAGAGTTACCAGAACGGTAGATAATACAGCAGAAGAGGTTCCTCTCTGCTCCAGATGGAAATGGTTACAAACCTGATGCACTGGAAATACAGTAGAGCTGAAATTTGTCTATAAAGCAAAGACTAATTCCGTTGCATAATCAAACTCATCGATTAGTAAATTAGAAACTTCATGTTAGTACCTGCTACCTGCCACTGCTTGCAGTTCATGAACTTGGGGGAAAAAACAGAGTCTGGTTTTCACACGTCTGTCATTCACACTATACAGGGCTTATTTGTTGAAATATACACAAATACGTACAGCTCAGTGACAAGTAAATGAGCACACCAAGTTTCTTTTGACTTTCATTACATGGCATTTGAATAGCAAACCCTGCCTGAATTGTACACCTTGAATTCTGGAAATGAGCTGCTGCTGTTGGCTGTCCCTTCCAGCTCCCCAAATACTCATACACGCTGCAGGGAGCTCTGGGCGCTGCCACACAACATATTTTGTACTTCTCAGCAGTAATTCTCAGAATTTCCATTTGGGGAATACAATCAGATTTTGTGCAGAGAAGCATTCAGTTATTATTATGATTTACGGAAACGTTTTTAGAAGTTGGATACTGAATATTTTACTAACATAAACACCAAGTTCCTAAAACAGTTGTTTGCTGTTTTCAAAAGTTTCCCCCTCCAGCAGAAGAAACAACATAGGAGACACATCTCAAAAAGATGTTATCTGTATTGCAAAGAACTGACACCTTTTAATTTCTTGCCTGCCCAAAAAGACTGAGTGATTATACAACCAAACCATCTTCACTTTCTTTACTTGCCTTGATGAACATCTCTCAGATCACGTTCTCATTTACATCAAGTTCCACTATTTTTGCCTTTCCAAACTATAGCTCTTTTACCTTAACAGATTTTTTTCCTTGTGAGTTTAGACTGAGAGGGGACAAAGATTCTAAACCATCTTCCCAAACAAATGTTCAAAATTTTTTAATTGCTGTGTCTCTTTTTAAAAAACACTAATATAAAGACTTCTGACACAAAAGCTGTAGCAAACACAAGGTCTTAATTACCAGTTTGGTTGAATTGTCGTGGCAAAAAGTATAGCTGCCCAGAAGCTGAAGAAGTTACTTATCAGTATCTAAGTCATGTAAAATTTGCAACACACACATACGTGAGCAAAGATGAGAACACTTTTTATCTTAAAAAATCCTCAGAAGTCAATTGCTAAGTTATAACCCTCAAAAAGAAAGAGGAAGACAAACTGGAAAAACTCCCATGAAAGTTCAAATCTTGCTGCATTCAGTATTAAAACTATGAAGTATGATTTTTCCTTTTTTACTTGATTTTATTTGAGCAACTCACGTTACTTTTCAATCTCAATTTCATGGTCTGTACGGGTTTAAAAAAAAGAAAAACACAGAACAACATGAATTACCACTAGAATTCAAGGCCTTGGCCTCCAGGTTCATCAGTACTTAAAAACATAAGCAGTAAAAATACTAATAGAAATCTACAGATAAAATTCCCTAATAAAATCTTTCAGTACTCCTATTCATAAGCACCAATCCATATAGTCCCATTTCTCACGCTTACCAGCCCAAAGAACTGCCCTGCAATCTGATGCAAAATTGTAAATACAAATGTGAAATTATCCAACCACGCATTTATCCATAGCTTCTCCTTCATTCTGAGTTTTCCTCCTCGTTTATATTTCCTTTACCAGATTAGAGTTCACCTCTCTACAGATTGCCACTGAGCTCTCAGTAACTTCTCAAAGCCAGTAAGATTCAACCTCCAGTAACAGAAAGGGCATTTAAGTTCTGGTTAGTTCAAAACAAAGCAGAAAGAAAGCCTTTAGAAGAAAATTTATTATTGACAAAGAGGAAAAAAAAAAGTTACCTTTTTCTAAGAGGAATTTTTTAAATTGTATTTCCATTTATGAAACAATTGTAATATAGAGTAAAAATTAATGAACTGCAATACAGAAGTTCTTTCTTACATTTTAAATATGTTTTGATATATTTATGGCAGAGAATCAAACCCCATGTTCCTATACCAGACACCCCCTGAGCTTAACAAATTTTACTTTCACTGAGTACACAGATAATTGAAGAATCACAGCTGCATAAAAGGTGGTTCACTGAAGTACAAAATACACATGAATAAAGATAAATTAGTCATTACCTTTCTTTTTGGAGTCTTTCTTTGTGCTGGTTTTCACAGCCACTTGAAGTTCTGTCTCAGTTGACATCCTATATCCTTAGTCCTCTTCACACAGATCCAGGATCTCGGTCAGGCTCATTTAGAACGTCTCTTCAAGAGAATAATTGAGCCTTTCAGACACTATAACCCCAACAGTTCATCTCACTGACTCCTTTCGAGTGCTGTTAAAGAAGGAAACAAAAAGTAATGCTCATTTTCTGAGTTTAAAACATCAAAACCAAAAGACATTGCAAGTTTACTGAGGAAGAAAGCTGTGAACTCCTCCAGCTACAAAGTCAATTGCTCACAATTTCAGATGTTTACTCAGTCATCTAGTCCTGTTTGCAATGTTTGGGCATATCTGAGATGTCTTCACTGCCTAGAGACACCACGCAAGGTGTACAGAAGACCTGTACACCTAGAGGACAAAGACTATGATCCAGGAAGTAGCTGGAAATGTCCCCAACAGCAAAGAAATCTGCAAGGACTCAATTCTTAAATGCAATAATTCCAAGGGAAAAACATACTGCCAGATAGTAATTCCAGATTTTTACTCTTCAAATGCTCTTTCAATGCTTTCATTCTAAACAAAGACAAAAGAAAAATGTATTCATTACTCATACCGAGAACATCACACTTCACCACTCCTCTTGCTTATGATAATAAGTATGTTTCCAGTATAAAAGAATCTGCCTCCATGTAAACAAAGCCGTAATTCTTAACACCCATCTGCTAATATTTCTTGCAAAAACTCTGAAAATGCAATTAATTAAACCTTACAGTTTCCACAAAATACAAATGGACTAGGACTGATAACGTGGGGCAAAATGACAACATTTAGAGAGCAAAGTAGAGCTTTACATAACGTGGATTTGTTGGAGAGATACATGAATGCATAAGGGAGGCAGAAGGCTATGGGGGCAAAGAACAAGCAAAGAATAAACAACCAAGCAAAGAATAAACCATTATTCCAATTCTTACTGCTGGTCTTTCTTGCTTTGAAGGATGAGCCACCTACTTCAGCCAATCTGTTGAGGGCAGAAGACCACATGTCCTGAAGACATTTGTCATGATGTTCCCTCACTAAATGCATCTTCTTACTGCTCTTTCTTTTTGTGAGAAAGTTCTCGTTATTAGCACAATTACAGTGAAGTCCATCTGGCCTGTCTGAACAGCTGCCCAGTTATTAAATAAGCATTTAATAAAGACATTAACCCAGCACATCAGCTGGTTAGCTGGCCAGAGATTAACTACTGTTGTATTTATTTACTAATGTTCCTTCTCTGTAATTTAAGAAAGTAATACACTGCAAACATTGAAGTAATTTTGACAGTTTAAATCACTTTTCACAGTAAGGGCTGTGAACCCACTAGTACTTTCAAATCCAAGCTTTTTTAACATTTTGTAAAATGCTGCAGTAACATTACACTGCCATGCATCATCTGAAGTGATTTAATATTGCTGAAGTGTGTCAGGGGCTCTCTTTAATAAGCTCTTCAAATCTGTATGTCTATTATAGAATATTCAAAGATAGCTCTTCAAAATCTGCTGAACTGATTTTGAAATACAAAATTCCCTGTTCCTCCTCTATAGACCCTGAGTTCAGCACTACAGAGGAAAAAGGAGGGAGAATAAAACAACTTACGCATCAAAGTTGCAGAGCTTGCTAAATACACCCCCTTGGAATACCTCAATAAACTAAAAACATTTTGATTAACATTCTTAGTTAAGAAAACAGTAGGAAAGGACAAAGCAATTGAAGGTGGAGTGATATAACAGCCCCAAAATGGCCAGTCCTTCAGGATCCGAAGCAGTTGGTGGCCATGTCCATGGAGAGGGCAATGTCTCTCCCCCAAGCACGGTGAGAGTGGGGACATCATGTGCAGTGACCACTCGGTCCCAGCACAGAGAGACACAGTCCTGGCACTGCCAGGGAACCACCTCACCCCACTGTTGATGGATTTGCTCTGCACTTAACACTTGAAATCCCCCCAGCAAAGCGGGAGGGACGCGCTGCAGGGAACAGATGTCCCTCACAACCGCCATCTCCTTCCCCTCCCCCAGTTTAACATTATTTAGTTTTACAGCACAGTAGGGATGCATGCGTCTCTACAGCTCAATGGCACTTACTTTAAAGCATCTCTCAAGTCACAGCTGGATCGACGGTTTATTTTCCTAGAATTTGGATCTGTATTTACCTAAAGGTTAACTGTGTAACTTTGCAAGAAGCAGTAACATGAACCACTTAACGAAATAAAAATGTTTATAACAGGCCCATTTACAATAACACCAAAATAAAGGGGGGGGGGGAGGAAACAACAAACAACAAACCCCAGGATCAAGAATTAAGTAAGTTTTAGTGTCTTAGAAGATTCCTTTAGGTACAAAGCATCAAGAATGTCATCTCCTGCTGTCAGGCACTATCCAAGGATAGTTAATATAGTAGCATCTGAAAGGCATCGAGTATTTTAAAATAACAACATATGACTGTTATCTCATTTTAAGCTCTCCACAAACACGATATCCCCTCGAGGTTCTCCCACTGAATTATGTTTTTTAAAATAAATCCATGTGTATTTTTGGACAGGTTCCCATATTGATTTACTTTAAAACCTCATCAGGCCACAGTCTCGCAGGCTCATAGATCCCTGAATAAAGTGATCAGTATCTTTGTAAAGGAGCACACAAACATCTGTCAGATGCCAGCTATAGTTCAAACTGAATTTGGTACAGAGACAATTCCTCCAAAAGCATAAGTCTTTACGTGAACCACATTCGCAAACTTTCACATACTGTCCATATTTCAGCCGTTGATTACCCAGATGAGAGCGGCAGCCAATCTGCTCCTCACCGCAACAGCTTTTATTGTCTCCTCCAATCTAGGTCACCGTTGTTAAACACCGTGCTCTTCCAACTGTGGGAAGGATTGCAGCATGTGTTTTATCAATGAGATGCTATTTTCTTTGATCAGTTCTGTCACATTTCTCTCCCTGCTCTAAAGACAAAATTTTGTTAGCTGCATTTAAAAATAAAAAATAAATCCATCAGCTTACACATATCCACTCCCACAATCTTTTTGTGTGCCTCGTTACTGTGCCAGCTATTACAATGTTATGTGCATGCTTCAGCTTTTCCTAAAGAGGATTCAGAGCTCTGCGTTTTAACAAAATACTGACATTTTCTGTTCCCTTATTAAGTAGCTACAGTAGGAGCACAATCAGCGCATTCTGGAATTAACTGGCTTTTAATTCCAAGAGAAGTCTTAAGCCTCCATTCTGCATTACTCCTACAGTTGTATAAAACCTAAAGCCTTAGTGAAGAAATATTGTTGTAAATTCACTTTGCAGTTCGGATTAACACAGGCTGGACCTTTCATAGCAGGGAAATGAGTCACATGCTCCAGCCGCCTCCCCCACACATTTGTAAAACAACAACTTCTGTCAAATCATTTGTCTTTTCAACCACGCTTGAGCGAGCTCGTGAAGGGGTTATTAGGTGACTTTCCCCGGCCCAAGTTTTGAAGAAGGTCAGGCAAGACGATCATAATACTTTCCCTCTGGCTTTAAAATACATGAATTTATTAATTTTCTTCAGGGCTTTAAAACTTAAGAAGTTACCTCCCCTGAAACCACTTTCCATCTGCTTATGTAAAGGAAAAGCAGTCTTAGAAAGGATTTGTAACTAAGCCCTGGCATCCCATAGGTATTTAAGTTCTCCACAGCCCCAAAGTGGGATTTGACAAGAGGATGGTACCTTCCGCACCCTGGTTTAACAAAACAAAAACCATCCCACCATCCTTAGCTCTTGCTTTTATACCTCCGAGGATTTGCAATTTGCTTCCTCCAAAGCACCCAATATAATCATCTCCACGGGAATGTTGACACACATAATTTTGCAAGCGTTAAACAAAGCCCAAACATATTAGAAGCACCAAACATAAGCGACAAAATTATTTTTGAAGTGATGCGATCCTGGAAAACTGGAAAAAGTTCAGGTGCAAAGGACTGCTATCCAGGGAGAAAAAGGTTACTTATCAACTTCTCATCTGACCACAAAGCCTAACACAGAGAACCTGAGCGGGACCACACACCAATGGGTGGTAGAAAAATCCATCCTTGCCACCAGTGCCCTTCATACCCTCCAGAGAGAGGCCATGGAAGCCTTTGGAGCTCCTCACACTATTTTGTGCTCGTCAGCTCATTTCCCAAATTGTCAGGTCTTGCAAACATCCTGCGGGAAGCACGTTATTCTTTTACAGAAGGCACTACACTAATTCCAAACTGAAACCCAAGAGACTCGTCCAAAATCCACAGAAATATTTCAGTTAATAAGGTCTACAAGTAAGAACCAGAAAACGGGGAAGAGGAGGTAAAAGAGCTTACAATATTAGCACAGAGGAGAAAATGAGGAGGAACAGAAAAGCAAACAAGACAAGATGTCTGTGTAGATACTTCATTAAAGCAAATTCTGTAACATGTTCAGCAGTGAAATCTAAGCCAGCTCATACACTAAACTTGTGTCTAGCCTGCAAAAGAAAACAGTCTCCATTAAACTGTTGCATGTGCCCCGTCTCTCTTCTCTGGTTTTGTCATTTCCCCACAGAACAGCTCCATAAACTGTTTCTAGTGACCAAGTCAAATGACTCTTTTGTCAAGGCATGTCAAAAACTGCTTTTTCCTGCAATTTCTTTACCAGTATTTCTGCACTCTGTAAAGGTAAAAGTGCCCTATTTAACTCCTCGAATCTCCCCTTGGAACCTCAAACGCTCCCCCGACACCTGGCACTCTCCTCCTCCCATCACCTCCCAAAGCAACACGACTTGCCAAGACTCACAACTGCCTCTGTATTTCATACTTAGTTTTGTTTGCTCTAAAAATGAGCAAGTACTGCCCTCCACCTCCAATTTTCTACATATGATGGGAAGAGATTTATGTGCTTTATTATGCTGTCTGTACTATGTCTATAGTGAGACACCACAATGATACTTCCCAATTAACTTTTTAATTCTTCCAGCATCAGAAAACTAGTTATTACTGAAACCATAACATTTCATTTCCCACTGTACATAGTTGCTATTTGTTTAGTTGTATTTATAAAATACCTCTCTTAGCTCCTGAAAACAAGAAGCTTCTTTTAAAAAAAAATAAATAAAAATCTACATGTAAGTAATGCCAATAACACATTTTATTAGATTTATTGTGGTTTACAATATGCTTCATTATTCTGTCTCTAGGGTATCTTCCAGGCATGCTACCCAGTTCCTCAGATGGTGTAAATAGCACCATTGAAGCCGATTTACCACTAGAAGAGCATCTTGCCAAAAAATTGACCTATAAAATATTTCCGAAGTAAGATGTTTATCAGTATTCCAATAACAGCAGGAATAATCACTAAAATTCCTCCTGGAAATGACTCCATGTAGTGGTGAATACCACACTCCACCTCACCAATTATTCACCAGAAGTGCTATGAACTTTCTACTCATAGAAAATGCTGACTGGATTAAAACGATGCTTTTCACAGGAATGAATTGATTTAATCAACATTTTTAATGGGAAATTACTAACATTTCATTTTAAAATTACAGTTTCTATTTTATGTTATACAGGACAGCGTTCTAGAAACAAAGGCAGAAGACACTGACCTTGCTGTAACAGAATTTTTTAAATATTCAGAAGTGTGCCATTTTGTACTCAGGAAACACTACATGATGTCAGTTCATCATTTCTCTGAGGAATGATATTCAAATACTTTTAAGCAAAACAGCTAGATTTGAGCCAGACACTAAAGACCAACACAAAAATATTTCTATTTTTTTTCCTTCAATGCCTTCAACAACAACAAAACCCAACACAAGCAAAACCACAACAGCCACCCAGCACTGAGAAGCCAGGACTTGCTGGTCTCTCCTGCTCTCCAGCTGGTCTCAGTCTGGTCTCCAGTAATTCAGGAATCAGCTTCAGCGCTGTGGAACAACATTTAACATCCCTGCCTGAGGTTTTGTTAACACCGACCTCTTCTTTGAGCTGGGTATCCACCAGGAAGCATCAGCACACGACGTGAGCAGCACTGCTTTCAAGGGCTTTGCAAGGCTAGAAGGGACAGAATCAAATCTCAGATCTATGGCCACGGAAAACTGAAGGCTGGAAATCAAAATGGAAATTACATTTATTAAAACCAGTCGTGGCAGCACTTCAGTTCCATGAGACAGTCTCCAAGTCCACTGGACAAGCGCATTTGCAGCCTTGAACGCAACAAGTCAGCCCTGGAAAAGAGCACGAGCAACAAAATCCCCATGTGCTGGGGGTATAAATACAACACACATTGTGCCTTTAGGCATATTTTTCTGCTCCAAGATGCAAAACTCTACTCAAAGCGCTGTTTGTAAGCTTTTGCAGGGCATTACGTAAAAAAAAAACCCCAAACAGTGCCACTGAATGGAATGGGCTTATAAACTTCACATCATTCCTTTGACACTGAGGCTGCTGTGTTACCAGCTGACACAGCCGTTCAGATCGGACTAGAGATTCCCTGCACTCACAGTGAAACTGAATTACCTAAATGCTTTTCCTATATGAATTGTGTTACGCCAAGACTTTACCCAGATTACTACATCGCTGACCCTGAAGCAGAAAAGAAAAACAATTTCTGATAACGCTGTGTAAGAACAAACAAGAAACAAAACTCACAACTGCTACAAATAGTGCTCAGGCACAGCCTGACTGCAACCTGAGCTCCACCATCAGAAACCTGCCGCACCTCCATTAAAGTCAATAAAGTCACACCAGCACAAAATCAATAGCGTTACATTTGACTTATATTGGCCTAACTCCATTGATTGTAATGGAGTTGGAGTTACACCAATTTTATGTGGGTGTATCTGCATTAGTGTCAGCGAAGTTATGCCGGCGTGACTGATGTAAACAACACCAGACCAACCAACCCCCTGTATGTCTAAAATTCAATGTCATTAAGTGACAAGAAAATGCAAAATCTGTACATTACCAAAGCAGCATCTTTGGAATTTATTTTTTGCAAAGCAGAAGAATGGCTCTTTTGTGATCCTCTCAACACCGTGTTGAAGACTAAGAAGGGAAAAAGGACAAAGTACGCAGTTGGGATCGCAGTATTCTGTAATTAGAGCTGTTAAATGATTACTAAAGCGCAGTGGTGCAATCACGCTGAAGGAAAGGGAGATGTATGCAGTCAGAAGCATCACCAGGGAGAAGGTAAAAGCAATGTCAGAGACACCACGTCTTATACTGAAATGCAAATTCCTCACAATCAGAATCTGTGCCTTCTAATTGGAAGAAAAGGTTATGGAATTAAATGTCTCACTTCCTGGACAGCTCAGCATGTTTTTACGTGGCGCGGTAAGTTGAAGGCAACTTATTAATCTCCTTTCCTTTACAGAAATATCTTAATTCAGCTTTTTTTTTTTTTAATTTCAAGACTACTTACTTAATATTGGACGCAAGACCGAACTGCGACTCACCCTCTCGTTCATTTTAAACAAAATACAGCACAAAACCTACACAAGAACCAACTTAAGCTATACTTCGAAATCAGAACGAGAGCTTGAAATGATGCTTTATACTGGCCTTGTTAATGGACATGAATTTTGCACCAACACTTTCAGGTCCTTTTGAGATCTGCTCAGCCACAAGAGTTAATCTCTACATCATGTCCTTCAATTTTCTGAATGCTTCCTGACATAACAGCAAAGTGAACTTTCCCAATTACAACAACAACAAAAAGCCCTATGCCAGGATCTTTATCCCCTGCTGTTTTTCAACACTCAGCCCTTGTTCCCTGACAGTTAAGTATTAGGAAAACTAATCAGAGGACTTCACCGTAAACAGACTTTCGATTTATTACACCAAATCCAACCACGAGACTTCTACCGAAGTTCACTGACTAGCAGAGCAAAGGGGAAAAAGAAAAAGCATTCTGGCACTCTAAGTACAAATCTACACATACAAGCAAAAAATATTTTTACTTCATTGTTCCACAACTAACAAATATCAATATTTTAAATAGTCTAGTAAATGAGTTTTAGCTACAGAAATACTTTGGACAGTTCCATTTAAACACTCCAATCTTCAAACCAGCAAAGCCACTCATGAAGGTAACTCCGCAGGACTGCTCAGAACAGCAGACAGACTTCTGACTGACACCAAACAGAAGTATTTCAAAACAGCTGCTCAATTTTACCGGAGAGATTTCAAACCATAAATCATTTTCTTGTATTCACTTATCTGTTCTCATCTCATTTGTGAATGCAGTGCCTTGTATCTGATTATGTTATATGCTGCTACACACACGCCTCTGCTTTCTATCAGTAAGAGTGTTAACCACTTCAAAAAGGTGAAAGCACCTCCCATAAAAAGTCAGGCTCTACGCAATTTCTGTTTGTGGGTAACATTAAGCACTTTATAAATAATAAAAGACAGCACTCTTTTCACAGCTGAAAATATACTATAGGAGGGAAAAAATCCCATATGACAATCTAACCTCTGAAACTGTATGGGCCAGGTGTTGTTTTCTGTACTGTAATTC
The DNA here is from genome assembly GCF_037038585.1 of Patagioenas fasciata. Lineage (NCBI taxonomy): Eukaryota > Metazoa > Chordata > Aves > Columbiformes > Columbidae > Patagioenas > Patagioenas fasciata. The sequence goes on along the minus strand of NC_092525.1, from coordinate 20,548,526 downwards.
CGTACAGAGAAACATCCACACAGGGAAACACATGGGTCTCCGCGCTGCTACAATCATGCGAATGGAGAGGTCTACGTGACCACATCATGGACTTACAGCATCACCACCTAAGTCATCAGCTTGGGGACTTGACGACTACTTAAAAGAAAAATGAAGCCACCACCAGGCTAAAATGTCAGGAAAGAAAACCAAACAAACAAATAAATAAATAAAAGGAGGCTCTTGATTATTCAGATGGGGAACTGGGAACTCTTAAGCAGCTAAACGAGTATACAGACCTGCACGAGTGGTAACGCATCACAAAACCACACTTATTTTCTGAATATTTTTAAAAATCACCCAAGTAGCATGCAGTAAGGAACCATTCACCTTCTACTGTCATGCTACAGTTTATTCTCTCTTGGAAGCAATTACAGGACAAATGCCAAGCTACAGAAGGTGTTTTTCCAGCAGCAGCATCTGGCTTCTTGGCAGACTCCTCAGGCAATTTTATTGGAAGCTTTAGAGATGCTATTGGGTCAGTCCTAGTTATATTGCTCATGAGCTGTCTGGCAGTTTCTTCTTCCTAGATATCATAATCCTTCTGATTTACCTTGAAGGAATTAGCACACTTTTATCCATTTCAAAAACAGTTGACCTGCAAGGCATTTAGGGGCTATCTACAGAGACATAGTAAAAGTCACTGGTCTACATCTGTGCTCCTTCCAGCCAGCAGCATTTCAGCATCCATTGCCTAATGCATCATCAAGAAAACAAGCAAGCCATGTAAGAACCGTGTGTGTGTTACTGGTAAATGGAATGCATTCCTTTACGATTAAAAAAAAAAAAAAAAAAAGGCATGAAAATTAATTAGTCAAAAAAAAGGTAAGCTGGGTCAACAGCAAATCTGTGTCTTTATTTAAGGTGAACTGCTCTTATATAGCAAAGACAGCCCTGTGCTGTATCCTGCAGCAAGGGACACCACACGTCAAGTCAAGCAGCGCTTCTGGCAGACAGCAGCATAAATTCAAATATAAGGTGATCCGCCAAGTCAACGGGAGGAAAACAATTTCCGAGAGTCTGTTTCTTGCAATGCCTCTGCTAAACACAGTGACCCCAGGGTGGAAATATAGTAAAGATGGCCCATGTCCTCTGCTGTCCCTCCTGTCCCTTCCCCCTCACCAGCCCCAGCAGCTAAGATCTGCATTATTCTGCAGCTGGGATCATGATTAATCCTCATCCAGAAGGATGAGAGACAGGATGCTGGTCTTACCCTCCCTCTTTGTATACCAACAAAATCAAGTCTGCAACGAAAAGGCTTTACAGCAGTTTAGAGCAGCCTTCTAGAATTAATACAGAGAAAGGGGTCAGAATGCTATAGAAAAAGCATTTACAGACCATAACACAGGTGGGATCCTTCTTTTTTTTAAAAGACTTCTGTGCAATTACTAACAAGAAACATACTCCTTAATTTTTATAAATACATAAATAAAATGCAGATGTGTTCATTACTACTAATTTTTAATACTTTCCCACAAAAACATGCCTGGATGTCGTGTTCTTTTCTTTCTTTTTTTTTCCTTTTTCCTTTCCTTTCAAGAGTTTTCATAGAGGTTCGATGAAGAAACTCCCACAAAATCTGGTACCAGATTATTTTCTAGGAAAAAAAACTCCTGATGCCCAAAGGTAAATATTACAGGTACAAAAAATGTACTTTATAATTTAATAAAGGAATATAGATCATATATTTTTCAGTAACAAAAGCACACTGAGCAGCATAAGAGAAGACTGACAGCACTAAGAAAGATGCACATATCCAGGTCAAACAAAAAGCCAAACAGAGCTCTGTCATCAGCAGAGTGCAACTAAATCCAACCAGACACAGAACTCAGACTTGGTTAATGTGAATTGACTAATACAATTCCATTTTATGCAGGGGAAAACACATTCTGATTGCAGGCCAGTGGTGCTCACAAGTTCTAAATTTAGGCACCATTAGGGCCACACGAATTGTTAAGTGAACTAATCTGAATTTTATCCAAACCAAAGATTTTTACTGTCTACAAATTAACTTTTCAGATTTCAATCATGTACTCACTCTCATTACTTCATGTCTTTTGGATATCCCCATTCATTAATTAAAATTTCTGCAGAATGACAGTATGCATTGACAGTGCAGCCCGAGTTTCAAAATGCTGTGCAACAGCACACACTGAAAAAACAATTACCTAGGCTCCAGCAGCTGAAGAGATGTTACTGGCACACTAGAAACCAAGCCATATTTTAGAGGAGATACAGCACCGATTCCCTTGCTTACCAAGCAATCTCAATGTTCACGTGAACATCTGAATCCACACTGAAGAGTGGACTTCCAGTGATGCTCTGGATTTCACCGACTACACAAGTAAGACAAGTGTTGCACACGCAAGAGGGTTTCTTGGATGCAGTAGAGATCCAAAATATTTTTTATAAACTAACTTTGATTATAAAGTCTCAACAAGGCCTGTAAGTTGGAAGCGTAATCGGAATAACCATCAAATGAGTGTACTTCAGTACAGCAAAGAAAATCAAGCAAAAATATAAGCAAAACATTGATCTACTTTGTATGCTGCTCCACCTGGTACACTTAAAACAATGTACATTATATACAGGGATAATATAACCTAATCTGAAAAAAGACTCTGCTCTAATGAAAACCTTAGTTGTTTAGCCAGCTGAGTTTAAAGGTGAAAAGTACCTAATCCAATTAAAATGAAAGGGAATTTAGGAGTGCAGAATTTAACTACTCCACTTGGAAGGCAGCCAGGGCCATGGGGTTAAGCACCCCCACCCTGGTGAAAATGCCCAGCACCGGTCAAGGCCATCAGTTCCATTTCTCCTTTGAGCTCCTTTTTTTGTTTGTTTCTCCTCTTCCAGTTCCACAGACTAAATAGGAGGCAGCAACAATATTAGTTTTGGAAGACATGTGATGTTTGTGTTACCCAAGTTAATTAATGAAAGCAATGACAGAGTTACAAAAATCAGAGATGATTAAGAACTAAGACTGTCCTACCCATTTCTCTGCCAAGCGGTATTTGCTCTCAACAGCATATTCTTCTCTTCTTCATTAAACCTTTTAAAATCATGCCAGCAGTAAAAGTCATATCTCCTTCTTTCAGAAGAGATCGTACTCTCAGACGGAGACGGAGGAAGAAGGAAAACCTGAGAATACAGGTTCCAGCAACTTCATATCATTATTCCGAGTTAACTGCTAGAAGATAATCTTCAGCAATTACTCTCATCCATTCCTGCACACACGCTTCAAATGCCGGTAATCCTCACACAGCTCAGCTCTATCAGCGTTAAACCAATCTATCCCCTTCAGGTAAGATCTAATGGTAAAATCATATACCACTGGGTTTATAACCCAGACTATTACAGTCTGCATTATTCAATATTGCTTATTATTTTGTACTTACAAAGTCAGGGAGAAGTGATTTTATTGCTTGCAAATCATGCTTACATTAGCCTTACGCTGTTATAACTTCACTCTGCTTTTCCAGATAAGCTTTTTGCTTTCTGCATATTTAAATAGTAACTAATTATCCCTACTTGATTGCGTTCCTCTTGCAAACCCTTTTCACAGTATCATTTGCAGTGAATTCTTCATCCTACTTAGACTTTAAAAAGCCCAAGATACATCATATTCTTTAATTTTAATAAAAGCAAAGAGGTGTTTTTCTTTTTAAATATGCATACTGGGTTCCATCTTCAGATTATTTCACCCCAAAACACAGCAAGATCACTATTATTACACTGGTAAAAGTAACGGTACAGAACAGTGCGTAGCAATGAAGTCAATTAAACCAGAACAAAGCCGAAAGAGACTACTGACATGGTACCAGATGAGCAAAGAAAAGTCCGGTTCACTGTGTGAAAAGACTGCTTCTTATGCAAACTATGCTGAGAGTTTTCTGTGACCGGTTGGAAAAAAATCCAGGAAACAGTTGACGCGTCTAGTTCATAGGTACACAGAAGCTATACATGGCTACACAGTAACTACAATTCATTTACTCTGGTAATCCATTCAAAGAAATGCACACTACAATAGCCCAAAACATAACAATAAAATATGAGTAAAAGCTAATGTTTCCTACAATAATTTTATTGCATTTGTTTTGGTCATTTTTGTAGAGATTTTGCAATTTTTATTATGGCAAGGTATTTTAGCTGAAGATGTCCCTGCTCATTGCAGAGGGGTTGGAACAAACCTTTAAATGTCCCTTCCGACACAAACTATTCTATCATTCTATAATTTTTGGTTTAATTATAATGGCGTTTGTTAACATCATGTGCTGTTAAAGTTGCTTGACATTTCCATTATGAATTATCTTTTTAGCTCCTTGTAACTTTACCAAACCACACCAAAGCGTATCTGTTGGAGGTGACATCTTGCACGCCACACAGCAGACACCATGACACACACAGTTCAGCCTCCAAGACCTCGTCCTGCTGTCCCAAGGCATGGATGGGACCATCCCTCCCTTCTCCTACCTTGCTCAAGAAGCAACAGAGTTTCCTACAGACAGCGACTGTCTTTATCACGCGAACCAGATTTTGGATCCTCCAGTGCTGATTTGTTCTTCTGCACTAAAACTTTATGTGCAAAGAAAAGTCACTACATGACTGCATACACAACTTTGCATTTGGTTATCTTCCATCTGGACAATGTTAAATTTAGCATTTCTTTACTGATGTGCTTGGCTCCATAACAGTAATTTACATTTTTACATGTGTGTAATAACATACAGGAGAAAAAGGCAACACAGGTGCACCAAAACCATATTGCAGCGTCTTCTTGAATTCAGCTTGGAAGCCGCATTCTTTCAGCACCTACTCTGGAAAAGGTACTTTAGCAACATGCGATAAGTCTGGCAGAAGTGACTGTATCTCAAACAAGACTTCAGCAGAGAAGGACAGGAAAGAAAAACAGGAGGTTCTGTTGTCACTGTGACTCCTAGGTCTGTGTCAAAGCAGTATCAAAAAGGACTTGGAAAGAAAAAACGTAGTCTTGAGGCCCTGAGTGCTCACAGAGGGCTTCTATTACTATAAGCAATGCACTATTTTATTAAACAAACCAACCAATCACACAAAGACACAGCAGTCCATCTTTGAGCCACAGACTTTCCTTAGGAAATGGGACATTCAGCCAAGAAAAAAACGCTGCTCTTTGATCTTCTTGGTTCCTCTCCACAAATTATACACCACTGGAGACTGGTGTGCCTTTATCTACCACCATCTCAAACGCAGAAAGAAGCACCACGGTCACTCCTGAATTGTCTGGTTTCACATACAGACAGGACAGCAGGACAGCTGGGTACTGATGCCCCAAGCTCTGGCAAGTCAACCAGCAGGGCTGACCTGAACAAACTAATAACCGGCAATAAAGTTCCGTTGCTGTGCACGTCCCGCAGCAGGACATGCTGAGAAGCAGCCTGGCTGAAGAAGTGAGACTCTTTGCTGGTTTAGTTTCCTATAAAGCGTCTAACTTGGTCTTGTCACTGCCCAGGATGATGATGGAGAGGTGATGAGGGCAAGTTCAGCACACCTCCAATACAGCCTCTGGTTCAAACAGACAAGAAAGAATATCTATCTGTGCTCTGAACAGGCTTTTATTTTCCTTTTACTTTCTCCAGATTGATGGCTTTTAAAGAGATACAAGCCTTAAGACCCACAGTAGAGATGCCGCATTGTGATCTATGCTTTACCCAGCTATAATGCCACAGCTCGGGTAAGAGCAGAAGCGAGCGCATCGATTCTGCTGGTTGGGTCCACCCATGGGGACTGAACAGCCCAGAAGTTATACCAGTAACAAATGCATTAAGAGGTTGAACACCTCAAATCAAACATTTAATATTAATAAACACTTTTTTTTTTTTTTTAAGCAAGACTTAGCCTGTCGATCAAGACTGAAGTGTAACTGAGGAGAAATGGATGTCGCCAGATCAGAAGCAAACACGGGCGAGGATGCCCCCAGCCTTCTAGGAGCAAAGTAACCCTCTGCCAGGTTGTTCAAAACCAAAACACGAGAATATTAAGATTATTGGAAGAATAATTCTGTTTGAAGCCATGCAACTAACTCCCAGATATTTATATCTGCAGTAATGTGGTTCTACTTTTATTCATTAAAGAACATTTGGATTAACAGACTGGAAAAGTTCATTCATGGCTTTGTATCCAAGTGACTCTTACAAACCCTCCTCTCTGCTGCCCATATAACTAATCAACTTGGAAATGTTTACAGGTTCTTTAAAATATTTTAAAATCATCATTAACATGTGTGATTTTATCTTATTTTAGTTATGAGTCTGAAGTTGTAACCCGGATGCTGTTTCTACAGAAACTAGCTGCCAAATATTACCAGGTTCCAATTTTACTGTCTATTTAAAAATATCGTGACAGCATTCAGGCAAATTAAATTTAAAATTAATCTTAAAGCAAAGTCTTTGCATGCCACTAAAATATTTCAAGCAACAATTTCAAGAAAAGAAATGCAGAAAACAGACTGTGCATATACTATAGTTCAAAACAGATTCCTCATGTCAAATAGCATAATTTTTCCTTTTTTTCCATTAAGAAGTTATTTTAAGTCTTCTGTTGAATATATTTACATGCATAATGAAACTTCAGTCATTCTGTTTAAATTACTATATATGCTTTAACACTGCATACACTAATAGCATACACATATATACAAATCCACACATAGATGTATGCACTCATGCACATAATATTAATGTAAAAAGAATTAATGGAAATTTTTGACTGGATGCTACCCCCTGTAAATATGTTAAATGTGAACAGTGCTTAGGGCTGGGTTCATTAAGTAAAAATGTTGCTGTTCTCTGCACAATTGATGTTGCTCACATAAGAATGGATGAGATGTAAAATGCTAATTTACAGACTCACTTCTTTTCAATTTACCATCAGGGTCTCTTTCCACTAGGTAGGTTTTGAATGAGCTCCAAACACATGTTCTGACATGTTGTCACGGAAAAATGGTATCCAAAAAGCCACAGTCCACTGTGATTCACAAACATCCCACCTTGCAGAAGAGGCATTACAGTTAGAGTAGCAGCTCATGTCAGTGCAGGTAACTCTTCTCACAACTTCAGCTGCTCATCATCTGCTTTTTCAGTCCATCCCCAGCTCCAAAGCTGCTCTGAACTCCCACACCAAGCATGGAATTTCACTTTCTCAATTAACTTTAGACCTTATGTCCCCATTATATGTTGATGAAGCACTTGATAAACAGATACAATTATGAAATTAAAAACCACATGACTTCTCCAAAATGAAACACTAGCATTGGCAAAGTCATCATTCCCCAAAACATGCCAGGACTTAATTCCACCACATCTGTATCAGCTGCCTCTTCTTTAAATATATATGACACCCAACTACTTCAGAGAATATAAGTAGTTATTTATTGCTATTACAATGTATTATACTTACATTATTTACGCCTTTCAAATTTCTGAGCAGGTTCATCAGTTGTATCATTTCACGGATGCAGCACTGTGCTGTATATAACTTTCCACAGAGCTCCCCACCCCTCAGTGTACAAACTATTCTGGTTTCAAAGATCTATTCTATACAGGGTGAGTTTTTTAGTAGCAACTCAGTGTCTTTAAATTCTTTTCTATAACCTCAGTGTTAGTTTATCAGAGCAGCCATTAAGCCTGGGCACTTTGAGGCTGATGGGTAGATCTACGCTAGCCCACTTCGAGCTAATTGCGTTCAATTTAACATTCTCCGAACACTGGCAGTCCTCATTCAAGCCAAGTGTGAAAGTTTTTAAATTAGCTTTCACAGTTTGATTCACAGACAGCAAATGTAAAATGGCACAGGATTAATTTTTTTTTTCCCCAACAACGCAGTGCAACAAAATAGCCCAAAGGCTATTTTAGTTCATTTGCTTTAACTATTCAGGGAGATCCTCAGCACAGAGAACGCTCCAACAGAGACAAAAGCTCCAGAGGACTTGCAAAGCTTAATACTGTCCCCATTAATTAAAGTACCTTATGTTTGTACAGCTTTTCCACTTTGTCACTACATGTTAAAATGGAAGTTTAGACCATTTAAGACAAGCCACACTAACGATTACTTAAAAGACGAACACAGCAATAAGTTTTCCTTATTTTTGTTACAGATCACATTTTTAATAGTTAATAAACTCTGATACTGGACTGTAAATTGGTCTCTATAGAAACCCACGTTTTCCTTGGGCAAGTACAAATCTTGACTTCACATGTACGCTGACAATGTTTCTTTCGATTAGTTTGCCTTTATTTGCCAAGATAAAAGCTGAAAGGAAGCTAGAATATTGAATTACCTATTGCAAAAATGATTCGTTAACTCCCATCAAACAATGGCAGAGAAGGATGGAAATTTAGCTTCTCATTTTCCTGGCAATTACCACTAGGCACGTACACCAAGTTTACACAGTCAACTGAAAAAGTCTCTTCACAAAACTTCCAAGCACATTAATTTCCCTCTAAGCAAGTACAGAGAGTACGTTTGAACCGCTCCACTGACAAATAGGAAAGTTCAACACACAGCAAATGTGATTAAATACTCTACACTCCGTCCTCAGGAGAAAAATATTTCTCTGATTTAAGAAGCAAACTAAAATCTCCACTAAGAATTTAGCTCATCTCAAAGTATGTATCAGAATATTAGACAAATCCTAAATCCCCATTCTTACAATGTGGAATCAAAGTCAGCTAACTTCAATGGGAGATTTTCTGTTACCTTCAGAAGTTTTTACATAAGGTCCAAAACTCATAACCACTCTTAAATTATTTCTAATATTCTAATAATTCTAATCTAAACTAATAACTGCATCAATAGTCATAACTCACGGCACCAGTGGGAACTATCTTAAGGTATAAAAAGTAGTTACAGTGAAATTAAAAAATAAAATAAAATGGCATGTACAGATGGATTCCAGGTCCGTAGTTCAGATTCCAGATTTGATATAGCCCAGGATATGCAGGTCACCTCTGAAGACCTATAAAGTCAAAGGCCTATCTGTACATTTTGAAATGTTAAGTCACTGAGGTGGCTGTAACTTAGACATGTCTTGATAGGATTCAGAATACTAGTCTCAAATATCAGTGTGGTTTTACAAATACTTTCTATTTTGTGCTAAGAAGTTACATACTTGCATTACAGTGATCATAAAAATCACCTTATTTTGTAAATAAAAAGCCTCTTTCACAGTAGATCTGCAAGCAAAGACATCTGGAAATCTGTTGAGATTTGAAAACAGAAACCACATTGTCTATTTACTGAACCACATTTACAGGACATTTTAAGAAAAATCTTGCAACTCTTTCTTCAAGCCAATTCCAGTGTTATGCAAAACTCCAGACAAGTACATGAGACCCAACACAAAGCCATCACTGTCTGTCAGCAGGGAGTCAGAGACAGGAGGACAACCTTCACACACTGGAGATCCATGAACTAGCTCAGCTTCAGTGACACTAAAATCTGATAAGCTTGCATTTAAAAACTCCAGTTGTGGTAAGAATAAACTACACATAAACCCTGCTAACGGGAACCATAGAACAGTTTGGGTTGGAAGGGACTTTCACAGCTCCCCCAGTGCCACCCCTGCCACGAGCAGGGACATCTTCACCAGCTCGGCCCATCCAGCCTGGCCTGGGATGTCTCCAGGGATGGTTCATCCACCACCTCTCTGGCCAACCTGGGACAGGCTCTCACCACCCTCAGTGTAAAAGATTTCTTCCTCATGTCCTGCCTGAATCTCCCCTCTTTTAGTTTAAAACCGTCACCCCTTGTCCTGTCATAACACACCCTTTTAAAAAGTCTGTCTCCACCTTTTTTACATGCCCTTTTGAAAAGTCACAACAAGCTGCCTCAGCCTGTCCTCCCAGCAGAGCTGTTCCAGCCCCGATCATTTCTGGGGCTCTTCTGGCCCCTCTCCAACAGGTCCATGTCTGTCCTGTGCTGAAGGCTCCAGAGCTTGACACAGCAGCTTGTTTGAATGTAACCATGTCAGACCTGAGCTGGCCCAGGCTGTGAAGGGTCAGTGCTGCCAGGGCTGGAGCAGCCTCCCTGGAACCTGAGCGGTCACCCCCAGCACATGGGCTGTTCTGCTGCTGCCTGGATTTAAGTCAACTTTGGTACTGCTACAAAGGCCAGAACTGCAGCTCCACATGGTAACAAAGAGTAATTTGGATATGTTCTCGGACCACCAAGTGTGCTTATTTAACACAATGCTGAAGATGAGGAAGGGGAGACATGAGGAGTGTCCTTGGGGTGCCTGAAATTAACTGCTGGCAGACAATTATTCTCTATCAACATAAAACATTCCTAGGTAAAATTTTTTAGTGTTGATGATAACTATAACATCTCCTTTAAAATGAATTTGGGCTGTTTCGCAATAGCACAACATTGATACTTCTGATTTTCCTCCTGTTGAACTCCTGTTCTGAAAAAAGTTCAGCTCATACCCTTTCTGAAGCTTTTTTTTTTTCCCCATGTCCAACTTGAAAACCCACTTTTGGCCTCACTAAGTCTAAGATACATCTCTGTCCAAACACATCATAAGAGTCCACTCCTTTCTCACACTTCAGTCACAAAACATCTCATTTCCTTCCAAACACGCCCTTTCACAAAGTTTCTCATATCTTTTAACAGAAACAGCTTCTCAGATGCTAAACAAGAGAGACCCAACAAACAACAGCGTGGCACATGTAGGAGACAAGTAAAGCTTTTGAAAGCAAGGAGCCGCTCATGGAAATGTAGTCTCAGTTGTTAAAAACATACCAAATATAAAGAAACATTAAGCACAATCAGGTCCCACCAAAGCATGAGGCACTAATAGTAGTTTCATTTACTTAGATGCCTAGTTTTAAAATAAGAAACCTGAAACATCAGATCAGTGCATATGCACACACACTTTATAGATTTGACTAAAAGTGCAGACAAATTGACATGAGCAAAAGTGATGTCAGTTTTCACAGCAACACAGTTCCTTGAAATAAAGGAGAATTAAGGCAAACTGCTAGGGAGTGACACGATTTCGCCTTTCTGCATTTGGCAGGAACTGATACTACAGAAGAGACTTGAGATACAGCAGCAAGGTGTTACAGGGGGAAAAGCTGCTAAATGCATGCTCAAATAAAAAGCAAAATCGTATCACTGCTTCAATATATTACACATACTTCAATATATTTTTAATATATATATGCACTTCAATATATTACCTTTTTTTTTTTTCCTGTGTGTATATATACAAAAGCCTATACCTACACAAGACAGTCTTCAACTGGCAATTTGTAATTAAAAAAGCAAGGGCTCGTTAAACTAAATGCTACCAAAGAAAAGAGTTAACATGCAAATCGTCACTCAGTTTAATGTTGCTTCTGATCTGCCACAGCGTGGAACAAACAACTTCAAAACAGCTACACTGGTGCAAGGGAGCTACGCCAATTTACACTGGATCCAGGATCTGTCCCAGTGTATTGTTCCTTCATTCACTCCATTAAATCACGTTTGCCAGCAACTACATTGTACTAATGGGTGCATAAAGCTATTCTGCACCTGTCGATTGCCAAGGCATCTGTGCAAATACAATGAAGCGGAAAGAAGAGAAGCAAGGAACCCTACCAGTAAAAATAAACCTCAATCAATACAAATAAAACCTAAGCAGTTGGCATGTATGGCTGACTTCTTGCTAAGTATAAATGGTATCAAGGCACATTTTTAGCCCAATACTACCTAACGATGTTTAAATAAATCGGTTTATATCTTACCAAACAATATTATTTGTATTTAACTGTCTCAATGCAAAACTAAGTCAATCTTCAAGGGGCAAATGCTCAAGACAAATAAATATGTTGAGTTTCAGAAAATTTTCATTTTCTTTCAAGGAACTATTCTTTTCTCACTGGGTTCAGTGCTGTTTAATTTTGATGGTTTGGAGAGAATCACTAGTCCTGGTAGGAAATCTTCAGCTGTGCTTTGTGTTACTCCTATTTCTGAGACAACTGGTACAAAGCAACAGTACAAACACAAGAAGTGGAATTTCCATGAGATGTTACACTTGCATGAGTAGCTGTTATTGCCAGCTGCAGCACCCAGAATATCAATTTACTCACCACGCAAATTTTAGAGAGCATGATATCAAAGTGAAGGCAGCTTGATCATTACCCACTTGTTTTCATTTCAGAAAGCTGCCTCCCCTTACCTTCTTTAAGTATCTACTAACAGGTTTTTTTATTGCAGTTCATCTTGAAAATTAATCATCATAAATTTAAAAACATTTTCTTGCAAATCTGTCAGGTTTGTAGTGCTATTTCATTTATTATAAGACCACATGACACATCAGAGCTCTGTACTTGACATATTTTCACTTTGTTTTGATACCACATTTGAAAATTGTTCCTATCAATCTTTCACTGGAGGCAAAGCTTAACTGTCTTGTTCACTGAAACATTAAATGCCAAGTCACACAGATAAATAAAACCATTTGCAAGTTTAACATCTGCATTTGCAGATGCAAACATTTGCAAAAGTTTCCTGTCCAAAAGGTTTGTAGAAAATAAATCCACAGAAGTGAATCAAGTCCACAGTCTACCACAACCAATTATTGGTTTTGGTCATCAGATCACACTGGAAGTTAAGAGATTTCATAAACAGGCTGATCTTTAAGTAGAATTTTGAAAGTGTTTACAGTTCAAATTTCCAAAAAGTATTACAACTTACATGCACTTCCTGACTCAGCTTATGCATTATGAGCCATGATTTTTTGCATCGTTCACTAGTGAGAGTTCAAAAAAACCAAACAAACACGCCATATACTTACATTCCCCATAATGCATCATTTTCTCTCTAAAACAGTGGCAGCAAACAGGCACATCCAATACTGTATTACTTTCTTCTCTCATTCATGACGATGTCACACACAGGTTCTTTGATTCTGAAAAAGAAGCATTCCCCAGGTTCTAAGGATAGAGGTACCCCAACCAATCCATCATGCTTTGTGTGCTAATGATAGACTCATGCATAAGAGGCGCCAGGAGCAGTCAGAGGCAGCAGGCATGAAAAGGAGTGAATCAACTGTCAAGGGTTGTGATCTGAAGGACTGCAAGGTTGTGATTAGAATTTTCAATCGGGACTTCCACAATTCATCACACTGCAAGGGAATGGGGGGGACATATTTCTTCATCAGCCCTTCCTGCTACTGGCAGAGCAAGTTCCAGTGCAGTAAAAAAAAGAAATCTTAATGTCTTGCATTTATAAGCAGCTATGTTTGAATCTTCATGGAGTGGAGCGTAAAAGATTTTCTGGGACTGTATAGCTACAACTTTTTTTTCTGCATGCTCAAAACTGAAACAAGATTATTTGCAGCACAGCCTTTCAGCTGATGAAAACACAGCTCCACCTCTCTCTCTCTGCTCGTAGGTATACTCTAGACACCTGAGCAAGAAGCAGCCCCAGAAACCTTCAACTGTTGTTTTTCGAGATACAAAAAGGAATAAAACCCACCAGGAATCCATCAGAATTTGCTAACGCACTCTATGAAACTTCAGAGACTAAAAAGGAAGAGCTCTTCACACGGAAAGTATTCTCAAAATCCGCACGAAATCACCTGCAGCACGTGACATGCAGCATATATAATAGTTACATTTTCAAAATGTAAAAAGGACCAGCAAGTTGACTGATTTTTAAGTTCAGAGTAGTCAAACACATGGTCTAACTTTGTTTTTCTTATGATATTTGTTTGCCTTGGTGCTACATCTCCTGACGAACCAAAGAAAAGTCAATCCCGCAACTGACCAGCCTCACACAGGACTCGGAGCTGGGCTGGTTCCATAGCTCTGCTACAACCTTGCTTTGGAAACCAAGAGGAAGTCACAACGACTCTTCAAATGTTTGCTGCTTCTTCCCCCTTCCCCCCACTTCTTCACCTATGAAGTGTAGTAACTCTGTCTCTCTGAATATAAATACTGCAAGAACTCATCCACAAAGGAGACTGCTGCCTCAGAGAGCAAGTCTTCCAAAAAATCCCAGCCCAGCGATCCAGTCCTGGGTACCAATGACTTGACCAAAGCGTCACCAGGAGCGAGGAGTCTGTATCTCTGTATCAATGTCACTGCAGAGCCTTTGTCTCAAAATCTAGATCCAAGTGACAGCCCAGGCAGATTAGACACTTATTGAAATATATGAATGAAGCATTATTTTAAAAGGCAATTTTCATGTTAAACTATGAATAATGAACAGTAAAGACAGTTAATATTTGCATAATTAATGTTTCAGTTATTGATATTCCTTCAGAGGGTCACCAGTCTTTTTTCTCCAAGTTAATTAATTAATAAAGCAACTCCTTTTATGTAGGTAATTGCAATCACTTTAATACTCAAAGGCACGTAAGATATCTGGCACTTTTTTTTTAATGTTGCAACCCCAGTGACAGGACGATCATTTGCATAAATGTAAACACTACACAGGACCATTTAACTCCTGACTAGAAAGAAATAATTTGAAACTAACAGGAAAGAAATACCTAAATTGTGGACAAACACAGCAATATGTGCAAGACCACCTTTAGTCCTTAAATCACAGCAATCATTTTCCTTAAGGCAAATCTCAGCTTCAAGACAATACACTGCTAATGGTGCAAATCCATCCTCACGTTTAGCTAAGATTGCTCTGAGGAGACAGAATAATTTAGGAAATAATAGATGTTTATGGGAAAACAAATACAAACTAGAAAATTCTTAGCAAGCAGAAAGCTTCAAATGCTCAACATTTTACAGGTAATACAGAACCCATTTCTGCCATTGATGTGGACAATGAATAACAGAATTACCACTTTTTTATCTCATGCAATATTCTTAAACCACTATATAACTGGTACTCATCCCATTTCTGACGCTTTCTATCTACATCATGACACACTCCTGCTGAACAAGTACCTTCATGGGGCGTTGATCCTGGCTGCCCTCCTACAGCAGTGCCACACAGCTCCCCAAAACCAATTCTTTGTTGTTAAAATTTCACCTCAAATACATCTTTTATTGTGTGATTTAATAAAAAAAGAAAGGGACAGAAGATGTTGGTATCCAAGTACTGACACCACTGATGCTGGTAACTGGAGTCCCATCATTCTCAGTAGCAAACTGCTACTCTCTCTCCTATCAAGCATTCGGAGAAAGAGGTTTTGGGTTTTCTCCGTTATTTTTCCAGCACCTTGCACCACTGGGGGAAGCTGAAACGACAGAGGGTCCCAATCCACCTCCACAGTCCTAGGGAATGGGGTGGCAATACAGATAATAAACGCTATTATTTGGTTTATGCACTTCTCCGCATCATATCGGCTGCTAAAATCTTGCAAGTATTCCAGACATCATCAAGAACTACTGCAACCTGTTTTCATACTTTACAGTCTGAAATCTATTCTCCATCTGAGAGATTATAACAAAATGTGAAATAACCTAAAAATTGAAAGCCATTTCACAGAAGATGGAAATAGATACTGTAGGGAAAGCACATTCCAGATTTGTAAATACTCTTTTTAATGTAATCCTTACTCATAATCTTCCAGGGGACTATTTGGCTCTCTCTCCCAGCAAGCACACCTCACGGCATTTTTAACCGCCAGCGGTTGGTTGTGTATTCAACGGGTCATCTCGGCAAATGGTATTCAAAACATGCAGGAGTAAGGAATGCAGCCGCTAAGTAGATTATGAATAAAACACTCAGGTATTCTTTTCCACATCTCTCAGCAATTACTCACAACTGCGGAGCATAATAGAGATTTGCTTTTTCAGCGTCTCGGTTCTAAAGGATCGATGTGGTGCGGACACAGGCACTACGGGACTTAATAGCAAGTTCTAACTGTGCTTTACAAGACAAGAGTCTCCTCCACAGCTTTCTCCCAGGCATTGTGGAGCAAGCTAAATAGCTGCTATTACTCTATATTTGTGTCTTTTTGTCAAAATCATACTTAGTAAACACAAAGAACCTACAATGGATGAGAGAAGATATAAATGAAATTCTACATTAACAAAGCTCTGTTAAATCAAGTTAGCAATTTCATCTCTAGGGATAACAATTTGGCTTGCAGTGGTGAGCTAAATAATGCGATTCAGCACATTAAGAACAGATCTGTATTCAGACTGAACGGACTGTTAGCTCAGAAAAAAAAGGCAAAAGGGAAAAGAAATGCTGAAGTAGCTCCGTTTCTTGCCCACAGCACAGTTTCTCTTCTCCTTCATCTTCCAAAACTATCATGATCACACATCTATCACCGTATCTTGCATGTTCCCTGACAAAGAGACAAAATAGGCTAAAAAAAAAAAAAACAAAAGCAAAACCAAACCCTATCTTAATGCGTGTCATCAAAATAAATACCAATTCATTTGGATGCAGCACTTGTAACATGCACAAAAGTGGAGCTTCCCCCTCATCACTGCAATAGCAAGGGCTGGTTTTACCATTTCATTCTGCAAACGCCTTCCTTTCCCCACAGCGCACACAGCAGCAACCCTGGACATTTCTCCTCTGGCCATGACGCAAATCACCTTTTCTCTCTGGATTCGCGGTTTCGGCCATGCAGCTTTCCATGAGACAGAGAAAAGTTTCTCTACCGTCAGCACTGAAAGCTCCTCTCAAAGTAGTTCTGGTTTTTTATATGTAGCCACGTTTTCATAAAACTTTAGTTCACACGGTTTATGAAACTGTTTGAAAACCTCAGGATTTAGGTTTGAAAAAGAGCATGAAATGTAGGCTAGGCAATAGTTGGCCTTCTAGGGAATAGTCCGCTAAAGTAATCTCTCTTGATAGGTAAGGTTTCTTTCTTGCTGTATAGAAATGATTGTTGAGCACAGATTTTCAGTGGGCTCTGGAGGTTTTAAAGCCTTAGAAAGACCTAATTTCATTAACAACTATCTGCTTGCTTCCTCTGGATATTATATCTGTATGAGTTCAGATGGAATATAGAATTGGGCAAAAGAAATGATGATAGACCATTAGCAAAAAACTTTGGTTGAATTTCCTGTATCTTACAAATATAATCTAATGCTGTCAGGTTTGTTATTGAAATATTTATTGGTTTGACTATCTAAAAAGGATTTTTTTTCAGATTTAAAACAGCACTTCGGATAAGAAAAAAAAAATAATAATTATTATTACTAAATTGACTAACTTCAGCTGGGAAGGGGAGAGAAAAGTAAAATTAAGTGATTTCTACTGCATCAAAGTGGGCAATGAAAACTTTAATCTATCTGTTCCTATCTCAGGCTTACCTATGAATATTTTTGAAGTAGAGAGATAAAATTTCACCAATGTTTTTACTCTTATTTTTGCTCTAGGTGAGTTCTAATTCGCACTACAAAAAGGATGCATTTTCACAGATACTCATACCACCTGCCCCTTTCCAAACAGACAGGATTTATTTGTTAGCCGAGCGGTGTTCTAGTTAAAACATTCTACAATACCAACACATAAATGATCCTGAATTCAGTTTAAAACCTTGCAGCTCTATAAACTAACTGGATAGACGACATGAACTTCTCTGTTTCTGTGTTGTAATTCTTCATATAACTACTTCTGTGATGCAAACCCTGTAAGTGAAAGGATTCCAGACTCGTCCTTAGTGCACCTTTTGCAGGACATGCTGAACATCACCAGCTTCACAAAGACACCGTGGATGACAAGACACACTCCAGTGGGTTTTTTTCCTTTCTCAAGTCATATGCGTGACCTCCGCAGTTTAACTGATGACTATTCAGTGCATCAGTTACAAAGAACAGCCATTCTCATTTCCTTTACACTCCTCAAAGAAATAAATCAGTATCTTGACTGACGTAAACCCTTAACTGCCAGTCATTGTGCCGTGTCCTGTGCTGCCGCGTGGGCTCAAGAGATGCAGAGCAGCGATTAAATTGCAACATGGAGCACTGAGAGCAATAACTAAGCAGTTACAAACAAATAACACAGTTCTTCATAATTCAGTAAAATACATTATTTGATTTTCCGTGTGTTTTTGAAAGCCAGTCGAAGCAGCAGTGCTTTTTTACTAATGCAGTAACATTACTGCTTAATGGTGGAAAGCACAGGAGACCAATATATGGCCTACAAATAAGAGTAAAATGTGCAAGCTTAACAATACAAGTTTATCTTCCTTATGAATTACCTAGACAGTGTTTTTATTATATAAGATCCATTGTTTCCCGATCTGCAAATTACTTCCTGAATCTATTAACTATAATGGGAGAATTTCTTTTTCAGTCTTACTCTCTGAAGAAAAAAACCCACACAATAAATCAGTCTAAGCAGGTGAGTCTAAACTAGCAACAAGGCCAAGGTGTTTCAAGTACATAATCACTGGCTCCCTATAACACTAGAGGACTTTTTTGAGGGTGGGAGCATAGAGATGAATGGACTTAAGTGTAAATTATACAATGATAGTTCAATTCTGGAGTATTACCATGTGTGTGAGGGATTATTAAAGATCAGACAGAATTTTCCTAGCCTTACTTCAGACACCTCCAGGGAAACAAATTCTGCAGTGCTCTGTAGGAGATAAAGAACAACCTGAGTATATGAAAAGGCTCATAGATATAATTCCATTAACTACAAGCTTTCTTTGTAACTCAGATACCTTAAAGTGAACAACACTTCTATCATAGTGCTTGCATTTCATGTTTTTGAAGAATGACATTTCCACTCACTGACTTAGTACTTGCATGTCTTGAATTCTCTAGTGAAGGCCCAAGGACAGCAATATTATTTTGTTCATGTATCTTCCTCCCCCTAAACTCCAATACCACAACCCAAACTCATTTACCTAAGCAAAATGCTTCATACATACATGTATAGGAATTAAAAACACCACGATTTTGCTGAATATGAAAGACAGAATTGGAAGGACTTTTATACGCTCCTGAAAACTGAAGTCAGCAGTCAATATCAGCATTACATGGCAAAAGATACATTTACTATATTCTTGCTAATGACATACCAATTGCTATGAAAACTCTAATTAAAGTCACATTTTAATCACCACAGTGTAGTTCGGCAGAATGAGAAGTGGGAAACACATATAAAAGGCAAGGCATCTGAATCTGCCCAAGTGCTGTGACCACACATACAACGTTCCTCCTTCTTCAGAGGCTCCTCATCACTCCCCAAATGTAAGAGTTCATCAAGCTGGATTAATTTTCCAAGCTCCTCACTTTTCAAATCTTTTTCTCACCAAGGCCCAAACACCAGCATAGTTTAAATTCTGTTCTTCCCAGTCAACAGGAGTCTTGGTATCAATGACCTTTGCATTTTACCTCACAAGAGTTATCAGCTCTAACACAGGCTCTCAAAATATTCACTGTTGCTGGTGCTGATAGAACGTCAGTTTTCCTTCAGTTGTCTGAGAGAAATGACCAGACACAGAGCACCTACTGAGTACACACCCTGTATGCAATACATTTTTCCAATTACCTCTTAAATATTTGATTTGGAGGTCAGATATCTCACTGAAAAGTTGGAGCAATTTATTTAAGGTGCTGCTATGAACAGTAACATTGCTAAATAATTCCCTTTCAATAAGTTACTTATTTAAATATTCGCTACTCAAAGCTAGGGCAGGCATCACCACCTATTATTAAGGCTGCCTGGCCCTTCCCCCTCTATGACTCTCCTTTCAATTCCTTGCAACTTTGCCAGATTTTTAACTGTTCAGGCTACAATTTTACATGTCAAGTGTGTCTGCTTCAGGGTGATTTTCAGGACATGAGGGAAGAGGAATGAGTTGAATCATTTCCAAGATTCAGACTGTAAGAAAACATTGCGTTTTGATCACGTTAAATAATGATTATGAGCTTACATTTGAAAAGCTTTGTGGGTTTTGAAACTCAGGGTAAGATTTGGTCTTCATATCATGGATGTGCTTTCTTGCTCATGCACAAAGAAACCCATAGGAAGGACAAGGATATCTGGTCTTGATGATGCTCAGAGATCTCAACACAATGCGATTTGATGTTACTCTTCCTCTCCAAAACAAAAAAGGAGTTGTATTTTACTTAATATGTTAAAAGCATGACCATCCAACCATTACTGCTGTACTTCTTGTTGAATATTCTAAGCATAATAATTTCAAATACTCATTTCATTAGACAAATTTTCTAAGAAGACATAAATTAGGGCATATGGTTCATAATATTTTCACTTCCTTTCCCTGTAACCCATTTGACTAGTTTTACACTTCATCAATTTAAGCATTATTGCTAATATGTAACATTTAAACTCTGTCACAAGAGAAAAAAAAAATCCAAATGTCTAATTAGAAAGCTATGATGGTCATTTTGGAAAGCAGTGTTACATTTTGAAAGCACTGAACTCGGAAGTGAATGCAGAACTAACAGGCCTGCAGGTTTCTGTGCAGAGCAAGAGCTTTCTCACTCCCCATTTGGGTACAAGGAAAAACCAAACCCCCGGAGTACAGAATCCCTGTCTATCAGACTTACAGCTACACACAGCAGCATAAAGCGTTACATGAGAGCACGACAACATCTGTTTTACCACAGCATAAAATCGAGGGCAAGTAACTTAACTGCATCAACAAGAATAATATATGAAGATTATCTAATGGCAGGAAGAGCATCTCCGACTAACAGCAGGAAAGTTAATTGATAACATTAGTTACCACGAGAAGAGCTGTTTTCTACCCAAACTTCTGTACTGAAATGCGACAACAACCTTTCAAACATCACAAGTGCCAGAAAATCATGCAAGAACAAAACAAAAAGAAGAAATGCATGGAAAAGCTGTCACAAAACACAAAGAAGGCTGAGGTCTCCATTACAATGCATTGTCTGACTTACAATCATTGTAAAGATCTACAAGCAACAGTTTTACAAATCTTTGTGAACGTATGTGAACTCCACTTCTTCAAAATAAGCAAGATACATTTCTGTCATATGCTAAGAATTCTTCTACAGGTTGTATTAGTGTCTTAAAAGCATCGGTGATAAACCAGAATTATCACAGAAGGGGATTCAGAGTTATTATGTCAGGTTTTTGAATGCTAGAAATATGCAAGCCGTTGTACTACAAGAAGACTGGGCTGTTCAAAACCAGAATACGTAACATATTCATGTACACATGTACATGCTTCTGAAGACTTAGGTCACCTTTGAAAACACCAACAACTAAAAGGTCTCCCACTCCAGTTAATTAACAGACCATTACACTGTTTCACAGGTTACCAGTTAAATACCCAACTATTTAGTGAAGAGAAATGGAGGCACTGGGTAATAACACATCATACCTATAGCAGTGACTGTTTCTTTTCTGTACTGTGACTCCTTCCTAATCTGTTTTTCACATTATATTTTTGTAATAATATTGGGTACACTGCAGTACAGCTTCTAAGGCTGTAACAACAAAATGTAATAGGCACATTTAACTATAAAAAGGTAAACTTTGACATGTGAGACGGGAGGTGGAAGGGTCAGCAGGACTGTTTTCTGGGTGTCAAAACTCAAGACTTCACCTTGCTAAGTTTGGTATATTGTTATGAAACCGTAAGACCCCATTAGTGATTCCTACTTTTCTATAAAAGTTTTATATATCTTACAAAATACATATGTTAAATAAAGACTTTTTTCATAAGCTTTAAAATAACCTGTAAAGAAGCAGAGAGAACAAATATCCTTGAATCAATCAGCTGCACACAACCAGACTCCCACACTCACCACCATTTGGTTCTCCTGTGCTTGTTCTACACTCCACCAGTGACACCTTCTCCCTGCTCCACTCATCATTTACACAGTATTTGCTGCTCAGAACGAGTGACTGTAACTCCTCTAGCTCCAAGCTCCTTTCCTTTTCCCTGCAGACATACCGAGTTGCTCCACCGTGATTAAGAAGTTTCCCTCTCACAACACTGCACAGAGGTGTGGTAAGAATCATTACAAGTTATTACTAGCATCTCACTAAAACATTACACTAGCATTTTTAAGGAAATTTGTTTTAAAATAGCACTTTTTGACCTCTATTACAAGTTACAAGGCATTTCAGTCTCCCATGCCTACTTCTCAAGCTTTTATTACAACAGTAACACAGGCAATAGATTAACATGCAGAAGAACTTACTCTTCTCTTTGCATCATCCTTAGGAAGTGTCCTCCTATTAATTAGTTATTTGATCTCAACATATTAGAAACAGCACAAAAAACACATTGTTCTCTGTACCACTCTGTAACCTATATGCTTGTCTTCTGCTAAATGCTTCTCTTAGAAGCACTATTGTTAATTGTCAAGCATTGGAACTGTTCCTCCAGACATCATCCCCTGTACCTTCAGGACAGGGGGACATTATTTTCTCTTTTTGCAAATAAAGTACAAGCTAAAGAACATCCGAATACACAATTCATTCTATTCATCACTGCGCTCTCCCTAATGCATCCAGTGCGGCCAACTTCTTACAGGAAGTGATTGCTGAAACAATTAGGACTCTTATAAGGACTTAACAAGATTAATACACTTTCTGTCATCATGTCTGCACCTTATCTCACACAGTGATACTCAAAGGTTCAGGATGCAGTCCAGCACAGGTACATCACAAGTGGCCAAAACCTGAAGAACAACCTTTTGTAACTCTAGGCTGAACTTTTTCACATTTCATTAATGTGAAAACTAGAGAGCTATTACAAACTACTTCTATTCTTGTTGATGATAACTTAAGATTAAGTTGCTGTTTCTACCCAACACCTGCAGCGTTCATGTCTGAAACAGGAGGATCCTCAAGAGATCCTAGTTCCAATTTGTTTGCGTTTTTTCCAGTATTGTTTGAAAACACAACAGTAACCCTACACTAATCTCCTGAACGTTTTTAGTAGGCAAAAACAACGTACCTACCCTAATTTATTAGAAACTAACAATTCCTGGTGGTTTCTTGATGCCTATTTCTCCTCACAAATCAAACCCTAGACAGTCTTGGAAAAAACTAATGATAGCCTCTCTCATTAAAATATATGTCCACTTACGAAAATGAAATGCATTTGCTATCATTCCACAGAGTACTTTGCTTTTAAAAATAAATAAATAAATAAATGA
The DNA here is from genome assembly GCF_037038585.1 of Patagioenas fasciata. NCBI lineage: Eukaryota > Metazoa > Chordata > Aves > Columbiformes > Columbidae > Patagioenas > Patagioenas fasciata. The sequence continues at coordinate 20,525,418 of NC_092525.1, read as the reverse complement.
TCACTGCGAAGCAGCCGAAGATGGTACAGCATTAGTCCACCAAAATGAGAAAAAAGCCATAGGTAGTCCATTACAGACATTACCATTGATATTATAGCTGCTTTACTCATTGTCTATGTGCAAATTACGTACACACTTCCAGCCACAAAGAAGAAAACCAACACTGTATTCATCAAGATAATTTATTCTTGTGTCATTGGATCCACAAAACACATGACATCTACCTGTACTATTTTTCTTCTCTGTACTGTACAACTTCCCATCTCCACCAAAAAGTTCCATCTAAAAATACAGATTAGCAGAATCAATTACCCACGGTGTTTAGGGGTCATTTGCAATCTGTTCTCTGAACTAAAGATGATCTTTGCAATAAAGAACAGAGTCAGTTTCCTACACAGGCTTGAGCAATATTTCAAAGTTTGATGCGCATGAACCGCTCCCCTGGATTCCCGCTGTCTGGAAAAAGCAAAGCAACAAGAGTTCAGTGACTGAGAGTAAGATTCTTCTGACCTAAGTTTTAGCTGTCAGGACTGGGCAACATGTGTAAGCTAACGAACTAGGCTGCTTCTACAAAGAACAGTGACCGACAGAACCATCCCATGGAGAGTCCTCTCTCTGCCATCTCTTCATGTTACCCAAGAGCCCAACCGAACAAATTATGCAAGAACAAAACACAAGAAATGGTACATTCAAAAGGGACAACCACACGGAACTTGTTGAATCAACAGTCCCGCCACAAAACAACGGAGCTGCAGAGAGCTCTTTTACAAAAATCACTTGCTGATCTTTGTCAAGCCCAAAATCAGGAGTGCTGAAGTCTCAGGGCAGTTTTGTGGCTGTGGCAGAGTTATTTCGCTAGTGTTGTTTCACAGCATAAAGAGGATTCTCATGTCCTTGCCAGGATCATCCTGCACCAAAATCCAGACGCCGAAGCTTAGTACACTGGGATTCACGAAACAACAATTCTCACTTTTCTCTGAGGATCTGGATGCACCAAAATCCATTAGTATTTGCTACAAATGTAACACAGAAACAGCTGACAAGCCCTCATTTTATGTAAATCCATGTAGTTCTTATTCGAAAAAACCTTGCCAAATTTCATCAGCTGTAACCCTCACACAGCACTTCTGAATAGCTTGCTCCATCACGAGGGAGGTAAGGATCATAAAATTTGAGTGCCAGGAACAGTAAGTGAACAATCCAATTTGTTATCCTCTTTAGGACTTCTCAAACACTTTATTTCTCTTGTTTTCAGAAGGAAGAAAAATGGGACTGAATATATGAAAATTCTCACACAGGGATGGTGGATGGAAAAGTGTCCTGAAGCCATAATCTGAGATTCGATTACTTCAGTAGCCACGGAAAAAAAAAAAAAAATCATAAAATAATCTTTATTAAATTCACTGACTTTTTTTTTTTTTACTGTTTTTAAACTTGAGCAAACTGCCAACATGCTGTGTGAAGTAGCACTTCCTGTTGATTTGTTTTGTATTAATTATAGCATAATTAAAAAGAGGAGTCCTTATTGCAATCAACTACCAGGTGTTTTAAAACAATAAAAAGGGGCCTTAACACTTTCAAATCATACTGCCAGTGGCACTGTGGCACACTGAGCAAATTTAAAAACCTATGCACGGTTAAGTGAAGAAAATCTTAGCATGGGAAAATCTTCATTATGTTAAAAAAGGGAGGAAAACCCCCACCTACCAGAAATATCCTTGGTATTAGTCTTATAGCTGCTACAGTAAAGACATGAACACCTAACAGGTCATCTAAACATGCCATTAAAAGGTTTGAACTTGCTAATATGCCTTAGAGCTTGAAGAAAACTGACATAAAAGGCAGTAATGGTGAAACTAACTTAAGTGTGTATTTTGTTACATGAAGGAAAGAAAGGCAGAAGTGAAATATTAATAAAATATTCACTGCATTGACTGTTGCTGAACTAAATATCAGTACAATTTCATGAATATCAGCTGGACTGCATTAAAGTTTAAAAGAGTTTTGTTTTGTTTTTTCCTAATTACCTTTATGCTGGGCTTAATCATGTAGCTAGTTGGAAATTCCAGCCGTGACTCCTCTATTGCAGCAATGCAGTGAAGTCCAGGCTACCCACACACTACCAGCCCATCGCCCTCAACTTCCAGAGCCGGCAAAGATTGAAACAAAAGCAAATTACAATACGTAAAAATCATTTGACTGGTAAAGGTTATACAAGGAAATCAAAAAGAGGATAAAACTGAAATTCTTCACGCTAACTACCTGTTAAAAATACCCATCATCATAAATACAGTTTTTCTTTCCTCCCATCAACACTGACATGTTACTGCAAGAGAGAATTAAAGGAAAGGTATGAACTCAATAAGGGGAGAATTCAAGTGACCTACTACATGTTAATCTGGAAAAAAGCACATGCCAATTGAACTGTTGTGGCCATTCTCCGGGCAGAGACTGACAGGTCCTGGAAACGCTGTCAAATTACTAACACACTGTCTGCTGCTGCCTGAGCCGCGGATCCTGCCGGCTTCGATCTCTTCATTCTGCCCTGATCTCTGGAACTACTTGAGGCACCTGAATAAATCCAATAAAGGTTAAGCAAGTTGAAGTGCTCTTTTCCTTTGCTGTTTTAGCATAGTTTATTAAGGGCTGCATCTCAAGTAACCATGGATGGAAATTAAAATATTTTTTTTGTACGGTGTACAGAGATCACACACATTTTTCCCCCAGTCACTTCAAGTACTGAAAAAAAAAATTATAATCCTTTAGGTTGGGAAATTATTAATATGGTGCCTGCTATTCTTTGGGTAGTCAATCTGTCAGTAGGTTAGAAAACTCTTATGTAAAAGAAAAATAAGTGTGTATCGCATCAATTGAGTTCCCAGTAATTAAAGTTCTTCATTTTCAAATGGGCAGACCTTCAGTCTTTGTATTTCCAAATTCCAAAAGCGAAGCTAAAATGTCAATAATCTCATTTAAACATTTCAACTGATTGATAAAACTATTTTTGGTAGGTACAACTAAGCCATATGTTTAAGAAGCTACTTTACACCATGCATTAGAGAGTCAACTTTTAACCAACAACAGTTGATGTGAGTGCACTACAAAACCAGACAACCAGGTATCATAAAAAAGAAACTTTTCCCATAACTTGAATATGGTAACACTGCAGAAACTTTTAAACTTCTTGTGCTTATTGAAAAGTGTTCCTTTCAAAACATTTAGTACTATTTAGAAGTTATACCAACTGATATTCTTAATACCCACTATTGTTCAGTATGCATGTTTCTTCCATTTAAAAAAAATATTTTGAAGTTTTGTAATTGATCATTCTCAGACTATGGATCTTCCTAGTTAAGTATGTTGTAAATCTTCAAGACACCTAGAAAACTGCAGCAATGTGACACGGCGGGAATTAGGAAAGTATCTATGAAGGAACCTCTTGGTATCGAGTATCGTGTACACAGACTAACAATGCTATATAGTGCGTTATTCTGTTCTTTTCTTGTGTTGACCGCACACAGTCCAAGAAAAGTGTAATCTTATACAATTTGTTCCACAGCTGGAAAAGCACTAAGACCTCTATTATTTTGCAAAGACCTAAAACAAGAGTCACCTGGTGGCTATCAAACCTATTAACTTGTTAATCACTCCCCAATGCAAAAGGAGTGTTTATGCTCAGCTGTCCTACAATGTGAGCGGAGGTGAAAATCTCTAAATGGAAAGCCAAGAAGTTTTAAACACTACAGTTTAAAACAGAGGAGGAGATACACTTTTAAGCAAAAAAGGCAACTCTTGTCAAAAGAGATTAAGCAAAACCTCCCTGAATAACACCAAATAAGAGTCCTACAGCTGGGATACCTACCCTAAAAGCAAAGAACTGGTGCTACAATCCTGAGTTTCTGCCAACCCACAACTCTAATAAGCTTTCCTAGAATAAAACTGTGCAGGCTTAAAAAGTTATTTTCCAGAACACGAACATACATAGGCCGACTGATACACTTCAGAGTGTATCTTGGGACCTAACACAGATAGGCTGACAGGTCCCACCACCTACAGAATAACACCAAAAAAGGGATTTGCACACCAGGAATTGCCAGGATGTTCATCAGCTCCCAATTAGCTTCAAAGCACGCTGGCCCCAACAAATACATTCAGTACCACTTATCATGAGCAACCCTGCAAAGATGAAATGCAGCCATCACCCACAGCAAAGCACACCTACCAGTATCCCTATCACACAGATAACAAAGACATTTATACTGCATTTTGCTACAAAAAGTTTTTCGGGGAGGATTCCAGCTCCATCTTTAATAATAATGGGGAGACTTTGTATTAGAGGACTCTTGATTACCCTCAGTACTAAACAATGACACACTCACATTCAGGTATAATTCTAGCAGCCTTAGTATTATGTCTTGATTGTCTCCATTTTCACAAATGTCCTCTAAATGTAATTTTCCAGTAACTACTCACTGAGGAAAAGCACCCCCTAAAACCACAGAGACATTGCCTAACGTCTAGATCTGAAGTTTTTGCAAGACAGCAATATGCCTGCTAAAGGAAAACAAAATGGCAAGCACATGTGTATGATAGGATTATTTCATTCAATACAATATAAATTAGGTCAGACTACTCTTTGGAGAATTCTGTGTCAGGAACTAGGTGGTCCACTAAATTTCTATTCATTTGCCTTCAGGCTTGGGGAATTGCAAAGAATCTCAAGAAACTGATGTTCTTCTACTCACAAGAGTAATCACTATTTGGGGGGAGGGTGGGTGGGAAATCTCTCAGTGTAACCAATTGACAGTATCAGGAAACCGGAAGAAATCTTTATATAATAAAAAGAGCAGCTAATAAACCTTTTCATATATATAAATATGTAACACATACATACACGTATCCATACACAGAGATACACAAAATGCAATACAAGAAAAACCCAGCAAGAGCTTTTGTGTACTTTGGTATTATACTGCCCTGTTTGTTTACATTGTATATATCCTTAAGAAATGTACCAATTTATACACCTTCATTAAACCAACAGTAAAGGAATGACAAGAGAAGCACTACCCATAAAAAGTATAAAGTATTATGGGTGGGATACTCTGCCCTGAGTCTGCTCCCGGGCAGGCTTCCCCAGCTCAGGAACACTGTGTCTATAAAAGCTTACCCACAGTCACCATCCTTTCTGATTCCATAAGCAGCTAAAGCAAATCTTCCCACCTTCAAGGGCCACCACACTATGCCAACTGCTTCACGTACCTAAGAATTTATCCACGGTGGATGGATCTGGTTAGGAGATGCAGCTGAGTCTAATGAGCCAAGTCTTCAAGAGCTGCATTGCCCACAGCTGGGGACAGAAGAGCCATCAGCACCCGCACGGGCACATGACGGGTCACCCCAGGGTATGAGCTTCGCCCTCACCCCTCAAAAAGCAACGCAGCGATCAAGAGACAAAGCTGACAGGTCTCCCTCTGATCCAGTTCTTCAAAATGTCACACATCTAGAACCAGATCCACCAGCGAAAACAGGCAGCACAGACCCCGCAGTAACCAGCAAGGCTCACGCTGGCAGATTCTGACAGAAGATTTGTGCGTGCGACTGAGCTTCTGAAAGTTCAGACAGACGGCTGGGGTTGGAAGGGACCCCTGGAGATCACCTCGTCTAACATACCTGCTAAGGCAGGTTCACCTACAGGAAACTGCACAGGAAAAGAAAAGGACTCTTCAATTTATACAAGTTATTACAATGTTCGTTGCTTAAACAACTGAAAGCTCTTTCCAAACAGAAGAATGGGAAGTTTCATTCTGCACAGTTAAAACCAATGAACACTTATACCTGAACACCTGAAAATGTGTTTGATGGCTTTCTAAGATTCCATACAAAAGTGAGGATGCATACAGCAACACAGTTACCTTCTCTGTAACTCACAATATTGGGTTTTTCACCTTTTCCAAGCTGTGACAATTCTGCTGTCTTTAAAGAGAAATGGAAGATTGATTCATGGATGAAATTCTTAAACCACCACCATGAAATGTAATTTTGCTGTAGCTAGACTGGGCAAAATCCAGTGCCAAGGGCAAAATACTGAGTTGCAGGTTCTCTGCGTGACAACTCGAAGTATGAAAATGTTTAAATCTGATTAATTACTTAGAATATATACTTTTCATTCTACTGTATCAAAATACTCATAACAAAACAGTGCAGCTGATGAAGTCAAGCACTCACAAAGGCTGGCAAATTTGCAGAACAGCACTTGAGGTTCAGATTAGTAAAAGCCTAATGAATATCTACTCTAATACCCATGTAATTGCATAGAATACATTTGCAAGTGGTACAATTAAAAAAAAATAATAATGAAAGAAAAGAATAAAACACTGGCACAATTAAGTCCTGACTCTGATTTTACTGTCAGTCTAAGAGACTTAAGAGACAACCTGGAAGAATGAAGATCGCAGTTTAACCCCAAGAAAGGAAGAATTGCAATAAATATTTCAATTCTCTCCCAGATCACAATGTGTTTCAATCTTGCACTTTAAGTACCAGTGGCAACATACTCAATTTCATCATTTTTGTCCCCGATGCCAAAACTGTTTTCACGTTTTAGCAGAGGATTGCTTTATCAGAAGTGTCCACCCTTCCTGCACAGGGTATGAGGAGCTGGGTGCCCAGCACAGCCTCCTGGAAAACTTTCTTGGAACTACATACGTAACCCTCCTGCTGCTGCACTACACGTTGCAAGGCTTTCCACCTCCTTTTAGGAGCCAGCACCTGGCAACCCTGTGCCTCATCTTCCTACCCCTAAAAAAACAGGGTAGTGCATGACTTATTGTATCTCACAAACCCACCAGGCAGATAAATGCATTAAAAATTGAACTAGTACTGTAAGAATGAAGCCACAGAAGGGTTAAAGTAAGCACGGCTGAAATAATTCCAAATAGTACAGGACATATGAGAGACCATGTAATAAAATATAGTGATCCAGCAATTCTGATTAATTTTGCAAGAATGCTTGGGTAGTGTTTATAAAAAGCAAGTAATGACCTTGACTAAACATTGACTTCAACAGTTAACTTTAATCATCAAGATCTTCACTAAATATTAACTGGGAAAGTTAATTTAAACTATAAAGTTCAGAAAATCTTGGTGCACCTTCCTAGTATTTGCTATCACTTTAAAATGTACACACAATTGTAAAAATAGAGGTTCTCCCACCTAACCAATATTTAACTGGGTAGCTTGGCTGTTGCTAAATTCAATGCAGGTATCTTGCAAAATTTGAAATCTGAAATATTTAAAAGAAAACTGGCCTGTTACGGATGAGAAGGAAATGTCAATCTTCCTGTTTTTCTTGAGCAAGGACTTCTAAAAAGTATTTAAAAAGAATCACAAGGTTCACAATCTAAAGTTATTTTGATACATATATGCAGGGGTCTTCCAGTTCATATGAAAAAAACCCTGTTCCTTGTCCAAAGAACGAAGCAGAGTCCACCAGGACAACGTGCTTATTCTAGTACCTCTAATTTTGAAGGCCTAGTAGCAGCTACTTCAAGTCTACATCCTCCACTACTGGTGTCACTTCATCTTGTGAGGGCAGGGGTCAAAGGACAGATACAGGGTCTTTCACTAGCTGAAAATCAATTTCAATCCTCCTAAGATGAAACCACTGATGTGTGCAGTCACTGAAGTCCCAAAGGTAATCCTACAAGAAAACATGATAGTCTCCTCCATCATGGCGCGGAGGTGCTGTGAAAGTGCAGCAAAATCACCTATGAGGTACAGTCCAAGATCAGCACCTATATCAAAACACTCCAAACAATAAATCTGAACTTCTAAACCAATATGAAAAGTGCATTTTAAATGTGTAATGAAACAAACTGGTACTGACAAAGGGGCAAGGAATCTTATGTTTCAGGAAAGTGCTACGTGACTAAAAAAATAAACAATGACTCTGAATCCAGCACTAATTCCACCTACAGTTTCACTTCAAGAGTTTGAAAGTGCCTTTTTGCTTTGTGCTTTAATTCCTTTTTTAATATATCAGCTGCCTTTAGCACACTCCATGAAAAACAGCCTAAGAGCAGATACAAAAGAGAGAAATCTCAGATACAAGGAGAAATATAAAACTAACTGGTGAAAACTTGTTCTTTCATTATTTTTGAGTATCCTAGTAAGGAGCAGATTGATCCTGGCATGGGGGGTAGGGAGGGAGGGAGGGAGAGTGAAAGAACAATAAACAATACAATCATCAGTAGTGTAACACAGAGCTCTGTCTTGCAACGGAAACATACTGTGAAACAGCTTGCGAGATAAGCTTCATCAACGATAAGTAATTTTTATTCCGTTTGAGTGGTTGGAAACAATAAACATGATTAAATGCTTCAGACATGCATTCAGAATTTAGACAAATGGCAAAGAGTCCCAAGGACTTTGTTTTTAAAGCTACTTTGGAGGAAGACCTAAGAATTTAACGGGTTTGAAACGTACAATAAAACAGAAGTTCACAGCGAAATAAAAAACTTCCTATTCATCTGCGAGCTCTACCACTGTCCCAAACAGAAACAAGCTCTGTTCTTTAGTGAATACTGGTCCCAGTTCCCTACCTCACCGCTTTACCATTCATACAGGCATTTCAATGTGCCAGTCAGGAGTATGAGCTCCCACGGTGTGAAACACCCCGCAAAACACAAAAGAAAGAGGTGGCTCTGGCTCCTGGAGAGTTCACAGTCCTGTCCCGACAGTCCTTGTAGGATCTGTCACGACTATCTTGTTCCCCTGAGCCCTGCGTGCTTCTTCCTCAGACGGCAGCCGAGGAGCAAATGAATTTTGAATTTTAATTCAGGGGTCTCTGTTAAGACGTTCCTGGTGACTCAGCCATTCACAAACCCACAAAAAAAGGTACCAAAACCACTTTGTTTTTTGTTTGCTTTTGTTTTTTTTCACAAAGTAAGAACCGTAAAGGTGAGGTACAGGAACCCACAGCCGCCCGTAAAGCAGCTGTTCACACCCACTTCTTGGCCGCAGGGAGGGCGAAGGTCCGGGGTGCCTCTCGCCGCGGACCGGACGGCGGCTCCTGGGGAGAGTGCCAGCCCACGCACCGCCCAAGGGCTCCCCCGCTCGGGAGGACGAGCTCGTCTCCCTCCAGCCCCGCTCGGCCAGCGGCCCCTCAGCTCCAGGCGCCATTTCCCGCCGCTCCTCCGCGCGGCGTCTCCCGCCCTTGCTGCACCTTCCCGGAGAAGGCAGCGCCGGCGCAGCCGAACCGCCGCCGGGCTCCGCGCTCGGGGGCCGGGCCCACTGCCCATCGACCCTGACAGGCAGCGGGGGGCGCCTCCCCCACGGCCGCGACGAAGGATATGGGACACAGTGCGGGCAACGGGGCGATCGGCGCTTCCAGCTGGCGGGCAGCAGCGGCTGAAGCCACTGAGAGCGACGCGGAGCGGCGCACGCCCAGCCCGGGGACACCCGTGAAGCAGCCCCGGGGACCCCCGGGGGCGGCGCGGCTCTCACGGCCGGGGGATCGCGGCAATGGAAATCCCACAGCCGTGTCTGTAGGTCCCTTCTGAATTTCATTTCCCTGTCCCCCGCTCCTGGGGACGGTGCGTCCCGGCTGGCGAGGGGTGAGAGGCGCCGCAGCTACCCTGCGACTCGGCTGGGAAAGCCGCGCACCCCGCTCCCCTCAAATCCGGCAAGTTCCCGGGACTCGCAGGAGATTTCAGCCCTTTCCCTCCTCCGGGTGACGGAAGAGTGCTGGGGGGAGGACAGGCAAAAAAAAAAAAAACACAGAAATAAAAAACACCACCACCAAACTTCCTTCGGAGAGCAGCTGGCCTCCCGTGCCCGCTGCGGGGAGAGGGGTCCCCCCCTGCGGTGTCCGCCACCGGGACACCCCGGGGCGCAGCCGCCGGTTCCGCTCGCACCCCCCGAGGACGGACATCTCCCCTCCCCGGCCGCCAAAGAGAGAATGGAGCCGGCGCCCTCACCTGCCCCAGCGAGCCCTCTCCTCCTGGCATTCCTCTGCTCCCCATCGTGGGCGCAGCAGCTGCTGTTATTCCTTAGGATACACATGGCTCGTCCATGCTGGGAGAGCCGCCTTCCCGCGTTGCCTGCCCTCTCCGGCCCTCGCCAGTACGGCGCTGAGGCCAGAGGGAGGGGAAAGAAGGAGGTGTGTGGCGGAGGAAAGCTGCTGATGAGGGGTCGGTCTCCTCCTCCTCCTCCTCTCCCAGGGCTGGGGGTCTCGGCGCCGTTGGTGCAGCTGAGCACGGAGGAGGACGGCGGGAGGGGAGGGGAAGGGGGCTCGCTGGGCTCTCAGGACGGGGGGGGACAACCTGTCACTCGCCTCTGGGGCAGCCCTCGTGTGACGGAGCGGCTGGCAGCCCCGCCGTCCGGCTCCCGCATCCCCGCGCTCAAGCCGCGACCAGGACAACGGTGATGGAGCGGCGTCGGTAAACGGGGCTGCCCCGTGGCGCGGAGGAGCGCCAGGAGGCCGGCCGGTCAGTCAGGGCGGCCCGGTGGCCCCTGCCCACGCGTGGAACACCCGGCCACGGCGCCGCGAACGCCGTCTCCCCGCCCCGGCCCCTCCTCGCCGCCGCGAGGCTCCGTGCCCGGGCTGGGGGTTCACGGCCCGTGTGCTGCACACCGAGGCGGGGGGAGGGGGTCCGGCGGCTCCACCGCTACGAGTGTGGTGTTTTTCTCATGGCTTCTCTCAGTCACCCATGAAAATTTAATGAGGCATTTAGGGCTGTTACCTTCAGAGTCAATGGAGGAAGCACATTTAGCCTAATGCACTCGCTGCTGAGCCAATACGTCTATTGCAGGCAGATCAGAAGTCGTGGAGAGACTCTCCTTTCAACACAAAATTCACGACCCATTAAACTTATTCTGTGATAACAGCTTCTTTACAAACGGAGACCCACAGAAAACAGGGGTTGTCATGCACTTCCTGAAAGGATTTACATACAGAAGAGAAGTACATTCGCGAGGTTATTGCTATTCCACTGGTATTATCTCCAATCATGGCATAAAAGCAGCTCTGCTTTAGCTAACTGAGGTAAATGACTGAAAGAAAAGCTCTTTGCAGCCTCCAGATAGATCTAATTCACCTCTCAGGTATGAGTGGCAGCGTCTCCTTTGGCTAGCAGAGAGGAGGGCTCAAACCATCACAGACATCCAATCTGATCAGAAATTACGAGCAAGATATTACCCTGGGCACACAAATACCTAACTGCTGATGTGCACTCTTCAAGATGACAGTCAAGGAGTGATCACCAAGATGCTCACAAGGTACAAAGATGTCTACAGGTTATTTTACCTCCACGTGACAGGCAGGAGATCTGAACCAATGTGGCAAGATGCTTAACAGGGCAGGGAGCGCCGGTCCCAGAGTGGAGGGAAAGGCTGAGCAAACAGATTGATCGAAAGCGCATGCAGAGAGCCGGTAACATTATCAAATATTTTCAATTCCGTATCCCTCAATTATTCTTTCCACAGCACACTAAGTATTAAACATAAAAGATAAAGTCACCTAATAACAGTTGTGACATAACAAAAATGCAATTCAAGAAGTAGTTGATAGAATGGAGACTGTTACTATTGTCCTGCTTTCCATTTCTTACAGAAATGAAAGGCAGGATTATCAATGGAACCCACTAATTCTAATGTGGATTAAAAAAAAATAAGTCCTAGTAGTAAACCTAATTGTAGCCATATTTCCTGTCGGTGAGAACTTTACTGTCTTGAAAAGACAAAGAACTTAAGAAAAAATGAAGTAACAGAAGTCAGCTTTCCTTTAGGAAATGACAGACAGCATCCTCCAGATGACATGTGGCTATGCTTGTCTGTAAGTATCAAGTCCAATAAAATGCTGGTGATCCTTAGTCCCCAAAAGGCGTATTTTTTTGTTGGGCAAACAGTAAATCAACTGCACTACACCTTCGCCCATTACACTGTAAGTTGCATTTTCTATGTTTGTGGCCTCCCTGAAGGTCCTGCAGTGTACAGGAAGGATGCTACCTGTTGACTGAGAAGGAACCTTGAATGAGTGTAAACTTCCTTCCCATTTCTAAAATTTATGGATGCAAGTCACACTTGCTAACAATATTTTTTAGATATAAAAGACTCTACTAGCTCACAGCTTGTAATATGCATGCAAATGAACTTGTAATTATACTATGCAATTTTCTACTTTAAAAAAAAAAGTGAAAATAGAACAGACCTGAAGAGCAATATGAACTGCAGTTCTTCATTGTGTTCCTTATACAGGAACATTATACAGGAGTTGCCATAAGCAATCTGCTCTGTTTTAATGTAAAATACTCCTTAGGCCATAACTTTGCAACACAAATTCTCACGAGAACATTTATATGGTCACAGTTCCTCCTCTCTAGTGAAAAACATGACCAAGAAGCAAAGGAGAAAGAAAAGCGGTCTGATGATCAGCATAGCCTTCTTTTGTCTTTATCTGTAAAGCTTATTTAAACTCAGCATTGCTATATTTTCCTTTCTGATGACATACTGTACCATCACAGACTAAGTGATAAACCATTAAGAGTTACATATTAAGAACTATGGGGCAAAGATGCCATTTCCACTAACCACTGACCAGATGGAGAAGCCGAAGATAATTCTCTAAACTATTTTTCCAATGTGTTAAATAGATACCTCTGCAGCACTCAGTCCCTTAGTACTTGCTAAAATAACTGAAAGGAACGTAGTATCAACTGAAAGGAAAGTAGTATCATCTTCTTAGTTCTTGATGAGATTTGAGCTAACAAAACAATGATCATAAGCTATTTAAGTGTTCCGGTGCACATTAGTTGAGATAGGGATGAATTCAATGTTACAACCAAGAGCGCCGCATAAATTGGTTAAAAAATTGCCTCGAAATAACATTAAAATATCCACTACTGATACCTGCACAGCTGGATTTTAAGTCATTTGTTATACTACTCAATTTACAATAAGAACTGCAGTTGCTAGTAAACTGCTGTAGGAAGTACCCCACAGAGCAAAAATACGAGATAATTCACAGGATAATTATTGACAGTGAATTCACTGATAATTCACAGTTGAGTTTTCTGACTCCCTAGGAAAAGCTGGTTTCCTTGCAGAGCAGACCCAAATGAGGAGTATTTGCTGAAAGATGGATATTCAGAGCTTCTCTTCCTAAAATCTGCTTTGGTGATGCAAATTTTTAGCATCCTATCAGCCAAGGAGAAGAAAGTTTTATTTAACCCACTGAGTTTTGTCCAGCTGCAAGCCTACATATTTCTCACGTGAAATGCTCAGATAGTATCCAAGCTGTAAAATCAGTATTATCCTGCATAAATGGTAAATCACTTGGCCATAAAACCTGTAAGGTTGTCAGTGCACATGTGTAACATCCATTAGTATTAAAGAGAACTGTACATTTTCTGAGGTGGAATATAGGTCTTATTTTCATTAAACCAATCCATATATCTCAAGCTTTGGGCATTATAAATGGCTACCAAATAATATTTATACTATTTGAAATTTTAAGATGTTTGAGAAGGAGCTTTAGGTGGTGCTTTCAAAGAATCTAGAAGTGAAAGATATTTGTTACATTTACTTGACCCAAGTGTGATTTTTGGAGTGGGCATTCAAATATTTGAAAAGAGAATCAGACATTATTTCTGCTATTAACATCTTACTAAAATACAGAACAATGTGCAGACCATCCCTTGCCAATTGAGCTCTCAAAATGTGAGCTTCCTCACAAAACCACTCTTCACATTTACAATATATTGTAGCCCACAGCAGGATCATCTTGATCACTCTGGAGATACTCTACATGAACAGTTCCTCACACAATAGTGGTTTCAGTTTAATAAGTTCCTTTAAGGCAATCAGGCATGGACTGAACATAATACCTGCTGCATTATCAGTAGCTATGGTAGCCCATCTTTTACCATGGTAGCCACACAGCTCCTTAGCCATTCAGCAGAATTAATCGTGATTTGGTTTCATCCTCTATTTTCTCAAATGGGAAGAAACAGCGTTCTTCTTTCACTAAAGATCTATTATGGATATTTTCTTACCTACTTATGCCTACTTAGCTGAGAGATGACTGAACAGAATATGTTGCTGAACGCTGCTCTTGCCCATCAGAATGATCTCGGTAGAAAAATTGTGGTGATCCTCCATGGAAAATGAGAAGCCCCTCTGTCTCCCACTGGTGGCGCACTATTTCTTGACCACACAGTGCAATCTGGTTAAATGTGTATTATCTTGTAAAGTCCTGGATATCTATTAAAAACCAGCACATGAAATTACCCACAATGGAATTAAGTCTGGTAGGTTCCAGTCGCTCATCAGTGGTTTCTGAAGATGGGCCTGTGTACACTCCTACTGCATTGCAGGCTGGTGACAAAGGAACTTTTCCCTTCATCCACCTCAACAAAGACTGCACCATCCTGTAGTCAGACATGCAAAAAGAATCCAGGAGCTTGGTTCAAATCCCAGCTCTGTCACTGACTGGTTGTGTGACCCTGGATAAGTCAAGCCACACTTCTGTGTCCATCTCTACCACACCTATTTCCCAGGCCTATTGTGAGTATTTCTCCACTAATATTTTGAAAGACCACAGAGACATGCAAGGGCAAATGAAACACTACAGAGACATGCGACCATTCATTCCATTTTCAGGTCCTGGAGGAAAAATAGAAAAAATGTGATTGTCGTGTCTGCTAGCTCCTGTTATTCTCCATCACATATTCAAAATGTTACTGAACTCACCCTAATGAAATCTCTTTACTCAACCGCAAATGAACAGCTCCAATATGCATTCTAAGACAGCCCCTCTAAAATCAATCTTCAAGCAGATGGCAGCAAGTAGATTCCCACCTTGCCAAATAATGGAATTTATAAAAACACTGGAGATTATGAACCACATTATTTCCCAGATGCCCAAGAGTCTGTGATTCCTCAAGTACAACGATCAACTTCTTCACAAATCCAAACTGCTTCGTATTTCAAATCCTTTTTTTGGCAAGGTGCGTTTCCCTTCACAGCCAATTAACTGCAAACTAATTTAGAGTGGGTTTGCTTTTGCTAACGTGTCAGGTTCCAACAGAGAACATGTTTCTAAGAGCATGATATACGCACACATTGTTCTCGCATCCCCTCCAGACATCACTGATGATCCACACGGAGAAATCTCTGAATTTATTTAGCGCCTTTCTAGGAAAAGTTCATGGATGAAGAAAATTTTCGGCATCCCTTATATACTGAAAGCCCACATGTTCGGTATTACTTTGGAAAAGTGCTCACACTAGTTTAAACACACATAAACTGACAGCAAAGTCTATCTACTATGGAAAATGTATATCCGCTATGGAAAATGTATATCTACTATGGAAAACACAGAAGATCTGCTTTACAGAGAATTCTGAAATTTGGCTTTACTCTGAAGTAGGGAGTAAACGGGGGTTTGAAAATTTTAAACTCTCAGCTTCTCCACAAAGCAAGCTTATTGCAGCTTGTTCTTAAGATGTCGTCTACTTTAACAAGCAGTCAACACATTTAAGCTCTCCAATTTGGACCATGCTGCAACTTCTTTTTTACTAAGTATATATTTATCTTCATTATTTCTTCATTTTCAGATGTTAGCTTTATAATCAAAAACTTCAGACTCGGAGGTTCCCGAAGATCTTGGCTGTTGTCACATTTCATGATTTTGACAGCAAAAGATCCACTTGCCATTGTAAAAATCATTTTTGTTAAAAAGAGACAGACAAACATGATATTTAGGACTGCATTCCCCTCAATTTCTGCCAAAATAACAGCTATTCAGAAGACAGCAATTGTGTGTAGTGAATGTCCTCAACAAATAAGGTTGTTTTTCATTTCCTCTTATGTCACATTACATTTTCCTCTTTATATTTTCCTTTAAATATTTAGGCAGAGCAGAGAATTTTAAACGTGTCATTGACACAAATAAATGTTTAAGCAGTCATTCTACCTTGGGTTCAGCTCTTGTCAGACCTGATAAGTTAAATATCACAGGATCTGGTCAGCAATTGGATGGAAAACCTCTGAGAAAAACGCAAGTGCTGAAGTAAGTGGCACTAGTTATTCAGTAGGTGTTTTTCTTAACCTCAGACTCATCCTGAAAAATGCCCTCAGCATGGTATTATGAGCACTAGATGAACAAGGCTTTTCAAGTAAGGTTTAATGTGTTATTTCTGTCAGGCATTAGAAAAGATTCCTAACACTTTTCTTTGGAACTTGCTCAGCCCACTTTCACGCTAGTTGAGCCCACTGCTATGTAAAACTATCTTTGAAAGTTACGAAATCAATTTTAAATAATTTTCCTTTCAATAATAATATATTTTTAAAATCTGTTGCTTACATACTGACTTGTACTTTTCTTTGCCTTTACTGTCTACATTCCTGACCTTTCCTTTTACCCTCTCGTTATGTTTCTGAGTGGTTGGCAGCTCAGACTAACTCATGGGTACCAAAGCACAGATGTTTCCTTTTGCCATTTCAGAACCAACACCAGCATTTCTAAATCCCTGTAGTCCCTCTTCACCAGTTGCTGATTACTGGCTGTTTTGCCACTGCTCCTTCATGATAGACGTGGAACTGACACCAATGGGACCATCCCCAAAGCCCGACCACCCTTCAGGCTGTGGACAAGGACTGAGGAATTATGTGAAGATGCTTCACTTGCTTATGAACTCAAGACTTCCACGTATGTGGTTCAACAGTAAAGAGCTGCCAGGGCTAACACCTGTGGTTCAAATACAAGATCTCTGCACTTCTGAGACCCCTCCAACACACCATGAAGTTAATGTACAGATAAAACTAGGTCTTGGGATGTCAGGTTTCTCCTTGTCCAGCAAGGAGGGTGGACCCTGGAGCTCCCACAGTGAAATCTGCACAAGTCTGGAAACCTCAGCTCTAGGCAGCATGCCAGAGTTCCTCCAAACATATCTGCCTACATTGACATTTCTGTAGTGCACTTCAAAACTTGACAAATCATTACCTTCTGACGTTTGTTATTCATTTTTTTTTTTTTTTCTCTTTAAGCTTTCCAGGAAGAAATGTAAATTCCAAGTGCCACCGTAGCAACTCAATGCAATAATAAAAATCTTCAAATAACAATTTAAATGAAGGATGTGTATTTTTATTTTGTAATAAATTTATAGGTGTCGACTAGATTAGGGCTTCATTTCTAAAGGCGGTTTTGCTGTTTATCTAAAAAGACAATCCTTCACTTGAAAGATTATAACATTAGCCTGAGACAAAACACAGAGGTTTAACAAAACATCTTGAATGCATACTATTTATTTATATTAGAAAACTGCTCAACGGTACAGTTTAGGTTTCTAAATGTCTTTTTATTCCTGGCTTTCTTATTCATATTCAATAGGAAATTATGACATGACCAAGACAGAAACTATACAACCCAGTTTTGTAGCCCTCATTCACTGCCACACCAAAAAAAAAGATAATTTCAAAGACTGTTAACAAATGGGATTTGTAAAAGATTGATGACTGTTACATGCTTAAGGGTCAGTTTGAGACTATGCAGCATATATATAGAAGATATGACAGTTTTTCAGATACATGGTTCCTCTGGCTAAGGTGGTATTTCTCCAAATCAGGATAACACTCAACAGATCAGAGAATACAATGGCACCCCTTCAACCCAGTATGAGAGCCAAGTCCCAGTTTTAGATGCTAAGTACACACTACTGCAACTTTGGGAAGGCTTACTTTCATATATATTATGCATCAAAGACCGAATCTTCATGGCAGCCTCTAGCAAAACTGACAAAAACAGCAGCATCAGTATCCAGAAAAGTAGTTACATGAAATCAAGGTTACGTACAGAATAAAAAGAAATCCAAGTAATTGTTAAGCTGAATAACCCATTCCTTTCTGATTCCTTCATTTCTCATTAACATCTGCCTAAGTGTATCTCCCTTTACAACAGAGTTTGTTTCTTCAACATAAAAATAAATTTGAACAAGAGCACTGAGATGTTTGTCAACTTTCAGAGCAGGAAAAAATCCATGTTGTTTAATAAACAGGGCTTTTGAACACGCAAGCGTGTTCATTCTGGACTTCAAATACATGATAGACACGGTCTTTAGCAAGTAATAGAATCCAAATTTGATTGAATAGGTAATGGATCGCAAAAGATCTATAGCATTCAACTCAATATTTACCTGCTGTTGAAATACAAGTGCTTGGGAGTGACAAATGTCAATAAAAATACAGCTCAGGAGTGGGCAGTAAGCAAGACTAGATCAATCTGGCCTGTGGATGAGGAAGAAAGAGCACTGTAAAACTCAAGGCTACAGGAGTGCGACCAGCAACGCGTATGCAAGGGCACCTACAGGGTGAGAAAATGGGAGCGTGCAGCTTCCTCAGCATCATGCCCTTACGTTAGCTTCAGATCTGTAGGGATATATGCCCTATTTCTACGTATCACAGGCCCTGTTTGTGCTTGGTGTGTAACCTCCCATGAAGACATGAGGCATGACTTGGACTGGATAAAGTAGAGTTCGTGAGAAAATCTGCTGAAATTAGACAGGACTGGTAAATGAAAATAGAAGTTGCTAACATTTGTACCCAGGTAGCCATAAATCCACCTTCCCACTTTTCGTAGTCTATTTACATCTTCCTTTTCTAATTCACGGGGGTTTTTGCAGTCTGCCTGAAACACCTACTCACTGCTTTGCCTCTAACATAGTCTGGAAACTGAATCCCTGTCTCTATAGAACACTAATTTGCTACACCTTCAGAAGATGATTTTGCATTGAGCTCAGGAAGCATGGATTTTGTCTGTGTTTTTTGATGAGCCATCAACTATTTTAGATACTATTCAAGCTCACCAACAGATTTCAAAATGAAACAAAATCTACCTCTCATCACATGCACAACAGGATATAACAGATGTCACAGAAAAACCAAGTAATAGCAGTTTTCATGGTTGAATTCAACAATTACGTCTGTGCTCTACTCTGTGGACTCTGCCATAAAGCCCAATAAGCATGAAAGAGACACCTACCCCAGGTGTCCAGCATAAACTTTTCTAAACAAAGTCTAGCAAGGCACAAGCCAGAAAACCATCCAAATACACATCTTCCACACTAAAACCCAGCCAAGACATAGGTCATATCTAATCTTGAATATATTACAGAGCAAAGAAGGACGTACGCTGTTGGAGAAAGAACAAAACTGTTGTCTCCTCTGGGAAGAACAAATAATATTGTGCTCACATTTAAAATACAATTTCACTCTCGTCAGTAATAGTTACTGGCAGGAATGGTGTCCTGTTGGTAATTCCACCACTGACCACTTGCAGCCCGTATGAACACACTGCAAACACTCCCTTAGAAACCAACAGCATTTGGCAGCTCCTTCCAAAACCCTCTCTAGATGAAAAGCCCAATGAAGATCTTTGTTTCGGCTCATTGCACAGGAGTTGTACGTGGTTCTTCTGTCCCGGTGTAATTTTCTCCCGCAATGTGTACTCAAGGTTAAAATGCTGTCCTTTCCCCTTGCCGATATCTGTCACTGAACTATCAAAGTATAAACGTTAGAGAGCTTGCCAAGTGAACAGTCAAGCAATGCGAAGATAGGCCTTTGATGCACATTGTGACCTCAGTGCATTCCCGTTAAACGTTTTCAAAAAGGAGGAAAAGAGCCTCCTCTCTTTTCCATTTGGGGGAAGCAGGAATTAAGTGGTTATTTGGGTACAGTAGCCTTCACATTTATTGCAATTATTATAGCCCCTAGAGCCTTCGGCTGAGAGCGGAATCCCCTTATGATGAGCAGAGCAACAGAAAAGCCTTATCTCAAAAACGCATAAACTAAACACAGCTAAAAGGCTGGGAAGAAAACATCCTCATCCCTGTTTCTACAATAAGGCAAAGAGGCACAGGGAATAGGTGAGCTTTTCCCCAAAATCCCAGTGAAATCTGTGGGAGGGACCCAGGTCTGACACCTTCACATCAGTACCACCCACCTGTGAGCCAGAGCTCATCTGCCAAGGCCTGCAGCTCTCTCACATCCTTCACAGACTTTTGAGAGACCTTGCAGACCAGTAAATCAACATTTACAACGCTAATTGCACATACAGGCCTGGGATAACGTCAGTTTGGTAGTTTCTCTCTATTTGCCACAAAACAAGGAAAGAGAAGAAAACCACAAGCTATGGACGGTACAAATATTGCTGTACGAAGCATTCTTACGCAATCTCTCTTTTCTTCTACCTGGTCTGCATATCCAGCTCAGCATGTCCATTTTACCACCTATTCACCCAGCCTGGTGCTTGAATACTCACTGTGATTTAAATATCGCCACACAAAAGAGCACTAAAGCTCAAACATGACTTAGAGCACGGTTTAACCACAATCATATGGGAACTATCTCATTTTAGTCAAAAGGGGGTAGGATTAAATGCAATTAAGAGCTCCCAATGATGTAATAAAGACAACTAAAAAAAAAATCAAGGCAAGTGGGCAAGAAGCAATCACCTTTCTGTCTAGAAACAGTAAAATAATGACAGTCTGATTGTTCTTAGGGTCACCAAGGCCAAAATGTGCAAAATGACCTTCATTAAGTCATACTTTGTACTTTTGCTAGGGGATTGTTCCATCTGCTCCTTTCAATTTGGCTTGTTTGAGTAACAGAGCTCCCAGCGATCATCTAAACCTCATTTGAAGCACCTGTGAACAATTCATTATATTAATATAACAGCAGGGGAGGAGTACAGATACTAATAAATAGGTTGTTGAGCAGCTTTTGCTGCCAAGGTTGCTTTACCCAGCAAGGAAATGTCCCCTCCACCCAAAAGCTGGGACACTGGGATCCCTTGTACCACAACCTGTCAGAACACACATCTGGTGGTGGAGAAGCACGTAAATTAATTTTTCCTTTCAAAACAGTTGATAAACTGGTGTCTAATACTTCTAAGAGACTTCAGCATCATTTGAAACAGGCTGTTTTCAGTTAACACACAATGAATGTTCTCCAGCTAAAGGTGGCTATGAAAGGCATTTGGTGACGATTAGTACCAGCTGGGCTTCTTGTTACTTTGAATAGATCTGTGTAAATCAGCAAATAAATATAAGCAAGTGGTCAATGCCTCCAATTGTATTTGGATGTAGCGTAGTAATAGCAAATATCTGAACTTTTGCATTTTCCCTCACATTCTGCAGTTTCAGAAAATAGATTTTTTTTTTTTAAATAGAAAGAAGAAGCAAAAAGATTCTGCTGTTAACATCTATTTAGTCTGGTTTCATTTAGTCACATTTTGCAAATGTCAGTGAAAAGCAAAGGTCAGATGGGAAAAAACCAGTATGCTATGGATCAGTACTATTACAGAATGCAGAGTAGCATGGGGTTATGTAATAAGCTCAGGAGGAGAACATATATGCAATATTGGACGTATATGTGATAAAATACTGCTCGTGGACCAGCATATCTATTACCTTAAAACAGTTGGAAAAAGATATTTTTATGTTACTATACTTTAAGATCTTTTTCCTAAGCAGCAGCAAGTCACATTTTCAGTTCATTGCCTCTTGTTCTGTATTTGGGCAGCTTTTAAAAGTTTTTGTCAAGCAGTCTGCAGGCCAGAGCTTCCTAGTTGCACACTTGCTGCAGTGAACTTTTCTTCCGTTTCACAAAGGGACCATAGGAAATGACAAACCAAGTCCCCACAGAAGATGCAGGCTGTATTCCTCACTCTACAGAAGACCCTAGGAAAATACAATAAAGCCTAAGTGTTGAAGATGTTTAATGTTATCTAAATCAGTATCCATTAAGTACCTAAAAACCTTTCTAGCTCTCTCGTATTCTGCTGGGTGTGGGAGTAATTCCAGTCACCTCAATATACAGTGTGAGCTTTGATGAGGCAGTGCTGGTAAATCACCCTGAGACGCTTGAATGTGCAGTTAATCATACTTGTTAAAGTATCTTGCTCTTACGGATTTGATTGAAAGTTTGTTACTGTTATTCTGGAAGGGACGCAAAATCCATACTGAAGTGTCTCAAGACACTGGAATAGTCTTTGCCCCATTTTCATCTCTTTATGCAAAGAACAGAAAATTTTTAAAGGAAAGATATTACATGTATCAACATCCAGGAGAGAGAACGTTTTAAATACAGAAGTTAATAGGATCAATATCATATAATATCAATATAACAAACAACATAACTCTCCTAACATCACAACCTCACATTTTCTACATCACTGTAGACAGGAATGAAAGATCCTTTTTTTCAGCCAATTTTCTCTTTGTAAGACAACCTTTTAATTCTGTAAATATGTTTGTTGATTTCTCGGCAGCCAATTAAGCATATACAGTACAGCCATAAGTATATCCAATTTACATTTTTGACTTTTTGATGAAATATTTTAAATTTAAAAGCCGTAATGTAACAAAAATGTACTATTATCTCTTTGCAGGAATTGGTTTAGCAAAAATTGGTATTTGTCACACTGCTTGTGGGGTATCAAATACAAACAAACATTTGCACACCTACTGTGAAATCCTCTCCAGCAAAATGAAATCGAAGAATAAGCAAAACTGCTTTTATTATTTAAAAAAAAAAAAAAAAAAATCAGTTTTATCATTTTTGTGTAGGAGACGATAATTTGAAACCTTTCTCTGAAAAGAATCACAAGACCCAAGCACGTTGAGGGATTTTCAGTAATTGTATTTTTTACATCTGTCCTCTGCATAGATAGCTATGAAATAAATACTGTGTGAGCAAGTATAAAAATGTACTTGAGGTACTTCTTTTAGATAGAATCCCATCCCCTTGAAATTGCTTTCACATGAAAGATGTCCATTGACAACCAGCAGTTTAACTAGCTGGGAATATATATAGTCAGCTACCACTCAGCCTTAAACTGTTATCTGATTTGTCCCATAAAGTGAAATATATGAGGCACATGATGCAGCATGGGGATAATGTACAATAAACATAACTTGTGCTGCAGGAAAATGAGATCGCCTCACAACAGAATCAACTGTGTAAGAATTCACCCAATCTGATCAAACTGTTTTCTTGTTTATAGTACTTTATCCCATAAGCATAATTAAAAACAGTCTTGTTGGTAAGACAGTTCTGGGATAGCTTTTGAATTACTTATTCTAGTCAAGCCTGCCAAAATGCTTTTTTTTCCCTCTTCTGAAAATACAACTTGCATTAGTTGCTGCAGTGGCAAGGAAGTACAAGCATACTATTGTTTTCTTTTCTCAGCCTTTCCCTCTAAATCTTTATAGAACATGCAATCACCACTGTCTTTTTAGGTTTCTTCTTAGGACAATAGAAGCTGTGGTTCATAAAGAATATAATATATTTAAAAATTTTCAAAAATCATAAAGTTAAAAGCTATTGAGACTTCGGAATAATAGCTAATTAAATATGTTTACATTTTAAAAGGGATTATTAACTTCTTGTTAACTTACATCTCCATTAAAAGATGAAGAGGAAAATGGATTTCTTTATAGGCCTTTTGACAATAGTTATTTATTTTCTCTTAATAAATGCAGACGCCATGTTAAGTCTTATCCATAGTGCTGGAGTTGTGTAATTTTGTATGTATTATTCATCACTTCACATGTCCTGTATCCCCTTAAAGGAATAAGTATTTGGAAAGAAAGCCTTCACACAGCTTGCATTTTCAAATAATTGCTATAAAATCAAAGGCAGAGGTTCTGGGGTAACTTTCTTCACCCAAGCATGTGCTTTCTAAGTGCTTCTATTGAGGAACTTGACGTTACTGTTCTTTTTTAAACATGTACTTTTTTAAACTACAATAAAGTACAGAAGTTGTGGCTTCAAGACCCAAAAGTCTGCTATGAGTTTGCTCTATTAGATACCAAATAAAAACAGGTCAGGAGGACCTGTGCCCTGAGAACCCATCATCTAAATACCTGACACAGTCCTTGGCTGGAAGGAGGCCTGGAACATATATTTTGACAGCAACAAGTTTATTATTCTAATGTGTGATTTCTGAATGAAGAAAAAGAGTGTTATCTGCTAACCTAATGAGATGAGAACAGAAGGAGATGGGGTAAGGCAGCCTGGCAGAGCAAAGCATGGGGAGGAAGGTGCACATGCAGGGACCCTGAGATGGGTGTACAGTGACAAAGGGATGGAGTCGGAGGAAAACTGGGATATGGTCCCTCCACAAACAACTCATACTTTTCCGAGAGCAGTTTCTGCACAGGCAGGTCTATGCACAAAAAATTCACTATTGGCTTTAAACCCAAGCAAGTAAAAAACCAGCTGTTGATTCTTCTGGCCACATTCCTGATTTACACCATTAATGGGCTTCAGAGTTCTATGGTATGTTAGCATTATGCAGGCTTTATTTTGAAGACCGCAAAAAACAAAATCACCATAGCAGGTTGGAACAAATTGGGCCACAAATGGTTTGTAGGAAAGAGTATTCCCCTAGGGTTTCCCAAACTTCCCCTTATTGTCACAAGTTCACTGCAAACACAGTTTGAAAATTTGCCTATTCTTGTTGACCATTTCCACCTAGCAATCTTGCGGTTTTTTTTATTTTTTTGAATTATTTCTTAATCAGATTATAAACATTTCCTACAAAACCAGTAAAGCATTGCCTTTGAGCTGGTTCCTGGGAACAGTACATTTTAAATGTATATTAACTCGATGTTTTCATTTCAAACTGGATGCAAATTAAAATCTTCAACAGAAACAGTATCTTGCCATTTTGTCAGTGCTTGTCCCATGCAAAATTTGTTCATTGTTTCAAAACACAGTTTTTAAACTTAAAGTAAATGAAATAGTTTAGTTAGAAAAAGGCCTGTTGTCTTGTATTACTCCAGATCTATACATGGTGGAGGGACATCATCAAGATAGTTTTATAATTTTCCAGTCACTGCTCTTGCTACAAGCTTACATCAAGTCTTGCGCGCTGTTGGAAATAACATTATACCTTTCTGGGGTACCATTGGCAGCTGCACTACCATCTGGGAGCCTACTTTGAGGTATTGACAAACATATTTCTTCCTTTCCTCGACTTAGTTAAAAAGCTTGTTTTAACCACAGCATTTGTTTTCCTAATAAAGAGCTATAGGGTGAACAGTTTTTGCAGTTTAATTCTTTCTCATGCTATGGCACTTGTCAGCTTAGTCCAGGAAACAGTGGAGTAGGGACGGAGCACCACTTGGAAACCAAATGACACCAACCTCTTGCCATTTGGCCAGTGACCCCAAATGTCCCCAGGGAGGACGACTGAGGAGTTGTCCCTGATCTCCATGGGACTCTGTGAACCTGGGAAAGGGCAATCAGTGCCAAATGCTCGTTAACCTTCTCCACTGCTGGAAATCTATTGGCGGGTCTGGTTATGGAAACATCTTTATCAGGGCAGAGCTGAGGAAATGGAGGTGCAGGGTGTGGTGGGAAGGGTCACACATCTTCATCAGCAAGCAGTTGAAGGAAACGGAAAAAGGGGTGGCATTACAGGATTTTAGTTTCCATTAGCATCACAAAAAATAACATATATGGAAAAAAAAAAATAACATCTTTTCCACAGGATCTGTTTACCTCTGAGACCAGAGTCTCTTCCTCCTGACAGTTAAATTACGGAGAAATCTCTCTCATTATTTATCATTGATTTTAAGCAATTAGTTCTTCGCTGTTGAGGACACCTCTGAACAATTTTAGCCACTACTGCCTGAAAAGGTTTGCAGTGACATCTGATACTTGGTATCAGCTCTGTGGGGAGAACACAGAAGCGACCAGTTATATCAGAGATTTTCTATGGCTTGAGTCCTTAAAAATAACGTGAACTGTAGAGCTTAAACCAGCACTGCTGGGGACACCCAGCGTTCCTCCTAACACTCCAGCCCAAGGCTGCCAGAGGCATTACCATTGCTCTATTGAAGCTTGCTGTGAGGTGGAAATACTACCCTGGAGTTCACGACTTTGTAGCTGTAGGAAAAGATAGAACCATCAGATCTTATTATACCACCCTTATGCACAACTCAGTAGAAAGGGAAAATCCAATAGAGAATTCTGGGGAACGAGATTTCGTAGAAAAGTTATTCATAGAGGGGAAAAAAAAATCTGAAATGCGAAGTCCAAAGAGGTGGAAGGTGCTGGTTTAACTTTCCAACTGCATAGTACAGGCACCCCCACTGAAAAGGGAAGAGTTTACATCCTTATGATCTTTGTGTGTCTGACACACTAATGAGCAGATTTCCCTCCCTGCTAATTTTTCACTGTTCACACTAACAGGCGCAACCCGGTTCATTAGAAACATCACGTTTGTGGGACGTTGGGGAGAAATCAGTTTGCCTAAAACATTTTGTTTGCAAAGATTTCATAGATCCAGGACAAAACTTCTGATCAAAATCCATGAAAGACACTGAGATAAGACAAATCCAGGTTTAAGTTCATGCCCTCCCTAATTCAAATCCAAGTATCCAGTCTCATTCCCCTCCCCTTCAGCTCAATGAATGTATTCTTACAAAGTGGAAGGGATTTAAATACAAGGGATCAAAAGCAACAGAACAAATTGGCAGCCCTGCGGCTGAGTCCCCCTCCACACAGGTTACAGCTCCTGCTCCCGGTTCTGTGCCCACCTGGATGCCCAGAGACACTTCTCCCCACCTGAACAGGGCTGTGAATAGAAAAGAGCTTGTTAGTCTGGGTCATTACACATACTATTCACTTCTTTTTGGATCGTTATTAATAAATATTTCCATTTTTAGAGCTGCGTGTTCTTGCGCTTGACGCTTACCTCCCCATGCTACCAGCCTTTGTAGGCATGTTTAAGGTATTCACTATCTTTCCCCTTAATGACAGCTCGTTGAAGGGAAACACCATTAATGTTTCAGTGGTGCTCACTGTACGCAGGATAGCAATGCAAATATTAGCTCAGGTTATTTTTATGTTAGTTTTGTGCACTGAGTGGTAGTGTTGCCAGCAAAGCGATCAGGCAGAATTTCACACATAATTACAGCCTGAGAATGAAGTTTGATGACTTGCAGAAAATACCAGGAGATTGATTTGCTAATGAAGAAATAAGGCTTGATTCTAACAATTATGAGAAAT
The DNA here is from genome assembly GCF_037038585.1 of Patagioenas fasciata. Taxonomy (NCBI): domain Eukaryota; kingdom Metazoa; phylum Chordata; class Aves; order Columbiformes; family Columbidae; genus Patagioenas; species Patagioenas fasciata. The sequence continues at coordinate 20,498,340 of NC_092525.1, read as the reverse complement.
GAAACTAAGCATTCACTTTCCAGGACACATTTGTTTTGATTTTAACACAGACCTATGAGTGACACTGTAAACACTGCATTTATTAAAATATTAATACAAATATCTAGGCAGAAGGAAGAAATAACTGGGTGGTGGTTTTATCTTCTGAGAGAGGAAAAAGCCAATTAAAAAATATATATTAGTTACTTCCCTCAGACAGGCCTTGTAGGTTAGCTACAAGGCAATCATAGGTCACATAAAAGTGCAATGATAAAAAATGCAGGTGCTGTGAAACATTTATAAAGTGAAAGTATGAGGGAGGATGTAGTTTAGAATCTGAAATGACATTTTGGCATGGAACAGATCTCCCACGGGGCAGTTTTGAAACTTCCAGAAATTCTTAAAATGACATCTTTCAAAATGAACAATCATCAAATGCGCTGAAGTCGTTACCTCAAAGTGCTTTACTGATAAGTCGGGCTGGGAATATGCTAAAAATCAGTTGCCTGGTTTTACAGCTTGCAGGACTGATCCGGCTGGCACATCGTGCCAGGAGCTGTGACCCCTGTGAGTGATGCCCACACCATCCGTCCTTACGGTTTGTATTAACTCAGGTTTATTTTGACAGACCAGAAGGAGCATGACGTGGAAATGTGTCCACGGAGGTGAGTGAAAGGGACAGGCAGTGACACGAGCCCGCAAGAGCCATCCAGAGGTGCCGTCTGACCCAAAACAGCTCCGAGGAGGTGACAGTGGCATCTCTGCCCTGTGACCGCCAAGACAGCAAACACTTGTTTAGTGTGCTTAGTGGCACAATGAACACTCTCAAAAGGCTGAGCTTGTATTAATTTTCAAGTGCCATACTGTGTTGCATGAAAATTTTTCCCACTTCCCCAAGTTTGCTGAGGCAGACACTCACCACAGATATATCACTCCAGCAGTTAGAAGGCAGGGTATATAAAGATCTTGCTTTCAATTGCTCGTATAATTAGAGCTATATAGGAAAAATCTACCTCACCAGTTGCACAACGGCAGGACCATGGTGCACGCTTCCCAGTGAGTAAATGTCTTCTTTGCAATCATATAATCCAGCTTTATAGCAGTAAGGAAACTTAATAGAAAGAAAGAGAATTGGTGTCCATGCAATAATTTAATTCAGGGGGACTAAATTCAGCAGTCAGAGCAAATTATGACTTTATTGGGTGCTATTCTAGATATTTGTGTGCTTTTAGTACACCCTGATGTGTAATTGTTCAGCCAGGGAATGAGTGGCACAGCATCACAGGAGTCAATGAAGCTGTAACAGTCCAGCTAAGGGTGATGTACAGAGCTGTGTATGTATTTTCTCCATTCTTTCTTTCATCATTTCAGCATTAATTCTGGTCAGAGAACTTCGAGTCTCGAACATGGACTGCAAAAAAGACAGTAACATAAGCATATCAACCTATCCCTCTACTAATTGCATGTTTTTACCTTAAGCAAATAGTAAAAATGGGACTTAGTTCATTTTCTCTGTGCTCTTAACTACAAGTGGAAAATATTTGTAATGCACTGCATATGACAAATTACCTTCCAGTCCATTTTCAGTCTTAGGTAGCTCCATGGAACATACATGCTGTAAGACACAGCAGAAGTTGTCCCAGCGCTGTCACAACTCAAATCGTAGAAATCGTGTTGGCTCAGTAACACAACAAAATGCAGATGAAAAGCTCTGAGCTATTTCAGCTTAGATAGTTCTACACACAAATCACACATAACTAGGTTGACTTAACTTTGCTCTAAAATTCAATGACGGTAATGAATTTTTACATCTTCTCTGCTATTAGTGACTTGCATGTAATAATCCCAATAATATTATCTCAAATTCCTATGATACTCTGATATTAATGGAAATGTAAAACTAAACTGCTGAAACTTAAAAACGATTAATAAAATATCCCATCAAACAGATTCATTTCACTTCCTAAAGCAAAGAACTTCACTTGATCTCAGAGCAGTAGCTATTTGAAATGCTAAAACATTTTTCTTTCAGTTGTAAAAGATTTTTCCACAGGCAAGAACTTGTTTGTCACTACTCACATGGCAGCCTTTCCACAAAAACAAGAATCCTGCTCTAGATCCTTGCTTAAGCTCTGGATCGTCTAACAAGAATAGTTTAGTTAATTTGGTTTCAGAAATGGTTTGTAAAGAGACGCTCTTTCAGGTTTTCTCATCTGTTTGGGGAAATATGACTTGCCAGTCAAAATCAGGATTCTGTTAGGAAGGACAGCATGGGCAGACACTCACTCCCATCTCCTTAGATAGTCTAGAGATGAGACTAAAGAAGCCAAATTGAGAAGAATTCCGTGGTAAAGCCCCAGATGTGAAATTCCTCATATTTGAATATCTGAGTTCAATCTGAATTTGTGCTGACCTTATCGCAGGTGACTTGCCATGGAGATCTATATCTGAGTTTAACAGAAAAGACAATTTGAAGCAGTAAAGCAACCCATCCTCGTGGCTGCCAGAAAAATACAAATATACTTTTCCTGATTCTTCTCTGGTTTCAAGCAAGTTGAGCACTCGGGACCCTCCGTGGGGACACCAACACAAAAAGAATTCTCAGAACACAGGGAAGTGTGATCCCGGTTCAGGCGTGTTCATGCTGGATGCCAGGTGGGACCAGCACGCCTCTCTTCTTTGCATCCAGCTGTGTTATGAACTGCCGAGGAGCGCGCAGAGCTGTGCAAATTAGCCTGGCAGTGACAGACATCTCATCTCATCCTCAGTCAGGAGAAGTGCAATTCACAATCGAGAGAGCAGAATCAGGGACTTGGGGCGTAGATTTGGCAAATGCACCCCACTGAACCTCACTTGTTCGATTAATCCCACTGAAATCACAGTTCTGCGTGTATGTAAATACTTGCAAAACAGCAGCCCTAAATTTGTGTGAGTGGAGAGAACTGATAACGGCTCAGAACTCCAACACGGCACTGCCACCCATGGAACAGATGGCTCCTTACAGGAGATGTGTTCATGCTGCCCAGACTCAAAGAAATCGCTGGACCAGAAGCCTCCAGCTTTCAAACCGCCACGCGAGGAGCAGAGACGAGCTCTGTCCTCAGTCATCTGCCATCGCGCTCATCTAGATGAGCAGGTTTGACTTGCCCAAGGTCACTTCAGGCTCACGGGAACCGGGACCTACCTGGCTGGCTTTGGCCACCGAGACACATGTCGGTCTCCTGGGCTTTAAAACAAGTAAGAGAAAGAACTGCTTGCAGCTCCATAAAGCAGAGATTTCATTTAAAGATGTCTAACATAAAACTACTCACACAGGTTTCTTTGCTTTCACCAGAAGCTTCTTTGTTTTATAAGTTCCATTATTGTACCACTGCTAAAAGGTTTAATGATTTAAATAGCACTCTTGATTTAAGCCAGATTCTTTCACTCTCCACCAAGTAGCAGACCTATAGACTACTAAGACAAACATGAAGAATCCTCTCTGACATCTTTTAAGGCTGATAGTACTCAATTTAGTAGTTTTATTTTAGCCACAAATTCCTCTGGAAATATTCAAGACTTTCACAATATTAAAAAATAACCCACTTACTAAGTTCTAAATAATATTTTAGCTAACGGCAGTATTTTAAAAACCCTTGGTTGTATAAACCTATTAACTTCTAATACTACCAAGTTCAGCTACGGAAAATAAAAAGCCTCCTCTTGCTGCTTATTGACACTGGATGTCATCTAAATGGCTAAAACGCAATGCTGCTCCGAGGATTATTACCATACGAGAGAAAGACCTTTTAAAAGGGACTCACATGAGAAGCCACACTCGCAGAACATGCAGTACAGAGCTAAGCTGTGTGGGCAAACAGCTCTTCTCATTTCAGCGTATTTATAGGTCAGCTAGTTTTATTTTGAAGCACAAGAGATTTACTAGGAAAATTCATTACTGCCACTTGCTCTGATTTTCTTGCTCAATATAATTAAGCTTTGCTAATTGTCTATCATGATTAAAAGCATGCCAATAACAACCTTGTTTCCCCATTTGGCTGTGCTCCAGCCTCTTCAGAGCTCTTGTTTGAGGGCAGTTCCTCCTGTCGCAGTTGTGAAAGGTCTTTCACCAAACATGCCAGGTGAGCTGTTGGCCTGTTTGCCAATAAATTCACAGCAGTCAGGATTTTACCCGTGGATTTTCCAAGGGAAAGACAGTAGAAAAGATGTGACCGACAACTGCATTTTAGGTAAAAAGTGAGATTCACTGAGGACTCAGAATTCATTCTTGCAGGTCAGAAAAATGACCTCGAACTAGAGACAAAGATACGGAGGTGTTGAAATGAATGATTACTTCAGGGCTGTATTATCCTCCCAGCAATACAAAGCCGACGTGAGGCATGGAAATTCGGCCACAACACAGAAAGGAGAGAAAAGGGGAGAGAAAAAGGGTGGAGGTGGGGAAGGAGGAAGAAAAAAGGAAGAATTGGTGCTGTTTTTTTAGCACAAACTGCTATTTCTCATCTTCCCCCCTCAGTGGGAAGCAAAGGAGGATGCAGACCAGGAGCTGAAGGCAGCTCTGCTTTGCTCTGGGGACACCACCTGACACAAGGGGACCCAGAGGGTGGCCTGGTAGGGGAAGCAGGACACAGCTGTGGGGCAAAGCTGTCCTTGGCTTCTTCCACCTCCACTTGCCTGCCTGCCCCTTAGCAACTTCCCTTGATGAACAGAGACAGAGCTTGGCTTTTAGCAGCGCTCATCAGCAAATTTCTGACAAAACTGATTTTCAGGGGAAAATATTGATTTATTGACACTAGGATGTTTTAACCTTCAATGCTCTTGTTTCCCAATAGCTCATTTGCTGGTTTGGTCGGGTATCAGGTCTCTCACTGTCCCCTGCCTTGGGCCAGGGACAGTGATGGAGGGGTGTCTAACAAATGACATGGACCCTCAAGGTTTTGGGGCTCTGTGCTTCCCAGTAAGGGAGACAGAGAGAGAAGAAACACTGCAGGTCCCACAACCTGTTTAAATGTTTTTCAAAACACTACCTCCACATGGAAACTCGAGCAAGTTTCAAACCAGCGCTCATGTCTGCACATCCCTCAAGTGTCCCCGAGTCCCAACTGCATAAGTAAAATAAACCAGATCACTATGTGCCCCACCTTTTGCCAGTATAATACACGTTTCTGGACTTTTCTAGCTCATTCACAGTTACCTCTGTGCACTTCTGCTATGTAACATATTCTGTGCCTCATTTCTCCTTAGGAAAAGAAAAAAGCCACTGTCGTTCTCTCCGCTTCTGTTTAATTTACACTGTAACCTCATTGCGCCAGGACCTGTTTCTTGTTACGTGTTCGCACAGTGCCTAACACAAAGGCAACCTAATCTCAGACCCTTTTTAATGCAAATGTAATACAGAACCGGGCTGCTTGAATAGAAAGGGTAATTCTGGTTCCTCCTCAGTAATGGACTTTTTCTCTGGGAACAGATAATTGGGCTGTTTTGTCATTATTCTTCTAAAGTGAGGTTAAGGCCCTATTGGTGGCAAAGTGAAATATGTATTGTGGGCTAATCAGCAGCCCATATCAAAATGTGCTGGGGCAGAGCTCATCCTGCATTTACTGAACTCCATAGATGGGTTGTACTAACACAATTAAAGGAAGAATTTGGCTGTGTACACATGTAGATCATTATACTCGTGCATCTAACTTATCCTGCACATCACTTTCTAAAGCAATGGGAGGGAACTGCTGGCAGCTGGTTATGTTTTCTTGCTCCAGAGTCAACAGGGTCAGTGGAGACGCAACCCGGTAAATCCAAGGAACAGCAGATTTGATCATTCTTACAAGCTACTAGTTATCAGAAGGCTGTTTCTCCTCACCCAGTGAATAATGTTTTTCATGGTGCCAGGGCACAGAACTAAAAAAAAATAATAAATTTCTTCATCAACTTTATTGTCAAATACATTTCAAATGCAGCAACCTCTGTCTTGGTGCTATTTGTTTCAGTCTGAGAGAAAGCAAAGGACTGCCAGTCTTCCATCATTTCTTAGCATGAAGGTCAACTTATCAGAAAATAACATCAGTAGCAGACATTTAAAATACATTTATTCCAAGGTTTCTCCCACCCCTTCCCATGGATAGTAGATTTAAAACCGCTACTGGACAGTCCAGATTTTCCAAACCAATAATGGGCTATTCTGGTCAGTCTTTTAATGCAGTGCATCCGATTTATTTCCAAGTGGAAGTCAGAGTATCAATATGAAGCACAAAGCTATATGTGAAATACACTTTGGATCTATTAGAAACTTTCTCCCCCTGCAACACTCACATTACGAAGACTTAGATCCAAGGGCTCCTCTCCACTCGCATACAGAAAAAAAACATCCTTGGCTCCAGATTTACACCTTTCTTTAGTAAGATGGATCCTAATTCTGGCAGCTTCCTATAGACATTGCAAAAAACCGCTGCTCATTCTGGCTGTTACCTGAATTCCAGCATTCCTTTTACACTTAGATTTTAATCCTCTAGTTACATTACTTGTAAACTACTAAATTCTCTGTTATAAGAAATTGTCCAGGTTATCTTGCAGGAAGAAAAAAAGGGTTATGTTTCTGCAATGGTTAATTCTCACACAATGAAGAAATATTGGACGAAACCCACAGAAGCCAATCTGAGTACAAACATAATTAGCATACATGCATTTCTTTAAATGCCCGACATATTTGAAATTTCAATGCCTTTTTTTCCAACACCTTAGGCACTAATAGCTTTTTAACAGGACACAGTATGTGATTTTCTTAAGGCAATTTTCAGCATTTTTCACCTTCAGAAGGAAGGCACTGGGTTAATCTTTCCCCGCTGACATCATAAGGATGATTTCTCCAGTTAAAAGGGTCTTCAAAACAAAAGGAATAATAAAAGAAAAAAACCTAGTTCATTTACAGCTTCTTTCTGAGCAGACAAACCATACCATAGGACAGCCTGTGGGACAACTGTCCATTCCAATGATTACCATATTGCAATATACATTCCAGAAGTCTCCGGATAAATTCTGACATTATGGTCCAGACTCTGCTCTATAAAGAATTCAACCACCTCCCATTTGTGACTCAGGAGACCTGGGTTATGCTCCTGGAATTGCCATTGCCCTCCAGTGTGTTGCCCTGCAAAAATCTCTTCGCTTGTCTCCCTCTGTTTCTCCACTTCTGAGATGGGGATCAGGATATCTTTATGAAACACTCTCCTGGAGAGGGATCAATGTATAATTTTTAAGTTTCGCCCTTTCAAATGGCTCTCTTGGCAAGTAAAGAATTTCAGTCTTCATTTAGAGTACAAAAGCCAGTGTTTCTATGGCATTTTTAAAGGCACTTTCACATCAAGCTCTGAGAACGTGTATATGAAACTACCTCTGAAACAAATTCTGTTTGTTTTTCATCCGTTGTCTGTATACACTGACATGCAGTTCATCTTCTCTTCAAGGGGAGAAAAGTTAGCACTTAAGCACTTATTTCTGCTGAAAAACCATTCATATAAATAAAAGAGAGACAGAGAGAGACAAAGTGCTCGGTACAGACACTTTAAGCTGACAGGGAAAATGCTCCTACCACAACAAACTGGAGCACACTCTGGGAGGACAGCACTACTCTTGATTCTCATCTTTTACAGAAAATGAAGAAGAATGAATAGCTATGCCTCACTTACTCTTGAAGCAAATCAAAAGGAATATTCTGGTATCTATTTTTTATCCTCCTGTTCTTGTTAATGAAAACAAAAGACCTCAATATTTGATTACTTCCCCTCTGCGTCAAAAATAATAGTTCAAGTCCTTTCTAGTTTGACAGAAAGGAGACTTGTTAGATCTAAGTCCTTTCATCTGAAACGCTATCACACAGGTTTGCACCGGTCTAGCCTATTAAAATAAAGTTGAGCTCTGAAAAGCTGCCTTTTTTTTTTTTCCCCCCTTTTGGAACTGCACTGCAAGCAATGATTAGACTGCATTTGCCAATAAATCTATAGGGATCAGTGAACCAAAATAGCTTCTCCCTCTCAGACCTATCAATTAACAGGCTTCCTTTGTTAATGATGTTACCATTTCACCATTTGCCTTAAACCTTACTCCACTCCAGCCTGTGCCCTTCGGAACAAAAAAGAACCACGCTAAAGGCTGTGCAAAATGCATTTAAGACATCCACGTTTGCAAATTTATATTTTAGCAACTTCAGGAGCAGTCACAGTTTTAACAAGGTGGAATCTCAGACAGGAAGGATCTTTCAAAAATTTGTGGTTCAGGTGAAAAAATGTCTCAGCACGAAAACACCCAACCGATACAGAAGAAAATCAAAGTGACCAGAAACTGGTGGCAAATCATAATCTCCTGACCGAACACAGGTTTCTAATAAAGACATAAAATGATAAGGGAGTACAATGTTATGAATTTTGTATACAAGAATAAGGAATTCTATTTCAGAAAAATCACATGTAGCATTCAATTACAGAGAATCTAGCAAGTCATGGGAAAAAGTGACCTTATTCCACCGAGGTCATTCAAATTATTCTAATAGCAACTTCCTGCTTGTCAGTATTAGCCATAAATGTAGGTCGTTTGACTTGTTAGTGGTGTTTTTGCCTGATGTACTGAATAGTACATTTTATTACAACACAGATTCCATTTCATTCTCACAATTTTCCCTCTAACTGCATTTCCAGCTCAGTCTTTGCACCCAGCTGTACCCCAGTTCTGCCACCGTCCCACTTTGCCCCCTCATTTTTCCATCTACAATGGATTTAGACAGTTCTTGAAAATCAGTGCTTAGTATGATGCATATATTTATTTAAATAAAACTTTTATTTCCAGTAATTACTAGTGCAGCAGTATTTTTCTTGCTGATGCTTTAAGTAACCTGAAGGCAAAACAGAGAAGGAGATAAAAAAGCAGTTTAAATGACTCCAACCTTTTAGTGGAGTTGTGCCAGTCTGAAGCTGAATAGATCATTGGGAGGGTGCTTTCCAAATGGCTGTGTAACCGAAAAAAAAAAGGAAAGTAAATCAGGGCATGATTAGTCTCTGTAGCAGGAACTAGGTAAGAGAACAAATCAGATTTAACACTAGGAAAGCAATAATGGAAAACGCCTGTCTCACCGACAGTTCCCTTGAGATAAACAATCTGACAGCCCTGAGCTGAGCCCAGCCAGTCTTCTCATCGGTACCACGAAAGCCACTTGTCCAGTCTGAGGACTTGGTAGAATAAAAAAATCAGCTGTAGTCTGTCCCTTGTTGGCATTATGAATCTCTGTCTTTAGCAAAGATAAGCCATTTAACAACATGTTATAGTCCAGAAACTTATTAGTCACCCTCTGAGATACTCAATTAACACATTCACAACTCCAAGGAGTTAAAAGGAGCCAAAAACTCTCAAGCGCCTTTGAAATTGCTAACGCTATTAAGAAGACGACAACATTTTTTTTCTTACTCTTTTCCCTCCCTAACCTCATAATGTAACAGTCTCTGTAATATTTCCAGGCTCACCCCCTGATCATCACAATTTTAAACATTTTCTACCATGTGCTGCCTTCTCATAAGCGAACAAGTAGTGACGGGGACTGCGGAGCCAAAACGCCGCACACAGACAGACCCTTGCTGGAAGAAAATGAGTATGAAAACAACAAAAGGTTTTGTTCAGTATGATGAAAGCCAACATCAGTATGGATCATGCCACCCCAGGAGAAGCCATAGTAGAGCACTCACAAACCTCAATTCATCCATTTTGCTATCAGAATTCATTTTGTATTCATTTTAGAAGAGTAACCCCGCCCTGACTAAGGTGCTACCACGTAAGATAACCCAAACAGACATTATATTGTTCAACGGGTTATCAACTGCCTATGTGAAATCAGAACTAACGATGGAAGGAAGTGACCAAGGAACGTCATCTTAACATTTAGCAAACCAAAGTCACTTGAGTGACCATGATGTGAGCTCTTCATCTCCCACTCTTGGGCCACTGGTCCCAGCCCCTCTGGCTCACACCCACAAGCCAGGCTCAGTGTGTTGACCCACATGCTCACAGCTTGTGAGCTCCCAAACTGGTACAGAAATTGTGAAATAAACATTGTCTCCACCACATTAGCTGCCACAAGTGACGTATCCCTGACACAGAGCTGAAGGGGGACATGCAGCCCCACACTGTGAGCTCTGACCACAGTCCCCATCCCACCTCATCCAGACTCCATTTGATCCTCGACTTCTACCAGCCAGGAAAAATGAGATGGTGATAAATTTATTAGGCTTTATAATCATGCATAACAATCTGCTGCACATCACGACTTAAACTGGAAAATATGCCTGACAGTAGAATTTCACCCTCGTTAGATAAATTGAGAAAAGGTTATTGTGTGTGATCCTTGTCCCACACTTCCATTGTGAGACAGACAGGAGAAAACTGGCAACAGCATTTCTTAATAATTACACATTATCTCTTTCAATAGATGGAGGTACAGAGATCTGTTTTCTTCTTACTCTTCTCACTGGTGCAATGCAAAAACCACTTTTATTAATTAGACAACAATACTTTGGGCTATAAGGTACTTAAACTCCTAAACCCTACAGATGAATCCAGAGTTAAGAATGAGGTGCTGAACTTTCTGATACAGACCAAGGGGAACCAATAGCGACTTTTAACATGACTGAAATTTCTAGGGCAAAAAGCCACTGAAAACAACCAGCAAAGAGACACAAGTGGCTTGTATCCAATCGCCCCCTGCACAATAGGCTCTGCCCCATTTGACATGTCCTGCCTTGAGTCCACAAGGAGAGGTGACGGTATTTGCTCAAAACCAGCTAAAGAAAGTGTCCCTCGCTCCATCAGTGTTCCTTGGTGACCAAAGCACTTATGGTGTAAGAAACCCAAATTCCGAGCTAGAGGATCTTCCCCATCTTGTGCAAGAGATCCTGCCTCCCACAGGCTACCCTCCAGCAAATTCCAGACAAACTAAATGCAAGCATCCTCTGCTCCACTTCTCCACCCTCCCAAATTTCTAGTTACTCCTGGAAGCACTCACCAGTTTCCAAAACAGTCAGGTCCTTGAGAAGTGTCCTTGCCTGCTCCAAGTCCAGCTCAAGTCCAACTCTCCTCCACCCCCACCAGCTGCCCTCCTAGGGCTTCCCTGGCTCCCTTCAACCTTTCCTCAGCCCTTCTGAGAATGACCCAAGATCATGGAATTAAAAATTAATGCATAGAGTTTATATTTATACTAATCTCCTGTTTGGCAGAGAGGTCTTTGAGTATTTCCAAGTTCTTCTCCATCAACTATAAGCACTAGAAACTTAAAAGCAGAGCAAGCTGAGAAATTGAGACCTGATGACCTACGAAAAAGACACCCGAGAGCTAATAAAACTCATTTGAACATTGACATGATGCTGTTACACTGAACTGCGCTGAACGTGTCCAGAAGTTACTGGGTTTAAGTACTTATACTGTGCTATCACAGGATTTCAGAAACCTACAGAACTAGAGATTAGTGCTTTAAAACCTAAGCTGACCTAAAGCAAAAGGGATGGGTGTCAAGGAACAGACACTGATCATTTGTCAGTAATCTTCACTTGCCTTACTCCTGCCATACTCTGATTTTGCTTGGTGGGTAACGCCAGAGTAAGGACAGTCCCTTCAGACTGGCAGTGTGGGTCAGTCATGGTACTCTGCATATAAATTGGCTGCACTCATTTGTACTGTTTTCCTTCCTCTGTTGAACCGCTTCTTGATTAATTAGTGCCATTAAAGCACCTACGTGGAGTACGCATGACAACTTGCTTTGTGTAACAATGGGAAGAAAGAGCAGGTCCTTCTGAATTCATGGAAAAGTCTGTGAAGTGTAAATAGATAATCAAATTCAGATGAGATTAAAATTAACAGACTATCAACCAAGTGACACTATTAATAAATGTCCACAACAAGCAGGGACAGAAAGGACTTCGAAAAGACCAAACATAATTTAATTAAACAAATCAGAACATATGAAAGAAACCATAACAGATAAATACATGAAAAGACAAATAAAGATTTCAGCAATAATTGATGTTGTATTATTCACTCTATAAAATGAACTGTATCAGTGTTCCTCTCTATTTACATAGCAAGATGTAGGCAGAAAACCTTGGGATTTTAACTGTAACCTTCTACGATATAGATACTTGCCATTCGCATTAATAAACGAAGTTTTGTTCTGTGTGCAGCACATAACATTAGGCCATGCAAGTGCAGAATATACATATGTACTCACAGCAATCTTGTGATGCAAGGGAATACTATTATTCTGATTTTATGGATAGAGTTTTACAACCTAATTAGTCTTGAGGCAACAAAGCTTTGTTGGTAGTGTTTGGCTTGATACTACAGAGCGTGAAAAATCACATCCCATAATCTACATGACTAAAATAGGCAACGTTTCTGATGTAAATGCAATGAGGTTGACAAAGCCCTGCCCATCAGCTTTGCTTATATTTATTGGAGTAGCTACGCTGGCAGAATACCTCTTTTCACTGTTTCTCCACCAGAGATTCAGCCCACCAGGCTAATTGTGGGGGAGGGAATTTTGTACCAGAGCTAAGATTCAATTTTCAGAGCAATGAAGGGACTTGCCAGGGGACACAGATGCCTGTAATAGGGGTGGAACAGGGGTGGGAGTATGGATAGCCCACAAGAGAAGGAATATGGTCGCACTGGCTGGGCATGCAAGGATGGAGGAAGGAAAACTCTGCTTTAAACCTGTTTCTTCACTTACTCAAAAGATAAAACTTGCAGAAAAATGCCGTATGTCACCCCAAACTCAACAACCATCCGACAGCACATGCTGAACTTGCCCTGTAACACCTGCCCTGAAGCTGTTTAAGACTCAGAAACCTCAATTTCTAGCAAGGTAACTTGCTATCCTCACCCCCTACGCTTAAATAACAATGCAAAGTACTGTGGAAAAGAAGGTGGCATAACAGAATGCACCAGCTATTTCAGTGACCCTCCTACTGTCAGTATGGCTCTGCCTATGCAGGGGAATACAGATTGGCTCCTCAAGGAAAAAAACATGGCCAAAAAGAAAAGAAATTGAAACAAACCACAACCTTTTAAAAATCACAGCCATGTTGATACTGAAGCTTTCTCTAATATAAAAAATTTGCCTTAAAAAGTCCCTGTCCAGAACAATTATATTATAACAAGAGGTTATTTTCTCTGTCAAGAAAGTAAAAATGCTTTTAAAGGACAATGCCACCAAATGGTTTGCCATCGAATTCTACAATCACAGCACTGTATAATGTGACAGCTTCCTAATTGTCACTTTTTCCTATATCACTTCACTCATCAATTCATTTGATTTTACTGCGTTTCAATCACTCCACACAGAAATCACAGAACAGTGGGTGTTTTTAATGAGATCCTGTGAGGACCCTGTGTAATTGACCCTCAGCTACACAACATTTTTATCAACAAACTAGAAGAAAATACAAAAACATTATTTGATAAAAATGTCAAGTGACTGACAAAGATTAGGAGAATGGTAAATAATGAAGTGGAGAAGGTATCGATTCAAAGCAACCTGATAAGATCAACACGAGCAAGCATTATGTGCTCCACAGTTCAGCTATTGAATGAGTCCTAAATCCTAATTAGGAATTAGGATAAACTGATTCTTAGAAACAAAGCACATACAGCACTTTTACAGGTTGGGGAAGCCAATTTTGGAAAGCCAGGGGCTAAAAACCAGAAAAACTTGGAAGTCATGACCAGGCATTGCCATTGTAGCAAAGGGGCTAATGCTAATGACTTTGTTAGCAGAATAAAGCCACACAGGAACAGAAAGATTCTATCACACTGTTCATATGAACTGGTACAACCACAGCAGTAAGGGAGCAGCACTGTCCCCATGATGTGTGTGAAACAGCCACAGGAATGACAAAAGGAATAGTAAATAAGTGCTAAGTGCAAAAAGTCAGGAACTCAATCTATTCAGTTTATCAGAATAAAGGAGAGGGCACAAGTTGATCGCAGCTTATTAATACCTACACGGGACACCGAAGTTCAATAATTGAAGCCTCTCTATGAAATAAACAGAGTTATAATACGATCCAGTAGCTGGGAATTAAACTGGGCAAGTTCTGACTTGAAATGAGATGCTGGCTTTTAATAGTGAAGGTAATTAACAACGGGAAATGATTTATCGAGAGCTAAGACGCATTCTTCAACATTGTAAACCTGTATTTCACAAATGGATGTTTTCTGACAGATACACCCCAGCTCAGCTGGATTAATTCAGAGAAGCCTTCGGGAGGTCAGAAGAGATTATTACACTGGTCCCTTCTGGCTTTACAAACCACGGGTCTCTAGATCAATCCCTGCTTCTGCACCTCTGGCCTTGAGTGTTTCCTTCAGGTCATTAAGTTTAACACCCACTCTCCTTTCATTTATAATATGCAATTTAAAGCTTTAAGTGCTGCCTTAATTTAATGGTAATTAAACCTGAGCGGGCCTCTGTGTTTTCTGCAACCGACTCACTATAGCAAAGGAAGAGTTGGACCGAGTCTCCTGGAGGCACCATCTGACCAGGCTGCAGGAGGGGACAGGGACAACAGCACGGCCAACTCCTCCAAAGAATACTCAATGTCTGAAATTTAATTAAAGGGCTGTGTCATTAGAAACCACAAGAACAAAGTGTCAGCTAAGGAGCAAAGACCCAGGGAGCCAGAGCAAAATTCATTGAGTGCTGACATCGCAAGTCAATTCTGCCTTTGAGATAAGCAACCCTCGGCCCCCATTCCGCAGTAATGAAGACCTTTCCCTTGTCTACTTCCATTTTTCCTGAAAAAGCTTCTCCCAGGTCTCCTCCTCCAGTCCATTGGCCTCAAGTCTGGGCCAATTCAAGCTTCACGCAGGCTCACTTAAGCACCATACAGATACCTTATTGCAGCAAAATAAACCAGTTCCAACATTCAGCCCACACGGTTTTCGAAAGCAGCTCTCATCGGTATTGTATGGAAAGACCTAGACTCTTATTTAAAATAAAGATGATTTTTAAAGTTTTTCACTGAAAGCTCATTTAGCTGGTCAAAAAATTGTGCAGTGTTGCAAATATTATTTACAGCCAGAGAGTGCAGGATGCAATATATCCCAGCTGAATAATGCACTCTAAGCAAGTACCCATTAGTGATGATGATTACGTACCAGAGCACCTCATTAAGCCTTTGACTCTCTAGTATCCATTGAATCAGGACAACTGCTCACCGTTGCTGTGTTTCTCAACTACGACATGACCTGCCATGCTTGGCAAGGGGCAATTTCTGAAACTGCAAAGGCACCGCTGCCAACAGACGCGTGAAACATGGGAAAGGCTCCATATGCTTAAACGGCTCGAAGAAGAAATGTTTGAAAACAGGTTCCAACTTCTGCAGTCCTGAAAGGATGATGGTTCCTCTGAAGGAGATGCGGGCACACAAACTCCATCAGGAGTGAGAAAATATAAGCAAAGTCTGTTTGTTCCTCTTTGCATACTCACACACTTCTCGCAGAGAGCCGTAAGCCTGTACTCAGGTCTTTAGAGAGCTAGAAAGAGAAATGCCTTTAATCTTAATACATACATGACTTTTCTAAACTTCACATTAAATTAAATGAATTAAAATAGCACCCTCTGACCTTAGTCAATGAAGATACAAGCTAGAAAACCTTAAACCAGAGACCGAAGTGTTTTTTCACACAACGCACAGACTGGCCGTGTACGCCTTTTTTCCCGCTGCCCGAGACACATGTTCCAAGAACCAGCTTTTAAAGTGTTAATCATGTTGTGGTCACCAGTCAGGCATTTTGTACTCTTTCATCTGCAAAGCTCTTTCCAATCATTAGCTAAGTTACCTAAATACTACTTAGCAAAAAAACACCCCCCCAGAAAACAAGAACCGGGATGCCTATGGTGATCTGGGAAATCAAATCTAACAGGTATGCTCTAAAATCCCTTCTAGTTAATGCAGAAGGCAGAAAGAAATTTGCTCATTATATATTGTCATACACATGACTAATACAGGACTCAATCAATTGATAGCTTACAGACAATAGCATATGGGATTTATTTAACTACATTTTTAGCAGAGATGACACAATCCATAACCTCATCACTGAAATAGTAAGAGAGCCTTAAAGCGATATATAAAATTGCCGCTGCCGCCACTACGTGCCTCTTAAGATGACAATACATATAAGCAAAATATTTTAAGATAGATATCCATTACTTTGCTGTCTGTGGATTTTGGTCTGGTCTTAAAATACAACTTGCATTTTGTAGAACTGTTAGCATGCTTAAAAATAAAAACTAACACTTGTGTACCAATCTATTTGCAGTGCTATAGATCTACCCACTGAAGTGATAAGGAAGAACGAGCCCCAGGTTCACCATGCGGTTTGGTTTCATTCAAGGTATTAGTGGAGGTAATTTATTCAACTTTGTAAACACCTGCAGCTCTTGGAAACTATCCGAGGCCTGAGCGGAGACAACTTTGCTGAGGTGCTTGGGTGAAAGCAGCTTTTCTTTTACTAAATTATCAGCAGGGAAACCAGCAATAAAAAACGTCTTATCTCAAGTGCAATATTTCAGATCTTCTAAAATGAAACCAATTTTCCTGATGTACTCATGGGAATTTACATGGAGATAAAGAACGTGAGTGTTGCATTTATTCTTCAAATATCTGATCACGCAGAATGTGTAAGTCCTTATGCTGAACAGGTTTCAGTTGCAGGAGTGAGAACTTCCTTTCTGCAAGGCTGGGTGCCTTCTCCAGCAAGCCAGCGTCTCTCCTGCTGATCCACAAAGCAGAAGTGGGGAACATGAAGGATTTCCTTCCTTGAGATGATGCTGATGGCACAGCAGGACTATCTCAGAAGTTTCAGTAACATAATAAAAGTCTCTGTGCTCCGAAATAATATTAGGAGACTAATGTGACTCTGGGTTTTTCAACACACCAGATCCTTGTTGGTTTATTGCACACAATAGTGACAGTCATACCTTTTACAGGGTGCAAAAGTTCTTTTCTTTTTTTTTAATAACAGCTACAGAAAATCAATAGATTTCATGAGTTCAATTAATCCCTGCAGCTGCTGTGCCAGACTCAGAAGGAAACAAAGAAATTTTCCATTTCCAAGCTTTGGAACTAAGATACCCCACTGCTGTCCATAGAGGAGGGTGGCCCTTGCATAACTTAGACTGTGGTTCCCATTTGAGCAGGTTTTCCTGTATTTTTTTTAAATTTTGTTTTTAAGGTTAAACCCTTGTAATTTGTGAAGATAAGACAGAGCTAGACCATGTTTTGAACTATGACAGTCAGGCAGTCATTTATACGGAAATGTGTTTGACAGCCTTTAAATATAAAGCCTCTAGGATTTAGGTTTGTGTATTAGATCAAGCTCCTCGGGGCAGCCCCCTCTCTTGATTGTACTGAGTTACATGAAGGTTTGTTCTGGAAGACTTATCTACTACTGGTACTTAAGTAAGCAGAGGAACACTGGCTACCTGAAAATCCATTTTTAGATTTTTTTCCTACGGTGCAGTGGATACTCACAGGAGACTGGAGAGCCCTTGCAGGCAACTTTCCAGGGGAAAGCCCAATATTCAAAGGCCGCTGAGCACCCATGCTCTGGGTATTGCCAAAGCACATTATACCCCATGTCTTCTGGGGGGACAACTCCATATGCTGTTTGATTCCAGTTTAACCCCTTTTATTTGCAAGATGCATTTTATTTATAATATATTTCCTTGTCTAAACCTTAATACAGCTTTGACAACCAACTGCTTGACAGGGCCTGGGCACCTATGGACTGACCTGGGCACACAGGGGACTTACTGAAATGTGTGACACGCAGCCTGCATCTTCTCCAGGAAAAAGGTTAATGTTTTACTTCTCCTCCTAAATAGCCAGTTTGGGTCCTGTAAAGAGCCTATAAAACTGGTCTTGACTAATTACTTGGTGGTAAAAGCAGTGACCTCAAGTAGATCATTGTCCTTTATTGCTGCCA
Source organism: Patagioenas fasciata (assembly GCF_037038585.1). Taxonomy (NCBI): domain Eukaryota; kingdom Metazoa; phylum Chordata; class Aves; order Columbiformes; family Columbidae; genus Patagioenas; species Patagioenas fasciata. Next base: position 20,480,340 of record NC_092525.1, on the reverse strand, counting down.
GATCTTATACCAAGACAGTTTTCCTGGTGTAAAAAGATGCCTTTTCACATCACAGACAAAGTAAAAGCCTTTGTGTTTCCAACCCTCATGTGGCATTTTTTGCCAGTGCCAAATCTGAGCTAAATCTGAAATGTTTATCAAGTGATTCACCTTTCACACAGCCCAGAACAGCTGCCTCATGACAAAGTTGCTTCCCCCAAAAAAATCAATTTCTACACAAGCACAGAGCACACCATGACAATATTAGTCCAGGGGACACAGTGAGAAGCTGCAATGGCCAAAAGGACAGTGATGACCCCAGTTCAGTGCTCCGGTCCATGAGGGTTTATAGCCCACATGGCAGAGGCAGCATTCTCTGGTCAGACTCAGCTGTTGGGTTTTTGCAGCAATATAAATTCGTTCCACTGTACTCCCATCTATCGAAAGCAGGGGAAAAGGCCAATACTGGAATCTCTGAACTTGTGGTACATTACACGCTGGTATTACCTCCTGTATTATCAGTGGCTACACACCACAGCATTGCAGGCATTCAGGTACCCGCTGAAGGAGGATGGGGAGCGCTTTCTCCTGTTGGAGTGTGGATCAGTTTGTATTTTTCAACATGACGATTGTGGCTGCCAAACCTGATAATGAAAAATTGAAAGTCAAATAACCCCTATTAGTCTGTCAAAGGTTGATGGAGCTGGTATTCTATTTTCCCATTGTGAACGACTACCATTGTTAAGAGCTGACAGGCAAATCTCTGCAGAAATATGGACTCTTTGTGAGAGCTATTTATAGTAACATATGACAATGCACTGCTATAATATGCATACTAAAGCATTGCCCGGGATATACAAGAGCCCCCTGGTACAACTTCTGGATTGTAAGGCAAAATTCCATTAAGATAAGAACATTTGAGAGGTCTAAAACGATGAGATATGGAGACATGGGAAGGAATGATTTGAGTTTTGCTATGGCATGGCACCAACAGCATCAGTATGTACAACAGCCTTTTAGGGACGAGTAGGGAGCACATTTATCAACAGCACAAGAGCAAAAAATGTCAGGTTTGTGTTTATTTTGCTCTGCTTTTCTTTTTCGGTGTATTTTTTTTGTTAGTTTCATTTTGTGACCACAATGATCAATAGGGAACAACAGCAGGATGGATAGCTGCAGGGGATTCAGAGGCACTAACAAATATCGAATATTAGCTGAGATCAGGTACCTCATATACTCAATGTATGCACAGGCAGGTCCAGATTTTGCAGCAAAGTCAACAGAGTCAGGACAGAGCCCAAAGATGAGGAACAAAAATTATTTCAGCAATTTCTGAAGGACTGAATGATGTACTGTGAAGAAGTGAACACAGAGTGCAATACGATAAAACAGTCAACACGGCTGAGCATACACTAGTATGATTAAGCCTCCTTCACGTGGCTTTCTCCTCCTCCTTGGGTGCCAAAATTCTTTTTGGAGAGGCAGAGCAGAGTTCTCAGTGCCACCTGGTCCCCCCACTGCACACCTTGTTCTGTGGGTGGCCAGTCCCCTCCAAGCCCAGAGAGCAGATGGTGCTGCTCTTACCAGATGTTTTATGATGCATGTGACTTTGAAGAGAGAGGAAAAGGAAAGGGGGAAGAAAATGAAAAGGGGTACCAGGATGGTATTTTCTGTGTTTGCTGCACACACTCGAAGCTCCTGCATTATTCATATCCTCTCTATGTCACATCTGCACTAGCCCACAGCCCAAAAAGGCAAAGCAAGTCAGCACTTCCCCTGGCACACGGGAAACCAGATTTCTGAGTTTTCACTTTTATTTCCCATTTTTAACTCCAAAACACTTCTTTGTGCTTTGTACTGTCACAAGCTGGTAAAGAGAAGCATTTTGATTTGGTAGCAGAAGGTATCACCATACCACTGCACACTTTGTGGATTGTACACCCTGCAGTTTGGAGTTCCCTGCTACTGTGGTGGTTCTGGGGGATTTTGACCACTGTGTTGGATGCTGTCACACAGTTTTAATGCTTCTCAACCCCCAGGTGTACCAGTCAGAACAGTAAAAGCCAGAGCTAACAGGACCAGAACTCTTCAAAGACTGAATCAGTGGGTGGTAACAGTGCAGGCAGTAAAAATGCGCTCAGGTTTCTCGTTCCCCTAACGCACACATCAATTTTGCAAAGCTTCTGCAGTTTGCATTCACTTCCCTGATAGAAAACTTCTGAGCATACAGACAACACATTTATAGGCATCCAACAGTTATCTAGCCTGCTAGATACTATTATTGTGTAGAGATAAGATGCAAACATACACACACATAAAGGAAAGAAGCTAAGACTGATAAAACTCTGAGCACAGAGAGCAGCTTAAGACTCATCAACATCTTTGCTTCTCATTACCAGCTCTTTTAACTAAAAAAAAAAAAAAAAACAAAAATCAGAGGAAATCTTTAGAATCTTTGAACAGTTACAGCGAGGTCACCAAATTCCACCAAGGCACCAGAGCCTCATGCATGTCTTGCAGTCACAGACACAAGTTCGCTTCTGCTCCAGCCTCACCTGTTACATTTTCTTCCCTTTCTTGCCTAATTTTCCATTTATCAGAAGAAAAGCATAGGAGGAAATCTGCACTGTGCATGGGTTTACATTAACGGCATATGGTCCTTCACATCATAGCCAGACACACACAAAAGAATGGAAGGTGAATATTAATGTCTCTTAAACTACATACAAGTGTTAATGGAACTCCTTTTGAGAGGTAGAAATAAATAAAATGGTGCATTTAAGTGATGATTATGAGTTATACCGGCTCTGAGAAACACCTTATATCTTCCAATAAACATTTTTTTTAATTTTAAAATGGGATTCTCAAATGAGGTTTTTGTTTGGTGCTGGCCTCCCTCTAGTCACAGGGGGTGGCATCACCAATTTCAAGGAAAAAAGATTTGGCCAGTAAAACTTACTTTAAAATACATTCATGAAATGTTTTCTACCACTGCTTTGCTGTTGTTTTCACAAAACATCGGAGTTGCTCCAAGTAGGAGCCTCTTGCAGAAGATGATGCCATGTTGAATACCAAACCCTGCTTCTCCTCCAACCTTTCTGCTAAAATAAAAATGGAGAAAAAATTCACTCTAAAGAAAAATCAGAAGGTTTGATGTAATAATGCTAAAATGCCTCAACTTGAGACAATGAAAGATGATAATTTTGGATCATAAAACAAGAGCACATACATATGTGTTATGAATATATATGATGAGGGTCAATCTTTAAGCATGATCCGAACCATAAAAATTCATCTGTACAAAACAGCAACATGAAAATACTTTACAGTGTCAAAACACAACACCAAAATCACTATTATTTACTCTGATTTCCTATTCAGAAAGTTTTAAAACTTCTCAGGTTCAACAATCCTCTTACAATTCTTTAACTGAAACATCTCCCACGACCCTCTCAGTTTGAGCTGCTGCTTGAAAAACTGATGCAAAACTCTCCCATTTTGTCTTCTTTATTTTTCTGTTCGTATCCTAACAACAAATATGAAATAGAAACAGAAACTTCAGAATTATCCACTATTAACTAAAAGTCATCTGTTGATTTCCAAAGGCTTTGTATTGGGCCCTTAGCTTTGGTTGTCACTGTTGCAGGGGTAGAGGAAAACTCCGCACTGTTAAACTTTGTTTCCCACCTCTAATTTCCCACAAATGAACCTTGCTTTAGTTAACTGTCTGCATCATCTTATTTTCCCATTAGTAGTTGCTTTGTGACCCTCCTTCTGTGCTATCAAGCTGGTTACAGGTTCAGGAATTACCTAACATCTATTTTTAAAAATAAATAAATATAGGAATATTTTTGCATCAGATCTGCACTGCCCAACCATATTTGGCAAATAATTGGCTCCAACACAAAGGAAACAACTTATAGATGATTTAAAATAATTAAAATCTTAAATAGTGTGATTTCAGGGGTAGAGCAAGCCATAAAGCAAGAATTTCAGTTCTAATGTTAGATGAATAATGAGCTGATTCAGACCTGTATTTATAGGGACAATAGTCTTCCACTAGGCAGAAAGACACTAAAATAATGACAAGTGAATTAAAGAACCCACGCTACCGATGTGAGAAGATGACAGCTGATGTCTGTGTTGTCACATAGAAGATTGGTTTGCTATTATTTGTGCCCCTGGAATCCTTTGTGAAGCCTTTGCACTGCTGACTGATTCAGGAGGTGGAATTATATTTCATTATGGGTACTCAAAATATTTTGTTCAGTTGTGCAGTGCACTTCCCACGAGGAAGGAAAGAAAGAGTAGGAAGGCGGGAGCTGAACTTGCTATGAGACATCGTTCTCAAAGCTATGGAAAAGGCAGATGATTAAAAAAAAAAAAAAAAAAAAAAAAGGCAAATTAATAATAATTCCCTATCAGACAATACGGCCTGACTGCACGTAGCCTCCTCTCAACTGTTGTGTCTTCATCCTACCCCAAGGAGCAACCTCGAGGTAGCTCCATGAGAGCTGCTCAGCCCTCGATCCTCTCTGGGAAGCACACCTGCCATGTACAGACACTGGGCATCACTCTAAAGGAAAAATGTCAACGCTCGGTTCTAAAACTGGTTCTCAAGGCCTTCAGAAAACAAGACTATGGTATAACTGGAGTTGATTCAGGTGCTAACCTGCCGAACTTGCAAGGCAGAAGGAGGAGAGCATACCTATAAGTCTCTGTGTGGAATAAGAATTAATGATTTAGTTCCTTAAGGACATTAAATAAGAGAGTTTTGACTTTAAATCAATAGGAAAGCTCAGAAAGTTAAACACAGAACGTAACAGGTTATGTGGAAAATGATCCTTGACAATTTTTGCACTTATGCACTACTGGAAGATTTTATCTTCTCCAAGACTGGAGGTCTTAGCTCATTAAATGTCAATATTTTGGTCTATTACTCCAGTTTCTATCATGGTACTAAGCCCACAAATTTGAGCCAGGTGTATAACTGCACTGGGGCCTTAGCAATAAGAAAAATATATACAGCAGGGCACTGGATCTTCAGTAAGGAGGAAAGTTGTTCTTCACACAAATCTCGGGAGATTATACAATAGAAAAGTGTGTCAGACAGCAGGATTTCACGGACCAGAAATTCAAAAATAAGATAAAACTCCAAAATCGAATTACCATTCCTGCCAATAAGCTATTACTGTGCAGTTATTAAATACACACAGACATTCGCATGACCACGTTGCACTGTAAATCACACTTGGAGACAGTTCATTTAATGAACACTGTTTGAGTAGACAATCTGTTTTGGATTATATTAAATATATAACTCCACTTACTCAAAAATGCATTCACACTTAAACTTTGTTGCAAACCTCAGTTAAAAGAAAAGAGGGGGGAGGAGAATAAATCTTTGCCAAGTGGCAATTTTCAGTTTTAAAAAGCAGCAAGTGGGAACCAAAGCTTAATTCAATTTAATAATTTACCTTTAAAGAATTTATGCTGTAAAGCTGGATGATAGCCCAGAAGAAAATACGTAGGATTTCGCCTGAAGTTTTTAGTAATTAAAATATTACACCATTGATTTGCTTGCGTTACAGTAAATGTTTTTGCCTTGAAATGCATTTTGAGGATGTAAACACGACATATAGCCTCCTCCCAGCTGCTCCTGCATCACAGCAGATCCCAGTGCCCTGAACTGAGCTGGGTTCTGTGTTCAACGCTGAGCATTCCTCTGGCCCCAAACACAGACCCAGCACCTTCTTGGGGTGCATTTTCCTCCCACCCTGGGCAGCCCATCCAGGGCTGCATCTCACCACGTCCTTGTGGACGATGCCTGACCCAAGGCTGCAATCCCAAATCCCTGTTTTTTGTGGAGCTCAGCCGCTGTCTCCCATGGGTGATTTGTAGCTGTGTCCAACCCTCAGCGGCTGCAGATCAGCCAAGACTTATACCCACTCACTGCATTGCGCCACATTTTAACTGTGTGGGAGGCAATATCTGATGGAAATGGGGATAACGTGAATACTGGAGCTGTAACATGTATTTTATAAATAGAGGAGATTTAAAGGGGATATACAATCTCATGCCGCAGGGCTTTAGCCAGACTCCATTAGGATTTATGTGCAGATCCTGTTGGAGAAAAAGACGGTGTCTTATCAGGGATCTGCTGCCTGGGGGCTTGCTTGCATTTTCCTTGGGAACATCTGGTGGCCCCTCAGGTCTCATGCGCAACGGCGATTTTTAAATCCCACCATCACACTGATGAGCAATAAGGGTGTCCTGATGGAGAAGTGTGACGGCCCAGGCCCTGCCCTGACAGGTCACGGGCCCCTGTGACAATGAAGCAGATGCAGGGACAGTCCCCATGCAGCCCCAGCAGCCACCAAGGACACCGCTCCTGGGCCTGATAAATCAAGTTAAACAGCATCTTGGAATGCTCAGCCAGATGGATCACTTGAATGGCTAAACACTCTAATACATCTTTTTGAGAAAAGATATTGGCTTGTGCAATGAAACAGATAATTGACTATTCCATGGAAACTGTTCAGGCTTTACCTCTGGGATCGGCAGGAACCCATCTCTCTTACTACGGAGGTAAGATTCGAGTCTTTGGGGCTGATTTTATTCTTCCCTCCAGGAGGAAGATTTGGAGCAGAAACCAAGCCTGGGTTGCTCTTCTTGCATCAATCCACCTGCCAACGTACTGAGAAAATCTGTAATCGTGAGCAAGTGCAGCAGCCTCGTAAATCAATGCAAATAGCATAAATTCATAAAATACCCACAAATGCAAGATAACCTGTCCTTAGCCCAGGTGGGTCAGACTGAAAGGAGCTCTTTGAACCCTCACCATCAACTCCAGTAAACCTTCCCGTTTTTTCCTGCATTGTGGTGTAAGTGGGTGAGAGGAGCGAGTGTCACCTCCACCCTTCTCTTCCAAACACAACATCAGCTCCAAAATCTATGAAATTGTGCATTTTTTTTTTTTAATAGGAAAAATGAATGAAACCCGGGTTACGGAGCTGTCATTTCAAGGCAGAGCTCCACCAAACATGTGGGCCTCTTTGTGGTTTATTTCTGTGGTTTCTCAGGACACGAGTTCCTTGATGGAATTAGTGCTGTCATTCAAGTTGCTTGTTATTTGTTCTGTATGTAAATAAAGGGAATGCATTTAAAGGACTGCACTAATGTATTCAAATATTTGTAGATAATCCACTGTAAATCTCAAGACTGGAGGATTTTGCATAAATGCTTGACTCTGTAACAGCTAGGAGGGAATTTCAACTCCCTGACTGAGTAAATTACACAAAAAAATACCAGCATTATTAGACCAAGCACATTAATATTCACAATAAGTTTTGTCTGTCAGCATATAGACTTGATTTCAAGGATTGCATCCTTCTTAATTTTTGTATGGCAGACGGAGAAGCCAGCCACAATCAGGGTACAATAATAACAGCGATACACATAATTTCATTTTTATACAGCACCCCAAAACATAAGGAATTTGGTTGCTTATTGTATTTACTTATAGTTTTCATACAAGTTTTGAACGGCAGTTGATCAGCTGAGAATTTTTACTGTCCAAGTACTCCTGCTCTCTGTATTTTGGTACGATAAAGGTTCTGACAGCTCTGAGTCATTTGGATCTTCCACAAATCGCTTGTACATTTGTCTACCAGGAAAAGAACCATCTCCATCTGTAAAGCTGTTAATAATACATACACATATTATTAACTGAACTTATTTTCCTTTCTTGCCCTGGAGTCATCATTAGTGAAGATTAAACATGCATAAATCAGTCTCCCTTAAATTAGTGAACATCATCAAATGTCACCTTGTTGAAACTAAAATATACTTATTTATTTATTTATTTATTAAAAATTGGATGATGTTGACAGACAGATAAAATTATTCCACCATTCACCTCTTTTTAGCCTTGTCACTGGGCGGTGTCTAGTCACTGGTTGCACAAGTCTCTCATCATCTCTGAAACAGGGGAAATCAAACTCGGGTCTGGAATTATGGACTTTCGCTTACACGGGCCATACAAAGACACCTCAACTTCACAAAAAATAAATCCTGGGTGGTTTGGAAATCGTATGTGGGGAGGATCAAATTGTCTTCAGCTACAAAAATACTCTGCTATGCCAATCATTGGAAGTTGCACATGGATAATAGAGAAAGGAGATTAGCTGTCAATATTGCAAATAAAAACTAATTAAGAGCGAATGGTTTAATGAGAGAAGATCATATTTCAACGTTGCCAGTTCCTACTATTTTATCATGAGTCTCTTGGAGTTTATTTAAAAGCCTTGCTCCTGAAATAAGGTGATTACATGAGAATGTCATTGTCATTAACCAGCAGTAATTTCCCAGCCTTTTGGTTGCAAAGCAAAGCTTAAAGACATTCGCTAAGTACACCTTCAAGGCTCAGGAATGAAAACATTCAACCTTTATTAACCTTGGTAATTTTTGAGAGCCTGCTCACATTACTAATTATTTGGGCCTGGCTACAGTGAGATAGCAAACGTACCAGAGACATCCCAAATACCAGTAGGCTCTTCATCCTTTCAAGGAAGGGAATGCTGATGCTGTTTATTCATAGCTGCTAAGTTTAGCACAGCTCCAGGCACCAAGTATTAAAAAACGTACTTATGTTGATTTGCATTTCTGCTAATTATTTGCACAGAGCTGTCTCCTCCAGAGTTGCCAGACAGAATTACCTCCTCGGAAGGGCACTGGACAGACAGGCATGGTGGGGTCAGATCTGAGACCAGGCAAAGAAACCTGTCCTACCTTGGGGAAAAAATGGGAATTTAACGTTATTTAGGTTGCAGTTGCCTAAATGAGTTACACACATGTTAGAGTAATCTAGTGATAGAAGTGCACGCTTTAGTTCTCTATATTGCATCTGCAGCATTTTGCTTCATCCTTCTACTGATCCAGCCTTTTTCTACAAACAGATAATTAATTGGGGTTAGGCTCTGAAAGCCCTTTAGTTGCCTGACAGCTCGGACTTCAGTGCAATTGGGCACACAAATGCTTCTGAAAAGTCCATGTTTAAGGGAACAGTGACGACATTTCCCCTTCTATCTTCTGCAGCCACTTGGGGACCCTCTACCTCCCACTTTTCTCCTCTGAGGTCCTTCGGCCACTGTTAACACACCTCCCCCAGGAACCACCCACACCTTTAGGTCTTGCTGATCTTGACTGGTCTCTTCATGGCAGCTGTCTGGACCCACAAAGAAAAAAGATGCCACCCAGCAGTGCGATGGAGGCACAGGAAGGTCTAGAGTGCTTCTGGGGAAGGCAGCCCTGGTTCGACAAGAGTGTGAGCCTGGGCTTGCTGTTATCTCAGCACTGTAATTTGGGGCTGTCCATGTAATGGAGATGTGCTTTAAAATCTGAGTTCCCACCCTTTACAACGATGATAAAATCCAGCACATTAAGTGCTGTGCTGACCCAGGGCATTAATCTTTACATCCTCCCATGGTCTGTAAGTGTTGATGCAGAACGACAGAAATACTGCAAAAACTACCAATAGTGAAATCAAAACATTATCTTAAAAGTAATGCTTTAAAGGTTGATTTTAAATATTTCTAAGAAGTTTGAGAGATGTACCCCAGGATAGACTACTGAATCACCCTCAAATTGGAGCTAAAAGTGGGTTTGGTTTTGATCACATTAATCCCCTTTCCCGGTTAGCACTGCTATAAACATTTGCTGTAGACCTAGGAAATACTGTTCCCATTAACAGCTTGACAGTAATACTGTGAACATGTACACACAAGCAGATTTTTTGGTGTACTATTACCCTTGAACGTCAGTTCAGAGAACGCACCTACGGACCAAGTATTCAATAAATAAACACAGTGGGATAATACAGAATATAAATTATAGAAGTTTAGTTCATGTTGTTCCCCATTCCCCATTGGGATCTAGGGGATAAGGAGATAAGGCCTCCTTCTCTTACTCTCACCTACCACAGCTCTTCTAGCCATCAAAATGATTAAAAGTTAACTAGGCAAGGAAGACAGATTGACTTTATCGGGTACTGCTGAGACCAGATTAACATTCCGCTGGCACATGTGAGTTCGAAGTTCAGGTTCTTGCATTACTCAAAGTTTAATTTTTAATCTTTCTTTAATAGTGAAGGTCTAGATGAGTACCCTAGACAAGTCCTGCCCTGACATGAAGGAACCTCAGACCATAAACTTCAAAGATATTGATGATGGGCATCGGATGTTTGCTCCTCCAAAAGAAGCAAGGTCTCCTGCCTGCTGAATTAGTGGTAATCCTAGAATTAATCATGTCTCCATTGCTCTTGTTTTGACTCAACGTATCATCCTGCTCCACAGGGCAAATGTAGTGCTGAGAGAAAAGGAGGGAGGCCCCAGCAGACATCTGCAATTCTTCTGTTCCTACCTGATGGCCAATGCCACCGCTAAGGACCAGTTCTCGGAGCACCTGTACCTTACCTTGGCTCGAGGTTTTAGTGCACCGATGACCATAACGTTGGCAGGTATTTGTGACTTACACACATTTTAACTAATGGCATTCTGCCTGACCCCTCACTTCAGTAAGACCATCCCAGCCATCGGAAGACAATGTACTCTTAAAAACGTGGGATGTTCCACATTTCTGCCACTGTTTTATTGTCTGACTTTGCTGTACTTATTTAAGCTTCTAGAAGAATTACTTAGCCTAACATCAGTAAGTACTCAACAACAAATGTTTTACACATGACAAATCCTTTGCTGATGGCCTTTTTAGATGTTCGTGTTATATCTCACACAACAGAGCTTGGGTCAGACTCTCACATCAGCTGTTACAAAGGTTACAAAAGAAATGAGCGACCTTGTCTCCTGCTCAGCACCACCGTCCTTTCAAAACCAAACTGATTGCTCTTGGATGTAGATGGAGGACATTCGGTACCTTCACATATGGAGAGCATATTCTATGCCTTGAACATGCCTGTGAAGTAATATTTCAGCTCAATCTAGTGTCTGTCACATCTGGTATTTTGAATAATCAGTTAAGTGAACAGTAAATTAAATTAAGCCAAGCCAGTGTCATAAACCTAAAGTGCATTTCCAAAGGTTCTCCCATATGAAAGGGAGTTGGCTTAGAAGGCTGACTCTGAGATCCTTAATTGCAAATAAATCAACAGCCTCTGTGGTTGTACCCATGGAATAGCCCCCTACAGTGGATTAAAAATAAATACTTCTGAGAAAAGAAAGTGACAACACAGATGGATTTTCCTCCATATGAATGCGCCGCAGATGAAAGGCTTAGGATGGCAACCAGTCTGGTGTCCTATGCAGCTGCTATCCAGAGAGCTCTGGATGTACCCCAACATTTTCTGCCATCTCCTGGAGCTACTGGCTGAATCACTCCAGCATCAGTGAAAAGAACCATCTCACAGTCAAGTAACATAAAGCAGCAGCTAATCTGTAACCTTGTCCTTGGGGATGCTCTGCAGAGTCTTGTCAACGCAACGATTGTACTGATTTCAGCCGAAGGATTGTCTTTCGTACACCTCTAACATCACTGAGCACCGTGCTTTACCAATAAAGGGCTAATGAACCAAAACAGTTGTTCATATGTTTTCTTACTCCTTCTCTGAAATGTCACAATAAATCTATGTTGCTGGATAACAGCAAGCAGATGGATATTGTAGCTCATAATCTGGCATAGGTATTCTCAATCAAGTCAAAGATTAATTCTCCCCAATGATAACCAGCTTTCCCATTTGTTAGAAGCCCATTATCATTTTCTAAAAGGTTTTTCTCAGGACAAGGGTAAAAACAGCTCTCTTTGTCCTATTGCTTTCTCCATTATGGAGAGAATGAGAAGGATTTCTGGAGGAAAAAAAAAGTGTTAACCACATAAACCATCTTCAAATAATCATATAAACAACAGAAAAAAATTACCGGAAATGCTCTTGGATGGAGAACATGGCTTCATAGAAGATATCTCTTGCTGTTTTGTGAGCAGCCCACAAAATACTTTTTGCCAGCTTTGTTAGGATTACTACCCACTCCATGAGACTGAAAAATCAAAAATATCACAACCAAAGAAAAAAAACCCCTTTGCTGAGATACAGCCCTCTTGTAGTAGCAAAAGGAATGCATTATTTTTTTGTCTAAAATGATCAAACTAAGCATAAGAATAGAAAAACGATACGGATTTCACTAGTTAGGCAAAATAAAATTGGGACACAGTGCCATTTCCAATGACATGGAAAAGCCTAAAATTCGTAAGTGAACACAAATCCTAGCAAATGAGTCCAACTTCAGTCCTGACTTCCAGATCCTGCCTTGTCCCCAGTCCCACAGGAGGTGTGTAACACATCTGGGAAGAAAATTTACATTTCCTGACTTTTCTTCCTCTGATTTTAAGATTTCATGAAATGCTCCTAAAAACATCCCCTTAAGGTATTTGTTACCCTTGAATTTTTTTTGCAAATCAGCTCCTAGTTATAACAAGTTCACCAACTACTGTACTTTTATAAAATAAAAAGATACTGCAGCTAATTATTTGTTAAACTCATTATCAGAGCTCTGCTATTGTAAAATTTTATTGCTATCGAATTTTCCTGCTGCAAGCCATTTGTTAAGGATCCTAGCAGAGATCTGCCAGACCTCACTGTTAAAGGTGGGTACATATCAACAGGTCCCACTGAACTGCAAGGAGCAGGAACATGTGACGCTTCCTCCTTCTCCCTCCTGCTACAGAAATGGTGGCAGAGGAAGAACGTTCATTGCTGGTCCCAAAAAGGGTCAGCGGTGTCTGTCCAAAATTACTATATACTTCATACACCAATTTAAAGTATTTTAGTGTCCTAGGTACTTTCTTTCCTTGTTGAAAAGGCAGGTTTGAATCAAATTTACTAATAAATACCTTTCAAGGAAAAGGAAGTCAGATGACACCTTGAAATAAGCCTAAGATCTTAACAACCCAGGCCTGCCAATATTGAGGTTAGTGCTGCTTTTGAAACCTTGAAGTGATAAAACAGCAGCAACATGAGGGGCTTTGGAATTCCTGCTTTTCTCGCAACCCTCAGAACCACCTCAAGAGCATCCCCAGGCACCTGCTGAAGTCCAAGGATATCTCCCCAGCAACCCGCATGGGCGCGGGGTAGGGTCAGTCCAGGTGATCAACACATTTTCATTCTCTGCACACTGAAGAACAATATATTAGTAGAAAGTTAATAGCTCAGTTATTAACAGAAATGCTACAGTGCTCTTATGATTCCAAATTGTTCCTGATTAATGGAAGAGGCCACGGAATTTAACCAATGATCTCTTTGTGTTGGAAATGTGTGTGGCAGAGCACAGATGGAAGAGCGTGGGCCCGCAAGTGACTACACTATTGACCACGGTGTCTTACGGCTTGCCCTAGAAACATGGATTAGCCAAGCCTAAATAGGGAACCTGAACTGGAAAATATGTTTCTGTATTAATCCTGGGGGTAAGACACTTTAGGATTCTGCCTCGACAGATAATTGCATTTCTTTAATCTGTTGGGTGAATGCTTCATTCCCTTTCCTGCCTCGTACGGGAGCTCATGTCTCTGGTGTGAGTCTCTGTAACTGGTGAGGCTCGGCATCCCCAAAGCCATCGCTACATTGTGGTGGATAATAGTTGCTCCCAGCTATTTCCACCTTTTCTTCATACTCCCTGCTCCAGTGCATTGAGATTACAGAACAATGAATAAACAATAAGCCCATGTCTCCACCAGAGAAATGGAATATTCCAGCCTGAACCCATGAGAGCTGAAAAACATTTAAACAGGGTCTTTGTGTCACCTGCTCCAGCTCTGTGTATCTGAGCTGTGAGTCAGCCATCCTCTTCTAAATCACTACAATCGCAGTGTCCTCCGATAACAAACCCTGCAGTTCTTCCAAAACGCAAACTTCTGGGAAGAGTCAGAAGCCAACACTGAAGTGGCAGAAACAAGACCACTGAAACTGCTTGAGCGTTGAACTTAAAATAGTGCAGATTGAAAGTAGCAAGTCCCTTCCAAAAAGTGGCTGCATGCAGAGACTCCAACCAGAGCACCTTCCAACACTGACACTGGATGCTACATAGAACAGCTAAACCACCGAAATTACCTGTTGGAAAAAAAGGGAGTCACGTTTCCAAAATTGTTAGTGAGGTTTTAGATTAGAAAGTTTTGGAAAGAGGGAACATGTTTCCAGTTCCGCCACCAACTTGTTTCGGATGTGAACATGGTCTTTGCTCACTGCGTAACATGTAAGACAAATCTGCCATGCAGTGAGGTAAAAAGATTGAAAAAAATGTGGGGATCTCCAAGGTAAAACTATCATGCTGCAAAATCACAGTGCTATGCAACATTCATTCTTTTAATTATTAGGCTAAATGTGAATGCAGGCTACTGTAATCTTATATTATAAAGAAAAAAACAGTAAAAGCAAAAAAACCACATACCAATCTCTACAACAGATACAAACAAAACAGGGTTTATTGGCTTGAAGGTAGTACTTTATCATGCATAGCAAAAACAGCTATGCATTTACACTTAAAAAATAATAACCCTACAATATTTGATAGTTGGTGATACTGAATTAATAATTTTAGTAAATCAGAAGGAAGTTAATGTAATCCTCAATTTGTTTTACATCTTCCAAGTCACCTACGGCATTTTACAAGGCAAGTAATATTATCACAGCTGGACACCTAGGTAATCTTTTGAGCTCTTTTTCCTTTTCAAAATAAACGTTACAGATTTACCATGATACTGCTGAAATAACTGTTAATTTACTTTGAAAGATGAAAGAAAAGCAGGCGAATTAACAGAGCCTTGAACTCCATCAATCTGAGCAGAAATGCCAGCAGGGCACAACACAGAAGCAAGATCCAAGGCTGCAGATGGACCAGCAACAAGAACCTCCTCCATCCCGTCTTTTTGTGTCTTCTGATGCAAAGCTGTACGACTTGCAGAAGATGGGAGATGCTCCACAAGAGCAAGCTTGCTATTTGAAAACAACAGGTTGGCTCTTTGAGGCCAAAACCAAAAGGAGACCTGACAAGGACCCCAACACTGAACCATATTCCTCTTTTCAGTCTGGCATTCCCACTCTGGAAACCACTCAAAAAGCTTAATGGGCTCAAAACACTGAAATTAGGAAAGATTCAGCTTTAATTAGCAGCCAATTGAAAATATTGATTTCAAACCTCCCTCTTTTGGGTGCAACTCCTGTCTAGTTCCACATTATCTCTCCTCCTGTAAAAAGTACAGCTGTACCTATCAATTAAGTTCAGTTTAAAGCCCAAGAGGGATGAGCCCGCCTCGCAGCAAAACACTGTCAGTTCTCTTTGTGTCTGAAGATCCCAAAGCTTGGTTTAAACCAGCAAGCACAAATTCTTTGTCTTTTCTGCAGAGGACAGGTGAAAAATTCATCATCAGTCGTTTTTCTTTCTGACTGAAAAACCCCGCGAACACGAAGTGCCAGAGCAACATCCACCATCCCTGCCCCCAAGGGGCTGCTCAAAGCAGGACCACACATGGGGTGAGTTCCACCACCTGCATCATCTCAGCCTCCCCATGGTGCTTTCTTACGGACACAGGTAAAACATACTCACTTACTCCACAGAAAACAATACATCTCAAGGGATGTGGCCATCTTATTGCCCCCTATGCTCCCTTCCAGCATTGTTCAGGACATCTCAAAGACAGCAGGCACAGAAAAGGCTCTACAGAGACACGCACACCACTTGTCATCAGCAGTGCAAGGAGCAAGCCCCAGCTATCCTTGTGCAAGGACCTGGTATAGAAAATCACTTGCAAGTTCATGGTCCTAGACTGATCTTATCGAGTTTTTTACTGGACAACCATTTCATTTTGTGTCTGACCACGGTTCCAGTCTAATTTATAGCAATTATGAAATATTATAGGCAAGGCACACTGACTGTGTAGCAGCCCAGTGTAAGTATTTGGTAAATACTAAAGGGTGTCTCCACTAACTTTCTGCATAGTCAATGGTTATTCTTAGAGTTGCTTTAAATACATGTTACACAAACATTTATCTTGGGTCCTTTCTTTAAACTGCCTGCTTTTTAAATAGAACTTACATATATTTAAAAGTCATTTATAAACATTTACATATCAGAAAAGCCAAATCAAAACCTCCATGATTTCCATGTCAACTGTCATAGATGTTTTAGCAATCAGTAAGCTTATATAAAAAAATCAAAACATATTTGTCTTCTTATATGAACTATTACAGCAATATAATGTAAAAAGTTAGAAGTCTAAATGACACTTGAATAGAGGGAGCTGTAAAAGCTGGCATGATTGATTCAATGTTTTCAAGCATTATAAATAACCTTTAAATGTCTCTTCTACCCTGATTTGCATAAACAATTGACAATTCATTAGATATGAGGGGGAAAAAAAGACAAAAACAAAGCCGAGACAATATGAGGGACTTTGGTCTAAACAAGGACCTGAGGGGACTGTGACTTTGTAAAAGAAAAAGGCCAGGGCACAGAATCCTTCTTCAGAGCTCATAATTAGGAGGGTCAATCGGTGCTGCTCCAATCTCAGATCACCAAAACTTCTGCAGATTCACCAGGATTAGCACTAGGTTTGTATCACACTCTGGAAAAGCCATAAAAATTGATGTACAAACCAGGGCTGGAGGCCACAACAGCCTGAGACAGACAGGGACTTGCACAGGCATTTCAGAGTACCTCCATAGGAAATTTACAGGACCTACACGTGAAATTTGGAGGACTTCCACAGGAGCTTCTGAGAAGCTCCACAGAAATTTTCCCCAAAATTCAAAGCAATTCCCCCTCATCTCTGGGGCTGGAAGCTCACCTCTCACCGTACACTCACTCAGCCTCATAAACACCCACCTGAGTTTTCAGCATTTCTTGCCCATGTAAGAAATAAAAGACTTTGCCTATGGACATACAGATCCACTTACTCTGAGCTGCAGCCCAAGGTGGCGGTTATGGGGCATGAAAAGGGAGGATGGGAGAGCAGGAGAAGGAATGAAGACAAGGGAAGATAATTGAAAGTACCAGTGCATTAGTTATGTTGCATATATCTAATGTAATTAGTATTAATAAGCTGTCAGTCAGAAGATGTCGTTGTTAAAAGGCAGTTTCAGTAGAGGAAAATTATAACTGAACTCCTCCATGTATTGTCTGTACTTATTTATTCTGCCTTTTTTTCAGTTCATTGCCACTGATCCACATTCAGCAAAAGTGAAACTGAAGAAGCAAACGGAGTTTTTTATTTAGTAATCAGAAAAAAGTACATTTTCTATTGCTCTGAGTAATGCCAACCACAGGAGGAAGGCTCAGCGAGGTTAATGGTTCAGTCCTACACTTGGTTCTCACTCCAACCACAACATTTTCAAGCTATAACTTTAAATTAATTCTGTTTTGCAATATATACACTGATTCCTGTGGTACCTGTCATGGTACTACTGCTACTTTACTCTCTACTAGTGGGTAAAGCCACTCCAGATGCTCTGCAGGGACCTGTCTTGTGGTTTAACACTGCAGTTCCTAAAGCTGGTCAAACTATGTGCAGTGAATAATGTATTCAATAATTTCCTTTTTTTTTCTTAATTTTTCAATTGTCTGCAAGCAGCTTACAGTATTCCCCAAAGCATCTGTAATGAGAAATTAGTCACTAAATATTTTATACAAATAGTTACTAGCTTGTGTCTTGATCACAAGCAGTTTGCCGTGGATTCAAGTGGGATGGGAGGATTTGGATTGGATTTGCACTTCTCCCTGTAAATTGGCCACATGGAGCTCCTGGATACAGCTGCGCTCTCTGCTTCGCAAAGCTGCCCTCACAACAAAAGCCGGAGCATTTCAGGCTCCAGCATTCAGATTGCCAAGCTTAAAGTTCCATCACCTGTGAGGAAATATCCCCAGTACACCGTCTATACTGTGAGCACCTCTCAAGTCGCAGAGCTGCGTACAAACACCACATCCCCGTTTTAGAGCGGGGGAAGCAAAAACAGAGTTAAACATGACTTGGGCTGGTGGAGGAAATCTTGACCTACAGAGAAACCCTGACTTTTATACCCAATTTCAAGAAACCTTTCCTCTTTACCTCGACAAAAGAGCTGAGCCCCTGTGCCAGACTGTGCATCGCCTGCCGGCTGGTCCCTCAGGTGCCCTTCACCTCCCATTGCTCCTCATTTCCAAACAGAGCACCCAGAGGTAAGATAAATGCCAGGAATTTCTCTTCTTGTCTCATGTAAGTAAGAAAATGCTAAAAGCACCACGCTGACTACCGCAACCAATTGTTAAATTCTGAATTTGTAAAATCCAAGATGAAGTAACTGAAGGTCTTAACAGGCTGTAATAATGCCTGTCAGTTCATGTTATCAAAATGAAATGTTTCTAAACCAGTACCATTCCAGGCAAAGGATCCATCACATTTTCTGACTCAGGCTACTAAAAGGAAAACCAGACCTTTGAGGTGATTAGGAAGAAAAAAGGGAACTGGGACATTACAAGAGCCCCAGCTCCTGTGTCTGACAATCTGTCCAGAGCGGGGTCATGGGGAAGCCAAGGTGGGCTGCAGAGATGCCAGACCTTCAGCCCAGCCATATCAGGGCTCTCCAATTGCTTGATGTGACTAATTTGGATTGTTACAGTTGACGCTTTGTTTGGAAAACACTGATTGTTTTCTAAATGTAATGAACTGTCATCATTTGTTGCAGACATTGAGAATGCAGCCCCATACGGCTCTCGGCAGAATGTGAGGATGCAGAAAAGCTCAGAGTCCATCAGCATCACCCTGGGAACTGTCTGAGACCCCATCAGGCAGAAAGTTTCGTGGTGGAAACGTACTCCTGGAGCTGTCAGTCTGAGACCTCCCTTTGGTGCTTCCTTCCTTTCCTCCTCCTCCTGCCAAGCTCCAAATTAAAAATACATAATTTTGGTGTTTTTAAGGACAGGGAGGACTAAAGAGGAACAGATGTCCTTTCAAGGTCTTCCACCTTTTCAGGATGAAATGTTTCCAAGAAGCTTTGGACAAGGGAGAGTTTGTGGTCATTAAATAGCTTGTCCTGTAATTGCAAATAAGGATCCAGCTGAGGCACAACTTCTGTGTGCAGAGAACATGCTTCTAAACTTTGTGCTAAGAGGCCAGGCTCATTTTCAAGACATGTGGCTCCTCCTCAGCCTCCCCAGCCACAGGGGGACCACTCACCCACCCCCTTACAGAGTGAGAGAATCCCCAGGGACACACAGACAACTGCTGGGCCTCTTCTTCTCAAGGCATTGCTGAAACAAGGAGATGCCCCACTCCGGAGACAGGATTTCAACCCATTTTCTACGTTGTTTATTGACACAGGGACAAAATTATTTTCTTCCAACCAGGTTTTCTTGTGTCAGTCATTCAACATGTTCCTATGTTTTTTTCCTCCCTTTCTTACTACCTTTTCTGATAGTAAAGACGTTGCAGATGGGCATCAAACTGTGCAAAACGTAAATTATGATTGGGTAGAATCAGAACATAAAAAATAAGTTATTTGGATGCATTTTTTTTCCAAAGGACCACAGCACATATGGCATGCTAAAAAAAAGTCTTGTGTTCATTAAGGCTAAATGAGACAGGTTAGAGAATCATGGGCACCAAATGGAAAACTTGGGGAAAAAAAAAAAAACATGCTGGCTGGCAACTCATTCTGCTGATGATATTTTTTGGATGTTTCCCTCCTGCCCTCTCTCCCTCATTTTTTTTTTAAACTGCAAGGACATTTTCGCAAATATTTCACAAATATCTGATGGCTGTTGCTTAGGAATCTGTCCTCCCCACTGTGCCTTCCTCATTTGAAGGTCATAATCTTCAGCTTGTGAAATCATAATTATCTTGCTAGCCAGTAACTCTGATGTCACAAATGGAGGATTATGATGACTTCAATGAAAAAAGCAGCAGCAGGAGAAAATGAACTCCTCAGCCACCAAGAGCTTGTTTTCCTCCCCAAAAAGATACAGCGAAAAAAAATATCAGCGGAATGATCTCCAAATAGACTATTTTCTGTGTAGCACCAGTGCCTCTTTCAGAATATGAGGGCAATTTCTGCCTTGTGCCAATTTAACACTGACTTCCACTTTATTTTAACACATAGCAGGTCTTATATTTAATGTAATAGCAGAATCTTGCTACTTCTTGTGGAGCTCATACAGAGACCTCAGAGTTCTATAAAAATGAAACGAGCCTCCCTTTAACCCTTCGCAAAAGGAAACGGCCAAGATTCACCACAAGGTCACCTACGCCCGAGACTTCACTGCTGCTGGGTAATTCATCACTGTACCAAAAAATATCACAAATAAACACTGTCTGTCAGACTAATAAAGTGTAATTAAAGTGTAACTCTCCTTATTGCCTGTTATTACGCATCCCTGCCACCTTAACTCAGTAGTGGGTGACAACTTCTCTCCCCAAAAACGCGGCAGAAGAGGGAGCAGAGCGGAGCTGGGACCATCCTGGTGCATTTCCCCTCTGTATTCCTGGGTTATCCTCTTTCTGCATTACAGACCAGGACACACACCTCACTTAGATGTTATTTAATTATTGGAAATATGACTAGAATGACGGTGCTGACTTTCCTTCAGGATAGACGCTCTAGAAAAGCGATTCAGCAATTCTAAATGTCATTATTTTGAATAAAGCTATCAATGTTTCTCCTGAAGAGTTCGGAATACAAGTAGATTTCTATTGTCACTATAAATGTTAGTGCATGTCTCTTGAGCATCAAATAAAACACATTTCAATGTAACTGCCTGCTTGAATGAAACATTAAGAGCTGCATTCTGAATTCCTGCTGTTTTATAAAAATGTGAACTGATAGTGCGGTGACACGGTTCTACTGTCTCTTCCAGTTGTCGATTTCAGGCACTACCTTGCAAAATATCGATATGCAAAAGAAGCAGGGCACTGGGACCAACCCTACGTCTGGAAAATGCAATGGCTTCTGCCACACCAATGAAAAGTATTTAATGCTGGAGGCTTGGAAAAACCCAAAATTCCCAAACCATAACCATGTTCTTTGGCACCGGTACTAGGCCTTATGACTCGGGGGAGAAGAGGTGGCAGAAAGTGCATCCTCACAGAAGAGCCGCATCCCAAAGGCGTATCACGGCAACAGCATCCTCAGCTTCCCGGCTGCAGATTTCAGCCGTGGAGGGGAGAACATGGGGGAAATAAAAGCACAACAGCTGCAGTGCCACAGGCCCTTGGCCTACAGAACGTGTTGGGAGACCGATGCGCACACCCACTATTCTCAAATCATTAGAAACAACATATGGTGGGTTGGTGTTCGTGCTGCCTTTCTCTGCCTGCCCTGTTTGTGCTCAAGGTATAAGTCAATTAAGAGAGTCAGGCTGCACATGTGAGCAGAGCATCCCACCAAGCAGAATGATGCATAAATTCTTTATCAGGGTTATTTAAAAATCTTCACCACATCTCCATCAATTCTAAAAGCTCCAAAGGCACTGAAAAATTATCCCATTTTGTCTTTGTCTGGCCAAAACCTTCCTGTGCTTTTTTCTGTTTTCACTGCAGCTGATACACACCTTCATCACCACCGTTGTTCACAAACTCCCAAAGCACAGAGCATAAAAAATAACACGGCATCTGCAAACAAGGTGATGATAATTGAGATGGTTCACCCATCCCCAAGAGCACCCCACTGCCTCTGTCTGTGTATTAACTACCATGCAGAGAGGTACACGTCGGCTTGTGAAATAGCCCAAAACACATATTGTTCTCCTTGGAAACATCCCCACAGTGTCAGCCAAACACCCTGGCCTGTACAGGGTGACCCATGGGTGCCCAAACATGGGAGATGCAAAACATCTTTCAGGCGGGGCTGTCCTGCAGCAGCCACGGGAGAAGGGTGGGAAAAGAGCAGCCTTGGAGCAGGAGAAAACACGGGACTGGTATGGGGTAACAGTTCAGATAAAGGCAGAAGCTCCCAGCACTGCAAGGACATCAGCTGAGACAGATAAGTCACTAATTTATAAGAGATCTGGACGACAGCAGGACCAGGACCCTGCTCTGGGAGGATTATTGGGAAAGGGGTAGCTAAACACATTGCAGAGGGGCTGGGAATGCTGCCATTTGCACCATGTGCACACAGGAAAAAAGAATAAATGTCTCAAATTCCACATCTGTCTACAGCAGAATTATTAATTTCTCCTAACATCTTGACTGCTTTTGATGTTGCAAAAGGTGGCGCAAGAAACGCTGAGGATGAGGGGACGGCAACACCAGGCACCACTGCAATACCGATCACGGTGAGAGCTCAGGAGAAATGACGCCAGAGTTGGTGCCATGACTGTGGAGTTAACCTTTGTCACCTCTGTATTTAGCTGACTGAGTTTCTCCCTTAATGAAGCAGTTTGATTTATGTCTGAGTCATTTGCCTTCATAATAAATTTATTAAATGATCATCTTTTTTTCCCTCCAGATTTGTCACTTGAAACACGGTAATTGGTGTTTAAACCTGCAACAGCATGTCTTCAAATGAGTTCAAACAACCTTACACGTTCCTTGCTCTCCATATCGCAACGAATCTCAGCTGTCAGCACTAACTTGGGGACGGAAGGATTCCAAAGATGAGGAAAAATCCTGGTGTGAAGATGCTGCCTGGCGATGCCAATAGCCCAGGAACTGCGGCTTCTTTTCACTCCCGCAATTACACGACTTAAAGAGAACTGGGAAGCAGCACAACATGCACCAAGACCTGAAGGCGTAATTTGGGGGTCTAAAACATCATCTCAGGTCAGACAAGTGCCTCAGGAAACAAGAAACCCAATGAATTCAATGAGCACTAATTACATGGTTACGTTAGACATGTTTGAGTGTGTTGCTGAATCAGATCCTAATCTCTCACTCTCTTGGCATCACAAAACACAAAAACAAGAAAGACTGTGCCAAGAATCCACTACAAAAATAATTGCTTTTAGTTTAAAAAACTAAGTTATAAAATACCTATAGAGTTGCAATTGGTCTTATTTTCTCTGCAAGCATCATTTTACATTAGATCATTGTTTTTCATTTAGAATGTGAATCAAAAAGTACTTCTGTTTTAATTAGTTTTATAAATTTGCTGAGCTAAATGAATACAGTAGTAAAATCAAAAACTACAGAAAATGTGCGTAATCTGAGCAGACTGTAATACTTGTGGAACAAATTGTAAATCTATTGCTTAATTAAAATTATTTGAAATGCCAAGATGTGAAAACTCTGAATTATGCTGCCATACAAAATCTACAGCTCATCTTAATAAATCACAATAGCCTCAGCTACAAAATTTTGTCATTTGAAAGGTTTCCATCTATACATGTAAATTTTTCCCCACATTATACATATAATTTTAGGACCTCATTTGTATCCTGATTTGATCAATGACTGCATAAAACAACACTTGGGCTTCTGTTGGGAGGTGCAATGACTGCAAAAATAATACAATTGGAAGGCAAGAAATTTTAAAATGCAGCTTGCAAGGTGTCGATGCATTAGTCCGTTTAACTCCCAAGCCCATCCACCTACAACGCTGACTGCATCACGCTGGGATTACCCACCAAGGGCGGCTTTTCCAAAGAGCCAAGCATCCCTAAAAGTCCATCACTGCCTCACTCTGGAGGTGACCAAGCCAGCATTTTGCCACAGTCCAGATACAAGTACTTTTTTTTCCCCAAGAATACCACAGACAGCCAAAGAGATGAAACCCTTGGCCCCAGCAGCAGTTTGCAGAAGCAGCTGCACACGGTCATGCTGCAAACAGCTTCTGATGACCTGAACCACACCGAGAACTTTGCTGGAAGGTTTCTGCAGACGATCTGCTCCGGAAAAATTAGCTGGCGTTCAAAGACGAGCAGCCCTACGTGGCCAAAGGTTTAGATGGAAAGCAGAAGAGTTTTAAATTCACTTTCTTAGACTAATTGGAGACTTTTGTCCTGGATGATAATCTGAGTTTTCTCAAAACCCATTATAAAGAGAGTGTAACTAAACTACACTTCTCTTTCCTTGCAATGCCTCAGTGTCCAAGCACTGTGAGTGGCAGAGATCAGCAATATTTGATTTCAGCTTTCAGTGCATTAATAAACATGAGAAATTGCTCTTATAAGTAGGGTTTCCTTGCCCACTGGCTGCTCTATAGATTGCTAGGACAAAACCTACCCAGAAATACAGAAACTGTACTTCTGTACAGCTCTGCCAGCTGTCCAGACCATTATGCACATAATTCCTTCTACTTGGGCTCCTCAGTAGGAAAAAATCCAACTCTTAAGTTGAAAACATCTTAGGGATTTCAATTTAATTAAGAGGATGACAAGAGGAGATAAAGGCAGAACGGTATTTATAATCATAATAGATTTCTTCCTGCATTGCATTGATACACCTGTGCCCATGTGTTGATATGTCCTAGTGGAAAAAATCCCTGCAATCTGTACTCCATCGTAGTGGACATCAGTATCACACGTACCTGTTTGGAACTGAGCAAAGGAGATAAAAATCTCACTCTCTGCCGCAGGAAAGGGAACAGATGGTGCAAAAATTCATACACATACAAATTCATACACACACAAATTCACACTTTTTTATGACACAAGGTTACTAGCAAGATCCTTCCATGTTTATACTTGAAAGGATTATCACTAGAGTTAGTCATTCTCGATCAAGCACTAAAACTGAGCTGGGAAAGGACTGCGGCAGGACACAAGGGACTGGTAGAGATCTGCAGGCACGGACGGAGCCCAGAGTGAGCCACACATGTTCTCTTTGCAAGCTCAGAGACTTTGGCTCTTCTCTTCAAGTCCAACTGCTTCTACAAATCCCACCAAGCTGCTGTGGGTACCCAGCATGGCCAAACACAAACAAACTGCAACCCTGCATCTGCGGAGTCCCACGTGTTTTATTTAAGAACATATATGCAGATGGTTCTCTAGAAAGCACACTCTATAAATAAAACATGTTTAATAACCCAAATAAACCAAACAAAATAAATAAACCATGCCATCGAATGGCAACTTTCTCTGTAGAAGAATCTGTAAAACACTTTCTGGGGTTTGCAAAGTGTCTGCCTGCAAAATATTTTGCAAGATTCCTTAAACAGCTGCAAAGGTCTGCATGGTGCACCAGCCAACAAACTCCTTGCTGCGCCGCTCTCCTGCTCTGTACCAGTACAAACCAAACCAACTCCAACGTCAGCTTGAGTCAGTGCTCAGTTTTTTAACTGCAAGTTATGATTTATTAGAAAACAGTAACTATTACTTTATTTTCCTACTGCTGGGAGTCAATGTAGTCCTTATGATCTCTATAATGCCAGGCAAACTGCACCAGCTCACTGTCCAGCCTGGCAGTTCCCCACAGACCTTTAAGAAAAGCGGTGAAGCCCTACAGTTGTACAGCTCACTTCTGAAGATGCTTCTTTCACCTGCAGAGTGGGCTAATGGGAATGACACTGAAATCTGAGCTTATTCTGGCTTTACTTTCAACTCTCAGGTGAAGGGCTGAAGCCAATGTGACCTGTGGCGATGCTGGAAGGGACTGGGCAGCAATTCTGCTCCTGCTGCGAGGACACGGGCAAGAGATGGAGCACAGGGGAGAAATGTCCCACCCCAGCCAGGCAGGAGGGGGACAGCCCCTTGGGAGCCATTGCGGGTGCAGTTTATCTGCTGAAACCCCTGTGAAACTGCTCTGATAATGCTCCAGATCTGCCTCTGCACTGGGGCTGCTCCATTTCAACCACTCGGTGTGGGTGGGGTGCTCATTTCTATAGGAAGGGTTGGCAGGATTGAAGCCAGGCTTGTAAGTGGTGGTTTCCAGTCAATTTGTTCTTCTCTGACCTTTTTTATTCTCTGTATAAAGCTCAGCATGCAGGAGGAGAACCAAATCCAATTCAGCATCAACTCATTTTTCTCAGGGTGGAAGCTCCCTTTCATTAAAAAAAAATCCCAAACAAACAAACTTACTTCTGTATTTCCATACATGCCACAATCTGGTGAGTTACCAGAATGTATTATTTATATAAAGCCTCCTGCTTTGGAGAGATCCGTAATTGTTGGCTTCCTTGCTATGTGCTACAACACAGCTTGCCTTGTTTCACAGCCAGAAGTGCTGCTGTATCTTTTTGTCTTCCTCTCCCCAGCAACTCAGCTATTCTTTTGAGACATACTGTAAGTGTCAACAGGTGGGACGGAGCGTTAGGAGGTAGAAGCTGCCGCGTTACTACAAAGGACCATCTGGGCACGACGTGCAGGCACAGAATGCAGAATCCGCAGCCAACAACACTAGAACATCTGTCTGCCTCCAGTCCCTTCACCTATGGTAAAGGTTACACACCGTCACTGTGCCAGCTGTGTCAGGTACTAGAGTTTTCATTAAAAAAAGAAAAAAAAAAAAAAAGGCAATAGCCTGTGGGGACATATTTTTGGCATCTTTATACATTTTAAAAACACGACATTCTGCTTGATTCAAAGCCAAAGTACCCTCCTACTCCTCCCCACACAGGAGATCTTACCAGCACCAGATATATGGGTTTATTTGATGAGACTTTACTCTCCCATGCGGGTGCAGGACCCCCTTTCACATTACAGAAGTGGGTAATACCTGCTTTGCCTGCATAAAACTTGGGATTATACAGGCAGCCAAATATTTTTCAGCCAGATTTCTTATTATTATTGAAGCAAGGAGCTTAACACTATTAATATGCTATCATTCACTTACAAACCCACAGAGCAACTCAGAGACAACAATTTCCCCCATATTCCTAACGGATTTTACTATGAATAAACAAAAGCATTCCTGCCCTGCACTTTTTCCCTTTCCAAGACTGTTGCTGAATGACCTTTTTTATTTTCCTCTGAGTAAACCAGTGCCAAAAATTTCCCTATCTTTAACAGCAACCCAAGCAGCAGCTACTGCGGACTCCTGCAACCCTCAACCCATCAGCACAACGACCCAGCGAAACCCCAAAACTTTCAAACACTTCATTTGGCTAAATCCCTGAGTCTCACCTCTCCTGGCTTTGCAAAATTGCACCATGCTTCTAGCAAAGTGTGCTCCCTGCTGACGGGAGGGCAAGAAACACGGAGGAAGACATTACATTACTCATGTGGTTTGAGCTCCGCAGAGCCGGGGATGCTCTGGGGCTGTCGGTGCAGGAGGCTGAGCCACACGGGGCTCAAAGATGTTTCCAGCTTGGCGTGTGACGAGGACAAAGATGGAAAACTGTCAGGTTACCTATCCAGTCTAACATCACTTGTGGACTTTTGGTCCTTTTTGTTTGAATAAAGTGCTTTTCTTTAATAATATTTAGTTAATACTTTATGGCATTTCTAGGAAATTCTTGCCAGGACAAACCACCTAAGGAAATGGGACTCTCATCTCAGGTGTGTCCAAATCGCAGAGCCAGCCTTGAAATGTGGCTCCTCTCCACATGACTTTTTTTTTGATTCCCAAAAGCTGGACTTTCTGTCATTTTTTATGAAACTTTTTGCTGCCTGTTTGTAAACATCCTGTCTCTCCAGGCTCCCTCTCTATCCCTCATCTCCAACAAGCTCGCTTGCTGAACGACACCGACATGCCTGGCACTGCAGCGCTCACACCCTGCAAGACACCACTTTCCAAGGTTTATTTTTCACACCAGCTACTGGTAAACGAGGCCTGTGTGACAGACCACTGGCTGGATAATGAGTTCATTCTCCAGACCCATCGAGAACAAGGTACTTTCCTGGCCCATCTGTTCGCTCAGCTCCTCCCGGCATGGCTCCAGGAATGCTGTTTTGGAAGAGAGCTGCAAACACCCGGTGGATCGCTGATGTGCAATAGACCCCGGTTTGATGGCCTCTAACTCACAGTGCAGAGCATTCTCAGCCAAAAAAATGGGAAGAGACAGAGCACTGGGATTACTTCAGAGCCACCGCTGGTAACTCTTTAACTGGAAATAAGATTCAGGGGGAAAGAAAGCCTCCAGAAGGCTAAAATAAATCTTCTAGCACAAAAATTGCACAGGCACAGCGCACTTCCTCGGCCACCTCTATTTTCTAGGAGAAATAGAAGCTCCAGGAAAGTCACAGGTCTGTAACCAGAAGCAGCCAGAAAGTCAAAGCGGAGATCTAGAGAGACTAGAACAAGAAATGACACTTAAAATATCAAGCCAGGAACCATATCCAGCTTCGACCGAAACTCTGGCACACTTGATATCAAAAGAAAAAAAAAAAAGAAAAAAAAAAGGCAAAAGCAAAGCTTAAAAACTTAAGATACCAGCTGCAAATATTTCCAGAGGCAAAAAGAGCTGGTAGCTTATTCACAATTTAGAGAAGGGATAAGTAAGAAGTGATGGGGGGTGGTATACTTGAGTGGTGAGTGGTTTAACAAAGATAAAGCAGAATCTCCAGTATTTCATCATCTTAGTACAAGAACGGGCCAATGGATAACTCCGACAAAGATCACACTTAAAATTGCCCTTAAAAAACAACACGTATATTTTTAAACAAAATAGTTCTGCCCCACAGAACTCACTGCTATTCAATATGAAAACGGTGCAGATGTAGGTGATTCATTAATGCAGTGAGGTAGAGGAAGGTCAGGAGAACGTCCTCACTCACATCCAATAGGGCTTTTCAACAACAAACACTCACGGTTGGTGTTGGGATAGAAGCCAACTATTACCAGACACACACAGCACTGTCCACATAGATACAGGACTAGATACACCCAAGGTGCAATTCAAAACCGGAAATCCTATTTGGTTTTGCAAACACACTACTGTCTCCTCCCTGACTGTACTAACGTCTGAATTAAACCATAACATCTCATGACTGGAACTTTTCTCTAATTCACGCTGAAGAGCCCTCACACAATCTGTGGCACCGAACAAAGTAGTAAATTCACCTCAACATCTTTATGCTTTCCCATAGTCTTTAAATCATTCATATTCAGACTTTTTGTGTGTTCTGGATCAGACAGAAATGTTTCCAGCCCATAACTCTTCCATTAATGTTTTTGAGGAACAAACTCTTTAAAGAGGAAGCCCTGTTCTTTAATCATCAGCAGCAGGAACAATGCCCAAACTTCACCGCTGCAGGACGAGCCTCGAGAAGCCCCTGGGCTCTAAGCCACCTTGGAGCGAGGTCCCTCTGAACACTGGCAGAAATCAGGCCCTAAATACATCCCCAGTGAAGAGCACACGCTGCAAACAGATGGCTGGTGAGATGCCATCTCCGTCCTGCTTGCTTGCAAAGGAAAGAAGAGTTAATGGTGCTCACGATGTCCTCTCTTGTATGGGCACAGAAGAAATTGGGCAAACTCTCCCATCTGTCATGCAATGCGTGTGAAGCTCTCCCAATACACTACCCTCTAACACATAATGCAGTTATTCTCCAAAACTTGATAAAAATTTGAAAACAAGTTTGAGAACAGGCTCCACTGCATCACCTGAAGAAGCAAAGTGGGGTGACCAAGAGAGCTGCACAGTAGGATATGAAACTTCACTGCACTGCAACTGATTTGTAAGACATCTCCCAATGTTATCTTCACAGAGAAGTAGCACGCCAAGGGCTCACAGGTAAAAACTGCTACTGCACACAGCGAAATACATTAAAACAACACTAAGAAGTTTGGTTTCAACATGCAGAGTTCTGTAAGATGCAGAGAAAGACCTTCCTTAGTCAGGACCCTTTACACCAAGACACTGTAGGATAGGATATCAACAACATTGACTGTTGATAACTACCCTTTTCTCCATTACCTCTTTTACCTCCACGAGTTTAACACGGGGCTATAAGGTCCCCATAATCATAGCTATAGAGGCGTGGACACTTGCAGGGACACGCCGCTCTCAACAACACCTAATGCTGGCAAGGTCTGTGAGGCAAAGCTTCAGCTTCAGAGACTCCTGTACCCCATGTGCCTGGGAGACGTATGACTTAAAACTCTCGCAGGGCCAAGGAATGTTTTGTTGAAAGCACAAACTTGCTTTTGAAACAACAGAATATGGCAAGCAAATACGAGCAGAGTACAATAACACACTGCTAGTCTGTAGAATGTTTCCTCAAAAGCTCCACAATCCTGGCTTGAGGCCAGTCTCTCAAACACACTGGGCTCTCTCCCCAGCGCCATGTGTTACCACAGGTTTCTCCCTACTTCTGAAACTGCTCCGAGATGGTCTGTCCTCCTGCAGTGATCCCCAGCTCCCCTCCTCCCAGCTGCTCACAGCTTCTGCCTCCAGCCTCTGACCTTTCAACGGCTACCTGGGAAATCCCAAATTCAGTCAGAGCCTTTTTAAAGCAAACAGTATACATATGATTAATTCTTCCTGCAGACCTCAAAAAAAAACCCTTCCTGATTAACAAAGGTCACTGAATCTCAAAAGTTTATGACAAACAATTCAAACACATTACAGCCCTCCACTAAAAAATAAAGTAAAAACAAAACTGGTTTTGTTTGGAGAAAACAGATGTGGCTGACAAAAAGGCAAGAAGCTGGCCAGATGCAAACTGAATAACTGATGGAAAAGTAGCTGTGTGTTAACACCAGCAACTTGTTCTTATAAAATGAAGAGGGACAGGGCAGGACCTCCTGCCACAGCAATCCCAAGGGCTCAGCAATCAAAGGAAAAAAATAAATATATACGTATTCTAGCAGCAAGCACTGCCCGGAGCTCCTGTTGGAGTTGCTTGGTAGTAGGATATTCTCTGGTTGCACTTTTCCTTCATAGATGTCAAAACACCTTGCAGAGGTGTGACATGGTGTTATCTCCGTTTTACAGACAGGGGAACTGAGAGGCGGTGACAGTAAGTTATTTTTTAAGATGAGATAGTGTGTCATCAGCAAAGTTAGAGCCACGGCCTGAAATCACTCCAGCATCACTACGAACCCCTGCAGCCTCCCCGGGGAAGGTAAAGTTGGAAGGCAGCAGCGATGCCCTCACAGGTGCTGTGTCCTGGAGCACACCAGCACTTCTCCCTGGTGACAGTGTCGAGCAAAGCTCACCACCGAGTGCCATCCAGCTGGGCTGGCACTTCAGTTCTGGTGGTACTCAGCCTGTCCCCTCCTCAGGCAGGGATGCTCCAGCCCTCAGGGGCTTTTGCAGCTCCCAGGGGCCAGCAAAAGGAACAGCAACCTTCTTTGCTGTGAGGAGCATAGGAAAATATGAAGAGGGAATCGTCAATCACCTTCCCACATGTTCCCATCATACCTGTTTCTATCAAGCAACTGTGATTTTGCTAGCCTGACTGATCCATAATTCATAACTATCATCCATGCTCAATAATTACAATGTTAATATTTTGGTAATTTAAAAGTACCTTTCTCTGCCAGAGTTCAGTCTGTACCACTGACTAACGTACAATTTAATATTTAAGTGTTTACGAACAAAACTGTTCTCTCCTCTCTTTATTTTCCTCCCCAATTCATGCCTTCAATATGTTTTCAAAATGTTGGGGAAAACAGGAAATCTCATTACTTCAAGGCCAAATTTAAAAATAATGAAATGCATAATGCCTGATCGGTCAATCAAATCCAATTCTACAGTACAGACGCACTCAAAGCCCTTCACTTTCTAATCACTAATAGGTAACACTATCAAATTCAGCCCTACACTCTATTAGAATTGCAGCAGAAAAGCACTTAGTGTAATATCCAAAGACAGCACACCAAATACTCTTCATTTGGCTCAAAGACAAGCCCAAATATGTTAATAATTCGAAAGCTTCCTCAAACAATGTGCTTTATCAATATGCTCAAAAAAAGGAAATAAAAATACCTAAACAGAACTTCCATAGATTAAAAAAAAAAAAAAAAAATCTAACTTGTATTCAGCCAGAGGACTGCGATGTTTTCACAGCGTAGGCGCTGATTTGTGAACTGCTCATGGCTGTGTTGCTGCCCCAGCTGCAGACCCTGTCATCTGCCATTTGCAAACCTGGAACCACTTCCCTGCTGTTTCCTACCCTATTTATCCTTCTTTTTGACCACAGTCATTTCAGGCTTGTTTGCAGCAGAATTTTTTACATCCTCATCTACTATTTCCTCATTTCCCCATCAGCCTCTCAAGCATCTACGTACAGTGTTGGTGGGGCAGCGATGAACTTCATCCAGCCTCCCCTCTCCCACCTGTGACACTAAGCATCTGTAAACAGCTCCAGTGCTCATGTGATCTCTTTTCCTACTATTGTCACCCTAAACTTAAGGTTTTCTAAGGTTTGCTTGCTCTCTGGATCACTGGCAGCACGCTGCTGTGAAACACGTGGAGGTTTGGTAGAACTGCCCACCTGCAGGCAGCAGTGGTTTCGACAAGCAGATGTAGCAAATATCGAGTTTACACGTAGACAGAGACACTGTGTGCTGGTGACAAGTAGTACAAAGGCTTATTTGATGTGAAGACAGAACGACTGCATTGCTCATGTCAAAAAGAGATCAGTGGAAGCATAACAACAGACCATTCTGCATGCTACACACACTGCGTAAAGCACAAAAAATACTCTTTATGTTTCCTGTGCTTTTTCAACCTGGTTTCTCAGGGAAAAAAAAAAGACATGCAATTGTTCTGTCACTCATTGCTTCCCCAAATAACTTTTGAACCTGTTGGATGATCTCAGGTTTGACAGATAGGCAGAGGTCTCAAAGGGATTACATCCCTACCAGATGCAGGAAAATAATAGAGACTCAAACGAGTGTCTTTGCTGAACTCACCTCCTTACTGCGGGCTGTACCTCAGGGGTACCAATTAGACCACAGGCCAGAGCAGCTCTGCGGATAAGGGAACAGCTGGGGGAAATGCTTACTTATAGCATCAGACAACGCACACAGAAAAAATAATGTTGGGAACACTCCAACCACAGGATACACTGAGATGAGGGCTTTGCCTTCTCAGATCCATCCTCCTCCAAGCACAGAAATCCAGAGCAGAATCCAGAAACACCTGTGCTGGCAGCCCGAGCACCTGTCCTTGGCGTCTTTCGTGCTTATTTTGTTCTCAAAACCAAAGTCACTTACAACATTTGCAAACTCCCATGTGATGTCCATGCTGATGCCCCAGGACTGTGCTGTTTCCCCAAGGCACAGCAATAAACGGTGTTACCTTCCTTGACCTCCCCTGCCTGCCCCCTCAAAGCTGCAAACGTGAATCCATTCTCTGAGCTACTAAAGCACAAATACATTTTCTCACTAGCATTCCAAAAGCAAACAAACTCCTGGCAAAGAGTAAGATTTCTATCCAGTCTTAAGGGGATGTGTATGACAAGGAAGCTAACGGACTCTCATTCTGAGAGCAGCCAATGCTTCTAATTAAAACTGGTTTGGAAGATCTGCAGCTATCGTATAAATCATCCCACTATATGCTATAAATAAGAAGCAGATACTGAATTGATCAGCTCCCATTTGTCAACAGAATGAAGATATTTGATTGTGCCTTCCTGAATAATAAATCCAAACATACCTATCAGGGCATTGAGAGCTGCTAGAAGTGTCTCTTCTATCAAACAACAATGATTATATTACAGGGCATGCATCATGGGGGATCATCCATTTCTCTTGTTTTCTCATTTAGCGCTGACATCCTCCCTCCTAGACGAAACATTTTGCTCCGTACAGCATGTGTTCATGTGAGAATCTCAGAGGTGAAGCAGGAGCAAATGCCACTGAGTGCCCTGATGCGATGTACACCCAGTGGGATGTACCACAGAGCAGAAGGAAGATTTGTAAGCTGTAGAAGCCTAAATACACAGGTTTTTCTTCCTACCCTTTTTCTTATAGCACTTCCAAAGGACACTCAAAATGCACCAGGTCTCAGACAGAGGAGCGTCACATAGTTCCTATCGGCAATGGATATCCATTTGTACAGAACAACGCAGAGAAACAAAACTAAATTCCTTAAAATCACCTTGTAACATCACTGAACAATGGAAACCTCAAAAGGCACCACACACAAGCAACAGATTTTTAATAATAGTAATAACAATAATGATAATATAAAGTTACCTCAGTCCTTTGTGGAAAGCTCTTGTCAACCATGAACACTAGATCCTGCTCACAGCCACCATGTCTTTCTCACTGTGAAAAACAAACAAATGGGCATCAATTAGGAAGTGGCATTTATTAATGCTAAGTTCAGAGTAGCTTCAAATGTTGCAATATACTCATAAAAAAAAAGAAGATTTAGGATTCCTTGTCACACGGAAGGCTGCAGAAGGTTAATTGAGTTCACTGTAGAGGTACTGTTGCCCCTATAACATATCTAAGGAAAAAAGCACTGCAGTCAGGTTATGAAGATAGATCTATTTTAAACCTTTAAAACTACTTGTTGGGTTGTTTTGGTTTTTTTTTTTTCCTCTAACAGGATAATGATTTCTTTTGCTTTGCCCCCAAATCCCTCTGCAACTGAACAGCAACTCTCACAGCATCCCCTCACCCAGTGGTTTTCACACCTTCCCACAAGCAGATGCTCTCATCGGCTCTCATCTCACCGGCAGACTCAAGATGCAGGCGAGCCGTCACCTCTGCCATCCGTTTCCATTTTCCCAAAGGAAAAACAACCCCTGGGACTGACCACAGGATTTAGTGCGGGCTTTTCTCTCCCCCGTGAAAGGACGGGGAAGCCAGTAAAGGAGCCCAGGAGGCTGCAGGGAGCTTCTGAGGGGCTGTGCCTTTACTTTCTCTTCTGCTGGGGCATAAAGGAGGGAGATAAAGAGGGAAATCTCCCCATCTGGGGCTCCTCATCCCCCACTTCCAAAATGACAGCAACTGCCTACAGTCCTCTCAATATTACTTAGATTTACAGCATCCTTCTTTGTGGCTTGCTCCTCATCTGCTCATGCTAGTAAAGCTGTAACCTATGTGTACTTATTTTACCAACAATAACTGTAAATCGGGATGATTTTATTATTTTGGGGTTATGTTTGCCAGTAAAGAGGAGAAGACAGTGCTAGGCTGAAATAATTTGATGGCTAGGCATTGATTTTGAAATCCTGCATCCAGGAGCACTCACCTCGCTGTCTGCCCTCCCCCCACTACCATGGCTAATTAATGTTCGCAGCACTACGAGTCCAGCCATGGTTTGCACGTCACCAGCTCTGCAAAGACTTTGCAGTCACTGTTTAGTGCCTGATGCTCATGCAAAAGCTACCGCAGAGCAATTCGCAACACACACACACCAAGTACAAACAACGCTTTCCTTGCTGAAGCAAGCAGATGGGACTTGAAGCACAAGATCCCATTTTAACAAAATCAGCTTGTTCAGATGACCTGAACTTGAAACTAAGGTGTTAAAATCCAACACAAAGAGGATTTCTGATTGGCAGTCAGTGATGTCATACCTGTGCCAATTACAGATGTAATTCATGCAGCTGCCTTTAAAAATAAATAATTCCCTCTCTGATACAGCAATAAGACACTGTAGACAGCCCATTTGCAGGGGATTACGTGGCACTTCTCAGGTAGTTAAAGTCACTGAGCCTTTTGACCTTGTGCCTCCTAACACTACTGGAGGCATAATCACATAGGAACGCACTGTTTATCATGTGTGTCTTATTGCTTAAGTAACGTCAGGCCATACAGCAAGCTGAGCTGTGGACCTCACGCTCATTTGCTATGAATTATCATGAGAAAACAACATGAATGTAATAAATAGTGCTATTAATTAGCTTATTGTATCAATTCAGGGACTGCCTACACAGATTAAGAAACACTAGAGGAAGCCTATGCTGGGCTAGAATAAGAGGTCATTGGCTTAAATGCAGATATTTCAAGCTACCATGATGCTACACCTGACAAGTAAATCTTGGCATGTTGCAGACTTGAAGTCACCAGAACTAATCGTCTCGCCAGATGAGATCCTAGCTTGCTCAATGTCATAATGCACAGCATATAATGAACATCAGGCAAGGTGAAAATTGATATCAAGAGCATTTCTAAGAGCTAAAAAGTTAACACCTAAATTGGAAATCAATATATGTTCCAAGTATTGATCAGCAGAATGTAATCTTCAGGTTTTTGTCTCTGCCAAGTGAATACTGTTATATGTTGAGCTGAAGTCCACTAAAACACCCTACTTTAAACAGTTATTTAAAGAAAAAAAAAAAAAGGTAACCCAACCCTGTGCTTTACAGAACAATTAGCTAACTCTACCGCAAGTATGCACATTTGTGCAGAACAACCAGAAACATGGTAACCCACATGTCAGCAGCGACTTTTTTACTGTTTCTTAGTTTTTTAAGGTTGTGCTTCCCTCCTGAAGACAAACAGCAAAGACCAGAAGAAACCCCAGCCAAGGAGCATCGCCTTTGAGGAGCATCAACTTTGAGGAGGATAACGTTTGGTATGTGCATGGGAAGGGCAGGTCTACACCGGGTCATGGAGTATGGGGCAAAGATCTTGAGTTTGCTCGGTCTGGGGAAGCTCAGATCTTTCTTACTTGCTCAGGCTTTCTTACTACTCTGCACGTAACACTGCTCAAAGGCAACTATATCACTTTTGGGAGCAAAGTCGGGATCTCCCCACAGCCTTCTGCTTTATGGTGGGGACAGATCTCCTTGGGTCAATATCAGGTGAAAAGCAGCTGCAGAGTACATCATCCCATGCTGTATATCTGCTCAAAGCAAGCTTCTCAGACTCATTGATGAATTAAATAGCTGTGAAAAACAATCACCTTATTGTTTGAGTCTGCCAGCCTGCAAGGAAGCAGGAATTTCTGTGCACTACATCAAAGAAACACTTGACCCTATGTGATCGATTCAGTTCCTCCTCCTAACTATTATACACAAAAAACCCTGCATTTCTGCTAAGTATCTCAGGTGAAAAAGGGGCAAGAATATCTCAGAAAAGGTTGGAAAAACTGTACATATCTATAAATATTTGTTGGTGTGCATTCCCTTAACTTTGCATGATTAAATACAGCCTGCTTCTGTTCTTCCACTTTATCCTCTGGGGAAATTTATCATCAAAATTATTGTACAGCATTCATTACTCTAGCCTCATTTAAAACCTTGCCCTACTTATTATTTAGGCTGCAAAAAAAATGCTGCTTTGTATAGTAGTTCCTATAATAGTCTCAATCATTACATTTAGAAGATTGCTGTAAGGCAGCTTAGCCTGTATTAGAGAAAAATAACGTGGGATTCCATAGTTAAGCGTTACAGTTCTTCAGCTTTTGGTTCTCAAATCACAACAATGCAACTTTTCAATTTTTTAAAAGGCTCTTGCTGCTAATTAGCAACACTGAGGACTTCAGTCCCTGGCTTTGGAAGGGACATCTAGCAGCTCTTCTCTGGTGGGATGGCGAGAAGGCTCCATCAGCTCCGAGGTGGTGCAGGGAACAAACTCAGCTGCAACATTCAGACCAGCTGGCAAAGCAAACAAATGGTATTTTTTAAACTCTTACTCAAAATTTCTGTTTGGGACAAAGAGACAGACGCAGCTATGTAAAAGAAATAAGATGCGGTGTCTAAAGTGAGGGAGAAAATCTAACTTAGTAGTAATTTGGGAAACTGTGTTTGTCTAAACCTTCTTTACTTCCGAAAAAAAGATCATTAATTGGAGTTTGAAGTCCCTGGTGCAGTTTTTCCTGAAACGCAGACCCTCCTGGGGTGGTTATGAGGGAGAGATCATCTCTTCTCCCATTAGCAGCCCCAACAAGATCTTCTCCTACATGGACTACAGAATTGTTTTATTTCTAGCTCCACCATAGCAAATTCAAATGGAAACCACAG
Source organism: Patagioenas fasciata (assembly GCF_037038585.1). Classification (NCBI taxonomy): domain Eukaryota; kingdom Metazoa; phylum Chordata; class Aves; order Columbiformes; family Columbidae; genus Patagioenas; species Patagioenas fasciata. Next base: position 20,442,646 of record NC_092525.1, on the reverse strand, counting down.
GGTGGCCAAAAGCCATACATGAACACTGAATATTTTTTGGGTGCTGTGTCATGTATTTATTGGCTTGTTTAGGTTGTTCTGACCATCCTCACTGCCTTCCCCAGACATGACCAATCTCGGTGGCTTTTTGCTACCCACAAAGCTGGCTATCCTTCCACCTCTTCCCCATCCTAGATCAAAGATCTAATACAGGACTTCAGAACATGCAAAGAACCCCAGTTTAACTTTCTATAGGGGTGAAAATTGCCCAGCTAAACCTAATCTTCACTTCAGGTTTTGACTCAAGACTACTTTTTCCTTTCACATCCCTACCTTCTCTTTTTGACCGCTTTCTACGAAAGGCCTTGCTAAAGACCTTTCAATATCGTAAATAAATGAGATAAGCCAGTTCCTCTCTCTTTCTTATTGACAAGTTCAAAGACTTCTAAGAGATTAAGAGTGAAAGACTGTACGTGACCTGCTGGGTCATCAAGTCCAGGCTTTTCCTATCACTTCCAGCCATATCCTACAGTACCTTTCTACTGGATAAGCCTGATCATATCAGCATCTCCCAAATGTTTTCTTTTTTTTTTTCTTATCAGTTGAACCAGTTTACCAGGTACAAATGAAAAGCTTAGTGGTCTCTAACTCCCTGGGATCATTTTCTTTCTGGTGTCATAAGAATGCATCTTGTCTTTTCTATCCATCAAGCAGACACAGTTCTCATCATCCACGGGAAGGGAGAGAAAAAGATGTAAGTCTTTGTGGAAGGAAGGGAACAGGACAGCAGAGCTGATGTTCATACGAGATGTAGCGACAACTCCAGTACATGCAATGCACTGACAAACTGTGAAACAATGAAAATTCCTGTTTTATAAGAAAGAGGTCAACGTAGGGATCAATATTTTCCTTGGGTATTATTTTATCATTAGACTTAATAGATAAAAATACATTATTTTCTTTTTTACCCCTAATCATATGGATTCATATTTAATAACTAAAAATATGCAGCATCTTGCTATTTGCCATGCACAAAATACAGCTTTTTCATGAGTTCGGTCAGCAGAGGCTGTTTCTGATCCATTTTGATGAGCGTCTGTGTGTTCCTATGACCGGAGGGACTGTGCTCATTAGCTGCGCTGTGCTCTAGAGGAGCAAATTACCATTGACGAACCTTGCAGCCAGCCCAACACCCAGCTCTCAGTGCCAGCAGCTGCTCAGCACATACAGATGCACATTGGCAATCTCACTGCCTTTCAACAAAACACATCAGGAAAATCCATAATGCCAAAATACACCTATCACCACAAAAGGGATTTTCACAAGAGGAAAGTGTGTTCTGCATCCTCTCCTCAGCAGCCATTTTAAGTGCATAAAAAGCTGGAGACTCGTAGTTTGCTGCAAAGAGCAGCAGAGATCTCACCCAAAGGGGATGCCACTCTGGTGCAGGGCCAGGAGAGGTCAAACATCACCGCAGTGCTGTGGTCATGGGCAATTTCCAGCAAGTCTGAGCCATGGCCCATTAACCCACGTGCTACACAAACACACCGACACGAGGGATCAGCTGGTCACCTTCTCTGGGTCCATAATAGCTCCAAAACCCTTCTTACACGCTGCAAACGTTTTAATGACAGGAGTTCACTTCCCAACGTTGATCCACAAACACTTTGGTGCAATCAAAACATCTCCCCACACCAGGTTCTTGTAGCATACTTGAGGGCAGCGACCGATCACTTACACTGTGCAAATAGGCCAGAGTGTGAACCTGAGCAGACGCCCAACATCGCCACTGTCTTAGAGAGAGAGAGGAGGAAGGAATTTGGTGGAGGTTTGGTGGTTGTTTATTTTTGTGATGAATTAATTCTGTAAATTGCAATGCCATCTTCTTTTTCAGAAAAAAAAAAAAAAAAACACAACAAAATAACCCCCCCACACACAAAAAAAACAAACCACCAAACGAGAATTCTATTTGTTTTCTGCAATAAATTAGCATTATCCTGTTTTATAAGCCAATTCTAACTGTAGTTAGATATTCTGAAACACAGCTAATCCCTCATACAAGCATTTCAACAAAAAAAACATTACGTGCAATTTAACACGAATCCCAGATGGAGAGACCACAGCTACTAGGCAACAGACAGAAGACACAGCTGGTCTTATGAAATCACCAGGAAAATGCAGCAAAAGCTCCATTTTGCCTCGTGGATCCACAAACCCAGCACAGGCCCCACCACTGCCGGCTGCAAACCTCCCTGCAAGCAGGAGCTGCTTGTTCCTGGACAGGGCAGATTTCCTACACATACAGTGCAGCAGGTATTTATTTCCCTGCAGTCCATGGAGAGGACCCTACCAGAGCAGTTATCCACACTGGAGACCCCACTCCAAAGCAGCAGCATGTCTTCTAAAGGAACCACAGCTGGTGGAAAGCCTATGCTAGAGCAGGTTCATGCTGGAGGATGGCAACCCATGGACGGGCCCGTGTTGGAGCAGGTTCATCATGGAGGACAGCAGCCTGTGGAAGGGCCCATGTTGGAGGAGGTTCATCCTGGAGGATGGCAGTCCATGGAAAGGCCTGTGTTAGAGCAGGTTCATGCTGGAGGACTGCAGCCCATGGAAGGGCCTGTGTTGGAGGAGGTTCATCCTGGAGGGCTGCAGCCCATGGAAGGGCCCGTGTTGGAGGAGGTTCATCCTGGAGGACGGCAGCCCATGGAAGGGCCCACAGTGAAGCAGGGGAAAAGTGTGAGGAGGAAGGAATGTCAGAGATGTGATGTTATGGACTGACTGCAGTCCCCCATTCCCACCCATCCTGTGCTGATCGGGGAAGGAGGGAGAGGAGCTGGGAATGAAGGAGTGGAGTTGAGCCTGGGAAGCACAGGGAAGGAGACGTTTTAGTTCTTTGCTTTGTTTCTCATCATACTACTCTGTTTTTCAATGTTAATAAATTAATTTTCCCCAAGTTGAGTCTGTTTTGCTTATGAAAGTAATCGTTAAGTCACATCTTTGTCTTAACCCAAGAGCTTCTCCATCATGTTTTCTTCCCCCATCCTGTTGAGGAACAGAAGTGAGAGCAGCTGGGTGAGCATCCACCAGCCAGCCAATGTCAACCTACCACACTCATCCATTCCCTGACAGACATGTCTTTCTTTCCAAGAGTTTTTTTGGAAGAGCTTGCTGTAAACCAGCATCCCATAGAGAGTTAAGTGTATTGTAAAGGACCTGAGGATGGTGTTTGAGTGGCATGACAGGGACCACTGGACATTGGTCACAGGCAGGGATCCTGATAACCACTATCACAAGAATGCTTCTTCATAACTGGAAGCTCTATAGGGGCTGGGAACCAGCTAGTCCAGAACAGAGAAAAGTTGATCTCAACATGACAGCCTTTCTGTCAATCCAGCCTCTATCATTTATTTAACTGTTCTTCTAATCTTCCAGGCTGCAGCTCATACATTTATATTCTTAAATTCTTTATGAGCAGCAGGATTAACACTTCTTTCATCAGGCTGGAAGTAAGGTTGATCCTGATTAGTTTTGATCTGTTCCAGGAACCCCAAAGATTTCAACAGTTGTTACATTTCGAGCTGTGGCTTTCCCCACAGAGAGCTGCAGCTATTCCTGTGGTACAGCCTACAACAATTTCAACATCTCTGTATCCTATAGTTTCTATGTGAGATTCTTAACAACTCCATCTGCCTCCTGACCCCCAGATGACTTTCCATCAGCAGAAAGAGAAACGACCAGCACTAAGCGGATGGTTGTGAGATTATCAGTTCATTATCCGAACATGAGTCACAGAAATCGCACTCCTCCTCTGCCATTTCAAACCAGAAGAACCGAGCTGTCAGACTGGTAAAAGTCTTTTCTGTTCCAGAGTGTCCAAAAGAACTACTTTAAGCAGAAAGGTTCAGGTCCCTAAGTTGAAGGGACATCTCTTTTTCGCAGATTTTACCAGAGGTCACCCAGCAAAACAAGGTGGTCAGATCATCAAGTGCTTGCTGTGTCTGAGGTCTCCCACAGTTACATGTCAGCATAGATGCCTCTCTTGCTGTCCCACACGAAGCCAAAAACAGGTCCAGAACCAGGCTGACTTGCCAGGGTACGTCCACTGTCCTGATGTCATCCTGCCTGCACCTCAAGGAGCAGCTACTGCTGGGCAAGAAAGTCACTCTGCCACCCTCAGTGCCACCCTAGAGCCATGGTTCAGGCCTGAGACTGTAAAATGAGCATTTTACCCACAATAACTCTTGCAACTGAGGAGAAAGAAGAACAGTTCTCAAAATCCCATTTAGGGTACACTAAAACAGGAACAAGTCAAGGCTATGGACCTTATCCCTTCCACGCCAGATCTATCACCATTCTCACGTGCTGTGGGTTTCAAACCCTGCGCAAGTGCTTGTCCTCCAATGAAAATAATGAAAAATTATTATCTCATCATGTAATTTGCAGTGGAAAGGCTGATGCTGACTTGTGAATAGCTGGATCTAATTCTCCGTCATGAGTTCGCTTCACTTTCCCCTCCCCAGTCTTTATGTCTTCTCTCTGTTAAAAATGAAAGGTTTTGAACAGGAATGGGTGAGGGTCATCTCTGCCTACGCTTCCGTTCCACAGCCAGTGTTGTAGAACAAATACTGATGAGGATCATGACGATAATGAGGAAAATAATAATGAGCATTGATCTCAATGGAGATGCTCCTCCGTTCTACCAGGCCACTGAGATGAGAATCAGGAATCCCCTGACATAAAGGATGTGTCACACTGAAGTTTAATTAACAGCAAATCACAACCCAAATGACATATTTCCCCCTCCCCCCCAGTTTTCACAATGAAACTCCAGGGGACATTTGGAAATAGAAGAGAAAGTAAAAACTTCTGCCTCCGCATACAGCTTGTTACACTGAGGGAGTCAGTCATCCATGACTCCTCTTCGATTTTCTACAGAGCACTTTCTACGTGAGCAACTTCAGCGTAGTCCATGGAGAGACATCAGCACAGATGAGAAGAGAATTAGGTCCAACGTGCTTCAAGAAGACACACTTGGCATGTTATTTCACAGCTCCATGTGCTAATGGCAACACGTTACCTGGTGCGTGCCAGCTGAACACTCACCACTGCTCTTTTCAGCTCTTTTTCTGCTAACAAAAGGAAAGGCCTGTGTCTAGCCAGAACACTTTGCACTCCTCCAGTCCCCTTTTCTAGCACTTTCCCAGCATAAGCCAATTAACTGAGGTGAAAGGTCAGGAGAGCACCAGAGAGACAACGCGAGGCCTTGCGAGCAGCGTCAGCTCAATCGAGCATCAAATGTGATGCTGAGGTGGAGGTGGGTTTGCTTACAAACCCGAACCCAAGCCCCCACTGCCTGGAGCCACCTTGGCTTTCACGTAATCATCCAGAAACCCTGTATCAAACAATTGAAAACATGTCTTTTCATTATTATTTTTCAAATTACATTTCAGCCAGATTTCTACCTTGATCTAGGTCCCTACGAACACTAGCAGTGGAACCCAAGAGCCCAACCAAGAGGGGTGGGAAGGGCAGGACCTCCCCTTCTTTACAGCAAGGAGGATTTGTACTGGAGTTCATTGTAGCACTATGGCATAAAGAGATCTACAGATTTATAAGGTTTCTCCCAGCTTATATCAGGATAAAAAAAAAAAAAAAAATATCAATGCTCAAGGGAAATTCATGTAGCTGTAAATAATCGAGAAATAGTGTTCAAGTCTGAAATATTTACTTTTCAGATACGATTTTTGCTATTAGTATTACTCTAATGTAAACATTTTTATCTTGCTCTCAAGTGCCAGACATTTAAAAGTTTTTCTCCCAATAAATGTAAAAGATTTTTTGATTGACATACTTGCTTTAACTGCTCATGCAAGATACCATGCAGGAAAACATGGGTTCTCTCTCTGTCTAGATCTTGTTTATGAAAAACTGCAACAAGTAGAATTCTTTAAAAGACCTTTTTTCTAATATCCACCATGAAGCAGTTGACTCATTTTATGGACTAAGTAGGAGGAGCTAAGGAATATCTCAGGCAATTCCACGCATTTGTATCTATTACATATTAACTCATTACATATCGATCATGGAAGGAATCAATTGTTCAAATTAAATCAATCTCCAACACGATAAGGTCATAGACTTGTGCTATTAACTGCAATCAGTCACTTAAAAAGGGGATACCAGCAGAATAGTTCAAAAACCAGGTACATCTTCCATTGATAACCTATCCCGTAAACATTCCCCATGGAAAAGTTCACATAAAACCACAGCTGAATTCAGAACACAACTGCAGAGCTGCATGGGAGAGAGAACACGAGTTTCAGTACCATCCCACACTGGAATCCAGCCACCTCTACTTCTCGCAAGCAGCTTCTCCCAGATGAAGGACAGCCCTTCCTGACGCAAGGAGATTCAGCTGATGAAGCAAAGGCCACCAAAAACATAAAAAAGGAGGACACAAGGGTGCACATCTCCAGCCCTCCTGTGCGGCTGTGCCCTGCATGTGCACAACCGACACTTACAGGAGCGGGCCAGGAGCAAGGTAGTTTTGATCCTATCTTTAGGAGAAATAAATACTCATACTTTACCAAAAAAAAAAAAAAAGTGAGACATAAAAGACCAAGGTTGTGTAAAATTCAAGCCTTGCAAACCATAACTTAGCCAGCTCACGCTGCTGTAAGATGGAGATCTGTAATCTAATTGCAGTGAATAGCTTGAAGTGTGCTGCTATTAGAGAATCAAAGCTCTTGCACCTCAGTTTCGATATCTGTGAAACAGAAGTAATAGTGTTTACCCACCTTACAGAGATAATAGGAGTAGTTACATTTGTACAGAAATGTGATCATGTAAAAAGCACTGTGGTATAAAAGTGCTAAATATTATTATTAGGTGTATGTTTTGGTACTCCAGACACACAATTCATTCAAGCTCTTCTATTTCTTTGACACTTGTAACAGGCTTCCAATGTGGCTTAAAACCCCTGCTCAAAAATAAACATCAGAATAATGAGCTTTCCTTCTTTAATTCACCAAATCGGCACAATAAGCTCATGTTTAAACAAAAAATGAAAAGGAAGCTTGCTGCTGTGCCAGAACAGCAGCACAATCAATTTTAATTAGCATTGCTCATTGTGGGAAATGATAAGGTATCAGTCATAGTAATTGGCGATGTTGACAATTAGTCAAAGTCATTAACATCTCAAGACCCAGGACAAAAAAAAGCTCACTGAATTTTAAATATCCGGAGAAGGCTTGCTTCGAAATTCTTCATTTTTTTGCACAGTCTGAAAACAGCACTTCCATTTATTATTTGTTAGTTTTCCATCAGAGCAGAAGAGCTGTAATAACACAACCAACCTGAATGTCACTGGTGCTTGATCAAGACAAGTTCTCCATGGAGGGCTGTGGGGAGCAGGGTCCCCTCTCCTCCTCCTGGAGCTCAGCAGCCCCAGACCCACTCCCCACTCTCACCTTTGGTTCCTCTCTCCCTGCTTGGGATGCTCAGCCCAGGTCCTATCACCGCAGACACATGTACGACTAAATAGATCAGGAGACGCTACCAACCAAGGGAAATGCCTTCAGTTCTTGAGCTGGAGCACCTCCAAATCCTGCATGGTCCTGTCCAGGACAGGACCCACATCCATTGATCTAGGTTGGATGCTGGCCATACGAGCAGAAGCAACTGCTACTTGCAGATATTATAGAATATAATAGAATTGGCTTGGAAGAGACCTTCGAAGGTCACCTGGTCCACATCTTTTACTGGCTAATACAAGTAATTCCCCAGGCTTCCTAGAAAGTCTATAACAGGTAACTAGACAAAATATAGGGAATTTAAGGGCTTTTATCTGGTCTCACACCTGGGCAGCCTCAGCGATCGTCCTGGCTGTGTGTCCAATCTGACTTATGCAGAAAGAGGATCTGTGCTGGCAAAGGAGGTCAGTGATTATAGTAATCAACTGAGTAAACCAGGCATCCCACTTGCATCATTCAGATCAGAACTGACACAAATACTTACAATGTTTCAGTAAAGTTATTGCATTAATACCAGGTTATTTTGCTGACCAACAAAACCTGTACCTACATGTTTTAGTTGAGCATAACTGAGACAATCAGTAAATAGGTGACCGAGAACAATGAGTTTCTTATGGTTCGCTTATGGACACAGCTGATACTAAAAAAAGCAGAACAAGATCATAATCAATTGAACCAAAAAGCATTTAGTTAATCTGAAGGACGGACTCCTGACCATCTGTCCTAGGAAGGTACAAGTCATGGAAGTACACTGTCAAGTGTTTTCAACTACAGGAGTTTCAGTGAAAACTCAATATATTCCACCTCCCACACCCTCCTGTACCTTTACTGTAAATAAAGATGTATATAATACTGCAATAACCATCCTTCTGGTGTAAGTAGGTGTTATAGTTTAAAATAGCAGAGGTGACATGTATTACTCATTTGTCCTTTTACTCACTTTAATGTGTTTATTTGTATGGAAATTTAAGTCAAGTAAAAATACCATCTCTTTTCCTAGTATGTGTATCTATTACACAATCACGGCTGTTGTTCTGACCCCGGGCAATTGCCGCTCCCAAACACAGGCAGTCTTTTAAAGCAACAAAATAAAATATGAGACTGCCACAAAGGAATAAATCCTGCCTGCCAGATACTGCTGAGCAGCACGACTGGCGGAACCATCAGAGCACACGGTCTTAACAGAAACTCCCTCAAAACCCAACTGAGATTCAAAGCAAAGAAACTCTGATTTAAATCCCCCCCCCTCAGCCACCGGCGCCCTGCCACTGCGTCCACAAGATAAACACCATTTTCAAGGTCAATTTCCTATGACCAGTTGCTTCATCTCTCATCATTTTCTGTCCAGCTTCATAGATTACCACTTAAAATTGATTTATTCTTTCCTTTTCTAGCATTACTTTGCACTTCATTTAAAAGGGGAGGGGGTGATGGTGGATTCTTTTTTCCTCTGTTCTGTACAACGGCGCTGTCATAAGACGATGAGGCTCAGCTGGGTTTCAATTGACTAAAATGACTGTTCAGTAAAGCAGCGTGTTATAAAAGCTAAACCAAATCAAGAAGCATCTTCCAACTATTTTCCCCTCTCTTCCCTACTGCTAGAAATATTGTTTTTAAGATACAGCGTCTTGCGCTTTTATGTTGTGGAGCTTTGATTGTAAAGAACATGTTTTAATAGCCTCTAACAGAAAACAAAAGTTGTATTTAGGTCTTCCCAGGGTCTGCGATTCCTTCTGCAGGCCGGTAGCACTCGCACTTTAGATCAGATTAAAGCTGACGGAGATGAAACTGCGCTGGCCTGCATCCTTGGGCTTGCTCCAGGGCCTCTCATCTGCATTTCATCATGATGTGAGCACATGTTCCCATCATTGGTACACTCATCTGCATCACTCTAAATGTTAATCACGGGCTAACCCAATTTCTTCAGTGAATTTATTACTCACTGTTCATTAAAGTTCATAAAACCTAACGTGAGCCTGAAATAAGCAGAACCACCTTAACAAGTAGTCCTCAGCTTCACCGCAATTCAGAGCTGCGCAACGTAAGCCCAAGGAGCTCCTTCTTCGAAGATGATGCCGAAATCTTTCATATGTTCTCCAGGGGATGCAAGAGGGGAGAGGAGGCAATGGGGTACCAACGGCTGTCACAGCTTTCTAGAAAGCTCTGAAATTGGCAACCTTGTAGAACTCACATATCAAAAAAACCACAAGTTTTTCAGAATTACTTAAAAAGGGGCTGATAAGAAAGATAGGGACGGACTTCTTAGCAGGGCCTGTTGCATCAGGACAATAGGAGTGATAGTTTTAAACTAAGGAAGGAAAATTTAGGCCAAACATAGGGAAGAATTTTTTTTACACTGAGGGTGGTGAAACACTGGCCCAGGTTGCCCAGAGAGGTGGTAGATGCCCCGTTCCTGAAGACATCCCAGGCCAGGCTGGACTGGGCTCTGAGCAACCTGATCTGGGTGAAGATGCCCCTGCTCATGGCAGGGGTGGCACTGGGGAAACTGGGAAGGTCCCTTCCAACCCAAAATATCCTAATAAACCTATGATTTTTTCAGTGAATGAAGAAGAAACATCAAGAATGAAGGCAGCCTTCCTCCCCTTCTACCCTTCACAGAGGCCTTGATCTCACCAACACTTGCAAAACGCCAACCACAAAGGCCCCTGCTCAGCCCGACAAGGCTGCTGCCGTGCACAGAAATGACACATGTCCCATCACAATAAGTGTGTCCCACCACACTGATGGATGAGTTCAGCAGAGAGGACTCACCGGGAGCATCTCGGGCAGCATGCACTGCAAATATTAAACATTTTCTTGGCATCAGGAAGTATGCACTTTCTTGCTGATGTCCCTAGCAGTCAGATCTGACAAGCGACAATTTATGGCATTAGCCTTTGTGATTTACTAATAATGCATGGCAGGAATAAGCTCAGACAACACTTGCATGCTTAAAAGCAAGCACATGCTTAAATGCTTGGCTGAGCAGGGCCCAAAGAAGCTGCATTTGTGTTTTTCATGTTCGAAAGAGGCAATCTAACTTATTTTAATCAACGGCTGGAGTAAACATTAACATCTACCTCCCCAATGGGCTCCGCATTCAAAATTATCTGGATTTCCTACACCAGTTCGTCAAAACCTCAGCAACACACGTGAATCCAAGCCTCCAAAATCCCAAGTGGAAACGGCTAAAATTCTCCAAAGGACGTTATGATTGAAATATTCAATCAGATGATGCTACCATCAGAATAATGAAGCCTTTGGAGGATTTGCTTCATCAACTATAAAATAATTTTGAGAGACACTTTAAAGGAAGAAACCATGTCTGCGGGAAGAAACATGACCGACTTTTTGCCAGAAAGAGGATTATTCTGCAAGCCAGAAAAATGACACCTCTTGGTAGTCCAACATCAGATCTGTTTCTAGGCTAAAATTATACGTCACAAGATATATAAATATAATTTTTGCACAGCTGTGTAAGTGAAAACACATCTGTTGAGAAAAGAAATTACAGATGTTTATTCTCCATTCTTCAAAATTTCCATAACCATAGAACAAATCCAGGCTGAAATTAGAAATTTGCTCTCTCCTTTAATTAAATCAATTTGCATTTTTTTTCTTCAGCTGATTAAATAATAGAAAAAGCATAGAGGAGAGAGCGGCTTTTGTGATTAAGGCACTGGACGAAGACCCGGGAGAGCTGAATTCAATTCCTGGTCCTGCCACAGACTTGCTGTGCGACCTTGGACTTAATCTCTTTGTGCCTCTTTTCCCCATCTACAGAAGATGGGTAAATAATACAGATTCTCTTGTCTGTGAGACTGCAAGCTCTGCAGGGAAAGGACTGTGTATTGCAACTCATACGGACAAGATCGGCTACAATGAGGATGAGATCAGCGTGGCACCTCCTGCTGCTCTGCCCCTTCAAACTCATAATGGCAGCGATGAGCTGGGACCTTTCACGGGACAGCGTCGCCACCGTCCTCACAGGAGCCACGCATGCATGCAAGGAACATGAAATTAGCTTTGTAGGAAAGCAATGCAGGGCTTCTCAGTGACTGTCATGGTCATTTTTCCATATGGAAAAGCCCATGGCTTAGATGCTGAGCTGGGCAGGATGAGGTCTGCAGTGAAGCACAAAGCAAGATGAGGCTGTCACAGAGGCATCACAGAAATCAGTTTAGGTAGGCAACAAGCTCAAGATTTCATTCCAACCAGAACTGTTCAGCAGAAAAACAACTAAAAACAGGGTTTATCCAAAATTACTCAGCACTCCAATATTATAAAACACAGGTTCGAATATTGGTTTGGAGTTCAATTACTACACATCTAATTCAAACTCAAGGGATCAGATACCAAAACTCTCAAGTGATGATTCAAAACACACATCTTCCCACCCTTACAAAGTGAGGACCCTCAAGAGTACCCTTACTTAGCAAACAGGGAATGTTTCTTAGATGTCCAGTCTAAGGAGGAGAGTCTGCAACTGCACACCCACTGCTCCAAGGAAGATCAACTCATTGGGGGTCTCCAGTGGCTCCATTTATACCCTAATGAATCTGAGCTGTGGTCACTGATGGGAGTGGTCCAGGATCTTCTCTCAGCCAAGGCATTTCCTTGGTCATTGGCCCTGTCTGTTGACCAAGGGGCAGGTGCATCACCACAGTGGTCCATCAGCCTCGAAGTTTCTGTCATCTGCCACTTTTTATCACATTCTGTTTTCCCTGTCCTAATCCCATTTCACAGTATTATACAGCATCGCATTTTTTGCTAGCAAGGCTGAGGTACAACCTCATGAGAGTCTATCAACCTGACTTTAATAGGGTCAAAGCAGCTCATGGCTCTCCATCAGGACAGGGCTGCAGGTGAAGCTTGGAGCTGAGTGATCACAAACACAGCAAAGAGAAAACAGGAATTCATCTCAGGAAAGAGACTAGATCTTAATGGAATTATTTTAGAGCACAATAAAACAATAAGCTGTCTTCATCACCACTATTACTCTTGCCCAGCTAGACTGCAAGCATATCGCATCAAATCAATGGAAGGAAAATGAATATCTTCAAAAGGAAACAGTTCACCACATCGCACACAGTCCACCCTCCATAATGATAAGTTTCCTGATAGCGATCATCTTAAAAACCCCAGTGCTTATAAGAGAGTCTATGGAATTAATCATTTTTGACTTTTTTAAACAGAACCAAAATAGTGTAGTTTCAAAAGAATATTTCTAGCTATGCCGCTTTAGAGATTTAACAAACCATTATGTACTGGAGCATACACAATGGAATCAGCAAACAGGAATCAGCAAGTAATCTTCTGTCTCTGCATAGACTAATGTGTAATTGCCACGAGCACCAGGGGAATTTCTGCCTTTTGTTAAAGCTTCAGGAGGTGATTGTTGTCAAATTTGACAAAGACAGAATGCAATGATCAGTTATAGGCATGAAAGGTAATGGTTACTGTTTAATACAATAACACAACTTTCACTACAGTCAGGAGCTAAAGCCTGTGTATTGATTTGCAAATGCAAGTGCAAACTGTTATTAGTCAGTAGATTATGGGAAACAAACTGTGAGCTTCTGAACCATATGGACAAAGAGTCATGATATGCAAGATGAATTTTATGAAGAGAATTTTCTTCATAGGGCTTTTACACTGTTACAGTCTCAGTTTAATTCCATAAACTGATAGTTGTGATCAGTTGATAGGCATCGGATTTCCCTAAGCAAAGCTTTTCCATTAAGAAGCTTGCATCAAACCAAAACATGACAAGGAAGATCAGAACACAAAGAAATACAAATATCAGAGCAAAACCTAGAAATGTGGCAATATGACAAAACTAAACCAAAGCCTGTGTCTTGACAGAACAAACACATTTACAGTGTCACAGCATGAGCGAGCAACAGAAGTAAGTATCACAAAAAACCTTCCTATGTGACCATCTACAAGTTCAAAGCAATGGGGATATGGAAGGTGACCTCACGGGTGACAGCTTTACATGTTGCACACCAGCGCTGGAATAAAGGCTGCATGTCCTACACAAAACCTCAGCAGTAACACATCGGATCACACCAAACCTGCTTGTAAGGAATTGTCTTTGAGAGACAAGCAGCACAAGGAGCACTTAAACGCAGATCCTGCCAGCTCTAAAAGGATTACCGGAGTGTTCTTCTCTAAAAGGCATCCAGAGAGAGAGAGAAAATACCAGTGAACACCGTACACCCTCATGCTGCACCTGAGACTTAAACATCTCATCCTACTGCAGACTGTAACTTTACAAAGTTCACAGTGAAATCAGATGGATTCAGGCCTACATACTACATCTGGCAGAACAAGTATGCACACTAAATTTAGCTTTTCCTGCTCTTTTACTCTTGTTTAATAGTTGTGTTTAGATCCTGCAGCTAAGGAACTACTTATAAAAATAGCACTTGAAGACAAAAGCTTTTTCTGTCAAAAGCCAGTGCAGCATATAGTTCCCAAAAATAATTTAGCACATTCCACACCCAGCTCCTAGAGAAGTTCTCATGTTTATGTACATGAAGGGTGACAAAAAATGTCAAGAGAAATTCTCACTAGAGATTAAGAGATTTCTTCCAAATAAGTTATCAGAAGGGCTAAAGCGTCCTAAAGTGTTCTGTGGAAGATCGGAGGCCCCTCTGAGAAAGCTTCTGGGGAATGTGAAAGAGCAACAGAAAGAAACATGTTTGCCTAAATCACTCTAACAGAACTTAACTCATCCCCATGGATTTTTTTGAAAAATTTACATTCTCTGGTTTTATACTACTATTCTTTCAAAGGAGTCAGTAGAGTTTTTGGTACCAAGCCCTACTAAAGAGCACAGTCGATGGTAACCCCTTTCTTGAAAAGTTATGCAGTATCAACTGAGGGACACTAACAAGATGTTATCCAAGTAACTCATGAGCTTTGTACAACCCCACTCTGTAATGCACGAGGTCTACGTGCAAATAGCAGGTTTCTTATCTGACATTTCTTTGCCCACACTAAAACTGGAAGAGCACAAACGCTGAGGAGGGGGAAAGTGCTATGGGAGAAGTGCTTGAAGCAAGAGGAAGAGCAGGAGGGTCACAGTAAGACAAATACAGAGAAATAAACTGTCAACAGCTAAAAAGTTGAGCTCAGATGATTGTGTCCAACACAGCAGAGTGGCCCGTGTCCTCATCAAACACTTCAGGTAAGAAGCTGATTATAGCAGCAGCATTTTGAATGGAGCTGCAGGGACAAGAGGCAGGGGACAAGGTCTGTTAGCTTCTTATTTTTACTCAATAACTGTCTAACACACCGTAATCAATCATAACAATGCTAAGAACAGCATCACAGAGCTGGAGTGGACGCAGTCTTTTACAGTGACTGCTTTTTCCCCAGCTGCTACAGATGAAAAGACCCTGCTCGAAAGAACTGTGGAAGAGTTTCCCGTCCCATGGCCGGACCTCATCCATCTGCTGCCATTGCACGAGCTTTACCACTGTAATTCTGATGCATTAATCCATCATAGGAGCTTTTCTGGATAACCTTCCCCCTCTGTTTTCTGAGCAAATAACACACAAACAGCTGCTGGCCAGGGCAGAAAACTGCATGCAGGTGTTAAAAAAAAATAAATAATAAAATAAAGGTTAAAAATAAAAAGCAGTATGGACTATTAAATGGAATTGCATTTATTTTAGCAAACCTTTTAGACTTCTATGAGGGCTGAGAGATCAGGTGCATGAAAGTGATACTACGTATAAAATACATACTCCTTCGAACCTTATTATGCTGTAGCACATCTGTATTCCAGCAAGATTTCAGGTAGGAAGTTGTAGTGATATTGATAAATTTTATTCTGTTCAGATCACTAGGGTGCCAGTAATGTTTCAAAATGCCTGGAGGATCAGTAGGTGACTCTCATAACGTATATATAAAGAGAAATCTTGCTTTGTCTCCCTAGAGACACTTTCTCTTCTAATGGAGTGTGGTCAGAGGGACTCCGCTTAATTCATGCATTTAACTCTTGATCTCCATCACTTCACAGTGGTTTTGTGCTAACTACAACATATAGAGACCATTAGGCAGTAAGACTAAGATTGACTTTTCTTCCTTCATGGATTATACAAAAGCAATGGGAGCAAGTCGGGCTCATTAGCATATGTTTAAAGAGTTCATGGGGTTGGCAGTAGCAGAAAGTACCCAGCAACCAGCAGAGACATTTAATTTTAAACCTTGCACATCAACATTAAAAGGAATATCTCTACTTCTTACTGTTATATCATTAAATGAACCAGAAGAAGCTAAACTAGGACCTCCGGAGGTGCTGACAACAGAGAGTCGTCTGTGCTTCAAGAAGGATAACATGAATTTTAATTATTGTAGTGAACTAACTGTTACAGTGCTTATTCCCCTTCAGTGGAAAGAATTAGTGCTAAAACGCGTGCCTGAAGTCTTGCGGTGCAGTCAGGTGTCCGAGGAACAGGGCTGCGTGTCTGTGGAGCCTGGGGAGCACTGCTCCGTCCCGGCAGTACCGCCACCACCACGGCCTCTCGCCAGACGCTCCGCGGTGACTCCTAGTCATGTAACCCGGGCTGCCACGTGCGAATCACACACTCGCAGTGCAGCTTGTGCCCAGGAACCCAAAGAGCAATGTAGCATCTCCCCAGCAACCTCAGCTCCCCCGTCCTCAGAAATCAGTTGGTGCTGGCTTGCAAATGCAGATGAGTTTGACCCAAATGACCCATGGCTGTCTTTCCCCAGGGCACCGTCCCTGCAGGGAGGTGGCTGAACGCCATGTCAACCCGCTCCTCATCTCCCCTGGTTTGCAGCTGAGCCCATTAGAACTGGTTTGAAAACACAACACTGTGCTCAGCATCAGGCATCAGCCCCACAGGTATGTCAGGGACACCTCATCCAAGACTATCAACCTCTCACAGACCAGCAGGAGTTTCAGCCATTTCTACCTATCCACACTTACAGACCAGTGACTTGAGCCATTAAATGACCTTCAGGTGGCACCCACTAGGTCACACTGCCCAAGGAGAGAGAAGGGGCTGAGAATTCTCACTGTGAGCAATAAGGAATATGTAGAGGTCATGAAAATACCAAGTTCAGCAAGGAAAGGGGCAGCAAAAGGCTATCCCATGCTTTCCCTGTTCCCCTTGCTCAGGGCTAGTGGCCCCAGCCTGGGGCTGAGAGCAGCAGCCAGGCTCCCCCCTTCCAGATCACCACCCCCCAGACAGCAAGTCTCTGCAGGGATAATATAAGGCAGGAAGATATAAGTAATGCTATTTTCACACAAACCCCCTGAATAATAGACTTTGCTGTAACTGAAATTCTGGGAATAGGATAGGGCTTCTCTGCTTAATTCACAGAGAATTTGCATTCTGCTGCTTCCCCATATACACACATCTAAAAAGAAGAACTTTTCATTTAATGATTTGAACCCACCCTCACACAAGGCAGGCTCGTGGTGTGCACCAGGGGGCGGGAGGACAGGCAGGGCAGCACAACATCCCACACGTGCCTATGCTGCAAATATCCTCCTTGCTTGAAATTTTGAAAAATGTCAGATACCAAGGAGCATATGTTCCGAGTGCCCCTGAGCAGTCACAGAACACTACATTTACAAACAGAGAAAACCAATTTGAATCACTCGGTGCATTTGCATGCGGCATCTGTAGGATGCTTTAGAATGAAGATTAATATGCACATTGAAGGAGCGGGGATACAATGACATACAGAACAAGCTGGCTCCACAGCTGAGGAGCAGCAACGAAGGATGGACAGGGCAATGGAAACCCTTCCCAAAACCTCCTGGACACAGACACAGTTTTCCAGTACCCTGCCAGCTTGCAAATGCTGATACAAAGGGTATTTATCGCTTTAGCAGATTACTGCTGCTCATACCGAGGCTGGTAAAGCCCAGCTGCAATCAGATCTTTATCTCATGCTCAGGTGGCTGCAGAGATCACACCTGGGCCCAGCAGCTCCCAGAAATGTATCATGCACCATTCCAAATACCCCCAAAACTGCAGACTTCATAAAGAACTGAAGTAAAGTCCTCCCAAACATCTAATCAAGCTCATTTTATGCAGTTATTGCTTATAACGAAACAGAGACATTTGGGGGATATTTTTTGAAGTGCGAATTGCAACAAAAGGCCTTGGTGATGTCCTGATTGCTGACCTCATCATACCAGCTTCATCCTCACTAAGAGGTGGCTACTGCACCAGGGCTGAGGAGCTGGGGCTTTTGAAGCTTAAGGCTTTGGTTTATCAGGTAAATAAGCTGGGGAGATGATAAGCCACTCTCTGAAAAACCTCCAATAATTGCAGTGATATATGCCTTGAATTCACACTCCTCTTAAATTTCCCCAGCTTTTTAATGACAGTAAAGAAGATCTCTGTTCCAGAAATATTCAGTGTCCTCTATTGTCAGTCTCTAGCTTAAAAAATAATTAAGTTTACTCTCCTGCTAGCCTGTTATCAGGTCAGTGCAAGATGCTAGGAGATCAGTATGCCATGGTAGGAAATATTTCTGTCTCTTTAACCCACTAATTCAATCTCAGTAAAGAATGAAACCCATGAAGTATCTATTTATAAAGTAAATACAGCAAGAAGAAATCAAATATTGGTCCTGTTTCAGGCCATTAGCTGAGAGGATGCTGGGAAAATAATAGTCATAATTTTCACAGCATTAAAAAGGAGTGGTTTGCTCCTAGCATTCTTTATTGTACTTTTTTATGCCCTTAAGTGTCATCCTCAAGACGTTATGGGGAGCACTGGAAGAAAAGTACCTCAACTGCGATCTGAGAAAACACCCCAAAGTGTGTGCAAGTTCATGTGCATGGCAGGACTTGCTGTCCTCCTCTTTACACCGTGGAGGTAAAAACATCAGACATCAAACAGTGGATGCACACAACATTCAGGCAATTATTGCCCACTGCCAAGAGCACATTCTAACATTTTATTCTGTAAATGTAGCCCTGTGGACTGGCAATTTCCATAAAGGTATTCATTTGCCTTATAATCTTTCAGGTATTTGCGACAAAAGCTGGTGCCTCCCTAAATTGAAGTGGTTTGATTCCGCCATCCTCCCTTAGTGCCTCTGGGGGAGGGTTAATTGGATTACTTCGTGGAGATTATTTTCCAGTACAGTCTAGACCTAAATATCTTGGGATGTGCCGTCTCTCATCGCACTGATGGGGGAACCCAGAAGCCCATGGGACAACAGTCCTGGCATGTGGAATGAAACGGAGATAACACAGACATCTCCATGGTTCTCAGGAAACATCACCAAGGCAGCTACCAAAATTCTGAGGGAGGATAATTTTAAAATTTCCACGTTTCAGTATTTAGCTTTTTTTTTTTTCTTATTTTTTGAGCTATGCCTCATCCCTTCTTTATCCCCTACCATCTGGAATTGAACCCACCCCAGTCACCTGTCCCTTTTTGCAAACCCAGCAGAAGTTGTCTGTTTTGTATTCTCAACAACCATGCACCATAAGAATTAACGCAGAAGTTCCAGGTGTCAAACCAATGCAGCTTTAGAGTGCAATTTAAAATGCATTTAATTCCACTAATATTTCACAAATAACATTTTCACAAATAGCAACTCCTTCCCCAAAAAATATCACCCAGTAAACGTCACAAGTGCCTTAAATAAAGGGAAGTGCTATTGATCTCTGGGTATCCTAAATTCAGTAAAATACTGTGGCAAAATTGTTTTCTAATGAAACAGTAATTTAAAAGTCATTCATTTCATATTTGGCATTCCCTTTTTACTACACTGATCTCTAAATTAAAGACCTTAATGTCTCCTATGTCATTTAAGGATTTAATGGGTTTGATCCCAATTTAAAAGTTTAGAAGTGTTTTGTTTGGAGTTTTCCGTATACTCTCCTAGGAGTCATTAAACCGCTGCCAGAACCAGGGCACAAGCTAATGGTAGTTTCCTAATAAACACGTATTTTTAAACTGGGGAAGAAACTTCAACATTTTCCATTTCTAAAAGTGCACTGACTCCCATTTTTCAGGCAGCGATGGGTGGACACGTGGAAGATGGGTCAGTGACACCGGCCTTTCCCACTTCACCAGTTCAAACCACACCGCGGAAAGTACCGCAGTATTTCTTACAGACAACGCACAGAAAATGCACAAGCCCCTGAATAAACCCTCACATACTTCAGCTGCATGCGACAAACACAAACCCATGGGAGGTTCACGACTGTCCTACACGAGGGACGTTGTGTCAGAAATTTAACATACTAAAAACTGTTTCCCCACACACAAGGATCTCCCCTTAATTGTCCACGTAGACAATTTAAACAGTTCAATGTGAAGTTGAATTCTTCATTTAAGTGGTTTGTGTCTTTATTGGATAATCCCTTACATGTGCTTCATTATATCAATAACAGTAGGAAATTATTGATTTTTCTAAAGCCATTAAGTTCAATTAGCTTTACAATTCAAATGGAAAAATGGTAAATTACCTTCATTTGATGATAAAAACAGTAAGAGGGGGAAAAAAAAAAGGATAATACCCTAATTTGTAAAGTATGTGAGCAAAGTGGTAAAGGTAAAGCAAACAAATGAATATTAGCGTAACAGCTCTAATCAGCACCGTTCAGCATTTAAAACTGGCATCATTATGCTTACTGGACTGTGTAGCAATAAGTAGTCGTGATGTTGTTTACCTACTTAATCTTCTGAATAAATTAAGGCAGAATAAATAATAAACAACAGGAAAAAGGGTGGAAAATAATTTGGAGTGAATTAAGCTCCCGCTCATCCTAGGCCTAAAGGCACACACAGAACATATCGCAAAAGTTCTTGAATACTGGAATGCAGTGAAGCTGGAAACACAGACTCAAACCTCCCCAGGGTCTGGGGAGACAAACCTGGGAAGGTCCCATCCCACCATCTGCAGGGACCTCATTAGAAAATTACTATTTTTTTTTCATTTAAAATCAGTTTCATTTCCCATGTTCCTTTTCATTCAATCAATTCACTATGAGCTGTTGGATCAGTTGGAGTTTCAATGGAATACACAGGAGTTTTAATGCAATACACAAGTATTGTGCAGGATTCTGTAGAAATCAAACTAAATAACCTGGTCTCATTTCTGTGTGAGCCCTGCCTATAAAACCCAGGGGTATGCAGACTCATGAATGATGAACTAAAAGCCTGATTTGAAAATCCATTAAAGCATATGCTAGTGATCAACTAATATATGATAAGCCACCTAGTCTAGACCGGATTTTACTTATTAATTTTACAGGAACATAACATTTTTTTTGTGCTGTTCACAAATACCACATAAAATCCAAGCAGAGATAAAAGCAATGAAATAGTAAAATAAAACTGATCACATAATGAATGAAGGAACTTTTTAAAAAAAGTATCTAAATTTTTGTTTAAAAAGTTTACTGGAAAACCATAGCAAAGTTCTATCATTCAATCTCAGGTACTGTTCTCAGAGTACCAGAATCAAAGCTTTTAGCTTTTATCTCCCTGTAGTAGAAATCATAATTGGTTCTTTCTCTGTTTACTACAGCACCCAAAATAACTTTCCAGCGAGCTTTGGTTTGCAGTCCCTAATGCAGGTTCTCCAAGGAGCATCTCTCTGCACCCAGCTGGACTGGCACACACATTATACAAAGTTCGGGGAGGAATCACAGTGCCATGGCACAACCTATGCCATCTGAAATGAAAATATATGAAGACATATTTTGCCTGATAGACCAGGCAAGACTGAGAGCTTTGCATCTCCTATGTTCAGTCCCTGCTAGAAGGTGCTGCCCACCCGGCAGGACTGGTACTGGGTTTTGTAAAGCCTCCACAAAAGCTCTTGCGAGAAGTCGCCTTTCTGCCTGACGCTGTTTCAGTTCCCAGCCATGCCCAGACTATTGATTTCTGTAGCGACTGCAATCAGTCATAATGAGGAAACAAGAAAGAAACCATCCATCCAGACATAAACACACAATCAGATATTATCTGGAGCTCAGTGCTGATTTAATTTCTACTGACCCAGTCATTTGGGTTGGCTACAGGTTTTGTGCTACACTAAGAGTTCACTTTGTGCCCAGCAATAATATCAGCATTATTACTGTGTTCATCATCTTCAAGGCATTCTACAAACAGAAAGAAAACTTTTTTTTTTTTTAACTTATTTCTCTTATTCTTACACGTTGAAGTTTCTTCTGCTTATTTTACTTTTACAGGTTGATTTTATTAATAATAAGAAAGTGTCTAGTCTTCTCCTCATCAAGTATCATACTAACCATTTTCTTAATGAATAATTCACTTTTCATGCTCTTCCTTTTTTCCGCCCATGAATTCCTACTCTCCACTTCATGTCCAGCTGCAATGAACTTTACTGCTTAACACTATAAAACTGAAACACATTGATGTTCTGGATGAGGAGTATAAACTTCAAAATTATGTATTCCCAAGCTTTTCCCTACTAGTAGCCTTCTGAAGAACTTAAGTAGATGTGCTTAACTCCTCCTCCCTTTTCCTTTCTTTCTGTCACAGAATCACAGAATGTCAGGGATTGGAAGGCACCTCAAAAGCTCATCCAGTCCAATCCCCCTGCTAGAGCAGGAACACCTAGATGAGGTTACACAGGAACATGTCCAGGAGGGTTTGAATGCCTCCAGAGTAGGAGACTCCACAACCTCCCTGGGCAGCCTGTTCCAGTGTCTGTCACCCTCACTGAGAAGAAGTTTCTTCTCATACTTAAGCAGAACCTCCTGTGTTCCAGTTTGTATCCATTGCCCCTTGCTGCTCTTTGCTTTTTGTACTCCAGCTGTTGCATTTTAGCCCCATATCACTCTAAATGATTTCTGATGCTGCTTCCTTTGACCTGGGTTTGTGGCACAGGGAGGTCTACACTTCCAATAGTGGTATTAAAAAAAACCCCACAGTTTTAAATATCGAGAAATAGATGTATGGAGACTGTGTAGCTGGATCCAGATCTACACACCACCATGGAGAAACATATTTAATTCAAAGATTCCACATGCCTTGGTCAATGTGCTCAATGGTTGCTCCTGACACAAAATGCATTAATAGTTCTTGGGCTGTTGTGGCTGTGGGCTCTCACGTTGCCATCTGTGGGAAAGGCGTTCCTCCAGCTTTGTGTTTTTAGGACACTAATGTGAAATGACGACCAAAGATATTAATGGTTTGTCATCTTTTGACAGCTTTATCCCTGTCTGTCACAGTAGTCCACAATCTTGGCTCAGGGTATTTAAAAGACTACCCTAAAGTCTGGGAATAAGACAAAATGCCAGGCTGGTGTCTGCTTACCAAAATTCATCTCTGACTCCATATCTTCTTTAAAAAGCCTTTCTGTGAGCTACATAGGATGACTGTGCAGACTGCCCGTGCCCACGGCCATCCTTTGGGAACTCTTTCTGCACGATGAGTTCAAGCTTGCCCAGGCAGAAGGCAGATGTTCTTGAAGGCAAGCAGAAGGCTGTGGAATTAACTGCAAAGCTTTGGAGAAAATTCACACCCATCCACCCCAAATACAACATCCAAGCTCCAGTTCTCCTTGCTTTAACTTCAGTATGCAGCAACTGATGCATTAAAAACCAAAAAGAAACTCCTTCTGCCTCAGAAAAGACTTTCACAGTAACAAAACTGACCAAACAAAAATGCTATTAAAATAAAACACTCCACTGCTCACACTTCTGTTCCTGGGGAGAGATGACAGAATAAACACCACATGATGGATGCTGGTCCCGCTGGTTAATGTGCTACAGGACAGCACTCTCATGCGATAGGGACGGAAACAGGCTAAGACCGACACAAAACAAACTAGGGCAGAAAGCGAGAAGCATCCCAGGCTGAAGTTTCTGGCCCAAGGCTGCCTCTCATTAAAACTATGCAAAAATTGTCACTTCAACATAAAGCTGAATGCAATTCAGCACTATCGACTCAATCTGTGGGTTTGGCTTTTTTCTTCCTAAGCCTGACACTGGAGGGGAACCTTCTAGTGCTCCCATAGATAAGCTGAGCTCCATCTGCAGAAAGCCCCAAGCTGGGGAATTTTGCAGAGCTGTCATGCAAACATTTTATTTTCTCCTTACTGTAAGATGTTTATCGTGTGTGCAAAGGATCTTTGCAGGTCTCGTGGTACAGAGTCTTTTTGCCAATCATTCAGTCACTGTATTCCACTTCCCCAGTATGGTCACACTATTGATTTCTTTCATTACTAACACAATCAGTAATAATGGGAGAATAACAAAGCACCTCTCCCAGATTTCAAACCTGCCATCAGATCTCTTCTAGACTTCACCATGTATTTAATTAATAGTAAACATTTCCAATCTTAATCATTGAAAGCTTGGCTCTTGTAGATGTCAGGAAAATATTTCCCATTTAACATTTGAAAAAGGCTATGTAAAATAACTGATTTCTAGGCGTTAAGTTGCAATGTTGAAATTATATGTGTCTCTCTATCAAGCCCAACATGAAATTCTAATAACCCAGTGGCAAAATTAGCTTAGCACCAAATACATTTGCATTGTTCATGATACATATTTCTCATTCAACTGATACATGCATTTCTGATTGGTTCTTGACTGTGCTCTGCTCACCCTCCATACTTTCAACCACGTTTTCAAAACCACAGTCTTTTAATTTGGAACTTCACATGCAGCCTGTTATTTGTCAAGCAATTCTTATAATTGTATGTACAGTAGGAAGGAAAGAAGAAATGGTGGTTAAAAACACTGAATCGGGACTTAATCAATTTGGGGACCTTTTCTCGCACACAAAGCAATTATCCTCTTCAAGCATCACCACTGTTATACTGTTAACACTCAACAGGACTCACTTTTTCTTGGGAGCTTTTATGATTTCTTTACTAGAAAGCAAAAAAATACAAAACCAAAAAGTTGAAAAAATAAGTTACCCTTCTGCCAAAGAACTGAAAAAAATAGCCTAAGGAAGAAATATCTATTCTTTAGTCATTATTAATTGACTACATAAAATATGGTACAAACGTTCATCTACTTTGTACACATGCACTGGGGGTCTGAACTGTTTACAACATGGTTATGCAAAATCAGAGGGTAACTGGAATGAAAGTATCAAGAACTGAAAAATACTGCACAAAAAGGAGAATTTCAGTTTGCATTTTCTGAGGAAGCTGGACAAGGAAACAACAAATGCATGCATTAAGACGCAAGCAAATTCTTAAGGAGCTGTGATGAAGTATCCTATAGAATACCTCAACAGTTAAAAGGAAGCAATGAGTGGTCTCTGCACAGGGACCAAAGCTCATATGCTCTGAATCCTACTGCTATAGGTCCCTTCCGATATTACAGTTCCTGATCAGATGTCACACTAGGGCTACCATCTGGGAGAAAAAGCAGGTTTTCTCCCTTATCTTTATTTCTGATAAGCAGGGCAGGCTAGACTTGCTATCATTTCACAGAAGCCTGAGTGTGTTTCTGAAAGAAATGCTGCGGTTCAAGCACAAAGCATCGAGCCTGATGAAAGGGATGCTGAGTGACATCCTTTGGCCCAGGCTGTGCAGGAGGCAGGACTCGGCGATCATGATATAACCTCATCTGGCTTTTACCATCTGTGAAGCTGCGAAGCATAGCCTGAAAGAACCAGAGTTTCTGAACATTCGTAAGGTCTAATTGTATCTGTATCCAACCTAGCATGACAGCTGCACGTGCTAGAAGAATAGCCAAATCTAAAATAAAATGCGTTTCTCCTGACACTCTCCCAAAGGCCTTTATTTGAAGGGCATTCCCACTGCAAATACATCAGAGCTAGTGGCTTGCTTTCAGCATCCATATACACCAACTGTTTTATGCCTGGTTTATATAAACAGAAAGAGGTCAGTAGATCCTAAGGTAGCTTTTCCATTGAATCAACCGCAATCACAGTCAGCCAAATACCATTTAACATTATAGATGATGTAATTCCACCGGGATGCAGTTAAAATGAGTCCCAGCTCACTTTCCCTAGAGGAATGCAATTTATCTGGGCTTACAGCTGTTGCATTCACAGGATAAGATTATAAAATAATCCTTTCAGGAGCATTAGGGGATACGGTGGTTCCAGGGTGGCCAGAGCAATACAGTTGCACTAATGTCCTGGGAAACGCAAACGTGATTTGGGAAAATGAGGACGTGTCCTGCAGGACCTCCACGAATTTCCACGTGCCTGCCTGTAAAGTCTGACCTCTCCAAACACTGGGAACTGGGAAGGGAGCCCACCACATGACCAAGCATCTTCATCAGAACCAACAGTAAAATGAACAGAGGAATAGTTTAATGGAAATATAACATGAACTCAGTAGGACACAATTACATCCCCAGGATGCTCCTCTGTAAATATAACATTTTGACAGAGTTGGTGCAAACCCTTACACCTATATAGTCCATGAACACATTGACGATTCCCAGCAGGTATGGATTTACTGCCTATTATTCATTCCTCCTTAGTAATAATATCAATTTAGCTGTTAGTTTTTGTTTTGACTCAGTGCTTAGGAATCAGCAGGGCGATAAAGCTATTTAAATGGAAATACTATTCAAATGCACAATCACCTGATTGGAACACGAACAGCTCCTGCTCCTGAACATTTCTCGTATAATAGCTGCTTTTTCCCTCATTAAATGCAGAAATCTGATTAACATTTAGATCACACGTGCTTTACTTACAGCAATTAGGACCAGATACTAGAGTTTTGTTAAACTATGTAGGATTTTCATGTTTTATCAGGAAGAGAAGAACAAAGAAGCTCCATAACACTACATCTGGTCCTTTCTACTGCTTCTGTTGTACGTGCGCTGTCAAGGACAAATGTTAACTTTAAAGACAATTCTGCAGGGACAAACTTACTGAGAAAAGAATTGGACACTTGGATGAACTCAGCTTTGTAATGTGGTACAATGATTGGTAACACTATAATTCTGTATATTTGCTGGCAACACCCAATTAAACAGTCTAACGGGTTACAACAGCTACAGGTTAGGAAATAGTTGCTAGAGAAATACGTATGTGGCCTGAAAATTAAAGCCTTTTTTGTTCTAATAAAAAAATAATGGTAATCTGCAATTCATAAGGTTCAATTGAAGTTACAAAAGATCAAATCTCAGTTGTTCTAAAAGCAGAAATATAAAGAGATAATTTATGATGGCCACTGCATTATTTTTCTCAAGACGTGTTGTCACACAGCTCATAAGCTGTCATGCTGGTCAATGAGGGCCTAACATACAGCTCAGCCCTTGAAAATAAGGAGTACAACCAGAATAAAACAGCAAAACAAAACAAATCATATTGTAAGAATTCCCCAGTATATTAAAATTTCCTGCAACTGTCTGCTCTGACTTGTCCCAAAACAGATTCAATTAATTTTAATGAAGCATTTTCCAAAATTAAATTCCACCCTATCAGGTAGAATGGAAATGTGCTTCCAGGACAGACAGAAGGTCCCAGCACTGCTGGCTTCCAACAGCCCAGGTGTCAGCGCATTGTCCCATGAGTGGTTCAACACAGCGGGTACCTTTTCCTAGAGCCCCCCCACCCTCAACACCTCCCTAGAACTCACGGCTTTCAGAGTGGCAGCACCCACAGACCTCACAAGCCCCAGCATTTCAGAGAGCAAACTGCTATTTTCAGTGGTGATCAACTTCTCCAGGCAATGATCTGCATTGCCAGAGGTCTCTAATTGTTTAGTTCCTTCAGAACCCATCACCAGAACAGTTTTTGCTGTGCTTGCTTCTTGCCAAAGTGCTGCACAAACCAGGCAGAAAGTTTCTCCCCTCTGCTTTCTTTGGACACGCTGTCCTAACCCCCCACATCACTTGGAAACACAAAATGCTGGTTTCCACTTATTTATAAGGGAATAAGCAGGCATGATGTGTGGTGGAAAAGATCATCTCTACACAATACACAAAATGAAGTTTAAAAACAATGCAAATTCATTTTCTCTTTTTACAGGTCACCTTTAATCTTTTATTACAAGCGCTTACCCAGGTCAAGGTTGATCTGGGGATTCAGAGTCTTTTGAAAGGGACTACGAGTACAGTCTTGTGTTTGCATTTAATTAATCAGCCAAAGCTTCCAAATCTGTATTATTATCTCTTTAATAGAGCAGCACCCTGAAGGCTTCTGCAGAGAGCATCACGGTCCATGGGGCACGCGATACCAACCACTGCCAGCCGCAATTCCCAGAGTTGTGGCAACTCCACACAACGTGAGGCACACAAACAAAAGAGCTCCAAATTTGGGAGACTAAATATTAATTGATGGTAAACAGAGTAAGATTTAGTGGCAGTCATTAGCTCCCCCAGTTGTGTTATGGGTAATGGTGGTGGTGGTTAATTAACTGTCTTTTTCTCTCTTTTTTTTTCCAATCCTGCAGATGTCCGGCATGGCAGAGCTGTTTCTCAGTCAGCTCCCAGATGAACAGCCTGGTAAATGTCTAACTTCCCACGCAGTCTGTATTCCTCAGACACTAATTAGTGATATTTCAGGAGCTGTGAATGATGGAAGAGTCTCCTTTTTTTGTTGTTGTTTGAGAGATGTTAACAACCTAAATCAGGCCCGCTCTTTCAAGCGCTTTCCACACCACTAACCTGATGCCCCAAATGTTTCGGGGCCAGGATGTGACCGGCAGCGGCCTCCTGCACAGGGATGAGCTGCAGCTTCACTTTCTTAACAAGAACGTGAAGAAAAATCAGGAAACATTCAGAAACACAAAAGACGCAACCTCGCTGATAGGTGCGCTTTATTACCTGCAGCAGCAGCTTCTGGCTCAGGTGAAAAGTGCCAGTGAGCTGTTGTGCTCTCCACTGTTATGGGTATTGATTTATAAGGGGACCAGTAGCATTTCCCATTAGCACCTCTTGTGGCATATGGACACTCCACACAACCCAGCTGAGACTGCTTAGCAAGATTATTATTATTTTTTTTTTCTTTTAAATAATCAACTCAATTAGCTCTAGGAGAAATTGTGGGTTAGGAAAACAGCAAATATCTCCTCCGTCACATTTGCAGTTTTGTAGCTGATAAAACCTGAAGGAACTGATGGAACATTTTGCCTGATCTGCACTAAATAGGACACAGGACTTGAAAAGAGGCACTGAAAGTTCCACACCCTATCATTTCAATTATCGTCCCTATTTAGGTGTGTTGTGCTTCTAGCTTGCAAGAGGCTCAAGTTGTCTTAAGACCACTGGCAGAATTAAACTTTATTGCCCATGGACAGGAGAACACCCTTTGGAACGGACCAGTCTGGAAAAAAAGGACAACAGGTTTCTGCTCCTCCTCCTGCCCCTTCTGCTGTTCATCGTGGCTCCAAGAGCTCCAGCAAGGCAGTGGTCACGGTTCCTTTGCTGCTCCTGGCAATGCTTTTCCCAAGGTTATTGCTGGCCTTACACTCACAGCCAGCTCTGACCCTGCACCTGTCCCACCTGCAGACCATCCGCATCCCCCCCGGACTAACACAGGACAAAACATTATCTATTTATGTAGCGGAGAGGAAGGAGCAAGACAAGTGTTAGTTAAATTAGTTTGCTACCAGGCACTTCCCTAGCAAAGCACGTATAGTCTTTTGATGTCTTTATTTCAGAAAACGCTGCTCCTTGTTTGCTGCTGCCACATGAAACATCCTCCTGCCTTGACACACTACTGTCAGCAAGCTCACTCCCGCATCCAAGGCTTTGGGCAGCACCGCGTGAAGGCTTCTTTTTCGCACCTGCCCAATCTCAAGTCCATTTTCTCATCCAAAGCTAATTAACGCATGAAAAAAAGGCTAAAGGAGATTTTCCTCCTGCCCTGCTATTACTCATCCATCACTATGCTGGTAGGTATGCTACAAATACCTGCAAAGTATGTTTTTCTGAGCCCGATTTAGTTTATATTGACCAATAAAGGTCTCCTCCTTCTCCCCAGGAACTAATGAACAACATGATGAGCAAATTAGTAAACACGGGAAAACAACCTCAAAACAGCCTATGAGAACCAACCTCTCAACTATTATTTATGAATCACAAATGTGAACAAGAATCAAGTAGCTGGATAAATTTGGGATATGGCTCCTTCAAAGCACTGTATCACATCAGTGCAGAACCCTGCACCCATCAACCCCAGAAACAGAGAGAAACCAAGGTCCTCCCATACGACTGTATGAAATCAATAGGCAGTTAAGAGTAATTTTTGGTAACAAGAGCACATTGCATGATAAACAAATCAGTTCAGAGAAAGAAATTACTTTTTAATTGTTAAATCCAATTTATCATTTAGTCTTTCTGCAGAACGGATTCAAAACAAGAACATTTGCATTTATAAGAAACCTAAGAGAAAGAGCAGAAGCAAAAAGGTGGGAAAATTCACGTTGGGGTTTTCTCACCCTGCCGCCTTCTTTTGCACTTTGCCTGTCAGAAACCAAATAGTTTGACTATGGCCTTACTATCCTCAAAGTGAGGAGGGAAAATAAAAAAAGGCATCTTCCTTGCCTGAATGAAATCCAGACTTGAGATCAGTTATTTGGAAAGACAATCCTCCTGTCATCTTCATGAGTTTGGGGGCGAAAGGGGAGGGGATAAAAATCAAGGTAACTTTGATACCTGACTTGTCTCCATGGCATTCTAACTCCCGGGAAACCTATCAACTAACCTGCCTGTGCTCTGTCGTTTTTTCCTCTAATTAGCACTGCAGGTTAAGGGCGTAACCAGCACTTCTTCAGTGGAAAAGCCTGGAGCATTCACCACTTGCCCACCAAATGAAAAAAACGTGCCTTCAGTTCCCTGCTATTCCCAAGAGGACTCACGTCATCATCCTCCCCTCCAGTACAGGAGCTCCTGCTGCAGCTCCGCCTGCTCCAGCTCCACCACTTCCAACCATGATTTCGCTGAAAAAAAAAGTGAAGCTGGCTCCACCTTCCAATAAACGTACACAAGGAAGCCTGGCCCAGGTTGCCCAGAGAGGTGGTGGATGCCCCACCCCTGGAGACATCCCAGGCCAGGCTGGACAGGGCTCTGAACAACCTGAACTGGTGAAGATGTCCCTGCTCATGGCAGGGGTGGCACTGGATGAGCTTGGAAGGTCCCTTCCAACCCAAACTATTCTCTGATGCTAAGATAAATATGAAGCTCAGGAGAGGGGTCAGGGCTGTAAATGCTGCAGGATGGGACAACAGAGAATTTGCTTCAGGAGGTGTTTCTGGATACAACACTCATCTCAACATCTGTAAGGCAGCAGGTCTCCCTATACAGTAACACCTCAACACCTCCTTTTGGGTCATAAATTCCTCTCCAACTTCTAAGAGCAAACACTAAAGAGGAAGAATTCTTTTTAGCTTTGACTCCACAGAACACCCTGTTTGCTCTTTTTCTCCTTTAAAAGCAAAAACTTTCAGCAAAACACAGCTTCCAGGAATCACCGCACTACAGAGTGAGGTCAGAGGTCTCACTTTCAAAGCATGCCTTTTACATTGAAAACCCTGGGAAACGTGCTCTGTTCCAGCATGGAGGGAAAACAGGGTTGGTTGAAGGACCACTCATGCTAGATTTGTTTTCACCTACAAAGGCTCTCACAAGGGCTGAGGCAATACATTCACAGCCCCAGAAATGTTTATAAAGATATAATTTGGAATCACCAGATTTTGGTCTTTCCCCTTAGATAAGGTCCCTTCTACTTCTAAACAACACAAATCCTTCAGCTACTAGCAAGACACAAACCTGTCTCATAGTTCTTGCCTCAAACTGCCTTGTCCACACCAGAGCTGCTACAGAAATTATTCCATGCAGAAGAATGAGAAGGAGCAATCAGCCACCATGCAGAACATGGGAACCCAGGCAGACACTCGCTCTCTTTAGCAGAGTTTCACATGCTAACAAGGCAGCAGCATCTGTGTAACCTGCCCTGACGACACACAGACACGGACTATAGACTTATCGCAGGACGGTGTATAACTGGAACTGCCCAGTTCTGCAGGAAAACGAGGTCGGTGTATTGCATTGTGCAGAGCCCTGAACACAAGGACAACCAAAAAAACCATACAGACCCTCATGTACATGATGCTCTCAATCTCTAACATTCAGTACTTGCATGTTTTACAACATTCACATTTGAGAAATGTCTCACTGTTTAGCCAATAGATCTCTATAAAACTTCACTGACACCCCCCAAAAAAAAAAAAAAAAAAAAAGAAAATCAGTCACTTGCACTGATGAGAGCATAAAAATATCCCCCTTCCAAGGGGAAAAAAATAAAAATAATAATTAAAAAACCCCCAAATTTACAATAATTATCTCAACACATCAGCCCTTCACACAGCAAGGAAAGAGCTCCTGCTGCGTTGTCCTCTCCCCCCCAGGGGATGGTGAGCTAAGCAGGCATTGCTAACAGCAATGATATTGTCCAGACTAAGAGCCAAATGCAAGATGGAGGAATAGTTGTCTTTGGGTAGAAGAGCACTAACAAAGATTTGCCAGTATGGTGCTTTTATTGGAACTCCTGTGCTCCCCCTTGGGAAAGGCCTAGTTATTTGATTGCCAAAAAAAAAAGATTGAGGATTGCTACCCAAAATAATTTCTTTTGCTACTGTACCATATGTTTGTGGTGCTAACCAGGTTGAAAAAAAAAAAAAAGCTTTTTAAATCACATCCTCATTACTGTAAGTATGGCCAGTCACAACTGAAATATTAAGCTGTCAAACACAGTTCCCACTGCAGCCGCTGCCTCAAAAGCTCCATCAGAGATGGTGCGTCCCATCACAGCTTGTGCATCATGTGAGGCAGCTCTGGGACGGCATTTTGCCCAAGTGAATTACGGTGCAGTGGAACAGGTCAGACCCAAGTGTCAGGTTCACGTTTTTACAGGAAATTTGATTTAGGTTTAGCAGTACATATATTCCTTTTGTTTTAACTCCCCACCAAGAGAACTGATTAAATGTTCAGAGAACTTAGGGCTGCTCCTACGGGTCAGTTCTCTGGTGCAGTGAGGATTCCCTCTCAACCTGCTCCACGCTCTACGGCCAGTGGGTACAGACACATTCTGCACATCCCAAACCTGACTGCCAAAAATGCAGGTACTAAAAATGACTATAGGATTGCCTTCAATTACTGGAAAACAAAACCTCTCCACTGTCTTTATTCTGTACTGAAAACCTGCAGTCATGACTGCACTGAAAGGAGAAAGCAGAGTTATGTATGTATTTTATTAACATTTACTATTTTGATATTTAAGCTTCAGTACACCTTAAAAATCCCAACCAACCAACCAACCAAAAGTCCTGCAGTCAATAGCTCCAGACTCTGAGCCTCAGTTGACCTGCAGAATGGCTGAAGAGATAACCATGATAAACCTACATACTTTGGCTTTTTTTTCTTCTTAGCTTTTCACAGGCTAATTCAAGACCAAAAGTTTTGGTTTTGTGCCAGGTGCTGCAGTAACACAGAACGAAGTCCTTGCTCCTGACCATACAGCTTCAGGAGAGACATCAGAGCAAGCTCATAGAAACAGTAGAGTAAGATTCCACAACAGGCACTAGCACAAAGGAAAGCCACTATTTATTGAGGTTTTGTATAGGCATAAAGGTTAGTTTTCTGAAGAGAAATAAAAGGTTCTTCTGCAGATGCATATGTCAATCTCATCCCCACGACTAACAGCTCTTATAAGGTGGTATAAAATATTGACTTGCAAATCGGGACTGGCATTGTGTTGGTATCCAAAGGTAGGCTGGTATCCATCACAGTAGGTTGCGATCCAGGACTAGGTCTCCTAGACCCTAAGTAAAGGGTGGCACTACAAGATTATTTCCATCAAGGTGACAGTATTTTTTCCAAAGACCACCACACGTGTGTAGGTACAAGTCATTCCCTGCCCCAGACTTGTTTTGCTTTTCCTTAAGAAAGCAGCCTGAAGCAGTGATGTTATCTTTGGATAGAGAAACAAAAAGAACTTGCATTCTATTTCCAGCTGGATAATCTTCCAGGACATCAATACACACTAAAACGTTTAGAACAATTTATATACTCTTTATACTCTCTAAAAAGGAAACAGCCTTTAAAAGCCGAGTTACACACTATAATTACTCTAATTCTCTGCATCTGGCATTCAAAAGAACCCAAATTAAACACCACAGAGCACCTCAAGTGCATCCATGGAGCAATGAAGGTGGAATTAACTCCAAATTAAATGGGATGTCTTCAGAGACTATCGAACTGCTATTCAAAGTGCATAGATTAAAACCTTTTTATGTTATTGCACAGATTATTTCTCTTAGGGCAAGGCAAGTATTTTGAGAGTTTGCTTCAACACTTCATAACCCTACTTGGACTACAGAAATGCTTAAATTGGAAAATCCTGGAGTTAAACAGCGTAAATATTGGAGAAGCTCTAGGCTGGATCAGCTCCAAACACTGTAGCTTGGAATTAATCATTGATCTTGGGGTGAATAAAGACCTTTCTCCCTGGCTGTTACAGCAGAGGCAAACACAACCAGTACAGCATACACAGCAACCACCGCTCCAGCCCACTAAACATCTACAAGATGGTGAGATAGGAGCTGTCCTTAAATTCAAATTAGATGAATAAGGGAAGCTGCAGAGCAAATTCTTCTGGGGTTATTTAAGATATGCTACATCACCTGTATAAAGGATTTAGGAAGGAGGTGCTGTGCTCTTCATCCTCAAGTGAACGGTGCCAGCAACCCAAACATCCCATGACCAGCAGATTTGTACTTGAAAGCTGCATGTCGAGCTTAAGTCACTTTGGATCCACACACCATCTCTGCTCAATTGATCTGTGCGGATGCAATAGCCTTTTCCTGCTAATCCAGCATCAGACATCCAAACCCACGGAGGACTGCAGCCTA
This sequence comes from Patagioenas fasciata, assembly GCF_037038585.1. NCBI lineage: Eukaryota > Metazoa > Chordata > Aves > Columbiformes > Columbidae > Patagioenas > Patagioenas fasciata. The sequence goes on along the minus strand of NC_092525.1, from coordinate 20,408,285 downwards.
CCAAAGTAAGATTTACAGGTCTAATAATTTAGTCCATGTGCTTAAAATTGAACGGGGCTGGTTTTACTTCAAAGAAGTGAACACTGCTCCCCACGTAAATATATCATAAGACCTAGAAAATCACAGCTATGCTTAAGGAAGGAGAAGGACAGTCTCTTTGAAGGATGTACCTAAGAGCAACCTATGTCTTCAAGTTGATAAGACAGACCGGTAAGATACAGAGAAGATTGCAGCTGCTTCCCATCACTGATCCACAAAAGGAACTGGGTTTTCAGGGGCTGAGGAACATGGCAAGTAAGCCACGAGTGACACAGATGTCTGGCAAACGGTAACCCACGTATCACCTTCATGGTGTGCCCAGGACTCTGCTGTCTTGTCATCCATTGGAAGAGAACAGAGGTGAGAAGACCATGGAAGGGAATTCACTCTGTTCTAGGTTAGCATTGTGCCATAATTTGCAGCTGCTTCACCAGAAAAGAAATAAGGAATATATCACTGAGAAGACTGGCAAAAAAAAGTCACACTTTTGCACCTGGGAAGAGACTGTGAGTCAAGTGAATTGTCCTTATGCCCCAGAGCAGCACGGTCACAGCAACCTGCAGCACATCCGAGTTCATCAGATTTGCAAATGCTATTGATTTATCTACATGGTTCTTTATAAACAGTCATCCTACTACCCGTACAGAAATAGCAACAGCTAATAGATTCTCAGAGGATAAATAGCTGAAAGAAACTATCTGGGGGGACAGATTTACATTTAGTGAGTACAGAAATCTAATTCTAGAAGTTTTGAATGTAATTATAGCCTTTCTTCTTGATACTATCTCCCTTTGCAAGACTATGGCAATTGTGTGCATGTAACCAGAAACCATTACAACAAATGGGTTAAGTTTAATGGATGTGCTTGATACAATGTCTAACAATACAGTACACCTAAATGCGAGGACAGTGCACAGAAATGGTTCAAGAGTTCAGAAGAAAAACGTGGCTGCCCTCAGTCATATGTTGTCTGGGCCTATAGCTGAGAAAAATGCAAGCAAAGCTACAGACACGTGGCTGCAGAGGTAGTCCCTGATCCTTTGTTTGGTGTCAGATTATTTCATCTGATTTAAATGTCATTCTGCTACGTTTGCTTTAATACATTGTTTGCTGTAATACACTGACGATAACATTTGTGATGAAGGCAACACTATCCAACTACCTTTCTCATCTGTTCTTTTTCCATCTTGTCAGTGTACAGCCATGCAGGTTATTTTGCTGCATCTTTTTGTATTTCATGCTTTGTCTGTCCATAAGCTTATCTTGCTTTGCCATAAATTGTGCAGCCTGCTTATCTGTCTATGCTCTTAATCTATGGGATGTATTTAGAAGTATTAATATTACAGGTTGCTTAACTCTTCTGCTCTGTTTCTCCCAGTTCTGCATCTCTGTGTATATATACTTATATGTTTTTCTTAATCATGCTGCAAATTCCCTTTTCCAGGTCAACGTATGAAGCATTTACAATTCCTTCTGCTGCTTCTATGCTGTAACTCAAAATTGCTTCAAGTCTTCCAAGTGAAATCCCAGTCTCTGCAGTAGAGACCAGGGACACCCACCCTTGGCAGCTACCAGGGGAATGCTACATGGTCTAATGATCACTTTACCAAACTCCTCATATATTTTGACTCTCTCTTTTAGCTGCTGACATGAGTTCCTAAAAAGAATTAATTAGATACTCTGTAATTTTGCATGAATACTAATTACCCCGATTTAAGAGTTTTCCACATTATACCTTATTTAGGCTCTTACAGAATTTTTTTACTCTTCTGTTCTAGAATTACAGCTAAAAGCATGTTTTTCTAGATCCTGTTTATGAATGTACCCTAAGGGTCTTTGAAAATTATCAATGCCTTCTCACATCTAAACCAATGGAATTGTACAGTTTTCTCAGTCCCAAGTCCTTAACATTAACTCTGTCTCTTAAGTTTTCCAATATAGATTTCAGTTCTTAAGTACTGTAATTTTTGGTGTGGTTCCACCCTCTCCCTCCCCATTCTTGCTTTCTGTTAAAAGCTCAGAGACCTCCATCAATTTCTTATGGCGTTTATCTCCCATTTTCCTGGAAACAAAGACATAGAGAATTACTGGTTTTTTATTTAGGCACTAAGTAATCAAACCAGTCCTATTCAGCAAAGCACACAGGCACATGCCTGTGTTATATCAATGTACTTAAACAGTATTTCACTCTGGCCTTAGTTAGTAAATAACCTTTACAAGTTCTTGAAGCCCTGACATTTTACATTCAAGGATTTGACAAATGCCTTATTATTTACATCTATCTTTTATGCACCTTTCTCTTCAGTCTCTGCATCTGCTTTACACACCGTATTTATTCCTTCTCTTGGCTTCATTATCTTCCTTATCAATGTGTTTTATTCTTGATACATGCTTTATCTACTCTTCACTTAGTGTTATTCTCTCCTCTTCATTGGTGTAGAGGGTATTTTCAGTGTTTTAAGCTACCTGATTTAATAGTCAGAACAATTCAACATACGATGCTTTCTGTCCAGTAGCTTTTAGCTTCTCTTGTTATATTCATCACATCTTGGTCCTATTGATTTACTTTTTACTATGTTCTTCCAAACTTTGGTCTATGGAATTTACACATCCTTACTTATCTTCTTTCTGGTTGTACCTCATATTCATCCATCCAAAGCACTTACAGACACTCATCACCGCACATCTAAATGCCAACTGATTAAATTACAGCTGGTATTCTTTGGATACCCTCTCACCTCCTCATCCAATTGTCTTTAGGCACTATCGAAAATGAAAGGTCAGACGCTGCCCTTAATCTGTTTGCACAACTCCCTGTGGAGCCCTGGGTGACTTTGTCCTACACAAGGTCTCCCAGCCTGTCACCTTGTTATGAGAGCGTTTTCCAGCAGATGAAATGAGCCCAACAACAAACTGGACCAGGCTCCATGCTCCTGCAGCACAAGGAAACGTGTTTACTAAACAGACGCTCGTGGCCCATTGTGTCCACTGACAGTCCCCAGTCCTACAACCATCGCTACGTGTGGACCTCTGGACCTGTGCAGGACCCGCTGATGCCACGTCCGAGACTCAGGGTGTTATAGTAACACATCTCTGCCATAAAGAGAAGGAACCTGCCAGCACACAGAGGCCTCTGCACCTGCAAAACCTGTAGTAGAAGGGGGGTTAAAATTGCAGGTGGTGAAAACCAGACAAACTGGTGATGGAAATGAAAGGTAAGGGAGGACAAAGGCTCCAAATGTGCATCTCAGCATGCTGAAAGATGACACAACAATATGGGTCCACACATACACTGACAATATTCCCTCACCAAAGGGCTTGCATCCGTTTTTTGACTTTACATTGAGCTCCGATCCCCTCCAAACCCCTGCTGAGTGAGTACAGCTCCCCAAATGCTGGCGCTTGTGACCTCGCTGCGAGAGCAGCGCGGTGCTGCAAGCTCAGGGCCTCCCTGAGTCACGGCAGTGGTGACATGGAAACCATGCTCCAAACAGCAGCTTCATTGTAAAGATGCTGTTACCCAAAGCTGCGAGCCTGTGAACGCCACAAGGTTGATCAACAGCGACCTGTAACACCTCTGGCACATAAACAGAACATACTTTAAAAATAAAGCTATTACAGAGAGAAGTAAAAATCATCAGCATCGTTTTCCAGTTAACAGTAGCAATACCACCCGGGCCACAATCCTGTAATACAGTGTTAATGTACTTGCTGTCTCAATAGCTGCTGCCACAGCCTCTCCACGTGGTCTTGGGCACATAAATGACCTAATCAGGCTTTAGAGGAGGTTTTTCATCATGACTTACCCACATGAAACACATTTGCTGGAAGACAGTCCTGCAAGGAAGCAGCCAGGGGAGCATCTCTGCTGCTGGATGCAGCCCAGCTAATATGGATTATACCCACCACAGATTATACCCACCAGCCACTCAAGCTAAATTCATGGATGCTTGTACATCTAAGGATCTTGAAAATAGGGTACTAAGTGGACTACAACATTTTATTGAAGCCGTGACTAATTTTCCAACTCGTAAAGCTCAGTGAGTCTTAGTAGCCCATGCAGGCAGGCCTGTCAAAATGTTTTCATACTGCCTGAAAAAAATGTAACTGCCAATTGCTTTTTCTGGGGTTGAAATTCGGTATTAAAACCACGTATTATCCAAACACAGTTTCCAAAGGAACTGGGGATTCTAATAGTCTAATGACTGTCTCCTACAGTTCATTTTTCACTTTGCAATAATTGGTTTTTCAGTTGCATTTGCATAGAGTACATGTAAAATTCCGTAGCCCATTAAGTTAATCACAACATGAAGCTAATAAGCATGGACATGCAAAGACATACCTAAGCCCAGATCAATTTTTGAAGCGGTGATTTGAAGTTGCAGCGGAATAACTGCTTCTCGAGCCTGCCAATTTGATAGGTAAGAATGTGTTTTAAAAAATTGAAATTTTACACCACTGAGAATAGCCCGTAGTTATTCAACATACCCATCTTCTAAAGAAGAACAATATTTTTTTTAAAAAAATACACTTTGAGAAGAGGATTTTAGTGTTACTTCAAGCAATTCAACCTGTAGTTTCCCTTCAGTGTTTGCTCTTCCCCCTCCATCCTCCATCCACCTGCATCCCTCCTGCAGCAGCTCAGGGCATTAAGGAATGATGTCCTACAGCATCCAGCTCTGCATGGCCTCACACAGGTACCACTCTTCAAAGGCTCTTCACCACCACATTTGCCCTTAAAACTCCACCCAACATAACTCCGAGAAACGCCCATATATCAGCAGGCTTCTCACAAACTGGCACAGATCTGCATTTTTCCAGCCCCTATAACATCTGAGTGGCCAGACACGGCTTCTCACCATTTCCACTTCACTCCAGCTGGCCTAAAAACCACTTACTGGTCACAGCCATGTTTTCCAACCCTTCGCAGGAGGCTGGAGCTGCTTCCTAACCCAGTGCAAAAGGGACACATCTCTCCTGCAGCCCGAAAACAGAATACTTCCACGGGAATGTTTCCACTTCGCAGAACGGTTCTGTGCCGCCGGCTTCCCATCTGCCTGCCTGGAAGGCATCACTCGAGCCTGTTCTTCAAAAACAAGGTTTTTGTTCTGGAAAGTCATGCCTCTCGTTTTTTAACTTTTTTTTTTTAAATAATATTTTATCATGATGCAGAATGGGATTATTTAAAAAAAAATAAATAAAATAAAACAACACAAACAACAACACAACCTTTCTCCTGTGTGGAAAGGGGATTTCCATTTTCTGGCAAGGTCTATATGCAAGGACTCAAACAGAATAGATGATGTCAGAGCTTAAGAGCTTTTGGGATGATAGTTTTGTGGCAGCAGAGCTGCTCTCTTTTGAAGCTTAAGGATTTAAACGAAATTATGGGAACGTAGCCAGAGGCGGTTTGTTCAGTGTTGGCTTTAGAGGGGTGGTGGCTTGGTAAAAGAAATCATTGCTTTTCTCAGCAATAATATTAAATACATTTGAAGGCATTTTTGTGTTCTGCTGTTGATTTGCAGAATGATATTTAAAATATATAATACAAATGAAGAATTGAGGTGTCGCTTGGTAGAGGGTGCATTTCCTCTGAAGGGAGACGCACCAAAGCATTGACTCAAGTGCTTTGGCTTTTCCTATGAGGTTCAATGGGATTTGGCACCAGTTTCCTTTTAATGCCATGGTTCCTCTTTATTTCTCTGCAATTATTCAGATATGAAGCCTTAATTTTATTGTTGTTGTTGTTTTTGTTAATCATGACATCACGGGTGGAAACAGGGCAAAGCAAGCAGCCCCAGAGGGAAATAAAAATCAATCCAAGCTGCTCATTAAAAGGTAAACCGTCAATAATCTTTGTCAGGCCTTTTTATCTTGGGTTTTAGCACAGTGTGATCCCTAAGGCAGCATGCAGTATTGAGATTTAAAATGGCTCCTACTTTTCACATCTCCATCAGGAAGATTAACTCCTTCAAGACAGGCTGAAATTATCCCGATTCTAATCGGCATGTAAAAATGGTAGAGGATTAGAGAGATCCTTTTGTAATACCTTTTCTGTATCTGTGCTGACACAGAAGAAAACATCAGCTTCTGAACTCAACTGAAATGGTGCAAGTCAGAAATATCTCCACAGACAGAGCCTCCACAATGAAAACTCACATCAAAATCTGACTGTTTTATACTTCAAGCATTTATATATAAAGAAAAAGATTCAAAGTGAATATATGTGGCTTTTTCCTAACATTTTAATTTTTTACATAAACAGCTTACTCTTTAAGTTAAGCAAACAAGGTAAGGTTTATTTGGAAAGTTTATTCACCTCAAATACTGATACCAAGCCTAGAGAGTCTTCTATCAGTTTTCTGGGAACTGAGCTCCTGTAACACAACTTTGCCTTTGAAATTAGTGTGAACTCCTATCATTAACACTGGGCTAATTACAGAAGCAATAACAGTCCATTTCAGTAGATATCGTGTTGTTCCATCCATGTAGCACATATTATGAAAAACAAGCATCCCATATAAACATTTACTGTGTTCTTCACCAGAATGCTTTAAGCAAACAGGCAGCTATCTTCACCTTCATGTCCTCCTCCATGGATTTACTGCATCGGATAAAGCACCATTCAAAATCACGTTTGTTTGCAGGTTTGTGTTTGGTTGGTTGGTTTGTGTGTGTGTTGTTTTTTATCTGTTTTTGGGGGGTGTTTGTTTTGAGGGTTGTGTTGTGGTTTGGGGTTTTGTTTGTTTGGGTTTTTTTAATGTATAAGCTTCAGCTTGATAATTTAAGGGGTGGGTTACAGAAAGGTGTGACTCACCCATACAAACAAAGATCAAGTCTAAACTTTACTCAACGCTACAAGTTGGGATTTTCACATACAAATGGAACTACAACTACATCTGCATTCCACCCACTCAGACCTTCTTGGAATAAAGATCTTAGTGCACAGGAAGCAAACATCTACATTACAGAGAACAACCTGTCTGAACAGTCAAAACACGAGGTCTATAGATCCAACTATATCCCGTCAAACCTTTTTGCTAATGGGATGATGCTAGGACACTGGCTATTTATGATGGAGTCACCCAAGATCACTGGAAATGGTCCCTTTCTCCGCCAAGGCCCCACCAACGTGGCACGGCAGCACAGCCACCTCCTCCTGGCTCCTGCCAGGAGAACACACATTTTTGATGCAAGTACAGAACCAGTAACCAAAGACACCCCCACAAAGCCTTTCACAAGACACATTATTTGTGTGTGATAATAATACTGAATTTTCTAGAAACCCTGGTATCTTTTATAAGGGGATCAGCTGAGGGAAAGTAAAACAAAAGCATTTCATTCTCAATTATTAAATACTTCAAGAAAATAGAAGAAGCTGACGCTTATGCTTTATCATCATCCTGCAGCCAGGTTTTCTTTATGTGATGCTTGAACTCCAGCAGTGAGGTAGGATTAAAAATAAAACCCATCATGAACGCACAAGCTTGTGATAGAAAAAACTAGTTTTGCAATGCAGGTTTAAAGTGATCACAGTAAGAAGACAGTAAAAACAGTAAAGGAATGCAGTATATGAGAAGCCTTACAAGAATAATTGTATATTTATCAGAGACCTTCCTATCTGGAAAACGCCAAAGCAAACAAAACAGCAACATCCATCTACACTGAAGTACACGCTCAGCTTAATCAACACTTTATATTTTAGCTCATCAGTCTGAATGCAGACCTAAAAGTGCGCTGAATTATTTAGCTTGTTACTGCTGGATAACATATTAGGATAATAATCTGCTGTATTTACAACACTGAACAGGTTCTGATTTTCCTCCCTCCTCATCTTGGGATGCGAAGTTGGAAAAGAAATGCGAAGTTTAATAATGTTCTGTTTAGGATGGAAAGGGCCTGACTGAGAAGTATCAGTAACCCAGTTGGTCTGGGACCAGGTCAATGGATGGACATAGGGCATAGCCTGGACCTGGGCACCATTGTTCCACTGGTGGGATGAGAAACGAGTCAGGGGCTTAGAAACAAGACCCCACAACTTCATGGTGCCAAAGCTAGGCAAGGAAAAATGCTCCAAACCCCACCTCTCTTTTGATCCACAAAAACCTGTGTTATAATACGGTGCTCTTGGTCACTTTAAATGAGCTACAGTCACAAGTTACCCAGCAAAGACAACAAAGGTGGTTCTTGACTTTCACCTAAGAAATTACCTGTAAACCACCTGAAGTTAAATACATAGCATGAGGCAAAACTTACCTGAAAATATTTAATAGGAATCAACTGTGAGCTGATCAAACATGTATAACGTATTCGGCCAGAAAAGGCTACCAGAGGCATGATCTTGAACAAGTTCCAGATGCATTATGAAAAAGGCAGTCACAGAGATCACAGTAAAATAAATAAATAAATAAATAAATAAAAGAAATCACATTAATAAGGCAGCCACCAGAAAATACAGATGCTCTTGCTCAGTCTGGCATCCAGGCATTGCAACTGCCAAGAAAACAGCAGTGCCTGGCACCTCTGGAGCAAGACACAGCCCCAAAAGGAATTCCCAAACTACAACCAAATTTTCCCTTCTGATTTGCAAGTGGCAAAGCCTGAGGCTCACTGCTCAGCTACTCACAGGGCTGGTCAGCTGGAGTGGGAAAGGTACAAACCAGATTTACTGTGATTAACTTAAAAATGAATTGGATGCCTATTCCTCACCCAGGTCCACTAGCTGACTGTCCTAACAAAAGTAGGTATCCGGCACCAAAAAGACAAGAAGGAAGAGAAATCCAAGGCTGTGTTTCCATCAGTGTACCTGCATCCAAACAGACAGACTGCAGAAGAGACAAGAGTGCTTGGACAAAGTTAAATGTTAGGGTTTCAGCTCACTGGGATAGAAATCAACTAGAGGGAAAGAAAGATCCCTATTAAGCTCACATGGAAGCTATATTGCCTTTTCAAAATCCCCTTCTCCAGGCATTTTTTGAGCCTGCCCATCCTCCAGGAACAGTTACCTGGCTCCACAGCCAGCAGCCCGTGATTAATTCTCTGGGCCGGCACTAACTCATCACAGGCTCGTCAGCACACACTGCGCCCCCATAGTTTTACCACAAGAACTTAATCTGCAGCACTGAGATGAGCCGTGTAAAGGACCTACATCTGCAAGTGTCATGCGAAGGATAAAATGACGAGTTAATCTAGCATGTATTGATCTGCATCACATTTTGGGGTTTAAACACTATTCAGGCAGAGCCTGAATTCAGATCCTTATCTAAGATTAGCTGATACAAATAAATACGCATTGCCAGGTAATTGTAAGTCACTGTAGCAAAAACAGTTTGATTTCATCAACTGAATCTCGGCCCCATGTACCAGGGTGTTTAGGAAAAAGATCTTGGAGGAAATACGAAAATAAAAAAAAAAAACTGTGAGCACCACTCATTTGCTATAGGTTATGAAAAACTGAAATTCCCAGAACACTTGACACAGTTCAGAAGTACAAGAAAGAATTACACAGCTCCCTTAGCGATGGCAGGCGCTGAATATGCTTGATAAAACAGAAGTGCTATATAGTGTAAAGTGAGAAATCGTAATCTCAGACAGACAATTCCACTGTTGCTACCAACTGATGCGATGGAATTCACTTCTTAATGAGATACAGCAACTTTTCTTGTAATGTAGACCCCTGAAAGTGTTTCCATTTCAAGGAAACAGCTAATAAAGCTAGAGATTTGTATCTGTTAATTTAACCCACAATCTATCTCTGTCTGCTCTATCGTTATGAAAAGGAACAATACAAGCCAGCAGCTGAATATCTTAACTTTGGCATTTCAGATGAATGCTATGCTGAAAATTGTGCATCTTTGCCTGTGAGATTTCTGGAACACTTAAAAGTACTCCCAGCAAGTTATTCCATAAACTATCTACCAGACCATATGTTTGCTGCCTACAAGTCTGGGCAGGAAATGTCCAGTAAGAGCCACATCTGAAAGCAGAGAGAAGCAGCAGCCAACAGTGTTCCCATCACTAATCTGCATTTGCAAATGCCACATTTGAGTTGGCAAATGCAGCATTTCAAGTGCAAATAGCTGTGAAGACATTTGTATGTAGAACTGAAACTGAATGGTAGAGGCTGGGTTTGTTTCTTGTTTATTATAGTGAATTTACCTAGGTGCTGGTAGAACAAAGCCACCTTCCTAGGTCTTTTTAAAAAATATATAAAGGTTATGCCTACACAGAAAAGGCCCATTTCTCTTCTAAATGCTCATTTTGATGCACAGCTACTTACAAGAATTGTGCTCAAAAATCACAGCAATTATAAACACACTCATCCTGTGAACAATTACAAGCATGCTTCTCTAGGCAATATGGTCCTACAAGTTTAAAGCATACACATTAAACATGAGTATAAAGTTTATAAAAACATATGTACATGTTGTACATATAAGCATATATACAATATGTTTACTTTATGAAGCAATTTTATCTTCAAACAGATCTTAAAATCCACTTATATATGTTTCAAGAGGTTTTAATCTTTTTCATATTTATACATCCTACACTGTATAATATCTGTATTGTACGTGTGCAATTAGTAGACCACACACAAGATTATATGTTTTCCAGTAGCAAATCAATATAAATAATCTAAGGCTGGGATAAATCAACACAAAGATGAAATATTATGATCTGGGTTTGCATTTATAGGATATAATTTCCATCTGATGAAACAAGGTTGCTGAAATGTGTCTGTCACTTATCATTAACACTGACCAGACATAACCCCAAGATTAGGCTAATATACGACAACATTCAATTAGCATACAGAGCACTCTCTAATCAAAAGCCCACACAGTATTAGCAAAGTTTGAGATTCCACCCCCCCCCCGCCCCGTTCTGTGCTTCTGCTTCGTGAACAAAATGTTCTAATTTCACAAAATTTCCTTGTAAAAACCACCAAGAATCCTTTAGTTGTTCAGCAATCAATAACATATTCCCAGAGGAAGCAGCTGGACCATATTGATGCAGTAAGTTTCTCTCCTCATCTACATATTCACCTTCATCCTACCAAACAGGATCATCAATCCAATTAGTCTGCAGAAGTATTTAAAACATGAAATGCATGCATGCTACGAGAGGTTCTCTTTGTTGAATCAAATTGTTTTCTTAATACCATTCTACTCCCAAGCCCTCACTGATAGATGCAGAGAAGCCTCTTTTGCCTCATCTTCCCCTCATCCCTCCAAAGGTTTCCTACATGGGAGTCCCAGGATGGAGCAGACGGCCAAGGTTTGGGGCTCCGACAGATGAAGGGAGGCAAGAACTGACAGCACATGTGCAAAGCTCCACAAAACAATAATATTAAAAAAAAAAAAAAAATCAGTACAACCCCCTGATCCCAAATGAAGATTTATCTCCAGAGGAATATTTTTACAAGTTGTCACTTCCAGAAACACTTCAGTTATGAAAATAACCCACCTACTTTCCCAGAGGACTCTGTTCCTGCACCTGTGGCTCATCCCAGGAAGGAGCCCCAGTATTTCAGCTCTTTGGGGAAAAAAAAGAAACTATTCAGCCAAGCGCTTGCTGGGGTGGGGGGGGACAGGGACAGATCTTGAACTGGCCTTAAAACACTTCCAAAAGTTCCAAAGCTGTCTTTCAAGTGCAGCCAAGCAGTTTTACAAACGTTCCTAAGCAACATTTTGCCCACTTTGTCCACATACAGCGCATATTGGTGTTGAAAACAACATCCAATGTGCAGGTGGGTTACCTGGTTGTGGGTTCACTCCAAGGCAACATGGGTTTGTCCTGTTGTTCCATGGCGCAGATCTGAAGAGAGCAATCAGGAGGACTAATATACAACGGATTTAAGTGCTTGGGATTTTAAAGTTCACTAAACATGAAATTAATTAAAAAGTACTGTTTCCAGCACCTGATCCAACATGTAACCAAGCTGCCGCACAAAACTTGCCTTTTTATCTGTGTTTCAAAGTAAACACTTGTGACTGATCCCTGTTTTATCCTCGCCTCCCACGTTGCCATATGGCTACAGTTGTTTCAGACAGACATTATTCCGATAGCTCATTACTCACCATCTTGTGCTGAAGAAGAAAAGCTACAGACAGTTTTGACAAAAACAGCAATTGCCTAAAAATGTTAAGCATCACAGTCTTACGTTGTCTTAAGACACATTTAGTCTGGTAACAAGGATCAGCGTTAATGCCACACGTAGAGAGGGGTGAATCAGCATGTCTGCACCGACTTTACCGTGTCCCCAAGAGTTTACACTAGCGAAGGCTCTAATCCCAACCAATTTCATACGGGACAGACATTGCTAACGTGAATTCAGCACTTGTCCAGCCTCACTAAAGGCAATAAATGCTCACTTCAGCGTGTTTCAGCACTTCCTTTCTTAAGTAGTCTTCAATAAGACTAATTCACACATTGAATGGGGTGAATCTCCTACTGTACCACGACACAGTTCAGAGGAAAGAAAAGCCCCATGTCATCTACCATCATCATCCCTGATTCAGCCATCCCAGGAATGTGCCAACAAGGACTTCAGAGCAGCTGAGGTCAGTTTTGTCATCGTTAAGCAATTCCTGTTGTGCACCAGTGAAAAATCAGGCCTTTTTTTCCTGAGAAATGATACTATCAACTCATTCTGGTTGGCTTGCTTTTCTTTGGCAGAAGGAAATTCAACAGGGAGCATATTTTGGAGGCAATACGGAGCAGCTCTGGGTTTTCCTGTGTTTCACCTCAAGGCTGACGAGACCTTTCTGGCAAGGAAAACAGATTTTCTTCCTCCAAGGAAGCAGCAGACTGCTGCAAGCCAGTGAGTTACGACGATTCAGCTCCTTGTTGGCCAAGCCACATGAAGCAAACACGCACATACCCTCACAGCTGTGCCTCCTGGACAAGCAAAACATTTTTATGAACCCCATGAGCAAATACATTTCACCCTCTACAACAGAGCTGGTCTGAGAGCCTACATGAGGGCAAACGCACCCTACCAACACACACTGGGTTTTTAAACTGCAATAACCTGAACCACTGTAATCAATGTCACTGCAGCCTCACATAGCAGAGACTGCCTTTGCGGGAGCGGCGGGGGGAAGGTGTGGGGAGGTGGTTGGTTTGTTTTCTTCCGTTTGCATTTTTTTTTTTTTAAGCTGGGTAGATCTGTAGAAAGAAAGAAAAGGTTGTGATGTAGAAGGACGAAAGAACATGAAGTTTCCCCTGTCTCATCTTTCTATAAGATTTTACTATTTTACCACCTGGCCACCTGTTTCATAAGCAGATGGAGAGCCAACATTAGTTATTAGCAGAAGGAGGCCCTTCAGCTTTCAATTAAGTGGTTCTGATTGTATCCTTTAGAGGTGAAAGTACATACTAAGTCATGTGTCCATCCATCATTTGTAGAAATGTCGAGTAAGGCACTTAATTAGTTATGAAGCTTGATAATGAACACCAGGGCAGCTCTCTGCTACTCCACACTAGCTCAGACCACCTTCCTCTTCTGGCCCATCCTGCTCTGACATGACCCTGAAAACTCTGCTCCTTTTGCTACAGAGAGGCCCCACTTCCAACACACATCAACATCTGCCAAGAGCCAGCAACGTGATTCCCAGTCCTTTGGCAGGCTTCATTGAGGAGCTCCTCCAGCAACATCTGGCTGACAAGACAGGCATCTGGCAGGCACTGCCACGTTATTGATGAGGAATGCCTGAATTTCAAATGCAATGCTTGATACTTGAAATATGCCATTATAACATATATAATATGACATATGTAACATACATGATACATATTACATACTTTATGTACTCACATATGTATTTATATGTATATAAACATGCATCATAATAATAATAAGCGCTCAGGTCCTTGAAGGGCAGAAGGCAAGGCAGACAAGTAAATCCACGTGCACAACCTCAGCATACAGGGATGGCAACTCAGGCAACCGGAGCAGATTCATGCTTTTCTGTCAAATCAGAATTGAGGTTATTCAACAAAAGACAAAAGAATAAGTGAGGGTCCCTATTTCGAAAGCGCTACAGGAGATATCCCAAAGAATGCCTTCAAAACCATACAAGAAAGACTTAAAACAAATCAAGATATATCTGCTTTTGCACCACAGGCATTTCCCTTCCTAATACCTAGGACTCAAAAGTGTGTTTTGACCATGATAGGATCAGCCAGGCATTTGACTTCAAAGAACACTAAGCTAGAGCCTGCCCTCAGGTTAGATGCTCAGTTAAATTAAATACAGTACTTAATCAGAAGTTAATGTCTGTGACTCCTCAAAAGGTCAGCCTTTTTGTGTGCACAAGTTTTCCAAGTCACTGGTTTCCAAAAGAAAGATTATTCTTCTCACAATTGTCTCCGCATGACTTTCCATCTGAGTTAAGAGCTTTTAATGTTTGTTGCACACAGTATGTCAGTCCTGCTTAGAATAATAACAATTAGAAAAAAAATTCACTCCTTTACCTTCTCCCCTCATAGAAGATTTCACAATCTTTGGAGAAGTCTATTTTTGCTGTAACAATCAACCCAGGATAAAGAACAGGCTTCCTATATTTTATTCATCAAAGAGATTTAAAGTTTTGTTGTTTGCTGTTTTTCAGGATAAATGTGACAATCTCCCCTGTGATCTGGATGAGTGAGCTTCTGGGGGGTAGGCCTGTGGAATCTCAGAGTTCACAAGAGATGGGGACACTTGACAGCATAGAATCATAGAATAGTTTGGGTTCCAAGGGACTTCAGTGCCACTCCTGCCATGAGCAGGGACATCTTCACCAGCTCAGGTTGCTCAGAGCCCCGTCCAGCCTGGCCTGGGATGTCTCCAGGGATGGGGCATCCACCACCTCTCTAGGCAACCTGGGTCTGGCTGTGTCCACCCTCATTGTAAAAAATTTCCTCCTCATGTCTGCCCTGAATCTCCTCTCTTCTGGTTTAAAACCATCATCCCTTGTGCTATCACAACAGGCCCTGCTAAAAAGCCTGTCACCATCTTTCTTACAGGCCCCTTTTAAGTACTGAAAGGCCACAATAAGGTCTCCCTGGAGCATTCTCATCTCCAGACTGAACAACCCCCCTGATCATTTTTGTGGCTTCACTGGCCCCTCTCCAACATGTCCATGTCTGTCCCGTGCTCAGGGCTCCAGAGCTGGACACAGAACTCCAGGTAGGGTCTCACAGAGCAGAGGGGCAGGATCACCCCTCTCCACCTGCTGCCCACACTCCTTCTGATGCAGCCCAAGATACATTTGGCCTTCTGGGATGCATAGGAAGAAAGCCAAGGTGCTCCCTTGTGTTATTCCCAGGACTAGAGAAACCTTCCCAGCTACAGTTAGACAGAATTTCCTATAGAAAGGAAAGCAAAAGAATCATCTTCAGAAGAAGCTCCAGATCAGGGCAGACTGCATCAGAATTTCAGAGAAGTAGTTTTTTTTCAGTGAGCAGCTCCCTCCTTGCTCCCTCTGGACAGGGCAGAGCAATGCTACTTTAGGCTCTCAGGTTCAGTCTTTGTCCACTGGTTTTATTTTCTGCACTATCAAGTGACATCATCTACATTTCTCTGATACTACATTACAAAGACAGAAAGAAGAGCTGTCTGGCAAACTCCCATGGGATTCAGAAGCAGAACTGCATAAACTGATGACATTAAATACATAAACTGATACGAAACTTGTCTTCAACAATGTTGTTCTTGGTCTACAAAATGGGAGAAATCAACATTGTGGTGTTCTAGATACACTACAGCTACTTATCTTTTTAACTTCATAAAAGCTCAAAACATGTTCATTTGTGCAAGTTTGAAACACCTGCTTAACAAAGCCAGCGGTCACAGGGATGCAATAGGCAGATCTATAGGTTGTAGGAACATGATTTTAACAGCAGCATGGAATAAATTTGAGAACTCCTGTCCCTATCAAAAAGCTTTTCTGAATTTGTAAAGGTTCAAAAGTTCACATGAACTTTGTTTCCAGGAGTTATGCCATAGTTACAGCTCTGGTAATTTTTGTATTTGGGACTTTAGCTTTAAAAAAACAAAAACGATAAAAAAAAAAAATCAGAAACATATAAATACATATTGTATTAAATTCTTTTCAGTACATTACAAGCCTAAAAAGAAACAGACAAAGATATTCAGGGCTTTTTTTTTTTTTTTAAAAAAAAAAAAAAGGAAAAAAACACCCAGACAGTAGCCAGCTAATAATCTTATAATAACTTCAGCTCTGCATTTTCCAGCTCTTTTTCTCAGTCACACACCAAGCACTTTTATATGGCACTTTTTGTACTATGCATTTTAATAAAAACCAGCAAAAGAATTGGGAAAGTAGTTAATTTTTCTACATGCCTCTGGCAAACAGGAAGAATTCAAGAATAAGTTAAAAGATATCTTTCTACTACCAAAAATTCATTTTCCATAACAAGGCACTGTCATCTTCCTGAGGAGCCTGTAATTCCAAGATAAAGATGAAAAGATGTTGTTTTATCATAATGACAAGTATCTGCATCCATATTTACTTTGTGCTCCAACATCACCGTACAGTTTGTATTGTCATGGTACATTGAAAACTAGGAAAACATTTAGCTATTTCAATAACAAGAGAATAAAGGATAAAGTACCACAGGGAAATAGCATGGTACAATCACTTCAGAGTATCCCTAGGAAAATATCTGACCCACATAGAGGGAATAGAGAATGTAGTTTATTTCCTTACAACTGCTTTTTCCATCTTTCAGTGGCCAGCCCGTGCATTTTAACCACCAAGCGCTACAGCTTTCTCCATCAGGCAGCCGCTCCGCTCCAGCTATGTGAATAAAACCAGGACCGAAGGCAGCAAGGGTACAGGTGGAGACCCCCAAAAAAACAGGCAACTAGTTTAGGATGTCCCAGGTGCCCAGATCTCACCTCACTTGGTAGGTTTGGTTCTACCTGGCTCCTGGTTCAGCAGCACATGGGTGAACACAGGGCAGCATTCTAGGATACAGCACCATGGAGGGGAATCTGGAATTTTGTCAAAACCCAAACAATAGCAGGTAACTCTTCTTGGTAAATGGCTTAATCACTTTTCTGATAAATTTCTGAGTGGCTGCCTTTGAAATGTCTTACTTGCCTGTTATGCCGTTGTATACATGTCAGATAGCATTACGTTAGTGGCTTAACTTCCCCCTTGTTTATAAGCTGCACTGAGGTTATCTTTTCACCTTCTTGTTTAAATAAATTCCGAATGTGTCAGTATCAGTGCCTCTACCACAGATTAATAGAATCAGCCAAAAGGATAGCTGACATTTTTGTTGCCATAGAAACTGGTCATGATGTTACACAGCTTGTCTAGTTCCCATTTGCCATATATCTAGCCAGCTTCTGAACACAGTCCCCTTTTGTTTCACAAGGAATTACATTAAAATATTAAAATATAATTCCATCTTAGTTCAGTCCCCATTCTGTAGCAAAGAGGATTATAGAATATTAAGATACTTCCTAAGGAAAGTGCAAAGTGATGATAATATTGCTGTGTGGCTTATGTGCATTCCAGATTAAAAGAAAAAGAAAATACAAGTGGAGTAATTTATCCCAGAGCCCTATATCCTAGTTATCCTCTATTCAAGTATCTCCATCAGCTTCAAATACACAGACTTTTCATCACCGAACCTCAAAGTGGATGTACTTCAAATACAATCGTTACAAACAAAAACAAAAATAAAGAGACATTAGTGAAGATATTTTTTAATACACCATCAACATTTTTCTGCATAACGCACAACCTTCTCAGTGCTGCTATCAGGCTCCCTCTCCACAGAGGCATCGCAGCCTCGAGAGAAAACCACTCACATAGAATTAAGATGTGAAGTTTCAGCACTTAGCAATGCAGTGTGGATGTATATTGTGCCAGAGGGCACTGTACACTTTGAGAAAATGCAAAGCAACTCAAGCAAGAACAATATCTAAGGACTCCAAACTGTCATGGTCCTCCTCCACCTCTGCGAGACACACTAATTCTCATTATTTGAGAGGAGCCCATTTGCTGATATGGGGATTAAGGTGAGAAATAGGTTTCAGGCAGTTCATTTTCCCCTCTTTTAATATACATGAAAATCAGAGGGATAGCTGAAGGAGCTGAACCCCACTGCAGCGGGTGCTATGCAAACAGACGGCGGCTCCAGCTGCAAAGGGACTTCTTCCAATCACAACAGCAGCATCTGGACATCACTGGTCACCCTGAGACATCCAAACCCATGTTCTGGTTACTTTAATTAGCAAGCAAACAACTATGTCACCATCACCACTACCAAAACCAGCCACTGTAATAATCCCAACACAGAGTTTGATCCTTATTTAGGCCACCAAGCCTCATTTTATTTTGATTTTCACCATTCAGGTAAGCATATGCCACTTGCTACTGTGGTCAGGGACTTCCCAGAGCTGCCCTGAGATGCTACACTAACGAGTACAAATAGACCTCCCTGTTTTCCATACTTTCAATATGGTCAGTAGGAGTGGTTCCTCGGGGCTTCTCATTGTTGCAACCATGCGAGAAACTCCTACAGAATCTGTTTTACTTCACCTATGAACATGCAAGGAGTCACTGACAGATGTCAGATATTAAGCAAAAATTTTGCCCCGAGCAAAGCACTGGATGCTCAAGCTTACATGTGGCATGCCACAGCCTTTGACTCTCAAGGTATTCATGCCCAGCATCAATCTTCTTTTCTCTCCCCGCAGTTCATAATTACGCTCCACTTGGGGCACAGCAAGACTGAGCATGTGTTGCCAGCAGCTTTTAGGGGCGGCTGCAGAGGGTCCCACAAAGCAGCCCTGCGTCTACTGAGCAATATTCCTGTTTCCTTCCCCGGGATGTCCCTCTCTGCGTCACTCCAAAGTGAAGTTGGCCACAAAGGCCCACTGGCAGCTGGTATGCACAAAGTTGCATGGTGTGGAAATGGAGAAAAGGAAATTCATATGAGGTTTGTTGGACTTGCAACCTCTTTGCAGCACTGGAACAGTCCTAAGAGCTGGTAAATGGGATGTAAGGAGATGTGGGAAATATAGGCTCATACCACTGTTCGAAAAAAACAACACCTAGGCACAGCATCCGTAAGGAGCACAGCAAGCCACTCTCCTTCCCCAACTAACTCAAAAGCCCAAGAGATGCCCACTGTTTTGAGCAGCCCCTGACAGAGAAATGGCGCCAGTTCAACCCCAGCTCAGCCTCGAGTTTATTCACATAATTTTTATGCAAGCACATCTTTCAAAATATTCCATCCTCATCATTTGTACAGAAGAGCTCTAAGAGGGAAGATGGAGAATAACAAGGTTTGTTGAACAATGCAAGCTGCAGAGGAAGCTGCTTGTTGTCTTGAATTCCCCGAGTTTGAGGATCAGGTTAATTTTGCATGCCTGGTTGCATCAGCACGTTGAGTTATGCAATGTAGCAAGCTGTCGCGCTGTACAAAGCATGACGTATCATCTCATTGATGCATGAAATTAAAAAGATGTGGTTTGCTGGGTCACCCACAGATAAGCCAAACTTGATTTTCAGTCAATCTCCATTTAATTATACTTAAATCTTGCAAGATGGGAAAAAATAAAAAAGAAGAAACAATTGTTCAAATACCTGCTGACCCACTGATGGTAAATAATTCCAGCCAGTCAATGCTTAAAGTAGGTACAGCAGTGTGGGTATTTTCTTACTGTTTTTGATCCAATGATGAAGAAGTAGCCATGATGCTCATTTGTCCCATCCCAGCAAGGCAGGCAGGGAGCAGAGCAGCCTTTATGGGTCACCTTTATGCAGGAGGCTGCTCCAACTGCAAGTATTTACCCTAAGCCAACCCACAAATGGAGCTGGACTGTTGGCACCTGCACTAAGGGTCTATTTCTTGCATTGCTGAAGTTGGCAGAGATGCCTGGAGATCCCTCCTGTTTTAGGCTGGGTCCCCCACAGCAGGATGCTCAGGGTTGGACCCACATGGGTTTTGAGCATCTCCAGGGACAGACACTCCACAACCTGCCAGGGCATCCAGCAGCTGGCAGAAACAGCACTGGAAAATAATTGATGAGAATGGGGTGCTGTTTCTTTCAGGCAGAAAGCATTTCTATTAGCAAACCCTGGTTGTGAGGACCTAGAGGGAAACCATGTGCACCACAATGTTGGTCAAAGGGTTCACATTATCAAATTTACAGCTGCTGTCACAGAAGCTTGTTCTTCAGGTACGCCATTTAGCTATCCCTCCCCTTGCCCAAGAAAGCAAATGGTTTAGCATAGTCAAATTAATATAAACAAAATCTTTTGAATCCAAACATACATTCTTGTAGCAACAGAACTGGCAGCAGGTCAGTGCCCAGTAGAGCAAGTCTCAGAGCTGGGGTGTGAGTACCCTGCAGCAGTGCTCCATATCATCAGAAAAAGTAATCCACCCTCAGTCACAGCATAAACCATGGCTGCTCCAAGAGAGAGCAGGACCTGGAAATTCAGTGGTAAAGACAGGAGCAACTGTGAGAGATTGAGAAAATTATTGGAGCCTTAGGAATAAGCCTGCCCACCTCACCTCTGGCTTCAGGGGAAATTCCCCATGAAACAACGACAATCATCTAGCAAAGCTGGGAAGTATTGAAGTTACACTCAGCAAACAGAAAAGAATGTCACACGTGCGCCATTCAGGCACCCTGCAAAGACAAGAACTTGACTTTGCAAACTCTACTACTAGCACCATGTGCAGCAGAAACCGGCTACAGATTTAAAAAATAATTTAATAAGTGTGCAACTGAAGGAAGCATTGCAGGTGGGTTTGGTGGGGTATTTTACCCCCTTAAATAAAGCACAAAGGACAGAGTAGGCAAAGGGTCAAAGAGGACAAAAATTAACCTTTCCCAGCTCTTTTTGTAGGGAATGTTGGTACCGAATACAGACAGCGCTGGCAGAAGATGCAGTAGACTCATGCATTACCTTCCTGGAATATAAATTATTCCCCCTTGGAAAGAAGACAAGAAGTAAAACTTATCTTAAAAAATTTATTGCTGTAATAATTTTTAAAGAGTTTCAGAATCTATTGGGTTTCACTTCGGGATGAGGGTGGGACGCGAATGGTACCCAACACTGATGTTGCCATGGCAACGACTTGTTGCCGGACATAAAAATAAAAATGCTTTCTGTCACTCTGGGAATATAAATCAATAATTGTCAGGGTAAAATGAGAGTTTGTTCTGCCATACCATATTCATGTGATTTGTTAATTAAACCCACACCATTACAGCCTGTGCTCACAGTGAAAGCGCGGGTTGTTCCCCACGGGTGACACAGACCCGGTGGAGATGTGACAGCATCAGATATGTGCATCAATTTACTCCACAGAGGAACTTAGAATGGGATTTAAGTGGCCTGCAGTCCACACATTTGCTTCTGCACAGTAGAAATTAAGTCTTTACCATCCATTTTTATGTGTAAGAATGGCCTTTTTATTTAATCATTTATGTCCTGTTTTGATAGCAACTAAAACCATTGAGGAGGAAAAGAAAACATACAGATACTATTATTAAGTAGCCTTGAGGAAAACACAGTACACAATATACACTGTATACAATAGATATTTTCCCATTCTTATGCAAACCACTGTTCAGACTGGTGCGGGCAGCTATCTTCAGCAAACCCAGTTCTCAGGACTAGCAGGAGGCTGCAGTAAGTGCACAAAGCTATCTATTACGTGCTGATGAACCACACAGATCCACGTGAAACTTGAAGTTTGTCCAGATATTAATTAGAAGCCAGGTAACTTAAACATCTAGCCTATATAACTTGCAGCAAACCGAAAAACTGGTTGAAACCTATTTTTCCCCCCTTCAGCAAATAAATCAGTTCAATCTAAGGAAAATATGCAAATAGATAAAGAGTGATGCACTATATAAAGCTGAAAATGCACCCCATGAGGTGACCCCAGTTCTGAAAGTGTCTCCAGACTGAAGTTACAGCAGGGTCTGCTCCACGCCAAACTGGTCCGTGACGGGCAGGACACCAGCGCAGCTCGAAGCCACTGCCACTTGCTCCCACAATTTGTTAGTTTGGCTTTAACTCCCCCAAAAGAGGCGACAAATCCCCTTTTCTCTCTGTGTCCTCCTCTAATCATCAAGCACTTCCATATCTCAAGTGGAGAACTGGGAGGTTAATGAATATGTAGGCGTCACATCTGCAGCCTAAACATACAGGAATCATTTCAATGAGTCATGTATTTATGGCAAGAAATTTCTATTATTAGAAACATAATTAGGGCCCGAGATTCATACGCACAACTCTAATCTACTTGAATGAAAGAACACGCAAGTACCCAAATGCAGAATTAATCCTCCTGTATTCAGACAAAAATACGCTGAGTCTTTGGCTGGATACAATTTTCAACAGGAAAAAGGAAGAAGGAAAGAATCAGGATTAGTGAGTCCCACAGGTAGCTAAAGAAATTAGTTCCGAAAGTCCTGAACTTGGTTGGCAGCAATGATATTCAGAGAAAAATTATAATCTATTTCTCTTGATTATCAGTTACGGCTAAAACGTTAACAGCTTTTAGAATAATACAAAGCAATAAAATATGCAGAAACTCATTAATGTATCTATTATGTAAAAGGTTGTGAATCATAAGCTTTTGTATTGTTGGAAAAGAAACACTAAGCAAGAGGTCTGGATTTCAATAAAACACATAGGTAGCATTTAATATGATGCAAGAGCTACAGTATGATAAAGTATATCCCTGTCTTTCAAGAAATTTCTTTGTAATGAAACACTTCGCATTTCAATAACTTCATCCAAGATAAAAAAAATAATCTATCACATTGAGTATTCACTTTAAGGAAACTTAATAACATTTTATTTCAAACAATGTTCATTTAGCTGCCTGTTAATGCAAAGGTATCGTTCACTGCGTGTCACACTGCTCCTTTTCCTTCCCTTTTAACTTGGAAGGACAGTAGATTTTGCTAATATTCAATACAGACCTCAGATGTGGTCACTTCACTTCTGCAGTTTCCACACTAATAAATGCATTATGAGAGTTGAGAATGAATTACTAGGCAGAGTTTGACTTCTGACTTGGAATCTTATTAAAGCACAGCTTCAGGGAAAGGGTTTTAATGCAGCATAAATTGTCGTGGCAGCTTTTACAGACGGTCTTTCAGTTTCCCCCCTTTTATTTTTTCCTGTCCAGCTTCACATTAAACACAGGGTATTGGGCAGTTTATGCCAAGTGAAGGAACTTAAATCCTTCCCCTGCTATCCTCCATCTCTCTAGCACGCTTCTCAGTATTTCCATCTTCATTTTTTAAAAGCTTCTCCAATGTTGAACTTTGTCATTATTTCTCATGCTAGATATAAATGTTTATATATATACATATTTACATACATAAATACATAAACAAGTTTGTTTTCATCATAACGCTGTGCTACCTCATTCCCAGAAGCCACAGCATTAGAAGCAAGAAGATGGTATAGGAAATGTCCTCACCAGACCATGAGAGCTTACCAAGAAGTTCCCTTGAGCTGTCTTACAAATCTCCACGCATGTTTGGATAAGAAAACATTTGGGAGAAGGAGTCATCAGTTCATCTTAAAACCTTGTACTTTCCATGGCCAAATCTTGTCTAAGTTGATAACTACAGCAGCTTTCATGCTAATTGGTGACATTTCCTTCGGGACATCACCATTGGTTGTATATTAGTGTCAGTGCATGTAAACCAGCTTGTTTTTATTCTCATGCCGTCTGTCAGCAATAACGAAGGTGGGAATTGCCAGGGCTGTCACTGGATTTGCCTTTGTTTTCTCTACAAGTGGTTATTAAACCCATCTTTTCTGTGACGCTCCCATCACCCTTGTCTGTGAATTTGTTAAGGTATCACTAAAACGTCCACGGTAAAATTAAACAGCACAGCTGAGGAGCAGAGGAAGGGTTTTGGTGACACCTGTATCCAACTCCTCAGAGACAACAAACCACCACAGGAGATAATGCAAAGCAAAAGGAGCAGTGAGAAAACAATAGTGAGAGGAGAAACTCCCCACACCAATCCCCAACAACTTGACGAACACACCTTCTTAAAAAACACATTATATGAAACCCAACACATACAAAACATAGAAAATTATCTAAAACTTAAAAAAGAAAAAAAGTAGAGCTGTACAGACTACAAAAAGACAAAGGTACTTTAATCCTTCATTTCAGAACTTTTATCTTTAACTCTCACCTTTCCCCACCAATGTAGCCAAGCACATTGGCACTTTGTGCGCAACAGCGCAAAGAAGTTACCTCTGACTCACCACTGACCCTGACTGCAGGGCCAAGAAAGTCACTGAAATTTCAGTGATTTAACTCTTAAAATCCAGAAAGTAGCAGAACTGCTGCTTACATAAATACTTTTGTCACAGAGCTGATTCATGCAAGTCCATATGCAAACACTTCCACAATTCCCCCAGATCAACAGAATTATACACCTGACCTTGTTTCATGCATCTCTACGTAATTATACTCCAAGAAAGCACAACTGAAAAAAAAAAAAAAAAAGTACTTTTTGACATTGCAGAGTTGCTCCCAGTCTCAGCATCCAAACTGTTAATTTAGTCAGAGATTATTAAAAAAAAAAAAAGTCTGTTATCACTCCAAACATTTCATAGTGCCAGCTCAGTTTTTCTTCTGCCTCACAGACCCCAGGCAAGCTGCTCACAGCCAGAATTTGCAGGAGGAGCTGGGAAAGCCCAACCTCCTCACAGGAGACCCTTGTTACCCAAAGGGGGCCAGGGGCTGCCCAGGTGGGGCCAATGGCTGCTGCAGCCCCTCAGAACAAGGCTGATTTGCAACCTCCATATGGAGTGGGAAGGGCAGGTGGTTATTACCTGCACATGGTTCAGTGGCTTTGCTTGCAAACAATGTATGATTGATATCACCTGTGTCCTTACATAAACCATCCACTACTACTACTTCAACCAACAACCTCCAGAACTCCAACTCTGTTGGTGGTCTGGAAAACAGGTTTGTTCTTTCTTTGTAACTTGGTGTGATTATTTTTTTAAGGAAACATTTCAGGGTGTCCTCCTGAACATCTTGGGGATGCCAGAGAAACCTTGCTTTTCAGTTGGCTGCACAGACTAAGCAATGTTTGTTTCTTGGAGAACAAGATTAGTCCCTGGTCTCGTTCCTAAAGGAGATGGGCATCCCTGGACCCCCATCCTGACCCATCCCCTGCCATGACTGAACGTTATGACGGAACCCATCTCCCTGTCCGCATTCAAGGCATTTTCACATGGGTGTGGGCCATGGGGTGTTCTGGTACCAGAAGGTGAGCTGAACAAGAGCCACCTACACTCAACACTGATGAGAACACAAAATATCTCATCACTGAGGCTTTCGGGGAGCTCCTCCTCTTATCATTTCTACCAGACCTGCTCTATTAAAAAGGTCATTCAAGAAGAGAGGAAACCCTGACCACAATACTGTGCTTTAAAGGATGGGAACCAAAAGAATCATAGTTCCTAGAGAAGGGAAGAGAATAAGGTCACTGGGATGGAAGAATCAGTCTTCAAAAATGGGAAAAGGAGACCTCCAGTGCTCCAGTTCTTACTGTGGATTGGAGACAATTTCATTTTGTCTGAGACACAAAATACCCCAACCTGGGACATCACATCTCAGCACTGAGAACAGATATTTCTCCCTCATGCAACAGCTTTATTATGAACAAAGCAATCCTGAGTAATCAACACAACTTGTGTTCCTACAGGAATCTTTTGTTTCCCCTTATGTTTCTTTTGCAGGTTTTGTGGTTTGTTTTTTTTGTGGTTGTTTTTTTGGTTTATTTTAAAGGAGCCTACTGTCCTGCTCTGTGACTTGTTGCCTCTGGCACATATAGAGACTTTATGCTATGGTTCTAATTTGCATTCCCCAATGAATATATGATTAGCAATTGCACTCATAATTAGTAGTTTTGTCATTTAAAGTTCACCAGTTTTGCAGCCAATTATTGAATAAAAAGCTGTTTATTATTTTCAATACATTATTACTTTATTATGGCTCATTGCTTTAAAATACTTAGTTTAATCCTTCGCAGGTCCTTAAACACAAATATGGCAGCTATTAGCAACCTCTTCAGTCAGGCATAAAATTGTACCCACAGGCCTCATAAACAACAGAGTGCTTTGGAGAGATTAAATCAGTGTATACAGCTGCGAGGGAGGCCATTAGGAAATACATTCTCATTCTGCCTTAGTGTTATTTTGTTTTGCCACTGCGCTCTTGTCAAATCTATCAGCTACCTGTGCTCTCCCCTCCATAAATAAGAGATGTCATCTCACTAGGTCCATCCATCAGAACCATTTCAGTCAACGTACAATTACATCCTGCAGTCTCCTGCTAATATACTAATTTCTATCATTTGTATTTCAAACAGGACAAGCTGAATGGTGAAGAGTGGAGCTGTGCAAAGGCCAGAATGATCAATCTCCTCTAGAGCTGGGACAAGTGCTGCAGCTCTGAGCAAAGTTTGCATTTACTGCAGTAGAAACATGAACAGTTGTCATTCCTGCAACACATTCCTCAGGTCTGAACTTGGAAAAAAAGTCATTTAGGCTCAATTTGTAATGCTCCCTTTAGCCTGGCAATCTCCCTTAAAACACAAAGCAAAAGAAGCATTTGTCATATGAAAAATGCTTGCAGCCTGTTGAGCGCAGAGAAAGTACCTGATTTTGGAGGAGCATCTTCATCGCATGTGTACCAAGTGCATCCCAAAGATGTTCCAGACGCTTTCCCTCATCCTCTGCAGCACTGCAAAAAAAAGATGTGCTGGACGATGGGGAAGCCAACAATGACAGAGTTCAATATTTGTTTGGCTCCAGCAGCACCTGGTGGAATTCTCCTCCCCATCCCATTCACAGGATTATTTTCCTTAAATCTGTAGTCCCCTTGAAATCACCAGGTGAGCCATTTTTCCATTATATTCCTGACTGAAGATTGCCAAGAGCTCCCTATGGAGCCAAAGGTAAGTGCGCTATTTGCTAAAGGACAGAACAATCTCAGACAAGGAGGAACTTGCATGGGAAGTAAAAAATATGACACAATTATCATGTAAATTATAGTGGCTGTTTTAAATCCCCTGCCAGTGAGACATGAGGTTATGCCACATGTTTCTGAGGCAAAGGGAGAATTGTTTTCTTGCCTGGAGACAAGAGAGTAACATTAGAAGAACAACAACAAAACACAAAACCAAAACCAACCAAACAAAAAAAAAGGCAAATCCACATCTTTGGTGTAATAAATATTGGCACTACTTGACTATTTCCCTTGTACTGCTTTCTGTATTGATATGCAGCACTGCAGATCCTGTGGTGTAACATTTGTTGTGAAAAATTAAGGTAGCAAAGGCAAAGAAAAACTTTTGTGACATACTAAAAAAAAAAAAAAGGCATATTCTGCTTATTCTGTTTCAAGCCCAATTAGGCCAATTTATCTTGTTTCTCTTCTCCCGCCTGCTCTGAAACAATGCTGTAAATAACGCAATAAGAATTTCAATAAATAACAATATCAAAAGTCCTTTGCAATCAAAATGATCATTATTGTTGTTATCTTTCCCACAACTGATGCATGGCAAGTGACACTTGCAGGCATTTTTCTCCCAATTTCCACAGCTGGTCCCCAGTGGGAGTTGCAGCTCAGTACCACACATCACATTCATCTTGATGGACTTGCTGGGATTATCTCTAGGATGTAAGTGAGGAACACTATGGCTTTCAAACATCTTATCTCATCTCTTGGCCTGTTTTCCTTCCTTAACCTTTTCCTGATTTGCACTTAGCCACCCTTGTTCTAATCAGTTGACATTAGATCTAACAACCGTCTCTCCTTAAAGTAATTTTCTCTTCACAAGCCGACCACATGGCACCAGCCAGGTTTAGTTGGCCATAACCAGCTTCTCTTTCTAATTAAGCACCTTGTCAGCTGCAGAGGGAATTCACAGAGAAATGGCTTAAATATGCATTATATATAATCCATACTTACAGCTAAAAATAAATTCCACATATTAAAATATCATCAATTACTTCATCAGTTGGGTATCGTGCAATACGCTTCCTGTCACCTCTCATTCAGAAGAGTCTGAACAAAATCAGACTTGTGGCTCAGGATCAAATGTCAACCGATTTCCAAAGCTCAACATCTTGTTAAGGAGGTAGAGGGAAGATGATGATTCAAATTTCTTAGACTTAAAGTCAGCCTTAAAGTTTGGGGTCTGCCTGTGCAGGGCACAGAGCCTACAAAATGCTGTTTTCCAGATCTTTCGACCCAGAACCTGTTGAGCTACACACCAGTCTGGGTTAATAATACATCTTTGCATTTTGTTTTGTTTTTGTAAGATAACAAAAAGGACTGCTGTAACTTTGCTGTGCCCCAGATTAATTTTGCTAATTTCAGACCGACCTAAATACTTCTTAGCTTTTTTGATGTTGTTGTCTTACCTTAACCCTACATCTTCTCTTAAATCAAACATAGTTACACTCCATCATGTCAGTCTAACAATTTCTAATGAGCAACCTGAACCCAGTTACTGTCACTCAGACAGATCTTTCATGGGATGACATCAGGAGGTACAAACAAATCAAGAAGCATGTAATGGCACTCCACAAGTATTCAAGTCAACAATATTTTACAGTATTCCCATATTCTTGCTCCTAGGTGAGCAGATGGCACTACTGTGGGTTGTCTCTACGTGACCAAGTAGTAAGAAGGCAGTGATTCAACAGACACAAAACTGAGTTTCTTAGGTAAAAGATAATATAATAAGTAACAAGTCTTCAGATGTCATGCAGACATACTAGTGTTACATCTCTGGTAGAGCTGCCGAGTCAGACGCTACTGCTTGATCCTGTGGGTGCTACGGAATACAGGAAAAACACACTACTGCTTCAGATCAGTCTTCCACCTCTCCCAAAATAACCTCTTCCACTTCTTCAGATCCCACCACTCTGCTTAGAAAATTTATATCCAGAAACTGAAACTCGATTAATCAGTATCATCAAATGAGGATATTGAGCTGCGATACGGGAAGAATGAAACCCCATTCCACAACAACGAGTCAATTACCTTTATGCAATTTAAATGAACTTGGCATCGATAATGTTTGGGCAGAGCCAGCCCTTCTCCCCACCACAACCAACCAGGGCTGTTTGCTCAGGATTGCAGCACCCGAGCGAGGCGCTGCCTGGAAAACAGCACCATCTGCAAGTGCAAGACTTTGGGTTCCGTTTGTTTGAAATGGAAATAGCACCCCTTCTCTGGAAAAAATGCAAAATTTCAAATAAAAGGGAATTTAGGTGTATTCTGCTACTGGTTCTGCTTATATGAACCCAGATGTGCGGAATGCAGCACACCACACACTGCAATGGGCAGAAACAGCTCCCTTCTATAATACTGCATTTCCATGGCCAGGTCACTTTCTCCTTTTTTTTTTTTCTTTATTGTTATTTTTCCACAAGGTATTAATGATTTGTGTATTTATTTTAGAAAGCTTGGGTAATAGGTCTTTTCTCTTATGCCTATGAAATAAAATCGGTATCTCTAAATCTACACACTGGGCAGGTCTCATGTGGCCATGATATACACATTGGGCCAGAGGACAGGGGGGAGAATGAAGGAAAAACACTAACCCAGAAGAGACACACACACAAAAAAACCTACTGATTTATGAATGCAACACTTGGAAAGTGTTGAGCATGCAAATCAAAGCTGCCTTGGAGCAAGTTCATTTTATAGCACCCACATTTCTATGGCAGGTTAATCACATTGATGCTGACACAGCAACTTCAGGGTAACTTAATAAAGGGTTTGGGCTTCCTTTTTTTAAAGGTACAGTCCAAACTCATTTGGGTCCAAGATTTAGATGTGTGAGTTTTAAAAGTTAAAGAAATGGTCAGAAATAAGTGGTCAAAATGAGAAAAAAAAATCCAGAAGTAATATTTCTCTGCATTGTTGGATAGCCAAGTCACTGCAGCAGGGCATTAAGGGATGAGAAATGGGATGTGAAATCAGTGAATTAAATAATCAGACTTGAAGACAAACAGGAAACAGCACAAGTGTTAAAAAATAAAACCATCATCAAATATATGCCTACCGCAATTAGGTCAGGTAAAGATTACCGGCTGCTGCATTTTATTACTCTCTGCTAATTTAGGTCCTCAATATGTCTATCATCTCATTTCCTTTAACAGACTGGTGAAAACAAACCTTGGCAGAGGACAATTGCCACTGTCATTCTACAGGCAAGAACACTTGAGGACGTGGTGGCAGCAGCGGTTGGTGCTGCGGTGGTGGTAAATAAATCTCAACCTTTGCATTTGGCAACACACTGATCTTGACCGCTACAGTATATTGAACATGTTATTTTGTCCAGTTTTAGTCCTATGGTACATTTGGTAAGACTTCAAGAAAAGAAATGAGATACACAGGCACAGCATGTGCAAGTTCATGATTCACCAGTTCAGTCCAATATACAATTGTAAATGTGCCGGGAAGCTTCAGGCAACAACAGTTTAGTTACTACATCCACAGCCACCAAGTACAAACAGTTTCTTCATCATAGTGTCACTGCTATATCCACATGAGCAACTAATTTCCCACAGCAGAAGTAAATCATTAGATTCAATCTGGTACGGAGGCTTCTACATCTCCAGTATATGTATTTCAGGCATTCACTAGGGACTAGATTTAATCAGCTCCCCTCAACCAAACATGCCCACCATGCATGTGGTTCAGAACTTATCGCTGTTTCAGCCCTTCTCTCCCCATTAGAGGTTGGGAGGCTTTGCCTGGGGCAGGTTGTGTGCAGCAAAATGGAGCCACGAATTGAATCAGCACACACACAATGAGAGGGGACGAGGACAGCACTGGCTTCGCGGCTGTGCCGCTGCTCGGAATCACAACCCAAATACAGATGTCGTTGTATTACCTACACTCCAACTAGCAAATCTGTGGTGAATAAATTTACTAGCTTTCACTGACTCACTCAGATAGATGTTGTTTCATTAACACAGCCACCACAACCATTCATTCCTGTTGAAGATACACAAAATGCATAAACTGAAAGTGAAGACCCTGAAAACTGCTAGAAGAATGCCCTATGGATGGTATTATGTAACTCTGATTTGTACACAGAACTTATGCTTTAAATGAGAGGAAAATTAAAACTATTCAAGACATTCTTTGCTATTTGCGGTAATGCCACAACTTAGCTAACCACAGCAAGATCTCAGTTGCAGCAGCTATTTTTCATCTAGTTGCTTGTATCACGCACAAGACGTTTTTCTTCTGCATCAGATGTAGAGATTCTATAGAACAATCTTATTACACAGGCCACAGGCCTCGCCAGGATTTCTTTTTAATAAAACCTATCTCTTTCAATTAACTTGATTGGATGTGTTAATGTTTTGGGACTTGATAAATAATCCTGGGAGATAATTGTGCAAAGGTCCAGAGGCACTAAAATGTCCATGCAAATAGGGAATGATGGAGGAATTGTAAATGCAATCTATAACACTCAGCACAGCAGCAAGCCCAGAGCTGTCGTTCTGCTCAGCTGCAAAAAACAAACAACCCATATGCCATAAGTATAAACTATTTGGTAGCTCAATCAATCATTGCTCTCATGCAACTGAACAAGTAAAAGAATTAACAGTGTAATACCTTACTGAATGAGGGCTTTCATCCTTTGGCTTTAATTAAGAGATTTATCAGAATTAAGGCTCCAACTACAAGAATACTGAAATCCAGATACATAATCCATCACCTTTTATTCCACTCTCCAAATAACACTAGAGCTAGCCAGCAGACAGTTTGCACCCCAAATACAGTGCAGGCTTTGGTTGGCAATGATTTCAGTGCTGTAGGACAGACCAGCAATTCATGGAAACAACCCCCAGCGTTGACACCTCGTGTGAGCGCAGGTCTGGAGGACAATTTCTGCATTTGCTCCTTGTCTCATTTCAGAGCAGGAAATTTTTCAGAAAAATTGACTTTCAGAGAGTTATTTCTTAATCACTGTTCACTTGGATCTGCTCCTGACAACACACACAGCCTAAAGAGCCGGCAGACCATGCGAGGGATGTAGGGTTGGCTGCCGTCTACTCATCCTCAGGCTTCAATACAATTTGCCAGAACCAGCACAACCCAAATGATTCCTCCTTCCTGCATTCTGCAAACCAAGGCATCTTTGCTTACTTGAAGAGCTAAGACTTAGAACAGGGAGAAACAGGAAAAAGCTATTCTAGGACCAGTGCTGGATCTTTTTGGAGATAATCTTCTTAACTAGTGAACAACTACAACTTTGCCTTTATTTCCCAGGTTTATGAGTTTGCTGAATATAAATTAATGCAGTGGCTGGACAGGCTCGATACAAACACTGCTGCATTTCAGTGCACAAACACCCTTAGTAGACAGTCACATTTTCATCTTCAGTCACATCTCCAACTCCCATTGTGTATCATGGTCATAATCTCACAGATAAAGTGATAAAATATTTTAAACTAGAAGGCTGCTAAATTTACTCCCCAGTGCCCACATAGATGTTTTTGCACAGCAAGTCCTTTCTGGCTTAAATTCTGCACGCTAAACCTTAATTACTGCTGTCTGACAAAGTGAGAAATTGGACAGGAAATACAATTTTGAAAAGCAAAGAAGTGACAGAGGTAACTAACAACCATTTCCAAAAGCAACTTCAGATAATAGCTCAAATAAAACGGTTCATAAATTGTTTTCCTTGAGCTGGGGCTCATGCTGCTAGTTGAATTACAAGGGGTGGAAACCTCAAAGTGACCAGGACTGGGACATGCTATGACAGGAGGATGTCACTTATGTCTATCATGTGACAACAAGCATAGACCGTGCCAGGTTATGCCATCAGGAAGCCATGCAACCCATTAGCCATCTTGACAAATGCATCTCAGATTATTTGTTAATCCAATGCACAAACTCCTCACCAAGCTGGTAACTCCCTTGAAAAGCCCAGTGACAACGTAAGCTTTCGGGATATCAAATAAACCGCTCAGGGAATAATTTTTAGTAATCAGGGAAGTCCCTTTTCCTCCTACAAAAAAAAAAAAGGGTAGCTGAAATGCTGCTGTTCGTTTTACTTATTTCAATTCACTGTAGGCAGACAGCACACATGGAAAATTCTAACCTAATAAAGACGCTGAGGGACAGATGGAAATCGAGATAGAAAGGCTGGGTTACAACTTTTCTTCCTTTTCTCCCTCAATCTTCCACAGCAACTGACTAAACCTTCCTCTCATACCTCAAAATCCTAAACACAAAGCAATGTGATCCTCGCTTTCCCTCAAAAGTCATGTCCCCAGGCAGAACGAAACCCAAGGGGATTATTTTTCAGACAACGCAGCTGCAGTTATCCCACAACCCCACCCTTTGCAGAAAGCTAAAGGAGGACTCATCACCTGTATGCTGAAAGACAGAATTTACCTATCATAATTGCAAAAGGCCGTATCTTCACCGATGACAATACACGGCATATAATGCTCCAGTGAAGTGAGATGAATTGAACTCTCCCTTGGTAACAGGCCCTCAACGAGGGTCATTAATCACATAAGTTTCCCAAGCACATCCAGCGCCAAGAGGGGACTTTCTGGTGGAAAGACATGCAGCTCCTACTGCCAACGGGTTAAAGGGTAGGAGAAAAAAACCTCCTTACAAAAAAGAGGTCCTTCCCCTTAGGAAGTCAGCAGGAGACACAGCCTCAGAGACAGACCTTATAATTGAATGTTTTCACTCTGATTTAGGAGTCCTTTCTCCTCCCCATACTTACAAACTCAGTTTAGATTGCACAAATTGCTGCAACTATTGGCCAGAATGTCTTTTCTTCCTGATAGAAGGTAAGGCTGTATCAGAAAAACACAGGACAAAAATGAAAAAAACAAACAAACAGGGAAAAACGGAGTCTTGAGAAATTCAGAATACATTTTTTTGAAGTTAGAAAATAAGAAATTTGTCAAAACACTGATTTTTGAAGGAAAAATAATCTTCAACTCATATAACAACCAGTTTTGGAAATAAGAGTAATCAGTTAATACTGACTGTAAAAAAAATCATTATCTCTGATTTCAATTTACTTATCACATAGACATACATACAAATTATTACCAAAATAGCCTGAAAGGAATCTTTCACTCAGCTGACTTCTTTCTTCCTAAAATTTTCTTCTCCTTCACAGCTAACGAAAATATTCCAGGCTTCAGCTTTTTGACCAACTGGTAACATTTTCAAAATTCCTACTTCTTCCCGTGGCTCAAAAAAAATACTTCCTATCTCATTAAGATCTTACAGTTCTCTAATTTTACAGTTTGGAAATGCAGAATAACACAGCACAAAGCATGACCCTGTGATGAATAACCCAGAATAAAGCACATTCTACACAGACTGGGTCATCGGAAAGCGATGACACACACTCACTGAAAGTACTAATAGAAACAAGTGCTTGTTTTTGCAATTAAGAGTTAGGTTGTTATAGAAATATTTACATTTCAGCCCAGGCCCAGCTAAATGGCTTTAGATAATATATCATATTTTAATCTAACAAAGGCTTCATCGATTATCCTGAAATTCAGAATTAGCTCAATGCATTTCATCTGACTCACTTGTCCTGTATTGTAAAATAATGATGTAATTTGTAATAAATTACTAACAGAGTTTCAGCAGTGACAAATTGTTTACTTAATTCAATAAAATAGTGTCACTTTTGTAAAGTGCATAATCTTAGAGAACTCAGATGGTTGTGAACTGCAGGTTATGAAGAAAAACATTCGTGTCAGTCCAATGTACAGAAGAAATAAGATCTGAAGCAAACTAACTGCATTCCCTCAGATTACTCTTTCGCACTTTAGTGTCACTCTCAATTTAAGTTTTTTCATGAAATCAGCCAGCCTAGAATAGGCAGGATCATTCTCGCTCACTGAGCCTAATATGACATGACTAACAAAAGCAGACACAATATGTCATAGCAATGAATGACTCATCAGACTGGGAAATTCAAAAAAACACCATTTTCCAAGATACAATTTTTGACCTTTCCACTCTCCCCCAACTTATTGTACACAGACCTTTTAGAAGCATCTATGAGAGTAAGAGGCAATAAAACTTGCCAAAGGAAGGAAAAGGATGGGGGAAAGGGATGGTATTTACCCACCTTGGCAATTTTTTTGTACGAGAGACAGTCATCAAGGAAAGCAAATCTCAGCCTTCCCACATGTTTGGCCAGAAATTCCTCCTTTACAAATCCTTCCTCTACTGTCAGCTCTTCTGGGGCCCAGGCCAAGTGATTTATCCTTGTTACCTTCCCTTCTCCATCTCTATAACGAGGACAAAGACACTTGTCTACGTTATATGGTTTCTGTGACAATTCATTAGTTAATGTCTGTAAAGTGCTTTGAAGATGTGAAGCATTATTACTGATACGTTTTGCACTCATTTTTATGTACTCAGACAACCTAGCACCCGCCCAACCCTGCGGTCCACAGAAGATCCCTAATGGCACTCGAAGCAGAGGGCTATCATAGCTGGACCTCATGTAGCCAACTTCAGCAAAGATTAAGAAAAAGGGAGATGAGTAATTATTTCTTACTTTTTCAGACTGATTTGGATTCTAGTGGTGATTAAAGCACAAATCTTGCCACATAGGTGTTTCCACATGAAGCCATTCTGGAATCAATGAGATTCTTGATCTGTTTACCCAAATATTATAGGATGGAAAACTAGGACCCAAGCCATTTTCCAGATTCCTCATTGTAATAATTCACACTTTTTCTTCTACAACTTATATCTAGGAAATCTGCTTTAAAAGTTAACATTGAGAAACACCTGGCAGGAATAAAAGATAGCAAATTGAATAAGACTACTAGAATAATAGGCAGCAAATAGCCTACACATTTAAAAATCTATATTCATACAACAGAATTGCATTTTTCGGATGATCAAAGTAATTATTTGATTATGTGTATTTGCAAGCAATGAAACCCATCTTCATTTAAAGCCGTAGCTGAAAAACAAAAACTCAAGCAATCTCTATTGCAGATAAATCTGCTCTGTTTTCCCGCACTGGACCTACACGTTACTTTTCCTTCTACTACGAGATAGTTTGGAGAAGAAGCTGCCAGACAGCTTGGAAGTCACATGTGAATAGATAAGAGAAGACTGTTAAAAGATAGAAAGGAAATGAGGAAAGATCTGAATGCCAGAATGAATACAGGATCTGCACGTGTCAGTGAAAACAAACATGAACAGAAGATCAGGGGAAGCAGCATTGAGCCCATCAAGAAAAGCAAGGCAGGAAACCAAAGCCTGAAAATAATAAGATGAAAAAGGAGCAATGACAGATCTATGCTGTGCTAAGTATAAAATAGGAAGGAAAGAGGTAATATCGCAAAGATTATTAGGCAACCTGAAGAAATCAATGAAAAATTTTCTTCCATCACTTGGCTCTCAAACCTGTCTGAAATGTCCAAGAAACGAGATTTGCCCATCACAGAAAAAGGAAACACTGGAAAGAAGGAACACGAATAGCACAAGCTCATACTGCAGTTCCTGCTGGAACAGGGTGTGTGGGACACCGGCCGCAGAGCTGGGCAGCAGCTCTGAGGGACAAGCCCAGTGTCCTGGTGCTGGGGGAGAACTGGCAGCTCTTGCTCTCAAGGCTGCCACATAACCTACTGTCCATGGCCCACCTCACCTGGAGCTTTGCTTTTGGACAATGAAATAGGATTCCATCCATGAAGCTCAGTTTAGGGTCCTCCCCCGGTTTGGAGCTCCCTGCGATGTTCCCCATTAGAAGCAGTTCTAACAGCCAGTTGTGCTCACAGCAAGGCTCCAGCTGAGCCAGGAAAAACACATTACAATTCCTTCTCCTCTCCTGACTTCTTCTAAAACCTAGTCTTCTAGAAACAGCTTAAATGCCAATGCCATGGAAGGCTGAGGCTTTTAAAACGTGGCTTCTGAGAGGTTCTGAGCCCCCCTCGGTTGGCTACAATATCAACAGATGCAATGAAGTTTCAAGGCTTGAAGAAGACACAACCAACAAGCATCCCCAGCCCTGACAGGGAGCTCCTCACGGGGCTGTCACACTTTCCTCCCGGTACCAGCAAAACAGTCATTTCATGAGGACAAAAGTTATTTCTGCACAAGAGATCAACCCCTGAAGAAATCCAAACGCAGTAATGGGGTTAATGTTGCTATAACCCAACATGAATCTAGGTACCTTGGAAGCAGATAGTGTTCAGCTTAACTTCCACTCAAATCATAGAATCATTTTGACTGGAAGAGACCCTCAAGATAGAGTCATAGAACAGAACCATAGAATCATCTCAGTTAGAAAAGACCTTCAAGATCATCGAGTCCAACCATATGCATAGCACCACTCAAAGTAGGGAGCATCAGGGCAGGGAGACAAACCACTTACGTGCCATCTGCAAAAAATTCTGGTTTTTCTCCCCTTTCTTGTGTGAATGGAGAAAATTATTTGTACCATTAGTACTAGTGCAACTGATTTAACTTGAATGTATTGGGGCCCTTCCTACATGAGTTTATATGCAGATAATTTCTAGGCTTATTTGTTTTAAGACAGTAAAAAACACAAGAAGAAATTCTAATTCTATCCATATACATTAAATCAGATTCCAATCTTTCCCTCAGCAATTTCATTTTTAGAAAATGCTACGGAAAGTATTTACAGTAAGAGCGCTTTTCAATAAATCAACATTAATTACACGTGCACACTAAGAGCATCAAACAAGTTCAGGCACACAATTAGGTAACTAATTACACTGACTCTGCAATTCCATACTTAAATGGACTTACCTGCCCCCAGATTCACTTGATGGTTTCTGGGGTTTATTTAGTCACACAACGGTTTCCTTGCACCAACTGTTGAAAATTTTTAAGCAACTGCACTTGCATGCCTAATTAATCATGTAATTGCCATCATTATTCGGACACCTTTTAGATAATTTAGCCTTTGCAATGCTTCAGTTGTAAGAAAAGCATATGGGAGAAACGAGAAATAAGTGTCGCAGCCATGCGTAATCGGGTAGGTGCTCATCTTATACGGTGCATAACATCCTCAGCTCTGACAGTGGCCACAAGGAATTAAATTGTTCAGCAGCTCTCAGGGGGTGCTGAACACCTCTCAGGATCTGACCCCTTACAACTCTCAGGCAAAACCACTATGGTTTCACAAAAGAGACATCAAAACATACTCTATTCCTCTATATTACTGTACACACTTTGCTATTTACATCAGTAAACTCCACCTGGAGATTTGGAACAACCCAGTATGGCCCCAGTATCTGCTTTTCTTGACTTAGATGCTGCCTGTGCCTTCCCAAACAGTTTTAGCTGCACAGAACAAAGGCCATCTTGCTCTGGCCCGAGGATGTTTGGGCAGGGATCAGCATATACTGTAACAGCCATTCAGATCCATACGTGATTTCAGCATGGTTATCCTCTGGACAGATAATCAATGGTAGTGTATAACCAGCATTTTACTTGTGCTGGATCTTACTGTGCCTTACACATTGCTAAGCATATACCTAACATAACGTGTGTACATAAGGAATATATACAAGGAAAACAAACTTAGCCAAGCTTTCTCCATACTTAACCTCCTTCCAAGATGAAAAGAAGCCATTCACTTCTATTTCTTCCCCACCATTTCTCTTCTATTCAAATCTCCAGAAAAGCTAAAGTGCAGAATTAAGGGAAAAGCAACATCTGTCTTGGTGGCACTTCCAATTTTAGAATCATAGAATCATTTCAGTTGGAAGAGACCCTCAGGATCACAGAGTCCAACCATAACCTAACTCTGGCACTAAACCATGGCCCTAAGAACTTAGTCTAAACACCTTTTAAACACCTCCAGTCTTGCTTTGCAGACTCAAGAATTTCAAATTAAGTTTGAGAAACTATCACCGTTTGTTGGCTTGTGATGACTCAAATACAACACAAAAAATCTGACAAAGCTTTTCCACCTCCAGGTTGAACTTTCATAGCCACTTTCCAACATCAGGCTGAAAGGGTGACTGCTCCAGGAAAGCAGTAAAATAAAATTACAAACTTTTGCATTATGCTTGCACTGGGGACAGGTTGCTACAAATACCAGAGATGACTTTTGATGTCAGGTGTACAGTATGAAAAGCTGTGTGTCAAAATTAATGTCTTGTAGTGACAAAGTCAACAATGGAGTTTCTTCAGAAATGAGGTATTTGCCAGCAGAGCAAAGGGCACACTACCCTTTTTATTGCCTGTTTAGAGGAACTGATGAATGTTTTCACCAGCCTCCATGTGCAAATTCCACCTAATACCGTGCAATTTGCATACACGTGTACATAACAGGAAATATTTGCCAAACATTCAAACAGCAGCATCTCAGTCTAATATCCAGAGGTGGTTTTTTTTTCCTAGCTGGCTAGCATTTGGGGCTCATCTCTGCCTTACTTTGCAACAGCTAAAACTATTCTTACTGATCCAGCAGTTTAACAGTTTATTCTCCCTGATGCATGCGATAAATAGAGCAGCTTCAAACCTTTTAAAAATATTAAAGGTTTTACAGCTAGACGTGTGACAGCCTTGATTAATCCTGTGCAGACAGAAAGAGTCAACGTGCGCAGATATCTGCATTCAGGACCTTCAAAGTTCCCAGAGTTTTCTTTGATAAAGGTAAAGAAGCTTTGTAAAATATGGTTTGTGACATGCAGCACTGGGAAAGAATTTTAATGCTGCAGTTGGTGCTATAGTTTTCTAGAAATAAATAATTTTTAAAAAGGCATGTATGACTGAAAACCACTCTTCTGGTCTGGAAAAATTAGAATATGAGGAAGAATGAGCCAAACCAGAGTGGGCAGGTCTACCCAAGCATAGCTTAATAGGTATCTACGTAGTTTTTCACCTAAAATTTAATGATTCTTCAACGCAAAAAATAATTTTAAAAGCAGTCTCTAGGGCTCTCAGGAGTCTATTAGATGGTTATTGGATAAACAACACATTAAGTGAAAGTCAGAACATCTAGAACTTGCTCTTTGTGTCCGAAGAATAATTCCTCAGCATACACACGTGACACAGAAGGGTGATGACGTGTTACTCTGCTGGGCCTGACACATGGACCTGAAGCAGCAGAGCCAGCTGGAAAACGTGTAGAGGAAGCTGAACATCCACAGAGCCGATGTCGAAGCAATGACTCTTCTCAGGCAGGGGAAGGCTGGTGCTTTCACAGCAGGTGTCTCGACACTGCAAAAAGACATGCTGGAACAGCACTAAAGCGAGTGGGATGGTATTAACTAAGGTTACAAATCAGGCCAGAATCCTGCTTTACCACTTGCAGTTGTCTTCAGAGCAATTTTAAGAAAATGTGCTTAGTTAACTGATTAAACACATATCTGCCCCATCCCGTTCTTGGCAGAGGAAGGCAGGAACATTTTTACTTTTGGAGCACAGCAGGGACTAATTTCTCAGCCTGATATAAACCCTGAAGTTAGTAGGATGGTCAGGATTTATTTCACACCTAGTAACCACAAAGGCGTGTCATTCTTATTTTGATACCTGTGCTGTGTCTTTATGCTGGATACCTAAAGTAACAACAAACTGTTCCATGGGTTTTAATTCAGAAATTTAAAAACAAAAAACCAGAGTGGGCGATACCTCTTGGAGAGACACCACAGGGCAGGTTGTTATACTCCAGGTCCAGCTTGATTATGATGATAAATGGCACAGGAAATCTTCTTGTTCACCCAAACAAAGATCAGCTACTACCCTTCTCAAGTTTCCATAGCAATGTGACAGTCCAGCATAAGCAGAGCTTGGGGGGTTTGGAGAAACAATACAATTCAATTATCTCCATAATTTCAAATGGCTGATTGGGGTAGGAGGGAGCCTTAGAAAGCCATCTCACTTTCAAGAGAAGAGAAATAATCTCTTTATCTTTGTTTTTTTAATTCTGTCAAAGATGACCTAAATTAGGGAGTGACAACTTGCAAAGCAGGAACATATTCTCTCCTTAAATCAGGTCTGAAAATGCCGTGAGATGAACTCTGATAATGCAGCCTGCAAGCCCTGGGAGCCAAAGCTGTGCAAAATTGTTTAATATGGTCAAATCCTTTAATCCTCATATCTGCTGATGCAGAAAACAGAATACTTCTGCCATTTATTACCAGAAACATTATTTTCAAACTCCATGAATGTTGCCTGAAGAACCTATGCAGGGGAGACAGCAGAGACCTGTATTTCCTTTGCTGGACAATTTTGATTCTAATTTATTTAGGCACAAAGCAATACACATAAATGAACAACCGCTGATTTTTCTTCATCTTCTTCAATGATTTATTTCAAGAACAAATCTGCACCTTTTCATCTTATTCTTTACTATCTGTAAAGTTCAGGAACTTGAATGCCCTGAAAAACTTAGGAATTGATCAGCCTTGTAATGAAAAAAGATCTTGCTTTCTCTCTCCCATAATACAGGAAAATAAAATATCATTAACTCTGCAGGGCAGTATACTGAAGATTGATCAATCCCTCTCTTTTCATACCATCCCATAACACAAGAGCAAAGGGGTCAGTCAATAATTGCCGGTAAATTTGGAATGAATAAAAGGAAATACCTGTTCACACAGCTGCCCTGAAGAATTTCCTATCACAGGAGGCCATCAAGTCAAAGGCTCCAGCTAGATTCTAAAGAGGCGGGAAGATATTTGTGAGCAATGATTTCTGTGCCAAGCAGACGGGATAGAGGGCACAGCACCCACAGGAGGTAAGAGAGCAATAAGCTAATGATTATTACATTTAATGCTTCAAAGCACGAAGCAGCAGGACTCAGGGAAGATGCCCAGAGCCCAGGCTGCGCTCCCTGGGGAGATGAGGTACCTGTGGCTGTGGTGCAGGTCTGTCCTGCTCAGACACCAGCATGGCGGTTCACTGGGACAATTTATTTTGTACCCAGAAATCAACGTTTTAAAGAATGCTCCGCTATAAAGAGAGTGCCCTCATAGCAACACCCCAATTTCTCAGCACAGAAAATGGTGGGATGGTTTGCGGCTCACGGCGCTGTAAGGGGTTCTGGGGCAGGGATGCAGAAGTCCTGCTTCAAACTCCCACCTCACACCAACCAGGCTGTGTCACCCCCGTGGTCTGCTCCAGGGGACATGTCCTGCACCCCTGCCCTACACTGCTGCTGTTGAACCCTCTTCCAGCACAGCGCACGGGTCATTAAAGATATGGGTGAGCACAGGTAACAAGCCAGACTCTACGGGCAGCTTGTCATC
The DNA here is from genome assembly GCF_037038585.1 of Patagioenas fasciata. Classification (NCBI taxonomy): domain Eukaryota; kingdom Metazoa; phylum Chordata; class Aves; order Columbiformes; family Columbidae; genus Patagioenas; species Patagioenas fasciata. Next base: position 20,365,926 of record NC_092525.1, on the reverse strand, counting down.
AGCCATGCTTCACATTCCTTTGAGCAAGAAGCATCCAAGAGACAGGAGGGTTTGCACTTCACCAAATCATAGAATCACAGGATAGTTTGGGTTTGAAGGGACCTTCACAGCTCCCCCAGTGCCACCCCTACCATGAGCAGGGACATCTTCACCCAGATCAGGTTGCTCAGAGCCCCGTCCAGCCTGGCCTGGGATGTCTCCAGGGATGGGGCATCCACCACCTCTCTGGGCAACTTGGGGCAGGGTTTCACCACCCCCAGTGTAAAAAATTTCTTCCTCATCTCTAGCCTGAATCTCTCCTCCTCCAGTTCAAAATTATCTCCCCTTGTCCTATCGCAACAGGCCCTGCTAAAAAGTGTCCTCGTATTTTATAGATCCCTTTTAAGTGCTTTTCATTACCTTGCAGGGACACGGCTGCTGGACTGGTCCACAGACCAACCTGCCACACGCCTTTGTGCTTTGCACCACAATAAAGCTGTTGGTGCTAACGTGGTGTTTAATCCATCCTTAAATAGCAATCGCACGTCATGCCTTTGAAAACTCCTCTTTGTGCCATCGCTACCGGAAGGCAATGTGTCCCTTCACCACAGATGTTTGGGGTGATTCTTGCAGGTGATCAAACAAAATCCTACAAAATAACTGTTTATTTGCTGCCAGCCAGCTCCATATCAGAAGCAGCCCGGCCTATCAACAAGCCAGGCATTTACTTCAGAGACCAGAGCCGAGATATCGGGGCCCAGGAAAAAGTACATAATTTGTCCAGATGCAGCGAGGAACCGAATGACTAATTCATGAAAGTGCAATTGATTTTGATGAATCAATGCATTACGGGATCCAGGGGAGAAGGGGGAGGCACCGGGCATTTTACAGGCTCAACTACAGCATCACACTTTGATCTGAGAAACAAAGACAACCTTCTTCTGTATCAGAAGGCAAGTCTGGACTTTTTTTTCAGCTAGAAAGTGGCTTCGCTCTTTTAACAAACACCCCCTGTCCGCACATTTTGCAAGGTCCAAATGCTGCAAATTTGACTCTCCTGGGTAACCCAATTCAAATCAGTTGAAACACTCGATTTTTAAGAATTTTGCCAGTGACTGATTTAGAATCTGCCCCCAACTGGCATGAAAACAGTTTTGATGAGAAAAAAATACCTACAAAGCAGAAAAAATAATGTTGGCTGTTAACATATTCCCATCTCTAAATTGTTAGGTTTTAAAACAACCCATTTCAGAAGCATCTGAAAAGGACAAATACACATTTATATTTTAATGGAAAAAACCACAATTTTCTACAGCAAGAAAAGATAAATGAGAAATGCCCCCATTTAAGTAAAGAGGAACAAGAAAATCTTTGCTTTCCCCATGCTCCTCTTACAGATAAGTGAGAAAGCAAAGACATTATTAGCTTCACGTTTCAATCACTCATTGTCTATCAAAGTTCGTAATATGCACTTCCTAGCTGTTCTCTCTCTTTTTGCATATCATGAGCAAAACTGAGACACTGCCTGGTTAAAGCTAATTCAAAATCTGTTCTCTGCTGGGATACAAATACATTTCTGTGTATATTAGGATAGGGAAAGTTTATGGTGGGTGACTGACTCCAAGGCTGATTTAACATTTGCCATCAGGCAGAAATGCACATTCACAAATGCACTAAGAAGAGCAAATTGCTCCCTGATTTCTATTCCCCAGGCACCAGCCTGCAAGGAAAACTATTCATGTTTCTTCCTCATATTGATATACAAAGTAGTAGGAAACAAACTCTGATTCTCTGCGCTGTATTTTCCGTTGTGCCGACCATATGGAAAATCATTAGCTTTGACCTTTCGGACGAAAGGACAGAAGGAGAGGTGGATTTATCAAAAACACTATTTTACTCCAAGTCTTAGCTCTTTAGGCCTCTGAATAGATTTTTATGACCCAATATGGCTTTCAAGTACCCAGGGCACTTAAAAAATGCTCAGCTCTGCTGAAGGTGAGGGCAAGAGTTTAGGCAGGCTTGGCGAGCATCTTCTCCCCTTGCAAAAGACAATGCGGTCAAGGAAGAAAATCAATCTCTGCTCTAAAGCATACTCATGATTTCAACTGAGGCAGACGGCTGAGCAATTGAGTGCATGTATTTCAAAACCTGCCCTTTGATATCTCCTGATTATTTAACCTGGAGATTTGAAGGCAAGAAGTCAGAGAAAACCTGTATGCAATAAAAAGATAATTATTTTCTTATTTCCAGGAGCACCAAACCCTCACAGAAGGCTAAGGGACACACGTGGGTCAGAAACCAAATCGTCAAATTGTTGTTTCTGAAGAAGAGTGCTTCAGGAGAGGCTTGGAAATGAACACCTCATGTGCAACTCCAGCCCTTTCGGGGTCACCTCTTATTTCTTTTTTAATAAAATAAACATGACCAGGATTAAAAATGTTCCTCAGGCTCCAAAATATGTTGGTCACCCCAAGGAAGTGGTCTGAATCGCTCTGAAAATGAAACTTAAAATTAACTGCCTAGATCAGGGGTGTCAAACTCATTTTCACCGGCAGCCACATCAGCCTCCCGGTTGCCTTCAGAGGGCCGAATGCAATTTTAGGACTGTACATTTATACAGCCCTAAAATTCCATTTGGCCCTTTGAAGGCAACTGTGAAGCTGATGCGGCCCCCAGTGAAAATGAGTTTGACACCTCTGGCTTAGATCATTCCTCTGCCCACAGTGCTCGTCACACCTATGATTTCAGGGGTGGCTCTTCCTTTCCACCTCTGGCAGTGAAGATCCCCAAAATAACCATCACAGGCAGAGCCTGGCTGGACAAAAAGCAGGGCTACATGGTGACAGTGACACTCTCCAGTGCTGGTTTACCTGCCTGAGTTGTCATCTGCCCTTCCCTCGGCATGCCAGCAGCACGTAGGCTTCGAGGATATGCTGAATGCTGGTAGATCTCTGATGATGAAGGTTCCTACTTGACCCCTACAATTATCACATATATTGCCAGTTGACAGGCAACTGTTGGTTGCAGTCACTGATTTGCAAAGCAAGATGTCCAAAGGATCGAAACGTATTTTTCTCTAATTAAAAAAAGTCTGAAATCCATGCATTAGCCACCTGAAGTCAGAGCCGACAAAGAAAGCAGGACACTACTGAACCTCAACGTGACAGGCAGCAGTATTCATAATAAAGTACCAAAAGCTGGACTAAAATTCGGTCCATCTGCCTGTGCAGGGGACAGGAGTGGCTCTTCCAGTCCTGTACAAGCTTCCCAGGTCTGGAATAAGTGAGGGCCATGTGCTTCTATGTGGCTCCTCAGCCCAGCTGCATTTTCAGAGAGCAGATGGAGTCTACCCTGCCTGGCGGCCAATGCACCTGAACCCCGAGGGGAAATGGAGAACACAGTGCTGGAGGGGGTGATTTTAATTCTCCCCTGCAATAGGATCGAAGGTCCAAGGGAATGACCAGATCAGTGTAAACGCCCAAGTGCCAGAGCAGGAAGAGTGGTGGGAGAAAACAGAAGGATGCTGAAAAGAGAAAAGGTGTTGTGGAAGAGCCAGCGGGAAGAAAGAAGAGAACTGAACCATTTTTCTAGACAATGAGGAACTCAACCACGCAGACCAGGTTACCCAGGAATGACTGCTATCGACAGCCCCAGCCTCACGGGGAATCATGCAGTGGAAACAGGGTGACCCCCCAGACTACCAGGTGGAAGCCACTTGCCCGGAGATGGTCCCTTTGTGCCAACAACCTTCCATCCCCGCTTGCATTTAATAATCCAGATAAATCAGCTCTCAGCTCTGCCCAGGAACAACTTTCTTTGCTTTCCCTCCCATATTTCTCTCCTGAGCTCCCTGCCCTGGCTTCTCTGCACCATTGTCTCGGGCAATTAAAAGAAGTAAGTCAGCATGGGAAGAGCAGGAACAGGCACTGAGTGACAGACAAGATGCACAAACGTAACTCACTGCTGTGAAAGCCATTAATGGCACTCCTGAAACATTTTTCTCAGTAAGAGACATTCAAATTCAGCCAATCTGTCACAATCCTCCGTTTGTCATTGTCATTTTTACCATTGTCACGTTATTTGATGCTATTAAGCAGACAAGAGCAAGCTGTATGAACAACTGAAATAAGCATAAGTTGATAAAATAAATTAGCTCAGAAATTTGTACACAGAGATATTAAGCAAAAAGCAAAATGATGTCAAGGTTGAAAGAATTAGGAATTGAATTTTAACCAGCCCACGTGTTTATGGCTGATTTCCTGATGAATATTTTATTTTTAATAACCTTCCTATCACATTCACTAAAAGGTCTTACCAAGGATGGATCAGTAAACAAATCAGAGAGGGGAAAAAAGGCTGCTCTGAAACATGAAACACTTTCAAAGCTCAAACTCCCTGGGGAGTAAGAGTCAAAAGGAACAAAGAGAACTCTTAGCATGAAAAGGGAAGACGCGGTATGACTAAATAAAAGGGTGATATTTGATAGGTACAAATTGGATATATTTCCTGCTTCATTCCTGCTGCTTAAAAATGTCAAGTCCGTATGCAGATTTGCAAGAATAAACATCGCTTGCTGAATGGGCAGGGAATTAGATTTGGGCCTAACTCGGAAATCAAAACGTTTTCATGGGTTCTTGAGAGCTAACACGCACCGGAGGGCTGACAACGAACACGGTTCACATCGCCACGGGCTGCAATGCTCCGGTACTCGGGAAGTCCCCCCACACACACTTATTTCATCAAAAGATAATCTCCATTTTCACCTTCAAAAAGGGTAGGTAATTATAAATGCATTCTTTTTACTCAAATATTTTAAGCAAGTAATTGTTGCCCATGGGAGAGAGTTTAATTATTTCTGATGAACAGCCAAGACACAGAATCAGGAGAACATGACAGGAAGAGTGCGGAAGATGTGTTCCAGTACTTAATTGTGTGGCTATCTTGCCTTTTCATCCTGAAAAACCAGGCATTGATTTTTTTTCCCCTCCCAATTGATTTCACACAATCTTCAGTTTAGTAATACAAAGCGTATCCAGCTGCAGAAGGATCACAGCTCCCTGGGCCAGGGCATCTCTGATTTCCCATCACGAATAGGCAAATCTCACGTAGGTCTCTGGGGAGCTCAGCAGCGGGACTGGGCTCACCCGCCTGACACCGGTTTGAAGAGAGGAGCCGCTCCTTGTCCCCCACACACAATGTGTTCAGCTGCACGGCAAACGCAACAGACCACGCAAAACAAAATACCAACACTTTATGACCTTTACTAAATAGAAATGCAAGTGCATAGCAAAGCAACTACACATTCAGGAGACAGGAGCTGGCTTGCCACAAAGGAACAGCCGCCCATCCATAAGCAGACAGGATCGGACACTCGGGAAGATGCACAAACCCCTGGCTTTTATGTAATACCTTGTCCATAAGAGGCTGATTCTTCTGATTTTATGCCAACCGAGGCTTGCCATGTGACCCGGAGCATATGGGTTTATAGTGCTTTTAAAAGAATTAACTATTACTATTACTCATAAATATTTCCTTTGGCTTCCTGCTCAGCTGCATGGATGTACAAAACAGTATTACTTATGGAAAAAGGCACTGTTTCATTCCTCTTCTTTAACAGAAAAAATATTTCACAGCAGTTGATCAGGGAGGTGATTCATGTGCAACAAAGAGTTCTCTAATGCAACTCCTGGATACAGCAGGTTTATCACACACTGTATACTTGAACCTAATCATGATGCATCATGTAAGGGCTGATTCTGCATTCATACATTAACGATGTCTATACAGAGGGTTGCAAGTATATAAATGTCAGGACAAAACCAGCATATGTGAACGGGTACATGACACTAGATTATCATAAGTGAATGCAGTAGCAGGTTGGACTTGAAACGAAAAAAGATCAAACATGAGATAGAGAAAATGCATCTCAGCACTCTTCCTACACAGCCACACACCGGGAAACAGCACATTTTGCAAATTAGCCTGTAGTAGCCATCAAAATAATGCAGAGAAAGTAAATATCATATATCCTCCCATGACTTCACATTGTCCTCTTCCAAAGACGTATGCCAAAATGTTGCCTTTCTCTAGTGCCATCACAGTTTCCTTCCATCACATTTTGAAAGGACTTCTCTTGCTCTGTAAGAAAATAGTGATATCAGGAGAACTGTCATAGACAGCTGGAAAGAAGGTCTTACCAGAATGCACCCGATTATTGATGCTGTTTCCTAATGGATGGCCCACGATGCAGGTGATGGAGGAGCATGAGGAGGTGTGAGGCTGAACATGCAGGAAAAAATGGCAGGAGTAGAATGGAGGTTGGACTTCTCACAAGGAGAATGTGAGACCAGCCCTGACCATCTTTTCCACTAGCATCAAGTTTTCTTATAACTACAACATGAGTTCAACACCTCCCTTGTTACAGGAAAATGTCTAATACATGGTGGAGACTTGCACAGACGAACAGCAAATGAAACCTGCAAAGTGCACTTGTGACAAGTCTGGGTCAGTGAGAAATGCCTCAAATTGCTTGGAAATTACTGCGTGCCACATGTCCTGCCTCTAAAAAGCCACTCAAACTCGGGAAAACTCCAGTCCTCCAAGGAGGGAACAGGAGAAATGCCAGGACTCTTAAGGAGCCATTTGCACATCATAAATTACAAAGAGCGAACAATTCACCAGCACTTAGAGATGAAAGCAGAACTCTGTTGTTTGCCAAATTCATGGAAATAATAAATGCATTTTCAAAACCAGGTCTAAGCTCTATGCATCAGGCTAAAACCAGTAGGGGGTAGTTATATATTAATTTGAGCAACTTATCCTTAAGCAAAGTATGGGTAACCTTGAATTACAGCAACTCTCCAGGGACAATTATATATGTTCTCAGAGAAAACCCAGGTTGAATTTGTACACCTTCACCCCCTTGGTCAAAAACCTACAGCAGGACTCATTTTTGTTGTTCTTATCAAAGATTAGCCTTGAATTGCATGCTCTCTTGCTGCTCAACAGCTCATTCTGCTTAACGAAGTATCTGGGCACTTGCAACCTGCTGATGAGAAGCGCGGGGGAAGTTCAAAGCGTGAGCTGTTTCTTCTCCATCCTGCAAACCCTGGAGTTCATTAGCACCCGGCCCCTCCGCTGAGAACAAGAGCAGCTCGCTCAGTCCTCTCTCTCCAGCCATCTGCAACTAAAAATAACATTTTCAGGGCTTTGATGGTCACTCTGAACTAACAATTACCCACAACTGTTATGTATCTCTACACCTTGCAAAAAAATTCCTTCTCAACCCTTCTCTAACATAAGCCTAATCTAATGAGGCGCCTGTTTCACAGAAAACCCTGCACCCTCTGCAATCATACAAAGAGGTTTTGCAATCTGATTGAAATAACCCCAAAATATTATTGTTAGGCTGCACTTGATCTCTAATTTTAAAAAATTTAGGTGTTTTTTCCCCTGCTGTTGTCTTTTTTTATTTCCTCCATATTCCCAGATCCTTCAGATGTCACATCACAGCACTCGTCAGCTGGGAAGCACCACAGAAAGTGCAGATCACGTATTGAATAAACTCTCTGTGAGCAGAAAAATTCAGTCACAAGAGCCGGAAACCAAATGTGCGAAGCATCAGGCTTTGCACTTCTTCCTCTTTCTTTTCATCCCTTTTGTCATCTGTGTGATTTATCTCCCGGTTCGCATTGCCTGTAGCTTTATGGCATAACAAATCCAGGCTAAAACTATTTGTTTCTTGACTTTAGAGAAATACAGGGTATAGGTAAAAGACTGGTATATCTTTCTGATCATCCACCTGCCAATATAAGATTATTTTTCACAGTGTATGTTTTAATGCTTCTTCCCATCTGACTATCCAATGTCCTAAGAGATGTTATTCATACTGTTGTATTCTCTGCACTATGATGAAATGCTGCCAAATACACCCCAAATTTATATTTATTTTTCACATTTGCACATTTCACTGCAAACTTGCATCTGTTTCCTTCTATTGCCCTCTCAGTCTATTATTTCAGTCCAGCTGTGCACTTCCAGTGAGCTCTCCTAAGCTCTATACACATCTGCATTCTTATTTTCAAGGTGAAGGCATTTTGTTATCTTTTTGCCCATGTTCCTTATTTCGCTCTTCTGTTTTATCTGCAAATCTTCTCATACTGAGATCATTAATTTGCACACTTACTCCCTCTCCCAGCTCATTAATGAAGAGGTTAAATAAAACAGGACCTAACACCTTTCCCAGAAAACCCCATTAGGTGCCTCTCCTGACTGCAATCCTGGGCCATCCATCATTCAGCTTCTCTTGCGCAGTCTCTTGGCCATGCTTCACATCGCAAACCCTCACTAAACTAATTTGTCAAATAGATTTCTTGAAATGCGATATCAAATGCTTCAGAAAAATCCAAATTTATGACATTAATTGTATTACCTGCTGCCAAAAGAGGCAGCGATTCTATTTTAAACCACAGTACGCTTTCTTAGTGGGATTTACTCTTTATAAACTTGTATTCTTTATTTCACTGAGTTATAATAGCCTTCTAACACCAGTGGCTTTAGTTCCATTTATTTTACTGATGATAGAAGATACTTTTCAAATGGAACTACCAGAAACGCTTTACATACTGTTTTCAAACTGATAGTCTATTAGCTTTTCACCAGGTAACCCACGATTCCTCCAATTTTATCAGCTCCACTTTACCATAATTTGCTCATTTTGTTTACACAGTGACTGCTAATTAAATTCCCGTGGGTGAGGTTCAGTCCTCTGCAAAAGATCAACATAAGTGTGTCTACCTTTAAAGTTTTGTTTCAAATTGGAGAAAAGGATTGATTTCTACACTGAAGAAATGAGGAGAAAAAGAACGAGTGCAGTCAGTCAAGGGTGCAGAGCTGCCATAGACACGTCTTGCCGCCCCAGTACCCAACCCAAGTGTTTGTTTTATACCCTTCAGTTGAAAATCTCACTTAATGCCAACCTAGACATATTGTCACGCTTTTAGCATTCCCCTAGACTCTCTTGCTTACTTTAGACACACAGACGTCCCCGTGGCTTGCCCTGGCTCCTGCTCCGGAAGGTGCTAACTAGGATCAAGGCTTGTGACACTGTAAGCCCATCAGCTCTTCCACTGCTGCTCTGCTCCAGAGTCCCTGGGTTAACTCCTGTAACTCCACAGCATCTGGCCCTCCTCAGCAGCAAAGGGTCAAAGGCTCTCACCGTGCTCCTCCTCACCCTTCCCAGTACTTTCCGTGCTCCTCCTGGCCTTCCCAGTACTTTCTTGGATGCCAGAGATAACAGACATAGTAGCCCTTCACAATTACTGGGCAAAATGTTGCCTCATCAAAAGCAAACAGCTATCGATACTAATTCCCTGGAGCCGGAAACCTTCTCTTTGCTACAGAAATGTTTAAAAATTACTTTAGCACCTTAGCGATTTGAATTACTATTTAAATAGACCCTTGGTTTATTATAGGCCCACCCTACTTCTGGATCTTCCTTTTCCTTTATAGATTATTTCTAAGGGAGCTTCTTTTTCTTCTTTTTGCTGACTCTAACTCCAGCTTATCTTTGTCCTTTCACATTTAGCTCTGTATGCCTCTTCCACTACTTTGGCAGTTTCAACATACACTTTTAGTTTCAATCTCCGGGCAGTTCCTCTTTAAGGCACAGCAATCGCTGATTGTTCCATATATCCTTTCCAGCCATCCCACTTTACCTCCTAAAACTTTCTTAATTCTTCAAAATACGGTTTGCTGAAACCTTTGTATTGCAGCTTTCTGTGAAGCTAATACATTGCTTCTTTTATCTTTGGTTTTCATTTTCGTCTCTATTGTGCGAGTGTGTTTGTGGTTGAGCAAACCCATCTTGTACAATTTCCCAGCTGTATCTACAAAAGCACTGAGCTTGATAGAGACATAGCACAGTGTGGTCATTATTAACCCATTAACTTAAAACTGATACACCTCCTCCTTCCCTTGAGACGTGCCTGCTTGGTCTACCCACTTTTTCTCTTCTGTTATTGCTCAAACACGTTTGTGAAAAGAAGATGATGCCTAAAAAGGCAACAAAACTAAGAGGTTAAAAGCAGATTTAAAAAAGCAGGAGGAGAAATTGCTCTTTCTTGTAGTAGTTGTCTACTGGGTAATAAACGCTGCACAATTTATGCCATTTTGGAGAAAATACTGCAGAAAACAAAATATTGCAGGTTTAAGTATCTTAATTATGGAAATTTCATATTCAATGAACTCTTGCCAAAATAAACTGTGCACATTATCTAAAAAGCAAATGTTAATTAAAACTGTATCTTGATAGCTTTCCTGGCTCACAAGACATCCTGAACGCCGTGAGATTAAACAGGTACTTTAGCTGCAATCAGTCCTCCAGCAATGGGTTCCACTTCATTTTTTTGATGTATGTAGGACCAAAAAAGTCAACACACATTGATGGCCCTTTGCAGCACCTCATCTTTTCTTCTCTAACATTTTGCATCTACGGTACATATTTCATGAACTGTATTACAGCTGAGAATAGTTTCAGCAAAACTCTACAATAAACAAAAGACTAAGTTCCAAACATTAATTAGCTGCTTAACACAAAAATATCTACTTATCATCATACCTAGTGCAGAAAATAATTAAAGCCATAAAGAAAAGAGGACACATTAATATTTCTGTGCTCTACAGGCTCTGAGGAGGGATGGCTATGGGTTACTGAACAGGCCAGTAAGTTCTTATTCAGCTTCAGATGGGAACCAGATAAGCCACTTATCTTCTCTGCATCCATTTTTTATGAATAAATGAACAATAATATATAATAAATGTGTAAGGTGAGGGATGGTCCACTGCCTAGGTTCTCTCACAAAATCTTAGGGGAGAGGTTCGATGTTGTGTTCTGCACACATCTCTGTAGGTTTGTCTCTTCACAGAGATACTTCAAAAGCAGATGTGCTGGGCTATCCATAAAAGCACCAGTAAAGCATTGCTCTAACATCAGAATCCTGCAGCAATAAAAACACAGGTACAGGGGCTTATTAAGGTACATAAAAATGCATCCAAGAATGCTGGAAATGCCTTTACAGCCTGTGGTAAAGCCTGATGTACTGTGTTGTTACTTCTGCAGCCATTCCAGCTAAGTTGATCGAGGCAGTACATGTGGTGGGTCTCCTGAGGCAAAGGCAAAAACCCACCATTCCCTCCACATCTGCGGCCTCCTGACCTAACACACTCAAAATGAGGCCTGAAAGTTGTCCTCACTCAAAGCAAAAAGGGCAACACTCCATCTGCCGAATCCCTGGAGAGGTCTATTCCTCTTCATGAACTGTAGGTGAAATTTGGCCAATCATACTCCTACCATACATGTCCTGGGCAGGTGAGGTATTTGATTATGGGTTGAATCTACCTCCTTCCTCCCCAGGCTGTACTGTCTTTCTCCAAATATTTCTGGTGAAGGAGGGCAGGCAAGACTTTGAGGAACTCAGGTATAAATGAAGTCTAGATTATTGCCTATAGACACTAGCCAGCAAGGAGTTAAGAGTCTATCAAAATGCAGTTACCAAAATAAGGCTCCTTTACACCCTCCTAAACAAGCTGAAAGCGAACACAATGCACCACGAATGTTAACATATTTGTACTGGTAAAAGATGAATAAATTTTCTCAGCATAAGGTAGTACATATATTAGTCATTGTATCATGATAAAGCTGTGGCCAAATCATCCATATCCATAAGGCTTAGAGAATCCTTGGTGCCATCTCAGTTCTGTCTAACTCATAAAAAGCTTCCTGCTAAATACATACAAACATACATAATCTCAAACGCTTCACAGCCAACTTCTCAATCACTTGGATTTCAGAAAGAAGATGCTGAAGTTCACATGCAATTACAGATTTTAGGAGTTCAGCTCCGGAAGTGCTGGCACACATCAGCTGCAGCCCTTCACACCTGGACAGGTTCTTTGCTCCAGGATACAATCTTTGTCTTCTAACACGAATCAAAGCAGACTGTGTACAACAAACTGAATATTTCAGTATCAGGGTTATTCAAAGGTCAGGCCAGAGATTTTCTATGTCCAGTTTTCTGCCGTCTGTGGTCAGCTTGTCAGTATTTAGATTTCTAAGCAGGTATCATTAGAGCAATTTTTCCACATGGATTTGCATATAGGACACTAATAAACTGCAGTAGGGGTCTAACCATGTTTTACAGCTATATCCCAAATGTTACTTTTCCCACAGCAGATGAAGAGTCTTTAAAGCTACCTCTAAAACCCATAACATGAAGTGAAAATCTCTCCAGGTGCATTTATCTGGGTGTATCAGCCAATACCGGCTGAGCACCTTATGAAAAACTCAGCAAAGCCAACAAGTCAGGCACCTGGGAACCCTGAGTGATTTTCCAAATTGCTTAACTGCATCTTCAGACATCTAAACACCTTTTCAACTCCATTCTGGGGCGTCTTTAATGCCCAAAACACCTTACTGAGACAGAAAAGTGCTTTTTTTTTTTTCTGTTTTACAGAAGTACCTTTGTCAAAATCTGAGATAAAGTTGCAGTTTAAGAGGTTCTAACTGAGGTGTCCTATGTCCTAGGGAAGCTTTCTAACTGGCCTCCCCATGCAGCTGGTGCAGAGTCTTTTGCACAGATTGTCTTTAAAAGATCAACCCTGCAGCTCTCTGTGGGAGTGTCAGCTTGTGAGAGAAATACTGAGCTCAGAGCTTGAACTCATGACTCCCATACGCCAAAGAATTGCACAGCCACTACATCACAAAGTTGACTCGATTTTATTTGATCTTAAGATGTTCCTAAATCTTGCCTCTTTCCATGGTCAACGGATATAATTTAGTCACTAGTAAGCTATTCAGATTTCATACTTTAGGACATCAAAGTATGAATGGTGTTTTTCAATTTTCTCCACTTAAGCTTATTAAAGTAAATATTTTAAAGAGCATTATTCCCTGAAGTTACTGGACACAAAAATCTACAAAAACCTTTCTCTCTTTTGGCTGTGGGTCAACACTGAACACAGACACAGTATGCTTCTTTAAGGACATGTCACAGAACTATACATCCATCACTTAAACTCACAACGGCTAAAATACCACCTGAGACAAACAGAACCTCACAGCCCATTTGGTTAAGGGATGCTTTGGGGAAAATGCATCCTAATGCAGAAGGATTTACATGCCACTGAATATTTTATTTCACAAGCTATCCTTTCCCACACTAGTAAAAGGCTGTAAACTGCAAAACCATGCTGATACCCTGCTTCTACAATGAGTTTTAGGTTCCCTTCACCTCCAGCCTGCCAGACGGCTCCAAGTCTTCAGGTCAGCACCACCCTCGTGATGCTCGGAGTTTATTTTCAAATCCTGCAGCACGGATAGTTGCTCCTGAAGGCAGCTGAAAATGAACCGTATCATTCCCATTAGACTAAAAAGCACCAATATCTTGTGAAGTTGCAGCAATATTGTTGGTGGATTTAAACCGCCGACATAAAAGCTTGCAGCATAAGAAGGGCTGCCATGGCTGTGTACATCACTCTATATTATGCTGCTGATAGTAATTTATATCTGCATGTGGAGCACAAGCCTCCCAGACTCATAGCAGCAACACAACCCAGAAAAGCACAAGACAGTGTATATTTTAGAGAAGAGACAGACTAAACGTTGGTTTTGTTTGGTCCAGTGCCAGAGCACTGAGACAGGACTGAAAAGTCCAGGATCTAACTGCTGTCAGTGCACTTTGACTTGTGTAAAGTCATTCTCTTCTTTTTCCTTCTCATCTCATCTTTGTCCACTCTACCTGCTCAGACTGACAGCTCTGGGGACAGGCTGGTAGATTAATGATCTGCTGCAGCTGATCAGCACAGGGAGCACCCCATTTTCAGATGGACCTCACAGGCACTTTGGTAACAAGCACCAACACTCGCAATTCCATCATTAATTACCCCAAAACGCTAACACGATTTGCTGGCGTGGCCACACAGCCACCTGGACCCCTAACTGGCTACCTCAGTGTATGAAGGATTATTGGAATGTGTGTGTTTCACTTATTTTCATTTGCACAGAGGGCTCATCGAGACAAGTACTCGTTTCTACAGGTTTCAAACAGAGTCTGTCAGGTGCCTAAAGTTCTGCAGTAAAGAAACGAAAAGATATGCAAGAAGCCCAAGATCCACTTTGGTTTGGTTGGATAAAAAGGTTTTCATGCTGCTAACTACAGTGACTGCAGGCACAGCCCCGCTCATCCTCCCCACACAATCTGCCTGGGTCTGACAGCCCCGGATGGCTGGCAGGCAGGCAGCAGAGAGATGGGTTTTGTCTGATCGTTATCTCCATTACAACAGAGATACTTTTGCTTCTGGAAGACGAGGACTGGCTATGCAGTACATGACAGCAATGTGTGCAAAGCTAACACAACAATCCATCTCTCAAAAGGCATCCCAGAAGTTTAAGCTCCATCACATCCCAACGAACATCCTGCTTGAAGACTCCTGAGGATACTAGTACTCATTTATTGAAAAAGCAAGTCCTCTTCCCAAATGACACACACACAAAAACCCTTTTCAAAACTTCCCTTCCCCAGCACATCCCACAGCCACACGAAAAGTCGCACACCTGAAGCTGATGGCTGAAGGAACAGCCTGGATGGGTTCGGGAAGCAGCCAAGGTTTGGAAACACGGGTTTCTCCATTCCCTCCGCAGCTTTTATCCCAGGCAGCATTTGCAAGGCCCAGGTTCTCCACACTGCGCTGAGCAAACAGCACAGCTCATTTATCCGGAGGCGCTTTGTTCAGCTGGGTTTCACGCTCCCAGCTCGAATACAATGTTTAACTCTTCGAAGATACACTGCTATATATTTAGATACCAATCACATAAGCCATAATTTTAGATGCCTACGAAAGTAAAATTAAATACCACGGGGATTATGTCAGAAACCAGGTTTAGCTAGTTTTTCAGCTCTGGGTCATTATTTCCTATGCATATATCAAAGGAATGTGAATATGGAATAGACTGAGAAGCAAACTGCAGATGCAAATACTAAAATACTAGAAGACTAATAGATTATTTTTAAGGGGAGGGAGTAGACTGAAAATATAGGAGAAAGTTGCTGAAATAAATCAAAGGTGAGCAGATGCACTTGGCCAAATGGCTTTTTCCTTCGTAGCATAGTGATTTGTTTTATCCTTATGTTTCCCAAATCCAGTCAATAAGACTGCATTAAAAATGCATGGTCCAATTTGATGTATACAACACTGGGTTTTTCAGAAAAGACGGGGCATTTGGAAGGGCACAAGCACTATATTTATGTATAGAAAAGGAGAACGGAGGTTGGGAGAGGGAAATACTTGTCAGACGACAGGTTCCCTGTGTAGCAAAAAAAAAGAAATTCCTCTTCCTTTGGGAGAAATGGTGTTCTTTATCAATAGAAGCTGCCACATTCACATAAGGCACTCACAGAGGGGCAGGAAGAGTAATAGCATCGACAGGAAGAGAGCAGCCTGTATTTTTACCACTTCTCTTCACCACTAGCTGTATTTTAGGACTCCCATTGATGCAGGCTGGGGCCAGGCATTACCAACGGCTTCCAGGAAAGCTGGCAGACAATGAATTTTCATCAGAGAACAAAGCCGACATTTTCCAATTTTGTGTCTGGACAAAGAGAAGAAAACACTTCATTTGCAGGGAGCGCCAGCTCAGTTGGGGTATTTCACTGACACAGTTCAGCGGTTTTACTTCGTTTGGCGGCAGCACTTTCTACCAAGAGTCACTTGGGAGCATCCTGCCCCTGTGCCCCTCTGCGGGACAGGTTCTTTCATGGGGGGCATTTCACCAGTTCTGCCTCCTGCAGCCTCTGCAAATCCATAAAACTGCACAAACTGTCCCACGGAAAGTGGCAGCTCCGACCCTTCCCAGGGCATGGCAAGGCCACCAGCCCCTCTGCGGGGTTCCAGCCCCTTTCTAGCCAAGTCCCATTGCTCCAGGCTCCCAGCTGGTTGCCAGCAGATTACGGAGGACCCCCCTGCTCTGCAGGGCCCTCAGCACCTCTAAGTTACCCTGAATTACTTTCTGGGAGTCCGTCTCTGCCAGACAAGGGCTGATCGGTGCATTAAACAAAGCTTCTTCGCAATGGCTGGACCCTCCAGGGTTCACTTCCCTGCTGTGACCATGGGCAGGACCCAGCACAGGCACCAGCACCTCCAGCCTCCCACCTGATCCTGCTGGTTTGCCAAGCCGTTTGGTTGGATATTACAGGTTTTTTTAAGGAAATTGACCATGTGGGCCTTAAGGCTGAGGGATAAATGAAGGGAAAGGATCTCTGTTTGCAAAGAAGGTGCACTGCCCAAGGAGAGGGGAACGAGAGAGAGGAGGGATGGAGGGTCCAAGACTTGCACCCTCTCCATAAAATCTGCCACAAATACCCAGGCGATTTGCAGCTCTGCTTTCACCCTGGGATGCCTGCAAGCAAGCACTGCACAGGAGGGAGCACACATTCTGTGACACAGTAAAACATTGTAAAAAACGTGTGAGAGCTTCTCCAGCAGCAACAGCACGAGGTTTGTGCTGCTACAGGAACATCTGAGTTTGCGTGAAGTGTAAACACGTGGGCACAGTCAAACACACCCGCTCCCCTCTGCACCGGCAGCATTCAGAAAACAGCACATGTTCCTCCTCGCAGAGCCCCAGCACAGCGAGGGCTGGAAGGACGCGGGGCCGTCATCCAGCCGCTTCGCAATCACCATCCGCTGGGACAAGATTGTTCCAAACTGTTGTTGGGAACCATTCAAGCGGCAAAACATTAAATGTTTCTATTATTTAGTGCATGCAGCTGGTTAAACTGAACAGCCTAGCAGGCTAATGGGAACACAGGAATAACCAGGTCAGCCAAAGAAGGTGTGAGCGTGTGTGTGTGTGTGTATATGGAAGGATATATATTGCTTGCTGCTTCTTATATCAAGTGTAGATTTAGGAACAAATAGCCTGCACTGTAGCATGTTCCACCAGCGAGAGCTGTACAAGGCACTGATTAAGTTTTTAAAGCCTACTGGGGAATGGAAGGATCTCTAGGAAGGTCGCACAGGGGAAAAGCTGCCCTTAAAGAAAATAAAATAAACCAGAAGAGGTTTCATGTAGCTTTGCGTAGAGTGGGCCAGGCACACAAAGGCCTCCTAGATTTGGGAGCTCAAATGCTTTGCAGAAGGAATGTATAAAAAACAGCTGAGGATGGAAATACACTCCTCATGCATTGTGGAGTTACTGCTGGAGCGTTGCTCTGCATCAGAAATCATTCCCTGTAAAAGGCCCATGTTTCCACATTATTTTTTGACTCTTTGGAAGCTATTTCCACCATCTGGGATTATACCATCCATCGCAGATCCCCTCCTAAGCATCTTCTCTCTAGGCAGAATCACGAGGTGCTTCATACCAATTAAAAAATTACCATCTTAGAGTCTTTCATACTGTTTTGCAAACCAGTCTGTAAACTATCCTAATATTTAGGGTGACAAGTAGAAAAAATTAACACAAGCAAGTGGAGGCATTTCAATAATGCCAGGACTAATTGCTGAGCTATATAGCCATTTGGTTTAAGAAACAGTCTAAAACAATCAAGTGGAAGTCTTCAAGCTTCAGGCATTTAAAGTAGGTGGACAAAGCTCAGGGTGTGAGAGCAGAGAGGATGAGCAAGCAGCACAGCAGATGATTTTCTATGTTACTTCTATACCTAATTTCCTCAGGCTTATGGCACTTTCAGTACAAGTGCACAGGCACCGATCTGCACGATATACAAATTTTGCTGCACCTTGGTCCATTCAGAACGCAGCAAATGTGCTGCCTCTCACCTACCTGCTCCTCTGATCTACACTGTGATAAATTATACTTTCTAAGTATTTTTATTCTATTGAAATCCTAACTGACTATGACTAACAACACAGTGAGGTATATTTACCACATATTTTATATATCTATATATATATATATATATGTAGGGTGTTTTTTACATTACAAACTGAGTTCTGTAAAAGATCCCTGTTCTGATACACAAAAAATTTTAAAATTTTGACATTCAGCTTTCTCCCAGTTAAAAGCAAATCTGCCCCATTTTGAAATTTTCAGTGCAGGAAAATTCTGCAGAAAAGAGTGTTACATACCATCAGTAAATCGCTCCATAGTTGAGTTGTCCATTTTCCTAAATTGAATTCTAAATGGAAGTATGATTGCAAATTAAAAATCAAGACATTCTATTCCAAAAACTTTGAAATTAAATATTTAGCTATCATAACATCTTTCCCTAGATTTCTTTTAATTTATTATAATGGCAAATTCAACTAATTTCACAAAACATTTCCATTCTAACACAACTGCAGATCTCAACAGGGTATGGTTTGTCAAGTTTCTGCAACTAAACTTACTTGAAAATGAGTTAATATGGCCTACAAGATTTGGGCTAGTACACCAACACAAGTTTCACAGTTTTGCAGTTCCAAAGATGAAGATTATACCAGTACACCACAGTACACAAGCTCAGAAAAGGGTGACTTTTTCATCCCCGTGCCATCTCTTCACTCCCCTCAATGGCATAATGTTTTCCAGCTCCTTATTTTGGCAGTCCGCTGTGTATTTTTGGCTCATGTGTGTCTGCTAAAGTAAGCCAACAAAACTTGAAAGACCTATTTCTGCTAAATCAAACTTATGCTACAGATTCTTTTCATCTTTTTTTTTCCCGTTTTAAGGTTCAGCTACTTACTATGTTGGATTTCATGGCCTTGAAATCTGTTTTAGAAAGAAATACAACATGAATCCCTGTTGATAATTAGCCTCAAGTTTGAAAGCGCTGGAGAAGGAGGAGGTTCACATTCCCCATCAGCAAAGTACAAAGCAAGGCATCCATCTCACGCTGCCTCGCTCTCCGTCTGACGGTGGAAAACCTGTAGCTTTGACATGCAAGAAACATAATTAGAAACTGGTTCCTGCATTTTTAAAATGGAGTAAGAGTTCCAAAGCAATCTCAATATGACTCAAATTTTTGTGTGTTATCCTAATAGGATATCCAGGTGCCTCCCCTGGGTGCTCAGATAAGCACTAAAATCCCTTTCCAAATTCCCCCAGGGGAAATTCCCCAGACTGGGGGTGACGGTGCCTGATGGAGAGGGTACATTCATAGGCAAAGATTTCTCACCCAAAGGTGGGAGCCATCTCCTGACCTCCCTGATTTATAGTAAGGGGAAATGAGCAGGAGAGAAACATTCCTGGAAGGCCTAATCCATAGATGTAATCCATAGGTAACACAATGGGAACAGAACGGAGTAACTAATTACATTTGGAGTCTGTGTGCACAGTGTGCTTTATTGACTAGCCCTCTTAAATTGGTATTTATGTTATTGCAGTCTGGAAGCCTGAGGCCTTCGTTGAGTGATATTAGTAGATGAGATAAATAGAAATTATTTTACAGTTACTGATCTGGGTACTGACATATATGTTTCTTGTTTGTAAATGTCAATTTATTAGCATATGAAGGATAAACTCCTGTAATTACTTAAATAACTATATTTTCTGATAAAATCATTAAAAAGAATAAAGTAAAAAAAAAACAACACAAGAACATACTTTCACAACTTCTGAATCTGTTGTGAGGCTGCTCTGGAACATACATAAACCAAAGCTGACACTATACTTGAACTCAGCTAAAAAGCCTAATAGCAATATTCTAGCCCATAATGTTTTACATCTGACAGCGTAAAGATCCTGTTTGTGCATCTATCGATTATTTATCACCTTAGTAAAAATCACTGCCCGTACAAGCACACCCCATGCTCACCATTCACGCTGCGGGGGCAATATTGCCACCTGGGATGGCAAAACCAGAAACAGCTAAGCCTAGGGAATAATTTCCAAGTCAGAAGCTGTTTTTTTTTACCTAGGCTGATTTGCAGTCAGGTTGCTATGCCAGACTTTGAGAAACCTTGAAAACCAGCACAGCACTAATAAGATAGGGTTGGAGAGTCAACCAAAGAAACCATCCTGTCTCAGGAGCTTTAGCACTGCTCAAGGTTACCCGATCTTCCCTATATTCCACACTTTATAAACTGTGTTTTTATCTGAGAGGGTGGATAATCTCTGTACATAAGAGCTATTGGCAAGTATAAGCGTTATTTAAATCTCTAAATCACAGACATCTGCTGCAGCTCTTGCATACTTTAGCATTCAGAGGTGGCTTTTTCCATGCAGGATGGACAGCCCAATGTTGTCCCCTGCAGTTAACCCGTTTTTCTGGTATAAAACACTCTTATTCATTCCAGCCACCATTGAGCTATCTGAAAGCTGCAGTTTTCTGTACCATTCCCTGTGTCCTGACATGGCAAGTATGCAGTATCACCTAATCTAGGAATACAAAACACAGGCAGAATTAAGTTATATGTGGGATTTCACCTTCAGGTGTGCAGGAAGCACCGCCTGCCCTCAGGATCCCTGAAATGCTCTAAAAATGGGCACGGACCGGACTTTGTACACTAGGAAAACTTGAGGAGTGGCACACTCTCGCTCGGCAAATGATGCAAGCAAAATCCAGTGGATGGGAAGAGGCACCTCACGCGGTACCAGCAAAGCTGCATAAACAGGCCACACGTCAGCAAGACAATCAAGTGGGTCCAAAGACCAAGACTAATGACAAAAACACACACATTTCCCCTAAAGATTATATACATGAAAAAAAAAGAACTACCCTGCTGTCAGAAAATTTTCCCCTGGAATTGCAGAGATTATGATTCTTTCTCCCAAGCTCTGGGTGCTGCCAATAGCAAAGTGGCACACAGGAAGGGTGTCTGCATCTTGGATCCTCCTCTCTCCGTGATGCCTTCTTTTCATAAGTAAAAAATAAAACAGCACCTGTGGAATAAAGCTGTAACCCATTCAAAAAGAGATTTAAAAATAAATATCTGGTGCCTTTTTTACCAGGATAGATCTGAAAATATTTTCTGAAGGTCAAAGAATAACGAATTATCAATAGGCAACGTGGGTGTAATCACTTGCGTTCCATCTGCCTTCTTGCTGCCTGGATCCAGCAACTACTGCAGTCCCGCAAACGCTCTGTAGCTGCGGTACATGAACAGAGAGACCCTGCACATCTCCTACTGATTTATAGATTAAAACTTTGCTTGGAAGAAACTACCTACCAAGATGTGTTCAAGCTTTTACAGTCCTGATTCAACCGCTGCTGAAATCAGTGGGAGTCCTGCCACTGATCCTAACAGCACTCACATCGCATTTCCCACAGAGAGTTAGTCAAGAATTTTGACGGAGACATTTTGTCAGGAAAAAGAACACAGTTGCAGAATACGTACTGAAAAAAGGAACTTTATACTAGCAGGAAGACAGATAAAATACCCTATTAGGTTTTTTTTCCTTCTCTGATTTCCACGATTCATGGAACTCTAATGATCCCTTCTCTGTGTGTGAGACAAAAGTAAACCACAGAGTCCCGAGAGCAAGCACAGCACTCCGTCATTAATGCAACGTGGGTATGTTAATGCAATAGTAATTACCAACCCTACCGCAGTCAAATCACCTTGCACTGGAAATGAATCACTGTTATAGTTTCATTTTCATTAAGATGACAAAAAGGGCCCTGAGATCATTCTCCAGTTTTGTATCATATTAATGAAAGTAAATATAAACAGAATTGGAAGGGAAATTAGGAGCAAACCCGGAAAGTAGCTAAAATGATGCCCTGCCGTTGTAAATAAATGGACGTGGCTACCTGGTACTTCTCTTTTAGTACTGGCCAGAAAGAAGATGTCAGCAGATAACTCGATAGGCAGCCCACACATCCCGGCAGTGCTGGCTCGTAATGAAACTTCCAAAACACGCAAGCTGCAGTCAAATTTAATCAAGTGAATTTCACATCAACAGCAGCCTCTAAAAACAATTAAAAAATCAGGAAGAATCACAATTTCAAGGCAACGTCGACAGCCAAAGAAAGCATAATCCATATTTGCATTAGGTCCTCATGCATCTTGTCACGTATCTGCACTGAAATCTTCTCCCCATTTGGCACAAAACTTTCTTACTTTCTGAAAAACTACTGAATAAAGTCTGTAACTAATTTATCAAAACCGCTCTCAGCCAAAATGTTGAACTCTGTGGGCCACAGTAATGAATTACTGACTTTGGAAAGAAAAGTTTGAGACAGATATTATTAAATTTCCATGCTGGAAGCATGGTTGCCCTGAAAGGGCAGGGAGTGTTGGGAACTGCAGATGGCAGCGATGAATCAGGAGCGTCTTCTGTTCCCTGGGGGGATGTTCGCACCGTGTCTGCATCTAGACCTGGAAGATGCCATTGGAACGGCAGGACCCATCATCGGTTTGTGATTCGTACGTGATATAACTCGGGAACTGGATGGGCTGCAAGAAGGGGATACAGAAGCATTAAACAACATGTGAAAAGTAACAATTAAAGAACCAATGTGGAAGCTTTGTATCTCCAAAGAACCTATTCGGTTTTGCTGAGGTTATCTGAAAGGACACTCCTTGCCAGTGAGCATCCAGCCAGCCAGAGTTGAAACATGATTTTTTTTTACTTGTAGGTTGCAAGGGAATAGTGGAGGCGAGGAGGGATGGCGCTGAAATCCAACTCCGTAATGGAAACCTGGATGAAACGGTTGCTGCCTCCTTATCACCTCTGTGCAATTCAACACAAACACCAGCACACTAACCACGTGCATTAGACAGTCGAAGGAGTTTATGTTAGGTTAGCCATGTGTTGCTATTCTGATAAAGGCCAAACTGACTCACCATTAGAAGCCAACAACAGCCTTAGAAAATGCACTGTTAAGCATGTTTTTCGGTTTAAAAAAAATAAAATAAAATACATTTGATGCATTTTGAAATGATGAATTAAAAAAAGGCTGAATATTCAACTGTGTTTTGAATTGCAGAGTGCACACTCAACCTGAAAAAATAAACTATGCTCTGCTGAAGTCATTCATGTCCAGACTTGAATTATTTTTATTCTTTGTCAGTGGTAAAATGATGATTAATATTTTATCTCTTTTGTTCGCAGCAATATTTTTTTTCTTGTTTTGGGAAACAAACATCTTTCCCTTGGGAGTTTGGCATCAAACAGTTCCTGAAGCAAAGAATATTTTTTGCAGCTATTGTGAACAGGGTTCATCTGTTGTTTGACTCAGAAGTGACTTGCGTATCACTGGGGTCAGAGATCATACGAATTGAGAGAATGTCACATAAGAAAGTACCAATAAGGACAAAATAAGAAATATGGGAACAGTTCCTCATGTGCCAAGAATGAACTAATGCTAAAGAAAGGGTAATTACACTCCTGAAGTAAAGCTTCCCCTAAATCAAAGTGATACAACACAGTATATCGTTACCAGGCTTACAGAACAAGCACAAAGAGCAATACAATAAATAAAAACAAAATTCCATATCCTGTCTGCTCTATTCTCTATCTCAAATATTGTAGCAATGTTTTCTGTATTTCATTACAGAGCCTACGTTTCCCACTTACACATTTAAGCACGAAGAACTTCAGTGACTGTAGTAAGTCATTATGAGAGACCATGGCTCAGCAATGGGGCACATCCAAAACCCTAACACAGATACATCATAGCTTAGCTAACCAAAAGGTGAAAGAAAACACTGGAAAAGAAATCTGAGCACTGTAAAACCTGGTGATTCTTACACGCCGATATGACTTCTGAAAGTTGGATGCTGAGGGAAATAAAAAATATTGAATTAGTATCACCTTTTAGAGCTCCTTAAGGAAGCAAACAGCCACATCAAAGCACAGCTGATTTATGAGCAAATCCCACCTATTCTTTTAAGAGCTCTCCAAAATTACTAATGTATATTGGGGCTTTAAAAACAATGGATGAAAAAGTAGAGGTGCAAGGGATTTCATTCTGCACATAAAATAATCTCTGTGTGGAGCATATTAATGTTGCTTTGAGGGGCTCTATAAAAGCCTGTATGTTAGAGAGATAAGGAAATATATTGAAATTGGCCAAATTAATCCACAGAGCTAAAAGTCAGGACAAAACGTTTGAATACTTGCTCTGCAAGTAGTTCTTCTGGGCTCCATCATAAAGCCTGGGTTATTTATAATTAGACATAGAGAGAAACAAATGGGGACATGAGTCCTTTTGCAATGTCCTTTCACGCCCCTATAATTCACTTGTTTGTAAGGAGATGCAAGATCACATGTCTCAAATGATGGAAAGAGGAGAAAACACACAGAAAACATAGGCACATCCACTCTTACATCCAGCACTGTCATAATTAATGACAGCAAAAAAACTGAAGTGATATTAAACCCTGTGCCTCAGGGGTGAGGTCAGTCTCTAAGTATTATAGATCCAAAGGAGACGGTGCAGGGAATCACATTATTCCCCGTCTCCTTCCTGCAAGACTCTTACACTTCCCTCCCCAAAAAGACTGTAATGAATATTGCCAGAGACAAGATACTGGAACAGATGGACCTCAGGTCTCACTCAGTTCCTGTGTCTGTATTAGTATTATTAGAAGAGAAGCTGCCACAGGTCTCTAAATGATCATGGGGCCCTAAAAACGGAAGGGCAGAAGAAAAGCAATGATGCAGCCGGCAGTTCCACCAGCATCTGCTCCTGCTCCTCTCCTGGCTCCAGCACGGCTGTAATACCTTGCGTGGCTTCATAGTTCTTACGGTTAGGATTCCTACCCCATTCCCAGCAAAAAGAGACAGGCTTGTGTACAGACTGCTTCATTTTTTATATTTTCTTTTTCCTAGAACTTCAACAAAAAGCTCTGAAAAAATAAATAATGCTGCCTCCCAAATATTTTGCTCACCTCAACTACCTTCCAGGAGAAGCCACCTAACCCTAACCCTAATGCTTGATCTTATGATGGGAAAGGATGTGGCTGGAAAGAGCCAAAAGCTGAAGACAGGAGAGGAATTAAAGCGAGGAATGCTAAAGTGAGGAATACACTGCCAGTGGCTCAGTTAATCTGTGTGATATTTCTAGTAACAGTTTCATAAAAGCGTAAGTTTAATAACACCTAAGCCCCTTCCAGAAAGCGCTCATTAACTCATGGTTGCTGTTTGGTATATCCTCAAATTGCTACCTTGAAAAACCCGAAGAAAACTTCAAAGACTGTGAGGCTGAAGAGCAAATATTCGCTGGTGCCTTAAAATGAAATGTAAGGTAGGGTAACGAGTGGAGGAACAGTTGGTGAACAGTTGGTGAATGGATATTTTTATGCAAGGAATGCCTGAAGGAAAGAGAAGGAAAAAAAACTGTGTAGGAAGAAGGAGCAATTAATATGCTCCTTTTTTTCTCCTTACGCTTATTTTGATTTAAAAGTCTATTCTTTCCACGTCGCAGATTAAGGTCGCTATACAATTTACCATGGGAAAAAAACCAGTCATAGTGGTTGAATCAATAAATGAAATGGTCTATGACAGAGTTTTTAATTATTCAAAAATTATCACAAAGATATTCTGAATTAATTTTCACATTTTTGCATTTGTACATTTCAAATGAGTAAGTGTACAGTTACCATTCCACTGACTGGGAAATGGCATGCATCCTTAAGACCCTCGTTAATGTCATTCTTGATTGGAAAGGCCAACAACTGGAACAACATCTTGCTGAAAACACTGAACATCTGAAGGTCTCATGTGAGCTCCTCTCACCAAGAAGCCCTGACTTGCCCTGAAACATATGCAACAGCAAGCCTTAAATGCCAAAAAACCAATTTAAATAAATAAAAATAAAAAATTCTCTGGATCCAAATTCCCTCTCGTATCTCACTAATTACAGGTATGGACCGTTAGGTGTGCATCTCTTGTTGGCTTAATGGGAGCTGTGAGGCCAATACTTGCTATAGCAGAGCTGAAACTACATCCCAGTTGTTCCCCCCTCCCTGTTGTTCTACAGCTGCAAAAAAATATTAACTACAATTACACAATTGTTCATTTCCTATTTTTTGTATGTAAAATCTCAGCAGATAAAAGCAAGCAAAGCATCAGTGTATGGAAGCTAAAGCGAGCATGGCTGTTCCTTGCTGATGGGAGCCACCCTTGTGCTCATTTTTTCAGCACCGCCTGTGTACAGGTTTATTTGAGCAGCAAAGAGCAGCCAAGCATCACCCCAGCGCCCACAGCTCCCAGGCAGTTTGCTGCACACTATGAGTGTGTAAATGAAGACTGTCATTATTGAAGTTAATGGGTTACAACAGTGTAAAGCAGCAGTAACAGCAGCCAGATGCTGTGGCTTTCCTAGGCTGAATGTTATACCTGAAAATTCAATTTATAAAAATTATTTTCAAATAAAGTCTCAGGGAGTTTTTAATTGCTTACTACAGATACCACTGTTGTGCTACTTTGGGGGATTGTACGCCACTGTTCAGAGTGGCTGGGGGATCTTTCAAGGGCTGCAGGGCTTCGCTTTACATGGGCAGGATCAGAAATGGAGGCTCCACACAGAGCTCAGAAAGCAGCAGGTACTGAGCGAACACAGGATGAGCTGGACTGGACCGCCCAGCTGAATTTATCATGGGGTGATATGTTGGTTTCCAGCATGGATGAGGAGAGAAATTGTCACGTCCTGTACATTTTTATAAACAAGGAATCAAATACAAACCCACACAACCTGTAGATGTGTGTGACACATGGACAGTTTGGGGGGTGATTATCTGAAACTTGGCTATACTGATAAGTATCAGTAGCATATAAGTAAGATTACAGAGGGCAGATGCAGAGAGTTTAATAGCATTTTATTAAAAACAAGCTCGTATGAACTGCCTACAGATTCTTTTTTCTATTTTTTTAACTATCCCATTTTTAAAGGAAGTTCCACTTTTGAGATGTGCATTTTCCCAACTGGAACAGAAATGAGTCGTCCAACAGATGGGGAGAAGAAAGAGGAAAAGAATAGTCAAGTAAAGATCACAGAGAAAAAGCTCTTTAAGAGTCTCTGCAAGAGCAGGACAAATATTGGCATCAAATATTTATGGACAGTCATTCAATCAAGGCCCATGAGCTTCCTTTCAAGTATTCCTTCTCCTTTTATTCACTTCTTGCAAAAATTTTCAGCATCAGCGAGGTTTAGCTTGACTAGATCTTTCTGTAAAATACGTATACTGGTTGCAAGCAGTAAATTTTCATATGTGGGGAGAAGATGACATTTGTGAAGTACATGGGAACTTTGCTGTGTGCTTCAAAAACACTGAGAATTTACCTCAGATGTCTTCTAGCTGATTTCAAAGCAAGAACGATCAATTCTGCTGGCAACAGGAATAGCAAATCATTCATAATCTTTCTTAGAATGAGTCACTTCTGAAAAAAAAAAATTCCCAAGTTATACTGAATAATAATACAGGGACTTAAAACCAGCTCCCGTTTGAGGATAATTTCTATAAAATGGCTACTTGCTTGGACAAAGTTAATGGGATTCTGCAAAAAAACAGGGAAGGCTCTTCCTGTAGCTATTCTATACACACACATGCATGTGTGTGCGCACACAAGCACACAAATATACTGATATTTTTTTGTTTGGTTTTTTCCTCATTCAGACTTGTGATTTAGAACGTTACTCTCCATTTCTGAACTTGAAATGACAGTAAATTGCAGAGCAGTAATTTCAGGGAGCTATGTCTTCTCTCTGAAGAGACCAGCCAGGGATTTCCAATTTGCACATCTTTTACAGACCCAAGTCCTTATTCACAAAGTCCACGTACACTCTTAACTTTACAAAACATCACAGATATGTATCCAGTATTTGCAACTTAATTTCTCACAGTATAGTTTTTAAAATACATATACATATTCCCATCCTACACATATCACTGCACACATGCAGTGAACACTGGGTGCATTTTGCTTCTACTCTGTCATTAAGAGCTGTATTGACAGCAAACAAGTTACATATCTTTCTTTTTTTTTAACAACATATAATTTTGCTGTTGTTTGCACGTTTTCTCCAAGACATATTGGATACCATTTGCTTTTCATTACAAAAAATGTGCTGACAACAAAATCACATATTCCTGACACACAAAAGAAAGAAGAAACAGCTACCATTTTTGGGGCAGGGGAGTTGTTACATGGGAAACATCATTACCCAGGTATGCAGAGCTGGCTCGGCACACACCAAAGCACGTAGCACGTGCATCTGTCAAGACACAATAAAGGTGTTTGAAGCTTCCTAAACTCATCTTTTTTATTCATATTGCAGTGTATTGATATATGATTTTTAATTATCTGAAGATAATTAAATCTGGATATCCAAGAGTAGCCAGATGCAAACACGTCTGAAGATTTATGTAGTTAGGCTGCTGCGTTTATAGGTGTGTTGATACCTATAAAGCTTGTCAGACAGCACTGCAGAGAGGCCTGCACTGCCGCGTTAATTCACCACACAAATTCCTGGTAACAGTGGAAACGTAACTTCCAACTCAAGGACACAGCTAATTTCTGATTCTTCCTATTCAAGACAGACCTAAATCAATGACCTGCAGATAGACTGAAATCCAAGATGTGTGTAAAAGCCATTGGAGAAGCCAGAGCCACCATTAAATGGTACAGAACTTCAGCTGAGGAGTGACACATAGCTCCACTGGAGTCAAGGGGTAGTTTTACACCAGCTGGTCTCGTTCTCACTGAAATTCAGACTGTACCCATTCCATCGATACCCATGTACCACTCTACTATATTACAACAGTGGCCCCCTGGCTGGATCAAGCCCTGGTGGTGGTTGCCTGTGAGGGAAGCCAAGAAAAGTCCATGTTTATGCATGTGGAAAGCAGCATCTGAAAGGCAAAATGGTACCCTCGATATCTCCTTATAAACTTCCCAGCACATACTGGAAGGCAGACCAGAATAGCAGCTTTAGAAGTCCGTGAGTCCTTACATGCATTTTTTGGTGAATCCTTGAACTCCACGCACCATATACCTGTTTCACACACAGGTCTGATGCTTACAACGCTTCACGCAAGAAGATCAAATCCCAAAAGCTCAGGACATGACTCTCAACCCAAATTCTAATATGGATGTACAACACTGGAAACATCAGGACTATTTTGTCCAGCCTCTTCTTTCCATAGTTTTCAGGTAGGAAGACTTTTAATATCATCTAGGACTAGATAAAGAAAATATGTTGAAATTGGCCAAAAAGCTGGAACAGCAGAAGAAATTCCTGAAAGAGCAGGTGGCACCTGTGCTGTGGCCTTCCCAGTACCCAAAAACTGGGGGTACCACACAGCTGTACTTGGCCTATTACACTCACCAGCATCCAGCAGCACTTCCAACTGCAAAGCAGGTTGAGAGGGAACAAGAGAGTAGAAGAAATGTAGGAAAACGATAAATTTTCTTCCTCTGCCCATTTTTAATTGCCATTTCTATAGAAAGTGCCCAAAAAGAGTAAGATCATTAAAGCCAAACAAAGCCACTGGAATCTGTTGATGAAGGGAAAGTCAAACCCACTTTCTGTTTCATCCATGAGCTGTATTTATTTATCATTTCCAAAAATAAAGCCACACTGATGTCTCTGGAGCTGTATTGTCAAAAAGAATGTATTTGGGTCTAAAATACATACACACACACACACACACATATATATATATATTCCCACCCCCCCGCTCCAGTGTGGTCTCTGTCCCTTTCTCAGTTCCCTTCCTCCATCCCCTGCCAGCTGGTCAGCAGCTAGTGCAGCTGGCAGTGCTGCCAAGTGCTTCGCTGCCGTGGAGCCCTGGGCATTAGCGAGAATAATAATCAGTGGTCAGGGAAGCATGGACTGAACACGCCAGCGACACTGAGCAATAGGGCCAGTGCTCGTCGTATCGTGCACTGCGACCCGCGGGATGCAAAATGAACCGCGCATCAGAAGAACGAGTGGTTAAGCACTAGAAAAATGTGAATAGCAGCAGTGAGCTATAATGTGTAGCAAGCCTTGCAGTGTAAATCAACGTTACCAGCAAAGACAACGCTGAAGAAGGGAACTGTGTGTGACTGCTGGGAATCACAGGTTGTGCACAGCCACGAAGGTCACTGCTGCGGCCCTGCTGCAAACCAACACAACGCACACAACTGCTGAAGCCACCAAGTCCACTGGGATTCAGAAATTACCCACTTCTCCCAACTCCTCTCCACCACCCTGCACAGGGGAACACCACAACAGCACAGACAGAGCTGCAGGCTCTGGCCATTCAGACCGCCTATGTGAAAACTTGTTCTAAAAGCTGGTGTGTTTGGTAACAGAGGAAGAATCCAGGGAAAAATCAAATTGAGCCTGTAACCTACATGTTCCCCTTTCTAAGCACAGCACAGTGAGCACATCCAGTGACCCAACGCTGCTGATCTGCCAGGGTTCAATCTGCAGCTAAAACAATGCCACGGGCTCCAGGCATCAATAACCAAAGCAGCAATTTGTGTAACTGGGGTGCTTGACGGGGGAACCACGTGCAGTCCCTCCTTGGCACAGCCCACACTTCTCCCCATATCCACACTCATTTTACACTCTGGCCTGTTCCACAGAACATGGTGCAGCAGTAGGTTGGGCATAAATTTTTCTCCTTTATACTTCTGTTCAGGAGAATTGCAGTAATTACAGCTGGTATTACAATAGAGTTAAGTTGGCTACATTTCTAGTGACTTCAGTATCTACTTCCCCAGATAAAGGCATAGTTTATACTGACAGAGGATTCCAGGTGGATGCTTATTGCAGCACAAACCACTCATCCTGACCAAATGGATGAGCAGCAGACCTGCATCCCTAAAGAAGGAGCAAGGAACAGACTAACTCATTTACTTAAAAGCCTGGTTGAGAATTCAGTCATCTTTTGAGACTCCTGATATTATTTTTTCTTTCTGCAAAATTAAAAGTCATTAAACTGATTTTCTTTTAATGTCTCTTGACTCTTGTGGTTTGCTAAAATGAATATTTTCCTTCCGTGCGTGTATGTATTCTCTTCAAAACCAGGTCCCCCCGCCCCACCTCAGAGCAGGTCTGAGGGTTCAGGAGCTAATAAAATCTTTGGGACTGTGATTTTAGCACTGCTCACCAGGGTAGGAATCACACAAAGTATCGGCAGCAGGTCTGTAGAGCTAAAGGCAACGGATATGTACAGATGCAATTTGATGGAATGATTTCCAAAAAGGAGAGGTCAAAAAACAAACCAGCAGAAATAAAGTAACTTGTCACCTCTGAGTTAACGCAGACATCGGTGGCCATGAAAGCAGACGCCCGAGATCAGCTCCAAGGGTCCCTACAGAAAGCTAGTTAAGAAGGCATCATTATCAAAAAGCTGGGATACAGCACAAAAAGGCTTACGATTCTGCAGAAGACAGCAATCTCATTGGCCTGCAATAAAATCTAGTTTTTATTCAGGTAAAGCTCTCATTAAAATCTGGGAGAGTACTGAGTAAGTAAAAATAAGGACCTCAGGGTTCAGCCCATCCCATCTTACTAATGAACTCTTAAGATACAGAGAACAAAATTTTGCCCAGGGAGCAGCTTCCCTGCGTTACTGCGTGACCTCCTGTGAGCTTACAGGAAAGTCAAGACAGTTCATGACGTTTAAATCAAGGTGCAAGTTGATTTATTGGAGCAGAACAACACGGCGTGTATTTTTGCTTCAGGATTCTTTCTTCAGTTATTTTTTTTACATCTCTTCAGAGCACAGGAAACATATGACATAATCTGAATATTTATGGTACAGTGTGTAAAAAGCAGAAGCCCCTCTTCTGTACCCGTTTCATTACAGGAGTTTACATTTCTGGAAAGGTTTTGTTTTTCTGCACCAACCTGAATTTCACATTTCTGTTCCACTGTTAGCCCAGATTTATACAACGGTGTAGACTGTAGAGGATTTCAAATCTTTCAGCAGCCCTTTCAAAAGCAAAGCCCATGTAAAAGAGTTCAGCTAGCCACTCTCCTTCATTTGAGGGGAAAGCTTGCCTTAGGCACAAACAAAGCTTCAAATTGATTTAATTTAAAATTTCAAACTCCTGTATGCTGCTCAGCTTCTGACTGCCATCTGCTTTTTCAGCTTGCCGTGACAGAGAGCACATTTTTTATTATGTTTGTTCAAGCAGGTCCATCAGTACAATATTAATTTTCAGAGTGTGGGAGTTCTGCGTGCTTTGAAAAGCCACTAGCTATAAATCTGATCAGAAATTATCAACAAAAACATCATAGCTCATTCAGCCAGCTTTCAAAATCGCATCTTCACAGCCTGAAGCTCCCAGACACTGTTATCTCTTTGAACTGCCCCCCATATTGGTGCTGTACCAAACACAAAGGTCCCCCATGATCTTAAATCAGGACCTTCTGTATCAGCCACAGCATATGAAGTCTTCAAAATGTAGTAACCCAGTGTATTGTGATCACACCAGATGAAGACATCCCTGCTCACACATTCCCATGAGAACTGGGGCAACACAGGAGCAGAGCAGTGAAATGGCCACCACACCAGGAATCCAGTTTATCTCAAACCAGACCCTGGGCCCTACCAGCTCTTGCTGACATCCCACTCCAGGCACTCCTGGGCCTTTCCCCTCACCATCCCTCCCTGCTCCCACCCCCACACTTTTTTTTCTTTTAAAGCTTCTTGTATAAAATGATTTTCCAAAAAAAAGAATACAGAGTGTCGCTTGCGACTCTCCACTAAGTTAATCTACCTTTCCAAAGTTCTTAACTAAGGTGCTGCATTGTGCCAAGGCAAGAACAAGCAGAGCTCTTCTTCCATGAAGTTCTGCATTAGGCTTCAAGCTTAAAATATGGATCTTTTGCACCCTTCCAGAACACCCTCCTTCAAACAAACACGTTCCTAGAGGCAGCCATATGTTATAAACATCCTGATAAAATGAACTTTGGAGAAAACTGCGGCTTGTGCCTGTCCCTGCTGTGAAACCAGAAACACGCCAAGTCGTGGCTAAAACTGGAAAACTACATTAATAGACATGATGTGAAACAGCCCAGATGTGAGCGGCTGTGTTTAACTCCCCGATGTCCCTGCCAAATTCACCCCATGTCACATCAAGCCCTCTTTTCTGTCAAAAAACAAGACGACTGTTCATCCCTGCCTTGTAGATTGGACTTAAAGTCCCAGTTTGCTTTGCGTAAGGAACTACACAGCCATTAATAACTCTTTTAAACAAAAAATAAAACTGGGACTCTGTCCCCACCGATCATGTATGAGTCCAGCACTTTTTCTATGGCTGGCTTCTGGCCTGCTCTCTTACCTCAGTTCCAATTTCAATAGTTGTATCTTCTACCTAAACTCTCCTCACTACCCCTGGAAGTGGCCACTGATGTATTTGCCCCCCTGCCCGCCTCCAACTGATTTTATTCCTATTCAGCAGCAAACTAACAATTCTAGATTCATATTGACACTTAACACAGCGCGTCAGGGTCTCCCTGAGAGGCGCTACATAAATGTAAATTCTATAATTATTTGAAAGCAGAGTATCTTCCAATTTGAGTGAGATCTGATAGCATCTCTGCCTTATAAATATTGTAATGTGCTGGCAGGGTTTGCTTCTCTGAACATAGCACAGAAGGCCCAGCTGGAGCACAAACAAGCAGACAAGAAAAACACAGTTGACAAAAAAATGTGCTGGGAGACCCAAAAAGATGTTCTCTATAGATCTCGGCATAGATGGACAACGAGGCTTTCTTCTGATTTAGGGCAACATCTGTGATCAGTGAAAACTACAACTATTTGGGAAAGATAAGAAAGCAGAGGTGAGCCACGCCATACATGTGAGTGTTGCAAATACTCCAAATATTTCAGTCAAATCTCTTTTGTGGTCCTACCTTCAAAGTCACAGATCATGAAATAATAAAGCACTGTTGTCAAGATCCTCAAAACTAACAGTCAAGGGGGAAAAAAAGATAAGGATAAAAAATTCAGAGGTGTCTTACCAACAGAGCCCCACCAGCAGCTCTTCCCTTGGTTGGGGTGATGTGACACAGATGTTGTCACCTGTGGGGGACGGTGACGCTGCCCGGTGCACGTACCTCAGACTTTCCCATCTGATTTATGGCAGTAGAATCAGCCATGGTGGCTTTTTCATGTGCAGGTCGGTACAAGGACTCAGATACCTTACAGAGCTCACAGAACGTCCCTTGCTTTTTGGTAACTGGCTGTATTTTCTGAGATAAAAGGCTGAGGGAAGGATCTGGGTTACTGTAAATAAACAGCAAACTACTGGACCATCTGGAGCTTTGCTGTAACTTATGCTTGCTCTGCAATTTTAAAGAAACCTGTTTCCAAATGATGACACAGTTTGGGGATTTAAGCCATAATCTTTAAAACACATATTTAAAAGGTATTAGCTAATTATTTAGGCTGCAACTACTGCAAAACCAGCAAATAAACCAGAGTTCTTTGAACTGGTGTTTTTGAAGTTAGCAAGTGTTTGAAGTGAGCTGTACGTAAGAGCATCTGATTGAATTCTGTGGAGACAGACTGTAAATGAGAAAAGGAAAAGGTGCCTGGCCTTTGTGCAGGGAAAAAACTGATACCCAACCGGCCAAGGAGAGTCACCCAGGAGGCGACAGCCCAAATGGAGCGGGAGAAGCCAAATCTCCCCCACCGCAGCAAGAGCTGCTGCGCAGCTTATAAACCACTTACAACACATCTAAACTCTTCCATCAGCTGTCTGAATAAGAACACATTTGTACCAGGGAAACTACAACTTACCACTAATTTAACACTTAACTTATGTACTACCAAAATTTTCACTTCCTTCTACACCAGTAGCTTTATTCTATTTATCTGCTGTGGGACTCTCAGTGATGCCTGCTAATTTTTGTATGATTAGCAGACCTGTTTTTTGCCTGATACATGTTTTCCAAATAACCATTTTAAAGACAGTTTTTTAAAAGGATCGAAACTGGAATATTCTTAATTTGGGGTCCCTGCAACATGGGAGACCCCAATCCGTATTAAACCAGCCACAGCCAAGCACATCCCTGAGCATACCCTTCTCAGCACTGGTTCCACATGGGGCATCACAAGGCTTACCCCTATTTCGCCTCATTTCTGTAATTTATGTGGGTGACTCATTTTCCGAGTGCCCAGCACCCACACCTGAGCACCCTGAGCATGTCCCTAAGGGTGATGCTTTTGTGAGCACTGAGTTCAGAACACCCAAAGCAAGGCAGGGTGAGAAATGTGCCTTCCTGAAGATGCTCAGATACCGCACAGATTGACGACGGATAAAAACCTGATAGGCAGCCATTTGTTACTATTAATGTTTAATTAAGAGCAGACGTTATTAGCTTTGCGTCAGAAAACCAACAAGTCTTCTATGCATGGATGGGAATTCGGAGGTTGTTGATGAATAAACAATTCATAAATGAACTCAGAGTTTCTAAAAGGGAACGCTGGTTGCAATCACGCTGTTCACAGGGTCTGAAGGAAGCAACATGGGGCTGATCTCCATTCCTTCTCCATCATCATCTAATGTTCATGCTGCGATAGAAAGATGGCTGGATCTGTTTAGCAGTTTTTACAGAAATATCTAACCGATTATACACTGAAAAACACAACCCCACTCTTTTCTTAGAAAGCCATCAGACTCAAAAGCATTTACCGGGGTCTCCTGACTGCTCAGAAATACAAAAAAACCTCGAGTCCAAATCTCCACTTCCTTTTTTATTATTCCATTATTTATTTTCTTTAAAATAACATTAACCTGCTCCATATAAGTCCTTATTTTCAGTATTCAATTTATTTTGGTCAAATAGACACTCGGATGAACTTTGTACCCAACTCATGTACTTCAGAAATAAGATATCATGCAGCCAGCAAACCCATCATGTGCCTATTGTATTTTGGAACAGGGTTAGAATTGGCTAAAGCTCTTGTGAGATGGATGAAAATATTCCTGAATGCATATAAAGGACTTTCAAAAAGCCAATAAATACAGTAATATTGTGCACCCCTACAACAAAATGACATGGCTGGAAAATGATCTCAAGAAACGATTTTCACACCAGTGTAAGACTTATTAATGAAGAAGAGTGCACCGATAAAGGGAACGGAGGGAAGGAAATGCATTGGCATTACATTTCAGTAACCAGGGACCCTCTGGAACTGGAACTTCAAAATAGGATTTCTTAAAAGCTTTTTCTTTCCTAAATTCCCTTTGCAGAAGCCTGCTTATTCTTTCATAATCACTTCAAAGCAATCCCCAGCCTTGCAATAAAGTAAATTCAAAGCAATTAGAGAGTAGATCTACACAGCAAGACCAAACAGTGCTTATAGAGGTTTTCTGTAAAGTGGTTCTGCATACATTTTCCTTGGAATGACATTATTTGTATAAAAAAGTAGGGGTATATTTTATGAAGGAAAGAAAATACGAAATAAATTTATGATGGCAAATAGAAACACTGCATCTCTGGAGTGTGATATTATATTGTCGTTTGCAAGCACAACCAATACAGCGTTGCCCTGCTACATTCATACATTTTAGTGAACAATAACAGAGAGGGGGGAAAAAAATAAAAGAAAGGAGTCTTCCACAGCGTGCTACAATAAAAGCCACCATGTACTACAATAACAAGCTACATATGTTCAAGAATAAACAGACCAACTTTGCGCTTTCCTGCCCCGTCTCCCCAGCGGCTTTGCTTTCCTACCTTGCCAAGTGACGTTTTCACAAAGGCAACCCTGTGAAATGCAAAGCTTCTTTTTCCCTTACCCTGGTGAGGCTGTTGCTATAAGAGGAACTGAGATGTGGTTATTTCATTGTGATGCAAATAAATGTTACAATTAAGAATATAATTTTGGAAGATGTCAGTGGCGTAATTACTCATATGGCTTCCAGCCAATTAAGCAGTAGGTGAATTAGCCAATTTAATTGGGTTTGGAATTTCAGTGCAAGGTGTTTTATGCTTCGTGTTCTGTCAACATTCTGCTGAACTATACGTTAATAATTCTGATCGCTTGCGAAATAACATCTGGGCAAATTTGGTCTGGAGTACAAGAACCGCGGCTAGAAAGGTTGCCTACACCTGTGATCCCAGTTGTGCGAGCAGATTGACTCCAACAAAAGCTCCATTCACGGAAGATGGAAATCCTGATTTGCTTGTAAGCCCATTAAACACAGTGAATGGCCATGAAGACGGAACAGGGAAACGCTTTAGGACTCTGCAGTTAGAAGTCTTGGAGCAGAAATGGCAACAATAAAAGAACAACACAAAGTGATTATTCCCAATATAAAAAGACAAGCTTATACCAGCAACTGAAGAGGAAAAAGAAAAAAAAAAAAAAATAGCATCATGTCTCTTGCTTGAGAGACGGCTGTGATTCAGCTAATCTCCTCTATTAGCAGAAGATCACAATACACAATAGTCCTCAGTAAAATGGGAAAACAGAGGCACTCATGGGTTAGTGGAGAAGCACTTCACAGTTACCCTAAGGAAGCACAAAATAGAGACACTAACATTAAGACTGAAGATTACACTGTTAATGACAATAACAGCATACAAATGAACCCTCCTTCACGGGAAAAGATTAGTTTGCGAAATGAAAATCCTCATTTTAAAAGGGTCTGATGAAACCAAGAGCCAAACCAATACTGCAGCAAACCTCTATTTGCCACAAGAAACGAGAGACAGTGCAAGACCTAGATGAGATGCTCTTTTGATGGCAGGAGCTGGTTCTTTTTATTTTACTTCCACATTGTCATTCCCTAAAACTAAGAGGGTCCTTGGGTGTGATTAGTTTCTCTGATTGAAATTCAGTCACTGTTCGCTCAGCCCGGTTGAGTCACTTTATTCTTCAGACTCTATTTTTGAGAATTCTAGGAGGCTTTGAGTTAGAAAACCTCTGTTTGAGAGATCAGCCTGGTAGTTTAACTCCATGCCGAAAACAAAGCAGTGGTGAGGAGGTGCAATACTGAATGGTTTTATTTTTTACATGTACAGCAAGACTGGAATCCCAGGGATGCTTTCAGGGGAATTACCGCATCAGAGATGGATTGCTTCATCCATTTTATACAGCTTCAGACTCCCTGCACTTCCTAACATTACAGAAGATACATCAGAGGTATACGTACACATCTCAGTTCATTAGTAATACTATACAGAATTAGACACTCCAACAGAACTCAAGAAAAGTCAGAGGTTGGACTCTGCTGACCAGTGTTTGCACAGCCAGGGAACAGCCTGTAGGAGTTAAACCTGTAAAATGCAAGTCTGAGATCTGCAGTCTTGGACTCCTCTACTTCTGTATTTAATGCTTTACTCGAACAAGTCATTACGTGCCTCCATGCCTCATCTTCCCATTTAGACTATCAGAACAAATCTGTGATTCATATTTCAAAAGGATTTTGAGAACTTTGCATGTAGCATGCTCCATAGCATTGTTGTTATTTATAATTAACAGCGGGGTTACTCCACTATTAATAACACTTAGCAGCAGTGCTTTTCATCTTCAAACCACTTTCTGAGCATTAATTAACTTCAGTCTTCATATTTCTTTTGCTCATTCTGTTTCCTTCAATTCCCTGTGTTACAGGAGTAACAGGGAAAACCACGTGAGCTTCAATCAACTTGATCCTTAATATGTAACTTTAGAGGGGGACTTCATAATTTTCACAATGAGAACTGGTTCCACTTTGACAAATTTTCTCCAAAGTATTTTCAGAAGAGTGGACTCACAATTCTGCTGCCCCTTTTAGTCAGGATTGTACAGACTGAGCAGCGTAAAACAGCTTTTCTATGATGTTCTCCCCTGCCTGACCACTGTCCCCCTCTCCTCACTGCGATGCTGAATTATCAGCAACTGCTGAGGGGTGCTCGGGAGCTCTCAAACCAGCTCGGCGGTTAGTGCAATGGGAACAGAGATGAAACACGCATTTTCTTCAGTCTGCACTTTATCTCATCCAGAATTTCCTTCCAGCAGCAACATCTCAGGGCAGCCAGTACCATTTTTTCCTTGACTAGCCATTTCTCAGGTAGCGAATACAGCGCATAGTCCATTTTTAGTCAAGGACTTCTTACTCGGTAATGTATTCTATACCTTGGCATCTACGAGAGAAGGCAACACACAATAATACCCTTCTCTTTGGTCTGATGAGCTGGTCAGCAGTGACTAAGAGGACCCTTAGCTCCTCTCCTGCCAGTTGGATCAGACCATCCTGCCCAATTCACCTGCTTTGGAAGGGATCAGCATTGCATCTGGGACACTTGCTGATTTATACAAGTCATCACGGAAGGTGGGATTTACTAGCATGACACGCTGGTCTGTAATTGTTTTTGTGATCGTTCATGAACATAAATGTGTTCATTTTCATGTATTATTTTGTTGACTATATTATTCTGGGGTTCACAGGCTTTAGATAAATACTTTTTAATTGTAGTGAAGGTACTTAGCCTCCTGTGTGTTTTAATGGCAGTTTTTTCTTCTAAAGTTAAGCATGCCATCATTAAAAAATTGTTTAGCTATTCCAGGGGACTCCCAGATACCTGAGGTTTCAACAAGTTGACTTATACAGGGCTCTTCCTCACTTCCAAACACCAATAACATGCACTTTCAGTGAAAGAAATCATTCACAGTGGTATCCCTTTTGGCAGTTGCTCTGTCTTGGACCACTGTATTGGCTCCTGGTGTCCTCAGAGCAAAGGTTGCTCTCACCTCTGAGAACAAAGGGGTCACAGGGGAAAATTAATCTATATAAATGCAATGGGAGAAAGAAAAACAAGCTGATCTCTGCCGCTCTGCACCTACTTGTGAAAGAGTTCATTACACTGCTGGCTCAACAGGCTGGGCAACCTTGCTGCTATAGAGAAAGAATGAGTGATATCAAAAACATGCAGATCCCTTACTGAATCACCTTGGCTTGCTACCCTTTAGCTCATACACTGTGGGGTTTGGTCTAGCTATTTATTGAAAGGACACTGATTCATTTCAATTCACTTGCCAAATCAGTCAGCAAATGTAAATCAATACAAACTCTATTTATTAGGTCAAACTTTGCAAATTGCCAACTCCCTACAAGTTCCTTTGCATCCCTGTACAATGAGAAGCAATGGACTCAACCACCAGATGCCATTAGAAATTCATCTACATGGGTATCAGTGTACACTAGAGTTTGCCCTTCCTGTACAGCTTCATTGTGAAATGGGGTTTTTGCACCATCAAGGTTGCATATATGTGCAAAGGGAATCCATTCGCTTGCAATGAAGTGTGGTTGCAGTTCACGCAATTTTATCTCATCCATCATACTAAAAGCACAGTTATTTATTCTAGGGCTTCCATTTTTTTTAATGTAAAATCTATAAAAACAAAAATCCCCAATCAGTGAAACTATCCACATTTTTGCACAATCACAAGAAAAAGCGGCATTACAAGTGGTAGACTAATTACGCCTTCTCAGCATATATTTGGCCCTGGAGGTAAAGATAACAAATTCTTCATTGTGTTCTATTTTAACATGCAAAAATTAGCATATCCCACCACTTTTATAAATTACAGAGTTATCAGCACACTCTTCATTTAAAATCCAAAGGTGGAGTGTATACATTTCTGCTTTTAAACAAGGAAATGCTGTTTGTAAACTGACAGAAGTATCTCACCCAGTGCATTGTATTAACGTCCAGTGAAACAAATCACGTAACCAGCTGCTGGAATAACAGCCAAACAACCTGGACTACTGCACCATATAATTCAATTGATTGCCCTGAGAAACAATAATATAGTTATAATACTCCTACTAGCTTGATCCCCAGGGGAGCAAATTTACTCTGGTCTCCCTAACTGGTTGATAACATATTTAAATGCCAGTCAGTCACTAATCCGTTGCTGCTCCATCCTCTGAGAGCTGCTTTATTGAACACTGTAATTGCCTGGATGTTGTTTTTCATTTCTGTAGCTGTTGCTGTTAATTAAATATTTCGTAGAAAGCGCTCTCTGACACTTCTTACCGCACTCTTGAATATCTGATAAGATACACAGGCTGAATATTTGTACCTGCTGCTCTCTGCTGATACTCTTGTCCTAGATTCAAACCCCCAAAACACTGAAGAAATGACATACTTTTTGTGAAATTAGGACTCACACTGTTAAAGGGCTGAGGGGATGAAATAGAGGCATATGCCATGCCTGTTAGATGGTAGATGTCAGCTAAGGCAGGACACACATCTGAACGGCAAGATTTACCTTCCTTCTCCCCATATTCACACAGCGGACGTGGACACTCCACTCCAATAGCGGCACAATTGATTTTCTGGAGCCAAACCTCAGCAGCAAATGTCAGACGGGGCATTCTGAACACAAAAGAAATCTTGAAGGCAGATAACATTCAGAATTAGATGAACTTACATGTTCCATGATACAAGAGAAAGGCAGCAGAAGAGCCATTTTGGCAGCTTGTGAGGGTGGCAGCGGGGTTCCCTCTTAACACTGCCATTAAATGAAGAATGAAGAGACAGATCCAGCTGTGGACACTCAATGCCCAGTGGCACAGGAGTATCAACAGGTTAAGACTGAGCTGGGGATCTGAAGGCATCAAGAACTTCTCTAACACTTGAGACACAACACTGTTGTTTTCCCACCATACGCTAATGACTGCTGCCTCTCAAATTAACAAGACTGTTAATGAAAAAAAACTACAGTTAATGCTCTGAATTAAGTTGTCCAATGGTGTCTGACAAATAAGTCTGGAGTGGTAACAAAGGATCTACCATAGGCAGATGTGGATACACACATAATATATATGTTGTGTAATTATATGCATTTACACACACCATGTCTATACACACACATATACCTGTCGATCTGAAATATCTGGATTAGTTAAGCATTTAACTAACATAACTTTAAACGGCAATTCAGATGTTTTAAACATTTAAATAACGAGGATAAAATCCCAGCGCTACTGAATAATTTTACAAAGCCTCTATTAAGTTCAGGGGAATGCAACATTTTATTGGTTTTCCTATTATTAATTGGTTTAATGCCACCAGCATGATTAGTGATCCATCACACTTAGAAACTAAGACACTGCATGGAAAAACTACACAACAGTCCCTTGTCAGCTGGTTATTACCAGCTCCTGTATGTCCTCTCAGCAAACAGAAAACATTGCTGTACTCCAAAAGCCCCAGAGCCAAGGATTTTGGGGTGTCAACAGCCCAATGCA
The DNA here is from genome assembly GCF_037038585.1 of Patagioenas fasciata. NCBI lineage: Eukaryota > Metazoa > Chordata > Aves > Columbiformes > Columbidae > Patagioenas > Patagioenas fasciata. Next base: position 20,323,805 of record NC_092525.1, on the reverse strand, counting down.
GTCAATATAGAAGCCAGTATGCTGTAGCAAACTCACATAAGGAATAAAAAAGTTATTTCTAGGACATTATTTTGGAAAGCCCTGTATGTAATTACTTCAAAAGCATATCTGCTGAATCCTTAATCTGTTCATCAACCTTGCTTTGAGTCAAGTATTTAGATCGATTGTTGCAGGGTCTTCCCACAGTTCAGTTGCACTGAAATTCCTGTAGATGATCAATTCACCCAGAAGTTCACCCTCCCCATAGTCATGGGGCTGTTCCACAGCATCCCTATGTCTTCAACATGGCTGGTTCCAAACTATCTCCCTTTGAAAATCACACCATTGCCCAGGACTTCGAGATTTTAAAAGCTGATAGCTCACCCCGCACTGAAAATGAGCAAGAACTGCGGCACTTGCGCACATACAAACCAGTAACTGCCCATGCACTGAGATACCAAGAAACACACTAAACTTTTTTCACTGCAAATCAAAACCAAGCTGAATGATTTTGGTTGTGCTGGAGGCTAAATGCTTGTACAAAGACACTTCTGCTCAGCAGACAAGAGGTAACTCGATCATTAGCGTAAGCACAAGCCACAGGACTGAATGTCTTTGAACATTTTGGAAAACCCTCAGCTGTCGCTTTCTATCTTTATCAACCCCCCATCAACAAGGAGACAGAAAACAGATGATGCCTCCCACCACTGTTCTACCCATAGGACAACATTTCCTTCTAGGTTCTGTCATACGGTCAAGTGACCTTTTATTTCTTTGGCTCAGCGATACCATCTTTTATGAAACCTAATACGAAAACACAGGTTTTCTCTTTGTCCCTCCTTTGCAAGTACTTCTTCCTTCAGTTATTTATGATTTACTTCATGCACCACTCCATGCCTGTGCACTGCTCTCATTTAGAGCACATTTTTTCTGATGTGTAATTCTACAATGTAGTTGGAGATACTCGAAAATGGAATGGCCTGTACAAAATGAAGTTGCATTGCATGGCGTGAAGAGCTCTTGTTTCACCGGCTCTAAGGAGGCAGGTACCCACTCCCCTGGATAGACCACAGCATGAAAATTCAGTTGTGTCCCTTAAAGTCTTCCTTCAGTAGTCAGTTAAAAGCCACTCCTGCCAAAAACACATAGGGAAATTGCTTTAGATCAGGAGAGGGTGACAGGACAGGGAGGACCATGCAGACGCTGACGCTGCCACCTCCGCATGCAGCATCTCTACAGCTCTCCAGGGAGCCAAGCAGCGAACGGTCACATCCACTTATTGCTTCTGTTTGGTTTATTTGTCACTCTTTGTGGGTTTATAGTTAGCTCCTGCTGGTAGCCCCTTATTTCTGCCTAGTTAAGGAAGAATATGGTGTTGTATTGTTTCAAAAAAGAAATGTTTTCTTTTACTGCACCGCAGGTGACAATCCCCTGGTGTCTAGCAATGCTGGCAGGAGATGACTTGGAGACTTTTCAACAGTCAGAAATCCGTCTGGAGAGACCCTTTTTAGTTTTCTTTTCCGAATTTAACCTGCCATGTTTCTAATATGATTATGACTCTCAGTTCCCTGCCAGAGTGACAGCATGAGACAAGTGGGATTTGGCAACGATGTTGGAGGATGAAGGGTGGCGAAATCAGGGAGCGTACGACCACAGTATCGGGGTCCTTCGCATCCAAAGGAGCAGCATTTCCATTTCCCGGTGACCACCGCACGAGCGCACTGCCAGCTACCAACTGCCAGATAACAACAGATTTGTTACAGACCTCTGCGCCAAGAATTAAGGGGAGATAATATTCTCTTCTTTGTATTTAAAGAGTAAGTGAACACACAGGCAAGCGAGCAGAAAATCTAGTGGAAAGAACACATACGTTCACGTATCAAGAAAGAAGGTATTTACAAGCTGACAAGAGCAATATAGAAAGATTCTTAAACTACAGATATCTTTTTGTGAAATAAAAATAACTGACAACAAACATTTTAAGCCTATTTTGAGGCTGGTGAGTATTCTTAAGCTTTATGAAAGCTTTCTGGGCTGGATCTGCAGGTCTAAATTATATGATGATTTTAAAGCCAGACTATTAATTTCAAGCAATCTTTCTCCCCCTCACTGAAATCAGAAATGCATACAGAGATAGACTAGAATGTTTCCAAACTTGTATTAAACATATGAAACTGATTCAACCCACCAAACAACTAATGTTCTAAAAAAAAAAATACATAAATTTTCTTATACTAATATTTCAAACTCTTAAACAGTAAATTAATTTTAATGGTTCCTTGAAGGAAATACTAAAAATTCTTCCTCCAGTATTTTTATCTTGGTAAGAAATGAGGAAATGTTTCCTTTAGGATAAAAAAAAAATTATTTTAAAAGAAAGAACAGAATAAAACAATTGAAGCCCTAAACTGGGATCTTGACCCTGGATGAGCAAATCCGTCACCCTCTGGGCTAAAAGTATCGATTCTTCCAATAGCTGGAACACTTGAGGACGGTGACAGCAAGAAGGTGCCCTCCACAGTCTCCCTTCCCTGTCCCAGCCAGCACCTGAACCCAGGTCTCCAGCGGAGACCCAGCGGCACATGTTTGTACATCAACCTCAGTGGCTGGAGTGGCCAGTTTTCTACAAATATTCAAATTCAGTAATTATCATCATAACAACTCTGTATTGTCCTTGATTTGTGTTTTAATCTCTGTAATTAAAGTGTCTAGCTGCCACAGCAACAGACGCTCTCGAAGCATGTCTGCTGTATAATCATAATATTAATTAAAACCACAAAGTAGCTACACAATAAGGAAAGGACTAGATTGCATAGGAGATCGCTGGCTTTAAAAAATAATTTAGAGATCTTTTCATACCAGTGTATCTCATTCCCTGGAGCTCAGGCACGGAGCAGATGCTTTTCCCACTAGCGGTTGAGCGGCTGCACCGAAGGTACGAGCAGAATTTGGAGGGTCCCACGCTAGATCCTCTCATAAAAGTGTTGGTGTCCCCGAGGAATCGGTAGGCTGGCCCCTTGTGGACACTTTCAGCAAAGGAACTAAAACCCAAACAATACAGAAAATGAATACATTCTCTTACCCTGAGACAGGGAGCCTTGATAGAGATTAAGGTGTCTCTGCCGCCTATGCTATGTGTCATCAGTCACACAGAGGAAGGTGGAAGAAGGTACCTCCACCAGGACCAAGCACCTTCCTCCAAGATCCTACAGAGCTGTAATGAGTCTGATTTTTCCCAAAGCAAATTTAAGGAGAATATTCACCTGTCTGACTCCAGGGTGCCTTGCTCACTCGAGCTTTCTACCACACAGCAACATCATCTGCTTCTTTGGGGACCTCCAGGTCTCTAGTTAACAGCACACGGAAGGATGGAGATCAGTATCTGTCCTACAAGAACTGTCAAACTCAGAGGGAATTTTCTTCACCGACGGGGTGTACAGATTTGTGTGTTAGGGTGCGTGCACACAAAATTGGGTTGCTGGGCTGTAATCCTAGAGAGCACTGAGAGGATGTCTCTTCCTCCAGTTGTTTTTGGGGTGAAGTAACCAAAACCCTGGAAGAGACGCCCTTCAAAAGAAACTATGAGAACATGGGCTGCAGGAGCAGTTGAGTAGAGGGGAAAGGTTCAATAAGGCCCCTTTTTGTTTCTAATCAGCAGCAACTACAGTGGAGAAACCAGCTGTGAACTTGTCATATCTGCTGATGATACACAACAAGGGGGGGACAGTCAATACAGAGCCAAGCAGCAAGAATGAACTTCAAAGGGAAACCACATTCGCCATGTAATTGGACTGAAACACGGCAACAAAAACAGAACAGAGAAAGAGACCTGCTGGTGAAACCTGGGGCTTTGGGGAGGGGAGGTTGTTTAGGTTTGTTTCAAGTAGTAAAAGTAATGGCAGGAAGCACCATTAGTAAAAAAGCGGAGTGGAGCTGGGATAACCGTGAGAGCGTGTGAAACAGAGAGCAAAGTTCAGTCCTGACTTTGGACGAAATACCTGTTCTGTAGAAAGACCCTCACATACATCTGCAGGTAAACTCCTCTCAATCACACACGGATGATGGGGATGGGAATCAGATGTGGAGTAAAGGAAGACTAAAAAACAGTTTTACAAATTAACATATTCTGAATTAGGGACGCTAAGGAAGTACTTGAAAAAAATTTTGTAAGCAAAAGGTCTTTATCTCTTAAACTGATTTTTCAGCTTTGAGATCTTGGTAATATCATAGCTACCATAAGCCAGCAACATCTCAGATGCAGCTGTCATGCTGGATCGTCTCCAGTCCTATTTTCCAACTGGATTTGGGCTGGTGACTCTCAGAGAAGCTGAGAAACACAGACCCTGCCCAAACCTTTCAACGAGATCTGGTTGCATAGCAGCAGAGCCTCTGTCCTTCTCCTGGGACGGAGGACAGTTTGGAGGGGTTTCTATCAGTAGGTCGCTCAAAGCTTGAGAGCAGATTAAAGAAGAGCAAGCTACTCCAGGAAAGCAATAGCATTACAGCAGTAGGAACATGCAATTAATGGCATGAACTGGACCTGCATTTAATCCGGAGTAGAAATTAAACACACCACTTCGATTGAGTGCGGGTTGCTATTGCCGCTCTCTTTGTTATTTAAGTTTCACATGCAGTTTTTTCAACAAACCATCAACTAACCTCTGGTGTTCAGTTTACTACCTTTTCCACACATTTGTTTCTGGAAATACTCACATGTCTAAATCTACAGAACAGTTTTAAGCATTCCTGCCGTTGGGTCACTTTCGTGCACCTACAGCTGCAACCATGTGTATTTGCACTGACAATTTAATCACATTGCACTGACTTGTCATAAACGATCACTTACTGTTACTAATAATGTTCTCATTGATTGGTTTGAATAGAACAATTGACAGTGATTGAAGGTCAGGCTGACATGGCCCAGCTGAAACATCAGTAAAAATACACAGGTTTTCTGTGTATTTTTTGTGTAACTGTAAGTTATTTTGAAGGTGATTCGTATGAGCTTACAACGAAGTCTAAGAGTATAATTGTCTTTCATTACTATGCAAATTATGCAAAAAAAATCATCTAAGATCTAGTCCTGTTGATGATAGACTGCTTTATCTTCTTTTTCCTCTGACAATTCACATCTGCAGCATACAGAAGCTAGATTATTATCTATACCATTATTAACTCAATTTACTTTTCAAGGTAGTAGATGTGTTTTTTCTTAAGGCAGCTATTTTGACGTACTGTACTTGGAAGCTGTGGAATTCAAAGCCAAAAGACAACAATGACTTCAACTTTCCTTACACACTTTCAAGGCAGCGTTTAAAACTTTCAAAGTCTGACGAGTAACTAATATAATTATACTAAAATTGGAAAGAAAACAGATGGCATAAACTGGGCAAATGAGATATACACCAGAGTTATCATCTGAAAAAATAATGCAGCAATGTTTTTTTAAAGATGCTTTCTGAAATAGATTCACTATCATATATTATTTTCCACTTAAGGGCTTGAGCCTGAGCATGTTCAGCATCTATTGAATTACCCAAGAAATCTTGCATCTTACAGCTGCAGTCTCAACTACAGTCATGATTATTTTCTTTACGAAACATGAAGACGTTTTAAGAATCAATACTGCAGATTACTTACCAAGCAGCAAATCACAGCGTGCCCTCTGCATAAGTCACTTCTGAAAACAAAGTTGTCACAACTGTCCATTAGAACAAATAACGCTTTCTGTTCATCTTACACAGGGTAACGTGCTCTGACCACATGCAGTGCAACTGCAGAACCCAAATAATGTGATTTACTAAAGACCATACTCAAAAAAGGCTCTAGGGAGTAGACTAAAAGCCAAAAGGAGGAACAGAAACAAAACCCCTTTATCTGAAATGCTTTTTCCCCTCTTCAAACAAACACAGGATCCAAAAGTTACAAATTTAAGTAAAACAGAAGTAAAATCTCATATGGATATATATGTATATGAATGTTCAGAAAAAATGCTATTGGCCCAAGCACAGCTCTTTTCTGCAGGAAGAGCCTCCCCTGGTAGGTACCACATTTTGGCAACAGATTTTGAAGTGTGGCTTCTATTAACTAAGATCAATTGAGAGAAACATCACTGTAAAAATGAACCTCTATTATATTTAGTTCATGCACTTTACCAACCTATGTGCATCTGCATTTCGAGAGCGCCGTTGAGATTTTGTCAAAAGAGCATTCTTCACATAAGTCCCTATTTTGACATGTTAAAATGTGTTTCCAGAGACTCACCTGCATTTTATATCTCCCTGCTTCCACCCCCCCTAAGCCTCGGAGGGCAAACAGTTTTGTGGGACTAGAGAACTACCAAAACTATATGAACAAATGAAGAGTGAAATACCGAATGAGAAAATCCGGTGCAACAAGAAAAAAACAAGATCAGCCTGTTGACAGACATTACCCAAATAGGAAAGAGGCTCAATTCATCACATAATTTATGGTAAACAATTACAGGACATCAACAGTACTGCTGCTTCAATTCTGCCAAGCTACTGGCCCAGCGAATAAAAAAAAAAAGCCTCAATACCATTGCATAAGGAACCTGCTTTCTGGGAGCACAGTCTATGATAACCAGCAAAACATTTGTGCCTTCTGCTCGTCTTCAAAACACACTAAACATTTGAAGAGACACATCCAAGTGCTACATGAGCTCTTGTGATTTTGCTCTTGTTGGAAGGACATTTGTTTGTTTATTAAATGAATATTTACTAGTATTTTAACTGGGTTTTTTAATTTATCTAAATAAAGCCTGTTTCTTGTCAAATGTCCTACATTTTATTTTAGTCGACTCTGACCCACTCAAGCAAAATAACTGAGTTTGATTAAGAGCTTTGCCTCAGTAAGGACCTCTGCTTTCAGTCCTGAATTATTTAAAGCTGAGAAACTACAGCTCAAGAGCATTTTACAAAGCTTTTGAAATTACAAAAGAGGCAGAAGAAACATCTCGCCCAAAACACTGCTCTTAAAGATTTTTACTAATCACAAAGGCCATCGGTTCAAGGGAACCATTGTGCTAAATAGCCTAGAAAGGCAACCTCTTCCTCTAAAATATCACTCAGCACCCACAAATTTTCATTCAATTAATAGTGTTTTCCATGGTATTTTAATGTGCTCATGCATGGCTGTCGATTGTCTCAGCCTTGCTGAGATTGCTTCAGGGGGAGCCACTGACATCTGATACCAAGGACAATTTCTGGAGCAAGGAAGATTGTCTTTTTTCCCTGAGGATCTACATTTCCTTCCAGGAATAAACTGGGTTTGTAGGCTTCAAAAGCAACATGCCAATTCTGCTGATCCGGGACAGCAGATGAACTCGTACATACTCGCAGGCCCCCAGGGATACTACCCTGCTCGGGAACTAACATACCTGCCATTTGCCCTTGTTCAGTGACTCCCCTGACTCCAGGAGACTGTTGTAATATTATTTATGCTTCTTAGTCATCAAAGCTTTTCTTAATCCAGCTTAGGTGTGACATCTTGGTGCCAGGTGAATAGTGGGTGGGGAAAAAAAAAAACCAACCAACCAACGTATGCACTTTGCAGCAGGTCTTATCTTCTGCAATTCAGGCTTGATTTGAGTGTGCAGTCAGATGGAATGAGCTCGTTCAGTATCTCAAAGATCAAGGACTTGTTAAATCCCAAATGCAACCACTTCGAATAAGGACGGTGTCCTCCCTCTGCACTCAGCACAACTGCATCTTCATTGGAACCCCGCTCACATACTCAGCTCCATCCAGATTTAGTTTCAATTTGCCTTTTTGCCACAGGTAGAAAGTTGGTTCTCGCACACGTTGCTGAGGGAGTCACAGACATTAAAAAAAGGGACCTGATTTCAACTATGTCCTTTATGCAAATGCAATTAAGGTACATTATCTTCATTTGGCTTAAAACCTCTAAAGCACCTTGAGCAACAATCCTAATTATACTTTCCTCATCATGTGTTGAGTTTCAAACACTCCTTGCTTTAGTGTTAAAAAAAAAAAAGACAAACAAGCAGAAAACCTTGCCATCAATATGTCTCAGATAAACAGTAATAATCTTTTATGCTTATTTTGCCCATTCATCCTAAGGAAATGTTTTACAAAGTGTGAGGCCAAGATCATTTTACCTACCTCTGGGATGGAATGTCACAACAGTTTAATCACACAGCAACGTCACAAAACATTTCAGGATCAGGCGCGAAGAACAATATTAACTCCAATTGAAATTGCTGGGGGAATTAAGGCATGCAGAATATAATTACTCATACTGGACTTTGGCCAGTGCAAACTGGAGTACAAGCCAGGACATGAAGTCCAGCCACCGAGCTCCTGCCAGAAGTGCCATGAGATCTTTAATGAACACAAGTGGCAAGATCCCAGAGTGTGGTCTTTTAAAGCGAAAATAGCCACAGTGCAAGCTCCAGTTTTTATGTGGCTCTAGTGCTGAAAAAAAAAAAAAAAAAAAAAATACATATATTGCATCATCTAATGAATGCAAACAACATTCTCATACAGGCTAAGTACTGATTTGGCAAACTTCAGCATATTTAAGAACTACACAACAAGCATTATACCAAATTCTAGACGAAGTCTAATGAAGCTCTTTAATCAAACCTTCCTGGGGCTGAAGAACATCAATATGGTTCTTTATCGTGCAAATAAATCTGTTCTAGTGAGCTCAAACTTCTCTTCAGCCTTGTAGACTGAGGTGCATTAGGGAAAGCAAAGAAAAACCCCAATAAATAATTGCTATGCAGGCAGGTGCCCCCAGAAATACAAGTTGTTTAGAAACAGAACTGCTATTTCTCTTCTCTCTCCTTGTCTGGCCAGATACCACAGATCTGTCAAAAGTCACTACTGCGTGTAAATGCATGTACTCCAAATAGCTCCTTTGCCATTGTGGCTTGTGATGGAGCACAGAGCTCTCTCAGCCCATTCGCTTCGGGGCAGATGTCCCCATCGGTGGCACCACGAGAAGCTACTGGAGGAGGAAAAGGAGTCGAGCAAAGCCACTGGAGCTGTGCAGAAGGGACACGCTCCTGTAACCACTGTACAGCATCATCCCATAGTTAATCAGACCACTCCAGCTTTCAGTGGTCGGCTCTAAAGTAGGAGACACGACTTTATACTAGAGATAACGTTTGCCTAGTTTCATAGATGTCCTTGGGATCTAAACCTAAAACGAGTGCTAAGCATTACTGTTATTAAAGCAACAAAACACGTCCTACTAGCAGATACAAAGGAGTGATTCTCAAAGCACAGAAAAGCATTAAAATAAGGTCACATTCCTTGGAGTCCCATGGGATCTGAAATACAGATGCCGTGAGTAGCTAGCAACTAATTAGTTGCAAGCAACTAATACATCGCACAGGGGTAACAGATACAGATACACAAACAGATCCTCATGTATACAGACAGAGTTTGATTGTGTTTTTAAATATTTCATGTTGTAGGCCAATTATCATAAGGGAACTGATACGTAAAATTGCAGAATTCTTAATTATGATATGTTTTCTTCAGCTCATTTCCATTTTGACAATGAAACTGTGCAGCCTTAAAACAATTCATCAGTTATAGTAAAATTAAATTCAGTGATGGGGGGTGGGGTTAATGCAAGAATAAAATCCCTGGTTGAATTATTTGCTATGAAGGATTAAAAATGCATATACACAAAGTGGGGTTTGGGAGTTGTTTTTTGCTTGGGTTTGGGGTTTGTTTATTTGTTTATTTTTAAATAAAATCACAGACTAGCAGGTAATTTTTGCCAATTCACACATATCTTGCCAAACTTGTATTTTGTCTCCTCCCACCTTCCTCTATGAGAAAATACGACCTTGATTGTAGGTGGAAGGAATCCCAGCAGAGCCCAGTGGAGCTGCCATCGCCAAGACCCTTCAGTTCAGAGATGCCCCAAACTGTGCAATCAAATCCTCCTCCCCAGAAGGACTTGCTGGGTTGGCTTTCATTTGCAACGGATACTATGCCACGTGGTTAACGGGTAGACAAAGCTTTAGAAACTGCAGATACCAGCCCCCTTAAAATCGTGCAGCTTATCATAATTTGAAATACCAGGGAGCGAGCAGAACGACTGAGCTTATTTCTCAGCCGGCACCCCCAAGGGCACAGCGGCTCTTACCTTCACCCTGAGCCCTCTCATTTCTTCTCCCCCTTCTCACGCCTCCTTTTTCACGCCTCTTTACCCACTGCTCTGCGATGCAGGAGACAATTCCCATTGCCTCGTGTCCTTCCCCAGTGGTCTTGTTATCTTCTTCCCATCCTCCTCCTCACGACCCACAGTGTTCAGCCTGCCTTTCACTGAAAATCTGCACTTTGCACCCAGAACAAGTGGATAACATTTACAAAAGGATAGAAATAACTCTCGTGCCAAATCTTTATTCACTTTCAATGGGATTTCAGATCCTTATGGTTTTGTTTCTCTGGTTTTTTGGTCTCCTCTTTTTTTTCTCCTCTCTACGTCACCATTTTTTTATGGTACTGCTGTAGTTAAAGTGGAATAACATCCCTCCTATGTGATCAGCTATACATATGCTTACATTGACACAACGGATTTCCACACAGGACAAGATATAAGCTGTGAGTATAAAGCCCATATATGCCAAATTATAGATCTCAGCTGCAGTGGAATTTGCCACAACACAGAGCGTGAAAGGAATCCAACCCATAAAGGACCAATATATCATTGCAAAATCTGCATTTACAAGGAACCACATCATTGAAGTACTACATGCTGTCACTGGTTATAATAGAAACTTGGTTTCCTTTCTCCCCAAACAGTGTAAAACACAATATCCAATATTACTTCACCAGGGCTGGAAATTATCTATTGTTAACTGAGAAAAATTAATGGAGAACACTGCTTATATTTTTGTTAAACACTGCATGTACTAATAATGATTTTCTACTTTCATATTATTCTATGTTGCAAAGAGAAGATTAAATCCCTCAATAAAACTACTGACAGAAAGGTCAAGCGAATTTCTTTAAAAACACACACAAAAAATCTGTAATTGTAACACACACAGAGTTCCTGATTTCTCTCTCCCTTAAACATTTTCAAAGTTATCACCAATCTTCAGTGTTTGAAATAAGGGGTCACCTTCCCAACACCTAGAAATCTTTCCTGGTTTTCCTTTATCCTTCCTCCACTCTTCATCTTCACTTCCCCAAGACGCCTTTGCCACCGCAGGTGTCCGAAAAGAACCCCACACAGCCCATGAAGAACCAATGCGAGCACCGCACAGCTTCGCCTAAAATTGCAACTGTATTCCACAGCCTTCAACTCCTGTAGCACCAATAACACAGCGACTACCCGGGGTGGAATGAACAGAAGAAAAAGAAGAATTCTTTTAGCAATTTAGAAAATTATAGGATCTTTTTTTCTTTTTTACGCACAGGTTTTCTTAAGCTAACTGAAATCGTTCAAGCGGAATGGAAAGTGACCTCTTCCAGGTGTGTAATTTTCTTGAAAAGCCCTTAAAACAATAGGCTTTTCTCTCCTTCACAAAAGGTAGTCATCCCATAATTGGCATGCAGACATGCAATCCGTATTTGCCAGAAGAAGTTTTCTCAAATAAATTTGGTGTGTCAGATGCAACCGTGAATCTGTTGGATGATTATTATTTATCTGTTTAGTGCTGACAATGCTGTGCCCAGTATCTGCACAGAAACAGCCTCAGAAAGAAAAAATTCTCATTTAGAGAAGGGCCAAAACTGAATCAGAATCATAATATCCAAGATTCCCTCCTAGGGCTGCCTTAGACATTTATTCTCATCTTTAAATATGCAAAACTCTGCTTCAGTCTGTTATTTATTCATAATAAGAAAGTGGTAACATTTAACACACATGTAAGAGTAGAGACGCTTGAGATGTAATGCATTCATTGTGACCTTCAGCTGGAAGGAACTATAGAAAAACAACAAATTAATATTCTTTGCTGTACTCTTCTGCTTTCTGCTCATGAGCAGTCTGTGCTCGTGTGCTTTATATAGAATTTAAGTTTGTTCTTACAAAAGAACCAATAATGGAGAAAATCAAAGCTTCACTCAATAAAACTTACTGTGATGTCACTACATTTTCCTTGCATTAACCTTTCAACTGCTATGGACGTTCTGCCTATACACATTCATTTGTCTGGCAAAGTGGAAAATTGCTGGCAGGGTAAGATCTAAGAAGAAACCATCAGACAAGACAAAAAGAGAAGATTTATGAAAATCTGTTTCATAGTTCCATGCACTAGAGCACTATAAACTGAAATCTTTGCAAATTAAAGGGTCGTTTATGGCCTTCAATTTCCATGTCAGCAAAAGCCATGATACCTGTAGAATTTAAAATTCTTGGAAACAGAAATGCATAGATCAGGCCCAGCATCACAGCTGATCACGTGAGACAGAGCACACTTGAAACACAGCTGACAATGTGCCTGTTATTGGAGTCACGGGTGGTAAAACATAAAAATCATGGAGATACAAAAAGACAAAAAGACTACGATGCTCTTCCTGAGATTTGTAGCTGGATGTAGCTTTGCCCAATGGCAAAAATCTCAATGCCTGTAGCCTCATTCCTGGGTGCTGCAGTGCTGCAACCCATAGAACATCCCTCCTGCAATGAAATGACTTCGATCTCAGCTTCACCAATTTTACTGTCAGCTCAACCTGCCAGGCTCCAAGCACAGATTCATGCACAGCCCTGCAGTTGGGGAACTGGCATTTTGGTTCAAGGCACCATCAAATGTGGTTGCTTATGAATACAACCCAGTAAATCACAGCCAGACCTGCACCCATAATTTTGCCTCTATGAATCAGCGTGATGCAATTGTAAACACTGTCTGTAGCTTCATTTTTTTCCTAAGGGAGATAGTGCACTCGTCAATGTGCTTGGCTTTTCAGGTTTGTTGCCTTCCCTGCTCAGCAGGCTGCCCTTTGCCACGCTCCATCTGGCAGATCGGCGGTGACACCCTTCCCTTCCCCCTGCGTGCGGGTGGGCTTGTGACGGCAGCTTTGGGGACGCCCTTCTTCCCATCGTTCGCCTCCGGCCAGCGGGAGGGCAGCCTGCTACTCCCTATTAATTTTCCAGTGGGGAAAAACATCTTGGGGCTCCCTTGCAAGTGCGTTCTTCTGCTCGTAAGCCATCTTCTGCCTCACACAAAAACTAACCGTGCCTCCGTTTTTAAACAAGCTTCAACCCAGGTTTTTCTCCAGATGTCTCAGATGTGCTCACCTTCAACCTACCTTCCTGATATTTTCCAGGCACTGCGGAGGAGACAATCTGCCATGGCTGGGGAGGGGGACACACAATTAACGCAGCTCATCTGCTACACCTGCACTCCCACCACCCCATCCTTCTGCTCATACAGGAATTTCTTCTCCTTTCCAAAGATTCTCCAGATTAAAAGTAAGTTTACTTCCTTAATCAGCCATATCCATCTCCCATTTCTCCTTCTTAGTGTATCTCCAGGGTTTTAATCTTAGAGTTCATTGGCTCCATTTGCTTGTTTTCCATTAAGCATCATTCACCGTTCTAGTATTCAGACTCTTCATGACCCTTCTGTAATAGTGAAGTATTTTCCTTCCCATTTTAGTGAGGAGACATCAAATTATACGAAGTTCTACCGAACAAAAGTGCAATGATGAACTGAAGCAGGAGTCCACACGTTGTCATCTCAATCCTCGCTAGCAAGCCCAGCCCCATCACATCCACTAAACCAGCTGGAAAACAGTGAAGATGGGCATGGAAAGACATCTAAATACGGAACAGAGAATCAACACAAATCTCTGGGACACGTAGTGGAGTAAAGGGCAACTCCAGTGGGAGTTCCATGCTTTTCACCCACAGCTGACAGCTGGCACTTTCTTAAAATTACAAGGGGAAATAGTTGCAAGTTTGCTCCAATTCTTTCCTCAGCCACAATAAAAAAACTTTGGAAAATGGTCAAGAGCAGCGACACGGTAGAAATAAAAGACACTGTAAGGCCAATCTTCAGCTTAGAGCGTATGTAAGTGCAGGCAGCCCTGCAAAATCTCTCTCTTCACTATAATGAAGAAATCATGGGTAATTTATAAGGGCAACGTTTGCCACTAAAACCAGAAGTTTTGCAGAACTGGCTGCTCAATATTTGGCTTAGGAAAGCTTTTTCTGATATGAATTGCCTTGCTGGTAACTAACGAAATAAAAAAAAAACAAAACCTTTGCCTTCAGCCTGTCAAAGAGACAGCCGTGACCTTAATTTGCCACCGAGATCTTTGATGAGTATGAAAGTATTTCCCTCAAATATCTCAGAAGGACAGCGTACTGCCTAATGAGCTAGAGGTCTCAAACCCACAGGCACCACGGTAATTACAAAGGGGTATTTAATTATCTAACCCTGGCATCTAAAGAATTAACAAACCTTGATAATGAAAGGAAACCAGAGAGGAAAGAAGAATTCATCGTCTAAGCCACAAAACGCTAGGAAAATCACTATAGAGACAGATTTCAATAGATTCATATCTGGTATTTCTAAAAGCTTACTGTGTACTAAAATGCCAGATGTTCGCACATTATGGTTGTTATTACGGTTAACAGCATTAATTGGGAGAGAGAGGAAGTTAATCCAATTTAATTCAGGAAACTAAGTGGAGAAATATATAAGAAAACAAATGGAAGTCTGTAACAAAGACAGCTACCCAATATTTTGGCAATCTGCAAGTTTCATCCACTACTGGCACAGCCATTCCAGAAGTGACCAAACAAGAGGAACGTCTCTTCTCTAGGAACTATTTAATTTAAATTTCTTCACCACAAGGAACAGCAAAATAAATAAACCAACTCTTGATGTCTGGGGCCCTTCATGGCCTCTTCTGCCAGCTCTGGTGATGACAGAGCTTTGTGCATCGCTTCACTTGTGTTATTTATTTCCTTTGCAGAGAAACTTTTGCCTACTCAATGGCAGAAAACCACCGGTTACTTGAATTTCTGCACACCATCAAAAATAAAAGGCACCGTTACACGTAGGCTCTGTCTCCTTGCAAATGTATGCAAATGCATCTGTATAACAAAGCAATTTACATCTGCCCAAGGCCTCAAAGTGAGTGTATTTGCTTTGATCAAAGCTTAAAATGGGATTTATCTGTAGGGCATAAAAACAATGTTTGCCTTAAAGAAAACAGCAGTGGCTTTAGATCGCTGCAATGAGGCTGTGCTGTTCATTGTGGCATTGCTGTTTGTAATGCTGCTGAGGTTGTGTGAGCATTTCCCTCATAATCCTCTGTATCCCGAAGCTTAGAGCTTGCCAAAGAAACGTCTCTCCAACTTACACTTAGTATGTAAGACATTAATCTATCAGCTAGCTTTTTATTTCCTCACCAAATTATAAAAAGAAAACCCACCCCAAAAGTATGTATTTCTCTACAAATTCTATTTTTATTATTAGCACACGCTGCTATTTTCACAAGAACCAAGCTGAATTCTCTCAACATGTTTTAAACCAAGGCCAAACAAAGCTAAGTTTTATCTGGTAAACATTCACCTAAAAATAAAGGCCAGTAAATGTATAATGTACAAAAAAAGAACGTGCCTATGGTGCATTATTTGGTTAAAGGAGCAGTTGCTGCCCTCAAAAACCCAAGCACTGGCACAAAGTAGTCCACGGAATTTTTCCTTCAAACTCTATCAATAGAGATACAGTTAATGGCAAGTGAATAATTTGAAGAAACCCAGACATTGGTGGTGATTTGACAACTGGCGTGGAGATTCCCAAAGAGATTTTCACATCTGCCACAACATGGAATCCTCCTGCAGTGTCCCAGAAACTGAAAAAAATCATCCTACTGACGGAAGTGCGGCCACACTTCTTGGAAGGTGCGTTTCAGCTGACAAATACTTTGGAAAACATCGGGTATCCTGCTTTAGGGGGTTCTGCAAGTCAACTGGAGGGAGAGTTAAGTTTTAACAAGAAGTCCATTCAAAAACTTTTCAAGCTGTTCCTGAAAATAAACTGAGGATGCTTCCAGGTGTAAGCTGTTGCTTGAAGTTGCTGAGAGCAGCTCTAAAGCCAAGGGGAAAACAAAAAAAGACCCCACGTTTAATGATTTTATACTGCATATTATCCAAATGCAGACAGGAACAGAAGTCTCTTTGAAGTATTCAGTGTTAGCTCTTTCTTTTTGTCTTCAGCACTGAAAGTTTCTTTCATTCACCATTAAGTATGACAAGCCAAGGGGTGATGTTCCTCACCGGGATGGCACCCAGGTAAACCTGCCCTCCAGCAGTTATAACCCAAAGGCAGAATTTTGTGCCATAAATATGAATCCATTCATTAGCATTTCTAGCATCATTTGCATTTTGCATGTTGAGGATGTTATTATAAAGCGGGAGTTTCAGCTAGTGCTTAGTTAACCCTATGGAACCATTTCTCACGCATACAGGAGACGACTGCTCACAGGCAGGAAACTGTAATTGCATATTCATCAGTATCTCAACATGCAATTAATTGCTGAGTGGCAAAAAAGCAGTAATGAATAGGAAAGATTTCTACTGTAACACAGAATGAAAAGCATGTTAAGTACACACTTGGAGTGTGTTACATAACCAACAAGTGCACTTGGCTTCACACCCATCATTGCAACAGAAATCCACAAGCTTTAGTCGCTTAGTAGAGAAGAGATACAGTGTGTCCTTCCTCATTTACTACTACTGCAATCACATTAGACCTTGAACTAACTCATAATAAGCAGAGATAAGTGTTGGATGTTCTTTCTTTGAAGCACTGGCAAAGTGCACAGTAACAGGTTGCAACATTATCATACTGCTTCCCGCTTAAGTGTTCAAATAACTGAGCTATAACCTGGTAAAGACAAGTCTTCTGATGGTTTTGACACTTCCATTTTTACTTCCTCAGTTTTGATGTTTCTCATCATTAAATTAACTGTACTTCGTAATTGTTGGTAAATGACTACCAGCAACAGAGCGAAGGAAAACAGCTCAATTTTTATATTGACCTTATAAATCCATTTAATTGGCATTGCGATTGTCAGGCCAGATGAGTTTCTGTCGGATCAAAAACTACATCCAAATATGTGAAACCACAGTATCTTACCTTTCAATCACATTTGGCCCCTGTACCAGCTTTCTCAGGTTTTCATAGTTAAATTTCCTGCAAAATTTAACAATTCACATGAATACATAATCCAGAGCCAGTATCTTCATATTAGTTTCCACATGTACAAATCCTTTGTTACACTTAGGATCTAGTTTCAATCACATAGCTAGAAAATGTATTTGTGTTGAATTTATACAGCTCCTAAATTAATGCATACAAGGAAAGATGTTAGCATCAAGATTTAGTACTTTTTAACCTTGAAGGTATGCCATATAATAGGTATTGATTTTATCTTTTTTATTACACAGAAAAATAATAAAATATGTGTGCTGGTGAACTGTTATACAACAGAATAAATGGTTAGCAGTGTATGTTATAAAATAGCACAGTGACACCACGCATGTTTGCTTTAAAAGCTTATTATAAAAATCAATGATGATATACATCTTGGTTAGGCTCATTTTTTCTAATTAAAGAGACAGTGTCAAAAAGGGGTTTTCAGTAGTTCAAGCTGTAATTCTTATTTCTCTTCATCATCTGTAATATTTTCTCTTACTGAGGAGGCCTTGCAAATAATATTACTCTATAAAATTTTGTTCATTTCCACTCAGAAATAATTCTGCATGTGGCATTGAGGTTAATGTTGTTCTTTTATGTATGATCATCGTAATGTGCAATGTTTCACATTAAATCCTCTCGTTTTCCTAAGCAGACTCTAAGGGTGAAATTCTGAATGCCTTTAAGTCAAAAGAAGAATTTCCATTCACTCCAACAGAGCCAGATTTTACACCCTGAAGGTAGAAAAGCTGCTTCTCTCTCCTCCAAGAACACAAGGAGAAACCAAGGGGAATAACTCAGTGGAAAGCAACATAAAAGTGAGCTGGCAGGATCTCCTCTCCAAAGGGATCCCTCCCAGCAAGGAAGAAAAGAGAAACGCCTGGGAGAAACACAGCGTTCTTTCCAGCTCTTCTGAAAGCGCACTGAGTGCTAGTAGAGATTTAATTTGTACCTGAAGTGATTACAGTGATCGTCAAGGCTTCAGACCCTTGCGCTGACACTCAAACGTGGTTCATCTCAACCTCACAAAATACCCCAGTGGTGCAGCCGTATCTGTTCCTGTTCTCCTCAGTAGCAGTTCTAGGACCCAGGGTTCATTTATATCCCTATTGGTAGTTACCAGGCACACAGCTTTTATAAAAATCCCTTACGGTACCTTAAATATCCTTGAAACATTTTTTGTTGGTAGGTGCCCCTTTTAAGCTGATTGGTCTTCAATCAAAATGAAATATATCAAAACTATTTTGTTACTCACCCAGAAAATTCACTTTCAGACACAATCATCTTTCTTTCTTGAATTCCACCTAATTTGTTAACCTGTTTCTATTATCGAACTACCTGTAGACAAATGCTATATTCCAAGGCAGAAAAGGGGATTTCGCACAGAGAGAATATTACTACTCTGCCTCTCAGACAGAATTTCACTGGTATTTCTTGAATCTGTTTTAAATTGCAAGCTTGGACATTCATAATGCCGTGCTCATTAAAGATCTCTGCATAGAACTGATTATCAGACACGCATCCTCAGGGAATGTGAGGATGGTACTAAATTAAGGGGAGCGATCAACAAAAAGAGCAGAGCTTCAGTCCAAAGGGGCTTGGATAAACTTGAAGATGGAGTCAACAGAAATCTCATCAGCCCCTGAACAAAGAGAAATGCGAAGTTGCCACAGACTAATCCCCAGCACGGCGCAGGCTGGGAGTCACCCGGGTGAACAGCAGCTTTGCTGAAGACGACCTGGCGGTTTCGGTAGGCAGCAAATTGAACAGAAACCAACACTGGATGCCCAGCACGAGTAGGGGGAACTACAATGTGGGCTACATTAGGAGTTTGGGGAGTTACTACTCCTCTCTGCTTGGCACTGGTGAGGCCACAACCTGACAGACTCAAACCCACCGAACATCCCTCCCAATCACCACTTCAATGACTTGAAGATCACTTTTGTATGGTGTCCTCTGTAACTCTTCTATTTTTCCACTCTTTTTCCACATATCGCTTCTGCTGAGTTTTCAGTTATACATGAGGAAGAAATTTTTTACAATGAGAGTGGTAAAATACTGGCCCAGGTTGCCAGAGAGGTGGTGGATGCCCCATCCCTGGAGACATCCCAGGCCAGGCTGGACGGGCTCTGAGCAACCTGAGCTGGTGAAGATGTCCCTGCTCATGGCAGGGGTGGCACTGGATGAGCTTGGAAGGCCCCTTCCAATCCAAACTCTCCTATGATTCTATGTTTCAGGTGGTGCAGTGTAAACTGCTCTAGAGAAGCGAAGCTGAAGCCATGCCAAAGTCTCCTGCCCACATTTCTAACCTGTCCCCATCTGCTCATATAATTTTATTTTTTCCCCGTTGAGAAAGGCATTTTTAAATTTTCTTATTCTTCCTTTTCCTTTTCAATTCACTGCTACGCAAACCACACAACACAAATAAATGCCTGCATCAGAACAGGACCATCTCTTAGAAGCAAATTCAGTTCTGTACTAAGACACAGCCTTCAAGAAACAGCAGCCAACACAGTCAGTGTGTGATCAGATCCCTCACTGTCTTTTTAGTGCCTTTAGTTTCTTTTCAGCTTCTGAACAGGAAAGTGGATCCTGATCAAGGGAACTAGAGAGAAAAGCCAAATGCAGTTCTTCATCACCTCAGACTGCCTTAGGCCTCCTGGGACAAGAAAGGCAGGCAAGAAAGGCAGGAGCTCAAGGAGCCTTCCTTTTTCATCTCGTTTCCACTTTTCTGTCTCCCCACATTCTTCAGATATCAGTCTGACAATATAGGCAAGTGGAGTGACCTACACAGATCTATCAGATGTATTCGCATCACTGGAGAGAACCAAAGTGTGAAATAAGAAAGTCCATTTTCTTAAGATACTTATTACAAAAAAACACAGAAGTTGCTTCATTTTGTGTTCCTACCATTTCACGCTACTCCCAAGTTACCAAACTGGCTGCATTCAGGAAGCTCTTACAACAGAACCTTGCTAAATCATATTATACACATATATTAATATTCTTTTGAGAGTATATTTATGAAGTTTATGAAGGCGATAAGTTATCAAGTATAATTTTAAAATACCAAATCTTACATATAGCAGTATTTTACCTTTTTCTGAACAAAAGTGTACCTGGTGGGATACACAGAAGCATCTTGCAAGAGCAAGAATCAGGAAATCTGCCTTTTTACCCTTGGCTGAGCCTCAACTACTTGATTTAACCTCACCGAGCACCACAGTGTCAGCTCATAACCCATTTCTCCTTACTCCATTCTCCTACACCCAAACATTCTTGAGGCAAAATTCACAACTGTTGAGGGTTTGAAGAGTCTCAGGGATGGGAAGTGCTGTCATTAGGACTACAAGCCATGTTTCAGTGTGTACTTTGTGCGTTTTGAGAGCTTCCTTCCTCCTCCTGCTCTTAAATCTTTGTTGAGAAAAGATTGTGACTAGGAATGATGAAGTGTGTGAACTAAGGGGATTGTAGTGTCCTTAAAAGAAGAAAGAGAAAAAAATGGCACAGCGTTCTTCACAATGGTTATCATCAGCAGCCATCCTTTGTGCTTGAGCACTCGCTAAAGCAAAAAGTAACTGCAATACATCCCATTTCTATTGATTCGGAAAAGAAAGGTAATTGATTCACCCTCAGGATTCACTTTAAAAGACACTGGGTAAGAATTATCTCTCCTATATCATATTACAAAACACACTAAACAAAGCTACTTGAGATTTGTATACTGTCATCCATCACTGCAATCCCTGAGCTCTTCTCAAGTATCATTGAGAGCAGACAACTATATTTTTGGGGTCACTGCAGGGTATCTCTCCCTCTTTTGGGATAAAACCCTACACTTCTAATATTTGGGAAAGGGTTGACTTGGAGTGAAGGGGGGCTTGTTATTTTGCTGATTGATTTGAGTCTGAGGCTTAAAAAGATGCAGCAAAATTATCCAAATAAACACTGAAGACTAAATAACGCCAAGCAAGCCCCTTTCCACCACTCCCCCATCAGAGTTTCTATCTGAATGCTTAATTTCACTACATTAAAACTTCTGCAAAAAGAGATCATGCCAAAGTGCTGAGGCATAAGCTATATGCATTGAGCTCTAGGTTACACAAAGACTCTAAGCAAATGTAGATCTAATGTTACCATGATAATTTATACAAAGGACTTGATTTCTAAACCTCCTGATTTCTTCTTTTCCATGCATTTGCATATTTTTAATGTATCTCAGTGTATAACCTATAAATGTTGGCCATATTTATGAAATGCAGTCAATTCTCCTGCCATAGATTACAAAGCGTCAATCACATGCTCGGATGTTTTGCTTCCAGCCACTGGCACTTGTAGATACTTATAAAACCTACCAGACACTTGCACAAAAGTCTCTGATAACATCTGAAAATTTGGCCTAATGGAGTGAAACTTTATCTAATATGGACAAAGAATAAGAAGAACTGCAGACTCCAAAAATTCTTTGTTAGAGATTTTACTGAACGGTTGTAGCGGCAACAGAGCATGAGAACCAAAGCCAGTAGCTCCAGAGTTCCCACAGTAAAAATAGAAATCTCAAAGTTATTCTGTGGACAGCAACTGCTAGCCAAGAAACTGCCTTCCATAATTAACGTGCTGTTTTTCTAGATAAGCCTCCTCACTAAAATTTTTTCTTTGAATTTCTGTCAAGTTAAAAAGAAGGGCTGCGCTCTCAGACTGGCAGATTGCCTGAATGTACTTAGTGTTGTCACCTGCTGCCACCTTCCCACAGGGGAGCAGATGTCCCCAACACAAGCAGTGCTACATGAGGGGGAATATCAAAGCCAGGTGAGACACAAAGGGCAACTCAGAGCTACTGTTTCTCAGGAGAATAAAAACCGACCATGCACAACGTTGGAAGATACGATGGTATCTACCCAACGAGAGAGAGAAACTGTCAAGGCGTGTTCACCACAGTCCATTAGACCTCGTGGATGTGAAAATAAAGGGAAATACTATCCCTGACTTGCCTCAAATTGTAGCTACAGCTGAGTGATGGGTGAGGAGTATCTGATGTCCATCAGCTGCTTTGCTTTCTGCAAATTGTCTGCAAACAATTCGTGGGTGCCTTGACTTCACCACAGCAGACACTGAACATTACCTGAGATCAGCCATTAAAGACTTTCTGTGAATACTTGCTAGTCTGTGACATGTTTCCAAGTGTTTGATTGTATAAGATACCCAAGCGGATTTGGTAAGATATAAGTCACACAGTGCAGCTGTTCCTTGACTGGAAAAGGCAATCTCAGAGTCAGATTTCTAGGGTGAACAGTCAGAATTATCTATCTGAAATGTTCTTCCCGGAAATAATTTTCAATCCTCCTATTGTAGTGCTAACTGCAGCCAAAAAACTGGCTGGTTAGTGCATTTATGGATAATAAACGTAAAAGAAAATAAACAACTAAAGCTGATTCACTGTCATATCTAAAAGAACATTTGTGCAAGATTAACAGTCCTGGGAAGCAAACCAAAGTCAGGCGGAGCAGCCGCCGTTGGGAAGCACACCTATGAATGATTTCAGCTCCTAAGCATGGACACAGCGTCTTCAACCTCTTTCAGGCACCAAGGAAGGAACGATGCGTAGCTAAACAGCTTACCCAGCTCCATGTTTGAGTCTGTGTGTGAAACTAGTGAAAAATTGTGACTATCCTAAATATGGTATCCTCAAAACACATACACAGCAAATCCCTCCTTTCTATTTGGACCCTGCAAAAAAGTAGGAGAAAAATCCAAGGCTTTTGTAAAGCACTGGAATTTCTGCAAACATTCATTGAAGGCCACAGAGAAACCATACATTTTAATGTCCCCAATGTGCTGACGCATTGCTCTTTGTTAACCTGGAAATAATAAACCTACTGTGTACATTATCTCCATGTATGCTTTCCGCGGCATATTCCAGGCATGCATCTTAGTAGGTGGGAATAAAATATCCAGGGTAAAATAAGGCTTTGAAACCCACATGGAAATGCTGGCTGGAGATTGCCAGTAATTTATACAATTCATTCTCCTGCCTTATAGATGATGCAGACCATCAATGAGCAAATATACTGCCTGTAGACCAATACCTGAAGCTCCTGATCGCTGCAACAGGCATGGGAACAGGCCCTATATTTGCTAGGACAAGTAGAAATCTGTCTTTGGTGGAGCTTAATCATACATTAGCCACTGCACAGTCTACAGCTTGGCTCTCAACATTTTCAGGCTAATCAAGAAGACAGTTGAGTCAGAGCATTAACAGCTCCTCACTGCAGAGAATACCATAAGGCATCATAATTCACCTGACTCCGCACAGTCGAGAGCGATGAGGGAGATGCTGATGAGTGCCCATGCGTAATGTTGTGCACAGCCACAGAGAACAACAGACTGCTTGGATGAGCACAGATTTCATCAAAATCTAAAAAAAAAAAAAAAAAAAAGGTCTGCCTGATTTTGGCTTTTTGATGGACTTTATGGTGGATGGACTTTATTATCAAAAAGGTGAAAAGGGGTGTTAGGAAGGATGCAAGTCCCTACGTGCACAGGATCCTTCCTGTATGCTCCAATCACCACGTGGGCCAACATGGTTTTAGGGAGAAATTTGTACCTCGGAACAATGGCCAGTGAATACAATAAACACACCCTGCCTGGCAAACCGTTACATCTGCAAGAACAATTTGTACATCTAATTATGAAAAAGACTAACAAAAAAAAAATTGTGCGTGTGTGAAAACAAAACACTTTTCTACAATTGCTGTACCATACATGTATTTTTGCCCAGCTATTTTTTAATCTTCAGCCGCTGAAACTCAAACTCTGGTAAACAAACTATTAATTGTTTTTCTTAAGCTACTAAAAGGGTTTCATGGACCCTCACCGTGAATTAGAACACTCTGAACAAAGCATAAAGCTCTGCAAGTGCCCATCTCAGGTCCTCCCAAATGTCAGAGATCCCTGTGTTTCCAGCTGCATCACGGAGAAGTGCACAGTCCACAGTAATTTTTAAGAGAATGCATTTTCAATTCCATAAATAATGCATAGGAAACACACACTTTGCTTGCTACCTTGTGGGAGAGTCGTGTTTGATACACACACGTATTAAGGTTGCAGAGTCTAAGCTTGTCAGCAAGGCAGCAGTGTGGGACGGAAAATCAGCTCCATGTACAGAGATGGAATTCCCAACTACTTTTCTCTTAACATTAATGAGAATTATGCAGCAAAGGTCTGACGCTAGATGAGCCTCCTAGAGATGGTTAGTCTTCATCTAACTAGAAGCAGACATGTGCCAGTGCTCTGCAAACGTAGGCAGGAGGAAGCAAGACACACACACACACACACAAAACTTGGGGGAAAAAAAAAAAGGAATTTAGTAGAAAAATGGCTAATCATTCCCAGGCCTGAGTGAAGCACAATAATCCCTTACTCTGAATTATTTTACCTCCCAATGGAGCTGATGAAGGAAAGCAGAATTTGAATGCTTTGGAAGATTTTCTACTGCCAAATGGAATGTAAAAATCAGTGACTTCAGGGTAATTTTGTCAGGTTTGAGACATCATGGCCAAGAGCTCTCCAACTGTTCGACAAAACAGAGATTAGTTCCCAGAGCTTTTTACCTATTTTTTTTCCCTTCTCTGCAATATTACAGTCTGTGTTGGGACATCTGGTCCCACTGTGGGAAGGTGACAGAGTCTCCTCGCATGAGGCGAGACTGTTTGGGAAACCTGCCATGAAGAAGCTCTGCTCTGCTCTCCATTGCTGCCTCGTCGGGGAGTCGCAGAACGTGAGTGTCACGGGTCTTCCCATCCCAAATCCCCTTCGGTACGAAAAATAGTTGTATGTCACCTATTGCTCTGGGCAATTAATCACCGGCTGAAAAAGACGGGGTACTAGCTACTCTCCAAATAACATGAATACATGACCGTTTAACTCCTTTGGACAAATAGGTCCCTTGGTCAAGAATGGGCTTCCCATTTGTAGCCAGGTGTAAATAAACACACAAAATCCACAGCTAATCTGTCACCCAGAAGGTCACATGGAGCTTAAACACTCTGTCTGACAACCATTCATCTTTAGGAGGCACCACCTCTACTCAGGGGCTTCAGTTCTGATCCTCTTTTGCAGGGTTTGGGTCAACACAACAAGCAGTCTGCTTCACCAGTTGCTTCTTGTTTAAACAAATATAAAGAGACCAGAGTCAGGTCCAGAATTTCTCCTCAGTCTAATCCCCCCTGATTCTAAAGCATGACAGCTTAAGTTCTTTATCATGAACTGTTAAAATAGCATTTCAAAACTAATCGTGATTGCTTTGGGATAGCCCAGAATACAAAAAACTTCACCGTGGATGGGAAATTTCCCACTCAGCTCCTGCTTCGGATGTACCAAGTCACTCCAAGACACGTCTTCATCTGACCATACCCAAAGTTCATCATTTGGTTCCAGAGCTTTGAGTTGCATCCAACCCTTAAATTACTATCAGTTTGATAATAAAAACACATGCTGTCTGTTTGGCTACTAATTAGTCAACAATGATGAGAGGAAAATAAAATAAAGCAAAACTTCTCTGACAAGCTGTCATAAGGATAAGAAGAGCACTAAAATAACGAGTTAGCTCCTCCTGAGCATGAGACAACACAGCAACTCATTTCAAAGCATGATTCATACTGTCTCGCAACGAGTAACCTATGAGTAGATACTATCATTCTGTCAAGGAAACAAGAGGAATGGGAGAGTCCAAAAATCCTCCTAGTCACAGCAGATCGGCTATTGCAGAGATGGTGAGAAAAAGAATTTTAAAAAGCAGTTTGGAGCACCAGTGCTGTCCAACACTGTAGCTGTTACAAACAAGATAACGTGATGAGCAGACAGCTTGTAGGGGTTTGAGAAAATGCTGTGACTTAAAGCAGTCACTTTGTGAACAGCAACAGCAAAAGGAATTACATATACCACGAAGTCTACTTGTGGGTAAGTCGCATTCATAAATTTCCACCACCTCTTCAACGTACAGTCCTGAGCCATTAACACTCCACGCACAAAGGAGCACAGTATGGACCATGCTCATTAAAAGCAGGTGTCTGCAATGAAAGCCATCTTTTTGCCCAGAGAGCTCAGCCACCGAGCTGGAGAAGGAACACTGTTGGCATCTTCGCTCTGAGCTCCCCTGTCCCACCACAGCCCACTGCTGCTCCGTGTCCAGCTGGCAGGTCACATCATGCACTTCACGTGGGACAGAGGAGGACTTAGATCTCCATCCTGCCAAGAAAATGCCCCAAAATCAACGCGCTGCACACCAGTAACCATGAGACCAGGCAGAGGAAGACAGAAAAGTTCAGTGTGTCCAGCGAAGCAGAGACTACAATATTTTGCTCATGTTCGTAGATGCCACGTCCTGCCCTGAGCTCCTTAAGGACCCAAAATGCAAAAGCTTCCCCACCCCAGTGGCTGCAGCATCACTCCCGGCTTCCATTTGTGAAGCAGCCTACCCCCTGCTTGAAAGTCTGACAAAACACACAAGTATACACCAAAAAAAAACAACAATTCCAGAACAGCAAATTCCAGGCACATTGCAAGGAGGCGTTCAGGGACTTGGCAGCACAACAAGCCTGACTGAAGGTCCTGTGATAAAAGTGAAACGAACTCACATCTCACTGGTGTACATGCAGTTTATGAGCTGACATTATTTTACATGGTGCATTCAGTCCATCCCAGATGAACACAGAACAAATAAGCCCTTGAAGGACTCCTGTGAACTTTACAAATACTGGAAATGCACATGAGCAAGACACCAGCCTTCAGAAAGGCAGATTGGGAATGACATACACCTACACAGACTAAAACCTACAGCATTTAAACAAAGCCACCATGTACATATCTGCCACGTAGGCACACACAGGCTAGTGTACCACATTTTCTTCTACAAAGTTATTGGGGTTTAGGGATCAAACTTTTTCTGATTTTCCAGCTCCCTTGGCAAACTCCCAGACTGCTCAACAGGAGGGGAACAAGGGCTGGAGGGAAAATCCTGACGCTCCAGGTGAAAATTGACTGCATTTTATAAAATAGGAAGCATTTAATCTATTACCACCCCATAAAATACATATGTTTACAAAAGCTCAAATCCTCTTTTATCTTCTATAAATGGTAGACAAAGGCCTTTGTTAATCCAGGTGGTAAAATACTCTATAGTTGCCAATTAGACGTCAACAGGAAGAATACAGATGAAATAATCCATATCTCAGGTAATGAACTTCCACTGCGATCAGGACTAAAAACAAACACCTTCTGGGAAGTCAGCTGTTGACAGACACTCAGAAGTCATTGCCAATATTAAATCTGAGAAATATCCAAAGAATTTCCAATAGCAATCATCACACACTGTTTCTTACCTAGTAGCTTATGTCAATATTATTTTCATTTATACAACATACTTTGTAGTAAACTCTATTCTGAAACCAAACCTGATGTAATATATAACTGTTGCCTTTGTGAGAACAGAGGTAATGATTTCTTACCAAACCATCATTTTTATATGATATTTCATAAGCAGCCAAATGCACAGCTAGAAAACTAGGACTGCTGAACTTCCATCATTTTGGAGAACTTAAGAACACACTATTTTGAAGTTAATATAATATTGACTTTCCAGCAGCGATGATTGAACTGTTATGATATAGTAAACGATCCACTGTTAATATTTCAACTTTCTTCTGTAACTTCAGCTTTTAAAGATACCCAAAGTTACAGGGTATGTGGCTGCAGAAACAGGAGCTGGCACTCAGGCCTGTGTTATGTTCCTGACTGTGACCTTAACTCCTTGGGCCAACAACTGCAATAGAAACTTTATCTTTTTCATATCAAAACTAAAGCATTTATGTCATTTTACCTTGCAGCAGCTTGACTGCATAACACAGATATTCCCCATTTGATTTATAATGAAGGCATAGCTTGAACTGAACTTTTTTTTAATCACTAGTTTACTTATTTTAAAAAACGCAGCCTTCAAAATCTGGTTCAAGTCTTTTATTGATCTCAGGTTTGTGGGCCCAGCTGCATTACTTATGCGTGCAGATCCTTAAGCGTTTGGTATATAATGGTATTTTACATTCCAATACTATCCCGAAGAGATTTTTTCTTCTGAGACAGTGTTTCTGGCATTTTAATAATTCAGTGATGTTTTCATGGTGGCTCTTTCACCTTTATTTATTGTCTTGACTGGAAGAGACAAAATTTCCCTTTGGAGACGGATTTCATTCAGAACAGCTGCCTCAAAAAAAAGGTGATTTTCAAGTTCCACTGTACATTTTCTGCTTTAAATTAGCTTTAACTCTTCTGGTGATCTCTCTGCATTATTTAGGGTTTCTATTTTTAAAAGTATGATAATGGTAGAAAATGTCAGGATCTCTGGTGGATAAGGGTTTAAGAAAAATCATATAAGTGTAATAAACTTCATAATAAGAAGAATGTTTCATGGAGATGAACAAACACAGACTTTCACAAAGTGACAGTGTTTAGTCCTCTGAAAATAGGTAAGATTTCCAATATTGTTTTCCAAAAATACAGTTTTGAATTGGAAAAAAAAAAAAGGCAAAAATAATTAGAGGGGTTTTTTTAATTCTAAGTTTGTATGGTTTTATTCATACTTTTTGCCAGCTCAAGAGTAAACAGAGTCCCTCTTTTCAGTTTGAAGCTGGATACATCCTTAATCCAAAAGTAGCTAAGTGCTCTGACCAAGGACAGCTTCAAATTGGGAAAGGATTGGCTGTCAAAGCAATCTTCCCTATGAAATAAACCTCCTGAGATCCCACAAACACAGACACAGACCTCAGGAAATGCAGTAAGGCTTTGCTTCTTCAAAACATCCCATCGCTAGAAAGATGGGCCACCTGCACCTCTGTATGCTTCCAAAGCTCTGCTCAAAATCAACACTGTCAGTAAATTAAATTGCTTTAATAAAGTGAAGTTTCACCCCAAAAGAAGTAGAAGAGTTTCTGTGAAGTCTTTCACAAAGAATGATGAAATTCAAGGTTATATCCTGAAGTTTCCTCAAGTAACTTGTGATAAGAGACAGTATAAAACTTAAGTATGAAAAAAAGAACCATCATCATAGTACCACAGAAACTCTGCATGACACGAAGGTGGAAACACTGGGATGGCTGATTTCTAGCATTTTTATACCAAAGTTTGTCACCAACACCCTATTTAAAGCAGCCCATTCTGGTCATACCGCTGCTACTATAACTCCGCTTAACTTATCTCTTAGTGTCAAAGCAAGCTTAAAGGGACTACAGAGGTTTTTTTAAGTGTATAATAGAATATGTGAGTGTGGTATGTGTGGGAAAGGTGCAAGGGGATGAGCAGTAAATAACATCAGGAACAGAAGAGCAAGTGTCTAATGTTTAATGCAGTGTCCTACTAAGATGTTGTGACCTAAAAGGGTCCACTGCAAAGAGTTGGAAAGTGTGTCATTTCATCGGTCAATTCTATTTCCAGATTCTCTTCTGAGACTGCTGTTGAGCACAGCAACTAATGACACTTTTTCAGAATTTGTGAGGAGGAGACCAGCATTGCACAGGGCCCACACGGCTGCTGCCATCAGAACCTAAATGTTATTCTCCCATGTGGACACTTGCACCTCCTCTTCTTTCCAGAGATCTTTTCTGGTGGGCCACATGTTGATACACCATCCAGGTAAGAAGTGTGGTATTTCCCCCCTGCACCATTCTCTATCAGCTGCTGCGGACAGCCTAATCAGACAAACAGACAACTCACAATATCTCCATAAATCCTTTAAGTGCCTATCTAAGCTTTCAGTTGGATTTACAGTTAACTCATTATATATCTAAAAAAAAAAATATATGTGTCCCATAAACATCTGTTATTCTTTAAAATCAGGTCCTGAGTAACTACATTAGCTGATAATTCTCGAATGCTTAGGACTTCACTGCATAGCACCAGAGTTTCCTTCCTGTAGTGTTCTGCCTTTCAGAATCAGCCAAACCCCTCAGCAAAAAGACAGCATGGTGGCTTCCGTTCAGCTCTCTGCGGTTATTTTGAGTCTACAGCAAGGTCACCACTCAGATTAGCATATTCCAGTATGAAATATTCAAAACCAAGCAGCACAATCTTCCCCTCCAGACTTCTGAGACTACTGGGGTTATTCAATAAACTTTATTTCACATAAAGGTGCATTTTAGAGAAGTGTCTCCTCATAAGTAAAATAAATAAATGATTCTTCTCTTCTAGAGAGATCCAGGCCTGTAAACACTGAACTGTCATGACCGATTTCCACTGTTGAAGTTATCAGGCCAGGTAGCTTATAATGTACGTATTTTCATGACACCTGATTAAAGCTGGTGTCATCACAGTTTTATGGACTGCTTAAATGTGGCAATTTCCATTAAGTGTTTTTAAAAAAGCAATTAACAGTTTTAACAAGAGTTCACTAGTTCAAATCATTTCAGCATTGACTGGTAGATTGTCCTCCTGGGTACCATGCTTGACATTTGCAATCTCAGCCTCTCTCAAGTATTATAGCATTTTGGTAAAGTAGGAAGGGAATCATGAACATTACTCAGTACTGCAAATATCCCTCTTTTGAGAGGAAACAAGACACTGTCGGCAAACCACGACACCATTAATGAGCAATTAACAAAACTTTTAAACAAATAATACTAGGGGCAGTTGTTTCTGCTAAAGAATTTTATCTCCCATCTAGCATGAAAGCAAATCCTTCTGCAACAACCCACCAAAACAAGGAGGCAGTTATTTTATGTGTGAAGGAGAGCTTGAGAAAGACAGGTCACACCTAAATTGTTTAATGTGATTGACAGACTTGTGAGGAAAAACAAAAATCAGTGAAAATTAGAATCTTCAGTATTGCTGGAACTGAAAGACGAAGATCAGGTTTTAGCAGAGTCCTAAACTGACTGGAGAGCAAAGGGTCAGCAACACAGGCGTGAGCCTGATCATTTGCAAGACATACTAGAAATCAATATGAAAACAAAGCCTTTTTAATCATTATCTTTTTAAACTATCCTTTTGCTAATACTATCTATGGCGGTGTCGCACTGCAAGAGGTCAGGGTTTTACAATATGGACCAAGTTACCGTGTAACTACGAGATTTTAATCTCCTCCACGCCTTAATGTGATGAACTACACCATCTCCACGGGCACACATACACAGCGTCTTTACTAAGTACAGAAAATTTGACAATGTGAAAACAACCCAAGTAATAAATTAGGCTGCATCGTCCAAACATGGGGCATTTCCCAAAGTGCAACAGACTTCCTCACCTAAGACAGCAAACCTCCCTCAAGACTCTTATTTTTTTACAAAAAGACTCCTTTTTGAGGGTGGTTCTAATGCATTTTGGTGCCCTATATTCACTGTTGTTTCAGGAAGTCAGGAGAGAGCCCTGTGATGGATATGGCGTGGCAACAATTCGCCTTTCAGGACTTTCCTCCCCACGTCCTGCAGGCTGGGAAGTCCATGCATGAGGGACTTGAAGCTTTATCCTTCTCCCAAGGGACAGCAATTTCAGGCAAATGTAAGGAAGCAGTTGTTCTTTTACAACACTCATTCTGGCAATCTTCTCTCAAATCAACATTTCTTTCTTTAATTAGCATCTTTCCCAGCATCTTTGATAAAACTACAATCAGAGAGTGACGTTTCACTGTGAGAAGAAAAGGTGCAGGAACTGTCAGCAGCGGGGAGCAGTGGGAGATGCTGTTCCCCTGCACCTGGATTTTATTCACACTGGGGCAGCAGGGACGCTTCACAGCTCCGAGATGTCTGCTCTGTCCATGCCAGCAGCTGGTAAGCCAGCTTCATGTTCTCACCAAGATTCACTAACACAAACCCATCCTGCAGCACATTTCACAGCTGTTGTATTTTGGGCAAACTGCACTGTTGCAGTCAACTTTAACTAGCACTGCCCATTCCTAGAAAATTTGGGCTTAAATAGTTCACAAGGCTCAGTCATCTGTAAATTTCTCCCCCCAGAATTCATCAATAAATGATAACTGACTCAGTTGCTAAAGTCTCAACTATTTTTTCTGTTACAATCAGACACAACTAAAAGCACAGAAGAAAGTGGTTGTCGTGCTAGTCTCTCGGGGAAAGCTGTTAAACTGTTAAGACATGTATTGTATTTGATTGGAAGATAACAGTAGTTCAGAAATAAGAAGAGTTTTTACTATGTAATGTTAAAGCAACATACTATCTCTTTTGCTTCTTAATTGAAACTGCTTTATATAAATTAAAACAGAGGTTTTCCTAAGTTATCGTGTATGCTCACAGAAGTATTAGGAGTACTTTAATTAAGCCATGAAAAGGAATTTGTTTTCAAGGATGAGGTGGTTTCATCATACTCATTATGGTCTATTCTTAACAGGGGATCTTACAAGAAGCTCTCATTAAACAGCTGTTTGAAACAAGAGTACGTTGATGCACACCAGCTACTCCCTCTATTGCAACATCGTACTTACAGCTTACAACAATTAAAGCTCTACAGTGACCACAGGATTTCTTTATATTCCTCCTCACGATAAAATTTACCCACAAAATCTAGGACAGTTTGAAATTCATTCATGTATATGCTTCTCAGCAAACACTGGTTCGGATTTGAAGCGACCCCAATGAACAGAGCTCTATCAATGGCAAAAAAAAAAAAAAAAAATCACTACCTGTCCTACAACTTACAGAAGCATCACACAGTCATCCTCAGGATTATTCTTTGCAGAAAAACCTCAATCAGGATTCCTTTCCTTAAAATATTTGTCATTGTGTGACACACTCCAGGACAAGAGGCTGCAGAGACTGTGCCAGAAACAAAGGGAGTGGCTGAGCTATTACAGGGAGAGCGCCCACCTCTTGGGCAGCTCACATACAGCACCGGACACTTTACAGACAGTAATCAGTTTATCCTATTACAGCTATGTGGAAAGTAAGCCACAGAAAAGGAAAAAGGATTTGTTTGAAGTTACGCAGGAACTCAAGGACTGTGCTGAAAAATAGAGCCTAAATCTGCAAAGAAAATAGAAAATGAAATAGTGTTCAAAATTCCCTCAAAAGCCCTTTGACCTCATTAAAAAAAAGAAAAAAAAAAGTCAAGTAAAACTCTTAAAATCCTGGACTCAGGCAGTTAAGAGGATAAGTCACCATGGGCACAAGAAGGAGTTCAGTTGCGGAGATGAATGAGGGATGTTCTCACCTCTCAGCAGTAAACCTTTTAGTATTTATGACATTGAAATTACCCTGCACAAACAAAGGAAAAGTTAGGAAAGGGCTGACTTCATAAATAACAGCACATTGTTGTGCCAGCCTGATTACCTCATGTCTGTTTTCATGCAGACACCAAGCTCTGCAGAGCAGCCAGCAGTTCCCTCCAGCTTCCCAGCCAAGGGAAGTGGGACAAGTCCTTCGCCAAAAGGACTGCAAACAAAAAGACACAACAGTTTCAAAAATAGACGATATTCTGATGTGAAACTTTCACGAGAAGAAGGTGCAACAGATTAAATAGCACCCACGGGGTCGTCTGTCTCTTGTGCTCTGCTCTGCTTACCAAAATGCCGAAGGTTCCAGCCAGCCGCCCATGAATAAGAACAGAGAAGCAGCACTTACACAGGAAGATTCAGCACCAAACCCCTTCTGCACAAATTGCTCTCAAGCCAAAAAGTTTTAGTTACAAGAGGGCGTACATTGTAGAAATTATTACATCATTTTTAAAGGTAATAAATATGCAGACAGTAAGCAAGGTCAAAAAGGGTAGAGAAGAGAGGACACAGCAGGCAGCAGGATATGAAGTTGGAGAAAGCTTAAGTATACAAATATTATGTGATTTATCTTACTGAATAGTCTTATTGAATTAAGGCCAGTAAATACATTAAGTTATATAATGCGTAGGTTAATTAGCAAAGTATAAGAAATAATGTAACGTGAATAAATAAAATTGTCGGAAGTATCTACAGACTTATCTACATCCCTCAAGAGCGCACAGGTAAGGACACCGAAGCCACTGAGGGCATGGATGCCAAGCAAATTGCTCTGCCTGAACCTCAGTTTGCTGCGGGCTCTGCTCCCAGCAGACACTGGCAGCCAGCTGGGGTACATGCGCACAGCGAAGCGCAGATGTATATGCTTGTCAATTGCAGTTAGTGGTCACGTTGCCAAAAGGAAAACAGCAGATTAACAGTGGCTAAACCACTATTCCCGGTGGTTGGTGCAGCCATTAGAAACATAGAAGAATATTATGAGTTTGAGGTATAAACCTTGTCACAGGGTCTGTACCGCTGATGTGTCTGTGTACTTGTTGAAATTAGAAATTGGGTATTTCCACCACTTTGCTGTTGAGTAGCCAAGGGTCAAGCTGTTCACTTTACCCCTTTGTCCCCCCACCAGCATCTTGTGTCCCGTCCTTGAAGGCCAAGATCTCAGGAACCCTTATGCTTCAGTGACTCAAGAAAGGAGCTCCAACAGCTTTTAAAACATTTAAGATTACATCTGTCTACACAAAGTCTATTGCAATTGTTCCAAAAAGGCCTTTGGGCATTGCTAAGGTAAAGTGCTTATAAAACTAATATTTATTCAAAACATAGACCTTAGAAAGAGAGCACACAGCATCCAGCAAGCCATGGAGCGGCAAAATAGGGGATTGGAGGTGCTCACACAGTTACTCAACAGAAAGGGAGGCAGCTTTGTTCCAAATAAATTAGTGGAACTAATTAGGCAGCAAGCAGGAATCCCAGTAAACTACCATGTTACACAGTAAATAAACTCAGCCTTAAGTGCCCCCAGAGAAACTCAATATAGGTGTCACTTCTCCCCTTATGAGAGCAGAGGAGGATGCCGGCAGCCTCCAGTTTCCCAGCTGGCTTTTAAGCTGTCTGCTCTGGTTTTTAATATCTAGAGTGGGAGGTTGAAGGCTGATTCATGATATGACACAGGGTTCAGTTCTACAGTTCTGCTCATCCTTGCGGAGAGAAATTACAGTTCCAACAGCCCAAACAAAAATCCTCATCTCGGACAAATCACACAGGGCTGTTTTCTCCAACAATAAGCAAGAGAGTTGAGGTGGAGCTCCCTGCAAGGGATTAACCTAACTGCTACAGCATTTCAGCAGTCGAGGATTATGACAGATGGCTCATCCAGAGGCAGGAGGGAAACTGGATCTTGCAGCCTTGGCTGGACCACAGACTTGCTGCCAAGGGAGCTAACCTGTCTGTGGTTTTTACGTCTATAAAATGGGCAGAGCCCCAGGCACATCACAGGTATTTTAACTGACCAAGTTAAAATACTTACAGGCTTTTATCTGACCTGTCACCGCATCAGAAGGATTTGCAAAATCTTTCCACTTTGCATTCAGTCCTCCTCGAGTGCACCACAGTCGACATACTACCATACGTTATCCTCACCTAATTAATTTGAACTTTAAAGCCAGGCTACCCAGTTCATAGTTTTATTTGACTTCTGAATCTTCTGAGTATATTGGGTTAAACTGCACAGCTACCAGTGCTAAACCAAGTCAGACACCATTACTGTAAAGTGAAGAAATTCATAACTATTTTTAATTGCATGGCCCTTTATATTTGGCTTGCCAACAGCCAAACCAAGTGTCACATAATGAGCAGCACTAACCAGCAAGACAGAAGAGGTGGATTTCTTTAAGCACAGTGCAGAAATCATGCAAGAAATTATCTCCCTGGTTGTTTGATGACCCATAGCTGTATAACTAATAACCATATTGACGTCCATTGAAAAAAAAAAAAAAAACACAAAACCAGCCTCAACTAACTTCTAACTTGCACTGTTTTCCTTAACATTATAAAGTGTTTATTATCAAAACACTGATATACAAGTGGAAAACATTCTGTCTAATGAGTATGTGTACATTTGCTGGAGTCCCCAGGAGGTTTCACCAAATGAGGTGCTCACTTCAATGAACCTAACATGGTAATTAATAAACTGACTAAACAGACTCAGCTGCTGAAGAGAAGATGAACAGCATTGAAGAAAACTCTGCCACAATGGAAGGGTTTTCAAAAATACTGTGAAGAGTACACAAAAGGAAAAACATTTTTAAAAGGAGAATGAGGAGAGGTAGAGTGAAAGATAAAGAGTGACAAAGTGGTCAACAAAGCAGAACTTTTCTGGGTGGACGGACAGATCACAGGCTATGAACCAAGGCGTCAAAGCCTCCCCACCATCGCACGCTCCACTCCGGACAGGCTGGGAGGTTTCGTGCTTAATCCTTATTTTCAAATATTATGTTAGTGCTCACTGTATTTTCCCTGCTGTGAAGTTACAATTTCTCCCCATGAATTGTATTAAACTGATTTTTTTGTCTATTTAATACGGTGGTTTCTTTCTGGTTTTGTCAATAAATTGGATTCCTAAATTATACATGGCATTATTATGCATCCCAGTCAATTATTTAAAAAAAAAACATCAGTGATAACTATCAAAAATTTATTTGGTGCTTAACACATTATTGCTGGAGGAGTAATTTTTATTTGCAGTTTTTCCATTATGATGCACTGACCACAATACTGCTTGCAGTATGACTTAATTCATTTCCACTTAAGAAGAGGAAACAATTTTGCAAAACTCCTGCAAATCGTAATACCACAGGTTCTGCTTTTGTGCACAGGCCTGAAAAAATGGCAGTAACAGCCTGCTTCGATGGCTTCTCCCGGCAATACTTCTTGAGGTTTTCCCTGGAAGTTTCTATTTATGTAAAACTGTTGTAGGCCTTCCTCCCACTCCTCTTAATCTTCAGTCTGCATGTGTAGTACTTGCCCAAGGGGTTAGGTTTGAAGTTAAAGAATCACAGAATGATTTTGTTCGGAAGAGACCCTCAAGATCATCGAGTCCAACCATTAACCCAACACTGTCACTAAACCATGTCCCTAAGAATCTCATCTATGCAAGCTAATTGGAAACAAATCTTCTCGGGCAAGGGGACAGGAGTGCAAACGAAAGGTCTGAGTCCCAGGTCTACCTGATTCAAGTCCTGCTTCCCCATGACGGATTTGAATGCATCAACTACTGATTCTGGGTGATGGATCCTGTTCTCCACCCTGAAAGGTCTCTGACTTTCCCACTCCCAAAGGTTGTAGTTGATCCTGATTCCAGAATCAGGAACTTTTATGAAGTCTGTAAAATCTATGACTGAAGGAATGTTCCTCACCCAGCTACGAAGATCACTTGATGATGATGATGCATTTTTACCTTCTCCTCTTTCAGCAAGTCATGTGTGAAAGAAAACAGAACATGCAAGGGGACAGCAGCTCTTGTGCATGTTGCGTATGAGAAAACACCACCATGTCACAGCCTGGTTTTTCAAAACAATCACTGTTAGTTTGGAAGAGCCTTTAACTCACTAAGCTGCCAGCTACATAAGATGGCTCCAAATTGTTGAAAGTCTCTTAACTGCTGTGCAATACTGCAACAGACACTAGGAATGCATGCGGTAATTAGACCACCTATAATTGTGACTACAGCAGAGGGGAAAGCAGAGACCACAACACGAGAGGAAGACACAACGCTGCCCCAACAGTAGTCAATTCCAAAACATTGCCCTCCCAAGAATAAAAAAGAACGAAATGTTGCTGCTGTTACCAAACCCAGAGAGATCCTGCTAATTCTCCAGGCAGTGAAGCCCCAAAATGGGCGAAATTAATCCCTGTACAAGGCCACAGCTTGACCTTCTTAAGAAACAGGCAAAATTTCTTTCCCCTGCTATTTGCACTGTAGAGTCCACATGGCCACTGCCAGCACACAATGACACCCTATGTGTTAGCTGCCTAATTGCCAGCTAAGTTCCCATCCTGAATCCTTCCTGTCAGTGCTGGCTGGTGGTGATTGATGAAGCAGACAGCACACAGCTTGATTTCTTGGATAGCAGGTTGCTGTTGCAAAGCTGGTACTTAAGAAAAATCTCGTTCTGAATATTTAAATGGACTACATTTGATGAGGAAGTCATTGAGGGAGCAAGAATAAATGTGAGGCACCAAGATGCAATATTAAAGAGTCTCACATTTCACAGCATAGCCGCTCTCTAAAGAGCCCTGTTACAGATGTGCTTGTGAACAGTCTCAAAGAAACCGCACAGCTGTGCAGGGGTGTTCAGGTGAGGCAGCTGTGTGCCCACACCAGCAAACCCACGATGTGCAATCAGTTCAGGCTTGGAGTTCAAGAACCAGCTCTTCGCCTTTTTGTGTGCATCCAAACTAAATACTCTCTGCTAAATACCTTCATCCACTTTGGCAGGGCACATCACTTCCATCCACCTTGTTAAAGCCTACTTGGAAACAAGCTGCTGGTCATCTCCATCTATACAGGTCGGGACAGAGGATAAGGGAAGGTGGAAAAGGACACATTTTTAATCCTAAATCTAGCAGCAGCACCTCAGAAATTGCTAAACAGAGGGCAGGTGGTTGAGGAGAGGTGGCCAAGAGAAGCTGCAGAAGCACAATCTTGTCAGAAGCTGATTTTAATCCTAAGCACCACCCCAGGGTTTAGGAGTCTATCTGTATGGCAGGAGCTCTGCCCTTCAGGACTGTATCCCCCCTCCCCATCCTCTTCACACACTTTACAGCAAATACATGGACATGTTGGCAGTAATTAATGAAAGGAAGGGGGGGAGAGGGGGGCAGGGAGGCAGAATGGACTTAAACAAAACAAAAAGGGCAAAAACTGAATCAGAGTCAGCAAACAGTGAACCTGAACACAGCAACCCCCAGTCTGACTGGTGCACTTAACAGCGTCCAAATCCATTTGGAAACAATTCCCTCACTCCTGAAATGTGAGCTGCAAAGGCAACTCCTGAACCCAACATTAGAAATGGCCCAGTTGAAATTTTGCAGTAAAAATAATTCTTTCCACCAGTGGAGTCTACAGCTTAGCTAGATGCTGAGGAACATCTTTGCTTTTCTGACACACTTTTCCATTGGGAAAACACTTATCTTTGCTGCAGTATGCTGAAAATCTTTACTGTGCTTGAGTCTCAGTCTTCATAATCAGATCTCACCCCTAAAATTCACAGCCAGCTCCTCAAGGAGGGAAGCAGGAGCTACATGGACACCAAACTTCAGTTTCCTCCTGCTTTTGAAGGAATGTGCTGAGAAACTGTCTCTACATGAGGAACACAATTTCGGATCCACCTCTGTCATATGCTGAAGCAACATTCCTGGTGCTGAAGCTACTCCCCTGACTTTCTGCAGTCACTGAGGGAGCTGGGGAACACAAAGTTGGGGAAATGCAGGAGCATTTCAAGGAGCCCGACAAATCTGTTCCCCTACGTGCTACTGGTGCTCACCCCTTGGCTTCAGCCCAGTCCTCTTCATCGCCAATTCCTCTGATTATCCTGACCTTTAATCCCTTTCCTCTATACACCTTTTCAGCTATTCCCTTAACCACATACACACTCCCCATGACATATATAATAAAAATCCAGCTCATAAAAACAGAGAAATCACATTGAATGTTGAACTCTTGACATTTGCTATCCATTACTGTATTTGTACGCACTTGTCTTTTCCTACTCCTCATTATCATTTGTCTCCATATCGGCCCTCGTGGTTTTTTAATCCAATTTTCACAGTATTTGATACTTTATATAATCACATACTTTGAAAAGCTGAAGAGTCTCAGCTTTTAACGTGAGAATATCAGCTTTAGTCAAAGTGATTTTCTACCTGCTGGGTTTGGAAAGAGGGGTGCACAGAAAGAAAAGAAAATCCCAAATGCATAAATTCTCAGGGGTTAAATGACACAATGAGAAAGCTAAACCAAAAAAAAACTAAAGAAAAAAAAATCTTAAGTCAACTTTCTCAGCCAATCTCACGAGGAAACGGGCAGCAAGTGCGTGACCTACATAGCCCCTGCAGCTATAAAGGGGACTGGTCTAGATTAAAACCAATGTCAAGATTAGTTAATACCCTTTTTCAGGAGAGAGTGCAACACAGCATTAAAACCTCCAGAAAATCTCGTCTCTCTATCTAGACAGACACAGGCAGAACTTTCTTTAAGCAAAACATTTTTCAAAGCTTTCCATGAAGCACTGAGGTGAATCTTTGTTTAACTGTTATTGGATTTCCAATGGCAAGAGGGTCAGAAACCAGATAAAGGATGACCTGGGGACACAGGAGAGAAAGTCCCAAGTCAGTCACTGTATACTGGGCAGTCGATTCCTTGTGAATGGGTCAGAGGACTGGTATCTGTTGAGACATCGTCTTCAGAGCTTAACAAGCTGACATTTTTCTTGGGTTTGGAAAGTTTTTAAGTTCTCCATCAAATCTCTCTTAGTGTCACAAAATTAGGTTTGCTATAAAATAGTCTCGCTACAAGGTTTCCAAGGGTTCACAGTGTGCCTTAGAGTTTACAGATGTCTTAAGTTATCCTTAAACATCACTTTCAAAGTCTGCATGTTAATGAGGGGTGAGGTATAGAATTTTCTTTACAACTTTAACTTTGAAATCATTTTGTACCTCCTTTCTGTTCGGGAAGGAATTGAGGGACTCATTTTAGCTACAAAGCTCTGTCTTCTAATCCTGATGTGCTCAGGGAAATATTGGAATGGTTTTGATATGATAAATATTATTTTTTTAGTCCTACATTAAAAGAGCATTTCCATTCATTTGAAGCAGGACTTATGGATCTGCTCAGAAATTCTGAAGAAAACAGGCAGCTTCTAATTAGCCACTTTTTGCATGTTATACTGTTTCACTTCAGGCCTAAATACCAGCCTATGAGGATATCTGCACCATCTTCTGAGACACATAACTCACATATGGTTAATTGAAAACAAAACAAACAAAAAGAACTTACATATCTGACAGTCTAACTGCACAAAGAGATTAATAATAGATTTACTTGCCCCGTGACAAACAACTTGAGAACCTGTCACTTTTGCCAGACCCAGTGAACCGCTCTGAAAGCTACCATGTCATGCCTGGTTTAAAATAATATATTTTTTCTTCTCCATTGAACTCTAAAAAGTAATTATTGAAAGTTACCCACATCCCTTCAGCTATGTTTTCCTAATCACAGCTTAAAAAAACACTGACATGATTTCTGTCTCCAAAATTACAGTGATGGATATGTTAGCACTGCCAAAATACATTCACAGAGAAGTACACCGGCATCCACGGTCCCTCTCCCCAAAATCAGATATTGCATATATGTATTGTATAAAATCAACTCAAGGATGCTGTTATCCTAGAACTGCAGAATATGTTCAATGCATCACATTTTTAGGCTTTCCACTGACTATATCATAGCTGATACAGGTCATTACAGATTGGACTTGAATTTATGCATTAAAATGTAACCAGTCCTAGCGAAGAAAAAAATACACCTATGCTTCAAATGTGACAGCAAATGAAACAAACTCAATTTTTCATTAACAGAGAATCAGTGTGATGTGGAAAGCCTAGTGGAAACTTCGGGCACACCTTCTGAAGGGCTAATCTGTTACAAGGACTTACAATTTGACAAGTGGTGTATAAAAACCACCCTTAAAGAATGCACAAGAACAATAAATCTAACTCAGAAAAGCAGAAAAAGGTCACAAGCATTTAGCTATCCTGTGACGGCAGCTACTTTGCTGACACGATTCTAGATTGCAGGTTCAACTTAACATTGATCTCCAGCCAAGCACTAGATCTGTTCAGTCAAGACACTGCCTTTAGCCCAAATTATCATGGTTAGCCTCTTTCTTATCTCATTTTAGTTCTTATACAATAAACAGAAAGCAGTGGACTTCCCTCCCGTGCAGTCACTGAATACAGATTTCAGATCTTTCAATACCCAAGCAAGATACATCAACATTCAGAAGTCTTAGCTGACCATGAACTTGAAACCTGACTGCAATCAATGGTGATCGGTTCCTGATGAACACACACAGGAACTGGCCGGTCCCTTACGTTAAGTGGTAAGCCAATACCAAATAGAACAACTCTTTAATGACACCTGTCTCCTCTTAATGATACCTAGAGAGAGCAGCTTCACACATTGTGCTATGGGTAGCAGACTCTCAGAGAAAGTCATGACTTAAAAAAGAAAAAAAAAGGTGGATTAAGGTGGATTTTCCTCCAGTTTGGCATCATAATCAGACATTAAGTACTGAAATTGTTACAGTTGATCAGCAAATGTTTTGTCACAGTTACATCAGAGTCGAGTCTTCCCCCTTGCCACCCCCCAACCCAAACAGTGAGGCAGACACCAGGTAAGATTTGCCAGCACAGTATCTACAACCTGCATAAGTGTTAAGCAGACAAAGATAAATCAAATAACAAGAGATAAAGCAGAGATCATGATTTTCTTTAGGCATTCATTAATGTCTTTTCAAATAAAAATACTGAACAAAAATCCACATTTCATATTGTGGGAAAGCACACTTGTGCCAAATCCTTTGGAGATTTGGTTCAAGAACAGTTCATCCCTGTCTGAAGATTTGCCTGAAATACTG
Source organism: Patagioenas fasciata (assembly GCF_037038585.1). NCBI lineage: Eukaryota > Metazoa > Chordata > Aves > Columbiformes > Columbidae > Patagioenas > Patagioenas fasciata. Next base: position 20,281,195 of record NC_092525.1, on the reverse strand, counting down.
CCAAAAACCACTAACGCTTTATGTGAGCTGAAATAAAAGCTACCCTTGCAGAAGAGAGAAATGCAAAGGAGCTTCACAGGACCCTGTTCCCACTCCTGTCTGCATATTCATGTACCTGATCAAATCCTCTTTGGTCTTTGCCTTTCTGCTACAGCTGTGCCCATTTTGAAAAGCAGTACAATACACCAATGGCAGATTTCTTCTGAGTTAACTACATCGTAATCATCAGTGGATGTATCTCTGAATCTTCCATTTCTTTTCTAGGCTTTATTGGTGCCTTTCATGTTACCCACAGAAATCAAATTGTGAATTGTTCAGGAAAACAATTTTGTGATCCCTCTTCTCTCCTACTCATCAGTTCAAGGACACACAGATCTGCACACATAGAAGACAAACATCAACCTAAAAAATTGCAGGTTTGGACTCAACAACCTGTCACAGAGAATTTCTGTCTCTGGTAGAACAGATGTGGGACAGAGGCAGGGAAGAGATCTCTCAGCTAGACAAGTCCCAAATACCACAGATCTCAAAAGTCAAATCTCTGCTCTTTGGTGCAGTGCAGAGATACTGCTGATGGATTTGGAGAGGTGATGGTTTTGATTGCCACATTATGGTGCTACCTGGAGAAAGGATGACAGTCCTTGAATGCACGGGGAAGAGTGGCCACCCCTCCTTCCTCCATCTAGGACACTTCAGGGAGACTTTGTGGTCTTTCAGTAAACGGAGCCTATAAAAAAGATGGGGACAGACTTTTTAGAAGGGCATGTTATGACAGAACATGGGGTAATGGTTTTAAACTAATGAGGGTAGATTCAGGCTAGACAGGAGGAAGAAATTTTTTACAAGGGTGGTAAAATACTTTAACAGGTTGCCCAAGGAGGTGGTGGATACCCCATTCCTGGAGACATCCCAGGCCAGGCTGGACGGGTCTCTGAGCAACCTGAGCTGGGTGAAGATGTCCCTGCTCATGGCAGGGGTGGCACTGGATGAGCTTGGAAGGTCCCTTCCAAGCCAAACTATTCCGTGATTCTATGTTGCAGGTACCTGCTGTGAAAGGTAGCTGCACATCCTCCACCCCTGGTTGTGTATTTACCAGCAAGCTTTTCAAGGAGGCTCCTTCAACTCAGCCAAGCCACTTTACCACTTCTAAACGCACACCTATGACCTGTTCACTCTGCTCTCACATGAGTTACATCAACAGAAATATTTAAGCTCATTAGAGCAGGTTGTCAAAAGCACTTGCAAGAAGAGATTTTGTGCTTCAGAGGATTCTTATCAGCTACCCGGTTCCTCTTTCAAGAGAAAGAAGAGTAATACAACTGTCCTGATTAACCTGGATTTCTGCAACATCAAACACTTGCAGACAGAATACTCACAAACACCCTGCGAGTTGAAAATTGTTAGCAGTCATCTTCCCATAACTTGTTCTCGTTTCTTGTAAACAAGAACACTTGAGCAAAGGGGACACATAAATATTCAGTTCATACTGAATTTATCAACGTAATCATGAGGACCAGTTAACCAAGGGAGATGCACAGACCTGGAAGACTGAAAGCCTGTCACCTGTACTGGCCAAATTAAGGATCTACGCTCTCCAACCTACTCTTGGAAAGCAGGAGGTAGGAAGGTTGCTGATATCCATTTATTCAGGGTAATGAGACTGTGAGGAACTGCCAAAGGACCTCATGAAATGACATACGAAATGGCAGATGAAATTCAATAGAGATAAATGTCAAATATGCATGTGGGAAAAACAATCCTAACTTCACATATGAAATGATGGACTCTGAGAGAAGCCTGACCACGTAGGAGTGAAATCCTGGATTTACAACGGACACGGAAATGTCAGCCCTGTGCCACCAACAGTCTATGAAAAAAAGACAGCAGATCAAATGTTAAGAATCATTAGGGGAAAAGGAAATGGACAGCATGGACAGCATGGATGGGGACTGCTTGTTCACAGGCTCTTCCAATACTGACACAGGGACCCCTTAAATTGAATTGGAACCATGTCCAAGACAAACAAACAGAAGTGTTTTTTGCACCTAAAAACAGAAGCTGTGGATGTCACAAGCCTACAATGGCTTAAGATTAAGTTCACAGATGAAAAATCTATTCATGCTTATTATCTGCATAGAAATCCCTCCTGGCGCAAAGTCCCTGATGTGAAAACAGCTGGAGCCTGGGAAGTGTGAGAGGAGAAGGACCATGTGTGCCTGTCCTGCCTGTGGCCACACTAGACACAGGCCGCTGGGCTGGGCCCTGGAATTTACAGAATCCCCTGAAGTTTAGCTTTTTATCCCTTAGTAGGAATGTGATTTTTGTTCTATTTTCAATCAAGCATATGTTGAAGCGGTAATTTTACACTTCTAGTTCTAGTGCTGTAGAATTTTGCAAAATGAATAAAGAGTATGAGAAAGGGAGAGCAGCAAAGACATTGCTCATTTTAAGAAACGTACTGTCCTGACTTCCCACCACTCAGGAGGGAAAACCTACCAAGACTTTGGCTTCCTGCTTACTCAACTTTTGTAAAAATAACACCTAAGACTATTTTCATAAACTAGGGCTATTTCACACAAAACCACTCCAGTCTTCCCCCCCAACTCATAATAACCCATGACACGGTCACATGTAAAAATACCCTGATATAAAGGTCTCTCTGTGTGGTCAAGAGTGTCCACCTTGAGGGGATCTTCCAAGTGAAGCCACGGAGCTGTGTAAGAAGAAGGAGGTTCTGGAAGAGCCATCACCCAAAGCGATGGAAGAGGAAAGCTCACAGCAGCAAGTGGCAACAGGATCGCTGAATCTCACAATTCGTGCTTCTGCTATCAGAGTTCTTTGCAAGACATTCCATTTCACAATGCGCTCCCCTCTGATATTAATACTGAATTCAAGACAGCTTTGTAAAACCTAATCCTATTAGCAAGCTCCTGAAATCTGTAAGAGCAGAAATGCAGGACGGGCCCAGAGCCTGAATTCTCAAGTTCTGCTCCCCCATGAAACAAATTCAGGTTCAATTCAACAGTCATTAGGCCCTTAGGGACTGATAGGGTAACATTTACCAACACCGAGCAATAGTTATGCACAATAATAAAGCAAATAAAACTATTTAAATGAAAATACTTTGGATAAAGTATGTTTTCTTCATCTGGAAAAGCTAATGGATTTTTCCTTCTGCACTTTTCCAACCTAACTGGAGAAAAAAACACACAAGAATCTGCTTACATTTTTTCCTCCACTGAGCTCTTTTTTCTACAGTCTCTCTCACATCTCTCCTTTTCCCACCAAGCTTTTCCAAATGAACCAAGTGAAAAGTATAGGGAAAATAAGAACATGAAGTACAATGAGGAAAAAAAAAAGAAAACTTTTTCTTTAAGAAAAACAGTTGTTCAGATAATAGATAAAAGCACTAGATGTTTGAATGAAAACAGTTCCTGTCTATATATATAAATATATATATATATATATATATATATATATATATTTTTTTTTTTTCCTTAAGAAAAGTTTCATTTTACTAGATGGTACAGATGGTAACAGTTTTGGTAAAGGCAGAACACATTTGCTTTGGGCAGAAGTGGCACCCCAGATCCCAGCTGATTCTCTGTGCAGCCAGGCTGGGTGTCTGGGTCCTGCATTAGATGATCCCTGAGGACTCTGGCAGCAGCTGATCAGAGAGAAGCCTATAAATCCATGTTCGATTAACTGGATTTCTGTCCAAATTCCAGCGGCATCACAGCCAAAATGTTCTAACATTTTTGTGGTTGTGCTCCTGTGCAAGAGAGCAGCACAGATGTTCTCTAACATAAACTGTGGGCTGGTGCTAGGGCTGAGGTCTGGGAGACGGCTGAGCATCAGTCAACATGCGGAATGAAGAATTCCACTGGAAATCCAGCAGTGCCTCCGCCAGTCGCACCCACTTCATATGATTCAGCAACAGACATGGTAACAATTCAATTTTAGCTAAAACGATTTTGTTTTTATTGAATTCTGGCATGGAAACAGGTTTTATATCTTTGAGAGATGCCACGAAATAGAATAAGCAGCTTGTACTCCACATCCCCTCAGACATCCAGTCTCAGCGCAGAGACAACAGGTTGGCAGCAGGGAATCCTTCAGACTCCAGAAACACGAAATACCTCTTTATGCACATTTGTGTTTTGAGCACAGCTAATTTAAAACAAAAAATCCCACACTGTTAAGTAACAACAATTATATATTGGAGTTCAATAAATTTCAGTGCTTTTATTTAGCCTTTTGAAATACTGCCACTTCATTTCTCAAATATGAAACATCTCCCGAATGATAAGTCTATCAACTATGCACTGGAACGACTAGGTGGCTTAAATTTCACAACTTCTCAAGAATTTTATTACACAGTAAATCTTAATGACATACAAGTGCTGGCTGTGATATAATAACTATTGCAAAGGAAAAAATCCAGCCTAGTAACATGCCGTGCCGATCTCCAGTCAGCTCCCAGCTCCTAAAGGAAGCATTTCTGGCAACTGCCCAGTGAAGCTGGCCCAGATTTCCTGATTCCCTAATCACGACACAACCTGCAGACACTTCACTGCTCTGGCGGCATCTCTGTTCTGCAGACTCCCACCCAGGCCTTTCACAGCATCTTCCTAACTGCTGAACAGTGCCACATTCCCCTATGCAGAAACAACAGCCCCTGTATTCATCTGATCCATTTAAACCAGGGCTCTAGCTTCAGCTCAACACTCCTCTGCGCAATTAATAATGCCTAATTATCCCTAGAGGTTGGCTGTATTCACTGGATAGCTCAGGACGTGGTTTTCACCAGAACCACATAGGGCAGGATGCATCGACGCTTTTTTCCCTGCCACGGAATCTGAGACTTCAGACCTATAAAGCTGCTCCGGAGTAAGAGGCAACAGGAATCTACAAAAATTCACACTGTCTACATGGGGACTACAGGAAAACACTGCCAGGGCACAGAACTCACACCCCCGAGGAAACATCCTTCTCAGCCAGGGGGTCAAGGCTGGGAGAGCTTTTGCACATAAACAGCAGATTTTGCGCTCTGGGGACAGCTGAGTGAACGCACATCCCTCCCAGCCACCCACCTCCCAGCAGCTTGTGTTCGCTCCACACCTGCACAACCTTCATTCACCCCTGAAGGCCCTGAAACTGCACGTTGCTGCACCTCTGAGATGTATTTGTTTCTGACATGGAAAAGATGACACTGACATAAACAAAAACAGAACAAATACTTTGTTTTTCTTCCAAGAAAAAATTTTGTCTAGGAGAGCACGGCTATTCTACTTCGCATTTCATATTTTCTTGCTTGTTCAGTGCTGGAAGTAGAAGCATCTATCGGCATTTCTGTTCTCTCCTTCTCCTCCTGCCCCCACAAAACCCCATGAAATATTGTTCATTTAAAAACACAAATCCAAGACGGGAATTATCTGAATCACCTGTCCCTCACCTGCTGATGGTGTCTGATATAACTGGGGGCTGTTATCTTCCATTTATTCATTTATTCTTTCAGGGCACGAGCAATGAGAATCACCACAACCCATAACATTAGCAGTATTTGAGTCTACCTTGCCTGACACTTGTATTTCAGGCGACATAGAGAATTTGAAAGTGATTTACTGGAGTTTTGAAAAGCTAAAAGGGGTTAAAATTGGCTATTCCTACCAAGGAATCTCATGCTGGTATAAAATGTCTTGAAAGGATGACTGAGAGAAGCAAGAACCCCTTGTATATCAGTCAATATTTGCTTTGTATTGAGACTTTGATGCTACTTTCATCTCCACAAAGTTGTCTTTGAGGTCAGGACTCCCTCTCGCTCAGGTTTGGGAAGCCACGGAGCACATTCAGAAACACTGAGTAAAGCACAGGAGAAAGTGAGGTTTATTTAACAGCACCGGCTTTCCTAAGCTAACAGCCCCGGCCTGGCAAACACAGGTGCTTTTGAGAGGCCAGACAGTATTTCTGACAGCATTTCCCTTTCTTCTGACACACATTCCTATTGCACTTCATTACAGAACATCGAGAACGTCTTGTAAAACAGGTTACTATGTTAGGGTTCCCATTTTTGTCTGATGAACACCAAGTATTCAAATAGCTCTAAAAATATACTCAGAATGAAGCTGATTCCCAATGTAGCAGCTCCTTATCTGCCACCCTCGATGTTCAGATAACACAGAAATCTCAGGTGTGACCTGCACAATGTGCCTTGAACAAGCAAGTTTGATCCAACGTGGAAATCACTATGTTAGAACTACCTAGACTCTTCAGAGAAAATGCATCAATCCATATACTTGAACAGAAACATTAAAAACACTCTTTTTTTTTTTTTGTAAAAAAAGAGACAGACATCCTCAGCTAAAATTCAGCTACAGAACACAACATTTTCTTAGTGAGTCAGAGTAAGCATTTAGCCAGAATTAACATAGAATAAGTCGTTTCAGGCAGTTCACCTGCTCCTCAGAGTTTAGGCTTCTCAGTTGTGTGTCATTTTATCATCATCTTTGCCAAATTTCCAAATTTGTTTTTCCAACTGACTACCTAAGAAACAGCAAAACAGATTGCACCAAAATAGCTGTGAAATCAACACAATAAATCAAAAAAACAAAAGGTTTCTTTACTTTCTCGTCCTCTCCAGTTCTTTAACCTACATCAGTCCTAGGCTTTGCCTGCAAAAAGTAGATAAAACAATACAGACAACAAAAAATAGCACCCAAGAAACACAAAAAATAAAAACAAAAACTTGAGGCAGTTTTTAATGTCGGCACTCATTTCACAGCACAAATCCTGCTGTTTGTTACAGGGGTTCTAGAGTGACAAAATCTCCAGAAGACATCAACCATCTCCAACAGAAACATAAAAACATTAAACTTGGATGCAAAGCATGTTTGTGACTTTTTTTTTTTAAGAATTTTAGATGGCTTCATTCACTTAATATGGTTTTGAAGCATTCACATTCTTTCAGTAGCATAAGATAATGGCCTATATCCAGAAGAAAAAAAAAAGAAAGCAGTACATCACTGGGTTAACATTTATTTTCAATTTTGTGATACGATTCACTATAGCCAGTTAGCTCCCTTCTGAATCCAGAATGGAAATACTGTGGAGAATCAGAAAACAATGAAAATGAAATTAAAACAAAGGGGAAAAATCACTTATATGAAAATATAAAGACAACACATTTGAAAAACACTGAAGCATAACATAGTAAATTAAAGATATTTGTAAGTAACGGAAGAAAATGCTCTGTCAGAGATAAGCAGTTTGACATTCCCTGTCGCCACACAAAACAGAGCTCACGGATATAAATCTGAGCAGCTTTCGATCAAACGATGTCAACCTTATTTTGCTTTTGCTGCAATTAAGAGAAGTGGCTGCCTCCTCACGGGCTGCTGGCACCTCTGAGATTTCTGGTGCCAGTTGGTTTTATTAACAAATTGAATTCACAGACAAGCCCCATGGTAAAAGCTCTTCTGCCACGCAGACCATCATCATCTTCAGACCAATCATAGAACTGTTTGGGTTAGAAGAGACCTTCTAGATCATCGAGTCCAACCATAAACTACCTCTAGCAAGCTACTGCTCAGGGGATTCTGACTTTATACAATAGTCACATTTTCTGATAGCAAAAGCTTCTGTCGTCTCTGTTCCTAAAACGGATTCTGTTGCTATTACAAATTGAATTTCTGGTTGGTGGCATTTATTTTATTATAAATTTCAGAGGCTATTTTCTTTCACGCTTTGAGTCTATGTCTGTTCAACCTAATACATTTCCATGCCACAGAGCTGAGTAAGGCAGCTGCCACCAACACGTGAGACAGCCCAATTCAGTGACTTTATAGAGATGTGAAGCTGCAAGAAATACAGAAAAGTTTGATATGTGTCGGAGGAGCAGGCAGGGTTGGCCTAAATCACTAGTTACTACAAATCTCTGCTTTTTTAGCAGGCTTTTGCTGATAAATATCAGCTTAATCCTAAAACCGGATGCTTCAATTACGGGATTAACGTCAATCGACGTACAGAATAACAGAAAGTAGAGCTGCTTTCCTAACAGAGGTGCTAAATCAGTGTCTCATTGTTGGTTCCGGAGGCAGGCTGGCCACCCTGCACGGAGATGCTCAGATTCCTGTGCTGGAAGTAAATAGTGGGTTTTTTAAACAAGAAAAGCAAAGGATTCATTACAAAGTCTTTTAATATTACTTGGGTGGTTTGGGGGTGAAATGCAAGGGGGTGAAGATTCCATCTGTATCCAGTGCTCCTTCCAACAGACAAACAGGAAAAGAGAGAACCCAAAAGAGGGACTGGCAGCACTAGACCTCAGTACTCTGCAGGAGATGGGCTTTTTAAATCTTCTCTTTTTATTCTTAAAACAAAGATTTTCCTCATGGTTCTATATTCCAAAGGTACAACTTAGTGAACCACTACATCAGTCAAGAAATGCAGAGTAACCAGAGTAACACCACAGAGAAACTCTCCCTAGAAAATGTTTCATTTCTCTCCAGGGTCAAGGACTCATCCACCAATGGAAAACTAAAACGTGAACTGAAAAAACTGAAAAAGCACCTGAAATAGAGGGGACCTTTTAATTTAGGAAGGGAACAGTGTTCCCCATATCACCCATTTTTCTCTTTTTCACCTTTTTTTTCTTTTTTAATGCATCTGTTGGAAATGGAACCTATTTCCAACCAATGCATCAGACCCCAATGCATATTTGTTGGCTGGATCCTGTGTCCTTACTCAAAACACATCAATGCTGCACACTGTCTGAATGTTTTGCTGAGGAATCCAATGTGTGCTCCAGACATACAATAGATCGTGGTAATAAGAGGAAAGTACAATTTAGATTCTATCCTCAGGAAATTTAATAACCCAGAATTAGAAAAGTCTAACTCATTTGACAGCACTTCTTTAAAAAGATACATTATGAGCTCAGAAAGTAGACACGTGCTGCAAGGTTTTTAAGACCCTTATAAAGACAAACCCACATACTGAGAATTTCAAAGTTGACCGTGAAAGGCGAGTACACAAGTCCTACCAAAATCCTGGCAAAGGGCAGGCGGGATCTCCTGCCCACCTTCCCAAGCCCAGTCCCACCCTCCTGCACTGCCTAGTTCTGGCAGCTGTGCTTCACTTCCAGACTTCAAAGGCGCCTTTCAGAAAGAAAAACAGGACAAAAATAAGCACTTCAAGCCCTACCCCTTTGCTTGCAGAACATTAACATGACAAAGGTGCCCGGTGCTCTTTGTGGGGGGCCAAGCAGCAGCGGAGATGGTCAGGTTCACCTCCAAATTTCTGGATAAACGCCCTGCCCTGGAGTGTGAATGGACACACAAAGTCAAGTAGGAGCCTTTAGTGTGCTGGATACGTATGTGAAGTCTCCAAAAGTGCATGACAATAATGAGCTTGCACAATCTCTGGTAAATTAATTCAATAGCTAAATGAATTTACAGTCCTACAGAGATACTGGAGTGGTAAAAATGGATTAGCAATGCTGCTTATGATATTTTTACATTCCCTCCTCGCCCCCCCCAAAAAAAAAATCAGAGGGGAAAGGAACATCTTGGAAAAGACAGATTTTCACAAATATTTGTATTTGAATTGCTGATGAACTCTTCCTGCTGTTATTTTTATTAATGTTTTAATTATATATGCAATATACTTCATGAATAACTGAAAATATAGAGGAGTTACAATATTTTACAAGCTAGAGAGACAGTTATATAGCCAACTACAAATATACTTCCTTTCTGTTAAGGAAACAAAATGCACTGGGACCATGACCTTTTATGCAATATATTTAAAAGCGAGGATGTGATGGAGTAGTTCTCCTGAGCTCAGGCTAAAACTGATGTTGCCATCTGCAGAGCAATATTTCACACCATGTCTTCAGGGTTTTTTTTAAGATACACTGGTAAACTGAAAACACAGTTAATATGGAATGGGGCAGTAAGTTTTTATTGGGACATTACAACTTTTGGGATATGTTCAAGATCTCCTGTCCTAGGACAAGAGCTAATTTTCCCAAAAAACCCTCTAAAATGAGCAAAATTTTAAACATGCGCTGTGCAGTGACCGGGTAAGGCAAGTCTTTCTGCAGCGAGCAAAACCAGAAGCCCCAATCATAATGCTACAAATGCATATTAAAGCAATATTTTGAGAGCCTGTTCAAGACGTAGGTGAGTTCAGGACATACCTTACACAGCAGAACAGTTGAGTATATTCTTCTTGAGTCTTTAGTCAGCCCAAAGCAGTCTAGTTGGCTTGAGAATAAGCAGTCAGTGAGTCCATCACATCAATCAGACGGTACAATAACCCCACCGCACTTAATGCCCACACAGAATTAGACCCCTGCTGCTCTCGTCCAGTTTCCCCACCTCGTATGAACACACAAGGTGTTGTCACGTTCAGGACACTGAACCCATTTGAGCTGCAGGCCTTGAGGTCTGCTGGACACTTACTGTGTTGACCCTTCTGAACAGCACATAATGAAATCTTTATTATAATTTCCTTTCAGCCCGCACTGCTAAAAAAATTTGTCAGCTGCTTGAGAATGGTCTCTTTTTCTGGCCCTGCTTCTGGCAATCTAAGTAGCTGTCATCACTGTAGGAACAGCCTGTTTGATAAGATTATAATTTTGTTTACATTGTGCTATAGAATGCCACACTGACTACAGCGCAACGAAAATGGCAATCGACAGCATGCGATGTGCATTTCCAGTAAAATACATGGTATCTCCCTTTATTTCTTCCTCAGAACTGCCTCATGTTCTTAAAGGAAAAAAAAAATAAAGGATTTAACATATTTCTTTGCTGGAATGTATGGCAGTAAAACCTGTAATGGTCTTTTTTGGCACCAAACCTAAAATGCAGAGCATTCAGAAAACAGCTATTTATTGAAGCAGGAAATGCAATACCAAGACTACAAATCACTTTTTACATGTAGAAAACTGGAAGTAAATCTGGGTAACGCCTACCTCTCTACTAAAGGTAGAGCTCCCAGTTTTCAACTAGGAGCGGCCAATTTTCCTTTGCTGTGCAGTTGCAAGTTAAAGGCCTTTCTGCATCTCATCTTCATCCTCTGTAAAATGGAGATATGGACACATATTTTAAGAGAGGGTCACGAAGCTCTCTTAGTACATGAGACTATAAATCTACTAGGGAAGCCTACCAATATTTTTACAGCAGTCAGTCGGGTTAGTTTTAATTTGTGTTTGATTAGGAAAGTGCTCTGGGCCAGACTCACGATATTCACAGAATTCCCGATGCAGCATGGCAAAATTTAACAATTATAATGGTAGTAATATGTATTCGGTCTTAGCCATTAGCTGTTCGGAAAATGGGTCAACAATAACACGGCTGTATAGCTACAGGATTTCTCTACCTCACAACTAAATGCTGCAGAAAAGGGCAGCAAGGAACATGAACAAGATTTCTATTATGTTTAGTGTGATCACTGCTGTTTTTCCCTTCTTAGTAGCAAAATATTTTTATATACCGTTTTCTAACTCTCTTCAGGAATTAATTTCTCAGCTGTATTCTGTTCTCTCCTCCCTATGAAAGACTGGTCAGAGCTGGCATATGTGGTCCCAGGAGCAAAGCTGAATCCAGGACTTAGCGTTGGAAGAAGCAGCAACCAAACGGCAACATAATGACTCCTTCAGCAGCGCGAGTGCACAGAACGGGTATTTCAGGCTAATAATTGATGACTTACCAAGGCAGGTTACTGAGTGGTTTTACATCCAGAGTCAGTACTGCCAAGTCCCATCAGTAGGTAGAAGAGAGCAAGAAAAGGAGCGAATTTCTGCGGTAGGTTTGCAGGTTGCTGTGTGGGAGGTGAGTGCACGGACCCCGGTCAGAAACAAAGGGGTCTGCGCACAACCACCCACCACGCTGGGGAAGAGCACGGCTGCTCCTCTGCCCGGCCAGCGGAACAGAAAACTCCATCTCAGAGCCTGACAAGACAAATTGTGGAATTTATCTTTCTCAGACTGGATTGTCCTCCATGTAATGTGAACAAAAGGCAACACCAACAGAAGAAAAAGCCGCATTAAAGTCCTTTTTGGCGGATAGAAAAGGAAGTGGTCGTACATCAACATGCTAAGTCAGTGCACTACACATCACTTAGGTCTGGAGGTTCAGCTCAAGCCTTATTGACCCACACAACAGTCACTGCACAAGACCTTGAAGCACAGCTGAGGGCTTAAACAGCAGGACATGCAGCCACTGAATAACAACAAATAAAAGCACAAACAAGAAATGCTTGTCCTTTCATAACATAAAGCCCCCAGCTTTATGTAGCTCAGGCAAAATTTTTAAAGAGCACATTATTGCAGATGACAACGGTGTTTTGTTACTTGAGGACAATTGGAAGTGTCAGAATTTATGAAGGTATAAACGTCAAAACATTATTTCTTCATTAATGGTATCAAAGCGTGTGATTGACTTAACGGTCACAGTTTTAAGGATTCATCAATGTCATTCATTTGAAGTCTGCCAAAGTACACATGTAATTTAGTCTGACTGTTTAGGAATATATTTCATCTAACTGCTGTTGTTCAAGAACAGAGTCAGGTGATTTTCGCTCAGTTCGCTTCTCCTAACAACTGGAAACAATAGTAACTTGAATTATACTTTACTTCGCCTGTTCAAAACCACAGTGATTTAAACACACTGATGAACAAAAAAATTGCTGAGACAGAAGCACCAAATTTCACATTTGAGAAGTCTGAACCTCCCCATTTGGAAATACCGGTACATTTCTCTGCAGCAGCAAACACAAAGTACTGAATTAGTTCCAGCTCGATTTCGTGAAGCGAGTTAAGGAGAAACCAGAATCAGCATTTACCATGTGTCAGCAAACAGTGTTGCAAACATCATGACTAGAAATCCAGTTACTCATAATAATACCATCTTGTTCCTGAGAGAAAAAGAGCAATAACCTGTCAAAATTGTGCTTTCCAGACTCCCACTGGCCATATGCCAACACCTGCACGGACCAGACGCTGCATTTTTGGTGAGGCCATGTTTAATTGATTTTGCGTTTTCAAGCTAATGGTTGCATATTGCAAAATTAGGGCTACATTCTGGCCTTGTTCCCAATGAAGCGGCACATCCTGAGCCAAGAAGCAAGAAAAGGATGTGTAGGAATGTATTTTCAAACACAGCATCAGTCTGTCTTCACCCACCACCGTTAACAACATACAGGGAAAGGCACCAGTAACAGCGTGTTTCACCACCAGCACTTTTTACCAGAAGAATGTACACACAGGAAGATCCCTGGCTGTGTACGTGCAAAACACCCTACTGAAATCTGCATCGACTGACTGTATATGATTGTAAATCTTAGCAGAAAAGTTGATGCCAAACTGCAACAGAGTGGTGTGAAGCCAGGAGAACACAAGGCAAAGCTCACAGCCATTATCTCAAAGGATATTGGAAAAACAAAGGTGAGTATGTGTAATTGTAAAGGCAACTGAATGTTCTCCTTAAAATGCACATGAGGACAGAGCGTTATACTGATTCTCACAACCAGACAGATGTGTGAATGTAAAGATACAGCAGACAGAAGTTATAAGGGTGATACAGTGGAAGAGGGTCAGGTGGAACCATCCCACTCCCCACACCATTGACTGCACACAAAGCAGATGGCTTGCCACAGATGCACAAATAATTTCTCTGACCAAAATCAAGATGCCAAATTATCCTCCAAACCAATGGCAACTGGAGGACACACAAAATGACACCTTTGAAGCCAGCTGGCACACGCCGTCCCGGGCCTGGATGCGATCAGTGGCACAACGGGCACACAACTTTGCTTCCATCTGGTGTGGCTGGCACTGGTGGAGGTCACACACAAGCTGAAGAAAGACAGCGGGGCTAAGATGAAGCAGTTGACTGATGACAAGGGAGAATTGAATGCAGAAGGCAAAAAACGGCCCGCAACCAATCAAGTGTGGCTGTACAGATGTGTCTCTTCAGCAGACTCAATCAAAAGCAAGAAGGTGACAGAGATACCGAAACGGTTAAACAAATAGCTTCACATCAGCCTGCGCAGAGACACCATGAGATGGATAGATGCAGCTAAGAACCACTGACCTTAACAACACAGCAACTGAGTGTCCTGGAAAATACACAGATAAGCCAAATCCACAACAGAAAGCTAAATACCAGTATGTGCTATCATTTGCATGCTAATCCATAAAGCCCAAGGTAAATGAACAGACAGACAAGTATTCTAAATGAGAGAAATGTCAGTACTGCAAATTGCAGGGCCTTTTGGGAAGTGGTGAACAGAGGGACCCAAAACCCCCACAAGAGTCCTCAATCTCTGACTTGTCAATGTGACGTACCTTCAAGCAAAAAACCTGTCACTAGATCTTTTTTCCACGGTACCTCTCATTTCTCAATCCCTACACTGAGAACTGATTGTATCTTTGGTCAATAAATACTCCTTACATGTTATTTTCAAACAACAACCTTCAGGCTTTATCTACATCTGATCTGAGGCCTTAGCAGCAGTTCCCACAAACGTCTACAAAATCACCTCCTTATCTTTAAGTCTTTCCTTGCAATGCCTTATAGAAGACTTTGTACAAGGTGCATGCTGAGGTTTCCCCTTCCCTGAGTGATTCATTTTGACCATTTGTTTACATGTGTCCACATAAGTGCATAAAACATCTCTCATATTGCTAGACTCCCAGTAGGGGGAGACTTTATTTTCTCTCAATATTTACATAGAACAAGTGCAACGAAGTCCTGCTCCACACTGAAGGGTCCTACCCATGATAGCAAGACAAATAATAAGCTATAGGATTTAAGGGTACAAAAAGCAGTGTGCCCACAAGTACTCCAATTTGACAGTGACCGGCTCTTCTCTTGCAGGCAGTACAGCAGAAATCCTAAAAATGGCAAAACGCCAAAATTGAGTAGCTCAGCACGAAGCCATATTTCCCGCACATCATGATCAGCAGCGGTAGCTGTGAAAAAAATCAGAAGTCAAGAGGCACAGTCCAGCTGTAAAATGCTTAAGAAAGAAAAATGAGGAGGGCAGGACTCACAAGTCAAGGTTATCATCCAACATCACCAAAAATAGGAGCGCATCTTGTCTCCTGCATTGTTGTCCCCTCACAGCCCTGCAGGTCCAAGCACCAACCTGTTCCTCTTCCCCAACTCCTCAGTTTATCTCAGCCTGACTGAAAAATCTGTCTTAATGCAGTAATATTCTAAAGGCTATTAATCACTGCAATCTCTATTAACAGATCATTATCATCCACAGTCCTAACGCCATTTAGCACTTCTGCCTGGTGAGACAGCAAGTCCCACAAAACCAGCCAGTTCATGGAGAGGTGTTCAGGTGCTAAAGACAGCACTAAAAAGGCACATGTTCTCCCAGGGCAGCTCTTCTGCCCACTGACATTTAAAAAGCAGCAAAAGTCGTCTTTCGTTGTTAGGCATAAGCTACTGACTGAAGGCAAATGTGGTTGTTTTCTGTCAACAATTCAAGTCTCTCTTTTTGTTTGGAGGAAAGGAAGGAGAGAGGATTATCCAGTCGAGGCTGGATAATCACAAATCTTAGGGAGGGTGAGATTTTGTGAAATAGGGGGAAAACAAAAATTGGCCTGATACAAACATATTTACCTTTTAAAGTTATTTCCTCACAGAGTTTCAGATATGATAGGATTAAAATGTCAACACATGAAACCTCTGCTCTAGTGTCTTTCTCAAGATCTTATATGTAAACAAATCTTGAGCTCCCACTTCAGTGTCTCCTAAGTGTGTTTAAGACTTTAAACCAGCCAAGAACTCCACACAACAGGCAACATGCTGTTAGGAAACATACAGAGTGTTTAGAAGTGTGATTTCTGAAAAACTTCACCCGACAAATCAGCATTAAAATGCCATTAACAGATGCAGCTAAAACCTTTCACACACTCCAGCTTAAATTTCAGTTTTTTAAGTGATGTGTTTTGTCTCATGAGTCATATTTACTTTTCAAGTAAGAAGGAGCTGAGTTTTTGGGTTTATGTCTTTTTTTTTTCCATCAAAAGTTCCCAGGAGCATGGGGCAAAAAGCAAGCAAAATATGCAATGCAACATAAACTCTCTCTTTTGTTCTCAAAACCAGTTTTCCTCCTGATCCTTCCATTCATCAAGGGTTCACTGTTCTGAGGGACTTCCAGTCCGACTTATGAAGAAAGCAAAACGAGCTGTTCATAAATTATTAACTTATTCAAGTTTTATCTCTGAAAATCAAACACAGATTAATTATCAAAATTCTTTGCCTTTCCCTCCATCATGTTATTAGCACAACGCACAGGCAAGATCCTCCAACACAGCCCAATACCAGTTATAATTGTGTATATATCTATCAACAGCCAATTCTATTTTCATCTGCTACTGCACATCGCACACATGTTATACAAAGCCAATTCTTACAGGTGGTTTTCTGTGGTCATTGCAGCTCCAATCGCATCTCGGACACAGGGATGGGATCGAGCAGACTGTGGCTCTTGGATGTCACTTGACAGAAAACACAAACCTGACGGACAGCACAGTAAGGCAGGACTTAATTCTCAAATGTCATATCTTTCCTTCTGAACTGGGTTTGTTTGCCGTATTTATTGTGGCGATGTTTTTTTCATTGTGCGAGTAACTGCCCTTGCCAAGTGCACTGCTTTCCCTCAGGCTACTTTAAATCTCTCTAAAAACCAGACAATGATCCTTATCTTAATATATAGTATCTGCAAACAGCTGAGAGCAACACAGAAAAGCTTTAAATTGAGAGAGAAGGGTCACGGATGCAATAAGAACACTTTGTCCCTAAATATAAAGCAGATCAAAATTCAGTTTTGATCTAAAGCACAAGTTATTTACGCCTGGCCATGGAACATGTTCTGGTCCTGGTCCAGCAAAGCCCTTAAGTTTGTGATTAGCTCTTAGCCTGGGGTTCCAGGCTGCTGTGGGGCTGCCAAAAGCAGAAGCCAAGGGTCAAGCCCTCCATGCCCAACCCTCATGTGCCACATCCCCACCAGCCAGTTTGGCACAGTAGAATCATAAAATCATTTTGGTTGGAAGAGACCCTCAAGATCGTTGAGTCCAACCATAACCTCACTCTAGCACAAAACCATGTCCCTAAGAACCTTGTCTAAACACCTTTTAAGCCCTTTCAGGGATGGCGACTCCACCGCTGCCCTGGGCAGCCTGTTCCAATGCCTGACAACCCATTACATGAAGAATTTTTTCCTAATATCCAATCTAAGCCTCCCCTGGCGCAACTTGAGGCCATTTCCTCTTGTCCTATCACTTGCTACTTGGGAGAAGAGAACAACACCCTTGGTGCTACAACCTCCTTCCAGGCAGTTGTACACAGCGATAAGGTCTCCCCTCAGACCCCTGTTCTGCAGCCTGAACAGTCCCAGTTCCCTCAACTGCTCCTCATCAGATTTGTGTTCCAGCCCCTCACCAGCTCTGTCGCCTCCTCTGCACTCTCTCCAGCACCTCAATGTCCTTCTTATGATGAGGGGCCCCAAGCTGAACAAAAATACCACCAGCAGTGCCACAGTGAGGCGAGTCGCAATGGCCAGCAGGTCCATGGCCAGCAGACACCTGCCCAACCGGCCCACCCGTGCTAAGGCCTTTTTTCCTGATGAGTTGTTCATCTTTCCTAACCTTTTTCCCTGCATCCAGAACAAAGCCACAGCACCCTGACCCCTGCAAGGCTGGTCGTGCCTGTCATCCATGGATTGATTTGTAGCACAGAGCCTGTCTCACTGTCTCACTTGTTCTATTTTCTTGGTCACACTTGGTCAGACCCGCCTACTGGCTGCCGTCCATTGCCATAATTTTTTTTTTAAATAACCCCCAATAAGCTGTTAGAAAAGCCTGATTATGATCTGCTGTCTCCTTATTGAAAAATACTGCGTTATTGTTAAATAAATAAAATTTAAGCAGTAGCTGCCCAGGGAAGATGTGACATACACAACTATTGCCTCATTATCACTGTTATCAAGACCAATGTCGTAACCTGATAGGAGAGAAACTGCAACCACTATCAAGTGTCTTAGCACACTGTGAGCAGCAAATAGACTCAAGATGTGA
Organism: Patagioenas fasciata; assembly: GCF_037038585.1. NCBI lineage: Eukaryota > Metazoa > Chordata > Aves > Columbiformes > Columbidae > Patagioenas > Patagioenas fasciata. The sequence continues at coordinate 20,263,098 of NC_092525.1, read as the reverse complement.
GAACTAAAGGGACTGCACTCAGTGGCATTAGTTCACAACCATTTTAATTTCAGGTCTTTTAGGCTATGCCACTGTTGATCAGGTCAGATTCTAAGGAGGGAACAACTGCCATTAGAAATGGAAGCAAACCATGTGGGGATTCAGTGCCTCCTTGGACACTGTTATGTTAAACTCTTCCCAACAAAAGTGAAGACTTTGGTGTTCAAATTCCATTTCATGGCACTCCTTTAAGAGAAGGAGAAAAGAAAAATCATACTGACATTTAACTTGCACCCTGGAGCCAGTTAATCAAACATAGCAGGCGAGCAAAGCAGCGTTCAGAAAAACATGGGGGAAGGAGGGGAAAGAGCAACATCAACTGGAAATACTGCAACTGGGAATCTGGAGGAAACGGGGTGCAGGGAGACCACAGGGCAACAGGGATGTGCAGAGAAGGGAGACAGAAAGGGATGTATTCAGAGCACAGGGCAGCACAAGGAGAAGAAGAAAACTGAAACACAAAGAAATGTTCCTTGGTGGGGTAGGAAACATTGCTGCATGAGAGCAAGGGAAAGCAAAACAGAGAATGAGGATGCTGGAAGCATCACTAGAAACATCACCGAAAAAAAAGTAGAAAAATAAAAAAGCAAAAGGCGTTCAGGATTTTCAAAACAGCATCCAGAAAACGCAAGACTGGGGAACAAAAAGGGATAAGGAATAATAAAAAGGACCAGACGAAGCAAGCCCTAGGAAACACAGGGAGTCTCAAGGAAAGATTTGACTTACAGAGCACTGGACCATAAGGCAAGAAACCCAGAGGAGAATACTAAAATGCTGTAAACTTAGAGAGCCTTAATTCTGTCAAATACAGTGATAACCAACAGCAATGCTCATTATATTGTAGTCACCATGTATTTTCAAGTAGCATGTGAAGAATTATCACAGAATACATTGAGGAAAGCATCATCATAAGCACTCATGTAAGGGGATTAATGCATTTCCCTGTAAAAATGCTTTGAAATTTCTTTCTCAACAGTTTCCTCTCAAATAAAACGAGGCCTTATCAGATACTCACATTTCAGAACATGGGAGAAGTTTTGTTTGTTTCTCCAAGCAATTCTAAATAATATAGCAACACCCCCAAATATTTCTTAAAGTGCTTTCCTTATTTCAGTTTAAGTGTAAAATTAACTCTGAAATAATAATAGCTTAAATTAAATGCATTAGTGTCACTTTGGGTTTGAAAGCATTTAGTAATAATAATATTGTAAGACTCAAGAATCTCATAGTGCTTTAGAACTCTACCATAACTACATATTGCAAATCTATTCATCTTTATATGGATTGCTATGTTCTAACAAGTTCTTCCTGAAATCCACCTGAGCTCCCTGACACCAATGGCAGCTTTTTCCAAGAGAGGGAATGGATCTTTTAACAATTGGTTTTGTTCCTCTTCACTGGAGAACTATGGAATATTACTAGTCCCAAATGAGAGTACAGAGGATGCTAGCATCAATACAATAAAAGTTAGAGTTCTAATAGAATATTATCAAAATAATATTGTAAAATCTTTTTCATTTCAGAGGGTTCTAAATTTCTAAATCACTAATAGCATTCAGATCAGCTCTAAAATTTAAAATCAACACATGCAAATTGTGCAAAAGCAATGATAACTAGCCCTAAACCTAGAAATTGTTTCTAATCTTTAGTACCGGGGTATTGCACGTTCACAGAGGCTCACGTAAAGCTCTGTAAGAAAGTGGCTCAAGGCTCAAAGTTGCCAAACCTTTTCTGATAAATGATCTCTGAAATAGCCACCATCAGCAGTAATATCAGAGATGCCATTGCTCTTACAGGACTAAATGGCAATGCCTGAACAACTGTAGGTGACAGTGAGCTGGGAAATGTGAGTAGAATCAGCAGAGAATGTATCGGCACGTTGGAGACAAGGACGTAATATCCGAAAGCTGAAACCTGATGCAGTGCAGCCCTTTCTATTTGTCCATTTTATTCTTCCTTCTAAAATACACGGAGTGAAAGTGTGAGGTGATAAAAGGCCAAGTATCTGTACTTCAGCCAGTTACAATGAATACAAGTAAAATACATGGTACTACTGGAAAACCAGAAATATCAGAGGAGTATGACAGAAGCATGAGATGCTAAGACCAAGGAGCTTGTTCTTCTTTTCCTATTGCACTAGAAAAATACTGGCTATTTCAGCAGATACCCCACTTTGATCCCATTTTGAATGCCACTCCTTAAAATATAGGGAAAATTCAAGTGGGGGTAAGGAGGAGTCCAAACAACTAAGTGATTTCAGAAGCATGGTCAACAAGGAAAGAATCAAGATTTAGTTTTTTTTTTTTCCCTTCTTCTTCTCATCCTGCAAAGTAAAGCAAAGATTAAGTTAAGGAAGTGCTAAGCATGATCCAAAAATGTCAAACAAGGCAGTAACAGAAGAGAACATTCATCAGTTCTTCTCCGTACAACTGACAGGAGGACAAGCGGTAGAAAGAATTAGGTATTAGAAAAATGAAAGTGTTGTTAACTGTAAGAGTGGTGAAGACCCAGAACAGGCTGTCTAGGGAAGATGAGAAATCAATATCCAAGGTTTAAAAAGAGGTTAGACAGACTGTCAGCTTCTGGAGGTGAGACAGGTACACTTGATCTTGCCTAAGAGCCTGGCAACATACGGAGTTACCTCCCAAGGTCTTTTCTACATCAGCATTTCTGGGATTTTTTTTTTTAATGCTTCAAGTAATCTGTCTCAATTATGGCACAATTTCATATATGAAAGAACATATGCGATATTGGTGTTGGCATTTGCTAACCAATTCTCCCTACCACTCCCCCCCGCCTTTTTCTCTAATTGAAGACACTAAATTCAGTGAGAAGTGAAATGTTTGTCATTTGTTTTTCCCCATTTTCCTTTGTCTTGCTTTCTTGTCTAAGGGCTCAACGCTCTGCGTGTTTGTATCCTTCCATTTATTTTTCCTCAAAGAATTTTAGGAATAAGAAAATATTTTATGATCCTGCTTTAATGTCACTATATAACTCATCTTTCTTGTTAATACTAAGGTGATGATTTGCTGTTGTCCCTCCTTTACTTAAGTATATAAAGTGCCCTAAGGTATGGACAAAGCGATACTGTGCATCTGTTTGCTCCACTGAGCAGAAGAAAAGTATCCGCTTGCCCTGGGAGCCCCATGTGTTCTTCACTCACCGGCATCTCTGAATTTCAGTAATCAATCCTGGAAGGCCATCCCCAGCCACACAGCTGCTTTCTGAAGTATCTCCTACTGCAAAAGATATAACCTCCCTACTACTTAAAGAAAAAAAAAAAAAAGAAACCTGACAATATTGCTCTCCCACAAGATCAAATCCTGTCCCTTTTTTTGTAGTCTGGGGAGCAATTCTTGGATTTCTGAAGGATTTTACATTGCAAAATAAATCAGAAGATCAGCATTTGCTGAACAAATATTGACTATGGGACCCGAAAGCAGAAGAAGCACACAACATCCTTTCTCTTGCAACTATCAGCAAATCTCAGCTCTAACAGCTGAGAAGAAAATTTCTGATAAAAAGAGGTTTTGGACAAACGACAGCAGTTTGAGCTCACAACACCTTAGAGGGAGCCAAGGCTTCCAGGTGCTGCGCTGTGGGGAAGCTCCACAATGCAGGTCAGAATAAGGCAATGATCACCCAGGAATGGCAAGTGGGCTCAGCTCCCGCCTTGCAGCTCACTGGGTCCACAGCAACATATTCAGGGTCTGTTTTCCAGGAGGGAGGAATACAGACCTGCAGACTGTTTAAGAAGCAACTATTTTAATTGTATTTTCCTCCCAAGTAGGTGCAGAGCCATCTCTCCAGGTTCCCCTCAAACCAGGAATTTCAACTACAAACCTGGTGCTGGTTGAGAAGACTGGAATTTATTGGTGCTTCGGAAAATTAACACGAATTCCCATTTATTTCCCCAACCAGCTAAACAGAGACCTTTCAGGCAAGGAATATTACCAGGACCATTTCTGCTGTGATGGAACTATACTGAGAAATATGTATATCTGCTTTTTTCTAGAACTTCTTATTCCACACAGATAAAAATCACTAAGTGACATTTTTAATCAGTATTTCTATAAGGCATTGCTAAAATGAGAACAACAGCAGATTCACTTACGTTTGTAAAGTAAACTAGTTTGAACAGCACTTGAGCACTAGCAAGTGCCAAGGATGCACAAAGTTAAAAGACTGCGAGGAATAAAAATCTCTTGGGCACTGCACCGCCTTCCCTTTGCTCACCTTTCTCCACATCACAATAGAGAACACTGGGGCTTATTTCCTTCTATCCCACTCCTATTAAACCTGATTAAAATCTCTCTTGTACAGAGCAAGGACTCCTCGTGCCTAAGGAAAGAGAAGTTTGCATTTGGGACTGGAAGGTCGCATGTTGTGGAGGACGGTCCTGCCTGCTCTCCCCACAGGGACGCAGTGGGACACTGTCTTCTGCTGGGCCACCGACATGCACATAACTAGCTTTGCCGAGAAGCAAGGAAAGATTAAGGCAACTGTTGCATTTTCTGGCTTCCAAAATTGAGAGAAATCACAGCACGATGACAGATCGAGTCCCTTGTCCCAGTCAAATAGCTCAATTTTATCCAAGAAAATTTGATTAGCTGTAAAGCTGACAATTTGTATTCCAGTCTCGAGTCCAGCCTTGTCTAAAGTAAGTCTAAAGGAAACACTGCCAGAGCATTAGCTCTAGATGCAGCGCCACTGGGCACCGCTTTAATAACTTTTTAATCGCCCCCACAAAAAGTCCCATCTCGTTTCTAAATAAGTTGGTTAATTTAAAAAGAAAAACCACTCAGAGCTCCCCATTGTTTCTAAAGCTTTGTGAAATTAAAAGTACATTTTATTCCAGTTAAAGAACACAAGGATGCAAGAAAGGAGCAAAGCTAGATGTGTGACAGTCCAAACTCATTTTACTTTAGATGATTTTGAGCTCTGAACAGAACAACTGTACCCTCTAGAAACGTGCGTTCATATCGTTTAAAGAAAGGAAAAAGAAACACAATACGACAAGATACAGGAAATCTACTATGGTGAGGTTTAATTGCAACCATTTGTAACCTGCTTTTCACCCAGATACGTATCTCATTTTTAAGCTGATATTCCTAATTAAGCAGAGGAAACGGTTATCACCAAGTGAACAACTTACAGACCCAGGTTATCAACACTATCTGATATAACAAAAGTAACCCGAGCTATTGATCCAGAATTAGATGGCCATCACAAATTGCAAGAGCCCAGGATCAATTAGGGACAGGGAGGAAAGATGCGAGACACCAGGACCTCAGCTCCTGCATCTGAATGAGGTCTCAGCATGACCCCCGTTGACTTTTGCCTGGGGAGGTGACAGGGTCTGAAATGGGATATCTACTCCTTACACATCCTGTGATATCACAATATCCGAGACTCACTGTGTTGTGCATGTGTGTTCGTAAAAGCCCTTTGAGGGCTGCCTCCCTAACCTAAACAATTTACCTGGAGTCATATAGAGTCAATAATGGAAGGGGAATTAAACATGAGGCTCTTGCATTGCAGGTTAACTTCTGACGCTACTAGGTCACCCTTCCACTCTGGAGATGTCATTCTAGGCTATTAAGGTATTGCAGGACTTGCCCAAGTTTTAAGGAAGCCTAAGAATACAAAAATTCATAGTCAGTGTGGTAGTCACAAAAAAAAAAAAAAAGCTTTAAGGTAAAGGGACCCTGAATTAACTGTGGTTTTGCATTGAGTATTTCAGCTCATGGGGCACAGTAGAGCAAGCTATTCAAAATCTGAGTATGCCTGGTAATTAAAAAAAACCCAAACAAAAACAACAACAAAACCAAAAAACGCCACAAAAAACACACATCCACACCAAAGATACTAGTTCAAAGTAGTATTGACCCATTATCACGGTACCAGTAGCAATAAGGTGTTTCAACACTGTCCTGTTTTTCAGAAGACCAGGGACCCAGCACCGGGCCCCATTTTACAGCACAGATATACCTATAATTCAGCCTGCAGTTTCAGTCCACTTGTCAAATAAAGTAAGATTTTCCATATCTGCAACCATTTTCATAATCTCAGGGTGACATATAGACATTGAGGAGAGCCTGGTAATAAATCTAAAAGGCAGGTAAATCTTAGCGCATTATTTGCAAGCATTAAGATTGAAGTACTGAGGAGTCTCTCTGGTCAGAAAAATAATCAAGTCCTTCTGTCCTTCAGTCCCTCACTTCTACATGTCAAAGAGTTTAAATGCAAATAGTACAATGCCAGAAACCAGTCTCTGAAGCTCAGCTAAATGCTCCTTGAAAATCCAAAAAGAAAAGCTCACCAGTCTTAGGTTGTTCCTGTTAAGCAATGCACACTGTGGTGCTGGCTCACGGGTGAAACAAATTGCTGCTGTAAGTCTGTCAAAAAGGGAAAAAAAAAGCCTACCATATGGTGCTGACTGTAGTATCTCTTAGCAGGTGAAATGCATCCAAAACAGTAGCTACCATACTTAATTTTTTGTGACAAACTCAGTGATTCAAGGTGGGAGGTTTGTTATTGTTTCAGGGTTTTATTGGTTATTTTAAAGTAGGTTGATGTGTTGTCCCCACCCTGAAAAAGTAACACTGGGGATAAGACACAAAAGGAAGAGAGGAGAAACCACGTGCAGACATGGGTTTCACCCACAAACAAGGAGTTCAAGCACCAAGTTTGTGAAACTTAGGACAACACAGCCTTGGCACACCAGAGGAGAAGGATGCACCAAATAGCGGAGAGTTTCTCGCACAACACGCTTGACCTTCCTGACTACCCAGCCTGAGCATCTACTGAAGTCACAGCAGCTCTAAACCCACACACCATCCATCCACGGTGATGAAGACAGTGAAGCCAGACAGTGCCTGTTCAGACTCCCTGAGAACCTGCTCACACTCAACATGGACATTACAAAAAAGCTTTGTTGAATCTCATTTCCCCCTCCTGATTCATACCGTCATGTCCCAACGTACCAGAAAGGCTGAAGAGATCCCAGACTGTCAGGATAAAAGGCTGCTGCCCTCCCTGGACCAGGGTTTGGATTTGATTTACTGAGCATCATCTGCCAGACCAGCACCTGCAAACACCATTTTGAAAATGTCACTGGAAACAGAAAAGGTTTCCCAGCAGTTCCCAGTGCTCACACAGGCTTTTTTTCCTGCCCACATTACCTCAGCTGAGTTGTCAATGCAGCTTGATGAAGTTAATCAGCAATCAGGTATTTCTTTATAATAAGATCCCAGGTTTATTGTTGCCTTGATTATGCAAGATACACATACAGAGCATCTGTCTTTTGATGTGAAGGTGTGCCAAAGCATCAAAAAATTACCTGAATAGCTTCAGTGTGGCTGTTGTCTGATCCCAAGGTCCATGGTGTCTGGTACGTTTGGGCAGCAGCTTTACCACACATGATTTCCACCACGCGTGAATGAAGTTGTTGCTTTCGCATTTCAGCATTTTGCCTTTAACACCAAACCAGACCAACAGCGCAGCCAAACCTGAGACTTTCTGAACTCAAACAGGACTGAAGGTCAAAGCTTTTCTGCAAGCACCTGTGGGGATGCTGTTGCCGAGGAAACATGGTCTCCATCGCCAGCGATCTACCATATCCATCTCCGTCCCTTTTGAAGAGTCACCTCCTCTGGACATTTTGAGTTAGTCAAGAGGTAGAGGGAACCCAAAGAGTACTTTAAATACAAACAAGCACACAGATAAAGTGGCATACAGTCAATTAGCCTCATCCACAGATAAGGCACATGTTCAAGTTACTTTCCATTTAGTGTGAAGTTTGAGGGGATGCTGCTGGGACCCTCCACAGCCATATCTGCTCTTCTCCTGCTCCCCGCGATGCATTTCAACACCACACTGTCCACACGTATCGCACTTTCACAAGAATCAGATTAAGTTATTCTGACAATCTGACTTTTTCCTTTTAGAACTTATGTTATTGAGAGTCAAAGACGTAACTTGGTTCAACAGGAGAGGTCCACAAATACTTTCCCCAGTTCCTCATGCCCTGAATTGTAGCTGTCTCAGCAGCATACCCACAAAATATTAATCTAATTCAAGCAACAAGAAATGCCCCTCTCCAATTCAAATAATTGAAAAGTCCCAGTGAAAGATCCAGAGATCTGATTCACTGTTTTTTCCCCCAGGATAAACACTTCAGGTGAACTCAGCTAATCATATTCATCATGAACTGAGCTTCTGAGGTTCCCAGAACCCCACAGATTAGATGCCTTGATCATTTCACACATACAAGTTACACATATATTTTTTAACAACATCGTAAATCCAAACTCTTTAACATCTTGCAAAGGGAATACCCACACCTCCATATATACACACACATTTGAAGCACTGATTAAGTGATTTCCTTTCCCTTCTAAAAGCCTCAATTTAAAATAAAAATTTTACTAGCAGAAAGAGCTAAGAACTTATCCAAGCTCAAACTCGGAGCTTGCATAATTTTATTTCGTTATAAAAAAAATTATTTAATTACCACTTTTTTCCTTCCCTTCATAAGAGCCTACAAATCTTAAGGGGAAAAAGCCTTTCTGTGGTCCTTCCATGCTCTCACTAATTTGCTCAAAAAGCCTACAGTAATTTCTCTGAATAGCATCCAAAATGAATCCCATAAAACAGCCTCTTTCACTGGAACTGTCTTATTTGTGGGTGAGTTGAAGGATCAACTTGTTACAGAGCTTATTTGGAGAAAAAGAAGCGTTTGTAATTTTAAATTCATAAATTCACATTTTAAAGCAGGCTGACCCCGAGCTGCAGGCGTCTCTCTGTAAGTTAGAAACACCACAAACAACAATCAACACACCCACAGCTGCTATCCTCCATCTCAGAAAAGAAAGTCTGACCAGAGGCGAATTTAAAAAGTAATAAAATACAACCTTGCCAAAAATACTGGCCATGAACTGTCTACAGTTGATCCATGCAGCTGATCTCTTGTGGCAGGGAGGCATCTCCCAGGGAGACCGGGCCTCCCTGAAAAGGTCACCACATCCCACCGCGGGCTCAGTGTGGTGACCGATCCGCAGTCCAGCTCAGTGTGTGTTTACAGCAGTGCTTAGCATGAGCTTGAACCACAGAAAACGCAAGTGAAGAGTCTCAGTAGCCAAAGGCTATGGTCACAAGCACTGGCCCAAAGAAGCCTTTCCTTGCCGGAGCTGCTCACTGCATAGCCAGCAGCGCGGCATTCCAGCATCATCCCCAGGTAGCAAATACCAGATTTCTGTGAATACGAGTGAAAACTGGTGATTGAAAAAGGCTGAAGAAGCATCCCGGGAAAACAAACAACAGAAGAAGGTTTCACCATCTGCCCAGGGCTCGATGCCACTGCCCAGACTGTCCAGCAGTTTTGTTTACCTTGAGCATCCCTGCAGTTTGTCCCAGCACAGCTACCACATCAGTCAGACCCCAGCACAAAAAGGAAACCTTTCCCAATGCATATGGGATCCTTCCTATTTCTTTTATATTTACTCTTTTTTCACTTGTTACCAGATTTTTTAACCCAACATACAGATTCACATCAGAAAAACAGGACAAGATCCAGCAAATGGTTGCTGTAGCCAATGCACCGGCTCCAAGCCACGTAAGGGACTGAACAGGCTCCTGGGCTGAGATTATTCACGCTCGCTGCCATCGCCTGTCTCACCCTCAAACACACAGTTTGCAACCATCGGGTTTGTCCAAAGGGGTTACCTATTGCTGTAAACACAACCAAGCAGATTTCCTATTTGACAGAATGAGACACTTCTCTCTGCTACCTGAAAACAGGGGACACTGGTACATTTTCATTAAGGTTGTTCCGCTAGCTACATTATTTCTATTGCAGAATAACCCAGATTATGAACTCCTTTACTCGTGCATCTCAACAAAACCAATCACAATGTTCAGCAAAAATTTCCTGCTATGCTCACTATGGTAACCAAGCAGTCTAATGCCTTTGAATTACTGAACCAGTTTAGCTATTTAATGTATCACGGAGGCACCTTTTAAACCGTTGATTCCACTTAACACAAACTGAGGTTCAAAAAGCAGCGTTCACTTTGGGTGCAAAGGCCAATAATTACCATGAACTTGCAAAGGCAACTGAAGTTCTGTGAGCAATCAGTCTCATCACCTGGTCCCAGGCAGCCGGAGGGGATAGCGTAACAGCATCAACATGCTGAGTCCACACTTCCGCAACCTGATGATGTGCGACATGCTTTGCTCCTCAGAGCTTTCTCACCACAACCTCTTCTTCAACCTCCCCCAGCAAAGAGCATTAGCTATAAAATCGACATCAGCATGTACCCAGCGCTTCCTAAGCTGCACACTTCGTTTATGGAAAACGCAAAGGGCAAGCCACAAAATGACAAATTAAAACAAACATGGTACCCAAGCAAGTAAAGCTACTGGCTACAGCAACTGTAGGAAGGGTCTAAATCCTACCCAGCTGTTTGATAGCCAGCTGGTCTCCTCTCCACAGTCACTAAAATTTCCCGTAGAAAGGAGAACACAGCATGTGAGAGCAAATCACCTTTACCAGGGCAGCAGAACTAGGAACAAAACGAGGATGATTTCTTCTAATTAGTAACATGTAATTTGTCAGGCCTGGATTCAGGATTATACCACCAGCAACCCACACACATTCTCTTTCTCAACAAACCTGTCATATAATCCAAACTGATCTGTAAGACTAAAAAGCCTTGCTAGTGATGGTATATCAAAGCAGCAAACCAAAGTGTAGATCAGTCCAGCAGAGAACGTCTTTCCTGAAGGCCAAGAGTAAAACCCCAGTTCCATTTTGGAGGGAAGTGAAACAACCACAGAGAAATTTTCTAACGGGAAAAACAAGGTTAACCACACGTATTGGGAGTTACAGTCAGTCTCGGACACTGATCTATATTCCAAATACTTATACACCAGTCCAACAGTAAATGCTGTTATGCAGAATTACCAAACTTGCCCAACTATAAAAGTCAAGCCACTCACTGCGGTAAATTCTTGAACCAACTCCAGCAATTCCATGTGAATCCTGAAGCATCACTAGTACCGTGAGATGTTTAGCACCTATATCCAGTCTGGAAACATCAGGTCACAACACACATACCAGCACACTGTCGCTCTATGCTTCATCTAAACTCGGGTGAACAGACGGAGCCTGAATTTATTACACCACAACAGCTCCAACAGTAGCTGTCAGATTTCGGTACAACCCCTGAACAGGTTTCATCCCACCCGCAGTTAAATCTAAAGCCTCAGGATGCACCAGCATTACTTTTCCACAAGCAGACTTAAGATTCCATAGCTAATGCTCTAAGGAACAACTCAATCTTCTGTGATTTAGCCCAAACAGACAATACAGTTTGATTAATTGGTTAGAGAGATTCGTCCATTAATCTGAGCTTCTTCCAAGAGTTCAACGCCCAGAGCAGACTATCTTTGACAAACTCCCAGTCCATGCAAAGAGGAAAGTGGGATGCTTTACCACTAAAGGAATGAGCAGCTGGAGTGAAGACTGTCCCTAGGCATCTGTGGGTTGAACAGAGGGGCAGGGACAGACAGACAGACGCACACAGTTTGCAAATACAAAACCCGGAACTTTATCCCAAATTAAAATATTAGACAGCTGAAAAACTTATTAACCATCAGTCTTTAACATAATGGACATAACCTTAGAATCTTTGACCACAAACAACCCAGCCTCTCAAAAATTTACTACAGAAAAATGCATTATTAAATCAAATCTGAGCATGGCTCAGAATCTCAACTCTCTTTGTTCCCCAATGCTGCAAGGATGTGTCTGGGCAGGCGGTAGAAGGAGAGGAAAGGGTGTTATGAGCAAGCTGGTTCAATTGATTTCTTGTAAATACCTTAAAAATGAACACTTGACCATAATCTATGAATTGGATATAAAGAGAAAAAATAATTCTTAAAGAAATGAGCACTTTTAAGTGCTTCTTGAGCATCAAATTGAAGAAAACGTTTATGAATTTTCCATCATGTTGTGAAGCATCATGTAAGGCAGGATCAACCACATAAAATTATTTTGTGACAATACATGAAAATGGTTTTAACGTTCTCCGTCCCTCTAAAGCAATAGCAAAGCCAAGCCAAGCCATCTGAGAGTTCAGAATTGTAATAGGGCCTTTGAAGAGATTATTTGCAGGCTAATCCTACATTTTCTCATGGAAGCATTCTACAATTTGAAGTACCATATTCACACGGCACATTCCGCCTTCCAAAATTACCTCTGAAAGAGCCAGTGAAAAATTGTATGCTGCATAGACAAGTGTATATCTAAATGATATGCACATCTAACAGAAATAGATTATTTTCAAGGGGTCCTAAACTCAGCTTCTTCATTTTTTTGGTACAACTGCATACAATAATAATTCATATGCAAGAATCTATGCATTTCAATCAGATACACACAACTGATAGAGCTTTCTGTTTGCTCTTTTTTTATATATTTATAAGAAAAATAATAAGAACAAACACATCTCCAAAGGTATTGTGTTTGGGATTTTTAAAATCTGAAAAAGAATATATTTACAATCCCCATAATGCTGAAACACTTTTGAAGAAGAGATATCCATCAGAACATGGAATTTTAATGATAGTTGCTTGAAAGCAATCCCTGAAAGATGTCTTACAATACATCTTCCTTATACATCCTACGTGGTGCCTTTCCCAAAAACCTCTGTTTTCTTAATTCCCCACCTATGATTCTCAGGAATTCAGGCTTTAAACCTCCATCTTTTAGATGTTATCCAAGTCAGATGACTCAAACAGCAATTGGTTAAAAGTGTAAGTGACCCAGTGACACCTCCAAGCACTTGACCGTACCCCATATCTCCACTGAAGGAGGAAACAGTGAGGCCAGAGTAAGCCAGAAAGGTTTTTTTTTTTAAATTAAAAAACTCAAAAGCACACGCATACACACAGCCACCCTGTTTAGGATGCAAAGAATACGTCCTCCAAATCCTGCTTTAAATGATAAGAAGAAACTAAGAAACCAAGACGCAATAAGCTTGGTCTGGTACTTAGATCAACCCAAAAGAAAAACCTGCTTGTCACCACAGGACATTTTCCCCTATTGCCTGTTTAAAAATAATAAAATAAAAATCCTGTTTCTTATGCAAGCGTACCAGCAGATAATGAATTGAGTTGGTGAGGGGCTTAGGAAATCTTCAGGCAAGCTGCAGAGGAAACTGTTGGGATGCTGCTCATTCCAAAGCTGGGGCGTCCCACCAGGCAGCAGAGCGCGAGCCACGCTGTGCAGCAGCGCGTTACCAGCAGAACGCTTTCCACTGCTTTTGTTTGTTCTTAATGAACTCCAAAGTAATAATGCCACACTGGAAAAACATTGGGGCAGCAATAAAAATCTGTAGTTGCATTCTTCTATCTTTGTCATGCCTGCAAATATCCAGATTGAGCAGCAGTAACTCGCTAGAGGTTCAACGGAAACAAAAGGGTTGAAAGTGACTTTGATTTCATCTGATTTCTTGGATTTGTTAACCTCCAGCCTTATTTGAGATAAAGCATTAAAAAAAATACATTAATATGAAACAGTTTTAGCAAGTCAGATGTATTTATACACAGCACATAGTTGCTAAAGGTACAGAAGTACCGTGGGATGGATACGAGGTCCATCCCTACCGCTGTAACACGGACCCAAGGTTATGAAAGCTGGAGAACACAAAGAACATCTCAAACCAGCTGGAAATATATAAGTATCTATCTATCCTTCTTCAAAGCTGCACCACATCGCAGTGTAAGTAAATACACTGCAGTGCACCTAAATACACTGCAGTGCAGCTAAGCATTATTATTTCTGATTCACTACAAGACAGGTGAGGAAGAGAAGCCAGCGAGCACTGTTCCAGTGAGGATATGGTCACATCCCTGTGCCTGCTCCACTGCATCCCACCTCAAAAGCCAAAAAGCAAAAAACCACAGCGTAGCTACAGTTCCTCACCCAAATTCCCTGTTCACCCTTCTGTTTTCATCTTGGCCTCTATATTGTCCACAGTAGCCAACTGTATAGAACTGTGCAGAAAAATAATTTCTGTGGTCCCCCTGCCCCACAGAGACACTGTCGCCCTTATTCTCCCATTCCTGCCAAAACCACTCACCCTGTCCTGCTGCTGGACACAGAGAATACAGATGACCCAACTTACAGAACACAGCTGCTTTCAATATCTTTTCTAACACAGAGAAATTAGATGAATCTCCTAATCAAAGGTGAATGTTGTGTTCAAAAAGCCAGGGCTTTTCACCAGTAACAGGCTTGTATTCATAAAACCCTGTGGCACAACAACACAAGGTTTCGTTTCTTCTGTGTTTTGCCCTGGAGAGGGTAGAAGAATTTAGTTCCTCTGCCCCATTCACGGTGCATCCCTGATCCCGGGGTCCAGGTGAAGTAACTGACTTCCCGGTGCAACAGCAGGAAGAGTCTCCAAAGTGGCTTTCAATAACTTAATTAAAAAAAAAAAATAAAAACCCCATATACCACCTCCTAAATTTTCTTCATCTGTGTGAGGAGTGCATTAGATCAGATAGGGATATGAAATGGCCTTTAAATCTGACAGCAAAGAACAGCTCTAATGGGAGTCCCAAATTGTGCTGTGAGCAATATACTGTGCTTACCAACAGTGACATCAAGATGCCAGAACAGTGCCATGACCTATATTTCCTGCAAACCAATTTTCTTCTTTGTAGGGTGGATGGAAAGAATCCAACTACTTTTTAGGTTCCTTTTCTTTCTGCTGGAGCTGTGCCTTATCAGATACATTTTCCTACACCCAACTTTCCTATGCCCCACAACATTAAAGTATGAATTATCTATAGTCTATTTATGCATTTATAAACAATAAATACTGCAAAATCGTGTTTAGGCTGCAATTACCAGATGAGAACAGAATTCTTTATATCCCATTTCCCTATTTCCAAGCCAAATCCCTTAAAGATGAATCTTAAGCAGAAGAAAAACATTACAGAGGAATAGAGGTCACATATTCTGAGGAATTTCTGTGAATTCATTATTGATGGGGTGCAGCTTAGCTGATGTTGTCAGAGCATGCAAGTTCAGACCTCAGCATTTCTACCCTCAAAATTACAAATGTCTCCACTCTCTATACCTTCTAGTACTGAAGCTTTTTTAAACTGTAAGCAGAGGAAACATTAAGCTTAGACCACAGAGTCAGGCTTGCTTGAGCTTCTAATAACATGGCACACACAATATCCACTCCTAGCACAAGGCAAAACCATCGCTCAGGACTGGGAAGACTGGGAGATCCGCCATTTTGTCCCATTGCTGAGAGTTGCTGCTTGGGTTTTGCACACATGAAGATAGTCACATTTCCACCACTCATATTTATCAAAATGAGGCATTTACTCTTTTGGGTACTCTCATTCTACAGGAAAACGGCATCCTTTAAAGAGGATATTAAAATCAAGACAACATTTTTAGCAGAAGGGATGTATCCCTGTCTGACCTCTGACTGCCACTGCCTTGTGATATCCCTAAAAACACCAATTTTGCCTCAGAAGCAGGAACTTTACCCCTATCTTGTACAGACACACGATGCTTAGAATGGTCAACAAAACACCTGAAAAGATCTATGATAAGCTTGTTTTCACCACCCATCCCCCTTACAGACATCCGTGCCAAATGCAAACACACTCCCTCAGGCAGGAATATTTGGAAACAGAACACCTGATGCAGCTTTTATTCCAAAATTGTCTCACGTGTGCTGAGTGTCAAAAAGAGCCATGTTGTGCCACGGCACCCGCTTGTCTCAGGAAAATTGAAATCGTTCAGTGTCTAACACTTTGAATGATTTCCCAACTTCTCACTTGCCCCATCTGCTCCTCTCAGTTCATTTTGATTTGTTTGAGCCTTCGTGTCTGCAGTGGCACCAACAAAACTGCAGCATCACTGCAAGTTCCTCTGCCATGTAGCGGTGCCAGGTTTGTCTCAAATTCTGCCTCCTCCGAAAGAGAAACACCAAAAATCAAGATCATTGTCCAGTTCTGCTGTCTCTCCCTTCCTCTAAAATATGCACAAGCAGCTATCTGGCTTCAAAGCCAAGATCTACAATAATATGTCACCTACAGGATAACCAACGTTAAAATTATAAATCAGATGGCCACAGAATACAACAAAGTACATGAATGTCATATCTCGGCCCCAATTAACTAAGGAATTAAGTCAAAATTATGTGAGTTTTTCTAGCATTTTGTTTCTTTGCTGTTAGCATGCTATTTGTAGGATCTTTAAGGCAAAAATACCAGCTGTTTTCCAACATATAAGAAACTGGGATTATAAATGAGACACAGAACTTCTAGTTAGGTGGGAAAATTGATAAAAACAATCAGGAAGATAGACACATAAAGGGGGTTCTTTGTTAAGACCGTACACAAGGCAGGCAAAGAGCAATCAGAGCTCTCCCTGAACTTCTAGAGAGTCAGGATACACCCACCCAGGGATGCGAACAGGCCTTACATCTGCTGGAAGAAAGATGTTACAAATAAGCACATGGGGAGGAAAAAAAAAGAAAAATCCCCGCAATCTGCCCATACAAGTCTCCATTGAAAAAGACTCAACTCTGACTGAGCAGAACCTTAACAAAAGAAACTAAAAAACCCCAGAGTCACACACTTTTTCACCTGCCCACAGGCTTGAAGTCAGTGATCAGCAGATTAATGAGGTACCACAAAGATGCAGGTGTAGCCGTGGAAAGGAATTAGTCCAAGACTCTCACTCTGAGCCACCAAGGACTGAACACACAATATTGCACAGTGAAAAACAACTCACAGCTCACACCCCTAATCTGTGTTCAGTGCCTCTGTGAAATTCACGCTGAAAAAGAGGTCAGAACTCTAAGATGACAGTGGTCTCAACTTGCCTTAGGTTTACTCTAAAGAAGGTCTCAAGCTCAGTGGAAAAAAATATTAACGCTCTCCAAAACCTTGGTGCACACTTCTTCAAGGGCAAAGTACCAAAGCAACTCAACATGTGGTTTGGTTTGGTGTTCGTAATAAATGTTCGGGATGTATCAGCTAACCATGAACAACTGCTTTCGCTCCAGCAAAGCACACAGTGAGTGTACCAGTGCTTACCCATGCTTGGCACTGGCTCCACTTTGCTGAGTCATATAGCTAGAATTTCTTACAGTAGCCTCAGTGGTATATTTTTTCCTTAGTGTTCATTCCTTTCTTCTGGTGAAGCTAATGAAATTTAGCTTTACAATTCAAAAGATGTATGGCTATACATCTTTAAAACAAAGTCACTAAACACACTGCTGCTGCGGCAGCATCCTGAGCAACCAGTCACAAAGTTGAGCTGGTCCTGAATTCAGGGAACGTCGTCGTTCAGCAGTCATTGGGGAGTAAATGAGGCAGAAAGCAAGTTAGCCAGGCAACTGCGGAGCCCAGAGCCCAATCAGATGTGGGAGCTGCAGGGGAAGCAAAGGTGAACAGAACTAGAGAGCCAGCATCCGACATTTGCAAGGTAAAATATGATGTTTGCAATGAATAGGCAGAAGTAGGAAGAGAAATCTCACTGGCAGAAAAAGGCTGGCTGCTTCATAAACTGCTCTGGTGAAATTCTTTGGAGGACTGAAGTGCACGTCAGTGAGCATGTGTTCATACTGCTTCTGCAATAAAGGGGGGGGGAAATAAATCAGGATATGCATTGAAAGACTGAATTAACTAGCTTAGATGGACACGCCACTCTCCTTCAAAAAGCACAATTGCTCCAATCTCTGTTCCTATCTGTTGACATGTGCTGACAGGTTAAAAATGCTGTTCCATTCCCTAATTTGCACTTTGGAAATAAGGGCTATATGATCTCCTTGTCACTGGGAAATTCCTAGCAGCCATGATGTACAGCATAACTCCAATGATGAAATCTTTGTCAGTTACCAATTTGTTCCACAACGTACCAAAAAAAAGTTGTCAGCCAGATGTCTCCAGACAATTGCAAAATACATTATTAATGAAATTAGAGTAAGACGAACTTTTTTGTATAGTTCTGTTATTAAATAATTCCAAGTGACTCGAGGCACAATTACAGTATCTGAACTTTGCTTTTTAAATGTTGCCACATGAAAACTCCACCATTTATTTGCACTTGAAGTGATAATCTGAAGGCAACAGAGTCTGTAATAAGTTCGGTCATTAATAAAACTCTGCTCCAGGTCCTCCCACTAATAAACGTTATCATATCCTAGAACCCTGCAAAAGGTGATGTTCTTGCTACCAGATTAATATTTTATTTCTTCAAAATTTGTATACAGAAAATTTCTGGAATAGACAAGCACTTCCACTGAAAAACTACCTGTTCCCAAGTAAGATCTCCAGAATCAGAATAAACTGGGCAAACCACAACTTCCAGGAGCACCAGTGATATTCAGCCTAGAGGAGTCCTCCACATGGGAAGAACTCCTGGTCTCCTGTGACAAGGCACGAGAAAACCTGAGCTTGTGCAAAGTAAACCGTGAAAGAAAGACAAAAAAATGCCTGATCACCCCATTTTACCATCATGAAGGAGCTGTTCAATGGGAGGAAGGGGTTGTTTGAGGGATTGGTACATGTACCTTTTCATGCCTAAGTAACCTGTTCAAATCTGGCTCAAGTTGATAATGATCAAATCTAATTACAATCCGACAGCTGCTCAGTGGCCTACACAGTGTTGCCCACTCTTAAGATTTTATCACAAGTCTCATGATATCTATCATGCTTCTTAACCCTTACTTCCTGTCATCAGGCAATTACCCAAGATTCTCCACTTCCAATTAAAAAAAAATCGAGTTTCCATCCCATGAGCTCAGAACAAAGCTTTAAACATTACTGAAATGCAATATAATAGTTTTTAAATTAAAAGCACAGATTGTTTAAACTTGCGAGATTTTTAAACTGAAAAGGTGATGTCAGGAGCTGGAATGGTTGGTTGACAAAGCTGCACATGAATCATCCTATTTCAACCTCTGATGCTCCAGATAGTCCAGCATCCAGTGTCAGAACCAACACACTCAACCAACACACTCTGTCCTTGCTCTGCAAGTTCTCATTTCAACACTTTATATCAGGACACTTTTTTCCCCTCTTTTTTAAAAGATATACATTTAAAGTTCTCCTGAGTCACTTCACAAGCATCTTACAGCTGTATAGCCAAATACAGATATACGTAAGTATTTGCTAGAACAAGCAACTCCAACAGATACATCATCACACTGTCAAACAGCAAGGGCAGAGCACGTATCACCAAATAAGTGAACTAACAGGCTTAAACCAAAGTCACCGGCTGAAACTACAGCAAAATAAGTCTGCTGCGCAAGGAATTACTTCAGTTTTCTACACCTTTGCAAAACCAAGTGCCTTGCTAGAACTTTCAATCTTTCTTCCAACAGTGATGCCTGTCTCTTAGAAACAACTTCTCCTGTCTCTCATTTTTCTAGACCAGCTCAAACACCTTTATCTCAAGAGAGCTGGATGACAGCAGAGAAGAGGAGATGGTAAACTACCCTGCACTGGCTTTTGGCTAAATTCTTCACCTTTGCATAAGATGCCCTTCTGGCTCAGAGCAATGGGCCAGCTGGCCCTGTGCACGGTAACCTTGACTCTTTGGCAATCACCAAGAGCAGACACATATGGCAATAATTCACCAGAGCACATTTCCATCCTCCAGACACCTGTGAGCCTGGCATTCCTACACCAGAAGCAGGATCGGCCCATGCAACAGTCCTCAGTTCTACCACAAACTTTTCCAGAAGACTGGTCTGTGTGAGCTTTTAGAACCCACAACATCCCAAGGCAGTGAGCTTTCCTGCATAAAGCCACCTCACACGAAACATCTTACTTGTTCTCTATCTGCTGCTTGCTCCTTCCACAGGACACCTTTCACTTCATTTACTGGAAAAGACAATTCTTTATTCAGTTCTCCATATGATTTTAATAGGTCTCTATCATAACTGTTCTCTTTTCTGGACATGAAATCTTTGTCTGGGGTAGCTCAATCACATTCAAAAAAATAGACATTCAGCTAAAAATCTCTCACGTTTCTGTAAAACTCTTACTGTCTTTCCAACTTACTTGTCCAGCCCAAACCTAATCCAGTAGCCCAGAATCTTAAAGAGCAGAATACTTACCCAATTACTCCAGTTTTCCTCCATATTATACTTAGAATACATGACTATACAAAATGCAAATTACAAAGTTCAGAAGGAAAATCAGATATCGATGACTTCTAAGTGGAGTCTCTCTGGCTTTGTATCAGGGAAACCTTTAGATCCACCACATCAAACCAGCAGGCTAGAACTCTGGTCATGCAATGAGACACGGTAACACTTCAACCCCAACCTGCTGCAACAGCCAAGACAGTGATCATTCACTGCAAGCCTTCTGCTTCCTTTCTACACTTTCTATACTTGATTCTTAAGAGAAAACTCAAATATGCATAATAAAAACTGCGATGTTTTAGACACCAAGCACAGCTGACCTTTACATAAAACTATCCTATCGGAATAATGTGCAAGAAATGATGCATGACTATCCAACACGTCTGTTACACTTTGTAAAGATAGCAGGGATGCTGAAAAGCTTTCGTTTTTTTGGTTTTTTGTTGTTTTTGTTTTTTGTTTTTTTTTTTTTTAAATAGCTCTAAGCCAATTAATATGTAGGCTGCACCAAAGAGGGATTATGATTTGGGAAGTCAGTGATCCTCATGTCCTGATCTCAGGACACATTTTTCCAAACTCTTGCATGCAATTTACAATTACACATCCATGAACCACAGCGCAACTGTTGGAAGGTTATCTGTGTGTGTAACTGCTGTACAAAACTTGTGATTTAACTGAAGTGACACCAGCATTAGCAATAAAGAGCAAACTCTCAACCCTAACCAAGGCTTGACTCCAGCTCTGCACTGTCCTGCTGTGGACCAAGCCACAAAGCCTTTTCCTTGTGAAAAATATTGAGCTGATAGAATTTAAAGCACAAATTTAAGCTCATTTGAAAGGCAAAACCATGTGTAGGCATGGTTATTTCAATAGTAAAGTTGTGATTTTCAGTTTAGCTTCAGCTAACTGAAAGCATTTAAACATTAAATCTATACAAGCCAGTTCTAATCCAAAAGATGTTTCTAGTAAGGGCCTGTACCAGCTTAACAGTGTAGGGAAAAATAAATCAATTTAAAGTGAGACTTGTTCAGTGATCATGTACATCTCAGACCTATGACTGGAGGGACTTTGGCATACTGACAGTAATCACACACTTTAACACAAGCCCAACATCATCTCTTCATCCACCAGACAAACAAAATTTCACACTGGAAAACGATAATGACAAGAAGTTAATATTTTCAGTAATAAGTTATCTTCACAAAGAGCACCTGACCTTCATTGTAATCTCCACACAGCTTGCAGTAAACCACCTGAGTGTGTATAAAATGTAATGAATAAAGAAATATTAAAAATGATAGAATGTTATTAAAGTAGGTCACAACTCAAACAGCACAATTACTGAAAAAATGATGTTTGAAACTACATCAGTCACAACACTTCTCACTCTGGATGAGCCACTCTACAATTTATTTTGCCTAACAACAGCTTCTGTCCATATTCCCTCTCTTTTTATCCCCAAAGACTCTATTAACGCAGCCCACTGTGCCGCATGACAGCACAATGCCCACACGAGGCACAAAATGTCACAGATCACAGCCTTACACCTGGCCAACATAATATATTCATCAAATTCTTCCAAGCAGTGAAAGCATTTGTTGTTATTTTGTGGGTCAAGCCACACAGAGGCAGATGGAATGGGCACTTTATTTACATGTGAAGTCCCTAAGCCCATTCACTTTATTTACGATGGACAAAATCTGGCCTTACACAGTCATCTAAGAAGCCTTGGACCAAAGACACTGTTATTTTACAAAGATAAGGAAGAGCGGTTTCCTCCCAGGCTTCTGGATAACAATGAAGATTCATTTTATTCCTTAATGCTACATTCCACATACTCTGAACACCTTAAAAAACTCAGAGTTGAGGTTTTGATTCACATCCTAAGATCAGTTCAGTGTAACTAAGGCCCACCTGCATATTGAAGCAACCCAGCGACAGTAACAGAACGATGAGACTCTCTCAAACACAACTGCCCCATGAAACCCCCTCCCCGTTTTGCAGAACCTGCACCACAAGCCTGGGTAACACAGGTTGGAAGGGTCAGCACTTTCCTTTTAACCAGAAATTCAAGACCCATGGATGCAGATATTGGCTTTACCATCCTCACACAGACTACAAAACAATCTAAACTGTCCACATATACATGAAAATGTAGAAAGGAAACCCTTGGCTGCAAAATGTATCACTTTATACGTTAAGTATATTTTGAGTGACTTTGAAACAGCATTTTAAATTATTGACATTGATGTTATCGTGAAAGTTTGAGGGGAAATTTCTACATAAATAACAAAAATATTTCCGATGAGAGTATTAACCCTTTAAGACTTATGTTTTAATTATCTGTGTTGCATGTGACTATTAGTGACAAACAGCTTAGAAGTGCAGCGTCCTCACGTGTCAGCTTCCAGGAAAGAAAAATCTCAGGACAGATCTTCCAATACAAAGAAGAAAAAAAAAAAAAAGGTAAAAAAGTATCTACCATTACATTGCTCTTCACATTTCGTTAATAAAATTATATATTGAAGTCTGGATGCATATCTAATTTTATCTCTCAGTATCTGCCACTGCTTCCTGACCTCTAAGATAGACTGTGGGCATTTTGATAAATGGACTAAAAGATATCCCAGTAGATACAGAGCAATCCTCCCAGTTCCCAGAACCACAGCAAATGCATAATCGCTAAACCTCCAAAATAACATGACACATCTTCTGCCCCCGAAAATCTCCTTTTCTAGCCTGAATACCAAAAAGCACTGTCACTAAAATATATTTGTTACCAGACAATGACTTTTTACAGAGAAGAGGTGCTGCTGCCTTTTTTTTTTTTTTTGAGAAGATCCAAGTTCAGATAGCTAAAAGGAAAAATCATCATTATGGAGAAGAAAATACTTTACGTATCAGTTCCTTTCTCCTCAAACACCAGTTCCTTTTCAGTAAGATCTGTCTTCTGTTTACAATTGATCACTGATTCTTCTGTCCACCGGTCCCCATTCAATAACGGGAAGAACCAGCACACCAGAGCTTAGGGAAGGAAAGGGAAATACACCATGAGGAACTCGAACTGAAGGGGGACTTCTCCATAGGAAGACTTTAGCTATTTAAATCGGAACCAGGTTTTGATGCATGCTCTTGCAAAAAATACCTTATCAGTCTCTGAAAGGTAATTGTAATGATTTCTATGCACTGATACAACCCAGTATAAAGACCACCCAGAGTTACAAGGTGCATTGTGTCATAAAATACTCAGCCACGATAATGAGGGTTTATTCCATTCAGAACCTGTGACTAATAACACAAATGCAAAGGGATTACCACTAACATGAAAAAATTCCAGGGAAGGGAGAAGTGATGGTGTGAGAGCACCTTTACCTACTGCTCCAAAAAAGGAATTTAAGCAGAAAGGCGACACCAGGCAATGCCGAGTGTCTGGATTTCCAAGCTCAAGGCGGAGAGAAGCCCTGGCCATGGGGAGCTGCAGGGCAGGTGTGCCCATGGACCAACGCAGCGTATCCTGAGGGGAGGCAAAGCATTCCCTTCATCCTCATGATGAAGTGAAAGCTCAGTCTTTCAAATGAGATGTAAAATAGAGTCCTGACCATTCATCGTCGTTAAAGATCCCATGACAATTCTTGCAAGAGTAAAAATGTTAACTAACATGTCCTGGCCAATATCCAACTCGGATAATTGCATTCTGCTTCGAAATTCCCCTTGTAGTTTCAATTGGATTAGTTTTTCTTCATTTCTCTTCCCTAAACCTCTCCTGCGTAATGTTTCCAGCCCAGAATGGCTGCTGGATTCCACTCCAGGGGTGCGTGAATTATCAGTGCTGGGCAATCCCAAAATACATTTTGTGTACATTAGTCAGAGAAAATGCTCTGTGAGCCGGAGTAATACTCTTACCTCTCACTTAGGAGTATTTAACTTCTCAAATGAGAAATCCCACGGATGTTAGTAAGATTTTTTTTTTTCTAAAATATTGCCCTGCATGGAAGGGTCAGGCTACCAAACCAAGCCTCCTGCCAACCAGAAAAGCCCTTTGCTGGGCCATATCCTCAGCTTAAGGAACCAAACAGAGTTGCTTTGACTTCAGTAGAACTCTGCTACATTAAAAGGAGTAAATATTCATACAGTATTTTTCCACTACGTCATTCATGTTTAAATGTTGTGAGAATCAAAGAAGTTGGCTGTTAAATGCATCAATCTGCAGATATAAAAGAGGAATATAGGAACATACTCTCCTTACTTCTAACTGGCTTGCACCATATTCATGCTATTTAAAAGGAAAGCTAGAGGTTCTTTAACTTGGCATACTGATGAAAAATGGAAGTGGTGTGAAATCTGAATCTCATGGTGTTTGTTGTGTGTACTCTACTGTAAGTTCTCATAATACTATGGAGGCAAACTGAGAAGTCCTGGCCCAACGCATTTTACAAAACAGGAGGAACAAAGGTGATTTATGTGTATAAAAGCAAAAACTGACAAGCCTTTGATTTTCTTGTACAACAATCCCAAAATGATCGTCAAGACTGCTTAGGTTTCTCACCCTCTGCACTTCCTGCAATAGGACCATTTTATCCAAAATGCTGGTTTACAGGCTCAGTGTAAAGGGTCATTTCCATCTCCTAGCCAGGTTACTCAAAAGAATACTTCTTATTCCCTCTTCCAAGAACTCTTAGCAGCAGCTGAGAATGGCTTGTGTTCCTTTCCAGTCTGCTTCTGCCTCCCTGGTAAAGCATAAAACCACAATCATGCCACCTACTTTGTTCTTTAGAACATTCCTTAGGGCTCCTTAAAAATCCAAGAGACCAACTGTAGGCAGCCTGCAGTCAGATGAAAGGAGAACACAGAGAATATACTCATTTCCTCCTTGTAGATGGTGAATTGACTTGACAGGTGTCATGGTGAAAGGATCCATATTTGCCAGCTCCACTTCCCCACACCAAGGGTGGAAGGGGCTGATGTGGGATCTCCAATATCCTGCTTCTGTGGCCACTACTCCCAGTACTAAGGGATGGAACCAAGTGGTGAAATTAAAGGTTGGTACCAGAGCGTGGATATCAGGCACAAGCATGACTTGGGCTCATCTGATGAGCATAGATGGATCTGCAAAGGAATTTGACGGCAGAATCAAATGGTTATAGAAACACAGCACACATACAAAGTTGGTAAGGAGAAAGCTGATCGTCAGAAGTGACTGACTCTGTTTTCTGCTGCTTATGTACTGCCATTCTGGGTACCAGCCTTGACTCCAGCTTGGATCCTTCTGCACACAACAGTTGGCACCAACATGGGAAACCGTATCCATTCTCAAGCACATACTCATCTGCTCCCACAGTTTTGCTTCAGTGGGGAAATGCACTTGAGCTGGAGAACACTGAAGTTCGCATCCTTATGCTACGTAGTGCTCAGGATTATCTGGATGTTCTACAGTAAATTCAGGACCAAAATCTTAATCCTTTCACCAAAATTCAATTTCAAAAGTGTACAACAGTTCATCAATGGCCTCAGTTTCATGAATAACCTAAGACTGGAGTAAGATGTATATTTCAGCCACTCCTTCCTTCCCATTTTCTTTTTGTTCCAGACCTCTCTATCTGGAGTGGAGACATTCGCATTACTGTGCTCTGAAACACAGTACTTCCTGCCACAAGAATCAATAAATATTAGCATGAATACAAGAACAGAAGCTCAGGATTAGAGGGATCTAAAACTGGAGGGATTTCCCTGCCCTCCCCACTTCACCCTGATGAACCTTACCAAAACCTGACTGTAAACATTTTAATTCTCTGTCACTTTGGAAGAAATCATTACAGAGGCAAAACCAGAGGTTCTGCTGTGCAATAAGCATCTGTCAGTCTAGCAGGCATCACCCTGCATGTCACCCCACGCATGTTACCCCCCAGCGCAGGAAGATGGTGGTGGACACAGGAGGGTTTGCTTAGAGCACTGTTTGAGTCACCAGGCCAGAGCTGCACACAACATATTTTATTGTTTTATTTACTATTTCAAACAGACCTTTTCTCTCTTCCCTCCGTGGTTCAAGCAGTTTATACATTTAATTCAATTTTAAGAGATACACGCTTGTTTACTAGAGCAAACAGAAATCAGTAATGAAGAGCTGTGGCTAGAGAGAAGTAAGCAACCTGCTCATCTTCCACTCCACATTAAATTTTTAGCTCCAAATATTGATATGAGAAGGTAAGAAGCTTAGTTCCACGGCTGCTTTTCACACCTTCCAAGTATATACGGGAGAACTTTGTGCAAAAATCACTGAAGGATACACATCGACCTGTGCTGTAATTTCAGCATTATACCCACAGAAACTACCATCTAAAATGTGTTGGGGTTCCTCAAAATAAACCTTCCTCACTCAATTTGCCAACACTATCAACCTCTGGAATCTTGTTCCCTTTTATCTCTAGTTTTCCCTACCTTCATTCTTTGCAGCATCACAGACAGAGTAAACCAGATGCAGAAGAGAATGATGGTATCATGTGCCATTGCACTCTAGTTAAGAAAATACATTCAAGCCAGAGACCCCATTGTCAATTAAAGGAAGGAGGGGGAAGGAAGGAAGGAAGGAAAAAAATTAGAATAAAAGACCAGAAGAACCTGTTGCAAAAAAAAAAAAAAAAAAAAAGAGAGAGAAAAATTATTTCACTCAGGTTAAAGCTTTGGGTCTGGGGCTTTTCTTTTTTTTTAGATTTTTGGGTTTAGATTTACCACTTACATGAATACCTACACGCAGTTAAACACCACAATTTTAAAAGGACAATCAATTTAGCCCAGATTCCTCAAATCCAACATAATTATTTCCCATAGAACTACTGAAGTCTACTGAAAACGTAGCTGCAGCATTGGAGGGTTATTTGCTCCAAGGACCTTTTTAATATGGCTGTATTGTAATACTGCAGTGCAAAAGCCTCTCCAGTCAAAAAAGAAATTTAGCTCAGAAACACAACTTGTGGGCAATGAATGATACATTTGCCTGAATTTGCACTCATTTAATAATAGCATTATTTAACAAGATTAGCTAAAATGACTATCCTCAAAAGACAGAGCAGTGCACCTCTTCTCATGAGACTCCATGGGCAGCAAAATGAAATTCATTTCTCCACACCAAACATGCAAAGCAACCAGCAGCACTTGAAAGACCATATTTAAAAGGCAGAAAAACATTTTGAGACTGACCAGATAAAAACAGTCCCTCTCTATACTGCCCCCCCATTTTACTTTAAAGCTGCATTTCACTGGCAAAGAAAATTCTGTTCTTCCACTGAAAGAAATATTTATCATTACACTTTGATTTTCACGTGAAATCAAGAACACACTGAATTTGCACACACTGGGAAACAGCTACTAAAACCTGGGTGTATGCTGTATCACATCACTAGTCAAACCCCATCTATCCTTGCATAATTATTTTCCTACAAGGTTACGCCTAATTGCCCACTAACCTAACTGATTAATCATCTACATTATAAGAGGGTGCTGAGAAAAAGGCTGAAGGGCAACAAAATATTTATTCGGGTTGCAAATACTAAACCAAGAGGGGACTGCTGGTTTGAGTTGCTCCTTCCAGGCTGCGCAGGCAGAGCTGGATCGACAGAAATCCCTGCTTCAGAGTCACAGACACAGAAATAAGAAAAAAAAAAAAACAAACGGTGTCTCACGTTCATTCCCACTGCGGCCGCAAAGATGCTCAATACAGCTCAAAGTTGCCTTTGCCCGGCTCTGGAAGTGTTAAATTATTCCACACGCGAGCAGCACGGCAGGTTCTCCGCGCAGAGCCGCGGTTGGCATCTCCACGCTGCCGGGTCCCGATCGCGCAGTTCTCGCCGACTTGGACCCGGCAGGAGACGCGGCGGCCCCGGGCTGGCCGGGCATCCCCTCCCCGCCTCCTCGGCGGCTCCTTCGCTGCCGCCCGCTGCGCCAGCGCCTCCCTCACGGCGGGCAAAACTTTGCGCCCAACTCCGCCGCTACGCGCCTTGCCCTCCGCACCGAGTTACGCGGGCGCGGCCGCCCCGGTAGCGGCACCCGCGGAGAGCCGGTACTCCCGCACCTGCGCAAGGCGGCAGCGCGGTGGGGTGGGGGTGGCACGGGCGACTCCCCCCACGCAGGGCCCGCGGCCGCTTGCGCGCAGCCCCGCGGTTGGCTCCGCGCCTCTCCGCCGTCGCCTCTTACCTGCAGCCGGCGCCGCTCCCTGCAGTGCCCCGTTCATCCTCCTCCGGTGGCGGAGGGGTGCGCGCCCCTTCCCGGCCCTTCCTTTCCCTGCGCTCCCGCTGCTGGGCGCGGAGTCTGCGCGGGCGGACGCTGCTCCCGGCGCGCAGCCCCCGGCGCTCTGCGCGCAGCGGCAGCCCCTCGGCGGCGGCAGCGCCGGTCCCCTGCAGCCACCGCGCTACCGCATTCCCCCTAATAGCGGGGCGCGGCGCACCCGCGCCTGGGAGCCCCCCGCCCCGCCTGGGGGCAGGAGGCGGTGCCCGGTGGGTCCCCCCTCACCCGCCCAGCAGCACCGGTTCTCCCCGGGTGGCAACAGCTGCTGCTCGGCCGCCCTGCCCCGGCCTGACTGCTCAGGGACCCGCACAGGGCGCTCGGGGAAGGAGGGGAGCGGGGCGAGTGTGGGGATGCGGGTTCCAACTCGCTGCCAGCCCGACCCCCCCTGCACCTTTCCTGTACCTCCGCTCAGCGTCTTCCGCTCCCCGGACTGCTGCTGCTTCCTTCTGGCCCAAGGGCCGGTAGGTGGTTTGGGAGAAAGCTGAAAGAGTCATTGCAGCGCACAGGTGGTGATGGTGGAGGGGCCGGGCTGGCCACCAGCCCCGCGTTCCTGGCAGGGGGGGCTGCAGTCAAGTGATTTTGGGGAATGGGACACTTGAACCATTGCCCAGACTGGGCAGTACCATCCTTCTCACAAGAAGCAGCAACTATGAAGATGTATGTGCCTTTGGCCAGCAGAGGTGGGTCCCTCTACCAGATCAAGTGTAGGCACACAGAGGCGTTCTTGGCCCAATGGGATGTGGCACTGCGCTTCTTTCCCACGGAGATTCCTTTCCCTTGGCCAGTTCTGCTTGGCTGTCCCATAAGAGGTTTTATTCTTGGCTGCTGTCTCTCCTGTGTGTGGAGATGTCTGCTCTTGCTGCTTGGGAACGGACTTTAAAGGCAGAAATACTTTTGAGTGTCAGCTCATAACCACAGCGGATCAAACTCCCCTTTCTATTCACAGTTTGATGTTAAGTATTTATCTTGAGAGCTCTGACCTACCCCAGCTCTGTCAGTAGGTGACTGGCTGGCTGGGCAGTGTTCAGGACAGAATTACCATCTCTGCACAGATATCTTTCTTGCTCTTGTCTGCTCTTTCAATGGGATGTCACCAAACAGCAAAATTAATCCCTGGCAAGGAAGAAATTCATGTGTGAGCTTGCAAGCCATAGCAGTGAGACAGCGATTAAAGTTTTTGTCTAATTCTAGGAGATGAAGCTTGTAATAGCTAGAGAATGAGACTTAAGCTGCTTTACATATTCGTTGGTATGTAAGATCATTAAAGCATCTGTAGATACTATACCTTACAGGAGAGGGAGCCTTGCTGGAGGTGTTAATCGTTGTTGAATTCGGTGGCTACTGACATGTGACAGGGTGTTAACCTTTAGTCAGTGTGACCTGACATATTTGACTAAACCATTTTTCCTGGCCCCAGCCTCTTACCAGCTCTCGCATGTCACATATTTATTACACCAGTAATAGCTCTTCCTGCTTAATAGGCTTCTTTGATGCAAACCTTGGGCCACTTGACAATGGCTGCCTCAGACATTTTGTTATGCTTAACTTGAGGGTGATAAAAGATGAATAAAGCTGTCAAATATCCTATTGATTATGTGATTGAGATGTACCCTGATCGCCCTCCTTACGTTGAGTTTCTTTCACTCTGTTCTTTTCTGGGGTTTGGGTGTGGATGGGAAGAGGAATCATGCCTACAAAACAGCGCTAAACTTGCAGTCCATCTGCCCAATGTTCTCCAGTTCCACCATGTCTGTCAGGAATTCAATTACTAGCAAAAATCTTCATCAAATCTCAAGCCCTGCATCCTTTCAGTGTTAAATTATGGTGTTTCTGACTTTGAGGCTCTAACAATTTCCTCACTTTTGTCTTCTTGTCTGGTTTTAGAGGGAGAAGTTTGGTAGGAAATTCATCAGGTTCCCATAGTGACTGGATTAAGCCATGGCTGTAGGTTTGTGATTTACGTACTAATAAAGAATTAAATATATCATGGTATTTGAGAGATCGGGCTTTAGCTTCTAACTCCACTACGAATTCCTCTCTGCTTTTAGCAAAAAATACTTGCTAAAGACAGAATGATCAGTTGAGTTCAAAAGCTTGCTGCTGGTATGATTAACTCCCTGAGCTTTGGGAAAGCTCTCAACTTGCACAGTAAGAGCATAATGATGCATATCTGTACCAAGAATATCGAATGTACGAATGCTTATCTGCAATTCCATCCCAACACCAAGATACAGAATCAGGAAATGCTTGCAAAAGATCCCTGAAAGAGATCTGTGTGCAAGTGACATTAACTTCCATTCTTTAAACGCAGATGTCCGAGCAAAAAAAAAAGCCACATAAGTGTCTCTGAAGAAAAGAGCACTGGAGTGCTCAGGCAGAGCTGAGCTCCAGCGCCTCAGAGTCAGCTGGGAAGCCAAGTGCCACAAACAGCTGGGCAAGCAAAGGAGCAAGCCCTGGGAGAGGGAGCAGGAGCAGAGATGCTGCAGTGCACAACTGCAGCCAGGGACTGATTATACTCATCTCCGAGCAGGCAGAGTTTGAAATGGAAATGAGATTTCCCTGCCGCACTACCCAGCTGCTACAGTAAATGTTGCTCTAAGACAAGAGGGAAGCAGGCAGCATGCAGCTTGGACTTGGGTTTGTTTCATCGTTACTCAGCTCATCTCAGAGGTTCATGTAATTGTTACTCAAAAAGTCCCATTCAGCAATGCAACATTAAGAAAATACTATTTCTACTTTCACATCTTGACGTTGATATTGAGCTCTCCCTCCGTGTGGAGACTTCAACTTTTCTATCACACAGTATCACAGTATGTTTGGGATGGGAAGGGACCTCAGAAGATCATCCAGTCCAATCCCCCTGCCAGAGCAGGAACGCCTAGATGAGGTCACACAGGAATGTGTCCAGGCGGGTTTTGAATGTCTCCAGGGAAGGAGACTCCACAACCTCTCTGGGCAGCCTGTTCCAGTGCCCCGTCACCCTCACTGAGAAGAAGTTTCTTCTCAAATTGAAGTGGAAACTCTTGTGTTCCAGCTTGATCCCATTACCCCTTGTCCCATCATTGTTTGCCACTGAGAAGAGCCTGGCTCCATCCTCATGGTACTCACCTTTTATATACTTATAGACATTAATAAGGTCCCCCCTTGCACTCAAAGCAAAGAAAATATCAGGTTTTTTATACAAATCCCATCTTTATGGGCTTGGAAACAAAATATCGCCTGCGATGTAATGCAAAGGCCTCTGGAGCCAGGAATTCAAAAGGCCTCAGGTCTGAGCTGCAGAATAAGTGCAGCCAGGCATGTCCGAGGTTATAGTGCATACTGAACCCAAAATTCCTATGAGGAAACCAAACCCACCTTGGCTGATGTACTTCAGTTCTCCAGACACATAATTTTCAGACAAGAATCAATGCAAACATCTAGTAAACTTTTGCCTCTGCCAAAAAGAGAAATTTGACTTGCCTTGTCATCATCCTTCATCACAGCTTGGTTTTTTTTCTTTCCTTCTTTTTTATGACTTTAGGAAACTCCTGGCTTTCTCAGGCAGGACATGCATCTTCTTCCAGCACCTAAAAAACCAAACAAATAAAACCCCCTCTTGATCTCTGTTTGAATTGAGACAGAGCTACTGAATCAAATACATGCCCAGGAACACCACAAGTCTCATATGCATAGAAAAAAGTTTTGACTTTTCACGTTGCACTGCTTTTACTTTACACTGTGGCTGGAGCTTGATACAGGTGTCACTACCCCAATTTTACCAAAAAAACAACTGACATGAGGTAGCTGCTGCTTGAGTAGTGACACCATCGAGAAGTAGATCAGGTGGAATGACCTCACTTTACATCTTTCAAACACACAGAAAATTATTTGGATCCTTAGCTGGACCACAAAGAAGATCTTTCTTTCTAGAGGTTTTGACCTATGTTATAAAAAATACCCTGTATTCAACAATCAAACCCAGGAGACTCTTTCATTGGACATTTTTGCTGGGGTGACACTAAGCAGGTCATAGTGTCTTACACTTCCCAGTGCTCCAGTTTCCTTCCACTCTGAGCTGCTCCTTTCCAGGTGTTTCTGTTTTACTCCGAGGTTGGAAGGAGGGGGAGAGGAGGCACATTCTGGGATTATTGGTACAACAGAGCTACCACCTCTATCACAGACAAATGATAGTATTCGTTATGATTTCCAGACCCACACAGGAAGTTAGAAGGGATTTCTGAGATCCTTCCCAATAAAACGTATCACATCACTGTAACATCCACTACATACTCCTACACTAAACTCCAACCTTCAGACTAATATTCAGGTGTAAACATTAGTCTGGATTTACAACCACAATATACACACCCACTCCCTTCATCCACTGAAAGAATAATTCAGTATTTTTATGCAGTTTTCACCTCCAAAAAATACTACTTCCCAAAGTAAGAGTCAAGTAAAAGCGATTAATAATAATTGCACTATTTCTTCCTTAAGATACATTTCTCTGTATGATTTCTCTAGAGGAAAACAGAAAATCTCTCTTGGCTGCCTCATGTTCCCTTTCTAAAACATTTCAGAGATCAAACTTTAATAGCTTAAATATGAATAAAGAAAAATAAACTTAAAAATTGAGATTCACATTGCCTAATATTATGTTTGGACATATTTATACCAGTAGCAATACTGTAGTCAGCCAAGCAGGAAACAAAACCAATACATACTTCTCCAGTCACAAATAAACTAATTTTAAAAATCAACTATTTTCAGACTACACTTTATATTCTATTCATAGAAATAGAAGGATGGTGGCTTACAGGGAATTCACACTTAAAAGTAATTTAACAATAAATTAGTGCAAAATATACAGAACATGTATGGCTGTTTTACAGAAATAAGGATGCTAAATTCTGCCAAGAAGTTATTTGCTGTGAATTATTCACTTAGTTCTGTGGGTTCCTGAACCTTTATGAAGGTGGAAAGCAGAAAAAAAAAATCAAGCATATGCAAAGCAAAACAGCATCAAAAGTCAACGAAGTCTCCAAGGGAGATGAACTTCAATGCCAGAGTAGGGTAAACAAATGGAATTATTTACAATATAATGTTATCATTTGCAACAATATTTTATTCAATATTTAATGGCACACTGAGTCTCCCTTGTAGCCTGTGGTAGATGACTTAGCCATTTTGTTCTGTCTTGCACTTGCCATGCGTGTATGTAAAGTATATAGTTTATTTAACATTTGTATACATCACACAAGGTACTGCCTCCTGCCAGTGTGTAAAATACGGAGCGCGTAGATCTCCAGGCAGCAAGAAATCAGTAGATGAAATGATCAACTACAGACAACTCTGTGTGTCTTTGATCCCCGATGGCAGGCGGGCACAGCTGCCCCAGAGCTCTTCCTCTTGCCCAGCAGGAAAAAACCCTCAAAAGAAATTCAAATCAAGAGCCAGTGCGCTCGGTGGCACACTGGACTGAGATTCTGTTCATTGTCACCTCTCACCTTCCCTGGCAAACTGAACCATCCACAGCAGCACAGTGAGTGCAGGAAAAGAGACAGATGTTTCTATTGAAAGAGATACTAGTGCAAACAGCAGAACTAGAAAATCCAGTACAAGAAAAAATCATCCTGCTTATCAACACTTGCCATTCATTTTGGTTGGTGCAGAATTTTCTTATTGGCAAGCTGAGAAGGAAAGGGAGCATTTGCTTTTCAAGAGTGGCCTTGCACAACAGCCTAGAAAGGATGAGGGTTTTGTCCCAGCACAGAGTTAAGCTAAATGGGCTCAAGATCATGATTTTTTTGCTATACTCGGGCCTTAGTTTCACTGTCTATTGCTATTTTCTATATGCTATCACACAGAGGGTGTGCAATATTCAAGCTGAGTTTCAAGAATCTCATCATTTCCTCCCCAATTTGCATAACCATGTGTATCAGTTGAGTGCTAAGCTTAAGCACCTCTTCCCTTAATCCCCTAATTTGCAGGGACGGCAGAGGGCGGACAAGATGGGGCGGTTCTGTTCAGCAATGCAAATCAGCCAAAGGAGGATCCCACAAGATTAGCATAATCCAACAGCTACAACTATTCAATTTGGAGAATAAGAGTACTAAAACATATTTGCCTAGTCAATCAATCATTGTGATCGACTTCCAAAAAAAATGGGGTACAAATCAGTGTAAGTTAATGAAATCAGCAGAACTATGTCAAATGACACTGCTGAGACTGAGGCCTTGCGTTAGAAGCATCCCATTATTGCTGAGAAGTCAACAAATTATAGGAAACCACATAATTGAGAGGTTATCAAAGCACTTTATCCCATCAAGCACTATCTTACAGTTACCAGGTATTACTTTTATTAACACTTCAGGAAGTGAAGAGCAATGAGGATGCTTGAAACATCACAAGGCACTCGGAGAGAGCCAGGAACGGAAGGTGACATGGGACTGCACATCCTCACTGATGAAGGAGGTTACCCAGGGAAACAGGAGAAAGAGTCATTGCCGGCTGAAGCTGATCCAGGGTCTGCTGCTGCTGCCAGTTCCATCTGCGAGCAAATCCCAACTGCAAGATTTTCAAGGTTCCTTCCTAACTACTTCTGCTGGTAGCATCATCTCACAACCTGTCCCTGTGTGAACAATTACATGCTCTGCCTCCTTTCCTTCCTATTGGATTGTCTCAACTAATAAAGGTGTTTGCAAATATTAATTATCTTACAACAAGCTAGGTCCTTCAGATGGTGATTGCTGAAAACGCAGGCTTTGCACTGGAAGAATGAACAAACCTCACCAACAAATGCAAACCTACAGGCTGTGAACAACCCTCTGCGTGTTACAGGGGATGTCGCACTCAGGGTGACTTGACTTTCCAAACTCATTTCATCCTGGTACCGCACGCAGCCTAATGAAAACAGTATTAGCTTCACTTAGTGTAGGTGATTTCTTAATAGCTGATTCACATTCCTCTAATAACCCATCCCCACCTTCCTCATCCAGGGTGTACACGCAGCCAGGCAAGACCTTAACAGAGACTCTGACACTGACAAATGCCTCTTTTTGATCACTTGGGCTTATATGAAGCTATGACATACACATCAAAATCCGACACAAAGAGAAGCATTAATTAAACCATATCAAACACAGACCTGACAAGACTATGTTACAAGTATAAAACTGCCTGAAGAATTGTGACTCAATATTTTAGTTTGTAACCCACTTTTTATATCATTGTACAGAACTGAAAAAAGGGAACACTTTCCCCCCTACTCCCTTCATCTGGTTTATTTTATCTTTCAGCTCGAGCTGGCAAGTCTGTCTCAGCATTGCCTATGAAAAAAGGTGACATAAATTTCTCAGAGAGTTGAAAGAGAAGAAAAGCTTGTAAACAAGTCACTTATTCTCCTACCCTGTCCCCTAATTCCAAAGACAGAAACAGAAGCACATATTTCAGAGAATGCAGTTTCTTCTCCTCTAGCTCCCAAGTCTAAGCAATGATCCATGAAACTCATGCAGGTGCCCCTGTGATTCTTTACCTCTATAAAGATCATCCCAGATCACAGAAATGCTAAAAAAGAGCACAGCCATTTTCAAAAAGCTGGTAGGCATAGGCAGTTTGATCATTAGGGAATAGTGAGGGCTGACTTAACGAAGGTTTCCTTTGGATGTTAATCTGGTGCACGTACAAATGCTTTAGACTAGATGTCTTGAGACTGAAATCTCTTGTGAGATTTCTAATACTCCCTGCTCAAAGTTCAGCTAGAACCTGAAAGTCTAGTGGGTCATGAAATCTACGAAGAAAAAAAATTAAACAAACCTTTAAATCTAAATATATATATAGCCACATAACAGAAATCACATAACCAGTCATACTGAACATCATGGAGGAGTCAGCTGTGGGCAGGAGAAGACAGACAGAGGTACGACAGAGGTAACTGCTGCAGTAGTAACCCAGAAGAGATGCAAAGTGCTCACACTCTATGTGGGCAGACGTCACCTCCTGTATTCATTTGTTAAGTGCTTTCCAGCCTATCTCCCATACTTTAATGGCATATTAGAATATTAAAAATGTCAGTCAGGCCAGACATTTGATATGGGGGGGGTCAGAGACATGACCTCCAAGCCAGAGCCTGGGAGGGTAATGCTAACTTTCATACCTTGCCGTTGCCTTTTCTCTTTGACTCCAGAAATACCCTCGTTCTTCCTCTTGATTTCACACCAGGGGTTTCCTTTTTACACATCTCTCTACGTAACCCTCTTTTGTTTGCTTCTCTGGCTTCATATGCAATAAAGAGAAATAATGCCTTTTTTTCAACAGGAATTCATCACTTGTGCTTTTTGATAAAAATAGCTACTCTGACCATCTTATATTTCCGCTCATATGTCACTGAAATCCAAACCCACCTATCATCTGAGCCTTGGTACTGTGAAAAGATGATCCTACACAGGAATAAGATGCAAAATTTTCTCAGAGTGTGTCACGGAGGCACCCCGAGGCTGATTTAAGGGACAACAGGGTCCAAAACAACTTTTATTAAACCAGTGAGAAACAGGGTTTTAACACTCCAAAAGTGACTTAAATATAGGTTCGGGTATCAGTTGAGGAAAATTATTAAGGGGTAACAACTAGTACAACAGGCGGTCCACAGAGTACATACACGTGGCTTCACCCAAAACTATGCTGGAACCACCCTCGAGTCCCAGAGGAGTACACACTTGCCTGAATCCGGTTTCTGGATTATTCTTAAAGAGATAAAGGTAAAGCGTACACTCGCGATTCCGCGAGTGTAAATTTGTAATACACTCGCAATTGTGCGAGTGTTTTACTTACGCACGTGGCGGCAAGGCAAGCGGGGTCTCCATCCCGGGGAGGCGGGGTCTCAGCAGCAGGATCTTGCTCGTAGCTCCGAGAGACCGGCAACAATTGGCTCAGTCTCGACGAGAGTCCCGTTTTTATTGGCTGATCAGACCTGACTGTAGGCATTCTAGAAGCTTCTCTGCACCCCCACACCGTGTGTGGGGCGCCCCTGAAGCCTCCAAACACCCCCCCACACTGGTCACAGGCGCCCAGCGGCTCACTGGCGCCTCGGCACTCCCTTCTCCTAATGGCCCTGGCCAGGGTGCTCTGGGCCAAACAAAAGAAGCTGTCAGCCTCAAGTAGCAGAGAGGGAGATGTGCCTACTCCCTCCATATTGAAGGAGGTGGGGGGGAGAGAGGGGGGGTTTGCATTCTGCCACAGAGTGGTAAGAAACTTCCCTGGAAACCTCCTTGTTTGCTACTCACTTTGTAACCTTCTGTGATAGCCACAGGCTGACGCCTTTGCATTTCTTCAATTTTACGATGAGTTTACTACCAAGCTATCTTCAGTGTGCTGCTCCTCATTTGGATGTTGCAGGGAATTAAATTTCATTCACAGCAGGAGTATTATTATAATAATAATTATTATTATTATTATTATTATTATTATTGTTAAACTGGATAGATCCGAAGGAGTGCAAACATCATACCATTGCTCCCATGCATCACTTCCCCTTCTTTGCCAGTTTAATTTCAAATTTGCATTCTCACGTTACCCAGCATGCAAGCTAGTGAAGTTTCTGTGTGTCATTTATCTTACTGTTTCCCCCCAAAAAATGTGTACATTTGGAAATTTGATACTCATTACTCTTTTGGATAGATCCTGGTACAGCTTGAAAATGCTCCACAAGACTTATCTGCATTGGCCACATTGATTTATCAGATTAATTTAACTTATTTGAAGAGGCTTTCAGTAATAATCAGCTCTATTGTGTTCACAAAAGTAATTCTAAATGCAGAAATGTTAATTAAGATCCAGGGTTCTGATTTGGCTTATTGTTAAGATATGGACAGCTCTGAAGTTCAGTTCTGCTTGGCTTCCAAAACCTCAAAGAAGCTCAGGGGTCCCAGAAGCAGAAGATCAGTCCAGACTCTCCTCTTTCCAAAATATACGCAGCTTGTTCAGACCTCTGCCCTCAGCCTTCCCCTGCATTATAAGGACAAAGCAACAGGCAGCGACAACATTAATAAGACGCCTGATTTCCTGGCACAGGTAATATAATAAAGATGAAGGCTTCCAAAAACAGGAAAACGCACAGGTAGAAGAGACTAAAACTAAACGATACTAGAACATATGTTGGTCATTTCATGAACTACACTAATTGTAGTACAATGTGTATAATACACTGCTTTTTCGAAGTTTCCCCCCAATTCTCAGTTAGTACTGAGTTACAGTTAGACATCTAATGCAAGTGGGTTTAGCAAAACTGTACCAAAATGTCTACAGACAGTGTCCTTGCAGGGGTTTTCCAGCCCCCACTGGGGAGAAAGGGCTCAGATATTATACTTGTTGCTATGGTAGCTACTAAAACTGCTGCTCACAAGAATTTTTGAATTGCTCTCTGTATTCAAACATGCTTTGAAATAAGGTTAAAAATCAACAGTTACAGCACTATTAAAGAGCCAATTACTGATTTATGTTTTCCAAAATTACAAAAAAAAAAAAAATCAGAACAAGAACTTAATGTCTCCTCTGCGTCTCAGTTGTGTTAATACTAAATCACATGCAGTCTGTAAAGATTTTTCAGAACAGAGATTTGAAGGAGACCTTATAAATAATTTAAATGATTTATATAATTAAATTAGAATACACTATACCTCTTTTTCTTCATAATTTCAGACTCTGAGTGCCTGCTGTAAATGTGATCCCTAGTTGGAGACAAGCTAGATATTGAACAATACTTGCAAAAAAAAAAAAAAATGAAACCAGATTTCTAGGCATTGTGTGTATTTCTGGGTGTGACGAGGTGCTTTTCCCAGCATGTCTCACTGCGCATTGGCTGCTGGAGCAGAACGTTGCACTGAGGCTCCACGTCTGCCATGTGCTCACTCTCATCTTGCCATTCATTGCAAGCAGAGACCTTCCCAGGCCATCGCTGCTCGTTATTTTGGACTCATCTAATTACATTTTTGGAAACATCCTCCATCGTCATACTACTCACACAAGTCAGTATGTCAGACCACACAAGTAGAGTTGTCACAGCCTAAGGTGACTATGGATCTGAATGAGTCTCTGGATAGGCAGCCACATCTCTCTAAAGTATCTCTAAAGCATTTTTGTGTTCACATTTTGGTATTCATTTCACTATTACAACTGATCATTTAAAAAGAAACATTAAAACTGGTAGACAGCTTCTCTAGGCTAGTATATCCAGGATCCTGCCCACTTTAGCCAAGACCAACACACAGAGTTTTGAGATCCAGCTGAAAAGGGAATGGCTGATGCTCAGAAAAGAGATAAGGAGATTGAGAAAAACATGCATTACGAGTTTTCCTCTAAAACCAGCCCTGCAGAAGAGAGATAAAGAAGAGGGCATGGAACAAAGGCTTTGGTGTTCAAGGGACGGCTTTGTTTTGCATTACTCTCAGAGGTTTTTGTCTGAATCAATAAATAAGGCCCTAAGGGAAGAGGTTGGAAGAGACTTTGGCAAGATGTTGGCCCTTCCTTAGCTGTTGAGACAAGCCAGCAGCCACACAGCACTTCTGGAATAATCTGCCCATAGGGAATCTTCTTCTTAGCTGTCATTAGTTAGAGGTGGGGTTATACCCTCAAGCATGAAGCACAAATCTAGGAATTTTAAAAGCATTAGTAGTAAGAAATCCACTATTAGCATTGTTTCAGCTTGTTTTAATTGACCACAATGCAAATATATTAGAGATGTTTAAAAGATACTCAACAGGAATTCCAGAAAATAGTCTTCCCTGCTGGTATCATGTTTAACTCTGTTACAACGCCCAATGAAAATTAGCTCATGTCTTCAATAATTCACACATTTATTGGGTCAGAGGCTCTTTCAGATCTGATGCTTTGCCAATAGAAACGGCAGAGATACAAATGAGAAATCAGACAGGAGCATTAGCCATAAACCTTGAAACTGGATCTAATCCCAGCCTTCTTGAAATAAGATGCATTCTTATGAAAAGCTGGTTTCAGGCTCACTCCTTCTGAAAGCAATGACGGTTTTCCCAACAGGTGCTCTGCGTTCAGGTCTTATTAGTTATAACCGGAGCCACAGAGTTGATAATAGTAATGACAAAAAGAGTTATCTGAATGCAGACAAGAGTTTGACCAGCCACAGCCATGTTAAATCTTTCTGCAACATCAGTAAACAGGCAGACTTCTAGAGCTACGGAGAGGATCATATGAACAGTGTGAGGGTGGGAGTACTGCTGTACCTTTATGAAAATCAGCACAGAGACTTGTGTGCCCAGCACTATAGGTGCATTAAACGCTCAAAACTTCAGCACCACACAACAATGGCATTTCTCTTGTTTCACCTCCCTTTAATAGTCTAGTAACTGTTTAACATTCATAACAATGTGTAAATGGAACCTGTCTGTTCTGTTATGAAAAATGTCTGAGTGGAACCAAATGAGATGTGCCCAGGAATCAAGCCTGTGACATAACTCTGCTAATTCCCCTTGGCCGTGGCCTTTAGCATCCCCAGGCTGGTTTATATCCCAGCGAAACATCCACTAGAGATGAGGTCAGGGCCACCAAACCCACTTTACTCATGACTGTAAGTCTGTTAAACCTTTGTTTTTAGAGATGAAAAATGACTGTACTAACCCATACACTGCAAAGTGAGATACAGCTGTTATCCTACACCTGTAAATCAGCACGCCATACCCCTGGATGAGCAAAACATGCAAAGACTGAGTTAAAATCCTAGAAGGGAAACTTTCATATCAGTTGTTACCCATGAGTTGTCTCTGTTGGAAGCAGTCCAGGGAATAGTTGAATTAATTCAGCCACGGTGTTGCAAAAGATGTGGATAAGCAATCCAACATCCATTTGGGAGAGGTGGTAATGCGGCACGGCGCTGTTCGGAGATAATCAAATGTCAGCCTGGCAACTCTGCTGATACGGTCATTAAACGATGGGCTCAATTCCATGAACACTCCCAGGTTTTTCATCCCTTGAGATGGAAACAGCTTTACCCCACTTAGAAGAAAAATGAATATTTTGCATATATAAAGCTCTTTTATCCCCACAGACTTCACTCAATATGAACTAGATTTATAAATAGACTCCCAGCAGGTGCCTTTGGAGTTGTGATCAGTTACTGGTAGTCTGGCCCTACATGTTCAGTGGAACCTGCTTGTAGACGACCTCAGTACAATCGTGAATACACACAGGGCAAAGGGTTAAGGTCCCCTTGCTTGACATGTGCAAGTGTTAGGCAGGCAAGAGGGAACGTTACTTAAAAAGTTGAACAGACTGATGTAAAGCAAATTTTCACTCAGGGCTCAATTCTGCACATTCTTTACTTCCCCATAACTGAGCAAAAGAAGACACGTTCAAGTCAAAGTAGAGGTCCGAATATAAGGTCACACATTTCTGATGCTCCTAATAAGAGTTCTGACAGCATCTGAGATAGAATTATTTTGTCATATGTAGCTTTTTCCAAATAAAAAGCAAGAGTTCAATTAGAGGACTAATTGCTCCAAAGAGAAGCAGGAAGCCTCCCAGGAAATTCTTCACATCTGGGATCTGCCCCTGTTCTCATCTGTATAACACTTGCTACCATCCAGTTCTACTTCCCATTAGGAATAAATACACCTGAGGTGACCTGATTCGAGCAGCTATCATTCCTGTGGACCTACAGAAGCTGAAGTAGTGTTCATCCTAGCTCTCTAAGAAGTCATCAGCACCAAGGCAGGATGTTGGAAGAGCATTAAGAGAATGCCTTGGATATCTAAGTTTCTAAAAAAAAAAAGGTCCAAAAGACTAAACTCTGGGATTAAACTCATTAAAAACAAAAGCAAAAGCTAATTATAATATGTACATAGCATGGTCATTTCTTACAAAAAGTTTTCTTTAACCCAACCATTTGAACTAATCCACCTGCATATTAAAGGTTTATCA
Organism: Patagioenas fasciata; assembly: GCF_037038585.1. Taxonomy (NCBI): domain Eukaryota; kingdom Metazoa; phylum Chordata; class Aves; order Columbiformes; family Columbidae; genus Patagioenas; species Patagioenas fasciata. The sequence goes on along the minus strand of NC_092525.1, from coordinate 20,220,661 downwards.
CTTTAAAGGGCAACAGGACAGCTTGTTTCTCACTCTTGAGTGAGTAGATAGCAAGTGGTGAGTTCTTTTGCAGTGAAGCAAGGAAGGCACATCTACTTTGCATGCATGACATGCTCAGTGAGAGCACACTGGACAGCAGCTATATTACCATTAGCCAGCATTTATAAATGAAGGTTCATAGGAAGAGTAATGAATGCCACAGCATTTCTTTTAACATATTCTCCCATTATGCAGCTATCCCAATAACCTCCCAGGAAAATGAGGAGGTCAAGGGACCAGTCAAAGTTGACAATGCTGAATCTCAAAACTACTATTATTAAACACAGCAATTCGGAAACTGAGAATTGCTGAGAGAACGACAATGTGCCAGTTAGACCAAAGGTGACTGTAAGGCCAACAAAGTACTTGAGCAGCACCATCAGCTGGGGAAAAAGAGCAAAGAAAGTCAAAATTGGTCTGAGGCAATCTACACCAATGGTATATTTACAGAAAGGGAGGAATAAGTAATATGCCAAGTGAAAAGAAGTATATAAAACAAAAAGCAAAGTAAAATGAAATGTTGCATCACACACATCCTCTAGCTCATAAATACAGATGCTGGAATCACAGAAGGCTGCTGGTCTGAGTCATTTCCCAGTCTCTTGGGAAAGAAAATTGATGTACAAAACATCGAGGCTTCACGCAGAAACTTATAAATAAGGACTACTAAGAAAAGTGTAAACAAAATTTACAAAAAACATAGATGCAATGTGTGAGTGGAAAGAGCCGATTTTTAAAAGAGAGAACTCTCCTGCAAGAATTTCCAGAAGCAGATGGCTGTGGTGTACAAGGGGGTCTCCTGGGACCTTCTCTCCAATGCTGGTTCTGATGATTGCACCTCCAGAAGGTGCCATTTGTGGTAGAGTGCTTAGTCCTTTCAGGGCTGGTTCCTGACAATGTCTTGACCAACCAAGAGCACACACACATCCATAAACAGCAGCAATAATGCTCTACTATAGGCAAAGCAAAAATGGGGTTAAAAGTGCCCTCTTCACATTGTATCAACATGTCAAATAAAAGCTCCTTAGCCACCAATTTTTTCCTTGGCTGTCATTTGTGGTGACTTACCACGACAATTTTACGCAAGCACAAACAAGTAAAATATGTCTAACGCTTCTTCCACAGCTTGCAGCCCACTACATAACCCATCCAGTTTCCTTTTCTTTTGCAGATCCTCAGAGCAACAGGAAAAGAGAATACAATTTATTGAAGCAGGTCCAGAAGCCCCCAGATGGCAGGCGATTGCAACTGTCATAAGAAAGAAATAACAGAGCTAAGTAAAAATAAAGCTTACACAGCTATTGCTAAACTTACCAAATAACCATCCCTCTCAGGCTTGAGCCAAAAAAAGGAAGAACTATTCAGCAGCAATTGAAATGAAAACCCTAAAGACAAACTCGGAGCAAGGTCGTTGTTCACATAAAATACAGTCTTAATGTATATTCACAGGGGGAGCAGGGCAACGTGAATTCAGCATATTCTGAATTTCAGGGTCTTTCCAGAAATGCAAGTGATCTGTTAAGACTAAGTAGAGGTTTGGTTGTGCTCTACAGCCCATCTAGAATAATGATAAAGAAAGAAATGCTGAATATCTCAAGCAGGGCCGTATCTTCAGGTTAGCATAGAAACTTTGCTCCTACAGAGCCAGAAGCTTCTAATGTCCACACCTGCAGAAGGTGGAATGTCAGGGGGAGGGGAGGAGGCTCCAGACAATGTCACCAAGTGATTTTTTTTTTTTTTTTTAGGATGTAGGATAGTTCATGTTGGAAGGAATCTTAGAAGGTCATGTAGTCCAGCATCCTGCCCAAAGCGGGGTCAGTTATGACTGTCATGTGTAATATACTGCTCTTCCACCTCCTAGTCCTAGACAGAAAAAAAAAAATCCATGAGGCAGCCCCCAGCAGGGAGGGAGACTGCTGGGGTACCCTCAAAGCAGGCTCTTTGCTGGCAGCCGGGGAGCATCTCCTCCCTGTCTGGCACCTCAGAAAATCCCTTTTCCTAGCTGGGACAGATCTGGTCAAACTTCCAGCCACTGGGACCTCTGAGCAGAGATGAAGCAGCTACATGGCTTCAGGGTCTCCATGCATGCCCCTATGTTGGAGTCATTCACCTGTTCCTACAAGGTAGCATCTGGCTCAAGGACCAAGCACTCACCACAAGCATTTGATGTTTTAGAGGGCAGCACAGTAACAGTTTCAATATTTTAGATTTTCCAGATATGCCCCAGAAAATTCACTTCTTAAGTGTCTTTAAAAAGAAGGGCAGGATTCACCACTGGAGATGGAATCACGTCTGTACTGCTGTAACAGCAGGTAGACATTTGAATAGTACATCCTAAAACACAAACCTTTCATTTTCCGTTCCTTTCGACTGAAAGGCACAGGGGTTTTACAGCATGGCACGATGGATTGCTTAAACAAATGCTGACTTCTCTAATCTTCAGAGGAAAGGCAATTTCCCTTTCTCAGTGTTTGCTAAACCCCTTTGTTCAAGCAAACATTAAAAAAGACTTCTCGAATAAAATTTCACTCTGTTCTCCCGCAACCTCTATCTTCCAGCCTGTATTTACAGCACAGAAACATATCATGCAAGATATATGAAAGTAGTTACTGTTATTAGGTATGGATCTGTATTTTGAGTTGTGGTTGTGGCAGCATAATACGTGATGGCCAAGATAGTTCAAAGCATTAGTCATGCAGCTCACAACGACTCACGATAAGGACACACCGAAGAAGACATGAGATTAACGTTACACATCTCTGCTACTAGATTCCCAGGTCAGTGCTCTTAACCTTTGCAAATCAAAGCAAATGCTTACGAAGCTTTATAATATTTTCAAATTAGTAACTGTGTCCCACTGTGCCCCCACTCGCCCACCAGAATAAAATTAAATCTAAATAAATGTTGTTATCCCAACAGTCAGTCAGGATATTACCTGTTCTGGGACGGGAATGGGAGGACCTTCCAAGTCTCTGGGAGTTTGGTTGAGCCTTTTCCTATTTCTCCCATGCACCAAAGACATTCTAAACCCTTCAGCGCCAATGGTGCACCATCACTGAAGTCTGAAATCTGGAAGTCTTCAAGGATAGAAATGCTGTTCTGCTCCCAGCCCTGGTCTGAACATAAGATGTCAGGATCTGATAGCAGTGAACCTGCATATTCAGGAGATCTCTCAGAGCTTTCACATTTTCATGCAACTGGCACCACTGAATAAGCACTATAAGTACTAACACAGCATATCTGAGCTTACATCTGCTCCTTATTCAGCCCATTATTGGCTTTAACTAAGAGAAAGGCAGAAATGAGATGTCATTTAAGATGGATTCTCCTACATTTATTAACTTTCAGCATTATCTAGGACTCACACATATTCAAATCCAGAAGATACGTGCTTGTTTTAGTAGGTCTGACATCCTGATAAGAGATGTAACACTTAACACATTAGCCAGAATGTTACACTGCCCTAAGTTTAAGACAACATCCAGGAGAAAATTCCTTCCGCAGATTTTGAAATCTCAGTTCCAAACAACACATCCTAATACCTCGCATCATTATCATTTGAGAATGGTTAAAAAAAAACCCACAGCCAAATCTCAAGTACTGGATACAAACCCAACCCATATACAGTTTCTTTCCCGTGAAAACTTCCTTACCTCCAAATGCAAACAGCTTTGTTTAATCACCACATACATTTCTACCATTCTCTCATGTAGTATCTTGGTTTACACCATTCATTCTGTCGATAATGATTTCTTTTCAAATATTCATTTCCTTATTCTAACATACTATCAAGAGCCAAACAATATCCAAAATATGGGTGAATCCAACACTAATACATGCAAGTGATTCTCTGTTTTGTCTCATGTATTTCTAACTCAGTTAACAAACATGGTCAGCTCTTCCTGAGCCTGATGCTCACGTGCAAGTCAACAGTGATAAGCGAAGTATCAAAATAAACCAAACCTCGAAGGAAGTAATTTCTCTCATCCAGTAGCAAATTATTACCAAATATAAACCATAGCATTTTGTTCACACTTCCTGCATTTACATGGGGTAGCTGAAATCTCTGAATAACCAGAGCAGGGAATTATTTTTTTAGAAAATTTGCATCTGACATACTGACACAAAGGCTTAAAAAATGATGTTTCTTTCAGAGATAAGGAGAGACAGATAATATGAGTTTGTTTGTTTTTAAGCTAAATTCATGGTCCCTCCCCTTCTATTTACCTCCCATTATAAAACTCAGCCCCCTCCCAGCTACCCCAGATTTAGTGGGAGGCTAGCTGGTTCAAGACCAAGGTAGTGTTGCTAAAACACAGAACCAAATACAAGAACACCACGAAGGAGGAATACGTCGGTCTCGCATTTTTTCATATTAATATATCAAGCAAAGGCAGGATCAGATAAGGCTCTATCTGAAGTTTGGGTCTCTCAGGTGTGAACAATGTTTCCTGCACTCCAAGCCCGGAGGGGCAGAGCAGCCCCAAAGACGCCTGTCGGTGCTGGGATGAGCCAGCAGAGGAGAGACAGGACTTACTGGGGTTGTTTGTGTCCTCATGAGTGTGAACAAGCAGCACTGATGCATGGCCACCTCGCTCAGGGAATCAGCAGAGAGAGCAGACACCTGACCTTACAGATGGAACTGCTGCAGCTTCACAAGAGGTGAGGTTGCATAGTTGTATCAAGTCAGATCAGAAGTCAGTCTAATTTCTCCATGCTTCTAACCAAGATCTTTCCTATAGCTGAATTATCCCTTTCTCTCAAGATGCTTTAGTGGAGTAACATGAGCTAACAGATGCAGCAAGCTAACACTCATCTTCGAGGTTATCACCGCTACTGCACAACCTTTGCACAAACAATGGGTGCAATTCCATGCACAGCTGTAGGTAGTTTGTGTCTAGAAGAAGCAGTTCAAAAGTGATTACTTGATTTGCTAACATTCCACCAAGGCTTCATTTATTATGGATGCATGGTTTATTATGAAGAGCCTTGGAAAAATGCAGAAGAGTTTGAAGAACAGCTTCAAAACCAAATGTGACTTTATAGGATCCCTTAAAGCACTCCTTCCCAGCTCCCATTTCTCTTTAGGAAGCAGCAATGTCAGAACAATTTCTTTATGTCTATCTTTATGTCTGTGTCTACTTTCACAGCCAACTCTTAAATAATTTCTCTCTACTTCAAAGGGACAACCCTACATTCCTCATAGTGAGACTTCTCTGACTTCAGTTATGATGCTTTGGACTTCTCTAGGGCCAATGGAGTAAGGAATAAACACAGGCCTGTTCCTCTCCCTCTTCCCACAAGCCTTCATGCATCCTTTTCACATGGGGCTGAAATGCCATAAAAACCTCCCAGGTTCAGAGCATCTTCTCAATAAGACAAATATCCCACAATTTTAACATCTTCTTTACCAGGTGGAGAGTAAAGGCAGTCAAGCCTTGGTTAGGGTTGAGAGTTTGCTCTTCACTGCTAATGCTGGTGTTACTTCAGCTAGATCACCAGTTCTCTATAACAGTTACCCATGCAAATGATCTTCCAATAGTTGCTGTGCCTACACATGGTCTTGCAGCCTTTGAAATGAGCTTAAATTCATGCTTCGAATTTTATCAGTTCAATATTTTTCATGCGGAAAAGGCTTTGTGGCTTGGTCCACAGGAGGACCGCGACTTCTGGGAAAGAAGATCTGGCAGAATCCGCTCATGTAAAACCACATGTTGATTCTGCAAACTGTTTGCTAAATAAATTCTCATTACTGCAGGAGATCATGGCTTTAGTTAGCGTTAGTTAAACCAGGACCATTTCTTGGACTTAGGCTGCCTGAGTGCAATAGGAGCACATCTGCAGAACATCGCAGCTGTGCTGAGGGCCCTGCACTTTGGTAGAGTTACTTCAGATTAGCCCGAGCTTGATGTAAGTGGGCTAGGTGTCCATTAGTGGACAGATGAGAGGCACTCCTGGAGCATCTCTTCTGACTAAGTTTCATCATAAAGAAATCCACTTTGTGCACTCCAAGAACCACAGTGCAGTGAATGAGAAATACCTTAAAAGCTTACCAGTGACCTGAATTAAAACATCAGGGTAAATATCCACCTGACAAGAAGAATTTCTTTTCTGTATCCAAGTGCTGTTTTGATGTGATTTATAGGAATACCAGCTCCCTGTTGTTAGTCATTATTCACTAATTGAAGAAATAATACATGTAGATAGTTGATTAAATGAGGTCAACGGGTAAGTAAGAAGAAAAGGATGAAATCAACTTAAAAATTCAAAATCTAAGGGGCCTTAAGTTACTTTCATTAAAATACATTTCACTAACAAAGGAAGAAAATCAACGTTTGAAACAAGTTTTTAAAGTCATAAATCTCCATTCTTTGTTAAACTTTATACTGGCTTTTAAGTAATTTTTTTTAGAAATTAGTGCTCCAGTGACAACTGTGATCAAAGCTTCTCTTTCTGCAGTCAGGAAATAAGGTTGCTAGAGCTCCCCGAATGACAGATGTGTTCCTGGTGCTCCCACACCCTGTTCCAGCCTGCTGGCTGCAAGTGATTTATAGCCTTTCTAAAACACCTTTAATATCTGTCTTCGGGTTTTGTTTAGATATTTAGCACTCAAAATTTCATTTTATTTGTATGCATTAATAATCCCTGCAGAGGTGCTTCTTTAGCACCTTTCAGATATGGTTTGCAAAGTAATTTACAGATGCTAATTACTGCCCCTAAGGTTCTGCCCTGCCAGCACCTTCTACCTGCTCCGTGTAGTAGCTGCACAAAGCCGTAACTCATTCAAGCTGGTGCTGGATGAACCTGGAAGACACCAGTGAGGCCTTGACCCCAAAACCACTTGCAGAAGCTGCAAATGGATTATTGAAATCAGGGAAGAAGACAGTCCCAACCATTTCTTTGGGTCATTCCCGGCACAGGTTAGAACAATCCTGTGAAGGTTTTAAGAATATGTAGTGTAATGGTTGTAGCTGCAGAGCTGGAAAAATAAAGGAGCTTGAGAGGGACTGATCAGCAGCTGCAGGACAGGCTTGTGAGGGGAACATCAGCTGTCCGAGGAGTAACAAAGGTGTGTGTGAGGGGTTGTGGTATTGTGTGTAAGGAGAGATACAGCCTGGGATGTGTTCGGTTGCAGCATATAGAGACATACAGCATGCACTGAACACAGGGCATGCAATATAAATGAACACTTTGCAAATAAATAAAATATACAACCACTTAGTGAGATAAGAAATAGGTGAATGCATAAGAGGATTGTTCTGTATAAAGAGGAACTCTAGCTGGAACTGGTTTGGGGTTCAACTCCTTTCTATCTGCTTGATCCCAAATCCCCAGAGTTATGTTTGCTTTCTGTCACACGGACTCGAATAAAGGGTTAGTTAAGCCAGTTTCAAGCTGAGCAGAGTGTCTGGACAAATCTCAGCCAGTCTGCTCCCCACTGTTAGTCCTTGGACAAACAGCAGCATCCAGGAGTGGCTGTGGGGAGCAGCAGGATGAGCAGCCCATGAGGGAGGCACCTTGGAGCAGCTGGCGATGCCACTCGTAGGTGTGACAGGACAAGCAAGCAAAGCCACAGATAACTCAGCATTTTCTTGGCCATTCAATAAACTCAAGTTTTAGAAGCAAAAATCAACCTGGAGTCAGAAAATTTGCTATAAGTGTTTAAAAAAAAAAAGTTTCCATTAATCTATATGTTTCCAATCCATATGTAATTTTAATATATGACAACTGTGGCACTGACATAACTGGTAGATACATTTTAGCTGCAAATGCTAAAAATAAGAACCTTCAAAATAAACAGTTCTTGTTTTCACTAACCACAAAGAATGCAAGAAAACATCTACAGAAGTCTTAACTATCAAAAGCACAGCTAGTGAAATGCCAGATTTTGCTCGGGTATAGAAATAAGCAGTTATAAATCTATTTTAAATGTCTATGTAATTTTAACAAGCAAAAAGAAAGCTGTCCTGACATAGTAGTGTTAGTGGATTATATCCATTACACTTATTTGCAATACAACTATATGTATTTTATGAACAGCAGTTTGGGTTTGTGCTGAGATCTAAATTTGCCTATTGAAATTTATACTGGGGAGGTCACAGATGAAAAAACCCCTGAGATACAGAGGACTATTTATTTAGTTGGTACAGCATCTAAAAAAAAAATCAGTAATTTTACCTGGTTTGGGTGGGTTGTTTTTTTGTTTGGTTGGTTTTTTTCTTTTTTCCAAACAATGTTCAAATATGTCAACAAGTATAAGAAAGGCTCTGCCAAAAACACAGCAAAATGCATTATGATTGGGGCTTACAAAAACTGTGTGGACTAATAAACATGGGTCACTGAGATGCATGATTTTAATGTAAGTGCTCAGATCAAGCAAATGTCACGTCAAAATGGCAAGGTACAGAGGCAAACACTCAGCCTGCATGCATGCTTGTTCAGACAGCTGTAATTCTTCCCAGGGTACAGCCTGAGCTCAATTTATCACTCTCTTCAGTTTCAAGGTGTGCTAAAAGAGGGATGCAGGAGGAAGAAAAGGTCTCATTTGATAGAGCACAGACAGCTCGGCTGGGGGTCACCGCAGCCAAGGCATTAGCTGGGTGGTCTAATGGCCAGAGCTGGACACCAGGGGAATGGAAAGAAAACCAAGGTTAGATGGAAATAAAATGCAAGGTCCAAGAAGAAACTGAGAGGGACAGCAGTTCCACCTCAAGGTCCCAGTTCCCAGCCAGCTGAGGAGCAGCAGTGACATCTCCCAAAGGCCAAGTGTGGTGGGAAGCCTCAGGCCTGACAAAACACTCTTTCAAAGATTGGTAAAAAGCCACAGCTGAGAAATAGCTCCTGCCCACATCTGTGTATCTCAGACATTCACCTCCACCCCACTATCCTGGAGATGTCCTGCAGACCCCTCATAGCACAGGGCCTGTTAGAGAGTGAGCAGAAATCTCCAGCTTTCCATCACATTTCGTATCAGCAGTTACCTTCGCTTCCCATTCGTTACATCGATCCCTTCAGTGGCAGAGCCAGAGATCCATCCTGCTTCCCCACCCGGATTGCCATGGAGAAGGCATACATGTTGGTTTCTGTTAATTAATTTCCACCTCACCCAAAATCAGCTAAATGAGACTCTCAGAATACACCGCAAAATTCAGCACAACGTCTGTGTCAAATCACAGGGCTCTCTTTCTCATCTGGAATTGCCACTCAAATGTAAATGCAGAACACAGACAACTTTATCACATAATTTCTGTTGCTTATCCACTTGTCTAACACTTGGTGACATGAAAGCCAAAAAAATTAAAATCAAGGCACACTTTAGCAGTAGACACTGTGCTGTTTTCCTCCCATGAATGCATTTTTAACTGGATTTTCCCCTTAATTTCAAATGATACCTTGCAATCAGCTGAAGATAAGCAGAGGAATGCTCAATGCTCACATACTGCCTATAGTCAGTTTAGGCTCTATTATTGAGACATCTTAGGTTACAGGCATTTTAACACTGTATGGTCCAGCACGTAGCTTGTAACTCTTGTGACAGCTGGTTTTCGGACTAGGTGTAGGAAAAACATTTTAAGCTCTTGCACACACAGAAATGTTGGAGCGGCTCATTTGACAGCAGTGTGCTCCGAGGACGTGGCAGAGTTAATGAAGCTGCTGCTAGAGTGTGGCTACACCAACAAACTGCTGCAGGGCAAAGGAGTGTGGCTCCTACAGTGCTTTAGCTGCTCAGCAGCCAGCTCTTACCTTGTGCTATAATTCTTCTCCATCTTTCTCTGTAGTGACTCGTTCTTGTAGCCAGAACCCCAGAAATATGTTGGCATGTTAGCGACAATGCACACTTACAGAAAGGAGCAGATATTGAGAATACTTTGAAAGGTTAAGAATCGCAGCATGCCTGAAAAGGGAAAGGAACTACACTGTTTATCCTTTTAGTTAGCAAGATGAATGCTTGATCCCCTCTGAAACCGAAGTTGTACCCCCAGCCTCCTTACTGGTGTGTGCTGGAGACCCAAGGCTGCAGCTGGGAGACACTGGGGTAGGAAGTAATGTAGTGATGGAAGGAAATAGATTGTTAGGATCTTGAGGCAACCCTTCACCAAGTGACAAGAGTGGGATCAGACCCTCTGAGTTCCACCTCAGGATCTCAGTAGGAGATGTTAAAGGCAGATGGAGGGAGCAAGAGATGTCTCTTCTTATAACATTACTTACTCCTTCTTTGGGGAAAAGGTAGCAAATCACATAGAAATATTCCTCAGGCTATACCTGGCCCACAGGCTATAAGCCGTGTGAAGTACACTTCCACATCAAGCTACTACCAGTAGCAGAACACTCTAAGTGCAGCACAAGAATTTACCCTCATGGAAAACAGAGTAAAGGTCTCTGAACAGGAACCAAGTAACAGATGAAGCCACCTTTTCTGCCATGTTACCTCTGCATTTCAGCTTCCCCACCTCTGGCACAACTCAGCAAGGACCAGGGATGACCTGCAGTGGAACCCGGGGCAGCAGGCCCCTGCAGGGAGTCCCTGCTCAGGGCAACCAAGAGCTGCTGGCCACTTGGCCATGGGTGAGCAAACATTTCCCTTACTGCCTCCCTGCTAAGAGGAGGTAAGCATCATCTCACTGAAGTGCTGTGAGAAGCTGAAGTTTTAAAGATTTCTAAAACTTTTTCAAGAATGAGGGTGACATACAAGTGCCAATTAGCATAAAACCCACTCATCTAAATACATGTTTTAATTAAAATCATTTAAAAACCCCTTCAAAATATTTTTTTCCTAAGGTCAATCAACATAACAGCTCTTCATCCTGACCCTGCAGAGACTGGTGTATTCTTTATGCTCTCTTTGCAGTCCCACTGACTTTAACACTACTACTGCTAGAAGGAATTACTATTAAGGCAATGAAGTGCTGTTGCTTTGCAGTGATCAAGTGCATCCTCCTCATTGCACCCTGAATAATAAAGCAAGCTCTGTGCAGTTAAGCAATCATCAGCAACACAGGCAAAACACTGCCCATCCCTCTGTGCTCATCCCAGCCTCTCAGCCAACTCCTCTTTTGGACCAGTTTTCCCTCCCATCTTATTTTTCACCTGGGCTGATCCCCAGTGAGGGTCACTGCACAGCTGTGCCCCGTCTGTGCTGAAATACTAAGAGGTGCAAGGTCAAGTGGAAAGGTTGAGGGCTGTTTAGCCTTGTGCTGGATGCTGGGGGAAAGCTCCTGTTGCTGTATTTCATGTGTTGGCCTTGCTCTCTCATGCAACTGAAATCCAAAATGTTGTGGGTGTAGAGAGGATAAACAAAACATAAGTTCACCTTTAACCATAGGTGTCCATTACAGACTTGATTTTTGTAATTTTAATCTGTTAATTAAACTGGGTAGTTAACTTTTCTTAGGTCACATTTTGCAGGTTTTGCTATATTACTATATATATATATATATATATATATATATATATACACCATGTTACAGTGGGATCTCTCGGGGGTGACACTGTGGTAGCAAATGCTAGCAGGGTGATTGGTCTTTACTTTCAAAAGAAAAAGAGCCTAACACAAAAATAATACTCTTGCTGTACTGAGTAAGCTTCAGTAATGAAATTAGGACTTTTACACAAAGCTATGGAGAGTGACAAGTCTCTCTTGCAATTCTTAATTTGTGTTAACCCCTTGACTCGAGCAGGTCTGGAGCTCCTGACATTAAGTGCTAATGCATTTAGCATTAAATGTATGCACTAAATGCATTAGAATTATGCCATGCTAATGGAAGCATTCATGGCCTGTCAGATAGGCCAAGTATTTGCTTCACTTGGGTGTTTACTACGAGCGAGGCAGCAATTTAGCATCAAAGCCTTGTCAGAAACTTTAATGATCTTTATTTGGAGAAATTGCATTGCACTATCCTGCACTGCATTGTTTTTTCTCCCATTCTTACCAGCTGAAGATTGGAGTTTGAAAGGGTACTCTAATTAACATCTTAGCACTAGCTCATTGACATGTAACTTACAGAGAACAAAACTTTTGTTTTGTTACATCTCTAAAGAGGTATATATTGGATTTAAAATGCAAGGAGCTTACTGAATATTGAATACAACCTATCTCAAGCACAGTAGGAGAAGAGAGTCCTGCAGTGAATCTGCTCCTTTTGGTATTTGAGTTCAGAGGTTTAAAAGAAAGAGAAATAGAAGCAGAAGAAATTAGTATCATAGAGTGTTCAGTTGGTAAAATATTACTCCTATAATATATTACGAAGTGCACTGTCAAGCAAAAACTTGGTATAATTTTAAATACCCAGTGATGATACCAGAATAAGTGTATTGCAGCATGCAACGTACTTCTATAAACCTCTAAACATTGTAATTACAATGAACAGATCTATATATTGTCACATATATCACTATAGCAAACAAACCTCCCAAAATACTCAGGCTAAGCAATTCCAGATCATATATAAACATACACAAACACATCAGAGTAACATACGCTTAGAGCATTACTCACAGACTGTAATGGGAATGATGCTTGACTTGAAAAGGGGCAAATTACTCATTATATGAACCAAGAGTTCAGGGCCCTGGGGGGTGGGGAGGTCACTACCAAGCTCTGCCCAACAGCTGCGGGTCTCATCCTCTCTGCCATTGGTTTATTTATCAGCATTGCTAGACAAAAGCATCGTGCTCTAGAGAGCTCAGGTTTGCTTTTTAACTTCATGCAATTAGTCACCTAAACTGTTAAGAATTAAGTACAAGTCATGCTGGTAGCCACAGAACACGTTCAGTATTGTTCTCTGGATTTCAGGTTACAAGGACAATGGAGATTTCACTCCAGAAAGAAGCTGACACCTGATTTAGAGTTGCCGTACAGACAGATCAGGCAAATTTCTGCGTGAGCAAAGTACAGGGCACAGCAAACACTCTGCCTGTGACATATTCTGAGGTTTGCCCAGGGCAGCAGGCGCTGAGAGCTGACAATGGATGGCATCTGGACTTTCAGAACAAACCCCCAAACGTTTCTTGTTATTCACAGCTGACAAAGCATCACTAAGACATGCTGCTTTTGATTTCTACCTGTCAGGCTACATTCCAGCCCCTGTGATGCATCCACCTGGAAAACTCAGAGAGACAATTTTATGATGGGAGAAATAAGACAGCAACTGAATCTTTGCAAATGAGAAAGCACATGGACTAGTCTGCATTGTTTCCTCCCAACAGCTTTCCCCATAAGCCATCCAATGGCAGTGCCTTGAGTAACTGAACTCCTCACTTTCTTCTCTAAAATGTTCTGTTTATGGTGAAATGCATGTCCAGGTTCAATAATTCAGCATTAAAAGACTGTGACAGAAACCATAGAGCTTGGCTCCCTTTGTTTCCTCGCCATCCCTCACCCCACAACCCTGTGACACCCCAGGAAAGTCCACGGAGAGCAAAGAAACCCACAGCCAGGAGGAGCAGATAAAGGCAAACACAACAATATCTGGTGGGAGGACTCTACCCCACCCCACAGAACAGCACAGGGGAGAGATGCTCTCTTTTCTTCAGACAAACCGGAGTATCCAGAGGAAAAATGATGCCAGTCTTCAGGATATTCTTTCGCAGGAAAGTATCTGCTGTGTGAAATCATGCTGTTTGTGTACTTTATCCCTGGCCCCACCTTAAATACATCAATTTTTAGACAGACACTCACTGGGGCAGAGAGCATCTCACATACAGCGCTTGGCACAATGGAGCTCCATTCTTGGTGGGCTCTTAAGAACAACTATAAACACGATCAGTAATAATAATCCTCACTTAAGTTACTGGAAGTATTTTTAAGCTAATGCCCAGCTTAAAAGCATAATTCATTCACAACAATGAATAGAGCCAGCAGAGCATCAGTAATAATCCTCTCACATTACAGAAAGCATACTGAGACATTAGAATAGCATGGGGCCGATAACTCTTCCTCATTACCAAGTGCAAGCTGCAATCTGTGTGAGATATCTTTTTCAACATCAAAAAGCACACAGTTCAGTGCAGGCACAGGTAAAAGATGGAGACAGATGCCTTACATTACTGAATTTAAAACTAGGACGTTTACTACAAGCAAAGAAAGCCAGCCTTTGGAAATGGTTGGTTAAAAAAAAAAAAGGAAAGAAAAAATCACCTGCTAGTTTCATACCATGGCAAAGAATAACTCTGCAAACTCCATGAGTCAGCATATCATCAAGTAATCTGAATATAAAAGCAAGAGCTCTGCAAAGAAGTGTGAATGCTTCAGCAATAATCCCCCTTCATGCTCCCTCATCACTATTTCCCCTTTCATTAGCGGGCATGGTGTTTCCCATTAGCTTATTGCTTCTATACCTGCTTTAGTTTCTTCCAGGAATCTCCTCTGACTGCCTATCAAGCAGCTCCTCTGTTAGCTGGTTTCATGGCCTCAGCTTCAACCACGTTAGTAAAAACTGGGTGTGCTGGAAAAGGAGGCTCCATGTTTAAAGAACACACCACGATTCACTCCAGAGAGTCACACCATAACATGCAACACTCCTGCTTTCCCTCCTAAGGTATCCCCAGGAATCACCCAGCATCTCTACTCTGGCGCTCTGCTCGAAATGACTTTGTGCTCTAAGTGCAATCAAGTAACTCACACGTGCTGGAGAAATATAAAATGTTAATGGAAACAATGCAGCTGGAGAAGACTGCTGTTTTCTCCCAGTCACAGTTGGTTTCTGCCTGCTCCATTTCAAAATTCTGTTTCTAAATAATTCATAGTTTTCATGATAGACTATTCACCAGACAGAAAACCCAGAAATTTATAGACTAATGGCTAAACTCAGCCTCAAGTAAGTGGGTTTCAGTAATGGCGTGGCACAGTGAGATAAATTACATGTGATGATGAGGTCCAATGAGTGGGACATGTGCTAATAGAGCACTAGGTAACCATGGGAAACAACCTGCACCCAAAGGAGCCCACTACAAAAAGAGTGGAACAAGATAAAACAAGGTGCTCTCCTTATTTGCAATACCTAGAAATTTATGCTGCATTATTTTACCATGTATGTTAGCAGTCTGTAATCTTTTTAAAATGCGCTTCACCTTCATTAATTTTTCTTCTTCCTCACTTACCCTGGGCCCCAGAAGGAGGACAGAAGTAGGAGGTCATTGGAAACTGCGGAGCTCTGAGGATGCTGTGTGGGAAGGGACCAGGTAGGATAATGGGATGCAGATCTGGTTACCAGCCTGGCAAACGAGGTGGCAACTCCAGCAGCACTCAGACATGCAGCCAAGCCTGCCCTGCAGCACCAGGGAATTCTGCGGATGCCCTGCAGAAAAGACACAGGGACATCCCACTACAGTGGGACGCTCGGCTGCTTGGCCAGGGGAAGGAGGGACCCAACGCCCAACCTTGACAAACTCTTGTCCCACAAGTGAGGCAAATCCCAGCAGTCAAGAATACCTGCTTTACAACATTTCTGTGCAAGAAACATTTGTGCCAGGAAGAAATTAGGAAAAAAAATGCAAACGGAAATGCTGCTCTGCATTAGAGGGCATTGTGGTTGTTCATGGCAGGTCACCCATGTTATAGAATAATTGTAAAACTCTTGTTAATTGATTTGTATCATTTATGTAGGTCAACATCAGTCATTTTCGTATTAGTGTCAAACTACTGAATCTGGGACTTCTGTTAATGGCATCTTCTTGGATATGACACATAAACGAGAACCATCCTGCCTGCAAAAGCAGCAACAATAGACACCACAGTCAGCACTGTCACAGAATCAAGCATCTTTCAAGAGTAATGAATAGCTTTTGAGAAATGTCATGTAAGTGAGTAACTGATTAAACTTCATGACGAAAAGGAACATGAGCTGCTTTGGCAAATCACTCTCTCTACAAACCCCAGTCCTTCTTTGGGCCAACGAAGATATATCTGAACATATATCTGAAATTAAAGTGATCTAATGTGTACCAGTAATTGCTTCCCCTCACTTTCAGCAAGAAGCTATAGATTAACTTGTTAATTCAAAATGTAGCACATTGAACAGTCTTCTCTCTGCAAGGATGGTTTCAGAAAGCTCAGAAATAAACCAGGACAACGTTTGTTATTAAATCTTTAAGATTTTCTAAAGTAAACAAGGATCTGTGCAGGTGCTCCACGACTTTCTGTTTTAACTTCCTGAAGGCTCTGGACTGAATTTGATGAGGTCAGTTCCACAATATAGACATTCTCAGCTTTTTGTTGTTTGTTTGTTTTTTTCTCAAAGAACAAAGAGATATGCAGCAGTAAGGGAAAATTTAAGAAACCATGCGGATTCACAAACGCACAACAGAAAACAAATGCAAAAAAGATAACAGACTTGGATGCTATCAGAACATATAGAATCACAGAATGTCCTGAGTTGGAAGGGACACACAAGGATCATCAAGTCCAACTCCTGTCCCTGCACAGGACAACCCCACAGTTCACACCACGTGTCTGAGGATGTTAGCTTTATTTCCTTTCACTTAAGAAGATTCAAGCGTAACTGTCCATTACATCTTGTACTCTCTGAGCTGGATGGTTTAGAATGATACCAATTTTTGTTTGTTTGTTTTTCCCACAAAGATTCAAATGCTTATTTAGAGCAAAACTAAATTAAAGTCAATAGAAAGATGGTGACCACTGTCTTTAGTTAAAGAAGGAAGTAGTTAAACAGTGTTTAATTAACCTGCTGAATTGGAACCTATGGGATGTTGAGAGCAGAGCATGGTACTTGGAAAAGCTCAGTGAGCTGTTTAGTGTTTACTTCATACACAAATACGTGAGCTAGAGTAGCATCACAATAGTGACTGATTAGTATTTATCTTGTAGGGGCAGAAGACAAACACTGGCTGGAAGCAACCTCATCTCTGTAGTTTTAAACTGTTAAATGCATCATCAAGGATTTCTGCCTTTCTCTCCAGCATCAGCCAGTGACGGAGACTAAATGGATCATTGATTTGTTTCAATATCGAAAATTGGCCCAGGATATGAAGACTGCCCTTTTGCTGAGGGAAACATCTCAATAGCTTATCTGCACAAGAACGTAAGTGAATTTCAAGCCCTGCTTGTTAAACCACATACACTGAGACAAAACTTAATCTTCCACCCCCCTTTTTCATATATCTTGATTTTCTCCCCCATTTGTCTCTGGAAATTTCTGAATTCATCTCTTCAGCTTTATGAATCAGACCTTAGAGGGCAAGAAGATGAAACCTTGATGATCTAAATTAACCCCTTTGATATTGCAGCTGCTGCTAGAAAGTAGAGCAGACCTTATCTCTAGAGTTGCCAGTCATTTTGTGATATTTGCCTAGAATTTAAAAAAAAAAAAAAAGACTGCTAATAACAGTAGAATCCAATTAAAAATTCATTTATAAATTCATTGCAAACATGGAGATGACAGGGAAATGGTTAAGCAGATCAGTGCTGGCTGCACAAACTCAAACATTCTCACAATTTCTCCATGAATATCTATAAATGAACATTTTCTCTGCACCTTCTCCCTGAAATATGTCCTGAGGGTTTCTAATCATTTGATAAGCCAGTGCCAGCTTTCTTCCCAAACAGGCAAGATCATTTACTGCAAAATTCAGGAACTATAAAATCATTGTCTGCACCATTTAAGAATATACTTCTCTTTCCCTGCTTTTATACCTCACTCCTCTTGTCCTCATCTCTTGCTCTTTTGCAGGGCAAACACAATCTGATACTCAAAAAACCTCTTCTAAACCCTTCCCTTTGTCTCGTGCCTCCCCTCCTCCACCCCACAGTTTAGCATTCTGCATTTGGAGCAGAATTCTCCCCTTGCTACACATTCTAATATGCCCTGATTCTTCCATTTCTACATCTGATACCAACTGGAAACAAAAGCAATTTTAAAAATAATAGGAAAGCCTGAGGTTTGGTATGAAAAAGCTGAAATGGGCAAGAGGAAGATGTGATCTTTCTGTGATGCAAATAATGTTCTGCATTAAATGCGTAACCAAAAATAAAGCTCCCTGAGGTATATTTGCTAGTTCAGACAAGAAGAAACATCTTTAGCATATAAACATAGAGTGTAGATTGAAATATTGCTCTGTGTGAAAACAACCAAGGATATAATTAGCGTGGTTCTTGGACTCAATTGTATTTTTTAAAATAGTTCACTTTTCTGCTGCTTGCATTGAAAATATTGGCATATTGGGGTATTCGCACAAAGGCAGCACTGTGTACAATCAACCATACTATGTAACTAGGAGAAATGTTAAACCTTTTAAATGCCTTAAACACACAAATGTAAGAAATTCATGGTAAAAGCTGAAAATCAGGGCCAATTCTCCTCCCACAGTGCAGATGTCCAGAACTAGCACGAGAGTTCGGTAATAGCAGGTAGAGATTCACAAAGACCGCAAGGCACACTAAACCTGAGCTCATATTTCTAGCCCTTTGCCTGATCTTCTGGAGCTTTCAAAGAAAACAATTTAATTTCATTAAATTTTACTATAGATAACTCATTGACTATGGGGAGGGACAGGTTTAAGAAATAACTACATTTTGGTGTTTATCTTACTGTAAGGCAAATGTTACTAGATTTGATGACTACAGCTGAATCATGTGAAGCTACAGGAGTTGCTGGACTGAAGCACAAAAGTAAAAGAGGTG
Organism: Patagioenas fasciata; assembly: GCF_037038585.1. Taxonomy (NCBI): domain Eukaryota; kingdom Metazoa; phylum Chordata; class Aves; order Columbiformes; family Columbidae; genus Patagioenas; species Patagioenas fasciata. The sequence goes on along the minus strand of NC_092525.1, from coordinate 20,201,985 downwards.
GCTGTGCTGTCCTGACTGCTTTGGTTGATTCTGTAGGCAACGGAATTACACACGCAAGACTTGGAGAAAGCTAATACCCAGCAACATGACTTCAGCACCTCTCAGATGAGTCAGGCAAGACCTTTGGAATCTCAGACTATAACTGCATTTCTCAGGGCTAGAGAATCTATATAGCCTGTTCCTATAAATATTCCCCAGAGGCAACCTGTTTGTATGAGATCTGAGAGAACTTAATGGTCTGTCAGATTTGGGTGAAATTAGTTGAAGGCTTCCAAAGTTTCCAAAGAAAGACAAATAGATCTAGACTGGATATCAGGAAAAACGTCTTCACTGAAAAGGTTGTCAGGCACTGGAACAGGCTGCCCAGGGCAGTGGTGGAGTCACCATCCCTGGAGGGGTTTAAAAGACGCAGAGATGCGGTTCTTAGGGACGTTGGTTAGAGGTGGACTTGGCTCTGCCAGGTTAACAGTTGGACTCAATCTTAAAGGTCTTTTCCAACCAAAATTATTCTATGATTCTATGGTCATGCACACAGATGGAGAGATCCAACATGCCTCATTTTCTTACAACACTAGAGTAAAAAGTAAAGTCTCTACCCTTTCTGATCACTGTCAGCCCTGGAGCCCAGAAAAACAATCTACAAAAGAGTCAAAACAAGAGCTTAGAAGTATGAGTTGTCACAGTCAGCTCATGCAGAGTCTAACCCAGACAGCCGGAGCTGGCCATTTAAATTCTAAGACTTTTGAGTGTTTAATTATTCAAATAATGAAGAAGGATGTGATTCATGCTTCTGTGTAATTCAGTCTGAGTCAGTCTGGTACAAGAATAGCCTCTTAGTCCAAAAGGACAAACACCCAAACCAGTTTGTGACAGTCCCATACTCACCCCAGCAAGGCAAAATGAGCAGGAGGAGACCAGTGAGTCCTCAGCACGACTAACAATCATATTTTGACTCCTGTGAGCAGCTGAGCAGTAACTTACCTGGCCAAAGGTTACTTGGGGACATGAAATTTTGCTGATTGACTCAGGGATCTTATAGGGAACTATATGCACATGCTCACCTTCAGTTTTGCAGAAATCTTTTACAACTTATATGTTGGTTTTCTTAAACAAAGTTACTGACTGTACACACAAGTAAGGCTGCATTCCTGTCTCATGTATTTATATTAGATAGGTGTGATGTTTAGCCTGCAAATTGTGCATTCTGCTTTATGGTAAAGAGGCTTTTATCTTAATCACATTACTTATAAAAAGTCAGTGTAATCAAAGACAACATATAGATCACAAAGGATATAAATATTATTCAAACTAATTTTTAAAAGAAAACTGGATTGTGGGTAGTGGTATCTAAATTAAAATGCCTGTTGCTAGGTAAACACAAGTAAATGTAGAGGAGACTTCTACTAGTTTTGCCATAAGAGAGATGACTACTATGGAACTGATGGAGTTTTTGACCCCATTTCCAGCTGCCTGGAGCTCCTGCTTCCAGGGAGGGAATTCTGGGTGAGAATGAAGACGGAGCTGAGCAAGTACCAACAGTTCCTGTACTCCTGCACTCAGGCTTCAGAGTTCGAAAAAAAATTCTCCTTAAACCACTTGCTTTTCTTTGATGCATATTCCCCGTTCAAAACACCTATTGTACCATCTGTCTCGCACCAAAGGGTATCCTGCCACTTCCTCATTAAAATAAAGTGGAATTATGAATGAGTGAATTCAGTTAATATAAAATCCAACCCATTTGTTCAACAAGGCACCTAGATTATGATATGACATGAATTTAATTCAGCTATGGGTCAGATCCATGGGACTCAGATGTGTATCTTTATTTTAATTCAGATGTGGCGAGCATCCTTGGCTGAAAGAAACTCCTTTTGCAACATGTCAGCAGGAGACAATGCATTCAACTCCATAATTATGTACTTCGGTACAATCACATAGCATTATATACAAAATCACCACACTGCTGAAAAAAAGCCTGAAATGCTAATTAGTCCACAAATTAACATTGATTTGATTTAACGTTGAATAAGGGTTTGCAGCTTATACTTATGAGAGAACTTCACTTTCAGGCATGCTCAGACACTCATGTTTTAAATAATCTTGTGCAGCCTGTACCAGGTGCACAGTGCGTTCATTATCGATGTATAAAGAGGTATGACTTACTCAAAATAAAATCAAGCACAGAGACTCCAGCACAATGTCATCCAGCAATACAATACCCTTTGGGACTGAGCTACCACGTAAACGCAGACCGTAACAATCACCTGTCTTTGTGCTGCATCATGTTGGGGAAAAGTAAGCAGATCATATTTCCAGTATAGTGCCCTTTCCTGTCACTGGTGTCAGTACTGACAGGTGAAAACCAAAATAATAATCTATATTCTAATAACATTTTGTACTCCTCAGGCATCTTCATGGAAGTAACTCGGCTTTCAAAGAGGACTGATGATTTCAGTCCCAAATGACTCCCATGTAGGCAGGGGAATAATGCCCTCCCCATTCTGTCCTAATTCTGTTCATTCAAGGGGTGTTTTGACAGTGACTGAAACACAGTGATGGCTTCACCCAGGGAAAATGAAGCAGAAAGGAGTTCAAAGAAGAATTTTTAAAGCGAGCTGTTGAAGCTGGGACAAAGACGAACAGTAATATGGGCTGCTCCAGCATCAGAACAGAGGCAACACTAATGATTTCAGCTCCTGCTGCTGGAGTTCCGAATCCAGCCATGCACACAGGTCACCCTGGTTTAGAACGGGGCTGTCAGAGGAGTTAATGGGGCTGGCAGCTGCCAGTCCTTCAGTCCTGCTGGTCTCAATTGCAAGGGTGTCTCTTTGGATCCCGTGCACCCAGGCACGGGAGAAGTCAAGCAGGCTGAGCACAGCTCATTAAGAGGGTGAGCACTGCTTAACAACAACACGCTCTGATCCAGGAAGGGGTGAGACATCACAAGTGCCAATTTCCATCAATGGGGAAGCAAGGTCCCTCCATGTGCTGGTTACTGCAATTGCTCTGGCTGCTCACAAGGAAAACATTGCAGAAGAACAAGCTGCAGTTAAAGAAAACTCCCTTACATTGTGCTTTGGATATGGCTATGCTGCCAAAGGGAGCAAGAAGCTGCTTTCTCAAAGGTGGTGGCCTGGGGAGGCCAAGACAGCAGGGTGTGGAGATACGAGTAAAACCAGACCAGTCAATTGATTTGTTCATTCTGGTGAAGAGTGCAGCAGGAGTAAAAGATGCCACGGCTGAAGGGGAAGCAGAAGAAGGAGAATGACAGAGCTGGGCAAAGCAGCATCAACTTGTTTGAAAAGTTCCAACTTCCAATATGACGTGAGTTAGAGAAAATACCCCTTTAGGTCGCCTAGGTAGGGGAGTGAAAGACTAATGTATTTATCTTCTAGATGAAGGAATGGGCACAGTTGCAGAGGAGCAAATGACTATAACTCGAACCATCTGTTTCTAAGATTCCAAGAGCTCTTTCTCTTTTTCTCTGCAGGCTTCTGTTGGTATTTGCATTATCTTCTTTTGTGCAGCTTATAAGCATGAACACCCTGTCCCATAACATCCCAGTCCATTGTCAAAGCTACAACAGCAACCAAACAAGCCGGCAGACAGCCATTTCAACAAGCACCAGGGAATGGGGAGCTACAACGGGTCCGTGTCCCAGGGCAATAAGGTCCAGAGAGATCAGAGGAGCAGTAGCAACTTTTCTAATAACTATTGTCTTCACCCAAGCCTTGGGGATCCTGCTTTCCTGAAGGACTGAAAGGTTTTAGTCTGTGCGCTGAAGAAGACTCACCCATTCTGCTGTCCGGGCGCAGAGGACAAATCTCATCCACCGCTCAGCAAGCTGCATCCCTCCTTCCATCTCTTATCCATGGAGGTGCTCCCCCCACAACACAAGTAGCCCAGTGGAAAACACAAGGTTGTGCCAACAAGAAAGCAAATATCAGATTTATAATGGTGTATCAGGAAATTATTTGTTTTACATCTGAAAATATAGCTAAACACAAATAGTGTAGTTTTAAATCCTACTTGAAAACATGCTTCCTTATTTCTTTATGCTAACTCAACACTTATTAAGAAAATACGGACTGGGTATAAAACTATATTCAGTACAACAGAGCAAATGTTAAAATCAGGACAAAAGAATCCAGGGATAAATTTATATTTGCTGGGATGAAAATCTAGATGCAAAATAAGTGTGACATTTTTGCTATTCACAGCTGAGGATTAATTTTATTAAATAATTTCACAGTTTTCTGGTTCACTGAGTGCATATTTTCTGATAACTCCCCAAGAAGGAAAGTATTTTGTACCTAGCAACTAACATGAATACATTGCTTCATTCAAGCAGCACTTGACCAGCAATGCACTTATTCTGCTACAGTTAATTTTTTTCACCCTGTTTGGTTCGATCTCTTCTGCATTTGCTTGACCCAGTAAACTATTCAGTTCACATATACCTTACTACACATAATGTAATTGTTGAGTGTCACAAATGAATACCTTCAAGAGACCACCCCTAAAAATACATAAAAGAGGGTAAGTCATTATTAAAAAGGTTAATCTGCTGCTATCAGTTTGAACAGATAAATTCAGGACCTCTTTTTGTTTCTTTTAAGCAAAATGTCAGCTTCTGTAGACTGTTGCCCTCTATGCCCCACGCTAAACATGTTACAATTGCATTACCATAAAGCATTATGTAAAATAAACTGAGATTAACTTTCAATTATTTGGGTCAAAATTTATTCCAAATTGAAACTCATTCCCCTGCAGTGAATCAGGTCAAAGAATAAATGCTCTCAAAGGCAGGATTTCAGACCTTGTGTTAACCCACAGACAGCGTCTTCACAATTTGTGACCAGCACCTCTGCCTTCCGGATGGCTCAGCCCATATCAGGCTGGCTGTCACTTTAATGTACACACAACCTCTTTCCCTGTGATAATTTCATATACCCCTCCCATTTGCAACAAAAAGCAGCTCATACCAATGACAGGAACTAGAAGGCATCTGATTTTTTCATTCACTACACACTATAATTGCTAATGCAGTAGTAGCTGTTGCATTAATAAACCAAATCAACTGATCAGAGAAACTTCTTCACTCTCCTCTCTCTCAACCTTACTGCAATGAGTCATTCCTTTAAGAGTGATCTACAGTTGTACTTTCTGCCAATAGACTCAGGACTTCAAGAGCTGTTATTTACTGGATGGTCACCAGAGATTTAGAAGTGAAGTAACCTTGGCTCTGATTCTATATGTGCAGCACATGCCTAGATTTACGTCCAGCAAAACAATATACTTACCGACCACCGAGAATGATTTTCAAGATGGAATAACAAACTTGACATCAAAATACACGTACATCTGGCACAAAGTAACATGCATGATCCCAGTCACTTCATCCAGCAGCAAGGTCTCCTCAAGATAAAGGGGTAACTATAAACTGGGAGCAGTATGCGCTGGAGTTATTGACTGAAGGCATTAGAAGGGGAATATGCTGCATTCTCTGAGCTGCATTGTCTGGCCAGCTCAGGACCAAATCCTGCCCGGCAGCTCTTGGGAAAGGCTGTGGGAGCTGCACTAAGGCAGCTCCCAGAATAGTTCATCCACTGGAAACTCCCTCCCTGGGCCTCCACCACAGAGAAAAGAACCGCAGCTCAGCCCATGGCTAACAGTAAAGGTGGGGTGGAAGCATTTTTTTCCTGACAGATGCTTAGCTGAACCCACATCTCTTCAGAAAAGTGCTCCAGCTTTCCTGGGGTGCCAGTTACCACAAACTAGGAAGTGTGAAGAGCAGACAGACATTTTAATATGCTTGGCCTTCCATTCCTCCAGCAGAGCAAAGCCCTGACACATACTGTCCTCTGGGTTGAATGTAACTTGTGATCCTGGAATAAGGGCAACACGTTAGCAAAGCTGTTGGAATTACTGGTGGACAGTAATCTGCATTAGTACCCTCCACTTACAAGGAAGGGCAGCAGCACATCTCTGTGCTCGCGGGAATACAGAACAGCCTTTAATTCCTGCAGAAGGGGCTCTTCTGAAGGCAGAAAGAGGTCAGTCATGGGACAGAGCACAAAAGAGCTTGTATTCACACAGCTGTAACTCTCAAGGGCAGTAGGTGCCTTAACCTTCACAGGTGCATTGCTCAGTTAGTCAGAAGTTACATGATAAACACAATTTTAAAGAAGTAAGACTCAAAGGAGCCCAGTATTTGTGTAAGGAGTTTGGTTCTGTCAGTGTGGCTGCATCACCCTTCTGTCCTCTGGCTGGCATTCCAAATACAAAGCCCCAAGAAACACTTCTTGAACCAAAGAATTAATAAGATTGCTGGCATTTTTAAATGTCAGTCAGTTTTTACACAAGCTTTCCGCCCGTGGAAAAACAGGAGAGTCACAATCCATAATTGTCCAGCAGGAGTGTCTCTTTTTAATGAAAATGTTGAGGATTCATTTAGAGGATGCTCTGGAACGGACATCTCTTGCACTGCTGTCTGGGGGTTGCCCCCAGAGCTCCTCTCCAGCATCAGCAGGGATGTCAGCTCAGACAGATGATAAGATTAAATGTTATCTCTCCTCCTCCTCCCAGGGTAGGCATCAGCACCCCCACCTCCCCAGGGAGACTCAGCAATGAGAGTGCGAGGATCTCCAGGGCTAAGGAAACAAGGAGGTCAGTGACTTCTCCCTGACAAATATCAGCCTTGGAGACATCGCTACATGTGCGCGCTGCTGCCCCGTGCTCAGGTGCTGAGAGGATGGGGGAGCTCCTGAAGCAAATGTGCTTTTACCGCTTACCCAAATGTTGTTTGAATGATAAAGAGTCTCAAGTTAAAATTTGTGTACTAAAATTCTAGATATGGTACAAGGGGGTCAGATGTACAGCTCCTCTTAACCCCAACCAAATTCATGGCTCTAAACCCCCAAATATTTTAGAAAAAATCAGCCACACTTTTAAAAAAAATCATCTGATAATTGCAGATGCTTACCATTAGTTTTCTTGTTGAATCCTTCTTAAAGTCATACCATCAGCAAAGCTCTCAAAGCAGCCTGTGAGATTATGCCTCACTCCTGCAGGGAAACACGTTACCAAAATAATCTAACCTCCTGTTTTAATTCCTCCTCTTTTCATTTTTCAAAAACCCAGCAAAGACAAAAGCCAGACAAATGGCAAGAAACAGCCAGCATCGTCCAAGTTCATCGCCAATACGGGCACAGAATATTGAATAAAAAACTGCCTATAACAGAGTGCGGACATTTAAAGGTAAATATGTATTCAAAGGCAGCTCAGAGTCTGCAGCTAATCCTGCAGCCACAGGGGTCCCTACCTGAGGAGGGAGATGCTGATCTTGATTGCTCGTGTGACCTTTCCTGCTTGTGCTCCAGTGCCACATGGTGAGCAGAACAAGCTGCTCTTGCGCTACATGAAAGCTGCAGGGTTAACCCTGGAGGCAATCAACACATTTCATCCTTGGCACGACTGCCATGGAGAACATCACACGCTACCACTGGTTATCAGGAAACCCTCTCCCATTCCTAATCTACATATGCACAAATTAATGATCCTTATAATTTTTATTCTGATAAATGGGCAAGCTCTTGTAATACATGAGAATTTAAATTTTCACACTCATTTTAGGCTTAAATCCTATCCAAATGGGCACAGTGAAGCAGTTTGGCTGCAAGTGTAAAAGAAACCACAGCCTCCATCCCCAGGCTCTCAGAGAAGCCAGGGAAATGGGTGGAAATCAAACAGCTTCTCTTTGAGGTTTCCCAGGGAAACTTCTAGCCAAACCTGCATTTATCAGGTAAGCTAATTGCTCTCAATATAAATGCTCAATAGGAAAAGGAAATTTGATCAGTGGTTGCTGCAGCCACTTGGGAGTGTAACAGCCCCTCTCTCCACAGAATTCCTTCATGGGATCTGGCAAATCACTTTCCTTAATTCCCACACTATAAACAAGCTACTTTTTTGTCTTTAACACAAACTAGTCCTTTGGCTGTAAACTCTGGGCCAACAAAACTCCTATAGAAATAGAACTAAACGAAGCCTGCCCTAAGGACAGCTTTGCTTAGCTTAGCCATGATAAATCTGCAGCACTTGGTCTCTGTTGGGATTTTACACCATGAAAGCTGCATCTGTCTTTGTATGGTGAAAACCGTGATTGTCTTCCCCATTGCCAAGCAGCATAAAAACTAAGTGTCTGTATTTCATTTAATAAAACTAATATTTGTACTCTGTTCCTGTACACATAAATAGGAAGACGTTGTGCAAGGCTTCTACAACAGCAGAGACATTAGAGTTAGCTTTTTCCTATTCATTATCATTTGAGCTTTTTCAATATCCACAGCAGCATCTCCCTACCTGACAGGCAGCTACAGCATCTAGGGAAAAAGAGAAAACACAAAAAACCACAAAAGAGGCTGGGCAGAGACAAGCCAAGGCAATAATGTTTTCTAGAAAATACAAAACATTTCTGGGTTTGAATTTAGGAATACACTTGTCCCCATTTACAGCCCAAGATCGCAGCAATGATTGCTAATAAATTTCTGTGAAGAGTAAAAAATTACGTTGATTAGTTTCCAGCAGAGCCATTTGCCTTTGCAAAAGAGCCTGAAGTAAAATGAGTATGAGAGCTTGTCCGTGCTGTGTGAAGGGAAGAATTCAAATTCCACAACGCGCTGGGGCAGCAGATTCAAACCCAGAACCTGTGACAAGGGCACCCAGCTGAGTACATGTGCACTGGCAGCCCGTTTCCTCTATGCAAACTCCTACCTACATTTATTGTCCATTTTAACCTGGGAGAGTGTTTTAATGATGTTCTCCTCTTCTTAGATGATGGCAGCAAAATCTGCTGGTCAAATGGTCAAATGCTTAACGCAAAACCACTTCTTGCCAACAGTGAAATGCTAAATACAAATAAATATACTGTTCATGTAATTCTGCCTAAAAGAGACAGACTGATATTTATTTTTATTAATATACATGGGAAATTGATAAAAGAGATCTCTTCTGATTGCTCCAGATATATTTTCACCTCAGCCAAACAGTTACTGACCGCTCACTGGCAGAACTGGAATAGCAATTTTGCCGGACTGATGTCAGGGAAAAGGATGCTGAAAGTTTCCCAAAGACAATTTCCTCAGCTAATGCCTTAGCAAGAAGAAAAGTAGTTGACCACATGGTTTGGAAACTGAACGGGACTTATAGGATGCAGAGACATGACAATCTCATGTGGCTCTGGATGTACAACTTTGGACTTGCCTTCAAAATCTTAAATTATCAGTTTTCCCACCTCAGCACTTTTGAAAAATCTGTTCTTTGATTGTCTGTGAGGAAAATCTCACCCCAAAAGAACAGCTATACGCTAGCTCAGAATAACAGACAAGGGTACACTTATTGATGTCTGAGAAACACTCAGGTGCCATGGTTATAAACAGTATTGAAATGCTGAGGTAGGCAACTGGGTATTAAATACTAACAGAACGCAGAACAATCTCACTGAACATGACCTTTTTTTGATTCGTCTTTGCTTCCATTGCAACCTGCTGCCATGCAGTGATGGCCTCAGCCACCAATTCAGGAAAAAAAAAAAAAAATCAAGACTTACTTCTCAAATGTCAAAAAGTGGTAAATATGAACCTTTTTCAAAATTTGCAGAAATGCTTTATCCACTGTGTATAAGTCATGTAAAAGGCTTTTTGGCTTTACTGTTAATTTTTAAAAGAAAATATTCTTTAAAACATGTATTCACCATAGCAAACCAAGAGCACAAAAGGTCCAACAACTGCCGTAAGTGTGAAATATTTGAGGAATTATAGTTGTTGTGCAAACAGTGCCAGCAACTGGAACTACTAATGTCTAGCCTCGGTTGTGTCACAAACACTGGAAGGAACCTTTGTGACAAGGAGCAGCTGAGGAGTGACTTCATTCCTATCATACAGCTCTCATGCACTGGGATTATGTTAATTCAGCCCATCTCACTCACATAAAATTTAATGATAAAATGTTCTATTTCTCAGCCTGTCCACAGAGCACAGTGAGACTCTGACAACCCTGGATCAGATGTGCACACCAACAATGCCACATCCAAGAGCTTATTGGACAGTCTTCCTGTGCTGGTGATGCTGATGTGCTTGTCACCCAGCTCAAGAAGAATATGAGTTTGACACAAAAGAGAAATGACATTCACAAGCATCAGGGAAAAGCAAATGGCTTCTGTCCCAAAGCTGGTACAGTTGGAGGATTCCCCTTTCTTATCCCTCTCTTGTTCTTTAGCACATGAGGGTGGATGGAAAATAAACAGCACCCTGCTCTAGTTCTCTTCTCCCTTGCCTTTATCTTTCTTTTACTTCCGGCTTTCCTGCACCAAGAGCACAGAGTGCAGCAAGGAATCGAGCACGGAGAACATTCCCCTCCATGAATGAATCAGCCACTCACATGGAAGGGCTCAAGCCCAGATGAGAATGGAAAGAACAAATCTCTCAGCACTAGAGGCTCTGGGTTAAGAAGAAGGTCTGACTATGTCTTTCCTCTTTGTGTTGCCATGTGAATGGTTCTCAATCTCAAATCTTAATTTCTGGCACTACCAAGTACATTTTTGTAATAAGCCCTTTCTAAGAAGAGTTGCCTTCACACATACACACAAAAAGAAGTTAAATATTGGTCTATTTTCCATCCTACTGTCCCTGCCTAACAAGGTAGTTTGATAGGCAGTCTGACAATAAAACTAATCCAGGGTTTTTCCTTCATGCCTGCCTACACACCAGTCACTTCCATGCTCTGGAAAAGGACATTTGTCCCCTGCTGTGCTGGTCTGCCTCCTTCCACAGGATAACCACTGTGGAGACAGCTCATACCTCTGGTTTTGCTCTCACCTTGCCTTTCACATCGATGGGGTTTGATTTTAGGCATATTTCTGAGCTGGCTCTGGACAGGGCGCACACACACAGGCATGCACCTACATACATTGACACACACATTTATGTGCTGATTTGAGCTGAGTTCTCCACAACTTTTCAGGATAAATATATACTTCGAGCTTGATTTTCAAAGGCAACTTGTCTTTAGATTCACATTCACATTCACAATCAGCTAAACACAACATAATAGTGTTCATGTTTATAGCCACTTCCCTAGATTTAGACACTAATGCTGTGGCAGGGAATTGGGTTCAGTCAATAGTTCACTTCAAGGAAAATACAACAAAGCAGCAGTTACATGTGAAGTCAGCTAAAAGAAAATAGTGTCTGAATATGTATCACACACTCAATCTAAACTGCACAGCTAGGGACGAGAACTTTCAGAAATCTTCAAGGAAAGATTACAACAGAGTTATTTTCAGGGAGATTTAGGGCTTAAGGTTCCCCGCTTCTAGAGAGAGCAAAAGAAAAGCCATTTATCTTAACTGGTCAGGACTACATGGGGACACAGAGATCAAAATGACAGGGAAGCACACGGAGAAAGCAAGCCGGGAGACTTAGGAGAGGAAGAAGTAGGACGGGGGTTCTCCGCTGCCCGGGGCTGGTATTCCTGTTATCTTTGCAAATACGTGTGTTCAACAGATAAGCAGCCAACTGACTCTCCATTTAAGAATGGAACCATATGTTTTCACATTGGACTGCCTGAACCCAAGCAGCCAGGCCACAATTTTGAACTTAAATGTGTCTGGCCTCCCTTTAGGACACCAGAAGAGCTGGGCAGAAAGGACAGCCAGGGTGTTGGGAGGTCAAACCCATAAAGCTCATAAACAGAGATGTGACTTAGATAACCTGTGCTGGAGTCCTGTCCCTGAACCATTTTTGGTAAGGTTTATTTTATTTTTAGAAGTATACATGGTTATGGGGAAGGTCTCTGCCACCATGGGGACTGCTACCAGTTGTTGGGCTGCCTCTAAGAACCAGTAGCCAAAATAACCTCTCCAAAACCCCCCCCAGTCCCTCACAGAACTGACACCAGGACACACTTGCTCTCTGACCCTTACTCTTCTGTTGTCCTTCTTCATGGCCTCATTCTAATAGTTTAAACTTCAGGGGTGTTTTTTAATAGTCTCTAAGATTATTAAAAATCAAGGCCTGATGTAAGAGGCGGCTTTTGCAAATGTTGGTCTTTGCTCTCCTAGTTCATTCTTTTCCTACCTGCGAAATGGGAATAATACTTATCTCACAGAGAGATGATGCCTCTGATGCATCAACACTGCAGTTACCTCACTTAGGAGGCCACTCCAAGGGTGAAATTTGTTTGAGTGTAAACACTACTTTCTGAAAACATTCTTTAGCAATGTTTAGTCTAAAGAAATCTCCCTGGCCATATGGGCTCCAATAGCCTTATTAATCTGCTTCATTAGCATCAAGAAGAAAGTTGCATTTATTAGACTCAGTCTGTGCTTCTGTTTGCAGGATTCTCTTTCTCATGTCCCATGTACCTGCATCTCCTGCTATGGACCTTTCCAACCACACTGATCACAGAACGACACTTGATTTCATTCACCTCTCCTTTTCTAATGCATATTGTCAAACATTTTTTTCCCTGCAGCAAGGCTTAGTTATAAAATCATCTGGAACTTTTGACAGTGCTGTTGCATTTGCATGCTGATCAGCAAAGCATTCATCAGCCTAGCCCAGCAGAATGATCAAGCTGCAGGCTCACAGAAACCCTTTGCTGGCAGGGTTAGGAATCCCTTATTATTCTCTGAGTCCCTCTCTGAGCTTCATTTAATCTACTGGATTCAAATCTGGCCTTTAACCTTGTTCACCCCCTCTCCCCTAGTCCTGGCCAGTATCGCAGTTAGACCTCCCCAGGTCAATGCCATGGATTTTCTGCCTCCAGATGCTTCCTTCTATTCCCCTGTGCTAACACTGGTTACTACAGCGATAAGATTGGATTTCTCAGCTCATGGGTGAAGCACTGAAAAGAAATGACCATTTTAACAACTCCTGCTCACTGATGTTAAAGTGATGATATCATTTTACCATCATTCAGACCTCTTTTAGATCTTGGCACTTACCAAGCTAAACAAAACCCATTTTGATGATTCCTAATGAGATGATAAATACATATATACACAGATGATGCAAAATCCATCTCTTTGCACAAGATTAATAAACACTTTGTTGAAATGTTGTTCTTTTTAATCTTTTTGTTGATAGAAATAATTCAAAATATTTAAAGAGAAAGGAAAATTTTCCATGCCTGTAATATAAACCTTGCCTGATTTTGGTTCAGTAGCAAATGTTCATGTTTGATTTTCTTTAAATATTTTTGCTGCCTACATTCAACCACTATTTAACAGCACTTTTAAAATGTATTTGAAGCAGTCATTTCTGGCCTTGAGTTTCTTAACAACTGAGTTCAGATTACAAGATCTGAACAGAGATCTGAATTTTCAGAAGACGCTCACCTTCAGAACTATGAGGTTAGGCTCACCTCTACCACCATCTCATGTAAAAAAACCAGTCCAACACAGAAAAACTGGCAGAGTGCAAGTTTCTGCTGCTTTGTGCTTCCTTCAGTTTGCAGAACATACACAGGCTGCTGAGCACTGGCTTTTCTGAATGCAGCAGCTAAAGCCACCATTGGCTCCCCAGCTTAACACCATCTGCATTTCCAGGCTACCCAGATTAATAATGTGCATGAAGCTATTTGCACATCTTTGTTTCATTAATAGATCAGAAATTTAAATAAGGGAAGATAGTCCAGCAGTCAAGCTGTCCAGCAATCAACTTGGGATTTTCCAGCCCCTGTCTTCCCCCTGCTAAAGATTCTGGTCAGGCAGGGTGGCACTGCCATGGCCTAACTCTAGGTGTCCACAAGTTATTTGCCACAGGCTTTGAAAGAAAATTCATCTGCCACTGCTTCACCCTCTGGAGGAACCAGTTATTTCTAATTAACTATAAAGGGTACCCACAGCTACCTTCTAGATTAAATCAGTGGGATGAATCTCACCTTTGTCATCCAGGCTCCTCTTATAAAACAATAACATTGTCCTACTATCAGCATGCTGGATAGGATCTGAAGTTGAATGAAAAAGGTGGGGTTAGACATTTTTTCGCATGAACTTCCACTTTATCCAGTCTCTGATCTACAAAAGAAAGTAATTTCGGAAATAACACTGGAGAAAGGACCAAGCACCGTAAGCACTAATGTAAATTTTCCTTCTTTTCTGTTGGAGGAAAAATCTTTGTTGACAAGGAAGCCTCTTGCTCCCCTGGGTGAACGTAGTTCTGGCTTTGTTCAAACTGACATAAAGATTATTGCTTGAGATCCCACTCTTTGTGCCGTGGACATCTGGGACAGTGATTAAAGCCACTGAGCTCATTTGACATACAAGAGACCACTACCACCTTGGGAAAGGGTGACAGACACCAGCTGAGTGCTTTCAAACCAGCTGCCTTAAGGGTGGAAGTTAGTGAAACCAGTTTGTGATTATTTAACAAACAGAACTTAATTTCAGTGGGACTGAGCAGACACATAGAAGTTTCCTGTATAGAAAATGAAACCTCTAAAAAGCTATGATTTTATACCAAAAATGTTAACAGTATAACAGATTCATCTTAACAGACATTTTCCCTTGGTGCTTGTTCAAAATAGCTTTTGCTTTTAATATATTTTTGTAAGACTTTACAGGTGGCTTCTATAGTAGCTGTCCTATATAATTTCTTCTGCTTTCCTGATTTCTGAGAATTAAACCAGATGCCATTTTAAGGATTGTTAAACAATACTTGTAAACAACAACTGACCCCACAAAAGAGCCCAGACTCTGTGAATCACAGAATCACAAAATCACAGAATGTTAGGGATTGGAAGGGACCCCAAAAGATCATCCAGTCCAATCCCCCCACCGGAGCAGGAACACTTAGACAAGGCTACACAGGAAGGCATCCAGGCAGGATTTGAATGTCTGCAGAGTAGGAGACTCCACAACCTCCCTGGGCAGCCTATTCCAGTGTCTGTCACCCTCACTGAGAAGAAGTTTCTTCTCAAATTTAAGTGGAACCTCTTGTGTTCCAGTTTGAACCCATTACTCCTTGTCCTATAGTTGGTTGTCACCAAGAAGAGCCTGGCTCCATCCTCGTGACACTCACCCTTTATATTTCTAAACATTAATAAGGTCACCCCTCAGTCTCCTCCAAGCTAAAGAGACCCAGCTCCCTCAGCCTTTCCTCATAAGGGAGATGCTCCACTCCCTTCATTATCTTCGTTGCCCTGCGCTGGACTCTCTCCAGCAGTTCCCTGTCCTTCTGGAACTGAGGGGCCCAGAACTGGACACAATATTCCAGATGGGGTCTCACCAGGGCAGAGCAGAGAGGAAGGTGAAGACTTGGACCAGACCGGGCACAGACCATAAAAAATGTTAATAGCCCAGAAACAGGCCAGGAAACCCATCAACACCTGACTTGGGAAGCACCATCCTCTTCCTCTCTTCTGGGGTAAGAATTCCTGACTTCAGCCTCCTCAACACACAAATTCATTTGAAAATGGCTGCTTGAGGTTTGAAAGCTGGTAACCTTAGGGCAGCATGGAGCTTTTAAGTGAACCTAAGTATTTCTTCATGTATTTTCAATCCCAGCAATTGACAGCTTTAACTGGTGTGTAAAAGCTAATGGACCTCAGTAGGCACCCAGCTGAAATAATAACCATCTCTTGAATATAAAAAAGCAGGAACTCAGAGCATCTACAACAAGAGATTTACCTTGAAAATTAGAATTCATGTAATTGGCATGCTTTTTTCCCACAGAGCAGATCCCCAATTCTAAAAACATTGGGTTCAGTTCTGCTTTCACGTATTTACTCTATCAAGCTCAGTGGATTTATACAGGTAGAGACATGGGAAGAATCATACGTGCTGCGTTTAGCTTTAATTTTAAAATAAATGAATTTTGCAGAACAGTGTCAGTATTGACCTTACATATTATCCAAATAGAAATTTTAATGAAACAAGTATAACACTGAGTATAGCCATAATAGATATGCAAATATTGGTCTTTTCTTAAAGGTCTCCCTATCTGGTCACATGGATTTTTCTTGCATGTGTGGGGGTGAACACAGAGAGTACTTATTAGAAGCAGAGAAGGAAAGGACGGCTGCACAGCCATGGAGAATCAGGCCATCAATTAGATTTTCGTTCTCATTTCATAAGAATTCTCCCTTGAACAATGATCACAGGAGAGCTGTAAAATTTGCTCCTTTCTTAAATTCTTGCTATGTGACAGTGGCACTCTAGAGCAAGTGCTGCTCCAAGCCTGGCTAAAAAAAATAGGCACTTTTTATCTTAATTGTGTCTGACTAAACAAGGTAGAGGTGTAGGGAGCAACACGGATGGTGACTCATCCAAATTTATACAAGTCAATTAAAAACCCAGCAAAACCACAAGAATGGTGTCTCCCAAGGTTCCCAGCCCCAGCAGACCAAAATTGCATTTTGCTTACTTTAAAGCTCAAAGACACTGGAAAGCGAACAGAAGGCGGTAACTTGGCCTAGATTCATGCATAAGACTACAAAGGTTATTAAATAGAAGGTTTGAAAAGCAATCAGAGTCACCAGCTGAGAGAGGTTTAAAATAACAGCCTAAAATTGGCAGCTTCAAAATAAAAGTCAAGTAAGAAAGACCTATTGAAAACAGCTAAAAAAACATATATTATCTGAAATCACATTGTCTACTAGCCAAAACCAAATTACCTACCTTCTACATGTGCCTAACATTTTGTTAGACCTTATTGCATAAGGCCAGATGGTTAAAGGTATTTAGGTACCTAAAGATGCAGAGAGATGCCTACTGGGATTTTTCACTCTTCCTACACATCTAGGTCTAGTTCTGTTATTTCCATGCGCTGTTGTGACTGCACACAGAGCAGCTGTATCACTCAGCACCTCTTACAATAAGGACTCGCGAATGAGATTCCCCAAAAGCTCCTTTCTCCCGCTTTCACTCTCTACAAAAACTCTGGGTGTACATTTCCTGGTGGAACCTGTGAAGACCACAATGCTCCTGAAAGCTTGGGTTTTAACTACCCAAAGTGGTACCTGAGTTGTCTTGAAAACCATCTTCTCCCAGCCATACAAGTGTGGCAGTTACAATATTTCTCTTCAAAAGAGAGGAGCTACTTTGTGTTAAAAGATGGGTATATTAAAAAATCCAGTGGTTATTTATACACATTTGTATTTAGCAGGTGCATGGAGTGAATCAGAGCAATAACTAGCTGTTATTCACAAATGACAATTGTCATTTGCAAATGATCCTCGGGGTGCAGGTCTTAACTTTTTACAAGTCTGCTATGGACAGATGCTTGGGTTAGAGAAGAGTTTACACAGGAGTCCATTAATAACCACACCACTCATTCTTTCTCCCAGAATTCGCTTCTAAATGCTCTTGCTTCCTCCATACGCCAAACTCTCCAGCCATTTCTTAACTAAGCTCTGAGTTCCTCCTGCCGTTTGCTTCCCGGTGAACATCCTGCTCGCTGGTGAGTTTTGTGGTAATGTTGCTCATTCCTCCTCTTTGGAAATCTCCCAGGGCTCATTTCTTTTCCCTTCGGTGTTCAGCCTCATGGTGCTCCCGCTGCTCTACTATCACCTCTATGCTGACAACTCACAAATCTGCCTTTCCAACCCTACCCCATACACATAAATCTCTTCAGCACATCACCCAGCATAACCCCCCTGCCAGCTCAAGGGCAGCTTGGACAAAATTGAGCACCTCATCTCTTATACCCTCTACCCTCCCCCCTTTCCTGCCTTTCTCCATTATTTTCTTAATTTCTCCTCCCTCCCTGCTCCCTCCCCTTCTCCCAGGCTGGCAATGTCAGCATTACCTTTTATTCTTCTGCCACTTCTTCACATGCAAGCTGACAAGATTTAATGAACTCTCTTCTCCATAATATTTGACCCTTTCTTTCAGTCGTATCAACTCAAACTTTGCCTATGCCCTTTTCATCTTCACAATTTCACTCTTCTTCAACTACAGCCTCCTCCCTTCTTCCAGGCTGTTCAAGATCCATGATGTTTCCCCTCCAGCCCACCAGTCAGAACTTGGTGCTCCTTCTCTATATTGTTTCATTGACTTGTGTTGTAACAACGTCCTAGTTGTGTGTCTACATCTCTGCCTATACAGACTCTCTCTTCTCCTATATTCCTTTCTGTTCCTTTGGTTTGCCAGCTGGGGCAATTCTGGCATCCTTCCTCATTCTATCACAGCACATTCTCTGTGCTTCACAGATTCCAAATAACAATGTGCCTTTGTCTGTCCAAAATAGAAAAGCCATAACAAAGGAAATTTTATTTTTGAAGTGTGTGTTGGATGGAGCTGTTCACTCTCTCCAGAAATCCCTTCCTGAAGTACCACAGCCCATGTTCTTTGGAAGCAAATGTAATAATGCTTGCAGGTAAGTTTTATTGCAAGAATTGTTCTTTACTCCTGTAAAATGAAGGTAACAATGCACCAAGACTTTTTTAGCTGCAGAGCTTCAGGTGCTTGGTGTAATTCCATTAATATTTGAATTTTTATTTAAACATGCTGGTTCTGTCACTGCATTCTCGTGTGGGAAAGGGGAGTGGAAACACGTAGGGTGCATAAGAGTCAAAAGAAGGGCTCCAGCACCATCCCTGGGAATGTCAGCATTGACAAAAGCCACACTCGGCATCCCTTCCAAAGGCAGATTGCTTGTGTGAGGCAAGGTACACAGAATGACATCCCTTTATCTCTTGGAGCAGGCAGACAATAGTCTGGGTCTCAAAAATAGAGGATAAAAGGGACATGCCATAACTCCTCTGCTTTGGTCAATCGAATCTTTCATTTCTTTGGCTGTTTTTACAAGATGCTGAAAAGAAAACATTTAATTCCAAGGTCAAAGGGAATACTTTGTATTTACTAATTAACTTCCCGGTTTTCATTTCACGATGAAAAACATTAGATGTACTTTGGTTTGATCCATACCCAATTTAGTTCCTCCAGATTTACTCTTTGCTTGCCAAACCGAAAAGCAAATCCTCAGCCTGCTAGATGAAAGCTGATGTGTTTTGCTCCCATTCGTCACTAGGAGTAGTTTCAGTTGGGCCTTTTCATCTCAATGGTATAAAAAAGACTTTTTTTCAGTTCTGTCTGGATCCCTTCCAAGTGACTTTCATTTTTCGGTCTGTCTCTGAAAAATCAAAAAGGACCCTCTGCAGAAACCTATTCTCTAACCTCTCCTTTGAGTCCCTTCCCAACACAGCCAGTTCAGTGAATTCTCTGTGTTCTTTGTATTTCCCAGTAGGAAATGCCTTGGAGTCTCATGTTCCCCTCAAGTGCCCTAGGAATTCCTTCTCCTTATTCAGGGCATTGAGCTGAATTCTGTGCAAATTACCCTGTCCCACACGCTAGAAAAGGGCCTGTTTTGCCCTTTACAGTTCCTTAAGACTCTTCCAGAATAAAGCAAAAAATAAAAAATCTATTGCATTTGCTCAAAAAGGAAAACCAGTCAAAGCCGCAGTTCTGCAGAGCCCTATAAGCCTGCAGCAATTCAAGACCTATGAGGTTTCCCGATGTACCTAATGCACTTTTGAAAGACCTAGGCATTTTGGCTATATCCAGGGGAAATCCTCTGAACTCTCCCATGGATGTCACTGGGGTTGATGTGAAC
Organism: Patagioenas fasciata; assembly: GCF_037038585.1. NCBI lineage: Eukaryota > Metazoa > Chordata > Aves > Columbiformes > Columbidae > Patagioenas > Patagioenas fasciata. Next base: position 20,182,372 of record NC_092525.1, on the reverse strand, counting down.
CCATTTCAGCGGAAGGAACGATGTATTAACTCTTAATGCAACCAGGTTTTAGCCCTTTTCAAGTCCTCGGAAAAGCTTCCAAGTGCATATCAGCCTCTCCAGAAACATAAGCAAAGGAAGAAACCCCCATTCCCATAAACCAGGCATCGTTTGTTCTGATCAGAAGAGAAGCAGAACAGCAGGGAAGAAAACAAAGCTGGGTGCTTCCACAGCTCTTGGAACATGCGTTCCCAGATCCTGCACGGGTCACAAAGCGAAAATGAAGATGTTTTGCACAGACAGGTGCAGGCACTGCTGTGATTAATCAAGCCATAATTAGGGACCTGTCGGCAGGCACTAAATATATGTTCTAGGGCTTCAACCCTCTTAGAAATCTGTGGATGGAAAACTTGCCAGGCAGGAAATTTATAAAAACAGTGAGTCTTTGGATGATGAATACATACAAGAAAAGAAACTTTCATGAGCCTATGATAATGACACATCTCTCTATTGCTTCACATTTATAATTCTTTCTATTTCTCTGAGTTTATTCAAGTATTTTACTATCAATTGACTACCTAGTTTCACAGACAAATTCTACACTCTTCTCAGTAAAAGAGGCACAATTTCAGCAACTATAGAGTAGTGGTTTTACTGTTTTGCCTTGAGCCATGTACCTGATCGGTCTGTGGAAGCATCAGGGGGTTCAAATACACTCAGAGAACAAAACAGGTCTCCTCTTCCACTGCCCTCGCCTTATATATCTCTGCATCTAGGCAAAAGTGAAGTATCTCTATTTGACATTGAACAGAGGGTAGAAGCTCAGTGTCATTTTATAATTAGTGCAAAGTCGAGATTTGAGTTATTGTATTTATTTCTAGGCAAATGTAAGATGAGGGCCCCCCTTCACAGCACACGACACCAAACCGGGGCCCCCGCTGCAGAAACTCATGTGGTTGGTACCCATGGGGGAAAGAAGGCAACTAAACCTTGATCAGATTTGAGAAGTACCATGAGACAGCTCTAGGGGAAGCCCACCAAATGAAATAAGGTTATCTGGGGTGTCTGTGCCAGCTAATCCTGCCCTGTTCAGGGAAAAGCAGCTGTGGGGCTGATGCCACAGATTTACAGCCACCTCTGACAGATTTCAAGTCTTCATGTGGATATTCTCCTCTTTCCATTCCATACAATACATTTCTGTCTTGATATGAACTACTTCCTTACACTATAAGACATTTCTTCCGGACTGCTCTGGGATACATACATCTCAGTTCAGCAGGTCAATAACACAAAGGTGTAAAATGATGGAAGTCAGTGCTTAACAGGATGTCCAAGCATCAGCCTCTCAGCAGGGTTTCGTAGCAGGTGCTTACTTTCCCACTAATGCATGTTGCTAATTTGGGAGGACTCATTAGTTTGAAGTGAGCTCAAGTATGTTTTTATGAGCTAAAGTCACTTTTGCATAGACTTTTGATATTAAAATATATGCTATCGTATGTGCTGACACCATGATTTGCAAATGGAGGCTGTGGGTGATATGATTAATATCACGATTATATTACACAATGCTCTACTATGTAACACTACAATATAAATAAAAAGGGATTCCAAGAACTAAAAATGCTGCTCTGGACAGAAACCTAACCTACAGACTCATGACCTGGAAATTCCATAGTCTGAATCTTCGTGTATTTGTTCATCTCAGTGATCAATTGCTCTACCAAATTTACAACATTTTATTTCAATTGGATATTGGTTAAATTTTTTTGAGGAAGACAAAGTATTAGGTGTCTGATTGAGCTCAGTGTTATTAAATGCGAGGGGAAGCCATCTAATATCTGTTTAATTGTAGCTGCCTTTGGTGAGTAATATTGATGATTAATCAATTGACCAAAGGGGACAAGCTGAGAAGGGGAATAAGGCTGAATCGATGTGCAGGAGAGGATGTGAAGTGAGATGGACTCTGAATCGATGGTGTTGCTACTTGCGCAGTTAGGCTGGAGATTGGGATGTGCCCTCTGCGTGAGCTCACGAGCAATGCAAAGAGGCTGCTGCACAACAAAGACATTGCACTGCTTTTTATTTATATTGATTTCCCAGTGAAGTGTGTCTTGGCATTAGGGATTCCCACAGAGCTAGGAAGAAAGATCAGCTTCTTTCCTCAGAGGGTCAAGAAATCCTGAGTGATGAACCTTGTCTTCTCAGAAAAAGAAGCAGGAGCAGAGGTTGGGCTCTGAGTTGCCTACTAGAAAGGAAGAACATTCAAAGGGAGGAAAACGTAAAAGTATCTGAAACTGAAAAGCTGTGATTAGGAGGGAGGAATAAATAATAAATCTGAGCAAATGAAAGACTGATGAGGCCAGTGTTGTTAAAAGAACCATTATTTGATATGGTAAAAATTATTCTTGTATTTATTTAGGGATTTTGTAGTTAAGATAGGTGCTTTCTATAAACACCAAAACATCACCAGCGCACAAGCTTTCTCCACAGCCCATCATTGCCCAGCTAAGCAAGCCACCCATGAACACAGCTGGGAGAAGTGCTGTCCTCTGCTGGGAGGAATACACATGGCTCCGCTGTCTCAGAGTCCCCACCTTCACGTTTGAAATGTTTGAAAAAGTCCTGTAACCAAGTGATCTCTAACTCGGTGCCAAAGCAGAAGGGAAGGGGGCCCCATGGGGCTGCGCTTCAGTTCTGAACTACTGTGTTTTAACTCTGAAAGATGTGAAGCTGTACGTGGCTATGAAGCCATTTCAAGGCCATTCCCTCTTTCTTACTGATGGGGAAATGGGATTAAAATCAGAATAAATGGCAAAATTAAGACTAGCTCAGGCACTTAAGCTGCTGGACACTAGTCAAAACAGTCAGTGCCTGCAGCACCAGGTTGGAAAGAGCCTCAGTAACACTGAGAAATCATTTAGATATTGTTAGAAACGAAGACATTGTTAACAGTGAACTCTGTCTTGCTGCTTTCCTGAATTTACAAAAGACTTGGTTGGTTTAAAGCAAAATGTGTGTTATATTGCAGGTAAAACAGGTTTGTGAGTAAATATGTTTCCCAGAGGAGCTCATGAGAATAAGCAGAAAAGCTTGGGGCTTTTCCTAGATTCTATTGCCAGGTGATATTCAAACTTTGGATAATCCTGATGGCTCACGTGTAACTTAAATCTTGCAGGGTTTGTGTGTTCATGCCCTGTTAGTACTACATGGAACATTTCCCATACCGGCATGTGGCAATAGACACTAAACTTCACTCTTTAAGCTGTTCTTGAATGTCCTAACACAACTACCTACCTTACCAACTAGAACAAATGAATATGGATATTTTTCTCTCTTCTCTGTTTCCCATCTGCATGAAACATATGCCATGTACAGTGATTCCAAGAGATCAGAACAGGGTCTATAGTCCACATGCTAAAATTTGTAATAAAATATGCATGATAAAACCTTGCAGAGGAGATCGCATTTCAAACCAGGAAAAAAGCCCTTGCTTTTAATGAGGGTTTAATTAATGTCAGCCAGGCTCAGTTGGTAACATTCTTGCCCCTGGTGTAGAAGGTCATGGTTTTGAGCCCTACATTAGGCTCTGGGCTCATAACCGATGCTGACACTGCACTGTACTTCTGCTACACCGTGAGAGGTTCTGACCTTCAAATGAGGTGTTTAAACTCAGATTCCTCCTGCTGGTCTCTGGTGGTTCCTCCAGCTGGAAGCTGAAGATGTCCTGGCACTTTTTAAGCAGCACAGGGAATAGCCCTTGCATCCTAACGTACCCTTGCTGAATAAAGTAGGTTATAATATACAAAGCTGCAACTGTCAGCCATTACTGACAGTTGACATTATGCACTAATGAGGCTGCTCTGTTTATTTATGTGCTGACTCCACTTACTACACAGGGAACGCTCACTGCTTTGTCATAAAATGGTGAAGGACTTTTTCTCAGTGTTTGAAGAGGAGCAATATAGGGAAGATGTTAGAATAATATTAAAAGGGTGGATTTCCACAATGAGAATGCCCTGTGTATTTTCCAAGAAAAATGGTACCACTTAGAACAGGCTAATATTGTACACAAGGAGAGTCAGAGGAGATATGAAAAGTGTGAGGCTTATGAAGTAGATAATGGCCATTTCAAGACTTCTTGCAAACTCTGAGTTACAGTAAAATCAAGACTGACCTTCAGCAGCAATAGGGTTAAAAATCTCAGGAAAATTATTCATGAAGTAGCAGTCAAATTGGTATTAATCTATGCGATCCTGTTAATCAGCTGAGTCATCACAAAAGACACCATATGAACCCATCTGGAAATTAAGATCTTTATGATGTGTCCATTCAGACCATCACATATGATTTAGAACTAAATATCAGCACTGCTCCACTTCCAGGCTTGCCAGCCCTCCTGGCCCCTACCCTCCTCCCTCCTCCCACCACACATATTATTTTAGAACCTAAAAAGGTTCTGATTTCTGCTCTAAAGTAACTCTCTAACCTAAAGAAACATTAAATTTGCATCTTAAGGGAGAAGGCACAAATACAGTTCTTAAAAACGAAGTCTCTTTATGCAATGTATTGAACTAGTAAGAGAGAAAAAGCAACAGCAAAGCCCAGAGTATCATCCTGATGTTTCTCACATCCCTTGCCTTCCACAAGAACTTTTGCTACACCCACTTAAAAATATTAGATATCTAACCTACTGACCATTCAAATCGAATAGAGGCTTTCTAACATGAACCTGACTGTGCTTCTGAAGCACCCTGGTGTCCCCGAATGGCAGCCACAACGGTGTGCTGTAGGACAAGTAATCCTAGCAGAATACCTTGCAGCAACAGCAAATGTTTTCTATTTACTCTCGCTTGGCTTGGAAGGAAAACAAAATGGGTTAGGAAATAAGCTCCTGCACACTGTGCGTCCCACAAAACAACTTGTTGAGAATAGCTGAATACAGTGCGGCAAGCCAGAGCTTTGATTATCTAGAATCTGCTTTATGTGTGGGGAAATAAAATGCAATCAATTCACAGAAAGAAGTTTAATTGGATTTATTTGTAAGACATCCTATCTCCTCCCTTTGTTCACTCTGCTGGGCCTACTGCCACTTGAGCAGAGAAAAATTGAAATGATGCCATTTACCTTTATGAAATGACATCTAAGATATTTACAGAGGCTCACTTCAGGAAGATGGACTTTTTTATTCTTCAGCAAATCATTTCTGGCCTTCAGGTAAGAATTTTAACATTAGAAAAGCCTGAAAAATAATTTATGGCTCTGAAAATCAGAGAAACTTGAAAAGAATATATGTTTTTAAAGAAGAAGGTAAGCTATAGTCCTGTGGAGCCCATCCGAGCTCCCAGCCAGCCTCCCATGGGTATTCAGTCACAACACATTTGTATGGTTGTTATTTGAAACCCTGAGCAGCGACAGTATTCTAACTTCTTACTTGGCTGATAGCATCTGTATAATTCTAGTTGTAGCTGGTCTTTTCTTGAAGCAGGTAAAAGGGCTTTTGTGGTTGCTTCCCACTATATTTACTGTGATTTTATATGCACTGTTATGTTGAATCAGCTTCTTCAAAGGTACAGGGTTCGAGCACAGAGATGAACTGCATGAACAACAAACTTAAATGTCCGATTACAGAACAAAAATTAATCCTTGACTATTTCATTGAAACTGGTCGAGTGCAAACGGCATTATTGTTGTCAGAGAGGAAACCAGAAAGCAGGGTGCCAAAGCCACACACTGCAATCAGTGAGCATGGGCACCTTGTGTGGGATTTATCTCACCTAACATTTTCAGTCTAACTTCAGCAGGGCATCAAGTCTAAATAAGTTGTTGTCCAGGCCCTCACTATACTTAGTGAAGAGAGGAGAGGCTCCTCAAAACAGTCTTAAAATGAGAGGGAATTTTAAAAAGTGAATGAAGACCTTAATGAGAAGTCTCAACACAGCACATGTCCTTCGTCCAATATTAAAGAGATGTTATGAAAGTAAGAGAGCAAATTAACAGTAGAAAACATTGCCCTTTCATTGTACTCTTTACTGCATGAGGAATTAAGGGTAAAAATTAAAATAAAATGCAGGAAACTTACAGGATTCTCAGATTTGGACACTTGCCCCTTTCACCAGTGACTCTCAGACTAATGCTGATGGGATCACTGGGGGTTCACAGATCTTCTTTAATCCTTCCAGTGGAGTTGTGGAGAGTCTCTGGCCGTGTGCTGTGAACAAGCCAGGGCTTGATGCGGCTGTGCTACACGGAAGGATTTCCCTGAGACACCAGAGACAAAGGGAAAGTAAACAGAAGCTGCTCTGCCCTCGACCCAGGCTGCAGGAGGGGCGTTGCCGCTGCGCATGAACAGTCTGTGAACAGTGCCCTGCAGCCAATCACCATAGTGGGGGGGGATGAGTGACTGTAAGTGTAACCAATTGTAGCCTGCACTTGCCGCATGGCCTTTTGGTATAGCCTATATAAGGCTTGGAAAAACGTGGTCTCGGGGACATTGATATTCAGTGTTGTTTAGGAGTTCATTAGAGAGTACGGATGGTAAATTCACATTGAATTAGACTGCTTACTCTCGCCCGGCCCGCCCGTTCGATCAAAGAGCTTATGCCGGCGTCTGGATTCGTCGAATTTATTACTACTACATGGAGTCACTTTAAAGCAATGTCCCATCTTGCTAAACTCCAGCCAGGATTTCCCAAGGCTTTTTTTTTTTTTTTTTTTTTTTTTTTTTTTAAATAGATATCGTAGCTATAGCAACATGAACCCAAACAACTCTGTTCCCTACATGACATGGCTTTGTTGGGTGTTTCTCACAGTTGAGATTCAACTGTGATCAAATGTACAGGTGGCAGCTCTGCTGAGCAGGGATAACACACACTCAGCAGGACCTAAACAAGCTGCAAAGTAACCTGAGGAGATGAGATCAGTGGGAGCTGCAGGCAACACAGGCCAATTCAGGAGCAGGGCCAGGCCCACACCACACAGTGAAGAAATCAATCGCACCGTCACAAAATAAACATTAGAAATAAAAATTTCTTCCTCCATCAAAGCAATCAACATTAATCCTTTTTATTGCATTCTTTCATTGAAATGTGCTCTGGCTTTTAATGTGTGTAGGTGCTACGCTTGTTACAGGGGACATATGGAAATGCAAAATGACTCAAGGAACTCTGCTTTGGTGACTTTTTCTGAAGGCCACCGTCCTCACCCTGCTCTCATGGCTCACTGGCACTACCACCAGCAATGAACAAGGCAGTGTCATGTATTCATCTCTTGGGAAAAGATATTTATACAAGTATTGATTGAGCAGAGTGAAGGGCAGGCAGGCTGAGAGCTGGCTGCCTGAGGAAGATTGCTTTTATAGTATGGCTCACAAGCACAACACTGAAATCTTTTTTATTCCTTACCATCAACTCTGGCAAGGCATTTTAAAGCAAAGTTACAAGATCTAGCCTTTGATTGTCACAGTGCATTTCATGTCTATACGCCAAAATAAAAATATGTTCAAATAAAATCTCAAATTATTTAATAATTAAATGATTCATTGGTATCCCTCTAACAAACCTACAGCGCCTTTTCCTCAGAAGTTCTTCTGGAATGGAACCCATATTGCAGCTGAGCTGTGGGAGCACAGCCAAGAGCCTCTCTGGAAGATGTAGTCACCTCTAGACAGAATATGGGGTGAACAAATGAAAGACAGTGTTCTTTTTTCAAGAGCAGAAGATTCTGTTCTCTAAGTTGTTTGGGTTTTTTTTTTAAGGTTCTTTTTGTTTAGAATCGAATGGCTGCACATGCAAACACCCAGGCCTGGCCTGAAGTCTGGAAAAGGGTGATTTCATTGTTTGCCCACAGCTGTGAAGAGAAGTCAGACATATATCCTTGGAAATGGGAAAAAGTGCAAAGAAGGTGTTATCTCCAGAAGGAAAAGAGAAGTGTCACAGAAAACCTGCTTGTAACAGCAACATTTCTGAAGCTGGCTTTCCAGCCCCAGAAGAATTATTTTAGCTATCTCTTGAGTGAAAATAATGCATTTGCTCCCTGGGTGTGTAGAAAAGAGGCCTTTGGAAAAGTGCATGTGCTGGAGCGAGGAGCTGGCTATGGGAAAGGACAGCCAGGATAACGGCTGCAGCACTTGGAAGAGCTCTGGTAGCATGATAGTCTCCTCCTGCTGTCATCAGCTGTCAAACCACACCTTTCAAAATATGGAAATGAGAAATTTATTGGTATTCAGCTACAGTGGGAAGCAACAGGAGACAGAGGCTCACTCTGCATCCTTTTTGCCTCTTGTTCTTCTCATAATGCAAGGACGTCACAATCACCAAGATCCAGGATCAAATCCTAAACTGTACTAATCATCCTCAACGAAATGACATTTTTTAATTTTAATTTTAAAACTGAATTTTCAAGAAATAATTCATCTATGTTTCAGTTTAATGTAAATCATTTGGCTAACCTGACAATTGTTTTTAACTCATTTTTCTTTCTATTCAGGGCAAACCTGCAAATTCAATTATTCATCTGGTTCTAGCTTTCAGAACAAGAGGTCTCAAGTAGCAAAAAAGCCCATTACTCAGGGGCTTTAATCTGGAGTCTGGTGTCAGAACAGAGACATACAAAAGGCTGAGTGAAATTATCATATTTTTAAAGCCCTTTTTAAGAAATCTCGATCCTGAATAGTTGGTAAAGTAGGGCTGTGGAACAGGGCAGCTGATATACTACAGAACATCCCAGAATACTACTAGCCCTTCCCAAATAAATAAAGATATGCTGGTGTCTGACATAAAAACTGCTGACCAAATCTCAATGCATTTAATTACATTGCTTCAATATAATGTCTCAAAATAAATTCCACAATACAATGGCATGAACCCACTCATTAAGTAGAAGCCTTACCCAACCTGACTCTGATGCAGCAAATAATAGCAAATTGGTCATGATTACAACATAAAACTCCTGTTATGCTGTGATTAATTTATTCTTCATTAATGTTTGTAGCTAATGAAAATAACTGACACTGATAACTGACTCTAGTGAAGAACAGGAGAGGTGTGGTCAGGTCCCTGTTATCTAAATGGTCCTGGAGATGAGTTTTAATTTGCCATAAATACTTAATGTCGCATCCTTTACTATTGTATTATTCATTTTCTAGCAAAATCTCACATGGGAAAAGACAGATATTAGCAAGGATTTTTTTCCTTCTCCAATCAGCCTTCGGGGTTTTCTGGAAAGCAGGAAAGTTTGCTGTGATTGAGAGAACTTGGCAAGAGCTCCAATAAGTATGTAGGAAATATTTTTCCTCTATTGGAAAATACTTCAAGATTTTTCAGTTTTGCCAATCCAGGTAAGAACAGAAAGTAAAATGGTGAATTATATATGAAAATAAATTCCCTTACAGGCCTGTGAAACATTTCATTTAGATTCCAAATATTCTTAAAGTTACTTCAGTAAAAAATTGAAAAGGAGTCATCATTTCATGCTAAAAAACCTCAAAACCTATTCATTTTCAAAAGTATTCTATATTAACAGTTTTGAATTTCTCCTCAAAACTTTACCATAAAAATAACTATGTTCTAGTAAACTGCCACTTCGAAAACTTTCCAAGATGTTAAATTTTTGTCATATTGTGAAAATACAGAAGCCTTTATAGTGATTTCTTAATGCCAATTGTTCTTTAAAGTAACCCCAAACTCAACAACAATTTGAACCTTTCATTCTATTCTTCTTCAAATAAATTAACTCTTTAATCTTGAAGCAGCTCACAGGGAACAGAACTTGCTGGTGAACACACCCCTGGGCAAGAAAGTGATCCATTTTTTTCATGAGGAAGTTCTTGCCTTAGTATTAAATTATCCTGACAAAAAGCACGTGAGACCTAGTTCAAAGCACACTGAAGTTATTTAGAATTTTTTTATATCTGATTATTGGGATCTAAATGGGCTCCCTGAAAAAATAAAATTAAAATAAAATAAAATAAAATAAAATAAAATAAAATAAAATAAAATAAAATAAAATAAAATAAAATAAAATATTCCCCTCTGCTCCGCCCTGGTGAGACCACATCTGGAATATTGTGTCCAGTTCTGGGCCCCTCAGTTCCAGAAGGACAGGGAACTGCTGGAGAGGGTCCAGCGCAGGGCAACAAAGATGATTAAGGGAGTGGAGCATCTCCCTTATGAAGAAAGGCTGAGGGAGCTGGGGCTCTTTAGTTTGGAGAAGAGGAGACTGAGGGGTGACCTTATTAATGTTTATAAATATATAAAGGGTGAGTGCCATGAGGATGGAGTCAGGCTCTTCTCAGTGGCAAACAATGATAGGACAAGGAGTAATGGGATCAAGCTGGAACACAAGAGGTTCCACTTAAATTTGAGAAAAAACTTCTTCTCAGTGAGGGTAACAGAGCACTGGAACAGGCTACCCAGGGAGGCTGTGGAGTCTCCTTCCCTGGAGACATTCAAAGCCCGCCTGGACACATTCCTGTGGAACCTCACCTACGCGTTCCTGCTCCAGCAGGGGATTGGACTGGATGATTTTTCAAGGTCCCTTCCAATCCCAAATGTACTGTGATACTGTGATACTGTGATACTGTGTTACTGTGAAAATAAAATAAAATAAAATAAAATAAAATAAAATAAAATAAAATAAAATAAAATAAAATAAAATAAAATAAAATAAAATAAAATAAAATAAAATAAACCCCTGCTGTTTCCTAACAAACAAGGAACCTTTGGTGATGGAACTCAGAATATGTATTACAGTTCAGACCTTACAAAGCACTCTCAAATCTCCTTATCTTTCTCCTTCCTGCTCAGATTCTTCTCCTTTCCCCACTCTGAAAAATATGTGTACACAACCTTGCCTACTCTTACCCGTGTATCACAGAGTCCATGCTTGTAGTCGGTCGGCAAATCTGGGCATCTCAGCCATGCTGCCGTTGGATGCAGTTGGAAATAAATAGATAATAACAACAACAACAAATGGAGTCCAGGATCCTGCTCCAGCCCTACTGAAATTTGTTCCTTTGGAGCTATGGGTGCAGGTCTCCTGTATGATCTTTTGCAGAATAACTGACAAGAACAAAGCCCACAATTATTAACCTTTCCACTTGTTCCCATAGTTTATTGTGACAAGACAATGCAATAAGCTTGGAGGTAATCAAAAAGCAATTTTGTAGTAGTGAGCTTAAAATGACAAACCTTTCCTTTTCTAAATAAATCACCATTATTCCCACATGGTCCCTGCTTGACAACTTTGTTTCCTTAGTAACAGAGTACTTAAACAGGGTTTGTGTGCCAAGATTATACCTTTAGCCACAGAAGTGAAAGAGGAGACAATAGGACAAAAAGTAGTCCACCCACCCACCTAAGGCTTCAGTTTCAATATTTCTCCGCTGGGTAAGGCCAGGAGACAAGGATGTGCGGAACCCAGGGATGTCTCTTCCCTCCGTGCCTTTTGTGCGCTTAGCAGGCTCTGTGGACTCAGCGGGGTTTTCAGAGTACAGCGCCTAACCTGAATTTAACACTCCCTGATGTTTGTTCAATAGCTCACCTAATGTTGAGGTCAGCTGTCTTATAAATTATTGAGCAGATTAACAGTGTTAGGACTACAATATAAATAAAGGGTATGTACCAGACATGGAAGACATACTGTGTGTCTGGCTCAAAGACAAAAGAGTCAACAGACAGAAGAAAAGATTAATACACCATGGATACATTTAAGAGCTTTCTGTTTTGTTTCATCAGTAATTAAATGACTGATTGCTTTCTAATAGTAAATGTATTTGACTGGATACACAAAACCTGATGTTATGCGGAACTAAGCTCAGTCCTCTGTTGGAGAAAATTCTTCAGCCCACTCTGGTTGTCGATGCCTAATAAATTCCTAGTTCTCTTCCATCAAATCTAGACAAGGCAAGTAAACACTGAATGGGCAGGCCTTTAGAAAATATACCCTTCTCTGTAATTAAACACTGACAGTTTTTCTAGCAACAAGTAAAGTTGGTGCAAAGCAGATTGATTTTAAGTCTTTCAGCAATTTTTTAATATGTTTCCCCTCTTTTCAGCTGATGGGTTTCAAATTCATCTTGATGGAGCAAATGCCATGAAAGGTTCTACACAGCCAGCATGTTGGTAATGCTAAATCAGATATTATACAGCCTATCAGTTTTACAGCTCTAGATTCAGCTACCAGCCAGGGATACACAAAAAACACTGAGGCATCGTCTAAAAAAAATCCACTGTCCAAAACACAACACCCACTTGCCTTCTGACCCGAGCATCTCAGCTGTCCCGGAGAACCAAACCACCCGAGTTTGCCAAGTGCCAAGTAACTTAACATGTTGGAAGATGAAGTGAAGAAAATTGAATGTTTCTATTCCTTACATCACCACCAACATTGAAAGGCAGTGTTGTGTGCTGACTGCAAGTAGCAGAGGCCAAGATTGTTTCTGCTGAGAAATTATCTGAATGAGTTTTAAGCCCAGATTCAAAACTTAATTTTGAATAAAGCTGGTGAGATTGTAATGGCGATGAATTATGTCTGTTGTTTACAAGTAAATTTTCTCAGCATATGCAAAGGGATGTTTATACATGAATATTAAACTTGTGATTTATAAAGAAGTAAGGCAGTATATATTCCAGCAGACATAGCTTATTTTAAATTTCAATCAAAAGCAACAGACTCCAACATTCATTATGACTTGAAGTATTACTCATAAACACTTCTAAACTACCAGGACGAAGAGAAGTATTCACCCATTTCCTTATGCTTTCCAGCAGCCATACAGCTTGCTCACAGGTTTGAATAGGTTCCTCACGATTACAAAATACCAGAAATCTTGCAGAACGCTACTGGCCAAGAGGTGACAAGACGGGTGATCTGTGTAGGTCACCTGATAGTTTATTGTAATGAATGAGGGGATGAATATTGATAGTTAAGTTGCTTTTGAGAGGAGATTTCTTCTCTTCATCAATGGAATTGGAAGTGTAGAGATGAGAAGGATTTATGCAATTCACTTTTGTTCAATCAGGAGTATTCTCAAAGTGGCCCAGAAAACAAGGCTCATGACATCTGAAGAGCTGATGGTTTCATCAGTTACTGAGAATTACCAAGAACAGCTGAGATGAACCATTTTACTTAGTTTGTTATTGGCTTTCAAACAGTGACCACAACAACCGTGGGTCACTATCAGAGATATCAGCAGTGTCGGAATGTTAGTCCCACCATCAAAAAGCTCTTTTCATACATCTCCTGCGTCCTGAACGCCCACTCTCCCTCTTGCATCTTTTAGTGTAAACAACCTTGAGTATTGAGATGTAGGATTAAAATCAATATAGAGTTTTGCTAGTAAGACAATTTACCTCTGTGCATGGAAAATAATAAGCCCTATTCCTTTAACTCTGGAAATTAGGTTGTCTTTTATTAAAGGTACTGAAATATAAAATGTGCTAAATCTAAATTACTGGCTTAATAACATATTTGCCCAAATATTCTTGGATGAAATATCAATTTGGAAGAGGCGCCAGATTAGATTCATCAGAAAACATGTTGCAGAGTAATTTAGAAAATATTAAAATGTCAACTTCTCTCCAATCCTCCCTCTGAAATGCAAGAAGGGACATTGTTCAGCTCAATAATTATATAGGGTTGTTCTCTTTTCCCTTCCCCCACATTATGTTCTCTTCTAATTGTCTCCTGCTACAGGAGATTGGCAAAATGATCCATTATTAAATGTTTTTGCTGAGTGCTTTGTCTTTACCCTCTCTGATCAGGAGTGAAACTGTCCCCCCAAGTACAACTCCCATCTTCCCATACCATGTACAGAGATTAAATTCTCCTGTTCTACACACTCAGTGAGAACCTAGCAAAATGAAAAATGGTTGCAGAGTTTTTAAGAAATAACACTTTGATCTTCCATCTGTGACAAACCAATGTCTATGAAGTCTTTCAGTAAAAAAGCAGCATTCCGCACTACAGGACTGAAGTGGATAGATGTATTTGCAAAAAAATTTACTGTTTGCACCAATTTCAAGAACTGCAGCGCAGATTTATATATTCCCTACTGGCAATTTGCATTAGCAATAATCAGATGAAAAAGCACGAGCCTTCAAGATTAACATTTCCTTCTGCACTTAAGAAATCAAGTGTACAAAGCTATTTTCCAGCATTTTAAAAAATATTTTTTAACCCATCTATCACAGCCAAAGGTAACTGCAAACTACGAATTTAACATATGGCTTAGAATGTTTTTCCATTAACAGCTAGTAAGTCGACTTGGTTTACTTATTTACAATGTTTTAGGGAACAGGATAAAGTGAATCTTCCTGCTAAGCAAAGACTCCAGGTTACTACTCCTGGTGATCTTTGGTAGATTACTTACCTTACCTTTAAATGTGAAAATTTATACCAAGTAACTGTACAGAGTCTTCAATAAAGAGAATGACCAGATCACCAAAGTAAATTTTTAAGCATGGAAAGAATAACCCACATTCCGATGTCAAGGTCATCAGAAAGCTTATGAACTACACTGGCCAAATTTAACATCTGGCAGGTAGATCCTGAAACAATTGGGAAAATAATAAACTGCATTAAAATACTAGGCCTGCATCTCTATTCCTTTGACTGCAAACTACTGATGCCAGTGACTCAGGAGAGGTCTCTCATCCACATATTGACTGAGCCTATTCTCACTTTGCTGATAAACCCTGGAAAGATTCTGATTGTGGGCATAAGAGTCCAAAATTTAGTTTGTGCTAGAAAAGGCAGCAGCCTGGTTTTAGGACACCCTTCAGGGTCGCAAAACTGTGCTGACGGCAACCTCCACTGCCTCATGCTGAGTTTCGTAGGCTCTTGCAGTAGGACCTTGTCCCTCTTCAGGCAATGGGGAATAAATCACTTACGACAGGTATCACTCAAAGACAGAAAAACTACTAAGAAGCATTTTCTTGGCTTCCTGGCCAGAGGGAGGATAATGAATTGAAGCTCGGGTGCCCCGGTGCAGCTCTCTTAAGGCCACAAAGTCTTGTATTTACCCACAGAGATCTTCTGCAAAGTTGTGCTTTGGATCTCAGCCCTCACAACTGTGCTTCACAAGAAATCAGGTCTGTGACAGGAACTGAAGTTTATAGACAGATCAGTGGCATCAGACTATTAATTACCTACTGTCTGTAAGCTTCTTTGAAATGCAATGTGTAACCTCCAAGCATTATTAATAAATTCTCAGTTACCATGCTGATGTGCAGTTCAAATGGTTAGAATAAACTGTTATTCTAGTCATTATTCAAATCACCGGGATAAACTGTAAAATCCTGAAGCAGCATTACTGAGTGCCTGGCTGGAATCTAATGTCATTTACAACTGAAAATAAAATCCTGATAATACATTCTAAATGCAACTGATACAGTTGTGTCCATCTGAATTTGCAGATGCCTTGAGACAATAATTCTGAGAGATGTGAATATCCACAGCTTCAAGACTTGTTACTTTGAAGGTTCATCAAGAGGACTAGCATATGCATGTGAGAGCACACTGACATCTGAACAAACAACTTTCAGCTGGTGGGGTTAAGTCCTGGCTCTCCCTGCTGCTCCTGAACCAGTTTGGCGACCATGAGCTGGAGGATGCTGGAGGGGGCACAGTGGCAGGGAAGAATCAGACAGACATATGAGGGCTGAATCATTGCAGAAACCTTTATTCTGTAGAGTCCCTGATGCCCTGAATTGCTTTAGTAATCACTTTAGTGAGTACTTCACCCTTCTGTGCCAGTATTTCTTACGCAGATATACAATTTTAGATGAATTTCTTGATTAGAAGCTCATAGTTATCCAAGTCCTTTGCTCATCAGTAGCGTGACATTCACAATCTGCCAACACACCACTCTGGGAGATTAAGTAGAATAGATTTTAAATGGTATGTTATTGACATTTCAATTATTTAAGCTTTGGTAGAAAGTGACCAGATGAGGTTTAGATTATATGATCCGCCTCACAAAAAAGTTCTGTTGGAAAGGAGCAGATGAAAAGAAGAGGTAACGGGTGGTTCAGATGACTATAGATCATAGCTGAGGAGAAGAGGTAGACAAGTTGGATGGATTTGCTAGGGAGATAGATCCAAAAGCGCTTTATAAAACAGTCAAAGTGATACAAATGTATTTTCTGAATACCTCAGGAAGACAAAATACCTCAAGGAGGGAGCGTGAAACAAAAGGGCATTAGCAGCAAGCAAGAAATGCAAGGGTGTTATCAGCCAAAAACCTATTGGTGTATATCAACCACCAGCAAAATTAGTAAGCTAGTTAGGTGGTTTCTAATCAGGAGAAGACAAAGATTCTGGACGACTTCCAGCGCAGGGTAGACAACCTATTTGTGAATGGGCTTATGGCACACGCTTGCCAAAGCCAGCAACAGGCAGGACTCAGGAAACCTTTGCTCGCCCTGTTTTCCCAAGGAACACAGCACTCCATTAAAACCAGTCAGCATATTACTATTACAAAAGTGTAAGATATAAATGTGTTAGATATAAGTGATATAAAAGCCTAAGATTCCTGCTCATAGAAAATAGCAGAGGATATCTGAGGGTTACACAATGTTCTGTGGGACCTGCATCCTGGACGGAAGGTCCTGACCAGAAAATGTCAAAACCACGGAGAGTCTATCATTGTATGAACCTCTCACATAACTGTCTGTCTCAGTTTGCTTAAACCCTCCTTGTAAATGCTCTGTGTTGGAGAAGGTCAAAACAGCTGGCCAGCAACATTTGCATTCTTAGCAATACTGATATTTTCACAATAGCCAGACCGGATGAAGTGGACCTTCTGAATAGGAATAAAATATATGAGGTTTTTGATATTCATTTAATAGGGTAACATTTCCATTTTCAAATAAGTCCAGACAACTAAACCTCTTGATAATGACTGTGGAGTGGGGAGGAAGCAGTCAAGTATTCCATTTTTGTATTAATAATGATAATAATTAAAACTGTCACTGGTAAGCACTAAAAACATGATGGCCAAAATGTTCAGCTATGCATATCTTAATCCAGCCATCTAAATTCAAATCCAGCCAGATAAGCAGGGGGCTCTTTTTTAGCTGACCACCTCTGGCTTCTAAGGGGCTGATCTACTCCAGAACTTTGATAATCACCTCTTTTATGAACAACTGCAAAATGACTTGTCTTTGCAAGAAAACACTTCAGGACATGCTTAAGTGCTGATGTAAACTGGGACATTATTTGGGAAATTAGGCAGAGTTAAGTGCCTAATTTAAGCATACAAGTTAAAACAGTTTGGCATAAATTATGCATTTCTGTGAAGATACTCTCACACAAACAACACATCAGACATTTTTCTTACAGTGTAAAACCTCTAGTTCAGGCATGAAGATGAGGATATTCTCTTCATTTTTTTAGAGAATATCTGAGGCACATTAACTGCCAGCCTAGGAAGAATGCTCTGCCAAGAAAAAGTGAAAGATTTTCCAAGTTTTATTCCTCGGGAGAAAGTTTGTCATGCTACCTGAAGCCATGAAAAGAAAACAGTAAATATAACGAAACATTAACACCCCTCAGGCAGGATGTTTATAGGCAATTGTCTGCTGCACACACCTTGAATTGTATAATGAGACCAAGTGAGTTTTACTACCTATGAAGCACAGTAATCATCCTCAAATGAGCTGCCTGGAAAGTATTACTGTTGTTATGAAATTGAATTTATATGTAAAAGTAACAAACTGGATTTGAGTATTAAGTAGATCCTTATTGACAGGACTGGAAACAATGGAAGCCGACTAAAAATTGCCTGTCTGATTTATCACAAGAGAGAGTGGGATCTAGGAAACCACTTTTTCACTTGTCTACAGACCCTGAAACTTTTTTTTTTTTTTCTAAACTTGAATGTTCCTTGATTCATCATCCATAGGGCACCATGAAGTTTCCATTAGGAGCTGTTTGCAAACTTTTCCCTACCTCAAAATTAGTGAATCCCTCTTTGGTCTTAGTTCAAACTGAATTCTTAGAAGCCTTAAAATAGGGTTCATAAAGCAGAGAATTGACTGACAACTCGAGGGGCTCAGTCTCAAAGGAGTGCAGAAAGCTCACCCGGTATCTTCATCTGGAGAGTCAGAAGCGGGTCACAGACAGCAACTCCACACCAAACCAAACATGGCAGCATTATAAGACACCAAAAGAAGAGTGTAAAACAGGCATCAGGCATCAATATAAGACAGATTTTGGCTACAGGACTGGACATCACTTTTACAGCTTTCTCCAGAAAAAGGACTGAGATGCAGGGGTGAATAAATGAAGGGTCTGCATGTGACAAACCAGTAGCTCAGAGGGGCTGATAAGAAAGATCGGAACAGACGTTTTAGCAGGGCCTGTTGCAATGGGACAAGGGGTGATGGTTTTAAACTAAAGGAGGGGAGACTCAGGCTGGGCATGAGGAAGAATTTTTTTACAATTAGGGTAGTAAAACCCTGGCCCAGGTTGGCCAGAGAGGTGGTGGATGCCCCATCCCTGGAGACATCCCAGGCCAGGCTGGACGGAGTTCTGAGCAGCCTGATTTGGGTTGGATGTTCCTGCTCATGGCAAGGGGTTGGACTGGATGAGCTTGGAAGGTTCCTTCCAATCCAAACTAGTCTATGATTCTATCATTCTATGTTAAACCACTCTTTTACCTTTTCCCTTGGTCTTTCCCTCCTGAGCCAGTTCACTGTTCAGCCAGTGGGCTCAACAAACCAGACCTCCTTCCCATTTTATCGAGAGGCAGAGATTCCTGAGTATGAAGAGTTTCAAAGGTAGCAAAGCAAATCAACCATTATTGCTCACTGTAAAGATGGATGGATGCAGCTCTGAGGGTAAGTAATGAATCTGGAGCTCAGTCACATACCCCTTATGAGCCATGACAACACAGCTTCCCAGACCTGGGTCCTGCAACTCTACCAACAGTACCCTTCCCATTAGAGTCCAGAAGAAAATCTCTCGGCTTGCACCACTGGAAGAAGACACTGCTAGGTTTTATCTACTCTAACAGAAGGGCCAGACACAGATAGCCATGATATCATTAACCAGTGGTTAATTATGGTGTAAAGATGGCAAGTTATGCTCCTGCAAAATCATCCCTTTGTAAGCATAAAGAAATAAAACTTTGTGCTGGACTGGAAAACAGATGTCTGATACCATCTCTCTGGTGGGTTCATTCCAGAGAGCATAACTAAGAAGGGCATCTCTACATGGAGAGAATCAGGCCAGTGAATATGAAAAAGTGGGCAAATTATGACATTTTGCCGCACATGGGGCACTCTGCACAATTACTGACTCCTTTATAGGAACAGAAAAGGAGGAACCTGAATGTTTTGTGAGCTGGGCCACCTGTCATAAGTAAAGATCTCCTACAGCCCAGAGAATTTGTTCTCCTAAATAAACTTGCAATCATCTGTCTTTTTAAATATAACTTCTGTGACACACAGAGGAAAATCAGAAAGCGATGCTGAAAGCTTCCCATGCTCTATTAATTTTATTATGTAAATCCACTCCCCAGTTGATATTTTCATTCAAAACTAGCACAAGATCCATCACTATTCCTCGATGTAAAGGAAAGCAAAACAAGTAGTATTCAAGCAAGTACTCTGATTTGGATGATTATTTTAATACAGCAGTATTGTCTGTAGGTAATATTTAAAGCATGTTTGCATAGCAATTCTAGGCTGCTCCTTCCCAGAGGCTGTTTAGCTTTGTCAATATTTATTACTACTGCTTTTGTAAATACAATAGAAAGTAGAAATGTTTGACTTTAATGTAATGAGCAGATTTCGAGAAAAGGACAGCAAAGTCACTTTTCTGCTTTTCAAGTTACCAGTCTTCATACTTAATAATAAAGTAAAAAAAGGAAAGCAAAATGCATGAAAACTGAAAACCCGTGGAAATATGTGCAAATCATCCTTCATGTTTTAACAACACTTCTACTGCCACAGGTGAGTAGGAAATAGTTGGTTAAAAACTGCTTTTAAGGTAATTAATGTAACATGCACCCATCTAGTCCTATGGACATATAGACAAATGAATATATTTCATTCAGCTGCTACATTCCTTAAATACTTGGAAGAAGCGTTCCACACTGGCATGATCTGTGAATGGTACTTGGTCTGAAGGCCAAACACAGGGTTTGCCTCCACCGCAAATACTGTAACTCAATTAATCGGACCTAAACAAACATAAAGATGAAGTTAATTGGAATAGGGAATAAATCAAAGCTAACACAAACTCCTTCTCCTTGTAGAAATGTATCAGTCATGTTTTCTCCAAAATATTATCAAACTATGGTTTATAGTACCGAAACACCTAGCATTTTCAGGTAATTTTTTTTACTAAACACTCCAAATACACAGAAATAATTAATCACCAAAGCAAAGAACTTTCAAGCAAAAAAGACAAAGTGGGGCAATCAAAGCAACACAAAAGGGATGTGATTCGCTCTACCCAGGAACAGACCCATGTACCAGTTCTGTGCTGTCCGTAACAACCTGGGGAGTCAAAGTACAACTTCTGAATCACATCCAATTTATTGAAGCATGGTATGACACAACATCCAGGTTTACAGTTTCCTAGTGGAATTTACCACTACCTGCCAAAGACCATATCAAGATATCCGCCAAAATGTCATGGCTCTCAGGGCACTAAAATCCTTAATGGCCCTGACAGCCTCACCTGGAGTTTCCACCCACACCCATGAGACCACAAACTATTTAAGCTCCTACCTGAGATTGGTAACTCCTCCTGTTGGAGGAGCAATGGTTTCTAGTGTGGCTGCAGTTGTTTCTGGCCTTGGTGCTTCTTGATCCAACCATCAACCTGCAGACCACCTTCCTGGCTTGATTTTGACCTTGGCCCTGCCTTGTCACTATGGATCCAGGTAGGAAGATCTGATCCTGACCTGTAGATTGACTTTCTGGCTTGATCTCAGACCGGGTTTGTAACCATGATGTCTCATGATCTGGGCCCCTCATTGGATCTGCTGTCTGTCCTATTTTCTGGCATAGGTGTGGTGGGATGTGGCTTGGGCTGGTGAAGCCTCTGCCCTGCTGGTTGTTACTGCTCTTGGCTCCTCCTCCCTCAAGTAGCTGATGGCTTTTGCTGTTACCTGACAGAGCAGGTAAAGATGCTGTAATAAAACATTCATGAGAGTAATAATGATGTATGTTTAAACTGAAGTATTTTCTGGTAGCAGATTGGCTGACACTAGAGATAAAAGGGTTTTGTTAATATCATCACCAGGAAGAGGAGTTTGAAAAATGGAAAATTTCAACCCCAGAGCCAAGGAAATAAAACACACTGCCTCCAATGTTGGCATTGCTATTTAGAAACCTTATAGGACAGTTATTCAGAGCTGCTGAGCCAAGTAGGGGGTGTTTGAGAGCAAACCTGGAAAACTTCATATTGTATGTGGGATGGGAAAGGTTGTTTCTCTGTCAAACCTGTCGAGGCTGAATCAAACTGATCAGGAGCAAAAAAAGGGGCTAGGATTCTGAGAAAGTCAAAAGCCTGCCTCCAATGTGACATTCACAGTCTTGATGTGGTTGTTCACTTTTCAGGGTTCACAGAACAAAATTCCAGTTGGGGGTGGAAGAAGAGTTTTTGAAAAATTACCTGCAAAATCATATGTCCCCGTTTGGCACTGGACAACTCAACACTAACAAATTTTTCTGCAGTTCTGTTTTCAGCCAGTTGAGTAGGGCTTAGTTGCTTAGAGTTGCATTTTGCTTATCCTTAAATGCTATGAGCATGTTCTGGGTGTCTGGATTTTATGGCTTAATTATTTTACTATGGAGCAGCTACAACAGTGTCTGTGTTTTAGCAAAAAAAAAGGCAAGTAAATTTTCCAATTATCAAGGCAATGTAACACTTGATGTATATCATTATGAAGCTGTTAACAAAAATGCTACATTTTCATTAGCTAAAAGGCTATTTATTCCTAATGAGTTCTTAAAGACTAAGGGCAAAATTCTGCTTTCAGTTACACCAGCGTAAATCTGTAATCCATTTGAGTGTCTCTGGTGATCCATATTGGTGTCAGTGAAAGCAGAATTTGGCCTAAATGCTCTTGGATGTGACTTAGTAATGTTTCCACTTCAAGAAAGTAATTATTCACCAGTAAGGACCAATCAGTAACAGTAATACTGGGAGGTAGGAGGAATCAAAGGGACTTTTTTTTTTCTCTTCTCCCTATGGATAATTAAGAACATAATACAGTGTTTAAAAGATGTCTAGATGAGGTTCTTAGGGACGTAGTTTAGTGACAGTGTTGGGTTAATGGTTGGGCTCGATGAGCTTGAGGGTCTCTTCCAACCAAAATGATTCTGTCTATTGAAATACAAACTATAGCCTAGGATGTGTAAAATAAGAACATATTTCAAGACTGCTTTGCAGCCTAGATGCTGATGCACATGTGGATGACAGACACAGAAACAGAAGCTGGCCAATTTCTAGGGCTCCCCTTTTAAAATAATAGTAACCAGCAAGCAGTTCACCAACAGTTGGAACGTGTTCTGGGATGAATAAGAGACTCCTGAACTGTTGCCTACCACAGTAAAACCCCTTCGGCACAACAGTCAGTCTTAGAAAAATCTCTCAAATGTTTTCTGAATTGTGGCCTTTAAGTTGGAGGAAATGTACATTTGGTGACAGTTTGCCACTGGCTTTAGTGAAGCAGGAATCTTTCCTTACGAGATTTATATTAAACAATTGTACATGATGGATTTATACAGCAAATTAC
Organism: Patagioenas fasciata; assembly: GCF_037038585.1. NCBI lineage: Eukaryota > Metazoa > Chordata > Aves > Columbiformes > Columbidae > Patagioenas > Patagioenas fasciata. Next base: position 20,159,640 of record NC_092525.1, on the reverse strand, counting down.
AGGTGTGTAAGGGCTTTACAGGCTATAACATGTCCATTAAAGTCAAATATGCTATAACAATGATGCTTACATGACTAGATATACTTATATACTTAGATATTTCAAGTGTAAAAATTTTGAAAATGAATGGAAATCACAATTTTGAAAAGTAAATGTAAAACAGGGACAGAAAATCAGTACAAATTATCTGAAAGTAGTTCATGTGCTACCTCCTGCATGTGAATACGGCTCTGCCAGGGGCTGACTGCGGGAACCTTCACAACAAAGTATTTATTGATAGCTAGTGACATGTACCAGATGTGGTATGGACTAGCGATCTGCACAGCAAACTTTCTGGTTTTATTTGTCACCAAATTTCTTTATGTTGCTTTGTAACTGCAGCATCTTGTACCCGATTACACAAATGCTACATCTGGTCCCTTAGATTGATTTATAAATCTGACTAGTAAATTAACTTTGATAGCTATCAGTGGTACTTCTGTATCCTGTGCTTTTCCTGCAACTCTTTAAAATATTTGGAATAATAGCTAAGATTCTAGGCCAATGGTTCCTAACTGATGCAATACATTTCTCCCTAATTTAGCATCATATAAAAAAAGAAGGGTACTTAAGCTTTTATAGCTGCAAAGGTAACACGTATAAAAACACAACAGGAATTAATATTAAGGATTCAAAAATGGAGATGGGCCTGAGCAGAGAGATTGATCCCCATGTAATTTCCATGAAGCCTACAGATTTGATAGGTTAACGTATTAAAGAGAAGCTGCAATGGCCAAGATTTTAAAAATCTGTAAAAAGATCAGCTTTCTTATGGTGTGAACACTATATTTCACAACAACATTTGTTCGGAAGTCTGACTCTACAGATGTCTTCAGGCATATTTGCCCACCCTGGGACTGCAGGTTGCATTTCTGGGCACTGGTGAGTCTTGCAGAGGATAATACAACCTTTCCTCTCCATGTCTGACCTTCCAGCTGCTCTCATAGCTCTGGTCTTTCTGAACCTTTCTGGAGGCAAAGGTAAGTCCTGTTTGCTATACTGTATTCTTGTACAGTAACAGTAGTAAGTGTAATGAGAAATTAAGTTCTTGCTTGCCGCAGTTGTTAAAAAACAGCAGATTGTTGCTAACACACGTTTTTCCTATCATCCATGACTGATTCATCTATTCCTCTTATCTGCTTTCATCTGTGAAAGTATTTGCTATCAGTAAACAAATAATATAAATATAATTAAATACAAAAGGGAGATGCCTCATATTGTATGAATTATTACCCAGGAAAATATTATACTAAGCATGAATAAAACAATGTTTACTGTAAAAGAAGCAGAAATATGTAGATGTATAAACATTTCTCAGTATTAGCAAAAGTGTGCTTTCTCACTCTCATTTTCTTAGCTGAATTCGACTCTATAATCCTATAAGCCACTAAACCCCGGAGAGTATAAAGAAAAGTAGAGTCACTGAAGGGTAGCATTAATTCACATTACATGGCAGACAGCTACAGGTAAAAAATTAATTTACAATGAAACACAGCCTTGAGGAATCTGAGTCCAGCCCGAATATCTGCATGGAGCTGCTGGGGGAAAAGCCTTTTCAAGTATGAGTTAAGAGAGGAGGTTCCTGGAGTGACTATGGCAGTATTTCAAGATTAAATGCCCCAGAATCTTCCTTCCAAAATATTTTTACCTTCTCTTGTTTTGATCAACAAGAACAAAAAGTTGCAAGCAAATAGCAAGAGACTAATATGATGATACCACCAAACACACTTTGGTTCTTGTCAACATCAATCAGTTCTGCAGTTTGTGACACATGTATTTTCATATTCTTTGGAGGTAAAGAGGCAATTATTTCACTTCTCTACTCTGGACTGGAACACAACTAAAGGAACCGATTTTCCTGGGTTATACAGGAAGCCTGTGACAAAGCAATGACATTAACCCAGGACTCTTGGGTATAGTACCTGGCCTCTGAACTATTTATTCTTCCACTCTGGGGTTAAAGGGTATGAAAGCAGATCTGCTTCTTTGATAGTCCCTAAAGGAGTAAAAGGGAACCCAATACACGGGCTCATGAAGCTTTGTCGTTAGTGTTACTGGATGGTTTGTACACTTCAGCACATGTGTTAATCTGTCAAGTGTTTTCAGTCTTCATTGAAATTCTTCGTTTCCACTTGCTTATTTCTCCCTTTTAGCATTTTCATCACACCTTTGTATGACGTCTCACTGCAGCAAAAGCCAGTGGAGGAACTGTGCACCCACTGCTGATGTGTAGTGTAGACAGAGAATGAATGCAACTCATCTTTGTGTCTGAGGTATCTGAGTAAGGAATAAACAAGGATTCTGGTGATCCCCGGCTCTCATAGGTCACTACCTGGTACTTGTGTATGGGGGTTGCAAGTCCTGGGAGAACAATAGCCACTGCAAAATTGGCTTTTAAATTCAAAGTGGGGAAAAAGCAGACTCAGAATGATGATCTCAAAGCCATGGGGCATAAAGCTCAAGCCTTAACTGTTTCCAGGTTGTGATGAATATGAATGTCACAGCAAATTTGCAGATAGTCCTTGGAGAGCGTAAGTGAAAAGTCAACCTTGAAAGACAGTCCATGAAAGTGTTACTGAGGACCTTGTTAGTGAGCAAAAGTGCTTTAAAATCAATATAAAATGTCAATCATAACAAACAGATTTCAGAACTCCACTTGTGCCTGACATGAAAAGTGAAGTTTGGAATCAAACCACCAAACTAATGGTGATTTAACACTTAGGAGAAGATTTGGCCCCAGGCCTCTCAAGTCAAAGACTAGTGCAACAAATATTCTCTTCCATATATTGTTCGTCTTCCTTCTCCATTCAGTTTAACTTCCAAGTCTCATCTGACCTTTAAAAGGCATTCATTTCTTCATCTGTAACCTTAAAGAACTTCCAGCAGTTCTGCGTGGGCTTCCAAATGCCCTGAACACTTTGTCAGAAAGACTTGTTCCAAAACATCGTTCCAACCCCTTCTAGTTTGTCTTCTTATGCTTGTTTTCCCATTAGTCTGTTGGCCAGATTAAAAAGCCGGCTCCACTGACAATACTCCTTCCAGAAGTCCATGAAATGAAACCTGCTATTTCCCACAAGGATCCCAGCATATTTCCTTTAAACTTTCAGAGGGAAGCTGAATCCTATTATTGATATGCCACTGATTTATATAAGGAAGCCTCAACACCCAGATATAATTTATCTTAGCCTAGTGTTTGGAAAATGAAGCATTCAATATTGTGCCCTTTGACAAATGTATATAGGCACTAGATCCCAGAGGTAGCTCTAACAAATGGTTTTATTCTTGCACCATTCTATTATAGAAATGCCTAAATCCAGCAGCTTCACAGAATTGCTTTTGTAGGTTCACACTAAGTAGTCTCACTGCTTTTGGGGAGAATTAAAACCAAACAACTAACCCTCAAGCTCAAAAGCTGCAAAACTCATTTATTTTGAAACAAAATAATTAAAAGAAGAAAACACTAACCATAAAGAATTCACCTTAAGAGTCAAACAGTCTAATTGAATTTGTCCCTGGAAATCTTACACATTAAAACTAAGGCTTCCCTTCTGAGTGAATGTTCCACCAAGAAGCAAGAATCTCTTTATTTGCCATGTGTCTAATCTTGCCACAAATACTGCATGACTGTGTTAGACTGACTTAATGGCAGCTCTATCAATAAAATCCCTCTTGACCTAAAGTAGCAGTTCTGCTGCTGCCATGAAGTGCAGATGCTTGTTGGAGCTGAGGATGTGGGGTGAAGTCCCAGAGCTGTGTCTGGGCCTCGGAGACACTATGAACAGTTGAAACTTGGATCTCTCCTACGCCAAGTGGCTCATGTTGAGCTAGGACATGGTGGTCTAGGACAAATTCTCAAGTGGCAGGACATAGCGAGTTGTTTATGAAATGCAGACTGCAGACAGATGTACAGAGATCGCCATTAGGATGTTGACATTTACAGCTGGAAGTGCTTTGTGTTACCATGGTATTTGGAGTAGCCAGGGCACTGCTGTAGCTGTGTGTATGTGTTCCTCAGAGGACTCTGGGCATCTGCTCACTAATGTCGAGTTGCTCTTGGCTTCAGAACAGCCAGGTGGTAGGTCAGAGTCCCCACATTCCATGGCACCTGGGGGATGGACTCGCCCTTCCTTGCCCGCCATGGGATTTTCCAGCCTGCACCTTTAGTCATCAATAGACATCACAGAAAATTCTCCACTGGCTATAGCCACACAGAAACAGTGACAGAAGAGAACCAGCCCTGCCTGTGCCCTTCCTCAGCTCCTGCTGACTTGCACATGACTAAAACTATGAGCTTTCCCAAGGACCTTATTTCCTATACACATATGCTTCCTGCACAAGGCTTGAAGGATATAAAAATACATTGCATTATCAGTCCAGAGAACAGGACTGGGCTCAGAAATGGAAGCTGAGCTTACTGTGCAGCACAGCAATGTGTCTAACCAACTGGCTAGCTTGGGCAGAGCTGCTTGACTCTGCCTTGGCGTTATCACTAAATTCTCCAGACAGGCTCAATGCGCCTCTGTGGAGATGACATCATGATATCAAAATGAAATGAGACTATTTAAATGCAAGACTATTGTGGTCCTAGTACAATGTGAAAATGAAACTAACTCAATGTAACCCCACAGGGAGCAAGTTACAGTTTGAGAGAGAAATAAAACAATGTAAATGCATGTTACACTGGACTTAAAGAGCCCACCGAGGCCAGGGTCTGTTGCTGAATTTGTTTGGGCGTTCAGCTTAATTTGTGCCATATATCTTGAGCTGGATGCATTGTTTTACTGAACAGCTATTAACTAAAATTAACATGCATGAAAGTATGTTAACGTTCAGGCAGGGTTTGACCTAAGCCATGAAAAGCAAAGACACTGGAAGTCTGACATTTCATTCCTAAGTGGGAAATGTCACTGCAACAACTCAGTGATACAGAATCACACAATTATGAGTATTCTAGCATAGTCAAAGAACGATGTTGACAAATTCATTGGAAACTAAAATGGGGAAATATAAATTATAAAGGAATGTGGGGAATTCAGTCTGAATTGAGGTGATCAGGGTAGCGAGGGGCAAGCAAAAATGTAGAGTCATCACCAAGCCTTTCAAGGGTGTGAAATAGAAAAAACCTAGTTCTCGTCCTTAGGAGAGTTATTGAGATGTAATGATGCACAAGTGAGGATAAGAACTATCCATCTGATTGCCAGAAACAGTCTTGCATTAGTGAGATCTGCTGGGCTGTGACAGGGTCTCCCTTGGAAACAGGAGCTTTCAGCTCATCTGTACTGGGTGTGCTGGGATTCTTGGTACAGCTATGTAAGTTCATTTGCTGCTTAGCATGACAGCAGTGACGTACTCATGAAGCTGCAGCTGTCCTAAGCACTAGCAACAGAAATATATTAAAAACTTGGCTTTTTGACCACTGTGCTGGAGGTGATGCTGTGTTATGTTCACAAGACACCTTGAGGTCTCAAGGTCTGCCCAGGCAAAATTTTCAGTTGGAAAAGGGACGTAAGCAGGTGGACCAAGAGACAAGGTCGTTTTCCTACTGCAGCACAGCCATAGATCACCTTTTCCATATATTTAATAATCAGAAGAATGCAATTAGATACCAACTTCCCAAACCTTAAATGAATTAATGAGCAACAGATCTACAAGACACAAAAAGATTTTATTATCATTTTTTGAAGAAGAACGTGAAGTTTATCAGAAGTCTCACAGGAGCGAGAAGGGACACTAAAATTTCCCCTCTACTTGGAGACAGAGAGAGACCTGACTGAAATTACCTGGATCACCCTAGTTCTTTTATTGACATGCATTACTGCAGTGACAGAATACAGATGTTCTCAAAGAAGTACTATAGTTCATAAACCCTATAGTGTCAACAATATTCAGGTAATCTGTACTCCAAATAACCAGGAGTATTTCAACATGTCCTTAAAAAGCACTTAATCTATAGCTATTGGCCTTACTATAAAGTCCCAGGGAAATTCTGGTTTAGGACTATATGCAGCCACTATACATTTAACTCCACTGGAGCAGGAATTGTATCAGTTACCCATTTAATAAAAAGAATAATCTTAAAAAGACAGAAAATCAAACAGAACTCAATTAGTCTAGATTAGGGATCAAAGACATGCTACATGCTAGAGCAGGTTTTAGGATATAGGAGAGTAAAATAACATTAAAACTGTTTGTTGTGCAGCATCATCGTTATGAAACTCCTGACTGCAGAGAACTAAAAAAAAAGTACAAGTATACAAGGAAACACAGCAGGAGCTAAAAGCACCAAACTGTGGAAAAAACAAAGAAACAGAAGCAAAAAACCACATGACACCCACAAAGCAGCCTTTTAAGATCCAAAACAATTATGATTACAAATTATCATGCTGACCATACTTAAGGAACTTACTAAGGGCTAGAAAACAAATCAACTGAAGGCATAAAGAGACTCAGGAAAACATGTAAGTTCTCAGGTTTCCAGAGAGCAGGAATACGGAAGGAAAAAAACACACTGACAAAGCCAACCAGCAATGGAAAAATGCATCCTGTAACAGATGCAGTTGTCTGGCATCTGAAAGAGCTTGATAAAACACTCTGGAGTTGGAGCAGCAGGTCAGTTTGGGTCGTGCAGCTTGCTTAGCACTTGTTTGCCTAGACCTTAGCCCGAGTTTGTGACATGATTTCCATGCCTTGCCCACAGCTCTTCTAAAGTAACACAGCAGACCAAGATCCAAGAGAGAGAATTCCAAAACCAGTGAGTTGAAGTGATTGCCTGTGTCCTCAGATATCAATGGAAAACTAATATAAACATTTAAAACTACTGTGCTTCAGGCTGGGGTCCACCATCTAACTTCAAAAGACCCAAACTCTCCAATTCCACGCTTAGCTTCCAGGTCCAGCAGCCTCCCTCAGAGCCAGCAAGGCCCGTACCAGGTACTGGGAGCCTGTTTCCAAGCCATCAAAGGTTCGGACTCCGGGAAGATTCTGATCTCCGGGTACATGACAGTTACAAATGATCTGTGCAGGCCCTTTGACAGGCTGCTCACTTGGTAACTGATGAGCTGGTGTCCCAGAGAGCAGAGCCCATGTATTTAGCAAACGACAGAACTGCTATGTTGATTGAATCTATGTGGATAGTAAAGAAAAGCAAATACAGGCTTTACACTAACTGCCCATGATGGATAGATCCATCTTGCTGTGTGCTACTCTGATTCCAAAGTATTCACTCAAACTACATATGTAATTCAAAATTTTCCTTGAATTTATTCTTGTTTACAGGAACTCTGAAGCACTGTGCTTCCAAGTGCTTGCAAATGACTAAGTACTATGCTTTGCTCCAGGGAGGGATGTGAGTCCATACCCTGAATTAAGTCTGTAGCACACTCCTGCTAACTGCAATAAATAAATTGTAGGCTTTGATTTGTTCATGTGACAGTGTAAATCAAAGGAGGTAGAGGGAACAAGCCCCCAGCTATATGGCATGTATGAAATGAGGAGGGGTGGAGAGGTTGGTTCTGTTTCTTCTTCGGCCAAAATCTAATCGGCTTTGAAAGAGTAAAAAGCTCAAACCTGCCACCTGTAGGGACCTCAGACATTTCACCTTTGTGTTCCACGAAGAGTGTGCAAATCCATGTTTTACTGTCAAAATATATCACAATACTAAGGTTTTTAAAAATTCTTTATGCTAAAAGAGAGAATTCTGCAAGATCTTTAAGTTTCCTAGATGGCTAGTTTTGGATCTTTGAAGCCCGCCTGTGGGGGGATAAGAGAGAGAGATTCCCTTTTTTTTTCTTTTTATAAACTCTTTCCTTTCTACAAATCACATACAGCTTTATGAGGCACCTTCGCAGCAGAATCTCTGAAGCCTCAGGAAGCCTGAGCAAGCTGTAGTTTTGCCAGAACTTTTTGGGGTGTGTTGGTTGGTTGGTTTGTGGGCTTTTTGTTTGTTTGTGGCGTTTTTTGTATTCTCTGTTTCGGCAATTTTTTTAGAAGCAAAAAATGCTAATTAGATTGTCTCAGTATTGACATTTTCTTTGTTGCATTTTTTCTATCACCTTTTCACTAGGCCAGCCTCATGGACTGGAGCAGACATGTAAAAACATGATCCCATTGAGTCCCATGAGGCACTGCAGTCCAAATCTATCAGCATATTAAACTGAAAATGTTCTATATTCAATTTTCTCATAAAAGACACAGGATTTCCTATGTTAGCCTTTTAAACTAACAAAGATAGAGTAACCTTGTCTCATTGAAAATATGAAACTATTCCTATCTGCTTCCAAGACTAGTTTCAGAATTCAGACTTGCACGGGCCAACCTGCCCATCAGTCTTTGTGACCTGGCAAAGGTCGTTCTCTTGGTGGATGAGTTTTCTGACCTTCTAAAGATGGGGGAATCAAGTTCAATAAGCAGCTTCAACAGCAAGCCTTTCATCTCTGACCTCCAGGCTGGATTACTGCAACTCATTAGACTGTTACAGTGAAACATGCTAATAGATTGCACATTAAGAGGCATTGATGTATCAGCACCTAGGGTGACAGTCTCTATAGGAAGAGTTCAAGATGCCGTTGAGTCACTTGCAGCCACTGCACACTCCATGGGTTAAGCCACTTCATCTCAACTGAGGCTCTTAGCTGTCAAAGCTCTTCTTGTTATTTTAAAACAGAGGCAGAAAAGAGTAGCTATCTGGATTTACCCTTACATTTCCCAAGCAAGCAACCAAGTTAAAGAAGAAAAATACGGATTAGGAAAAAAAGGTGAGATGGAAGAAGCGTGAGAGGAAGATGGAGGTCACAAAGCAGCTCTGCCTCATGTCAGAGAGAGGCTGTGTGTGGCTTCTCCAGGAGAGGCCTCAGCACAGGATTTGCTCCCTTGTCCCAGGAACCAGAACTGTGTACACAGTCTGTAAAACTGACACCAAGTTTAAATAACTATAAGGAGCATTTTACTGATTAGGGAAACTTGGAAAATATTATAACAAAGGGTTTATATGCAGAGAAAGTGATACATGGCAAAAATGCATTTTTATTAGTAACTAAAATTAAGGAAAAGTAGTAGAAATGTTGGGTGCAGGCAGGTGTCTCTAAAGTAGTCATGCTCTTATTATGGTATCTTCATGTGACACCTGTGACCATCAGCAGCCACGTGCCTTCACATCTATGCCTGACAGCTATGCTGGCAGCTGCTGGCACTGAGTTACAGCATATCAGTGGCAATAAAATGAGAAGTTTAAAGCCCCCCAAATCTGCGATTGCTCGGGAAACTGCTCAGTGTATCAGATATGAGTGCACAAGTACCTTCTGAACACTTCTCTTTGATAATGCTGTGCTCATTTTATTAGCTGCCCTTGTTATCCCCATCAAATTCAAGATCCTCCTTCCTAAAGTCCTATATGCATCAGCTCATGATAGTCATTAAGAAACATCCTCCAAGATGTGATGCCTCTTGACATATATGTCCCACAGGCACTATCAAACACTGAAGTGATAAAACTCAAAGTCCCAAGTTAAGAGATGGAGATTTCTTCAGGGATAGCCTGATAGACTGAGACCTGCTCCCAGAGAAAAATCATGATGTTCATAGATCTCAATGGCTTTCATAACCACACAGGAAAGTAATTTCAGTGGATCCTCTCTCTTGCAACACTGACAACAAAGATAAGGAAAGGTCAGCATGTCAAAAATAAGTTAGTATTAATAACAGAATGACAAAATAATAGAAATAGAATGACAAAATAATAATAGAATGACAAAAGAGAGACATGAAGAATTGAAGCTGGAGCCCATCTAAATACTACACCCTGAAACAGCCACGAGAAGTTCTTCAATGCCATACAGGGTACATATCCTGTGTAATATGTGTGTCATATTAGCTATGCCCACAAACACCGCCAGCCATTAAAGCTGCAGCCAGGGCAGAGGCAATTGAGGTAACAGAGGTGTGGGGATAGATGATGATGCCAGATCAGCAGCATTCATGGCAGCAGTCGCTACTAGAGACAGGGTCCCACTCTTGGCACAGCCCCAGGACACCCCCCAGCTTCAGCTACAATATAAGAATTTGTCCTTTTAATGCCAGAGTTCACAACCCACCATATTGTCTAAGACTGTGTCCATCATAGTTAATCACAATAAAGAAGGGTTTAAAGAAAACACCAAAGCTTTCCACAGACTTATCCAAACCCTGGCTTAAGGGTTAACCTGTGATCAAATTGGGCCACCACACATGACATCCTTTATGAGTGTGCAGTATGCAAGGAATACCTGATATCTGTGATTCTGACACAGCAGCAGTTACTTCATCTTGGTTAAAAAAAAATATACTTCATCTGGGGACAAGCAAGCTTGTCACCAAATCATCATAATTAATTCAACTACTATCATTACAGCTGAACTTTCCAGCCCAGTCAAATGAAGTAAGTCAATTCTTTCTGTGTACTTCTTTTGGATGTTTTCCTTCCTCTGTGGCTAATTATTGAACATTATTTCTAAGCCCTAATTCATGCCTCCTTCCTGCTTACTGAAGATAAAATGTCATCTGTGCAGGAGCTCATAATCAGCTGATGCTGACAAGCAGAGGATAAAGCACAAAAGGAAGAATATTTTTTTAAGGAGGGAGAAATCCAGATCTAACCACTGGGACTTTTGCCAGAGATTTCAGTGAGAACAGAATAGAGGCCTCATTGTCGACAGCGAAAATTGGACCCTGCTGCTTCTCAAGGGTTTTGTTTCCTTCTAGCTTGTTGGCTGAAAAAATTGTGAAATGCAGACCAGTAGAGCCTCATCTCTATTACCAAAGTAATGGGAGGGTGATACGGCTGGGGATATAGCAATGAAGTGGGGAAAACTCCACCAAACACAGTGCTAGATGAGGTTCTGATTGCTTCAAGAATCATTTGCCATTCTGTTAAAGCGCTTAAAGAAAACATAGTAACTTTCTCCAGGCTCAGAATCTGAAGACGCTCTTCAAATACCTGGCAGTCTGAAATCCAGTTGACACATGTTCAGCTCCTCCAAACCTCAGTTATTTCCCTTCACCCTTTGTCACGGAATGTCACACCCTGTGCTTAGGGTTTCCTGCTCCTGACAGCTTATTGAAGACACTCGCAATGTGTCTTATCGTTAAATCTACCACCAAACATGAGCCAGGACTCCAATTTTGGCGATTGGATTAAATATAGTTTTGTGACTCTTGAAACTGTGCTCAGTTCAAAGCAGGGAGACAGGGAATAGTTCTCTTTGGGGTGATAGGGTAGGTCAGCTATTCAATTAATTTTCCACAGCTCAGTCCAAAAAACCTATACTGTTTCATGGATATAGCTAGCTGGTTGACAGGTATTTGGAGGATGCTCCATTATGCAAAGCTGTCATGACCTTAATCACAATAGAGACAATAAGCAAGGAAGAATATCTGGTTACACATGACAGCCTCACAGTAGTTTGAATTTTTTGCTAGACTTGAGAGACCAAAAGAAGCTAGGATCTCTGCAAAGTACATTTTCAGATAAAACATGCACAGAACATGTAAAGAAGCCAACAAAATCCACTGACTGAAAACACACCAGACTAGGATGTTCAATTCAATACTACAGCTGATCAAAACCCAGAGTGACTGTCCCCAAACACTTTCCTGCATTTCCCCTTTGTTTTCATCTAGGGTCAAAATGTTTCATTCACAAGCCTGCACTGTGTGTGCTTAAAACTACCTCTGTGGAATAACATGTTGAACTAGCTCAGAAGGTTCTGAGCAGAAAATATCTCTTGGACCTTTTGTTTGGGGGCAGGTCTTTATCGAGTCGTTGCCTGTTATTGACTCTTTATCAAAATCATTAATGGCCTCCATCATGCCCCATTTAGCTGCAGTGGAGTGCCGGTTAATTTTTTGATAGCAAGTAATGTTAGCAGCTACTTTTAGTAAGCAGCAGTGCTGAGGCATATTGCCGGGTCCTAATGCGAGCTGCCTCTGAACCTCAGAGAGAGCACTGAGCCAGGGCGGGGTTGCTGGTGCCAAGCCGCGGCTTTTTTTCTTTAGTTTGAAAGAGTGGGGGGGGCCGCACCCGCTCGCAGCGAGGAGGGGGAGGCGGCCAACCCGAGGAAGGTGGTTGCCTGCCAGCGCCCGCGAGGTCGGGCTGCCCCGCCCCACACCACCAGGACTTGGATGCCAGGAACGGTGCGGGGGGGTCAGCCGGGAGGAGGTGCGCGGACTGGCGGTAGAAGCTTTACGGGGGGAAGTTTGCCTCCGTTTTTTGGGTCACGCCCGTACTGGACATGTATTTCTAGCGGCTCTTTCAGGCTGCCCCGTTTCGCGCCGCCAGTCCCGGGGCGGTCGCCGGCACTCCCGAGGTCGGACCCTCCGAGTTGCCGGTACGGGGGAGGGACCGTCTGGGCACCGCGGCTAGGGACAGATCGCGGTCTCGACTGCGATGGGCAATCGGGACCGGCCGGTCGGGAAGGGAGCGGCCAGCTATAGCGAACCCACCGAGGCTCCCACGGACCGGTCGCAGCGCCACCAGTACCGGATCCCTCGGTAGAGGGTGGGGAAGCGTCCGAACTACCACTCAACAATATCCGATCACCCTCGGCACACGTCTCCATTTCAATGAGAGAGCGCACATCCTCTCTTTCTATTTCTTCTTCATCAACACTGTTTTCAGTGTCGATACGCGGGGGGGCGAAGGAGCGTTCACTCAAAAAGCCCGCGCGTTTGTTTTGCCGCAAAACTTCTTCCTCTATTTGGAAGTCAAGTTTACGCACATCCCGCGCTAAGTTAAAGCAAACGGCCAGAAGGAAACACACCACGAGATGCCAAGTTGCTGCAGAAATATTACTCAACCCTCTAAATAATTCCTCCATCTCTGATACCCTGCTCGCTGCGCCAAAATTGTCACGGAATGCACCCCGAGATTAGTTTAAGGGACAACAGGGTCCAAAACAACTTTTATTAAACCGGTGAGAAACAGGGTTTTAGCACTCCAAAAGTGACTTAAATATAGGTTCGGGTATCAGTTGAGGAAAATTATTAAGGGGCAGCAACTAGTACAATAGGAGGTCCACAGTGTGCATGCACGTGGCTTCACCCAAAACAATGCCGGAACCGCCCCTGAGTCCCAAAGGAGTACACACTTGGCTGAACACGGTGCGGGATTATTCTTAAAGAGATATAGGTACTCGTAGTGAGTACGGAAAGTGTACCCTCGCGATTGTGCGAGGGTAAATTTATGATACACTCGCAATCCTGCGAGGGTTAATTTACTTATACGTGCAAATATGCACAGAATACTACACGTGCTTATATGGAAGCACGGGAGGAAAATACACTTGCGATTGTGCGAGGATAAATTTATAATACACTCACAATTGTGCGAGGGTTAATTTACTTACACGTGCGAATGTGCACGGAAAATACTACACGTGCTTATATGGAAGCATGGGAGGAAAATACACTCACAATTGTGTGAGGAAATAAAGTTACACTCGCGATTGTGCGAGGAAATAATTTAAAGTACGCGTGCAAATGTGCACGGAATATAAATACACTCGCGATTGTGCGAGGAAATAAAGTTATACGTGCTTGTATTAAGCAAGGGAAGTTACACGTGCATATGTGCACGGAAAGGATAAATATACTCGCAATCTTGCGAGAAGTTTTACTCACACACGTGGCGTGGCGGCAAGGCAAGCAGAGTCTCCATCCCGGGGAGGGGGGGCTCTCGGCGGCAGCATCTTCAGCTCGCGCTCCGAGAGACCGGCGACAATGGGCCAAGTCTCGACGAGAGAGTCCCGTTTTTATACTGGCTGATCAGACCTGACTGTAGGCATTCTAGAAGCTTCTCTGCACCCTCACACCGTGTGTGGGGTGCCCCTGAAGCCTCCAAACATCCCCCACACTGGTCAGAGGTGCCCAGCGGCTCACTGGTGCCTTGGCAATCCCTTCTTCTAATGGCCCTGGCCAGGGTGCTCTGGGGCCAAACAAAAGAAGCTGTTAGCCTCACATAGAGAGAGAGGGGGATGTGCCTACTCCTTCCATGATGAAGGAGGGAGGGGGAGAAAGGGGATTTGCATTCTGCCACACCCTTGTAGTTCATGAATTACCTCACATGGAGTGGGGAAAGAACACCAAGCACTGAGACCACAGAACAAAACCAGAATCCTCTCATTTCACCATCTCCTGAACAAGTAAGGCTGGCTGATGTGAAGGAACCGCTCTCTCTTCCTCTGTCCATTATCCCTCATACTCTAAAAGCACAATTGTAGAGAAGAAAATACAAGCAGCCTATCCTAATATTTTCATTTTCTCCTCACCTCAGATATATAGCCATCCTATACATCCACAGCTGGTGCTGCGGTCACCCTCAGCTCCCGGCTCATTTCCCTCATGCAGCAGCTGCTCACTGCTTACTGACAGGTTGGAGAGGAAGGAAAAAAGCAAGTCCCAGGACATCAGAAACACAGGTGGAAGCACATCTCTCATCTCCTTAGAGCACAGATCCTGCTTTGGTCATTAGACAGAGACAAGCATGCCATCAGCACCAAAATAAAATGTTCTGACTTCATTTGTTATCCTACCATAGGAGGAAAGCAGACCACATTTGCAGTAAGGGCTCAAAACTGGCTACTACAAGTGTAAATCCAATGGTGCATACTTAATTTTTGCATGTACAACTTTTCACTCAGTCACTCCTTTCTGATAATTTCTATTATGGGAAAGTAAGGCTTGCCAGACAGCAGCTTTTGGTAAAGTTACCTGCTACCCAGATAAAGAACAACCAAAAACCTCCAACAGAATCACCTGAGATTCACTGGTTCACAAGGATGATGTTTCAAGTTAACTCTAGGGAAGAGTTATTGCAGTTAACACTGAATGAAAGCGAAAATCACCTTGATAATTTACTGAAGCCAGACTAAAAATGAAGGTGTTACAACGCATCAGATTCCAGACCAGCTCAGGCAGCCCAGCTGCCATCTTGTGGCTAAAAATCACACTGCAGCAACTTTGCTACAGTATTCCTTCCTCATTTACTCTTTCATTATTTATCCCACACACGTATGGAATAAATCTGACGACAACACATCCCAGGTAGGAATAAGGAACTCAGATTCACTAGAGTCCAAATATACAATACAGATCAATGTCACCAGAAAGGAAAAAGAGATAAATTTAATTACATCAAGTGTAATTTGCAGATTAAGATTGCAGAGAATGGGAGGAGGGGAAGCATCTGGGTTGGGGCAGGAGTCATCTAAATTTGGGTACTATTCTGTACACACCAACTTCAATACCTACATGAAAAACATTCATTAAAAGTTGGGGGAAAATATTCCATTTGACCATTGGGTCAAATACCCAGTCCTCTAGGCAATTATGGAAATTAGGCAGTGAGGGAGTTAAGAAATATCACGTTTCCAGCAGATCCTTGCATCTTTTGTAGCCTCAGGTTGACCTCAACAGCCATTTGAAAAGGTCTAAGAAGAACCTGCAATTAAACTTGCATAGGAACTTTAGAGCTTCCTACAAGGTGTATCAAGTTTTCAGACCATTTAGCACTTTCAGGAGCTTCTGTTGCTCACGCATGGATCACCTTACAGCCTTTTTTACGTTGACTCAATGTTGAAATGTTGGTTTGCTCACCCTACTTCTGTGGCACTTGATGTATTTTCTACATTGGATTGTGTAGCAAAGGCGTGGTAAGAACCTGAGAGAAGCTGGAGGGACTTGACCAGGTCACTCACAAACAGGAAAAAAACAACTTGTATCATTTTGATGGAACTCACTTTGGAAAACAGCCTTTTCACCTTGGGAAACAGTTTCTACTTGCCATTACAAACAAAAGACAGAACGACCATAAGGCTGACCACAGTATTCCAAATACACTTATAATAAACACATCTTCGCCATGCAAATCCACATGCCAGTGAAAGCTGAAGCAAAAAGTAGGCAGGTCAGATCATACAGCACATGCCACAAGCGCAAGTTTTACTTCCACTTGTTAAGTGAACAGTTTCTAAGATGAGCTTCTGTGTACCTGTACCTCCCCTGACTTTCGCAGGAAGGTAGCAGCAAAATGACCAGATCCCAAAGAATTATTACCTTTTGCTTTGCCTGTTCCCTGCACTTCCAACTGGAACCACTGTCCTGGACAGTTACCTGGAGCTGTGTGTTCTCAACCAGGTGGCTTCAGCTACAAGCTTTGCAAGCTGAATGCTACAAAATAAATGTGTTTAGCACATATTTTGGTGTCTATCATCAAAAAGTGCTGCCAGTTAGCAGTGTTTTTATCAGATTAAGACATAGAGGACAACCATATCACAAAGTTCTCCTTCAAACTTGTATTTTCACATGTTTTGCTGGTCAACAAAACGAGACTGTGTTAAGGATATTATATAGGTGACTAAGTTACACATCAGGTTTCTATGAACTGTTTTCCCACCAAATGTTGGTTACGATTTGCTAATTAATCCAGTATTGTCAGAATCCCATTTTAAATGGAAATATTTTAGTAAGCTGTAACAAAAGGTTTAGGATCAATTTTAGTAGGTGATTGATATCAACAGCTTGAAAAATGTTTATGCTTAAAATATGACTGCACATATCCTTTTTAACTTCAATGCTCTAGTCAATGTATTATAATTGAGCTCTACTGAATTACTTTTCTAGTGGATAAATACTGTACACGCTGTAGTGTGAAGCGACATCATGTAATGTATACTAATTAAGCCATTATATCTGTAGAGAAGATCATATCTGAAATATCAAATTAGCAAGAATTAAACATCTCAAAGGATTAATGAAATGTTATGGAGCCATTCACTTCCAGGTCAACAGGTTCAATTTCAGCTTAGTTTAATAGTTATAATGAATTTATGTACTGGAGATAACAATTCTCTGCATCCATTCATAAAGCAGGGTAAGAGCCCCTGGTTTGTACCAAGAAAAGCAGCCTTTAAGCAGCACAGCCACAAGAAGGCAGGCAGGAATGAGCTAGGCCTGGCTTTGGCACGTAGCCTCAGGCTCCAGGAGATCAAACAGCACATTTACTCCATGCCTGCAATTTGTGTAGGCAGCAACAAGGGACAGCAGAGACACCCAGCTCTCTTTACACATCTGCCAACAATTGCCAGCCCCAGCAATAAAGTTATCACTGGCAGAACATCCAAGTCCATCTTTTACTTCACTTATTTAAGAGCACATTCTGCTTATCCTAATTCCTCTCCCTGCGACTCTTGCTACTTCTAGCAGAGACGCATTCAGCATAAGAAAAAGATGGAGTGGGGCCACGAGAAAGGAAGAATTGTAGCCAATTTTTATGCAGCATTATTTTACAGTTAATGTGACCATAAATACACAACAAACCCTGATTCTGTGGTAGAATCACAAATTTGAGATTAAACGATTTCTGAGATTAAACCACCACCATGTTAACAGATTTAGGCATTAGCTCCTTAGTGATGATGGACAGCAAACAAACAATAACCAGTTTGCACATACAAGAAAGTAGTTAAGAAATAACTACATCAAGAATAGATATCTTAGTCAAGTATGCATAGAGGTACATCCAACCTCTGAAGATACACATCAAAATGTGAAAAACAATCACCCAAAGCCTATCACTTGCATGTGCTCCGCAGTGTCTGGTTTCAGACACGCAGACATTACCCATTGTGCTGTGGGAAGCTAAGGAACGATTCCCAACGCCAAAGTTCAACCCCAGAGTTTTTCCACTGATCTTCTCTGAAGCTTTGCTAAAATCACTGTCCTACCAAGCTTCACTATCTCAAATAAAACTGTTAGAGTCCACCTATGGAGGTACTATGGAAAAAGTTCATTATTTATGAGGTACTTCAAGGGATCTGGAAATGCAAATTATTAATATCAGTCCTTACCGGGGGTGACTAAACCCTGCTCTGCAATATGGATTGGAAACATAAAGAAGCCGCAGCGTATTGCTGACAGGGAAGTCTTGTCCTGCTGCCTCTACTACCAACCACACGTTGTGATCATCCCCTTCAAATGCTCCCAAGATCTGGGAAAACAACATGGATTTTCAGCACAGAGAATTTTGATGGCAGTGAAATAGCTTAAAACAGACTACTATAGAGAAAATAATTTTCAACCAGGAGTATTGTGATACAAACACCACACTGAAAAAAAAAACCCTGTGGCAGCCTACACAAGATATGAAAAAAGCATCAAGCTTGCAGGATTGTTCTCTTTTATTGACTACAAAAGGAATTCAAGAACAAAGAGCATTCTAACTGCTGTTTGCTTTGTCTTCCTGGCACTTCTGTGTTAAGAAACCAAAACAAAATAAAGAGTAAGCATGACAACCCCAAAGTTATAATGAGTCATTTTTATTCCAGGACTGCCTTGAATGAATGTCCCCTGCTTCTCAAATCTCTCAACACTCCCACAGCAATGAATGCATTACGAGATTAAAGTAATATTTGCGCGATATATTTAGTCCTTCACTGGGAAGCTGTGAAGTACAACATACAGTATTGGTGGTTAAAATGCAGATGCATTTTTATCCATCTCTTACCTTTTTCCACTTCAGCCACCATTCTCCCCCTCGCACAACACGTGCCTTTCAAGAACTGAATCCCTTCAACAACACTTCTCAATATAATTTTCCTGTGACATACTAAGTTACACAACTGCTATCTACAGTGAAAGTTTCTGCAACGAAAAGCTTGCAATCATAGTATTTCCTAAGGGATATATTTTAAAAATTATATTATTAGAGTTTTTATAAATTAATTATACATAATCATACATTATTATATGCACACACAACTTGAAATTATTATATGTTATTTAATTTTAAAAGTGCTATTTTTACTATGACTTGCTAAACCTTTGGAAAGCATCATTTTTTAAAGTCTTCTGTTCAAGAAAGAAAAAAATACTTTAAAAATATAGCCAGATGTAATGTATTCAGTAACAATGTAAGAAAAAAGTGCCCTCGAAGAAGCAGATGAGCACAAGGCATTTGCAGTGTTGGACAATCAAGAGAAGCAGAAAGAAGAAAACCCACCCAAAGCACTTGAGAAAAATATTAGGGATAATTCTAGATGTAAAAACTGAAATTTTCAATGTCCCATTTTGGACTTTAAAGTTTTTTAGTATAGAGGCCTAACTCCTGTGTTTGTGCATGTTCTTTGTATACATACAAACATATACACATACGTATATGCATATGCAAGGTTTTTAAGGAGAGAGATGTTAGATCAGTATAGATGGAAAAAGTACTTAAGCCCTTTGTCACTCCAATGTAAGTTACCACCTCCTCCTTGAAACCTTCTCTCTCACATCACCATGATGACGGTTACAAGACCATATACGTACAAATCGGAAACAATCTCCCTTGGTGAACTTAGAAATTGTATTTCCAGCATTGCACTGCAGTATTTAAACCACTTAAAACAGGCAGTAGAAATCTGAAACTTGCGTAGTTTCATACTTCATCTTGAATGTTATAAAACCCATTCTATGTTCTCCTTAGTCCTAACAGACACAAGCATCATGCTGCATGTCAAGCGGGAGCCCTGGGTAACAAAACAAGCTTTGACACTGGAGCAAAAGAGAGGCGGCAGTGCTGGGGTCTGGGTGTTTCAGTATAAACTACGATGTCCGCAGGGAAATCTAAATGGTGTATTTTTCTGTTTACCTTCAGGTGACAATGTCCAAATGCTTCAACACATCACTGAATGTCTGTTAGAAAAACTCTTGTCACTAGGAATAAGAATGGATGGATGAATAATGGTCAGGCTGGACCTTCTGCCTCTTTGCCAGGAGTAGTGAGTAGAGATTTAAAACCAGCTTGCAATATGCAGCCAATCTAGACCTATATGATCAGACGTAGAATCTTCAACATTGCAGATACATCAACTTACCTCTGAATAAAGACAAGTTAGATAGTTGCTGGTGTTTCTCAAAGGACCCTGGTTCGTCAAATGAAGTCTGTCAAGGAATTATTTGTTTCACAATCTCTTTTTCCAAGTATGTTCACTAACACCACTGAATAGCTTATTTTTTTTCCTTTTTAAAAGCTTGAATTCTGCTTTAATTGAAGAAATTATGTTTGCCCCTCTCCATATATAAAAATGTTTCGAAATACAGTGCACTGTAAAATATTTTGAATGTCCTCTTCACATAAAATCCTCCCATACACGAAACAGATTTTTGTTTTAACACCAGCAGCAAAAAAACCTAATGTACTTCTTAACAGATAAAGGAATGGGATTTCCCTTTTTTATTTTAATTCACTGCTGCCTCTTTCTGTGTCTTTCTGGAAGATCAACATGTCAATATTTTCATCAACTGCTGTACTGGCCAGTCCAGCACAAAAGGCAGAGCTTTACTTCTGCTGTGCATATTGGTCTTCACAGTATAAAATCTGTCGCTTAGGGAGGTTGGGGGGATGCTGAGCATTAGATGCCAGTTTCCTGAAGAAAAGTAATCTTTTACGATAAGGTACAGCTGAGAAAGCTGTGTAGTCAAGAAACTTTTTTGTATTTGTCTGCTACATGATATATTTCCACATCAGCAATCACTTCTATCCAAACAGATATACCCAAATCAAATGTCACTGCCCTCTGATGAGGCACCCTGATCTATTTTAAAAAGCCAACAGCCAACCTTGTGAAGCGTGCTACCAACTGTGGGTCTTATACAGTGTTTTCTTCAGAAGAACGACTCGCTTGAAAATTATTTAGCTCCTTTTTTTTAAATTCAACTTTGTGTAACCCACTCAGGTCACTTTGAAGAAAAATGTTGAATGAATCCTTATTCCAAAATGGCTTAGAAAGAAGAAAAATCCCAGCAGTAAATCCACCTAATTAAGTGGGGTGTATCTAGCCCATCAGCTATTACTGCATCTACACTTAATATTTTTAACCATACTATACGTGGAACAGGCAGTAAGCTCTCCTCATTATTTCTTAAATGAAGCCGAACAGATCTAACCCAAATTCCAGCAAGATAAACCACACAACTTAAGCGATGAAAATTGTACTTTTTTCCTGTGCTTTAGGGACGCTTCTGGCTCATCCGTCCTCTGATCAAGGTGAGCCTGATAAAGCTGAAAATTACAGTGTGACTGGATTGTATGAGATTATCTTTCCCCTGAGAAGTGATTTATTTTAATAACTCTTGATGAATAAGAAACTTTCTGCTTAACACTGCTGCTCTTCTAGTGTAGGCACAGTTCCTTATTGCTTTGAATGAGAGATCATATAAAAGAAACATAGAGTATGAGTGGCCATGTCTTCTTTATGGTTCAAAGACAAATTTGTGTTATAAGATAGACCTTCAGGGACCACAAGTTTCACAGAGAGTGAAAACTATTATCACTAGTTTGTAGGTTTAGCTGCAAAAGTTACTGGCATATCTTCCACTTTTTGAGTGTGAGGAAAATCCAGTTTTGGTTTTGAGAGATCTCGCTTTGTAGAATTTTGAGTTGCTCGATCTTTAGATGATTCCAGGAGATGTTGCATGTTAAGTCTGAAAATGAGGCGAGGATCTGGTCCAGAAAGAGATGGGCAATTGCAGCTCTCTCTTATTTTAAGAGCCTGTGAATACATAAGAAAACAAATGAAGCCCATTTGAATAAGAAAAACAAAAGGTTTCAGTCAGTGATTTCACTTTCCAGTAAGGTCTGCATTTGCACATAAAGCTTAGTGAGTATAGTACGAAGTCTGAGTTGTTGCTGAACAACTTTTCAATAGAAAACAAGAATTCCTGAGAAGAAATGCAGCAATATGGTAAAACAATGGGAAAAAATGAAGAATGAAAACAATTTTCTTACAGTCTCTCAAAGAATGGATACTCTAAAAGGTACAGCATAAATGAATAGGAAGTTCTTCAACTATTTTATGTGATTCTTGTTCACATTGGTACCTTTTACCTTTTAATTTGCATTCACATGTAAATGAAAATGACTGCATCAAGATAAAAAGGGCTGTGAATAATTTAATTTATCTGACATATTCTATGTTGAAGTAATTCTATATAGATGCCTGACTCAAAAAAGCAGGAAAAAAATCTCCAGTAACATAATGGACATTTCACTGCTTCGCACAGAGATCCAGATGGTTGATCAGTATAGTTAAGGTCCAGTTACACAAGTGATCTCATATCCAAGAAGCATTTGAATACAGAGCTTCCCAGTGCTCTGAGAAACCAAGGTAGAAAATTATCTGGATAAAAAGATTAGTAGTAGGATACCGAACTTTAAATTACTCCTGGTCATTGAGTAAGTGCCACTGAGGCACAAAGGAGCCAAAGAATTTCCCAGAGAATTAAAATCCCACAGGGCAGGCATGCCCCGCCCCGACCATTCTGCCTTGTGGGCGATCTGAAAGGAACAACAATGGATGGATTTCATTTCTCAAAGGCACCATGGAGAAATTGATACAAACCAGAATGAATTCAGCTGTTTTAAAGGATGCTTATATTGGTGTTCATTGTAACAAAGCTGAACATACTTTAATTAGTTCATGAAAACAGGCAGATCGTTTTAGAGCTAACAATAGATACCACACAACTAAGTCCGATGCAGTACTTTGCAAGTGGCTGTACACAGATCTAGTATCCACGGATTTTCCTAAAAGATCCATTTAAATTAATCAATAAAAGTTCCTATTATCATATAGCAGAATATTATATGTAGAATTTCAGAGGGTTCTACATCTCCACTGAGAACTATTTTTTCAGGATTGCAAAATGAAACACCAAGAAAATATCAAGTCAAAAACTAGCCTGATATTCAGCATTTATCAATGGTCACTGTGGTACTGTCACTTTTACACAATATTATCTGTACCTTGACCTCAATTAGCATAAAACTATGGGCAGATTAACATTCAGTTCAAATGTTTATTTTGTCCCAGACCTCATCATAACCCTGGATTCCTGCAAAGTAACGGCCACACATGTCCTGCACTGTAGCCAGGTGCCTCCCGACCAGTTGGTGACTGGTCCAGTTGGGATTGTTGGTGGAACATGTGGGCTGATTCATTTTTTCAAGATGATTAAACAGGAAGAAGAAAGCAACACAGTTTTCATAGCAGTCCTACCACTGCACTTAAAAACCAGTCCAGAAATTGTAATTTGCTTTATATATACTACATTTGGCTGAAATGGCAAATCAAATATTTCAGTATGCCTATGCATAAGAATTTGCCCATCATTTTGAAACAATCTGGTATTGTTTCACAGGAGACACTGGGAAAATCTTACTACAGCAGATTTTAAGAGAAAAGCAGAGTTTCTTAACACATTTCTTTGTACAAGGAGGTATCAAAACATATTTCTCCCTAACTTTTCTACAGTGAACTGATAAAGAGTTTGCTGTAAATGCCTAGAAATGAGAAGAATTTAAATTTAACAACTGGTTTTGGAAAAAGGTCCATTCCAGGAATGTAGCAAGAGTTTCTCCACTCTTTCTTGCTGAAATATAACATTCAAATTACTGAATACACAAGTCTGAATTAGACATGCAAATATTTCTCTTGTCCAACTTTTAAAAAATATAAATAAAGCTTTCAGTATTAGTGGGTTTTTTTGCTTGTCTGTGGTTTTGTTTATTTTGTGGGGTTTGTTTGCTTGGTTTTGTTTGTTTGGGTTTTTGTTTGTTAGGGTGTTTGGTTTTTTATAGCATGATTGTCCATGTAGTCACCAAATGCAACTGTTCTGCTGAACACTCTTCTGCTTCAGTGACCAATTAATTTCTAAACTGACATTTATGACAAACCAAGAGTTTTGTCTTGTTCTCTTCCAGAACATAAGCTGCTGCAAGACTGCATTAATGTCAAGCAGCATTATTCAAGGTAAATGGAAATATAAAGATTTAGGCTGTATCCTGGAAAAGGCAACATAATCCTCTTTTAAACTAATTTAGCAATTTTACATCTCTGGTTTTCATGGCTATAAAATGCCTGGCCTATTTCCATGGTTTCACTTATCTAAAATACTGGAGTATTTTAGAATTTACAGAAAAGGTACAAAACAATAATTCAGAGTTAACATTTTTACCCTGTGGATAACTTTGTGTTCTTGCTAGAGGTAAAGTTGTCCGAGGGGGTAGAATGCTTCTATACACCATCATCAACTCATACACCATTAAAAAGACTATGGCAACGAGAATGGAAATTAAGCTAACATGTCATCTCACTGTTAAAGACAACTATGGCCACACACTCCAGTGAGAGTGGTCTTTGTACTTACGTTTGTGACATGCAACAATCAGTCCTAGTCACAAAGTGCTCTTTCCGTGGTGCTATTTTGTTTTGTGCCAGTAGCCCTCTAACATCATTGAAGCGCCAGTAACAGGCTGGTGAGCTTACCATTCAATTTTTCCTGCAAGATGAGCCAGCCCAACATGATCAGCCATACTGTACTTCCAAAATCACCACCAACTTCCAATCTGGTAATTTAATACTGCTCAAGTAAACTGTTTTTTGACAATTTGGGTAATAGGACAAGTAAAAGCATTGATATTATAGTAAAAACATGTCTCATTGACTGCTTATACTGAAGAGTATTCTCAATAAAGATGGATAGAACTGAGACACGGTTAACTAGCTAGAGTGAGTACGTAGATTCACCTGGGAGAACTTTAACGCCGTTCTTTTCAGGTTAACCTTAAGAGAGAAGTACTGCTGTTCAGAACAAAGACCACCTGCATACTTACTGGTTCAGAAGATCTCAAATAAGATATCAAATATACTGCTTGTAAGTATAGTAACAAAGGCAAAACTGTTTTTCTTACCAATACAATTGCAGGAGGTGACTGCAATGTGCTGGAAGGGGGAAAGGAGTAAGAACTAGAGAGGACAGCCTCATCCTACTGCTTTCATATAAAGCCAACCAGCAGAGAAGAACACAGAAACAAGCAATTTTTAGGTCGCAGTCTTAATCCTTCAGGCTAACTGCTGCATCTTGACCCCCTGCAGGACTTTGGAGTGCATCCCATCTCCCAAGCTGTCAGCTCTCTCAGTATAAAAGTCACATTCTCTTGTCCACAAACCAGGCTAAGGGTTAGAGTCGCTTGTGTCCAACCTGCGATTACCTGGCAGGGCTGACTTAGGCTCTGACCTTGCAATTCTGACAAAAACTAAGAAATAGTGCAAGCATGAAGGGAAAAAAAACCAAAACAAACAGAAACACTGAGGTGCAAAATGAATTACAATTAGCATGCATAGGGAAGACAACAGGTTCTACAAATGAAGTAGTAGTAAAAAGATGATTAATAGAATGGGTAGCTTTGTTACTTCATGGAGAAGAAAAGCAACTTATATATAATGTTAATACTTCAAATCTTTCACTCCTTCTGTTGGCATAGAAAAGAAAAATTGTAACATAATATTTAACAACTTTACAGCAAAGATAGAAACACAACTCAGTTCTAGTACTAGAGTGTATTAATTAAGCCCTATCAATGTGAAAACGGGAAATAAGAATAAAAAATACTATCTGAAATAATCTTCAAATCATAAGCAAAGGACAAATATAGCAACCTATTTTGAAAAGTAAGTGAAATAAATGTATCTTCATCTAAAAGGCAGTGGACTGAGGAATAAGCAATAACTACCCAAGCAATAATAAAAATAATAAACAGCAAACGTGGATTTGACAAGAACAGGTCTTGTCAAAGTAATTTTTATTTGACAAGTTAATTGATCTAGCAAATGACAGAGAAGCAGTAGAGGTGACATATTCCAACTTAGTATTACTCTCTCAATGTTCTCAACATGGCATTTCCACAAGAGAGTGTGGGAAATAGGAATTACAGTGAATCAAAAACGGAATCTAAGCCAACAACATGATGCCAAAAAAGCAAATGTCATGTCAAGATGAATTTTTGTGTCACAGGCAGGGCTCAGTAGACAACCTTCTGCTTTATTCAGTATAGCTGAGGCTTCAGCTGACGTAGAGTGCTCTATTTGAACAGCATATTAGGAAAAGGTAGAAAAACTGTAGCAAGTCAGAGAACATTAAAATAAAAGGTTCAGAGGTGAACAAAAAGATCATATGACTTCTCTCTGGCACTACACTTCCAAATTTTTTCTCTCCAGGGCAATGCTAAGTATCCTTCCTGCTACTACAAAGTTATTTTAAGATTCATTTTTCTGAAAAGAAAATGCATAGGTCTTCATCGAGCATCTCACCACCTTCCATGTAGGAATTCTATGAAATTTCAGTTTCTTATTTAACAGTATATTCTGTTTTCCTAATTTACAATTCAAATCTCTCCCAGTCTGAAAGGAAAATCATTTAGATCTTTTTAATTTTATTTCCTTTGCAGGACAGCAACACTTTGTAACTGCTTATAGGTCCCTTATTAACTAATTCCTCAGCTTGGCTGTAGCTTCAACCTTGTTCAGAAAACCAGATGCAAGATCTTTAAAAGACAGGGAGCAAATCAAATTAGTTTTAATTATGTGAAAAAATAATCCCTGTGATATTCCTGCTTTAATTTACATTTCCTGACACTGTTAAGTCATCTTATTGAGACATGCCATTTCATTACCTGAAGGAAAATTCTCACTTTATATGTTCACATCTTATTGTGAACTTGCTAAGAAGTCTGCAGAGAAACATCCATGTGGCCTGAGAACTCAAAAATCTTATCTCTTATTTCCCCCAGCTATAGTAGTTTGTCTTATAATAGATACTATATTGTCCTGAAAACCACTTCAGCTTCAAAACCATCAGCATATGAAACACAACAATATCTGTATCATTATCTTTAATATAAACCAGTCTATTGAGTCAAGTACAAAGGCAAAACCCAGCACAGGGGTTATATTTTAGGATTTAAACTCTTGTTTCTTGCTCACAATGGATTTGATACTGAGTCTAAGAAGTCCAGTTTCTTCAGAGAGGTACTAGAGAGATGACTTGAGATAACTCCCTGGGCTCTGAATGTCTAATGGCCATTAATATATGGTAAATATACTGTTCTAAAAGGCTTTAAGTATGTGAACAATGAAACAAAAAGGCACTGATACTGAACAACAACCAAGCGCTGGGATTCCAGGGCTTCAGACAAGAAGCCTCCAACAACACCTCTACATACCTTCTTTCATGTTTATTCCACTTGTGTACTATGAACTTCACTTATCTACTGACTGTTAAAAACAGGAAGCCTTAGGCCCCAGCTTTCTCATCTTAGTCCAAAGAATGTTTACGGTAAAAGGCAAATGAAAACACCTCCCACTCAACTATCTTTTGGAAGAAAACTTCCTAACCTCCACCACTCTTGGAGGTGAGAATGGTGAAAGTTGCTCTGCCTGCTAAACTAGAAGAGATAAGACAAATAACCTAACTGCCAGTTCTATACAATTGCTCAGTTATTTAACTGATTTGCTCAGTCTGGGGGTAGAACATAAGCAGTAATTTATTTCATTACCACTTTATAAGCCAGTCAGTAACTGTATGAAAATAAAGGATCCTGAACTCTTCATGCTCAATCTAACTAAAATTAAGGCTCCGCAACAAGTATAGTTTTCCATTCAGCTGCTCCAAAGTGTTAGAAAATCCATCAATAGTCTCACAACCTGTTTATGCAAAGTACAGAATTTGTGTATATGAATTTAAAACATTCAGTCTAACCAGTCTCCACTCTCCTACCCCTGATGTTGATTCTGATTTATGCCACTGTTTAGAATATTCACTGCATTCATTCTCATCAAAGGATTAATTAAAATCTTTTTTCCTCCTTTGAAATCAGCAAACACCTCAACATTTTAGTACTCCCTCTGCCAATAAATCCTCAGCTGTCTTTACAGTTTGGAACTGAGAAAGATTTAAAGTGACTTGAGAGTTTTTAAAAGGAAAAAAAAAAGAAAAAAGAAGAAAGTACCAGTTGGTTATAGGAAAGGGAATTTCCAAACACAGCTTAGCTTGCTGAAAACCAGTGCTGTTACGAAGTGCTTTAGCACTATCTTTCAAAAAGAAAAGAATAGGCAAAAACCAATGCATGCTATTTTGCTGTAGTTAAAAACCCCACTATCTAAAGAAACAGTAAAAAACCTCAGATTACTAAACTTGGAACAGTTGTCTGTTCTACCAGGGAGTAGCATAGCAAATTAAGAGAATCCCCAAGTGGGTACCCACTTGGCATTCCTCTGAGAGGAATTCTGAAAGAACAGAGAAACGACTGAAGATTCATGGGCAATTGTGTGAATTAGCTCAATTTCCTTGGCATGGGGTAAAATCTGCTCCCTAATGTGACAGAACAGAGATGTGAAGAAAAAAGCAGGCTGCAAAATCTAGACAGACCTATCATAAGTAGGGTTATCAGGAAATCTTCTACAGGGAATCTGACCTTCTTTTGAGGCGCAGATAATGGAGGTGTATTCAATCACACATCAGCGAGAGAGACAGGACAGGCTGGGGCGCTCTTGATTTGAAAGCTTAGGGCGAGCTATCAAAGCAAGAGTAGTTGAGACACTTTAGGGATCCTACTTAAAAACCGGCTTCCAAAGTGGCAAAAAAAGAGAAAAGAATGGATGAGATCTGTGACACTGTCACATCTACATTAGGGAGGCTATTCAAAAGCAAAAATACTACACTTCAACCAGAAACAAACAAACAAAACAACATAATTACATTTTACCTGTGCTATCTTAATTTTTCCTCATTTAATAGAACCTTTAAGGTTGAGAACTTTGTAACGGAAATTTTATGGAAGGATAAAGAGAAAGATAAGTATGATGCTAAAAGAGTAGATTGTAAATCAATACCAAAGTAGCTTGTGAATCAATACCAAACTAATTCTGGCAACCTTCCTAAAAGAAAAAGACACATCTCTGGACTCTGCTTACCTCTGGGATAAGCCGGTCTAAGTGCTCAGCTCTATTTTCATGAGAAGGGTGTGTGGAGAGCCACTCTGGTAACTTGGGCTGCCCTTGAATGGTTTCTGCTAATTCCATTTGTTGCCAAAATACGCTGCTTGCTCTTACATCCACACAAGCCTGGAAAGAGAAAGGAAACGTATACAGCACTAGACTTCTTAAGTAATACAACATGCATTCTAACGGATAAGAAATTACAAAAGACATCTTTAATTTTTAAATTTAAAGGCCTGTTTAGATGGTCACCCCTCATACCCGACAGGAAAAAATATGCTCTAAAATATCTAATACAGTAAAAAAACCTCATCCTGATAATCACTGGATTTATTCCTTCTAACATCTATGTAATTCCACCAATCTTAAAATCCTTATATCTGAATTAGACAATTCAGGAGGAAAACAGATTCACAATTTCTGGCATGTAACTGTTCTTTAAAAAACTCAGCTGCTTATTCTATTTGCTAGACACAGGTACCGCAGAAGAACAAATTAATCATCTCCATAGATTTAGGCAAATTTACAGGAAGAAGTTTAGCCTGAAAAATATAAAGGGATAATGATACGTACTCAAATATCTCTAAAAATAAACTGCAAGTGATTACACTGCCCTTTTCAAGGGTGATCTTTGCAATCCACAGCAGGTTAAAATAGTAAATTCTGCAGAACTAGGACTCTCCTATCCCTCTCCACAGAAGTACATATTGAACAATGGAAAGTCATGGAATACTAACTTTAAGAATGGCATTTGTATATAAACAACACCCTCCTTTATATTTGCATTTAAGTTGAGGAGGAAAAAAAGAACAAGATTTCTTACATTAATTTTCATTTATTTAAGAGAGACAAATTCTCAGAAGGCAAGGAAAGTACTTTTTTTTGTCCCTCAGAAAGATAGAAGTGCTTATCTGCAGATTATCTGCAGAAGCAGAGAAATGCCGAGATACCACTTTGCTTTTTCTTTCTGGTATGGCCCTACATCTTAGGTCTTACAAAGCAGTGAGTACACACAACAATTACACTTTTTTCATGGTTTGTATTATTCCCTTAGATGACTTCAAAGTACAAATGCAGTTTCAATCCCAGAATCAAAGTTAACTTTAAAACCTCTTCCTTGAAGAAATATTAAATAAAGGAAATTTTCCTTTTGAAATATTAACACTAGGTGGTGCTGCTCTCATAGTTATTGAACAGTTATCTAGCTCTATTGCCCTTAGCTAGAAACGGAAGAGTTATTTTGGTTTCTTTAATTTAGAACTAAAATCCACAGGGACCAAAAAGAAAAAAAGTGACAAAAAAAACCAAACAATGTGTAGTTTCTGATGAAATTTTGTCTTACTTTAGCAAAGCTGCATTGTCTTTATCACTGTATATAGATGAAATCTTTAAATATCAGAAAAGTATGGACATACTTTGTATTTATCAGCAAACACAGAAAATATAATCACAATATCAAGAAGTTCTTAAATTTTACTTTATTGTTACAAAAATAGATGTTACAGATTAGAATATTTTAAGTGCAGTAAAACATAGGAAAGCATTCCTCAGAACTCACAATAGATGGAAACTGCATGAAACACAAAAATCTAAAGGGCAATTTGTATCTTTACATGCTTACTGTTTGGCATTGACCTCTCAATAAATATGTAACTTTTTCTTCTAAAAGTAATAAGCTACACAGAAAGTATACTGTGCAGTTATTGAGGCACAACTTTACACTTCAATTTTATTACAAACAATTTAGCAAGAATGATTTTGTCTTCCCTACAAACTCTTTTATTTCCCATTACTTCACTAATCTATGTACCTTTACAAATTTGGAACCCTCCCACACACAGTCTATCTCTGTATGTGATGTGAAACTCCCTCTGATTATAAAGGAAACTGAAAAATGTCAGGTAAATTGCTAACTTAACAAACCACTTGTAGTTACCTTTGCTGCGAACTGAAGTCCCACTTTATCAGCTTCAGCCTCCAAAGTTCTGCTGTACGGTCTGTCAAACATAAACTGCAAAGAAGCACATCCAAACTCTATTTCTTGGTTTTGAACATGTACAAAGCTAGAGCATTGCAGCTGTTTTTCAACCTTCTTATAAGAAATAGTGTTTATTCATCATGTTCACATCACATCTGACCAGTATTAATTTTCTTAATGTAATATTTAATTCCATTGTAAGTAGTTCATTGATCCTGTATTCAGTGGAAATTAATTCAGATTATACATATTTTCACGGCCTCTCTCATCAATCAGTCT
Organism: Patagioenas fasciata; assembly: GCF_037038585.1. NCBI lineage: Eukaryota > Metazoa > Chordata > Aves > Columbiformes > Columbidae > Patagioenas > Patagioenas fasciata. The sequence continues at coordinate 20,128,497 of NC_092525.1, read as the reverse complement.
CGCAGCAACCGAAGGGTCAATGCCAACTTTAAACCAGATTTTTTCACTTCATTTCACTCTTTTACTTCCATTAAGATTTTTTTTTTTTTGTAGCAACTCTAAGTAAAAAATTCCAGTGTCTCCCTTAAGCTTCTACAACAATTGTCTATAAACCTGGTATGATCTATTTGGTATGGTAAACAGTCCAGAGCATGGAACGTAGCCATAAGTATTTTCATGCAGAAATCACTCCTTTGTCATTATTATCCCCCAACACAAGGTGCAAATTGCCCTTCAGAAATCAAAATAGAAGACGTCAACCTGGGCAACTCCTCTCCCTTTTTTCTAGGGCATGAGACTCTATTAATACACACTAAGCGACAGAGGTAGTTTTCTCAAGCAGTTATTTAGTCATAAATACCACCTTTCGTCGTATGTAATTCATGCAGATTTGGGAAGCCCTGCCCTAGTAAATCAGGGTATAGTAAATGCAAATCAGGACTTCTTAAAACAGCCGTCTCCTACAGAAATAAGGAACGTGGCACAACATTCTGCTCTGGGTATCAATTAGGAAATATCAATTGAAGAATGGGGATTTGAAAGTTTAACGAGGCTACTGAAGAAAAAAAGAAACCTCTAGAGGCTTTTTCAAGCCAAATATACTAGTTAGTAAGTAAGCACAGACAAGGTCACTTTCTAAATTCCTTGTAGACCTTAAACATTTAAAGTATAAATATATTTTCACAGTATCACAGTATCACAGTATGTTTGGGATTGGAAGGGACCTCAAAAGATCATCTAGTCCAATCCCCCTGCTGGAGCAGGAACGCCTAGGTGAGGTCGCACAGGAATGTGTCCAGGCGGGCTTTGAATGTCTCCAGGGAAGGAGACTCCACAACCTCCCTGGGTAGCCTGTTCCAGTGCTCTGTTACCCTCACTGAGAAGAAGTTCTTTCTCAAATTTAAGTGGAACCTCTTGTGTTCCAGCTTGATCCCATTGCCCCTTGTCCTATCATTGTTTGCCACTGAGAAGAGCCTGACTCCATCCTCATGGCACTCACCCTTTATATATTTATAAACATTAATAAGGTCACCCCTCAGTCTCCTCTTCTCCAAACTAAAGAGCCCCAGCTCCCTCAGCCTTTCTTCATAAGGGAGATGCTCCACTCCCTTAATCATCTTTGTTGCCCTACGCTGGACCCTCTCCAGCAGTTCCCTGTCCTTCTTGAACTGAGGGGCCCAGAACTGGACACAATATTCCAGATGGGGTCTCACCAGGGCGGAGTAGAGGGGAAGGAGGACCTCTCTCGATCTACTGACCACCCCCCTTGTAATACACCCAAGGATGCCATTAGCCTTCCTGGCCACAAGGGCACAGTGCTGGCTCATGGTCATCCTGTTGTCCACCAGGACCCCCAGGTCCCTTTCCCCTACACTGCTCTCTAATAGGTCATGCCCCAACCTATACTGGAACTTGGGATTGTTCCTGCCCAGATGCAGGACTCTACACTTTCCCTTGTTAAATTCCATCAGATTATCCCCCGCCCAACTCTCCAGCCTGTCCAGGTCCCGCTGGATGGCGGCACAGCCTTCTGGCGTGTCAGCCACTCCTCCCAGCTTAGTGTCATCAGCAAACTTGCTGATAGTACACTCAATTCCCTCGTCTAAATCATTAATGAATATATTGAATAATATTGGCCCCAGTACTGACCCCTGAGGCACTCCACTAGATACTGGCCTCCAACTGGACTCCGCACCATTGACCACCACTCTCTGGCTTCTCTCTTTAAGCCAGTTTGCAACCCACCTCACTACTCTATTGTCGAGACCACACCTCCTCAATTTAGCTGTGAGGATGCTGTGAGGGACTGTGTCAAAGGCTTTACTGAAGTCAAGGTAGACCACATCCACCGCTCTGCCATCATCTATCCACCTTGTTACATTCTCATAAAAGGCTATGAGGTTGGTCAAGCATGACTTACCCTTGGTAAAGCCATTTTCATAATTCTCTGAAGATAAAGTCATTATTTGAAGTGGAATGTATTTTTTCTATTGCCTTAACAAGTGCTCTGGGTCTACTGCAGTGCATATTTTCACTAAACAATAAAAATATCCCTGGGTAGTCTGTCATATATTCCTGATGCACCATTTCCCAGTTAGCCAGATAAACTATCAGTTTAGTTATTAAACATTGATTGAACAGAGAAATGAAACTGGGAAGTCAACAAGACTACCCAAAGCACTAACTGGAACAGAGGCAGCAGAGGCAGCATCCATCTCAAAAAATATTTGGAGAAGTTTAAAACTAGGAAATTAATGGTCTGAATGCACATGTCTTAGCAGACCATCTAGAAAGAGAGAGATGGGACAGTAAGAAGATAGTAATAAAATCGTCAGTATTTAAACTCTTACTCCTTAGTTTTATTTGCATTTATGGTTAAGCACAAGGGTATGACTACTTGCCTGTACGTCTATCCCAATACTGCCGAAAAAATAGGGCTGTATTTTTAAAATAAACACAACACTAATGCAATCTCTAGTTCAGGACCTACCCATGCTGCAGATTGCATCTGAGGAAACTACCACCCTATAATTGTGGTTACTTCCTTATGTTCTGATCATTAGCCAAATTTCATTAGCATAAAAGAGACCTAAACGCATCCTTGGCAATTTTTGAGCTTTCTATGTGTTCCTTCTTCAGATCTAAAATTAAAACTATAAGATACTCTGAATCTCTTGAGAAAACTTGAGCTCTCTGTCACAGTGTGCTTCTAGCCAATGAAGTCTCAGCAGTGCTCACATAAAAGGGTCCCGAGTCATCCAACATATAAAACTATTCACCTGCTGCTGAAAAATGAGTTAAAAAAATATTTGTGAATGTGCTGAAACAAAAAATTAGATCTTCAAATTCTGATCTAAAATCCTTGTCAGGAATCGGACACAATAAAGAAGATGGATTTGATTTTTCAAATCAATTATCAGACCTGTCTGTGTATGTTAAAGAAAAGGTAGTTCCGGGTAACTCGACTATCCAAAACCAACAGTTGCCACACGAAAAACAAACCTGATGGTGTAAGGCGGACAAGAAAGAGAATATGAAGTACTGTAACTGTACGTACTAGTGTGCAGGACACATGTAAAACTCAGAGTCATGCTTTCTGCTATTCCAAGAATAATTTTTAGGCTTTAGTTCCCACATAAAATAATTGCTACTATAAAACCGAAGCCAATATGTTTCAGTTCAGAAAAACATGACTAAAGAACAACCATGAACAAATCCCATATGAGAACTTTACAATTTCTTAAGGCAAGCAAACCCACTGGCTTTGGAGAAAAAAGCAGAACTAAAGCTAACATGCCAAAATGCCAACCAAGAGTCACTGGTAACTACTTACAGTCAGTAATAACAAATAGTCAGTAAGTAAAAAAGTTAAGCCTCTGAGGACAGAAAAGAAAAACAAATACTGAAATAGAAGCAAGTACTGCAATGTGGCTTAAATAAACCTTTCATAGAGTGGGATGTTAAAACTTTAAAAAGTAAAACAGAATTATGGAAGAAACATCCTGAGAAAACATGCCGAAAGGTTAATTTTCAGGTAAGCACAATAGGCAAACGTTGAATGGAGGAAACAAACAGGCATTGCACCCCTGGGTGACTAATAGAAACAAAGATTTCTACCCAGCATCTTTTGTATATGGGATGAAAGCTTTGCCAGTATTAGTCATTTATTCTGTATTACCTATGGGTATGTATAATGTTACTGAAAACTTTTGATCAGTAGTTTGATCAGTTTTAAACCAGCACATTACTGTACAGTATCTCATATGCAACGTATCTGTCCTATAGCAACAGCGGACTATGAGCTTAAACCCAGATTCCGTTTCCAATCTAAAGCACAACTCCAGTCCCCGATGCCAAAACATCAGTTGCAGTTAGCTTGCAGGAGAAAAGATACTGACAGGGAGTTAAATCTCGCTGTCTAAATTATGAGCCGTCTCAGGATTGATTCACACTTTGCTTTTTCCAAATTCAGCTCTTCAAAATGCTGGCTAGCATTCATCAACGTACTGGTTTCTTAGCTACTTGTACAAAATCCAAGCTCTTTAGAGATAATTTATGTTCAGAATCCACACATCTACTCATTAGCATAAGAACTACAAAACCAGATTGGTTATGTTTAATTTTATGTTTTTGAGGAACCAGGGGAAATCTCAGGAAAAGTATCAAGAGAAACTGAGGAAACCAGAGAGCTCTTTCACTTAAATGCAGAATCGAGTGTTACAATGCAAGCAAAATTTCTTTTAAAAAGATCCACGTTTTAAAAAGAAATGGATCAATAACTGTCAAGATGCAGAAAGTAAACTAGACTGCTGAAGAAAAATGGCACCAGAAAGCCTCTGAATTTCCTTTATTGGAATATATGCTGTCTGAAAAGATTATTTCAGTAAGTTTTATTATAGCCTGGTTTATACTATAAAAGAGTGTTTAGACTCTCAATTTTCTTATGTTGGAATCCATTCTTACCACTAACAATGTATTTAAAGAATTCCATATATTTTATTTGGTTTAGAAACAATTCAACAATTACTCAAAATTAAAACATGGCATTTCAATATATACAACTTTAAAGGGTGAACTACATTTCAAAAAGACAATCATCTGACTTAATTGGCGAGCAGGTACTCAGAGCCTGTTCAGCTAAATCAAATCATTTAGGAAGACCTAAGATTCTTCAAGATGACAAATGACAATTTGCATCAGCTAAAACAGATGCAGATTCATAAAAACATTTTTCATTCAAAAACATACTCAAACATTAACTTTTCCATATAATATTTCTCCTCTTGCCTTTTTCCTCAAACATACTATTTAGTGGTTCCATCTCCCCAAGGTTAAAAATGTTTTGCCATGGAACTCCAGAAGGATAATCCAAAATGTCAGTCTTACCTCCTGCAACTTGCCCTGAATCCACTGGCCAACAACTGCCAAACTATCACGAGGACAGATGGCCCAGATCATGGTGAGAAAGATGAGTGACAAAAAATCCAAGAAGTGAACCAGGCTGGCTTTCTCTGCCTGCAAAAAGAAATGGTCCCATCTTCATTCCTCGCTGTCTGGCTTTTTTTTTTAAAAAACATAATAAATTTGAAAACATTGTATAAACAGCTACATTTTTTTCTGAGCAGCCACAGAAACAGGGCAAACACAAGCTCCCCTTCTTGCACCAAAAAAAATCCAGTTGGATACAAGATACTTTCAGTCCAGAATCCACACGAACTGCGTAAATACAGCTGCAATAAAGACATTTTGGGTCTCTCCCAATTTGAGTTTCACAGCTGGAGATAACATGATGCGAGTGCGCAGTCAGTGTTCTTCAGTACAAAGGCCAAGAAACACCTCAGCTGGAAGGAAAAATCTAGAAAAAGATCTAGAAGTCTGTTCTTTACATTAACTTGAGAAGAGATAGACATAATTTAGACAGGAATACTAACGGGATAAGTGGACAGTAGGCATAATATATTTTTTATTTTCTGTTACAGTCCTTTAATTCCAGAAACTGCGAGATCCTGAAGAAAGAAGCTGAAATGCTTCTGTTTTTTACAACTCTGTTTGACATATGCAACAAATTGACCTGAGCACTTACAAGCTGGATCATCCAATACTTTTATCTATGCCAGTGGGGTGACACAGGCTCCATACAAGCAAGGTAAGTTCTCTTTATTATTAGAAATATCTTTTTAGATGTTTAACAAGTTAGTTGGCTCAACTGAGCCCAAGCAATTATGATGTCAACTGCTTGTCATCCAAAATCATACAAGAAGCAGAAATTCTCCTGTATTTCCACTGCCTTTAAAATGTTTTTACTCATTTCCAGATTAGTTTTGCAATTTCAGCAGGATCTTTACGCTTATAAGCTTCTTGGTATGTCTTCTCAAACTGATGGATAGCTAATAAATACAATTTTCTAAAATGACAAGCACAGAAAGAAACCGATTTAAAAACAAAGAAGCACCTTCCAGCAAATTGTGCCAATCTAGAAGAGTATGAGCCACATTTCTATGCCATCCTCTTTTTTCATAGTTTTACCTCCAAAGCACAACAAAACTATTACATCCATTCTGTTCAAATGGCAAAGAAATACTCATTTCAACACATCTATGTCAGGATAGGGAAAAATTAAAGTCACCTGTCAATGCAGAATGAAGCTCCAGACATTCTGGAGTTTGGCATTCTAGAAGTGTGTGCTACTATAAGAAAAAATATCATGTATTTTTAAATAATTTATTAAAGTATATCCACGTCCACTAAGAAGTGAAGGAGTAATAAACCAAGTTGCTAAGTACCTCTAGTTCCTTATGGATGTGGTGTAGGAGGAAAGGGACTTCCAGACCAAGTTTGAAATGATTGTCAATAGTGAGCCATAATCCATCCATACAGCTCTGAACAAAGCACTGGCAGACGTTGTGCTAACACTGGCTACTACAGGGATTCTGACAGTTATTGAATATTACATGAGTAATGAGGATATACTGTATCAGAACACTCTCATTTCAAATTCCATTTTTCATTAACTAGAAATAGTCACACTGAAACTTGGGTTGGTAGTGACAAGAAGAACCTTAATTAAAGTGATTAGAATTAATTTCAGAATTTTAGACAGCTTTCTTTAAATACTTACTGCATGTTCCAGCACAGCGTGAGCTATTTCATGTCCCAAAATGAAAGACAGCTGATGAATATCAGAAACTGCATTTAGCAATCCGGTGAAAACAAACACTTGACCATTCTGTAAACAAAAGGAGGATGAAAATTAGGTAGAAGATTACTACTTTCAAGACTACTAAGAGTTTTTATATTGGGCTCAACTTACTGGAAGCACAAAAGCATTTATATCTGGTTCATCTACCACATGGATAAGCCACTTGAGCATCGAGACCTGTGGGATGTCCTTATTGCTTTCAGATAAATGACCAACAACTCTCTCCACGACCTGATAACGTGCATCCGTCTCAGGTAACATTTTACTTTCGAATTTCTCCATCCACTGAAAAAAAAATTAATTGATGGTCACGCAGAACAAATACAGAGTCAATTACAGATCTAGTGGCTACACACAAGTTGGTTAAATCTAAGTTTTAATACATAGACAAAGCAAATATATTAAGAGTTCAGGCTTTCAGACCTACAAGTTAATGATTAATAAACTTAAAAGGAAGTAAACCAACCACAGATCAAAAATAGGGTAGAAAAACTTTGTCCTCAAGCCTCCTGTATCCGGCATCTTCCTGGTACAGTTAAGCTTGGCACCACAATTTGGCAAACCTTTCCATACCTTCCTGAATATCCATCTGAATTTATAATTTATCCGTGTGGTTCTCTTGTAATTTGTAAGGCGGACACATTTATACAAAAGGTAATTTTAATATACCCTTGTACTACTCCTGTTCTGTTCTTATCTCACATCTGTCAGACAGGAATATAGGGACATTTTCACATGGGTTACAAAGTTTCACTGGCTTAGAAGAAAGTCACAGAACTCAAAGTTACAGAAATGAGTGCGACGGACAGTTTAAAATAGAGCAATTAAAGAAAAATGAGACGATCCAACAAAAAAAAAAAAAAGAAATAAAATTGAATGCAGGTAGAGTATTACCTTACAAAGTGACAGCTTAGAAGAGAGGACCTTAAGTGCCAAAAATGCTCAAAACAGCACAGAAAATGAGACAGATCTCAGCATATACCTATTATCTATGCTTTTACTGCTTCCACCAGATTTCTATATTTCTTGTTATGTTACAATAATACAGTTAAAAATGTTTCCTACATACTTGTAACGCACTCTCTAACTATCATGTGCCCCTGAGTGATTTTCTAACAGAAATGGAACTCCTAAAAAGGACAGGGACAAGAGTGGGAGGTAACTGATGGGGCTGCTCTGCAGGGCTCTGAGCCTGAAGTTCAAAACTGATCAAGGACACCAGAAGTTTTGTTTTCCCATCTCATTAATTGGACTACTTCATTGCTACCAAAAAAAAAGGAAAAAAAAAAACACAAAAAACAAAACAAAAAAAAATTAACAGTTTTAGAATATTTTAAATTTTTCTTTAAAACCTTACCATATCGTATTCCATCTGTGACAGTTCTCTAAAATGCTCTTTTCCAAACACCAACAGTCGAGCACGCCCGGTGATGGGTGTCTCCTCCAAGTGAGTAAAATAAAACATGACAAATAAGACTCCTAAGCTACTGACACCCAGCAGTATCTTCCATTTATTTTTTCTTGCACTTTCTTTAAAAAGTTCCCGTTTATTAGGAGGAAGTGCCTTCCACCAATTTCTTATGCTCCTGTAAGATATAAATAGTGTCAACTTAGGACATGGTTAAAAAAGGGTTTGTTCTTGTGTGCGCTTACTGTATTCCCACCTCATGGAAGAGCTTATGGAAGGTTATAGTCTAATTGGCATCTTCTCCCCTCCATTTTTTCCCTCGCGCAGCAAAAGGAGGAATGTCCTCAGTGTCTTGGTTCATCTCCCTCTACCACGTGTAGGTGAGAATGAGAAAAGTGAAAGATGCATCTAACACCTCTGAAAATTGAAACTTCTAGTTGAGCAAACTCTCAGTCAATGCCTCAGTCCTACAAATTTTGCAGAGATACAAAAATGAAAACACTACAAATATACTTACCATTCTCCAAACTCATGCACACATATTGGTATGACAGGGTCTTAGGGCAGGTGCTGAACTCTACTCTTTAGCGACCGATGACAGAACCCAAGGGAATGGCAGGAAGATGGGCCAGGAGAGGTTTAGGTTGGACATTAGGAAAAAGTTCTTCACCCAGAGGGTGCTGGAGCACTGGAACAGGCTCCTCAAGGAGGTATCATGGCCTCAAGCCTGACAGTGTTCAAGAAGAGACTGGACAATGCACTCAGACACGTGGTATGAACTGTGGAGTTGTCCTGTGCAGGGACAGGAGTTGGACTTGATCCTTGTGGGCCCCTTCCAACTCAGAACATTTTATGATTCTACACTAAGAGAGGAAGTAAGATAGTATTTTACCTGCCGAGAATGATAGCAAATAATTTCTGAGCTGGCTTAACAATAATCCAGAAAATAGGCACTGGTGCAGCCTGAAAGGATGGTGATGCATGAAAAGACCTGACGATCTGAATGTTCCAAGCAGAACAATGATGTGGAAGTTGCTCTACAGAACCAATCTGGAGGGATGTGGTCTTCTCCCCCAATGGCCAAGAAGACTGGAAGCAAAACCTTCCCCAACTGTGCTCTGCATTCTTGTAAACTTCTGTATTTGAAAAATTCAAAAGACACCTCTGTCCTTTATTGAGGAAGTTTCTATAGTGCTCAGGGCTTCCAGTCAAAAAACAGTTTTTAGTATTTCCTTTCCAATCCAGCCTTTGGCATCTATCTTGTGTACAACTGACTTGAGTTCGGCAATATGCAGCGTAAGGCCTAGAGAGATTATTGCATTTTCCCTGCTTGGTTAAAGAAGACAAATGAAAGAAAATACAGTTCCTGCCCGGCAACTTCAGGCCACAGATGATATTCATAACTTCTTTGGTTGGTTACCCTAAAACAAAAAAACAGCAGAGAGATATTAAGAAAACCACCCAAACACAAAACTCTGAAACATTACTTCATTTAATCTGAACAGATACCATGTGTTTGTTTGCCAGCAGTTGCACTGCACAAAAAATGTCAGTTACAACTGTATCCTCTTGCAGTTTCAAGGTACCAATCTGCTATTGACTGTGAAAAGGTCAATGTCTTATATCACTGAGAATAAAACAAAGTCTGAATTTTTTTCTTTCGCTTTTATTACTGCCAGATCAGAATGACTACAGGTGTCCCTGTGGAAGACGTGTGAAACGTCACCCCTCTGTGCTGGGCTCCTTGCAACGTGTGACACTAATACGTACTTCTAAGGAGACACTGGGGGTGGAATGTTGTTTTTACAAAACTGGGGACCTGGTACCTGACCCCAGCGTGGGAGAAGGACTGAGAGACATCAGACTATGAATCCTTAATGTAAAACAAAATCTCTCCAAACTAATCCCAGAATGCAAACTGATTACTGTATTTAAAAAGTTAATCTAGGCAGAAGGGTAACCAAAGAGCAAGGAATCCATATTTTAAATAAATCAATAAGGGGAGGGAGTTGTTAGATTTAGATGAATGAGACATGTAAACTGAGACAGGTGTTGGGTAGTCTGTAAACCCTGCAGTACCAACCAATGGGGAACAGGGCAGGGAATCTGCATCTGGGTTTTGGGGGAGATATGAGCAGGCACTTTTTGCCCTAGTTTGTGTGCCAACCTTTAGGTAGAGCACCCAGCCCTGCAAAATTTTTAATAAAACACGCTTTGCTGAGAGATCCTGACAGGGCCTATTATATTGGCAAGGTGATTTTCTCCCACATACTGAGGAAAACCAGGATGTATTACTTTGCTAATACTTTGCTCAGGAACGCAGGGTGCTGGTCTGCTGAACCCGGCCTAGAAACAGAACAACTCAACGCGGCCAAACCAAGCCTCCCGCAGCCGGTGGCCTCTTACACATGGGCGAAAACGGGCCGGGCCGGGCAGGACCCGGCGGCGACCCCTGCACCCGCTGGCTCTAACGGCGGCCTCGGCTTCCGCCTCTCCCGCCACTCTCCCCCTCAGGGAACGACCGGACCCCGAACCGCCCCGGGTGCTGCCCACGGTTGCCGCGACTATCGTGATATGGGCAGACATGAGGCGGAGGAAGAGAAGGAAAAAGAGACGTGTCGCTCCCGAGGCGGGGGAGGGGGGAAGGGGGGGGGGAAGAGGGGGGAAAGAGAGGGGAGGGGGAGGGGAAGGGGGGGAAGGGGGGGAAGGGGGGGGGAAGGGGGGGGGGGAGGTGCGTTCGCCGTCACAGCTGGACGTCCCTGCGATCTGCCCCGGGAAAGGCCTCCTCCAGCGGGCTCCCCTACTCACCGCCGCGGGAGGCGGAAGAGGAGGGGTCAGACCTGGCCGACGCGGAGACACCGTCGATGCTGAGGCGAGAGGCCGGGACGGGACTGGCCCGGCGCCGCCCTAGCGGCAGCCCCGGCTGTGAGCCCCGTCCCTCAGGCGCTGCTGGCCCTCGCGCCCCCTCAGAGCGGCCGTTGCGGAAGCCCCGCCCCCCAGCTCGAGCCCGAGCGCGCGAGCTGCGCGGAGCGCTGAGGCGGCCGGAGCCGCCATTTTGTGACAGCCTGAGCGGCCCCAGTTGTGGTGCGAGGCGAGCAGGGGCTCCCTGCAGAACGTGCTGCGTTGCCCCTAACTTTACCTACGGTGTTGCTGTGAGGCCTGTGTGCTGCCTTGTGTTGCCTCACCTCACAACTGGGGTCGGCCCTGACCCCTCTGTCCCTGGGCTTGGCTGTTGAGAGGTCCTGAGTGATAACGGTATTTCTAGTTATTAGACCGTGTTTTAAGGAATTCTAGAACTCATAGTTTAGGACACTATTAAGGTAGTATCCGTTAAAGATTAACCAGCCTTGTAGCCACAGAATCTTCATATAAGCAGACCCTGTAACCATAGAATCTTTGTACTTAGGAAACGTACCCTATTCTTAAAATTGACATAGAATAGATTCACAATGTATTCTTTTAAAACAGGTAATGAGAAGTAACTGAGAAACATGAGACTGTTACTTAGCATTGCTTAAACAGCTTGTGTTAGAATAGGTGTGGAATATGTTAATGGTTGTCAAGACCTGTAATGAATATGTAATTTTTTTTTGTCAATATAAGCCATGTATGACCAACTGGTTGGCAGCAGACCTATGGAGGGACACCCCTGGTCCGGCCCTAGCTCTGGATAGAGAAATGCTACTTTTAAAACCCTAAAACATCGTTTTAAGAGTTTATTAGTTTATTAGCTGCAAACCTAACGTAACTTTTGGCCTACTTGTCTAGCTGACAGTACATCGTAAATGATGTGTTGTGAAAACCACGTTATTTACTGAAACAAAGGGTGAAGCATGGACATGTGTGGTAATGACAGGGCAGCACAGGCTTCATACAAACCCTGCGGCTTTGCATGTAAACAAAGGCCCTCATTGCGAAAGGTAAGGAAACACAGATTTTTGCCTTCAGTAGTCAAGTATCATTCAGTGTTTGCTGAGATATTCATTAGTCTATCCCTTTTTATTAGGCACTTTCATGACAGTTCTTAAGCATTGATGTCCACTGGCAAGAAAAATACACAGTGACCAGTTCTTGGGAGTACAGGCCAAGACGGGGCTTATGTAGTGATCAGTAGAAAGTCTGTTTTCATGAGACACAACTCCTTTAAGACCTGCCCAACCTCCATTATCGTAAGAGGCATGAAGAATAAAATCTGTCAGTCAATTAGCATGCCTTTAATTTCGGTGACTGTCAGCTCCAGTCACAAAACCAGCTGAGCTGTAGCAGCAGAAAAGCGCTTTGTCCAACCTAAGGCCTGTGTCTGTCCCAGCTGCAAAAAATGCAGAACTGAGATGGTAAGTCCCATGAAAGTCTCCTGATGCTTAATGTCTTTATTTCTTGTACTTTGTATTTGCTTGCTTTTCTTGTCTTCTTTATCTAGAATTCTCCATGCCTAAGCCCAGCATTAATGGAGCTATTTCTGCAATCCTGACTCACCTGAATTCCTGTTAAAGTCAATGGATGCTTTGAGTCTGCAAGGACGAGGCTAAAAATTGTGTTGCACACTCTGCAGGTTCTAATGTCTTCCCAAGTGGCAGCATTTATAATTAAAACTTCAGAGCAGACAAGCAGCAAATACAGCACAGGTAATTACAGGATCTCTCTATCAGATACCAACACAGTCTGCGTGAGAATCTGGTAAACAATTATCTCCTTCAGCAAAATTGAGACAATTGTAAAGCTATCTTATTTCTGACAACAGAAAAGAGCACATGAAGATAGAAAGAAAAAAGGAGAACTCAACAGACCTGTGCTAAAAATTAGCACACGTGCACTGCACAGCAGCTACAGCATAGCCACATCCAATTTTCTAGTTGTTTCACTTACCTTTCTGGGTGCAACCAGAGTAGCAAAAATGTTGAGATTTCTCATTTCAAGCCTTACAAGGACAGACCTTTATTATATTTCAAACAAAACTTAGCTGAAAAGGGTTGGGTGCCTATGCCACCAGTACTGTTTGGCCCACATGTAAAAATCTCAGGGGAAAATTAGAAATGCATTTTCATTCAGTCATTCATTTAGATATTACGAAGTCTCCCTAATTGTTTCTGTGGTGCTTGATTTGTGCTGGAGTAGGAATGCAAGATTGTTATTCCTGGGGGAACAAGGATCGTCATGAAAATGCGATGTGAATCTTGTCAGGCTGCTACTGTGCACGGAATTGTAACCAGGTAAGCCCTGATACAAGGAATTTTGTTAGAACTGCTGAAGAATAATGGCAAAAGTTCTAGAAGTTGATTTTTCCTGCTCTGATAGCAATTGTAATGACTCAAGATTAATTTTAGCATTAAGAGAGGTGATTGCAGTACTTAAAACCCTGAGGTACATCAGTGGAAATGCTTTGCGAAGGATAATTATACCTGCATGAGGAAGAATATTTGTTTAATAGCATTATCTGTTCTAATTAAGGAGAAGTGGAGGAAAGGCCAATTTGTCATTTAACTGTTCTCTGAAAAAGTGTGGGTTTTTTTCTAAAGTGATTCCTCAAGTTTTCAACATTTTCAGGACTGTTGTGGGGATCTTGTATCTAGTTGTCATCATGCACTTAACATCACAGACATGCTGGTGTTTTACCATCTAAACAAAAGGGTGGGGGTGCGTTTATGCAGCAGGTGTTTTGTTCAACATCGTTAACCTAATCTGGCCATAATCCCAGTCCAAGCATCCATAAAGAGATTATTCTAAAATGGGGAAAGATGGGACAAGAAGAGGATCCTCTCTGTTGTTCCAGAACAGCAGCAGGTTTGGGCTATTTTACCCTGATAAGAGCAAAAAGCAGGCTGCAGGCTGAATGCCGCATAGGATCTGCTGCCCCAAAGCTTTCCCTGGGGCTTGCCCACTCTCACAGAAACCGCGAGGTGTGCGTCTTTAAGTGTGGGAACATGCATTTGTGTTCACACACCTGTCATATGTAAATGAACACAGGGATTTTGTGTCAGTGCCTTGGAGAATACGTACTTGTGTAAATAAACAGGCACGGATTTTACCGGGGGAATAGATGGAACAGAGTTCAAGAGGGTTTAAAGCCTTCGGTGAATCCTTAATTCCCTTGCTGTAGTGCTGGTTTTGCTTCTTGCATTGTCCTCTGATCTTGAGAGGTAAAAAAAGTTTTAAACTAAGAGTTAAATGCGAAGGCCCAAACGCGCTTTGTGCAGTTGCACTGGTAGTAGCACTGTACAGAAAGGGCAGCACTAGGCTCTTTGGAGCCCTAACATAGAGGCAGGAATTTCTTCTCTGCCGGTGTTACTTGAGCTTTCTCAGACAGCACTTCACCAGTTGGAATTGCAGAACATAATTTAAACAACAGACGGCTCTACCCTTGTTAAAGCAAACATACCCTCTGTTTTATAATCCAGGCAGGCACTCTTTCATATCAGCCAGGGGTTTGTTTCTCTATTTACCCACAGACAGGTGCATAAATGTATGTGTATTTATACCTACAGAGTATTAACACAGCATTCCAAAACAAAACAATCCCTGACTACTTTTATGCCTGAGCAGACTCCACAGAAACGGATACAAGAGTGATGTTAATCACTTGTTGAGGGCACCCACTGTCACTACCACCATACCTGCAGCACCCACTGCAGATGGTGTAAAGCCTAATCGCTTAAATACGACAAACACCCCATTAGAACAGGATGATGTAATCAGGAAACGGATAACTAGAAATTTCAGGGTTAGAAATTTCCAAATTCAAATTAATAATAAAAAGCATTTCAATTTTGCAAAATTTAAAGCTGACAAGGAGTTCATTTTCTCATTTTCAGTGAGAACATTAGCAGTGGACAAAGAAGCTAAACATCGTAAGCTGTTACAATAAAATACTTGATCTACTATTAAGATACAGCCCAAGAGGTGGTGTGGCTGGAGGAGCAGGAGAGGAGTGAGTACTTAGCAGGAGCAACGGGTATGTTCAGTTTATTAAAGCCGAGACCTTACAGTAGCTTTACACAGCCTTATTCAAGTAGAATGATGATCTAGTCCAAAGTGAGGTTTTCTGAGCTCTGCACTGCAATTAGTCTTTCCCTTCTTTTGATTAATTGCAGACACACACCTTATCACTCCTATTGAATGACCCTAGCGTCTTCCCAGTTCCTCAGCAGCATGCACGCTGCTGGTGCCTGATGACTAGCGAGGAAATAACTGACCACAACACGTGATTTTCATGGGGCAGTCCTTTAATGATTAATAAAAATATGAATGGCACCACAACAGCCTCTTTTTTCAATCTCAGCTTCTAGAAGAAAAAGCAGGAAGCAAAGAAATATGCTGAAACTGTTACGTGGTAAGATTTTTTTTCAACAATTAGTCAAAATTATGCCCATATGTTTATATTCTACTTTAATACAAAAGCTCATCATTCACCTTAAATTTTTTTTTTCTTACAACAGATGTGAGAAAAATGCAGTAATTTTAAAAGAATGTTGAAAACTACAGTAGATCCCCAGAAAAGAGGGCACATCTCATGTTCTCATAGCCCTAACACCTAGCTTTTATCACCTCTGCATAAGTTGAGAAAGTGGTTAGGCAACGTACTTGGGCAATTTTCATTCTGATCCTACATTTCTTCAGCACTGAGAAGTACTCAGCTCCAGATTTTTATTCAAATCCATTTTATAAAATCCTACTTGCAAAATCGTGTGGAGTTAGGCCAAGTTCTGAGTTTTCCAGTGGCTCGGGAAAATTCGGCCTAGATATTCTCGCTTCATCTTCTATCAGTACTAATGTGACTGAAAACCAACCAGCTTGGAGGCTTTGCTGTACAACGTACAAGAAATCGTAGACCCTGCTCCAGAGGTTTTTGGGTATATTAATACTGCTGATGCAATTGCAAAAAAATCTGATTTTGGGGAAACATGATGCATCCACCTCACCCTATGTATCCAAAGCCCAAGTTTTCCCAACAGGTGAGTGAACAAGAATGATTTTAAATGGCAATGGTGTATGTTGAGCCAAAAAATATTAAACACTCTCCCATTCCACCCAAAACAGACAATCTTTTCCTCCTTTATATAAACAAAGGCAGAAACAGAATCAAAGCATCTTCAGTGTTTTCCTGGTATCCTATTCAGTCAAATCAGAGACGCATATTTAGCAGTTTACCATAAAAGTAGTGCATTACTGACTATTATTGTAATTACGAACAAATAATGTTGAAACTAATTAAAAGAGCTGACCCTGCAGTGCATGTGTGTAGAGGTCTCATTTTGAAGACATGCAGATTAGACTGACAGACCTTCCAGACATCCATACACAGCATGGAGAATATAACTGCCAGTATTTCAACATTTAACTACTAGCATTGTTTTCTTTGAAGTGTCCTTCATGGTGGATGTGACCTCCCAAACAAGTGCAGCAGATGAGTAGGTAGCAAAGAAGTTCAGTTCAATTCCACCTTCATTAATGACACTCTGCTCTTAAATTCCCCCTGCACTTCTACTACAATAAAGCTCATTTCCAGCTTGTTCTGAAGCATTGTGTAGTATTCCTGCGAAGCTGTACAACACTGAAAAATATCCCTTCCCATTAAAATTGCAAGGGGAGTTTAGGTAGACAGAAAACTATGACCAGAGTTTGGATTTGGGCAGAACACCCAGATTAACTTGCACTTGCACTGGGATCGGGGGATCTTTGCTGACGAGCGTCAGAGCCTCGTTACGGAGCACAGGTGGGAACAGCGCCCTACGCTGCCTGTGTACAAAGTTGGAAATGTGGGATCTCCATAACTGGTAATGCCCACAGGAATGTTTCCTAATAAATTACTCTGTATAAAAGCCTCTGGTGCTATAGTGTATCATATTTCTGAAATTACTTGTTGATGAAAAAGGTTCCAGCAACTTAAAAAACAAACGAAAAAACTACCCACATTAAAATAAAAAGTCCACCAGCAGAAAAGCAGCTTTATAACCCAATTACGCCAAAGAAGTATTTGAGTTTCAGTAAGCAGATATCTCAAGAAGCACTCAGGAGTATTTCAGCAAGCTGAGGCAGGGCTGCAGGGCTGGTGAGAGCATTCCACGTTACACTAAACAAATGATGTAACAGTTTTCTTAGCCCTTAAATTGGGACTAATTTACAATATTTAGGTAACTGACTCCCAAATTAGTTTATACCCCAAACCAAAAAAAGTAATTCTTAGTAAACTAGAATAATTTAGAGCAGTCACTGTACAAATTCCTATAAAAAGAAAATAACATCTCCAAATCCATCTACTTACACCGAATCTGTTTGCTATTTGAATTTTATGTCTTTTTAAAAACATTTTGTTCCTGTTGTTGCTTTCCTTTTTTCAGATCCTTTCTTTTTCCCCATCTGGGCAGCTATAAGCTTGGTGTTCTTACTTCATCCATTTCTTCAATCTCATCTTTCTCTTATTGTGCACTACAACCTGAGAATCACCAGCACAGTGATGCCCAAGCCAGCAGCCAGCACCACCACTATCACCACAGCAATAACTTCACCAGCCTGTTGATTCATGGAAAACAGTGATGGCTTTTCATCCATGTAGTAAATCCTTTCAATATCCAGAGCATTTCCATTGACAGAGACAGTTAATGTACTGTTAGAATGAAATGTGGAGTCATCTTTTCTATCTTTCTCAAAGTAACAGGCTACATTTGCTATATCTACATCACACTTAAATTTCCCAGAGTCATGCTGCTTCAGGTCGATTTGGGTAAGTGGAGAATTATACTTAATGGCTGCAATGTACTTTGTATCGACTCTCAAACAGCTGTTTCAGAGTGTTTGCTACATGGGCAGCATCCCAGGCCCCAGAATTTTTTGTGCTTCAGCTGAATGTAGATCCTGCTTGTTCTAACCAGTGCATCGCACCTCAGGCTTTTGTCAACCTTTTCGGTGATTCTTATGCCAGGAGTGTTCACACACCAGCAAGCATCAGCTTGATTGCACTGCCTGGCTTTGAAGATGCCACTATCCTCGCAGTCTGGACTGTAAATGCCATTGACGTCTAGCAGCCCATGGGGATGGCCCTGGAAGCATTTCTCCTTCAGGAGCATCATTTCTGCCTTCATCAGCAAGCATTTTGGCGTCAACATTGAACATTCTACCTTGTGATTGGAACCCCCCAGCGTGCAGGTGCAGTTCTCAGGTCTGGGCACACACCATCCACTTGGTCGCGTAGGTGCAGTTGTTCTGTGCTGACGAAGCTGCCGCCAGTATCAGACCCAGCAAAACCCCCAGCAGCAGCTCCATGTTGCAGGTGAGAAGCATGGATGGTCCCGAGGGATAGCAGGCAAGATCTGAGGCTTGAACCCATTCACAGAGCTACTCTGTTCCTACACACTGGTGTGCTGCTCCCTTTATCCAGATCCAAATCCCACCAAACAGGTTTTCCTTCTGAAACAAGTTGCATCTCCTATCCGAATCCTAGTGAAGAGCTGCGTTTTGATCTCTTACTTCACAGGGAGTGGCACCGATGCTGCCTCCAGCTGCCTCCCACCCCTCTTACTTGATGAGAAAACAACAGGAACAGACAAAAGCCGACCTGAAGCTCCTATCCTGGGCTTCCTTTATGGATCAAAGCCCAAGCCACTTGCCCTTTTCCTTCTTTCGCCTTTTGATGCACTATGCAAACACATTTAAGGCATTTCTTCCATTTCTGTTAGAAGAAATCCTACTCCTCTGGTTCCATCATGGGTTTCCTCCATCTTCCATCACAGAACTGTATCATTCCACTGTATAGATTCTTACTGGTTATTGTCTTCCTCCTTTCTACTGCCATACATTTATAAAGTAAAGTCTTTTGGAGTTTAATGTAAACTGCCTGGAGCAGCTGCCAGTTCAGGAGGAATAACTGTTGCTCAGTTCAGTGGCTGCTCCCCTACATAGAGCACAGGAGCGCAGTCTCAGCTTGTCCTTTGGCACATACTCATCCCAAGGCAGCACTAGGAATGATGATTTTCATGCCTGCATTACCCTTACAAAGTTGTTACCTGTTTCTGCAGAAATTTTTCAAACTAAGCTTTGAGTAATGCCTCTGGCAGTACCCTGCAGTAGCTCCCAAGTGCCCTAAGAATCTACAAAAGCACAAGTTACTGTTCCATGTGTTTTGGCAGCCACTGAAATATCTTTTCCAGTTTGCATTAAGCAAGTCCCATTCATCTGTTTTGTCAAACACTGTCAGGCACTTCATAAATCATTATTTTAGGACCAGTAATGACCACAGAACAATATATGAGCCATTTTCCCATCCACACAACTTGCACCCAGCCTTGCCGTCAGCTCCTTTTACCTGCCCTGCTTCAAAGCCATGGCAGCTACTTCTAGAGATAGAACAATTACCCTGGCTGCCAGTGAGCATTTATACCGCCGTACACATTTACAACTAGAGCTCCACGTGTCAATACTCTCTACTGCCAGAGAAGGGCATAATCTTCACAGCTAGAGCTATTTCTAAATAAGCCACAGAAACACACTGTACTTGAGGGAGTAAAGATGAGGCAAGTTCTTCAAATTATCCCTGGCCTCTTTATAGCACTGTCACACTTTCCCCTTCCCTCAGGGAAAAATAACAGTAGTTACCTTTCCTAAAAAATAAGAGATCTAAATTTAAAATCATTACAAAAATCACTAGGTATTTCAAGTTGTCACATTGACAACTCTCTGGTAATAGTTTAGTAACCTTATCCCATTTTTAATTTCTAAATAATTCATTAACCTATAGAAATCTACTCTTTTTAACAGGACTTTTTGGTAAATAGTAGTTTATGTGATGTTTGCAGTCAATCACGTTTGGTCTCAGCATCATATTATCATTTCACAGTTTTCCCTTCTTACAAACACTTGGAGTAGAAAAAGATAAAGTGGTTTGTCAAAAGTAATACATGGAAGAAAAACCACAGGTAACTGAACAAGATGGTCTGTTTTACCTGCTGGAGGAAGATTCTCACTGCTGTTACCTTAATTAGAAAGCACATTCATCGTCTCTTCCCTCCTAGGTAGCCACTTTTACAATATCACCATCACCAAGCAAAAAGTGTAGAACAGTGACAAGAGAATGGCAAAGAAGGGATCATTTCAAATTTCCCTGAGAGAGCTGCATAAATTGCCCAAATAAAAGTGTTCTTTCCCATTGACTTTTTTGTATGGGTAGATTTTCCCCCTCTGTAAATAAGGAGAAAACAGACTTATTTTAAAACCAAAAGTATTTCCAAGTATCTATATGGATACATATGTATTTATAGATATATATTTCAAAAAATACATCATGCCTCTGTGACACTAAAAAAAAAATATTACTTGCTTTAATCCATGCTAAGCTGCAATGGCACTACAAGAGTTAGGTATTTAGAACAGCAGGCTGCAAAAGGAATAATCCTGCAGGAAATGTGGAATGCATTATTTCTTTAGTGATCTCTGCTTCCATGGAAACAATTTCTCAGCACAATTCTAAATCTCATAAAACCAGGGCACTAGGTCTATGTAAACCAGCAAGACATTTCCAATTAAACAACCGGAAAGCTTTTATCTAGGCCATTAAATACTTCGTTCGGTATCAGATATGATTACAGCGTTTGCTGGGATGTAACAACCAGCTGCTGGCCATGTGCTGGCTTGATGGGGCTGGGTAAGTCACCCCGTGCATCCTGACGTCCCTCAGCGGGTTTGCAGTGGCAGGGGACATTTGTCCCCTTCAGATGCTGGCTGCCCTGCTCTGCCACTGCTCTGTCCCCACCTCCATGATGTCCTCACAGCTTGGGGACACCCAGCAGAACAAATTCTCTGCTAGCGCAGCAGGAAAGAGTGAATCTGGCTCCTGCCGCTGGCAGATACAGAGCTCAACCAACACACTTAAATCAAACCTGGGTAATGAATATAGTTGTTTGAAAGGTAATTTGATCATCATTTTCAGAATTCTCTGGAGTTGCCCATGAAAACCATTATATTATTTTAGTGACCCTACAGCCAGGATCAGTTCTGAAAACAGTAAGGAAAATACTGATCTGCCACCCTGGCATTGTCACCACAAAGTACCACTGGGTCTCCTTCTGGAGACTAAAGCAGAGGGTTTATATAATAAGACCAAATGGAAAGAAAAAAAAAAATCTATAATGAGGTACACAGCTACTGCTCATAAAATTTAATCACTACCCAGAAGTTTACATGTAGGAACAGTTTTGCTCTTAAAGGTTCAACCCCTTTTTTTGTACCAGCGGTAACAAAGCTCCCTCCAGTGGTATTAAGCTTCCTTGAATCACTTTGTTATTGTTCCTGACTTGGAGTAAATACCAGATCTCACGCTCAGAGACAAGGAGCTGTTACAAATGCGGCTCACAGCTTTCAGGGTCCCACATGTACACTCTCTATTAGCAGCCTCCTGTCTGCCATCAGGCAGGAATATCAAAGAAGCAAGCAAAAGGAAGAAAGTACTTCATATCCATGGCAACAGTGGTAGCTTTTTTGGTTGCTTTTTTTTTTTTTAAATTTTTGTTTTCCTCAACTGAATTGTTCTTGGAAAGTTACTTATTAAAAAAAAATAAATAGATCTGTGCAATCCCCTCCCCAGAACACAAGGCATCCACACATCCCTGCGAAGAAGCGCTGCTGAAAGCTGGGATAGCAGAGCTGCACTCAGCCAACAAAGAAAGGATATCTGCCTAATGTTACATCTTAGGGGTATTTTTGTTTGTTCATTTCTTAATCTTTTTGAACTGTTGATTCTTCCAGTTTAAATTGTACCATTTTACTCGCTTCTCAACCATTTCCCATCACCTGAGCAAAATCAAGGTGTAACAGCTGCTCTCACCTAAAGAAATGGCATATTAGTCCACAACAAAGTAAAACTAGCCTGAAAAGAATAGCTATGTGGAAAAAAAAGAAGAGCTTTGCAATAAAAATATTTAATGCCTTATATGTGTTTGGTAGCAGAACTGGTAGAATTAGTAAATTAGATTTTTTTCTTCTTAGGAGCATGCAACTTCCATACTCATATTATTAACCACACAGTCAAAATAAATCATGAAAAGTAGGTTAGAGATTTTCTTACCATGGCTCCTGCCAACAAAATGATCACTTAGCATCACACAGGTGGTATTCCCAATTCTCATGCATTATTGTGTGATCATACTGGATTATGATGGTACCCACCGTTATATTTCCTCCCACACCACCTTGCTAATAAACCCTTAGAAGACCTGGAGTCTGTGTGTGTGCATCAAACACCTAGTGCAGCACCTTGTGCTCTTCTTGAGACAAACAGCTTCAAAAAAATGTCTTACTCAAAGCTTTTCTTATGTGACATCACTGCAAAATTCAATTAATATAACTGTATTACTTTAACTCTTTTCAGTCATTGCACATTGTTACCACTAGTAGGCTAATACCGACATCTACCCTCAAATGGTTGGGAACAGACCATACGTGGACAACAAATATTATCTACTTCCTATTGCTGTTAGACAAGAGGTTCAAAATTATCTTCCTACAAATCAGAACTAATTACAGCTTTTAGTACATATGTTTATATGGTGTGATTTTTCTAGAGAGTAACCTATGCAAAACTGCACCAGAATACCTAGTTAAACTAGGAACAGAGAAAGTCATGCAATATTTTTAATTAGGAAATCCCAAAGATGACATTTTAGAATATATGCAGACTGAATCAACATGCCTTATGTAGGGGGATACACCAAGTTTGTAAACTCCACACAATAGTGGGACCTAAAGCTGTGCACCAGATCTGCACGTCAAAGACAGCAGAGAACGTTCACCGATATTTTTAGCTCAGCTCTTGAATCTGCACTGGCAGAATCTCTGAGTACCCAGAGCTCACGTTTTCATACCATCAGGTTCTGCACCTTCTACTTCATAACAGAAACGTTTTATGAGACATGATAAAAAAAGTCCAGTTAATACCTGTAATGGAGTTCCCTCGCTGGGATGCAACTCTAGAATGTTAAAGATTTTCAAACTCTTTATACAAATGAAAGCTGAAGTTAAAAATGCAAACATATAAAATCTTAAAATGCCATTTATATTATGTAGAACTAGGGATATACACACACATGTAAATATATATTTTAAATAAGAATTGAGTCCATAGTCACCCCTCTGGATATAAACTCAAGGTCTTGCTTGTTTCATGTTTTCAAATATATTTTAGACCTCTCTGAGAAACTCTGCCCAAAGTAAATCTGTGTAAATAGTAATAACTGTACACAAGTCACGTTTCCTCATGACTTAGAAAGCAAAATTTAAAGCACATTTTTTCCGTAAAGATTCACAGTGATATAGCTCATGAAACATTTCCAAGTTACAATCAAGAAACTTTTCAATCAGGATCAATTTATGACTATCTGAATATACACTTGTATGGAATTCTAGCTGAAGAACTGATATAAACTAGTATGTTTTCTTCTCAAACTGCACATTATAGAGAATACTCTCAATATAAAAGTTGGTGTTTTGGGTTTTTTTTTCTTTAGAAAGACAAATACATTTCTGCTTGGTGCACAAAGTTTGCCATCAATTGAGAGCTCTTGTTTCCACAGGAAACAGCAGCAATTAGAAGCGGACAAATCACAACGATCTGGCAGAACAACATAATATCTCCCTGCAGAATGGAAGACCAGAAAGATCACAACCTGTAGCAAGACAGGAATCACCATTTCCACTGGAAACAAGCACAACTACTACTGAGAAGTCACGAAAACTTGCCAGCTTTTCCTCCCCAATATAGAAGGAGGGTGGCCAAGAACAGGCCAAAAAGCTACTTGACCATAGGGATCAATGGGGAGAGAAAAATGAAAAAAGGAGGTGGCGGGGGGGGAGGGGGGAAGGAAAAAAACATCAGATGATGTATTAAACTACAATTGAATAAAACTTCAGACTGGATACCAGGGAAGTGTGAAATCAGTGAGCTACAATATTTTCATTTTAGTTAAGTTTCTATTTTGTGAATTCATTCAAACTTTAAAAGTCTAAAGCATTAAGGAACAAATTCATTCAGCATTACGTGTGTACCTGGAGGGAGAAAGGAAGGGAAAATTCCCAAACCAAATGACTTGAGAGCGGACAAACTCTCCTGGAAGACTGAGGCACAATATCCTTGAGAGGTTGTCCTCTGTCCCCATGGCAGACTTGGTCAATCAATCAGTCCTGTGGCACTCATGGTTTACAAACAGTATTAAGTGCTTCAGCGTGTAGTCAGGTCACACACATTAGGAGTTTTTCAAATTATGTTTAAACCGTAACAATGACACTGGATTCTCTAACAGTTACTACTAGACTGGATAATCAGTCTGAAAGAGTTGACATAATGGGGAGGAGGGGAAGAAAATGAAAAAATAAAATCAAAACTCCATCATTTTGTTTTGTTAACATCATCACATTGACAACTCATTTGAAGGTTCATTCTCATTTTCTTCAGCATTACTCTTTTTTTCACTCTTGTATGTGGAAAGGAATAAATTTTCTATCTGTGTCAAGAACTCTTCAGCAACGAAGCAGTTTGTTACCTTGCCCAAAGTCTTCCTCATACACTCCAAAAGCTGGTCAAAAGAAAAGGAGATTTTTTTAAATTGACATTTTTCCTGAGGGTTGTTTTTTGTCTTTTTATTTCCCCCCCACCTTTCTAGCTGATAAGCATTCCAAAGGGATTTTCTTTTTTAATTTATTTAGGATTAACACTACAGAAGTATTCAACTGCACGACATAAGTTTTAGACAGGAACAGTCACACAGGAACACATGGCTGATTTCAAACCAATTCTTTAAAACTAATTACACAATAGCTAAATTCAAGAGTATTCTACCAATTCAATTTTCGATTTAAACTGTTTATAAGCAAAGTCATCGGGAGAGGAAAAAAACAATAGATGCGGGTAATTATAGTGTATGTATTTTCTGTTTATCTTTTGCTTTAGGCAGATTTTCTGTCTTCTTTGTGCAATTACTATTAGAGCTGTCATTATTTACAATTTCATAACAATTACTACACTGACTGGAAAATTAAAGTTCTCACTTAGGTGTGACAAATGCAGCACAGCGCTACTTTCCTGATGGAACAAAGGACTTGAAGTTCAAATTTTCTCTCAAAACACATGCAGCTCTCCATGCTGAAAGCGCACAACGTGCTGAGAGGAGACATGAAAAATTTGCCTCATTCTTCTCCAAACTGAGGTTAAAATTTGGTATCTGCACATCACTGTTGTCCCCAGCTCTCTTCAATGAACATCCTTCTTTTCACTGTGTTTGTAAGTAAATAAGCTGCACATTAGATGTCATTTATTGTGATTAGTTTACATCTCTGATTTGTAAAAATGTAATGTCAGGTGACTTCTGATGATATGAAACAGATTTGTATTTAAAACAAGATTTAGAATTTTAAAGAGTTAAAAAATAAAAGACAAAAACTTACTTTCTGCAAACAAGTCAGGTCAGAATCTCTGTGAAAGATTTTATCCATGGGGACACTGCTGTTGAGAGAAAAACAAAGAATAGTGCTGTAGGAAGCAGACACACGTCTTTACTGACACAGCAATAACAAACATGCAAAAATTTGAAACTGGCTATTCTTTAGAACGTAAGTAGACATATACCTGTGGCAGAATCTGTATTTTTCAATTATCCATCTCGTTTTTTCAAATACTAATTCCCACTGAGGTTCCTCCAACATCTGCTGCACTTCAAATTTGTAGGGCAGGCCTGTAATCAATGGAACGTGATTATTCAGTGTTTCTAGTTCATTCAACCTTTTTTTTTTTCCTTTTTTAGTTTAAGGTGCAATCCTTTCCTTTCCCAGAACTGTTCATAATTTATTATCAACTGCAGCAACTTGCAGCCCCGTTCCTTGCCAATGTTAAGGAGGCTGAACTAAAAATATGACGTAGTTTGGATCATAAATTTTATATAACATCTTCCTAACTATTCAAAAAAGGAAAACATCCCATTTTCATGAAATGGCAATGACACTTTTAATTTGATCTCTTCGGCTGGGATTCAGGCCAGCACAGCATTTCAGCTTCCGTATCTTGTCTTTTCCTGGACAGCTGGCAAGGCTGATCTTTTGACCTTCTGAACGCTTAGGTACTCAAATCGGCATTTTTGGCTACTAAAGCAGGCAATTCTTTGCTATTATACTTTTGCCTCCTCAATCAGAGGATCTGTTCAGAATTTTGTAAGACAGCAAAATATAAGTAATACCTGTGAAGCAGTTTCTCAGTTATTCATATGGATACTGCATGTAAATAACAGTGACCACTGTCCCAACCCTTTATGGATTGTGGGAAATACTAATACAGAAAACTAATTTTCTGCCTATTTATACCTCTATATTCTTGTCATAACAGCAAGGATTACTTGCAGGGCTACTCTTTAAGTGAAATTCCTAGTTCTGTACAGCACAAGTTACCAACATAAATATACAAATACCTATTTCTCAAGTTCAAGAACAGACAACATTTTTCGCCTTCGTATTCAAAAGAAAAATTAAGACAATGGATAAAATATCAGTACTTACGATAGGAACCATCAGAACTGAGCTCATCACTAATTACTAGACATGTAATCTGAGAGTATGGAAGAGGATTATTTCGGTTGTAAGGACTTATAATCATTCCAATGAACATGGCACCACCTCTGGAGAAATAACTCTAAAAAAACAAAAAAACGCACCAAAACAAACACATACAAGGAATGCAACCTTTTTCACAACAGCATAGAAATTAAGTCAATTTATGAATGATTCTAAGATGCATTCGAGCAATCATGTGTATTAACATTGTAAATACAAGGGAAGCATTAGGGTTGGGGGTAGAGGGCGTTGCTATTTATGTATTTTCAAAGTACAGCCCAGCAAGTACCTGGTATTTAGCTTGAGTGTCAATATCTCGTATGGAGGGGTTGGGGTCGAAGGCCGGGTGGGAATGGTACCAGCCCAGAACGCTGTACCCTCTGGCAGCCAGCGCCTCCGAGGCCTGCGTTTGGGACACCGGATCCATCTCGCACTGCAGGCCTGTGCTGAGGCTGTTGCACGGCTCTGCTGCACAAACCTGTTAAGAAAGCCTCCAGATGGATAAATGCAAGAAATCTCCATCAGTTAAATACAATTTAAAGAATTTGAAGAGTCATATATCAGACCTTCCTCATTATAGAGTTGACAGGCCAACACTTGAGCGTAACTCTAACACTTCAAGGCTACAGTAATTAATTTCAACTTTACTATGTTTAATTAGTTGCCCTTCAGAAATAATACTTACATCTATTCAAATTATATCTATTATCCTAACAGTTTTAACCTTTTACAAAAAATGTAAAAAGACAAACACTTACTTCTACGATTTTATCAGCTTCAGAGTATCTTCCACCTAGCAGGCCTATTACTTCTGCCATAGACACATGAGAGTGCTAAAATGATATTAAACAATTATTAAAGTCCAAGTTGTATAATTTCTCCGAGTTTTGATCTGCACACGACAGAATACACTGGCTTCACAGCTACAAGTCAGTAATTCTTCAATGACATTTAGAAGGAAAACTTAGGAAGCTAAGGACTCTCAAATACCCAGCATTTCAATTTAAAGCAAATGGAAAATATTATGTTTGCTTCCTACATACACACTGGTATATAGCACATTTGTATAATGCTTCCATACACGACACGATGGCAGCTTCGAAAACTGAAGCGCGTGCAACGCTGTGCAGTGTTCAACAACCACACAAGTTTTGGTGGAACCTGTTGTTATTAAAAAAGCCACACACATTGCTTTATAAACACTAAATCAATTTCCAGACTAGCAGAAAAGCAGTCCACAATGTTTCAAAAAGGCAGTCTATCTGAGAAGGTAGCTTTAAGCAAATTGTATTTCAAGCATGATGGAGAGTAGTAAGTAGTAACAGTCTTATTAGTGCACAATCATTTACCTTCTAGAAAAATTAAGCACAATATAAAAAAACATTAATCTTAATGGCTTTTACTGAATACCAGATTCTCACTTGTAGGAGGAATGAAGTACTGTATTTCTCAATCTTATATTGCTCATTAAAAAACCCAACACAATATATACAAGATAGCTTTTTGAAATATAAAACTTAGTTCTCACCAAATCCATTATTAAAAGTGCTTCAGAAGACACTTTCACCTGAAAAGGTTCCTGAAATAATAAACGCAATAATGACTATAAAAAAGTAACACAAGTAATGAAGTATTCTTGATGATTCACTGATAGGTACATACCTGTTTTTCTTCAGTGAATAAACAGCATGGTATCAGCTGAAAGGGATCAAAGGAACTATAAAACGAAAGAAAATTTCTCTGAAGGTGTAGGACAGTCAGGAAACTTTCCAAGTTTCACATTGTGTCCTTGGCAGAGGAGAAATAACCTTGTTTCTCTTTCCTAGATTTTCTCATCCCACACTGGGATGACTTCCACCCAACACAGAAACTTCACCACACACACTTGTGACTTTCAGTACAAAACCCATGAATTACAAACATGTTATTTCAGACCATAATAAATATTATTGATTTCTACCATTCCAGCCCAACAGTACCCAAGACATTTGTTTAATTTCTAGATCTATGTTATATGATGTAATACCTTTTTATTTGTCTTGAACCTTTGGCAGATTTTACAGGTTTCAGTTTTTCTTCTTCTCTTCTTCTTGCTAGTTCTTCAGCAGACAGATGCTTAAAAAAAGAAAAAAAAAAAGGTTATTAAGTGCTCTTTGAGTAGTGCTTCCAAAATCAGCTCAGCATAAATTCTGTACATCAGTATCCTCTTGATATACTATGAATTTTTGTGTGTTACAAGACTACTCAGGGTAGAGGGCAACAGCTGTAGCTCAACCACGCAGTGTGAAAGTAACGACCAGAGGTCTGGTCCACAATATCACCGATGAGAGAAATATTACATTCCCCAAATGCAGTAAAATCACAGCCCATATCACAAACTGTGCAAAAATGTACAGGTTAGTTATAACTAAGGGGAACATCTGCCATTACAATCAGTGTCCAGAATTTATCATGACCCCTCTCTTTAGGGATGAGTGTTTTCAAACTCAATTTCAAGCCAAGTCTGTATTTTGCAGAAAATGTTAGAATTATTAACCAGATTTACTGAAATGGCATTATAACACCATGGAAGTTACAGATATTTATTACTGAAGGCTTCAAATTTAAGTGGTTTTCTGTACAAGAAAAATAGGATGTTTACAGTTCCTCACTTTTTGTGGAGAGGGCATGCTCAAGCAGACATTATATTTCCAAGTGTTCTACAAAATATTTAAACTTGTAAGAATTTTTCTAAGCACTTCATAAACTACACTATTTCTGGGGATATTGCTGGTAGTAGAATTAATATTAGGAACACTCATCACCTGCCTTATAAGCACAAAAACCCAAGAGGATTGAAAGAAAAAAATAAAAATATTTTTCTCCTGTCCCCTCCTGTTAGCATTAGTAAGGCAGCTAAATTAAAACAAAGGGGCATGAAATCTCCTACAAGACAAGGCAAAGAGCTTTGCAGGCATAAAACAATGTAGGGCCATCCGTGCTCACATATGAACACCTTTATCAACATCAAGTACCACCCTATTTAGCAGCAGCAAGAGGTAAGAGCTGCTACATTATTTTCAAATTGTTGCTTCCACAAAGAGAGGTTAAGTACCTATTACACAACTGTTTCCCTTCTAGATTTGATGCAACGCCAGCTGCAAGCCATTAGCAAGAATTAATTCTGTAAGGAAAGTTTAAACCACAGAAGGGTTACCTCAAATGTCTGTCCTTCCAAATCCTTTGCATCACACCAGTTTCCCCAAGGGTCTCGCACTCGCCGTCTTCTTGTACGCTGCAACAAGCAAATAAATATGAGTCAATGATCATACTCCTGAAAAAAATGCATTTACTTTATTTAATCAGCCATAAGCACATTGCCCATAAGGTTACTGCCATGTGAATGTAACTAATACTGTGACATATTTCCAGAAAAGAAAGAACACCCTGCAATTCTGGAGAATTAAGTAGTTCACAATCTGTCATAAACTATCAACAGTGAGGCTTTCAGTTTTTAAGGCTATAAAGTATAGCACCTGGCTGATGCTCCATGGATCACTCTGACAGCAACAGCACATTATCATCCAGCTCTGAATTATAGCTCAGACAACACAAAAAGCTATAAAACCAGTATGTTTACATCTAGTGTATGCTACAGCTCTTTATCCTTCAATTTATTTTTTTTAGTTGGATTGATTTATTTTTCCTCCCATCAACTGATTTATTTTGCTATGAAGTACTTAAAAAATGCTAAATATGAATATGAAAATTAAATCTGGCAAGCCTTGGCAATTCATGTAGTAATAAATGAGTCACTACTAATTGTGTACATAAGGCTCTCAGTAAGTCCTATCATATGCCTAGCATACTTAACAGTTCAAATGCAAGCAACTTAATCACACACTACCAACACACTCCACTATTTTCTGGCTAATACAGGCTAATAAATAAAGGAGAAGTAGGAAGGAAGGGAAAGGTAGGTAGAAAGGCAGGGCTGCAGAGAAAGGACAAACAACTGCACTTATGTATTTGAGCAGAAATAAAGTGCGTAAGAGAGCAGAAGTTAGGGCAGATACCTGTCAAATTGCAGAACTTGGACTCAGACTGATGCTTTAATTACCGAGCATTCTAATGAACCCACAAAACGAGAAGAAATTTCCTGAGCTGCCCTAGTTTGAAAACGAAAATTGAAAAGCCCTTCTCCGTGCTGAATTTTTATTTGTTGCCCCCACCTCCCTTGCCCAAACGTACCATGGACTGCAGGCGCTGAGCGAGCTGGTACGCTTCCACTGTGTCTTTGCCTTCCTTGGAGCGTGCTTTATCAGCAGGCTGGGGGCGGTTATAAACAGCCTGTTCTACAGGATACGGAAAAGATAGACACTGTACTTCAGTAAAGTACAAAGCCAATTGTTTCCGACACAGGGCCAAGAACGACGTAGATAAATGGTAACAACAAATGCCATAAATACAGAAGCAACGACAAAAATCCCTAAACAGAAAAGACATCTCTTAGTGGCAATATTACTATTACATAGCCCTCTCCCACTATCCCAGCAGTTTTAAGACAGGAAAACCTCCTTCCTTCTTGTTAATTTATTTCTAATAGCCTCTGCTTCAGACTAAAAGTATTTGCAGGCTATTCATCCTCTCCTAGGTGACTGCCATTCAGCTTTGGACCAAAAATCAATCCAGGGACTCTACTCCAACATCGACTTATAGATGCATATATACTTTTAACATGTCACTCAAGTTTAACATTTGAATCTTGTAAAAACTAGTCCTGAGGATGAAGATATGTTTTCATTATTACTATTTATTTGGGAAATAGTTGTAATTCAGAACAGGAAAAGAAACAACTTGAATTCTGTCTTACATGGAGGGAGGGCAGAATTTCAGAAACAACAGGTATCATGAAAAAAAAATCCAATACTAGACACACAGAAAAGCACAAAAAAAGAAAAATACACTCTACCAGTTGGTGTGCAGTAAACATAAGGAAGGGGGAAGGTCTTTTGAGTAAAACAAAAAATCCATAATCTTGTAAGCAGGTTACAAACTCCTCTAGGTTTTCCAAGGTCATGAGAAACAATCTGCTGAGAAGGTTCTCCCTAGTGAGGATTAACATCTCTCCTTCTCTGTGAGCCGTACACCCCACACTGACTTCAACATTAGTGTCAAAATAGCCTACGGCCATATTCAGGTTGGAACATGACCACACTAACTACAGTCCAAAGATTCTCTTTTGCAGCACTTAAATATAACAACAATTACTATTTAAGACATTGAGTGTACAGAGAAGTTGGAAGATTATCCACACGGATGCTTGATTCTGTTTAAGTGCGGTCATCCATGCTTCAATGAAGTTATGACTTTCCTTTTAAAGACACATCTACTAACCTTACTGTTTACCTTGTAGATGAAAATACTCATTTTAATTAAAAAAAGCTAACAATCAACAACAGATGTGTTCAGCAAGAGCTAATTAGAATTTAAGTTCTGAACTGATTCCAACAAAAATATCTTTACCACAGCCAAAGTTGATTGCTCCTATTAATTCCAAGTACGTGTGGATCCGTCCAATGCAGTTAACATCGCCGCAGTTCTTCAGGCCTGGACGTACCGAAGTCTTATTTAGGTATTTGGGTTTACATCTCTCCCTAAAATAAAGTACAGCACATCGTCAAATAGTAAAACAAATCACAGGGGGAGGAAGGAATTGTATGACTTAAAGTGAGGTTAAGTGCTCTTCTCTCTCCACGATGCACACACTACACACCACTATGCAAGGGCTATCACAGCAAAAATATGACTTTCACAAAACACATGATTTGCCTTTTTATTTATTATGTTTTGCTATTTACACACATGCATACTTGTGCAGCGTGAAACTTATGTCTCTGCGTTAAACTCTTCAACAGGAAGTAATGACTTACTCAGAAATACTACAATACTGTTAAATTGATATAAGAACATCTGCGTCACATTAGACTAAATAGTTCATATAATCACAGGCTTCCTTGGTGTAATAAATAAACTCATTTTCACTCTCTCTGCACTTATCACTTGCTTTTAAACTGATACGGAATCGTTTCAGTTAGACACATCTCTGGTCTGGAATTTGAGAGTTTCTCTGCAAGCAGAGTAAACTGTCAATACATAAGACAACTAAATGAGAACAGAGTTAACTTCGCAATTCTTTCTACAGAAAAGCAAGTAAACCAACAGAGTGAGCACACAAAACAGAACTGTGAGCAGAAAAAACTGTATATTGAGCCTGCTACCACAAATCACTAAGGGTCCTTAAACTGATTCTTTGGAGATGGAATATAAAATATCCAAGTGTATGAGCACTACTGCAAATGGATTCCTCGTTGGAAGTATTTTTTTTTTTTGGTCAAAACTATCTGTTCTAGCACAGACTATTTCTTCTAGCTGTCCTTCTATAAAGGCAGTACTGCAACGCTACAGACCTCATTCCAGAATTAATTTCATCAGTTATTCTGAGGAAACATTTATTAAAATCATATATGCATTCTTACATACAGGATGACAAAAACTGGAAGAAAATAGCATAGCCAAAATAGATACAGATTGTTCTGATATGGAACACACATTTTGATAGTGCTTCAAAGTATTTTCACTGCTTAGCTTCCAGAATGTAAGAAAAAAAACAAACTGGAAAGATGCAAAAGAAGCATTAATATTGAGTGCTGTTCACTAGCAATCTTTAAAACACTACCATATAATTTATTTTACTCTTTTTAGAAGTGAACTATAAGTGTGTTTTAACTATTATACAACAAAGTAGGACACAAATCATCTTAGTTGCTTATTTCAGTAAGTGAAATTAATGCATCTTACCATTGATCCAAAATATAATTCCTAATTTTCAAATAACGCTCTGGTGTTTTGGCCTGGCGCCCTTCAAAAAATTCAGGAATAGCTTGCTTTTCTTCTTCCAGAATGATGCTTCTGTCAACCTCCACTTCTTGCTCAGGTGGTTTAAGCTCCTCAGCTTCTTCTTGATGATCGTCATCCACTTGGCAGGGAGAAGGAAAGAGCAATCCATTATCAGCCAGTTCTCTCTGCTCCTCGTTAAGCTCCTGATCAGTTACTTGTCTAGTACCACCAGATGTTACTAGTCTGCCTTGTTTGGCTTTCTCAAGAAAATTATTGTGCTGCTGAAAATCCAATTTCACAGATTTATCACCGTTCAGGTGCTGAGAGCATGTTGCTGCAAGACCTGAAAATACTAACGCATCCACTGAATGTTGCTTGATATGCTGAGGATCTTCCTTAGGTAAAGAAATTGCAGAACTGCGTCCAACAGATGAAAAAAAACATTCCATTCCTTTCATTTCTTCAACTGGACTTTTTGAAACAACAGATAACTCAGATTTTCCAGTTTCTTGCTGGAAGGTAGAAGAAAACAGTTCATCCATGTCATCAGTTATGTCCACTTCTTCATCATCTGACAGCTTTTCAATTTTCACTGCATTCAGATTGGGGTCTGCACGGCCTCTCAAATTTCCAGATGACCATGCTTCTACCTGCATCCCATCTTCAACAGGAAGACTGCTACCACACTGACTTTGCTCTTCTTTTTCAGAATCACCATTTTTTGCCTTAGGAAAATATAAAATAATTTTAGAAGGGAAAACAAAAACAATTCCTTCTGCCTCCCAAATTGTCTGCTGTTCAGGCAAAATAGTTCTGACTTTCTGAAGTGTTTCTCCCTCATCTTACCTTTTCAATACATTTTAATCCATTGCAATTGGCTTTTACGCAGCATAATAGGTATACTTTTAGCCCAAGTGTAAATTTACATGTATTTCCATTCAAAAAACACCAGACCATAGTAATTTCTTCTTAAATGCCCCTGAAGTCTCAAATGAAGCTAAAGCTAAAACTAGAACACAGCCAAAAGAGCTGTATAGTGGAATCTAATTATTTTCAGACTAACAACCAATAGTATAAGAAACTAGTTATCCTACATTTATTGTTTAGTTATATCAGCAATAAACACACTGAAGTCATACTAGGAATTTGAAACCAGGTCTGACTTCATATTTAAATCTGCAAATAAGTATAGCCCACTTTTCTGTATGTGGGAATGAATAGAGTATGCATTTTAACAGCAGTACTCTGAAAAGACAGATTAAAAATCAAGCTATTTGTACAACAAACAGCACCCTTGTCAACCAGCCTTTTTGCTACATACAGAGATACCCTGTTTACCTTGTTCTTAAAATACTGCCGAGCATAACTCTTTACTTGTAGAACAGTACGACTTCCCATCAACTTGGCAATTTTTGTCCACCGGCGACCAAATTTCACCTGCACAAATTTCACCACAAAGCACTTTTCAGTTACTCTGACTCTAACATTCCAAGCATTGCACTTTACTATCCAAAGACGTTTAAAAATTCATTTGCTACAAATGCACAAACAGTACAGCAAGCACATGGTAAAGATCCTTGCTACTCGCATTCTAACGAGAAGAAAATTGCATCCAACACTAAGTTATTGTTATTCTAAACTACAGGTTTTTCACCCAATTCTGGCACACTGTAAATGATGCTGCCTACTAACCCCAGGAATTCTACTGAAATGAATTTGTATTTGGGAAAGCAGCCTCTGCTACATTCAGCACTATACAAACATATAATCTCAAAAGACCTTGCAAAAGTAGTTAAAGGATTTCACTTTATTAGCTGACTTGTCTAAAGCACACACTATATTTCTTGTAGCTAACCACAGCATTACGATTGTACAATTCATAAAGCTGCATATTTGATATTTTGTGATCTCCAATTGTCATCAGCCTCACAAGAACAAATCCACTAATCAAAGCCTTTTGGGGGATCTATCAACATAAATCTGATTTATCATTCCACATTATTTTTTAACACATTAGAAGCACAAAAGCAGAAGCAGATAAATATACCATGCTTATTTGTATTTACTGTTATTTTGTTATTTAAGACAAACTAATGACTTCTATTCAAAACATGACATATATAAACAAGTTTACCAGTCCTTGTTCAAACAGCTCTTTTTCTTCTGATGTCCACTTTAATGAGTAGCTACCTGATTTTGTAGGTGATCGCACCCTGGGAAAATAGGAAACAGAATTTAGTGCTTTATTAAAAATATATATTCTCAAATCCTAGTAACTGAAGGCAACTTCTAACAGGAGGACTGCTCCCCATCTTCTGTAAAACTCAAGGTATTGCTTAAAATATGAATGTAGCTAATAAATAAAATATTGAGAATCATGTCAGCTTCTCCATCACCAATAAAGGTTCAAGGCAACACAGCATTCATGAGTAACAAATGGTACAGAAATACATAAAAGAAGGAAACAGAAAAGTTCAGGCAAGAAAGCCAACTAGAATTAACAGGGGTTTTTTCCTACCATGCTACAAAAAAAGCAAACTAGTTTACTACAGGCCTATTAGTACACAGAACAATAAAAAATGCAACTCAATCATTAAAATGTACGTACATGACTTTTCCAGTTTTCTTATGTGGGCTGCAAATAAAAAACAAAGTGAAAATTAAAATTAATAATTGTGATGCTGTTGCATATCTCAGCAAATAACCTTATTTTGGAAGGACTTTTAATTTCTTCTCACCTAACAGAATTTTTTTCCAGAACATAGCTTACCTTTTCAAAGATCTTTTCTCTGCTTCCTTTTGATTGAGCCATATTTTTTCAGAAAGTGATTTATTTGATAAATAATATCTGAAATACCTGCTAAGCAAGTTGTTGAAGCATCAGAGATATTTGTACATGTAAGAATTCTAATAATCATAAATTACACTGGTTCATAATTATTCAGCTGTAGAAAGAAGTAGGGCACTGCTTTCAAAACTGAAATACAATTTCACACACTCCTCTGAGCTTAATGCATAAGGAAGTGACATTTGACTTCAGCTGTTCCTTCCTGTTTTCGTCTCACATCTTGGCAGAAGTATGAATGTAGCCAGACAAAAATCAGACAGTAAACCAGTCCAAGTGAAGAACAATTCAGAAAAAAAGAAAACCCAAACAACAAACACCTATCTATTTTGAATCAGATCAGCTGTTCGATCAGGTTCGCTATGACGCCACACAAATGGCTGCATCAGCACAACGCTGAGGGTGGCAATGAAAAAGCAGCTGAAGTGGGGGTGATACTATTGCTATTTTTGGTGACAGTGTCAGCTTCAATTCAACAAGTTTTTGAGTCATTTCCTGAAAAATCAGAAGCACCAGAGGAAGTTGCAGGTAGCTAGATGATTAATTCAGGTGTTCTACCTGACTTCCGCAACCTACCTACAAGATGACAGTGCTTCAGTCGTCTTAACAAGAAAAGATTTGTCCAGTTCCTCTGGAAACTGGAAGGTTTCTATTGTTACACAGGAAAACATACAAGCAAATAAGCAAAAGGATACTCTTCTTCCAGCAACATTTTCTCAATGACAGCCCTGTTTTCTTCACTAATGCTGCTGTCCAGCGTCCATGGCTGCAAACAATACAAATACGTTTTAATATTTGAACTCTATCACGCTGTTACTTAAGAATCAAGTATCAATATATAATAATTTCTAAAAGTAAGCAAAAAACACTATTAAAACTGAAAAGAGAACATGCATGAGGGGAAAGAGTGGGGAAAACAGAAGTTCTGATAACCCTGTAAGAAGTACCGTTCATTTAAAAAATACTTACGAGACAGTTATCAGTTCTCCAAGAAGAATCAAGATAGTGATCATGCAGCAAGCTTGAAGCTGTGTTTTGATGATCTCTGAAAAAAAAACCCAGTGTTCAAAACAACGCAAACATATTCAGACAAAATGAAGGCTGCTATAAATAAATTAACAGTGTGGTAAATAACAAAAAATGTAACAGAAGATGACAAAATTGGACACTAAACTAAAACCCTATATTCCAGACTATATTACTTTCTTATAATATTCCATTACACATTGTATAAATTCACCTCAGTAAGTCACCTTTCTTAGTAATATCAATACCAAGTCCTCACCTACCTCACTGCAGACTGTCTGACAAACCAGTAAAACCCTAAACAGTAAAAATTCTCATCCAGAGCAACTGAAAGCAGGAGGGACCATATAAAATACACACAAATGAAAGAAGCCACAATTTTACAGTCAAATAAAGAACTCTATTGTTAATATTGAAAGTGTTAGTGCTCTTACGGACTCCATGCAGACTATGCTTGATCTTTTCTGTAAATAACCACTTATTACTTTTAGAAATCCGTCACTGATTAACACCATTGATCAACTTTCTTCTGTTTTAATGCAGCATAAAATCTCCTTAGTATTTCATGTCATTACTTCTTTTCAAAAATCTTTGCTTCCTGAACATTCAGACTTAGAAAAGACTAATTAGCACTATATTCACTGCAATGCTACCAAATTAAATTCGCCTCCTATTCTGAACTGCTTTGTGTCAGTAGTTCAGACATCTTTTTACAGGTAAGGATAAATCCCCAAGTACAGCAGAAACCATTACAGCTCCTGCTGCTTTTGGAGTGGGTCAAGAAACGGGTCAGATCACCAGTCCCCTTTGCCCACTGTTCTGTCTCCACCTGTGGCAGCAGGTGACACCCAGGACATCACATGAGCCCAGCCACAGCCTCTGGTACAATCCTCACACACTCTCCCAGCACCTGCGATTGCTCCATTTGTAAAGTTAGAATCACTGCCAATTCAGTTCAGTATCTGTTTACAGATCCCTTACCCATTAATTTGTTCAATTAGTTTTCTGAACCTCCCTAAGTTCAACTTTCTGAACCCATCTGCCTCTGCAAGTTCACCACCCAGGGAACCATAGAATGTCCTGAGTTGGAAGGGACTCACAAGGATCATTGAGTTCAACTCCTGTCCCCGCACAGAAAAACCCCACAGTTCACGCCATGCATCTGAGGACGTTGTCCAGTCTCTTCTTGAACACTGTCAGGCTTGGGGCCATGACACCTCCCTGGGGAGCCTGTTCCAGTGTCCAGCACCCTCTGGGTGAAGAACCTTTTCCTAATGTCCAACCTGTACCTCCCCTGGCACATCTTCCTGCCATTCCCTCAGGTTCTGTCATTGGTCAATAAAGAGGAGTTCAGTGTTTGCCCTTCCTGCTCCCCTTGTGAGAAAGCTGTAGCCACCATGAGGTCTCAGTCTCCTCTTCTCTAAGCTGAACAAACACAGTGACTTTAGCCATTCCTGATACGGCTTCCTCTCCAAACCCTTCACCAACTTCATAGCCTCTTCTGGACACTCTCCAATGGCTTTATATCTTTTTTATCCTGTGTCCCCAGCCCCGCACACAGTGCTCCAGGTGAGGCCGCACCAGTGCGGAGCAGAGCGGGACAATTCCCTCCCTGCCCAGCTGGCAATGCTGTCTTGGATGCACCCAGGACACGGGTACCTCTTGGCTGCCAGGGACACTGTTGGCTCATGTTCAACTTGCTGTTGATCAGCACCCCCAGATCCTTCTCCACGGAGCTACTCTCCAGTATCTCATCCCTTAGTCTGTATGTACAGCCAGGATTGCCGTGTCCCAGGTGCAAAATTCAGCACTTGCTCTTGTTGAACTTCATGTGGTTGGTGATCGCCCAGGTCTCCAATTTTTTCAGACCCCTCTACAGGGCCTTTCTGCCCTCAAGCGTGTCAACAGCTCCCGCTATTCAGGACAGCACCTTCTGTCTACACATTTGAAAGGAGCCTCCCAGCAGTGCCACCAAGTGCCTCCAGTGCCCGTGCGGGGGACCTGGTGGCAGCAGCTTCGTGTTCACCTCACCACAATGACCCCACAGGCCCCGTTCGCAGGTCCTTGCCCGACAATGCTTCACATTTGCGTTCAGGGGCCCTCAGTGAGACTCCAAGGTCCTTCCCTTCAGGCCCTCGCGGGAGCGCGGCCCTTCCCGGGAAGCCCGCCAGGCAGCGGCCGCGCTGCCCCCGCCACCCTCTCACGCAAACCCCGACCGCCGCGGCCACACAAACCCTGCCCGCTGGCGGGAAGGGACCCGCTCCCCGGAGCGACACAACCACCCCTCACTCACCCCGGCACCACCTCCCCGGGCACCGCCGTCGAATCCCCCTCGATGTCCACCTCGGGCTCCTCCGCCATGACACCGGCCCCACCACCCTCGCGAGAACAGGCGGCAGCGCCGCGCGGGTGACCGGGGCGTGCGCGGGACGCCGCGCGTGCGCAATCCCCTCAGCGAAGCTGCGCCCTGAGGAGAAGCCGGGACGGAGGCGGAGAGATGGCGCCGGGGTAGGCGGGGCGCTCAGGGGGCGGCTGAGGGCGAGCCGGGCGCCGAGGGGCAGGAGTGGGAGGGGAACGGAAAGGGGCGAGTGTCAGGCGGGGACGGGAGAGCGCGGGAGCTGCGGGGAAAGCGCCGGCGTGACGGGGCAGAGCGACCTGCGGCTGAGGGAGGCCCGAGCCCGCCCAGGCCGCGCGCCCCGTGCCGGCTGCTCCTCCGGGTGCGCCGCTCGCTCTGCGGCGGGGGCGGTTGGAATGGGAGGCCGGGCCGTGTCGTCTCGTGTCGTCTCGTGTCGTGTCGTGCCTCAGGGCGGCGAGAAACCTGCTGGGAGATCCGCTTCTCCTCGCTTGCTGCTGCTGGAGCGCGCTGGGGCAGCGGCGGTTTGCGAACTGCCCGGGGCGCACCCGGCCCCTTGCGTTACAGTAGACTTGATACCTGTATTTCTAACTATTGGACTGTATTTGAAGGAATTATAGGACTCACAGTTTAGGAGAATATTAAGGTAGCAACCTTTAAAGATCAACTAACCTTGTAACCATAGAATCTTTGTATAAGCAAACCTTGTAGCCCTAGAATCTTTGTACTTTGTAGTGCTACCTTATTCTTGAAACTGATATAGATTTATGACATTATTTTAAAATAGATAATTGAGAAGTAACTGAGAAACGTGAATGGTAACTGAGAAACAGGCAAATGTTGCTTAGCATTGCTTAAAAGATAGCTTGTGTTAGAATAGGCATGGAATATCTTAATGGTTGTCAAGAATTGTAATGTTTTTGTCAGTTTTCCGTCAACTGTAGTGTTTCTGTCAATATAAGCCATGTATAGGTCAGCGGCTGATCTATGGAGGGACACCTCCAGTCCGTCCCCAGTACCGAATAAAGAAATGCTCCTTTTAAAACCCAAAAACATGTTTTTAAGCGTTCATTAATTTGCCGATTTTACGGTATCAAGCTGACTCAAGAGGGGATGCTTTTGGTGCATCGTGCTGCAGATTTCTGGTCTGCCAGCCTCTGCGCTGCTGAGCTCACCATCGTGTCTTGCTGTGCATCAAGAAGATGACAGCAGCAGGGTGTTGTGCACATTGTAACACACCCATAAAAGTCACGGTTTTTTTCCAAACATTCTTAAATCTGTTGTTTCATTTTGCAAAATGCATTTGTCTTTTCATGGTAATTGAGCTTCTAATCATATAGTGAATGAAAATGCGAAGAACCATAGGGGTTGATTATCATCATACAGAAAATGACCACAGAGATCCTCCTGTTGACTTGAGAAAGAGTTTCTCTTTTAAGATATTAAAATAATGCATATTTTGAACCAATAAACTCATTACAACCTTTTTAATCTGAACATTTCATCTTTGTGCTGGAACTGATTTGAAAGTGAAATTAACAAACAGCAAATATGATTGGCTTTGTTACCTCTACTTAAAAATGCAAAATCTGGAGAAATAGTGTAATGAAGGATAGGAAGAAAAACGATCCATTTAGTCTTGGGATCTGTCAATGCCATGTCAGAGGGTATAATATATAAATGTCTAAAGAGGGTCTAGCCAGATATTGAATGTCAATATAGCACATAATAGTGGCCTGAAAACAACATTGTGTTAGCAAAGTTTTGGGCACACACTCCTCCTCTAGTTGGTTTATACTGAGCCTCCTGATAAGATTTATTAGCATGGGGAGTGGGTCTAGTAAATCTAGAGTAGAGCAAACCCCACACTAGTACATTTGCAGGGAGATGCCTTCTGATCTCTGGTTAGCTCAGAGAGCAATATTGTGATCAGCATAAAGCAAGCTAATGTTACATTAGCCTCAGGAGAGCTGGTGCTGTTCAGCTGTTTGCTACCCTCTTTTTCCCCATGTTCAGTTATAGCTGTGGAGTAGGTTGAATCAGCACACACATGCAACCTGGAGCAGACATGCATGACTGGACTGACAGGGAGAGCAGATTATTTTGGCAGCACTCTGCGCTTAAGTCTGCCTAAGCTAAACAAAACTAGTGTTATCTACTCTAGCATCTCTATGTTCTATATCCCTGGGGATACAGATGTCTCCTTACTCATAATAGATGGCTTTTTAAAAATGTGATTTTACCAAACAATGCTTAACTGAGCTATCCGTACAGGCTGATAATCACAGACACATGAAAAGTTATTTTCAATCCTTTCTTTTAAAAAAATTTGATTTATACTAGAGTTTAAGACTGAGGCTTAATGTGTTTAAGACTGAGGCTTTTGAAATAGGTATGAGATTCATTATGGAAGCAAACTAATCAGTACTTGCAAGTTTAACAGTGTCTTTAAGATCCTTTTTGCCATGGCCACCTTTGATTGCTAACTTAGTTCTTAGCATAAGTTATGCTAACTACCTTAACATAATTCTCAATCATATTGGGCAAAAACACTATCCAGATTACATTAGAAGAGAATTCTGCATTTAAATTTTGAAGTTTTTACTTTACATCTTCATTTTGTTATTAACATTTTCTTTTTCAAAAGTGTTACAATTTGAGCCTGATTTTCCATCTTATTTAATTCTACCACTTGCAATGGGGTCTTTTTGAGACTGTTAGCAGCTAATAAATTTGCTTTTTCTCCTTGTGACCAGTTTACAAGGGATTTCACAGCATTAAAATGACCAGCCTTGCACGCACAATGCAGTGGGGTATCCTTGGTGTTGTCTAAGGCATTAATGGCTGCCCCGTGGCTCAGTAGTAGATTTATCAGGTTGCTGTGTCCATATTCTGCTGCAATATGCAGGGTGGTCTTTCTCCAGATGTTTCTATCCTCAATATTTTTATTTGTCCCTGATGTCAGAAGAATTTTTACGATCTCTGTGTTTCCTTTGATAGCTGCATAGTGCATCGGAGTACATCCATCCATGTCCTTAACTCCAAATCTTGCTTTTTTAGCTAACAGAACTTCCACGATGCTGAGATGTCCTCTCACAGCTGCCATGTGCAGGGGAGTCTTTTTCTCCCTGTCTTCTGCATTGGGGTCAGCATTAGCATTCAGAAGCATCTCTACCATTGTTTTGTCTCCCCTTTCAGCAGCAAAATGTAAGGGCGATTTTGACTGCCTATCCTTGACATTAACATTGGCTTTGTGGTGCAACAGCTCTTGGGCAACATCACTGTTACCTCTTTGACTTGCAATATGCAGAGGAGTAACAAACTCTTTAGTGACAGCATTAATTTTGGCCCCAGCATTAAGTAAAAGGCCAACTAATGCCCTTTTATTATGCAGTGCAGCAACATGGAGAGGGGTTTCATCGGCTTGGTTCCTAAGGTTAACTTGCATCCCTTTGCGCAGAAGCAGATTTGTGATGGAAGCCGCCCCAGCTTGAACTGCCAAATGCAAAGCTGTGTCTGAAGCAGGAGTCTTTATTTTGAAGTCTGCTCCCTTTTTGATTAGAACTTCTGCTGATTCAACTTTGCCTGTTTCACACGCCAGGAGTAAAGGAGTGTACTGCATTTCATTGTAGGGGTTTATATCTGTACCTCTGTCAATTAAAGCTGCTACAATACCATGCAGATTTTTCTGTACAGCTCTAAAAAGAGCTGACTCCATCATGTCAGACGACAGACCTTTAGAATATTCTAGTAGTATTTTGAAGATGGATGGGTGGCTGCTGTTGAAGGCTCTTTCGGTCATGTTGGAATCAACGCAAGCTCCAGCTTCTAGGAGCGCTTTCACAGTATTTTCAGACCCCTGAGAAACAGCATAACTGAGAGCAGTCTGTCCTCTGTCATCCTTTCCATCAGTGCAGGCACCAGCCTGTAAAAGCATTTTTGCCAGACTGCTCTCATCTTTAAGAGCTGACATGTGCAAAATGTTGTGCTGGTTCCTGTAACTTCTTGCCTCTTCTTTCAGGATCAACTTCAACACATGACTGTGGTTATTCTGTGCAGCCAAATGAAGTGGTGTCTTGCCTTGCCTATCCAAACTGTACATATAAGCACCACATTGGAGAAGTGCTTTCACTGCGTCACCGTGGCTGTTCTCCGCAGCCCTGTGCAGTGCTGTTCTTCCTGTCTTGTCCTTTACATCTGTCTTTGCACCTTTGCTGATCAAATATTGCATTACCTTGAGATGGCCATTAGCGGCTGCAACATGCAGAAGTGTTTCACTCAAAGAGTTTAGCACATTAATATCATTATCTTTCAGTGTTTTCTGCAACTCAGAAAGATACCCTTTAGCAACTGCATCAAAGATGCCAACCTCAGAATGAACCTTTCTAGGTTTTGCTGCTCTCGAAAGTTGAGTTTCTTTTTTTTTTTTTCTTAATAGTCCATTCTTGCTTTTTTCTTCTAGGACTGTCTTTTTTTCCCTGGTGCTGTTCACTGCTGTTTTCAGACCAAACCTTATCTTTTTCAAGTAAATATCCTACCAATTGTCTTCTAGCATCTCTAATGCTTTCATTTACTTCACTGACATATTTTCTCATCTTGCTATAA
This sequence comes from Patagioenas fasciata, assembly GCF_037038585.1. Taxonomy (NCBI): domain Eukaryota; kingdom Metazoa; phylum Chordata; class Aves; order Columbiformes; family Columbidae; genus Patagioenas; species Patagioenas fasciata. The sequence goes on along the minus strand of NC_092525.1, from coordinate 20,084,066 downwards.
AGTTGTGGCTCCACTTGCTTTAAACATGGATAAAAAAAGAGCCTGCAGGCTCGTTCACCTTGAGAAATTAGTATGTCTAAAACTCAAGAGTTCTTTTCTGTTCGTGTCCTGTAGAAACTAATGACCATCTTTTTTTCTGGGGTAAAAATACCATTGTCTGTCAGCCAGTTCAGAAGATAGTCTGGGTCATTTATGCCTTCTACTAGCTCTTCTTTTTTAGTTCTTAGGACTTGAATTGCATATGGATTTGCAAACAGTCTAGTTGAATGCATGATCATGTTGATAATCAAAAAGTGAATCGAGCTATCGTTTGGTGTTTGCAGTTAAATATGAAATAGCAAAGCAGGCTCACATAATTTCACACATTCTTTTCATAGACCTATGAACCAGCAACTGTTGTAGTCCAGTGATAAATCTTCAAAGAATGAGAAAGAAATCAAAACTCCCTCACCTTTTTTTGTTTCTGTTAAAAGTCCTTTGATCTTTTCTGTTCTTCCTTAGCAACAAGTGAAGTTTAGTAACAAAGCAAAAATCTGTGATATGTAAGGATATTCCACTTGAAAGACTTCTTCCAAATTTTTTGTGTATAATTAGAGAGAAAATAATTATTTTGTGAATCTGATACTTGAAGAGAAGATACTTGTTTATCGAGTTCCCCTGTTCCCCTGGCCAAGCTGTTTTTGAGGGTGCCTAAATAACCAGTCTATTAAACATGACAAAAGAAAATTCACAGCATAGTTACTGTTACCATGATTACATACCTTCTGTGATCTTAAATGAAAGAGTACACATTGCCAGCTACATAGGTGAAAGCCCTAGAATGTAATGAAATAAAAACATAGAGACGTAGATAAAAATAAACTGTATAAGCAGCTAGTTATAAAAAGTGAACCAGCCTTTCTAATATGAGCTACAACTTAAGTCTATGAGGTATATTTAACTTAAAGGCTATTTAGCTTGTCATTCCTGCTATAACCTGGAGTCTGTCTGGAACTTAATTCTTTTACATGAGGTGGATCAAGGCATGTGATTCAGCATGCAACATTTAAAGTATCATTAAATAGAGCATCCAATCTGGGAATACATATAGTCTTCAACATGGGTGTAGGACCTTTGAATCTAGCTGTAATTAATTTAACTTATTGGTGTTAAAATTCCTTATGGAGAGAAGGAAGTAAAATAATAATAATAATCTACACATTTTGAAATTGAGATTACTGAGTTCTGTAAGAGCTAGAAGTAAAATGAGCCAAAAAGCCAAAAGCTTGACCTTATTTAAGCAAATGGGAAATTTTGCTGTCTGTTTCTTAGTTCAGTGCCTTTTCTGTTGGGTCCTGCTGCCTTTGTATGTATTTTCTTTAATACTATGTACAGTGTCACTGATAAGATTTTTTTTTTTTTCTGTTCACTTTAGTTTTATAAGTAAGATTGCAAAGCTTTTCTATTAGGAAAAAGATTCATTGAAGAAATAGCCGGGAAAGGCAAGACTTTTAATATATATTTTGAAAGCCAGCCAATTAGCAAGTCAGCAAATTTGACAGCCAATTTGAGAGCCCAATAATTTCTCTGAAATGCAAAGAAGGGCACTACACCAAGAATAGCAAAACCTTTGTCATTTAGTTAATGATTGTTAACACACAACATTAAAAACTATGGCTTACTGTAGGGAGTCAGGAGGTCTGAATTGTGTTCCCAAATCTGCTAATGACTTGGTCTGTGATCTGCAAATTATTTAGTCTTCAGGTTCAACTTAATAAAGTGCTGAAGATCTGTCTGTGTCGTGAGTAAATTAATAGTCCTTTCTTAAAGTTTGGTGAATTATTATAGTTTGGTGAATAATCTCTGTTAAACAGAGATAGCAAAACTTGATTACCTTCACAGGAGAGTTTTGAGTTCCCGCAATGCAAAATGTCACGTGAGTGCTGAGCAGTATTGTTAGTATAGACAGCACAAGAATGTTTGGAACTCCTGAAAAATTTAAAACCAGAAATTATTATATTCTTTAAGAGTCTGTTACCATGGCAGTAATTTCCTGCTGTGCTGAATACACAAATTTTACAAGTACAAATGAAAGGGTGCAGTACTCCTAACTGGCCTTGAGGAGGAACATTTGAACAATATATGCAGGCAGCATCTCTTTCAGAGACACGGTGGGCCTTTATTTCGGGAAAATAATATGCAGCAAATTACTTGTTACTAGATGCAAATCACAGCCTTCAAAATATAATTATGCATTCAAAAAAATGTTCTTCATTATAAGTATGTGACTTACGAGGAAATTCTGTCTTAAAACAAGAATCACATTTCACAATCACAAATTTTGGAAGCTTGTATGGATTCATTTTTAGAAATTATGTCTTAGAAGCCAATTTTTTTTTAATTAGTATTTTAACTACTTTTAGAATTAAGCCTTTGTTCCAACAATGACTTCACAGAAAGATTAAAACCAGATAGTTGAGAAGAAAAGAGATTCAAAATTGGCTATTCGAAGCATGCTTTTTATCTATATCTTTTTAAATTAGTAACTCTATTTCACATATAAATGTTTTAGAGAATGGACAAATATTATGGTTTCACACCTCTTCTTTAAGGAATGATGATCTTTTGAGGTCACTTCCAATCCCAAACATACTGTGATACTGTGATACTGTGATACTGTGAAGTGCATGAGACCACAAACACATGGGATCACCAGGAAGCTCTTCATTAAAAATAAGAATGACAGAATTTAATATTACTAAAGATCTGAGAAAATAAATAAGTTGGACAGAGGAAAAGGTAAATATTTGGCTTTCTTTGTTATCTTTTACATTTATTTGTTGTTTGAGGGGCATAAGGTGATTTTTTTTTTTTTTTTTTTTTTGGTAAGTACCTCACAGACCACTTTCATTTCTCCTGGCTTCTTTAGCTCCATGTATCCAAGGACTGTTCCTTATTAGATCTTACTAGATTATTTTGAAAATAAAATGATGGGGTTTGCTTCTGTCTTCTTTGTCAGATTGCACTTAAGGATTTTGTGTTCAGCAGTATAGATATATAGCAGGGATATATAGCAGATCAGCTTGTATGCATTGAGGAAATTTTTCATTTTACTCTGTAAGAACTTAGTAAGAAATTCTGATTCATTCAGCTTCAATGGTGTCATCGGAGAAACTTTGTGCTGTAAATGTGCTGATTGTATTTTAATTCAGTGTGTTGTCAAGAACCCTGCAGGGAGTAGATTGTTGTGACATAGAAATACTGGAAATCCTCACACAGACCACTTAAGCTCTAATATAATTGTTAAATGCGAAAGTAAAAGTCTGTGTATATGTAAGATTACTTTAATTCAGATCTGTGTATACTTTGCACTGACTTTGTGGACAGGTATCAGCTGAAAACAACATGATGGAGTTTACAGCAGACCTTAGAAAGGGCAGGTGATGCTATTGCCTGAAAAGGTCTCTGATTTGGCCTCTGCTGCGTAAGTGTCCGTAATAGGAGTGTTTGCTCACTGTTTTATTTCAGCTTTAGATGGTCTGAGAAAGGAGGCTTGAGCCAGTTATTTCTGACATGTAGTCTCAGTTTTGCTACCAACTTGTGTCCTTGGGCAAATCACTTAATCTGTGTGCCCTGTTTACACAAGCATTAAAAAAGGAAATTTTTCTACCTCACAGACATGTCCTAAGTGTTTATTAATGTTGGTGCAGTGCTTTGAAGTTATAGAGTGCTTTGAACTTTTTGTCCTTTGAAGTATTGTTTTCTGACTTCTCAAAGATGAACGTTTATTTCTTAAATTAAAACGTGCCCATGTTTTCTAGCTTATTTTATGTTGCTATGTCATCATCAAATATACATTTAATTTTCTCTATTTTAATTTCTCGAAGATGAAAGCAATCTAAAGTACACCTTGCGTATTGAGAAAAGAATTTGTGAGATGCTGTGGCCATGGAGTTGAGGAACCCATAGAGGTCCCCAGCTCTCCACTGAGGCTTTTCCACTGTGAGCCTGGAGCCTGCAGCTGCGGTTAGTCTGCTGCTGAAACTGCATGTAATGCAACTGAATGACTTCCAGTAACTTCTTATGTTCTCCAGGGCGTTTTCTTGATAAAATTGATGGAATGTCAAACATAAAAATAACACGGTTTCACTCACCGTGATATTTTTATGTTTCCCAATGTGTACTTTAATTTCATTTAAGACAATTGCTTGCAGTAATGCCAACGGTTTATTGAGAACATACCTCACTGTAGGAGAACTAGTCTGTGAGACATAATAAAGCCAACATCATTATCTACCCATCATGAGGGATGGAGAAGTATATCTGGGTAATCAAGGCATTTTCATTAATAAACATGGCCGAGGATGAATTTTTGCCTTGGATAACCAGAAATCTAAGTGTGGCCTAGCTGGTTGAGGTTGAACTATATTTAGGTATAGCTAGATTGAGAAACAGCGGTGTTAGAAGTGCTCATGACGATGATTAGAGTGTACTTGGCTTATTATAACACTGGAAGAGAAGCTGACTAGTCAGAATGTCTGCAAGAGAGACAAAATCTAGTGCTTAGTGTTGCTGAAAGATTAACTGCAGTAAGTTAAGGAAGTCAAAAGGGGAGCTTTGGCACTGAGCGATCTTGTTTGTGTTAGTCATATTTCTGTGGAGAGCAGGCTTGGGGCCTTCCTGGTTCTGAGAAATCCCTACCCTGGCTGGTATTTAAATATGAGATATTCCCCAGCGTAGTGCCGTCCCCTGAGTGCTACTGGCACACACAGAACATGCATATCATGAGGGCCAGAACGGGGGCCTGCGAGAGGGAGGGGACAGCTGCTCTGTCCAGTCTCTGCATCTCAGACAAGCGCACTGGGCTCCCGTCTTATCCTCTCTGCAACTTCAACCTTGGCAGGGCACGACCACCCCTGCAGAGTCCTGTGCCAGGCCCCAACTTGAAAGAGGTGCCTCACAGAAGGCACAGCTTCGCATCTTTGTCTGCTATTTGTGGGTGATTTCAAAATACTAAGCTGTTATAATAATTCAAGTATTTTATTGTATTTCCACTACAAGTCACAATGTTATCCCAACACTACAGTACTATTTCCTCAAGTATAAACAAGTGAAGTATGTGTTAAGCGCTGCACCTCTATGATCCAAAATGTTCTTTTTTTCTGAAGATTAACGTGTATTTTTATGAGGTTCCCAACCTGAGGTAACTCTAAGTGGATAATACACAGCTACAAAGTGCCACAGGTAGAACAGGTTGGCTGTCTGGATCGAACTGTAAGAACAAGGCTTAACGTACCTAACTCAGCCAAAGTGAGTATTAGGATTGGTTTTCAGTTTAACACGCATATATTGGTGAAGTTTAAGGAGAGTGACTTAGAAACCTCTTTTTGCCATTCAGATTTTTGAATAATTAGATTTAAGTATTTTTCCAAAGTTCTTCATGGAATTACTTGCCAGATAGTTTTCTGAGAAGCTGCATAGTGGAGGTAGAAAGAAAAAAAACTTTCTTTTTCAGCTTCATAGGGCTAAGGAAAAGTAATGTTCTTGTTTTGGGATATAATAAATAAAGTAAAAGTTGGTTTGAAATAGAAAAAATGTTAGTGATGATATGATGAAATTTAGGTTTAGTTACTGTAATTTTCATAGTACAATGTAAAAAAAATTAACATTTCTGCATCTAAATGATGATTATTACTAGTCCTTTATTTCTGTAAATATTTATTCTGCAGAAGTCTTTATTATCATAAGCTTAATTTAAATTTAAGAACTAACATTCCTGTTAATCTATTGAATAAACTTGTATAGACACTAATACTAATTTTGCTAATCAGGAGATAACGTTTTCCAATTCATTGGTTTAAAGTTGTACCAGTGTCACGATTTTTTACAATAATTATCATTTTAGAGTTTCTTTCAGACCAATGCTAATAGAAAGCGGTTATGGCAAAACACTAACCCACATATCATTAGCATAAAATGTAAATGATGTAAAAGTATTAAGTTACTAAATGCTGAGGCAGCTTCAAGTCTCAGCAAAACCAAATGGAGAGAGGACTCATTCCTCCAAAATGGGCACTTTTTTTTCCATTTCAAACCAAATAAGCCCTTGTGGTTTTGAGTCAGGAACACACACTTTGTCAGTGAAATCTTACAGAAGGAAATACTTTGTAGAAGCTCTTTAACCGTTGAAGAGCAAGATCCTTGTGACATCCCCTGTAATCTTACTGGCACCAATACTCCCAGAAGGTGGATATGGTGGTACCACTGGATCTCCCACAGAAGCCTTTTGGCCAGATTTTCTCTGTAGATGTATTTTGTGAAAAACTATTCTGCATTTATATCAGTACACAAGCAGAATTTTGTTCTTACTGATTATCAAATGCTCTAGATATGAATAGAGACTAACGTGACTTTGAAAGGAAATAATGTTTTGCCACATCATAAAGCAGTTTTAATTGCTGTTATTTATTAAGTTATTACAGTTAGATGTCAAGCATCAGACATAGTACAGACATTTACCTAAACAATGTCTTGCTAATGAAGTCTACACAGACACACTTGGAAATTTTGCTCTCTCTGAGGAATCCATTTACAGTAAAATGTATATAAATTTTATTTACTATGTCAAAAGAATTTTCAGATACATTTATTTTAGTTCCACAGCTGTTTTTTTTCTGAACTTGAAGAAAGAGAAAACTTATTTCAATTCAGTGTGGAAAACAATATAAGTATTTTTAGTTCTGGTAAGAAAATTATGTTACAATTACTCTGTAAAAAATTGCAGTATGTCTTTTGAGTTAATGATAATAAGATTTAGTTTCTAAAGCTTAGCACCATCTTTCTGCTTTCCACCAGAAGCAAAAAAGATACTGTAGTCTTGTGAGTGGGCGAGCGGATATTAGGGAATAGGGGCTCATTTAATTCCCTCTTTAAATCTATTAGAGGGAGATTGAAACAGTTGGGCCTAACAGCTTCACAGCTCTGTTTTCATGCCTCCATAAGCTTTTTTAATTTTTCCCTTTTTTCTTTTTCTTTTCCCCCTTGATATTCTAGCTTTGTTTCTCATTTTTCTGTCTGTTTACCTTGAAAATGGTTCCTGTATTCCCTTCTGTCTGAGCTTGGGAAGGTGGCTATTGCATTGTGAGTCTTTTGAGTCCTTTAGGTTTTTCTTGTTGCCGCAGTTTTACAGAGGACTGATAATAATCAGCACCATTAAAAAACCAAACCAAACCAACAACAAAAACCAAAACCAAAACAAAACACAACAACAAAAAAACCCCAAACCAAACCTGTGCAAGCTCATTTGTGACCCTTGAGTGACTGTAATTCCTACCTTACTTCTTTAATTCTCAGTTTTTCGATAGCATTGCTCACTGCAGTATGGAAAGACAAAGCAAGTCAGGATTAAAAAAGATTAACTGGCAGTTCTGTCTTAGCTTTCCTCCATTACTTTTTCTTTGTCTAGAAGTCTATACTTAGAGAAGAGGAAAGTTGATTTTGTTTGTTTGTTTTTTCAAATTAAATAGCCAAAAAAAATTTTTTATTTACATTCTACTTGTCTTAATATTGAGATATCCATCCCCAGTACATCTTTACTATTCTAAATCTCCTTATGTGTAGCACTTGTCTATTCTTTAGACAGTTCAAATTACTCAAGGAGCTTGCTTGTAAACACCTTTTTTCCCTTCTTCCTTCTTCTGAAAAAAAGATATGGAGGCTTTTTTTTTTTTTTCTGTCTACTTTTATAATCATTCAGTTGTGCTCTATGCTGATCAACTAGTTAAAATTGTCTTGGATTTTTAGTTGCATACAGTTTATATTACACATCAAAATTAAGTTTAACTTTCCTGGTACAGCAATGCTAGAAAGTCATTGGCATGTAATTGTTTCTTTCATAGTAGTGTTTTGATTTGTTAAAAATTCTGTAGTTTGGTGATGCCTTTTGTTCAGTTTTGCAGTATTTCTCAGTGCTAGAGGGTTTTCTTAAGCTTATAGAGTTTATTCTTTAATGTTATCTTCTTCCAGTTCTGACAGCTTCCCCTGTCTTCTGTTGGAATCCTCTGGCTTTGTCTGGCTGTTTTTGTTCCTCCAGAATGTGTGTCTTCTTGTATGTCCAAATCTGGATTTCTGCACCTCACATTAATTCCAGTTCAGCAAAGTATGTAATTATACATCTGACTATAGAAGGATGCCTCAGTGAACTGCAAGTTTACCTCTCAGAAAGTTTAGTAGGATATTAGCACCCCCTGTCTTTTCCTGAATTGTGAATTATGTTTTAGCATTAAGGAATTAAGTGGAGCACTGAATCAGGACCTCATCTATTCACCTGTCAGTTTGACTCTGTGACAAATACCCTTGTTGATTTGGATAGCTCCCTAAATCACAAAATCCTGACAACTCCTCCAGATTCATGGTGTTTGCTTTCCTTGGCATATCTCAAAACATCCTTCTCTGTTCAGCTGCACCTGTGATATTCCAGAAGCTCTCTTTGTTCCCAAGCCATTATGTCTTCCTACTCAAATTTCCATTCAAAGAGTGATTCATACAGCAGGGGAAAGGCATGACCTAGCTGCCCCCTCAGTTTCCATCACTTTGCAAATCACGTGCAGTCTCATTTGAACTGGAGCTTTCATTTCAGACTTCTCTTTTCCTGTTCCTGGAATTAATTATTTTATTCCTTACTCCTGTTGTCTGCACTATGAGCAGGAAAATGTTCACTGCATAAAGAGGCATTTGGTTTAAAAAAACCCAAAATCAAACAACAACAAAACCCCCACAAGCAAACAAACCACCCAACTAGCTTTGCTCACAGGAGCAATGAAAACACATCAGCATGGATTACATTTCCCCTAGAAATGCCTTTTCTCACAGCAGATGAATACCTGTAGTTGTTACCTGTGCTATAGTTACTCTGTGGTAAAAGCACAAGCTTGACTCATTGTACCAGCATCATTTATTTTAATAATAGCTTTTACACTCTGAATGTCTGGTTCTGATGTCCAGCTGGGGAGAATTGCACATCTCCACCAGCAGTGTTTACAAGAGCTGCATGCTCTTCTGTCATTCTTTCCCATGCTTTTGATGTCTTCTGTTGTCCCCTGTATTACTCTCCTCTTCATCCTTTGAATGTTACTGCTTTATGCCTTTTTGAGTCTCCTCTTCCACCGTTACTACTGTATCATCAGACCCACTCACAATTTCTATCTCCTTTACTGTGCAGTAGAGGCATTCCCTATTTGAGAAAGTTTTTAAGGTGGTTGTTTTTCCCCTTGCCTAAATACCAGTTCTGGATTTACAAGGCTCTCAGGATTAAATTGTGTTCTGTGAGACTTTAGAGGCTCCTGCCAGGTGATGTGGTAGATGCTGAAGAGGCATCTACACCTGTTGTAGTTTGCCTCTAGGTATATTTTCTGCTGCTGTGGTTCCCCAAATTCTTTGATTAAATATGTGTAACGTAACAGTACACAGGATAGTAATATGCCCACTAGCAATGTTAGAAGACCCAGCTTAAGGAAAGGATAGTGATTTTTAACAAGTACTTGTGCAGTTATTAGCTGCAGCAAATAAAGACATAAGGTAGAGAATGAACCTTCTTTTTCCCAAGACATACAGAAAGCTTAATTTCAGCTAAAAGTTAATAAAGCATCATGAAAATCGGATCAACATGACATAAGAAGTGAAATAAGGGATACTATAGTGACAGCTCAAGCTATATTAGTAACTTTGTGTTTAATTCAACAAAATATCAATATTTAAAATTTATCTGAAACAGCCAGAGCTTGCAATAGAATTCAGAGCAAACCTATTACAGACCATACATGGCCATGGCAAACTTGCTAGAAATACTGGCAAATTTAACTTAATTATAGCAGATTACATCTCAAGATTTGCACTTCCCATGCTGTTTTGGTTTGGTGCTGTTTTGGTTTGGTACCTGTATTACTTTATTTTTGAATCTTTTAAATAAAAAACTGTTAAACATGTTTTGTGCTCTGTAGGCTTGTTTTTTGTTAGTTTATTTTACAATGGGTTGCATTAATGTTATCTAGATGTGATTTTCAGTTTTGCATGGATTGGCACCAAAACCACCAGGATGGCAGTTTGTTCCCCCTTCCCCTCTTTGACTCACTGACATAATTTCCATCCAACAAAGCTTTTCAAAAATAAGGAAGGAAAAGGCCTTCCTATACAAGCTTCCTGTGAATCCTATCCAGATACACAAGCCTTGTGTAAGAGCTTGGCAGGCAACCCCAGCATATGCCACTTAGTGACTTCCTTATTTTATGCTATCATTCCACGCACAGAAAATGAATCTGAAAATCAGAGTGATTTTCATTCATTTTAGAATAAGAAATTTTAAATGGTAGGTTTCCTATCTGTGCAGAACACCCACATTTTAAATCAAAAGTTTTGAATGCTGACAGCATTAGTCATAGGAAATCCTGTATGAACATCCAGCATTTAAGTTGGACCTTCCCCTAGATCACACCATAGAAGGAGTTTACAGGAAAATATTCTGTTACTCTTAAATACTGCATTGATTTTTAACCCTTTACATGCTATTGCATCTGATACGACAGTGCTTTTTTTCTTTTTTTTTTAATAGAACCCATTTCCCAATTTCTTGTGATCAAAATGATATTGAAAAACTATATTTCACTGCAAAAGTTTTCTGTATTTTAATAATACACTGGTAGCATTCTATAGATGCATATGTGTATGTACATACACCAGCAGATTACTACAAAGAGCAATTTGCTGTGATGGTAGTGTGTGAATGGCAGTGGCACTACCATGGTGCTCAGAGGAGGATTTATGGCACGTGAACTTCAGTGCCAGCGGCATGCTCCTGCCTTAAAGAATGGCTCAGACCATGATGCTGAAAGGGCAAATATGTTAATATTCACATGTTAATCATCAGCATCAAACTGTTTAGCTCAGTAAAAATGGGAAGCTAAAAAAGCAACATAACTTTGTAAACTAAACCATAACATGGTCAAGGTATGAAAGTAACAAATACAGCTGTGGTGCACGGGTTCATTTTCATATTACATGGGTGAACCAACTTTGATACCTTCTTTGTCTAAAGATATTATAAATCTTAACAAAAAAAAAAAAAATCCTTGTTATCATTTTCATTTAGTGGGAAAATCCCACACATGTTGAGTTATTGTGGAACAGCTGGCTTAAATTAAGTTTTCAGACTTAAGAAAGGAATCCCAGAGCACGAAGTATCAAATAATGGCTAAATTCAAGATCAGGATGAGGCTTGTGATGTTAGGCATGGCAAGCATATATTGAGCAAATGAACTTAAAGAATCATAGAGTTTTTTGGTAATGCTGTGAATCATAGTACTCCAGGTTTAGATCAAAATACAGCAATGTTTAAATATAGTTTAACGTGATTTATTACATTAATCAGAATACATTTTATGTAATTGGTCATAGGTGATATGCTTTAGATTATGCAAATACTGATGGATGACAATAAAAGAAATGGAAAGCCATTAAACATTCTCAGTATTTGAGAGTTCTACTTTTATTCTGACTCTTCTTACGAATTTCAAGAGCCCTTTGTATGTTCTTTGGAACCTTACCACTACAAATAAACATTTCTGGTTGTATAGGCAAAAATTATTTTTTTCACTGGCTACATGGAGAGTTTCTGTTTGTTTTTGGCCTATGCTTACAAAACTTCACTTTTTCAACTCATAGACTGTTAGGGAACAGACTGCCTTAGCTTACTGAATTATTGGGTAGACTCACAGAATCATACAGTCATTTAAGTCAGAGTGTAGATCTCTATTAAGTCAATATTATTCTGAAGATCCAAAACAGAGAGAGGATTAAAGCCAAGACATACTTCTTTGGTTTGGAGCTTTTTGGTTTTGTTTTTTAAGCCAAAACCTGGACTGCCTGGAAATAGGGAGAATTAAGTTCAGTACTTCGCTTCTGCACTGTAGATCTCACTTGTACTTCCCATGATCAGTGGTTACAGAAAAATCATGTGTGGGACTATGAGGAGAGAATACCATTAGAAAGGCTTTGGAAAATCAGCAGGCATTATTCTTCACCGGAGATGCTGGTGTTCCTAATTTGCAACAGATTTGGTAATCAAGCTGTTTAACAGGAAAAGGATAACTTTGTAAGATCTTTGCTTTCCTGAGCTTATTGCTTTGTTGCTTTTGTCATCATACTTTGTCATTGTTACCTTTAGAGATGGATTGGAAATGTAACTGGCTTTGCTATAATAGGAGCAAATAGGTATTATAGATAGCAACTGTGAGAGCATTTTGTTAAACAAGTTGCCACATTCATCACAAGGGCACATAACCATGGAAGAAACAACAGTTAACATTAAGTTAAAACCCAAGCCTTTCTGTTATTGCCAATCTGGCATTTCCTGTCCAGTGAGAAACACAGAAGCAATTTCTGCACAGAAGAATGATAACACAGTAAACAAAGGAGAGCAAGGAAATAGCTTGAAACTAATTTGAGGTGTGCTGGTGTATTTTGTGAGTAAATTCAAAACAGACATGGAAACCAATATCAGGAACATGTGCAAGATACTCCATTTATAAGACTTTGAATAATAACCTCACTGCCCTCTTAAATAATTTTAAATATATATGCATAAAGTTAGTCATCTAACATAAACAGTTTTATAAGCAGGTATATTAAGGACTCACAGTTCTTGTTCAAGTTAATGGGTGCATGAAAAAATGTTCACTGTGAAACTCAAACCACGTTTTATAGGTTTGTCCATATGGGAAATTGAGCTTGTTTAACCAAAAGTGTGAATTCGAATTAAGTTATTGAAACTGATGCAAAATCTGCCCAGGCATTTTAGTAGTGTAGTTTAGATTGGGAAGAATTAATTTAAAAGTTCTGACTCAATCTCTGGTAATTTGAAGATTGTTGGTGAGCATTTCTGTCAGAAGATGCCACATCCCTACTGCTCATACCTGCATTTATGTTCCACCTCCCCTATTGCTCCCCATCATTTCAGGTGTTTGTAGACTTGTGGAGTTAACCAAATAAGGGAAGCAATACAGATTAAAAGAAGTATCCTGCAATATTCCAAAAAGTGCTACCAGCACAAATGAGGGGGTGGAAGAGACAAAAGAGGAGGGGAAAGGTGGCTGCCCAGGCTGGCACCGGTGGGAAAAAAATGCTTACACGCATCAAAGCTGAGCTCCCCATAGGCCAGGAGGCAGATCTGTCAGTGCTCGCCTGGCAGCAGAGCCTTTGGAGCAGCACTGGCCAACTGTTCAGCAGCTGCCCTCCGCAAATGGGCCTATAAACCTAAACTGCTTTATTGGTAGCTTCTCAAAACACCACAGCTAAAGCTACTCGAGGTAATGCACCAAAGATCTAATATATATCAAAATCAGTAAAGTAAGACTGTGCATGCTTGTGTAGCAGTTTGAAACAATCGGTTTTTAAAGAGCTAGAGCCATGTAATTTTCTTATGCAAATAAAACTTTGGTCTGAGCCTAAGTAAATTCCTGATAAGAAAAAAAATCCCTTGGGACAAAATGTTTTGCCCTTGCTCATTTTCTTTCTTTCTGCTCTGGAAATTCTGACATCCCTGTTTCCCAACATAAGATAGTATGATTTTTAAACATGTTTTCTTTCCAATACTTATCAGTGGCCTGATTTCCCAAACTGGTATATCCGACATCCTTTGGACTTGTACTACTTTTTTTGTGACTGTCAATCAGTATTTTGAGAAAGAATCAAATTGGTCAACTTTATTGTTACTTTTGCAAAATTACACAGAAGCAAAAAATGTCAGTAGTTGTGAAGCTTAGTTGGGGCACTTCCCTAAATATACTTAGGTGGTTTGGAGAAAGAAGAAATGGGAAATAAAATTCAGAAGTCTCTAACCAAGTTAATATATTGAAAGCACAGATTAATCTGCATAGGGAAAAACAGCCTGCTTTTCCACAGGTCACAGCCTAATGTGGTAGGAAATCAGAGAAAGATGTGCTGCTACCTGAAGTACTGCACTGCTAAGACAGAAAATCTTAGAAATCTCTGCTTCAAGGCGAAGGAACCTGACCAAAGACCACTAAATTCTGTTCACATTCCATCATTTTAAAGAAGGAAACTTTGCTCTTTACTTTTTCCAGGGCTAGCTTTGGTCAGAACCTTGTTGCAGACTAACTGTAACCTGTGCTGTCAGTACTGAAGTCAGCTATACTTAGTGCACAGTGTCATATTGTGTTGTGTGTGGGTTTTTTTTTGTGTGTGTCTGTTTATTTATTTATTTATTTATTAAATTTTGCATATAAAAGCACTATGTTAACTAATTAGAATATATTTAGAACTACTTTGTCTGGTTCAGTCAGGAAGCAGAAAGGACAGACAATCTGTATGACAGCAAAGCCAAACAAGAAAACTTAGAGATGGATTTTGCCTTGAGAATTTGGGTTCGTTATTTTCCCTTCAGGTATTTGGGTTAGACACTTGGTAATTATTTAGCATGATAAAGATCGTATCTTGATTAGGGCCCTGATGCACCACTAGAGGGTTCAGAGTAAGTCTTGGGTTTAATTATTTCTTCTGAGGAGTTTTGAACAGTTAATGTTTGGGGTACCTTAGTGTTTTTATAGGAAAAAAAAAGAGCATACATTATATATATGATGCAGTAGAGTAAAACTTTGCATACAGAAATTTGTTGAGCACTAACGTGGTGGATATTTGCAGAACTTTTCTGTTTAGTAGAAGGAGGTATCTCCTGATGCTAATGAGGTAATCATTACACTCTGTTTTCTTCATATATGACTAGAGGCTCCCAAGTTAAAAAAAGTAGACTGCTGAGGCATAGGCATTTCCAACTAGCAATTTAGTTTACCCAGATCACTCTCTGAAGAAGCCTGTTCTTTTCTTTTAACGATAAGGAGAACCTGTGGTGCCTCCTAACCTAGCTACATAACTTAGGCATCAGGAGTTAAAACTGAAGAAAACCTGAGCTATATCATTAACATGTTATGGCTTCATTTAAAAAGGAACTTTATGTGTTTGACTTCTCAAGGTGAAAATAAAACAAGAACCAGAGCTTGTGAGGTAGATGCACTAGCTCACAATTTTTAACACCGTTAAAAGTTCTAGAACTACTTTTGGACACAAATGAAAATGAAATTTTCATAGTTGCCAAGGTGCTTTGATTTGTAGTGACACAGAGGTCAGCAACTTTGAGAATCACATCACTCCAAATAGGTAGGCTCCAATTTTGGTAGTGCTAAGCCATGCTTTTAAACCTATTGGTAACCCATTCAGTGGCAATTCAAAACTTCTTACCTCCATGACAACAGCAGATATCTTAAAGTCGTGCCCATTGGTGAATCGTGTGGATGAGAATTCTGGAAAATAGCCATGGGCACTGTTTTTTGAACCCTTAGTGTCCTCTGAAATAACTGATTATTCCATGATTAAAATGATGCAGGATTGGGGAACAGGGAAGCTGTTAATCTTTTTTAGTACATTTGCATGACGGTGACTTTCATCTGAAGACTTTTCTGGCTACTACACCATCATCTGTGCAAAAGCTCCTGTTGCAGACATCTGTGCAGCTTGTTCCAGGACTGTTTGCTTTTGAGCTCCACCTGCTGGAATTGTGTCCTGTTTCCCACGTCTTCGGTGTTATGCTGCCAGGTTTCACAGGAATTTGTTTTAATTTAAAAGAGAATAAAGAACAAAGCTCACAATTCAGAGGAATTTCTACCAAGTCATTGGTGCTTTTGTTTAAGAAATCAGCCTGAAGATTCCTTGGAGAATGCAAGGCTCAAAAATAATTGTGAGACCGAGGAAAAGAAATATTAGTTCTTCCTCCACTTTTGTTTACAGAGCTAGTTTCTAGGTATTTTGTAGAGATTTGGATTGATCAGGTCCATTATAACCTATCAAGTTCTGTATTGGATTTCAGAAATAGGTCACTCACTTCATTATTTTTTGTGAATTAGGTTTTTGTTTTCTTTTCTCCTAATGTCTGTTGTCACTCCATAACTAAGAAAATTAGCAGTGCTTTCAATATTTAGTCAACTTTTTATAAAGGCATTCTTCCCCATTGTAACTGTGTTTCTAGTATTTCAGAATATTTAAGGACAGAAGGGACCATGGTGAACAGCTAATTTGATTTTTGTAGCTCCATTGTTCCTTAACAAAAATGTACTGCCAAGAATAATGTGCAAAATTGGAAAAAAAGGGCCCTGCTGTGCAAAACCACTCTAAAACTGTTTAAGTAGTCAAAGGCTTTCATGGTAAATTATATGATGACTTTCTACAAGTTCTCTTTGTAAGAAGCACCATTCTCTGTTCAGAGGATATATTATAATGTCATCTCAACAATAATGTATATGTGTAGAATTAGGATTGCGACCAGTCCTTGGGTGCAGACACTGGTGTTGGCAGTGTGTGTAATTCTAAAGAACAAGCGCTTTCCTGGAAGTATTACTGTCTCAAAAAGCAAACCACCTTCATTTTTAATTTTTCTTTGCTTTGGTTGGAAGGCTAATACTACCTTGTTTCTGTCCCTAGCCTAATGCTAGATGTTACTAAGATATATTCTGTTTCATAATGGGTTTGTGTATGTGATAATTTCAAATATTATTTCCTTGCTGTCCATCTGCCTGTCAGCAATGTTTTGTGTTTGCTTATGATGTTTGCAACCTTTTTTTTCTACACAGTGAGCTTTGCCTGAACTGGTTTTAGTTTCTTGATGTGGGTAACCCTACACTGTTACACCTAAGTCTTAGGGATAGGGCTAGAGAGGAAGAGATGGAAAACAGAGAAAGCGCTAGGCTTGATATTAAAGATAGAGGGTTTTTTTTTTTCAGTTCTGCCTTGTGCTTCTCATGGACATGGTACACCATACTCTGTGGTGCACTCTACCGATGCCCGAGCTTGTTCCAGCCTGAGCTGGTCCATCTACCTCCACAGTCGATGCAGTGATGCTACCTGGACTGATAACCCCAGAGCCTTGGTCAGGGTTATTGGCTCAGGCAGAGCATTGTGTGGATCCAGCTCTATAACTTCTGATTTTGACACTGGTTCAGGCTCCACACTCCACCGTGCAGTGTCCGTAAGTGCTGTGCGATACTAGATAAATGATGTAAGCCTGATGTATAGTAGCCTGCGTGTCTGTAAGTTAGATTCTTTGCTTCCTGCAGAGTTGTGGGGTAAGATCATTAATGCTTATGCAGCAATGTACTTCATTGAAAGGCCTATATACTTTTTTCAGAAAGTAATTATTAGAATGGATTTCATAGGCTTCTGCATGGGAAAAAAAAACTGGCAGTTCTTTTTCCAATAGGTTTGGAGGGATATTATCTGGATTTCTTGACAACTTCCTGTAAGATGGAAAGATAGCTAAGGCATCTCTTGGTCTCCAGACTTCATTGTTAAATGGGTATGTGCTGCCTTAGACTGATATGTAAAGTGCCGTGTTTTGAGGTCAGGAAATGTAGGCAATTCAAGAATGGGGAGTCTATTAGTAACTGCTACTGTGTTCTGAAACTTCTTGGTATGTAACTCTTTCCCACCGTAGAAAAAGTTAGATTGTTACTGTTATTTCTGTAATGACAGCTACTTTGGATTTAAAATTATTCAGTGAGACATCATGGCCAAACCCCTCATGTAGCTCACTTCTGTTCATGGAATAGAAGTGTGAGGATTTTGTTTGGTTTAGTACAGACCCAAATTCTAATTAGTATTTCTGTGTCCCAAACATGTTGTTCTGATTAGAGGCTCTTTGCCTAGGCAGTTCTGTGTAGCCTGCCCTGTTTGAAACCCTGCCTTTTCTGACTTCACTTCCTGAATCCGTTGACAACACGCACAGCCAAACAAAATACATGTTCACAATGCTGTTATTTGCAAAATATTCCCTTGTGAGTACAGCTGGGGCAACAAAAAGAGAGTTTCTCTCTGAATCTCAAAGAGACCTGACCATTCCTTATAGTAGTAAGGCACATAATGCATTAAGCAATTTTAATCTCAGCAGTTAAGTAACCATTAAAACTTTGCATTTCACCACATACAAATGCATGCACGTCTTTAATTACAGTTGTGCATATTGATCACCGAGTGATCCAGTAATATACGAAGAGTGCTTAATTCGTAGCCCACCACACTGTTTACAAAACAGATGGAGGTGGAGGGAACATAAACTTACTTTGCCTTGTCTTAGGCCTGATGTTCAAACGAGCTGTGGGACCAAAGAAAGTGTTCAGCGTAGTCGCCCCTCTTCTCCTTGTGAAACTGCATCGCTGGCATTAAAACGCCTTGTTTAACAGCAGATTCCGTGATGGGACACCAGTACCTCCTGAGCTGGACCAAGTCAAGGAACTCATGGCTCAGAAGCCAACCCGTTAGAGGATGCCCACTTAACTAGCTGTGCTATTACGCAGTAACTTCTTTGCCTGTGCTACAGAATGTCATCCTTGAGAGAGAAAACACATAACTGCAACGCTAAATGTCTCTGTGTGCGTATTAGGATAGGGTGGAGCAGACTGTCACTCAGCTGCATTTAATTAACATAGTATTTTATATAATGTATTTATTTTTTACGTAATTAGGTCATTAAGCAAAATGCTTGCTAGTAACATCAATTCCATAACCCAGCACTGTTGGGAGTTAAACATGCACCTTTGCATGTAATTTATCTCCTTGCCCTGCTTATTTTGCTAGTTGGCACTTGCTAAATCCCTGTAAAACCACACCCAGCAATGCTGTGTATTATCCCTCTGCTGTCTATTCCTACATATGGTCAAAATCAACTTACCTTCCGGGTTGCTGACATCAGCAGAATGTACTCTTGGCAAACTACAGTATCCTCCTAGTAACCCTTTGTTTGGTTGGTGTTATTACAGTTGTATTCCTCTGACAGCAGCAAACACCACCTAAACAGTGCCTACCTTGACACTTGGATTATGCTGTGAAAGGAGATTACCATATTATTATATTTTAAAGATTAAAACAACCCATCATGATAAAATGCATATAATATGGGAGTAGGAAAAAAAAAATTAGAGGAAGGATACTTCTAAGCTTCCTGTAAGGATGTGACCCACAGTAGTTGCAAGATTCAGGGTATCATTTTGGTAACAGTAAAAGTGTATATGTATCTCCATTGATGTAATCTTGTGAAGTGACCTTAAATAAAACTCTCACTTCAGCTAAAATTATCCTTATTCCTATTCTAAGGAAAAAACACATTTTTAAGACTGCCTGCTCTAAAAATACTAGCATTCACTAATAGCCAATTTCTAATATTTTCTGGCTATCTTTTGATACTATCCATTTCCTCTTAGATGTTTGGCTCTAGACAGCAAGCAGGAAAACATCTGGTCTCCTTTAAAATATATGCTTATTGAACTAAATGAATTTGGTACAGTGTTGAAAATCCTGGTATAATAATTGTTCCCCCCCCCCATGAGTTAAGTAGCAAGTTTCTCAGGTATATATTTATAGTGTCACTAAAAACCAAGATTATTTTTCTAAAAAATACATGGGAAGTGCGAGAGAAGCTGCTATTTTTAAAAAGTTGCTGAAAACAAGGAACAGGAGTTGCTGTTTTTCAACGAACTGCACTTTTCATGTTGCACTAGGTTCAGTTTTCACAGCTTTTCAATTGCTAAAAAGTTTAGAACCCAGAGTAACACCCAAAAGGGAAAGGATCAAGACAGGGAAAGGGTTATAGAATTGTTTTCCTGTTGACAGCAGTATTGTCATAAACAAAGATCACCTCCTACATGGGAAGACACACAGGAATAAAGGTAAATGTTTCTATTTTTTAAGGCTATAGCACTTTTTTTTTTTTTTTAATAAAGTCACTTGCCTTATCTTCTTGAGGACATTAATTTAATAAAAAGCATGAAAGCATGTCAGGTCAAGCAGCCAGTTGCTCCAATTATGGAGCAATTTCTTACACTGCCTTTCTACCACTCTACAACCTGTTTGACATTAGCTGGCTAAACCAGGTCACTAGAATAGCGCCAGCAAGCTACTCAGGTTATGATTGGGGAACTACAGCTTCAGAACAATTCAAAAAGTCGTATTAGTTTGGTCATCAGAATCTGGCTTCTCCTTCTCCTCACATTCTCCAGGACACGCCTGTAGTTACATAGTGAGTCTAACATAATCCTTACCCTTTAAAACTTAGCATAAAGAGCATTTTCCCAACTCAGGTACTAACAAAAAAAAAGTGTGAGGGGGAAATGCATTTCAATTATTTTATTTTTCTTAAATATAATAGAACCTTCTAGATTTTTTCTCCAGAAACAGAAACATTAAAAAAATTATACTTTATTACAAATGGTAAACTCAGAGTGCTAAAAAAAAAAAAAAAGCCTCTTATTTACAAACAATACTGGGCAGTGCCCAAATAAACAACATAAAAATAACTTACAAAGTCATGAAGTAGTTTATTGACAATTATCAACTTTCATAAAATAAAATAAAAAAGATATGTACATACACAATTTACTTGAAGGCAGGCAGAACAGTTCTTTTTTGTTTATCAGCCTCCCACAAACCTCCCTCCCACTTTTTTTTTTTTTTTTAAGGAATACTACATAAAGCAATCTACAGTTTCTATTGCAGTTTAACCTTAATACTGAATGATCATTGAATGTTAGGTCCATGCAGGTCTTGGTCAATGTTAAACGAAGATCTGACATCTCATCTGGGCAGGAATAGCACTTCTCAGAGTGGTGCTGGCCACTTCACCACTAACTCGAGCTGAAGGCTCGCCAGTCTTTCCACACATGCGCTTTGCAGAGCACAGGCAGGACTGAGCCTTTCAGCTTTCCCCATCAGCTTTATGCATCTGCCACTTTTGGGTTTTTGTTTTAGCTATACCACAGTTCTCACTTAAGACAGTCTCTTCAAAATGTTTGCAACTGTTGTGTTAGCATTAGCTGGCACCCGCTGTTGACATGGTTCATGACCTTCTGCTTAAGCTGTGCAACCTGTTCTCTGAGCATGTTGGCAGTGGATGCCAGCTCTGAGTTCTGGGCTTTCAAAGTTTTCACTTTTTCTTCCAACCTGGCAATCCTTTCCAACTTCCTTTTCCGGCATTTGGATGCTGCAATTCTGTTTCTCATGCGTTTCCTCTCAGCTTTGATTCTCTCCTGTGACTCCATGTCAATAGGGGACAGGGGAGGAGTTTCTCCTGGCATTTCAGGTACAGTCTGAGGCTCTTCTTTTAAAGCCTGAAGCCTGGGATGCTGCACCGGCATCTGGGGGTTTATGTGATGCTGAGGTGCATAGCCCATGCTGTTTGCGTTGTAGTTAGGTGCAGAGTTGAGTGCGTTGGGGTTGAAGTTGCTGAGATTGGCGTACACTGGCGGCTCGCTGTGCAAATTCGTGTTGAAGCTGCTGTTGCCGGCCATAGAGGACACAGGTGCCATGCCGCTGTTAACAGGTTGAGCAGCGGAGGTGACGCTGGGCATAGTGTTCTGGTTGTGCAGTTCCGCCAGGGCTCTCACAAAGCCTTCCGCGAACCCCTCTTGCTCGTCGGTAACATTTTTGGGGCAGAGGAACTGCGTCGGGGTCGGCGTGGTGGTGATTAACCCGTTGCTGGACTGGATGATGAGCCGCTCCAGTTCAGGCGAGGCCAGTTTCAGGAGTCCCACGTCGGGGGACGTGAGGATGTCGGCGTTCTTGTTCCTTAGGTGCGGCTTCAGGTTGCTGGATGGGTCAGACAGGTTCAGCGTCATGTTCTGCTTCAGCACTTTGGCGTTATTATATCCATACCCGCCGCTCTCCGGCGGCACGAAGCTGGCGTTCAAGGCATCCTCGTAGAAAGTAGGCTCCATCTTTGCACTCATAGAACACAGTCCGCGGAGTGGCGCCGGGAGCTGCGGCAGCGCGGAGAAGCTGCCCGGCCGCCGCTTGCGCTCCGCTCCGCGCGGCCACCCGAACCCTCCCGGCCGCGCAGGGAAGGAGGAAGGAGAAATCCGAGCCTTACTTCTCGCCGGACGCGGAGAGTCCTCCCGGCGCGGGCCGGGCCCGCGGTCCCTGCCGCCGCCGCTCTGAGAGTCCGCCTGGCCCGGCGGCCCGGGGCTTCAGCTGGGCGCCTCGCCGCCCTCCTGCTGCTGCTGCCGCCGCGGGGTCGGGACGCTGCTCCGGCGCCACGAGTTGCCGCAAGTACTTTCCCCGCCTTCCTGCGCGCCCTCCCCGGCTCCGCACTGCTGTGCTGACCGCGGCCGCGCTGTGCCCGCTCTACTCGCCTCCACTCGGCGGCTGGATTCGCTCTGTTGCCGCCTGCCCGCCCCGCGCTCTGAGCCCGCTCACGGCGTGCAGCCCTTCACTTATCAGCGACCGGGAGCCCGCTAAAAATAGCCCATGATGTCACCCCGCGGGCTCCCCATTGGCTGCCGCCGCCTCTCCCGGGGGAGGCGGGCCGCTGGCCGGGCCCGGTGCATCGGAGCCGGTCGCCATGGCCACCCCGCCCCTAGAAGCTTCTCAGGGCCGGCGCGGGGCCTTGTGGGATGAGGTAATGCTGGCGGCCGCTCGGGGCATTGTGGGCTGACGTATTGTTTTTGAATATCTGGTTACCGCGTCCAGAGCGCGAGCGGGGTTGGCCGCTGGCGGTGCCTCCTCAACGGCCACGTACCAACCGCCCGCCGGAGGGGCGGGGGCGCCGCTCAGCCCCCTCGCTCCGCTACGGCCGTCGCCCGCAAGCCGTCGCCTCCCTCTGTTTGTTTTCATGTCTGTTTGTTTGTTTTTCGGCCGGTCCCTGCGACAGGCTGGAGGCGGGCCGCGTTCCGCCGTGCGCCGGCGTGTTTCGACCTGTCGTCCTCCGCTGTTTCTCCCCCATCCGCCGCTGGTGGTACGGCCCTTCAGGTGGCGCTCCGGGGGAGGCCTCACGTGATTTCCCCTCCTCGCCGCCGTCCCGCCGCCCGTGCGGCTTCCAGGCAGAGCCGGGGGTGGTGCTGGGGCCAGGGCGGGCACCAGCAGCCGCGGGGCGGCCCCCGCCCACGCGCCCGTCCCGCCGAGGGGCCCAGCGCCTCCCGGCCCCCCGGCCGGGTGTGCCTGAGGCTGGCGGCGGCCGAGGCTGCGCCCGCGGCATCTTTCGAACTGGGGACGGCGGCTCTCGGGGGAGCCCGGGCGTGTGGGAAGGGCGTCCCGGCTCCCGGAGCACCGCCAGCGCCGCCGGCCTTGCGGAGGGCGCACAGCCGCCTTCCCGCAGGGCTGAGGGGCCCCCGGGCCCTGCGGGTCCCCTCAGCCCAAGGGGAGCCGCGGGGCTGGGTTCTGCGAGTTTTGTCCGATACCGCCTGATCGCTGTGAGGGTGTGCGCAGAGCAGGGCTTTGCCATTATAGTGATCGGCTTTGAGAATTCCCGGCCTCGAAAGTGTGTCAGGACAACAGAGAGGGGAAATAAAACCTGACAGGAAAAAGTCTGGTGCCAGATGGGTTTCTCTAAAGTCGTCCTCCAAGGGGAGAGGACAGCGACGGCCTAATTTTAGAACGAGTGCCCTGGTATTACTGTGGAAGTACAGGTTAGCCGGCAGGGAAAATAAAGGCTGGAGTTGAAGAATCCTGGTCGAGGAGAAAAGTCTGTGCTGGCATGTTCACTCGAAGCAACAGATGGGTGATCTCTGGTTCGCTGTGACTGCTCTGCGCTGAACGTGGGATGCATCAGTGTAGTACATCTCTCTAATAAAAGGGTGTGCCTGACTGTCTGGGTTTGTTTTTCTTACCTTCCCCCTCCTCACCTTGCCCTGCACACACCCTTTTCTATGGGAGGTTGTGAATTTGTGAATGCTGACATGCAGCTGCCTCTGGAGTAAAGTGCAGCAGCTATTTAAGGACAGGCGGTGACAATACAGGTAGAATAGGGACTGAGGAGGTGAACTTTTGTATTGTGTTGCCAAGAGTGCAACAAGTGCTGCTTGCACTTGCAACACCACAAAGCTGGTACCTGCTGGTGTTGGCTGGTCCCACTTTTTATGTCAGTGAAGAACTTGGTCTATCGAGTTTGGTCTGTTTTTACAATATGTGAGGCTGACAAATTTACATCTAAGTTTGAAAAAGCACTTTCAAATTCTCCAGTGCTATTTTTCCGTAGACATAATGACATAATTACCAGTTACAGTATAGGAAGCAAACAGAAACACAAGCAGCTGTGAAAGAGAAGTGAAGGTCTAGCTCCCTTGTTTGAAGTTGTTGGTTTTTTTTTTTTTTCATTCTCAATTTCCCTCTGCTGTTCCCACCTGACTTCATTTGACCACATGGTGAGTGAGCACTGGTGCTACTTCGTGTGCTAACTGGAATTATGCAAATAATACATGCGCTTCTTTGCACCATTGTGTGAACAGTCTGTGGCACAAAATACAAGGTTTTGGCTGGCAGGTGGGGTCACTGTGTGCTATTGGTCTACACACAACCTTCATGTAGGCAGCACCTGTCTGTGTTGCGGGTAACTCAAAATACTCCACTGCTGCTGTACCTTCTGTGGCAAATAGTTTTGCCAAGCAGCAGTAGGTTACTGCATATGCACAAAAAAGTCTCTAAAATTCATAAATGCAGTGAGTGCTATAAGCAGTTGTTTAACTCCTTTTTAATCTTTACATACAAGATAAATAGAGGCCAGTGCCTGACTCTTCTGGCACACGAGCCAAGGGACATAAAATGAAACTGGCAGGTTCAGAACAAACAAGACAAATGTCTCCACAGAATTGTAGTTAAGCGGTGGAACTCCTTGGCAAGAGTGCTGTGTGGACTGAGAGATTTTAAAGTGATTAGATGAATTCACAGAAGTCACTTAAGGGCTGTTGAACGCAGTGCATCTCTGGCTCTGGAAATCCTAAAGCTGCAAATGGCTTGTGCCTGGGAGAGCATCCCGAGGTGAAACTGCTGAGTGCTGCCCTGGGTTTGTTTGCCTCTCCAGGTATCCACCCGTGGCTCCTGGCCGAGATGGGATATCTAGTCGGACCTGATGTGTTGGCCCTTGCTGCGTTAAAACTCCCCTAAGATAGTCTGTAAATGATCAGTCTCTGTTGTGTCAGCATGCAGTTTGATGTTTATGAAGGGCTTGTCTATGCAAGGAAGAAATTCTGGAGAAATATAAGACATGAATTTTACGTAGTTTGCTGTGTGGAAGTTCTTATTGTTAAATAAAAATTATTTTAAAATTAAGCCAAAAAGATCCTTTTTTTCTGTTACATAGCAAGCCATGCAAATAATTTGCTTTGGTCAGTTTTTTGTGTAGACAAATAATACTAATTAAGTTTGTTCTGGCTAATTGTTGACGTATTTAATTTCTTAGAGTTATTTTGTTTTGTTTTGTTTTTTTGTTTTCCTGCATTGTTTCGTTTGTACTAGAAAGCCGAGTTCAGACTATAAGGAACATCGTCAGTGTAGCCTTAACCACTCCATTTAATATGTATTTGTGTAATCTAGAAAAATTCGCCCTTGTAGTCTGTCCAGTTCAGCCCCACTGATATCAATGCAAGTTTTTCATTAGCTTCAGTGAGTGTTGGATCAGGCTGGAGATATTAACTTTTTTTTATTATTATTTTTTTTTTTTTTTAATCTGCTGCCCATTTTAATTTTCTACTTCCTTCCTTGAACAGAGGTGGAGTTTCAGGACTAGACATTCCAGTTTGCCAAAGACATGTTGCTACTGGGGCCTGTAGCTATAGGGGACACCCATCAGTCCACTCATTATGTTAATTGCTGCTCACTTGGAGGTTATTTGGTTGAGGCTGGCAATAGACAGTCAAGCTGGTAATGGAGGCTGTGCGTAGCAGGAGAGCTCTGAAATGAAAGACAAATGCTCTTTGCTGCTCTGAGGGGTTTTTCTATCTCTCTGTTCCTAATTCCGGACTGACCGGTGAGTGCGTGGTTACAGAGGTCTCAGCTGAGATTTCAGCCCCGGGTTCTTCCCCATAGTGGGCCCTGTGAATACAGAGACCGTGATCCTTCATGGCCATTAGCCAAGGAACTGGGAATTTTGGTGACTATGTCCTGATTTATTAAACAGCTATTACTCTAGGGACTTTTTTCCTGATTTCCTTAAGTAAATACTCCTTTAGCAGTAAGAAAGAACACTTACTGACCCGTTTATAAACCAGAGCCATTTACATGTCTCAATAAACTAACTTGTGGGTAGGGATTGGAAATGAACTATATACCTCTGTTGCCGTGAGAGGCAGATGCTCTGAGCAGCAGTAATGTAGATTTTGATTTATAAAGTTCTCTAATCAATGAATACAAGGCTGACTGAGGCAGTCAGATAATCTGAATAATTAAATGGCTTTTCAGGGACAAATTCAAATTTCTTCTACATACCTCATCCATCTAAATTATATTTGGGGTCCAGGAATAAATGGGTTTGTTATTTTGTTTTACTCCTGTATCAAAAATGCTTTTGGCTTATTTCTAGACCATTTGAAAAAGAAATAAAAAAAACCACACATGAAAAACCCCAACCAGAACCAAAAAACAACCAAACCCCAAACCAAACTAAAACAAATAAAAACCAAATCAAAACAATAAAAGATCAATCACAGTTTCTGCTCTTTTATGTTGGAAACAATGCTCACAGAAATAAAATGCTTGTTTCCATAGTTTTTCTTTTAAACTTAGATCTATTATACCATCTTGCTTTTTCCCCTCATCAGAGATGTTTCCACAATATTTTTTATGTAGACAATTATTTTCATTATATAGATTTTTTTCTTATTTTTTCCCCTAACTTCATGCTTTCAAATGTGACATTCTGCTTCACCTCTGCATGAAGTGAATAAGAGTAGGAATTACTGTATCTTCTCATACTGCTTTTCACTTGCTTACTATAGAGCAGGTGTCTGCAGTTGAGGGAGGCAAGAGTTTGAAGAGTCAGAAGGAGCAAGTATTCTAATTACTACACCAGAGTATAATAAAAGAAGCTGGGGTGAGAGGACACAAGGAGCAGAGTTTCTTTGGGCCAAGTGGAGGTAAAATAATTCATGGGTGTTCTTGCTCCCAGTTCCTCCCTGTTTCCTCAAGGTGTGTTTTCGTAGTCGGTTCAAGTCCACCTCAGTCTGCAGCGCAGCAGAGGTGTGGCAAACAAGTGCCACCTCATCCACCCCCAGCTTCCGTGGCCTCTCCTTTTGCTCTTTTCTCCCAGTAGGGCTCTTGTGGTAGAGATCCAGGAACTAAATGTGGCTGCAAGCTGAGCTGAAAAAAAAGAAAAAAAAAAAATTGAGCATACAAGAGAAGGGTGGGAATGCATTGGCTGGAGGAACAGTGGGACTCACAGCTTGAAGTAAAGGACCCTGGAACCCAATCTGTATAAGAAGACTGTATAAGAAGACTGAGCACTAGTCTTGTGCTAGTCTTCAGTTTGCACATGAAAAAGGTTCCTCAGAACTACAGGCACTTGTAAAAGAATATCATGTCCATCTCCTCCACCCTCAATTAGTCATCTCATAACCAAGCTGTACGCATTTAGTCCTTTTCATCTTTCTTCTTGTCAAGCCCTTTAGCCTGTCCCCCTCACCTACTCATCCCACCAATCATTTTAATTAATCTCTGGATTTCTTTGAAACTAATCGTTTGTGGAATGGAGGAAAATGAGTTGGTTAGAGAGGCAAGATTGTGAGTGATGGAGGTGGGGCAAAGTTAGAAGACTTTGCAAGACCTGTTGGGTTACCTCTGAGGCAGGACAGGAAGAGTGACTCGGAACACAGAGAAAGGCTGCAGAAGTAAGGGAGGAACCACTAAAAACATTTTCCATTTTCTTTAGAATGCTGTCCGAGCAATTCAAACCCTGGATGTTTATGTGCAACATATGAATGAAAGATTTGATTGTCTCTAAGGCAGATAGGATGGTAGAGTGGTCTGCTCTTTACCCAACAGTTAGTTATACTAGGTTTCTCACTATTGTTTTTCTCATTCCCAGCTAGCTTTATAGAGGATTTCGGTGGTCACTGCAAGTGTTCAGAAGTAGATTTTCAAATAAGTAATGAATGATATGTTTTTGTTTGAACAACTGTATATATTGTATAATTTTTGATAAAAAGCTTGACCAAATAGAAGTTAACTAAATTGTCTAGAGAGGAGTCTGAACGGAACCCCGAGGCCTTGCTCCCTGTGCTTTTTAGGGTGTTAAAAATCTAAATGTCAGACCATTAATGTCTCTGTGTTCATTATTTCTTTACCGTAGCATACCTTGTGCTCCAAGAAACAGAGAAATAGGCAAAGTTCCCATCCTGTGGAGCTTAGAGTCAGAAAAATCCTCTGTGCATGAAGAGGGCTGGCAGAATAGCAGTTGATCCATGGCGGGAGCCCAAAGAGCGAGGGTAAGGAGCAGAGGAGGCACTGGAGGACGTGTGGCATATGGGAAGCAGACGGCTGCACTCAGGATTGTGAGCTGACAGCATGAAAAAATATACCATACTAATAGAAGCATATTAATGCGAAGTGGTGGGGAGACAGAACTCCACCTTCGAAAAGATATTTACTGTGTTTGAGGACAAAGATCCCTCTGGAAGTGTGCATTTGTTCAGACATTACAGTTTCACCGTGGAGAACTGAAGATAGCTTTCTGGCACTTTGATGTGTGAATAAACATGTATTAAAGTAAGTAGTGGCAACAAAATACATTGATTTATGATTGCCAGTTGTGACTGAAAGCTTCAGAATAACTGGATTTAACCATTCAGAGCCCTTGGTAAAATAGCTTGGTTGTGATTAGGGTCTTGGAATGGATACAAAATGCTTGGATTTTTAATTAATAAAAAATCTGGCATCCTGTCAAAGTTGACACCTCACTCTATCTTAGCAGCTGTTGGAACAGTAGGCTTCTGGCAACCTGGGATAAAGCAGTGCTTCCAACAGGAGAAGGAAAGGAAGCAAGTCTGCATGAGACCAAAAATGTCTAGTGTAAAACACCACAGAGATGAGGGATTTCCAGTGAGCAATCAAGCTTTCCTTCCCCGTGCTGTGGGTTCAGGCTTGGATGTGGACAGGGAGTTTCTGTTACTGAATGTCACCAGTGATTGGTGGCAGATGTAGGGACACCTACCTGAATTCCAGTAATGTTTCTGACAGTGGTGGCAATAAACAGAGAAAGCATTGAACAGTGAAAGTAGGTCCTGCAGGTTGCTCCTTCCCAGGGATTATAGTGGCGGAGCCTGTGGGGAAGTTTAGAGAGTGCCTGCTCATGTCATGCAAATGCAAACATTCACCTGGATGACAAGTCATTTGTGTTGGAGTCATGATGTGGGAGCACTTAGGGTTGCCAAATAGCCAAGGATGGCATTGTAGGGAGGAAAGGGCATGGCCTGGGTAGGATGATGCCTCAAAGCACAAGGAGACTTGAAGACTTCAGTTTTGGAGAAGATGCTACTAAAATGCTACTCTTCCTTTATCACATCTGATTAATAATAACCCTGATCTCTGATTACAGCTGAAATATCACCCAGTGACAGCATGGCTGCTCCCCACTGGTCTGGGCAGCCCTGTCCCCCTGTGGGATGGGAATGTCCTGGTCTTGTCCACAGCAGCCCCTTAGGACTTCCACAGGAGAAGAACCAGGATACTTGAAACCCTCAAAATTGCTGTTCTTTCCTCTTGTCTTTGGTAAAAGTTGTATGCAGTTGCCAACACGGCAGTGTCTGTACGTCCCCTTGTTTCAGAAGGAAGGAGAGAGTCCAGAATCAGTATTGATCCCTACCCGAGATCTTGTTTTTTCAGGAGCACTGTTCACGTATGTGCTAGAGGAAGTGCTGCACCAACAGCTGGCAGGGCATTTGGCAGACGCGTTGGTCAGCTCACAGGACTGTTTAGACAGACTTTAGAGAACATGTGAAATGTGTAAAAATCCATAACATTTGAATATATTAGAAACAAGTTCATGAGATCAAGGAAAATATTTATGATAAAAGGACAATATAAAGCTGAAGGCCTAAGGGCTGTGATGGCTGCTAATTGAAATGCAGCTTTAAAAAATTTTCCTTTTTTAAAAAAAAACATTTAAAAAAATAATTTTTTAAATTCAGGCAGCACAAATAGAAAGACATTCCAAAAATGGCTGTATGGTATTTAGAGATCTGGGTACCAGTTGCAGTGTGCACATATTTGGAGAGGCTTCTGTTCAGCTGAGAATGGGCTGTGGACTCAGGTAAGTCATGTGAGAGGGATTAAGCACTATGTTGTTAGAGCTAATGGTACAATGTAGCCTCGTTCTATATAAGCATGTTTTGTGCTGATGTTCTCCAGTTACTGCGTTCCTTACAGTCAGGATAGGAAAAGGTGTGTGGCTGGCAGAACTGCAAGCCCAGACAAAGCAGTTCTGGGTGTGGATGCTTACAGCCCATTGCCAGGTGCTTCAAATAGGCATTTATGTCAAAGATCTGAGGTCAATTCAATGATAGCCGATTTCAGCCCTAGATGATTACATAAATATTAATAAGAACAGTGGTGTATTTCACATTTATGTTATTGGTCTGTAAAGTGTTTACTTTACCCTATAACAGTAGTTGTGGGGAATATATATCCCTTCAAGACAACCAAGAGAATGTATGAAGTGAAGCGAAAATTCATTACCCTCTTTAATGTAACCTTGTGAGTATAATGAGAAATAATCTTATTTTTTGTGTGCCAGTAGAGAAAAACAGGAAAACAGAATAAACTCAAATGGGATACAACTGCCGTCTTGCCTGGTTTCCCTCCATGCTCAATGACCCGTAATAACTTTTTGCATCTGTGTGGCTTGGTTTCCCTGCCTGTAAAATGGGTATAATGAGACTGAAGTTCTAGTAAAGTGTGCAGATCTGTGGAGAATAAATGCTATATAAGTGGTATGAAGTATTTTAGTTTTAAAACATGCATTAAGGAAAGGATACAGAAAAAGAATGGGATTTCATCCGAAAAAAAGATCTAGGGTTAACTTATTGGTATAACATATTTGTTACTGGCCCCATTTGCTTTTAGGATATCAACCATTGACATTTTTACTGGTTCATCAGCCTTGTAATGCCTTTTGAATCGGACCCAGGACTGTGTAGAGCATATACTGGCACTTAGGTTTATGCCGTTTTCACTCTCTGGTCACTCTCTGACATTTGACCAAATATCTGCGTTGCTATCGGCTTGCTTTTTTGGACGTGGTGTGAGTTTGTTTTCCTTTACGTTTAGAGTCTTTGCTGTGAGAGGCTCCGACAATGGTTTGAAGTTGTGAATGTCAAAAATGCTGTGTAGGAGGAAGTATTACATGTTGGCTTCCCAGAAGGGGGAAGGTGAGGCACAGCGATCAGCACCTTTCCAGGATCACAGATAGTTTCTTTGAAGAAAAAGCCTTGATATTTAGTCCAAAACTTTGACAAGAAGATGGTCAGGTGAAATACAGGAACTCATCTGTATTACCCAGCCCTTGGGGAAGAGGGGGAGCGCAGCAGCCATTCCCTCCTCGCAGGAGTGGGTATTGCCAGTCCCAAGGAAGTGAAGCTTACAGCCCCCCTTGGACACTTCCATCCAATAAATCTGCACCGAAGCTTTCTTGCCTGTTTTTACATCACAGTATCACAGTATCACAGTATGTTTGGGATTGGAAGGGACCTCAAAAGATCATCTAGTCCAATCCCCCTGCTGGAGCAGGAACGCCTAGGTGAGGTCGCACAGGAATGTGTCCAGGCGGGCTTTGAATGTCTCCAGGGAAGGAGACTCCACAACCTCCCTGGGTAGCCTGTATGTTAAGTTTTAAAATGCTATACATCCAGCAATCATTTTTAGGGACAAGTAAGGAGTGCTTTTTAGCAGACGTAAATCAGCACAAATTACAATGTCGTTAGTTCCCCAAGTGCTTTCGGTCGGCACTGCTGACATAAGAGGGAGTCCTGCCCTCTTCCTGCTCCCACGCTGTCCCCTCCCTTGTGCTGACACAGCCGTGAGGTGAAGTGTGTTGGGAAATACATCCCGTTCAAATCTATCCTAGCAAAAAACCTGAATGGCTGGGGAGAGAGGCATTTGCTTCTTTTCAGGCTGTCACCAGCATATCCTGGATTAAAGTCCTCGTGGAACCACTGTGTTACTGCAATTCACTGGTCTTCGTGGAAGCCAGGACCTTCGCTAGGCTTCTGGCTAAAAGTATTGTGCTGCAGCTGGAAACTCGATCAAGCAAGTTTCAAAACATTTCATTCATACGTGGTCCTCAGTTGAGTCTTAAGACACCTTTACTGTAGTCACTAGTGCTTCATAAGCCTTGTCAACATTGCAGTGGAACAAAGGTTCCTCTCAAGACTTTGTGTTGTGTAAATAAACCTTGTGCCTAGCAGGGTGTCGCTGAGTTAATGTAAAGCCTGAGAAGGGGAGGGCGTGGGAGCAGCATACCAGCGTTAACGTTCTGTTTTCTGCACAGGATTGCAAAAGGATTGCAACAGCCCAGCCTATCTGAGCTGCTGCACGTACCGTAGACATGTCTCTGCACTTGAATTTGATATGGGTGGTGATAGAACAATATACCTTTCTGGGAAATGGTAATGGGCAGCACGATTTTGTTTTAAGGAAATTCCGCATAAGCAATAGCAGTTTTCTTCTTAGAGCGCTGATGCTTTCCAGGTGGCCCACCAGACAGTCAAACAAAGGAAATATATATGGCAGCATTCACTCAAGGGTTGAAGTTTCAGGGTAAGGAGGAGGAATGTAGAAAACCCCATGAACTTTAATAGTTATGCTTATATCTTTGTGGTGGCTCTGACTTTTTTTTTTTTTTTTGCTTCTCACAGATCAGTAATCAGGGGACAATCGACAGGAATAACCCCCCTGGTAAAAATACATGACTGTTTCTGAAACAAACAGCATTTCATATGCAAAACTGCCTGGGAAAGTGTATGCTTAGGGTGCTTTCTCAGGCCTCATGGGAAGTTTTACAAAGAGCAAGCTACCTTTTAGCAAGTGCTTTTCTGTTAGTTTCAAACTCCTCTGTTGCTTTTTTTTTTTTTCAGAATGATTTTCCCAAAAAAGGTGATACAAACCATAAGAGAAGTCTCAGTAGAGTTTGCTGCCCCCCTATCCCCTTCTCTCCTTCCCTCTTCCCCCAAACACTGGGAGCTCTCAAAAATATTTTACTATCCTGGAGATTAAAAAGTGTCTTTAATTTGCATTTGTCTTGTAATAGCTCTGACTTTCACTGCCTTGTCCTCCCCTTGGTTGAGAGTCCATGTGTGAGCACTCCCTCTAATGTTGTTTATACGCTCGCTGTCAGGTTCAATAAGCAGTATTTTAGCAGGGCACCTTCCCACGTGAAGGAAAGGTTTCCAGTTCTTGTCTTAGCTCCTGCTCCTCCACATGCAGTGTCTTGACAAGGCACAGCAGAGAAGAAGAGAAATGAGTATTGGCAGTATCACTAAATCTTACCTGATAAATGGAAATTAACTCTAGAACCTCATGAATCCACTGGCAGCTCAGATGTAGGGCAGCTGTTTACAGGGCACTTCATAGGTGTTCCAGTTATGCGAGTTTTGCATAGTACCTATTTTAAGTTCAGGCATTTTATTAATAGTGTGTCTGGAAAATTTTAGAACTGTAGTACAACAACACACCTCTTAGATAACACTGAAAAGAGTGTGATAATCTGTTTAAGGATTCTGTATGTAAATACGGATATTGATAAAGAGAATAAAGATAAAATATAAATGTGAATAATTGCTCCTAAGACAAAGAAAAATTGGCAATCAGCCAGAGAGAAATTAGAAATTTAACTAGTTTCACAGCGCAGGTACTAGAACATACTGGTGGAGCCTCAGGTCTTGTCAGTGAATGGCATAGCAAGGACCAAAGATTTCCCCTTCATGAATGGGTACAGAGAAATAAAATTTCCCAGAGAACAGAAGCATGTTAAAGTAGTGGACAGATTTTCAGCTTTGAAGTAGAAGAGATACTTTCATTTTCAGTATCTCTTCTTTTTGCAAGACTAGGAGTGTTAAGTCTTGTGTCTGAGCCAAAATTCCAACCTAAGCAGAATGTACTCATCTAAATTTTCCTTTTAGTTTCATTTGGACAAGGTATTCTTTGGTGTAGTGTTGCTGTGTACTGTTACAGCAGTTGCTGTATTGGGAGCTTGGGAAGGCGCCCGCATGTAAGAGGTTGCATAAAAACTAGACTATTGTAAGCTCAGAGAAACCCCTAAGTGTGATGATTAGAAAGATAAAACAATTAGGGAAAACACATCAAAGAGTCTCAGGGAGAGTTCTAAAAGGAAAAATACTGATTATATTTGTTTTGATTTTGTCTTACATGAACTAAAATATGTGTGGTGTGTCCTGGGTCACCACCCTAAGGGGTGTGTACTTAAAGACAACAGAATCAGACTCCAAGACTTCTATGTGGCTTATTTTGGTTGCAGGGCTGGGAAGATAAGATATAATTGTACCATATACATAGTGGTGCTATCAATCTGATAGATTATACTTTCCATACACCCCTGACCACCTTGCCTACCCTCTGCTTGCTAATCTGTTTCTAGCAGGATAACTCCCAGCTTTCTGACCTTCTGAGAAACTTTCAACTACAATTTTTAAAACAGTCACAAAAATGTTCTTCTTTTTCCAAATTGCAGTTCTGCTCTCTGATGAAAGCAGTCAGAAGCATGAGATGGGTAACATTGATTGCTAAAGCTTGTGTGCAAGTTCAAGTTCAATAAACTGTGAATCTTAGAGGCTAAAATTGTTTAGAATTCCATTCTGGATTTGGGAATAAAAGCAGACATTTATGGATAGTCCTGTTGTTCACACTCCACCAAATTCTAATACTGTTATTTTAAAACTATGTTAGATTTGTTTTTTAAAGTTTGTTAGACTTGCTCTGCCATGGGAACCAGGTTAGAAAAGGTTTGAGCTAATAAAATATGCAAAATGTGGTTTTAGGGCTTTCCTTTAATGTGGAAAGGGGAAGAAAGGTTTTAGTCGGTTACAGCAAATCCAGTAAGGGAACTGTTTATTTAACACTCTTACAGTTATTTTTTTAATGTACCTTTTCAGAGCTTTTTAGCTGGGTTTAGTTCACATGGACTAGCATATTGAATAATTTCTACTTGATATGTGTTTTTCAGGTGTTACTCTGACTTCAGTAGTTACAGTAATTTTCTTTCTGGCACACTGGTACAGTAGATCCCAAAAAGCTTAAGGAAAATAAATGAAGAGGACTTTGGAAATGGGGGAATATAAAATATCATCCTGATAGACTTAGAAATTAGGTAGGAAGATTGCATCTGAGGTTATTTTCCTGTGAATATATCTAGCATCTGTAAATTGATGTGGCATTAAGAATATTACAGATTCTTGTTTGATGTGGCTGTATATTTTGTGATTTTTTTACTGGAGCGATGCAGCCATCCTAAGAAAATGAAAGCCAACAAGGCCTTGAGACTGTCCTGGTCAGAATGTCATCTTTCTGAGTCCATGTAGTGCTCACTTGTAACATAAAAACACATCCAATAGATACATGTATCTGAAAATGGCAGAAAAGGTGCTTCCCTGGCTACTTCATGTTGATAATAATTTTAGATTTTTTTTTTCCCACATTGAGAAAGCCGCTGGCAATAGTGCATATTATTTTCCTGCATCAACAAAAATATATTGTAAAAAGTGTGAGGTATAGCAACATACGCTGTGCCAGTTAGGTGATAGGTTGACTTTGCTGGTTATGCATATTTTGCTTTGACCTCTTTAAAACTCCCCTGAGTCTGGGTCCAAGCTGCTGAAGAAAGTGTCTTGTACTTTATGCTTTTGAGTATAAACAAGAGGGTGGTTGGGACAAAATGTTCTAGGTGAAAGATCCTTACATTTTCATTATATCCTGCTGCTGTCTTGATTTGGCAATGCCGTAAAATCCACTTGTTTCCCTGGTGCATTGGGAACTCTGAAGAGCAATGGGTGAGTGAACCAAACATGAGAAACAGAATGGAGAATGGATGTAGGCAGCAACAGCTGCCTTCAGACCTTAAAGGCTGAGAGAATTTTGTCTATGTCAGGGATGTCCTGCTCTTGTGCATTAGGTAGACCCTTTTTGTTCAGATCAAGAGTCTAATCTTCTTTGCCTTCTTAATACAAGTATAAAGAAATCACTCTCTTTATGTGAAGAGTAGACCTAGATTCCTTCAGTTTTGATCTGATCCTCAGAAAACATCAGATCTGTTTGCAAAGCTAATAGAAGTGTAATGGCAAGAGCAGCAGTGGCAAATACCTTTTTTTTTTCGTAATATCAAAGCTGAAAATGTGGTCTTGATTTTCATATACTGTTATAACTACTTAATAATACATCTAAAGGCTGGCACAGTTTACAAACACAGAAAACATATGTAACAATAGTTATTTGTGCCAAATATTTTTTTTCCCCCCATACTCCATCCTACCTTTGTTACTCTGGGCACTAATACTGCATTAATGTAAGCAGCAAACTGCTGCATTTATCTTTATTTTATTCTTCCAAGTGATAGCAACATGCTGGCACAAAAGCTGTTGTCTATAGTAAACCCCCTGAAGTCTTCTAAGGGCATCCATCTGGATCGACTTTGTGATTGCAGAAGGGCTGATGCTCTAAGTTTTCATTCCACTAATGGTCTCATTGATTTTTCTTTACACTCTTTGCAGGTTGCACAGAGTCTCTGTTTGAGTAAGAATTGTAGAATATGATGAATTTAAGAATTACAGGTATGTGTTAAACTGAACCAAGGTTTCTCTATCTGTCTTTAGGACGGTTAATCAACGAGGTGGCTCAGAAGTAGACTGCTCAGTCTCCAGTGATGCAGATGAGAAGTGCAGTTGGGAAGCACTGTGAAAAACCAGGTGCATAAGTTTGAAAATGTTCATCCAAATCACATTATTAAAAGTAGTAGGGAAATGTCATGACTTACTGAGATTAAACAAAGACCTGCTCAGAATCTTGTGACTTCAGCTCATAAATGGATTTCATCACTCATTACAGCTGCATAAACAAATGCATGTGGTATACATGCATGTTTTGTTTTTGGAAGCTGTTGTTTTTGAAATCGCCTTAGAGGTTTTTTAATTGCTTCTAATGAGCCAGCACTCCCTAGTTCTAGAGCGATGCCTTGTGTACCTGAGCAGCATAGCACAGTCATTGCTTTTAAGGGAATAGTTTGCCTGCTTTTCTCCCTTTCTGGCAGCTGAACTGCTTTGGCAAACCAGTTATTTTAAAGGAGAAATTTAAAATATGAAACCTGGTGTCAAAACTTTAATTCCTTTTATGCAAGTAGTCTTACGCTAGTGCTCCTTTGGAGCTTTAGAAATTTAATCCCAGCCCAACCAACAATTGGAGAAAGTCCTACATGTCTGAGCTCATACTGAATAAGTTTGTCATGTATCTAGATTTTTTCAGTTACTTAATCTAATTTTTCATGTTGTCTGTGGCCTTATTTCTCCTGATGGGCCTCTCATAAGGAATCCTAGAAATGGATGCCCTGCGATTATCCATGATAATTAGTACTTCTTCCATGTTTTCTTGCCAATATGTTGCAAGTGGGATGTGGCAAGATTAATCAAAGTTTGGTCTTCCTGCTGTGTTTATTACCTGAAGGCACTAATGATGGCAGCAGTTTGTGATGTAGAGCAGACACTTGTCTGTGGATTTTAATAGTAGTACGGATCAAAACTGTCAAACCATTCCCATATCTCTAGGTTAAAGGTTGCTGTTTTCAGTTAAACCTGTGCTATTCAGCATCTCAAGGAGGCAGTTATCAAAATGTCACCTCAGGAAACTAAGATGGCAAGATGTATGGGTAATTCTTTGCATTTCAGTATGCCATGTCATACTCAGAACTGAGATGCTGTATTATTCCTGAATGGATAGTGTCTCATTTTAATGTTACACTGTACATTTTTTTTAATGATTTCTAAAGGTAAACTACTTTTTTTTTTTTTTTCTCCAAAGGAAAATATTCAAGGACACTCTAGTTTTTTGTTGCCATTTTTTAATAAAGATTTGAAAATCAAATTTTAAAATGGATATTGTTGGGGTGAAATGGTAATTTTCCCCTATTTTACTCACAGCTTCCTCTTTTAGCTTCTAAAAGCCAGAGTCAGGAAAGTAAAAAGAGCAACAATATGGGACTGTTCATGGTCAGGGGTACTTAGACATATATCCTATGTAGATGGATTTGGCTTGAAGTGGTTTAGTTTATTATGCTCCCTAGAAAAATAACAGAGGTAATTAAAAAAAAAAATTAAACCGAATTAAACTAAAATATTTTTGATTTTCTGTCAAGCAGCCTTAAATTTTAGGCAACTTGGGAGGAGTCTTTATCATGTGCATTCCTAAAGTTTGCTTAAACAAATTGCTGAATGTCTGAGGCTTTGAGTGTCCTGCCCCTTCTCTTCAAGTCTTTAGAAAATCCACTTGCTCATCACCTCTGAAAACCTGCCCTCTTATGCAGGTAGCTAAAAAGATGTCTGGCATTAGAGACTCATGCTCCAAAACGTTCCCTTGAATGCCTCAAAATGTCATATTAAAATCAAGTACGGTTCACCCACAAACCATCTGACTTTACAGATCTGAAAACAACCTTTCAATTAATTAAGCTTCTCTGCTTCCTAATAAGGCCTATTTGAACTGCTCAGCGGCTGGGGACGGCTGGGCTGGGGGTCTGCACGGTGTGTGGCTGTGGCCAAGGGTCCCCGTGGCCAGTGTCGGGCCAGGCCTGGCTGGGGAGCCCTGCCTGGCCATACCTTTGCTACACTGACTGGGCAGCTCTTTGTCTGGGGCTGGGAAATACCTGGATTTCTCCTTATAAGGCCAGCGAGTTGCTGCGGGAGCCCCGGTCCTGCCCCAGCGCTTCCTGGCTCTGCTCAGCCACGCTCCTAAAAAGGCAGTTCCTTGCTCCCGCTTCCCCAAGCGGAGCTCCCCGGGGAGGAACAACAGCCCTCCCAAGTCAGGCATTGGACTTAAAAGGAGAGCTGTGTTTATGGATTTTGCTGTTGCGTCTCAAGGAAGCTGTTGTGTTTACAAGCCCTGCTGGGGTTATCCTCTCGTTTAGTAGATAAGCAGTGAATAATGAAAAGTACAACAGAGTGTGGCATCTGAGCCTGCGAGCCTCCCCGCACAGGCACATTTCTGCAATGGTATAGATCCCTATAGGATCCCGCGTGCACTGTTTGAAGCAGTTCAGAGCCGAAGTCTTGAAAGCCTATTAGGTGATGGTTTTATAATAGAAAATACTCGGCAGCAATATGAGCTCAAAGCAATTCATGTCCTTTTTCCTCCCTCCCCTGGCTGCCATTCCTGTACTGCCGCTTTGCTTGTGCTTGCTCAGTTCTTTGTGGGGGCCACACTGTGCTCATGGTTCGGTTTGGTCTGAAAGCCAGAAAAGAGTTTTCTTCTCAGATTACAGTGTGGCTTCAAAAAAGTTGTGTTAGTGGAACTGAGTGAGCGGTAGATTAAAAAAAAAAAAAAGGGAGAAACCCCTCAGTTATTAATGTCCTGTGCTCTTCCTGACATGAAACCAAAGCAGCTGTACTCTCCTCCTGAATAAAAACTCTTCAAATGCTGAATATTTTATTAGATATTTTCACAGGTTTAATTGAAAATTTCTGAAGGATCTGATTATTGGCTTATCTATTTCTCATGCCAAGTTACAAGCTTAGTTACAGTCTGATAGATTTTTAAGGACAAGTTTTTTACTGGAGCCAGATTTTAGAAAGGCTTGAATATGCTAATTCAAAAGGGGTTTTACACTGGCTTTTTTTCTTTTTATTAAATCAACAAATCATCTGAGCTTAATATGAAAGAAATAAAGAGGAGTGTTTTTTAAATTTAAGACCTGTGAAATTCTGGCATGTGCAGTGCACCGAGTGGTCATATACTTACTTCAGAAACAGAATTAAAATAATTCTTTTCCAAGGGGGCTACTTGGGAAAAATCCCTGGATAGTGTCCTCCTGCGAGCGTGCAAGACGTTGGGGTGCAGCTCACAGGGTTTGGACACGCTGTACTTGGGCACAGCAGTTTGTCTCTTCAGAGCCACATATTTCCTTAGTTTATCAGTCTGCTCCTGGCAGTTCTGTTCAACCTTTGGACTTTATGGCCTCTCTCAGGATGTAGGATTGGTTCCCTAATATCTCTTCTCTTGTCTTTTGCCAAGTTTCCAGCAGGCAACGAGGCCGTGACAAGCAGGGTCACAGGTGTTGAAGGAAGTTAGCAGTACAAACAATTATTATTACAAAACCAGATTCTGTGGTTACAAGGATGAAATACTGCTTTTATTTATGAATGTCATACCATCCCTATCTTCCCTTTTTCTGAGATTATAAGGTGTTTTCTATCTCATTTTCCTTTTGTACGGGTGCTAGGTGTGTGACTGTGGATTTAGTAGGCGGGGTTAACAATACTGATAGATTAAAAAAAAAAAGAATGCCACGCACTCATTGGATGCACATTGTTGGCTGAGATCTGTTGTGTATTTTCTAATGTTGTTTTTATACTGCTGGTTCCTTAAATCTGTCATGTAAAACATGTTAAAACAAGTTACTCATGTGTTTGAATGGTAGTGAATGAGGTATATAGGAAGAACAGAGATCAGACAATAAGGAAGAGGGTGATTAGAGAGAAACATCGATGGGGTAATAGGAAGAGGGTGATAGCAGCTCTGACACTATGAGACTGCATGTCTGACCAACGACTATGGAATTTGATAATTTAGAAGGAAAACCCATTTACAGCTAGAGGTTTCAGACACTAAATATAGCAGAGGAACTTAACCAAATCGTGGTTGGCCAAGGGATGCTCCTGCCTCTGCCAAACAAGGTAGGGGGTAGTCAGCAAAGATTGTGTTGGAATATGGGAAATACCACTCAGTAAAGAAATTCTTAGCATTTTTGGCTGGCTGCTGGTAGTGGTCCAAACATACACCATATGTCACGTTTGGTGATCCAGAGCTTTGGAGGATGTATGTTGTTGGGAAGATGCAGACACGAAATGATGGTGGAAGGGCTGCCAGAAGCACAGGAGTTACTTGGAGTTCAGAAAGTGCCCACTTGGTAGTTTTTAAAGTGAAAAGCAACTGCAAAGTGTCCGGTCTTCCATACTGAATCATAAAAGCAGCCTAAACTGTCAAGGTGTTTTAGAAATTTTAGAAACATTTAGAATTTTTTTGACTGTTAGAAAAGTACTCTGTATACACAAAGTGTTTGAATGCACCCAAACGACAGTAAATCTGAATTAACAGCCCCCATCTCTTGCTCAGTAGAGCCATTCTCAACCTGTGATTGTGTTGCTTTTCTTAGTCCAAAATGCAGCAGCTCTGCATGGGGCGCTCACTGGTCCTTGTTTATGTACAAATTTGTAGCAGAGGAAGTCTGTCAGCTTTAGTGATGTTAATATTTTTTTATAGACCATTCTAACTGTGTTCCTTTGCTTGTACACAGTTACAGAGAAATCCAGGATGTATTCTCCTTCCAGTATGTGAATTAAGTTGAATTGTAGAATCATGTTTCAGAAAATATAAACCTGCCTACTACAGAAGGTTTCACTGCTTAACCACACTGATAAAAGTGTGAATGTTTTGAAGGTGAGATTTAGAAAAACTGGGGCATTTTCAATCCCAGAGGTGGTCTGAAGTCCCACTGTCCGATGGTAACCCTCATGTTAGCTCTGTGTGCAGTCTCAGCCCTTTGTTCATTCTCTAATCATCAATCTCCAGTTAATTCAGTGAGACTTGTTGTGGAAAAAGGTGACTAAAGGTATCTGACTTTGCCCTTTAACTGTATGAGGAATTCAACTACAATTCTGATAACATGGGTTAAAGCACACTTTAGAACAAATTGGTTCAACAAGCTAATGTTGTTAAAACTGTGCATATTAAATATAATCTGTGCTTATAAATGGGACCTTTATCAGGAAATGTCACTAAGAATCTAAGGAATCTTTAATGAGTAGCTTATTACTTCCAGGGATGGGCTCTGTAGGTAGTTTATATAAAGCTAACATTTTAGTGTTTGTATATTTGGTCAGTGAGCAAATACACTTTCCTAGTAAGTGTATTTTGACGTAAACAGTACAAGCTCATGTGTTCTAAGCTGTGAATGTCATTGCCGCTTGTAAAAATCAAACTTACAGAATTTACAGAATTAGCCATCACAGCTCAACTTGCTTGTTATTGTTTTAAAAAAGTATGTTGGAAATCAGAACAGAGGAGTTAGTACTAGGAAAACATTTGTTGTTAACTAAATGCTGGTAGCCTGTGCGCCATTTTCGTTGGTATTTCTAAGGCTGTTATAATTTCTTTTTCACTAATTGTGACTCCTTCTGGTTTGATACAAAACCCACACTCTTCAATGCTTGCAATAGACACCCTAAAGGCAAATGGACTAGTTAAAGCCCCAGGTAACCTGGGCTGACCTTATAGATGACCCTGCTTTGAGCAGGAGGTTGAACTATATCTCCTGAGGTCCTTCTCAATATGAATTATCCTATGATCTTGTGATTTGTAAAAATAATTAACTCTATTTTTGTATCTCCTTTTGGAGTATCATACTTTGAAGTTCCTTGAGATGGTTGCT
Source organism: Patagioenas fasciata (assembly GCF_037038585.1). Classification (NCBI taxonomy): domain Eukaryota; kingdom Metazoa; phylum Chordata; class Aves; order Columbiformes; family Columbidae; genus Patagioenas; species Patagioenas fasciata. The sequence goes on along the minus strand of NC_092525.1, from coordinate 20,041,582 downwards.
TTTTAGTAAAGGCACTGAGCACTGTCCCCCTAATCACACCGCAGGCCTATTGAAGTGAAATGGTAAGCAGATGTCATGTTATCTTTTCAACATGGTTACTCAACAAAGTATGCCACTTTGCACACAAGATAGCGCTAGCCACAGGTCAGGGTGTTCAGTGTGTCATGGGAGCTAGACCACGTGTGCATTACCCACTTGTTAAAAAGGTTTCATTAAGAATATTTGATCTAGCCTGCCAAAAAACTTAGCAATGTATGATTAGGCTTTTTGTTAAATATCATGGCTTTGGAATTCATTTGAGCCAAGAGGGAAAATACAATACGTTGTCTCCAGGCATGTAAGATGTCTTCGTACTCTTCAGGTTGTACAATTTATTTGCCACTTGTGTTGGAGAAGGCAGAGCAGTAAAATAGTGTCAGGGTGCCTAATACAACTCATGAGGCCTGAGGTTTTTTTTTCATGGGCCCTAAGTGCAACATGTAGTCTCACTAAAGGAGGTTACCAGAAGGAAGATGGCATTTTCCAGGGCTCTCATCACACGTGGGTACAGCCCAGCTTTTAAAGGTATTAACCAGTAACACCTTGAAGTGCTGGGCTGTAAACTACAGCAGACCGGCATCTGTTATGTAAGCTGTTTGGTTCTTGTGGTGAGGATGAGAACCTTAAAAGCTGGGTAGGGTACAGAGCAGGAAATGGGAGCCATTACAGCCGTCCCAAGGGAAGTGGTTCCACTCGTGAATCACAGTCCTGGTTTCACCGTGCTGTGTGGGAGTGGTGTCCTGTCGCAGACGGATATTGCTGGTGTCTGGGGCCTGACAGGTCTAACTGCTGCAAGGGGAAAACAGCAGGAGACTTGTGGTCCCACCAGCATCACACCTCCACAGCCTGCTAACCATCATTTGGGCAGCTGAAGCAGGGGAGAATCGGGACACGTCAAGCCCTGTAGGTTGCCTGAATTAAGTTATATGGTCCATCGCTATTAAGAAGATGACCAGACAGTGACATGGACTAAAGTCCTTTGCTGAAGCGTTTGACCACATGCCACAGAGGCCTTGGGTTATCCTGTGGATAACAAAACCTACTACTGTGTGAGACAGCCCAGGTTGCCAAGTCTTGCTTTCCCCTCGCCCATGAGTCACACAGCTCTGGCAGAGGCTGGAGCCTGTCGCACACTGGCACAACAACCTCCTGGAGCAAACCCTCTGCATAGGCTTCTGGGCCCACTGCTGCTTTGCTGAAGAGCTGCCACACCCCGGGTTCTTCAGGTCTTCTTGTCAGGGCACCACTGACTTACTCATAACGGATATGGACATCGAAACTGAGCAGTCCCTCCCCCCTCTGCTTGGCAGGCTCTGTGGCTCCTAGAGGCTTTTGCACTGCTGGAAAGAACGTGGCCCTTCACTTTGTTCCATCTAGTCCAAAGCTGGCTACAGGAGCTGTTTCCATCAGTTCTCAGGAAGAGAAGGCAGAGAAGATGAGACAGATCCTGGAAGTTGAGTGTCACCATTATTTATCCTTCTTAAGCTCACAGATGAAATAAATCCCCAAACTGCTATTCATCCAAGGCTTTTGTCTGTTTTCTGTAGCAGTACTAGCAATGGCTCTGCATTGGTAGCACAAGACTGGTATTTGCAGTTTGAGAGACCATGAGTGTGCACAATGGATGACGTGGAGAAGGGACAGAGCCGTGTCTCCCACTTCTGTATCTTTCCACACTGATTAAGTGCATCTTCTTCCATCTCCGGTGCAAAGGTACACAGAGCTGTACTACAGCTCACTCTCCCATGAGCAGATCATTTAGAGGTTTCTATTGTTCGTAAATCATGGTGGAGAGAAAGCTGGGTCCCCTGGCTTCTGGTAATGTTGTGGCTCACCAAAGATCTTTCATCTCAGCCCTTATTTCTTGCTAAGAACGTGTCATCTTAATCATGGAGCTAGAGGTGCAGCAGCACCAATAATTTTGGGAACTTAGGTCTTTGATATAATTTTGAGTTTATTTTATGATATTAGGAAGCTGATGCAGTGGAATTTTTGTATAATGAGATGTCTTTGCAGCAGCAAAGTCTGTCATTAAATCTTAATGGCAATCCACAGAAGTGCTTGCAGTTTTGGACAAATGGCAGCACTTATCAAGTACAGTTAACAAGACCTGACAGGAGTGACCTAGGGCAGGTCTATTGGTCTTTTGTGGGTGGACTTTAGCTTTGTCTGCTCATATGTCAAGTTAGCCAAGTGTAAACTATTTCTATTAGAGAAGTTAAGTGCTTATGGCCTGAAACAATAGCCCCTACTAAGGGCCCAAGTTTATTAGGTCAATAATTAGCTTATTAGACATACAGATGTGCCTGTGTAGGTTTTTGAATTTCATGTTCCATCTGACTTGCATCCAATGAGTTCAGCTGAGTTTTTAAAAGACAACTCATGGATACCATGAAGGGGTTCTAAAAAGATCTCTTGAAGAAACAAAGGGGGAAAACTGACAGGAAGTCTCAGGAAGGAGCACTGGAAAGAGCATCCACACTTGGTGTTTGGAAAAGCTGAACTAGACTGATGCTTGGGCTTTGCTTACTCCACAGTGGCTCACCATACATTGTACCCTGTGGGTTCAAAAGCTGATTACATGTTCAAATAGGGAAGGATGATCAGATCTGTTGTCTAGAGACAGTGGTCATCTCTGCTTCGCTAGCATCTCAAGAACAGTGCTTTCAGGTGATTTCCCCACCTGCCTATAAGCTCAGGTAAGAGAAAACAGACACACAGCAGGGTCTTGATGATAGAAAGGTTAAAAGAAGAATCTTCCAGAGAGCTGAAAGCATGAAAAGGATTTCAGGAGTTCAGGTGCAGTATCTTCTGAAAGATAGAATACTTGCAAAAATTGATCTGTTCTGATGGAAACAGTTTCTTCTAGGGACCTCTCATAATAGTTTCCACAGCCAAGTACAATTTTTACTTTAAAAAGTGTGACGAGTTTCTTCTGCTTTAGGTTAGACTGAAAGCCACTCGAAACACTGACTATGCCTCAGTATCTGCCATTTTCCTGGTAAAATGTGGGACATCTTTTAATTTCTGTATAATTAAACAGTCTTCCCAAAGTCATAGTAGAGTTGAATAATAAGTTAAATCAAACTATATGCCTGAACACAAACCCCACCAGTCTTACAAGTTGTTTTGTATTTGTTATTTTATATATTTGTTAAAGACAAAACGGTAAAGTCAGGAGGAGTAAAGAGGAGGAAATTGCTTGCTACCAAGTCCTAGTCGTTATTTTTAATGTAACAGTACCCTGTTCCTGGATGGGGAATACACACAAGGTGACAGGTGGATGCAGATGGAGCACTAGGAAACTGGGAGGTTAGGTCAGGCCACTGGCATCAGGAATTGGACAAGAGCTGAGGCTAAGATTTGTAGTAAACCTTCAATTAGATATTCAAGCTAATGAAAGAGCAGCTTAACCTTAAAGACATCCTCTTCCTGGTGGCTTCATGTACTCCTGGGTGCCAAGGCTTGTGGTCTTATGATCACAGGTCTGCAACAGCAGCCTTAATGGAAGTGCTTTTTGTGCAAATGTTCCAAGGTGTTAATCCTTATGTTAGTGTAATTAGCTGGAAAAACTTTAGGTTGAAATCCAAGCAGCATCTTGAAAAACTGATAATGTTTTTGTCATTGTCTTGACAGGCAGACTGAATCCAACTTGCTTGGATTATTTTGTGAGTAAGAGATGTGCTTAGACTGACAGCTTGTACATTGTGTTGTATCTTCCAAAAGAATTTTTATAGTTTCTAGTTATAAGCTTCAAAAATAGTATAGGTTTGTAACTGAAAGACTAGCAGATGTTTAGCTGTTGTGGATAAAAGCAAGGTTTAAGTACAGCTATTAATTTCATGTGCTGGTGTCATGTAAAGCAGTGCTGAAGACCGATGCATTATATGTGGCTTTTAAGGATACTAGCACCCTAAGAAATTGTTTATATCTCTCCTGCCTATTCTTTGTAACTCTTTGTAATGCTTCCAGTGACTACAACAATATACTTAGATAGAAGAGCTGATCTACCAAAGCCTTACCCTAGAAATGAACTCCACTAATCAACTGCTCATGACTCCAGCAGATGTTTCTGCTTTTCATACAATTGGAACCTCATGTTTTACTATTTTTTTTTTCTTCTTTTTGTACTAGCAGCAAATGCCCCATTACACATATGAGCTTCAAAACCTTGTCACATGATACCAGGAACAAATTGTTAAGCCAGTCAGCAAAGTTCAGGTTTGAAGTGGTGGTCCACCAAAGGGAACCAGATCTTAGAAGCTGAACGAGTGGTTTATGGAACAACCATGCTGTGGTTTTGATGCAAGTGCCAATACTCTATTTCAGCCTCTTCTATGAAATTTGGAAATGTCAGATGAACTCAGACCAGAATTCTTCTTTCAAAAACTGAATCGCTTTAGGATGTGGAGATAAAGTTAAGTGATACTTTTGAGGATATGATTACTATACTCTTGAATAGGATGAGAATTGTCTATACGATGTTGTTATATAAGGACTTATCTCTTGTAGTGGAGCAAAATCAGTGAATTTTCAGATATAGAAGAAATACAGATGTGAAGAATTTACTTTTTACTTTTATTTGTTTAGTTTGTTGCATTTAACTTACCATTCCAGGTCTTTCAAATTGATAAGTGACTGGCAGATCCTTGATCAATCAATATCTTTGTACGATTTGGGCAGAAGGAAAAATAATGTGAGTAGAAAGAATGACAGATTGTCACTCCACAAAGATTCAGCTTACTCCCCTGTCAGCAAAGTCAGAACTTCTTGGTGGAAACTGAACACCTGTTAAAAGAGTACAATGGAACCATGAGAAGTTGTGGGCACCGGAAACACCATTCTCTGGGATTATAGCGACTCATTTGCAAACCATTTTTCTGTTAGCAGTGAGCAGTTAACCATGAACTTTCCCCTACCCGGAGCTCACCCACACTGGATTGATTCAGAAGCCATGGCAGAGCACGGCTTAACAGGCATGACCAGGAACTTCATCAGTATTCACACTTCACCAGCCAAGCAGAATCCTGACCAAATGTGGGATGCCATAACCAGAACTTGCTCCTTCCACCCTTTCCCAAAGTAAATATATTAACCTACTGCTGTTGCTGGCCTCAGTTGTCACAGTAAACACAAGTACAAAGAGTTGAATGAGTTGAAAGCTCTTTCAGTGAGTGGAGAAAGGTGAGAGTGAGGGTGGATAGGGGGCATTGGCTGCCTCTGTGGTTACTCTTAGGATACTGGGTACTTCTGAAATATTTCTCAGCTGATAAAGATTTAATCAGTTAAGAATATGGCCAATAATATGCATTGGGCATGTTTGTAGTTGATTTCAAGCTGGTGATATGCTCTCTTCTGTGAATATCACATTCTTTCCTGTTGTTATAAAGCCAAACTCTAACCTCCTGGTGCTGTTTGCATGTATTGAATGGAACTTGAACTTGGAGAAGGTCTAGAGTGCAGAAGGACTTCTGTCTGTGCAGAGATGCTGTAAGTTGTTTATGGCTGTGGATGAGATTTCTTCTTTGCTGCTTGTGCTCTCTGGGTAGAGCAGAGCAGAACTGAGAAGCCCATAGAAAGTGGGTAATAGAAAGCCAGTGGATGATCCTCATTAGAACCTGTACACAGAGTAGATGGGAATGGGAGGAAGAGAATCATTAGAGGAAAGAATCATGTAAGCCAAGGGATGACAGGACTTCCAGAAGAGCTTGACTGGAAGTGCCGAAGCTGGCTGACAAGCCGTGGGGAGAAAAGAGAGAGTATTGATTTGAAATTTTGGCAAGTGCCTTTTGAAACTGAGAGAAGAATGATTTCGGTGGAATGAAGACTGAGCAGAGTCTGTTGTGAACCTGGAGGAGGAGACATCCAGATGTTGTTGCAAGTGGTGAGCCCGGTGATCTTAGAAATAAAAAGAGGAGACAGGATGTGAGTGACCCAGAATGGGCAGTACTGAAAAAAGCAGAAATTTAAATGAGTGCAAGCATGTCCTGCAGAGAGAAAGAAAATAAGCACTGGAGCAGAAGAAATTATGTAAGGGTGGACAAAAAGGAAACAAGGCTGATTTGTGGATCAGTGGAGAGGCTAGAGGGACAGCAGATAGGAGTGAGAGGGCCTTATTGGCAGAGAAGAAAAATAACACATTGTGCGTTATCAGTTTATCTCTTGAAAGTGACAAACCAGGTCCAATGCAAGGAGAGAAGTGGGAAGAGAAGAAAGGGAGTATTTGGGTAGCAACAGTTTTGTGAGCTGGTCAAAGCAGCCAAAAAAGACTACAGGTTACAGTTAAATTAGAGGTGAATTTCTAGTGGTAGAAAGGTGGCAGGACAGCAAGGGATGGAAATTGGTTTTCAGGATGGACTTTCACCAGGAAATTTCCTCTGCAAAAGCAGAGGAGGCGAGGAAGGGGAAAAAAAAAAAAAAAAAAGGATTAATGGAGAAGAATAAAACATGGAGAGAATCAAGCTTGTTGATGGAAGAAAGGGAAGATAGAGAGAGAGAGAGATGAAGCTGGGCAAAATGTCACTAATGCTAATGGGAAAGAGCAGATGCAAGATCAGTGTCAAACAAGCTGGAAGTGACTTGGGCAATGACTGAACTCGGAAGCTCAGCAGCAGAGTGGTGGAAGGTACCAAAAGCTTTCCTGAAGTCAGGTTGGGGAGTCAGAGTGTGCTGCAGGTATATCCTTCTGATGTGAGCAGAGATTCATGGCACTGTCACCCATGTCAAGCTGTAGGGTCTGGCTGAAGTGGGGCCTTCCTGCTCTTAGAATGCTGGGCGTCAGCGTGACCAGGCCTTCTCTCTTGCATTGTCTGTTCTGACAGGTTTAGTCTCATTTCTTCTCTCCATATAGGCAATCCTGTAGCGCACATAAGAGACTAGTTTTTAAAACAGTGGCTTCTCAGAGTAGCCTGCCTGTTGGTGATAGAGCTGATGTAGATCCTGCTGAAATAAATGTGAAGACTCCAACTGATATCAGTAGTATTCAATCAGTAAGTATTTAATTCAAAATCACTTTTCCTTTGGCTGTGTTTTCAGTCTCTTTTTCACATGGTTAGGAGAGTTGCACTATGAAAAGCACAAATCAAAGTGTATTTGAAGGAACCTGTCAAGAGGTAATAGCAGTGAATAGAGTTGAAATGTTGAGTGAGTCTTTTTGACTCAAATTCCAGAGTGGTGGTCTCATATCTGGAGACTGTGATCAAAGGTTGACCTTCTGAAATATTAATATCTAGAGAAGATAGCTTCTTACTGTGTTAAACCTGCCTTTTAAAACAGACCTGGGGTGTATAAAGAGACCAAAAAGTCTTAGTGGCCAGTGAGAATAATTTCAAGTGATTTTCCCGACTTGAGTTTGCTTGGTTCAAGTAGTTTCCAGACATACAGAGATGAGAGTGAAGTTACATGGTTAGCCCAACAGAAGCATTTCCCCTCCCCATTCTGAGACAAGAGTAGTCAGTAAACCAAAGCCAGCTTTGTCTGTAACCCTAATGAAGGAGCTCCTGTAGATTCTTGGAGGGGTGTAAGAAAACTCTTGTTATCCTCTGCCCTGCTTCCAGCCTTAAGGTCAGGGAGAAGGAACCATCCCTCCTTCTGGGAAGGATTTCCAAAAGTCTTAAATCTGCCATAGGTTTGACTTGTAATCTTGTGTGTGCGTGTGTCTAAAGCACGTCAGCTGGGTGAACGGATTCCCTTGAGAGCGCAAGGATGGGACATCTGCTCTGTTAGTAGCCGGTCAGAGCAGTGGTTTGTGGGTTCACCAGGAGAGCTCAGTCCCTGGGGCTTTCCAGTCTGGCACCTCTCGCGGCTGTGTTCATGCGCTCGCTCACATACACACGGTGCCATCAATGAGGAGTCATCTGCCGGTTGCACGCCCACAGAGCACGGCAGGAAGGAAACGGCTGGGCTCTCAAAGTCAGAAGTATTAAAAAAAAAAAAAAAAGTAAAAGTTAAAAAAAAAGCAGCAGGCAGCCTGTGTATTGTACGGATTCCTCCCGGACTGAAGGAATCCCTTGCCCCGTGATTCAGGCTGAGCTGTCCGCTCCATCCGGCAGCCGCCGTGTCAGGCAGCCACCCACTTGTAACTGGGTGCCGGCTCTGCCGCTGCTGGCACCAGAGCCTGCAGCGTTTCAGGGTTCTTTTGTTAGTCAGGGCACTGGCACTTCCTTTGGCATTTGTCAGTCTCCAGGAAGGCTTGTGTGTGAGTAGAGGCTTTTTTGTGTGTGTGTTATTATTTTGTTCGTTTACACTTTTGGAACCTGAAGGTTTGATTCAGCTGTCTTCCTTGCTTACTCTCCGTTTCCTGTAGGCTGAAGGCTCTGTTTTCTGATGATTAGCCAATACCAGCTGTTCTGGCAATAAAGATGTCTCAAATCAATCCTATCCTGTCTGGCTTTCCAGGAAGAGAGCTGCCCCTCCCCTCGTACTCCACAGCCCCTGTCATCTGAGACTGAGATTTATCAGAGCTGCTTTGAGCTGGAAATTAGCTCCTTTACAACTTGTCCTCCACTGCTTCTCATTCATTTTATTGTTTTAACATTTTCCAGAAAATAATGCAGAAAACCAACCTGCTTCCTCTGTAGGGGAGTTGTGCTGTTAACCTGTGAAAAGCTTATTTCCCTGGCAGGCTTCTTCTTATCTTTATAGCAGAACCACAAGATTAAAATCAGTTTAAGTTGAACTGAGATAATGAATAAAACACTGGAAAACATTTAGTCATCCTCTAGCATCCTGAAGATAAGGATTTCTACATGTAGGCATCAAAGCTGTAATGAACAGCAAGGAAGGGATAGGCTCACGAAAAACGGAGTGAGGGCTGCTGCCTACAGACTGAGGAATGTGCCTGTGTGGAACTTATTTGGGGGCCTGGGTCTACACACCTATAGTAAGTTGGCTTGACTTCCCTGAAGAGCTGAGCACCTGCTGCTTCCATGCATGCAAAAGTCACCTTAGAGTTGCATTAAGGTAACAGAAAAGTGGTTTTCACTTATTTTGTTTGACTTTTAATATATATATATTAATGTTTTCTGTGTGTTTTTCCAACAGCAACATTGGAAGATTATTTTTTTTGAGATATGTAGAAGGAAGACACTCTCTTAATTAATATCAGATGGTTTTTGGTGTTATTCAGCATTAAAAATAAATCTCTGCCTTTGCCAGAAGTAAATTTGGCAATCGTGTGCTCCCTGCTGCAGGAAAACAATGTCTCTCTTTAGAGCTCAGAACCAAGCTTTGGCAATGAGATGAGGCCCAATGTCCATTGATCTCAATGGAAAACCTATTATTAGAAAGATCACTGTGACCACATCCTGCCATCATTTTGTACCGAGAACCACCACTGAGGTCAGCAGGATTTTTGTGCAAATATTTATGGCAGGATATGGCCCACTTCAGGGCATTCTGAGGGTTGACGAGCCTTCAGCTGAATTGTTCGTCTCCTTGTTGATCCTATCAGCCCACTAACAATTCAAAACACCACCATCCAAGCTGGTGTTGACTGAAACCAAGTCAGTCAGTTTGTGCAGTTTGAATGCAGACATGAGGCAAGACTTTGGCATTGCACAATGTCCTCGCCAATTGTGCCATGGACACCGAAAGGGTTGGATCTTTCTAACTTCTCGAGCAAGCAGCAAAGAGTAAATTGCTGCTGTGACAGATAGGCCTGTGGCTTTGGCAAGTGAAAACTGTTGTTAATTGAGTAACTCAAGATTTTTGTTTTCAGCAAATGCTTTGCATATGTGACTAGTGCAGCTAATTTCCTGCTTGCCAAATTCAGTTCTATCAACACTTATTGGAACCACGAGCTCGGATAGCAGAGGGAATGCTCTCTCCTTTATCCTTTTGATATGGGGAATAAATGAATTCTTTTCAGCTTACTGTACATCCGTGTTTTCACTGGACAGCAGAAAACTGTGTCACTGACTCATTGTTTGATCTTGGGTAAATCATCTAATCCTGTCTATCCCAGTACCCTCATGTGCATAAATAATGTAATGACTCTCATCTGTCTTCACAAACTGTTAGAATAACTTCGGTTTATATAGTTTTAGCTTTACTTTAGTCTTATCCACAATATTTTATTGGTGAAAGAAGGAAACTCTCACCCAAGTCAAAGCCAAAAAGTTTCTTATCCCTGTCTGGGTGCTGAAATAATCAGTATTCACAGGTTTTTATAACTTGTGTAAATGGCAGCATTTTAGCTCAAGTGTTTCTCATACCTGTAGAGCCAGGCTTTAAGTTTATATGAATTTGACACTGCAGAAATTTCTTTGATAAAATGACAACCTGGCATTTTCAGCAATAGCTGTTGGAGCCCAACTGGACTTCTGGAAACTGGGAACATACTTGTACTGTGAACTTCCAAACTCTGTGCACAGATTCCCTGTCAAAGGTGAAACAGGCACAACAATGAACTTAGGCTCACCTGAAAGATGAGTTACCCTATTGCATGGTTCATATGAAGAGTGCATTTTAGATTGAAGCCTAAAAACTTACAAAACAAACTAAAAGCTTAAAATTTTCCCTGTGTATCAACAGCTATGAAGAGGAAAAACAAACAAACAAAGCAAAACACAAACCAAACAAAGCAAAGCAAAAAAATCCTAACAAAAAAAACCCAAACCCAAAACATGACCTGAAAAGACAAATAAAGATAAATGGGCCATCCTACACTAGCAAACCTGCAAGACATTTTCAAGCATAGACCTGCGCAAAATGATTCTTTGCATTATAATCCTTATCTTGGGGCCCAGGACTAACATGGTTCCTGGCCTTCTCCTCTTCCTGTAGTTATATGCCTAAAGAAAATGTCACTGTAGTGCTGGGAAAAAATACCTTGCTAATTCCAGAACTTTCGGTAGAAATGTGGTAGTTTCAGAGAAACTGGTCTCTTGGAAACCTCTCTCACTTGGAGACAGAACCTCTGGAGGGAAGAGACTGCAGGATATGAGGGTGTAAGAGCACAGGGTATGGGTGGTATTCTCAGTAATAAGAAGACTTCTAAGGGATGTGGGAGAGAAAGATTTGTCTCTCTGCTTTTTTTTTTTTTTTTTTTTAACCAGACTTTTCTCATTGGCTTTGGTGAAAAAAATATTCATTTTTCAATGTCAGTGTTATCCCAATGCAAGAATAAAACTAAATGCTAAAACCTCAGAAACGACTGCAAAATGGAATTCTTGTTTTCCAGCCAGTTCTGGGCCAGAAGAATTCTGTGTTTGTGTAGGGCTGGAGAGAGAGATTTCCTCACCTTAGGCCGTGGAGATGTCTGGTTCCCCGGCCCAGCTCGCTGGGGAGCACTTTGCATTCGATCCCACACAGCAGCCGTAGCATCAGCAGTAAGTGCACTCCTGGCTCCGGCTTTGTGGTTAGTGTGCTGAATTGGGACTCAGACTAGGTTCAGTTCTGGCTTGCCCAGAGATTTCGTATTTCATATTGAACAATGCATTTCATCAGTCTGTGCTTCAGTTTCCTATCTGTGAGAGTTTGCCTGCATGAGGCATCAGTGAACTCCTTACAGTACAGGTATGATACTAACTTGATATAACCTGTTGAGCAAGCTAACCATTTTAAGGTTTGTTTAAGCTTTTTTTTGGAGTAGGTTTAAGCTATACTAAAGTAGTTAATTTTCAACTCAGAGAACATATTTTGCAAAAGTGCATCTAAAAATCTGATTGAATCAAGATAATGAAGTTGAAAGGTCCATGTACACATGTCCTTGCAGCTAAAAAAGATTTTTTTCTCTAAACTTTGTGTGCAGGAAGAGAAACTACCATTTGTCTGGTTCCCTAGACAAATGATCACCTAATTTCTAGGCAATCCTGGAGGTGTGAGTCTACCGATAAGCCTCCAAGTTGGGGCCTTTATCCTGTGGGCTCCCCCACCTGAAAAGGCCCTATATTTGTATATTTTTTGTAGGGAGAATGAGATACTCAGACTTAAGGAGGAGCACAAAACCTTATGGTAGATGTTTCTTACAAGGCTTTAATAGGTCTTCACATTGGTCTCCATCATTGCAGAGGCTAAAACAGTAGGAGGCTCCAAATTCTGTGATATTATTGCTGCCCTTAGAATGAAAATGTGCAGGTTCCATCTGCACAAAGAGGTCTCATCACTGAAACAAAAGGGAATCTTTTAACTGCTTCCTTCTATTATCTTGTCTTACTATCTGCTTTGCCACCAGTGTTCTTTTTTTGCTGGAATTAGCACCATGTTTTTTTGTTCCCAGGAATAACAATAGCAATAATAGAAAATAATTGCTTTGCAAATGATTTCGGAAAGTACATACGGAAATCTTTAGTAGTGAAAATAGCTGCAATGGTTGATAGTTGCCACTAGCAATGAAAATGTTTAGCTTAAGGTATTAAAAAAAAAGCCTGTCAGGGAAGCTGAAATTTCATCTGGATAGATAGACGTGTAGACCAAGTGCATGATCTTCTCAGACACCGGAAGGATAGAGGGGAGATTGTGAATACCTTGAAGTCCTGACCTGCCTTTGTCAAGTTCTCCTTATCACAGGCACTAAGTGTTCTTTAACACAAGTCAAGCACTCCAAATGAAGCAAGAGAGAGAAATTAGTCGGAACAGGAAGCTTCAAATATTCTGAGACTAATTGAGTTTAGATAATTAAGGGGTTTTAGAGCAGTAATTCAGAGGAGAATGGGAGGGAAGGACAGTTTAATTGAGATTGCCTGTCCATCTGTGAATTCTCCATGCAGCCTTCTGTGGCATGTCCCACTTGTCATTTGTTCTGACCTGAAGGAGTTGATGTCGTTTGGATTGACCTTATTAGTTAGCAACACTGCAGGCTTCCCTCAGCATTTCGGAGCTATTCATGTCCCGCCTCTGGTGCTGTGCGTGTGTGACAGTCGTCTGTGTTGTCTTTGACTGGAGGAAATGCCCTGCCCTGGTGCCTCTGCCCTTTGGAGACCTCATGGCACGCTCTGGGGTCACACCGAGAGTTGGGGGGATGAGGAACAGGGTTTGAATGCTGCTTTGTAGGTTAGAAGAGAGTGTTGCATGTATATTGAAGCTAAGTCTTAATCTCTGCTACAGCAAGGCAGCCAACATTGGAATCAAACCCCAAACCTCTGCTGCTGGGAGCAGTTGATGGTGATGATAAGCCTGCCTGGTTCAGTAGGTGAGAGGAGATGGCAGCCAAGGCTCCTAGCTTGCCAAGGGAAAAGGTTCCCAATAACCTTGCACTGACTGCCACGAAGACGACAACTTTTTTTAAAAGATGTCATTGTATACTCTGCACTTCAGGAGCAAACATGCCTCTGCTAGCTGCAGTGCAGCCCCATGGATGCTGCTGCTCTGCGACTCCCTGTGCAGATGCAGCCGATTGATGTCTCACAGATGAAGCTTTCCTGCTGCCTTTAATGAGCAGGGAGCCTGACAGAGAGAGACCCAGCGTGCCAGCTTGGGTCATAGAATCACAGAATCATTTCGGTTGGAAGAGACCCTCAGGATCATCGAGTCCAACTGTAGCCTAACTCTGGCACTAAACCGTGTCCCTAAGAACCTTGTCTAAACACCTTTTAAACCCCTCCAGAGATGGCAACTCCACCCTTGCCCTGGGCAGCCTGTTCCAATGCCTGACAACCCTTTCCAGGAAGAATTTTTTCCTAATATCCAATCTAAACCTCCCCTAGTGCAACTTGAGGTAATTTTCCCTCATACTTTCACTTGCTACTTAGGAGAAGAGACCAACAGTGATAAGGTCTCCCCTCAGCCTCCTTTTCTCCAGGCTAAGCAGCCCCAGGTCCCTCAGCCACTCCTTATCAGACTTGTGTCAGTGACATTTGGACACAACAGGCAGGATGCAGCTGAGTGCAACTGTCCTGCTGCACAGGAGATGTGCTGGTTGTTGAGGATGATGGTGAAGAGCTCCCAGCAATCGACTCAGCTGCTGCAAGAGCAGTGTTGACATCTGAATTTTGATTTAGTATTGAATAAATGGGAAATATGATGCTAGAGCTGTGTCCTGCTCAACCATCTCTCTCTTTATCCATGTCCAACGCATAGGCAAGTGGCGTGAATTCCGATTTAATGCTGACTGGTTCCCGTAGGCACTCCAGTGATTTAAATGGGGCTGGCCCAGCACCATGCCAAATGTAATTGAGATCAAAATGCTGTTAAAACTGCAGCTGATCATGTTTCTTAACTTAGAAAGAAGGTAGCAGATACTGAGAGGAAAGGCCTTGAAGCCTCTACGAGCACTGACAAATTGTAATGAGTTTCTTGTGCTGGGTTTGTGAATACAAACAACTTGACTCCATGCTCCACAGGCTGTTCTCTTGACATGGGGATCTCGGAGAAAACAATAGAGGCATCTGGAAGTGGATTATCTGGGGTTTTCTCCTCCTGCTCTTTTACCCATGTTGCAGTGGAGGAGTTGCAGTGAAGCACGAGGGGCCCTTTTCTGACAGACCATCCTGCTTGCACCAGGAGTCTGCTCATAAAACCAAGGAAACAAACTTTAGGATGTTTTCCTGGGGAAAGCAGGACAAGCGCTCTGTACTAACCTGCTATTATCAGGTGTTTTCCTAGTGATTTGCCTCGTTACGGCCCCTCTGGGGCTATTCGGATATGGAAAAGTGGAATAAATAATCAAAGAGGATGTTCCTAGCTGCTAATTTTCAGTCAGATTTGATACTGGTCCAAGACTTAACACTTCCTTTCTTTGCCAACCACACACTAAAAATAACATATTTTCAGGATATTGGAGACCACTAGAAACCTGTGGTATTTGGCACTTGAATATCGCCTTTCGTCTGAAAATCTCAAAGCAAAAAAGTTGGAGCGTCACCGCGTCTACTTGGAATTGGGAGAATGTGAGACATTTTTGGAGCTGTTTGAGACATAGGTAAACAGGAGACAAGATCTCAGAGTGGCTCAAATGGTCTGAATTTTCTTCTTGAGCGACATTTCTTTAAAGGAAAAAGCACCTTTATCTTGGCAGTCTGATGAGTCTTCTGTCTGTGCCTCAGAGCATGGTTAGTCCTTCACGGGGCCAGGGGAGGTGCACACGATGCGTGTAATGGTGATACATTAACTGACAGGACAGTTCCCTCTGCATAAAGGTTACAACCCCCAATAAAGACTGGGGAGGAGTTAATTCACATATTGTTGTCAGGTGTTGTTTTTTTTTTTAAATTTGTGTTTTTCTTTTTTTTTTTTTTTCCTTCCAGTTAAGCAGGGCTTTAGACTCCCTTCCAGTAATCAGACTGTTAACTAATACTTCTGGCATGGGGAATGTTATTTTTGACAGAGGGTTTTCTTTCTTTTGTTTTTATTTTCCCTCTCTGTAGTTTATTTTTCTCTTTGCTCTTAGTCATTGGTAACATAGATATGGTGGAAGTAACTAAAAAAATAAAGGCACTGTTTGGCTGGCAGAAAGCTAGAATAAGTCTGTTTGTGTAGGTTGGTTGTAATGTCACCAAGAGTCAGGAGGGTTCCCTGCCTGTTTTGTAGGTTGCCTCTTCTGTTCTGAGTATAAAGTGTCAGACGGGTCTTCTCAGGCCTTGGGCAAGCAGCTGCTTTTTCTCTGTTGGGAAAATAACACATGGGTGGTGGGCTTCAGCTGAAAGTCCAGTGAAAGAGCTTAAATAGAGGCTGATCTGAAAGGCGGGCTGAGAGCAAGATGTAAGTTCCCCAAGGAAATGGGATTTATTTGCATCCTCTCTTGGAGTAGTGAAGCATTTTTCTCCCCAGACTCAAATTAGCTGTGGAGCCTCTTCCCTCCTGAGCTGAAACACAACTAGCAGTTTATTGTGTTTGATAGTGTTGATTGCTCTGCTCATTTTTATAATTTGATTAAGTCTCTCAGAGCATCTCTAATTTAATCTAATAGTCAGTGATAGTCACTTGCATGGAGAACTGCCAGACCATCCATCCCACGATGGTGGTGGACATGGCTCGGCATCGAGGCCACGTCCATTTGCCGAGAGCAGAGCAGATTCTGCTGGGAATTGCTGTCTCTGGCAGCTCACCTATCAGTTGATGTTTGTGTCGTGCCACGTCTCACAAAGTGGGAGGAGGATCAGGCCTTGAATTACCACACGTACTGGGCTGTTTTCCTTGCTGGGAAGGGGATGTTCTTACTCTTTGATGTTGGTGATGTGATGACATGGAGATAACTACAGGAGCCTCCTTACTGTGAGCAAGTGTTGGATTGTTTATTTGGCATAAAGAATGAAGTCACCTGCCTGATGAGAGATTTAAATGTTAGGAAAATGTCAAAACTGCCTACAACTATTCGATCTGCCAAATCTTAGGGAAGTTATCATTTCCATCCTGCTTGGAGAAGCTGTTTTTGTTATGTTTTAGCAGGGTGGCTGTACTGTGGTGTCTACCTGAACCAATTTGTTACCTTCTGCTTGCCTTATCTCACCCCATCCTGACAGATGTGAAGGAGTGCAGGTGGATTGCAGATTTCCCCCCCCCGCCCCCGTATTGATTATAAGGTACAAGTACCAGGTCTGGTTAGAGATATTTCATGCTTGACTCTTGCATCATGCTTAGTGACCTTCACACTCTTGCTTGCGTGGAGACCATGGGGACCTTTTGATTTACAGCACTGCTATTTACATGGCTGTACACCTTGGCAAGGGCCAAATTACTATTTCAGTTCAAGTCTGCGTGTGATGAGTGAAGAGACAAATTTTGCACTCCTGTCACACTGCTGAGAGATATATTTGGTTTTGAATGTTACAGATTTCATTTGAAGTAAAAAAAAAAAAAAAAGACTTTTTTTGCCTAAAGAAGAAAATGTCGTAATGAAACATTTCTGTGTCTCTTACTTCTCACTCCTGAGGAGCTGCTTCCCCAAGGAGCCTCTGTCCCAGCTTTTCCTTCAACTTCTGATTGTTCTGGGCTTTTCTCTTCATGTTAGTTATTTTTGGCTCTTGCTTGGGTTTCTTCCAGTACCCTTCTCTTCATCTCCACTTGAAAAAAAAAATATCTTTTCTTTGCATCTCTTTTCCCTTGGCAGGAGACAAAAGGGAAGCACTCCTTGTGAAAAAGTAACCACTTTCAGACCTGTGAACACAAAGTGAGGCTTAGAGAATCAGATGCTCTCCAGATCAGGAGACGCTGTGTGCCTGGTGTAGAGATGGAGAGATAGTAGATGTTTGGGGGAATCCTGCATTGCTTTTGGGCCGGAGGAGCAGAAACAAAAGCCAGGACAGCTGTAGAGGAGAGAAGAATTCATTCCCTGTCTCTCTGTCTACACTCTCTGGCCTTCTCGGACGGCAAGCAAGCAGGTGCCTGTCGGCTGAATTGCAGTGGCTATTGCACAAGAAACTGTAGGCTGGTGGAAAGACTCCAGGGAGCCAGCTCCAGCCTACGGACAGTAGGTTTGACTCCCTTAGTCTAGACACTCTCACAGGGATTACATCAACAATCATTTGTCAGTCTCTATTTATTTTCCAGCGGCATGGTTAGTATTTACTGGTGCTGAGATTCTCCTTATACTCCTCCATAGTCTATCATACAAGATTGACTTCTAGTGGAGTGGCTACCTAGGCCACAATTTCCATGTTTGTTTGTTTGTTTGTTTTTCATAATATTAGTGATACTATTGCTTAGGAAAAGGAAAGACCCAGAATGTACCTAAACATCCACATCCTACTCAGAATCAAGAACATAATTTGGTTTTTTTGAGAATCTCCACTTCCAGCTGATAGCTCAGGAACATCAGATATTTTAATAAGAATTGTAGATATTCAAGTGTGTACATCAGATATTCATATACATATACATATCAAATATGTACATAGATATTCATATATGTACATCATATGTACATCGTAATATGTATGCGCACAAGGGATGAGCATACATTGCTGTCAGATTAGGAAATAATCCTTTCAGTCTCACAACCACCGATGAAATGAGTATCACAATTCCAGGGTTTTACACCACAAACCTACCACCTTCAGGTACAGTAACTTGAGCAAAATTGCGCACGATCCCTGTGGAACGTAAATGCAGCCCAACTTTAAACATTAATTTAGGTGCCCAACATAAGAGGCCACTGGCTCTGTGTTCTCTGTGCAGTTAATGAACAGATGACTCTAAGCTGCCTTTTGCAGAAGCTTTTCAAGTAAACCACTCTGAATCACCCTCTGGTAGAATTTTCCTATGGCCTGGAGAGGCGCTCTGGATTAGGTTGAATAAAATTTTAAAATAAAGCTGTGTGGATAACTGCTTTTTTTACTTCCTCCCTTCTTTTTGCAATTAGGATTCAAAGTTAAAGTGCTGACAACATTTTATGCCCTAACTTCTGGACTCCATTCCCTTGATGTTTTGATGGTTTGTCAAGTCTCCATGATACAGGGAGAGGATAATTGAAGAATTTAGTATGTTGAGGAT
Organism: Patagioenas fasciata; assembly: GCF_037038585.1. Taxonomy (NCBI): domain Eukaryota; kingdom Metazoa; phylum Chordata; class Aves; order Columbiformes; family Columbidae; genus Patagioenas; species Patagioenas fasciata. The sequence goes on along the minus strand of NC_092525.1, from coordinate 20,023,174 downwards.
CTGATATGAAATAACCTAAGTCTACAAAATATGGACTTCTCAAAATGTGTTTAATGCAGTGCTTGGCTTATATGCAGAATAATGCAAGTTTTGCAAGACTTGTCTTTGCTCTTTTGGATTTCCCTCAGAAGTACAGAAAGGACATTAAACTGTGCAACTTGTTGGTTGTTGGGGAGAGGGGAAACCTGTGGAAAAATAAATCTTTAACTCAAAACAAAAATCAAGGAGCTCTCAAACTCAGAGGATTGACGTTGTTTTATTATTAAACCAGTGTGCTGTTGTCCCCATGGAAACAAAGAAACAAATATTTGGAGCTGTGTAACACCTTCCACCAAAATTCCAGTTGAGAATGTTTTGGAAAGCGTTTGTGTCAATGAGAGTCTCCTGTTCTTTGAATGGTGCGTTTGTGCAGCCATCCTGGCCTCCTGCACGGGTGACAAGGTGAAACTCTGCACTCAACCTCATGAACGTTACTCGTCTTTACAGTTCTTTAAAAGGAATTAATTGCATCAGGAGGTCTTTGCCCAGTACAAATGATAAGTTTGAGGTCGCAGCAATGACCCAAGTGAAAGGTGTGGCAGCGGCAGCATTTGGTCATTTGCTGTTGGTTTGAGTGGGGATCTTAATCCATAATTTTCTACAGATCAATCCTAGCAACATGCCAAATGATTTCACCTTGAACCCGGAATGAACTGTTCAGGAATGGAAGAAAAAAAACCACCCATGAAATACAACTGACATTTTGACTAAAAATTGTATTTACTTTACTACGATAATATGATCCGTCTACTCATTACCAGTGGGAAGAGATCCTTTCATGCTGCCAGATATCTTTTACCTGAGGCACCCCATCTGTTTATATTTGCAGGCTGGGGTGAGAGGAAGAAATCTGATCAAACTTAGCAGGTGCTCCCTTTTTAAAACTAAAATGCTGCTTTTGTCTTCTCTTCGTCTGCACACTTGCTTTCACCTGCAGGTCAACTGGCACATTTTCACCAGAAAGTTTTCTTCTTACCTGGTTTTCCAAAAAAGGAGTAGTAAAACACATTGACTCTGGTTTTCTGTGTTGGATTTTTTTAGTGAATATAAGGTGAAAACTATAATTAAATATCTCACCACTGGGAAAAGCATCATATTTCTCATTTCCAGTGCGGAAAATACTCAGCGATGTCTCATTAAGTGCAAGCCCATTTTGCAACCTTTCCCTTGCTGGAAGCACTAATCACCTTTTTCTTGTCTACCCACGTACCTATTCTCACACAGTTTATAGAAGATTAATATCTTAGAAATCTCTCTGCTCTGTTAAACGTCTTTGAAATCTACTAGTTGGTTTGAAAATTATTAAGGATGGGAAGGGGGAAGGATATTTACATAATGTTTTTGCACATTAGGGTAAAATGTAAATTTCTAATCTGTGGGGAGACATCATGATGATTTTGAGTCTATAAAATTGTGCTTTCCTTCTGAACTAGTGCTCATTATGCTGCATTTACTCTGAGTTACACCACTTGTCCGAGGATGCTGAAGCCCTCCCAATGTGGAGTAAAACAAATACAGTTGCCTAAAACTTTCTAAATTTTAGTGGGATTTTGGTCATCTTTCCCTCCCTAATGAACATTGACATTATAGTCCAAAAACTACTCAAAGTCGGAAGGTTTAAATTGTAGCCAGCTCTAAAAATCACCCTTTTCAAATTACAGACAGGCTAGAATCCACCAGTACGGGAAAACCTTCCTTTGCTGTAGGGCGAATGAACCGTTCAGATACCTTTGAGGGACCACACACTGTAGTACCTTGCAGTATTGTCAAATAAGAACTCAGAAACCTTTGGCCAGATGCTATTTGAACCGAAGTCAGAGGGCATATTTGGCATGTGGTTTGTGATCCCTGCAATATATCATGACGGGTGGAATAGACTGAACTGAGGGGCTAGGAAGTAGTGCTTTTTGTTTGTAAAATCCTGCTTAAGATAATTAAAGTCGTGTAGAGCAGAAGGAAGTCTTTTGCCTGAGCTGTGGTTATCTGCGTATCATGGCCTGGCATGTCTCCTGTCTCAAAGGCGTATGTAATTCAAGAAGTGTCCCTATGAAAGGGAGAAGTAGCTTTTGTTCTCGAACCCAATGCTGTTATGATTGAGGCCACATGTTCCCTTATGGCCCCTAATCAGTTTGTGGCTGATTCCTATTTAGTTCCTTTCAACCACTGTTATTCCAGCTTTATGCTATTGTAAATTCCCTCCTTCTCATCAAGTTATGCTGGAGTGACTCTCTCATGTGTCAGGCTCTCGGTATCTAAATACTGATATTTTTTCTGATGTACTTTTTCTGCCTTATGCTGGGTAATATTTTTCTACGTAATGATTCACAGTAACTGTGCCTCAGGCAGTGGCTTAAGCCAGAAGGTTATGCAGCAAAGCTACAATACTTTAAATATCAATTTTGGTTTTAAAGAAATGTGTTAAAAGGGGAGGGGGATGTTCTTGGGCTGAGGATAGTCTGCACAACTTGAACATGTTGCAATATGCTGAAAGATAACCCGTCATCTCATGCAGACGTTGTGAAAACTCTTATCTTTTAAGGGAAGATGTTGCTGCAATTGCAAGTACTGGTTCTGAACGTTTGAGGAGACGCAATGGATCAAGGGGCTGTGCATTAATACTGTGTAATTATAGCTTATTTTTCACAACTGTAATTTTGCAAGAAAATACAGTTGTTACTGCTGCCAGTCAGTTTCATCTTTAATTTGTCTGATAATTGGTGATATTTTCTTTGTTGTGAATGCACCGCTGTTTTATCAAATACTAATCATTAGATTTATAGCATTAAAAACAGTGAGTGTAATAAAGGGAATTCTTACCCAGGCTGTATGAAAGTTGAGTTTTAGTTCGTTTTCTCCAGAGGGCCTTGAATCTGTATCTCCAGCTTCCAGGAATGGTCTTAATCACTACATTTTAGGATCGGGTTTTCATTTTGAAGAGAGAACATCATGTTTTCTGAATCATTCACTGGTCTCTTGCCTTCCAGGTGCACGGCAACTCCGCAGGGCTGCTGATTTATAGGTCATTCTCATTCTCGCTGTCCAGCTTGATGCTTTTTGAGGTTCTTCAAACAAGGGAGGGTACCAGTAAAAGGCGCTTATTGGGGCTATGGCCCAGAATATGCTGTACTGCCCAGCTGGGAAACTGGTCCAGATGTACTTTCTGGGCATACTTTGATTAGGGGCCAAGGAGCCAGCACGCCAGTTGTTTGCTCCACAGAATTTAGAAGATGTGTTTGTCTGCCAAGCATTTTTTCCCCAAGTCTTCTCAGTACTAACGTGAACTAAAATAATGCACTCTACAATTGCTGTTGTTAAACCCAGCATGACTGTATTTCAGCCAATGCATTTGTGTTTAAACCAGTGAACTAATGATCAAGTCCACAGCTTCTAATTGCAACCAGTACACGGTGGTATAAACATGATGCAGATGGCCTTGCTACCCTGTTAGCTTCCAATTAGAAAAAAAACCCCAAAAAACTTGTCACTTAACCCTGTATATGTAAAGTCTCAGCCCAATACCATTAATGTGTATTTGTTGATGGGAGGAAGGCACTAGAATTTCCCTTCTTCCACTTGTACTCTTTCTTCTATTAATGTGATCATTTGGAATTTGATGTTGGCTGCAGAATTTGCAGAACTTAAACATGTAATTTTGGGGAAAATCAGAGTTGCTATGGAGTAGTAAAAATTATTATTCCTCCTCTAGTCTAAGTTACTCACTTAGCAACAGTCCTAAATTAGATCTGCTGTGCCCGAATTGATGCTTCTGTGTAGTTGTTTGCCTGTTAAAAATATGATAATATCTTTTTTTCTTTCATGGGTGCTAATAGTGTCTTCATTATTTTGTTGGAGAAAAAATTTGTCTCAGCTAATATTATACTTTTCCCTGTCTGATTCAACTGAGTAATTAAGTACGTGCCTAACTACAGTAACCTGAGCAGCATGACTAACTAGAGTAGGATTCCTCTTGTACTTGTGAGATTGTGAATATTTGGGTGGGTTGAGACTGTTGTGAGCCAGTTCATGCTTTGATGTGGTTTTTATAGGGAGGGTCAACTATATACTTTTTTGGTGTATTTTTGACAAATTAAATATACTTTCAATGAGCTCTGTAAATAGAGAAAGGAAACACTTTTCAGGGGCAAGAGGGCCTTTTGCTGTGCAGTCCCAGGTGTTCACATTTGCCTGTGATTTTGTCTGTTTTTCTGCGATGAAATGTTTTTGCTTAGTGCATATCACTGTGACTTGAGCCAACTCTGTTTAGGGTCAATCAGCGTAGGTTCCCTGAGCTTTGCTGATTTACTCCACCTAAGAATCAAGCTTTTTCTGCTGAAATAAATAGTGGTTTAAACACTGTGACGGGTCTTCAGTGAGCTTTAGCAGATGACATATTTTTCGGATGGGCAAGTCTTTCCACCTATGGTGTATCTTATTCCAAATATAGTCCAGTCATGCTACTTTTTTTCTAAAAGCAGATTTAAGAAAAGAAAAAGTAAGCAGTGACATGTAGGAGGAGACGGGATGTTCAGGGGCAGCACTGGGATCTCTGCAGCTCTGAAAAACAGGCCACCAACACGGGTCAAAGCTGCTGTGTAGGGGCACAAGGAAGACGATACAACACAAGCTGTAATTGTTGTAGTGAAATATTTCCCCCCCAAATGTAAAGTGCTTTGACACCTTGCAAGTCTGGTTTAATTCTGTGTTTATGCAGCACCTGAAACACCGGAGCCCTGAGCGGGACTTCTGGGTGCTGCTGTGATAGAGAAAGTGAAAAATACTGAGGAAAACATGAGATTCTCTGTATTAACGACATTGTAAGACACAGGAATCTAAGAATGCGTTTGACAGTCTGTCATTGTAACCACTGAAACCGTAAAGGTCTGATTAAAACCTCATAAAGAGTAATTCAGTGATGTTTGCAGATGTAAAATAAAATGCTTTCACAGCTCAGCTTTATGAGCATGTATGGACTCTAAGAATCCTGAAAACATTCATGTATTTTTATGGCTGTTATGAACTTGAAATTATTTAGCAAATTTTGCCACTTTTCTTTTTCTCTGCAGGCTTTCACCATTGCTTACAGCCCAAACCACAAATAAAGCATTAAAATTATTGATGTGAGCTAAGCAGGAGGGCTATTGCCAAAAATAGCAGTATTCACTCAGGCTCATTCTATGTAGCTCTGGAAAAATTATTCCCATGCTACAGCAAAGATCACATTTTTTCCTTTCTTCACTAATAGCAAAAATATTACCTTTCAAGTGGTCTGTTATTCCTGCAGCTGGGGGATAAGCAGGTTGGATGAAGTTTAAGGTAGCTAAATGAGCAAGGCTTGCCGATCCGGCCTCCTGCTAATATGGTAGATGATTTATGATGCTTTTCTCTCCTGTTGCCTTCTCACCCTCTATTTTTGCCTTCAAGATGACTGCAAAATGAGGCAAACAGGCAAATGAAACCTCGTATTTGACCTAACAGAGCTCTGGGAGCATTTCTCTCTGCTCTTTCCACTTTATTGAAGTGCATAAGAGCAGTTTGAGCACATGGCTGGCCCCTCAGAGAGTATTTTCAGAACGGATGTTCGCAGTCCTGCCTTAATGTGACCAAAAAGACAATTGAACAACAAGAAAAACATGGGCACTCTGAAGTTTGGAAAGAGTCCAGGTATATACATGCACGATACCTGTTTTGTGTAGTTTGTCAACATCCTGTCAGACAGATTCAGTCTGTTTGGCAGCAATGGAAAGACCCTTTATTCCTGGATAAGAATCTTTCAAGAGAGCACAGCACCCTTGCTGACCAGACCCTTATTATTTTGTGATACTCTCCTCAGGTGTCTGCATGGGAGGAGCTCAGCTAGCACTTGGGATACAGCATCTTTCAAGCCTCCAGAAGCAAAGTAGCTGTTTTATGGGGTTCAAACTGCAGCCCTGGGAGCTGTAGCAAATTGTCGTGGTCCCAGGCTGAGGCAGTACCAGTGGTAAAAAGAGCCCACCAGTGCTCAGATGGGGGACTTCGGAAAGCAGGTGTAATTTACAGAGAAATATAAGCAGTCCAATAAAGTGCTAAGAAAGAAGGTGAGACGTGTAAAGGAGAGTTTTCTAAAAAGAAACTGAGAGCCCTGAGTTTTGTTACGTCGTTGAGGGGAATGAGAGGCAAAGAATTGATACTGTTCATTGCAATAAGTTCCCTTTGAGAGGTACAACTCTAGTTACTAAGGAAATGCAATTTTATACTTTCTTCAGTCAGTGAGAGTTAACTTCTGCGCTAAGCAGTGCTGCTTTCTGCACTGAGATGAACCACGACACAAAGATTCACATAATTTGTTAGCTCATGCTCCAAGTGCCTGACTTTGTGTCTGACTTTGGAAAACCCTGTGTGGCAGTCAAGCCAGGGACAAATACATAATGATTAAGAACTTAGTAAGCATCACACATCAGATTATGTGAAGTGAGACTGAGATAATTCCTGGAATGTGTGTAAAGCATTTTACCTCGGAGCAGCAGCAGTTCACAGTGAGGGCAGGTAAAGTGTGGGGGCTCCCAGGGCACCATGGTGAGAGCAAGAAGAAATAGTGAAGAAATATTTAGAAATATTTTAAAGATTAAAAGATATTTTAAAGATTTAGGGCGGGGGGGTGGGCAGAGAAAGAAAAGCTTGTTAAACTGAGAGGGCAGTGGCAATTAAGGTAGGACCTACAGAAAAAGTAGGATCCTGGGAGAGATGTGTGCTTCCAAGCCCCCTTGCTAAATAATGTGGAAAGAAACACAGGCACATAATTGCTGTAGGAGTTTTTCTCATTAGATCAAAAGGACAATGTCACAGCAATCTGTTGCTTCTGTAGAAAACACAGTGTCCAAGAGGAGGAGGAGACACATGTGGGCAGCAAGAAAGCTCTTGAAAAACAACTAAAGGGAGAGCATAGAAGAAACAGCTTATGGGGTGGGGTGAGAGCAGCCCCAGCATAGTCAGAGAGGAATGAGAAGGCAGAGAGTGGGTGAGGACAGACCCCCTTCTGAATGTGGACTGTGGCACAGCCTCCATCTGTCCTGCATTGGTGCACCCACTCCTAGTGCTAGGAATAAGCTGTGATACCAGGGAATCAGATTGCTGTTTGTAATGGTAAAACTGCTGCTGAGAAACACAATCTTTGTTTCCTAGTGAGTGATAAAGAAACAATAATAAATGGTGTTTACAGGCCTGAGTTGTTTATCCTTCGTTGCAGCAGCACCCTTTTTCTCTACAAACTGTTTTGCCGGTGCCATCCCAGCCTGGAGACCCCATGCACTATACGCATGGGTGACTTACCTTTCTTAAGCTCCAGTAATTCACGGCAGATACCAAACAACCTCCATATTAAATAGTCACCACATGAATTGATACTAATACAAAGCTACATCCAAGAATTCGGGAACTTTCACCATGACAACCCAGTAGAGTTTCAGTAATTAACACCTTCCTGTTGTGGAGTTTCTCCTGGAGGACTATGGAGTAACCTAAGTCTAGAGGTGGTTAAATTGTTTATTCCAGCTTAGGTATTAATCTGAAAATGTGAATTAGCTTCAGAAAGTAGAAGACCTTCAATCTTGTTTAATTCTTGATACATCCATCAAAAAGACTTTGTAACCTCACATATCTTCCCATCAGGAAACAGGACAGGAATATCTGATGAAAAAGAACATTTTTTTCCTGCCTATTCTTCTTGCAGAGAGTTAGTAGGGAGACAACAGAACTGTTCAGGATCAGCCGTATTGTGCTGCAGGGCAAGTACTCAAATATCTGCAATATTAGCATAGTATGAAAAGCAGACAGAAAAGTCAGACCAACTTCCAGACTCCACGTTTGCTGTTAGATTAATTCTCTTGTGTAGTTGACACTTTCCTTATGACGGCCTTGATACTGGGGATGGCTCTCCAGCTCCAGATGTCTGAATTTTGTGCTGCTGGTAGAGTCTTGTTTCAGAGAACAGTCCTGCTTAAAAACCTGTGGAGTGCATGCACAAATGTCAGAATTAAGTAGAGAAATGTGTTTTTATTTCAGCACTGAATTTCCTTTGGCAGTATTGGCCATTGCTCTTGGTATGAGATGACTGACTGCTCTACAGGAGGGTTTTACCATGGTCTGAACCCAACTTTAACGTGGTCCATGTCAGAGCCAGGAGAGGTCACCAGCAAAGGTGGGCTGCGTGTTCTCCCTGAAGGAACAGTATGTGAGCCTGTGTGTTTGTTTTAGGCACATTTAAGGTGAGAAAAAAGAAATCCAGAGAAAAAAAGTAGCTAAATCTTTATGTGTGTTTTCTTTTCAGAGGGAACACCTGTTTGGTGTAATACTTCATTACATGTGTTCATGAGAAGTAGGAAACCAGCTCTGTTTACTTCAGCTTCATTAGGGGCAGACCAGCTTCTCAAATGGGCACAAAGTTTCTTTTTTTTTTATTTTTTGCCAGCTCCAAACAGATAAAATTACTACTTGGTAAATTCCACATAACCTTTAAGGCTTTCAATCACAGCAGTAAATGCTACTGTGCCCCAGCTCCTACTTTTACTGAATTGTATTATAAGCACCTTAATTATAGTCCATGCTGTCTGATGGGCCACGGAAAAGGTCGTCTTCCAAAGAACGTATGATAACAAGGGTGGAGCGATACTGGTCATTTTTCATCTGTTGGGAAAGAAAGGGCTTTACAGAGAAGAAGATTAATAGTAAACAATGTTAATCTAAATATATCTCAGACACAAAATGTCACATTCCTGCAGGCTTGCCCTCTCAGGAGGTGCTGGCATTAACCATTCTACCGTGGGGATAGCTACACAAAGACATACTCCTCCTGTTCAGAGCAGAGCTAAAAATGAGATATGTTTTTGTTGTCATTTTACTGTTGAAGCTGCCGCAGTACAATGAGGTCTCTCACTTGTGCTGCTTTTAGCAATTGAGTTCAGGGCTTCCAGCTTGAGATCTAGTTCAAGGGCAGGGAAGTGAACAGAAACATTTGCGGTGACTTCACGGTGGTTTGAACAAATTCTCCACGCTGCTGCGCAAGAGAAGAATAAACCCCGGATCTTACAGATGGATTAGCTCTCCCATTATAGCGCCTGTCTGCCTCTTTACTTATTTAATTATTTTTATAGGTCAGACCAAATATAAGTTGCAGGCAGCTCGCTTTTAAAGTCTCTGCTGTACTCAGGGTAGCAAAGCATCTGGCAGGACAATCTCATTTTTGCCTTGTGCTGTTAATGGCATGGCCCTGGGCCCTTGGGTAGGCAGGGAATCCTTATCACCTTGGCAGACTTCCAGCTCCAAATAATAATCCATTAACGTCTGCCCCGCTGGCATTCTTGCCAAATACAAGGGATATCTTTTAAATAAACATTGGCAGTTCCCAGTCGGAGGAAAGAGAAAGGGAGTAGAGGAAAAACAATCCTTGACATTTCAGTGACTTTGCAGGGCTAGCTGACACCTGGTACCACCCTTATCTGTGGGTGTTTATGCAGAGCTGCAAAACACAGCTTCTTCTGTTGGCTCTTTTGCTTTCTTTAAATAGAACTGGAAAGGCTTATAATGATAGGAGTAACTTTCTCGGATAGGCACTCTTTCCTTTGCTATTTTTTTTTCCAGGCTGGGGAGACCCCTGTGTTAACATCTGTGCTCCTGTTTTCCTCTCAACTACAGCAAGCAGAGCACAGCAGGCTTTGTGCCTCATACTTTGCCAACAAGATTTTTTCCCCAGAGTTTTCTTCCCTAGTGGAGAAGATACAATGCAGATTTACTTTCACAAGGGCTCTTTCCCACCTGACTTCCTATCTCGTCATCCATCAAACCAAACACACACATTGACCTGCCAGAAGTCAGAACAACCGGAGCTCACCCCATTCTCAGCGTTCCTTGGGAAGTGCTTTTTCTGTTTGTTTCAACCATTTCACTTTCTTTCTCTTTAGCTGAACTGTCAATGGCAGCTTGAGGTTTATTTTTCCAGCTGTTGTATTTTGCTTAATAGCAATAAAATTACTTGTTTGAATATTTCACAGTGTCCATAAATGAGCCTATCTAGTTGGGTTTTTTTTCCAAGTCCAGTTAAGATCTGGAGTAGGATTGATTGTTCCAGAATGTGTTTGGACACAGTAAAATATTTATTGTTCAAAGAATAATGTAGGGTCAAGCCTAGAGTCTGCTACCCAAGTCTGGAACTGGATTTCACTTATGCTTGTTTTGCCTCGATTCACTGATTGCGCTGATGCTACCTTAGTGTATATCAGAGGTAGCTAAGGGCACAAACTCCTTTATTCCATCTTTATAACAAGTTAATTAAAAGACTGGACAGTAGTTCCAGTGATTGGAAATCTGGAGTGTAACGATATTTTGGTACTTAATTATCTCCTGCTAATGACTTGGACATGGTTTGCAACTACTCCCTTGCCAACATTTCCTCAAATTTTATATTGCATTTGCATCACTGTATTTTGCTTTCCCCTTTTCATCTGAGTGGTTGAGCCTATTCCTATCTTTCCCTCAGTTTCAAAATAAACACCGTTCCCACCCATGATTAGACTTCCATGCAGGTTAGCATTATTACTAAATTTTCTGATGTGCAGCTACAAGTTTCCTCCAAGCCTGTTCCTTGTGTGTGGGATGGGGCAGAGGGAGGAACCCGCACTGCTAAAGGGTACGGACACAAACTGACAAAGTGCAGGATGCATTTTCTGACCAGATCCTCATTTGAGGACATTAAGCTTTTATGTCTCAACAGTTCACTTTTTGATGACATTTGAATATGTGAATGTGTTTTCAATGAAAATAACTTAATCACCAGCACTGGGAGCTTTTCTATGTCCTAATGAAAATGGAACCAATCTGAAGCTTCCCAAACCAATCTTTACTGTATTTTTAGTTCAATATATTGCTCGACCCCAGGCCAGCCTGTACATGATAAACCTTCTGCTATTTCCTGCTCAGTTATTTAATGCTGGAGCCAAACTTATTTCAGTTCCTGAAGTAGAATCAAGCAAAGCAAATGTGGTTAGAATGGATTTAACTGGAAACATTCCCAAAAGATAGCAGATTTACTCCCAAGGACATACTGACCCACCTACAGTGGAAAAGAAACAGCATTTGCAAATAAAAACCACTTCACTCTGTGTAGATTCTGTCTGGACACTTGCAGGCCTCTGTTAATAGTCTGTACTTGAATTACGAAGAAGACGCTGTAGGCTCTTCACAAGAAGTCTATAATTAAAAATACTGTTAAGCATCTTTGCAGTGGAAGTTATCCCCTGAATTGCTGCAACATTGCAGCTGAAGTGTAACAAGGGGGCAAGAGAAAAAGTGTATAATATTGAGAGTCTGCTTAAAACAGGGAAATGCATATGAAGTAAATGTAGGACCCTAAACTGGATGAAGGTGACACATCTATCGCTCTCTTTCATTATTTTATGAGACTGTACCAAACCCTAGCTGCTGGAACACGTCATGTCTCTAATTTTACTAGGCAGGAAGATCCTTAAATGCAAGTGTGCACAGGTAGGGAGAAAGGAGGCAGCTGCAATTGCTGTGTGGGCTCACAAAACGCTTTGGTGGGCATATTTAGCAGGGAGGAGCACTCTGGGGTAGCTTCCATCTGAATCCAAATCTGGAGCTGTTAATCGACTGTAGATTAGTCAATGAGGGTCTTCTCCTCCAGGGGAAACAGCACTGTTAGTCCCCCGTAAGTGTGGGAGTGAAGTGTAAATAAATACAAAATCACTACATTCAGTAGAACCTATGGATTTGTGCCAGGTGTATTCAGCTTTCCTGAAAGTAATCCTAAAAAGTGCTTTGTAAAGTACTGCAGTGGATTTCTGCAAAACCATCACTAGCACCTGATTTCCTTGGATGATAAAGCTGGCCAGACAGAGAGAATGTTTACCATGATTTGCTAAAGAAATGTCTGAAATTCTGCTCCAGTAACGTTTCAATCTGCTCTTCAAATCAGAAGGGTAGAGGTCTGGAAAATAAAATCCTGGATGTTTAGTGAAAATAAAAAAGCCGAATACAGTGCAGAGGCCCCAGTTGGTTGTGTCTCCCACTACTGTGCCTCCCCCTCTCCCCAGGGAACAACTGCAGTAGAGGTGAAACACTTACTACACACTGGGGAATCCATGTAGGAGTTAGTCTCAAGGAACAAAATCAATAGCAGATCTGGCTTCAGTAGCTCTTCTGTTCACAGGGTTAATTGTTTTAATAAAGGAGTGCAATAATAGAGATGCTTTGCTTCAAGCCTCTCTTTTTTAGAGGCTCTGTAAGTATTTTCTAACCCAGATTTCAAGAACAACAGTGTGTAGCTGTGCTGGAACAAGTGCTATTTTTAAGTTTCCTGTGGTTTGAGAAATTGTCAGATTTCTCTGTCTGAAAGATCGAGGGATCCAGAAAACCAGTTCTGAGTTTCTGGTATAAATGTTGAATGAATACGAAAATGAATAGACACTGATTTTCTGCACTGTAGCAAATGAAAGAAGATTAAAGATCTCAGCTATGCTAATGTCAATCCAGAGCAGCTCCTGCAACTGCAGGCTTCAGTTAAATAAAGACTGTTTAACCTAGTTCAGGAAAATCCCTCCACTACTACAGAACAAGTTTTTCCACTCTTACAGGTCACGACCATACACGGAAGCAACCCACACCGATAACCTGTTGCACAACTGATAGTGAGTAAGAGTCTTCAAAGAGCGAGTCTGTGCACCTGCTGACCTCCGCTCCGGCTGGCAGACCTGTCCAGGTTTAAGTGATGTAAACTGTGTGTATCTGAGTCTCGCCATTTGTCTGTTGTACACAAGAAGTGCCTTTTTTGGTGTAAGCAGAGACAGTTCATATGCAGAGATCTATATATCCTAGTGTATGTCCCGCTGCACATGGGGAGATGCTGATTCCATGATGCTCTGACCTACCTGCTGCTTTGTGGATTTTGTTATGGAATGGTTTCTGGAGCTCTGCTGGCTCTCACTGCTATGGCTATTCCTGTGTGCATGTCATTGATCCTGGTATAACGTGTTAAGACTACACAGTAGAAATACTTGCCTTTTTTGTTCTTATAGCACCACAGGTGGTATTAATGTGTTTGACATGCTCCCTGTGACACAGCCATTCTTTTTCACAGCCAGCAGTGCCTATGACCACCTTTCTTCTTTGTCTCTCCTGCCCATGTAGTCATATGCTCCGTAAATGTCAATAGATATGATTAAATATAAAAGAGATGCAGTGCCAGTACTTGTGTATTGGTACAGGGGAAGAAAAGGATAGAGAAGAAGTGAGAGTTTTGGTTTTATGCAGATTGAAACATTACAGGAGCAGAAAAGATGGCATTTACAGTAACGTCACAGTCTCCTGAATAATAGAATTCTGTCATTGTCTGGAAACGTAGCACTTGTGCAGGGATGTATTTTGCTCTTGAGTAATTGTGTACCATCTCAGCAAATGGGAATTATTTTTTACATCCAGGAGATCATAAGGGCTCCAGTGTGTTTGTTGACCACAAGATTTCTTTCCAGCAATGCTGCTCGCACAGGCCTTCCCAGGCACCTCTGAACCAACTCATATCGAGACCACGTGTCACCTGTGCCCGGTGCCTCTGCCAGTGGAGGGACTCTGGTGAGGTGGCGATGGGAGCCCATTGCTCACTCTTGTATAGACAAGTGAAAGCACCTGCATTGCTCCTTGCAATTCAACAAGTTCCCGGAGGCATAAACCAGACTTGGAGGCATTTTTTTGTCTTTGTTTGATATTCTCTATTTCCTCATCTGAATGAACTTCAAGGCACTGACACCTTTCTCGCATCCTCTGAGTGTGGCTGGTGTCTTTAAGACCTTCAGTAGTGGAGCACAGCAGCAGTCTCTTCTGGTTCAAATGAATTTATAAGAATCCAGAAGCCTTTCCTGGGTGACATTAGACTAAAGAAACCTGCAGTGTGGCTCTGCGCATCTGGGGGCATAAGGCAGTATATACACAAAACTCTTAGCAGGGTCTTTTGTATGAGAAACATCACATTTTATGCCATACAATGCAGCTATCCTAGAAACTTGAAAAATATGATGTGGGAATGGTATACAAACGAGCAGTTGCATGGTTTATAAAACTCCGGTGTGGCTTTACATCGCAAAATGACACATCTGGCATCTGGCTGAGAGAGCTTTTTCACTTTTTTTTCCTGCCACGAAGTGCTTTCTCCAGGGAAAAAATTAAAAGCTAAATGGCCCACAATAACATGCTTGCAGTATTAGTAGTATATGGCTATCTGTGCCATGTCAAAGTGGAGCAAATATCACATATACAATCAGCACATTATGTTGTTGACCGAAACAAAACTGGAAAGTTTTAAGAATAACCACTGGATAATGGTGGATTACCACGGTGTCTGGTTTTGGGAGCTTCATTCTCTTCTTTGAGAGTTATTATGCCAATGTATGAAAGAAAAAACTAAATGGAAATCAACAAAGATATAATTTTCCCTACCTTTTTTTTTTTTTTCTCCCTTTCTTTCCTGTTGGGAGTGTTTCTATTTGAATAAAACTCACCCATTCCAGTACCTAACTACTATTTACGATTGCTTGCCAGCCTGGGAAGTTGTTATACGGGTTGCCCTTAAATAGCTTGTGTTTGACTGCAGAGCACCTGTTAGTTGATTGAGAGACAGTAAAATTCAGGGCAAAGGCTTCCCAAACACAAAGGATCACTTGTGGAAAAAGACCTTGTTGATCTTGGATGAAGTTATAACCGCTACCTGATGGCTTTAGTGAGGCATTGTATGGTGTACTAAGTCTGTACATGTGTTTCTGTGTGTGAAAAAACAGCACCTGAGCTAAACAGAAAAGAACAGAGCTAAGTCGAGTCTCCTCCTGATGGTCTTTCTTCGGGTGTATTTTATGGAGCACTTTTGAAAGGACTTTTTGTGTGAGCCCCTTGGAAACTCCTTTCAAATCCCCTGTGCAGAAGCGCCGCAGCCTGTGGGCCACTTTCTTGCTCAGAGCTTGCATCTCATTGCTCAGATCTTTCGAGCACGGACCTTGGTCCATGAGGTCAGGTGTTAGAAACCCTGCAAGGGTGGGAGGTGGAGTAGCTTGAAATAAATGAGAATTTTTACAGAAAAGTGTTCTGTCTTTATCCCAGCCCCTGTTTGTTCAACTATTACCACACAGCGCTGCACCCTTAACTTTGCTCCACACCTCCTGTTCTCTGTGCTCTCCAGAGGCATTTATCCCTTCTCTCCGAGTCAGCTTGATGTTCTGACTCATTCACTATTGTGTTTGTGGTTAATTTTATGGGGCGAAGCAACTGGGATAACCTTGTGAAGATCAAAACAGGGTACTTTTAAGTGACACATGGTTACAGTATTAACTTTCAAACACATTTAGGAATAATATTGACATTCATTTGTTCTTTACAGGAGCATGCTTGTTTTGAAAGACGGACAAGCAGAAACTTTTCATGATAACATAGTTACTCTATGAAATAACTTGTTCATTTTCAGAAATTTTGTTTTAAAAGAGCTACTCTAAACTGCCAGGATTCATGAAGCTCTTCTCCAGAAAGCATCCGTCTAATCCAGAGCCCACTACAGCCTGTGAACGTCTTTTTATGTCCTTTTGACTTGGTTTCCAGTAAAGGTCTTAGTTATAAAACATCGTGACACCTCTCAGTCACTCTGACTTGTATCTGTGGGATCTCCTCAGGACCCCTGTTTTTGTGGTTCAGCTGTAGTCTGTTGGAATAACTTTGACTTCCTTAGCAAGAGTTGTTACTGCAAAGCTTGTCAAAATTTCTGCTCGCTTTCAGAGCTAGAAAATTTGGTGAATTGACGTAATATAAACAGTAATGCCCAAAATGTTTGTGGTGAACAAAGCCGTACCACTGTTTTGCTGGCAAACAGCTGTATTCTGAACACTTGCAGGATCTTTTCAATAACCGTTGTGTCCTTTCCCAGCAGCTCTTGGAAAAGTGAGATTTGCCACCGGACGGGGCAGCCTGCACCATCCATGGTGCCTGCAGGAACTGGGGAGGAGCTGGGAGTTATTGCTTACCATTCAAGTTACTTCATACCTACATTTTAACATTTCAGCCAGAAATTAGTTATTTCTTAACCACTGTGCCAGGCAACACCCCTGCAATTTTGCCTAGTTTGGGATTTACCACCCCACCACACACACACACAATGCCTTTTACCCCGCTCCAAATGCCAGAACGAACACAGTCCATGCACTTGAAACTAGGGCATCCAAGCTCAGGGTGAGGGAAAGCCATGCAGAACACTGATCACATGCAGCAAGCTGATCTTGTGCTGCAGGTTTTGTTTAAAACCTGATCATTTGTGCAGGCTGGATTCTGAAACATTTGGTTTCGAGCTGGACAAGCAGAACCAACAAACTGGATGATTGCCTGGTGCCAAAGGCAGAGAAAGAAGGAGCCTCTCATATCATTCAAGTACTTGACTGTTTTCTCCAGTAGGTATTTTTTCAGTTCACAGCAGGCCATTGATACCAGAAAGTGCAGCAACAGCAAACTCAGTGGTGAAACTGCCGATGTTACAATCGGAGGGAGATAAAGTGAAGTATTTGTTGGAGTGGCAGTACCAGGAAATGGCTGAGACATCACATGACGGAGGATGTGCACGCTGTACCAGAGGGACGGATTTACTTACAGCCCAGACTTCACCAGACTTGACCAAAGGCAGTTTTGGCTTGTTATTTGAATTACCTGACCCACTTGCAGTAGGAAGTCATTATATAGATAGTAAATACCTACCCCACCCTAGCAGGCAGACAGACTCTTTGCCAAAATGGTCTAGCTCAGCTTTGCAGATTATAAAATATTGTGCCTTTCTAGTTAAAACCGTCATTGCAAAGACATGAGAAGCTGCTGCTGTTCCAGTAAACTGCTCTGCTCCTTGACGTTCAACCATGTGAAGAAAGCCTGTAGGATTTACCTCTTACCACCACCTGGAACACCAATCATATGCAAAGAATAACTCTGAAATTTTTCTGAGCTTCAGATCTTGTCTCCCACTGGTGAGAAAAGCTCCCAGGCCCTTGGCAGGCAGAGCAGTGGCCTGTGTCAGAGGATACCAATAGGAGCTTTACAAAAGCATTACTTTAAAATGTTAAATACAGACCTCAAGATAGTTTTTCCTTGACTTTTTTGGTTTATTTTCTTGCTATAAAATCTGCAGCTAAATTAGCACACATCACATGCTTGGTGATTAATGATTGTTAGTTAATGGATGGGTTTATCATTTTAAGCAAAGTGCTTGAAACATTACTTACAAGTTATCATTTAAAAAAAATGAATCGTATATCTATTATAATAATTTGTAAGTGTAGATTATTTTTCCCGTAAATAGGTGAGATTTCACCAAAAGCCGTGGGCTGCACCTTTAACATAACCCTGCAATTTATCACCAGAATAAGATTCTGATCTTGCTAACACCAGAATACAGTTGGAGAAAGTCCATGGGAAGATAGCAGATTTATACTTATGCAGCTAAGAACAGATCTGGTCCAAAATAGATTTTAAACTAAGAGGGCTTCTTTCAAATTAAAGTGATGATGGCCTTTGCTTGGGCTGTAGGAACAGGTGATGGTAGAAAAGGAAGAAGTAGTGTTAAGTCTTTTCCTGCACGTATATCTCCATTTAATTTTGGTTATATTTTATAAGACTTAGGTGAGGCTTAGGTGAGACTTCAGATACTGATACTCACGTATTGCTGCTGGTTTCTCTGTGCACCACACACCTCCTGCCTGAGTTGAAAAGGCTTAGGAGAGACCACAGCTAAGTTTAAAAGGATTTATACTCCTGTTTTCCTGGATCATTAGTCACATATGTGTGGTGTTAAGGACAGCGTGTTGCATTGGGCTCAACAGGGGATTTTAATGCACTGAGGCAAAGATTCACAATGGACGTACTGCTTTACTCATTCAGATATTGCTTTACTCATTCTATGATTCTAAGCCTTAATTCAGAGTCTGCTTTGCCTGCCCAGTGAGTTGGGAGAATTGGGTGTCTATTATTAATAGTAATGGGATTCACATGTACCCCTACTCTTTGAGTGGGGGGATGGAGTTAGCGAGCTGGAAAAATGAAAAGTATATGTTTCTGTGCTTCGGTTGGTACCTAAACCCTTTCTTTGGATCTGACTCTGAATGCTGAAGTTTTAGTAAAGGCAGGCTGTGTTTACAATTCCACTGAATTTCCCTAGGGAAATAAATCAAATTAAACTTTTTTTCATTTGACCCTGTTATTAAAGTAGTAAGCCCAACACCAAGCTGCACTGAAGGAGCAATACTCTACTGGAGCCACACTTCCCTTGTTTCTGGTCTGTTTATGAATGCCCTTCATCAACTAATCACAGTTTGGCACAGTATTAAATTTAATCACTGAACTCTAAAATGTTGTATCCTGTCTACCTACTCCATGGTTCCATTTAGATGGAAATTTTCTTTCTCGTTTAAAGACTATTAAAGCCCTGCCTTTCTTGTGCAGAACAAAAGGGTATTGTTTACTTTGTGTTTTGTTATTTTCGTATTCAACAAAAGATGATTATTCTGTCTCAGTGCTGAGATCCCTGTGAACATGTAGACCTCCTCTCTTCTTGCTTTTCTTTCCCCTGGTTGACTACAATATAGAAAAATTTCCTTCCCACAGAAGCTGATGGTTGAAATGCAGAAAAGCAAATGTCATTTATCTAAAGTTTCAAGGTTTTCTTAATGAAGGTATTAATTAAAAAGCTGATGTGAGGCATAATTGAGTCAAGAAAGAATCTTACAAGGCACAGCAGCAGTAGCAATGAGAATAATGCACATTTATGAATAAGAATGTATCTTTCATGATATCAAAACGTTTATTTCAGTCAAAACCTTATGACCTTTTAAGAGCAAACCCACAAACACGTAGTTGTTTGGATTCTATTATTGTCATCACATTGTAACTCAGGCAGAGAAGCTTTTCTGATCCACCATCTCGGCAGCCTGTGGGGAGGAGAGCCGGGTTCTTGCTTTTGGAAAGCGAGCAGCCCCTTCACAGCGGGATGACTTTCAAAAGACCCATTTATTGAATGACGCAAAGTACAAATTATGACTCACTCTGCATAGGTTACATTGGTAAAAATCAGCCTATATCCACCTTCCTAGCACCTACACAGCTGCATAATGTATTTAGTATCTCCAGGGTTCCATTAACCCTTTTAGAGGCTTAAAAGTGATGTGTAATACAACCTAAACAAACTGATGGTCTTATCTAGTGAAGTGAAGATTTTCTGCTTTATCAGGGTGGACTAGTGAACAGCAGACTTTCTTTTCTCTGGCCAGGATGAGGTCACAGAGTGGCCCAGCAGGCTGGTTTTGAACATTTCCTCCTGTTTCAACTGCCCTCATAAAAAATGCATTGATTGCTGGTGTCGTTTGCTGATAAGTGGCTCTGTGTTTTCCAGGCCTCAACCAGATGAACCAGGTGCTGTTCAATCTTCGAGTCCTCTAATGACCTTGCAATGATACTGTAAGTAGTCATTCATTATAAACAGCTTTTTTAAGCAGAATTTTGGTGCTAGCCCAACACATTTTATTAGTTGAAACATTTCCTAGCATTTCCCACTTGTATTGCAACCTGCTTTCTGTTGTAGATTTAAGCATGGGAGCAGTTTCATTGTGTTTGCAAGGCCTTTATAGGGACAGAACCACCTCTTCACCTTCTCCACCCATCTCCTTTCCCATCTTCCCACCTTTCAAAGGGAGAACGTCAGGAAGTTTGGAAACTCAGACCTAGTTCCTATACCTGTGTCAGTGAGGAAGATCTGCTACGCCACTGGAAATAGTGTGCAGCCACTCGTTCCTGTATTTCAGCTCTTCTTCCTCTCAGGAAACCCTGACTTTAAGGGAAGGAAAACCCCAAATGACCCTTGTACGTGTGTGTCATTGCAAAAAATGGTGGTTGCTTAAAAAAAGGGTGTTACCTTATGTGCGTGGCTTCATTTCTCCACCTATTCCTCTGCTATGCATGGTACAAATAATAACAGCTGTTACAGGACTGGCCGTACGGGGTGCACACTGAGAAATAAAGCGTCTCTTTCTTTGACCCCTCGTCTGTAGTCCTAACACAGCAGAATTTTCCTTGTCTGGTAATCTGGCTGGACTAGAGGAGGGACTGTACCTTCTCTTATTATGGTGGGTAAATAAATACTGAAAAAAAGCCTTTCTCCAATATTGAATCAAACCCTGAAATTAATTTACTTCCCCTCTGTTCATGGTTGCTTTCTGCAACCACAGTATGCTAACCTGCTTGCTGAGATTACTACAGAAAGGAAGCGGCAAAATTGCATATAAAATTATTTACAGCGAACTGAGGTGAAAAATGAACATTGGCCAGATACTTGTCTGTGTCTTTACTCAGGGAGCACTTATTACCCTGTGACTTTCATGGTCGATCACATCTAAACATAAAATGTGAGTTTCAGAACATAGGTAGGGAGCAGAATGGCATTGAGTATAAAGATATATATGCTGTTGTTTTAAGTCCATCATAAAACTTAGTGAATAGTGATGAATAATATATGCATTTAAAGGAAATTGCAGTCTGCTCCTGTTTAATCCTTGAAAAAAAACCAAAAAAAGCAAATTCACTTATGAATTCTCTGTAATGGTTTATTCTTTGAGACAGAACAATGGAGGCTTGGTACGAAACTCACTTGAATCAATAAAACGACCCTCATTTTATGCCCTGGGTTTGTAGCCTACAGAGAAGTCTGTTATGGCAGCTGCCACTTTTTACTAACACACCAGGGTTCGGACCAGGTTCCTCCAGAGCTGCAGCGGTAACGGCTCTTAAGTCTGGCCGAAAGAGTCTGATATTCCCTGTGGATCAGACACAGAGCTGGACCTGTAACATGCACTCACCTGGGCGTTACGTCAGTAAGTCTAGTATGTGCTGTTCCAGTTGTAGCTCTTGTAAATTAAACAGAGAAATAAGCTGCTTTTTCGCTTCGTGCCACTGCTGAAATATGATCCAAGACTCAGGTAAGAGTCCAGCTGTGATCTTGCTCCTTGGTTATGAACATACATTTATGTTCTCAAGACATTAGAGCTCCTTCTACACAGGCAAAAATTGTAAAAACAAAATGAACAGCGTTCTCTGTGTACAGTAGAGTTATTTAAAGTGCCTGAGGGTTTGAACATAAGCAGACGCTGTGTTCGCATACAATATAAGCAAGACTTCTGGGTTTTGGCATTTAAAATAACAATTAAAAATACAGCAGGCATGTTTCAGCAACTTTATGGGATGCCATAAACATCCAGAAAAGGATTCCAGACAAAAGTAAAGATTCACAGTAAGGATTCTTTTCTTCTTTTTGTGTCCTACCTCGGTTTTTAGTGTGATGTTTTGTGACACACCATGAAACTAATGAAACAAAAGCAAAGGGCAGGAGGTGTCTTGCTCATTGGAAATTATTGTTTGACAGAAAATGCTCCTTTGGGACAGTCAGAGTTTAGTTTACAGTGTATATGGCTCTGTTCAGGTAATTGGTTTAACTTCAAACTCAAGATTTTTCTAAAAAATCTTGAGGAGGAAAAGCCCCAAACAAGTCTGTAAGATGAAAAACACTTCTCCTTTCTCAACACAGAAACAGACACAATAGACTCGAAGTCTCTCCCTGGCACAAGTTCGTGTACCATGATGCTACCTGAATTTTATTGGGTGTATTTACCACAGGAACGATGCTACTGCACAGTCAGGCAGCTGTTCCCACTGTAGGCTCCTGACAGCGTACCATGGATTGTGAAATTTTGCATCATATCATACACCTTTAAGCAACATAGTGTTTACAAATTTATAAGGCACCTCCTGTTGTGAATGTGTTTTAGGCATTAAGCTAAGGTGAGAATAACCTGAATCTCAGGTTGAAGATGTAATTACAAGGCCTTGCTTCCTCAATACTTTTTTCCTGCCACTTGTAAACCTTTGACAAAAAGAGTTCCTCAGCTTGTTGTTGTTGTTGTTGTTGTTACCTGTGTTTCTCTTTGATCAACTCCAAAACCTCCAAAATGCTTGACAATGTTGTCGTGATATTGAGTGGAATTTTCCCTAGGATGGTCAGCTCTTTCCCAGCTCGTGGCTTGCTTTTAGGTGGTTCTGAAATCCATCTCCTCTTTGTGACACTTTAGCAATGTGTTGAAACCACATAAACATCAACTGACCCACCCACTGATGCTCAGCCAAAACAATTCACTCCCAGCTTTCCTGGGTTTCTTTCAGTCCCCTCCTCACCATAGGAGTCATGCGTGGCTCCTCTTTTTTTTTTCTTTTTTTTTTTCCCTGCCTCTCACTTGTGCATTCTGAAAAGTAAAATATGCATCGTACAGTTTTTGGGGTATTCGCAGGGAATTGACTTTCTTCCTCCATGTGGGAGCCAAGGAACAGTTAGTCTCTTCTTTCTTGTCACTGCACACCAGCATTTGGATTGGTTTTTAAGAGCCGGAACAAAGCAAGAATTAGGTTCCTGCCGCCCCTGAGTTAAGCAATGCTCTGCATTAGTGATCGGGTGTCTTGGTCATGGCAGGAAGACATAAGGAAACTGTTTGCTTTATCCTCCTTAGTGCATGAATGAATCCACAGGGACTGAGAAGGAGGTATCTGCCAGAAAAGAGGGAGATGAAGGTATCTTGGGGCTACATTTGTTTCCTGTGGCTGTGCATGTGCTTTTGGTTTCGTTTCCCTTTGCCTTCCCCCTTACCAAAATTCAAGACTATGTGGGAGCTCTTATCTCAGCCCTTTTGTATTGTTGTAATTAGGTGATAATTTTACAATGTGAGGGATTCAGAAGCAATCCCATTCTCCCTTCCAAAATTGCTAGTTGTAGCCTCTTGTTCTGGCCCTGCCACAGTTGCAATGCCATGCTGTGAAAAAAAATTCAAAGGTCCTTTTTCTTTGTTTGCTTTTTCCTTTGCATTCCTTCCCTTTCCCTTGCATTCCTGCTCAGCATAGCCCCAGCAACTCTTTTCCCCCATAATCAGGCACATCCCTCATGCCTCCCATTGAATTCTTTACCTCCCTCAAACATGACCTTGGGCTGGATCTCACCCCTGTGCAGGTACTCAGCACAGAGCAAGGTCAAGTCCTTTTAAGAGCTCTTTCAGGAGCTTAAGGGGACATGAGATAGGGTGCAATTTTAACACTCATCCTCTGGGCAGGATAAATTTGATGTTAATTGTAGTGAAACTGCTGTGGTGGATAGTCTTTCTAGCTATGAGTGATGTTGTGTGCTTATTCCTTTGCAATAGCAGCTATGTGACTTCTTCATTTGTACAATCAACCTGAAACTGGCTTGTTGAAATAAGGTTATTGCTGCTATCACAAAAAAATCAGAATGGGCCAAGCAGTTGCAGTACGTCTCCAGAATGCTGTCCGGAACTCCTGTACCTTGCTGAACATTGCAGATAGCTTCTGCGGTGCTGGAGAGGTGGAGCTCATTGGAACATGGGACAGATTTGAATAATCTCTTTCACCTGTCCAGCAACGCAGAAGTGTTCCTTGCCATTCATTTACTCGTGCTTTGCCCAGACTAGTCATGACCAACAGAACTCCAGCTGTTTGGGCAAGTGTATCACAAGCCACTGCACCTCTAGTCTTAGGAAACTTATTATGCTGTTCAAAACAATTCCTCGCACTCTGACATTTACTCCTATGGGTATTTGTAGGCTGTTTTGTCTGCCCTTACTTGTTGTTTCACCTAGCAATAAGCCTTAAGCTCTGTCCTCATAAATCATTTCCCCTCAGCTCTTTAGCTGCCTCTGCTCCTAAATATGAAAAACCCAGGCTGAGCCGACCCTTTCAACGACTGCTCCTAACCAGACTTTATTGCTGGCACAAAACCATTGCTCAAGCCATGATTTCATTCCCACCGTATTGCATGATCCTTCGCTGATTATACTGACCTAAGGACCTCTCTCTGGGTTTCTCTGCCATGTTCTCCTACATTCTCTCAAGACTTGTCCCACCTCTTCACCCAACTTTAAAACCACTTGTTCAGGAGCTGTTGGGCAGGGAGCTGGGCCACGTCCTTACCTGCCAGCTGGGAAATTCTGGTATTTTTGCCCCTCCTGTGGGCACCTGTCTGCATTTTCAGAGCAACTTGTCTGGACTTAACCTGCACGAATTTCAGGAGCTTGGTGATGAGGCCAGAATGTGCTGTTGATTAAGGCATCTTTGAAGATATTTGGATCTTAAAACAAGTTAATTGGCACAGAATATCACCAGGAAGAATTCAGGAGAACCCTGAAAAAGGTGCTTTTATGCAGTTTTTCAGGACACTTGCAGTGACTACAGCAAGGATTGAAAATAACTAAGACTTGTGTAAAGTGCAGAAATTACTTCAGTCTGCAAATGAGGCTCTGACGTTTAGGGAGAAGAAAGAAACTTGTTGTGGGCAAATTTGCCCATAGCTGCCTATTGCAAACTTCCTTTTACTCGTTTGTTAAACTTTTGGTAGTGTTTACAACCGCAGATACCAGAAGGACCAGAGAGATCCCTAATCTGGCCCAGGATATCACCTGATCAGCACAGACTATCCTGCCATCACGTGCGAAGTAGAGTGGTGTTCTCTTTTTAGCTGGTAAAAATTTGGAAATTGCAAAATGGTCAAGAAAGCAAGAGAGGGGAAGTGATAGAGGACATTTATTTTCCTAAAAACTCAAAAAAATTAAACAGGCCTCAAGTCTGTGCTGCATTTCTTTTCTACTTGCACATTCATTTTAGGTCCTCCACTCTCACCTCGTTTGTTATTGTGTTAAATGTGGCAGATTACTGCAAGTGCGTTTTCTTTCAGGACTCTTTCTTCTGTGGTTTGGAAGAATCGTCCATTTGCTTTGCAGGAGAAGGCAAGTTTGGTTCCAAGTTTGGGATGACTTATTCCGAATCTACTTTTGTTTCACCTCTGAACTACAGTCTGCCCTTTAAAATTCTGAACATTTATTGTGATTGTTCTGAAGACTGAATTGTCTTCTGACATGAGGAAGAGGGTCATATATGAGCATGAATTAAGTTAAATTGTATCTGGGAATTTGAATTTGGTCTTACTTAATGGCTCCGTTCAATTATACTACTTGTTCCTTTTCTTTACATAAACATTAAAACCATACAATCTTTACATTTTCTCCTCTAAAATAAAGGAGATTCTTATAAGAAATGTAACTCTGCATATTTTCTTTGTTTCCATAGAAGTGTACACATGGGCTTTTTAATTTTGTTGAATCCTTTAGTCGTATTTTTCCCCTCTGTTTACATCTCTTAACACACAAGACAAGCACAGCTGAAGAATTGCAAGTGTAACAAGAAAAACGAAAAATCTGGTTCCTGCCCCAGATCTTCAAAATCATCGAAGTGTTGTATGTCTATTTATGCTGTTGTAGAAAAAGTCCCTGGTGTTCAACAAATTGCATTAGGGTTTTCAAAACCATGGCATCATTTTACATAACTTCTTTTTCTAGGTTCTAAAGTGAGAAAGAAGAAGAGATACATTAATTCACTTGGAAGCAATGATCGTTCTTTTCTGCTTGGTTAGTAGTTTAGTAAAAGTTTAGCTGTATAAACACTTATTCACCGAGAAAGGTTAGTCATTGCCATGCTTTCTGATACTTTGTTACTAGCTTTTGTATTCTTTTTCTGGGCCTTTCTCACCATGTCCATGAAGTCCTTTCTCACAAGGTCCATGAAGTCTGACCTCTCTTACTGGCTTCACATGTTTGTTCATTCTGTATCAACCATGCAAGAATGATGACCACTACAGAAATGAATTAAGTACTGAGGCAGCCATTGGCACTTGCTGCACATTCGTCAGACCAAATCAGAAACAAAGCTGAAATCCTTTCCAAAAGTGAGGTTGAACATTTAAAATGCACCAGAGATCTCATTGGAAATGTCCATATTATTGCTACCCTCTCTTCTTCAAAAAGTGTGAAGACTGAAGCAGTCTGTCTGATAGAAACAGGTTCTGTGCTAGTATTGCGTAAGCACATCTGGAAACACCACAGTTTAAGAACAGACTGGGATCTGCAAAAATACGCCGTAATCCATCTGACCTCCTCATGAGGTGTGAGCATCTTATAGGGAGAAACATGGGACCAAGCTCATAACCTTTGTCCTGGCTGTGTGAAACAGCTTCGCTGCTGTGAAACATGGGAATCTTTGGTTTAAGGTTGATGCCATGATTTGTTAAGTGGCCTCATGCCCACTGACTCAGGGCAGTGTGTATGAAAGGGGTAAGCAAAAGCTAATTACCTCCCATAAAACATCTCTCCTCTTGAATCTGGATGGGCCATTTTGTCCCATGACTTGTCTCTTCACTTATGTTTGATCCAGCCTCCACAGAAGGTAGTAAGAGCTAATTTTCTGATTTTTCGGAGAAAGGAATTGGACCCTAACTGTAACAGGTTCATTTCTCTGAGGAGACTGGTGTGCGAGCTGTTGCTTAACGGTGCAATCAGAGCAGGAATTCTGCAAGAGCCACAGGCTGATGGGAATTGTCTTGGTCCCACTCAGGAGAAGACACTGGGCGGACAGAGTGGAGTTGGCCAGTCCATCCTCTCTAACAAGCAGAATCACACTTTTCTGTGGCTGGATCTGCAAACACCTTCTCCCCAGAGATGGTGCATTTGAAGCACTAAGAGTTGAGGGATGTGTAAGCGGGTTTCTGTCTACTTACCAGACCATCCCTGAGCAAAAAGAAGCAATTGAGAACTCAGCTGATATGAACACAGAATACATTTAAAAAGCAATGACATTTTTTGAGTGAGGATGCGTTTAGAAAACGTCAATTTTTCTTTTTTCTTAGACCATGTTTGTAGTGTGAATTGTGGACACAAAAGTATTTCTACTTCATACCTGTAGCTGAAAAAGGAACCATGTGCCTCAGAATGTCAAATGTGGCTTTAATCTGCTTCGCAGCTTGTTTTGTTTTGTTTTTCTCTGTTTCATTTCCCTCTGTGGTGTTAAGCTCTGACCCTGAAAGGTGAGGAAGTGAAGGAAATGGAAGAGTGAAATTTGGGGAGTCTGACACTAAAAAGCCGAGGGAACCACGAGGCAGCCTGTCTGGTTGTGAGATTGAAATGTAAGTGGACTCCTCAAATTAATTACTTTGGAACCCACTTACTTATGTATGTGGACTCCCTTAAGCATAAGTCTTACATTATGTCACCGAGATGGCATTTGGGCTTGATTTATGTTGGCACAAAACTAGCTATAAAGTACACATGTCTGCCCATAGTAGC
Source organism: Patagioenas fasciata (assembly GCF_037038585.1). Lineage (NCBI taxonomy): Eukaryota > Metazoa > Chordata > Aves > Columbiformes > Columbidae > Patagioenas > Patagioenas fasciata. The sequence goes on along the minus strand of NC_092525.1, from coordinate 19,995,869 downwards.
CCCTTTTCAAGCAGAGTATGTTTATAGAAACAGGAAATGTGGCTGGAGCAGAGGACACCGAGCCCCTGCTGTGTCAACAGCATCGCAAACCCAGGTATCCAGCATCTGCACGCCGCCTTCGTTTTCCATGGATTTCCACTCTATTGGTGACTTGGAACACCGTTACCAGAGATGAGTGGTTGGTTAATAGAGCAAAAATGACATATTAGGTGAAATTTACTCCACTAAAGATGTGTATCTGAACAAGAGCTACAGTCCACATTTTAATCTTTTTCTTTCATATTCTATCTAATCTGTGGCTGGTATTTCACCATGATAATCTCTCTCTTTCTTCCCCCCTTGGAGAATGAGGACGCACTGTATTAATGATATCTGATTCTGTAGTCATGTAATTTATTTTTTAAAAGGTATGTGCTGTCCTGTCTGAATAAATTTGAAGCCTTCAGGCCATGTTCAGGGAAATGTTCTTTACAGTATATTAGAAACTGTTAACTATATGTATATATGTAAGCACCATTCAAGGTTTCTTTAAGGAGTTAGAAAGAAAACCAGAAATGAAGATTGAAAAGAGCAGAGCATTTTTGGTGCCTGAGAAAACTGTATTATTTGGTGCCTCAGACACATTTATTTGCCTATTCACCCTTCAACCTGTTTGACTTATGAGGCGCTATAAATAGGCGCAAATTACCTTCTTTGTGATCCCCTTGGATCTGATGTGCCTGTAGTGATGTAAGACCATGTTTATACTTCAAGAATGCAGCACCCTTGAACATCTTCCCTGTGACAGCATGGAACCCTTCCCAGCAGGGGAGATGTGAAGGTGAAGTGAGCTAGGAGAGCCCTGTCTCCTCTGTCTGGGTTGACTTAAAGGCAGAGTAAACGAGCTACGCACTGTAGGAGATCCCTTTTGCAACATCCCTTTCTTCAGACTTTAAAGAAGTCTGTAACAGAGACAGTAGTGTTGTGTACACAAAACTGTCTCCTCTGAGTTTCGAAGGAGAACTGATGCTGCAGGAGGAATCCTTTTTTTTCATGTGGTATACACCCCGCTTTTTCTCTCCTTCACCTGTAGAGAATCCTTATGTTGGTATTTAAACCATCCAGGAGATTTTTTTAGGGCACATCTTATATTCAGAGCTGGAAGAAAAAGAGCTTTGTGTTTTCTTGGAGAGACTGAGAGGAAATGCACGTGAATCCCTAAAGCCTAACTTCTAAATAAGAAATGCTGTTCGACAACGAAGATACCAAAGTCTTTTAAATGGGAATACTCTACCTCTCGCACCTTCAGAGCTGAGGGAATGTGTAAGCACCGCCCGGAGGAGCACGGCCTCAGCACAATAAACTATAGTGTTAAGCAAGTAATTTGGAGAGTTTGGTCTGTTCTCAGATCTTATTGAAAAACAGCAGTAACTGTGCATTGCAGTTCTTGCTCAGTGAATATAGGTAATCTCAGAGACAATTTGAGTAGGCTATAGGAGTAGGGCTATTGAATTACTCACTGGAGAATGACACTCCATTTGGAGGTGGTATGGGAATGTATTTCCATCTGGGAAATACTGTTCCCACATCAAGTGTCTTAAGACTTACTTATTTACTGATTGCAAGTCAGATAAGTTTGTCAAAACATTTGTAACCTACAGTATAAAACCCAGATCCAAACAACCTGCACTTGGTGTTTTATTACATGAAATATTTCAAGTCTGATTGCTGAATAAAGCCCTCCATCACCTGCCATGGTCACTCATTAGAGTGGCACTGAAGGCAGTAGCTGAGATGCTGTGTTGGGTTTGGGCTGGGATATCTTTTTACCCCTTTTGTTAGAAAACTACTTGCAGGGAAATGTTTAGTTTGAATTATCCTCCTTTACTGTTTAACTTAGGGGCATACTCTTGTGTTTGGGACAATATTAGAGCAGAATAACAGGCACGCTTATCAGAACGACTGGGAAACAGATACTGTAGTGGGTGTCATGGGGGAGGGTTTTTTAGCTTCCCTGGACTGGTGCCCAGCACAGGAGTAGATGGTAGGAAAAATCTTGTTGGCAGAGAATTACATGTTGAGTCTCTGCGGTTGTGAGCTGAAGAAACCCCACAGAAGCCTGTAATCCCATCTCTGCTCTCAGGAACAGCGGCACAGGCAGCACGGCCTTCAGGAGCTCTGATGGCAAAAAGGACTGCGGTCGTCTGCCCTGCCAGAGCAAGGTCCCTGCAGCAGTGTGGCCTTCAGATGCAGAAAGGCCTGTTTATTAGCAATTAAAACATTTCTTTCTCACAAGTAAGAAACACAAGGTTTCCAAAGTTTTGATGAATAAGAGCTGCTGGCTGTAGCATTTGGTTTGTGACATTTGTAAGGACTCTGAAAGTTGAGAGGTCTCTGAACGTGCATGTTAGAAGATTGCTGGAAACTTATTTTTGTGCCTTAACTTTCATCTCAAATACAACTCACAGTGTGTAGTGTCCATGTGTATTTGTGTAGTGAGAACGTATTTTTAACACTGAGTTTTGTAATAGCCCCTAACAAATTATCCTATTTTATAATCTTCATGCATACCCACTTTATTTTTTTTTCCCATGTGTATACTTAAGATTAGTTTACGTGATAAATGTAGAGCAATCAGAACAGGATATGAAACAGGAACCGCTGGAGTGAGCATGAGTAGGACACAGATGCAAAGCCTTCAGAAGCACACGCTGCTTGCTGACGTTTGTCAGTAAGGGAACAGCCTGGAGTCCCAGCCCAAGCAGATGTGTTGCAATACGCAGAGGAAGAGATCAGTCCCTTGATGGCTTCTCCTGAAGATTTGAGGTTATGCCAGCTACTGCTACGGCCGCCAGCCTTCGTCTCTTCCAGCCTGGATCTGGAACAAAGCATTTCTTCCCAGCCATGGGGTGTTCACATTTTGGTCTCTGTAAAGCCGAGACTTGATGTGAACCTGGACGGAGGAGGAGCAGCTTCTTATAACTGGACCTTGCCTCTATTTGCGTAGGAGTTACCGAGAGGAAGAAAAACATCCATGTTCTTTCTATATGTAAGGTGTAGAAGATTTGCAGGCTACGCTGCAAGTTTGCCCCAGAGCATCTTACACTACGATTCATCTCTGGTCCCACGTAACCTTTTCCTTTTCCCCCTCTTCCTTATCTCTGATACCCTCATCTGACCCCTCCATTCCTGGTTTCACAGTGTCTCCTCCAGAAGCTGGACAAATTGACAGATCTGTCAAGAGATGCAGGAAGGGAACCGGGGGTTATCTGGGTGTGCAGGTTATCTAAGGGGTTGCACTCAAGAATCAGTATCTGTAAGCAGTTCAAATTATCCCTAGCCGGAGACAAGTAGAGGCTGGGCCAGGGAGTTCATCAGGACCAGCTGTCTTGTGGGTACGGGTGAAAGATGAGAAGTCTGAAAATAGTGGTAGAGTCGCCCTGAAGCCAGAATGAGGTGCCTGTGATTGAGAAACATGGAAGGAAAGTTATTTTTTTGGTATGCATTTGGGGCCTTTGAATTAGCTTCCTCGGCAAGGAAGGGCTTCCTGGAATACTTCAACCAGTTTTATACCCAGAAGGGAATTGTTTGGCACTGGATTCAATCTACATGTGGGATTTGACTTCCAGTGAGAATGCCCTGTGACAAATCCCCTCAAAATATGATTGGCAAAGGTTTCCTCAGAGGCAAACTCTGTGTCTGCTTCCAAGGCGGGCTCCTGCTTGATCATTTCTCAACTGGGTTTGTCGAAACTTTGCAACATTTAGTCTTGCTTTTCCTTGCAGGCTGAGTCACTCTCTGATTTGAGCGAAAATTAAAATGTTTGTTACTGTAAATTTTGCTAGCGTCTGTCTGAAATCCAAGTGAAAAAACCCGAAATGTCAGTTTGTTCAAAAAGGAGTTTTTAGAACAATTTTTACCCTCAGTACTTTTATATGTAACACTTGCACGTATTTTGTTTTCTCTGTCATTTGTGGTCTCTTTAATTACACCATGGGAATCTGAACTGTGGTGGGATCAGACACAGAAAAAGCATGACCAAAGGAAAACAGAAGTTTTATTGGCTTGAAAGAGTTTTTTCAATGCAAGAGTTGACTCCTCTGAAAAGGAACATCACATCCTTCTGTCTGCTAAAGTTTTCTCAGTCCTGTAACAGACTGTAGGATTTTTATGTCAGCCTGAGATCTTTTTGGCTGTTGTATTATGCGCTACTTGGTGTGTGTAGAGAAAACTGATCTTTAGTAGCTCTTTAGAGATTGAGGTTTTAGCTCTAAAGTTCCTTTTTTATGTCCCTGTTCATCCTGGTCATGCAGGAAGCATATAAAAGGTGGTTGGAATAGATTGGTACCTGTGGAAGTCGGATGTCAGTGCAGATGTGTAATGCACCTTCCTTCTCTGAGCAGAAGATGCTCACTTCAGGCAGGCAGAGCTTCTATCTGCTGAAATCTTAGAGGATTTCAGTGAGAGCTGACTCCAGGAGACGCGCTGGGGAGCTCTGAATGTCAAATGTCAATCACAGTTGAGCTGTCAATCTCAGCACCTTCGGTGGTGGCAGAGCTGGAGCTTCATGGCTGGAGCAGAAAGCAGGACACAGGTACGTATGCACCATAATGTGTTTGCAGGGTATGGACTATTGCGCAAATATAACCAAGGCCGTAATTTTAAGGATTATACTCATGCACACAGGGGAAAATTTAGTTTTCAAAATTCTTCACTGGTGATGAAACACAAGCCAGAAAGAACACGGTTGGGTTTTCTGATGTCAGTGTGGGCTGACGGAGTTGGCAATAAGAAAAATTATCCTTCAATTATAGGGTAAACAAGTTTCAAAGAAGTGACTGAGACATAACTGGTATAGAGCCTTATATTGCTATTAATATATTCTCCTCTCAGAAGAAGATGTGTTTAAAAGTCAATAAGCTGTTCCCTTGCCTTCTCCCTCCTCTGTTGAAAAATTAGTCTCTTTGTCACATGTAAGAGCTGCGCGAGTAACAGGAACAAAACATGTAGGTGTTCTGAATAAAGTCCTTAAACATTTGTTAAGCACATCAAGTTCTGGACAAATTCATAGCGTAGCTATTCTGTTTCATGTGCTCAGGTGATAAAGAACACTGCAGAACTGCCATCAGTAAAAAAAAAAATACTTGCCTTGAATCAAATTGTGACTCAGAATGATAACGTCACTGAGCCATGGGCTATAGTGAGACTATATGACCACTGTTTCTAACCACCCTGCAATAGGAAGGGTTTTTTGTCAGTGATGCACAAGTTCGGATAATCTTTGCAGGGCTGAGACAAGAATTAAACTCCGCTTTCATCAGAAAAGACAGTACCTGATAAACCACAAGTTGAAAAATGTTACATTCAGTGGTTCTTCAGAGGAAGAGCACTGTTAATGACACAGAAGCACTTCATGGTAAGAAGTCTGTCCCTCCAAATGTCAAAAGGGCATGGAAACACACTTTTTCAATTTTCACATTTTTTTCTTCTAGATAATCTTTCTAACTGACTTCTTTCTGAATCTTCTGTGATCTATGATATGCTAATGGTTTCATGTAATTACACAATAATGATAAATACTAAATAAAGATGAAGTATTAAATGTTGTATGTTCATATATATGACGTGGCACCATTTTTGGCTGTGGTACTTGCCATCAACACGTATGTCCAGGAGGCAGCACCCAGCCCTTAGGTGCTGTTTATATGTTGGGGAAGATTGGGATCTTCTGGTCTTGGGCTTGAAGGCACCCACTAACATTGTAATTTATATACTCTTCCACTCCAGTTTGGATCTGCCTGCCTTCTCTGGAGAGATTGTAAAATGCCATTACTCTGAATGATTCATTGCCCCTATAAGAAGGGAGGAATTCAAATCAGGATGGGGAGCAAAGCACTGTGAATAGGAGATAGGGCTTCTGGTGATGGGAGAAGTGGGAGGGGATGAAACCACTGATAGGGAGAACGGGGTTCCGCAGAATGGAAGGATATGGGTGTAGTTAAGTGGTTCATTCCTAAACTGATGTCTCTGTCGGGAAGAGATGCTGCACTTCTGGCCATGTCCATGTAGGCCACAGCAGTGGCATTAGCAGAGCCGTCGCCTCCGTGAGTTGCTGGACACCCATTGAGTTAATTGCAGGAAGCAGGAACCACTGGTGACACCTGGCACATATCACCCTTCTGCATGCTCTCCGGTTGCACTGACTGTAAAGCTGAGATGCCCAAAGCAAGAGATCTGCAACAGGAAAGATCAGGGGAAAATAGTTGGTTGAGGGTGTTTTCATTATAGAGCTATCTATTTTTAATGGATACTACATCATATCTCTTGTGCTGTGAACTGAACCGTTGCCCTCTATTGTTTGCCTTCACTACAACTTGATTACAAGATGCAGTTTTGACCTCGTCATGTTTTGGATTTGCTCCTGACCTGCTTATCATTCTAAGTAAGGGTTACTAGAGAGGGAGGGCTGAGTGCTGGCCACTGGTGCAAATGCTATCATGACACGAACCAAGGGATACAATGACGTATTTATTTATTTTATTTTAGCATGTAAGCATTACCAGACTTGTCTATGTCAAGTATCCACAAATCTGAGATAGGCTTTTGCAAGACCTTCCTGAAATGCTTTTTAAAAAAATCAGAGTGCTCCCCATTTACGTTTTTGTTTGCAAATCTTGAGAATGCAGATGGGTCGCACTTTAAGGCTTCTTCATGCAATCAAGTTTGTGCATTTTTTATTTTACACATAATTATATACCCCCAGGAGCTGGATCTTGTTCAGCTTGCAGAATAAATCACAGCAGCTGGTAAGACTGTACTGGATTTAAAAAGTCCAGAGAGGAAATGTCACACATTTGTAAAATGCCTCACTTGCACTAGTTTCTATTTATTTATGTATTTACATGTTTATTTACTGCAAAGGTAGTGCAGATGTGCAAGCTGTTTTGTTTAGACAAAATCAAAACACGTCCATTCCTGAAAGTGAGAGAGTGAAATCAGATAGATTCTCATCAATAGACAGATTTACCATCTTTTAAACACAACTTGTTTAGGAGGGAGAAGGTTAAAGTGGAAAATACCTGCTCTTCCTTGTGCAGTGAAACTGGAAGCAACCCAGGCTGCTGGGCAAACTGGTCTTGGTGTGAAGTGTCTCCTGTCACTGGGGCAGAGGGAGCTCTGACCAAGCTGTCCACACTCTTTGGATACTGAGGAGCTTTTCACATCTCTGACTGCCCCTATTTCTTGATTTCTCCCCTTTCTGAGAAGGTCCAGGATGCTTCTTGAATACATTCTCTATGTTTTGAGATAACTTGTGAAAAGGAAACTTATTGATTTTTTTTTTTTTTCTGTTAGTTGTTGGGGAAGTCTTTTTTTCCTTCCAGAATTCACATGACTCTCAGAAGTTGAGGAGCAGATAGGTAAGCACTGAAAACAACCGCAGAAGAGCGAGCCATCTGGTGTGTGGAGGAGGGCCGACTCCTACAGCTCTGATCTCAGCACTAATGTGCAGCATCTGCACAGGGCTGGGGATGGTGGTGACAGGGATGTGTGACACAATGAGCCACATGAGGAGCTGGCATCAAAACCCCTTGGCTGATGGAGTGCCTGATGCCCAGGCAGATCTCCAGAGCAGCCTGAGGAGCAGAAACAGCCCCAGGGCAGGGGGAAGGGGCCTGGGGACACACATCTCTGTTGCAGGTTCTCTACTGGCATGTACTGGCATGGGCAGTGCAGCTCTGCACTCACGCCATGTTTTACGTGGTGTTGTGTTTGTTCCCTGTAAAAAAGTGCTGTAACAAAAAAATCAGAAGTGGTTGCTCAGCCCAACTGAGTTTCAGCTTTCTCCCTCAGCCATCCTGACGGGCACAGCATTCTCCAATGAGCTGAGGGGAGGACAGAAATTCCTCATGACCACCCTAGTGGGAGCTTCTTCAGGCTGTGCCAATGCCAGGGAAAATGGGTTCCTGGTGTTTGGTTTCCTGAAAGCCAGATGTCTTGTAAATAAACTGGCCCCAGAGCTGTTGGTCCATGCTCTGCTTTGCTGTGCAGTGGCACAGCCTCCTCTCACACATCCCTTGGTCAAAAACAATGGAGCTTCTGAAAAATACTGCTGCTTTTGCTATCTGTTCTGGGGTTGTGTTCAGCCCTCGTGTTACAGCTACTTTGAGAGAGACCTTGTCTTGATGGGGGAGAAACTGATGATTTCTGAGCTTGGGATAAGATGAATTATCATAGAGTCAGCAATAAAACCGTGAGTGCACATCAAGCTGTTAGGCAGTGACACCCTACTCTGTATAAAGTCTTCTACCTGATGTTTTACCTCCCTCCCCTTCTTAGTGAGACTAATTATATTATCTAAGGATACTCCTAAAGGCTTAAGTAGTTCATGTTTACTGCAAGCTTCAAAGACATAAATGGCTATAGAGTTGCGAAGTATTATTACCTGCCACTTTGGAAAGATGCTCCATGTTTCTGGGAGATTTAAAGCAAAGTAGAAAGTTAGGCTGTTTATTCTACAATTCTGGAAAAACAAGTCTCTATAGAAACTACCACTTCAGAGGTATTTATATTTCTCCACTATGAAGCATCTTCAGAAATAGCATTCCCAGAAATAGTAAGTAGAAGTTGTTACATTTGGTGTAATAGGATAATATTTACTAAGGAGTGTATACGTTCTAAGTATTATTATGGAGTTGCTGTATGAACCATGGATCCACTGAATATGTTGTAAGAGACTCGAATCTCCCCAAAGGAAAAATAAGATAATGACATGCAAAAGTAATGTGTAAAAACTGCTTTGTGCCCTCCCTGGTGATAGGTCTGCACTGACAGAGAAAATTGAATCTAATGTTTTTGGCAGAACTGATTATTTAAAAGTTAATTTCTGAGTAAGGTAACAAGAAAAACACCAACATTTTTAGCTTCAGATGGGGGGCTGCCTGTATATGCATGGGCTCGCAGTTAGAATTTAAATATTTGTTACTCCTGCTTAGCTTTGCAGTTTCCTTCAGCTCTCCAGTTGTAATGCACCACATTAGTGTATTGCTTTATAGGTATCTATTAGTGAAATAAATATAATTAGGGTAAAGAATATATGAATTTGCTGTATTTGCAATGGTGGTGAGGGAAGAAGATTTGGAAGGGCTGCTGAGCAGCGGATTGTGAATATGTGTCCCTGCTTCAATCCTGTGTTCATCTTTTTCAAGGAATAGATTGAGCATCACAGGAGGTTTAGTTCTTTATTTCTTGTGTGGCAGCCCACCGTGATGAATGAGATTACAACACACAGAAAAACCACCAGTTGCCAATGTCTGCAAGCTCCAGCTGAAGCTGATAGAGAATTTGGGTTCTTGCAGTTGCATATAGTGGAAACTCTTCCTAGGGAAGAAACTCTGGATGTAGTATCATGTCCTTATTCATCACACTCTCGCTCATGCAGATCACAGTGACTGGAATATGAAAGAGGAAAATTTGGTACTGGATTAGGGGAAGGGGCCACCCTATCCATATCCTCCTTTGAGGGGACCAGTCATCATAGATACTTGGGGAAAAGAAGGTAAGAAACCATGAATGTGGCTTTCCTTCCTGGGATACCCTCCCAGCGTCTGGCACTCAGCCCTTTTCAGGACTTGCTGAGCTGGAAGTTGCATCCAGCCTGCTGCATTTAGTAACCATTGGTAGGCTTAGGTGGGTACAATCTTACAATAAAGATGAGACGAAGGAATCACAGTCCAGCTGGAAATGGGAAGGTACCAAGTACTGAGTACATTATGGCTGCCTCAGGAAAGCAGATTCCCTTGGGTGTTTTTCTTTGAAAAAACATCTGAAAGCTTCAGATGCCTGAACATCACTGATGTCTTCTTTGTCAGCTGAATACTTTGAAAAATGTTAACCAAAGTCTTTAATAAGACCAGTAGCAGTGGAAGTCTATGTTCCAGATGCAAATTAATCACTCCATTGATAAATAATGGCTGAAATAGTTCCTGGTACCAAAACATTTTCTGAGGGCTGCTGCAGGTGCAGAAGTAAAAAACCCCTACATACCAGTATCATCTTTTCAAGGTAGTAGTTTAAGTCAATTAACTGACAAATACAACTCCCAAATAACAGCCAATAAAAAAGGTTGCTGCTTCCTAAATCGGATTAGTTCTCTGACAAATAACTGAATTATAGTTTTGAATACCAATGAATGCAGCATATTCGTGCTGCCTTGACCCATTTACTGGATCATGGTGTCTCTCCCATGCCTTTGTTTTGTGTTGTTTTTCTTGCCCAAGACTTCTTGGAAGCCTTGAATGCAAGACATAATAACACAGATCCTGCCCTGGTAGCCAATTGTGCAGTCTTTTGTTTCAAGCACACAGCATGCACCCAGACTTGCTCATAAAATATCCATAGCAAAATCATGCGATGCCTGTCTGTCTTATACATTTTTAAGAGCTCTGCCCTAAATCCATTAGAAGACTGTGAGGCATGAATAGAAGAATAATCCATCCTACCATATGGGTGAGAAAGGACTTGGGATCAAGTACACACAAAACGAACCATGTGAATTTGCTGACTTCCAGAGTTCTCCTGTGAGAAGTCCTTGCAGTCCAGTTCCTTTGTTTAAATTGCCGAAATGTATTTTGCATTATAGAATAGAGGAACTTGGTACAAACTATGCAAGAGTCAGAAGATGGTGAGAGCCGTGTTTACTGATAGAAGGTGCTTTCTGGTTTCAGGACAATCAAGTTGAGGAAAAGTGTCTTAATGCTAAAAGTAATTGCTTTTGAACTATGAAGGGGTTACTCTTGCTCCAGAAGTGAACCTTGAAAATCCAATTCTATACATTGAAAAAAAATGGCCTTCACTATGTTGCCCTTAGGAGAGAAGAAGGGAACCTAATGACATCCCACATAACCTGCTGGGTGTTCAAAGGAGAAAGGAATTAGCCACGCAGATTGAAAGTGAATTGGTTGTGTACATCCCTAAGGCTCTTCTTAAGATTACATCCTGCACCTCTTGCCAGGAGTCCTCTCATCTGATCAGTTCTGCAGTGTCTTTAATTTGGAAAATTTACACTCCACCTAAGTCTAGGCGCCAGATCCTTCCTTTTGCTGTTTAATGTCTTGCATCTTGGAATCACTCACAGGTGCCCTCAGCGGTATATTTCACTTTTTAGCCATGTCCAGGATCATTTGTAGTATTTCAGGTGGATAAATGGGGCCCATAAGCAGCCCATTTTGCTCCCAGGGGAGCTGGGAGGGCACTGGGAAGGGATGGACATGGCATTATCAGGAGCAGGGAGCTGTGCTCCTGCTCCTCGGTCCTGCAGAGCAACGCAGGGCCGCTTGCACTTTCCAGGGCCCTTCCTCCTTAGGCAATGCGTGCCTCTGTCTTTGAGCAAGTTGCAGAAATAAATTGCATTGTATTTGTTGTAAAAACTTAGAGTCGTAAGGCTAAATGCAGATTTCTGTAATTCAGCAGGTGTGTGCTCTGACCAAACACAGCCCCGCTCAACCTTTACAAGTGGATTCCTTGGTGGGTCCCAAGAAAGCAGCACAGTGTTATCTGGGCAGAGAGATGGAGAGAAAAAAGAGGCTCTGACATTTAGGAACTAATTTCTGTAGAATCTCCTTCCATGTGCTTGAGTCTCTTGAATTTGAGGTGATGCACACAAGTCCTCCAGTGCTTTTGCACCCTTGGACCCAAAAGCCATGTGCTCTGTTAAACAAAGAAAATAGAAAAGCTTTATAATGCATTGTCAAGAGCCTTGACTCTGTGAACTTTGGAAGTGCATGACTTTCCCATTATGGATTCATCTTAGTTCAGAAATGGCTTATGTATTGACCTTGCTTGTTGTTGGTGTCTGTCTTCCAAGCTTGCTGGAATTCCTGAGTGAATCAGTGTTTTCTATTTAGAAACAGACTAGAGGACAAAACAGCCTCCATGTACTCTAGGACTTCACTCTGAAGAAAATCCCTTTGACAGAATCTTCAGTAACTAACTTCTCACACAACTTTAAAAGCAAAGTTTACCGTAAATATTAGTTTGGGATTTTTCTGTCTTGGTCATGTGCTTTTTAAAATGACTTTTTACTAGAATTGCCTTTGCAGCCTCTGATTCTCTTTTCTACTTTCAGTTTCCCTTCTCTACTGCCCTGGTTGTAAGTAGGCTGTGGTTTTCTCAAAATGTAGCTGTGATGTTTACTGTGTTTTCTTATACAAGACCTGTGTTTAACAAAAACAAACAAGAAACAAAAAAACTCAAACAAAAAAACAAATAACCAACCAAAAAAACCTAATTATTTTCCCTATGGATTTAGTTTACTATCATTAAGACAAGTTTAACAGAGACAGTGTAATTGCTTCACCAAGAGAATGTGTTCACAACATACCATACTTGTGCATATTTTGAGATTTTAGTAATATTTGTATTGCTACAGGATCCTAATGTGTAGGACGTGTGCATGCACAGATCAGTTTGAACACATGGTATGCAAATACTTGACCACAACTGCAGGTGATGAAGTCTTCACGATCACAGTCTGCCTCTTTTGTTTGTTTGTTTATTTTACAAATAGCAACCTCAGTCTTGCATTTATGTTCCTGGATCCCAAGTCATGTCAGAAAGTTTCTGTATCAGATGGGAGCCCACCCTCCTGCTTTGACTGGTGGTGAGGAATTACAATTAACAAAGTACCATGACTTTCTGCACTCTTTTCAGAAGACAGATGTCATTATTTTAGTACCTCATTCTCTGCATTTCTATTTTGATGTCTACTCTGATTTTGATTTCATTTTCAAATGGTAAGTGTGATTCTCTTCTCTCTACATTTTAGAATACTTCAAGTTACTTCAAGAACTTCTTGTTCGGTAGGTGACCTCAGCTACTGTTTTCCTCAGCTTGTACTAAAATCAGCAGTACCAAATATGTTTGCATTTCATCTGGGGCTATTAAATGTGCTTAGAGAAGTTAGATTCCCAAACCAAGAGCATGGGATGTCTTAATTGCCTTTTTCTTCTGTGAGCTGACTTCAGTTTCGGCCCAGTGTGCCACAGTGCTCAGAGCATTCTGGAGCTGTGCGTGCATCTCTGGAGGCTTGAAGATCAACTGGCCTTTGGTGCTGCTGCTGCCATCCCAAGAGATGTGAGCTCACTGAGGTTCCCTGGACCACTCAGTTGTGATAAGGAGGTAGACTTTGGCACTTTGCATGAGATTGGTTTGTTTGACCGTGTTTAGCCATCTGAAAACTATTTAATCTGAGGTAGATGTCTGGTCTCCATCTTCAGAGGGTGCTTCTCCCATCCCTCTTGGAGACCCTTCCTTGTGGTGATGTGGGTTGTCACCTCAATATGTATGTTTGACTACAGGGAAAGCCTCAGCTGGTCTCTGGCACCTCATTGTCAGACTGGTACAGGCAGGTGAGAGAAAGCCTCCCTTTTATTTAGAGGAAAAAAGAATGATCTTGCGTGCCAGATGTGTACATCCAATGGTGGGAACAGCAACATCCAGAGCTGCCTCCTCCTTTTGGTGGTGAATGTGGCATTTCTGGACATTCCAGTGCAGGTATGAATCAAAGGGCAGGTTCTGCCCCTCTTCCTCAAACAGAGCGATCCTCTGTTCCCTGGGAAGTGCCACCCTGGCAGGTTCCTGTTCTCCGTGAGTAAGCAAAGGCCAGGCAGATGTAAGTGTGGAGAACCGTGTCCCCGTGTGCTATGCTCTGGCATTTTGGTGCTAACCCTCTTGCCTTCATTTTGCTTGCAAATCTGCGCTTGCCATGTGGAGCCTGGCAGCTGCCTGAAACCAACCATTTCCTTCAGATCTCATTTGCCTCTAACAATCTTGAACTTGTTGACCTATGTGCCTATTAATTATTGATATAATGTTGCATTATTTAGGCTTGTTTCAGCAGATGGATACATTATTAGCAGACAGACATTTGCCAGACAGGCTGATAGATAACATCCTAAAAAAAGTCTCAAGTTCCATTTGTACAATAAAGGACTGTAATTTCATTACTCTTCTCTCCCCATCCCCCCCACATCTCTCTGCCAAATTAGTGCTATGATACCTTGAAACCTTAATAGAAATATAAGTATAATAATAATAATAATAATTTGGACAATAGGCTTAATCTTGACGTTTTTGGAGCTGTGGTCCTCATGTTGTTCAGTCCTCAAAAATACAGAGGAAGTCTCTTAACCAATGTGCTGAAGCTCTTTTACTTAAGATACAAGAACTTGGTTTGTTTTTTTTCAAACCCTTGCCATGGAAAGGAGAACTGATTTCTTCCTGGTTGCTACAAGCTGTATTGCAACACTCCAGAGACTCAGGCATAGCTTGATGTGCATCTCCCAGGGAAACCTGCCTTGGATTTTTTTCAAGCCCCGCTGCAATAATTTTGTCTACAGATCCAAGAAAAAGGCGTATCAAAATGAATTAGCTGTAATTTAAAACATGCACGCCGAGCATTTCTGAACCTTTGGAACTGCAGTGTAGTTTCAGCTGAAGCAAGAATGAAGGAATACAGTTCTTTGTGTCAGTCCCATCAAAATGACGAGCGCAGCGTGCAGTCACGGCTGACGAGAAGTGCCGAGTACGTGATAAGCTCGTTGGCGTCTGCGTGCTGCCCTCCCTCTTTCCTCTTTCTCTGCTCGTCACGCTTCGCTCTGTTGCAACCAGGTTCTCCTCTGATGTCAAAATCACTGTCCATACGAAAGCAGAAGAGGCAAAAATAGAGGAAGGAAAGCAGACAGAGGAGGAGGAGGACAAGAAATGCAGTTTTGAGTGTTACAAATCTGATGGCTTGTTTGTTTTCCAGGGACTTCCTCAGGAGAAATGGTCGGTTCTGGGGAAACAATTTCAGAAAGACTCAGCTCTTGTTTTCAGAAGTGTTCTAACACCAACTTCCTAATGTCGTGTGAGTACTTACTGCTGCAGTTAGACACACTGGGGGTTTCAGAGCTGTGTAGCCTCCTGCCACCTTGGGTGCCCATGGTGATTTTTTTCATCATTTCTGATTCCCTTCTGTCTCACTTATGATTCACTGCCTGGGGAAGCTCGCTTAGTTCAACCCCACCTTGACTCGTGTATTTGGCCCTATCACTCAGGGCCATCTCTCTTCTAGAGTCTCCTCACTATGCAGCCACACCAGCATTTTCCCTGGTTTTCATGAATGCCAGCCACATACGCTACCCTTCTGCAAAACCAGAACCTCAGCCTCAAAGCCTGTTTTAATCCTTTCATTTCCCCCTGTTCAAGCACATCCTTTTCCAGAGGTACAGCTTTTTTCAGCAGGAGGGGGGCCTGTTCAGAAGAGATCCTTTAGGTTTGTCAAAAAATGTTAGCAGACCTGGACAAAACAATAAATGAGGAAACCTGCATGTTTCCCCACTGCTCTGCGGTGTATTGTGGGTCTTGGTCAGCATCTTTGAGATGCCTAGGTTTCCCTGAGCTCACAGCTTCTCCCCCAGTTTCCAGAGTCCATCTTGCTGACATTTTGTTGTTTTTTTCCCAGACTAATCAGTGAGGGATCATGATCTCTCATCTCCTTTGTCACATATCTCCTTTGTCCGGTCTGGCCATCAGTGCTATCAGGCAATCCCAGCCTTCCACTAGACAATCAGTTCCCACCTCTTCAAAGTCTCCACTTGAAAAATGGTTTTCCTGAATGGTAAACATCTCTTTTTTACCCCAGTAGTCCTCCATTTGAATAGTTGAGCATCAGAGTTTAGCAGCCCTCCCTTCTAGTCCTGGATAAGATGGAAGAATTTATCCTGTCGCATGTTGTGGGTTTTATCTCCGTGTAGGGACAGGGAAGTAACTGACTCCCACACTCACATTGAATTTCAAGTCTGACATGAGTAGATGTATAAAATGCAAGTACCTAACACTGAATTCACAAAATCTCTGTAGACTTTCTAAATTATTTCAGGCTAGTTTACTGAAATTAAATTACATAAAAGTCATACATACCAGCACATTATTATGTAAAACTCCCTAAAACAAGTGCTGTGATTTTTACTGTGTTGAACAAATAAAACATTAAGTGTAATTTTTGTTCAGGGCCATGTGTTAGCTTTCGAAAACAAAGAGGAAATAAATGAACCAAATCATACAAAACATATGTCTGCAGAAAAATGATACAACTTATACTGTATCTGGACATCTTGTAAGTGTGGTTTTAATTCTTGCTGCTGTTGTGACTGGAGGCTTTTGCTGTGCAAAAAGGCTATGCTGTGTTCATATTACAATACAGAATGATTTTTATTCAGACTGCGTCAGGAATAACGTAATCCTCTCGCAATAATGTGGTGGGTTCCAAGTCCTTCAGCTGAGACACCTTCCTGGGGAGTGCTGGAAAGTTGCAGAAAGACACCATTCAGTCCTGCTGACTGTGATACAGGCCTCCTATCAACCACCGTGGATATGAAGGAAACTGGCTTCACCTTTAGTGTACAAAAGCCTAAACTTTGCGACAGAGAAGTCCAAAGGAAGGGTCAGTGTATGACCAGCTGAATGTAAGCAGTCTCACAGCAGAATTTTCACTGTGCTTTTAGAATTGCTTTGTTAAAAAAACTGTATGAGAAGTGGTGTGGTTCTGTTCTCCCTGTCGTGTGCAGATGGCATTTTGGGAAGAGAGATTGTGGTGGTGGCTCTGACCATGCCAAGAAGACTCTCTTGCAAAAAATGGGATAGAAGGGCACTTGTGTCTCTTGGCCCGTTACAAGTCATGCCAGGATTAAGCAAAAGGCACGCTCGGAAGTATTAACAAGGTCCCTTTGGTTGCTAAAGGTCTGTCTGTTCCCCAGATTCATCGTTCTCTTACCATTTGTTATCATCTGCATGAACGTGTCTTCTACAGCTGCTTCTGCAGCCTGGGCCCTGGCTGCCATGGGCTGCACAAGTGCCTGTATCCTGCAGTTCCACTGTTTTTATCCTTCTCATTCCCTGGGTAGGGCAGTTGTTGTGCATTCTGTCAGTATTCAGGGCATGGGCCAAAAGTATAACATCTTAATTAGTTTTTTTCTTGTTGAGCATGATTTCATATTGTAGCTACACATGTTTAGCTGTCAGCTTGATGTGTGCAACAAAAGGAAAAACAAACCAGTAATAAACAGAGAAGTTGCACAAGCCAGTCTTTAAATAATGGCATTGGGTGGAACACGTGAAATGGGAGCTGTGGCTACAAAGCAGAGCACTGCTTCCTATTCCTGCTATGAGAATGAAATAAATTACAGCTGTTTAAGCTCATGCAGCCACCAGTGACAATATTGAAAGCCTGAAGATGCCTCTGGATCCCTCCTGCTCCTCCTGTTTCAGGTAGACTAAGAAGTGAAGAACAGAGCCTCAAGCCTTGTCCTCTTCCACTGAAGACTGGTTTTATTCCAGTGTACCGAGCAACAGCATTGTGAATTTGCACTGGTATTTTCTGCTGTGACAGTCGCTGATGCTGCACAGGGCTTCAAGGTCCCAAGTCACGAAGAACTGAGTAATCAGGCACTGACTTTTCAATAGTCCTTTGAATGGCTGTGGGAAGAGATTTCTAAATATTCGAAGAAATCAAGCCTTAAAAATGGACTCATGGTATTAAAAAAATGTGGAAACATAGCTTTTAAAGATCTTCCATCATTTCATTTTTTTAAAGGTCTTGGTTTGGATTTGAAAGGTAGTGACTCATTTTTGTAACATTTTATTGTATCACATGAAATACTTTTTTTGGTGAAGGCAGGTTAATGTGACCAGTACATGTGTATTCATCTATCAGTACATTTGTATTTAAATCCATGAGTAGTTTAAATGATTAATACCATTCCAGATTTCTTTACACATCATCGGTTAACATTAAGCCACAAATATCTTTAAAAAAAAAAAATTCAGATATTTGTTTTTGAGACTGTGGTGGTATCATATACCTGAAATACAAACACATTTAGAGTGGCAGAATGTCCTCATGTTTTTTTTTGTATTATAAATGCTTTCAAACTTGTTGTAAAACCTTGATTTTTAAGCCCTGAATTCCACAGTTCTGTCCAAATTATATAAACCAATGAAAAGAAATACTGAATTTTAGTGTTTCTTACAGAACTCATTGATGCAACTTCTTCTGACTTCAGTTATTTACATATTGGTATCACAAATTCTGGAAAAAATGAGAAAAATTGGTTCTTCGGGACAGAGGCAAGAGATATCTGAAATACCGTGTGCCAGAGTGATTCTCCTAACCCCAGCTTAGGCTTTGCCATGCTTTTTCCTGGGGTCTTCTCTAACTTGGGCAGTGAGTTATTGTGATAAATTATTCTGATGACCCCAAGCTGTCCTCTTTCTGGAGGCCCTCGAGCGCCCTTTCTGTCGTGAGATCACACGCGGCCACTGCAGACGGCAACATGTCAGAACGACCTTCACGCCACAGAGCAGAAAGGGACAAAAGTACCAAACATGATGGGTGTATGAGACAGAACCACTTTCAAACCCAAAAGATCTTGGTACCTCTATGTTAGGGTATTTTGTCTTACTAGACACATTGGAAACTCTTGTCCCTAACATATATTTTTGCAGAAGCGTACTACACTTAATGATACTACGGTAGTAATCTCTAGGGCTTTCTTCCTTCACAAATTAAAGTTATAACCTCATTTTGGTTGTGAATTTATCTGTATTATCACCTAGGGCAAACAGTGTTCTTCATCAAAATGCTACCAACAAATTTGTTTACTTGAATCTAGACATAAACATGACCTTTGAACTTTTTGAGGAAGAAGCTCCTTTTTCACATGCATTTTTCAACAGAAAACACAACAGCTTGGAGTCGATTTTATCCACAATTGTTTGCATAATCATTAACATCTTTTTTTAATGAAATAGTAATGTTTTATGGGGGGGTGGAGGAACGATTTTCTGGGCAGTTCTGTTCTGAACTAAACTCATCCGACATAGATATAATCAAGATTTTACAATTACTTAAATGGATCAGTGCAAGAGGGAGTCATTTACACTGCCCTGGAAGTGGGGAGTGGTGCATATGCACCATCATCAGAGATACTTGAATGAACCTCAAGAAGAATGCTATTAAGCTTTTTGCATTAATTATGCTTAAAACCATCCCTCTAGTGATACTAGGGCTAATTTTTAATTGATACACTTGAATCAGTTCCTTTATGAACAGACGTTTGTTCATTATGAACTCGTTTTTATGCATGGCCACTCTCAGAGAAAGCAAGCGAATATTGTTCCGTCAGCAGTCAGGTACATTAGAGAAGCGATTGCTATATGTCTCCTTCTGATGTGTTTTGATGGTGTTCATTTCTTCTGGCATGCTTTTAGCTCCCTGTGATTCAGATGTGTCAGCTACTATAGCTGTAAGAAAACACTGATGATGGATTTATAACACCCAGGCTTCAACTTACTGACCTGAAAAATAGCTAAGTATTTGCTTTTGAAGCAAAATTGGTTTTATCCATACAAAGAACATGTTTCCTAAGTTCCCTTATCTGTATTTTAATGAAACATTTTATCCTGGTTGTAATTTATGACTGTTGTCAGATGAAGTTTTCTCAGTGAGGCATAGTTGGGGTACCCACTGAATTTAGGGGAAGGAATCACCTTAATCTCTTTAAAACTGAAGTCGTCTTGTAAGGTATAATGGTTTGAAGCTGTCTCACTGTCTATATTAAGGAGGAATTTCTCTAGGCAGCGTGATGCTGGAGCTCTGTCAGGGTAATGGTTGTCCAAGGATGGAGCCAATGAAATGTACTGGTTTTCTTCTTCTTGTTGTTGTTATATTTGTTTTAGAGCAGCTCTCATCCGAAATCAGGTCTCAGTGTCCTAGGTGCTGAAGAGGTGTGAAGAGGAGCACAACCTCTGCACCAAAGGTTAACAATCCACACAGAGACAGGTTAGAAGAATCAAAGGATTAGTAAAAAATTGCAATAAATGCAGACAGAGCTCTCTTCCTGCTGGATGAATTCCAGCAGTGAGATCAGATATCAAGGCTCCAGTCCTGCCATCCTCATTCAAATAGAAATCGTGTCGTACTTCTGAGCAAACTATTCCAGCATAAAACCTAATGGATTATTAAGTAATGAATTGGACGTATCTAATATTTATTTTCCATCTATGTTCTTCCAGTGGAGGAGGAGCTCCCTGAGACAGTGTCAGCTCTGGGCCATTCGTGCTAGATTATTTGAAAGCTTTACTATATCTCCTGAGAGGAAAAAATAGTCTGCCCAACAACAATCCCACTGGATGAAGTCAGGAGATCTCAGTTCACTTTTCAGCCTGACTACAGATTTTCCTGTGTCCTTGGATTAGCTATTCAACCCTGTTCTTTCTCAATCTGTGGTCTGCAAAATGTGAATGACAGTATTTCCCTCACTGACAAGGAACAGTCCTCTGCTCGGGTACTATCTACTAAACTCTAGGATAGATCTGGAATATAGTCTTGGACTGTTTTTTCTCAAGAAAATAGGGTCTCCCATGTGTGAATTAAATGGGATATCTCTCCTATATTTTGATGGCTGGCTGGATTAGGGAGGACAAGTAAAAGGGCCCACATTTTTTAAAGGATTTCTGTGCTGCAAATCAGTTTAAGTGTGTTGAAGTTACATAAGATCATCCCCTATTGATGTTGGATGGAAGGAGTCAGGTTATTTGGCTTTGAAGTACATCAGAAAGTGGCTTCTTCCCCTCCCTTGTGCAGCAACTACTGTAATACTTCTTCCGTCCCACAGGGAGAATTTAGCTTCTAGTAGAGGCTATCCCTGGAGCACCTTGAAGTGCATCTCTAATAGGGCCACAGGGATTTCGTAGCATATAATTCACAACCAGAAACACTTCCCTTGTAGACAGGTTCCTTGACACACCCTGGGCTGAGGGCAGACAGCTGTGGTTTTTCCTTCAGATTCAGGAGACTGGGTTAACCTTCCTTCTGCAAGTCAATAATGGAGGTGTTTAGCTCTTGTCACCCCTGCTGCTGCAATGGGGAGTGGAAAAAGCAGTTGCTGAGCACCAAACAGGCAGAAATCAAGAATAAGAAGATCAAGATGCCCCTATGTGCTGCTTGAACCATAGATTTAGCATTTAATCTTAAAACTTATTCTGCCCTTGGCCTCCGGATTGAAGGTACCAGTTACAAGAGTGGTTTTTGTGGTGTTGACCTCTCTGGAAATATGGTAGAAGCAAAGGCCACCTGGCCTTGGTCAGAGGGTCAATGGCTTTTGGTCATTACTACACCGGTCTGGATGTCCATCCATTGCTGGTGCAGCAGGAGAGTGAATAAGGAGCTATTCCCTCTGGGAGGAGACTGAATCATAGAATGTCCTCAGTTGGAAGGGACCCACAAGGACCATTGAGTCCAACTCCTGTCCCTACACAGGACAACCCCACAGTTCACACCATGAGTCTGAGAGTGTTGTCCAGTCTCTTCTTGAATACTGTCAGGCTTGGACTGAAAGCGTTTGGGGTCCTCACACCAGGTCATGGGGCTAGCAGGGAGAGCAGAGCTGCATCCAGGTGCTCAGCAGTGTAAGATGCTGCCTTGACTTGCCCACAGAGGGAATTGAGACCCGGGAAAGGGAGCAATGAGAGACTCACAGCTGCAGAGGTGCAGAACCCTGTTCCTCAGCCCGAGGGGACAGCAGAGCCCAGAAAAGGCTGCTGCCATTTTGGGGAAGCAGAAAGAAACCAAATACACCCCCTTCCCCCTCCATCTCCCACCCTTCTCCCCATAGACTGGGCCCTGCCAGGCTCCTCCAAGGGGGCCCCAGACACTTCTCCGCTGGGCCGGGAGTTCCTACCTGCTCACTTGTTTACAGTTCCCCAGCTCAGACCTGATGTCTGCTCTCTCCTCTCAGCTAACCGGCAGCCAGAGGCCTCAAGGCCTTTGGGTTGGTGCCATCAGACTCCTGCAAGCTCTGGCGCTGGTGTTCTTCCCCAGACAATGACTTCAGTAGCCTCCGGGCACCCCAGAACCTCCTAACAAACTTCTCTCATAACTGCCTTATTAACTGATTGCTGTAGTAAGATAATAATTAACACCCTTACTTGTGACTTAGCTCAGCCAAAAATATTCTCAAGTGGACTTAGAAATGCATAAAATGAATAAATGATTTATGTTTACTATTTTTAATGGAGCTACTTATTAGCAACGCTCGAATACAGAGCACTGTCAAAACACTCCTGATTCCGTTACAGATTTAGAAGATGGTAATGAAAAGCTGTAGGGAGTAAAACAGGGAAACACTCCCTGAGCCAAATTCTGCTCTCAGTTGTATTTAAAGATCTTCCTGAGTTGAATCCTAGAGAGGATTTTGGCCAGAAAAGTATTGAAATGTAGAGAAATCTCTGTCATCTACTCATTCCAGCTCACCCGTTCAGAACCTGTACCAGCCAGGAGAACAGTACCTACCCTGTAAGTACAGACACAAAAATGCAAGTGCAGGGCGTTTGTATCTGCAGCAGATCAGAAGGGCCGTATTTACACACGTCCTCCGCGTTGCTGACTGTACGAGGCAGGAGACGGTGGGGAACTCAGCTGATGAGAGAGGAGAGAGAGGGAAGACGTGCTGAAATTTTTGTGTCACTCCTTTACAGACAGAGCAATGCCAGTACACCAGGGCCTGGGTTCACTGAGGGGGGGAGGGTATGTGAAAAAGTGAAAAGATCTGGTCGGATGATGAAAGATTTCTTATGAGGGCACTTGAAATAAATTCTGTTTTGCTTCTACTGTAACAGTTGTGTGGGCCTCAGGACACAAGTCATAGAGTGCCAGCATCTCTGACCTTGATGAGAAGTAGGAAGGGTCATGTAGCAAATTTTGGCTAATTTATGTTGTTTCTTACAGTGATAAGAACACCAATTAGGAAGATATGGTGGCCTTTAGAAAGAGCCTTGATGGAGGAAACATGGAGCATGAATGCTTGTGACTTGCACTATTGCTGGGTGACAGGAGATGCCACCCTTCATCTATGTCCTCTACACAAAAGTGAAGATGCTGACCTTTCTGTTAAAGGTCCAGGTGTATTTAGGAGCCTTGACATACGGGAACAGAGTGTGTCAACTCTTCACAGTGTGTGGGTTTAATTTAATTATTCAGCCGCAAATATTTTTCACTACACTGTTCCTGAAATTAAGAGATGGGAGTCCATCACAAGCTCATTACACACGACACACACAATTCCCATAGTAGCTGGACTGACAATCTAAATCACGTCATTTTATTCCAACTCTGAGAGAAATCCTAAGCTCTGCCTCCCCCTTACTTTTCAAGATCTTCTACTGATCCATACATACATATCCACCTTGTGCGTTTATCCTGAGATGTGTATTTAGTATTGGGATATTTGTTTTTGCATGCACTCTATCCTGCAAATGCTAATAGAAGACTTTTGCAAATACCATTGAACATCTGCAAATATTTTCTTGCTGTTTTTGCTCGCACCTGTTGTGAGAATTAATAATGTTTGTCAGCTGAAGTTCCCCAAAAGCATTTAAAACGCCTGGGTAGCAGCAGCATTAAAGACATCTGATTTTTTTTCTAGATGGACAGGATTTCAGCACTGTCTGAAAAATTGGGGCACTTTAAGGTGCTAGAGGTGTCAGATCATTAATCTCTGGAGATGCTAGAGAATTTTCCAAATTACCGTTTTTACACTAACGTGTAAATAAAGCATCCTGTGGATATTATCAACATTTCTTATGCAGTCCTATCAGTCAGTACATACAAGCTAAAGGCTACAAAACTGCACTTGTCATGAAAAATACAGTATTTTAAGATAGCTACCATACCAACCTCTCTGATGTGTCTTAAAATGATGTATTGCTCTCTTTTTTTTTAATTTCCAGAAATAAAAATGAGTTTGCTTCAGGGCAGAGACAGTCTAAAAGCTTGTGCTAATAAATCTATGCAAGTTTACTAGTGCTTAATACATATTCTGCTTCAAGTGCTTCTTAAATGCATTATCACCTTTAAGTAAATACAGTGGAAGGCTGCCAAATGCCTGGATGCTATTCTCCATAAATTTATGCATTTATATCATTAATGCAATGAAATGTTTAAACTTTCATTGAATTTTGCTAACTGATTTGCAGTTTGAATGGTAGTAATTTTATGCGTTTATCAATTACCATTTAAGTAGCTGCTATAATATTTCTGTTTAGGCAGGCAAAGCACACTCACCAAATTACTTTTCATCTAAATTAGATTTGGGCTGAAGTATTTGAGTAGTCGCAAAACACACGACAACATCCAAGGTGTAAAGAGTTCAGAGTTGCTCATTCCTGGTACAAACAATATTGAGCCTTGCACAAGTATTTTTTTGGGGTGTCTCAGGTTCTCAGGCTGCTGGGCAAATCCTCTGTGACACACTGGTGATGCAAGTGGGTCTGAATGGTACCTTGTCAAAATTATTATCAATCTATCACGTGTTGCTGTTATGCTGAGAAACCATGTCTCCATTGCGTGGTATGCTGTCACAAATTCAGAAGACGACCTTTCACTGTGTGAGCTGGTATCCTACAGACGCATGGCTGTACAGGGTTCAAGGTAGCAGTGAATTAAGGCTTCTGTGTTTTGTGTCACCGTGCCTGAGCTGTAGACGCCTCTTGTTCCTTCTGCTCTTCTCAGCTGCTGGGTGTCTCCCCCAGCTCCTTGCTGTGTCCTCGCTGTTCTTGGTGCCATCCAGCCTGATGTACCAGGCACAGCAATAACCACGGTGGCTGGAGAACAAGTTGTATGAGGAGCATCTGAAGGAACTAGGGTTCTTCAGCCTGGAGAACAGGAGGCTGAGGGGAGACCTTCTCGTTGTCTACAACTACTTGAAAGGAGGTTGTAGCGTGGAGGGTGTTGGTCTCTTCTCCCAAGTAGCAAGTGACAGGACAAGAGGAAATGGCCTCAAGTTGTGCCAGGAGAGGTTCAGATTGGATATCAGGGAAACTTTGTTCACAGAAAGAGTTGTGAAGCCCTGAAACAGGCTGCCCAGGGCAGTGGTGGAGTCACCATCCCTGAGGGTTTTAAAAGACACATAAATGAGGTTCTTAGGGTTTAGTGCTAGAGTTAGGTTATGGCTGGAGTCGATGATCCTGAGGGTCTCTTCCAACCAAAATGATTTTCTGGTGCTCTGTTCTGTGTTCTATGACAGGGAGAGCTGGTCTGTAGCTGTGTGACACAGGTGGAGGGGATGCTGCCCCATCTCCAACCCCTGTCTGGCTGGAGAGAAGGAGACCATAGACCACAGCTGTGTGCACCCATCTCTCCTAATGGCACTGGCATGTTGGGCTCTGGTCGTTACCAGGAAAGGACACAAAGCTATGGTGGCATTAAGATGAGAATCCTTTGGCAAAATGTTTCACCAGTTTTTTTTTTTTTTTTTGTAGTAAATTACGCAAATTTTGTTTTGAACTGTTCTTCCTCCAGATAGGCAGATCTGGAGCTTTCATGTGGACTAGGTATGTCAAGCTGAGGGAAGATTTACCTATAAAATGGTAGCAGGGATGAGGATCAGTAGTTTGAGCACTCTCAGCTCCGGTAGATGTCAACACACAGCAGCAGACTATGTTTGCAATTTTTTAAAACCAAGCATTACCTGTTTAGGAGCCTACCTGGAGGTAGACATTATAGCAAAGTAATTTTAAAAGAGCTGTGTATTGTCTTTTTGAATTTATGCCGATTTACTAAAAACTTTTGGCAAAATATTAATAAATATGCTAAGAAAAATCTCTAATTTATAAGTCAGCTCATCCACATTAGCAGATGATAATTCCTCTTGATCTTTTACTATAAGAAAAAAAGACTATATAATAATCCTGTATATTTTTCTGCCTGTCGTGCTCAAGTTTCAAGTTTAGAAACAAGAGTGACTAATAAGAAGGTGGTGATTGCTTCATTAGTATGCACTGAACTGAGTACACAATATAATTATATATTTCAGTTGTAGTTAGGACATTTAATTGATTTGTTTTAACTAAATTAACAGACATCAAGAAAAAAAATTGTGGCAGATTTTGAAATGTTTTCCACACAACCAGCTGGGTTCAGCCGAACAGAAATATCTGTCTTATTTCTGGATAATGTTGTGAAGATCAAAACCCTTGCTATTGAAAAACCTTCATGAAATAATCTTGCATTTCTTCAGCTCACTCCTTTATATGACAAACATTTACCAGTTGAATTTCACAGAATTCTTATGAGATGGGTATGGATACCTTTAGGGAGAGGAAGAGTGACAGGTAAAAATGACTCAAACAGACGTTTCCCTGCATCGCCAAAAGAAATAGGCCTAAAATGCAGATTTCCTTTTATTAGTCTGGTTAATTGGTAACTGCTACAAGTTCAGCAAATACAAGCATTATTTAGAAACCATTTTATTCCTCCTTTTTGGTCACCTACTTCCCTCTGATCTTTTCCTAGTTTTGCAGCCTGGCTCCGTACTTCTTGATTCTGGGTTATTCTGACAAGATGACTTTTCGCTTCCAGTTTTTAGCATGGAAGCAGAAATGCTGATACAGCACGAGAGATGCTCTGCACACAGTGTGGCTGCTAGAGACTTAGCGGAACCATTACAAGGCCTCTTCCATCATTTTTTTACCAGCCTTTTGTCTTGGCAGGAAAGACAAATAATGAAAGGAAAGCTCAGAAAGTCTGTAAGTTGAAATGCATCTATGATATTTACATCCATCTGTGTGAAAATAATTTGGCTTTTCATTTTTGTTTCTATTGATCACACACCATTTTGAATTTTTCCTGATTTTAGCACACCCCTTTTACAAAAAAACCCAAGAGCCTCAGAATCGACCCCACACCACTTGTCCTAAGAAAAATGCTGCAAATAAGCTTGGAGACAAGACATGCCTCGGAGGCAGCGGTGGTTTGCTGTGCATGCATATCTGTAGTAGCTGACTGTAAGGAGCAGTTCAGAAACCTCTGGTGTGAGAATGAGGTGGGGCAGCTGAAAGTGCTGTGGTTCCTACATTTATTCTGCTCTTACATTTACAAGGATAAGTGGAATTGGGCATGTAGCTAAATGCACACGGGAGGGGAGAAAGAAAAACTTATGGAAAGGCAATAGCTGGGCACTCTTCTGGTAAAACCTGTTCTGTTTTTTAGGAACAACTCATGATCCACTGTTTACAAACAGCAGTAACATCGATGTACAGCACGAATGACTCATATTGAAACAAAACAAAACAAAAAAAGAAAGAAAAATCCCCAATTTGCCACTGAGTTCTGACACAGGGCACTAAAAATAGGCAAATTCAGAATGAAAGTTAGAGCCCAGCAAGCAGCTCCCCTCTATTAATGAGTCACGGAGGGACTCGGCACTAAATGGGTTAGACACAGATTTTTCTCTGAAATGTTTTCTTTGAAAAGGTGGTTTCGTTTGAACTATAAATTTATTCAGGAACTTGTCAGAAATAATTTAATTTCACTTAGGTATCTCAAGGCAAAGAGATCGTTTGATAACGTCAATCATGTCATGTCAATATTTTCAGAATGTATGCTGCATGTTTTTATTTCAAGTGATTGTTCATATTTATATATTTTTCAGTTTCTTAAAGAAATGTTTAGAATTGAGGTTGGCAATCAGGATGAGCTGGATTCATTTGATCCAAGGGAAATAATTCACTGGACACATCATGCCTTTCTATTTTTAATGTGGGGGAAACCAAAATTCATTGCAACCCTGATAGCACAGATTCAAAACCTATGGAAAAATATTTGCTTTAGCAGTGATGTGTATTAGCACGATGTCTTGAAACGTATGGTTTGTTCTAAAAACCATTTTGTGTTAAGTGTGTTTGCATTGAGAGCGTTGGCTGGATCATTATGGTTCTGTTTAGGAATGAAAACAAGTTTTGAAATAACAGCTTTAATGAAACAGTAATTGAAGTGTTGTTTGTTTGTTTTTTTTCTGAGCTGCAGGAGAAAGCAGAGTTCCCAAACACCCTTTCAAGCAGGGGACATTCTGAACTCTCCAGCCAAACCGAATGAAAGTGGTGGGGGACATGTGGAGAAAACTTGTACATGTGCTGTTGATTTGCACATGGGCTCCGAGGCTGTAATTTGCTTTTCTGTGAGCAGACAGCTCGACATTTCAAACTTGGCAAAGGGCGGCGGGAGCAAGGGTGGGTCCTGCTTGGGCAGGGCAGCAGCTGCCTCTGGGCCTGGGGTGCAGCAGGGAGATCCTTCTGGATGCGGTTACAGCTACAGCCCAATCCAGACAGCTGCTCAGCCCCAAAATGTGCATCCTGGTTCTGCTACCCCTTGCCTATCTTCAAACAAAATCCTGTTTTTCAGACATTTGGAGTACTTGTTACTATAGCACAACAACAGGATGCACAGAAGCTTAGCACCTTTGAAAATATGGCCTTATACACTATGTCATATTTCCAATTCCAACAGTAAAATGAGGAGATGGAAACTTTTGTTGTTTCTTGCCTTCTCCCTTTCCATCAGGTTGGGTTATTGGCTATCTCATGCTAGCTGTTATGAATCCAGCCTCCGTTTATGTCTTTAACTCAACTATATGTTTTTTAATTAATATATATTATACTTCTGCAGAAAAATACAGCAAACAGGAAAGGAATTACATATTTGGATCATCAGCACATCAGGATGATTCATAGCAAGGAAAGAGTTGGTCCATTTTACTACCCTTTCTATGCCTCACTAGCCAAAATTCATAGCCTCTAAACTATTGAAAGTATTTTACATCTTTAAAAGTAGCACTGTTGTAAAGAAATTTTCTGAAGGGAAATCCATGTAGGTAGTTGCTTCTTTGCACTCTAGGAAATTCAAACTTTGCATTTTGGTGCCACATGGCAATGGGAAGTAAAAAGGTCTAAAAACAGAAAGTGAAAGCACATTTGCACATTTTTCCTTCAAACTTCAAAAGCACAAATAGCAATCAGATCTCAATTTTTCACTTCTAATGAGTATTGATTCCACAGCCAAAGAGTAAAATTAAAGAACAGTCCCATGTGCTCTTTTAAAAGTTTGAAGTTTATAGACTTTTTTATTGTAGGAAACCAAGAATCTGTTTATTATCTGTTTATTGTAAGGCAAAACCACTTTCAAATGAAATGTCTTTGAATTGGAAAAGACTGAACTTCAAATTAAATGGGAGAGTTTGAATGCACTATGGAACTCCTCCTAATTTCTGTTAGCAGATTACAGGAGTTTCTGAAATCTAAAGAGAAACAGATAAAAGAGTAACAGCAATAGTAGTAAATTACTTTAGACTTGGAGCAATGGATGTGTGTGGAGAGTGTTAGAGAAACCATTGAAGCAGGTGAAGTGGCTTTCCTCTCCTGGAAGAAGCTACAATCTAAAGACAGAGTCCATTAAACATAAGAAAAGTTTTCTATTTCTTTGCCCATGTAAGTAGACCTGGGGAAGCAAACTGCAGCATCAATTAGTTGTAACTTCAGTGGTGGCCTGTGAGTTTGTGCATAGCTGATGAGCCAATCTCAGTACTTTCCTGAGAACACAGTGATTCATCCTAAACGTGGAAGGAACAACACAAATGACATGAACGAAGGGGTTAGATGGAGCACCAGGGATCCAGTAGCATTGTAACACTTGAGCAGGTTCCTCTCAAAGCCAGTTTTATAAACCACTGAGTCTTTCATTGCAGAACATGGTCTACAGGTACACTTAGATAAGGTACCTGCAGTCCCAGACCCTCTAAAATCTACTTGGCCCACAGCTGGCAGCAATTAAGCCACTTTCTGTGGCTTGTCCCATCTTGTAGCTGGTGAGGTGGGATGTGCTTTGCTTTGCCTTTTGTTTGCAACTTCTCTCTGGTCATACATACGTTGTAGGCTGAGAAGAGTATGGTGAGAGATCTAAGCTTCTTGTAACTCATTAATTGTGTTCAGAGGAGTCTCAGAGAGGAAGGGCTGTCACAAGAACATCTGGCGTAAGAACAGCATGTTCCTTAGAAGAAGATACAATGAGCCTGAATAGTTGGGCTCGTCTATTGCAGAGAGCAAACTGTGGGCTGAGTTTTGCAGGCTTGTAATGGCCAATATGACCCTGTAGTATATTATCACTCCTGCTAGAGAGACAATAAGGCCAAGACTGCTGCTGAGAACCCAGGGATTAAAAACCTATCCAACAGGTAACATACTAATTACTGGTTCTCGCAATGTTACCCTTTGCTTCTCTCTGTTCTCCAGATTTGCGTCAAGCCCTTGGGTTTGTTGTTTCAGGAAGGAAGGGTGCTTGTCCACAAGTAAACGTAGTTGAGGTAACTCTGCTTTTAAGGTCTTTGGATAAAGGCTGGGTTTTTTCAGAGGATCTCTTTACTGATCGCTTCGCTTCCAATAGCACCTGGCACAAGGGTTACTGGAAAAGGCTTAACATCTTGTTAGCTCTGCTCATTTCCAGGGAACGTTGAGTCTCCCTGTTATTGCAGTGAAATTTGGTAGAATAATAATGTCTGCTTTTGAGCCCTTCCTGAAAGTGTTATGTGTTGCCTCGGTAGTTAATCATATCAAATAATCGTATCAAATACTTCTGACTGAGAAAAAAGTATATTTCTGGAGATTACTGAGACACTACAGAAAGGCACATATATTTGCATTGGAAAGAATAGTATTAATAGCTCATATTCTTCCTAGAAGTATAACATTTGAGTGCCTGCTGGTTTTTGTTGTTTAAATCAATGTAGTAGTCTGTATGGGTTAAGCTTCCTAACTAAAATATTAAGTGTGATGAAATTAAGAAATGCATAGCCAAGGACCCCAATTTGTGTTGAGAGATAAATGGGTTCTGTAGGAGAGGAAAAATACACTTTATGTGAGGCCAGCTCATGATATATTTTGCATTTAGCATAAACAGTCTCCTGGCTACTCTGTTGCACAGATTCCTAATCTCATTTAATTCCATTTACTTTTCTCTTGTGGGCAGCTATAGCACCTTTTGCACCAGCTTTAAGGGCTATAAATCCTGCATTCATATAGTCAGCTACTACTTTCCCTGGGGGCTTGAGGGAAACCTTAGATGTTAGAGCACGTGAAAAGGGGTGCTGTGACCTGAGCTCAAGAGTTAATCTGATGAAGCCCTGAGCCGGCTGAGCTCTGTGCTCAGTTGTGGTGTTGAGCCAGGGAAGGAACAAGCCAAGGAGCATATTCTGGCATCAGCTCCTGGAGGTTACAAGAACCTTATGTATCATTTTATGTATTTTCTTTTCATGTGTATATAATCAATTCCAGTGGCGAGGCTTGTATTTTGGTTCATACAGCCAAGCCAGGCAATTGACTTGGCTCCATTTTCAAACCTCTTGGCTTGCTAAATGTCAGAGCCTACGTAGAGCTTCTTTTTGTACTCCAATCTCATACCATTGGCCCCAGTTGTGTGTGTTCCCTGAGAGTACATGCATGGCCCTGAATACAAATCAAACCAAGTTAGAGGCCAAACACAGAGGTCAGCAAAGCAAATATTTTTGTCTCCCCAAACTACCTTTCTTGCCTCCTGGCACAGCTGTTTGCGGCCCAAGCTTGACAAGTCTTTTGAGTCCCATGTGCTGAGAATTGAAAATGAAATAAATTAATAATGCTAATAGTGTAAATGCATTGACAGCCTCTGTTACAGTTCCCCAGTGACTTACTGGATTCTTGCAGTTCTGCACCTAAGAGAAACTATAAATTCTCGGAAAGAAGGAGGCATGGGAGTTGTTTTTTGTGATGGTTTCTTCAGATTGTTGATTATCTTAGATCTCCTTAAATAAGGTGGTGGAAAATACAAATTCCTGCAAACAAAAGGGATCCGTTCCCTGTGAGATACTATTTCTGGTAATACCTAGGGAACAGTGAGATGGTAAACAAAAGAATGTTTAGAGAATTAATATTAAATGCATTATCTTTAGGTGAGCCTTACTGGTTTTGACTGAAGAGACTGACATGTACAATTTTGCAACAGTTCTATTGGAGCATGGTCAGAGCTGCTATTCCAGTTGCAGCTGAACCAAATCAAGAAACTATCACTCTCAAGATGAGTTAGCTCAAAAAAAGAAAAAAAACCCAACCAAACAATAAACTTACTAAAAAGTATTTGAGCTACGCTGGATCATTCTGACAGAGCCAGATTTGGGAGTGTCCACACATGTGGTTATTTGGCTCATGGAAAAGGGTGGTAACCCCTAATGGGGGGCAGTGGATAAACAGCTGTGGGCAGGCTGGGTGGGGGGGTAGCCTCTTAACCTGGCTCAGCTGTGGCTGGAACAGCACATCAGGCTGTGCCCTTACACAATACTGGGATTTCTTAATAGACAAGTTCTTAGATTGAAGAGCAAGCTGCTGTCCAAGCCCGCGATGGGTTGTGGTGCATCCCAAAATGTATGTATAAATATACATTCCGCAAACGTGTGTTCTAAGTGAACATTCAGTCCTTAAGAGCACCAGCACATAATACTGGCTCCGATTCCTCCCGTAGCCATCGTGGTTGGAGCACAGTATGTTCTAAACGGCACATTTTGCTGCATGAGTCTCAGCTGTAGATCTCGAGCAGAGAGAGGCCTCTATTAAACGCATCTGTACTTGTGTGTCTTTGGTCTGTATCAGATTCTCCTTAGGTTTCTTAAACTGCTTCCAGACCAAGCTCTCTTATGCCCCCACTGCTCCACGATATTCTTAACCCTCTCGTCACCTACTGTCCATCAAACAGGACAAGCCGCTTGCCTGAGCCCAGTGCTGTTTTGCTTTGCAGGAATAGATACTAATTGGTTAAGTGTGAAGTGCACAAGCTGAAAATAAGGCACTGCCCCACGAGCCTCTCTAAAGACGAGGAGGAACGAAGGGCTGTGCTTTGCCGAAAGGTCACGGTGAGCTCACGCCGGCAGCAGGACAGAGTTTTGGGCAGGACTCTTGCTGGGTGGAGGGAGCTGCCTGAATCGTTCCAGGGCTGAATTGTCGAGAGGCTGAGCGGAGAGGAAAGCCTGACCACACCAGAAGGGAGTGTGGGGGCAGAACTGGCTATGAGGACTCCAAGTGTTTGGTTGGTTTAGATTTGATGCAAAGAGATGGAAAGATGTGGTTTACCGCTCTTAATACCTTTGTTTCATCTTTTTTGCCCCAGAAGCATCTAAAAGGCTACGACAGAGTAATGATGAGACCAACTGTATGCTTTATCGTGAGGTTTTTCCTCAGGCTTTTTGTCCCATCCGCTCTCAATCTCTGCTGCACCGCAGGACCACAATGCCTGTGGTTATGTGGATCATGGAGACCCTGCAGCATTTAGACATGGCCCAACTCCTGAGAGCCCTGGGCTGGAGGAGGACTTGCTGCCAGACCCTGGGCTGTCCTGAGAGGAGCTCGGTCCTCTGCTGACTTCTGCTGTGTCTGGGAGAAGGTGGGGTAGGGAAGATCACACGTCACGCTGCCCGCTTGACCTTCAGGCATCTCCCTTTGTCTGCTTAGCTGCTTTCAGTGTCAGGAAGGTCACTGTGCAGCACTGGGACTTTACCTTGAGGTGCAGCCACTAGCACCATGTCTAGAACTCAGCAGGTCTCTAAAATTCACAAGATTCGGAGTCTGCAGTCTTAAAAACCCACACCCCCTCTGTGGTGAAGTGGTCCACTGATACCATCCTCTTGTACCCTTCTGTTTAGGAAAGGGCTGTCTGCCCATGACAGGAATATTTGTGAGTCTCCAAATTTATTTTTTAATGGTATGGACCTCCATGCTCTGTGGAGCAGCTCTTGAGAAAGCAGGAGATGAAATGAACAACCAGGTGGGAGGGGAAACCCATATTGGATGCGTTTGAAGGCCCAGAGAGGGAGCAGGGATTTCTACGCATAGTTTCTGAATGCTGGGTGTATGTTTAGACCTGTGTAGAGACAAGATACAATGTTATACAAAGCTTGTACGGTTTTCCAACTTTAAAAGCTGAGGTCCAACTTTAGCTTAATTTGATTAGAATTGTTTCATTAGAACAGACCTTATCCCTGCCTAAGATGAAGAAAAACATGGTCTTTAGTTGTAGAGATACAATTTTATAGGATCAGATAGTCACCAGAGTGGCTTAAGAAGGGCATGGAGATAGATCCTCAGGGTGGTGGGGGGAGCAAACTATCAGAATAAAGCAGAGACAGTTTATTTTCTCTGCAGGGTGTCAAGTGTACGTAGTTCTTGGCATAAGGTCTCTGAGTGACCTTAGCCTAGTGATATAAATTTTAATTGCAATTTAAATGGTACTGGGACCAGATGCGTGAAGACTAAAGGAACACTGTTAGCTCTGCCCACCTCCTCTCTGTCAGAGCTTTGCTTGCAGGTTGTGGAGAACAGCTTTGGGGCTAGGTGGAGGATCATTTGGTTTAGGGATACCAGCAGAAGGAATACATGTTATCCCCATCCATTTGTTTGCAAGTCTATTAGTGCTGTGGAAAATCTCTTAATGAGCTGCATGGACCGTGACAATGGGTTGTGAGGGCTGGGTCTGGCCTAGGGGAAGCTGGAGGTGTTGGTACCTCAGCATGGTCAGCTGAGCGCTGGGACTAAGGACGTGTTTGCAGCTGTCCCAAAGCACAAGCTGGATTGTTCTGCCGTCCAGCAACACCATTTTTCAAAGACACAGGAAAACCCCTCTCCGTGCTAGTTAGCTACTTTTCTGTGACTAGTTCCTTCCAATGAAAATGAAAGCCTAGAAGCTTTGGGAGAAGTTGTCAAGCATCTGCTGGGGTGATGATCAATTAAGCCACCCCACGACTCTTTCTTTGCTAGCACTTGCAAGGCATGAGAGTGTCCTATCCAATGTAACATTTTGAAGAAATGGGTAGTTTTATTTCCTACCTAAAATTGAATGGTGGTTGCAGCTAATTTAACACAGCAAATCAGAGAAAATCCCTGAGCTACTTCCACCGTCTGAGCTCGACAATGAATGAGAATAGCTTTTTGGAGGGTAACTTGAGAGTTACTTGAGAGGGTTAAATGTGTCTCACCGATGCACTCAGTTTGACAGGCTGAGGCACTTTGTCTAGATGATAGATATGAAAAACTAATATCTCAGTTTTCAGAGGGGGTTCTGAAGCCTAAAATCGAAACCAGATGTGCAACAAAAAAGAGCAGTGTATATTACAAAGTGTTGTGAAATAGCCCAAGGGAGGCAAGTAAGCAAAAACAGCCCTGTCTCTTAGCAACCTGCAAAACAAAACAAGGAACAGCTTGGTTGGCATCTGACGGGGCAGGTTTTGGTCTTTGCAGTGGAAAAGGAAGACTGGAGAAAATTTGGAATAATCCTGGAATTTTTGGTGACCCGGAAACACCTTTCTTTTCAACAGAGTGGTTACCTGATTTCTCTTCACCCCTAGACCTCCTCTCTGCAAATGTACAGCAGTTGCGACATGCCGGTGCTCTCTTCTGTCTTTCCTGTCCTGCTACAGCCTAATGTGGAGTGGAACAGAGATCTCCGTTTTCTTCTTGCCTTACCTCTTGCTAAAGTTACACTCATGAAAAGTGAGGGCAAAGTGAATGGAAAAGCTACCAAGTCAAAATAATTTTGAAGATTTTGCACAACTCTAAAGGATGAGTACAGTTCCTCAAGTGTGGAAGAATATCTAAGTGTGACTTGGGTGTAGAAATGGAAAGAAGTGTTCCGTAACTACAAAGTTAAACAGATAATTAATAATTTCCAAAAGAGTATTTAAATCAGTTTCTAGAAATAGTGCTCCTTTTCATTTGATTTCATTAAGTTTCTTAATTAAACTAGTGCATTCTCTTAACCCCACAAATGAAAAATTCACAGCTCAGGTCCCAGAATGTGATTAGGTAGGTTCAAAATTCAGTCCTGAGAACAAGAGGGGCACTTTCTCACTTCAGTGAGTGCTGCCCCGAAAGCTCTACATGCACAGCTGTATCCATCAAGAGAGCGAAAACATCATACAGATGCTGTGATGGGAATGGGCTTCGACCTTCAAATCAGCCCGTTTGATAAGGAGCTTATTGTGCTCTACAATGTCCATTGTAGCCGTTTGCCAAGAGAGATCTACAGGTATTAGTGTCTGAGCAGATTCTTTCTGAGAAAATCCTTTCTAGCTTAGGCAAACCTCGGCATATTCCTGGAATCAGCCTGACTCCAGGACCTATAGCTTGAAGCAAAACCACAGCGTGCCCCGAGGTTTGTAATCAAATTGTGAGAGGTAGAATTTGTGATGGAGAGGGAAGGTGGGTGGATTTGACTTGGCTTGGTTATTTTTAGAGAGGTTGAGGCTGCCAAGCAGCCAGGTTTTGCCTTTTCAGGTTGGTGTTGTTTTCAGTGTGTGTTTGTTTAGTTTCGCCCTTTAAAAAAACATTTGTATTTTTTTATTTTAACATAATAAATTTATTTTGGAAAATGCTGTTTTGGCAGAATTAGAATTTGGGGAGGAGTTCCTCTTGATGAATTTTTCTACAGAAAAAGTTGATACTACATGAGATTGAAATAGTGACTTTCATTTTGACTCCTTGTTTCAGAGTTTAGCTCTTTTTAGCTTCTAAAAATTACTGGAATATTAAAGATTAATTATAGATATGAATGGTTTGACATTATCAGATAGAAGTTCTTCATGAACTAACTTTGATCCTTTCAGCTAAAAATAACTGAGAGTTTCCACTCTGCAAAATATTTGATATGTTGCTTTTCTGTCTGATGAGCAGAAAAGGAAATGTCAGTGTCAGAACCTTCCATGGGATAAAAGTTCCACTTTTTGGCTACCTCTTGTAAAGCCTTTAAGTTGTCACCAAGCTGCCTGGATTTGAACCAGTATCTTCAAAAGAAGGCCTGGTTTTATTAGTCTCAGGTGCAAAACTGGAAGGCAACAACATTGTGTTACTGACTCCTTTCTCTCACACTGAACTTTTACTTTTGAGGCTTCTAACAGTTCTGTAGGATATGAGGCCTGTTAGAAAGATGCAAACAATGTTGAAAGCAATAGAAAGTGATCTCACGTGATATCTGAAAGAGGGATCACTAATCTGGTTCTATTTCATGGGATCCATGGACACCATCAGGGCTCAGCTCATTTTCCACTCAGCGTTTTCTTTCTCTGGTGTCGCACGGTGGCAGAACGTGCCCTCTAGTGCTGCCAGGTGTCCACCAGAATCAGTTCAACAACAAATTTTATCTCAAACAATGCATCAAATGGAAAGCAACACACTGAAACGATAAAACAAAGCAGGGGTTGAAATGGTCTAAACCAAAGAAAATCCTAAATTATTAAAATGCTGTGTATCCTTCCCTACTATCTCCTGCTGCCTGTGCTGTTCCTGATGAGGGTGAATCTCTTTCTTCCAGCAAAGTTTCTGCCAGAGGAGCCCCTGGCCGAAGTCCCTCAGTAGCAGGCATTTAAGTAAATCAGTGTGTTTTGGGCAGAAATACGCGGTTCTTTGCAAATGTATCATGATGCAGAACGTTGTTTTCCTGATGAAGAGGAGATGGACTGTTTTCAGTGTCCGAACATTTGGGCTGGTGTGCGGCGAGGAGGGACACAGGAGCTGGAGGAGTGAGTGTGCAGGTTTTGTACATCAGTACCAGAGTCTCCAAAGAACCATTTCTGTCATCACAGAGCAGCAACAGAGCGGAGATTTACCTCTCGTAACGGGGTGTCCTGATCGCTCATCACACAGTGCTATTTGTATTGCCTCGTATAACTCTTGCAGCTGGTTTTCCTGCATGAAGAGGCGAATAATTCCTTAGATTAAAAAAATAACGTGACAGAGAACTCCATCCACCGGGAGGTGTTTGCCAGTCTGCTGCTTTTGCTATTTGCATTTAAACTGAAAATTATTATACCTGTAAAATATTTAAGTCCAGTCAGGCAGGTGCAGCTGGCGTTGCTGTGTACACTCCTTTTTTTTAACTGTGGAGAGAAATGTGGGCATGTTTACCATTATCAGTGACTGAGATCCACAATGCTTAATAAATTCAAATGGTTCTTTTCATATTGCAAATGCTTTTAAGTTTGATTTGCATTGGCCAATGAAGTCCATTAGTACCTGAATAAGTGGTAATTAGTGGTAAGAGTCACAGTCATTAATGTATCTTAGCTCCCTCTTTGTAAATCACAACTGGCAGCTGTGGGATTCTTCAGCAGCCCTTGACCAGTACCTGGGCAGGAAGGAGAGGGCTCCATTGGGGCATTTTTGAAGTGGCTGTTTCTAGTGCTCTTTTTGTTGGGTTGGAATGGGGTGACCCATCTGTGCTGAGTAGCTCCTTATAGAGCATGTGCTTCAAGAAACTAGGAGACTTCAAGAGAGGGAATACTTTGTGAGAGATGGCAAGCCTAGCAGTCTGAGGATATTCACGTCTCTTTATTTGGTGTCCAGGATGCATTAAATTCATTACAACTCAATGTAAAATCAGCCTGCTCCTGCACAATGTCTTCTATGTTCCCTCACCAGGCTTCAAATGTCATTGGGTCTTTTCTCCCTCTCAGCTGAAATGTTGGGAGTAGGGGGTGTTAGGGAAGACATAGGGATGCATTTACATAAATACAATTTTCTCTTGAGGCAGCTTTGTCTAAATGGAGTATTAACGTGCACATTTTATGTGGGACTCTGCAATATTTCAACTATGATAATGGATTTGTTAGTCAGGCAAGGAGATGCTTGAAGCTGTTGTGCATCCGTTGTGCTCTTGCCACTTGTGTTTGAGTGTCAAGGATTTTTCAAAGTGGAAGGCTTAGTTTAAACATATAGTGATTAGTTTTCTCTTCTGCATTTGAAAACCAAGTATTTCTGTCCTAAAACCCCATTTTCAAGGGTGGCAACCCTAGTCGCTCTGTTACGCCAGTAATTGCCTTCACTTTATACTGATGCTTTAACTTCAGTATCTTTCGTGATACTGTGCTGTCATTCATACTTCCAAGAAAGATCAGCAGAGAGATAACCAGACCTCATGACTCAATGTAAAATTATTTATCGGATTTAACACCCATAAGTTGGTTTTGGGGCTTCTTGTGGGTACCTGTCCCATGTGTGAGAACATGCAGAGGTGGACAGACGAGGAACTTGGAGTCACTTTGCAGCTGTGTTTTGTCACAGGATGAAAGTGTGTGAGATACAGATCAGATACAGCTGCTGAAAAACAAATTGAAACAAAGAGAATGGCTGCAGCCTGAGTTCATAAAAGGGCTCTATATGCCTTCTAATGTAATAAGCCTTTATTCTGCCTGGCTAGGCCTTTGAGTAATCGTAAGAGAAAAACTGACAACTCTTTTCAATAGGAAAGAAGAACATGTATTTTATTCCTAACGGTTTTTAACAAACCTATCCATGATGAATTATGTATTTTTTGTAACTGCACTCTGTACAGCCACAAATTCTTGCAGCCTCATTCCAGCTGAAAGCTCCAAGAAAAGACTTCTCCAGATAAAGGCAGGATGATTTGAGCCATGGTTTTTGTAGTTAGATTAATTCAGTTACTCTGATTTCTCTGGACTGGAGATTTCACAGACCGGGTGGGTCAAGAGTACAGTAAATGAAGTTACAAAATATTAAAAAATAGTAATTGTGGAGCCATGTGCCTCAGCTTGTACTAGTTTCCTTCCTTTATTTTTATTTTCCAGCTTTCTGCTATCAGCTGTGGCTTTTCATGTCTTCAGTCTTTCATTCATATAACACTGAATCCAGAGGTGTTGACAGCTTTCCTTCATTCAGAATAGATGTAAAAAGCAATCAAGTTCTTTTTGGAAAAATGGTACAAAAGGAGCTATTATTACCCCCCAAAAAAGCATCATTGGTCACTAGGCTGAAATTCAGCTGTGTGGGCAGAGGGGATTGCTCAGGGATGCTGGGTGACCCTGCGAGCAGCCTGGGAGGCAGCAGACAGACAATCAGAACTGGAGACAAGAACCGAAAATATAGCCATGAAAGATGCTGAGGATAAAGGTTTGTGTCCATGAAGGACAGGAGGATAACAGGCTTTTAACTGGGAGTGAAGAGCCCGACTCCAGTTGATCTAGTCCTGTTTTGTTCTGGGAAGCTGGACCCCATAAATAAGATTGCCCTGGAGAAATAACTGACACTGTCCTGTGAGTAACAGAAACATCTTAAAAGACTCTGAATATAGGCCAAGTATGTGGGTCAGTAGAGAAACTTCTATTCATATTTGGACCTGCCTATGAATACAACATAATATCCAGCTGTTGAAAGTACTAAGAGAAGTTGCAGAAAAGTTTTGTAGGTATAAAATGCCAAAGACTCTGCCGGGTGACGTTGCTGTTGAAGCAAGTTGAAACTGCAACTTTATTTTCATCTCCCATGAATTCATTGGGCAGCGTCTTAAAAGTTCCCATTTGGCAAGGTTATCATGAGTCTGGTAAGTAAAATGGATCTGCTCCCTGAATAAAAACTGTGCTGAATCACGGCATAAAACTGAAATATGAAATAACATACACTGAAAGTGAATTTTGCTGTGGATATTTTTCTGCTAACTTTCAGATTCTAAAAATTATCTCTCTTTCCTTGCTGATTTGTGAAATCCACTTCTGTCCTGGGAAAGTTCCCACTTGCAGGTTAGAGGATTTGAGGAATTTTCACTGGGTTTGACCGTGCGTGTTGCAGGCAAGCTGTATACACATGCAAACCTGGGGTTTTGAAAAGCGTGAGTGCTCTATCCACAAAACTCTCATTGTAAATTATTCTTGCCTTGTAAAGAACATCTGTTACAGAATTAAGGATGTGATGCATCTCTTGTAAAAAGAGAGAGGTGGAAAAGGTTGCAGGAGTCACTGATGCTCTGGAAAGGGCATTCATTAGAATTTCTCAGCAAGTATAAGCAATGAGTGTTTTGGGAGATCTAGGGCTGAGCTCCATTTTGGACCAGGCCCAAAGCATGAGTGAGAGCTTTCTGTTGGTGGGGTGGAGGACTTTGATTTCCATCAGAGCTGTGGGGTCTTGTTCCTTATTATAAAAAATGTATCACACTTCATTCTCTTCTGCATCCATTGATGCTGTTACTTACAGCCAGGCTGTTTCTCTAAGTTCTTTTATGATCCAAATCAATAAGAAAACAGCCAACATGTAATTCTGCACTCAAAGAAAATAACTTTTTTCCCGTAGATGCAATTTAGACAGTAATTGGAGTTAGCTAAGCTTTGTAGGTGCAGCTGGAGAGAAGAATACCCATGTAGAAGGGTGTAGTTGAATAAAAAAAGTTTTTCCAGAGGACACAGTGGGCCTGGAAGAGGAGAAATTGGACGTGGAACCTTCCAAACAAGGCCAGAGTGCAAGTTTCTTGCAGTGTTCAACATCTTGCATGGCACTAGTGGCTGAAGGTCATGCTGATGAGCCAAAGTTTGTTACCTGCCATGTCTGCATGCATGAGAAGGGTGACTGGAAGCAGAATTAAATTCCCTGTGTTTAGATATTAGCTCTGTATGAAAGTTTTGAACATCTGCAAATAAACCCTTACTGGGAAGTCAGAACAAATGGAGAAAATGATGTGCAGGGGAGGTCCAGTCACCAGAGCAAGGTGACAGGGTGAGAGCAAGGTCCCAGTCAGGAACCTTGGGTTGGTCCCAGCCGTAGTGCACACCATCTTTCATCCTGCCTGAAGGAAGTGGAAAAAAATATTTCACAATCCTTTGTCACGGAGCTGGGTGTGCTGCAAGTCATGGGGTCAAAGCCATTTATTCAAGGAACTTAAGCTGAGGACTCCTCAAAAGCTGCTGAAATCTCACGGCCTTTCCTTCCTCAAAGGAGTGAAGTCCTGCATCCAAACTAAACATGGACGGCTCCTTCCCCACTTAAACTTGAGCGCCACCCAAGACCTGCTTCCTTGTTCTCAATGCTGTCTTTTGCATCTGAGAGATTCTTCTGCTCTTTCGGCAGCATCCTTTAAGCACAATAGGCCAAGATGATCTAGAAAGTTATCTTTCACCATGAAAATCTTAAATTTTTGCAGTTTGTCAAACTTTTTAAAAGCAGCAGCATTAATAATATTTGGTCTTTCGACAGTTTGGCCGAGTCCCTCACTGGTGGTGTTGTTACTGGTGTGTCACTGTCAGTATTTTGAACTGAACTATCTAACAGCTGTCTTGGCTTCCTTCCCCACTAAAACAACTGCTGCTTCACAAAGAACACAGATAATTTTGTCTTCCTTCATATTAACAGATCAAGAGAGGCCTTTGCCAATACAAACTTGTCTTTTATTTTTACTGTCTGAGAGAGCCCCTTGGTAGAATTTGTTGTTCTCTTTTATTCTGTACTTGCAGATTAGTTGACATCTAATCTTTTCATTTCAAGGGATGCTGAGTGGGTGGGACATCTAGAAGGCGGATAAAAACTCTCACAAAAGAATCAAAGTGAAAAGGAAGCCAAAGGCAAAACAAAAAGCCCTGCACCAGGCACCAAAATGAAAGGCCTTGTTTAAAGGCAGGAGAACAGTAACAGCACAGTCTTCATCTAGGTTTTGAAAGGCAGTAAGATGAGAGACACTGCACTGAGATTAACGTTCAACTCCCGTCATGTCCACAAATTCCATGCACGTGGGAAGGAGAGCAGCATCTTACACCAAATGGGAAATGCTGCTCTGCCTGCTTTAAAAGCCAGACCTGCAGAAAAAGGTTTGCAGGATCCACGTGAGGCCATTTTCTTCCCACTCTCCAAAGCCGCTCAGTGTGGTGACAGAGATTCACCACAGAGGTGTTCATGGTATAGAGCCTGCGGAGCAGGATATTGGGACGTTACCAGCAAGACTAAAATGCAAACCTGTGTATGGGTGGGCTTGTCCATGACCTTCTGGTCCAGCTGCAGGAATCCTGGTGTGGTGAGTGGTTTAATACTCAGCGGGAAGCTAGGACATGGCACTTGGCACCTGCCATGGAGATGCTGGTGACAGAAGGTCAGATGTACCCACATTCAAACAGGAGGAGAGAGTCCTTCCTGGTGTGAAACTGCTTGCTTCTGTCATCATGCTACGTCTGGTTTTTAGTAAATTGTTTTGTAGATCAATTGATTTTGAATAAAAGTAAGACTGTTTCAATTTGAAAATAGTGGGGGGTGGGTTAGAGGAAAATTTTAAACTCAAGTGAAATTTTGGGATGCAAAGTAGAGACAATACTTGTTTTTTTAATGCCACTAAAAGCACAACTGTCAAATGCATAGTATTGAAGGGCTCATCCTCCAGAATACCCTAGGAGATTTTAGATGGTGAATCTCCCAGTGACTCAGAGATCGCTTAAATTCTCTGAAAAAAAATCTGCTAGCCACCTTAAAGACTTAGCCTGTGGTAGCTGCACGCTGTTCATTTCCAGCAACTTGGTCTTTCAGACACCTTTATTTCTGCTTTGCTAGTCCATCAGGGAGAACTAAGCACTCTCAGCCTCATGTTGTGTCACAGTCACCTCACCAGCCACAGAGCCAACTGCTGTTGCTTCCTTTCACCTGTTTCTTCTAGAATCATCCAGCCAAAAATGTGGTGCTCTTTCCAGATGTTTCCCTAATGTTGCATCTGTGCAATAAAAGATCATTATCTCTGGGTTGTTTGGACTGGTTGATGGTAACCGTATGTTTCAGTGCCCTTTTGGCTTTATACCAGTTTTTAGTGGACTTTGTTGCAAATTGGACAGGTTGGGGGGTGGGAGTAGCAGAATAAGAAGTTTTTCAGTACCCAGGGTGAAATCCTGATTCTGAAGCCAGAAAGGTGAGAATTTCATGCAATCTGATTCAAATTTAGAATTCCAAATTCAGGGCTTGGCCTTGCACACATATACATGCCTTGTTGTGCATACCTATGTACATACAGAGCCACTGGTCTGTTTAACTGTGAGGGTTACCTGTAGCAGAGTATTATCTACAAGTTACATTGTTGGAGTACTGATGGAAGAAAAGCAGTAGGGCAGTGTGGGGGAAATCTCTTGTTTCAGAGCAGTTAGGCGGGTAAACAGTGGCACTCCTCACTCCCTTACTCCCACATGGATAATGAGCTGAACATGTACTATGAGTAATTTGTTTTTTAAGAATTTAAATTGACCCCAGATTAGAGCATCTATACCATAATGTGCTGTTGAAGAAACTGGAGGCTCATCATTTGAATTTGGGAAGGTGCCTGCATTTCTGTAAAATGTAATGAGCTGAAATTATCTGGGGAAAGGATCTTATGTGAAAGATGTAAGAGTTTATTTATAAGGGACTGCCAGAGGGCACCTGGACAGTATGGTATAATCTAAAGACCTATAGAGATTGCAATAGGAAGCATTCCACCCCTGCTCCCTTACGCCAGCATCTGGCAAGCAATTCCTACTTATTTGTCAAGCAACCTCAATGACTTAAAGTTGCATAAGTTATAAAAGTCTACCTGCAAACAAAAAAGCCATCTGTTAAATTGGTGGACTATTCAGTGAGATGATTGCTTTTGTGTTCAAGATGTACCTTTAATGACAGCAGCTGGGTGAACCTGACAGTCGCTTTGCATGTCTGTGTTACCCACTTGTGCGTGTGTAATACGTAAGTTATTTCTTTACGTCTGGTGTTATTTTTGCACACCTGGTTAAGATGCCCACCTATGAGATTAATATTTATTTAATGACTAGTGTTCTGTAACAAGTAAGCAACATGTAGATCGTGTGACGTAATCTGTGTAAAGAGCAGTATATGTTAGCTGAGTATGCTGGTCACCAACAGGTCACTCTGACTGCAAACAACACACAAAACTCTGGCAGAGTTGGTTTTCCTTGCACTTAGAAGACTCCTATGACAGCTTGTGTGCCAGAGCACGATTGTTGGCGCATTGTGACTCTTTAATGGCTTTACTATATATAAAAGCAAAATATCTTCACGATATGATTTCTTCTGGAAGTCCGTCGGTGATGGTTTGTTAAGTAGACGTTTTGCAGCAAGGTCAGGGTTCTTTACAATATTTGTGTGATACCAAGTGCCTGAGGCTTCTCCAAAGGCTGTGCCAAGTGGAAGAATTAATGAGACTGCTCTTCTGCCTCTTCTCTGTGGGCTGTGTCTGGTGCAAGCAAGGGACTTTAGG
The DNA here is from genome assembly GCF_037038585.1 of Patagioenas fasciata. Lineage (NCBI taxonomy): Eukaryota > Metazoa > Chordata > Aves > Columbiformes > Columbidae > Patagioenas > Patagioenas fasciata. The sequence goes on along the minus strand of NC_092525.1, from coordinate 19,950,955 downwards.
CATGGCCAAAATGTCTCTGTTTCAGCACTTCATCCCTCAGCAACAAAAAAAAATATATATAAGGGGAACTACTGTCCCATCCTCTTGCACCAAGGACTCAGATTTGTCAGGGTGAACGAAAGGGAGCTATAGAGAAGACCTGGGGAAGGGAGGTGGCAGGAGGAGAGCCAACATCCATCATCTTCTTGCCCTGTTCCTTACCACTGTAAATCCTGCCTGTAGCATGTTCACTCTGCTGGGTTCTCCCTCCTGAGAGCTGGTTGTGTGAGCACAGGACTCCAGGCACTGCTGTGCAGGACCTTCCTACCATTTGCTATTTCCCCCAGGCTTCTTCATGCAAGTGCGATAAATCCAGCTCAAATCACTAACTTTGTATTTCCGTCTCTTTTTATGTGCTAAAACTGAGCAAGCTGCTTCTGGCACAGCACTGAAATGGATATGCCCTTGTCAAAGCTTATGCTTGGCTTTCAGGTTCATTTCTAAACTCTATCTCAGGTTGACAGTGGAAGCGCTGACATGATCTCTGCCATGGTGGTCTGACTGAGGCGCACAAGGCATAACTGGATAAGCATCACTTGAGTAGTGTGCATGAACACATTTTAGTCTTCCAATGGTGTCTAATAACTTGGGTTCGTTCCTTATATCAAATGCTTAGGCCTAACCTTTTTAAACTACTTATGTAAAATACAAATATTGAAGTGTTTTAGAGCTTATTCCCAAGTTGAAAGGAAGCAAAAAATGCTAACACTTCAGCTGGAAACGGGAATGAGCAATATAATTGTTTTTCTTACCTACGTAAATATTCAGGTGAAGCAGTAAGGTATGATTAGCTATATTTGTTGACAAACACTTAGATTCTGGAGAGTAATTTTAAATTATTTTTTTTTTACGCCTTCCATGAGTGTAAGTTTATTCCCAAACTAGCAAGATCCTAAACAACTTCGGTGCGTTCAAAAATTCTCTTGCAAGTCTTGGGTTAGAAACACTGAGTCATGAGAGACTTCAAGGGTTGAGTGGTTTGAAACAAGATCAAGAACTCTAAGACAAGTTAATTAAATATACTGAAACCTCTTTCTTCCAAAACCTGCTAATCCAAATGACTCGGCCAGCTGAATGGTGATGTGTGATCCCCTCTGCCCCTCCTGCTGCCATGGCTACATTTTGTCTTAAGTCAAAACTTTGGCTTTAAGGAAAAACAGGAAAAAAAAAAGTGCAGCACTCTGGTATGTCTGACTACAAACTAATATTAGCAAACAAAACCTTGAAATAGCATCGACGTTCATTAATCTGAACACTGTTCTAGTCCAAAAATGCTCAGATTACTGACGTTTACTGCAATTTGCTTCCCAATGCCACTATCAATAGCAGTCTTAATACCAACCCTTGAATGTACTAATTGCCTCAAACTGCCTTTAGGCAAATAAATAATTCTGTGATGTAAGATGAGGGAAAGGAGCTGGGTTTCCCAGTAGGTGAACTTGGACATTTTCCAGTCAGCAGTTAAGTATTATGCCCTCATTTAGCTGTATACAGATGTTCTACTAGAGGAGTTGGGTAATGCAGTTTATGCCCATAGGTGGAAACTTCAGGCAAACTTGGGCACTTTGGGCTGTTCTTCAGCTGGTGAAGTCACCAGAGCTCAGCAGGAACCAAGAGCTCTTCCAGCTGACACCATCCACTGCTTTGGGAATGTGTGAGCTGTCATTGACCTCAGAGATCAACTCCATCTGTACAGTAGGTTTCATGGCTTCATGTATACGTTGAACGTATGAGGACGTATTCTTTGTGAAATTAAAAGTTTCGAAGGAGCATCTTTTTAGTCTCTTGAGAAAGCCAGAGCATGTCCTTGTAAGATGTGCTTGCACATAATGTAAATTTTAAGACAATGTTAATTGCTAAATTGTGTGCTGCTTTGTCTTCAGAATGTCTTAGCTCAGCCTAAGAAAACAATCCCTAATATCTACAAAGCCAACATTATTAACTTCTTATATGCAACGGTGTTTGTCCTAATTAGCATCTGTGAAGTAATTCTAGACACCCACATAAAGAAAGTTAATTTAGGATTTTAAGAATTATTATTTTTTCCTAGTGCTCTCTCAGCTACATAAATAGATCCAGCACATAGCTAGTAAATGTAGAAGAGGCAGTCGAAGAGGACTCGGTTGTGTCTGGGTCAGCTGTGGTTGATGTCCTGGCTTCACCATGGTGGATTCCTCAGGACGATGACATGGCCCTGTACCCATGTGCTTCCCTGTTCCTTCAGAAACAGAACATGTTTGCTGCTGTCCCCTTCCACCTCCCTGAGAAATCTCAGACCTGCTCAGAAAGGACACAGATTGTCATTCATCACTCAGGTTTCTCTTAGGAGCTGTAAGTCAGTCAAAAATTATAAATAGGCTGAAAAAGATAAGGAATGCATGTGGTAGTCCTTATAGTTCTACTCAATGCACTCCAAAACAACTTCGTGGTCCCATTTTTTTCTAAAACTCTGGAAACAGGAAGACCTGATCGTTTTGTGACACCATTGACTGGTAGACAGTTTTTTTAGAAGTACGCCAGGTAAAAGTACACTTAGTAAAGTGTAATTTAAATATCAATTGCCAGTTTCTCTCTGCAAAAAGACATACTAACTGGTACTTGTCCTCATCTCTTGTTTCCTCCTTGCAGTACATAAAAATGATGAGGCACCTCGTTTCAGCAAATGCTTCTTTCTGATTTCTGTAGCTTGCTGATTTTTTTTTTTCTGCATTGGCTTTTGAGTCTTGCATCCCTAAACGGAGCATCATAGGCGGTCATGAGTCACCGTACAGGAACTAAATGTCAAAGTTGAAAGAAAGTTTACTGCCACAGTTGGTGTGAACAGTGTGACTGGCGGTGTGTCATTCTCATAGCATGGATGTCTGGGCAGCGGAAAGCGAGGTTGCCCCCTCTTTGAGGAGAGCGTAATTTGACAGAGGTGTCATTGAAACCACAGCAGCTTCTGCCTTGACGATCTTTAAAATGTACATTTGAGGGATTCGACAGACCTTGAAAACAAATGGGGTGACCTAAAAGGATACGTAGGGCAAAGTGCCCTCAAAGTCAAGAGATCCGTCTCCATGCCATGGCATGACTCCGAGGACACGCTCGTGCCGCAGCAGTATGGCCAGTTTTAAACCCCGCAACAGCTGCGGAAGGATAATTGAGGAGATCTCAAATTTGAGGTGCCATGAAGAAGGCAAGGAAGGCTCTGCTGGGCTCTCTCCTGTGGCCTCCTGCTGGAACGGTATGTGAAAATTGTCCGTCTCGGGTCCTCATCTGACCCGCTCTTAAGAGAAACCGCTATAGCACTTCATGGGGAGAGCTAAAGGATCGTGGTAGAAAACTCTGCCCTGCTCCTGTGTTAGGAAGTGACACTCAGGACACTTGTTTTGGCTCATTTCCTGCTCTAATGTCACCCCTGCCATCCTGTTCTCCCCTTCTTGCAACTCACAGTGTTGAAAATAGGAGAAGACAGAGGAGTCACTGTGGCCTTGCTGATGGCAGCAAAAACTGGGATTTTTCTGCCTCTGACTTGCCCAGGTAGCTCCAGCAAATAGTTTTAGTGTGCTCAAGCTCTGCTTTGTCTTCTGAAAACTGCAGGGGATTTTTCAAACTATTTTGAGATCAATGGCTGAAGCCTGTTGTTTCACTATTAAGTGCTACAAACATAAAAAGTTAAAACATAAAAGTTAAAACCAAGAAGCAGAAACAACAACAAAAAAATCACAAGAATTTATTGCTACTTAAATTGAGACTTCCTGGGAGCAAGGATCATCCTTTCTTAACACTGAGCAAGTGTTGAGTAACAACTGTAAATAGTCAACAGTGGTTTAGGACCATGGTTTCAGGCTGGGATGTGCCACTGTGATGGCAATGCAGCACCTTTGATTTCTAGGGGCATTAAAGGCACACAGCATCTTGCAGTTTAAATATTAGGCTTTTCTCTTATCTGGCTCTAAATCTTTGTTCCCATTCAGTAGAATTCCATAAATAAATAACTTAAAAAACCCCAACAACTGACAAACTGCCCTCTTGGTATTTTTAGGTCTTATACAGGACCTTGTTTATAGAATGTTATTTATAGATTTTCTGATGTGCTCCCAGCTAACCTGCCTTGCTGACTCTTTGCAGAAGGCTCTATGGTACTACAGTACATAGCGGCACCCCTGGAAGTGTCAGCATTCCTCTGCAAAGCTGGCACTTCAGCAAGGACGTGCTAGGTACATGACCCAGCTCAGGAGGTACGTATTGTCCTACATAAAGTGCCAGTGCTGAGCCTGTTCCAGCTTTATTAATTCCCATTGCCTACACACAGCCTGAACATTATTATAGACCAGGAATCATTCTTCTCCTAATTTGTGCCTCCTGGTCGCAGTCTGTAGTACCTCTGAAGGACAGGAGAGAAGAACTGGGAGCACTGCAGTGTAGGAGTCTGAGTCTATGGAATGAAAATCAGAGGAAGAAGGAGAGTCCTCTTTTGCTAGAGTTCCCCAAATCAGAAGGAATTAACTGAATTTTTAAAAATAGGAATGCGACAGGGTAGCACTGAGGCCAACAGCATCCTGGCTTGTATCAGGAATCATGTGGCCAGCAGGACTAGAGAAGTGATTTTGACCATTGTACTGGGTTCTGGTGAGGCCCCACCTTGGATCCTGTGTTCACTTTTGGGCCCCTCATCATAAGAACAACATTGAGGTACTGGAGAGAGTGCAGAAGAGGTGACAAAGCTGGTGAAGGGTCTGAAGCACAAGTCTGAGGAACAGTTGAGGGAACTGGGGCTGTTCAGCCTGGAGGAAAGGAGGCTGAGGGGAGGCCTTATCGCTGTCTACAGCTGCCTGAAAGGAGGATGTAGCGTGGAGCGTGTTGGTCTCTTCTCTGAAGTAACAAGTGATAGGACAAGAGTAAATGGCCTCAAGTTGTGCCAGGGGAGGTTCAGATTGGATATTAGGAAAAAATTCTTCCCAGAAGGGGTTGTCAGGCATTGGAACAGGCTGCCCAGGGCAGTGGTGGAGTCACCATCCCTGGGGGTGTTTAAAAGGTGTTTAGACAAGGTTCTTAAGGACATGGTTTAGTGCTAGAGTTAGGTTAGGTTATGGTTGGAGTTGATGATCCTGAGGGTCTCTTCCAACTGAAATGATTCTATGATTCTATTCTATGATTCATGGTTGGGAAGCATCTTGGTAGCAGAGACTTGGAGGATGCAAATGGGAGAGGTCTGTGATTCTGAAATGTGTTCGAAACCCAGCCCTTTCAAAGATCACTCGCGGTTGTGCTTTGTGTGCTGCTTTGCTGGAACTCAGCTCGGTCTGAATGCCCCTGGTCTCTGAGGGCATGGAAGGTGCCAGGTTGGAGTCTGAGCATTGCTGACTTGCAGCAGCTGCAGCGTGGCTTGGATGCTGTCAGGATATTCTGCTTTGCTGTCAGACGCTGAATGTCACATTGACTCTTTGGGCATTTCTGGCCAAAACCAGCAAGGGAGCGCTTCTGGGACTGGGTCCTTTCCATAGACTCAGCAGGACTCAGCTGTCATGGCACCTAGAAGGCTGGAAGAGCCATGGCTAATGGGAATAAGAGTGAGGTTCAGCTGTAGGAGGCACGTGTAAAAAGCAGCTTTTCCCAAAACTCGAGAAAAGGTCAGTGCGGAGCTGGCATTCCGGGACAGTCCCACTGCTCGTAACTCATGTAACTCTATCCATGTGAAGCCTTTCCCAGCTTTCAGCTCCTTCTCAGGGGAAAGTGAAACTGTTTCAACTAAATACCTGGTCATCACGCTTACTTTATTGTAGACCACTTGCACTTTCACCTCTGTCTCATCAGACCCTAAAAATAACTAATTTTTGCCTCCAAACTCTTGATATCTCTCCAAGCTGTGCTCTTATTGCTTTTGGACCTCCAACTCTTGTGAGTCATATCTGCAAATTACATGAGTCGGGTTTCAGTGGTGACCATCTCAAATTGGCTGGCCATTTAAGGTGGAAAAATTCACCATTAGTTCATGCATTTTTATTTGGTCTGTGGTCTTTTTGTTGTGAGTCTTTGCCATTTCTCTTTTTAAAGTACAACAGAATTGCAAGTAAGTTTACTTTCAAGGCCATTGTAAGGAAAACTTTCCTTTGCTGATCTTTGAGGCATTATTAACTTGCCCTTAAAACAGAAAAATGAGTTTCAAGTTCTCTGATTTACCTAAAAGCGGTGGAGTTTGCAGGTAACAAATAATATGCGGAGCCTGTGTAGGCCTTGGCAGCTGAAGGGCACTTGGCCAGGGCGGCTGTGCCGAGCGGGGCCGAGCAGCATTGGCAGGCACAAGCTGTGGGAAGTGTGAAGGTGCCTCCAGCTGCTGCCAGGAGCTCGCGGGGCCACCGAGACAAGCTGCAATTGCCATGCGGAAGGTAACGCAGGAAACATTACGTTTCCCGGAGCAGTGGCGGGGAATGGCAAAGAGCGTCCTCTACGAGCTCCAATTTACGAAAAGGAAAAGCATTTTGTCAGCTGCAGCTTCTGACAGAATGAGGATTGTGGGTTTCTGCATTCAAAACCAAATTTCCTTAAATTGGCAAGCGGCTACTAGTGCTAATGTGAACAGTTCATCCAAACTCTGAGAGAGGGAATTTACACCGTGCTGAAAACAGCAATGAAATCACACAGCTTCCTTCCTTGCTGCAGCAAGCCTTTGTACTGCGCTTAACGTGTTTGCTGTTCCAGAGTAGATGGGTGACTGCTAATACCACTTGTCTGGAAGATATGAACGTAATATAAGACAGCTATTCAAAGGCTACTGCTGTCTCGCGAGTGATTTATGGTACGCAGGAAAGATTCTGATGTGTCATGCTGCAGGGGGAAAGGAAAGCGGGTCCGAGGTCATGAACAAAAAGGAATTTGCTTATCCAATTTCCGTCTCTTACTGAATTTGATTGGAGCTCACAGTTGTCAGGCTGTGTTTAAGTCTCGGCTTTACCAACGCCTCCTTAACTGCGGAAGGTCAAAACCAATTATTATTTTGCCTCCAGGGACTTTCCTTCTTCAGGGAGACCTTCCAGTGGATATTCTTTAAACCCTTTTCCTTCCAATTAAGGCAGCAAATTCCTTTTTTTAGAGCGTTTTTCAGGGGGTGGTGGGACAGTAATCGGGTGACTGATAGATTTATCAATAGCCTTGAAAAACAAAGCCTGCGTGTCTCAGGAAGCTTGACATCTAATTCCTTTCAATGACTTTTCTCACTCTGAACTTTAAATCTGTCATTTCATTATACCGGGAATGGAAAGCCCCTAATTTTCCCAGGCTACAGTTTTCCTCTGTTTTTTAATCCTCAAATACTATGTGGATCTATGCCCCTGAGTACCTGGTGTTTAAGTTTTTCATGGAGATAAAAATGTTTCAGTTCACTTCGTGGTAGGAGTTCACAGCTTTCAGGACTGGAGGCAGCTGGGAGAGGCTGTGCCTACATCAACAGCTGTAGTCTGAAGTAATTAAGAAGTCTTCCAGATCTTCAGGGTGGAAAGGGACAACATCCTGAGATTATTATTATTTTTTTTTTTTTTCCTATTTTGGACAGACTTGTTTTCAGTTTTATAGACAGTACCTCCTTCTGCTCCAATCCATTCATGTCCACTAAAGCCCATGTCAGCAGATGGCTTTTTTGAATTCACATATGTATCACGGGCTGCTGTCATTATTCCTTTACCCATTGGAGGGGTTAAATATACTGTTTTCTCTATATTTTGAATGTACCATTTGTTGTGGGAGAAGTAGCAGCAGATCACACAGAAAATAATGGCTCTTGAAAGAGAAAATTCAACTGTAAGGTCAGGGGAAGGAGGCTACAAAGGGGCAGTAGGAAGAGGAAGTGATGCTTTGGAATTGCAGTAGGTACAATAAGTTGCAAAAATACTTCGTGATTGCTCTTTGTCTCAGGATGAACTGCAAAAACATAGTAGTTGGTGTGAGGTGTAACCCTTGCACTTCATCAGGTACTTCTCTATACTGTAGTGTTTAGGTGGCTGGGATTATATTGACTGCACTGGCTGGTCCTACAAACATACTGCATTGTGCCTAATATTAAAGGATGTCTGTTTTTCGGAAGCTGGTAGATTTATGACCCTTGATTAAATGCATTCACAGCTTCACTGAAGAATTGAAGAACAATGATCAAGAGATTATAGGGCAGCTGCAGTCTTGTGGGCTGAGAATAAGGACAGGAATTAGGAGATGTGAGTCTTGTTCTTGATCTGCCATGGTCTGTTTTGTAAGATCCTGGGGAGGTCACTTAAAATGCTTTGGCTACCATTTGATAGGCCTGGTTTAGATGTCTACTTTTGGAGGACTCAGCTCAGTCCTTTGACTGTGTTACCCGCAAAGAGAGTGTGGAGTGACTGGCTTAGATCCTCAGGTTTCCATCCTTGATGCCTGCATTTTATCACATAATTCCTGTCTGTTGTGCATAATGGGGCTGATGAGTTCCCTGTTGGTCAAGATACTATTTAATTGTTTTATAAAGGACTAATCTATTATGAATGTCTCAATCAGTCATTACATACAAAGTTGAATAAGTCTAGGGGGTGCTGATAGATGACTCACAATTTACTGTTCCTGTGTGCCACATGCATATAACGAGGGTTAGCCAGGTATTAATCCTTTCTAAAACATTTATAAATAAAACTTGAATGCTGAGCATGGCTGAAATGCTCTTAGGTAGGACCCTGAAAGCAGAGGTGTTGAGTCTGTTTGCTTTTGACATGGCACCAGCCTTTAGCCCTGAGATAATATCTGGGCAGACATCACAGCAGCAGTGCAAAGAAATATTGTACGGCTTGAAAAGAATGATTCCCTTCGTACTCAGAGTAAAGGAAATCATCCAGATCTAATAATAACTTGCTAATCTCACCCCACTGGACTAGCGCAGATAGTGCCACAGAAATTTCCTTTTCAACTGCTGGGAGAGCCTGTCCCCAAAAAGGGCTTTTCTTTTGATAAGGTGTCTCTCCTACCCCGTACTGCTGAACCAGCCTGAATCAGCACATCACCATGCGAGTGCAGGAAGATCCCGATCTCAGCCGCTGAGTCACATGAATAACTGGAATAGTTCTGCAAAGCAGTATTAATTCCCAGAACCTCTTCAAGTATATACCAGCAGGCACATGCTTTTACTCCAGCATTACTTTACAACTCTGTGATGTAGTGCAAAGGACACTGATGATACTTCTAATTGAGATAAAGCAGTTTACCTGGTGTTAGAGTGTTAAACCTTACAAGTTTATTGTTGACACTATCCTGTTTCCAAGAAAACTTAAGAATAAGCCACGACATAGCAGAGCTATTAGGGTTAAGCTCAAATCAACAGTGCCATGACTCAGAGCTTGTAGTCCTTTCAAACCAAGTGCTGGGGGAAGAAGTTTATTACAATTAACCGTTGAGTTGCTTGTGGTTCATGCAGGCTGTTTAGCCAGCAAAGAGGTCTGAGGAAATTCTCTAGGGTTTTTGATCTATTATACTTTGGCAAAAAAAATCTGACTTACAAGAACAGTAGATCAACAGCACTAAGGTTCTGGTTTAGCCAAGTCCTTAGACTACATGCTTGAAATTGGGCAGAGATATGAAATTCTTTACAGAACCTTTCAACCCTTAAACTTGTAAATGCTGCCTGTATGTTAAAGGAATGAGCTTGTCTCAAACAGGGAAGTGAGGGAAGAAGGCTCTGCAGCAAATGCAGAATCCAGGTATTGCTCCAAGAATTGTACCGGGGTACGTGGGCTGTAACCAGGAAGTAGGATGAAATGGCATAATAGGAAAGCAAGTAGAGGGCCTAGTGGTTAATGAAAAATTTGAGAGCTTTTCATTTTAAGCTGTATTTTATGTTATCTGAATGACAGTGATAAGCTGACCAGGCACACAGGGGAATGAAGAGGAAACACCACTTGTACTTCCACCTGTTGCTCTTGAACATATAATACACAAACACAGGATAATCTGCTCTACAGTCCAGCACCACTGATAACAGAAACTGATTACATGGCTTTAATTGTTCCAGAATATTAAAGTCAAAGTTTGTGCCATTTCTCTGCAAAACATTAGTCCTTCAGAAAACCTTATGCAGTGTTACTCTTGACCTGTTGTTCAGACTGAAACACAGGAGGTTCCATCTGAATATGAGGAGAAACTTCTTTGCTCTGAGGTACCGGAGCCCTGGAACAGACTGCCCAGAGAGGCTGTGGAGTCTCCTTCTCTGGAGACATTCAAACCCACCTGGACACAATCGTGTGTGATCTGCTCTGGTGACCCTGCTTTAGCAGGTGGGTTGGACTGGATGATCTCAGAGGTCCCTTCCAACCCCAGCCAGTCTGTGATTCTGTGGATATCTACCCTTTGTATTTTGCCCACAGATTAAAATGTGCCACCTGCCTGTGCTCAAAGGCAGGACCTTTCCCTGCGGTGTATCTGAAATGAATGCTCACCAAACCCAAACATTATTTCTGACATCTGTTACTTGTTTGGATGGCAGAATTTGTGATAATGGTCAGAAGAAAGTATACAGTCCAGTAGCCATGGAAACCTCATATAGTTTTTTCTTGTTTCTTTTTCTGCTTTTCCTAGTGAATGAATTGCTGCTCAATCCAGCTGGATGGCAGCCCGAGGGACGGCAGCCCTCAGCCCCAGAACAGGGCAAACCTAGGCAAAAGCAGCAAGCTTTCTCTTTCCGTGTTGTCACCGAAGTATTATTTTCATTAAGCAGCTTTAGTAGTTCAGTGCCTCAGGAAGAGTGACCATGCATGCCCTGGTCCCTCTGGTTATGGCTAGAAAATAAAACAACCCAAACACAAAACAGAGTATGATGACTCATATCCACATGATTCAACTCTTTCCCCCCATGCCTACATCTCAAGCAGTTGGTCTCATCCAGACAGTCTACAGGAAACATTCCTTGGCCTTCGCTGTCTCCCAGGGGTGCCCAGGCACCTTCTGAAGGAGTGCTGGCTGGGACAGTCCTGAGTTCTCAGTATAGATCCAACCTGTGCAAAAGCCGGGAGCAGGGAAGGCAGCTGGTGCCAGCGGTGGTTTTGGTTGTGTGATAGGGACAGGAGAACAAGGCCAACGCTGGCAGTCTTCTCCAAATGCCAGTTTGCCAAGGAACACCTCTCAGACCAGGGAGCCCATAGGTAGAACAAGGACGGCCAGGATTTTCAGGGACTATTTGAGGTCACCTTATGGTACCTAGAGCTATAGGATCTTGATTCATTCTTGCTGCACGGAGATGCCGCTGCAACTCAGCTGCTGCCTTTTGGCATCCCACTATGCAATTCAGGTGGTTCGGCATATCTCATGCTGTCTAGGTATTGTGTAAGTGCTTGCAGCGATGACTTGTATACTGTATCAGCACAATGCATAGGACAGACACACTGTCTGCTGCCAGTAAAATGTTTCTCAAATTTGATTTGTGCCATCATATTTTGCAACAAAGAGCACTTACATAACGGCTAAATCCAAGCAGCATTGTTGGTGCTTATAGCAGCTTTTCTGCTGATTTCAGTGGGTTCAATATCAGGGCCCCAATATTTCCCTTGTGACAGCAGCAGCGATGCTGCCGAATGTGCTCAGCTGCCCTTACAATTACTACTTTCAAAAAAGTATTTGTTATTTTGACCCAGCATTATTTTCTGAGAATCTAGTCAGCACCTTCACCCAAATGAAACCAGTGTGTGGTTTCACTGTTGTCCTCTGAAGGAACCAGATGAGTCCTAAAGCTGTGCAGCTACTTTGTGTGATATTAATGCTTGTATTTTGTAGCTCCATCAAGGAAGGGTTAAACAAACGTGTATCATGGTTCTGTTTACGTTTCACTTTTATTTTTCTCCTCAGACAAACAGGAGGTTGATAGGAAAATCATTATTTTAGGGCTACATGGTTCAGGTAATAGATCTGGCTGAGCAGTAAAGCTCAGTTTATGTTCCAAAATGGAGCAAGACAGGTATTTATTACAGGAAAGCCCCCAGAGTGCAATAGTTAGTGCAATGCTCTTTCTATAAAATTTTACAACCAGTTTATAGAATTCTGCTGAGAAGATTGTCAAGATGCAGTCTTTATTCTAGCTCACTCCAAATCTCTGTGTGGCTTCTAAATATATGTAACAAGTATGCCTCTAAATGGCCTTGTCCCTGGTCACATGGGAGGTGCGTCACGCCAGAACTGATATCATCATTGGATTATCCCACTTGTTAGCACTTTGAATCTTCGTAATGCACTTTGAAGTCTTCAGAGGAAGAGCTTCATGGGAATATTTGGAGAGCCTGATTCAGTTCTTAATTGGACTGACTCATGTTGAGTCACCGGGAGATCCATTAGCTGCATCTTTAAAATCAAACACTCGACTTTTTAGAGGAGTGTGAGGGAATCAGACATCCCCAGCTGCTGCTGAGGTTCCATAGGATCAGGATATTGTCTTCCATTGTGCTCTTTGGAAAGTGCCGATTTCTAGTCAACCAACCAACATGGCTCTGGCAACCAAGGCAGCCACTTTCTGCATTCTTCTGAGACCCGGTTGACCAACTGCTTGCCAGGAAGCTTTTGAAAGTTATTTCCTACTCCCTGGCTTCAGCATCACAGGCATCTATTACACACAGAGAGTTTACCACACTCACACCTTGCCATAGTGCAGGAAGTACTTGGCCAACAGAAGCAGAGCTAAAAATCACAGAATCACAGAATCACAGAATTGGCTAGGTTGGAAAAGACCTCAGAGATCATCAAGTCCAACCCTTGCTCCAACTTCAGCCCATTTACTAGATCATGGCACTAAGAGCCATGTCCAATCTCAGTTTAAAAACCTCCAGGGACGGTGAGTCCACCACCTCCCTAGGCAGGCCATTCCAATGCCTGATCACTCTCTCCGTAAAGAACTTCTTCCTAATATCCAGCCTAAACTTCCCCTGGCAGAGTTTAAGCCCATGTCCCCTTGTCCTATTGCTAACTGCCTGGGAGAAGAGACCAGTTCCCACCTGACTATAACTTCCCTTCAGGTAGTTATAGAGAGTGATGAGGTCACCTCTAAGCCTCCTCTTCTCCAGGCTGAACAACCCCAGCTCCCTCAGCCTCTCACCATAGGTCATGTGCTCAAGTCCCTTCACCAGTCTTGTTGCTCTTCTCTGGACCCGCTCCAGCACCTCAATATCTTTCCTGAACTGAGGGGCCCAGAACTGAACACAATACTCCAGGTGTGGCCTCACCAATGCAGAGTACAGGGGAAGGATCACTTCCCTTGTCCTGCTGACCACACTATTTTTGATACAGGCCAGGATACCATTGGCCTTCTTGGCCACCTGGGCACACTGTTGGCTCATGTTGAGCTTGCTGTCAATCAGTACCCCCAGGTCCCTTTCTGTCTGGCTGCTCTCCAGCCACTCTGTGCCCAGCCTGTAGCGCTGAAGGGGGTTGTTGTGGCCAAAGTGCAGGACCCGGCAATGCAATAAGCATTTTCTTCTTCATTTCTAGGAAAGGCTTTTTACTCCATAAATAAGCTCCTTGAATAAAACACCAAAAGGCAGTGAGTAAGGCACCTGATGACTAAAATAATTTAGGTTGTGGGAAGCAGCAGAATTGGATGTTGATTAAAAATCTGAGTGGGATCCACTTCACTTAACTTAAGCCATCTGAAGTTAAATATTCAGTCTAAACAAGCCATCCAACTCTTGATTTGTTGTCAATGGGGACAAGTAGGTACTCAGAGATGGTGACTCATCCTGTCTGTCTTTCTGCTGGGCTGAAATGAGTTGCCCTTTGAAGTTGCTTCCGAACATCACTTCCTAATACTCAACAAAATATGTAGAGCATCTGGGGTGGATAGTTTAGAATTGCTGATTGATGTTAGACAGCTAAAGTTGGGTAAGATAAAGACTAGCACTGATACATCGTTATGTGGAAAGGACCATTTTTAATAAAACACCTGTTTATAAGGCCAAAGTCTGAAATTACCTAAACTGTATCTAATCAGCCAGATATAACTGGTCCTGGAAACAGTCATACTGGCACTGGCAGATATACGGATGTGGGATAGAGCCCCTTGTGCTTTGCCGGTATGCTGTGGATGCCAGCAATTCTTCACTGAACCTTGTTCCAGACGTGCCCATGCATGGAAAGTGTCTTAGCAACTTTCTTTTCCTTTATAGGTGGCATTTGTAGCAGATTTTTGGCTCATTACCGTTCCTCTCGGAGTGGAAAAAAGGGAGGCATCTAACTTATGGACCACCTTGTGAATCTCTGCCCTATAAGGTCCATTTCTAGAGGAAGATGTTTGCTTGATTCTGTAGCAACACCACCTCAGAACAGATCACAGACAAGAGAACCAGCAGTTCCAACTATTACGATAATGAAGGGAAAATAATGTGGCCACTCAGTCATAGAATTAAGTTTTGGCAAACTCAGCCAAACTTGTATGTGTGTTCTGGGCCCACTTTATTTTACTTCTTTTTGTGGATTCAGAGAAGTATCTACAAATCCTAGCAACGTTATGGGGCTGCTGAGATTTCCATCATGTAGATGCAACATGGGCCAGCATTTGCAAACTTGTGTTTGATGGAGTGAAAAAAATAACCCTACAAGGTGTTTGTAGAATTGAAGATAAAGTGCTAATGCTACAGCCTCACCTGAGGTCTGATTTTGGTTCTTCATTTTGATAGAGTAAAACTCTAAAACTAAGAAAAATGAGTACTGACTTAAACTCATTAAAAATACCCCAAAAACAATCTAAGTGACCTGTGACAACTCTCTCTGAACAGCAGGAGGTTTGACTTGAGAGTAACTGTGGGCTATTAAATATTGAATGTAACAAGAAGAATATTTCCTTTGTGTTTCTTATGACATTTCTTTGGTTAATTATATCATGCATCTATTGAATATGTAAAACATGCTGCTAAAAATGTTCGACTTCTAAAAGTAATAAAAATACGCCAGAAAACTGGATATGTTATGAATAATACTAGAAACGTTACAAATAATGACTACTGTGGAGCCAATGGGCGTACTCCCACAAGTAAAAATTATCAAGCATGAATAAGAATTCAGGATGACAACTATAGTACTTTAAATCTTTGAAACATTTCACACGCTTTCACCCTAGAGACACCTTGCAGTGAAAGGAGAGGAGAGATGCAGGACCTGATCCTGGACTCTTACGTCAAACGGCCCTTTGCCATTGACTTCAGTAGGTCCAGGATCAAGCTGTATAATTTGCCTAAGGTTGAACAGGGTGCCAGTGGCAGGATGAGCTCAGGCTTCTGGCCTCCAGCCTCTGTGCTCTTCATGAGAGCACACCACTTAGAGTATTGTCTTTTAGCATGGTGGTGACCATATAAACCATTTCTGCCTTTAAGTTCCATACCATTCTCATGTTAACATGGCTAGAAGTTTAGGAAACAGCATTTATACATATATACATACACATATATGTGTACACAAAGACCCATATATATGCTGAAGAGCTAGACATGAAATGACCTCCTTTACCTAAACCAGCTTGAGGACCTTGAAGACTAAGGCTGTTTTAAGGCTTTCTGGTGGCCACACTTGTCTCTCCTTGGACCTTAGGAGAAAGAGTAGTAGAGGTGAAATCTAGCTGGAGTAATAAGTGCTGAAGCAGACCAAAGTGGAAGGGCTTAGGGGACAGTGTAGAAGTTACTGCCTTTTTTTTTTTTTTTTTCCCCCCCCAGGAGAATGATAAATGTGTAATTCTAGAATAAAAACCATGATTTGAAAGGGATTGGCAGAGCTATACAGCAAGGGGAAGGGACAGATCTGGCCCTGATTTCAGCTCACATTTTGGGCCAACTCTTGCTATCGTGTCATTCGGTGATGTTTGGCATCCTGGTGCTTGCACATTGTTATTTGGGAAGAAAATCAGCTGGGCTGACTGACAGTACGCTGGACATGTTGTCCTAGGGGTAACATTTGCTGTATAAGCTGAGGACTTGATGTAGACAGCGTGCTTGCGTTCTGCCTGTGCCTGCACATGCGTAACTCCCGTTGATGTTGTCGACAATTATTTGTGAAAAGGCAAAGTGAAGCCCCAAGTTATTTCACTTTGTGCTATCAACATTTTATTTGGAACTAATAGCTGTATTTCTGATGACTGATCAAGTCTGATTGAAGTCCTTCCATAGACATCACAGAGCTTTGGGCTGGACCCTAACTAAGACCAGATTTTTAAACTTATTACCATATTGCAAAAATGTTCTGTGTTATTTGCTTCTTGTTGAGTAATACTCAATTTTGGAAACTTTTTTTTTCTTCCTGTAGTAGAATGAGAAATTTGGAAAATCATTGCTTTATGAACAGGATTGGTAAAAAAAATGTGAGTGATACTATAATTTCTTACATGAGAAATTAATCTATCAAAACCCCACAGCACTGGACAGACGAAGAGCAAGATGTGTCAGGAAGGACAACCAAGCTTTTACTGGGTTGTATCCTCATTTTAGGCAACAGTGCCTTGTTGCTGTTTTGTTCTTTGCCAAATTTTCTTTTTTATCTTGCATTAATTACTATGCTCAGCTTTCTGCAAAAAATGTATAACATGGAATGATACCTGAATGGTTAGAAAAATATTTCAACATCATATCTTTGTTCATAAAGATTGTCCTTGAAAAAAAGGTGCTTCTAGGATTATTTTTAGCCAAGTTTTCTAAGGAAACAAGACTCAGGACCAGTATGTACGTGGCAGTCTGCTGTACCCTTTCTAGTAAGCCTTGGTAATTTTGGCTGGTATTAACCAAATTTGACTGGGAAGTGGCACTCAAATACATAAAGTTCCTATAGATTTTGTGCAATTAGCTGGCTAATTTAAGAATAAGGTGTCTTCTTAATGTCACATATGAGGGAAATGCAAATGTAACCTGTATATCAGGGTCCAACTGGTAAAGGCAGAGTGGGAAGCAAGTTTATTTTGTGGAACTACTTAGAGATGAATCAGCTCATCCCTCTCTAAAAGGAAATGCATCGTATTGGCTAATTGGGTGACTTTTGCTTCATGACAGAAAGGTGCTTTCTCAGAGGGCTTTAGAGAAGATGCCACCCCATACTGGTTAAGACTTTGCACATGGAAAAAAGTAGAGGTTTAAAAATTAAAGAGAAAGATCCAGCTGCAAAGGCACAAAGACAAAGAGGTGGCAGGAGAGGGTAGGAGTGGAATATGTCAGAGGTGTCGGCAGGACCAACCCGGCATCTGCCTGAGCTTTGGGATGCAAAGCTTCACCATGGTTTCAGAGCACACGAACAAACAAAAGGATTAAGTAGAAGAGGTGTAATGTGCAGAAGAGGGCACGAGGAAGCTGATCTTAACACCGACATTTTTCTATGTATGCTGTATCCTTTAGGAAGCACTGCACAAGAGAGGTGTAATTGAAGAACTCGTGTTTTGTGGGACATGGGATGGGACAGGGGGTACTTCCAGTTAAGAATGGCTGGGTCTGTCCCTCTGGGTCAGAACCCAGGATATTTTTTTTCCCTGAAATAACACAGTCCCTTTCCTTCCTTTTTTACACTTTATCTAGACCCTGTCCTTACTGAATGCAAATGGAGTTTCCCTTGTATTTCTTCAGCTTTTGCCCGTCTTTCACCTCCTGCTCTCTTTCAGATACCAGAGAAGTTCTTTTTAGAGCTTAATTCTTAGCAAATGTGGAGGTTTATCAGAACTGATTCTTAGTGCTAAATTAACATGCTTGCTCTGTCCTTCTCAGAGTTTGTGAGAAGAGTAATGTAGGATGTGAACACAATATTTCAGCTGAAATGCTTTGGTTTCACACCGTATCTTACCTTGCTTTAACTTGCTGCTGTATTCATGGCTAAGGCCAACTAGTAGCTATCAGCTGTGTCTTTCTCAAGGAAATCACCATAAGTGTGTTCCATGAAATAACTTCAAACCTCACTGAAGCTTTTTGAACTTACCGATTTTAAGACCTGATCCTGCTTTCACCATCATAAATGACAGAACTCTCCTGATAGGGAAGCTGGCCACAAAATTGAAAAGTCATTGTAAATGCTTTAATACCGATGGATTTAGGGATTTCCTCAAGCACTTTATAGTTATGTTCCCAGCTTTGTCTCTGCTTCACTGTCAATTATCTGCTGGTCTCCATAATCCTCTCTGAGCTCTGTCTTCTCTTCCTGCTGACAGATAAAAATTTATTGTTGCTAGCTTTAATGTGCTTGACGTATTGAGATCTCATTCCTTTCATGTAAACGTAGGAATGTGTTGGTGTTTTCTTTTAGTCTTGAATTGTTTAAAGATAATTCATTCAATTGATTATTCTGTTTCCATTAGCAACCTAACATCTGAGCTTTTGATTACTCTAACCTTCCTATTTAATTAGTTAAAGCTTGCTCATCACTTTGAAAATTCATAGTAATAAATACTTCCACAACATTATTATTTTATATTTGCTGAATGATTAGCATCAGGATGTTTTTAACCTGCTCTTTATATCCAATGATGAAGTAATATCCCTTGTCACTTCCCTACAGAAAGCAAAGAAATAGACCAAACCCATTCTTAGAGTAATTTCTTTAACATCATTTGACTTTTAACAGAGAGGGATTTAGCTCTGTGCTACTTATAATTGTCTTTGCTTCGCCTTTCTTTTTGCTATGGATCCTTTTCAAGTGGTTGCTTAAAGGGATCCCAGAAAGACTTGGGCATCATGCTGCCAATGGATTTGTCTGTAGTAGAACCTGCTTGCCTGTGCCAGGAATGTATTTGTGGTGCACTTATTTTGATTTATGCATTGGGAGATTAAAATTCAGTGCACCTTGGTTGATTATAATTACAGAATTATCTCTCTTATCCAGCAACAGTAAATGTGGAAGCAGCTGTCCCAAGATGGTCTCTGCCAGGAGAAGGAGAGCAGGCGGTTATCTAGATATCACTGAAACTGTGTGAGAAACTGAAAAACTAACCAAATCCCCTCAGAACTTAATCTTTTTTCTTTTTTAAGGCATAAAGAGATGTAAACTTATTATTCAATAGTAGTCAACGAGTGATTTTGAGAGTTAGTCCTGTGAATGACTTGTATTCTCCAGGACTATTGCTTTTAAATGTTAGCTCTTATCATTACTGCTTGGTATTTGCCACTTAAGCCACCACATATTGTTTCCTTATCGCTAGCTGGTTAACTCCCAAACCCACAAAGACTCATCGCTTTAGAAAGGCTTTTTTTCTGAGGCTGATTTATGCAAAGAGAGTTGTATGAATACTTGTAACGATGCTCTCTTTGAGCAGTAACTCTGTTGCAAACACATAAAAGCTGAGGATACAGTTGAAGCAAATTTAGTTTGTATCGTGTGTACCTTTTGGTTACACTTGACCAAGTTATACCATTGTTGCAAGAGGTCTCAGTAAGAGAAATACTTGAGTTTCTAGTCTACACTAATTGTGAGACATGGAAAAATTATGATAATACTAGAAACAGGGAGTTCTTCAGATTCAATTTTCAAGAAGACCATTAGAGACCTTTTTCTGATATAATTTCCAATCTTTTCCTACTCAGTTTTGACAATAAATATCCCTTGAGGACAGCAAACATGAATCTATTGAGAATCTTGGATGAGGACGTTTAATGATTTCATTTAAAG
The DNA here is from genome assembly GCF_037038585.1 of Patagioenas fasciata. Taxonomy (NCBI): domain Eukaryota; kingdom Metazoa; phylum Chordata; class Aves; order Columbiformes; family Columbidae; genus Patagioenas; species Patagioenas fasciata. The sequence continues at coordinate 19,931,326 of NC_092525.1, read as the reverse complement.
AGCTGTTCATTCAATTTTTGCAATCTGTCCATCTCTTTCTTCAATTCTTTATGCTTTTACTCAAAGAATTCTCTCTTCCAATTAACTGAATGAACCTTAAAATTAAGTAGGGCTGTCACAGGAAGTAAAATGAATATGACTGATTTTTATAATATAAATTGGAAGCAATAACCAGTTTTCTATCTTCATGCTTGCTTGGAAAATTTACACTTAACCTAGCAATACACCTTAATTAAAGGCCTATCTATCTATCTATATAACCTTCTCTTTCCAGCCAAAGTCCTTCTGTGAGCTGTATTAAATTTACTACGGTTTCGTCTCTTTATTAATAACCTTTTCGTATATTTTCAATTAAGTTTCTGGTCACATTATAGCACTGAGGTAAGAGCTCTCTCTGACCTTTAATAGGATATGGATGATAGAACATCTTTGACTCATGTTCTCCTTTGGTAGCACAACCTCCCACTTTTACTAAAAACATCCATGGAATCCATAGACGGCCAAATGTGTGTGTTGCATCCAGAAAGACACCACCAGACTGCAGTAAAACTGGATAGGCACCCATTTGCAGTCTCTGAGACGAGAAAGTGCTTAAACAACCTCAGTTTTTCTTAGTTGTATGGCAGACACCAGTGGGAGACTGTGAATAACTCTTAACATGAGATAAAAATGTTTTATTTTGACTGGTATTTTCCGTATGGCATGTCATGCTTCTCCACACGTGAACCCTCAGCAGTGCACTGTGGGGCAGAGGCTGCACTTCCTTCCACATGATTAGGACCACACCATATCTGAATTCAGATGTTAATGTTCTGGCATTTGGACACTAAGTAGAATTGGCAATTAATGATATAGAATAATAAGGGATGTTTCTGCTCCCTTCCAACCCAAATTATTTCTGGGTGGGAAGGGTGTATATGGTAACCAGCCAGAGTTTTGTCAACATGAATATCTGAACCAGCTGCTTTTCTTGCTGTTCTCCCATGGTTGGGTTAAGCTGTTCTTTATGTCTTTGTCTTTTTTCTTGTAACCTTAGCTCATGATACTCTTAAAATTTTTACAGCCAGAGGCATCTATCACATATTTTTCTCTCGGTAGGTGACTATCATTTTACTTCCCAGTTCCTCTTCAGCTCCATTTTTTTGTTCCTGAATTAGCCTTTCCCTAATTTAGTTCAACAAACCATATAACCAGCTCAGCTGAAAGTTGCCAAAGCAGAAAGGGACATAAGAAGTTACATTTTCCAAGGTGACATATCTCTGCACTGATTCTTGTTAATATTTCTGTTCCTGTGGATGTCTGAGTGTTTAAGAAACCTCATCTGGCATGTCCACATAAAGTGGGGTCTAAAGATCAAAGCAGTACATTTGTCCCTGATGAGGCAGAGCTTGGCATTTCTGATGGAGAATTTCATCTGTGGATGCCAAGAGAAGAGCTCTGGGCTGGGCTGGGCTCCGGGCAGGTTTGCCACTCCTGCAGCAGTGTGACTCAGTTATTCCCACATGGGTTTGTATTATTGACTTGAATGCATGTTTCACTGAATTACTGGCTGAACCTGCTGGTAAATGTGCTGTATCAAAGCATTGTGGAGCAATATCTTCCCCAGGCGGGTGCTTGGCTCAGAGCAATGGTTTGGAGGTAGCTGAGATCCACAGATAACGCTCAGAGAGGTTGCGTTATTTCCGAGGCAGTCCAGCCTGGGTTTACGTGCATCTCGCCCTGGAGCAGCAGAGTCTAACAGTCACTGTCTGGGCTGGTTCAGCCTTAGTCAGCAGGACTCATGCTTCATCACTGTCCAAACTGAAAACACATTAATCATCATCATCGTTTGTACACCTGTCATGATATCGACTTCAGCTCTACCAGTATTTCCAGGCCAGTCCACCACCCATTTCTCAGCTTCTTCCACAATTATTTCCATACTTCCCTCTGTGTGACAGCCCGTGTTCCTGATATGAACTCCTTGACTTTTTCCACCGGGCTCTGAGTCTTTGCATATTTAGTCTCTCTTAAATACACATTTCAGCTTGTTTTTCTGTGGAACCGAATTTAGTTCTACACAAATTAGCTTTTACTCCCGTTCTCCTACCTGTTTTCTAATTCCCTATCGGTACTGAAATTGTGGGTTGAGGAACAATCCCTTGTTTACATGCAAAGCATGCAAAGACATGGTAAATAATTATGTACATATTTTTCAATTGCTTTCATTGTGATTTTTATTATATTTGTTTTGGTCTTACAGTGGAAAGTGGAAGCCGAGTGAGCCAAAGTAGCAAAGGACTAGACCCTGAATTTCCTCATTCCAGCTCAAGCTAGAACACATGACTGTCTCCTCTGTATGTTCTCCCCTGGAAAATTTTTATTTACAGAAACAGAAGTTTGGAATTTGTATAACTTTGTAGCAGCAGTTTCTGCAGTATGCTCAAAATATCTTTTTTTTTTTTTCCTTTTAATATTCAGGCTATGCCAGCTACATTTCTGCTAAATCATAGTAAAGGGTATTACTGTGAACACTGAATACTTCTCTGCTGTTTTATTTCCCACTGTGAGTTTGCTGTAGTTGCAACCAGGCTGTTCTGTTATTGGGTGTAGGAGGCAGTGGCATAAGAGAAAACATTTATTTTAAAATGTGGTGCACATTGGAAAGAGCCTCCAGAGCCACTTGTCTGGGAATTGCATTCACCCTTGTGTTTCGGGGGCTGTTAGTGAAGTGTAGTCCTAATTGCAGAGGAGGGAAGGGACTGTGAAGCAGATCTCTTTCTGTGAATGAGGGCACAGGAGGGCAAAGCCAAGGATGGAGCTGCAGTGAGCAGTCCTGGTGCTCTGGGACTGGTCTCCCATCACCCCCAAAGCAGCAGACTCATCCCCAAGGCGCTGTTGGCTTTGTCCCCACAGGCTGGAGGGCCAGTGGATCCCAGCATGGCAGTGCTGGGTGCTCTGGAGCTGTAGAGAGAGGCTTCACTGAGCGGTGCTCCATCTCCTCCTGTCACGTGCTGACAGGGAGCTGGCAGCTCACTCTATTTGTCATCACTTTTTTCCTCTCTTCAGGTAAATCCACCTCCCATCCAGTGGCTACTTGCAAACCAGGGCTGAACGTGCCCGAAGGAGAGCACAGAATTGTCCGGGAGACAGACATCAGGATTTCCTCCCCGCTACCCTTCATCAGACTATGCCAACTCCCCAGGTCAGCTCCTAACTATCAATTTGTTTTCCTGGATAGAATTTTAAAAATAACTCTCGAAGAAGGGAAACCTTTCCCATAGCTTTCATTTCTGGAATGTAAGAATTTCTGGATCTTACTTCTGGAACAACAGTTCTGCTTACTAAGAGCTGAACACAGGGGTTTAAGGGAAGGAACTGAGCCCTGGCCCTCTGTCCAAACACTCCTGCAACTGCTTCTGTGTTCATCTCCTTCACCCCACACAGGAGACATTGAGAGGGACTGAAGACCTGGTAGGAAGAGCCTGGACAAATTGTGCAAAGTGACACATCCTCTGGTTGCTCAAAGGGACACCCTGGAATGCCACAGTGCTGAAATGCCATAGTGCTGGAATGCCGTGGATCTGTCGAAAGACCTTCTGGAAAGAAGTTAAAGAGTAGCAGAGATACCAGGCGGCCTGGAAGGTGGGACACCAAGCAATTTTGCAAGAGGAGGGCTTGGGCTGAATGAGGAGCCTGGCAAGAGCCTGAATTTGCTGGAAATTCAGGAGGTGTATGCACAATATTCAGTTTTTTTGGGATTTAATCCAAAATCATTCCACATTTTCTGTTTTTCAGTAAGCCCTAGTTCTCATGTCATCTGATTATGTGAAGCTTTCAGTCTTCAATTAAAAATAATTCAAAATAATTCTACTACTTTTTCAGATCAGCAAGAAATACTTCAGACAGATAATCCAGGTTGAAAGGTTGGAAGCTTAGTGGGCAAACCGCATCCCTTTGGGGTAATGTGCGGGTTTCCTGGTGGCATTCATTGTATTACTTTTGTAGAAGTCACCAAGAGCCAGTCTGAGCTGCAACACGTTTTTGGGTTTTTAGGCCATGCATTCTACCTAAAATGCAGTAGATCTGTGAGGGGAAGATGGAACAGCCCAGAAATGGCATAATTTTGACACATGGAAGACAGTGATTCAGTTATTTCACAGGTACATGGACTACTGCAAATACGCAGCTCATAAAAATCTTGACAGTGTTTAAAGAAGCAGTTTGATAGTGTCAGTCCCCGTATCATCATGCCAGCTGGTCATTTTGTTTTGCTATATAAGCAAAGGGCTCAAGGAACAGGTGGGCACTTGGTTGGCCTGAGGAAAAATAACTGTCTTTAGGAAAGAAGCATTGTGCATGAAGCTTTAATTGACATTTCTTCATCTGGATTTGTTCTGCGAATGAGGGGAGTACCTCAGTCCCTCAGGGTGCTAATCCAGCACTTCTTGCTGACCTTAAATTGATCTACGTAATTTAAACCAAACTGATGCACAAGTGACAGAATTTCTGCTGAGATAGTGCAATATGTGCCAGCACTTTAATATTAATTTTTTTTGCTGCCTGTTTAATCTAGTATCTGATGTGAATGGAGGGGAAAAAAATGATGTGCAACTTATTCCTTGCACCAAAGTCTTAGAGAAGCAAATGTAAATGCACAAGTATGACACAAACTCCCCTTCTGTTAACACACACTCACACAGACTTGTTGGAGTTGCCAAAAGCGTGGTTAGCCAACCTACAGCATGTATACATGTAATTTACTGCAGGGAGGGGACAGGTCTAATTTATGCACTTGGCCCTCAGACCATAGTTTACCTCAATACTTTTCAATGCGCAAATTCTGTAAATCTTACTGAGAGAAAGAATGTCAGCTCACGCCAGGTTCCAGACATGCTGAAAATGTCACTTGCACAGCTGATGACTTGTGTTTAATTTGCTGTCGTGGATGGGCCTGAACCAAACTCTCTTGTTCCAAACATCTCTAAATTTAGGAGGTTTTGGCATCCCAGTCCAGATATGAGTCAATAGATCTCTGTGTTCCAAAGAATAAGTATTAGGCTGCAAAAGGTGGGAGTCGTTATGTAAATGGGATAATATAGAAGAATATCCATATTAATACTTCTGTTATGCCTTGGAGCTAGAGGTTTGCCAAGGCTTAAGTGGACTCAGGATGAGCTGGACACATCCAATTAATATAAATAATATGGCTTTTCTTGAACAAATGTGTCTCCTCGGTGCACATTACAGCTGTTGAGTGTTCCAGCTCTGCTGCATCTGGTCTTCGGAGTTTTAGAAATGTGTATTCTAGTGTTGAAGCCCACTCTTATTTCTGATTTTGTTCAGTACTAAATAAATGGGTTCTGATTTTCACTGCTTCTGTCAGCAAAGTAAAAAATATTGGTGTGTGTTATTGATGGATATAAAAGCCCTAGAAGAAAAACCAACAGAATATGAAATTAAGAATCATGTGTCCATATGCAAAGTAAGTGCATTAGACCTCTCATCTCTTTCCTGATGTCACTGCTATATTCAGAGTTTCTATATCATGTAAATGTCTGTTACAGCTTCTCTCAGTGTAACACTTGAATTTCCTCCATTGATGCCGTAACTGGTATCTAACATGTTCTGCTGCATCTCTCTTTTGTCTGGAGGGAAACCATCTGTGTGGTTTATCCTGGGGCTTGGGTGCCGGCTCAACCATGGTAGGTGGAAGGTGAATGCCTTGAGCTGTGCACTTGTACTTTGCGCTTCGAAGATGCACTGTGCGTTTTGGTCAAGTGTGCAATTCCGCTCAGTTTTAAGGAAAGGAGTCTCCACCGTGATCTCCACCTCCATTTGCTGCACGGGGCCTCTAACTGGAATTGCTCTTTCCAGTCCAATGGTCCCTTGTTGCTGTGAACCATGCTGGTTATACTGCGGTGAAAGAAGCCAGTTTGTCCCTTTTTCTGTGCTGTCTGAAATGCTATGCATGTTGAATTGCCCACACATGGAAGCAGTAGGCAGTATAATGGAGCAAGCACAATGTACAACATGCGGATCAGCTTAGCGTGTTGGATCAGTGACACTTTGCAGCAGAATACAAACTGCTTATTCTTTTACACAGCTGTTCTCCCAAGCATTTTAAGCATACGATAGCCCTCAGCATGCAGGAGATTTACGTATTTCACTTCCATTGACATGGTAAAAAAGACCCTCCTCACTTGCAGATTTGTTCTTTTAATAGGCATCCAGCACAAATGGGAATTAAGTACATGTGTGTGTCCAACAGAGAGCAGACCAGAACCAGCTGTAGGCACAAATAACTGCTTAGGAGGCCCATTTTTTTGTGCTGATTTGGTAACTCACAGGACAGCCAAATCTTCCTTTTTAGGAATGGGAAGAACAGGAAAATTAGAGGACCTCATCTTCAGATTGTATCACCCGTGGAAGAGGAGAGTCAGCAGGGAGAGAACTCTCCCCATGAGGTTCTCCTCTCCCTGCTAGAGCAGCTGGAGCAAATCAGGTTCATCGTGGGCAAATGTGAGCTCATTTTGCCTCTCCTCCAAGCTGGCAGAGAAGTCGGGGTGTTTCAGGCTCTGAGTCAATGCTGTGATAACTTCCTCGCGTGACTTTCTAATTGGAGTTGGAGATCCTTCAAGATACTGAACGTCTGTGGCACAGACATGCTTCTCTCTGTCTTGGTTGTCTTATGCTCCAAACCTTTTAAAATCATAAATCTAAGTCCAATGTATTGCAAATGGTAGAAGGACAATGTGGATTTTGGGAGAGACAGGTAATGCTCTGTATGCCTTCTTGCTCTTGGGAGTTGCAGAAGTGAGTCACCTGTGTTGGATGGTGACAATGCAAGCGCAAGGAACACAGTCCTCAGCAAAGTCCTTTTGGAATTAGCCACACAAAAAGTTGAATCTTAAAGACAAAAGGCAATGGTATTAGAAGGAACGAAGTGTCAATGACTGGAGACCTTAATTTGATGCCAGTGATATCTCAGAGTAAGCAATTTCCCAGAGGACTGTCGGAGATGTGAAATGAATTGTAAGAGCTGCTTCACAGGCATTTGTGGGCACACACACCTGCTTACAGCAAGGAAAAAGACAGTGCGTAAATGTCTGGAATATTACATAAAAGCTGTCTGGTAGACTAGGCAGAGCAATTAAAATCCATCTCGCTTAAACGAACCCTGAGTGCAGGTCAAACAAATCTAATTTTTATTGTTCCTTAAGGAGATGTCTGTGGAGGAGACAAAAGGGGGATGCAGCCGTCAGGTTAAAAAATCAAGATGCCTTTAAAAAATTAAATGTTCACAATAGTGCTACAGCAAGCTAGATAAATGATATATTACAGCGATGGTTTAAAACTAATTGATGACTAATGTTGTAATGCATTTGTAGCTACACTGATCTATTATATATCTTGGCCAAGCTGAAGGGACACTTCAAGGAGAAAAATTGCTAACTGTTTTAACCTGATGGAACTTGGGGAAAAAAATAGTTACTTTAAGAGATAAATGGAAAGGTTGTAACCTCCTAATGTACATCCGGGTCTTGCAATGCAAAATCAAATTGTCATTAAACAGAATGAGATCTGTGATGGAATTGAAAGAACTACAAACCAGCACAGAATTTTCCATAGAGAAATGCAATATCCCAGTTTGAGCTGGGACCATTAGCTAAAAAGCTGCCTGGCTAAAGCACTGGTGTGACGAGTTGGTATGGAATTGTTTTGCTCTAAAATAAAAGTTAATTTAATTGGACACTGCAGGAAAAATGTAAGCATATTTACAGCAATTTACATATGTAAGACATTCTATAAACATTACTTAATTAGTGTATAAATAATTTAACAATTTACCCTAAGTCCTGAGTAACACGTGTCTCTCATACTCTTGGAGGGGAGACAGGAAGCCTCATTTTCCCATCTTCATTTTTGTCATGCCTGAGGCTCATGCCCGCTGGGTTTTACCCTTACAGTTGGAATTCAGAGAAGATGTCAGTCAGGCTCTGCTTATTTTCACATCTAATTCATGCAAACCCCAGGTTTCCTCCTGAGGCGGTAAACTGGCCCAGATTTGCTTCAAAGTTTGGCCTGAGTTCAGTGAATGACTCACTTTAACTAAGGTACATCCATCTTCCTGGCTGAAACGCAATGTGGGAAGTTGTCAAAGAGCAGATGATACCCCCATAGAACCGGAGCTTATAGATCCACCACCTTAAGAACCAAAAGGAATAGCTTGTTTCATCCCTGGCTTTCCTGTGACCCACTATTAAGGACATTGAGTGGGTGTAATAAGAACATCTTTACTCAACCCTGGGTACCGGTGTGGGTTTTTGCAAGCTAAACAGGCTGCAAAGGGCTGAGATGCGTTGCTGGGAGCTGGGCTGGGAGGATTCGCAGTCAGTGAGCCCCCGTGATCATAGCTCTGTGGAATAATTCTGGGAACAGGTTACAAATGAAGAGAACATTTATGGGTCCCTGCTAAAATATGGATTACCTTGAAAAGGCTGTGATTAAAAGGCCGAGAATGCCACTGCGATCCTTAGCCTTAGTCTCAACCTCTGCATTGATTCCCTTAAATAGGAATGTGATATGTGAGAGCAGGCTCACAAAGACAGCCCTGACCACAAGCGACACTAATTTTCTTTTGGTTGAGAATAAGTTAATGTAGCACGAACATGACCAGCCTGTGATATTGGCTGAGAGCAATGTATTCCTCCATGAGAAATTAACTTTCCAGTGGGAAGGGAAAGGCTTGCAATACCAAATTGCAAATATTTTGTACTCTGAAGGATTTGATGTTCCAAAACCCCAAAACCTCCATATATTTTAACTGCTGTACATTCAACTTTCTCCCTTGCGTTCATTCACTTTTGAAGCCAAATACACTGGCAGCATATTAGAAAAATAGTTCCCTAACTCAAGATGGAGCAGCTGAAGTCTTAAGTCCAAAGATCTTTCTTTTGAAGTAAGACATTACTCTTGGCTGAAAATTTTAAGCTATGTAGATCAGGGCACTGGTGTCAGTTTTCACCGTTAGAAACTCAGTGACACAAGTACTACAGAGCTGACTTAGAACGTAGATTTTCTCAAGGGATGGTAAACAGGCACATCCACAACTCTATCTGGGATTTCTTTCCCTCTACTAACATATGTAAAACAAACTAAGTCTAACAGATATTTTTCCTCCCATGTCAAGGTGACTTCCTAAAGCTTAGTTCTGAGTAAATAGTTTGTGGATGGGCATTTTTTTTAATGTGGAAAATGCATACAAAATAGCTTTAGATGAAAATTTTAGCTGCCAGTTAATTTAAAACCAATAAAGTAAGAGAAAAAACCTACGTAAACTTGAAGCACGGCACTAGCTGATCAGATCGACTGTAATAGGTGGTCGAAAGTAATAGGTGTATTCTAGAGAACTTGCTTCATTCAGTAAGAGCTGCTTCTCCCTCCTCCCAGCTCTTCAAAGCTTACCTTAAGATTTTTGGGGGTAGAAATTGGAGTTACAGCAGTAACATCCCCTGATATTTCCATTACTAGAATGTACTGTAGGTAAGGAAACTGTTCTCCTGTTTGGATCACACTTGTAAACAATGATCCCGACAATTCTTGGAGAGGGTGGAGTTACATACCCAGTCTCATACTTCTCCTATTTTTGAAACAATCAGACATAAAATAGCCTAAAATAAGAGTGAAGTTACCATTTATTTCTTTCCTTAATTGTTTATCTTGCTTTCTAACAACATTTCCTAGCTGTGGCTGACAGAAATGGCAAAAAATTATTTCTGATTTTTGTTATGTCTTGCTTTCAGTTTTTCAGACTGGTCAATGACTCAAAGAGTTAATTACAGCTGTGATGGTTTTATCATTACTTCAGAAAGACAAACTGTAAAATCCAAAGGTTAGCAAACAGAATGTGAGCTTAAAGAATGCTTAAAGCCGTTTTCTTCTGCTGCTTGTGCTTAGCACTGGAAGAGACTCTGCATCGCAGCTGGCTTCTGTGCACAGATTATATGTTTTAATTTACAGATAAGCATTTGATCCATTTGATTTATGTTAAGGTTTTAGGATTGTCAGATTAGTGTAAACATGCAAGTAGTAAATTTAAAATGTACCTTTGATGGTTCTATATGTTTATCATCTTTTTCCACGTTCTTTCTAGTATTATGTTTGTATTGTGCTACACTGAGTATTCTGACTCGTAAGAGAGCTCAACATTGGGTACATTATTTATCAGTTCACCGCTGACAAAAGCTATCACATTCTTCTTCCCTCTTGACCCAAACTTGATTAATCTTTCCGTAATTTTGGCTCTGATATGGTTTTGAAACAGTGTTGGTTTTCCCAGGAAGCCTTAAGTAAGAACCAAGGCATCTGCTTCCTGCTGTTTGGGAAGCTCAAACAACTACAGAGGGAATGGAATAATCTCCCCCAGACCTCTGACAGCATCACATTTCCATTGTTTGCATCTCTTCCCCACCTCACAGTGCCCGGTACGTGTAGCATTGACAGGAAAACCTGGGGAAACTCCTGTTTGCTGGGCCATGACCTATGAAGCTGCATGATTTTAGGAAAGAGCAGGTTAGCTCCAGGAGGAGGGAAGTGTTACAGCTCTTTTTTCTCTGATTCAGCACAGAAATCAGAAATTTTCAACATCAGTGTGTATACTCTGATTTCCATGTGTCATGCAAAGCAGAAATCCAAACCACTAGGTGATATCAGTCATGTCCAAAATATTTAAAGCTACCTAAAGTGTTGGAAAATTAACATCTTACATTTTTCTCCAGAGTCCTGAGTGATGCAGACATTCTGTTAATCATATATTACAAGCTCAGGCAATACATTAAGTTTGTAAAATAAATTTATATAACAAAGATTAAGCAGAATTAACTGGACCCACGAATGTCTTTCTACTTACAGCTGTCTAAAACTGTTTCATTACATTTCTTTGAGTTTTGTCCTGTTTTGCTGAGACCACCTACTGGCAATGTATCTGTAAGGAAGGAAAAAAAGCAAGAAATTCTGATATGTAAGATGTACAAACTAAATCCTGTGACGTTTTTGAATGTTCCTAAATGCCAGACTAAAACATCCCTCCAACGGTTTCTTTTACAGACTTTCCTTGTTCCAGAAGCTTGGCCTGAGTTAGGAGGAAACCCCATAACTGTCCCTTAAGAGTCAAATTGCATCAGTGCGGGTAAGATGTTGGGCCAAATTCTTTAATGGTGTAATTCCATGAAAATCAGAAATACTACACCAGGGCTGTATCTGCCCTGTGGTATAAAATTATCTCCCTAGAGGCAAGACTTTTGGAAACTGTATCATATTTTAATTATAAGCAGACAATTTGCTTTGGGTTGTATACAGAGCATGAAAATATAACTGCTATAGGAACTAGCTACATATATGGTGATTTTATCCCTGTTTCTGTGGCTGTTTGGTTTGTGTATGATTTGCAGGTGGCAAAATGATCCTACAAACATTTTTTAATGTACTTGAATGAGCCCCTGTCATATTTAAGATTTTTAAATATTGCAGTGCTGGATTTAGAACGTCATTTGTACATTTGGCAATGAGTTCATCAGAAAGGCTGTGTGTTGTTTATAATCTGGGAAGTCCAGATTCCAGTTAACAATCTTACCCTTGGAGAACCGACAGTTATATTTTTTATGAATTAACAAATGCTGATTGTACTTTTGCCTGCCATGACCATGTTCAGTAGTTTCAGAATTCAAAGGGCAAAACAGGATCTGCCTTTTGTAGAAAGTCCCAGTCACGGCGACAGGACACACTGCTTGAAGTATGGTTGAGCCTTCTTCAACCCTTCTCCACGCTGACTGCATTTTGGCATCACTGTATGATATTTCACCACTGTAACAAACTGCTTCATGTAAACTGGTTATATTCAATGGAAAAAAAGTCTTGAAAGGATGTTGCAGAAAAATCTTTAACCTCCGTTATTTTTCATGAGAAGTAAGGTATTGTGAAATTTAAGGAGCTTGACAGATTTTCACAGCTTGGCTTGTGAAATTCTTTTCCAGCTCAACAGATTGTGATTTCACGATCTTGCACATCTGCATTTTGCCATGGAGTTATGATAGAGGATGTCTCTGGCAACTCAAAGCAGGGCATCGCGTCTGCTCTGGTCCAGGAGGAGTCCTGCCCTCACTAAAGCACCTTCTGTTCCACCAGGCAAAGGCTGCACGGCTGGAGTTAGCCCTGGTATCAGTGGTCTCAGGAATTAATTGACTATAAATGTTAATAATAAAGTCATATTGCTAATATTTAAGGAGGGTAAAGGGACATGCAAAAGTTGCAGGGCAATCTGTCCACTGTCTTCACAGACCAAATCTGTCTTCTCCTTCACCTACTCTGTGGAGACCTGGCCGTCTTCCCAGATGATGTAAACCTGACTTTAAGCCGGAATTTCTTCAGCATTCACACCACAGAAGGATAGTTTATAAAGGTGGCTGGCAAGAATCAGGTGCATTTCCCCTTTGTGTATCACCATATGGCAACAAAGTCATCCTATTTTCCCACTGGCATCACACAGTGTCACAGAACTTCACTTACTTGTATGGCATTGGCAGTGCGGTTTCGAAAGAAAAATCCCTGTGCTGTCTGGAATGCTCAACTGTTGGGTACCAGAGTCAGAAAACATCCTGCCTGCCGTGAACATTAGGAAAACAGAGCAGCCCTGACTCCGGTGCCAAGTGGTTTTTTGGAAGTCTGACTCCTCTGAGAATAAAAGAATATTGGTATCCAGCCAAGAGGGCGGGCAGCAACAGGCCCTGGGCAAGGCACTGGAATCTTGGTGGAGCCTGAAATATTGTGTGGTTCTTTGTATCGGCTTCTGACTTTTGTATTAAAAGGTGAGCTACTCGAAACGTAGGAAATAGGTCATGAATTGGTAAAATCTAAATTATTTTTCTAGCTATATTTAAAGCTGTGTAAAATGGGGATTTCCCTTTTCAGCTGCTCTAGTATCTAACAATAACTTAACATCTCTGTTAAAAACAGAAGAAGTTGCCCAAAGGAAATTTCCTTTTTTTCCTGTAGTACACTCAAAAATTCCGTCCTGTCACTGTATTCAGTTGTTTTTTACTTCCCCATTTCCCTGTCTGAATGAATAGTCCGAGTTTCATCCACAGTATTCCCCAGCTTCTATTTCCTATATCAGTGTTGTACTGCTGCTTAAAAACGAGATTGAAAACCACCCTTAGATGATTGTATGAACTGCCTAAACACGTACATGTTACATGGTCCTTTATAAATATTTTTTTTCCTTCAATTGGTATGCTAATCAATACCTAAGTGAGTGGAATTTTTGAATGTTCAAATATCCATTTACACCTCTATAAGTAAAACAATTTGCTTATCTGCTTGTTTTGTTTTGGTACATGGTTGGGTTTTATCACAGTATCACAGTATCACAGTATGTTTGGGATTGGAAGGGACCTCAAAAGATCATCTAGTCCAATCCCCCTGCTGGAGCAGGAACGCCTAGGTGAGGTCGCACAGGAATGTGTCCAGGCGGGCTTTGAATGTCTCCAGGGAAGGAGACTCCACAACCTCCCTGGGTAGCCTGTTCCAGTGCTCTGTTACCCTCACTGAGAAGAAGTTCTTTCTCAGAGGAGGTTTTCTGCATAGAATTTCTTGAAAATGCCACACATAAGTGGGAAAGTTACAATAGAAGAGATTGCATATATAGATAGATTTTATATTATTCATTTCCTCTTTAGCTTAAATTTAGAAAGAGTTGAGAGATAATAGATTAGGTCCCTTTGTGGCTTTATTTCCAGTGTTGCAAAGCAGCTCAGTGGCCAGCATGGCTGGTCTCTAAGATTCCTGTATCTTGGAAAAAACTACGATAATGTGAAGTTGTCTTAGCGATGCTACTGAATGATAGTGCATGAGAATGTGTCCTGACAATCTCTTTTTTATCTGTGCTGAAGTTTGGCACTGAGGCTGTGTAAGAACTGGTGGGTTTTTTTTGTTTTGGTATTTTCTTCCCCACTGTGGTGGTAGTTTCCGTTATAATACGTACCCACGCTTTCTGATTTGAGGCCCAAAACAAAGTTTCAAAGCTGTTTCTGTTCAGCCTCTGGGGTTGAAATGCAGCCTGGTGGACTGAAAGATCTTGTCTGATATATCTGAGAATCTGGTATATTTGAGAATTCCACTTACTTATTTTTTGCAAAATGCCCTGTCAACTTGCAAAGCCAGGCCCAGTGTTTGTACTTCCAGCATGGCTGTGGTAGGCAATTCAGTAAAACATCCTGTACGTATTTTTTTCCAGGGGCATCTCACATGTGCACTCCTGCAGTGACAGTTCACACTAACACTCAGCAGCTGCAGCCAGGGAGGCCGAGAGACGTTTTTGTGTTGATCTCAGTGAAGCGGGACTGTATCTTTATTTCCTCAACAAGGCTGGAAAATGTGCATTCTGTCTCTTTCCCCTTTGCACACATATTTTCTTTTCTTTATAGAACAAGTCGTTTGTCTTTATCTCACCATTCACCTCTCTCTTTGATTGCAGTTAATGGAATTGTCACCTTTATGCACTCATGTTCCATTTCTCAACCTGTCTGGACTTTGGCCTCCAAAGGTTACCACTGCTAGTGAAGTAATATGATTAAGTGAGTCTTTTTAGACAGATTTATGCAAGATTTCTTCCCCAGCAAGTGTCACATCTAGTCTAGTTCTGCAAAAGAGAATATTTCAAAGATGCCAACTGTCATCTAAAATCAGTAAATCGTTCTGCAGTGCTGGTTGAGAGGACTGCAGGCCAGCTCAGAGCAAGGCTGATTTACACTACCTGAAGCTGTATCCTTATAGGCCTTTGTTAATACAGGAAAAAAAACAAATGTTCCAGTCTCACAGAAAGCACATTTAAAATGTAATTTTCATTATTTACTCTGTAATGAAAAGACAAAAGGGTATATTTTAAGTGAATCTGTCCAGAATCTTGGAAAAAGAGGGAGGTTCTTTGAAGCAGTAATATCTGAAGTAGAACTACAGCAGCCACACTCTAAACAGAAAACGTGGTCTTGTGTTCCATTTAAGGTACATATGGCTACAAGATATTTTCAAGCTTGTAGAAAGATTTTGAAATTATAGGATTCACTGCACACATATCTACTCTTCCTGCTTTTGATACAAGGCACAAATTAATCATCATTATTCTGTGCTAATATAACACCTCTTAACCCTCAGCTTTCAGGATATTTCAAAGGAGTGATGAATTAAGCCTCATGTGGTCTTGGAAATATGTGATAATCTAAACTTTAATTCTTTCATGAAAAAAAAAAAGGCATTTTTAGGACTTTGATTTTGGAGGCTGGAGATCTTGTAACTGTTCTTGAAAATATCTTCATTTGTCACCCCCTTGGAAAGAAACCATGTGATTGCTAGAGAAGTGTAGTGAGATGGAAAAATGTATTAAGGAAAGTCTGTACATTTGTCTGTACTTACAGATACAACTTTTTTTTTTTTTAATGCTATTTATTGGAGCAAAAAGACTTGGATAAATCATGGTACTAATGTGATATAGGTGTAAAAAGGACAAAATTGATCCCTGTCTGTAACTAGAAGGGTGCACAGGGAATTATTATTAGCATTGTACAAGTCAATAGCAAGATATCACTTTGAACATCACACATTATGTTGGGCTATGATCACTCTCATGTTCAGAAAAGATGAATTCTGACTGAAACAAGTACAGAGAAAGCTGATTAGATAATCCAAAGCTTGCTGCTATGAAAGAAAATCTAATGATTAATGTTTAACTTGGCAAAACAAAAGTTAAGAAAGGATATAAATGGTGTCTACAAATACACTGGGGAAGGAAGACAAGTATTATTTATATTAAATTGTCACCAGTCTGTGAATATAAGGGGGACAGAAATAATGAAATTTGTTTTTAATGAACAGAGGAATAAGAAGGGAGAGAGTGGGGAGGGGAAGAGCAAGAGCTATAAACCGGAGCTCAGCATGTGTATGGAAAGGTTTATAGGATTTGACTGTCAGAGACAGAGACAGTAGAAGCACACTCAGGTCCATTTCTCTGGGCTTCATTTTACTGCTTTTCAGTTGAACAAAACATTTTGGTCTATCTACAGTCACAGTACTTTGGTTTGGGTCACTGAACTAACGTGAAACAGCTTGTTTGTGCCTCTGAATTTTATACTTTCCACTGCACGTTTCCTTGGTCGGGGCGATATCCTTGTACCACAGTTTGTTCCCAGGGGCCGGGTGTCTGACTCAGATTGGGGTGTACACGTCTCCAAAGAGACATTCGCATCTCAGCCCAGGAGGTGCAGACCTCCCGGAGAGCAAAGCCGAGCGTGAGAGCACATGCTCCCACCCTGCAATGAGCTGACTTGGAATTACAGTCAGGAGAGTGGTATTTTAAAAAAAGAAAAAAGAGAAAAGAATCTATCAAAGCAAAACATTTGGATTAACACAAGAAAACTCCAAATACTTCAGTTTGGGTGTGATGTCCCTTCTTACCCCGCCTGGACACAAGGTATTCCCACTGGAAAGTCAGTTTTCACCCAGTTTTGTAGAAGTGGTGATTTCCATCAGAAAATCATTCCAACGGAAAATTACTAACTGGTTCTAATACAAAGTGACTAGTGAAGCTCTCAAAATGATTCAATGGCAAAGCTGGAATGAGAACCCACAGCTCCCGACCACGAACCCTGTGCTCTGACCACAAGACAACACTCATCTTTCCCTGAGCAAGGTTGTTCCCGCAGTATTTCTGCCTGGGCCTAAGTGGGAAAACTCCAGACGTGTTGCAAGACAGCTTTTTGCTATGAGATTTCCTGCTGTAGAATATTTGGGGGATAATAGGGAAAAAAAATCCGTGGTGGCTCCCTGGGGCGTCTTGAGAAGTGTTGGGACGCAGTGGGAGCGTGAGGCCCTGCGTGGGTCAGTGAGGGACGTGGCGCTGGCCCATTTTCAAGGGATGCATTTGAGTGGCTCCTTCTGCCCTGTCCTGCATTTTCAACAAACCTTAAATGAAATCGGGGTCTATTCCTCACATCAGGAATTTTCCACCTTTTCAGGTAAAACTCCCAAATGGAGTAACCCACAGAGAAAACTCATCTCATGGCTTGCTGCCCTATTTATTTAAGAAGCGATTATGTATTTATGGGTCAAAGAGGGGGATGATTCAGGCTGTCCTTAGTCCAGACATACCCTTCTGCTTGATTCCTTGTGTTTATTCTTCCCCTGGCGCTTGGTGTGGCTTCTTAGACTGCTTAAAAGTTAAATGCTTCTGCAACCTCCAGTAATTCTGCAGTCTTATAAGGCAACGGCGCTGCAGCTGAGAAACACGACTTAGCAACGTCTCCTTTAACGAAAAGACCCAACCCCCCTCCTTGTTTCTGTTTTATTCGCTTTTAAATAAAGGAGAAATACGATTCCCTTTCCGAGGCAAAAGCACTGGTATCAGTTGAATTCCTGACAGGGCACAGCGCTCGCCGGGCTCTCCAGGGCAGCGCAGCTCGACAGCTCCGCCTGACACACAGCAGAGCCCGGGCCGAGCTCCACACGCGGGCCCCCAAATGCAAACCAGATGCCGGCACCGGCCGGCGCGGCCTTCAAAGGCGAGTGGGGGAGGTTCAGCTTCTCCCGCCTCCCCTTCCCCGCCCCACCGCGGGAGGGGGGACGGCAGCGCAAGCGCGGGGGGAGAAGGAGGGCGGTGGGCTTCCCGGCAGCGGCCGGTGGTCAGGAAATTGCCCTGTCAGGAAAAGCGCGGTTTCTCTAGCCCGCTCCCTGCGCAGCTAATATAGTGTTTGAGTTTGGACAAGTAAGTGACTGGCACTCGTCAGGCCCCGGTGGCCGCCGGCCGGGCGGGTTCTGCTCAGCCCCCGCGCGCCCCCTCAGACCCCGCGCACCGCCGCCGGCCGTTGCGGCCGTTAACGGTGGTCGCGTGAGCAGGCGGCCTCGTCAGGCCCCGCCGGGCTCCCCGCCCAGCCCGGCCGCTTCTCTAGAGCTCCGCGGTGACGTTCAGAAAACTCCTTTCCCGTTCGTGAGGTGCTTGCTGCTGGTTGAGAAACTCCGTCGCGTTTGCGGTGTTGATTTTTAATTAAAAGCCCTGTGGTGTCTGTGTGTAACACCCCCCCGCCGGCTTTTTCCCCAGGGAACCCCCCCCCTCGCTGCGCCCCCGGGCCGCATATGGCTTGTCCAGGGCGTGCGTTGAAATCGTTCTGAGTCGCTGTCAGAGCCTGGTTTTTGTGTGGCTGGTGGAGCGTTATAGGATTTACATTCTCATCTCCCCGCTTGGCTTCCCGAAGTTTGCTTTTACTGATGTTTCTCAACAGCACAGCCTATATATAACGCCTGAATTTAATGAGAACAGGTCTGCCCTTTTTCACAGGCCCTTGGCATTGACAGGCCCCGCTCGGGGGGTGCGCGGCGCCTGGGGAGGCACTGGAGGTTTTGGAGGGCTGGGGCGGGCACATGGCGGCCTCCCCGTGCCTCTTCCTGCGGACTGTCGTGTAGGAGTCACCATCTTTCCTCCTGCCTTTCCCTCAGCTTTAAATGGCAGCGCTCGGGTGACCTGATGTAGGCAGAAGGGACACATACATCACATACTTGCTTAATCCTCCAAATCCCTGGGAGGTTTCCATAAATGTGTTTCTTGCCCTTACTCAGGTTGGTGGTTTCCAGCCTTGTATCTCTGGCACTGGTGTCTTCTCGCCAGCTCCTTCCTCCTCTTGCTCTCGCTGTCCTCTTGCAGCTCCGCTTTCTCACACCTTTGTAGCACCGTCTTCTCTGTGTGGCAGTTGCTCCTGCATTCTCATAAACCTTATGGACTGGCATGCAGCCCACCCCAATAACCTGGTGAAGTTTACTTGTGCTTGGCTCCAGACACCCCTGGAATGGCTGTGTGCCTTGCTAGTGATGTGCTCTGGACCCCTTAGGAACTGGTGACCTGGCAGATTCTTTGTCATCTAAGGTGCCTGGGATTTGTTAGCTAGTTTAATAAATTTAGCATCAGTGCTTCTTCTCTGGAGAACACTTAAGAAATGAATAGAGAAGGCAGGGCTCTCTCCTCTCTGAGGTTCTTAGAAAGTAATAGACACGTTACTGTGAAGGTGGTCTTGTTTTTCCTCCTCATGTATTCTCTCATCCTTGAAGACCATTTGCTTATTTTATTAAAATGAATTTTTTTTTTTTTCCTAAATGTACTTAAATATAGTACAAAAGACATTGAAAATTTAAAGCGTCTTTAAATGTTAATGCTCCCCTTTCCTTCAATAATATGTACTGGCATATGGTAAGAAAAAATAAAGCCTCTTGTTGTTTTTTTCCTAGGAAGGGTGCCTGGGATAGGAGGATGAAAGGGGGAATCGGGTTCTTGTGGGTACAGCTGTTCCCAGCTGTAAGAATCAGGGCAGAAATAAATTTATAGTGTCAGGAGAGACTAAATAAACTAGTGCTATGCTATGAAGTTTTTATGTGTATTCTTAGACACTTTTGTTACTCTGTCCTGTGTTTCTAACAGTCCTCAGCTAAGTTATAATTTTAAAATGTTGGTTCTTGTGAAAAAAATCAATCTCTTCCCAAATAAGGGCTCTTATCTGTTTTGTTTCTTGTACTTCCTCAGTGAGTCTGTTTTCTCTCTTTCCATGAGCCATTCTTCCTTTAAGTGTTCTTTTGATTCTGTTAGAGGTTGATCTGTTTCCTGAGTAGTAGTCGATTTACAGGAGAGGATCAGAATAGCTCTCCTGTGTGTTCCTGTTTTGTATCTTGGGCTTTTCTAATGACGCAAATTTAAATTTTTCCCTGGTACCTGCCACTGGAACATCAAAGAGCCTGGTGTGCAAAATGGACAGTAGTGGCATGGCCTTGGTAGAAAGGTGTTCCTGAGCTTCATTTTCAAAGGAAAAATCTCTGATCAGCGTTGTCTGGTATTTTTGGCTCTTGTTAATAACTTCTGCTTGGTGTCTTGAGCTGCCTTCAGTGTCCCCTCTGCATTTCCACATGTGAAAGGGGAAGTACTCAGACTGTTCAGAAAATGAAGTTTGAAAATTTGTGACCTTCAGCTGTTTGAGGCAAGCAAGCTTACCAGTTCTTGACTTCTGAGATGTTTTGAGAACATAATTGAAGGGAATTTACAGAGAGGTGTTGGCCTGGTACCCTTTCAGACTTGTTTGTCTTTGTGGGAGTTTGAAATTATGAGACTGGGAGGATCATTAAGAAGACAGATTTTGCATTGACAAAACCAAAACAAATAAACAAACCCTCCCCAGCTGTGTATGTAGGGAGAAGAGAGAGAACTGGCTGGCTTCAAAAGTGATTCTTCTTTCACTGTGGAAAAGAAGGAGGTGTAGACACATTACGTATGTATGGCCTATCTAGGTATCTGATTTTTGTGCAGAATTTTTTTTGTTTTGTTTTGTTTTGTTTTTTTTTTTTTTTTTTTTTTTAACTGAAGCTAATGTGTAGCCTCCCTTCCTCTTAAATAGTCATGACAGAAACTTCAGGTCTAGTGTTCTTGGAATTGGACCCCAAATAAATGTTTAATTTTAAAACGACAGATTACTTAGGGCTGTCATTCTTCTCACGCAGTTACTATGCAAGAGTGAAAAAATACTGTACAGTAAACTGTGGATTTGGCTTATAGACATGTTTGCTTCTGGGCTGAGCATCCTGAAAGATGTGTTTTACAGCATGTCTTTAAAAATTGATTTTGCTGTTGCATTTACTACTGGCCTAAGTGTTCCAGTATCTGCCAGGAATAATTATAGACAGTTGGTTCAGATGATGCTTAAATGTGTAAGTCTTGATGGGAAATGCAGTGGATATTGGCCAGAATGCTAATTTTGATGTTCTGTCATTTCATAAAACTGTGAACTCAGAATAAATTATTTTTATACTGATCTACTGATATGTAATCACATAGCAGGGCCAAATTCAACCTTGATGCAGAATTAGAATCTATAGATGTGATTGAAGTTAAAGTATCAGCACTAACCTAACGTGTGTAATTTGGTATCCACAGTAGCATAATGACTTGATTTACTCCACATTCCAGGTACTCTGCACTGAAGCTCATGGTGCCAAGGCCAGTTTGCTCCAGGAATGCAGTTTAAAGCTTGGCTGTATATGGTTAAATGAACTGTAATTGTACCTTTTGAATTGTATTCTACTCCAAGTTATATTTTATAATTTTAACAGCTATCTTGTAAATTAACATTATTGTGCTCGGGATGTGTTTACTGTATGGTTGTTTGTATGTTTTGGTGTGGTGTTTTTGTTTTGTTTTGTTTTTTAATAATTATTTCTCCATTTCCATTATAGCTGAGAATGAAGAAATATAAAAGTCACATTACAGGAATCTTCCTGTTTTTTAAAGGCAATGAACAGAGATTATTCTTTCTGCCCAGCATGGAGTACATTAAAGTCATAGAGATACAGGAATAAGAAGGATCTTCCTTAGCATTAGATTAATAAACTGGTGGATCCAAACACTTGGATCCATCAGTCATTTTGGAGCCTGTTGCCTCCTTTCAACTAGTCATGAAGTTGTTACAGCTAGAATTTATGTAATAGTCAGATGGCATTTTTTTTCCCTCACAGTCAATGTAAACAAGATAGTGTCTTCTTTCAGAGCTTCTTTCTGCAGTGTCATTTGGGACATGTCTGTCTGCCAGATCATTAGCACAGCCTTTAGGGATGCATGGAGCTGCAGTGTCAGAGGAGGGAATGGATCTAAATAGGTTGGTGTCCATGAATTGTATCGATTGCTGTTTTCAGGCTGTGGAGAAGAAAGGGTGCTGCTGTTCCTTTGGCTTTCCTGCGTGGGAATTGTGTCTTGGCATAAACTGATCAGCATTTCCTCTCTTTGACAAATTGTAGGTTATGCAAGCATTCAAAATCCTGCAGGCGTGTGAGCGCACCTGTGATATTCACAAGCGTCAAGAGTTGAATCCTGAACTACTAAGGTGGCTAGGAGTTTTGCCACTGATTTAATAGATGCAGGATCAGACCTAGCTTTGGAAGTGAAGACTCAGTCCAAGTAGGGCCAAGAGAGCCCCAGAGGGAATTGATCTGTTGGGTTTCCCCAGTAGCATGTGTCTTCTCATCTTATTTTGTGTGTTCTCATGGCTCCATACTCAGCCTTCCCTTTTCCTGAGAACTCCCCTCTGCAGCTGTTTCCTGCTGTTACTGGTGTTGCAGAAGCAATGAAGCACAGAGAAAGTGAGCTGAACTTGTTTCTTTTGTGCACTGTAGTTACAGGCTGGTGAATAAATGGGACAGCCCAGTTTACCACTGTCATGTTGATAACCTGGTGATATTGCTGCTCTGCCTCTGGTCTCAGAGTCTCGGCCCAGGCAGCCTGGCTGCTCTGTGAGGCACGCTGCGGCATTGGTCTGGCACCTGTGCAATGCAGAGCCTATCGGGGCATGCAGCAACTGCGTGGGTGCCTTGATCTTCCTTCCAAAGAAAACCAGGGTGAGCAGTAGCCTTAAGTCTTCTCCAGGCATGTAGTCGGGAGGAGCTCCCAGATTCCTCTGTTTAGACACGCTTTGAGGGCCAGTGTTTTGGGAACTGCTTGCAGTTTGAAACCCCTGGTGTTCCATAGCAGGACATCTCTGTTCCTGCCAGTTGTCACCAACATTTTGTTTTTCTGCTGTGAGGATCTCTGAGCAGTACTTGACCAAAGCGGTCTTGGGATCGTTAGTTGCTGCTTATTAGTACTTACTACTGCAGTGTATTATGGTACTTATTATTGCCACATCTATGAACAGAGAGCAGAAGAATGTCTTCTGACTTACCTGGTCATGTTAATGTTATGAGTTCAGCTCATCACCCATGGTCTGTAGGTAGCTGCAGTGAGCCTTTTGGAAACGATTCAGAATGCAATGTAATGACTGTATGGAGAAGGTAAAACTGAGCAATTGCTTAATGTCTCCTCTAGCTCAGGAACTGGGGCACATCAAACAACACTAGCAGGTGGCACGCTCAGAGCAAATGAAAGTACTTTTTCTTGCATTGTTTACACAGAACTTTGTAACTTGTTACTGGTGTAGTTTGCAGTTGCAGAAGTTGCAGAAGTTTCCCTGGATTCACAAAGACCACAAACAAATTCGTAGAGGAAAAGACCTTCAAGGTCTCCAATCCTAAAGATAAAATTTCTGGCTCAGAAAGTGCCTCTACTATAGATAGCAGGAGGAGGAAGGTGTCCTGGGGAGGTATCACTGGATGAAAAGGGCAGGCATATGCTTTTCTTATGGCTTCTGCTCTTTGTGGCATGACACTGTACTAATTGGACCTTTCATCTAACCCAGTACAGCCGTGCTCTTTAATCAGGGTCCAGAATGCCATTGTTCTTATTTGATCAATGGTACTGTGGGCTGTATCTGCTAGTATCAGTTCAAGAGAGGACATTTTTCTGTTTTAGTAGAAGTCACTTTTAGAGCAGGTTATAAAGGAAAACAACTCTGTCGTACATTTAAGATATTTGTTGACACTGGTCATGCTGACATGTTTTGCTGTTCGTGAGATACCTCTGCAGGCAGTAAAAGCTGAAAAAAAAAAAATTTGGATCTTTTTCTTAGAATAATTTGCATAGTCATGTTCATTTTTCTGCTAGTTAGTTACACCAGGATAAAGTGGAATGTGTCTTGCTTTATATCAGAGCAGGTGGAAGTACTTTGGCCTGTAGGTATTTAAAATACAAAAGATAGAATTAAAGGGCAGAAGGCAGCAATGAAGTAATGGCTTTGTCTTGGGCACTGAGAAAGGGAAAAGAAAAAGATATGGAGAGACATTACAGAAGATTAGTACACAGTGAATTATTTATAGAGAGAAACCGAGATAGTAGAAAGTGGTAGAATATCATCTGTCCTGTGGTGACATTTATTGAGACTATGTTACAATGTTGGGGAGGGTAATATAGGAAGGTTTTGGTGGAACAATCTAGGTATTATGGGACTAGGAGCTGGGGTCTGATTCTGTTATACTACTAAAATGAGGTCTCTTCCACTATTTGCAGCTGCTTTTACTTGTTCTAAGATACAGAGAAGCTCCACAGAATTTACCAGAGAATGGATGAAATTATCAAGAAGTCTTTGGTGTTGAGCGAAGAAGCATACTTTCTTCAGCTTGGTTTTTATTTATTCCAATTCTGTTGTTGTTAACACAGTCCTCACATTCCTAAGACAGACATCTCCTGCATGTACGTGTTTCTGTTTTGGGAGGAGAAAAGGAGAGATGAGGTCTGCTTTTGTTCCTTGTTTTTGTTTTGTTTGCTGTTGGGTAGCTGAAAAGTAAATGCTTGTTGATAGTTATAGCATAGTCCCTTGGGCATTTAAAGGTATTATTCTATATTAGTGCTGCCCTTCAACACAGTGTTAGAATTCCCCATCTGCTCACACTCTCCCACACACACATGTGCTGCCTTTGTCTCCACATCCAAACAGGAATTAAAGATCCTGGAAGAGGAAAGGGAGTTCACTGTCTTCAAGAAGAGGTTTACCATTCTACCACCACCAGTTTTGTTAGTTTTTTGTAATACTGGAAAGCCAGCAAAGTGATGAATTTCCAATATTATGTCAAAAATGCTTATTTTGTTTTATATCCTACAGTTGAAAACCAGCTTTTATTTGACATATTTAGATCTTTTCACACTAAGATTGTGAAGCCTAATTTGAACCTGTTAATCTTTTTCCCAGTAATCTATAGCAAAGCACAGCTGCGCTACTAAAAACATACTGTTTATCCATGATCTCTGGTCTGCGCAGCCTGCAGTGTTCCAAAGATCAAAGGTTAAAACAGACGTGCCAGTCCTTCGTAATTCCTTGTATTTAAAGCACACGATACCACAAATTCTATACTTGCTGCTGATAAATACTTCTGCTGAGCTTCATCCTGAGTGCATGTGATTTTGCAGCCTTCCTGTACTGTTGCTTTAACGGAAAGGTACGTCCGGGTGATTTGATAACCATGAAGTAAAGGAGGACTAGGTAGTTGTAATGAAACAATCATCTGGTTACTTAGTCATTCCTTTTAAATTAAAGTAAACAATGTAAAGGATTTTCTTTTTTAAAGAAATATTTTTGCAAATGACAGTTTCACCCCTCCTTTTTTTTCATTGCTTATGTGGGAAAACTAGCACATTTGTTTAAGGATAAACTGGGAAGTCTGTGGTTTCCAGCACACACATTTTGAATAATATTTATACAGACTATTATTTAATGGGCCATATAAATATTTATCATATGCTGCAGCCCTTTGATCATAAATGCTTGTTTGAAAACCCATTCTGTCCCTGCTGAGATTTGCAAAGAAAGAGGCCATTGCTCTTTTAGTGCTTGGAGGGAATTTTGGCTTCTTGTCCTGTCTTAGCAGTTGTAGTCATGGACTAACGCAGTCAAGCTGGAGATGTCTTTTAATTTTTTTTTTTTCCTCTCTTCCTCTCTTTCTGTTTGCAAATTCAAATAATAAGTTGTAAAAATGAGGCCTCAATGCTGCAATGGAAAGGTAAAGCTGTATTGAAGTTTTGGAGGCCTTTTTCTTGGCTGCAAGAAGCCAGCTTTCCTGAGATACTTCAGGGGTGTAGAACGCAGTGGTATTATCACCACTGCCTTCCACCACTCTGGAAGTCCATAAACATCAAATGCATCAAATATTTTTGTGTTTTGTTAGGAATATTGTGCTCAAGGAATTGACCTGTCTGACTGGACATTTAGGACTTTTTATTTCAACCGTTTTTCTGGTTTGCTGTTTTCTCATGATTGTATTGACTGCAGAAGCTGTATGCTAAGAATCCAATAGATTAACAAATCCAAACCAACGTTTCATTTGCATAATAAAGTTTTCTTTGCATATGGCAATGAAGGTTGGAGTGCAGACTCCAAAGCAAGAAGGTTGTGCTGGGACCTTCTTCTACCTCTGAACTCCATTGAAGAATTTCTTCATTTCTGATTTGGAGCGTCCTCTTGTACCAAAGGAATCTTCTGTAAACAAAACTGAATGAAAACATTCCTCTTTAAATTCTTATTGAAGTACTTTGGCTAGATATTTTCCACCAGCCTCACTGCTGAGTTCTTGAGTTCTCAAGAAATACCTTTAAGCACAGTCCCTAACTGATGACACTGATGACCTAGAGATGACTGTGCTTTTTGGGGATCCAGCTGACAAGTAGGTGGCATACCAAGTGATTGGTATTCCAGAAAAACCCTTGGCATCAAATTATGTTTTTGCACGTGGATCAGATCCTATTGCAGAGACGCTATGCTTTGAACAGCCTTGGTAACTTAGTGCTTGCGGTGCTTGAAAAAAGGATTAATATTTACTTTTAGCCTTCTTTTTGGTAAGACATTGAAGTATTGCTTTGTAGTTCTAGGTGAGCTTTACTCAGAGAAAACGGTTAAGATAGGTTTGTAGTTCTTGGTTTTCGACTCTGTCACTTAATTCTTTCTTATGTCCACTGCTTTACAGAAACAAGATAGTTGATATGCATAGACTGATATGTACTTCTGGAGCAGTATAAACAGACTCTGCTTCCTGCGCAGTCGCTCACGCGTGCTCATCCTGGTTGCTTAGTAAGGAAAAAAAGAAAGTAAACATTACATGGGCTGATTGGGTTTCAGGTTTCAAATGTTTGTGGGAAGAATCCAATGCAAAGCTATAATTTTAAGTGCTGAGTAGGAGGTACTATGAGCTTAATTCTCTAACATCTGTTAAGCTTGTTCTCTAAGTAGCAAAAACACATTAATGAGCTAAAATCAAGGCTGCCATACAAGGAAGAGAAATAAAAATGTAGAATAACACTGTGTGTGTGAGAAGGAGACAGAGTGTAAAATACACCTTTTGCTATTTGTATTCTGTGAAAACTAAGAAAGATTTGTGTATTTATTTATTTTTTTTTAAATATGCTTTACAGTTTGTGGTTTGTTCTCTTCTTTTTATGAGTCAGCAGCTAAAGGCAGTGCCGATGCAGGGAAAAATGGAGAAATTAATGAGATAGTATCAGGAACACTCTTACACAATTTCTTTATAGTAACATTTCATGCAAGTAGCTAGCAGCACCTGCAGCCAGCCTTTTAAGCTTTGAGGAGATGGAGTGCAAAATTAAAAAGTGAATATCATCTGTTGAAAATCATGTCTTAAAACTGCTTTTACAGCCAAGGGCTAAGGGGAAGATGCAGAGTGCTGTGAGTATCCCCAGCTGACAGATGCAGTGTTAATCACTGATATCAGGAGATTTGCCCTCTCTGCGACTGAGGCACTAGCTTTTGTTAGTCTGACCAGGTCATCGAGCCAGGGCCAAGAAAAGAAAGCGAGCTTTCTTGCCAATATTCCTAGGTGTTAGACTCACGGCACACCATTATTTTTAGCTGATTGCTCATCACTTGCACAGATGACCTTCCTTAACAAGATTAGCATGTATTGCACCTAATCTACTGGGCAGAATTGGAATGCTGAGAAAGTAGCTAGTATTTCCATCAGTACCACAGTATGCTCTGTAACTGAGTTTTTTCTGGTTTCTGATAAGTGAATGATCTGTACAACTTGCTCTCTTGACCACCCCACCATGATGCATGCAAAATGTGGTATGATAACTGCTTTGGTTTGCACTGGGCTGCGTAGGAGCTTTGGTAAGGGACCA
Source organism: Patagioenas fasciata (assembly GCF_037038585.1). Lineage (NCBI taxonomy): Eukaryota > Metazoa > Chordata > Aves > Columbiformes > Columbidae > Patagioenas > Patagioenas fasciata. The sequence continues at coordinate 19,903,719 of NC_092525.1, read as the reverse complement.
GGACTCCCTCATGTTAATGCTGTCCAAATGGAGAACACAAAATTGTTCCCTGACCCCAGCAGCAGTAATCTAAGCATGAGATCACAGATTGAGGCAAAATGAGTGTATGGAACAGATCGTGGTAACAGATCTCCACAGACCAACCACATTTCCATGAACCATTTAAGGGGTCAGATGAGGGGCAGTTGGGTAGTTTTCTTTAGCCAAGGTGCTGGCTTATGTTGCTTTAAGTACAAATGAAACTGTCCTAATTCAGCTCTTACACTGCTTAATTATTTTCAGGGATAATGCCTGGAGTTTTCTGATATAGGGGACTGACTTTTTTTCCCCCTTTTTTCTTTTTTTTTATTTCGCCTGCTAGCTCTGACTCTCAGTGATAATAGATTTGTAGTAGCCATCAACAGCAGTGGTTACAAGCCAGCCAAATATGTGAACAGCCATTTACATTGTACCAACACTGTGTTCAAACTGCCACCCAAGGATGGATCTTCACCTGTACTCAAGATCACAGAATCATAGGATAAGATCTAAATGTTCATAGAATCATAGAATGCCCTCAGTTGGAAGAGACCCACAAGGATCATTATGTCTATCTCTTGTCCCTGCATGTGACAGCCCCACAGTTAACACCATGTGTCTGAGGGTTGTTTTTGTTTGTGGGGTTTTGTTTGTTTTTCTATTCCATTGGAGGGCTTAAGATTGGGTAATGTTTACCAGGTTGCCACTTAATTATTTTGATTATCAGCATCACAGCACTATGTTTTTGGAGGGGAACCTGTTTTCAGATTTTGCAGAAATTCAGCCTGACTTGCTGTCTCAACCTGCTCTATGGGAGGGAGCAGGTCGTGGCTCCTCGCTTGTCTTCTGTGCAGGTTCAACGGAGCCAGGCACACCACCCCTTCACCGCTTCTGGAGTATAAGTTGTTTGCATTGAGGCAATACTGTATCAGTAGTGGTTCTTGCTGTCTTGTACGGAGGTGCATCCAATTTAGCAGGCATCAGCAACTTCCTAATCTCCCAGAATTTAGGAAAACTTAGGAGTCTCTGTATTGGATTTTCCCTTCTGTATAAAGCACCAGCTCCCGATTTCTGCTGCTTTTGGAACCGCACTCTTCCCTTCCTACCTCCTTCCCTCTTTTTCCCATTACGTAGGCACGATACTGTATGACTACAGCTTAGTTCCCTGATTGTATGAGTGCATGCATGATCTTACATACCAAATTAAAATCTGCTTTTCAGGAGCTTCTGTGCCATGCAACTTACATACAAACATTTGAAGAAAGAAAGTACAAGTAGTCCAAGACTTGGAAACTAATTAAATAATACCAAGTGAAGACTTGCTGCAAAAAAGAGTTATCAAGCAAAGTGCCTGCACAGCATCTCTCATGTCCTGTTCAGCACAGCTTTCTATCATCAGGCATTTTATCTGTTTTTAACCCCCTTGTTTTTTATTTTCCCCAAACAGATCTTAATAAAAAATGCACAGTGAGAAGCAGGCTCCAGTAAAATACTATGTTGGAATTGATGTTGGGTCAGCAAGTGTTCGCGCAGCTTTGGTGGATGAGTTTGGGACAGTAGTGGCACATGCAGATCAGCCAATCCAAATTTGGGAGCCCCAACCAGACCACTATGAACAATCCTCTGCAGACATATGGGCTGCTTGTTGCTCAGTCACAAAGGTATGCAAAGGAAAATAAGATAAATGTTTAGGTTGTTCTTGAAGATTTGAGAGTTTAAGGCCTTCCAGTCACTGGTCTTTAACATTCAATTCTGTGCATTTGTGTGCATTAAAGGCACATTTAGGATGTGGGTGCACTGGAGTCACAAAGGAGCGTTTATTGTAGAGAAATTGTAAACTGTTTTGTGGATGGTGCCTAACATAGTGTCTGTCACCTGTGATCCTCATTGTAAAGGGATCCACGATTCTAAGACCAAGATAAATTGTATACATTTGTGGACAGTATCAGGAATAAAACCAGATTGTAATAAACCTTACTATAAGGGAAGATTGTACCCTCTGATCCAAGGATCTGCCTGTACATGCTGGTGATAAAAGTAAATTAGTGACCTTGCTTGCCAATGCGCATTTGGTCCATTTCATCCTTAATAAAGCCCCAACCTGCTCTATGTTCTAAGGCTGGCTTTTTAAATATTCATGGTATGCTTGGTAATTTGCAGATGGACAGTTCACCCATTCTCTTGTTATTGATCAGCCTTTTCAAACATTAATGAGCTTGGCTCTGCAGAAATGCCCTGAGATGAAGGAGATGAGGTGAAGGGGGAGGAAGAAAAATAAGGGAGTGACAGAACTGATAAGGAAAACCAGCTTGATGTTAAAGCAGAGCAAGTCTTTTATTCTGCTGATTTGATTTTTCTCTTTTTGAATGTCTTTGTTCTTGCTCTGGACCTCTGTAAATACAATTTCTATATGTAAGCAATAAAATACGATCTTTGAAAATACAGCTTTACAGAGCCAATAAGAGACTGGCACTGTAGCTAAAGTCTTCTGTTATAGTACTAACTAAAACAATTATATATTCTTGTAGCTGAGAAGTGGCAATTTATTACTGTGTTACATTTTAGGTGTCTTGCAGCCTCACTTGGCTTTTAATACATGTGGATGTTGTGGGTTTTTTTCTAGTGCTGCTGGAAGCCAGGAAGTTCAGACATTTTGGGTGGCGATTTTTTTTTTTTTTTTTTTTTTTTTTTTTTAATATTTTCCCAGAAGTGTGCTATCCAAACTCTTGGTAGCAGAGTTTTTGAAAATATTTGTATTGCAAAGGTATTGTCACTGCTATGGGCTTTGACCTTGGAATTGTTCACTATTGCAAGATAAAAAGCTGTGGCACAGTATTACCAAAGCAATTCTAGAAGGTCAATTTTCCACAGGTGGAAACTGAATGAAGTATCATGGAGACACTTGGCCCTAATCCTGTGTCCACGTTTCAAATGCAGATCAACTCCAAGTTTTCAGAAAAAGAGGGAAAATTAACGTTACTACTTTTCTACTACCTTTATTTTCTGATATTTTTGTGTTTCCTGCTTTCATCTGGGACTATGGCGAATAAGATCAAAAAGCTATTAAAGAACTTTTCATGGACCTTTGAATTCAGCTTTGAAAAAGAAAGAAATTTTGGTAATTTGGCATATTTTTGATTAGAGGTGTTAGAGAATACTGAATCTCAAAAATTGGGAGTTTGAGCTTGCATTTCTAACTTGTAACTCATTTTCTGTACTCGTTGGTTCACATGGTACCTGCATATATATGGACATTTGTATTCATGTGTGTTTTGTATGCTTGCAGAAAGTTGTCTGTGGAGTAGATGCCAGCTGGATTCGAGGCATTGGTTTTGATGCTACATGTTCCCTTGTTGTTGTGGATAAACAGTTCCAACCTTTGGCGGTCAACTGTGAAGGTAGGACTCCAGCACAAAAATTGGTGTCACTGTACATGTTTTTTCACTAATGTGAGTGAATGTACCATTTCACCTAAATGCCAAGTTACGGGGTTGAGTCTTGGAGAGAGAGATCATAGAAAATCTTTTTTACAAGTGGTTTTTGTTCTGATTTTATTATACTAGTTCTGCTACAAAATTAAATTACTTACCTTTTGGCTAAATGTTTGGCATCTAAGATCAAAGTCATTAACCCTGGCTCAGAAAGACTCCTGCTTAGAGAAACCTATGCTCATTTTTCTTTTGTGCATTTACTCCTCCTTCAGACTTTACTATTCATGACTTTCATAGTGTGTTTAAATACCCATCCGCACTGGCTGAAGGAGTGCTAAAAATGTAGTGTTAGTATGGTTTAACTGCTTACTCTGTCCTCGAGCTGCAGACAAGAGGTTCAGCTTGTGTATTTGATTACACTGGTGTTTTGTCTTTGTCTAAGACAATGCTAAACTTCAGAAAAAGTCTGAGACCTTTTTCTAAAATTAGTTTTTAAGTAGATGATTCAGAAGAAAAAGTCTGTGATACACTTTTTTTTTCCCTAGTGAATCCTATTTAAGATTAGATGTGTGCTAAATCAGTACTTACAGTGCCATAATCACAATTCTGTTGATGTTCCCTTTCTATTCTCAGATTTGTTTGTCATCTCCTCCTATCTTTCTTATAAGACCATCTTTGCCCCCAAAATGTCCTTCACTAAATTTAGATGAGATTATTTACTTTTTCAGTTTGAGAGTCTCTTACGATCTTTTGAACGCCTCATGATGTCTGGGGCTATTTTGGTCTATTGAGTCAAATTCATTTCTCATTTTTTTATTATCCAATATTCCCAAGAAGTTTGAGTTTATTCAGTGGTGTTAAATAAAAAGACAAGAATGCACTAAATACTGTGACACTGGTATGGGCATGCATTGGTGTGGTTTCAGGCAGTCTCACAGTTCTTAAGATGTATTTCAATCCATGTTAGAAATAGTGGTGTGCCTCATACTTCTACCTTGTCTTAGAGTATGTTGTCAATATTATGCATGAGTTGCTGTGGTGTGAAGTTGAGTGTGCGGTGTACTTAACAAGAGAGGAATCTGAAGTGTCATCTGGATTGCTGTTCCGCCTGTCTAGCAGGTCCTCTGTAGGTTAATTTCATAAAATGTTCTTTACTACTTCTTCTCATATGTTATGCAGACTTGCTAAAGGCTTATTCCTTCTACGTCGAAAATAAAAGCATTTCAGCAAATTACCCCTCTGAAACTGTATTTCTGGAAGGAAGTAAGGTAGTTGTCTTGTAACAACAGAAGAAGAAAGAGAATTCCTGTAACTATCTAGCTAGGTGACTAGCTGAGTTATTTACAATTTATAACATAATTGCTCAGGTTTTGTCACATTTTTAGTTCTTAGTCACCAAAATGCTTCTTTATATTTTTAATGAAATACTTTGTCAAGAAGTTTGGGTTCTTTGAATGAAATATAATCTAGAAGAGCATAGTGTTTCAAAGTTCTTGGGTGCTCACAAGCCTGATTTATTTCAGTTGGCATTCTCAGTGCTCGGCATGTCTCAAAGTTGGCTCAGAGGGCTAGAAATTTATCTTTAGAGATGCACTGTGGATTATTAAACCAAATAGAACTTGAGTTTCCTATGTAGAAGTGTGAAGCAGGTTAAAGTCTAGTAACTTACAGTATTGAGGTGGGGTTAAGCCAGACTTTTTTTTTTTTTTTCCCAAGGACAAAACTACAGGAATGTTATTATGTGGATGGACCATCGTGCAGTCAGTCAAGTTGGCCGCATCAATGCAACACAACACAGGGTCTTGAGCTACGTAGGGGGAGTGATGTCTGTGGAAATGCAGCCACCTAAATTGCTGTGGATAAAGGAAGTAAGTACATTGTTGTGGTTTGACCCCAACTGGCAACCAAGAACCTCACAGCTGTTTGCTCACTGCCCTCCCCAGTGGGATGGGGGAAAGAATAAAAAAATTCATGGGTTGAGATAAAGACAGTTTAATATGATAGCAAAGAAAGAGAGAATAATAGAATATACAAAACAGGTGATGCACAGTGCAATTCCTCACTGCCCATTGACTGATTCCCAGCCCATTCCTGAGCAGCGGTCACCCCTGGCCAGCTTCCCTCTGGTTTATATACTGACCATGATGTCATACGCTATGGAATATCTCTTTGGGCAGTTGGGGTCAGCTGTCCTGGCTGGGTCCCCTCCCAGGTTCTTGTGCACTCCCTGCCTTCTCATTGGCAGGCCAGGATGAGAAGCTGAAAAGTCCTTGACTGCTCGGCACCAACTAAAACATCAATGTGTTTCAACATTATTTTTATTCTAAATTCAAAACACAGCACTATACCAGCTACTAGGAAGAAAATTAACTCTAGGACATACATCTAGGACCATAGTGTATTTTTGGTAATGATTAAAGCCCTTTGTTAATTTCTGAGAATGAAATTTCTTGAACAAGTCTTCAGCCTTAGTGTTGAAAGATGTGTAAAGTAAGGCTAACCTAAAGTTGTGATGAAAATGTTTTGAGGTTCTTTTTTTTTTTATCTCAATTATTTAGAAATGTCTTTGATAATATTGCAATTTAGTGTTTCTTGATTGAAACATTTCATATACATTTTTTATCTAATTCTAAGCTTAGATAGTTGCAGGTAATTAATGAGTCCTCAAAGTATCCAAGGATTTAGATACAGAGATGTATTTCCTGCTCTGAGTAGGGGTGTAGGTGCTATTTCTGGGATGGATTGATAGCAATTTGAAAATAATACCTTCTCAGCATTGGGTGTCCTGGCCAGAGGTACTGACTTTGGGACATTGCATCTGACAGTGAGGGGATGTGTGATGTTTTTGGCTGCTGGTAGAGAAACTGTTTGGTGAGAGCCTGAATTTAGTTCTGTCCATCTGTAGAAAGTAAACCATCTGCAGAGGAGAGGTGCTCTGTTCATGATGTGGAACTCTACCTGTCTCTTGTGTTTAAATTTTGTGTCTTACTGAGTGACATATGGCCTTATAATAATAACTGTCAGATAGAAGGGGAAATGCCTGCCACTTGAATTTTTTATAACCTACTCCAGCCTGCCTTTACATTTGGTCTTAATGATGATTGCTGTCATTTTAGCAAAGCCCAAATGTAAATGACTTGCTGCCAGTTCCAAACAACCAGAGTCTCCTGTCCTTAAAAACATGAAACATGATCTAGTAACAAGGTGCAGACTGAGGAAAGTCAAAGGAATCAACTGGCTGAAGTAGGTACTGACAAATTAATTATAATAGACAATAATTAATGTAGTCTGTAGATGCTATACTGGAGTATGAATAGCCATTTACTAGTTCTTTCCTTCTTGACCTATAAGTATCATCTGTCAGTCATTTTAGAAATAAGAAAAAGTAAACCTTAAAAACCTTAAGTGAATTCACTGCGTTTAAAACATTGCAAGGTCTGGAATATGAGTACCTGACTGATCAGCAAAGGCTAGATTATGGGATCTCCAAATGTGGTCACCCAGAGATGTAAGCCTATGCTATGACCTCAGAGCCTTCTGACACAATTGCTGTAGGATAAAGGGGAGGGCAAGTATTGCAAGGCTTGTTCCCTCCATGAGCAAACGGGTAGGAAATAGAATTCACCTTACCCTACATGCCAGCCAGCAGCAGAGATTACCTGGCAGAAGGGCATTACAGAACAGGGTTTGTTCGTATGTCTCGTTTCAGCTCCTGACGTACCAGCTAAAGAGATAATTATCCTTAAGAGAGGGTTTTTTTAACCTCAGTATCTGCTTACTGAGCTGCTCATGCGACGGGTCTGCATCCTGAGTGCACTAGCAAAGGCATCGTGTTAAACCGCTTAAGCTCATCCTGCTTAACTCAGGCACCTTAGCAACATCCACAGAAACACCTCAGCTAACTCATGAAAAGAAAAATAACATATATTATGGAGTTGTTTGTAATCAGTTGAGATGTGAGTATGTAGTGTTAAACTTTTTAGCTTTGGAGAAGTATGTGATTGAGTCTTTGTTCACTACTTCTGTACTTGTTGCGAAGTAGGAGGATGAAAGGAATCATATGAAGAATGACTGTTTATTTTCAATGTCATTCACAGTGATGCACCTACATATTACATGCCTTTTAGGGCTAGCAGCAAAGGTTGATGTTAGCCTCTGACAGCTGAAATTCAGCCTCATGTAATGCAAATGTTGTCACTGTTTGCCAGGGAAGGCAGATTTTACAATAACTTTAAATGTCAGGTTCTCCAAATGAGAGCTGAAAGTCCAGTTCGCACATACAGTGTTGTTCAGTGGAGTATCTTCAAATGGTCTACAAATAATAAATTACTTAAGTCTCTTCAGATTCTTTGTTATTCGTATTTTATAGAAGAATAAACTACAACACAGGTATTAAAGGGACAGGTCTATTTGACAGTATTGCTAAGTGTCGAGTGATTAGGCTGTCCCTTGAAGAAAGGAACTGAATTTCTGTTACTTGAAGAATTTTCATTTAAGGAATCAAAAGTATTACTAAAGAATATGACTTTTCAAATTTACTCTGAATTGTTTGGAATTGATGAAGAGGGATGAGAAGGGGGGGAGAGCTAAGGTGACCTAACTCTGCTTTTTCATTCCCATCATCATTTTTTTTATTAGGATTGAAGTAAAAAATGACCTCACTGACTGGGAGGAATGAGCTGACGTCATTATACGAGAAGTAGATGCTGGCCCTTATCTCTTGTGGCTTTCCTGTTACACTTGACTTATATTTATTTGCAGAGAGATGTTGCAGTTTTTCTTCCAAGTCACACGTTACTCTTATCCGCTTATTTTTTACTTTCTTTTCCATATAATGTTTTCGCTTCAGGTTTTCTCTTGATCTCCTTACATTCCCTCTGTACATGGAATAGAGATTTAACCAGAGACTAGAGGCTTCAGGGCATAATCTGTTCTTCCATTGCTTCATCTCTATCCCATTTTGATTTTGAATTAAGAAAGTAATGTATGAAGGTCATAGAAACTTATCTATGAAGATCTTTTGAGATCTTTTGTTTGAATTGCAATGACTTACATTCAGTTTAATTTGATTAGTGCCAAATCATTTTACCCTCTAGTGCCTTGTGGTTAGTCTACATGAAATTCATTGGGTGATCTTGATGTTTGTGATTGCAGATAGGTGTTCAGATGACAAAGCCATCACTGCAAGTGGATTTTGCATGTCAGGGACAGCTGTTTACAGTAAATGATCAGCTGAATGCAACTACTGTATAGCCTGTGGGGCACTCTTGTTAAACTGCGCATCTGTGGTCCACTGAGGAGGAGCACTGTATTTCTCTGCCTGTGAGGACCATGTGGTGATAGAGAGAGTCCAGTGTTAGGTCTGTAATGTAAAACAAAATTAATATATTATTTTAAAAAAACCGCAACTTATTTCTTGTGGTGCTGTAGCTCAGCGTACCTCAGGGCTATGAAAATACATGCACGTGTCCTAAGACAGTGTCTGGGTGGTACAGAGAGTGTGTTGCAGCAAAGAGTTTTGTCCACCTGCAGCTGTAGACTTACCCTAAGAGGTTACTTTCCAAGCCTCTTTGCCCCACCCCAATTCCAACCGGAAGATGAATCTGATAATTCAGTTAATTTTTTACTAATTGATTTGAGTGCAACTGGTAATGGCAGAATTGATCAGTTTGCAGCCTTGGCTCTGGCAGGAACAGAATTTCTGCTCAGAGCATGTCCTGGGTACCTCAGAACACCTCTATCACATGGCTTGGCAGATGATCAAAAGTGTGGGAGATCCAAGTTCTAAGTCCTTGCTTTGTCTGAATTGAAATGATGCATGGGACATCAGTTTTTACATCCCTGTGAGTGCGTGCATTAGGTCTACAGTTGTTATCTTTCTTCATTTCACATGATGTATATTTGTTTTCTGTAATTTAGGAGAGACTGATATGCTACATGGACTACTATTACAGATTGCCTGGGTGACTGAGATGCAAATTTGGGATTGAACTGGGAAAAGCAGACAGTTCTTCAGTGGATGAGTCTCTTTTTGGATTTTCAGATGACTTAGATTATGTCTTGATATGGAACTTGAATGCTCACACCAGCTTTATTTGTTACTCTAAATGGTAAAACTTTTTTGCTTCCATCTGTCCCTCCTGGTTTTAATCTAGGTTTAACACACCAGTTTGGGATGATTTTTACATTTGTGGGTTTTGGCTGATAAGTTGCCATGAAATTCAGACTGATATCCTGTGCTAAATCAGACGTCTTGCTTCTAGTCTGTCTTTAGTTAACTCTGTGGCCAACAAGGATCTGATACAAAGGCTGTATATAATGGAATTTAAGATAATTTTATTCATATTTAATCTGTTTTAGCAATAACGAAAGACAGAACCTCTTCAATGTTTATATACACATTTTACTTCTGGTGGAAAAATATGTTTTCACAAACATTAGATGTCTGAAGATCACTTCATCTTACAAGAAAATTATATACTCAGTAAGACTAGAAATCAAAGGTTTCCTGTACAGAAACAGCCTTCCTCGGCAAAACAGTAAAATATGGATGTGAAAGCTCTTGCAGCTTTCCTAAGGAGAACAGGTCTGTAGGTGTTTCCAAAAAATCGTATGGGATGCTGGAGCTCATGTGAAATTCTGCCTGTGTGTGTATTTTCAGTCTAATTAAGAAGTGACCAAATACACATGACACAATACAAAATTGTGCAGTGTGGCTTTGTGATAATCTTCTGACTTGTCAAGGAATAAATGGGCGATGGAGGCCTTTCATGTGCTCTGTGTCAGTTCTCCCATCCCTCACACTCCTAAACCTTCTCGTCTATGAAGACATTCTACTTCATAATTCGTAAACTCTTTGCCCCTGGGTATTTGGGGTTATCTGTAAGGATCTTAAAAAATTATGTTTTTTGAGGTATAGCTGTTAAAAAATAAACAAGCAACAACAAACCAAACACAAACAAACAAAAAACAAACAAAAAAATTGAAAACCAAAACCAACAAAAAAAAAAACACAGAGAAAGAGATGAAGAAAGGGGTCTCCATAAGTATCCCTGGAAAATAGAAAGATTGAATTAGTTTCTTTACAAGTGAATTTGGAGGGTGAGTTGCAGGATGTGAATACAGCATTGGGAACGTTCCCAGATCTTTTCCACAATCCTTTTAATGTGGTCACAGATTCCTGACTGTGAGTGAAAATAAATTAGAATTAACTTCAGTGAGTGTCGAAAACATGGAGACTTTTAAATTTGCTTGAAAAAAGCATCAGGGCATGCTATGATTTTTTTTTTTTTCTCTATACTAATTAGTGATGACAAAGCAACAAGATGGCAAAGAATGAATCATTTGGATGTTCATGAAACAACATTTTAGTGTCACTAACATGTGGCTTTTGGGAATTCTTGAAGTAATAGAATAGGATCCAAGAAGTACCTTTGAAACAGATTTGTTTGAAGAGGACAGTTAATCCAATTTGTTTTCTGATTAACAGCCAAACTACTGTTGCTTTTTGCAGACTGTCAGGTATGCTAACAGTACAAAGTGGCTTATATTATCAAAATAATCAGGCTGAATGACCTTTGTATTAACTATGTAGCACCTTTGCATTCACATATGAAGTTAAATTTGATGTGAATAGCAGACACATACGTCTAGGAGGTAAGCTAAACCCAAGTGATTAGGAACAGACACCCAAAGGTTTTGCTCTTTAAGTTAAAAAGTTCTAATTGAAGCATTTATTTTTTGAACTCAGTAGAAACCCGGTGAATTTTAGAAGCTTTTGAAGAACTAAATGAAATCATTTTTTACATGGTCCAAAACTAACAAATTTGTACTTTTCTTGTACTTAGCCAGTTGCACCTTAGGAGGGTTATCCAGTTCTTCAGTTATACCCTCAGCTGAAGAAATAAGGTAGAATTTCTTTTCAGATAGAAACTTGAGCATTCGTATTGCTTTTTGTATTGTTATGCATTTCAAGGAAATTTTGCAGAGGAGCAGAGTTTGAAAAGATAAACTTCTGTTAGTTGTTCATGTGAATTCTTGTGTGTGCTGTGGTGGTGACTGTAGGGATGTCATGTGGATTTAAAGCTGATGGTTACTGTTTAATCCAGGCTGTTGAGAGCCTCTGAATGTCCCAACTGTGAAAAAAAGCTTCAGTGAAATCTTACAGGTCAGGCTTACAAGCATGTGTCCTATTTCAGTCATTTGGAAACAGATTTGAAAGCTTTGTTCTTGTGCTAACAGAGCTGTTGTTTTTTTTTTTCCTGTACTTATAATTCAAAAATGTTAAATTTAAAATGGTTTATATTAGGAAGCAGGGCATTCTTCAAGCAAATACGATTTTGAGAAAGATTTTGAGACTTTCCTAATACTGATGGGGAACTGAGGGAGCCCATGTTAGTCCACTGAAACGTATGCCTCCATGAACTCTTTATGGGAAACTCTTGTGATCAGTCTGTGGTGGTGGAAAGGCTCAGTTCTTCAGGCTGTAAATCACTGTGAAGTGAGGAGAGCAGACTGGATGATCAGAGTATTTGGTCTCGAAAAAATGCTATTTTTACATATGTGGCAGGTTTCTTAATTTCATTAAAATAAGGACATGATCATGCCCGGCCTCTAATATCTGCATTTCTAAAATTTTTTTTGTTAGAACTTACATGAATCATGCTGGGACAAAGCAGGCTACTTCTTTGATCTTCCGGATTTCTTATCTTGGAAAGCCACAGGTGTCACTGCAAGGTATGTTAATTATAATGGCATGATTTTGTCATCTTCATCTATTTTCTTATGTGTGTTTCCACTTTAATTCATTTTGACTGGACATGCTGTTATATACATCCGTCTGTAATTCAGCCTGCTCCAAAACATCTTGAACCTATCTCCTGCTTCCATTGTGCATTCCTGAACACAGTTATTCGTGTGAGCACAGTAATTCACAGATCCAGTATTTTGGTACAACTGTTGGTTAATTGGTCTTGTACTCCATTTTGAAACATAAATATGATTGTTTTAGTTATCATGAAATATGCTTCTAATAATTCTTTAAAATCTGTTTTTGTTGATAAATGTTTTGACTTTTTCGAGAATTGGAAGAAAATACTTCTTTGCCATGTGGGAGGCATCTGGTAAAATCTTGTTTAAAATGGTAACTTCACTGTAAAATACAGCAGCTGTGTTGCTCCCTAAGCGTCCTAGAATACTTGCTGAGCAGTTTTCACAAAACTCCTTTAAAATCTTCATTTAGAACTAGCACCCTTTGGTCAGGAGACCGGAGGAAGAAAGGTGACTGCTCTGGTCCCATGAACTGTATAAGGTTGTGACGGATCAAGCGCTCCTCAAATTTAGGCACAGGTGTGTGAGAAATGTATCAAACTGTCCTGAAGACAAGGTGTTTCAGGTGGTCGGGGGACATGATGACCCAGAAAAATAGTTACTTTATTAGGTTACAGATTCTTGCAATTTGTCTGCTCACAGTTATGTTTAATAGGATGGGGGAACATTCTTATCTGCTCTTACATATGGTAGAAGTGTCTTTGTTCTACCCTTCTTGCTTGGCTAGGGGCCCTGATCAGATCTCAGTTCCAAGCACGGTTTTAATTTGGCTTTTTGGCTAGATGATGGTTACTAGATGGGATAAAATGTGTGAGCAAATCATGAAATGTTCATGTGTACTAATGGTCACCTTGTGCTAATGGCTGAAGAAGCTAAAATAGAATATGGTCCAGGTGAGCCTGGAGTCAAATACTATTTGGAATTTGTTTTTAAAGAAAGGGAAGCAATTTCAGAGAGAATGGTGATATATTTGAAAGAGAATTCTTATCTTGCTTGAGCAGAGGGATCTCCAGCATTGATGAAGAGAGTTCCTACTTTTCCCAGATCTTCCCAGATCCGTAACACGTTCTGCCTGTCTTATTTTTAATAGTGACAGCCGTACCATATAAAAGAAATCCCTCTCTCCACCTCTCTTAACCTCCAACCTACTGTAGCTTGTGAGAGCAGATGTAAAAGAACAACAGTGCTTTCCTGCAGACTTAAAAATGTAACTGCCATTATGACTTACTCTTTAGCTGTTGGGATATGAATGATTGTATTGTAGTATAGTAATTACACTAGCTATGCAGCTATACAAGTTGCAGAATTAATGTATCACTGCTAACAACTGGTGCTGCAGTAGTGGGGAAACTGGACGGAAATGAAGATAAGTGTACTTAGTACAGTACAGCTTTTTATCATCTTCCCTTTACTTGTTCCTGAAAATTCCCATCTGCTGAGACATTCATGAAACTCTTGCATGTACCCGTCCGTGGTTATAATTTCTGTGAGATGTTTGGGGAAGGGCAGATATTTTCTTGGGTGTGTTTTAGTGCCCAGCACTGTAGGACCCCAATTCTTCCTGGGAAATTTTGTTGTAATAAATATTACTAATAACACTGAAAGACCAAATAGATATTACAAACTAACAATTATATTCTCTAATGCTCATCTAACCTGTACAGAAGTACAGTCTGAATTCCTGAGATTAAACTTTTCAGCCTCTTCTGCAACCAATGAGCTCCTGTCTGCTGTCCCTCATGGATGCCTAATTTAGGGGGCAGTGTTACTTGTGGGTGTGGGGATGGAAGAGAAGGATGGGGTAAAAGTAATGTCATGGACTTAGTGTAGGGGTGCTGTCAGCTGCTGTCAGGCTGTCCTGGCTTGCAGTGGGCTTCAGGACTGTCTAAACTCAGCAAAGCTCAGGTTTTGCTCTGGAAGTAGGTCTGAAAAGGGAGGGTTCAGTGCTAATGATGGCTCCTTGGTCCTGCCTGGCTTTGGCTTATCTGTAACTTCCTGAAGGTGGGGCAGAGAATCAATCTCTCTCTCTTTAAAAACAAAAAAAAGCTACAGGAGATTATATTCAGAAGTTGACGTACCTGAATTTTTTACTGGCAAGTTTATTTTCTTAGAAATTACATTTTGATTTTTTAAAACCTTTTCGATTTTATTGATGAATATTCTAAGGGAGAAAGGAATGTTGGGAAAAGACTTTCTGGACAAAGTCTTCCCCCACGCTTTGGTTGAGAATCTTCTTTTTTGAATAAAGTAGTTCCTTGTACATATTCCTTTGCTGCCCCAAAATCAAACCCACTTTTTTGCTCTAGTGGAATGTCTTACATGGTAACAAGGAGGAAGAAAGACAGGAAAGTAAAGACAAGAAAGGTTTTTATTGGAATCAAACCTTTTTCTCCCCCTTCCTGTGCTCTCCCCTGTGCACACCTGTTTCTTGGTATTTTCCTTGTAGTTTGGTGAAGTAATTTGTCCTGCATATGCTTATAATACCAGGGAAGTGTGAATTTATCAAGTATAAGATTCTTACCACCTTTACTCCATTTGAGCACAAAGGAACCGATTCACAGGGCAAGACAAGTCATTGTGAATCATACATAACTTGACTCTGATAAAAGATTTATTTTATTAAATTTGTTTTGGTGATGGGGATTTTTACTCATCAGTTTTAAAGGATAACTTCCAAATCACTGATTCCCATTGTCCTCGGAAGATTGTTGCCTGTAATATTCTATATTAAAACCAGATATTTTTCGTTATTTTGCATTTGGGTTGATGAAAGACCACTGAATTATTCTCAGTGATCCAGATGGCTGACTATTCTGCATTAAAAAAAGTTACTGACAGCTCTTCAGTTAAAAAATTTAAAACTTTGGAACCTCTCCTGCTCCTGCTCCCCAAGATTACAACAATAAACATTGGTTTTGCCACTTGAATACCCAGTTGTCTTATTTCAGAAATACTGTTGTGGAGAGGAAGAGAGAGCCATTTTTTTCACAGACACATTAGCAAGGCTTTTCAGAGGCTCAGCACTTCTACTTACGGTGAGTGTGACTCACTGTTCTCTTCCAGCCACCATCTATAATCTCTGATAACTTTTACTTTATATGATGTTTTGGGTAAAGCTGTCTTAACAAAATCTAAATACCTATCTGGTTTAGTTACAGGTTACTTTATTATGGATGGAGAATTCTTCCCAGAGATGCACATCTGCAATTTTATTGTATTTCTGAAGTCTAGTGAAGAATTACATTGCAAATAATATGGTTCAGCTGTTAAATTGGGTAGAAGTCACACAAAAATTATTGAAGGTCGTGTGTATTTAGATCTAGCATTCTTCTTCAGGGCCACTTCCCATCATAAGTAACTCACTGGAAAATTAGCTAGTCTCTATTGGATTTACATGGTTTAAGGTGAGCTGTAATGAAAGAGATATTAAACCCATGGAGAAGGATTTGGAAACACCAGGAAGAATGTCAGGCTGACATTATTGAAAGAGAGAATGCCCAACATCACACTATAAGCCACCTCCCAAAAATTACCAAAAAAAAGTTGGAACGAGGGAAATTATAGCCAGGTGGGGATTGGTCTCTTCTCCCAGGCAGTTAACAATAGGACAAGGGGGCATGAACTTAAACTCTGCCAGGGGAAATTTAGGATGGATATTAGAAAGAAATTCTTTACAGAGAGAGTGGTCAGGCATTGGAATGGCCTGCCAAGGGAGGTGGTGGAGTCGCCGTCCCTGGAGGTTTTTAAACTGTGATTAGACATGGCACTTAGTGCCATGATCTAGTAAACGGGCTAGAGTTGGACCAAAGGTTGGACTCGATGATCTCTGAGGTCTTTTCCAACCCAGTTGATTCTGTGAGATTAATATTTGTGCTGAGTAATTGTGTTGTGTTGTTTTGTTTTTTTTTCCCTTACACTCTATATATGTTAATAGTTGGGGGAAAGTAATGTGTTATTTAGTAGAGACTTCCTGTGGAAATAGTTTTCCTGTCAGTCTTCAACTGCTAGCCATCATGACAGGGAAAATGGTGTAACGGAGATGTTTCTTATACTCCTGGGGGATCCTTTGTAAATTATCTCCTTCCAACAGGTCTCAGGATGATGCGTTTCTCCAGAGAAAATCAGTTTCATAGGACTGAAATTCACACTGTTACAATAGGAACAGACTGCAAAGTGAAAGACAAATGCTTGCAGTCATCAAATGCATTTATGTGAACCACATAACTAATATCAGGCTATATCTGCATGAGAATGTCATATCCTTTTAATACAGAGTATTTTCAACAGGAAAATACCTTGACTTTTTTTTCTATCATTTATGGGGAAGGGGCTAGTTCGTTGGCTTGTCCACATTTGAATAGCTGACCCTTTATGGTAAGCAGGGATTAAGTCCTCAAAGTTTATTTGTGAGCTGTTCCCAGATTCTTATCATTAGGGCTAGAGGTGGCTGTTGCACTGATTTAAATCCAGAGAGCTTCTCTGATGTTAGCGGGGTTGATGCAGAGTACACTGATGTAATAGAGTCTGGTCCATTGCTGAATTTCAGTAATGGAAGTTTGTACTAAAACATAAAAGCTAAGAAGGTGCTTTTGAATCTGAGAATCTGGATTCAAGTCTCTGCTGTGTTATGTCCCTTGTGTCATTTGGAGAAGTGAATTCGATGTACATCTTCAGAAGTGTTTGGGCAGCTGAGTTCCTTTTGAGGATTTGATTCTAGTTCTTTGTCTGTTAAACTGGTACATAGATACACGATCATGAGGTTGCTTGCTTTTCCACTGTGAGGTATTTCATCGCTGTGGTTAGTAGTGTTCTCACCGAATAATTTATCCAGATAGGCTGGAAACTTTGAAAATAAAGAGAGTTTAGAAGAGGAGCCTATGTTTGGAGGCACTGTTGAGAAAGCAAACTGGTGTGAGTTAAATGATTATCTGAAGGGTGCCAGTGTATTTTTAAAGGATTGGGCAATCCTGCTAATGAGATGTTGTGACTGGAGCAGCACAGACACCAGTTTTTGGGGCCGTCTGCCCTTCCCTTCTGTCCTAGCCGTCCCATGACTAATGTATATCCTTTGGTGGCAATTCTCGCATTTGGCTGCTTCTTGTTTATGTTTTGTGCCTACTTCAAAAGATGTCTGATCTAAAAATTAGACCTCTCTCTGTAAATAAAGTGTCTAGGAAATATTTCAGAAAGCTTTCCTGATTAGCACTGCAGCCCGTGTGGCAGTGACAGTATCCTGAATTGCACTCGGGTTTTGTGTCCTGTTTATGAAGTGAAACCCAAGACTTCAGACTTGCAGACTTGATTGGAGAAGTCTCTGGAGAACAGAGAATTATCTTTAAGGGCTGGTTGGGAGGGGAGGGATGGTGTTTTTGTGGATTGGACAACCAAAGTGCCATGGATTTCTTGTAATGGAGCCAAAAGCAAGTGTCCCTGTGATGATATCTTTGCCAAATGAGAGAATTCCACTTTGATCAGGCTTTCAATAAATTCAAAATATGTTCTTTGGAGACTGGTGGTGACACACAGACTGACCCAATGTAGGAAAATATGAAATGTGTGGCTGTAAAAGTTATCAGCACTGTGAAGGACAGGTGCGATGTGGGCTATTACTGTTAGGATTCTTTTTTTTAAATGTAAAAACGACATGTCCTTGAGTCTACAGAGTAAACTGAAAGAGTTCTGTGTGCTAAATAAGAAAATGGTTAGCAGATCTCGTTAACATTAACCAGGAAGCACACAGGCAAACAGGAAGCTTTAGCTATTGTTATTGTACAAATGCCTTTTACAAAATATTAGCAAAAGAAGCTTAATGTGTTTTCCACCAGAACAGGAGCCCTTCATCGTGTCGAACTGTATCTGCACAGTGAAGAAAAACTGCGTTGTCCCTTTTCAACAGCTTTGACATACATTGAGAGATTGAAGATCTGAATGCAAGTCTCTGAAATGCAAATATTTACTACTTTGGTTATTTCTTTTAAGATGTTAGGATTGTTAATTAGCTGTGACAGTATCTAGCGCTTAGTTTTCTGTTGTGTTCATTTGCTGCTTAAAAAAAAAAAGTCAGCTAGGTCAGTATAGAAAAGGATTGGGGGCAGGCGCAGTAGTAGATGTATTACTGGCAACTTGCCACAGAGACAGTGAACTCTGAGCCAACCATGAAGTCATTTTGAACTCAGGGAGTCTCACTAATCCAAGGCGATGTGTCTTAATTTGACAAAGCAAAGGCTGCTTGATAAGCAGCCCCTGCTAGAAAGGCTGTTAAACGGGGGTGTTTGTAAGTTTAGATTGTGGACAAGAAATGTGGTGATATGAAAAGAATCATCTTGTTTTCAGGTTCTTACTCCCCTAAGCCCAAAGGCAGGCTTGGCTCTGTTCGCCCCTGCAGTTCGGGCTGTGCAGTGGCTTGATGTGAAATTTGAGAAACATATGTAGTTTTCTATTTCAGGAAAATGATCTCAGGGATTGAATGTGTGTTTTGTTGGCTGTTAAGCTCTGATCTTGCCTAGTGTGGTAGTTTGAGAGTGTGTGTGTATATGTGAGAGTGTGTGTGTCTGTGTCTGTGTTAAGACATTGTCCGGTGCTTTAAAAAAATGCTAATAAAACAAATCAGGATTCATATATTCATTGCTGTTAAAGGTCTTCAATCTCAAAATGCCACATCCTACATCATAAGAAACCTCTTAAATAAATATACGGTGTGTATCAGAAAATGTCCCTGTCTTTTATTTTTCCATAGTAGTCATTAACATTTAGTTGAGCTGGTGAGTGGTACACACAGTTTTCCATCGAAGCAAAGGAGCCGTGTTTAAACAACCCTTTCATTGTTGATCCTGTGCAGAAGCAATATATATATATATATATGAACACTGTAATTATCAGCTTCTCTGAGGGTCAGATCATAATCTCCCCTTAATAAAGTTTGTAAAGAGATGGGTTGGAGTCTTTGAGATCTGACTTGCTGACGAGTTAACTAAAGGTGGCACTGGATAACTGTGCTTCACTGAACTGGGGTGGGCGAGTATCAAAGGAGTTTGTGGTGTTATGGCCCCAAATTCTGAGGAATGACAACACAGAAACCACAGGGAAACTTGTCTTTCAGTTATCTTAATCTTGTTTTTTCTTACAATTATTTCAGTTCTTTTCAGATGTAGGCTGGCTGTTCAAGGAATGTATGTTTCTTTTGCATTAACTTCTGTGAGTGCCATCAGGGATCTGACCCCCTTGGTACAAGACATCATATAAACAATCTTGTCATCTTCTTTGAACTCTTCCTTATGTGAAACACTGGAATGCCCCATGCAAAGCCCTTGTCCGTTGTGAGATCAGGTCTCTGTTCAGCAAGAGCTGTGTAGCAGTTGCTTTCTTGCATAAATTTGAACGTGATGAGAAAATAGCCATGTTTATGAACTCCTGGGTCACTTACAGGCCAAGCAGTGCTTCAGCGTGCACATATAGAATGCATATATTCACAGTAAATTCTTAAAAACCTCCCCCTGAGAACAGTAACACTCCAGGAGCGTTCTTATCCAGTGAAGGAGAAGAAGGCTATGTAACATGAAGTCTGTGCATTATATGTGTACGTATAGTGCTCAAAAGCATTAAAGTCAATTTTTTTTATTATATCCATAAGGGGCTCTTTTTTAAAAAAAAAAAAAAAAAAACCAAAACAAACAAAAAACCAAACCAACCACCTTTACTCTTCTGTAATATCTCGCGTATGAAAGGGTCTTAAATTCAGCTTTAAAATGCTGCTCTTAACTAAGAAAGTGGCATTATTATTTTATAGATGGGAAGAGAACCATATAATTTGAAGGGTAATGTTCTTTTAAGTGTTTAGCTGGGCATCCAGCTTTCTGTCTAAAGTTCAGTGAGAATTAGGTGTCCTGTTCCATAGGCATTTTCACAGATCACACTAGACATTATTTATTCTGGACCAATTCTTCCTCCAGACTTCCCAAACAAACGCTTTTCACCACCAGAGTGTTCCTCCTCTCCTTTTCACTGTAATACATGGCTGTAACAACAGTCTTGGCCTGGAAGGCAGTTTGCTTACACGTTTGCTTTATTTTCGTTGGCTGACTCTCTGATTCTGTTTAATGTTAGTAACTTTTCACTGGAAATTCTCATCGTGCTTGAGGATGACGCTGGTGTCAGGGTTGATTTACATTACCTCTTTAAAGTAGCATTAGCTTACAGAGGACTTTTTCTCTTATTTGTTTTAGCATCCATATTATCCAGAGAGGAGCCTTTTAGCTGTGAAATGTAAATAACCTGACCACGAAGACTTCAAAAGAAAATGGTTCTTTGTCCATGGCGGTGATACCAATTTTGCCAACTCCATAACCTTTAAAATAGTGTACTTGTATGCCTGACCTGTCATCTGCCTATAAAAATAATCTTAGATAAATGATACGGTGCTTTCAAGAATGTGTCTAAGGAAAGCAGACACTTCTGCATACATGTTCTGTCATTTCTGCCTTGTGGTAGAGCATCTGCTGCTTTAACTATAAGTAAGATCTGGTTATTGATTTGGTGTAAGTGCTTGCCTATGTCTTCTACTTGCATTAAGATAGTGAACACTTTTACTGTAGCTTGCAAATTGATGTTGCCAGATAGTGAGCCCAATATTGTATAAATATATTATGTGTTATACAAAATCACCAAGATTTGTTTTTTCCTTCTCCCATTCTTTA
This sequence comes from Patagioenas fasciata, assembly GCF_037038585.1. NCBI lineage: Eukaryota > Metazoa > Chordata > Aves > Columbiformes > Columbidae > Patagioenas > Patagioenas fasciata. The sequence goes on along the minus strand of NC_092525.1, from coordinate 19,882,748 downwards.
TTCCAGCCCCATTCCATTAAGCTGCTCATTAGATGAAAGGTTGTAATTCAGTCTTCAGTGGATGAAATGAACATGTACTTACAGAATCAAAGACATTCCAAGGAAGGTTGTTTATTTTCTTACTACCTTCTTTAATTAAATTTCGATGGTAGGCTTCTGACTGTCTGACTTGAGAGAAACAGATGAAGCAGTAAGGATTGCAGTGTGATACAGCAGAGATGTCATGCTGATTGGTTGCCAGACCTTGCGTGCATGGGAAAATTATTTCTCCTGTGGATAGGATCGTTGAAATTTCAGATTCCACCATGGCTGTTAGTTTAATTTTAAAATGAAGTGGAAGTTCTATATTTTACTCTTAGTTGGCTCCAGATAATATTTGGGTTTTATATATATTTGGTTCAGGTTGTTTACATTCGGCTTTAAACTGCCCCCAGAGCTGCTAATCTTAGTTAAAGCCTCTGTTTGTCCACTTCATTTTAGTTCAAGTGTTCCATCTGAGATTCGTTAGCCTGAGTTATGAGCTTGCTGGGGTTTTGCAGTATAGATGTATCCTTGTCCTTTCCTGAGAAGTGATTTGGAAACAACTGACATTCCTCAGAGCACCTTCCCTGTGTCACCTGCTAGGCTCAGCTCAGAGCTCTGGAGCTGTGGCTCTGCTGCCGTCGTTCCCAGGCTCCATGTGCCACTGTCTGCTGGAGCAGAAGGGACTTAGTGGAAGGTGGCCCTGCAATTGCCTCTCATACCTGTGTACAAGAAACTTTTGTCAAAGTGAGAAGGACAGTAGGAAAGCCCTTCCATATTCCCCACCCCCCAAACCCACTTGCATTTATGCATATATAGTACGTTATTAGGATGAAAGAAAAAACTCCAACTTCCATTTGCTGTAGTTTGAAACTTACAGTTTTCAAACTTACAACTTTGAAAGATACTCTTCTCTCCTTCCAACCTCATTTGCCAAGGTTAGTGCTTGCTTCTGAGGGATGAGGCTGGGTCTTCACAGTAAGATGCTTTTATATTTAGTTAAGTGTGATGAGAGTGGGGGAAACATGCCACAAAATATCCAGGAAAGAAATTATTTTCCTATAGTTTTCATCTTCTAAGATTCCCTCCATTAAGCTGTACTTAGGAGCTTTTGATGCTGATTTGTTGTTGCATCTAATAAAATCTCTTTTGAGAGAAAGTACTGTTATGATATAATATTACTTTCAAGAAACAGGGTGCTTCCTGTCTTAATTGAAAACGTAGGTGTGACGTTGTCCCTAATTCCTTGAATACAGCATCTGTATATGAGGTTAATGCTATATAGTGCTTTCCTTTCCCTGGAAAGATTGGAAAATGGGGTATGTGGATGAGCAAGTCACACTGACAGCTCTTCTTCATATTTGCACTTCATGAACAGGATCTTTCAAATGTCTGGATACTGCTTGTCTGTGATATGTATAACTTGAATGCGTCTCTCAAAGACAACTTGGAGTTCTTTAGTGTTCACCATTCCTCATGCTGATGCCCCAATACCACCAGGTATGAGTATAACAGGAAAGCTCTCTGGAGGGGTTCCACTTTGTTTCAGACTTCCTGATTTTGTATACTCTATCCTGTAACAACTCTCCATTTTGTGTATAAGGACAGTTCATAAACAGATGTTGAATCCCAGCATGGTGCCTGAAATTTCCTGCTGTTTCTGAGTTGCCTGTAATAACACAGATAATCTTTTTTTACACTGGTTAGCTGTTAGCTTCACTGGTAACCCAAGTGAATTTCCTCTTAACTGTTTGTTTTTCAGGTTATGTCTCTTGAAAAATGTGGATCAAATGGAAGTCATACCTACTAAAAATGTTGAGTCAAGAGATTTCTAATTGCCTAACCTATCAAGAGACACATTAATTATAGTGGATGCTCATTTGCTTTGGCACAAAGAGAACAATAGAGAGAAAGAAGGAGGGAGAGTATAACAAGTGATGTCCAAAATGACGTAGCACAAGTGGCCTTGTAACTGTGAAATCTGTGCTGATGGAAATCAGGCTGATCTCTAAGGCTTCATCCGCTATTTTGTTTACTTGTTGCTTTATCTGAAAAAGGTTTCTATTTGTGTGTGTATGCACACATGTGTGCATAAAATAGGGAATACAGTCTTACCTTTTTAAATTTGAAACACTGCTTGGAGGAATATTGCTCAAGAAAACCACATCAGGCCTTGCTTTTGAAAATGCAGACTGGTTTTGAGAAAGCATTTTAATATATTGAAGCCTCAAGCCATGTACCTCTCTGCTCCTGAGAGCTCTACCTGAAAACCTCCAGGACTGAATAATTTAAGGTTTGGGGTTTTTTAATCTTTCTACAAGAAATACTAGTCTGATACTTTATTTTCTTAAAGTCTGAACTCCACATAACTTTTTTTCAGAACTGTTTATCCTCACTCCAGACATGAACCTTGGAAAGGTGGCAGAAAAAACAAACAGCTGCTGTGTTTTTGGGCAGTCTGCATTCCTTTAAACTCTCTGAGATCAGACTTGTGCTGAGATTTTCAAATTATTTGTCTTAGGGCTTAACCACTTTCACTCCTGCTTAAAAGTCAGTGAGTTTGCCATAGCGGTGCTTGTGAGAGCTGTCATGCAAAACCTTAATGATTCAAGAGCTATGAATATATGATGTGTTCTTAGGGCTTTTTATTATTGTTTCATTCCAACTTCACCTGCCTCCTTAATCATCTTTCCATTTTTGGACTCCAAACTTTTTTTTGACATGCATTTTGCTTAAGATATTCTAGGAAATTTTGTTTTCATTCTGGTTTGGGGGTAAACTTGATGCATATAAAAATGTTATTAATGGACGAAGGTGGAGGTAATAAAAAAAGACTGTCACATTCCCAAAGCCCAGAGTCGGAAATTATCGTCTCCAAGCTTGGATTTTTTTTCCTTTGCAAGACAGAGAGGGGAAGACAAACCATCGGTCTTGTGGCAGTGTTTTGTGCCACCTTGGTGAGATCTCCAAAATGTGTTTTTTGGGGCTTGATGTAAGAGGTGGAAGAGCCAGGACAATGTGGGCTTGTGTGGTCAGCTACTAAAAGAGTATTTAATGGTCAGGGCCTTCACATGGGTTTGCCTGTCAAAGAGACCTTGTGCTTTACAAGTAGCCTGAATCCCAAATACGTCTTGCAGTCCCCTTGCTTTCTAATTCATGGAACTTCCCTGAATAAAGAGATTGCTTGTACGAGATCGCTGTTTTTGTGATATGGGTTAAATATACTGGGCAGGATGCTCAGACCAAGCTTGTGTTTACTAGCAACTAGAGTTAATGGAAAAACAAAGCAGTCAGTCCAGTTCTGAAGGGCTTTTCGGTTAACCATATTCATTCTTGTCTTTGGGCTTTTTTCCAGCAAAGCACTTAGGCACGTGCTTAAAGTTAAAGCATGTGCTTAAGTGCTTTGCTGGTCTGAGTCCTTTATTTGCTGTCCAAGCATGTTGGTATGAACAGGCTGTTGGTTGCATGAATGTTTGGGGAACTGTTCTTACACTGTTCTCCTCTGAACTTTTTGTCCACTCAGGCCCAGAGAAGCTTTCAGTATTACACAGATAACAATTTGCAAACAGTCTGTATGTTATTAATTGAGATTGATTGGTACGGATTATGAAGAAATTGTGTATTTGGAAAAATCAAAGTCAGTCCACCCAGAGAAGTTTTCATCTGCTGTCTTGCTCCAGCTGAGCCATCTGGCTGGCAGCACTTGTCATAGGACAAGAGCATCTTCAGACAGTTAACGTACTGTGGATTTAACCCATACTACAACACATGGTTCCTTCTTCCAGAAAAATCTCTTTAAATAACTGCTGCCTTTTAGGTGGCACTTGCTATTATTTTTTGATCTGGATGTAGGTTTGTTTCTTAATTTATTTCTATTTTTCATTACTGCAGCCCAGAGTTGCGTATCTCTGCTTACTGCAGGACAGCAGATCTTGTGCTGTCACTCCTCATTCTCACACCATCCATGTCAAGTCAGGGCAGGAGAACTCGGTTGAATTCTGACCTTAGGATTTCTGCTGCCTCTTGTAGCAGTGAAAATTGACCTTTTCCCTCTAGAGCCATCTTAGAACACCAGTGAGGTAATTTTCTTTGTCAAGGTGCAAACCACTTTACGCTAAGGAAAATGGCTTAATGTACAGCCTGATATTGCTGACTTAATTGCTGGAGTTAGTAAAGACTATATAGAATAAGTCGAGCACAATCCCACAGTTGCTTATGCAAACACATGACTTACATAAATGCTGCAGTTGACAATATTCGTTCAGGTCAGATTACTCGCACCTAACTCTTTGTAGGACCAGGTTCATAGATAAATAGTAGTTTGCAGGATTGCATGGGATTTTTTTATTAATTTCTCTTGCATAAAACTTGTACAGCATTTCTATGGAGTGATCTTTTTACTTCTATCACTTATTTTGGTAAAACACACAAATATGGAAGTTCTTGGTTTTTTTAAAAAGAGAAGAGAGAATAAAGCATTCTTTATTTTTTTCAGGTAGCTAATATAGGGATTTTGAATTGACTTTTCGTCCAGTCTTCTCTGTGCTTGCAGCATTTGCAAGCATTTGTATTTTCTGCAAGTATTGCAGTATAATTCAAGTATCGAGAAAGACTAAGAGATTTTAGCATTGTTAGAACTCCATTAAAGGGTTCATTAGAGTTAAGAGTAGTGGTAAACACCACCCTTCTGGTTCAACCGTCACCTTTCACAGCGTTTAGTGTCAGGCAAGCTCAGGCATCACCCGCCACCCTGGGAGGGTTAGCTCTGGCTCTGAGAGCGCTGCGGATGTTCAGTCCCAGGTGAAGTTGTTTTTAGGATTTAAATGAGTGTAAAAACCATTGATGTCCACCTTCCTTTTGTAACAGGCAAAAGCATCTGAAATTAGAAGAGTAACATCTTTCCAAGAATCCATTTGTTTGTTACAAGTCAAAGTGCAGGTTCATTTTGTCCAGTCACTTCTCTTTTACCATGGCCGCAGTAATTGTTTCAGAGTTAGCAAAGGAGGAAGGAGTCCTGGAATTCGCAACATGTTAACATCCTTCTGGGGTTAGTTCTTCTAGATCGTGCTCAGTTAATGAGGGCTTATGTTCGCTTATATTCCTCTCTGTTATTATGAGTGCAAGCCGTCTAGATAACCGTGTAATACAGTCTCTTTTGAAGAAAAAAAACAAAAATTCCTGTTAAGGTTTTGGTCCCAGCGATACCCATGCCCTTTTTTCAATTGCGTAATGATTGCTTCTTTGTTTGAACGTCTTTATTGCTGTGTTCTGAGGAATAATGACACCTGATTTATATACTCTGTAGCTTTCCTTATTTTCTGTATTCATCTCCCAATGCTCTCTCTACTTAATTACATAAGATGTTTTTGCTGTTTTTTTTTCTTTTTTTTTTTTCCCCATTCTTAATTTAGTGGAAATTTATGTGTGCTTTTACTCCGGTTACCTGTTTCAAAACTCTGCGTGGTTCTATTTGGTGAGGTTTTCTTTGGTTTGCAAAATCACATAGCTATCCAAATAATACTGTTGCTCTCCTTGCCTTTTCAGATTTGAACAAAAATTTACCTTCTTTTTTTACATGAGTACAATTCCAAAGGACTTTAAACTTGAACTATTATTAAATATACACTGATACTGTAGTATAAAACATTAAAATACAAGCATGCAGTACAGCCTATGATGTATGTGAAATTAGCCATCTTGCTTTTCCTTTGATTTAAATGACTTACTGTAACCATCAAAAACATTTTTAGAAATTGATACTAATCACTGTAAATTTTGACCCAATCTATCTAGTATTTAGGAATGACTTATGATTTTAAGATTATACATTAACTGAGCTGATTTTTGTTATTGGAGGTAAAAACACACCTCATTGCCTATGTAGGAGTCTCTGATGTGAATCTTTGATTCAGGTGTGCATGGCAGCTGAATCCTGTCATCCTAACTTGAGAAATACTTAAAGGTGGTTTGCCTAAGTAAAGGAGGGGGGGCTCAATATTGAGAGTTCAGCATGTGAAATCAGATCAGTCTGCATCAAAATGTAGTTATTAAAACTTTCTTTTATTGCACTGCTCTTGGCAATTCCCCTGCTTCTGTTCTGGTTTCACTTAGGCTTTGTCTGGCCACAAGTGCGTGACAGCCTGGGTTCCAGTTCAGCATCATCTGACTAAGCTGATAAAAACTCACATTAAATCCACTGACATTGCTTCAGGACTTTATACTCACACATACGTTCAAGTACTGTGCTAAATTAGCCTCTCAGCAGTTTTGATGTCAGGAATAGATACGTTATTTACTCATAAATTACTAAAATGTGTCTTTAGTGAACTTGTGAAGGGATTTCTGGACTAATAGTTTTCTCAACATATCAATGTTAGGGTTGTAAGAATGGGTTTTTTCTCACCCCTCTAATTTTACTCAATTCTACAAAAAGAGCGTAAACCACACCATGACGTGTAGCATTGCTCATGTGGAGATTTGCTTTACTAGTCAGTGCATAGGGTGTCAGTGTCCACATGGCTGCTGGCCAGACTTTGCCCTCAGCATCGCGCCACACTTTCTAAACCACTGGAAAAGTCCACAGTGTTTTCTAAGTCTTTGTGGTGCTTCAACGTGGATGTTGGTGGTACATGTCCCACATTTACTTTTCACACAGGAGAAGGATAAAGTGTCATGGAGCTAATAACCACAATCTTCCTCTAGCCTGCTGATGCCAATCCTCTGGAATAATAAAGTCTATTAGAGCATAGGTAAGAGATGTGAGGATCTGTGTGACTGCAGCACCGACTGGTAATGACAGATGTGGAGGTGATGCGTGTGTGAGTGTGAGTAGTGGTGTGCTACCGTTATTGTCCTGGGAGAAATTTGTCATGCCAAAGGGCGTAATCTCAGTCCATCAAAAGCCGTGTGGTGGTGAGGGAACTTGCCTGAAACCTGGCTTCTTTTTTTGCCGTTACTTGTAGTCTTGGCTTAATCTTTTGACTAGCTTCATTGAGTGTTTAATGAAGCCTTGAACTGTGGTAAACGTGCTCAAGGTTAGACTTCCAGAGGAAAGCTGTGTACTGGCTCTGTATAGCAATACTTTCCATTTTAATTGTCTAGTAGTTTTAACTGCCTGAAGAAGGTGACAGAAGATATGTTTTTTAAATGCAAGCTCTTAATTGAAATAATTATTTGACTTCCTATTGCAGAGTGGTTTACTTGAAATACTGAGCTTGAAAGAGTGTATTTTTCTGAATAAATTGAACTGAAACACTGCTGATGTTGCATAATATCAGGAGGTATGTCCAGAGGGCAGGCTGCCGGACTGGAGGAGCTCGATATGTGGGCTTTATTTCCAGTTTTGCTTTTCATTTGCCTTGCCATTTTTGGATTATTTTATAACCTCTCCTCTGCTTATTAAGCTTTTAAAACTTACAGTGGCAAAGAGATTCAAATTTATATGTGTGTGCTTATTGTTACTCTCACATTTGAAGATTTAGACTGTAGCTGTGCATAGGAAGGTTTTTAAAATGTTTGACATCATAGAATCTGAATGGTGTCTTTCTGCCTGGGTCACTAGGCTGAGTCTCTGGAGTTCAAGATTCAATTCAGGGGTCTGAATGGGATTTACTCTTTGACCCTTGGCCAAGTCACTCCATTTCTTTTGCCTCTGTTTGCCATCTTTTAAGGGAATGGATTAATATTTCCAGTCCCACATGCTATGTCTGATTCGTCTAGACAATACATTTTTGTGTCTAGGACTGTGTCTCATTATGTGTTTTTCAACAATGCCGAAGACAATGGGCTTGAATCTTGGTTGGTTGTCTGTAATATAATGCAGAATGAAATTAATAAAAAAAGCAAGCAGTCTCCTGACTGTTTCCCATTGCCTCATGACATGGTGAGGCGTATGTGGGTGGATACAATATTCTTATTTTGTATTTTCTGGTCCGACTTAACATGTTTAGCTAAATGCATCACCGGTATGAATCCACTGAAATTACTGGATGTACACAAGGGACTAATCTGACTCGATATGTTACATTTGAGATGGGTGGTTCCTTTCAGGTTGGATGACATAACTTCTTCTAGGAAAACTGAATTTAAGAGTCTAGGCCTTTAAATCTTTTGCTAGTGTGTTCCTAATGAGAAACACACCTTTTTTTTTTTTTTTTTTTAGTTGCACTCTGTTCCAAATAGTAAAAGAAGCATAATCTCATTTTAGTTACTGTGATTCATCATCTGTTGTATGACTTTCTTTTCATTTGCAGTGTTTGATGATACATTTATTTATATTTTTAAAAGACAGGTTTAAATAGATTACAGCAAACAATTACAGACAGGTACATTCTCCCCATCCAAAGTAAATATCCTTATGTGTGTAAATACATGTGTCTGTGTGTATATTTATGAAAAAGTAAAACATGACAGCTGTCTTACGATAGTTATATATCAAATTCATCCTTTCATGTAACTAGCAAGATATACAAAAGTTACATTTTTAAGGTACCTTATCCAACACAGCGTTTTATTTGTATGGGTTGATCATTAGGGTCTGAATGTCACTGAAGTGGTTTTGCCAACAATATGTCATTAAGTTTGAGGTTTATCTGTGTAATACAACATCAGTCTCACACCTCTTCTGGAGTATAGGAAACATCTACACTTTATATTTCTCGAGAGACTTCTGTGCTTATTGTGGTGGTAATTGAAGGTCACCCTTAACTCTGGTTGAGGTGGTCAATAGGTTGATACCAGAGTTAAGAGTACTTTGCTGCTTTGAAACCTCATACAGCTATGTAGTCTTTGAAAATGATCCTGTTCTTTTTTTTTTCTTTCTGTCTAAGTGGCACTCAGGGTTTAAATATAATGTGGCATCTTGTCAGGGAGTGGCTGTAATCAGAGGAGATTAATTATAGAAGTGGGTGTAGAAAATTGCAAATGTGAATTGTATTTTTTGTACAATAAAATATATGCCTTTAAGTAAGCACTGTATTTGCTTAGAAAATTCCGTGACTAAAAAGGCAGCCAAAACCATCCTAAGTGTTAAAGCATGAACACCAAATCCTAAAGTGAGGTTTGAGTTAATCACTCTTTCTCCTTTACAGAAATAATTTTTTTTAATTTACTCATTGAAAGACTTTCCCGCTCACAGGTTGTTGCTAAAGGCTGTGACTGGGACCTTTGCATGCCCATGAGGTGGTGTGTGCTCAGAAGAGTCAAGCGTCCTGCTGCTACATGCTATGTCCTCACAACAGACCTAAAAGCCCCTGGTAATATGTCTGCATTGAAATGCTTCTGCAGTATTTGTGAAACCTGCTTAGCCAGTGCTTTTCTTTACGTGGTGTGACCTTTGACAGAGCTGGAGCTTCTGCTTATTGCAGAAGAAAAGCAGTTGTGGCCACATCTGCTGTCTTACCTGCCTGGGGACAGCTGCCCCTTGAGGCGTAGGGACCATTTTTGTGCTCGGATCTGTAGTGCAGGTCTCCCGGAGCATCGATGAAGTGTGATCTAATACCTCACAAGTTTGAAAGAGAAAATTTCCATTTCATCTGAGAGGAAACTGGGCAAACCCCAATAGTTCTTACAGTGCCCTGCGTTTCCTTGTCTGATAAATCAATTTTGAAGTCCTGGTGTAATGCTTAGGCCTGTTGGTCAGAGACTTGATGGATACCAGTCCCTCAAGGGTCGTGATGGGCCTGAAGTTCCCCAAAAGCTTTCATCTTACCTAAAAGAATACTTTGCTCTTTCACAGAATGTGCTTTGGCAGGGAGATATACGGTAGTGGAAGGGAGACCTGGTTTACATTTTTAGGTAAAAGCTTTGCCACCAGTCCAGTGAGACTTTTGACTTTCCAGATGTGAAGCCAACAGAGCTGCTGATTACAAGTTCACAGATTTTCACACCAAAATTTAGCCTTGTTGATTGTCAAGGAGTCTTTTAGGACCATACAAGTTCACTGAGTCAGCAGTGTTCACGGAAAATGGAGGGAGTAATGTATCTTGTCGAATAAGTACTTTAAGCACAAATTTTAAAGAATACCTGTAAAATCTTTAGGCCAAATTTAAGTACTTCAATATAATTTTTTTTGTGCCTAAAAATTTGGCTTGAAATGGTTTGGAAAGGTACAATAGAGTCAAATTCAGTAAAATCCAAATAATTTTTGAAACATTAACTCTTGAGGGTTGAGATATAGAGTTTAATTCTATTTCACCTGTGAAATATGACAAAATTGCTATTGACCTTGGTGTTAACAAATACTGGCATTTCATTGCATCATACAGAAGGAAGGAAATGAATCCTAGAGTTTTTTTATATATACTTATCTGTATTATATATCTTTTATTGAAGATTTCAGATCAGGGAGACAGCCTTGCTTTTGCTGTGATACTTCTTAAAAAAAAATGAAATGGCAGTCAGACTACATTTCATTATTTATGATAAATATGTGTTATCCAGAACATAGAAAGGATGAAGACAGTAGAACTGCTTACATCGAATACCGTAGTTTTCTCGCTACCTTTACTGGGCTGGTTTAAGTCTTCAGACATGCGAAGACTGAACTTTTGAGGCCTCTGAGTACAACTGGAATGCGTCTGCTAGTTGTCTCGAACAGGCTTCCCCACCTACCTTTTTTTGTTTGGCATGTTTAATGTTTTGTTAGGAGAAGAAAACCTTTTTCAGGCAAGAGTCATATTGCACTGCGGTACTAAGACAATGGGTTTGGGCAGGCAGGAATTTCATAGACTTTGGGTCAAAGGCAATAATAATAAAAAGCTGTGTGTTGTAAATATTAGGAACTTGGGATTTGCACAGTTGGGTGGATGGAACAGACCCTGACATGTTTTGGTTTGTGCATATGCAATTAAAGAGCTGTTGAATAGGTGAAATGAGTAGAATGCAGACAGGGTATGTAAAATAGAGCACACCCAGACTTACTTGGCCCTGTGGTTTAAAACTAATCTGCCTGAGAGATCTGTGTAGTAACTGAGTGACAACAGGTGCAGCTCTTCTAACACTGCTGGGATCTCAACCCACTGCTCTCTGAGGCTTTTTAGCAAACACTTAACATGGGCAACATCTCATACATTTTATATGTTTCAAGACTAAATGACTAGGTGTCACATTTTTTCTCCTGTTACTGAAGAAGTATTCTCTTAGGACAAATTATCCTCTTCTTTTCCCATTCACCCCAAAGTTGCCAAATATACCAGGCAGGCAGAGACATTGCTGTGACAGATACGGATAACAGTGGTATATGTGGATCTAATAATGTGGTTTTATTTCAAAGGTCATGTACTAATGTACGAGGCATTAACCATAATGAAGCAGAGAATAATCGTGTTTCCTTTTGCTCTGTGATAACCTTTGCTGTATTTCAGGCTCTTGCAGTACCAGTGCCCAGTTCTGCTTAATACAAAGCTTGGATGCTGGGAGTATGTGTCTCAATTTTTTTGTCTGGAGCATTTTTGCAAAAACCACAGTCAGATCTGTGACTGTGTTAGAGTGGTGAATTGCTCATTTCTTTTAAAAAACCCTCGAGACTGTGGGGTGCATAAATTGGGAGGACACTGACAGCTTGGTCCAGATGTAAGCATGTGGAGAAGTTCGCTTGAGCAGAACCTAAGCCCTGGTTTTCTATTTGAATTCAAAAATCTGTTTTAAATTTGAAGCTTGCAGAAGAAAAGAAGAAACATGTTTGATGCTTGACAGTCACACTCCATTGTTTCAGGTCTCCCTCTTGCCTTCTGAACGTCATACAGCTTTCTTGGTTCTTGAGTATTCTTTGTAGCTTTAAATAAATAACGCAACAGAGCACAGAAAGTTACTTTAGCCTGCTGCATGCTGTTTCTTTTGGGACCTGACTAAACGCTATTCCAGCACCTGTAGGACTTTGCTTTTTGCAGCAGGTGGACTTGATGTCAGTTCATCGCCACTGCATCACTCTTGTGGAAGTGTTCAATTGAGCATGTTTTGTGATTAAACTGTTACACTATTAATAATACCTGCAAAATTAGTTATCTTAATGAGTTTTAATTAATTCGTGAGCAGTTAGGATGAATCAAGCAGATCCACTTGCTTTGGAATCAAGAGCAAAGCTTCCATTCACTTGAGGGTAGTTAAAACAGGGTTCTCTGCCAGTAAAGCTGGAGACTGACTCATTTTCCAGTCTAACTAGTATTGTACCAGCCCTCTTGAATGGGAGGTCACATATAAATGCCTTATGGGGTTATTTTTCAGCGAAAAAAATGCTTCTTATACTAACTGTCTTTGTTAGTAGGCCTGTTATATTAGTCTATACTCGTAACTAGGATGACTTCCAGAGACTGCTGTAGTTATGGAATCCTCCCCCTTCCCCCCCAACTGTATTTTGTTGTCAAAAATAGCAAATGTTCTCCCAGGCAGTGCAGAACTTTTGCAGATTTGGGGGTCGTGTCCTTGCTTTATCCCTTTTGGAGTGTGAGAGTTGGTGTCAGCAAAGAACAGAACAGAGTGTAAAGCTCTGGCAACTCTTAAGTAGGTATGGAGAAGTTTTTTGTGACGTGATCTTTTAGATACATTTTGATGGAGATAACTAAGTACAATATTTCCCATTTTTTATTGATTTTATCTGATCTCTTTCTCTCCAAGAAGTACAACAGTGTGAGATAATACTCAGAATGGGTAGACAATGCGGGAAGAGCCATATATCAACTGACCTTGAACACCAGATTTACTTTTGCCACTAATCTAGTTGCCCTGGATGTTTTTGAAGGTTAGTGGGGGCAAACAGTTGCTTCCAGACAGCATTTTGGAAATTAGCAGTGTGTGTTCAACCACTACAGACTCCTTGAACCTCCTGGTTTTCTTATGAGGACATAACTGCTGGTGGGATTTTCAGAGTGCTGAGATTCTGATCATACAAGACTTCAGCACATCCACAGTCAGTCCTTAGCAAGAGATGTGCAAAAACTCAGAGCTAGACAGTAGTAGAAAGGATTGTGTAATATGTTGTGCCCAGCCAAATCTCTTTTGTAATGAATGTGGCAAAGATTTTTTCTTTTTGAGGCTGTTGTATGCAAGAAAATCCTATAGTTCCTTGTAGACTAGAATTTGTAAGAAATGCTGAGCATAATCATGTTCCTGTTGGAAATCTGGTTTAATAAAATAAGTTTTCCATGCAAAAGAGAAGGGCAATCTTTCATGTCATTGTATGGGGAGTACGCTTGAGGAAAACAGTCTTCAATTTAATGGTATTTCAGCCTAGCTAAATCTAGTCTGTGCTGCTGAGGGGTCTGCACCATCACGTTTGTTTAAGTGCTGTATTAGACCAGGGAACTGGGAGAGGACTGTTGCCTAAGTGATCACCTGTTAACTCAGCACCTTTGGAACCCAGTTGATCCTGGTAGTGAAGTATGAGAAACATTTACTTCTATCCCTCTGGTTCATCCAGCTTTAGCTAGTGCTAGTCTGGTGTTTATGGCCAAATAATTGAGGCAATACTGCCAAATAGTTTGGAAAACATTTAGGAGTTGCTGTGAAATACAAAATCTTCTATAGTTGAGACTTTGTTTGTTGAAGTAGTGATTTGGTTCCATAGCTTCCACTTTTCCATAATGTCTTTCTAGATACTGTTTTTCCAAGTTGAGTGTCCCACTGTCACTTTCTTAGAGTGATACTCTGGAGGAGAATTTCTGAGCAGTTACCCGTAAAGCTAATATGTGTATATGCACTTGGTATTCAAAGCTGAAAAACCAGGAACAAATTACTCTTTCTACATGTACATACAGCTCTCTAGGACGTAAAAATTGAGCAGCGGAGTAAGTGTTAGAGGACCTCATCTAGTAAGTGGTAGGAATTGGAGCTGAACACAACCAGGTTCTTTTGAAGAATGTACTGAAGTTAATCTGTCATTGCGGGCATCTAAAAGTTTTTCTTGAGCTATTATCTAAGAGACCAGAATGCCTTTCTACAGTGTAATACATTCTCTTAGATATTAAGGATTTGTATGAAGCTCTGTTGTTCAACTAAACATGTAATTTTTACATGACAATTGAGTAGGAGCAAGGGTGGAATAAGCAGCTGAGATCCCAGATAAGCGTAACTACTTAGGCTGCATTTACAAGGGTTTTAAGGTTCTCATGGGCATGAAAATAAAAACCTACCAACATAATGGGTTAATGTTTTAGCTCAGATTTGAGGTTGGTCTTATCAGAAGCTTCCACGTACAGATCTGCCACTTAATTCATTTGGGAAGAATTCTCAGTCTGTGCAGTGCTCCCAGCCCCACTGCCGTTTCATATGAGAGGATGTTCAGTCCAGCCATATCCATACCCTTATGCTGGAATTCAGTGGATTGGCAAGGGCTGCTCTGTCCCTGTTCCCACTGTCTCAGTGGGACTATATGTGTAATGTGGTGTTCCGTGGAGTGTTCAAAACATGCTCTTTGGAGTCCAGCAAGGCTGCTCCACTTCTTCTTTGGGTAAGCACAGAGACTCAGGAGCTGCTTTGTGATCTTTGCAAGTGAGGAGCTGTGACATTTTGCTCTCAGCCTTAGAGCAGTTCTAAGGGTGTGGCAATAGTTCATAACATCGATCTAATTAGAAAAATACACGTTCGGTTCTCATGATAATTTGTCATTATTTGGTATTTACCATATTTGGGAACACTTGATGCATTATTGTTTCAATCTTTATGTCTAAATTTTTCCTGAAGTGATGAAATGATGTTTACTTCAAATACTCTGTCTTTTTCCTTTTAATGAGAAGTTTGAGCTGATTTGAGGTAAATGTTTATTTTTTCCCAGTATTTTCTTCACGGGAATTTATTTATTCACCCAGTTTTTGTCAAAGGTCCTAATTAGATTTATGTGCTAGTCTTTTAAATCCTTGGTAATTGGAACTTTTTGTCATTGCTGTAGTTACAGGTCATGTGCTTTGCTGTTGTCAAATAACACATTGAATTGTAATTGCCTGATCTAAAACTCTTGAAAAAAAAAAAAAAAAAAAAAAAAAAAAAAAAAGGGGTCAGGGGGTGTTCAAAATTGTTTAAAGAGTAACCCTGAAATAATCTCCACACTATTTCTAAGGATATAAATAGCTATCTTTGTTTCTTTTTTTTTCCCTCAAATGTGTAATATTAATAAATTCTCTTGTTATAAAGGTGCATTTTTTGCTCTTTGTGACAGTAGGATTGTGAATGAACATCACCAGTCCTTTGCTTGTAAAAACATGGTCACTCCAAAAGAACAGAAGGAAATGAAGGACAGTGCGTTTAAAATATAAATTTCTGTCCTGTGTGAGAAGATGGCAGTATGGGCAATCCATATAATCATCCAGTCTGCTCAGTGTCACGTAAGAGGATGGACACTGAGATCAGAGCCTTTACCTGTCCCACCTGCTAAGAATCCTGCCCTTGCTTGTCCATCCTTGGTTTTCCATCTGTGTGGAAAGGTTCTTCCTCATCTTATTTGACTTTATTGTGTGTACAGGATCAGTGTCTAGAAGCCTTCGCTTTGATTTGTACGTAGTAAATAAAAATAGCTTTTCTGTTTGCTGATTTCTTTGCTAGTTTCTATTACTGTGTTTTAATGGTAACGTCACATGTGATGCTGCATTGTCACACTGAAGTTCAGGATTAACTTATCAGGAATTAGACTGAAAAGAATAATTTCATATCGCACTCAGTTGTTTCATGGCTGATGCTGTTTCAGCATGTCGCTGAATTGTCATCGGCTTCTGCTGAAACAGACTTCATGACAGCGGTACCTGAACGTGTACTGTGCAGAAGTTCTATTGGATGTGGTCTTCCTTGTACATATTCACCTGATAAAGGCATTTTGTACCTGCAGTGCCATTTAAACTAATTATCAGTGCATATATAATCTCCCATAGTTGTAATTTAGCTTGAACATAAGTAATAAAATGTTTTTCTGAGGACATACAGTGTGTAAAACATTGCTATTTAGGTACAACCTGGAAAAGCAGGAATCTTCCTCTGAGCTGCTTGCTGAGGAGCTGTTCTGTTCATGCTGTGCTGTCTTCTTGGCATATACATGGCCTGTTATTTGACTGATTTATGCAATGAAGTGGCCAGACCATGGGCTGTTTCAGCAGAGAAGAATCTTAAACATAAGGTCCTTTTAAGGTATCTCAGGATATGCACTCCAAACAGTAACCAATTTTTTTTGATGTTGGCATTATGCTTGGAATTTTTGACCAGTGAATGAACAGATCATTTTGCACAAGCTTCTTTCTAGTCACACATTGAAAACCAAATGTGTTTGTTTGCCTGATTCTATGCCCATGTTGTCTCTTTTCTAGGTCCCTCTGTACAGTAGTGTGCAAGTGGACGTACACTTCGGATGGCGGTTGGGATGACAGTTTCTGGAAAATGATTGGTTTGGAAGATTTGGTGAAGGATGAGTACGAAAAAATAGGTATATCAGCAGGTTGTTTCATTATGTACACATAAAGTTATGTATATATAAAAGAGATACACATATAAAAAGATATATGCATATAAGTAGATCTTTTGCTGTGTTTTTGTGAATGTCAGCAGAAATGTCAGCAGGACTTGATAAAGCTTCAGATGAGTTGATAACAAGGCTGGATGCCCATAGGTAACAGCTTTCCTGAATACGCTTTTTACTTGATACTCTCTTGAAAAACTGTTTAAATGATGTATCTTCTACCCTTCTGAAAGGCCTAACTAGCCTTTCAGTACTGCTTAGACTCAACAATAGAGGAGTAAATGGGATCCTCAGCAAATGATTACATGAAGGAAGCACCTGATATGGGTATATTTGATGGTAGGCTATGAAAAATAGCCACAACATAATAATTTATAGCTGTTACTGATAGCGTGTTTTGTGACTTGTACCAATCTCCCTTATAGTAATTTTTTTTAAAAAGTGCTACTTCTGCTTTTTTATTATCTTCATACTTTTTTTTTTTACTCTCTTAGAGCCTAAGTTTAATTAGAATGGTAGCCTTTCTAATAGCAAATCCTACAGCAGATACTCATTAAAAGTCCATAATGTTAATATACCAGAAAATTTCCAGGATAACTATATTAGACTTTCCCTGTTAAGTTAATGGACTTTTAATGGATGTCCTAAGCAGACATGTCATTAACAAGAATATTACCAGGCATGAATTAAAGTATGCTCATTCATCAAAGTTAATTATCTGAAATTTCTTTTGATTTTTTTTTTTTCCCATGTCTAGCGCTCTGGACAAGTTTGTACAGCAGTTTAAATGCAAAAACATGAAATGGCGTAGGAAGAACTGTAGTGAAGTGAAATGTAATGAAATCTCTAAACTTTTCTGACTATCACAAAATAGGCTATAAGTCATTTTCAGGTTAACAGAAAATTGTACTTAAAAGCTTCCTTTAATAGATTTCAGCTTTTCTCCCTGCAACTGAAACTGCTTATGCAAAAGTATAGAACTTACTAGGAGTATTAGGCTTTCAGCTTCCTGAGGTTTTAGTTTGAATACAATTCTTACAGCATTTATCACATGTGGCTTTTAGCAAATCTTCAAGTTAACATGAGACTTGCAATAAATACATGTTTTTACCAGAAAAGCGAAGATCTTGGCAGCTGGTAGTCTCATGGAAGAGTATTTTTAAAATAAATAATTTATGAAGTGTAAGCTAAGGCTTTAATACAATATTTATGCAATGCACTTCAAGGACAGTGCGAAGCAATTTGCCATTTTAAGAAACAAAACATGCATGTTTTAAATGATAAAGTAGCCATTAATAAAAAGGGCCTTTTGTTGTGCTGGAAGCCTCATAAAACTAATCTATATGTGGCTCAACATTTAGCAAGACAAAAATCATTAGTTTCTAATATCAGGCTTACATTTTTGTTGAAACATAATGCTTACAAAATGAATCAGGAAATGAACTTCAGTTGATAGGTGGTTCTTGCAAGACAAAAATGTTTCCCTGAGTTAATGGAGAGTGTCTGGTTCCCTGGGCAATTGGCGTTGATTTTTGAGAAACGAACTGTACAATACCTGGGTGCATCTCAACTGGAATTGGAGGAGCAGAAGCTGAGCTCCAGAATTGCACCGAACTGTAGGCTTGAAGCTTCTAAAGAGCTTTTTCTCACCTTGAGAAAACCTTTGATTTTCAGATTCATGGGCTGATTACCTTAGGTGTAGTTTTGTATAATAATGCAGAAACCTGGCCTTAGGTAGAATATATGCTTCTTTTCATGGTCATTTGTCTGACCTTGCCTTTTTTAAGAAGGATAGAGTTACATGCGTTATATTTAGCTGTGTGATAAAATCACAAAATGCAGGAGAGTGACCTTCATTCATTCAAACCAGGTAGCAACTACTCCTTCATTCCTTTGAGTTTACCTTCTAAACTGCACCTGTTGAAGCCTCTTGGAAGAGCTTAAGCTTCAGGAGGAGACAAAAAGGCACCAAAACAAATCACCTCACTCCCTGCCCAGAAGCTACTCGACAGTGCTGAGCTCTCTGCTGTGTGCTGTGAAAGTGCTTTAATCTTATCAGTGTCCCTATACATGGGAAAATGGGAAGGGTAGTGTTGCTCCAATGAAACTTGGAGGGGGGGGGCTTCCTTGTTTTAATGAGCGGTCAGCGTTGTTGTACTTGGGAAGAGCACTCTGAATAAGCGCAACTTTGTTTGAATTAATCAGAACAGTGTAAATCCACCTACCAGGAAAGTGCCATTCAGCCACTCGAGCAGCATTGGTCAAACTGCAGCTGGAATGTTTTTTTTCTAGTGGTAGACTCAGTCCTACCAGCTCCCAAGCTGCTGGTGTTGGCGACCGGGCACCATCGCTGCATGGACCTCCTCCTGGGAGCCTGCAAATGCTATGCTGAGCCCAGCGAACACAGGATTGCTCCTTGCACAAGCTCAACTCAAGCTATATTTGCAAGATTGCTTCAGGGTGCTGACCTATAATTTAGCAGTTTCAGCTGCTGTTAACTTCAGCACATTATACAAAAGGAAGGCAATTTGTTTAAGTAACTCATATGGACAAACAGTCAGTGTGCGCCAGGAAGCACATTGTAGTGTGCTAGAGCTGACAGAAAAGAATTTGAAGCAGGAGACTTAGCTGGCTTGCAGATTAAGGAACTCGAAACTGCCAGATAACCGAGGTAGGAGTAGGTTGAAGGGAGATTGTACATGGTCAAAAACTCCTAAAATGAAAACAAAACCAAAAACTGAACAAGTCTGAAATAATTCTACTGGAATTTCCTTTTCTGCTCTCAAGCTTGTCCAAGTCCGTGTATGTCTGCTCAAGGTTTGTTTAGCTCAAATACAGGGATGTATTTTAATGCCTGCACGTTCCCCTTTAAAGAGAGATAAGAGTATTTTTCTCACATATCTCTCCTGAGAGATTAACAGGCTCCGAATCATCGTTTCTTTCTAAACAAAACATCTTAAGATAAAATTAGTAAGATTTTCTTACTGTAGCAAAAGTAAATATCTAGTTCACCAGTTTATAATAGTTAGAAAAGCTATGTGGTGTGTGGTTTGTTGTTTGGTTTTTTTCTTAATGTCTGGTGAAATCATTATTGTTTCTAATCAGAGGGAACTACAGATGTGTAGTTATGATTAGACTTTTTTTTTGAAGTACCTTTCACTTTCATGACACTGGAAATATTTACCGAAATTACCTGAAAACAACTTCTTTAATACACATGTTTCTTTATTCTGATAAATACACTTCTAAACATCACTTTTAAAATGTCTTGTCCTTTAAAAAGATATTTACTGTAATCAGAGTGGTGCTTGTGGTTCCAGGTAGTATGCTTCTTTTAGTTTCAGTTTAACGTATGACCTTATTGATAAGGGAGACCCTCACATATGACCTTTAGGATCTTCCACAAACCCTTTGCACATCAGGGTGTGGGTTCACATATGAAAATTCCCAGGCCTTTGACATTTCACATTTCTCAGAGTAGACTAACCTTTCAGGGAATCCACTTAATAAGTTATTCGTGGTCCCTTCTGTACATCATGAATTTACTGATCGTGTTTGTGAAGCTAAAGAGTGTTATCTGGAGATACTACAAAATTTATTGATGCCATTAATTTGCCCACCAGAAGAGTAGAAGATGGCTTGTATTCAAAACCACTATGAAAGTGTTGTGTACTATAGGCATTAGCATTTATCTACTGTGGTGAAAGCACGTGATGAGTATCTCTTTGTGGTATTATAAAACTTACAAAGTCATTAACAATTCCGTTAAAATTTCATGTACTATAGACCTCTTAGGGTACTGGAGCATATAGTCCATTTGGAGGAAAATGCTTGATAAATTTTCACCACAGCCCTCTACTTCAGGGGCTACTTAAGGGACCAAATAATGATTTTTTTTATTGAATGGTAATATTTTGTTCCAGGTCTTTTTTTGTTTCAAGATGGTATCTTTGTCTGAGAGAGCATTGCAGGTACTGCAGAATATGTTTCATTGTTCTTGTAGATTGTGTGTTGAAGACTAAACTATCTTTTTTAAAGGGATGTTTTTCACCTTCTTTCTTCTGTTGTGGAGCAGCACACTGATTTTTAATTAAGTATTTTTATGAAAAGCATGCTTAATGCTTGGAAATGTAGCCCTTCAACATGATGAGAATTTCATAAACCCATTTCCCATCTTTTCCTGACTAGGAATTTACAACCACATGCTCAAAAGTGAATAAATACACAGCTCACACATGTGGGATCATTGTGAACACCTGAGGCAAAGCTGGGAAGAGTATTTGGATTGTTTAAATCTCACAAGTTTTGTGGAAATTCAATGCTTGCGTGAACTTTGAGTGCTTGAAATTAATATGCTAATGAATATAACTCTTGCATGGACAGATTGTGATAGCAGTAGATAGGGTTTTGTAGACAACCATCGTCAACAATCCTGTTCACAAAATGATAAACTTTCTTAAACCACCCACTGGTCCTTATTCGTCTCTTTACCTAAATCCCACTCTGGATGTTTTACCCACTCATTCTTCTTAGCCACCTTCAGGAAGAATGCTTCCTATTTTCCACAGATTGCCTCAATCCATCTCCAGTATGTATATATGTGTGTGTGTGTGTGTGTGTGTGTGTATGTATATGTATATATATTTATTTATTTATTTAAAATTTTGACACTTTTTTTCCACTTATGTATGGTTTGACATGACTCTACAATGCATTTATGGTTAATGGTATTTACTGCATACAGCAGTATGATAGTGTCACCCTCCCTGTCCCAGCACTCTGACTGTAGGTAGGGTACTGCCCTGGCACTTTGCTCTCTCTTGTCTGTAACTCTTCCCTTAATTCCAGGATTTTGGGGACTGGAAGCTTTGTGTTTTCGTATACCTGGTCCCTTGTGAATGCCATTTTTGAATGCTCTGAAAAGAAGGATCTGTAGAATTTTAAGATTGGATGTTCTTTTCTAATGCTTTTTCATTTGTAGTACTTATTAGTAAATTAGTAACAAAGAAAACTGTGTATGATTGGGGACTTTGACGAGATAGCTGTGACTCTCTTGCCTGGTATCTGCCATCATTCTTACTGTGCTGGGTTTTCACACGTAGGTGCAGCTCTGTGTTCCCTTAGGTATTCAAACAAGCGACAAAACAGCAGGCTGCTTATTCCTGAACGTGTTATTATATGAATGGTTATATTCTTGCATCTGCCAGTGTCTACTTCCACGTACAAAACTAGTAAAGATAATGGCATTGTGTACCTCACTTGTTACACTCGAATATTGTATTTTATCAGAAGTAGTCAATTTTAATGCTTGGAAATTCTACTCATTTACTTACATTTAGGCTGAAGATGGCAGATTTGGTCAAATGTTAACTTACACTACAGCAGTTGTGAGGGGAATGGTCAATCCATTAGTTCTGCCAGTTTTCTATCTCTTCCAAGGTCTTTGATGCCAGATGCTCTGGAGTATATTAGGGATTTCCTTGAAGGCTGAGAGAAAGGGGTGACAATTTTTTTTTTTCAGGTCAACTTGTAGGTGCCAGTTCTTCATAGAGCTTGGTTGTAAAAACAAGCTTTAAGCACCATACTTTGCAAATCATAGAGAGTAATAAGTAAAGGGATTCTTCTAAATATGGAGCCCCTTTATCTGTCTTGCTTTGGTCTTTTGCTATCCCAAATAAATTACAACGTGTTACAATTTCAAACAACATTAAAAGGATGTATTAGAGGATATTTACACTTACATGCTGTCAAATCCATGGAATTTACAACTGAAGAGTGTTCCAAATATGTTAATATTTTTCTGTCTTCCTGTCATTTCAGTCTGTCCAAGAGCTCTGTAACTGAAACTGGCACAACGCTAAGAGGTTTTAGGTGTCTCCTTGCTCAGAGCTTGAGGCATTATTTCATACTATATGATTCAGCAGTAAGAAGTTAGAAACATTTTTTTCTCAGAAAAGCCACCCGTTCACGTGATTTCTTTTTTATTTTATATTTTTTCCGTCTTGAGATCACTTAATAACAGGAATAGTTGAGGTTAGAAGGGATCTCTGGAAATGATCTAGTCCAACTCCCCCTGCTCAAAGCAGGGTTACCTACAGCAGGTTGCTCAGGGCTGTGTCCAGTTGAGTTTTGATTATTTCCAAGGGTGGAGACTCCAAAACCTGCCTGGGCAGCCTGTTGCAGTATCTTTACCACCTTTCTCCAGTAAAGCCATTTTTCCTTTTGTTTACATGTAGTTTCCTGTGTGTCAGTTTGTGCATGTTGCCCCTTGTACTGTTACTGAGTGCCACTAAGAAGAGTCTTGCTCCATCATCTTTACTCTCTCCCATCAGATATTTGTATATACACCTCCAAACCTTCTCTTTGCTGGGCTTAAAGTCTCCGGTCTCTCCTTGTGTGACATACCTGTCATCTTCGGGGTCCTTCTATAGACTTGCTCCAATATGTCCATGTTTCTCCTGTACTGGGGAGCCCAGTATAAATCACAGCACTTCACATGTGGCCTCCTGAGTAGGGAGCAAGGGTGACCTCCCTTGGCTTGCTGGTGGCACTTGTCCTAACACAGCCCAGGAGGCTGCTGGCTGCTTGTACTGCAAGGGCTCAGTGCTAGCTCATGATCAAAATGGTGCCCACCACACCTCCCAGTCCTTTTCTGCCAAGCCGCTTTTCAGTTACACCCAGCGTGTCCTGGTGCTTGGGGTCCTTCCACCTTACGTGCAGAACTTTGCTTTTCCCTTTTTGAATTTCACGAGTGTCGTGTTGGCTGATTTCTTCGGCCTGAGATATTCTTTCTCTTTCCAATAACTGTTCTTTAGTAGGCTACACTCGGGTAGCTCAGATTTCTTCGCAGTGTGTGCAGGGTGACATTTTCCATTCCTCCTCCACTGCGGGGAAGGGAACCATCATTCACCCTGCTTATCACCAGACTGAGTCCTGCTGGCAGATGGTACCTTTCCATTTCTTCTTCCTCCCTGCTGCAAGAAGTGGGGAGAATTGTGTGGTATTCTTTCATCCTCAGGCTCTGTCATGGATTGGATCAACTAATACTAAAAGCTTAGAGCTTTCAAAAAATAAGAGTTATAAAATTCCCACTGTCCGCTTCTAGAGTTCTGATCTCACGCTCTGTCTGGGGAATCGCATTTTCTTCTACTCTAGCAATATTGTGGACTTGTGAACTTTCTCTCTAGAATGAAAATGAGGAGCTTTTTCTTTGAATTTCTGTTTTTAATAGTCATAGGAGAAGCTTTGAGCAGACTTTGAGCCTGTTGTGGTTGTTTAGTATTTAAACTTCTCAAATATTATCCCTTCTTATTTTTTCCGTATACAGTTCTTAGAAAATAAATAAAGCATTTCTCAGAATAGTTCTGGGTCATTTCTTCTTTTTACCTGACTGTTCCTCTCCCTGGTAGTGATTTGTTTATCGACTTTGCTATTTCCTTTGCTGGGATCACTTTTAAAATAGAGATGACTACTTTATGAATCACAATTCTCAAAACCAGAACGGCTATTTCAAATTATTTGCCAACTTCCTCCAAGTCAGAGGCCATTGGACTCCCTAAAATTAGTGTTTAAATACTTTGAAGTGTATCTTAGAACCAATCTTGATTTTATAATTTCCTGTGATGGAGAGCCCACTTCAGACTTAAAGGTTGTTGATTGTTAGTTCCTGTCATTTCTCAAAATTAATGAAGTAATTAAAAATACACTTTATTTTTCATCTGAACTTTAACTTCCTACTCCTGTCTGGCAGACTGCAGTGACATGCTTGACCTGTACACACTGGAATTATTTTCTACATTAAAGGAAAACACTGAACTGCTTGAGGTTTTTCACCAAAACCCTTATGTGAATTGTCATCTTTCTCAATCCTTGTAATTGCTTTGCTGACTCATTTCTGAAGCCTTTATAATGCATCAGTATCTTCCCAGTCACAATATTAGAACAGAATACTGTCTAAACTTGGTGGGAATAAGATTGTGCAGGTATCTGAAGCTCAGCTGAAAGATTCAAAAGCATCCTTTCAGCAGCTGATCAGGTTGTTTTTGGTCTGTCATTTCTTTCGGTTTTGAAAAAGCATGATTTGTTTCTTCAAAGAGGCGTTGCTATCATATGAATTATGAAAAAACATCCAGTAATAAGGAACATTCTGTTAAGTAGTAATCCGTAATTAATACAGACTAGATTGCCTGT
Source organism: Patagioenas fasciata (assembly GCF_037038585.1). Classification (NCBI taxonomy): domain Eukaryota; kingdom Metazoa; phylum Chordata; class Aves; order Columbiformes; family Columbidae; genus Patagioenas; species Patagioenas fasciata. The sequence goes on along the minus strand of NC_092525.1, from coordinate 19,858,105 downwards.
ACAGTCTTAGTGATGTACTGTACCAAACCGAAGTCTGATTGCTCCCAGCTCTGAAAGTACAGCAATAGTCACGTCATCTACGTGGATGATCTTTTATTTAGAGACGCTATTGGGAATATGGTAAAGTTCCAGAAATGTGAATTATCAGCCTATTGAAATTACTGGTTGCAAGCAAAAATCTGAGATCAGGTAACTGAGTATGGACGCAAATACATTGCATCTAGTTACTTACAAAGACATCCAAATACATGTGTACATAAGCGCAGTCAGTAGTGAACCAGGCATTACAAGAGGGCTTCATTCTGCACTAGTTTACTGAAAATCTAGTAATGAAAACTCAGTCACGTCCATCAATGTACATGCCTAATGATCCAATGATGCTGAATGCTTTTTTCTTTTTCTTTTGACCTTTAACCAGGAAAGCTTATTATTTATACATGAAGTAGCTCTCTTTCATTTAGACAAGGAAGCAGTAGTCTTTGTTGAAGTAGGTACCTATGGTCTGCAGACCAATTTACTTTTCAGCTTAATGAATCAGGATCTGCCTGCACACAGGTTACTTGCTTTTGCCAGTATTTAGCAACCTAATATGTCTGCCTTAAGTAATTACATGCTAGGTAGTTGAGATGTAGTTCAGCCAAAAGCAGGAACTGTATGGGAGAGTGGGATGGAAAGGACCCAATTTAGATTCGCCTCAAGCTACTGTGGCAGCTCGGAGAGACAGAGATGAATTTTGAACTGAAGAAAGCCGAAGTGATTTTGTTTAACCAACTGTTTTTCTCACTTTTAAGTAAGCTGGCCTATAATATCACAATTTGTTTTGGTTTTCCTGAATGAAAATGTTGAAGTTTTTAACTGCCAAGCAGGAAACTTTATGGAGGTGATTTCCCGGTTAAAAAAAGCCCTGAATCTGACTGTTTAACACCCTTTAACCACTATGCATTCAGTCCTAAGAAAAAATTAATATTATAATTTTATAGTCCACATCATTATCCTGCTTCCTTCTCAGTGCTACTTTTGCTAGTCAGCTGGGTTAAAAATTGTAGAACAATCACCGATACGTATCTCAGTTAAATGTGTTGTGTGTAATTGAAAGAGGTATTTGGTGATGTATTGTGGGTGAGATAGGGTTGACACAATGTGTCAGAAGAGTTATAATATTATTTATTCAGATTCCTTGCATATCTCAGATGCTTGGCATTGTGGGGATTATTAGAAGACACAAAAACTGGAGATTGTCTAGAAGCTTTGTAATGAACAAAGCATCGAGGGGGAAAATCCCTTACATTGTTTATTACAACATCCATTTGGACTGAGAGTGCTTCTTTTGACTAAGGTCTTGTTTCCTTTGATGCTTATTTATCATCATTTTGTCTTCAATGCATGTTATGTATTACTTATTAAACAGGATATTTTTTGTGTGTATTGTTTTTAAAATTAAAAAGCATTTAGATTGCTCAGTTTGGGGGAGGCTGTAAAATGAAGACAGGATGGACCGTTTGGTTGGGTTTCTTTCAGAGACTGCTGGGATTTCAAGAATGGATTGATAAACCCAAGTTCAAGTTTGCTTGTGTCAAGTTAGTGAAGAAAAGGGACATCTCCTTTTGATTTGCTACCCATGTAGTTTTATGCACTTACACAACCAGATACAAGCCCATGTGAAGTGCAGCCAGGTTCTGCACGATGGATGAAAAGCTGTTCTCAGTGAGTATGTCAGAGCTGAGTCAGCTGGGCCTCCTGCTGCGCTCCGCTTTTGTTGCTTTTAAAAAGGTCTGTGTCCTAATGTACCTAGTTCTGTTAAATATTAGTAAGACAGTACAGTGAATTTTGATTACTAGAGTTGACTGAAGATGTATTGTCTGCCTTGTGTATTGCATCTGGTAAATAACTGGTTTCTGTGGTAACCGTCTAAAAAGGTAGAGGGTCATTGGTACCACATAAATTCTTTAAACAAGACTTGATCATAGCAAATTCTAACATTAGTCTTCGAAGAAGGATAAAAGAGGAGGAAGAGATTCAGACAGCTTTTTCCTTTTGTAAACTCACTACTTTATAGGGGAAAAAATAGCTAGAAATAGCCTGTCTCGTACAAAATGAAAAGGTTGTGGATTAAGGCATTGCATTAGTGAACCAGCTGGATGAATGTGAAACAGAAAGTTCTCCAGCTTCAGCCATTATGGGTTTGTTTGGTTAAGTCTAATTTTGGAAGTCATTATGGCAAAGGTAAATGACTTGCACAGGAGACTACTGTAAACAAAAGACTGGATACATTTACTTTGGCAGGAGCCTTGAGAAGACTCAGTCCTTTCAGTGCCGCTTTTCTGCAGCCCCTCTACGACTCAGCACCCGCCTTGCTGCACAGGCGGCTCCCGCTTCCCTCTCTCCCTGACAGCCTCTTTCCCCTGACAAGTAGGATTTCAGGGGGGCAATACCTGCTGATGAAATGCTGCTCTATAGTTGTAGAATACCTTTATTTTAATAGTAGCTGTCCCTTGACTTCTAAAGCTGCTGTGTTTTGCTCAAGAATCTGTTCACTCTCTTCCAGTCTAGTACTGGAGTATAATGTTTCACATTCTCTACTCTTCAATTGTGGCTCCTCTTTGGTTGCGTTTTGTGCTTTTAATTTTATCATTTAATAGCTTTATACTTACACATTCTAAGCATATTCTTGCTTAGCTGAGTTTTCTAGTCTTTCAGTGAAGAGTAAAGCATGAGAACTACAATTCCCCTTCCAGGTCTCTACCCTTCAGTCATGGCTCTGCCTGTTCCACTCCTCCTTACACTTGCATGGGCTGGGAGGCAGTTTCCATGATGACAGAAAGAGTGCCCATGCAGAGCTTTCATCTTCCCTTTTACAAAGCTCCTTGTGAACATACCGAGTGGCTGTAGCAGAGGTTTCACTGATTTCTAAAGCTGGGAGGATGAAGTCAAGGGACAGAGTTGGTATTTTCTCCTTACTTTAGTCCCCTGGTGGCACCTCTCTTCTACAGTCCCTGGCTGTTGAGTGACCCGGGAGACCCCCTGTCACAGGTGACTTCTGGCTGCTGTCATTTGCTAGATGGCTGGGAAATAGTTCCAGTCAAGGAGCAACTGTTTAACTTGACTCCTAAAACAGATGGAGCATACTCTACTGTTAGTTAATTTCTTTTTTTTTTTTTTTTTTAATATGAGGTTTTTATGCTTCATCTTCAAATCACAAGAAACCCATCCCTGCATGTTCTCACACGCTTTATGCCCATGGAGGATACAATGCTGCTCATCGTTCTGATATTTAACTAGTACCAAAGGAATATATAGGGTCATTTTCTACTGCTGCCATAGAAGAAAGGATTATCTTTATCTCTGAAATTGCTCCCTTAGTGCTCATTAGCTAAAAATACAGTAACTGAGAAGCTAATAGGAAAACATTCTTTCTAATAGTAGCCCTGATCCTAAATGGAGTTTAACCACATAATAATTACACACTAGAATGTTTGACCAGTATGACTGATATAAGCAAGCCAACCATGGAACTGAGTGCCTGGGAAGAGATTTTATTTCAGATTAATTTAATGTCATTCTGTACATACAAGGTATTTGTATGCTTTCAGGTCAGGTGGCTGATTCTGAAGAAAAAGCTGCGGTTTTAGCTGCCTGAACTCTTTTGAACTTCCTTCCACCTGCAGGGTCTTTGAATGTCAGGAGAAGCAGACAATTTTGTTTCAACAGTATTATTCTCTGATGTCTTAAAAAACCAGAAAGGTAATACAGACGTTGTCTTAAAGATAAACTTGTTGGGGAAAAGATGCAAGAGATACATCTCTTGATAAAGCTAGCACAGTGTTTTGACTTTACACTAAGAATTAATAAAATATAGATCTTTTCCTGTGACGAGTTAGTCTAATATCATTACTTCCTCTGTATAAGCTACTGGAGTGATGGAAATGATGAGTTTTGATTACTGCCCCAAACTAAGCCCAGTCAAGTGAAAAAGTTTTGGCTATACATACTTAAATTTCCAGTCTGAGATTCAGCCTAGCATTTCAGAGGCAGCGGTGTGGCTGTCAGTAGAATAGAAACTCTTGGAAAAACGAATCTGGAGAAGCTGTGTGTGCCATCTGATCACAGGGTGCTCTGTGCACTGTGTCCTGCAGCGAGTGGACACCTTCCTTAAGTGAAGAACCAACATGATTTACACCAAAGCCAACGATCTAAGTGATATGTCAAACTGAAGACCTGTTTTCCGCCCATGAATTTAATATAATAACCTTCTTTTCATCTAACACTAAGACAGTACAACTGTATTCTTAGAAGATTATGCTCGAGTGTTAATTAGTGTGTTCCTGATGTGATACTCTATTCCTCTTAATCTCTATTGTGGAGGATGTTTTACTTCCTTTTTACACAGCAGAATGTGCTTTAGGTATAACATTCTCAATTGACTTGCCTGTGAAAAAAGTTTTGTATTATTTTAAAAAGGAAATTTGTCAACTCTGCCCAGAAGATTTGTTGAACTGAGTAAATGCTACAGATAGGTACTATTAAGTGAGCACAAAGTCTTGGACTTAAAGCCATGGTATTGACAGGGAGCTCCCGCTGTGCCTTTTACTGCCTCTCACCCGGTGAATCTTTAGATAAATAGGAAAATTTGTGTGGTTCCCAGAGCTGTCAGGCTCTGTGGTTATACTCAGCAGCCAGAGATGAGGCTGTTGGGCACTGTCCTTAAATTCTGAAAGTTTAATGAATCTAGATTTGTTTTTCTGAGCTCTGAGCAATCTTGAGCACTGTAATATAATTATTGAAACAACCTCTTTTTGCTAGACAAAATTCAACATGCATTATGGTAGCAGAGACCAGAGCAGACAGGAGCTGCCACCAGGCTCCCTGGGGACAGGACTGTGAGGGAAGGGTGGCAGTGCTTGTGTTTGGGGTGACCGTAATGTTCTTCATACTTCATAAAGCCAGTGAAGGCTGAAAAACAGATTGTTTAAGCCTCCGAGGAAATACAGCTGCAACAGGATGAATTTGCTGCTTAAGCCACTTTCTCTTTCTGAATTTCTGTTACTATGGCCACCTTATTCCTAGTAGAAGCTGCTGGAAAGGGTGGAAGTGGGAATAAAAATTGGCGCCTGCCTTGTGCAACAGGTGCAGTTTGCAGTTGTGAGCGTGGCCTGAGCTGACTTCTTCACATGCAGAGAATGGCCACAGGCAGCCCAGGCAGCCACTGCCGCAAGAATTTGGGATTTCTGCATAAGTATTTCATATCTCTTGGAAAGATGCCAAGCGGAATTTAATTGCTTGTGGTGAAATCTTTCGCTGTGGCGAGGTAAGACATTGAATACTTTTGAACTTTAAAATTGCTATGGGACAGCCTGATCTAGTGTGGTTGTATTTAATATACAGGCAGACTTCTTAATCAGATAGAGTTCTTTGATGCACTTTTTGTTTTAAATACACCACACTAACTTGAAGGCGAGGAAAGGAATTCTTGTAATAACATACACATTTGTTTTTCTGTTTAGTAAATTGACAGGTGTTTGGTTTTTCTTGTGTCTGCCCAGGAAACCACATCTTGTCTCCTGGAGAGCCTGTTGGAAAAGGTCTAACGCCAGAAGCTGCAAAAGATCTCGGTCTCCCTGAAGGGATTGCAGTAGCGGCATCGCTCATTGATGCACATGCTGGAGGACTAGGTACTCTGTTGGATATTTACTATTTTTGGAAACAGGAATGTATTGAATTAATTTCAAAATTTGTTTTTCTCACAGCCTGTTTTGTATCTAGCAATTTACTCTCATGCTGTTCTTATGAAGTAGCACAACTAAAATAAGAAACCCCTCACAATAACTGCTAGTTTATCTGCTTGTAGAAAAGGGCTATCACTGTTTATTGCTCTTCAGCTGGCTTTGCAAATTGGTTATTAACTTCTACTAGTTCCACTTTGAATTTGTGAACTGAAACACCAATGTGTTGGCATGTCATTGTGCTGTGAGTTCCCATCTTCTATTGCTCAAAACTTTAGGGACAGGCAAAACATAACAAAACAAAACAACAAACCAAACCAAACAAATAAAAAAGGCAAAAAAGCACAAACCATCCAACCACCACCACCACCACCACCAACCCGCCCCCAGCATTCTAAGGTAGAAGTTTCATGTCTGAGGCTGTTCATAGTTTGTTGTCTTGCTTAGTTTTAGAAGCGATTCATGCTTTGTTTAAATAATACAATAGAGTTTTTTTGCATACGCTTATGCCAGTACAACGTGGGATGAAACTGCTGCTTTTGGTCTGGGGAGTTAGAATACGTAAATACTGTGTATCTAAACTAGCCAAGAGGAGTAGAGGGGGAACTGACCTCTGCACAGCATTTCCCTGCTGTAAGACTTTTTTTCTGTAGCTGGAGTGAGAGGCCTGATGCTTGTTTTTTTTATTTTCTTTTCCAGCCCAATATTCTGATATGCTTGTTTTCAACTCTGTTGAAATATATTTGGTGAGGCTCAATTGCTTCAACTGTGCTGTTTGGCATTATCTAAATACAGTCAATAAAAAGCAATTCAATGTAATTTTTCAGCAGGAAATGGAGACTTTTTAGTTTGATAGTTCAGAAAAAAGTCTTACCTCGGAAAGTTTCAGTGTTATTGAAACAGTACTGTTCAATGGAAATCTGTTGCTTATCGGAGTATTTTTCTCTAGAGCTAAATGAAGTATGATTTGATGCTAAAGTACCAGTTTTGTTTCAAATATTTTGTGATATTTTATATCTCGTCTGCTTCCAGAAGTTGTGGCCTGTAACTTTTTAAATGTTTAAATTCATTTCCTCTGCCTCTGGTAACTGTTTCTGATGAGATTAAGTAATCAGGTAGATTTCTTTTCTTGTTCCCTCAGAAAGGATTACATAGAGACTGACTTTTAGTGTCATAGTTGTAGTTGTGTTCCTACTGTAGTGAGTTACTTAAAAATCTCTTTGTGTCAATTAGTATCATAATTGCATAAAAATGTGTTTGAAATTATGTGCCCTAGCAGTTTTGTATTCTTGGAAAGGGTGTGATAATAAGCTGGCCTGAACTAATGAACCTGCTGAAAAACTGGATTGTCACAGGACATGTGAAAATGACAGCGGAGGGTCCTTGTTTAATTGGCATCATTATATGATTACAGGATTCAGAGCACAAAAAGTTTGCCCAGTAAATTTCATGTGCTGGAATCAATGAATTGAATTTAAAGAAGAACAGAGAGCTGTTCATTTGCTGTAGTCTTCTATAAGGAAACCCTAACACTAGAAATATATAGCTCCTGGCATCCAGCAGAGTGAGACTTTAGTGGATAGACACAGTCTGCTTCTGCCAGTCCTATTTATCAGAATCTGTTTTCCCAGATGGCACCACAAACACTAGCAGACTACCGAAACCATTGCCAGGAGAGAAGGAATGTATAGGTTATTGTTGGAGAGGGAGAGATGCCTTATGGGGGGAGGTGTTGATAACGCAAATGACAAAACCTATATGCTAATCACACAGTACTGGAGCAGAGCCTGGGAAAAGAGGAAGATCTAGGATAGAAGTCATCCTTTTCAATCGGGGAAGGGTAATAAATAGGTAGGGAAACTAGTAGAAAAGGCAGTAAAAAGGAAGACATTTGGATAGCAAAAGAGACAGCAGGAGCAGGAGGAGCGCTGGAGAGTGCAAATGTAGGTAAAGAGAATTAGTAGTGTGGCTACATCTCAAATAATACTAAATAGTTCTCCTTCATCCATAGCTGTTAAGAGGAAGAACCTTCATTTCTTTCAAGTCTAGTTTAACCTACAGTGTGTAGAATACAGAGGTGAAAATCCTGAAGGAAAAACAGAAAAACGAAAGTAGAACATAGATAATAGAACTAGGAAGTGAAACTGTGTTCTGGTCAACAGATATTAAGTATCGCAATGCACAAAAACATGTTAATCTTTTAATAATGATAAAAGGCACACAGAGGAAAAGAAAATAGAGAGATTTGAAACAGTGAATTAGAATGTGAAAATATCAGAAAGAAATAATCTGCAGTTTATGTAAAACTTGTTTTTAAAAGGTACTGATGTGTATTTTAGTGCTTATTCTGTTGTGATCTGTATTGAAATGTTGAGGTTTACTGTTTGTTTGAAGGTTATGACTTGTAAATTAGTAAGCATTAGATTAGTTTGTGGGACACCACCATCCAATGGGTGTCCCTGTTTTATTCTTGTACACATTTGGCTGGTTGTTTTAAAAAAGAAGTCTGGAACAGCGGAATAATGAAGAGGGCTTTTTCGTATCCTGCAGGCTAAACCAAAATGACCCGATGGAGGTCTTGTTTTCAGTGTTAGTAACTTTTGACGCACTGTTCAGATCTGCTTTTGGCTGGACATAAAGTGTGTTTTAGCAGGATAGGTTCCTGAAGTTTATAAAGGCTTCAAAGTTTTGAGTAAAATAAGGTAAAGAATTATGAAATATTTATGGCTGTGGAGATCATCTGTCAGTCCATCTGATACCTATTATGGAAAAGTAAAAACTGAAAGCTGAGTAGTTATGTCTTATATTTTGTACCAGTTTAAAAGAGCTTACAGATAAAAATGTGAGTATGGGAGGCCAGTCTTTTGGGACTGGCATCATAAAAATAATGTTTGCATTGCACCTTTTAAAAAAGGCATCAGCATTGTTTCAGCAAAAGTAGATAATTTATTGTACAGTATCTAAAATACTTTGTCTCTGTGGAAGAGATCCAAGAGCGCGCATGCTAAGCATTGCCTGCTTTTCTAAAATCTCTCCTGCAGTTTGTGTGATATACAGACTACTTGTTTTCAGTCTCTCTTGAGAATCTTTGAAAGATGTTGAGTCTGCCTCAGAATATGAAAAATTCCAGCTAAGTTAAAGGTGAAAGCGACTTGTAACAGCAATTAAATTATTTTTAGCAAATAAAATATCTAATCTTTCATTTTTATGACAATGTTTCAGACTTACTTGCTGTCTGACTTCCATTAATCACAAAGAAGACGACTCTAGCAACTCTAACACTAGTAAAGCCACTGACAAAATCCTACTGATTTCAAAAAGGCCAAGAATGCATATTCTGCAGGATGCATGTTTTCTGAGTGGTTAAAAATATCTAAACACGAGGCTCTTCAATTTTGTATTGGTTATGAAAATACATTTGCAACATATGCTGACAATTCAGTTTAATAGATTTGTTCCCTCTGAAGTGTGAACAATATTTTTAAGTCCTTCTAGAAATTCTGTTACAGTGTTACCTAGTACAGGAAATTGCCTTTTAGAAAACCCTATCCAGAATTCTTAATACAAGCTCATGCATGTCTATGTTTTAACAGTGGGAAAAAAAAAAAAAAGCATAAGAGGTAGAAGCCACGCTTTTAGCTTTCTGTTTTTCCTTACAAATAGGCTCTGTGTATGACAGCTATGCTACTATGCAGTTACAAGCCAGCTAGGATAAAGGGAAATACGGACAGAATGTAAATTTTTTCCCTAATTTTCTGATTATTTAGATAACTTCAGCCATGATAATAGTATGATAACCATGGCAATCATGATAAGACGGACCCCAACAGACCAATTTGATAGCAGAATCTTGCAATGGTGAGCTAAACAAGAAGGTGTTAATGCAACGTAGCCTACTAACCACAGAATCACAGAATGTTAGGATTGGAAGGGACCTCAAAAGATCATCTAGTCTAATCCCCCTGACGGAGCAGGAACACTCAGATGAGGCTACACAGAAAGGTTTCCAGGCAGGTCTTGAATGCCTCCAGAGTAGGAGACTCCACAGCCTCCCTGGGCAGCCTGTTCCAGTGTCTGTCACCCTCACTGAGAAGAAGTTTCTTCTCAAATTTAAGTGGAACCTCTTGTGTTCCAGTGTGAACCCATTACCGTTGGTTGTCACCGAGAAGAGCCTGGCTCCATCCTCGTGACACTCACCCTTTATGTATTTGTAAACGTTAATAAGGTCACCCCTCTGTCTCCTCTTCTCCAAGCTAAAGAGACCCAGCTCCCTCAGCCTTTCCTCATAAGGGAGATGCTCCACTCCCTTAATCATCTTTGGTGCCCTACGCTGGACTCCCTCCAGCAGTTCGCTGTCCTTCTGGAACTGAGGGGCCTAGAACTGGACACAATATTCCAGATGTGGTCTCAGCAGGGCAGAGTAGAGGGGAAGGAGGACCTCTCTCGACCTACTAACCACCCCCTTCTAATACACCCCAGGATGCCATTGACCTTCCTGGCCACAAGGGCACAGTGCTGGCTCATGGTCATCCTGCTGTCCACCAGGACCCCCAGGTCCCTTTCCCCTACATTGCTCTCCAATAGGTCATTCCCCAATTTATACTGGAAGCTGGGGTTGTTCCTACCCAGAGGCAATACTCCACACTTGCCCTTGTTATATTGCATTAAATTTTTCCCTGCCCAACTCTCCAGCCTGTCCGGGTCTTGCTGGATGGTGGCACAGCCTTCTGGCATATCAGCCACTCCTCCCAGCAAACTTGCTGATTGTACACTCTATTCCCTCATCCAAATCACTGATGAATATATGGAATAATACCTACCCCAGTACTGACCCTTGAGGCACTCCACTGGATACAGGCCTCCAACTAGACTCAGCCCCGTTGACTAGGACTCTCTGGCTTCTTCCCTTCAGCCAGTTCACAGTCCAAAAGGGAACTGTCAGAAGTGGGATTCGAACCCACGCCTCCAGGGGAGACTGCGACCTGAACGCAGCACCTTAGACCGCTCGGCCATCCTGACCTACACCACTTGGTGTTTTTTTACAATGTTCAGCAAATACTTTCATGATCCCTCTACAGTGAGGAGAAATTTTTATTTTCTTTTTTTTCTTTAGCAGATGCAGATGAGACGCACAGTGTGGTGACAAGTTTGCCAGTTGAAAAGTAATGCTCAAGAAAAAAAAAAAAGACAAAAGAATATTACCTGTTGGGCTGCTGCGTTTTGCAGCTGAAGCTTGGCTGCAGGTCTGCCCTGTTCTGTAAACAAGCTTCTGGCTCCTCTCTGGCATCTCCTGGGTATAAGTTTCTGCTGCAGGCTGGGTCCTTGCTGACTTTGTCCACTGTCCTGTCCTGCACACAGAAGCTCCTCAGAGCCAAGCACAGTTCCTCTAAGGGAAGGAGTAAGCTTCCTTTAAATGGTTCGACATGGGCAGAACAGCAGCAGCTAAGACAACAAAACCGTCAGCCTTTGAGTCTCCTGCCAAGTAACCCCTTTCTCCAACTCATCCCCTGACAAAACACATCATATAGTATATGCACGATAAACAGTGAACAAATAAACATATCTGCAGTCTACTGTACTGCCTTTCCCAGCAGGGCAGCCTTTTATTCTGCGTGTTAGTGTACTACCTAAGAGAATAAAGGTCAGCTTATAGTCAAAATAACATTTAAAATTATTATGATAAACATGAATATAGAAGAAATCATCTTGTGTCCTCATGTATCTGGAATAAAAATGCATTTAAAAATAACTTTATTTTTTAACTAAGTAGACCTCTTTGTTTTGTGGCAGTGCCGCGAAATACTTGGCAATTATTTGTGTGTGGAAAAGCTCTGTTTTGTGAGGGTTGTCTTGCTCTTTAAAATAGAATTTTCATTTTCTTTTAACAGGAGTAATTGGAGCAGATGTGAAAGGCTATAACCTGCCATGTGAGAACCAGCCAATTACATCCCGCGTTGCCGTGATCTGTGGAACATCTTCATGCCACATGGGGGTAGGTTCTATGTGTAGCCCTCATTTGTATGGAATATACTAATCTTTTTGAAGGAAAAAATGACTTTGTCCTTCTCACCCTTTTCCTTGATTTTTTTTTTTCTGGTAACGCTATCTTTACCTTTGGATATTAATTATATATTACCATGCATTTGCTACTAAGCAAGAACTTTAATAGTAGTAGAAATCAATACTGAAAAATGACATGGAAAATAAAAACCATGATGGTAGAGTGGCTTAAAGAGCAGCCTGAAATCTGAGCCAGAGACTCCGAGCTTGAGTTATCTGTGGCAAGCCTGTCACTAATGTGTTACAGAATAGTGTCTTTGGAGGAGTGCATGTCTCCAGTCACAGCCCTTCTCCCCCACATCTTCACTTAATCAATATAAATCCTTCTGCCTCTGAAAGTCACCATCACATATAGAATTACGATACGTATCATGACTAGAAAGAAAGGAAAACCCCAATAAGCAATTTTCACTTTGCTAATTTTTCTCAGTGAATTAATACAAAAGCTTTTTCTGAGATTGCAATTAAAATTTAGTGTCTGCTTTTGAAATTTATACTTTTTTAAAATGTATGAGTCTGAAAGCATTCCATTTAGATAAGTACCCTTTTCTGCCACATTTTTTATTTAAAACTCATTTCGGTCTTCAGTTCAGACTGATGATAACTTGAATTTTTTCAAAATGAGCAAATGGCAGTGGAAGTGCTAGAGGTGTTAGAGAGGACTAACATGCTTGTGGAGAGAGTTCCAGTAGAGAAAAAGGAAAGAGAAAGGAAACTGATAATAAAACATCAGGCTTAACAGTAACTTTTGTTGTCTTCGTAGTAACAGCATGAATGCATGGTGATCTTGAGCATGAATAAATGGTGATCTCGTCACATGGATTGTAGTTCAGCAAAGCATTTAAACACATGATTGAATTTAAAGATGTGAATAATCCCAGTATTGTGAAGCAGAGCATTTAACACAAGCTTACATCCTGTAGACCAGTTCAAATATGTTTGTATTCCTTCCTAAACAAGAGTTTCAAACCTCAGACTCCACCACTCTTAGCTTATTCTGTCTCTGAAAAATTACATTGGTATCTCTTTTTCTGTCATGTGCAGGTGGGGCACCCTGCAAATCCCAGCTCTGGGGGAAGAAGTTGCCCTTTGAGCCTGCTGCTACTTTTATTTCAATTTTTTTTTTTTTTTTTTTTTTATGGAGGTTTCTGCCGTTTCAGAAGAAGTTGTTTGCATGAACTCTTCCTAACCTGTTCGATTTAGCTGAGTTGGTTTAAATTGTTAAAATATGTTTGGTTGATAGAGGCAAAGTACTGGACTGAAACAAGCTGAGAAGCTCTCAGTTTCCCCAAAAGGTGTAAGGGCAATGATGAGCAGCTGGAAATGGGCCAGCTGGCTCTCACTTGTTCCTTTCACATAACTAGTGTTGGAGGAGCACACGTGTGTGGTTATTTATTAATTTTTCAATATATTTCTGTTGGTAAGCTCTAATGTAGACCCAGTTCACAACTATAGTTTGTTTTCCTTCCCGAACTAGAGCATGGCATATCGGTATAAACAGTTTGACAGCACTTTTTGTGTGCATACTCAATGAGCATGAGAGATGTGGCTCCTTTAAATATCCTAATGTGACAAAAGTGACATGGAGAAGTCCATGTTGATGTTGTTGATGGTGTTGATTTAATGACCAAACAGAACAAAGTCATGCACAGACTACACTCCAAAGGCAAGGTAGAACCTTTTAAGGCTCTTTAATCACTTGAATGCAAACTGGTGAACAGATGCTTGTACAGTTTTTTACTAGATTGAAGTAGATTTTTATTTAAATGTAACTACTCAGCATTTTATAATAATTTCCCTAACTACCTGCCTTCACTCATCTGCTCAGAGGTATAACAATTTCTAGCCAGCAGACAATAAGCAAATTCTGGACTTCTCTGGATTTAATCTGTGAAAGGACTTTGGTTTGGTGTTCTTTTTTCTATTACCTGCATAGACTGTATGAAGTGAATGTAGAGCACACAGAGCAGTTGTATTTGTGTTTAAATGACACTTATATGCAGCTGCATTTGGCTGAAATTAGCTGTTCCTTTTTTTAATTAGGGCTATAAAATGAAAGTATATTATACTTGTGTTTTGATAGAAATATATATTTTCTCTCTCCGTGTGCACCAAGGGACCCTCAGGGCTACAGAGATTAATCATCGAGTTTAATTTAATGCAGTGGGAGAGAGACCTGTGTGGTCAGGCGGGCATTAAAAAGTGCCTTTGATCTGCCTCAGGTGCACTGAGCCCCAGTGAGCCAGCAACAATAATACCTTTGTGAGATGATCAGAGACAGGAGAGGGAGAAAATGGCCTGTGTGGAAACTCAAGGCCATCCTTTGTTGTGGTTCTGGCAAACGAAAGAGCCAACTGTCAGGAGAAATTCAGAAAACAGAAAGCAGGGTGAAAGTACGGCTGGATTTTGTTCAAGGAATCGTAACAGGAAACTTTTCAAAGTCATCTGCTGTGCCTTTCCTTCCCTCCCCCCCTTCTTCCTTTTTTGGTGAGAGCAGGGGCACTGCCATTGGCATGTGTGTGTTGGTACAGTATTTCCATTCTCTACACCAAATACTCCATGAGTCACAGAAGCAGGTATTGCTTGAACACAACATTTACTTTAAGAGAAACTGCTCCATGACCCAGTTTTCATTACCTTAAGGACTCTAGAGATCTTGAACAAAAGACTTTGCTAATCATGCCTTTGATATTTTAGGAAGTACAAATGTAAAACCTAATTTTACTCATGGCTATAATAGTTTAATTTGTGGTAGAACTACCATTTTTGAGTGAGGATATACTTTTGGAATTAACCACTGACAGTTTGGGGTAATCGGACACACACAAAGCATTTTGTGTTTCTGTTGAGGTACTTGAGTAGCTCATGGAAGAAGCAAAAAGCATGTTGCAATTAGGTTACTGATCCACGTCCAGGTCTGAGTTGGTAGTTGTTCAAAGTCAGTGCCACCTCAGGGCTCATCCATTATCCGTGAGGAAAAAAGAAAAGTTGGTTTTCTGAATATTTTGGGGCAGTTTTTCATTTACATGATTCTCTGATGCCTGCTTTGCCCTGGTGAAAGTGATCAGCAATATTTGCATTTGGAATGGCAAATGAACTGCCCTTCTACTTGTGAAGGATTGTCCCTTAGTTTAGGGCTGGGATTCATTTGTTGTAGCTTTGATCTCTCTCTGCAGCGTGGGTATTCTTTTCGAGTGATGGACACTCAGAGGCTGACTGTTCTGAGTGGGCTGCTGCATGCCATCCTGTTTTGTAGACAGTGTCTTTAAGCTCCAGCACCCGCATTTAGTTTTGGAATTTTTAGGAGACTTTCCTTCTGTAGCCATGGTGACTACACAAATGTGTGAGTAGTTTGTCACAGTAAAATAGCAGCAGGTTTGGGGCATTGAAATAAGAGCTTGCATGTTATTCCTAACTGGTAGTTTGCATAGGTCTAACAGACATGCCCTAACTTCTGGGAATAAGTTAATTGGTTTCCCTAAAAGCTTGTCTTCCTGCCAGTGTCTTGTGGGTTTTATGGGATATTTTAAAGGTTTCAAAAATCTGTTTTCTGCTGAAACCTTTATGTGATCAGGGGGATTTCAGGTACAGATACTTGCACTGTCTTGTCCCAGTGCTGATCACAAACATGCTTGCCCTTTTGCAGATGTGTAAAACCACCAAGAAATTGAGTGAACTGTTGGGTGCCAGCTAGCAAATAGCAAAACCGAATATGAACCAGCAGTGTGACATGGTACTTGTACACAGAAATTTCCTAGTATTCCTTGAGCAAGTACTCCAGCAGTATTGCTGCTTCTTTCTGGTAGATAAATCTTGAAGTTTCCTGTACCTGATATCAGCAAAGCACTCTTCTTGTGGGCACTAAATTCACATAATAAAACTTTTTTTTTTTCCTTGCAGTAAAATGTTTCACTAGATTGTAAGGTTTTTTTGTCAAAGATAGTACAGGTTTGAATAAACTTATGTGACACTCGACAGACTGGGACCAGACTGGGACTGGTTTTTGGTAGCCAGAAGCTGTGAAAAGAATTTTAAGTAATTTAAAATGGTAAGCAGAAATAAATTATATTTCTGGAGTAGGAATATTAAAGAGTTCTGAGGGTTACAAAGTCACTAGGGCATAGTGCCTTTTCCCCCAGACGGTGACTTTTATGGAGGACAAGGGGGACTTGCATGCAGAGCTGCAAGATCCAGAAATGTGGAAGCCCATTGTGAGAGAGAGCAGGGATCTTCTTTTGCAACATCTCATCTTCCCTTTTGCTATTTGCTCTATGTGGTCCTTGCAAATTTTGTATGTGTACACGATATGTGCTATTTATGCATATTGAATAAAGCAGGAGAGATCCACATAAAATAGCCCTGTTGATAAAACTCTAATTTCTGCCTATTTTGTGGTGAATTAGGCTTACTTAGAGATCACTGTTCTGCTTTGTACTTGTCCCAGAACAGTTTTCCATTATGAAATTGTCATTCTTGCTCTAACACCTTCTAGGATTCACAGGTGAAGGAAGCACCCAGAGCAGCTTCTAGTGGGAATATTTGCTTGATTTCAGTTTACTGAGGCAGGGAGGTCCAAATTTGCTGGCATTTTGAGTCCCAAATTTACATATTTTGTGTTCCTATCCAGAGTCTCTGATATTTTTTTTGTTGTCTTAGTTCGGTGGTCTGATCTGTGTGCTTCTTCAGTCATTCCTTCCTTATCAGCTCTCTGTACTCAAAACTTCTTTTTGGGGATTGTCAGGGAATCTTTTCAGGTTTAGATGGAGTCTCTTCCTTTGTATCTGTTTTTGTACTTCTTTGGCTCTTGTGATTGGGCAATGACTCACCTGAATGGTGTGCAATTATTTTTTCCCCTGGTGATATTGTGTATGTGGTTTGAAGCTTATAATTTAGTAATTTTTTTTTTAAAATTGGTAGGCATAGGTCGTTTATCTTCTAACTACAGATTTGCTACATGGTCTGAAAGACAGAACTTGAGCAGCAAAATGGGCAGATCATTTTGGTGTCCCAGTGTTTACTATGGATTGGTTTAGGAAGAATATCCCATTCTCTGTTTTACCAAGCCTGACTAGTCTTTGCCTGTTTTCTGCTAAAGGAACTTCAGCCCAATTTGCTTATTCTATATTTGTTCATTTGATTCTCGTGATGACTGGCAAACACAATAGAGCTGCTTTGCTCCACAATATCCGCCCAAGCTGCCAGCTTTGTTCACACAAATAGAGTGCAAAGCACGTTTCCACCCCCCAAGCATGCACAGTACGTGTCCTTCACAGTACATCCTGGAGTGGAGACTGCAGAAACACGCTGGCTCAAAGCATTCTCATTGCCTGATCTCTGTAATCTCGGTGGGAGCCAGACCAGCAAGTGGATTCAGTATATTTTGGCTCCGATATGAGAGTCTCCTCTTCAGAACATGCCACGTTGTTCAAGCAGCAGACTTTTGAGTAATTACTACACAGGGACTCCTCAGCTGCTTGAAATCATCTGTGGTGAGGAAAAAACTTGCAGGGACTAAATAGGCTGGTACTTGCTTTGCCAAGTATATTTAATGTAGCGGGATGGCCCTAAGCAATGTATTTCTGGAGAGTGAGTTGGGGGACTGCGTGCAGCACTTCAGCCTCACGCTTTTCAGTCACGGCCGCACATGCATCCCTGGTATGAAATGTGCAGTCTCCGAGGGGACAGGGCCAGAAGCCCAGGGCAACATCTCTGAGCGCCAACTGGCTGTGACCCAGCGTTCGACAACAGCGGCAATTCGTCCTTCTCCTGAGCAGGGGAAAGGGGCTGGGTTTGGGAGAGTCGGGCGGATGGGGAGAAGGGGGAGGAAAGCAGTAGGAAAAAATAAAAATAAAAGCAAAACTATTGAAGGTAGGGGTAGCCTAGACAAGTTTTTGAAATATTCTGTGAGAGCTTTATGAAACTGATAAGCGCCTGCCCTCTTGCTTTTTTTAATATTCCTCTCTTCTGTAAGGACTGTCCTGCACATGAGTCACGGAGCTGGTGTCTTTCAAATGGGAGAAATAAATCAGTATTGCAGGAACCTCTCCTTTGCTGTGTCCTCCTTCAGTTCAGTTCTGCTGGCTTATGTATTGCATCTGGCAGCAGTCACAGTGCTGACTTCCTAGCTAATGAAGACATTTTACATTCAGGGAGAGCTGCATGAAATGAAAACCACATTTACTTCACGACTGTTGTTACAGGTTGCCCGTCCTTAGTGTATGCAGATTTAGCCTTCTGAGGAAAAGGTCGCAGAGCCTATTTAGGTGCCTTTTCAGCCTGTGGCCTTAGAAAGGTTATGTATCCATAAAATTGCCATTGCCTTCAACTTGTCCCTTGAAGAAGTCTTCCACACCCTTTTTAAATGGGACTGTCTCATTCTATGTTCTAGCGTCCTTGGTTTGAAAAATAAACAAACAAAGCTGTAATAAACTCTTTGCTGGCGTTAATTTGACATTGTGTGCTTTGTTTGCTTTGTTTTGTTTTTAAAAGGCGAGAAGTAAAATATTTCTGCTAGCTAGTTACAGAAAAGATTTTTGCTTTTCTGACCTCCTTATTATATTAATAAAAGCTAGGAAGACTTCAGTAGTGGTGGGAGATCATGTGCAGGCAGCCTCCAAAACCCAAAGCTCTTACTTGCAGAACTAGTAAACCACAAAGCTTAAGATCTTGAAATGTAAATAGGAAGTTGGGGAGTTTACTTTAGAGCAGGCAGTGGTGAGTCTGTATGATGTTTATTTCTGCTTGCCTCCTAGCCTTTCCTAAAGCTTGGCAGAGATGAAAGGGAGGCTTTCTCAGTAAATGAGTTATTAAAAGTTTCTGTTATAAGCAAGATTCCTTTGTTCCTGGCCTCACATAATTCAAAGCTCAAGGTATGCCTTGGTGACTGGGAGAATGGGACGTTCCTATTTAGTGTATGCCCATGAGAGACATCTAAGGCTCACACTCCATTTCTTTGCTGATAAACAGCCTGTTCAGGAGAATGTAGCTGAAAGCAATACAGTCCCTGTTGTACATAAACTAGATAATGCTTAGTAACATTTCCAGAAAACTATACAGTCGACTCTCCTTCCCTTTTGTGAACACTTGAGTTCAAAGACTCAAAAAATAGAAGTAGACAGAGTGAATGCTTTGAAAAATATTCTGCATGGAGACTATATGAAGTCCGGTACTCTAGAGATGTCTCACTGACATCAGTGAAAACACATGCTTTGAAAGTTGCAACAGACATGGTGGTTTCCACGCTGCAGTGAACTGCAAACTACCCTGTGTGACTCAGTCATGTATTAGGGTCTCAGATTCATAATACTGAACCTTTCTGAAGTGTCTTCTCTTCGGTTGTCTTGGGGTTCTTTGCATCAGCGAAAGAACGGAGTAAGAGAGTAGGAACTGTTATTGCAGTTTTATTAGGTGAGAGACTGAGGTGCTTCATAGTTTTTAATTGTTGTGTCTATACTTTTACAGACTGCACCTGTCCAGTGCGTTGGGAGTGTATGACATCTGAGTTAGAAATTTCACCTTGTATATTGCAAAGTTTTTCTGCATTATAAAATGACAACATTTACACACTACAGACAATAGTGTATGGCATGGTATGATAAACAATGTGTAAACCAGAGATCTGTTTTCTTCCTTCCTTGGATTTTCTATTCTTTTTGATGTGAGCACAATGGATATAAGGGCTTATGTTGGGCTTCCTCCAGGTCTGACTACTAATAGGGCTCCTCTCCTGTTCCTTACTGCTTTTCCAATGTTTTGCCTTAGAAGAGGGAGCAAGAGAGGCTGAGCTTCCAACATATTTATGTTGACCCTAGTAAGATTCTGACTGCCAGAAATATTAGGCTGCCTAATTTGAGCCTCTCTACTTAAAGCACAAGGTTACTTGTTAGTAGATCTAGCTCTAGAAGCTAGCACCTTGCACCTTTATTTCCTTACTATATTTTAATAGGGTGTGGTGATTTCATTTCTTCTGTTGTAGGAAGGAGATTGTGTTCTGGATTCTGTAGCAAAGAAAATTATAAGATGTTGTTCCTTCATTTGTGTTCAGATAGCATAGCATCACTCTTTCAGGAGATAGAATAAAGCAACTTAATTTTGATTCATTCTTTATGTATGCTTATGCTCATTTTTATTCACAGAAGTCCACCAACAATGGAGGACCACTGTCCATCAACAGCAGTGGCCCTCCATTGTAACAGAAGACTTTTTATTTCTTTTTCTATACTCTTCAAAGTGATTATATCAGATTTGATGGGTACAACACTCTCATCAGTGGTGCAAACTAACGGACTCTGATTGCTCCTCTCTAGATCCAGAGAATGTATTAGCCTGAAGCCCGCAGACTTGAGCAAACCCAAGTGTTTCCCTGGAATGTTCTGTTCCGAGGAGAGTGGGATAGGGGATGTCTCTCAGATCGCAAGCATATTTATATATAATGAATGGCCTTTCTAGACCCCTTGTTTATTTTGTTTTTGTGGGTAGCCATGAATGTATTAAACAGCCTGGTTATTCTGTGTGTCCAGATCTCACAGTGAACAAAAAGGACTCCTTTTTGTGCTGTTTTTCTTAGAAGAACTTAACTGCTCTGTAAAAGAAAAACTGAAATACAAGTGAAATGAGATATGATGAGAGATGCCCTTGATGATCAGTTAGGATGTCTCAGAGCCGTGACACAATTAAATAGAGTTTCCATGGGAATACAATAATTGTAGGAAAAACAGCATAATGGTTTTGTGTTAGTTTTAAAATTTTTGAATTGACCCTATTTGCAATGAGTAGCATGGGATTTGGGAACAAAATCCTAGATTTTGTTTAGTATTGCTGGTTTGCTGTATGATTCTGTCAGATTGTTGCCTTTCCTTAGAGTACCCACTTGCAACATGAGCATCAAACTGAAGTTGTGCAGACAGAGATCTTGCCAATGACAGGTGTGATATTTGAGTGCTGGATATTAAAGACTCCCTGGTCCAAGGTTATACAGATGCAATGGCATTTCTAAGTGTCTTTTTACTTTCCATAACAGCATCAAATCCCCCAGTCAGGCACACTTCATCAGTATTTGGGCGGTAGGCCTCTTACTAAGGTATTTTTTCTCTTTTCCAATTTTATTCAGCATCTCATGAAGCAATAGTTCATCAAAGTTTCCTTTTGCTGGTGTAGTGGTGGGAGTGAAGTGGGAAGACGTTAGATGGAGTAAGGTTTATTAGGGAGAAAGTAAATCTCTTCTCATAGAAGCGTTGTGGAAGCAAAATGAGGAGAAGCATTAGCTGCTGCTTTTCTCCTGGTGTCAGCCGGGAATCACAGTTTATGCTGAGTTCATTGTTTATAACTGTGGGTGAAGGCCTGAGGTCTTCTCTCACTGTTTACTTTGTCCTTGGGAGTTTGTTTCAGTAAGTAAGGGCTGAATAAACACCGAGTAAGGTTCTCAGGATTTACCCATTTAGTTATTCAGATGTTTAAAAATATGTTTAAAATAGTGTGTGGTAGCAGATCCCAGATAATGTAAATCTACTTCCAGTGACTCAGGGGTATTGCAGAAGGTGATCTATTTTACCTGTAAGTGTGATACTATTGCTGGTATTGGTCTTCACTAATATAGAAGACATACTTACCTTATGGTGAAAAAGAAAACTAAATCTCTAAAATGAACTGTATTAGGCAATGAATAAATGAGAAAGGCATAAAGTACATGGAAAGGGCATCCAGAGTAGATAAATACACCAGATCTCATTTGAAAAGATTTTGGTTTTCTTTAATATTTTCTCATCGATTGCTGTAAGAACAGAACTGCAGGTTTTGAAGAATAATTTTCCCTCATAAATTATAGGGTTGGGAATAATACCTACTTGCAAGAAACCCTTGAGTTTCCTGTTAAAATGCCAGATCTGACATTTCTTTCTCACAGTTGCCTTGAATTTCTGTCACATCAGCTACTAAACCCCAAGTTCTTCAGGACTGTCAGCATCTGATATAGTGAGTTGACTGCATTTTGGGTTATCAAGACGTGGACTACTTAGCATGCATATTAGAGATAACTATGAAAATACTCTTCAAGAGAAGACAAGGATCTTACAGTACAATCTCCAGGAAAGGGTATGCGACAGGATAGCTCATATCTTGCTACAATTCACAATTCTGCCATCAGCTCTTTGGGAAAAGGTCAGTGCTAGAAACCTCTTATGGAGGCCCTCTGTTCCTGTGCTCCCCAGCACGTCACACTGCCATCTTCTAGCCGCAGTGACGAGGACTGGGCCTGCCTTGGGCTGCACAGGGTTCGGCTGAGGGATTTTGGGGGTGGTTTCTTGAGTATCATTTGGATGTGAAGTTGTTTATGTGTCTGGGCAGTGAGGTGCAGCATCCACCAGTATTTGTGGCACAGCTCTTCCATGTGCACAACCCAAAAGGCTGGGATGAGGTCTCACTAGTCTGCTAAAATAAGATAGTGCTGCAAGCGGTATCTGAAGTGTGTTTGTTTAAGAACCAGAACTGAAGCTGAAGGGCTGTAAGCTAAAGGAGTAATTCTGAGACTTTTAATAAACTCCAGTGTTCTTGTAAAAGATTTCTACTGATCTACAAATAAGCATTATACTAGATTTCTATTCTAATGCACAAATGGAGCCTTTTACTGAGAGGCTGCTAACGTTCATGAAAAATGTACTTAGTTTGCAGTCTCAGACAGTCACTTTTGAAGGCTTAGTCTCTTGTTTTGGTTGGAATTAAGAACAGAAATTTGTTTGAACCTCAACTTACTGATGGCTGGGAGGACATTCTGGGCAAGAATTATTGTATATTTACCCTGTTCCTGTGCTCTTCCCTGAGTCATCTGTTACTGGCCACTGGCCACAGCAGGCTAGCTGGCTGTATGGATCTTTAGTTTGACTTTTTGATTTTATTTTTTTAAACATTGAGAAGAGTTAGTTCACATTATGATGAGCTTTCAGGAATTTAATTTGCCATAGCAGCAAATTAGAGTGTTATAAAGTGCATATTTAAAATGGCCTGCAGTTAGTAGTCTGTACTGGAAGATTTATAATCTTCACATAAACTGGGGTTTGGTGACAGTGAGTATCTATCATTGGAAAAGGAGTAAAAATAAATGGGTGGTATAAATTGTGCTAGCTTGTTTGAGGCCCTGTATCCCCAGTGAGCTATTGTTTTGAGAAGCACAGAAGTAATTGCTGTGAGTCATGGAGCAGCGTTGCTTTGGAAGGGTACATAATAGCATTTCAGCAGAGGACACAAGTAGAAGCTATGGTGTAACCAGACAACCTTTCAGTCCATTTATCAAAACACTTGTAGTTCTCATATCAAAGAAGGTGACACAGTAAATATGAGAAAGGAAAAAAAAAAAAAAAGGTTAGTCTGTATATCTGTGTCCAGCCGTTTCACTAAATAAAGCAATAAAATGAATCCATGCAGAACTACTAGTGCTTGGGTACTTAGCAAGAAGATTCTGAGTTCATCAGAATGTGGGCTTTTTTTTTTCCTCTTTTGGATCTTGAACACAATTTAACAGATTAAAGATCTTTTTTTTTTTTTTTTTTTCCAATTTATGTAAGAAACCTTGACCTTTCGGAATACGAAGAAAAGGATGATATACTACTGTGATATACACCTGTTGTATACTTTCCCAAGCCGAAATATAAAATATGCTTCCTGTTAATGGATAGTGATAAAAGGCAGAAGCAAATGTATGTGAACATTCAACTTGGAACAGTCAAAATTCATCTAGTGTAAAGGTTTTGTTTACAAGCTGAGCATTTGGTCAGAGTGCCTGATCAGACATTTGAAGTTCTTGCATCTCTGATTTAGGCGGATGGAAATGGTGAATGTTGAATGAGTCTGGAACAATTACCTATGAATGCATTATTCTATAACTTCTTCCAGAGCTGAAACTCTCAAGTTGTCCCAGGCTTAGTTCCAAGTTTGCTTCTTGGAATAAACACAGGAGGTTAACCTCACACCCAAGGAATAAAAACTTACAGGGGTGCAAATTTTCTGTTGAGGACACCATTGTTGTTTTTCTCTGCCTGAGGAGGGGAAACTGGGGGACAGTTCTAGAGATGAATGCTGTGCTTGGACAGCTTGCTCCCGTTGTGATCTCCTGGAGACCTATCTCATAAATGACTCTGAATGACCTAAATGTTAATCTGCAACTACTCTCTAAGTTGTCCTGGCTTCTCCTTGTACTGATACAGAAGCTGTTTGATCCACTTGCCTCAGCCCCTTTGTGGGGACAGTTCTGAGTGTCTCAACCATCTGAGAGTTCCATATAAAAAAACCCTCTTCTTTCTACAAAGAGAACAGCATCATTCTTCTGCAAAGAAAACAAGTGCATCTGCCCCTCTAACATCTTTTAATTTGTGATATCTTTTCAGAAGATCATCTGTTTGATCACAAGCAGCCTCCCCAGCCCGTTGGTCTCAGGAGTAGTTTTCTACCATCTTGGACTTCTTGCCTGTTGTTCAATTTGAAGGATAGATCTTGTTGCTCAGATTTTCTGATCATTAGTTTCAGTTTTACCTGAACAGTGGTCAGGACTTGTCTGTTGGTAACAGGAGTCTCGGGATCCACCTTCCAAGGCAGTAGAGCTACCTAACCCCAAGCTGCCGTTCTCTTCTATCACATGTGAGGTTAGTGACTCTGATTCATATCTATGACTCGGAGGTTTTTAGTGCTTCAGGGTGGATTACCCACGTGAATGCAAACATGAGAGTCTGCAGCTCACAGTGGATCAGCACAGTCATCACTCAGTGGTCAGGAAATGGCTGGCAGGAATGTGCTAGTGCTCTGTGGATCTTACGGAAGGTGGAGAAGTTTTTGTTTGTTGCAGAACATTGATTTTTATATTTCCCCTCTCTAATTGTTTGTCTCATGAAGTGGCTACAAGTAGCATGGTTTTGGTGGCCAACTTCCAAACACTCATGTCCTACTATAGCTCCCATCTTTTGCAAACAGCAGGCAAATTTCAGCAAACAATTGAAACCTGACTTGGAGAACACATTGTTCACATGTGTCACTCTCAGCTTCTGTGGCCAGTGTGCTCCTGGGTAAAGATAAGATGAGGTGGCTGACAGATGCATCACGTCTCCTAACACTTCCTTGCACCCTTTTTTCCATGGTACATCATCTGCTTTTAAACAGTGGGTCATGGATCTTGTGTTTGTGATATCTCTGATCCTCCTCGCAACTCCTTTATTATGGCACAGAGAGAGATAATGAGAATATAGGTTGTAGGCTGTGTCTTATGCTTTTATCAAAACAGTACATGGAGGGACAGGCTCCATACGTACAGCTAGAAGATCTGTTTGAATGGGAAGGTGCTACAAGGACATTGCTGGTCACCTTGTGAGAGTTCAGTTGTTAAGTATCATACATTGTTTGGATTTCAGTACTGTTTGTGAACTGGAGCACACACTCTGATTTTGTTCTGTCCTTGTGAGGAGAAAATTATTTGGGAAGGTTTAATGCAGCCGTAATGCAGTGAGCCAGACTTGACTTTCTTACAGTTAAGTTTCCTTGCCCTGATGAGGTAGGCAATATATAGTGAAATCAAAACATATACTCACCCTATTTGATTTAATCATGCTTGAAATTTTTCTTCTCTGTGTCTGTTTTACTAACGTCTTTTCCTGGCTGAAAAAGGGGATTTACAAAAATACATTTTTTGGCAGAGAAGTGATGCTTTTTATTTCACCATTTTTAAAAAATATACTAGTAAGGCAAACCAAATGAAGAGGATTTTGCTTCCAATATAGTTTTAGTTTTTTCCTGTTTTTATATTCTGCTTTTGAATTTGGAATTTTGAGTGCAAAGAGAGGAATTCAAAAGTGTACAGTAGGAGAGGTAGGTACCAGTTTTGCACTGTGTTCTCCCCTCAGGAAAATGGCAGGATTTTATAATGTGAAAAGTATTATTCTGTTTAAGACAAATCTCAGTTATCTGGCTTTTCTGGTTAATATTTGAAGGGTGATATCACTGCAAACTTCATTCACAAGATTAGTATTAAAAAAACATATATAAATCCTTTTCTGTGATCAAGTAATGAGAGTACAGGTAGAGGAAGAAATTACCTGAGTAATCTGTAATGTGTATTTGCACCCTGTGAGCAACTCTGCAGTTGCAGTCCTGACCCTGGGTTCCCGTGGAATGTGTGAGGTTCCTGGGATCTGTCACACGATGCACTAGAGAAGGTTGATGAGTAGAGGTGGTTTTGCCGGGCAACTGCCCTCCTGGTTTTGCCCATAACAATTTATTTGTGCGGCTGTACCCTATGACATACTACTACCATACATACCATTGGCTGAAAACTGATGCAGTGTATTGAAAATAAAGTGTAAAGCACCCCCAGTCAGCTCAGATGAGGAGGCTGGACCGGGCTGCTGTCCGAAAATGGGCCATATTCAGAGGTCTGTTGCTCTGTTAGGGGCTACAGGGAGTTAGTTGAGCTCCGTAGCATCCATTCTCAGAGGTTTCCTCAGAAATGCAACTTCAGACTGGCTTGTGGTGGCAGACCTCCAGAAAAGCTGCTTTTACAAGTGCAGCCTGTGACCTCTTGCATTCCCTGCTCTTGGCAGGGGCCTGATCTATTGCATTTTAAAAGGTAAAATAAAATACAGCTGCGTAAAACAGGCTGGGGTTTTTTAGTAAATTTGGTTTTTGTTGTTGTTGTTGTTGTCGTCGTCAGTTTTAAGCAACATTTTAATTGCTATGTTTAACTCTTTTAAGAACCAGGATCCTCTGGGTGAGGGGAGAAACTCCTAAACACTGCCTCACAGTTTCTGCTGGTAGATTAGTTTTAAAGCAGTAAAGGTTGGAGTATGTGGTTGTCCCCCTTGAGTGAGGAGCATGTCTAGTAAGGTCATGTCCAGTTCTCAGTTTTTGAAGTGCACCTGAGGAGC
Source organism: Patagioenas fasciata (assembly GCF_037038585.1). Classification (NCBI taxonomy): domain Eukaryota; kingdom Metazoa; phylum Chordata; class Aves; order Columbiformes; family Columbidae; genus Patagioenas; species Patagioenas fasciata. The sequence goes on along the minus strand of NC_092525.1, from coordinate 19,831,428 downwards.
TGGTGTGTTGTTCTTAGACACAAAGTGCTGACTGCAGGGGCTGTCTTCAAAAATTGTCATCTTCCCTAGGAAATGAAAAACGTGAACATGTAGGAACATTCTCTTCTTCTGCATCTGAATATATACTGTTCTGTCTTTGAAGAGGTGTCTGGCACATGTTTGGACATTTGCTAGCATTTTTAATTATAGACACACGAAAACTAAACCCAACATACTTCCTAGGGGTGGGTGCTCAAGTCCGCATTTCAATACCTAAATAGCTGGCTTCATCTTCTAAGGTCATGAGCCAGAAATCAATGTGAAATGAGGGTCTTTTTTAAAAATCTGACTACTTATTTAAGTGTCTAAATACAAGTATTAGTCCAAATCCTCACACAGAGTAGATCGACATACCTTTGTGGAAGGTGATGGTTAAGGCTGAGTTGAGGCTTTGGCTCCCAAGGATGGAAGCACTGGTCCAGGTGAATTTCTCTTTATACACTTAAATATAAATTAAGTACAAGTTAAATAACTAAAATTATTGTGATTCATCATATTCTTTCACTAAAAACCATAAGATTTAAATAATTTTAAAATACCTTTCCTTATTTAAACTTGCATAAAAAATCTCACAGTGGAAATGGTTAATAATCTTAGTCCAGTTTTCCTCTAATTAGCTCTTGCTAGATATAGAGCCAGTTTGTGTAGTATATAGTCCCATTGCATAACTCACCTGAAATATTTTCAGAGATGAGGCATTCAGGTTACCCTGGGAGTGTGGTTTCTTTACTGGGCATTAATCACATACCTTGTTTGGTCTGTAGTTTGTAGACCAGTTAATTTTTTATGGAAAATGTAGAAATTTAGAAATAGTTCTGCATGCATGTTGTTCACATTTTGCTGCCCCTCTCAGAAGGGTTACTATTTGGAATAACAGCTAACAGTAGTCCATAAGAATTAATCTGTGTCTCCTACTTTCATGTTGTTCTGAAAGTTTTGTCTGGAAAATAACTAAAAAAGGGATTGAACTGAAATTCTAGCTTCAAAATGTCATGATAAATTTTAGATCTCAGTCTGCATTTTAATGCATACTCTCTGTATGTTTCTAATTTTGGTAACTTTTACTTAAGGATGTTATGGTGCTTGTGATAAGTTTGATTTTTGTCATACAAGTTTGTGATATTACCAAGTGCAGAATAAGCAGCAAAATCAAAAAAATGTATTTATTTTAATGTTGTTATACATGACTTTTGTGGCTCTACTGCACTTGGAACCTGGCTGAGCTGCTGGACTGAAATGTGCTGGACTTGTGTTCTTACTGTTACCATGATGTATAAATAAGCAATATCATTGTCTTCTCTCTCAGCCTCTCAATTACATTTTCTAGGAATAAACTCTCTTCTGAGGCCCCTCAGGCCCTACAGCTGAACAGGCACATTGGGCTCTGCCAGAGCCGCAGCCCCATGAGCAGTCGCCCCTCTCACCTCCCAGGAGACTGAAGGCACTGAGGAGACCCGGCTGACTTAAAAACGTGGCTTTCCTACAGCCAACACAAAAGAAACCAACTTGGGCAAAACAGACATACTGAATACATGTCAGTGCTTCAACTTTCCTACCACAGGCCACTCTCTCTGGCCATAAGTTTACACTCTGGGCAGTGCCCAGAACCCTTTGATTCTGTTGGGTGGTTTTATCACTTTGGATATCTGCCTTCCTGTCTGTCTCTTAACCATGCTTGATTCCACAGAAATCTTATCTTCCAGTATCTTATACTGCAAAAATATTGAATGATGTCTTTGAATATTTTTTGTTGTTGTTGTGCAACCCCAATAGATGTCATTGGGCAATTTTGTTTTACTTTGATCTGTTCTTACCGTTCTCCTAACTAAATAGAAGTCTCTAAGGTTTGTGAGCTTTCCAGCTCTCTGGGTTTGGTAAACCTGTGACATAGCTTTGGCAACAAACCATGGAGTCCATGTCCAGCAAGGTATCTGTTAAAGTGATTTCGTCCCATAAGCTAGAATTCTTCAGCTGCATGTAAGCAGATTACCAACATCATCTGTGGACAGATGTGTTGAGGCAGAATCCCAAAGTCGACATACTCTATGTTTTTGTCACTTAAGTAACTTCCATGGTTCCAGTGGGATAAAGTTAGCTCTGTGCAAACATTTTTGTGGCCTAGTCTGGATATCATTGCAGAGCAACCCTGTCACTGTGGGTGGCCCCCGGGATGCCAACCTGTCACATGGAAGGGAGCTCTGTGACTTGCCACCGCAAACTATGCAGCTACATAGCAAACCCATGATGGCCAGGGGACATAAGCTTAAAATATAATCAAACAAATTACTGGTGGTGTATGACATATAGGAATTGGAATATTAATACATTTTAATTTTCTTTGTGATCTGTAGAACGTTTCTTGTGTTCCAAGACCTTATGTTCTTAAATATGTTTTACATCAGGCTAAAGCTTGAATGCTGTTATGTGTTTAACATGTAATTACTGCTAATAATAAATGTATATTGACTGTACTTACCATAGGCTTAACCTAGGGATTTGCCTCCAGAGTAATGGGGAAACCTAGTTTTAAACTCATTGAGTGCTTGAGAAATCATGCCAGGATGGCAATTTTAGAGTAGGCATCAGTTTACTGAAAATACAATTGCATGCCCCGACTCCACCCAGTTAATATATATGCCACCAGAAAGTGCTTTTATTAAATCACACATTCAGTAGCTGTTACTATGACCCAAGTTTGAACCAGAAACCTAGAAATGAAACATTCTTGGGTTTTCCTTTGATTTCTCTCCTTTTTTTTTTTTTTTTTTAATGAATATCTTTCATGCTTTGTCAGAGAATTGTGGTCAAATTGGTTTATAAGACCCATCTGTCAGCAGAAGCAAAATGATACAGTTTTCTTAATACAGGATTTTATGGATCAATGTAAACCCCCGGAGTTGAATGAATGTCAGTATTCTCAATCTACAGTCAGTCAGAAAGTTTGAAAGTCAAACGTCAGCAGAGAAGTTAATGAAAGTATTTGACTTGTCAATGATCAAAGTCCAGAACTATAAAGAGCATTTAGTAGTTGGTGACTGATACAGTGCTTTTCCTTGTTTCTTTCCCTGCTTTCCATTAGTATCTTAGATCTTTCTTCATACCTGCCTTAGCCTAACAAAAGCAGCTGTTATTCTGAATCTCTGGCTGTAGAAACTGATAAGTGAGGTGATTTTTAAACAAATTTTCTGACCTAGTTTTTCATTAGCAAATATTTACTCTAAAAACGTTGTGACAATAGAATGAAGCAAAGCTTTTTTTTTTTGCTTTCATGTAGGTGAGTGTAAGTCCACTGAAGTTTGATTTTTCTTTCTTATTGCATACTGCAAATCAATAGAAAACTTAATAGTGATACTAGAATGCTGCCAGATATTAGAGGCTCAATATTAGAAGCAGAACTGAAAATGGAAGAAGATGGATATATATCAGTATACCCTGTTAATATAAAGATTTAGTTTTCTGGTAAAAGCTAAATTCTCCAATAGCGTTATTGTAAGGAATTTGTGTAAGCCTCCACCAGCAACAGATGGTGTCAACTAAGGAAGAAAATTCTGCTGAAACTCCTCTCTCACCAGTGTGGCCTGTTTTATCTTGTCTCTGATTACCATACCATTTACATAACACTGTGGAGGAAACAAGCATGAGCCTGATCATTATGGCTAGACTAGCAAAACAAAGCTAAGGAAATAAATCTCACACTGAGACTTGCTCGTTTTATGGGATGGCTGTATGCCTAGGTGATTCTCCTCTGTGTTCTGTTCCACTTGTACCAAATGACAGTACTGAAAGCTGAACTGACTCCTTCGATTCACTTATATGAGCTGTAAGTTAGCCTACAAGTGGTAAGCAGTGCTTTTTTCCACAGGGACGTCTACCAGAGAGTTGGATTTTTGATTTTTTTTACCTGTTTTTGTTTTAGAGGGAGAGGCAAGTGGCAAGGGCTAGACTAAATTAAATGTGCTACAGAGCTCATATTAGTGCCATTTAAGAAGGTCCTGTCATACCTTAGCTTAGTTTTATATAGCATTATATGTTTTAAAGACATTTTTCATTTCTGTGGGCTGCCAGATGTGCTGCTGATACCTTCTGATCTTAAATAGTTTGACATTGATTTTCCTAGCACACACCAGGGTTGAAATCTGGTCTGTAACTCATCCAGATGATCTATTCATAACAAAAAGTGCCTTCTGGCAGTTGCACCACAGCTGAATATTGTTAAACTGAATTCATCATTTCATTTGTTTCTGATTGCTCTATAATGTTTACATATCTTACATATTAGTATGATCTTTTATAAAGCATGTGCTAAGGTTAAATCCTCACAGATAGAAGTTTTTTCTCCTTTTTCTCCCTTTTAGAAGGTGTTGAACTCTTTTTCCCTCAGTCTCGAAACTTGGAATCTTGGAACTGCTTAATGCTAATCTCATCTGAAAGGATGGGCTGAGCAAGTAGGAACGTGTGTGTTGGGAAGACATAGAAAGGTGGCATTTTCCTACACAAAATAATTCTTCCCCATCTGCAGACAGAATAACAGTGAGGTGGAATTTCATGTCTGAGTATAACACTTCTGTAAGCATCCTCGTGGATGAGGGCAGTGTGTTCAACTGAAATATTTATAAATGCTGTTTATGACTCAAAGTGTGAATAGGTTCAGATTCTTCTCATCTCCCATCTTCGGATTCCTGCTGCAGTATTTGTTGTGCAGAGATCATTCTAATGCCTAGCAAAGGATATCCTCTTTATGTTTCAGTTTCACTGTATATAGAAAATAACAGATGTTAATATGCCTCACAATAGGAGTGTGTCACAGGATGAATTTAAGTTAAATAGAAGGCAGAAAATCTGAGGCTCCCTTTGAATACGTATTTTAACTTTAAAAGAAGGATGACATCTCTTATTTGCTTTAAAAATAAAAATCAGTTGCCCATAAATCTAAAACAGATGTTGTTTTTCTACTAAAAGGATTAAGGATTTTCTTAAGCTCATTAAAGGAAAAAAAATAGTGACACCACATTGATCCTCCTATATCATCACAAAGATGTCTGAAGGCAATAGAAAGCTATGAAAAGGACATGGTATTAGTCTAACAAAAATAGCTCTGAGTCTGGCAAATGGTGCTTATCCTTCTGGGTTCTGCGGCAAACTTTGTACTGTTTCTCCAACCCTACGCTTATGTCTAGTCATGTGTTTTAGTGGGATTGGGTGGTATGTATACTCAAACAGAGTTTGGACTTTTTATTATGAAAATACAAATGCCAGCTGCTGCATGGCTTGAAAAACTAAAGCTTCGTCCAAATTATGTCAAGAAGGGAAAACAAAAACCATTTGCTCTTTCTTAAGCATACATCTATGGAAGAATGTTCACCCTGTTGATTCTCAAACATTGTGTATCTATTTGGGAAGGACATTATTTCCCAATTTTCTCACTTTCCACGTGCATCAAAACCCAGAGTCTGCAACATGTGAATTAAACTTCTGAAGTGGAAGGAGGAAATAGGTAATCTGATGATGCTATACATGGTACCAATAAAGCCCAGCATGACCACCAGCATTCTTTATTCCAGTTAAAAGTTCCCACAGCAGAAAAAATTGATAACCTAGTACCCCCCAGGTTGTATTCATCAGTGTGGCGATACACAACTCCCTCATTTGCTCTATTTATGTGTTGAAAGTTTGCTGGAATGCCTACAAACGGTACTTTGGTAGTAAGATGATAAGAAAGTCTTGTGTAATCTGAGAAGAACCAGCATGGAAATACCCCGTCCTGTCAAATATCTGTGGGTGTCCGAAATACTAGGCCAGAACTACTGTCTCTAGGGAGAGTTTTGTTTTTTAGTCAATTTAAACCTTTTAGTGTTGTCAGATACATAGGACAGTTTGGTAAATTATGGACTAATGACAGAAGAAAGTTTGTGGTGTGGTGGTTGGTTGTTTGTTTTGTTGGTGGTGGTGGGTTTTGTGCTGTTGTTGTTTTTTAACTTTATTGTCCTTCTTGAAGTTTAGAACTTCCTGTGCATTCACAAACCATCTCCATGCCTTTAATATCCTCAGACTAATTGGTTTCTTCAGATGACACAGCAGCTAGATTTTAAGTTTGATGTATCTAGTGTAGCTAGATTCTTCCTTCAGAAATCACGGTGGAGTAGAAAATACTGTACGTTTGCTGCATCAAAAATATTTTGAGATGAACCTTTACCAGCCCAGGCCTCTTCTGCCCCAAATGTTCCTTCCCACCTGTAGAGACACGTGTTGTGTCCACAGCTGTCAAGACGGGAGTGAGACGGGACGCTTGTGTTCTCGGCATGCTTCCGTCACTCGTTCGGAGCAGATGCCAACTGGGAATTTTGACCTTATGCTGTGTTTTCAGTCAGGTCAGTGGTGTGGAATTGGTCTAAAAATTAGGTTGTATTAGGATTTGCCTTCTGTTGCACTTCATTTTGTTACTGAAATCGTAAAAAGAAGGCTTGCCCCATGGAGGTGTTGAAAACTCAAAGCTGTATTAATTTGTAGTTTTAAGAGAAAACAAAACAAAACCAAATGTCTTTGCAATGTTTTTGACGTAGCTTCGTCCACTTGGAGTCATAAATGGCTTTTTAAATTCAGTGCAGCTATTCTTGCTCTTTAATGGGTTTAGCCAGCCAAAATTTTACGCAGTTATACAGACACATGTGCACACATACATCTTTAGCGAAAGTAAGTCGGCATGTTAGAGCTGATAGTGGAGAACTGAGCAAGATTCTTGTATTTGTTGTATACATTCCTAAGAGAAATCAGGATTGCTTGAAACTGTGGTGGTGAATTTTGAGGAAACAGTTTTTGTTGTTTTGTATTCCTACTTAACTTCATGACAAGAATCAGCTGTAATGTAAGTTTATGGCTTGAGCAGACTATTGTTTGTGCAGAAACCTCCCTGCTGGTGTATTTACTAAACGTGTGATGCACAAATGCCAGTAAACTGCATCTTGGAGCATATTCTCTTGTTGCTCGCAAAAGCTGTCTTTAAAGTTTGGCTTGTTTAAATATGGGGAGAATGTGTATCAAGTTTAACAGGAACAGCCTGGAATTTTTTACTCCTTCTCAAAACTATTTTGACGTGAAAACTGGGCCTTATTGAAATCAATAGGAAACCTCAAGCATCCTTTAATGGGTCTAGAATTTTGGTGACGAAGAGCAAGGTCTAAATACAAAAAAACCCATTGTTCCATACTTTCTTTTTGCTGTTCCAGCATTGCAAACACACAGACTTATTTGTGAGGGAATTCTCTTGTTTCCTCCTGTTGGAGCACTTTCCACCTTCTAGAGAAGAACAGTTGCAGATTTAGCCCTCCCATTAACATGGACTAGTGGGAAGTGGATTCATGCAATGGGGTAGGAGTGTGCTGCTGGCCTCTTTTCCCAGCAAAATCCTGGCCGTGTATACCTTGAATCTATATACCTCTGTTGGTCCTGGAAGCAAAAACATGAATCATGCTTCAGAGAGAAGAAAAGTAGCCTGCCAGGGAAGTGGATGAGATGTCTTCTCCAGACTGCGCTGCAAGAATTATTGTGTTCAACCAGTGCAGAATATGTAACCGGTCTTTGTAACAAGTGCTAGGACTCAGGTTCCACTGCCCCATTCCCCATCACATGTTGGGCCTTACTAGCTAGACTCGATAGCATACCTCCTTAGGTTTGCTTTCTGGACCAGAAAGGATATCTAGCAAGTCTGTCTAGTCTGTTGAAAGTGGAACAGCTTTATAAGAGGAAGGAAAATGCCCTCCACCGTTAAAAACTGGTAATTTGCATCTTCTGGAGCAGAGAAAGGAAATGAACCAGTGTCCCCCACATCCTGAGTGGTCTAACCACTAAAATATTGCATCGGAGCAGGATACCACTGTATCTGTGAGTGTTATATTTGTATGCAAGTGGTAGAATACGGCCCTGTTCAGTATTTGGATGGTAGTGCTTAGATATTTGCTTTGATGAAAGGGTTCACATGTGTGAAGGAAGGAGTAGTTGGTGTAAAGCTAAGCCTAAGCAAGGAGCAGAATCTAACGTTTACCCAAGCATATGTTTCCTGCTGGCTAACAGAAGGCCAGGTTTGTAGCTTCTACCCAAGGCACCTAACTCTCCTGTTCATTCTAAGTAAGATGTTTTTCTGGAGAAACAGGACACTTACTCTTTCTCTGTGAAATACGGCTCTTGTTCCTGAAATTTCTTACTTTCTGCATGGCCAGACCCAGCTGTTCTGCAAATGGGGGCATGGGCGGGCAGTTATGCAGCCGGGAGCTGCAGCTGTGTCATCTCATCTAATAATGAGGGGATATATTTCTCCACATTCTCCTTAGAGTAAATCTCTGCCCATACATCTCCACTCACATTGGTAACTCTAGTGGACGTGCAGGAATCATTTCAGTATTGACCTCTGATAGCTGCCAAACATGAGTTGCAAAGTACCTACTTTGACGGGTAGTCTGATTCACTAGAGCTTTCTCTTGCATTGACAGGTCAGTGAAACACCCATTTTTGTGCCTGGTGTTTGGGGACCTTATTTCTCTGCTATGGTACCTGGATTGTGGCTGAATGAAGGAGGTCAAAGCGCTACAGGAAAATTGGTAAGAGTTCGGAGACAAAACCAGATTCCAGTATAGGAGCTCTGACAGAACTGCTGTCATTCGGGAGAGCTCCACTTTTAATTCAGTCAGAGCTGCCCCTGAAACACCTCTGTAAGATCACAGGAGAAGCCATGTTGCTGAAAGCAATGAACAATTACTTGATTGTTATGTCTCTTACAAAGCATTCATTTGCGTACTGATTGGGTGTTATATATGGGGCAGAGCACTAAGGGCATGTCTTCCTTCTATGATGATGGTTATTGTTACTATTTTGCAGGCAAATTGGCATCCATTCTTTAGCAAGAGGCTAAGATAGACTTTGAGGTAGAGAAAATTATATATATTGTGTTATAGAGAACCATTGTGCTCATTGATGGGCTTAAATTAAAGATGTGTTCTGTGGACAGAATAATAATATTACCCTGTCTAGATAGATACTACATATATTGTCACCTCAGTTATTTCTGTGAGTGCAGAGACACTGACTGTATTTGGTTATTTTAATTGATGAATAAAAATTAAAACCAGACTTGATACTCTAAAAAGGAATTTTCTTACTTGCAGAGAGGCAGTCAGAACTAAAACATTGAAGGCAAATTTAAAGAAAGCCTAGATGTATAAAAGAGTATTTGGGCAGACTTTAGCTGCTTAGGTTCAAAAGTATCAGTGAAACCTCAATGGCTGCTTAAACTTGGAACCATCTAAAGCTCCCTGTGTGTCTCCCTGCTCAGTCTGTAGAAATAGTGGCTGTCCTTAGAGCTGAGATACTAACCTCCTCTTGAGAAACTACAGGAGACAGGCCCATTCCTGTGGGCATCGTCTGGAAGCTCAGCAAACATACAGGTGGGTTTGGCCATTCACAAATTGCAGGTGTAATTGCTGTCTTACTCAGACCTAGCACCACCCACCTTCTTCAAAGCCCAGTGATCATCAGAGCACATATCCAGGAAGTAGTGGATTAGGGCATCACTGCATTTCTGCATTCCATATGAAAGAGTCATGGAATGAGAAACAGAAATAATCCTGCATCAAGAAGTCCAGACACACCCTGAGTTGTGAATTGCTGTTCCCTCCTGTGCCCTCTCCTTGGCCACGTGAGTCTGGCATTTCTCTCTGTGGTGTCACAACTTCAGTGGGAGAGTCATCCCTCTTCCTCTCCTGCAGCCTCCACCTCCCACCCCATCTCCAACCCAAAGCTCTCTGGCAGCAGGTGGTGTGTGTGCACTTTAAATTTTTCAGATCAAGATGGGGCTAGAACCAAAGTGTCTCGTTTTATAGGTAACTGCCGCAACTGGAAGTAAAATTTAAATTTTGCTCGTGGCAACATCACTTTAAAAGAAAAATAGCAAACCTTGTGTATTTCTTTGTAAGAACACTTTTGAGAGGAGAAATCTCTGTGCGCTTAATCCAAAGCGAGTGAAGAAACTTAATTAAGCACTAGAGAGGATACAGAAGTTCAGTGTTTTCTGTTGGCTGGTTCAAGGTGGGTCCACATTTAAAATGTACCATGAGGGTTAGGGCATGTCAGAAAGATGATTTTTAAAATCCTTTCCATTCTAGTACCAGAGAACAAGATGTTTGTATGTCATTAAAGAAATTGCTGGAAAAAATTTATGGTCTTGTTAGGACCCATAGCAAAAGTCAGCTCTGTCAGGTATATTAGGGAAACTGTGTTATTAAAACATTCTTAGAATATCTCATGTGGTTTTCTTGAGGTTTTATGTACAGAAAACACATAGGGAGCTGTAGGAGGAGATGGTGGATGTGCATTGTGTGGAGGGTAGTTTGCATTTATTATCTTTGTAATTTTAAAGGTCTAGTCTGGTTAAGGTCCTGCTTGCTCATACTTAAAGCTTTTTGAAAACAAACGAACAAACAAAAGGATGTGTTTGGGGATTCTTTTCATTGCTTGGTCTGTGCCCAAAGGTGAATTGTTTTCACGAAATTTGAACAGTCTGTTGAACTTGTTAAAAGCTAAACTGATATACGTCCCTTAAATTTCTAATTGATTTTTTAATTGATACAGCTGTGAAAAAAGTCTGTTGGATTTTGAAAATGGGTTCAGATAGAGTCCAGAGGAAGAATTAAGAACTCATCTTGTTTTGAAAAAGCCTTTTTGTTTATTAGATGGGCTTTTGCACTGGATTTTCAAAATTTATAGGAAGAAAGATCTTGCAAAAAAGAGACAAAGAATGGCATGACATCATTACAAACTGTGAAATAAAGAATAGCAGAAAATGGTGTCTAGATGCAACCCTCCTGTGGCCATGTCATGAATTAAGAACATTTAAATAGCTAATATCATAACTTCTGTAACATCTTTGTGTAGTGTTTTCATAGCACACAAGTAAATTTGATATTTATTTCTGAATTTATGAGCTGCTCCTGTGTTCTTTCGAGATTATGCAAGATTGCAAAATTCAGGCCAGACTTTGTTTCTAATGCTTGCATGTTTGAGTTTTGTCTTTGATGCAAATCTCAGAAAGAACAGGCATGTGTTATTTTTATTGCTGTGTTCAGATGTACATGCTTCATTAGGTTTTGCTACACTGGTTAAGGACTAGACTGATGCTGTTAAAAATTAAAAACCTAATATGGATTGCTGCCGATAGGCATTGCCAAATATACTCAGTGCTCTTGAGTAGCTCTAGTTTTGCCTCCTTAGCTTTTACTGTCACCTCTGATGGGATATTATCAAGAGGCCACAAAACCTGCTGAATTATTGTCTTAAAAGCCCATGTTATTCTACCTGATACTTTATTTTGTGAATAATGGTAGCCGCTGGGAAGTGAAAGGACCAGGTGATTTATAAATTTGGTATAGACAGAGCCTATATTGATCTTTTTTTATAGCAATAATTACTTGTCAGGCTATACATTTAGTTTCCTGCAATGAACATATGGAGCATGTCTCAGGATGACAACACACCTTGTATTTTATTATAACAGTGTGATATAGAAAGCTGCAGGAATTTGGGCCAAGAATATGCTCGTGGTAGAATTCCAGTGGGGATATGCATGCGAGAGAATGGGAGACACTGCAGGATGTGCTGTCAGGTAGTGTTGGAGAGGTACAAAGTCATCCTTCCAGCTTGCTCTTCTGTCTGAGGAGCCGCGTGCTTAGCATTTTGTCTGCTTTTGGTTCAGCTTTGGTTGTTTTTTCTTACAGTTTTTAAGAATCCAGTAATGTCAGTGGGAGTTTTGCCATTGGCTTCGCTAGGTCTAGGACTTAACACCTCATGAGTAATTTAGAAATTCTTGTCCTTTTAAAGTTATGATACTGCATTGCCCTTTTCCAGGACCAAATTTTTCAGATGTAATCATTCAAAAAATGTTGCTTTCCTCCTTTTCAGATAGATCATGTTGTCCGAGGCCATGCCGCCTTCCCAGAATTACAGTCAAAAGCTGCAACCAGGTCAGTCTTGTTATTCCTTTATCACGTACCTGCCTTACAAATTGATGATATGTTGTATTGCCAGCAGCACAGAATTGTCCTGCTGTGTCCTTACTCTGAAACAGAGGAATTAACAGTCTGATAGTGGGTTGGAAGTATTTACAAAGGCTTGTCAGGTGATTGCTCAAAGATGAAAGCTTTAAACTCCCCTCAGATACCTTCAATGTACTTAAGTTGTGATACTAATTTTCTGTTTTTAAACTTCTTTTGTATCCAGGCTGGGGTATTTCTTGATACCATAATATCAGCCCTGTTCAGCAGACCTTTATTCCTTGGGCTAATGTTGTGTCTTAATTTGTAGATGGCAGTATTAAACTCCAAGAATGAGATATAGCTTACTTAGGAAGATATTATTCAATATTTTTGGAACAGTCATCTAAGGCAAGGTAGAGCCATTGTATGAAAAAGCCCTGCATGGCAGCACAAATAGAACAGAGAAACCCAGGATGAATTTTCAGACGCAACTTAAGATATAGGAGTGAATTGGAGGTAACTCCAGGATTCCTTGAGCAGGAGGCTGTGTGCAATGTGGAATTTTAGTTTGGTCTGCTTCACAAGTGGATGAAGACAGTCCAGACACTTCTGTCAGATCTGGACTTTCTCAGGCTATTTTGGCTTGGATTCCTTTTAAGATGGTTCATGTGACTCCCAGAGAGATCATAACTCAACAGTTAGGCACATTGGATGAAAATTTGGTTCTCTTTTAATTTCTTTTTCCTCCTTGTATTAAAGAAAAAAATTGCAAACTTGGCATTTTATCTTCATTTTATCACTCTGGCATAAAAGGCGTCGTTCAGTCCTGACAGATGTATTAAGTGCATGCAGTTATGCAGTTATTTTCAGTCCTCCCTGGAGGGATAAAGCTACCTGGTTTCTCTGAATGACACTTCCACGCTTTGTAGTGCTCGGCGTCTTATTTGTTTGTTAAGAGCCTGGCCAGGATTCCCAGAAATGTATTTGACTTATTCAATATGACATAGATTCGTGCTTCCTAGAGTTCTCTTTGTTGTTATTTCAAAAAGGAAATCAGGAAATAAATGCATCTGTGTATGTTTGGGATAAGGATTGATCTGGGTTTTCTTCAAAAATTTTGGCTTCCAGGCCATTTTTCCGGTGCCCCCATATGAAGCACAAACATAAGCAGTTTAGTCTGTGAGAGCAGGATAAACCTTTTGTGTGTGTGTGTGTGTGTGTTGGATAAATTAGTATACTGTGCCCTGCTTGTGTATACTGGGTCTGACACTGAACTGACTGACCATAACTAATTTTGTAATGCAAAAAGCTTGGATTGTGAATAGGACATTAAATGCAGAATATCGGGAATAGAACTCCATGATACGCGAGTGTATGATGTCATAACTTTTTATTTGAGTCTCCTGCAGTTAGTAAAGCTGTGGAGGATAACATTGATAAAGAGAGTTATTTTATAAAAAGGATGATGCTCAATGGTATTTTTATAACACTTTCCAGATATTACTCTCCTAATGAAATGTTTGGAAAGCTATACATTTAGTAAACAAGACTCGTATTAATTCTCCCTATCCCCTTTCTTCTTTTCCTTCTCAAATATTCGTTAAAGAATTTGAACAAACCAAACATGAGGGACTTTGCAACTTGAACTGAATTTTTCTTATTATTATTTCTTAATTTCTTTCTACACGTAGAGCACAAGCTTCAGCCCTATCACAGAGACTCGAAGCAGTAGCTAAACAAGTGCAAGGCACAGTTTTAATGAACAGTGTTGGCCCAAACTTTAGATTATGTGTTAACTTACATTAAGTTGTATACTTAATAAAAACATAGTGTCATGTTTTGGGGGGATTGTTGTTGATGATTGATAGATTATGTGCCTGGAGATCTCAGCAGAATACTTCAGAGAATCTAGTTTATTATATTCAGTATATTTTCTGTATGGGTGTGTTCAGCCATTGCAAATGGTCATTGAAAGAAAACAACAAGAATTCCATGTTTAGGTGTGCAATTGCATATTACATTTACTTCCTGTGCTAGTGCAACACTGTGAAGAGTTAGGCTGGTTTTGTAGTGACAAAACACAGTCACGTGTCTGGATCATTAAAAAAAACAACATCTGAGGTCACAAATCTGTGCCTCTTGCCTCTGTGCCAGGCTGCCAGTGCTGCTGAGAAGCAGGTTTGGCAGTGGGAACCGAGCAGCTCATTGCAGGTGTTTTATCCTTCAGACTTCTGGTCCTTTGCTTCTACCAGGAGCAAGGGTGTGCAAGCTGCATTTACCACCGTTTCAGTAATTTGTGGTAACTCGGGATGGCGCGAGTGGCTTGAATGATCTTGCGAGAAAGCAGCTCCTACTGAGCACTGGTGCTGAAGACCAGTCTTGTGCAACCCTCCCAGTACTATCCCCATGTTCTCTTTTCCCTTATTTTACTGGAAATGGAGAGGGTTGAATTACATGAGGGTTTTCTGGACAGCTGTAAATTTAGCATTCAATGTAACTAATTGACATGCTCAGTGAGCAGCAAACCTCGAGTGTTCTCATGTAGCTCAATGAGTTGCAGAAGCTGCTGTGTATATAGCACTTTAATTCTTCAATCTATGTATTGTGGAGGTCTGACATCTGGCCATCACTGCTACATTAAATCCTGTAGAGGTAGGCTACAGTAGGAAAAAAAGTGAAATAATATAATCATTTATGCTTTAAAGTTTAAATACTTCTGTTTCACAGAATCACAGTTTCTAATCTGGAGGGAAAAAGTGTCTTAACTGACAGCAAAGATTATATGTCCTTTGGTGCTTTGTGAAACACTATGTTTTAGGACAGGATTTCCTTTCCTTCACTTCTCAATGCCATTTCCTCATACAAAGAAATGGCTCCTGAAAAAAAGCAGTGAAGTGATACACACATTATCTATCAGCAATTTTGGGATCTTCCAAGCAGAACATATTAATCATTTTTGGCAGTACCTCTAGATGTTTCAGAGCCCTTTTTTCTTTTAGTTTTAGAAATCTAAATTGTTAGATATTTTTTCCTGAAAGATACCTGCTGGCATCTTCCACATTTCCTGAACAGACTAAATGCCAACCTCCTGTTGCTTTTAGAAGTTATGTCCTCAATATGAATATAAGCCTGGTAAAACTTGCATTGGTTTCTTATTCTCTAGTTTCAACATAGCTCCTTTTTAATAGCAATAACTTGTGCTCAAGTCTGCAAGTCAGATCCAGCTGCTACTGGTACCCTCCGATAGAATTGAATAGAAAGAGCTCCAGAGAGCTGATGGCGTAATACTCTGTATAACACAAACAGGGTAGAAACTAGAACTGGCAAGTGCTTGAAGGATTTTGTCAGTCACTGAGTCCAAATGTAGTGCCTTGAACCCATATATATTTGTAGGGAAAAAAAAAAGTAAAAGGTGAGGCGGCGGGAAAAGTGTAATTCCAAGGTTATGTGGGTCTTAAGTATATTTGGCTGACTTCAGCCTTTTTGTACAGTCCTTGTGTTCTGTCAGAGCTGCACGAATGACTAATCCTTGTGAGAGTAATCAAGCAGGATGGAGATCAGATACCAGGTGCGATGTCTGGTAGGTCTGTGGTTGAGTGAAGCTTTCCTTTCTTTTCCTTCCCAACAGTCAAGCCATGGCTTAGACTGGAAATAAAATGATTTTTGTCCTTAGCATGTACTGCTTATAGTGCAGTCTTTAAGGATGTAGAAAATAGGGCCACTTTTACAACAAGGGGGAAAAATGATTGTGACCTCAAAATTATCATAATTCAGGTCCAGGAAGACACATAAAGTACATTTTAAAGTAGGTGAATAATGATGTGAATTAGTTATTTTAATGTCTTCCAAGTGTACTTCATTTTGAATGATATCCTCTGATAGCATACACATGGCAAGGTATAATTGAAAAAACATGCAGCTGAATGGTTGATTGCAAAGTATAAATATACAGCTGCTAGCAGGTCAGAAGTCAAACTAGTAAAGCATATGCCAAATTCCCTTAGGGATCTCATTAGTGCGTGATTGAATATACATGTAGAGGCTAAATGAATATCACTGTTTGGGTCTACAGTGGATGAGACAATGACTAATCAATTGTAATTAGGGTTAGATGCTATTATTGACCCACATGTCTAGAATTAAATGCCCCGCTTGAAGGTTTCTGAGGGGTTGAAAAGTATATATATGAATCTTTATGATAGGATGAGTGTTTGAAAAAAATATTCTGAGCATAATTGCAACATTTTTTAAATGGAATGTCATTGCAAGCCAAAGCGCTGAAGAGTTTACTCTTAGTCCTAAAATGACTGTTGATCCAGGAAAAAAAGTCTGTTGGATGTTGTAGATTTGGGTGTAGTATATAAACTTGCATACAAATTTAGGTCTGTGTTCGGCTCCTCCCTAAAACAGCAGCCTCTTGCTTTCTCTCCTCCACCCTTAGTGCTGCATTTTAATCGTAACACATAAGGAAATAATTATGGTTTAAAAAAGGAAAGCTGTAAGTCCAGTGCTATTGATAAATCAGGGAAAATTTTAAACATTTGTAGAGCAATTGGGTTTTCTTTTCTGCCTCTCAGCTTTTTCTCTAGGCTTTTCTTTCACAGTGTCAGCACCTTTCTGTTAGTGACAAGCATCATCAGCCCCCAAAATATGGAACAGCTCTGGCTCATTAGGGGCCGGGATGAGGCAATGTACAAATTCAAGATCACAAACTCCCTTTATCTCCCCTCCTCCTGTGAAACTGAGGAATTTGGGAAAATTTGGGATTTGGCATCTTTGATGGGTTTTTATTGCATTTGATGGTAGTACAAATGTTTTATGTTTGATGAATAACCTCCTCCACTCTTTTTCCAACTTGTTTTTTCCTAGTGCTCACAGTATATATACATACTTGAACAGTCACCTGGATGTGATTAAGAAATCTTTGCCTGTGGGTTTCCTCACTGTTGATCTCCATGTTTGGCCAGATTTCCATGGTAACAGATCTCCCTTAACAGATCTGACACTAAAGGGCATGGTAAGAAACAGCCTGTCTTTGCAAAAAGGTCAATATAGGGTAAAAAAAAAAAGCTTGGAAGGGGCTTTTTTCCAGTTTTGTGCGTACTCCTCCTTAGCTATTTAAACTATCCCATAGGATTTGGATTTCTTGCAGCATTTCGAAGTGTGCTAATGTTTCAGTAGAAAACCAGAGATCATTGTAGTTCAGATATCACTGCAGCCACATTTATTTTCTGGAAATATGTGGAGTGTTGTGTGTCTCCCAGTATCTTTCCTAAGAATCACATTTCATGACTAGCAGTGCTTGCTGTTGTTACTCACCTGTCTACCACATTTTGCATATCTGTTGCAATGAATTTCAAGACAAATTTGGGTATGCTTACCTGCTTGATTTAAACAGATAAATGTTTAGTAAATGTGCTCTATTAGAGTTGCTGGGTAGTGTATTTCAACAGAAACTGAGAAGTTCCTCTGTTAAAAATGGGCATAGATGCTCTCGTGATTGGAAATATGCAACCACAGTGCTTCATACATCTGTTCAAAGGTAAACCTGATCTGATTCTGACTTGTGGTTTTAAAAATGCTGCTTTTCGAATTCAGAAGGCCTTGAAATACTGTGTTCTGTGCAAAGAAACTTTCAGAGCATTGCAATGTGGAACCAGAAAGAGCAGCTTTTGGAAGCTCACCAGAGAACCTGTGCTGGCGAATTTCAGCCCATCTTTACGTTTGGTCACAGCACACTGCACTGCTACTCACTGCATAGGACCGTAACAGAAGCTGTAATCTGATGGTATTAAAATAGCTGGTGAATAATGCAAAAATATACTTCAAAATGACATCTTGTCCTTGAAGTGAGTATCTCAAGCTCCTCACCAGCACCAAAGCCTGCTGTCTTTCAGGTTGAGGTAGGAAAAGGTAGACATAAGCCACTGCAACATGTTTTGAGCCACAAATGAGGGAAGCAGTAAAAAAAATAGATGGCTTATACAGTTTTGAATCCTAATACTACCTGTATGATCTTATGAAAGTATTATATGCTGCAGCAGAAGCAGAATTTCCTGGTATGATGGCTGTATACAAATGTTTGTAACAGCAACCTATTTTTTCCTGCCACTAATATGGCTGCATTCAGGTGTTGCCTGTGCTTATATTAATCCAGAGTAACTACAGTGCAGTATTGATTTATGTCAGAGAAAAGAGGTTAAGATAGAGTCTTCATTTATTAATTGTTTTTCAGTATTAGGGTGCTTAGAAGGGAGGGGGAGAAATGCTTTTAGAAAGTTATTTTTATGTAATAGCATTTTCATATTATTACATTAAATACATTCACAAGTGATATCTGAGTCATAACATAAAACTGTCAGAGTTAATCTATCTCTAATCCCATACAATATGCTGTTTGTTCTTTATTTCTTTGCAAGGGCAAGAACAATTTATGTGGTCTTCCCAGATCGGGAATAACATGTTGAACATAACATTGTGTGTACAGCTCACAAAAGCAGGGCTTAGAATTAGCACTTTGAACTTGTTACAACAAGAAACCATAGAAAATAAGAGAGTTTTACTTTGGCTGGATTTGTGCAGTTTCTTTTTGATCTTTGCGCAGGTTGTTGGACTAACACTGTCTCGGGGTCTGGATGAACTTGCCCTTATCTACTTGGCCACGATTCAAGCCATTGCTGTAAGCCATTTTAAGTGCATAAAAGAATAAATGAATTGTCTCCTGTTCTGTGGCAGACTGGTCATTCCCTTCTGCTAAACAGATTTCTAATAATAGATGAATTCACTTAAGGAACTTCTTAAAGTAGAAAGATATTGTTTACACTCATTGGTGACTACTCCCTACTGTAGGATAATTGACAGTGCCCCTAAAATGTTTTCTCCTTATGGAAATTCTGTAAATTGAACTTTTGCCTCTAGTGCAGTTGTGGGGGAAAAGGCTGATGCTGTAATGGACAGAGTGAACAGCACGGGCTGTCTAGAGGGAAGCTGAGAGGAGAAGAAAAAGCTTTGGTGATTGTATGAAGGAACTTGCACTGCCCTAAAATGCTTGAGCTTCACATTATTCCTAAATCTGTGGATTTTCCCCTGCTTGCCTGTTACATGAGTCGGAACTCTGTACCACAGCGAGTCAGGGTGGGTCTGTGATTCAGTCCATAATGCTACAGACCGAATGGACCTGAGCTCGTTCCTGCCTTGATTTCCTTGCTGCAAGGCAAGCAGTTGCTCCCTGTGTCGGATCTCCAGCCGGTGCACATGTTCCTGCAAAAGCGGACAGGGAGACTGTCTTCATGAAACGTCCGCAATGTTTGCTAATGTGCAGAGATGGGTAATTTTGTTGGAACACTTTTGTTTCTGCCCTAATTTTGTCTGGAACATGGGATTTCAACTTCATGAGTAGTTCTACTTTGAAGTGAAAACCAGGTCAAAGAAGTTGTTTTGAAAACCTGGTGCAGGCTATTTTCAATGGAGCTTGCTATGCCGAGGCACTGGTGATTGAAATTGTCATTCCTTTGACATCTTTTTTGTGATTTTTTTTTTTTTTAATTGTTGAACTTGAGGTGTTTTTGTGGAACAGTTTGATGAATTAGAGAATTTTTCTGACAAAACTCTGTTCAGTTGGAAAACTTCCAAACTCCTCTACTGGTTAAACAACAACTTCGCTAGGCTGGGCCAGCCATCTGGGATATAGAGGGTGGGCGGCTGCTGTAAATTTACCGTGAATTGTACAATCTTATGTGTTAACCCTCCCTCTTCAGCAAATAACAAGAACTTAACCCCAACCTGGAATTCATTGTTGTGAGTTTTGATCCTTTATAAGTTGAATGTAGCTTGGTTATACCTGATGCTTCAGTATAATCCCACCATTTAAATAAGAATATCTAGGAGAGTTTAAACAATGCCAGGGACTGATATTGCCCCTGAAAGAAACTTTCCAGTATTGAACAGGTGCTCCATTATTATATCGTGCTAATGAAGTGGAAACGTTCTCTGCTGGAAATCCTGGGAAAGTCACCTATTATCTCCTTATATGATACAACTCAAATTTTGTTGTAAAACTCAAATACTATGGTGAAAGCTGAATTCAGCCTCTGCATTTCTTTGTGACAGCTAATTGTGCTGATCGTGAGATATAAAAAGGTCATACCATAGTTTTCTCTTCATTGTAAGTTAATGGAAATTAATTTTTCCTAAACCACTATTGAAACAGTAACTAAAGAGTAGACAGAGTAGACTTGATTGTGACTTGATAGATTTACTAATTGCTAATTGCTAGGAAATGTAATTTTCCTCCCATACTCCGTCGGTCCCAATTTTAGCTTCACTTATATTGAAGGAAAAAGTTCTAGTTCATGACAGTCCCAATCCTGTACCATTAGCTGTCTTCAATGGGTGCAAGATAAACTTTAAACCTAAGTAAAAATCTTGTAAAAAGTGTAAGCCTACCCACAGAATGTTAATCTCTAGTTTTCTTTTCAGCAGGAGACTCTTTTTTCTTTTTATATAAAATTTGCATTTCAAGCCCCTCAATTTGCATTTTCTCCAACCCAGGATTAAATTAGATCCCCTCTACCCACAGTGAAATACGTCTGGCTTTAATTTAAATTGCTATGTGAATACAATTTTCCAGGCAGGTAAACACAAAATAATTTTCACAGCATGTTCTTTCTCAGGGTCTTTGACATGTGTATGTTGTGAGAGAAGTTGTTAATAAATTTGAATTTCAGAAGTAGTGAAAGAGAATATCCTTTTACCTATTCATTGCAAAATGCAATGCAACAGTTAGACAGATGAGAACACGATCAGAGATATAATTGTGGCCATCAAGCCCATTCTGAGGAGACGGACTCTTTTTAGAGCAGTTTATTTTTCCATAATTAAAATTGTGGCTGTGTGATTTGGAAATGAGCCCTCTGTGTCAATAGGGAAGCGATGGATTTAATCAGCTGCTGTTGCGGCTGCTAAAGTTCCTCATAACCGCTTGCCTGAAAAACCAAAATACGTTTGACAGCCTCTCCAGAGTGGTGCCATTCACAGGAAACATCTCCAGTCTGATGAAACTCAGTTTTCAGTAGCTTTTATTTGAAGAGAGGTTTACTGTGGGCTGCAGACCTCTTAATGAACTTGCAGCATAGCATCAAGAAAACTTAAAAGATGGTTTGTGAAAATTCTGACCAGATTATGTTTTGTGGGGAATCTGCTTACAAAGAGTCAGTTCAGGCAAAATTTTGGCTCGAATTTGGCATTTTGTCAAGTCTGGGTTTGAAAATTAACTTCCAAGGTATTATAAAGAGCTGGGAGTTAGGGTTGGACAAATAGTTTGTTAAGGAAATGGAAAATGTTCTTGCAAGAGGAAAGAGGGAGAACGTTGACTTCAGTCAGTAGTTGGAGGCAAGCAAAGGAAATAATTTTTTTTTTTTTTTAATGGCAAAACATTTGTTTTCATCATTTGCAAAGCGGAACACTGAGCTGTTCTAATTTGTGTTTCTCAGAATGGAGACTATAATTGAAAAGTGTAAAGCTGTGCCTATGTTTTAGAAGTTTCAATTAATCCAGGCATGAAATGGAACATTTTATTTTGCATAGGGTAAAGGCCAAGATAAATAGTTAAGCCAATAAAAAATTCTTCAGATTTTCCTTTTTGCTGAAAAGACAGAAAATTCAGGGTTTTATTTGCTCTTTTTGTTCTTGTGTTTTTGTGGTGTGTTTTTTTTTTTTTTTTTTTTTTTTTGGTTGGTTGGTTTGTTTTGTTTGTTCTGTTTTGCTATTTGGCTTCAGAATTGAAACCTCTATACTGAGAGTGATTTTTCAGATGCTGTTGTACTAAGTAAATAGAAGTTTTTGCTGGGGATCTCTTTGCCATGTAGATTTCAGTTCTGGCTCTGGAAATATTTTCCATGCTGTGCTGCACTTGGTCACAAACATCCGCTCATCACTGCCATCAGTTTTCCTGGTGCCCATTTCTGTATCTTCTCCTAATCCTTGTCTTGGCCATTGTCAGTACATCCCTGTAAGTCCTGTTTCCCTGTATTCCTGTGTACCGGTACATCTTCACTTCTTCAGCCAGCCCCGGGGTGTGTATTGCATTATACTTTGCCTGTGAATTTCCCAATTCCTTGTGCCGTCTCTTTGATTTTTCTAGTTCTTAATTACAATAGCTGTTACTGGCTGGAAGCAAAGCAGCAGCCGTACCCCTGCAGATCTGTTCCCAGCCCTCAGGTTACTGGTAGGGACAGTTACTGGTATCATTCATTTGGCAAATTGCGCTTTAAGATCTGTTCCTGTGGCAGCTCTCCTGTGCTCATCTGTTTGTTTGTTTGTTTTCCTTTTTGAAGTTAGGAACAAGACATATTTTGGAAACTATGCAGGCTGCGGGGCATCATATCAACACGCTGTTTCTGTGTGGTGGACTGAGCAAGAACCCTATCTTTGTGCAGATGCATGCTGACATTACTGGTAAGTTGGAGGAAGTGCGGAGAAAGGAGTGTAAACTACTTTATTTTAGGTGGCTAAATATTTCGTCTTTGGAAAAATAAATGCCTTCTTTATACAGAAATGTATTTTGCTCGTTAGCCCAAAAGTGTGTAATGAAATGTTACTTCCTGCGGGACTAGATTTCCGGAAATGTAAAGATGTTTGAAGAACACAAAGATGTGGTACAAAGCTCCATACTTCTATATTGTTAGAAAACAGACTTCTGGAGAAACCTCTAGAATGGTTTCTAATCTGTGGGTCTTAGACTTACAGGTTTTTTTTAGAAAGTGCGATAGAATAAATATAAATTTTGTATGGAATTTTAAAAACCAATATGTATAAATTACATGTCAGAGATGTTTCTCACTATCAGATTTTTTTAAATAATTCCAAACATTCTATAGAAATTTTAACGTTAATTCAGCAGAAGTTAGATGAAGACAATGCCCAGTACCTTTTGTGGTTTTAATAAGATTTAAAACTAAAACCTCTGTTAATTTAATCCTTTTTGAATTCTGTTGGACTTCTGACACCTTCTGCTCATGCTGGACATTGGATCCATTATACAGAACAATAATTTTTTTGAATTACTGTCACCTCTACATCATCAATATGGTTTAGGGGAGAATTTCTGGATCCTTACTGCTGCATAATGTTCCATGGGTGGAAGGTTCTGGGTTTGTGGTTCGTTGCAAGAGGAGGCCTCAGGCTTGCACCGTGTTTTTGGTCTCGCTTTAGCCTGTGTGTGTTGGACATCTTAGCACACCTGTGAGTCATTTGAATATACTTTTAAAAAATGTGGTAAAAATAACAAGATTTAGTATAAAGGGTTTTAGAGAAACTTTGAATGATGTGTGTTTTGGGTATATTTCAAACTAAGACCAGTTGAGCTGTTGTGAATAGTGTAAGGCTCAGATTAGGGGCATTTCGTCTGGAGATCTGATTTGCCCTGACATTAAACACCGCTTCATAAACTTGATGGAGGAGGAAAGATGTAAATATGCTTTATGTACTTACCTGAGATAAAAACAGAAATGGAGAAGCAAAAAGCGTCGTGTCTGTTGACCTTAAAGTTCATTGAATTTGTTGTACTCAAGGTGACACTTTCTGTTTGTGAAGAATGATGTTGTCAGTGTGTGCCTTTCCTTGTATAACTCACGTTTTAGGTGAATTTCAGCTATGTGTAGAGTTGGAACGCTGGTTCCTGACGTGGAAAATAAAAGATCTGTGAAAAGGTATTCTGATTAAAATGTAATCAGAAGTTCTTTGACTGTAACTAATGGCCAAGTACAATTCAGTACAAAAAGGCCTTTTTGCAGCCTGGAGTTCTCCCCCATTTGCAAAATCAGTGACTGACAAGGGATGTCAGAGTTCATCTAACTGAAATGCTCTCGGTTGTGTTGAACTCATTAGAGCCTATCAGATAAAATAACTAACATTCCAGGATCAATTCCCCATTCTTTCCCGTAAAGAAAAAAATCTGAATATATTATTGTTAGCTACAAATGCCCATGACTCAGCCATGCAGACATCCAATAGATGATTTTGCAGGCCACTTAAAAAGTATCTTAATCTTGTTGTTTTCCTGGTAAGAATTCTGTATTCATTCCGATGATGTGGGAAATGTGCAGTAAATTTTAGGGCACACTGCAAACTGCTTACTGCTTCAATGCCTGGCAAACAGCCACGTAGCTCCAAGCTTGAGTTTTATTAATAGGTGGTCTGCATCTGTTTCAAGTTGACCCAAGGTCTGAGCTGTTGTCCATCCTGACCAGAGGAATGCTCAGGTGACTGAACCTCCTCTCATGTTTTTAGGATGAATTTGTTGGGTCAGAGAAATTATGGGGATGCTGTAATTACTCTAGTTTACTGTTAATAGTCATTCCAGCAATTAAATAACAGGGTCTCGCTGTATCCCCTTTCTTTCCCTCTCGCTGCCTGCGCTAACTTTAGGAAGAAATGGTGTAAAGACCATTGTGGCACCTTTATGACTTTGAAGGTTGATTGTGAGCAGCTGGTGGAACAGTGCAAAGTTAGCATAGTGTGACCGAATGCCTGGGGTGCAAGGTGAATTTGCTTTGTGTCAATAATTATTTCTTATATTAACAATTTTATTTCTCATTTTGATAAGTGTGTATTTGCCTTTTTCTCTGTGGGAGTTGTTGATGGCTCGCTTTAGATCTTCCTACAAATTTCTACTCCTAATCTTAGAGCTGGCTCTCAGGAGCAGCATTTTTGGGGGCATAATATCACTGAGGCTGCTCACAGAATGAATTACTCCTCCCACCACTGTGTTTGCATCATCGTTCATTGAATGAAATTAGCTCAGTAATGGAAATTTAGACACATACCAAATAATGTAGGAATATTACATTTTTTGGCTTAGTAAGGGTGAACATCTAAAGTGTACCTAGAAAAGTATTTAGACTTAGGCTATTTTTAAATTTTTTTAAAGGAGAATTAAGAAAGCAGGCTGATTTTTATTTGTTTTACTCTTTTTTTCTTGCTGGTTTTACATTAATAATGCAGGTCTTAGAAAACTTCATGTGAACTGAGCAACAGTGTGTTCGTGATAGTACCCATGGGTGAAAAAATAAGAATTTTTAATTTTACTTCAGAATATATATTGAGTTTGTTTTTCCAGTGATTTAATCTTATTTTCATCTATATCGCACAATTTGGAATACAAGATTTGTCTCATGATTTCATACATAGCTTGTGAAAGTTTACTACTCATATTTTCATGTCTTCCAGCAAAACCAGACTGGCTTTGTTGTCTATATATTTAAAAACAAACCCAAACTTTTTTTTTTTGTTCATTGCAAAAGGAATAGAAAGAGTACCACCCTGTTTTCCTCTTGAGGTCAACTTTTAATAGGCACGTGGGTTTGGAAGGTGTGGGTAACAGGTTTATACCAAGCCCTTTAAGATAAATAGCCAGGGTCAAAGATCTGGGTGTTTGTTCTCTGTATGCTTTACGTTCTGCATGAATATTTTGCTTAAATTGTTTTACTTAAATTCAGCATTTTTCTTGGAACCTGAAACCACAGAGCAGAGAGATTTGCATTAATCTGCAGTAGATTGGAGCTCTGAATGGAGTTGTGAACATGGTTTTCAAGTCCTTTTTTTTTTCTTGAAGTATTTATTATGTATTGTGCCGCCAGTGCAGTACCGCTCTTTTCTTCCTGACAGAGGTATGTTTTTTCTTGTATAGGCAAGCCTGTTGTCCTGTCCAAAGAAGTGGAGTCTGTTTTGGTGGGTGCTGCTATTCTGGGAGCTTGTGCTTCTGGGGATTTTGCATCTATACAGGTATGCAGTGCCTCATTTTATTTGTTTGTTTGTTTAATTCCATGCATTTTACACTTTGACATTTGGCAGTCTGCACAGACTGTAATTCAAGTGGAAAAGTTTGTACCTTCTGCGCTGCCAGATGAGCCAGCATTGCTTTCTCTCCACATTCTTTTTAACTCCTTACGTTACTTAGCTTCATTGAAGATTAACTTGACTTCTGACTATAGGGCTCTGCAGGTAGAAGCTGCTGTCTATGAAGTTAGGCCATGCAATTTCACAGACAAAAAAGGGAATTTGGCAAAGCTCTGATCCTGCAAGAAGGTCACACTTTCATCTCAGTTATATTTGTCCTACTTTCCTTCCTTCACATTGAGGAATGTTAAACATAAGAAACCACATAGCACTATTTACGCAGTAAAAAAATGACACACCTCTGCCTCTTGTCTTGCCCACAGTGGATGCAGAGTTAATCATGAGGATGGAACTTCATGTTTATTCATGTCATTTCGATCCATTAACAGTTCTAGAAGTAGCAGTGAGGCTTTTCTCTTCAGTGGATCAGCCAAAGCATGACTTAGCTGCAATACATAAACAACAGCAGCTTAGGAGAAACCTGACAAAGGATCGGTATGCCCAAAATCATACCTATTTTCCCACCTGGCAATTCCACTAGTATAAGACACGTCCTCTCCTCATGCTACACAAGGACACTGAAGAGTATACTGCACCCAGTTGGACAAAATTATGGATCAGGATGGTCCCTAGATACATTTTTCTTTATAACATCAGGCACAGATACTTGTAGTTGAAATTTTGCACAAAAACATATCTGAGTGGATCTTCTGAATAAGGGAGGTCAGCTTCTCAACCTAGTTAAACTGATGCTGTTCCACTGAAATCAATAAGCAACTCAACATCAGCTGAGGAACTGGGCTGTGTTTGGTATTTTTCCGAATGTGAAATTTCCAGTTGTCAATATTCTACAGTGCAGTGTATAGGTTAGCAGGAAGAGTAGTTTCCTCTCATAAGAATTTTTCCAATTAAGTTAATCTCATTGCAAAAATCTTATAGTAGAATATATATCTGTATTTAATAATTCCAATGCTTGTGAGGAAAACTTGTTTTGATGATTGTAATTTCAGTAGCAGCTTTTGATGAGGGGACGTCCTATTTAATTGCTACTCTTCTGCTAATCTTCTGCCTTCAAATACACAGATATTGCATTCCAAGTTTAAGATGTTTTACACTGTTGTGCAGTAACTGAACATCTCAAAACTGATTTTATTAAGTCTGTCTTCATAACCATTAATAAAATCTAATGCTAAGAAGTTTTCTGTGATGTGTGCTCATATAATTTTACTATATTCATTTACCCTTAGTTTTTATTCCTGCTCTCATATATCAAAATATTTCAGAAGCATATCCAATAATGTCAGAACATATATGTGTATTTTATACATACACACATACATATATATCAGTCTGCATAGCATGCTCCTTCAAAAATCTTTTTCAGTGAAACTAGATCCTTTGAATCAGCTATGTTGTAGACTTAATAATTTAAAAAGTGTTTGCTCTTTTATTGTCAGGAGGTTCCTGCCTCTTTGATTATGGGAATGTTTTTGACTTACCCTCAGTACAGTGCGGGTTCTGTGGGTGTTCCTGGAGTGAACTTCTCCTAAGCGCTTACCTGAGACTGCCGGGAGCCGGACTTGATGAATCCATATACTATGTCCCATCTCTGCTTGGATAAAAAAAGTTAATACCAGTACATAAAGACAAAAGAAAAAATACAAATTGCAATCAGTGCCTTAGCATTGCATAAGGAGTCTGATTTCCCAAATGCAGCCTCTGCCTTTTTCAGTGCTTCAGCAGCTGTTTGTGTCACATCTGATTCCAGGGGTTTTGCCAGACACCAGAAGAATTCCTTTTGTTTCACAGAGTTCCAGGTCAAGCCCATGAGCTTCCCTGCGATAACTCTGAAGCAGAAAAGGGGAGAGTGGTTTAGAAACTACTGCTATTACACATCCCTCTGAGCATTTGTAGCATATTTCCTTCCATCATAGTGCCTGTGGCGATCACTGGGAGCCAGGTGAAGCCCTGAATCCTGTCCAGGATGCCACTACTTCTCTGCAGTGTGAAGAAACGACCTACGTGGGTTTGAGGTGGTTTGGGAAGTAGGGCAGCCAGGTCACAGCCACTGCTCTCTCAGTCCGTGTTCTGTTCACTCAGAAAATATGGACACACAGAACATCCTCAGAATCTACCAAGGCATCACTTTCTCAGAGAGGAAAAAAATTGTAACCATGCAGGTTAATTTGCCAGATTCTGCTGTGTTTTTTAAAAGCTCAAGCCCGTTGAAGCTGCAATTTCATCTTTAGGTAATTCCATGAAGAAAAGATTTATAACCACCATCTCTCATGCCTGGTCACCATATGTTGTTGCTTCAAAGAATGTTGTCTTCCCTGTTGTCCTCTTCATCTACTCTCCCTGAATTTTTCTCCTCTGTGGTAAAACTGAATTAAAACAATTGATCTATCCAAAAAGAAATTAAAACATGCAGTGTGGTGAGTTCTTCCCCATTCATCTTTTGGTTATTTAGGCTCTAGAATCTCTGGAAAGGGGAGAAAATCTTCACAATTTCTTGCAATTTCTGTTATCTTCTCATTTGCCCCTACAAATGCTGCACCCTTTTTCTTCTGGTGGTTTTGTTGTATCTTGATTCTTGTGCCTGGCTGGGTCACAGAAGACAGTCCTGTGTAAAATAGTGTGACATAAGGATTTTTGAAATATACACTGGATTTTTTAATTTTTGTAATATATGCTGCATTGAATGAAATAACCTAAACATTGCTGTCATATATGGGTGAATTTTTTGGTTCTAACCATTCCTTTAATGCTGAGCAGCAGGATCCTGGTTTTCGATGTGATTGTTTCTGTAGTAAAAAATATAGTTTCCGGTTTCGCAAGCCAGCAATTCCTTCTCAGTAAAAATGTTCAATAAATAAATGTCAAAGTTTCCAGTATATCCTCGTTATTCTGCCTCACTTGTATGTAATTGAAAATGGGAAGAAGGTGCTGTTTGATTTGGCAGTCATCCAGCTCTTTTTTTTTTTTTTTTGATAACCTACTCTTTGGGACAAAGCTGGATTCCAGGGAACAGAATTATTGTCTTATAAAATCCTGCAGCCCACTGACTGTTCCTTAATTGCATATTAAAGCAATTAATAAAATTACCTGAATGAAACCAGATTACCAGATTTATTTTGGATTTGCTGTCTTAACATGGGTCATTGTTACAGGCTGATATGGAAGAGAAGAAACCTTGTATGATTTTCTATGATACATTTTACTGGTAACTTTCTGTAATCAGTTCTCTGTAGTCATTTTGGTGTAAAACATTGAGCTAGAAATCAGAGTCTACATGACTGCAAGATTTTTCTGGTAGAAAATTGACTTCTAAGGGAGGCATAGTCTTTTCTTTGTTAGTTTTGGTTGTTCTGCAAGTTGGTGATATATCCTGCAAAAAGATAGGTGAAAGGTTTTTCATGGTTTTTGTAAAGTGGATCAGAGACATATGAAAAATACCTGGATTCTGTAGAAAGAGGTGCTAGGGAATTCCCCAATGTGAAATAGCTGAATTGTTTAGCAGCAGTAGCAGTTAAGTCAGTGAAGTCCCCTGAGGATAACAGAGGGCATATCTATTAGTGAGATATATCACAGCCAGGAATTTGAAGTCACGATTCTGCAGGTAAAATGATTCACTTACAGCTCTGTGCGAAAGGAATTCAAAAGAGTTTTGTTTGTGCACTGCTTGATTATGCTTAATTTAATGGACATCACCTCTCGGTTGTATAAGGAAGTTGTTGGGTGGTATAGCATAGGGGATGAAATCAAATAATAAAACCTGCAGATAACTCAAGGTTTATAAAGATCCACCAGGAAGAGCATGTGATATGCAGTATGTTGACCTCTTAACAACGAAAATGTTACTGTCATGAATGTGAAGAAGTTCTTTAGTACTACGGTTAGTCCACAAACTCAGTAATGGACCAACTGGCAATTGTGAATTGACAACATTTCATAAAAAAAGCCCATAAATGTACTGGGACATACTCAAAAGTTTCTGCTGACAGAACTGGAGGGGATGAGGCCACTTCCATTTCTGGATTCGGCAGTCTCTGGTGTAATTTTGTTCCACTTAGTTCAATGGACATGCCTCAGTCCATGATCTGACCCTCTGTTCCTCTTCCAAAGCATTACCTGTCAGGTCCTGGATTGAAATTAATAGAAGTGTCTTGTTGATTTCCATATTTTCAAAAGCAAGAACTGAGTGAAAGATCAGGGAGTGGATAGTTTTTTCCTTAGAAATGGTAATAACTTGGGAAATCAAAAGAGGAAATAAAATTACTTCTCCCTGTTGAGTTAGGGAATGTTGCCTTCCCTCATCTCATTAAAAATTTAGAGCACTCTTGTTTTTGAGCAGGGTGAATTAGTAATTAAGTGCTATAATCAACTTATGTAAACATAATATTGAAGGAGAGCACCTAATTAATCATGTTGTTGGCTTGCCTTACCTAATTAATGCACCTTTTAGTAAAGGCCTTCCTGCTGTGTTGGGGTGTTTTTTTTCTCCTGTTCCCTTAATCAGAGGATTTTGGAAAGGCAGAGGAAGGAGATGGTTGTTCTTAGGCACCATGCTGTACACAAGGTGTGTGTGAAGGTGCTGTGATCTTGTCTTCCTTTTCTTCAAAAGCTCCACATTTGTACATGTAGAGTTTAAGCCCAGGGTTTAGTAGAGCCCATCCTTGGGCAAGGGTAGGTGACAGCTCTTGCTTTTGTATTGGTTGAGTATGACCTCTTCATCTAAGTGGTTTAAAAAAAAAAAAAAAAATCCTTCCTGGATTTTATATGATCAGTTTCAATTGACAGGACATAGGTTCCATTAAAAATTAGCTTTGAATTTCAGTGCATAACTTATATATCTACTGTTAAAGACAGTGTTCTAATGGCAAAAGAGTTCAGTCTTCCCAGTCCATTCATTTGTTGTTCTTTCACTTATGACTGGCAGCAAAGATTTTGAGGAATGTGACAGTTCATGATATGGACGCTACTGCTTGCTGAGAACCAAACTGTTTTCCACGTAAACATCTGAGATGTTTGATGACTGTGGAGTGTATTTGCAGCTAACCGGGCCTGGACTCAAAGCAGTGACTCAACAGTAGCAGAACTCTATCTCTTTACCTCTTCCCTTGGTGTTTTGACACTGAAATACATCTTTGCCTAATTGAAAGAGGTTTGGTTTTTTTTTTTTCCTTGAATAATAAAGTTAGATTCAATATGGCATGCATAAAACCACCAAGATACTGGCAATGTCTCTGGCTTTTGTATAGGGTCAGCTGCCTTCTTACCAGAAACCTTTAGAGAAATATAGATGAGAGAGGAAAATTAAAAGGCAGTGATTTGATGGCCTCTGTCCAGTTCCTTGTGGCCTAGTGTTTATGGTACAAAGAGTGCCTTTTTAGTTAGCATATTTTGGCCTTACTGTCAGAAGTCTTTGCAGTAAGGGTAGAAAGCAGATGAATCACAACTACTCTTTTGCCCTAAGGATGATCCTTCTGTATTAAAGCTGAGAAATACAAATGCTTGTCTGTTTGTGCCAAGCACAAAATGAGCTTTCAATCAGTTTCGAGAGTGTGACTCCCCCCCCCCCCCCACTTTTCAAGCCACAATACATATGTAGAAGCATTTCTACTTTCTTTCAGGATTTCTGTATGGTTGGAAATGCTTTCTTGGTGGGAGTTAAATCACACATACAAGCACCACCACTTAGAGAGCCAAACAGCTGAGATGTGGCTGTAGTTGATAGCACGATGTTTTCACAAAAGTGCTAAGAAAAGTACCCTCTGTCTTGTTGCTGTTTACTGACATGTGATACTGGTTGACATCTGTTGCCCTTCTCATTTGAGGACTGTTTGCTTTACTAACTTTAACATTTCCACATTGCTATGCTGTTGAAGTGCAGATACACAAATCTCCTTGGAGTCCCCAAGGTCCTTTTATGAGAAGCAGAGCTGCCATCATTTGATATCATCCTGCTGGCTGCCTTTTATATTGGAGTTGGGAGGAATTATTCAGTTGCTGCTGAATGTTCTTGGTGGAGTGCAATGTCTAATGCTATATGTTGTCATACGTTTGATGTATTATCAGATCAGTACATGCTGTACAGTAGTGTTTGGTTCTTTGTCACGCTGGGTGATTTGTATCTGTTTTATATCACTTGAAATTATTACAGGTAAAAACTTGTCTAAGAAATGTCAAAGTTTGTTGTAGCAGGTCATATTGCTACTGAAATGACAGATGAGAGTCCATAATCATAATGCAAAATTCTCAGTTAATGTAAATCAGTATTGCTCCGGGATTTCAGAGGAGTGACACCAGTTTACTCTCGCACCCTGATCTAATCAAGCACTTAGGTACATCATCTGACTTTCAAGTAGGCAAGAAGCTCAGCTGAAGATAAGCAGGACTGCCCCTGTGCTGAAGTGCTTTACTGGATCAGAGCCCAAACAGGAATCTGACACACAGTTCATGGGTAGATGACACATCTTGAAATTATAAAGGCTGTTACAGCTCTTGCAATTGGTTCATATTATTACCCATTCAGAAACAAGCTGTGGATGCTATAGGTAATAGGATACAAAGGGGGTGTCTTTTGTGAAGTGCTGTCCTTTTGTGGAGACTCCATTTTAAATGTCATCCAGTACGAACATTCAGATTTGGAATTTCTCAGTAACTCCTTAATGACAAGGAAAGGGGGCTGCAGTAAGTCAGTGTAATATATTGACTATAACAGAGCTACCCATTTACATTAGCTGAGTATTTGTCACAAAAGTACTAAAGTTGGAGGCAACAATCTCAGAAATCCAGTACTTAAAGGTGTAGTCATGTTACTTTTCTAAAAGTAGTTGGTTTCATGAAATAGCACACTAATGAAATTAAGCATGGCCTTTTATTTGGGTGTCAGTGGAAGGAGATGAGCACTGTGTGTTAGAATATCACTGTGAATTACCTGTTCATTAATTCTATCTGAGAGTGGTGATATTTTGTTACTTACTTTTTACATGTATAAGGATAGACTGGAAAGGTCATAAAGACCTCTCAGATACTTGAATGACCAAAAATATCTATTTAATCCTCTGTTTTTATGCTGAAGGTGTAGCCGGCTTTGTGCATTG
The DNA here is from genome assembly GCF_037038585.1 of Patagioenas fasciata. Taxonomy (NCBI): domain Eukaryota; kingdom Metazoa; phylum Chordata; class Aves; order Columbiformes; family Columbidae; genus Patagioenas; species Patagioenas fasciata. Next base: position 19,798,370 of record NC_092525.1, on the reverse strand, counting down.
GCACAGCTCTGTTGCCTTCACCTCCGTTCTGTATCTTGTGTGCTCATACCTGTTTACTGTGTTAGAAGCAACTGTATGTATACAAATACAGTCTCTTCTGTCTGTAGGCTCAACACATATATATATGATTATGCCTTTTAGCTTTTAATAAACTCACGTCAGCTGATGCTGGCAAAGAATAAGATTTAGTGTATTGTTAATCTGCAGAAGTTGAGACTCTTACTAAACCAATGGTATTCTTCTCATCTGTCAGTCAGCACAAGACCTGGCAAGCAAGAGAAAATACACAGCCTAGAATAGTTCAGGTTCTGCTGCTGCATATTTTGTAACAAACAATGAAATAGCCATGGTGGAGCTTGCTTGAGGAGATGTACAGTTACTTGATTTTTTTCTTCAAGCAGACTAAGATCAAGTTGTAGATGTAGTTTAACAATATCCCAACCTTAGAGTTTTTCTAGCTTGCTGGCCCTGTCTGTTCTTGAGAAAAGCCATAAATATGAGGGAACTGTTAATATGTCTTTATAGTAGATAGATACTTTCTTTAAAATATACTGTGATCTATCTCCTTTCTATTTTAAGGATAGATTTTACCCACATACTTGGAGACATAGCTGAAGTCATTTGGACCTTGGACTCCCCTTCTGTCCAGGCCATTTAAGCAGGGAAAAGTGTGACAGCAATATTTTGTAGGAAGGATGAGCACAAAGGAGGACACCATGGATCCTTTGTAACCGTCAGCAGTCAGTAAGGTCCTTTTCAGAGCATGTCTTGCTTAAATGATGTTTGGGATGTCAAAAAGTTAAAATCTTTCTGCCCTCACCTCTTCAATAGCTGAGCAGAACAACCTTCGAGTCATGCACTGGAGAATTGGAAACTCAATCTGGCTACATGGTGAGATTAATTTTCCATCTGGGATTTGCACTCTTGCTATGTCAGCACAGGGGATCAGACTGTTCTGCGGCAAAGCGCGAGCATGTAGAGCCACAGCACTAGCTGTCTGAAATGCTTCGGGTTTTTTCACAATACCTTTTTTGAAGGACATTATGATCACTTGGCCACGGGATTTGATGCCACTAGTTTGTATCGCTAGAACATAATTCTGCCACCCTATATTTGAAGAAGTTTTATAACTTGCATGTACTATGTTGTCCTTTTTCCTAAAGATGTCTAGAGAGGTTTGTTTCTAAAAAATTTGCCTTATCTGTATAGTTTAACAAGACTTTGTTTACTCTTACCAATACATTTCATTTTATTGTGGTTAACACGAAAGACATTTCTTTATTCCCCTTCATAGAATCGTGGATCTGAAATGGTAAGGGAGAGATCTCATGACCTTTATTAGTTTTATTAGCAATAAAAGGCAGTTGCTTTATAAGCATACTGGCTTTCCTCATCCTCAGAGTTGGAATCCAATTCTCATTCTCCATTCTTTGTTTAGCTAAGTCATAGGTTTTTGTTTCTTAGATATAGACATATAACAACTATTCCCAGCCCTTATTTGCTTTCTTGTTTTGAAGCAACTTTTCACATCCACTGTGCTTCATGAAATTGCTTCATGGCTCTCTTTTGTTTTTATTGGGACAGGTGTCCATGTAATGATCAGCAAGACCATAATTGTCACTCTTGAGGGAAATACAAGCAGAAGGGCTAACCAAGTGGGCGTGGAAAAGCATAAATTGCAAATTTTTGAACAAATATTCCTCCAGATGAGGGTTGATGAACACTAGAAGAACACAAACAAGGAGAACGGCTGTGGCCTTATCTTTCTGTGCCTTAGAAGCATGTATAAGCATCAAAAGTGAGGTGGATTCTCATCTACAGGGGATGTACTCAATGTGTAGTACTCCTACAGGTTGCATTCCCCGGAGCATTACTAACCTTCAGTGCATAAATGCGTTTTGACCCATGTAAAGCCTGTTTGTGTGAGCACCTGCTATAAGTTGCTGTTTTCTGCACAGCTTTCCGAGAGTCCTTAGGTCGAATAGGTAGAAATTTTAGGGAGGACTGTGGATGTGTGTAGCTCTGTTGGAAGCACATTGTTTTGTCAGGGAAGAGTAAAGTGATGTGGTAATGCCCACCTGGCTCAGCAGAGTGAGGAATGGTTAGATCTCACCATGTCACTTCTTTTGGAGCTCGGGAAGCGCAGTGGACCCTCCAAGGTAAAACAGTCTGGAAAATAAACCAATTTCTAAACAATGTTTTCTCCTCTGAAGAATCTCTCCGCAAGAGTATGTGTGGAGGGCTCTACCACAAAGCCCAGCTGCTCCCTCCCAAAATTTTGGGGAGAAGGATGATAATCTGTCACATTTGGGAAGTCCCTTCATTGCCCAGCCCTGTAGCTCAGAACTGAGTTAAACACCTTCAGCAAAATACTGCTGAGTCTAGCAGCCTTGTGTCAGACTCATTTTGCTTTCAAAATGTCTGGCAAGATTTGATTTTTGCCTCATTTTCCCAGGCTAGTGTCTTTCTATGTCATGTCCTGAAATTACAGAGTTCTGTTAAGTAGTTTAGCTATTGAATCCTGTATCTTTAGTGCTTGAGTGTCTTAGGCAGATAAATCGGGTATGTGTTCACCTCTCAGTTGGAAGCTGGCACTTAGCTTAGGTGAAAGAGAAATGACCCTGAAGATGCTAAGCTGTTTGAAGCCCTTCTGATAAATGGGATCTTTTTGTGATGAGCTATCCTCACTTTCTTTGGCTGGTTGGTATAAAAGCTTTGTAAATACAAGCACATTACTCATTATTTACTGGTCGTGGTTGTAAGGTTGTTTAATTTTGCAATAGTCCCATCTAAGGGGTGATTCTTGCATTGCATGAAAGGGAGACTAAGTGAGCTTTTCATTTGCTTTGTATAACTTTGCCCCTGTGGAAACATTGGATAGCCAGCACATTTGCCGTAAGGCACAAAGTGCCAGACTTGTGGCTTTCTGGACATGGAAGTTCCAGTCATTCCAGAGAAGAACCAGAGGACTGGCATGGAAAGAGACTAAAAGAAACATGAGAAACAATATAGGTGTGGGGGAGAATGGGGCTCTTCTTTTTTGGCACTAAATCCCGAATATCCCCACCATCTCCCTCTCACCTGCTCCCACTCCGATATTGTTTATTCTTTCACCCTGTGTTCTTGTCGCCTTCTTGTTCGTGCCTCTCTATTGTTTATGTTTTTCCACTTCTTTTTTCATCTGTGGATTCTTTTTCTTCTGTGTCATCTTATTCTTCCTCTTTTGTTCTCTCTGTCCGTTTCCCTGCTCTTTCCATATCACAGTCTCTTATCTGTGTCCTCATGTAATCAAAAGCAAAGAGGAAGGGATGGCTTGTGGCTCATTCAGCTCTGCTGCCTCAGTTCTGCTCTCAAGCTCTGTAGTAAAGCCTTGTGGTATATCCACTGTTTTACGGGTACAGCAGATCCACATGGCACTGACTGGGCTGGGCCAGTGTTCTTGGAGTGGAAAAGCAAAGATTTATGATGGCATTGATCACAGTGCTAAAATAAACTGCCCTCCCTTTGCCAGAGGAATACAAGTTTGTAAATGCCAGTGTTTTATACACAAAATGAAGGCCACTGTCTAAGGAAGCCAGCTGCCTAGGTTAGCTGTTCAAGATCTGAAAATGGCAAGTCTTCAAAAGCAAAAAGACAGATAAAGTCATTTATATTAAAGCAAACCCTGTCACGAGTCATTTGACTTTTTCTCTTACAAACATCATTTATGTCTCAGGCCTTCTAAGGCCCAAACAACATCTGATACTCCTTAGGCTGAGCCGGATTTAATAGGGGTAGGTTCCTGTTTCCACTTACAGTGTACCACTTAGAACTCTATTTGAGTCGTGTTTACAGGCTATAACTGTTACTTATTTGTCATTTTTATGGTAATAGAAAATATTGTTTGTCTGTGATTTAGTCAAAGCCAGGCTGTTGAATAGTTCCATGTCCACAGCAGCAGCAGAGAAAAAGTGACCCGAGAGGGGCTTTGACTCTTTACCTCAATGCATTTTTCTCACATGGCTTCAGTCGTGCAGGTCATGCGGGTCAGTGGGCACGAGTGGGGATGCGGGTCCCTCGCCGTCTGTCCCAACCACTACTGCAGCAGAGTGTTGCTCCATATTTCTCACACACTTTGCAGATGAGCTGCATGCGATTTTTCTTCCCTTTTGCTTTAAAAGAGGCAACACTGCAGTGTGCACTGTCTGAAAAGACACAGCTTTGCCTTTTTTTGCCCTTTCTCCTTTTTTTGGTCCTCTCATTTTTCTTCATCCCCTCCCTTCTGCTCCCAGAGTTTTGTTTAAATGTTTTTACCAGGTGCTTCAGGTACAAAAATAGTTAATTGCAGCTAGAAAATATGAAAGGTGCATGAATTCTCAAGTCTCATTAACAAGGCCTATACAGACTTCAAAGGGGAAGGTGAACCATAGCCAAAGGTCAGAAAAGCTTCGTCCCACTCTAAACCTTGCAGGGCAAGTGTTCAAACACCCCCATCCTGAACAAGTATAAATAACCCCCAGGGCTCAATGCCTCAAGTGACTGCACCTTAATTAGGCAGCAGGGCTCTTCTTCCCCCTAGTGGCTGATTACACAGGAACTGTTTTGTGCAAGTATTTCATTGGGCTGCCTTTTTAACTTTCCAACCTAATTTTCCTTCCATCCACTTTTTTTTTTTTCTATGTTTTCTTAACTTTCTCAACTTCTCCTAATGGCATCTGCCATTATTTGGCTTGTGACTTCAGAAAGCAGGAAAATATGCTATGGATCAATAATACCTTGTATCTGCAACACAGCAGTAGGATTTAAGATTGGAGAGGTTTTTGCAAATATTCCACTCATGCAAACTAGCTAGATGTTTCCTGCAATGTGCACAGTAGGGCTTAAGGAACAAGGGCTTTTCTTTATTTATCAGCATCCCTGTTCATGTTGTGACTCCTGGAGTATGAACAGATATGAATATCCAGAAATGTTAGACACCTCAAATCAGCTGGCTTGTTTAATGTCCTTGAGATAAGAACTGAATTGCCTGGCTTTACAGATCAAACAAATATCATATGAAATGCAGTGTAGTACTTATTAGTGACAGAGGGGAAAAAAACCCTTTATTTTCCTGTGTAGTACTTATTAGCAGCCTGGTAAAGGGAGATTGGGTAAAACTCATCAGCTGTGCTAGTTCAAATCAAACATAAGCCACTGTAGTGTCAAGTTCTTCTGAGGTTCCCATGGTATAAATAAAAAGCAGAATTTTGCAATAAGATGATAATGTATGTTATCTAACTTGAGCATCAGAGTACATGGTTTTTATTCCCAGTTTTGCCACTGGCTCTGTGACTTTGGGCAAGTTGTTTAGCTTTGTTCTTCTTCCAGCTGATTTGTGAAGCAGATCTAGTGGTGTTTAAGTAGCTTACAGACTGGTTTTATAGTTATATTAAAGGTGATAGAAAGAAAAGTGCAAAGGAAATGTACTATGACACTAATGGTGTTACTCTGGTAGATTAAAATAAGTAAGAAAAGAAAGGTCAGTTGCACATTAATGGGAACATCCTTTGACTTCTGAATGGGAAAACAAAATCTTACTTTAGAATTGCGGCCAGTTTGTTATGTGTTGTAGTTTTCACTGCTGTGTATATAAAATGAAAGTTGGCCTATATAGTATGACATGACTACAACTCGCAAGTTTGTATCAATTTCTAATATTTTAAGCATTCATGACTTTTCAAGATTATGTTATACATTTAGAACAAATGCACTTAATATGCAGAATTCCTGTTTTTTAGAAAATATTTGAGGGGGGATGGGAGACGACATCCTTTAAAGCACAGATTCACTTAGTTTGTATTATCAATTCTTTAGGAACAACAAAGGCATTTTCATTCACAGACTTGTAGCTTTACACATACAATGCTCTATCTAACACGTAACTGAGAGACTGGGGGGTTCTTTTTGCTCAAGTATGGAACCTTTTCCAAACTATAGTTGAATGCATTTGCTGGAGACTTCTGAAAATCAGTTGTTATTCTTTTTTGACTGCAATGGGATCATGATTAACAGAAACAACAGATGCATCGTGCATTGCTGAGAATTTTTTGATTTGCATCTGAAACTGGTTTGTTTGGTCAGTAACTTAATGACTGCAATGCAAAACTTTCATCAGGGTAAGACCTCCTTGTTACAACTGTATCCTTTTTCTTCCATGTCTGGGTTGTATTTTTTTTTAATTAAGTTACTGAGCTGTAGAATGGCCTGCATTCCTTCTATTCCTGTAAAAATGAAATGACTGACAGCTTTTCAGTGGCACATGGTCATTTATTAGAAGAGGAAGGGGCAAGATCGTATCCTACCAAATTTTTCACGCATTATATATAAGAAAATATTGTTGAGCATGAGATAACTGTCTTGTCAAGCAGTCTGTTACTGATCTAGTCTGATTTTACGTAGATCTGTACAAATTAAGCTAAGACCAAAAATCTAGCAAGAGTAGAATAATGTGCGAGTTTAGAAAAGTTGTATAGTACAATTAAGATTTTCCTCAGATAAAAGTAATTTAATTTCTCTCCTCTCATTCTGTACTTGTCACAGCCAAAGACATACCTTTGAACAATAATAGCTTTTTTTAAAAATTTGCTGTATTAAGCAATTCTAAAAGTACAAAATTGCTGCTAATGGGAAAGCAAAACGAATCTGAGATTTTGAGCTAGTGCAGCATTTGTGCAAGTAATTAGCCTGTACAAAAGGAGCATTCATCTTGAAATGACAGATAAGCGCTAAGGACAGGACTGAAAACTGTAAATATGTTAGCACTTTAAGCGAGAGCACAGCTCCAGCACTTGTTAGACTCATCAGCTGCTGTAAACAATATGGATCTTTGAAATGATCTCTGCTGAGATCTCTGCACTTTAGATAATGATATAGTTGTTCATTTTTACTTCTTCTGTTTTGTTTTTTCTGTCAGAAAGTACTTTCCGCAAAGAATAGGCTTGTGCTGCTGCCAGCACACACTTCTCTTTCTCCATGAGCAGCCCCAGCGAGGGCTGTGGAGTCACTGTGGGGAGCAGAGAACAAGCCTGCGGAGCTGGGCTCTGCCTCTCCCGATTGATGCACAAGCGAGGAACAGTATGTACAGCCGCAGCACAACTTTCCTCTCGTGGCTGTGCCTCTACCCAGGGCCAGGAAAGGCTCTTTGAGGTCATCCAAGCTCGGTTCACAGTTAGGACACTTCAAGTACAGTTATAAAAGGCACGCTGTTCAGGTGGTGGTGGTAGCAGTTTCTCTAGTGTAGCTTTGCAAAGGGTTAACAGTGACTGAGCTGTAACAATGGAGGGTTTCATGTTGTGCAGACTGCATACAATAGAAATTAATTTGAAACCAATAAATGCACTTTGCAAAGGACACTATAGAAAGCTTGCATACCACAATAACTTGCAAACACTCACTGACCTCTGTGAGGTTCTGACTGGTGACCTACAAGTTAAAAGCTCCATGAGCCATTTGAATCTCGGCTATTCATCTCTTCTCTCAGCTTGCTGTCTTTAAATGAAGGGCCAGATCCTCAGCAGCAGGAATTGGCTCAATTCTTAGGATTGGCTGAATCGTGAAGCACCAAGTATTTTTTCTTCAGTTGTGTACCACATTGGCTGATTTCCCTCCTAAGTGTTTGACATTAATCTAGTAGTTTTATTGATTCCCGTGGAATATATGAGAAACAGAGATGCAGAAGGCTTGCATGACTTGTCCAGGATTAAAATTCAGGAGCTGAGGTATCCAGCTGCCTTCCTTAGAGTCACAGAAATTGTGCTGGGAAGAGCTTTCCCCCATAAACGCTTTAGGAGCAGTGGGTTAGAAAGTTCTCAGGAAAAGGGAGTGAAGGGGCAAGGCTTGCTTGGAAATGGGAGCCTCAAGATGCAGCTCACTGGGGGCTTTGTAAAAAATGGGAAATGGGCCGGGACAGCGAAGTAGAAGCAGGAATGGTGACTGACTCGGTGGTACAAGGCGAGAATGTCCCTCTGGAGGGATTCAGTGCTGTTCACCCTTCCTGCAGATAAAAAAGGCAGCTTATGGACAAGCTCACAAACCCTCCCACCTACCCAAAATTTGGGAGTGAGGAAGTGGAGTCTGTCTAGTGTGCTCTTCTCTGCAAGCTCTCAGCTTTAAAGATAACCCCTGGAGCAGGACGGTGCTATATTAGATCTGGGGCTGTGAGCCAGCCAAACTCTGCTGCCACTTGATGACTCACTCACTAACTGCAGTTTTAAATCTAACTGGTGTTTTCAGACACAACCAGCTATTATTTTGGGCACAGTCAATTATAAAATGTGCTCTTTTTCTATTTACCAAATGAATACAAATGCTTTCTTAGAAGATCTCCTAAAGAAAAAGATGCCTCAGATACCTTTAAAAATTCCTGCTGGCAATGCTGGGTGGCAGGTTTAGATTTTGCTCATTAAAGGAGGTTGTGTAATATTACTGTAATCAAAGGCTCTTTCATGGTTCTGGGGCAAGAGGGGCTTAATAACCCTTGATTTTGGTTTTATATAGAAAAATGTCAGGTCTGACAGGTAGCTTACAGTGGTGATGAGTGTGACTTTTGACATTTAACAAGAATAGTTTCTTCCTAATGAATTTGTGTAAGTTGGTGCCTATAGGTTTTTCTATGCAATAAATGTAATTGCAGTACATGGATTGTACATATAAAGAGGTTTCTACTTACAGAGATGTTTTAATGCTAAAGAGAACTGTATTTACAGTTTCCTGGTGGTTTCTGAGAGATAGAAGCCAAACTTTTTAGGAGCAAGGGGAGCAGAACAAGTACTCTCATGTGATTAGAGTTTCTTTGTATAAATCTCTCTGGATTCTGTGTCCACGGGAATCCCACAGTTGAGATTGAGGTTCTTCTTGCTGCTGTTAGAGCACATATGGCAACAAACTGGCTGTCCCATGGGTCACACCAGGCTTCCCAGGTTTTTAAGGAATCAAGAGCTTTCTAAAAGTTTGTAGCAATATGTATCCAGTTTTTAAAGTGCTTTTTAGGAACAGGACTCAAAGGACAGTTTTAATGGCAGAAAAGCAAGTAGGAGCAGTAGTTTCTCACCCCTGCTCATTTTCAGAGCTGGAGAAGAGAGGGTGTCCCTGTCTTTAACAAAACAGGACAATATCATCAGCAGGTCAGTTCTCAAGTTTAGTCATTTGTAACCTCTAATTTGGGAAAGAAAAATAACGTTCTGGAACAGTGTGCTAGAAAGGTTGCTAAGTGTTCATAGCCATCATGGCACTGGAGCATGGCAAAGAATGCGTTTGAATGATGAGAGGAAAAGCAAAGTCTCCTCAGCCAATGCTGGAAATACGGAAAGAATAATTAGATGGAGAAGAGTGAAATGATGCAAATAGTTTCATTTTCTTGATGGAGTAACCTTAAAGCAAAGTGTCGGCAGAAATTGTTTTTATGACAAAATCCCAGCTAGATACCCCTAGAATGCTAAAACCCACCAACTGGCAAAATGAACGGAGAGACGCGTGCAGATTAATTAGATTGAAAAAATGTTTTGACAGCATAAGCGAACATATGGAAAGAATTGAGAGAACCTGATCGAGTTCCCCATGTGTAAATGATGCCTTAGCTGTAGCTCATAAAGCAAATACAGATGCAAAAAAAGAGGAAAAAAAGCCCTCTTTCCTATCCCCTCCCCCCAGTAAACCCCAATCCATTGCCAGATGGCAAATAAAAGTTTGAACTCAATGACTAAATGCAAGGAAAGCTGTATGTTCAGCATGAATGTGAAAAGAAATCAGCTGAATAAATCTGAATTTTGCACCTTGAAGGAAGTGGTGCAGTTAAACTAAATATTGTGTCAAGTACACAGCAGAGCGTCAGGATATCCTGTGCGGATGCTTGTTCTTCAGCTGCATTTATGCTCCCCTGTCCAAATAACTCCTCCTGCTTTCTGTCCAGCTCATTTCTTTTGTTGTACAAGTTAGTGTGGAAACACATACCTGCCTTACCTGCCCTGCCTGCCCTGAAGCTTTTATCACCTCAAGCGGAGGGTAAAAGGGCATATACTGCAAGCAGAAGGCCAAAAAGAAGCCAGAGAAGCAAATAACTCGTTCCAGGTTGTGCAGCAGAGCAGCACTCCCAGACTTAGCTCACTCCATCACTAGCAGCGATGAATGTGGAGAGGTCTGATTTAGCTCTCGGCTGCAGGACAGTGCCCTACATCAGGATCTGCTGTAGGAATCTGCTCTCTTGACTCCCAGGTGAGCTTATTTTCTGTGAAACAGAGCTGCCTGTCAACATAATGTTTCCAAGCCTAAAAAGTGAGTTAAATCAATATATATTCGTGTGGTTTATACGGACAAACCTTCTTAGTCTATTGTGACAGTGATGCTGTGTGATTTAACGAATTTATTCCAGCTCGAGGGGGTGAGAGACCAGTGAGGAGGCAGAGTGTGCCCCAGGTTGTAGAAACCAGCCTGGTGGGCAGGCTGGACAGACCTCTGTGCTGCTGTGGTTGCACCTTATCCCTATCTGTGTGAGCTGAATTTAAAGCTATCTTGGATTGTCATACACAGATGTTGTGAAGTGGACATACGCTTCATGAACAATCTGTCCAAGCCCATGTCAGGGTAAGTGTGGCTGAACTGTGCCCCAGCTCTGGTGCAGACTGCTCAGGTGGTGCCCGCAAACTGTTCATTCATGGCACCCAGTGCCAGCAATCGGTGAAACTGAAACAGGAGCTAAACACTTGGGCTCTTTCCATTGCCTGGGTAAGCTGAAACCCCTGCTAAGCTGTCAAGTTTGCATCCAAGCAGCTTTGGGCATGAAGAGGTGCCAGCAATGGAGCCCTCACAAAGCAAACTGCTTAATTATTTGATAGTCAAAGGCAACTCAGGGGAGTGTGGAGTCAAATCAACAACAAACCAACCTATATTTAGTAGCAGTGTGGCTGGAGCTTAGACCCAAACATAGTTTCCAGCTGATAGATGATGTGGCAGTCATAGCTGACCCTCATCCCATGCTAAATTTGGTCTGCAAAATAAGTAATTAATACCATCGCTAGCATGACAAGCCACCATTTACAACAGCTGCATTGCCACTGCCGCTGCTCTTGTGGCTTTGTCTGTGGGCTGGCCAGCTTGGCTGAAGCACAAGCTCTGGGTGACCCTGAGCTATGGTGGCCACAGTCTGACAGTCCGTGTAGCCACTGATGCAGAGTAAAAGTAGGTTGACATGGTACCTTGGCCTCATCTACGCTTGTCTCTACTGTTATGTGATCTCTTTTCCATTTGTTCGTCTCTGATACTGAGGAGTGAACACCGTGCTCCTGTGGTACAAGGCAGGTTGAGTGATATGTTGATGAGGCAAGATGGGCTGCAGTAGGACTGAGAGCTCCCTGTACCATCCACAGAACAAACTTAGGGACAAACCTGGAGTTTACAAACTCTGTAGACAGGCCAGACCAAACCTGGGGAAAGCAATGGGCACAGCCTATTTCAAAGAGAGGTAACTGAAAATTAAAGGAGTAAATTATATGTCCCAAATACCTCAGGGAATCTGTTGCAAATGTTGTGGATCCTGATTCAGTGCTTGAACCAGGAAACTACCTTGTCTCAGTATTGAGAATCCATCCAGTTGGCCTCTGGCAGCTGAAGTTGAATGGTTTAGGGGTAGAATAATGTTGGGCTTCTTCTAAGCTACCTGTCTGATTTCCCTTCACCACAGTAACAGTCTTTAATAAACAAACATGTAAAATATTCCACTTAGATGTGCCAGGACTGATATCTAATGCATGGATAGTGAGATTTGCAAGGCCAGTGACTTTTCCTCAAAGACAGACTTGAACTTAAGTCCTGAGCTGGTGTCCTGCTCACTGGACCCCTGTCCTTCTGTCCTCTTCTCCCTCCTTCTCTGTGGTCTCACAGACAGGCAGAAACACTCACTCTCTTTGAGGTTTGATATGAACACAGAAATCGATGTTGGAACAGAGCAAAAGGAAAATACAAGCTTGTGTGAAATTTTCCACCTTTTCACTAAATGAATGAAAGCCAAATTTTCACACTTTGGTCTTAGGTGTGAAATTTTTGCTCAGCTCTAATATTTATCCATAATGTGTTTTGAAACTTGGCTCGCTCCATTAAGAATACCACAGAGAATTGAGTTACAGATTTTGGGCTTTGTGCATGCTGCCAAGATCTGCCCCTATAACTCAAATAAATTTAAGGGGAGAAAAAAAAACACTAGAAAAATATTGTATATGGTCCATCACATGCTTTCTTTATGCAGTCATATACCACTAAAAAGTAATGTTCTGCTAGGGCTCCATTACATAAATACATCCATGTAACTCCTGTAAGCATAGATAAGATGAATTTTGCAACTCCAGGCTATCGAGTAAGCAATCCCTAAATAATAACCTATAAGAGAACAGCAGCCTTGCTTGCAATTCTTAGAAATTTTAGAAGTATTTCTCCAACAGCAGCATGTCAAGAAATCTATTTATTCCCCTCACATCCGAATATATCTGCGACTGGACTTCTTAAATGATGTTAGTTAGCATCTGTTAGTCTCAGGTTATGTGTGTGGAATAGCGATGAGTGAGAGAGAGCTTCTTCACTGTTGAAGAACAGTAGAAATTATTGCATATAACATTATTTACTTTGTTATGAGAACCTAGAAGTGTAAAGGAAGTCAGCCTGTTAGTTTGAAGATACTTACACCTGCTGAATTCTGCAAATCAGAACAAATCTGGTGGGGAAGGATGTTCCTGCGTGTCAATTTGTTGTGAATAGGGTAACTTTTAAATTATTTTCCTGTGATGCTGGATCTGGGACAGCAGAGCTGTACAAAAACACTGGTCAAGTCTGGCCTGAGTGGGAGTCTGTGTGATGTTTTCAGGGTAACAAAGTCAAAATTTGTGTTTCAAAGCCCTGTATGGTTCAGAAACTGAGACTGAATTTCTCTGCATACACTCATGTCATTCTCAGGAATATGAGAAGCACATTTGCTGGTATGGATTTCTCATGACATTTGGCTGTAAGCGTGGCAGCATCTGATCACTCGGGGCTTGTATTACCACAATAAAAATGAATGTTATTTCCTACCTTTGCATAAGTACCAAGATGAGGTGAGTTAACAGCTTCATCTTGGGAAGAACAGTAAGCCATGCATCTCATTCCAGCTTGTTCTGAGATTCCTGAATTAGTTACATTATAACTTAGAGCTCCAAACTGGTTTACAACAGGGTTATTTTTCATCATTCCCATCACTCATAGGCCATTCATGGTGCAACAGAACCATGGCTGTCACTGGACAAGCCATAAAGCAGCAGCATTCTCAGAGAAAACTTACTTAATTTGCATTTGAGTGCCCCTCTTTGTTTTCATGTTGTCTGAGGATCCTCCCTGCCAGTGGCTGGCACAGCGTTGCTGTAGCTGGACCATGGTATGGCCACAGGATTTGGGGAGCCTTGCCGTCTGCTTTTGTGTGTGCAGCCCAAATGCTTTCAGCCACTGAAACTGGACAGTAAAACTTTAGGTGATATGTGGTTGTTTTCACTGTTCATGCTGGGTAGAAGTCCAAAGATGTCTTGGAATTCTTGATATAAATGGGGAGAACACAGCTGGGAAATTGTGTTTTGCCTTAATGCCTCATCCATTTAACTTTAGATACAATTTTAAAGTACCTAAATAAAGCAAAATAATGAATTCTTAAGGGGACTGATCCTCCCAGCTCATTAATTTCAATGGGATTTAGTTAATTGACTTCCTTACCTGAGGCTGATGTCCCTATATCTGATTTCTCATTTGATGTATACTTTAAGAGCCTGCATTCCATTAATTTTCAGTAACATTCAGTCACATAAGTCCTTGAGTGACTACTGAAAATCAGACTCAGGGACTGTTCCCGAGTGGTCTGATCTTCCATGGCTCCCTCTGTGGTCCCGAGGGTGATAAGCAGGATCCTGCTGGGATGCCAGGAGCTGGGGTTTCCCTGGCTTTCCCAGGGTTTTCCCAGTTTTTTTCAGGATTCCTGGGAGATCTGCTGCCTGTTGGGGCCCCCCGATATCTTAAATTTATCCACTGCCCTGGATGATGCTGAAGAGCAGCATTCAGCCACCAGTACCAAATGAACTGGAACAACGACTGACCTTCCCAGCTGGGTCACCCTTCCAGCAAATGGCAGCTCGTTCTGAAATACTAGTGGGCCCTCGAGAATTTGGTTCCCTGAGCTTGTGATCCTTCTGTCCCGGGCAGGGTAACCCTGTTTGACCAACTCTCTCCATGGTCAGCAGAGTGTTTACTGGCTTGTATCTGTCTCAGCTTTGACACTCTAACAAAAGGTTAGAAATTATGAATGCATCCCTTTATTTCTGCTCCACAGTGCCTCTCTTTTTTTTCTGTGTAAACCCTTCACTTGCCTCTTGCCCAGCCTTTAGAAATGATGATCATATGTGAACTTTCAGGGTTTATTTATAGTATAGCCTTTATGGATAGAGAGAAAAGAAATGATTAAAAAGCAATTTTACAAAATATTTTGTTTTAAGAGAGAATTCATTGTGTTTAAATCACTGTATTCATTGTATGTCTAGACTGGCAAACAAAGAAGATAGAGCGTCATTCAAGTTAAGATTGTGAAATTCTTGGTGACTGGAATTATGGATTTGGATGTCAACCCTCAAACAAACTATTTCTGAACAGCAGTATTATCACTTTACTATATTTAAGGCTTTGTTGCAGACAGAACAGTGCACAAGGTTGATCTGGTTCAGTAATGCGATTCTAATGTTCCTTTGTTTCTGATTTCATTATAAATTTGTATTTTCAATGTTCTGTTCCCTTTTGTCCCCAGAAAATTGTTGAAAAGACTCTCCTCTGGGAGTAAAGTTTTTGTTCAAACTAACAATGACCAAACTGACTTTAAAAAACAAAAAAACACACGACCAAAATGCAAATTAAGAAAGGGAAATAATTTAGGATATTTTGAGCAACACAGAATGAGTGAGTTGTTGAAGATTGCTGGCAACAACGTTATTCCACATGACCGCAGTAATTGCTGTGAGACCTTAATGCAGTGGATTCTCAAAGAGCAGTGTATTTCCAGTAAATTTAAAAATATAAAAGTATTTACCTGATAAACTGGAAAGTTTGCTTGGGCATCTTCCTCCTTAGCTAAATGTGTATAGATGGGTGAACCAGCAGAAGATAAGCAGCAGCTAAGCCCTGTTCCCTAGTTTAGGTCAGGATTTGAGGGACCAGTTTTCTTTAGGGACCTGTCCTGCTGTTGGCCCCATCGTAGATTCATTTAGGTTGGAAAAGACCCTTCAGATCATCAAGTCCAACCATCAACTCAGAGCAGCAGCTCACTGGCTGCCCACAGAGGATGGGGTCTCTGTGCTGGGGGTTTCAGGTCTGGGAACACTTCACAGGGACCTCAGGAGGTTTTCATCAGCCCTGTGGAGACTTGGCTGGTGGAGTCGGCGTTGGTGTCTCTTCTCTCTTGAACCAGCGTGGAGAGACCTGGAGTTAGATGAGTAACAGCATAAAAATAAAGCCTGAAGATATGTTTATCTGAAAAGGCTGGCTTATTTCCCAAAGAAGCAGTGATGCATTTTTCAGCACTGGAAGTTGTAAGAGGCCCCAGAGCAAAGCAGAACATGACTGTGTAGAGTCTTTGTGGCGGAAGCAGAATGTGTCCTGGGAACGTCACTGTCTGTGGCTGTTCTCTTAACACTGCCCAGAACGGGGCAGCAGCAGACAGGCCCTGTGTGTGTGCACAGAGGGGGTGAGTAGCAAAGTTGGGCCCTCCCTTTCATTTATGTGACACCTGAGAAAAAAGTGGATTTGTTTTAGTTTGGGTTTATTTTTGTGTGCTATCTCCAGGGCAACTCAAAAAGAGATTTAAAGCAGGGAGCAGAAAGCAAGGTGACTCTTCCCATTAGTAAGCGTGCTTTGAGGACTTGGCCTTTGCCTTATGTTTTCTGTAAAACAAAACTATCTGTAAAAGCAGTATTATTGTAATAGAGGGAATTTTCTTTTACTTTGAGGTTTTATTTTCTGTGTGCTCATTCGTTTTTTTTGGGTAGCCTCTAAATACAGCTGGCCATGTAAGGGAGTAGTACAAGATAGGCTGTTGTAAACAGGAGCAATGCTTGAGCTGGTATCACCTGTTAAAGAACAGGGAATAAATGCCCATTTCTCTTACTGGGAAATACACCAACCTTTCCATGCCAGTATTTTGATCTGGCTGGTGTGCAGAGACTCTGTGCCAGCAGGCTCACGTGTCCCAGAGGAAAGAACACACTATCTCGCTGGAAGTGTTATTTCAAGGGTGTTTCTTGGGGAATCAAAGTCTGATCACCTTCTGCACATATGAAAGAGTATGGGTGAATGAGTGCACAGAACTACTCCCTGCTATTTCATCAGAAGCCCTAGCAGAGTAAAATCCTGACTGCACCATCACTTGCAGTGCTTTTTACTTCGGTAGAGCTACGTTTTTATCCGGTATTAACCCCCTGAAGTTGACAAATGTAGAAGGTAGGTGTTCCATGTTCTAGTAGTGTATTTGGACCAGCATTATGTTGGACATGTTGATGCTGAATGATGAAGCAAACATGTCCAGAACATGCCAGGTAATACTGCAGATTCAGCCTGGCAGGCAAAGCTGGGGCTGCCAGTGGCACTGGCACACGAGTGGCTTCCCGGGCACCTTGTGCCTGGCTGAGAAAACACTGCTGTGCACAGGAGGAGTATCTGCTAGCTTCAGGGGCAGCCCACTTACCTCCTGGCATTTAGGTCATGATCAGGTTTCTTAAACACAGGGAAAATGGGAAACTAGGTACAGTCTGCCATTCATCTTGCTTGTCCTCAGAGCCTCCCTGCCTGTCCTGGGCCAGTGAGACTGTGCTTACATTCCTCACATTGTAAAGTTCTAGTAGATCCTCAGCTGTAAAATGCTGGATTAGTAGGAAGCAATGATTTTACTGCAGCAGATATTACAGCCTCTTAAATCATCCAAGCCTTTTAAGAATTCAGCCATAGCAGATGACTAGATGGCTTCCAGCAGCAGCACAGGCTGAGTGTTCTCCAGGGGTCATCCCAATATTCTCACAGTGTTGTGCTTTAGGCACTAACATGAAAACAGATTTAGGGTCTTGCCTAGAAACTATGAACAGATCTAGTCAGACACCAATTCCTGCATCTTGATCTTTTATGTTTGACACTGTTCCATCTGAAAGCTGTTGCTTTAATGCTCCTCGTGAAATACCTTCCAGTGAAAACAGCCTATGCCTGCTGCCTCCACCCTTGCCTGAGAGCTTGACTCTCTGTTAACATTGGTGATTAGTGTCTTGTTCCAGCAGGATTGCTGAGGAGATTCCACAGAAAATCAGAATCTCACAGAGCTCAGGAAAGGAACCAAATTATTTGGTTCTCTCCCTTCCACATGAGACTGTCCCAGAGACTCCTTTTGCAGGGGATTCTGCGAGATCCCTTTGTCTGACTTGGCTTTGGCCAAAAGCAGCACAGGATCAAAGTCTATCTCTTGACACCTTTGTACCGGAATGGGAGGGCAGCTGTGGGCTCTGTAACAGGACTTTGCAGGTTACACTTTGCTTCTGGAGCGCACTCGAGTCCTCCCTTGCTGCAGGGAATTGATACTTTATGAATGTGATTAAGGCATCTCATGTAAAATATCATTTTATTTGAGAAACCTCCTCTCCAGGGATGCAGTGTTCAACATTTCCTTTGGTTAATGTAAATAGTAAAAGATAAGTTTGTTCTGCCTTGGACTCCGAGTAAGAAAGAGGAACAGACTTTGGTTTACTGAGGGGTCTGCTGTACTTTATTCTTATGACTACTATATAATGGGATTGAACATACTTTATGCCATCTGGCTTGTTCAGCCAAAACAAAATACATCAGTAATGTTCTGATTGGTTTTGAAACATCTTGTTCTTGTCAAAAAGTATTTTAAATCCAACCAGGCTTTTCCAATTTGTGTTTGTCTTTTACTAGGAGGCCATGGCGAAAATGGGGAAAATTGGGAGAGTCGTGCAGCCTAACCACGAGCATAAAAGGTAATCCCAACTTTGTGAGAATTTGCTGAAAATGTCTCTTTATAGCCTCGCTTGAATGCAGTAGTATTTATCACCCAGAGTTTTTAAGGGTTCTCTGGATATCCCACTCTTTCCCCTGGCTGAGCGTGGTCATGAGCTGTCAGTGATGTGAGCCCCGCAGCTTGTCAACTCAGCCCTTGCCAACCAACGCCACCGGCAGCGCCTGGGACGGGGTTAG
The DNA here is from genome assembly GCF_037038585.1 of Patagioenas fasciata. Taxonomy (NCBI): domain Eukaryota; kingdom Metazoa; phylum Chordata; class Aves; order Columbiformes; family Columbidae; genus Patagioenas; species Patagioenas fasciata. The sequence continues at coordinate 19,780,109 of NC_092525.1, read as the reverse complement.
CGGTTCGAACCTGCCAGGCGATGGAGGCGCCCTGAGCAGAGTTTCCAACCCGACCGCGGTTCCCGGCTCCCTCAGACCTTTTCATAATTCCGCGTGTGCTTTGTCTAGCGAGCCGCACAATCCCCACACGCCCGGCGGACGGGGGCGAGTTGGGGTCCGGGGATTGCGGGGCCGCTCCCGCCCGCGGCGGCTCCTTCGGCGGCAGCGACGCACGGGCACCCCCTGGCGGTGGCGGGCGGTCCTGGGGGTGCTGGGTCCGCCGCGAAAGGCGCTCCCGAAAGCGGGACGGGGTCAATGTCCGTGAGCTCTGGGGCTCTGCCAGAGGGTAGCAATGGGTAGAAGAGCAGCGAAGGCCCAGGGTTTACCCGCTCCCATCGCCGAGGATTCTGGAAGAAAAACTGTCTGAAAATCAAAGCTGGCTATAGGGTAAGCAAAAGGTATAATTATAACTTGAAAATCACTTATTTGGGTGGAAGCTCTGCTCTGGCAGCATACAGCACTCTGATCCTGCTAAAAATTGTAATTAGGAAAGAGTAAAAGCTTCTGTGATGCTAAGTGAAGGAAGTAAATGTGTATTATGGGGATTTAAATCTTAAAATCTCAGGTTTTGTTGAAATTAACTTTCTCATGCAGATTTTATGACAAGAAATATGAAGTATTTTTGAAACTTGTGGAACATCAGAAGGAGTATCGCTCCATCATGAACAGTGTCTGATCTAGAGTCACGTAATCAGGGAACAGCAAGGATAAAGAATTTCCAGATCCTTATGATGAGGGTAATCTTTTCTTACTGTAGTATCCTTGGTAAAAATATAATTTTATCATTTAAGGTGTATATTTTAATGAGACATAATTTAATGAGAAATAAAATGCACCCACTTCACTGTGAAGCGCTGGTTATTTTTTGTCAATAATCCCTGCACCCCAGTGAATAGTCATTTGCTACAGTCAGAGAAGACAAGACAAGCAGCCGCAGGTACCCCAGTGCCGGTATTTACAGACTGGCCACAAGTGGGAACAGCACAAGGAACATCACTGACTCGGATTGAAGCGCTGCCCTTTTGTCATGCTTTTCACAGGTAACTACACCTGGTATTGCACGTGGTCCTTTAGATTTTAATATCTGCTACAGCTAAGACCTAAAACATAATTTCCATTGGATTTTTTTTTTTTTTTTTTTTTTACACTCTGATTACAGTACTTCTTTGGTGGTTGATACTTGAGAATCACTTTTACAGCTGTGCAGTCTTTTTTATTTTCTGTTTTCTTCTGTTTCCTGCTCTCTTTTTCTCTGCTTCCATTCTTCCAGCACAGTTGTTTGGCTATCAGTAATTTGTGCCATTTTGTCTTTTGCAAGTAACTCACCCTCAGTGCACATTAATCACTGCGGATGTGAAACGGCCCACTGTTGACACTGAAAGACTAAGCTGAGCAGACACAGTTGCTGAAAATATGTTCATAATGCAGGTGCATTCCTTCCATCCTGCCAGCTGCCTTGCGGGGAGTCAGCCCTGAAACAGCCCAGCTCTCCCTGCCCGTTCTCATCATGTTGCTGCAGCCAGACCCAGCTCAGAGCGTGTCTGTCTGCACAGCTCGCCAGCTGCAGACCTGAACTCTGCGACCACAGGTACGGAGGATGCAGAGGGGAAGAGAGGTTTTTCTTCCTTAGACTTGCATTTGTCAGCACTCAGAAACCTTCCTGGCTGTCTGCTGGCCAAATTCAGGCAACAAAAGGCTTTTATTTGTTCCTAGGTGATTTTTGAAGGCTGTACTGGGCAGTTAGTCCTACAAGTTTCTTGCCAGGTTCACAAGCACAGGTCACGGCATAACTGGGCTGTGGAATTAAAGAGTTTGGACGCTCTGGTTGTATACAGCAAAAATGTTTCACCTCTGACAGTACAAATTGTTTTGATTTTGCAAGATCCAAACACTGGCAGTGCCTTCACTGAGGTTCTCTCAGAAATTCTTTCTCTGCCGTTTGTCTGTTATTTCTTCGTCAAAGATACTGTTCTGATTAAAAAGCAAAACCAGGGACCCCAACTAATTAAGAAGCAAGGGGTAACAGAAGAGTGTACTCAGATCAAACACAGCTCTGTTATCAGTCACAAAACGAGAACCCTTTTTTCTCCGAACTGCAAATTGCCACCCTCTCGGTGAGCCTGTATTATGCAAGAAAAACAACCCACAGTCCCTTTCCATGCAGTCAGTATTTACAGAAATGGACTCCATCTTTATACACTTAGCGTGATAGAAATACCGTTCTTTAGTATTGGCATAGGCTGTAATTCCCAGTTAAGTGCAAACAGAAGTTACACAATAACAAAACTACACTTAGAGAACTTGGAAAATAATAGTTTCTGGGTTTTTTCATGTTAGTAGTCAGCACTCAAAAACATCTGGTAATTTTTTTTAAGAAACAATGCACTTCCTGCCTTGTCGTTCATGGAAAAGCAATTGTTGCCATTTCCAAAGTACCCATTGTTAAGAGAAAGAGCTTTACAAGTTCAGGGACATAATTAAAGACAATGAAAGTTGATGGGAATAAAATGAAAAAACATCATAACAAAAAGAGTACAACAAGCAAAACAACAACTGCAACATTATGGTATATCATAGCTTACAATTCAAGGGCACAATAAAATATGTCAACTGAAAATACAAAGAAGGAAAAAACTGTTGGAGACCAGTGTATTGTGAACAATAAATATTCTTAAATTTTAGTATATCTATTTTAGTATACAATTCATATGTAAAAATGAAGTCCACTGACTCCAAATACATAGCAAATGTCCAGATTGTACAGGGACAGATTGTCTGGCACTGCAGCAGCATTTTAACTCTTTGCAGCTCAACACAGACATTCACACACACCCCAACTTAAGCAAACTTCCTGTAAACTTCCTGCTATTTTTCTCAGCATCATAAGTTTGGCCTTGATCTCTCTGGCTGAACTGGTACCAAGTCTTACAAGGAAATCACAAGGAGTGTATGATGTCTAGAAAGGAAACAGTCATGCTGACTTTGTTAAAGCTTAGATGCACAGAGTTCAAGGAAGCTGTGTACCTTGCCTGGGCTTACACAAAATAGTTACATAAAGTTTTGTTCGCATTTCTTGCATGATTGTTAATGCTTTTCTCCTCTTGTAATATTTTTATTCTAAGCCAGTGTTACTACCAGTTCCCTGTTATCCTTTTAAAATCAGGACTGCACTCATTGCAGATCTGTAAAAAATCTGTATTCCAGTGGATAAAGAATCAGCTGGGATAACACAAAGCATGGATACAAGATTTTGTAGTGATACTATCTAACATTCCTTGCATTATACAAGACTTGGCAAATTCTACTGTTTGTTAAGTTCTCAAATTAAAATGTTATTCAAATTGAGCCAAGATGTAAAATGTTAAAGCTCAGGAGTTCTACAACTCTTCAGCTGCAAGTTGATTGGCATTGCGATTTTAGGCTCTGCTCATAGCTTCAGGCGTTTTCAATTCAGGCACTTTGTGTGAAGATGAGTTACAAAAAAGTGCAGCAAGAAAGAGTCTAGTGAGTGTACAGTGTAAAACCAGCCTTCTGAGCACTTGCACATTGAATCACTTGGCCATGCCAAGCAGTGCTGTGTTCTGCTTCAGCCTTTGTCAGCAGCAGAATGACAAATCCATCATAGGCTCCCCCAAATCAAAGAGAAGCCTGTCATCACCTGATGAAGTTTTACTGAGAAATCCAAGTTTGAGTCAGTCAGGACTCTGACAGCGTGCTCTGAGCTGCAGACCTTGCAATATTTGCCCCATTAGATGCAATTTGCTGACAAATATTTATCATGCAAATTAAAAGAAGGGAAACAACTGCCATGTCATCAGCTGTTCCAAGTGTCCTACAGAGAGGCTCAGGCTTTGTGTCAAATGAAGAAGACAAGCATATGATTGTTCCGAAGGAGCAAACAGCAACTCTTAGGAAAAAAATCCATACAAGACCGCCCCAGGTGAAGATTCCTCGCAAGGCAAGAGTCAGGAATAACAGCATGTCGTAAAGGTAATCTGCAAACTAAATATTCAGATAAGTTATGCTGTTTTGTTTTCTGATGCCCTGCAGTTCTTTCAGCTGAATGTGACTCCTAAGTGCTTTCAGATTCACATTTCTCGAATGCAGAGACTTTCTGTGCTGTCCAAATCCACCTACACTATTAAGTAACTTTGCAGTATCTAGAGAATATTCCAAAAGGAATCCCCACTCCTCCAGCACTTCAAAAAGAAAATATTATGCTAGACATTTAATCCTTTTGAAAACTGGGCCTTAATGGCTGCACTGAGTATATGCCTATCTTTAAAACCTGACATCAAGTGTAGGCCACGAGGGCTTGAAAATGAGGCCTGAAGTCTCACCTTGGTGTGGACAGGAACCGTAGGACTGTGTGATTATTCTTCATTAATGCTAGTTTGTTTGGTTGGAAAATTATATTCCTCTCCACAGTGCTTAATTTAGTCCGTAGATTGAATCAGACTCCACAGTGTTTTCAGGCTCCTACCAGGATGTGACAGGAGAGTAGGATTTGCTTTGGTGATATTCTACACCCTGTCAGGAATGGGCCTCACTTGTGCCTTCAGCCCTCATCTCTCAGTCGTTTCCACTGCCTGTCACATCTCTGTGGGAATCCAGCTGGGATTCCAGCTTTAAGAAAGTGCAGAGCCAGCATAGACTGTTTGAATTTGCCAATATCTGGGGAAAAAGACCAGCTCCATTCTAAGCTGGAATCTGATTTGAAATTTTAGAGGCAAGTTAAAATCCTGCAGTTCTAATCCGCGTTCAATTTTTAAAGTTCTCGCCTGAACCTTTACTAGAGGTTGCTAGACCCAGAAGTGGGTGGTCACACTTCCACCATGGTATTGCCCATAAATGCATAAAAAGGTAATTCACATAATGATAGAAACTGCTTTTCATTGCTAGATCTCTTTCAGTCCTCTCTGTATTATGCACTACTAACTGGGTAAATGTAGATCTATTAACTACTTACATGTCGAGGTTGCCCTGAGAAACGCTTGTTGTAATCTCTGATGTCGTGTACAATTTGTTTACTTGGCTTATCTTGTTGCTTCTCACAAGAGATGTTATCCAGAAGAACCACCTTCATAAGAAAAGATTGGTATTAGCACGGTGTATTTTAACCTCCTTTCTAAAGGTTCATGTTCTGTAGGACATCTCTTCATAGTCCCTCTCTTGCAACTGGACCTTTGTCCAGCTTCAGCAGTTCCACAATAGCAAGAATATTTTCCTTTTATGACCTCCATCCATCCTTCCAGTAAAAAAGGCAGCCTCAGACTGGTGTCAGGTGAGATTAGGAATTTCCATATTGCTTTTTATGGAATGTTCTCCCAGAGATTAAATAAACTATACAAAAGTAAAATGCTGGAGGCCTGTTCAATTATTTTGCAGAGTTGCCTGACATGACATGTGAAATGACAAATGAGAATGGCTGCAGTGTCATTCAAATCTAAATAGGTTTGTAATGCAACAGAAAATCAGAGGATAAATAAAGTTGAGCCTAAGAGTTGACACTTGTAATTCTGTATGTAGATGCAGATGTGAACAAGAGAAGTAAGTCTTACCTTTTGTCTGCAGAGAGGGCAGGTTACGGCTGCTAAGCAGGGACTGTGTTTCCAGTATGTGATCAGACAGGGACCTACAAAAAAAAAAAAAAAAAAAAAAAGAAGATATGTGCAATTATATTTCAAACATATTTGAGGATATTTAATGTTTACAAGGAAGTTACCAGTAATAAACCCTCTTCTTTCTACAACTCTATAAAAATGAATGTCATTCTTTGCTTTCATTTTAAGATGCGGTTTTGCTCTGCAAAGTGACGGTAAAAATGGAGCCTTAGCTCTCTTATGTAGGTACATGCAGAGGTACACGAACCTCCTAAAGGCGACTTTGATTCAGTTTCTTTTCCTGTCGATAGTGTCTTATTCCTGGAGCTCCCTGGGCTGAGGTCGAGGCACTCAGCAATACAGGCACCCTCAGAGCACGGCGCTGGCTGCTGCGGACAAAAGCAGCGCAGCTGCATCAAGGTGGAGTTCCACCAGAGCCCGTTCAGCTTTTACTGGTTATGGGGGCCAGTTACCCCAGATAAACCAATGTGCACAGCCAGGGGACAGCCCGGTGGTGCAGACTTCTGGTGACACAATATGTATCTTGGTCGTAAAATGTCATACATTGGGCAATTTTGTCCATTTGCCTTTTTTTTTCTTACTATATTTCAACTCTGTTACCCTTCTGAAACTGCGTAGCTCTGAAGAGTGAGTTGCTGCTTTCTGTTTAATTCTTCTTAACCAAGATGACTGCTAGGTAATTTCCAAATGCAACATAATTCCTTCGTATATTAAGGTCTCGTGAGAAAGAGGACAGAATCTGAGGACAATAAGATCAGACTGCACATATAGCTGATAGCAGCAGTTGACATACATGAATGTCAGTGCTGGCACTAACAGCAAAAACAGCAAAGCATAAATAGCAGCTAATGCGAAGCAGCACAGCTTGACTTTCAGCTCTTGGGCACAGTGTGCAATGTGACAGGTCAGGAAAAAAATCTCTTAACATTGGAACTGATCAAATTTGACAAGGACCCCAGTGAAAACAGAAGCGGAACGTTGTGCTGCCATTTTGATGGAATTGCTTTATTGAATTGAAGAATGCTCTTTGTTCTTAAAAAAAAAAAAAGGCAAGTAGTTTCTTGTAAGCAGTATTATAACAGGAGCCCTCAGTGTGGGGTTTTTCTGCACCCAGGCTTTGTCTGTTGTCACTGAAAAGGGGAATATTGGAGAAACTGTGTTTGAAATCAAGTATTAAAATGTTCATGATGCTATAATATCAGTTACATCTTGTATACTAAGACTAGAGATGTTAAATTTGGCCCAAAGGTATTTTTCATGAACCTCTCTCTGACTTGTGCTTTATGCTATTTTTTCCATTTGAGTGCAGGGTTTTTCTTTATGACTCTTCTGTTTTGTTTGCACATACAGAGCAGTTGGCTGGGCACATGGCTGTGTTTATATCTAAATCCCCACGTGGTATCTATAAACTCAGTCTGGCAGCCAGCTTCCAGCTTTCGCTTGACCTTTTGTGTTAGACAAGGATCACGCCTGACTTGAGGAACTGCTTTGACCCACTGGATCCAGATCCAGTATCATGATCCACACGGCTGTATCGCTGTGCCCATGGTGACAGTGGGGCACTGATGGATTCCGTGGTTCTTCAAGGGCATTCAAAAAAGAAGCCTGTGCAAATTAAAATTTGCTGTATCCTTTGTTTAGTAGAACAGGAAAAGAAGGGCTCCTCTGAAGTTGACCTATTTGTGCTTTGGTGCATTTTTCATAAACCAGACAAAATCCTGTTTTAATCCAGCCTGCTGCACAGCCTTCCAAGGGAATCTGTAGGTTTCTCTAAAATACCTCTGCGGTTGTTGTTAATTAGAAAAAAAAAATATTGCTCAAGGATTGCTTTTCAGTTGAACTTCCTGAACATATGGTTCAAACTGAAGCTGAAAACGAAAACCTCAGGACAAACTGTATGAATTACTACTAATAATAAAATCAGACATTTTTTATAAGTCCACATTAATCTTCTTTAAAAGCACTGAGTTGACCAGATTTTTTAAATAAAACTTTTACCAGACTGGAATTTGTTAAGAGAGCTCAGCATTGCCTTAGCTCTGTTCCACAGGGCATCAAGAGAAGTTTTATTTCAGTCACAACAGACTTAGATCTAGGCAGAAAGGTTTTGATAAGTCCAATGTAAAGTTTTATTGGTTAAAGACATGAAAAAGAGACATGTTACAGAGGCTGATTCTACAATATAAACATAGTCATTAACATATATAATGCATTGCACAGAAATTAGTGCTTTGGAGTGTAAAGGATGATGTACTTGAGGAAAGTAAAGCCTAGCTAAATATATACAGCTAATGGTAACGATGTATACCAAGCTTGTATATAGTATTTCTCCTCTACAGATCTCAAAATAAAGTCCACATCATTATGTCTTATTCACAGATGAAAAAGGGAAAATTAACCAGGCCAGAGAATGAGTAAAGTTGATGATCTTTGTTGTTATGTCTGTCCTTGTACTTGAAACTATGACTTCTGTGACATTTGAAACACATTTTGGGGCCATATGCTCACTGTTTGTCCTGGAGTGAGTTATCTTTTTCCTGTATGTTACAAAACGGTGTTATAAAAACAGGAGACAACCTAAAGTATTAAATGGTGTCACTTATGAGGTAGATGAGCCCTATGAAGTGTCCCCAGCTGCTGGTGATCCACTGGTTTGGTGTCATTTCGGAGGCTGTAGATGGTGGCTGCGGTGAGGAGTTGTGCTGTGTGAGCATCATTTCAATCTAGAGAAAAATGACACTGCCTTTATTGTACCAGCATTAACGACACAGTCCCTTGTTCTCATTTATGCTTGGGTCATTTTATAACGCTCCCTGTGAAAAAGGCTTGTAAATTTAACTTGCACTTGCTTTGAGGTCTCTGTAAAATGCCAGAGCAGTAGAAAGGAGCTTTATGGTTCTGACCAGTGTCTTCTGATATGTCTTGCTATTGCAGTAGCAGATGGTGCTGCCTGCCTGCCCCTCTGCCAAAGATGACTGAGCTCGTGCTGCGCAGGAGCCCTGAAGTACCTCTAGGGGTGACAGCAAGGAAACTGATAAGCTGCTGAGGCAGTGAGGTTGCGAATTTCACCTGTAAATTCACTGATTTATCTCAGAGATCTGAGAAAAACAGTGGTCAATCCAATTATGCTGGTGGACTTATCCTGCTGCATTTCAAGCAGGTGTAAAGCTCACACAGGCTCCAGTGGTGCAGAATGTGGGGTTTAAAAATCCTGAAACCCCCTTTATAAATGCAATTACGAACATAACTCCTTCCACTATTCTATGCTTCATCCTTGTATTCTTTGAAAAATTATTTATTTTTTTTAATCCTAACCATATTGGCGTAGCAGCCTCAAAGAAGGCATTTAGCAGACACATTTTCTACAGAATTACAGGTTTACTAATTACTAAAATATTACTTTATCCAGTGACTGTAGGTGCACTGGGTTAGGACAGGAGACCACAGCACAGGCAGCCTTGACAGAAGGACCCTCAAATCTGGTTCTGTCCCTTTCCTGTTAAGACAGATCCTAGAATGGAATAAACAGTTACTGAGCATCCATCATGATGTCTTTGAACATTTTTCCCCTTTATGACCACACAGATTTACTTTAAAAAGATAAACAGATTAAAATAAGGTTTATACATGACTAGAAACTCACTTTTTGATTTGTTTAATATATAACTTTCACTATTTTTTTTGTTTAGAAAGCTTTTACAGGACTACAAAACAAAGTAATTATGCCTTCTTGCTCTAGATCACATCTGCTTTATTTTAGGCAAATGTTTCACATGGGAAGCAAGCCTATGGAACAGAATCAGACCTGAGCCCAGTGTATTTTACTCCCAGTTTTCACCGATATAAATACAATCAGAGCCAATGTTACGGGATAGCTGGGTTTTTATGCTGTTGAGTATTGACATAGAAAAAGACAAGCTATATTCCCAAAAGTGAGTTCATGCTTGAAGATAAGGCTTAAAGTCTGTTACATCTCGAACTTTTACAGTCACAAACTGCATTATTATTAGACTGTTGATTTTTATAACAGGCTTTTTTTTGCATAGTTGAATTCAAATTGTGTGTTTTCAGGTGTATTTTACCCATTCCATGAGGTTGTGTTGTAATTTAACAGTACACTGTAAAATAATCTGTTACCTCTTGTCGTCTTAAGATTTCTTGGGCATTTCACAAGTGGCACCTTGCAGATGCAAAAGCATTGAGCAAATAAAAACACTACTACTGATTTTTTTGGTGGCATAGGAAGATGAGACTACTGTTTCTACTAAGAGAACTTAGATTCTAATTCCAGGGACAAGGGCTTGGTCCTGGTTCTTAAACAGAAATTGAGATTGTGCTCAGAAGAGTGCTTTATTCAGTATGAGCACTGCACTGTCAATCCAGAAAACTTACCACAGAATAGATGTCCGCAGTTGGTTTCTACTGGGAAAGTAGCTGCCTGGAGACAGATGGGGCAGCTAAAGTCACTGTGATTACTACGTTGCCAAATTTGGAGCAATTCCTGGAAAGAAGTAGTAGAGTCTTCAATAAATTAGTACTTTGATTGACATATTCAATTCATTAATAATAATTTACTATGATTAGCAGAGAGTCACATAAACCAAGTATAGATGTCATGCAGAACCAATCGTTACTTCAGCAGATAATGAAAATTAGGCACAAAGAAATGCTTTGTGTAATCCTACAGAAAGGACTGGCGTCAGAGGTAAAATTATGATGCCACATTTCTGCTTCCAGTGATACATCCCTGCACCACTGGATAATATTTATGTTTTGAAAGCCAGTCGAGTTTGCACCACTGTAGCTGTCATTGTTAGTCAGATAGCACCCGAAGTCCACCTCAGTAGCTTTCGGATCTTTTTCCTGCTCCTTTGGAGTCATGTCTATTACTTAAAATACTGAAATAGAGTCTGGTGCATTCTCTGCCTTCCTTGGGTGCCAGAATGGTATCCTTAGTGTGTATCATAGGCTATTTAGCAAAAAGTCTCCTTTATTTGAGTAAATAAATTGTTTCCAAACAATCCTTCCCTTTGCTTAGCAACATCTATAATTAAGAATAATATTGTGCTTTGTTTTTAGAGTAGGAAGATAAGAATTCTGTAAGCTACTGAAATGCTAAAGAGGCATTTTCAAATCCAAAGTGGGCATATTTGCATTACCATATTTCTGGAGTACTCTGCAGTATATTCATCTGTGCCAGGATTGTTTGATACAGTGAGAGGTAAAAGTAAGTTCTTCTTACTCGATATTGATTCCTTACCACATTGAAAGTTTTTGCTACCTTTATTATGACGCACTAGGTAATCTGTTACAGATGACGGACCTGCCTACTTACTCTGAACACACCATGGAAAAACTGTCATTTGACCATATGTTCAATTGCCATAACCACGAGATCAGTCTTTGAAGAAAATGTAATAGTGTGGTTTGTGTCCTTTCTCTCTTGAGATAAAGTTATTTCAATGTTTCTATCAGTCCCAGGAGTAGAGGAACACTTCTGAAATTGGGAGGCAGCTTCCAAGGAAGTTCTTCCACTTTAGGGCATGTTTAGCGAGGTTCAACAGGAGATCACATCAATTACGATTTTACTTGGTGCTTTGGTCAAAAAATGGTGAACTTAATGTTTCGTAATGACCACAGAGGTCCAGCATTGCATGGAACAGGTATTATTTTTCATTACTGAAATAAGACGTTCAGATAAGATGACGGCATACTTTGAGATTACAGTGTTGCTGTTTGATTCCTGTCCCTAGTTGCCCAACTTGGACTGCTTATTTGTTTTTCAAACACCCAACTGGCATTTGTCTACATGACAGATCAATGAATACTCTTCCAAGTATTTGACCTATTTATAGAAGTTTTTATAAAGAGAAAATTCAATAGATACCGTTTTTTTTATGTCAAATCCTGGAAGATCCAGACTGACTGTGAAATTTCAAGCTCATCTGACAACAGACAAAGGTTTTATTTAAGCAATTAACTTTTTAATGTAATAGTTCCAAGAAAGAAGAGTGTAGGTCTGCCAAATGAGTGATCAGGAAACCGGGTCTCCTGCCAGAGCCATGTTCACCAAATTAGTAAATTCAAATCAGCACCTTTAATACCAGTCTTTCCTTCCTATAATGAGGATCTGTAAAAACTGGAGGTTTTAAAACAACATGCCCTAACTACTGGGAAAAGTCTTTCTCCTTTACAGTTTGTGAAGTTATAGATGTATTTGTTTCTGATTCTCAACAGAAAAACTTCAGATGCCGAAGGCGTTCGCATTGTTTTCAGATTTTCCTCTTTATGCACCGATCGATCAGATGATCTCCTGCTGAGATAACAACCACACAATCACCCACAAAGCTGGGATGACTGGATACAAATAACGATGACTACGAACAGACTCAAGTCCAGTACATGGACAGGTGAGCCCCAGGCAAGTAGGTTTTAACACAATGCCGCCTAAAATCCATATGGCACATCACATTCCTATATTTTGACTTCCCATGCAGTACTGATGGGGTCTTTGCAGATTCAGAGGAGTATTATTTCAACTGATAAAAGGTGAAGTAGTTTTCATCAGCTGAGGAACTGCCCCAGAGCAGTAGTGTTTATAAACACTGCGTACATGACAAGCCAATGAGGTATCTACTCTTTATTTTTGCAAACTAGTAACACACACATTTCTTTAGCTTTGACTCATACAACAAAGGGAACCAAATGTGTTTCTGATTATGCAATAGATACTGAATCAAGGGAAACCCAGCATTCCCAGACCATAACCAATGGAAATTTTGAAAAGCTCTCTTGCCCTCTGCAACCTCAACAAGTTGAAAGTGCTCGTGTATTTTGTATTAGAACATGTTGTACAATAATTAACTTACTATATGACTCCTAGGGGACAAATGATTATAGTTAGTTTTTTTTATTTCCAGATGACTCATCTTCTGCTGACTTAATGAGCAATTCTGCAGAAACAGAGTTTGTGCTGGTCAGAAAATAGGAAAACGGAATGTTGCTGTGTTGCTGTATGATACCAGTTCTGGCTGCTGAGGTAAATTACCACACAAAGGGGCTACCAGCTCGTCAGCTGAGGGCAAGTTGCTGCTGAGGGCAAAATGCTGCAGAGCATTTGAGTTAGAGTTAGGACTCTATGGATTAAAGCAAAGAACCAGAAAATGACAGTAGGTGAAGAACACATGCGTGTATACAATGAAGAAGAATCATTCAAACTCAGTACCATGACACAGCATTTTTTATTTTCTTGTAGTCTCTCTCCTGCTGGATGAAACAAGGTGGGAAACTCAACCAGCTCTGGCAGGATGACTAACAGGTGGCAAATTCGGAGGAAAAAAAAATAGGCAGTTCTTTACATTTACTTCAGGGGACGTTCTTGTAATTGATGCTAGAAATTTCTGAGTTCAACAGGTGCTGTGCATCAAGTACTACAAAATGCAAAGGTAGTACGTCTGACTGAGAAAGTTCTGATACCATAAATTGTTAGAGAATGAGAGAGTATTCTGGGGAAGCGTCATCAATGTTTCTTTATTCTTCTGTAGACATCCATTGCTGCAGGGAGGGCAAGATGGCCCTTGTCTGACCTGGTATAGCCATTCTTATATCAACAGAGCATTTGGGGGTAAAGAGAGTCTTGGAGTCACCTTCAGCAAAGATATCAGTGGCTTTATCTTCTCCTGAGTAGATAGGCTAGGAAAGACTTGCCAAATCTTTCATTTATTTTTAATAGATTATGTGCACATAATCAAATTTCTGATTTATGTAGTCCAAGCCCTTGAAATGGTGTTCAAGTTGTCTTTATACTAGTTAAAAGGGGACCTCCCAGCTGGATCTGATAGAAGGAGAAGACAGATGGTATCTGACATAGCTGTAAGTCTGCCAGAATTAGTTTACCACTGCCAAATTCTTGAGCCAGCCTTTGAACATTTGAACTAGCAGATTGAATTAGAGTTGAAGTAGTGATTATGGCAGTTAGTATTTTGTGTCACAAGGCTGTGAGTTTTTCATGGCATTAAATAGCCTTAGCAAAATAAAATATTTAGTGTGACTTTGCCTAAAATGTCAGACTTTTAGAGAGCTTCCTCTCATACAGTAGTTCTACATGTAATTACAAACCGTAATTAAAATTGTCATTCCTGTTAAGATCTTAGGCTGGCAACTTTGAGAGTGCCCATAAAATTTACTATTTTGTAGCCTTGTATTTGGATCTTGCTGCCTATCGCACCTTTGAAAATCCCAGGCCCAAATAATGCCATGCTGATACTGTAAAGCAGTATTGATGAATAAAAAGGGGACTACGGAAGTAGTTTTCTATGTAGCATATGGAAATTATACTCCTGTACCAAGAACATCTCTGCTGTGGGATAAGTGGGGCAAATTTGCACTGTTTGGCACCAGAAACATCATGTTCCAGTAATTGTTGATGAGCTACAGTCAAATTAGGGATGTATAGTACAGAAAACTGAGTTTGGAAATTCCTACAGCACTCATACAGGTCACACTGGCGAGGTTTGAAATGAGTCTGTTCCCAGGTTTAAGAGACAGAGGGAAGCTCAAGAGTTCCAAATACTTTACAACCACAGTAATCCCTTTTTGTTATATGAAGGAGATTTTCTGTTTTATTTTCTTGATACTATTTTGAACACCTAATGGTATCTTTTGTCTAAGATTAATCTTCAAAAGCCCTAAAATATTGGTTGTTTAGGCCATATGTTCTTGGGAATCGTACTACACACAGAATGGTAAGGTTAAATGTATAATCCAGTAGGAGTCAATTTACTTGGAAGAAATGGGAAAAAAAAAACCCACACAAAGTTCAGAAGCAAATTATTCTGAAAAACAGACTTAGAATCCAAAGATCCAGAGAAAGCTTTAAGCTCTGCCACCTCAAATTTTGAGTGCCACAATTCCTATCTTTCGAGAATCTCCCCCGCCAGCTAGTGGACATAAAGTAACTCTTTATGCAAAAAATACTGAGGGAAAATGTACCCACCCACTTCAAGAAACATTAGCAAGAAGATAGTAAGTTGAATGTACTGTGACATACATGCTCATATATGACACAAATGGCTTTTGAAAACTTGAATTAGGATTATAGGAGTTGCAGTGGATAACCATGTACAGTGCTTCGTGTCAAATTTTAAATTTGCTGGTTGGCAAAGACCATGGGAAGTTTACATGTTTCTTTTTAAATATAGTTTTAAGTCTTTCTAAAATGATGTCCTTATGTTTATATTCCTTTCTCAGTGAGCACCACTGGTATTCTTGGCTTTTGGGATCAGATTTGAAAAAGAATTATCAATGCAGGTACCTCATTGGGGGCCAGGCTTTGAAACTGTTCAAGCCCAGAAGTTCCCTATGTGACAATCATGTTTTGGAGAAAAAATAGACCTTTTCAAATCTGGACACATCTTTTGACTTATAATGATAACTGAGCATTTCAGAAAATAATTCTAGTGGAAATCTCCAAAATCAAGCCTCTCGTACTAAACCACAGCAACTAGACTTGATGCATTTTTAATTCTTGCATGCAAAGGAAGGTGTGCAGTAGTGATCAGACTGTTGACTGTGAAACCAGAAGCTCCTGGGTATAAACCTTTATCTCTGTGACACAGCTCAGCTCACAACATCTTTCAGTTTTACCACAAGGAAATTTAGTTTTAAAGCATCAGGGATGAGTCCATTCCTATCAGCATGTTTGAAGAAAAGGAATTAAAGTTTCAAAAGCACTTATCAGATGCAAGTGCTAACAAACATTTATTCATTTTTCCTTGAACATGTGACATTGTTTAGAAGATAACTTGCTTTGAGGTTTAAACTTGTTAGGAATGCATGATACAATGAGACCTCTTGGTCAGATTCCTTTGTGAGCAGCTGCTCTGTCTCAATTACAAGGCCAGTTAAGATGATCAGGGAGGACACACTGAACAGCTCCTTATTTGACTACACATATTTAACCAAATCACAACCAAATTAAAAATATGACATATTTTAAAGGGAAGAATTGGTTCATGCAAATTCTCCAAAAGTAATCTAATGATTAAAAGTATAAGTAAATACTTCAATTATTTATTCATAATCATTCTAATGAACACTTTCTACCATGGTTTGGAAGACCTACATAAAGTTGGACTTACCATCCCTCTTCCCAGAAATGTCTGAGAGGAGCTGAGCAGGTTACACCTGCTGACAGTGTTGGTGTGGAATCATTCATTAAGGACAGCTCTGTGTCTTTGTCAATTATTAACTTAGTTGCCCAATGGCAAAGGTCTGTCGGGTTTTCTAAATTACAGTCATGAAAGAAATGTGGTGTGGGTTTTTTTTTTCCCCCTCAAATAAAGGTAGTCTGAAAAAAAAAAGAGGGGGGACACAACATAGGAAAAACCAAACAAAACCAAAACAGCCCTCGCTTTCTAAAACATCTAAATAAATATTTCCCCAAAAAAGTTTTTTAACATAACTGAAAAGATATCTGAATGTAATAAAAAATTTGCATTACTGTTTTTAAATATTAACTTGATCAAGGGCACACTGCAGGTATTTTGATCACCTGATAGAGTAGCAGCTTATCAGTACTGTTGTGAAACAGCCTTAAAAACCTGCCGAAAACTTACAATACTTTGCATTTGCATAGCTGCAGAGTTAGATTGTGTAACATAATATTGTCCAATTACTCAAGTGAAGTGTACAATTGAATCAGAAAGTCTAAGATGCTAAAATAATTTTAATAAATGAGCATATATACTTCATGAGGGATTTATGCTTTGTCATGCTTTATGGTCCTTAAGAAAGGCTTGATTTCTGTAAAGGTGTTCTCCAGTTTAATGCAGAAGAATTAATAAGGAAAGCTATTAAGGGCTCTGTTTTGTGCAGTGTTAACCATCCTGATCCTGATTCAAGAAGGCACTGAAGCACATGCCTAATTTTCAGCCCTCAGGTAACACATAATCTCTTATGGAGGGCTGGAATGTGAGTCAGTAATATGGGAATAGAAGTATGCTTTGAACATAAATAATGCCCCTGGCTTTGCTGCTGAAGCACTGATAAGCTAAACAAAGTACTTTTCAAAGACTAATAACTGGACAGGATTTGTTGCATAAACAAAGCTCCTTGTTAGTCACCAGCCCCCAGGGCATCTTCCTCACTTTGTCACAGATAAATTAGCCACAAATGAAATACTGTATGTGATTTCCTGCCCTGAGTACACAGGCATGCTCGCATGCCAGTGTGATAGCTGTCAGTTATTATTTATCCAAACGTATATACAAATCTACAGTGTGATTTATTTCCTTATTAAAGGCGCCAAACTGACAGATGCAGAAGCTGGAGCCATTTCTTTATCCTGAGAACTGACACAGGGTAAGCAGTGCCATCCTCTCCAGGCTCTTCTGTAAAACGCTTCAACCCAATGAGCTCCTCAAATATCTGAGCATAGCTCTTGCTCTCCAACCTTTCCCAACTCAAATATCTGAGCACAGCCCTTTCTCTCCCACCTTTTCCCAACTACTCTGCTTACCGTGTTAAATTCATAAATGCTGCTAACATAGATGTCGGTTATTCCTGTGATTTTTTGAGACAGGAATGTTTATACACTGGAAAATCGGTATGAATGTATTAAATCTTTTTTAGTTAGGGCACTTAAGCATTTGGTTAGTACTTAGTAAAAAAGAATCTGAATGGTTTTAATACAGAGGTGAAACTGCCTCTAACTAACTAACAGCAATTTGACCATACCTATTTGCCAGAGGAAGACACTTTAAATAAAAGCAGGGTTCCCTTCTCATTGCTCCAGAATATTTTGAGAAGTTAATAGACACAAGAAAATCTCTTAAACTTCCGTGAATCCATATGTTAAAACAGTAAAACTCTGATTGCCCAAGGCCAGCCATTCCTATTGTTTTGCTAACTTTTTTGGTCCCAGTATGTGCCTGAAAGTTGTAATCCTGGATCCATTTTGTCTAATTGTGGGTTGGGCTTTTTTGGTGCTAGATCTTTGGTTGATGCCTCAAAGCACAACTACAGTGCAAGTAATACTGTTCACTAAGTTTGTCATTTTGGCTTTGGAGTTTGAGCTGGCAAACACGTGCCTGAGTTATTTTGCGTAGATGAATAGTCCCATCAAAACCAAAAAGTCTGTTCCTGCCAACCGCTTGTATTATTGCGCTATTAATTCCCAGTTTTACAAATGAGATTCCTTAGTCTACTCCACAAAAGCCTGCCCAACCAAAAATTGGGCCTGAGAAGTGCAAAGATGGGATGGAGAAGCATAAAGATGTGAAATAACACTTCCTGGCAGTGTTTTGGAGCAGGGCCTATGTGATGGTATTTGACACAAACCACGGGGGTTTCAGCTGAGATGGAGTTTTGCATTATGCGCTCTCAGTGTGTCCCAGCTGTGACCTAATTCCAGGCTGGGATATAAGAGTGGGGCTGCTGGCTTCACACTGTTCTGCTAAAATGGGGAGCTAAACCCTCAGAACCACTGTGAACCCGGTTCCTCTGAAGTAGCAAAACATGTTAGAGCAGCTCTCAGTGAAGAGCATCAGGAAAGCAAGAGAGAAGTCTCTTTAAATAGAAACATAAGTGAACAGCTAGTAAAATCAGACAATCGTAACTTTTATCTTAAAAGATTATGCAAGTGCAAAATGTAATTTTATTAGAAATGCCAATAAAAATAATTGTAACCTCCTTGGCACTGCTTAGAGGGAGCAATCTGTTAAAAAGAGGCTTAACTCCTCCCTGCTGAAGAGTTGGCTTTCACTCCTTGGAATATGCTGTATCAAGAGAACCTTAAAATTTGCAAGAAAATGTGTCTAAAACTATTAGGCAAATTGATGCTTATTTTCAAAGGGGAAAAAAAAAGATGACATTGATATAAAAATTATGGGAAATCTGAACTCAGTTTTGACAGGTGCATGCTAACTTGCTTATTCAATATATAAATGTTGCAGTGAGTATCATAGCAATTCATCTTGTGCTTCACATACCTACAGCCACCCTACTCTGTTTAGCTATGGTTGGGTTTTAGACATTTCTGTGTTATTTAATAGCAACTGATAGCTATGACATTTTTACCTCGTGTTTCTATTTTTGAACACAGACTTTTCTTCTTCAACTAGAGAATACTATTTAAATACTCCATTTAAAAAGTCGTCTTTTAGTAATTTGTCACATCCGCTTACAGATGTTGAGAAATAAATATAATAACTTAGCTGTTAATTTGGAAATGAACAAGTTATTAACACTTTATTCAGTGAACCTTGTATACTGATGATAATGTTTCCAAACAATAAGATAATGATATATAATAGGTACAATGGAACACAGAGTTTTGAAAATGATTTTGTATTTGGATTAGAGATATTACCATAATTAGCTTATCTGTGCAAAACTACCTGTCAGCACCTGGCACAGAATCAATCTAAAGGGATTACTCCTTTCTTACTCCTGAAAAAAAACATGCTCATGAGCTTACGCACAGGGTAATCCTGGACTGTGGTGAAAACTGGAGGTATTTGGTGCATAACAGTAAATAAGTGCAAGGATATTCTCGGAATCAGCAGCTACAGACCAAGTAGCCTCAACTGGGACACAAAACCACCTGCCAAGCCAGTGCCTTACTCAAATGAAGTCACAACATTGTGCTGCCTTTTCAATGCACCTGTATAAACAGGATTTGAAACCAGATGAATGTGGATTTGTTTGTCACAAGTACATCTCTGCAACAGTTCACATCCCAGGACCGAATTGTGACTGGCACCAACTGAAATTGTAGCTGAGAAATTTAAGACATGTGAACTTGTAAAGCCAGGAGCCGCTACCATGACAGTGCAAACAGTTCCGTGATGTCAATTAATGTCAGCTTGCTAACACTGGAATTGCCAAAGCCCACTTTCACTTGTGAATTTGTTCACTGAAAAAAAAAAAGATAAGAGCACCAAAATAGAAGTGCAGATATCTGCGAGAAAGTAAACAAAAAGCCAGAAATAGAAAAACACAGATATGGGGTTGACCAATGTTAGAGAAACAACTGAGGCAGGCGGGAACATGCCAGGAGGGAAGGTTACAGTGACAAAGTGAGGTCTCATTGAGGAGAAATTATGTCCTAGAGGTTTAAATATTTTATCCTGCTCAAGTCACCGTTCATAAAAATTCCTGATTCTCAGAGGTTTCGCTGAGATAATCAAGGTAGGTCATTCCTTGGAGATGTGAACTATTTATTCTCCTGCTGTATGAATCCAAAAGGTACAATTACAAAGATCTGGTGACAGTCTTTTTTATAAATGTAGGCAACTAGTTTTCCACCTCCGACCTGCTTTGTTTCCACTATAACTTTTAATGGAATTTAATGAGATATCATTACTTCTGGCTCTGTGGTATTATTTCCACCTTTTCTCTACCTTCCATTATACTAAAGCAGGGGTAATCCATCATCTTCTGCATTCATCTTTTCCAGATCTTTCAGGAGTGACTAGGTAAGGTAGCCCTCATATAGTCCATGTACTACTTTTTGACGTTGCAAGTGAACTGTTTTCCCAGGAGAACTTAGAGACAGTGGACTGGCCAGAGGCACATTTATAATCTAAAAAGAAGACACCTCTCTGCAAAGCCTGTGGTTCTGAAAAGTACTAAGGTGAGTAAATTAACAATTGTTTCAAATCAAGTCTAAGCAGGCTCTCTGTCCAGTCAGCTCCTTCCTCCTTTTCTTCCTCCAATATAAGATAAACTGTCTAAGGGCCTCTACCAGCTATTGTTTGTCGTATGCATGAGATTAACAATAGCCTCCTACTTTGCAATTTAATATTCTCTGTATTAAAATGTGATCTGCATAGCTTATGTTAGCAATATTGTTAAAGTAACAGCTGGTTTAGTTTATCAGTAACTACTTCACTGACATATTATAAACCTTGATTTTTTTATAAGTACTTGCTATTTTTTCTGAAATTACTATAATAAACTACATATACTAAAGTAATAACACAATAATTGTAATGTTATTATGACTATATTATTATAACAGGTGCAGATGCAGTTGTACACTATATACACACTCATTTTAGCATATGGGCTAAGATATCTCCACCTGAAATTTCGTAAACAAGGACCCCAGAATTACCACAGTCAAAACAAAATTAATTTCAAGACAGACTAGAAATGGCAGTCTAAGGCAGTTTTAATGAGGTGACTATTTCTTACCACCATTCGGTTTGTGAGGATCAAAGAAAATATTAATTGAGTTAAGATGTGCTAAGAAAAGTGTAAAGAAGAGCATAAATTGCTCAGGAATTCCAGGAATCCCACTTGCTTAAACAGTCTTTTATTAAAAGTGAGTGTTCTCATAGTTGAATGGCTTCCATGAAGAGTCTCAAGTGATGAATGTATTTCTGTCTAATGTGAAAATACTTGAAAGATGCTTGTTCCATGTGAAAGTATTTCCACCTTTCAGAAAAGCCTGAATACAAGACTCCCTTGATGAGTATACTCTCATACAAAGTATTAATTTTCAGAATCAATATACAAAATATCCAGAATTCCTACTCTTTTGATAACAAATAGACTATAGTGACTTTCATCTCAGCCAGACAAAACATTTCTGAGTGTTGTACAAAATAGACACTACAGTTATATGATGAAAATTTTTACATTCATCATCATGACATTGCTCCCATTTCCCTCAGGGCGTAGTTGACCTGGAAAATATCATAGAGCATCCTCAGCAAAAAAAAAAATCACAGCATAGTAGTCAGTCTTGTTGGCTAACTGTGAAATATAGACATACCCTATATAGTTGTCCTATTCCCTCCCTTACCTATAAAACACTAATAACAGTAGCTGCTGCCCTCACCAAAAATCATATGAGGACATCGACCTGAAACACTGTGAAATGGTTGGCTACCCCAGTAGTATTTCAGCCATCAGGACTGTCTCTTTTTGCTGTTTGTGTTTTTATCCTTTCTTTTTATGTCTTCCAGCTGTTTTTTCTCAGAAATAAGGAGGTTGCCACTGTCATGTGCCCAAACAGCTCCTTTTAAGATCATGGTAAGATTTTCTCTGTACCTCAACCACTTCCTGCTCTGGTAGTTACTGCTTTCATAAAATTTAATTTATGAGAAGATTGGAAAGCAATCATGGAATAAGCCCTTTCTCCCCCAGCCCTGTTCTTACACCCAAATGGAGGAAGCAATGAGTTGGGGAGGCTCTCACAGCTGACATGGGTCTCTTGGGTAATTTTTTTTCAGGCCCTGAGGGTACATCAGAAATCACAAGACTGTGAGTGCTGACTGCCAGTGACCTGCAGTTTGGAAGCCTGTTCCATCTCCTGTGTAATCAGTAAACATAAACCTGTGTGAGACCAGCAAGGTACTGATAATCTTCAGCCAGGCAAATAATGCAAGACCCCATTAGTGAACTTTTTCTTCATATTTTTGATTTTTAGGTGTTCACTTATGCTGAATAATCTTTGTTTGATTGTAATAACTTCTAAATTGGCAACATTTAGAGAATAAACAGCCAGTGCTTTTTCACAAAAGTCTAATAACTGCCAACACACATACAGCCTGATTTGAAAGGATGCGGCAGTGTACATGGCAGGAAGATGTAAGAGATGATGACAGGATGTGAAGGGACATGCGGCCCAGGGAATACAGCAGGTACCAAATCTGTTTGTATTGTGTGATAATTAACTGCACACATTTTGGCATTTCATTAGTTTCTAGTTTCTGCCTCTGAAAAATTCATACATGCTTCAGTGCCACACAACATCACAAGGCTTATTTGATTATCCTAAAGCTTTTGTAAGATGCTTGGGAAGTACAGATTTCCATTAATCCTGTCAGCCAAGCTACTACATATGACTTAAAAGCTGAGGATCATGTTTCATCTGTCTTCTAGTGGCAAGAAAACTGCAAGTTACATAACTAACCACCAAGTGTCACTGTTCAGTATTTCTTTGTTCCCATGTGCTTAGAAAATACCTTTTACATGCGGATCTCTAAATGACGATTTTCCAACAAGAATATTGTTACACTACAAGAGACATGCGTATCTGCCACACAAGGTACAGGAAAACTCACGTGTCTGGATATGCCGCGTTCTTGAGCAAGTCATCAATTGATGTCTGAGCCAAATATTGTTCATATTACTGGATATAATAAAGTTCAATTGAAGTAATAATTAAAAAAAACCCAACCAAACAACAACAACCACCAAAAAACACACACATACACAAAACAAAACAAAAACCTTAAGAATTGGATTTTATTTTTAAGCCTAGCAATTTAAATTATTGTTGCAAATGCCATTCTTTTTTGCTAGGCAAGGTAGACAGCCCTTACTGAGAGAGTGTCAGGTGCTTTGTCGAGAAGGAAAAGGATGTACTATCAAAAAGAGTGAACACATTTTAAATAACTTCCTATTGCAATAAGTAATTTAACCTGACTTAAAATGCAGTGACAGTGGACATTGGTGAAAGAAATAGGCAAAGGTTTTCCAGAAATCCAAGTCTACTCTCAAGCCTTTATCAATTCTGGACAGCACTATGAGGGGAAACAGTCATATAAATAATGTCTATGTCATCCATCACAATTTTAATTCCTGTGAGTCAAAGTAGAATCAGTAACAGAAAATTAAAGCATGTATCTTGAAGCTGTGCAAGCCAGCACAAGCAGGACACAGGAACAACCACAAAACCATGGATGACTTGCAAAAAGTACATTTATTTTTGTTACCTTGCCAACCAGAGGGTCCCCAAAGCAGCACCCAGGCAGAGGCACCCAAGTGGGGACACAGGCACTGCGGAGCTCAGCCCATGTGACAGGATCACCAAACCTGCTGCTTTCACCTGATTTCAAGGGTTCACACAAGCTGTAGTTTACTACTGTGCTTCGATCTTCCTCGCAGGAGAGCAGGAATCTCAGGTATGCATCTAACACAGAGGTTCTACTTTTCAAGCGCACAAAACAACAATTAGTATGATATGGGTTTTTCTACATCTCAGATGCAAGTTGCTTGACTGTGTTTACAGTCCTCCTCGCTAATCTTCCATTATGTTCCCACATTAGCCAAAAAAAGAAGAGCATATGATGCCTATAACAGCTACTCAAGCTGTTTAGTCTGCTCAGGCTGACCTAAATGCTGATGTGTTTAATGCCATCCTGCCCATTGCAGTAAAAACAGCGAGTGTAAGAATCTTCATAAAACAGAATTGGTTAACAAAAAAAAAAATGGTTCAAATCAATTAGTAAAAGAGGCAGTTGGAGAGAAAAGTCACTGAAGTTCTTGTCACAGAGGGGGCTCTGCCACAACCTAGCTCCTTGGCCCCACGCGACAGACATGACCATTGTGTATGGTCACAAACCTTTGCCAGAAGATGAGGGGATGTGGTGAGCTTATGACTTCCCACCTCAAAGCCTCCTGACAGCCAGAGGTGAGACGCCATGAGCATGACTCGACATTCTCTGCTGCTTCTCATTCTGTTGGGCTTTGGTTAAACTCCTCTTGAGCAACCCCATGCAATTATTTTTTTTGCAACTTTCCTTTCCTGTTTTGTATTTTACTAGCACAAACCTTTTTGGATAAACCTTTCCTGACTATACAATTGCAATACTGCATTTTTATAGCCATTTGAGACCTGCTGGAAGCACAGCTCCTTGTGCCATCCCACTTGGGTCAGCCTTTGGTTGAAGCAACTTCTACTACCCTGTAGCTTTCTAATTAAAATTTCCACTTACTTACAAGATAAAAAAATGCATTCTGCTGCTGCAAGGATCTCAGCTTAGATACTAGTATTTTCATTGCAAAGCAACAACATGGTCATGCAGGGAGAATAAACCACCCAGAACCTGAGGTCACCTGCAGCTCAGGATCAGATGTAGCCACTTGGAAGTCCAAATCGGTGCTGAGGCACAAACCCAGAGCGTGTATGTCCAAGGTCACCTGCCCCCACTGACCAGAGACACCTCAGCAAACACAGCCATTTGGAGTGCTGTGGCATTGGGATTTAGGGGTGGCTAAATGGTCTTTGGGTGGTGGACATATTCCCCTATGGAGGAGTCACTGTGGACCCTACTGTGCCCATGGATTTGCAGCTGACAGGCACCCTCCTGGGAGTTGCTAATGGCAGAAATTAAAGTAAAAGTAATGATGCTTCTAAAGCTTTTGTAAGATGCTTGGGAAGTGCAGACTACCACGAATCCTGTCAGCCAAGCTACTACATATGATCATAAAGCTGAGGATCATGTTTTACCTGTCTTCTAGTGGCAAGAAAAGTGCAAGTTACATAACTAACCACCAAGTGTCGCTATTCAGTATTTTTACATTCTGACGTCTTTGTTCCCGAGTGCTTAGAAAATACGTTTTAGATGCGGGCCTGCAAATGGCCACTCCATTGAAGCTCAGCCCTAGGCCTTGAGCAGAGTCCCAGCCATGCCTGTGCCTGGCCATGGACTCCACAGATCTGGACTGTGACCTGTGGAGCAAATTCCCAGCTTCACCTTAGAACTACCCAGTGATGATGCAACTGTGCCTTACTCTGGTTGACCCTGCTGGGCCTGACCCTGATCAGCAGGTTGCCTTCTGGGCTTCACCTTGCAGTTGCCTCATCACCGTGAACTTGACGGACAATCTGAACTCACAGTTGAACATGCCTGGACCTGCCGTGCTCACCTTTCTCGGGTCCTGCGGGTTGAGGTGTGGCTGGTGAAGCCCCTTCCCTCCTGGCTCTGTTCTCGCTTTTGACTCCATGTTCCCTGGAAAGCAGGCAGCTTTTGCTGCTCCCTGGCTTACGTAGAATAAACCCAGGAAAGAGGAGTTGCCTGTAAAAAGTGTAGAAAGAAAGCAAAATATGTAAGAGGTTGAATCTGCAGAGAAAGCACGTGTGAAATCAACAAGCTGAAACACAAAATTATATGTTCCTGTGAAATGGGTTGTAGGAAACTGGGAAGAGGTTGGTAGGAAGTGACCGACAGTAGGATGTGATACTTCCTGAGAAGGGAAAGGACAGAAAATAATAGGAAGGAGAAGCAGTACGCAAATGAAGAGGGGTAAAAGAAAAATTAACAAAAACTAGTAGAAATTATAAAAGAGGAAAAATATTAAAAGGCAAAAATGAGCATGCAGAACAGTACAAATCCTAGCACAGAAGTCTCTGGGATTTTAAAGCAAAATCCTTTTATTCTGCATTATATTTTTAATAATAATAATTTCCCGTAATCTTCCATGGCAACCAAATCTCTTTAAGAACCTTTGGTGAAGGAAACAGTCAAAGGCTTTCCAGAAATCCAAGTCCACTCTTAAGCCTTTATAAATTCTGGACAGTGTTATGAGGGGAAATAGTCATGTAAATACTGTCCACGTCATCCACCACAACTTTAATCTCTGAGAGTCAAAGTACCATCAGTAAGAGAAAATTAAAGCATGTGTCTTAATGTAGAATAGCCAAAAAAAGAAGAGCATACAATGCCCAAACCAGCTATTATTCAGGTTATTTAGTCCACTCCTAGGGTGACCTAAACACTGATGTGTTTTAATGCTATCCTGCACATCACAGTAACAACAGGCAATGTAAGAATCTTCATAAAACACAATTAGCTGACAAAAAAAAAGGTTCAATTCATAAAAGAGGCTGTGGGAGAGAAAAGTTGCCAAAGTTCTTGTGCTGAAACAGTAGAGGGACAGAGTAATCGGATCTTCTTAGTGTAAGGTGCTTAGACTTTTCTCTGGAGTGTCTGAGACAGGGTATTATAGAAGACAAGATCCTGAACCAGGCATACCCAAGATTCCTGTGAAACAAACATAGCAGAGGAAAACAAGTGAAAGAATTTCAGTGTGGGTTTTCTTTCAGAAATGAAAAAGATCAAACAAAAAAGTACTCCTACATTTTTTACATAATGTAAGGAAATATGTGGTGGTTGCCGTCCTGTGTTGGCAGTCATTAACCTCATGCAGATGAGAAACTTGGAGCTACCAGGGGTCATTGATCCCCCTCGCTGGTGGGTGAAAACTGCAAGCCGTGAGACACCAAGTCTGGTGCAGTTTGTGCTGTACTAACAATGGCCTTTGAGGCTGCGGAGAAAGGAAAAAACCCGACAATTAAAAAGAGGTTTAACTGCCACAGGCCTTAATGCCACCTGCGCCGTTGGACAGGTGCACTTTGCCTCACCTCCTGGAGAAGCATTACAATTGTTGCTCATCAGCTTTGCACATAAGCGCTTTCCATCCTTCACCTCTCAAAAAGAATTGGGTTTTGACTAATTTAACATTGGTATTTAAAAAAAAAAAAAAAATCCGTATCCTGCTCTGAAAGCAACATTTATAGCTGGTACAGGTGCACTGACCTATCTACACCTTAGGCACTGCTTAATCTGAACCGCGACAGCAGCCCTTCACGCCACGACCCCAGCCCTTCACGCCACGACCCCAGCCCGCGGCAGCGGCTGTAACCGCCAAAAGCCGCAGCTCGCGCCGCGGGCGGGAAGCAGCGGCCGCCATGTTGGGACGGAGCGGCGTCTCCTGCGCGGGCTTGAGGCCGCGAAGGGAAGCTAGCGGCCGCACCCACTGACTCCCCGGGCCACTTTTCACCCCAGAAGCAGGTGACACGTCCCCGCTTTGCCCACGCCCCGTCCAGAGACCGCACGAAGCATAGCAGCGACAACCGCTGAAGTAAACTGCCATTGAGAGGCGTACCCCTTCCTTTAACAAATACCCCTGTGATTGGCCCGAATAGCTACCGCCTCACCCCGTGATTGGTCAAACCCGCTGCCGCTTCTGGCGTTTAAAGGCATGGGCGCGTGCTGACGTGTACGTCCTCTGAGGCCCGCCCCCGTGCGGAGGTGAGCGGCGCGCGATGTGGCGGGGATAGGAGGGGGCTGCCCTGGCGCGTCCCGTCAGCGCGCGTGGCGCTGGGCGTAAGCGCGCTCGGTGCTTCGGGTGCGTACGCAGCAGCCCTGAGCGGGGGCGGCCGGCGGTGGGAGGAGGCCGCTGCCATGGAGGAGAAGCCGGCGAACCCCCAGCTCTGTGACAGCCTCATTCTCTGGGTAAGTGGCGCGGGATTCCCTTCTACCTGCGCACTACACGGCAGCGCCGTCCGTTCCTCCGGTGTCACCTCCTCGCTGTCCCTCAGGAGGTGGGGGTGGCTCCCTCAGGAGCCGCATTTCTCGGCAGAGAGGGGCTATTTCTGTCAGACGCGGGCGGCCGGGAGCGGGACGAGGGCACCTGTGGGCCCCGCGCCGTTGCTGTGGTGATGCGGGCGATGGCGGTGGGCTGGGCCCGCCAGCTCTGTGGGGCGGGCGGGCGGCCTCCCGGCCGCGGGGGGGTGAGCAGCCCGCTGGCTGGGGCTCCTGTCAGGTGCTCTGAGCGGGAGACAGCTGCCTAAGCGGCAAGAGAGCAGAAATGAGGAGGCTGGTAATGGGCTCTGCACGAGAAACGAGTGTTTTTACAACCAGTGAAACGTTCTTGCAAACAGTCTTGAAGTGTAGATGTGGTCTTTTGAATATCCTGTAGGGCAAAGTAGTTGGTTCTCTAGCAGTGGCTTTAATGTGGAAACTGCTCAGTAATTAACAATAGAAAGAAATATACACAATTAATTTGAATCGAGTTGACAGGAGAAGAAACCTCAGACCATTTTATCCTAGCTCTCAGTTGGTTAAAGCATTAATTGCAGTCGGTTGCAGCACACCTAGATGTGGGTGTTGCCTGTGCAAGAAGCACATATTTGTTCAGTTCATCAGTCAGGCTTGCTTACTTTTTATTCCTTGTTATTTTCAAGCTTCTTCTGCTTCATTGTCTGTCAGTCTGGTCTTGCAGATAGGATATTTCTCATGAGAGTGAGCTCTGTTAAATAGAACACTTGCTTGCATCTTGGCAGAGAAGGCCAAAATTTTCTGTCATGAAGAGTTTCTCTAGAAATAGTAGGTGTTTTGTCTATGTGGAGTGTAAATCAAAGAAAGAGGACCATGTTTTAGAAGCATTGTGGAGATATAGTAATGAAACTGACAAAGGTGATAGTGACAGCTACCAGAGTAGGTCTTCCTTTTACTTTCTCTGTGACAGTACATCAGTTTTAGTGAGTTAAAATCTGTAATAAATAATTGAAAACCATTTTCCTCCTTTCTTTTCCTCCCTCTGTTTTCCTTTCGGTGACCTTGTATGCTCCTCATGTTTTGTTGGTCTTTAGAATTTGAATTGTCTTTTGCCTGCCTCTCTGGAGTTGGAGATCTTTTGTCATTTAATCTATGCATCCTTTTCTTTGTTTTTTGGGGCGCTCTAACTTTGTTTTTCTCTCAGTAGTCATGTAAGAATTAATCCATCATGATTCAATTAAAAAATAAATCGGTGCATTCCTGAACTCTGTCTCAAAATCCTTTCAGCAGTACTGAACTCTTTTATAACTTTCACAATTCTTACTTAAAATATTTTAAGCCTAATGCTCATTTTTAATAATGAATCTTAAAGAGAATGCTAATGAAACGTTAACTAGCCTTAAACTGAAAGGTCTTTGTCTAGCATCGTTAATGTAAATGAACATCGAACTCTGTGCGTTCAGGTTTTGTATGAAGAACTTAGCAGATTAATGTTCTGGCATTTAACACTCTACTTTTTGGACATTTACAACTTAGAAGAAACTGATTGTTAACTCTAGGACATGTTTAAAACATCCTTTCAACTTGAACTTCAGACTGAACAGAGAAAAGAAGTTTTCCTCTGAAACTGAGCATATTTGGGCAGGGGGGGAATGAAATGGTTTATATCTGAAAGAAGAGGGTTCTGTAACTCTGGTTCTAAAGATTTCTCAATTTACTTACTCATTAACATAGCAAAGACATGCTCATGATTTCTGTATTCAGCTACCAGATTTTTTTTTCTTTTATTTTAACAAATTCTATATTAGAAAGCATCCATTGTCTAGAGAAGAAAGAGAAAACAGGAATAAAAATGTTATTTTGGTTCTGCAGCCCGGGTGTCACTGAATTTAAAGCTTTGAGGATGTTACAGGAAAAACATAATGGAGTTATATTAAATCATAGGGGAAATACATATGAGTTTCAAGGAAAATTGACTTGACAGGTATTACTTAAGACAGAACTCACAAGTCTGTTGCAGAAATTATGTTCTAAGTCAGAACAGAGTAGGGTTACTATATATGAAGTGAACCTGAATATTTTCTGCCTCCGGGTTGGAGTGATACAAGTAGCGGCAGTAGGCCTAGCAATGCAATAGTATCTTCTGTGTTTAGATGGCAAAACAATAGGGGTTTTCTTTACTGTAGTAGAGCAAAAGCTTCTTGAATGTCTTTTGGTACTGTACGGCTCAGAGCCTGCTTCTGTCTTTGTCTCCTCACTAGAGACAAAATGTATGGTGACATCTTAAACAGAAAGCTTTTTCCGCAATAGATGCACCCCTGCACTGGCAGCATTGGTAATGTTAAATGCCTGAGTTATTCTATTAATATTCTGGGATTAAGAATGTTTGTTACTTTAAAATCTTTGACTAACTCTATAAAATGTTTCTCCCTAGTATGTGCTATCTGAGTATAAAAATGGAGAACCTCAGCTCTACATCATGTGGATGAAATGGAAGGCATACCTTTGCAAGAATTGGATAGGTTGATTTCTATTGGAAAATGGCAACAGTTGTGTTTAATCTGCAGCTGTTTGGTGGTGGAGCCATCAGCAGATCCAGAGAAAATGCATTAAGTGTTATGTGATATAGAGTTAAATTTTCAAATGTATATTGTGAGCATAGTAGCTGTATGTCTGAGAGAAAAATATTTGCTCCTCTCATAGCAGCGTCAGGGTGCATTTAAGCTAGGTTCATGAAACAAGGACGTGCTCATGCATGTCCTTGAAGCTATATTTAGTAGAACTAATCAAATTTCTAGAAAAGATTAGAAGTGTTACATAGTCCTTAAGTCTATGGCTGCTTCTACCAAACTTCTCCCCATGCTCGTTGCCTTTGTTTTTGTAAGTACACTATAAATATGTTTTGAGGAAATGATTGAGCTGACATAGGGTTTGGGGAACCCATAATTAAAACTACTCTCAATTTCTTTCTAGGAGCTTATGTAGTTTTTAAATATATGAATCTATACTAAATATGTACTAAATATATAAATACTAAATACATAAATATATACTAAGACTCTCAGTGCTGCTTTTTGCTTAATTTTAATTAGCTCTGTCTATTCTGGGAGGTATTGACATACATAAAGCAGTTCGCATGATGCAAAGTTTTCTAAGGCTTTGTTTGCCTGCTTTTACAGGCTTGGATGAAACAGTAGTACCCGTAGTTAGCTGTTTCTTTGATTTACAACAGGATATATCCAGATGGCAGCATCACAATATTGTGCTGTAAAACTCTGAATTTTGGTGTGCTCAGTCTTGACTCACAAGTTTGTGTGCCCACTCTTGTGTTGGCATTAAGGCTGCTACAGTATTAGAAACCACTGCTGTCAGTCACAGCTGCTTCAGTTTGTCATGTTGTACTTAATCTTTTATGTAACCTACCAGAGATTACTAGCTTCTTACTTGCTGTAACACAGGATTTAAAACATACTTTAATTGGAAAAAAAAAAATTAACCCCCCCTGCTCTGCATGTTTTTTATCTTCTTGGCTTGATTAGATTCTTTTTGAGGCAAGCAAACAAATATTCAGAGCATATGATCACTCTGTATAAACAGAATGGACAATAACTGCCTCAAATTCTGCCAGCTAGAAACTGCTTTTCCACCATTCTGGTCTAAGTATCTCCTTTTCCCAAACACACTTGACAAGGTCATTCACCAGTGGCCTCTGAAAAAGCTTAAGTTTCACAGGATGTTTGGGAAAGCCCTCTCATGAATAGACAAGTAATTTATGACTTTGTAAACAGAGTAAGTCTAAGAATTCAATTTTCGCATTGGACAGAGATGATAAGGATCAGTTCTTGCTTCCATTCTGTTCAACATGTACATTTTCTAATGGTATGAACAGCAAACTTTCTTCTTTCTGTTTTATTCATAACCATAGAGGATGAGCAGTTAGTTCTGGAGTACCCCAGTGATGAACTGACATGCATGTGGAGATGGCTCTCTGACCTAGAATTGGTAGCTTTGAGCCGATTGTTTTTTGGAAAATAAAATATTGCAATTATAATATCTAATTGCATCAGAATGTTAGATATAATGTGGGGATAGTTTTAAAAAAATACACAATATCCAAAACGGAGAAACATTGTTAACATTGAGGTAATCCCATCCTACAGATTTTCAGTGCAGGAAAACCAGAAAACTAGAAGTTACTATCCTCATGGGAAGTGCGAAAGAGCTTCCATGTGAGAATTGGTTAAATAGATGAGGAATGTTGATCCTGGGCAAGACACAGTGGGAGGAGGTGGATATGGTAAAGGTCATTATGGACTTGAGCTCCTGGAGAAGGCATCTGGGGAAGAGTCTGTTCACCATTTGCACAGCAAGCAGGGGAGCTGAGGTGAAGGCAGCAGGTGACAAAGCTCTGACAAGAGGCAATATCCTGCAGCATGTCTGGATGCTGAGTCTGTGGCTGCAAAAAGTCCCTCAGCCAAGTTCATGGAATAAAACTTGACTGAGGGCTGTTAAATAGAAATGTACCATCTGTGCTCCGGGGGTTCTCCAAGACACAAGTTCCTGGAGCCTGATGTAGTATTTCGCGGAGTTTGCAGTTGCTTTTTATAGTCTATGGGATGATCTGAGCACCTGGGTACCACCATGTTTTAAGGCTTTATAGATGAAGCAGTCAGAATTGCAGGCAGAAATTAGCAGGGCAGCAGGAGAACTCCATATGCATGTATAATAAACTAGTATTATATATAAAGTTGATGACGGGGTTCTTGATTATTGTGTATGGAGCTGTCTGCTGGGTGTTTATTGTAGTGCTCTGTAAGGATGCAGATGTGTTGAAGGTATTAGTGTCATTTGAGTTGCTTTTGGAGAAGCTAGCTGCAAAACTTTTATTCTTTAGGATAATAGTTGCATCTTGTTTGTAGAGCCCTATTACAAAGGGACTTTAATTGTACTTGTGCCTGGAAGCACCAGTTAGGATACAAAGATTGAATATAGCAATTCATACAGAGTAGATCAGGCAACTCAATATAAAATGCTCCCATCATAATCTGGTTTTGTAGTAAAGGATGTAGGAAACAATTATTCTGCAAATATAATAGGCTCAGGCAGGATCTCTTAGCAAAGCAATTTTTTTAATAACGGTATTGCAACACTGGGTGTTCTACCTAAAGATAGGCACACATAATAGGGCAAAAAGCCCCTGCTTATATCCCCCCAAAATCCCAGCTGCAATTTCCCTCCCCTGTTCCCCACTGGTTGGGTACTTCAGGGTTTACAGACTACCGTGATGCTTGCCTCAGTTTACATACAATACCTTTCCCCCTAAATTAACTTGTAAATACTGGTATCAGTATATATTCTGGGAAGACACTGTGTTTTACATTAAGGATTCTTAGTCTGATATCTCTCGGTCCTTCCCCCTTGCTGGGATCAGGCACCAGTGTATTCTGCTATTTTTGCATAATTTTCTCCCATTCTTAACCCCCAGACAATTTCAGGGGTCTCTATTGGTGTCATGACTTCTCTTACTAACTGTAACTAACTTACTGTAGTAAAAGACTGGATTTTTCCCCTTGCACCTCAACTTTTGCCGCTTGTTCTGATACCATATTTTGTTTAGGTAGTTATGTGTCCAGAACTAAGCAGTCCAACCTAATTTGAGGGATGGGTAAATATGACTTTAGCTTCCCAAGTTAATATTCGATAGCTTGATTTACAATAGAAAGACTAGCATAAAAAAACCCCATGGTAATACTTTTTAAACTACTGGTCCTAATCAACAGTGTAAGCATTGAGGTAATATTGAGTTGGCTTAAAAAAACAACTAATTCAAAAAGGATTTCAGCTGCTTCAAGCAGAAAGACATCTTGCTAAATGCTTGTGCCTCATAGAGGAAAAGGAAAATCATAACTAATTTCCTGTACCTGTCTACTGAGTGAGAAACACAATGCTTTTCCCTCTTTTAGTTGCAGACATTCCATACTGCTGCATCTTGCAGAGATATTCAGGACTTGACTAATGGAGTTGCGATGGCACAAGTTCTTCACCAAATGTAAGTTCATACTTAAGGTCGAAGATGAGGTATTTAATTTCTTGATGTTTTCATGTTTGACATCCATAGTTGCTTTCTCCCACCTGAAGTGTTTTTGTATAGCTAGATAGAAACATAGAGCAGACAGTTTATAGCAAAAGTTAAAATATACCTTGGATATTGTTTTGGGGATGATATAATAGCTGAATAATATGATAGGAGGAGGAGATATTCTGATACTATAGTATTAAATTCATACTTAAGGGTAATTGACCAAGAGTGATGTGATTTTTTTTTTTTTATGAAAATTCAGTGGCAATTTTATTATTAAAAATAATAGTGGGCTAATCAAAAGCAAAATAATTCCTATTTTATTGGCGTGGTGACAAATGGTACTGGGCTGCATGACACACTAGATCTAAAATTTGTAGTGACTT
This sequence comes from Patagioenas fasciata, assembly GCF_037038585.1. Classification (NCBI taxonomy): domain Eukaryota; kingdom Metazoa; phylum Chordata; class Aves; order Columbiformes; family Columbidae; genus Patagioenas; species Patagioenas fasciata. Next base: position 19,745,902 of record NC_092525.1, on the reverse strand, counting down.
CAGAGGGTCATAACATGAGTTTGATTGAAAGAGTATCATGCTACAAGTTTATCACTGTGATGTCATTGCTGGCTCAGATAATAAAGAGAAGTCTGAAGTGCTATCTCTTGCTCAAACTGTATGTTTGATTACTAAGCAATTACTTAGAACATACACCACTTGTCAAGCAAACAAAACAACAATAACAAAAAGCCCAGACTCAAACTTCCCTGCCTGCTTGAAAAGGTTTTGAATGTACTGTGTAAAGACAGAGCTCACCCTTGGGAAGAATTGGTTTAGGATCGCCTCGTGAAGATTTGCTGACAGTCATTTCCTGTGTGTTTGTGGCTCTGGGCAAACATCTTTACAACCAAGTTAGCTAATATGCAGGTGGGGATAATAATTGTTGTTTTTTAGGTGCTTTGAGACCAGTGCATGACCAGTATGGAGTAAAAGTTAAGACATTGTTAGATATGCTATGACTGTACTGCTTGGCAGCTCAGTGTGTGTAAACACCTCCCTCAGCATCTCATCCCTGTTTATTTTGGTGAAGTGAATATATTTCTGCCCAGGGGAAGCAAAGACATACAAAAATATGAAACACCGGCACTTCAAAACGCCTTTTTTTTTTTTTACCTTGGTAAGTTATTTTGATGAGCTGTAGTGACTGTTTGAAAATCTGAATGTATGAGACTAGGTGCAAAACTTAATGTCATCACTGGACAAAAAAAGGATGTTTTTGTACAGCATTATGGTCACTTTGCGAGGTATAAACATTCAGCATGTCAGCAAATGACAAAGGCCTTCACATCCTTGTGTTCCTCATTGTAGCAAGCTCAAGCATGCACAAAAATTCTTCCTGCCCCGGAAGGCAGTGTCTTAGTTCAGCTGTCAGGATAGAAATTTCCTGTGACATAGGTATAACTTCCAGTCTCCAGGAGTTTGTGTGTCATTAGATACTGTAGTCAAACAGCTGGTGATTTAATGCTGGGACTCTGGTATCTTCATTTATTTGTGTGTTTGTTGATGTTTAACCATGTAATTTTGTTTCAGAGATGTTGCTTGGTTTGATGCATCTTGGCTGAATCGCATTAAGGATGATGTTGGTGACAACTGGAGAATAAAGGTATTCTAAACTAGAGTTAGTAGAAGTATGTGGGGTTGGATATTGTCTGTCCTGAGAATATCTTGCAGTCCAAAACCTATAGAATTAAGCTCAGACTTCTTAGGTTCTCTTAAAGGAACTTGAACTGTCTGTTGATGGTTTAAGTGCCTTCCAGCATTGCTGCATGAGGATTTTCTCTTGTGATATTTCTCTTTCCCTGTCATTACAAGCTCCTCTGATAGAGCTGCTATGTGAACATATTGTTATAGATTATTATTTTATTTCAGCAAAATTAAGAATTTTAATAAAAGCCTATAACCTTATCTTTCATGTGCAACAATTAGTCCAGTAATCTGAAGAAGATCCTGCAAGGAATTATGGACTACTATCATGAGGTAAGGAAAAAACAGCATTTTTTTTTGTTGTTGTGATCATTAAACATGGTGATTATTGTCCTCCTTAGGCTAGGTGTGGTTATTTTTTCTCTTGCAAAGTAATTTATTTCAAGGATTTTTTTGTTTGGCAGGAAGTATATGATAATTACCTAGTTAAGTGGGAGGCCTGATGAACATAAAGTACACTTACTCAAATTAATTTTAGGTAAGACTCTTGGAGTATAATCTGGAAACCATGTCTGCGTCATTGCCCAGGTTAATATTATAAGGACTGAGGTGCAGAATCCTGTTGACTTGTGTGTGTACATTCTTATTTGCTCTTCTGTAGTGAAGTTTTAATCCTTTTCTACACAACAGCTTTCACAACCGTAGTCTAGGTTTGATAGTACTTGCTTGGAAGCTGGGAGATAAGTGACAAATGCCCTGGACGTAGTAAAAATTATTGTTTTTCTTTCTCATGCAGGGTGAGTACAGTAGCCATTAAAGGGTGCTGAATTTTAAGTTAAAAAAAAAAAAAACCGCTGAATTTTGCATGGTGCTTGATGAGAATTTTTTAAAGGGTATGATATAGAAAAACTTGCCAGATGATCTTCTGGCTTCCTGGTCTCACCTGGGATTAGTTGTGATAGCAGATGCTGAGCCCTTCTGTATTGCCAGGACTGGGGCTCTCTGGCCAGCCCAGAAGTAAAACTTCTTCAGGCTTCCAAGGAGCTTTTTGAAGGCTTGGGGAGCAAGTGAATTTGGAAGCATTTCATTTTTTTTGTTGGTAGAATTAATTAATTCTTCATATTTGTGGTCTGGCCCAACAACTTTTAATGCACTGGTTTTGCTTTCTCTTGCATAAGTGGTCAGTTAATTAAACCACAGTTAATTGACTTTCAAAACCTGTGGGTTTGCCACAACAATCTTACGGAACTCTTACTAAAGTGTGCAACTTCATTGCACTAATTAATTGATAGGCGTTTTGCATAAATTTTTTTAATGCTGTCTATTTTAGTTTAAATGTGGACTCAATCAGAGAAAATTCTGGGGTTCCAAGTATGGGAAAGGTCTTTGGCTGCAGTGGATTGAGTGCCCCTTTCCCAAACACACATTCGCACTGAGGGCTGGAGACAAACATTGGGCAGGGTCTTTCCTGGCTCAAGAGAGGCTCAGTGTGTGACATCTGGCTGCCATGTATGAAGCCCTCTAACAGATGAGTTAAAGACATGTGTGTTGTCTGAACATCTTCAGATTTCCTGATCTGATACTGCTATCTATGTGCTCTGTCATAAGCTGATATTTTAGTGTATATTTCCTTCCCTTCCACAAGTTTTACAGTAACAAATTTTATTAGTAGACCGTTTTCTCTGGATGATGTGCTGAGTCTGTATTTCTTACATGATACCAGATTTTTGTGTTATATGAAAGCAGGAGTCCATTTTTTCTCTTTTTTTTTTTTTTCCCTCCCCCTTTCTTTCCAGTTCTTGGGTCAGCAGATTTCAGAAGAGCTTATTCCAGACTTAAACCGGATATCAGAGAACTCAGATCCCACTGAACTGGGCAGGCTTCTGCAGCTTATTTTGGGTTGTGCAGTCAACTGTGAAAGAAAACAAGGTACACGCTACCTTAATACGTACAGCAACCAGCAGACTGCCTCAGGGGAGTGTTAAGGTGGAAGAGATGTAGAAAGTTTTCTTATTTATCAAAAATTCTCTATGTTGCATGCCTGTTCTCAAAGTGGAGTTCACTGAAATGCACCAAGTCTGTGGGAAATGTCTGTGAATAAAACTCAAACTTTGCTAAAGGTAGATTTAAAAAGATAATCTGAAGGGTGTTTGGATTATTCATTCTTGTTCAAGTATGTACCGAGACCCAAATATTACTATTTGAATACAAATCAAGCACATTAAATTAAAAACTTACATTAGAAAATGCATTTTATTTATCTGCCGAGGCTTGAGATTGAATTGATTGAGTTCCTTAAAGAGATGATATCTTACGCATATCTACTATATTATTGGATAATAATGTTGTTGGTTAATGGTTGTGGTCTGTATAAAGAGTGCTGTCTGTTGTGAAAGGGGCTTTGTAGGAACAGTTTCTTCTGGATTTTTGTGTAAATGGTATGTCATATTATTCAAGCCATCAAAATGAACATGGCCAGGAGTCACTACAAATTCTTTTTCACAGAGCACATAGAGAAGATCATGACCCTTGAAGAGTCTGTTCAACATGTTGTCATGACTGCCATTCAAGAGGTAAGTAATAATTCATAGCCTAATGCTGTCAGTTGAGAAGACAAATATCCATTTGTTGATGTTTGTGAATCCTTTCATCCAAGCAAAGGTCTGGAGAAGGTCTAGAAATGGAGAAGTTCTAGAAATAATATTGTAATTCCTGAGTAAGAAGAAAAGCCTTGTAGTTGTTGGCAAGCTTGCTATGTATACATTGTTGTACTGGAGATCAGTGAGAGCTGTATTAATGTTGCTGTTGTTTGCTTAGTGGCAATTAACAAGACACACAAAGAAGTGTGATAACTATTGAATTATTTAAGTGAAGTCCTGTCCTCTGGTTCACTGTGTTTTAGCTTGACTGGGGGGTAGCAATAACTTCAACAGATCACAGGTTCATCCAATAAGATGTTACTTGTAACTTGATTAATTTGGGAAGTGGGGAAGGTAAAAAAAAAAGTCATTTTAGATTTGTTTAAATCCTTTATGAACCATGAGGTGGTTTTGCTTTATTACTTTTATTATTAATCTGTTTGCATATGTTGAAGGGCTGCAAGGACATGGTGCTCAATACAGTTGTTACTTAGCAGACTGTGAATTTACAGATATTTAACCTCTAATTTAACCCTCTTTTCCTGTGGACTCTTTCTGTAGCTGATGAGCAAGGAAACAACGGGTTCTTCCACAAGTGATGCATCAAGTGAAATGGAACAGCAGGTAACTGCCTAATATTTGTTGCTAACAAATTATTGAACAATAAATTGGCATCTTGCCATCCCTTAAATGAAAACAAGGGCTGCTCTTCCTCTCCAGTTCTAAAAGTTAAACACCAAACCAGATACAAAATCTCAACAATAAATTATACTCTTTTGTTTTCTATCTGGACAAACTGTTTGGTCTGTTTTCCACTTGGAGCTAGTCTGATTAAAGCATCCTGGTTCACCAAATGCAGAGCAACACACTGATGTAGGCAGAGGATATACAGTAAAGTAATGATAGTTTTCAGTGCTAACTAAGCTATTTTATAACTTCTTTAAAAACAATGCAGTGACTGCTATGTCACCTTCCTGAATGGTGTAAAACTGGCCAGTGCAAACTTCAAGAAGACCTAGGTGTTCATCAAGGCTCAGCCATTTCAGGCCAAACACTTAAGGGTCTGGGTTTTTTTATGGTTTATGAATATCCTTGATAACCTGAACACTATGGATGTTGTACATAAAATGAAGTTGTCTGTAAAAGTACCTGCCTCTCAGTCAAAGGCCATTTGATTTAATATGCAAGTATTTTAAAATTGTGAGAACATGAGTGTTCCTGTGTTTGGTTTGCCAGGCTTGTTGCTTAAGATGTTGTGTTAAATCTGGATGTTACTCTGAGTTTCAATAATTCGCTTACTCCATGTGGTAGTCATTTAAAATGCAGCTAAAATGAACAGAGATCCTGATCTAACGGTAGAGATAGATATATATATATATATATGGGTTTCTGTGTCAGTGAGTGCAGCTAACATCCGTCATAAAAAATTGGTACAGCCAGTTGAGACATTTTGGAAGTTAGAACTCTGACTACTTTGGATATGGGCCAGAATGATTGACTATCTTATTTTTTAAAAGCTTAAAAAAGCTTTGGAAGATCTTCAGGAAGCACTAGCAGAAAAAGAAGAGTTGGCACAACGATGTCAAGAGCTAGATCTACAGGTAAGAAACAGCAAGCTGCTTTTTTTTTTTTTTCCAATATGTAGTGGTGCTACAATTAAGATGCAGAAATTCTGAAGGGGAAAGGTAATTTTGCATTTCTATAAGTTTCTATGAGAATTCTTAGCTGTTTGTGGGAGGAAAAGCAACCATTCTGTACTCAAAAATGCAATTACTGTAAGCTGAAGTCCTGTGCCAACTGCTAACTGGAAGGTGGTTTGGTCTGCTAGCTTTGTGTTTAGCCTTAGTAGCAGGTAACCATCAAAACATTAGTATCATGACTTTAAAAACTGCCCATTTGACTTTTAATCACTGCTTCCTCTCATCTTATGAACTGTGTTCAAAAAATCCAGTTAATGTAATAATCAGTCTTTAGATATAACCATAGGAAAGTGATGCTGTTTTCACTAGGAGCTGATGAAAGACTAAAATTTGGAATGTATTAAAAATCTGCTAACCTTCTGTTGTACACAGTTGCAACATGGAAGGTATTTCAGGAAATATAAACAGTGGAAATGAATAATTCTTTGCTGACATTTTCAGACCTCACTAATAATAGGCCTACTTTTGTTTTTAAAGTCACTTTTTAGAAAGAGGAGAGAGGATTTCATGACAATAAACAGGAACTTGCATTTAAATCAACTTTTTGAAGAAAAAGAAAAAATGCATTTGTTATCACGAAGTCTGATTACTCTTTTATGGGACTAAAATCTGAGAATAGGAAGAGGTTTACCTGTTAAGGCAGTTTATCTCAGGTTTGAATCTGTGCAAAGCGAACATTTGGGTGCCATCTTCAAAAAACCAAAGTGGGTGACATAAAAAACCCATAAACACCACAAAACCAGAGCCCAGTTTTACATCTCTTAAAGGTAATGATGACTGAAAAAGTAGAATATTCACATACTTACATATAAAGCAGCTTGTTCCCAGGAAGTTGTTAAAATTGAATTGATACTTTTATTTCTTCTTGAGGCAGTAGTAAGGCTTCCTAGTGAAAGCAGAGATCTAAAAATGCCTGAGAGCAGAATCTGCAGGAGAAAATGATTTCTTTTAGTTGGGCACAAGGATTGATTTGACAGCTGAACTTGCAGATTACCATCGTTGAACTTCAAAAAGTGTGTTCACTGTTCAAAAGCTTCACCTCTAAGGGGGCTGGGATAACAATTTACTTGCACTTTCTGCTTCCATTAGAAGAATTAATTTGTCTCAGTAGAGAAGGCCCAGGCTTTGTCTTGTCTCCCACAAACTTATCTTCTGAGATTTCTGTGTTGATTAGTGATAGCTTACAGAAAACCCGTTGCTTTTATGTACTGTGGGCCAGGTGAAGGCATGAAAAGTGTTCCAGGGAAAGGTAGTGCTGAGTATAAACAGATGAGTTAATGACACCATAACACTTTAATACTGGGAGGTGTTTTAGTTGAGTGACATCTGGTGTGGAAAAAGGAGTGAACCTAGAAAGCCACATTCTGATGAAGTGGTAGATTAATTGCTGCTTCATTTTTTATATCAGTTTGACAGATGTGTAAATGATGATCACAAACTGTTTCTTAATATTGCATACTCCAGGTTATATCTGATGTTTAATCATGTCACCATTATGTTTTTTATTTTATTTATTTGAAGCCATAATATTGACTGACGCTTTTTATTTAAACTAATTCTTAATAAATTCACTTGTAAGGTCTCAGTCTTCCTTGATATTTTCCAAGAGTAAAAGAAAGGTAGGTTTTCTGTATGATTCAGGAAAACGTAACCCAAAAAGCATATTGTCCTTGTTTAAATGCCAGTTAACTAACACATGCTACATGCTCTGATGTTTGACAGGATGTTAAAATTAACACAACAGCTTTCACTAGAAAACCTTTAAAGGTTCTATCCTCTTAATCCTTTCCCATTTTATGGCTGTTAATGACACTTACTGTTTCTATGAAGTGTTGTATTCTCATTTGCTTAAGCTGTGAGCACTTCCAATATTAAACTTGTTTGATAGTTGCAAGAAATGCATGCTCTACATTAAGCTGTTGAGGTTTTTTTTGCGTGTGTGCTTACTGGCTTATGGCGCCTGAAACTGCTTCTTGCGCGACCATTCAGTGCTGAGCGCACGGCAGTGCTGTGTTAGTGTGCTACCCAGCGCCATCCTGCTGCTGATTGTGAAGTACCAGCAAGATGGAGAGCACCTTTGCACTGATCCTTACAGTTTTCTGTATGGTGTCCATGGTATTCTTTTGAATGAAACTGCCAGTTTCTCTCCATATCACATTGTCTGCCTTTACTGTAGTTTCAGTTCCGAAAATTTGTCTGTTTGTAGAGGGACTTTTTCCTCTAGTACTTCATAACTGTCATTCACTAAAGCATCTGTATGCCCGAGTATGCTTATGTAAATTACATTCTAAAATTTCTAAATGCTCAACCTTTTTCATAAACTAATTTGGTGATGTACAGCTGTCTTGCTTTAGTTTTTCCCAGCTGGACAAATCTGACAATGTTGATGCTGTTTTATCTGTACCAGGTGGCTGCCCTCCAGGATGAAAGAAACAGCTTGGTGTCAGAAAATGAGATTATGAATGACAGGCTAGAGCACTTAGATGACTCCATTGATGATCCAAATAATGTGGTTGCAAAGAAGTATTTTCATGCACAGTTGCAGCTGGAACAACTGCAAGAAGAAAACTTCAGGTATGAAATTATTTCTTTCAGAAATCCCTCACTTGTCGTGTCAAATCTATCCTGAGAATTTCTGGTGCTCCTTCATGGTTTTCCACCTCAGTATCTTCTTCTAGGAAAACTTTCTAGTACTGTATAAACGTTTTAAAGACAGCCCTTACCTTTAAAGAGTAACTTAATTGTAGAAATTATTACTTTATAATTGCCATAGTAGCCATTTGACACTTCAGAAAATGTGATGGAAAGCAGACAATGTGTGCCAAAGTGATTTCTGTGTAAATAAAACAAACCCTTAAGCCCCCCTTCCCCCAACCACTATTTCTTTACTGCACCGGTTTCTTGTCCATATTTATCTTTCTCCATGTGATCCCTATGGGTAGGGGAAAAAAAAAAAACACTCTTCATGTAATCTCTCAATATTGATATGGTAAATTTGCAGCATACAATACATTATGATTTACCAGGCAGACATAATGTTCCATCCTAGCAGTACTGTTTTCTGGCTACTTAAATCAATAGGTTTCTTTTGTCTTGCTTTTAATAGTTCTAGCACTAAATTAAATATGTGTAATAACAGTGAGTTCCTAGCAGAGTTCCTGTTTTTGATCTGGTAGGCTTGAAGCTGCAAAAGATGATTATCGTGTCCATTGTGAAGACCTAGAAAAACAACTGATAGAACTGCAACATAGAAACAATGAACTAACCTCTTTGGCAGAAGAATCTAGAGCCTTGAAGGATGAAAACGATATTCTTAGGTATGTTATAGAGGTAGCTCCTCACATACACGTTAGGAGGATTTAATGATTAAATCAAAGGCTTTGTATTTAACAAGACTTTTTTCAGAATCATTACTTCTGCAGATAGATCTCATCTGATTGGAATCCAAAATAAATGTTGGAAAATGACCTTCTGAAAAAGCAGAGACAGAGTACAAGCTTTCAGGCATAACCTCTATTGTTTGCATAAGAATAGTAACAAGGAATTGTTATGTAAAGCAGGATTGATGAATACAGAAATTGTTCTTCATGTGGGATGGAAGGTGAAGTTCTGCAAGAATTAAGAAATTTTTATTGGAGAGTGTGTGTACCTTCTTATTAAGGGGACTGTTTTTGCAAAAGGCTGCCTTTTCTGATGTACAAAAGCACATATGCAGCTAGAACTTCAACATAACTTTTAGTGTCCACATTCTTGGCTAAGTTTAAGTTAGCAACATGATGAACAAAATGAAGATGAAAACACAAGCTTGATGAGAATAAAATTCCACCCAAGAAATATCCAAAGCAAATCATATTGAAAAGCAGGTCTGCTGTTCATAAAATAGCATGATTAAAACATGGAAAGAAACATGCTTTCAGGTGTTTTAACTTATAGTGGTTCTTAAGTAACATCTGAAACAAATCTTAACTATAGATTTTCTTACATGATTTTCTTGTACTACCTTCTAGTGATATGAGATGGCAGATATCAAACAAATATTGAAATTAGTTTGTATTTATGGTCTGAATATTTTCTTACCACATAGGTTTGTGTTAATGATCAGCTGGTAATATGTGGTCATCTATGCTAATGATCATTTTCATAGTGCAGTTATGTTCTAATGGTGTAGAATTATGTATGACCCCACAATGAGAACATCTGCATGTTTTTCCTTACTGAGTATTATCTAGCACAGGATGTTGTGCTGCCTTTGCAATGCACTCCACAGAATTTGCTAGAGATAATTGATATACTAATGCTTGCTTGTATTTCTGGAATATGAATGTCAGTTTTACTCCCACTTAAACCCCGTGGTGATTTCAATTTTCACAAGCAATCTTTGCAAAATTCAAGTTTGGATTGATTATGCATTGTAAAATAAAGCAGTAAGATTTAACTGCTGTTAAGCACCTTACATCTCCCCTTGAAAATAGCTTCAATGTGCATGAAAGTAGAATTCAGCCTTTTTTAATCTTCTGAAGAAACACACTCATTCTTCTAATTCCTGTTTATACTTTAAGGAATACTGCAGACAAGGCAAGTAAGCTGGAATCAACTGTTGAAGTTTATCGTAAAAAGCTACAGGATCTGAATGACTTCCGCAAACAAGTCAAATCTCTGCAAGAAACAAATATGATGTATATGCACAATACAGTCAGTCTGGAGGATGAACTGAAGAAAGCCAATGCGGCTCGTGCCCAACTAGAAACCTACAAAAGACAGGTGAGGCTGCATCTACATTGAAGATGTTACTTTTTCCTCAAAATCATCTTACCTAAATAAAATTATTTTAATTATGTTTCAATTAAAAAAAAAAAAAATCAACAGCTTAATTTAACAGCCCATGGACTTAACCTGTATTGTCCCCTTAGAATTTTTAATTTGTGAAAACTCCTTTATACTCTGCCACTCGCTTTCTGGTTTTCCCTGTTTATTAAGTTAACAAGATTAACTGTAGTTGCTATCTCAACTGATTGGTTGTCCATGGTTTGCAGGCTTTCATTCATTACTTTAACTGAGGTAATTTGTGTGCCTGGGAGAGGTTGTTCAGCTATTACTCAGACCAGTTGTATGTAATATTCTTCACTTCACAGAAATTTATTTTAAACTGTACAAGTTTTATTCTGATTTCCCTTATTTCAGTAGTAATGAAGTGATACAGGAATTAAATATATATGTAAAAGAGGGAGCAAAACAAAACCAATACTAAAGGAAAACAAACACCACCCCCCCCACCCCCAACCCCAATCAAAAAAGCCAAAACAAACAAACAAAACCACTGCCTGGTCTTATTCCACTCCCCCAGGCTTGGAGAATCAGCTGTTTATTTTGCTGAACTGGGCACGAGTGAAGGCTTTAACATAGCTTTTAAAGGTAGCAACTTAAAATATTAATGTGCTGAATATACTCTCTTTATGAAAAGGTCCAGGAGCTTCATAACAAGCTGTCTGAAGAATCAAAAAGAGCTGATAAGCTAGCATTTGAAATGAAGCGACTTGAAGAAAAACATGAAGCTTTGATCAAAGAAAAAGAGGTAAGTCTCTCTTGAAGGAGAGTTTATTTGAACACCTAATGAATCGCTCTCACTTGGTTTCTTTGAGGAATACCTTCCCAGAAGTAGTGCTACCATAAAAATGAAGTTTAGGGCCGTGTGTGTATACACATATGAAACAAAATATATCTTAGAATGTGTGTGTCTTAGTACTACACCTGCTTAATGTTATTTGGTCTTAAAGTGGTGCAGTATGACTTAATTCTACTTCAAATATATCTTCTTAGAGGCTGATAGTACAGTGTGATGCATTAAAAGAGACAAATGAAGAGCTCTGGTTTTCACAAATGCAGCAGGATCACTTGAGTCAAACAGGTATTGCTTTACTTTTGGAGGCTTTTCTGTGTATATTAGTGTTTTCTTTAAGTTTACTAAATTAAACTTCCCATGCAATTTCAGGTGCATCTCATGTTAAAAGCCATGAGAATCTTGCTGCTGAAATTCTGCCAGTGGAATATAGGTAAGGTGAAAAGGTTGAGGTGGTTTGGGAACTTTTATGGGTGGGGCATAATGTTGTTTTTCACAGAATCACAGAATGTTAGGGGTTGGAAGGGACCTCAAAAGATCATCCAGTCCAATCCCTGGCTGGAGCTGGAACACCCAGATGAGGTTACACAGGAAGGTGTCCAGGCAGGTCTTGAATGCCTTCAAAGTAGGACACTCCACAACTCCCCCTGGGCAGCCTGTTCCAGTGTTCTGGCACCCTCAGTGAGAAGTAGTTTCTTCTCAAATTTAAGTGGAACCTTTGTATCAGTTGATAATTTCCCTATCCTATTATTACTTTACATTCTTTCTTTATATCCATCAATCTGATATGCTTTTAAGTTTGGCTTGAAACATCCTCTTTAAGGAGTAAAACAATTCTTATCTTGCCCCACTGACCGACAGAATAAATAAATAGTACACAGCAACTAAGACAGAACAGCCAAAGGCTAGGTAATATTACTTTTGAAGTCTAGCAGAGTGAAACATGAAGGCACAATAAAATCTGAGTTTGGAGTGACTTAATTTTAAACTTTGTTCATATCTCTTAAGCTATTGTGGTGTTTGAAAATTATAAGTTAACTTTTAATAAAGAATTGCATTGTTACTCCAACTATATCCTTAAGTAAAACTTGTTTCTCTCAGTTTAAGGCTGGGGGAGCGAATGGGAGTATTATGTCATATTCTTAGTCACCTATTTCTTAATTAACAGTGACTTTTTTGTTGTTTCTGATTCAGAGAAATGTTTATTCGGCTGCAGCATGAAAATAAGATGCTTCTGTTAAAACAGGAGGGATCAGAAAACGAACGTATTACAGAGCTCCAGGAACAGCTGGAGCAAAAGCATCGGACAGTGAACGAACTAGAAACTGAGAAAAGGTGATGGGTGAAACAGTACCTTCAGATACTGCAAAACGTGATTTCTGTACTTTTGGAGCACCTGTGTTGCTTGCATTTGTAGTGTAGCACTGCAGGAAGCCAGTTATGCTTTTTCTGTCACCAATGTTATCATTAACAACGGGTTATGAAGCAAGCAAGAAGGAAAGTAGCATAAATGTGGTGGTGTGAAATGTGGTACATCTGGAGTTAGTGTATTCTGAAGGAAGGGTTACTTATAGGACACTCTTCTTGGTAGACCAAGAATGAATGTAAACTCATTTCTTGACCTTTAAACTAATCATGTTGTAACACTGGGATATGATCTGAATTTCTCTCATTTAATGAATGCTGAAAGCAGTTTACTACAATATGAGAATTTTACGTAGTTAAATTTTTTTCAAAACTTTAAAATTATTCTAGGTCTTTCATTATAAAATGTTTAATAAAGTTGCCATGTGTTTGTTTCAGTAGTTCAATTCAAGCTAAATGCATTTGTAATCAGTTTCTTTGTGGCTTAAGTCATGCTGGGTAAACTGTCTGAAAAATCACCATCCAGACATGAAACAGAAAAGTCTAGTTCTTGTATGATCTATTTAGATAGGTGATAACCATATTTTCTTCCTAAAAGGCTAAATGAAGAGCGTATTGGAGAATTACAACAGCAGATGGAAGATCTGCAAAAGACTTTACAGGAACAGGGATCCAAGTCTGAAGGAGTAAGTGAAAGTTCAAGCTGCTTGACCTTAAAGACATCGTGTCAGTTATCTTTAAAATCCTTCAGCATAACATTAAGTCATTTATTTAGATGCACTGCTTCTTTTTCAGTGTGTCTAGTGTTGATAACTACTAAGAAGACAGGATTGTGGTTTAGTGCCTTTTTTTTCTTTTTCAATTTAGTTTGAAAAGCACTACCTTATGCAGTAGTAAGAGTGAGCAAACTCTGAAGCCCATTTGGGTCACCCAACCCACCCCCCCCAACACGAACAAATATACACTTTTCAAAAGACCTTACAAGCAAATACCTTAAACAATTGATGCTGTTCAATGCCTTCTAAAAACTCTACTGCATGAAGACAGCTCCCCTCGTTTGTGTAGCAGAGACTTGGCTCTGCTGTATTTAGTGCAGATGAATTTAGTCACTGTAGTATGAGAATCCATGAGACCTCCACACCAATTCCATTTCAGTTGAAAAGCTCTTGTTTTGTGCGGTTCCTTCCCCTTCTTTAAGGAACTGTAACTCTTCTGACTTCCACTTTACTTTTAAAAATCTCTAGTTTTATCGTTAAATGGTGGTATAGTGAAGAGGATAGTGTTAAAGGAAGAAGGTGCTGGAACTGGTATCTGTGCAATACAAAAAGTGAATGCAGTTACAAAAAATGCATTAAAGACATGCGGTTTTCTTAGGATTTATTTGGTTTGACTTATTTAGGTGTGCTAAGTATTCTTCGCTGATTTGTAAGAGCACTTTAACATTTCACAGTATGAAATACTGACATGTAACTCAGTTTTAACTCTTTCCTTCTGTAGTCTAGCAACCTGAAGCAGAAATTGGCAGCACACATGTAAGTAAGCCACATGCATCCACCATAGCTTATTTATGCTAAATAATTTGATTGTTGTAACACAGAAACTGCGTAAGTCTTTGTAGGGGTGTCTTGTTGTTCTAAGCCACTTGATTTGAGAATCATGTACTTAGTGGGTTAAGTGTTGTAGTTTTATCAACTCTGATCGTGAGAATCTTGTATTACTAGTATCCACTTAACTGTCTCTCTGTCACCAATAGCATTTTAATTGTTCTGATTCAACAACAGCCTGCTAGAACCATCCACTGTTACTGGACTGAAAACACATTTCATTCTTCTGAAATACTTCCATCCTTTCAGCTGATGTAGTTCCTGCTAAGGAGATGCTGGAAGGTTTTTTGGTTGTTTTGTTCTTGTTTTCTAGCTTTAGGTAAATGAGACTCAATTCAGAACTCACAACTTTTAAATACCTGCTAATATTTCTATTTAAACTTAAAAGCATTGCCAGAGTTTAAAACAGTTGTTTAAGCACTTTGACCATTAAGTTTCAACTTTCAGCTCTTAAAACTGTGCACAGAATTATTTGTGAACTTTATCCTTAGTCCAGACTTTCATTTATAGGGAAAAATTAAATGAAGTTCATGATGAGTTACAGAAGAAAGAAGCTGATCTTGCAGAACTCCAGCCTGATATTAGTCAGAACCGTAAGTTGTTTTGTGTGGTGGTCTATGTTTTTGGTTGTGTGGTTGTTTTTGGTTTCTCCTTTAAAGAGACTTGTATGTTTCTTCTGAAATTATTCCTGTAGCCACTGGGCTATGGGATACTTGTCTGGATAAGGCTTTCTGCTGCAGTGTAGCTTTAAACCTGAAATGGGGGCAGGGTTTGCACATGGTGGTGGGCAGGGAGAGGTTCATGGAGGCTTAGTTTTGTTGAACAGTGCTGTTCAAAATGGGAATACAGTGTCAAGTGGGACCTTATGGGTACAAGTGAAACGAAAATAGGAACTTAAGAAATCATGTAGTAGCTAAAATGTTGGGGGGGGGTGGTTAAAAAGAACACAGAAGCCTTGAAAGTACCATGTTGATTTTTATTTTGTATGTCTTTGTTGATAATTTCTGTAAATAGCCCAGAAGATTGGAGAGCTGGAAGCAGCTTTGCGAAAAAAAGATGAGGATATGAAAGCAATGGAAGAAAGATATAAAATGTACCTTGAGAAAGCAAGAAATGTGAGTGGCCTGTTACTTAACGTGTACATTCCTCCCTGTAAGTTGTAAACAGATTGATTTAAGTCCCCTGCATCTACCTCCCAGTTAAAATTAGTGGCTGCATGTTGCATTTTTAGTTAAATTGCTCAATTGCTGTCACTTAATTGTATGAGAATGGGTTTTAGGCTAAAGCATGAGATGTATTATTCCTTTGTACCATTTGATATCTTCTGTTGTGCAGTGTAACAGCCTAGTTCTCATCATAATTACCTGACTAGTGGTCAGTCTGTTTTCATATTTCTACTGGGAGCAGATGAGATGCAGAGCTGTTGAGAATCAAACTTGACTCACAATGGGTTTTTTTGCTTTGTACAGGTGATAAAAACCTTAGACCCTAAGCTAAATCCAGCATCAGCAGAAATTATGTTGCTCAGAAAACAGATAATGGAGAAAGACAAAAAAATTGAAGCACTAGAGGTAAAAATTTACATATATGTAATAACAACTTCTAGTATATTCTACTGTCTCTGATATTAGATGCTCAAGTTACTGTTTCTTAATGATCCAGTCCCCTTCAATGCTGCATTCAATTATAGAAACTGCACAGACTGTCAAACCTAGAGATTTTTATTTTGGCTTAATTAACCTTGCAGCCTAATAGAAGTCTGTACTTTTCAACAGTGCTTTTCAATATAGAACTGAAACTCTAGTTTGGATTCTTTCTAAACCCTCTGAAAAATCTGTAAGTGAAATACTTGACAAGACAAATAGTTTTGTAATGTTACGGTAACTTGTACAGAGCTGCAGAGTCTGGCCTTTTTCAGTAGTACTGTATCTTTGTTCATATGAGGGACTCAGTGTTTGAGCAGTGACTTGAATTTAGTAGACCTCTGATCAGTCAGTGGCTTCATGTACTGGAGTTCTTGAATCTATAAAGAAGAGTAAAACCTATTAAGTCAGTGAACTGTGGCTCAAATCCTGAAAGGATTGTTGACAGGAGTCCAAGGATAAAGGAAAAAAAAAAAGGAATGGGAAATGCTGCATTCAGTTTTAATAGCAATATTGATAGGACTGGTTAGAATAGTTACCTCAGAAAATGCAAAATTCCTCAACATGAGTTAGTAGGCTAAAAGGTCTGACTTTATAAATGCCATGGCCACAGATTTCTTCTACGTACTAGATAAGTATACTATATTGCAATTAAATGTAATAGCAATTCAGCAACACAAGAATATTCAGCCACTAGAGGTACATTCTTGTCTTCGACGTTCAGGTAAAAAAAAAAATTACTAAATTATTGATAGACTTTCTGATACATTCTAGACTTTCATGCATTTCTCCACACATACAGACGGCCCCTCAAGGTATGTTTCCAAGTTAAAGTGCAAATTGTGTAAAGTTTTGCCTCTTCTTGAAATGGTCTAAACTTCTCTCATAGTCATTTATGGAAATATCTTTATTTACACTTCTAAGCCTTCTAGCTATTTTGCATATTTAAGCATTTCTGCTGTATGTCTTTATTTCGCTCAATGGACTCAATAAGTTTATGAAGATTATTTTTGTGTTTTAACTGAGATTTTCTTCTCTATTGTCTGCTTGCAGGCTGAATACAAACTTGCTAAGTTACGTGATTACGAGGAAAAGCTTATTGTAACTGCATGGTATAACAAGGTGGGTCAAAAGTTCACTTGTTGGTATCTCAGAAATCACAAGAACACATTTTGCCAATGTTGACAGTTAAATCTTACATCGCTTTTTTTTTTTTGTAGATTCATTATAAACTGATGCTTAGGAGAGAAGGCTAATAGTTTAGCTACTTGTGGCACAAGAGTCCACCTTGCAGATTAGCACAGCCTTACGTATAAAACAGGGAACTAAGGAGAGGAGAAAAGCCTTGAGGATATTAGTTTAAAATGAGATCACTCTTCCACTTGCTAATTCTGACTTTAAGCCAGAATGCAAACTTGAGTGAGTTATAGCTGGAATTTCCAATCCTGTTCATGTAACTTAGGAGATACCAGCATCATCATTTTTGATAGCAGTGTAAAGGAAAAATATAAGTAATCTATTTTTTAAAGCTTTTGTTATGTTTTCTGCTTGTCTTCTGTGCTTTAGAACAGGAGACTTAGAAGTAAGTATAGGCCATGACTTCCATGTTAGTAATATACTATTTGCTGCCACAAGTTTCTTCTTGGATTTAGCAGGTTAGATTTCTCATTGTTCAGTGGCATTTGTTGTTGGAGTTTTTGGACTTGAGACAAAGGAATGCTGTGGTTCAAAAGGTTTCCAGACTCCTGCTGTAGATGTTCAGTGTCTTTAGGACAGTATTTGTGGGAAAAAAGCTAAAGCGTCTTCTCATCCTGCAGCAGCATTGCAAAGGTTGTTAGAATGTTTGTTAGGTTGCTATGAAAAGGACTGGAGGAAGTTCTTAATCTTTACATGAAGCAATGTTTAAATAGGATTTCATAAAGACTGAAATGGGAAATCAAAAATAAGAAAGTAAAATTAAATAGCTTACTTAATAAAGGAACAACTTTACAATAAGCTAAAATTAACACATTCTATATGAATGTGAATGAGTCTTTCAGCATTGGTTCATACCTTTTATGGTAGCAAGAGGGCATCCAGGAAATAGAGTAAAAGAAATTCTGTGTGCATACTGAGTAAGCATGAGCTTTGTGCATGTAAGATGACCTATTTTTGGTCCAGTTTTTGCTATAGTGTAAATGTTGTTTCACTTACTTGCAGAGCCTAACTCTACAGAAGCTAGGTATGGAATCCAGACTGGTTGGCAGTAGCGGTGCTTGCAGAGACGGTCCTGGACGCTCCTTCCTAGCTCAACAGCGCCATGTCACCAATACCAGAAGGAATCTCACTGTTAAAGTACCGGGTGCAACATCTGATTAAGCTGGAAGGACCATGAGGAAAACCTATATGCTAAAGTGTCCTTAAATGTTTCATAGCTTCCACTTTAACTACTTGATGCAAAAGAAGGTTAAAATGGTGGGCAACTGCAAATTCAACATCAAAACTGATCAAGTGGTGATTAAGTTGATCAATGGTGTGTCTAAAAGGTAGTACTTAGCTTTACAAGTAGAAGTAGATTTAATAACTGCAGTGTATTTACAAGCACAACTTAAGATTTATATTTGCCTTCAGAATATATTGTAAATATAGAAATTGGCGCTATATATTTAAAACTTTATTTAATGGGTTTGGGCTAGAAAGTTGACTTTTGTAAAGGGAAGTTGTTATGCAAAAATGTACTTCAGGAAACTGGCAGTACTGGCCATTTTTGCTGGGCTCTTCTGAAAATTAAAAGATTGGTACCATGTTTTAAAAAATACTTTTTTTTTTAGAATACAAAGTACAGTTTTAAGAGGAAGAAGATACTTGCATTTATAGAAAAAGATTAAAAAAGGTTAGTACTAGTTGACTTGTTATATAACAGAAGACAGGATTTGTTTTGTCATCTCAAGTTCATTTTAAAAAATTGAAGGGTAAGTTCCTGCATAGATACATTAAGGAAAACTTCTCTTTAAGATGTTGAATCCATTAAAACCAAATAAACTGTCTTTCCCTGTGTAAGGAAAAAAAGCTATGATAATAATTCAAAAGTCTGGGCTATGTTTTAAAAGTCTGGAGTATTGGTACCCTGCCTTTCCTTGCAGAAAGGGGGTTAGGTGGGAAGGAATGCTGTTTATTTCCAGCTATTTATACAACCCTGTGTATGGTAATTAATTTTCCTTTTTTTTTTTTTTTTTTTTGAATGCAGTGTCACTTTAGTTATTCTGAACTAACTGTACTGGGTAGGTGAATGAAAGATAATTTTACTACTTGTTGGCAGCGAGAAAAATATATGAACTGTAATAGCTTTGCAGTATCTAGACTGAAGAAGATGAAATGCAAATTGATACCAGAAGTCTTGGTGCAGGGAATTGCTATCTTTCACCAAATTTGTGTTGCTATTTACCAAATGTCTTACTTTTGTTATAAACTATATTTTTAGGAAACTTGTTAATCACGGAATCACAGAATGTTACGGATTGGAAGGGACCTCAAAAGATCATCCAGTCCAATCCCCCTGCTGGAGCAGGAACACCTAGATGAGGTTACACAGGAATGTGTCCAGGTGGGTTTTGAGTGTCTCCAGAGAAGGAGACTCCACAACCCCCCTGGGCAGCCTGTTCCAGTGTCGGTCACCCTCATGGAGAAGTTTCTTCTCAAATTTAAGTGGAACCTCTTGTGTTCCAGTGTGAACCCATTACCCCTTGTCTTACTGTTGGTTGTCACCAAGAAGAGCCTGGCTCCATCCTCCTGACACTCACTCTTTATATATTTGTAAACGTTAATAAGGTCACCCCTCTGTCTCCTCCAAGTTAAAGAGACCCAGCTTCCCCCCTCCTTTCCTCATAAGAGAGATGTTCCACTCCCTTAATCATCTTTGTTGCCTTGCACTGGACTCTCTCCAGCAGTTCCCTGTCCTTCTTGAACTGAGGGGCCTAGAACTGGACACAATATTTCAGATGTGGTCTCACCAGGGCAGAGTAGAGGGGAAGGAGAACCTCTCTTGACCTACTAGCCACCCCCCTTCTAATACACCCCAGGATGCTTTGGGCTTCCTGGCCACAAGGGCACAGTGCTGGCTTGTGGTCATCCTGCTGTCTATCAGGACCCCCAGGTCCCTTCCCCCTACAGTGCTGTCTAATAGGTCATTCCCCAATTTATACTGGAAGCTGGGCTTGTTCCTACCCAGATGCAATACTCTATACTTGCCCTTGTTATATTTTATTACATTTTTCCCTGCCCAACTCTCCAGCCTGTCCAGGTCTCTGGATGACTGCACAGTCTTCTGGTGTGTCAACCACTCCTCCCAGCTTGGTGTCATCAGCAAACTTGCTGATAGTACACTCTTATTCCCTCATCCAAATAGTTGATGAATATGTTGAATAATACCTACCCCAATACTGACCCCTGAGGCACTCCACTAGATACAGGCTTCGAATTGGACTCTGCCCCATTGGCCATGACTATCTGGCTTCTTTCCTTCAGCCAGTTTGCAGTCCACGTCACTACCTGATCATCCAGACCGTACTCCCTCAGTTTAGCTGTAAGGATGCTGCGGGAGACTGTGTCAAATGCCTTACTGAAGTCAAGGAAGACCACGTCCACTGCTCTGCCATCATCTACCTGCCTTGTTATGTCCTCGTAAAAGTCAATGAGGTTGGTCAAGCACAACTTCCCCTTGGTGAAGCCATGTTCACTGGCCCTAATGACCCTCTTATCCTTGATATGCCTTGAGGTGGCACCAAGGATAAGTTGTTCCATCAGTTTCCCAGGGATGGAGGTGAGGCTGACCAGTCTATAGTTACCCAGGTCCTCCTTGCCCTTTTTGAAGACTGGAGTGACATTTGCTTTTCTCCAGTCGTCAGGCACCTCTCCTGTTAATGTCCATTCTTCTTTGCAAACAGTCTAGACCAAATTCATTATACCTGTAGTTAAAATTGCAGCAGCCCTTAAACTAAATACTTGAGGGTGCTGTACCAGTCAGTGATCGAATTTAAAATTCAACCATATGCGTGAAGGAAAGCATATGTCTATATCTTCACCATCAAGGCTATCTTTTTATTTGAGAGCAGTGTTCAGCTTTGCAGAATTAAAGTTTTGAATGGTGAAGTTTGAGTAGTCTTCCATTTTGTATGCCCCTCAGTATGGCTTGTTCTTTGATTTCTTTCTTCCCCAGCATCTTAAATTCTTAATTGGGCATTGCATGCGTTGCTAGAGAAGTGGGAAGTATCCATTTTTAGTACTTAGCTAGTGTTGTTTCTTAGTTGTGGTGATGATTTTAGTGCTATACATTTAGGCATTTAAGAGATTTCTTCTTTTAAAACTTCTGTCTACACAAGGGGTTGTTTAAAAGCCAGTCTCATGCTAAATGTGGTATGAACAGAGAATACACCAGACAAACTGCTGTTGGGCAGTTTTGTCTGTCAGGTTGTGTTCTTGAGGATTCTTTTCTTCTTTGGACTACCTTTTGGGTTTTGAGGTCTTTTATTGCTGCAGTGATACTATTGGGGTTTGTATTTTTAAGGTACAATTGCTCGTTTGATCTGCTAGTGGGGTGGGAGATGGTGCTGAACAGTGCAAGATGCTTGCATTTCTGAAGCCTGGTAGTTCGATGTGTTCTAGTGAAATGTGAAACTGTCCCTGATGGTGTTGAGTGGGTCTCTTAACCCTGGTTCTTTACAGCATGGAAACTTTCATGGACGTGTTTCAAATACTCATCTAGTTAGTAGTCTTGATGCATTTGTTGTACTTCTCACGGTAGTTGAGCTGTGTCAGTAGTCATATCAGGTAAAGAATAGTATAAATGTGGAGCAGATGTCTTTATATGCTTCTCAAAACTGCAGACCCTGGGACCAAAGATGACCAAGAACCTCCCTATCGCTTAATTGGAAGCTTGTCTTCTGCCTAGTTGTGGAAGAATTTGATTACAGAACTACAGAGAGGGAACAGCCTTTTTCAGGGCAAGGTTGCCCCTGATAGTCTTGTTTGGGTTGCCGAAAATTAATCCGGTTTTCAGGTACTAGATAAAATTTTATGTATTTGAGACATTTTCCAAACTGTTAAAGGTTGTGAGTATAACTTCAGCGTTTCTTTGGTATTGACAACCTGTTTAAGAGTGGCTGTTTTATAACTGGTTAAACTTAGATTACATCCTATGAGCGAGGAACTGATCTGTAGAAATTAATGTTTCATTATAAGCCACAATGTTGTATTCACTTCAGCATACCTGGCTGTGCTGAAGGGATCATTAGAGTAAGTATCACTTTAATGTTAACTTCATTCATATCAAACAAAAAAGCTACAAATAACGTTGCTGTGTTACAGCTGAGATGTATGCAACATGTAGCAGCAGAACAATATCAATACAATGGTTTTGATGCAACATGCACCGCTGCTGAGGCAGGACAAAGAAAGATGCTACTTTTCTCTGCAAGATGGATTTGTATCATGCCCAGACAGCACAGGTAGGGACAGATTGAAATTAGGAAGTGAAATCATTAAATACTGCTGAATTTACTCAGCATTATTAGTAACTTTAGCCAGTTTCCTGTAAAACGGGTAATATAGATCCAAAGAAACAAAAATATTTTTTGATTGACATATCACTACTTAATATTTTTTTTATATAAGATTAAGAGTAAGCACTATGGAAGTGTTTTGTAGCAATAATACAAATTTAACTAGTAGGTTCTTTTACTCAAGGTGGATCAGGCAGCAGTTTTGAGAAGATTCTTTTGCAACTACTATTATAGTAGATTAAGAAACATTACCTGAAAAGAAATTGTCACCTAGCTGATTTTTTTTGTTCTTTAAAAATATATATATATGGGTACCTTATTTTCTGCAGCATACACTTACTTGGAAATAAGTAATTTAAGCAATACTGATGTTTTATTTAGGTAGCCATAAATAGTTTAGTAATTATAAAATGGAAACACTTGTTTACAAGTTGATAGTGTCTAGTGAAGTCATTTTCTTAATTTCTTTGCTCTTTTTCCCTTCCCCTCACTAGTCAAGTTAGAGTTAAGGTTTTCAGTGTATCTGTGTCTACATCTTCTGTTTAAAACAAATGTAAACACTTGGTTGGATAGAATTCAAAAAAATTGCACTAATTTTAAAATTTTGGTTTTATTTTCCTTTGGAAAGAATTATTTTATATTCACATAAAGATTTTTAAAATTAACTCTCGGGTGTCTTTATTCCAAGCAATGTATTTAATAGTTCCTAGCTGATGTAAGTATCCATATTTCTGGGCAACATATGAACTGGATTTGCACATTGATATAATTACACCATCTAAACTGTCATGTTACAGGATATGTAACATGTATGTATGTTGTGCTGTAACAACAACAGATCAGAGTTGTGCTACCTTCCCTTCCTCTTTTTATTCCTGCTTACAGTTCTGCTCCCACCCAAAGCTGGTTATCTCTGTTCAGTCTGTTGAGAGTCAACTGAGACCTGGGCAAGGGAGTTTGTGAAGTGAAAAGGCTAAAACCCACCACAGATGAGCTGTCAACTGGCTTTAGTAATTGCATATTGCTACTGAAGTCAGTTAGGATCTCTGCCTACCCTCCTCAGCCCCACCTGAGAGGACAGAGTGACAGGTACACGCTTAAAATCACCATGCTTTGTTACTATTTGGAAAACAAAACTGGCTGCCCTCTCAGTCTGCTTTGCAGGTTATTTATGTGCCCAGTTTTTGGCCTCGCTGGCAGCTTTCTTGTTCCCTGAGCACTAACCTCAACCCAGAAGTGAGGTTAGGAGTGAGAACAGGCAGCTGTTCAGCCCTCCAGAGTGAAGATCAGTAGGGAGAAGGTGTCACAAGTTTCCTTCAGGGGCCTTATTTCAGGCCTGTTCTTACCACAGGTTTTCCCTTTCTCTGAACCATAATCCTCACCCTGACTATCCTTATGTTGGTGAGTGACCATTATTTATTGCTTTGGGCAGGTATCCACTATGAAGTCAGGGAGCTGTGTAATACCTTGACATGGAAGGGCCTTCGCACTGGCAGAAACGTCCCAGTGCCTATGAAGTGAGTGGCTTGGTATGGAAGAATCATTTTTTCTTCTTTCTGAGGCTGGACTTAAAAGCATTTTCAGACAACAAAGAACAAAGCTACAGGTGTTTTTGAGGGGGAAGGGAAAGGAGGTGGTGCTCAGCTGCACAGGAAGCCTGAGCCGAGCTGCCGGATGTTTTCAGCCTGTGTGTGAGCTGTCATAGGACACATGGTGGCAGCCACTGCTGCCTCCCTGAGTTCAGGAGGAGTGAGAGGGGATCTGATGTGTGTGGGGAGGGGCTCCATTTCCAAGTGTTTGGTCACAAGATGCTGTGTTCAAATGCAGAATGCCTGTGTGGAGCCTGGGTCTGTGACCCTGTTTCCTTACACCTTTTCTGGTAGCTTCTTCAGAGCACTGCAGCAGGTTTGTATGTTTAAGTGAGGAGTGGCCCTGAGAGGTGCAGGAGTCCAGCCCCAGTGCAAAGGGAGGTGAGGTCAGCTGTGCATGGGAGATGGTTTGTGTGGAGGAAATGAAATATTCAACAAGTGCATGTGCAAAATGGTCCTGTGAAATGTGCTCTGCTCAGAGTACAGCTAACCCAGTGGAGACCTGGGGAGGAGGGGGAGGAAGCATTTGAATCTAACAGCAGCCTCGGAAAGGAAATGGGACCCTGAGCCAAGGAGTGGAAAAAAACAAGGCAGATGACACCTGCAAACTGAAAGTGCTTTGAGAGTGATGCTGCACACAACAGAAACTGGTCACTGCCCCCATGTCCCATTCCCAGTTGACTACAGGCACAAAGCCCACTTAGCCTTCCCTTTCTGCTCTTTCCAAGGAAGGAGAAGAAAGAACATAAGGCTTAGAACTTTTTGGTTTCTGCTGTGAAGATGTGGCAGTCCTTTGCCAGGAGCAGGTCAGGAGGGCAGCTGGCAGCGGGAGAGAAGGGGTGGACAGCTGTGGTTGGGGATGTCTCCTCCCACTTCTAGTGAGGAGACATCCCCAACCTGGTTACCTGCCCACTTCAAGTCTCCTATATTTTATAAATAGGTTTGTTTGGTTCCCATTGTGTTTTCTCACACCTCCACCTTACGGATCTGTGAAACAAGAGCCTGAAGTGCCAGAAAGAGCATCTTAGTTCAACCTCTTCTTTCCACCTGCTTGTGCCTGGCACACAAAATCAGAAGGCAGGGGGCAGAGCCTCCCCACCAAGCCCTTTATGAGAAACCATGTTAACCTGCTATAAATCTTCCTTTCTGTTGTATGACTACGCTTGGCCACAGGGTGTTTTTTGCCCTTTAGTGGGCAGGTCTGTAGGGCCAGCCCACCATTCCCTGCTGCCTTCTCCCTAAGCTCAGACAAGTAAAGACAGATTAAGACAAAATAATTTAAAACCTGCCTAGGCATTAATGCTTACATCTAAAAACATGTTTTTAATTCCTTTAGGAAATGACTTAGTTCTCAGAGACACTGGAAAACAATTTGTAGCCTCAAGGAAAACAGAGGCAAAAATTACTTCAGCAAAAACTGCAAATGAGCAGGAAATGATTGCTTTCTCCTAGCTTCTCAGCAGGTGAGCAGGAGGTGAAGGTGCATGTTATCAGTGCGGTGCTATGCTGGGGTTCCTGCCATCTAGCCCCACTGCTGGGAGCTATAGATCACTGTGCCCAGGGGCCTTGCCAGGGTCCCATGGTGCAATTATTACCAAGTTGATGCATTTACTGGTGTGAACCATCACTTGCCAATCCTGGGACTGTTTCACCTTGCATGTCATGGTTTAAAATGATGAAATTTGCTGCTCGTGTTTTCTCAGGGACCCTTTTCACAAGGCTGTTGAGTGCAGCAGGCTCAGCAGTGCACTCTGTGTTGCTGGAGCTCACCCCTCTGCCCCCTGGGCACACCAGGCACTCGGTGATGCTGGACAGGTAAATGGGGAGGATTTAGCAGATTCTAAGAGGCAGAACTTACTACTTCTATGGCTACAAGTACAGATGATTTATTGAGGGGTCTGTGAGACTAGAGAGCACTGTGGTCCATGTGGGTGTCACAGTGTTGTTGCTGTGACATGCCAGGACCCGGCCACAGGCTTTGATGGTTTCCCTGGTAGTTTGCTTGTCCTGTCAGGATCAGCGTTTTGAATCAGTTCTGTAGGAATTCTTTGCTGTTACAGTGCCAGCCCCTCTGCTACCGGAGAACAATGCCACAGGGACATGGGTCGGGTGCTGTGCGGCTGCCTCTGCCCGAGTGGCCTCTCAGCCCCCTGCCCCCCTCCCAAAACATGGGGTGGGGCTGAAGGCTACAGCCAGTGCTGGAAATGGCCTGTGGTGGTCTTCACTTTGCAGAATGCTTCATGACAAAAGCGTTTTGGTAAGGATTTCTTGATGCAAAAGAAATAGATGAGTTGGAGTGACTATTTTTTATTTTTTTTTCTAATGGATTATAAATCAAGGATAACAAAATCACTAACTGATGGCGATGAGTACTTGCATGAATGTTTTAAAGCAAAGGCTTGTAGTGCTCTTTCACAACTCACAGCCACAGCCTGAACACTGCAGTCTCTGGAGTGTTGCTCATTCTACTGCCACTGGGAAGCGTGACCATTCATCATGAAAGCAGGAAAGGCCAAAGCCCCTCATTGATTTAAGTTGCACTACTGCAAGCCTACAAGTGCCCTGGCAGATCCCAGGCTGATCACCTTTCCCATGTGATACAGAGTGCAAAGTCTGCTTGTAAAAGAAATTATTTGCAATTGCTTGGGAAGAAACCAACAAAACGCCCAGCTACGTGGAGATGGGTGGTTCTTACCACCACCCAGGGGAGCAGCCAAGGGCTCATTTTCAGCATCTGCAACAAAGGATTTTCCCTGTGAGGACGGTGGCCAAGGCTTCCTTACTGAGGCACAGCACAGATCTTATAGGGTTTTGGGCTCCATGTGATGTCCATCTTGGACTGGAGGTTGAGTGTGGTGTCTGGTGGTGCATGGAAGGTGAATTTCTGGAGCAGAGCTGTGAAGAAGAGGAAGAGCTCAGTGCGGGCCAGCAGCTCACCCGGGCAGGAGCGCTTCCCTGCGGAGACAGTCACCCATGGCTTCCTCAGCCTGCGTTGGCTGTCCAGCTGCTTTTGCTGCCACCACAGCCTCTGCCTTCGCTTAGCACCACAGCCCAGGCATGTTACCCCATTTCCATTGAATCCTCCCCTGCTTGGGTAAGCTGTGCTGATATGCTCAGTCTGGACATGCCCATGGTGGGAGAATCAGTTGGTTTGAGCTACACCAAGGACAGGGGACAGAGAAGGTGCATGATGGTGGTATGGGAAAGAGGGACGGTAAAAGGAATGTCCTTGTGGAAGCTGTTGGCTGGGTCCCCTATGATGGCAACAGTGAAGCCTCCAGTGACCTCAGCCATGTGGGAGCAGGAGCCCAGGGCAAAGCTCTGCTTGGTAAACGTGTTTCTAGGGTCTCTGGCAAATTTATGGTCTGCTATTCACCCTTGTCTCCCTTCTGTGCAGGTGAAGAGAGACAAGAAAGAGCTCAGAGTGTGGTTGTGGTGCTTTGGGGTATCCATGAGAGCATGGCTTGAGCAGCACCTACTAGGGTGCAGTCAACATGTGTCCTTTCCATCACTATTTTCCCGTGTCCTCGCTGTGCAGTGGAAAGCCCCATCCCAGTGCATAAGCACAAAAACACCAATTCCAGGAAATCTTACCTATAGAAAATTGTACAAAAGACTCTCTTTTCCAGAACTGACCATCCTCCAGGTAATGGCCAGGGTTGAAAGTGTCAGGGGTTTCCCACTCATTCTTATCAAACATCACAGAGGTTAAATTTGCAATTAAAACAGTGCCCTAAGAGGAGATAAAGAAAAGTAAATTGCATGTTCTGTGTTACTGAGAGCAGGAGAGGCATCTTTATCTTTCAATGTCTTGTACATGAAGAACATCCATACTCAAGTTCTGCTGCAATCATTTGTCCAACACCCCTTGCATGGGCAGCTTTCCTATTTCTTGTGTGTTCGGATGTGCGATGTTTATAGAGCCACAATTTTCCCCCATGAGCATCGCTTTTATTTGCTCTAGTCTTGAGCCCAACTTCCTGTAAAAGCTGTGAGATGCAATCTGTGCCTCAACGGTGTGTGCAGTGAGGTTGTCACCCCACATTGTTCTGCACCACTCAAGTGTGCTGAAGAACATTGTTTGGATGGCAAAAATACATGTTCAATAGGAGTGAATTGTGGCCTGGGCAGAGTAGCTCTGTCTCTACTCCTGTCTGCACAGGATGGACCTGGG
This sequence comes from Patagioenas fasciata, assembly GCF_037038585.1. Classification (NCBI taxonomy): domain Eukaryota; kingdom Metazoa; phylum Chordata; class Aves; order Columbiformes; family Columbidae; genus Patagioenas; species Patagioenas fasciata. The sequence continues at coordinate 19,717,889 of NC_092525.1, read as the reverse complement.
CTGGTGAAACGTGCCTTGGGGAATGGGGAGTCTCTTGCGAAAGTCCCACTGATCAACAGTGGGATTACCTTTGGTATGCGGAAGCCATCCGCAACTGTGTCCTTCACTGTCATTCTTGGTAAGATGAAAGGGATGATGTTGCTTTTCCTCTGCACTTCATGGATGACGGTGTTGGTGTAGGGCATGTTGCTCCTGTCATCCAGGGCTGGCTGCCACCCGTGCCCGATGACCGTGTCGATCTCTGCTTGCACGCGGGCTGGTGGGAAAGAGCAGGGATCAGACAAGGTACAAAGTAAAAAAAAAAATAGACCTTGGAAAAAAAAAAATTCTGTTGTCTGCAGAGGTCCCTCAAAACTGACCTGGAACACTGGCCATTATTTGCACTTCCTTTGTTTGAGTTCAGGGAGATTCCCAATTTTTCTCCCACACAAATAAAATGTTTCAGAAAGTCACGTAGGCTAAAAGCAAGGAAAAGTGCTGTTCTTTTGCTAAGTGTACCTTGAATTTCTGGATATATGGCCATAAACAGCAGAGCCCAGCAAATGGTTGTTGAAGTGGTCTCAGTCCCAGCAAACAGCAAGTCAAGCACACATGCCACAAGGTTTTCCTCCTGGAAGGCACCATCGCCGTTGTCCTTCACAAAAAGATGTGTTAGTGCTGCATGAACAGCGAGGGCTGCCCTGATACCAGGCTTAGTCCAAGTGAATCCCAAGGATTTTGGCAGAAACTGCTGGCCCCCTGCACCTCCATCCTCTAGAGGGGTGCCCTGAACCTGATGTCCATCCTAAGCTCATAACTGGCCACAGAGGCAGCGCAAATGGAGAATTTGGGCTCATTTCTCATCCCTCTGGATTTCTAAGCCCCGCTGCAGAGGGCTTTGCTCTGCGGTGCTGACCTTGGCTATCTCCTGCAGGTAGCAGTCGATGAAGTCCCGGCTCTCCGAGGGGTTCCAGTCCTCCTTATGTTTGTCGATCCTCTCTTTCACGAAATTTCTCATCAACCTCTAATTTTTAAAGACGGTTTGGTGGGCTCCGGGTAAGACCTTTATTATGGATGGGAAAGCATTGTACAGCTTTGGAGGGAAAAGGAGATAAACAAATTGTATAATGGATGGAAATAGACCTGCTGATATCAAAACGTAAGGAGCCTGCAGTGCCACAGTGACTAAATTGCTGGAGTTGGTGGAAAGAGCTGAGCTGAGGAGAGCATGACAAGGGATTGGTATTCCTGTCACAGAGAGACTCATGCACTACTTGGCATTACAGCAGGCAGGTTTTTAGGTTGACTCCAGAAGATAAACTATGGTACTGCAAAACTGCACATTGTCCATGTTGGTGGCAGGAGGCTGTACCTGGCTCATGATGGCCCCATGGAGGCCAACTGTCTCATCTAGAAGCTGCAACAATTTTTGGAAGTCTTCATCATGGTAGTCGAAGCGATTCCCAAAGGTGAGGGAGCAGATGATGTTTGAAACGGCGTTATTGACTTTAAAGTGAGGGTCAAAAGGACTTCCTGCAGAAGGCAAAGGGAATGATCAATTTTCTTTGAGTCTTACCAGAAAAGAACAAGGAAACTCAGTTGTCAGAGATAAACTATTCAACAAATACGAGTGAAATGAGTGGCCCCTGATGGGCACCCTCCTGTGTCACTGCACTCCCAGGACTCCTCACCGCCCCAGGATCTGGCCAGGCTTAGCTGGGCAGCCCCATTGTGCAGCAAACATCCCACCCTTCGTCCCACTTCAGTCAGACTGTGGAGAAGTTTGTTTACATTGAAAAGCTAGGTCTGCAGGAGAGCAGACATCATGTGAATTCATTGGAAACATTGGTGATGACCCAAATATGAGATGTTCCAGAGGTCTCCAAAAGAGCAGCAGGCTGAAGGTGGGCTATGAATAACGCTTTGGGGGTTACCCAGATGCCTTCTCCTCTCAGTCTAAGGGAAAATCACCTGTAATTGGGAGCTGGGATGGTGGCAGGGTGCTAGCACCGCTTGCAAGGTAAGGTATTTTTCAGCGTACAGTGACTCATAAGTGAAACTGAAATGGGCCCTACTGGTTTCTGCCTTCATCTCAGCTTATAAGGGGCCATGGCACGCACCCTACTCGTTCCCAAATGCATCCACGAGGTACCGGCACTCCTCCTGGATGCGCTCCTCCAGGCTCCTCTTCCCCAAGCCAAAGTTTCGGAGGGTGAACAAGGTGAACCTCCTCTGCTGCTTCCACAAGTGCCCGTTGGAGGAGAGCAGTCCTGCCAGAAACACGACACTGTGAGCCAAGGCAGATCCTTCCAACAAGGAGAAAATGCTTCCCAGCTCTGCCTTATGTGCAGCTGTGCTGGACCTCTGCAGGGTCAGCACTTGGATTTTGTGGCTGAGATCTGTGTCCTGAGGGAGAACTCACCCCTGTTGCTGAAGACCTCGCCAGCAAGAGGCATTTCAAAGCAATGCAGGAAGTTTTCTCCTTGGTTTATCAGAACTTCCTTTACCATCCTTATCCCATTAACAAACACACACGATGCGGTGCCCATGTCCAAGCAGAATATGTCTCCATATATTTCAGTAAGCTGTGATGGAAAGAAATAAATACAAGAGCTTGGATTTGCAATGGTTGTGTCTGTCAGGACAGAGGTGGACTGGCCAGGGATAGGAGTGAAAATTAGGGAAGCTGAAAACAGGAGTGGGGACAGGGTGTTTGCGCAATTGTCTGCTTTTCCCAGCTTTTGTTTCTCTCCCTTCCCAAATAGCCTTCTAGTACCCATTCAGACCTGTGGGGCTTCTACAGCTGTGATAGCATCCGTGGTGTCAGGCCTTGCCCTTTGCCCAAAAGATCGCTCCACAATTGTCCCCTTCTTTATGCCCGGTCAAACTTCATCCACGTTGCCGCCAACTGAGGGCAAACATCCTGGCCTCCCTGGGGTGAGCTCCTGCGAGTCCTCCTGGGCCATGGGGTTCAGGTTAACCCCCTGCCCACACTGCTAGGATGGTATATCTGCAATCCCCTCCATCCCCTTGCTCGTAGTGCCCACCACCACCTTACCTTCTGTACTGCCATCATGGGATTGCTGAAGTTCATCAGTTACATGTGCAACAAGATGGGGAGATAGAAGGGTTGTGGAGGGAAGCCTTTGGGTTTTCTGTGCTTCGTGTAGTCAGCAACGAGCAGGAACACAATGAGGAAGACGAGGAGCACCTGGGTGGAGATAGTGTCCCAGAGGAAACGCAACATGGCTGGATGATGTGGCTCTGCAGGGATGTGTCCTGTGGCAGGTCAGGGCAGGTTGAGCTCAAGGGGCACCACGGAACCCCAGGGACAGGAGTAGATGGGCAATGTACTGGCACAGCTGTGGGCACAGAGACAAGACAGCATGGTTAAGACTTCTGCTTTCCCAGATTTCCATCAGGGCAGTTTGATTAAACCCCTTCCAGATTAAACTCAAGCTTTTCATCTCATTATAAAAAAGCAAATACGAAACAAAACATGTGCTGCCCCTCTTTCTCCCTCCCACCACTGCTTTACATAACCCCACTGATCCACATCTTTGTGTAAAGGACAGAAAGCAGTTTTGTTGGGCCGGGATTAAAACCTTCTGGCAACTTTGCTGTGCTGTTCCCATAAGCCCACGGCCTGTCACAAGCCCTGCTCTCTCCTCCCCGTGGGTCTCTCACTGCCCGTGTCCCAGCATCAGCGTCACTGTGAGGGCGAAGCTCAAGCCCCTCTCACCTCCTCTTGCTTACCTTGATTGCAGGAGTTCACTTGTTAATACAAAGATCCCCAGGCTGAGATATCCGGGTTGCGTAAACTTTTCACAACTCATCTGATTCATGACTTTCAGTTTTACTGCATCCGGTTCATGTGGGTTAGGAAGTAACAGCCGTCCAAGGTCTGCAACGATTTCTAAACACTGCATGCAGAGCAACCTGCTTCTGCTTTTTCTACATCACACAACACATTTAGCAATGCTGGTGTAGGTTTTATGATATTTGCTTGGAAGCTGGGAGATTAGTTACAAATACTCCTGGACACAGGAATGATTATAGTTTGTTGTGTCTCATGCAGGATGACTACAGTAGCCATAAAAGGGTGCTGTACTTTGAGTATTAAAACAAAACAATACTAAAGTTTGGTGAAGTTTCTATGGAGCTTGATTACAGTTACATAATAGGTATGGTATAGAAAAATGTGCCAGATCATCTTATTCTTCCTGGTCTCACCTTGGCTTAGATGTGATATCAGGTGCTGGGCCCTTCCATATTGCCAGGACTGGGGCTCTCTGGTCAGCCCAAAATTAGAATTTCTTTAGGCTTCTGAGGAGCTCTTCAAAGGCTTGGGGAACAACTGAATTTGGAAGCATTTCCTTTTTTCTTATAGTGCTAACATTAATTAGTTTTCTCATATTTGTTGTCTAACCCAAGAACTTTCAACATACTCCTCTTGCTTTCTCTTGTATAAGTGATCAGTTAACTAAACCAGCAGTTATTTGGCTTTCAAAACTTGTGGTTTTTGCCAGAACAAAAGGGTTGCATCACAATGAGCATGGGCAGCAGGTGGAGGGAGGTGATCCTGCCCTTCTGCTCCGCTCTGGTGAGACCCCACCTGGAGTCCTGTGTCCAGCTCTGGGGTCCGCAGCACAGGACAGACATGGACCTGTTGGAGAGGGGCCAGAGGAGCCCCAGAAATGATCAGGGGCTGGAACAGCTCTGCTGGGAGGACAGGCTGAGTGAGACAGCTGGGGTTGTTCTGCCTGGAGTCGAGAAGGCTCTGGGGAGACCTTGTTGTGGCCTTTCTGTACCTAAAAGGGACCAATAAAAAGATGGGGACAGAATTTTTAGCAGGGCCCCTTGTGACAGGACGTGGAGTGATGGTTTTAATCTAGAAGAGGGGAGATTCAGGCTGGACATGAGGAAGACATTTTTGACAATGAGGGTGGTGAGAGCCTGGCCCAGGTTGCCCAGAGTGGATGCCCCATCCATGGAGACATCCCAGGCCAGGCTGGACGGGGCTCTGAGCAACCTGATCTGGTGAAGATGTCCCTGCTCATGGCAGGGGTGGCACTGGGGGAGCTGGGAAGGTCCCTTCCAACCCAAATGATTCTGTGATTCTCTGATTCTATTCTTGCCACGCTGCGTTCCCAGTTGCATTGCAATTTGTTCTAAATTGGAACATCGCAGTGATCCAGCTCACAGCTGTACCTTCACTCTCCTCTCTGAGCTTCAGTACTGTGAAGCAGAGTGTGGAGGGAGGCAAACACTAAAAGCTGACTGTTGAAGGAAATGTGATGTGCAATTGCACCCTCATCAAGTTAACAGTGGCTCTAAATACAATAGACAGTGCTCAATAGACAGTGACTTTACAGATATTTAACATCTAATTTAACCTTTTCCTGTGGCCTCCTTTTTGTAGCTCATGAGCATGGAAATAATGGGTCCCTCCACAACTGAAAAAGGAGTGAACCCAGAACGACAACACCTAATGAAGTGCTAGATTAATTACTGTTTTTTTTCCTACATCTGTTTGACTGACACATGTGTAACTTATGATGAAAAACACATTGGTTTTTAATATTGCAAACTCTAGATTATATCTGATGTTTAATCATGCCACCATGTTATGTTTGGGATTTTTATGGTTTGTTTGTCTGCTTTATAATTTATTTGAGGCCGTAATATTTACTGACACTTATCAGTTAAACGCATTCTTAATGAATTCACCTGTCTGCCTTAATGTTTTCAAAGAATAAAAGGTAGATTTTCTGTAGGATTCAGGAAAACATAACCCAAAAAGCATGTTGTCCTTGTTTAAATGCCAGTTAACTAACACATGCTACATGCTCTTATGTTTGACAGGATGTTAAAATTAACAAAACAGCTTTCACTAGGAAACCTTTAAAGATTCTATCCTCTTAATCCTTTCCCATTTTATGGCTGTTAATGACACTTACTGTTTCTATGAAGTGTTGTATTCTCATTTGCTTAAGCTGTGAACACTACCATTACAAAACTTGCTTTATCATTGCAAAAAATGCATGCTCTACATGAAGCTGTTGAGGTTTTTTTTTGCCTGTGTGCTTGCTTTCTCATGGCACCTGAAGCCGCTTCTTGCACAACCATTCAGTGCTGAGCGCACGGCAGTGCTGTGTTAGTGTGCTGCCCAGCGCCATCCTGCTGCTGATTGTGAAGTACCAGCAAGATGGAGAGCACCTTTGCACTGATCCTTACAGTTTTCTGTATGGTGTCCATGGTATCCTGAGTGGAAGCACCAGATTCTCTCCATATCATGTCGTCTGCCTTTACTGTGGTTTCAGTTACAAAAATATGTCTTTTTGATGAGCTGCTATTCCTTTAGTGCTTCACAGTGGACATACACTGAAGCATCTGTATCCTTATGTAAATTACATTCTAAAATTTCTAGACACTCAACTTTTTCATAAACTAATTTGTTGACATACAGCTGTCTTGCTTCATTTCTTCCCAGCTGGACAGGTCTGACAATGTTGATGCTGTTTTATCTGCACCAGGTGACTGCCCTCCAGGATGAAAGAAGCAGCTTGATATCAGAAATTGAGATTATGAAGCACAGGCCAGAGCAGTTAGATGAGTCTCTTGATGATCCAAATACTGCAGTGCCAAAGAAGAATATTCATGCAGTTACAGCTGGAACAACTACGAGGAGAAAACTGCAGGTATGAAATGATTTCTCTCAGAAATCCCTCACTTGCCATGTCAAATCTACCCTGAGAATTGATCGGGGGTGTGCTGTGACGTGGTTTCCTGCAGCCGGCCCCGGTCCCGCTGCTGGCAGCTGCAGCTCCCTGTGCTCAGGGACCTTGCTGGGGTCCCACGGTGCAACTGTTACTGAATCGATGCATTTACTGGTGTGAACCATCGGTTGTGAATCCTGGGACTGTTTCACCTTGCATGTGATGGTTTAAAATGATCAAAATTTGCTGCTGGGACCCTTTTCTTCACAAGGCAGTTGAGTGCAGCAGGCTCAGCCATGCACTGTGTGTTGCTGGAGCTCACCCCTGTGCCCCCTGGGCACACCAGGCACTCGGTGATGCCAGGCAGGTAAATAGGTAGGACTTGGCAGGTTCTAAGAGGCAGGACCTAACACGTCTGTAGCTACAAGCACAGATGATTTATTGAGGGGTCTGTCAGAGTGGAGAGCACTGTGCTCCATGGGGGTGTCACAGTGTTGTTGCTGTGACATACCAGGACCTGGCCACAGGCTTTGGTGTCTTCCCTGCTTGTTTTCTTGTCCTGTCAGGGTCAGTGATTTTATTCAGTTCTGTAGGAATTGCCTTTGCTGTTACAGTGCCAACCTCTCTGCTACTGGAGAGCAATGCCGCGGGGACATGGGTCGGGTGCTGTGCGGCTGCCTCTGCCCCGGTGGGCTCGCAGCCCCCTGTTCCCCTCCCAAAACATGGGGCAGGATGAAGGCTACAGCCAGTGCTGGAAATGGCCTGTGGTGGTCTTCACTTTACAGAATGCTCCATGACAAAAATGTTTTTGTAAGGATTTATTAATGCACATGAAAGATGAGGAGTGATTTTTTTTCTTTTAACAGCTTACATGTCACGTATAACAGAATCTAAAAATGTTGAAAGGCCCAAGCTCCTCTTATATTTACTGTGCCCTATCGCAAGGGCACTTCTGTGCCCTGGCAGATTCCAGGCTGGTCACCTTTCCCATGTGATACAGAGTGAAAAGTCTGCTTCTAAAAGGAAATGATTTTGCAGTTGATTGAAAAGAAACCAACAAACCACCCAGTCTCTTCCTGGAGACAGATGGTTGTTAACCCTGCCCGGGGGAGCCAACTAGGGCTCGTTTTCAGCATCCATGGCAAAGGATTTTCCCTGTGAGGACAGTGGCCAAGGCTTCCCTACCGAGGCACAGCACAGATCTTGTAGGGTTTTGGGCCCAGTGTGATGCTCATCTTGAACTGGAGGCTGAGTGTGGTGTCCGGTGGTGCCTGGAAGGTGAATTTCTGGAGCAAAGCCGTGAAGAAGAGGAAGAGCTCGGTGCGGGCCAGCAGCTCACCTGGGCAGGAGCGCTTCCCTGCGGAGACAGTCACCCATGGCTTCCTCAGCCTGCGCTGGCTGCCCAGCTGCTTTTGCTGCCACAACAGCCTCTGCCTTCCCTTAGCACCACAGCCGAGGCACGTAACCCCCTTTCCTGGATGAGTTTTGCATCCCCACTGAGTTCCCCAATAACCACATTAGCATTACAGCACGGGCTGTGTCCCCAGTTGCAGGATTTTGAGGGCATGTGTGTGTAACCGTATGTACAGGCATTGAATCCTCCCCTGCTTGGATAAGCTGCGCTGACACAAACGGCCTGGACATGCACATGCTGGGAGAAGTGGTTTGTTTGAGCTACGCCAAACAGAGGGGACAGAGGGGACAGAGAGGGAGTCGAGAAAGAGAGGTGGTAAATGGCACAAGAAAGAGAGGTAGTAAAAGGAGTGTCCTTGGGGAAGCTGTTGTGTGGGTCCCCTGTGATGGCAACAGTGCAGCCTCCAGTGATCTCAGCCAGGTGGGAGCAGGAGCCAAGGGCAATGCTCTGCTTGGTGAAGGTGTTTCTACAGTCTTTGACAGTTTTATTGTCTTTTCTTCATCCTCATCTGTCTTATGTAGGTGAAGTTGGACAAGAAAGAACTCAGAGTGTGGTTGTGATGCTTTGTGGCCATGTGAGCACTGCTTGAGCAGCATCTCCCAGGGTGCAGTTGGCATTCACATCCCAGTGCATAAGCTCAGAAGCAGCAAATTCCAGCAAATCTTACCTATGGAAAATGGTATAAAAGCCTCTCTTCTCCAGAACTGACCATCCTTCAGGAAATGCCCGGGGTTAAAAGTGTCAGGGGTTTCCCACTCGTTCTTGTCAAACATCACAGAGGTTAAATTTGCAATCAAACCAGTGCCCTAAGAGGATAAAAAGAAATGTAAATTGAACTGAGAGCACGTGAGGCATTTAATTTTGAGTCTATTCTCCGTGAAGAACATTCATATTCAAATTCTGCTGCAATCATTTGTCCAGCACCCCTGCATGGGCAGATTTCCTACTCCTTGTGTGTTCAGACGTGTGATGTTTACAAACCCACATATTTCCCTCATCAGCATCACTTTTATCTACTCTAGTCTTGGGCTCAAGTTCCTGTAAAAGCTGTGAGATGCAATCTGTGCCTCAACGGTGTGTGCAGTGGGGGTGTCATCCCAAATGGCACTGTACCACTCAGTGTGCTGGAGAACATTGTTTGGATGGCAAAAATACATGTTCAATAGGAGTGCACTGTGGCCAGTGCAGAGTAGCTCTGTCTCTACTCCTGTCTGCACAGGATGGACCTGGGCTGGTGAAACGTTCCTGGGGAACAGGGAGTCATTCGCTTAAGTCTCATTGCTCAGCTGTGGGATTACCTTTGGTATGCGGAAGCCATCCACAACTGTGTCCTTCACTGTCAGTCTTGGCAATGTGAAAGGGGCAATGTTGCCTCTCCTCTGCACTTCATGGATGACGGCGTTGGTGTAGGGCATGTTGCTCCTGTCATCCAGGGCTGGCTGCCGCGCCTGCCCAATGACCGTGTCGATCTCTGCTTGCACACGGGCTGGTGGGAAAGAGCAGGGATCAGACAAGCTACAACACAAAAAAAAACAAACTAAACCAAAAAACCAACCCGCAGTACAATGTGGGGTTGTTGCAGTGTGGATACTTCTTTATGTGAGTGCCATGAGAATAATGATTTCTCGCTCAAAAAGAAACTGTCTCACTAATTTGTGAAGGCTAACAGCAAGGAAAAGTGCTGACCTTTCTATAGTAGTACCTTGAATTTCCGGATACATGGCCATAAACAGCAGAGCCCAGCGGATGGTTGTTGAAGTGGTCTCAGTCCCAGCTAAAAACAAGTCGAGTGCACATGCCACAAGGTTTTCCTCCTGGAAGGTGCCATCGCCATTGTCCTTCACAAAAAGATGTGTTAGTGACGCATTAACACTCAGGGCTGCCCTGACACCAGGCTTAGTCCAAGTCAACCCCAGGCATTTTGGCAGAAACTGCTGGCCCCCTGCACCTCCATCCTGTCGATGGGTGATGTCCATCCTAAGCTCATAACTGGCCACAGGCAGCTCAGATGGAGAATTTGGGCTCGTTTCTCATCCCTCTGGATTTCTAAGCTCCGCTGCAGAGGGCTTTGCTCTGCGGTGCTGACCTTGGCTATCTCCTGCAGGTAGCAGTCGATGAAGTCCCGGCTCTCCGAGGGGTTCCAGTCCTCCTTGTGTTTGTCAATCCTCTCTTTCACGAAATTTCTCATCAACCTCCAGTTTTTAAAAAAGGTTTGATGTGATCCAGGGAAGAACTTTAGTATAGATGGGAAGGAGTTGTACAGCTTTGGAGAGAAGAGGTGAAATTCAAATTGAATAAAGGACGGAAAAGACTCTTCATTTGTTAAACCTGAGGAGCCTGCAGTGCCACACTGACTAAATTGCTGGAGTTGGTGGAAATAGTTGATCTCTGGTAGAGTTTGACAAGGGATTGGTATTCCTGTCACAGAGAGACTCGCACTACCTGGCATTACAGCAGGCAGGTTGGCAGTTAAGGGGCAGGAAAGGGAATGTTGGGTGAGATGACAAGAGCATTGCAGAGCTGGAAGAAAAGGGCAGAAATAAATTATGGGAATATCGAATGACAACCAAGTTTAGTGATGAAAAAGCTACAGGTTTTGGGGCTGACTCCACAGGACAAGCTACAGCACTGCAAAAGTCCGCTATGTCCATGTTGGTGGCAGGAGGCTGTACCTGGCTCATGATGGTCCTGCTTTTGGTAATGCTCTCATCTATCAGCCGCAGCAATTTTTGGAAGTCCTCATCATGGTATTCAAAGCGATTGCCAAAGGTGATGGAGCAGATGATGTTTGAAACGGCGTTATTGATTTTAAAGTGAGGGTCGAAAGAATTACCTGCAGAAGACAAAGAGAATGATCAATTTTCTTCGAGTCTTACCAGAAAAGAACAAGAAAACACAGTTGTCAGAAGTAAACTATTCAGCAAATAGGAGTGAAATGAGTGGTCCCTTACGGGCACCCTCCTGCATTCCCAGGATGCCTCACCACCCCAGGATCTGGCCAAGACTGCAGATTAGCTACAGGCATTCACCAGTCAGTCTGAAGGAAAATCACCTGTAAAAGGGAGCTGGGATGCTGGCAGTGTGCTAGCATTGCTTGCAAGGTAAGGTATTTTTCAGTATGCAGTGACTAATGAGTCATACTGGTTTTTGCCTTCATCTCAGCTTATAAGGGGACATGGCACTTACCCTGCTCATCCCCAAACGCATCCACGAGGTACCGGCACTCCTCCTGGATGCGCTTCTCCAGGCTCCTCTTCCCCAAGCCGAAGTTTCGGAGGGTGGACAAGGTGAACCTCCTCTGCTGCTTCCACAAGTGCCCGTTGGAAGACAGCAGTCCTGCCGGAAACACGACACTGTGATACAAGGCAGATCCTACCACCGAGGACAAAAAGCTCCAGGGCTCTGCCTTACGTGTACCTGTGTTGAACCTCTGCTGGGTCACTGATTTGACCTTACAGCTGAGATCTGTGTCCTAAGAGATAACTCACCCCTGTTGCTGAAGACCTCCTTGTAAAGGGCCATTTCAGGGCGATCCAGGAAATTTTCTCCTTGGTTTACAAGAACTTCCTTAACCATCCGCAGCCCATTAACAAACACAAAGGATGCCGTGCCCATCTCCAAGCCGAAGATGTCCCCATATTTTTCATTAAGCTGGGAGGGGGATCAAATAAATTTGAGTTACATTTGCAATTAGTGTGTCTGTCAGGATAGGGTTGGCCTGGCATATGACATAAGTGAAAATAAGGGAAGCTGAGAATAGGAGACGAGACAGGGTGTTTCTAAAAATGCCTGCTTGTCTGTATGTGGTCTGTTTTCTTTCCTCTTTTCCCAAATCACAGATGAGGAGTTGGAGCTTATTGGCCATAAATCAAGCAAAACTCTGCCAGTTTGATCTTCCAGTCCTGTGTTTTTCCAGCTTTTGTTTCTCTCCCTTCCCAAATACCCTCCCAGTGCCCACTGAGACCTACGGGGCACCTACAGCTGTGACAGCATCCGTGTTGTCAGGCCTTGCCCTTTACCCAGAGGGTTGCTTCCCAGTTGTCCCCTTCTTCATGCCGGGGCAAACTTCATCCACGTTGCTGCCGACTGAGGGCAAATGTCCTGCTCGCCCTGGGGTGAGCTCCTGCAAGTCCTCCTGGGCCATGGGGTTCGGGTTAACCCCGTCCCCACACTGCAAAGGTGGCAGAGACACAACCCCATCTCTCCCCTTCCCTACAGTACCCACCATCCCCTTACCTTCTGTACTGTCATCATGGGATTGCTGAAGTTCATCAGGTAGATGTGCCCCACAATGGGGAGATAGAAGGGTTGTGGAGGGAAGCCTTTGGGTTTTCTGTGCTTCATGTAGTTGGCAACGAGCAGGAACACAATGAGGAAGATGAGGAGCACCTGGATGGAGATGCTGTCCCAGAGGAAACGCAGCATGGTTGGGTGGTGGGGCTCTGCAGGGACGTGTCCTGTGGCAGGTCAGGGCAGGTTGAGCTCAAGGGGCACCAGGGAACCCCAGGGGCAGGGGCAGATGGGCAACGTGCTGGCACAGCTGTGGGTACAGACACAAGACAGCATGGTTAAGACTTCTGCTTTACCAGGTTTCAGTCAGGGCAGCTTGATTAAACCCCTTCCAGATAAAACTCAGCATTTGCTCTGATGTCATTCAAAAAAAAGCAAACACAAACCAAAGCATCCCATCCTCTTCTTTTCCCCTCCCACCTCCCACTGCTGCTTTACGAAAGCCTACTGGTTCTCATCCTTGTCTAAAGGACAGAAAGGAGCTTTGTGGTCCCGGGATTAACTCCTTTCAGCAGTCTCGATGTGCCGTTCCCATGAGCCCACGGCTCGTCACAAGCCCCGCTCTCTCCTCCCCGTGTTTCTCTCACCACCCGTGTCCCAGTGTTGCCTTCTCTGTGCCTGGGAGGTCCAGCTGTTCTCAGCTCCTCGCGATGTCCCCGTTTATGGAAGTTTGTTTTCTAGCACAAATATCACCAGACCAAGCCCCAGGTCAGGGAAGAAAGCTGAGATAAGGTTGTGCAAATCTTTCGCAACCCATCTGACTCAAGACTTTCAGTTTCAGTGCATCCGGTTCATGTAGGGAGGAAGTAAACAGCCGTCCAGGGTCTGCAGCCGTTTCCAAGCACCGTCATTTCCTGGTCTGTGCAGACACGTGCACGCAGAGCAACCTGCTCCTGCCTTTTCTACACCACACAACGGATTCAGCAGCCCTGGTCTAAGTTTTTTCCTCCTGGACATAGTAGTGATTATTCTTTGCTGTTTCTCATGCAGACTGAGTACAGCAGCCACTAAAGGGTGATGAATTTTGCATTAAAAAATAAATAGAATTTTGCCATTTGCTGACAATTGCCCTTTCATGTGGCAAAACTGAGGGTCTCTGGCCAGCCCAGAAGCAGAACTTCTTAGGCTTATGAGGAGCCTCTTGAAGGCTTGGGGAGCAACTGAATTTGGAAGCATTTTAATTCCATTTTTTAATTAAGTTGGTAGTATTAATTAGTTCTATTATATTTGAGGACTTGCCAAGAACTCTTAACTTGGTACTTTTACTTGTGTAATTGGCCAGGTAACTAAACCACCAGTTAATTGACTTTTGACCTCCAGGGTTTTGCCAGAACAATGTATGGTACTCTTCCTAAAGTGCACAACTTCATTTCTGTAAATAATCTATAGGTCTTTTGCATATACTTTTTTAAATGCTATCTACTTTAAATTAAATGTAGGTGTATTCAGAGAAGAATCTGGGATTCCAAGTATGTAATAATTCATAGCTTAATGCTGTCAGTTGAGAAGACAAATGTTCATTTCTTGACATTTTTGAATCCTTTCATCCAAGCAAAGACTGGAGAAGGTCTAGAAATAATACTGTAATTCCTGAGTAAGAAGAAAAGCTCTTTAATTGGTGACAAACTTACTGTGTACATCTTTGTACTGGAGATCAGTGAGAGCTGTGTTAATGTTCCCATGGTGTGCTTAATGGCAATTAACATGACAGAACGAAGCGTGATATTTATTCAGTGAAGTCCTGTCCTCTGGCTCACTGTGTTTTAACTTGACTAGGGGGTACCAATAACTACAAGAGATCACAAGGCTATCCAGTAAGATGTACTGCTAACTTGGTTCATTTGCAGAAGGGAAAAAAAAGAAGTCATCTTATTCTAGATTTGGTTTAATATTTTACGAACCAACAGGTGTATTACGTTTTGATATATTTAAGGAATGCAAGACCATGGTGGTAAATACAGTGGTACTCTGTAGAAAATGAATTTACAAATATTTATACTCTAATTTAACCTCCTTTTTCTGTGGCTTCTTGTACCTCATGAGCAAGGAAATAACGGCTCCTTCTACAAGTGAAAACGGAGACTAATTAGAAAGACAACACCTACTGAAGTGGTAGATTGCTTTCTGCTTTGTTTCTTACATCTGTTTGTCTGATAGACTTGTAAATGATGATCACAAACTGCTTCTTAATATTGCATTCTCTAGGTTAGGTTGCAGAATACGTTTAATCAAGTCCAGTTATACCTTAGTTATAGATCCACTGCCCACCTCATTGTAATGAATCTTACTTTGTTAAGGTAGCTATTAAATCATCATGATTTGTATCAACTGTTAGATAATGTCTGAAACAATGGAAAAAAACCCCTACTAACTCCCTCCTTTGGGAAGAGGGGACAACAGTTCACAACGACTAGAGGAAAACCTGAAGAACTTTGCAGAATCAGAGAGGTTTCGAATATTCAGTATATGGGAAACTCATTTGGATCATAAAGGATATATAATTGTGAAGTGGGAGGCTGTGAACTTGAATTTTTAGTACATACAGGGGCTACCCTATCCCTTTTAGATTTTACCCTGAAAATTCCAGGACTGAAGATGATAGAGTCGTAATACATGGGGTAGCGGGAGGCGGAGACAGAATTCTGAGTAAGCTGTTGTTGGTAATAATTGGGAATAAGAGTGTTTGGGGCAGGTTCATATTGGCAGAGGACTCCCCAGTGTGCTTATTAGGAAGGGATCTTTTACAGACCCTGGATGTGGAGTTGAGATTGTCACCCAAGGGGACAGATCTCATAATCATGGGAATGCGTGTGATCATGGGAAATTTGAAAGATGAGTTTAAAATATCAGAATCATTCAAATCAGTACCTACAAAACTGTGAGGTAAAACTAGCACTGATGCAGGGTTGCTGGCTTCAGCTAAACCCATAAACATAAAAACAAAGGGAGGAACCTCGCCAGCTTTGAAACTGTATTCTATCTCTCAAGAGGCAGAGAAAATCATTTAGAAGCAGATAAACTGATACTTGGCCCAAGGGATTTTGAAAGTATGTCTGTTGCTCTATAATACTCCCTGTGAGAAAGAACAGACTAGATAAAGCTGGGGATCTGGAATATCGGTTTGTGCAAGATTTACAGGAAATTAAACAGCACGTAGAAACACCACACACAGTGGGACCTAATCTCCGTGTCATATTCTTTCAAATACTGCACTGGGCAAAGTATTTTACTGTGATCTAACTGCTGCTTTTTTAGTATTCTGTTAGAGGGCAGCCAACTCCTATTTGCTTTTCCATGCAAGGGACAACAAATGACCTGGACATGATTCCCACAGGGGTTTGCAGGATCCCCTAAAATTTTTTTGCAAATCCTGAAGAATGATTTAAAAGACATAGAATTACCAGAAGAATCTGTTCTTGTACAATATGTAGATGATTTGCTGCTAGTAAGTAAGGATGAAACTGCTTGTATGATAGACACTGTACATCTTTGTACTGCTCTTGCAGAAAAAGGACATCATCCATCTCCATCCAAACTCTAGCTGTGTCAGAAAGAGGTCAGACACCTAAGCTTTAAGGAAAGGGCAATGGGTGATAAATCCAGAGAGAGTAGAAGCTATAATTAAGCTCCCGTGGGCAATCACAAAGAAACAGTTATGAGGCTTCCTCAGAGCTGTAGGATTTTGTCAACCATTGATTCCTGGATTAGAAGAATTAACAAAACCCCTGAGAGAGGCAACAAGAAGTAGAACCTATAAGGTGGGTCCTGGAGAGAGAGAAAGCCTTTAGAGCAATAAAACGTCCTCTGGCTTCTGCTCCCACCCTTAGGATCCCAGATTATACAAACCCCTTCAACTTCTGTGTGCATGAACACAAAGGGACAGGCAGCGTGGTAGTAATACCAAAATTAGGACCTCACCAGAGACCAGGCACATGATATTCTGCTTAATTAGATCCAGTTGCAGCAGGATCACCAACCTGTATCAAATCGGTAGCAGCAGCAGCAGCAGCTACAATATTAGAAAGAAGTCATCCCCTCATTTTAAGATACCTGATAACAGTTTCATGTTGGGCATGAAGTGGAAATACTGCTCAAACAGTATGCGACCCAAGCGTTATCTCCACAACGGGCATACCAGTATGAACTAATCCTTCCAATGGCAGATAATGTAATTTTGAAAAGGTGTGTTACTCTGAATCCAGCAACCTTAATGCCCTTACCTGATGATGGAGAAGAGCACCAGCAATGTGAGCAGGTGACACTCATTTCAAGTAAATCATTAACAGATATAACTGACGTCCCTTTACATAACCCAGATCTGTAGATGGTTCATCCTACTACCAGCATTGATGATGATGGACTGCATACGCATTAGTCAGCCAAGGACCAGTAACGGAGGCTGATCCTCTCCCATCAAGGATGAGTGCACAAGGTGCAGAACTACTTGTAAATAAATTCACTTGTAAGGTCTGAGTCTTCCTTGATGATTTCCAAGAGTATAAGAAAGGTAGGTTTTCTGTAGGATTCAGGAAAACATTAACCCAAAAAGCATATTGCCCTGTTTACATGCCAGTTAACTAACATGTGCTACACACTCTTATGTTTGACAGGTTATTAAAATTAACACAACAGCTTTCACTAGAAAACCTTTAAAGGTACCATGCTCTTAATCCTTTCCCATTTTATGGCTGTTAATGACACTTACTGTTTCAATGAAGTGTTGTATTCTCATTTGCTTAAGCTGTGAGCGCCAGTTATTCTCCATATCACGTTTTCTACCTTTATCATAGTTTAGTTTTTTGAGCGGTGGAGGAACACGCAGGTCAACTCAATATGAGTGATAAAGCATAGTTCGATTTATTAGCCCGAATAGCATATACTTATACAGTTCACGATAATTATGCATACCTGTCACCTACTAATTGGCTTAAGCTCTAACAGTACATTTGCATGGTCCTCCTACTTGCAGCTGCTAGCTATGTTTATTCTACATTGTAGTGCTCTTGAAAGCTGTTTGTGAAATTCTGCCAAGGTCTCAGTGACCTTGCTGATTTTACTGAAACAGTCAGTGGTTCCCACTGTGGCCTAGTTTTGCTTCTTATGCTAAGGCCTTCAGAATAGGCTCCGCTCGTACAACTGTCCCTTATTTTTAAGCCATTCTCCAACATAGTTTCAGTTACAAAAATTTGTCTCCTTGTACAGGGACTTTTTCTTTGCCATTTCTTAACTGTCATATAGTAAAGGATCTCTACGCTTATGGAAATCACATTCTAAAATTTCTCGACACTCTTTTTCATAAACAAATTTTGTGATGTACAGCTGTCTTGCTTCAGTTCTTCCCAGATGGACAGGTCTGACAATGTTGACGCTGTTTTATCAGCACCAGGCGACTGCCCTCCAGGATGAAAGAAACAGCTTGGTGTCAGAAATTGAGATTATGAAGGACAGGCCAGAGCATCTAGATAACTCTCTGGATGATCCAGATGCTGCAGTGACGAAGAAGTATTTTCATGTACAGTTGCGGCTGTAGCAAGTGCAAGAAGAAATCTGAGGTATGAAATGATTTCTTTCAGAAATCCCTCGTCATATCAAATCTACCCTGAGAATTGATCGGGGGTGTGCTGTGACGTGGGTTCCTGCAGCCGGCCCCGGTCCCACTCCTGGGAGCTGCAGCTCCCTGTGCTCAGGGACCTTGCTGGGGTCCCACGGTGCAACTGTTACTGAGTCGATGCATTTACTGGCGTGAACCATCAGTTGTGAATCCTGGGACTGTTTCACCTTGCATGTGATGGATTAAAATGATTGAAATCTGCTGCCGGTATTTTCCCGGGGACCCTTTTCTTCACAAGGCTGTTGAGTGCAGCAGGCTCAGCCATGCACTGTGTGTTGCTGGAGCTCATCCCTCTGCCCCCTGGGCACACCAGGCACTCGGTGATGCCGGGCAGGTAAATGGGGAGGATTTAGCAAGTTCTAAGGGCAGTACCTAAAACTTCTACAGCTACAAGTACAGATGATTTATTGAGGGGTCTGTCAGAGTGCAGAGCACTGTGCTCCATGGGGGTGTCACAGTGTTGTTGCTGTGACATGCCAGGACCCGGCCGCAGGCTTTAATGGTTTCCCTGGTAGTTTTCTTGTCCTGTCAGGGTCAGTGATTTTATTCAGTTCTGTAGGAATTGCCTTTGCTGTTACAGTGCCAGCCTCTCTGCTACTGGAGAGCAATGCCGCAGGGACATGGGTCGGGTGCTGTGCAGCTGCCTCTACCCCGGTGGGCTCACAGCCCCCTGTTCCATTCCTGGAACATAGGGCAGGGCTGAAGGCTACAGCCAGTGCTGGAAATGGCCTGTGGTGGTATTCACTTTGAAGAATACTTCATGACAAAAACGTTTTGGTAAGGATTTATTGGTACACATGATAGAAATGTGTTGGAGTGACTTTTTTTTTGTTTTTTAAATGGGATAAGAGAATCTAAAACCGTGGCATATTAGTAGGTCAAGTACGAACGGCCCAAGCTCCTCCCTCATTGACAGTGCCCTATCGCAAGACTAAAAGTGCCCTGGCAGATCCCAGGCTGATCACTCTTCCCATGTGATACAGAGTGAGAAGTCTGCTTGTAAAAGAATTTATTTTGCAGTTGCTTGAAAAGAAACCAACAAACTGTCCGGTGTCTCTCTGGAGCCAGGTGGTTGTTACCACCACCCAGGGGAGCAGTCGAGGGCTCATTTCCAGCATCCCTAACAAAGGATTTTCCCTGTGAGGACGGTGGCCAAGGCTTCCTTACCGAGGCACAGCACAGATCTTGTAGGGCTTTGGGGTAAGCGTGATGCCCAGCTTGAACTGGAGGCCGAGTGTGGTGTCCGGTGGCACCTGGAAGGTGAATTTCTGGAGCAAAGCCGTGAAGAAGAGGAAGAGCTCGGTGCGGGCCAGCAGCTCACCTGGGCAGGAGCGCTTCCCTGCGGAGACAGTCACCCATGGCTTCCTCAGCCTGCGCTGGTTGCCCAGTTCCTTTGCTGCCACAACAGCCTCTGCCTTCCCTTAGCACCATGGTCCAGGCATGTTACCCCCTTTCCTGGATGAGTTTTGCATCTAAAGTTAACTCCCCAATAACAGCATTAGCGTTACAGCACGGGCTGCATCCCCAGTTACAGGACTTTAGAGGGCACATGCGTGTAACCGTATGTACAGGCACTGAATCCTCCCCTGCATAGATAAGCTGTGCTTGCACACACGGTCTGGATGTGCCCATGCTGGGAGAAGTGGTTGGTTTGAGCTACGCCAAAGAGAGGGGACAGAGAAGGTGTATGATGGTGGTATGGGAAAGAGGGGTGGTAAAAGGAATGTCCTTGGGGAAGCTGTTGTCTGGGTCCCCTGTGATGGCAACAGTGAAGCCTCTAGTGACCTCGGCCATGTGGGAGCAAGAGCACAAGGCAATGCTCTGCTTGGTGAAGCTGTTTCTAGGGTATCTGGCATTTTTATGGGTTGTCCCTGTGAGCACTGCTTGAGCAGCAACTCCCAGGGCGCAGCCAACATTGGCCTTTTCCTCATCTCATTGTCTCAGCACCAAAGCATCAAAATCCAACAAATCTTACCTATAGCAAACGGTACAAAAGACTCTCTTTTCCAGAACTGACCATCTTTCAGGAAATGCCCGGGGTTAAAAGCATCAGGAGTTTCCCACTCGTTCTGGTCAAACATCACAGAGGTTAAATTTGTGAGCACAGTAGTGCCCTAAGAGGAGAAAAAGAAAAATAAATTGCACTTTATTACTGAGAGCTGGAGGAGCCTTTGTATTTCCAAGTCTCCCCTCGGTTAGGAACATCTGTAGTCAAATTCTGCTAATTCTTGTCCGGAGACTCAGTGATGATAGACCCTCGTTTTTGCTTCTTCAGCATCACTTTTATCTGCTCTCGTCTTGGGCCCAAGTTTCTGTAAAAGCTGTGAGATGGCATCTGTACCTCAACAGTGTGTGCAGTGGGGGTGTCACCCCCAGCACTCTGCACCACTCAGTGTGCTGGAGAACATTGTTTGGATGGTAAAAACGGTGGCCAGGGCTGAGTGACTCTGTCTCTACTCGTGTCTGCACAGGATGGACCTGGCCCAGTGAAACATACCTGGGGAATGGGGAGTCTCTTGCTAAAGTCCCATTGCTCAGCAGTGGGGTTACCTTTGGTATGCGGAAACCATCCACAACTGTGTCCTTCACTGTCATTCTTGGCACACCGAAAGGGACAATGTTGCTTTTCCTCTGCACTTCGTGGATGACGGCGCTGGTGTAGGGCATGTTGCTCCTGTCATCCAGGGCTGGCTGCCGCCCCTGCCCGATGACCGTGTCGATCTCTGCTTGCACGCGGGCTGGTGGAAAAGAGCAGGGATCAGACAAGGTACAAGTGAAAAAACCAAAACTAATCAAAACCACCTTGGAACAACGTGGGGTGATTGATGTGAGACTGACATGGGAAATCTGACACAGTTTGCACTGATTTTTTGTGTGAATACAGGGAGATTAACCATTTATCTGTCATGAAAAAAAGGGTCTTACAAAGCTGCAAGGGCTAAAATAATTAAAAAGTGCTGATAATTTAATGATTGTACCTTGAATTTCTGGATACATGGCCATATACAGCAATGCCCAGCGGATAGTTGTTGAAGTGGTCTCAGTCCCGGCTAACAGCAAGTCGACTGCACATGCCATGAGGTTTTCCTCCTGGAAGATGCCATTGCCGTTGTCCTTCACAAAAAGATGTATTAGTGATGCACGAACAGTGAGGGCTGCCCTGACACCAGGCTTAGTCCAAGTCAACCCCAAGCATTTTGGCAGAAACTGCTGGCCCCCTGCACCTCCATCCTCTAGATGGGTGCCCTGAACCTGATGTTCATCCTAAGCCCATAACTGGCCACAGAAGCAACTCAGATGGAGAATTTGGGCTCATTTCTCATCCCTCTGGATTTCTAAGCTCCGCTGCAGAGGGCTTTGCTCTGCGGTGCTGACCTTGGCTATCTCCTGCAGGTAGCAGTCGATGAAGTCCCGGCTCTCCGAGGGGTTCCAGTCCTCCTTGTGTTTGTCAATCCTCTCTTTCACAAAACTTTTCAGTAATCTTGAGTTTCTAAAAATGGATTGGTGGGCTCCAGGGAAGAACTTTATTATGGATGGGAAAGCATTGTACAGCTTTGGAGAGAACAGGAGAGAGGCAAATTGAATAGAGGATGGAAACAGACCTTCTGATATCAAAACCTGAGGAGCCTACAGGGCCTAGCTGAGTGAATTGCTGGAGTTGGTGGAAATAGCTGATCTCTGGTAGAGGTTGAGAAGCGATTGGTATTCCTGTCACTCCAAAGAGATTCATGCACTACCTGTCATTACAGCAGGCAGGCTGGCAGTTTATGGGTAGGCAAGGTGGTGTTGTGTGAGAGAGTGGCATGAACATTGAACAGCTGGAAAAAAGGCAGAAATAAATTATGGTAATAGTGAATGGCAATAAATTTTGCTGCTGAAAACGCTAGAGATATTGAGGTTGACTGTGCAGGAGAAACTATAGCACTGCAAAAGTGCACACTGCCCATGTTGGTGGCAGGAGTCTGTACCTGGCTCATGATGGCCCCGTTAAGGGTAAGGGTTTCATCTATCAGCTGCAGCAATTTTTGGAAGTCCTCATCATGGTATTCAAAGCGATTGCCAAAGGTGATGGAGCAGATGATGTTTGAAACGGCGTTATTGATTTTAAAGTGAGGGTCAAAAGGATCCCCTGCAGAATGCAAAGGGAATGATAAATTTTCTTTGAGTCTTACCAGAAAAGAACAAGAAAACACAGTTGTTATATATCATCTAGTCAACAAATAGAAGCGAAATGAGTGGCCCCTGATGGGCACCCTCCTGTGTCACTGTGTTCCCAGGACTCCTCACCACCCCAGGATCTGGCCAAGCTTGGCTGGACAGCCCCATTGTGCAGCAAACATCCCACCCTTTGTCCCATTTCAGTCAGACTGTGGAGAAGTTTGTTTAGGTTGGAAAGCCAGGTCTGCAGAAGAGCAGACATCACATGACTTCATGGGAAACATTGGTGCCTACACACACGGGATGTTCTGGAGATCTCCAAGAGAGCAGCAGGCTGAAGGTGGGCTATGAATGATGGTTTGGGGGTTACCCAGATGCCTTCTCTTCTCAGTCTAAGGGAAAATCACCTGTAAAAGGGAGCTGGGGTGCTGGCAGGGTGCTAGCATCTTTTTCAAGGTGAGGCATTTTTCAGCATGCAGTGACTCATGAGTGAAATTGTAACATACCGTACTGGTTTCTGCCTTCATCACAGCTTATGAGGGGACATGGCACTTACCCTGCTCCTCCCCAAACGCATCCACGAGGTACCGGCACTCCTCCTGGATGCGCTCCTCCAGACTCCTCTTCCCCAAGCCAAAGTTTCGGAGGGTGGACAAGGTGAACCTCCTCTGCTGCTTCCACAAGTGCCCGTTGGAAGACAGCAGCCCTGCCACAGACACAACACTGTGAGCCAAGGCAGATCCCTCCATTGAGGGGGGAAAATGCTCTAGGGCTCTGCCTTATGTCCAGCTGTGCTGGACCTCTGCAGGGTCAGCGCTTTGATTTTATGGCTGAGATCTGTGTCCTGAGGGAGAACTCACCCCTGTTGCTGAAGATCTCCTGACTAAGATGCATTTCAGGGCGATCGAGGAAATTTTCCCCTTGGTTTACAAGAACTTCCCTAAGCATCCGCAGCCCATTAATGATCACAAATGATTCAGTGCCCATGTCCACGCCGAAGATGTCACCATATTTTTCAATAAGCTGGGAGGATGAGAAAAAAAACACAAGGAGTTGCATTTGCAATCAGTGTGTCTGTCATGACAGGGATGGCCTGGCAGGACACACAAGTGAAAATAAGGGAAGCTGAGAGCAGGAGGGGAGACAGGGTGTTTGCGCAAGTGTCTGCTTGTCTGTGTGGTCTTTTTTCCTTTCCTCTTTTCCCAAATCACAGATGAGAGACTTGTAAATGATGACCATGAGGAAACTGTTTCTAATACTGTATACTCTAAGTATCTGATACTTAATCTAATTTTGTCACCATGATATGTTTAGGGGATTATAAAACTGTGTTTATTTGAAGCCCTAATATTGACTGACACTTCTCAGTTAAACTATTTCACTAGTAAGGTCTCTGTCTTTCTTGGTGTTTTCCGAGAGTATAAGAAAGATAGGTTTTCTGTAGGATTCAGGAAAACATAACCTAAGAAGTATATTGTCCCTGTTTAAATAGCAGTTAACTAACATGCTACATGCTGTTATGTTTGATGGGATGTTAAAATTAACAAAACCAGGTTTCAATAGAAAGCTTTTAAAGGTTCTGTTGTCTTAATCCTTTTCCATTTTATGGCTGTTAATGACACTTATTACTTTTATAGCTACAAGTGCAGATGATTTATTCAGGGTTCTGTCAGAGTGGAGAGCACTTTGCTCCATGTGGGTGTCACAGTGTTGTTGCTGTGACACACCTGACCCAGCCATAGACTTTGATGTTTTCCGTGCTAGGCTGATTGTCCTGTCAGGATCAGTGATGTTCATCAGTTCTGTAGGAATTGCCTTTGCTGTTACAGTGCCAGCCTCTCTGCTACTGGAGAGCAATGCTGCAGGGACATGGGTCGGGTGCTGTGCGGCTGCCTCTGCCTGGTGGTCTTCCAGCCCCCTGCCAAAAACATGGGGGCAGGGCTGAAGGCTACAGTCGGTGCTGGAAATGGCGTGTGTTGGTTTTCACTTTGTACAGGATCTCATGACAAAAGAGTTTTGGTAAGGATTTACAGATGCACAAGAATAAGATGTATTTGAGTGACTTTTTTAATGGATTACTAGTCAAGGATAACAAAGACCAGTTAGCAATGAGTACTTGCATGAATGTTTTAAAGCAAAGGCTTGTAGTGCTCTTTCACAACTCACAGCCACAGCCTGAACACTGCAGTCTCTAAAGTGTTGCTCCTTCTCCTGCCACTGGGAAGTGTGGCCATTCATGATGAAAGCAGGAAAGGCCCAAGCCCCTCACTGATTTACAGTGCACTATTGCAAGCCTGAAAGTGCCCTGGCAGATCGCAGGCTGATCACTTTTCCCATGTGATACAAAGTGCAAAGTCTGCTTGTAAAAGAAATTATTTTGCAATTGCTTGGAAAGAAACCAACAAAATGCCCAGCTACCCAGAGATGGGTGGTTGTTCCCACCAACCCAGGGGAGCAGCTGAGGTCTCGTTTTCAGGATTCGTAACAAAGGATTTTCCCTGTGAGGACGGTGGCCAAGGCTTCCCTACCGAGGCACAGCACAAATCTTGTAGGGTTTTGGGCCCCATGTGATGCCCATCTTGGACTGGAGGCTCAGTGTGGTGTCCGGTGGTGCCTGGAAGGTGAATTTCTGGAGCAGAGCCGTGAAGAAGAGGAAGAGCTCGGTGCGGGCCAGCAGCTCACCCGGGCAGGAGCGCTTCCCTGCGGAGACAGTCACCCATGGCTTCCTCAGCCTGTGCTGGCTGCCCAGCTGCTCTTGCTGCCACAACAGCCTCTGCCTTCCCTTAGCACCACGGCCCAGGCACATTACCCCCTTTCCTGGATGACTTCTGCATCCCCACTGAGCTCCCAAATAACAGCATTAGCATTACAGCATGGGCTGCATTCCCAGTTACAGGACTTTTGAGCGCGCATGTGTGTAACCGTATGTACAGGCACTGAATCCTCCCCTGCTTAGATAAGCTGTGCTGACACGCACGGTCTGGACGTGCCCATGCTGGGAGAAGTGGTTGGTTTGAGCTACGCCAAAGAGAGGGGACAGAGAAGGTGTATGATGGTGGTATGGGAAAGAGGGGTGGTAAAAGGAATGTCCTTGGGGAAGCTGTTGTCTGGGTCCCCTGTGATGGCAACAGTGAAGCCTCCAGTGACCTCAGCCATGTGGGAGCAGGATCCTAGGGCAATGCTCTGCTTTGGGGACCGTGTTTCTAGGTTCTCTAGCATTTTTACGGAGTGTCCATGGGAGTACTTCTTGAGCAGCACCTCCCAGCAACATCTGTCCTTTCCATCACTGTTTTCCTCTTGTCCTCACTATGTAGAGGGAATCTCTGTTTCAGTGCAGAAGTACAGAAACACCAAATTCCAGCAATTCTTACCTATGGAAAATGGTATAAAAGCCTCTCTTCTCCAGAACTGACCATCCTTCAGGAAATGCCCGGGGTTAAAAATGTCAGGAGTTTCCCATTCCTTCTTGTCAAACAACACAGAGGTGAAATTTGTGAGCACACTAGTGCCCTAAGAGGAGAAAATCAACTTGTTAATTCTGCTGCATGCATCATCAGTGTTTCCTGCCTCTTCTCTGCTCAGAGGCTCAATGATTATGGACCCAGATTTTTCCATCATCAGCATCACTTTTATCTGCTCTAGTCTTGGGCCCATTGTTTGGATGGCAAAAATACACTCTGTCTCTACTCCTGTCTGCACAGGATGGACCTGGCCCGGTGAAATGTGCCTGGGGAATGGGGAGTCTCTTGCTAAAGTCTCACTGCTCAGCAGTGGGGTTACCTTTGGTATGCGGAAGCCATCCACGACTGTGTCCTTCACTGTCATTCTTGGCCCGCCAAAAGGACTGATGTTGCCTTTCCTCTGCACTTCGTGGATGACGGCGCTGGTGTAGGGCATGTTGCTCCTGTCATCCAGGGCTGGCTGCCGCCCCTGCCCGATGACCGTGTTGATCTCTGCTTGCACGCGGGCTGGTGGGAGAGAGCAGGGATCAGACAAGGTACAAGGGAAAAAAAAAAACAACAAGATCACCTTGGAACAATGTGGGGTGCTTCCTGTGAGGGTCCCCCAAAGACTGACATGGATAACCTGCCTCTGTTCGCACCTCTTTTTTGTGTGAGTACAGGGAGAATTCCCATTTCTCTCTCACAAAAAAGAGGGTCTTACTAAGCTGTGAGGGATAAAATAATGAAAAAGTGCTGACAGTTCACTGATTGTACCTTGAATTTCTGGATACATGGCCATAAACAGCAGAGCCCAGCGGATGGTTGTTGAAGTGGTCTCGGTCCCAGCTAAGAACAAGTCAACTGCACATGCCATGAGGTTTTCCTCCTGGAAGATGCCATCGCTGTTGTTCTTCACAAAAAGATGTGTTAGTGACACACAAACAGCGAGGGCTGCCCTGACACCAGGCTTAGTCCAAGTCAACCCCAAGCATTTTGGCAGAAACTGCTAGCCCCCTGCACCTCCATCCTCTAGATGGGTGCCCTGAACCTGATGTCCATCCTAAGCTCATAAGTGGCCACAGAGGCAATTCAGATGGAGAATTTGGGCTCATTTCTCATCCCTCTGGATTTCTAAGCCCCGCTGCAGAGGGCTTTGCTCTGCGGTGCTGACCTTGGCTATCTCCTGCAGGTAGCAGTCGATGAAGTCCCGGCTCTCCGAGGGGTTCCAGTCCTCCTTGTGTTTGTTGATCCTCTCTTTCACAAAATTTCTCATCAACCTTGAGTTTTTAAAAACGGTTTGGTGGGCTCCAGGGAAGAACTTTATTATGGATGGGAAAGCGTTGTACAGCTTTGGAGAGAACAGGAGAGAGATAAATGGAATAGAGGATGGAAATAGACCTTCTGATATCAAAACCTGAGGAGCCTACAGGGCCTAGCTGAGTGAATTGCTGGTGTTGGTGGAAACAGCTGAACTCCAAGAGAGCTTGACAAGAGATTGGTATTTCTGTCACAGAGAGACTCATGCACTACCTGTCATTACAGCAGCCGGGTTGGCAGTTTATGGGTAGGAAAGGTGATGTTGGGTGAGAATGACAAGCACATTGCACAGCTGGAAAAAAAGGGCAGAGAGAAATTAGGGGAACAGCGAATGACAACCAAGTTTTCTGATGAAAAACCTACAGGCTTTGAGGTTGACTCCACAGGAGAAACCATGTCACTGCAAAAGTGCACACTGCCTGTGTTGGCTACAGGAGTCTGTACCTGGCTCATGGTGGCCCCGCTGAGGGTAAGGGTCTCGTCTATCAGCTGCAGCAATTTTTGGAAGTTCTCATCATGGTAGTCAAAGCGATTGCCAAAGGTGACAGAACAGATGATGTTTGAAACGGCGTTATTGATTTTAAAGTGAGGGTCAAAAGGACTCCCTGCAGAAGGCAACAGGAATGATCAACTGGTCTTACCAGAAAAGCAGAAGAAATTGCAGTTGTCAGAGATAAACTATTCAACAAATAGGAGTGAAATGAGTGGCCCCTGATGGGCATCCTCCTGTATCACTGCACTCCCAGGACTCCTCACCACCCGAGGATCCGGCCAAGCTTAGCTGGGCAGCTCCATTTTGCAGGAAACATCCCACCCTTCATCCCACTTCAGTCAGACTGTGGAGAAGTTTGTTTAGGTTGGAAAGCCAGGTCTGCAGAAGAGCAGACATCATGTGAATTCATTGGAAACATCGGTGCTTATACACACACAGGATGTTCTGGAGATCTCCAAGAGAGCAGCAGGCTGAAGGTGGGCTATGAATAATACTTTGGGGGTTACCCAGCTCCACTCACTCGACAGTCTGAAGGAAAATCACCTGTAAAAGGGAGCTGGGGTGCTGGCAGGGTGCTAGCATCTTTTCCAAGGTGAGGCATTTTTCAGCGTGCAGCAACTCATGAGTGAAATTGTAACATACCGTACTGGTTTCTGCCTTCATCATAGCTTACGAGGGGCCATGGCACTTACCCTGCTCATCCCCAAACGCATCCACGAGGTACCGGCACTCCTCCTGGATGCGCTCCTCCAGGCTCCTCTTCCCCAAGCCGAAGTTTCGGAGGGTGGACAAGGTGAACCTCCTCTGCTGCTTCCACAAGCGCCCATTGGAAGTGAGCACTCCTGCCAGAAACATGGTAATGTAAGCCAAGGCAGATCCCTCCATTGAGGGGGAAAATGCTCGAGGGCTCTGCCTTATGTCCAGCTGTGCTGGACCTCTGCAGGGTCAGCACTTTGATTTTATGGCTGAGATCTGTGTCCTGAGGGAGAACTCACCCCTGTTCTTGAATACCTCCCCAGCAACAGGCAATTCAGGGCGATCGAGGAAGTTTTCCCCTTGGTTTACAAGAACTTCCTTAAGCATCCGCAGCCCATTAATGATCACATATGATTCACTGCCCATGTCCACGCCGAAGATGTCACCATATTTTTCAATAAGCTGGGAGGATGAGAAAAAAAACACAAGGAGTTGCATTTGCAATCAGTGTGTCTGTCATGACAGGGATGGCCTGGCAGGACACACAAGTGAAAATAAGGGAAGCTGAGAGCAGGAGGGGAGACAGGGTGTTTGCGCAAGTGCCTGCTTGTCTGTGTGGTCTTTTTTCCTTTCCTCTTTTCCCAAATCACAGATGAGGAGCTGAAGATTATTTGCCATAAATCACACAAAGCTCTGCCAGTTTGATTTTTCAGTCCTGTGTTTTTCCAGCTTTTGTTTCACTCCCTTCCCAAATACCCTTCCAGTGCACAGTGAGACCTATGGAGCTCCTACAACTGTGACAGCACCCGTGGTGTCAGGGCTTGCCCTTTGCCCAAAGGATTGTTCCACAATTGTCCCCTTCTTCATGCCTGGGCAAACTTCATCCGCGTTGCTGCTGACTAAGGGCAAACCTCCTGCTCGCCCTGGGGTGAGCTCCTGCAAGTCCTCCTGGGCCATGGGGTTCGGGTTACCCCCCTTCCCACACTCCAAAGGTGGCAGAGAAACAACCCCTTCCCTCCCCTTCCCTACAGTACCCACCACCCTGTCACCTTCTGTACTGCCATCATGGGATTGCTGAAGTTCATCAGGTACATGTGCCCCACGATGGGGAGATAGAAAGGTTGTGGAGGGAAGCCCTTGGGCTTTCTGTGCTTCATGTAGTCGGCAACGAGCAGGAACACAACAAGGAAGACGAGGAGCACCTGGATGGAGATGCTCTCCCAGAGGAAACGCAGCATGGTTGGGTGGTGGGGCTCTGCAGGGACGTGTCCTTTGGCAGGTCAGGGCAGGCTGAGATCGTGAGACACCACAGAACCCCAGGGGCCAGTGGCAGATGTGCAACGCGCTGGCACAGCTGTGGGCACAGACACAGGACAGCATGGAGTGGCTTTTGCTGACCTGATCTGGAATCTGCATCCAGAAACCTGTTTTGCCAGATTGGAGTAAGGACAGTTTGATTAAACCTCTTCCAGATAAAATTCAAGCCTTTCCTCTGATCTCTTTAAAAAAAACACACAACAAGAAATCTCACACTCTTGTTTCCACCTCCCACCGCTGCTTTAGAAAACCCCAGGGAATCACGTCCTTGTGTAAAGGACAAAAAGGAGCTTTTTGGGGCCGGGATTAAAACCTTCTGGCAGCCTTGCTGTGCCGTTCCCATGAGCCCATGGCTCATCAGAGGCCTCCATCTCCCTCCTCCCTGTGTTTCTCTCACCGCCCGTGTCCCAGCGCTGCCTTCTTCTGTGCCTGGGAGGTCCAGCTGCTCCAAGTGCCTCTCACTTTCCTCGTTTGAAAAACTTTGTTCGCTAGGTCAAATGGTCATTAAACAAGTCCAAGGTCAGCAGAGACATCAGAGAGAATGTTGCACAAACCTTTCGCAACCCATCTGACTCAAGACTTTCAGTTTCGGTGCATCCGGTTCATGTAGGGAGGAAGTAAACAGCCGTCCAGGGTCTGCAGCTGTTTCCAAGCACCGTCATTTCCTGGTCTGTGCAGACAAGTGCACGCAGAGCAACCTGCTCCTGCCTTTTCTACACCACACAACAGATTCAGCAGCCCTGGTCTAGGTTTTATCCTCCTGGACGTAGCAATGATTATTCTTTGCTGTTTCTCATGCAGGCTGAGTACAGCAGCCACTAAGGGGTGATGAATTTTGCATTAAAAAAAAAAATAAAGTAGAATTTTGCCATTTGCTGACAACTGCCATTTCATGTTGGCAAGACCGAGGGTCTCTGGCCAGCCCAGAAGCAGAACTTCTTAGGCTTATGAGGAGCCTCTTGAAGGCTTGGGGAGCAACTGAATTTGGAAGCATTTTAATTCCTTTTTTTAATTAAGTTGGTAGTATTAATTAGTTCTATCATATTTGAGGACTTGCCCAAGAACTCTTAACTTGGTACGTTTACTTGTGTAATCGGCCAGGTAACTAAACCACCAGTTAATTGACTTTTGACCTCCAGGGTTTTGCCAGAACAATGTATGGTACTCTTCCTAAAGGGCGTAACTCCATTTCTGTAAACAGGTATAAACATTCAGCATGTCAGCAAATGACAAAGGCCTTCACATCCTTGTGTTCCTCGCTGTAGCAAGCTCAAGCATGTACAAAAATCTTTCCTGCCCCGGAAGGCAGTGTCTTAATTCAGCTGTCAGGATAGAAATTTCCTGTGACATAGGTATAACTTCTGGTCTCCAGGAGTTTGTGTGTCATTAGATACTGTAGTCAAACAGCTGATGATTTAATGCTGGGACTCTGGTATCTTCATTTATTTGTGTGTTTGTTGATGTTTAACCATTTAATTTTGTTTCAGAGATGTTGCTTGGTTTGATGCATCTTGGCTAAATCTCATTAAGGATGATGTTGGTGACAACTGGAGAATAAAGGTATTCTAAACTAGAGTTAGTAGAAGTATGTGGGGTTGGATATTGTCTGTCCTGAGAATATCTTGCAGTCCAAAACCCATAGAATTAAGCTCAGACTTCTTAAGTTCTCTTAAAGGAACTTGAACTGTCTGTTGATGGTTTAAGTGCCTTCCAGCATTGCTGCATGAGGATTTTCTCTTGTGATATTTCTCTTCCCCTGTCATTACAAGCTCCTCTGATAGAGCTGCTATGTGAACATATTATTATAGATTATTATTTTATTTCAGCAAAATTAAGAATTTAATAAAACCTATAACCTCATCTTTCATGTGCAAAAATTAGTCCAGTAATCTGAAGAAGATCCTGCAAGGAATTATGGACTATGGTGCTTGATGAGAGTTTTTTAAAGGGTATGATATAGAAAAACTCGCCAGACGATCTTCTGGCTTCCTGGTCTCACCTGGGATTAGTTGTGATAGCAGGTGCTGAGCCCTTCTGTATTGCCAGGACTGGGGCTCTCTGGCCAGCCCAGAAGTAGAACTTCTTCAGGCCTCCAAGGAGCTTTTTGAAGGCTTGGGGAGCAACTGAATTTGGAAGCATTTCATTTCTTTATGTCAGCAGAATTAATTAATTCTTCATATTTGTGGTCTGGCCCAACAACTTTTAATGCACTAGTTTTGCTTTCTCTTGCATAAGTGGTCAGTTAATTAAACCACAGTTCATTGACTTTCAAAACTTGTGGGTTTGCCACAACAATCTTACGGAACTCTTACTAAAGTGCGCAACTTCATTGCACTAATTAATTGATAGGTGTTTTGCATATTTTTTTTAATGCTGTCTATTTTAGTTTAAATGTGGACTCAATCAGAGAAAATTCTGGGATTCCAAGTATGGGAAAGGTCTTTGGCTGCAGTGGATTGAGTGCCCCTTTCCCAAACACACATTCGCACTGAGGGCTGGAGACAAACATTGGGCAGGGTCTTTGCTGGCTCAAGAGAGGCTCAGTGTGTGACATCTGGCTGCCATGTATGAAGCCCTCTAACAGATGAGTTAAAGACATCTGTGTTGTCTACGCCTGGTTGATTCATGGTAGTGCTCTGTATAAAAAGAGCACTACGTGTTTTCAAGCAGCTTTGTAGGAACAGTTTCTTCTGGATCTTTGTGCAAGTGGTATGTTGTGCTATTCAGGCCATTAAGATGAACTTTGTCAGGAGTCACTACAAATTCTTTTTCACAGAACACATAGAGAAGATCAAGACCCTTGAAGACTCTGCTCAATATGTTTTCCTGACTGCTATTCGAGAGGTGAGTAATAATTCACAGCCTCATGCTGTCAGTTGAGAATGCAAATACCCATTTATCGGTCTTTGTGAACTGCTTCATCCACACAAAGTAACAGTGGAACTGGTAGTTGGCTTTAAAGCGTAGATTTCAATTGACTACATTGTCTTTAATGCTATAAATGTCCTGTTGGGAGAGATGAATCCATAAGCCTCTTGTTTGTTGACTAAACAAACCTTCTTTCTGTAGAAGGTCTAGAAATAAAACTGTAATTCCTGAGCAAGAAGTGAAGCCTTTAGTTGTTGACAAACTTACTGTGTACATCTTTGTATTGGAGACAGGATAATGTTCCCATCATGTGCTTAATGGCAGTTAAGGTGACACAAAGTGGGTTAGCTATTGAATTAAGTAAGTGAAGTCCTGTTCTTTGGCTCACTCTATTTTGAACTGACTAGGGGGTAGCAATTGCTTCAATAGAGAGGAGATTCATGCAATAAGATATTACTGTTAATGTGGTTAACGTGAAGAGGAGTGGGCCAAAAATACCATCATCTTATTCTAGATTTGTTGAAATACTTCAGCAACCATGAGCTGTTGTTTCATTATTATAAATAATATATTTTGATATATTGAATGGATGCAAGGCCATGGTGTTAAATACAACTGGTGCTCAGTAGACTGTGAATTTACAGATATTTAATATCTAAATAAACCTCCTTTTCTGGTGGCTTCTTTCTGTAGCTCATGAACAAGGAAATAATGGGTCCTTCCACACATGAACCCACAAGGACAACACCTCCTGGACTAGTAGATTAATCACTGCTTTGTTTTTTACAGCTGTTTGACTGAGAGACTTGTAAATGATGATCATGAGGAAACTGTTTCTAATACTGTATACTCTAAGTATCTGATACTTAATCTAATTTTGTCACCATGATATGTTTAGGGGATTATAAAACTGTGTTTATTTGAAGCCCTAATATTGACTGACACTTCTCAGTTAAACTATTTCACTAGTAAGGTCTCTGTCTTTCTTGGTGTTTTCCGAGAGTATAAGAAAGATAGGTTTTCTGTAGGATTCAGGAAAACATAACCTAAGAAGTATATTGTCCCTGTTTAAATAGCAGTTAACTAACATGCTACATGCTGTTATGTTTGATGGGATGTTAAAATTAACAAAACCAGGTTTCAATAGAAAGCTTTTAAAGGTTCTATTGTCTTAATCCTTTTCCATTTTATGGCTGTTAATGACACTTATTACTTTTATAGCTACAAGTGCAGATGATTTATTCAGGGTTCTGTCAGAGTGGAGAGCACTTTGCTCCATGTGGGTGTCACAGTGTTGTTGCTGTGACACACCTGACCCAGCCATAGACTTTGATGTTTTCCGTGCTAGGCTGATTGTCCTGTCAGGATCAGTGATGTTCATCAGTTCTGTAAGAATTGCCTTTGCTGTTACAGTGCCAGCCTCTCTGCTACTGGAGAGCAATGCTGCAGGGACATGGGTCGGGTGCTGTGCGGCTGCCTCTGCCTGGTGGTCTTCCAGCCCCCTGCCAAAAACATGGGGGCAGGGCTGAAGGCTACAGTCGGTGCTGGAAATGGCGTGTGTTGGTTTTCACTTTGTACAGGATCTCATGACAAAAGAGTTTTGGTAAGGATTTACAGATGCACAAGAATAAGATGTATTTGAGTGACTTTTTTAATGGATTACTAGTCAAGGATAACAAAGACCAGTTAGCAATGAGTACTTGCATGAATGTTTTAAAGCAAAGGCTTGTAGTGCTCTTTCACAACTCACAGCCACAGCCTGAACACTGCAGTCTCTAAAGTGTTGTTCCTTCTCCTGCCACTGGGAAGTGTGGCCATTCATGATGAAAGCAGGAAAGGCCCAAGCCCCTCACTGATTTAGTGCACTATTGCAAGCCTGAAAGTGCCCTGGCAGATCGCAGGCTGATCACTTTTCCCATGTGATACAAAGTGCAAAGTCTGCTTGTAAAAGAAATTATTTTGCAATTGCTTGGAAAGAAACCAACAAAATGCCCAGCTACCCAGAGATGGGTGGTTGTTCCCACCAACCCAGGGGAGCAGCTGAGGTCTCGTTTTCAGGATTCGTAACAAAGGATTTTCCCTGTGAGGACGGTAAATTACATTCTAAAATTTCTAGACACTCAACTTTTTCATAAACTAATTTGTTGACATACAGCTGTCTTGCTTCATTTCTTCCCAGCTGGACAGGTCTGACAATGTTGATGCTGTTTTATCTGCACCAGGTGACTGCCCTCCAGGATGAAAGAAGCAGCTTGATATCAGAAATTGAGATTATGAAGCACAGGCCAGAGCAGTTAGATGAGTCTCTTGATGATCCAAATACTGCAGTGCCAAAGAAGAATATTCATGCAGTTACAGCTGGAACAACTACGAGGAGAAAACTGCAGGTATGAAATGATTTCTCTCAGAAATCCCTCACTTTCCATGTCAAATCTACCCTGAGAATTGATTGGGGGTGTGCTGTGACGTGGTTTCCTGCAGCCGGCCCCGGTCCCGCTGCTGGCAGCTGCAGCTCCCTGTGCTCAGGGACCTTGCTGGGGTCCCACGGTGCAACTGTTACTGAATCGATGCATTTACTGGTGTGAACCATCGGTTGTGAATCCTGGGACTGTTTCACCTTGCATGTGATGGTTTAAAATGATCAAAATTTGCTGCTGGGACCCTTTTCTTCACAAGGCTGTTGAGTGCAGCAGGCTCAGCCATGCACTGTGTGTTGCTGGAGCTCACCCCTGTGCCCCCCAGGCACACCAGGCACTCGGTGATGCCAGGCAGGTAAATAGGTAGGACTTGGCAGGTTCTAAGAGGCAGGACCTAACACGTCTGTAGCTACAAGCACAGATGATTTATTGAGGGGTCTGTCAGAGTGGAGAGCACTGTGCTCCATGGGGGTGTCACAGTGTTGTTGCTGTGACATACCAGGACCTGGCCACAGGCTTTGGTGTCTTCCCTGCTTGTTTTCTTGTCCTGTCAGGGTCAGTGATTTTATTCAGTTCTGTAGGAATTGCCTTTGCTGTTACAGTGCCAACCTCTCTGCTACTGGAGAGCAATGCCGCGGGGACATGGGTCGGGTGCTGTGCGGCTGCCTCTGCCCCGGTGGGCTCGCAGCCCCCTGTTCCCCTCCCAAAACATGGGGCAGGATGAAGGCTACAGCCAGTGCTGGAAATGGCCTGTGGTGGTCTTCACTTTACAGAATGCTCCATGACAAAAATGTTTTCGTAAGGATTTATTAATGCACATGAAAGATGAGGAGTGATTTTTTTTCTTTTAACAGCTTACATGTCACGTATAACAGAATCTAAAAATGTTGAAAGGCCCAAGCTCCTCTTATATTTACTGTGCCCTATCGCAAGGGCACTTCTGTGCCCTGGCAGATTCCAGGCTGGTCACCTTTCCCATGTGATACAGAGTGAAAAGTCTGCTTCTAAAAGGAAATGATTTTGCAGTTGATTGTAAAGAAACCAACAAACCACCCAGTCTCTTCCTGGAGACAGATGGTTGTTAACCCTGCCTGGGGGAGCCAACTAGGGCTCGTTTTCAGCATCCATGGCAAAGGATTTTCCCTGTGAGGACAGTGGCCAAGGCTTCCCTACCGAGGCACAGCACAGATCTTGTAGGGTTTTGGGCCCAGTGTGATGCTCATCTTGAACTGGAGGCTGAGTGTGGTGTCCGGTGGTGCCTGGAAGGTGAATTTCTGGAGCAAAGCCGTGAAGAAGAGGAAGAGCTCGGTGCGGGCCAGCAGCTCACCCGGGCAGGAGCGCTTCCCTGCGGAGACAGTCACCCATGGCTTCCTCAGCCTGCGCTGGCTGCCCAGCTGCTTTTGCTGCCACAACAGCCTCTGCCTTCCCTTAGCACCACAGCCGAGGCACGTAACCCCCTTTCCTGGATGAGTTTTGCATCCCCACTGAGTTCCCCAATAACCACATTAGCATTACAGCACGGGCTGTGTCCCCAGTTGCAGGATTTTGAGGGCATGTGTGTGTAACCGTATGTACAGGCATTGAATCCTCCCCTGCTTGGATAAGCTGCGCTGACACAAACGGCCTGGACATGCACATGCTGGGAGAAGTGGTTTGTTTGAGCTACGCCAAACAGAGGGGACAGAGGGGACAGAGAGGGAGTCGAGAAAGAGAGGTGGTAAATGGCACAAGAAAGAGAGGTAGTAAAAGGAGTGTCCTTGGGGAAGCTGTTGTGTGGGTCCCCTGTGATGGCAACAGTGCAGCCTCCAGTGATCTCAGCCAGGTGGGAGCAGGAGCCAAGGGCAATGCTCTGCTTGGTGAAGGTGTTTCTACAGTCTTTGACAGTTTTATTGTCTTTTCTTCATCCTCATCTGTCTTATGTAGGTGAAGTTGGACAAGAAAGAACTCAGAGTGTGGTTGTGATACTTTGTGGCCATGTGAGCACTGCTTGAGCAGCATCTCCCAGGGTGCAGTTGGCATTCACATCCCAGTGCATAAGCTCAGAAGCAGCAAATTCCAGCAAATCTTACCTATGGAAAATGGTATAAAGGGGTCTCTTCTCCAGAACTGACCATCCTTCAGGAAATGCCCGGGGTTAAAAGTGTCAGGGGTTTCCCACTCGTTCTTGTCAAACATCACAGAGGTTAAATTTGCAATCAAACCAGTGCCCTAAGAGGATAAAAAGAAATGTAAATTGAACTGAGAGCACGTGAGGCATTTAATTTTGAGTCTATTCTCCGTGAAGAACATTCATATTCAAATTCTGCTGCAATCATTTGTCCGGCACCCCTGCATGGGCAGATTTCCTACTCCTTGTGTGTTCAGACGTGTGATGTTTACAAACCCACATATTTCCCTAATCAGCATCACTTTTATCTACTCTAGTCTTGGGCTCAAGTTCCTGTAAAAGCTGTGAGATGCAATCTGTGCCTCAACGGTGTGTGCAGTGGGGGTGTCATCCCAAATGGCACTGTACCACTCAGTGTGCTGGAGAACATTGTTTGGATGGCAAAAATACATGTTCAATAGGAGTGCACTGTGGCCAGTGCAGAGTAGCTCTGTCTCTACTCCTGTCTGCACAGGATGGACCTGGGCTGGTGAAACGTTCCTGGGGAACAAGGAGTCATTCGCTTAAGTCTCATTGCTCAGCAGTGGGGTTACCTTTGGTATGCGGAAGCCATCCACGACTGTGTCCTTCACTGTCAGTCTTGGCAATGTGAAAGGGGCAATGTTGCCTCTCCTCTGCACTTCGTGGATGACGGCGTTGGTGTAGGGCATGTTGCTCCTGTCATCCAGGGCTGGCTGCCGCGCCTGCCCAATGACCGTGTCGATCTCTGCTTGCACACGGGCTGGTGGGAAAGAGCAGGGATCAGACAAGCTACAACACAAAAAAAACCAAACTAAACCAAAAAACCAACCTGCAGTACAATGTGGGGTTGTTGCAGTGTGGATACTTCTTTATGTGAGTGCCATGAGAATAATGATTTCTCGCTCAAAAAGAAACTGTCTCACTAATTTGTGAAGGCTAACAGCAAGGAAAAGTGCTGACCTTTCTATAGTAGTACCTTGAATTTCCGGATACATGGCCATAAACAGCAGAGCCCAGCGGATGGTTGTTGAAGTGGTCTCAGTCCCAGCTAAAAACAAGTCGAGTGCACATGCCACAAGGTTTTCCTCCTGGAAGGTGCCATCGCCATTGTCCTTCACAAAAAGATGTGTTAGTGACGCATTAACACTCAGGGCTGCCCTGACACCAGGCTTAGTCCAAGTCAACCCCAGGCATTTTGGCAGAAACTGCTGGCCCCCTGCACCTCCATCCTGTCGATGGGTGATGTCCATCCTAAGCTCATAACTGGCCACAGGCAGCTCAGATGGAGAATTTGGGCTCGTTTCTCATCCCTCTGGATTTCTAAGCTCCGCTGCAGAGGGCTTTGCTCTGCGGCGCTGACCTTGGCTATCTCCTGCAGGTAGCAGTCGATGAAGTCCCGGCTCTCCGAGGGGTTCCAGTCCTCCTTGTGTTTGTCAATCCTCTCTTTCACGAAATTTCTCATCAACCTCCAGTTTTTAAAAAAGGTTTGATGTGATCCAGGGAAGAACTTTAGTATAGATGGGAAGGAGTTGTACAGCTTTGGAGAGAAGAGGTGAAATTCAAATTGAATAAAGGACGGAAAAGACTCTTCATTTGTTAAACCTGAGGAGCCTGCAGTGCCACACTGACTAAATTGCTGGAGTTGGTGGAAATAGTTGATCTCTGGTAGAGTTTGACAAGGGATTGGTATTCCTGTCACAGAGAGACTCGCACTACCTGGCATTACAGCAGGCAGGTTGGCAGTTAAGGGGCAGGAAAGGGAATGTTGGGTGAGATGACAAGAGCATTGCAGAGCTGGAAGAAAAGGGCAGAAATAAATTATGGGAATATCGAATGACAACCAAGTTTAGTGATGAAAAAGCTACAGGTTTTGGGGCTGACTCCACAGGACAAGCTACAGCACTGCAAAAGTCCGCTATGTCCATGTTGGTGGCAGGAGGCTGTACCTGGCTCATGATGGTCCCGCTTTTGGTAATGCTCTCACCTATCAGCTGCAGCAATTTTTGGAAGTCCTCATCATGGTATTCAAAGCGATTGCCAAAGGTGATGGAGCAGATGATGTTTGAAACGGCGTTATTGATTTTAAAGTGAGGGTCGAAAGAATTACCTGCAGAAGACAAAGAGAATGATCAATTTTCTTCGAGTCTTACCAGAAAAGAACAAGAAAACACAGTTGTCAGAAGTAAACTATTCAGCAAATAGGAGTGAAATGAGTGGTCCCTGACGGGCACCCTCCTGCATTCCCAGGATGCCTCACCACCCCAGGATCTGGCCAAGACTGCAGATTAGCTACAGGCATTCACCAGTCAGTCTGAAGGAAAATCACCTGTAAAAGGGAGCTGGGATGCTGGCAGTGTGCTAGCATTGCTTGCAAGGTAAGGTATTTTTCAGTATGCAGTGACTAATGAGTCATACTGGTTTTTGCCTTCATCTCAGCTTATAAGGGGACATGGCACTTACCCTGCTCATCCCCAAACGCATCCACGAGGTACCGGCACTCCTCCTGGATGCGCTCCTCCAGACTCCTCTTCCCCAAGCCGAAGTTTCGGAGGGTGGACAAGGTGAACCTCCTCTGCTGCTTCCACAAGTGCCCGTTGGAAGACAGCAGTCCTGCCGGAAACACGACACTGTGATACAAGGCAGATCCTACCACCGAGGACAAAAAGCTCCAGGGCTCTGCCTTACGTGTACCTGTGTTGAACCTCTGCTGGGTCACTGATTTGACCTTACAGCTGAGATCTGTGTCCTAAGAGATAACTCACCCCTGTTGCTGAAGACCTCCTTGTAAAGGGCCATTTCAGGGCGATCCAGGAAATTTTCTCCTTGGTTTACAAGAACTTCCTTAACCATCCGCAGCCCATTAACAAACACAAAGGATGCCGTGCCCATCTCCAAGCTGAAGATGTCCCCATATTTTTCATTAAGCTGGGAGGGGGATCAAATAAATTTGAGTTACATTTGCAATTAGTGTGTCTGTCAGGATAGGGTTGGCCTGGCATATGACATAAGTGAAAATAAGGGAAGCTGAGAATAGGAGACGAGACAGGGTGTTTCTAAAAATGCCTGCTTGTCTGTATGTGGTCTGTTTTCTTTCCTCTTTTCCCAAATCACAGATGAGGAGTTGGAGCTTATTGGCCATAAATCAAGCAAAACTCTGCCAGTTTGATCTTCCAGTCCTGTGTTTTTCCAGCTTTTGTTTCTCTCCCTTCCCAAATACCCTCCCAGTGCCCACTGAGACCTACGGGGCACCTACAGCTGTGACAGCATCTGTGTTGTCAGGCCTTGCCCTTTACCCAGAGGATTGCTTCCCAGTTGTCTCCTTCTTCATGCCGGGGCAAACTTCATCCACGTTGCTGCCGACTGAGGGCAAATGTCCTGCTCGCCCTGGGGTGAGCTCCTGCAAGTCCTCCTGGGCCATGGGGTTCGGGTTAACCCCCTCCCCACACTGCAAAGGTGGCAGAGACACAACCCCATCTCTCCCCTTCCCTACAGTACCCACCATCCCCTTACCTTCTGTACTGTCATCATGGGATTGCTGAAGTTCATCAGGTAGATGTGCCCCACAATGGGGAGATAGAAGGGTTGTGGAGGGAAGCCCTTGGGCTTTCTGTGCTTCATGTAGTTGGCAACGAGCAGGAACACAATGAGGAAGATGAGGAGCAACTGGATGGAGATGCTGTCCCAGAGGAAACGCAGCATGGTTGGGTGGTGGGGCTCTGCAGGGACGTGTCCTGTGGCAGGTCAGGGCAGGTTGAGCTCAAGGGGCACCAGGGAACCCCAGGGGCAGGGGCAGATGGGCAACGTGCTGGCACAGCTGTGGGTACAGACACAAGACAGCATGGTTAAGACTTCTGCTTTACCAGGTTTCAGTCAGGGCAGCTTGATTAAACCCCTTCCAGATAAAACTCAGCATTTGCTCTGATGTCATTCAAAAAAAAGCAAACACAAACCAAAGCATCCCATCCTCTTCTTTTCCCCTCCCACCTCCCACTGCTGCTTTACGAAAGCCTACTGGTTCTCATCCTTGTCTAAAGGACAGAAAGGAGCTTTGTGGTCCCGGGATTAACTCCTTTCAGCAGTCTCGATGTGCCGTTCCCATGAGCCCACGGCTCGTCACAAGCCCCGCTCTCTCCTCCCCGTGTTTCTCTCACCACCCGTGTCCCAGTGTTGCCTTCTCTGTGCCTGGGAGGTCCAGCTGTTCTCAGCTCCTCGCGATGTCCCCGTTTATGGAAGTTTGTTTTCTAGCACAAATATCACCAGACCAAGCCCCAGGTCAGGGAAGAAAGCTGAGATAAGGTTGTGCAAATCTT
Source organism: Patagioenas fasciata (assembly GCF_037038585.1). NCBI lineage: Eukaryota > Metazoa > Chordata > Aves > Columbiformes > Columbidae > Patagioenas > Patagioenas fasciata. Next base: position 19,676,729 of record NC_092525.1, on the reverse strand, counting down.
TCACAACCCATCTGACTCAAGACTTTCAGTTTCAGTGCATCCGGTTCATGTAGGGAGGAAGTAAACAGCCGTCCAGGGTCTGCAGCCGTTTCCAAGCACCGTCATTTCCTGGTCTGTGCAGACACGTGCACGCAGAGCAACCTGCTCCTGCCTTTTCTACACCACACAACGGATTCAGCAGCCCTGGTCTAAGTTTTTTCCTCCTGGACATAGTAGTGATTATTCTTTGCTGTTTCTCATGCAGACTGAGTACAGCAGCCACTAAAGGGTGATGAATTTTGCATTAAAAAATAAATAAAGTAGAATTTTGCCATTTGCTGACAATTGCCCTTTCATGTGGCAAAACTGAGGGTCTCTGGGCAGCCCAGAAGCAGAACTTCTTAGGCTTATGAGGAGCCTCTTGAAGGCTTGGGGAGCAACTGAATTTGGAAGCATTTTAATTCCATTTTTTAATTAAGTTGGTAGTATTAATTAGTTCTATCATATTTGAGGACTTGCCCAAGAACTCTTAACTTGGTACTTTTACTTGTGTAATTGGCCAGGTAACTAAACCACCAGTTAATTGACTTTTGACCTCCAGGGGTTTGCCAGAACAATGTATGGTACTCTTCCTAAAGTGCACAACTTCATTTCTGTAAATAATCTATAGGTCTTTTGCATATACTTTTTAAAATGCTATCTACTTTAAATTAAATGTAGGTGTATTCAGAGAAGAATCTGGGATTCCAAGTATGTAATAATTCATAGCTTAATGCTGTCAGTTGAGAAGACAAATGTTCATTTCTTGACATTTTTGAATCCTTTCATCCAAGCAAAGGACTGGAGAAGGTCTAGAAATAATACTGTAATTCCTGAGTAAGAAGAAAAGCTCTTTAATTGGTGACAAACTTACTGTGTACATCTTTGTACTGGAGATCAGTGAGAGCTGTGTTAATGTTCCCATGGTGTGCTTAATGGCAATTAACATGACAGAACGAAGCGTGATATTTATTCAGTGAAGTCCTGTCCTCTGGCTCACTGTGTTTTAACTTGACTAGGGGGTACCAATAACTACAAGAGATCACAAGGCTATCCAGTAAGATGTACTGCTAACTTGGTTCATTTGCAGAAGGGAAAAAAAAGAAGTCATCTTATTCTAGATTTGGTTTAATATTTTACGAACCAACAGGTGTATTACGTTTTGATATATTTAAGGAATGCAAGACCATGGTGGTAAATACAATGGTACTCTGTAGAAAATGAATTTACAAATATTTATACTCTAATTTAACCTCCTTTTTCTGTGGCTTCTTGTACCTCATGAGCAAGGAAATAACGGCTCCTTCTACAAGTGAAAACGGAGACTAATTAGAAAGACAACACCTACTGAAGTGGTAGATTGCTTTCTGCTTTGTTTCTTACATCTGTTTGTCTGATAGGCTTGTAAATGATGATCACAAACTGCTTCTTAATATTGCATTCTCTAGGTTAGGTTGCAGAATACGTTTAATCAAGTCCAGTTATATCTTAGTTATAGATCCACTGCCCACCTCATTGTAATGAATCTTACTTTGTTAAGGTAGCTATTAAATCATCATGATTTGTATCAACTGTTAGATAATGTCTGAAACAATGGAAAAAAACCCCTACTAACTCCCTCCTTTGGGAAGAGGGGACAACAGTTCACAACGACTAGAGGAAAACCTGAAGAACTTTGCAGAATCAGAGAGGTTTCGAATATTCAGTATATGGGAAACTCATTTGGATCATAAAGGATATATAATTGTGAAGTGGGAGGCTGTGAACTTGAATTTTTAGTAGATACAGGGGCTACCCTATCCCTTTTAGATTTTACCCTGAAAATTCCAGGACTGAAGATAGAGTCGTAATACATGGGGTAGCGGGAGGCGGAGACAGAATTCTGAGTAAGCTGTTGTTGGTAATAATTGGGAATAAGAGTGTTTGGGGCAGGTTCATATTGGCAGAGGACTCCCCAGTGTGCTTATTAGGAAGGGATCTTTTACAGACCCTGGATGTGGAGTTGAGATTGTCACCCAAGGGGACAGATCTCATAATCATGGGAATGCGTGTGATCATGGGAAATTTGAAAGATGAGTTTAAAATATCAGAATCATTCAAATCAGTACCTACAAAACTGTGAGGTAAAACTAGCACTGATGCAGGGTTGCTGGCTTCAGCTAAACCCATAAACATAAAAACAAAGGGAGGAACCTCGCCAGCTTTGAAACTGTATTCTATCTCTCAAGAGGCAGAGAAAATCATTTAGAAGCAGATAAACTGATACTTGGCCCAAGGGATTTTGAAAGTATGTCTGTTGCTCTATAATACTCCCTGTGAGAAAGAACAGACTAGATAAAGCTGGGGATCTGGAATATCAGTTTGTGCAAGATTTACAGGAAATTAAACAGCACGTAGAAACACCACACACAGTGGGACCTAATCTCCGTGTCATATTCTTTCAAATACTGCACTGGGCAAAGTATTTTACTGTGATCTAACTGCTGCTTTTTTAGTATTCTGTTAGAGGGCAGCCAACTCCTATTTGCTTTTCCATGCAAGGGACAACAAATGACCTGGACATGATTCCCACAGGGGTTTGCAGGATCCCCTAAAATTTTTTTGCAAATCCTGAAGAATGATTTAAAAGACATAGAATTACCAGAAGAATCTGTTCTTGTACAATATGTAGATGATTTGCTGCTAGTAAGTAAGGATGAAACTGCTTGTATGATAGACACTGTACATCTTTGTACTGCTCTTGCAGAAAAAGGACATCATGCATCTCCATCCAAACTCTAGCTGTGTCAGAAAGAGGTCAGACACCTAAGCTTTAAGGAAAGGGCAATGGGTGATAAATCCAGAGAGAGTAGAAGCTATAATTAAGCTCCCGTGGGCAATCACAAAGAAACAGTTATGAGGCTTCCTCAGAGCTGTAGGATTTTGTCAACCATTGATTCCTGGATTAGAAGAATTAACAAAACCCCTGAGAGAGGCAACAAGAAGTAGAACCTATAAGGTGGGTCCTGGAGAGAGAGAAAGCCTTTAGAGCAATAAAACGTCCTCTGGCTTCTGCTCCCACCCTTAGGATCCCAGATTATACAAACCCCTTCAACTTCTGTGTGCATGAACACAAAGGGACAGGCAGCGTGGTAGTAATACCAAAATTAGGACCTCACCAGAGACCAGGCACATGATATTCTGCTTAATTAGATCCAGTTGCAGCAGGATCACCAACCTGTATCAAATCGGTAGCAGCAGCAGCAGCAGCTACAATATTAGAAAGAAGTCATCCCCTCATTTTAAGATACCTGATAACAGTTTCATGTTGGGCATGAAGTGGAAATACTGCTCAAACAGTATGCGACCCAAGCGTTATCTCCACAATGGGCATACCAGTATGAACTAATCCTTCCAATGGCAGATAATGTAATTTTGAAAAGGTGTGTTACTCTGAATCCAGCAACCTTAATGCCCTTACCTGATGATGGAGAAGAGCACCAGCAATGTGAGCAGGTGACACTCATTTCAAGTAAATCATTAACAGATATAACTGACGTCCCTTTACATAACCCAGATCTGTAGATGGTTCATCCTACTACCAGCATTGATGATGATGGACTGCATACGCATTAGTCAGCCAAGGACCAGTAACGGAGGCTGATCCTCTCCCATCAAGGATGAGTGCACAAGGTGCAGAACTACTTGTAAATAAATTCACTTGTAAGGTCTGAGTCTTCCTTGATGATTTCCAAGAGTATAAGAAAGGTAGGTTTTCTGTAGGATTCAGGAAAACATTAACCCAAAAAGCATATTGCCCTGTTTACATGCCAGTTAACTAACATGTGCTACACACTCTTATGTTTGACAGGTTATTAAAATTAACACAACAGCTTTCACTAGAAAACCTTTAAAGGTACCATGCTCTTAATCCTTTCCCATTTTATGGCTGTTAATGACACTTACTGTTTCAATGAAGTGTTGTATTCTCATTTGCTTAAGCTGTGAGCGCCAGTTATTCTCCATATCACGTTTTCTACCTTTATCATAGTTTAGTTTTTTGAGCGGTGGAGGAACACGCAGGTCAACTCAATATGAGTGATAAAGCATAGTTCGATTTATTAGCCCGAATAGCATATACTTATACAGTTCACGATAATTATGCATACCTGTCACCTACTAATTGGCTTAAGCTCTAACAGTACATTTGCATGGTCCTCCTACTTGCAGCTGCTAGCTATGTTTATTCTACATTGTAGTGCTCTTGAAAGCTGTTTGTGAAATTCTGCCAAGGTCTCAGTGACCTTGCTGATTTTACTGAAACAGTCAGTGGTTCCCACTGTGGCCTAGTTTTGCTTCTTATGCCAAGGCCTTCAGAATAGGCTCCGCTCGTACAACTGTCCCTTATTTTTAAGCCATTCTCCAACATAGTTTCAGTTACAAAAATTTGTCTCCTTGTACAGGGACTTTTTCTTTGCCATTTCATAGCTGTCATATAGTAAAGGATCTCTACGCTTATGGAAATCACATTCTAAAATTTCTTGACACTCTTTTTCATAAACAAATTTTGTGATGTACAGCTGTCTTGCTTCAGTTCTTCCCAGATGGACAGGTCTGACAATGTTGACGCTGTTTTATCAGCACCAGGCGACTGCCCTCCAGGATGAAAGAAACAGCTTGGTGTCAGAAATTGAGATTATGAAGGACAGGCCAGAGCAACTAGATAACTCTCTGGATGATCCAGATGCTGCAGTGACGAAGAAGTATTTTCATGTACAGTTGCGGCTGTAGCAAGTGCAAGAAGAAATCTGAGGTATGAAATGATTTCTTTCAGAAATCCCTCACTTGCCATGTCAAATCTACCCTGAGAATTGATTGGGGGTGTGCTGTGACGTGGGTTCCTGCAGCCGGCCCCGGTCCCACTCCTGGGAGCTGCAGCTCCCTGTGCTCAGGGACCTTGCTGGGGTCCCACAGTGCAACTGTTACTGAATCGATGCATTTACTGGTGTGAACCATCGGTTGTGAATCCTGGGACTGTTTCACCTTGCATGTGATGGATTAAAATGATTGAAATCTGCTGCCGGTATTTTCCCGGGGACCCTTTTCTTCACAAGGCTGTTGAGTGCAGCAGGCTCAGCCATGCACTGTGTGTTGCTGGAGCTCATCCCTCTGCCCCCTGGGCACACCAGGCACTCGGTGATGCCGGGCAGGTAAATGGGGAGGATTTAGCAAGTTCTAAGGGCAGTACCTAAAACTTCTACAGCTACAAGTACAGATGATTTATTGAGGGGTCTGTCAGAGTGCAGAGCACTGTGCTCCATGGGGGTGTCACAGTGTTGTTGCTGTGACATGCCAGGACCCGGCCGCAGGCTTTAATGGTTTCCCTGGTAGTTTTCTTGTCCTGTCAGGGTCAGTGATTTTATTCAGTTCTGTAGGAATTGCCTTTGCTGTTACAGTGCCAGCCTCTCTGCTACTGGAGAGCAATGCCGCAGGGACATGGGTCGGGTGCTGTGCAGCTGCCTCTACCCCGGTGGGCTCACAGCCCCCTGTTCCATTCCTGGAACATAGGGCAGGGCTGAAGGCTACAGCCAGTGCTGGAAATGGCCTGTGGTGGTATTCACTTTGAAGAATACTTCATGACAAAAACGTTTTGGTAAGGATTTATTGGTACACATGATAGAAATGTGTTGGAGTGACTTTTTTTTTGTTTTTTGAATGGGATAAGAGAATCTAAAACCGTGGCATATTAGTAGGTCAAGTACGAACGGCCCAAGCTCCTCCCTCATTGACAGTGCCCTATCGCAAGACTAAAAGTGCCCTGGCAGATCCCAGGCTGATCACTTTTCCCATGTGATACAGAGTGAGAAGTCTGCTTGTAAAAGAATTTATTTTGCAATTGCTTGAAAAGAAACCAACAAACTGTCCGGTGTCTCTCTGGAGCCAGGTGGTTGTTACCACCACCCAGGGGAGCAGCCGAGGGCTCATTTCCAGCATCCCTAACAAAGGATTTTCCCTGTGAGGACGGTGGCCAAGGCTTCCTTACCGAGGCACAGCACAGATCTTGTAGGGCTTTGGGGTAAGCGTGATGCCCAGCTTGAACTGGAGGCCGAGTGTGGTGTCCGGTGGCACCTGGAAGGTGAATTTCTGGAGCAAAGCCGTGAAGAAGAGGAAGAGCTCGGTGCGGGCCAGCAGCTCACCCGGGCAGGAGCGCTTCCCTGCGGAGACAGTCACCCATGGCTTCCTCAGCCTGCGCTGGTTGCCCAGTTCCTTTGCTGCCACAACAGCCTCTGCCTTCCCTTAGCACCATGGTCCAGGCATGTTACCCCCTTTCCTGGATGAGTTTTGCATCTAAAGTTAACTCCCCAATAACAGCATTAGCGTTACAGCACGGGCTGCATCCCCAGTTACAGGACTTTAGAGGGCACATGCGTGTAACCATATGTACAGGCACTGAATCCTCCCCTGCATAGATAAGCTGTGCTGACACACACGGTCTGGATGTGCCCATGCTGGGAGAAGTGGTTGGTTTGAGCTACGCCAAAGAGAGGGGACAGAGAAGGTGTATGATGGTGGTATGGGCAAGAGGGGTGGTAAAAGGAATGTCCTTGGGGAAGCTGTTGTCTGGGTCCCCTGTGATGACAACAGTGAAGCCTCCAGTGACCTCGGCCATGTGGGAGCAAGAGCACAAGGCAATGCTCTGCTTAGTGAAGCTGTTTCTAGGGTATCTGGCATTTTTATGGGTTGTCCGTGTGAGCACTGCTTGAGCAGCAACTCCCAGGGCGCAGCCAACATTGGCCTTTTCCTCATCTCATTGTCTCAGCACCAAAGCATCAAAATCCAACAAATCTTACCTATAGCAAACGGTACAAAAGACTCTCTTTTCCAGAACTGACCATCTTTCAGGAAATGCCCGGGGTTAAAAGCATCAGGAGTTTCCCACTCGTTCTGGTCAAACATCACAGAGGTTAAATTTGTGAGCACAGTAGTGCCCTAAGAGGAGAAAAAGAAAAATAAATTGCACTTTATTACTGAGAGCAGGAGGAGCCTTTGTATTTCCAAGTCTCCCCTCGGTTAGGAACATCTGTAGTCAAATTCTGCTAATTCTTGTCCGGAGACTCAGTGATGATAGACCCTCGTTTTTGCTTCTTCAGCATCACTTTTATCTGCTCTCGTCTTGGGCCCAAGTTTCTGTAAAAGCTGTGAGATGGCATCTGTACCTCAACAGTGTGTGCAGTGGGGGTGTCACAGCCAGCACTCTGCACCACTCAGTGTGCTGGAGAACATTGTTTGGATGGTAAAAACGGTGGCCAGGGCTGAGTGACTCTGTCTCTACTCCTGTCTGCACAGGATGGACCTGGCCCAGTGAAACATACCTGGGGAATGGGGAGTCTCTTGCTAAAGTCCCATTGCTCAGCAGTGGGGTTACCTTTGGTATGCGGAAACCATCCACAACTGTGTCCTTCACTGTCATTCTTGGCACACCGAAAGGGACAATGTTGCTTTTCCTCTGCACTTCGTGGATGACGGCGCTGGTGTAGGGCATGTTGCTCCTGTCATCCAGGGCTGGCTGCCGCCCCTGCCCGATGACCGTGTCGATCTCTGCTTGCACGCGGGCTGGTGGAAAAGAGCAGGGATCAGACAAGGTACAAGTGAAAAAACCAAAACTAATCAAAACCACCTTGGAACAACGTGGGGTGATTGATGTGAGACTGACATGGGAAATCTGACACAGTTTGCACTGATTTTTTGTGTGAATACAGGGAGATTAACCATTTATCTGTCATGAAAAAAAGGGTCTTACAAAGCTGCAAGGGCTAAAATAATTAAAAAGTGCTGATAATTTAATGATTGTACCTTGAATTTCTGGATACATGGCCATATACAGCAATGCCCAGCGGATAGTTGTTGAAGTGGTCTCAGTCCCGGCTAACAGCAAGTCGACTGCACATGCCATGAGGTTTTCCTCCTGGAAGATGCCATTGCCGTTGTCCTTCACAAAAAGATGTATTAGTGATGCACGAACAGTGAGGGCTGCCCTGACACCAGGCTTAGTCCAAGTCAACCCCAAGCATTTTGGCAGAAACTGCTGGCCCCCTGCACCTCCATCCTCTAGATGGGTGCCCTGAACCTGATGTTCATCCTAAGCCCATAACTGGCCACAGAAGCAACTCAGATGGAGAATTTGGGCTCATTTCTCATCCCTCTGGATTTCTAAGCTCCGCTGCAGAGGGCTTTGCTCTGCGGTGCTGACCTTGGCTATCTCCTGCAGGTAGCAGTCGATGAAGTCCCGGCTCTCCGAGGGGTTCCAGTCCTCCTTGTGTTTGTCAATCCTCTCTTTCACAAAACTTTTCAGTAATCTTGAGTTTCTAAAAATGGATTGGTGGGCTCCAGGGAAGAACTTTATTATGGATGGGAAAGCATTGTACAGCTTTGGAGAGAACAGGAGAGAGGCAAATTGAATAGAGGATGGAAACAGACCTTCTGATATCAAAACCTGAGGAGCCTACAGGGCCTAGCTGAGTGAATTGCTGGAGTTGGTGGAAATAGCTGATCTCTGGTAGAGGTTGAGAAGCGATTGGTATTCCTGTCACTCCAAAGAGATTCATGCACTACCTGTCATTACAGCAGGCAGGCTGGCAGTTTATGGGTAGGCAAGGTGGTGTTGTGTGAGAGAGTGGCATGAACATTGAACAGCTGGAAAAAAGGCAGAAATAAATTATGGTAATAGTGAATGGCAATAAATTTTGCTGCTGAAAACGCTAGAGATATTGAGGTTGACTGTGCAGGAGAAACTATAGCACTGCAAAAGTGCACACTGCCCATGTTGGTGGCAGGAGTCTGTACCTGGCTCATGATGGCCCCGTTAAGGGTAAGGGTTTCATCTATCAGCTGCAGCAATTTTTGGAAGTCCTCATCATGGTATTCAAAGCGATTGCCAAAGGTGATGGAGCAGATGATGTTTGAAACGGCGTTATTGATTTTAAAGTGAGGGTCAAAAGGATCCCCTGCAGAATGCAAAGGGAATGATAAATTTTCTTTGAGTCTTACCAGAAAAGAACAAGAAAACACAGTTGTTATATATCATCTAGTCAACAAATAGAAGCGAAATGAGTGGCCCCTGATGGGCACCCTCCTGTGTCACTGTGTTCCCAGGACTCCTCACCACCCCAGGATCTGGCCAAGCTTGGCTGGACAGCCCCATTGTGCAGCAAACATCCCACCCTTTGTCCCATTTCAGTCAGACTGTGGAGAAGTTTGTTTAGGTTGGAAAGCCAGGTCTGCAGAAGAGCAGACATCACATGAATTCATGGGAAACATTGGTGCCTACACACACGGGATGTTCTGGAGATCTCCAAGAGAGCAGCAGGCTGAAGGTGGGCTATGAATGATGGTTTGGGGGTTACCCAGATGCCTTCTCTTCTCAGTCTAAGGGAAAATCACCTGTAAAAGGGAGCTGGGGTGCTGGCAGGGTGCTAGCATCTTTTTCAAGGTGAGGCATTTTTCAGCATGCAGTGACTCATGAGTGAAATTGTAACATACCGTACTGGTTTCTGCCTTCATCACAGCTTATGAGGGGACATGGCACTTACCCTGCTCCTCCCCAAACGCATCCACGAGGTACCGGCACTCCTCCTGGATGCGCTCCTCCAGACTCCTCTTCCCCAAGCCAAAGTTTCGGAGGGTGGACAAGGTGAACCTCCTCTGCTGCTTCCACAAGTGCCCGTTGGAAGACAGCAGCCCTGCCACAGACACAACACTGTGAGCCAAGGCAGATCCCTCCATTGAGGGGGGAAAATGCTCTAGGGCTCTGCCTTATGTCCAGCTGTGCTGGACCTCTGCAGGGTCAGCGCTTTGATTTTATGGCTGAGATCTGTGTCCTGAGGGAGAACTCACCCCTGTTGCTGAAGATCTCCTGACTAAGATGCATTTCAGGGCGATCGAGGAAATTTTCCCCTTGGTTTACAAGAACTTCCCTAAGCATCCGCAGCCCATTAATGATCACAAATGATTCAGTGCCCATGTCCACGCCGAAGATGTCACCATATTTTTCAATAAGCTGGGAGGATGAGAAAAAAAACACAAGGAGTTGCATTTGCAATCAGTGTGTCTGTCATGACAGGGATGGCCTGGCAGGACACACAAGTGAAAATAAGGGAAGCTGAGAGCAGGAGGGGAGACAGGGTGTTTGCGCAAGTGTCTGCTTGTCTGTGTGGTCTTTTTTCCTTTCCTCTTTTCCCAAATCACAGATGAGGAGCTGAAGATTATTTGCCATAAATCACACAAAGCTCTGCCAGTTTGATTTTTCAGTCCTGTGTTTTTCCAGCTTTTGTTTCACTCCCTTCCCAAATACCCTTCCAGTGCACAGTGAGACCTATGGAGCTCCTACAACTGTGACAGCACCCGTGGTGTCAGGGCTTGCCCTTTGCCCAAAGGATTGCTCCACAATTGTCCCCTTCTTCATGCCTGGGCAAACTTCATCCGCGTTGCTGCTGACTAAGGGCAAACCTCCTGCTCGCCCTGGGGTGAGCTCCTGCAAGTCCTCCTGGGCCATGGGGTTCGGGTTACCCCCCTTCCCACACTCCAAAGGTGGCAGAGAAACAACCCCTTCCCTCCCCTTCCCTACAGTACCCACCACCCTGTTACCTTCTGCATTGCCATCATGGGATTGCTGAAGTTCATCAGGTACATGTGCCCCACGATGGGGAGATAGAAAGGTTGTGGAGGGAAGCCCTTGGGCTTTCTGTGCTTCATGTAGTCGGCAACGAGCAGGAACACAACAAGGAAGACGAGGAGCACCTGGATGGAGATGCTCTCCCAGAGGAAACGCAGCATGGTTGGGTGGTGGGGCTCTGCAGGGACGTGTCCTGTGGCAGGTCAGGGCAGGTTGAGATCGTGAGACACCACAGAACCCCAGGGCCAGTGGCAGATGTGCAACGCGCTGGCACAGCTGTGGGCACAGAGACAAGACAGCATGGAGTGGCTTTTGCTGACCTGATCTGGAATCTGCGTCCAGAATCCTGTTTTGCCAGATTGGAGTAAGGACAGTTTGATTAAACCTCTTCCAGATAAAACTCAAGCCTTTCCTCTGATCTCTTTAAAAAAAACACACAACAAGAAATCTCACACTCTTGTTTCCACCTCCCACCGCTGCTTTAGAAAACCCCAGGGAATCACGTCCTTGTGTAAAGGACAAAAAGGAGCTTTTTGGGGCCGGGATTAAAACCTTCTGGCAGCCTTGCTGTGCCGTTCCCATGAGCCCATGGCTCATCAGAGGCCCCCATCTCCCTCCTCCCTGTGTTTCTCTCACCGCCCGTGTCCCAGCGCTGCCTTCTTCTGTGCCTGGGAGGTCCAGCTGCTCCAAGTGCCTCTCACTTTCCTTGTTTGAAAAACTTTGTTCGCTAGGTCAAATGGTCATTAAACAAGTCCAAGGTCAGCAGAGACATCAGAGAGAATGTTGCACAAACCTTTCGCAACCCATCTGACTCAAGACTTTCAGTTTCGGTGCATCCGGTTCATGTAGGGAGGAAGTAAACAGCCGTCCAGGGTCTGCAGCCGTTTCCAAGCACCGTCATTTCCTCATCTGTGCAGACAAGTGCACGCAGAGCAACCTGCTCCTGCCTTTTCTACACTACACAACAGATTCAGCAGCCCTGGTCTAGGTTTTATCCTCCTGGACGTAGCAATGATTATTCTTTGCTGTTTCTCATGCAGGCTGAGTACAGCAGCCACTAAGGGGTGATGAATTTTGCATTAAAAAAAAAAAAAAAGAAGAATTTTGCCATTTGCTGACAATTGCCCTTTCATGTTGGCAAGACCGAGGGTCTCTGGCCAGCCCAGAAGCAGAACTTCTTAGGCTTATGAGGAGCCTCTTGAAGGCTTGGGGAGCAACTGAATTTGGAAGCATTTTAATTCCTTTTTTTAATTAAGTTGGTAGTATTAATTAGTTCTATCATATTTGAGGACTTGCCCAAGAACTCTTAACTTGGTACGTTTACTTGTGTAATCGGCCAGGTAACTAAACCACCAGTTAATTGACTTTTGACCTCCAGGGTTTTGCCAGAACAATGTATGGTACTCTTCCTAAAGGGCGTAACTCCATTTCTGTAAACAGGTATAAACATTCAGCATGTCAGCAAATGACAAAGGCCTTCACATCCTTGTGTTCCTCGCTGTAGCAAGCTCAAGCATGTACAAAAATCTTTCCTGCCCCGGAAGGCAGTGTCTTAATTCAGCTGTCAGGATAGAAATTTCCTGTGACATAGGTATAACTTCTGGTCTCCAGGAGTTTGTGTGTCATTAGATACTGTAGTCAAACAGCTGATGATTTAATGCTGGGACTCTGGTATCTTCATTTATTTGTGTGTTTGTTGATGTTTAACCATTTAATTTTGTTTCAGAGATGTTGCTTGGTTTGATGCATCTTGGCTAAATCTCATTAAGGATGATGTTGGTGACAACTGGAGAATAAAGGTATTCTAAACTAGAGTTAGTAGAAGTATGTGGGGTTGGATATTGTCTGTCCTGAGAATATCTTGCAGTCCAAAACCCATAGAATTAAGCTCAGACTTCTTAAGTTCTCTTAAAGGAACTTGAACTGTCTGTTGATGGTTTAAGTGCCTTCCAGCATTGCTGCATGAGGATTTTCTCTTGTGATATTTCTCTTCCCCTGTCATTACAAGCTCCTCTGATAGAGCTGCTATGTGAACATATTATTATAGATTATTATTTTATTTCAGCAAAATTAAGAATTTAATAAAACCTATAACCTCATCTTTCATGTGCAAAAATTAGTCCAGTAATCTGAAGAAGATCCTGCAAGGAATTATGGACTATGGTGCTTGATGAGAGTTTTTTAAAGGGTATGATATAGAAAAACTCGCCAGACGATCTTCTGGCTTCCTGGTCTCACCTGGGATTAGTTGTGATAGCAGGTGCTGAGCCCTTCTGTATTGCCAGGACTGGGGCTCTCTGGCCAGCCCAGAAGTAGAACTTCTTCAGGCCTCCAAGGAGCTTTTTGAAGGCTTGGGGAGCAACTGAATTTGGAAGCATTTCATTTCTTTATGTCAGCAGAATTAATTAATTCTTCATATTTGTGGTCTGGCCCAACAACTTTTAATGCACTAGTTTTGCTTTCTCTTGCATAAGTGGTCAGTTAATTAAACCACAGTTCATTGACTTTCAAAACTTGTGGGTTTGCCACAACAATCTTACGGAACTCTTACTAAAGTGCGCAACTTCATTGCACTAATTAATTGATAGGTGTTTTGCATATTTTTTTTAATGCTGTCTATTTTAGTTTAAATGTGGACTCAATCAGAGAAAATTCTGGGATTCCAAGTATGGGAAAGGTCTTTGGCTGCAGTGGATTGAGTGCCCCTTTCCCAAACACACATTCGCACTGAGGGCTGGAGACAAACATTGGGCAGGGTCTTTGCTGGCTCAAGAGAGGCTCAGTGTGTGACATCTGGCTGCCATGTATGAAGCCCTCTAACAGATGAGTTAAAGACATCTGTGTTGTCTACGCCTGGTTGATTCATGGTAGTGCTCTGTATAAAAAGAGCACTACGTGTTTTCAAGCAGCTTTGTAGGAACAGTTTCTTCTGGATCTTTGTGCAAGTGGTATGTTGTGCTATTCAGGCCATTAAGATGAACTTTGTCAGGAGTCACTACAAATTCTTTTTCACAGAACACATAGAGAAGATCAAGACCCTTGAAGACTCTGCTCAGTATGTTTTCCTGACTGCTATTCGAGAGGTGAGTAATAATTCACAGCCTCATGCTGTCAGTTGAGAATGCAAATACCCATTTATCGGTCTTTGTGAACTGCTTCATCCACACAAAGTAACAGTGGAACTGGTAGTTGGCTTTAAAGCGTAGATTTCAATTGACTACATTGTCTTTAATGCTATAAATGTCCTGCTGGGAGAAATGAATCCATAAGCCTCTTGTTTGTTGACTAAACAAACCTTCTTTCTGTAGAAGGTCTAGAAATAAAACTGTAATTCCTGAGCAAGAAGTGAAGCCTTTAGTTGTTGACAAACTTACTGTGTACATCTTTGTATTGGAGACAGGATAATGTTCCCATCACGTGCTTAATGGCAGTTAAGGTGACACAAAGTGGGTTAGCTATTGAATTAAGTAAGTGAAGTCCTGTTCTTTGGCTCACTCTATTTTGAACTGACTAGGGGGTAGCAATTGCTTCAATAGAGAGGAGATTCATGCAATAAGATATTACTGTTAATGTGGTTAACGTGAAGAGGAGTGGGCCAAAAGTACCATCATCTTATTCTAGATTTGTTTAAATACTTCAGCAACCATGAGCTGTTGTTTCATTATTATAAATAATATATTTTGATATATTGAATGGATGCAAGGCCATGGTGTTAAATACAACTGGTGCTCAGTAGACTGTGAATTTACAGATATTTAATATCTAAATAAACCTCCTTTTCTGGTGGCTTCTTTCTGTAGCTCATGAACAAAGAAATAATGGGTCCTTCCACACATGAACCCACAAGGACAACACCTCCTGGACTAGTAGATTAATCACTGCTTTGTTTTTTACAGCTGTTTGACTGAGAGACTTGTAAATGATGATCATGAGGAAACTGTTTCTAATACTGTATACTCTAAGTATCTGATACTTAATCTAATTTTGTCACCATGATATGTTTAGGGGATTATAAAACTGTGTTTATTTGAAGCCCTAATATTGACTGACACTTCTCAGTTAAACTATTTCACTAGTAAGGTCTCTGTCTTTCTTGGTGTTTTCCGAGAGTATAAGAAAGATAGGTTTTCTGTAGGATTCAGGAAAACATAACCTAAGAAGTATATTGTCCCTGTTTAAATAGCAGTTAACTAACATGCTACATGCTGTTATGTTTGATGGGATGTTAAAATTAACAAAACCAGGTTTCAATAGAAAGCTTTTAAAGGTTCTATTGTCTTAATCCTTTTCCATTTTATGGCTGTTAATGACACTTATTACTTTTATAGCTACAAGTGCAGATGATTTATTCAGGGTTCTGTCAGAGTGGAGAGCACTTTGCTCCATGTGGGTGTCACAGTGTTGTTGCTGTGACACACCTGACCCAGCCATAGACTTTGATGTTTTCCGTGCTAGGCTGATTGTCCTGTCAGGATCAGTGATGTTCATCAGTTCTGTAAGAATTGCCTTTGCTGTTACAGTGCCAGCCTCTCTGCTACTGGAGAGCAATGCTGCAGGGACATGGGTCGGGTGCTGTGCGGCTGCCTCTGCCTGGTGGTCTTCCAGCCCCCTGCCAAAAACATGGGGGCAGGGCTGAAGGCTACAGTCGGTGCTGGAAATGGCGTGTGTTGGTTTTCACTTTGTACAGGATCTCATGACAAAAGAGTTTTGGTAAGGATTTACAGATGCACAAGAATAAGATGTATTTGAGTGACTTTTTTAATGGATTACTAGTCAAGGATAACAAAGACCAGTTAGCAATGAGTACTTGCATGAATGTTTTAAAGCAAAGGCTTGTAGTGCTCTTTCACAACTCACAGCCACAGCCTGAACACTGCAGTCTCTAAAGTGTTGTTCCTTCTCCTGCCACTGGGAAGTGTGGCCATTCATGATGAAAGCAGGAAAGGCCCAAGCCCCTCACTGATTTACAGTGCACTATTGCAAGCCTGAAAGTGCCCTGGCAGATCGCAGGCTGATCACTTTTCCCATGTGATACAAAGTGCAAAGTCTGCTTGTAAAAGAAATTATTTTGCAATTGCTTGGAAATAAACCAACAAAATGCCCAGCTACCCAGAGATGGGTGGTTGTTCCCACCAACCCAGGGGAGCAGCTGAGGTCTCGTTTTCAGGATTCGTAACAAAGGATTTTCCCTGTGAGGACGGTAAATTACATTCTAAAATTTCTAGACACTCAACTTTTTCATAAACTAATTTGTTGACATACAGCTGTCTTGCTTCATTTCTTCCCAGCTGGACAGGTCTGACAATGTTGATGCTGTTTTATCTGCACCAGGTGACTGCCCTCCAGGATGAAAGAAGCAGCTTGATATCAGAAATTGAGATTATGAAGCACAGGCCAGAGCAGTTAGATGAGTCTCTTGATGATCCAAATACTGCAGTGCCAAAGAAGAATATTCATGCAGTTACAGCTGGAACAACTACGAGGAGAAAACTGCAGGTATGAAATGATTTCTCTCAGAAATCCCTCACTTGCCATGTCAAATCTACCCTGAGAATTGATCGGGGGTGTGCTGTGACGTGGTTTCCTGCAGCCGGCCCCGGTCCCGCTGCTGGCAGCTGCAGCTCCCTGTGCTCAGGGACCTTGCTGGGGTCCCACGGTGCAACTGTTACTGAATCGATGCATTTACTGGTGTGAACCATCGGTTGTGAATCCTGGGACTGTTTCACCTTGCATGTGATGGTTTAAAATGATCGAAATTTGCTGCTGGGACCCTTTTCTTCACAAGGCTGTTGAGTGCAGCAGGCTCAGCCATGCACTGTGTGTTGCTGGAGCTCACCCCTGTGCCCCCCAGGCACACCAGGCACTCGGTGATGCCAGGCAGGTAAATAGGTAGGACTTGGCAGGTTCTAAGAGGCAGGACCTAACACGTCTGTAGCTACAAGCACAGATGATTTATTGAGGGGTCTGTCAGAGTGGAGAGCACTGTGCTCCATGGGGGTGTCACAGTGTTGTTGCTGTGACATACCAGGACCTGGCCACAGGCTTTGGTGTCTTCCCTGCTTGTTTTCTTGTCCTGTCAGGGTCAGTGATTTTATTCAGTTCTGTAGGAATTGCCTTTGCTGTTACAGTGCCAACCTCTCTGCTACTGGAGAGCAATGCCGCGGGGACATGGGTCGGGTGCTGTGCGGCTGCCTCTGCCCCGGTGGGCTCGCAGCCCCCTGTTCCCCTCCCAAAACATGGGGCAGGATGAAGGCTACAGCCAGTGCTGGAAATGGCCTGTGGTGGTCTTCACTTTACAGAATGCTCCATGACAAAAATGTTTTCGTAAGGATTTATTAATGCACATGAAAGATGAGGAGTGATTTTTTTTCTTTTAACAGCTTACATGTCACGTATAACAGAATCTAAAAATGTTGAAAGGCCCAAGCTCCTCTTATATTTACTGTGCCCTATCGCAAGGGCACTTCTGTGCCCTGGCAGATTCCAGGCTGGTCACCTTTCCCATGTGATACAGAGTGAAAAGTCTGCTTCTAAAAGGAAATGATTTTGCAGTTGATTGAAAAGAAACCAACAAACCACCCAGTCTCTTCCTGGAGACAGATGGTTGTTAACCCTGCCCGGGGGAGCCAACTAGGGCTCGCTTTCAGCATCCATGGCAAAGGATTTTCCCTGTGAGGACAGTGGCCAAGGCTTCCCTACCGAGGCACAGCACAGATCTTGTAGGGTTTTGGGCCCAGTGTGATGCTCATCTTGAACTGGAGGCTGAGTGTGGTGTCCGGTGGTGCCTGGAAGGTGAATTTCTGGAGCAAAGCCGTGAAGAAGAGGAAGAGCTCGGTGCGGGCCAGCAGCTCACCCGGGCAGGAGCGCTTCCCTGCGGAGACAGTCACCCATGGCTTCCTCAGCCTGCGCTGGCTGCCCAGCTGCTTTTGCTGCCACAACAGCCTCTGCCTTCCCTTAGCACCACAGCCGAGGCACGTAACCCCCTTTCCTGGATGAGTTTTGCATCCCCACTGAGTTCCCCAATAACCACATTAGCATTACAGCACGGGCTGTGTCCCCAGTTGCAGGATTTTGAGGGCATGTGTGTGTAACCGTATGTACAGGCATTGAATCCTCCCCTGCTTGGATAAGCTGCGCTGACACAAACGGCCTGGACATGCACATGCTGGGAGAAGTGGTTTGTTTGAGCTACGCCAAACAGAGGGGACAGAGGGGACAGAGAGGGAGTCGAGAAAGAGAGGTGGTAAATGGCACAAGAAAGAGAGGTAGTAAAAGGAGTGTCCTTGGGGAAGCTGTTGTGTGGGTCCCCTGTGATGGCAACAGTGCAGCCTCCAGTGATCTCAGCCAGGTGGGAGCAGGAGCCAAGGGCAATGCTCTGCTTGGTGAAGGTGTTTCTACAGTCTTTGACAGTTTTATTGTCTTTTCTTCATCCTCATCTGTCTTATGTAGGTGAAGTTGGACAAGAAAGAACTCAGAGTGTGGTTGTGATGCTTTGTGGCCATGTGAGCACTGCTTGAGCAGCATCTCCCAGGGTGCAGTTGGCATTCACATCCCAGTGCATAAGCTCAGAAGCAGCAAATTCCAGCAAATCTTACCTATGGAAAATGGTATAAAGGGGTCTCTTCTCCAGAACTGACCATCCTTCAGGAAATGCCCGGGGTTAAAAGTGTCAGGGGTTTCCCACTCGTTCTTGTCAAACATCACAGAGGTTAAATTTGCAATCAAACCAGTGCCCTAAGAGGATAAAAAGAAATGTAAATTGAACTGAGAGCACGTGAGGCATTTAATTTTGAGTCTATTCTCCGTGAAGAACATTCATATTCAAATTCTGCTGCAATCATTTGTCCGGCACCCCTGCATGGGCAGATTTCCTACTCCTTGTGTGTTCAGACGTGTGATGTTTACAAACCCACATATTTCCCTCATCAGCATCACTTTTATCTACTCTAGTCTTGGGCTCAAGTTCCTGTAAAAGCTGTGAGATGCAATCTGTGCCTCAACGGTGTGTGCAGTGGGGGTGTCATCCCAAATGGCACTGTACCACTCAGTGTGCTGGAGAACATTGTTTGGATGGCAAAAATACATGTTCAATAGGAGTGCACTGTGGCCAGTGCAGAGTAGCTCTGTCTCTACTCCTGTCTGCACAGGATGGACCTGGGCTGGTGAAACGTTCCTGGGGAACAAGGAGTCATTCGCTTAAGTCTCATTGCTCAGCAGTGGGGTTACCTTTGGTATGCGGAAGCCATCCACGACTGTGTCCTTCACTGTCAGTCTTGGCAATGTGAAAGGGGCAATGTTGCCTCTCCTCTGCACTTCGTGGATGACGGCGTTGGTGTAGGGCATGTTGCTCCTGTCATCCAGGGCTGGCTGCCGCGCCTGCCCAATGACCGTGTCGATCTCTGCTTGCACACGGGCTGGTGGGAAAGAGCAGGGATCAGACAAGCTACAACACAAAAAAAACCAAACTAAACCAAAAAACCAACCTGCAGTACAATGTGGGGTTGTTGCAGTGTGGATACTTCTTTATGTGAGTGCCATGAGAATAATGATTTCTCGCTCAAAAAGAAACTGTCTCACTAATTTGTGAAGGCTAACAGCAAGGAAAAGTGCTGACCTTTTTATAGTAGTACCTTGAATTTCCGGATACATGGCCATAAACAGCAGAGCCCAGCGGATGGTTGTTGAAGTGGTCTCAGTCCCAGCTAAAAACAAGTCGAGTGCACATGCCACAAGGTTTTCCTCCTGGAAGGTGCCATCGCCATTGTCCTTCACAAAAAGATGTGTTAGTGACGCATTAACACTCAGGGCTGCCCTGACACCAGGCTTAGTCCAAGTCAACCCCAGGCATTTTGGCAGAAACTGCTGGCCCCCTGCACCTCCATCCTGTCGATGGGTGATGTCCATCCTAAGCTCATAACTGGCCACAGGCAGCTCAGATGGAGAATTTGGGCTCGTTTCTCATCCCTCTGGATTTCTAAGCTCCGCTGCAGAGGGCTTTGCTCTGCGGCGCTGACCTTGGCTATCTCCTGCAGGTAGCAGTCGATGAAGTCCCGGCTCTCCGAGGGGTTCCAGTCCTCCTTGTGTTTGTCAATCCTCTCTTTCACGAAATTTCTCATCAACCTCCAGTTTTTAAAAAAGGTTTGATGTGATCCAGGGAAGAACTTTAGTATAGATGGGAAGGAGTTGTACAGCTTTGGAGAGAAGAGGTGAAATTCAAATTGAATAAAGGACGGAAAAGACTCTTCATTTGTTAAACCTGAGGAGCCTGCAGTGCCACACTGACTAAATTGCTGGAGTTGGTGGAAATAGTTGATCTCTGGTAGAGTTTGACAAGGGATTGGTATTCCTGTCACAGAGAGACTCGCACTACCTGGCATTACAGCAGGCAGGTTGGCAGTTAAGGGGCAGGAAAGGGAATGTTGGGTGAGATGACAAGAGCATTGCAGAGCTGGAAGAAAAGGGCAGAAATAAATTATGGGAATATCGAATGACAACCAAGTTTAGTGATGAAAAAGCTACAGGTTTTGGGGCTGACTCCACAGGACAAGCTACAGCACTGCAAAAGTCCGCTATGTCCATGTTGGTGGCAGGAGGCTGTACCTGGCTCATGATGGTCCCGCTTTTGGTAATGCTCTCACCTATCAGCTGCAGCAATTTTTGGAAGTCCTCATCATGGTATTCAAAGCGATTGCCAAAGGTGATGGAGCAGATGATGTTTGAAACGGCGTTATTGATTTTAAAGTGAGGGTCGAAAGAATTACCTGCAGAAGACAAAGAGAATGATCAATTTTCTTCGAGTCTTACCAGAAAAGAACAAGAAAACACAGTTGTCAGAAGTAAACTATTCAGCAAATAGGAGTGAAATGAGTGGTCCCTGACGGGCACCCTCCTGCATTCCCAGGATGCCTCACCACCCCAGGATCTGGCCAAGACTGCAGATTAGCTACAGGCATTCACCAGTCAGTCTGAAGGAAAATCACCTGTAAAAGGGAGCTGGGATGCTGGCAGTGTGCTAGCATTGCTTGCAAGGTAAGGTATTTTTCAGTATGCAGTGACTAATGAGTCATACTGGTTTTTGCCTTCATCTCAGCTTATAAGGGGACATGGCACTTACCCTGCTCATCCCCAAACGCATCCACGAGGTACCGGCACTCCTCCTGGATGCGCTTCTCCAGGCTCCTCTTCCCCAAGCCGAAGTTTCGGAGGGTGGACAAGGTGAACCTCCTCTGCTGCTTCCACAAGTGCCCGTTGGAAGACAGCAGTCCTGCCGGAAACACGACACTGTGATACAAGGCAGATCCTACCACCGAGGACAAAAAGCTCCAGGGCTCTGCCTTACGTGTACCTGTGTTGAACCTCTGCTGGGTCACTGATTTGACCTTACAGCTGAGATCTGTGTCCTAAGAGATAACTCACCCCTGTTGCTGAAGACCTCCTTGTAAAGGGCCATTTCAGGGCGATCCAGGAAATTTTCTCCTTGGTTTACAAGAACTTCCTTAACCATCCGCAGCCCATTAACAAACACAAAGGATGCCGTGCCCATCTCCAAGCTGAAGATGTCCCCATATTTTTCATTAAGCTGGGAGGGGGATCAAATAAATTTGAGTTACATTTGCAATTAGTGTGTCTGTCAGGATAGGGTTGGCCTGGCATATGACATAAGTGAAAATAAGGGAAGCTGAGAATAGGAGACGAGACAGGGTGTTTCTAAAAATGCCTGCTTGTCTGTATGTGGTCTGTTTTCTTTCCTCTTTTCCCAAATCACAGATGAGGAGTTGGAGCTTATTGGCCATAAATCAAGCAAAACTCTGCCAGTTTGATCTTCCAGTCCTGTGTTTTTCCAGCTTTTGTTTCTCTCCCTTCCCAAATACCCTCCCAGTGCCCACTGAGACCTACGGGGCACCTACAGCTGTGACAGCATCCGTGTTGTCAGGCCTTGCCCTTTACCCAGAGGATTGCTTCCCAGTTGTCTCCTTCTTCATGCCGGGGCAAACTTCATCCACGTTGCTGCCGACTGAGGGCAAATGTCCTGCTCGCCCTGGGGTGAGCTCCTGCAAGTCCTCCTGGGCCATGGGGTTCGGGTTAACCCCCTCCCCACACTGCAAAGGTGGCAGAGACACAACCCCATCTCTCCCCTTCCCTACAGTACCCACCATCCCCTTACCTTCTGTACTGTCATCATGGGATTGCTGAAGTTCATCAGGTAGATGTGCCCCACAATGGGGAGATAGAAGGGTTGTGGAGGGAAGCCCTTGGGCTTTCTGTGCTTCATGTAGTTGGCAACGAGCAGGAACACAATGAGGAAGATGAGGAGCACCTGGATGGAGATGCTGTCCCAGAGGAAACGCAGCATGGTTGGGTGGTGGGGCTCTGCAGGGACGTGTCCTGTGGCAGGTCAGGGCAGGTTGAGCTCAAGGGGCACCAGGGAACCCCAGGGGCAGGGGCAGATGGGCAACGTGCTGGCACAGCTGTGGGTACAGACACAAGACAGCATGGTTAAGACTTCTGCTTTACCAGGTTTCAGTCAGGGCAGCTTGATTAAACCCCTTCCAGATAAAACTCAGCATTTGCTCTGATGTCATTCAAAAAAAAGCAAACACAAACCAAAGCATCCCATCCTCTTCTTTTCCCCTCCCACCTCCCACTGCTGCTTTACGAAAGCCTACTGGTTCTCATCCTTGTCTAAAGGACAGAAAGGAGCTTTGTGGTCCCGGGATTAACTCCTTTCAGCAGTCTCGATGTGCCGTTCCCATGAGCCCACGGCTCGTCACAAGCCCCGCTCTCTCCTCCCCGTGTTTCTCTCACCACCCGTGTCCCAGTGTTGCCTTCTCTGTGCCTGGGAGGTCCAGCTGTTCTCAGCTCCTCGCGATGTCCCCGTTTATGGAAGTTTGTTTTCTAGCACAAATATCACCAGACCAAGCCCCAGGTCAGGGAAGAAAGCTGAGATAAGGTTGTGCAAATCTTTCACAACCCATCTGACTCAAGACTTTCAGTTTCAGTGCATCCGGTTCATGTAGGGAGGAAGTAAACAGCCGTCCAGGGTCTGCAGCCGTTTCCAAGCACCGTCATTTCCTGGTCTGTGCAGACACGTGCACGCAGAGCAACCTGCTCCTGCCTTTTCTACACCACACAACGGATTCAGCAGCCCTGGTCTAAGTTTTTTCCTCCTGGACATAGTAGTGATTATTCTTTGCTGTTTCTCATGCAGACTGAGTACAGCAGCCACTAAAGGGTGATGAATTTTGCATTAAAAAATAAATAGAATTTTGCCATTTGCTGACAATTGCCCTTTCATGTGGCAAAACTGAGGGTCTCTGGCCAGCCCAGAAGCAGAACTTCTTAGGCTTATGAGGAGCCTCTTGAAGGCTTGGGGAGCAACTGAATTTGGAAGCATTTTAATTCCATTTTTTAATTAAGTTGGTAGTATTAATTAGTTCTATCATATTTGAGGACTTGCCCAAGAACTCTTAACTTGGTACTTTTACTTGTGTAATTGGCCAGGTAACTAAACCACCAGTTAATTGACTTTTGACCTCCAGGGTTTTGCCAGAACAATGTATGGTACTCTTCCTAAAGTGCACAACTTCATTTCTGTAAATAATCTATAGGTCTTTTGCATATACTTTTTAAAATGCTATCTACTTTAAATTAAATGTAGGTGTATTCAGAGAAGAATCTGGGATTCCAAGTATGTAATAATTCATAGCTTAATGCTGTCAGTTGAGAAGACAAATGTTCATTTCTTGACATTTTTGAATCCTTTCATCCAAGCAAAGGACTGGAGAAGGTCTAGAAATAATACTGTAATTCCTGAGTAAGAAGAAAAGCTCTTTAATTGGTGACAAACTTACTGTGTACATCTTTGTACTGGAGATCAGTGAGAGCTGTGTTAATGTTCCCATGGTGTGCTTAATGGCAATTAACATGACAGAACGAAGCGTGATATTTATTCAGTGAAGTCCTGTCCTCTGGCTCACTGTGTTTTAACTTGACTAGGGGGTACCAATAACTACAAGAGATCACAAGGCTATCCAGTAAGATGTACTGCTAACTTGGTTCATTTGCAGAAGGGAAAAAAAAGAAGTCATCTTATTCTAGATTTGGTTTAATATTTTACGAACCAACAGGTGTATTACGTTTTGATATATTTAAGGAATGCAAGACCATGGTGGTAAATACAATGGTACTCTGTAGAAAATGAATTTACAAATATTTATACTCTAATTTAACCTCCTTTTTCTGTGGCTTCTTGTACCTCATGAGCAAGGAAATAACGGCTCCTTCTACAAGTGAAAACGGAGACTAATTAGAAAGACAACACCTACTGAAGTGGTAGATTGCTTTCTGCTTTGTTTCTTACATCTGTTTGTCTGATAGGCTTGTAAATGATGATCACAAACTGCTTCTTAATATTGCATTCTCTAGGTTAGGTTGCAGAATACGTTTAATCAAGTCCAGTTATATCTTAGTTATAGATCCACTGCCCACCTCATTGTAATGAATCTTACTTTGTTAAGGTAGCTATTAAATCATCATGATTTGTATCAACTGTTAGATAATGTCTGAAACAATGGAAAAAAACCCCTACTAACTCCCTCCTTTGGGAAGAGGGGACAACAGTTCACAACGACTAGAGGAAAACCTGAAGAACTTTGCAGAATCAGAGAGGTTTCGAATATTCAGTATATGGGAAACTCATTTGGATCATAAAGGATATATAATTGTGAAGTGGGAGGCTGTGAACTTGAATTTTTAGTACATACAGGGGCTACCCTATCCCTTTTAGATTTTACCCTGAAAATTCCAGGACTGAAGATGATAGAGTCGTAATACATGGGGTAGCGGGAGGCGGAGACAGAATTCTGAGTAAGCTGTTGTTGGTAATAATTGGGAATAAGAGTGTTTGGGGCAGGTTCATATTGGCAGAGGACTCCCCAGTGTGCTTATTAGGAAGGGATCTTTTACAGACCCTGGATGTGGAGTTGAGATTGTCACCCAAGGGGACAGATCTCATAATCATGGGAATGCGTGTGATCATGGGAAATTTGAAAGATGAGTTTAAAATATCAGAATCATTCAAATCAGTACCTACAAAACTGTGAGGTAAAACTAGCACTGATGCAGGGTTGCTGGCTTCAGCTAAACCCATAAACATAAAAACAAAGGGAGGAACCTCGCCAGCTTTGAAACTGTATTCTATCTCTCAAGAGGCAGAGAAAATCATTTAGAAGCAGATAAACTGATACTTGGCCCAAGGGATTTTGAAAGTATGTCTGTTGCTCTATAATACTCCCTGTGAGAAAGAACAGACTAGATAAAGCTGGGGATCTGGAATATCAGTTTGTGCAAGATTTACAGGAAATTAAACAGCACGTAGAAACACCACACACAGTGGGACCTAATCTCCGTGTCATATTCTTTCAAATACTGCACTGGGCAAAGTATTTTACTGTGATCTAACTGCTGCTTTTTTAGTATTCTGTTAGAGGGCAGCCAACTCCTATTTGCTTTTCCATGCAAGGGACAACAAATGACCTGGACATGATTCCCACAGGGGTTTGCAGGATCCCCTAAAATTTTTTTGCAAATCCTGAAGAATGATTTAAAAGACATAGAATTACCAGAAGAATCTGTTCTTGTACAATATGTAGATGATTTGCTGCTAGTAAGTAAGGATGAAACTGCTTGTATGATAGACACTGTACATCTTTGTACTGCTCTTGCAGAAAAAGGACATCATGCATCTCCATCCAAACTCTAGCTGTGTCAGAAAGAGGTCAGACACCTAAGCTTTAAGGAAAGGGCAATGGGTGATAAATCCAGAGAGAGTAGAAGCTATAATTAAGCTCCCGTGGGCAATCACAAAGAAACAGTTATGAGGCTTCCTCAGAGCTGTAGGATTTTGTCAACCATTGATTCCTGGATTAGAAGAATTAACAAAACCCCTGAGAGAGGCAACAAGAAGTAGAACCTATAAGGTGGGTCCTGGAGAGAGAGAAAGCCTTTAGAGCAATAAAACGTCCTCTGGCTTCTGCTCCCACCCTTAGGATCCCAGATTATACAAACCCCTTCAACTTCTGTGTGCATGAACACAAAGGGACAGGCAGCGTGGTAGTAATACCAAAATTAGGACCTCACCAGAGACCAGGCACATGATATTCTGCTTAATTAGATCCAGTTGCAGCAGGATCACCAACCTGTATCAAATCGGTAGCAGCAGCAGCAGCAGCTACAATATTAGAAAGAAGTCATCCCCTCATTTTAAGATACCTGATAACAGTTTCATGTTGGGCATGAAGTGGAAATACTGCTCAAACAGTATGCGACCCAAGCGTTATCTCCACAATGGGCATACCAGTATGAACTAATCCTTCCAATGGCAGATAATGTAATTTTGAAAAGGTGTGTTACTCTGAATCCAGCAACCTTAATGCCCTTACCTGATGATGGAGAAGAGCACCAGCAATGTGAGCAGGTGACACTCATTTCAAGTAAATCATTAACAGATATAACTGACGTCCCTTTACATAACCCAGATCTGTAGATGGTTCATCCTACTACCAGCATTGATGATGATGGACTGCATACGCATTAGTCAGCCAAGGACCAGTAACGGAGGCTGATCCTCTCCCATCAAGGATGAGTGCACAAGGTGCAGAACTACTTGTAAATAAATTCACTTGTAAGGTCTGAGTCTTCCTTGATGATTTCCAAGAGTATAAGAAAGGTAGGTTTTCTGTAGGATTCAGGAAAACATTAACCCAAAAAGCATATTGCCCTGTTTACATGCCAGTTAACTAACATGTGCTACACACTCTTATGTTTGACAGGTTATTAAAATTAACACAACAGCTTTCACTAGAAAACCTTTAAAGGTACCATGCTCTTAATCCTTTCCCATTTTATGGCTGTTAATGACACTTACTGTTTCAATGAAGTGTTGTATTCTCATTTGCTTAAGCTGTGAGCGCCAGTTATTCTCCATATCACGTTTTCTACCTTTATCATAGTTTAGTTTTTTGAGCGGTGGAGGAACACGCAGGTCAACTCAATATGAGTGATAAAGCATAGTTCGATTTATTAGCCCGAATAGCATATACTTATACAGTTCACGATAATTATGCATACCTGTCACCTACTAATTGGCTTAAGCTCTAACAGTACATTTGCATGGTCCTCCTACTTGCAGCTGCTAGCTATGTTTATTCTACATTGTAGTGCTCTTGAAAGCTGTTTGTGAAATTCTGCCAAGGTCTCAGTGACCTTGCTGATTTTACTGAAACAGTCAGTGGTTCCCACTGTGGCCTAGTTTTGCTTCTTATGCCAAGGCCTTCAGAATAGGCTCCGCTCGTACAACTGTCCCTTATTTTTAAGCCATTCTCCAACATAGTTTCAGTTACAAAAATTTGTCTCCTTGTACAGGGACTTTTTCTTTGCCATTTCATAGCTGTCATATAGTAAAGGATCTCTACGCTTATGGAAATCACATTCTAAAATTTCTCGACACTCTTTTTCATAAACAAATTTTGTGATGTACAGCTGTCTTGCTTCAGTTCTTCCCAGATGGACAGGTCTGACAATGTTGACGCTGTTTTATCAGCACCAGGCGACTGCCCTCCAGGATGAAAGAAACAGCTTGGTGTCAGAAATTGAGATTATGAAGGACAGGCCAGAGCAACTAGATAACTCTCTGGATGATCCAGATGCTGCAGTGACGAAGAAGTATTTTCATGTACAGTTGCGGCTGTAACAAGTGCAAGAAGAAATCTGAGGTATGAAATGATTTCTTTCAGAAATCCCTCACTTGCCATGTCAAATCTACCCTGAGAATTGATTGGGGGTGTGCTGTGACGTGGGTTCCTGCAGCCGGCCCCGGTCCCACTCCTGGGAGCTGCAGCTCCCTGTGCTCAGGGACCTTGCTGGGGTCCCACAGTGCAACTGTTACTGAATCGATGCATTTACTGGTGTGAACCATCGGTTGTGAATCCTGGGACTGTTTCACCTTGCATGTGATGGATTAAAATGATTGAAATCTGCTGCCGGTATTTTCCCGGGGACCCTTTTCTTCACAAGGCTGTTGAGTGCAGCAGGCTCAGCCATGCACTGTGTGTTGCTGGAGCTCATCCCTCTGCCCCCTGGGCACACCAGGCACTCGGTGATGCCGGGCAGGTAAATGGGGAGGATTTAGCAAGTTCTAAGGGCAGTACCTAAAACTTCTACAGCTACAAGTACAGATGATTTATTGAGGGGTCTGTCAGAGTGCAGAGCACTGTGCTCCATGGGGGTGTCACAGTGTTGTTGCTGTGACATGCCAGGACCCGGCCGCAGGCTTTAATGGTTTCCCTGGTAGTTTTCTTGTCCTGTCAGGGTCAGTGATTTTATTCAGTTCTGTAGGAATTGCCTTTGCTGTTACAGTGCCAGCCTCTCTGCTACTGGAGAGCAATGCCGCAGGGACATGGGTCGGGTGCTGTGCAGCTGCCTCTACCCCGGTGGGCTCACAGCCCCCTGTTCCATTCCTGGAACATAGGGCAGGGCTGAAGGCTACAGCCAGTGCTGGAAATGGCCTGTGGTGGTATTCACTTTGAAGAATACTTCATGACAAAAACGTTTTGGTAAGGATTTATTGGTACACATGATAGAAATGTGTTGGAGTGACTTTTTTTTTGTTTTTTAAATGGGATAAGAGAATCTAAAACCGTGGCATATTAGTAGGTCAAGTACGAACGGCCCAAGCTCCTCCCTCATTGACAGTGCCCTATCGCAAGACTAAAAGTGCCCTGGCAGATCCCAGGCTGATCACTTTTCCCATGTGATACAGAGTGAGAAGTCTGGTTGTAAAAGAATTTATTTTGCAATTGCTTGAAAAGAAACCAACAAACTGTCCGGTGTCTCTCTGGAGCCAGGTGGTTGTTACCACCACCCAGGGGAGCAGCCGAGGGCTCATTTCCAGCATCCCTAACAAAGGATTTTCCCTGTGAGGACGGTGGCCAAGGCTTCCTTACCGAGGCACAGCACAGATCTTGTAGGGCTTTGGGGTAAGCGTGATGCCCAGCTTGAACTGGAGGCCGAGTGTGGTGTCCGGTGGCACCTGGAAGGTGAATTTCTGGAGCAAAGCCGTGAAGAAGAGGAAGAGCTCGGTGCGGGCCAGCAGCTCACCCGGGCAGGAGCGCTTCCCTGCGGAGACAGTCACCCATGGCTTCCTCAGCCTGCGCTGGTTGCCCAGTTCCTTTGCTGCCACAACAGCCTCTGCCTTCCCTTAGCACCATGGTCCAGGCATGTTACCCCCTTTCCTGGATGAGTTTTGCATCTAAAGTTAACTCCCCAATAACAGCATTAGCGTTACAGCATGGGCTGCATCCCCAGTTACAGGACTTTAGAGGGCACATGCGTGTAACCGTATGTACAGGCACTGAATCCTCCCCTGCATAGATAAGCTGTGCTGACACACACGGTCTGGATGTGCCCATGCTGGGAGAAGTGGTTGGTTTGAGCTATGCCAAAGAGAGGGGACAGAGAAGGTGTATGATGGTGGTATGGGCAAGAGGGGTGGTAAAAGGAATGTCCTTGGGGAAGCTGTTGTCTGGGTCCCCTGTGATGACAACAGTGAAGCCTCTAGTGACCTCGGCCATGTGGGAGCAAGAGCACAAGGCAATGCTCTGCTTAGTGAAG
Source organism: Patagioenas fasciata (assembly GCF_037038585.1). Lineage (NCBI taxonomy): Eukaryota > Metazoa > Chordata > Aves > Columbiformes > Columbidae > Patagioenas > Patagioenas fasciata. The sequence goes on along the minus strand of NC_092525.1, from coordinate 19,647,391 downwards.
CTGTTTCTAGGGTATCTGGCATTTTTATGGGTTGTCCGTGTGAGCACTGCTTGAGCAGCAACTCCCAGGGCGCAGCCAACATTGGCCTTTTCCTCATCTCATTGTCTCAGCACCAAAGCATCAAAATCCAACAAATCTTACCTATAGCAAACGGTACAAAAGACTCTCTTTTCCAGAACTGACCATCTTTCAGGAAATGCCCGGGGTTAAAAGCATCAGGAGTTTCCCACTCGTTCTGGTCAAACATCACAGAGGTTAAATTTGTGAGCACAGTAGTGCCCTAAGAGGAGAAAAAGAAAAATAAATTGCACTTTATTACTGAGAGCAGGAGGAGCCTTTGTATTTCCAAGTCTCCCCTCGGTTAGGAACATCTGTAGTCAAATTCTGCTAATTCTTGTCCGGAGACTCAGTGATGATAGACCCTCGTTTTTGCTTCTTCAGCATCACTTTTATCTGCTCTCGTCTTGGGCCCAAGTTTCTGTAAAAGCTGTGAGATGGCATCTGTACCTCAACAGTGTGTGCAGTGGGGGTGTCACCCCCAGCACTCTGCACCACTCAGTGTGCTGGAGAACATTGTTTGGATGGTAAAAACGGTGGCCAGGGCTGAGTGACTCTGTCTCTACTCGTGTCTGCACAGGATGGACCTGGCCCAGTGAAACATACCTGGGGAATGGGGAGTCTCTTGCTAAAGTCCCATTGCTCAGCAGTGGGGTTACCTTTGGTATGCGGAAACCATCCACAACTGTGTCCTTCACTGTCATTCTTGGCACACCGAAAGGGACAATGTTGCTTTTCCTCTGCACTTCGTGGATGACGGCGCTGGTGTAGGGCATGTTGCTCCTGTCATCCAGGGCTGGCTGCCGCCCCTGCCCGATGACCGTGTCGATCTCTGCTTGCACGCGGGCTGGTGGAAAAGAGCAGGGATCAGACAAGGTACAAGTGAAAAAACCAAAACTAATCAAAACCACCTTGGAACAACGTGGGGTGATTGATGTGAGACTGACATGGGAAATCTGACACAGTTTGCACTGATTTTTTGTGTGAATACAGGGAGATGAACCATTTATCTGTCATGAAAAAAAGGGTCTTACAAAGCTGCAAGGGCTAAAATAATTAAAAAGTGCTGATAATTTAATGATTGTACCTTGAATTTCTGGATACATGGCCATATACAGCAATGCCCAGCGGATAGTTGTTGAAGTGGTCTCAGTCCCGGCTAACAGCAAGTCGACTGCACATGCCATGAGGTTTTCCTCCTGGAAGATGCCATTGCCGTTGTCCTTCACAAAAAGATGTATTAGTGATGCACGAACAGTGAGGGCTGCCCTGACACCAGGCTTAGTCCAAGTCAACCCCAAGCATTTTGGCAGAAACTGCTGGCCCCCTGCACCTCCATCCTCTAGATGGGTGCCCTGAACCTGATGTTCATCCTAAGCCCATAACTGGCCACAGAAGCAACTCAGATGGAGAATTTGGGCTCATTTCTCATCCCTCTGGATTTCTAAGCTCCGCTGCAGAGGGCTTTGCTCTGCGGTGCTGACCTTGGCTATCTCCTGCAGGTAGCAGTCGATGAAGTCCCGGCTCTCCGAGGGGTTCCAGTCCTCCTTGTGTTTGTCAATCCTCTCTTTCACAAAACTTTTCAGTAATCTTGAGTTTCTAAAAATGGATTGGTGGGCTCCAGGGAAGAACTTTATTATGGATGGGAAAGCATTGTACAGCTTTGGAGAGAACAGGAGAGAGGCAAATTGAATAGAGGATGGAAACAGACCTTCTGATATCAAAACCTGAGGAGCCTACAGGGCCTAGCTGAGTGAATTGCTGGAGTTGGTGGAAATAGCTGATCTCTGGTAGAGGTTGAGAAGCGATTGGTATTCCTGTCACTCCAAAGAGATTCATGCACTACCTGTCATTACAGCAGGCAGGCTGGCAGTTTATGGGTAGGCAAGGTGGTGTTGTGTGAGAGAGTGGCATGAACATTGAACAGCTGGAAAAAAGGCAGAAATAAATTATGGTAATAGTGAATGGCAATAAATTTTGCTGCTGAAAACGCTAGAGATATTGAGGTTGACTGTGCAGGAGAAACTATAGCACTGCAAAAGTGCACACTGCCCATGTTGGTGGCAGGAGTCTGTACCTGGCTCATGATGGCCCCGTTAAGGGTAAGGGTTTCATCTATCAGCTGCAGCAATTTTTGGAAGTCCTCATCATGGTATTCAAAGCGATTGCCAAAGGTGATGGAGCAGATGATGTTTGAAACGGCGTTATTGATTTTAAAGTGAGGGTCAAAAGGATCCCCTGCAGAATGCAAAGGGAATGATAAATTTTCTTTGAGTCTTACCAGAAAAGAACAAGAAAACACAGTTGTTATATATCATCTAGTCAACAAATAGAAGCGAAATGAGTGGCCCCTGATGGGCACCCTCCTGTGTCACTGTGTTCCCAGGACTCCTCACCACCCCAGGATCTGGCCAAGCTTGGCTGGACAGCCCCATTGTGCAGCAAACATCCCACCCTTTGTCCCATTTCAGTCAGACTGTGGAGAAGTTTGTTTAGGTTGGAAAGCCAGGTCTGCAGAAGAGCAGACATCACATGACTTCATGGGAAACATTGGTGCCTACACACACGGGATGTTCTGGAGATCTCCAAGAGAGCAGCAGGCTGAAGGTGGGCTATGAATGATGGTTTGGGGGTTACCCAGATGCCTTCTCTTCTCAGTCTAAGGGAAAATCACCTGTAAAAGGGAGCTGGGGTGCTGGCAGGGTGCTAGCATCTTTTTCAAGGTGAGGCATTTTTCAGCATGCAGTGACTCATGAGTGAAATTGTAACATACCGTACTGGTTTCTGCCTTCATCACAGCTTATGAGGGGACATGGCACTTACCCTGCTCCTCCCCAAACGCATCCACGAGGTACCGGCACTCCTCCTGGATGCGCTCCTCCAGACTCCTCTTCCCCAAGCCAAAGTTTCGGAGGGTGGACAAGGTGAACCTCCTCTGCTGCTTCCACAAGTGCCCGTTGGAAGACAGCAGCCCTGCCACAGACACAACACTGTGAGCCAAGGCAGATCCCTCCATTGAGGGGGGAAAATGCTCTAGGGCTCTGCCTTATGTCCAGCTGTGCTGGACCTCTGCAGGGTCAGCGCTTTGATTTTATGGCTGAGATCTGTGTCCTGAGGGAGAACTCACCCCTGTTGCTGAAGATCTCCTGACTAAGATGCATTTCAGGGCGATCGAGGAAATTTTCCCCTTGGTTTACAAGAACTTCCCTAAGCATCCGCAGCCCATTAATGATCACAAATGATTCAGTGCCCATGTCCACGCCGAAGATGTCACCATATTTTTCAATAAGCTGGGAGGATGAGAAAAAAAACACGAGTTGCATTTGCAATCAGTGTGTCTGTCATGACAGGGATGGCCTGGCAGGACACACAAGTGAAAATAAGGGAAGCTGAGAGCAGGAGGGGAGACAGGGTGTTTGCGCAAGTGTCTGCTTGTCTGTGTGGTCTTTTTTCCTTTCCTCTTTTCCCAAATCACAGATGAGGAGCTGAAGATTATTTGCCATAAATCACACAAAGCTCTGCCAGTTTGATTTTTCAGTCCTGTGTTTTTCCAGCTTTTGTTTCACTCCCTTCCCAAATACCCTTCCAGTGCACAGTGAGACCTATGGAGCTCCTACAACTGTGACAGCACCCGTGGTGTCAGGGCTTGCCCTTTGCCCAAAGGATTGCTCCACAATTGTCCCCTTCTTCATGCCTGGGCAAACTTCATCCGCGTTGCTGCTGACTAAGGGCAAACCTCCTGCTCGCCCTGGGGTGAGCTCCTGCAAGTCCTCCTGGGCCATGGGGTTCGGGTTACCCCCCTTCCCACACTCCAAAGGTGGCAGAGAAACAACCCCTTCCCTCCCCTTCCCTACAGTACCCACCACCCTGTTACCTTCTGCATTGCCATCATGGGATTGCTGAAGTTCATCAGGTACATGTGCCCCACGATGGGGAGATAGAAAGGTTGTGGAGGGAAGCCCTTAGGCTTTCTGTGCTTCATGTAGTCGGCAACGAGCAGGAACACAACAAGGAAGACGAGGAGCACCTGGATGGAGATGCTCTCCCAGAGGAAACGCAGCATGGTTGGGTGGTGGGGCTCTGCAGGGACGTGTCCTGTGGCAGGTCAGGGCAGGTTGAGATCGTGAGACACCACAGAACCCCAGGGCCAGTGGCAGATGTGCAACGCGCTGGCACAGCTGTGGGCACAGACACAGGACAGCATGGAGTGGCTTTTGCTGACCTGATCTGGAATCTGCGTCCAGAATCCTGTTTTGCCAGATTGGAGTAAGGACAGTTTGATTAAACCTCTTCCAGATAAAACTCAAGCCTTTCCTCTGATCTCTTTAAAAAAAACACACAACAAGAAATCTCACACTCTTGTTTCCACCTCCCACCGCTGCTTTAGAAAACCCCAGGGAATCACGTCCTTGTGTAAAGGACAAAAAGGAGCTTTTTGGGGCCGGGATTAAAACCTTCTGGCAGCCTTGCTGTGCCGTTCCCATGAGCCCATGGCTCATCAGAGGCCCCCATCTCCCTCCTCCCTGTGTTTCTCTCACCGCCCGTGTCCCAGCGCTGCCTTCTTCTGTGCCTGGGAGGTCCAGCTGCTCCAAGTGCCTCTCACTTTCCTTGTTTGAAAAACTTTGTTCGCTAGGTCAAATGGTCATTAAACAAGTCCAAGGTCAGCAGAGACATCAGAGAGAATGTTGCACAAACTTTTCGCAACCCATCTGACTCAAGACTTTCAGTTTCGGTGCATCCGGTTCATGTAGGGAGGAAGTAAACAGCCGTCCAGGGTCTGCAGCTGTTTCCAAGCACCGTCATTTCCTGGTCTGTGCAGACAAGTGCACGCAGAGCAACCTGCTCCTGCCTTTTCTACACCACACAACGGATTCAGCAGCCCTGGTCTAGGTTTTATCCTCCTGGACGTAGCAATGATTATTCTTTGCTGTTTCTCATGCAGGCTGAGTACAGCAGCCACTAAGGGGTGATGAATTTTGCATTAAAAAAAAAAATAAAGTAGAATTTTGCCATTTGCTGACAACTGCCATTTCATGTTGGCAAGACCGAGGGTCTCTGGCCAGCCCAGAAGCAGAACTTCTTAGGCTTATGAGGAGCCTCTTGAAGGCTTGGGGAGCAACTGAATTTGGAAGCATTTTAATTCCTTTTTTTAATTAAGTTGGTAGTATTAATTAGTTCTATCATATTTGAGGACTTGCCCAAGAACTCTTAACTTGGTACGTTTACTTGTGTAATCGGCCAGGTAACTAAACCACCAGTTAATTGACTTTTGACCTCCAGGGTTTTGCCAGAACAATGTATGGTACTCTTCCTAAAGGGCGTAACTCCATTTCTGTAAACAGGTATAAACATTCAGCATGTCAGCAAATGACAAAGGCCTTCACATCCTTGTGTTCCTCGCTGTAGCAAGCTCAAGCATGTACAAAAATCTTTCCTGCCCCGGAAGGCAGTGTCTTAATTCAGCTGTCAGGATAGAAATTTCCTGTGACATAGGTATAACTTCTGGTCTCCAGGAGTTTGTGTGTCATTAGATACTGTAGTCAAACAGCTGATGATTTAATGCTGGGACTCTGGTATCTTCATTTATTTGTGTGTTTGTTGATGTTTAACCATTTAATTTTGTTTCAGAGATGTTGCTTGGTTTGATGCATCTTGGCTAAATCTCATTAAGGATGATGTTGGTGACAACTGGAGAATAAAGGTATTCTAAACTAGAGTTAGTAGAAGTATGTGGGGTTGGATATTGTCTGTCCTGAGAATATCTTGCAGTCCAAAACCTATAGAATTAAGCTCAGACTTCTTAGGTTCTCTTAAAGGAACTTGAACTGTCTGTTGATGGTTTAAGTGCCTTCCAGCATTGCTGCATGAGGATTTTCTCTTGTGATATTTCTCTTCCCCTGTCATTACAAGCTCCTCTGATAGAGCTGCTATGTGAACATATTATTATAGATTATTATTTTATTTCAGCAAAATTAAGAATTTAATAAAACCTATAACCTCATCTTTCATGTGCAAAAATTAGTCCAGTAATCTGAAGAAGATCCTGCAAGGAGTTATGGACTATGGTGCTTGATGAGAGTTTTTTAAAGGGTATGATATAGAAAAACTCGCCAGACGATCTTCTGGCTTCCTGGTCTCACCTGGGATTAGTTGTGATAGCAGGTGCTGAGCCCTTCTGTATTGCCAGGACTGGGGCTCTCTGGCCAGCCCAGAAGTAGAACTTCTTCAGGCCTCCAAGGAGCTTTTTGAAGGCTTGGGGAGCAACTGAATTTGGAAGCATTTCATTTCTTTATGTCAGCAGAATTAATTAATTCTTCATATTTGTGGTCTGGCCCAACAACTTTTAATGCACTAGTTTTGCTTTCTCTTGCATAAGTGGTCAGTTAATTAAACCACAGTTCATTGACTTTCAAAACTTGTGGGTTTGCCACAACAATCTTACGGAACTCTTACTAAAGTGCGCAACTTCATTGCACTAATTAATTGATAGGTGTTTTGCATATTTTTTTTAATGCTGTCTATTTTAGTTTAAATGTGGACTCAATCAGAGAAAATTCTGGGATTCCAAGTATGGGAAAGGTCTTTGGCTGCAGTGGATTGAGTGCCCCTTTCCCAAACACACATTCGCACTGAGGGCTGGAGACAAACATTGGGCAGGGTCTTTGCTGGCTCAAGAGAGGCTCAGTGTGTGACATCTGGCTGCCATGTATGAAGCCCTCTAACAGATGAGTTAAAGACATCTGTGTTGTCTACGCCTGGTTGATTCATGGTAGTGCTCTGTATAAAAAGAGCACTACGTGTTTTCAAGCAGCTTTGTAGGAACAGTTTCTTCTGGATCTTTGTGCAAGTGGTATGTTGTGCTATTCAGGCCATTAAGATGAACTTTGTCAGGAGTCACTACAAATTCTTTTTCACAGAACACATAGAGAAGATCAAGACCCTTGAAGACTCTGCTCAATATGTTTTCCTGACTGCTATTCGAGAGGTGAGTAATAATTCACAGCCTCATGCTGTCAGTTGAGAATGCAAATACCCATTTATCGGTCTTTGTGAACTGCTTCATCCACACAAAGTAACAGTGGAACTGGTAGTTGGCTTTAAAGCGTAGATTTCAATTGACTACATTGTCTTTAATGCTATAAATGTCCTGTTGGGAGAGATGAATCCATAAGCCTCTTGTTTGTTGACTAAACAAACCTTCTTTCTGTAGAAGGTCTAGAAATAAAACTGTAATTCCTGAGCAAGAAGTGAAGCCTTTAGTTGTTGACAAACTTACTGTGTACATCTTTGTATTGGAGACAGGATAATGTTCCCATCATGTGCTTAATGGCAGTTAAGGTGACACAAAGTGGGTTAGCTATTGAATTAAGTAAGTGAAGTCCTGTTCTTTGGCTCACTCTATTTTGAACTGACTAGGGGGTAGCAATTGCTTCAATAGAGAGGAGATTCATGCAATAAGATATTACTGTTAATGTGGTTAACGTGAAGAGGAGTGGGCCAAAAATACCATCATCTTATTCTAGATTTGTTTAAATACTTCAGCAACCATGAGCTGTTGTTTCATTATTATAAATAATATATTTTGATATATTGAATGGATGCAAGGCCATGGTGTTAAATACAACTGGTGCTCAGTAGACTGTGAATTTACAGATATTTAATATCTAAATAAACCTCCTTTTCTGGTGGCTTCTTTCTGTAGCTCATGAACAAGGAAATAATGGGTCCTTCCACACATGAACCCACAAGGACAACACCTCCTGGACTAGTAGATTAATCACTGCTTTGTTTTTTACAGCTGTTTGACTGAGAGACTTGTAAATGATGATCATGAGGAAACTGTTTCTAATACTGTATACTCTAAGTATCTGATACTTAATCTAATTTTGTCACCATGATATGTTTAGGGGATTATAAAACTGTGTTTATTTGAAGCCCTAATATTGACTGACACTTCTCAGTTAAACTATTTCACTAGTAAGGTCTCTGTCTTTCTTGGTGTTTTCCGAGAGTATAAGAAAGATAGGTTTTCTGTAGGATTCAGGAAAACATAACCTAAGAAGTATATTGTCCCTGTTTAAATAGCAGTTAACTAACATGCTACATGCTGTTATGTTTGATGGGATGTTAAAATTAACAAAACCAGGTTTCAATAGAAAGCTTTTAAAGGTTCTATTGTCTTAATCCTTTTCCATTTTATGGCTGTTAATGACACTTATTACTTTTATAGCTACAAGTGCAGATGATTTATTCAGGGTTCTGTCAGAGTGGAGAGCACTTTGCTCCATGTGGGTGTCACAGTGTTGTTGCTGTGACACACCTGACCCAGCCATAGACTTTGATGTTTTCCGTGCTAGGCTGATTGTCCTGTCAGGATCAGTGATGTTCATCAGTTCTGTAAGAATTGCCTTTGCTGTTACAGTGCCAGCCTCTCTGCTACTGGAGAGCAATGCTGCAGGGACATGGGTCGGGTGCTGTGCGGCTGCCTCTGCCTGGTGGTCTTCCAGCCCCCTGCCAAAAACATGGGGGCAGGGCTGAAGGCTACAGTCGGTGCTGGAAATGGCGTGTGTTGGTTTTCACTTTGTACAGGATCTCATGACAAAAGAGTTTTGGTAAGGATTTACAGATGCACAAGAATAAGATGTATTTGAGTGACTTTTTTAATGGATTACTAGTCAAGGATAACAAAGACCAGTTAGCAATGAGTACTTGCATGAATGTTTTAAAGCAAAGGCTTGTAGTGCTCTTTCACAACTCACAGCCACAGCCTGAACACTGCAGTCTCTAAAGTGTTGCTCCTTCTCCTGCCACTGGGAAGTGTGGCCATTCATGATGAAAGCAGGAAAGGCCCAAGCCCCTCACTGATTTACAGTGCACTATTGCAAGCCTGAAAGTGCCCTGGCAGATCGCAGGCTGATCACTTTTCCCATGTGATACAAAGTGCAAAGTCTGCTTGTAAAAGAAATTATTTTGCAATTGCTTGGAAAGAAACCAACAAAATGCCCAGCTACCCAGAGATGGGTGGTTGTTCCCACCAACCCAGGGGAGCAGCTGAGGTCTCGTTTTCAGGATTCGTAACAAAGGATTTTCCCTGTGAGGACGGTGGCCAAGGCTTCCCTACCGAGGCACAGCACAAATCTTGTAGGGTTTTGGGCCCCATGTGATGCCCATCTTGGACTGGAGGCTCAGTGTGGTGTCCGGTGGTGCCTGGAAGGTGAATTTCTGGAGCAGAGCCGTGAAGAAGAGGAAGAGCTCGGTGCGGGCCAGCAGCTCACCCGGGCAGGAGCGCTTCCCTGCGGAGACAGTCACCCATGGCTTCCTCAGCCTGTGCTGGCTGCCCAGCTGCTCTTGCTGCCACAACAGCCTCTGCCTTCCCTTAGCACCACGGCCCAGGCACATTACCCCCTTTCCTGGATGACTTCTGCATCCCCACTGAGCTCCCAAATAACAGCATTAGCATTACAGCATGGGCTGCATTCCCAGTTACAGGACTTTTGAGCGCGCATGTGTGTAACCGTATGTACAGGCACTGAATCCTCCCCTGCTTAGATAAGCTGTGCTGACACGCACGGTCTGGACGTGCCCATGCTGGGAGAAGTGGTTGGTTTGAGCTACGCCGAAGAGAGGGGACAGAGAAGGTGTATGATGGTGGTATGGGAAAGAGGGGTGGTAAAAGGAATGTCCTTGGGGAAGCTGTTGTCTGGGTCCCCTGTGATGGCAACAGTGAAGCCTCCAGTGACCTCAGCCATGTGGGAGCAGGATCCTAGGGCAATGCTCTGCTTTGGGGACCGTGTTTCTAGGTTCTCTAGCATTTTTACGGAGTGTCCATGGGAGTACTTCTTGAGCAGCACCTCCCAGCAACATCTGCCCTTTCCATCACTGTTTTCCTCTTGTCCTCACTGTGTAGAGGGAATCTCTGTTTCAGTGCAGAAGTACAGAAACACCAAATTCCAGCAATTCTTACCTATGGAAAATGGTATAAAAGCCTCTCTTCTCCAGAACTGACCATCCTTCAGGAAATGCCCGGGGTTAAAAATGTCAGGAGTTTCCCATTCCTTCTTGTCAAACAACACAGAGGTGAAATTTGTGAGCACACTAGTGCCCTAAGAGGAGAAAATCAAATTGTTAATTCTGCTGCATGCATCATCAGTGTTTCCTGCCTCTTCTCTGCTCAGAGGCTCAATGATTATGGACCCAGATTTTTCCATCATCAGCATCACTTTTATCTGCTCTAGTCTTGGGCCCATTGTTTGGATGGCAAAAATACACTCTGTCTCTACTCCTGTCTGCACAGGATGGACCTGGCCCGGTGAAACATACCTGGGGAATGGGGAGTCTCTTGCTAAAGTCTCACTGCTCAGCAGTGGGGTTACCTTTGGTATGCGGAAGCCATCCACGACTGTGTCCTTCACTGTCATTCTTGGCCCGCCAAAAGGACTGATGTTGCCTTTCCTCTGCACTTCGTGGATGACGGCGCTGGTGTAGGGCATGTTGCTCCTGTCATCCAGGGCTGGCTGCCGCCCCTGCCCGATGACCGTGTCGATCTCTGCTTGCACGCGGGCTGGTGGGAAAGAGCAGGGATCAGACAAGGTACAAGGGAAAAAAAAAACCAACAAGATCACCTTGGAACAATGTGGGGTGCTTCCTGTGAGGGTCCCCCAAAGACTGACATGGATAACCTGCCTCTGTTCGCACCTCTTTTTTGTGTGAGTACAGGGAGAATTCCCATTTCTCTCTCACAAAAAAGAGGGTCTTACTAAGCTGTGAGGGATAAAATAATGAAAAAGTGCTGACAGTTCACTGATTGTACCTTGAATTTCTGGATACATGGCCATAAACAGCAGAGCCCAGCGGATGGTTGTTGAAGTGGTCTCGGTCCCAGCTAAGAACAAGTCAACTGCACATGCCATGAGGTTTTCCTCCTGGAAGATGCCATCGCTGTTGTTCTTCACAAAAAGATGTATTAGTGACACACAAACAGCGAGGGCTGCCCTGACACCAGGCTTAGTCCAAGTCAACCCCAAGCATTTTGGCAGAAACTGCTGGCCCCCTGCACCTCCATCCTCTAGATGGGTGCCCTGAACCTGATGTCCATCCTAAGCTCATAAGTGGCCACAGAGGCAACTCAGATGGAGAATTTGGGCTCATTTCTCATCCCTCTGGATTTCTAAGCCCCGCTGCAGAGGGCTTTGCTCTGCGGTGCTGACCTTGGCTATCTCCTGCAGGTAGCAGTCGATGAAGTCCCGGCTCTCCGAGGGGTTCCAGTCCTCCTTGTGTTTGTTGATCCTCTCTTTCACAAAATTTCTCATCAACCTTGAGTTTTTAAAAACGGTTTGGTGGGCTCCAGGGAAGAACTTTATTATGGATGGGAAAGCATTGTACAGCTTTGGAGAGAACAGGAGAGAGATAAATTGAATAGAGGATGGAAATAGACCTTCTGATATCAAAACCTAAGGAGCCTACAGGGCCTAGCTGAGTGAATTGCTGGTGTTGGTGGAAACAGTTGAACTCCAAGAGAGCTTGACAAGAGATTGGTATTTCTGTCACAGAGAGACTCATGCACTACCTGTCATTGCAGCAGCCGGGTTGGCAGTTTATGGGTAGGAAAGGTGATGTTGGGTGAGAATGACAAGCACATTGCACAGCTGGAAAAAAAGGGCAGAGAGAAATTAGGGGAACAGCGAATGACAACCAAGTTTTCTGATGAAAAACCTACAGGCTTTGAGGTTGACTCCACAGGAGAAACCATGTCACTGCAAAAGTGCACACTGCCTGTGTTGGCTACAGGAGTCTGTACCTGGCTCATGGTGGCCCCGCTGAGGGTAAGGGTCTCGTCTATCAGCTGCAGCAATTTTTGGAAGTCCTCATCATGGTAGTCAAAGCGATTGCCAAAGGTGACAGAACAGATGATGTTTGAAACGGCGTTATTGATTTTAAAGTGAGGGTCAAAAGGACTCCCTGCAGAAGGCAACAGGAATGATCAACTGGTCTTACCAGAAAAGCAGAAGAAATTGCAGTTGTCAGAGATAAACTATTCAACAAATAGGAGCGAAATGAGTGGCCCCTGATGGGCATCCTCCTGTATCACTGCACTCCCAGGACTCCTCGCCACCCGAGGATCCGGCCAAGCTTAGCTGGGCAGCTCCATTTTGCAGGAAACATCCCACCCTTCATCCCACTTCAGTCAGACTGTGGAGAAGTTTGTTTAGGTTGGAAAGCCAGGTCTGCAGAAGAGCAGACATCATGTGAATTCACTGGAAACATCGGTGCTTATACACACACAGGATGTTCTGGAGATCTCCAAGAGAGCAGCAGGCTGAAGGTGGGCTATGAATAATACTTTGGGGGTTACCCAGCTCCACTCACTCGACAGTCTGAAGGAAAATCACCTGTAAAAGGGAGCTGGGGTGCTGGCAGGGTGCTAGCATCTTTTCCAAGGTGAGGCATTTTTCAGCGTGCAGCAACTCATGAGTGAAATTGTAACATACCGTACTGGTTTCTGCCTTCATCATAGCTTACGAGGGGCCATGGCACTTACCCTGCTCATCCCCAAACGCATCCACGAGGTACCGGCACTCCTCCTGGATGCGCTCCTCCAGGCTCCTCTTCCCCAAGCCGAAGTTTCGGAGGGTGGACAAGGTGAACCTCCTCTGCTGCTTCCACAAGCGCCCATTGGAAGTGAGCACTCCTGCCAGAAACATGGTAATGTAAGCCAAGGCAGATCCCTCCATTGAGGGGGAAAATGCTCGAGGGCTCTGCCTTATGTCCAGCTGTGCTGGACCTCTGCAGGGTCAGCGCTTTGATTTTATGGATGAGATCTGTGTCCTGAGGGAGAACTCACCCCTGTTCTTGAATACCTCCCCAGCAACAGGCAATTCAGGGCGATCGAGGAAGTTTTCCCCTTGGTTTACAAGAACTTCCTTAAGCATCCGCAGCCCATTAATGATCACATATGATTCACTGCCCATGTCCATGCCGAAGATGTCACCATATTTTTCAATAAGCTGGGAGGATGAGAAAAAAAACACAAGGAGTTGCATTTGCAATCAGTGTGTCTGTCATGACAGGGATGGCCTGGCAGGACACACAAGTGAAAATAAGGGAAGCTGAGAGCAGGAGGGGAGACAGGGTGTTTGCGCAAGTGCCTGCTTGTCTGTGTGGTCTTTTTTCCTTTCCTCTTTTCCCAAATCACAGATGAGGAGCTGAAGATTATTTGCCATAAATCACACAAAGCTCTGCCAGTTTGATTTTTCAGTCCTGTGTTTTTCCAGCTTTTGTTTCACTCCCTTCCCAAATACCCTTCCAGTGCACAGTGAGACCTATGGAGCTCCTACAACTGTGACAGCACCCGTGGTGTCAGGGCTTGCCCTTTGCCCAAAGGATTGCTCCACAATTGTCCCCTTCTTCATGCCTGGGCAAACTTCATCCGCGTTGCTGCTGACTACGGGCAAACCTCCTGCTCGCCCTGGGGTGAGCTCCTGCAAGTCCTCCTGGGCCATGGGGTTCAGGTTACCCCCCTTCCCACACTCCAAAGGTGGCAGAGAAACAACCCCTTCCCTCCCCTTCCCTACAGTACCCACCACCCTGTTACCTTCTGTACTGCCATCATGGGATTGCTGAAGTTCATCAGGTACATGTGCCCCACGATGGGGAGATAGAAAGGTTGTGGAGGGAAGCCCTTGGGCTTTCTGTGCTTCATGTAGTCGGCAACGAGCAGGAACACAACAAGGAAGACAAGGAGCACCTGGATGGAGATGCTCTCCCAGAGGAAACGCAGCATGGTTGGGTGGTGGGGCTCTGCAGGGACGTGTCCTGTGGCAGGTCAGGGCAGGTTGAGATCGTGAGACACCACAGAACCCCAGGGGCCAGTGGCAGATGTGCAACGCGCTGGCACAGCTGTGGGCACAGAGACAAGACAGCATGGAGTGGCTTTTGCTGACCTGATCTGGAATCTGCATCCAGAATCCTGTTTTGCCAGATTGGAGTAAGGACAGTTTGATTAAACCTCTTCCAGATAAAACTCAAGCCTTTCCTCTGATCTCTTTAAAAAAAACACACAACAAGAAATCTCACACTCTTGTTTCCACCTCCCACCGCTGCTTTAGAAAACCCCAGGGAATCACGTCCTTGTGTAAAGGACAAAAAGGAGCTTTTTGGGGCCGGGATTAAAACCTTCTGGCAGCCTTGCTGTGCCGTTCCCATGAGCCCATGGCTCATCAGAGGCCTCCATCTCCCTCCTCCCTGTGTTTCTCTCACCGCCCGTGTCCCAGCGCTGCCTTCTTCTGTGCCTGGGAGGTCCAGCTGCTCCAAGTGCCTCTCACTTTCCTCGTTTGAAAAACTTTGTTCGCTAGGTCAAATGGTCATTAAACAAGTCCAAGGTCAGCAGAGACATCAGAGAGAATGTTGCACAAACCTTTCGCAACCCATCTGACTCAAGACTTTCAGTTTCGGTGCATCCGGTTCATGTAGGGAGGAAGTAAACAGCCGTCCAGGGTCTGCAGCTGTTTCCAAGCACCGTCATTTCCTGGTCTGTGCAGACACGTGCACGCAGAGCAACCTGCTCCTGCCTTTTCTACACCACACAACAGATTCAGCAGCCCTGGTCTAGGTTTTATCCTCCTGGACGTAGCAATGATTATTCTTTGCTGTTTCTCATGCAGGCTGAGTACAGCAGCCACTAAGGGGTGATGAATTTTGCATTAAAAAAAAAAATAAAGTAGAATTTTGCCATTTGCTGACAACTGCCATTTCATGTTGGCAAGACCGAGGGTCTCTGGCCAGCCCAGAAGCAGAACTTCTTAGGCTTATGAGGAGCCTCTTGAAGGCTTGGGGAGCAACTGAATTTGGAAGCATTTTAATTCCTTTTTTTAATTAAGTTGGTAGTATTAATTAGTTCTATCATATTTGAGGACTTGCCCAAGAACTCTTAACTTGGTACGTTTACTTGTGTAATCGGCCAGGTAACTAAACCACCAGTTAATTGACTTTTGACCTCCAGGGTTTTGCCAGAACAATGTATGGTACTCTTCCTAAAGGGCGTAACTCCATTTCTGTAAACAGGTATAAACATTCAGCATGTCAGCAAATGACAAAGGCCTTCACATCCTTGTGTTCCTCGCTGTAGCAAGCTCAAGCATGTACAAAAATCTTTCCTGCCCCGGAAGGCAGTGTCTTAATTCAGCTGTCAGGATAGAAATTTCCTGTGACATAGGTATAACTTCTGGTCTCCAGGAGTTTGTGTGTCATTAGATACTGTAGTCAAACAGCTGATGATTTAATGCTGGGACTCTGGTATCTTCATTTATTTGTGTGTTTGTTGATGTTTAACCATTTAATTTTGTTTCAGAGATGTTGCTTGGTTTGATGCATCTTGGCTAAATCTCATTAAGGATTAAGGATGATGTTGGTGACAACTGGAGAATAAAGGTATTCTAAACTAGAGTTAGTAGAAGTATGTGGGGTTGGATATTGTCTGTCCTGAGAATATCTTGCAGTCCAAAACCCATAGAATTAAGCTCAGACTTCTTAAGTTCTCTTAAAGGAACTTGAACTGTCTGTTGATGGTTTAAGTGCCTTCCAGCATTGCTGCATGAGGATTTTCTCTTGTGATATTTCTCTTCCCCTGTCATTACAAGCTCCTCTGATAGAGCTGCTATGTGAACATATTATTATAGATTATTATTTTATTTCAGCAAAATTAAGAATTTAATAAAACCTATAACCTCATCTTTCATGTGCAAAAATTAGTCCAGTAATCTGAAGAAGATCCTGCAAGGAATTATGGACTATGGTGCTTGATGAGAGTTTTTTAAAGGGTATGATATAGAAAAACTCGCCAGACGATCTTCTGGCTTCCTGGTCTCACCTGGGATTAGTTGTGATAGCAGGTGCTGAGCCCTTCTGTATTGCCAGGACTGGGGCTCTCTGGCCAGCCCAGAAGTAGAACTTCTTCAGGCCTCCAAGGAGCTTTTTGAAGGCTTGGGGAGCAACTGAATTTGGAAGCATTTCATTTCTTTATGTCAGCAGAATTAATTAATTCTTCATATTTGTGGTCTGGCCCAACAACTTTTAATGCACTAGTTTTGCTTTCTCTTGCATAAGTGGTCAGTTAATTAAACCACAGTTCATTGACTTTCAAAACTTGTGGGTTTGCCACAACAATCTTACGGAACTCTTACTAAAGTGCGCAACTTCATTGCACTAATTAATTGATAGGTGTTTTGCATATTTTTTTTAATGCTGTCTATTTTAGTTTAAATGTGGACTCAATCAGAGAAAATTCTGGGATTCCAAGTATGGGAAAGGTCTTTGGCTGCAGTGGATTGAGTGCCCCTTTTTGGGCCCTGGGTTCAGCTAACCCCTCCCCACACTCCAAAGGTGGCACAGACACAGCTCCCTCCATCCCTTTGACATAGTACCCCCCAGCCCCTTACCTTCTGCAGTGTAATTGCAGGATTGCTGAAGTTCATCAGGTACATGTGCCCCACCATGGGGAGATAGAAGGGTTGTGGAGGGAAGTTCTTGGGCTTTTTGTGCTTCATGTAGTCAGCAACAAGCAGGAAAACAACGAGGAAGACGAGGAGCACTTGAATGGAGATGCTCTCCCAGAGGAAACGCAGCATGGCTGGATTGTGGGGCTCTGCAGGGACGTGTCCTGCAGCAGGTCAGGGCAGGCTGAGCTCAAGGGGCACCAGGGAAGCCCAGGAGCAGGGGCAGATGGTCAATGTGCTGGTACAGCTGTGGGCACAGAGACAAGACAGCATGGGGTGGCTTTTGCTGACCTGGTCTGGAATCTGCGTCCAGAATCCTGCATTGCCAGGTTGGATTAAACCTCTTCCAGATAGAACTCAAGCCTTTCCTCTGATCTCTTTAAAAAAAGCAAACACACACTAAAAAATCCCCTGCTCTTCCTTCCACTTCCCACCGCTGCTTTACAAAACCCTGGGGATCCTCATCCTTCTGTAAAGGACAGAAAGGAGCTTGGCAGAGCCAGGATTGAAACCTTCTGGCAGCCCCGCCAAGCTGTTCCCACGAGCCCGCAGCTCGTCACAAGCCCCACGCTCTCCTCACCGTGGTTCTCTCACCAACCGTGTCCCAGTGTCGGCTTCACAGTGCGGGGGAGGCTCCAGCTACTGCGAGCGCCTCTCACTTTCCTCTTTTGCAAAACTTTCTTCACTAGGACAAATAGTTATTAACCAAGGCCCAGGTCAGCAGAGCCATCAGAGGTAAGGTTACGCAAACCTTTCACAACCCACCTGACTCATGACTTTCGGTTTTACTGCATCCGGTTTGTGTACGGAGGAAGTAAACAGCCGTCCAGGGTCTGCAGCCGTTTCCAAGCACCGTCATTTCCTGGTCTGTGCAGACACGTGAACGCAGAGCAACCTGCTCCTGCCTTTTCTACACCACACAACGGATTCAGCAGCACGTGTAGGTTTTCTGATACTCACTTGGAAGCTGGGAGAGAAGTTACAAATCCTCCTGGATACAGGAACAATTATAGTTTCTTGTGTCTCATGCAGGATGACTACAGTAGCCCTTAAAGGGTGATGAATTTTGAGGAAAAAAAAAACAACAACAATAACAAACCAGATTGCTGTATTTTATATGGAGCTTGATTACAATTACATCATAGGTATGGTATAGAAAAATGTTCCAGATCATCTTATCCTTCCTGGTCTCACCTGGGCTTAGATATGATATTGAGTGGTAAGCCCTTCTGGCTCTCTGGCCAGGCCAGAATTAGAACTTCTTTAGGTTTCTGAGAAGCTTTTGAAGGCTTGGGAACAACTGAATTTGGAAACACTTTTAATTCATTTTTTTTTTAATATTGGTAGAATTAATTCTCTCATCTTTGTGGTCTAGCCCCAAAACCCTTAACGTTCTACCTTTGCTTTGTCTTGTATAAAAGGTCAGTTAATTAAACCAGCAGTTATTTGGTTTTCAAAACTTGCGTTTTTTGCCAGAACAAAAGGGCTGCATCACAATGAGCATGGGCAGCAGGTGGAGGGAGGTGATCCTGCCCTTCTGCTCCGCTCTGGTGAGACCCCACCTGGAGTCCTGTGTCCAGCTCTGGGGTCCGCAGCACAGGACAGACATGGACCTGTTGGAGAGGGGCCAGAGGAGCCCCAGAAATGATCAGGGGCTGGAACAGCTCTGCTGGGAGGACAGGCTGAGTGAGACAGCTGGGGTTGTTCTGCCTGGAGACGAGAAGGCTCTGGGGAGACCTTGTTGTGGCCTTTCTGTACCTAAAAGGGGGCAATAAAAAGATGGGGACAGAATTTTTAGCAGGGCCTGTTGTGACAGGACATGGGGTGATGGTTTTAAACTAGAAGAGGGCAGATTCAGGCTGGACATGAGGAAGACATTTTTGACAATGAGGGTGGTGAGAGCCTGGCCCAGGTTGCCCAGAGCAGATGTCCCATTCCTGGAGACATCCCAGGCCAGGCTGGATGGGGCTCTGAGCAACCTGAGCTGGTGAAGATGTCCCTGCTTATGCAGGGGTTTGACTGAGTGAGTATGAAAGTCCCTTCCAACTCAAATGATTCTCTGATTATCCAACTCTTTTCTTGCCACAATGTGCTCCCTCTTCAATCTTAATTTGTTCTGAATTGGATCATAGCAGTGATCCAGCTCACAGCTCGACTGTCACTCTCCTCTCTGAGCTTAAGGGAATGTGAAGCAGAGTGTGGAGGGAGGCAAGCGCTAAACACTGACTTTGTTGCAGAATATGTGATGTGTAATTGCACCCTCATCAAGGTAACAGTGGCTCTAAATACAACTGGTGCTCAGAAGACGGATATTGAACCTCTAATTTAACCTTTTCCTCTCGTCTCTTTTTTGTAGCTCACGAGCATGAATACATCCTTCGACAACTGAAAAAGCAGTGAACCCTGTTAAAATAGCAGTTAAGTAACACACGCTCTCATGTTTGACAGGATGTTAAAACTATCAGCTTTTACTAGAAAATCTTTAAAGGTTTTATCCTCTTAAACCTTTCCAATTTAATGGCTGTTAAAGACACTTAGGGTTTCAGTGAAGTGTTCTTCTCATTTGCTTAAGCTGTGAACACTTACAATACCAAACTTGCTTGATCCTTGCAAAAAATGCATGCTCTGCATGAAGCTGTTCAGGTTTCTTTTGTGTGTGTGCTTGCTCTCTCATAGTGCCTGAAGCCGCTTCTTGCGTGACCATTCAGTGCTGAGCGCGTGGCAGTGCTGTGTTAGTGTGCTGCCCAGCACCATCCTGCTGTTGATTGTGAAGTACCAGCAAGATGGAGAGCACATTTGCACTGATGCTCACAGCTTTCTGTATGGTGTCCACGGTAACTTTTTGAATGAAAGTGCCAATTTCACTCCCTATTATGCTGTCTACCTTTATCATGGTTTCAGTTCCAAAAATGTGTCTGTTTATGGAGGGATCATTCGTTTGCCCATTTCATAGTGGTCATACACTAAGACATCTGTATGCTTAAATATAGATATCAAAATCACATTGCAAAATTTCTACATGCTCAACCTTTTTCATTGGTGACATACAGCTGTCTTGCTTCAGTTCTTCCCAGATGGACAGGTCTGACAATGTTGACCCTGTTTTATCTGTACCAGGTGACTGCCCTCCAGGATGAAAGAAACAGCTTAGTGTCAGAAATTGAGATTATGAAGGACAGGCCAGAGCAATTAGACAACTCTCCTGATGATCCAAATGCTGCAGTGACGAAGAAGTATTTTCATGCACAGCTGCAGCTGGAACAACTGCAAGAAGAAATGTGAGGTATGAAATGATTTCTTTCAGAAATCCCTCACTTGCCATGTCAAATCTACCCTGAGAATTGATTGGGGCTGTGCTGTGCCGTGGGTTCCTGCAGCCGGCCCCGGTCCCGCTGCTGGCAGCTGCAGCTCCCTGTGCTCAGGGACCTTGCCGGGGTCCCACAGTGCAACTCTTACTGAGTCGATGCATTTACTGGTGTGAACCATCAGTTGTGAATCCTGGGACTGTTTCACCTTGCATGTGATGGATTAAAATGATCAAAATTTGCTGCTGGTATTTTCCCAGGGACCCTTTTCTTCACAAGGCTGTTGAATGCAGCAGGCTCAGCCATGCACTGTGTGTTGCTGGAGCTCATCCCTCTGCCCCCCGGACACACCAGCCACTCGGTGATGCCGGGCAGGTAAATGGAGAGGATTCAGCAGGTTCTAAGAGGCAGGACCTAACACATCTGTAGCTACAAATACAGATGATTTATTGAGGGTTCTGTCAGAGTGGAGAGCACTGTACTCCATGGGGGTGTCACAGTGTTGTTGCCGTGACACGCCAGGACCTGGCCAAAGGCTTTGATGGTTTCCCTGCTAGTTCCTTGTCCTGTCAGGATCAGTGATGTTTATCAGTTCTGTAGGAATTGCCTTTGCTGTTACAGTGCCAGCCTCTCTGCTACTGGAGAGCAATGCCGCAGGGACATGAGTTGGGTGCTGTGCGGCTGCCTCTGCCCCGGTGGGCTCGCAGCCCCCTGCTCCCCTCCCAAAACATGAGGCAGGGCTGAAGGCTACAGCCAGTGCTGGAAATGGCCTGTGGTGGTCTTCACTTTACAGCATGCTTCATGACAATGATTTTTTGGTAAGAATTTATTGATGCTCTAGAAAGAGAGGTGTTGATTTTTTTAAATGGATTACATGTCAAGGATAACAGAATCACTAACTGATGGCAATGAGTACTTGCATGACTGTTACAAAGTAAAGGCTATTAGTGCTCCTCCACAACTCAAAGCCACAGCCTGAACACTGCAGTCTCTAAAGTGTTGCTCCTTCTCCTGCCAGTGGGAAGCATGGCCATTCGTCATGAAAGCAGGAAAGGCCCAAGCCCCTCGTTGATTTACCATACACTATTGCAAGCCTGAAAGTGCCCTGGCAGATCGCAGGCTGATCACTTTTCCCATGTGATACAGAGTGCAAAGTCTGCTCATAAAAGAAATTATTTTGCAATTGCTTGGAAAGAAAGCAGCAAACCTCTCAGCCTTTCCCTGGACCCGGGTGATCATTCCACCAACCCAGGGGAGCAGCTGACGGCTCATTTTCAGCATCCATGGCAAAGGATTTTCCCTGTGAGGACAGTGGCCAAGGCTTCCCTATCGAGGCACAGCACAGATCTTGTAGGGTTTCGGGCTTACTGTGATACCCTGCTTGAACTGGAGGCTGAGTGTGGTGTCCGGTGGCGCCTGGAAGGTGAATTTCTGGAGCAGAGCCGTGAAGAAGAGGAAGAGCTCAGTGCGGGCCAGCAGCTCACCCGGGCAGGAGCGCTTCCCTGCGGAGACAGTCACCCATGGCTTCCTCAGCCTGTGCTGGCTGCCCAGCTGCTCTTGCTGCCACAACAGCCTCTGCCTTCCCTTAGCACCACGACCCAGGCATGTTACCCCCTTTCCAGGATAAGTTTTGCATGCTAAACTGAGCTTCCCAATAATTGCATCAGCGTTACAGTATGGGCTGCATTCCCAGTTACAGGACTTCTAAGGGAACCTCTGTATAAGGGGAGAGAGGGGTGGTAAAAGGAATGTCGTTGGGGACACTGATGGCTGGGTCACCTGTGATGGCAACAGTGAAGCCTCTAGTGACTCCAGTCATGTGGGAGCAGGAGCCCAGGACAATGATCTGCCTGGTGAAGGTGTTTCTAGGGTCTCTGGCACTTTTATGGTCTGTAATTCATCCTCATCTCACTTTTATGCTGGTGAAGTGGGACAAGAAGGAGCTCAGACTGTCGGTTGTGGTGCTTTGGGGTGGCCATGTGAGCACTACATGAGCAGCACCTCCCAGGGTGCAGCCAACATCTGTCCTTCCCATCACTATTTTCCTCTGTGTCCCGTCATGCTGTCGGAAGCCCCAGTCCAGGACCTCACACTGAAGCACCAACTTCCAGGAAATCTTACCTATAGAAAATGGTATAAAAGACTCTCTTTTCCAGAACTGACCATCCTTCAGGAAATGCCCGGGGTTAAAAATGTCAGGGGTTTTCCACTCGTTCTTGTCAAACAGGAGGGATGTTAAATTTGTAACCACGCTTGTTCCCTACGAGGAGAAAAATACACTGCACTTTCTCTATCATTGAGAGCACACATGGCATTTCTATTTTCCAGTCTCCTCTCCTATAAGAACAACCATAGTCAAACTCTGGTGCAATTATTTGTACAACACACTCTGAATGGTCAATTTTTCCTACTCATTCCTTTTTTCTGAGGTGTAGTGATTATAGATGTACATTTTTCCCTCATCAGCATCACTTTTATCTGCTCTAGTCTTGGGCCCAAGTTCCTGCAAAAGCTGTGAGATGGGATCTATGCCTCAACGGTGTGTGCAGTGGGGGTGTCACCCCCAGTGCTCTGCATGACTCAGTGTACTGGAAAACATTGTTTGCATGGTAAAAATACATGTTCAATAGAAGTGAACTGTGGCATCTCTTGCTAAAGTCTCATTGCTCAGCAGTGGGGTTACCTTTGGTATGCGGAAGCCATCCACGACTGTGTCCTTCACTGTCATTCTTGGCACACTGAAAGGGATGAGGTTGCCTTTCCTCTGCACTTCGTGGATGACGGCGCTGGTGTAGGGCATGTTGCTCCTGTCATCCAGGGCTGGTTGTCGCCCCTGCCCGATGACCGTGTCGATCTCTGCTTGCACGCGGGCTGGTGGGAAAGAGCAGGAATCAGACAAGGTACAAGGAAAAGAAATAGATGCTTAGTCCCCCAAGGACTGACCTGGGGCACCTACCACTGTTCGCACCTCTTTTTTGTGTGAGTACAGGGAGAGTCCCCATTTCTCTCTCACAAAAAGAGGGTCTTACAAAGCTGTAGGGACTAAAAGCATGAAAAAGTGCTGACAGTGTACTGATCGTACCTTGGATTTCTGGATACATGGCCATAAACAGCAGAGCACAGTGGATGGTTGTTGAAGTGGTCTCGGTCCCAGCTAAGAACAAGTCAACTGCACATGCCACAAGGTTTTCCTCCTGGAAGATGCCATCGCCGTTGTCCTTCACAAAGAAGTGTGTTAGTGCCACATGAACAGTGAGGGCTGCCCTGACACCAGGCTTAGTCCAAGTCAACCCCAAGGATTTTGGCAGAAACTGCTGGCCCCCTGCACCTCCATCCTCTAGATGGATGCCCTGAACCTGATGCCCATCCTAAGCCCATAACTGGCCACAGAAGCAACTCAGATGGAGAATTTGGGCTCATTTCTCATCCCTCTGGATTTCTAAGCCTCGCTGCAGAGGGCTTTGCTCTGCGGTGCTGACCTTGGCTATCTCTTGCAGGTAGCAGTCGATGAAGTCCCGGCTCTCCGAGGGGTTCCAATCCTCCTTGTGTTTGTCAATCCTCTCCTTCACAAAACATTTCAGTAATCTTGAGTTTCTAAACATGGTTTGGTGGACTCCAGGGAAGAACTTTATTATGGATGGGAAAGCGTTGTACAGCTTTGGAGGGAAAAGAAGTGAGGCAAATTGAATAGAGGATGGAAACAGACCTTCTGATATCAAAACCTAAGGAACCTGCAGTGCCACATTGACTAAACTGCTGGAGTTAGTGGGAAGAGCTGAGCTCCAGGAGAGCATGACAAGGGGTTGGAATTCCTGTCATTCCAGAGAGACTCATGCACTATCCGGCATTACAGCAGGCACGTTGGCAGTTAATCGTCGGGAAAGGTGATGTTGGGTGAGAGAGATGACAAGAACACTGCACAGCTGGAAAAATGGGCAAAAAAAATAATGGGCAAATCGACATTGTGCGAGTATTAGGCACTGACAAGAAGGTTTGGTGATGAAAACACTGTAGGTTTTTAGGTTGACTCCACAGGAGAAACTTCGGCACTGCAGAGTGCACACTGTCCATGTTGGTGGCAGAAGTCTGTACCTGGGTCATGATGGCTCCATTAAGGGTAAGGGTCTCATCTAGCAGGTGCAGCAGTTTTTGGAAGTCCTCATCATGGTAGTCAAAACGATTGCCAAAGGTGACGGAGCAGATGATGTTTGAAACAGCGTTATTGATTTTCAAGTGAGGGTCAAAAGGACTTCCTGCAGAAGGTAAAGGGAATAATCAATTTTCTTTGAGTCTTACAAGAAAAGAACAAGAAAACACAGTTGTCAGAGGTAAATTATTCAACAAATAGGAGTGAAATGAGTGGCCCCTGATGGGCACCCTCCTGTGTCACTGCACTCCCAGGACTCCTCACCACCTGAGGATCTGGCCAAGCTTGGCTGGGCAGCCCCATTGTGCAGCAAACATCCCACCCTTCATCCCACTTCAGTCAGACTGTGGAGAAGTTTGTTTAGGTTGGAAAACCAGGTCTGCAGAAGAGCAGACATCATGTGAATTCATTGGAAACATCGGTGCTTATACACACACGGGATGTTCTGGAGATCTCCAAGAGAGCAGCAGGCTGAAGCTGGGCTATGAAAAATGCTTTGGGGGTTACTCAGTTGCCTTCACCTGTCAGTCTGAGAGAAAGTCACCTGTAAAGGGAGCTGGGGTGCTGGCAGGGTGCTAGCACCGCTTGCAAGGTGAGGCATTTTTCAGCAAGCAGTGAATCATAAGTGATATTAGAATGGGCCATACTGGTTTCTGCCTTCATCAAAGCTTACAAGGGGCCACGACACTTACCCTGCTCCTCCCCAAACGCATCCACGAGGTACCGGCACTCCTCCTGGATGCGCTCCTCCAGGCTCCTCTTCCCCAAGCCGAAGTTTCAGAGGGTGGACAAGGTGAACCTCCTCTGCTGCTTCCACAAGTGCCCATTGGAAGAGACCAGTCCTGCCAGAAACACGACACTGTGAACCAAGCAGATCCCTCCACCCAGGAGAAAAAGCTCCAGGGCTCTGTTTTATGTCCAGCCATGTCGGACCTCTGTTGGATCAGTACTTTGATTTTAAGGCTGAGATCTGTGTCCTGAGGGAGAACTCACCCCTGTTGCTGAAAGCCTCTCGAGCCAGAGGCAATTCAGGGCGATCCAGGAAGTTTTCCCCTTGGTTTACAAGAACTTCCTTAACCAGGTGTAGCCCATTTATGAAAACAATCCATTCAGTGCCCATGTCCACGCTGAAGATGTCCCCATACTTTTTCGTAAGCTGTGAAGATGATGAAATAAATAGACAGTATTGGTATTGCGAAGAGTGTATCTGTCAGGCCAGGGATGGCCTGGCAGGGGACAGGAGTGAAAACAAGGGAAACTGAGAGCAGCAGGGGAGACAGGATGTTTGCACAAGTGTCTGCCTGCTTTGTGTGGTGTTTTTTCTTTCCTGTTTTCCTAAATCATTGATCAGGAATTGGTGATAATTTGCCATAAATCACGCAGAATTCTCCTGGTTCGATTTTTCAGTCTTGTGTTTTTCTTCCTTTTGTTTCTCTCCCTTCCCAAATACTCTTCCAATGCCCAGTCAGATCTATGGGGCTCCTACAGCTGTGACAGCATCCGTGGTGTCAGACCTTGCCCTTTGCCCAAAGGATTGCTCCACAATTGTCCCCTTCTTCATGCCTGGGCAAACTTCATCCACGCTGCTGCTGATTGAGGGCAAACGTCCTGCCTGCTTCGGGGTGAGCTCCTGCAAGTCCTCCTGGGCCATGGAGTTCAGGTTAACCCCCTCCTCAGGCTGATAGGATTGTGTCGCTGCAACCCTCTCTATCCCCTTGCCTCTGGTGCCCCCAGCCCCTTACCTTCTGCACTGAGATTTGGGCATCGCTGAAGTTCATCAGTACGTGTAAGTGCCCCAGGATGGGGAGACAGAAGGGGTGTGGAGGAAAGCCATTGGGCTTTCTGTGCTTCATGTAGTCGGCAACGAGCAGGAACACAACAAGGAAGACGAGGAGCACCTGGACGGAGATGCTCTCCCAGAGGAAACGCAGCATGGCTGGATTGTGGGGCTCTGCAGGGACGTGTCCTGTGGCAGGTCAGGGCAGGCTGAGCTCACGGGGCACCAGGGACCCCCCCAGGGACAGGGCCTGACAGGCAACGTGCTGGCACAGCTGTGGGCACAGACACAAGACAGCATGGTTAAGACTCCTGCTTTCCCAGGTT
The DNA here is from genome assembly GCF_037038585.1 of Patagioenas fasciata. NCBI lineage: Eukaryota > Metazoa > Chordata > Aves > Columbiformes > Columbidae > Patagioenas > Patagioenas fasciata. The sequence continues at coordinate 19,621,289 of NC_092525.1, read as the reverse complement.
TCCGTAAAGACAGTTTGATTAAACCCCTTCTCAATTAAACATCAAGGCTTTCATCTGATTGTACTAAAAAAAGCAAACACAAACCAAAACATCCCTGCTTTTCTTTCCCCCTCCCATCTCCCACTGCTGCTTTACAAAACCCGACTGATCCATATCCTTGTGTAAAGGACAGAAAGGAGCTTTGTGGGGCTGGGATTAAACCTCCTGGCAACCTCGTTGTGCCATTCCCATGAGCCCATGGCTCATCACAAGCCCCGCTCTCTCCTCCCTGTGGTTCTCTCACTGCCCGTGTCCCAACGTTTCCGTCACGGTGCCAGGGAGGCTCCAGCTGCTCCTCGCTGCCTGTACTGTACTAATTTGCAGGTTCGTTCAGTAGTACAAACAGTCATCAACAAAGCCGCAAGTCAGCAGGAACATCTGAGAAAAAGTTGCGCAAGCCTTTCAGAAAATCTTACACACAAGTTTCATTTCATTGCATCTGGTTCATATGTGGATGAAGTAAACAGCCGTCCAGGATCTGCAGCCGTTTCCAAGCACCGTCATTTCCTGGTCTGTGCAGACCATTGCAAGCAGAGCAACTCAATTCAGCCATAAGGTTGTCCCTCCCACCGCCTTTTGAATCTGTGCCCAAAGCCGGAGGAAGCAAAACCAGGGGCTGAAAAGGCAGAGCAGACACCCAGCTCTGCAGGCTGTGACCCTTCATTGGTAGCTGGTAACTGGCTGTGCTGAATTTTCCCATGTAAGAGTGGCTCTGGGACAGGCAGTTGATCACGCATGTACACCACATGCATTTATTTTGATATATGCAGTGAGTTTTATTGCGAAAGAAGCAGGGGCATTCGCAGCAGCAGTCTGCCTTTGCACCAAGCGGCTCTGCAGCTGTTTGCAGTCGTCGGCTGCCACCTCGTGCTCCAGGGGATGATTTGGGTTCATTTTCTCTCTTTCAGGGACATAAGTTGTGGCTGCTGGGGTGGTCCAGTGCTGAGACAAGGCACTGAGATGCAGCAGCTATGCCATCCATACAAGAGCAAATCTGCTGCATAACCCTAACACTTGAGTAAACTGAAAAAGTTACACCACTGTTTTATTGCAGACATTAAAGAAGAAAAACTGTTTTAGAGGAGAAGCTCTGTTTTTGTCTCTGGCCTTCAAACACACTCTGGTGTGAGCCTGCAGAGATTTGTCTGTTCCCCTTCACTCACAAGAGATGCTCCACCCACAAAATAAACAATTTAATGCCTCCTGCTTTTATAGTACGCAATCATTACATTTTCAATTGGTGGCGTTCTTTTAATGTAATGATTAAAAAAAAAAAAAGGAGGAGATTCTAACCATTTATTCTGTGCAAATAATACAAGCTGTAGCCACATACCAGAGGTCAGAAGTACACTAGAGCAAATAAATAATGGAGAGAAACCAGTGCCTACTCCTGAATGGCTTTGAAAACTTCACAGGTGAAAAAAAAAAGTCTACAGATCTTTTATGTTTTCTCTTTTAGAAAGAAAAAACAATCGGGAGCTTCTAATGCAAAACATTAATTAAAAACACAACAGGATTAAAAAGATCAGTTAGAAGGGCGGCTCATTGACCAAATCCGTGTGCCCAGCACGGCAGGGATGCGATGTGCAGAGGACTCTCCCATGTGGCATAAATCTGCCACTGCACAGTGACTGCTCTGCACCGTGGCGAAGGCGGTTATTGCCAGAAGGGAGGCTATAGCTGGTGGAAATTAAACTTGATTTAATCCTGTTTTCCTGTTAACTATTCAGTATCCTACATACGTGCACATAGAAAAGTCACTTATGAAAGGTGAGAACAATTAATTATCTGTGCTGCGACTACATTCCAAATAAAAGCACACAGGAGATGGCATTTCTAATTATTAGTGTTTGGTCAAATAAATGGAAAAATTTTCTACAAGTTGTATACTTAACTGTTTTCCAAAGAGACCCCAGTATGGGCAGATTCAGTGTCTCCATCACAGAGGGGGCCCTGCCCTGACCCACCTCCTTGGCCCCACACTATGGACATGCCCATCACGCACTGTCACAGACCTCTGCCAGATGCAGAGGGGAAGCGGCAAGCTCCTGACTTGCCACCGCAAAGCCCTCACGCAGCCGTTTCCCTTCCGACAGCCAGCGGTGAGCAGCTGTGAGCATGACCCTGGGATGCATCCAGCACAGCATGGCCAGCCTGGCAGGGAGGGGACTGTCCCGCTCTGCGCTGGGGTGGCCTCACCTGGAGCACTGTGTGCAGGGCTGGGGACACAGGATAAGTAAAAAGATACAAAGCCACTGGAGAACATGCAGAAGAGGCTACAAAGTTGGTGAAGGCTTTGGAGGGGAAGCCGTATGAGGAGCAGCTAAAGTTGCTTAGTTTGTTCAGCATGCAGAAGAGGAGACTGAGACCTCATGGTGGCTACAGCTTCCTAACAAGGGGAGCAGGAGGGGCAGACGCTGAACTTCTCTTTAGTGACCAATGACAGAACCTGAGGGAATGGCAGGAGGATGTACCAGGAGAGGTATAGGTTGGACATTAGGAAAAGGTTCTTCACCCAGAGGGTGCTGGACACTGGAAAAGGCTCCCCAAGGATGTGTCACGACCCCAAACCTGACAGTGTTCAAGAAGAGACTGGACAACGTCCTCAGACACCTGGTGTGAATTGCGGGGTTGTCCTGTGCAGGGACAAGAGCTGGACTTGATGATCCTTGTGGGTCCCTTTCAACTCAGGACATGCTGATTCTGACCCTTCTGCTGTTACTCATTCTGTTGGGCTTTGGTTAAACTCCTCCTGAGCAACACCATGCAATTATTTTTTTTGCAGCTTTCCCATTTTGTATTTTACTAGCACAAACCTTTTTGGATAAACCTTTCCTGACTATACAATTGCAATACTGCATTTTTATAGCCATTTGAGACCTGCTGGAAGCACAGCTCCTTGTGCCATCCCACTTGGGTCAGCCCTTGGTAGAAGCTGTTTCTACTACCCTGTAGCCTCCTAATCAAAATTTCCATTTACTTACGAGATTAAAAAGGCAAGTTGCTGCTGCAAAGATCTCAGCTTAGATATTAATATTTTCATTGCAAAACAGCAACATAATTATGCAGGAAGCATAAACCACCCAGAACCTGAGGCCACCGGCAGCTCAGGATCAGCCATAGCCACCTTGAAGTCCAAATTGGTGCTGAGGCACAAACCCAGAGCTTGTACGTCCAAGGCCACCTGCCCCCACTGACCAGGGACACCTCAGCAAACACAGCCATTTGGGGTGCTGTGGTATTGGGATTTAGGGGTTGCTAGATGGTCTCTGGGTGGTGGACATATAGAAGAGTCACTGTGGACCCTACTGTGCCCATGGATTTGCAGCTGACAGGCACCTTCCTGGGAGTTGCTCGTGGCAGAAATTAAGTAATAAGGCTTTTAAATTCTTGCATTTTGTCAAACTGATAAGGGGAGGAGGCAGGGGCTGAAGGGAAGAGCCCCAAGGGTTGTCCTCATTGCAGTGTGCGCTTCCCACCAGCACTAGACAACTGTGGCACATCATTTTGGCCCAAACTCTGTGGGGTGGATGGGAGAAGGGGCACTTTCCAGCTTGCAGAGGGCTGAAGTGGGGGGGCTGAAGTGGGGCAGCCCCACACCTGCCTCAGTAACGAGGGAGCGCACAGATGTGGAAGGGCTTGGGGCAGCGTGTGAGGCTGAGTGTGAAGGCAAAGGTGAGCGCGGCCTCCGATGGTGCCTGGAAGGTGAACTTCTGCAGGAGGGCTGTGAAGAAGATGAAGAGCTCGGTTCTGGCAAGCTGCTCTCCAGGACAAGATCGCTTGCCTGGAAATAAAGCAAAAATAACCCAACAGACTCCTAAGCAAGCTTGAACCACCTCTCACACTTCTTGTGCACACAAGGCATTGCACAGGTTGCAAGAGCTTTTCTTTCTTGAAAGGTTAGGTGGCAATGTTCACCCACACATCTTGTAGAAACCTTCCCAAGAAGTTTACTGCTGAGCAAACTACAATGGCTGTTCTGATAGGCGAAGACAGGAAACTCAGTGAAACAAAACATTTATGCAGCTTGTGCAAGAGGAAAAAGCCTTTTTTTTTTTTCATCCTGTGATAACAAATTGATTTCCCTCCTGCTCCAAGCAGTCAGTATTAACTGTTACTGGGATTTTCACTGTGGGGATGGGCTGAAAGCCAGACAAGGAGCTGTACCCCCTATTCTGGAGGGGGGGTCTTGGGAAATGAAAAAACATTGCAAAAAGGAAAACCATCTCCCCATCCATCATCTTACCTGCAGAGAAGGGCAGAAAAGCCTCCCGTCTCCTGTACTGGCCATTTTCCAGGAAATGTTCAGGATTAAAGGTGTCTGGAGTCTCCCACACGTTTTTGTCAAACATTATCGAAGTCAGGCTGGTCATCAGGGTGGTGCCCTGCAAGATGTGGAGAAAATGAGCAATTATGCAATGCAAAAGAGCCGATGTGTTGTCAGACTAGTGTATTATTAGCTCTATTCCACACAAAATGTAAACAACTTTTTTTTTAAGGGCAAAATGTTATTTCCTAAGGTATGTAATTAAATGAGGGTGAAGGCCATCAGATTGTTCACTTCTCTGCTTCTATAATTGCAGAACAATGTGTATACATCCATACCTGTTACCTGGGTTGCATCAAATTCTACTTTTAATATATGATTTTTAATATTCTGTGGAACTAACAAACCCAAAATACCTTCTTATGTTTCTTGTCCCTCTATTCCCATAATGCCTGGAAGGCACCTTGTATAAAACTTAAGGGATAAGCCTTGTAAAACTGAAAGCTATGACCAACACTGTAGGATCTCATAATTCTCCTCCATAAAGAGGTGGGACCCATAACACCGCTACAGCGTCTGTCAGGAGACCTTGTATTTTCTCCGTAACTGTGGTATTTCCGCAAGATCCTGCTGGTTAGTTCCCCTCCAGGTGAGATGTGGGACTTGGGCCATGAAGACCCTGCTCTGGTGGGACAAGGGAAAGGCTGGTGGTCTCCACATACTTTGGGCACGTGGAAACCGGCCAGGGTAGTGTCACTGGTGGACATCCTGGGCACCCCCAGTGGCACGACGTTGCCCATCCGCAGGACCTCGCTCAGCACCGCGCTGGTGTACGGCATGTTCTCCTTGTCAGCCATGGTGGGCTGGCGGGACTGGCCGATCACTGAATCAATTTCGAGCTGCACTTTCTCTATGGAAAGAGAGAAATAAAAAGGCCTGTGCTCAAGATGTCCCCAGTAAGGAACTGGGGCATGGGCATGTCCAGTATGTGGTAAAGCTGGAAGTAACTCTGTTTTCTGAGTTTCACTTATCTGGTTTTGGGCTTAATGAAGGACCCATCAGTGGCCCTACCCTGAATGTGGGGGTACATGGCCATGTAGAGCAGAGCCCAGCGGATAGCGGTTGCCGTTGTCTCCGTCCCGGTTAGGAAGAGGTCCAGGGTGGAACACAGGAGGTTTTCTTCATGAAAATATGAGTTGGTGTCATCCTTAAACTTGGGGAAGAAAAAATGGCAATGAAAACTCTTATTATGGAGGAGACGCTTTCAAGAACCCAATCCACAACTATCCATTCATAAGTCAAGTCCTGCTGCTCTTAATAGTTTATCATCCACCACCCCTGGACTTGGAATTTCTACCCCTTACTTTCACTGAATTTCAAGCCCTGTGGAATGCTTTGAATGACACCGTTTGCTATCGAGTGACTTCTGAAAGCAGGTAGCATTTTTAAATGTGAAGTTTCACAATAGCAAACACAGGCCTGCAAGCTCTCATAAAAATGTGAACACATTCCCTGAACACCCTCCTACGTCATGTGACAGAATGAGAAATTGAAGAGACAAAGTGTAAATATTTTCAAATGAAAACAAGATCTGTGTGTTTTCAAAGTGATCAGGCTCCTGTTCCTAAAAGTTTGATGTGGAAGAGTTAGGAACGAGAAGGCAACATGGGAGACGTGGACTCCTCTGACAAAACAGCTTTGAGTCTCATCTGCTTGTTTCTTGAGTTAAGCTTTAGGTGACTGTAGATATTTCTCTCTTACCTTTTCTATTTCCTTCAGGTAATAATCAATATAATCTCCTGCCTCGGACTGGTCCAAATCCTCTTTGTGCTTTGTGATCACTTCCTTCACAAAATATTCAAGTTTCTCCCAGTGCCTGAAGATTTTCCTAAAGGGTCCCGGTAGCCATCTCATGATCGAAGGAAAAGCATTATACAACTGGTGAGAAAACAGAGCAAAAGAGCATTTCTTTAAAAAGAAAGCATGTGTCACAGTTGAGATGACAGTACAATTTATTAGCTCTGTTTGTTACCAGGAAAAAATCAGTTATGCTGCAAAGGCCGATTTAGTTACAATGATGTAAACAAGTACAAACACAGTAAGAACTAGCCAGATATTTTCCGCTGATCAGGTTCTCTAATACTGCATGGTCAAATCTGTCACCTAATGTGAGGTGACCACCAGAGTCATAAATCAGTGTGGATGCAGAGGAGCCCCTTAGTGCTGGGGTCCGTTGGGGGAACAGACATCGGATGTGGCCCATGCTGTGTGCCCATGCAGAAGCTATGTGCAATCTGTCCCCAAATCCACCTAACTGAAAAATGTTATTTGAAAAACTAGTTGGGAAAGGGATGGGGGAAAAGGAGGGAATTTTCACTTAGAGTACTATTAATTGACTCTTTTTGTAGAAACATAGATATTTTAAAGGTATTTCCCTTACTCTTCAGTTACAGCAGGTTTTACAATCCTGTGATGTTTTTTCTCTATACGCCTCAATAATATTAACTTCCTTCCTTGCTTTCCTGATGGATTTTGTGCATAAACCCAGTCTAATGTAAAACAATACTCATGGTTATCTCGCTTATAACGTGACTCTCTTTCTACAGGGAAAAGCAGATTACATTGTGCCTTAGAAACTCCTGTTTCTGAGCTCTTACATGTAGCTGAAGCTAGAAAAGCATCCAACTGGCTTTACCTGGCCCCAGAAACTTCCGATGAGCAACAGCGTTTCAGCCAGCGAGTGCAGTAATTCCTGGAAACGGTTGTCATGGTAGTCGAAGCGGTTCCCAAAAGTTATGGAACAGATGATGTTTGAAACAGCACTATTAATTTTGTAATGAGGGTCAAATGGTTGTCCTGGTGGAAAGAAAATGAAAGACAAGTTTACTTTTTTTCTTTTGTAAAATCTTAGTCAAAACCACATTCTGTGCCAGATCAACAGTTCCGAAGTTGGGGTGAGACCTCATCTCCTCTTCACCGAGGGTGATGCTTCACCCCGTGGTTCTGGGGTCCCCACCATCCCCATCACCTCCGTCATCCTGCTGGAGGTTGGACACTGTGTGGCACAACATTCTTTCTCCAAGGACATCCCCTCCCATCTCCAGGCAAGGCTACTGGCAGACACTGACATTGGCACAGGGCTGCCAAAGCAGGGTTTGAACTGTTTTCCAGGGAAAACAATCTGCAGGATGTCATGCTATGGCTGTCAGGTATACATGCTCCAACATGGTTTTGGTGCAAATTTCAGACACCAGGAGAGGGTCCCTCAAAGCTTGGCCTGGGGCAGGGAGCTCAAGACTAACACATTGCAGAAGTGCCACTGCACTGGCCTTGAACTGCCCACCACAAAGAAATCAAGTGAAATGGGTGAGAGGGGAGAGGGTGAAGATTGCAAGTCTTTGCAGCCACCTATAAAATCCATCAAAAGCTGATATGGCCCACAGGCGTGATGCACGTAGCTCCTAAAAGAGCCAAGTGTGGTGCGTGCAATGTTCATCACATGTGCATTCCTTGGGAGAGCTGTTGAGCAGACACCACCATCTCCTGGTGGATCCTGAGGCAGCCTGGAGAGCTACAGGCCATGGCATGAGAGACTAATGTCAGTAACGAACCCAGTCCATCCCTGAGCAGCTGCCGGTACGCCGGGGAGCATCGCTTTGAAATGCAAGACACTCTGCACTGCTGATCTCTCCTCTCTTCAAGAAAGTAATTATTCTGGGCTGCTGCTCAGATACTAGAGTGATGGACATGATCACTATCTGTCGTTATTAATGGGAAGAAAGGCACAAACCAGCAGCTTAATTAGTTTATTGATTAGGACTATAAAGGACTATAATCAATTGGCAACATGAAGTATTTGGCGTGTTCAGTGCAACAGCAATTAAAATGGAGCAAGTTCAGTATATAATTTCACAATTCCTATTTAGATCTTTCTTATTTACTATATATAGCTCCATAGAATTAGCTAAACCCCATCTGCTTCTATTTAAAGCTGAAGCGCAACATTACCCATGTACCAACATACAAATTATTCTTACTAATATCCCTCTGGCAGTTCTTAAAAGCTGGACCATAAAAGAGTGAGGCACACACTTCATCTGCACACGATACAAAAGGAAAGCCTGACTAAACAAGTTTTAAAATACTTCTCAAAACCAAGGACAAGCAGAGGTTAACTCAGCCTCTGAGCATATATGCCTGAAGCAGGAGAGCTGCATTGATTCCTTCACAGAACACAGGAGAGACTTTCTTAGCCATATAAACATGCAAGTTTTAATAAACACCTAACATGTATTTACTTAATATTAATATGGAAGAACTAAAATAGTAGACCTGAGGTCTAAAATAAGTGCTAAAAGGTGCAGTCTGGAAGTGTAAGAGAGATTTGAGCAATTACGGAAATGTTTTGCTTGTTAAGAGCTGCATCAGGGTTTTACTTCTCGTTGTACATTTAGCTGGAAGCTTTGGGCATGGTGCTTAACCACCCACCTTTCTCCTCCTCGATCGTCTCCACAAGGTACCGGCTCTCCTCTTGCACTTTTTCCTCAAAACTTACAGCTATGCTTTTCAGCGTTGCTAAAGTGAACTTTCTCTGTTGCCTCCATATATGCCCATTTGATGATATGAGCCCTGTAGGTGGAAAAAACAAGTGAACAAACCTCACTCTGTGTCACACTGGAGTGACAAGATACAGAAATGGTCATTCAGCTTGAATAAAAACTGCAAATCAAAGGAAGCTAACCTCATAGCCATTGAAAAACTACAGCTTTGCCTAGGAATTAAAATTCAAGAGTAATTGGCTTAAGCTAAAGTTCTAGCTTTATGGGTTTGCTTTAATCTGCAACTTTGTCACTTTGCGTGGGAAAACAAGGTGTAAGCCAAAATACTCTAAGTATTATCACGCTGTTGGCAGAGTTGCAGGCAGGAGCACTGTTCCCTGTCTCTGGAGCTACATGCAACTGGGAGAGAAAGAGGAGAAATTAAAACCAAGGGGAAAACTCTTCAAGTGTATTGATCCCTGGGCAGCTTGCATTTATTTCTCCTCTTTCATCAAGACCTGACTTTGATCCCAACATCATCCCTAAAGCCCAGAGAGATTTAAATGTACACCTGTGAGATTATTAGACTGAATTAAGTTCCTGCCTTCTTCTGTGCAGACTTTTATCAATGGAGTTACCAAGGGCTGAATTCAGCCCATTTCTTTAATTCTAATTGGTATCACTGCAAATAGATGAAAAAAATGGTACCAAAGTTCTGGAAGCTGTGCTTACCAAAGCCTCTAAATATTTCTTGGAGAAGTGGAATATTTGGCCGATCTGCAAATATTTCAGCCTGGTGGACAAGAGCTTCTCTCACCATTTGGTACCCATTGATTACCACAAAAGTCAGGCTTCCAAACTGCACGCTGAAGATGTTCCCATACCGACTGATAAGCTGAAAGAGAATTCATCACCCTCTGAGAGTGAGAAGATGGAGATTTTCAAAACTTACCTGGACAAGACCTCGCTCAATGGCGTTTAACTTTGAATTTAGTCCTGCTTGGAGCAAGAGAACCTAAGAAAAAACCAAGCCCAAGTCTGCAGGTTCCGTCCAATCTAAACTATTCCATGAAGGTAGGTTGTAAAAAAAGCTAGAAAGCTGTAGTGTGAGAGAGAGGTGGTTTGCTTCTATTTGTTAGCAGGTATGACCTGGGTTTCACCAGGCAGTTGCATCAATTTAACTTGTTCCAAGGACATTACTTGCTTTGTAACTGATGGGCATCTGCTCCATCCCTTTTCTTTCCAAGAAGGGTACAAGAAGTGAAGGCACCACCTGGGTCACCATGACCAGGCTCTTGCTGCTGAGGGCATAACACAACAAATAATCCCTTTCATTGGCTTTGTGTCTAAAGTAGTTCCATTTCTTGGTCCAGCTATCCCATTTAGCAAGTGTTTCCAACTGCTTATGGTTTAAGCCTGAATGCATTTATGGCTGAATTATAGCCATTTTCCTTGCATGGACTTTGCTGGCATTTAGTGTCTCCTGGGAAGTGTTCAACTCCCTGATGCATAAGAGCGAAGGCTGATCACATCATCTCTTGGGCCTCACTCTGCCAGGGAGCTCAGGCCCCAGCCTTCCCCAATGACTCCCCCAGGGGACACCCGTACCTGTGCTTGTGGCCTGTGAAACCCGGGGTAGATAGGCTGGTTTCAGCCTGCTAAATAAAAGCAGGGGATGAAGAGTCACAAGAAAGGATATTTGCAACCAACAAGTAAGAATCTTGCCTTGCACTTTACCAGAAAAAGCCTATTCAGCACTTATAAAATATCTCTCTTTGTCTTTGGTGGGAGTTGAAGCTCCAGAAACCTTTCCATAGCAATCACTGCCTCCTTCTGTGACACAGAAGAAACCACAGGGATGGTTAAATCAGGGTCTTAAATATACCTTTCAGATGTAATCGGGCAAAAAGTTGGGCTCTGAGCAAAGACAATGACAATACAATTTCCAGAGGTGATCTTCACAGTCCAAACAGTTCGCTTCCCACACAGCACTCGCCATCCCTCCCCCTGCCTGGCCCAGCCACTCCAAACCCTTCCTGGGCTCCAGATGGGAAGAAACAGGAGGAACATGTAGATCTTCCTCCATTATGGGCTTCTTTCCCATTGGACCTTCCTACTTCCACAGAATTCAAGGTGATAGTAAGAGCTAAAACCATGCACGGTTATCTCTCATACATGGTTATTATACAGCTAGTTCTTCAAAGGCTGCTCTTGCTTTCCAGGTTAGGTGACAAGAGTCACTGAAGAGGTAAAATATTCTTAGTAGGAGAAATGTCCATGGAGCTCTTACCTTCAGCAGTGCAAGGTGGAGGGGCTGCTTAAAGTCCACATAGGTTCCCATGAGAGGAAAGAGCTGTGGCCCTGGAGGGAAATTCCTGGGACGTCTCTTTTTCACAAGGTCAATAATCAAAAGAAACATGACCAGAACCACCAAGAGCATCCAACCATTCACCTTTTCCAAGAGAGAAACCAAATGAGGCCAAAACTGAAGCTCCATCTTGGCTGATGAACTCACGAATTTTCATCCAAGGAGGGGACTTGATGCTGGTGTTACATCTGCTATAACAGGAAAGGACTGGAAAGAAAACAAAACAAGATAAAATGACGATAGCTTACTGGGGACAGGACTTGCCATGGGCGAGCTGCTTTCTCATGTAAGCTAGTGCCAGACCAGCTGCTGAAAAACTAAGTTTAAACACCGGGACCTCCAAAACCAACCCCAAAACCTCAAATGTTTTGCCAAACAAAAGGAATCTTGCAAGCCTTTCTTTTTACATCTCTGTAATTTTCACATGGAATAATATTCCTCCCTTCTGCCTGTAACAAGGAGCTCCTTTATACAGACACCTAGCTGGGATTATGAGCATTACACGCAGTTGAGGTTAGGTGAAAGCAGCTTACTTGGCTGATTACATATGGTGGGCATTGCATAATTTAAAAAACGGTAAGGCATCTGAGGTGATGGGCACCATCCGAGTCGCTAAGGGGCTGATCCTGTTAAGCACTAAGCATCATCTGCTAAGGACTGGATGCTTCAGCGCCCATCAAAGCCTGGCTTTGCCAGTCATCAGGTGAAGTTCAGACAAGGGAAGCATTGCGAGAGCCCAGGGTTCTGCCCAGCCTCTTAAATGAGAGTTAAAGGAGCTTAATATTGAGAGTGAGAATGTAGGCTCATGCGCTTGCCAGATAAAGGAGAGATTGGAACTTACGCATTTAAATCTCCTGGGTTTTCTGAAAATCGCCTTTGAATAATGCTTCACATTGTCCCACAGGAAGGCAGCAGTGGACCGACAGTGACCTCTGTGACCACAATCAACCTCGCATCACCTGCCAATATTTTATCCACAACTTGTATCCAACTCACTTTTTAAGAGATTTACTTTGTAAACAATCTGTATTTATACCAAAGCAAAACTGTCAATAATGACTTTTCAAATTATTTGCCTAGAAGTTATGGTGAGAAGTTCAAAGAATGGCAAATTTGGTACATTTCCACTGTCTTCAACGTTTTTCAGAAAGCTTCAATTTTTTTAGGAAAAAAGCAAATTTTTCATAGCAAACAACAACTGGGAAAAAGCTTTGGTATTCTCTTGTCTTTCACCTCTTTTAAAAGCTTTGCTGTCCATGTCTTTCCTAACCTTGGTGACTGCAGTGCCAACAGACGTGCACACAGCCTGTACTACAGACCTGTATCTTAGTGATTGCAAGCGTCCTCCTTTAGCATAATGCTCGGCTGCAACCCAGCTCTTCTGGGTTTGAAATATTACTTGCAGCTTTCTGGATGGTATTAGACACCAAATGGGGGTGCAGTAATGGGAGAAAAATCTCACATCACTGGTGTATAACTTATATTTTACAAGGCGCGGTAGCACAGCTGTGGGCAGCGGTGGTTGGACACGCTTTGATTGTCCCCGTGCCAGTGCAGCTGTGATGCTCCTGTACCAATTGCACCAACACACCTATTCCACCCTTCCCAGTGTGAGAAGCCAAGCTTCCCTTACCAGAGGCTAAATCAGGATAGTGGGCTCGTGCTCTTCATCCTGGCATCAGGGAGATGACTCGGTTGGTGGAGGTGTCAGCCTACAGCATGCTCAAAGGGACTGTGATGATAAGGCGTCAACTTCTGCTAGCCCAGTTTCACTCCTCTGTTCTTCGCGATGCCATATGATTTGTCAGCGTGCACACAGAGTGCAGATCCCTCTACCACTTGTGGCTGCTGTGAATCGGGCTACGTGCAAAGCCAAGGTGTTAATGTGTTCTTCTGGGTGGTGTTGTGGGGGTGGATGCATCGTGGTTGACAGAAGAAATGTTATTTTTAGCAGGAGGAGCACATTTTGCATGTACTCACATGTGTCTTGTCAGTCAGAAGCCTCAAGCCTATTACTTTGCCTTGAAGCTTCATATGTCCAAATGCATCTCATCACAAAGTCCTCAACGTGCCAGATTTACTAAAAATTAGAAAGAGCATTCCAGTTATTACCAGGGCTCTCCTAACCTCGGTAGACAGTAACACCAGCATGTTACCAAACTGCATTGCGATGATGCCATTTTGGGTCTCAGGCTTTAATCAAATCGGTTCTCAGCACATGGTGATGTGAAAATCCCCAAAGCACTGGGGAATTCATATTTTTGCAGTGCATGGACAGCACAAAGGTTTTGGACAATCTCTATTTTTGCAGTTTCTACCAGATCCTTAGTTGTAAGATCCTGGTCACCTGGAAGATGAAGCTGTGCCTCTGGCCATGAACACAGAACATCAGTCTTCTGCAGTCAAAATAACAAAAAAGTGAATTAACATGTGATATGGATGTACACCCACAGGATAAACTCACCTTCCACAGTTTCTCCTTGAATACCTCTTCTGACCCCAGTACACAACTTTCTGGCCACCTCACCTGAGCTCATGGATACTTAGTAGATATATTGTGCCATATTGCATGGACACAGACACATCACTGCTTGAATATTAAGGCATCTTGAACAGCCAACAGACAGAAATTGGCCCATATGCTTTGTACCTTCTTCTCTGGCTAGATGTCTAACTGTGTGCAGAAGGTTTTGAAACACAAAGAGAAACATTCTGTTAAAAATGCAATTACCATTTGTTTTTCAAGATATACTATCCCATTATTTTTTCCAGAGAAGCGAAATTCAATAAGGTTACAACAGAATGTAGTCCAACAGTTACCGTACTTTCAGAGCATTATTTAAGCTACAGAATTTCTTAATGATTAGAAACATATGTAGGAAAAATCACATGCAAAATGAGAATGAATGGAGATGTTTTCTCCCCACAAACACTTTTTTTTTTCAGGCAAGTAACAGCTCATCCACCACTGCAGTTCTATCCACCATGTTGGAGGTGTGAGATCCCCACCCACCCAAGGAGCTGTGTGCTCAGGTCACATCAACCAACAGGCTCCAGCGAAGTTCAAGGGACCCATCCTGATCTACACCAAAGGATACTTTGCTGCTTTTTTCTTCCTTATGTTAGACCCAAAGGAATGATGCCGTTTTCACCATGGGCAAGCTAGTGAACAGCAGTCACCACCACATTGTGCATGTTAGACCACATTCTGGAGGCCGTCCACACAGGTGTAGTCGCCATTTAATCCAGCCCAGGTAAGTCATGACGGACCCAGAGGCAATGGCAGCTTTGGACACACATTTCCTTTTAGCATTTGCTCTGCTGGATCAAACAATCTACAGGAGATTTCTAATTGCAGAAGGTGAGGAACGGAAAGTGCTGGGGCACCCGTACCTCCCAGAACAAGCTCATGAATTACGTTTGAATCCAGTCCTTAAGCTTGAGTTCCCTGCTTGGGGTTATTTCACTGGGACATAAGTGGTCCCCATGGAAGCTTGGGGCCCAAATATCTCCAAGGGTCTGACTCTAAGCCCCAAAATCAGGAAGCTAAATCCATATTTACTGTTGTGCACGCATAATGAATACTAAAGTGCCTTCAATTTTTCATCTTCTCTCTCTTCTACCCAAAATTAGATGCAAATTGTCTCTGGGTTTTCCTGGGACTCCAAAAGGCCTCTCACCTCCTGACCACGTTTCCAGCACTAATTAAAGCTATAAGGCAAGCAACTGTCACCACGAATGGGCAAACTGAGGCATCGCAGCTTAAGCCAAGTGGTGCAAGTAGAACTACAGCATCCCATTGTGCAATCCAGAAATGATCCCAGAAGACAGGACTATTCGGTGACCTTCTGTAACAGATCAAAATGTCCCTCTTCTGCTGTAGAAGCCAGCGGTAGTGAAGGGATTGCATTCAGATTTGTCAGCTGGGTAATTAAATATAGGTAGCAGAAAGTGCTGCAGGGAGCACTCCCTGTGCCCTCAGACTCCTGACCACCCCCTGACTTTTTGGTCTTCGGGCCAAGATTTATATTCCCTTCACAGCCAGAACCTGCATCGCCTTTGCCAGCCCCACACCACCTCCCACGGCAGACCCCATCCGGACATATGAAATCGGATCCTGGGGGTGCCGGGTGCTCCCCTGCGAGGTGGCTGCACACACTGTGCTGTCGGTGGCAGCCGCTCACGATCCCCCCAGCAAGACTCTGCCACCGTCTGCCGCGACCTGGCAGAACCAGGGCTGCAGCCATGGCTGTTCACACGGGGCGGCATCCCGCATCTCAGCTCTGCCTCTGACTCTCCACAAACCTCTGAAATCCTCTCTTTCTAAGATGCACCTTTTCAGTATTCACAGAGAAGAGTACAGTCACATATTCCTCTCAAAGCCACAAGGACTTGACTAGAGCTAAAATGTCATTTATGTACATATCACAAGCATTTTTCTAGGCACAGATGTCTTTCTGGTGCCAATATGCTGTTTATGTACTTATCTGTCACAAGCACATGTCTACATACATATGCCCTGCTGGCAGAGGCACAGAGCATTTTGAAACTCTTATTAGACTGCTAATGAATAATACGCATACAAAGGAGAAAACAGAAGGTGGATCTATCAGGAACAGCCTCTTTCTTAACTACCTTTTAATTGTATGAGAGGAAGAAAAGAGATGAATTTTGATATGTTGGCATCTGTGAAGGCCTGCTTAGCAGCACCGAACGCCATCATTTTAAAAATGGATTTTTCACAGGTTTGGGTATGGGGGGAGGGGATTTTTTTTTCTTAAAAAAAAAAAACACACAAAATTTTGACACTGAGAGTATTGCAAATCCTGGTGCCAATGATGTACGATAGTGTGATTGTCACCATGGAATGCTGAAAAGCCGGAGCAGCTGTTTGGCATATTGACAGTGCGAATTCGGAGTGTTTTAAATGCAAATGATTGTATTCAATTGATCCCACAAAAACAATGGGTCATAGCCTTACCTTTCCTTGGCTACACTCCGAATAATCAGTCTGCAAATCCATGCACAATAGGGATATTGTACACATTCTGGGGATTTTGTTCCCCATGTACATGCGGGTCTGTACAATGGCAGAGCTGAAAAAGTGGTGCTACGGCACTGTCCTGGGTACCAGGTTGGGTTGGAGCGGAGAAAGGGGCACAATTTGCTACAAATCTGCCACGTCCTAAGTATCAGCCTGTTTTTCTTCACTTCCATCCTTTTTTCTTGCTCTTTAATCATTCCCAAGGGTGGCTGGCTTTCTGCCTGACTTGTCTCCATTATACCCTGCTGCAATCAATATGGCAAGCAGAAATCAGCAGGAGAAGGCATGTTCTGCTCTCAGCGAGAGCCGGTGGGAGGGAAGGAGATCAGGCCAGCCAGCTGCAACCCCAGCCCGGCAGGCAAACCGAAATACAGCCGAAAAAGCCAGTGCCAGATGCATGGGTCCTGTTTCCTTTGCGGTGTCCCCTGCCCTGCAGTCACTGGCAAGTAAAGGTCTTCATCCCTTTCCCACTCAGGCAGGAAAACCTGGTAAAATTGCCACTGAAAGCAACTCTTTTTTTGCAGTGGTGGAAAGCAAGTCTTTCCAAAGCAGAAAACTCAGGAATGGGGCACCCGAACTTTCATCCTGTGTAGGACCGTTATGTATGGATGCTGCTGAGCGTGTGGGAGTACTCGCATTGGTTCAGGTCTCCAAGGTTGGCCATGCTAAATTAAAGGCAGCCACTGCCGCTCCTAGTATCTCTAGACATAGCTTTTTGTTTTCAAGACCCAGATTTCTTTAAAAGCACATTCTGCAGGTAAGGATATCACCCAAAGAGTGCGATCTGCCCATGGTCTTATCCTGTAGCACGCACATATGACATCTCCCTCCAAGAATTTTAACTTGCTGAATTTCTTTCCTTATTTTGTAAGCCAGAAAAAGCTTTTCAGGGTTCCCACTCCTTCAATCCTGATTGCATCTAAATTGTACTAGCGAGAAGTGCTGTCTCCTGTGTTTCCATCCACCCTCCTGGTATTTCAGTCATAAGCATTTTGGGTCAAGAACCGGTTTTTGCATCTTCTTGATCCCTACCTTGTGTGCTCTGAGACAGCTCTGCATGCTTCTGCAACACAACCAATGTACAAATGGCATCACAAGATGTGAGATGCCAATGCTCAGGATTTGCATTCAGGATCATGAGGTTGAGTTGAATACCACAAATGACTGATGTTCATGAGCGGTCTGAATGTGAGGTCCTATATGGTGGGCTCCCTGTACCAGAAATCAGCTTCTCCAGGGAGTTTGCCAATTATAAAATGTTTCATTTTAAATGGGGAGGTTGATGATGAGTTGGAAGCTGGAGACCACATGGCTCATGTCATCCATTTATGGAGTTCTGTTAGGAGGCTCGACAATTTTTCCAGGCTTTCCCAATCTTTTCCAGCAATCCTGGCTGGGTATGAAAATCAAGTGACTTCTCTGTACAGCTAAATCACACCTATTTCAGTATTCAGCCTTTCAGTCTCTGAAGGAAAGCAATGAATAAAACCCAGCATTATTATTCACTTTGCCTTTGTAAGATAAATCTGTTTACCTATAAAACAGACAAATTAAAAAACAATCAGCCAATAGAAATAATTAGTTACCATGTAGGCATGTGATTTGCTCAGCCTCTGGAACAGGGTAGCGTTTTGCTTAGCTTCAACTCATTGCTGATGGATGCCTGATGAAAGGTCTTGGAGACTATGTACTCAGCTAAATACTGGGGAGACAGAAAATTACTATTTCAGAGACATTGCTCAAGTCAACACTGGAAGAAACTCATCACCAACAGCACTGGCACCACACATGAGCAGGAGCGTATGGAAACTTAACTGTAGAAAGTAACAAAGAAAGTGAACTAAGGGAATATCACACATCATGAGCACGGGGCGGAGGGGGGGAAAGCATCATGACCCAGAGGGAGAAATGTTCTTATTTAGCAGGCTTTTGTTCAGTTAAAGGAAATGCTTGTATAGGGGGATTTAGCTGTGAACACAGGGTCTTTGTTTTCTGGGAACAAAGGGAACCAAACCAATACAGGTTGGTAATGGATAAACTTTCTAACCAACTATGCTGAGCTGGAAGGTAAAGCCTTGAGCTTGCTATCAAACATGCAGGACCAGCCTTTCGTGCCTAAAAACTTTTGTGGCCCAAAAACTTGAAGTTGGAAATAAATTTACAGCTCATTTCTGCTTAGCTCCAAGTGGCCAGAAGACCACTCTAAAGTAAAGCCACCACCAAGACCAAAAGCAGGGGCTGCTGTAAAAGGCTGCTCCCCCCTCACCATGCACACCTCTTAGCAAGGTGGTCTTGTTAATTACAAACCTTTAAAATAAGTAGATGTTGCATTTAGTCTGGAAGGCCAATGCTTGCTATGAGTCCTGGGGACGTCCTCCTGCATGGAAACCAGGAGTTGGGGTCTCCATCCTCCCAAAGACTTTCCGTGAACTCTTTTACGTGGAAAGTGGAGCACAGCAGCCTTCAAAATCTCATGAACACACAACAGTGTTGAATTTTATGCTGAATATGACAAAAGCCCTCATTGTTTACAAATAGCTCAGCACATCCGGAACGAAAAAGACGACACCTTGTCTTTACCTAAATGGAGGGTCTGATCTCATTCTACCAGAAGGAGAAGGGTAACAATGAAAGCACTCCACAGTCATCCCTTGCGATGACAGGACCAGTAGGATTTTCCCAATCTTCTTCCTGCCAGCAAACAGTAGAAGGCAAAAGTCTTGCGGATAGAGAAGGAATAAAACCAAAATGTCTTGCAGAAGGCTAGAAAACTTTCCCAAAGCGTTTTTCTTTAAAATTAACCGCATGATTTACAAGCTTATAATTAGTTCCCCCCTACCTTACATAAAAAAAAGAAATCTACAAAGTGTAGATTAACACATTTTGGATATCTTCCAAGCTCCTGATTACCCTGTATAAAGGATTATTTTGACAAATCAAAGATCACTTTTTGGGTGGCCTGGAGAGACACAGATTCATGCTCTCTTTGTGGCAGAAATGATACCTTTTTGAAGGGCGCTCACTTGTATCTCTCAGGCAATTACACAGACAAATCCAGTCCAGCTTCTGATCTAAGTGTAATAAAATACCGGCTGATGATTCCTGCAATTTTTTTTCCAGATTGGTCAAACACAGGCTGGGGACTGCCTTGGGTACCTTAATCTCTATCTGGTAACTACTCAGAAGCTACTTAAGAGGTTCTCCAGTGAAGGGAACACTTGGGAGGTGCTGCAAGACCATCTTCAGTTGAGGTCTTTATTGAGAACAGGCAGATTATTTGGTGGCAATTAATCCTTCATTTTAAATGTATGTGCTTCCTACCACAATGTTCTTGTGCTTCTGGATTGCCTGATAACTCTTTTAAAAGATGTCTAGCCATTGAACAACACCTGGGTCACACTGGAGGAAAATGCCCCTGTACAGGTGACTGAACAGCATCGTGGTGGAGAGCAGGTGAGGTGGCAAAGAGCAATAGTTGGGCTGTCCACTACCCTGCATCTTCTGGTAGCAGGGAGTTGTACTTTGGTGTAGCAAAAAAGCAACATGCCCAAATTGAGTCATCCCATTCATTGAGAGCAGCACTACCGGGAATGCTCTGGTGTCACCCGCCTTCATGGTAACCACCTGGACATCATCCATGGGCACGCTGGCTTTCTCACCAGGACCTACTCACAGGTCCAGCTGTGCTGCAGTGATCGCCATGCACCACACAAGAACTCCTCGTGGCCTTAAAGTATATGGTCATGTTGATGGATTAAAGCACATATTGGAAAGGTAAATGGGTGAGCAGAAAAAGTGCCCAGAGTAGTTCAGAAAGGCAGTTTAAGAACAAATCAAACCAATATGAAGGAAACAATTGTCCTGGGAAAAAAAATAAATTAAAAAATATATATTTATATATTCACTTTAAGGCAATCTTTGTAAACAGGTTGAACAAGACTATGAGGCTGGAGGAACAGATGGGAAAATGGAACAAACAGATGGAAAAACTATTTCTGAAAAAAAACCCCAACTATTCGTAAAGCTATAGCTACTATGAGTGAATACTTCAATGTTAGGGAGCTGAAGCACCAGAAAATTTGTAACAAGGCCACAAATTCATACATCTGAGATCAATAGGATGGTAGGTGTTCATTAGCCATCACTGGTTAATATATTAAAGAAAAGGAACATGTTCACTTTGCTTTCTGTCATCTACTCACGAGAAAGAAATGGGCCTGACCTCACTAACACTGGTAGAAAACTGCTACAGACAAGAAGAGGAGTGAACCCTGTGGCTCAGTCCACCAACTTCACAGGCAACTAAAGCCACCTCCATTAAATACCTCCTATCCATCCGGCTGTCCTTGGTCAGCTCTCTGTGAGGAAGATCAGGAGAAAAACAGTGAGGAAAGGTCTTGTGCTACACCGATCTTGGGAGGAAACCTCACTTGCAGCAACCAAGCTGCAGTGCATGAGATGGGACACAACTTTGCAGGAAAATGTGGGTCTTGTGTTTTAGTCAAAGAATCGTGCAGAAATAATCCAGCCCATGCTTCGCTTACTGTTCCTATGTGAAGATGAGTAAGATACTTACAGCAAAAATTTCTGGCCAAGGACGAGGTATCCAAAAACTCTTCCTGGAGATGACTTCAGCAACCTCTGAGCAGTGACTTGCATTAGCAACAACAAAACACATTACACAAAATGCTAACTTACTCCAAGGGCTCAGGAGATAAGCAATTTGAGCTGGGCAGGCCATGTTAATAGGTACCAGTTTATGATCTTGGCTTTAATCCCTCAGAATTGCAGCTTTTGCAGCTGTGAGAAGGGACAGCAGAAGTGCTCCAGCTCACTGGGGAGATGGAAAGACCGAATTTTTAACCAAATGCATTCTGCAGCATTGGAGGTAAAAAAGGATGTTCGCTTTCAGTGCATGGACCAGGACGGGGATACAGCTGTGGGGTCCCACCTATTAACTGTTCTGCTCTCCTCCTTCTTTCAGGTGATTTCTTTTAGGTCAATGCAGGGCTTTTAAGGACTGTGTCCCATATCCGGGTCTTAGCAGATTTGCCCACATGTTTTCCTGCGCTTGTTTCTGGGACTCATAAAAGCATCTTTACTGAGCAAGTAAGTTGCCCTTCAAGGAGAGACTGTCAAAGACGGGTGCTAATGTCATTAATAGGTTACAAGGGGGAAACAAGAGAGAATTTGCTACAGATCCTCATTTCCATAATCTTGTCTCAACATCCTTGTTTGTCAGTTCTTAACCTCAATTCCTTAACCTCCAAATCTGTGGTGTCGTTGACCTTGGGGATTTGTCTTCAAGCTGATTTCAAGTTTTAGGCAACCTAAATTAGGTTGCCCGTGACAGAAGACAAAACTTGGTCTTTGCACCCCAATGTGAAAGACAGGCCCAGAGTGCAAGTGAAATCTTGCAATCATTTTTTCAAACCATCTGCCCATCTACAGTCCCAGAACAATATCATTTCGGTGCTGCCTTCCCTCTCTCTCACAGGAATAAAGAAATTACCATAAACAAAGCAGATCAAGGGTCTATTTAAGCCAAATGCAGCCAAGACACGTTCCTTCAGAAGGGAGCAGGAGAAAAAAAAAGACGTACAGGGGAAGTTTCTTCCTACCTCTCATTAACTCCAGTTTGGTCAGCAATGCCGGACACAGAAGTGTAATTTGGAGCGGATGGTGCTGTGTCCCTCTCCATGGGCACTCAATTTCCGGGGTATTTCTGCAGCAAACAAAAGTGATCACCACAAAGCATTCTGGCCAAACAAAAAAAAAAAAAAAAGACAAAAGACTGCAGAGCAGCTCCCCGACTGTGCAGAGGAGGGAGAATACAAGAAAACAGGAAAATTAGGCTGGATACAAAGAGCTTTTTGGTCTCTCAGACCTTTTTTGTATTACACACGGCAGTCAAACCAACGCCTGAATCATGCTATTTATTTCAGGGTGTAAAGCCATTGTGAAAAGATGCATTATTTCCAGGAGTGTGCTCTGAGCTAGAGAGTCTGCGGCAAACTGGCAGGGCAGCTTGGCACAAGGATTTTCTGGAGCAGCAGGTAGAGATGAACAACAGGAACTGGACCAGTCCCCACATGACAGGGAAACAGGGGAGGTAGAGAGATTAAATAATTCAGTGTCTAGGTTGACGTGATGCACGGAAAAACACCACCAGGAGTCACGAAGCTAAATGCTTGAGTATCTCTTCAATGGATCAGAGAGCAGGTTTTGGGGATAAAGAGAGCAAAACAGGCACATCTGCGTTGGGGAGCAGCTTGTGCAGCCGCAGTGCGAGCGGCAGCGTGCGGGGCCGCGTGTGCTGCAAAGAGGCTGCCCTCGAGGTGCTGAGAGGGGGAAGGAGGTCTGCGGGAGCCTCAGCCTCATTATTTTTATGTTCAGCTGCCTAATTACTACGTGTCAGCTGTCTGTTGGAAGGAACGATGTACTGCAGCCTCTCGTTTGGAAATTTATAGTGATTAATGGGCCTGGAGGGAATGACTAATGAGGAAATGTTAGAATTAGTAAATATGCATCAGCGTACAATGAGTAAATCATGAGATGTGACAAACAAGCACAAGTATGTGAAAGGTGCAAATATTGCACGGGAAAGCCTTTGGGAGGCCTCAGGGAACCACAGAGACCGAGAGGAACAGGAGGACGGGAGCAACAGAGGTGTGGTCCCATGAGCTGACAACAAACCAAATCAGAAGGATCCTCCAAAGCCTTTCAGACAGTCCTGGAGGAACAAATTCAATCCAACATAGCACTGCAACAGGACTGCAATCCTGCTTCCTGTTCATGCTGTTGTCTCCTGCGGAGCACAGCTGTGAGCCCAGTGTGATGGCACCACGTTGGACAATTGTGGTGATTGGGCCTACATTGGGACCTGGGTCTTTGAATATACTTGGGAACTGCAAGACCTAACTCGCTTAGTTTATCCAGTTCATGTGCAGAAATTGCTTTCAGTTTGGCCATTTCAGAAGTATTCTACTAAATAACAGCTCTGCTGTGTGCCAGAGATCTGTAGCTGGTCCAACACCTGTGGTGCACAGAGCACCATGGAGAGGCCTGGATTTTGGGGCTACTTTCCTGTATGTTCCTGTATGAGAGATATGTATCATTCCTAAGAATTACAGTCCATAAGTGTTCTTGATTTGCTGGCACTTTAAAACTTTAACTCTTGGAAAAATTCTACTAATTTCAGTAAATTCTTTTAGAACTTGTACAATCATTCCAAGAAATAGAGTTAAGGAAGAATAACATCTCTCCCTTTCTTGGTCTAAAATTTCATAGAGTTCATATGGTAATCACTGGTCTGCTACATCTGACTATCACCAGCATTTGCTGGCAGGACTACTCCCTGAGCAGCCTAGTGTGAACCTCTGTGTCGACGTTTCTGTCTTTATAAGCAGCAGCTAGAACCCCAGATTCAAATACTCTTGAGTTTCGGGTAATGAGAAATATAGAATTATACCTGCCCCAGAATTCTGAAATTGGGTATTATCTGCACCTATCAGATCAAACCTCTCACTCCACATGGTTTTCCCATTTTATTTCAAGCACAGCAACATTATTCAAATTTCACCCAATTGAAAGATGCAGCTGTTTCTATTTTCAGTGCATCGCTGTTCGAGAATAGGGAACAAGCAACAATTCCGCCCTGTGTTTGGTTATCAGCAATATTCCGTCTGTAAGATATTTTTCACTCATGGGAAACAGAAGTCAGGGGAGCAATAGTTCAGGTGCTTCTGCCCTTTAAATACTGCAGAACAGCTGTAATGGTATGCTTTCTCCACAACAGACATTTTTGAAAGCTGAGACAATTTTCAGAGAACTCAAACTAGATCACAGATAAGTCTATAATTATGGAATAGATAATTTTCCTTTTCCAACATACCTAAATGCAAAAAAGAAAATTATTTATAGGAAAAAACCTCACCAAGCAAAATGAAACCAATAAACCCCAAATCGATCTGCTTAGTGAAAATTAAATAATCTGGATACCTCTTGTCTCAGTCAGCCTATAGTGTCTAAATCTCATAAAATAGGCCATGAGAAAGGAGTGAAATAATCTCTGATAGTATATTGTCATTCAGTCTGTGTATTAGCACATACTTAGCATGCACTCTGATTTGCCAAAAAAACAAGATGTAGCAAACAAAGGAAGTCACAAATCCCAGAAAAGAGCTCAGATCCCTTTGTTTTAAGAACCATGTGTATACTCAGCTACATAAAACTTATCGAATCAGATCCAAATGAATCCATTATGCAGGGCAGGAGCTTCAATGTCCACACCCTGGCTGGCACAGGTTAGTTGCTCACTAGCTGGTCTGGAGGACTATGAAGCCACATGAAAGCCTATGATGGGTTAAAGGAAGACTGAATGCATAAACATGGTACATGAAATGAGGTTAATTGTCCATGCAGCAAAATTGCCATTGAGCTGGGAGAACACATACTTCCTGACTTTCAGGACTATGCTTTACCTATAGAGCTATGATGTCAAAAAACTTCTCCAGTGAATTCACAGGGTCTCATGCCTTGGAAAATGCAACTTCATTAAAAATGGTTTTAAAACTGTTTACTTTCACAGGATAGATCTGAGTCCCAATCTCTATGTCATGTAAGCAGACCCCATAATATAATCTGTCTGTTAGTTGTATATTACCTTTTTTTTTTTTTTCTAAATATTGCACGGATGGAGCATCCACTCTAGCTTTCTGCACTGGTGTCTTCTGGTGTCCCACTCATCAGTTTCACTGAAGCATAGCCAGAGTTACTTCACCTGCCCTCCCTCCTGGACACAGCATTTTGCAGTTGGAGCCTTGTGAGCTGGAATCTCCTGCTTTCCTGGGCTGCTGCAAAGAAAATTGTTGAGAAGTAAAACAGAAAGGACAAAAAACTAATAATTTTAGGAAGACAAAGAAAGGAGAATTGCTCAGAGAATGACTGTGAACTCCTGCAGGCAGCAACAGGATCTCTCTGTCTTTAAAAGTGCTTTCGGGCTTTGAAAGCAAAGCAGAACCACTAGTGCTGTCAACTTCCAGCTGCCAACTGGATAGCAATAATTTCTATAATTATTTTTTTGAAAATATTTTTTTTGAAAGAACTTGACTCTCTGTTTGTAGAGCTCAATATAAACTGAAGTGAGCCACAGACCAAACAACTTGTTCATCAGCTGCTTGACTCCATCCCTTCCACTGACCCTGCCCGACTGGCACCAAAGTCCTTCTTAGGTGTCTCCTAAAGCAGAAATGGCAACAGGAAGGCCCCTACAACCACTCCCTTCCATAAAAAACACTCACAAGAGCTAATCTGGTAAAATGAACACCTTCTCCAGTGCTCCCTGCAGGCAATCGGAAGTATCTTATGGACGCAAACATGGAGCAGCCCAGCACTCTGCCCCTTTCTCTGGGAACAATGACGTAAGCCATCCAGTCCCAGTCTGCAAATCAGGACTCCATAGGTCTATGGCATCAGCCAAATGCCACTTCCCATCACTCGTAAAGGTTTGAAGACCACTGCACACCATGTGAAAGGAGAGGTCATGTCCCATGACAAGGTACAGGACTGAACCATGTCTCTCGTGGTCTCTGGTTTCACCACTGGCAAAAGCAGTTCAACACTTGGTTGAAACAATGAAAAAATAAAACATTCAGTTGAAACATTATGTATACTCTAATTACAATCAATCCATCCCCAAATGAAATACTTAAGTTCAATTTTCCCAATGATGGCTTTATTTGGGGGCTGTGGAGATGGAGAGAAAGGACTTCTATTTTTCAATGGCAAAATCTGATGTTTTTGAATCTAGTTTTTCTGTTGGAAAATGACAGGATGGAAAATCCACAGCTATCTCTACTTATAACACATCACGGTTAGGTGTGTGTGCATAGCACTTAACACAGCATAAAACATAGCATAGCACATAACACATCCAGGTGGGTGTGCATATGGCACGGGTGCAAAAAGTAAGTTTTAGAGACAAAGTTTGAGGACACAGAAACTATTGGAAAAGGAGGGTTAAACAGCATTCAGATCAGATGGTACAAAGAAAGCTGCACTCCCTTGATCTCGAGGCAAGTTAAAATACAAAACAGTTTGCAGTTGACACTGAAAATACCTGCAAGTCCCTTCATTTAATACTGGGTACAGCTAGGCCTGGTACAAGAAAAAAAAAAGAAAAATACAAAGTCATTTGTGCTGGGAAAACAATATCCAGCCCTCAGCAGAGATAAAGTAAAATCCCAGTTGATGTTTCTGAGCTGGAAGCAAGTGCAACTGGTCAAACACGCCACATACTCCCCGCCTCCATCTGAAAATGACACTTCTCCAAAATTTTCAAGGAGCATGAAGATTTCAACAACAACAGCAACAACAGAGCTCCCCATATGCTGCATTGTTTATTTTTTTTAGGGAAATTCTTGACTGATTTTCATTTTGCCACATGTGAGAGAAAACACTCTACTATCCTTTTACTCAAGAAAATCTTTTAATATTCCAAGGTTCTTGTGTGATTCAGAAGGGAACTGTTTCTAAATGCCAACCATTCCTGCTGGGGGGGGTGGAATACCAGTTTCTGGTTTGGTTTAGGCTGGTGGCAGATTTACCTTTTCAAAGCAAGGTAGGTGTTTGGGCAGCAACAGAAAAAAGTGCCCAACCCTCAGCCAAAATAGACCTAAATACCACTCAAACCCAAGGTATTAAATTTTTTAACGGACCACCTAAAAAGTCAAAATTCTTTGTCAAACGTTCCAGCAATATCAGAGTTAACACAGACGTTTCTTGTGGCAAACACGGGGAATTGCCTGAAATGGCTGTTATTGTTCTGGGAACCGCTGGCCAAGTCTGACCTCTCCACCTAACACCTGGGTGTAATTTGCAGCAGCCCAGCCGCTGTTTCCAGTGAAATCAAAGCTGATACAGCCGGTGACTTCTAAGATCCCTGATTGGGAGATCTCAGCTGTGGTTACCAGCTGGGCTCTGCAAGTGTCATTTTCCAAAAAACCCATCTGCCACACTGAGGCTCCAGTAGCCAAGAATCTGCTACTTACTACCACAAAACTGCTTCAGATTTTCAGAGGGGTAACTACAAGCATTTACATTTTGGGAGGGACAGAGAAGGTGGATTCTAGAAACTGTCACTTTCAGTATTGAAATGAAGTTTTCATCTTCCTGCACTGGTCCAACGCTGCCTTCTCTGCTGCTCCCGTTTTTCGGTAGGTGCCCTTAGTTTTCCCAGGATTATGGGCCATGTCACAGCTTCTGTCTTTTTCAAAATTTTGCATCTGTTTTATGTGTTTAATTTGCCTTCAGCCTGGCTCCTCTTTTCTCATATTCATGCTTAGAGGCAGAGACAACCCAGCTGAGATTCACATGTCCATGGATGTTAGATGTCTCTGGGGTTGATGTCTACATTGGAGTTAGGGGTATAGATTCCCTTTAGCATCAACAGAGAGAAATGAATGGCTAAAGCATGATCTATCTCGCCTACCTGAGGCATCTGAACTTAGCAGGAGGTAATTCCTGGATCACAAGAATCTCTTTGCCTCAATTAGCAAGCAATGGAGTAGTCAATGTCAGGAGAGATGACTCCTGTTTCACTGAAGGCAGTTTCAAGAATGCTCTGAATGTGCCTTTCATTTGGAAGGATCCTGTCCCTTCATGACCTTTCTACACCCCTTGGCTCAAATGATTCACAAGCACTTGCCTTTCCAGGTGATGCCACCAAGGTGCATGTACCCGGTGGGGGATTTTTGCAAGGTCTGGCAAATCCACTCACCATTATTGCCAGGTTCAAATCCACTCACCATTATTGCCAGGTTATTTGGTGCGAGTTTTCTCCAAGGGGCCACATGAAACCTGAACAACCATCAACAACCCTATTTGATGAGTACGGTCATTTACACACATGGAGCTAAACTGCAGAATGAAGGTTTGTTGGTAGAAAAGGAGATTTATCATGACGGATGAAGGGCATTTTTAGCTCAGGAGGCAGCTGGTTTCCCCATGGCCAGATGGCCATAGGGTCCAGGCCAAACTTCCCATCTTGACCATGCTCCAGTGTGATGATTACAACTGACTGAACTCAGAGTTTGGCCACCATATGAATATTAAATACCCCAGAATGATTTCTGAAGATTATTAGATTAGTGTAGCACCCGCTCAACATCTCACCACTGAGCCTGGAAAAATTGGAAGCAAAAATCAACAGCTTTAAAACAAAGGCAGTGGTAAGAAGCACTCTCTAAGAACGAAACACTAAGCCGTTCACACTGGACAAGGATGGAGATACTGGAGCTCACCTAACATACAAGGAACTTTCTACACATACCAAACCTGAACTCAATAAAAGTGTTTCATCAAAATTGTCTCAAGACCTTCTGGTTCTCCACATTTGTTCTGGCACTGAAATTCTGATGCTTGAGCCACCTCTGTTAACTACTTACTGAGATCGCATATGATTATCCAGAATTACACCCAAAACCACTGCAGTAACATTCAACTTGAGTTGCCTGTGTTCCAAAACAGATGTGTGAAAACCTGTGAGCAGTAGTAATCTTTAGGCAGTTGGGCATGGCATCTTGGGAACTTCCTGTCAAGTAAATCCCTGTTTTGGGAAGGGGCAGGAGGAGTGGGGGAACCAGGTCTATCTGAAGGGGTAGGATGAAGGTCTGGAACCCGTCTGCTCCATCATATGATGTTAATCTGGAGCCAGGTGTCTGTCAAAGCTGCCAAAATCTTTGGGTATCCTAGAGACAGCCGAGATATATCATGCATGAAAATGAAGTCAGCTCGGAAAATCAATCCTGTGCACGTGACAGAGCCTGAACACACAAAACCCACAGCACCAGAAACTGCTTGTCTTCCTGCAGAAACACAGGCCTTTTGTCCATGTATAATATTCGCTTTAAGAGCTAAACACAAGGACCTGATGAACTATGCTAGCACAGAAAAGTAGGAGCAAATAGGAAGAGAAATAAAAATAAAACCCAGCTGAATTAATTGTGCTGACCTGGTAAGCTATGAGGGTGACAGAAGCATACAAAAAACCTTATAAAAACCTATATAAAATGTACATAAAACCTTAGGAATGAGTAGTCCTACAGCCCATACAACTACTCAGGCCTGCGATCCCTGCAACCAACTGCTGCAAATGGCACGCCACGGTTCCTCAATGCAGCCCAGCCCTGGGCTCATCCATGGAGGGAGGATCTTCCTCAGTGCATCTGCACTTCGTTAGTAGTTTGTAGACTGCTAAATGAGCAACAGAGCCCAGCATGAATACACATTGTCTGAGCTCGGCTGATCACACTGTGTGATAAAAGGGAGTGTTAAAAAAAACTGCTGTTCTTCAGTAAACATTGGAAAAGAAGACTGAAGATTCAAACAGCTTGGACAACTGAAACAGGAGAAACGAGCTAAATATTTCCAAATATGGGCTACCTTACTCCAGTATCAAGCCAGGAGAACCTTGGGGCATGCAAACCAACCAAGCTGCAACTCCCTGGATAACAACGCCTTAATTAAAAGCTAAATTGCACATACATAAAAAAACCCCAGAGGGTTCACTTCAGCCACAGAGGTCATGAAATTGCAGGCAATCATATGACAAACATTAATCCAAAAGGGTCCAGGGAACAACTGCTCTGCACACACTCACTCAACACAAGCCACAAAAACACTTCGCAAAAATGCCATAATGAGCTTAAGGCTTTTAGTGCAAATAAATAAAGCCACAAATAGTAACACCAAAGGAAGGGAAAAGAGAAACCACTGAGGGCTCTGGTCTTGTGTAGCGAGTATTTGTTCAGTGAAAATGCCAAATTAATTCTAAGAGGGAGATTATATTCAGTGCCCACCCCCGCCCCGGCACCCCAACACCTCGATGTCCTGCTTCGCTTCCCCAACTAATCTGATCTGGAGGAAAAACTCTTCTCCACTCCAAATCTGGCACTCATTTTACCTTCACATATAATCAAAACATGCCAACCAGTACTTGAGATGTTTTTCTTTAATACCATTAGGAGCAATAACACATCATGTTCAACATCCCATCTCCAGCTGCTTT
The DNA here is from genome assembly GCF_037038585.1 of Patagioenas fasciata. Taxonomy (NCBI): domain Eukaryota; kingdom Metazoa; phylum Chordata; class Aves; order Columbiformes; family Columbidae; genus Patagioenas; species Patagioenas fasciata. Next base: position 19,590,965 of record NC_092525.1, on the reverse strand, counting down.
AGGGAAAAGCAAAAAACCCCAAGTCAGTCACTGAACTATGCATGGGGGGCGCAGGGTGAGGAATAATTAGCTGATTTATGTCATTCCCACATTCAGCTCTCGGTTTTATTTCCAGAGGTGCCCTGAGTGCTGACCAGCACCCTCTGGTCCTGATGCTGACCCCCTTGAGCGGCCAAGCTTCACACATGTGCCGTGGCACTGAGGATGAGCACAGATGGTCCCACGATGCTGTTGGATCCAGGAGGTCAGCGAAGGGTGATTCATCTCTCAGAGCACAGCAGATCCCGGGGCTCAGCTGGTGTAATTTGGGGGCAACCCAGATACTGCCATGGATATCTGCTGAGGATCTGTTCCTCTGTTTCTGCACTATTTTTGCCATTAAAGACCAGCAGCTTACAAGAACAGCAGTAGAAAAAACTATTTCTATAAACTATTTCTATAGGGTGCACCAGCTGTTTTGTCCCCGTTGGCATGCACTGACTTTTGGTGTGAAGGAACATTCCCATCTTGGTAGTGCTGACCCACCAATGGCATGTTGTGATGCACAACCTGCCCTCACTGACTCTAAAATGCTAATTTTGACTCAATAACACCTTTTAATGAACTTTGTGTTTTCTTTTCATTTGGAAGAAACTCCAATCCAGAGCTCAACACTATGCTTGGAGATGGTGGGGTTGCCCATAGTGGGGCTCCTCTTAGCAGAAGGTCCTTGTTTGTCCAAGTCCTTTGCCCAAGTTAAATACAGCCTATCCCAATGGCTCACTGCATCTCTCGGGTGTGACACGGAGTGACAAGCTCTCATCCCAGGGGACAGGCAAGAGAGGAGTCTCATGGAACAAGTGGTCCCAAGCAGCTCCACATACAAATGCTGCCTGCAGCAGGGAACACGTAGAGATTACACACTCAAGGGGGAAAAAATAAATAAATCAGATTTTGCCAAAAATTCCCAAGCTTCACTGAGTGGAAGGGCAGAGCCTTGCCGGGAGCAGGAAACGAGCATGTAGATGTACTCTTGGGATAAAAAATGCTCTCTCAAACGGGACACAAAATAATACAATTATACATGGTTTGCCAATAGAAATGCACTTGGGACAATGCTTTCCAACTCTCCCCTCTTCACCCGCCACCATATGCACACTGTGGATGTGGGGTTTTTTACTTTAGTTAACGAAACACAAAGGAAGGAGCCCCAGCAGCATCAGTGTCAGCGCCGGATCCGGAGGCGGCATGGAGCGATACAGCTGGATTTTCCTCTGACGGTCCAGCCAGCGGGGATGTGGTCACACAGCTGCAAGTGAGGAAGCTGTAACTATAAACGGGTGCTGTTCTCCATCGCCTGACGTCAAGGGAAGCTTTGCTGGCAAGCTGTGGAGCAGCTCTCCCACCCCACACAGCCCCCACGTGCCCAACATGAGATCGCAGCCGTCTCCTTCCCCCGGGTGCTGCATACCTCCGCCCCGAGCTGCTGGGGTGAGGGATGCTGCCAAAACCCACTTGCCTAAAAAGCCACTTTCCATAAGAAACACCTTTCTCTGGACCCCAAAGAGAAGGTGGGGGGTGGTGTGTGTCCAGGGGATCCCAGGGCAGGACTATTGTGTGCTGCCCCGATACATGTGATGCAAAAGAAACTGGCTCCCCGCCAGCTTAATCTTCTAATGCTTTTCAATCAACGTCTGTTTTCGGGTTGTTGCCACTCTTATTTCTATTACTGACAAGGGATATGACACGACATGGTACCCTCCAACCACAGGGAGGGAGATGTGATCCTTGTGCCCCTTCCAGAAAAAAAAAAAAAAGGCAAACAAAAAATAATTCCTTACAAGCATGTGCCATTCCTGCTGCAAACAGTCAGGACTGAGCTGGAGAAGCAGGTGACCCTCCCGCAGTTGAGATGCTGGATTTACAAAAATGCCGTTCCTCGCATATCCTTAAACAAACCCACAAGAGAAGCCAAAGCAACCCCAAACTTTTCCCTTCAGCCTGTAATTTTCAGAAAACAAACTGATCCTTTCACTTTTCCAAAGGAGTGAAGAGAAAGGCAGAGAACTAGAAAAACCCTTTATAGAAATATCAGCTGTTCCTCCTCATTCCCACCCCCAGTTCTGTTTTTTGACAAGTTAAACTGAGGCCATAACTTATTCTGCTTTGTTCGACAGGGCTAATCACACGTGACTCTAATCACTCATGATGTTTTATTGATTTTAAGCACATTTAATCAGAAATTGGCTCTGAGTTAGATTCCTGCTAATTACTGAGAAGCAGCATTTTGAATGACTTCACAATTGGACTGCAGATTAGAATGGACAATATGTACTAAAATAATGATTCATGCATTCAGCTCCCTGGATTTATTTTGTTTATATTGGATTTTTTAATCTTTAAAGACATAATTCTGCATATGGGCAAGCAGCGTCTAAACCCCTTAACAAAATGGGTTTAATTTAACAGGCGAGGCTTTGGCCAGAGATGGGATACGTAGGAAACAGTTCATTCCCTGCAAATGCAGTTTCTTCTCTGAAGGTCACCGGAGGTGCCTTGTCCGTGGTGACAGCAGGCACGGGTGGTGGTGGCACCGCTGGGAGGTGGGAGGTTGCTGCATGGGCTCCCTTTGGTGTCCCCCCACCGCATATGGCTCGTGTTTTGGGGTGCAAGTACAGCTGAGCAGAGGGGTGTGCTGCACTCTACAGGATCGGGCCCCTGTGCTGAATCCTGCCATTGTTCAGGGCGAGCTTTTCTGGTGTGCTGTCCCTGTTCCCAGCCCCAAACCCTCCTGGAAATGCAAGTGGCTCATTAAGGCAAGAGGACCCCAGCTCCGAGAGGTACCCACAGCGCAAAACCACCCCAGCTGAATCCAGCCATCACCAGCCCATCACCGCTTCTGAACAAATCTTTCAACAACAGAGGGCTGAGGAGTTTATCTTTCCATATTTCTCAACCTAAAAACACCTTCTCATTAAAAATCAGATCATTAATGATCACAGCCTGGTAATGGATTTATATTTTTTAGCAGCCATGGGTGGCTCATCTCCATCAGTGCCTCGGCTGAAGATCCATGGCAAAGCAACTTCAAATACTGCAGTGACTTTGTCTGTGCTCAGAAGCAGCTGTGGCCAAGCTCAGATCATTTCTCAGCTCTGCAAAGCTCCCACTGTCCCCCAGCAAACAGTGATCCACCAGCAGCAGGGATGCTGGTCGCTGGCAGAGAGGCCAGGCTAGGGACTACCAGCTATCTGACCTGGTACGAAACTGTCCTCAATGCAAACAGAAACTTTGTATTTCCATCCATGCTATTTAATTTTTGTTGGAAAACAAGAAGCCACACTGGGGGAGACTCCTGCAGTTTCCAGCTAAAATTTTCAAGTATTAAGTTATAAATTCAAAATTTTTCATGAAAAAACGGAACTTCCTCCCCCGCCCCCAACACAGCTCTACTAGGAACACTTACTGCAATCTTGCCAGCCAATTGCTTTCAAACAAAAACAAGCTCAAATTCAGAATGATGCACAGAATACTCTGCAATAACCGGTATCTAAAAAGCAACATCTCTGAAGTCTGCCTTGCTGCTCCCACTCCTTTCCACAGGTCCATGACACTACAATTCAGTGTATGGAATTCGCTCACGAATGGTGTGAAACCTCAGTTTCACAGAAAGCTGGGAAATTCACCCCAGAATCACCACTGGCCTCCCAAGGAAACAGCCTGCAAATCTGTACTAATTCATCTGTCATTGACGAGTGGTAGAGATACGTAGTCTTTAAACGTTGTTGCACTCCTCAAATATGTCATAGCAAGACTCTTCCCTTCATGTAGGACTCAGATAACAGTAAACCCAGCGTGTAATTCTGACTCCTTCCTGCTTGCCCACCTCCCCACAACCCTCCCCTATGTAGCCAGCTTGGGTGTTACCACATGGAAGGGCACGTCTGACCTCAGCATGCCAGGACAAACCTCCTCCTGACGTGAGCTCAGGCATGCAGGGGAAGGTCACCTACCAGTACAGCTGGAAGATAAACGAGGAACAGAGGACTGATCCCCTGAAACATTTTTCCTTATGAAAGCTATGCAGAGGGGATTCTGCATCAACGACAAAACTCGCCGCATCCAGCATCACCGGGTGTAGGTGTTCACAGCCCCCAAAACGTGTTGCTTTAGCAGTTTTCTGAATGGACAAGAGTGACACAAAAGCCAATCTGTGTTCTTCCACTCACTGGTTGACTTCAGAGTGTTTAGTGAAAAGTACAGGCTTGAAATTATTCTGAAGTTACAGCACCTACAAGAATTTACCAGATGGAAACCTGAAAAAAGATTACTTCTCAGATGCATTGCTCATTTGTTCAGAGTAATTAGTAGATGTAAAACCAAAAATAGACCTTTTTCCTTTGATCCTCTCCAGTTGGATTCTGTGCGTGACAACTCAGAGCACGTCTCAATATTCTGCACTGAAACTGCTGCAGTTTTCATTCAAAACTCAACCAGTGTTTCACATCTCACCTACAAAAATGCAAATGAAGATAAGCACTGTCAAAGGACACCAACGAGCACCAACCTGTCCCAACTCCTCACATTTTACATCCTCCTGGGGGAAGGAAATCACACGCAGGCTCACTTACAGAATTTGAAGTGTCGAACGATGAGCCTTTGCTGTTCTCCTTAGTTTTTTTAATCACCTATTAAAGATCCACGCTAAAGGGAGCAGCTAAGGTCCTTGCAGCCTCCTAAAGTCGATGGCAGCCCTTTGACACCCCTAACTTTGGGATTAGTCTTTTATATATGGCCGAGAGAAAGGGTGAGGAAGGAAAGTGGTTTCCAGGAGATGCAGATGAAGAGTAGAGTAGTTAGGGCCAGGGCAGAGCAGAGAACAGGGAATGTGGGAGTCACACTGCTGCACCACGGAAATACAGCTCCAAATACAACCAGGAGGAATTATTTCCTCTACTCAAGCAGCAAACGTGCCGAGGCCAGCTGGCAGACAGCAGAGCTGCTTGCACCGGGCTGGTGGGGACACAGTCGTGTTTCCAGCCCTACATTTAACAAGCCTCATTCTTTATGCTGAGCATTAGCAATGATATCCTGCATTAGAGATTGGAACTAATACTGTACATTATTTCCAGCAAGGGATTAATTAAATTTCAACATTTCTGAGAGGCAACTGGTATAAAAGAAGCCATTCATTTCAGCAAGATCCAAATTAACAAATTTCTCCCTTGTTTATAAACTCACTCCATGGTGGAGTGAAATGTAACCTGGGAACTGCCTCTTACAAATGCTTTAAAATGCCTGACAATAACACAGATTACCTACCTCCAAAGGTGCGGTGTGCCAAACGCTACTCCTTCTTCTCCAGGTCCCACTGCTGGTTGTCCTCCCCACACCCACAGATCCCCCTTACTGAAACAGCCTCTGCTCTGCCCTAGGAGCAGATCCCGCATGTGGCAGCGATGTCCCATTCAGCGGCCTGCCCAAATGACCTCTGCAGGGCTTTGTTCCTAATGTTCCTTGGGTTGGGGGGAAGCAGGGCAAAGTCCATGGCTTTTTCTTCACTTCTTTTCTTCACTTCCAGAAGTGAAGAAAAGCCCTATTTGAGGTTTTAGGAGGGTGAGAGGGGGTGAGGGGGACAGGACCATGTGTTTTGCTCCAACTGGTTGTAAATGGGGGGTATGGAGGAGACTCAGCAGGGACAGCGATGGGGCAGTAGAACTGACGTGTCCTGGAGTTGTGAAGTGGGAAGCCAACAGCCAACGTCTTCAGGGGGATTTTTTCCCAGGAAAATGGAACAGTTATCATCAGAAAGCTGCAAAGCTGAGTAAAGTGCAGGCTTCACTAGGACTTCATACCATCAAAATTGCTCACTGAGTTACACATCATCATCCCTTGTTTGTAGTGCTCATGGTCATATGCACATTTCTAAGGAGACACTCGGGGACTTCCACGCTGTTCACCATAATATGGCATTTTCCATGGTTTCTTGGATTTTTCCAGGGTAGCTCAAATAGCTGGGGCTGCCCCTCGCTGCCCAATTCCCTTTCTCACAATCTGCTGTTTCTTGTCTGGGCTTGTTTACACTTGCTCTCTTCCTGTTCGCCTTTATTCTGCTTTTCATCATCAAAGACCTGATCGGGTTGATGAGGGCTTTTGAGACCTGGAGGGGTTCCACGGCTCTGGCTTGTATTGGAGGGGGGCACTTTCCCATCCGCCGGCCGAGTTTCAACATTCTCCTTGTCTTGCTGAGGAAAACCAGGGGCACACACACAGCCTTCCGCAAAGACTTACTCCATTTCCAGCGAGATGAAACTGTAACAGGGAAATTTTGACCAGAGTAACAGAGTGGGCTGGACTGGAGAGCTGTTGCTGACGTGCTTGGAGTTGAGATCTTCAGCCCGATGACCATTTCTGCAGCTCATCCTCCATAGTGGGATGGGATACTTCACCTTCACACGCTGCTTCCCCAGCCAGAAAAGGCTTTGTGTAAGCAGAAACCTTTGAGTAAACAGAAAGAACGCTGTAGGTTGAAGAGGCCATTTCCAAACCAGTACCAGTGCCACGATAACAATGTAAAGAAGACCATAAATCTATTTTTTTCCCATTCACAGTTTCAGTGCAGCTCACACTAATCAAAGTAAACCAATGTGAAAACCAATCAAACTTACAAAAAAAGGATTGCATAGATATCAGCATGTCGATATATCATACTCTAAGTAACAGCCCTGGTGTCTTTCACCATTTGGAGAAGAGTTTGCTCCTGGTCCCTGCTATCAATCAGGATCTGGCCCAGCCCCACCTTTGCATTTGCAAAAGCGAAACCCATTGGGCAACGATCTTCAGGGCTCCCAAATCCACGTGATGCAAGAGAGGGAGAAACATTGACAGCGATGCCAAAGGCAGAGCTGGGCCCCACAAGCGCCAAAATCAGCACTGAACTCTTTCCATCACCCCCTCCACAGCTGCACTGTCACGGCCCAGCCATGTAATATTAATTGCAATTACCAATGTACCTCATGTCCAGTGAATATTATGGTTTAATAGGTGACATCGTGCAATTAAGCACCGGAGTCGTAAGGTAAACATTCTGCAGTGCCAGCAATTTTTGCAAGAAACCACGAGATGGCGTTGCAATAGAAATTTCCATTGTGAAAAACAGCACTTCAGGGTTACAGACCAAGGACCGAACCTCCCGGCTGCTGAGCACAGCACCAAAAAGCACAAAGCATGTACAGAGGAGTGGAAGTTTTACATTATTTTGCTCCTTTTTTGAGGGCATGCATGTGCTTTTTCTGTATTTATTGTGTATTTTTAAAGATCTGAAGCACAGCAGAGTTTCTATTTTTTTTTTTTAAATATTAGCAGCTGCTTTGAAATCTCCTGTTCAAGCGGCAGCTTGATCCTGCTGTGAATAAGCAAGTCTTCACGAAGTGACAATAAAGTGCAGCCATTTAGAGTTTGCTGCATAAATGCCATTTAAAAAAAGGATCTTTCCTTTGCCCTGTTTCCCAAGAGATATGTCCATCATTGGCAGTTCCACTGCAAGAAATTTTGACACAAAGTGAAAAATTAATTAAGGTTTTTAATTAAAATACAGGGAGGCATGGACAATGGAGAGTTGGCTGATGCAACGCATGCTTTACCCTCTGAGATTACCCCTTTCCCCAGGATGGTGTTACTGGGATGTGTAAGGTCAATGAATAAGTGTGACCTGAATGTACAAGTTGGCAATCAAGGTGAATATGAATCTGCCACTTTAAAAACACCACTTTAATATCTTATTTAGTATCTTATTTTTGCTTTGTTTTCTCCCTTACTGAAAACATCCATCCATAGGTAGACGTGTAGTCCTCCTTTATTTAAGAAACAAATATTTAATGTTGCTATGGACAGGCTTCAGGGCCTGGGGTTCTACATGGCACTAATCCCACCCTGAGGGACTTGACAGGGTTGTATCTGCCCCCCTGTAACCCCAAATTGAGCGGTTCATGGCTTTGCTGTTAGGGATGGGGTCTCCAAGAGTAGCACATGAGGGCTTGGAAACCTCCTTCCCACCCTTCTCCTGGTGCAACGAGGCCCTGTGGCTCCTCCTGTGATTATTCTCAGCACTATGGAGTAATATCAACAGTTATATACAAGGGGAATTGAAACAACAAATATTGGGCTGTTTTTAAATGTCTGTGAGACAGAAGACACATGTTCAACACCTCCATTCTTACTCTGAAAACCCTTGGTGAATGAATACACTGACCCTAAAGCCTCCAACCAATGGTGGGCTCTTTTATATGATGTTTTAGTGTAATCCCATAAAAAACCATCACCTGTTTCTTCTCTGGGTCTCTGCTCCCCCCCAGCTCCTGCAGCACAAGGCACGGCTCTGGGTGATGCTGCTCTGAAGGCAAAGGGCACAAGCTGCCAGCTGTCCCTTCCAATTTACCCTGTTTGTCCCCAGAATCAACCCTTACCTGCTCAAGGAGCAGCACCCACTTCCCACTGAGCCCTTCAGCACTACATAGGGACAGGGTGACGACTTTCACCTTACCTCTCCAGGGGAGCAATATTTCTAATGCCAAGCCCAAATCTGGGGACCGGTGGCTGTGTGGGGTAATTTCTCCCTGTTTTATGGCACCCGTTGAGATGAATGAGGATAAAACACCAAATTTTGAGCCCACGATTCAATTACAATTTACACAAATGCAGCTTCAAAGTGCCTTTGTGACAATTTGCCCTACAAATTACACGTCTCCTTTGCAAATCTACCCTTTAGATTCCTGCTTGAAAAGGGGATCTGAGACAGTTTGCAGAGATTCATTTTTCCTCTAGTTTATATATAACTTACTAAGCTTTTTATTTTTCTAAATGAGCTTACTATGTCCAATTTAAGTGAAAATTTAATGATCCCTTCAGTAATTCATTTAAGGATACAGCTCCCATAAACGCTGTGACATAAGTCAGGGAATAACTGTCCTTGTCCACAGCACAATGATTAATCAACGTTATTAAAATTAGGATTGGCTGAGGAGATTTGCATAAAATAAGAAGACTCAGAGCCTTCTCCAGGACAATAATGTATCTGAGACTCAAAGTCTGGGGCTTTCCTCCCCACTTACCCAGGCCTCTTGGCTCTGTGCAGCTTGGTAGCATTCAAATCCAAAGTGGCCGGTTCCGTTCACGCATGGAGGAGGACAGTGTGATGGGGGTCCTAAAACAGGTTAAAAACCATGAACATTCTTTAGCATAGACAAGCAGGTTGCACTTCACTTTGAGTAGGAAGGAAATGTGGGAAATATTCTATATTTCTGGCAATTAAGAGGTGTGTCTCATTACTTAGGTCTAGGATGTTTTCTGGATGAGGCATTAATTGGAGCAACCACCTGGAGATATTTTATACTATTTAACCTTATTTTGCATTACTCTATGTTATTTTATATCCTCTGCTCCCCCTTTAATTTGGTAGGACCCTAGACACCCGTGTCACACTATGGCCAATGCATAGAGCAGCTCAGCCCCCTTTTGCAGGTCAAGGAAAGCAAAAGAAGCCCGAGCTGCTGGGGACATGTCTGCACCCCCAGCTCCAGGGAGCAGCACCCCAGCACAGCCTGGGCCACCAGAATGCCAAACCGAGTAGACCAAGCCCCCACAGACTCCACATTACTGTCATGATGGCCCTATATGTAACACCAGCCAACCATGAGGGACCAATTAGATTTCTGGATCCAATTAGCAGCAGCTGTGATTTGTGTGCATCACTCCATACATATGGCTACGCTGAACTTTCCCTCAGTTTCAAATGTCCCTGTGTAGCGCAGGCAGAATGAGAGGAAGGACCATTTGTCTCCGTTTTTTTTGTGAGCCTTTATGATGATGGACGAGGAACCTTTTACATCATTCACCAACTTGCAAACAAATTAGCTACCTTCATCACCTTCCTCTGATAGTGGAGCTGGCAAGCGACGGCCCGATGAGCTGCCGGGGAGCGGGTAATGGGTGCGGGGGGTGTACAAGTGTTTCATTGGACATGAGCAACTAAGTTTGCTGGAAATAAAATATAAGTGAAGTCAGATGCTGAGGGCTTAAGTGTCCATGCATTAACCAAGATGGTTTCCTTCTTGTGCAGCAATTTGGGTTCTGGCCATTTATGGCAGGACAGGAATTGTTATTCATTTTAATGGATGGTGGGCATCCAAATCCCTTTGGTAGGATTGAAAAATTTCATCCCTAATTTCTATGTGCCTCAGTCCCTCACATGCAGCCAACTCTCGCAGGGCGCTCTGGGAAGCCTGATAAAAGTGTTCCTGGTATTACCCATAACGATCTTCAATTTCCTTGAAGAGATCAGAGCAGGAAGAAAATAAAGGTAGGTCCAAGGCCTGTTAACAAAATGACAGGCAGACGAATAGAGCTGGTTCCTTCTTCCTCATCAGTTGTTTCAGCCCAGAAACAGAAGATCCCACTAAGTGCCACCAGAAGCCCCGTGCTCAGGACTGTGCATGCAAGGAGATGGCAACACTGATAGATGCAGGAGGGGACAATGCAGATTAGTGCAGGTCCTGCTGCTAATGAGCCTGGTAAGGGCAACGATGCTGTGATCACCAGGGAGCAAGACTGCGATAAATAACTGGGAGTTAATGACAAGATGTTCTGCAGCATCACCCAAGAGGTCAGTTCCTTTCCCCTCCATCTGCAGGGCTTTTACCGGTAGGTGTTAATAATGGAGTGGATCACCAGCTGCAAAGGGAGAAGATAAAACCACTGTACAGGATGTTTTAAGAGAGAAGCTGTCTAGCTGAAATTTATCTGTTAAAAAATAAGGCAGTGTTGGAGAGACCCCTGTACACATGCAAAGCCTTGGCAAAATCGCCCCTGAAATGAGGCACTGGATCATTTTATTGCACTGTAAACAATTTGGTATCTCTGTCACCTGCAATGTCTGGAAATGAGCCCTTTTACTTCACAGCCTTTTAGCAGCAAGCAGGCAGCTCCTGGGGACAAGCACGGGGAGGCACTGGATGTAATTTAGAAGAGAAGAAAAAGGGCTGAAGGTTACATGACATCTCTGCACATCAGAGTCTCTGAAAAAAAAAAGTTTCTCCCTATTTGGCGGAAAAGCAAAAGGGACAGACGTGGTGGTGGCAGTTCCCTACACCTCCTCTTGCAGGTGGTTCCACCTGTGTTTCCTTGGTGGGGAGCAGGTAAAGTCAGGCAGCATTATCTGTAGAGGGGAAGTATAAACTGGGTGATGTTTTCCATAAATGTGGAAAATTAACCAAAATTTAACTTGATCCCTGGAAGATGACAAACATGTTTGAAAACCCAGCCCAAAAGCCCAAGTTACAGTAGCTGATCCACAGAGAGGCAGAAAGGTATTGTGGTTAAGGCACTTTGCTGTGATCTGAAAAATCTGGGTTTAATTCCACCACTCACAATCTCCCTGCATGCCCTTGGACAAATAACTTAGTATCTTTCCTCCCAGCTCACTATAAAATGAGGGTGACAGCTCTTCCTTTTGAAATGGAGAGTCCTTACCTTGAAGAGTTTGCAGTTGTGGCTAAGTCTACACATTGTGGATAGAAGCAACAAGTTTCAGGAGCACATCACCTTGATAATGGTAGCAACGCTCTATTCTTCTTTGTAGAATGAGCTGAATTCCCCACTTGAAAGCAGAATATTATATCCAACAATCCAGTCTGTCGGTCATGATTTGAAACTGATTTCTGTATTAAAAGAAAATGAAGCACAAAAATGGCTTAATTAGCTTTGTAGACAGCCAGCGTGAGTACAGAACACCCTGAGCGAGGGTCTGCTCCAGCCAAATACCGTCCTTTAGGGAACTTGGCATTCCTTCCAGGCTGCGTGTCAAGGAGACTGAGTAACTTTACATCAACACAACATGGATTTTCCTTCTACCAAACTACTCTGCAATCTGTAATTTTTAACCTCACAAGTTTGAGATTGTACCTTAACATTTGCAGGAAGCAGATGGCTTCTGCATACTGCCAACCTGTTGTTACAAAAGCATCTTCCAAGAATTGTTTTCTACCCACAGTCGCTAACCATAATTAACCTTTAATAAACAGGAAAAAATATTTGCCATCTCATATTAATAAAGAGAGCTCTTCAGGACATTTCCCTCCTGCTTCTAGAACACAGGAGCTGCCGTAACTCTTTTTGTGCACTTAATTCTATTGTCTTTCAAACTATTTAGGGATGCAGCTTACCTATGCAGATTAAAGCGGTGAAAGACAGCATTAACAGTGGATGTGCAAAGCACATTCTAGCATGGCACAAAACAACCTCTTAATTGAAGAAAAAAACCCAAGACCAAGTGAGAAGAGCGACTGCTAAGCCCGAGGCAGGATGGAGAGTAGAGCTCACTGACAGCCCCAGCGATATCAAGGGAGCCAGTTGCATTTTACACCTTTCCCACATTCATAATTTTAATGTCTTGCAGAGTTTTAAGTGATAATAATAGAGTCCTGTACTGCTTTGACCTTTTTAATATTCGGAAACTTTACTAACGAGTCATTTTTGGATGGAGGGCTCTCTATATATACACACCATAGGGACAGACAGCTCCAAAGTGCCTAGGAGACAGCTAAGCGCAAAGAGCTATTATTACCGTGATTTCACTAATGAATGAAAATGAAGATGTTGGCTAAGACTTTCCCCCATATTATGGGGGAAATGAAACGACAGACATAAGTAAAATGCTGGCATAGGGGACCAAAGCACATCTCTCAGTTTCTGATGGGTACTTGCTTTGGCTTGGGACATCAAAGACTTTCTGAAGAGCCGAAACTATGAAGAAAATATTCTATGGCTTAACCAATTTCCATAATGGGGTTAGGGAACACTCTCCCTGCTAGGACAGTAGAACTTCTTTTTAAATTAAAGTTTAACTGTTGAATGATCATCATCCATTAGTATGATAATGCACCCTTGAAATTACAAATACAATTATAACTACTTGGCTATAAAAAATAAAACAAAATCATATACATACAAAGACTGAGCTGCAGTCCAGGAACCAATTCCAGGAGACGACCCCAGGCTTTATGTTTAGTCCCTGGTTTTGCTGGTATGGCGGAGTTCAATGAATGGCGCTGTGCTCCCATTTGCTATCGATGTGCTGCCAAGAGTTCAATGGATCAACTTGAATGAAGATGGATGCACATCAAATTAGTACAAGCCCAAGGAAACTGACTTTGTAGCTGAAAGCCAAGAATGGACAAATCATTAGAAGGAAAAAAAAAAAGTTACGTTTTCTGAGGCTAGGAATTAAACAAGAAACCCAAAGATCTCCAAGAGGAAAGGTGTTGTTGTTGTTGTTGTTTTTGGTTTTTGGTTTTTTTTTACTAAGGACAAAACCTCTGTCTTTATATGTATAATAAGCACCTGGAAACCACCAAGCAGCTGGAGCATTTTCTCTGCATCCTACTACCATCTCGGACACTGGCTGACAAATTTGCTTGCCCGGAATACAGCATAAAACCACCATTCGCTTAAAGCTGTGATTTCTTTCATGATTTTTGCTAATTAATTCTTCAGTTATATGAGACTGGTGGTACACTCTTTATTCTGCTTCCTTTTGTGATAATTTTTGTCCGAGCCTTCATTTAAAGAAATTTTTTCAGTGTTCTCAGATTTCCTCTAGATTAGAACTGGTTTAAAAAATTATTCCTATTAAAAAAATCATTCATCTCGTCCAGGTGCTGTAATGACGAAACATGCATTGTGATATCAAAAAAAAATTTTAAAAATCCAAATACAGCTTTTACTTTTGTAGATCTCGGTGAGATACAGGGTAGAAGAAATACAGGATCAGTTATCTTTTAGATAACATCTTATCTTTTTGCATGATACCTTAAGGTGCCCTCACCAAGTCTGGTGCTGCTCTTGTCCTTGGAGGGCACCTTCCTTTTTCAAGCCCCAAGCCCTGTTTACCAATTTACAAAGTCTGACTAATTAAATTTACTTTTCTTTCTTTTTCTTTCCAATTCAGTTTAAGATGGAGGCTGAAGTTTAGCCTTTGAATTTTTTAGCCTTCTGAATTTTCTTTTTCCTGAGCAGGAATATTTTTATTTTAATATAAAGGGGTTTTCTTGCTGCTGTTTCTTGTTCTGCTTTTTTTGTTCGTTACATATTTCCCCCAACCCCACAGGATAGGTTAAACAGTCGCTCCGAGCCCTTTCTGGAGTCATTGGATCCAGCCCAAATCCATGGAACAAACATTTTGCTGCCCCAAGAGCCCCGAGGATCTGTAATCTGCAGCTCCTTTCACCACCCTGGCAGCCGTTTCAAGTCGGGACATGTTTGATGGGTTTTTTTGGGAGGACACGTTTTCATTCAGGAGATGCTACAGTAAAATTTGAGCAAGGTCTGCGGTGGGCTGCGTCCCAAGGAACAAAGCCAGCTTTCTCCTCCAGTTTGGGTTTCTTTTCAACACTTACCAACTTTGTCTCACAACACCCTTGAGAAGGCAAATGCGCTTTTTGTTCCTTTATTAACAGGCGAGAGAACGGAGACATTAAAATCCCAGTTTTGCAGCGGGAGGCAGCCCTGGGGGGACGCCCTGCAAAGCGAAGAAGGGGTTTGGGGGGATGCCCTGGGTACTCACCTTATCCACCCCAACCTCTTCTCACAAATTTATTCCCCCCAAATTTGTGAGCTACAAAGCTTTGGGAGCACTGCTTCGTCGGGAAGGCAGAGGATTTATCTGCCAAGAACATCTTTGGGGAATTATTTTTTGTTCCTCTCCAGCCTGTGCATGGCCCTGCCATGGCTGCTGCCCCTCACCAGTTTTTAAGTATTTATTCCTACGGACCCCTGTGGAGGAAATCGACTCTTTTTATCCCTTATTTCAGATGGCAGCTACAAGAGAGGAAGATTTAGGTCACTTGCCCAAGTTCCACCCTGGAAGTCTTTGGTGGAGATTTGTACCCCGGTCTCCAACCTCACGCTATTTTTCGTGACCATTGCTCCTGTCCTCCCTGGCTCCGCTTCAGCCTCTCTTCTCTTAAAGCAGGGACAGGGAGCATCACCAGCCATCACCATTTTATCCTGAATCTCATTACATGGTATTAAATTATGTTTCAAACTCTGTCTCTTTGAAGTGGTTTGAGGTTATGGCAAACTCTACTTTCATTAAAAGGAAAAATTAAGTTATGGACAAAATGCTTGAACAGGAAGACTAAACTGTAACGCTACGATAAACAACTCAATGTTTTTTAAAAAAATCTGCTGCTTCGAGGGTCATCCCTTGATTTACATGGAGTGACTCATGATTTTCCAGCACAGTTGCTGGGCAGACCTTAAAGATCGCCGCCTATGTGGGAATACTAATTTTAAAAAACATTCGTCTCCCCATCAGATGTTGAGAAGCACGGCGCGTTTTCATCTTTCCTGCACATTAGCCAAATTAAATCAAAATAAGTATCAACGAAAATATTGCACAGGACATAAAACCCCATCCATTTGCGCTCTATCCATATGCTGCATTACGAGACGCTGGGTTTCACTCCTGCTCCTGCTCTCGGCTGCCAGCATCAAGAGCGCAGCAAGGCGCGGAGTCCCCGATGTGCTTTAGGCATTCATCCCTGTAATACCGCACCCCGGGGCCTGCCTGCCTTTTTGTTCTCCACACACATCTTCCCCAGCCTTATTTTTGCCTGCAGGCAGCAGCCGTGGCGGGGCTAATGCCTGCCAGCCTCGCTCCTGCTCCGGCCACCGGCTCGGGCTGCATCGCCACTGCGGGATCAGCCAAAAGATGGATTTCTGCCAGCAAAAAGTACAGTTGCTAAAAGGTGCTTCGTTCATTAATTATCTTTGGGACAAAGCAAACATTTACATGCCTGGGAAGTTGTTTCTTAGGGATGCTGGCATGTTCACACCAGGATCTGTCGCTGTACATCTGCATCGAAGATGCTGCCGCTCCTGACGTGTGTGCAACCTGCCTGCAAAGCAAAGCACAAAACACACGCAAAAGAAACCACAAAACAGAACTCAGGATTTAAAGATGCAACCAATTTGTGTCGGCTCAGGAGCAAGAATAGTGATTTCTGCTTTTAAAACCACGGCAATTTAGGGTAATGTGATTAGAGATTCAACATTTCCCCCTCTCATTATTATTTAGCTCCCTGATTTGAATGCTCAGGTTTGAGGGAACGGGGATTGCTTGGAAATTACACATGCAGCCAAATCTCTTCCTTCCCCTTTGACAGGGCAGCACTGATGGTTATTGTTCGTTTCTAGCTGCATTACACTGTCCTTGATTTTTGTTTCAAGCAGTCTAATGGCATGATGTCAAATCCTGCTAATTGGTTTAGGATTAAAATGCAGGGCCACATCACTCTCTTGATTAACCAGCAGCAAAACTGCTTTTGTCTAACGATCGTTTCAGAGGAGAAAGAAAATAAAGCATATAAAGGAAGCTTCAGGCTTTTGTCAGTAAAAATACATAGGAAACTGCATTTTTTTTTTTAAGGGGAAAAAGAAAAATTGCACTGCTAGACCCGCTAAGTTTTGACTTGTAGCAGTTAAAAAGCAGCCCTGTGGTGAGAGAATGCTTCCTAAGGAGCAGAGACTGTGCTTTTATCCAGCATCCGGCCACTCACTGCGCCACACCAGCACATCCATGGCTGGACCTTCTCAATATCTAACAAATCAGCACCAAAAAAATCAATGGGAAAGTCTCAGCCCTACTTCTGCCCCCTGCGACACCCAAATGGCTCCAGCCACAGCTGAGTTTGCAGCGGGATAAGTAACCCAGGACCAAGCAAAGGCTGCGGTAGCTGATGCAGTGCCAGGGAGATGCTGAGAGCTGTGAGGACCGGAGCAGGATGCTGGGGCTGTGGGGAGGGGGTCTGTACCCTCTAGCATCCCCCATTGCTCACCCCATGGCCACAACAATTAATTCTGCAGCCTGAGACAAGTCTGGGCTTGCCAGGGCTGAGCTCACCTGTTGGGTGATTAGCACATTCGGGACAAGTAGTTTTTTGCTCATGGCAGTGAGGATTGAGCATGACTGGGAGAGGAAGTGGGGGGGATGCATGGTTCAAATTAAAATGGGGATGGAAGAAATACTAAACCACTACTTTGTTACCCTACTACTAAAAAGAAAAACAAACAAGCAACAAACCCACAAGAAACACCAACCCTGTCAGCCCCCAAAGGTTCTCCCTGCTGCACTGTTTAATCTCTTTGGCTCCTGTTTTCCCTAACCAGCTGACGGATTTAATTTCCAGAGAATTAGATGTCCGATTTAGGGTATTGTTTTGGGAGCTGCGCACACACACACTCCTGAAAGTCACGGGCGGACCCAGCACTCCCAGCACGCTCCCAGCCCAGCCCTGCTCCGCCGGGAGGTGACAGGGACTTTATTGGGAAGGTTTTGATGCATTGGGCATGTCTTTGAACCTGGCTCCCCCAAAGGGAGAGAATTAACTCAGGCGGAGAAAGAACGAGGAAATGAAAGGGCCCTTCCCATCTGCCCGGTTGCATTCAATGAGGAGCTTTTTAAAAGGTATAATAGAGGTTTGTGTGTTCCTGCTGAGATTTGTTCTGGTCAACTTCTCCAGGGCACTCAGATGGGGTGGCAGAAAGAAATTATGGTGGGTTTTTATTTATTTTTTTTGCTGCAATAAGTTCACACCCTGCACACACATTGCTCTCACACAAAAGCAACTCGAACCAGCCCCACTGAAAACGAAAGCAGGTTTTTCTCTGGGTTTTCACCACAGTGCAGTTAAGCCCAGTGTTCCCGAGCGTGGCACTGAGGCAGCCAAACCCCAAACATCCCCGTGGGATCCAGCTCAGGTTTTCCTGGAGAGCATCTCTGGGATGCTGGGGATTTGCAGCATCTCGGGGCTCAGCCCAGTTTTACAGCATCCCATCAGAGGGGTAAATCACCAACTGCACTCCAGAAGTTGTCCAGCTCTTCACGGTGCTCTGTAGTTTGTTGGTGCAACTACTAAAAGCTAGATCAGATGCAAACCTGTCTTTTTTTTTAATGTGATCCTGGTCCCAGCACAGATGAGATGACATTTAACAACACTAAACGCTTGAGATGGGTCCCCCATGTCAGCACCCAACAGGTACAAAAAAAACCTGAAAAGTTCTTGGCTTTCATAAAAGGCTTTCGGCTTTGCAAACTATGACAGAAAGAGTGGAAATATGTTTTGTCTGCTTCTCCCTGACTCTGGGACTCCAAAGCAGGAAGATGAGAACATCCTGCACACATGTTAATTAGTCATTCCTTAAAACCAAATGTCACAGTGCTCATATTTAATTCCAAGAACAAACTGATGAATATGTACGTATAGTTATATTTCATTTACATACTCTGGGATTTGTTAAGAGACGCCTAATAAAACCATCTAAAATGAATTAGGTCTTCCCCTTCCAACATTTATTTTGAATACACCTATATCAGAGGAACATTCCCAATACCGTAATAGGAGATTTTCACAGAAACAAAATACGTATGCTACATTTCATAAATGCAGATAGTGACTTAAAGCAGCCACCCTCTAAATGGGATTTGATTCTTGATGTAGCAAACACACAAAAAAGTGGTTTGAGCAGCAAGGGGGAGGCAGTGGTTGGGTTTACAGGAGTCCAAGGAGGCTGAAGCTCAGCACTCAGGAGGCTGTAAGAAATTGTCCATTTAAGGGAGACATTAAAGGAACTGAATTATTTCCTCAAACCCAGCAGGAAAAGAAAATCCTTTTGAGACCTCTTATTTTAAATTTCCCAATTCTGCATCTAACACCATCAAAAAAAAAAAAGTCTTTGCTCAGAGCCTCTATCCCTGCAGGTGGGTGGCAGCCAGGTAGCTGCACCCAAAACACACTTTCCAGCCTGAGATGCCTTTCAGGGATTTTTGTTTTTCCTTTTCAAAACAATTCAGTTTATAGGAAACAGATTGTTGTTCTAGTTTTTTTTTTTTCTTTTCTTCCCCCAACTGCCCTGCACCCTGTGAGCTCTGTGGGCACAAAAGCGCAGCCGCTCGTCCTGGCGGGCACTCCATGCCTTCGCCAGGTCTTGCCACAGGAATTCAGCTCACACTCCCGCTGATGTGTGAGCCTGGAACAAATCTGGCTCACTCGGCCCGCGCTGGCTGGACTCCGCAGGGCTAAGAGGAGTGGAAAGCAGTAAAATCTCCTTTCAGTCTATAAAAATCTGCAGAGATATTTGGAATGTGCAGAGGGAGCAGATCTCCCGAGTAAACCAGAGTAATGATTAAAATAGTCAGTTTTCTGACCGTAACCGCAATTTAAATACTGTGGCTTTTGTTTGCAGAATAGCTATGGTTTATATTCTAGTGACAGTCACACAATTCCAGGGGTTGTTTTCCGAGTTAGTGGCAAAAACATGTGGTTTGAATTTAAAGTCTTAAAGTTAGAGGATCAACGTTACTCAAGCAAAGATATTGCCAGTGTCTCTGCAAGTCATAATTTTAAATCATCAGGAACCTGAACACTCCTCATTAAATGATTAAAGGGAACAGTAATGAAAAAGCTAAAAGAAAGGATAAATACACAGCCATATGAGCAGGAACATCTATTTTCAAAGCAGAAAAAAATATTGCCATCCTGACAAAGGGCAATAAACATATCCAAATAACTCACTTCTTTTTTTTAGCTGAGAATGTAATCTTAATAAAGTAACAAATTTTAGATGGCAGGGTAGGATTACAGCTCTCCTAGACTAGGACTAGAGTTTTCCCATAAACAGGTTATTGCTGTGGGTTCCGGTCACAATTAAATCTGCATTTGTCCCACTTTCTAAGAACAAAACAATCCCTGAGATGAGCTGCTTTGATAGTGAAGTTTTCCATTGAGGTATCAACCCCGTTTCCCCGCTGTGAGCTCTGTGTTTGCATTTTCCCCAATAAGAACAGCCTCAACTCAGCCCTTCCAGACCTGAGTGCATTCCCTTCTCTCCCAAAACAGACAGCTGAGTTTGGTGGGGTATTATCAGTAGACAAGGGAAAGGAGCAAAGGTATCTTCCTTCCAAGCCCTGGTTGCATGGTTTTTGTCACTCATTTGCCCTCTCTCGGTGTAGGAACATACCTGAGCTGAGCTGCTCTTCCCTCCTCAGACAGGTCATGGGCTGCCCAGTACTCCAGAGCCATTGTGACCAGTTTCAATAAGTCCTGAAATGGGAAGAATCATGGTTAAAAAAGATGCTGCTTGTCAAACCTTTGGTATTTTGTGTTTACAGGAATCACATTGGGTGGGTTGCAGTTTTGGCCTTTCAATACCTGTTGGGAGAAAATAAAACTGAAGAAATTTAAAAAAAACCCACAATATAAAAAAATGGGTAAATACATTGACTGAGGCATTACGTAGTATGCATGAATCCATGAGGCTTGCTGTAGGACAGAGAGCCTGACTATATCAATACATTGGCAAGAATGCAAGGGTTTTATTTGTAATGCAGAAAATAACCCAGTGAGTCATCTTCCACACGCTTTGGCTTGAAATCCTCTCCCATTTTCGCTTTGACCCAGGAGGGCACAGCACACAGCCTGAAAATAGGCAGCGAGATGACGTGGCTGCACCGCTCCGCTCCTGGCAGGGACGCGCACCGATCCCATCCGCGGGCGCTCATGAAGGATGCTCAAAAAAAAGTCTGAAAACTGCTGCTATCATAGGAGTTTCATTATCACATCATGGGTTTTTCATTAAATTGTATTCCACCACCTAACAGAAATAAGCAGTTCATAAGAATACCTCCCAAACGAAGTGACAGTAGTAATAACAACAACAACAATAATAACAATGATGATGACTGATGTCACGTAAAAATGCGACACCCAAAATCACTGCATTTCTAGTCCATGGGAGAAACAGCCATGTGTGACCTCAGACTACAAACTGAATCAAGAACAAAGTCAGAACAAGAAGCTGGAGGCACATGCACTAAATATGAAAATGAAATTTCGGAATGTAACATTTGCAAATGTAAAATAGAATGGCCAGCCTTAGGCTCAGTTACAGGCATCTTGTACAAACTGAATCAGCTACTTACTCCCCAAAATGGCTTTTCCTAGCAGATTTTCAGGGCCAGGCCATTTATTCCAAAACAGGGTTGCTGTGGTCTGCACTGAAAATGTCTTAATGCAAACACCCAAAGGCAGAGAGCTGGACCCAATAGCTGGGTCACCAACATCTTCCAGGTGACTTTCCAGGGCTCTGCTCTCCCAGATGCATTAACAAGCTGCTTTTAGAGGAGGCCAGAAGCGCCCACAGCAACCTATGGTCACCAAGAGACATGGCAGGTGACAAACTGCTCCTCAAAAATCGAGTCCTCGGCACTTAACTCCTCTGCAGTGACCTTGTGCAATTAGGCTGGATACACCCTCCACTCCACTATGTCCATAAATATGAAATGCAACCCCAAGGAGAGAGCTTGTGTTCCTGGTTTTGTGTTAATCAGTCTGACAGTCCTGGTTCACCATGTTCTGCTCCTCCACTGCTGAGCACCAAATCCCCGGCTCTCACAAGCACAGGCAGCTGTTGTTCAAGTTAAAGAAAATTTGAACTTATGTACATACATATGCATACACACACATACATATGTACATATCGATACAGAAGATTGTAGGCAAAAGTGGTCTCAACATCTGTGATACTAAAAAGCAATTCCTCATCAGTATTTCACACCTAAGCGCGACCTAGATAGAGGATTTCAATGAGCACAACACATGGGACCCATACGGGTAATTTCCTCTTCATCCTACCAGTTTCTTGTCCTTACCCAAATTTGACTACCTCATATAAGCCATAGGGCCCTTTGTGATGTTCCAACATAGTATGTTCATATTTAGGGTATCAGTGATACTTTTTATCCATTTCATGATCCCCTGTGTGTTACCAGCCCTAAACCATCCATATGTGGGGTATTAACAACACAGCTGGCTGGCTGTGGTGTGTCTGCAAAGGCAAACTTTCTCCTCCAGCCTGTGATTCCTCATCTTGCCAGCTTTTCTTTTGCTTCATGGGTTTTTCCATCAAAAGGAATAAGTTGTTGGGGTTTTTTTAATCATTAAGTCCTAATACCTGTATATTAAAATAGAGTGGGCTTTTTTTAATTTTGCACATTGGAATGAGTTATCTTGGAGATGTGTAAAATCTGCTTCTTAATTTATCTTCTCAGTCCAACAGCCAAGCAGAGTCATGCAGGGGCCACTGCGATCAGAGGGCTTGGTCTCAGCCTCAGCTTTACGTAGAACATTCCCTTTTTACTCTGCATCCATATGCATGTGAATGACATGTATAAAATAGATGCCTGCTAAACAGTAGCAAGTCCTTCAGTACATTCACTAAAGACGTTGTTAAGTAATAATTCCTCCCCTTTGATGTGCTACCACACACCTTTCCTTGGACAATTTGTATTACAGAAAAGCTACAAGAAGGCAACACATCGGAATGGTTGGTTAGAGGAATATTGCTCATATAGGCAAAACATAACATTTTTAATCCCATTCTCATTTCATTTTTAAGAAAAATAAATGATCTCTGTTTCTTGGCATACACATCACATTGAAATGGAGCCATTACTCTGGACAACTTTTTCACAATGGCTCACATATTATGGTATCAAATTCATGTACAACTCCTGCGTTTGTATCTCAGAAGGAAAATAAAAGGCAGTTAAATTATAGTGCAAGAACTAAGCGATAAATGGATGTTGCATTCAAGTGGTCTAATGCTTAAGAGGGGTAATGACAATTTTTTTTTCTGTTCTAGATATTTCACCTTTGCAACTAGCACAACCGTCAAATGTTTTGAGAGAGGTCAAAACTAGTCTATCTGTCTTTTTTATGCGAGTTTGCGAAAGGAATCTCTCCTCGTGGAGTTGTACAGGAATTGACACGATAAACCTAAATGGCTCCTTTACAACTGTTAGGGTTTTCTGTAAACACATGCTGTCCTGCCAGCCAACCAGCTTCAAAGCCGGGTGCTGAGCACAGCAGATGGTCGATCTTGCCGATACACACGCTACTAATTCATATTTCAATACACAGCTTTGCTGCCTAAATGAAGCCA
This sequence comes from Patagioenas fasciata, assembly GCF_037038585.1. Classification (NCBI taxonomy): domain Eukaryota; kingdom Metazoa; phylum Chordata; class Aves; order Columbiformes; family Columbidae; genus Patagioenas; species Patagioenas fasciata. The sequence goes on along the minus strand of NC_092525.1, from coordinate 19,567,931 downwards.
CTGCATCTTACAAAGTTTTAAAACTTCCAATAACTGGTAATTTTGAGGGGTTACATGTGATGCAACAGGAAGGCTGCAAAGAGAAGACAATGAGCTCAAACAGGAATGGACATTTTGGAGGCTCCTGTTGCACTGTGATATATTGTAAACAAGAGTCCTGCCATGCAGTGCCTCCCACCAAAGGGAAACCACGGCACGGTTGTGCTGTATTAATAGAGGAATAAATAAAAACAGAGAAACCAGCCCTGCACCACTCACAAACCACCATCCTGCAGGGTGGGTAAAACAGAAAAGGTAAATGGTGATGAAAAATCAGGCTACTTGCAGCAGTTGTGGTTATACCATCTTACCATCTGTGTGGCCATGTCAGACGATAAGGACTTCCACGTGGAGGCAGGTTTTCAGGAGGGATGCAGGACAACGCAGCATCTCAAACAGATGCCTCAACCCTTCCTTGCACCATCTCAGCTACTGCTGCTGTGTGCAGGAACACATTCTGGCATCACTTTGGCATTATCCATTTGGCCTGAAGTCCTCACACTGCTGTATTAACTCCTCTCTTCCTCCATGGCTGAGAACTGCTTACACCAAAAAGACAAAAAAACCAAAACGCTAAAGAATGGGAGGAGTAGCGACCTTCTGCATGAGTCACTGCCCTCCTTGCAAGGGGTTTGCTTCTTACATTTCTCTGGTTATGGTTTTATCCAATGTTGCAACTCCTCCACTGAACCCTGATAAGCTGGGCAACTTCATCAATTCAACATTAAGTAGGAGCAGAACCTCCTTCTTAAATTCATTTAATCTTTCTCCCAAGGGAGAAACATAAACTAATAACCACTCTCTCTTTTTATTTCAATTTACTTACTTTCTCTGCCAGAGACTGAGCTACAGAGATATTTGTAAATCCACAGTTTATTTCTTTGGTCATAATAAAGAGTGAACAGTTATAATAAATTGTTAGAAGGGAAAAGGGAACCAAAGTGGCCTTAACAAAGAGAGGACAGCCATTGTTGTCATACACAATTTTGGCTTCCTTAGTTAAAGAGTCTCAAATGTGTAGTTGGGTTTATTTTTAAAAGAAAAAAAAAAAAGGGGAAAAAAAGAAAAAATAAAAGAAAAAAATAAGAAGTCTCATGTATTGTTAAAGGGCAGAAAACTAAAAGCAGGAATTGCTGCAGAAGGCACTCACACCATGGCTAAAGAGAACATAAATCAGCAGAGAGACTTGTAACAGAGTCTTACAACTTAATCACTAATTAATAAACACTAGTATGCAGTTAAGGAGTATCCTTTGATAAGCATGCTGCAGTATATGAACTAGCTCTATGCAGATACACACACAGCATTGCAATGATACAGTATATTTTTATACCCTAGGCATAAATGCATGGTGTGTATTAGATTCATGCAAGGTAATGCACAGGACTGTGTTGCCATTTCAAATGAAAAATCTACTTAAGGTACATCAGATAACTCCGTTCCATTTAGATTGCAAACTTCTCCCTAGCACACCTGCTACCAAGCAGGCAGAGAAAGGCATGGGGAGCATTTCTAGAGGGGAAAGTGGAAGCTAATGAGAAACATTCACTATTTGTGTCTTATCCCCGGCCCGGCTCTGAGCCATGGTTGGTCCACGGGATAAGGAAACATTTCAACGGGCGGTGGCACCATTTCTGATGGATTGGGGCATCTTGCCTTTCAGACTTTCTTTTGGTGACCCAACCCACTTTCAAAGTGTTTTAAACAAGACTTATTGACATCTTACACATCCAGCTGCAAACCAAATCCTGCCACTTGCAGCTCGAAAAGCATTTCCGCACATTCAGCTGCTTCTCACTGTGTCTACAACTGAGAGCAGCTGTTGGCAAACGCAGCTTCACTCACATTTGGGGTTACTATGACCACAGTACTCAGCAGCACGGGTGCCAGGAACCACATTGTTGAAGAAGACCTAGAGCAGAGCAGGTGAACAATAGTAAGATGGATTAACCAGACAAAAGACGAACGGCAAAGCAATGCAAGCTCACCGCACAATTCCTCACAGCTTGTCTCCTTTCTCCTGCAGCCAGGCTGTTTGGATCACAAATACATTTTCTGAAATTCTCTTACTTTCTGGAAAATCCGCCCAGAAAGTCTTGGCTCCCTGCAAGCCCCAGGGGAACTCGGGGTGCTGCTCGGGTGGACAACTGGCTGCGCTCCCGCCTGGAGGCAGAAACCACAGCAGCAAAAAAACCCAAAAAACACCAAACAGATTTCATGAGAAGAGCAGGGGAGTAGGGGGAAATGTGTTAGTTAACTTCGTGTGGTTGTTCGAGGCACTTCCTGACACCCGAGCGAGTCATCTGAATTTAACACATTTCTCTTTTGCATTTTGCAGCTCACCTTTAAGAGAGCACAAGGCGGAGGAGGTGGGAATATATGGACTTCAGCCCTTCCCATCAGCTTCCCCCTGTTACTTTCAAAGATTTTCTATTTAGAAAGGAATGCTTTTTTTTTTTTTCCTGCTGTTCATACATTACACATACTTCCCAGCCAAAATATTTTGCTTGTATATTTTTTTTAAATTTAGCCTACACTACTCAAAATTGGTCTAAGAATAATTAAAGAAAATCACTTTCCCTGTCTCTTTGATTTACCTGAGTTTTTATTTCTGAAGAGTTTCTTCAGAAATAAGCATTAAAGAAAAGAGATCAACAATTAAAGTAAAAAATAGCCCCATATCCTACTCCTTGTCTGAATCTAATGAAAATGTTTAAACTCCATGGATATTTATCCTTATGAAAAACATATGAACAAAACAAAACCCCGAGTATTCTGGTGAGATTCTGTAAACAGGACAAAACATTAACTGCGGAAATATATAATTTAAGACCTTTATTTCCTTCTAGCTCTTTCCAGGCACCAAATGAGCTTTGCATGCAGATTTCATTTCAGCTGGGGTGGAATCGTTCTTGTAACTATTCTCCAAAGCCCAAGCTCTGAGGTCAGCCCTGCTCCTTCTGTAACGGGATAAATATTAACAAGTGTGACTAACCCATTCCTTGCACCCTTCTTAAATTTTCCAAAGTGTGTCAGCAAGCATGAAAGCCAGAGATCAAAAAACATGAGGATTTTATTGTTAGAACCGGACGGGAAGAAGAATGTAATACGGGCAAAATCCCAGCACCTCAGAGAAGCCGGTCTACAACACCACCAATGAAAAAAAGATAATTACTGGACTACAAGAAAATTACTTTGCCCTCCTGCCCCAAAATAAGTAAATTTTCTCTTGCCCCCTACAATAACGTTTTACAAGTGCTGGACCAACGTCCCAAGAGTAAACTTGGAGTGTCACTATGGGTCCTGGAGCACCCAGGAGAGGATGGAGGTGGGGAGGAAGGTGTCTAATACATTTTGATGCCTTCTCAGCAGAGGCCTTGGGGTTCAAGAGCTCGTGCTCGCTCCTGTCTTTCCCTTCAGAGCTGCTGCTTATGCAGTTTCATGGTGTCACGGATAATCTTCCCATACAATGTATCCTCCTGAGAACCAAGCTGCCCTCCACACTGGAGTTTGTAAGAACAACACAGGTATGGTTGTATCACCCATACATTTCTAGGGAGAAATGCCTCCTTCTAACAAATCTGGTATTAAATGAAGCACCTAGAAATACTTATAACTATTTCAGTTCTATGTTGGTGCAGGAGCAGTGATGCAGACCCTAACTCAGAGAGACGTTAGGACAAACAAGCCAAGCAGCTTCACCCATACTCCATTGAGATATAAGAAAGCTGTAGATTGCAATTCTGGTCAGCAAGGCATCAGGAAAGGAGTGAAAGAAAATAAGGAGTGTTGCAAATATAATAAGCATCTATCACACAGCCTTCCAAAACTGGACCAGTTCTGTGGACATAGGGAGAGCAAGAGGCTCCTACCAAACGTTTGTCAAAACCAGATTACGCTTCTGTCCAAGGTCAGGTCTTATACTGATGAAGCCAAAGGAAATTCAAAGCCAACTGGAAAACAAAACAAAACAAAGCACAACACCACCAAACAAAGCACACAAACCCCTCCAAACAAACAAGCACAACCACAAAAACAACAACCAAACCAGAAATTCTGTTCACAGAAGAATTTAAGCCTGAAAGAGGTTTTAGTCACATGATCACCCAAAACCTGGGCTCATATGATTCAAAGCTGTTCACTCTTACTGCACAAGCCTCTTACTTTCTAGAATGTGTTTAATTCTCCTCCACATTCTCTCAAACGAAAGGTATGCCTCAGATTTCAGCACCTCTGTTGCATCTACTCCACCGGCCCCACAAGAAATCACCTCACTCAGTTGGGGTTTTCTCCCACACCTGGCTTTCTTCTCCTGCAGCATGTCAAAATGAAGAGCAGAACATACTGAAGAACATGCATTTTTCCCCTCCATCTTTCAAAGCACTTTAGCTCTAAAACCAGAAAATGGGTGTGCGTATTTTGTGTCACTGGGTTTACAAGTGGTAAGCTTTGAAAAATAAAGTGCATGAATTGTGACTTTGACCTGCACAGCTCCTGTTCCACAGCCTCGTCTCACCCCGGTGCAGTGATAGCCAGAGTTTCTGAGAGCGTGAGGGGAACTTGGAATGAATAGAAAGGAGGAGGAGGAGGAGGAGGCGGCAGCATTTATTGACTTCATAGTATCTTATAGAATATGACATCTGCCAGACTATGTGCAAACCTTCTGCAGACACTGTGCAGCAGAGGTGGATCTGCTCAGAGACAGCAATAAGAAAACTTCATGCGGAAACCCCAGATCTAAAGCCCTTATGCTTTTCCAGCCTGGGAAACCTTTGAATTCGGGTTTTTTCACTCAATAGCTCCTGATCTCCTAGAAATTGCCGTCTGTAAATGCCAGATATCCAGCTGAAAGAGTCAAGGAGACACCTGGAAACCAGTGTTAAATTCTCTGCAGAACTCGCCATCCCCATTGCACAGCAGTAAGACTTTCAGCAGCAACACAAAAGGAGCCGTGCGAGAGAGGCCATAAGGAAAAGTCCCAGGAAACTTCCTGTAACTTTTAAAGTTTGTCCAGTTAAAGTGTGGTTCCACTAAACTCTCCTTTGCCTGGCACATGACTGGCTGAGTTATTACAGAGAACAGCCCTGAGCAGTTAAAAGCAAGAGCAACGTTACAAATCTAAGATCTGGTAGACAAAAATCTCTTGCAAAAGACACAGCCCTACAGAGTTGCAGCCTAACCAAACAGGGAGAACCAAATTAAATGAAAAAGCATATTGTATATTATCTTAATTTATATGTGAGATTTTAGCTCCAGATTTCTGGATTAAATACAATACCATGTGGCTCCATTAAGCCTCACTGGCCTTTTAGAATATTATTGAAAGAAATAATATATAACAGTTTGAAAGGTTTTTGGATGCTTGGTGGCATCATTATGCAATTTATTAATATGTGGGCTGAGTGACTAATGCCTCTGAGGATGTATTTTTAGTTTTAAAAAAGTGTGCTGGGGGGCCAAGAAGGAAAACCAGCTACAAATGGGTTTGTGCTAGAAGCGTGCGATGGCATGCATCATTCTGTGTGTCCTCCATCAGCCCAGCACTCAGAACAGAGCATTTATTTCACTTACAGCATTTCAAAAGGGGCCCAGAGACCCCAGCAATTGCAATTTGTTAGAGTTTGGGTATCTAGCTCCTTTTCTGGCATCTTTCCTCCACTTTTAAGGCTTAAAGGGACAACTTAGATCATCTAGTTTAATGCTCAATATAAATCCCCAAGAAAATAATTTCACACATTCACTCGCTAATTGAGCCTACTACTATATGTTTCACCAAAATCATCTGGGCTGGCCTCCAGTTCTGATTTCAAGATGCAAAAGGATGACAAATCCCCTGCCCCCTTCAACAGTTTGTCCCAACAGCCAGCCCCCTCTCCCTTCCCAATCTCTCTATTTTGCCTGTCTTAAATTTCCAGCCATTGCATCTCATTATGTTTTCTCCCATTAGACTATAAAGCCCTTTTGTATGTGGTATTTTCTCCTCTAAAGGCATTTACTGCAAAGAGTCAGGTCGCTGTATGATCCGCTTTTTTGCTAAGTTTACCAAATTGAGCTCCTTAAGCCTCCCTCTGCAAGATTTCCTTTTCCAACCATCAACTCATCCTTGTAAAACCGAACCATAGGCTGAGAGTTTACAGCCTTTATCATGAATTCAAGTCCCTGAATCTCAGGTTAATAAAGTCTCTATTTTTTTAATAAGGCTTCTGTGAAACGACTAGAAATAGTCCCGCAGGATGTGTCATTTGGAGGTAACTGTTTCCACATGGGCTGGAGGTACAGCTCTGTGAGCAGATCCTCGGGAGAGCAGTGGGAGGGCTCTTCCCTCCTCTCCTTACCCTTTTCTGCAGCCCTTTTTAACACTCTCCCAAACTGCATTTCAAAACCCAGTATTTTTCCTGAAGGGTCAATCCCGGTGGACTTTTCCTAGACCTCTGGGAAGAAGCAGGGTGATTTCACCTCCCCCTGCACACGTGTAAAGCAGCTCTTGAGGAAGCAGCCCCGTGCCCACTGGGGCTGGGAGTCCCTGCAGAGGCACTGACAGGGTCCTGGCATGTCTCACTCAGCAAACCACTCCTTCTCCAGGCCCAAAGAGACATCGATAAAATCTTTCAAAGCTCACCAGAGCCCCTCCTTCCTCCCAAATTAATAGGATTAAAACCAAACCCTGGGTTTTTTCTTCCCTATCCTTTTCCAGCAGCAGTGTCCACACTTTGGAGCTGTTTCTCGCCATTATTAATTGGTTTAATTGCTGTTTGTTAAATGACAGTGGAGGTTCACAGGGGGCTTGGCTCTAGGTCTTTGAAAAAAACAACCCAGTATTGCCAAAAATTCTGCAAAATGACAAGACACAGTGAGTTCCAGACACTCTCCTCAGGCGCTGGAGCCATGGTTCACTGCTCCAGAGCTTCTGGATGGGATAATAACATGACTTTTCATCGGTCGTGTCTGGTTTGTATGGGAGACTACCCGCCAAATGAGGAGTTTAAAAAGAGATGCCAGCTCGGTTTCCATTCAGCCTTTACATCCCACAGGGACAAACTTGCTGTCCCAAACTGAAACCAAAAATTTCAGAGGCAGGCACGACTGACAAAATATTCGAGTGAGGTCACTGTGATCCCGACCACTTTTAAACTTTTTTTTTTGTTTGATTTTTTTTGATTTTTGTTAGTCAGCTTTCCTCCCAACATACATCACTCACTTCATTTCAGGCCACTGTCCATCGTGCAGAGATGCAAAAAAAATCATCTTTGAAGGGAAAGAGTATTAGTGAATGTTTCCTAATGGCCATCACGTGCATCACGTGTCGTGAAACCTCCCTGTGACTTGAGAGCTCCTCTAACCCATCTTCACCATTTGGCTTCAAAAAACCCTTTTACTTCCCTCTCTGATGAAAGACCATCAGTTTAAAAGCAAGCGTCAATAAGCAATACAATTAGAATACACAACCTAATGAATTGACCCTCCTTTCTAGCTGTGAATTGTCCACAAAGAACATATAGAACATATGGATTAGAAGAACTTGCCATTGGTTAGTGACTCAGCATACTGGAACTGGGTTTACACCCACAAGGTAATGTAGGCTTGTGTAAGCAGCCTGCAAAGTCTATTTAACAATAGGAAATTTTGCAGACAGGTGTAAAATGTAAAATTTCCACATGGCAAGCACAATTGCTCTAGTATTCTTAAAAATATCTATGCTAGGCAAAGCCTAAGAGTTTGGTTGTTTTGGTGGAAGCAGGCAGAAAAGGGTAAAAAATGCAAATACGTTTGCATGGAAAGCAAATAATCTTTGAGGGGAAAGAGTATTAGTGAATGTTTCCTAATGGTCACCATTCACTCTGTTTATTCTTTGCACTCAGCTTGCCAACGGCAAGAGGTTTTAATTTTGTTCATGGTCAATGTAATGTTTAGAGTTTCATCTACTTGAACGATTCTTTGGGGACTGGTTGCAATAGCTACATTTTGGGTTTAAATTGCATTTTTTTAAAACTGCAAATGAATCTTACCAAGGAGTGAAACTGGAAAGGATAAAATTAGATTCCTGAACCTCCATCCCTTTTTAGAACCAGACACGAAAAAACTGCATCCAGTTTTGTTAAATATTTTTTCCACATCTGGTCTTCAGTCAAAACCATAAGAGAAGTGCTGGAAATCTCACAAGAAGCCTCATACTCTTGTGATTTCCAGTCCAATTTTTGCAGCCACAGGAGATCTGTATAGTTGAGATAAGAATCTGAAGCAGAAGCCAAACCCAAACTGTGAACCTCCTGAGGCTCACCCTACCCACAACAGCTTATGTCTTTACCCATCATTTGCAGCAGATGTTCTCTCAAATTCTCCAGTGAGATAAATTCCATTAAAAGTTTCAGGAGAAAGATTACAAGATACATACAATACAAAATAAAAGTGTCCAAAGCAGCTCATCATGGCCCATTAAGCTATTGTTAAAGACCTTCCTACAGCAGCACCTATTGATTAGAGCAGTTTGTTTCTCCTTACTACTATTTTTTCCATGTTGGGCTTTGGGGTTTTTTTTGATCTAAAGGCCACTGACGTCAATGAGAGTATTTTCATTGTCTTCAGTGGGCCTCGGATCAAGCCCTTGACAAACTGGTTCTCCCACAGGTCAGTCCGCAGAGTGTGGGTTTCTGCCAGCAGATTGTCCCTAGAATGTTTCACTGTAGATTTACAGTCCTTATAAAATTTTTAAATGAAGTTCTATAGTTAGATTCATATGGTATATCATAAATTACAGCAGACTCTGTGAGCTTGGGTTTGAGGGCTGGTTGTTGTTTTTTTTATTTTTTTCATTTGGCTCTCAGGGAATGTATAGTTTTTTTCCAACAGCAACTTTTCTCCAAATGCAAATTTTACCTTCTTTCTGCTGTTTTGCAACAGAATGTGTGCATTTTTCATGGCCAAAGCTCGCTAAGGAAGGCTGCACCTGTGGCAGTGGTGTGATGTGAGCAAGCAGGGACTCTCCATCCACTGTCTTGATGTTAGTTGCTAGGGCAGGCCATGGCTCTGGGCTCTCCTTAGTATTAGTCAGACTAGCGAAAAAGAAAAGCAAGCCAAAAGTTTCAGATTACTTTTTTCCCTTAAGGTGTAGTTAAAGTAAGTTGAAAGTTGATTTTTGCCTATCCGAGGAGCAACTTATATCCAGCTCTGCCATCAAACCCTTGAGGAACAAATCCCTAGGGCAAGGGAGGATCTTCGTGCAGAGCCTTCAGACACCAACACCAGTCTGAACTGGGACCTCTGATCTCAACACCTCCTTCAGTGGACAGGCAATGTGACAACAGGACACAAGGGACAGCCCTCAGACACTCAAATCCTAATTCAGATTCCCCACTGCCAGAGCCTAAATTTAAGAATTCAAGCAGCGTTACTGTGCCCATCTGCAAAGTGAGAGCAATAATCCCACAATACCTTCTCAGAAATGCTGCGAGGCCATGAACTCTGTCTACACAGAGTAGTACTGTTCAGTAGTAAATGAAATCTGTTTTCACTTCCAAGGCTATGGCATAAATTACTATAGGCAGAAATCCAGCCTAGCAGGCAATGAACTGGATGGGGCCCACTCAATTCCTTCCATCTTTAGCTTTGATTTTCATTGTTCTGTTTCATTAACAGAATTTCCATGTCTTTTTTTCTTCTCCCCTTACCCCCCTCCTTGTAATTTTTCTAAGCTGTTAATTTGCCAGCAGAGAGAATGGCCTCATAATTGTATATCAGCTCCTCCAAAGCACCCACAAGAATCTGAACAGTTTTTTAGCAGACTCAGCGTTTCCCTCTTTACTCCTCAGCCCTCCTATAAATAGAAAAAGAGGCTGAAGAAAGTCTGTTGTTGTGTTTTCACTGGGGGACCATAATCTGGCCACTTGTTTTCTGCTCAAAATGCATTGCATTCTGCAGGCCCTGTCCTTAAAATCAGGACAAGTCCTCCCAAGTCAACAGGACTGTGGCAATTGGCACCGTTGGTTCTAAAGGACAAAAACATCACCCCAAACCAGGCATCAACTGAGAATCTCTTGACTCATCCTATTGTCTCTTTTATTCCTTTTTAATTTTAAGGAAGGATATTGATATTGCTTAGGTCACCTCTGCAGAAAGAAAAGTGGGGAAGATGCTCAGGAAAACCATAAGGGACAGCAAAATGGTTCAGGTGACTTTTCCAACCCTGCCCTTTGCTTTCCCACATTTCCAGTCCCTAAATACTACTGGGGACCAGCTCTACTCTTGTCCCCTTCCCCGATCACCCATGTCAGAAGCTGCTTTTACACTGCAGAGCAGCAGATGTTTTGCCACTACTAGCTGACCCCTTTGATTCATGATTCATTTGAAAGAAATTAACAGCAATAAATTTGATTCAAATCCTGTGGTGTTTTTTTTTTTCCCCAGTAGCAGAGTTTGTGATTGTGTATGAGTGCTCCCACTGGAAAGAGAACTGGAAAGATAAAAATAGATGAGATGAATGAGAGATTACAGGATAGAGTGATGGCCACTTACCAGCCAAACAGGATGCACTGCTGAAGGCTGACAAAGTCTCTTCTGACTTTGCAGTTTAGCAGCAAAGAATTTGCTCCGCAATTTTTGTTCAGCCAAGCTTTCTTGGAAGTAACACCTGATCATCTAGAATTTCCTTGGGGCCCCGGAAGAGAAAATGTGTGATGCCATCCTCTGCTGGAATGGCACCGTATGTTCGACCGGGGGCACTGGGGTCTGACGCAGGTTTTAGGGAGTAAGGTGAGAAGGGTGGCGTGTAAACCAGCACCTAATGCACCCCCCGCCTGACATGCCTCCTTCCAGATATCAATGAATCCTCACCAAGGACATTTCTGCAGGGAATCAGGAAAGGGCACATAGCAGGACATTATTTGCCCATATCTGAACTCAGCATTTCCACTGTGGTTTGGCTTTGCTCATCATGAAGACCCCGTTTAATCTCTGGTTTTGAGATACAAACACTCATGTATCAGAAAGGTTAAGAAATCAGCCCAAGTCTAAGAAGCAGAAATAAAGCTCATTAGTTCTTCATCCACAGTTCTTCATCCTTTGCTTCCATCTCATACGAAATGCCATACGACAACCGCTGTCAAAGGCATCTCAAAAGAGGAGATCAATTTTATAGCGGTTTTACTCTTTGAAAGCACAAACAGGCTCTCCATTAGGCACTATCATTTATCTGACTCTGACCACTGACTACAGGTCTATGAAATATATCTAAACAGTTTGCACGGAGCCAGAAAATTCAACCCAAGTATATATGGCACACATATAACAAAGCTCTCCAAATCTGAAAATGCAGAGTATTAGCAAGTGCTCTGGTTTTCCAGACTGATTCAGGAGGTAGGTAGTCTTAGCTGAAAGCTGTGGTTTCTGAATTGGACATGGTTACCTAAAACTATTGGAAATTTGAATTGCCTGTCAGATGTCTGCAATAAATGGACTCAAGAGGCATAAGGAAAAACACGTGGCCCGGTATTTTTCTCTTTTTTAATGTCTTTTGGAAACTGTTTAGATCTCATCTGGGGCTTGTACAGTTTCTTTGTTTAGTAATTCTGAATTGAAATTCTTTATAAATGTTTGTTAATTAAAAGGTAAAAACTTGATGGCTGCAGACGGAGCCCTTCATCCTGAAAGATGCCTGTACACTTTCCAAAAGCATATTCCTGCTTTCCCAAAAAGTAAATGATCCTTTGAAAGCCAGGCAGAGTAGTTATTTACCTCAAATCGATCCAATTTAAATTCCAAAACGGACCATTATGGCCTGACCCTGTTTCTAACTCTGCCAATAGCTGTTGTAGCTGGGCTGTTGCACAGATACCCCCAAGGCGGACTTGAGGCTTCACATCTTTAGCAAGACCACCCAATACAATGATGAAGATGATGAGCAATAACTTCCTGTGAATTGCAGCCACCTCTGGAGTGAACTATATCACCGGGCTCCATGAGCACAGCTGTATCATCCCATCGTGCAATAAAACCAAAAGGGATGCAAGAAGCCACCTTTCTGCAGGCATAGTGGCCTAATCTGAACAGAAAAGGCAGGATTTGGGATTAAATGTTTCCCACCAAGACATGGCCTTGGTTCTTAAAAGAGAAGACGAAAATTTTCGGCTTTGCCACATCTTGGAGATGGTACACAGCTTCCTGTGTTCACATTGGGGTCTCTAAACCCCATTTCCCACAGCCCAGCAGCATTGCCACAACCCTCGTTCACTCGATAAAGTCAACAGAGCCAACCAGCAGCTCCTTGCCCCACACTATTTCACTGGTGGATCTTCCCACTTCTGATGTTTACTAGGAAGCTCCCAGGATGATGCAGATTTTCTGAAGTTTTTCAACTTTTTTTTGTTTTTTCTGATGCCTTTTGAGCAGTTCTGATGCCTGCTCAAGTGCAATTTCCTAATTTTAAGGGCCAGAGTACAACATGTGGTAGGTCACGAGTATGGTCAGAAAAATACACACTCCTTCCATGTTTTTTGCCTGAATCTTGTTCTACAGCGTCCCAGGGCTGGACTAAGAGACCCGATCTCTTTTTCGTCTGAGAAGGATGCATGCTGGGGCCTAGGTTGCTGGAAATGGCATCAAGGCCTAAAAAATGACTTTTTCCTCTAGGACACCCCTTCCTCTTCAGGATTTGGCATACAATGGAAAAGGCAGAGAGAATGCACAGGCTGTCCAGGCAAAACCTGCAGCTCCACTCAGCAAAAACATACAGTAGTTGGTGCAGATGAATTTACATCTTCTGAAAGCCCTAAACTATACCAGCTAAAGCAGAGTTAATGGTGGCATATCTGTGTCATTGGAAAAACTACTGCCTGTACATTTGCTATTTTTGAGGCTAGTAAGAAATCTCCATCCAGTGTCTGCTTTTGCATAGATGTGTATATAAATATATATATACACACACGTCTATGCAGACTTGGCAGGGTTAAACTGCTGGGGGTAAGAAAGCACATAAACTCTTGGAAGGATTTTGACACCTCCCCTCTTTCCCACTCCCAGCACTGAGCTTGCCAAAATGTTATGGTCTCTTTCAGATCCGCATAATTAAAGCAGTGATGAAGAATTTCTCATCAATATAAAACTGAATTATTTGTTGCTTAAAATAGAGTCTTACCCTCTCCAGGTCGTTGGCTGGTGTCAGTCAGCCTGTTCTGGGACATCAGATTTTGCTCCTTGGGGATAACACCAAGAGCATCAGGACAGCATGGTGCAACCTGTACAGGTCCAAGATTGGGAAGGGACCACCACAGTGACTAGAAGAGCAGCAGTCCTTGTAATACTCTTTTCTTGAGGAGTTTTCCTGTTTGGGCAGCAATCTGCTCCCCCAGGAATGGCTCAGGGAGCTGCACAGCACAGGGAGGGCGCGGGGGTGACTGCGGGGAAGCCCGCGCCATTTCTCTCTCAGTTTATCGGGCAGCCCTGGTTCATACTTGCCAAATTTTGCAAGGAGCTGGTAGATTTACGAGCCCTGGGAGCGCAGCCGGCTCCAGCTGATGACCCGCACAGCAGAGGAGCTGGGGGGAGCCGAGACGGGGAGCGACACTGGATTCGTGGTTGGGAGAAGTCGCCCCTTCACTGCACTGCACGGATGAAACCAAGTATAAAAATGGAACAAAAAAAGGAACAAAAGAGGGAATGGATTTGGGTGCCCTCTCCTCGGCCTATAAATTTTAAGGGGTGAGAAACACTGGTCCCTGTGCACCACCAGACTTGCAGCACCAACCCTCACACAGGCTGTGGGTTTGAGGAGGGTTGGGGAGGGGATGGGGTGGAGGGCATAAAGCCAAATACAAGAAAAACCAACCAACGAACAAAAAAAGAAAAACAGGAGGAGAGAAATCCTGGAGGACTTACAAAAAAGAGTAACTTGTCCACAGGGTGTCACTCTTGACCCACATTTGGGCCAGCACTCAGCCTTGTCTGTGGCAGCAGGAAATTAGACATATTTAGCTCCCCAACACGCCTCTGAAAAGGCAGAAGCCTCCAAAAAAAGGCAGGCGGTCACCTCTGGGTGTGCTGCCCTGGTCACCCACCTGCCCAGCTGTGCCTGGCACTGGTTACCCACCCAGCCCCTCCACACCTGCGCTGCACTTTGCTTTGCTCTGTCCGGAGGATGGGGTTTGTACGGGGGTTCTTCTCAGGCCAAGCTTACAGCACGACATGGAAAAAGGGATAGAGAGTAGAAGAAAACACTCTTCCTGCAGCCAGACTCTTTCTCACCATTCTGCCCCACACTTCTGCCATCTCCCCACAATGTTTCAGAAGTATTTTAGTTGAAGTTCTCCTATTGTTCCATAGTGTAAGTCTGCCCCTTCCCTCTGGGAAACCTCCTGTTTCCCAGGCACTGCCTCATGGAACGTGCTACATTACAGCTTTATGGCGAGTCCTGAACTCAGTTAAATTAAGTGCTGATAATCCCTTGCTTTCAGTAGCTGTTACTCAGCAGAGATTGTAGGGGTTCTTCAGCTGAGGACTGAATTACCACCTTGTTTTTTGGGTCAAGCTGTAGGCTTCTGCAGTCAGGAGGGCAAAGTGGGGGTCAAGCCAGCTCCGGGTGTAGCCTGCAAGCAGGGAGAGCTCCGACCTTTTGTGTGATGTGGCAATGAGCCCAGGGAAGGCAGGACTGCCTGTGCCAGCCAGAGGACTAACATTAGCTTTCCCAGGCCAGGTCGGGGGGATGCGGTCAGTCACCGGGCTCTGAGGGGCTGGCAGGTGATGTGGATGCTGGGGTCAGCAGCACAGCAGCCAAGGTACAGGCTGCAACTTTTATAAAGCATCAGCAGAGCATGAATTACAGCATGTCCTCCTGGCAAGGTTCCTGGAGCAGAGGACACACTGGCAGGAGCGCTATCTTCTCTTCCAGGGCTGCTTGGGACAGGATTTGTGTGTAGTGTGTACGGCACACAATTCATCACACTATCATTTACATAGCATGAGCTCAGCACTGCAGCACTCTGACGTTTTGATATATTCTGCCAGGGGCTTGGCATCTTACTGGGAGCATCGCACAGGATACATCCCAAAAGCGATCCTGTCCCCTCGCACGTCTCAACCCTCTGCTTGGAAGAAGTGGTCCCGAAAGGTCTACATCCATTAATCTTACCTGTCTGTACCTCCCTTGTTTCTGCAGTGACTTCACTGGTCTGCACCAGGACAATGTTTTTAGGTGTGCTCAGTATAATTTTAAACACTTCGTTTTGTTTCAGGTCATCCTCCTTAATGTGGCTATCCCAAGCTTTTATGGAAACACCCGCAATATGTAAACGCAAACATATAAATCTCTGTAATGTGAAAAATCAGCTTCATGAAGCTGTACAAGAATGCAGCCATGTGACTGCAAAACTTCATTTACAAGTATCTAAATATAGATCATAACAAGCAGCAAACCCAGACTTCAATTTTAAAAGCGAGGGCACAGGGGAGAGTGCAGAGTCAGCACTTCTTAAATAAGAAGTTCTTCTTGTACTAATTCATTTACTGTGGCGTCTTCCTTTTGACACAGCAAATTTGCATCACTGAATCCTGATCACAGAGACATAAAGATTTTTATGGGACTCGGAAATAGCCTCAGTGCAGGCGCTGCTGTGGAAGAGCTGCACCACTGCTGACCTCCGCATCCAGACAAGGGCACGCTGCAGCTTGCACCAAGTGAACTGCGCAGGCTTCACTCATCCATGTGCTTTTATCATGTCCCATTACACTACCCTGGTTCCAGTTTGCCCAAAGTTGCTTCCCAGCACCAGCAGTCCTGACTGTTGCCCACAGCCCCGGGGAGCACAACGGGCTGCTGAGCACCACACAAGGGGTACACAGGGTGTGCAGGCTGAGCAGTGAATAGAATCATAGAATCATACATCATTTTGGTTGGAAAACACCCTCAAGATCATCAAGTCCAACCATTACTCTGACACTAAACCATGTTCCTAAGAACCTCATCTCCATGTCTTTTAAACCCCTCCAGGGACGTTGACTCCACCACTGCCCTGGGCAGCCTGTTCCAATGGCCGACAGCCCTTTCTGGGAAGAATTTTTTCCCAATATTCCATCTAAACCTCCCCTGGAGCAACCTGAGGCTGTTTCCTCTCATACTGTCATTTGCTACTTGGGAGAAGAGACCAACACCCTCCCTGCTACAACCTCCTTTGAGGTAGTTGTAGAGAACATAAGATCTCCCTTCTGTTTCCTTGTCTCCAGGCTAAAATACTGGATACATCCTCCGTTCCACCTGCCTGCATCTGCAGCTCAGCTGTTTAGGATGCTGGGGATATCCCATGCACCATTGTATGTTTGTCTATTGCCATTATCTCAGCTGCCATTAGGTATTACAGTAAACTTTTTAAAAAACATTCTTCTAGCCTCACAGTTTCCATAGAAATACACTTAAATACATTTTAAATTTAGGAAAAGTCAGCCATGCTTTGAAAACCACGAAAAACATTGCAGAGAGACAGTGACAAGTGTCCTGCCTCGTGTACCCTGATCAAACAGTAGAGCAGTTCTGTGGGATTCAGCGATACTCCAGATTTGCACCGGGACTAAATTCACATCAGGCAGCCACAACCCCAACTACCAGGGTTTGAGCAGAGACCAGAAGGGGGAACCAAGGCTTTGAAAGGCAAAACTCTAATGGCCTGAAATTAGCTTGTTTGGGGTTTATGGGATCCACCTCGTAAGCCGTGAGGGCTGTGTCCAACTCACAGCCAAGAGAGGATCCAGCTGCAGGTAACAGGAGATGTTTGGGGAAACATCCTCCCCTGGATATCCATCCCACTGCAGGGCAAGTGGTGAGAGAGGCTCGAAATGGATCCAGCAGGGAGGCACTTTTCTAACCTGAAACCTCACCTGGGAAAGCTAGGCTATTTAAGAACAGGATTTAGGTCTTGCAGCATCAATGGGACTTAAGTAGATGCTCCAGTGAATCCTTAAATCTAAACCTACCACAGAGTCTGCTCAATGAATTCCTGAACATTTTCCACTGGAATAATCAGAAGATCACACATTTTCTAAATATTGCATGAGTTGGCTAGTTGCTAGAATTTCAAATTTGGGGGCAAAGATCTATGTTATTATCAACAAAATCCCAAATTATTGAACAGCATTTTTCACACTCTCTCATTCTTATTTACTGATTTCCTATTTAATAGATATAAAGAACATTAACTGGCATTTGTTTTCAGTCAAATGCTGAAATACTGCTTTTTTTTTTTCTCAGAAGAAAAATCAAGTCACAACTGTTTATGTTTGATGGGACATACAATGGGGCACCATGATGTTCCCATGTCAGGGCATCCAGCTGAAGCTGCTGGACTTTGGCTAATCAGTGTGATCCCAAACCAGAACACAGAGCTGCACTTTGATTGCCCCCATCAGATCTCCTGGTAGCAAACCTGAGATTTTCATGGGCAAAATCAAAGTTTGCACAGAAATTTCCTTCTCCTTCAATTTAAAAATAAAAAAAATAATTAAAAAAAAAAAGGACAAAAATCAACCTGCTCTACTCATGATGCACAATGGACAACAGTCAGAACCACGGCCAAAAGCAATGTTTCCTCCCAGCCAAGCAGGATGAGCAGAGGCTCTTACCCCTCCGAAAACACCAGCAATAGAGGAAACTGCAGCTCCTTCATGCTCCAAAGCCTGGATTCTCCCCAGCCACCCAGCAGCAACACGTTAATTACACATATATATATCTCCGAGAATGACCTGGTAACTGTAAAAAAAGTAACTACATAATTATACTTAACTACTGCTTTTGTTGGACTCGTTCTGTAATTACAAAGTAGTGTCTAAGGAAAACCAGCCCACTGGCTTTGCCACGAGGAATTAATGTCGGTTACCAACATGACGGTCCCGCAGTGCCAACGCTAACATTGGCACCCAACCATGTTATTCATCTATGGGTTGTGGCTCCCTGATAATGACTGCTCTGCCTCACATTACACGTCCACAAGCATGAGAAACAAATTGCATCAAAAAGCCAACTGAAAGGAAAACCCGAGGAGCAAATACCCATCATGTGTTACAGTTCCTCTCCCTTGATGTCTGGTTTTGGCAAAGGGGCAGAGTTGGCTCAGCTCTTGCTCCGCAGGGCAGGTTTGGGGATGAGGAGCTCTGCCACCCATGGGTGTCAGGCACATCTTGCTTTCCCCATCCTTTGGAAGTGATTTTCTTACCACTGCTCCTCTCCAGGCACTGCCTGACCACAGAGCTGCAGTGATCCTGGGTGCCACAAGAGCTGAAGCAAGAGTCCACTGATAATAATAAGACCTTCAGTATTACATAGCAGCAGGATTTAATTCATGGCACATTTTTTACCTTTACAACACAGATCTCAGCTTTAATAATTCTCTGTGTCATTTTTCATCCCTGTATCTCAAGCCATTGCCCAAGCGGCTGCTGGCGGGTTTGGTGCTCCGTCCAAATCCCTCTTCATCTAATTCACTTTTGTAGTAGGTAAGCAGCTGCCTCCATGGGGTCAATTCTTTGTCATGGGACTATTTGCCTTAATGATCTCTTCCATCTGACCCACAGAAAACACTAGAAATTATGAGGTAGCTGATGGGTCACTTGTCCCCCATTTGTGGCACAGAAAACACAAGCAAAAGCTACTTAGTGTTCACATTGGTTCTGCTTTTGCATGTTAAAAACACCACCAGGAAGTTATATTTAACACTGTGTTATTTTGTCAAGCTAGGAGAAGGGCAAAAAATAGTTACGATGGATTTGTGAAATTTAAAACATGTTTAAAACGGGACTAGAAACTACAGCTGGAGGGTCAGCCTTTCCACTCTTTCCCAGCATGTTTAGCATGGTGATTCACACCTCCTCTCACCGGGCAACCACCATGGTCATGAGGCCAGGACAAAGTAGCAGGTGAGTACAGGAGCACCAGGGCCACTGGTGGTCCCAAAGGTACTGGTTTGGCACTAGTGAGAAACTGATATTGGTCTCTGGCCCCAGTTATCGTAGTACCAGGACCCACCTGCACTGAACAGAAGTCCCACAAGTGAACCCCAGCCAGCTCCAGCTGAAACTTCTTGGCCCTTAAAAACAAAGTAAGACTCACTAGCCTAATTTAGATACATCAACCAGACATGTAGGCTTCATATCATTAAGAGGTGCTAATGGCAGCCTGCAGGCATCCTCCACCCAAACCTCTTTCATATCCTACCTTGATGCTGGTGGGAATGAGGGTTCCACAATCTCTCCTGTCTTTGCCTTCATTTTCATGAGCACGATAAGAAGTTATGTGCAATTCAGTTCTGGACCATTTTATTTCAAGTCTGGAACAACAACAACATAAAAGTCAAAACAAAAGGGATCTTCAAATGTTAAAATAACACTTTTTTTGCTTCAGCTGAGGCAGCTTCTGGCCATTGCTTCCTCTTGCCATGACACAGAGGTCCCATCTTCTAAGTACCAAGCAGAGGGCATCCACCTCAGAGACATCCCACAACTGAGAGTGCACTTCTATTTCAGGTTAGAACTATGGATTTAACTGTATCCCATCATTTACCATACTTGATTCTTCAACACCCAATCTCTTCCTTATTTCAGCATCCCCACATTTTTCATTTTCTTTTCCCATCACATATTCACCAGGTGCTGTACAAACAAGTGTAGATTTAAAGTGTCCCCATAACATTTTACTTATTCTGTGACTTAATAATAAAAAGAGCACTGAATAGAAAGGCTAGAGTTCAATTTCTGGGCTCTATCGCCATTTGCAAGCTGCACTCTCCCACAGCTCGTTGCTTGAAATACAGCCACCCATTCAGCTTTATGCTAGCTCTGGAGCAATAAAACTGCACTTTGCCAGAAGAATTTTAAATTGTTCTATACCAATGCAGAGATCTTTAAAAAACAAATTTAAAGATGTTAGAAGTGAAGATTGAAGTGAAACTTCTGGATTTTACGCAGTGGGTCTGCAAATTCTCCATCTTTACAAAGAAAATTTTCATTTGTTTTCAGAACTGAAAGGGGACATTTTTTGGATGAAGAGTTCTATTTTATTTGCCTAAAGGCCCCAGAAATGTAAAACCTGGTGAAAGAGAGTGCTCACTGTAGGTGACAGGCAGCAGGCTGCGACCCTCTGCTCCGCACCGAGGGGAACAACATCAGGTCCATGCATCTCACTGGACAAAGGGGGTTTATTATCTGAAAGGTGTCACAGTGCAATGCACGGGGCACAGAGGGGCATCTCTGGTGTCCCACTGCCTGTGGCTTGTCACTTCTCTGCCAGGTGCCTGTTTTTCTCTGTGTTTTGTCTGCCTGGGATTGCGAGTCCCTGGAGGAGAGCCCACTTCTGCACAGCGCAGAGCACCGCAGACGCCTCCCTGCACCTGGGTTTCTAGGACCAAAATTAAGCAATTACAAATTGTTACTCTCATTTTGTTTGGCAATTTCGTGCTGAAGTTCTGCTTTTAGTCAAAGCTAAAGGTCAATGATTAATTCAAAACTTTTATTTCCCCCAAAATTGTGGGATGGGGAAATAATGCTGAGGCAGTGAGCCCAATTCTGCTTCCCATTATACCTTTGTAACCTGAAATAGCTCACTCCATTTGCATCAAGCCTCTACCTTCTGATTTCTTCTGGCCTTTTCCAGGGTGTTTACAGGGGCTGTGGCTGAAGCACTGGCTTTCTGTGGATCCCGCCAAGGACCCGTGCATGCATTGCCCTCCCACCTGGACCAGCTGAACTGGACACCAGCACTCAGAGCCCTGGAAGCATCTTCTCTGGGATCCAAACTTACCTGAAATCCTTTCGATGGGACTGATCATTTATTATATCAGATGATACGCTGATTTAAATCTCCCTGGGTGAAGGCATTGGAGACAGCGGTACCTGTGAGAGACCACATACATTTTAGTGGAGTACAGATTTTACAATCCATTATAGTCACCATTGTATTTTTATCATTAATGTGTCTGAAAAATAAGATGTTTAGCTAAGCTTACTAATTCCTTGAAACTCAAATCATTTAAGCTGTCTAACCTTGTTCAGGATAATTATTTCTATCCATTATCCATCATGCTAAAAAATGACAGCTCTGGGACACGGAGGCTTTTCAAGCAAATGTTTTAAGACAGTGTTTTAGGTTGCAGGCACTGGCAAATGTTAATTAAATTAGATAAAAAATGATTCAGAGTAGCTGTGCTATACTGGAAAGAAAGATGGGAGGTAATGGGGGAAGGAGTTCAGCAACTTCTTTGGAACCAAGAATATGTCCCTTGAGTAAACACCTTGCCTGAATTCAACAGGATCAAAAGAACTGGTGTCCTTTTGCTTTTACGCCTCCACACAGCATTTGCGTGGGTTTGCTGAGCATGTCTCTGTGTGGCACGTGGTGCATCTTACCTGTCCAAGGCGTCCTCCAAGACTATCTGTCAGCCTTGGCCACATAATCGCAGGAGGACCATGGTTCTCAGTCAGCATCTCCTTCCTCAGGCAAGGCCAGTCCTGAAACTGCTCATCCAGGCTGAGTGTTGAATCATTCCATTTGGTGGAACTTGTCATCTGTACTGAATTAAGTAGCTACAGGAGCAAGGCTCCAAAAATGACCTCCAGGTCTGGAAATGCATTTCCTGACAGATGGATGTGCCACAGTTATCCTTAATCTGTGCAACAACACAGATGAGTATTACTTATTAATACTTAATACAACAGTTCTTATCATCTTGTGCAACTGCTCTTAGAGCATATAATAACATTTTGAAAATAAAAACATTTAAGATTTCCCACTGAGGACTTGTGGCACTAAAGATCCTGAATCAAACACCCGGTTTTGAGTCTTCCACCTACCCAAACAGAGGAGGCTTAGGATGAGAGATCGGGCTGGGAAAGTGAGTGACTTGCTGCAGTGAAGGGGTTCCTGGCATCCTGGGCTGACCCTCTCTCAGGTCCTGCAGGGTGGTGGGGCTGAGATGAAGGAAGAGAGAAGAAAGTCATGCTGCACTCTTGAAGCAACTTGTTTTAAATGGCGAATACAGGCCACCTAGAGAAA
The DNA here is from genome assembly GCF_037038585.1 of Patagioenas fasciata. Classification (NCBI taxonomy): domain Eukaryota; kingdom Metazoa; phylum Chordata; class Aves; order Columbiformes; family Columbidae; genus Patagioenas; species Patagioenas fasciata. Next base: position 19,545,877 of record NC_092525.1, on the reverse strand, counting down.
TTTATAAATGTCATTCTCTTCCAGCTTTTAGCTCAAGGCAGAGGCTCTTATGTTTGCTCCAGAAGTCCCAGGGTCCCTTACTGCTGCCTCTTCCCCAGGTGTAGCAGGAGGTGATGGACCCTGCACTCTGCTGGCTCAATGACCACCACCTACCCGTGATAGTACGTAATTCTGGTGCCTACAAAGAATAAATAACCAACACCAACTCTTGCCGTGGCTGGGGAGCAAAGGCCTCGCAGTGAGTAACAAGCCATCAGTGAGCAAGCCAGCCAGCTACTGGTCTCCCAAATGAAACACAGAAACTGCTCAACTATTCTAATTCCCGTACATCTCAGGTCATGTTCCTTCAAGCGTTCAGCTGACTGGCATTTCTTTCTGGAAGCAGTGGTACTGCAGTCCCTTGCCATGCATGGTCCCTGAGGGAGGACCCGTGGTGCCCTCACCCTCGGCATCCCCACGACTCAGCCAACGGTTGGGTTTTATACTATGGAGATACTGATCTGTCCAAACTTTCTTCACCTACTCTGATCGTTTCAGCTCCTTGGGGACATACACCTCCATGCCACTGTCCAAGTAATTAGTTGCTTCACTGGCTGCATTCTGAAATTCTTCAGTGATGGGTCCCCGTCTGACATCTTATGACAACTGAGTAGTAAAGTAGGGCATGAGTTTAAGAAATATGTAATTTGGACACCACTTACTATTAACTGTTTGCATGCCTTTTGTTTGTTTGTTTTGCTTTAAATAAATTGTTTCCCTTCAATGTAAATACCAAAGGATGAGAAAAAGTTTGCAAACTAGCAACTTTACAAAGCAAGATGCAGTAAATCTTAAGATTCCTTCAAATAACAAGCCCTGAAGAGGCAATAAGGTAATATATGTCCTTACTGCAATGCTATATATTACAGAAGTCTAAATACGATGGCAACATCCAAAATTGCTAGTCTGTCCCATGGTCTTGGGCCAGAACCATACGCAAGCTAATTAATTAATTAGAATTAAGTCAAAACAACCTCTCTTCACCCCATGTTCCCCCTGCCAACAGAGCCAAAAAGAAACAATAAATAAAACTTGAAGTTTTAAACACGACAAAGACTCCTCTGCAGGTTTAAAAGGATGTCAGCAAGATACAGCACCACAGTGGTTAAATGTCGTTGAAGATTTGACTGCCTTTGGTCTGGGATTTGCTCTCGCTTGAGAGCTGGTCAAACCAATCTTTCCAAAACACTGACTTCTGAACTTTTGCCAGAGCTGCCTCTCTCCGGTGACCAGGCAGGCGACATGTTAAACCTGTCAGTTCAGAATAAGCAGAAAACTGTGCACCCACCGTGGGGAGGGCATTTAAAGGCACAGGGTTTCCTTTGGTGGGTGAGATGCAGGGCTTGAATAGGTACCAGGAGGCTTACGAGCATTTGAGGAGAGCACCAAAATGCTGCTGTGATTGCCAGTAGGCTGGTATTCATCCCACTGGGGTGGAGAGAGCTCCCCTCGCTTTAAAATCTGTCCTTTCTAAAGAACAGAGCTCTACTCTTGCAGGATGATGCACAATCTGGTTTCAGCAAAGTCTAAAAGATAAAGGGGGAGAAAGAATAAAAACTAAGTTGCTTCCAAAAGGAAATAACAGACAAAACCTTACAGTTTCTGTGTTCGTGCACAGGCCACCGCGGCTAAGGGTTTCAGGTAATTTGTGATCAAAACCACTCCTGACCACACGTTCAGCCTTCCTGATAATTTTGAGGGCCCTGCAACCATTGGCAATACAGGTTGTGGTCACATTACTGCAGTGGTCACTTTAGAATTTTATAAGAGACAAGCAGTCAACAGGAGTCACCAACAATCCTGATTCTAGCACCAGGGTTTGGAGCAAGAGTCACAAGCAACTGGTGCTTCTTTTGAACAAAACAGTCCTGGTGTAATAGAGCAAAGGAGTGGTTTTTTGCTCCTTCAAACAACCACCTCTAAAGAAGTTCCCTCTACATACATTAGTAAACTAACATTCACCATGAAACTCTGATGTCTGATCAGAAGGCGAATGCTGGTTCTGCTGTAACTTATGGTCTAGCCCAGCACAAACTGGACTCAGAGCACACACAGAGCTAAAACAACTCTGCTGCCACCAACCCAAGCTCTCCTCCCATCAACAGAGAGGAAGATGATCCACTCTCATACTCCCAGGTCTCTGTATTTATACACTACTTACACTGGGCACTGTCATCTCATCTGCGAGGAGCAGCACGAGTCCAGAGCAAAGTCTGAGCCTGTATCTTTACCCTGAGATATCAAATCAGTCAGGACTTACCTCCAGCTCTTTCAATATGTATATATCATACAACTCAAGGTAAGCAGTCTCAGTGCTGGCAAAGCACAGAAAACAAACATCTCTATTTTTCACCATATGCAGTCATGCCAATACCAGGATGAGGTCCCAATGCTGAGTCAAGACAACCTGAGAGATACACAACAGGTAGGTGAAGCTGAACCCAAGTGAGACAGGAGATGCCAGTATGCAGAAGAGCAATTTTGGAAGAATTTGCAGTTAAAGCACACATTCACAATTAAGGTCCTATTTAAAAAATAGGAAAAGACTCCACAAATACATCCAGCTTTCTCATAGCAGCAATTATCACTTCCAACCATCCCCAGTTGGCTGGGAGACTGCATCCCATCCTGGCAGATACTGACCTGGCCTTAGTTTTTCACACCTTGGTCACTTGGCTGTATTACAGCAAACCGATATACCTGGGCATGAAGCCTGCAACACTTAGATAACTCCAAATAGTACAAAATGTTACAGAAAACCTCCTCAGTGACACTGCCACAAATACATCACATCTATCCTCAACTGTCTGCAATAGCTTCATAATTTTAATTTGGAGACATGTTCAAGTTTTTGACCCTTTTCTTTCTGATGCTCCTTGGCCTGAAGTTGGGATATCTGAAAAAGTGTGTGAAACTATTGGATAAAAAACCATGGTCAATGAACATTCTCTGGCACAGCAGAAGTCTTTACAACAGGAGTAAAGCTTGTCTGTGTGGAGACCGAACTTTTGCATGAGCGTGGTATTAACTTGCTTAATCACAGATGATTGTGTGTGCTGTAAACAGGAGTCATCCCCCTCTCTCAGCCGAGAAATCTTGTAATTACTTGATAAATATGTAGTATAAAAATAAATAAATCAGAAAAGCTCTGCAGGGAGCCACTGAGCTCTCCTCCAGCATAAACTGGGTTGCAGGTATTGCTCTTACGGGCGTTCACAGCTTGTGCAGACCCTTGCCTCACTCAAAACAGATGCAAGTAAGCAAATAAGAGAGTTACAAGCTGACAAGACAGTCAGCAAGATGAATTCAAAGGGTGTTCTCAAACTACCTGTTTGTAACTAGAGTTTGCTGAAAGTCTATTTTTTTTCCCTTTCAGATGAGTAACAACTAGATGACTATTTTTGTTTAAACGCACTCATCTTAGAAAATTCAGATCTCCCTCCTTCCAGAGCTGAGGATTTTGAGCAAAGATCAGACAATCATGTGTGTAATGTCAGGAAAACTATAGACACTAGCAAGCTGTAGGTGAATCATACAAAACCCTTCATATTTACACTTGATTTGCCTGAACAATGTCTGTAAAAAAGAGAAGTCTTCATCTTAGATTTCCAACACCTGTCTGACAAAAGGAGCAGGAGAATACTTTTATCTGACAAGCTTGGCAGACTCATAGAGGACTCCCTTGGAGATATCATGAAGTGCAATTTTTCAAAGAAGTTTGTTTTTGTGAGCTCTAAGTGTGTATTCGGTCAGAGTTTTGGCAAACAACGCAAGCTAGTTTTGGTCCTATGTAAGCCTTTTACGTCATGCCCTAGAAACAACAACAGCTGTTAATTATTTATCAGCTGATGAACATTGGCCTGTTAATTGCAAAACATTATCAAATAGATTAGGCAAAGCTTGATACATATGCAAGCAGGGTTTTTTTGTTCTGTTTTGTATGTGACTTGAGTAAATAAACAATTTTAGGCCTCTGTTTAGTTTACAGGGACTACTTCCACCAGTGATTTGATCCCAAAAACTACAATGGCCCCACAATCTTTCGATAAGTTTACTAAAAACTCGAAGATCTTTCAGACCTCAAACTTTTTGAGCTCCTATCATGATTCTAATCTGTCATGAAGGTGAGTTCTCTAGGATCTGCAGTGTCTACTGTTTTGAATCAACACAATCAGAGCTCCTTTGGAAGGGGAAGCACAAGTGTGCGTGAAGACCACAATATTTAAGAGGTTGCTCTCTCTGACCTTCTTCCACATCTTAGCCTTTACACAATATTCTTGTCATTCAATATTATGACTCACCTGCATTTACAGGTCCTACTGGCTCCTTTTTTGGTCTGCTGACAGGAAAACAATGATTGACTTCATGATTTCCAATTTTCCCAGTGCTTCCTTTGTGCCAGTGGAGTATTTTCATCCTATTGCATTGGCCCAAATATACGACAGTCTCTTCCACATACAAATAACTGTAATAGGGCAAGGAGAAAATATATATGAAACGTTTTTGAGAGGCTGTACAGGGCTACCTGGTGAAGGACATCAGAGCAGGATTTCCATATGTGTGAGCAAGGGTGGTCTCTTACCAGCACTGAAAGAATCTGCACCAGTTGCCCATGACTCATCACATCGGCCCGTTCTCTTGTTGGCCTTCTAACATCAGCAGTTTGGGGACTGACCAGGAGAACCTTGTTCTTACACTCTGATCTTTGATGTACAGTCTCTTCTGCTTTTTAAGAAGGAAGGAAGGTGATTTTTCATGGTAAACTCAGACATTCCAAGAGGCTGGCGCTCGTTGACTGAGATGCAGTAAGGTGGATCTTAAACAGGTGCATATTTGAGTAGGCTGATTGAATTAAACGGAGCCTTGGTGATTCACAGCAGCTGAGAAGAACACTAGAGGAATGGGCTGGAGAGGATTTAGGAGCTGTTTCAACTGCAAAATCCTTCAAAGTTTGGTTCACAGGCCTGCAAAGCAGAGAACAGCCTGACAGTGTTTGCATGCAGATCAAAAACACTCCCAAAGGTGGTGAGAGACACTCCCATCAGGATTTCATCTTATTTGCTGGACTCGTGCCACTTACAAGTCACTGCATATTCCAGCAGTCAAACAGCTGGAAAGGGCACGAGACCGCAGGGTCCGACCAGCTTTGTGCAGTTTTTATTTGCTGGACCAGCTTCTCTCACTTCCATTGCATTTTAATATTGCAACGCTTTGGGTCAGCAAACTCCAAAGAAAAACTTCTAAGCCTTTCAGAAAATCATACCTGTCCCAAAGAAACAAGAAAAACCCAAAACAGATGTATGCAAGCTTGGTTTTAAGAAACAGGGAAGGATGGGATCAATGTGCTTGTGGCTTTTTACTCTAAATAGCATCAGGAGGTCCTACAGTCCCTGAGTTAAAAAGGAAATATATTTTCAGTGCAGGGTTGTGGGACTGAAAGTTTATACACTAAAGCACTATGCACATTTAACAATTTGAAAATGAGACAGCCCTGCACTGCACAGCCAGCCACACGGAAAATAAGCAAACCCCTTGGAGTGATCCTCCTGGAAGGTTGCAGCTCCAATTCAGAGCAAGGTTTGTGTATACGAGGAAGGTGTGACTGCAGGGAGGCTGATGGGCCTCCAGCTGGGACCGAGGGCTGGGGGAGAGCGGCCAAGCCCAGCGTGCTTGCCACAAAGCCCAGGTCAGCCCTGACTCAACAGAGGCTGCTGGAAAGGGGCCACAATTTGCAAAATCATTTAAATGGTTAAATGGGCTACACATGTGGCACAGTGCTCCTGGATGATGAATTTACAGTGCTGTATTCTCTTTAAATAATAAATGTTGGGGTTGTTGGTTTGGGTTTTTTTTGGTGTGGGTTTTTTTTTTGTGGGGTTTTTTTGTTTGTTTTGTTTTTGTTTCTTACAGGGCTTGTACAGCCTTGTAAAGTGTCTTCAAGTACAGAAAATCCCCAGTTGCTCTAAATCTACCACCACCCTGACCACTGGGCTTCGGCCATCTAAACCAGAGCAGAACTGGGGCAAAAATTAAAGCATATTTATAAAAATATCCACCTTCTGAGATACCTCTAAATTCCTTCCTAACAGCATCTAAGAGGGGTTTGAACTCCAGTTTTCATAGGTACTGCTTAGATCTCTGAATGCTCCTCATGTTCTTAATCACGTCTGCTCCAGAGATGAGGCTATGAATAATTAACTATGCCTCCAACATTACAGTCATAGATTACGGTGGTGGTGACTTGTGGACTGCCATGCGCAGCATAAGCCATTTAGGAAACTCTGTTATCCACTTTCCCTTTATATTTGTCTTGCAATCACTTACTGCTTAAAAGGGTAAATCTTTCATAGCTTTAATTAAAGCATTTAAAATAATTTACACTGAAATTGTATGTGCTTGGGTCTGTCAAAATTGATGCTTTAATAACATGTCATCCCTTTTTTCGATTGCCCTGAAATCTGTTAAAATTACCACTAATCTAATTGGGAACAAAGTTGTCAAATGCATGCAGCTCTGACAGTTTGTCTTTCTGCAAACTGCCGACAGATTGCAAGTTACGCATGTGTTGAGCAGATGGGTAAGTTAAAAGGAACACAAAAAAAAGCAATTTATTAAATCACCTGGAACCAGCAGCTCCATTCCAAAAATAGTGAGAATGAAATATAGCAAGAGCTAGGAGAGTTGGCACTGGAATATGCCAGAAGGTACCAGTTACAAAACAAGATAAACATTTTGAGAAGCCTCAGCTGTGTTGCAGAATAATGAGGCGTTATTTAACCCGATATAGATTACCAGCAGAAATTAATTTAGGGTGCAGGGTTTTGTGAGAGTGTGTGTATGTGTTGTTGTGTTGGTTTTTTTTTTTTTTTTAAAGGTTGTTTTTTTTTTTTTAATCCGTGTGTGTTAACTCCTTCATGTCTGAAAGACAAGTCCCCCATCCCTCTCCCTTGACCCCAGGCTTCCCTGCGGAGCTGCTGGACTCGCTTTGTATCCCCGTGGAAGAGACAGCAGGTGCCTTTTGCTCCAGCTTCCTCCTACACCCTCCCTTTCATGGGCATCTCCCCCAGGTTCGAGAGGGGCCAAGGTCGTAGCTTCCTCAGGGGCGACTTGGTCACTAACCTGCTTGGGCTAAGAAGCCCCATACCTGCTCAAAAATACATTTTTGGAAGGTAACGTTAAGAAGAGGTAGACAGAGATGGCACCCTGTGGGGACAGCTGGCCCATCTGCCCTTTGTAATCCCTTCCCTGGACCTCCAGCTCACCATCCACTGGCCTTGCTGCTCCTCTGCTCCCTGCCCACCCTTCATGTCCCCCAGCTCTGTGCCCCCACAAACAGGACATGGAGACAAGCTCTGCAGCCATCGGCTGGGTCCAGTCCTCCCACGTGCATCCATCTGCCCTGGGGACACACACTCAGCTGCATTTATACAGCACTGAAGAGAAAACAAGCCTCATTCTTGGTTGCTCTGTAAGCACTACTCTGTTGGGCAGCATTTATTATTAAAGAGCAAGACTAAGATTAAAAGAACAGCGCAGAAACACTAGATAAGCACGATTCACCCACTGAGGCCACCACAGAGGCCACCAGGATAAAGACGCATGTGTGCTTCCCCAGGTTCAGTGCCAGCTCGGAGGGAGGGATGAAGGCAAGAGGCTTCACAGGCGCACGTTCATTTTTGGAGGAAGGCCTGAAGTGCCTTCTCTCAGCAGCGGTGAGGGGTGTCGTGGGCTGGGAGCAACGGCAGGGAGCAACTGCTGTGCCATGAGGCCCTGTGATTTTGTGCATAGCTTTGCCAAAAAAACCTGCACCAAATCCTGTCTGCAGCAGCCAGATGGGCAAAAGAGAGGGAAGAGAAATAGATCCTGAGATACCACATCACCTTGAATCGACGGGATGCTCACTCGTCCCACAAAAAGAGATGAACTTCCACAACCACAAAGTACATTAGGAAAGAGATCCTCTCAGCAACTTTATGAACTAACTTTATAAGCCACAGAGCCAATTTAAATGGCTACAGGATCATTTCAGCAAATAGAGATGCACTGATTTAAACCAGCTGACAATCTTTGGCCCGTAACACAAGGTAATAGGTACCCCTTCCCAGCGAGCAGTGAACTGGTGCCATTTCATACATGCATACAGGGAGGAGAAATGATCATAAAAAGAATTACAAATAGGAGGTTACAAGAAGAACTGCTTTTTTTTTTTTTTAATACTATGTAATAAGCATTTTGATCCCTTCTTTCCCATAGAAAACGCAAGGAGAAAGTCTGCCTAATTTTCTACATTTTAAAGACGTCTTTACCTGGTGGCATACATATGGATAAGGCACTGTCCTGCAAAAGTGATGGCATTCCTTGTGTAAAATTTAGATTTATAAATCTGAATGAACAAGAAAGATGAAAATCTAGCCCTAGGTAACATTACTGCCATCAGGCAAAGTATGATCCTTAATAAAAGATTAAAAGGATATAACATAAAACAGCTAAGCAGCATGATGGGCCAAATTCTGAAACTGTTTCTGAATAGTTTAAACTGTAACTAACCTCATGAAAGCCAACAGGAAAAAAATAAAAATCAAAGCAGAGTGAAAATACTTCAGATATCTTGTGTAAGGTTGGGTCAGCCCCTGCATTCCTGATATGATGGAGACAAAGGTGCAATTAAACAACATTTATGACTCCATGTCCAAAAGCTGGAGCTTTGCTGATCTCTGCTTGGCTGCTTCTGTGCAGCTGGGTTGTAGCAACCAATGCAGGAAAACCACATCTACCCTCTCTGCCTTGTCCAGGGGTCCTTCCCCAAAGCTCCTTCACTGGCCCACACTTTCCTTTTTCCTTTCACCAAAATTTAAATGGACATTTTTCTCCCCCCCCCCCCCATATCCAAGCAGTCATCGTTTAGAGCCTGTGATTTATTTAATAGTGGTTTTAACCCCACTTAGAAATAGGCTACTTTCATGATTTATTGATTCCTTCTTCCCCTTGTTAATTTGACTCATTTCTTAGGAAATTATTCATAGTTAATCATGGTAAGAAAAAAATTAGTTATGGAGCCCACCTTGTGGCAAAGGGAGCGTAAATAACTTTTAAAGCAAATCAGAAAGAAAAACATGTTAAAGCAAAAGAATATAGAAAAAAGTGAAAGCCGGAAGAATATACATAAAATGATGATAATCCAAAGGGGGCAGTAAATGAAGCCTCTCCACTGTCACTGATTATAGGAGGGTACAAATTTACATTCCATGGGAGCATGGCTTTTACAGCAGGCTCTCCTCAATTGAATTTGCCATATCTTCTGGGAAACACACCATTTGGAAGATAAAATCTCCCAACACTCCACCACCACTGCCACCATTCAGAAGATTAAAAAACCCCGCCCACTCTGTTGTGTGCCTTTTGTGCCCACTAGAGGAATGTAAAACCATTATATTTAAGTATCATAATGGCCAACATATGCTTTTTCTTAGAAATGACACCACCATCTGGATTAAGTTCTCCTGATCATTTCAGACAATGTTACGATTATTATTTTTTTTTCCCCTTCAGGAGAGTGAACAGCCCAGAAAGTAACAGTCACAGATGGGGAATTTTTGCTTCTCCTTTTCCACCACTGGCAAGCTTGAAAAACAATAGTAAACTCTTTATTTGTACCTAAACCATTCCGTTTCACTTGTTAATTGATCACAAAAGCCTACCTGGGCACCCCAATATCAAGCCTACAAGACTCCTATTGCCTTTGGCTGTACAACTTCACTATTACAGTTAGTAAGGTACGTAAGTGGCGCGATGATAAAACTACATCATGTTACTGTTTCCAGCAGTTTCATCCCCACAGCCCTATTGGTCGTTAAATATTGCACCAACTGGTATAGGGAAAAAGAGATGCAAGCTTAACCCTTCACTGTCAGAGGGTTTTTAAGCACAATGGTGCGCAAAGGGAAAGTGTTCTCACCTGAGTGACTCCTTACCAGGCCCACGGCTATTGTCGTGGACATAGGAGACCTTCTGGGCCACCACATCCAACTGGCGGTAACTGGAAATGGGCATGCCGGGATAATTGATGTGCTCAATCTGACCGTGCACAGGTGGCAGGGAGACGGCGTACAGCAGCTTCTCGGGTTTGCTAGTGCCATCTGTTGCCACAGGAACATCTGTCGTCAAGGTCACCCTGTCACCCTCTGTTAAAGTTACAGGTTTGGCGAGTAGAACAATGTCACCTAAAAAAAAATGAAATTAGTAAAAGGGGAAACCAATGGGAGAGAAATTAAAAAGGGGAATAGTCCTTATTACACCCCAGACCAGAAAGAAAGAATAGGATAAAAGTCAGCCCTTCAGGGGAAGGAGAAAAGCTGTATCAAAACAGCTTGGGAAAATATTTTTGCTTTACATTTTAGAGGCAGACAGGACATTTACAAAAGAGAAAGCTGCAGAGCTCTCTCATTTGTTTTCAAATACACCCCACTTTGAGTCCCACTTCAAGGCCAGTATTAGGTGGAATCACATTTTTATCTAATCCCAGCCCCGGTGAGTTTATAGAGGAGCTCTTGCATTTATCTGGCTCCATGATTTGCCCAACATGTTGAAGCTGGCTTTGATTTTCTGTTCAGGGAGAAAGAATGACCCACTTGTTTAGAAAGAACAATTACGTTAATAGATCCAAACAAGCCAATGGACAGAATGTGCTAATGAACTAAGCATTAAGCACAAATGTGGTGTTTTAAGCCGATAGTGATGCTGTAACCTCAGCAACAGAGGTTGTGGCTCCATCAGATTTATTTATGAAGAGCTCCACCATATCGCCAAACAGTCGGGGCAATTTTAACATTCACAAAGGAGTAACCCCAGAAAACTGAGGCTGCTGGAAAACAGATCAACTTGTCTTCTCAATTATTTACCTAGTCCTAACCATTTCACCCTTTCCTATCATAACCCCTCTTTGTTTTTAAAAACACCTCTGAATAGGGGTGGCAGCACAAGTGTTGACCTGCCAAAGGCAGAAGGAGAGACAAGATTTTATCCAAGGATATTGCAAATGCAAGAGAATAACGTCAATCAGTTTCCGTTGCTGTCAGTCAACCTGCTGATGATAATACACAATAATAGCATTTCTAGCCTGGACTCCACAGGAGCTTTCTTCTGTTTCTTGCCTTATTATTAAGTTGCCAACTGACTTTCAGAAACAACAGGTTCCTATTAAATAGAGAAGGCTGCCAGCAACATCTGAGAACAGTGGTTGTCAGGGCTTGGGGGTTTTAAAAAATTATTTCCACAACAAAATCTGCACCAATTTCCATGCTTTCCATCCCATTTGACGGCTCACTTTTGCTATTAACCCTTTTAACACCACTTCTCCACTGCAGCTATCATAGCAAATGAAAACCATGAATGAGACTCGATGCATTCAAGAAGTGACTACTACCTGAGGTAATCATGCTAAGGAGACTGTAGTCATTCAAAATACAATTAGTTAGCTTGCCTTCATATAGCAAAGATGTTAATTATGTTTGAGAAAAATCATCAAAAAGGAAAATTAGCAGCCTCTTCCCCAGCACAACAAACATTATAAAAACTCAGAAACTTGGAGCATTTGGCATCAGAAAAATCATCTCGAGAAGAAGCTGAGTCTTCCAGCTTTCTGGTTGCATCTTTGAAGGAGACTAAATATGTATGAGATCTCACTGAACAGGGACTCCTTCTCAGATTGTTCCCAAAAGTGATCTGAGATCAAGGACGAAAGCAGAGCAGAGAGGACCCAAAAAGGCAAAGGATGGAACGACACTTAGGAAGCAGCCAGGGATGCAGGACATCAGCCTGCACACTTTGCTCAAGTCTTACACAAGCCCACAGTCACGCGCATGCTGATTGAGTTGATACAGTACTCATGTTGGCTCATTTTCTCTACAGGAAACCCAAACAAATAAGATAAAGTAAGGGGGCAGCAGTGAAACAGGCAAGTGCAGTTAACCCAACTTCACTTTTTGCCCATGTGTAACCAAGGGCTGGGTTTCTCTTAGCAGCTTAGAAGTCTTTTGATACTTGTGTTTTTTAGACGCTCAGCAGAGGAAAGTGACAGGATTACCAAGGTGGTCCCTTTTAGAAAAGCTCTCTCTTACTGTCTGCCACCTTGCTGCACTGCCCCATTAACACCACCTGTAAACAGGAATCTGCCAAACTTGAAAACCCCAAGAGCCTTTCAAGAATCAGAGCTTGACCTTTTCTAATTCCACCAGATCTGCTCCAGAGAGATGCAGTGAAGGGAGATTGCCCCAAAACCCATGACACGGAGAAGACCTACCTGATTACCCCTTTGAGCAGCAGGTTACCCACTCCCATTGCTTAATGCTGGGGGGAAAAACAGGTTCCTCATGTCCCTGATTATGAGTGCAAGAATGAAGCTTTCAAGCCCATACTTAAGCCACAGTGCTCTGAGTACCTGCTGAACTGGGATGTCAGCCATCAACTGGTTTGGTTACTGAGGCAGGTATTACTTAAAATAACGTTTCTAAAAAGTCTCTGGGTTTATACACACAATCAAAAGAATAAATAAACACACATTTAGTCTTCTAGGCAGCCCAATTCACTACTTTTCTATTTGTTTCTTTTTCTCAGCCTGACACCCACTGTGGTCAGGGTACACAGTGCGAAACGCATGTGACGTACCACAAGAAAACACGTACATCTTAAGTTGCTCATCTAGCAGCAACATTTGGCCTTCATGTGTGTGGTTTGTGGTTTTTTTTAGATTCTAGGGGGAAAAAAAAAAAAAAACAACAAAACAAAAATGACAAAACCAACACATTTTCAGATTTAAAGGAGAAAACAGACTTCAACCACCAGGAGACCCCATGACCAGCTGCACCTTGAGCGGTCAGCAGCATCCCCCACGCGCTCCCTGCATGGCGAGGCAGGCAAAGCCACTCAGATTTTTGAATTCACTTGCTTGAACATTGTGGGCTTGAAAGTTTGACTTGAAATATAACGTTAGTGGGTTTGTGGTAAAAGCAGCAGAGAGGATAGGATGACAGGCAGGGCAGAGGGGACTGATTGAAAGCAGGTGTGGAGGAGGAAGATGGGAGGAGAAGAAAGAGGAAAACATGATTGAGTAAGTAAACTCGACATTATTATGCATATTGAAAAAGAGCACCCATATATAGAGTCCCCACCTGTGCTCACTTGTTTTTAATGTTGTTTTTGAATATATAACAAGAGATGGGCTTTAAAACAGAGGTACCAAATCAAGGCACAGTGTGGCCCGTGCTGCTCCCCCAGAGGTGGCCATGGAAAGAGGAGTATTGGCCAGATGTTCTCTATCATGTTTAAGTCAGCACTGGGAGGTACTGAGCTCCTCCAGGAAGGATGGTACAGGAGAAGATGGAGGTGGGAGGGCCCAGACAGACTTCAAGGTGGGCTTGGTTTCTGGCTACAGTGAAGATTTTCTATTTGTATCTGTATACACACATGCAGAGACAATAAATACAGTGGAGACTCACGTTTCACCTAGTTTGGCCTCTTAAGGTTCCTCATCAAGTTCATCTGCCTCCTGCACAGAGTACAGCCTTCTTCACTTAGCTGGTAAAATACATCGAGCAAAAAAGCATTCCCCCCTTACGAGGGGAAGGAAATGCCCAGGAAGGTAAATTACAAATTACAGTATGTTATTGACCATAGGAGGCTGTTTTAGGGAGGATGGTGAACTGCTCTCCCCCTCAACACATCCACACACCTTCACACCATCCCAATTCCATACGGTTTTGCCCAGTATTTTACTACATTTTTACTTGATAGTACATATTATTGTCTTGTTAACTGCAAAATTTTCTAGGGCACTGAAAAGGAGACAGCATTAAAATACATTGAAAAGTCCTGGAGCTCAATTAACACACACCAGGGGGTTCAAGGGGAGGGGAAGGAAGGGGGCTCAGCTCCAATTATAAAAGGCAAACTTACTTAGCTTTTTTTTTTTGTAATATCAGCTAATTAGACTTTGACAACCAATTAGCAGATTTTTAGCTTTGCTGAGAATCAAGTTAGCGCTGAGAAAGGAGAAGGCAAGTAAACCAAACACGCAAAATGCTCCTCTTGTACCACAAACAGGCTGTCCTTAAAAAAAGTATACATGGGGCCAGATCCTGCTCCAGGACTTCCAGCCCCTTCAGCTGCCTGCCACGCTGGTTACTTGCAGGTGTAAACTTGGCCTGCAAACTTAAACTCGCCATAACTCATATAAATCTGTAGCGGAGAAGCCCTGTTCAGCCTCCTTGCAAGGTTACATTTTAACTTTTAATAACCTTTTTGCCCCTCTTTTTTTTTTTCCTACCAACCATGAAGTACCCAGATGATTATTTAGGATTAATGGATTATCAAAAGTGCCAGTTGGCACTCTCCTACTAAAGAGAGGGGGAAAAAAAAGGAAAAAAGTGTAACAAATGCAGCTGTTTACTAATAAATAAAGCCTCAGCTGTAACAGAAATAAATTAGATGCATTTAATTGGTCGACTGCAAACCTCCTCTCTTTATTACAATGCTGCTTCTTGTTATTTTATGATGTCAGGGTAGATGGCAGACTGACAGAGTGTTTATGAATCACAGTTTGCAGATGGCACTCCTGGTTTTTCAGCAGTTATGAGCACAAGTAGCATGAGGACTCAATAGAGGGTTTTTGCCAGGGAGGACCCCCTGAGAATTAGCCGCCTTCATTTCTCTGGTGCCAATCTCCCCCTGACAGGAGCACTATTTCACAAAACCTACATTCAATAAATTATACCCGCCTGGCAAGAACTTGGAAATATTTAACACTCAGAGGACACCAGCATCTCAATTTGATTTCTATTCATTTCCAGAGGACACCAGGCACTACTTGGAACAGCCTTCATTTGTGTGCATGCGCATGTGTTTTCCCCCCAACACTCAGCTAAAAAAAATAAAAATATATACATATACTGGTATTTGCAGCCAGGAATATCTTGCCCTGCGTTCAAAATGACTTCAGGTCTCCCGAGGACAGTTTACGGTCTCCTGCCCTGGTCCTCCTGAGCTGCCCTGCCTAATGACAGCTTTGTAATCCAGTTGGGAAATAATCTCACATGGCTGCACTCAGAGCTCGTGAGCTGTAAAACTTCTGGATTGAACCTCCTTCGCCTGGTCACTTCACTGAGCTACAAGCAAATGCGATGAGGGATGTGGTCATAATTGTCAACAGATTTGTAAATTTGTGTCATTAGTTATGCGCATAATGGATTTTATTCTAATGAGCTTGTTCATAAGAATGCCAGGAGGACTTGGCCCCTTTGGAGGAAATAAACTACAAACTTTGCCCATGCATTTTAAAACACATCAGTGCCACATAAAGAGGAAAAAAAAGGTTCCCTCTCATTTCAGGGAACTGCAGTTTTTACTTAGGTGAACCTGATGCAATAAGCTACGGCTCCTTTTACTCCTGTAGTCTCATTCTCTGCCTTTGCTGGGATTTCTCATGGATATACAAACATTTTCAGATGGGGACATGTCTTTTTCCATCCGTTGAGTAAAACTGAAAACTATCGTGACTCTTTGGGCTCAAGATACTGCCATGGAAATAACAAAGGCAAGTCCTTGTCCATACCCTGATTGAAATTTATTTCAGGACACAACACTGTCAAAGCTGCCACGGCCTGAAAAACAGAGCACTTCCCACTCCAAATCCAGCTAGAAACCCTGCGGTGCTTGGGGGGGAGTCAGCAGGACCTGCTTCAGATGGAAGAACAATAAAATGTGTTATTATTAAATCAGGATTTTATTGTATCTACTACTATTAAATGTATTCTTATTAAATCTAGTTATAGCATTAGATTTGTTCTCCAGAGACAAAGAATGAGGCTTCCAAGCTTGCTTTTTGGGGAAATCTACTCCTGCTTTTCTAATAAACAACCTGGATATTTTTACTGACTGCATAAGCTGAGCGAAGCAGCAGACAAGCCCATGGAAACCTACTGGCACCTTTGCCAAAATGATGTTCTCCGTGTGCCCAGCAGAGCCCTCTTCCCCTGCTCTCCCTCCTCTCTCTCTCCGATCCTGCTTTTCAGCCAACCACATATAAAAATCTTCGGCATGTGCCAAGTACTACAGATGGGTCCATTGTAGCACACCCTAATGTTCATAGCTGACACCCAGGTGTTACACTTTGTACTTGCTCGCTAGCCAGACGGTGGCTTTATGCCAAGGGAAAGGCACAAAGCACTCAGACACCATGCTGAAAAGCTACGTAAGAGAGACTTTAAGAAGCAGAAGAGCAGGTAAGAGGTTATACAAAAGCAAGAGACTGCTTCACCCACAACTACCTCCCTCTGCCACCTCAGCCTCCTGCCCCGTCCCCATAAAGCTCAGATTTATTATCGGGTTACACCCAAACATCTCTGTTGCTCTGACCTTACCCACAACCAGACCAGCTCACTTCAAACCTACTGCTGACCTACAAGTTATTTCAGGTCTGGCTAGCAATAAAGAGACTTACTTAAAAAGCACAGGCAGATCACGGGTTCATCACGCCTGGGTTATGGACACTGCCTGCATGGGTTCTGAGTGTATCTACATGTAGCCAAGTGGCCCTGAGAGCATTTGAGAGCCCTTTCTATTTCAGCAACTGGAAAGGGTTAACACCAGTATCCTATTTTCCCTTCCATTTTCCCCTCCCAGGAGCCTACTCCCCTTCCAGCCTAATTTCCTTCAGTTTAATTAATTTTCAGTAATCACAAGTCTAGACACCACAAGCAGCAGTTTCACACCCCAGGTGACACGGTAACGTTTGTAGCGGACGGGCAAAGGGACACAGCACGCTTCCACTCACCAGCCCCCCGCACAGAGCTAGAGCTGCCCATGTCTCGGCTAAACCCTTTTTGGAGAACAAACAATTTTTTTGGAGAACAAATGCTTTTAAGGATTCAGGTGCAGGGAGCTTTTCAACCATCTGGCTGGCGGAGGCTTCCCAGCTGTCTGCAGCGGATGCATTCAGAGCAGCACGTACGAGCAGGGTCCAACACTTCGGAGATGTGCCAAACCTGCAGCACATGTGGGGAGCAACTGTGCAGCACCAGCTTGCTCCGGAAAGTCTTGGATCAGCGGTGCGTGGGCTCTAAAGCCACGCAGAATGCATATGCTGTGGCCCACGCAGGATTTCAGGAGGTTGGGCAGCCTTCGCTGACTTTATCAGAGGTGCTGGTCGTACATCACACCTGCTATTCAGCCCCATCACACTACACCTTGGCTACTCTGGATAAATCCAGAAGTGCTCACTCCTTAGATAAAATTTCAAAAAGAAAAAAGAGGAGTGGACAAGAGCAGCTCTGATGGCCCTAAGCAAGTTGCCACTATTTGCCACCTACAGCAAAGTAAGAAAAATTACAAGGTGTCAGGAAGGCAAGTTAGAAAACAGTAGCGATCTCTTGGAAATACATAGAGAAGGATCATTCGAGAAATATGCAGGGAGAGTAGGACTGCAGTACCCCAAGCAGAACATGAGCTTGGTGTTGTCACTAGAGCATAGAAGAGCTGAAGTGGGCAGGACGTTCCTCGGTGCATTAAAACCCGCATCTTTTCCAACCCAGAATGACTTATAACCACCAGGCTGAGGGACCTTCTAGGGCTGCCACCATATCTGTTGGTTTTTTTAGTTATGCACTTCCATGCATTAATATTATTTCACATCACGACGCTAGCTGCCACTGATGACTCTCGCGCTATTCCCCGCTTGTCAGGGCTCCAGAAAAACTCAGTGGTGTTTGAGGGACCTGCACGTTTTTGGGATGAATATTGAGAAACAACTGGGGATCCAAAGAGAGAACTAAAAAACACCACCCTAGTAGCTGCTGCTTACACACACACTCCTGACCAATTTTTAGCCCTATAAAAAGCACACTTTTTAAAACATATAAAATTGGACCAACTGATAACCAGCCAACTTTCCATATAATTTTTCAGTCTGACTCCAGTACAGAAACAAAAAGAATATTAATGAAGGCACTTGACAGAAAGGACAGTTAGTTCATGCATGCATTAGTGAACAGTTATGGTGTGTGAAAAAAAAGCCCTCCTCTCCTTTGGTTGTGTAAAATCACCGCTAAAATATTATATTTCCTCCCCACTGCTTCCCAGTCTGAGATTTAGTCCTGGTATTTACTGAGTGCAGTCTGCAGGGGTCTCTTCTCACCCTGTTTCCATGCACCTCCACTTTCCCTAGAACCAAGTAGGACAAAAAGCCAACTGGCCATCACCTACCGTGCTTGGCTGTCGGTGTAAAGCCCAGTCCTTATTATAGACTGTTGCTCACAAAGGTGTTTGCTCAGAGCGGGGATGCAGTAGCTGCGTCCTCAGCCCTCACAGCTCCCACATAACCTATGTGTTCAGGTCAGTTGCACAAAGCCTCCCTTAGAAGATCCCTTCCTTCCTCTTCTGAAATGAATGACTCCGCAGATCTGTTGGTTGGGCACTTACCTTCCTATGGTGGAGAAAGTAAATATTTAGCACCGGAAATATGTCACCTTGTTTCTGAAGATTGAGAATAATACCTTGGGTTTCACCGAGCTGGGCTCAGCAGTATTCAAGACACTTGCAGTACTGTAGCAGGTCCCAGGATGAATAACGGCATCCTCGCCCACCTCATAATATTTTCCAGTTTCTGGCCATTATGTTGTATTTACTGAAACATGACCAACTGACTCCTGAAAGGTTTTGTGGATATGTTCTCGACAAACAAAGCAAAACAACATCAACTAAATCTATGGGACAGAGCACATTTAGGTCTATTTGGGCATTATGAGCTAGATTTCCTAATACACTCAGGATGTCCAAAAAAATGGAAGTTCACTTTTACAGTCGCCTTCCTCCCCCTCGTGCTCCCCTCCGCTCCCCCCTTTCACTTCAGTAGATTATGTGAGACTCATTACTTTTTATAGCTCTGAACAAAAAACATAATCTGACTGTTTCTTGCTAATATTAGGCAATGACATAATGCCATTTGCAGAGGTGTCGCGCAAAGATGTTGACTTTTACTGGCTTCTGATGGCAGGGCTCTCCACTTTATATTCTGTTTTATGTAAGCCTCCTCAGAATTTATTGACCTCAAAGGATTTCTCGAGTTGCTTAATTATAACAGGAAGAAGACAGCACAGTGGCTTAGCGAACCAATATAAAAGTCAGCTAAAATGTGTCATTACAGAGACAGGAGACATATAGCAAGAAGCAGTTTCTAGGGTCTGAGCTCAAGGCAAAGCTTTTCCTCTGATGCTGGAAGATGACTTCTGGCTTGCTCTGGTGTTACATAGGTGTGTTGTGTTAGCCCCAGGTGGGATAGGGACAGAGGCTCTGGGCACCTCTGAAGCCAGGGCGAGGAGAAATTGAGAAAGAAATCCTGTAGGGGATCTACCAGAGCCACCTAAACACACAAGAAAGTTTCAAATAAAAACCTATGTTTGGTCTTGCTGCTTACCCTATCAACCTGGGGATTTCATTCATCCTCAGGAAAACAGAGAAATAAAAGTCCTAAAGCCACCACTACCTTCAGCTACAGACCTGGGCATATGGGGAGAGTTGGACGGAGCTCATCCTCTGCAGCATCTCTGGTCTCTGCTTCTGACCCAGCACTGGAAATGGCTTTTCTCAGCTGCTTCAACTTCCAAAACTATGTTCCTGGGGAGAAAGGAAAAAAAAAAAAAAAAAAAGAAAGAAAAAAAAAAAAAGAAACATGGAGACACTGGTGAAAAAAAACCAAATCAGAGGCAGTTGCTACCTATTTAGTGAGAGGAATGTAATGATTTGAGCCAGACTTCCCCGAGCTCAGTGCATCTCAACATTGCAAAGAGGTTACTCACTTCACGTCCTCTCTTCTCCAAACTTAGAGCATAATGCCTCCAACATCACCCCTGCTCCTCAGGATGGAAGCTGAAGTGCCTGGGAACACAGAGGCTTCTCCAGGCTGGTGTTTGAAAGGCAACAAGGAGAGAGGCTGGGCAAAACTTAGCTAAGAACAGCAATAATGGGTGAGGATAATTAAAATATATGCAAGTGCTGCAAGAAAGACCATTGGCTTTTCTGCACAACCTGCAGCAGGAATGGGACTAAGGTTTCGGTACAGCACCCAGCACACGGCAGCGGGTGCAGCTTCTCCCGAGGCTCCTAGTTTCTTTTTAAGTGGTAGAAGCAGGAGCTCAGATTGTTTGAAGACATTATTTTGGTCTCTCTTACACCGCTTGGTACGTGGCCCGTGATCGCGTCCAAAAGAGGCAGATCTGGCTGGAAAGACTGAATGCTGCTTAGTATTTTCCATGTTATATTTTCACATCTTGGGGAAAACTGTGGTAGCAAGGGATCTGTACCTAAGCTTTTCTAATTCATGTGACCATCACTTACTCGGCATGACACCACAGGTCTCACTTCTCTTGGCAGCCGTACAGGGCTCGCGCTTTCATATGGATGAAGTATTTTTGAGCAATTTCTCCAATTTATTAAGCATGAACAGGCTCCTCTTAGCATCAAGCAGATAGAATTTTTTAAAAACATTTCAACAAATCTGCTCCCACAGGACTGGGACAGAAAGCTTTGCCACATACGTGCATATGATTTTTTTCTTAAATTGTCCTTCAGCCTCATGGGTTTTGATGAAACTGAGAGTCAGATTCATGACTCTGTGCAGAAGAAGAGCACACTCCCAGCTCCATGGCTTGGTGGAAAATGGTAATACTGGCACATTTCCTTCCCTTACAAAAGGGCTCAAATTTGCTTCATGGACTGGGAACGCATAAACAAGATTTGAGATGTGAAGCTCACCTCCAACGGACTAGAAAATAACATGGAAATTAAAAGATTAAATAAGGGGCATCTCCGTGGGGTTGCTCACACTAGGAAGGAGCAAACATGCGGATCCAGCAAAGCCATTTCACATGCATGAGAACAGAAATAGCAGCAAGAAACAGTCCTGGGGTAGACCATGAGAGGGAAATTACAAGAAACAGGGGAAGGAAAGAAAACATAAGAAAAGCAAACCAAGGGAACAGGCAGAGAAGAGTAGGATGAAGAAGACGACACAGCAGCAGACCCAGCTCTTGCAAGGAGAGGACCTAGCTGGAGAGCACAGGGGAGGCTGCAAGCATTTCAGCAAAGGGGCTCAACACCTACAGACCCACCAGCCCCTAAGGAAATGCTGGTAGGTAGCAGGGACATGTGTCCATTTTATAATTTCTCCTTGTTTACCACTTCGATTAAATTTTTCAAAATACACATGTGATGCTCTGGGAATGGAGCCAAATCCATTGCAGGAGTCGATGCCTCTCCGCACACACCGCGGGCTGCTGCTCCCCTCTGGAGAGACGCAACCACACTGGATTTTTCTGCTTTCCCCTGCAAAAAGGACCCCAACAAAGTGGCCTCAGGCAGCCAGGCAGAGCAATGGGGGATTTCATATGTGCACTGACTTATGCCTCAAAAAGAAAGCTCGTACTTATCCTCACAACTAAAAGTTCACCAGGTATTTTGTGATAAAACAGGTTTCTCGTGCCCTGAAAATGAGGATTCAAATCCTGCCAGTGGGAAAAGCCAGACCTGTATACAAGTTTGGTTTTGATTTCCTTCTCTCTGAAACAAAAGTTTAAATTTTCAAGTCCTAATAGTTCCAGTGGGAGGAGAACAGAAATTATTTTTAGCTCTGCAAACTATTTTAGTGAGTCAAGAAATTGCTATTACCATCACCATGCAGAGAGGGCACTGATGTATTAGCCTTACTGATGGTTTTTCCCCTGTGCCCCTCAGAGATCTTTTAAAGGGTCTACAAAAGGCAAGAAGGAAAATCAATATTTTACTCTTCCTTTTTTAGACTGGATCTGGCATTTCTAGAGGGATTCAGCAACTCCACAGGATTTATTTTTCTTTCAACTTGTGAATTCTTAAGAGTAGAAACCCTAATTAAGCCAAAACACGTGTTACGGTCATGAAGTGAGTGAAAACACATCTCCTACATCCCAGTCTCATAACATGCCACCAGACCACGTTTCTTCCTGTGTTCCTCAAACCAATAAACAAAAGCTCATATCCACATACTCACGACAGGGTTTAGACTTGCCATGCCATTCAAAAACCTTATGACAGACTGTTATATGATGAAAGGATGTCAAAAGGACTTTACCACTCACGGAGACAATTAATTAATATTACTCTCCATGTAGCTCCCCCTTCTTTGTTTGAAGCCTTATTCCCAGAAGTTGTGCTCTGGTTCTCCTGAAAGGAACGTGAAAATTAACACTGCCTTCAACTGGCTTTGGACCTTAGATATTAAAAAAACCCACACCATCTTCTTCCCAACAAGATTCACCGTTAAAAATAGATTAAAGGGAATGGAGAAAACATACAGAAGGGAATAAAGGAAATGGGAGAGAATAGTAGAGTGTGAAAAAGGCACAACTCTGGCCTAGTTGAAGAAAACCAGAATTTTGCCACTAACTTAAATACAAACAAGCCTCTGCCTGGAGACCACAAACCAGCTCTTTCTGCATGAATGGTTTCTGCTGGACAGTATTGTGCGGCTTGTCATGGGCCTGCACCAGGCAGCAGCATGTACAGCTCTGCGATGAACCAGCTTTCAGGGACAACACATGCAATGGAAGCAAGATCTCTGTAGTATGGGCAGGTTTGGAGATGCTGGTGCATAGATGCATTTCTCTATTTTTCTTTGTAAGTCTTTATGCACTGAATGTCACTTAAGATAGCTAACCTGGAAAGATGAGGGATTTCATCGTTGACTGGCATGATGTAGATGTAAAGTGTCCCTTGGACTGTGCGCTTGCCATCTGTCAGCTGCACAGTAAAACTATCCTCTAGGCTTTCTGTGTCATCATGCATGTACAGCAGCATCAGTCCTACAAGAAAGAAGGGGAAATTAAAATGAAAGCCCTGTATTCTTTGAAAACTTAGAACATAGTGATTTTATTATTTCCAAAAATAAAAGAGTACCTCAACTCTCTGAAATTTAAGACAACGGTTATGATCTTAAAACCCTGCAGATTTGGTGGCCCAGAAAGCCTATCCTGGTTTCACAGAAAGAAATCCTGGTCGCCGCTGTGACACCCACACTCAGACCTGCCCCATGAGTTCCTGTGCAAATCCATGCAAGTCACAGCCCAGTGCCAGCACCAAAACTGGGTGCTGCTAATGTCCCCTCATCACCACACCCTCCCACAGCCACACTTTCCTAGGGAGAGGATTTTCATTTTTCTCTTCTGTGGTTTCCCACCTTGCTGTGACTTGTAGCTCAGACCCCTCCCAAGGGGTTAAGTCTGTGTTTAGCAGCCCTCAGTGGATGCTTTATTCTTACTGCCATTCCTGCAAATGGAAGAGCAGAAGCAGCACAGCGGGACTCTGGAAGTCATTCCCTGGTTAACTTACGGAGCAGAAAGCGAGCCAAGCTCTGCACGCCTTGAAGCCATCCCTGTCAGAGGCATCCACCGCCAGCGAGATACCACCAAATTCTCCCAATACATTTTGGGGGCACTTATGAGAGATTCATTCACGATGTGTTCTTCACCATGTCTGTTTTGCAGGGCCAGAGCTCTCCCTACATGTTGTGCTCCCTGGGCACAAACACAGCCCATGTCACCAAGGCACCCAGTTGGTGGTCCCAGCTTGCCAAACCACTGATGCAGTAGGAAAACACGGGCAAGCACAAGCCAAGTTTAACAAGTAACCTAGAAAGTCAGTGACCGCAGGAAGATTTGAAACAATGCTCCTGGCGACCTGGTGTAGCTTCTATCCTTACACAGCTCTTCAGCCCATTTTGTGGCAAGGTAATAAGGAAATAATGGGTCAAGCTCAGAACAGGCATAACTGGTGCTGGGATAGTAATCAGTTTGAGTACATGCAGGTAAATACATCCAAAGTTTGCTAAAAGTCAGGTATTTGAATACACTTAGGGGAAAAAAAAAAAGTTTTTTAATTGCACAGACTGCATTAAAGAAAAGCCATTTGTAGAAATAATTACCTTAATCCACTCAAAGTCACCTGAGCAACTAACAAGATAAAGAAACAAAACCTTTATCACTTCCTTGTTCTCCAAAGATTTTTAAGATGCCATGTAAAGGCAGCATGCCCCACAGTTTCCCTCAGATTTCCCTTCCAAAAAGCATGTTGCCAGCAGCAGGCATCGTCATCTACTGAAGTCACCAGACACCAAACAGTTTGGGAGAGAAGCTTAAGCCTAGTCCTCCCAGTCTCACTCATTGTGTTGCTATTCCCCACCGCGCAGCCTTTCCAGTGAAGAGAAAAAGTTCGCATCCAGCCAAGCCTGCAAAGAAGTTTTAGCTCACCGTTCAAAAGCTGAATAAACCTCTGGGTCTTCAGAAACCAAGAGCAACAGATTAGTTTTCCTGGTCTCGGTGCAAACATTTTCCACTCAAATTTGAGACACACCGGCCCCCACAGGCATTTTGTCCAAGTGTCTGCTGCAAAATACTTATTTATAGAAACGTGCATTTACATAACTGAAAAGATCCATTCAGCTTTTAAGTCTTCATTGGGAAGAGGAAACGGCAATAATTGACAGCAAACTTTACAGAGGCTTCTCACACCTGCTTCACGCCTTGCTGCAAGCAGCTTGTACAGGCTTGAACTTTAAACAGTCAAGTGGGTTGTTACTGTACGAGCCCACTGTCGGTGCTGAACAGTCCCAGGACACCTTCAACACCTCCTGAAATAGGAAAGGGGTGGGGGGTCCTCCTCGCAACTGCACCCCTCAGAGCCTGTACACAGAAAGGCCCCCCCTTTACAAGGAGGATTTCAACTTCGCTGAACTCAGCCAGCACAATCAACCAGTTGGTGTGGTTTTTAATTTCCACATGGGTTTTTCAAATTTCCAAAAACATATACTTTACACTATCGCACATCGCTTGTTTCTAAACTCAAACCCAAAACATTTGTTGGCTGTGGGGGTGCCAAATAGCCCCCAGCCCGCAGCCGCTTCCTCTCCCCCTACTCCCGCACCGCTTGGCACGTGTGCCACACAGATGCCAAGCTGTGGAAGGGATTTTTTTTCTTTTCCCCTTCCCTGCTGCATCTGGTTCCTCAGTGGAATCTGCAGGCAGTTGTGCTGGCAGATGCCTTTGGGTGGCTGCCTGCGTCAGCTGGGCTGGGGTGTGAGGGCAGCGACAGTGCAGGGCTCTCCGGCAAGCAGCTCACAAAATCACAGAATGGCTGGGGCTGAAGGGACCTCTGGGGATCACCAAGTCTGACCCACCTGCTAAAACAGGTTCCTCTAGAGCACACTGCACAGGATCATACCCAGGTGGGTTCTGAATGTCTCCAGAGAAGGAGAACCCACAACCTCTCTGGGCAGCCTGTTCCAGTGCTCTGGCACCAACAAAGTGAAACAGTTTCTCCTCATATTCAGATAAACATACCATGTTACAGTCTGTACCTGTTGCCCATTTTCCTGTCATTGGGCATCACTGAAAAGAGTCTGGTCCCATCCTCTTGACACCCACTCTTTAAGATACTTTCTATGCATTGACAAAATTCCCTCGCAGTCTCCTCTTCCCCAGCTCCTGTGACGTCTGCATGGGGTGAAATTAAGCAAAAAGCAAAGGCATCTGGGAAAGGAAGGTTTTGCTCAGAGATTTGTGCACAAGCCAACGGTTCAAGACGCTGCCCTGGCCTCACCTTTTCCCTCCTGGAGGTAAATCCTGTTCGGCAGAGCCGGGCCCGGGGCAGCTGCAGTGAGCGGCAGCTCCCGGCAGAGGCCACCGCAGCCCGCGCGTCCCCCCGCCCGCTCCCCGCAGCACCAACCCAACCTCCCGTGCACAGCCCAGCCAGGCTGGAACGAGCCCAAAGCTGGTTATGGGGTGCCAGCACCCCGCACCAGGGAGCCCACTGCCCTCCTACACCACCCTACATCATCCCCAAGCCCTGACACAGGCAAAAAGCGGCTAAAAAATAAAAGGCAGCAGAGGAAAGGCAAAGTGCCATTACTCAGACCTTACTCGAGTTCAGTCGGGGAAAATCTGTGAATTCTGTGTGTCCTGCTGTAGCACTGCTGAGCTCAGCAGCTCCTGCCACCAGCATCTCTGCCACTAGGTCCATTTAATATCAGCCCACGAGCCGAAGGGAGGGTAATGATGGAGATGCTCAGTGAGCCTACGGGGACAGCAAGGTCTTCAGCATTCGGCATGGTCAGTCCTGTAACATGTAGGGCACCCACCTTCTTCTACCTGCTGCAAGCAAATAGTCAGGGGAGAAGAAACACAGCGAAGTCAATCATCAAGATTTCTAGA
The DNA here is from genome assembly GCF_037038585.1 of Patagioenas fasciata. Lineage (NCBI taxonomy): Eukaryota > Metazoa > Chordata > Aves > Columbiformes > Columbidae > Patagioenas > Patagioenas fasciata. Next base: position 19,519,556 of record NC_092525.1, on the reverse strand, counting down.
AAACTTAAACAAGAACCTTTAAAACCAGAATGATGGGTATGTGAGAGATATTTGGTCAAAAGTATTTCCCAGCAGACCCTCTGCCTTTCTGATGGAAATATTAAAACTTCCAGTGGAAGCGAGTGTTTGCCTATTGTTTATGAGAACTGGTTTCTGGAGGCCAGATGCACAGAGAAGGGCTCTTCGTGCTCAACTGCCTGAGCCTGGCAAACACACTGTTTACAGGGAGGCCTGAGGGGAGGCTAAGGGGGAAAAGCAGATCCCATCCTTACCCTCAGTACATCCCCACATGTGCCTTCCTCACAGGCACAAGCCTGCAAAGTCTACAGGTGCTCCCAGATTTGCTTTCTCTTCTTTCACCCAGGGACTGCCACATATCATCGCTAATGAAACCTCCGTTTACATTATACAGTCCTTTCCCACTCGCAGCATATGCTCACTGGAAAAAAAAAAACACACATTACTGCTCGTAGCCCCATTGCAAGATCTCTTTTTTCTGCACTTCAAACTAGTCTATAATATACGATAGAGCGCCAACGCTTTCATTGACATATAGTTTGTTCACTTGGATGTCACAAGACAGCAAACAAGTAAATCTATGCAACGCAGCTAGCTAGTTATATGGCTAATTTGGTGGCTTGCTTTGATTTCATAAATAAATTAGTTTAGTCTCCTGAACAGAGAGAGAAACACAAACCGAGGATCTGAACAGCACTGCTGCCCTTCATTATCAAGAGGGCCTTGCTCAAATACAAATGTCATTTGTTTTGAGTGTAGGTTTTATGTGAGTACAACCAATTTCTACCCAAATACATGAGGGACTAGTAAGTGGTATAAAGAACCACAGTCAAAGGTGTTTTCCCATTGAAATATTGGACACAGGATCTATGTTAAGGGGTGCAGGAAAGCCTCAGAGGGCTGGAAGCAGAGCTGGGGTACAGACCAGCACTCCAGGGTGTCCTGTGTGCGGGCTGCGGTAACACCAACTGCTGCCAGCTCATCACTGACCACATACCAGACTCCAGCCTGAGTTTTGCGTGGAAATGAGACATAGGGTGGTTTTTTTTCTTTATTCCTCCCTTTTGGATAGAAATAGCTTATTAAATATTTAATTTTTCAATTAAAGAGTCATTTTGAAAAAAAAAAAGTTAATATTCATCCTTTTAACATGTCGTGGGTTCAGAGCATCCATGCTCTTTGCACACATCAGAACCAAAGCACAGACATGAGCAGAAACTGTTTAAAATGCATCTGAACTGCTTGATACACAAAAAAAACCCCACCCACACCAAAATCAAAGGTGCTTCAATCAAAATAAATACAAATCCTCCAAAACCTGAAAAACAGTAGTGTGAAACAGTAGTAATTTTTTTTAAAAGTGTTTAAAATAAAGTATTTCAGGTGTTATTTAAAATAATATTTAAGCTAAAAGCTTTATAAAATAATTAGGCAAGATGTCAAACAAAACCTTTAGTGGCAAAAGATTTTCAGTCTGACTTCACAAAAACTCCTTCAAATTCTCCTCTGTCGCCAGGGAGCTCATTTGCTCTATTGCAGAAGGATAAGCTAGTGATCAGCCCAGTGCTCTGAAATCTGGATTTCAACATATCATCCTGGAGCCTGCTCACAAAAGTCTTGCACCTCTTTGCATCCCACCTCTTTCTCTGTGAACCGAGGTGGTGGCAATTCTCTTCCTACAACTTGTTGGGAGATCAAAGACTCAAGTGCAGAGGTACCAGGATCATAGAGACTTTTTAGATGGACCAAAGCAGCCCTGTGAGCTGAATTTGTGGTCCTACTCTCCATGGAACTGGAATTACAAAATTAATCCACTCTGTACATGGTCAGGATAAAACTCCAGAGGAGTTCTGCTGTATAGCTTTTGTGGATCTGGCTTGACATAAACTGTAGAGGCAGATTCTTCCACCAAATCCCTTCCCTGGGTCACAACATTCCTATTTATGGAATCTATTCTAGCACTTATTAAAAAATTGACTACAATTAACGCTGCTAAAATTGCATGTTCAGCAGGAGGGAAAGCTGTGCCTCGACACAGCTTGGGAGAACAACAGCCAGCTGGAAGAAACAACATCTCACCTTGAACTTCAGGGAAAATGAAGACAATTCTTTTAGCAACAGGAAAATCCATTGAAGAAAGTTGATATGAGCAGCAGAGAGATGGGTGGGCTTGTTAGCAAGGACAAGTGTACTTTGGAACACTGGAGCTTTTTAAGATCTATCAGTTAAGGTAGTTAGACCCCCGCATGGACATGAAACAGAATTTCTCTACATCACTGCTCTGTTGAGCCTGCTAACTTGTATTTCACTACGGCATTCCTTCAAGTAAAACGTCCAATCCCAAAATGAAAGCTTAAAAAAGGAATCCAATGCACCCTGCTTCTATTGAATCCCATACTCACCAATTTTGGCAGATAAAAATGGGCCTTATTTGGCCCAATTCACGGTACGGTGTGTTTCGAGGAACATGACGCCCCGCTCACATTTTTCATGATCCTTCATGCACAACTGAAGTGTAACTTAGTCTAAAATACCCAGATTCTGCACTCAGCATTCAGAATACTTAGAGCAATATCCCACAACACCAAAGTCAACTTATTTTATGGCATTGGCATCAGTGTAAACAGAAATAGAATTAATCTGTGTCACTCATGTACTAATCAGGGAAAAACTGTTCCAGCTTCTGAAAAAAAATAGAATTTCATGGGCATTTGGAGTACAATGCAATGGAAAAGAAGGTACCTAGGTACCTATATACACTTGGTATAAATGAAAGATGATTAAAAATCTGGGGCAATATCACTAAGATTCACAGAGTATTTGGTTGAATTTAAAAAAAATAATTCAAGGGTTTTATTATATGGACAGTTGCACAGAGGGACCAATTTCAAGCGTCCTTTTTCTGGTGTCATCCCTATCGAAGGCAGGGCGCCACGCCAACATGTTTACTCCAGTTATGTCACAGCTCCCATTTGACACACCAATGGGAACATGCTTCCCAAATTTTGGCAAAGAGGACTCCAAGAACTGGATAATGGATGGACAATACTCTTTATAATCATGGACCATTTGTCCTAAAAATCATCCTGTAAACAAAACCAGTATGGGTACGGAAGAGGGGAAAAAAAACAAACAACCAGCTGATTTTCTGTTTGTTCCTATGTATATAGTAGTAGCTGCTGAGTGGCTGGGACAGAGGGACATGCCAGAGTGGGAAGCTCTCTCTAGATAAACGAAGCAGATACTCTGGCCTAAAGCTTGTAAGTTTTACTCATCTCCTGCACCAGCCTGAACTGCTCTTGTCCAAGTCCCAGCAAGTCCCTTCAGCCCTGCTGTGCACTATGAGGTGTAAGACATCCTTCGAGGGAAGGGAAACGACTGCTTGTTTTGTGCAACAAATCAACACAGAAAATAGTTTAAATTTTGATCATAAAGCCATAAACATTTGCAATTACCCATGACTAAACTGTAGATTTTATATATTAAAACCCTGCCAAATCAATTCAAAGAGTGAGTTAAGAGTTCCTGGCTCCTTGCCCCATTCTAAGTCCGCTACCCTAGTCCCAGTTGTCCCTGTGATAAATACAAGTAAACTGTTACAGAAGTAACATCAGGCTTAAAAATTCTAAGTTAAGTTCCCTCAGTGTGCTGCAGCAAGGTCAAATCCATGGGGTAACATTTTCATTACCTCTTTTGCTGGTGCCCTCTGTTGCGTCAAAGTTCTCCAGCATTCTTCCAAACGCCGAGCACTGGCATTTCAAAGGACACAGCTTGTTTGGGATCAAAATACACAGCAGTTGTTGCCCTCTCCATTTAGGCTTTAAGCCTTGAATCAACAGTAAGAATCCTGGACACAGGAAAATACAGTGCTGACAAATACGTAATTCAATTAAATAGGCTGACACTGTTTCAGCAATAGCCTTTTCCTCTGATCCACCTCTTTCACAATTCTTTGTCTTAATATTATGACCTACTTGAAACACTCAAGCTCATGAATGGATTAAAGAGGGTTTCATTTGTTTTATTTATTATTTTTACTGCTTTGCTTGGCTTTTTGCAAACAGGGGAGGCACAGCCCTCATTTAGAATTCACTGTAACGTGCGCATTCTTCCCTCCTCTGCTGAGAGGAGAAGGGCGAAAAAAACAACAAAAAGATCACAACTGTTTCAAAAGTACCAAAACTCTTGGGTAATCCATCATCAGTGCTGCCTGATTAACGAAAGCAGCTTTAGAGCACAATCATTTAAAAACTTAGACAGGATACATATTTACTGCAACAGTAAGTAGGTGGATTTTTTTAAAAGTATTTTCTCCAATTATTTTTTGTTCTAACTTATGGTAGAGTCTCAATATTACGTATTTACCTTTCTAGCCTGCATTCTGCTTAAATTCAGTGTTTGGTTTTAAAGGGCGAGTCCTCGCACCCTCCCAAATGTGATTTCCATATTGTACTATCTCACTGTGATACTTGTGTATCCCTTGAAAAGCATCAATGAGGCATTATATCAACAAGGACTCAAGCTTCCATTTATCTTCAAATATTTCACAATCCGCTGCAGTATATTCTCAGTTGCAATTTTTGCTTTCAAGTTTAGCCACCATGTGTGTAGCATTAATTTCTCTGTTCACATGTAATTCATTCAGGGACTTACACCAGCTGAGAACCACATATGGAGGCCCAGATTTACAGAGCTTTTATTTTGTGCCATGGAAGCCTACAAGAAACAATTTTCTATTTGAATATTGAGTGTTTACAGAGGTCTTGTTGTTCACTAGAGACAGTGGATTATGAAATCATATTCTGCAAGAATTCTATCCAAAAAACCTGACTGCAACATTTATTAACTCCTCTTTGTTCAAGTGCTCACTGGGTTCTTATAGGGCAACTGAATATTCCTTCTCCTCTCTCAGGGTTTGTTGTTTCTTATTATTTACTGCTTTTAAAAAATTGCTGGTCCAGCTTCAGCCAGTTTCTGTTGTGTCCTCCCGCACACCTTTGTGTGCCCACGGCATTGCAGCAGAGACAGAGATGAGGGGTGGGACGTGGGTCTCAAGCAAACTAACACATGCTCCAAAGCTCAGCACAGCTTTGATACTGCATTTTCTGGAGCTGAATTACACATGACAAGCAGTCAAGAAATTGCATGAAGGGTATTCACATCATAGAACTAAGTTCCCCAGTGCAGGCACCTCTACTAGCCAACCAATATTTGGGGTTGAGAACACACTCGTATATTACCACATTTGAGTCAGCTCTGAATTCAGATCTCTAAGACCCTTCTGTGGTATTCGTTCAGACTTGTTTTGAGAAAACAATGACACATACTCAGTGACTAATGTCCCACATAATTAATCCTGTAGTACCTTATTTATCAAGATTTCAAGGCAAATGGAGCATTTTGATGGAAAGCAAGAGATCTGCAGTTAAACCTAACCCTGGCAACAATCCTTGGAGAGATGTTTCAGCGTTAAGCCTCGAGGAGACACCATGTGCTTGTGGCATTTGAGAGGGGAGCTGTAGTGGAGGCTGAGCATCCCCAGTCTCCCATGGGCTCCTCCTCTTGTCCCCTGGGGCCACCCCCCTCCCCATCACTACCAGAGGTAGCAGAGCTGGGTGGACATGAGGTCTGGTCTTGGTGACGGCTGACAGCCTCCCTGGCAAAGGACACAAAGTGTAAATTGACTTTAATTAGGGATCACCCATGTGGCCTCCAATGTATCAGTTTAAATTAAACGTTAGCAACTGTCAATTTCTTCTTTCACTCAAGACCCAAATCCTGTAAACACAAGGACCATAACAAATCTCTGAAGCAGGCTTTAGCACACATATATGGAAAACATACTAAACTATAAATACTGTATACCATATGGCATAAGATTATCTAATTTCACTTCATAACTGGTGATAAATGACCAATCAACTGACGTGCAGAATGAAATGCCAAGCAACAATCCAGTTAGCCTTCAGATGGCTCTGAGGTTTCATCATAACCCATTGCACCACTAAAAATAAGCACAGCCATGTTTCGCTGACACAAGAGTGTGGACACAGTGGGAACCGCGCAAGACTAGGTCTGCCTTTGGAGCCAGAATGTGTCCTCATTTCTCTGCAGATACGTTAAAGGTGAGGAAGTTGGATTAGGAGGACACCAACAGTGCCAAAGGAGAAATTGTGAGCTCTCCATCTATTTATATGAGAAAGCTATTTTGGAAAGGTACCACTCATTCCTCAGCTCTTGCTAAGACCAGAGGTCCATCACAAAGGCTCCTGAGCTCTACCGCAACACAAACAACAGAAGAACTTCTTGTCTACTCGTTGCTATTATACCGCACCTTTATCCATTTTTTGCCTCACAACTAAAATGATTTAATCACTGCACACACCAAAGCTCTACTGTTCTGTTCCCCATAACTGTAAAGGACTCCTACTCCACCAGTGAGGTATCAGTCCTCAGAAACAGAAGATCAGCACTTTGAAGACCAAGATGGAAGTTACTGTTATATTCCTGAGTTGAAAAAAAGGAATTTAATCATTTGCTGAATTCACAGTGACAAGAGGAACCACCAGCGAACTGTTGCAGGTTGTCTCTAAGAGAAATCACAAAGCTATTTACAATGCTACCTGAACATTCACACATGGAGAGAACATGGTAGATATAGTCTACTCAGAGGCACTGGAAGTAAAATGAATTTTGGAGTAATGCAAGAAATTTAAACCACACAGAGCTTTAAAAATTAGTCCAAAGCCCAAATCAACTTATTTCAAAGTTAAACAGCAATGTCATCAGCTCTGACTTTGTGGGGGGCTTTGCTCCAGAAGCAGAGAGATCCATCAGTCCACAAATCCATTTCCCAGGAGAGTGCTGGAAAACGGTTTTGTTGGCTCATTTAAAATTAGCCTGGGTACAGCAGTTATGAATATACTGTGCAGAAAATTGTGCACTGAATGATAAACAAATAGGTTGCTATGATTTGATGCTATTTTAATAGCTGGTGATTAACCAAGTGAATGCCATTTGGTCTGGCCTGATTTGCCAAATGGTTCCTCCTCTCTCCTACCACCTAGGTAGTTATAAAGTAGCGTCCTATACAACCATGCACTATTACCATTATTTTTTAGAAAAACTGTAGCTTCCTGTAAGGAATATACTCAGTTGTATCGATCCCAGCATTGATCCTCTTTGAAGTCATCTGAAGGAAGAGCTTTTTCTAGCAAGCTGTACTGAGGGCTTGTCTTTGATGTGAAGTTCAGGTCCATGATGTCTTCTTCATCAGAAACATTTGAGATATTTCAAATGGATACATGCTTAAGATCCCCCATTCACCTCAAAAGAATCTGCTGAGACAAACAGACAACATGACTAACCAGTCTGAACAAAATGCTTCCTTGCCTTGTTTATTACGGTCAACTGATGAAGTCTAGAGCTTGCCATACTTCCCCAACAGCCTGATTTCTTATGCAGTGGTTTTCAGCTTGACGACTGCTGAGTGTCAACCTCTATACTGAACTTGTTGAGACTGAAAGCTTGTAAAGGACAATGCACTACCAATGTTAAACCAGAACAGGAAACAAATCCATTCCTGGCTTCTTGTTAAGTCTGAAATGGGGTTATTTGGTGTCCAACCACTAGTGCATGCAGGATCCTTTCCCAGCTAAGCCCATGCTTGCTGCAGATGTGGTGGCCCTGCAATGTTCATCCTTGCTCTCCACTGGAGATTGCCTTGAGATGATGGGCGTGAGTACTGTCAGCTCTCAGCCCAGGTAGGGCAAGTGAGGTTCACAAGCTTGTGCATCTCAGTAACAGCAGCTACAGCAAAACTCATCCTTTCCTGTAATAAGGAACTAGAGATGCACTACTGAATCCACTTTATTATTTTATGTCTAAATATTGTTTTAGCTATATTACTTGGAATTTCACTTTTTTTTTTTATTAGGGGTTATTTTTATGAGAGAACATTAATTGGCACCTCAGCACTGACAGAAGTATGTCTCAGGTGTACAGGGCCAATGCCCTGTTGTGTCCCCTCAGGGTGCGTTAATTAGCACTACTGCACTGGCTCATATCCTTGCCCAGTTCTAATGCCAGAGGTTAAACTGTCCCCTGGCTGTGTCACCAATTTAAAATCTGAGTAGCTCTTCATATGCATAACACACTTCAGCGTTGCTTTTTTCACAGTGCTGATACTGAACAAACAAATTCCTGAGTGAGATCTCAAAGGTTTGCCTTTGCTCCAGCATTAGTTTGCTTTTACTTGACTATTTTGTAACTAGTCATTTACTCTGTACCTCACCTGAACAAAACCAGAAAAATATAAACACTTCATGAAAAAATTCCCGCTTCCTTGAAAATGGATTTTAAATAAATAAATAAATAAGATAGTTAAAAGAGTTTCTTACTCAGTAATTTCAGTAATGATCCCCACTTTAACTTCTCCAAGTCCTTCACAAATCATTCAGACCCAATGCTACAAAATGCTTTAGAATGTACATTGCTCTGTGCAGACAGCTGGGATCTTCTTGTGTACTTCAAAAAAACACAAGTGCAGGTAATAATGTTTTGCTGAATTGCACAAAACAGCAGGGTAATTTTTGCCTCTGTTCTATGAAAGATTAAATGGAGACACAGGAACTTTTAAAGCCAGTGCTATCAGAAGACTCCACACATGGTACTTTCTTCTACCTTTTGCAGTTGACTATCAGAGGCACCAGGCAAACATCTTCTGCTTCTGCGGCCAGACAATGCTGCCTTCTTCCCCAGACAAGCACCATTCCTGCCTTATCACAGAAATTTGCATTTCATTTCTCCATTACATGAGCTAGCTGCATTTTGTGGCTGCACAAAGAGGAGCTTTGTCTCCTAACCAAAGGCAGGCAAATAACTAGCTATTGAATTTTAAAAGGAAAGAAATAATGTGACAAAATGCCATGTTGCTGGAATGGTTCTGCTCACAACCATGCCTGCACAGATGGAGCAGAGCCCTGTCACCAGTGACCTTGTTCACTCTTCCGCACCAGTTGCATTTTCCAAGTTCCTTACTCCTACTGCAGCTCCGGACCTTCCCTTCTCTGCAGTATCACAACTTGCGAGCAGACATCTCCGAAAGGGAAGTCTTGAGCAAACCATTTAAAAGTGAAAAAAAAAAAAATCACAGAGGAAAAATTATATCACTTTGATGTGCCAAAGCGAGCTCTGTGTTGTTGTAGCATGATCGTATCACCTGCCCTTCAATGACTGGCAATTTCAAGCTGCCTCATCATCACAGACAGATGCTCCAGTGCTACGGAACCACAATTTTGAATCACCCAGTCATACCCAGCCATTCAAAATCAACCATTTATAATGGGATTTTTTTAAATGCAGTTTTGGTGAGAAATTGGTATTAGATAACTATTATGTAATTTTTGAATCATTAACCACACTAAACATGAATCCAAGTAACAAACCAGGTCAATAAGACATCTAGAATGTTGGAAGCTTCTTGACATCTCCCCAGATTTCAGGTGCAGCAGCTGAATGAGCTGTTGTGACCTGCACTGGCAGAAGGGACACAGCAGCATGAACTAGTAAAGGTGTACAGCCACGCAGGAGCTCCTGGTATATTTACTGTTCATTATCTGATGCTGACGCTTTTGCTGCCTCAGTGTTATCTCTTACGGCATTTGCAACTACACTTGCTTCACATCAGCATAACACGATACCACTTCCACTGACAAATTCATTTGGTCCATTCCTATTCTCATTTATGCTTTTTTCTATTCTCTTCCATCCTGCTCAGTGTCTGGGTTTTGCCATGACAGTAAACCCAGATTACATTTGTTCCTGTTGCGCTGCAGAAGGGGAAGGGTGAGGTGCCACCACAGAGGGGTTTGTCCTCAGCCATGACCATATCGTGCAAAGGATGGGGATGCAACCTGTGATCCCATCAGCACCGGAATGCTCCAGTGCTACCAAACCACTGTGTGTGACTCCCTGAGCTCATCAGGGCACTTCCAGAGCTGCTCTACATCCCTCTGTGGTGCCTCACCTCTGCCATGTGGCAATGAACACAAATAGCTACAAGCACCGTGGGCTCAAGCAGCATTACAGCAGAAAAGCACCTGTATGAGGAGCTCAGCAAACTACCCTGCCCACTGCAAAACAACACACCAGATCCCAAGTATTCCCCATTTTCACTCCGAGAGCTTTTTTAAAAGTCACATTAAAAACCATCAAACCAGAAAAATTATTCTTAAACATGGAGCCCAGACTTAACCAGGTAAACTCCTTCAGCCTGCAGCATAAGCAAAGACTGTAGGATCACACAAATTGTAATTAAATTGCTAAAGCAGGTCAGCACTGTGTGTATGGCAGTGCAGGGGTACTCTGGCTTTAATGATATCAAATATTTTGAGAAGTAAACTGAAAACACTTAGTCAAATTAAGTGTTTTCTTTAAGCTGTCAGCATTGCAAGCATTGCCAAGATTGGATTAGATGCAGTCTATACGCTTCAAATCCTAATGGCAAAGGATCCAAAATGGAAAGTAGCGCACAAAGGCAAAGCAAATACTATATGTTGTCTGTAAAGCAGCAGATCTCAGTCTACTGATTGGCCAAATAGTTTGGAACAGCATGACTCATCTCCAGAAAAGCAGAGTGTTGCTGCTGGCTCCCATGCAACCCAGCTTGTGAGAGTGCGACAGTCCCACCTGCTAAACAGTGGGTTTTACAACCGGGGAAAACAGGGTGATTCTAATTCAACCCAGGATTAGTCCTGGCTCTGCAGTCTGGCCCAAAACAATGCAGACTTAAAGACAGACTTAAAAGTATATATACACAAGTGGTAATCCAAATTACACATGAAAGTATAATCATGTTACGCAAGGTATCCACATGAATCTTGGGCCACTGGTTATCAATGGGCAGGGATGCAACATAACAGATCCTCCATTCTCCCGGTCACGCTGTTAAAATTCTCTGCGCCTGTTTTGGTTTGACTTTGGATCTTGCACATCCAGATGATGCCTCTCCAACAGCTACAATTTAATTCATGCTGGAAATTCATGCCTGATTGGAGATATGAGCACTAAGCACCTCAGAGTTAAGGCTACAGGGTCTCCAAGCTGCCTTGCTCACCCCAGCCCTCCAGTCTCACCCACCAGCTCCTAAAACACAGCACACAAAATTGGTCAGTGTCTTGGAAAATTGAAGTCAAAGGTTGCAAAGGAAATCAATGGCAAAACCAGGAATAAACCCCAAATATGCCATTTACTTCAACAACATGAATACAAATATCAAACAAGAGTAGCTAAAACATCAACAAACTATGATAAGTAGCTAAAACACAGAAGTTGTCATCACCATGTCTGGACAGAATTTTGACAAGTCCTCAGATAAATCTTCTTCATCTCCTTTGCCCACAGAAAGTTGGTATTTTGAAGATAAATTCTCAAGTCAAAAGATATACATCAATTTTTAGTACTAGGGAAAAAAAAAAACACACAACAAAACTAGACATAGAAAGCAGATGCTTTTTACTAAAGCTTTTTTACATAAAAGACTATTATTTCATCATGAAGTTGATTCAAAAATGTTCCAAACAGTGGTGGTAAATGCGGTTCCCAGTGGAGACAGACTACAGGTGCACGTTGGCATCTGTTCATCTGACAGCATACAAATCCTTTAAAAATAATAAAAAGCTTCTACTTAGGGAGTGCCACCAAGCGTTACATAGAGTTCAGTTTCAAAGTTCAGCTTCAAAAATGTACTGTATTAAAATAACAAGTATCAGTTATGTAAGGAAAAATGTTTGCATGTAGCATTTGGTCCTATAAACTGAGCAGGTCTCAATGCTGTACCAAAGTGACTTTTTGTCATGTCCAAGGTCAGCTACATCTTTAAGAAAATAATAATAATTTTAAAATAGCTTTAAGAAAACCAAATGGATCTAATGGAATATGTTTTAGAGCATCCAAGAGGTAAAGACTCATCTTCCAAAAATGCTTGATGCAGCTAATCTTAAAGTAGATACATATTAAGAGCAACTAGGAGGCAACTACCTACAGAAGCCATACCCACTAGACAGCACAACACTGGCAGTGATTATAAAGTCCATTCTGTCTATGGGATGAGTAAGTGCTGCTGAGAGAAAGAGCAAAGCAGCAAGGAAAGCTCTTTCCTATTTCAGAAGATGCTGCCTCACAGGTGGGGAAAAAAAACCTTTGAAAGTAGCTGGCAAAGGAGTTCTCTTCACAGGTTTTGAACTTGGAAGATTAATGTGTTGAAATAGAGTTCTTCTCCATGTCAATAGCTTGAATGATAATCTGAGTTTGAGAAAAAGTTTGATAATAAGTTTGATAGCTGTAATGTAGAGTAGTTGCTGCTGTAGAGAACAGAAAAATGACAGATCTAGCTAAGGCATCTCCAAAATACCAACAAGTTGTTTCTTTTTTCCTCCCTGTATATTGCATGCATTTTACAAGATGATTGTCTTTTAATGCTCTTTCATTTCTCCAAGCACTCTCTCTTCCAAGAGAAGCAGGGAGAAACTGTGTGATGTTCCCTTATGTACTTCAGCACAGTTTCAAAGTCAAGTCAGAAAAGTTGCACAGCAACAAAATTATCCAGAAAAACACAACATTTAAGTAACAATTCTGCCTAAGACAACAAGGACACCAGGGCAACCTGAGGTGAAGCAATTTATTCCACATAATTCAGTGTAGTAGCCAGAGGGGTCTGGGGTGCAGTCCTAGAAATGTAAATGGTCTGAAATCACTCCCCAAACCAGACTATTTAGTATTTGTTTAGGATGCCTGTGCAGTAAGGCACAGCGTTATGCCATTGCACAGTTGTGCATGCAAACCCAGTAAAACCAAGGTAAGTAAATGCAACCATATGACCAGACAGAAGCCTTTCTGTAACACAAGCCACTGAGTTGCAAGTCCCAAAATAAAAAAAAAAAATAAAAATAAAAAAACCAAACCAAACCCCATTATATTTTTAAATTACTCTGTGAAACTACTAAATGCTGTGTTTGTGATAATGAAAAAGGAAGACATAGAAGCAACATTTAAAAAGAGTCCAGTTGTGTCCACTTCTGGGCCCCTCAGTTCCAGAAGGACAGGGAACTGCTGAAGAGTGTCCAGCACAGGGCAACGAAGATGATGGAGTGGAGCATCTCCCTTATGAGGAAAGGCTGGGGGAGCTGGGGTCTTTAGCCTGGAGAAGACTGAGGGGTGACCTCATTAATCTTTATAAATATATAAAGGGTGAGTGTCACGAGGATGGAGCCAGGCTCTTCTCGGTGACAACCAATGATAGGACAAGGGGTAGTGGGTTCAAACTGGAACAGAAGAGGTTCCACTTAAATTTGAGAAGAAACTTCTTCTCAGTGAGGGTGACAGACACTGGAACAGGCTGCTCAGGGGGGTTGTGGAGTCTCCTACTCTGCAGACATTCAAAACCTGCCTGAACACCTTTCTGTGGAACCTCATCTGGGTGTTCCTGCTCCAGCAGGGGGATTGGACTGGATGATCTTTTGAGGTCCCTTCCAATCCCTAACATTCTGTGATTCTGTGAAAAAGAGTAGCTTTGATTCTTACTTTTCTTTCCAAATGTGCCAAAAGTCTCAATTGAAATGAAGATGATCTTTCATTAAACTTACATTAATAATTAAAAAAAAAAATTAAAGCAGTAACTTTGGGCCAACCTTTTATAGAAAGTCCAGGTATTGAACAAGATGATGTGACACAAAATACAGGTCTTTGAAGGGACAAAAATCAGCTTTTGACAACTATAGCTACTTCTGCAGCTGCAGAGAGAACATTTTCTTCATGTAAATCTCTATTTCATTTCCTTTAGCTCAACAGCTGATTCATTCAAGTTCAGACACTGATGAGGAGCTGAGACACAGCTCTCTTCCAAACAATGAGAGCAGAGCAGCATTAAAGCATGATCCACTACTTCTAAATCCCCTGGGGACAAATGGTGACAAACCCATCAGATTGATTAACTCAGGGCATTTTTCCTTTGCCAGTAATTTATCGAGTTCTAAAATAAGCATATTTACCTTTATTTTGTGATATATCTAGCAAATTTCACACAGCTTGAATTAGTAAATAAAATGCGTTCATAAAGCTAGTGGTTTGTGATTTTGCTTGAATCACATTTTTTATCCAAAAGCACTTTGTTACAAATCACAAATGCAAAAAATCACTACATTGGAAAGATCAAGCAGCACATCCTGAGACAATTCATGGCAAACAGGGACAGACAGAAGTCTCAATGTCAACAGGGAGACAACAGAGGCTCAGCAGCTTTCACAGGTTCCAGTGATTTCAGATACAATCCCTTGCTCAATCCCCTTTGGTTGAGCTGGAGTTTCAGCCTTTTAGAGTGAAGCATGAGGTGATTTATTAAAGGGGATCTATTGTCTCCTAGGATCTTCTCTACAGACTTAGCTTGACTTGTATTAAGTTACACTATTATGTCTATGTTCAGTGCATTACCTGCCTGTTCCTCACAATAAAGTAACAAATGCCCTGTCCTGCCGGTGAACAGCGAGACTGAAATTCACCCAAACAACATAACTATGTTCTACAAATGCAGAACAAGTTTAAAACATACAATTTACATAAAAACTAAGATGTCTGACAATTTAAATCACTTTTGATTTTATTAATTTTCATAAATAAGGAGAAAAAAAGAGAGAGAGAGAAGGAAGGTTAAAATAATGCCAGAAAGATGAGAAGTCTGTCCTACCAGTGTGTGCAATCCCTACTGCAGCCCTGGGGGCTTGCTGCTCACCCACATAATCTGGATAGAATAGGAACAGAGAGATTATTTCCAATGGTAAGTGAAAATTAAGCAAAAATACTATTTGTCTTCACATTCTAGAAACAAGGTACCCACTTCCCACAACAGCAATGGAGAAACTCACGTTAAAAACAAATAATCCTGACTGGTACCCTGAACAAGACACCATACTTTTAGTCACCTATAAACACAGATCCTTATTTGATTATCACTGTCAATTGATCAGTACCTATTTGTATCTCTCTGGGGTACAAACATCTGTCAGAAAGTAGACAGCACACTAATTTTGCATTATTAAGCATATTCACCTGTGGTTTCCAGTCATGCCCAATTTTATTTCCAGTCACATTGTATTTTATTAACTGATTTATTTTTTTTTTGTCCCCAACAGCCAATATATAGTGCCATCAAGTGAGAGTCAACTTTCCAGAGAGAATGCCAGTTTTTCATCACATTTTCAGGGTCTACAGTTAGCTAGAAATGTACATAGTTCAGCAAAAGACCAAAGAATTCAGCCAAAGTATTGCAGGGACTTTCAAATGTAGGTACTGAATGTTTATGTTGTCATTTACAAGCCTGATCGGTCCATAGTCATCATGGCACACCATGGAGATGGAATCCCACCAGGGAAAGGGAAACTCCTAAGGAAATCAATGGAGATGCAGCTTCTCCAGATATCCAAATCCATGGAGAAGAAGGTGAACACAAAGCATCCACAGAAACATACTCAAAAGAAAAATGTTTCCATTTTCACCAAAAATCACATTTGATATTCCTGCCATAAAACAGATGAAGATTTTGACTGTGAGAGCTGGAATTGTTGCCCTAGAGCACTCCCCATGTCCCAGGTGGCACACTGGAGCATGGACCACTTTGTGATACTAACTAATCAAATCCTTGTTATAAATAGCATTAAAAAGAATGAGAGTCATGGTACACAACCAGGCATCACAGCTTACTCTGGTCCTGCATGGCCTGCTCAGAGCAAAACTCCCCTGAATTACCCAGGCTTCAAACCTCTAGGCAGAAGCACACGAAAACAAAACAAAACAGTGAAATGACAGGGTTTATGAAAAGAGCAGCAGATGTTTCCCTCTAAGCAGGTAGTTTCAAAAGATCTGTACATGGAGAAAATAACGAGGAATTGCAAAAAAGCCCAGCTTTTCCCAGTTCTGTCTACATGTTAACCCCCTGTCCTGCAAAGGCTGCGACTCATAGTTCACACCTCTATAAATGTGACTTTTCAAACTGCCCGTGTTCTGCCCCAAATCTTGCGGTCAGTCATTCCTGCTTGTGGGTTTCCAGCAGCCCCCAAGCTGAGAGGGGTCTCGGTTTTACTACTGACTAGTCATCAGCTGAAACTTGGGCCATATGAATAGGGCTCGATCTGACAGCCTTATTAACACAAATGATTTTTATTCTTCATGCCTGGGTAAGCCATGGGCACATGCCTGCAAGATCAAGGCCTTGGTCATTAATATCTTCAGCAATCGTTTCACCTAGAAGCCACATTCCGTCTACACAGAAATCTTTCCGGGAATCTGGTAAAAAGATTGATGAAAATTAAACATCTACTTAGTGAAACTGAAGTAACCAATATATGATTAATACTTTCCAATTATATTTCAGTACAGTACATTGCTGAGTTTGTTATTACCTGCACTCTTAACATTCCATCTGCAGTGTTAAATCCATCTGTTGCTGAAAATATGACTATATCTTCAAGGGTTTCTGAATCATCATGCTGGTACCTTTTAACATAATTATAATGAAGAGTGATATTCATTATCCAGCGGAAATTAGAAACCTATAAATATGAGGGGAGGGGAGGAAGGGAAGAACTGAGGTCCAGCATTGCCCACTTTCTCAATTGATCATGTTGGCTGTTCACACTTAAAATATTGCTCTGGACTCTGGATGTAGCATCATCAGTCCCACTGGTGTTTCACCAATGCCTACTATGGGGGGACTTCATCCCTCAGCTTTACTCTGCCAGATGGAGGTGGGCAAGGGACACGGCTTCATAACTGGCATCCACAGGAGGGTATGGAGAGGGCAAAAACCTTAAGATCATACACCATCAAACCCTGGGAGCCCTTGCCCGCAGGAGGAGGAGTGGCTGTGCTGAACCACATCTCCTGACCACACGGGTTGTCACCCAGCTGAGATGGCAAGAGAAAAGCTCGAGTCATGTCTACCTTTGAGAAGTACATAGTGCTATTTCTAAACACCTGGTTAAATTGATTGAATAAATTTATCATATTTTTATACATATAACTTAGATGTTAAAAAAACCCCACAACTCTTTAATACAGTAACCGCTGGTTTAAATGTGCCTGCAGGTAACAGAAAGGAAAGTTTATCCCACGGTCTTCCCTGATCTCTGGCCCCCTCGACCTCCTTCTTTCTGCCCTGCTACGATTCCTCCTCACAAAATCAGAAGTTTCCCTCTTAAAACAGTTTTTTAAAAAAATGCGAATTATCAGACACCATTACACAGTTACAGATAAAATATAAGCTCCACTTTCCCCCAAAATCCCACAGCAGATTGTCTAATTTTGAAAGTCTGGGTAGTAATCAGTGAAGGGCAATTTTAGAGGAAGAACCCAAATTCAGCCGCGGGTTTTAAATCCTGCAAACAAAGCTCCTTCCACCATGGCAAGTCCACGCAGATCAATGAACCACAGCAGAGGAGGTTTCTTCATTAGAAAAGAATTTCAGATCCTTACAGGAGCATGAAGCAGGATTCATTTTGCTGCAGCCAGAGGGACTCTGCGAGGACCTGACCACCCCAGCAGCACATGGTCCTACTGGCTGGGCTGGATGAGGTCCCCCTGATGCCAACCGAGTGTGCCTGGGCTTTCGGAATAGGAGGAATCTTTCTCCCTCCAGGTTCTGCCCTGCAGATTTAAAAGCCTGAAATGCACGTGAGCAGATCCAAAAGCTGTGCAAGTCCCTATTTTGAGCTCAGCAGGACTCCCTGGAGTCTAACTGGCACAAGTAACCATTGCCAGTCCTCTGATGAAAAGCTTGTACTTCAAAGGATAAGGAGTCCAACTTGCAAGACTAAAACTTGAGGAAATTATTCAAACTACTGGGTGAGCCATAACATTTTTGACCTGCCACCATGAACCAAAGCAGTGAGAAGAAAAGGTTTAATATTTCTTCCCATCATACTGCTGATAAAATACATTGAGTAAAACTGTAAGGAGATAACATGCTCTGTAGTTCATCTGCCTTGATCTTTAACTTCAGTGAGAATGAAAAGCTTTCTTAATCTGCCTGCCCCAGAAAGGTTTTATGCCTCTACATCCCTGTACTGCCATCCCATATCAGATAACGAGGATAGCTTGGGGCTCTTAAGAAACCACCGACTATCCCATCTCCTCAGGAGGAATTCCTGCCTCCTGGTTTGAAAGATTGGCAAAAAAAAGCCCCAAAAATACAACAACAACAACAACACCAAACAAACACCATAATCAAAATCCACAAAACCCACACCTCAACAACAAGGAACAGGCTACCTGCTTCCATCCAAGGCTGTTAAGTCAGGAGTGAAGCAGCTGTGACTCCTCAGCACACAAGAGCACAAAGACGCTTTTCTCTTTAACGTTAAAAGCGGGAGGTGAGTGGGGTCTTACCGCTCTGTGGTGGTTTTGGAGGTTTATGGATTACTGGAAACAAGCTTTCTCACATCCAAAAGAAATTCACAGGGTTAACAGCCGGAAGTGCACAGCTAAAATGTGAGATTGAGAAAGACAAGAGCAAGACCAAGCAAAAAACCACTGCAGATTAATTGCCATACTTCAACAGAAGAGTTCAGAGTTTTAACAAAATCTTCAAAAAAACCACATAAAAATTAAAGCTACTGAGCTCACTAAAAAAGCCTCAGTATTGCTTTTCTCTTACCAAGCTTTTATTATTATTCTTTGGAATAGAAGTGGTGATCATTTTCTACTCAGAGCCTGACACAAATCTTACAAGTAGCTAGAGCTACTTGAAAAAAGTGAATGGGTTTAGCTTTATTTCTCCCCATAAACCATCTGCTATTGGAAGCAATGAAGTCTCTAGAACATCTCCAGGACTTCAACTGCCTATTATAATTTCCCAAATAATCCTCTCATATGGTTCATCACTACAAGTATACTCTCACTTATTTTCTACATTCCTACTGTCCTGGCAAAATCGGTATTAGGGCAGAATTTAACCATTTAGCTGAAGAATACAGCATTAAGCATTACAGGCTTTCCACAGCATACTTAAAATTCACTCTCCACAAATATTCATTTAATACTGGCATGAATTTTCCTGATCCCTTTAACATACCTGGAATTTTAGTACTTGCTAAAACACTTAACCAAGAATACATGCACACATACAAACCCCAGATGGAATAAACTTGACTAATAATTTGCATTTGCGTAGAAAATGTTTGTACGGCTACTTTCAAGGAATGGAAGCAACTTGAACAAGCTCTATGCTCTGACTTCGGCAGGGACTTGCTTACCAAACAGTACAATGCAAGAACATTTCAAAACTACAGGAAGAAGTTGGGCAATGAATGTGTGGAACAAGCTTCATAGCTTCTTACACAGCAAAGGAATTGGCAAACCTGGATTTTTCAAGCAATGTCATGAAAAGATCTCACTAAGGTAGAAAACACTTCATTAAGTGAACGTCACTGCCAGATACATCAAAGAGCTGGCAGTGAAGAGAAACAACAGCATCATGTACAGCTCACCATTTTCAATGCGAGATGTGGGGCTTGACTGGTTTGGCACAGAAACTGCAAATCTACGGAGTCCGGAGTGAGCAAAACTGTCACCATCTGTAATGGTGAACATGCTCACAGAAGCTCGTACAGGTCTTCGAAATACATAGCCTGTCCATTATCAAAAAGAAAAACTGCTTACATTGCTGGAAAGCACTGGTGTCCACACAGGACAAGTGTCATTGAAATGCCAAGAAAATAATGAATTTGGCCTCTTTTTGCAAGGATCATAGAGAAGGCCTCAAGTACATGCACTGCTGGGTACACTGTCCTCTGCACTGAGGCTACAGGATGTTCAACTCTCTTTAAAATGGTCTGAAGTGGGATTGAGAAGGTGATGCCAGACTTCTGTCCAGGCCTAAATTTTTACTTTTGTGCTCATTTGGTGTACTTTAATGTAAAAATTTAGGTTCCAACAAGCATCATTTGTTCTTATGCCTCCCCCAACATCTGTTTCCGAAAACAGAAATTTTCAAAAAATTGTAATAATGATTGCAAACGATGGCAGACACTGAGTTTACCTGAAATATGTTAGTTCAGAAATAGTAGACTTTTTTCTGTTTTGCTGGTTTTTAGGCTGTAAAAATTAGCTTCCCCACACTGTAAAAATCCATAAAAGGGAAAAGTAGAGGTTACATCTTTTCCCTTGTGATGGTGCAAGTTTCTTTGACAGCATAGTCCCAGGCTTCCTCTAGCTCCTGTAACATGTGGCATCAGTCTCGAAGCCTGCTAAAAAACACGGAGATCCATCATGTGGTATCCAACCACTAATTGATCCCACTCTGCTGGTATCAGCTCAGCTCATCAATTCACAAAAAGTTCTTTAAATGTTGTTCTTTGCAGTGTCTTGATGTTTGTATTCATTTTCTGTGTTTAGGTGTTCCAAAGAAACAAACTGCACCAGCATACATTAAGGAGAAGAAAAAAAAACAACCCAATTCATCTTTTTTCCTTTTGCTCTCACTTCTTTCAATGCTGCTAAAAATCCAAAGCAACTCTGTTGATTTTAACCAATGTACAACAGTAATTGGATGTATGAAGCATCATGTTATTTTTATTTCTGAGGAGTGGCTTCAGCCATCTTATTCCTGCACTATTTCCTGCCACGTAATATCTTTCTGCATGGCCTTCAAATCTTTTGAATGTTCTGTTATCTTAAATAGATATCCATGTTTTATATATATTTGAGCAAAGATTAGGAGAGGTTCTTGACTATCAGACGAAATGAACTTAAATGAATCCCAAAAAATCTCCTCTCCAAAATGATGATGCTAAACAAGGCTGTAGAAGAGATCCCTTTGCAAGCACACTGACATGGGGATATCTTAAAAATACAAGATCCATCACAAATCCTCTTAAGTGTAATTTGCTGTTTTTCTCTTCTCTTAGTACTCTATTAATTCCAGTCCAAAGTAACGTCATTCATCACACCATGGTCACAATAGTTGTTATGGACTGTTAGCTGGTGTAGATAACGTACTCCCTTGCTCCATTATTGAACGGTACTGGGAGAGTGTCACCTCTGCAGACCACAACATCCTGCCTGGCCCACCCTTGATTAACCACCACATGAATCAAACTCAGAAAACATCAACGTAGACGATTCAGTAAGAACCACCTCCCCTTTTGCAAGCCTGAAGACGGCAATGCTCACCAGGAACAGCAAGCTGTCATCTTTGGGTAAGATGGTGAAGGAAAAACCCATGCCTAATGTTTTGTCTTCACCAAATATTCTTAAAACTGCCTGATCGTCAGTCATGTCACTCTCATCATGTTGGTAAATAGGCAACTGCATCCTTGATGTTTTTCAACTGCACATTTGAAGCCTTTGCCTCCTGTTACATAAACGCAGGAAGAAAGTTACCATGTGCTCTTTCTATCAACATAAATTACCCATAACATTTTCACATTTAAGCAGATGAGACACATGTCTTCTGTTCACCACGTAAAGGCTGGATCCACTTAAAACCAACAGGAGCCTTTTCATCCACTTCAGTGAACTTTAGATCATGTTCCAAAGAAGTGACACGATTATTTTTTCACCCTCAGATATATATGGGGCTCTTCTTAGTAACCAGCCTGAAGTCTGCATAGTCTCGCTGCAGAAACTGCAGAACATAAAAATCTTTTGTTTTTCTAAGGAACTTCTGGTTTTGGTGTTGTGGTTTTGTTTTTTTCTAGAATACATGCAAAAGAATTGAAGATTGCTAGGGAAAATTATGAGGATAAGTCTTACAAGAGAAGTTGTACATATATTTTGTAGGAATTGCATTGCATAGTTGAACTCGTATCTGATACAACATATCCCGCACTGTGATTCATCCATGTTGGGGACCTTCTGTCACCAAGAGCGTTCAGATTATCATTATCAGCAGTCTGTAGCATAACCAATCATGACCATGCTTCTACTAACCCCAGCCCTATGATACACTGCTACAACTGAAGACTGATAATAAGGATTTGCATTACTTTTCACAAAGAAGTACACAGCAAAATACAAAATGCTAAACCTCATCTTCTAGATCCAATTAAAGCAGTAGATTTGGGGAGGGGAGGTGTTACAATGTTTATCTGGGCCTGGAGGAACTATCCTGTTGCCACACTAATAAATGTTGAGTCTAATACAACAACACTTCCCTGTATCAAGGGGATTCTCACAGTGTTTGTGTCTGCAGCAGGCGAGGAGGAACGACAGCTTTCCCCGTTTTGCCAGCATACCTGCTGCGTGCCAGGTCTGCACGAGGCTTGGGTCCTTCCAGACCAATGTGTTAACCAGGCGATTTGACCTTTAGAGTAGAAACATAAATTACATTTAAGGAGAGGGTACATATTTTAATGAAAAATACTGCTGTTTGTAATGCTATCTTTGGAGTACTCTTGGCAGAATAGATTTTAAGTAAAAGATTTCTTCTCAATAACAGTTTCCAGGGAAGTATTTGCACATGAAACATCCACTGGATTTGTGTTACCCCAACAGCATAAAAGATCAACAGTTTGTAGGAGACTGACTGCCCAGACACATTCTTTTAGACTATGTAATCAGAGTGTGCCCTCCTGTTCTCACCCCAATTGTGAAATTCTCTTGACTTGGAGAAATGTTGCTATATTTTCTTTCACAAGTCAACAAATAGCACTGCCTTAAAAACAACAAAGATTTTAAAAAGCCTCCTATTTAGAGGTCCTACACACACTCAGGAGGCTCCAGAATCACACCTGAATTTTTCACATCCTAGAAGTTATTTCGGTATATAAATTCCTTTTTTTGCCTGGAGGAATTAAGTGCACACAGAAACTGTGAAGGATGTGGCTTTAGGTGCCTGTGAGAACTAACTACAGTGGTACAGCTGGACTGAGCAGCGACACTGTAGGTACGCGTAGGAATAGGCCAGACACACCATTGTTTACCTCCTAAAATTCTAGATATTTCAATACTTAAACTGTAACCAATAAAGCATTATCCTACCTAATCCTCAGAAGCCTGCTGAGTTTACCCTTCAGCAGTTTGAAGGTTTGACTATTCCTAAGCAAACAAACATATATCCCATATGCAGTGAGGTAACTCCACTAGCAGAACTAGCATCAGAGAAGGACCATGTCCAAGGCATATTTTTGAAAACATTGATCTGACTTCAAAGAGTCATTACTCCACTCTCCCAAATGTACTTGCATAGGTAACATGCACTCAAAAGCACCATAAGCTCACACATGGAAGCAAGATCATATACAACCCTTCAGACCCACATTTCACCCAACCTTAGGAGCATCAGTCTTCACTCTTATTTTGAAAAATGGACTGCAACAGGAGAACTGCTCATGAACACACTATCAGTTGCTTGAAACTGAGCCTAGCACAACAAGCAAAACAAACACTCCCCAAAAGATTAATGCAGCGTTTGCTGACTGGCAAACTTGCTTTGGATGTGGTACAGCAGTCCCGCCTGCAGACAGCCAGGCTCCATCGCTCCACAGACGAGTCTCCCAGCACGAGGCGCATCGAGTGGCAGGTAGTAATTCTCATATCATACAAATCCCACTGAGGGAAGGATGTCATGGTCTGCGTACAGTTCTCCGAATGGGTGAACTATCCCCATAGTGGGGGGTTAACAATGTGCAATGTTTCTTTTTCCTTTGGCATCCACATCTTCAGCGTCTCGAATCATGGCTGTAAGTGTGCAAGGATGACCTGGTCAGCTTCTGAGACATAAATGCAGTTTCATGTTGCATTTGTAACAGCTCCCTTTATCAGGACGTAAGTCCAAACATTTTCTGCTTACAAATAAAAAAACCCAGTGAATCTTTTGCATACATATTAGCAGGAGCATGTGAATTCCCAAAGGCGAGTCTGTGCACAAAGTGCAGGTGTGTATAGATAAACATCAAGCAACTCTTAGATGCATCAACAAGCATAAGACTATAGAATTAACAGTTAAACACAACAATTATCTTCTAAGCTTTGCCTCAGACCATCAATAGTCTTATCCCAGTTGATGCTATTGGCAACATTCCCATTCGAAAGGTCAGGAATTCTCCGTTAACCTCTTGAACAACTGCTCAAAGAGGGTATACATTGGTTAGGGTAGATGCATGGAGCAATCCAATCAGTAATTAGCCAGATTTTGGCACTTGATTTTTATTAGTTGCGTCAGTTACATGTAGGAAGACAAGGCACGAATGATAAGTGCTTGAGAACTTCCAAAGCCCAGCTTGTGCTCATTCACCTGGACAATGTGAATTCTGAATGGGAAAGATGCATATACCCTCCACTGGGGTGACAACCCACAGGGTTTTCAAAATTCACAGAACCAGTTTTGTTTCTGTGCAAATATGGCCACAGCTACTTGCGATGAAGATCCAGCTAGCAGGCAAAACAAGTTAGCAAGCTACCTCCCTCTCTACTTTTCATAAGTAACATAAATCCAATTCAGACAGGCAATCTCAGGTACTCTGTATGGCTGATAATGGACAGGGGTTGTGATAGATCAGTATTTCCTTTTTATGTCATTTAGTCATTGCAAGACACTTCAGATTGCTGATCACAAAAAATGTTACAAGTCCAGGTACCCAAGAAGCCACAACACCCCAACTCACCCCCAGCAGCACAACACGGGCTAATAAATCAGTACAGCTTAGGTGTAGCTGGCAAGGCCTTACTACTTTTCTAGAGAATTATTAAATTGATGTCAAACAGCCAATATCTGCTCTCACCTGTAACTGAAACGGTCTTTTATCTGTGATTCCTAATTGAATGAAGTTGTCCTCCATTTCTGGTGATGGGAGGTTTTGGTACTGATATGACAGACCCACACCCAGGAAATCTTAACTGTTAGTCTCTATTTTACATGTGTCTTTTGACCCTCTGGGGCAGACTCTGTTACTAAGGCAATGTAGTTTAGTTTGGCTAACTAAAGGAAACAATTCACAAAAGTCTCTATTTCACATTTAAAGAAGTGATATCTCATCTACTGATAAAGTATCTTGCAATGGACCACTCTCATATGAACATCTTGTTTAGACAATTAGCAGTTCAGGATAAACCTTCGTAACAGAAGGGGGAGGAGAGGCAATATATGTCTAAATAGAAACTGCAGTATGAAAATAAGTTTATGCATCGGGTCCTACAGAGAGTCTTAGAAAGTCTGTGGGTGTGTATCTTCAGATACATGCTTAGGGATTCTGGGAAACCTTACCAGTATCAGTACAAGTAATTTTCCAGGAAAAAAAAAAAAGGTAATATTTTAAGCCAAAATATTTTATCATGAAATAAAAGTATCTCTTAGAAAATACTGCCTCACAAGATTATTTTCCACCTGTCACTGATTCTCTGCCCTTTGCAAGGAAGATATGCATCACGGAGTCCTTAGTGAAGACTCTTGATTTGAAGAATTTCAGCCACTATACCAATGCAGACATCCACAGCGATACACTTGAGATAAGCAAATCCCACTTCGATAATATTTTGAAGTGTTCATTTTGACTAAGTTGAGATTTGAGCTCTGCTGATCCCATGAATCTTTGCCATGTGTTATTGAAGAAAGAATTAACATCCCCTTAAGAAACCTAGAAAGCGTAAAAAAAGTTCTGACCTTTACTTTCACTGTTATTCTTCCTTGTACAGATTTCTCTAATATCTTCAGGTTGTAAACAATCTTAGAAAATGTTGCTTTTAAACAATTCTCATGTGAGTACAACTACTTGGATGGCTTGCAAAAGACTTTTTTTACGTAAGGATTTACCACTGTTCTGTAAAGGAACCTGTAAGATGTGAAACACCACCAGATGAACTGCAAACTAAGATAAACTCTTCTGAAACATCCACTCAGTATTTCTATAACAAATGGTTTGAAACCCAAAAATAAGCTTATCCCAAACACATACTGGTTGTTTTCCAGAAACCTTTCCTTCTCTTGCATTTTGCAGATATTAAGGCAAATTTACCTTCCCTGCCACTATTTGACCTGAAGCAGTAAAGCAATGTCTCCAAAGACAAAATCCAGGCAGGCAGACTGTTCCTTGCTCAACTCCACGGCAAACGAAGACTGAGATACTTCCATCTGCTCTGTCAGGTGTGCCAAGCAATTCATGGACTTCCAGAGTATTTGTCCAATGTGGGTAACACTTGACTCCAGCTGTATGTGAGGAACAAGTATTTCTACAATAGTCTCCAGTTCAGTAAACGTGAAAGCAGAGGATTTATTACACACAAGATCAAGAAGCCTCTCCTTTGATCGTTTATACAGTGGTCAATTAATGAATGCATTCAGAGCCCATCTTTGGCACCCTCTGAAATATTCATGGATGCAGCCAAGAACAATGTTTGTTAAGAGACCAGATCCTCTGCTGGGGTACGTCACGAGGCGACTGTGTTGACTTCAGTGGGAGAACACCAGTTTATACAAACTAAGAATTTAACCTTTTTGCACATTGAACTCTTCTCTGTAAACAGTACTTTAATATACATCTGTGAGCCAGATAATAAACACTTCAGAAAAAACACTAGGTTTAGAGAGCTCTATGCACTCGCACAGGCTTTTGGTTGTAGTGCAGAGACCAGAAGTCAGCGCTGATTACATCAGTAGCAACTAACCATTACACGTATCAAAGTCACACGTTTGGACAATTTCTTTAAGCTCTGTTGTATTTCTGAAGAACTCTCTTCACACCTTTGCATTTTATTCCACAGTTCTGGGATGGATACTAATGGCCTATTCTTGAGTAGGGCTGGACACACCCACTACGGCCCAAAACGCCAAACAGGACTGCCAGAACATTTCCTTCTCCTGCAAATCAAATGGATGGCTACACAATACCACTTCCCTACAGCAAGGTTCCCCCATGATCCCACCCCTCATTCAGCCATGGCTTGTCCCAGAACTACGACAGCACCTGCAAGTTATTGGCACCTTGAGAGGAATCATTCATACGGCCTGAGCACCGGGCTGTTAAAAACAAAGTAGTGGACAACTTCCACCAGAGGCAAGCCTTTGAAAACTTTAAGTAACAGCAACAGCAAGCAGAACAATCACCTCCAACTGAGAACTAAAACACAAAATAAGGCACTCCCCTAAAAATCATTTCTCTTCAATCCAACATAGCTTACTGGGTTTAAAATGTAAGTCACATTACACAACTAAGATCCCACCTGAAAGTTCTCAGCCTCACACTGTCTTCTTTCAAAAACAATCAGCCATTATCAGTATACTTAACTTTGCCAGACAAGAAGTGGCAAGCAAACTTTTGCTAAGGTAAATGGTACTAACAAGCTGGTAAAGAAAAAGACATCATTATTTTACCAGACAAATCCTACAGTGTTGACTCAGGGGGCACCTGAAGTTTTGCTTACATAAGTACTGTAGGCTTGAGCTCATGCTAAAACAATCTCAACAACATTTTAAGTTAATATATTAACCTTCCTGTTCTAACTTTATTCAATCATTTACACAGTAATAATTTAACACAGGAAATAAAGAAGAAAAAAATGCCTTTGTACAAGTTATTCTATTAAGGACTGGAATATTAATGTTATTGGGTACAGAAATCCTGTGCAACCATGGAAACTATTGCATAGGATCCATTTGGCCTCCAAATCTGAGATGTGGCCTATGGTTGCTATGAGAAGATACAGCACACGCCCCTCAGCAGCTCCTATTAGAAAGTGATATTTAAGTTCTATTGTGTATTTGTCTACACTTCATCTCAGTACAAAGCTATTTGTGGAACAGAGGCTAAGGAGAGGTTTTTGAAATGTGAGAGCATACCTTTCAGATTAATCTAGGAAATCAGATGGTGTTTCACAACAGTTCAAGGTTTATTTGTGACAATTTAACTGATGTCTTTCCTTCTTCTGAAAAGAAAAAAAAAGGTATCATGAAATCAACTTTGAGAAGTTAAAAATTAATTTATATTCCAGGAGCATGTAAGTACCCTCTTCAAGCTCATCCTCAACTCAGACTAGCTGCAGACTTCCTAGAGGAATGAGCTATAAAGAAACATTCTCCTGGGTTTTTAAAAAACTCTTTTAGATTCCAAATTTTAAATCAAAAATATAAATTTAAATCTTCTGTACCCTGGTAAACTGAAAACTGTAACCATCACTTAATCGATATTATTTTCCAATTGCAAAAGCAATTACACTATGAACAATTATGTGACAAATGAAAATATCTTGATGTACCACAGTAACAAAGGAAAATCAAACAAAGGATTTCTGAAATGTTTATGAACACACAATTCAGATAATGTCATCCACCAGCAGGGTGGGCTGGGAAGAAAACTTTCCCCATAAAAAAACCTCACACAACTTACATAAACCAACACTTGTACATTTAAAATCATTTACTAAGTCTTCAAAGAAGGTGATGATCTATCCACCGGCTCCAGACAACAGCTCTTCCCACACTGATTTCCCCCAGCAGCTGGGCAGGGCCAGGTGCCATGTCATCTCTCTCGGCCTCAGAACAATCCTGTACATGAAGCATCAGTTTTCCAAGTTTTTGTGTCACCACTTCATTTGAAATTGCTCCTACCTCACAGGAAACGCTCTGTTTGGGAACATCAAACTGTAGTTTGGTTTCAATAACACACACCATCCATCCTCTCTCTGTGCTGATGCCTCTATCCCCCGAAACAAGATTTCCTGCTTCTACGTGTTCAAGATGTAATAGAAATATCAGAATATCCAACCTGAGAAAACTGAGCAGAGCTTCAATCTTTTGAGTCCAGGCACCTCCTTTAACATGGTTAAAACATGCAGCAGGTGACAGGATAACATTCCAGTGTTCATTTTCAGGAATTAGCAACTAAAAGCATCCTTTCTGCCTAGGAAAGGCTTGAAATTGCTTCCAGCTTGATCATTATCAGGAGTTTTGATTCATATTTTATTTTAAAGTCTATAAAAAAGCAACCTAGTTTATTCCAAGCTGTTGCAGCTGCACCTTGCTTCATGTCACTCAGTGGTCCAGCAGCCACAGCTGAGCAGCTCCCAGGTGTTGCAGGGTGTTAGATCAGCACAGGTCAGTAGCTCATCTGACAAGTGCTCAACAGATGGAGATCGCTACCCTGACATGCAGACAGGCTGAGGTCACTCTGCGTGGACAGGAACACACTACAGAGAAACAATACACTGCAACAAAATCAGAAGAGTAATAAGCAGTCCAAAACCAGACACACAGCACCAAAAATGCTTATTCAGTTGTGGCAGCAACCAAAAAGCACAGAACCTCATATATTATTAACTTGTATAGTAGGTGGCAGAGCATCCCTCTTCCCTTGCTTCTGTTTAGTAGACCATTATTTTGGAAGACCCAAGCTCCATGCTCCACAGACAGTTTTCTGCTCTCTGCAAGATTTTTATGTCCTGCACAATAGGCCAAAGTGGCCCAGATCTCCTTTGCACCAGAAAGGACTTCACGTCAGGTCTGATGCACTGAGAGTGGTGCCACATCCACAGAGAATATTGCACCTCTTAGGAAAGCATTCTCTAAAATCCATCAGTGCCTCCTGTTCCACGTATGATTTTCCCAAGCACAACTATGATTGCCCCCATCCTACTCCTGCATCACACTTTGCTCTTGTCAAGGAAAGCTAATGGTACTTAAGTGCTTTCATACAAGTACATTTGGAAAAGTCTGTGTGAGAAGTACCAGTTAGATGCTCAGCTCCTGATTTACAAATGGTAGCAAAATCTTGAGCCTGGGCATTTGTCTTTAATTTACAAAATAGATTTTCTTAGGAAAAGCAGAAGTTGTGAATGTGCAGAAGGTGGTAGAGAGATGTTCAAGGTTGGTAACCTGGTTCAAACACCAGTACAATCATGAACGACTGGAGAAATCATGGGCCCTATTTTGAGCACACCTCTGTTGTCATATCAAAGGATTCAGATTAAAGGGCTGCCAGGAACCATTAGTTCAGATTGGTTTACCAGATCTTTCACCTTTAGAAGACCATAAACACCACTTTAAGCCGAACACAAGAACGGATAGACAGTAAGGACCACTATGGATCACTCTGCTCACTGAGGATCAGCGCTATGGGAGAGACTACATGACTGAAGCTTCTGTTCAGAACACATGACCAAACACAGCCTGAAGGTTCTAGAGTGTCAAGTACTGTGGAGACATGCTGAACCAGAGAGAAATGGCAGTGACCTGCAAGCTACTGTCTGATAATCCATTCACAGCCACAGTGACGACCACTTCTCATGGCTAAAATTAACCTGTACAGGTCACTAGGTGCCCTGTTTTAAGTAAGTCTTCGAAATCTTGGCCCATTACACAGAGAAATACTTTCAAGTCATAAAAATTAGGGACATCTAATTTAAACCAAGGGCTGTTTTCAATATTCGTGTATTTTTTAGTAATATAGCTTTTCTCCTACTTTCTACTGAAATCATATAATCACACAAAACTGAGCAGCTCTCAAAAGCTGCATTTATCTCCATTCCAGCCACACATATTTTCACCAAGATGACAAGTGCAAAAAAACAAAAAAAAATTAGAGAAGCTCCCATGTTTATATTAGTGATTAAGTAACATGAAGACCTTGCTCGGCTTTCTGATTTACCCACTGAAAATCGGCAGACTTCCTCACAGCAGTAAATAAATCTCCATTCTGGATGGCAAGATCTCCACCCTACTGAAGTCAATAATTTTTCCCTGTTAGATAGACATTCAAAAAGGTTTTCATCTGGTTCCACCATTAGGCTTTTCAGTCCGGTTGGGATTTGGTCATTCTTTTATATTTTAACGTCCACATTCCAACACTCTTGGAAATCACACATATTCCAAACTTCAAATTAAAATGTAGGTATTGCAACTGCAGTATTTGATCTATTTTCAGGAAACCCAAACTCTTATGCCTACTATGTCCTATATTTATCCTTAGGCCCTCAGAGCTACATAGGTACTATGGAATATTAATCATACTCACTTAGAATTTAGGCCAACAAAATCTTGGCCTATAGAGCATCTTTTAAATGTGATATATTTACATGTGATAGATCAATGTAATATATAAAATGCATTAGCTCTTACTGTATTTAACAAATGCTGAAAGCTAGCACTATGAAGATAGATTTATGATTTCCCCCATGCTTTGTTTTACTGGTGATAATCAAAAAAGACTGCTTGATTTAGATCATTTAACTGACTTTCTTGTTCATTTTTCAGTTAATGTTATTTCAGTATATTTTTTCTTACTTTTAGCAAAATTGTAGAGGTGCAGACACACACACAAATCCCAGAGTTGCCTGATTGCTTACTGGATCTTTTTAGGAACATGTTGGTATCTCTCTATTCTGGAGAACATTTCACAGTTCAGTGATGGAAAATAGTTTGCACTTCATTTGTGCATGTACTAATTTTAGATTAAACAGGACCACATAAATCCTGCTGAAAAATGATGCAATTAAGTCAGACCTATTTGTAAAAAGGACAACATGTGGCTGTAATTATAATGGCTAAGCATTCAGTAACACATTGACTTATTAGCGCGTTAAGAGGAGTTTGTGCAACATGCTTAGTCTTCTCAGAACTAAATCTTAATATTCCCCCAGAAGCCACTAAAAACAATCCTGTGCGGCACTTCTGATCAACTTCCACAGTGATCTGCTATTTCACTATTTTGCTGTAAGCACAGCACTAAGCACACTGTGCCTACTGCTATGGTGTGAATTAGCTGGAGTTACTCAATTTTCTTTCTTTCTAAGCAAAACTATTGTCCAAGAAGGACTGACCAATAATCTGTGAAGATTTGCAGAGCTCATACTTTAAAATCCCATGGCAGTCTGTAGGAAGATTTAGATTCCTCAGCACATTTCTAAACCATTGGCAGCCCCACAGGAGCCTTCACTAAAACTGCCTACAAGAAAGACTGGCCACCACCACACATGCATTCCTGTGTGCTTATCCATGTCCAAAGAGTATGTCCACAGCAACCCCACGATGCTAAGTAGGGGAACAACTTAAGTTTAAGATCATTTTCTGCTGTTCATAACCAAATTCAACTCATCTATACCTTAGCTGTAGAAATCCACATTGACTTGTAAGCATCCCTGCTGCATGCTGCCCACAGGTCATAATTTCCATTGTGGTGACTGGCAGGTGGGAAGGATTTTGTACTTGAGACATACCTGTCAGGGCAAGCAGGGCAGACAAAAGTGTCCTGGGAAGGTGACGTGGCCCAACCCATCGAGGATGCTTCCAGGGTATGGACCAGCAGTGGCACACTCTCTAATTTTCACATTCAGAAAAAGCCCCTGTGAACTCAGCTCCACAAAGCATGGACTGAAGATGAGTTTTGTCTCAAATACAGCCTCAGTTCTGTATTCAAAGTGCAATATATACGCAACAAATTCCCTGTACATAGCTCTTTGGACAGCAGGTCTTCTACTGACTCCTTCACATTCAAAAGTCCATGGGCAGCAGGTAAAAAAGGAGACAGGAGAACCTCAAGACCCAAAGCCATCAGGTAGGCCCGTGATGGCAACACTCTACGGTCACGGAGGTCAGGCTGCCGCATGCAAGAAGGATTTCCTTTATTGCTGTGGATGATGATCTGGAAGAATGATACAGCACCGCCAATCAACTGTGGAGCATTTGAAGGTAAAAAGACAACTAAATGTAATTTTTGCCTTTCAATCCCTAGTCCTCCTGATTCGCTGCTTTATTTTCCAACATAACAGGAAAAGCTCATTTTCCTAGTTGCATGCCTTCTACTGAACCAGATCAGAAAATCCCTCTCATCTCCAAAAGGCTCATTTCCTTCAGAATTAAGACACTGAGTCAGTTGTTTCTTCAGTTCCAGTGACCTTTCTTCTCCTACTAGCTGGGGGGCTTGGTTTTTTCACAGAACATGTAATATAAACATAATCAGCCCTTTCACATCATGTAGCTCTTCACTTCAACGGGAGCTTAGTGAGATTTTTTTTTTTCCCCTGCTACACTCCAACTAAAGTAAGAACAATCCATAGGATGGAAAAAAATAAATGAAAGGACCTTAAATGCGAACATACATTCAAATGCCACTAAAACTGCACCTGTGTCTTGTCATTTCAAAATTAACATAAGGCAAGGTATGTGATCCCTTTTGCTAATTAACACAGCCCTCTCAGATTCCCATTTCCCCTCACAGTAATTAGCACAGAAAAAAAGCCTCACATAGACAAACAGACAAAATAGCCACAGGACTCCCTTGCTTAGCAAAGCCGTTGCAGGATAAGGGGCAAAGCTCTGCATGGGTAACTTTAAACACCTGATTGCCTGAGGAGTGCAGGTGCGGAAGAAATGTCACCAAAGTGATGCAAGCCTTTAAAAATGCCATCACAGTTTGCCTGAAAATTCAAAATCCTCATTAGTCATAAGAATAATTTATCAGCTGCCCCACAAGGTGGGGAAGGAACACTTCTTGTCTACTCGACTAGCAAAGAGGTAGGTTACCAGCAAAAAGGGGAAGGAGAAGCAAAACATTTCCTAAAAATAGAAATTTGCTTTTAAAGTATGGTCATTTCTTGCCAGAACCTTTACAGAGGTATCACAAAGAGACCAGTCTCAGAGGCACAGGGTGTTCCTTCCAATGGAGGGAAAGGACTGCTCAAAGCAGTTAATGCACTTTAAATAACTGGGCTGACTTTAATCCACTTCTTATTCAGGTACAGAGTGTGCAAACTTTATTAAAAAAATATAAACCAAACTAAAAATCCAGTATTAGTAGTTACACATTCTCTAAAATGGATTTTAAATTAACTTGAGAAAGTTTGAAAGTACTGTAAGGAATAAATGTTGCTTTTAATCTTTCAAAGCGCAAACTGTAGCATTACTGTTATCTTCCCCTGCCAAGTGTAAGAAGTGTCCTGGTCTTCAGGCACCCAGCAGCATTTCTTGGAAGGTCAATGAAAGAGTGAATGGCATAAGCTTGCCAAAAGGAAAATCAAAGCCATACCTGCAAGCTGCAGTACAGTTCTAGGACTACCTTCAGACTTTTCATGTGTTTGAAACTTTTCAAAATGCTGGCGTGGTTCCTTAAAATCATTTTTACTTTTGAAACCCAAACAACTTGGATGAAATGGGAAAGGAATAAAGGGGGAGAAAAGATGGGGCAAACAACAACAACAAAAGGACAGAAGCAGCATTAAATACAATTGGATTGTCGCAAAGCAGTCTCTTCAGAGGAAAAGAGCCTTAAAACGCAGGAAATCTGTCTAACCCTCTAACTATTCCCACTCAAGCTGCCTCACAGTCACAGATGTTACTGATTCAGTTAGATAGCAATTCCAAGCTCCCAAAACAGATTCCAAGTGAGAAAATAGGAAAAGTCCTTGGTTGCTATTAGATACGCATTCTGAAGTAAAAAGAAGTATGGGCAGGGAGGAATTTGTGGCCTGGATTAGAGGGTCCATGGTAATTAAAGAGCAATGACAAATGGGATCTCAGCTGACCTACTGAACGTGAAGCCATGAGGTCCAGAGCTCAGGCTGCAGCGAAAATTTCCAGGGAAATGTGTCACTTTTTTTTTCTGCTGTGATTTACCGACACTTTTAACAGGAATAAAACCCATACAGGTCTCTGAAAAATGTAACAACGGCCTACAGAGATCAGATAAAAAACTAGAGAATTTAGCAGGGCATGCTAAAAGCCTTGTAAATGAAGTATTTAACTGTGTGATTAAATTCTATGGTGGGGTAGTAATTTATTGCATCATCTCTAAAAAGCAGGAAGAAAGTTACGACTTCCTAAGAGACCTAGTAGGACACAACCCTCAGATGTGCCCAGCAGTTTTCAAACATTTAACAACTGCACCATCAGTGTGAAAAGAAAACAATGCACCAACTATAACTTGTAAGAATAACAGTAAAAGTAAATAGCATTATAAACCCTGCCACAGTGTGCTTCAAATGAGTGAATTAGAAGGTCACCAGGTGATGCAAAGCCTTCTTGTGCTGGCCATTAGAATCACAGAATCATTTCAGTTGGAAGAGACCCTCAGAATCATCGAGTCCAACCATAACCTAACACTAGCACTAAACCATGGCCCTAAGAACCTCGTCTAAACACTTTTTAAACCCCTCCAGGGATGGTGACTCCACCACTGTCCTGGGCAGCCTGTTCCAATGCCCAACAACTCCTTCCGTGAAGAACTTCTTCCTAATACCCAATCTAAGCCTCCCCTGACACAACTTGAGGCCATTTCCTCTTGCCCTATCACTTGTTATTTGGAAGAAGAAAAATAAGTGGTCCCTACCCCACATAGCTCATCCCCAGGACAGCAGGCAGACAAGGAGATGCTGAACAACAAGGTCAGGCAGACCAGGTGTTGGAAGAGCTGATGACAAAATCTGGGATACCAACATTGTGGCCCTTGGCCCCACCTGCTGGATTGCAGCAGCCTTGTGCTAACACTGGATGTACAGCAGGACCTGAGGAGTGACCCCAACACTCCATCTTATCCTGGCTCTGCTTCTCTTCCTTCTGGGAAGCAGAGGAAGAGGAGGAGGGTTCCCTGATCTCAGGCTACCATGTACCTGTGCAGAGATGAGAATACCAAAGATAAGCAGCCTCTATGGACACAGCCCTGAAACAAGTCTCATCTGAGGGCCAAAGCTCTGCTTCAGGATGTGCTGCTGAGTCCACAACCCCAGCCTGTCCTAAATTCTTGTTCCGCTTTGTGGTTTCCAAGGTTGATTTGCAAGATGCTACATGTTGTTTTGAACACTTAGATTAAGTTTTTGTTTTCAGGACATGTTACTCAGAACATCTAGGCGACCTGGCAATTAGCTGGATTTACAGTCCAACTGGAATAAACACCTGGCAACTTAATGATCCTCCTGCACAACAAAACAAATTAATCTGACCAGCCAATGAACAAGCAGCAGAATACAGCCCCTTCCACCCAGCTCCAAACCCCATGCCATCAGGCCTCCTCCAAAGCTGTTTTTTACATCATGCCTGGAAAGGTCAGTAATATTTGGGCTGTTTCACAGCAATGGGGCTGGGGACAAGCTCCAGAGCCAGCGGGTGTTTGCGAAATGTGCTGTTGGTAGCTCTCACCCTTCTCCAGTCAGGGTCTCTGAACAGGAGTAAGCCTTGTCCTGCAGCACTGCACTGCCATGCAGGCACCTGCAACTCAGCCACAGCAATGCAGAGTGGCCTCATTAAAGTTGGAGAGCTACACACCTGCAAGTCCACATGGTCTTCCAACTTTGGTACCTCTTTAGCCACCTACAAGGTGGTTTAATTTCACCACATTATTTCTCAGGTATATCTGAGACAGAAAGCAAAATTCTGCATCTAAATAGTTCCCTGAGTGCTGAAACCAGTTACACCTCACTCCCTGTGAATGTTGTTATCAGATGAAGTTGGGTCTGCAATAACATTAAAGTGAGGCAACTGCATTTCTATGAATAACACCAGCATTTGCAATATTGCTGTATCAGTAACAGAACGCTAATTGCTTAACCACTGCGAAAATAATATATACATGTACAGTAACAGCTTGGAATAATGACAATATTAATAAAAACTATGTATAGGGAACAAAAAGGCTCCAAACATTTTTAGATAGCTGTAGTCAGAAGGCTTAGCTGAACTCCTTTCAGGAGAAACAAGGGCTGAATTCACTCTGTCTTTCAGACCACACCATCAAGGCAATCGGGAATCAGGAAGAAACTTCAGTGTGACTGATACCATCACGGAGAACAGGTAATTCCCTTAACAAATAAAGGGTTAACTTTGCTTAGGCAAAATACGTTGGATTACAGAGGCAGTGGCTGAGTTTCAGGCTGCACTGTCAGGAGACACAGAACCCATCGTATTCTTCCTGAGGGCAAAGCAGGCTCTCTACGGTATATTGTTTCCTTGAAAGCAGCAAAGCTGAGGTGACAAAAGGAAGAAAAATGGATGGTGAATGAAACATATCCTTGACTAATGAAATACATGAGGACTGGCAAACTTCAAATAATTCAAAGTTGTATTTCTGAGAGCCCACCCAACATTCATGCCTTTTTTTTTTTTTTTTAAATTGTCGCTAAAATATCTTCTGTGCTTGAATTGAGTATTATGCTACCAGTCTCTCTCATCAAATTCCTAGTTTTCTGGTTAGGGGCTGCGAAGACAGGTCTTCCAGCAGGAGCCTGTCATCCCCTGCCATGCCATGTTTGTGCAACTCAATGGTTACGGGAAGCAGTTTGATCCTAATGCCAGGCGAGTTTCTTCCCTCGTCCTTAGGCACACCAGAGCAGATCCCCAACACAACTCCTGAAGTATCAATAACACCTTTTTAAAAATTGATGTGCAATAAGAGTTGGATTTCTGGAGGGGAAAGAACTGCCAGCATAATCAGTTTGAATCCTGCTAATTGAAAGCTCAATGCAAAATTCAAGTGGAGGCAAGAAGAGTACACAGTGCGTGGCTACCAATTAACGTAATGAGAAGGAAACATGAAGGCTTCAGAGATAAAGAGAGAACATATTCTGGACCTAAGATGCATTGAGAACATATATCTATGGAGTCATCCTCCGCTGGCAAAGGGGCAATGTATTTTAGTAACTACATGCATCTTTAGCAAAGACCCAAGATTTTATTGTGTTTTCCAAATCTGCATTCATACCTCTGAAAACTCACTGTAACCAAAGAAACTCCAGCAGTTAGTCAGATCCTCAGGCCAGGTAGTGTAAGAGGGTTTAACATCACTGGGATATCCCACAGCAAACTGGGATCTGTGACACCTTCCACAGCCACAGCGAGAGGGTATCTGGGTGAGGAAATGGACCATGCAGTGAAATTATGTAACCCTGAATCTTTCCCCAAAAATCAAGGAGGGATCCAACATGTACCTGCATACACAGAAAAATGCAATTTGCTGAGCACAGAGCTTGACACTGGCCATGACTTTTTACCCCTTTTGCTGAAAATAAACAGGCTGATTCAAGTAGTGAGTCAGGCATTGTTAATTCAAGACACATTATTGGATTAATTTTATATCAATTTAATAACTTATTAATACCTATTAGTTGACCTGTCATAAATAAGTTAGCACTGCCCCAGAAGATGGTTTGGGATATAAAGGGTGATTTAAATAACAGATCGTGTCATGTCTCTGTCTTCTCTGCTTCTTTTCATTTATTCATGTGTAGAGCTAGGTAGATAATGGAAAAAGTAATTAATAGATTTGGCTTGAAAAATGTTTTGAAATTAGCGTATATTTTATTAATACAAACTATCTGTCCAACTCCAGGAGCTGGATGAATAATGGGCAGAAAATACTTCACTTACTGGAGATATAGCGTGAAATTTATTGCATCAATCTTCCAACAGATACCTTTTAGCCAGTTTTAGCAAGGTGGATAAAGCAAACTAAGAACAGGAGAAAGAATGAGAGAAGTGGTAATCATGCCTGACTACTTGTTTTCGTAAAAAGACCAGATTGCTACTGGAAAGCCAGATTCTCAGCTGGAGAATGATCCCTGGGCTGTGGACCAGGTCAGACACACAGATACACATGAGAGGAGACACAGTGAGGTTGGCTGAAAGTTCCCATACGGCAGCAGCGATTTACCTGCAGTCCCGAAATACCGGGGACAGCCCAAGGCACCAATTCCATGCAGACTTGTACAAGTGTCAGCAGGGAGAGCTGGCTGTGGCTTGTGCCTTTCCAACCTTTCCTGTGGCACAAACAGACTCAGAATATAGTGTGAGAGAATAAATAGGAGAGAGCTGACACTGTTAGTGGTTATTTATTACCTATTTACTAGCAGGTAATGGCTGACCTGCAGGCTATACTGAAAAAACATTCAGTTAGCTCCGAAACTGCCAACTGCTTTGGCTCCTGCTACTGAGCTTCAGAGATCTCTTGCATCGGTCAGCCTGGCAACCAGAATAGCTGCTTTGCTGCTGCTGAGGAAATCACTGTGTCAGATGAGAACGAGTTACAAAAATCAGAAAGTGCATCAACAGTATATGAACGGCAAGGCTGCTTGAGCATCTCGACTGCCTACATCATGTATTTGGTACTCAGGTGCTCAGTGTAAAAGAAGACACGCTGTTACTCCAGGATACTACTTGAACACAAGCAAAGAAACTATCATTAATAACTAAAAATTTCTAGGCATACCAAAAATATAGTAGTCTTTGAATAACCTCTATGTTGGCAAGTAGCTGCTTTCCTGCTCAGAAACATTTGGGTTTTTCCTTGCAACCTGATGAAATAGTTGGCAAGGTGTATCAAGTCCTGGCTACATCCCCTCTGCTCTAGTCCCCTCTCTTCCCAAGTCCCACGTCTCTTCTCCTCCTGGCTTTCTCCAAGCAAATTTGTGCTTTTTTTGAGGCCCTGAACTTTTTTTCTGGGCTGTCCCTATATCCCAAGCTATACAAACAGCACAAAAGAGCTCATTTGATTTAAACCAGTGCACAAGGGAGTGTAACAAACGACGAGCAGAACAAGAGGCAGACTGTGAAACCAAAGCAAGTAAGATCACATAGCTGTATAATTGAGCCAGTCTCTGTTTCCAAATCTTATCAAGGGTCTACTTTCAAATGCAATTACAGCAAATTGTAGCTAGTGATGCCAACCTACACAGCACAGCAGAAAGTTGGTTATGAAAAGACCCCTGGAAGGAGAAGGTGGCTGGAGGATTCCTGGAAATACAGAAGACCCAGGCTTTGAAGTGCTGTATGAATCCTGTGTCTGGTCTAATAACTAAAACAGAGTTGGATTAGGTCTGCAGGGGCATGTCCACTGGATCCCAGTTGCTAAGAAGAAAGATCTTTCAACAAGGTCCAGTGCTCAGCCGTCCTACAAACATTCCAGATCCCAGCTTTCCAGCAGGTCTGCTGCCCAGGTTGTGCACATACTAATGCAGATGCTCAGATGCTGTTCAGGAAAAAAAAAAAATGGGGCGGGGGGGGGGGAGGGGGCGGGGAGAAGAGATGATCTGCAGGTAATTTCTCCACCCGAAAGCACAGTAAATGCAGTAAATGAACCTTAGGAAGAATATCTACACACACAGTGTGAGACAGGTCACATTCTGCTGATACATGATCACAACAAGTAGCAGGATTGTTTCTCATTATAACACAGGCTGTTTTCTGAGGGAAAAGGTCTTTTGAGATCTGTTGCAGAACTTCACAGAGCAACTTATCTGTTGTATCAGAATGATTCAATTCCTTGCAGCGTGTCACTGACTCAAGGCCAGACCTTTGCTAACCTTAAGTGTTGTATGATTAATGACATCTTACTCCAGCAAATTGCTGGCTTGCAGTCTTGAACAAACCCCTCCTCTGGTCTGTTTATTGCAGAGCTTCATATTTTGCATAGGATTCTGCTTCAAGGAAATTGGGTTTCCAGTTTTTATATTATTTCAACACAACCAAAAGAGAAAATCTGATTTGCTTTTAATTCAAGATAGATCACATTTCAAGTATCACCAAGAAAGAAATGTCCTGCAACTCATTTTGTGATTTATGACTACCCCTTTCAGAACAATTACTATTTATACATTCATTTATCGTGTCTCTTGGTGTCACATTTTTGGCAAAGTCACTGGACAATGTAGTGTGTCCCAATTCTCCCTCCATCAGAAAACATTTAGCAGAACTGGCTTTTAATAATGATACTGCCTTTTAATTTTCCAAAATGAGAATGTGGATTGTACCACTTTACTCAGCTTTTCCTTTGATTAATGAGAACGTACTTCTGCATACAGAGAATGGGGCTGCCAGTGTTCTGGTCTGAAATAATTCCAATATAAAGTTTCAAGTATAAAAAAAAAGGGGGACAGTATAGAATGTATTGTTTTAAGGTAGATTCAGGGTGAACTGAAAGATAAGAAAGGTAGAGGAAGAGATTCTGTTGGAAACGAGGCTGTTTACGAGAACTAAGTCAGTGACTGGACATATGTATTGCTTGGATAAGAAAACAAGAAAAGAAACACTCTGCTGATAACGATAATAGATGATTCTGCTTTGCTGCTGTCTTCCATCATAAACAAAAGGCACAGGCCAACAGTTAAACATCATCTATTTTAATTAGTATTTAAAGCATTTAGTTATCTATGTACTGAGCAACTGTAACAAAACTTTGTCAGGCTGGAATGCAAAGGGAGGAGTTCTGCAAGGGAAAGCAATCTGATCTGTGCTCGGTGTCACGGCCTCCCTTTAGATACCTAAATACTTACGTGCTAAATTCCAGCTGACATTTTAAGACAAAAGAATGAACAGAGAACTAGAACAACTGATATGAAGAAACTAACTCTTTGGTCCTCAGCTTTTTGGTGATACATATAGGCCAAACAGACCTGCACACTGGCACAAAGGCCATCCCTGTACAAACGCTGTGGTCAAGCAATACATGAACTGATGCTAAATGTTTACAGCATATTCACTATTTGAAGTGTGAGGTATTAGGCACTTTTTTAAGCCACTGACTACTTGTGAATTATTTGTTGAAGTATTCAGCATTGCAATTTGGACTTTTTTTTTTTTGTCTACAGGATCATGTTGGCCTCCTCCTGGATGAGCTTTGTCGTAAATGTTTGCAATACCAAATCTGATGCTGATGGAAAGCAATAGTGTGAAATAAGCCCTGCTTGACAGCAAAACAGCTGTCAATCCACTACAGTTAAACCTTAATGAGATGGTTTTTGCTCTAAAACATGTCTTAGTAGTTATGCTTTGGAAAGCGAGCCCAACACACTGCATAGAGATGAGGTCATTGACACACGGCAATTGTAAAGACCATGAAATTACTGTTTACTGAGAACTGCACCCATAATCTTAAGGAATGGAGACTTGATTAACGACTTCACTAGAAGGATAACTTGACTCTGCAAAGCAAACATGAAGTTTTAGTATAACTGAAGCCAAGAGGGGGCCCACCAGTTGCAACTGTTGGCTTAGGGCTCATTTCCACAGTCTGCCTAAGCAAAGATCCAATGGCAATTACAGTCTTCTCATCCTCATCTCCCTGGGATCCAGGCAAACAACTGTGTGCGCAGCTCAGAGGAGTAAATGGGAATAGGATCCTGTGGCATTTCCTACAGAAACGCAGTTCTGAGTGCAAACCTGCTCTGAGCAGTTTGCCCAGTTGTAAAGTTCTTGAAAACGTTTACACATGTAGTTTTACTGCAAGAATACAAGCAACTGTGCCTTCACCAATTGCTTTTCTAGTTATGGAAGTGTTTCACTGCTTTAAACCCTGCAGCTCACCCTGCAACCTCCCCAGCTCTATCATGCACCATCTAACGCTGTTCTAATATTAGCAAACCTTTGTTTCCACAACCTGGATTTTCATCCGTGCGACCAGCAGAAAGCTCATCACCAAATAACAATGAGCTCATCTCAAATGCTTACACAGGCAGTGCCAGGTGAACAAACTGTCTATTATTAGACTCTGTCGTGCATCAAAGGCTTTTGTTCCCTACTTGTCTGTCTTAACACTTGCTGTTGCAATGTATATCAACTTTCAGAACATCAGTCCTAGTAACAACAGAATATAAAATATATTAGGGGATTGCTCATACAAAAAGTGATTAAGTTTTGTAAAGGGAAGTTTGTTGAGCAAAAAGAAAAAATAAGGCATGTGGTGATGGGACTGGAGTAATTATTAATATCAATCAAAAATCTTCACTGAATCAACACAACAAAAACTTAGACATCTAATTGCAGTAAATTCATTTAGTGGCATTCAGAAATATACTAATAGTTGTGAGAAATGAATTTGTATTAGTAGTAGTAGTAATTTTTTTTCTTCAGTGAGTTTCACACAAATATAGAGTGTTTGACTGGTGTGTGAAAGCGTTGATGGGATTGTGTGGGTTGGGCATATGGAAAAGGTGTAACCCAAACCCAGCAGCTTAAAAACACATATATAGATATTTAAAAATATTTAGTAGTGTGATCCAAGTGTTAGAGAAGGAAATTATAATTAACAGGTTATAAGGTATGTTATGAGGAGGTCTGGCTTTTACGGGAACAAGTAGAGTCATCGCTCATGGTACAGAAATGGACTACTGTTCTTAGAGAGATGGCTTTTTTTTCGCTTTTTACATTTTTCTTCTGTGCAGAAAATCATACTTAAATGGATGCTTTTACAGCAATGAAATAAAGAGCTGCACAGAGGAGCATGACCTCTGAGCAGAGGCTCAGCCACCACGTGGAGTGGGCAAAATTCCTGCCTACAGCTGAATCACTGACCCCCTCTCACCAATTCATGTGCCCATTTACAATAAAAGAAAGTTCCCTGCTATCCGCTTCTCACCTGCCAAGTCTATTTAGATGTAAACGTTTCAGGCCAGGAACTGTCTCTCACCGTGTGTTCATACAATGCATAGCGTGTGAGGACTCCAGGCTGGATTGGGCTGTTGCTGGCGTGTGCTGCACACAGTAAAAAACAGACACATTAATGAGTAGTGAAACCTGAAAACATTTGTTACCTCTCTTTACTATGCAATAAATTTCTAACCTTGGTTTCCATCACTATCAGAAAGCACTAAAGACTAGTTCCTAGAAAACCAGGCTCTGAGTGTTAGATTACTTGTTACATATTCAAATAGCAAGCAAGCTTTTCTTACAAGTAACTCCAAAAATACTGCCTATACACAGGTCAGTTTTTCTAAGAAACCTTGCTTTACTCTTCTTCCTTCCCAAATCACACTCTACAAGGATACATGTGTTATATCTCCTCCTGCACAGGACACAGTTATGTACCATCATGCTTGTACACAAAGTCTTGTGTGGTTCTGGCTGCATTTGGATTTTATCATTCTCAAAGCAGAACTGAGGGGAGGAAGATTCATTGACTTTTCTTGCTGCTTATTTAAAAAATGTGACCTGGCTCCATCAGCTAAGAATTATGGAAAAAGATATTACTTACAAAAAAGAGGATACTGAGCAGTCTCTGCTTAAGAAGAAATTAGTCTGCAGAAGCAGTTAGTTCAAATGCATTTGCTAGAACAAGAAAACAACAATAAAGTTACTTAAACATTTATACCACGTTTATCTTCAAGGAAAAAAGTTATTTTTGGATCAAAACTAAAGCACACTAGAACTTCTATTACACCGATAACCATGAATAATAAATCTGTAGTTAGAAAGTCAAGTGTTCATTTGAGTTGTTCAGCCTTACTCTGTTACCCACAGCTACCGCTGGGCACATGCCTTGGCTGCTCCTCCTGTCCTCAGCTGGAGAGGCAGGTCCACCATCAAGGGACTCTCACACCATCCTCTGGTTTGAGTTGCTTAAGGCGCCTTTGCATCAACTTTGTCACAGGTTTGAGAGTATGATAGATCCAAACCAGCCCCTTCAGAACTGAGCAACGATCAGCCCACAAAGAAATCCCTAGCTCAGACCACCAACAGGAAGATGCTCTGCTTTCACAAAAGTCTACACAAAAATGTTGCATGTTAACTTCAATAAAGAGATATATTCATAACCCCTTGTTTTACCAGTAATGGCTGCAGATCACAGAGTCATTTTGGTTGGAAAAGAACTTTAAGATCATTGAGTCCAACCGTCAACACTGTCAAGTCCCCCACTAAGCCATCTTAACAAAGGCAAACTTTAAAACACACACACACAAAACCACACAATTAATGGGAAAGCAAAATACTGAAGAGCCAAATAAGAAAGAGTTCAAACAGGGAAAAAGCAAAAGGAAAAAGTTGCACTTAGGTGGCCCAAGGTCATCCTGGGCTACAACATTTGAGAGCTCACACAATATGAAAAAAAGGTTTGGAAAAAACAGTCACCCATATAGAAGTCTGTTGAACGCACAACACAAAGTCTTGCTGTTAGACATAATAATCCCTATTTCATGTGCAAGAT
Source organism: Patagioenas fasciata (assembly GCF_037038585.1). Classification (NCBI taxonomy): domain Eukaryota; kingdom Metazoa; phylum Chordata; class Aves; order Columbiformes; family Columbidae; genus Patagioenas; species Patagioenas fasciata. The sequence goes on along the minus strand of NC_092525.1, from coordinate 19,474,665 downwards.
TTACTCCAATCATTTGTTATTACACATCCAAATATAAACATAAAACACATATGAAAGCTAACAGGCAGGACAATTCACTCATATAGATCATCCAGAACAGATTTGACATGGTCTCTTGTATCAGATGGCCAAGCACATCTTTCTTGTAAGATCTTTTAATACACTGTATATCTATCAGCATGAAAGAGCCATTTCTGCCTCTGGTGTTGCACGCTGGTATCACATGGCCGCTGTAAAATGGGTTCAAGGGGCTCATGAATCTGTCTCAGCCACCAAAGATAAACAAATCTGGAACTCATTAGTCTTCACACGGCAGTGTTTTGGCACACAGAGGAAAAGGAGTTATCAAGACTAAATTCAGAAAGGTTGATATATGTATCTACATCTCAAAATGTCTGTTAAACTGCCAACATGCTTCACATAGTCCCTGTGAGGTTTGTATTTTTTCCTGCATTGTTTAAGCTGTCAAATGTTAATGTGTTTCTGGCTTAATTTATTACACTGATATGACAAGTTATGAGCAAATGTATTCTTGTTTACTACTGTTAATATTTTGGTTATACTCATTAAGAGCAGTTTTAAGATTAGTCTTTTTTGTTATTTTGCATAGTGGAAAAGAAGCAAAAAGTCTTTAGAGAGAACTGCATCCCACTTCAGCTTGCAGTACAGGCTTTCAAAACTGAGTTGTCCAATTAACTATTGAAGCATCACCACAGATCAGAACAAATCCTAATGAAGGGGTGTCCCAGAGCCTCTGAATAAACACACCATTTACCATGATCACCATCAGATTTTAGCTCTTACACGCACCACAACGACAGTGGGATGATGGAGAATTAATTCGCTGCCTTGCCCTTACTACTACTTCTGCAGTTTAGCAAATATACATTTTCCCTAAACGACCACGTCTGTCTGTTGGCAGAATTTAGAACATCTTTATGCATATAGAGCACTGTGATGAGCACTTATAATGTCAGGCTGTCATTCACACAGCATGATGCAACATGACATAGCTCAGTCACAAACCCTATTGTGACACAAATTTAGAAGTAGGGCTGGATGAAGATATGTAATTCTGGCACAGGAATTATTTTAATATTCTGAAGTTTGTTTTCATTCTGATTTGGAAGGAAAAGGAGATCTAGAAGGTTTGAAAAGTTATCAAACAATTTGGATAAGTTTCTAATTAAAATTTCACTTGGCTGCATAATACAGTGACAGGAACTTGGAAGTCCCATATGAATGGGAGTCTTGGGGCTCAGAAGCTGATGCTCTCAGGCTCCTGGCTTCCCATACGTACATAAAGCCCAGAGCTGCAGCAACCTGCCCGATGGGCTGTCAGGTTGCCCATCGGCTTCGACTCCTATGGCTCCTCCACTCCATATTCCACCAGCTACCAAGTTTGCTCAGATCCTCACAAAATGAAGTGTCCAAATAACTTTCTGGGAAATTGACATCTGCCCAGGCAGGAGCACGAGTCTTGACACATATGATCTCCCTGACCTGAGGCATCCATGTTTATGTCCAGGAACAGAACTACACAATTTCATTAAAATTGGTGTGATCTAAAGCACACCCAAGAGTGGGAGAATTTCTATTGCCTTCAGTTGCCTTTGGGCCAGCAGGCATCTATAACACCTTGCAGTATTTACTACACATTGCAAAACTAATCGCAATAGTGACAAGTGATGAATTGCCCACAAAGCCTCATCTCAGAAGTACTGGCTTATCCAGCAGGGTTATTCAGTAGTCAAGTTGAGATTTTTCTCTTCCAGTAGCTGAATGAGGCAGATCATTACAGAAAGAGCCAAGGCAATTCTGGGGCTTTGTGTGTAAAACCTTCAAACCAGGGCTCAATAACAGAGCCACACTGCCACTGCTGTAACATTCAACAACTCTCTTTGCTTGACAAAGCACTAACAAAAATAATGGAGAATGTGGCAAAGAACAAACATCAGACAATTATTGGAATGATTTCTGCAGAGGCAGGTCACTGGATTTAATGGCCTGGTAGGCTCTTTCCATCTGTAGCTCCCACCTTTCACAGGGGCACAAGGGAAAGGTTTTGTTAACTTGCCACTTATCTGTTCCTTTGCATCATCAGGAATGTGTTTGTGTGTGTACTTTAATAAACATTAATGCCTTTATGGTCATGTCCCTCTCAAGTATCTTTGAATATATTTGTCCCAAGAAAGGCAGGTAACAGTTAAGGCAGAGCAGGCCCTTTTTATAGTATTTCCTCAGGTAAAAAACAGCAGATGACCTCCAGGTCTTGCTTCTGTCCACAAGTGACACACAAATAATGAAGATCTAGTTTTGACTGAAGTGAACTTATATTTCCACAGGCTATGGTCCCCTTTTGGAAACACACAAACAAGAAGTCCATTCTTATCTAACGCTATGCTACTACATCTTCCACTTAGTACTATAGCACTGCCTATATATTTCATTATATTTCACACCGATCAGCAATCCTAGGTGTACTCCTATCACTTATCAGACCCATATGTATTTATTTTCAATTCTTTAGCTTGCAGTCTGAAACAGGATCAAATTCCTCATTGCTACAAGCCACTGCAGCCACCCTAAGAAAACATGCCAATTCAAAGAGGTCGGTTTTACATAGTTTGTCACAAACACACATATTTGATCTATTTTGGTAATTTTTTTTGCCTGAGGTATCCTGGCATCCCGGTAACCCAGACTTCCAGATTAGGCTGATGAGGCAAACAGGCTACAGATCTTTACCTGTTTAACCACGAGAGGCACCAGTGTCTTCTCAACTGCTTACAGTAAATAACCAGTACAGCTCTCCTTCATTTTCACTGTGTGAATTGGCCTACAATGCCGACATTCCTTCTGCTTAAACATGCTTTCTCCCTTTATTTTCTTTGTTATGCTTTCTGCCATTTGTATTTTCTGGGTCATACTACACTCCATTGCATCTGTCGAGCAAAACACTAAAAAAACTTATATAAAATCCCCGCAAGAAATAGACCCATTGCCTTAATCAGCTCTACTCATGTTCAATTGTTCCGTTTTGAATGGCTAGAATACATCTGAAGGCATAAAACCACATTGTTTCATACACATAGGAAAGTCAGTGATGATGAGTACATCTCAGCCTGCATTGGAAATATAGTACCTCTCTAACAAGTTGTCAATCTCAATTAAGACATCAACATGTCAAATGAAGAAGGTAGTGCTGCACAGCCTATTGTTGAACTGCATGTCAGGTGAAATAAGCACTAATTATACACTTAGCCAAATATGTCTGTTCAATATTACTTCAAAACTAAGGTCACTGAGTTATTGTGAAGTGGTAGTTTACACTATTTTGGATCCCACCAAATGGCAGGTGGCCACAGAAATATGCAACTCAGCATGTTCTGCTTGGTCCCCACAGCTGTGCTGCCAATCAGTTAAGGATGGCTGCAAGTAAATGCTAATTAGCTTCTGTTGATCTGCATATTCCAGCAGCCTCCCAGGATTCCCATTTTGATACGCAAGATTGCCAGTTGGGTATGTGATTGAATTAAGAACCAGAAAAGATTTTATCTTCCATGCAGGAAAATGTGGGTCTGAATCCCCAGCAGAGGCTGTTATCACTCTGATTTATGTTTGGCAGTGCCTGTCACTGGAGTGGTGGCAAAGGCTCAGTGCTAGAGGGTGCTACCTCCCTTCTTTTGAAGGAGAAAGAGCCTCCTTGTTGAGAGCAGACACTCACCATCTGGGGTCCGACTCACTCCTGGCTTTTACATTTGCAAGGCCTCCGCATGTCTGCTTCCCCACTCAGGGTCCAGCAGATGCTCTTCTGTAGGTTGACTGGTCCTCAAAAAATAAAATCTTAGAGGAAGGAAAAAAAAAAGGGGGGGGGAGTGGAAATTTAATGAGCAGAAAGATTTGGAGTTGTTGGGGATTGTTTGTCATTGGTAGGGTTGCAAGAGGCAGTAAGAAAAGAAATTTACCAAGGTTGTCAATAGCCCATTAATAGTTGGCTGGTTAAGTTTGCAAGGACTGTTTAAGAAAGAAATGGCTGAAGAGTTGCACTTTTGGGAGCAGTGTGTTTAGATTTTGCACCTGTACTTCATAAGGGATAAAAATATGATCTCATTATGTAAACATTACAATAACAATTTTCAGAAATTTTCCTTGGCTCTGCCATTAGTGAACAGTGGTTCCCTGTAGCGAGGAAATGGTATTTCTCAGAAACTTCTCACTGTATATGATAGTAAAATAAAATTTGTCTTCTCTCTGTGATTTTCTTCTTTATGGCCTTATCAGATATTGGAAGAAAAATGATTATTAAATTATCATACTAAGTTTCTGTAGGCTGTTATCATTTCTGACTCTAAAATAAGTCAAAAAAGGTTGGTAGACAGATGGAACACTGTATGGTGCCTTAAAATGCTGGGAAACTGTTCTTCCTTAAGGATTTCAAGTTATTTTCTTTTCAAAATGATGTCATTCTCCCATTCATAAAGCTTGTCAGCACTCTGCTGTAAACGAGACACCTAAGCACAGGAGCAATAATCCAGTTCCATAGAGTTTATAGAAGAAATTAATTGGGAATATTTCACTGCAAATTTCAGTAGCGTATTCAAGATACAATATCCTGAAAACAGGATTACAATTGCTGTTTCAAAAGGTACTTGTGTACTGTATCATAGTTGAAAACATCATCCTCTTCTAAATGCCATAAAAAAAATAAACAGATTAAGATACAACACTTAAATGTGCCCCAAATATTTTCAAATTTGCTACACCCTCTATTCCATGTGCATGTAATAAGTTCAAAGGGAGTTTTGGGCCTAATCGTGAGAATAACCTACAAATATATATATACACACACATTTATATATATATTTTTATACATATCTGTGAGATGAAACCCAAGCTTCCATATGGGGAGAAATAGAGTCTTATGTATGATTGCATCAGCTGATAATTTATCCTAGGGACACAAAATACAACTTCTGTTTTGGTGTGTTAAAGTGATAGTTTTAATAAAGTAGAATTATTTATAAATGAAACTGAGCACTATTAAAGCCTGGTAAGCTTTTAGCCAGGTCACTTTTTAATAGGGTCTACATTCTCACCAGATCTGTGGCTTCAATTCAACTAGGCAATGAAGCACATGTTTAACTTTAAGCATCCCTTAAAGTCGATGAGACTTGTATGCTTTGTGGAATTAGGGCCTTAGGTTTCCCAAGGTATTAAAAGAATACATCATATTTCTCTTTATTATGTAAACTGCAGGGGCCAGACAGTTTGGGAGGTGTTCTAAGTTTTCACAGTGACATTGCAAGTGTCAAAGTCAAGAGCAGGACTAAATTTTGCCCTGCAGATGCTGAAGGTCAGAGTTGCTCTGTGCTGTCCTGGGAGCATCAGACAAAATGGGTCACTTGAGCACAAGTATCTTCAGGTGGTAGTAGTGTGAAACCAAAAACACATGCTCAGCTCAGAGTATTCAAAATATGTATCTTTGTCCTCTAATACATATGGGCAAGAGTACTTTCATGCCCTAACATATTGCACAAGCCCCAAGAAGCTAGGAAAGTAACACTGGAAAAGCACAAGCAAGAAAAATCTCACTAAAAGTGCAGCTGAGTCGATTTGTATAGTTTTATCACTTTACCCTTGACACATTTCACAAGAAGGTTCTGAATTGCTCTGTGGCCCATTTGTCCAAGACAGACCAAGCACTTCATAGTCTGGGAAGGAGCAGTACAGTGCAACACAACACGCATTAAAAAAATGGGTTTTTTTTAATATACACATGTGACAGATGAGGTATAGGTAATAAAAGGCAGTAAAAAGTACTTGCGATGGACACGCTATGAAAGTTTTGACAATTCTTCATTTTTAACACTAAATCTATGTACAGAGAACTGATAGGCTTAGGCTATTATATTTTGGAATAAGTGATCTAATCATCAATTCTTCCACATCAAGTGAACTGCTGAAATAGTGGTGGAGTCTGTTTTGCAGAAGAAGTAAACAGAAAAAATATATTTGAACAATATATCAATGTATCATTCCTTTCATCAAAATAGTAGAAGTTGTTTGTCCACATATCTCTTAACACTCACACTTTGGTTTTGGCTGTAAATGAGTGGATTCCCCTAACAAGCGGAAACTCTTGTTAGCTAACCCCACAAAAACAAATCTGAAAGAGACAGGGCAGATATCAAGAAAATAACTCCCCATAATAAGAATTATTAACTCTTGAACCTGTCTTTCATAAGAAATAACAGTTTCTTTTTTTGAGCTCTTACAGCACTGTTCATTTAATTGTAGGACAAAGTTGCCTTAGCACTGAGGACTGAACAGAGGACCGAGATTCCTGTGTATGAGCAGTCCTTGTGATAGAAACACTGACTACTGAAAACAGAATAACAACTAGAAAGGAAAAGCCTTAAAATCACAGCATAAATCTGAATAATCTCAACCAAACCATATCCAAACTAAAAACCTATTCAGATCAATTTCTTAAGAGGTTGGACTAGACAACCTTCAAGGAGGAACCTGCTTCATTTTACAGATTTGAAGTTACATGATTCCTTTTCTTGGTTCCAGGGTGACTGAACTAAAAGATGGGGCTGCAAAGGTACTGGGACACACTTCCTGTGGTTGCTTCATGATCTCCAGAGCTCTATACAAGTAACACATGATGTCTGCTCTTGTCAAAGTGACCAGAAATTGGGCTTTTGACAGCAAGCCGAATAAATAAATACCGATTTGCACCGAAACATATGTTGCAATCTTTCTTTTTTATAAAATGTTACCTTTTCACAGACATTGGTCCTTAAAATTGACCAGCTGAGACCCCAGATTCTCTGAACTTTGAAAATTTGTAGGAAGTTTAGTCCACAGCCACAGATCTCTCAATCAGAACAATAAGGGAGGACACTTTGCTGACAGCCAGGGTGTAAAACTCCCATTCTTTCCTTAAACACAAAAATGATGAAAACATTTATTATGAAACATATTTTCCATTACTGTATTGTAGAATGTAAACAAGTTCTCATGACATATGGGGCCATGTGTTTCCTTAAAGAGGTGTTATGTATGTCAGAAGCAGCATATGTACCGTGTGATACAGCTACCACCATGGTAAGCATTTGTTATTGCCTAGTGAACAGGTGCATAAAATCCCCATGTAAACAGATGTCATAGCTGCACTGACATCTCTTACTCACGTCTACTCCTCTAGGAAAATCAGGGGGTTTGTTTCCCCCTTGGGTGTTTAATGTGGATGGCCTAGACTTGCATATCTACATCCTCCTGTTTTCACTTATCTCCTTCTTGATTGCACAGCAGCTTTTAGATAGAAAAAATGCCCAAAGAAGTGTTTTCTGTAAGAGACTCCATGATAATGTTCTTTCCAGAAGTCTCCATAAAGACACTGTTGATGTGTACATCCAGCTTCATAAACGAACTAACTCAATACAGAGAGTCCCGAAAGGCACAGCCAGATTTTCTCTTGATTTTCCTCTTAGCCCTTGAAAGACAACTTTTCCCCACGCACACACAAAAAAAACCAAAACACAACAACCAAAACTCATGGCAATTCAAGTGTAGCCCACTAGAAAAACTCAAAACATATGGAAACACAGAGAATGTATGACCACCACTCTTCAAGGTCTCAACTGGCAAGGAGATGCTCACAGGTGGCCTAGTATGACCAGGTGGGACACAGAAGATCTCACCTGGAGATTCTGCATGGTCAGGAGTCCCTGCAGATGGAGCCAAACCAAACTCTCTGCTGAAGAAAACTGTCTTTCCTCATCAGAGATCTTGGAGTTACCTGCCAGTCACATGAGCTCCCAGTGCCATTAGTTTTATATTACTTACAGATCACAACCCTTAATTATCAGGCTGCCTTGGCAAGAACAACATAGAATCTTGCAGAGCCATTTGTTCTAATTCTCTGAACTCTTTAAAAGACCCCTGAGTAACGTAAAGAGTAAATATAAATATGACATTTCCTATTGTCAAACATAGGCACTCAAATTAGGCAAAAAGTCTCCAAAGCCAAGTGTGATAGAGTTTCACACAAACATGTAGGAGCTCATGTGGCAGATCCAGCTCTTTCCTTTTCTCACTCCTTTAAACAGAGGTATTTGCCAGAACTCTTCAATGTAAGCCAAGGCTGTGGCTCTCTGCTGTTCTCAGTCAGATTTGTGCTTGTCCTTGCCTGGTACATATTAAAATAATAATTTTTCCTCCCTTTCACCCTTCCCAGAGCAAAGTAGTCTGGTTTTGCTCACATACTAAATTTTTAATGCATTTTTCATTTTGAATTCCTCTAGCACTGTTTCTGTGGTTCTCCTTGCCTTCCTTACTTCCCCACTCCACTCAGCTATGGTTTGTTGCACAAAAAAACAGCCATTCTTACAAAGTTACGAAAAAAGCAGTTATATTATCATCATTAATCTGGTCAAAAGCCCACTGGAGACAAGTCTATTCTGTGCATCGATTTCAACAGACTCCCTCAAAAGTCTCTCAGCACATACAGAACCACAGAATCATTTAGGTTGGAAAATACTTTTAAGATCATCAAGTCCAACCATTAACCTAACACTGACAAGTCCACCACTAACCCATGCCCCTAAGAACCTCATCTATGCATCTTTTACACACCTCCAGTGATGGTGACTCCACCACTGCCCTGAGCAGCCTGTTCCAATGCCTGACAACCCTTTCTGGGAAGAAATTTTTCCTAATAGACAATCATCTAAACCCCATCAGCGCAACTTGAGGTCACTTCCTCTCATCCCATGGCTTGTTACTTGGGAGAAGAGATCAACCCTCTCCATGCTACAACCTCCTTTCAGGTAGTTGTAGACAGCAAGGTCTCCTCTCAGCCTCCTTTTCTCCAGGCTAAAAACACCCAGGTTCCTCAGCCACTCGCCATCACACTTGTGCTCCTGTCCCTTCCTCAGCTTCGTTCCCTTCTCTGAACTCACTCCAGCACCTCAAGGGCTTTCTTGTAGTGTGGGGCCCAAAACTGAACACAGAATTCAAGTATTCTAAAACAACAAACACCTGAGGCTCAAGGTGGGACAGAGTAGCAGAGAAAAAATTTTCCTAATGACTTCAATGTCCCCTGCAGAAGGCATCAAAACTTTATCAACTAAGCCACATACTCAGAGATGCCAGGAATTAACAAGTTGCTGCCCCACATCTGCACAAGGCATTAACCAATTACATACACATTGTGAGCCTGGATATATCAAGGTAAAATGCATTAGCATCCCACCATCCACAGAGACCTCGGTGGGATCCTATAATGCACCCACATGGGCAAGAGATGCTGTTCTGCCACCTGCTCTCAGCTTGGGGCCTAAACTGTGCTGAGGAAAAGGGGATGGCAGTACCCTTGGTCAGGCACAGACTGCAGGCTTTGCAACAATCCTCCCACCTCCACCAACTCCTGCATCTCCTACAGTGACACTGCCCAGGTGACCACGTCAGCCAGCCCAGAGCACTGCCAGCTTGCTTCAGAAAAATTCTCCTTTTTCATCTTATACTCATATACAGTCATAGTGCTGAAAAAAAAATCTTGCAAAAAAGATGCCAAGAATTTATGAAAGCTGAACTGAAAGGATTTAAAACACATAGATCAAAAGACTGCCCTTTTCAGAGTGGTAGCTCAGCACATGGAAGACAGTTTCATGTCCTTGCACTGCGAGAAATGTTCTTACCCGCTCCCGATCAAGTTATTTCATCACACCAGTCCCAATCTGTAAGTGGAGTAACAGCACTTGTAAGGGTTGGTGCATGGTGTTGCATGGTTGGCATCACCTCCGTAGCCAGACAGAACACATTGCTGCTTTGGCTGCACGTGTTGAGCTTGAGGTGGCAGAAAACTCTTCCCTGGCCAGAGGGTTCTGATCCAGCCCCAGTCAACTCCCTTTGGTCACCTCTCATATCTGGAAATATCTCTGATTTATTTTCAAGGACTGACCTGATCTGACACAGCTGAGCTAGAGATCAGCTGAGATGACAGCCTGGAGCCAGTCATATCGCTGCAGGCTGTAGCAGGATCTGTAGTATACCCTGGGATTGGGGAAACCTCCTCCTTTCTCCCCTGTTCCCTTGCATTGCCTTTCCAAGACACTAAGCACTGCTGCTGCAGAGAGAAAACACAGTCTGCTGGGTTACAGTGGTATTTACATTTCAATTATTTAAATAGCATTAAGAGATGCTCTACAGCCATTTCCCAAGGAAGTTTTCCTCAGTCCTTATTTTTGAGAAAAGTTACTCTTCAAGTCTGAGCCCAAATGAGAAAAATAACCATCTCATCTATACAGCTTCATCTTTGTCCTCATTCCCTGACCACTAAAGTATGAACAAAGCCATATGTGATACCAGAAAATTCATATTAGAGTATTTTAAGGCAGCACTTTTTAGATTCATATCAAATATAAATACAATATCTAAAATTAATAATAAGAACTCCCCTCTGTGCTACCTCTTTGAATTTGCAAATCTTCCTCAGCTGTGCTGGTTTCTCTGGGAACATCTTAATTGTAAAAAATAAATTCCTCCATTTTTATTTGTGGCAGGAAAAAAAATCTTTGGAAAAAAATTAGTGGCTGGAACAAATGAAGGGATTCATGCCAAGATCTGTTTTCCATCCCTCCTCTCAACCAGTGATAAGCAGCATGGTTGGGACAGGCACAGGGACTTTTAACTCAATGTTCAGTTAAATACTAAGGTCGTACAAAGGAGAAAAGACATTATTTCAGAGAAGAGTCAAATAATTTCTGGTCGCAGCATTGACTCGTTTTTACACTTTAAAATAGGGATAATGTGATTGCAAACTTCCATTAGAGTTACTAAAGGAAAATGGCTAAATGAATTTTATGCATCTTTTTGGATCCTAGAACGGGAGCTTTTAGGACAGGGATCTTGTTTGCACTGGTCACTTGTATTATACCTCTGATCACCCTTAGGGTCTTTAGGGAAGACACAGTAGAAGTAATAACAAAAATACAACTGAATCAGCAGACAATCTGCAAACTGTTTTGCCATTATAAAGCAAAAAGCAAATGGGATAAATAGCAGAATGCATCAGATACTGTAGAGTTCATAAACCAGAATGACTGGGAAAGATGGAAGGATGGAAAGCCAGATACCCACCCTGTTATTTGAGAGCTGGTTTTCTCAGGGGAATCAAAGTTATTATATGTTAAATTGTGTTGTATCACCCGAGGTCTATTAAAATGTAGTTTTAGGGACCAGATTTTATTTTCCTGTCTCATTGCTGGTGTTTGCTTTCACGAAGCCTTGCCACATAATGCCACTACTGATCAGGGTCCCTCAAGGAACTCAATTCTTCGATTTTATTTTTATACTTGCTCTGGTTATTAATTTGTGAAGACATATTTCAGCCTTTCAGTTTGCAGCACATACTGCATTTCACATGGCATGAGAAGCAAAAATGTATTATTTTATTATTTGGAGGGGGAGGAGGGGGAGAGGAAGGAGGTGTCTTATTTTCCCCCTCCCCATCTCCACTATTCAAGTTAGTAATTTCTTTTTCAGCGTTACAGTGAGGTTTTGCTGTGTTGCCACAGTTTGTAGCCTGGTAAGGCTGACACCACAGGCCAGACTGCTGAGAGCTTCCCAGGCCACAGCCTGACTTCACCACACTTCTCCCAAACAATGAATGAACCCATATCTCAATATTTCACAGTACCAATGTTACCCAATTAGCTTTGACTGAGGTACATTGACAGGAAACTGGAGAAAATGTGTTCCACTTCAGTTTTTTGATAGTTGACTGCCACCTCATGCTGTGATGAAGTGCTGGATGCTGATAGGCATAAAATCAAACAGTGCAGAGGTAAAGTTGCCTGACAGTTTAAAAAAAAAAGGCAAGAGAAATAAAAGAGAAATAAGAGACCCTTCATTTCTAAGGACTTCTGTGTCTTATCTCCGCAAAAGATTGCTACAGCTAGCTCAATTATTACTTTCCTGGGATGTCTTGTTCGCTTCCACCAGACGGAAGTAATATAAAATTATGTAAATCAGCTTTCTTGAAGTAAAGAATCATGGACCAGTCAATAATGTTTATGCATTAAGAAAGGGCAGCTCCTCCTGGAAGAAATAACACAGGGAGCCGATCATAAGTAAACATTTCTAAACAGACAAAGGGCTGGTCCCTGCAGCACAATATATTATCATATTTCCACATAATTAGTTTGTTTTCCACTTGAAATCAGAAAACGATTCGACATTGCTTTCTATGCCTCAGGATGGTGCATACAGTACAATTCTCATGTGCAGGTTCATATGTTGAATAATTAGTAAGAATTAATCTGTTGAAATTAAAGTTTGGAATATTATAGAACTCATGAATAGTGCATGGAACAATCAAGTAAATTAAACCAGAAACAGAATTTAAGAAGCCAGACAATAGCAGATGACTGCTGGCAATCTGTTTTTTAATCAGTGAGTTACAAGCCAGAGGGATGAATATTGTTACTGGCTTTGGAAAACAGTGTAAAACTGTAGCAGGCACAAGAAAGAAGACTTACTAAAGTCAGCACATTTTTATTATATTTGTTAAAGAAGGGCACTTCAACAAGACCTCCTAACTTAGACATGTATCTGCTTTCCAGGATGCTCAAAATGGAAAAGATTTTACTTATGAAAGGTCCTGTACTTCTGGTCTGCACTGCAAGTGCACCAACGATTTCTGAGAGCTCCAGCTCTGTACATTTTCAAGTTCTATTTGCCTACCTGGAGCCAAAAAGGTGTAAGTTTTTTGTTGTTTTTTTGTTGTTTTTTTTTAGTTTCTTTATAAGTAACAATTAACTTGCTATATATCTCATGCAATGTAAATTCAGTATAGCGATTTTTTCCCTTAATTCAATTTTATTTTAAATCAATCTAATCATTATTAAGTTGTTGGGGTTTGGAGTTTTTTGATTCCGTGTCCCCCCCAATTTGCTTTACTGTAAAGAAAACACCGGTCATGTCTTAAAAAGAAAAAAAAAAAAAAAAGAAAAAATGAGAGCAATCAGAAATCCCATGAAGACAAGGTTGATTCATGCTGAAACATATATATTTTTTCCCTTGAAGAGCTTTGAATCTACATGCACACTTGACTTTTTCTGTTGTGTGTGATCCTGTTAAATTGGAAGAGGTTTCCAGATCTATTTGAAAACTGGCCACTACAGTTAGCTGAAACTTCAATCTTGAAAATGAATGAATGGAGCTGGTCCAGTACATTGGCTCTGGACCAGTCTTTAAAATACAGCAGAACAATGAATAACTTGAATTCACAGCCAGCTGGTATCATAGTTGGGCAGTGAAAGTGTCAAAATATTAGTGACTTTTTTACATTTGTCAAAATCATTGCCAATATGGGAAGCATGGGCAGCTTGCAAATGTGAATCTTAACACCAAAATAGTTTTAAAATCTTGCCTTAAGAATGTGAATGCAGTTCTTGGTTTTATAACACTATCAAGAGAAAGGCGGAAGAGAATAAAATATCTCTTACTTAGAAGATAAAAGCTATTATTGATTTATCATCAAATATCAACTACTAATGTGGTTAAGTGGTGCTATATGCCCTGCAGCAATAATGGATCAACCAGCATTTCTATGCCATATTTTCTGGAGTATAACAAGTACATTCAGTCATTTCTAGAATGCAGTATGTAAAGTCTCCATGCAGAATAAGTATAAAATTTATATCTGTATATACATAGACATACATAATGTAAAGGAGAAGGAAACAGAGTTTGGCCATGTTTCAGTTACAGGAGAGAAAAAGAAAAATAAACATATGTTAGTGGTGTCTGACACATCTTTCTGCTCCAATAATTTGAAAAATGTTTGGTTTATTTTTAAAACAAAATTTTGCTGGCATTCGCTGGATGCTGCACTTGAGATAATGCCACTGTTTTTGAAAGAAAAAAAACAACACCTACATGACCAAGTTACTCCACTGCAGCAGAACAGAAAGTCACTGTACTTGTGCACTGAGTTTATTCTCCAGCAAGATGCTTATTGGGATTTTTAGGGCCTACTCTCGGATTGCTGTATACTTCCTTACCCTGACACAGATCTGTTCAGGTATCAGGATTTCAAAAGGGCTTCATGATTATCCTTCTCCTGATGATGTTCATGGCAGCCTAAAAACATTCAAACCAAGACACATCTACCATTGAACATAACAGATTTTCACTCAAAGTTGTGGAGACCTGAATCCCCTGACTATTTATTGATGATTTCTAAAGGCCTGATGTGTAAAATATGTAAACAATTAACTCTTGTGACCAGTTATATTAGCATCCAGGGAAGCAATCACTGAGCTAATGAACTTATGAACTGTACCACTCTATCACACGCAGGTAGATCTGTGGAAGGACAGTGCAAAACTCCCAGAGATGCATTTGAGTCACAAATCAAAGTGTAACTATAAGAACAGGAGGTAGCTCCTGTTTTATTAAAAAAGACTCATTTCAAAAGTGAACAAATTATACAGATGTGCACTGCTTCTGAAAAGATTAACTGCAGAGATGAAGAGCAGCTTTCTACTCTCTGCACCCAATATCCTTCCCCTCCGCCTAGGAATTCATTAGTTAAGTGAATAATCTCTTTATGTTCCTTTATTAGTTTTATATTGAGGAACAGGAACCTCTGCTATTTTCCCCTGCCTTTCTGCAATACTGTTGTTTCAGCTAAGTAAGGTTTGAGCTGGAAAGTTTCCCTAAGATGATTTTCATTTCTCATCTTGTCTGATGCAAAGTAAAGAGTATGCCAAGTGCCACTGACCTTAACTCTCCTGAATCAAAAATATCTGATGTGATATATAGAAAACTTTGATGTGTAGATATGCTAATCAGCAGAGAAATGTCAAATTTGCATACATTTCAAGTGACCCAACAATATTTACCTTAGAGCTAAGTTTCATATTTTTCTGACAATTGCAGCATTGAACAAGTGACTCATTTAGCATATCTAAGCAGCATTATGTCACAGGGATTTACCTCAGAGTTGTTTGAAAGCATCAAAAAGATGAACATCACTGTCTGAAATTAACAACAAGCCTAATTTGATTTGACAAATGATGTTGATTTAGATAGGGTCACTAGCTATCGAAGATGCGGAGGACAAATACTGCCTTGAAGCCTTGATAAAACTGAATATTTAAACAGTTCATTATGCAAATTTGCCCTCTACCTGTCAGTAGTGACTAAAGTGTAGGGTTAGAGTGCTGGAGAGGCTCTGTGCTAAGGAGATAACTAGTATACATGTACCTGGCTCTTCTTAAAAAAACAACTCCTTAGACATTTATAAGGTGGATGCGTATGAGCATCATCCTCTCCAGGATTGACAGTGACAAAATAGACAAGGGCTTGATTCCTAAAACTTTTGGCATCAGCGCAGAAAACTTTACCAAGAGTGCAGGTAGCTGTGGACAAGTGCCTACTGCATATTCAAAGCCTTGGTCTCCAACCCTTTCTCATGAGATGCACATCCTGGGAGCCGAGTTACTTCCATAAATGTGGCTGCTGCTCAGGGTGAGAATGTTGGACCTGAAGGTCCTGGTTGCTTTACAACCATGTGCAACATCTGCACCTGTGTCTTTACCATCACTCAGCCAACTGTTACCCATTAGAAGCAGAAAGATAAAATCCTGTCCAAGATAAGCCCTTAGGTTTTGAAAAAAATACCTTGAGATATTATCGCCTACTCAGGCTTTAACTCTCAAGAGTCCATGCTAAAAAGCTGAGCATATTAGATTGCACTAACTTTGCAGTTTTAGACAGCTGAGAACATAAATTGCACCACAGGAAGGAAATGCACAGTAACACAGAATTTGAACTCTGAATGGATATTTAAGTGTTCGGAATAGTTAACAATATTTACACCTTCCAAATCTGATGCACTAATAAGTAATGATTCTGAAAATAACCTACATAACTACAAGGCCTTAAAGGGTTGTTTTGTTTTGTTTTTTTGCTGTATACACACTCCCTGTGGTTTTTCGACATTTTTAGACGTTCAGTTTACCAACACACTGCACGACCACGGGCCAGCAGCATTTAAAATGGTCCATAGCACACTGTGTCTGGTTATGTTATGCTTTACAAGTTAATTTTTGCAAGACACTTTCCACCGTGTTTTTGTCTGAGCTCAGAAAAGCCCACCAGTGTAAGCCAGGCCGAATTTTTATGCAATGTGTTTAGAGAAGTTTAAGTATTGGCAAGTAGACAATATTGGAAGAGTAGGCAGAAGCTATTTAATTAAAGAAGTATGGGCAAGCGACAAGAATAAAAAGAGCAGATAAAAGAATACCTACTCAAATCAGATCCCAGGAAAGCTTTGCACAGAGTGAGCTCTGCCTGTGGAGCTCAGCTGTGCTATCATTGCAGAGGGGCTGCACCCACACAGACCTATAGCCAGAAGCTCTGGCAATGTCAGTGGACAGGCCAGCCAAGCCAGACCTGGCTCAGAAGCAGAGAAATTGCCATTTCTCACACCCCTGTGCATGAGCACAGAGTCCTCACTGAGAAATGGGATTTCTCAGGGCCATGGAACTAGGGAAATGTTTATACCACACGTGGCAGACTCAGGCTAAAGTATATGGCAGTACGCTATGTAGACTTCCCAGCACAGGAGCTCATTAGCACTCATGAATCTAAGACAAAAGCATCATAAATCTTTTCCCTTTCATGCTTATATCATGCAATCTTATTGACTCGTTTACAGATGTTTTTGTAGTACCTTTTTTTTTTCTTTACCCAGGTTATCCCATCTCCCCCTTGCTGGTCAGACTAATTGCGAGATGACTGTATTTACCATTTCACCAGATCTGAACAAACATGCCTTGTGAGCAACCCTGATTTGTTTATAAACTACTCTCTTAACTCTGCTGAGCTTGGAAGTTCTTGGCTAATTGCACTCATGTCCATGAAATGGGAGAAACCCAAGTCTGAAATACATGGTAACAATTAGGGCAGCAAAAACAAAACAAAAACAAACAAAAAAAAGGCCTTCCCTGTAAACAGATGTCCATGCCAAGATATCCTACCTAGAGCAACTGGCACGTGGTACGTTTGCAGATGGATCCACAGTAGGATCTAGCCACTTATATTTAGCATGCAGTGTTACTTGTTTTAGCCAGCCAGCAACAGGTGGGAGCTGGAAGGGGAACCCATCACTTTTGTACAGAACTGCACTGGTATCAACATTCCTTTCACACAAATCACATACCTTAACCGTTAATTGTTATGAATGCAGCAGCTATTACAGCAATATTACCTTTTTTCCTTCACAATTAGAGACACAGGAAAAGTTGTCTTAAAAGAGCATAGGTAATGTAATTTTGTTATTCTATTACATAGTTCTTTTGACATTTTGTTCACATGCAGAAAAATAAAAAGAAATCAAGTGTTACAGCCTATTTCATGATGTTGGTAATTTCCACTGCACACATTTGCTGTAAACTCTGGTTAACATGCATGAAGTAATTCAGCAGTCTGAAGGCCAGAAGGGATCATTTGTGCATCCAGTCAGATCCTCCTCCATAACCCAAGCCACAGAATTTCTCTGTGTTACTCCACTATTTGCACTTGTAACTTCTTACTGAGCTAAAATATCAAATCCTGACTTGAAGCCTACAAGTGATGAGGAAAAATGTATCCCTTTCCTAGATAAGCTGTTTGAAGATCAAAACTATTCACTGTACTTTATATATCAGAATTGTCTTTGGACTGGACATTATCGTAAAATGGTGCAGCACTCCTGAAGCACAAAGCTGGTTTTTTAATAAGAAAAATTACTCTAAGCAAATAAAAGCACTGAAATGTCAGACATATTTGGTCTTTAGCTGTGCCTCCGAAAGGAACAGTTACATTTCTATGACCCACAAAACAGGGCTAAATGATCATATTGACCCTTTCTGCCCTAAAATTACCCACAAGTTCACAAGTTGTAATATTGAAACTGTTCCTCTAACACAGTGCTGTTCAATGTCTGAACAGGTACAGTATTTCATTCCTGCCAGTTTGCATATGATGGCCTTAACATTAACATTTCTTTCTTATAGAAAGTTATTCCAAACACTGATGATCTCCAAGGTATTTTTGTCTTTATAAAACCAAAAGTCAAAATATCTTTTCCCGTAGAAGGGTGGAGATTGAAACAACTGTTATGATGCAAAAAACTAAAAGCCAAGTCAGTCATTTATATATTTGGATACAGAGCTTGTCTTCACATCCTGCTGAACAAGCACCTCTGTAATCTCTGTATGGAAATGAAAAGGCTACTTAAAAACATTTCAAGGTTTGAGTTATTGCAAATGCCATAATCAATAATTGAAACAACTTCAAGGAGTGCACATTTTGTTAAGACCAAGTTCTCTTTTCCCAAACGTTGTTATTCAAATGTCATTAATTTTATAATTGAAAGTAACTGCATGGGTTTATTTTTGAAAGTCACAATATCTTCAAATTAGATGGATTCTTTTGGACTCCTTGTGGGCCATAGGCCAGATTCTCCAAGTCATGCTAGACATACCCAGTATTCACTAGTGCACGTACCACCTACCACCTTGGAGGTTATTTCTGGGACATTTCAGGGTCCTTTACACTGCAGTTAGTCCAATAGCTTGGTGTTCCATCTCCAAGCATAGGCAGGGTAGGCAAATGACCAGTTACGCAGGATTGAGTAACACCAGAAAAATGTGATTATTTGCCATTTTTTAAGCTCTCCACATACTTTTTTTTTGCTATAGAAGTGCAATAGTAGTAGCTCATATGAGTATCTCATAAGGGATGAAGACTGAAATATGTAATCATACTGTGACTTTACAGCCTCCTCCAAACTATTTTGTGAACTTAAAGGATGGTGATGGCTTGAGAATACAGGTAAATAAATAGCTTTTACCATTAGAATTCAGGTCTTCTTACTAGAGCATGCTGAAACCACATAATTTTTAAAGCAAAAAAATAAAAAAAAAGATGTCTTAATTGTAAAGAGAAGAACAAGCAACTGAAGAGTATCAGGAGGATGAACAGCAAGCAGTGGCCTTAAAAATATTCCTGGAATGAACATCATTCTAGTGACTGGACTGCTGCCAAGACTTTTTATTCTGTGTTTTTAAAAATGCATAGACTAGGAGAGTCATAAAAGAATGTTTTGTCTCTGGAATATGCTGGAACAAAAGCCAGATATGATTAGACTTTGACATGGCCATTCATCATGTCCCAGGCTGAATCAGTTATTAATTCCGAAAGTATTAAATATGAAATGGGTTGAGGGTCTAACAAGTCTGCAATACTATTCAATTATAGCTAAAATGTTAGGCTGACTGAATTTTCAAAAACATCCTCCTGTATGTTAAGTTGTATGAACTTAACCAAGCAGCACCCCAGTCCTGGTCTTACAGAAACAAACCCATGGGGATCTCCACCACTTTGCCTGACAACATGAAGCTGAAGAGCCAGGATTATTTTCCCGGGCATGAAAAGGGCTTCCACACACAAAGCACAAGTTCCACATAAAATTCATAGAAGCTTCTTTTTGGAAGCTTGCTATGCACTGGCTCCCAGCTCCTGGGCAAACAGACACCTTCCTCTGAAAACCAATGGAGTCAGATGGCTGGAACATCATCATAAGTGTTCAAAACATAACTCATCTTTTCTCTCTGTGACCTCTGTGATGAAGTTTGTCCTCTCTAGTCCTTCAGACCACCTTTGGGGGCACATATGCAATCATTTCTGCTATTTAGTTACACTACTGAACATATCCCTTTGGGAAGTTACTAACTCCCATGTAGATGCTAGCCTTATTGTATTTACAGGACTTTGAAACCTGCCAGCATTTATTGTAATAGTAGTGTAAGCAGCAGTGCTAGAGAATTCTGAAACTGTAGCATCAAACCACTTTCACAACTTACATACATAGCTGCTATTTCAGTTTTTCTTGCAATGTTTCTGCTGCATTAAAGAGAAAACCAGGAGAACACTCCTCCAGCTGTTCATTAGCACCATTGCCTATCACCAACAGTAGCTACTTGGGAGGAGAAAGGTTACAGCTATAGCCCACAGATGTACAAAAATTCTTAAGGTTAGACAGTGTAACTTCTGTAACTCTTCACCATCCTAACACTTCAATATTTTTTTGCTCCTAAATTAACAAAAATCTTTACATTCAGGAGAAAAGCTTTATAGACTAAAAAAATAAGTTAAATGTGTATCCACAGTTTTCAATATAAATGTACATCCCACAACTGTATTCTTACATTCCTAACTTAAGTCATCTTCGGAAAGAGAAAAAAGGGGAAAAGCCCCACACACAACCACAAATCAGTTTGGATCTTGATTAAGAGTTGATCAGGAGGCTCTGTTAGGCTCTCTTAGAATGTTCTTCTCCTTTTTCTAATTAATTTGTGAAGTGATGGCAATAGCAGCAGTAATAAATATTAGTGGTGAGCAGCGCATTCCAATGGAACCCACTGCATTCTGTGTAACAGGAGCAAAGAAGACACAGTTTTTGTGCAAAAGGTTTTCCACTCTAAAACCATAACTAGGCAAAGCGATCTCAAACCACATAACATAAAAATAAAACTGGCAAAGTGCTCAAGTGCCTAAGGTCAGTGCACCATCCTATGGACATCCAAGGCATATTCCTTACTTGTAGGGACAACTCCACACTAGGGAAGTGTCCTCCTCCTCATCTCCTCCCGCCAGAAGTATTTTCTCAGAATGTGAAAAGTTATATTAACACTGCCTCAGACTCCATTACCAGAGGAAAGTGCCTTCTCAACCATGAATTCCTGATACTGAAGATCATCCATTGGAAAAAGCCTTCAGCTTTACCTCTGACATTCAAAGCTTCCGTTTATTCCAGTAAGTGTGCATGTAATTTTTGATTCACAGAAACAGAAGACAAATGTTTTCTTATGCCTACCCAATATAATAAAGTAGATGGGAGAGGACAAAAAGATGTTTATGTTGTTCCGCATTCAACTGAGATAAGAGGTTCTGATATTTTTCCTCTCAGTTTTAAGACTGTGATAGTGATAACATAGCTGGAGTTTCAGTATTTCTCCTGCCTTCAGCTTTTGCCTGCGGCTGCACACAATCTACAGCATTTTAGCTGCAGTGACATTCACAACCAGCTTGACTTGCTGGTTCTGAGTACTGTGTCACCCATTTTATGATGAAAAGTGTGTTTTATTTAATCCAGTAGATACCAGATCTGTTCAGCAAATGGGATGCTATGCACAAAGAGGGAATCCTTACAGAATTCATGCATAGTCTCTAGTTTATTAATATCAGAATAGGTTGAAATAAGTCACCTTCAAGCCAGATACAAGCAAGTACATACAAATAAACAATACTCTAACCAAGCTAGGTTAAAATCACTCTTTATCAAATTGGTACAAGTCTGCTTCTAGACAAGACCTACTAAAATTTGCTGCACCATTTTGAACTATTTAATACTTTTGAGCAAGCAGCTTATACACCCACTGTGTGGCTGACATTAATGGCAGAGCTGTAAATCCCTTACATGGGACGTGGTGGAAATGCTGATATATCCATTACCGCGACAGGAAAGTGCTGCTGTGCTCTTCTGTAATTAGTTTCTTCAAAGGACAACGACATCATTTGGTCTGCAGAGAGAAGCAGCAAAGCCAACGCAAGAGTAGACTGGCTGAGTTGTCAGAAGTCCAAGGGCACAAGTACATTGGCACCCAGACCCTACAGCAGCACAGAAGAGCAACTATCCCTTCCTCCCCTCTCCACTACTTCCCTGCTCCTTTTCCTTACTTTTTATACCCACTTGTTTTTTTGTAAGCCATGTTTCCCCAACACCCATCAACACAACAGTCACACCTTCCCTCTATATAGCATTTCCATCTGTAACTCTTATGGCATTTTGCAAAAGGCAACAAACAAGCTGCTTCCTCCACCCAGGGTCACCCAGAAGATCAGAGCCTAGGCCAGGAACTGAATGTGACCTCTCCAGACCTGCACCACGGATGGGATATGCTGTACCACTCACAGCCACCTGTTAGGGAACACCACAGCCTGAGTAATGTCTGAGCTCTTACAGGGTGCTTGACACTCCTCCAGATCAAGTAAAAATAATGAAAACTATTTTCTGTCCATTTGAGGCACTTGCAAATTACCATTCACTGTCATATATAAGTGCCAAACACTATCAGACACACTGACAGGCTTCGAAGGCTTCCAAGATGAGGTGGTATGAATAGGAGCCTGGCTCCCTACAGTACTATAAGAATTACATAGTGGATGCTTAAGCCTTTGATCCTGTAAGTACAATCTGATTCCCTGCAATCAGTAATAACAAAGCCTTGGTATGGAGCAAGGCAGCTGTGAAAGGGTCTTTCAGCTCAGCACCATCACATCCTGGTATGATCATCCAACAGGAGGACAACATAAGGACACTGCTCTTGTGTCATGCAACTCAAGGTGGTACCACACTATGTCCCAAGAGTGGGTGACTATTCCTGAGTAAGTCTGGCTTTCTGTCAACACAATGTTCAGATAGACCTTAGTTTTCATGAAGGCTGTATTACAGACATGCTAAAAGCATTGTTACTGGCCTGTGTACCTCTGCTCTTCTCTCTGCATTGCAAATGGCGAAGGAAGAAAAGCTACCAAATTCACATGCATGGAGAAATGGTCTCCTACAGTCCTGTTCACTGTCCCACAGTACCAGCATTCATCAAGATACAAAGTCTCTCAGAAGACAGGAACTCAGGACCTCCAAGGGCTGCATGTATCACTGCTGCACAAGGCCATTTCAGAGAAACTGGCACTTGTGTGTGGCCAAGGGTAGTCCTTTATTTAGAGAAAATAAAAGTACACATTTTGCCATCTCTTAGGTCTTGAATGCATGTTCATGTAGTACTTAGGCTTAAGAAGATTCAAGGAGCTTAGACTGATGTTGAGCACCCAACACTTGCTTTCACACAAGACTTGGAATATTTTCCACTATCTCAGACATCACCAGCTACTGTTGGAGAAAAACTACTTTGGGCCAGAACACAGGAGTAAGAAACACTATTTTAGTTTCTGATCACAATAAGGGTGGCAAAACTCACGTTATAAGTAGGTCGATGCCACTGCACTTTTTACTGACTCATTTGCCAAAAAAAAATTCATTTATTTCCTGCTCGAAGGGTACATGATTCTTCGTCTAGTTTGTGAGAAAATTATGTTACCAAGCAAGCAGGGGCAAAAATCTCCTAGATGTTGCCAGTTATTACATATTTAGCCCTGTGACTATTGTGGAGGTAAGTCACTACTCATCAAAAAGGCTTATTTATTTAAGCCGAATATGTGTGTGCGTGTGATAGTAGAAGTTAAATGTAAGCAAATACTTCTCAAAAAACCAAAAAAACCCAAACCTTTTCACCTGACTTAAACCATTACAAGACCTGTCCTATCTTAAAGAGAAACTCAGAACACCACTTTATTATCAGAAGAGCCACAAAGGGAGAAATGCTTTGTGAAGGCTTTCGTTATTTGTCTCATTTATTCAGAGCAAAAGCTAAGCCCCAAAATTTGTGTTCTCCAAGAAAAATACCCTCAAAAATAGATCAAAATATTCCAAGATATTTTTCTATTTGCATTTTGACTTACAGCACATTGTATAAGTAACAAATTAGGATGCCATTTGAAAATTAAAATGCTTAAGTGTCCAAATGGAACATTCTGACATGGCTAGAATATTCCTTCTTCCTTCATGAAAGGGAATATACAAATGAGTGAAATTCCAATAAAATCAACTTGCTTTCAGGAATTTTTCAGTTCTGACAGAATTAATTAAAAAATAATCCAAAACTTCAACACTAGATGCTTCCCCTCCTCAGTAGTATCTGGTCAGCTACCCTACTTGACTGCATCTGTAACATTTCAAATTCTCTTTCCATTTCAAACACATAGATCAGAAATGCTTTTTCAGCAGTAGTAATTGGAGAACTATATAGGTCTAAAAAGAATAAACCTATGGCCCTATTACAACATGCAGCTCCCTAAAAAACATGCAAAGTACATAAGAAACATCACCAGCATAGTGTAAAATTATATTTCTATAGTATTTTGGACAAGTTACTTCAGAGATGAAAGGCAGTGCATCAGAACACTCTCTCCTATCTGATTCAGATCCTAATTAGAAATGGACAAAGGGATCTTTAATTTTCTTTTTTCCTTTCACTTAAGCCAGAAACCCATCTTTCAATTCAGATGTGTTCAAACTAATACTTGAAGACACTGAAGATCTAATGAAGTTAAACAGGACACAAGGGACATCTGCTTAGTCCTTAGTGGACACCTCTCAGACCAGCATCACTATTTGCACTACTTAACATTTCAGGCAAACTAAGCAGGCATTGACCAGAAAGGCATACAACATCCACACTACCAAAAGTGCTCCTGAGATGGTGCTTATGTCTCAATTGCTTCAATATCGCTTTTGACCCCTTTCATTTTCTGCCTATGAACTTGGGCCAGAAGATGGTAGCGTTCTGGGTTTTAGAAGCTTAAAGTAAAGCATATGCACATGGGTCAGCTGCAACTGATTCTGCTTGTGACTCTCACTGAAGATTACTCACAAAGCTTGTCAATGCTTTGACGGCACAGAACAGCATGAGTAGCTTACTCCTCATGATCCCGAGCTGACCTGCTGTTTGCTCCTGGCCATCAATCTATCGATTAAGTCAGAGCAGAGTTTTGTTATGGATCACTTCTCTCCCCACACACCCTCACAAAGCCCAGGCTCAGATTTAAATGCATCTGCTGGCATCCGCTGGCTGGGTGTTTATGGACTGCAGGCTGATACTTAAGCAAGAGGTGACCAGATGGCTCTTCCTCCCTGGCAGACCAGCTTAGCTTGACCTTCAGAGAGCACTGTTGTGTCCTAGGCAGCACGGCATTGCTGAGCTCCAAGGCAGAGTGTAAGATGCATTATTAGGTCAAACACTTACTTGGCTGAAGACCATTGTGGAACTATTTATTATGGCCAACTGGGGCAGATTGCACTGAGCAGGAATGTCCTATAATAAGCACATTAATGTTACATGTCACATGCCAAGATGTGACAAAGAGGGGTGAAGAACATCAGTTAATACTTTGCTCATCTGTTTTTCCTGGGCAGCTACACAAGAGGCTTATAGAGCTTCTGTCCATACTACATCTGACCCGCTGGAAATCAAAGCTCAATTTCCCAGCCTGAAATACTAGCCAAATCCATCCAGTCTGACTCAGTTGCAGTCAGAAAAAATCCTGACTGAACTACACAGGGTTAAGCACTGGCCAAAATATCAGCAGAAGCAGGAGGTGTGGGTGCTTTGAAACTCTGCTCAACATATGTCTGAAGGATTTTTGGGACTACACAAAACTGTAGTAAAAGAAAAGATTGGCAAGGCAGATGTTCGTTGTTTACTGACCCCTGATGAAACCTGCCCTTTCCTTTACCCATTTGAGATGTTCAATAGATACGTTGGTGCTGATTTCTCAACCATGTGCTGCCAAAAATCTGGTGTATTTCTACGTCCCTGAGAGTTTGAAAACAAGAAGTACACTACATTAGTGTGAAAACACACTTCCTTATGGCAGGTTTATAAGCTGATCACTGGAAATGAATTTCTTGCAAAGTAACATGTTGAAAACCATGACAGGCTCATTGACAACAAGCAAAGCCCTCACATTTCTATCTCAGGAAGAGGGTCAGTTTGCAGAGCAGGCACCAAGCAATTGTTTATTGGAGCTTTTGCAGAAAAAAAAAGAAAAAAAAAAAATTTTGCCTTCCGGGTATTTATGTGGAAGAAGCCGATACTGTCACAAACACAAAAAACACAAAAACAGGACTGTGAGAACTCCCGACTACGCTCAAGCTTTCCTTCCATGCCATTTTTCTATATGGCCAACATGGCAACATTAAAGCCCCAGCCAATGTGGTAACACTTCCATCTTTGGAAGAGGCCAGCATTTGCTTTGCCTGATTTTTTTTCCCCACCTGTCAAGCATGTCTTGTCCAAGAATATCTCCTAAGCAGCTGAAGAGATGGAGGTGCAGACATGACAAACACAGAATAATGAAGCTACTTTCTAGAGCAGATCCTTAGAATTGCTGGGGCAGCAGATAGCAATAACCCTCGGGACTCTCATTCATAGGAAGCCAAAACTGTGGTGGTCCCAGATGGAGTAACTCAGCATTCATCAAGTCATAGGCACTATTTCTATTGCATGCTCACCCCCTGCTTCTACAGTCACACTTATTTTATCTTCCACTTCCAAAATTTCCAGGCTTTGTCACTGCAAGCAAATAACACCCCACATAGGTAGCACTGTAAAGATATTGTAAATGTGGGATAATCTAAAATCCAAAGCCTTACAGAGCCAAGTGGCATTAAGTAGCACCCTGACACCCCAACAGGGAAGCCACCAACATCACATGGCACCCATCTACTTATCTGAATACAAACATCAACAACTCTGGGCTCATGCTACAGGATGTGCAAGGTTCCCAATTTCAGTATACAGTTAAGCCAGTAACATATCAACCTCTACCAAGGACCACCAATATTGTTAAACATGACACACAGGGTTCAATTTTAAGCTGTGCATGGTGCAGACAGATTAGCTTTCTTCAACGAGACTAACTAGATTAAAGGAACTATCATGCCATATATTATGGAACAACGGAAATTGAAATCCACGCTAACATATTTTACTACCAACAAACTCTTCGTTGTCACATAGTCTGGTCTCCTCTCTCAGCAGGAAGGTGAAGCAAAGGAGGCTGCACAGAGATCAGAGCAGTCTTCAGAAAAAGCTAAGTTTATGGTCATCGCCATATTCCTAACACAGTACACACGTTCAATAATGTGAAATACTGCAGATCCATAAGAGGGTACGGAAGTGTGCTGAGCTGACTGGGAAGAAAGGAGCCAAGGAAAGCCTTCACAGGTTAACACAGCCCAGGGGAAATTCAATATCGAAGAGATGACTTGCATACCAGAAGTAGATATTCCTACAAGGGTTGCTACCGACTTCATTAGCAAACTCTAAACCTGTCTCTCCATGAACACCAGACAGAAACACAGCTTTAGTAAAAATCAAAATCCTGATTTCAAGTCATAAGTTGTAATCACTCTTATTTACTCAAGAATAAATCCTTGCTTTACCCAAGATGACCCATTTCCTCCAGGATCACAACCTCCAGCAAGTCTATTTTCCAACAAAGCCTCACTAACAGAGTGTTGCAGGCACTCCAAGATTCTGAGTACAGACCTTGGACAGAACCAAGCACACCTGGCAACAGGATGGTTGTTGCAAACAAAAACCCCACACAAGCCAATAGACTCACCTCACAATACCAAAGAGATACCAAAATAGCACAGGACAGATAAAATTAAAGAATCTGTACCGACATCAACTTTTCTAGTAGTCTTGTCTCAAACACAGCAAGCAAAAGTCCAGTAAAAAAAAGATTTTGCACAACAGCAAGAAGCACTAGGGAGTCCTTTCCTCATTCCAATCTCAACATGTCCATCCTTGGTTTAAGCAGAGGAGCTGTCTGGTTTTACTGGGATGGCAGACAGCTAAAATATCCAGCCCACTCCCATCACATGCAGGACGATTAACTGTAATTGCACAAGTCAAGTTTACAGATTAACATATCTGGGGATCTCCCATTTGGCTCATGCTCTTTTACACGTAAAGTTAATGAGTACAAAACTAAGCACTTGAAAACAGATCACTGACAAAGTCCACATCAGATTTGTTGGAGAACAACATAAGCAAGTTTGGGGAATATTCCCTATTCTCTCATATCATCCTACCATCTCTTCAACAGATATGAAGGAAACAAGCTACAAAACACCTTAAGCTGTTGTTTTCAAGTTTTATTAATGTATTCCTACTGCCATTTCCAGCTCCCAGTCAATGTCTTTGATAGCTGACACATAGTTTCTATCACATTTTATTTTGCTGAAGGCATTTTCCAACTCCCTCAAGCCTTTCCATTCCCAGCTCCAGTGCACGCTTTTTGCCAAGATTAATTTAAATGACCTTTTTTCCCCCCTAGACCTGCTTTTTAGATTTAATGAGATCCCAGGATTATACCTGCACTTATCAACACCCACAGGGATACAGCCCCCCCCCAAGAGAGCTTGTAAAGGCTCAAGTAACTAAGGAGTCACAAAGACAAATCTTAAAGCACGTATAAACCGGTATGGATGTCACATTCCTTCTTCCTCTCTAGTAGCATCCATTGAGTTCTAGTGCCCTTTTCATGTATTTTGTCTTTCTGGCATTTCTGGGAATGGAAAGAAAGGGAAAGTTGCCAGGCTTCAAACCTAACCCAGTAAACACACCTGTTTTTCTAAAACATCATTTGCAGCACATTCATAGCAAGCAACCGCACAAATATATACAAAATACAGTAATAAGAATGGGATTATTGAGAAGAAACTACAATTTTGTGATAAGAGCATCGAGGGACACAAATACCATATTAGAAGTTCGGGATGGCATTGTTAGGTTAGGGTTTTTGTTTCATTTAGTGGGATGTTAGATTTGTTCTTTTTTTTTTTTACTGAAATGTATCTTTTCATGTTGGGGGGTGGTAAGGAGGAGCGGGAGGCACAATCAGCAGCTTTTATTCAGTTTTCTTTTCACTGAGGGCAGCACAATATTTGGGAAGGCTCTTTCCAGCCCATTCCCCTTTCTCCAGCCCCTATGACAGCAATTAACACCAAAATCACTCCCCAGAACATGGAAGGTCACCCATCCAGCACCAGGGCCAAACACATAGGCTCCGCAACCTGAAAGTTCAGTCCCCTGGAAACCAGGGACCCCACACCCACATTCTCCAGCTTCCACGCCAGGACTAAACAAGGAAAGAACCAAGTCTTCCTACCCCTCCCAGCTCCACCAGCCCTCCTTGGCAGGCTCACCTCCTCCAGCTTGGTTTTCCAACACCTCTCCACCTATCACTTCTACTCCTGCTGGGCTGCAGCCTTTTATAGCAGCTGGTTTTTGATTGGCACTTTTTCCACAGATGGGGGAGGCAAACAGGTCCTTCATTAATCCTTTTCAGGTTGCTGCCAAGTGTGTGGGGGGCTTATATGTTATTTTTGTTAATGAAGTGCCTTCTGGAACTGAACCCTGCATTCCCTGTCCGTAGATGCAGACTTCTGCACACCTAAGGGGAAGTAGAAACAGGATATAGTCTTAATCTTACTCATTGTCAGTAAATGAGGCAGTGAAGTGGTTGGGTGAAAAGGCAGTATTCTGAACAAACACTTTCCTTTACGCAAGGTAAAATTTAAAGATTAGTAGAACTTGGGAAACAACACATTTTGTCTCCATAGTTCTCTTTGGTTTTTATTTTGCCAAATGAGGTTCACAATAAACAGGAAAAAAGGACACAAGCAGCACCCCTCACCAATTTTTCTTTATAGCTTTCCCTCAAAGGGAATTCCATATAGCTCCGGCTTATTTAGATCCATCCGGTAGCACCTAGCATGCATTTGCAGGCAAGGCCTTCTGTGTGCTGGTCACATAGGAGAAAACTCAGCACATGCAGGTGCTGCCTGTCTGACCCGCATCTTGTTTTACCGTCCTCTCCTTGCTTTGCACACACTCCTGGTCTAGTGCCCCACAGAAGAAATCAATTGGGAGAAGGTTTATTAAAATAAAACACCCTCCTCTCTACATGAAGCTTTAGGGAATTCTGCTGTTTGTGAAGAAGAGTAAAGTTATAGGGAGAAGTGTTAGAAAGTGAGCTTTAAGTGATTTAAAGCAGAAGCATCTAATTATTTTTAAACTCAGTATTTACTCCATTTTCCTATTTGTACTGTGGCTGCAACCATGCAGGGATACATCACCTACATACTCACTACTGCTGCTTTTGACAGTGAAAGCTGGAGCAGAAATTATCAGTGGAGCTAGAAAGATATTCTATCTCTTCCCAGGAGCAACCAGCTCAGGTGTTTTGCAACCAGGTGAACGCACCAATCACTTGTTCTACACCCTGAACCACACTGGTGGCCTTAAAGAGATATTTGCAAAAAAGTCTGTGTGACAGAGGCACCTCAATAGTCAATAAGCTCCGAACAGATTTTGTTGTAGCGAGGACTGTTTAGCAAAGAAAACCCACTAGACATGGCATTTATCTGAAATTATTCAGCACTCCAACCTCATAAAACACAAGTTCTGATAGCAGTTGAGGATATTATTATTGTATAACCACATAGGAATAGTGAGGATCCAGAGTGCACACACCCTCACTCACAAAACCAAGAGGTCTCCTTCACTCCAAGCACCCAGAATAAACAACCGCCCAGGGTGGGCAAGGGCTCATGCAAGGACGTTTCAAGAACAAAGTCACTCACCAAGGAACAGGTGAGGTCTCTCCCTTCCTTAGAAGTCTCCTTAGCTGGTGCTCCTAACCTCACCCAAGCCTCCTGCCTACCGACCGCTGCCAAAGGAAAACCCCCCCTGAAGTTCCCACTTTATAGCTCCGGGGGCTCTGACCGTGGCCCTCACAGCCTGCTCCAGAAGCTTCTCTGGCCCTGGCCACCTGATTGGCTGAGGCCCCTGTCTGTTGACCGGGGGTCCTGTCCCTCCCGCTCCCCCAACCGGGGGAGGTGACTGTGGGGAATCACCGTGTGGAGAGCGGGGGGGGGACAGGGACAATGGGGCAAAAGCCGCGCTAGAGAGCCATCAACCGCCCTTTTGAAAGCTCAGGATCTCATCCTGGGGTGTGGAGCTGCCACACTTTGCCAGCCATTATAATATTGTCTGCCTTGTGTACAATCAATAGAAACCTAAGCCGTAAACAAAGGTATGTGTTGTTGTAGATACTCCTGTAAGTCATTATCACAAGTGGTTCGTTCCACCCAGTTTTGAAGGGAAGACACAGCTAATCTTTCAACAACTCAGCAAAAGCACCTGATAAAATGCATTTGATGTCTTCTGCATGGTGACATAATACATCAAAAATCTGATTTAAAACTTTTTGACGAGTTGCCCTGGGCTTCATATCAAAATTAGCCCTGTGCTGCTGAATGGAAGGAGGAGGGGAGACAGCTGAGTACTGCACATTAAGAAAATAAGCAAGTATACAACAGGGTGTTCAAAGTGGAAGGGGCCACAGCACTCCAATGGTTCCAGGGACTTCTGTTATAATATATGACATACTGTGAACAGACAGAAAATCTGTCCACTTTCTGAGGTGGTCAAAGCCTTGTGGTTCAACACCGTGCCAAGCCTGGATGGGAAAGCCCTGCCAGTGACTGAATACATGAACTTGGGCTCGGTGCTACATTGGTGCAGCCACATGGACTTCGGACAAGCTGGAACACAAGCAGAGTGAGGCTGTGCTTGCTGCTGATGGATGGGCAGATGAGCTCTGTGTTCATCTATCAGTGCAAACAAATGTCTGCCTGTGTCACATCATTAATAAAAGCATGTAAGACACCCTTTCAAATTTCACCATAGAACTGAACCGACAGGCTAGAGCTCCCTACAGGAAAGAGTATATGGGATGCACATTTGGACAGGCTTCTAAATGGCCAAAGCTGTGCTTTTATACTAGTCTGCATTTAGTGCAAACTCTGTCTATTCTTTCATAAGCCCATACAAAAATGCCTCTCTCCTGGGAACATCCAGAACTTTGCAACTTGCATTGCCAGTGCTGGCAATGCTGATGGTCACTGAATGCCAGTGCTTAGAAACCAGAACTGCTTCCCAGTTAATTTTGTTTACATTTATGTTTGAAGTCCTGCTTGTTTTGATGCCTTATGCAGAATAATGAAAGAACCACGAACATACAGCTATGATACACAGTCATGCTGACTTCATAACCACACTTCATTTGGGGGAATGAATATTCTTTCAGTTATGTCACTCTGGTTTATGCTGCTGAACCTGTGAATTGGTGATGCTGCATTTTTTCTTTAGCTCTGTGTAATGGGAATGGGAGAACCACTCACTTCTCCAAGAATCTGGACCAAGATGCTTGTGAAGTATCGAGAGGTGGGTCAATTGCCTTCCCTTGATTTCATTTACCTCCCTAGAGTAACACCACATTTCCTGGTTTTAATCAGGAATGGAAACACGAAAGCTGAAACAGTATTTAGAAGTTTGTTGGTTTGGGCTTTTTTTAATCAGCAACGGGAAGTATCGAACATCTTCTCCTGAGGCTGCTCTACCTCAGCTTAGTTTATTCAAATGGGTTTGAATAAACATCTGGAACAGCTGAGTGCCTTATCCCATCTTAACGTTTGACACCCATCTCTAATAGTGGAGTGGACCCTAGTGGAATTAGATCCAGAAGGAATTTATCTGGCATTCATGAGTGCTGTATTCAGTGAAATTTCACATCCATAGACAAAATCCACGAATTGTCACCGTGCCCAGACAAGTTACTTGTCATTATGATGATCTGCAGGGCATCCATAGAAAGAAATCAATTTGACTGAGCTTCATCCCTCAAAGACAACGCCAAGGTTAATTTATTTGTTTTTCACTTTGAGTTGGGGGTGGACAGTCCCTGGATGAGGAGTAGTGTTTGCCAAACACATTTCTGGGAGGATTTGCTCACCTACTACTTTTCTGTTCCACTGAAGAGGAAAGTCCCCTCTCCCTTCAAGAATTGCTCCCTGCAATAAAGGCAAAGTACTCAGCCTTTCTCCATGGCTTCTGTCGTAATGTGAGATGCTAGCTTGCTGTTTGAGAGCCTGCACATGTATTTGTGACATTTCCTGAGGTCCCCTCACCTTTCAGGATGCTTCTAAGCTTTCTATTTCATACAATCTTGAGGCTCCATATTGTGCTTTATAGCCTGTTGTACTGTCAAATCCTGTCTTACCTGAGAAGAGGTTTCAAGAACTCTTCACTATATTTTTGTAAGTAACTGTTCACTGTATTTTTGCTTTAGCTTCTGAGGTTCAAACATTTGTTCATGGACATATAATAGCCAGCTGCAACTGTACCTTTGGAAACAAGCCTTTCTTAAAGGACCATTTACACAGAAAAAAAAAAAAAAACAACATAGGCAGCACAAGTTAGGTACAAATACAAATGTTCTTGTTCAAAAAAACCCCAGGATATTTGATACAAATTTGATCAAACAAAATTTGATATTTTTCCTGGGAAAGCTTATAATCCAAAATAACAATGTCAAAATTCAGCCCCACATGAGATATCCACACTCCATGTATTTTAAAAAATGTGGACTTGGGCCCAAAACTGTTCTTAAAGTTACAGATGTGTGTTTAGTGGTAAAATGACTTTTTATTGACAACATGTGTCATATCCATTTACATTCTGGACAGCACTCCAGTTTTGAAAACCATATGGCTGTTGTTTTAAACAGGCTGAACTCTATTCAGAATCCAGTGTAGAAAGTGTCCTAAACACCAGTTTTCTGGAGAGTTTGTTTAGCCCCGTTTACATCAGGAGTTCCATGTGTATAGTGAACTGATGGCTGCTGTGGGAAGCCAAACTTAGCACCTTCATCAATAGCAGCATATTTTGTCAGGCCACAAAAGACATATTTAATACACTAAGAACATGGAGAGTTCAGACTGAAATTAAAAGTTTTCACTGCGTGCCTGTCTATTAAAAATGCTTGATTAGGAAGAAGCAGAGGGAAACAGAATGTTAGGATGGGGTTGTGATTCCAAGCTACAGAACAAGACACGCCCCAGTGTTTGGTAAAATACTTCCAGAGATGTGAACTTCCCTGGGGCTTGTTGAACAGCAACAATAATTACCATCATTATTTATTATAATAAAGCACAAATAGCTAACAGTGGTGTCTGGTATCTGGTCGAAGTCTCTCTCCCAAAGAAGAGACTTTTCCCAGGTGATGTTCTCCCTGCCCCATACATCCTTTCTGTGCTGACTCACATGATTTCCTGGGATATCCGGTGGGAATACAGGACCTCACAACCCTCCCTCGTCATTTATTAGTGTCATTCTAGTGTCACACCTTCCTGTCCCGTTCCTGAAAAGCTACTCTCTCTAAGCCACTACTCCCAGTGTATTATAACGGTCTGGAATAATCTTAAAAATTATAACTAAATACTGCATACAGTTTTCTGGGTATTATACTTAATCCTGGGGAGATCAAAGATAGGACTGACCATGAGCCAGCACTGTGCCCTTGTGGCCAGGAAGGCCAATGGCATCCTCGGGTGTATTACAAGGGGGGTGGTCAGTAGATCGAGAGAGGTCCTCCTTCCCCTCTACTCTGCCCTGGTGAGACCCCATCTGGAATATTGTGTCCAGTTCTGGGTCCCTCAGTTCAAGAAGGACAGGGAACTGCTGGAGAGAGTCCAGTGTAGGGCAACAAAGATGATTAAGGGAGTGGAGCACCTCCCTTATGAAGAAAGGCTGAGGGAGCTGGGTCTCTTTAGTTTGGAGGAGACTGAGGGGTGACCTTATTAATGTTTATAAATATATAAAGGGTGAGTGCCATGAGAATGGAACCAGGGTCTTCTCAGTGGCAAACAATGATAGGACAAGGAGTAATGGGATCAAGCTGGAACACAAGAGGTTCCACTTAAATTTGAGAAGAAACTTCTTCTCAGTGAGGGTGACAGAGCCTGGAAGGCTGCCCAGGGAGGTTGTGGAGTCTCCTACTCTGGAGACATTCAAAGCCTTCCTGGACACCTCACCTAGGCGTTCCTGCTCCAGCAGGGGGATTGGACTAGATGATCTTTCGAGGTCCCTTCCAAGCCCAAACATACTGTGATACTGTGCTACTGTGACTTTAAAAAGTCCTGTTGATTTCAAGGCGATCTTTTTCCCTAGGATGAGTGCAGAACTTGTCCAGTATGAATTTAATATTACACCACATAATTGGCAAGGTGATGATTTTCAAACTCTCACTCAGCATGTCGCCAGGTGACTCAGCTATTTCATGTAGTTCCATCCTTCTGCAGTTAATTACAAATCGTTGGCCCCAAATCACAACCACAGAAAGAAACAATCAGTGCAGCCGCAAAGATAGAAAAACATGTTCCACAAGGCTCCCAAAGAGCCAGGAACTCAAGTTGCTTGTCTCCAAATACTCGGAGGGATAAAGAAGAAAATAAATTTGTGCAAACAAAGACGGCAATGCATCTTGGGGAAGCCCTGACTTCTTGCACCCTATTACTTTGTGCAATACATTAATGTTAACCTGACACAGCACATAACTGGAGTACTCAAGTTAAATAAATGAAATCAGCCGTCTGAGTTCTTTAAGACAAATGATGTTATTACAGCATAATTGTATAACCCCATATAGCTTACAGCAGCAAAAGGATGTGTATTTCACATGGCCTACTATAATTACATTCCCATTATAATTTTGCAGTTAGTTGCTATGAGCTGTGGTCATGAAAACATGCCAATTTTGTATGGGATTGAAGTCGGCCTAATTTTAGCAAATTGAGAGCTGCACAAAAGAAAAGAGATAAATACTATGTTGTTATTTTTCATTAGAGAATTGCTATATTAAGAGGCTGTGATCCAGCTGTGTTTGTTTAAATAAAAGTGTGATTTGAATACCTCCTACAGCTATGTTCCTGCCAATGAATAAAAGATAAAATGCAGCTCTCATTGGATGTTAGTCTCTGAGTTCTAGCTGACTCAGAGATTTATTGTTTAACATAAGGAAGTGAAAAGCATGTAGAGCAGACCACACACAGGGCTCTTTTGTGTATTGTTTCAAGCCATACCACTAATAGATTTGTTCCACCAAGGCTTGCAGCAATTCAGCTGTGCTAAAATGCTCCACTTAACTGTGAAAAAAATAATAATAAAATAGTAATTATGTCTAGATGGCAATGCAGCTTAGACCAATACCATGAGTAACGTAAACAGGAACTAATAACACTCAAAGCTGTATGTTATCATCATTATGTTAATGAAATTAAGCTTTTATTTCCAAAAAACAAGCCCTTTAACATACTACTCAGTCTCTGTATAAACACACTGACTTCCTCTCATAGTTTCATATGACTCTGAAGTTCCTGAGCTAATATCCTTCTAACAGTAAATACCTACATATCTACATATAAATATATATACAAAATGTACAGTGCACTTCAGTAGCCAGCCTGAAACTTATCGCAGACAACTTGGATCTCATTGTGTGTTGGAAAAGCCTTTTACAATGCAAATAAAATGATGCATGTAAGTAGTCGTTGCTTTGTAGCTGCCGGTTTTTTAGGTTCCTTCATGGTAATATTAGATTGAGGCGCATCATTCTCAGGGAGCTGATGTGTTTGAATGGATTTCATTATGGGCAAGTGCGGGAGTGAGTGGCTGCATGCCAGTCAGAACAGACTACCAAAGGGCTTCAGTTGTCAAAGGACTGACTTGAGATGTCTGAGTTCATTTAAATAGCACAAGTATCTCCAGTTTAGGGAGGTAAAAAAACAAAAGGCAAAAAAATAAAAGCCTTTTCTACTATAATCTTTGTGTTGGATTTACAACTATAATGGCTTGATAATATATATGACATGTGTACAGTTCAGTTCAGCGATGGATATTCCGGACTGGGAATAACCTGAATTATGGTCTAATAAGGAGGTAGCAACGTCCTTGAGTAAAACAGGCCAGAGAGTAGAGTATCCATAGCCAAAAGGACCAGTATGATTCTATGCATAGAATCATAGAATGTCTTGAGCTGGAAGGGATGCACAAGGATCATCAAGTCCAACTCTTGTCCCTGCACAGGACAACCCCACAGTCCACACCATGTGTCTGAGGGTGTTGCATCTTGAACACTGTCAGGCTTGGGGCATGACACCTCCCTGGGGAGCCTGTTCCAGTGCTCCAGCACTCTCTGGGTGAAGAACCTTTTCCTAATACATGGCCAGTTTGAGACTGGAACTATGCATTTGGAGAAAAATCTTGCAGGTCTACACAGGCAACTTGCATCTTGCACTTTATATGAGAAAACTGAGCTTTATGCTCAATCACTACCTACTCTGGGGTGGGTGGAAGGCGTGGAAAAGGGCCAGAAACCTAAGTCCAGCCACTGCAATTTGGGCAAAGAGAAAAGTCAGCATGTGCATAGGAGAACCAGCAACTCTTGCAGGCAAAAGATAGATTCTCTTCTTCTCACAGCACGTAGGTGCGGATGATGAGCCACAATTCAGCCCTGAGCTGGAGGCACCAAGTCCCCGGGACAGAGCAGCTGACGTGCTGCTCTTTGCTCCAGCCTGTGCCGAAAGAACAGCCCAGAGCCTGTGAGCATGTGGAAGCTGCAATATGTGTCTTTTGAAGATACGATCTCA
Source organism: Patagioenas fasciata (assembly GCF_037038585.1). Taxonomy (NCBI): domain Eukaryota; kingdom Metazoa; phylum Chordata; class Aves; order Columbiformes; family Columbidae; genus Patagioenas; species Patagioenas fasciata. Next base: position 19,437,353 of record NC_092525.1, on the reverse strand, counting down.
GCTCATTGTACAGGGCTTTGTGCTTCAAACCCTCAAGAGTCTCAATAACAATATCCTGTCTGGTTTTTATGTAGCACCTGTCAACCCAGAGGGACCAAAACCACTTCAAAAACTCTGTGTGGTTGTTGCTGTTAAAAAACTCAGGAATCCCTGCTTGAGTTGCCTGCAGCAGGCTGAAATGTGGGATATTTAGCATTAAAGAAGAGCAAATAATTAGCTATGAATAATTTATCCCCTCAAATCAGCTTCTTTTCGACTTTATTGAACATCTGCGAATAGGTCTCAGCCCCACTCTTAGCTTTGACGGTTTCATTTCACTTCTTCTTTTTTACATTACTGCAAACTTCTATGAGCCATCATCTACCTAAAAACACTGAAGATAGTAGAGCAAAGATGAGTAAAATTTAAATTACCTGACTATAATTATGACAGAAGCTACTAATATGTAATGAGGAGAGACAGAATTTTTTAAATAAAATGATGAACAAAAGAAACATTGAGTAAAGGGTTGGAAAGAGATGAGCAAGACATGGAAGAGGGTGAATTGCCCAGGAGACAGCTGGGCAGAGACATTTTATGGAGACATTTTAAAAACCAGCATTTTGGAGCTCTTGGCAGCTGAAGGGAAGCGAGAGGATATGTGAGAAACTGGAATAAATGTGGTTGTTTGGATATGCATGTCTTGGAGCAGACATCCCAAGGGAAGCTCTAATCATCTGGATGAAAGGAAGGGAAGGTAAGAGTGAGATCTGGGGAGGGAGACATCAAACCTGTGGCATGACAGAAGCCATTTCTGAAGCTATGATTAATTCACAGCTTAAAAGGGATGAATTTAAACTTTCTTCCTCCTGCTCAGAACTTGTCTATCAATGCACTTTGTTTATTTGAAATCCTTGGAAAGTTTTCTGAAAAACAATTTCAGTTAGTTGTTGATGACCAAATATTTGGTTTCATGTGTGTCCAGTTAGACAGAGTCTATGGCATGTGATGGGATGTCCCAACCACGTGATACCAGTGCTTTCCTGAGCAGGAAAAGGGAAATCATACCTTGCTATGTAAGCATTTCCCACTACAAATGAGCAGTGCTGCATATATGCAAGGTAACTGCAGTGAAGAATCTCTCAGATGTCATTTTTAAATTAGTGCACATAAAGTTTTGTCTTAGGATAAAATTCAGAATTCCTTGAAACAAGGAGAGGCAGATTTAGAATGACAACCTTAATAAATGCTCTAAAGAGAGAAATGGAAGAAAGAATTGGTCTTGATTTCTCTGAATTTCTAACAAACATCTTCCTGCACCTTCCTGGAAATTGCTTGCTATGGAGTGCTGTCCAAGGGTCCAAGTAGCTTTCTTATGTTTGCTATTCCTGGTGGTTTAACATGATCATTTTTGCTTTTTGCTGGTTTCCTAGGGATCTGCTACCAGCACAGTAATGCTGACGTTTCATTATTTTCTAGACTTTACTGTTTCAACCTTTCAACTTTTCCCGTCTTTCTTATGCTGGCAAAGTTTATTTGCAGTTGCAAAAATACCGAGGAATTGATTTTCTAGCTGTGAGTGAACTTAAATAAACTGAAAGAAGCAGAACTATTGTAGAATTAAAGTAATTCAACAGTTTACAATGTGGAATGATTTAAGTTTTGACACTTATTTCCTCAGTTATCTCTCCTTATCGAAATACACCACAAATAACAGCTCAGCGTGTGAGCACTGACAGCAGTGCTACTGCCTGCTGAAGGTTAGAGCATCCTTTGCGGGGATCCCAGCAGCTGAGCAGCATCTGCCGAGTGCAGCCCGGCTGCCTTCGTACACGGGCAGGAGATGGGACCACGATGCTGCTGAGCCCCTGCAGCTGCCGATAACCCCAGCACAGATGCCAAAGCCAGAATGGACCGCAGGTCCCATTTCACGTGATGCAAAATGCCTCGCGAAGACCACGAGCAAATTTGGGGTCTTTGCTGCAAAAGAATGGGATGCTATCTGCCACAGAACAGGAGCGGGAGGGAGCAGGACTGACTAGATCCCCTGAGCTGAGCATATGCAGATAAAACCCCCCACTCAACTAAGATGCACCATTGCTAACACAAAAACATCTTTAGGTACTAGACCTCTAGATACTACATTTAGTCTACCACATACTAAATTAATATCTAGCCATTTTCTGGTGCTACAGAGGAAAGTAGAAGCCCTAAAGCATGGAATTAATTAAATACCACACAAATGCAACACGACTTGTGTTCACTGATGAAATCTCTTCTCACCACCCATTCGTGGATAGTGAATCAACAAATCAAACACCCCTGGCTTCATGATCAACAACAATGGTTTCAAGATTGCCATTACCCTGTTTTACAATCTCTTTCATTAATTCATTAAGTTGTTCTTGAAACACTGTCCTTTCAGTGAGGCCATTCCAGAACTTCTGGCAGACACAGACTGTCTTCTAATTCCTAGTCTAAAAATATTGAGGACAATATATATTAATTTGATATTGTACCAGCTTCATGTTACCTCTCTTCAGGTGGTTAAATAAAACATTCTAATGCTTCAACATAGTGCTAGGGAATACTCATCTGTTATAGATGCTTCTCAGCAGCATTTATGATAATATAGCAGAACGGGACTCCATTGTGCTGGATGCTGCAGAAACACATTGAAAGAAACAGCTCCTGCCATTCAAAATAGAAATTGTACACAGAACCTGGGGGTTGGGGGCAGTGAGAAGGGGAGAGAGCGATATAATGGTGTATGCATTTTTAATGTACATTTAAAATACGGATATTATTAATTTTTCCTGTCTCTCCAGGTCTCTTTCACAGACTGATTTTTTTTTTTGTTATGATCATGGAGGTTAAACTGCAGAACCAGAAGGAGACGGTGGCACGCAGTGCACTGTACATGATAAGAAATAATACAAAAACCAGAGCTGTTTGTATGAGGTACTGCTCCACGAGCAAAAGCCACAAGGACATAGTAGGGCCTAAGGTAAGGAAGGATCCAAAAGATCAGAGGAAATAGTGTGGACAATGAGGGAAAACAGGCTGAGCAATTAAAAGAATTCATCAGAGGAACGCGTAAGGAAAATAATCTTTATTGGTGTCATTCCTTTGAATCAGATGGACAAGAAGTCCATGAGATGGAAAAGAATTAATTCCCTGTTTTCTGGGACAAAGACTAGAATGAATCAAACCAAATCATCCCAGGCTGCAGACCTGTGCGGATAGGGAAAGGTGGTATAACCAAGGATAATAAAGAACAAACAGGATGGGAGAAATATTAAGGATATGTTAGGAGTTAAATCCTGTCTATAAAGCATTTCCGTTATAGCAAAATAGCCAGGAAGACATGTCCATGCTCTGAGATGGATGGTTGGAAACAGTTCAGAACTGAAAGATCAGAGGATAGCAGGTGTAAAGACAGCAGTCAATACGCTGAATGGCTGGATTTAAAAATGGGCAAAGAGTATGAAGAGAGCAGAGCACAATAAAAAGAGCCCTGGGGCATCCTCACTTGGAGGGAGAAGAGGGAGAGGGCACAACAAGGAGACAAAAAATAAACAAAAACAAGATTTAAAGAATAAGAGAAAGAAATCCTGAATGTTTCCTGTTAGAAAATAAATCCTAACCCAGATGTTCTGTCCAGATTTCCGCTGCCCATTCTTCTAACGTAATTTTTCACATGCATAAAGATATTCCCCAGATATTGTTTTTTTCAATGTGGTTTTACAACATTATCTGCTGTACTCTGTGTAAGTGATGAATGTTTTTCAAAAAATGCCTACTGTACTGTATATATCAGTTGATTAAATGCATGAAAGTTAAGGATGGGAGATACTACTCAACAAAGATCTATTATTAATGTCCTTGGATCATCAATGCAGAACACAGCAGTCATTTTCATTGTAAGGCTTTATCTCTTCTTTCCTTCCGCAGAAATGGCAAGGTTTCTCACAGGCAAGAGCTACAAAGCAGGTTCAAGAGGCAGCCTGGCTAGAAGTACTTACGGATTTTGGATACAGTTTTGTTATGCCTTTCTTCAGCAGAATATCTAAGGCAACAAAGAGAAAGGAAATGTGAAACCGTCCACAGGGCTGGCTGAGCCGTAGTGCCAGGGGGGGAAGAAAGCACAGGGAGACAGAGAATGCCTGAAATGTCTGCAAAATGTAACTCAATTATCAGAGATCAGCCATAACAAGGAAAAAATCACATAAGGCTGTAAGAGCTATAAGTATCAAATAGTTACGTTTACTGCATTTATAAACAGATATCTTTTGGCAGGAGACTCAAAGAGGCCTCCACAAGGCACGAGAATCTGGGCTTGAATCCATTCACTCTGTGAATTAATTGACTTGGTTTGAACTCTACTGTTTTCAGTTGGAGAATTCACTGTGAACATGTTGTACATATCTCAGATATCAAATAGCAAATGTACTGAAGCCAGATACTGAACTGGAGCCAGAAATTTTTCATTAATCAGTATTGTATGCTTTCTGTGAATAGGAAATAGAACAACAACAAAAAGCAGACAAGAATGGGGAAAATATTTTTCTCTCTCTCTCTGTTTCTACACCCCCACATATGCTATTATTATTACTCAGTGTTTACATTACAGTCACACCCAGTGGTTCCAACTGAGGCAGAAGCCCCACAGTGCCAGGTACTGTACAAAATAAATACATTGCAAGACACAACGGCTGCTCTCAAGAGCTTAAAGTCCAAACAGATGGGATGGATGAGAGATGTAGAAAGGTGACTGAATTGGCCAGAGGTCAGACAGTGTGTCTGTGGAAGACCTGAGAATCCTTTTCTAGGGGGAAATTCTGAAATCATTGTCGAAACCCATAAGTTTTAGGGGAGAAAACAGCTCAGTCCACAACACCAGAGACCCAGGCTTGCGTCTTATCCACCAGCTTCCAGTGGCTCTCCAGTGCTGCAGATCACAATTCGTTTCCAGGCAGAGTGGGTAGCTGAAAATAACAATAAGAGATTATAATACCACACTCACAGACTTTTGTGAAAGGGCAGATTTAGCAGGGAACGGAGAGTACGGTAGCCCTCACCATCTGACAGAGAAGAGGCTGCCCCCCTCCATGTGTTCCTTTGTAATCCATTAATTTACTCCTGATTTACACCATCTAATCCGTGCTGATATCTTAACCCAGGAAAGAATGGTAGGTTAGATTTCAGTTTCTTTGCAACTCTCCTTGGGAAAGCATAAACAGAGGAGAAGCATCGCACAACTGACATCACTCACGAACAAATGAAACCACAGCAAGCAAGGCATAAGCTGTACATTTTGCAAAGCACCTTTTTTTTGCTCAGCAAACCCTGCTGTGCACAACCAAGGTGGTAACTGAGCCTGTAGTTACTGTGCATTGTGTTCTCTGCTTTGGTCTCATCTCCCACATAACCTGTCCTGAATAAAGCTTCATTACTCTGTGTTTAGACTGTGATATGTCATGGCCAAAAATATTTCTCTAGGAAAGATGAGAAAATCTGCAGGAGTGTAGTCTAAATATGTGAAGAATCTGCTGGAATTTGATGATGGCTTCTCTGCTTTGTCTCAGCTTTTTAAGCTACCTATTTGCAAGCCAAATATATACATAAAAGAGAAAGCATATTACACAGTTGCTGGAGGGAAGGATATTTCTACTTATACAAATGAGCAGGGGGAAATGGAGACAGAGAGAAGAAGACCATAACCGGGAAAATAAATGAGCAGATGGAGAAAACAACAAATGAGGAAATAACACCAGGCAGAGTCATGGCTGTGATTCCAGACGGCCCACCTGCAAATGTTTTATGGTGAGCATGCATAAGAAGAAGAATATTTCCATTGGCCATCTCAGTGTTTACCTCCCATTACTGGCACATCCTACTTGCCCTAAATCCTGTTGAATGCTGGAAAGAACAGGGAAGCAAGCAAAAATAACAACACAAAGGGTTTATTAATGTCTCTGTGACTTACGAGGCTGCTGACAGCAAACGGGGGAAGTCTCTCAAGGAACGCACTGACCCAAAGCTCTCCCCACTTAATTCTCCCCATATTCAGACTCCAGGCATCCCATTATCCTCATCTTCAGCTCATTTGGAAATCAGAAAAAAACTCACAAAATAATTTGACTCCCTAAACCTTTGAAGTTACATTGATACTTTAAAGACGCAGTCCAGAATAGCCTGATCTGAACAAAAATATAGACATGGTATTAGCTTGAGAACCAGTACCATAATGCAGTACGTATAGATTCAATTCATGTTATCTAGCTAAGGAACTCCTAGGAATAACCCCATTATTAATCCCCACTAGATAATGCATGTTGAAATACAACTGCTTTTTCTTCAGTAGGATTTTAACATGATTTAGCTCAGACTGACTTAAAAATACATCTTTTTCCTCATGAAGATATATGCAGCAATTGAGCAATTGTTTGGAGATATCTCTATCCTGCTCTGCAGAGCTCATTTCCTGAGATTTTATAAGGACTGGTGATTCTGCCTCATCTGATCAGGTAGCAATGTCTGCTTTTGACTTCTGAATTTTTCTGGTTTATACAGCATGCTCAGAACAGTTACAGCCTGTGCACTCCAACTTCCTGAGCAAGAAAATGTACGTCAGCTCTCAGCACTCTTGCCCAGTAGCCTATTTTACAGATTTAGGTAGGCAGACGAACACCAAGGAAACATGGAAAGAAAACATAAGCACTTCTGCTCCCACCGCAGCCCCGTATTTACATGATTGATTGAAACAGGTAGGAAGGACACCACCATTTCTCCAAATGTTAAAAGCGGAATCTCTAAACCATTCCCACAGCTAAAATTCACACCTGCTCCTGTTTCTGATTGGTGATGAAAATTGTGGGCAAGAGTTTAATAATATAAGGAAAAGTTCTTGGTTACTTTGGGGAGGAGGTTCCTGTTTCATTACTTTTTTTTTTTTTTTTTTACTGTTTTCTTTGTGTTACTGTTTGTTTGTTTGTTTTTCAAAATTTTTTTCTGCCCCCAAAATTACCAATCCTCCTCGGGCAAGAGGAATACAACTCAGTAATAATTGAACTTCAAAAATGGTAAGAGACTCTGACATAGCTATCTGTGCTCATAAAGTATGCAAACTGTATTCTTCCTTTCAGCACCCATTTAGTCCGTTCCAGAAATAAATATATTTGCTTGTAGCAAAGTCTGAAGAAAGTAAAGACAATAGACAGATGTGTTATATATTTGGATAAGAAAGTCCATTTTCTTTCATCCTCACCTCCTATATTTGGTCATTACATACTTTAAATAAAGTATGACTAAAATCCCTTGTTTGGCATGGGGAGATTGCCAGCTGTTGAATCCAAAGCAGTTTAATTTAATCTAGACGACCACTGTCTGGTTCAAATGAAATATGAATATTTATCATTACTAAATACATTAATTATTTACATTAGTTATATTAGCCAGAGTTGCAGCATCTTTAAAAGAAGATATGGTTGTGCCACTGTCTGTAAAGAGACAGAAATATAAAAATATTCTCAAATATTTTATTTATGGATTGACCATACATAGTTTGCATAACAATCTAGTCTTGGGAATATATATATGTATATGTATGTATATATAAATAGGCCAAGAAGAACTGAGAGAAGGGCAATGTTCTTGATCCTGAGGGGATCCGAATGCTGTAGGACGAAAGCCAGGCAAAGTATGAAACAAGCAAATGATAATAAGCAAGAAACTGGGGCTGGGGAAGAGTCTACGGTGTAAGCGTCCCTAAGACAGCAAAGGGAGTGGGAGAAAAAGGAGAATTTAATAGGATTTAAGGGAGAAGTCATAGACCGTGAAAAGAATGTTGGGTAATTCACTGAAGTACAGTCAAGTAAGAAACCAGGAAGAAATTTGAAACTGAGAAACTTGTTATAGGTGGTGATCCTGAGAAAGGGGAGCCTTTCCATTTGGTCTGTATCGCAGGCAGACAACTGCTGATAACAGCCTGTCTAGAATTTGAAGGGAGGAGCAGGGGTTGCAGGAGTGAAGGCACCCGGGGATTCAGCCGGAATGAGAATGGCTGGAGCGCCGGCTGCAGTCACAGCTTTGTGCTAACCAGTGCTCCTCGTGCCGAATAAATACATTTAGTTTTGGAAATGTGGAGCCTTCTTGTGTTATCATGCAACATACTGTATGTAGAGAAGTGTCTGGGGTCAGCCTGGTGGTACTCACAGCACAGAGGGGGAGTGATGCCACAGGGAAACAAAGCAGCATGGTAGGAACCAAATAGATAGGCAGCACTCAGATGATGGGGAAAGCTGGACACACTTTGCACAAGCAGAGCATAAGGTTTTGTATGCATCTTCACCCCTTTACTTTGAAAATTGGAGTGTATTTTGCTGCAGAGATGTGTAGTAACAGAACTGTTGCAGCTAATAGCTAGAAATGTCCAATGTGGATGAAACATTTTTTTCACATAACCTTGTGAGCTTGGTCTCAGAGGACACCTTTGACTGAAGGTGAGTAATACAAATGTCCTCTAAGAGCTCATGAGCTTTAAGAGGTGTGAACACAGAGACAGCACTGGGCATACTCGCTTGATTGTAAAGATCTGCACTTGACCCAAACCAAAGAAAATGGGATTTTGATTTGGACTCTTTTATTTTCCATGAAAAAAAAAAAAAATCTAATTTCTACTGGGGATCAAAATGACCAAGTGACCGAAGAGAAACTGAGGCATGAGCTGTATTGTTATGCCAATATGAAGGACAGCTGCTGCTAAATAATGCAGAAAACATCCAGGATTTTTTTTTAAATCTTAGAAAAGGACTATCACTGACTTGATAGTTAGAAAAAATGCTTATGAATAGAACATTCCTTACAGAGTTCCCTGCATTTGTTTTAGGATTTGTCTGTACTTAAAGCTAATTTCACCTGGGGTCGATCTGAATTTTGAAAGCAAAAGCCGTTTTTGAGCAATTCCATGCTAGGCAAACCATAATCACACACTTATGTAGCCCCCACTATCTTATCATGTAAAATAATATTACTGTGTTATCGTGTTCAACGCTGGGCAAAGTGAGTGTACTGATGGTCCCTGCTCCCTGGGAGTGACCAGCACAGGGCTGGGACTGTCCCACTGAAACCATCCAATATCCTGTTTTAACTGTTTCTGCACTTTCTCATGGTGGTCATCAGTCTTCTGTTCCTCCTTTAAACATATTGCCCACAGAAGAAGAACTATGCACATTCCTGACTTACCAAGGGGCATGATGGGGTTGAGAAGGAAGATGGAGTTGTTCTTCTCCCTGTCCTGGATCCAGGAGATGCTGAGAACAGCCCCAGCTAATCCACATTTTCCTTTTCTTAGCCAGTGCGTGACCTGTTCAGTGAAAACATACAACACATTATGTAGCTGCTAGTAGTAACAAAACTCTAGCCTAGAAACTAAAAAGGTCAGATTAATTATCTTCTAGGTATCAAGTTATATGCCATATATATTTCTACTAAAGGTCAATATCGCATTCCTTCATTTTATATCCATCTGCTTCATTAGGCAAGGAAAAGTGAGCTAGATATAATGGATATTTTCGGTAGTTTTAATCAAGGATTTCATCAAAAGCACATTTTTCACCTGTGATAACAACATAATGGAAAACTAGATCAATATATTAATTATATCCACTGCTTTCTAAACTCTTTTTTTCAAATGAATTACGGGAAGTGTTGTGGAAATTGGAAAGAAAAAAAACCTATACAACTAAAAGATATTACCTTTCAGTGTCAGGAAAATGGCCTCAAAAAAATGTCTGCCTATTTTTATTTTTCAAAGCCTTTCATTATTATTCTATGTAAAAGATCAGCAATTAGGAAAACTGTAACCGTGAGCTCCATACGATACCAAATAAGCAGTGTGACTGATTTTGCTAACACATTACACAGAACAGTATGAAGTAACAGTGGATGGCTACATGGTAGAAATGGGAAACATAATAATAATCTGGGGAAGATCGCAAATCTTTACCTCCCCCTCAGCACACTATGGTGAAGATAAATACCCTCATCATCCTCATCTTTGATCACCACAAAGAGAGAGGAGCACTCGTCAGAGCTGTAGGGATGCATCTCTACAGCTGGGATGTTTTATTGTTAGGAACACAGTTTCCATGATGCAGGACTTATTTATCTCCCAGGATATTGAGTTCTTCTGAGCCTAGAAAGTGGGTAAGAGCTACAAACCAGCTGAAATTTCTCTGCAGACCTTAGGAGGGTTTGACAAACATTGGGTCTCCAGGGAAAGTGGAAGCTGCAGTTCTTCCTGGTTTGCTAGCCTTGCTATCTCTCTAGTAACATTATTATTAATTCAGATGGAAAATAGCAGAAGTATAGCTATTCTAGATTCAGGTCCAACTAAGGGAGAGAGATAGGAGTGTCTTCATTTTCTGCCTCAGTGGTTCTGGTTCTGGAGTTAGCCTACACAAAGTCGTCCAGAAAATCACTAGTCTACAATCTAAGTAAACTTTACATGTGTACTATTAACTACTCTACGTTCTATTCTAGTTCCCTTACCTTCATTTCAGCTGCTTGTTTTCCAGCTCTGGACATTATGCAGAAGACTGAAGACAAAGCAAGACATGGATTCAGCTGAAAAGGAACAAGATACTATAAGGTGGCAACCCCTCCATACCAAGGTCTATTCAGCATCATATCTTGCTAATATTTCCGTTTCTACTCTCAGTTCTCTCAATAACCAAAATCAACACATCATTAACATTTCTTTCTTAATGTACTCACATATTTTAATTGTCAACTTAAAAAGGAGAGCTGAGTCCTACTTTTTTTTTTTTTTTCTCCTTGCAGGGCTCACTGGTTAATTCCCAAAGACATCTTGCTTCCAGGCATTTCCTGGAGCTTTCTGATGCAGGAGTCTACACCATTTGGGGAGCTTTAATTTCATAGACTAGTATCACATGATCCTGCTCCTCTGACCCAAATGACAGGTCAAATTTGAAAACATCTGGGACTGGATTCTTTGCTGGTTGTAGAGAAAGCGGAGATTTGACTCTAATCTTTTGACTGGGGAGTGAAAGGGGCCCTCTGCAAGTACTAAACAAATAGTTACACGAGCAGTGGAATGAATAAAACTTGGTTCCTTATGAATTTGAGGTACATAAAAGTGTGACCCTGGACTGAAGCTTTTCTCTATAGTGGTGTTATTTACTGCAGCTCTCACCTCTATGGATTCTCTGGAGCCTCATAAGATGCGAGTTCATGCTGTAGGCTTCCCTCAGCTGGGCAACGTAATTTTTTTGTTGTTCATCTATCTGGTCACTTATTTTCATTAAATGTATTAGAACCCACTTACTTTGAAACTTTTGTCATTCTGTCCCACTTGGTTCTAAAGGCCATCAGATTAAAAAATTATTAGGGGGTACACAAGGACAGATACATGCACAGACACAGCCTGATCACAGATGCCTTGTTTCCATAGGAAACCAAACTAAAAATAGACAGTTTCCTAAGTGTTAAAGATGGAATTTTTATTTGTTTTTGCAGTTGGGAACCAAGCAGACCCACTATTCACATGGCTCTAGCACATGAGAAATTGGAAAGAAAAGTAACCTTCATTTTCTGATAGATGCTTCAATACATGTAATATGGTGACCAGTGGCACTACAGCCAAGTGTCCAAACGCTGCAGTCTGCTGGGCTGGATGACAGGTTCTCTGTATATGAGATATATGAGACATGTGGTGGGGTTTTTTCTGTCTTAACAATATCTCTAAAATCATTTGGTAAGCACAGAGAGCTCCGTTTGCTAGAAATGCAACATATGATGACATCAGTCTGTGTACAATTTTATTGTTTTGAATGATCCAGGCACAAATAAGGTCACTATTTGGTTTTTCATTCATCAGAAAATTCTAAAACAGATGTTAGTAATTCATTTCCCCCCCATCAGTTGCTAAGTATCAACCTCGATGTGGCATGTGGCAGCAAATGATAGCGAGGCATAACATGACTGAGAAAGCACAGTTTTCTTTTCTAATCAAAATAATATGGTTGTTATAGCATGTGTATGAGCTGTACAGTGCAACCTTTGGCTGCATCCTCACAGAAGATAACATTTTTACAAATGGATATCTTTAATGTACTTGAGGTGTTTGAGCTGAATCTTTTGGGGTTATTACATAAAGATGTAGAAGTGAGGTGAGCTTCTGAAGCGATGGATAGGAGAGATGGAGAGAGTGACTGACAACTCAGGCTATCTATGTATCATCCAGTTAAACACACAGGGATCTTAGGACCATAAGAACTGTATAAACACAGATGATCGAGAACACTGAAGGGTGTCACAACAGAAGACTATTTTAAGGTGTAGTAACAATGCAGAAAGAATAACTTCTGTGGCATTTGTATGGCAGTATGTGAGACTGTTGCATGAAAACAACCTTCTAAAGCCACTTTTCTTGGGACTGAAGCTGCAGCTGGTAAATGCTGCTTGTGCTTATTGCTACCACCACACCTCAGGTGAGATCTAAAGGTCAGTGGTTTGTTAAGAGGCAGAGCAAGCCCTTGCAGCTGTACAGAGACAGGGGTGCCTTGGCCAGTGCCAGCGAACAGCAGATGCAGCTGGGAATTTCACAGGAAGTGGTACCATAGTATTCATTTGTATACCTTCATACAACAGCCTACAGCAATGTAACATGGCATGGAGGTATGTGTCTCAAACCACCACAAAACTCAGAAATGGCAGTACTGGGCCTAAGCTTAAGCTTTACTGTGACCTCTTTCCACTTTCTATGTCAGACCCACTCAAGATTCTTTATGTTGCCAGAAAACTACAGGGAACCTGAGAATCAGATTTGTGGCTTTAAAGGCAGGCCAGACTTTCAGGCTCATCCAGCATGGCGGCCCCTTCCCTCACCCAGCAGCCATAACAATCAGACTCCAGTGGCTGCTTTCTCCTCCTGCACAGGGCAGGCACCAGCAAACAAAAGTCTCAAGTGTGTGAACAACTAATGCAGCTGTGTAGTAGCGCTACAGCAATAACTAATAATCTTGTGGGCAGAGGGTGCTCACGGCCCACTCAGGCAGCATACACCTGCAGTGGGTTGAATTACAGTAAGGGAAGCCATCTTGTCACAAGGCTCCTCATCTTCCTGCTGAAGCCTTGCTTTAGGGGACAGAAACATGTCCTGAAGAAAGAAAGTTGGAAGATGGAGGTAAGTGCAAGACCCTGGGCGAGGGATTGAGTGGGGAGCTGGGGTGGAGAGGTCCCTGCCAGTCAGTGAGGCAGGAGAGAGGGCGCCAGACCCTGAAGGAGTGCATCTGGCGCCTGCCGCCATCATGGCGGTCGGGACAGCACTGGCCCCTTCTCGTAAGTGCGTTAAAAGTTGTGTCTGAAAACTTTTTTTTCACACTGCAGTTTGGAGACTGGGTAAAGAAAAGGTTAGGAAGTGCTAGCTTAAATCCAGGATGGAGTTTTTCAAGGATAGGTTGTTACACACAGATTGATGCCACACTGTTGTCAACGTGCCAGGGGTAGTTTTAGCTGTCAGCTCTGTCAGAGTCTGCCAACCAACTTTAACTTGTTTTCTGACTTTTCCAAATGTTTTCCAAGTTTTTGCTAGCTGTGCTGAGGATAAGTTGTCCCTCAGATTCTGTAAATCCACATTTGTTTATTTGTTTCCTTTTCCTCTCAATTTCTTTCTGTGGTTTTCCTCTTGTTTGGGAACTAAAGGGCATAAATCCCACACCTTCACCCAGCCATAATATAAACAGAATTCAGGAAAGCTGTCTCATAAACCATGCAGTTTTCCTCAACCACCAGTGGTCATCCTTGTGCCATGCACATTTTCCTCCCTCTGGCCCTACCCAAGGTTGTAAACTGGACAGTACATGTAGTTCCTGAAGAATAAACTGTTACAACAGCTCTTTGCTGCTGTTTCTTCCAGATGAAGGCCACTCTCTTCTGGAATGAGCATTTTTGAGGAAAAATCTTCCAGTTTGGTCAGAATTATGTGCTGTCCATGCAAGAGACTTGAACAGGTGAGCTACACTCCTGCAACTTTTCCGCCCTTCGCACTGCCTCTCTCTTCCCGCTCTGGGCTGATGGTGAATGCCTCCATTTGGGAAAACAAATCTCTCACTGTAAACACAGTAGTTACAGTGAAATAGCATTTAAGGAATGTTAAAAGGACAGAGGACTTCAAAGATTGAAACGTTAGAAAGCTGAAATTAAGATTGTACAACTTCTGTGTATGTGTTATATCACATTTACTTGACTGCATGGAGTTTTATTCACAAATGAGATGGATGGTACAGATATACTTCTGGTTTTCCTTACAGTTTGATGTGTGGTCCCAGGCCTTGTTTACTGCCCAGCGTTATTAATTTCCTCTTCAGGTCTTTTTACAGCAGTTTCTACAGTAACATTTTTACAGCAGTTTTTACAGTAACATTTATATATGTGACAAACAAGATTTAATTTATTTTCATTTTACTGCCAGAAGGTGAAGGGAAATGAGGTACTGAAAGAAAAAGGAAAAGCATCCTGATGTAAGATTATAATGATTTTACAATACTTACCATTACATCTTCATATTAATACGCTGATTTGGGGTTAACTACAGAAAATGGGTTCTTAAGACCATTAGTTTCTTAAAATGCAGCAAGGTAGATATCTGGAGCAATTGGATCACCTGAGTGACACTAGTCAGTTATTGAAGTCAGTCATTTTGCTGCTTGGAATTCACTGAATGCTCAGAAATAATACGTACAAAAGAGAATTTTGGATTCTGGTTACTTTCTATTTTTAATGTATCTAAAAATACATATATCTTTTCAATGTACTCATAGTTGATACTGCTTTTTTACTGAAGCTTGAGTTTATTATTAAAGTTTTGTGAACATACCCAAGCAAAGCTTTACATGTTCCTAGCAGGGCCCTCTTTGGCCCTCAGCTTCAGCCAGTTCAGCACTTCAATGTTTCTAACCCTTGAGTCTCAATTTGGGCCCCCTGAAAATGAGGTACATATTAGTGACCATATATCATTGACTATGTGATTTGCCTGTCACCACATGATGACTTTTGTGATGGCACTTAGAGAAGCCAGACCTCAATCTTAAGTGGATTTTACTTTCCTAACACTTCCAGGAATCTCTCCCTCATTTATTACCTCCACTTTCTTAATATCTGGAGATTCAGAAGACTCTACTTCACTATACAACCTTGATCCATCCCAAAGTAGGTCAGGGTTGTGCAAGAGACTTGTAGAAAAAAACTAACATGCAATTATGTTATTAAAGATAAAATGCATATGAACAGGGAGAGTTCAATTTCAATTGAAGGAGTAACATCGATTCTGTAATCTCTTTTCCCATGAGACCTTGGCATTGAAGTATGTATAATTTTAGTAAAGTTCCTGCCTGTCACCGTTCTAAAAGGCTCATAAATAAAATGGAAAACAAATCTTGCATCACATTGACATCCCTCTGGGTCACTCCTGAGTTTGGGACCTTTTGTACCATAGCATAGACATCTCTATCTGAGCTAATGGAGCAGCTAAAAGCAATGGCAGCTTTTACATATGCTTTCCCTATTGCTTTCCAATTGCAGTTTGCTCCACTTATATCCTTTCCATAGCCAGCCTTCTTTCCTTCCACCTAGTGATGCTCCCTCCTGTGTTTGGTCGCAGATCCTCCTTCACTCTGCTCCTCTTTCTGCCAGAACTCAGTCATTTTTTGGTCCTTGGCTCCAGTTCTCATCTCTTCATTCAGTCTCCCTGCACCTGGAATCTCAGTTTCATTCTTCCAGCCACCAGCCTGCAGCTCTAGGCTGTGGCTCCCTCAGGCTCTTTGTCCCAGTCACTCTATATGAGACAGGCTCAGGTATTTTCCTGTACTTTGAGCTCAGGCAGGACACGAGGCCTTTCTCAAAAGGGAGAGCAGTTAGGCAACAGGGATGAATGAATGAACATTCCTCAATTTCTATTTCACTTTCACTGAATCTTTTTTCATAAAAGGCACAGAAAGATTTACCCTTGAAATACCTTCTGATTGCCTGCGTGGCTCTCACTTCAAACAGCTCCAGTCTTTTCTTCCTCACTAACTTGTCAGACCTGTTTTTTTCTAATCTTTGTCTCTGAGCTGGGGCTTGTTCAGTGAGATACCGGAAACAAGATGTATAAAAGGCTGCTGGACCCTTCTTTTTAGCACGGTATGGAAAGTAAGGCTTGTCCTCTCAATTATGTCTTGGAAAATTTATCAGGATGAATTTTTGAAAATGAATAAGTGTAAAGGTAGTGATGGAGAACAGAGGCATATAAACAAAACATTCCACCATAGATTTGAGGATGAAGTTGGTGGACATGAGTTGCTCTGCCATAGTTGCCTGTATACTTGTTGCTACTTCGTTATAAATTAAATATAACACAGCTCTGTGTGAAATAAAGTATTTCGCATTTACAGATGTCTCTACAGACTCACTTGCATACCGGAGATAAGTATAGTTGATGTGCTGTAAATTCACATTCAAGCTTAGGTCACTGTCATTTATTTCTAGGCCTGAATGAGAATGAAGTGGCCCTACTTTGTATGTGTTGCACTTTGCAAGCAAGGTCATCGTCATTCTGTGTCCACCGAGTGTTTTATGAAGGGTGACAGATCCACTGTACATCCACATTTTTAGTTAACTCAGATTTCTTTTCCTAAACATTGCCAAGTAAACAAACACTTTTTCACCTCTCTTAGAGCCATCATCCTTGGAGGAAGTTGTCATGTTGTGATCCAGATCTACGAGTGGACCTGTCTTTGATGGCAGTGGTAAGTCTAAGAAAGAACTATCAGGGTTTTCTCACTCCAAGTCATATAAAACATAACAGTAAAACATGCAAGAGGAGGTTGTACATGATATATCACAAAATGTGGTTTGGCACCAAGCACAGTAACAGTTTAGGGAACAGGCTGTTCTTTAAATAATATGCTTTTGTTTTCATGTTTTAATCCTTCATGCTCGTGATTTACAGCAAAGGCTTTTTTCTTCAAAAACAAGCAGACTCACATCTAATGCATCAAACCGACGCAGTATGTGGTTTCTTTGTGAAATATTTCAATAAATCATTTAGCTTTCTCAGGGGTATTTGTAGAATTCACATTAGAATAGGATTGTGTTTGTTTTTTTTCATTTGAACCATGGGCTGGATTTTCAAATGTTGATGTGTGCAGATGTACATGCACAAATTCACATTCCTGGCTTCGAAAATCTGATCTTAAGCACATAACAGGTGAGTGAATGATGTGGGAGACTGAGGGAAAGCTTTTGTGTTCATCTATAAATATCAAAATAACTGAGACCTGTGTGGTGCCTGTCACCAAGCTTTAGAGAGGTCGAGGGAGTGACTGGTAATTGGCATGTTTTTTATCTGATGTCATTATGTAACTAAACACATACCCAGCAGCTAATCCCCAAAAAACTGCTAGAGGTTGAAAGCTGCACTTAATATTTTTGTCTGTTTTTCTGTCTTTCTTCCCTTTCATAAGGAAGTTTCTTCTCTGACTGTCTTACTAAGGTGTTTATGCTGAAGACACTGCAATAACTATCAAGCAATGTTGACATGCCTGACTTATATTTAAAGGCAGCAGTAATAATATATGTGACTGATTAGCTCAGCAAATGGTGAGAATACCTGGGGTGGGGGGTGTTGTTTGATCTTGACACTACAGTCAGCTCTCTGGTTTTCTGTTTACCATGCATTGCAAAAAATATCTGAGTGATCAATGGATTTTGCAATTCCATCATAAAATAAAATTAGACATACATTTTTTTAAAAAAATTGCTCCTAATCATCCCTGAATTTGTCATTCAAATTTAAATTAATTCTTCTGTTTCCTTTTTATACCACTTAAAATTTCTAGACACTCTTATCTTCTTACAGGTTTAGGTCAGATTTTAGATAAAAAATCGTTGTTTTAGAGGGAAAATTCTAAAGTATTCTTAACCAAAAAGTATCAGCATCCCTGAAATCAGACATTTTTATTTTGAAAAAGACCAGAAAAAAGTGTTTTGCCATTTACAGTTATTTCTGCCCTTTTTTTTCTTACCCAACTATTGACTGAATCTGTTCTACTAACAAATAATCTTGGTTTCTTCAAAACTGTCCAAAAACATCCTGGTTCTAATTTGCACATGTCATTTGTGAGGAAAAAATAAATTGAACAAATTTTGATTTAAAAACAGGGAAGCGAAAGAGAGAGAAGGCAAAAGTAAAATGTATTTCCTCGAGATCAACCATTTGAAACCCACTTCTCATCTGTCTTTGAAGAAAGAACTTATTTTTTGCTAAATGTGGTGAAATGTGGCAGGGACAAACTACCTGATCTTCAGGGATGTTATTGGGCAAACCTGCAAAAAAAAGATGTTTACAGGAAAGTATAAAGTGAAGCAAGCGAGCTAATAGCTTATTTGGTAGCCTAAAAGTGGTGATTCACCACTCAGATTGTGAAGCAAAATGGAGATTGAGCATGAATGGAAGGGAAACACTAATGACAAGAAAAGCTACTCAGGATAAACTGTGTTGGATTTAATGCAACTTGATACATTGAGCCTCATACGAATTTTCTCTTTCTAAAGTCCCTCATGTTGATAAGAACAGCTTATAAAACCCTATGGTGATAATACTGACCATTGTGAGTGTTGAGGGCAAGGGTGACATCCGGGCTCTGTTGACTTCATTAAGAGTTCTGCCATTGATCTGAACTGGGTCAGGATCAACCCCAATTAAAGCAATAGCCTTGCTGACAAAGGACCACGTGTCAAAGGGAGGCCCAGTCATTGAGTTCATCAATCCCGCGTGTTATATTCAGTAAAGGTCAGTAGGATGGAAGGTCTCAGATTTAGATCGCTGGGAGATAAGCATGTCAGGCTGAAACGAGACTCCAGACAAACCAAGGGACAGCTTTATTTGGATATTTGCTGTGTGGCTTGTTTGAGAATTTTTAAAATGTGCTTTATCCATATTCAAATCCAGCATATACTGAAGTAGAAGAACATGATCTCCGTGGGAAGAGGTCATGGAAACAATATCTGTGCACCTGCCTACAGATCTATGCAAGCATTTTCAAAACAGACATTTTGGAAACAGACAGCTACTGCTAATCTATTATTGTTTCCATGCAGATATTTATATAAATCCTCTTCTTGTAAAATGCCACATACTCTGCTTAGCTTTAAAAACAGGCAGAAGCAGCACAACTTCAGCCTATGTAAATAAAATTTAAAACTTAAATAGCTTAGGAATGTGGCCTTCATGGGGCAACTGTGTTAGAATAATCTATGAATTATAAAATCATTAATTCAAAAGGATATATGTTCCTAATAGCGTTTGTAACTTTTTTACTGACTCTCAAACATTTTCTGCTTGGTTGTATTTCATTCAAGAAAATCTAAAAATGTTATCTTAATAGTAGCCACAAACCTTTTGATCAACTATACCTGTTAATCTGAGATACAATCAGGTGAACACGGTTTGATAATACATGCTGTAAAGCTGTGTTTGTGTGAACATGCATGTTTATCCGTACATGCAGTCCTTCATTTTCTTCCTGCGACCAGCACACTTTGCAATGATATTTTAATTTATTACTATGAAAGGAACGGCAACTGGTTTTTAATGGTTACAGAATGGTGACTCACAACACTGTCCCAGATGCTGTCACCGTCGCTATGAGAGCAGATTTGCAACATCTTGTCGCAGGCACACATCAGTGCTCATGCCTGCTGCCTCCGTCCCAGAGGACAGCCCAACACCTGCTGCTGGCAGCGTGCCGGCCCTTCGGGGAACAAATGTTCCGTTGCTGCTGGGTGATAGGACAGGACAGACTCGAGATTTCAAGTGAACTGGCTAAAGGCACCCGAGGGCTCGGTGCACCCGCCCCAGCACCCAGATGGTTGCCGTTTCTGTAGGAATATTAGAGAGTGAGTGGTATGACTATAGCTGTCTCCTGTAAATAAGAAGAGAAAAAATCAACAGCACCCTGGATGGTGAGATTTCTAGAATTAGCTGTAGTTCTTCAGGAAAAAAGAAGCGACACATTTTTCCAGTCAGTATTATACTGCTGGTCTAATATGTGTCTACTCTGTATTTACTCACATTAGGAACTGAGAAGAGTGTGTTAAAGATTTTTTTTTACATCAGAATATAAGTGCAAAAACACTTCTGAAAGAGCAATGTGCTTCTCTCCTGCAGAATGTCTTTAACCTTATACAATTTACAAATCCCAGACAAAACAGACATAATTTTTATTTTTCATGTGGTGCTCAGCTGCCATACCTTTATGTTGCCAGAGGTACTATGTTAAGATGAGACGTAAGAAAAAAAAAAAAAAGTGAGTGAATGGGTAAATGTATCTTGCAAGTGTTTCTTTTAGAAGTATTTTTCAATACACCTATCCCAGAGCTTTAAAATAAAGAGTACTATGCACTAGCTCTGCAGAGCCCAGGTTTCTTACTGAGGTCGAGGAGAACTAAAAGGACTCGTGGCTTGGAACAAGCAGCTCAGTGCATTTGAGGATCATGTCTCTTGGATAGTATGTAACACACTTCTTTCTGTTTATTACCAGTCCACATTGAGTGGGGTGGTAATAGGAATGTTATGATGTCTTCGCTTCATGTGGATTGAATAGCAGACTAATAATGATGAGAGTGGCGCTTTTTTTCAGCTATTATACTCAAATTTCAAGTAAGACCGTTTTTATTCTCTGCTTTTGAAAAGGCTTTTTGTCCACATTATTCCCCAAAGCTCTAGATCAAAAACATGGCATGTTTCTGAGAGAGGTGCAATCCAGGGTGCAATACATTAGTATTTCGGCTACTGCGATACAGTTTGTATATTCTTTCGCATTTCAGTCTTTGCACAGGAATTTGCTCCTATGAAAACAAGATCCCCTAAAAATAAAAAGATTGATCACATATTTATAGGAGGGTGGCTTGATCCAAAGCCTCTAGACTACGGCACTTCAATTCAATGTGGTTTAAATCAATGTGCAGTGGAGCAACCCCCAGGTGTTATTTCACTTTCCCTGCACTCTTCTGTAACAAATCGATGTAATCTACATCACAATACACTGAGCGACACCCTGAACTACCGACAGGAGAATTCCAGATGACTTTCACCAATTAAAAAATTCCATTTTTTTCTCATCTTAGAGAGGTTAATGGTTGGGATATATCGCTGTAAATTGTTAGGAAAGAACAGCATCACACAAACAGTATCAGCTCTCTTTGCGGTTCTTTAAACACATGTTTCCATGGTATTCTTTTGGATGGTCTCTAAACAAAGTTTCCAGGTAATGCCATTTCATAATAATCTTTCTGCTAGTGATCCCACAATTAGCCTTGGACAAATCACATTGTGTTTTCTTTGTCCCTTAACTGTTTCTGTAAAAGGATGCTAATAATATCCACACAGAAAGATACTGCATGAATCTGTTTGCCTGCAGAGGACTTTGAAGATGAAAAGGCTTATTTAAATGTTACATATTGCCACTATTATTATTAAAGATTAAGAGTGCATTCTGCCTTCAGATGAACATGCGCAGCTGCTGCTATTCTTACTGTCTGTGTTTACACAAATAACTGTGCAATGGTGCCGAGATGTACAAATCTAGAGAGTGTAAGTTCAGCAAGTCATCTTCACTGGCGCAAAGATGTGCAGATGGCAGGCATGCAAATTGGGTATGATCATGATTTAGAGGTGCCTATAAAGTAGTTGTGTTGAATTAACTCTTTTTTGGCTTCAATTTTTGCAATTATATTAATTACAATGAGAATAATGAGAATGAAAGAGTAGTAGAAATATTTATCATAAAACTTCGGCTAAATGTCCTAATCAAAAGTGACCAGAGCTGAGGCAGTCCTGGTGACACAGACCTGGATGTGATTCAGGGGGCAAGCTGAGCTTTCATGTCACATCTGGGTCATGCTGCATGAATCTTCTCTTTTGCAAGGCTTCCTTGTAAACTGTGGGGTGTCATGGGTCCTGACGTAGGAAATGAAGGTCTGATCAATCATAAAGGACACTTCTAATTTGGAATTTCTATTCGTACTGGAAAAATTATGGAGTGCCTATTATTGTTCAAATATTACATTCTATTTTGACATTGTTAAAAGTATTATTTTACTGTCCTGCATACAGTTTTTACAAGGTTTTACAAGCTAATCTTTCTGACTGTGCTGTGTCACTCTTGTGAAATTCAATTGCAGTTCTATAGTCACACTGTTTTCGACTAGCTCACCAGGTGTAACAATAGTAAAATTTGGTCTAATGCATAGAAACTTAGCCTTGTACTCAAAGAAAAATCTAAAGGACAGTCTCCCTAAATAGGTTGTCATCTTCCACTTTTCAATACAAACTACTTTGTTTTAATTATCTTTTTATGGTTGATTTAGTACACTTGCAAAATTGGGATCATCCAAATTCAGAGAACTGTCACTCGGTTGTTGTTTTAAAGATGCTGCATCTATTGCTTTCTGTTCAGAGTATTCTGTGAATTTAGCAGAAATGTGGCTGATCCATGCAAGAACCAGGGCTTCAGAAGTCAAAGAAATAAACAAGTTTCTGCAGTTGATGATACCTTTCAATGCATTTATTAAGGCCAAGAATAAGTAAATCAGTAACGGGAGGTATATGCGTCTTCAAAATCCAACCATCCAGACCTGCTGTTTTTCTAAATAAAAAGATTTAAAGTGGTTCACGCCTTGAGAACTCAACGTTGCTACTGAAGAGCTTGGCATTAAGACAAGGGCAGCCAGAGAGTGTGGGCCAAGCTGACAGAGCAAGCCAGTGTCTGAGCAGCTGCCTAAGTGCTTAAAGGGCTCTCCTTGCCTTTTAAAGTTTAAGACAGAAACAAAGAAAAAAGAAAATCTTTCATCAAGTCTCTGTGCTCTGGATAACCAAGGACAGATTCTGGGTGGTCCCTGGAAGGTTTCTTTTTAACTTGATAGCCGGACTCATGAGTACTTTTCCAACAGTTGCGGGAGATGGAATGATACTGACTTAATTTCCTTTTTTCTTAAATAATAGGAATGAAAGGAACAGTTAGATCTCTATACAACTGCCTTTGAAATCATCACTATTGGACTTGTCTGCATGTTCTGTGCAATATTCTATATTTGCATGGTCTGGCCCTGCTTCGGGCTAAACAGCTGATCTTGGTAACCTGGGATACCTCACTCGAGCACAGCAGATCATCTGGGCTGGCTGGAGTTTGTGAAGTTCACTGCTAAAAAACAATCATAAAATATGTGACCTGCTCACCTGGCTTCTTAGAAAAAGTAGTTATCTGCCATCTCCAAGTCTTGTTCTCCTGCACTGTAGGAACCACATACACATGGTATAAAACTATCAGGAGACTATTGCTAAACACCGAGGTGAGTTAACACCTAGCAAAAATATCGCCCACTGCAAAGGCTTATGGAGTATTTCTTGTAATTTCTTTGTCTTTTCTAGCAGAAAACAGTCCTTGAGAGGTTTTGGTTACTCATGTCATAAGAACATAAGATAAGCCTTTCTGCATGCTTGATCCATCTAACCCAGCTTCTTCTCTGCTAAAGGAGGCAGAAGTGAATTCTGAGGGCAGAGTATAAAAGCAGTACTAGAGTGATCTTAGAATCTGTAGTTTAAGGACTTGAGGCTGCATCTGGTCATCCTGGCTAACAGCTGCCAGTGGTTATATTCTCCATGAATTTGTTGAACTGCTTTTTTGTATTAGCAGATTTATTATTCTTCAGAACACTGATGGGGCTTAGGATTGGATCATTACAAAAATACGCCATACTTTATTTATGTTAAAAATATTGAATTCCTACCTCAATAATATAGCGTTACTTCTTCTAAGATTATATAGGGGGTTGATATTCCTGCTTGAGTAAACTTCTTAACTGCTTGAGTGCAATTTTCCAGTGACCCATAAGATCAATGGTTCCAGGCTCTCTGCAGTCTTAAGCTCAGTGTGAGTTTGACTTTCATCCATGGGTCCACAAATGCAGCAGCCATAGAACAACAGATGAGCTCACCTAAAAGAAGAGAGTTTAAAATGCAAGCATGAATTGAAAAGGCTGCACGGTAAAAGTGAAAATATGCTGGACACTTTTAAACACAGGAGGCTGAAATGAGAACTGAGAATGACAGAGAGGACAGGTACTGACGCCCATACAAAAAGATGTACAACTAAGGCATTTGCTATAAGTTCTCATAGAAAACCTTTTAGACAAATTAATTAAGCAATAAGATATGACAGGGTGTGAATCACTTGGTAATGATTTACGCCTATTGTGTTGTTAGGCAGAAGGCCAAAGGCCGAGTGCTGTCAAATCACCTAGGTGTAAATTATCATTTGATAATTTGAGCCCTGGAGTGCGTTATTGTAATTAGAAAGTGTTCTATCACAGAAGTTTGCTACTTCATTCCATTTTTTCCATTATCAGCTACATTTTGATACTTAGAATTCTATCATTAAAACAGAACTCTTTTTTTGCAAGATTATTTCAGACAACTGACATCCTGAGAGGCTTTAGATAACAAAACCCTGTCATACACCACAATGCATAGCAAAGAAGTCAATGCAGACATGTCATCACTGTAATTTAATCACTGCGCCTTCATTCATAAAGCCAGTTACAGACAAAGAGAGGTATTAGGGGTATAGAGGAATGTGCAATTCAAAAATTACTTGGAAGTTAGACACAGAGTCAATGAAGAGGAATGAGGGAGCTGCAGATGACTTTCACTTTTCACATTAAATAGTGAAAAAAATGAGGAGATAATAACATAATTCTTCCAAGTCACAGCATCCAGACAGCTGTGGAGACCACAAGGAAAAGGCAACTTAAAATCTGATTATTCAAATTGAGAGGCGCAAAGTTCAGCAAGGGCTGTTCAACACAAAGATGTGAACATCATCTCTGGCTTTTGAAATCCATACAATGCAGGTTGTCAGAACCTGGGGAAGGTATCACTGTTTACCTGTCTACTGGTTCTGTTCTCAGATGCTTCTTTCAGCTGCTCACTACTATTGAAGACAGGATATTAAAGCAGCAGGGGCTCCAGTTTGATTTGGTTTACCATTCTTAGGTACTTACAGTTGTTAGTCACGTTACATGTACCCAGTAGAAAAAAACTTTTTTGAGTCTGGCATGGAATTGGGTGTTATGGCAGCCTCTTTTTCCCTATTGTCTCATTTATGGCCCCAACATAGTTCAGGAAAATTATTTTCTCAAATCCAACTATCACTTCCTAAACATTAGCCAAAGTTGCAGTCAAATGCAATGGAACATTCTTAATGTTTTCTCATGACTCAATGACAATAACCATCACTGCAGACTTCCTAACACTAAAGAGATTGCTCACTGATAAAAGCAGTCCCAGGATGCAAGTATCCAGGATGAAATGTCAAAGTCAATCAAGAGAACATCTTTCCAAGCATTAGACACACTAAGAAAAAGAGAATTATACCAAGCTGTTACCGCATATATAAGCCATGGTTTAAAAAACAGCAAGATACTATCTTGTAAGTGATGTAACTGTAAAACCAGAATGTTTCAAATTTGTTCTGATAAACTACTGGTGTTAAAACTACTTTTCCTGGAGTTTACTTTTAGTGTTTGCTTATTGATGGCATATGCTCCAGTTTTGTTGTGATTCGTTTTGCATCTATTTTTTCCCCCCTCATTTCATGTTGTCACAAAAGCTGCCACACATCCTAATGCATTTATTTAATCAGAAGGATCCAGATAATGTGATAGTTGGTTTTACCATCCATCTAGCATATTATTAGTAGGTTAGGGTTTGGAAAACTGACAGAGAAACAGATGTTGGGATTATCTTATGTAGCTTGAATACCATAATGATATACAGTTATCAGAAGCTTCTATTTTCTTATTTTAGGAAGATGATTATTTTATGGAGGAAATGGCTCAACTTTTTACAAGCCAGAGGGGAGAGAAAAATAAAATTAAAGACATGAGGAAAAAATCTAAGGAAGGAATGATGAATGTTTAGTCTGCGCCCAAAAGTCTGTGCAGAACATGTGCAATTTATGAAATTGTTCTATGGGAATAATCCTGGTTGTGCCTGTTTCCCTCACAGATACATATGTAATGAAATAAGGGAAAATAAATCTATAGTCTCATGATTAGCATATCCTCAGTCCGCTGTAAATTGTGACAGGAAGAAGGGACCATTTTTGTTAGTTGCAGCTTAATACTGTAATAAGCAGAGGGTTCTCCCTTTTTGGGAAGGGAACAGTGAGCTTGAAAATTAAGAACTTGGACA
Organism: Patagioenas fasciata; assembly: GCF_037038585.1. Taxonomy (NCBI): domain Eukaryota; kingdom Metazoa; phylum Chordata; class Aves; order Columbiformes; family Columbidae; genus Patagioenas; species Patagioenas fasciata. The sequence goes on along the minus strand of NC_092525.1, from coordinate 19,411,057 downwards.
TGCTTGGTGTGTCTTCATTCCGTTTTAGCTATGCTTATCAGTCACAGTGGGGAAAAAAGATCCAGTTGATGTCCAAAGGACAAAGGTCAAAAAACATTATTTCCATTTTTTTCCACATTTACTGTCTTACTATTGGACTTCTAGATATGAAATAATAAAATTAAAGGGGTTTTTTTAATTGCTTGTGAGTTTGGTTGCGTTGTTTTCTGGTCATCTGCTCAAATTACCTTTTAGGTAGAAACTGAGGGACAATGGAAAATACTGTGAAAAGGACATAGAACTCAGTGCTATGATGAATACCTTTAAGAGCGAATATCCTTTCTTACATTTCTTTACCTCTAAATCATTTTTTTCCTGCAATTTCATCACTGCCTGTTAGTGTCAGGTGGGGATAAGAATTCAATATCTGGTAAGACAATTATATTTGCTCACTATCACTACAATTTAAGTCTAAATAGTTCAGGCACTCAGCGCCTTCTGGAGGTGAAATAAGTCTCAAAATGAGTTCCCTGAGCAGGGAGGAAGCTGATTTCTCTGTCTCTTTTCAACCAACATTCATGAGCAGGGCTTGATATTTCTACCATTGACATACATGGGAACACTCTCTGGTGAGAAAACAGAGTTGTATGTGGATTGGTGTGGCACTTCACCAAGTGCAAAGTAGATAGAAATTTTCTTACACATACATGCACATTCACAGCCGAGCACACATCCACAGGGAGAAATGTTCTATGATTTCCAAAATCTCCTATTTACCACAATAGAATATATGGATGTTTGGTCTTCAAAAGGCACATGAAACTCGTTATGAATAGAGTAACTTGCACATGATGGTATAGTCAAGTAATTCCCTAGGAAATTTGCAAAGATCTTTATTATTATTATCAAATATTCTCTTTTTTGTTAAAGTCATAAATCTCCATCCTGAAACAAAGTTCATCACCTCCAGATTTATACTCTTAGCAGGGATTTAGATCTTTATGGATGACTCCCAAAAACCTAAGAGATAATAAAGAACTACTGATCTAATAAAGTCAACAGGTAGTTGATGCAATAGTTGAATTTGTACTACATTTTTTAATTATAGGGTTACAACATGTAATATATAGAATGGCCTCTGGACATTCAACAGAAATATCTCCCTTTGATTTGCTTACCTAGCCATTGCTTTCTAGCTAATATAACTTAATTCAAAGGCAACTGGGAAAGGATGTATCTGATAGTAAAACTGTTTTCATTAAGTTATTTAAGAACCCGAGTGAGGATTTTTTTCCGTGCAGATTTAATCAAAAAGCCCTGTTCATCATGTTTTAAAACAACAATGTTTATTGCCAGTATTACCATAAGAATATTAGATTTATCCACTGATTAAATTATTTATTCTTCCTTCTCTGTCCTTTTATTTATTTTAAAATATGAATTTCATGGGTGTTAATGACAATGAAGAACAAAGAAAAGAGAGTCAGCTGACTATCAGCACTCCCATGTGCTCCTGTTCTGTTCTCACAGGAGCAGGTTGGTTGTATTCAGCCAGGCCCAGCCATTCTTCCAAGTAAAAAAAATGTAGGTATTAGCAAAAGGTTCAAACGAAAATTCTAGATCCAGGCCTTCTTTACCTTGGGGAAGACCCCATTTCAAACTTGTATATCTCTTTGTTGTAGCCTAGTCTCAGGCTCCGAATTCAGATTAATGCAGGATATTGAAGTAACTGTGATCTGAGTCTTAACTTTTGTCATTATGGTCCATCTTAGTAACACGCAGTGACTTCATAGCATCCAAGTGTCACTTTAGACGATGAACATGGAATGCTAATAGAATCTTTCAAGACTTGTCAGGAAAGCTTCTAGGATTTAACAATCATTATTATAGGAGACAAACCAGAAATAGTGGGCATTTGAAATATTTGAGAAGTGTTAGTGTAGTTTTATGTGATTAAAATACACTCCAAAAGAATGGGAAAGAATTAGCTGCCAAAGATAGCAGACAAGTACTAAGGCTACAGAGAAATGAATTGGGATCACTTCAAACAGATTATTTTATCCTTGAGGTAGATGAGAGGGAGAACTGGATTCCGAGAATATTCTTTTCCTTGGAGAACTAACCAGAATAATCCTATAGTCTTTACAGTGTTCAGTTTAACATAACCAGGAACAGTAATTCAGCATTCTTATATATAGAACAGATCTGTACTGGGAAACACTAAAGCCAGCAGTCAGCATGATATAGATTGTTCTGTATCTTTGACCTACAAGTACGTTTTATAGATGAACTGGTGTCAGGATTCTGTCTGGCTGTTGCACTGGCCTTGAAATGGAGCCCAGCTCCCTTGTACTACTTTCAGCAGTTCAAGCATAGAATATTTTGGGGATCGTAAATGAGCAACATCTATTCCCAGGGTAAAGCAAGTCAATTTCACAAGTTACTTTATGGACCATATGGTTATACTTGGTTACATTCAGTCACATAACATCACATAAAGCAACTTAATCCAGTATATTCAGATACCATGCAATGCAAATGGAACATCATTTCCAAGCTTTAAAGGAGCCTTGTCTTTTCCCCTGGGGAGCATGGTGTAGACTAGAGTTCTAAGTCAAACTTCCCATAAACTTTTAACACTCCAGTCTTTCAAAACGCACGTCAGACTCCAATTTAGTGTCATGCAACTTACTGTCTGTATGCCTGAGTATAAAAAAGGCACCCTGGTGTTCTTCTAAAAGCTTGCTGAAAACACAAAGTGAAATTGCAACCAGTAAAGCGGAGAAGTCAGAATTGGTTTAGGTTTTTAGTATGGTCCTTGCCAAAACAGCAAAACATCCCTGAGGCCTCCTTATGTGGAGTGCTCAGCCAAAGCCTTCTCAGATCAGCAGGCTCAAAGGTTGCTAAGCCAGACTCTCTTTTAGATAATGTTAAGGCTTATAACTAGGACATTTTAGTACTATACAGGGAAATAGTCCTCAGTCTCAAATATGGCAGATATTGGATGTAATTATGGGGTGAGCAAGACAGAAAACATTGCTGGAGAGGCAAGGAAAGAGTTAAGCCTCCTGCACTGAAGGGTAAGACTGAGTCCCAGGCTCGCCGCCCTAAAACAACTTGCCATTGTTCACAGGCCTGGTGAGCTCCTGGGGTAAAGTACTTTCTTGGCCGTCGATGTCAGGAATGCTATCACTTTTGTGATACAATTTGGTTTTCTGTGTAATTATGTCCTGGCAAAAGCATATTTCTAATAGCAGAGCTAGAATTTTCTATTTAAAACGCATTGTTGACTTTACACTGGAATGCCGTATTTGGTTACATTCCACCCTCATTATAGAGCTCTCTGTGCATCCCGTAGCACAATAGTGTTATTATGCACTACCTTGGCCTCCAGGTCATGAACTACAATTATCTCTTTTCATGGCAACAATCTTTATAACCTAGAAACTGCTCCCAGGGACAACACTATATAGAAGGATTGGCATATGCATAAATAAAGATGAATAGATATTGGCACACCTCAGAGTTTTTGCCATTGATTATGAAATGTTGATTAATGCCATAATCACTACCTCCCCTCGCATGCGACAGCGGCATTTTGTGCTGGCTTCACTTTTCTGTCTTCACATCTGCTGCTTTCTCTCCAGTCCCTGGCTCTTGTCACCCATCTGAATCATCCACGTAGCACGATGACAAAAGTCACAATGTTTGGTTGCCAGCGAGAAAATTTCAGAGGAACGATTTTGAATCTGATTGTTCTCGACTAACATGCTGCTCTAACGGATTATAGCACTTTTATATGCGGTTGCTTTTTGCTAGGTCCATCTGTCTGCTCTCCAAGCTGTGCTCCTAAGATTTGACATTTCAGGCAGTTTTGATAATGTTTTCTCTCATTCAGTTTCAGTTTTTAAGAACAAAAAACTAGTCAGGAAGGTTATTTGAGGAGCAGTAAGCAAAAAGTAGGATTATTATTAGCACCATTTCAGGCTACTAACCACAACACTTTGTATTTCTTTGCCATTACTTAAAAAAAATATTATCTACAACTCATGTAGAAGGCAGATGAGTAAATAGCACCTGTGTTGCTTGTAACTCAAATCCAGGAATCAGACATTCAACAAACCAATGTCATCCGCAGGAAGAGCTCATGAATCCTAACAGCTAGTCCCAAAGCACTAATTACTGCAATATTCTCTGTCCTCATTAGATCAGTTATTTGAAAGTTCATCTTTGCTTCATATAGGTTGCTTGCCTGCATTTACAGTTAATGAATTACTAGTGAAATGCAGGTGCATTTTAACAGATGTGGCCATGCAGACTTCACAGACATGATCAGAATTGCCAGCGATAGAGATTGCTCTGCAGAAAGAGAGCTGTGCTAGAGATATATGTCAGAGTAAAATAATTAATTTACATGCATTGTCATTTTATGCAACATATGTTCATTTCTTAAATACTTGCCTTGCCAGAAGCTAAGGAACCAGCCATAAATATAAACTAAACTAGACAATGCCTGATAAAGTTTAGAGTAAAAATTGCTCCAAGTCGTGCTGCACTGTTCTAGTTGTCCTCCTGTACCGCTTAAAACATACAGTCTATTAAGTTGATCAGGTTAGTTGAAACATGTTAGACAAAAATTATTCGTTATCAGGGAAGTCTTCTAATTGTTTGAGAAGAAAATGCTTGAGGGCAGTTTGTTAGCCACACGAGCATAGTTTTTGTTTATATGAATGTCCAGGGATCCTGAGGTATGCCTACATATTTTGTGTATCTGGTTTATTTGGGACAAATAGAACAAATGGATTTTATCCCTTTGTTCTCTCTGCTGTGGGCAAGGTTTCAAAAAAATTACATTATCCCTAAATGCTACAGGTTCCCTCTTGTAATAGAGTCTCTAGGAGCAGGAGGAGAGTAAAATGCATGGACAAGACGTGTGAAAATATGTCAAAGCCAGCTAAAATGAACCTGAAGGTTTTGTCAGTTGTAGAGAAAAGCATAGGAGAGAAAGGTGGACCCTGAAACTATAACTGCTCAAGTAATAAGAATATTTAAAGAATATTATTTTATTTTCTACATGAAAGGATTGACTGGGCGGGGGGGAGGGTGTAAAGAAAGGCATGTATCAGATACACATAATAGCAAGTTAATGAAAGATTTTATTAAACCTTTCAGAGACAAGGAATTTTCTAAAAGGAGAGGTTGTACAGATACTATTGTTTCACTTTAATGCAGGAGTTGGCAGAAGGAAGAAAAAGGTTAGCAACCAGTAGTTCTACTTCTCTGAAGATATCTCAGTACAGCATTGTTATTCTTACAGTTTTTGTGTCCTAGCACAATAATGTGGCATAGGGATCCTGAACCCAACCCTTAAAGCTTGTTTTTCCAAAAGGCTTCTAGATCCACATCAACATGCTGGCTGTATGAATTGGCCCAGTACTGTGGTGCCCAGAACATTCAAGCCAGTTCCTTTCTAAAGTAAGAATCCATCCTCCTTGAGATTTGCCCAAAATTTTGGCTACGTGCCAATACAGGAGGGAAAAATGAAAAAGGGCAAAAATCCTCAAGGTGTGCTCAAGTACATGTTAGCACAGGAAATTAGTCACACTGAGAAGAAATCCCATAGGGTGGGTATGGAGCAAATCCGTTTAACATGCTGCATGAAATGCAGAGGAGTCAGCAAACAAGTATGTCCTCTCCATGGTAAATGAGAGAGGCAGAATGGAATGATAAGAAATATCCTACTTTCTGTACCAAGTCTGCATCGAAGGATAGTGACTGGCATGAAGGAATCCTCAAAAATGATAAAATAATGAACAATTTAATGAGATGAATAAAAGGGGTGAAATGCGGGAAAGGACTAGCACAGTAGGAAAAAGAAGTTTGTCTCACACAGTAGGGAGCATGAAATGCTCACAACATTCAACAAATGAGCCAGGAGCTGCTGTCTCCTCGTGCCTTTCCATTTTTATAACTGCATACCCACAGTGAATACAGTTTTATGGAGAAGGAAATGTCTCTGACCTATACAAAATCGTAGAATTGTAGAATCACAGAATTGTTTAGGTTGGAAAAGACCTTTACGATCATTGAGTCCAACCACTAGCCTGTTATCTTAACATCAGCGTAGTTTATTACCTCATTCTATGCTGATTTACACACAAGAGAAACTCCAGTTCCCAGTAGGGTCTGCCATCCCTTTAAAGAGTTCAGGTTTAATGCCTGAATTTCAGGGATATTTTATCTGATGAATCATCTTCACTGAAAAAATAACATCTGAGCTGAGCCAACTTGAACACAGTTATGTCTGAAGAGAATCAGGAATTCCTCCCCTATTCCCTCTTTTCGTGGATAAAAGCAGAAAATAATTGTATCCGTGTTTTTACAGGATGGCTATTCTGGATAAATATCATCTAAAAGGGAGCCCAGAATAATACCATTCAGTGACAGACTACGTAGGTAATCTGGAACTGAACTGAGCTCTGCGTGCCCGTGTGGCAGCAGAGGTGACAAGAGAACACTGCTTGCAGCAAGGCAGCCAAAGAGCAGTGACAGCAGGGATGATGGGAGCTGCAAAGTGCCAGCAGACTCAGCTTTGGAACAGATTTGCCAAGGCTGCCGCACCATGTGATGACACAGATTCCGTGCTGAATGCACAGTGACATGGAAAATGTCTCCTAGTGGTGTCCAGGCTTCACCAGTTAACTCCTCTAATAGCTGCTGTCCCCTGACTTTGTCCTGTTTCACCAGCTGTTGTGCATCTCCTGTTCAGAAGGAGACACTGGCAAAGTGGAAGCATCATCAGGGAAAAGTAACAACATATGGATGAGGAGAAGGGGGGTTTTTAAATAATGAGCATGCGCGTGTCTGTGTTCAGTGCACACACAGGGAGCACCGTCTGATTGAGTTACTCGAGCTTGAATTGCCTTTTGTACCATTCTGTACCAAGGAGCTCTTGGAAGCACAGGGTGTTCTGGAGAATACAAGAGCAGATGCACCAAGTGCAAAGTCAGTTCCACCTGGCCATGTGAAGAAACTCTAAAATGGATAAAATCCCTATTTGGTGAAGAGTCAGTTCAGCAATCCAGCCTTACACTTCACTCCTGGTTGTCTTCCAGGGCTGAAGCCGTTCACCTCATACGACCATGACCTGTGACTGCTGAGCAGCCCCTTGAAGTTTATTGCGTCCAGCTGGAACTGCCTTTGGGCGGCCTCAAGGCCAGAGAGTTGAAACAAGTCTTTCTATGGGAATTAGAGCTGATGAAGACTGGACTTGTCTATGAATTTATTGCTTGGGATAACTGTCTTTGGCAACACAAGCTCAAACTGAGGATTTTGGCATGCTGGGAAGGAGCGATACTCCTAGGAGTCTCTGTCATTTAGGACTGTTAGCTTGTGCAAGAAATGCTTCCTTAAAGTATGTACAGGTTCACTCAGTGAGTCTTTCTCTTCTAAACAAATACTGATTTTTACCCAACCTGGAGAACCTTAGCTGTCGTTAAGACATGTTTGAAATTCAAAAAGTATTAAAAGACACGATGCAGACAGATCGTGTGCCCCACCTAAATCCTGTCCCCTCAGGAGCCTGGTTCTGCAGGTCTTGCATCTGTATGAAGGGTAGTTAAAAGTAAGGTAACCATTTTTTTTGCACTTTGCTTTCTAGTTTTCTAGTATGGTAGGTGGCCTGGCTTAGCATGTGAATCCTGGTGTGCTTTATATTCTGTTGGTCATGAAACCTTAGGGAAGGTACTGGGGTGATGAAGACTGGAAAGTCTTTTGCCTTTCCTAGGGCCTGAGGCATGTTCAAGCATCTCTAGGCAGTCATGGGCCAAAATTCATAAGAGTTTTTGAGGTTTTATGATCTTTAAATCCACATCCAAATAGCACACAGTTTTTTTAGGCCACACTAAATTTAAGGCTTTTAACAGTTTATTAGTATTTCTCCCAAGCTTTCAGTATATAACTGAGATAGGGATGTATTCCTACATTCTGCCTCACACCTGCCTATTATGTGTTTCATTGGTAAGTGCTTTCATTTTTTAAGTCTCCCATGAGATGCATACCTTAGAGAGTAACTGAAATCAGGCAGTCATAACCTATCCAATTTAATGTTTCATAAGAAGGAAGCTTTAGGATTCCAGCTGGTATAGTAAAAAATCACCAGATACACCACCATAACATTGCATTGAAAAAAAGAAATCATTAAAACAATGTTAATGATGCTGGTATCTACACTGTTTTTCTATGGGGTTTCTGTACTGTCCTTAGCAATATGACGGCATCAGGGGCCATCACTGAAATTTAGCAGAATGGTGGATTTTCTTCTTTTAGTCTGAGGGCTTTCATCTATCGTCCTCATCAAGTTCAGAAAAACAAATTCAAGCACACTCATTCCTCATGTATCCATTGGTCTGTGTTAGTACAAGTTCCAGGTCCAGCAGGTAGAGAGGATGTGCCATTTCTGTATGATGGGTACTAGTCACTGGGGTACATCTCACCGCAGACAGGTACCAACATTTAGATATAAAACAGTGTGGCATGGAGACCAAACTAGTAAGACTTATTGTCATGATGGTTCTCCACTGACATGGACAGAAATGGTGGAAGGGAGGACAAGGAGAGATGGAGGAAAGCCTGTTGGGTCATTCTGAGAAGGAAGAGTATGATATGGTGATACAGAGTCTCCAGCTTGCACATTTGTCAACAATTCATTTGTTTGGGGCTTATCTGTATTCAGATCATGACACAAATTCAAAGGGCAGCGGATCTGATTTTGCCTGTGTTGCCTGGCACTTTGTTTAACATTTGCCTCTTCTGCAAAGGAAAGATGTATGTAAAATACTGCTCAGAATCTGGGCTTGTTTTCAATCTGCTAGTCTAGCAGAAATGCCTCTATATTGGTGTTTTTTTTTTTTTCCCTGAGTTACACTTGTGTCACAGCAGCAGAACAATGTGACCCTCATTTGTCCTTGCTCTACTTTTATGTAGCTTATGTTCTCATCAAACTGACCTCCAGTCTCTTCTCTGCCTGTAACTGCAGGTCAAAACATCAATTTTGGCAATTGGGCTGTCCACTCTGCCATTTGGAAGGACAAGGTGGAGACAGCTGGCAGTTAGGGGAGCACTAGGAAGCATATGGTAGCTCTGTGCAGTATTGTCCAAGAGCTCGTAGGACAATCAGTCATTTGCTTCACTGATTTCTAAAACGCATATCTCTTTTTTTGTCTTTTCTCATAAGCCTCCAGGACAGATACTGTTTCAGCAAGGGTCATTTTAGAAGAAACTCCAAATTTTGAAAAATTTACGTTGTTAACATGAAACAAAATCTACTTCGAAATTATACTGCCCCCATAAATGACTACAGATACAATAACATGACTGCTAAATATAGGTAACTGGCCAGAAACAATTTTTCACAGAATAAATGCCACAATAAAATGCTAGAAAAGAGCATCTTTGATGTAAAGAATTATGTGGCTGAGCATTTTCAACTTGTCCTTTTAACATGGCAGCTGGTTGGAGGGTTTAGAAAATATGTGGCCATGCAACTTTGGCTGAGATCCTGCATGATCTTGTGCGTTAAACACAGCCAAGCCCTGTAGTGTTGGATGGGAAACCGCCAAGGAAAATCCAGTGATTCAGTGAGTGGCATCTTCCTGCACCATTACAGCAACCCAAGTGCCAGCATGGTGCTAGGGGATAATTTTGTTGGCGGCGATGATGTTTTAATATGAGATGTACACTTGTCTAAAGATCAAATTATGATTTGCACAAAAATAAGAAAGTTTTGATAATTACTGAGTTGTAAGTCTTCTCTCTGCTTTCCATTGTATGGGGCTTTCTTCCTATTTTGTTGGGTGATGGTGGTGATCACTACAATAGAACTGATTCCTCCAAGGAGGTGGCTGCATTTCTGTAGTAAACTCTTTTTATATAAACTGCACACAAAACATCTACAGGATTTGATGGAGTGTATTATCAGAAGTTTATGCCTATATAAGTGTTTTTCGAATACTCTCTAGCAAGAGACGGTAATTTGGGAAGTTCTTTAAACAGTTCTGTGATACAACTTCTCTCCCTTCTCTACCGTGGTCATTCATTCATTCCAGCCCACATTACTGTAACATTTGTGTTGTTGCAACTATGTGGGCCGCTTTCTAAACCAGATCAATGAGCTGACTTGAACTAAAAAATACCCTCCAAAACGGCATATTTTTAAACTCAGCAAGTTCTGATCAAGTTAAAGTGCAGCCAGACAATGGGTTTCATTAGTACAAGTACAGAGGCAGTAAATCCCAACGTGGACCAGGGTGTTGTGGAGCAAGGAATCAGAAACATCTTCAAGGGGTCTTTATACCAGAAGAAACAGTCTACCACGTATTTTTACCATTAACATAAGAGTAATGCCTATGATAAGTTTTGGAATTTAATTACTAAACATGAATCTCCATTCTTTGAATACCTAAGTTTCCATTATATGATTAGGAGTTTGGAGCTTATAAAGCATATACCGATTGCTTTTGGATCCTTGAATTATAATTGTCTCCTGTAGTACTCTACATAATGCACAAGTGGGAGTGCATAAATGAACATTTTTGTACAGGTCACGCTGTCATTTTTGTTATTTCACTTTACGGTTTCCATTTGAAATAAGATTCCATGACACATCTAAATCATTATACACAAGAGTCTATTCTAATAGTAGTAGGCTCATAAAAAATAACAAGACCAAATGATAACTGTCTCCTGACCCATATATGTATTTACAATAGAAGTACTTTAATAAAGGTAGTTACATCCTCTAGATCCCCAGACCTTTATTTGAACTCTGCTGTAGCATAATTGACGGACAGAATTAGAGTGTATCTTAAGACCTGGAACTGAACTTTTTCAGTAGGCTCAGCTTCCCTCACATCACTCATAATATTAGAAAGAATCTGTGACAATCATATTAAAATGATGCCACCTTGACACAGATTAACAGACTATGCAATTATATTTAAATGCTGTAATTGGAACTTGCTGTTAAGTGCCTACTGTCACTTCTCAATTCCCCTCAAGGCAAGTAAACCACTTCTTCCTTTGCTCTATGAATTTAATGCCATGTTCTGTACACAGAAAGAGCTGGTATTTCATCAAGAGCATTTTGTTTACCTCAAATGCTGTGAAAACACAGGCCTTGTGAACACTGCAGGATATAAATCCATCCTGGAAAACGACTCTGTTAAAAAAAAAAAAAAAAAAAAAAAAAAAAAAAAAAAAAGCATTTTGCTGTTTCATGCTTATGGGGACAACCTGAGCCTCTGCATTTGATTAGTTTCTTAACCTGAATGCTGTTTTGAGTTCAATCTTTTGTGCACAACATCATTAGGAATAAAGAACCTGCAGGTGAAGGCGTAGCTGGCAAACCTAATGATACCCAGCTGCACCTTTTTAACGTCCATGGATGCACCAGGTGTTTTGGGGGACTCACCTGGGTAGCAGAACAGCTTTTGTTCCTGGTGGTGTATGACAAGGGAATGACCTGTGTGATCTTCTCGACAGACACAGGACTGCAGATGGGGTACGTAGGAAGGAAATATTGTTTCTCCTTTTAAAATAAGGCTTGATGGGGAATTTAAAAAAAAAAAAAAAAAATAGTGGTGGAAGTTTCTTGTGTGTTCCTCAGGAAAGACCCTTCTCTGAGTGTTTCTGCAGCTTTCTGTGATTCTGGTGGCTGTTGGTTATCAGTCAGTTCCTGATGTGTTTTATTAGCTTTAGTCAGGATCATTATGTAGCCCAAGTTGTGATACAATTGCTCGTTTTGCTGGATTGTGTTAGTGTGGCTTAGCATCTAACATGCCTAACAGAATAGCAAAGTGTTAATTAAAAGTTTGTATGAGACTCTTGCCCTTCTCATGGATGCAGACTGACTGAAGCTGGACTACTATTTTTGAGCACAGCCATGAACAGTAATGCTTTTTCTTCATGTCCATTGCCAAAATGACCTGGACTTGAACTCTCCCAAGAATGGGAAAGAGCTCTTGTGTAGTCTCCATACTGGAGCAATCCCAGAGACCTGAGCTAATAGGTGTGATAGCCAGTGTGTGTTACATTGGTCATGCATCAGTCTGCTATGTTGACTCTTGCTCGCTGGAAACTTAATCTGAGATAACTAAGTCCTTTCATGCTCAAAACCAGCGGCTAAATAGTGTTAATTTAGAGGTGCTTTGAAAAATCTTGCCTAGAAAGGGGTAGGAAGCAAAAGGTAGGATTTTTTTTTTTCATTATTATGACTGACTGTAACTATACTGTGAAAATCAGTATCATTCAGTCTGGGGTGCAATTAGATACGCATGCTTAGTGGTGTTGCTTTTCTATGTACTTTACCTGTATTGATTCTACATGATGTCTGTAGGCCCATGGATGTTTTAAAAACAATGATCATAAAGTCATACATTGATGGTTTTGATAAATACATAGAAGACTAAAATCTGAGACTGGGCATTGCTCTACATTGTACAAAAGTCCACCTATTAATCCCTTTTTATTTGCTGTCTTGAAACCATGGATTTTTCTGTGGGCAATGAACTAGAAACCAGCACACCCAGATGCTACAGAGGGCCCTTGGCTCCTCCACAAAACATGGGTTTAAATAACATTTTTGCAGTGTGGCAAGTGCTAGAACCCAACGTTGTGACCTACATGGCGTTGGCTGGAGCTTTCTTGTGAATCTAATCCAAGAAAAGCAGCTGTCTCTAAACTAGTAAAGCTGCAAAAGCACTAATGATTTAGCACTGCAGCTATTTTCCAGGGTATATGATAGTAAATGTGAATACTCCTAATGGGATACAGTACTGTCCTAGAAACTCCAGCATGTATATTTTCCTCTTCTCTCATTCTTTTTGTCCTGATACTATGGAACGTATGGGCTCTATTGGCTCTCTGAAATAGTGGATGGCAAAAACAATGCAACTGAAAGCTCTCTTATGTTTTGCGGTTTCTACCAGCAGAGGCTCAATTGTGCTGCATGTGATTGCCATCGTTGTACGCTAATGGCCTCATTAGCGAATGCAAAAAATGATATGAAAACATACAGCTCTTGCTGGGTCCAAATTCTGTGTGCTCTTCCAATGCCTTTGTGTCAAGGCAAGAGTTTAATTTACAGGGAGTCCCAAGAATGTCACCCTTCAGTCATCCTTTATGAAAACTTCCCTTCACTTTCTTGGAATCCAACAACATTGTTAACTGGTGGGTTTTTTCTAAGTGCTTTTAGCATTCAACAAATATTCACTAGGAATTTATCAGAGTTTGCAGCATTGGCTGCTGCCTTCTCAATCAATATGGCATGTTTATGTAGATTAGGTCCTGCCCTAAGTTATCCAAGTCACTATCTCCATTATTGAGAAAACTGAGGATATTTTAAGGCTCTTTTTGTTCCAATGCACTTGATAATCTAGTTTGTTAATTAAATTCTTTCCCTCAGGATTCCCTGTAGAATATGTACAGTGAAATTCTGACCCCAGTGAAGTCAGTGACAGAACTCCTGTTGTTTTTAGTGGTCTGAGACTTCACCCACAGAATCAAAAAGGAAGTGATGCAGACCAACAGGCTACAAAAATACTAATAGTGTCATTTTCAATCTACTGCCATGACTGAAGCTTGTGTTACGGAAGTGAGAAGTTTAATCCCAATAGTAGGTGACAATACATCTCTCCAAGGAACTAGTGGAAGTGCTGGTGAGGCTTAGAGGTTGTGACAGGCCTGCTGTCCTAATTAATCACTTGTCAGTCTCAGGATGGAGTTGAGCTATTTCATCAGCACAGGACTCCAAACCTGGGGATACTCAAAGGGGGGGTTAATTGAAGCTATGCACTAGCTTAAAATATCACGAATTTTGGGGAAGAATGAACTATCTGGCATAAACTTCTGATTTGCTGTGATACTTCAGGATATGTTTCTAGCAAATGTCACTGTAGTATAAAAGAAATTGGAGTTTCAAAATTCCCTCACATGCTACCAAAGGTGTGCCTAAAGGAACAGTTATATTTGAAAGCATTTTGTACCTAGTAAAAGAAAAAATCTTTTAGGGTTTTAGTGGTTGAGAGGATAAAGGGATGGATTTCCTGAAAACTCTGTAATGTTGGGGAAGGTATCAGTATGTGACTTGTAGAGAAATGTGTGTGAAACCAAGGTTTGGATACAGTGACCTGAAAAAGGATACAGTAACAACTGCCCAAATTTTGGTTCAAGGTTTTGGTTGTGATACCCTGACTACCTCACAGACAGTTAATTTTTTCATGCCTTTGCAAGGAAGAATTGCTATCCCATTGATATACAATGGGAAATGGAAGCACAAGATGTGCCAAAGTCTATACTGTCAATTTAGAGCCTGCAATCCTGTGCCAGCCTTCTAAAAAGTGAATGCAACCATGTAAATGCTCAAGAAACTTTCACTTTAGGAGTCAGGGAAAGGAGCATTTTGTGTTTAACTGGCTAAAGATATTTTAAAACTGGCTATTTTGCACCATGCGCACTGTTTCAGAGTGCTGAAACTCATGTTGTGGTATGACACAATTCCTTTTACACCAAAATACCTTGAAGATGCATACAGCCTTGTCCTTCCATCCAGTCTGAAAACTTCAGCGGCAGAAATCTGTGGCTTAAATATCTGTTGTTGAGGTACAATTCGGATTTTTTCCATTGTTGAGATAAGTAACTGTTTGCAGCCCTAGTAAAGTTCAGATCTCAGTTATCACCTTTTAACTCAGTTACATCTCCAGTGTATGCTCCAAGTAGTAATTTACAGAAATTCTGATTATTGTGCACTGTCAACTTTTTATCCTTCCTTGAAGATGACAGTCCTCATCTGGATAGAATCCACAAACCATATGGAAAAAAATAAGAGGGATGAGAGTGGAGCAAATGGGGTATTGCCTGCCAAGTGGTGCAGAAGCCTCTCCCTGTCTTAGCTCCCCTAAATCTACCATCCCTGGTAGAAGCTGGATCCCTTTGGGGAAACAGATTTATTGCATCCTTCTAGCAGCCAGCCAGAAGGGGGAGATGACAGACAGGTTGTTTAAGACTTGGAGGGCCAAATGACTCTTAACTCCACTAATCACATCTAGCAATAATTTTGCTTTCTGCACTGTTGCCTGGGAAAAAGTAGATGGAACTAGAAGAAGTGAAATATGAGCAGAAATAAGGAAAAAGGACACTTGAAAACATTGGGAGGCCACAAAGAAATGGATTTTGGGAGAACTGAATTTCTGCTTGTCCCCAAGGGAAGCTTGGAAAGGTGGCTGGATGGAGGAGTTTGCGTTAAAGGTCTGTGTGTTGTATAAACAGGAGCTGGACTCAATGATCCTTGTGGGTCCCTTCCAACTTGGGACATTCTATGAAACAGATCATACTAGATCCAGTTAGTTATGGATAACTGTCAGGTCTGATGGTTGTATCATGTGTACTCCTAGGAAAATAAGTCCTTTTTTCCATCCAGGCTACTAGATGTCATATTTCTATTCAGTGAGGTGTAAAGGGAGTAAAATGTCAAGTGCATTTAATCCATTAAAGATAGTTGTGAGAACCTATGTAATTCAGCGAAAGTATTGTATATACGTTTGGTCTTGTGCCTGGGAAGTGCTGTTTCCTCTTTTTGCTGACATTGTGGGTTATTTGTTGGCTATTTTAGAACTCATTCTTTTTCCAGTTGAAATTTTCTGTGTTACTCTGATAAAATCATACTGTTTGATCATGAAGTTGGGAAGGAACAGTAACCTAACATGGCACTTATCTAATGCTGAAAGTGGTTATTCGTAAACAGATGCCGCCACTAAGTGCTTAAATTAGATAATAAATGGTACCTATCTCATGAATGCCTTTCACTCCATTTACTGTAGTGTACAGTCTGGGATTTTTTTTTTCTACTTTCAGGATGTTTTAGGGATGCAATTTTCATGTGAATCTTGCACAACTGTCACTGGTTCAATGCAGACTTACAGGGATTAGTTCTTTTCTAGAAGGTCCCAGGTGGAATTTTTATTAACCTTTTGGGTAATAAACATTTATCTCATTTTTACAGCAGCATTTAACACTATCTATTGATGGCTAAATATCTGTAAATCCATTACATGAGCTGAAAATGCACCTGCTTCAGAAAAAAAGCTCTCTAGAGAACCCACAGCAAGCACTGATAATTGTAAACAAAACAAAACAAGAGCCCATAAAATAAAAAAGAAAGTATTACCTTGAGTATCATGTCTTACAGAATGACTGCTTTGAACAAAACCTCAATTATTATCATAGCATGTGTATTAGGGAAAAAAAAAAAAAAAAAAAGAGAGAAAGGAGGATGATTGAATTAGTGTGAAACTGAGGTGGATGCTCATGTGCCTAAGCCACAATGACTGCATCTGGGACATTGTATGTCTGTCAATTGAGAGCATGACGTTGTGCTATTAATATATTACGCTGTGATCTGTCAGACCACCAGCTGTCTCATTGCTCACAAATTTATAGCCCCCAAAACTGCTTTGAATGCTTTTCAGATAGTAATGTGGGCCAGTGGTGGAAGCAACCCTGGTAAATCCCGGACCTGCTGTAGTTTTTTCTCCCAAAAACACTAGAGAATCAACACAGGTTTTAAAAGAGTAAGGGTGATAAATGAATGGAGGAAAATGGGCCAGGTATTACCTGCCATCTGAAGAACATCTCTGTGTTGTGAGTAGAGCCAACCCAGGACAGAGAGGGTGCACACCAGAAATCAGTGAGAGTATTTTAAAGGGGAGGAGAATTTGAGCATATGTTGGTTTTGTTGTCATCTTAATTTCTTAAAGGTAGGCATATGTTTAAGTTCTTTGAGGAATTGGAGTTGTAATAACAGAAATAGCTATTACCATTACAAATTTTTTTTAGAGTGTGATTGAATCCCAGGGTACAATAGCACTCTTCTTGCAAGTCTGTTGGACTTTTCATGATCTTGAAACTCTCCAGACTAAGCTAGCTTGAAGTTTGGACAAAGCTTTGTACTGAATCAGAGGTGGTTTCTCCTTAATAGTTAATTACTGAACTGCTAATCTCGTACGTGTACATCACCTTTTCCTAAAAGGTGATATTTTTGTGTTATGAAGTACAACAGTTCGTCATATTCATATTAATTTGGTTGCCTGAAAAGATATTTAACTGCAGCAACATGAGGGGAGATGTACAATGCAGAAAATATTGAAGCAACCTGAAATTTTACCACTTTAGAAATAAATACAAGTGCTTTTTTCACCTGTTGAAGCAACTATTTTGGCAATATACCTGCTAACAATGCAAGAGTCACCATTTCTAAGTATGTGAACCTCTTCTCTCTAAACGGTAGAAATAGGGATCAAAGAAATTCCATCATTGTAGCATAAGAGAAAGGAGCACTCTTTTTTGCCGAGCTGATCAAATTAATTATGCTAAATAGATGGAAACAGAGGGAAATGAAACAGAATTAGCCCTTCAAATGATGCTTAAGGCAAAGCCAGAAATGAGCCCACTTCAGAGTGGTCCAGTGGTATTTATAAATGAGGATCTTGCGCTGTTCCCTTTGGCTCTGGCTGACACTGGTTTCGATTACTGGTTTGGGTTTCTGGTGCAGAACCAAACCACATGGGAGCAGAGGGTGAGATCTGTGAAGTTCTGGGATGCTGCTACCACTAAACATGCAGGGTTTTAGAGAATTTGTTCAGCAATCACTAATGCTGAATTTTGATTTGCCTTTTACATAATGTTATATTATTTTTTTCTGTGACTGGAAGCTAAGAGCTTCCCAAAAAGTCTTGTGTTTGGGTAGAATAGGTAAATGTGCATAAAGTTGAATTTCTGTAGCATGTACATCTGTGCAGCAACTGAATCAAACAAATGTAATGGAGGAATGGGGAGCGGGAGGACAGTTACAAGTCTTCATTTATATAGAAATAAATTATTACCATGTTTATTTCCAACATTGAATTCATGCACAAGGTGATTTTGATTTATTTGAGTAGTCTTTCTGCTGCTGCAGAGCTCTGAAAATGAATTATAGAGTTCAATTCCTGATATAAAAGGCATTTGATAATACTATCAACTTAATCATGTGTATATTTGGGTTAAAATGCTTGTCCTATTGACATCAATAGCTATGTCCTCACCAGAGTTAACACTACAGTCACAGAACCAGATGTTCCCATGTTTTGCAGAGGGTATTTTCTTAGTATTCATAGATGTTCATGTAACTCAAGCGAAAATAGAAGACACGATATTGCATAGCCAAGGAACTGATCAAGAGCATTTGCTTTGGTTTATGGGTAGTTAGTTTGTTTGGTTTTGTTTCAATTAATAAAACGCACAACTTTCTTCTCCAGAAGTCAGTAGTCTGTCCTCCCCACATCAGCAGTGGACTTAAGTCTTCCCCTCCTGTCTTTATCAGCCAGGAAATGTGTGAGTAAGAAGTAGAGACTGAAGCACAAAGTGTTGACAGTAGCTCTCATAATTCAGTGAAGGTCACTGGTTTTGTACTCAACCGGAAAAGACTTAACATGAGAAATCAAAACAATGACTTTACTGAAGGTTAAAACTCTTTTGCACTAGAAATTATTCCAGTGTGTATGGAATAATAAATGCATATAAGGTTTGTAAGACCCTTTTTATCTAAAAATTCTGTATATTTCTTAACAGCTACAAGTGAGTTGCTTTTTCCACTTTCCAAATAGAGAGTCTTAAGCTCAGAAGTGCTGTTTCACTTGGCTAGATCATATAGTGTATCTGCAGAACAATGAAGAATAGAAAACTCTTCTTCTGCTTTCTGGATCTGACTGTATGTTAACCACTACACAAGACCAGGTAAATAAAAGGCTGATGAAAAAGTTTGCAGAGGCCTTAAAAGCTCTTTCCGTGATGGTAGAGTATAACGCAACTCTGGAAAGGACGCTGAAAATGAAACTTTCGCATGCTAAAGTAGACAGCAAGAAAACCACTGTAGTGCTGTTACTAGGGAGAGTTCTTGAGACAAGATGAACTGCTTCTCAAGACAGAGCTACTTAGTCAACAAGGTCATTAGGATGATATGACAGTAGGGGTTTCCCCATGAATAAATGCACATATATATCTCTAGAGAGTTGTATATTACTTAATAGTGTGTTCTGCATACTGAAAATGGGAACTGCAGGAAAGACTAAAACTGAGGAGGACTGTCGGTATTGGTGTGACTTGAATTACTCTTCTCCTGACCAAAAAAACCTTTGAGATGCTACTCGCTCATGATCTGAAGCATGACATTTAAATCTGAATGATTTGGAATGGTGTAGAAACTTGAGTGATTTATCCAGTTCAACATAAGGAAACATGAAGTATTGAGATTTAGGGGAAGGTAATCAAGAAAAGGGTTTTACTGATTGTTTTTTTTTTATATGTGTTATGGGGACATGAACAAAAGGAGATGTGTTAGTGATTTGAAATAAGTCATCTGAAGTAATGAAATAATTTTAAATAGCAATAACAAAATCTAAGGAACAAGTAAGAGTTTTCATGTTAGTTACCTCATTTATTAAACCAAGAAATGCTAGAGCAAACAAACCAATGGGGCAAAAGGTAGTTCCTCTGGGGGCATTCTGTTATACGTTAACACTCCAAATCCAAGCCTCAGAAAGAAAAGAAGCTCCTGAGCTCTGTTACAGGGTACACAGTACCTGGGACTTCAGAAGTAAATTTTGTACATATTAGGAAAAAGAAAACATGAAAATAAAGCTTGTTACCAGACTTCAGCAGCCCAGGAATTATGAACACATTGTTTTTGTGCTTTTGCTATCCTGCTTCCTAATGATTTAAGTATATCAGAAACAGAGCTGTGGCTTTGGCTTCTCTATTGTAGGCACCAATGCTGTGAGATAACCCAGGTGTCTAAAATTGCCCACATGTGTGTCCTGAATCAGACCTACAGGACCTGCTGTCCTCAGAGAGGTGTTTGATGGGAAAGACAGAGTAATGTCTACATCCAATAGCTAATTACAGTCAGATTGAAGAAAAATGGTTGAAAGGCTCTTGGATTCTTCAGTTATCTGCAGAGTCATCTTTCTCTTTAGATACTGAGAGCTCTTAGATTCATAACTAGTAAAGAAAGAGCAAACAAACAAAAAAGTTTGAAAGAATCTATTCTTTGATCGGGAGTCTTTAACATTGTCAAAGCTTGCAAGGTGTTGGACAAAGGCATCACAAAACTGTGTGAAAAGGTGACAAAATGGCACCTGGAAATCCAGATTAACAAGGGCAAAATAACAAATGTAGGGGGAAACTGAACTGCTACACAGCATGATTGGATCTAACTTGCTTATTACCACTGTGAAATGAGATTTTTGGAACTGTTGTGGATACTCCTCCATAACTGTCTGCTTTTGTGGT
Source organism: Patagioenas fasciata (assembly GCF_037038585.1). NCBI lineage: Eukaryota > Metazoa > Chordata > Aves > Columbiformes > Columbidae > Patagioenas > Patagioenas fasciata. Next base: position 19,390,696 of record NC_092525.1, on the reverse strand, counting down.
GCAAACTGGCAAAAATAAAACGTTGTTAGGAACTGAGGGCAAAGCAAGGAACAAGTTTATGTTATTGTGCCCCTTGTGTGCCCTAATGTGAATGCACTGAACTGTACTCTGATCCATACACTTGAGTGATTTTGAGAATTGAGCTGTTCTAAACCACGATGCAATTCAGAAGAGGCTGTTTAGGTGGTACCAGTGTACAGCAGGCAGAGCTGCAAATTCACAGTATCTGCTGCCATTGCAATTGCAGCTAAATCCTTGCAGATATACAAATGACTAAGTACCTGTAGAATTGCTTCAATCAAATAAGAACAGAACCAGAAGCTTTACTTGAGACTGAACAGAAACAGACCTCACCACTTCTCAGGGTTACTGATGCTTGGTTAACCTCTGTTGCCACAGTAGCTCTAATTTGCCTTGGGTTTTCCAGAACCGGTGTTAAATGAGCAGTGGGGGAAAAAAAAAAAAGCTCCGAGAGAGTATTTTCCCATTTCAGTTTTCATCTACCTAGAAGCTACTTGAGAAAAACCATTTCTCATTGCATTTCTGTGTTTTTTAATATATTCCTTCTTGGTTGTTTGGACAAACCAGCCTTCTGAACTGTGTCAACCTTTGCCTGCATTTAGAGATGTCAAATCACAACTGAACGATGGAGCAGTGCTCATTTTTCTTTTTCCCATTCACAGCTGCCAAGTCACTGTGTTTTAGCACCTGCACAATGAGCGTACTCTGCTTCAGCCGAGTACTGACTCCCTGACATCTCTAAAGCTCTTATTATGGGCTAAACCAGAAATTACCACTGGCTTCAGAAACATCAGCTCTTCTGGTGATACCTGCATTTCCTTTGTGTCTCATCCAACCAGAGCAAGGATGTGTTTTTAGCTGGTGAAAATCAACTTGAATACACAAAAGCCAGTGAGGGTTTGCTGATTTACCTCTGATAATGATCTGACCTATCTTTGAACCCCTGACAGCCATGTATTGTTGGTTTTCTTCTAAACTATGTATATTTTTTTATAGTATGGTCAGGTGAGCCTTTAACTTGTGTAGCGAACAGGCACTGAATGTATAGAAAGCATGCTGCATTTCCATACAGAATATCATTTTTTTGTGTGATTGGACATAGCTTATATCAAGTTTACCATTTCGTAACCAGTTTAAGTCTCTTGAGGCAAAACAAATCTTCTGCCCAGCTCCTCCAGCAAGCAGCATGCATTTCTGGACAGTGCTGTCCAGCCACCTGTGTGGCTGCTGCCGTGTAGTAAATTTGTGCACAGGGATAAATCCTGACTTTGTGCGAATTCTGTGAAGCCTCTTGCTTCTATTCAGAGCCCTAAACACAGATGTAGTTGCAAGCCCAGTTAAGCTACTGAGAGCAGATGTAGACCAAACCACTTAAAATCTGGCTGTGAAAACGAACAGAAAAAATGCCACACGCACACAAAAACCTTAGAAAATTGTTTACTTTGAAGAGAGTTTACATAAAAATACTTTTCAAAGAAATCTTCCTGACAGTTTTGTATAGTGCTTGGATATACACTGGGTAGCAAAGTCAAAGCACTTAGCTGCCTATATTTCTATTGCGAGTACCGTGCTGTACATGGGCTCTTGTCTGATTTGAGCGCTGACAAACTGAACCTCTGCTGTTATTAATGCACTCATGCATCAGCAAGACCATTAACCTCTCCTTGTACATGCTCAGCCTGAAGTGGTTGTTATTTATCAAGCAAAACATGCTACAAATATTCTCAGCAGGTTTTCTAGTCCTGTTTTCCTTCTTCTGCTAATGAGCTCTGGTGTACTATGTTCCCCTTGTAAAAAGAAGTAAATAATAATACCAGATACTTTACAAGAAAGCAAAATAACCACTTAAAGACAGGAAAATATTAGTGTATAATAATATTATAATCCTAACAGATTACTTATTTTTTCACATTGTAATCTCTCATTTTTCTGAAAGTAACTAGAAAAAAATACTACGCTTGGCAGAGCAGAAAACTCTCTCACTATTTTGTGAGAAAATGCAATTATATTAAGTTGTCATTTTTATAGGATTTTCATAATTTTGATTTTAGAGAAAATTCCTTTTCACTAGAAACCTACAAAAATGTTGATTGAAAATATTTTTCTTTGTAAAAATGGTACCTTTGTATCATTTTGAACTGTTGCAAAACGCAAGTACGCTATTTAGTATTTCATGAAATTTTGTAGTGTTCTGATTTCCAACAGTTAACTATGAAGGCCATGCCATCTTTTTCAGCCATATCACAGAACAGCTTGGAAGAAAAACATATACAGAGGATGTCCCAGGTATTATCTGAAGAATTTCTAATTAGAGAGCAAAAAGAAAACAGCAGAAGCGTAACATGAATAGTGATAAAGCTGCCTTTTTTTTTTTTTTTTTTTTTTTAAATGATGAGACAAGGTGTCAAATTCAACAGCTGGGAGTCAAAGCCAATGTCCCCCACCCATGGGGCATAAGGCTGTTCTTGTTGGAAGCGAGGCTGTTTTTATCAAGGCTATCGGAGTCTGGAGGGATGATTCTTGGGCTTTTGCTACTGCACATCTCCCCTTTCCTGCCAGCAGCCCTGGCCCCATTCCCATTTCGGTTACAGCACCGTGAATGGGTCTGTAACCTCGGTGGAGAAGCAGGAAAGGGGTGTTGTTAATAGGAGAGGTAATTGTTGCTCTGTACCTCACCTGCCTTGGAAATGACGGAGTTCAAAGAAGCTGTCCTTATTGAAAGTAAATAGTTCTCCTGCAAGCATACAGCTGTACATCCTTTAAATGATGAGGTGTAGGAAATAGTGATTGTGCAGAGAAATATGTATTTATGTATAGCATATCACCCTGAATCTTTAGAAATGTTCATATGGCTCTGAGTCTAAAAAGCCTGGTTCCGTAGGTATATAACAAGAGCATCCTCTTTCCGTTTTTGTTGGTTGGGTTTGTTGTTGTTATTTTGTTTTGGTGTTTTTTTTTTTTCTTTGAAGCATTTGGTGTGTCAGTCACAGGAGCTGACAGAGCTGAATGGAGAGGGAGAAATTGCTTCAGACTTTGTCCAAATGGCAGGACCTCACAAGGAGCAGGGTGTTCCCTTTGCCCAGAATTCCTTTCTGTGTGATAAAGTTTATATTCTGAAGACACCTTCCACCTGCAGTGTCCCTCTGTGATGTTCATGACCTCAGGACTGTGAGAGTGGAACTGGGATGCAAATCTGCCTAAGTTATCCCCTTGTGCCCTCACACACACAAACACACCGTTTTTAATCTTTCAACACCAGACACAATGCATGTGATTTTGATCTCATTTATAGTACTACGAAATGGAGATTAATTCCATCTAAATCATGCAGTCAAGTCAAGTTTTGGAAGTGTACCTTTAAGAAGCATATGGCAGAACAAAAATGTATTAAAGTCATCAATATTTATGGAGCAGGTAAAATGCATATTAGACAGGCTAGATGCCATCTGTCAAAATAATCTTCATTCCAACTTGCTATCCAAAATGATGAAGACTAATTCTAGGGCCAGCTCCTTAAGTCAGGTTAAAAGACAACATATTCCTGTGCCAACAAAAGTGAGGTTATCACACAAATGAATATGAAGGGGTGTCCTTATGTATTGAGTCACTGGCAATTCCAGGCATGTCCCAAAAATCTTGGACTCAGAACACGTCACAGAGTATCCCCCAGGCACAACTTTGTCTAAGGAATTTAGTCTTTCAGACCAGAGTGCTAATAGTTCACAAGTATTCTGGGCAAATTACGCCACAAGTGAATTAACTAGTGACTTGATATCTCATTTTCTGAATCGCGTATTAGAAGAGAGGATCCTATAAGCACATTGATGAAACAGGTTGTTTTGGGTAAGGAACAGTCTGAAATTTTCCCCTTTCTAGATTAATTCCAGGAAGTGTTGGGATTTAAATATTTATGGTCTAATCCTGCATCAGCTTATGTTAATAAAACTGCCATTAAACCCAGAGGAAGAAATTTCAGAGCCTGGAAGAGAAATTTATTTTAATCCTGTTACACACGGCTGTCTAATGTTCTCCACAAAAAACCCTAAAATAAGGCAAAAGTGACTTGTTTTTCAGATTTTGGGGGGGATATTTGTTTCACACACACGAACCTGAAGCTCTGATCTTGTTTGCCAGTTTGGCTTTAACTCTGACTAAGCTGGGGGGTGTGTGGAACTTATATCAGGGGTTTTGTGTGGTTTAGAGTTTCAACCCAAGTAACTTTTGCTTCAAGATTCTTTGGTTTTGTTCAGAGCAAAATAAAGCAAACAGTAACTTGGAGGAAAGGGGTTGTGAATGACCATGTACCTGAGCAGATAGGTAGTGGAGGAGTAAAGGAAGGCCCTTCCCCGTGTCATTGTCAAGGGTAGGTGCCAAAATCCCCCTTCTCAATGTTAAAAAAGTGGTTATCTCAGCATATAGAATGAGTAGAAAGTATTTGAAATTTTATTGGCTAAGATTAGTGTCAGTTGCTGTATATTTCTCATTCTTAGGAAAATTCAAGTGTAGGTGCTTTTCTAAATAGACAGAAACTTTTAAAATGACAGGAAATTAGTGTCATAGTCATTAAACAACGGACACTTCATTAGTAAAGCTGTTATTGAGCAACACACAGCCAAAACCCCCTGAAATCAAAGGGAAACTTTCATTTGCACCTTGAACTAGGCCTTTAAATAAAAGCCAGGGAGTAGAAAATCAGGCCTGATTATTACATTTATTTCTTATTAAATGCTTATGTCCTCTGCTGTGTTCCTAATGTAGACTGTCTGATCAAGGGTATTTTTTTCTTCAGATGGACTCCCTGAGTCTATTGTATGTCATGGCAAATATCCACAAAATGTTTCTTTTGCTGATTAATGCCTTCATTAAATACTATTTAAATTTTAAAGATGAAAACAGCTTTTTAGTGTTCATTTTTTCCTGCTACTGGCTCCATGCTTGATCAGTGATGTGACTGGGTAGTTTGTTGTTGGCTACACAAAAGAACTTGCAACCTTTTCTATTTTTACTCAAAGGCTCTATCCCCTTAATGGGGTACTAAGTGTAGTGGGGTTTGTTTGTTTTCCCACCTTCAAAAGGTGTTTATGGAATGGTAGAAAATGGCACAACTTGATATTCCAGCTCATAGGTGGCAGAGAAAAAAAAAGAGAAAGGTCACTGAAAGTGGAGCAAATTTGTTCTGTACAAGCAGAGGTTTGTGTTTTGATTTTTGATTCTTTGGGTTAAGCCCCTCCTGCAAAGTGCCCTCAAGTATGGTGCTTCTAGGAGAATTAAAGTCGCTGAGCTCCATCTATAACCCAGACTTAGTATAAAAATGTTCAAAACTAAGTCTCATTTAATCTATTACATGATTGTGAAAATTGCTTAACCGCATCAAAGGAGCAGGGACATCCACTCTGGGAGATATATTGTCAAAGAGCTTTCAACTGCAAAGCGCAATCTTACAGGTGATTTCTTACAGGTGATTTAGGCATGGGAATGCATCGCTGAATGTGTGCTTCACTAATGCTTCTGAAATCAAAACAATGAAGCCATTATGAGAGAAAGAAATATTAGAACCATTTTCCTTATTAACTTTTCTTATTAGAGGATATTTAGTTGTCTATTCATCTTTCCTTTTTCTTCATTTAATCAAAGCAATTTTGAAAAGGATCCTTATTAGAAATAAAGCATCTTCCAAGGGTTGGGAGACATTTTAATTTTTTTTCTTAAACAATAAATTCAAATATTTATTGGGGGAAAAAAAAAAAGGACTGGGGGTAGAATTGTGAATGAATTTCAATTCTGAAGTTTCTTCCCACAAACTCCAGTAGTTATTGCACAAAGGTAATATTTCTTCCACAACCAGCTCTTGCTGCTGTAGTCATCGGTATTCTGTTATTTCTTTTCCAGACAAAGTAGTTTGAATGTCAATGTACATCTCATTCTTGAGTTAAGCTGGTAGTGTGCGTTGAAAATCCCCTGAAGGTTTAGGATTTTTTTGGTGATTTGGTAATTCGTACTTCAAGCAAACACCACCATGAAAATTACCTTGCTCCAATGAAACTCTGCCCCATTTCTTTGTTATTTGTTCAGTCTGACATTGCTGCTTCAGCACAGGAGAGGAATAATTAACACAAACCTGAGGACTATGGCTGTAAGATCCCTGACCTTTGTTGTCCTTTGAGTTTGGGGGCCATTTCCACTACCTGTCAGAGCACGAAGGGGATGTGATGGTTAATAACAGAAGAATGGCAGGAGCCTGGTGATTGCACAGAGCTGTTCCTCTCATCTGCCTCTGATCATCCCCTGGAACAGATTGATGCAGTCATATACCAGCCTCGTTTCAGATACCAGAAATCTTTATGAACCATTAATTACTGAGGGCCAAGCTCGCTGACATCCATCCCACACTGTCTGAATCGCTTGGATCCTCCTCCAAAGCTTTATTGAGAGGTGAGCTGAAGCATGTCCAACTGCTCCGGTCGGCAGTGATAGAAGGGGGCAGAGTGCCCAGGGTTGGGGATTTCTCCTCTGCGCCAGTGCTGCCCACCCTGAGCCTCCCACCCTGCTCACAACCATAGAGCGTTAACAAGATAAACTGGGGCTGACAGGGAGAGCCAAGATCGATGTTACCTGCAGAGTGTGTTGCTCACAGTCTGGCTCTTGTACGAGAGATGAGAAGGAGGCAGGATGAGTGACCCAACCATATTTTTTTCAGCATTTAACTCAGCTCAGAACACAGAAAAGTCCTAATGTATCCCCACTCCCTCTGATCTCCTCCAATGAAGGTGAAGCTTGATAAAACAGTGTTTAAAGAGTATCTTTGTGGGATTCCACGACTCTTGCTCTGTGAGGCATATTTGGAGGCAGAAGTATGCTGGTTTCAAGGTCCTGTAAATGCTGATACAGGCAGCCAAGATGCTATTTGATTACAAAAGAACTTGCAAGTACTGAGCAGTGGCCGAGCAAGACCTTAAAGTTTTTTTGATTGCCAGACATTTGGGGCTTCTGTTAACAGCCTTTCAGATTAGTTCTGGAACCTGTAAAACCACTTCATTTAGTTATTTTTAAATAATCATGTCAATAAGAGGCTAGAGTGATTTATTACTTTTGGTTAGCAAGAGACATGTTTGTAGCTTCTGAGTACCGCATGTAATAAACAATATGCAATAGTTCTATGGTCAGATGTATAGTTACATGCTTAGAAGTGTGGGTGTTTCTGGCTGTATGCAGACAAACTGCATAACTCTGAATACCAGCACTCACTGAAGAGTTAATTTCTTCATCCAAGTCAATCCAGTACCCTGAGCTCACACAGAAGCGCTGGCTCAATGTCAGGCATGGCAGCAGAACTCTTTCACTGCTGCTATACAGATTCAGTTGTGCTTCTGCCCAAACACCTTGATGATCTCATTTGGGCACTGTGATGAGTTTTTAGCTCCTGGGTGCCGTAGCTCAGTTGAACTATTAATAATACCCCAGGTTTAGCAAAGATGTTGTGGATACACTGCGCTGAGCAACGTGTCTGTGGCATAGTCAGCCTGGGTGCAAGCAAGTTGTCTGCGTTTCTCAGTGGATGGAACTGGTGTAATATTGTCTATATTGATTTGTATTTAGATGCACATAAATACTTTCTCATTCTTCGTTTATTAGAGGAATTTGTGGCTGCTGAAGCCCACGAAAGTCAAATGCCAGTAATTTAAAGCACAAAGTAACTGAAAGAACAGGTTAGAGTTAATCTACGTATTAGTAAAAATGAGCAGGAAGTTATTAGTGTTTTCCAATTCTATTTCAAGCCATATAAAGTTATCACTTCATTAAAACCCCTGAAACATCAACTTCAGGGGCTAAATTTAGCTTACACGAGTGTAAATCCAAAACACCTCTCATAAAGCAATAATTTTATGTAGGTATAACCAAGTCTAATTTTGTCAGCTTTTGAAAGCGCAACTTTGTATCCATAGAGATAGAAGCAGAGTTGTGACTTCAGCCTTATAATAGCAAAGCTATTTTGTTTGTGACTAGGTATGGAAGGCTACCTATTGACTTTAACATAGGAAAATGAGATTGAGAGGACCCTGACTCTGAAGAGCAAGCGACAGCAAATACTGTCCTCAGTAAGTTTCTGTACAAATCAAAGTTGCAGCATCTGGAGTCCCACCACTTGCTTCCTCAAGCAGTTTCATTTGTTGCCGCAAATTCTCCTCTTGCTTGAACCTTCAGAAGTGAAGTGCTGGTGAAACATCCTGACACAGCACACTCCAAGGTGAAGGTTTCCTCTTTCCAGACAGTAATTAGTCCGGACCTTCAGTCTCTGACACATAGGGATTCCTGCTGGAAAATAACTACATGTCCAGATTGTCAACAGCCTCTCTGCTCTTCTAAGAGCAGACTGTGGTTCCCCTATCATCCGCAAAAGCACACAGAAGTATTGTATCTTCCTTATGTTCTTTCTGGTGATCCTCCAAGAATTTTGATGTTTTATGTAGACCCTTGTTCAGATTTGGGATTTAGAAACCTCGGTTTAGCTGGTATGTTTAATGGCAAATTATAATCTTTCTAGGTATTCTGAACTGTCCTGTTACACCTTAAGCATCAAAGTAGTGCTAGATAATCATTTGGAAACCTGTAAGAGAATGTCAGTTTCCTTCAATTATATTCTCAGATATTTCTGATGTAGTTCCATTTTCAAACCTTGTAATCCAGGTTTTCTCCATAAAGGATTGAAGTTCCAGCAATAACAATTTCCAGTGCTGGAAATACTCTCTGTCTGATTGGTAGTGCTAAAAAGCTACTACTGGAAATCTAGAATGGAACTTGCTTAAATGATTTCTACAAAATATCTTGCATTTTTTTAAATAGATTACACATAATCACTGAAAAGAAAATTCTCACGGGTACAAGGTACACACAACAGCAGATGTCTTACTTATATGTAAAAGCTTTGGAAATTCAGTGCACTGGATAGTCAGAGGAATAGGAGGAATCCGTGAGATGGTGCAGAAGCCACAGCGCTTCCTTCCTAGAGCATATGGCATTTCTGGTCTCCAGGACACGTATCTGTGTCCATAAGTATTGAGCTACAAAATGTAGCCAGTCATTCTGCATATGCTGTTGCATATGAATCCTTCCAGTGGTTAAAGATGGTATAATTAGCTACAGGAAAGCACAACCCTCTGCCTCATAAAAAAAGAAAAAGATCCTTTATTCTTAACATGCCTTAAATCTTTTATTTCAAGTTGTAACTGCTACATTACCTGAGCACAGGCAGCCACTGAAACCACGGAGAATGCACCGAGTGAAATATTCAGTGGGAAATCATGGGAAGACACGAATGTGGTCTTCAAGCTCAAAACTCACATAATTGTGCTGCCCATAGCATGTCAATTACAGTGCAATATCTAACAAATGAGAAAGCTTTTAAAAGTATTTGCTGAGTGTGAGAACCAAACAAACAAGTTTTGCAATTTGTCACTGCTTAATTGTGTGTTTAGAGGCCAGGCCAGTTGCAGATAGCAAAACAAGTTTAATTATGTCCCACAGTGAAAGGTTTAAAAGTCTCCTAAAAGGGTTTACAGCACTAAAAATGCACTTAATATTTTGTATGTTACTGGATACAATAAATTACACCCATTCTGCTCTGCATATCTTCTCAAGCAACAAAGTTTTGGACAGTTTGGAGGATACTTGGGGAGCAGGAAGGAACCATCCCCAGTTGCCCCCAGTGCATTTCAGAGCATCTCCTTGTCCAACAACATGTCCTCTCACAACACCTGTATCTTCTGGAGCTACTGGGAGTCATTTCTTTCCCTCCCTGGTTTCGAGCTGCTGCTGCTGCTGGCATATTTGCACATCTACAGCAGTGTGGAGGCCACAAAACTTCAGAGAGGGAAGAAGTAGATGGTGGCCTTGCTGATGCCGCTGCAGTGGTCAGAAAGGGGGTCAAAAAGTAGCATCTCAGAGGGGATTTCCTTTCTTCTTAGTTTTCTCTCCATCTAATTTCCCTCCAGAGTCAGTTGACAGCCAGTTGCTGTTCCCCTCCCCTCCTCCTTTGTGTTCCAGGGAGGAAAGAAAGGTGCAAAAGGAGCAAGAGGCTGCAAGCACAGTAATTAGAGCATGTTTCCACAGAGGACACGTGGCACAGCTACACCCAGGCGCAAGCTGATGTTGTGGCAGACTGCAGATGTGCAGACTCCCAGGCCCCCTAAAATCCAAATCTCTCCCAACTTTGAGTTCCCACAGATGGATCCCATCTCGGATAATCTCTGTCAGGGAACACCACATGAAAAATACACCAAAGTGGTTGCAGTGCCAAAGATTCGGAGATGAGCCTTTCTACAGTGAGTGTGTCTTATCTGGAAATCCAGTCGGCTTGATTTACATCTTCTGCTTTACTGTCTTTCAATCTTTAAATTGTCTTTGGACTCTTTCTTACCCTTCTATGTGAGGAAGCACCTGACCTTTCTTCCAAGACCATCTTGTCCAGTGCTGGCATCTCCACTTGCTGCAACTGACTGAAAATGAGACCAACCTTTGGAAGTTTAATGGTGCCTGTTTCCTTATGTTGGTTGCTTCTATCCGTAGGAGTGGATACCTAAGTTTCATATTTGCATAGTAGATTCATTACAGGTAGAAGTGGGCAGCAAAAAAATAGCACCTAAAGGACATACTGTCACCCATGATCTGGAGATTGAAACATATTGCTTTTTGAAGTAGTTTTCTCTATGTGATGTGCTAATTATATATGAATAGCAGTTGTCTCTTCCTTTGGCAGAAGAATAAATTCAGTTGCTGGTTGAGGTTTGTCTGTTGTAATGGAGTTGTTAGTTATGCTGTGAATTAGTCTCCGATTCTTTCATGGTTCATTTTCAATGTATCAGATGTTGGGCTGGAGAAATCAGCCTGAGGGCTGATGTTGTTTAGTGCGCTGGAGACCTGAGCTGTTTCCCTGTGGATCCCTGCAGAAAAGGATAAAAGAGGGAAGTTTGGTGAATTTTACAAGGAAGACCAGAAAAGACGCAGGCAGAGCTTTTTCTCTACTGTCATTATGGCATCTGCTGACTCAAATGCTGACTGTAACAAAAGGGTGTAACCATGTTTTATTAGAGAGTTATCGCTAGATGTGATGCCATCCAATTAATTTTCACAGAATGACATAATGTTGGGGATTGGAAGGGACCTCAAAAGATCATCTAGTCCAATCCCCAATTTTTTAATTGCTTGTATCGACTGGGAGCCTGGGAAGGGAGCTAGTGAGATGAGATTTTTTTTGTTTTTCTTTTGGTCATGTTACTATTTCTTTTACAGAGTCACAGCACATGAGGGGAGAAAGTGATTAAATAGAATTTAGTCCCACCGCTAATGCAAACTATAGGTAATATACAGAAATGTACAACATTGTGAACGTGTTTTTTAAAAAAATATGCAGATTAATTCATAAGTAGCACTCCTATGTGTGATATACAGCACATACCAAGAGTACAATGTTTAAATAATGGTCTGCAAAAATACGGTTTTGAGTTACAAAAAAAAAAAAAAAAAAATCTGATCAGTCCTAAAAATTAAGGAAAATTTTTATCAATAATCACCAAGAGACAGTTTCTTCACTGCAGTTAAGAAAAAAAAAAAAAAAAGAGAGGTGGCCAATTGGCCAATCTACAAATTATGAGGCTCTGGATATTTTCTGCTTCACCAAGACAGCTTCCAGCTCTGGGTTTGCCAAGCCAGAGTAAACACAGAGCCCCAGCCCACCTTCCCAGGTGACGGCATCTGCCCCATGGGGCTCCCAGTTACCCAGTCCTGAGCCAGTACAAACAGCGTTTGCCTTCCAGTGACAGTCCCACTCTGGATCAGGCAACCAACATGGGGAATTCTTAGAATAAGCATCACCGAGCTGCTGTAGCGATATGACTCCGATCCAGGGACCTCCCCCTGCTGCCTTGTTCTCATCACATTTCACAACTTCTGCCCCTAAAATTCCAAAAAATATTTTGAGGAAAGACTCTACTGTCCTCCTTAAAGAGCAAATATCTCCAAGGCTGCACTTAGTGTAAGCTATAGTCTGCTATAAAAATGCTTCACTATTTTTACAGTGCTGGGCATAGTGGAAATGAGCAATAATTAGGAGTAGGACAAATGGCCTTCCTTTGAACTTATTGGTTCTTTTGAATTTTGGTAAAAACTTCTTATCTTTAACCTTTATCTCTATCTCTTACCTTGGAGAGGGGCTGAAGGTTTTGTTTTGTTTTGATTTTTTTCCAATCTCCAGTCATTCTTTGCTGAGAGAGAAAGTACAAAATTGACAGAGAAAGGAATTTTATTCTGCAGCTTTTAAAGAGGGCGAGGGCATTGCAAGCAATGGAGATTTAAAAGAAGAAAATTAAACTATAAAGAAGTACTTGACAGTGTCTCTTCTGTACTTATTGGAATACACTGCTCAACCTAAAAGAGAGGGCAAAAGGTAATCTTTGCTCTGCTATTTGTTTTTAATATGATCATGTTTTTGGCTCCCACTACATCTAATGCTGCTTGTATCATTCAAAAACACATCTCATTACTTCTTGTTAAATTTTGAGCTGCTGGAAAACCAATTGCAATGGGTAGTGTGCCTCCGAGGTTATGATCTGCAGGAAAGATGCGAGCTCAAATGTTTGCAATCAGTGACAATACTGCCTGCTAATGTATTATTACACCATTTGTCTTGTTCTTAGTCATAAATATTTTGATTCTAAAGCTTTAAGGCAGCTCAGCATTGGAGGATAAGTTTTGCGTAACAAGTTTAGCTGTTGCTGCTCTGATGTTTATCTCATATGCGCTATGTAGTGTGCAGTCTGAAAAATCAATAAATGAAAGATGTAAACTTAGTTAGAGATTAGTGAGTGTCTTCCAAACTTTCTTCGTATGGTAAGCATAGAGCTAATGCGAAAAACATGCAGCTAATTTGAACAAGGGTGAGGGAGAAATTAGGTTTCACTCTCTCAGCCTTGTTTTCAGGGATTGAAAAGCAAAGTCCAGGTTCAATGCCGCATTCTTGAAGCACCAAACAAAATCAGCCTTTGTTCTTCGGTGAAACTTATCTGCAGAGGAGCCGCATTGCTTCCTGTGAAACACAGCCCCGCAGATGTGCTTTGCTGGTCGTACCTCTGCTTTTGCTGCCTTTGGTCAAGTCATCAAGAATAGAGACTTTGTGCTGGAGTGAAAATGATGCTGCCTGGGTTGCCCTCTGCTGAGCCCCAGCCCTTGCTCACCAAAAGGCCGTGACTTCCTGCCCGTTCCTCCGCTGTTTGTTTATTTGTAAAGCATAAGGGGATATCGCTCTGTGAAACCAAAGTCTTCCTCCTTCAATCCTTGGAAAAAGCAGCAGCAGGTTCCCAAGCAAGTGCAAACCACCTGAGCTGATGCTGGTAATGCGTAAATGTAGGTGACGTGCAAGCGGAGACAGTAGATGTGGTAGACAATAATTAAATATTTTAGCTCTAAGAAGCATATGATCAGAGTTCAGGAGGTAGCTGGTCTCACTTTTAATGAGTTGGAATATGAGAAAGTGAATTGTAGCAAATTAAGGCTTTAAGCGGTTGGGTTATAAACTAGAATAGAAATTGATTTTATAATAGTGTCTTGCATACTCCGAATACTCTTAAGTGCTTTATGGTTTAAATAGGCAATTCATTTTGCTATGCATTTACTCTATTATGCACCAAATATAGTACATTTGTCATTAAATCTTAGGACAGATTTTAGCAGTATCTTTTCTTTAGGTATTTATTTAGCATAAAATTTATTTTATGGTATTAAATTGTCCAGAAACCTAATTCACATTCATGGCCACTTTGTCTTAGGTGCAGTATAAATAGAGTCAATAAAATCCCTACCCCAAATACTCTGTGTTGATAAAAGGCAAAAAGCACAGAGACTGGTGAACACATCCAGCTTTCTATATTTGTGTCTATGTATCTTTTTATTATATTGTCCCAATTAGGTAGGAGCAATCAAGCATTTTCTGCCTTGCAGATTGCAAGCCTGGGGTGAATTACTGTCTTCTCAAAGGCTTATTTATTTATTTTTTAAAATAAATATCATATATATATCAACTCAGAGTTTCTCTTTCATTCCTGAAATCCACAGCAGCAGCTTTTAACAAATATTTCTGTTTTGTCCCTTTGGGAATGGGCTCTGGAAGCAGCACCAGGAGAAAGCTGACTGGTTTGGATTGGGGTCACAGGAGTTAGACAGAGGGTGACCAGCGGACTAGAGTGGGACAGGGCAAAGGAGTAACAGAACGAGGTGGGAGGAAAATGAAACCAGAAAAGAGGCCAGAGTCATGGAGTAAGGAAGGTTTGAGCAGAAATTTAGATGTGTGGAGAGATGGGAAGACCTACAGGATAAGCTGATGTTGCCACTGGGTGCAGCTAAGACAGCTGAGCAAGGAGATCTGGACTTGGGGAAACTGATGGCTGGAAGACTGAGAAAGAATGAAGTGTGGAAAGGGCAGGACAAGGGGATGCGGAGGTGAGAGGATGGGACTTGCAAAATGTCCCATCCCTTCATATTCATAACCGGAGAGGGTGGCAACCTGCTGCTGCTGTCAGTGAGGTTTTGGCAGGAGAACAGGAGAGTCCAGACCCACCGAGGTCCTGTGGAGCTGTCAATAGAATGTGATCCGATGAGACACTGTAGGGGGATGGGGTTTAATAGTCTTAATCTTTTTACTTGGTTTAATTTAATATAAAGACAGTTATAGCAATGTATGTTCATAGACTACGTAAGTGTTTTGTGTTGTTTGGTGCATAATTCTTTCCTATTTTCTCTAATTTTACGTTGGTCCAGGCAGCTTGCCCAGTAGCTTATTCTTGTCTCATATTTGTAGTGTGACATTTTTGATAAGTATTGTCTAGGTTAATCCACTGTGGAATAATCTTTTGTAGCCCTGGTCTTCCAGCACAGACAAGCTCTAGTTAACGGTGTTTCCCTCTAGGAAGGTGATCACTATATTCTCAGGTGAAACAATTACAAGAAAAGGAACCTGATTCTGTGCTTGTTAATTTTAAAGACATTTAAAATGATTTAGGCAAAATAAGACCTCTTTCTGATTCCGAGTGTGGATGTGCACAAAGGTGCTGCTCTACTTTTCTATGAAGACAGGATGAGGGGCAGAATAATTAATTCTGCCTCATTTGGAATGTATTCAGGTACTGTAGGTTTGGAAGTCTGACTCAACATGAGGTTTATGTAAACTTCTGAATAAAGACCATGGATGTGTGCCTGCAGGTTTGTATGTGAAAACAAATATATTGAAAGTGTGCAATGTATTGTAACCTTTTTGTGACAGGGTGGCCTTAGAACAAATGGTCTTATTGCAGTACTTGCAACAAGCTTCTCTTTATTTATAAAAGCATAATTGTTGTAGTTATTAATATATTGGAGAAACCTGTGAACTTGTAGAAGTTTGAACCTTAAAAATAGTTAATGAAGATTAAAAATCTTAATTGCTTTTTTCCGTCCTTTGATAAACAATTCTCCCTCTGCTTCCTGTGGTGACTCTTTCACATTTAAGGCTCAGGATTTGCCCTGTTACTGAAAAATATCTGCAATTTGTAGGCATCTCATTTTATGGTTATTCTTAACATAATGTTGTATCAATGATCTGCATTGAATATTATGATGGTAAAAGCTCTGGTCCTGGTAAGTACCCTAGCCAATATGTAAGCAAATTATTTGAAGAATTGAGTGGAAAAAAACAGGTTTTAGTCAACAGTCTAGGTGAGGTTTTGTGGGAAGAAATGAGGGGAAAGGAAGGATGATCTCCTTTGACTTGTCCACAACTAACTAACAGACAGATTCATGTCTCATTTGCTGAGATTTATTTTCTAAAATTGTTAATGGAACAACATTTTGTATAAACAGTTACATGTTAGTATACTTGTTCTTTGTGTTCTGCTCAGGGCTTCTTTAGTATCTGCTTAGCTACAAAGAGTGAGAACAATTTTTATCCAGTGGAAATTCAGCTGGTATCTCATCGCCTCGAGATGGTTGAGGGTGCAGCAATAACCTGGCTCGAGCTGGGAGACAGGGAAGGTTGTGCAGATGGGAATGTGCATCCTGTAGAAGCCAGCGCTAATGGGCAGGACTACCAAAGCTCCAGTGCCATCTCCAGAAATCTGGGTTTTCTGAAACGGGAATATTGCTACACAGATCTTGACCCAGAAGCTTGACAGAAAGTTGATGAGGAAGGACTTAGATTCCCCATGTTACATTCCAGTGTAAGCTGTATTCTTATCCCTTTATTTCTTTCTTAGACTAGTCTTCTAGTCTTGCTCAAATACAATAAGTTATTTATTCTGATCAACCTTAGCCTGTATGCTAAGCATTGGGCTTGAAATATGCTCTTGCCTACTACATGTAGCTATTTATCTGTATTGCCTTGTGCAAACAAGAGAACTTTTTTCTTCTGGTTCTTATTGATCCCGGTAGGTGACTTATACTGAAGGAAGAAACGTGATTTATTAGTCATTGGTCCCCCTTCCTGAGGATTCAGCATCTGAAATAAATTGAATGGGGTTAAGAATATACTTAGACCCAGATGCAATTGTTTGTGTGTCTTGTCTTTGCAATAAGAAAAAAACTCTAAAGGAAATTCAAAGTGTCATTAGTGTCGTGCTATAAATAAACAAAATGTTACACAGATAAGAGAGTACCACATTTTCAATTCTGGAAATAGCTTGTGAGCCATTAGATGCAGGATAAGATATAGAACCACAGATTTAGAAAAGGAAACATGAAGGTTAGTGCTGAGGAGCAGATGGGAAAAGAAATCTCTGACCATGGTGTCTGGGTTTTCCATTCTTAGATGAAACTGTTCCTTCCTTCTAGGAGCAGATATCAGTATTATCTGGCAAGATGATGTACCTTGTTCCATCTGCCTTTAAAAATCAGTCTCAAGGAATCAGAAGCTGACCACAGCTGATCTGTTGGAGTTTCTCCCAGGAGGCAAATCTGGATCCTGTCCTTCTCTCTGTGAATCCTCCAGCAGCAGTTGAAGTGTCAGGAGATGGGATGGGGAAGGACCACACCACTCTGTATTCAGCTTATTGCTGATGATTAGCATTGATGGAGCCAGCTATTAGAAGGAAGATCTTGCTTCTCCTGCATCTCAGAAATCAGGGAGGTATAACCACACTATTTCTGTGCTTTCCTTTTTTTTATATGCACACAGCAGTCAAACCTCCTTGCTCTCTCTGGGATGTCTGCAGCCCAGTAGAAAAGACAGCAAACACCTCCCATAGTGAAGGGGACTCATTCCAGCCGTGCGGTTTGAGTTGAATGGTAGATCTCAGAAAACATGTTTTCCATTCATAATAATAATAAATAAAAAAAAAGCTACTCTCAATACTTTTTGGTGTCATCCTCTGGAGCCTTGAGGGGCCATGTGTCACACACCCTTGCTTTATAGGCCTTGCTTTTATAGACTCTGCTTTTCACTCCCAGAGATTTAATGTCCCAGTGAAGAAACACGCAGGCTGTGTCTCTGCAGTGGAAATGTAGCCATGCATTTGCTAAGAACAAGTTTGTGGTTTACCAGAATATTTCTGTTTCCTTCTGAGGTTTCCGTCTAATGAAGGGGAATTTATCCAGTACATTTATTGACATCAAAATAAGAGTTGCAGTCCATAAATAATCCCATTGTTGTTTTAGTTTGTAGTTTAAAACATTTTGTCCACAGCATTGTCATGTACTGTGACTCAGCTTGTGTGTTTACTCGCAGCGTCAGAGCAGTTTGCTGGTAGCAGAGATACACATTCCAGCTGTTCCTACCAAGTAGGCTTCAGAGTACATTGTGAAAGCATTCCCGAGCTTTTCATCACTGAACACATTTGATCCTGAGCATGGAGGCAAGTTCACAGTTATTCCTTGCTTGATATCTATGAAGACAAAAGCACAACACCCAGACTGATTTCTGGGTTCATGCAAACTCCTGCCAGCATAGAGCAGCAAGGACGCTGTGAGGGTCAGATAACATGCAGCACAAGGGCCACCACCTTTGTTTTACCCACAGGCATTCAAAATGAACAAGTCAGCTTCGAAAAGCTGTCAGCACTGGTCAGAAGGGATCACGGTTAGGCTGAACGTAGGGTGCAAGTTATTGGTAAGCAACTCCCAGGAATATTCCCGGCCCTGGATCTGCTCCAAAGGAGCCTTCATAGACAGAAAGTGTCATCTTCTGAACAGTGGATCCCTGGGTCAGAAAAAGGCTGCAATGCATTGATGTATGCTCTCTAATTTCCCTGCATATTTTAATCCACATCCCAAAACACCCACCAGTGCTTTCGTGTCTGTCAGTCAGAGTTATCCGTTGCGAAAAGAAGCCCCTTAGCACAAGGAAGAAGTCAGGCCTTAAGAATTAAGGCAAAAAAAGAATTACGTTTGTAATGGGTATATTGTCTTATTTTAATTGAAATATCTAGTTAATACAAGAAAAAAATATAAAAGTTAGGATTTTTATATAACTTTCTCCTTACTAGCAGTATACTGTGTTTTGAATTAGATTTGATCATCAAAAATGCGAAGTAGTAGATTTTCATTAGTTCTAAACTCAAGAAAACTTTCAACTCAGTGAGTTGAAACTTTTTGTTCTCCTTCTTGTTGGTGTTATTTTTTTTCAATCAGCTAAGACTCCTCCAGATTTTTAAAATCTGTTTTAAAAAATAAAAAGAACCTCACAGGATGAGACAAGTGCTACAGACTTCATCTCCAAAGGTCCTGTTTCTCTGACTAGTTAAATGAAAAAAGGACATTTACAGTGATATGTTTTGAATGGACTACACTGGGAGATTTCTCTTCTGTTATGTGATACCCAGTGGCACGGATTACACAAGAGTGTAAATACATCTTAGAGTGATAGAAGTCTTATCTTGCTGTAAAATGTTCAATAATTCATGGTCACTTTAATGGATTATACTGGACTTGCTTGTAAATTTTGCTTACACACAGCTGGGCCCATCCCAATGCACTTCTGTAGGTGTTTACCTTCAGTGTTCAGCCTGCTGGCTGAATTTCAGCTGAAACTGTCGATAGGACAAGTTTGACACTCAAGAGGTGAAGCAAAGAAATAGGGCAGGTATTTAAATAGACTTATGAGCCAGCAAACAGGAGTGGTTTGCATATTAGTAGTATTTAACTCTTGTTCTCTAAACAAAAGAGGATTTACTTACTCATGGCTCAAGAGTCATGAATTATTGTGTGGAACTGGAGTTAGTACTGAGGGAACTGGAAATGAGTATGATTCAGTGTATTTATTGTTTTAATTGTTCATATTTCCTTTGCTTTGAGGGATCTGGTCTTTGAGATGATTATGATGGTCACTGTCACATCTGTCTTGGATCCCTTATTCCTCAAGAATAGCCCTAAGCAGAGTGCGTTACAGAAGTCTCTCATTAGGACAGAGTCGTCACAGTCTTTTATGTAGCTCTAGATGACAAAAGGCCATGATTTAGCTCTGCTGCCTCGAAGTCCAGCAGTACCATTGCACTCAGTAGGTCCTGTTAAAGAAACTCATTTCCGGGGAGACTTTGGGTACTTGTCTATCTCTCCTGATTAACAGGAAAATATTTTTTTTCCACTATAAACCACTTTGGGTCCTTCCGTACCCCCCTCCTACTTCACCTGCATGGAAGCAAGAAGGGCTGTTTCTCACAGAACCAGAGAACCTGAAACATATTTTACTTATGGCAAAACAGGGCACCTTAAAGATAGGCAATGTATGCAGCTAGAGATGTTTCTGAATACACAGACAGAAAATTTAGAATGAGGTTATGATTCATTTTAATGTTAGCTCTAGCTCAAATAATGTCCTGGAGCAACAACAATCAGTATCCAGTTGCACCTCTGAAGACACTGAGAAAAGATAAAACCCAAGGAAAGGGCTCATCTTGTAATTAGGTTCCAGGTGATTTAACAGTTATTCTTAATGTGAAGTGTCAGCTACTCACAACAATAGTTTCAGACCTGCAAAAAAGGATTGAAAAGGACTAAGACAATTAATGGAACAAGCCATTCTGTGTTTTCTTGCATGATAGCATTATTCAAAACCCACCTGGACACCTTCCTGTGTAACCTCATCTAGTTGTTCCTGCTCTATCAGGGGGATTGGACTGGATGATCTTTTGAGGTGCCTTCCAATCCCTGACATTCTGTGAAAGGGATGGTGAATGATCGTGGCTACAATCAGCAGTCATGCCCTCCCTGAGCAAAGGCTTAAATATTGACTCGCCTCTGTGTCAGGAATCTGCTTCATGATGATAATTTACTTCCTTAACGATCTGCAACTGATTTACGTAAGAGTCATATTGAGATTATTATATGACATGAAAACTGTCAAGCATTGTTAATTTAAACAACTTTTTAAATTAGCCAATCTTAAACCAACTGTATATTAAATAGAATTCAATAGCAAAACAAAAATTCTGTCCTCCTGAATAAGATTTTTCCAATTGGCTGGCACATAGAACAAGTTCATCTTATATATGCCAATTTACAAATATGTCCAATAATAGTAGAGGGAGCAACTGTTCCATAGCTCTGCCAGTGTTCATCAGACACAGTGACAGTAGCCACATCATTAATCTCATGGTATATTAGAAATAAAGTCACTGGAATGGAATGGTGTCAAAAGATAAATGTTTCCCCTTTTGAAAATAAACTTCTCAGTTTCACCTCATTGTGTTGTCTTTTTTTTTTTTTCCCCTTTCCACACGCCCTTCTATAAATCCTTTGGTTTCACCTGGCATTTAGGTAACAGTAGGAGACCAATATCCTGTGTCAAAGCTCATTCTACAGTTATCAGTTTAACATACCCTTAAATCCCACAAGTACTGTGCCAAGACCAATCCTTTCTCTGAGAGGTTAAACATATGCATTACATATTGAAACAATGTAAGTAGCATGTAATTAGCACTGTTTATGCATTCTCACTTTAAATTATACTGCAAAACCTATGATGTTTTTCAAGGCACTTAATGATAGAGAGCCGAAAATGAGCATTCATCTTGTCATTTTAAACTTTATTCATAAATAACACTCTAAATATATGTGAATGGTTTATTCCATTAGATCCCACAAACAGACATACACATTCTTCCGTTAGAGGACATAGTTCTTAATAAAACATCCTTTAAAATTATAAAACATGGCAGTTAAATTTACAAACAGTGTCACTGACAACTTTAACAAAAGATGTTTGAATGGTGAGGGTGTTGAGGGACCTTTTTCTGTCCTGTTTTTTTTTTTTTCTCCCTTTTTTTTTTTCTTTCCCTTTTTTTTGAAGTCTTGTTCCACAAGGATTATAGCTCCCCCGCTGTTTGGAAAAGATAATTTCACTTGTAACACTAATAACTTGAGCGGGGAGAAGGCTGGCTGGGTGAATGGAATGCACTTCACTGCACATCTTGGCTTTGCGAGCAATGGGAAACAGATGGTCCTTGCGGCTGCCTTCCCACTCGGGCCCGCGCCGCGCCAGCCTGTGGTCGTTGGCTGGTTGCTGCTGGCACTGTGTGACTTGAACATAGTAGGACAGTGGCAAAAGAAATCAAATCTCTTTCATTGAGCAGCAAACCGTAATGAAATTTGACAGATCTGACATTCTATACCCAACATCTAGTTAGAATATATTAACCTTTTAGTTTTCTTGAGCTCCTCTGCTACTAGTTAGAAGTATCCTTATTAGAGTTTTGCGGCGGCTCTGGAGATGGTAGGAAAGCAATATCTTCTGGATGCCTTCTAATGTTAGAGCTGAAATAAATATTTCAAATAGTGAAGGAAATGTGGGGCTTCTAACTCCTCTCAAATTATTCCACAAAAAAAGCCAGCAATAGAAATAATGGTTAGATGCTTTTGTTAATATTTCATTATAGTAAAAAAAAAAAAAAAGAAAATAATAGTAAGGTGATATTCTCACCCTGTTTATTCAGTAAGAATATTTTCTGGGTACATCTTGGATCCCCATCTCTATGGGAACATGCCACGTTTGATCCACCTGCATCAAAACTGAGTTTGTGGCTTTGATGAATACTTTTATTTTTCATTCTATAACTTTGCATTTGCTTAGATGTTTTAGATTGGTCAAGGTCGGGAGCTCTTATTTCCCCAAATGAGCTTGCTATTAGCTTTTTCCAGGTTAATCCCTGTTTAGACCTTCTCGAGAGGCGGTGGTGGCTGTCACAGGCTTGAACCAGCAAAGCACGAGCTCCCGGGGGCTTGATACCTCTCCCAGATGAAAACCACGTTGAAATGCAGTGCCGAGTTATGGTCACAGATTAGGAAATAGCTGGTTACGTTTAGACTTAAAAATAAGTCTGGTTTATGTTCCTTTACATTTTGGGTTGAGAGAGAAGAATTTTTACTTATTTTTTGAAAATGTTTGTATGTGTCATTCCTTCCCCTTCACTCCTTTCATCTGTTCCTCCTGTTTCTTTCAGACGTGAAGTCACAGCACTGTCTGTGATGTCAGTGTGTTTCCATATTGACAGACCATTCTGTCAGAAACAAGATCTTGATGCTTGTTTCAGATGAGGCAAAAGGGGAATACAGATGGCAAGACGAAAATCAGAGGAGGGAGAGGGGAAAAATACACACAACAGAGCTGCAGGGGGAAATGCAGAGGCCAAAGACAACTTTATGCAGAGGGGAAAGGACTTTTTTTCCCCTTGATTGAGTGAGAAGATCTGAAATGCATGTGTCACCTTGAGCATTCAGTGAAAGCTTTACTGTTGCACTGTTTTTGGCTTGGGAGGCTGTGGAGGTGCAGGAGCAGTGGTCACAAGCTGCTTCTCTCCTTGTTTACGCCTTCAGCAACAGCAGATCTTCCTGATCGAAGCCAGGATTAGAGGATTTCCAAAAGCTAGAACACACACTCGTTGTCAGCAACTTTGCAGAAGTTCAGAGACCGTCCAAAAATCAACTGCCTGCTCTCACGTGGCACTTGAACTAATTGTCACTGTTTGCGATAAGGAAATCCTCTTTGTATTGTAGCTCATTGAAGCTCAGGCTTCCCAGGGAAAATATCTCCCAAATTAAGAACAGATCTAAAATCACGCTGTTGCAATCAGCTGAACAGGTTCTGAGCAATTGCAACCGAACAAATAGGGGGAGGCAAAGGGAACAAAAAAGGGTTAATGAGCACTAGATACCACACAATTAATAGATAATTTAGTAAAGACAACTAAGATCCTAAAGATGTGTCTAGCACTGGGAGCTCCACGCAGTTCTGCCGTATTTCTTTTATCAACTGGAATAGTAGAAGGCAACATTTGGAGAAACCACCCGCTATGCCAACATTTCTAATGCTCTCATGCATTCCGTTTCCAGTAGGCTGGAAAATGCCAGCTTGATATAGTCATCTGAATTAAGATACTTTATTGGCCTTTTTTAGCATTCGTTCCTGGTTTCATACCCACGATAGCAACAGTGACCTTGTCTGAATGTGACGCAGAGGGGATAGGTAGAGAGGGACACGCTCACTCTGTGCTGCGGCAGGTAACTCCGCTCAACAATGCAGCAAATTATTTGTGGGTAGTTGGCCGCTTCTCCGGTAGGAAGTCAGAAAGGAACTGGCAAGTTCTTCCATTTATTGCTTGAGGCCTAAAGCTGTCAGAAAACAAATCTCGTCTCCTGTAGCCCACAAACACATACACCTAACTTATTTCCAACTTGTATATCACTCCTATGTTGCAAGCATTTTTATTTTGCAGCTGTGCCTGCATAAATGTCTATGGTGCACGAAGGCTTTTTCTTTTTTTGGAACAGTCTGATTTAGAAGCAAACATCTTTGTGGCTTATTAGTCTTTGGAAGGCATCGTTTTGTCCCAGTACTATTCACAGGGCGTGTTGTGCAGAATGCTGATTGACAAGAGTTAAATTCAAAACATGTAGCCATTTTCTGGTGTGTGGTTTTTTTCCTGATTGAAGGAAAACTACTTAGATGTTTGTTTCCAAAACGGCATCTGTCAGCAATCAAAGGGGAAAAATTGCATAAAACAAATGCAATTGTTTGGAGTAGCATTTCCTGGATCATGTTAAATGCTTGATTTGCTCCCCATTATGCTCACCAAATAATTTTATTTTCCACAATAATTGCAATATTTAACGTGTTGTATTTAATCTTGTTTTAATGCTATTAACAACAGCCGCTTATGAAAGGAATAATTGCTCTACGGGTAAGAACCCCACCATTCCCAGCATCAGAAAGAACAATGGCAAAGTTAACTGCACCTAATTGTTCTGAATTTAAAACGCTGTTAACCAGCAGCACTCCTCATTTCTTTGCACATAACTGCTACGCTGTCAGGAAGGAAATGGTTTCATGCTTCCGTCATTCATAAGCTGAAAAGTGCATGCTCTTCCAAAAATAATTTATTCAATGTCTTTATAAATAATATTGGGAAGTAAAGTATAGGAAGACTCAAGTATTTTTGATGTAGTTATTAATACGGCGACAAGGGAAAGTTTGTCAGTAGGTCTATAACTGTGTCAGGTGATGGAAACCCGTACAGACCGAATGAAGATTTATCAGAACTTGTCTGGAATGACATGCGGCACTATTGGGTATGAAATACTAAATAAATGATAAGCAGGGTGGGTAGGTTGTGTGGTTTGAGAGGCTGAAGCAAAGAGAGCAGCATAAAATTGAATCTGACACCGATTCAAAGGCTGATTGTAACTTAAGGATTTTACTGTATATTTTCTGTGATTATGTGGAGCGAGGTTTTTTTCAATGAGCAGCAAGGCACAGCAAGGACAGGTAGTGTTAATAAACCTGTGGTAACAGAAGACAATAAATGCTTGGGCCAGCCAGTCTAAGGACAGTTCCTGGCACAGTGTCTTTTTTTTTTTTTTTTATTTCTTTCTGGACTCAGACTAAAACTTAACACTTCCCATGCTAGTCAGACCCTTTCCATAAACAGCACTGAGATCGTACCTACTATCTGGAGCAAAACAGCAAACTGGGGTGCTGAGTAGTTGCACAGTTTGTGCACTGACGTATTTTCTGTGCAGTCCAAGCAGATTGTTAAGGCTGGGGGAAAAAAAAAAAAAAGGTGAACCCCTGTAAGTTACATTAGCAACCTGTGTTCAAGCTAAATAATTTGCTTGTCATCTCACACATCACAGAAATCTGAAGGTATTATTGAAGCGCAATGAAAGTTCTGTCCTGTAGTGAATGACAGTTTTGTAAAGTACGCAGCCCGGAATTGGAATTTTGCTGTAGCCAAATAGTTAAACGATAGAACACAAAATAATCAAAGAATTCTGCGCCCGTGAGCTCCCTTTGCTGATACAAACAAAAATGAACACTGTTGAAAACAGAGCGGATATTTTTAATACATTTTCCACTTGTGTCCACATCGCCAAAAGATTTGCGGAGCGTAGCTGCTTCTGAGGAAGCGAGTTATCTCAGCCTTAGCTCTGCAGACCTCTGAAACATTCCTGGCGAGGGCCCGTTTGCCAGTTCAGAAGGAGATTTTTTCAAGCACCCAAGGAAAGGCAGCTCTGCAGGGACTGGAGTGCCTGGGATTCGGTGGCGCTGGTCACAGCCGAGCAACCGCCATCCCTGTGATCCAATGGGACAGTTAAATGGAAAACAGTCACTGCCTGTTTGATAGTCAGCTGTCAAAAAAGTAGTACTTTCATTGTTTTTTCAGTGCCCTAGAAGTCAGAAACAGAGATGGGGAAATGTACGATTATCTTTTAACTTGTTTTCCAGGAAAGGATTTTAGTATTGGACAATACCAAGGTTTCGTAACTTTTCAAAACTCTTTGTTTTGGAGTTGCCTTTTTCCAAGTTATCTGTCAGTTCCTTGTGTGAATTTTGAATGTTGCAGAGAAGTTTTGCAAGAGGGAGAAACAAACCCCTGTGAGGCTTAGGTAGTTGTCCCCTGATGGTATTAGGAAGCGTAACATTAAAAATAAGTTTTAAAAAATACAGTAGCAAAACTGTATTTAAAGAAAAAAAAAGGATAAGAAGGGAATTGTTCAGTTCTTAGGGAGCACTTCAGCCATTTGAATGGGCCTACGAAAAGTCATTCATTTAAACAATAAGATCTGGTATCTAAAATCAAGAAGGAGCAAAGAGCCAAAACTTTAATGTTTTTTTTTTAAAAAGCATTTGATTCCTTTAGAAAGCTTCTGCCACTGAATGGAGGCATAGACTTGAGCAGTTCACAATTTTATTTTGCCTTTCACTGCTTAACTGATTATAAGCACAATTATGAAAGAAATTAAAAAGAAAGACGCAATCTTTTTCTTTTTTTGCTCAGTCCTTTCTTGCCCCCCCGGTCACGTACATGAGAAAAGTAGCTGTGATAAACAGATACTGAATCAGACTGAAAGTCTTTTTAGAGAAAAAAAAAAAAACACACCCAAAACATTGCATGATAGTCTCTAAGCAGTTCCATCTGTCAAGCAGAAATTTTAGGCTAATAGCCTGTGGCGATCTCCCTCCGCAGTCCACTACCTGCCTTTGTCCTATTAAATCTCTTTATTCTTCTTAAAAAAGAGGAAAGGAAAGCAAAACCTTGCAGACCAAAATCATGTGAGTGATGAAGCCCTAATTTTGACCGCCTCTCTTTGATGTTGAGCAGTGGGTTCTTATTTAAAAAAAAAAAAAAAAAAAAAAGGAGAGAGAGGGAGAAGGGAAGAGAGAGGGAGAGAGAGAGAGGAGAAGACAGTGCTGAGAGCAGATGACTTTTCATCTCCACTTCACCTTGCCACTGGCTCTGTGAGAGATTGGTTCATTGTCAAGGAGATTTTTTTTTTTTTTTTTTTTTTTTACCCATGATTCCATATGGTATGGACCGGGCTACATGTTGCCCAACATGCCAGTGCAAATGTTTTCTCAATTAGGTGTCTTATCTCCCGTGAGTTAGCATCAGATGAAGCTTGCTGACAGCATAATGGCAGGGAAAACCTCCGACGGCTCCATCAAATGGCAGCTCTGCTACGACATCTCGGCCAGAACTTGGTGGATGGTGAGTTGGCAGCAAGGCTGCTTTTTTTTTTTTCTCTCCCTTTTCTACTTTCCCTCCCTCTTTGACAAAATGTCCCAGACCTCACATTTATCAAATTAACATTTGATTTTTTCACACTCTACAGTAGAGCAGCCTCACACTTGTCCCACTTGTGTGCTTTCCCCTGTGTAACAGGAGACCGTTAATGTGCACTACAGTTTCCAGAGGGAAGCTTTTTCAATTCTCCTTAAGGGGGAAAAAAAAAAAGTATGCAAAGAAGTAGTTTGAGAAAGCCTTGTGCAGAGTAACTTGTCTCAGTCGGCTGCCTAACGCTCAGTTTGTTTTACTTTATCTGCTGCTTTCAAGCGTCCGCGTGCATGTGCATTTTTTACCCTGTGATATTTTGTAAGGAGGGGAGGTGGAAAGTTCAGTCTGTTACAAAGCGAGTCGCTTACTGTGAGAGCCTGGGACGGTGCGGCAGTCGTGTCGTGGTGTAAAACCGTCACGTGTGAGGGGACCGTGTTTTGCGAGGTGACCCCCCATCTAACTTTTCCCTCGGCGTGTTTACGTTAGAACAGGTTACCGGGCTGCGCTGACCTGGAGCCATGTGTTACAGATCCCCCATGGTCTGGCTCTCGCTGCTTTTGGGCGCAATTAAAGTTTCAATAAAGTCCCAAACGTGCTCCGTAGAACGAGTTAACTAGCATGTCATGGTCAGCCGGGCCAGACAACCTTTGACATCTCGAATCTATAAGAGGTATAGTGAGTTAGGAGGATGCACAATAGCCCATTGTGGCAGAAGATGCAAGTCCCGTTGTGAGGAAGAGAGTCCTCAAATCATTACTGCCCTCGTTAGCGTGTTGTCCGTTAGGGATTAATTCGTTAGCAGCGCATTTTTAGATTTCTGTAATTATTATTCTTGTGGCAAGCGTGAATTCTTCCAGGGAGAGGAAAAGTTTGCTGCCAGGACAATGAATGTATTATCCGCTCCTAACTGGACCGTGAACCTCAGCTCGTTTCACATAGATATCAGTTAAAAAAGGACTGGCGAGTAGAATTACAAAACAAGGCATGATCACTTGCATTGTATGATACGCTGAAACAAGTCGGGGGGCTTTCCCTCCCCCTTGCCGCCCTGGACCAATTTTGGTATCATTTGGAAACTTTAAGACCTCAGAGGACTTGAAAGACTTTTAAAAGTGAGATCCGGAAGGTTTTTATTCTGCAGCTTGGTGGTGGCCATTGTGAATATCATGTGGCTTGTATTTAAAGGTGTTTTGGGCTTGGGTTTTGCCGTTTTGTTTTCTCTAAACTCTTTAATTATTTTTTTTTTAACCGTCTATTTGAGGTTTGCCAGTGGTTGCCAGTGCAATGTAACATGCAACTTTCGGTTAATAGATGGGGCAGGGTAACCACTTTACTTATAGTACTGATTTTCCAATTAGACTTTCTGCCAGGGGAAGTTGGAGGGGGAAGGGGTATTTGCATGCACATAAACTGTTGACTATTCATGTGACTTCTTTTTCTTTTTTTTTTTTTCTGCTTGTTAAACCCTGGTAAATAATTCTATTGATTCTTAGTTATCATTTTCAAAGCAAAGTTTGCAAGTGCCTGTTTTAACCACCCAATTTATATCATGCTGTGATTTTTGTCTTATTCTGAGCCATTTGTATATTTTATTGCCACTCGTCTTTTATTGTCTATTGGCTACTTTTATGATGAGGTATGTCCGTGTTTATTATTTAATAAGTATCCTCAAATGTTATTAGGCAGTTATTATCAGCCTATAGAAAATGTCCGAGGAAGTTTCATTTCAGTCACATTTATTTCACAGATGTTTTAGTACTGTGAATATAATATGTAAAATGCTGGAAACATTTAGTAATGCACTTGCCTAAGAATAAACAGTTTTATAACCACACATACTGTTGTTTAGATTAAACATTGCAGAAAGTTCTCCTTAAACTTGAACGTCACATCATTTATTTTCTAAGAGAACAAAAAAAAATAACTGAAATAGCCTTTTTTTTTTTTTGGTCAAGTTGTGCTAGATGAAAGAGATGTTATTTTTAACTGAAATGAATAATTCAAGATCTTTACAATAGATGTGTTAATTGCAAATAATTTCCGTACAAAGTTTCAATTATTGATGGAGTAATAAGCAGGTTTTCATACAGTCAGTGAATCTAAAACATACAACAAAAAGTAGTTATCTATTTTTTAAATTTTTTTTTTTTACCCCCAAACCCCATCGCATTTGCCACATTCTTTTAATCCGAAGTAAGCTAGAGAGC
The DNA here is from genome assembly GCF_037038585.1 of Patagioenas fasciata. Taxonomy (NCBI): domain Eukaryota; kingdom Metazoa; phylum Chordata; class Aves; order Columbiformes; family Columbidae; genus Patagioenas; species Patagioenas fasciata. The sequence continues at coordinate 19,361,409 of NC_092525.1, read as the reverse complement.
AGATTTAAATGTTTTTAAAGAACAAATAAAGCTTTTAAAATTACCTCACGCCTGGTGTGGCCGCACACAATCTCAGCTGTGGAGTGCGAAACTTGGTAGTGCCAGCATACAAAGAGAGGAGTGAATACCCCTTGCACCCATATGGGCTCAGCTGCCAGCACTGGGATCCGCAATTTTGCTTTTTAATGAATCGTAAACAATTTGTGTGTCAAACGAGGGAGTTTGTTTTCTTTCTGGAGCAGGTTCTGAATCCGTTTTAAGCTATGGCTCTGTACTGTACGGGAGTATTATGCCCAAATTTAAAGGTTCTGTGTCATTTTGATGAAAAGACCTGTTATAATGAAAGAAACGGCTTTATAAAAGGCTGGGTGTAGTAATCTCGCTCTCTTTCTTTCTCTCTCAGTGTCTCTCAGCCTCACACTCTCCCTCTTTCACTCCAGTCTAGAGCATGTTTAGAGCTAACTGGAGATAATGGAGATTGGGTGATTGCATGATTAGTAAAATGAATGGATTTTAGCATTGGGCAAAGCAGCTTGCATTTTTGAAAGGTGGCTTTAAAATGCGGAGTTTTAATTTTGACCTTATTTTCTTTCATAGATAATCTTTATTAATGCCCCTTTAATTCATTTTTTCTCATAGCAGCTAGTTTTTCTCTCCAGCCATCTGATGGAATGGCTAATATATTTTATCTTACTTGCCAAAATAGCAAGAGGTCAAAGTAAAAGAAAAACATTATTTTTCTTTCTTGGAGTCAGTTACGTTTCAAACTAGTTCAATAGAACCCACAGCATTTATACATTTTAGTAGTAATTGCTTTTGTCACAACAGTTTTAAGACAATCTTTTGACACCTAATCTATTTCTTCTTATGGTTTAATCAAGTAACTGCAGAAACAGTTACTATTTTGGCTATGCTGCAAAGTGACATTTTAGCAGAAAATTCTCCCCAAAATGCTGTAAATCTGTGTAAGAATGAATTATATATATATATATATGTCTTTTAATATATGTGTAATCGCAAATACTTTAACCAGTATAGCAGACTGAAGATATGAGATTAATTAGTTTGTTGGAAAATTATTACTCTCTTGTAATCATTGGCATTTTTAATATGAATTCGATGCTGCCTTAGAGACACTAAAGGGTTAGTCACAGAAAAGTTTTGGTGCTCTGTCTTGCATTTGCAACAAATATGTGCAGCTGTGCTACTTTTATAAACATTTCTTTCAAGCTGATTATTTTTTTTAATTATTTGCTCTAGCAAGCCAATATGATGTGAATATTATATATGTTTAATAAGGGATCATCTGCAAAATTCCTTTGCATGGGGTTATTGAAAACTGGAGGAAAATTCTCAATAGCGATACAAAACTAAAGACCCTGGGTCAAATTCTGCTCCAGGTTTATGCCGCCATCAGCCCGGAGTCGCTGCATTAGAAGCGGAGCGACTCCAGGTTTACTCACCTGAGGGACTGAGAACCAACTTGGACCCATAATTTGACTTATCTCAATCCAAACAGTCTCAAAGCCCAAACCGTTCTCCTTTGCGAAATATCTGAAGAGAAAAAGCCTCATTAATAAATAAGAAGCCATTTCAAATGACTCTGTGCATGCAAACTGCTGTTATTGAACGTGACAGTTAAAGCAGATCTTCCAGTCATTTTTCAAAATAACCGTTTTCTAGTTTTATTATCCGGCTATCGATCCATAGTTCGGTGTATATGCCTTTAATTTCTTTAGATGCCATAACTCAAAAGAGAATTTATTGAAGATAGTAGGACTGGACTTGAAATGGTCATTTTGTTACTTTAAAGTTTTTTAATTCAACATCATGTTTTCCCTGAAGCTCTTGGTAAACACTTTCACACTTCTCTGCTTTATTTTTTCAGAGGAATAGCTGAAATTGCTCAGGTTATTTATGCAGTAAAAAAAAAAAAGTTACTAGCATTTCCATCAATTAAGAATTAATAGAGTCCTCACTATAAGTCTCGTTGCAAATGAGACTAAAAATAATGGCGCTTCTAATAAATATTTAATTTCATCATATGGGAAACTAATTGTTACTACTGGAGCTAAAAAAAGTCTGGTAGCATGAAACACTCAAAAGTAGTATTTCTTGTTTAAATCACTGAGCGTATCTATACATACATGTATATACATACTTTCCTCTAAGATTATCGTGGTAATCCCCCACATGCTGTTGAACCGTACGTGGCTTTACTGATTTGTGCTTTCTACTGATACTTTTACTGTATATCAAAAAGCTTATATGTATTAACAACTGTCCTGCTTCTGCCTCTATAAAAATAACAAAGTGTGAACAGAGTGTAACATTGCAGCATGGATTCTCTTTGTTTTACACAGTGACTCTTGTATGTTCATACACTGCACAGCTACTGTAAAAATGTTTTAAATAAAATCATTCCTTCTCTGTCAGAGTTGCTAAATTCCATGCATAACTTAAAACATGTATTCAGTGCATTGGAATACATACTTTATAATATCTTCATTTTCTATATGTTGCCTTCTTTTGCTTACAAGTATTTGCCGTTTTCAACTCTTTCCTTCACCTGTCCTGAATATCGCCATGAATGTTTCTAATTTAAAGCCAGAAGAGTCAGTGGCTGATTAGAAGACAGGAAATTGGAGGATTAAACTGTCTGGTTGAACTTCCTTTACTTATCAGCACTGTGTAACTTACACTGGATTATAAACTCATTGGGACCATTTCTACAATGTATCAGTACTTCTGTTTTCTTAGTCTTTATTTTTCTGGAGAAAATGTGGAAAACGAGGCAAATGGGTAGTTTGTGGGCAAAAAGCAATACTTTTTAATAACACTTGAAGCACACTCAGTTTAAACTGAATTTGTGTAAATTCCTTCAGACATGAGAATTCATTCAATTTTAAACCATGCAGGTCTATAATATCTACTTTAAATTAACTTCAGTATATAAACAACCAAGCAACAGATACTTTCGGGGAGGGGGAGGGAAATGACATCATTTTAGTGAGAGGAGAATGCGCCACGTTAACCCTTGTTCAACCCTCTTCCCCTCAGAAACGTTCACATTTGTTGTAAAATGATGGTGTAGCTGTCGGACACCCCAAAGAAGGGCTGGAGAGAAATCCAGTTCATCCAAAAAACTTTGTCTGGATTCCTGGTGCTGCCCTCTGAGCCAGGAGCCAGAGGTCTGACGTGTCCACTGGGCCAGAAGGACGTTGTGTAGATAGTTGTCCAGCCAGGAGGAGAAGGCAGGAGAGCAAAGCTTTGTAAGGACCAGCTCATTCTTGCTTTTGACGCCCATCTATTATTTCCAGAGCTTTTCATGTCCCCTGGTTTTGAAATTATTGTGATAGTTGGGAAAAACAAGTAATAGGTCCTCCAGATGGTACTATCTTGTGAAGGATAAATAAAAGGACTTCTAACCTCAGTCCGTGCTGTGCCTAAGGTGTCTGTGCTTCCATTCACCATCATTTAATTTTACATGCTGGCTTGAGATCTGAAGGTGTCAAAACTGTATTGAATATCAGACCAGGCAAGAAAACTGAAAAAGAGACACTGCCTGAAAGGTCTGACACCTTGATCTGAATCCAAAGGCTGTGAGACTAATCACGTACTCCAGTTTAAACACTGGGACTGGATCTTTAAATTGATCGGGATGCTCATGATGATTTCTGGCAGTCTGGTCCTGCTACATTAGGCAAGCCCTCAACTAACACTGGGAGTAATCAAAAATGGAGGTGAAAATAAAAAAATACTCTGAAACTTTTTGCTGGCAAATCTCAGTAGTTTCTACATCAACAACAACAACAACAAAAATCTGAAAGTAAATATTTGCTTTCCTTACATTCAAGTGAAAGGAAAAGGTAACGTTTTTGGTTTATCAAAAGGTTCCCCTGGTTTTAATCCCAGCATGAAAAGACTCTCTTTGCAGCTAGAAGCAAAGTTTATTCCTCTCCCTCAGCTGTGGTCACTGACACTGATTAATATTTAAAGATGATTTTAGGATTAATCAAGTTATTTCTTTGTTGATATTTGCAGACAAATATGCTAGTTCATAATAGCATGTTTTGCATTGATAATATCTTTTTAATTTCCATTAATGTCACTAGGAACTTCTCTTCCACAAGTGCTGCGGTAATAATTACAGAACTCATTGCAAATGCGGGAGCTCTTTGTACATGTACCTGCACACACTTTAGGTACACAATACACTTATATTTTTATGCACCCACAAAGAGCAGAGGTCCTGCCGTGCTCCCAAGGAATCCCTCTGATCTCAGAGGAGCAGGAGCTCTGATTGAGGGGCCTTCAGAGCAGGGGCTGTACAAACCTGCAATAACTCTTTTGCACAAAGCTTTTAAAACTTTTATTTATTGTGATGATCTCTGGATCGACTTTCCGTAGAGTAGATTATTGAAGAGTAGTTCCCAATAAGATAAAAATCATTAGAACAGATGAAATAGATGTGTTGCTAATGGAGTGAGATTCAAAATATTTTGCCTATATAAGCATATCTGTTGTTCTTTGGTGTTGTGTTTTTTTTTTTTTTTTTTTCCCCAAAGGCTGTGAAACGCAAAGTTAGCAATACAACTAGATATGGGTGGAAGTGTTGGATAGTACAGATGGTACTATAAGCTTGTAGACTTTTACTACCAATAATTGCAATGCCCTTGCTTTCGAAGAAGAGCAGGTTGCCCTTGATGTACACAAACAGCCACATTAATTTCACAATCCGATTGGAATCACACACATGGATTGAGGTTGTCGATAGGAGCAGGGTGGAAATTAAGAGCACAAATACTGCTCTAAATAAACCTCTCTGCTTTAAACATGGCTCACTCAAAAGACACGAGGTGTACACGGTCACTAACAGAGTACATCCACAAGTGAGTTTGTGAGTATATTAGAGGGGAGGTTTTCTGTATGTGTGTGTATATATATATATATATATATATATATATTTATATTTAAATCTAGAATTCAGTTATGCTGGAGAAAATGGACCTGATTCTGCATGGAAATATGCTGATATTCAGAAGTGGTCACATTTACCCTAGTAAAGAAAGTGGACATGGGTTATGGGTTATTGGGTTATGTCAAGGAATTATAAAGAATATTCCAAAGCAACCTGAATTAAACTTTTATGTTCAATAAGCAAGGAGAGAAATTGTCCCATTTGATTGCTCATTCAGTCAGCATATATGTTTGCTCTCAGGAACAAATAGAAACAATATTCATGTGCACTTCTCTTTGCCAGTAATAAAATAATATTAAAATAAAACTAGAAATTTTCTTTTGTGATGCTATTTGAAAGAAGAGGTTAAGAAGAATAGGTTAAACACAAGTTTTTTAGGGCAGTGGCTGAAAGGCAAACAGAACCAGTTTTCAAGGATTACAAGCAAACAGAAGTAAAACTCAAATTTACTCATGATCTGCTGCTAATGAGGACTTACAGTTTAGACAAATTGCAATGCATAATAAGCATTGCATTAGGACTTGTTGTTTCCTCTTCTTTTATCTTGATTTCCTAAGGAAATCAAGCCTAAAAGATCAGCTCTCTGTCTGCCATGCTCCACGAAGGAAACAGTACCGTAAGACATTATTTAACACACCCAAGGAATTCCCTCATGTTCAAAACCAAATTAGTCTTAATTTTAAAGAAAGTAGTAAATTTCTTACAAATTTTAACTGTCTCACCTGATTTCATAGGACACAACTTTTTCACTATGTAGAGTTGTTAAAAATTTCTAGAGAAGTCTGTCTCTCTACGTTCCCTTTTTTTAGGTCCTTATTACATTTCTACGGACACATTTTCATTCATGACGAAGTTTTCTAAGAGTCTCCCCCAGAGAAATGGTGAAATACCTTCCACAGGAGTGTGTGGGCACGTAGGGAGAGGACTTGGGCCTAAAATGGTGGGAAGCCCTTGATGAAGGCCTGGCTCCCCACAAGAATTTACTCATTTCTAATACAAGTTTGTCAAAAAGAGAAAGTCTAAAGAACCAAAAGAAAAGGACAGACCCAAGTGTGGCTATTCAGGGCAGGCACTGTAAAGGAGAGAGGGAGGAGGGCAGACTTTTATATGAGAAGATGTTTTCTGGCATTACGAAGAGCAGTGGCCAAAAGATCAACCCTGAGTAGGGACAATGAATCACAAGGGTTTTTTTTCCTCCCTCTGGTCCAAATCTCTCTTTGAAGTTGTTTCTTTTCGTTACTTAAAATCCAATTTAGTAACATATGGGCTACCAACTGGTCTGGTCCTCCAGTAACTGGACCGCTGCACAGACAAATAATTGTGGGTTTATTTTCCTCTCTTCAGACGCAGAGGCACGGTTTGAATTGCAGATTAGTAGCTTATTTGCCCAAACTCTTCTGCACTGAGGCAACTCCATAGCGTGAAGCCAAAGAGCCACAGGACAACAGCAGTGGCCGAACAAAACCAGGCTCTGTGCCAGCTCCACGAGATGTCCCCTGCGATCAGCAGTGCAGACACTTTTGATGGCATCTGCTCAGTTCCAGAATTTTTCAGGGAGTATTTGAGGGGACTTTGTTGTTAACTCTGGTGGAAACTGAGAAAAGGCAAACAAGAAAAAAGAGCTAAGACCATGCTGACAAATTGCCTCTGTGGCACCAGGTTTAGAAAAGTCTAATGCTCCATGGTGCATGGTGACCCACAGACTTCATCCTGGTGTCTCCCACATGCCGTTTGGCAAAGTCTGTGGTTTCACGTCAACCTCGGAAGACATGTGCCCTTATGGAACCAGTTGTTCCCATCTTTGAACAGTGCAGGACACGTTTCTGTTGCTTGTCCTAATATAAGTCTTTCCAGATCTGTTCTAGGGTTGTGGAACTAATCCTGTGTAAAAAATGAGATCTTCACAATAGCAATGGGGGAAATACAAAACCTTAACAAAAAATACATTTGTGTAGTCAAAAGATGAATGACTGGAGGCCTAAGAACAGAAAGATCAAGGGGCTGAGAATTTTTACTTTTCCCTTTCAATAGGATAGGGGGCTGGAGACAAAACGAGTGGAAGCTGTACCCTAAAAACCAGTGTGAGATGAGGCCTTCTGGAATATGAGAAATAAACAGACTGATATGGGTGGAATGACAGAGCTGTAGAGTTTTGAGGACGGTGACAATTTCAATTTGATACAAACATCTGTTCATGTGCTTTGCATTGATATGATTGAACACCTGCACTCTCATGTATGAGTTCATGCTTGCAGATTTCTTTGTTCTAATGAGTTTTCTGGGTGCACACTCTGGGATGGGTTTGCAGGAGCATGGTGCAGAATTATTATTTGTATGCTGTAGGTGTTTGCACCTGCAAAATGCAGGTGCCTGCTTAAATATGTGTTCTTACAAGCGGATATGCAACGTCTTTCCCTTGGTTTCTGTAGAGGTCTGCCCAATCTATCACTTTAATTTCTCTATGTCTCAACTTCCCCATCTACGGAGTAGAATAATAAAACTTACCTCAAAAAAGGGTGTTAGGTCTTAATTAATGGGTTTTTAACATCATCTGAAGACAGATGCTACAATTGTACTATATTATTCTATTTTAAAGTTACTTACAAATATAAGCTTTTGCAGAATTTGGGGAGCTAAAGACAGGAGACACGTAATTGGCTGTGAAGTCTTTCCATCTACCAGCAGTCTGTTTTTTACTGTTTATTTATTGCTGACTTTTATTTTGCCTTAAAGCCAAATACTATGGGTTACTCATATAGCATATGCTTCTTCACCCTGCACACAAGTTAAAGCAGTGATCTCAGAATCAAGATAATCTTATAATAAAACTTGACTGAGGACGCCTGAAGAGGTACGTATGCTCACGCTGTGTAAGACACAGATCTTTGTGCGTACCACTGTTCCATATTAAGTAGGGGTTTGGTAAATTGAGTGGATTACTGGGATTTCATTAAAAAATAAATGTACAATTATTTAGATGAATTTTTCACATATGCTTGTGGGCAAACAATTTTTGATTAGTTGTTGACATATAGTACACACAGTGTGTGTGTGTGCGCGCGTGTGCACATGTATATTTACATGCACGATATATAAATAAAATACAGACAGTAACGTAGTGTTAGTAACGTCCGTTGGTAGTCATTAATTTGACAAGTCTTCTATAGGATGGAAAGAATGATCTTGCTCAGATTGAAAAATTGTTTTCATTACATCACATTCAGACTTATTTATCCAATAAGCAGCATAAGAGCTCCAGCTCAAGCACAGCTCATCCCAGCTCTCTGCTCATTTTACCAAACTCTTTGAAGAGGTTTCTCTTCCAAGTGACGCCATGGAAGGAGTGCCCTGAAATGCCTTTTTCAGAGGTGCCTGTCACTGGGCTGGGGTTGTGGGATTTACAGCAGTAGAAGGAACTTTCTCAATTTAATTTTAATTAAAAATCAGGTAGTAAAGCTGGAGAAAAGATTTGTAAAGATCTGAAGAGGAGCAGCTTGAATAACACTGTATTAGTCATGAGGCAAGGAAGGACGAATGTTGTCATGATTTGAAAGTAACATTGTTCAGTAAACCAAGATGTGTGAAGCACTTGCTAAACTAAATTAATTCCAGGGTTTGGTGCACGTTTGTGTAATGCTGTTCATTGAAGCTTTGAACAATTGTGAAGAAAAAAACCAAACACATCTATTTAGAAAAAAAATGCTTGAATTGCTTTCTGGTGGTGTTTATCTGCAGCGATTCAGCTGCCGTTTTTCGTATTTCAGACAGAATAATTAATCGGCACAAATAAATAAATACAAATAATACAGTGTCATTCTGAATTTTATTTTCTGGTGCCGATCTAATGAAGACTTGGCTTTCTCTCACACAAACAGAGATTGTAGAGAAGTTTTAGGACCCTGTGTCTCCTGCATTTCAACAGAGGCTGTTCTTCATCAGATGACCTTTTTCTAATGCATAGATTCAGTGTGCAGAAAGGGTAAATCTTGGGTTTTGAGTGTCCCCTGTAGAATACCATTGAGTAAGTGTAGTCATATACTTTTTATTATATCATCTTGTGATTAATTTTTCAAAGAGTTGGTGCTCCCATCTCTTCACGGGGAGGGGGACTCTGTGTGTGCTCTCAGGTCACATTCTCAACTCCATTATTTCACCTCTGACATTTACCCATCTATCTGGGATCTTTACCTTTGTGCCGCTACACTTGTTGCTGTCTTACTCAGTTAAGAAGTACAAATAGCCCCAGCATTGCCAGCTGCAGTCCCAGGCTGGATCATTACTTCAGGTTTGAGGTTAATCAACTGCAAATTCCATTAGCTTCATACAGAGTGAAAATAAAGAACAGACGGTCTCGTGTGTGAGCCAGAAGTCAGGTGCAGCACAACATGGCCAGCCTTCAGGTACAGGGATTCTTTTCCTTCAGCTAAAATCTCTGGGATAAGACCAAAGGATCAGATCAAAAAAATATTTTCATTAAAGTTTTATAGACTCCCATCCTTTTTCTTTTCTTTTTCTTTTTTTTTTTTCTTTTGGCTTCCAATTGCAGTTGTTCGTTCTTCATTTGATTCTGGGAGGGGTTTTACCCCTTTTTCTCCTGAACACTATGGAAAGTCATTCCTAAGACTTATATTCTCAGAAATCTTATGTTCTTTTCCTACTTGTTCATTGCGTCAGCAGCTTGCTTTATTGCTCAAGGAAGTGCTGTGTGAACTTTAGGGGGAATCTGGGGCACTTGGCCATTGAAGACCCATTTACTAAGATGCCAAACTTGCTGATGCTGATATACTCATGCACCTTGTGAGCTCTTCCAGAGATTTCAATGGGACTCACAATCTCAAAGCTGAACACGGAGGAGCAGTAGTGGGAACCAGGCCCAGACGCTTCCCTGCTGCTTTTATTCTGCACACCATCTCCCCCACACCCCCAGTGCTTTTGCTTGTCATCTGTGGGTTTCTCATGAGTCCATTTAAAACATGTTTAATGTTCCTCTTCTTTTTGCATATACTACAAGCAGTCAATATTTGTAGAAATTTTTGAGGAAAAAAAAATCCTCCAATTACAACTGCTGTTACCTGAAAACAATGCCTCTGATATATCTAGATTCTCTAAAGCAAAAGCTTTCCTCTTGAGCAGAAAGAACTGTAGCAAAGTCAGAACTCTGTGGCCAGAAGTTGAGAAACTGCTGCATGTGGAGCGCACTGCACTTTCCAGACTGAATTCTGAAAATTTACATTAGCAAAGTATTAGCCAAACAACGTGAATTTTGTCTGCTGCAGCTTTTTCTTTGTGTCTTTATCTATTTGCCCATGTTTGATGGGGAAGGGAGGTGCCTGAGTGTATCTGTGTGTATACCTCCCGATATACATATGTTAGATTATCACTGACGTGCCATTACAAAAGGTTAGGGAAAATATTGCTGCCAACAGAACTAAAGATTAAATAATCCAATCTCTGGGAACTGTAAACTAACAATCACTATCACAAATGGGCCCTTTCTAATCATAGTTTGTGGTGGAATGAAAGATGCAATTGTCTGGAATTGATGAATATGGGATCCATGCTGGCTTTGGGGTCAAAGGGGACTTCATGCAAAGGTCTCTTTCTCTCTGGCACGGCGGCCTTTGTATAGCATAGCTTGGCAGCGATCGCTTTGCACGTCGGCTACCTGCCAATGCAGCTGGTACTGTGCAACTGTCTGGTACAGACTACAAAGCATCACTCAGCAACCAGCAGCTCCGCATGGGGCCCCGTTTCTAGGATGACAAAGAAAGATGGGCTATACATTCGGCCATCTCTGCCCATTGAAAAGACTCTTAAATTGCATCACTACTACATGTTATTTTTAATTATGTAGTAGTCACTGGATCTGTATGATGCTTTTAGGGGTTGATAATCTTTACCGTAGGCTGGCAGTGTAAGTAATAAAAAAAGAAAAATTGGTAATTTTTTGTGTAAAGAGTAAGTAGTAATGTGGTAAGTTGCACAGCCACAGGAATGAAACCTTCCCTTGGATTACATACACCACAGGTTTGCGGCATATGCAGGAAAAAAACCTGGTTGAGCTGGACAAATTACTTGTGAAGTTGTGTCCTCATAGTTCCAATATTCATCTACAGTTAAACTTGGGAAGTGTTTTTGTTGGTAAGCAGTTACCCTGAAAGCTTGCTGGTTGTTAAAATTTGCCTTGAGCTGCAACTGAGATGGAAGAAAACAAAGTTCTGGCTACGTTAAAATAAACAACTTCAGTTTAGAAATCATTAAGCTAACCACTATTTACACGATGGGATTCTGGTAACGGAAGTGGCATCTCTGGCAGAGTGACTGGACACTGCTTATTTTGAATACTTTTTTGCCTCGGTCGTGCACTTTCTTCCTGTTCTTAAGAAATTGTAGTGTGTCCAACAAAAGGAAAACCTTTGTCCCTCCTAAAGCTGAAGTGCTGGTTGTCTCCTGAGGAACGGCCAAGCTACTTCTGTTCTTCACTTCAGGCGGGATGAATTGTATCACAGCTAAATCTGCAGGCCTGAGTCCACTGGATATTTTCCAACTCCTCTAAGTCCATCAGCATTAACATAAAATTGAAATAACCAATCTGCGGATGTATAGATGACTTACTGCATAGATCTGAGTTACTCAAATATTCTGGGCCAAATGCTCAGCTCCTGTCTGCTGGCAGAGCTCCGCTGAGGTTAATGGAGATGTACAAGTTTATCCCTCCTGAATTTTCTCGTCTTTGTTTTTCCCAAGATTTCAAGGAATAGCCTATAAAGAAAATGCTGGAACTTGTCTACTCATTACAGTTTTTTTTCCCCGTTTTTCCTGTTTTCTCTGCACTATTTATGACCTTGCACTTGCCTCCTGTAGAGCTGGGAGGCATCCTGAGATGGGCACCTAATTCTGGGAAGGAACCGGCAGCATTTCTTTACAGAGCCACTGCCAGAGCTGCTCTGTTGAACCACTTTTATTTCCTCTTTTGTTCAAATTGCACAAAAATCTGAGAGATACAAGATGCAACAGGAGGTGACAAGAACCGTCCTCTTCAGTTTCTCTTTTTTCCTCCTTGCGTATAATATTCCTTTTCTTGCCTTGTTCTGATATCAGCTATTTGAAATAGTTATATATAATTTAACATTATACAAAAGTATTGTCATATCAAACATAGTGAAATGGATTCCAAAAACACCATCTGGTATTTGGGAATGCACTGCGAGTTGGGAACGTGAGAAGAGATATTCTTTGCCACTTTGCTTGGGACCCAGCCATTAGCAGTGTAATTGCCAAGAAAAGGTGACAGGCTTCAGGCTTAATGCAAGTGGGTTGGTTTTTTTGTGTTTCTTTTTTTTTCCCCTCTCTCTTCCCCAGCCTGTTAACTCTATGAGTCCTAAACTAAATGCAAAAGGCACCGTAAGGGCAACGCAATGGTAAAAAAAAAAAACAAAACAAACCAAAACAAAACAAAATAAAATAGGCTCCCTTAAATTAAAAGGCAGGGCAGAAAATGAAAACAGCCACTGGGCTCCTATAAGAAGACTAGAATAAGTGAAAGCAGAATAAGCTTGTTGAGAGGAGGAAAGAAAACAAGACATGTACGCTTTAAAGCTGCAGTGTGCAACACAGAATTGTTCTCTTAAGTAGTGGATTTGTAATGATTAGAGTTTCCCAAGCTTTATCCAAAAGCTCATTTCAAAGCCATCATTCGTTTCCTCTAATCCACCCAAAATTGCAAAACGCATATTGTGAAGGTCATCCGTAAGCATTCTAAATGTGGTTTATTTGATGTTATCTCACTTCTTCCTCTGTATCTCCATCTATCTTTTTAAGGGGGCGGGGGGGGGGGGAAGAGAGCAGGTTTAATAAATTAAAATCTCTGATTGATTTCTGTGGGAATATTATTCTGATATGTAAGAACCCAAAGGGCACGCAGAGTACAGTTGCTATAATTTAGTGTTTCTAGTCTGTATGCTACCATTGGCAAGTGTAATTCTAACAAGTTTTGCCAATATTTCTCACCTGAGAACCAGATCAAACATGAGGGAAGTAGAAAATCAGAGATATTTGAACAAGGATCAAAGTCGCTGTATTACATGCAGGAAGGCAAATACACTTTGCAGCAGAGGATGAAAACAAGTGGATAACACAGGAAGGGTTTAATCTTTATTGATTTCCATCTAACATTTGAAATACAGCCTTATATTAATTCTGAACTTAAAAAAGGCCACATTGATTTGTTTCGGTATGTCAGAAGCTGTGATGCTACAATAGATCTGCTATTAAATTACACAAAATAAAATGATTTCTGGTGGGTGTATCTAATGCTTGCCAAATGAGATGAAACGAAAGCTAACCCTCTTAGTCTATCTGTTGTTTTTAAATATTTATGTCTTTAACAGACATTTGTGTGTGCCGTGAGGGGGACTAGAAACTCCTTTGCTATCAGTCAGTTTATGTAGACATGCAACATTCCTACAATCTCAGTACCAGACTCACACAAAACGCTCGTCACTGCAAGTTCTTTCCATTTATTTGAAATAAACTTGCCGATTCGCCACGCTGCTGTTTTGGCTCCTGTTACTTATTTATTTACTGTGATTGCATTTTACTGTGAATGAGTTCTGTACACAGAATTTAGTTTACAAGGTGTAGCATAGATTATCAGCAAGGACTTGAGCCCTTCGGTGCATTAAAGGTGGTGGCAGTGCCGGAGGTGCTGGATTGTTTGAGGGACCAAGAGCGAAGCTGCCAGCCCAGTGTTTGTCCTCTCCACCGGCCTCACCGCGCATCCAAGGGGGAAAATAAGTCGAAGAGCACAAAAGGATCTTTTTGTTCTTCACAAGAGCTTGGGGTGCAATTTTACCCCAGCCCTGCTCGACCTGACCTGTGGCGCTGTTTGCTGTTTCTAAGGCTGTGTTGGTCACTGATACGCCTCTCGTGTAGTTACCAGGTTTCTTGTTTTGAAGTGTGTCGATCGAGGCCGCCCCCGATGCACTTAGTGTCCCAAACCCTCCTGAATAATAACCCAACCTGGGCAGCTCAGAAGAAAGATAAAGTTCTGGTTTCTATCTTACAAAAACAAACTGACTTTTCAGGTGAAATTAGTCTTCAACAGAGAGCCTTGTATTTTGAGCCTTGGTGGGTACCTGCTGCTCCAGCAGCGCTGGCTTGGGAAACACAGCTCTGCTGGATGGGGCGGTCAGGAACACGTCCCACGGAAACACTTCAGGGACAAATCACACGTGGGATTCCTCGTTCTCACTCAAAGAATCAAGAAACACAAACAAAACTGGTTTGCAATTTGATTTCTTAAGATGCGTATTCACCTATGATAACTTTCACACTAACGACCTTCAGTGCAAATTAAATGTGATAATACTTTTTGCATTACAGTTCTTCCTGTAACAGAAATTGCATGAATTTTCTCCTTTTTGACTATGCTTCTCTTTGACCTTTACCTACTGAATAATCTAATGTTTCTAGAATGTATTTTTTCTTTAATGGTTTTAATCAACAGCTACACCAACTAATGATCTACATCTTCATTCAGTAAGTTAATGTTACAAAATTGTGTTTTAAGTCTCTGTTGAGCAGCCGCAGCCTCTGTGAACCAAAACCTGCTGCTATGATTAACAGCAGCAATGCTTTTATTCGATGCAAATTGTTCCCCGTTCGTCCCCACCACACAGTGTGGGACACCTCAGGGACACCCTGGACCTGTGCAAGCTGGAACATCCTGAGCCTGGGATTTGAGTCTGGGTACACAGGCACTTTCTTGGGTGTTAAACTACCAACTCCAGCAGCTTAGAGCTTTTTAGCACCCTAAGAGAAACCTGCTACCCAGAGTAATGCGGAATCATTAGATCTTTCTTATCATCTTTTACCTTCTGCATAGATGGCTTCTCCTGTTTTTCCTTTCCCAGCCTATGCCAGGCTGGGGTTTTATTTTGCTCTCCAGTGACATGATGACAAACTGCAAATGAATAATCAGAAATACTTAGAATTAAAATGGCAAAAATATTATTAGCTGCTGCCCCCCCACCGCTCTCCCGCACCGCTCTCCCGTTTTCCCCTCCCTCCTCTTTTGACGGCGGGCAGAAAATGCAGATGCCAAGGCAGCGGAAGATATTTTTAAGCAGGAGCATCTGGCTCCTTGGCAGACTCCACAGGCAGTTGGTTTGGTTGTTTTGGAGTTGCCTCTGGGTCTGTCACATGTTTTGGCATCTGACTGATTGTCTGGGCTGCCTCCTCTTATTGGACATATTTTTTCTTTGACTCACCTTTGATTCTGAATTGTCTCTTTATTTTTGTTTGCCAGTGAATAGCAATTTCAGCTGATCCTGGCCTTGTTTATTTAGAAATAGTCCCCGTCGCTCCCCCTGTCGAAGGTGCTCGCAGTAAATGCCGCTGCCTTGGGATCCCGGTCTGGTTCCTGTACTCCCTGGGAAGGAAACTATTCCAAGGAGGAGAATTTTCCCCCATCCTGCATGCATAAGCTACTTATTCCCAGAGCAGGATGGCCAAAAGCACAGGGACACTTTTCCTGACATACGCTATATCTATGTATGCTTTTTAAAAATATATATATAAGATTATTATATTGGGGGGAAGTTTGTCTTAAAACAGTATAGATTTTTTTATAGATTTTGTGCAGGGGATGAAAAACTACTTGAAATGACAGGCCTGCTCCCTGCCTGGAAGCCGGCTGTTTGGAAAAAAGTTAGATGCTTAGCAGTATTGCTTGATGTGTTTTCTTAGCATGGTGAATCTTGGGAAAAGCTGTTTTTTCGCTCAAAAAAAAAACCCCATATTTCCTCCAAAACATAGCGGCAAATCAATCTTGAAACCTGCCCCAGGGATTTCCCGCCGTCCGGGACAGCACTTGTGCAGAAACAGGTGGGATCCCAGCGGGAACCACAAGTTCTGCTGGGATTTTTTTAGGTGGCTAAACTAAATCTAATTAAACAAGGGCACGTTTAAGTGAGCTTCGTTTAATGCGTGCTTTGTATAGCTCTTCTATTAATAACGTCAGCTCTTGTTTTTATTGTTAGTGCTATCCTTTTTCCGTCTTTCCTGATATACCCAGGGATCGAGAGGATTGTTTATCAAGAGGCTTGGCATTAGGTTTATATTTCTAAAATGCTGGTTTGGATCTGTCCTGTGAACTGGTCCTTGCTGTGCTCAGGAGGCACCACGGAGACTCGAAGATGAGATGTAAATCTGTGCTTTCAAGCTAAAACGAGACCATATTCCATAGAGAAGGTGTTTTTCTTTTAAGGAAAAGGCAAATAGAAGGGAGAAAAAAATGCTAGTTTTTAAATCCATTTGTAATTTTTGAAGGCAACCTTGTAAAAACATTGTTTTTCATTAACCTGGTGTACAGAAGGCATCATGTAACTTGCATGTTGTTTGGGATTTTTTTCTTAATTACACCAAATTGAATTAAACACATCCAGGAAAAGGGTAGAGAAAAATGTAATATGACATTTTAAAACAAAAATATGTGTCTTTTATTGGAGTTAAAGCATTGCCTAAAGCAGACAGCTCATCTCTCACTGACCTGTCATTTTTGCCTCAGGTACATGTTTGGAAACCCTGTGTGTATTATCACTGTAAATAATAGGGTTGTCAGAGGCAAGGGAATTGGCACATAGGAAATTAAGCTACTTATTCCCAGAGCAGAAGATTTGGGGCAGGTCAGCTACATCCCCATCTCTGCCTCCTACCTGTGCACAGCAGGGAACTGCAGAGCAGCTCCAGCCTCAGGTACCTGCAGTTCAGAGTCACGGAGAAAAATCACTAGAAAGATTTTAAAGCATAAGAGAGGAACTATATTTGTAGTTACGTTTTGGGTGTGTGGAAAGGAAAAATATTTTCAAACCAATCTTAATTCCTAAACTAGTGACTGAAGGAGCAGGCAGAAAAAAAAGCGCACATGTAAACACACACACTTGAATGCACACACACCTTACATAAAATTACTTTTACCATCTCATCATGAGTCTTGGTGTGACTTATGCCAAGAAAAGTCCCGGACCTCAGATCTGTACAAGAATATTAGTAAACATTTGCACTGAACACAACCTCACATGCAAATAAAGAGAGTTTCTAGTGCATGTCTTTGCAAAAGGAAGCACATGAGTACAGTAAATGCCAGCATTCTGAAATCTAAAAAAGAAAATTACAATAAAACAAGCAAAAACCCCTGATCTACACTGTTTTAAAGTCATCTTGGTATTCTAGGGAATGTGCACCATAAATTTTGAATAGATGGGATTAGCAATATCATGAAGGGGAATCCCAAAGGTCCTATCTCCAGCAAGGAAGGAATCTTGTAAAAGACATTAACAATAAATCCTTTCATAGGCCTTGGCACTTGGATGTAACTCCATAGATTCCCTGTTCAGTTTTCTTACGGGGGAAGAAAAAACAGGTCCTTTTGGGCTTTTGATTCTGTGCTCTGGTTTTGTGATCCGAAAACACCATATGGGTGCTTTCACCTTTGTTTTTCAGCACCTGCAGCATTTGGCAGATACACAGCAAAGCAGAAGCAGCAGCAGAAAACGTGATATTACTGGGAGAGGGAGACGCAATTCTGAACTATCTGTCCTCTTGGGGCAAGCAAACAGCAGAAAGCAGCTACAGTGCCGTGCCAAACTAGTCCTGTGGGACCATGTGGTTACAATAGCTAATTTTTAGAATAGCCTTTTTCATGCTACTCTTGGTCTCTGCAGCCTTGTCCAACAAGAGGCTCAGTTTTCAAGGGCAAAGCTCTAGAAGTCCACGATTGAAAACTTTGTACAAGAGTTACAGTCTTTGGACATATTGCAGTTAAAGTGGGTGTGGGTTTGCTGTCCTGCTGGTGAGCAGTTAATAGAATAATAGGTCAGTCTTTAGGAGTATAGTGATACTCTTTAAAGTGCCTTGGGTGTTTTAATTCTATGGACAGCACGTGGTCACTGCAGCTGGAGAGATGCTTCTCAAGGAAACAGAGACACCTTTAACACTTCTGACTTGGTCTCCTGGCTTCGGATGAATCAAGTCCACACACATTTCACACCAAGGTAACTGACTGTATTTCTCTTCACCTTAAAACAAAAAATCCTTGGTCAAAATCAGGGTGTTCCAAGAAATCCTTTCTACCCAGCTGTTAGTGTTGAATTTATTAGACTTCAGGAGCCCTTCAGAACAGGTTCATCTCTCTTGCTCTGTCCTTTTCTGTGGTCTGCTCTATGGCAACAATGGGCTTTGGGGCTCTGCAAGACTGAATGAAGGAAAACTTCAAAATATATCGGGAAAAATCATGAAGTGAGCCACTTTTACTTGGCAAGGAATGGCAGTCTTCAGTTTACCAATGGAGAAAAAGGGGTTAATTGATTTGTTTGTTATTGAACACTAACCTGTACAAGGCAAAGACTCACTCCATCACCACATCAGCCCTTTGTAGACCCTTAAACATCTGTAAACATGTTGTAAAAGGTGAATGATGATCTTGACATCTCTTCCTACTTTGCCCAGATCCTTCATGTCATGAACTTCAGTGATCTGAGAAAGGTGGTTCTTCTGTCTTTGTACCTGAACCGGGAAATAGATTTGTCTAGTTTCACTCAACTCAAATGAGAAAATATAAACCTATTTAGAAATCATTTCTCATCAGGACACAAAGAGCTGGCTGAGGTCAGAACTAGGACTGAACATTATCTCATAAATCCCCTGGAAGCTGTGACCAGTTACATTGGTGTCACCAGCAGTCCCTGAGCATATTGATACTGCTTGAGACTGCTGGGAGGGAGGTGAAAACCAGCAACTAAGCAGTCTGAGCTTTGTAAACCTTTTTTCCACTTCAAATGGAAAGGTGCTGCTGCTCCCAATCAGACTTTCCAAAACAAGGACATGGCTTGGCCGCAATTGAGATGGATTTAGTCTCCCAGAAAAGTTGTTTTCTCTGCTGCCATCTGACACAGGTGGAGCCAGTGCCAACGTTGCAAGTGCAAATTACAGCCAACGTGAAGCGGAATATCTTGTGCACGGACCTGTGTAGCTGTGTAATTGCTTGGCATGTCTTTGGCCCTTTGCTGGTCCCAAGTGATAGGTGTGTGAATGGGTTTGTAGGAATAATAATTCTCAAACTTAGAGCCAACTCTTTTCCTCCCTCCATTACCCTGCTGGAAAAGATTTCACAGCAGTTTGCGTTCGTTGCAGAAGAGGTGAAGTTAATCAGAACTTTGGCTGTTGCTCCACTCCTAGAAGAGGCTTTTTGGAGCTGCATTTCCGTCTTCAGAGCAACAGAGCTCGCCTCACTTTTAAAATGAAGTAAGAGAAGAGTTGAACTGTGAGAAAGAGAAAATAATGGTTTAAGATCTGGATCATCTGGAACCTAAACTAATCCACAGAAACAAATCCATGGACCAGAAAAAAAAAGAGATGAAAATCGGAATCACATATGAGCAGGAATAATTCTTCTCCCACCTCTCAAGATTCACAGAGAAACGTGTGAAACTGAAAGGGCAAACCGTGGTGTACATTTCGCTCACCTGTTGCAGCGCTGAGATCAGTGATACACTGAGCTTATGGAAATGAATCCCGAGGATTCACTGCAGAGGATAGTGAGGAATATTGGGTGCTTTGTGCACTGAGGTTAAATGAGCATTTAAATAGAACTCTGGAACATAAAAGGAAGCATAATGTAAAATGTGAGAATGAGTACACTCTCTTGATGCACACTTGCTTCCAGAGCATCAATCACTTTTTTCTGCCTTCTTCATGAAATAGATCATATTTTCCTTTCCCATTCAGTCTTTTGACAAGGGATTTGTGCCTCGACATCCTCCAAGCCCCGGGAGCCCCTCATCACAAGGGCAGACCATTGTGCTCCCTTTGTGCCTGCCCTGGGACAAACCTCTTGCCTTCCAAATGGACTCAAGTGAGATGGAGTCGGGGGTTCAACAAGCTCTGCAAGCCCCAGTGCTGCTCCCTGGGTTTGGTTTTGTGGGTTTGAGTCTAATCTCTGAACTTTATATCACTTAAATGTAGATTCTCCCTGTGGTTTAGTACAAGCAGCCAAAGGTTGAATTCATACTGTGTTCTCACAGGTGAAACTTCACTGACTTGTGCCAAGCAATATATCCTGCATGTTCCCAGTTTACATATTAAATCTATGGGGAAGAAGTGGGCAAAAAGTAGGAAATCTCCTATTACCTATGTATAGTGAGAAATAACATTCGGTGGGTGGATACATTTTCTTACGAAATGAGCTGTCTCTCCTTGAAGGAACATTTAAATAAAAGGGAATAGTTTAAAATATAAGCTGAAGTAGAAAAATTCCCTTTCTGCTTTATTCCAGAAAATATCACAGATATTCCCCAGCAGAACATGAATAAGTTATCATTGAGTTAAAACCATTTGCACACATAGATTTTGACCTTGCTGGAGTGCAGAATTTACAGTGAACCATTTGTTCACAGAGACTGAACAAAATAATTGAGGGTTTTTTTCAGGGTGGGGAAAATGCTTTGTAAGCAACCAAGAAGTGTATTTTGAAAGATGAAGGTGAGACTGAGCAGGAAGTTGTCAGTATTGAGACACCATAGTCTAACTTATAATAAAAAATAATGTTTCTATTGCAGCACGTTACCAGTTAATATGTGGAAATATACTCACTTTTGCCATGTGCTCACTGCACACCCCCTTTACTCCTTGCACAGCATTATTAAATTCAAGGATTATTCTTTATACTCTATTTGTACAGCACCAGTCACAGGTGCCTTCTGGTCCATTCCTCAGGCTCCTAAATGCTGCTGTGGTAAATGTGAATAACATCACTGAATTTCAGAATCAGTTGAAGAAGTATTTCATCTGCCTGAGGAAAGAACTGGACCAAGTTTTTATTACCAGAATGCAAACCAAGTGGAAATGACAGTCTGCCTTTGGAGAACCCCATTGACCTGTAAGATGCTGATTAGTTAATTTTTGGCATAAATAGAAATACCTTTCATTGGTAGTGAGCTCATGTTTCATACAGCAAGCCAAAAAAGAATGTTTGGGGTCTAGCTAGGAAGTTAGAAGTGTAAAGCCTTCTCTTCAATTAACACCTTCTTTGGGAATGTTTGTTGAAAATGCAAGGAGGACAAACTGGGGAGGCAGTGATTTCTTTACGACTGCTCTGGTTCCTGTGAGTTCTGTTCTTGCGTTTCACTGTGACTCTGGGGGACTCATTTAGTCTATTTGTTCCTCACTTTACCCACATTTAAAACATCAAAGATGACACATCATGGCTCTGTTAGGATGCTGTGAAGGTAAAACCAGCAGGAAGAGCAGCAGATAAACACAGCGGTGGGAGGAGGTCCACCCCTGGCTGGTGTGTACTGATCAGTGTTATAGTTACATAATTCCATTAAACTGAGAATGTCAATAAATTATCTAGATACTGTGCCATGTATTAGAGAAATCAGCTGAAATGTAGCTCAACAGTGGCAACAGAAAGTTAAGGTTTTCCATTTTCTTTGCATGAAAGGAGTTATGAAGGACTTGGAGACTCAGTTAGACAAGGCTGAAAAGGTTGTCCTTTGAAATGGACTGTCCTAAAATTGCGTTATCACCTAACAGGATTATCCATGGGAAGACAGGGAATTGATACCTTCATCCTATAAAATTACATCCTTAAAATAGCTCCTCTTGTTAAAGCGCTGGCCATCTTTAGGGCAAAGAAATGAGTCAGCTATTTCACAAATTTCTGTGGTTTTGTAGGAAGCAGCCATGTGCAAGACCTGGTAGGATGAGGAATAGCACAGCTTTGTTATGCTAGAACATAGAATCACAGGCTCATAGAATCATTTGGGTTGGAAAAGACCTTTAAGATCATTGAGTCCAACCATTAATGCAACATTTTCGAGCTCCCTCTGTAAGAATTTAATTTCAAGGCCTGAGAGCCTGAGCATCCCAGCTGGGCCAACACCATGGAAGTGACGGTGTCACCCCAGCTATGCGTCCCTGCGGTCCATGCTCCGGTGATTGACGGGACCTTGGGATCCATCGTGACCTCACCATTCACATCAATGGGCATCCTATAGGAAACCCCAGGGCTTCTGTCACGCTGACGCCCTCACAAGCCCATCACAAGTTCCGTGTTGTAAGTACTTCTCTTTGAAGCTGCGATTCCTCTTTCTGTGGCCTCCCCCATGCACAGTTGTTTTGTCCTCCTGCAGTGTCACCTCAGCAGATACATTGCTCTGTGATCTTTTTTAACACACCGCAAGGCAGTGGAACAACAGGGCTTTGCAAATCAGCAACTGTATTCCTGGTCTCTTTCATCTGTTGTTGTTCTATTTTTGACCTTGATTGTTACAAATTCATCTTTGATATGTTCCCAGCCTCCCTCTAGAGTCATGGTAGTAATAATATCAGAAGTAGGGAAGCGGGAGATTTGCTTTCTAGCCCGAACTCTGAACACAGGACAATGTGTTTGGACACAGTAAACATGGAACACTCCATCTAACAGAGTTCAGTACAGAGCATGACAAACGGGAGCTGGTGTCTTAAGTACAGGCTCAGAATTAGTGCTGTAAAGTAGATTACGCCATCCAAAACTATGAAGAGAAAGCAACGCTCAAGTAGAACAAATAGTGTCACAGAATGCAGAAATTATTTCTTCTTGGGCCAACTGGGGGTTCTGATCTCACATCCAGACTCACTGTAGCCACTGACCCCGGCTTCCGAGGACATCGGCCGGTGACTCCAGAGCATTTCCTTTACTCTGCAGTCTCTGTCCCAGCTTCGTTTCTCTCCTCCGCTGGCAGCAATCCAGGTGAAATCGTGCATTCCTCCCTCTCACAACTGATAAATGCAGAGAAGCTATTTATTTCATTTTTGAATGGTTTCAGCACAGGGAATGGCACCAATAAAACAATGAAGCTCCTACCAAATATGACATAATGATTCTTCAAGGCTGCATCATTCCCTTCCTAGACAGCAGAGCAGTTCTGGGGCTCTCAGCCCGTTAGTCTGATGAGATTGTCACGATAACCAGAAAAATACAGTCAGTCCTGCCTCAGAGAGAAATTCTTTCCTCTTGGAAAGAGCAAAGCTTTCTATCTCTTACGTGCCCAGAGCCACAAGAGGAGGTGACTGAAGGCAAAGCGGTTCCTACAAATAGAAATCTTTATCATTGTAAATCAACTTAGTGAGTAGCAATCGACTTCTTTGTCTTTAGAGACGTTTAATAAAGTACCCCGCAACCTCTTTGTCACCCATTAGTCACCAGATATTGGACATCACATTTTAAAAGCACCACTTCTTTTTTTTAAATATATAGCCTATGAAAGATCTATATTTTACCTCTTTCTGGATGGACACATTAAAAGGCTATTCTTCCCACTCTGGATTGAAAGTGCTAACAAAATCCTGTTGTACATGAAGAAAATGTAAGTGCACAATTTAGCCAGGGTTTTGCTTTCCTTTTTTATTTCTAATAAGGCAGACACCTCCAGCCTGCGCTGGAGGCCAGAGCATCCTCCAAAACAGCTGCTGAAATCCAACCTGTCCAAGGTTTTAGGGAGAAATGGCACTATGGAAAATATGGAAACCTGTTGTTTCCCTTCATAGAATATTTAATAAAACCTACAAACTAACAAATAGATTCAAATTTATCAATTGCTGGAGTTCCTTAATCTGCACATCTTGAGGACTAAGAACGTTTTCTTGCTTTTAGCTGATTTGCCACAAACCTCTGGTTCTGCCCATGCTGCAAGCAAATCCTCATGGTAAGAGACTTTACTCCTCAAAGGCGGGAACTGCCTAAGTTTGAATATGTCACTAATCTGAGCTTTGGCACAAATTAAAATACAACCCAAGTTGTCATGGAGACAGAGCAAAACTTGAAAATCCAAACTCTAGAAAGTCCAAAACAGTCATATACCAAATACAAAGGACATAGATTTAATTGTTTGTGTTCCATCTCCTGATTCTCTAGTCAATGTCATGATTTTTTGGGGGACTGATTCATCATTTTTACAATGATATTGCTGCTGTTCTCACCACAGGGCATTATTTAAGTGAGCACTTTGTTGTAGGACATCTTGTATCCCTGTGTAACTGGACCCTGGCTCCTCGTGAAACTTTCCATTTTTAGCTGTTCTGGCCGCGGGCTGATGACACCAGAGTTTTCCTCCTGGATCAACTTCTTGCACGTTCCTTACTCTGCATCCCAATGTAAGACTTCAAAGATGTGTTTCCACGGCAGGGCAGGTGAAGACCTTGCTGACACTCTGCGATCAGTGAACCACGGTTTTAGCTGCAGTTTGTAATTTTTGAAAACAGTGAGTGCAGACGGGACTTAACTGAATGTCTGAATGTGAGGAATGCCTTAGTTGATATTTGCACTTTTCGGTAAATAGCTTGATATTTACTGTGACAGAGTTTCATTTCTCTGGAGTGCTTTATTACATGTCTTTTATTGGCTTTTTGAGTTCAGATTCTGTGACTGGTATATTAATTTTATTTTTTTATTATATTTCCTCCTTTTATGTTCTGCAATTACACTAAATCAGCCTTCCCCAATCAATAGTAGCTGCAAACAATTTGCCTTTCTCTGCACATACAAAATCTGTAATAATGGTCTTCAAGTCTTTATAGTTTCTTTAGTGGCGTTAAATTTATTATACGTTATTAGCATAGAAAAAGGAGCAGTAATGAGTGGAGAAGCAGGAGCCAGCAGTAGAGCCAGGATGAGGGTGCCGGGTACCTGGGCCAGTGGGCATGGCAGATCCTGCTCCATGGGCTGTGCAGGGACAGGACAAGCCAAGGAATGCTTGGCTTCTCCTCCCCGGGGCGGGGGGACAGATTCTCCATATTATTTTCTGTAGGCTTCAAGCTAAGTCTTGCTCCTTTTATTTACAAAAAACATTTCAGGTCATTGACTGGAGCGAGGCTGCTCATATGGGTAAAGGAAACAAGCCTTTGGCCTCGTGACAACTTTAAAGCCCCAGGATTGATGTTGCTTGCGTCCCTCAGATATGTTTGCAAATGTTGACGTGTACTCCTAGGTTTTCACTCATAAAGATGCTCCTTGTGTTTTGAGGTTTCTAAGAAAAATATTTTTAAATCACTTTCCACCCTTAAGGGCCATTTGAAATTCACACTCCCAAGGCAGTGAAACAACACTTCAGGTTGGGTTTTAACCAGGAAAAAGCAGGAAGCCAAGTTTTAGTGTTTGGCTCTCTCAACAGTAGGTGATTTTGAAGACAGCTTTGGTGTCAGCTCTGAATATCCCATTTTGTACTGGTCCAAGCAACACTCTGACTTTTTTTTTCACTTTGGCTTTCCAACATTTAATTCTATTATCTGGAGGAAAAGAAAAAAAAAAAAAAGTAGACATAAACTTTTAATGGAAGTGTATGAGAACTGACACATCAGGAGCAATTACAAATACATGCTGTATAGCATAAATCTGTAAGCACTCTTTATGAACAGGAGGCTTTGACCTGCTGCAGTTAATGGCCTCAAACACTCTTTTCTGCTGGTAAAAAAATATTTTGTTTGCAGTGTGATGTATAAGCAGAAAATACGCATATTTTTTAGTATGACTGTGAATAGGGATTGAACCCACCACCTTCCTCCCTGGAAAGCGAGGCCTCCTGCTAGAATTTCAGAGTTGCTGGCAGGTCCCACAGAGATCCCCACTCATGACGTGCTCCACCATGGTGAGCTGCAGCAGGAGCAAAGCTCTGCAGCTCCAGCGTGGGTCACCTAGGGAGGGACGAGATGGGTCTGTGGTCCCCGCAACCTGCACGTGTGCTCATGAGTGATGGGTCAAGCTGGAGCGTATGACTTGGAGGCAACGCTGCTTTGAGTCAAAAGTTGGAAACACCCACCCTCTCCAAGGGGTGTGCTAATGCCCATTTGGATTTGTTTGCTTCCACTTTTCCCAGTACTTAGCCTGACTTCTGTTGTTGTAAGTAGTACTAATTAAGATCGCTGTGATTGCAATGAAACACAATTCTGGTGTAGCAATACCATATGTTACCAGGGGATTAGGTACGGGTGCTGTCACAGCTTCTGTAACCACAGCGCCACGTCCTGCTCCCTGCAGAGCCACAGCGAGATCTCAGCCCTCATGCCCCTGGGGCTTGGCCACACCAGCACCAGGGAAGTAGCTGAGCTGGATTTGGGACACAGTTCCCTTTCTGTTGTGATAACTCATGATATTGCAAGAAAAGCGCTCAAGAGATGTTTTGAGTATGAGCCAGTGTAGGTTTGTTGGACCTAAACCTCCTGGGTAGATGACAAGGGAAGGGGTTGGGCTGGGCTGGATGGAGTAGAAAATCCAGAGCTTTAAGGGAGGGAAAAGTGTGTCCCTGTGCTGTGACCGGCAGCCGGCACTGCAGCTTTCGGCAGGGGTGGTGAGGGTTAGGCTTCCCACCGAGAGGAGTTCAGCTGGGAAACAAGGAATTAATGAACCATGGCTCCACGTGCTCCCATGCCTCACAGCTCCCTGTGCCACCCTCACAGCCTCTGCCGTGTTGTGACACTTCCAGCGTGTTGGTGTCAGGAAGGATTTGACCAATTGTTCCTGATACTCGTTGTAATTTTTCAAGGTGAAGCTCCTCTGCCACTTTGCATACACCTCTCAAGTGATCATCAGAGTCTTTTCAGCCAAGGCGAGTCTCTCTACTTTGTCCCGTATAGCTGCTATTAAGCAAGACAAAATGGTTAACATCATATTGTGCAGCTTCTGTTTTAGCCACAGATGACAACAGGACTGGGAGAAGGGAATTGGATCCTGGTTTCCTATAGGATGGAGCAGCATTACCATAGCCCTTCTGAGCTCAGGGATGTAATTACAAAATGGGTCTATAAACAAAAATTCACCATTATGGAGCAAATAAAACCAAAGGGTAGTTAATCCAGGGATATATCACACATCAAATTAAATCTCACTTTGCCTGCAGTAATAACAGAAATAATTCATTAAGATAAACCTCTAGATTATGCACAGCATCTGGAGATAGAATTAAGACCTTAGCTGTGACTGCATGTGCATGCACACTCCCTTCCTCCCCCCCCCAAAAAAATGATGCCAGCATTAAAGGCAGTTTAGAGTTGACTGCTGAGCTTTTCACATCTATTTCTTTCTGGCACTTACAGAGAAAACAAATGTGTTTTCCAAAGAGACCTGTCTCTGGAAGGGTAAAAAATACCCCCATCCTTTTTTCTGTGACGGAATGTAACATGATGTAGGGGCCCCTGTGCAGAGCCAGAACCACTCAGAAAAATGTTGATGTGCAGCCTTGGAACTTGATCTAACTTCCTATGAAGTCAGCGTGAGTTTTTCCATGTATTTCAACAGGAGTTGAAAGAGGTTCTTCCGTCCACTCTGTCTCACTGTGCAGTGGAAATAATACTGGTAGTGAAAATGTTAGTGAGCTGGTTTGAAATATATCTTATCTTAATGCTAACCATGGCCTGAGAACTTTCATCTATAGAAGCCAGCCATGACAATAGAGTTGGCACTGAATCTGCATCTGCATTCAGCCTGGAGGTATAAGTGTGAGCCCAGAACCAATTGAAACTAGCAGACATGATCCTACCACAGACCAAGGAAGATCAGTGCAATACTCTGTGGCCCACATTTAGCAATTTTCAATAAAATCTGCCATTGCAAAGCATTTCCTTCCTATAATCCTGAAGAATATTAAAGATGGACAAACTTATTCAGGTTAAATAAAATCAGATAGCCTAAAAAAAGCCACAAGCTGAAATGGATACAAAACTTGCTTAGCATTTCTGTAAGCTCTTTGGGACAGAAATTCTCTCTTCCACATCTGTTTTTATAATTCTGTTGGAGACCCATTCTTACTGCTCTGCACCATCTCGTACGACTATGAGGAACGTGCCCCTGGAGGCTCTCAAGTACTTTGACTCTCACTAGGATGTTATTGCTGCTTCTGTTCTAGTTCCAGACCTTGCCATCTTGTCTTTCATTCAGAAAAAAACCTCCTCAGTTCATACTCAGGATGCTGCAACAGAGCGTGCTGAGGAACGCACTCAACAAACCTCTGCCAGGAACAAGCTGGCTTTTGGGCAGAGGATCTCACAGGGGGTTTCTCATGATCCAACCAGCCCTGTTTTCATGAACCCATCAGCAAACCGTCTGTTAAAAATTCTTACTGGCAAGAATTATAATGGTATAACTGGCCGAGCAGAGATCAATCGGCCCTCATCCATTTCTGAAGGCGTGCTGTTACATTCAGACAGTTCAATCACACTCATTTTCTTCTGGACCTTTCTAGAAATGCACTGCCACCTTGTTTCCCACGCGTGCCCTGCAACAGCTGTTACAGCAAATGGATTTTCCTGTGACTTGTACTGAGTAATGGTGGGCTATAAATTAGTGCATGCTTGGGAGCTCCCAAGGAATTGTAGCCGTCCTCTAATTACGTTACTAATTAGGGTTACAGGGAGACAAAAACCAGTCAAGAATAAATATGTGGACTTTGAACAAAATAGGTATTTGGAGAATATGATCAGGCCTGCACAAAATATGCGAGAGCATGTGAGATAAATTGAGAGAGTCTGAAGTTGAAGCTGATTGCTCCCAAAGGATTTGACAGCAGCGCCATGGGAAAGGACAGCGGTGGGTTTGAGCTGCAGGCAGGAACCCAAAACAGGGACAACAGTGCCTGAAAGGGCAGATCAAGAAGACGGGATGAGAGGGAGTGGGAAAACCTCAACAAAAGCCAAGGCTGAGAGCTGCCCGATGACAGGACCTGCTGCCGCAGGGCTCCAAAACCTCCGGTGGTGGAAACAGGGACTAGATATTAACTCATATGCAACACACCACTTAATTTTTTTTTTTTTTTCCTCCAGAAAAGACCTCTGAAAGGGTCCTCTACTCAGCCTAGCAGCAAATGTCATGGGATTCTAGCCTCAGGGGAAAAAACATTCCTCTGGATTTGCCATTAATTTTGCTGGAAAAAAGCCTGAGAGATCACCCAGTGCATTCAGCTCTCCAGAAGCACGGTCAGCTTTCTGATGGTGGCAAGACCTCCAGTGACAAATAAGTTGTGACATCTGGAGACAACCAGTTCCAGTGCTTCACAGAGGATGTTCAAACCCAAAGTGTCCCTGCAGCTCCCGCTGCTTCTCACTCACACTGGTCACCAGGATCTCCAAAAGATTTGTACTATGAGAAACAGGCAAAGGCCTGTAAATATGAAAAAGAAGCTATAGAGAATAAAGAAATAAATCCTTCTCCCATCTTTAACAAGGTCATGATATCTACTGCTCCAATCATTCTTCTTGTTTTCCCCTGACATATCTTGAATTAATCCATATCATCCTTTGGATTATAGTGCCCAAAACTCATTCCTCAGGAGACAATCCAGCAAAAATAGATTTTCACCACTTCAATTGGCTTGGAAAAGGAAGCTGAAAGGGATGCTCGAATATAAGAAATTCAGGTACAAGTTGTTTGCATAAAACAGAATTAAAAGGAAATGAAAGAAATAGTGTATGGGTGCTGTGGACAGAGATTTAAAATTGAGCTGTTTAGCTGAAACAAAATGTAAAACAGGTTCAGCTTGCACATAGCCAAATTCTCGCAAGCCTTTCTGTAGCTGACAGCCATGGAAAAACCACTGATCTGAAGGGTTTCTGCCAGTCTGAGCCACTGCCACTGGACATGAACAACAAGGCTCTAAGTTAACTCAAAAGTAAAATCAAATGTTTACAAATAAGGCTGAATCTTGTAGTTTAAACAGAGAAACACATACAGAAGGGGAGTTCAGACTTTGGTTCTAGATATGACCCTGTTGGCTTCCAGGTGTGGAATATAAAACAAACTGCCAGCCAGGACCAGGGAGACTTCCTGAGCGGTGGGGTGTGATTCAAGTTGACGTGCATCAAGTGACTCAAGCCTGGAAATTGAATAAGAAACTGCTCAACAGGCTTTTCACTCAGACCCCTGTTAGTTTTTTACTGCATCTAGGACAGAAAAAAAACATACCTAGCCAGCTTTTTCCAGTGTTATTTTTTTGTTTCCGCTTCAGTTTGTGAGTAAAATCAAGTGGGGAAAGCAATAAAATAAAGCAAACAGAAATGAGTTGGGTGTAGCTTGACACACCGGCTCAACTCATTCAGTGTCAGCTTGTGGCAGGAGGTGCAAGAGAACAGGGTCAGATGAAATGTCCATCTAGGGCTGGGGAGGGATAAATCTTTGGAAAAGGAGGGAGTTGTGGCAGCGATGTCACTTGGGAGGTAGAATGGGGAGAGATCATGTGGACTTTTTGCTTTTCTGTTCCCCAGTCGTAGAAGGCCAGGCTTTGCGGTGCTTCTTTGTCCCCTGTGTTCTCCAGCAGGTTCGTTTGTTGGAGCCTTTTGCCCATGGAGTGTGGCCCAGTGGCCATGAAGGGTCAGCAGGGCCACAGGAATGAAAAGTGGGACCCATACACATGGATTTCTCTTCCAAGCCCATAATCAGAAACAATAGTGATTTGTCTCTTCCCTCAAAGAGGTCTTACAGCATTGAGACATCCCTGCATCCCAGCCCTCAGTTGAATTTAAGAAGTTGCTTGCTCACTGCCTTCTGCATATTAATACTCCTTCCTCTTTTTTCCACATATTTTTTCTGGCTTCCTGTGTGTGATGAAGCATTCAAATACCAAATTATTCCTCAAACATTCCTCATTTGTTTATTTGTCCGTTTCTATAACTGATTTGCATCTCTCCGGCTGTTCCGACAGTACCTTTCCATGTGATCATTCCCTCTGCGACGTCACCATCTCCAGGGTATGGGCACTTAAGCCTCTTGTCCTCCGCAAGGTAACTGAGCTTCCACACTGAGCACTGACACTTGGAGTTTTGAAACTATCACTTGCTTAATAACTCTACATCCGTCATTCTTGGATGAAATCCATGGCAAACAGAATGTGAGAAAGCGAAAACTAATGAGCGTCTTCAAGAAAGGATAGGGAGCTTCTGTTATTTCATTTAGTCCTAAGAGTTTAACTTCTGGCACCTCCATCACATTTCCAAATGGTAACTAAAGGTTGTTACTTTTTCAAGTTGTGCTGTGTAGCACATTTCATCAATTAAAATGCACCCTCAATGTAAAATCACAACAGGGCCAGCCTGGCATGAAGGATGCTATCATGTCATTTTTTTCTTTTTTTAAAGGATACTTTTGTTTCCAATTGCTGAGATCTTTATAGAGCAGACTTAAATTAAAGAAAACACAGATTTAAATATAACCATGAAAAGAATACAACACGCGTTCATCTTGGAGTACTCTGCAATTTACACTTCAAGTGGAGCTGACTCTGCTTTGTGTGCTCCAGTTCTGTGGTGTTTCTGATGGTGATTATTCACTCTCTTTGTACTGAAAGGACACAAATATCTCCTTTATTAGGTGGGGTTTCATGCAATGACCCCACGTGGATCCAAAGATTCCATAGCAGTGTTATCAGATTGCACTTTTGAGACAACTGGGGAGGGTTTAAGGTGAAAGAATCAGCACTGCACAGCAGTTAGACATGGAGGGTGAGAATCTGAGTAGCCAAGGTGCAGCCCCAGCCTGGTGCTGACTCCTGCACCGCCGCTTTACTGCCCACAGCTGCTGCAAGCAGGTCACTCCAACCCTCTTCCATTTACCTGGGATTAACGATGTTTGTGGACACATGTTTTGTAGAAGTGTCGTGCATTGGTGTTTTCACTCATTGTCTGGTTTTTTTTTTTCTGGATGCAACTACACAGCAGCCCTGCTCTTCCTCTTCTTCTTGTGCATTGGTGCATCTGAGGTGTCTCAGCAAATCTGAACCATCTCTCCTCTGTCTTCCTTGGTTATGTTTTTACTCCCTGTATTTCTGTTCACAATAGCTAGAGAAGGACAGAAAAGGTGAAGGATGAAAGCAGTGAAACACAGCCCAATGTGTGAGTTACTGAACTTACCAAAACTTCAATCAGGTGACAAAAATTTGAATTGCAAGGGTTCCAGTTTAAGCACTTTTACCAGTGGACTGAAATGAAAAACAAAGTCATTTTTCTGTTACAAGGCAGCAAGTGGTCTCTTTGCAGGTCCTCATTCATTAGACATTGCCTACCAAATCCTGACTTGAACAGAAATGAGGTCAAGCACCTTGCTCTGTGCACAACCAGCATTCCTTGTTTTCCCTCTCATTTGCTCAAGCTGAGCTTTGCACATTTTTGCTGCAGTTGGTATCAGGTAACAAACTCTCATGAAAGCTTCTACCTAATGAAAATGATCCAGCCAACATCCACCTGGCAGAGAAGACAAGCGTGTTGCCGGGTACCCAAATTAGACTAGTTTGAGTCAGACATCAGAAGTTTAGGCAAGCCTTACCTTGTCACAAGGGCACATCTTCAATCAATCCTGCTTTGGCACTGGCTCAGCTGTCTCATCCGTAAGTGACATTAGGGCCAAGGACACCGAATGAAAAGCCCTCCCCATGCTATCCAAGGGAAGTCATCCCTGTGCTAGGGCAGAAATACAAAGTTAAAATGATGTTCAAATCCCATGAAATTCACAGCTCAGAGATTTCTTAGAAGTGCTGTGAAACCAAACTGAATCATGATCTGTGGTTTTGTTGTGTTTAAAGTTGTTGACATTTCATTTGTTTTCTTTTTACATCAGACAAAACTGTATCATGTTGATTTTCAGCTGCAATGATCAATAGGAGAGGTGGGTCAGCCAGATAAATAAATGCAAGCCTTGCTGATCTACATGGAAATTGTCAGATAACTGATCTGCTCCAGTTCATGCTGGCTAGGAACATGGCCCTTCATTTCTATTTCAGTAAGGTTTGGGAAAGTTTCAGGTCCTGATTTTTGTGCAGAGTTTTACTGTTTCTTTGAGTGAAGAGTGATCCTTCACAGAAACCTGAAGTTCTTCCAGTGCTGATTTACACAAAAAATACATTGATTTTGCTAGAGAGGACCAATTTGCACGACCTCAAAGTCCCTAAATTTCCCAAGTGTGCTGTGTTGAAGTAAATAACTGAGTCAGTCTCCTTCTGAGTCTATCAGCAATGCCTGGGATCATTTGTATTCGCAACAGTTTTCCAGCCTGAATGCAGGACCAGGCTTTAGGGCTGATGGAACGAGGTAGGGACGAAAGTAGGTCAGGCTTGGAATTGTGTTTGAGCCGCCCGCATGCTGCAGGACGAGCGCGGATCCCAAACGGCTGCAGGACCGAGGTGATTTCTGCCTGAATCACTACTTAAGATTTCATCAGCAAAATGATGCGCTGGTTCTATTTTCACAAGTCTGCTCAAGTGCTTGTGAAATAGATTTTTGGTCTTATGTGCATGTCCTCCTTACTGCAAATACTGTGTGCTCAGAAAGAGAAAGAGCAATTTTTTTCTATTGATCGAGCGTGTGAACAGCCATTCATTTAGCAGAGTATCTGTATGTTCTGTACAATTCAAATGCTGCCTATTCAGCTAGTCAAATATTTTTGTTCTATGTCCAAATAGGCATTTATTCATCACTGCATAGCACTGCAATTCAAAGGCTCAGATGTTGTAAGATATATATAGGCGATATTTAGCTTGCAGTGGCATGGCTAAATGACTTGGACAGCTAAGTCCCATTGGACATCTAAGTCTTCTTGATAAAGGGAAACGGAAACCTGTGTTCTGATAGCTGACTTTCAGCCACCTGCATCTCTTCAACTATATCTCCTAGATTTTGAACAGACCTGTTTTCTGTGACCACAGTAAGCACATGTAGCATGGATAGATGTCTGCATACCAAGCTGAGGGGTGGGCATAGCCAGTGACCTGTTCTGCATTCCAAAATTTGCTCATGTAGAACCAGAGTACCTATTTAATCTGTACATGGAAGAATTTGACTGAGAAGCTACAGCTGGCATGCTGCAGTTGATGCTTATTAAACAAATAATCATTTCCATCTTACCTTGTGCTTCCCCATCTGTTTGTATCTACTCTGAGTCTCATCTTCACTCAGACATGGGCTCTTTGGGGTGAGGACTGTTCTTTCTCTGAGTTTATAGAGTCCCAACTGCAACAGAGCTCCAAACCTGCACCCAAACCGGGAGGTGATGGCCCTCACTGTGGAACTTCCCCTGTTGTAGAAGGGGATTCTTTTCAATACTTCATGTGATGTATTTACTTGGAGAGTTACTTGGAAGATCTTTCTGTTAGGTATTTAAAGCCAGAGCTTTCGATCATCTAGTCTGACCTCCTGTATATCACAGACTGTAGACATTCATAGTTTAATTCTCAAGTGGAGGAGAGTGACGTGTGTTTGACTGGAGAGTAACTTCTGGAAAGGCGTCCAGTCTTGTTAAGATGAGATCAAAGAAAAAAAATAGATTTTTTTCTTGTCTCTGCAATCGTTTGTCCCAGTGACCCACTGCCATCACAGCTGAATGTCTTGCGCCTTGTTCCTGATTCTAGTGAACTCTTACGGACGTGCTTGTCTCTGCCAGACACTTATATCTTACAGAAGCTGAATAATAAGAGTAACAGTAATGAATAAACACCTCGTAACTATTTACATGATGTCTGCATCCAGCGAGGCAGCATTCCAAGTGACACAGGTGTTGATATCAAAGCGCGACTGGCTCGGTCTCTCGGCAATAGTAAAAAAGCTGCCACTCTTCTTGCTTCACCAACATCTACTGTCACCTCCAGAAAACCATAAGTTTCCTTTGCTTTTGCTGTGATTTCCAAACCAGCAAACAGAAAAGACACCAACCTTTCCTAGTCCTGCCTCGTGTGACCCCTATAACAGTCAGACAACCTCCAGGTACCCCACAGCACAACTTCTAGTTTTAACTGGAGAATAAATTCTCCTTTATTATTTCCTGAATAGGTCAGAGCAGGGGTTGAAGCATCTCCAGAGGAGCTTCCTTCTTATGGAGCACCCTGGAGACAACCCTGAGGACACTTTACCTTCTGCCCCTTTCATCTCTCATGCGAGGGAGCAGCTTTGCCCAAAGAAGCTGTGAGGAGCACAGACACACCGTGGTACCATTGCCAATTTGCTCTTGTGCGTGTGTGGTTTTTTGGAACCAGCTCAACATATGTGAAAGAGAGTTTAACCAGAAAAGGAAATATAAGCAAAGTGGTTGCATCCTTTTGCAATCAACTATTTTCAAGGCTGGCCGTCATGTGCTTAATGAGAAGACTTTTTCCAGTTACCAATGAATAGTTTTATTTTACGTAATTGCAACCACTTTGGCATGGCAATTAAGATAGAATGTTACCTTTGGGATGGGATCAATTAAAGGTTTGAAAATTGAATTTGGGATCATGATTAGTCTCTTTTACATCGCTTTAGTATTCTAAAATATATAATTGTATGATTCACCTCTCTCTCATACATATAGTAAATATAACCTTTCAGGGTTTCTTTTTAAGCAGAAACAGATTTTTAAAGGCCTACCGGTAACTAAAACCATAGCATAATGGGGAAAAAGGGTTTCCCTATTTGATTAGAGGAGATATTAAACTTACAGTACATGAAAATGTTGAATTTAGTGTAATTGGTTGTTGGATTTCTTCAGAATTGAAATCATTATGCCTTGGCCACATTCCAAGACATCCTTTCTTTATTTTATTCTCTCTCTCTTTTTTTTTTTTTTTTAAGTTACAATTCAAAGCAGTGTGGAACATGCTATAATGTTGTAGTTGGTCATGTAATGTCACCAAAGCTGACTCCTGAATACAGACAAAGGACTTCATGTACCGGAGTGTTTCACCGGGGGAAAATTGATAGCAGCATGAGATATGCTATTACAGGCTTTTTGTTCTACCTCCAAATTTGTGCTGACTAAAGTGCTTTTGTGCCTGTACAGAGGAAAAAAAAATCTGTCTAGAGGAGGCTGGAAGCTTAAAACAAATGCGGCACAGAGGGCATAGATTCTCAAGCAGGACTGTTTGAATTTAGCTGGAGCTTCCTAAATAACAACTAAAGTGCTTTTTTTTTGTCAATTACTATTTCCTGAAAGGACATGAATCACAGGGAAAATGATCAAGCAGCAAAGAACAAAATTCTCTACAAGACCAAAAAAAGTAAAATTAAATAGAAGAACTGAGCAGTGCTTCCTAACTCTTGTCAGTCCAGCTTGAAGTTATTGCCAGGTTTGTACACACCACAACCTATTCAAGCATTACTGAGAGATAGGAACCAGAGATGCAGTTTGAATGCAAATTAAGCACACACTTTCTTCCAGAGCAGCTTGAAAAAGTCAGCGTGACCATGGATATACGCCCCCTTCCTCCACCCTCCTTCCTAATATAAATAAATCAGCCAAATAGCACCATCGCCACTGCCCCCACACGCAAACTGGAGAGAAAAGGCCAAAATAAACTGTGTTAATCGTGAACAATTCATCTAACCTTACGTTAGTGATGCTGGTGGAGTGTCTGAGGGACACAACACTGTGCAGCACATGGATTTTGCTAGTGTGTGTGTTTTGAGTGACTTTGCAGATCCCTGGACAATGGAGTTGCCCTTGGAAAACCAGGATGGCCGTGATCCTTCATTTACTTCAAATAGTACCATTTTGGAATTTTGGGAATGAAATCATGGCCCTTTTCTGTTCCACTCTGCAGCCAGCACAGGAAGAACTGGCCCTTCCTTGCCAGACCAGGTGCAGGATTCCAGTACCTCTGCCTCAGTGCTCTGGGCAGCATTTTCTCCTCTTTGTGGTCCTCTCCGATGTCAGAGGCTCATTTTCCTCCCCAGTTCATATTAAGTCAGTGTCTTCCCTCTCCATTCATTTTCCCTTTAGCCCAGGGCATTTTGCTGTCTGTGTCCCTGTACAGCACCAGCCCCAGCATTGCCTCAACAAGCAAATCACTTTTTTCTTAACCACAAGGCTGGGTTCTCATTCTGACCTGGGCTATGCTTTGAATTTTCATGTGAGTCTCAGGGTGCAAGGTTAGATACTCACAGACAAGGTCACACACAGCAGCGACGGTGGGAATGAGTAACCTCCTAACCATCCGCAGCGCTTGGTCATATTTATCTATAGTTTTAATAGAGAATTCATTCACCTCCACCCAGATAAATGGAGCTGACATCCTGAGGGGTAACTAAATGGCAGTTACAAAACAAATGGACCAATAGTCTATTTAGCCTAGTCAGTGTGATCAGAATATATCCTTCAAAATAAAATACTACTGGATGGGTTATGGGACTCCTCCAGATGGCCAAGTGGATAGCTTTCTAAGGTCAGCATGAATATTTAAACAGTGTTTTTTACAGTGCAAGCATTAAAGGCACAAAGTTGGAGTTGCTCATGGTATCCATGGAAGCCAGATCACGAGGAAGGAGACCCCTTTACTAGACAAAGGCCAGGATTATGTGATTATTGAAGTATATTTTAAACACATTGACTTATTTATATGTTTTAATAGTGCAGGTTTTTCAGCTGTGGGGTGTCGTCATGCTGGCTTTGTGCTAGCTAACAAGAGCACCGGAGGTCCGCCACATTTGGAATAGCTGCTGGGGAGACTTCGGTGGTAGCCAGCTGTTAAAATCCGTGGTTACTGGTGGTTATAGTGGTTTCAAAAACTGGCAGCACCTTCCAGAGTGGGTGCAGGAGGCTGTGCAATAGCTTTTCTAGACTCCTCAGTCACCTCTGCATTGAGGTGACCCTGCTCAGCTGCAGCGTGTGGTACCCAGGGGCATCATCACTGGGGATATTGTGCAAACCAAGGCACTTCCCAGGGTGTTTCATACAACGCAAAGGTTTATGTGCCCCTTCCCCAGGAAGAAGCATGTGCAGGGGTAGTACTGAAGCACATCTATTCCCTGAACTTTATGCCCAGGTCATTAAACTCCTCTTTCCCAAATAAGCAGTGTTTTTCACTTAGACAAGCTCCATTTCTTCCCTGCCAGGATGTTACTCCTGCATCCCCTGGAATCCTTGACTCTTTGCCCCCACTCTCACCAACCCTCTCACCAGCAAATACATACTTGCTATCACCCAAAAAAATTCCTGTTTCCACTAATTCCTCCCTTTAAAGAAAAGCACAATCAGAAATGAGTTAATGCTGTTATGAATCCAATAACCACACACCCATCCTAAAATTAGACAGCCATGGTTTACAGTCTCTGGGATGAAAGCTCCCAAGGATTCAAAGACTGTTCTGAACAAGTGTGTGAAAGGCCACTAGTAAAGCAAACCTGTTCTCCATAGGCTTAAATTCCCTAGGCGTGGATCTGCACCTCCAACGGAAAATCATTAGCAGCTATGAAAGTAAGAAAAGATTGACATTTCCAGCTCTATGCAAGATCTGAATTTAAGCTGGATTATTACATAAATGCACAGCCTCATTCTAAAGACCTGTGAGTGCAAGTCCTTGTTTTTATGTTGTTGTTAACCCGTATTTGTAATGAGACTGTGCCCATATCTCAGCCTTGGCATCCAAAGGCTTTGAGATGGTTTGAGTCCAGGTCAAAACTCCACAGTGTGCGCTACAAATCAACAGGGCCCAGGTTGCTGCATACAACCTTGTTGATAAAACATTACTGTTGGAGACAAGTGATGGGAACAAGGTGACTTCAACTTTCTTGAAAAGTAGGTGACTAGAACGAGATAAGGGGAAGCTGTGAGCCCAGGTTTTCTCAGCACGTTAGCAGTATTTACAAAAAAACCATCATTTATTATCTAACAATGATCATTACAATCTACATATTGTTTCTTTGATCTTTTTAATATTGCTTTTCTAAACAGTCCTCTGGTGGTTTAGTCTTTATTTTTTCATCTGTCTTGCTGAGACTCAAACCCACGAAGTGTGCATTTTTTCTGTAAGCATAGTGTTTTCTGTACTGTGAGATTTATTCCAGATCTTAGCACCCAGAGTTACTGCAAAATAACCAGGGAAGCAATCTCTTTCTTGTTTCTTTGCTTGCTTTCTTACCTTCTGGCTCTCCTCATAACTGTAGCAAAGCCATGAAAAAGATGGTGAATTTAAAGGTTGGGTTTTTTTAAGCCAATCTCAGAAAGCTACTTGATAAAAAGGCAAGCCTATAGAAAGTCCTACATAACATCACCTCTGTTTTCCCTCACCTGCTGGCAGGGTGTCCCTCACCTCTGCCTGGATACCCTGCAATAAGTAAAACTCTCTTCCTCCTCGGACCCTGCTCTTACTTGTATCAACCCCATTCCTCTGCCAACGAGAAAAGGAAACAGCGGGATTTGCTTCCAAAACTCCATCCTTTTCCTGATCCCGCGCTGCACGGCTGTGGTCCCAGCATGTTTCCCATGGCTGCGGGCAACACACACGGGTTTCTCCTCAACCCACAGACACCCCTTCGCTTCCTGAGCCAGCCCTGGGTGATACTCTGTGATTGGGACCATCTCTCCCGTTCCAGACACCAGTGAGCTACATCTGGGTTAGATTTAAATTTTCCTCTTGGCCAAAATCTTTCCTGGCTCGGTTATTTGAAATAACTATTTCTGTCCCAGGCTCCTGCCCATCTTTCCTTCCTGCCTGTGACAGAAAATAAAAATAGAAACAGCACTGAAATACATTCTATAAAAGTTGTCAGAGGGGGAACTATACATTTTAGTAAGTAAATATGGTTACTTGTGGGAATGGCTCCTTTGAGACCATACCAGCAAGAGAAAGAGCCTGAATTCTTCTGCCTGGTGCTCAGCTGACGAGTATCTCAGTCAAGTCCATCAGTGACCTCATTTACAATCTGTAGCAAGAAACAGGCCCATAAAGTAAGCTAAATTACATTTGAGATGGACATATTTCTCTCCACTGCCTAGCAAGGGATATTACTATGACCGCAATCACCATGCAGGTGTCTTGCTTAAGCATCTACTCTTAGGTAGGATGAACAAACCCAAGCCCAAAGCCTTGCAGACAATGCCCAGCGCATGGTCCCAGCCTTGAGCTGGCTGTGCTAAACCCACTGAAATGTGATTTCTAATCCGGTTGCTACTGCGGGCTTTGTTGTTTCACGCAGGGTGGTATCACCAGCCGAAGATCAATACCAACATTAGGGAAAGTTGTGGGAAGTGTCTAAAGCAGTGGCGGGTCTGGCCCAGCTTGGTTGCAGCTGGCAACGCTGGAGCCAGAAGTGTGGTGGCAAGTCCTCTGTTTCAAGCAGGAAAAACGGGGAGGTGATGAAATGAGTATTCGCCTGAGGCTCTGGCAAACCGGAGACAGATGATGGTGCACCGTATTAGGCAGGCACTTGGCGGTGAGCAAGGGCGCGCACTGATGGATACCAGCAGCGGGGACACTCGCTTCTTTTCATAGTGCGGGACAGGCCAGTTGGAATCATTATACACCAGAGTCTCTATAAAAATAACGTGCAGAAAATGTTGTGGAGCGGCTACTTTTAACGGGCTGGAGGGAGCAGTTTGCCTTCCTGCAAATCAGGCACCTCCTGACCTACTTCTTAATAGGAGCTGAAATCAAAGGCCCTTTATGCTGCTGAAAGCCTTAAACTGGGAAGCCGTTCCGCCAGGCAAGAAGTCCTGAGGCACTTCTCCCTGTCCCTTATATGTTCTTTCTAGCCTTTGGCTACTTATGGAAAGAAATGCCTTTCTACTTAAACATAGTTTGACTAATTAATCTATTCCATCTGTTCTTTCCTCCTCAAATGTAACCATGACACAGAAGTTTCCGAAACAGATTTGGTTCTTATATTGATAAACAGGTCACAGAAAAAGGGGGGTGCAGAGAAAAGGATGAAGGGAAATTCTGGGATTTTAGCTTTTATTTCATCCCAACAGCCTTCCAACATTTTCATGCAGACAGCTGATTTACACAGTGTGCTGCACACACAACGGCAGGCAACAAACACATCTGAGATCATTCATGCCATTAGATCAGAAAAGCTATTCACTGCTTGCAGAAAGGCCGCAGAAAGTGCAATGTGTTAAAATTGAGTTTTGTACAAATTTCAGCAGAATGAAGTCATTATTTTGGATATTTCAGGTAACCTGTGATTTTCCTCTTGAAACAACTTGCCAGAATCTGCTTGTCACCACCAGAGACTAGTAAACAGGGGCATAGGTTGATCGTTTTCCTAAAAAATTATAAAAGAGCCGAATGAGTTAATTTTTACAAGTTCAAAGAGCACCTGAATGCAGAGCTGTACACAGCACTATGTTGCCAGGTGCAAGTTTGCTCCTAACAAGTTAGCCCTGCTATTGCAGATCAAATGCCCTTTATCTGAACTGACAGCAGGTAACTGATCAAATATTACTGAGTTTGCCTTTAAATTTTAACCCGCAAGAGTGACACTGCATCCTGTCGGATTTTATATTTCGTGACACAGTCTGCCAGAACCAGGCAATATAGCACAGCCTAATGCGACGTGACAGCTAAATTCAAAGGAAAAGACAGTTCTCCTGCAACAATTAACTGCTCTCGATACTCGGAGCGCTTACACAAACCCAGCTCTTTGTGCTCTCCGCAGCCACCAATGTGTCCCCGTAGAAGTCGTGTCAGGTGCAGAAATGCCCGGGTTATTGAAAGGCACAGTGGGATAAGACAACTTTGAAGGTGTTTTTTTCCCTTTTTTAATATTGGGTTTAGTTTCTCTTTTAGTGCAATAGAGTTCTGTCCATGCAACCGCTCCATTGCAAAAATATAATGTTATTGATTATTTCCAAACTTGAAGGGAACACAGTAAAAAACCACATTCTCTAGCGAGATAACTGTGCTCAGTCCAGACCGTATGTAATCTGGATAACCTTGACAACTAACACAATAAATAGTGCCATGATTTGAAGTGAGGATGAGCTAGCATGTTAAAATCTCCCTGCCAAATCTAATACAAGCGCCAAGCCTTCCAGGTGTTTCATTGTGTTATCACACAGAACTAACATAATTTTTTCTTTCAGTTCTGAAGAGGTGGTCCAAAATGTTTAAACTACAGTAGTTGCAACATGTCAAAGAGGGAATTTATTATCTCAGCCCCAATAGGTCTTAATAAGCCTTACACAACTGTTTAGGCATTTATTCTATTAACGGCTGTTCATTCCAGTGGCTTCACCTGAATATTCATGATCTTACTATTCCCAGTGCTTCAGTGTAGCAGCTGTTTGAAATCCACAGCAAATGTTCAAGAGAGTTCCACAAATATAAACACCCTCACAGCTGAATGTTTGGGGCCTGTGCATCGCAGAGGAGAGACATGAAACATTTATGTGGAGTGATTTTTGGAGGACAGCATTTACAAAGCTTAAATAGTCCTCACACATTTGGGAGCACTTCAGTGTGATTGGGACATTACCATGGAGGACAAAGAGTCTGGAAGAGCCTACATCCCACAAAGATGTTACACTCGTCTCTATGCGGTAATTCAGCGTAACGGAGGATTCCTGCTAAATTCCAGATTCAGAATCAACCCTAGGCAACTGGAATCGATGGTGGGTGGTTTTTTTCTTTCCTCGCTGGCATGGCTTTCCATGAAGATGGAAATGGCACACATAGGAAGGAGGTACCAAGAAAGTAAAAAGAAGCAATGTGCCCAATTAAATTAAACACAGAATGTAACATTAGATCATTATACAATAAATCCTAAAAATGCTGAAATCACCCTCGCTCATGTAGGAACCGAGTGTCTAACTCAGGACTCTACTTACATAAACCATTTGTCTCATATTAAGTAGAAAACAGGTTCCGATGTAGTCTAAAGAGCTCAGACACTTTAATTAGCAGGTGCACAGAGGACATAAAGAATTCAGGCTCTCTCAGAGGACTGGGGATGGGAAGCGAGCACTCTACCTGTCGTTCCATCTGTTCTGCCGCTGTCTGTGCTGCTGGCACCT
Source organism: Patagioenas fasciata (assembly GCF_037038585.1). Lineage (NCBI taxonomy): Eukaryota > Metazoa > Chordata > Aves > Columbiformes > Columbidae > Patagioenas > Patagioenas fasciata. The sequence goes on along the minus strand of NC_092525.1, from coordinate 19,318,651 downwards.
AGAAGTTGTCACCCACTCAGGATTTTCAGTGGTCCTTGCTAAAACAAATGGATGGATTTAGCCGCTTTCTCAGAGGCCACGTGCTTTCCTGCAGGAAAATACTTTGGGGGAGGAGAAGGAGGAAACAGTCCTGAGGTCCAGGGCACTGTCCCAGCACCTGAAAGATCAAGATTTCTGCCTCATTTCATATTCCTCTACAGTTGTGAGACCTCTGATGCTGGGGGTGGTTTTCACCATAGAGATGGGCAAGTGGGGCAGAAAACAGGAGCTATGACTGACTCCTAACACTGACTTGAAAACATTCCCTTTTCATTTCCTGATGGAGGTCTGCATTTTCTTCCCAGAGACTCCCCTGCTTCTCACTTTGAGATCCACACATGAACAGTGGATGTGGTGGAATAGAAAACATAGGAACTGGGATCACAGCAGCCAAAATTTTTTCCCATTGTCTGAACTGCTCAGATTGGAAATTTTAAAGCGACTTAGGCTGGCCATTCTCACTGGGCTTCTTTTAATACATTGGCAGATTTGACATAACAGCAACATTAAATTACAGTTAGTTGAAGAGTTAAAATATAGTCAAAGTACAATAAATGTTAGCCTAGAAATACAGGAATATATATTGGAAATATATATACACATACACCTGTATGTTGTATACACAAACATACTAGTACCAGGATTAACACCAGTTAAGGTCTTCCATAAACTATTGAAAATGACCATATCCAGCTTTTGTGCAATTCACAGAAAATGAATGTCCTTTCAGAGACTGTGTGGCCACACACAAAAAATAGAGTTCTAGTGTTTAAAGGAAACCTTACAACAGCCACGGGATTTTCAGTAATATACTGGGGAAGGCATTGTTCATATACAGACCTGATCTCTCTGAACAGTAACGGTTCCAGGCTAATAATGAAATAATCCATTTTTACTAGATGAAAGAAGTGGGATCAGAAAAGTAACTCGATCTGTGGGTAATAATGGTGCCAAAAGCTTATAATGGAAAATATCTGAAGAATCCGAGACTCTCTTTGAGAGATATGAATGATTTCTTTTTTCTTGCGAAAAGTGTATGAAGAACTTGAGAAGAAGTGCCTGAGTGAATTTTATGAGAAAAACCTCTGTTTGGGGGAGAAAGGGGCAGTGTCAGGTTGCAGCCCAAACACAGCCCAGCCTGACGTAACGGGGGCCACAGCTGAAAGATGCTCTGACACCTGCACTTGATGCGCTTGCGCTTTGACTTTATTTTCTTTCTACTCCTCCTTGTTTTTTGATCTCCAAACCCCACATTTTATGAATTAGTAGGAAAAGTTCCCTGTGTCCAGTTTTCCATCTGTTAACACAGTCCATAATTCACACTATAGTTATCTTTCAGCAGTAAGAGAACAGCAGGTAAAATCACTAAAATCAACTGAAGACTTGCTGTTTATCTCAACACGGTTAGGGTTTTGCCATTCCTGCCCAAACATTTTGATTGGACAGTCAAACTAAATTTCATACAGAAACATCACCGGAGTGCAATGCTTGGCTTAGCTCACTTGTGCAAAAATCCTTACTCAGACAACCAGCCCTAAGAACATCTTAGGAGCTTCTCAGCTGAGAAAGGCTTGTATGAGCAACGTCTCAATTTGTGGAAGACTTTAAGCTTCAGTTCTCACTGTTGCTGTCTTCCAGCTCTTTGCCTTGACTTCTCCGCACACAAGTTCAGGATGAATCAAAGCAAAACCAAGAGAAATTAAAATATTTTTATATTTAGGCCCTCAAAATACAGGCACATAAAGGAGAGTGCAAAGAGGATTCACCTGACTCTGGATGTGCAGTTATCCAAATGTGCATCTCGTGGTGCAGGTTGGGCTCACAGGACAGGCGTGGGGCTCAGGAAGAGTCCAGGAGATGGTGGCGTTTCATTCTGAAACAGCCATGATTAATCCAGACCTAATGAGCTTGTACAGTAATTCTCTCTGAAAGATTTTCTGAAAGTAACCAGCCTGACTATCCCCAGTTTACAGCTGGGGAAGATAAGGCACCGAGGGGCAAACGTTTCCTGCAGTTGGGTAGCAGAGCTGCACTCACCCGGTTCCTGGCACAGGGAGCTCTCAGAGCTGCACTGTCTGCCTGGGTGAGCCAGAAACGGGAATGAGAAGCAAAAATCGGGAAGGTGGATTTAGGACAAGTATAATGAACCTCGTGGCCATTCTCTCTACTAAAATCCCTTTATTTTCTGCAGTTTCATCCTTTGCATTGCAGGCACTGGCATGTCAACTAACTCCACTTGGTTGTCTCAGGCATGTATGTACTGGTTACTAGGAAGTAAATAATAAAATTGGGAGTATTTTTCTGGCACAATAATTTAAAGCGTATTGCAAAATTTAGCCTTTCTCTTTTGTACACACATAAAACCTCCCTGCTGTGTAAGCGTGTGTGTGTGAGTGCATGTGTAATGCAGATAAATCATTGGATTTCAATGACTACTGGGCTGAGATTGAAATAAGAAATAGCTTGTTGATTACTAAGGTGATTAAAAGGATCATCTTATTGATTCCCACCCAGCCAGGCAGAGACCTCAGTAATGAACATCGACTGGTTTAATAAGGGAAAAGTCAAGATTTACTGGATGCATGTGCTTTTCATTAGAGTGAGCTGAAAGGAAATAAAAAATGCTGACCTACCCAGTCACGGGCCACTGTGCCTCTTACTCTTCCGAGTGCAGCTGGTAGAGGAAAGTGGGTAATAGAAATCAGTATGTGAGTACACAGGGGCAGTGCCTAATAAAATTACAGAAACTAAAGTAACAGAAATGATATTATTTTCTTCCATCTTCCCCTCTTTTTATACTGATAGCCATTCCCCATGCTTAGAGTACAAGCATTTGGATGTCCATTAAAAGAGAAAGCTGATTATAAATTCAAAAATCAGAGGCAAGGTCTCATTCCCTCATAGATTTATTGGGAGATATGAGATGCCTACAAGTAGCTCATCTATCTGGGTTAATACTGGGAGCAAACAATGCTCTAAAACATAAGCCTGAGGTTAAAAAGGCATTAATGAGGATGTGCGTGTTATACAGGAGTTCAGACATCGGTCCTGTTTGCTCTTGTAACAACCAATGGCTCAGAGAATGGCTCCTTCAGAAAGACTTCAGTTTCTCAATCTGAGTCAGGTGTAACTGCAGATACTTGGTACAGGTGATGGGCAAGTTTTTCTTCTTAACCATCAGCGGCAGTAGCTGATTTTACACCACAAGTAGCCATATTTTCACGTGTAAGTCATACCTCAGGTAATTTACACCCCTGTCAGAGGACTCTTGAAGGTAACACACATCTCGCCTACACCGATGTGTAACCTCCTCAAAATCTGAGGCAGGGAGGTCTCTGGAGTGCAGGAACCAGGCTGTGCAGGAAAGACCTTGTTTCTGGGAGAGAGGAAGGAGGTTGCTGAGGATTAGAGACATTGTGGGCTCGAAGGGAGACAAGACTTTCAAATAAACATCCCGTCACATCACCCTCTGATTCACAGAGCCCACAGCGCTGCTGAATCACAGTCATCTTTACAAATAATCAAATACCTTGCATATCATATATATGAAACATGATGTTCTTACTTGGTAGCCCCAAAGAAAGTATTCCTTTCTAAACCAGCACAATGTGTGTTTTCTTTCCCTGCATACACAGCGAATGATGAGGAAATGATGAAATTTAGTATTGTGCTCACTTTTTTTTTTTTTCTGCATGAGGAGTGTAGGTTTCCTGAAGCATTTAAAACCAGGGAGGCCAAAGTCTGCTCAGATTTGCAGTCTGCAAATCCAAAGTACCTCCACTAACCTTGATGGGGTTATGCAAGATCTGTCACCGTGTCACATTTTAAGGAAAGGAAGGACAGACCTACTTAGTAAATAAATTCTGCTTTAACTTGCAGAATTGGTACAATATTCATAGACACATCTATCTGTGCCCTCCGTGGGGGGCTCCCTGTCACCGCATCCTTTTGCAATCACAAGAACGTGGCTGATCAGTGCTGATGGTCCTGTTAGTGACTAGGGGATGGTACTGAGGCCACCTCATCACCACGAAGTTCCTTCCTGACTGTGCTTCCTACTAGAGGAGTTTTCTCTGCTTGATCTTCTTGCTTTGTGCACCTCATGAGCTCTGCTGGTGCCTCTGGGGAGCACAGGCAGAGTCTAGGCTGTTCTAGATTGTGTGACCTGATGGCCCATGGGTCAGCAGTCCTTCAGGAGGGGGGTGCAAAGCGCTTCTTTCATTCTCAGATGAAAGCCTTTGGGTAACAGCTCAGCAGGAGTTCAGAGAATCAGTCTCCTAAGGAACCAAGATGCTGATAAGCAATATCCTGCCTCCGGACAGATGCTCCCAGCTCCCAGGAACTGCTGAGCTCCAAATTCAGCAAGAACCGGTGACACTGACACGACATTCAGGTGAGAGAGGCCACCGTGCAGGGCATGAAATATGCCTCATAAGTGATATCTCTTTGGGAGCTGAGAGCACCTGCCCTAGCAGGAACGTGTCTCCAGGGCTCTCGCGGTGCCTGGCCTGGAGCCAGCCCTGCCACACGCTGTTCAAACCCTCAAGCAGCCAGTCCTGCTGCCGAAATTTGCAGCTCTGAAGGCAGCATCTCCACATGCTGGTCCCCTCCCAGTTCCTCTGTGTCCCCACTTCTGCCCAAAAGAGACCAGTGGCTGGTTTGGATAAAGGGCTATAGCACAGGATCAACCAGTGGCATAAAAAGTCATTTCGGGAGCTATGAAACACTGCTGGGACAGATAACCTCTGAGGTGTTAATATAAAACACCTCAAAGAGCTGTGTAGAACTTTCTGGGCACCTTTCATTCTGCTTATGAGTGCCCTATTTAAACCAAGCTCAAAATGGTCGAGTCAGAAACAACATACAGCTGAAGGGCTCCAGAAGCACTGAGAAAGGATTTTGACCAGAAGAAATGACTGAGCTTCCAATTGTAGCGAACATCTGTCTGGTGGCACTGGCCAAAACCTCGCCAAGCCCTGCCAAAAGGGACAGAGGTACCTCACCTCAGGTCCTACCACCTTCATCCCTTTCCCAGTCCTGGATACAAACTGGTGATTTAAGAAATGTTGGATATCATGCTGTAGACTGAAAAAAACAAACCAAACCAAACCATGTTGTCCATGCAGACATTTTCCCAGAGCTGATTTCCCTCCTCTGCCTCCTTCCACCCAAGAGTTACCCGCCATCAGAGGTTCCTCTTCCAAAGCTAGCGTTGCCGTCTTCCAGCTGAGGTCAGAGTTAAGGTTTTTGCCAGAGGAATTTGAGTATGTGTTACATTTCTTGGATGCTGGAAATGCAAAGGAGTTTCTTGTGGAGGCTGTTTCTCGGTGTGATCGCTTGCTATAATGTGTGGGCACAAAGGGGTGTCCAAAAGCTCTCCTTAGCCAAATACTTCCCTGCATTTTAAGATTTGCATGGGTGGGTTTTGTACTTAAGCAGCCTTTAATGTATTCAAAAAAAGGTTTGGTTGGTGGCTTACATAATAGTGTCGAATCTGACCCAGACGTGTTGTCACAGCACTGCTGTCAGATGGATAGTGAGCTGTCAGGTTGAAATATTCACTAGTAATCTAGGTTATTGGGTCCCTTCCTTCAAAAGTGCACCCAGCAGAAAAGCAGGAGTGTTAGGAGCTCAAATGACAAGATTCAGCAGCGGGGTTAAACATTCTCAAATCACTGCCCGATAAAGCGAAAATGTTCAGGTGAGCTATGTTCTGTTTCAGGACCAGTTTCCAGCTGATTTGTTTTTTTTCGGTGTTCTCCTTGGGCCGGATCATGGTTAGAGGTCAGAACTTCACATACAGGTCAAAAATTTCAAGGAATTTACTAGAAATTTGCTCAAATAGGAAGGAAAAGGATTCAAGGGCTCAGGTTGCCTGCAGTCAGCCTTAACAACACAGAGCACGACACCATCAGCCATCATCATTACATGGTTGATCTTTAATTAAAACCTTAAATATCAGAGACCAGGTAAAGTGCTGACCTTTTCCACTGAGAAAAAACTAATTGTTCTTTGTTGCTGAAGATACATGAGGTATCTTTAAAGATGTAATCTTGCGCATTCCAGGGCACCTTTTTAGAAAGGTTCTGCTACAGTCATTGATAGGAGAAGTAATTAGCTATAAAAAACATTTTATACCATGTAATGGCACTTGCGTATATTTGAAAACATTTTACTGCAGATTCCTTAGCTATTGAAGCTTGAATTTTTACTATGCACAGTTTCCCTTTTTAAACCAATTTGTGTATCAGAGACCAAAAATGCTAAGATCGTCTTGGAGAATAGTATTTCTCAATCAAATAATATAATGACTTTTCATGGATGAATCTTTCCACGTTGCCTTGCGTAGTCTTTATTCCATAACACAGTGATCCTAGAGTGTTGTGACTGCTTGACACAATACATCACATAATATATCTGCTATAGGTGTTCTCATTACAGAGGGAGAGACAAGTAAGATTGGAAAGTGAGAGTGGAACTTGTCAGATCAAAGTAAAAGGGAAAATGGTGAGAAGTGAAAAAAAGACTACATGGAAAACCCATATTATCAGGCGCTTGAATTCTCCCCAGGTTCAAGTGACACGGGTAGAATAATGGCTTAATTTCTGCCCTATCAAAAGACAACAGTCTTTTGGTGAGGTAAGGTGGAGGTTAGAAAAGGAAGTTAGTTTGTTAGGAAGACAAGGCTTTTGTAGAAGATATCAATCTGAACCAAAAAAATGTGTTCTTTCTCTTGGCTGGAGCAGTCTCTGCAGTCTCGGCTCCTTCGGGGCTTGGGCTGTGGTCAGCGCTCCTGAGTTGTTCCAGCTGCGTTTCAGGTTCTTTGCACCAACTTCAAGGCAGCTCCTGTCTTGCACGGGAAAGCACGAGGCTCTCTCTGCTTGCAGACATCACAAACGCTGGTCAGTTTGCACAATTTAGCTAAGCCAAAATTCTTCATCTGAAGCTTTATCTGCAGGGATGTCTTAGACAATTCTAGCAAAGGCAGAGAAAGGGTCCTGAGCTTCCCACCCCACTGTGTTGTAAGGACTCCACGAGGTCCCCGATAGCCATCAGTTCTGGTTTGCATTTGCACACATACATCTGTCTGAGCTTTCTTTCACTTTAGGACTACTTCTATTTATGATATATGGGGAGTCTAACTCCACCTATAACAATGTGCTTGATTGCTTGACTGTGCTTTGTGTTGGTTTTGCTCACACGCAACTGAATTCATACGAATAAAACATGCTCTCTAGTATCCTCCTTCTGAATAGAAGGAATATTAGAAACTTTTCCTGAGCCACTCAATTCCTCCCTCTCCGCCTGGTTTTCCTGGTTGTCTGCAGCACCAGAGTTCGTTTTGCTGACCCAGGTGTACAATTTGACTTACAGGATGGAGAAAGATGAGCTACCCGCTTCAGATGAGTTCTCTTCTCTGAAGTTGCCCCAGCTCACATCATTCGGTTCATTTTTATTCAATACCTCACTCTCATGAAATCTGCTTTGAATTAGTCCAGGCAATATGGGCTGATATTTGCCCTCACTTAGTAAATTCAAAGTCATTCTTTAAATTAAATACCACAGGGCAGAACTGATTAGAGATGGTTGAGGCCACTTGCATCAGATCATTGACATGGAACTGAACAGTCTCTCCCAGGACTCTCCTGCTATGTCCTGAAATGAAACATTTGCTAAAATGCAGGATGTTGGTCAGGCCGTACCTTGATGTGGACCAGGTGTCCTGTCCTGGAACGGGGAATGGGCAGCACCCGAGCTCTAGCGCAGAAGCTCCTCATTGAAGATGGAGCAGGCGGGAGTACCCGCCACCAGCTGCAATGCTGTTAACAGCACATGGACCACAGCGGTGAACCAGCAGACTAGAGTGGATTCACTATTTTCGTGACATTACCAAAGAGAACCCAAAAAAAGGAGAAAGAAAGAAAGAAAGAAAGAAAGAAGAGGCTATAAATCCCCTAAACTGGGGAAGATAAATTTGTGTGAAAAGTCATGAGGAACCTGACAGGAAAGAGTTACTTTACGCCATTTTGCAGCGAGGAAAAACAGCCTTAGGTTTTCTATTGTCTGCAGGTTTTTCTCCGTGAGAACAGAAGGTTGGGCACAAGGTGAACTGTCAGGAGGAAAAATCGAGGGAATCGTAGAGAAGATGGGCCTTGTACATAATTGATCTGACAGAGTGCTGCCCACTCCATCATTGTGGCTGAAATATGCTTGGCCTCCTGCGCAATAATGCATGCGAGTTTAGCAGCGCAAGACTTGGTCTATTAGGGAGTTTGTTTAATCAGAAACGCTCCCATCCCTGCCAGCGCCGAACATCGCTTGCAAAACACAAAATCTGCTCTCTGACTGGAGGAGAAAAATCTGCCCTGCTAAACACTTTCCACAGCAGACATAAAAGCTGAAAGTGACTTTGAGTAAAACTGGGGGCCGTTGGAAGTAAGAGCAACATCTCTATTGCCTTCAACAATGCCAGCGCTATGCTTTGTTCCCTTGAAGAATTCCCTCACTGTTTCTCCCCATCAGATTTCTTCTTCCTTTTTTGATCCTTTTAGTGGAAGATGTTATAATCTCATTGAATTGTCCAACAACTCACCCAGCAACATGGAAAACAAGCAGCTGTCTGGTCTTCTGTAACTAGTTGTAGGTGCCTTCCATAGGAGGAGCGAAAGGTCTCTGAGGACTGGAGATTTCAAACCTGGAGTGTTAGTACAGTCAACATCATGGCTCTGCTACAGAAAGATAAATCACAGAAATACAGAATCATTTCAGTTGGAAGAGACCCTCAGGATCATCGAGTCCAACCATACCCTAACTCTGGCACTAAACCATGGCCTTAAGAACCTCGTCTAAATGCCTTTTAAACTTCTCCAGGGATGGTGACTCCACCACTGCCCTGGGCAGCCTGTTCCAATGCCCAACAATCCTTTCCAGGAAGAAGTTTTTCCTAATGTCCAACCTAAATCTCCCCTGGTGCAACTTGAGGCCATTTTCGCTTGTCCTGTCACTTGTTACTTGAGAGAAGAGACCAAACCCTCCACGCTACATCCTCCTTTCAGGCAGTTGTAGACAGCGATAAGGTCTCCCCTCAGCCTCCTGTTCTCCAGGCTGAACAGCCCCAGGTCCCTCAACTGCTCCCCATAAGATGAAGCTACACCAGGCTTTGTGTAAGTTTTGATAAAAGCTGGTGACTGTGTTTGGAAGACTCTGGGTGCTCTGAGCCTACAGACCTTTTTGAGAAGCCTCAGTCCTGCCTTGCTTTGGACAAAACCTTTCCAAGTGCGCAAATCCTGCGACATGCTCAGGCTGCGTGGGAGACATAGACCCTGCTTTCTGTTCTCAAAATAAAGAGCTATGGCAGGACCAGGCTGTTTTCCCCAGCACCACGACCTATGCCACCTTCTGCTAAGGCAACGGAGTGCTAGATGTTATCATTTACAGGCCATCTTACGGTGGATAAATCGAACCAGCAATACAGCAATATTGCAGCAGGGTCACCACAAGCAATTTTCTAAAAACCGTGCTGACATCACCAGAAATTTTAGCTAAATCCTTACTATTTCCAGCTAAAAAATCCATCATAATTATGAAAATGACTTGTACCAGACCCCAGAATAATCTTTTCAGAAATGATCGCTCCTGATGTTTAAACCGATTGTGATTTATTTTATCTCTTAGATTTTACCTCTGGCTAATGCTGGCAAGAGCTGCAATTACCAACTCCAAACTCGAAAATTTTACCTAAAAACTTCTGACAAAAAAGGGGTTAACGATTTCCACACAGGGTAAAGCTATAAGGAATTAGTGCTCAGAGTGCAGAACATTCACTTTTACAGTAGGTGGTGTTCTTGTTACACTTTCATACATGCCAGGCTAATTAACTGTCTTAAAGACTACATCATTAAATTATTTCCCCTGCTTAAAACACTACAATGTTTAATGTAGCCCAGCAATTCAATTATGTTTAAAACAATATCCTAAGGATGAACTACTTCAGCTTGGCATTTAGAGGAAGTTTCACGCTTTACCTCAAACACAGGTAAAACGGAAGAGCAAAAATAGGAATAGAATTTGAATTCCAAAATAGCTGGTTGAACAAAAAAAATCTTCCACAAAAACTTGTAAATGAAACTAGTTATTTGCGTCTGGATGATTGATTTCGCCTTTACTCTCTTTTGTAAAAGTTCATTCAAAGGAGTTCAAACTCTTTAAGGAGTTTTATTTTGCCCTCAATACTTGTTAAAATCTGCCCATTCCATCTTTTATTTCTATTACATTTTTTCTGGTTGCTTGATCTTCTTTCCCTGTTGCAGTTTCTCCTGTCTTAAGGAAAAAAAAAAAAAAAAGAATAAAAGAAGTGAGGTTTAATTAAGTATAACATCTTGGAACGGGGGGCGAGGTCGTCCTGACGCTGTATTTCAGACATTGTGTTAGGCAGTAATTACACAGAGGTCTCTGTCACACACCTAATCAAAACATCTCACATTAATTTATCAGAGGAGAAGCTGGCTGCATTCTGGCCACGCCGCCTTCCACACCAGAGTAATTTCCAGGTGCCAGCGCTGCATCTCGGCGGGGCAGAGGGAGGGCAGGGAGCAGAGAGCTCTGCACTCCGTGGCAGAGGACGAATGTCCTCTCACAGGACAAATGTCCTCTCACAGAATGGATGTCCTCTCACAGGATGGATGTCCTCTCTGCACCACAGATGTGGGAACGCTCTGCATTGCTGCCAAGGGGAGGAGCAGCTTCAACGACAGCTTCTGTCATTCTCGACCTGCAGAAAAAATTGGTAAAAGGGACCGAAAGAGTATTTTGGAGTAGACCTGAGTTCAAAAACATAGTGCCAGCCACTCCGCTACCAACTTTGCATGGTGTTAATGAAATCCTGATCCCTGATGTCAGGGAACCCAGCCTTTTGCACTCAAAAAGCCACGTTGATATTTAGTATAGAAAGCTGTGTTGCACAACAGATTCTTCTACACAAACTAATCAAATAATTTTTTAAAATCTTAATAGGCACCCTTTGGATCACAATACAGAGTTTACTGTCAGAAATGGAATAGGACCCAGATAAAATGCAAATCATCAACCCAGTAATTTGGGTGGAGTTCATCTTCATCTCCTCTCATTTCAATGGGTATGGCAGTCATCTGAATAGCTTTGGTACCACTCTGTGTGTGGGAGATGCTGCTTCCTGCCCAAATCTGCCTCATTTTCTAAAGCATTGTGCCAAGCCACCTGAGAGTAAATGTGATCTCAGAGAGAACACCCGCTGCAGCCCAGCTCACGCAGCAAACCACAACAAGGGCATGTGGGAACCATACCCACAGAGAGGAGCCACAACTCAGAGTCAAAGCAGGATTCTGTGTAACGTGGCAAATGCATCATCTATTGCTAAATAAATAGATTAGCACATAGGAGAGGATCATTATTACTCAGCCGTCTCTCGGAGAACAAGAATTTCTTTGGCTGGGGCAGGCAGAGGGGCAGCCCGTGATGGCATTCAAGAGCTTCTCCCTCTTACACGTGTCCAGCGCTGTAGCAATCATTTGACTAAAATGCTTGTATCCAGCACAACGTGACAGTTGTCCTTTTGGATGGTCAAGTGACCATATGTATTTTCTACTTGCTGCCATGTAATAAATCGTGTAACAGAAAACGCAGTTGGCATCTGGCCGCACAGCCCCACTGTCCTGTGTGGTGCCATCACGTGGGTAGACGCGTCATTGTCGTGTAATGGAGATGGAATCTCCTGTGGTCTTGTGGTGGACACTTCAGGTGGGAAGATCACTCGTGCTCATGAAAAACAGCATCTGTGAGCAAACTGGTGCCACCTAACAAGTGACCCACTTCTCAGATGTGGTGGTCTTTCTTGATGGGCTGAATCCAGCCTTTGGGAGATAAACTGAATATTCCTAACTTAACGGAAACCAAAAGGACCTGCAGTGTCTATAGGCGCCTATGAGTTTGAGAGGTTGACATGGAAGCCTCAGGTTGTTCCTAATGCAATATACTAGTGCAGCCTGTAATTTCACCAGGGAGAAAACTTCTCAGATTTTAAAGGTCTAAAATTACAATGTGTTTAGCGGCCAGGTTTGGGTTGATTTCGATTATAAAGAATTCCCTCACCACAAGTGAAAAGCATATGCACAGGCAACTTCTACCAAGCAGCAGCTGCAAATCCCAGAGGGACTTACTTGTGTGGCTGATATTCTCAGAGGGAGCTACTTCTTCAGCAGCTTGGTGGTGGGTGACGTGTTCTCCTCATGCAGGTCTGTGGAGAGATCTGTAATCCGACTGGATACCAGTGCCTGGGTACTGCTCAAATACATTCACGCTGCACTTCCCCGTGCATCCAGAGAAGCTGACCGAGGAGGAGCCCCGTCCTCCTTTTCCCAACCCCAGCTGCCCACTCCACCATCGCTCCCCCTCACAGACACTCAGTGAACCCGGCCAGGGAAACGGGCTATCTGAAAACCAGGCATTTCTCTTTTTAAACCAGGTCAGTTTTCACTGAGATCAGTTTTCTGATCTCTCACTGCATGGCCAGAGAAACACCTGTGCCGACACAGAGGGAGGGAGCACGATCGGCCATCTGGAGAACATGGGGGACAGGAAACCCATTTTGGTGGCAGAACAGGTTTCTGCCAGCTTAACTAGGCATGGAGCGGTGGTGTTAATCAAGACCTTGAAACAAGCCTCAAGGCGAACATAGCATGGCATCCAAGGGATTAACCATGGGATTAAATACATGGCTGACCATACGATAACTCAGAAGTCCTTCAAACATATACATCTACACTGATATACCTACAGTGTTAGGCTAAGGATGTCATCAGTCCTAGAGGGAGCTGAAAGTAAAATTCTGGTAATGCAATGGTTTGAAATAAAGGTGTTAATTCAAAATAACGTAGTCAGAATGTAAAAACATACCCCGAGCATCAGTGAGTACCTGTGTGGTTTCTAAAACACATAGACCACAATTCTTTTGTACCCTCCTTAAACCTGTGCAAAAGGTTTGTGGTCAGGTCCTTGTCATGATGAACTCTGCGGTAAAGTACAGATATGTGTAACCACCAGATGCACACATGCTATATATTGTATTGCCTGGTCTTGCATTTGCTTTCTCCTTTTGAATTATTCTTCACAATTTTAAATTGGTTTAAATATATTTATTTTCCATATGCATCCCTATTATTTATTTAGTTTTTTACTCCAATTTTATGCAGTCATATATTTAGACAAATATTTTTTTTACCTTCAGTTTCTGGATCTGTTTTATAAATAAATTTCAAATGTTAAGATCACTTCCTTTCTCAAGACTTTCCTAAACCCTCACCAGCTGAACAAGTCACACGTAACGTGAAACAGCATGAATTTAAAACACAGGAATGCATATGACAATCTCTCTGTTTTCCTAATGCAGTTATGCTTATTTAATACATTGATTCCCTTGAGGCAGTCAATAAAATACTTCAGATAGTAAAATACACTCTGACAGTAACATTTTTCGTTCAATAGTTCTGCCTTTCCTTGCTGAAGACTCCAGTCGTTAGAAGAGTGGAGGTCACAGTTGCTACATATGTTTAAATGGTATCTTAAGATCTCAGGCTCTGCTCTGCTCGTGGCCCAGGCATTATATATTATATTTGGGCCCTGGGTGTGTCCCTATAATCTGGCTGTTACAGGGAATGATTCAAACACTCTTTTAGAAAAGGGTTTGTTGCACTGCTTTGAAACTCTCATTTTTATAATTTGGCTGAGCATCCAAAGAGAAAATTTTAGAGGTTTGAGAACCAGTCTATTAAAAAAGCTGCTATGAAATATCTTTACATAAGAGCAAAGCCCACTGAATTCCAGAAAACCATTTCTCCAGGAAGAAATTTCAGCCTGTATGGGAAGGCCAGCTCAGTAGGTCAGGCTCTGGCTGTCCCCAGGAATCCACCAGACTGAGAACCTGCTGTAATTAGAAGTCCTCACAGCAACAAAATTATTGATTAAATAGAAATCCTGGAGCTAGAAAATCTAACCACAACCCACCCAATTCAATGAACTTTAGGTTGCATGTGGTCTTCTTACAATCTGTACACCAGTCCCTGAGAAACATTGGTCTGAACCAAACTTATCTGTAGAGGTCAATGGAAAAAACTCCATTAGCCCTGGGTGTCCTCCTCTCAGGAGGAGCTGAGGACATGGTGCTCCACAGGGGCAAAAGCTGTGTAACAAAAGCCCAGTTTCAATAAGATCAGCTGTGCTTTATGTGAGTTGTACATGTATTTAAAGTTGCTACAAATACACCGGACTGTTTAGTGCAGAAAATAGGTTTGCTGGGATTAGAAATGGGTAGTAAAGCCAACAAATACAGTGTCTGCACCTAACTGAATGTCTCAGTTTCATTTCTGACTTGAACCTATAACGGAAGGTTACAATAGTTTCACAACGCTCATTTTATTTTAGATGCCTATGAGAGAGATGTAAGGAGGTGCTAGAACACCCCCATTCCTAATTTGCAGTTATAATTACTTTGTAAGAAACATAGTTCTACAAAGAATCTTTTGAATGACAGAGCTGAAGACCAGAATTTCTCTTCTTTATGTGCATTAAAGGTGTCGGTAGAGAGAGAGCAGGGATCCCACACTGATCTCATCAATCATCTTCACCTCAGACCTGCCGGAAAGACGCCCGTGCTGCAAGGGGCTCGTCCTCCGCAGGATCCGTTCAGTCTCTGGCGTCTCCTCTGTCACTTCCATGTAGGACCAGAATTACAGGTTTGAAATGAGCAGAGGCAAGAATCTCCTTAGAGCCCTGAGTTATTTCTTGCTCTTCTCCAAATAACCATCAGCTGGGGAAAATCTGTCACTAATAACCTGTGCCAACTTTCCTCTGGAATCAGCAGGGTTAAAGGCCACATGTCCCATCAAAAGTGCACTGGCTTCTGCAGCGATACTTTGCATTTCCAGCAGTAGATATACGTAGCTAAGTTCCAATAAAGACCTGTCAGTGCTCTAGAGGGGTATTTTACTGATTGGTAAACTTGTATATGGAGAAAATAACAAACTTAATCAGGAAGCAAGCCCTGAAATTTTGTTTTCTGCCTCCTCTGTTTCTGTGAGCCCTTGCTCCCCCACCATGTGCTGCCACCCCTTTTCCAAAGGGCAGATCATAGTCTCAGTCTCTCTAAGAGCAGGAAAGCTTTGCTTTGCTGTGCAAGTGTTGTCCGCTGGGTGAAAGTGCCACATGAGTTACACAGCCCTGTCACTTGCAGAGCTCAGCAAACTCATGTTCTCCCAATGATCCAATCTCTGCCAATTCACACAGCACCATCCAGAGGGTTTGGCCATTTCTCATTCCCTCTGTGAGAGAAGGGAATGGAGACAACTACTGAGGATTTAAGTCAAATTTCCACAGTGTTACTCCAGTTTTAAAGGGGTGTCTCTTTGCTGACCTCTTTGGAAGTAGAAGATCTTCAGAGAGCTTAAATATCTCTATAACCTTACATTAGTGAACAACTGAAGTAACACAGTCCTGTTGTAACTCAGGGCACAGTGTTGCGCTGAATTTTAGGCTCTTTATCCAGTGAGACTTCATACAGGCAAACTTCTCAGTAAATCTGCATTTGAACATGCTGAGCAATTTGAAAATCCTCATGCTGTGCAATGGAATGGACATGCAGAAGCATTTGGGTTCATCTTCACGTAGTTTCCATCACTTTTACCACTTTGTGGAAACCCTGAGATGGAGGCTCTGTTTGGGTTATAACATTTGCCATGTGCAAGCGTATATTAAAAGACTTTTTGTTGCAGGGAGCAGCCAGAGCTGCTGTTCAGATGATGCAGCAAATGACAACTGCTGCAAAAAATGGTGAGAATCTTGTGTGTTAAACTAACTTGATAACTAACTCAAAAACTGCTCATTTGTCACTGGGTGTGCAGAGCATAGCAAAGGGAGTTGAGGCACTGCTTGAAAATGTCTGAGAGAGAAACTCCTACCACCTCCTGTACCCTTTGCGGGCCAGTTTAATGAGCTCTCTGTAACAGAAACGTGAAGCTGTGCTTTAGCATTGCCAGTGGATTGCATTACCCTGCCTGACTGTACCAAAATCACACGTTTCTCTCTGCCTCAAGTCCCAGAGGCCACAGCTGAGGTCAGCAGAGAACAAAAATTATGCTTTGTGATCCAGCTTCTAGACAGTTATCAACTCATACATCTTGGTCAGACTGTAATGACAAAGCATGGGACAGTGCAGTCCCATCCACACAAAGATGTCTTCAGGAAAAAAGGGCAAAGCTACACATAAGACAAAGATGACTGTATTTAGCACGTGGCAAACCAGACATGCCTTTTTCAACTATTTTTATTTTGCTATTTTCCACATTTCTAGGTGGGAATAGAAGACCGTGTCACCACTTGAAAATATTTATAGCAGTTAGCTACGGAGTAATGATCATAGGCAGAATCACTTTAAGAACAACATTGAAATGTTTTTCATACTGAAAATAAATGACTCACTCCTTTGTATTTGGCAGCTTGAAATGGGACCTCTTTCCTTAATGACATTCCTCCTTTGCAGTGTGCTTATATTCATTTGCTGCTGTTCATTTGTTCATAGTACCAGTAATACTTGGCACTTACAGTCCAGTCTGTCTTTTAATTCAAAGACTTTATGAACACTGATTAACTAAACCGAAGAGTATCCTTAGGAGGTTAGTGTTGATACCAGTTTTTTCAGATCAGGAAACTGAGAGGGGTTAAGTTTCTTGGAACAAAAAAAAAAAAAAAAAAAAAAAAAAAAAAAGCCTGCTGCAAATTACAGGTGAATTCCAAAATTCAGAAGTGTTTTTTTGTTCCTCCTCCTGTGTCACCAGGATTGAGGTCAGCATGGCATGTGCCGTGCAAGATTTCTGCCACACGATACCAACCTGGTTCACAAAGAAACACTGGGAATTTTGGCCCTGATGTGGGTTTGCACCCACATCCTAAAATTAATCTGACTCCAGGTCCTTGTCTGCTTCTTCATCTCACATGAACATGAAATGTAAACATTTGAAGGTACTGCTGCTTTGCAGGACAATCCTTCCTCATCTGCAACATCTGGATCCATATATAGCATATGTCTCTCAAGCTCTCCCCCAGATACTGCAGCCACTGGAAACATTCTGGCCTTGCTTGCATTCGTTCAGCTTCCTCATTAGGTGTTCTGATTTATTCTAATTACTCATGTTATGCTGGTGAAAGGTATTAGCAAGGTAAGGACATCACTGAATCACACCCTCTGGGCTGAAAAAGTCCTCAGGAAATCTCCTGTTAAACTTGCAAAGCAGCTTCTGTCTCTCTGGAAGAACCTCAAGCAGAAATGTTTCCCTGTGAGTTTTCTCTCTCCTCCTTGTGCGGTGAACCCTTCACACTTTTCTTAGAGAGATGTACCAGTTTGGGGGTAATTCATTCAACAACTGTCAGATCTTTCCAACCGCTTTAGAGCTTGTCCTCCCCGAGCATTCTTTTAGTAATCCCTACACCAAAGCTGAACCAAATGTGTGTTTATGTAAAACAGCCCACGCTATACGCAGCCTGTGCTTTTTGCATGACCTTTAGTGTAAAATGCAATATGTCTGGTCTCAGTTATGTTATTCTGTCAACATGTTCCAGTTTGGGCTAAGCTGGAAGCAGCGATCTGTACATCTGGCTCAGGAAGAGAGGACATCTGTGCAACTAGTCTAATAAACCAGAGCATTTCAATGAAATATTGTTCTAGTGTTAGGGAATGAAAAGAATTTTTGCATTGCAAAACACAACAAATGCTGACTTCTACCAATATGAGTGACCTCCAGAAATCTGGGAGATAAATCAGCATGAGAGAAAGGCGAAGAGATGTTAAATGATGCTCTTATTTCAAATATAAACATCTTTCAAACACATAAATCGTCTCATTTGATTTAAAGTTATTTAGTTCACATGGAGTTAGGTAATGTCCTCCTTTTAAAAAATCACTTTGGAAATTTATGGATGAAAAGTGCTAATTATGTATTTTTAAATGCATTTTATAATTTCATTGTATGAATCCCTTCAGGACATAATGCCATCAATAAATCATTCCCTCTTCTACCCAGGATTTTGTGAAGAACACAATTACTAATGCAGTCTAAATTAGACAAAGGCACTTGATGAGGTCAGGATACTATTGCTTGGAGGTTTCCATTTTATTTTCTTTGGCCATTTTTAAAAGGGTAGCACCTCACACTTACTCTAATAACAGTGTGCAACTTTGAAGTAATTCATTCCGCAATAGCTTTTAGCTGCTTTAGAATCTTTATCAGCCATATTTATCTTTCTTTTCCAAGCACTGTCAAATAGTTTAAAAAGTCCAAAGTGAAGCCTTGCCACCCTTTTTTAAATAATAACTCCACTTCTAAAAGATACTGAGGGTCACTGACAACTGAGAAAAATCCCATTTTGCTCTTACATACTGAATTTCGTATTTTGCTTGACTTAGGGCAGCAAGAGCACAATAGTGTCATGTTTCTCATGCTGTATTTCACTTTTATCTCCACTTAATATAATTATTGATCTCTTTCCTGGCGTTTCTCTACAAATCTCACCATCCGTTCTGCCCATACATACCTTGCTCTTGTCCGCCTAGTGATGAAATCCCGAGAGGGCAGTACTGCTCATTTAGTTCAGAATCTGATCTGAGAGCCCATCAGGCTGTTTTCCAGCTCTCCTACAGTTTGCTGTCAGTAAACTTGCCTGCTCCACAGCCACCTCACTTGGTCTCCACCTCATCTATCACCATAAAAGCCCACATAGAACTGAGTTCATCCTGTTCATTAGCTTCTGTAAAACTCCCATCTGTCCCGCTCCTGTTGATAAGCTTTTCCCAAGGTGGGTGAAGAAGAAAGCCCAGTTTGATGAGCATGATCTCCAGAGATCAGGAGGACACAAAACATATCCCCTTAGTAAAAAGCCCCTACAGCGGTTGCTTGCAGTGTGCACCAAATAGACGGTATCTCGAGAGAATTCAAGAAAATCAAATACAGTCAGTGGCAAGAAAACTGCAAACATGGTACTATCTGCAGAGTCTCTATTCTTAAAAGAGACTAAAAGACTCTTAAAAGTTTCCTTCAGGCAATTTGATTCTAGTCCAAGGGCTTTGAAGAAAACAAACCTGCCCATATATCTTGATGCATTCTTAACTGTCCCAGGATATGCTTCTGACCCAAGGAAGTGCATCAGCCAGGGACGAGTCAACATCAGTGCTGGATCTCTGGCAAGATGTATTATGTTTGCATACAGGAATTTAGGAAGGGGGTTGTTGGTGGTGCTATATCATCCATCCCTGCTGGGTAACTGATGGCTGTATTAACATAGAAGCAATAATGGTCCAGCAGACCAGGCACTTGATGAAAATCAAGTACTCCTCCTCGGAGCCCCTCCACTTACCAGATACGGGATCCAGGGAAATCATTTTGTCTTTCTCTACATCCTTTTCCCAAAACATGGTTTGTTTAAAATTGTCTGTAAGGACAGGGATCTTGTGCATGTTTTCTAACACACAATAGTCCAGGACTAATGGTTTAGATGCTGAGAACTATCTTTACAGTGGATCCCACAAGTCTCATAAAGAGACTAATAACTTATCTTTTTTATTAAAAGGAAAAAAAGAAAAAGAAAAAAAGTCTTTTCAGCTATAGCATAACAAACAAAAACTATTCAACTGAAAAAATGCAGGCAAATTTTCCCTCACTAAAAAGTACTGGGTTTAAGTTTATGTTTTTCTTGTTTTTATTAATAACTTCCAGATGATTCTTTGAACTTTAAAATTTCATTTCAGGGTGAATTATATTGGCTGCCCTAGAAATCCTCAGAAAAGCTCTAATGGTAGTAAAGCCAAGGCCAAACTCCCTCTAATTTTCCTAAATTCCAGGGAAATGTATATCTGAGCCTGCACTTCCCACTCCAGGACCACTTCCTCTCCTGGCTCCAGAGAGTGGCCGGAGCTTAAACATATCTGAGCTTTGGCAGCACCTACAGGCAAAACACCGCTTGGTTTCTTGTAATAAACGTCACTGCACATTTCAAAAGCAACCAGAAACCTACAGCTCTTGCTGAATATTTCATTCCACGTTATTTACCATGAATGGGTCTGACTTTGCTGAACAGAAGTTAGTAACATGGTATGGAAACGAAGGTGAGGATCTTTCTGATAGCAACAGAGTCAAGAAATATTATAAGATAGTGTGATGCATTGTGCTTTAGCTGGAAGAACATGTAAGTGTATGCATGTCATGGTCTGGTTAAAAATCCTGAAAGCCTACATAAGCTCTAATCGTGTTACTTTTCAAGCTGTTAATAAACACAAGATGGGACCAAGCTGGTCTCCAGGTTTTTCAGGATATTTGCTGTATGTCCCTCCTGCAGTGCTGAGCCCCAGAAGCCTTCCTACCAGCTCAGATTTCCCGCAATAAAATCTTCCACTTCCTTCAAACTGCTCGAAACAATCGCGCTTTAGCATCATCTACTGGGAGAGACGGGCAACTGACTGTGAGGTCTGAGCAGCATGGAAATGCTCACACTCACATCTGTGTGCCTGCTCCTGATGCAGTGATCCCAGCCTGACTACAGCCACACAGAGAAAACAGGGTATTTTCCCTTCAGAAGCTGCATTTCAGGGATTATAGAAATGTTTCAGTGCCAGTGCAATAGACACCAGAGTAAGTACTCTCTACCTTGAGATGCTGCTTCTTTATTAAGGCCTCCAAGTCACAGCACCAGAAGTCACTGATCTCAGCTGTTCTCACGGATCGGTTTGAGCGATGAATTTTGTCACAGAAATCCGAGGTCGGTTGCAGCGGTGTTCAGCGCTGCGGAGCTCGGGGACTGTGCTGTCTGCAGTACACGATGTGCAAGACAATCTGAAATTCATGATGAGTTGGCAGTTTTCACCAGCAGCGTCAGCCACCCAAAGATCTCAAAGCACTGCAGAGAGTAATCCTGCCTGGCAGGGAGGTGTTATCCCTGTGTTGCAAACAAGCAAACAAATAAAGAAATTTAAGGGCAAGAATCCCATTGACCACAAGCTGGGCAAATCACTTGAAACCAATAGGATTTTGTACCTAAACATCTTTAAAAATCCTGCCCAGGGTGCTTTCTCCAAGGTTCACAGGACAGAGGCAGCATCCAGATCCTAGGAGTGTAATTACTGGTCTGTGCTTCAACTTCATTTCTAGATCTCTGTAAAGGTCTTGAGGTGAAACATACCATAACTACAGAAAACAGCATGTCTCTTATCTGGGCATGAAGGGTAGATTCACCTTGGTGACATTTACTGCCTAAAAACTAGATGTCTACTCTAAAAAACCTCTTAGGCTGCTTTGCAGTCAAGGAAGAGAAGGGCACTTCCAGGACGCAATTCATCTTGCCCATCGCAGGATCACTCCCTTGACATCATCCTGCCTTCTTCCAAGGACTGAAGCAACCAGTTTAGAACAGGTGCAGAATTATTCTTATTATTTAGACACATTTTGTCTGCAGACATCCACTGCTGTCTTTCCGCCCCAGTAGCACCATCTCTGGTGGCTTGTCCCCACACTGGTGGGCCCTCAGGGAGCTCTTCCTCCACTAACTGCGGAGCCTGGACTTGGCTCTGCTGCAGGTTTGCAGCTCCAAGTAGCTCAAACCAGGCAGCAAGCTGCAAAAGTCAACCCCCGCAGATTGTTAAAGCATTACAATTGGTGCTATTCAGAAGAGCAGAGTAACAGTTATGGTAACACTCATGTGTATCTTAAAAAAAAAGTGTGTTTTGGAATTCAGTTGAGTGACCTTTTGATGGGAGATTAAATATATTAATTCATCAGATACCCATAATGAAGGCCAGGTCTTGTACATGTGGGGTCTAAAAGCTCCTGCAGGTCCTTGATTTTTCAAGTTCCTCATGATCATTATTAAAAATTCTGATTAAAATACCTTCTAAAACTATTTTGTTTCAATTTTAAAAGGAACTTCTTTGCAGAGTTCCTGGGTAACTCGTAGACCTTTTTCCTGCCGTCTGCCCTCTAGGTCTGTGTACACACATCTCCCCTCAGCAGTGCTGGAGGCCAGGTAGCAAAATCATCATTAACAATTTACTGGTGTTTCAAAGTTGATTAAAAATAAATGCTTAATATTTGAGAAAACACAGCTCATGTACATTGGAAAACCTATAATCCTGCTTCCTAAATCAGTTGTAGCAACTGGGTATTTGGTACACATCTCACTTTGGATACAGAAAACCTGCTGTTTCCCTCAGCCACTGATTTTCCCTGAACTATGCTACTAACTCTTCCAAGATACTTCAGATTTTTTTGAGAAAGATGTAAGGAATACTGTCCAGCTGTACACTGGCTTGCATTGAAAGACACAGCCAACATTTCACAGCTGTTAGGGGCTGGTGTGAAATGCAGCAGCAGGACTCCAGCCTCGCAAAACCCCACCTCAGCACCAGGACTGACCCATCCTCCTCCATACAGAGAGCATCTCTGCAGACCTGTTCCCTGAACATATTGAATGTCCTCTCACTGACTCTGCTGTCTGTTTATCAGTGTGATTATTTAAAAAAAAAAAAAAGAAAAAAAAATATGGCAGGCATCACTGGGCACCCTTCATTAGTTGGTGGGTGCTTTGCCTGCTCTTCTGCAAAAGCAACTCCAGCATCTCCAATAGGTCAAAAACACTAAGTAGACGTGAACTTCATTCAGATTGCCTGTTTAGTGCCTAAAATGAGGAGCATAATTTAGCACAGAAGTTAAGAATGGCAGTGGGCAGCTCACCCCACTTGCTGTCTCTGAGCTCTGAGGCAGTGCGTGGGAAGGGGGGCTGCCTTGGGAAGAGAAGAAATAGGCCTACTCATGCAAATCTCCAGTCTCTCCATTAACAGATACCGTGTGTCAGTTTGGCTCTGTAAGTCTTTGTTCTTCATTAATCTGCCTCTGGGTTTGAGAGGATGAAGTTGATCTGTTCTGCGCCTGTTCAGAAAAGTAGAGCTCCTGCAGTGACAAGCTGCTGTCTTCATCCCATCCCATCCCAAAGGCCTCAGTTGCATTTTGGTTATATCCAATATTTAAGCACCTCGGCCAGCCTTACCTTCTGCATGCCTGAAACCCTTCCGGGTTTATCTTTTGATCTCTCCACCAGTTTCCTTTTCTACAACATCTAATCAATACTCTGGCAACTTTGGGGCATCCAAAGGCCAACACTGGAAAAAAAGAACAAGGAAACAAGACTGAGTGCATGAGCAGACACTCAAACTACTTGTTTTCCTCTTGTGTTTTTTTCACAGGACTAGCTTTAACCCCCTAAGTTTTTCCATCTGTAGAAAAGTCTCTTTTTGCAAAGCTCTGTAGAGATCTCTATTCTTAGTGCTGTTATGCCAATATGTAATTTATTTGCCTAGTTCTGCTGTACTGTTCTGGAATATTTAGAGATGAAAATGTACATTTTTTGTGACTTGGTTACAGAGAAAAACAAGATAAAAATAATGGAGTCTTGAATGCAAATTTATTCACCAAGTTATTAATATATTAGATTTCATGTGCACTACTGAAGATAAAACATACATCCATCTGACTACAAAGATGCCCAAATGTATCTTACTGAGCAGCTAAAAAATAAAGGGTCACGCAGCCAACAACAATTTAAATAGTCGTGACAGTGGCAGGAGACCTGATCTGTTGCTTCCTAAATAAGGACAGTAATTTTTGCTGTGTGCATAGCTGGGGTTCGTATGCACTCATATACTTGACATCGCATGTTAACACGGCAAGGATGTTTAATGTTGTTCCTTCACAAGTCAGTTTAGGTGTTGCTACTACAACTGGGCCAAACCGTGCTTACTGGGCTCACAGCATCTTCCCCAGTGTGTGAGAGCTGTGGTGCTCACTGGGAGAGCCCAGCCGGCTCCTCTAAACCCCAGCTGGCCTCCACCCGAGTCAACAGCGACACTCCCAGAAACTTGGAGCTGGTTGAGCCCGTCTGCTGCCACGGGAGAGGAACACGCCAGGTCTGCTGGCTCAGACAGGCAGCAATGGCTTCAGCATGTGAGCTGGATTGAAATAGCAGACTACAACTTCTTGAAAAACATTTAAAGTGACTAACAAACAGTTAAGCAACACGATGTCCATTTAGGGATAATACTGGACTACAGGTTAAGAGATGCAACCATGGGTTCCACATGGCTTTGGCTTCTCTCCCAGCACTGAGGAACCACAAATCCCCATCTTGTTGCAGATCAGCTCCCAACTCCTGCTCAGCTCCACCCGCTGGGGTCCTCACCAGACCTGTTCAAAGCCCAAATCGTAGAAGTCAAACTAGGTTCTTCTTATGATGCTGTGAAAAATGAAGTCAGTTTGGCCCTGACCAGTCTGGTCATGGAAGGAAGTCCCTCCCCAGGTCCTGCTACCACACCAGCTGCCATGTGCTGCTGTGACTCACCTGTGAGGACTGGGCCAGTGGTTACTCTTGATGCTTATGGTTTCAGAACCTAAATGAGCTGGCACACAGGTTAAAACGGAACTTTTAAGCCATCCAACCTTCAACTCTCTCCTTCATTATTTCATATTGGTCATTAGGAAAAAGCAGTGCCAGCACCTCATTTGGGGCACCTGCCTCTGTAAGTCTCACCTGGAGGAATCAAATTCCTCTCCCCCATCACCATGGTGGGGGACCTTCTCCTTAGCCTCTCTCACCAGCCTGTGCTACCTAGATCAAAGTGCTACTGGTTTTACCTGTCCTCTGATAGGCAGGACCGAGGGCACCTCTGCTCCTACAACCAGTGGTAAAACAAATATATAGGAAGCTCAATCCTGGCTTCAGTAGTTTGGTCACATTTCCAAATACCAACCTAAAAGGATCTACTAATTCATCTCTGGGCAGTTGTGTAAATAGCGCTCAGCAGTGGACCCACTTTCCATCGCTCCAGCCTAGGACAGAGGCCAGGCCTCCCTATCAGCTCCAGAAGCACACTTCTCATCATCCAAGGAAATTTCATTCTGTACAACTACATTTTATGGTAAACAAACCAAATGATCTCCACTACAAAACCAAGTGAAACAGTTTCAGCAGCTACAATCTATTTTGCACCTATGGAGAACTAGGAAAATTCACATAGGTACATGCACAAACAAAAAAACTTTCTCAAACATGTGAGGTTTCATGGGAAGTCTGGTCTTTGGAAGTTGCAGTTTGCATTATTTAATTGCCTTATACACAAACCACATTTCAGAAGATTCCAGTATTCTTGCTACCTTGATCTACATGCACGTTATACATAGCAGCAATTTTAAAAACTCAAAACGACTGTAGCACAGTTCAGCTTCAGAAGGAACTGGGGACATATTTCTCCCTGTTTATTTTAAAAGTTTGCCCCTGTTAACCCCAAGAATGTCTGGAGATGTGGAAATCATTTAAAGAGAACCTTTTTTCTTTATTCTTGATTTAGACTTGATTAAGTACTCTTTAAGAACAGGTCTTATTTCTTGTCATTACTATTTTTGTTGTATCTCCAGCATGACAAGAACATATTTGCCCAAAATATCAGAAAATAAAAACCTCCTGAGAGACCCTGTTCTTGCAAGATTTCCACCCCAGTATTTACAAGCCCAGGAGGTCCAGATAAGCTTTGCATACACATCAAAGCCCCTGAATGGTTATCCAAACCAAGCAGAAGCCCTGACCCTTTTGAAGTTTGTCCATCACTAGTTAGCACATCCAATTCCTCCCCTTTCATAACAAGAATTACAGCCTCTATCTTCAGGAAATTCTTATGCTCAGTGACTTCTGATTTTCCACAGAGGGATACATAGAATTTCACTAATGCCTACACCAGGCTTTCAAAAGCCATACCCCTATTATCTTCCAGCACTTCAGTGTATTTTTCTTATTTAAAACTTGAAACCCCAATTGAGTTAATGCTTCCAGCTCTTACCTTGACAAAGCATCTGCAGCTCTCCCTGTTTCAGAGTCAAGAGTCTGGAGATTCAGCGAGATACAGACTTGGCTTTTCAGCACTGGGACCAAGGCTCAAGTTCATCCTGCACTCTGGAGTGAAATACAGTCAGCAGATTCTTCTCAGTCCCCAGTGAACAGTAGGCTCACACAATAAAACTATCATACCTAATTTAGCTTTTGAGAGAAAGGCCTTGCATGCAGGCTGATTTATGGGTTAACCCAGGAGAAGATACTCCCTGTAGGTCAGGTGTGATGGGGTCATTGACAGGGCAATAGTGATGAAGTTTTTGACTGCAAATTTCCTGTATTTCAAAAGCTATAACAGACAACTATAAACAATTTGGATAAGGTTCCTCCATAACTCAAGAAAAATACTCTTGCTTTATGTACTGCATAAAGGATTGCCATTATCTTTTCTTTCCTTTCCCTTATTTTAAGGCTACCAGGATAAATTTATTCTGCATGTTGACAGAAGTTAGAGACTATCTCCTTAGTACTTTCAAGTTCATTTACAAAATTCAGTGGAGATTGCTTCAATTAGGGTCATCTGGTCATGTATCCCTTGATCCTTTGATCACCAAAGCAGAAATACCATGTTGGTAATCTCTGGGCTACCATTTGGGTTAATGAATCGGCTTGACTTTAATTCTAGCTCAGATGTAATCTTTTATAGCTTAATAATTTGTTCTAACATGAACTCCAATTGAATGTAAACAGTTTATTTAGAATGAAAATTCTTTTTTATAACTTGTTTCTCTTTCTAATTAATTCTAGAGCAATTAAATCAAACCTTGATCTGTGGCAATCAAGATTAAACCATAGTATGGGTTAGGCTGCTAATATCGTCTTTGAGTTCAGTATTATCAAGGCTAACAGTAATCAGCAAAGGAGGGAGAAACTGATGTACCGAAGGTTACAGATCTGAGGACTTGTTCTTATTTTTAATAGCTGATCTGATTTAATGTATGGTAATATTTGCACTTTTTTAGGAACTGTTTTCCAAGGAGCTCAACATACTGTCCCAAAGTTAATTTATTCTCACAGCACTGATGTGCAGGAGGTAAATATTATCTCCCAGGGACACAGAGAAGTTCTGGGGCATACAGGAGTTGTGGGTTGTGTGCAAAGTCACAGACTTGGGCCCAGATCTTAATTCTATTAACAAAGCATTAGCTCCAGAGCCTCACCATGAAGTCTAGTTGTGCTAAGGGAGAACTGCACCTCTTCCATAAGCACTCATGGAGCATCCTGCTTAAAATGGGTTTGTTGGCCATTGTGCCCAGGCAGTCCTCAGAGCTAAAAGCCATCTGTGCCATTAGCTGGCTGCTCAGTACATCTCCCTCCATCAGACCTCCTCAGGAGGACTTGCCATGTAGCTCTGCTCTGCAGTTGCCAAGGGGGATTTGCATTCCCAGAGGTAAAGAAAACTCATTTGGAAGTTGTTAACAAGACAAATTTGACAGATATGGTAGTTCTTAGCTCTGCCTAAGTAGTCCACGTTACCACATGCCTTCTTTTCAAATCAGATGTAGATTTAAAGGAGAATGGAAAGGACACTTGACAGCCCTGACTGTCCTCAAATCACGGCACTGATGTCCCAGATGAGCCCCAGCTTAACCCGTTCTCTGCCTGGATCTCTGTACGTAATTATATTATCCCATGCTGTGGCAGATTAATTCTGACTGTGCAGGAAACTCCTGCCCATTTGGGTCATCTCTGTGTGGTACAGTGATTGTGTGGAAAGGACCAAGTCACCCTAGTTCAACTCCAAACAAGGAAAACACAAGAAAGCACCACAATGGTGTTTGTACTCCAGTTCTATATTAGCTTGAAAAAAATCACAGCAGTGCCATTTTCAATTCAGTGTTATGCTGGAAAGGTTGCAAATTAATTAGAATTATGCCTTCTTTGTGCCAAGTGATAATTTACTGCAATTAATTATCAAAAGATCTACTGCTGTCAATTACGGTACTTGCTCTTTGCAGGGGGAGAAGCTATTTACGTATAGCTAAATTCTGTAACAAAGTTCCATTTTACTTTTATTGTTTTCAATTAAACGATCATCATTTGCTTTCCCACTGCCAAACACAATAAAGACTCATTAAGAACTAATCATGCTACTGTGACCTTTTTTTAATCCAAACACTAGCTAGACCTGCACTGAGTCAACATTCCTATTGTTACACCTGCAAATTGTAGGTAGAGAGAAGCATACTTCAGAATTAATGAGCACAGCTGTGGTCTCTCTTACATTCAACACTTGTAAAATAGACCTCTTTAAAGTGCCATTATCACAATATTGATAGAGTTATTTATAGTACTGCAAACGTTCCCAGTCATAACAGAGTCCTTGTTATCCCCCACAGCAGTTCAGGTTGTTGCCATCTCCTGGACTCATTCCACAGTTGGTGATAAGACACCAGGTGGACAATCCTTCACAAATGAACTATAAAAGACATTCGGAAAACTTCTGCACAAGCAAGTTTTATAGCTGGGAATAGGTCGAACTGTCAAGGCCCAGCCTGCGTAAGACTTGTCATATTCTTCTGCTATACAGTTTCCCGTATTTTCTGGGCGGGATGTGAAATGAAATTACAGGCAGTACAAGCTGCAAGTGATCTGGATGGTATTGTCCAAATTAGAGCTGCTTTTTGCAGTTACTAATGCTGTTTTACCATAATTCAGTAAAACAGATGTAAGTTCAAACTCTTGGTGTCAGTCGCTGAAAACAAATATCACAGGTGCCAACTTTGGTTGCTAAGGGAATCTGAGCTACTCGGTCTTCGCAGTATGTGTGCAAATAGCTGAGTATTGTCCAACGCAGAGGTTCTGCTGTCAGCACAAAGGTATTTGCCTTTTTCAGGTGTCTTGCTACTCAGCTTGATCTCCCAACACATAATTGAAGTATCACCCAATGTGGTCAAAATTAAGTCAGTAGGAGACTTAAGCAGTGCAAGTTTTCCCGCTCCTGTACCTGCAGCACCGAGTGTTTATTTGTGATATTATTCTTCTTGTACTGCTTCATATCATTCTACGGTTAAGTTTTGTCACATTTGGCTCTGTATCCTGCTAAAGACCTGGATACACCTTTTGTGGGGATACATTATAGGAAGGTCTTCAGAACCACCCTGGAGACCCAGTTTACACACAACTGTGAAGTTCAGTGCAGTTGCTACAGGCGTATGGAGATTTCCATGTTCTGCAACCAGCTGTGATTGGGGTTTCATATTGAGGGGCTTTGAATAGAGCATGAGAGAGCTGTGAAGTTACATCCTTGTGAGAGCTTTGGAGGTCACAGATTGGGGGTGAGCAGAGCCACTTTCATGGATGGCTGTTCTCCATCCAGCTCATGCAGGCAGCTGAGGAAGAAAACAGGGCCAAGTCTTGGATGTTGCAGCCATTGCCCCTGACATCTTTACTCTCGCTTGCTGGTTGCAACACTTCACTGCTCTCTTTATAGGGCAGGAAATAATGCTGCTTCTAATCCTCTGTCCCTTATCTGAGGCAAATCGTTTTGTCGTAATTCAGACTTGATTTTGGAAACAATTGGGGAAAATCCACAAGTCCCCAAAGAGTAAAAATTCAACATTTTGCTACTTCTGAATTATTTCCCCAGATCCATTTATTTCATATCTTAAGTGCTTCGTGGCTGTGATCAGATGTAAATATCTTAAAGTTCTGTTTTCTGTCTGAATTTAAAAGAATACTTTCATTATACAAGACAGCCCGGGGAACCAGCCAAGCAATGTTGATCGCACAGGTGTTGCAGGTTCAGGGCTCCTGCAGGCACGTAGACCTGTGCAGTGATTCCCAGCTGGTGGCTGTTCGGCTGATGTGAAGTTATTTGTCAGCTGTCCCTGCACCCTGGGGAAGGGAAGAGTTGAACTCCTGCCCTCTCTGAGGTAATGGGGACCGAGGGTAGGTATTTGAGCATGGAGTCTTAGTTCCCTAAATTTGCCCTGCTTGGTATGTATCAACGTGGAATTCTGAGTGAGGGTTTGTATACGTATGTGCTTGATTGTTTTTAAGGGCTCTTGCAGTATCTGACTGTTGCAAAAAACTTATATCCAGAAGCCTCTGATTTTTTAATTGCCTCTTTTTTTTTGTTTGTTTTACTTCTGAAGGATTTCTGTTTTCAGATTTGCTTATGTCTGTGGCTTGTATCTATGTGTATTCTCACCATAATTTGGAGCACCTCTGATTTTGTCAGTGTATTTATCCTCAGGCATATCAGTGACATAGAAAAGAAACTCAAGAGAGAAAGGCGGGGTGGGGAGGGGGGGAAATCCAAATCTTCCAGTTACTATGAGATTTGGAAGACTTTTCACATTTCACAGCTTTTCAGGGTTGTGGAAATATTTCTGTTTCTCAACGAGAGGAAAGAAAGAGCCTGTGTAGTTCTGGGGATGAGGAGATCTGTGGAAGCAAAGAAGGCTGGTAACTAAGGCTGTCACCTGCAACCCTGCTCTGCAGTTTTGTCCAAGTGACCTCGTTAATAAGAAAATGGCTCTTCTCTAAGGAAAAGCCCAATCTGGGCTGAAGCGAGAGACAGAGAGTAGTATGTTACTTTTTGTTTCCATAAACTTGCTGAAGAGTGGCACGCAACTTTGGTGCACATGTGATTAAACTAATCTAGTTAAAATCAGAAAAGGATTTCTCATAATTCAATTGGAGTTGTTTTTAATGTTTGGACTTTGGTCAAGGACAGCTTTATTGATTTAATTTAATTGCATATATTTTCCTGTCCATTTATTGAAGCCCATTTTTCAAGTCACTCGAGAGGCTGCTAACATTTCAGAAAGGGGATATGCCAAAGCATTGCTTTAATTCATTATCTTTTGGACATACAGTAGTTGCTACTTGGCTCAAATTAAATCCGTTAGAGAATGTGATAGCATAATTACTTACAGGTATCCAAAACTGCTTTTAACTGAATTCTCTAGGAGGTTATACATAAGATTTGTCTTGCCCTTACACTGGATGCAAATGTCTGGGATTTCAATGATAAATATTTCATCAACTGAGGACAGATTTTTCTTGTTTCTATATGTTGCTGATGGACTAAAAATCTTGTGAGGTCTTTATTTTTCTTTAATACATAAATTAAAAGTCTCTCACAAATGAGCTCAGTAACTCTTTCAAAATGTGTAAACACGGCGACCCTTGAGGTAAAGAGGAAACTTTCTGTGACTCTGACTTGCTCTTTTTCTTTCAAACTCTGCTCAACCCTCAAAGACCTCCTAGACAAAACTCCACATTAGCTAGATTGCTTCACACTGCGTTCAGATGACGTGAAGTCTGCAATCCTCCAAAAGTTATGTCAGCCTGCTTCTAAATGTAGCAAAGGGCTGCATGTCCCTGCCCTGGGAAGACCTATGGGCTGGAAAATGCTGTAGGAAGCGCAGCTGCAAATCCCCCTGTTGCAGCTCCACAACTTTGCTGAACCACAGCTGCAGAAGGAGCGCTGCTCCTGTAAGCTCTGTCCCTGCTTTCCTTACCTATTTTTTTCTGATCTTTTGCTCCAAATCACAGCTTTCTGCCTTCAAGTTCTTGGTCTAAGCAAAGGAATGGGGTATGTGCATGTCTTTAAGGGTGCAGGAGCTTCTGCTGGCAGTTGTGGACCCGTCTGCATGTTGGGCTCAGCTCTCCGGCTCTGCACTGAACATAACTGGCATCATCTTGTGTTTATGAAAACTAAGAGTACCAAGAGTTGCAGCTGTTGTGATTGTATTTATCAATATTAGACCTAAGTAGAAAATGTGAATCTACCTATAAAATCCTCTGGCATATAGCGCTTTTCATGTACCTGACTATTTTGTAGGGAGATGCATATGGCCAGACTGGTTTCAAAACCTGCAATCAGATGCAATCCAGGTTGGTTTTGTTTGTTTGTTCATTGTTTGTTTTGTTTTAATGTAAGAAAACATAACCCTTCCTAGGAGTAAGAAAATATTCCCACAAAGGGCCCAGGTTTTATCCTCTTCTTCCACTAGCTCTGTGGTTAACAAATGCAACCTGAAATACCTGATGTCTCTAATATCGTCTGTCGTCTCAAAGCACCTGACACTTAAACATCGCCTGATTCACAAAAGTTTTGTTCAGGAATCCAGTGATTGTATCTGATAAAAGGCACAAGGAATTCCTTTCACAACGAACTGAACCACAGATGGTTGTGTGATTTGAGGGCCACTGAACATCAACGGTTTTACCAACTGAATCAGAATTATGGAAACACCTGCATGACTGCATCTGCAGACTCAGCTAAATTACACTTTCATCCAGCCACACGATATCTAATGTGTAATTCTTCTGCATTTTAATCACATGCATTGTAATGTCAGTACAAAATTTCAATATGAATGCACCTTAATGTAGGAGTAACTAATAGCTGGTGTCCATTAGTACCCGTTAAAAGAGAGAGTTCCTACTGGGCAATATGGGCACAGTTATTTTAACTCATTACCTGCTTTGTAAATGACACTTAATTCCCCATGAAGAGTGGATGTTCACGGGACACTGCTGGGAATTCAAGATTGAGTGCCCAAAAGTTAGCAAGTCTTTGCAAGAAGGTTGTAGAGTGGTGTTCTTGAACCCCCTAACCAGTGAGACGACAGGCTTGTGTTCTGCCCAAATGGTGCCTGTTCCCGATCAACTTGCACTGAGTTTAGCAGTTTAATCCTAGAAAACTTTTGCTGACTGTGCACAAACTTTGAGTTTGTAAAGGCTTTTCAGATTTGATGGATTTTTTTGAGGCTACTGTAAAGCATTTATTAAGAAATAGATGATGTAGGCCAACCTCCTAGTTGTTGCTCTCAAATCACAATGTTATCAGAGCTTTACAAGGACAAACTACCAGAATGGTAACAATGAAACTTTTTTTTCTAGCATTTTTCTTAGAGATAGATGAATTAGCTTAGATTTTAAAATTTCCAGAAATAAATCAGCCTGACAAAAACATGGAGTTTGGAAAATGTGCTCTAATGGTTAATATGTGGCAAAGTTACAGTCACTGAAAATCAACTTTTTAAACAGGAAGTGCTGGTGAACCGTGTGCAATGTATAACCGCGAGGTACGGCTTCCTGAAATTATTGAATTTGGCTCTGTCCTGAGATGTGCCTCTGGTTTAGCCTTCAGAAGTGAGTGCCAGTGCCCACAGGAATGAATTCAAGACTTCTGCCTTGTTATGAGGTTCTGCCCACAATGTAGATGATGGATCAGGGCCAGATCTTCTATAAAACAGGCATTGTCATATCATGGTACTCTCTTATCAACTTGTTCGTGTTTCTAGTACCATTAGAGCAAGCCTGAAAACATGGAGTGAGGTAGAAAGTGAAGATTTAAACTAAGTAAATTAATTCCTGAAAGGCTGGAGTATTGAAACACAGTGCTTCCTGCCCATGTTTGGCTTTACTTTAGTTCATTGGTCCCTTGTGCACCCAGAATTATAGCTCAGCAAACATCTCCAAGGGTTGTACATTTATAAAAAAACAGCCTCCAAAATTTCAAACTGTGGCTTAAAGGCAGAAAACCTCCTACCAGAAAAAAGACTGAGAACACATCCTGACTTGGTCATTTCCCCTTTCAGATGTGGACACATGTTCATAACAAATTACACTGAAATCAGTAATTATTTTCATATGGTTAGCAAATAATAATGATTCAACATTTGCATGTCTGTGTATTGCAGTGGAGTGGGATTACAGATGGTACAAGATGCATCGGTTTTACAAAACATATTGAAGACTTCAACTTCATGATGGAAGGTGTTCTGTCATCAGTTAACTTACATGCACACAAATACCAGCGTAGTGGGGAGTCCACAGCTGAAAACCACTAAAGATGCAGAAAACAGGTAGCCAGAAATAAAATGTAAATGCTCAAAGTTACCTTAGCTTTCCGTTTGTTTTCATAAGTACTGAATGTTCAAGCCCCAAGTGTGCTGCCTAGATGGACCCACAGACAGAACGCAAACATCCAAGTACCATTTCACGCCTTCACCTGCCTTTTTTTCAGTGAAGTGGCTTAACTGTGTATTGTTGCATGGTAAACAGGAGGGAACACACAGGCTAAAGCTACTTTATGCAATAACCTTGGATGCCAGTTTGTGTCTATGAAGCATTTAATCCAAGCCTGCAAATCCCACCAAGCAGCTCCCATAGGCAAGACTAATAAGGAAAGGGAGGTTGTGTTCTGTGTCCTGTTAAATGCAGTGATTTCTAATAACAGTAATGTTTGTCATGAATTATCTATATCAACATAAAAAAGCACCCAGTGAAGTGCCCAGTAAGGGGTCTATTCTCATGTCCGTGCTCATATGTTAAGTCCCACTGACAAGCATTAGCGGGAGCTGCATGCACATATGGATACGTGAATAGCCCCGATGGGAGCTGCATAAAGTAGTGTTCAGCTATACAGAAATCACTTCAGTCACCAAGATGAAATAATTTAGGAGAAGAAGCCTTAAAGAATGCTGTGAATAAACCAAATAATTTAAAGAAATTGACAAATAATGGAGGTTTAAAATGAAACAACAAAACAAAACCAGCATTAGCCTCTATTCTTCAAAATAAATAGTAAATGAGAATTAGCTTTTAGAAATTAACCCTGGCCGAAATTTACAAAATTGTCTCGTAACTCTGAGTTCTTTAATTTTTAGAGCCTCCTTGTCTTACTATTACTTCCATTCTAAACAGAAATGAGGGACACAGCAAAGAGACCTCACTGACAAGACCTGGGTTAAGAAAAACACTGATAATTATTGCTCTGCTGAAGAACATGGTACATGTAACAGTGACAGCTCTGCAACACGTCAATGATAATGTTCCTGAGGCTACACAGCACTGACAGCCACCCTATAAATGTCAAAGTCTTGCAGAAATGTCCTGAATAAGAT
This sequence comes from Patagioenas fasciata, assembly GCF_037038585.1. NCBI lineage: Eukaryota > Metazoa > Chordata > Aves > Columbiformes > Columbidae > Patagioenas > Patagioenas fasciata. The sequence continues at coordinate 19,283,744 of NC_092525.1, read as the reverse complement.
TTCCTGCTACCTGGAAAATTCCCCAAAACCTCTGAAGAGGTTGTTCTGCAGGCAATCTTCAGGTTTTTTCCTGAAGACACTGCCTAGTTCAAACTCCTACTCTGATTTTGAGTATGGTTCTTACTTACATAGCTAAAACAGGAGAAACTCCCCTGACGGTTACACAGAAATAGGTGTAATGAACAATGAAATCATTAATTAAGAGAGCAGACAGCAGTCACTGCTGAAGGGTTTTAAGACAGTGACAAGTGCCCATATTACAAACTTAAACTGGTGGGATATGGAGTGTATGGTAAGTAAATAACGTGTAAATCAGGTCTAACTGCACTCAAGATCACTGGTGTCCTTTCCTTGTTCTGGTGTCCATCGTGGAGCTCAGCCACCTGAATTGCAAGTCATTCCAGAGCCTTGTATATCTACACGTCCCACTGGTGTCAGCCCCAGGTCCATACTATCCCAGCAACACTGCTCTGAAACATACCAAGGTGAAGCAATCCATGTGACTGACAAGGGAAGCTCTTGTCTTACAAGGTGCCCTTTTCCGGTGGTCATTTAGACCAATAGCCAACCTATTAATCAAGGTAAACCAAAGCTTCTTGGGTCCCTGCTAGCCAAAGCACTTGAGAAGACAAAAGACACCATGTTCCAGCTGACACCTGTAAGTGATTACACGTGGCGATAGAGGTGCATGAAAGAATTATTTGAGAACCGATGCTAAGAAAAGAGGTGCATTTCTTTTTTGTATCAACCAAACTATTTTCTGATCTTTAGCTGCCTTAGGGTCTTAGAAATCAAAGGTAAATTAGGCAAGGTAAAGAAAAGCAGTTGCCAGGTGTTCATGTGGAAAAGTGACAGATCTCCAGTGAGATCACCAGTTCTGAGAGCTGATTCCTCTTCCCAGATAATACTGTATTTCATAAGGCTGTTTTATCAGGCTGGTGGCAGAGGGCAAACGCTCCACACAGAACAGAATCTGGAGGCTCACTCTTCCCAGAGTGTCTTCCCTACTTACCAGCAGATCTTCTGGTCTGTTTCTGATGCTTTTGGATATGAGGACACATATGACACATAGTGAAGACAGGTGTGCAGGTGTAGGAAAAGCTAAAAGGTGGTGGCTGGACTCTTTCCTGAACACCTCCTGAAGAAAACAGAAGATGAGAAGATGGCTCCTCCTCTGAAGAGTACCAGACAGCAGCCAGGTAGGAGAACTATGAGTTATGTTCCTGTTTACTGAATATTTGTTACATTTGCACCATTTGAGCGTTGAGTGCCAGTTAGAAAGAGAATTACAGAGATATTGTAGATCAAATTTAAGCAGTATTTATTATTAAAACTTAAAATGCATGTGATGTTTTCAGCACTGTTTCTTAAGCCCGTTTTGATAAAATTCATTATCAAAAATGGTTCTTACTCAATATATACATTGATATAGTAAGTATATCTAGAAATCCTAAGCAGAAAATAATGTTGCAAAGAGCATTAAAGAGATACAGCAACATATTTGGTCTTGTTTTCTAGATTTCCACTTCTGGAAGATAATCTACCAACATCGAAAGAAAAGAGGAAGACCAATTTATGTTTACAGATTGAGAAATAAGTCACCTCCACATCAACCACCACATCCTGGATTTACCAGTTATTTTAAAGATAAAGAAGTTCCTCAGATTACATCCTTCCTGGCAAATCATTTCAGCTCATGTTTCATTCTAAGCTGCTGAATTGATCAGTGGGACAAGTTCCTGTTCAGAGTTGATTACCAGTGTCACTGCCAGCCCAAAAGGCAGGTCACAGCCATGGGATTGATCTCTACTGAAGTCCCTGGCGCTATCTGGCTGTCCAGGCTCTGCCATCAGACAGTTTCAATGTCCACCAAACTTTTGGCATTTGAGTTATCAATTAATAATGCTACTCAGTGTCTTTTTTGCTTTTGTTATTGAGTTATCAGTGTCTCTTGTATGGACAAGTTGTAGTAGTTATGGTGCAGATATAGACTGAAATATCAACATACTTCACCTATGTGTATGACCAATGAATAAAATACATGCATTCCACAGAGGTTTGTACTGAAATTGCCCTAAAGAACACTACTGTCGGAGAAACCACCAGGACCACCTGGGGGCACATTTATTTACCTTGCAGCTGATGAAGAGTGTGAGGGAAGGCCAGACCTTAGCTACAAACCCCAGCTAGGTACAGACAGTTGACAGAGTGCCTCAAGTCAATAATTAGGAGAGGGATACACAAAACCAGTGCCCTCTCTTCATGCATCACACAAAGCATCATGAGCTCTACTGGATGGAGTCATTTTGCTAAGCTTGACTCAGTCACCTGAGCCAAGACTTTACAGAGTATGCTCAGTAGAGACGGAAAATGTTATAACCAGCTAGAATAGCATCTTCCCTGGGGCATCTTTCTCCAGGGAAAAAAAAAGCCCGACCTTCGCCAGCTGTACATGCTGGTGGTGCTCCCACAAGTAACAGGGCTACTGATTCACAGCAGACGTGGCTGGAAAGACCAAGGGGAGCAGTAGTGGGGATCTGAGCATAGAAATATTTTGTATCAGATCTGGTTACATCCATCTGTAAAATTAATAACAACACAAGACACCTGGTAGTGACGTTTCATAGGCTAATAAATGCATTTAGGGGCAGAAGGGATTGTGCTGAGCCTTTACTCTGACCTCCTGCACAGTCTATGCTCTTTGATTTTATAAGAGTTCAGATCCCAGATTTCACCAGGGGCTCACAGGTTATTAGGGTGGGTTGAACTCCAAACACAGATGGGAAACCCCTGAGAACATGCTAGAGCTGAAGGAAATGGGATGAGGCCCCTGCTTTCTCCTCCTTCTGCATTACACTGAGCTGGAATGGGAGGAAACGCATGTGGTGGTATTGCAGAGTCTTGAAAGCGCCTGTGTTTGCTCATGGTTTTGGCTGTTGTTGAACTTTTTGGAGGGGTGAGAGAGGAAAAGGTTTGTAGGATGTAAAGAGCATGTATACACATTTGGGAATTGTATGGCCACAGAGGCAGGGGGCTGCGAGAGCAGCAGTACAAGGGATTGTCAGCATTTCCCAAGGGAATCAATCGCAGAGGCAGGACTGCTTTGGAAAAAGAGGTTTGGGTTGAAGTTTCAGCCTAATCTTCTGTCTGTGACTCACTCCAATGCAGGGCTGTCTTATTCACACCGTGAATAAAACAGACTTCCAGGTAGAAGATGCCTGGAGATGGAATCACTGGTTCTCCTTTGTCAGAGAGCAGAGGCACAGAGCTCTGAGGAACCAGCTATTTTGTGCCAGGAGGCAGGCAAGGGGTGACAGATCCACTGCCTTTTGGTGGTTTTGTGTAGCTTCATAAGCACATAAATTCAGTCTCTATCTTTTAAAATGATATGTTATTAGAGATATGTGAATGTGTGATACTTACACACCTGGCCTGGGTCTGGAGAGCCCATGAAATGTGTTAGACTTGTTATTACTTCATTATTTCTTTGCACAGGTATATGTTCCTGCTCCTAAATGCTTATGAAATGTCTCTGATGATGTCTATAGGCTCACAGTGTTGAAGGCTAGAGAAAGCCTCTTGATATATTACAATCCATTGTGTGCCATTGCCCCAGCATGAAATGCACTAGCTTGTTTTTGGTTACAGCAGGTTTTCTGGTCTTACTTTGAAACAATACATATAGACATAGAAAGTACCAAACGAAACAACCAGTATGCACTTTGTGCCTTGAAAATTACCCTTTGGCCACTCCTGCTATCAAAAAAATAAACCCACCTAAATTCTCACTTGAGTTAGACATCAGCTTGCAGATATCCATTTTTCTCTGAAAGATTAAAAATGTCATTGGTATCCAGCAGATGATACTTCCAGACAGATCTCACAGGTACCTAAATACTTACACATCATACTCATGTCACGTCTAAGTCTTCTTTCCAGTAAGCTAGGCAGATTGAGCGCTTTAAGTCTTTCACCATTAAGCACTTTCTTCAGCCCTGAAATCTTCTCTGTGGCTCTTTTCTGCACCCACTCCAGTTTTCTAACGATCTTTTAAAAGTGTGAGCACCAGAAACGGCATAATCTTATATTGTCTGTATTAAAACCAATTGTGTTTGAATGGGCTCAGCTCATCAAGCAACTGAGATCACTTGGAGCATCATTCTCATCATTGTCTGTCACTTCACCAATGTTCCTGTCATCCTCAAAATTCTCAGCTGTGAATTTACAGTGTTTACATCCAAATCATTGAGGAAAACATTGACTAGCATCTGACCTGATGCTGATCCTGGTAAAACTCTCCTGTTTGATAACACTTCCTGATTCATAGCTACTTTTTAACAGGCTATTAGCCAATTCCTAATCTAATTAGTGCATGCTCTGTTGCTATTTTTAATGGGTTTTGATCAGGATATCACACAGTGTTAATTCTAGTCTCCATAAAAAAAAAAAAAAAAGAATATCACATCTCTTCATTGACCTTTATAATTCAGTCTTTACCTTCATCATATTATTTGATGCGCCTCATCAAAGAAAGAAATTACGTTTGTCTGATAAGGCTTATTTCTCCTAAAACTGTATTTACCATCATGAATTATATTTAAGTTCTTCATTGTTTCAATCCCACGGCAGCTTTTCCAACATACAGTAATGGCTCTTCCCCCGTCTTTGCGGTCAGTCTGTCTGTTATCAACCCAACCAAAACAATTGAATTCTTAAACCCACTCTTTGAAAACGGATGTGTTTCATTGTAGCGGCTCACTGTTTATTTACATTTATATGTCACCAGGTGATTAAAAACGACTGCTTGCCATGCTGCTTTAAGCATAACCTGTGAAAAACCTGCAGCAGTCTCTATGTTCACTCCTAGTCCTGGCCATGGTTTTCCAAGTGTTTCCAGTGACCGCTGGTACAGAAATCATTACAGCCTTAGACTTCCAGAGAGAGTGACACGCTTCCTGAAGCATGTCTCAGAAGAACACCATGAAAGGGACAACGATGAAATATCAGCTATCATGTAACTATCTAGAAATGTTAGATTTCTACAAAGTGATTCCACTGAATTGTAATTAAGGGTTTGAAAGTCGAATGATTTTAAGTGCTAGTTTTAATTACCGCTCGGTGAACTTTAGTGTGTTAGAATTGTCACAACTTTCCTTTAGAATTAGTGTCAAGCCAGGCAATACAGTGGGAAATTATTAACTCATACTTTGGTTCAGCAATTATCTGCATTACAAGGTTTATGCAATTAGCTGTTTAAGATGTCATTATATTTTGCCATCTGGTACACAGGAGTTTATGCATATGAACAGGCACGTGTTGAAGTGATTTTCACTATATGACTCTTGATCTCAACCCAAATCATCACTATAATGAGTGGAAGACACAGTGTACAGTACATTAGTGGCAGGTGCATACTATCAACTTCATTTTAATAGAAGACTTTCATGTTTCCATTTTTAAAGTATTCTGCACAAGTGCTGAAAAATTAATTGCTCGTTTGCAATTTAGCAAAAACTGAGGACATGTTATTGCTAAATGCTAAGGAACATCAGTTTTCAGAAAAGCGGCCACTAATTTAAGCTCTTTCCATCTGTAACTTCAGGCCAATTCTTGCTTCAGACAATAAGAAGTCTCACAGAAGTTCCACTTAAAACACTCTCCTGTTTCATGGTGAACACGCTGAATTACTTTTGATAGTCTCATAGCTCTCAAAGCCTCTTGAAGCTATTGTAGAGCAAGCTGCAAGGCTGCCTTAAAACCCACCTGTGGTGTGGTCCGTGTGCAACAACAGACAGTGTCCCAGGTCCCTGCCGGTGTGTGCGGTGCTGTGACCCGGCATCCTCAGTCTTACCTCAGCCTGTCTGACGTCACTTTTGCCTGTTGGCTCACATTTGACACGCAGATTTTAAATCTGGGGAGAAAAGGTATTGCTGTCAGCAGCCTACCACAAGGAAATCATGGCTTCCAGGAGGTACAAAACGTAAATATTAATAATGACAGCACTGTGTATTTAGATAATACCTAGTATTTCTGACGCATACTCTGCCTGGTGTTCTAAAAATATTCACAGTCTTTAATTAATTAAATTGCATGCAGCTATTAACCTCATTTGACACAAGGAAAGCAGCCTCTGGAACAGTAAAAGAGCTCCTCGGTCACAGGAAGAGTGTGCAGAGGCTGAGTGAGCCACATTCACTGAACTGCGGTGCAGGCTGCTAAAACCCGGTTGCAATCACAACACCGTTGTTTAGTTGTAAAAGTAGGTGCAATCGTTTGAGGCAGGACAAAGGTTTAGCATCAGGGAGCAGATGGGATAACTCCTGCCACATCCTTCTCCCAGCTGGATTAATGCTACATGCACAACCACTCGCGAGGCAATGCAATTCACATCAGTCTGCTGAGAAATCATATTTCTTAGGGATATTTCTTGGTTGGGGTTCTGGTATTACACTCTGGGTTACCAAGGGCAAAAGCCGTTCCCAGGCCCACTGCCAGCCAGGGCCGTGGCACGAAGCTGGGTCTGTGCTGCGTCTCCATGTGCAGGCGCTGCAATTTCATTATTGAATCACATTAACAGGCCGCCCTCTAGTGTCATATTTTATTACATGGGTAAAAAAAAACAACGGTCTGGGCGGGTAAATATTCTTATTTTTACTTAGTGAACACTAGAGAGTAACCCACAGAAGCAGCCACAAAACACTTATGTGGCCCATGTTGGGAAGTCCTCTGTCAGGCCGGAATCCCTCAAATGTGCTATAAAAGTAGATTTCTACTGAGGTTCTGGAAACCAATCCCAGAAGGCCCAAGGAAAATATCACACAAATCTGTGCGTGCACGTGCTGAGGTGCAGAATTTGCCTGCTTTCTAAAATCAATATTAGCATTTCTGTGGTGGTTATAACAACACAGTGTATATGTACGTGTCTATACCTCTGAAGTTAAGTGTTTCATCCTCTTGCACATAAACTAATGTCATTTAGGGAAATACCAGGAAGTGTCCTTCACAGCAACACTCCCAGTGCATGGGAATAATTTTCCTCAGGCTAAAAACAAAAAGGTGATAGACATAATGTAACAGGCAGTGATTATTCAAGAGTCTGCAACGTTTTGTAGCTAAAACCAGAAAACACTAACACTGACCAACCAGACAAATGCTTTTTTGTCCTGAAACCCTTAGTGGTCATGCTGAATAAGCCCATCAGAGCCACCCTCACCAGGCTGGTTAGGGAGGGGGACAGTCCAGGACCACCAGCAGCCAGGCCAAGCCAACAACTGGTGTAAATTAGCCTGTGAAGGGGGTGCAGGTCCAACCATTTACATCAGCCAGAGCCCTTGTATTATATACTAGCGTTCCCCGATGCTGAAGCCACTTGCCTATCTTCCATTTTACTGCAGGAGAGCTGCTCAGTCCCGTGAAAAAGCACCTTTTACTTCAGGGGAAGGAAAGGAAGGTTCAGGTGGATGAAGGGAAGGTTCGGGTGAAGGAAGGGAAGCCCCTCAGCGCTAATTGCGGTCACCTGGGACCCCCTGCCCCGCGCGCGGGCGCTGCCCTGAGGGTGACACCGACGGCGGCCCCGCGGGAGCTGCGCTGTGGGGAATGTGCCCCTGGTTCTGCCCGGGGAGTGTGGCGTGCACCTCCTCCCTCCGCCTCAGAAACCCTGTGGGGCTGTGGAGGTGAGCAGGAAGCGGCGGGAAGGAGCAGGGGACACCTGGCATTCCCTTCCCTAGAGTGGGCGGTGGGACAGGTAAGAGCCGGCTGTGCCAGCGTCGGCTCCACACACCGCGACTGGCAGAAACCGCGGGCGAAGGGAGAGGAAGCTGCTTGAAGTCACGCTTTGCTCTGAGGCTTTAAATGTGGGCAGTTTTCCCGGGTCGGGAAGCAAAGCCGTTGCCCCCACCCACCCGTGGGGCGGTGTCGCCGCCGCCGTCAGGCCGCTCCCGCCTCCGCCGCACCCGCCGGCAGGGGGCGCTGTGCCCCGCGGCCCCGCGGCTCAGGCAGCGGGAAGGGAAGCGAAAGGAGGGGAGGGGCGGGGAGGGGCGGGGAGGCGGCCTCGGGCCTGCAGGGGGCGCCGCGGGCGGTGAGTGGCGGGCGGGGAGGGCGGGAAAGCGGGGCGGGGGGACGTGGCCGCACGCGGGTGCGTGTCGGCGCGCACGTGCGTGCGCAGGGTAGCCACGCGCGGGGCTGTTGCACACACATGTGCACGCGGGCGTGCGCGCACGTGCTTGGGCGCGCGCGCACAAAACTGTGCGTGCACACGTACCTGCATCCGCACACATAATGCATAGCTCATGCATACATATACATACACGTGCAGGCATGTACCGATGTGTATGGATACGTGCACATACACGTGCGTGCACACAGCGGGCGAGGAGTTGCTGCTGCACCCCCCTGCGCTGTGTTTGCAGAGGGAGCTGAGGGTCCACGGGGCTGGTTTTGCAAACAGCCCTGATGCTGCTGAGCCCCAGAGCATGGGAGGGGAGTGGTGAGCACAGGGTGTGCAGGTGCCCGGGGATGCGCTCGCTTGAAACACTCGGCTGCGAAGTTGTGTGGTTTTATCCATCAGATGCCCCGATGTGTATTTTGCAACCCCATGGTAACACAAGGAGAATTATTTATTATTTTTTATTCTTATTAATTTAATTAAGTTGCGTTGCTGTAGCATTTTTTCCCCCCATATTTAAGGAAATGAAGTCAACATCATTAAAAGGAGTGGAATAGGCGTATGCCAAAGTATTTGTAAGAGCACGTTAAAAATATTCTAATATGAATTCCAGCTGTCTTGCAGGCCGCTGGTAACTTTTCCTAAGAAACCCAGCTCCACTGCTACCGTCTATGTGCCGAATGCAAATTTGTCACAACAAGGGGAAGCAACCTTTGTTGTTTCCTACAATAACACTTTTTAAACCAGGTTAGCTAGTAATTCATAAAGGCCTTTGGCATCGCCTTTGGAGCAAGTCTCATGATGTTTGTAATTAGAGGTGAATTGCACTGACTGTGTCTGCTGCGGAGAACAGCAAAAACCCCGCGAGCCCAGTGTCGCATGGGGGGGACCCTGTGTGGGGGCAGCAGGGTGATTGGTACCCAGATCCTGGGGTACCCATGTGCTAGGGTACCTGGGTCTCGGAGCATGTTTTTGGGAGTATCTGTGCGCAGGTATATCTGAGTGCTGGGGTACTGGTGTACTGAGGTACCTGTGTCTTGGGGTACCCATTTGCTAGGGTACCTGGGTCTCGGAGCATGTTTTTGGGAGTATCTGTGCGCAGGTATATCTGAATGCTGGGGTACTGGTGTACTGAGGTACCTGTGTCTTGGGGTACCTGGGTGCCAGGGTCCCCGAGTCCTGGGGTGCCTGTGATTCAGGTATCTAAGTACTGGGGTACCTGCCCCCCACTGCCCTGGCTTCTGCAGACACTTCCAAGCTGCCATAAAACTATCCAAAGGGCTGAGGTGGCCAGTGTCCTCCTCTGCTCTATACGTTTTTCCTTCGCCTGCGGATTTTTCCAAATCATGAGCAAGAGGCAGGATTTTCCGTGGAGATTCAGGAGTTTTCTCTGTGTTGCACACATGGGAGGCCCGCTTGCTGGTTCCCTTTGCCAAGCATGGCAGAAGTCACTTACACCAAAGGTTGGAGTTCCGTGACACTGAAAATCTGGAGATTTTTCTTGAATTTAATAAGGGGGGGGGGGGGGAAGGGATTTAAAAAAATCAGAGTTTGTTGCTGCAGTGCAGAAAACAGTTTCAACCTCCAATCCCGTGTGTTGCATTATTGTTGAGGGGCTTATCCCAGATTTTATTAGCCATGTAAGCACCTACCTGTGATGTGCAACTGTCCTGCATGCAGCACTAGGCTTTCAGAAGTGCAAGTCTCAATGACTTGTAAATGCAGCTGGTGGGCTGAAGTGCTTCGGGCATTCCAGAAACTTCTCCCCCTGCAACCCTGCCCTGGGTGCAGCCAAGTGGACCTGGCAGAGCCTGCACCGGGACGAAATCCCTATGGATTGTGTCAACCCCTGAATTATACCAAAGTCACTAGCGCTTTTGATACTGATTTTTATTATTATTTTCCCCTCCACTGTTAAAGGATGCAATGGGGAATAACAGGTAAACTCACTGTAGGGCCTAATGAAGTGGGTGCAGAGAGCCTGAGCTGCAGCTCCTCTCCCGGATGCCTAAAACGCCCAGACCCAGGGGACCCCCTGGCTTTACCGATTTGACCTGTGGCCAGCGGGATCAGCCCTGGGACCCGGGGGTCCTGCAGTAACCAGCACAAACCCCCTCAGCTGTGGGGCTGGGACAGCCGGGGGCTGCCGTGTCCCTCTGGTCCAGCGCTCCAGAGCATGGAAACCTCTGCTATATATACATCCATCGATAGGTAATGCACATGGATGTGCACATATAGATGTAGATACGCAGCTGCCGGCAGCACCGGGCTGGGTGGGAGAGTTCAGCGGGGCCCCCCCGCTCTCCCCTCCCCGCAACCGGAGACCGGGAAGCGCCGCGGGGAGCGGCGGGGGCGGCTGCCAGGTGCCCCCCTCCCTCCATCTCCCTTTCCCTCCCTCCTCCCCTCCCTCCATCCCTCCCTCCCTCCGCGCCGCCCCCGCTACTTTTGTCGAGACTTTATTTTGCGGCGGGGGTCGGGGGGCGCCGGCTCTCCCCAGGATTTCTCCCCCACCCCTTTTATTTTCGCATTTATGTTTTTATTATTTTATTTGGAAGGGGGGCGGCTCCGAGCTGGCCAAAACTTCACCGCTCTCCGCATGTGCGTGATTTAAAGTGACATAATTTGCGAGCCGGGGCTGGAGCGGCGATAAATCAACGCGGTGCTGCCGGGACTCGCCCCAGCGCCGGACGGAGACTGCGGCAAAAGCGGGGGGGGAGAGGGGGGAAAAAAAAAGGCGGGGGGGGGGAATAGAGGGAAAAGCTCCGCAGCGGGGCAGCGGAGCGAGCGGCGGAGGTTGGGCGGGCGCGGCTGGAGCGGTCGCGGCCCCGACCTGCGCGGGCTGCGCTTCTCCCGGCTTCGTTTTGTTCTTTCCGTTTGGTTTTTTTTTTTTTCCTGTACCTTAGATGAAAATGGCTCCCAGTGACTTGGCGAACGTTTGGAAGGCAGACATGGCAGGTGGCGAGATTTATTTATTTTAACGCCCCTCCCAAAAAAAAAAAAAAGGCCAGACCAAAATCAGGCAGCAAACTTTAAAGGCTTTTTTTTTCTTTTTGTTTTTTTTCTTCCCCCCTTCTATTTTCTTATTTTCTATTTTTCCCCGTCTGGCGATGCGGTGCCAGGGCTGTGCCGGAGGAAGGGGACGTGCGACGCCCATCACCGCAGCCTCTGCTCGGAGAACGGGCAGAAATCGGGCAAAACTGGGCAGAAACCGCCTGGCAGCGAACTCCCTGGGCGAGTGAAAACGGTGCCGCGGAGCAGGCGGACGCTGCGGCGGACACTGCGCTCCCGCTTAGGGATTTATTTTCTCTTCTTTTTTTTAATTGTCATGCCACAGATCTGCAACTGTACGTGCAAATAAAAGCGAGAGCTCACGGATACCGCTTTCCTTACCAGCGAGGACTGAGTAGTTAATCCAATAAGTATCTGTATTGTTTGGGGAGGGGGGTGGTGGTGGGGGTGGTGGGGAGGCAGTTAATCACGTATTGCAATGTATGGCTAATATATATTAATATTAAAGTGACGTGGAGAAGGAGTCTCGGCGAGGGGGCTCCTTTTGGGGAGAGGACAAAGAAGAAACTGGAAACAATCTTTTAAAATATTTTCCATTCATAAAAATGGCAGAGGGCTTATACACCAGTCTATTTCTGCGTCTGACTGAACAGCTAATACGTTATTGCCAGCTTCAAAAGATAATTGTAGTGTCGGTAGAGACCTAATAATACAGTAGCACATGTAATTTTAAACAACACCTCATTGTTTATTGGGATGTAACTTTCCCAAAGTTTATTTGTAGCATTAAGAGATTTTTAAGTGCAGAACAAATTGCAAATGAGCAGCTGCGGGGTGATGCACGTTTTGTGTGGCTACAAGAGTTTCTATATTTAGTGACAATCTAAATCTGAAGAGGATTTAAAAAAAAAAAAAAGTAGAATATCTGTAAGGAAATGCTTATTTCCTCCTGGAGGAGGAGGGAGCTGGGCTGGGGGATCGCCAGGCTCAGCTTTTTAATTTTCTGAAGGAGGAATAAATAGTCTATGTGCCTCTCCCCGCGACCGTAGGTACACCTGCTCCGTAGGCTCAGCAATAACCTTTTCACCCAAGAAGTGAGTGAAGGGGTCGGGCATACGTATGTGGGGCGGTGTCGTGATTTATGTGTTTTTCCAGGAATCCAAATAAAAACGTAGCTGAGTGTCTCTTTGTAAGGGCCACCTGCGCATCACGCCCGGCTGTGCCGGGGGTTTACCCTATGGTAATCAGCCCAGTATAGACGTTAACACAACAGTGGGGTGAGCAGAGGATGGTCTCACCTTCTCCCTGTTGCTAAGAGAGGAGAGCAGTGATTGTGACAGGCAGCCCAAATGGATTTCATTTTTTTTTTTTTAAGAAAAACTGATTTTCTGCAAAAACAAAGCAGCTTCTCCAGAGAGGTCGAGTACCAGCGCAGGGTACCCATCCCAGGGATCTATATTGCCAGGGCTTACAATGCGGCAGGTCAGTGAATTACAGTAATAAAGACTTCAAAAAAAAAAAAAAAAATCAGATTCTGAGACTAACACATTTCTTTTGCTGTTACAAAGGCACCGGGAAAGGCAGAGGAAGCGAAACGGAGTGGACATGCTTCACTCTGATTTTTTACGACATCTTTTAGGCAGAAGTGTTTGGGCTCTTGTGCAGGTTTGAGTTCTTACAACCAGCCTTTGTGAGACACACATGACTTTTACGACTCAGCCCTGGCACCTTATGAAGTGGTCTATAAAATTAGAAAAGGCGGAGAAGTGAGAAGTTACTAATCACAGTGGAAGAGCGTTACTTTTTTTCCCAGAAATTTAATTTAGTTGAAGGTTTATGTGATAAAAGTGAGTTTTCTAAAATATCTATATTAGAGAGCTCCTGTCCTTCCTATCAAAAATATAGACTTTACCACGTTTTACAGAATACCTCATTTAAGGCTGAAAAAGGTGGTGGGGTTTTTTGGCTTTTTTTTTTTTTTTTTTTTTAAATAGCAGAAAAGAGACTTAGGAAAACTTGGGATGGAAAACTTTACTGCTCCGTTTCCGCGAGGAAAGCGATCAGACCTCATGAGTGCTCTGGGTCAGCAGGGCTGAAACTATTTTGAAAAAGTAATTGTGGAAGAGATTTGTAGATGAATTATGTGTGACACGCGCACACAATGCCAGAAAAGCAGCAATAAACCTGCACCTGTTACCGTGCCCTCCTTGCCAGTCCCTAACGCAGGTACAAAGTTGTCCGAGTTTTTCTTTGAAAAGGCCGCTCAGATTTTTTTTTGTTTTTTCCTTCCCAGAACTTCAGCATAGATGAGAAATGAGAAAAATGACTAGGTACTTCTACGCATTGCTGTTTGGATTTGTGTTTATTTATCTGCTTTGGGAAATAATGCACAGCTCATTTTAAAAGTTACAGAGCCCAGAGAAAAGCATGCAGGAAAGGCAGCGGGGAGTGCGTTTTAATTACGGCTAAAATTCCACTGCTGCTTGTAAACAGTGGAGCTGATGTCGCTGGCATTTTTGCACCATATTCCTGTTTTTTCTTAGACATAACTTTTCTTTGTACTGTACCTCAGTTTGGGTTTACCTGAATCTTACAAAGTCCAATTAGCAATTCTTAAACATTATTTTTCACACCACATTTTGGATCTCAGCTTTTATATTACAAGCAAATCCCAAATGTGAAATTTTCTCATATGAAAAACAGCGACAAAAGACATACTTTCCTTTTGAGCAATATATTGCATGAATATAGCAATGTGTAGATACGTAATAGACTAAAATAAATTATGTGTGTGTATATGGGCATATAAACATTATTTGCCACACCATGTTTATCACCCTTGCGCAACTTTATTCAAGCACAACTTCCATCGAGGTGTGCAAGATTAGGTCCAAAGTGTTTATGCCAAACTACCTGATAAACCGTTGGATTTAGGACGATGGCAATATCAGTACCATACCCTGCAATCACTCACTGTTGCTGGAGAATGATTTTGTACCATTGTGAGAGGTGCCCATCAGCTTCCAGCAGCAATAACACTGTGGGACCGGGTAAAAATAAAGTATATCTAGGGGCGACTCTGCGTATTTGCGTCCTTTTCCAGTTGCGAACGGGGTGTTTATCCAGCTGGATGGAGGCACCAATGTGGTGGGCAGAGACTTTTAGGGCCATCAGTAAATCACAGCTCGCTTATCAAACTGCGTTCACTTTTGCGGGGAACCTTCTCTTTGCGGTATTTCAGTTTTTCAACTAAATTCTGCTTGCAAAGTGGTATTTATGCTAAAATAGAGTTACCACGTATTATGCTCCCCATTAGAAGATCTACAGCAAAACAAAAGGGAGAATGCTGCTTATCCCGCCTGTCTCTGTCCTGTTTGCTTTCTTTCCGTACTCCGCACACTTTTTCTGGGAAGTTATTTCATAGACTTAACACCCTGTGGAAATGCATTGCAAGTCCACGGGCATTTCTGCGATACGCTTGGCTCCAGATCCAGCACCCCTCGTACAGCCATGCCAGGCAGCGATGCCTCTAGTAAATCACAATTGAAGTAGGAGATATCACAGAAAAAAGGATAGGTGCAGTTATTCCCACTTAGGTTTAGCACAACTACATCCCCACATGTATGATGCTTTGGTGATGCACCTGTGGCCCAAACCCCAAATCCTGGTGCAGCCGCCCTCATCTGTCAGATGGGGACTGCAACACCTCTTCATCCTCCTCGCTCTCCTGTTGGGAATCATGGTGATGGGCAGAAAACACTGTGTTGAAAACCATAATTATTCACACTTATTTAGCAGTGCAAGGTGAGACTTTCCATCAAATGCATTAGCCTGCTTATTTAAACTACACCTTGAAATTTGGAGCTTGGCGATGGAACCTTCTGCCCACCTGCCCTCCTGGTTAAGGGTGATGTAGCGTTCGCACGACCACGATGTTCGTATTGTATCAGGATTTGGAGCCTTCAGAGTGAGGAAGAAAACCCTGCTACGCTCAGTTCTCTGTGTATGCATTGAATAATAAAACAAGCTCTTGGAGAGAGTCTTACAGACTCTCATTTTTAGTATCTTCAGGATATATAACTTTCATAAAAGGTGGCAGGACTGGGTTAGACACAGCACTAACCAATCGCTCCTCTACCATGTTTCTCCTGGGATTTGTAGCTAATTCCATAGCGGGTCGTGGGATGACACGGAAACATCTGGGCATTGATTTCCATCGACTGTAATGGGATTTAAGTCTCCAAATAGCTCTGGAGATGCAGGTCATCGCAGCGTGTGACTCTAAGGTCTCAATGGAAAGGTGGTTTAGGATTGAGCCCATGGTTATTTTGGGGGTTTCTGGCTCTCAGTGAGGCGAAGATGGTCCCCAGGGATGGCACCCCAAAGCCGCCAACATCGCTCAGGGCCCCCAAGAGTTCCGTTATCAGGATCAGGCCTTTAATGATTGCTGCTGGATGTTAACAGGCCGTACCACGTATAGACTGGCTATTGTCAGGGCTGATCCTTGTCCAACCGATGGGCTATTCAAAGCGCTTCTCAAGCCTCTCCAAAATCCCAGCTTGTTCTCCCCCGATGACAGCCATCCCTCCCATTCGGAGTTTTCTTTGTACGCTTGATAACATGGTGGAAATCCCTTATTATGCTTCTTTTAATAATGCTTTCACATGGCAAGGGGGACATGATGTTTTAATTTATGCAGCACACATCATCCTTCGACAATTTGCTGCGAGGAACCCTCGTAACCTAAGCCTGCGCCGAATAACAGAAGTTTATGCAAAACCGGTGGTTTCCAACCTGTGGTCTCCAGACCGCTGGGAATCGGTGGGTTCCTTCGAGGGGTCACCAGGAGGTAACCGAGAAAGCAGAGCTGCTGCTGGGAGGTTAAAACGTGCCGGGTACGGAACCGCGCTGGCAGCAGCGCAGGGCTGAGGCTCCCGAACTTGAAACTGAAAATCACTGTCTGAGGGGTTTTTTTCTTTATTTCTGTTTTTCCTCTCTCAATATGCCAGGCTCTTGAAATACCCGCTCGAGTTGATTAAAAGCAGTAAATTCAGAGGGATAACTGTGCCACTCGTTAAGTTATGAGATAAGTTGTGTGAGTTAAAGTCTCACTTTGTTGTAAAAAAATAGTAATTAACCTTCAAATCCACTTGCTTTCCCCCATCCCCCCCCCCAAATTAATTTTGCAGTTTTATCACGCATCTTGAGGCTTCCAGTTTTAAGAATATAATGCTTCTGCTGTTAATGAAGCG
This sequence comes from Patagioenas fasciata, assembly GCF_037038585.1. NCBI lineage: Eukaryota > Metazoa > Chordata > Aves > Columbiformes > Columbidae > Patagioenas > Patagioenas fasciata. The sequence continues at coordinate 19,267,319 of NC_092525.1, read as the reverse complement.
GGTATCCACGATCAAGGGGAGCTGAGAGCTACAGACAATTGTTTGTTTGCCTTTATTTCTCACGCCCTTTGAAGGTTTTGCTTTTTTTTTTTTTTTTTTATTAAGTGACTTTAGCAGATTGTACCCTCGGAGCTGTGAATAATAGGGTTATTCTACAAAAATGGCCAAGGCTAGTTAAGACACACAAAGCCAGGAAATCCTTTCAGGGATGAAATCAGGACTATTTTAGGGGTGCCGTGTAAGTTGGAGACTTTGCAGCTTGGCTGCTGCATTTGCAGCCAGACACGGCTGAGCTGCTGGGGAGAAAGTTCCCCCCCTCCGCTGAGGGTTTGCCGCCCCGCCGGGAGGTGGGGGGGAGTCCCTGCATCCCGGCGGAGTGTGCAAAGGGGGGGTGTGCAAGGGGGGAGGGGTGCAAAGCTGGGCTGGTGGCCGTGCAAACTTATGGGGGGGGTGTATATGTGTGTTAGTGCCAGGTGGGTTCACCCGTGCAGCAAAGGAGCTTTGCAGCAAAGCATGGGGCGGGTTCCCCATGCCGGGGGGGTGCAGATGCGGGGAGGGTACTCGTGCGAGGGGGGGAATCTGTGCAAGAGGGGATTACCCGTGCAAGGGCCGCTCGGTGCCCGCAGCACCACCCCCCCGCCCGCCGCATTCCCGCAGAGCAGCCCTGCGGAGAAGCCGCGGCTGGGAAGGGGCTGGGCAGGGGGTGCCGGGGGCCCGCAGCGGGGGCGGGCGCTGTGTCGGGGGGTAGGGGATGTCCGTGAGCCCCGTCGTTCCCTCGCCCGCCCCGGTGCGGGGCTCCTATGCAAATTGCGGCGATTGCGGAAATAAGGGGGGGCACAGGGGGGGAAGGGGAGGAGGTGGGAGGCGGGAGCCCGGAGCCCGGCGGCTGCAGAATCGCTCGTAACTTCTGCAAAGTCCCAGGCGCTCGGAGCCCGCCCGGCAGAGCGGGGAGAGGCGGCGGCAGCGCCGGCAGCCGGACCGCACTGCGAAACCGCCCGGCTGGTACCCACGAAAAAAAAAAACAAAACAAAGCCAAAAAACCCCGAACACCAAACCAAAAATACCCAAAACCCAACGAAAAAAAAAAACCAACAACAACAATCACCACCTAACGGCAGGCAGCAATTGGCTGCGGCGTTTATTCTCTTCCGGGTTCCCAACGGCTGCAAGTTTATTTTAGCTATTAAAAAAGAAGTCGGAGCCAATCGTCTGAGCCCCATAAAGTTTCTCACATACTCTTTATACCTGTCCATGATACATGGCGCCTCTTAAACTTTATTTTTTTAAAGGGTTTCCACGCTTTTGCAGAGGGCAGCAGTTATTGTCTGGGCGGGAGCTGCGCGGGGTCTGGGCGCGGAAGGAGCGCGGGTGTCTGCACTGGAGTTGTCTCTTTTTTTATCCTTTTTTTTTTTTTTTTCAGGGATTTGAGAAAACCGCTGAGCTTGACAGTTTCCCCCGCCCCTCCGCCCGTACGTGCGCGCCGGCTCCGTGCGCGCCGGCCGCTCCGGCCGCGGCCGCGCACAAAGAAACGCGGCCGGGCGCGGGGTGTGACGGACCGCGGCGGGGGCCAATCGGCGGGGCGGGGCGGTGTGACGTTGCCGAAGGGCTATCCAATCAGCAGCGGGGGTGGGTGTTGCGACGTTTGAACTCCCCCGGGGGGGAGGGGCGCGCCTTTTTTTTTTTTTTTTCGGGATTTTTTTCCCTTTTCCGCCGAAGTTGGCGGCGCCCCGCGGGGACGGGGCCGCGGAAACCTCCGGATTTAGCACCCCCCGAAAAAAAAACAAAGGCGAGGGGGAAGAAAAAAAAACCAAAAAATATTATTTTAAAGCGTGTTTAACAAAACGCTGAGTTGGGAAAAAATAAGAACTTGCGCGTCCACCGGTTTAACGCTGAAAAATACCGCGGCTGGGGAGGAGAAGGTGGTTTTGCTCTAGTCCCAACCCCGTTTATTTTGTTTGGGGGGGGGGGGTGTCAGCAGCTGCGGAGGGGCTGCACTTGACCGCAGCCCCTGCCTAGAGGGCGCAACCAGCCGTCCCGCGGCCAAAAGTCTCCCGAAGGGCGCCAAAAGTTACTCAAAGATAATGCTGCAAACCGCAAAAGGTTGGGAACGGTGCAGCGCGGACGGCGGGGGCGGGGAGGTGGGTTGCGGAGGGGAGCGCAAGGCGCTCCCGCGCAACCCACCCCCCCCAAAAAAAAAAAACCAACCCCAGCTGCCTGGGGGGATTTCTCCCTGTGTCCTCCTATGGATGCGATTTTTTCCTGTGTGCCCCCGCTGCGCGGATAACCGCGCAGCGATGCGGCTGCGCCTAAATCGCTTCCAGCATCGGTGGAAAACGCTGTTCCCAAGGAGGTGGGCAGGGGGGACGCAACACACGGGACACCCTGCGAGTCCCCATGAGCGGGCTGGAGAACATCCAAACCCCAAACCCAAACGCTGTCGGTGCCAAAACAATGCGCTGAAGAAGTGGCAGGAGGCGCGGGTGTATTTTTAATTGTAAGCGCTTCACTTTTAAGGAGTGATTTTATTAGTAAGTGGCGGAAGGGGGGATGCGGCGTGCATATTGATTTATGTATTACTGCGTTTTTATATTATTATTTTTTAAGTGGAATAAGCACCGCTGACCATAAAGCGGTTGATTTAAAATGACAAGTGCCAAAGGGGATGGGGAAAGTTGTGAACGCAGCGCCGCTCCCCCCGTCCCCTACCCCCCCGCTGCCTCCCCGGCCAAGGGCCGAGCGGAGCCGCAGCCGCCACGAAAATAAAAATAAAAAATAATAACACACACAAAAACCCGCAAAGGAGAAAACTTTGAGCCCGCCACCGCTCGCTCTCCGCGGCTGCCCGCGCTGCGGGGCGGCGGGGCGGAGGGAGGCGGTGGCGCCGCAGCCCCCTCCCCGCCCCTCCCCGCCCCCGCGGGCGGGCGGCGCGGAGCAGCGCTGAGCGGGGCGGCGCGGCGCAGAGCGGCGCGGAGGGGCGCGGAACGGGGGGTCCGCGGAGGGGCGCGCAGCGTGCGCTATGCCTTTAACGGCGCGCAGGGCAGGCATGCCGAGCGCGTAGTGCGGGAAAGTCGAGGCGGGGTTAAAGTTCAGCTCATGGAGCGGCTCCGCGCTGGCTGCAGTTTGGCAGAGTTGGAAATGTGAAAGCAAGAAGCAGGCTCGGGGCTCCCCCTCCTCTCCTCTCTCTCTCTCTCTTTTTTTCCCCTCCTCTCTCTCCCTCTCCCTCTCTCTCTCTCCCCCTCTCTCTCTCCCTCTCTCCCCGCACACGCACACCTCCAAACCGCAGCCCCCCGCAGCAGTCATGTATTCTCCGCTCTGTCTCACCCAGGTAAGCGGCTGCCGTGGCGCGATGGGGCCGGCGCTGCGGGGGGTGCGTGTGTGCGCGCCGGGGAAGGGGCAGAAACGCAGCTTCGCCGAAACTAACTTTGTTGCCTTTCGCTTGCATCCCACCCCCCCCACCTCCTTCCCGCACGGCCATTTGTATCGGCACATGGCTAATGGCGCCTACTTATTAATGGTTTAATTAATAAGAGGGGTGGTGGTTGGGGGGCTGGGGGGAAAGCTGCGCGGTGCTGCGGGACGCCCCGCACGGCCCCGCCGTGCTTGGTCATCCGCGATCGATGCCGCCGCCGCCGCCCGCGCCCCGCACCGCCGCTCCGCGCCCTGGGCAGCGCTGCCAGCCTCTGCGCCTTCCCCAGCCCCGGGCGCCAGGCACGGCACGGCCCGCACCCCCCGCACGGCTCCGCATTCGGGGTTACGCGGTGGCGGGGCGGGGGGGGGGGTCGACCCGACTGGCTCCGCGCTTCCTCCCCGGACGCGGAGACGGAACGTCCCCCCGCACCTGAGTGCGCACCCGCGGTGCGGCGCGGTGCAGCCGCCCCTGTGCGGAGTGTCCTCCGCACCCGCGCAGCCCCGCGGAGGCCGCTTCAAGCGGGGAGAGGAGGGGGAGGGACACCCGCGAACTTGTCCCGCGTGTGTCGTGATCCCCCCCTCCTCCGCGATCCTCCCGCCCGCGGATCGGGTCCCCCGCGGGACTCGGCGCAACTTTTGCGTCCCTCGTTTGCGGCGGGACGGGGCTGCGCGGGGGCCGGGGGATGGCGGTTGCCCTGCGGTGCCCCCGAGCTACGCGACCGCGGAGCGCTGCCCGACCCCCCCTTTACCCCGCACACTGCTGCAGGACGCTAAATTACACACCTTCAATTAGCAGGATATGTAATGGTTTAACGAGGAAATGCTTTGTGGTGGACTCAAACCCCAGATTATTTCCTCCTGCAGGAGATTTTGTCTACATTATTCTTATTAATTTAATTTGAATATTTTTTTTCTCCCGGTGAGAAAGCCTCTCCAGGCTCTTTCCGTCGAGAAAAAGGCGAGGAAATGCAGAGAGAGGGGAGGCAGCTTCCCAGGCAGCCCTCGAGAGCTGCAAAAGTTTCATCCCCTTCCATCACTGTGATCCCCCTTCCTTCCCCAGCCTCCCCCAGATTTTGGGGTGCTCTGCCAGGAGAAGCCAGGCTGGCGAGGCATGAAACTCCACCTGGCTTAAAAACCGTACACTTGATTAAAGGCAGGAGGTGAACGGGAGCGGAGGGAGTTTGCAGAGGACGGAGATACAACTCCGTGCTCTGCCTTGGCCAAAGTTTGCGCCTCCGATTTCAACTCTGAAAAATACCTGGTTTTTGTCAGTTGTGCTGCTGCAGGGGGGACAGCAACGTGCTCCTCGCAGGACCAGCGACGTTCCGCATCGCTCTGCATCTGCACGTGGAGCTGCTGGGGTTTAGTAGGCCCAGTTGCACGTTAAGGAGAGAAAATAAATCCATGGGCCGGCTGCTCCCTATCCCAGTGTCTGTCGTGTCCACCTCCCCCCCCCCCCTTTTTTTTTTTATTAAAAAAAAAAGCCATGCACTGTGCTATTTCTCAGTTGTGAAAATCTCGCATTCTTGTTGCACGTTTGGAAAAGTAATACGAAGATTAGAGGCCTCCAGACAAACTCTTCCCTCCGAAGGATCAATTGAGTGATTCTGTTGTTTTTTGTGGAAAAGGGGAGTGAGCCCTTAGCAATTGCAAGCGATTTCTTATTTTTAATTTCAGGAGCTTTTATTAAAACAAGCTTTGGGACAGAGATTTTTAATTTTTTTTCTTTTTTGTCAGTCTGAAGTTTTGGGTCAGATTTAAAGGGAAGCTATTGAAAGTGGGCTAGAAAAGGAAAACAAACAGAAATCCTAGTTATGAGCATATTTATCCAGGCACTGGAACTGAAATGGCACAAGCATTTTGTATCATCTGTCAGGAAAAATCTAAACATCGTTCCATTTACATATCTGCTGAAGATCTAGGAAATAGTTGGGGAACATATGCACATCTCCTAATAGATTTACAAGCAAATGGATTGTAAAAATATTAACAAGGGTTGCTGTAGCTGGCTTAATTTCAAAAAGATCAGCAAAAATATATTGTTTCAAAAGACTCCTTTGCAGTGTTACATTATTGCAGGCGCCTTTGGGTTGAGTTTAGGGGCTCTTTTGTTGTAAGGGGTTTTAATTTTTTTTTTTGTTTGTTTGGTTTTTTGTCTGGTTTTTTTTGTTTGTTTGTTTGGTTTTTTTACACCTTTCTGAAGAGCAGAGGAAAACTTTGGTATGAGCTGTAGTGAATTGTACGGCCCAAATTTTAGGTGCTGCTTAGAAACAGGCTGTTCTCGGAAGAGCTGTATCCTCAAACTTTGGAGAGTGGTGCAATGAAAAGACAAAAAGTTTTTATTTTCTCTTTCCTAGTTTTCTGGTGTCTTTTGTTTTTAGGTGGCCCATCAAATGCTGAGGTGAGGGAAGCAAACATCTTTATCAAATACTTTGGAAGTTTCCCTTGAAGCGAACTTGGGGAAAGGCAAAGATCATCTCCTTTTCCACCAGTTACTGAAAATCTGGATATTTTGCAGGGAGGCTGCAGACAAGTCTGCACATCTGTTAGCACACTAGCATTGACACATTTCCAAAACTTTTTTTAGGGGGGAGGAAGGCTGTAATAACACTGAAATAAATAATTGTATTGTGCAGAAACTGCTCCCCCCCACCGTCCCTGCATCAAGCCCAATTCTGTTTGATCAGCCCCGAGTGCTTTTATTTCCACTCCGACTTTGCTCATACCTCGCCACCGAGATTGAAGCGGTGCGATTTTTTTACGGAGCGGCGTGTTTACCAAGACAGTTTGAAAGTTGGTCTGTTTATGAGTCATTAACCTTTTCTCTTCGAACACCATTTTGAAAAGACACATTGGGCTTTAATAGGGACGTGCACACCTCGCGCGCCGAGCAGCGGCGCTTTGCATTTACTTCAGCCACTGACCCTGACTTTACACCAAAAAGCATCCCTCTTTTTTTTTTTTCCTTTCTCTCCTTCTTGAAGTCTTTTAAAGTGCTCTGGTTTCTTTTATTTTTATTTTTTGGCGGTGTTTTCACCTCCCCTTTCAGGTTCACATCGTAGGAATCAGCTTTAGCGCAGGTTACAGCGACTCTCTCTTGGACAGCATCCAGCGTCGAGCCGAAAAAGTCCCGAGCACATGAGATCAGGCAGGACAAAGCGCTGCTTAAAGCAGAAAAGTTGAAATATTTCAGGATGTACCAGGACGTGTTGGGAAGGCAGGAAGGCTGGGAGCGCTCCCCTGGCTCGCCGTGGGTCTGTCCCTGCTGTCTGTCCCTTCGCAGATAAACTTCCACTTGACAAAAGGCCTTTTTTTCCTTGGCTCTCCCTGAGTGAGGAAGGGGAAGGACAGGAGTGATCAGAAAGGAGGGTTTATTATTTTTAATAGCTTGTAGGGACCTGTAGTTTTTATATTTTTCTTTCTTTTTATTTTTCTTTCCTTTCCTCCCCCCCCCCCGTGAGAGCTGTTTCTCCAGCCCCATGTGCTGGGATTGTGCCTCCTCTCACTTTTTGAATCTGCCGACTGCAAACTCACAGCGATTTTTTTAAAAATTTTTATATATTTTTTTAAACTTTATTGAAATTTGAAACCGTCATCTTTTCCAGCTGGGGGGGGGAATTAAAAAAAAAAAAAAAAAGGAGGAATGTGCCTATCGTTACAGTGATTTACTTTATTTTACCTGCTTATATTTTAATAATGATTCGTAGTAGTTGTGATTATTACCGCTCTGCTGTGCTATAATGAAATATGTTGTGCCATTTTTTGTAGTTTTCAGCAATCTGTGTTTAAAATAAAAATAAATGCTGTGGTATTACCTATGGGTTTAAGTATTTACAGTTCAGGGGCCACTCAGAATAAGTGCAGTGAAAGCTTTTGGGAAGTCAGCAGAAGGTCTTGAATTACGACAGGATTTTGCTGATAGATATTTCTACTATTGATTTCTCATTTTTTTTCCTAATTTTTGAGAAGAAAATGCAAGTTAAAATAAGGTGTTGAAAGGTCATAAGGCATCTGTTTTAATCACAGCATTTGCACGACCTGAAATGATTTGGGTAGAAAATGTACTCCGTGGGATAATTAAAAAAATTTAAAAAAAAAAGGTAGTTAATCTGAAAAATTCCCTTGGCTTTTGCCATGCTGAGGGAAGTGCTGCACACAGTCCTTGATTTTTCCCTCCTGGAGGGCCCAATCCTGAGAAGAGGAGGAACTCGGGCCCTGGATCAGGGACGTCCCCAGCACGCGGGGCCGGATCGGGCCCCACGGGCTCTATACGGTTTTATGTGCAGCCTGGAGTCCGGTCATTCATTTGTTCAGAGAAAAACAAGAAGCGTGGCCACAGTATATTATGATATGTTTTCATTTCTCTCGCTGATTTATGTAGTACTTTTTGAGGATATATATATATATGTATATTTATTTTTTAAATTGCAGGGTCTTTCTCGCATTTTTTTATTGTCAGCGTAATTTTAATCGTGATTATTTTAGTGCCAAGGGAGAGGGGTGATCTTTAACTCATCGTTACACAAAGCAAGCAGTGTCTCTGGATGGCCAAACTAACTTTCCAAGTAGGGCATTTCTTTTTAAACACGTGAAAAAAAATGACACAACGTTTAAAGAAAAAATAAATAACTCTGCGTATTTGCACAAGTCGTGCTAGGATTTTCTGTTACCGCGCTTGTCAGTTTTTCTTATTTTATATAAAGGCTCAGAGTTTGGCTTGTCCTAATATCCCTGAATATCAGATTTTAATTTTTTTCTTTTTGACTGAGTATAAACCAAACTTTTTTTTTTTTTTTTTTTTTTTTAATTTGTCACTCTTGGATTTTCAAGGATTTTAACGCAAGTTTTTGTTGAGCACACGGGATAAACCTCCAAACCGGCCACGTTGCTTTCTACTCCCCTCTCCCTTTAGGAAACGCAGAGAAAACCACCCTTCATTGTATTTGTACACGCAGCTCTACTGGCGTTCTACTATACTGCCTGCTGCTATTTCCAAATATATCTTAGGGAAAGTTTTACTATACTTTAGGCTTCCCCATACAAACATTGATTGGCATCCAAATGTTTAGGATTTGCCAAATTGGCGGGCAAACGCTGGCTACACCGCAAGCAGCGGGGTCAGGGAGAGAGCAAAGGGAGATACGCGCTCGACAGTGGACTCGCAGCCGGGTTATTTTGCTTTTAACTCCTTCTCCGTTTTTGGTTTTTTTTCCCTAAGACGATATGGAATTTGGGGGAAGGGGCCCCAATCATTGCACAGTCTCTGGCTGGGTGCTTGTTTCGAGTTGGACCCTGATTTTTTGGGGTGGGAGCAGCGGTTTTGGGTGGGCGTGAGGTGAAGCGGGGATGCAGCGGGGTCGATCGGTGAGGGGTGCGAGTCCCGCAGCCCATAAAATACGTAATCGCCCTCCTAATTCTCACCATCCCTGCAAACCTCGACACCCTCGTGAAAGCCCTGTTTCTGGAGGCTTTTTTGTTGATGGTTTCGGTGACATCGACCCTTCTCTGTAACTTTTTTCAGGATGAATTTCATCCCTTCATTGAAGCACTTCTGCCTCACGTCCGAGCGTTTGCATACACGTGGTTCAACCTGCAAGCCCGAAAAAGAAAATACTTCAAAAAACATGAAAAACGTATGTCAAAAGAGGAAGAGAGAGCCGTGAAGGATGAACTGCTAAGTGAAAAACCCGAGGTAAAGCAAAAATGGGCATCCAGACTTCTGGCAAAGCTCCGGAAAGATATCAGGCCTGAATTTCGGGAGGATTTTGTTCTCACAGTCACAGGAAAAAAGCCTCCGTGTTGCGTTCTTTCCAATCCAGACCAGAAGGGCAAGATGAGAAGAATTGACTGCCTTCGCCAGGCAGATAAGGTCTGGAGGTTGGACCTTGTTATGGTGATTTTATTTAAAGGTATTCCGCTCGAAAGTACTGATGGCGAGCGCCTTGTAAAGTCCCCACAGTGCTCTAACCCCGGGCTGTGCGTACAGCCCCACCATATAGGAGTTTCTGTTAAGGAACTCGATTTATATTTGGCATACTTTGTGCACGCAGCAGGTAAGTGCTTTTCTATACCACCTTCTACAACTTTTCGGTTTATCTTGGGGCCGGGTGCCGTGCCTCGGTGGCGGCTGCGTGGGGAGGGAGCGGGGATGCCGGTGATCGCCCTCCCAGGGCGAGGGGAGTGCCAAAACTGCCCCCGTTTTTATTTCATTTTTTCTTTCCTTTTCATGGGTTTTTAAGGTGCAGCCGCATGAAAGTGGCTCTTGTTTTCCTGGGGTTAATGGCGTTTTGGGCATCTTTCACAGGTGTTATGCTAAATGTTGTCCTAGGAGGGATCGCAGCTGGGTGCAGCTTCCCTTATCCTGATTTTGGGGGAAAACAGATAGATTTTAATGATTTAAAATAACAAAAGAAAAAAAAAAAAGTTTGTATATGTTATGCACAAAGTAGCCTGAGAAGGCTGCAGGTCCCTGAGGCCTGTGGATCAGGAGTACCAGGTATCCTCACCCCACAGGAATGGGGAATATAAATCCTACAGGATTGTGCTCAGAGGGAAAGGAGAAGACAGTCCTTCGGTAGCAAACACAGCCATCAGGTCTGAGTGGCCACAAAACAACCCCCTGGTAACCCTATGGGGAAAGGGAGGTGTTTAAACTTCCCTGAAATATCGCAATTTATACACCTAGAAGCCCGGCAGGTCTTGAAGCAAATTCCTGGTTTGAGAATATTGTGCTTATGGGAGAGGCTGAGATGGTTTTTTGCATGCGATGAAAACAAAAATCTTGAGATCTCTGACTCCAGCGCAGAGTACACCCGGCCTGCAGAGCGACTCGGTGTGCTCAGAGGATGGGTAGCAGGTTGACTGGCTAAAATAATGTGCTGTTGAACTTCTCCTGAGTGATTATATTGCAGAAAAATGCGTGCATGTGAAGTGCTAAGCCCCAGGTTTCACCTATAGTATATATAGGTTCTCCTGGGTTTCAGCCTGACTTGCAAAAGTTGAGAGGCTGGACAGGCTGAAAAAAAAGAGGAGCAGAGAGGAATCATATTCGTAGAAACCACTACTATATAAATACATATTGGTAAGAAAACCGAGCAAATTGCAGCAGTGGGAGCCTGCATTCCCAGTGCCACGTTCTTTCGGGGGGGCTTGTGAAAAGTTTTGGCTACTCTGAAGTTTTTCTGTGCCGAGTCCCCGCAGCGCTTGTTGCGATAAGCGGTGTTGCCGCTGTGATTTTACGGGTACGATCCCTGTTCAGAAATAACTTTCGAGTATCCTCATGGTATTTCCTACAGATAAGCTGCGAAATTTACTTTGCACTTCGGTGCGAGCTGGTAAGTCATATTGCGTGTTTGTGGCAAAAGGGGAGGTAGGCAAATATTGTGGAAAATTATTTATTTACTCTGCGATTTTATTATGGGTCACGGTGAAGGAAGGATTACCAATTAATGGCTAACCAAAGGGAGATTTGGGCTGGGGTGGTGTGGGACCCCTCCTGCTCCATCATCGGCCCCGGGGAGACCAGAGACCCGCATCCCTGTTGTCTGCCTCAGTTTCCTTCTCTGCACATCGGAGCGGGGTGATGTGCTTAAAGTGCCTCGATGCAACTGAAAACCACTGTTTACTGCTACATGGCGCACGGGTTTTTATTATTTAGACTTGTATAGAGAGTGGTGCCAGTAAATACTGGTCCATGTTGTGTTTCCTAAATGAAAAGCAGCTTCTGCCAGGCACAGAAGTTGTTAATAGAAACCAACAGTCTTGGTTTAACCTGTGTGTAGGGTCACAAAAATGTAGGATGGGGAGAAAAGGACCCAACCCAGGGGTGTAAGCACTCCGGGGAGCCTAAAGGGATCTTCTCCCTGCTGTAACAGTTGGGCCAGAGACATTATTAAAGTTCAGTATTGTGATTAGGCATATACCATCTTATCAGCATGCTGTTGGCAAACAATAGCCTCGATAGCGAACTCTTATTTCTACCTTCATCGTCAACAGGCAGCAATTGCACTAGTTGTTCTTTGGACTAGACGTTTGCTGTGGAAATTTAGTGCGAGGCTTAGGCTCGTTTTTGGGGGGTTAGATTTGTGGTTTTGTGTTAGCGGTAACGCGCTCGTGCAGACCTCACCGCTTGGCTTTTTTGGCCGTTGTTTGCTGATTGCACGCATCGCATTGTGCTCGCGATGCAGTCGCCTGCGCTGGCGTATCCCGGCTAAACCTCACCGGGGAGGGGGACAAAATGAGTTTTTAGGAGGTAGCACAGCGTGATCACCATCCATATTGCTTTACAGAGGTGTACCGAAAGCCTCATGTATAGGCTAGATTTTTTTTAACCCCCTTTTTTTCCCGTTTTTTTATCCCCTCCGATGTATCCCAGCAGTCTTTGTTACACCTGAACATTGGCCAAGTTGACAGCCATTGGTTCCCGCAGACCCGCAGTAATGGCAGCTTGTGCCGGGTGCGCAACAGGAAAATCACAAAAGAAAAAAAAAGAAAAAATAAATTAAGGGTCCTTTGTCTCGAACTCCATCAGACCTCGCTCCCCAAATATATGGACCGCTTATTTATAAGGGAGAAGTCGCTGGTACAAATATTAGGTAGGGGCTGGTCAACTTACATATAGCGGATTTGACAAGCATCTGCTATAGTACAGAAGATTTGTAAACACTAAACAATGTTTTTACCTCCTTAAAAGTTTTGAGAAGTTGCCAGTATTGGCAGGAGGCACAGACTCCGAAACGTGCTTGAAGATACGTGCCAAAACCATTGTGACCTTTTCACCCATAGTGCTCGCTTCTCTTTTTCTTCCTTTTTTTTTTGTTGTTTTTGTTTTTTTTTTTAATTTTTTTAGCACTCTTCTTCTTTTTTGGGGGGGTAATATTCTCTTCCAAGATGCCTGTATTCAAGATGACTTCGACAGCGAGTTGTCCCTTTCCTTCTAAACATGTACAATAATTATTGCTTTGAATCCATGCTTTTTCTTCAGTAGGCACTATCATCTGTAAGGGAACACATGTGCACATATTTAAATAGTGCTTCTTACAAAGCAACTGAAATCAATTATTCTCTTTAAGAGCTGGCTAGAAAGAGAAAACAAAAATATGCAAATAGGCAAACTACATGTCATTTTAGTAAAAAAAAAAAGGGGGGGGAACGCAAAGGAAGGTAGGTGTTCTATGAATTAGAGGTTGACCAAAAAATGTATTGAAATCTAGAGTATTACTCTCACTTTGCAGTTTCTAATCTGCTTAAATAAAAGCAGGCGGCATTTTCACACCCTGAACTTGGGTTCGCTTTTTAGTTTTCACTTATTCTCCACTTGTATCAAATGACAAGTTGGAAACCATTGTGGCAAACCGTTTTCTTTGTGGGAGTCGAACAGTAAAGCTAATTTATGACCGGTCCTTTACCAGATGATCTGTATCAGAATCTACAATATACTAGGCACGTGGCAAGGTCACAATTTAAGTTGTTAAGGTCACAACCTTAGCCACCAGGCATTTGACCTTTTAGATAAAGTTAACCTTTGTTCATTAGTAGGCACTCAACCGAGAACTTTCTGGAGTTTTTTTACTGCTTTGGAGTTCCTTCTGCTAATGTGATCAGATTGGAGAAGAGATTGGCAGTGGAAGTAGTTAAATTTAGTGAGAGGTCACAGTTTTTAGAGAGTTCTCCAGTGGACGGAGCTGGCTGGCAGGCCAGGAGGCGATGCTGCGATGCCTGATTTATTTTTTTGGATGGCCAACATTATGCGCTTCGGGCGAGAATTAAGCTGGCGAGGTATTTGTGGCAGAGAAAATCTTTTAATCTTTCAGAAGGACGTTTAAAAATCCCAAATTTAAGGAAAACCTGGGGATGGGGTTTTATTTGCGTGAGTTCACTCTTTTGCTCGTGTTTCAAATAGAAGCCAGCGAAGATGCAAGGAGTCGATCTTATTCCTGCGACTGTGAAAATTTACTTAGCGTCTAAATATTCTCTGTGGGTAATTGCCTGGGCAATAGTATATAGCACACGACCTTGAACTTTAAGCAGACCCATTTTATGTTCCCATCGGCTGATTTAAAATATTTCTACTTGGACCGCCGCAAAGAGGCATTGATGGGAATAACCCCAAGATTGGTTAATGCAGAAAACGGCTGCAGACAGCCAAAACACCGGCAGAGGTAGTCCGAAAGGTACACGTAATCTTTTAGTACGATTGGTATTGATTGTTGCTGCATTAATCCCGTTAATAGCCGCAGCCGATTTGGCGCGTTGCGGGGATGCGAGAGGTGTCCTGACGACACCGCACGGCACCCAAAAAAGCTGTTGCAGCATTTCCAACTCCAAGAGCTGCTTTGCGAAAGTGGGGCGTTCGACGCTGGAAACTATTGCCGGCTCATATAGGAACACACACCATATTGTTTACTTAATTATGCCGCAGCGAAAGCTCATTTTTAATTATTTAGCTGACTTTCTCGCTTTGCTGTGATACCACACTTATTATTTAATTTAAAATCAAAAGGGCTGCGCTACTGTTAGTTTTTGATGCATTTTACTTTTGTTTTGGCTATGTTATTGTCATTCCATCGTACAGTAATCCAGATAGCCGTGATATGCAGATTGGCCAGATGGTCATGTTAACAGATTGAGAACCCACTTCCCACTGCTAAAGAGCAGGTGTAAGATCAGTGGGTTTTGTTTTTTTTTTTTCTTCCTTTCCTCCCAAGTTTCAACCAAAATGCTCTTTAGACAGCCCATAATGGTAGTTTAAAGGGGCACATTTCAAATGGTGTTTGTTCTGTGGAGATAATGTGTAATATATATGTTATTTTTACACGTATCTGAAGACTTTTAAAGCATCCGTGACATTCCCTCTGTATATAAGGCTTTTGAAAGCCTAATTCCAGCCCGTGGTTCTTCCAGCATACATCCAAAATGGGCCTTTAAGTTTTGTGGCGTTACTAGTCCCTACGCATTTTTGCAGTCAGTTTACATTTACCAAAATATACTCGTCCAGCTTTGCACCAGGTATTTCACACGCGATCCCTGCGCGCGCCCGGGGGAACCTGAACAGTTCAGTGTCCAGCAGAGATTTTAATGTTTGGGGGCTCATAGGTTGGTGGTTTTGTGTGTGTGTTTTCTTCATTAATTTCTACCACTGTGAGACACCTGTAGTTTTAAAGAAAAAAAGTAAAATTAAGACATCTCGCGGTATTTCTGCCCTCAAGGAACACCAGGAGAAGGCAGATTTTGCAGTGCTTTAGCCTCATAAAAGGTGCCCATAAAAAGTCAGTGATGGGAGTCTGGGTCTGTATTTCATTTGGGAGAGTGGGGAGGTGACAACCACGGCTCCTTGACACCCCAAATTTCACGCACCCGCCTATCACGGGCGCGCACGGGACGCATCGATCTGCACACCCCGCGTGGTGCGGAAAGATAATCTCCATCTAGCGATACTCTGCGCTTCGGGGAGCGAACCCCAGGGCTTTCTGCAGCCACGGGCAGGGCGGGAGCTGACAGAAGCAGGATTTAGGTGGGACAACTGCTTTCCCCGTGCAGTTGTAACTGAGCCGCTGAGTATCCGTGATAATTCGGATACTAACTGGTGCGGCACTCGGGACGCTCTGCTCTATCACGAACTCCTGGCAGGAGTTCAGTCATGTGGTTTAGCTTTCCCTTTTCTCCAACAACAACAACAACAACAACAACAGCAGCAACAAATAAACACGGGATAAAGGCGTATTTTATATGCCCAGGATGTTTCCCAGGTGATGATATAAGGGTGTGTTGTTTCCACACCTCCCTGACCCGGCGGGCTCCAAGTTGCAGAAGCAGGAGAAGTTTTTGAATGGTAAGAAAGTTGCCCAACGCTGCTGGCTTGTCTACAAGCGACTGCACTTTTATATTTCCCTTTTTTTCCACCCAATGATGAATAGCATTAATTTAGATCTATTTAAGGCGAGTGTGGGAGAAACCACAATCTTTGTTGTGGTCACTGCTGTACACAGCGGGGCTGAATGTTTCTCTTGGTTGAGGCCTCAAAGCTGAATCTGGAGAACCCAAAACATCGTGTCAGCTTTTCAAACCCTTCAAAGAGACAGTGGAATCCTAATTGTTCATAAAACCTGCTATTTATTATTACAATTATGTATTTTCTCCCCATTCAGATGTAAAGGAAAGGGCATCCCTTACTTTCCGTGCCTTGAGCTTCTTCACAGCTCCTCCTCCTCAGTGTTTCGGGTTCAGGCTCCGGCCGAGGCTTTCGCAACCAGCAAACAAACTCCGTAAATCCTGAATCCATCCCCAAAAGCCTGGGCTGTGCCACACATGTCCCAAACGTGGACTTTCTGGGACTTGGGGACTGCCCCAGCAGGACGGCTTTTGGGGCATCCTCCTGCTCTGCCCCCGCTCCCTTCCATGCAGTCAAGGGCTGGAGCTGCTGATTAAATTACAGGCTGTAAATTCAGGGCAAATTATTTTAGCCTCCTAACAGCAGCCAACCCTGAAGATTTCCTTGCAACAGTGAGGGCTCTTGGTAGATAAGTGTTGTCCGTGGGCTAAAATTCGTTTTAGTCACTTTGTTTTTTCCGTTCGTGGATGCTCTTCATTCATTTCATTTTTGGTTATCGCGAATTATCCCCCACATAATGGTAGCCACCAAAAAGCCCGTCAGAGATCAGCATGCGGATCATGGTGCCTGTGATGTGTGGGGCAGTTTTATCCCAGCAAGTTTTTGGGAGATTGCAGCATTTTATTCCCAATTGCAAGAGAGGGCCCTGGTCAATCCCCTCCTCACAGTGCAATTAATTTTGAAGAGATAACAGCGTATTTATATATATATATTTTGGTAATTTTTCTAGCTAGCATCGCTCCACATGGCATCATCATGGCTCAGCACATAGGAGGAGGACGTGGCTCCTGTAGCGCGGGTGAATTGGGGCTGGATTTGTAGCGGCTGCCCGTAAAACACACGGGGGCCTCCATTTTGTGTGCCAGGCTCTTGCGTGCGAGCGTGAAATGGAGAGCTGCGCAGTTGGGTTTTACCCATAGAGAAATGTCTGGGCGCACGTCGCCCACTGTCCCTGCACAGCCGCAATGCACGGAGACCCATGGCGAGGGGGTGTCCTGGGCTTATACATCCATCGGTTCTTCCTAAGGGGGTCTTGGTCCCTTCTCCGGTCCTCAGTGTCCACTGTCCGGTCCGGGCACTGTCCTGGTGTCACGGTGAGTTGGAATGTCAGCTCTCAGGCTGGTGTGAAAGGCCCTGGAGAGTCGTTCCTCCTTCCCCACAGGCTTCAGTTCACATCAGTGCCATTAGGTCAGCGAGATAAAATCAAGACGGGTTTAATGACATGCTATTCCGAAAAGTTTCCTGGAGTTTATTGTTCATAACTTGGACCAGAGTCGGGTTATTTACACATGAGGATTGAAAAGCTGCAAACAACTGTGTGATTTTTAGGGGCTGAAAGCAATTAGCATATGTGGGTAGGAGGATACACTGCATGTCTGCATTCCTTTAAAATATAAATCACAGTTATTTAATTATGTTTTGAGAGGGCAGATTTAAGGATATACTGCAAAATGCATTACCTATTATACCAACATCATAATCTTATTAACCTTGCTTTCTACTTTTTAATTTTATTGTGCACCCTGTACAACTCTTATGATATCAAAAATAATTACTTGGCAAATACATGATGTCAGAGGTCTGATGTGACATTTATCTTCACAAGAGAGGCAATGGTGATCTCGTGCATCACAGAGCAGCACGGGACGCATCGGGGAGAAGGAGTGGAGAGAGGTATCATCAGATGCTATTTAACGTACATAAGCGTGTGTGTGCAGGTTTGTGGTATAGCCGAGAGCCGGCTTGACCAAACTTGGTGCGATTCAGCATCCGCGGCCCTCCCGCGGTAGGAAGGCTGAATGTTTTACTTGCGTGTGCCATACATGGCCCATAGGTGAGCCGATATTTCAGGGCATTTCCGTTCATCCAGCCCCAATCCCAGTTGGATCTCCTGTTAAACCCCGTATTCTCCATCCCATCCCTCCTCTGGGCAGCACCTCTCTCTCTTTTTTTAATCCACCTCTCCTAGTGTTTCATACATTTTGATGTTTCCCCCTTTATTTTGTGAGGGTGATGGGTGAGGGGAAACAAATGCCATAATAATATCCCTTTTCAGAAGAATATAGTTTAATTTTGTGTGTGCGTGCAGCAGCTGCCATTGGCAAGCTGTCGTCTTTGTTGCCATGGGCTTTTCTTTTTTTTTCTTTTTTCTTTTTTTTTTTTTGCATGCTTGCCAGAACATGATTGGATGTTTCAGCATGTTCATGTTTTGGGGTGAGATCTATCTGTAGTGAAGCACTAAATTATCGTGGGATTGGTGGGTGTCCAGGGCAGGGTTATTCGACCAGGTGAGCCGGTTGTGCTGGAGAGGTTTGTGTGAACATGCGACCAGGCGGTTGTTTGGTCATCCATTTGTCATATTAATATTGTAGTATCTAAAAGTCTAGAGCGGCTCCACCTCATCCTCTGTGCTGTGCATCCCTCTCCTGGTCCCTGCCGCTGTCGCTCCACGTTCAGTGACACACGATGGGACAGCAGGAAGGTTCCTCAGGCTGGGAAACCCACCACACAGTCATGGGGATCGTCACAAGGTGCAAAATGTGTTGGCAAACTTGGGAGAAATATATCATAGGGAGGCATTTCCATACAACCCTCTTAGGCTCAGGCTGGTCCTAAGCCGGAACAGTCAGCGAGGGGAAGGTTTGCAGGACAAGCGTCTGCTGAAGGGTTCGGGAGAAGGAAAGAACGAAGAACTGAACGCAAAGTGTCGAGACAACCTCGTTCACGTTGTAGTTCTTTGCATCTACAGGTTTAGTGTTGGGTGTGAGGGACAGATAATGAGCTGCCTGAGCTTCATAATAACCATTGTGTCTGGTTGAATTACTGTTTCTGTGTTTAAAGTCAACACATGCGTTACAAAATACCTGGTAATGCACTGAAAGAACAGGGACAAACCTCTTCAAAGGTATCAAAAGGCAAGTTAGATAGTTGCTATGTTTATTGTCTAGAAGAACACTTACTAGAGTTTTTAATAGAGAAATACATTGCCGATCAGATTTCACCCTAAAGAGATTTGCTAAAATTTTTGTCTGATCTTTTTACCCAATACACTTTTAATTTGGTATGGAAGAAAATGGCCAAATACCTGAATGATGCTGGAAACCTAGGGCAAAATTTAAATTTAATTCAGTTTTTTTTTTTTTTTCTTTTAAGGCAAAGTAGTTTCAAGTAAATCAGAAGAATGAATTCTTTGTATCAGGATGCTTTTCTAAAGCCCAGCTATTGTTGGGATCCCTTTTAGGGAGGATAGCCACTGCAATGCTTTCATTGTGTGACGACGAGGACTTTTCCTGGCGTGATGAGGACTTCATTAAAAATAGCCAACAAACCTATTTACATTTGTTTCTGTGTTTAAAAAAGCAAAAAGTAGTTGTTGCCGAGCTAGAAAGTAAATCCCACATCATTTCATTTGAAAGCTTTACCGCCGGCTCGCCTGGCTGTGGGAGGAACAGCCTCGATAGCGGTCGAACCCTTGCGAGCGTAGGTTGGTATTGCTGGAAAGCTTGGAAAAAACACAGAAGAACACAGGGCAGTCAGGTAAGAAGTGGGATTTTTGTGGCCAAGACTTAAAAAATATATATATTTTTTTCTTTTTTTTTTTTAAGAGAAGGACATCAGCTTCACCAGCTCTGGTTTAAGTTCTTCTTGGCAGGTGCATTTATAAACATCCAGCCAGGGAGCTCAGTGCTGTTCGAGATGCACACTTGCATCTCCAAAGTGCATCATCAAGGTGTCTGTTCTTTGTGATGTGACTGCATGAATCTGATATATATATATATATATGCAAAATAATATGTTCAACACCCACTTTAAACATGGACACCTTTTCTCTTTCTGGTCAAAAACTGGAGGTCAAAATCACAATGAGAGCTGATGGTGGGCCTGTTGTTTTCCACACGCATGATCTTTAGGGATAAACCCTTCTGTAAAAAAGTGAGATGTGTCTCAGCAGTGAGCAGTCCCGGGCGTGAAGCCGCCGGGATGGGGACGGTGCAAGCGGGATCCCGTTCCTGGCACAGAACTGGGTTATCTGCTGCGGACCCATTGGAGCGCAGGGACCTCCCTCCATGTGCCCCTCGTGCAGGTGGGGACCCAGTTGGGATGGTTTGTCTGCCACGGGGTGGGACAGGGGCATTGCCCTGGAAAAATACAAGTATTGTATGTAGAGTTTTTGTTCCTGAAAGTCCCCTCGGTAAGACAGGTTTTCCATTGAGGTGGGTTTCTGAGAAAGTCCTGTTTTTCTCCCCATTCCAGGCTGGATCTCTCTCTGGTGTTGCTTTTTGCAAGCGATTTTGTTTGCCCAGGCTTTGGGACTGAGTTGTCCTCGACCCCTCGGTGCCATCGTCCCTGCTGCGAGTCACCGAGCACCAGGTCCCAACAACAAGAGGGGTGTAGGGGAGGCACAAACACCATCAGTACAAAGTCAGGACATGCCAGAAAGAGTGAAATGAGTCAGAATTTGAAACCAAAATGGTATGTTTCTGTCCACACAGTTCTGAAACACAGGGCAGCGGTATCTTTGAGTTGATAGATGTCCTTAGAAAGCCTCAAAAAACTTTCTCTGATTGCACAAGCGGTAGCTAATATTAATAATATTTCCTTATTAGAAGGGATGAAGGATTTCTGAGACAGTCTTGCCCGTGAACGTTTTGAACAAGCTTCATCTACCTTAGCAACTTCTGCAGGGAACTTTCCAACCGCGGTGCGGCTCGAGGACGGGTCAGCGGCCATGGAAGCATTTACCATTTTAATTGCCTTCCTATACTGATTGCTGGGATGACCTGTTTGTTTGGATTATATCTCTTTTTCGTATTTAAAAAAGAAAAAAAAAAAAGAAAACAAAGGAAGTACAGTGCTGTGCGCAGAACAGTTATTAAAAACAGTTGGGAAGCATATAAAAGGTACTGTTTGTGTGAGAAACGGGACAGCTGTGATGGTCTATTGGGAAAGTGTGTACAGATGGTGGTAGGGAGGGGAATGATGACTACATGGCTGATAAATGAAATACAAAAAGCATTAAATTGGTGATCTTTTTAAAGAGTACATTTTTGGTTAGCATTTTTGGTGCATCATTAGGGCTCTTTGTCTGCCTCTTATTTAGCCAGGAAGTGCGACTCCCTTCGCACATTTGTGGCTCTGATTTTGTTTACAAATAAGGAGTCTGTTTAATAAATCACATACCGTGGAATTATTAAAGAAGATAATTAAGCGGACGGTTTTTCCCTACATTGGGAATGGCACGGGATCGTCCTAAAGACCTGACAATACCGCAAATGCAGTTGGGCTCAAATTAGTTACGGTAACACATGGGATTTCCTGGAGCCTAAACATATTTCTTTGTTTTGCAAGAAGTGGGACCAGTGGTGCAAGCCGGATGCGGGGAGCAAGGCTTTGGTGTTTCAAAACCAAAATCACTTGATGTTTTGCCTTTATTTTGAATTAGCTCACGATCCCAAAGGTAGTGGTAACCAGTGACCAGTGCCTGGCCGCAGTACCTGGGAGTACCTGGGGCTCCTCTGACCCCACTGGGGCCTCTTTTGGAGGAAGCAATGAAGGAAAAAAGGAGAAAGGGAGACTTGGAGGTAAATTTTTTCCCTGTAGTTCACAGAAGAGAGATCCCCATCTTCCCATCCTTAGCAGAGCTTTATCTCATCCCTTGTCATGGAGCTCATTTATCAGAGAAATTAAGGCAAAACCTGCACATTTCTGCATGCTGCTCTAAAGTAGTGATAGTCCCTCAGATGCTTCAGACCTCAGTGCAGAGAGTTTTTAAACTAATAGGCAAAATAATCCCCCTCCAGTGTTTCATCCAGCTGAAATAATCCCCGTTT
Organism: Patagioenas fasciata; assembly: GCF_037038585.1. Classification (NCBI taxonomy): domain Eukaryota; kingdom Metazoa; phylum Chordata; class Aves; order Columbiformes; family Columbidae; genus Patagioenas; species Patagioenas fasciata. The sequence goes on along the minus strand of NC_092525.1, from coordinate 19,245,971 downwards.
CCCTTCGCCTTCTCTCTCACCCACCCGTTGCTTCGTGTTCCTGCTCATTGTTTCTGGGTGCCATCAATAGATAAAAGCACTTTCCTTAATAATAAATAACCCAACCCAGTCCTGTGTCCGGCCACCCCGCGGGCCCCGGCCCTGTCATTGTCCCTCCCTCAGGGGACACGGACCATCGGCAACCTCAGCATCCCCTTTCATGTGCTCCAAAAAGGGGTTCAGGAAACCTCCATAAAAAGAACCTGCCCAGAGGGGATTTTTCTGAAGCCCTGTTGGTTGCAGGTTTATCGATGCATTGAATTTTCTTGATTTACAAACCTTCCAAATGTTTAACGTGCCACATTGGGGATTATTTGGTCTCCTGACATGGTATCACAAACTCCTCTTGTTCCCAGACCTGATAAACGACATGTTTCCCTCTGCCTTTTTTTGGGCCGACTAAGTTTTGTCCTGCATTTTCTTGAAATGTAGAAAAAAAAGAGAAAAATTTTAAAGAGGTTTAATGTGAAGAAAACATATGACAACTTGATAGATTGCTTGGGACTTCAGTGCAGTAATTGTACAAAGTAGGTTGCAATTTTTTTTTTACAGATGCAATGTATTAAAAAGAACAATAGACAAAGAGACATATAGCACGAGGATGGAGAGACCATCTTGGCCAACAAATTTGTTCCGAATTTCAGTTATTAAATATCGCAAAACCACATGTATTGTAGTAACACTCTATGTTTTTTTTGCTGATCAGATCTTGAGATGTTTGTGGGTTTTTGTACACTTTGTCCATAAATACACTTCACCTCTTACAAGGAGATCAGCCCATTTCATTTACAGGCCATGGTGAAAGGACGATTTAGCAATATCTGGGCATGTATGAAATGCCTGAAGTTGAAGGTGATTCCTTCTAATAAATATTTTACTTTTTCGTCGGCATAAACATGTGCTCTACTATAGCCTCACTGAGTAGGGAAGTCGAAGAGATGATGTGAGACTTGCACTGGTGGGTACCCAGCGGCAGCAGAAACAGGCGCCTGTTGAAGATGCTGCTGGTACCTCTTACTGGGACCAGACGTGGCCTCGCAAACAGCCGCCGACAGCAATCTCGTCAGCCAGAGGTGCAAATGAGGATGCTTTTCAGAAACACAGAGGTCTCCCTCCTCCTAGTCTGTTTCCCAAACTTGGATTTGTCTGCCAGCTTCCACAAAAGTGTTTTTACCCATAGAATTGCCCTCCAAGTTGCTTTCGGCAGCTGTTTCAGCCTCTCGTTCGGGGCGTGCTGCCGACCGTGAGGGAGGGGGCAGTGACAAAATATATGGGATCTCTTGATACTGCCCCAAGCTTTGAAAGAAAAGGTTAATTCTTACTGAAGCAGTGATTTGTGTCTTTGATTAGTTGCTAATTTTACACTCAGGAAAATAATTCTCTACTGATCGCAGCTGACGGGAGAGCCTGGCTATGTCGGACGGCTGCAATTTACAACTTGCGTTTCCAAACTTTTTTTTTCTTTTTTTTTTCTTTTTTTTTTTTTTCTGTAGGGCAGTTTGTCCTGCCCAGAGCAGGGGACCCTCAGCTTCATTTGAGATCCAGCCCCGGATCCAGAGCCCCGTCCCCAGCAGGGACTGGGCAGAGCAATGTTACTCCCATCAGCAGACTACAGGAAGGCAACTATTAAAAGTAGAAAGCTATTAAGCAGTCAGGTTTTTATTATGCTTTAGTGTTTTGTTTAAGTCTCTTCTTAATTGGTTGATTAATGTAGGCGAAGTCCTTTTCTCCCCCACCATCTCTACAGATGGCAAATGGTAGGTCCCAACTGTCATTGTGTGCAAAAAAGGTTATGGTTCAAAGTCAGAGATACAGAGATACCACCATAATCAATCATAGGAACTTGTCTTGCTGTGCCCGGCCAGGCAAAAGTTAGGCTTGGTAGTAATATTCCCTCCAAACCCATCCAGAGGAATTTCCTTACACTTTATTTTGGCGGGGGGGACGAGTTGCTGCAAACTTCTTGCTGCCAAATTTGGGGCGTTTCAATAAATCCAGGGCTTTTCTTCTCCTCGACATTCTCCTCCGTGGCCGGGTCTGTACAAAAGCAGGAGGCGCAGCCCGTGAACCTCACCGTCAAAAAATGAGCCCAGAAGAAATAGGAGTATCGTGTCTTCTCTATAGAATTACCTTTAAATACGTATGTTTTAAACTTTTTTTCTTTTTTTTTGAATCCACGAGGATGATTTATTAAGGCTAACTTCCTTCTCAGGATGAAGCTTAGAATTATGTTTCTGGTATTGATCCATAAAGAGGATTTGCATTTTATTCATACTATAAAAGTGCTTTTAATGGAGACATCGCGGTAATTGAATTTATACTGTGTGTAACTATCGAAGTATCTTTTTAATTATTTTATGTTATGTAATACAATAACTAAATCTAAAGCCTGTGAAAGGGAATGACTGTACTCTGTCCTTAGGAGTAACATATGTAGCTTTTAATATTCTAACGGCAGAATGCAGTTAAGGACATTCTTTATTTGAGGGGAAAAAAAAAAGAGGGGAGAGAGAGAGAGGAGAAAGATTTCATTACATTCAGCACAGTATGAGACTAAGTCAAAGTAGTTTTGCTAATTAAATTCAATTGCTATCCATTAGACCAATGGAATGAGATGAATCTACCATATAGCTGACACAGCACAGGTATGCAATTTGGCTAAATGGCCACTTCTGAGCCGCCGCACGCCTTCCTCCGCTCACTCCTTGTTTCCAGACTCACAATTTCTGCCGGCAGAGGAGCCGATCAGCCCCCGACACCCCTCGGGGAGCACGGAGCCCAGTTTGGACAGGCAGCCTCACCAGGCTCAACCCGCCTGCTCATCCATTTCAAATGTACCCGAGTGAGCTCATGAAGCCCAAAAGTGGCGGGGAGATGGGTGGGGGATTTTTTGTCCAGGTTCCTTCATGGATATTTTCCTTTCTCTGCGACGGGCTCCTCTTGTGTGTAGCCACCCAGCAGTTGCTGGGAGCGTGTCTGAGTTACTGAAACGCGGCAAGCAGGGTGCGTTTTGGCATAACGTGCTACTTCGGGAGATTTTGTATGTCAGACGGAGACGTCTCCTACCCCAGTGAAATGACAGGAATACTTCTCAAGCATTGGCGGAGGTAAAATTTTGACAGCCAGCAAGCCGGCAGCGCTGCTGAGCGCACAGATTTACACTTCCTGCCAAGATTAAAACGGGCTAAACCCAAAAAGGGTATTAGGGATTGTCACTTTAGAAAGAAATAACACCTTAGTGTAATGTGTGGAGGCAAGGGCTGCCATCGGCCTTTGATTTCCTGGGATCTCGCAAGCTCACGTGTGATGGTCAGTGTCATCGGATCGGGACTGGCAGGATGGGAAAATAAAAAATAAACTTACAAGGCACCAGGGATGAAAAATTTTGCACCTCCCCGGCTTTGATACTGGAGCTCATGTACCAATTTTGCCTTTGGTTGGAGCAAATCTTGGCAAAATCTGGGGAGTCTGGTGTGAAGGAAGCCCCTCAACTGCACTTTCTGCTTGTGATCAACTGCCGCTGTGTGTTTTCCTTCCAGCTAAATTTAGTGAAAGGAAAAAAATGGCCAAGTTGGACTGAAAAGAGGCCCGACAACTGGTCATTTAAGCCTCTCTTTGCTATATAGTATCCTTAAATTTCCTTCCGAGGGCAACCTGTGATGCTTTTTATGATCAATCTTTCGAGTCGGGGTATTTGCTCAATAGAATCCAGACATATAAATGTGAAGAAAAGCATCCTGCTTTAAAAGAAGGAAACAATTAAGCCTCCTACTTTGTTATTTACAGTAACTACCTTTTTTTAACAATTGTAGAAGTTCGAAAGAAAGTAGCAGTGTGAAGAGGGAAATGTGGGAACTTTCATTTGTCGAGACTTTGCATTTCTTCTGCTTTATAGCCATCAGAAAAGAGATTGTTGTGCATTCTATTAAATACTGCCAGTATGATTAATTTAAAGGGTTACATTTTATTGAACCCTGGTGTAGATGTTCTTTGTCAACTCACATTCACTGCTAGTTAGAGTGTGTGTCGCATTTATCAAAACTTTCTGGAGCCCCTCTCACCTCATTAGCATGTGAATCTCTATTGAGCAGTTAATGTCCGTTACAGCGAGAGTGCTCAATTCTTGTTTTCAATAAGCCAGTTGTAAAATGTCAGACTGTCACTTACAATATAAAAAAGCAAAAATGATGGTATTTGTAAAAATGTTATCACCTCATAAAAACAAATTGTAAAGACATGAAAGTGATCTTGGTATGCTTTGCTTTCAGAAGTGAGTTAGTACAGCTGCTTTAAATACCAGTTGTCTGGATTCCCACACTTTCCTACCAATGGAGAGGTTTACACAAGCATAATTTAAGTTACAATTACCCTAATTAACATCTCATTTGCATAAATTGTTGAAGTCAAAACAACAAAGACTTGCTTAAGAAGCTTAACCCTATTTGTCCAAAATAAAGAGATGAGTTTTCACTTTGCAATCAAAATTGGCAGGTTCATTATGTCAGACCTAGAATACAAACTGAAGTTATACTATTAATTAATACTTTACGTTTTTATGATCGGTCTGTGCTTCTCCTGTTTACAAGGTGCAACATTTCAAAACATCCTGCTCTTGCTGTTGGAGGTGCAGAACTGTCAGGTGGGGAGTCCACAGACTATTTCTGGAATTAGTAAAACCCAGCTCTGTGTCACTCATCCCTTTCCTTTGCAAACCCTGGCTTAGTCTGCTGCAGCTTGGACAGGGACTGGGGAAGAGACGACATCCAGTATGGGCTGAAAGTTCTCATCCTGGGACGGAGGGCTTGTAAAATGGTGCGAAGAGGCCGAGTGACAGCGGTGACAATAGTGATGATGGACAGAGACACCCCTTGTCCTCCCGTGGCAGAGCTGACCTGGCTTCTTCAAGTGTTTTTGAACACTCCAAGGCCACTGCAGATTTTGGCCCTTATCTTGGAATACAGAAATGCAGAGAAAGCGAACTGCAAAACGAAGTTTAGATACTCTTTTCTTACTAAAACCACAACTAATCTTCCTGTTATGGTTTCAGGGCGTTGCTTTAGAGGAGCATCCAATGCTCGTGGGTAAGTCCTGGTCCTGTGCTCTGCTCCATCTCCTTTGGGCATCAGACTCCTGGTCGCTCTGCTGCAGGCAGAGCAGGTTGTCAGGGGTTAGACCAAGGCTGCCGAAGACAAGGGGAGTGTTTCCCTCAGACACTTGCTACCCTGGATAGATTAAAACTCTTCCAATGGCTGGTCCTGCTGCTTTTCTATACCTATTAACTGTTTGCTGCAAAAAAATGCAAGTGTGCGTATGCAAGGCAATGCACAAGTCATTGATAGGGGCAGTAAACATAGCGATGCTCGGGGTTTTTAGCGGGGACGGGACGTGGGGAAGCTCATTAGCCCACGGGGGCAGAGGGTGGCACAGGGTTTTGACGGGCTGTCAGTGCTAATGAAAGCGTTCCCAGTCACCGGGGCCATATTTTCCTTTCCTGTATTATCTCGTTGCAGCTTCATTAGCTAAGTCAGAGTGAATGTGCATTAGCCCAATAAAACTCTTCCTGCATCCCCGTGATTTAGCATCCCCTCCCAGCAGTGCCCGCGGGATGCAGATTATCAGCCAGCGGCTGCAAGTAGGTGCTGATCGATTGAAACGCGCTGGAGTGAATCGGGTTGAGCTTGGTTTTAACTTGAGGCTGAGCCTATCCTGAAAAGCTTTGCGAAGCAAAGATCACAGTGAACTTATAATCGTAAACCAGCTGAACCAAAGATGAATCTCGGTTTTGCATATTCTTTTTTAAATATTGCGTTATAATTGAGCGGTTGACTTTCGTGCTGTGCTCTTTTTTATGAGCTGGTGATTACACAGTATACGGCGCTTACGCTCTGAACATGAATGAATCTGCCAGTTCTACTACAGTACTCTTTATAAAATAACAAGGCTTACCAGGTGGCAAGAATTGCATAATTGAATTGGACTGAATCCTGGTTTTCCCAACCCAGAGTGGTTACACTTAGAAGTAAATTACAATTAAAAGAGACAGAATGTTTCCATTGTATTAAGAATCCTTAATAGTAAACTTTTCATCCATAAGGCTCTGTTCTTCTCCTGAAGCGTGAGAGAAATTGCTGTATGTTTTCGAACCACCATTAACGCTAATGGGACCAATGTACATAAATCCCCACACGGCGATGGCAGAACAGACCCCAGATGCCTTTAAAGAGAAAAGCGCTTGTAGGGGATGAATAGGAGCACACGAGTCTGCCGGTCCCTGTAACATCTGCTCTGGAAACGTGTAAGGGCTCAATTTGAGGTGCGGGTTTTCGGAGTCTTCTTGAGTTTCATCCAGAGCCGTGTTGTGAGACCAGCTCTGCTCCCTCAGCTGGGCTCTCCCTCCAGGGCACTGGGAGGAAGCAGATCCCCAAAGCAGATAGGAAGATGCCATGGACAGATTCAAATACCACTAAAACCACTATTCATTTTAGTCCTTCAGAAAGTTTTTAAAAAAAACAAACAAGTCAGTGCTGTTTGCCAAGAGTACCCGACCTCCTCAAGTTGTGCTCACCACTTCCTACCCTTCCCAGCCGGGGATATTGAGAACATCTGTCTGCAAATGCGACAAGAAGAGGATCGTCCGCTTCCTCCCCTCCTTTCCAGAGGACCTTTGGGTTTCTCTGTTTCTTCTTTCCTTATTCCTCTTCTCTCTGGGGTGCCTGTCAACAGCGATCCTCATCCAGCTGGGCAGGTCAGGCAGTACGGGGAGCGATTCCTTCAGCATCCTGAGTAGCCAGGGACCAGCCCTCCCAGCCCTGCCCGGGACATTTGGGCAGGGGGGTCCTTCATGCCATATACGATTAACTCAAGAAGGAGAAGATATAGATAGAAATCTCATTTTTATTCAAAACTCGGTTCTTCATGAACTTTCCACGCTGCTCTTCGTGATGGTGATGCGATGCACTGTCACCTTGCCATTAGGGGTAGGTAATTAATAGCTGCCTAATAGAAGCGAATGTAGTTGCTCAGCAAAATGAATGATGTGCACTACAAGGGAAAGCGCTAGAAAGTAAAACGGAGCTGGAAAGTGTTTAGTGAAGGGAAATTTCTGCTTGCCCTTCATTAGGAGAAGCTCCAAAGAAATGTAAAGCGTGATCACATTAATCAGAAGAACTGGCATCATGCGATATTCTTTTTGTTATTTGGCATAAATTGCATGGCATTAAATGATTTAAATTAGGCGTGTACCTACCATAATTTTTTTTTGCTGGTATTTAATGAATACTGCAGGTTGTCGTTGAGCTTTGGTCTTCAAGCATTCAAACATACGAATCAGTAAAGGCTGAATGTAGCCCCTCTTTCTGGCTGATAAATCTGTTCTCATGCGGGCTTCCAGCACGGATGGGGAGAAGGGAGCAAGTTTTAAGTGAGTTTGCCACAATCAAGGCTCTGCAAAATAAAAATGCATTATGGGTCTGTCTTTCTTTCTCTCTCTTTTCCTTCCTTCCTTCCTTCCTTCCTTCCTTCCTTCCTTCCTTCCTTCCTTCCTTCCTTCCTTCCTTCCTTCCTTCCTTCCTTCCTTCCTTCCTTCCTTCCTTCCTTCCTTCCTTCCTTCCTTCCTCCCTCCCTCCCTCCCTCCCTCCCTCTCTCCCTCCCTCCCTTCCTTCCTCCCTTCCTTCCTCCCTCCCTCCCTTCCTCCCTCCCTTCCTCCCTTCCCCCTCTTCCCTTTCCCCCTTTCCCTTTCCCTTTCCCTTTCCCTCTCCCTCTCCCTCTCCCTCTCCCTCTCCCTTTCCTCTCATGTAGCTTCTTGTAGGACATGGATTAGTTTAATCAATCACTGATATCAATGGTGTGATCACTAAGAAGCCATCGCAGGAATCAGTCTCTCCACCCATCCCCTCCTCATGCTCTTCTCATAACTGACTTTTCTGAAGATGAACCCAATCCCGTGAAGAACAAGCCAGCTCTTGCTGCACCGCCACTGTGACAGATTTTAACCACTATTCTCATCATGAAATGGCCACAAAATACCTACGACTAGTCAAAGACCAGCTGTGTTTTTGTAAGGTCTACTTTGAACGAGTTGCAGTCATTTTTTTCCGGCTCTTTCAAAGCCCTGACTGACATGAGCATATATAATGTCAGGAATACCTTTATATGATTTTCTCCATCCTGGTACTGTAGTGTAATTAGCAGGTTCAGACCTGCTCGTGCTCTTTTCAAATGCAATTCTTCTTGGGGAAAGAAATTAAACCAAGGGATGATGTAGCTTTTCGCAGCCACTCAGATGAAAGTAAGTGGTGGTTACAATTATTCAAAAGTACTTAGGAAAGTATTGAATATGGTAATGTTTGCTAGGAGAAAGCACTGGACTGGTTAAAGCACGTGGCTGGAAATGTGCAGGGGTTGGGTCCCTTCCCAGCTCCGCCACAGCCGTTCTTTGTGGCCTTGGGCAAATTATTTAACTGGTTCAGTAATAGCATGGTTCCTCAGGAATAAAAGTGGGAGTGCCGCTGTTTGTTTTCTTCTTTCTATTTGTCTGCTTAAGATTTTAAAGCTTCCAGAGCACAGACACCGTGTATTTGTGCGGCACCTAGCACAGTACAGATATTGATGTTACCCCATTGCCGCCGTTCTGGGCTCGCAAAACACATGTACCACCATGGGGCAGAGTGTAATGGAGACATAGGAACTTATTTAAATGTAGTAAACTATAAAAAATATCTGATACGTTCAAAAATGAACGTAAATGGCACCCACTCCCCCGCTGCCCATCTGCTGAGATGGACACTGTGCCGGGGAGAATGCTGTCCTTGTTCTCCAGACCACGGCAGGGCTCGCTCTGCTGGACGGGGCTGGGGACATTCCTGCCCCCATGTCCACATGCACCTGCAACAAACCCAGAGATTTCCAGTGCTTTTTGCCGCCTACACATCCCTTTAGAAAGGAAGTCTGTTAGAAGTCTTGGAAGAATGATAATTTTTGAGGAGTGAGTAGTAGAACCCACCCCTGTTGTGGGGCTTCAGGAACGCTCTGAGATTTGCATTCCCTTGGCACATGCGTAGAAAGTCACTGCTTGACTTTTTATGAGAAATGTTGGCTTTAGACAACCCAGACCTCTTACTGAGTTTTGAAAATTTTTAAAAAAATCAATGATAAAGGCTTGTTTTTCTTGGCTTTGGCAAATGTACTTGCAATCTCTTTGACCAAAACCAGGTGCAACCAGCAACTGGGGGATTGCTCCTGGGTCCATAGCGCGTGTCTGCTTGAGAGTCTTCAGATGTAAAATCTGAGTGGCAAATATAAAGGAGGCAAATAAAAACAAAGAATGGTTTATCATGCAGAGAAGAAAGAGAGGGCTCGTATGCAGCATTGGTCATCATTGGGTAACAGGCTCTTTTTGCTGTGGGTGTCATCCCTGCAGTATCATCAGAGAGGTTATGGCTTCAACAGAGAAGCAAAGCAAATCGCTATAGGACATCCAAAGAGAACAGCCTGTTAGGAACAGCTAGACTTGAAAAAAGGTTGAGGGGAGCAAGTGGATCTCCTGGGAAATAACCATCAAAGCAATAGCTATCTTGATATTTTTGTTGAGTTTATTTAAAGGGAAAATTGAGAGAGGTCTTCTCCTCTCCTGGAACCCTGTTCACTTCATTATTAACACATATCAATGGCTTGGTAGGAAGAACGTACCCATAATCGTAATGCTGTTCTCACAAGCCAAAGAATTTGCATGTCCAAAAGGGATGTGTATCATAAATAGACTGTTTACAGTAGACTTAAATTATATGATGAGCCATATAACAGCAGTGAATATATCACAGCACAAGCCCCTGCCAACCATGCATGACTACTATTTGCTTCTCCTCAGGCGGTAAACAAAGTTTTCAGCTGACCTACTGTTTAGTAGAAGTGCACTGAAACAGAGATAAGCAACGCTGGAGTGGAATAAAATCTGGCATAAATTTGCCTAGAAAGTAGAAGGAATGCATGAAATATTATTTCTTAGCTCACATACGACTTTTCTGCCAGCACGCCATGTAATATTGCATTGTTAATAAAAGAAGGTTTATTCCTGCATCTGGAAGGGTTCATTCCAATCAGGCGGTCAAGGCAACATATATCATATGTATATCAAATTATTTAAGGTAGAGCATGAATTAAATATTCTAAAATAAGGACCCAAAGCAACACACAAAGTGCATGAAGTGCCCTGTATCATATTGAAATGCCTCGAGGTTCCCACTGGATTTAGCAGGGCTCCAAGCGACCCTTTCAGACTTCATGCTCTAACCCAATGTCAGGAAGGTTCCCCAGATGGACCAAGATGTCACCTGCGCTTGAAAATGGTCTTCTGGGGGCTCTGAGGATTTGTATAGCGCATTTTGGACTAATTTTCCAGTGCCTGATGGGAACGTTGTGCACGGCAGCCGGTTGTTTGTTTGTCTGCCTGCTCCCAGCCTCCCTCTTCCCCTATTTATATACACACACACATGCAAAAAATATGAGAGTTAAAGAAAAATGTCAACCATATGTAACATACATGGAGATTAGTGACAGTAACAGTGAATTCATTGTGGTTTTGGCAGTCAGGACACCATCCAGGCCATATTTTAGAGTTTTAGACAAATCCACATGTATTCCAGAGATCGCTGTGGATTTCCAATATGTGTGCCTCATTAGATACGCAATCTGCCTGCTATTCTCTCCTGTCACACAAAGCCGATGGCAGCAAACTGGCATCTTGGAGATGTTGTTAGTGCTGCAGATTGTGGCATCGATGCCAGACTTGGGCATCCTGGAGCTCCGAGCTCCGCTGCGGTTTGTGCTCGGGGTGCCCGTGTCCCGTGGCTGGGAGGTGATGGACGAGCACACGGCCGAGGGCTGCTGGCGGTTTGCTTGATACTCTGCTTTCAAGCAAAATTCGATGATCAAAATCCGGCTCGCGTCCTGGATCGTGGTCCTTAAAGAAAGAAATGGTAAAAAACTTGCCAGCCCGAAACTCAGATTTTGCATTTTCTGAGTCTGTCACTACAGCACGCTGACCAAGCTACAGCTTTTGTACGTTGGTTTTATTTTATCACAGCTTGCAAATACTTTTTGTGGGGGCTATAAGTAAGCATAAATCTCTTCTCAGGTTCATAATTTTTTCAGATTCATGAATTCTTCTCAGATTCATAGTTTTCCTTTAAATCTTAGCAGCTCCATATCCCTGTGAATATATCTCTATAGAGGTATTGCTACCAACACAAATCTGATAATCACGTATACATGCAAAAGTATGGGTTTGATTGATACAAAAGTGCTGAACTCTTGTCTAAACCCGCCTGAGTTCAGGCCAGGCCATGTTCGGTGTGGGGCTGGGTGCTTAAATATAGGTGAAGGCAATTCTGGTCTGCTAATTTCAGCAGAATGTTTCAAACAAAGTGTTACTGTTTAATCTGGGCACATGATGGGTGAATGAATGTTTGAATGAAATGACATAATTGTTGGGTTAGCCTGTATAATTTGGAGAGTGTTCGCACAAGTTTAACTCTCTCTGGAGGCCGGGGATCCTCGGTGGTGGCCGGATCCCGTCTCCCTTTGCACGGATGAACCTTTCAAACGATGGGCCAAGACGGGCTTTTTACAGCATTTCATTCCAAGAGCGTTATCCTTAACCCTTCTCCTCGCGTCGTATATGATATTTAATGCATCATCTTTGTTTTAAACAAACAATACACAAGCTGTTGCTGGCAATGGTGGGAAGCTGGTGGTCCATCTGGAAAGCAGGGAGATAGATGAGGGGCGGGAAGAAAAGAGAATTGAAACTATTTAGGGGTGTATTTGCATGTGTAAAACCCTGGGATGGGAGTAGGGTATTTACTAGATTCTTAGGCTGTAGAGCAGTCTATCAATAGTGGACATCATTTGTGTAATAAAAATGTAGAATTTAATCAAAGCAAAGCGAAGCTGTGAGCCCATACCTTTAAGAAAGTTGTTCATTCATTATTTCTGCTGCATGAAATCCATTCACTCCAAAATTAACTGGTTTCCCTTGACAAAAGTTCAGAACAGTATAAAATTAACCAATCATATAGCTTATTAATTAAACTAGTGGCAAAATAGCTATTTCAGCGTAACAGACTCTGCGGGACGGTTACAAGTTGGGTTTCGGGCTGATTGCTTCTGTCATTCCCAAAGCCCGAGCACCCCACCTCCGCTTACCACTGCCCAGCGTGCATCCAAAACCTTGATTATAACCAGAGAAAAGTTCATTGAAACCAGAATAAGTTACAAAATAATTAATCTTTCCTGCCATCTTGGTTTCTCTTTCTCTCCCCAGAACCCAACCAGATGTTTTGCAGTCGCTGCATGCACAGGGCACTGCGATCCCATTTACACAGCTCAGGTTTGTTTCCTCCGTCCTTAGGGCTCTTTGCTCCAAAATTACACGTTTTGCCTTTGCTTTGGAAATTGTCCCTCACTTGTAAGGGCTTCCTGGAAAACAGGGGTGACTCTTTCGGCATAAGCGTATTTGAAAATTCAATTATTTTCTGCACGCAGCAGTTTTGCTACTGTCCTTGGGGACCGGGGCCGAGCGTTTTGGGGAGAAATTCCCTGCAGGAATGCCGAGCATCGCTGCCCATTTGGTCTTGCCAGGCCCGAGGATGATGTATGGAGCAGGTGTTTGCAATTTAGGGTTCGCTGCCGTTCCTGGGGAAATGGGTGGAAAAAAAGGAGGGTTGGGAACAGAGTGAAAAGGCAGCATGAACAAGGCTGGCATTATCCATAGCGCTCGCAGCCCAAGTCGTGCTTCAAGCCTGCGCAGCTCAGAAGGCTGCATCTTCCACCGTTGAAAAGGACCTCAGTAAATGAACAGGCAAAAGATATGAGTGAGGAAGTTTAAAAAAAAAAAAAAAAAAAAAAATATATATATATATATATATATATAAAACTAATTGAGGCTCACCAAGCAATCTGACATTGCTGCAAATCCTGCTCAGAAATATATGTGCTCTGCTTTAATGACAGCACATAGAGTACTGCTGAGATAGTGGAAAATTTTACAGGGAGTTTTGCTTAAGGAATGGCTTTAACTCAAGTTACCTGTAGAGCACAGTGTCATATGGAAACACTTAGGGAGCTGTGGAAAACTTTCTGAAATACAGTGGAATTTATCTAGCGAAGCATTTCGTGTAGGGAGGAGGAATATGGATTACAATGGAGTCAGGAAAGAGGGGGCTACAGAGTGCTTGGAGACGGTGCTCGCAGCCCTTCCACCGCAGATGAAAACTACATGTGTAACCAGGGGGGAGCATTCCAAAACGGCCGTGTCTGGGATGCATTTATGCTATTTGCCATGCACGTAACCTTGTTATATAAAACAGAGTCCAATAAGCTTATGAAGAGGGACGGTTAAAAAAAAAAAACAACCAAAAACAACAAACAAAGAAAGGTGCAAGGAAGCAGATCTGCTTCCAGATTTGCATGCCCGGGGCCTGCAGTGGGAGCAGGAACAGCAAAATATGGGGATGGGGGCCACCGGGGCCCCTGTTTTTGGCAGCGGGGGATGGTTGGGATGGAGCCAGAGCTCCAGGAGGGGAGGATGTGGGACAGGGGGGCCTGGACTGCTCGGCAAACGGTGGGAGCACCGTGTGCCCAGGAGAGCTGGCGTTTTCTGCCATGGGGTGTCCTGGGAGGCAAGGAGGACGAGAAGGCTGGGGAGGAAGCGGAGATATTTTCAAGTGCGTTTCGTTGTATATTTGCTCCCTAAATGCTTATGGCACTGGTCGCCAGAGCATCTGGGCACTTCACAATAATTAAAACTGACAAATCCATAAACAGTAAACAACAGGCTACCCACTTGGGCAGCCAAAAACCCACTACTGCATAAGCTCAATAGCTGCACCCATCTGCCAAATAAAATCCTCTCCACTGCCTCCTCCCGTCTGCGAGGGCCAGGACAGAGTCGGCCCCTTCCCCCTCGTCACCCACGGCCGGGACCCTCTTGCCCTCCCCCGGGCATCCTCAGGACTTCACGCTGTCTTTGGGAACGGCAAGAGTTTATTTTTAATTTAATTTTTCTTCTTCCCCCACCGCAAAGTGGCAACAAGTAATGACACCCTTTTCCTTCTGACTTCTTGGCCCGCTAACCCTTTCGCAACACAATGGGAAGGCAACCGCTCGCACCCAGGGGAGGGGATTTAATGACTAGAAAATAAAGAGAGAGAATTTACTTGGAAAAACTGTGGAATTAAAAGTTCTGGACAAAACACGCATCACTGATGCATAACATTTTTGTTAATTGGGTCTTAACAGGTTTGTGACTCAGGCTGTAATTATTTTAGAAATGGGTCACACTAGGCAGTGCCAGCCGCGTGTCCTGCCGCTGCGGGAACTTTCCCCTAGTTGTAAAACTACATCTAGACGTATGTTTTCCTCCGCTCCAGCGGAGATCCTGGACTTCGGAGGAGCGACGGCTCTGTGCCGAGCCCGCCGGCCTGTGGGACGGCTGTCGGTACCAGGATGCTCCCTGCAGACCCTCGGGTGTGGGAGGGCCGGGGCAGCCCCGTCCCGCTCCGTTTGCCACAGGGAACCGTCTTATCACGTGCCAAATGCGCTGCCCCTTGCTCTTGCTCTATTGTTTTTACTTCTGATTTTTTCATGTGTTTTCCTGACCTGCCAGAGGCACTAAATCTTCCTGATGCCTCCCTGCCCTCTACTTGCAAAATGGGCTGTGGGAAGTTTTTTGTTCTTTTTTATTTTTTACTATAGCAAGATGAATTAAAACATAAAAAATGCACCCAACTGCGGTAAATAATTTCTTCTCTTTGCAAAACGTTTGCTCTCTGCTCGATCCACCTCTGATTTCCGCTGCAGAAGTATCTCCACACAAGCAAAAGTCTTCCAACGCTCGTAAAGTAACCGAGATATTATCTCTCTAATTAGCAGCTGGAAAAGAAAAAAAAAATGAGGGAGAGATCAATTAATGCTATAATTAAAACCAGTGCCTTTAGATGTGTTGTTTGTGGTGAATGAGTGCTTACGTTGACAAGAGCTGCGCTGTGTTTCTCCCCAAAAAATTTGGAGTGGGAGCACCCGCTCCAGCCACGGTGGCAGGAGGAACCCCGAGATGTTTGCGGCAGCCCCCCCCAGGGTGCTGGGGGCTTCGGGGGTCCCACGACTGACCTGCCCACCTCCCCATGTTGGGGGACAGTGTTCGCTGTGGTCCCCGCTGGCTCTGGGGAGGTGATGGGGTCTCATGGTGGGGCCAGGGGGGCGTTTTGCAGCTCTCGCTTGGCCCTTCCCTGCTCGGGGGTAAGCTGTTTTTCATATATTGTAGCCTGGGAAAGCTGTGTTGCTGTTAAAAGTGTAACCATATCCCTTTCTGAGCTGTTGCCAAGCAGATGTAGGGGTTTGGAAAGTTCCCAACAAACTTCCACAGCTGATACTTTACCGACTTGTTCCTTCTCCCATCCCTCTGCTTGCACCTATTTAAATAACCAAAGGACATAATTTTGGGGGAGGGAGTGTTGCTCTGCATCTTTTGCTTGTTAAATATAATTAATTGAGAGCGACCTGTTAGTCAATTAGTGTATGGCTTCAAAAAGAAACACAGAAATATCAAATATTACCGTTTTACCAAAAGAGCTCCCTATTTTGCACTGAAGGCGAACCAACCAAGTAATGAAGAAAACTGAGCCCCTTTGTGCAATCCGGGGCTGCCGCTGCTTCTTGCGAGGGCAGATCTCTCTTTGACTTTCCTAATAGTAATTTGTGGGGTGGCTGCTGGAGGAGGAAGAAGAAATAAAGGCTTTTGAAGGCTGGCAGCGATATGAAACCCGGTGTAGATGCAGATCCCTCTTGCCTGTGCAAGGGGGGACGACACAGGGCACTGGAAATGTGGAAAGCTCTCACAAATCATATCTCACAGGAAAGGTTTACGGGAGTTCAGGGTATAGCAGAGGGGATGGATGTCAGGTTTTCCTACACAATAGAGGGTCTTTTGTTTCCTCTTGGCAGCAGCCCCCATGCCACTGCTGGTAATTTCCTGTCCGTCTTTCGCCGAGCAGCAGAGCTGGAGCAGGGGAGTTAGTCCCACGTTTTTGTTTAGACTGTGTTTTTCTAATGCTGAGCCTTGTCCTAAGGCAGGATATCCCTGTGTATGTTTGGAGTTCCTGAACTTCTCCGGAGAAAATTATCCTTAAAAAGCCTCTTCCACAGCGCTGAGTTTTCTTAAAAAAAAAAAGCTCTCTTTTAATTACTGCTGATTGTGAGAGCTTGTACCTTGTGGTGTGTTAATCCACCTGCACCTCAAACATCCATCGGTGTTTTCCTTCCACCCAGGGACTGACAGCAAAACCAAAAAGTGGAGGTGGTTTGGTTGATGATGGTTTTATTTTTGGCTGCTGGGAGACAGTTCAGCAGGACCCAGACCCCATGACAGGGAGCGATGTCTTGCATGTGCTGAGGACTTCAGTTCATCTGTGTTTTCCAAAGCACCTTACATGGGTGTTTTGCAGTTGCTGGAGCTCAAGGGCCTGTTCAAAGGCCCGGCTGGTGACATTTGGCTGCTGACCGGGGCCGTAGGGTTCTCAGAAACTCTGCAAATTTATACACCAGCACCTACTTTTTAAAATTATTTTTCCCCTCCACACTCTCGTATCACATCGTGTAGTAAAAACAAAGTAAAACTAAAAGCAAGGAGCAGGGTGCTTAGCTTGCATGGAGGAAGCAGGGCAAGCTCCCAGCTGCGGGCTCATTATGGTTAAAATATAGAAATATATATCCAGTAAAATGCAAAAAGCTAGACACTGCTGTAATGATCCTCAGTGATTGGTTAGCCCTTTAGATTTGAAAAATGCTGCTGTATTTTTTTGTATAAAACAACCCAGAGCAAAGCGGGACGGGGTCTCCAAGTTGGTGTGGTGTGGGGACAGTGGCACTCGCAGCCACCCCTCTCGTTTAGGTTTAGAAACCCCCAGATTATCAGGCTGTGGGTTCCAGGGCCGCGGCAGCACCGAACCCGTGCTGGGAGCCCCGGTGTGGGGGCTGAAACGTGGAGCTGCGGGGGTGAAGCATGGAGCTGTGGGGCTGGAGTTGCCGCTGTCCCCGGGAAGCCCCGCGTGGGCCGAGCTGCACCGTGCACAGGGCTGTGCGGTCTGTATGGTGCCGTAGGGGCCATGCAGTGCTATATGGTGCTGTATGACGCTGTGTGGTGCTGTGCAGTGCTATATGGTGCTGTTATACTGTACAGTGCCGTGTGGTGCTGTACAGTCCTGTTTGGTGCTGTGTGGTGCTGTATGATGCTGTATGGTGCTATACCATGCTTTACGGTGCTGTATGGTACTGTGCAGTGCTGTACAATGATGCTGCGCCATGCTGTATGATTGATTATACGATGCAGTGCTGTATAATGAAGCTGAGCAGTGCTGTATGATGATGCTGAGCACTGCTGTACGATGCTATGTGGCGCTATACAATGCTGTATGATTCTGTGCAATGCTGTATGATGCTGTACCATGCTATACAATGCTTTACGGTGCTGTACAGTGCTGTGCAGTGCTGTACGATAATGCTGTGTGATGCTGTACAGTGCTACATGGTGCTATGCGATGCTGTACAATGCTGTGTGGTGCTGTACAATGCTATATGGTGCTATACGATGTTATATGATGCTGTGTGGTTTTGTACAGTGCTGTATGATGCTGTATGATGCTGTGCAGTGCTGTACAATGCTATACAGTGCTATATGATGCTGTATGATGCTGTGCAATACTATACAGTGCTATATGATGCTGTATGATGCTGTGCGGTTCTGTACAATGCTATACAGTGCTGTATGATGCTGTATGATGCTGTGCGGTGCTGTACAATGCTATACGGTGCTATATGCGCTTCCCCAGCTCAGGCATTCTTCTGGGTAACTTGATCTTACTTCTGTCTGCTTTTAGCAGATAGGTGAGGTGAAGTTACGTTAAACATGTCGCAGTAAGTTTGATTCGCACCGCTTTGGTCTGGTTTTCTTCCTTGATTAGCTTTAATCAAACCCTCTGCGTTGCATGACCTTAATAAAGCTATTTTTCCTGACAAGTGAAGGCCGTCTTAACAAGCAAAGCTCATCTGGCCTGAAACTAAAGCCAAGTCAAGATGGTGTTTTAGGTCCTCATTAAAGTCCACAGCGTGAAGCGAGAGGGGAAATGATGAAATGGTGCTCCACCAAACCATCTCTCCTTTACATTTAATTAGAGGAATTATACGCAACCCAGTAGATGCCTTGGGAAGGCAGTCACCCTTGTGTTCTGAAGGTATAAGAAGGGGCAGCAAGGGCTTTAGCGAAGGGTAAATTAACACCAGGAGCCAGGTGGACTTTGGGATCAACCAGGGGAAAAAAAAAAACATATGGTGTTAATGCAAAAAGATCTCTCACACCAGGGCTCACGTGGGCAGTGTACAGTGACCCCGAAACACTTTGGAGGGAAAGTTTCCAGGCGACAGCGTGTTTATTCTCCCTTCAGTCCTTTCCTTCGGTTAGTGCTGACTCACGCAGGTTGGGTGAAATATTGGCGGCCGAGGAGGCGAAGGAAAAGCCCCGGCGGGGAGCGATGCCACGGGGCTTGGCAGTGGGCGCGGAAATCAGCCACACGCAGACAAAATGCGGTCGAGCGGCCGCCCCACACAGAGGATGTCCCTCACACTCATTAGCATTGTGTTTGTAGCAGAGCTTATCAAAAAACAGCCAACAGACATAATCTGTGGTTTACGCTTTCTTTCGTTCCTTCCCCCCGCCCCTCTTGTTTTCCTTTTTTTTTTCTTTCCTGAGGGTTTCTGGAGGGATGTAATCCACTCTGGTTTTATTGCCGCTGCCTCTGGACGTGCTGCAGCTCCAGCCAGCAGTTCTTCCAGCCTCTCCAGCTCCCCACGAAGGTCTGCGCTGCTGCGGGCTGGCCTGCTACTAAATTGTAAACCGCAGGGCTGCCTTAACCCCTTCCCTCCTGCACAGCTCCCCAAATCACGGGCATTGCAGGGGAAATCGGGGACCTCAGAGCTGAGAGGTTTGTTTGGAAAAGGTGCCCGAAGCCCTGGCTCTGACCATCTGGTGGGTCACAGAGCCCCTTCCCAAACCTGGGCCCCCCAGGGCTTTCTCCAAGGTCCACCAAAATATATTTTTGCAAATTAGATTTTTACAAATCCACAGATTTTGCTAGAGCAAAGGGAGCCCTTTCCTCACTGCTGGGGAGGCCGGGGGGTGCAGGAGTCTGGGGCTTTACCCCCATCCCACCCAGCAGCTTCGGTGGGGTTGGGAAATGTCTCTGCAGCCCCCAGTGCTAATGTCACTGTGACCCTGCAGTGTCCATCCACCTCCTACAGACGTCACCCCCAGCACCCTCAGTTTTCCTCATCTCCGCTATTTCATCCGTAAACTCTGTGTTTCCCTCTCAGGAGCAGAAACCTCTTACTGCAACACACTCAGAGGCACCTTGGGAGCACAGGTGCGTTTGCAAAGTGCTTCTGTGTCCCCTCCCCTTCCTCCACGTGTCCCCAAATGTGGGGACAAGGCAGGGATGTTTGTCCTCCCGCACACCGACAGGAGAGCACTGTCCATTCCCCGCCCTGATCCCACCGAAAATCAATTCTTTGCTCTCTTGTCCAAGAGGATATTTGCAAATAATTTCCTAAAAAGGCAATCTAAAAATGGCCCTGTTGTTACCCATATTTGTACACAGGCTCATAAGTGACGGGATTCCTTGGGCTTGTCTACACGGGGACAATTGAAATGGATGCGGAATGAAATAACTTTAAAGTGGCCGAACTGCATTACATCCTCATGTAGACACTGTCATCTAGAAATGAAATGGCCTTAATTTGGTTTACTTGAATTTTGCTTTAGCAATTTAATAAAGATGCTTTGAAGTTTGAGTGAGGAGTTTACACAGAGATTTAATGCAGTTTAAAATCCACTTTAAATTCCCAATTTTAATTAATTAGGATGAACTTTCCTTAAGTGTTCCCCTGTCGAGATAGTGGCGCGATATTTCCAGCCACCTAGCAAGATGACCTGACCATTTGTGACTCAGTAGAGCCGTTGCAATGATGTATGACCAGTCCTGTCCCCAGAGCTGGGTACATAAAGTCATTTAGAAGTCCTCCTGGTCTGGCCACGAATGGGAAGTCCTTCCCTGCAGTAAATTACCTCTGGAGAACCCAAGTTCCTGCTGTAATGAGCCACCAGCCTCCCAAGTGCTTTAGGTTCTTGCCTTGCCCACGAAACCATCAGCACAAGCATCTGTCTCGTGTGAAAGGGGTTTGGAGAGATGTGGCCCAAAACGGAGAGCGACACAAGAGCCTCCTTCAGCCCTGCCAACTCGGGACTGTGCTGACCACGGATGGGTTTCAGTTCCTCGCCTGGCTTACACGGTGGTTTTGCAATATTGGCAAACCCACAAAAAAACCTTCTGTGTAGGAGTCCTGCGAACCCACCGGCACCTGGGTTTGGGCTGGCCAGGGCTGCAGAGCTCCCATGGTCCATAGTTATTTATTGCCAGTAGAAATGCCAGCTGTGCTCATGGTGGAGATGACCTTTGCTTGACACACTGGCCTTGCCCTAGGTTCTCAACATCAACCTTCACCTTCCCGAGCCCACCAGCGAGGGTCATTTTTTTGCAGTACTTTTTGTGAGGGGGATTTCACAAAAGTTTCGTTCCATGAACAATAACATCTTGCTTGGCTGTCTAAGACCCTTTCAGTTTCTTCCCAGCCCCACAGCTCATTTGGGCTTGGCTTTCCTTGGGATTCCTTGGTGTGCCAACCTTGATGGCCACCCCATGTCCTCCTGCCCAAGCCCCATAGCCATATCCATCCTCAGGAGATCTTCCAGCAGCATACCATGGCTGTGGTTTTTTGGACTATGGTCTTCCAGAATCATGGATTCTAGAATCAGAGAATACCAGGTTGGAAGGGACCACAAGGATCATCTGGACCAACCGTTCTTGACAAAAGCACCATCTAGACAAGCTGGCCCAGCACCCCGTCCAGCTGAATCTTAGAAATGTCCAATGTTGGGGAATCCACCACTTCCCTGGGGAGATTATTCCGATGGCTGGTTGTTCTCACTGCGAAAAATTCCCCTCTTGTGTCCCTCTGTTATTGTAGAGAAGTGTTTCACTGAGACTTCTCCCCCCCCACCTGCAGCAGGTTGTGGGGGATACCTGGTGTGTGAGTGCTCAGAGCATCTTATTGCTTATTCAGGGCTTAAAAAATACCAAAATGGTGAAATCTGGTTCCCCCCCATGATATGTGCTGCTGCCTGGTAGCTAATCAGAAAATTGTAGTTAAACAGGGCTGTGCTTGGTTCCTCAGGTCTCACTTGGAGGGGAGGGTTGTAGGTGGCAGGAAGGGACAATCAGCTGCAGTTTTCCTTTCTGAGGGTGACAAGTCCGTGGGGTGATCACTGACCTACCCGTTTGCTCTTGACTTTATTTTCCAAAGCTCTTAGGGAATGGGAAAGTTGAAGGAGATGAAGTGGCAGATGAGTGGGGCTGAAATATCTTTTGTGAAGACGCTCAGCAGATGCCAGTAAATCATTTGGGCACTTTTTAAATCCCGAACCTCCCTCCTCCCTGCCCAGCTCGCCGGGGCATCGGGCACAGCTCAGCCTCTATTTGTAAACACCAAAATTCATTTTATGATTGCAAGGCCAGTGCCAAAACCCAGAGCAGGCTTGATTGCAGCCTCCCTCACACTCCCTTGCTGCCGTGGTCCAAAGTGACATAATTTATTGAAAAAGAGGTCTGCCACCAACTGCAAGCACAGAAGTGCCAATTTTAATTAAAAACTTCCCTTTTGCAGTGTGTGGGGTTTATCTGTGGCTAAAAGGAGGCGGGGAAGAGCGTTCCTTGGCTTTTGCGCTTGGATGTCTCCAGGCTAGACAAAGTAGGGGAAGTTTTCTGTTGCTAAACGCCTGGTAATCATGTGTTTAACCTAAAATTAGGGCTATTCCATTTTCTCCATCATGTGAGGGGACAAGAGAGTTCAAACCAAATCGATGGCAAGCGTCTGGATAGAGATGGTCTTTCTAACAACCATAAAAAGATTGCCTTAGATAGGGATTTTGTTACTTAACTGTGGAAGTTGTTATAAGGGAAGATCTCATTTCGCTGTAAAGTTAGCCACTAGATAAGCTATTCATATATTTTATTGGTTAAAAAATATGACGGGATTATTGTGTGAGAACTTTGTGGAAAATAAAAGAGATAAAAGCAGTTTAACTGTCAGTGCATTAAGGCTGTGGTTAGCTCTGCAGAGTGTTACTGGATGGAAGGACCAGCTCTCTGAGGACTGTTGTTTTTCGGTTTAGATAGGCATGGACCGCGCTGGCAGTCACAGAATCACAGAATCGTTACAGTTGGAAAAGACCCTCAGGATCATCGAGTCCAACCATAACCTAACTCTAGCACAAAACCCTGTCCCTAAGAACCTCGTCTAAATGCCTTTTAAAACCCCGCATGGATGGTGACTCCACCACTGCCCTGGGCAGCCTGTTCCAATGCCCGACAGCCCTTTCTGGGAAGAATTTTTTCCTAATATCCAATCTAAACCTCCCCTGGTGCAACTTGAGGCCATTTCCTCTTGTCCTGTCACTTGCTACTTGGGAGAAGAGGTCAAACCCTCCGTGCTACAACCTCCTTTCAGGCAGTTGTAGACAGCGATAAGGTCTCCCCTCAGCCTCCTGTTCTCCAGGCTGAACAGCCCCAGCTCCTTCAACTGCTTCTCATCAGACTTGTTGGTGAGAGTAATGAGCCCAGGTAGCTGAAAGAGGAGATAGAAGTTAAAAATGAAAAAGGAATTGGTTTGGCCAAAGCAATGGAGGTATTGAGGCAAGTCAGCAGGTTGTGTCCATGTCCATGCAGAGGACGAGTCTTTATTTGGCTGCAAAGGGGGTCTTGGCCACATAAATGCAGGAGGTGGTGGTAACCACAGCATTTGAGTAGCCTTCCTCGCACATGGCTCATGGGGATTTTCCACCTCCCATTTTTGTTGTTTGCCCATGTTTTTGGCTGCAGACATTCAGAAACCCT
Source organism: Patagioenas fasciata (assembly GCF_037038585.1). Lineage (NCBI taxonomy): Eukaryota > Metazoa > Chordata > Aves > Columbiformes > Columbidae > Patagioenas > Patagioenas fasciata. Next base: position 19,222,878 of record NC_092525.1, on the reverse strand, counting down.
GGCCGAATGGCTGTGGTAAGCACACAAATTGGTTGCACAGGGAGCGTGCACAGGACTCACTGCAGCAGCCTGCGCCACACGTCCATCTGTGCAGCACATGTGGGCTGGAGCTGAGGCACCAAGCTGGATTCTGGGGTGGGAGATGGAGCCCGACCACCCTACCACTTCTCCGGAGCAGGGTGGAATTTGACAAGTAGTTGTCACCAGAAGATCCTTTTCTGGAGACATCCTGGATTAGTGGTGGGGATGGCTTGAGGCTCCTCTGCTTGGCTGCTTGGAGCCTTGGGGCAGGTGGACTGCTGCGATGGGGAGGTAGGTGGGCTGCAGGAGAATCACAGAATCACAGAATGGTTGGGGTTGGAAGGAAAGCAGGTTCACCAGAGCAGATCACACAGGAGTGTGTCCAGTCAGGTCTTGAATGTCTCCAGAGAAGGAGACTCCACAACCTCTCTGGGCAGCCTGTTCCAGGGCTCTCGCACCCTCACAGTAAAGAAGTTTCTCCTCATATTCAGATGGAACCTTCTATGCTTCAGTCTGTGCCCGTTGCCCTTCATCCTGTCATTGGGCACCACTGAAAGAGTCTGGTCCGTCCTCTTGACACCCACCCTTGGAATATTTATAAACATTGATAAGATCCCCTCTCAGCTTCTCATCTCCAGGCTGCACAGGCTGCTCTCTCCAGGCTGCTCTTTCAGCCTCTCTTCTTCTCCAGGCTTTCCTTTGTGTCTTGTTTGGATGGAGTGCAGGAGAATGGGTATCATGGTTTAGGAGAGCACTTGGTTTGGGGGGTTTGAGAAGCACGTCTGGGACCATGTTCTTCAGCAGGGCATTCAGGCCAGTGCTTTGTAGAAGATACAGAGACGCCGTATTGAACAGATGCCTTCATCGCTGGCTGTACCCAAACAGAAGTGTATGTTGTCATTGTCACCAGTGATGCAGGATTATACTCTTAATTTATGGTTTCCTTTACTTGCAATCAAACTATTTAGCACCTAAAGCTTTTACTGTACCTTGTTTAGAGTCTGCCGTTACAGTGTTCCCATCCATCCATGTTCCTCCTAAGCGTAACTACAGAGTTTTGTGGGTTGCACTGCTTATAGTTTGCAGGTTTGGACACTTCAGTGTCTTGATTGGTCCTGCTTTGCATGCCAGAGTGTTTTCATTAGCACAGCATTCATGCATGTGAGATCATCACTAACTGATATAATTAACCAGGACGTCAAAGGCTATTTGTTTATTGCACATGCAACGGCTTTTCTGGAGTAAGAATCCCGTTCTGCTGACACCGTGTGAACGGGAACACGCTAAACTGGAGGAATAGCCCTGAGCTGGGTGTGGAGGTTGCAAACAATGTTTGTACTTGAAATAAGCAGAAATAATAACACAGATTTGAACAGGTCTGAGTAAAGATGGTCAGTGCATGAAGAAAGGAAGACATGGATGAGGAAGAAAGAGTTTGCCAGAAAATTTCCCTTCCCCCCGGTTGGTATTATATGAGAATAAAATTTTATTCAGAAACACAAGTGTCTTCTCTATCAGGTACCTTGACTATGAACTCTGGGCCTGCTTTGCCATGATTTTGGACATCTTTGCAGCTTTTAAGAGGTGGTTTCAGGAAATCTTTCTCTTTACTTATTTATAAATAAATATCGCTGGGCTGATCCTCATAGCAGGACTCAGCAGTTTCTACACCATGAAATATGAACCATAGTGTCTGCATGTTAAATATTAAAATGTGGAGTTTGTCATGAAAAGGTGGGGAGTCACATTCGTGAAGGTCTGAAGAAGTTTGAGGGTCAACAGTGGTTTGTGTCCCAAAAAATCTGTGTACGGCTGCTGCGGAAAAACCCAAATATGTGCTTTAGACAGATCAGTAAATGTCAAACCCCAAAATCGCCACTTGTGCTCACTCTTCTGCACCTTTTTTAAAATAAGTAGCTTCTGCTGCCGTGGCTTCAGCTCCCGTAATGCCCTGTCCGTTCTTCCCGTCCTGTGCCTTCCTCCACCCAGTCCCATGGCTCAGCCCATTTCCACAGTGACTTCTGCAGAAGCACTTAAACCATCAGCATTATTTAACACCGTCAAAAGTGACTTTCTTGCTTCCTCCCCTTCCCATTGCTGCTTCTTCTCCTTCCCCCAGCCACTGGAACCGCTGCCAACTGATAGCCAAAACCTGGTCTCCATCTTCAACGTCTTGTTCCGCAAACGTGCAAACAATTTGTACCTCCCTGTCTCTCTCTTGCCTTGCCCAGCCCTCAACATATGATTGCTCTTTTTTGCTGGTCCCGGCTGCTGCAAAGCTGTAAATTCCGTGGCCTGGGTTTTCTCAATCTCTTCCATCTACACTGTTTCAAGCTTTCTCGTGTTGCTGTTCGATTTTATCCCTGGCCTTTGACCCTGGCTCAGCTGTCCCTTGATGGTCTCTGACTCCCAACCATGTGTTTGCACATCTATTCTCTGTTCTCCTTTGCTCTGCCCCATCTCCCTTCAGTCTTCTCCAGCCTTTGCTGCCTTTTGATTCAGAAGCACCTCTGGGTCTTCCTCACCCACCACCATCCCTGACCTCATCTGGTCCTTTCCACCGCAGGCACAGCCTCATGTCCCTCATCTCCCACGTGTCCTCAGACCACCAGGGTTGGCTGTGATGCTGCACCTCATAAAGACAAATCACATACATTGCATATCTGCACATTGCTCCCCTTGATAACTTTTCACCTGCTCCTTCTTAGCGCTTTGTTGTTGTCTTTGGCTTATCCCGCCTGATAATCTCTTCAGGGCACAGTGGTCTGTGTGTTCCTATAATTCGTACCGTGCCTGGTGCAACGCAGCCTTTATGCTGTCGGGTACATGGGAACATTTCTAATGCAAACAACTAATAGCTAGGAAGGGAGTTGAAAAATTAGAAAGAACTCCAAACCCATGTCACATATTCTCTTGCAAGGAATGGGGAAAAAAATTGTTTATTCTGGCCCCAAATTTTAATCACCCAAGGGCTGTTAAGATAAAAATAGTCAGTTCTGCCTTCTGTTTATGGTATACTTGGTTGAGTGCAAGCCAATTTTGAAGCTGAACATACTGTCTGCTATTTTTGCTTGATTTTAGATTCCACATTTTAAATAGTTTCTTTAACAAGAAGCATATTTTCACTGATACAAACTTAGCTTGAGGAGAAGCATCCTGAAGTTCCAGCCATATTGAAGATCAGTGAAATGTAGTAAACTCTGGTTTTAAGGGTTTTGTTTTCTCCAAGAGCTGAAATGAAGAGTGTGTTCTGGCAACAAGTGCTGGCACGTTGTTCATTAAAAGCTCTCTTCCGAGCCTTGGTTCCCACACACATGTGCCCTCATTCTTCAGCGGAGCTTCCAGGCAAGGGCATTGGCAGTGCTCGAGTCTGATCTTCAGCCATACAATTTGTCTTAATTGTCTACTAGCATCTAGGCAAGACTTAGCTCACGGGTGGCCACAGCAAGGGGCCACATGCAAACCGATGAGCTTCTTAATGTGGCCTGCCCGGCAATCGGATGATTTAATTATCTGTGCCCGTCGTAGGCTGCCTGGCTGCTCCCCATCCCGCCTGCCCTCAGGCACGACGGGCTTCACCACATGCAGCCATGGGGGCAGCTGCATTTGATCTTCCTTGCCAACGTGAGGGTCCGGCTCTGACAACAGCCTTTCTGTTCAGGGCTTTTCTTTCCCTTTCTTTCGTTCTTTTTTTTTTTTTTTTCCGCTTCGTTTGGCACCGTGCCCCCAGCATCATTTGTGTGGAGGGGAGAATGGGAGAGTTAGATGGCAAAAACTTTGAACGAGGAGTTGGGTGTTGACAATCCCGATGATTAATTGATCCTCCGAGGATCCAAGATGATTTGCTGAAGCATCAATAATAGAAATCCCGTCATTATACACTATTTACTTTGTCTTTCTGCGGGAAGACATCCTGTCTCACTATGTGTGCATTGTGCATCTTGCACGGGGCCAGCCTGGCGTTCCCAGGGCACGAAGGACCAGACTTGTCACCCACAAACTTTCTTCGGTACACAGCACTTTCATCTGCTGTAGAAAAATCTAATACATCCAGTGCATTGATCATTTTCAAAAGTTGGCTCAGCAAAGCCCTTCATTCTTGATGCTTCTGAAAAATAACTCAATCCCCTTTAATTAGCATGCAGCACTGAGGTTGGGCTGAGTCTGGGTGGGATGTGGAAGGCAGAGGGGCCACAGTCCGGTTGTGGGGACATTTTGCTTCTGAAAAGCTGCTTGGACACTTGTGACACATTTGCCCAGAGCATCTCGTGCTCCTGCACGTGTCAAGTGAGGGCAGGAAACGGTGTGAGAGAAGCGGTAGGATCAGGATGACCTCGTGCCCGGGGCAGAGATCAGGGTTGTCTCCCAGGATGACCTCTTGCCATCCTGATCTCTTCTTATCTGCCCAGGTTGAAATGCAGCTACTTGGCTGTCTCAGTCCTACCTCTGGAGTTGACTCTACCACCTGTTAGGAAGGAAAGGAAAGTAGGTGACAGCCAGAGCTGATCTGAACCACACCAGAGGCTTTCCCCTGTGTGACTCGGGGTGAGCTCTTCTGCCTGTGCAAGCTGAAGAAAGGAGAACTCTTTCTGGTGTTTCTGTTGGTACATTGAAGTGTCTGTGTCACTTTTGTGCGGGGATGCGTCTGCTCTAGTGTGTTTAGAATATCTGTACACTTCTCCTTAGATGTGCTAATGACAGCGTCAGACAGTGCTGCATACCGATAATGCTCATCATGTGAGCATCTCAAATGGTCTGAGGAACCTTGCATCACCAACTTCTAGTCTCTACCACAATCGGGGTCTTACCACCCTCCAGACTCTCTGACTCTCCAAATATGTGGTTTCAATGTCACGGATGCTTTAGGAGTGTTTGTGGAAGGAGAGGCGGCCAGGCTGTGTCTGACAGCACCATGCGAATCACTCTTGGGGCCGAGTACATGTCCACATCTCTCTGCCAGGGCAGAATTTTACCCAGGGACTTTGTGGCATTTTTCATCTGCACTAAATGTACGGGAGTCAAATATCTTCAGGTGGTGTAACTCTCTAATGCTGGGCCAAGAAATACTGTCCTTCGGATACTTAGTACATCTCAGATGTGCTGGTAGATTATAAAGTCTTAAACATTATTAATGCTTTATCAGACACTTCAGAAAGTATTCTTACTCCTCTTTGCCTTTTGCTTTCATACACGATGATGCCTGGGGAGAAAGTATTTCACAGAGTTAGGAAAAGGGCATCAAAAGGACTCGGTTGTGTCAGACATCGAGAATATTTATTCTTTCACCGGTGTGGCTGAGATCAGCTCCTGGATCCTGCTCGCTGGCTTGTTTTGATGGGTTTCACTCTCTGGAAATACCGATAGTGGATGTGAGTCCTCACCAGATCGAGGGATGCTCTACCTGTGGACGTTACATGTCTTTGGAAATCCTCTTTGCGAAGATCTCTGCACGCCAGCCCAGCCCGTGCCCGGGGACAAGGTGGCTCCGTGTCCCCAGGGTGTTTTGGCCGCTGTGTGCCGCGTTCTGCTGGGGTCCCTACAGCCGCCTGCACCAGAGCCCCCAAACCATTCCGTGAGACACCAGCAAACCCGCCATGGCCAGATAGGGTGGCGGGATGGGACAGCTGATTTTAATTATTTTATATAAAAATAACTTTCAGATAGTTTTCAAGTTTGGCAATAGCTGCCAGCGTAGCAATGTGACCTTGTTCCTCTTACCCCATTCCTCCGAGCGTTTGTCTCACTCGCTTGTTTTTCTGTATCTTAAATTAGATTGCAAGTGATCGGGGAAGGGGCCAGGGCTGCCTCTGCCCCCGCGGGGTCTCACCACAGCGATAAAAAATAGCGATAAAACATTGGTTTGGGGTCTGTCGAGTCCATGAGGGGATGAAAGCCCCAAGTGTTGTGTTTTTCTCCGGGGTGCGCGGTCGGTCCCCGGCTCCCTGCGAGGCAGGACACAAAGCCGGGGCTGCCGGCATCCCCCAGCCCCCTTCCAGGGGGGACAAGGGATGGGGGGGACACACGGGTGTCCTGGATTTTAGCACTTTGGGGAGTTTATTAGTGTTGACAGTGTGTGAACTCGACATCCTTTGTAATAATGCGGTTTTAAAATCTGCATTATTCATGCGCGTTTTTTGAATACGGGCCCACTGTGTAAGTTCAGGAGGAAAATTAATGAAATAAATGTCAGTATCCTTGAAGAGCGCGTGAGATTTCACATTGCAGGGTAACAGCTCTGGCTGCTTTAACCACCGAGGGAGGGAAAGGGTGGCGAGAGGGAGGTCTGCACTTAGATGTATATCCTCTCACTCGCCCTCAAGTGACGAAAACTAAGAAGATTAGTTAGAGCAAAGTGAGTCCAACCACACAGATCAGTAATATTTCATATTTTTGTTGATAATTGTACTTTTGTTCTCCCACTCCTTATTTACGGCACAAATAAATATAGGCTGGATGGGTCTGAATGAATTCATCATGGGAAACACCCTTCTACTCTTAGGTTAACGTTTAAAATTAAACCGTAGAGCAGATGGCTAAGGATGCACTGGTTGGATAAACCAGACAACTGCACCGGTAGGGTTGAAATGTAATTACACCCAGGAATATTATTTGCAAGAGTAACTGATAGTTATAAAAGTTGTATTTCTTCTGAAGCAAACAGCGAAGCCGAGGTACAATGGGACAAGTAATGCCAGAAGGGCTACATACCAGAAGGAAATCCATTTTTAAAGTGAAACTTGTGGATATTTCTCAGGAGGATTTGCCTTTAGTTCTGTAGCTGGAGGCTGCACCTTCCCTGGCAGGACTGGCCAGGGATGATGCTCCAGTGGAACTGGGAAGAAAAAATAGTAGGTATTGCAGGAGAAAATGCTTTGTAGCTAAAATGTATGTAAACAAATAAAAACATTAGGTGAAATGAACACTTTCTTATGATTGCTCCAGTTGTTTTAGAGAGTCCTTGCTGGAGGAGGGTGTCCATCCCTGGGATGGAGATCACCCAGCTTATGGTCTAAGTACGTGGCTCACTTGGTGCTTGGTGTTCACATTATCCTCCAAGTTTTTGAGGAGCCTTCTTTAGAATGTCTGCGCCTCCAAAGTCAAGCGTATTTGTGTGAGATGGCAGAAGACTTTCTTCCCAAGCAAAACAAGGGGGGGCAGGACCGAAAGAACTCATGTCTGCGCTGGCGTGAGGATGAGGAGCTGCTCTTCAGGTGGGTGCGGATGGCTGGAATGGTCTGCAGTGCGACACAGGTGTCAAATAAACCGGGGAAAAAAGGGGATTGGAACTGCAGTGGTGATTTTGCACAGGTCTACGCAGCATGTGCTGACTCACAAAGTCAAGTGTACGTAGAGTCCTTGCACCACTCCAGTGATTTTGAATTGCTTGACATTGTGGGAGCACTCCAAGCTCGGGCTCTTTGAAACTCAAGAGCCTCAGTGGTAGCTGGAGCAAAGCTTCATTTTAAAACCGAGGCAAACAGCATCCTCGACTCCTGGTTTCAAACACCAGGATGTGTTGTTACACATGCTCATGCACACAGTTAACGTCCAGGGTGGGGGGAGAGGAAGGAATCAGCGGCGGCAGGAGACCCCGGCAACCCTGAATGTGCTTTCCCACTGTCACTGAGAAGCAACAAAATAAGATTGTGGCCCATGAATGTCCCGCCGTTGAGAAAGGGGAGTTTAGAAATAGCCCCAAAGATAAAGGAGGGCATTTATCCCTACGATTGTTCGGCAGAAAAAAGCGATTTACATAGTCTGCTGATGGTCAATCGGGAACATGCTGCAAGGGGCCTGCTGGTTGTCTCGGACAGAGCTGACGGTTTTACTGGTTGAGTTTTGTTTCAACTTAATGAAGTAAGTACTTTGCCTGCACCCAGGCGCTGACGGGGAAGGTTTGTAAACTCCTTGCCTTTGTTGGTGTGACTGAAGTATTTTTTTCTTCCTTTTACCGAGCCATTTCTGTTTCTTCTTGAATTCGTTGCCATAGACAAAAGGGCCGTTTACTGTAAAATAAAAAAAAAAAAGGGAAAAAAAAAGGCTGTAAACCTGTTTTGCATCTTGAGTCCTGAAGAGCCTGTGTTTTCTGCAGGGGAAGAGGCAGGAGGCAGGGTTGGAGGGTGAGGGGGTGGGGAGCCAGAGATTTATGGCCCTTGGCAGGCGAGTTTGTGTGCTGAGCATCCTGACCGGGCGCTGCAGCGGTGGCCGGACCGGGGCTGGACCTGCACCCACGGAGAGCCCAGGGACAGTGGGGGCAAAGCTGGGAACACGGGCCATCCACGTCCACCCAGTTTCTGGCGACGGAGCCGACGGCCTGGACCTCCCGCTGTCAGTGAAATTACACCCGCCCCAGCTGATGCGGATGTTTAGTTTGAAACCATCACACGACCTGAGGTTTTTGAGGTTGGTTTTTATTCTTGATGTGGAAATGACTGTCACTATTTGATATCGGCACTTTGGAGCATGACAGGCTGGCCATGCTCAAAGAGAGGGGCACATCTGCACCCCCAATCCTGCCCAGCAATACGATAATAATGGAAGATATTTAAAAATGTATGTATCTTCCATCTTTCCCATATGGGCTCCTTAGGCAACATGACCTTATGTGGCCATTATCTGACCTCTCTTACACTTGGATTACTCGGTACAAAGCAAATTTATGGTTGTTTATTCTCTCCTCCTATCAGCTATTAGTGCCTAATCATATGGTCTATCGATCAAGTGATTAATCGCCTGCCTAAAGAGGCAGCAGGTCCCGGGGAATGCTGCACTGCACCAGCCTGAACTTCAACCTCTTATACAAACCGGCAGAGTAAAGGCATCAGTCACTGCCGCGGCTCGGGGAACGCCGGGAGGTAAAGCCCCTGGCTTTCTCCAACAGCCGACTTTGTATTTCCCTGCCTTAATGGATAAAACTCCGCCTAGCTGAGCGGGCATACAGTTGTAAATGGGATGATTTCCAATGCATCCTATAAATAATGATCAAAGAGGAAAATATGTGGGCCTTATTACAACAGTGCCCGCTAGTGCTGCTATAATTAAGGGTCTGTCAGCATTTCTATTATAAACCCTTATTTTCAAGGGTTTATAAGTCGGCCATAAAATTTTGCTCCGACTGAGACTTGGCATAAAACGTCCCAGCGTGTGACCAGTTTTTCTTGTTACCAAATTGTTAAAAAACTAGCGATCAGCCCCGTTTTAGTTATAACAACATCCATACACCTTTGTGTTTCAGAAGCACTTTTACTCCTTAAACAAGCAGCTTACTATTAAAACGAAATTAGCATTCGAAAATCAAAAGTGTGCACCGAGCCCCTCTTGCTCTTTATTTTAGCCGTGCTTAAAAAGGAACATGTTATTCCCTTGGGAGCGTTGTTGGGTTGATGGCACCCGCGCCAGTGGTGTTGCCATCGCATTCTACAGCCAGTGTGGGTTGATTTTAGCCCGCAGTTATTCTGTATAAATCTAGAGAAGCTGGACATCAGTGCCCAGTGTGCTGTGGTTTAGCGAGCATGCTGAACTGCCTTAAGTGGATTTATTCTTCTTTCTGTGATCCATGCACGTTAACTCCGGCTAATGAGAATTGCGGCTTTGTCAAAGGGGGGAATCTAGAGTTCAATTTGAGTGAAACTGGGGGAATTTCACTCTAAAAACGCTTATTAAATTTTAAAAACATAAGGTCACCGTACCTGTACCTTTCTGGTTTCAATGGGAGTATGCTCCATTTCCAGAAACATGTCCTTGATGTGTTAGCAAAGGACAGCAAGTTGGCTCAAAAAGATGCAGCCACTTAAAAACATTGATTCTCCCGGGACAACACGCCAAAATGCAAAAATAAATTAAACATAAGCAGATGCTGTGCCTCCTTTCCATTTTTGGCTAGCACATCCCATTACGGGACTACTAGTGGGACAACTGAGAATGACTGACATTTACTCAAACTTAAGGCCTTATTGGACTGCCCTGGCAGAAGTGATAAAAATTCAGGTTTATGCTGGTATTAGATCTGAATTTTTCACTGACTTGTTAAGGCATGCGTTGCATCAACATCGTTTTTTTATTCTGTGCTAGTTTCATACTATTTCTCTTTTTAAAAAGGACTCGATTGGGTTTATTAATGTGGGCTTGGATTTTCAAAGGAGCACCATGGAAATAGGGACCTGGTTCCTATTGAAAACCCCAACCTCAGAAAAATATCCAACAAACCCAGAGTTCCTACCCTGGCAGGGATCCCACAGCTAAGCTCTTTCCATTTCCAGAAAAATCATTGAGCTGAGGCTAAGAACGCTCATCTGGTGCCTGTCGAGCGTATTGTCTGAATATAAACACAACGATTCTGGAGCGGGGAAAGAGCCCACGACTTAAATGGATTTACACTGGCTAAGAACCTGGTCTCTGCACTCGACTCCTGACATTACTTGAAAGTAAACATTGAGCTGAACTATTTGGTGATTTAAATGGTGGTTTAAGATGCGTGCGGTTACCAGGCAGTTGATCCTATGGTAGGTCTCACAAGGTTTGATGTTTTCCTTGAGGTTCCAGGTACCCAAAGATTTCCCCGTGCATCTCAGCTGCCATAAAAAAAAAAAAGCAGTGGGGGGGGGGGGGGGGGTGCAGGGAAAAAAAAGAAAATGAAGTGAAGCTTGAGTTTCTGGCTCTTGAGAAAAGCCTGTAAATGTTCCTTGTCTGCGCTTTAATGGATCAGAAAGCAGAAGGCAAAGAGAAAAAAAAAAAAGGAGTTTGAAAATGCCATGATTTCTGAGATGTGACATATGCTTTTGCTCTGCTCCGGGTTGGCAGGAGGAGTTGCCTGGTGGCTGCGGCCCCGGCAGAAAGCAGGTGCGGAGCCCAAACGGGCTGCGCTGCCTCCGTTTCGCTGGAGTCGGATCCATGCAGTCGCTTCTCCATAGCCCTGCGCCTCGTCGTGCAGCAGATTGCCACAGGTTGTTTGCAAGAGATAAAATAAATACTTGTGTATGTGCCCTAAAATTATCATGTTGGTTAAGATGAGAGCCCTGAGGCTACCAAAGGGCTGATGCTGTTATCCTGCGTTGACAAGTTGTATGGACGGTTGCTTGTTGTAGAGCTGCAGGAGGGCCAAAAAAATCCCGGGACAGAAATAAACTCAGCTGCTGGGCAACCCAAACCGCTCACTTTTGTGCCTTGCAAGTCAAAAAGTGTGGGCGAGCTGTTTGTTTCCAGGATGACAGTGGTGGCCCGGGTGTTCCTCCAGCATGGGACAGTGTAAAGTTGGACGGGAATGTGAGTCCTTGAGGGATCCTGAACGGGCTGTGCTCTCATGGGGCTGTCCCTTCAGGTTTGGCTGATGTGGCAGCGTTTGTATCCCCAGCCCTGGAGTCACCTTTCAAGTCTGTCCCTAAGCTGGACGGACTCTGCAGTGATGGTTCTTTGAGCCTTTGGTCCCTTCCCTCCAGGTCTTCTGCAGCAGTGCAAAATTTTGGGCTCCTTTTGCATCCACTTAAGGTCACCAAGGGCCATTCCCTTCTGCAGGGGTGCAAAAGTTTGGGCTCCTCTACACCCGCTTAACGTCACCAAGGGCCATTCCTTTCTGCAGGGGTGCAATATTTTGGGCTCCTCTTACACTCAATGTCATCAAGGGCCATTTGTGCTCGAGGACAAACCAGAACGTCCCCTTAGCCCCTTCCTCCCATCCGAGAGTGTTACTTACTGAACTTGACATGAGGGAAGGCTCTTCTGTGCCGCACATTTTGTGGGCTGGCGGGTGGAGAAGAGCCAGCGTCGCCGGCCGTGTGGGTTTGTGCAAACGGAGCGCCCAGGGCAGTGGCTCAGCGGGTGCAAATTGCTCTTGCAAAGTCATCAGGGGAGTTTGGGGGATTTATACCAGACTGGGAATTCCACCCCCCTTGCTCCCTGAGTCCTAGAAATGCTCTTCTCACTGTGCAGAAAGTCTCCCCAGAGAGCTAAAGACTGTACAAATATTGAATCTGGCCCCTTAAATATGTTAATTTTAAAAGTTCAGCAAAATCTGGAGGCCGGGGGCAGGCGGGGGGGTCTGTGTTCCTTATCGAGGTGAGGGATGGTGGGTTCACAGCAATTTCTTCGTCGCAGTTAGGCTGGGTACCGTTGGAAGCAGAATTTGTCAGTTCTGAAGTGCACAGATTAGAAAAGAATGTGGAATTTGGAAACGTGGCAGCTTGTAGCACTGTATGGTTTAAATTAAACCTTTTTTTGGAAAGCAGAATCGCTGTAGGCCACATTTAGGGGGAAAGCAACAGCAGAGAGGGCTGGCTGTGGTTTTTGCTTTGCTGTGTAACCGGTCCACTTTCTCTTGTTTTAACACAGATTTCTTTTTTTTTTTAAAAAAAAAAAAAGAGAGAGAGGAAAAAATAGACGCCTTTGGACTCCTTCCGCCCAACCACACAGCTCCTCTGCTGACCACAAAGAGGAAGCTTGGGGTAGCAGCCGTAGGATTAATACCCACTGTCTCTTAACCCAACAGGGTGTGAAAACATTTTATAAAGTGTTTTTTGTTTTGGTTTTTTTCCCCTTTTCAGATTGATAGCGTGGCTGGGATTTAGACATCTTGAAACAAGCACATGGTTGCCTTGCATTGTGTTCCTTGGAGGGAGCGGGGGGGGTTTCTATATCACCCCGGCCAGATCTGTTGTTTCAAATCTGTTTACACCCATCTCCGGAGCTTTCGCCTCGCAAATCCCCAACAACTTTGTTCGTCTCGCTGAAATGACAGGAAATATAAAAATGTGTCTGCTGTGAGGGCTGTGCAGTGTAGATCTCGATCAGTTGGAATATAATTGTTCTTAATGAAATGGAGACGACTAGCTCTTAACTGAACAGCCTTTTCTTCTTTAGAAATAATAAGATTAAGATTATGGATTCTATTAATCATTTGATCAGCTTTATTCATTCATCTTATTTCCTTTACATGCAAAAAAGCCCTACTCTCTACATGCCTTTATCTTTTAAGATGATGACATTTACATATTTCCCGGTGCTGTAATGTCCCGGGTGTAATATACAGATTGCTCCGCTCCGATATTGTAAACTGACTATTTCCATGTGCTAAGTACTCTCGGTGATGAAGATCTTAATAACGTGATTAACTAAAATGTGTCTTTATGCTCTTCCTTGTGCCTCCCCATCCCCGTCACGGCCTCCTGGCCGTTTCTCTTACCACAAATGGCATCAGCTGCCGGGACGTGCCTGTGTTTGGTGACCCCGGTGACAAGGAGTTGTCACATCGCGCGGCGCAGAGACGTTTGTGTGCCACAGAGTCAAAGTGTAATTCCGATGACCCACGCATTAAGGGAATCTGCTTTCCTGGCATTATGTGGGAAAGATACTGAAAGCGTTGAGTTTGGAAACGTTGAGGGAATTATTAGAAGATAAATTTGTTCCTCTGCAGCGTAGCGACAGCATTGTTATTTCTTGCTTGGATGTGCTGTTGGGAAGGTTTTATTTTGTTGTCATTAGAGAAATCTCTCTGTTGCTATAACGCTTTCTATGTGTGAAGAAATACAGACATAATGTGTATCTAGTCCATTAAAACACTCTTTGGGAGCCTCCACCTGTGGCACAGCCTCTCGGTACTGCCAATATTTTGCTGAGTACTGTTGGTAATTCCTCTCCTTCTGCATTGCACAGATTAGTAGTTACAGTGAGTTTAAACAACAAAAACAAAAAACCAAAGTAGTGGCAAGTTCTCTATAACTTCTGTTAGCGGAACTGGAGAAGTTGCATTGCGTCTTGATCTTTTTCATCTTGGTAGAATTATACTGTAACTAATTGAATCCATTGATCACTGTCTTGTTTTTTTCCATCTTCTCAGAGGATTCATTTCATAGTGTTCCGTACATCAGTCAAGAAAATGGCTGCGGTGGAATTACCAGGGTTGATAATAAAGGTAATTTAGCCCAGTTGAAATTATTTTTAATGTATCTGAGCAGGTTAACGCATTCACACGTGCTGCCTTAAATCTAGTGATGAAATACCTGCATGGTCTAGACTGCAGGATCCCAGAATAATTCTTCTCGATGACCACAGAAAATAGGAGTAGTCGACCAAAGGACCTTTTGAAGCCTGATAGAGACCAAACAATAACCAGCGATGTTAATTTGATTAAAGCACTGGCCCCAAGCAGGATAAATAACCTCTGTTTTGTGCACTTCATGGGACAGGGAGTATTTTTGGATGAGATAGCAAGTGCTTAACAAGCAAGAATAGCAGTAAGTGTCAGGAGAAGCAGCGTGTGTAGCTGGTGGTTAGAAGTCTCCTGTGATTCGGGTTAGAAATAGGAGCCAAATCTGGCCTCAGCCAGGAGGGTTTTACCGTGGATGTCTGGTCGTGGCATTTAGCCCTGACTAAGTAACGGTTTGGGAAAGGATTCTCCTGCTAGATTAGGGTTGGTCTTGTCAGTAATACGCACGACAGGATGTCAGGAGATCTGAGCTGAGGTCTGCCACAGATTTCCAGGACGATTTAGGTCAAGTTATCTAATCTTGCCTGCTGACACAGTTTCACCCCGAGACAAGGTGATGGGAGAGTTTGTAAAACCTTTACTTAACAAAGAGGCATTTTGCCTCTCTCGTTCTCACCAAGCTCAAGGACTGAAAGCTGGAGCAGAAGCGTTTTCTGCTTGCAAAGCCACAGGCGGCCTCCTTGCTCCTGCCTGCGTCCCTAAATTTAGTCTCCCCCAGGGCCCGTGGGCATCGTGGCCACATGCAGCGCTGTGAGATGCCCAAGTCCCTGGATCAGCAGAGTTCAGCCCCAAAAGGAGGGAGCTCTGCTCGTAGTCCTGCCCTGGCAGCAGAGCCGCGGCTCCCGGAGCTGCAGGGCTGCCGACAAGCGCATGCCCTTTGCCGAGATCAGCACTTTTTTGGACAATGTATAGTATTTGCAAATGGGAACTGACAATGGAAGAAATACAGCAGAGTGAAGGGTTTAATATAAAATATTTATACAGTAAAGATCTTTCATCTTTTGTCAGTCACAGGGTAGGGGAGTGAGGAATGTATTGGGAGTACATTACCAAGAGTATGTTATAAATTAAAATCTCAAATTGAATAATACTGGCTGCTAATGTGTGCAGAGTTGGAAATGACTCACTTCTGAATCAATGTAATTTACTGTGCCAGCTGAAAGGTATTTACAAAAGAAGGTATCTTCTTGTTGTTTTTTTTACTTAGATTCTATTCAACACTTACTGATAGCCTATGCTGTCAACACCGACTAATTTGTCACGGAGAGAAAGTCGCAGCCGTTAGTACAGAGCTGTTTGAAAAGCACTTAGGAAACAGAAAGGTGGGCTTGGGGCCACAGGAGTGGTCAAACAGTTTATAGTCATTGTTTCCTCCCAAATTTAATACTGGTAATTAGTAATGCAACAATTTTGCAGAGATTAGTTACTGGGAGGGTGAAGGCTGGCTGTTTCCTTGTAGAACTATTGAGGGCTAAAATGACTGTTTCCATTGTGTCTCACATCCTTCAGCATATTTAAGGTTTTATTTGAGCACTGTAACCTTCGTGAAGTGTTTAGTCCCGTGTTATATCAGATAGTTTTTGTCAAATGGTGGGTCAAACATCCAGGCAGATGCAAGGTGACAGAGGAGAGATGAATAGAAGAAAGCAGGTTTGGAAGTCAGTCTAGATGCAGATTTCTGCCTTATTCCTCCTTTGGCCATTGATTAGCTACCTTGTCAAGAGAAGAAGGATGCTTTGGGAATTTCTGTTCTAGTCTGATTTGCAATCCTCTTTGGTTTTGCCACAGACTCTGTGATCCAGGCGAAAATTTTGTGCTTAGGTTCACCTCATCTAAGTTGATCTGTCTAAAAGCTGGGTGCTCCGTCTAAGGTGGTTGTCTGGGCTGGTCTTGTTGTTTGGTGAGATGGGAGAGGCACCCCCGAGGGCATTTCAGCCCAGCAAAATGCTTTCGCAACTGCCTGGTTCTCGCTGTTGACTCCAGAAAGAGCAGCGACGCTTCGCTTTGGGCCGTGCCCAGCCATTAGACAGCCACACGGAGGTGAGACAAATCTCGCCTTCAGTCTCTCTGCCCTTTAGTGTTTTATCAGTGCAATAGTTTCAGATAGAGGTGGTGAGAGTAAGTGGACTGAAAGCTGGGGGAATATCCAAAAGGAGAGGGTTGCTTGTAGCAGCTCTTACAAAGGCTGGTGGAACTTTCCTCTCCCATTGCTCATTGGAGATGTGTAAAGGTAACTGGAGACACTACCAAATTAGTTGCAACTGCAGAGATACAGGTATCTTCCGATGGATTCATGGACAGGCTTCTATACATAATAAAATATGCATTAAGGTTGTATTCTAGCAGTGCAGTAGGGAAATTGGAGTATTCTTATGCCATACTTTTGATAGGAATATTTCTGCTGGGTTGCATCACTGTCTGTAAATTTTATTGATTATAATTAAGTCAGTCTGCATTGTCTCTAAGAACCTACATGGGTTTAAAAATCAATACTCCTTATATTCATCAGGGGAACCAGTTCGAAAAGGGATTATAGTGGGAATGGGCAATGCATTTATAGCTCTGAGTTTGTGTTCACAAACCATTAAATGCTGGCCTTCTCGACAGTCCTCATTTAGGGGTCAGGAGTGGTTTTGTTTCCCCATCTTTTATCCCATGAACTACAATGACAATTCTCCCTCCGTGGTGACCTGCCCTGGCTTGCACCCGCTGGCTGGAGCTCTGCCGTCTCGGTGAGCTTCCAGGGACATGGGGACAGCCTGGGACAAGTAGGAACATGAGCAAATGTTCTAAAATCAGCAGTGAAAGTCCCCTCAAGTGGTCACTTCCATGGCAGCATCCTCTTATCTTAAAGGGGTTCGCCAGTTCTCTCACTTGCCTTGTTTTGCTACCCAGAAAATGCTTCATTTGCAGTTACTGGGAGCTCTAATGACCATACTCCCGGAGAGCCAGAACAAAGAGAAATTGCAGAGGGTATCTGGTATTATTGATTTATGGATGAAGATTAAGGCCAGATTGCCCTGTCCTTATTTCTTTAACAACCTGGTCCATAGATAGACTGCTAAGTCAATGGGTTCCTTATGTGTGTGCTATTTACTGAGGATAATGTTATCACAGTCTGGCACACTAAATATGTATAGCTCACCTTAGGGAGAAGATATGGAAGATCTTTGATGATATGAAGGGTGTGAACACTAAGGAGAGTGAAGTATAATTTAGGCTGGGACTTGGGAGCACAACTGAAAAACATACCATCAAAGAAAAGCAGTACATGTGGAGTACTCCCCAAGGGTAAAATTAAATGCCCCCCAGTTTGAATCATTTGAAAGCAGGAGAAAGGACTAAAACGGTCTTATTGAGCTTTTCTACATTTGTTTTTGTGCAGTGCTTTGATTCATATTTGGCCAATTGATCTACGTAACGCACAGCGTATCGCATCTGCGATGCTGTTTTAATGTTTCCATATTATGCCTTAGTACATCCTACTGTGGGCTTTACTGGATTTGGTTCAATTTATTGTATCAGTGCTTTCAGTGTTAATGACTCTCGAGCATGGTAATGAAGTGACACAAAACAAGGCACACGTGGAGCTCCTGAAACCTTGCGGGATCCCAGGGGAGCGAGGCTTGTGCATGGCTTCGAACTGCATTTGAGAAGCTGGTGGTTGGAACATGTAGCCACCCATCCACATCCCCAAAATAACCGTAGCAAAACCAGCATTTAAGTGACAGTGCGAAAAGACCACAAAGGAAAGACCAAGGGAAACTGGGATTAAGTGGGAGTCAGAGTGGTTTTGAGATTACACGGCAAACCAACTTTCACATCCTAGACACTGCTTTTCTACACCATCGGCATTTCGATTGCATCTTGATGCAGGGAAGCTTAAAAAGTAACTGCCTGAGCCTTGGTTTTTGTGCGGAGCCATCTGATACTGCTCACTGCTAATAAACGCACACATATGCGTGCATACATAAAATAAAAGGAGCTGGATATTGCTAAAGAGACTGAAAGAATCCCATGCAAAACAGTATTTTTTTTTTCTGGATTCCAGTCTGGGCAGCTGTGAAGATCTGGTCAGAGCTGGCTTTGGGCAGTGGCAAAACCCGGAGGCTGGGTTTTAAAAAGCACTCGAGGAGCTGTGAGAAACGTTCTTCAGCTGCAGTTCTCTGCTGCTGTCATTTAGACAGAAACCACTGCACCGAGCTGGGATGCCCTGGAAATTTCTCGGCAAGATCTGAAGGGACCCAAATAGCCCAACTTACCTTGGGACGCTGGCAATTGAAGGTCTGGTGGTATCTGCCGTGACAATATTTTCCAGTGTGTGCGCTCAGCTGTAATGATTCATTAGAAAAGAAGTTTAATTGTGGCCAGTAGTTGAGAATATTCTTTGTACTCTCTTATCAATGTTTTCAGTTTGCAGCAGGACTTGGCTTGTTTGTTAATGCGAAGTACCCCATTTGTTTGGAAAACAAGGTTTGACTTATCGCGTTGTTTGGCAGGAGAGAAGAAAGCAGAAATGCGACCCCCCCTAAAGCCTGAGAGCAAGTAAGAGGAAAAGTGAACTTGCAGGGAAAGTTGCTCAGTTGGTGGGAACTGGCAGAGCTGAAGGAGAAAAATGAGTGTCCAGATCTGGTCTGAATCAAAGACCATGTGCATGATGATGATGACGAGACCTCATCTGACCAGTAACTTGGGCTGATGCGACAGTTTTGCTCCTCAGAGATGTTTTAAAAACCAAAACTAGTATGCTTGGACATTTCAGCCTTGCTCAGTCTGAAAAATGAGGGACAAATCCTTTTTTCTCAAACCAGCAGCGTTAAAGTTCACCGGCTGCTGCGCAGCTTTGGTTTAGTTGTACTACTTGGTGTAGTACCAAGTAATACCAAAGAATTATTGAAAATACTGAATTGTTCATGTGGCTCTTGTATCTTTAAAATGCATGCAGCACTTGGAGTTTTTCAGAAATCTGCCACGATGCAGGGTGCCATTATTCCCATTTTACCGGTGAAGAAAAGGCAGTGATAGCTGGAATCTGCACCATGCGTGAAGCTGATGCTAGAACCCACATCTCCTTAATCACCAACAATTCACTTTTAAAATCTTCTCATTGACCTTAATAGGGCCAAAGTTTGATTCCGTGTGTTTATTCTTCATTCCAAGATCAAATATGCGTATTTTTAATCTGAATTTGAATATATGTTTCGTGGCTTATTCATGCTCGGAAGTACTTCTTGGCAGAGTCACCTAGATTGAGCAAAATGAGAAGCTTCTTTTAATGCAGAAATATTAAACAATGTGTGCTGGAGCACAGAAAGCTATTTGGACACAGGAAAGCATTATAAACATAGATTTGATTGTGATTGAACCAAAAATAGGGGTATTAAATTAAGGCCTGTTTAAGGCACTAAAAAAAAAAAATCTGCTATTTCCAAACTGCTAAGGATAAAATCAATCTGCAAAAGTATTTTAAGTTTGTAATAAAAATATCATTGTCAAAGTAAAGTGAAAATAATAAAGTATATTTAAAATTACTTGGAGGTCTTCTTGAAAATTTATGACCCCTTTCCAATTGGAGCTCATTTAGCTGAAAAAGCCATTTAAGAGCCTGGAAGTAGATACTCTTGTGCATTGCGAAACGAGCTACAGGGCAAATGCTCGCTTGTTTGTTAAGAAACACAGGTACCTTTGATTACACAGAACCTGTTGGTTTTTATTATTATAGGTCAGCTGTGGTAATTCAATATTTACATTTTCTTAGTGCAAAAATTGCTGTGGTCACGCTCATTGGCTTCACAGCGCGATGAACCGTTTCAGATCCGCAGGGTCTGTCCATCCCGCTGTCCTGTCCACGGAACATCGTTTCGAGAACGTCTTTGCTCGTGTCCATCTCCCAAACACCGAGCGAGGGGGCAGCAGCGATGGGTAGAATTGACCACCGGTTGGTTCAGGCCTCCAATTTGACTTTTTTAGCCAACAGGAACTGAAACTGATACCAGGACCTTGGGTCATCAATATTTTCCATTATCGTAACTGCTGCTTAGCAATGTCTGGTTGATAGAAGGCGAGTGTGTGATTGAGGCCACGTTCATCTCTTTGCAAGAGGAAGAATTATGGCATTCATAGATTGGAAGAGAGTGGGTGATAAATAAAACGGAGGCTATCCAGAAAGCCCCAGGGAGCTTCCTCTCTGCAGAAAGAATAAGAAATTTATAGATGTCTAGAAATTACAGTTGAGCTTTTTTTTTTTTTTTTTTTTTTTGTTAGCCTCTTTCAGTCATATGACTGGAGTTCAATTATCGGCACAATAAATATTGCTGTGAATCGGAGCCGTGTGTTGGCAGCAAATTTGTGCTTCTTAGAAAGGAAGGAACATTTAGAACTTATTAAAAATAATAGTTTGCCATCAAACTTCATCCTAAAGTCAGAAAGTGCCAGAGCCCAAAATAAGTGTGCTAAAGGGAAATGTGTTCTGGAGGAGTCACACGCGGGCAGGTTAATGCAAATATATATTTTTAAATCAGATTTTTAACATATGAACTGTTCAATCTAAAAAAACCACTGTGCATCTGTATTGTTTTCAAAACAAAGCAGAACAGTTACTAAGAAGCTCTTTTTGCTGCTTTCAGCAAGAGGCTGCTCAGTAGGAATATTACCTGCAAATCGATTTAACAGATCAATCGTTACGCTAGGAAATACCGCTGGTAATTGGCACGTCTGTCACCTGAGGTGGCTTGGGAAATGGGAGAGATTTTAGATTTTTTTCCACATCTTGACCCTTCTGGAGCCGTTGCTGGGCTCGGTTAGAGAATTCCCTGGAAGTTCTCGTTGCTCCTCCAGCAAAGCACCAACTGGCTGGGGCTGGGCGGGAGATGAAGCACAGTGATGAAATTTGAAGTTCCAAGAGAATTTGGAGCCCTGGAACATTTCGATTCATTTCTCAGCTGCTAAGGCTTGGCAAATGCTAGAAGTTCACGTCTTGATAGTCCATTGACTGACCCATATTGACTTGTTTTCAGCGCCGTTCCTGTTTGGCATTTAATTTCTTGATCTGTAAGCAGTTTCTCTTAATTTAAGAGAGACATGAGTGTTCTGGGCTCAAGGAGGTCTGACAAGAGGGAGCAGAAGTCATCCCGACTGTACACCTTTGGCCAAGGGGACTGTAATTCTTGGATCCAGCTAACACAGGCTATTTTAAGAGAACAACTTGGCCTCTTTACAGTAAACTTCTTCGGGGGAGAGTTCATTGCACCTCGCAGGCCTCAGCCAGGCCGGAGCAGCGTCTGACATTGCAACTCGATGCTTTTAATGCATTTCTCAGCTATACGTGTGCGCAGCGAGATACTAAATGCTTCCATAGCTTCACATTTCCAGGCAATTCAACAAAACACAATTTATTATTTGTTTTTAAATCAGGCCCCCATATGTATGTGTTTGATGACTATTTCAGTGATGCTGCAAGCATTGGGTGTTGCAGGACCAACGGGAGCAGCCACCAAAGTTACTGGCACCCATTGCAACAGGCCAGGCTGGGATTCTACAAATGACAGTTTAAAGACTTACGGTTGCCTAAAGAACAAGGCTGGAAAATTTGCAAAAATCTGTTTGCAATTACTGCTTTTTTTTTTTTTTTTTTTGCGTGTGTGTGTTCAGCTTTAATTCCTCTGGAGGAATTTCAGTGCAGTACCTGAGTTGTTCCTTTGTAATCCTGCATTCCTGTTGCTTTATTAAATACCTGGAGTTATAATCTCGTTTATGAAATCGTTATTATCTCTCCAGTTGCAAATTGCGGCATTACGTAGAGGAGTGATTATGGCACGAGGCACGGAAATATCGGATATGCAAATGGAGCAACTTAAGCGTGATGATGGTTCAGTCCCATAATGAGTGAAAAAAATCACTTTTCAGTTGAAGTATTCAGATTTATACCAACTTGCAAGCTGACCCCATGTTTTTAATATAAATGCTTCAACTGGCTGAAACAAAACAAACAGAAGAAAAGAAAACAAAAACAAACTGTCCCAGATAATATATTATAAAAATAGATTTCTTCCTATAAATAGAATACTTTTTTTGTGCTTCCAGAGCGGAAAACTGCATCTTTAAAAACCCCAGATCCAGTAGTCTGACCACTTTCATTATATATCGTGTAAAGGCAGAATTTTTAAGAAAAGAGCCATCAACTTTTGGTTTTGAGCGTGCAGCATTAAATAATGAGTGAAACCTAACATGTATACCTACTTTTCTGATTGAGATTACTTGAAAAAAATTAAAGATCAGGCTGTCAAAATCCATATTTAAAATGTCTGATCCTTTAGGGTGACTGAAGCTTGTTGCCCTGTCACGTTGTCACCCTGATCCCGGCCTGTCCTGCCAGCCCTGCACACATTCCCCTCTAATTCAACCCGCGCTCAACCGCATTTTGAGATGGTCTTTTTTTTTCTTTTTTATTCCCCCGCCTTGGTTTTAAGTGTAGTTTTAATGATGGGTTGCTTTGCCCTCTTTTATGTCTAAAAGGGGAATAGGGGAACATAAACACTAAACGAATCTTGTTTTCTCACTAGCATCTTTCCGCGGCGACCGCGTTAAACCTGTGGCTTGTGTTCCCCCGCATTAAGAGGATTGTTGACCAGCTTTCAGAGTTGAGGAGGTCACCTGAGGTCCTGCGACAGGGCATTTAGGTGCAGCGCTTGATCCTGTGTAATGTTAACCCAGGAAGCTGGGGAGAAATTGTGATGATCTTTCTCCTGATTTTTTTTTTCTTTTCTAATTAAGGGTGTAGAAGAAGCAGGCATTGCAACATAGCAAAATGTAATTACAGAGACGTTGCCTGGCATGTGTCCACTGAGCAATCGCACCTCCCCCTCCGGCTTTTGAAAATAAATATATTTGAGTTTCTTTTTGAGCAGTTTAAGCCTTTGAACAACTCCAGGGCTCGTGCACGTAAAACGGAGGATCCAGCAGGGACGATGTGCAGGGCTGACACGCCGGCTGGCCCGGGATTTTGGCGCGGTGCGGAGTTCCCTCCGTCACTCGCCGGTGCCAGGATCCAGAAATATCGGGCAGGTTGGGCCAAGAGGAAGTTGGAGCTGCCCTGCTGAGGGAAGGAGACGTCTGGAATTCCTATTCCACCATTCAGAGCCCTAAAAAGGGAGGGTTTGGGGTTGTTGGTTTTTTTTATTTTTTTGCTTTCTAATGGTGCTCTGTCCCACATTTTTGCTCCATGGCCCAAGGGAGAGCTGGGGCAGGGTGTTTGAGGGAAGCCGGTGGGGCCAGCAGATCCAGCTGATGCTGGATGCTGACATGGAAGCAGCTGCGACACTCGGTGCACTCACAGAACACCATAGCTGTTAATTCGATAAAATAGCTTTTCCAATTGAGATATCCATCGTGGGACAGCTGATCTTTTGTACCGAGCAGCCCTGTCGTGTCTTTAAAGCAGCAGCAGCAGCAGAAGTTCCTGGAGGGTTCCTGCACTTCAGTGCACACTTTGGCAGCTCCAGCCTAGGCCTGAGGGATACTTTCAAATTTCCCTGTAATTAATGAGCACCTCTGCACTTATGGTAAATTACAGTGTCTGATGTAGAACGTTGACCTACAGCTGCCCCATGCCAAGTAGCCTATTTAGACCTATTTATTTATAAATAGAGCCTGCAAAGTATAACGGGAAACTTCGCTGTTGATACATTTATTCCTAAATGCTTCCTCTTTCAGGTATTGAAGTTGAAATGGTTTTTCATAATCCTATACTTATGCTGATCCTTAGATTTATTATATATTTATTATGTGAAGATTCTCAAGCTACTTAACATTCCTATAAAGTCCAAGAAATTAGAGCTGGAAAGGACTTGTTTGATCTTGCCTTGTCAGTATAGAGCCTTACCTACAGAGCGCTGATTTTCTACTTTACTTCTAAATGTCCCAAAGTAATGAAAAAATGTCCACTTCTAAAAAATGTTGGACTGCCAGAAGTTTCATTGACTTTTGCTACTGCCATGCAACACCACAAGCTCTTGTATAATCATCCATTTGCTGTCACTGGTATGCTTATTTTGACATTACATTTCCTCATTTTTTTCTGTCTCTATAGTTACTTGGTTTTCTTCTCGTGTTTGACCACTTTTCTGAAACTACATTCATTTTGTGCTCAGGCTGCTCCCAAACTTCTAGCACCTTTCTTTGTTTCTCTTTTCTTCTGGAAGTACATCAAACATCTGTTTCGTGGCTATGCACGATTTTCATTCCCTTCCTATTTTTCTTTTAACAAAGATCTTAAATAAGATGGGGCTCTCTTTCAGACTATCTGCTTTCCCTGGGGTACTTCACTAAATGAGGTGATTGTTCATAATTTTAATACGTTACAGTAAGTTTTCGATCCATACAATAACTTTAGAACCAAGTCAAAATAATGCTGCTCATGCAGAATTTTATGAGAGTTTGTACTAAGGACTTTGCCAGAATCTAAATATACAACTTCTATTGTTCTATCAACACTGTAATTCTACTTGATGTACACCATAGATATATCTAGTTTGTCAAAAAATATCAGTGCTAAAACAGTAATGCTAATTGGTTCAGGCAGCTCAGTTGTCTCCCTGATGTGCTTTGATTTTGTTCTGTTAATTTTTTACTCTGTAAACATTAGTTTGGACTATTACTGCCAGGATTACTCTTCCCTTCTCTCTGGAAGATTTAGATCACATTTATATTTTTCCAGCATTCTGATCTCTCGCTATTTCTCCATGAATTTTTAGAAATAATTACTCATGTTTTGGAAGGCTTGTTAGATAATTCAGTAAGAGTTTTTGTACAATTGGGGATGGTGGGTTTTGGATAATAATTTTAAGCTTGATCAAAAGCCCATGGAAGCCAAGTCTTCTAAGGCTTAAACCACTGTATTAATTTAACGGAGATCTGACTCTCTTTCTTTGCCACTGATTTTTTGTCTCACCTTTCACATAGGGCAAGTCACCTTTAACTGGGGATCATAGGTTAAAATAATGTAAATCAGCACAGGTCCCTTGAAGCCCCTGGTGCCTTTTGAGGAATCAGCCCCTTCCCCCGTCTACGCTGTTGGGATAAGAGCTACTCGCCTCGCAGGAGTGTTTAAGGCTTAATTTTTTATAGCATATAAAGTGCTCCGAGGTGTTCGGATGAGGGATGTTGCGAAAATGCAAAGTAGTGTTATCGTTGATAAATTATTTAAAATATTGTGGTCCATTGAGAAAATACTAGTTTGTAGGCAGTGAAGTGGTTAATGCGATTGCATCTCTTACAGGTTTCACCAGATACACTCACTCACTTACAATGGATAATTGTTAGCTCTTGTTGTGCAGATGCTGTTGCAGATGGAGCCCTGTACCTGCATGCATAGCAAATGAATTAGACTGGCAATCCCCTTTATAAAGCATAAATATGTAATTTGTTCAGCTGTTGTAATTAAATATGTATGTGTGAAACAGCCACCATTCAGGTCATTAATGATGCGCCATGCCAAATTAGAGCTTACAGACAGTAATGTACATTGTTGTGCAATGAGGGAATTGCAAATAACATAGCTAAGCCTTTCCTAGTAAAGTGATGGATTCAGTGGCTTTAAAAGGAATATTTATATTTCCAGCATTTTGATTGCTTCAGTCTATATTTACATTGATGCCCAATGAAAAAGATACAATTGGATGGGATTTTTTCTGTATTTGTTTTATACTCTTTGAGTACGATAGAATACCCATTAGGTACGTGTCACACAACATTTATTGGGTGTAACATTTCATACCCGTTGGTAATATGCTGAATATGTTGCTATGATCATTCTTAAATATATAGTCAATTAAGAACTGGTAAGTACCTTTTCTTCTGCATAATGTAGACAAACACCGTATGAAAGCACTTGAACAATTTTAATGCTTTCAGTGTATCTGCTTTTTAATCTTTGGAGTTCAAAGATACGACTGGTAAAGGAATCCTTACTGTGGTAAGCAACCTATATATTTCCATAGAGATCCGCCTGATGGAATAATTGTTTTAATGAATTAGGCTTGCCAGTTTACTGTTGTGTGGGTTTTGGTTTTGGTGTCTGGTATTTTTTTCATGCATGATGACTTAAACATCAGGCCTGCTTTCTTCTGTCTACATTCTTTGTTTCTTTCTTTATATTTACCAGGAAAAAGATAGTTGTGCTTCAAAATAACCTTCTTGAATCTTCTCAAAATAGCAAAAAGTTAACAGGCAGCTGTTGTTGCACAGCAGCTAAGGAGCAGAATGAAAAATCAAAACTCACTACACCTTAAACACATCTTAAACGACCCTTCCTAAGTGCGTCTGTTTAAAATAGATGAAAGTTTAGCATACATTTTGTTTTGACGGTGGGTTCTGAGTACACAAGAGCTACTAATCGTCTTGACCTTTCGGACAAACAGGGCAGCAGAAGGAAGCATCTCAGAGTTAATTCTGTGCTGTTCACAGTGGCAACAGAACATTCCTCTGTGATCCTCTTTCACATGATTCGCCTGGGCCTCCTGGAAGCCCATCCTGATACTATTAGTGCCGGGCTTCTTAGGTCTAAAGGCGATGGACGAACGGACATCATCCACCGCTCGCCGGCTGGTGTCGGGTCGGACCGGGCAAGCAGAGTACTTAAGACTCATATTAAGAAAATGGAGTAGAAAATGGGATTAGTTGATAGATTATCTGGGGGGAGCTTGCAGTGAACTTGCAACTTTTTAAACCTAGACTAAGAGAGGAATAATGAGTACTGATTTTTTTGCCGATTTAGAGCTATAGCAAATTCCATAACTTGCTATATAACATCTACTTCAGTTTGTATACTCTGAGAAAATACTCAAATATTTAGGTGGCTTAAATTTGTTTATTAAAGGCTATGCCAGAATAATTATCTATATCTCTCTTTGCATTTTAGTTAAACTATACTATTAAGGCTTTCTTTTTCTTTCTCTCTCTCTCTCTTTCCTTCCCTCCTTAATTCCCCTTTCTTTCTTTCTTTGAGACATTTTCCCAAAATACAGTTTTTCACATTTGTTCACAGTAAAGTCGTGTTTAATTTACGGCATGAACAAGTCAGATGTGCAGGGTCTTGGCATTGTTCATTTACTGCATTTTAACACCACAATTATTGGTATATTGGGAAACTGGTTCAAGGATGACCGCAATAATAACAGCCATGATCACAACCAGGCCTCCTGTAGGGTTCCCCTAGATAGTTTTTTTTTCTTCTCTCTTTATCTTTCTGCAGTGATTTTATGAATATCTGAAGCTGCTGATTCATGAGTTGAATTACTTGTATTTTGCTACCCTTATTTGGTGAAGATTCTAAGTAATGTTTGGTTTGGAGGGTGGGAGAGGGGTGAGAAAATTTATTTTTGTATCCCTTAAACAGCGTTGCATCACCAAGCAGTGCTGTATATTTCAAAATCTATTAATTTTTGCTGCTGAAAGACATCCCGTATGTGGCCGCTCTTCTGTCGTCTCTTCCCAGCAGTTGGCTCTGCAGAGGAGAAACCATCTGCAAGCTTTTGTGTGCGAGTGCGCGGGTTCCAGCCTGAGATAACAGCCCAGCTTCCGAAATGGGGCAGAAAGTGCCCGAGCTAACTGGTGGCATTGGTGACATTTGAAGCACAAGTCCTGTGAGGAGCAGCTGAGGGACCTGGGGGTTCAGCCCGGAGAACAGGAGGCTGAGGGGAGACCTCGCTGTCTACAACCACTTGAAAGGAGGTTGTAGCATGGAGGGTGCTGGTCTCTTCTCCCAAGTAACAAGTGACAGGACAAGAGGAAATGGCCTCAAGTTGCACCAGGGGATGTTTAGATTGGATATTAGGAAAAAAATTATTCACGGAAAGGGCTGTCGGGCACTGGAACAGGCTGCCCAGGGCAGTGCTGGAGTCACCATCCCTGGAGGGGTTTAAAAGACGCAGAGATGAGGTTCTTAGGGAGGTGGGTTAGTGACTGTTGGGTTAATGGTTGGACTCTCTCTTGAGCATCTTCTCCAACCAAAGTGGTTCTATGATTCCATGATTCACTTAGCGAAGGGTTAATCTCTTGGGAGAGACATGTTTGCCCTCTGCCATCACAGACCCCACATGGCAGGCCCTCAGTGCAAGCGAGGGCGAGCGGGTCTGTTAAATACGTTACCGACAGGCACGTTAAATACATTAACCATTTCCCGGGAAGGGTGGCGGTTGGCCAGGTACTTGGAGATAAGCGCCCACGGGCCGGTTTGGTTCCCTTGCTGGCAGGCGCTGCGTTGGCCAGTGCTGCAGCAAACACTTTCCCTTGGATGTTGGTTTTCTGTTGTGTCTGGCAGCCACAGAGGGGCTGCTTGAACTTTAGCCAGAGGCAAATATTTATACACCAGAGCATGCAGTGTTCCACGGGCCGGGCTGCGAGCGCGAGGCTCCGTCGCTGCAGAGGAGCCGTCCCGCTTAACTGCGCCCAAGCGGGACCATCTTGGGGGTGGCGGTGGCTTTTGAGCTTTGGGGACCTGTGAAAACATTGGCTTTGTCCGCGCTTGGCGGAGGGGACATCCTGACGGGAGCCGTGCGTGCCCTTCAATTCCTGTTGGAAAGTTTACAGTTAATATTTTCCCTGGAACGCTGTCAAGCTTTTGACAGTGCCTGAGTGTATGCTGAGCTGTGAAATTGAGACGCGGAGCGAGTTGCGAGAAATCTGTTTCTACTCAAATCTGTAAAGGTTTATAAAAACTTCAGCGGAGGGGGAAGGAGGGGGGAAAAAGAGGGGAAAAAAAAAAAAAAGAGGGGGAACTAAAAAGAAGAAAAAAGAATCCGTGCGGCTGTGGCTGGGCTGGGCTCGCCTCGCCGGGCGCGCGGCAGGTCCGCCATTTTAAGGATGCAGCGAGGGGCGAAGCTCTCCGCTCCTTACATGGCGGCTGCCTCGGCGGCGGGGCCGGCCAATGGGGCGGGCGCTGCCAAGTCACGTGACGTGCCACGACGGCACTGACAGCCATTTCCTCGTTTCTGGAAAAAAAAAAATAATAAAGAAAAAGAAAAAAACCAACAACACACACACACACACAAAACTTTCGGTACCTCTGCGGAGCGCTTTACCTTGTTTTCGGTGCCAAATGTTCTCTGCCGCCTGTGTCTCGCAGACTGGCATTTGTCCATAAAGTTATTTTAGTAGGTAAAAAGTCTCGGAGCTCTTGAGCTCTGTGCGTTCTTTATGTAAAATGGATTTCCCTTGCTGGCCCGGGGCCAGGAGCGCGGAGCACGCGCTGGGCGAGGGGAACGCTTCTCTGCAGAGGAACTGGTGGACTGACACACTCTAATTTTTTGGCTCCTGACCAGACAAGCTAGATGGATGCCAAAATTCAACAAAATAACACATTATTGTGTAATAGGAACAGTGCTCAAAGTGAGCAAGAGCTCACAGGAACTGAATACCAGCACTTTTCTTCCTTTCTTTTTTCATCTTTTTTTTTTTCCTTTCTTTCCCCTTGTACAGCAGAAGCTTGGAACTGGCACTTTTAATATGCAGCTTCAATGGGACGAGGAATAAATATAACCGCAATGTAAAGAATGAGGAATAACGTACAACCGGGAAGATGAGGGAGGGAGGGAGCGAGACAGAGAGAGTTAAAATTACTTTTGTGAGACTTCCTTCAAACATGCTCCATAGTGCTCAGGGCTGGTTTAACCCTGTCTTCCCTGCAGCACATCCCCAACCTGCCTCGCACGCCCCACTTTCTCACGTTTAACTCCTCTCCCCTCGGAAAAGGAAACGAGCACGCGTTGAAGGCAGCACCCAGAGCTGGGGCCATCGGAGGGGTTGGAGTCAGTGCAAAAAAAGTCTTTCTAGAAAAAACCTTTCTCATGGTGTGTCTCTGAAAGGAGAACCTATGCGAAACATTGGTTTTCCTCTTAAAATAACCAGCGTTGCCCGGGTTTGCCGTTACTGATCTTACACTGTTTTAGCACCTCCTAGCACCAAACCAGATTTACAGTAATAAATGAATTAAGTTTCCCGGCATTCTGTAGCTTCGTCTGCAAAATGCAGGTGTCTCTGGGGCTGTGCGTGGCAATTCTGAGAAAGTAGAAAGGAACACAATAGGAAATGAAAACTAACACAACCTATGGAAACTGCGAGGGGTCCTTGGGTCACCAGCGTGTAATTACAAGAGTTGGAAGCTGGCCAGGATGAGTATGGCCATCGTGTGGGAGAAACACCATGTGCCCACGCGTATTGAGAACTTTCTGGTTTCTGTCCGGTCTTGTAACATCTCCTGGTGCTCCCAGTGGTGGATGTGCTTGCAAAGAATATGGGAAGTGATCTTCCTCGGCCCTGAGATTGCCTCTTCCAGAGCACAAAGTAATGGGCATCAACCTCTTCTACCCTCAGTTTTTCCTGTCCTCTACACTGCAGCTTGGTTTCCCCCCAAACAGATTGAAATCTATTGGGGCACAGGCCGATTACTGTGCTCTTAGTGCTCCCATTGGATTTATCCCTCTTATCAGCCCTGTATATTCCTAAGACAGATACCGCTGTGGTAGATAAACACCAAGATCTAAACCAGAGACCTTGCTAGGATTGCATCTTGAAACCTGTCTAAAGAGGGTAAACACAATTAAGAGCATGCACAGTTCTCGTGCCACGTCTAAAATTAGACCTGCCAAAGAGAAATAAAGGGCCTGTGTCTTCTTGTTACTTTATTAAAAAGCTTACCATAATTTATTTTTGAGGAATATAGGGTTAGGTTTTTCGTGTTGGTGATGGAAGTAGTCACAGAAGGTGTTGTTTGGGGCTGAATCCCGGTTGTGCTGTGCACCACTCCTTCCTATTGTCCATGAATTGCTTATGGGCAAGAATAAACCAAGGGAAAACTGACTCGTTCAGTGTGTTTGTGACCATATTAATGATACATTATATTATTTAATTTGGATTTTTTTATGCCTTATCAACTACAGAATAGAAAGTGCAAAACAAATAGTAAATAAAAAATAATTACATGGAAGTTAGAGTCCTGCTGGTGTGCAGTAACATTAAGTGTGGCAGTAATTATGGTTGGACTTTCCATGTAAAAAGCAGATTTTTTTCCTCATAACTAGTTTTATATCCTTCTGGAATAAAGTAAAAAAAAAATCTTCTGGCGTTTTTTTAATTGAGGTTTTGTAGCTTTAATGGTCTAATGCTATAAAGAAGTCAGCCCTTCTGCCAGTTTTTAAGGCCAGATAAAGGTTTGGCATCATGTTAAATGCGTATGTTTCTCTGTGTACGTGTATCTGCCTTTCTCCTTCTCTTTCCCTCTCTGTCTCTGGTAGAGGGAATAGAAGACCTTCAGAGCAAATATTATTAAAGGATTCAGAAATGTAAAATAAGTTCTTCCCTCAGTGTATTTGGATTGGTTCTCTCTGTGGAGCTGGCTGGATATACCCACGCTGTTACAAAAGTGAACTGAAGTACTAAGAGGACATTTCTGAGGATCTGTTTATGCAGATTACAGTTTCGGTGTAAACGACCGAACCACTCCACTTCCAGAGATAACTGCAGCCTACAGAGTGTCTGATGTTGCCCCAAAATCAGCTTTTCAGAGCAAACTCCTCCAGGAAAATACCCGGGTCTGTGCTTGCCTGCCCCGGAGCTGCGGCTTCACGGCCAGGAGAACGTTAGAAGTTAATACAAATTACAGGAGCTTTACACCCCGAGACCTGACTTGCTTTGGGTTACCAGTTTGGCACGTAGGGTTCAGGGAACATCCAGCTTTGCAATGGATCCTCCTTGTCCAGGGTCCAGCTCTGCAGCTCATCCCTCTGCCTGGTGTGGTTTTCCTCAGGACAGACCTGGCTGTTGGTACTTCAAAAAAAAAAAATAAAAGCTATCAAAAAAATAAAGCCAGATAACCAAAACCCCAAAAAATCTGTAAATAAGGGGTGAAAAAAAATAACTTGTAGGGAAACAGAGGGCTGTGGGTGCCGTGCCCTATCTCTGAGTAGCATCCAGGCAGTAATGTGGCACAGTTAAAGCTGTTAAAACAGTGTGGATGTCACAGGAGCATAATTTGGCCAGTAGAACTCCATCATCTTCAGAGACGAGTTTGCATGGATGTGACAGGAGAATCTTGTGTTACTTCTTTCTTGTTTTTCTTTACATGTTGATGCATTCTTTTTTGCTTAAAAGCAAACAAATAAAAACCCACAGTTTAAGAACTGGGAAAAAAAATGCCAGGTGCAGTAACAATAGCTGATCCCAAACAAACGTAATTCGCTCCTGCCACTCGGCAAAGATAAAGCGTGTCACATACATTAGGAAAAGATAACTGACATTAGCACAGTAGGCAAGGTGATTATGTACCACGCTATTGACTCTGTGCGATCATTATTGCTATTTGGTGGGTTGCTTAAGTGGGTACCTGAAGGTTAAGTAATAACTGTAGTAAGAATGAGAGGGAAGCAGAGAGAAAGGAAAAAGAAGATAGAAAACATTGACACAAGGTTAAAATGGAGGGAAGTGGATAAGTGGGGGTGTGGATGTCTGAGGAGGAAGGTGAGGTGGCTGAGCCTTGGTTAGTGATAGTTAAGGGCTGGTGGCTGAGTAAATAATGTATCCAGTTCTGTTTTATTTGAGATTGTTATGTTTGTAAAATAATGGAAGTAGAACACAACTTTAGGGTAAACCTGTGATTATTAAAGTAAAACCCAAAGGAGAATCATAATTACTTTCCAAATTTTCCAAGAGGCGTTCTCTCTCCCTAGCTTTAAACAAAATCCAAGAGAATGCAGAGTTGGGATATAGAGGTTTTTTTAAAAACTAATCTTCTTTTAACTCACCTGCATTTTTGTGTGAGCCTTTGAAAGCGCTTTGTGTTCATACTCGGAGAACACCCAAACCTCACCTGGCTGGGACCCAGTGCTGGGATGGAGGTCACAGGCTCCTCTCTCACAAACCGCGCATAAGGCTGCTCGCCGGGCTTAGTTAAGCCGGTGACAGCAACTCCTTGGGCTGCTGAGCGTCTTCGTTTCATGTGGACTGTGTAACCTTCTGTGGGCATCACTGCTTTATGGTGGAATAGTAACTGTGTTCTGGAATCGATGATTAATGCCAGCTTTTCCTCTGGAATGTGTTTCTGACATTATAATATCATGCAGCAGAATCGAGTTTAATTTCAAATTGTATTAACCTATTTACAAAATATATCAAGGGGACATTTTTCAAGGGAATAGTTCTCTTCTTTACATAGATTGAGAAATAAAATACTTATTTTAATCTTGCGTTCTGCAGGCACTAGGGCTAGCTATTTCACTGAAATTAATATCTAAAAGGGAGTCATTGCAAATTTTATATTGACATGCGGAACGTAACGTTATGGCTTTTTAGGGTGGATATGCACAAAATATGTATGTGCACTCCAAACTAGCTAATAGTTTTGCAAGTGGTGAACATAAATTTTAATACCTCTACTTCCCAGCTTGTAGCAGTGTTGTCTGAAGTCTGGGATGACTGATGTTAATCTCCAACTTGTTTGTGGCTTTCCAAAAATGAACTCGTAGTAGAAGAAAATGTGGTGTAATTCCCATTCATATTTAAATTTATAATAGAAAGTGCTGTGTGGAATCTGTCCTGTATAATGCTGCTTAACAAAACTTTAAAATGTAGCTGTGTTCTTGCATTGCAAAAGGAGGAATATGAGACACATACGTTAGCTGTTAATTGTGTCACTGTTCTTAGGGCTTGCACTTAATGCCTCCTGTATCATAAATTCATCCTCTTGTGCTCTGAAGTTTGGAGTTTCCAAACATTAAGCAAACCAAAAGAAAGGTGGAGGTGAAAGTGCCATCTCCGTTTCTTCTTGGGGAGCAGCATTTGGGGAATGGCGTCTTATTAAGACACACATGAAAGCTCTAAAATTTTGTTTTTACTATTTCTCTCTGAAATTAGACTGAAATTACACAAGCCTCGGCGTTGAGAATTTTATAGGTAATCCCTTTGTAGACAAAGGATGCAAGCCTGGCTTTGCCAAAGGAAAGAGGAATTTCTGCTGTTGATCTCAGCTGGCGCGCGAGTCTCTTCCTCGCTGTGTCCGTGGAGTAAGTCCTTATGCGGTGTGTATCCGAACCCACGGCTTTTGTTAGGCTGAGGCACGTTTCACGGCAACATAATCATTCGAAGCCAAATTTCAGAGGTGCTGAGCCCCCTCCTTACCCCCCGGCAACTTGCGTTCGGGTCAGTGACGCCGGGAGCCGAACCCTTCCAGGCGAGCGGGACGTCAGACGGGAGCAAGGCAGCTCCCGACGGGCAGGAGTCGCCGGGATCTCTCCTGCACGGTAGTTTTAGCCCTGAGCACGGGATTTGTTTGAGAGCAAACAGAGACGCACTAATTGATGAGAGTGTTATGCAAATAAAAAAAGAGAAATGGGATGGGTAAAAGAAAGGAACTGTAAAACACTTTATTATGCCTGGAAAGCCAGGCTAATCCCAGAGGAATTCTGCTAGGATAAAATGTTAGCTGCTTTGACATTTTAAGCCTTTAAGAGTTGTCTCGGAATTTTCTATTTCGTTTGCTTTTGTTACTTTGTTAGATCAGTCTACAGAAACGTGGTTTCCATTTTCCTCCCTCTCTCCTTTCCTCCCCCCCTTGGCTGGAGGTAACCGAGCCCACACTTGGCTTTGCCGGGGACATGAAATGGTTAAGCGAGTTGAACCTCAGGTGCTTTGTTCTTGTGCTGGATGCCTGCTGTTGGGAGGCCGGCAGAAACTCCTGCCGAGAGCCAAAGACACCGCTTACCCAAAGACATCCCTTCCCCTCCAAGACCACAAAATATGTGGCGGCAGTTGAGTGACCTGAGTCCGCTGCCGAGGCCGAAACGGGGCAGAAAGTGGGTGCATGAGCTCAACTCCCTTTTTTTTTTGACCTTTTCTCTCGCTGTTTCTTCCACCTTTCGTGGACTTTATCCCTCTTTCACCTCAGATGGGTAGGCAGGCAGGCTGCTTTAATGAAAGCAATACTGTGTCAAGAGGGATTGCTGGCAGAACCCTTCCCAGCCAGGCTGACCTAGCACCTCAGCAATGTTCTTGGCTTTGGCCAGCAACAGCTTGAAAACCCAGGTCTGTTTCTGAATCCAGATGGTGGTGCGTTGCCATATGTCAACAACACATGTCATCCTGATTAAAATTTTAACCACATCCATTCTGCCATCCCCATAAACCATCCTCAGCCCACTGCATGGCAAAGGCTCCTTCCTCGCTGCTCCTCTTCCTCCCGCAGAACTGTGCCGTTGGCATCGGCGCAGGCAAAACCGTCGCTGCTGCGGCGGTATCAGCCTCCCCATCCATCTCGTTGCCCGCGAGATCCACCTGGGAGGGTGTGTTGTCCTTATCAGCCCTGCTGGCGCGAGGTCTTTGCTCCAACTGACTCGGGAATACAGGCTTTAAGTGTTGGAACAGAAAAGGAAAAAAAAAAATACCCCCCAAACCTAACTTATTTAATCACTTGTTAGGGCCTGTTGAGTTGTCTGTTAGAAGTGTCCTGCCCAGCCTTGGGAAGAGAGATAACGTGTTCCTGTTGAAACACAACCTTGTCAGGTTGCCACCGTAAGACATTCTGAAGTTGCCAATGTGTTCAAGACCAGCCCTTGCTGTTCTGCACCTGGGCTGAACGCAGCTCCCTTTACCTTCGTTTCTAAGCTCTAAGGTGTAGCCCTTTCCCTAAACCATGCATCCGAATCTCTGTACCTCCCAGGGCAGGGGAACATCCTTCAAGGGATTTGCAGAAAGAAGCTCATGTGCTCTTCCCTTTGAAGGAAGAGACGGGTACCGGTGCGCTGCCGGGACAGGGCAAGCTGCCCTGTGGGCTGCTAAATTCAGACCTGGGGACTCACTCCGCTCAGTCGTCTGGGGCTTGGGATAATTTGTGAAGTGGAAGTGGTTTCCCTAGCTGTGCCTCTCAGTCCTGTCATATTTTAGCTTGATTTCTGCAACAGCTTCCCCTCTGTCTGTAGGTAATGCTCACGTAACGTTTATCCCTTTGGCTAATTTCATTCCAGTGTGACAGACAGATTAAAACCTCTTCAAAGACACCGAGTTTTGGTGGGTTTTTTTGTTGAAAATGGTGGCTAAACAGGGAAGAAACACCCCCATCCATATCCTCCTGGGAAGAACGTCGGCAGGGTGAGCCTCACCTTTGTCTGTCCCCAACCACACGCAAGCTGCCTCTGGCTCCTCCAGATGTGGGGGCCAGAGGTCGGGAAGGGAGGAATCGCAGGGAAGGGGAAGATGAATCATAAAGGAGTTGGGGGAGAAGCGCAGGATGTTGTCCTGGGAGGAATGAAGACATGCAATGCAAATCCTCAGGAAACGAGGCTTTGTTTGCTCTGGTGGTGGTGGAACAACTCATTTTTCTGAAAAGAAGAGGGGCAGCTGAAATGACTTCAAAACGTAGAATCATAGAATCGTTTCTGTTGGAAGAGACCCTCAGGATCATCCAGTCCACCCATAACAGAACTCTGGCTCTACCTCATGTCCCTGAGAACCTCATCTCCGCATCTGTTTAACCCTGCGGGGACGGTGACTCCACCACTGCCCTGGGCAGCCTGTTCCAATGCCCCATGACCCTTTCTAGGAAGAAATAGTTCCCAAGATCAACTTGAGGCCAACTACATATTTTCTTTTGCGTATGTATATTTTTTCACCACTTCTTTTTAGTGTGGTGGATCTTACAGCCACTTTTTGTGCCCTCTCCTGATAAGGCACACAAAGGCAGTATTAAAGTGTCTGGTCCAGAGCTTGTAGAAACTGAAAGAAATTGGTGGTAGACATCATTTGTCTTCATCTGAACTTGTTTGCAGAGTTTGTGGCTTGGGAGAGTTCTTTTTAAAAACACGTTGTTCCTGTCCCCAAGGAGAACCTGAGGTGTTCACCTTCTGAAGAGAGACAAGGCTTGTGTGAGCGATCTCCTCCATCACTGCAAGTTAAAGGGTGTAGGAACCTCCTCATTTCCTTTGGAGGGGAAAAGAAAAAGATGTTTTGGAAGCCAAGGATGGTGAAGTGCTGACCTGCTCTAAGCTCTCGCTTCCAAGCGTGTGCCTCTCCATCGCAGAAACAAAAGCTGTATCCCTGCTCCAAAGAGGAGCCCAAGGGCAGAACTTGGACTGGAGGTAGGATTTTGGACAAGAACTTGTAGGGAATGAACTCTGTCCCCAACCTACTATTGCCAGTTTGATCACAGTTCTAGAGCAGGTACCCCCAACGGCATTTTTATATTTATATTTCAAGTCCTAGAGCTCCAGCACACAGCCCTCAGTCTTTGCTGTGCTGCTGTCACTGATCTGCACAACTGACGAGGAACCCCGAAGAAAAATCCCCAAACAGACAGAACTTCTCTGGTACATTGTGCACAACTCTCTGCACAAGGAGAGGGATGGATTTGGATCTCCTTTTTCTGAGCAGTCATATTTTTTCAAGACAATGCCAAAAGTGTGCTTTCCGTTCTCTTTCAGCAACCGATTGCTGGTGGGTAGGATGCCAGTGTAGAGAGATGCTATTTATGCAGCAGAGCTCATTGTCGGTTTTTATTTAGTATGTATTTGTACCAGCCATTGAGTTAGATTCCTGGCTAGCGTAACACAACACAGCTCCGTTGGCTTCCGCGATTTCCATAGTTCAGAGTCTGGCATATGTTTTATTTTCAATGTATATTGACTGTCCAGCCTGTTAAAACCTTTGCCACTAAACCTACGCTGTTGTGTAACACACTGTTGACTTTTTGCAGGGCTGCTATGAATAGCAACGGAGGAAATTAAATAGCTGTTAGGATGGGTTTTCTTACACTTTATAAAGCCTGCTCGAATTTGATACAGAATGTAAATGTCTTTCATGAAGTTAGATGTGGAGTCTATGTCTAGTGGAGAAATCAGCTTTTATCAAGTCCAGTCCCAGTTTTGCCTTTGACCTGCTCAGGGGTTTGGGGACTTGCCTGTGTTTCAGTTTCCCTTTCCATGAAATGGCAATAATGTGTGAGGATTAATTAGTCAGTGGATGTCAAACCCTGAGTTTTGTAAATGCTGCCATTACTGTTTCAAAAACTTCCTTTTCTGGGTTAAAAGGAAACAAGCCCAAGGATTATTGAAGTCTTAAGCAATATTGTTGGATGTTTTTTCAGTGACGCAAATGCAGATCTCATTTTTAAAAATATCAAAATGGACGTCGATGGTAAATAAAATTGCTGGCCAATAACACACAGCGGTTGAAAAAAAAAATTGATTAAGCATTAACTGTGGAGAAACCTTCTTAGAGACAAGTACACTGTAACCCTGGGCTTACGGCTTGTCCGCGTCCTCAGTATATGCAGCTATTCACTGAATAGGGTGCTGCTGCGGCGCGAAGTTTGGGTGCTGCACAACTGCAAAGAGCTCAGGTGGGATTTTGTGCCTCGTGTCCCAGACACGGACGGTTGAATACCTGAAAGTCCTGGTCTAATTAAACATGTGAGAAAAGTTCCCGTCCAAGATGCAAGCACCAAGTAGCTCTGGAGGTCTTGGGATGAGACGTGGATGGTTCTGCCCTGTGCGAGTCCACTCAGCATGCCCGTGTCCTTCGGTGGGTCGTCACTGGCCACAGAGAAGGGTCTGGGGAGCAGTAAAGGGACCTGGCTGTGGCTTCTGTAAGCAGGGAGACAGCCTGGAAACTGCCTTGAGGGCTCATTGTCTTATGATAAACCTTCAGAAACGATGCATAAATAATATCCATTGTCCTGCTTACACTTACAGAATGTTGTCAACCCGAAGGAAAGGCCACCCCACCCTCAAGCGAACCCTTGGGGACTTGTTTGTTGCACGTGCGCAGCGATAGATGAAAAACCCTATTATTTGTACCCCCTGCTTGCGCTGGACCATTGCACTTGCAGTCCCGACATCAGGTTTTGGAGTCTACCTCTAAGATTCTTGCCTTTTCGCAGCCTTTAGGCCCATCTCTTCTTGTTTTCTCAGCGATGATATCTGTGGTTTTATTCTTACCAGATTGTTTTCTTTAATTTAATGAGATTTATCCTCCAGGTCTGAAAGGGAAATCCTCCTTTGGTTTTCTCAGAGTTAGGTGTTTAGTCACAGCAGGTCACGTGGATGTGTTTTTCATCGGT
The DNA here is from genome assembly GCF_037038585.1 of Patagioenas fasciata. Lineage (NCBI taxonomy): Eukaryota > Metazoa > Chordata > Aves > Columbiformes > Columbidae > Patagioenas > Patagioenas fasciata. The sequence continues at coordinate 19,183,783 of NC_092525.1, read as the reverse complement.
GGAGAGGGACGGATGCAGCTGGAGAAGACAGAGTCGTGTTTGGGACAGGAAAGCTGTTTCTCTGCTCTCTGTCCACTGGTGTCCTGGGAAAGCTCAGGGACCTGTAGGTAAAGCTGGGTCAGGGATACCAGCACTGGCCATAAAGGAGCCAGAGCTGTCATACCTATCCTGCGTGCACTTTATGATATGAAGGAGTTAAGTTTCCCCATCTGACACAAGGGTAGCACCCTGTTATTTGCTTAACAAAGATTTTCATGTCTGCGTCTTTCTAATGCAGTGTGTTTTAAATTCACTGCAAATAATTCTTTCAGCTGTTTCCTAGACATCCTGTCACGCAAATGGATAAAACAATATAGCCAGCTCAGTGGAAAAAACAATAAATTATACAATAAAAATGTATACAGTGTACTCTTTGTGTTAGGGCCTGATTCGTCACTGTGTTACTCCAGTTTTACACCAGCAAAACTTGGGAGTTTCCGTGGTCAAAGAGTGAAGTGAGACATTGGTGCATCAGGTAGCAGCAGGATTATGCTGAAGTTTTAAAAGCTATTAAGAACAAAATACCCATGAAATCATGCATATGAAGTTCATTACTTACTGGTAATGGTGACTTGGGTAATACTAACATTTATGAAAACATTTCTTCTTAGAACATTTTCATATGCATATTTAAAAACTGGAAATCCACTGCTTGCACAGGAATGCCATTAACGCCATAAATCAAACTGCGCCGTTAAAGAACATACCAAAAACTTGAGGAAATAAGAGAAACGGTCTGTTTTTTAATCAATAAACCAGGGTAAAATTACTGTCCAGGCATATATATTACTCCTTCTGTAAGCTGTAAGCAGCACGTACCTTCATACAGGCAACAAATTTAGGTGCTCTCATTTTCTCTCTGGTTATGTTTGGTATTGAGACTCCTAAAAGCAGGCACAAGGCCAGGCACCTGATGCAGCTCCACGTAGAGGAGAATTAAGTAAGTAAGATGAAGTCCTGACAGTTTTTATGGAGAGCGAAACTCAAGTGTATGTATTACCTGGGAACGCTGGAAGTTGATCATGTCCCCAGGGGATACGGCTTTGACTCCTGGAGCGGGGAGATGCACATGGAGGAGTGTGTCAGGGCAACACGTGGCAGGTCACGATCTGCAGAACCCAGGAACGGGGCATACAAACACGGTGCTTTACAACATTTTTGTCCTGGTTCCAGTTTAATTTCCTCCCAACCCTCCGTGTAGACGCACAGCTTCTTTCCCATATGATCTCTCTATAAAGAGAGGTGAGTGATGTGTGTGAGGACAGCTGAGGGGATTCTCAGGACCAGCCCAGGTGTCACATCCTGGTCCCCAAGACATTTCTCCAGGCTCTTGCCTGGAGCTGGTGGCAGAGGTGACTTCCCAGGCTGACCTGGGGCTCGGTCGGTGCAGAAACATCCCGTGAGGTACTGGACTGTGCTAATTACGGAGGTGAACATGGGTTGTGCAACCAGTGGTCTCAGATCTCCGAATGGCACATTCGTTTCATAGGAACCACGGAGCGAGCACTGAGCGTTCGGTGTCAATCTGCTTGCGGTTCAGCGCTGATCTGCCGTGAGGAGTGGGGGAATGGGTGGCCCGGCGCCAGACCTGGGCTGCCAGAAGATCTCAGAAGTTTCCTGATCCCGCTCCCCACCTCCCGTCTCCAAAGGGAGCTGCCGCCTCTTTCCCATGACAGCTTTGTCACCCGTCCAAAACACAGGCATTTGTCAGGATGTTCTCTCCTTTCCTGTGATGGAAGAGACTCCGTTTCTGCCTCACGGCGGGGAAGGAGTTGGGTTTTCATGGTCTTCCCGTGCACAGACGGGTTATTTTAGGGAACAGCAGCAGAACCGCGCTCGGGACCAGGGCTGCAGTGGGTCTGTGCAAAGGTTCCCAGACTGATCCGCTCACACGCGTGTGCAACGCCAGCATCCTGCATGAGTGAGTGTGACAGCTGCCTTCATCCCCAGCCACTTGGCTCTCTCATTTGCAAATATGCGCTAATTTTTTATATATATATATTTCTTTTTTTCCACAACACAGGACAATTTTCAGTGTATTCTCAAAGTCAGCATTTAATCCCCAAACCCCGACTGCAATTTTACTCCACTCCGCACCTGCCATTTTAACATTAGCCCACCCATATTCACATGGGATAAAAAGGAATGGCTGCTTTTACCGGTTAAAAGCAGACATGTAGGTCTGCGTTAGTATAAACACAAAATAGCAAAGAAGAAAAGTGTTTAATTTTCAGACCAAAGATCCTAGAAATTTGTTTAATGATAATCTCAGTGCCTGAGTGGGTATCCCTTGCTCACACCGGGACCAAATAACAGCCCAAGTACACGGTGCACAGTCAGGCCCTCATTTACTAAATTATATAGTTATCACTAATGTTACCCAGGTCAGTGGGTGAAGCAGCTGTGGGTTAGGACACTACAAATCTGACAAGAATTAATGCATTAGTAATTCTTTTTAAGCCCGTAATGTATCCACAGCTTCCAGGGGAGGTATTTTCAGATAAGAAATGTAGAAGTCGGTTGTTATATTAAGCTGGCTCTCATTAACGGGAGCCTTTCTTACTGTCGTTTCCGATTGCATTAGCGGCAAATTCTGCTCCTTTAAAGATTAATGGTCTGAGTGTAATCTATAGCGGAAACGTGGCCTGTGGTGGAGACGCTGGCTGGGGACACCAGTACGTTGGATTTAGATCATGTCCTGGCCGCAGATGTCCTGGGCACGTTCCTTGGGGTGGATCTCAGTACTTGGTCTGAGTCCCAAACGTATGTGCCTTAGTTTCCCTCCTTGCAACCGAGGAGTAAATTGTAACGGCAGCCTCCTGCAGAGTGGTCTCAAGGAGTTTTATTATCTTCCACAGTGAGCTGATGCTGGTTATACTGGTATATAGGAATGTGTGTGCGTATGACATACCTTCCTCTTTGATTTCTGTGATCTGAAAATCCTGGTGGCAAAATCCCTGTGGTGAAATGGTGTTTCAGACAGCCACACAGGAAGGATTCTCCTGCTCTGAGTTAACTGGTGTCCCAGGACTTACAGACCCATATGTCTTGGGGGAAAATGGGCACACGACTGTAGCAGGGAAACTCCTTCAAGGTGTTAAGTTGGTCGCTGGCTGCAGAGATACTCATGGTTCAAGATGATGTGCTTCAGTTGACTGATGAGTATTGTCTCCCAAAAAAGCCGTTGAATACCAAGTACACTTTTCAAACAGGACGGAGAAAACTATCTGTATGCAGGCAGACCCGTGGTTTTGCCGTAAACAAATTTATTCTCCTATAGCACACTTATGCTGTACATCAAGGTGCTGTCATGTGCAAGGTGTCTGGGCAAAGATGCATTTGCAAGCTCTTGTTCCAGCCTGCAGAAGGGCTCTTCAGGTGTTCCCAGATGGTTCTCTCCTGAATCCCTCTTCAAGTAAGTGAAGTTTGTGCGGCAGTGACTCATTGATACGTCTCGTTTAGCTGTCCTGCATAGTCAGAGTTCCTTTCTGCTTTTGGAGGTCCCTTCTTTTCTCCCTTGTTCATCACAATGTTGTTTTCTTGCACATGTTGAGTAATAAAAAGCCTATTTACCTCCCCATATCAGTAAACTAAGGACCGTTACTAGAAAGGTATACATACAAGAGTAGGGGAAGCGGCAGTGGAAAAATGGGTCAGTACAACACGTTTCTCTTTGTGTTTTAGTATAATCGTGCCCTGTCTTCTTCATATAGATACAATGTGGTTTTAATGTTGATTTTCATTAAGTTGCTGCCTCTGTTCCGACCCCGGCAGCACAGGCAGATGCTGGGAATGGGATTGCAGAAGACTCTCGGGCTCCTCTGCAGTTGCCTGGAGGACCCTCCATGTTAGGCAAAGCTAAATTTGCCTGTTTTTTGTCCCCTTTGCCACCCCAGCGCTGGTGTTAAGAGATGAGTAACCAGGCTGAAATTCGGCTTAGGACCTCCAGTTGTGTAATACACATGAGGAGCAAGCAGGGTTTGGTGGCAAAAGTGACTTACGTGCATGATTTCGTAGTAAGAATTGTGTTTTGTTCCTTGTGCCAGAGCCCACGCTGGGCATCCTCAGCTTCGCCCCGTTCCTCCCAGTCTCTTCTTTCACCTTCCTTTTGCTCCTAATGAGCTTATTTCAGCTGCCGTGTCCTCTGCCGGGCTCTGCGGAGCGAAACCTCCTCCAGATCTGACGTGGTCTGGCAGGCGCTGCCGTCCCGGGGAACTTCTGACTTGTGCAAGAGCCAAGAGTGGGACCGGCGATGGCCAGGGACCTGGAGGAGCCGCCTGGCCGGGCAAGAGAACTTGGTGCAAGATGGGGCCGAGTTTGTAACAAGGCTGCTCTGCGGGCTGCCAGCACTTCCCAAGGGCTGGTTTGGCAGCCCGGCCGTGCCAGGACCCTGGGACCTCCCCTCCGTGCCCACTGTCCCCCAGCCAGCGGAGGAGGTGGTGGCCGAATGCCACGCAGGGATTCCCTTTCCTCGGGGCTGCCAGGTTAAAGCAGCTTAGTTCCACTGGAGCAGAAAGTAGCGGCGCTACAACGGAGAATTGGGGCCCTTCGGGGCGTAAATCACTGAGGCCACATGTGGGTTTGATTTTCAGCGCAGAGGTTTCGCGTGGTTTTTTTGTTTATTCCCTAGTCCAGACCACGGCGTGATGTGGGAAGCTCGCCGGGGTACGAGGCCGTCCCTCCGCTGGCAAAAGGAAATATTTTCACGCTTTTATCTGTGTGCAAATTAAATGAGTTAATATGGTATTTAAAAAAGGACATTTGTTTACATTGTTGTCCTCCTCTAGGGTAACAATCTACAAATTGATCTAAAAAGATTGTATTTGCTTCAGGGGAAAAAAGAAAACTGTGTGAAGCCACAATCACACTAATTATTGACCAGGGAGAGCAGAGCTCGGGGTATCATTGAGATTATAATAATTCTATGGAGTTGGTTTTTAAAAGCAGTATCCTACGTGGCTGCGAGCATTGAATTAAACTGAAAGTTTTATAACAGACTTCATCTCAGTTGCAAATTGTAAGGTCTGGGTGAAGAACAAACAATAAACTAAAAAGTAATCAAAGATAAAAAAGATAAATCAACAAGAGAAGTAAAATAAGCATAATCTTTCAAATTAGCATTTAAACTGAACCATGGCTGCAGCAGAAACTTTAGTCCAAGTACTAACATTATGTGTTACTTCTAAATTTGTCATTTTGTGTACAGCATTTGTGTACTGGCAAAAGGCTTAGTGTTAAAGGCATTTCTGTCAAAACAACCCGTTGCTTTGGGGGACCTGGTATGAACTTTATTGGCAAAAGCATTTTTTATTTGTATAAGGTACAGTTACAGTAGAGCAGTTTGCCAGCAGAGCCGTACACAGGATTTCTTTGCCAGGCTGACCGAGCCCATAGACTTTCTCCAAGTAGTCGGTTGTACGTCAGGTTTGCGTCGCTCTTACTAACAGCAGAGCTCTTCGTGTTTGCAGAAAACGTGGGGTTTGCGCTCGTTATTATACTTGAATGGTGGGAAGGTGACGATGCCAAAGAGTTCAGGTGTGATCCCTTGCTGGGGCTTTGCCGCAGCGGCGTGGTTGGGGGGTCACTGGAAAGAAGGGAGATTTTTTTTTTAAAGGAAAGAAATAATAGTTTAAGGTGGTGGTGGTTGTTTAAGAACACAGGCAGAACAGGGATCCTACATGGAGGCATCGTGTTTCCCTAAACGAACTGATACAATGGGGAAAAATGAGACAATCTTCCAGGGACACAGACTCAGTTAAAACAGATCTTTATGTATCTCACTTCAGCCATTACACCTTAGCCAACTATTGCACTTTTTATTGTGGAACAGTGTCATGCATCCGTTGCATTCAAACGTGCAAGCAGTGTTTGCACCGATATGGTTAAGTAATCCTATACTTTCTATAGCTGAAAGATCAGTCGAACAAAGTATCCATCTAATTAAATCTAATCAGTCAGTGCACAAGCTTACATTGTGGTCATCGCCTTGGTATGTACGGGAGGTTTTGAAGCGGTGAAGCAAAGGGCATGAGATTGAATAAGTGTTAGATGATGAAAGGCAAGGGTTAAAAACTTTCAAACTACAGTGTTAACATTTCTTCCCTGTCATCAGCCATCTGATATTTTGGTATTTTGGGGGGAGGGAAGAAAAGAAAAGAAGAAAAGAAAGAACACACGAACTATGCATGGCATCTCGATCCTGGGTACAGTGCAGCGAGTGCTCCGGGAGCCGCTGAGCCTCTGCATTGCCTCTATGTGCTATATCAGTTGTATCCCGCTCTTTACGATAGAAGCTTCCACGCAGTATAATGATAGTGCTGGTTTAATGATGGAAAGTAAGACTTTTTTTAACTTTTCAGACTTCTGGATGTCTCAAGCAGGAAGGTGATCGGTCTCTTTGAAGAGTGTTTTATGGAAAAACAGGTTAAAGTTTGGTGTTGGGAGGTAGGGCACACATGGTTGCATCTGATGTGAATAATAAATACTGAGAGTTTCATCCCTTGTGTCCAAATAAACCCTCTTCACAGCAGAATAGCAACAGGCCCTTACTCATAATCTTCCTAAATGTCTTTTGTTTTTTGAGACTGGTTCTAAAAACCCACTCAGGGCTCCAGCAGCACGAGGACAGGCCAAGCCAAGGGCGATGTTTTTTGCTCTTATGCAAGTGGGCAAAACGGCACTTCAGGGCAGACTTTGGCCGTAAACTTGTTGCTCATCTGAACTCTGCCCATGTGGCCAAAACAAACTTAAATAATGTTCAAGAGGTTGGGGCAGGTTCCCAGAGCAAATCGATGCAGGTCCGCAGAGACAAACAGCCTTCTGCTGGTGATTGATGCTGCAGGGTGGCCTGGCCCCTCCTCACGTCCCCGCTGAAATCCCAGGGAGGCTTCACCCCCATTGCCTCCCTGCAAATCTCTTTCATTAACTTCTTCCTTCTCGACTCGGCGTTAAATGAGCCAGGCAGCCTAATCCGGTGGCGTGGCCGAGGGCTGGGCCGGGGATGTCGCAAGGTTTCTTTTTCCTTCACGTCATAAGCGCTGTTTGCTGTTGTACCTCTCCGGGTCATCTTGCTCCAGGCAGGTAAATAGAAACACGGGACTAATCCCATTCCCCGGGTCCAAAGGAATGGTGTATGTTGAGTCCCGTCTTTATCGTTCTACCTGTGTTGGAGATATTTTCCTACTGCTGGGTAAGCCCAGATGTACACCATCTGCTTGTCTTATGATCTTTGACATGATTGAGAGGCCACCAAAAATACCCAGTGATTGCATACTTTTCAACTGACTGGTACAAAAGGAGAAGATGTTAATAATCAAGCAAATAATATTTGCTGTTTTGGAGCCTCCTGAAATTCTTGGGAGATATATTTTGAAAGTGGATGCTAAACATTGCGTGTGCATAAGCCTTTGCATATCTCTCTTCCCTTAGCCATATGTTTGAATACACACGGTTTTAGATGAAATATAGCAGAGTCTATTTTAGGTGTGTTTGAAAAACTCAATAGCCTTGGATTGGCTGCCATAGCCTGCTCTCGGCAGCCCTTTCATTTCTGACTTGCCGTGGAGCCGCAGGGTCTAGAGACCAAATATCTGAAACGCGCCTTATACCTCTCGGGTAAAAATAAAAACCTCCTTCTCTGTACGCTTTTGAGCAAGATATTTCATCCATTACCCTTCGGAGAGCGCCTGTTGCCAGTGCAGAGATCAATGGGAGCCCCAGTCCCGCTCCAGATGTCCGAGCAAACTCCACAGGGCGAATCGTGGCTGCGGTCATAAAATTGCACCTATTCCAGATCTTGTCTTCTCTCTCCAATTAGAAGAGCATGTTTTCTGGTTTTTTAAAAGTTGGCTGACCAGCTGGGTTTCATTCCTTTCTCATTTTTTTTTTTTTTTTTTTTTTCATTTTATTTGGGCTTTTTTCCCTCTTTTTAATATATAACATTCGAATAGATGTTCAGTGCCGTTCTCTTTGATAGTTCATATGCTGGTTTATGAGCATGGCAAAACCAAAAAAGGTCAGTTAAAGGTTAAGAAAGACAGTTATCAGGCCTGTATAAGTGAAGTATTTTTAAGGCTCCGCTAATTGGCAGCACAGTTAAAGCATCATTCATAAAATAGTGTGCATTAAAATGACCATATCCATTTTTAAGAGTATGGAGATTATTCCTCTGCCAAAAGGATTAACTCCACCTTCTCATCACCGCCTTTATATCGGGGTGTTTTTCCATGGGAGAGAATAATTTTGGGCATTTTGCCTACAATATTGAGGCTCATACCCCTCGCTATTTAACTGTTACAGCTGGGAAAATCTGGGACTGAAAATGTAGCCATATAATATGGCAACAGCCAAAACAATAAGACAGGCAAATCTTTTAAATCTGTATTTTATAAAACATCTGTTAAAGAATATTAAGTCAGAAGTTCTGTTCACATATTTGCTGTGTTTCGCTTATTAAACATTACAGCTTGCCTTCTTTCTCTTAATGAAACTACTACTCAGGGTTAGTAGAAAGATTTGGAAAAAAAAAATCCTGTTTTTTTAGCCTTCTGTGAAGCCTCTGGAGTAATGACCCACGCACACTGGCCCGAAACCCCGGCAGATTTTCCAAGGGCTGCTGGTTATATTCACCTGGTTTGGAGGGAGATGGAACAGATTTTCCTCCTGGTCTGTTTGCTGAACCGCTGCCATGAACCGTCCTCGTTGTGTGGACAACCCGTGCGTCAGCCCACCATCCTTCTCCTTTTGTCTTTCCGCCGTCTCTCATTGTGGGTCAGCAAACTCTGGTTTCTGGAGAATTTCAGAGTCCAAATCAATATCTCAGACCCAAACTGAAACATCAGCAGAGTCGCATGTGCTGGCTCGACTCGCAAGATCTATAAAATCCAGAGTGGACAGTCCTAATTTAACCAGTTTAACCTAAATTTTCCAAAAGGTTCACTGTGCATTGAGTTAAACCACGAGTGGTTTCTCCAGGTATGTTCTTTACCAACCACAACTGCTACGGGAGATGCTGACGATACTTGCCCTGGTTATAAACTGAGTCCTTCAGGTCACCATCCGCGAGTCCCGTTGCAACAGGGGAGTTGGAGAAGCCCCTGTGCCATTGTTTGGGATGCGGGAGATGATTCATGGGGCTCAAGGCTCAGTCTCACTCCGTAACCCAAGTCGTTGGGTGCTACACCACAAATTCTTACAGTAGATAGAGATAAAAATTGATGATCCAAAAAAACCTCTTGTTAACTTTTCTAACACTAGTTTATAATAGTGACTGGAGCGTCAGTGCAAACAAATGCTTAGAATATTTCAGATACATGTGTATCCTGTGTCTTGCCACCTTCTGATGTAAGCTGACAGCTTACAAATGTCTTATTGAACTGTATTACTTAAAATTGGGCAGATACTCCTGGGGAACAATTTTCTGCATTTGATCAGTGTTGCAAAAAAAAAGGCTCCAGGCATGTGTGACTACTCGTATATTCGTATTTTACGTATCTATTTGATGTAAGAATTTTACCATACTTTATTCCATCTGAGAGGTGTATTTTTTTTACCTGGCCGTATCAAAGGGTGACTGGCTGTGTTATTCTGAAGCATTTAAACTCAATAACAACATATATAGTCTTTACTAGATGCTTTACTAATTTATTGTGGCACTGTGGTATTTAGACCACTGTTTAAGTGAAGTTTGCCAGTACAGTTAGAAGAAATTAGAGACACCATCATTGCTAAATCACTTTACCATTCAAAGAAGAACTGTAAACATATGCATTCATTTAATTATAATAGTACCAATTATAAGAGAAATTGTAATGCCGAGAGTAGTAGCTTTTATGTGATCATAATAATGGCATATATTTATCTTGGTTTGGCAAGTTAGGTCTTTCTTTAATAGTTGGCTTTGCTTAAATAGAATGTGGTTTGTTAAAACCCACACTAACCCCCACACCCTTCCATTTGTTATTGCCCAAATAATGAACAATAATCATGTGGTATAAATGATTAATGTATACATGGCTTAGCAAGTATCTCTGAGGTTTAGAAAGTGTTTTTATTTTCATTCTCGCGCTGGACCAAGCTATAACCCAATTACACGTTATTCTTTGGTACTGGGTAGAAAATCTTTTTGCTTCGGTAGAAGTGGTAGGAACTCGAAGCCCGAGTCGCTCTCTTTGAAGTCGATCGGAATTTCAGCACCAGCCCCCGGAGAAGCGAGCCCATTGTTTCTGGGGCAGTTTGCTTTGTGCGCGTTATCTGCTAAATCACAATTTAATGTCACGTTTCAAAACAGCCCGCGTAGGAGAGCCAGAGCCCCGCATTCCGTTCCTGAGCAATTAATACGGTCCACGCGAGGAACAGCCCATGGAGGTAGATGTGAGAAATCTTCCAGTTATCCTCTCCGGCTAAAATAATCCCCCTCGGCAACGTGCACCGCAGCGTCTTTTAACGCGCGCGTGCAACTTCCAGACTGAAGTTTAGCAAGTTCTGTATCTCGGTTTTATTTACATCTGATTCCTTTGGAGCCTAATCAGTCCCAGCAATTAGAAAAACCAAACAAACTCTTCCCTTTCAAGATTAATTTTTTAAAGTGTCGGCCGTACGCGACTATTTTCGACGAGATCGCCCCACGCAAGTGAAGGGTGCTTTATCTTGTGCGCCGCAGCGAGCGGCACAATGTTGTCACCGCGCCGCAGACAATGCCACCCATTTATAAGAGGATTCAAAGAGTTAAAAAAAAAACAAAACAAAACAAAACAAAAACTAAAAAACAACAAACGCAACACATTACTTGAAACTTGATATAAAACCTGTGGCCAAAGCAGGCTATGGGCTGGAGCACTTGATTATTCTTTTATCAATAAATAAGAGTGGCATACAGTTAATTTCAGCACTGTAATTGAGCAGTGCATTCTGGGAAGCTGCAAAGCACTGTAAGATGAGGAAATGTTTTAGAGACTAATCATGAGAAGAAAGGAGCCTTTCATAGCCCTTATGATGCTGTTGTCAGAGCTAAAGGCAGATAATGATTCAGTAATAATGGCACATTGTGAATATTTAAGCTGAAAAGATTGGGACAGAATGAGCAGACATTGTTGGTTTGCTAAACGAACAGTTGGTCTTTGGGCTCCAAAACTATCTACAACTCAAATTTGGGGCTCAGAAGTTGCAAAATTAAAAAAAGAAAGATGTTTCCAGGACGGCGGGCTGGCAGCGGGTTTCTGCGTGGAGCCTGCACGGGGCCTCTTCACTTACTTTTGAAATCTGAAATTGATAGTCGAGGTTTTTTTCACGACTCCCTGAGCTGACAAAGTACAATACGCCACAGACTGTGTAAATCTCCCTCCATTTAGGTGCCAAAAGAAATCGCTTCGGAAGAAAATCAGTTTTAGTAATGACCTAAAATATTAAATATAAAATAGAGAGTGTCATATTGCAAATAAGTAGACTCATTTGCATTTTGTCTCCGGGGCATTGGTAGCGCTATAAAGAGACATGCAGCTGAATTTATGTACATTGTCTTTTTTCCTCATTACTACATTCTGGATCTGTTAGTTCTCTTTCTTTAAACATCTGTTAAATGCAGTTTCATGAAGCCGTACGTTCCCATATGTTTGGGAACGGTATCAAAGCGCTGAGCTTTTGGCCCCCTTTACAACCTTTTGTCTCAGAGTAAAAGGTGGATGAGCTGTGGGGCCGGATTCTGCTGACGCCAAGGGCCAGAAACTCTCTTGCTTTCAGCAGGAGCCAGAGAAGTTTGCTGAAAAGGTAAAGACCAGTGCTCCTAGGGACAAAGAGTATTGCAGCCCTGGACCTCACTATATAGACTTTACAAGTTTTTAAGTTATTTTTTTAAAGTACAAACCTAAAAAAAAAAAAAAAAAAGACAAACGAAACTTCCGAGGCTCTCAGGGCAAGTTTTACTCTCCATAATTTTCTACATGGTAAATCTCAGAGAATTCAGAAAGTGTGCCTGCGTGAGGACAGGCAGGAGAGACTGTCTTCTGCACTTTTACAGGCACAGTAAGCACTAATTTATTATTATCTTTACAATGACATAAACTATTCCAGCTCTCATATTTCTTTTATAGAAACACTTTTCATGCGCGCTTTCACACAAAGGAGAAGAAGCAAACTCCTGCATCTATACATCTGTTTTTCCTTGAGGAAAAGCAATTACTTACAATAAACAGCTTCAAAACTTTAATCAAAATACAGTTAGAAAAAGTTTATCTTTTTGCAAAATTCTTTTAAAAGACATGCTTCGTGTTTACAGTAACACTCGTTTTTATCCATATGCTTTAAATCTGTGTATTTACTTAATTAGGCAATATTTTTAACCTTTTTTTCCAAGTCTTTTATTTTTAATGAAAAGTTTCTTACAAAAGTCATTTATATATTAACAAAATTTAAAATCCCAGGACCAGGTCCTCCTCTGGGGAAAAGAAGCATTGCCGCTACAGTCCGCAGGCACCGCAGTTGTCCGCAATAAAAAGAGAAACCCCGTTTCTCCATGGTTTCCAGGGCCCCAATCCTGCATACTTAGGCACTTACTTCACTGAACTACTGGAAATGAGATCACCCGCGGCTCCGATGTGCGGGAAGGGAGCCGGCACGGCGGGATGTCTCTCGTGCCGTTGGTTTTCTCTCTCGGTGCCCTGGGTTCGTGGTGCTTCGCCGGGCAGTGTGCGGGTTTGGCTCGTCCGCCCTTCCGGAGCAGGGGACACAGCTCAGGCAACTCTTTCATTATTTGTGTCGTGTTGTCCCCTTCCGATTCCACTTGGACTCGTCGGTTTGTTACAGTTCCCCAGGTGAAAAGCAAATTTTAGTCTGAGGCACTGATTTGATTCAGCCTACTTGGGTTACGTCTAAGGAGCGGTAACTCTACCCTGTCCTTAAAGGCTTTCTTTCATTTGCCTTGCAAAGCTCAGCATCCCACTCCGTCTCACACTACATACTGGAAGCACATTCTTGGTGCAGTGTTCAGGTGCATCCTTGTCAGATTTCGGACTCGGGGGTCAGCAGACTCGGAGGTCTGATTTACCCCAATAACAAGGCCTGAATCATTACCTGATGTAGCGCTGCTGAATGCATTGGAGGTCTGGCCCAGTGATCCTCTGCCAAATGCAGTCAGATCTGGATGCAGAATTTCAGTCTCCCTAGTGTTTGGGTTGCTTTTGAGCTTTCTTACCCAAGTGATAAAGAGACAAGAACAGATTAGCATTGGTCCATCTGAATGGTGAGGAGCCCCAGTACAAATCACAGCGGCGCGTATAATCCAGACTAATAGCGCACTGCAGCAGGGGATTCGAGGCACAAATTTCCCTGTTGCTGCCGTCATCAGAGCCTCCAGTTGACGCCGTCAAGAGAAATTCATAATTGTCAAGTGCTCGGGCGACGAAGTCCGCGCAGGACAAACAACAATCCCTGATTTGTTTGTTCCGCCCTCTCTTTTCCTCCATCCAGGCCATCCGAGTTGTCTGGGAGCACTTCGCGTGTTGCCCTTGGCCGAGGACGGCTCTGCCTGGAGTGTGTCCAACTTGGCCTGGAGACGTTCTAATAAAGCTCAAAATGATGCTCGTTGCCAGTGAGGAGGGGGATGAGGAAGGTGAAGGAAAAGATGGCGCCAAGGTCATCGTGTTTCGGCCTGTAGCAACGCGCTTTTGCAGAAAGACGTTTCTCTCCCAATTTTACTCTGCAACACCACTCTTAACAATGGTGATGATAATTTCATCAGCGTCGCTGATACTTAATATTTCTCATTTACATTGCATGTTTCATCTTCAAGGCTCTTGAAGTAATGAGCCAATCCTCACAACATCCCTGTAAATATTATTCCCCCCTTAAAGAAACTGAAGCAAGGAAGTTAAGTAAATAACGTACGCTATTTATATTATGATGGCTTATAGGGGTTCTGGTGAAGGTCAAGTCCTCCTTGTATGTAGACATTATATAAATAAGAATCTATATAAGTAAATTACTCCTTGACCTGATGATTTCATACTTCAAATATACAAAACAAGCAAAGAATAGAGGAAAAGGAACCCTATCAAAAAACCAAAATGACAAGGAGATTAAATGATTGAGCGGAGGCATTGTCTGGAGACTTGGGCTGAAGTCAGCTCTGAACCCTTGTCTGCTGTGTCTGTTTGTCCTTTCAGGGCTGAGAATTGTGAAGCCTGGATTATTAGAACTCACTTTTACTAGCAGGTGACATGCCTTCCAAATGTTAACAGGGCCTCAATTTTAATTAAAATGTATTAGTATCAAGGCTTATATTCATTAGGGATGCAGAATTACCTGTGGGTGACACAGGAATGGTGACTCGCTCCTTAACAGCTTTTGGAAAAGTTTTTTGCTCTATCTTTTTGGTCATTCTTTAACTGGTGAAGAACTGTAGTTAAGAGTCCATTAAAATGAAACTTAGGTTATTGTTTTAATTTAGCTCATAGCACTTGAAACTCCAGTGTCCTGTTTGTGAAACAGAATGGGGTTTCAGTGGGATGAGGGTGAACAAACACATTTCTTCTGGAACTGAGGACAATTATTTCTTGCTTCTCATTAACCAAGGCTTCAGTTCAGCAGAACACTTAAGCATTTGCCGAGCTTTCAACAGAAGTCCCATTGCTTTTAATTTAGAAGAATTTACCTTTGTCACAACCTCTGCTTAGAGTCCATGGCATGTAAGCACCAGCTTAGAGTTCGGCATGTGTTAATTGTTTAAATATGTTTAGCCCTTTCCCCAAAGCTGTTGTGGATGTTTAATGCAGTATTTACAGCAGCCTTAGCACGAGGACTTGTGCTCTAGAGTTGATGCTTAAACATATTCTTACTGTGGAGTACACGTCAAGTGCTTTGCTTGAATTTTCTGAATTTTTAAATTTCTACTGGGACTTCTAAGTTTTTAAGAGAAAGCACTTTTCAAGAGTAAAATGTCGTTTAACATTTAATAAAGGCAACTATCTGCCCAAACCACAGAGTAACCACGAAACTGGGAGAAGCCCTGAACATCTGCCGCAGCTTCTCCAGCGCTCGACCTCTCGGTGCAAATGCAAGTTATGGTGCGCTGAGAGCTTAAATGCTGGAAGGAGTACTTACCCCTCCAAAGGAGCTCGTGTGGAAAAAACCAGCATATTTGGTACTTCAGGAGTTAACAAAAGTAAGGGCAGATCCACTTAGAGAAAGGCTGGGGGGGCCAGGGGGTGGTGTCACTTTTATGTAAGAATTCATTAAAAAATATAATTAGTTTATTTGACTATAGTTGTCTCTCTACTATTTAAAGGAAAAGGTTACATGCGGTATATTTGGGGGAAGATTTTATTTAACACTTGGCCGCGTTCTGCTCTAAAATGAATGCTTGCTCAAGAGTCTAAGAAGGCTTCATGGGAAGAGCAAAGCAATCTAAGCCATATGCATTGGGCAGTTTGCCAGTTGTTTGCCAATATGCCCAGGCCACCTGGCTATAGATGCAGCCAAGTATGCCATTCTGACTCGCCAGCTTTAACCTTCAGGCTGCTTCTTTTTCAGCTCTTAGGAAACTCTGAAAACCCTCCCGAGCTCGTTGCGTTTTCCCCCGTGCCAGTAGTTTGTGTGCGGCCAGACGCGGGCGGCGCGGCCGCCCTGACCAGACAGCTCGCAGCACCCATTTTCAATGAGTTTTGTCTTTTGTCTAGAGAGCAGTTCAGTAGCGTTGAACCCGGGCCACGAGATGAGTCTGGAGATAGCAGACTGAAACCTTTACCCATATGCCATAGTTAGACACTTTGACTGACAAGCCACAGTTTTTTTTGTTCCCGATACTGTAGAGACACTGTTTTACGGGTGCGGTTTAGGAAGGATTTTGTTTAATGTAGTTCCCCACTCTTAATTTCTTTTCCCGAGTATTTGCATGAATTGTAAGAGAAGTGAAGCATTTAGCATAACTCAGGCATTAATGGCATATTGTTTCATTATTGGGGTAATGTATTTAAATGTTTATTCATTAAATTTCACTTGCAGCCAAAAATATCTCAGCATTCTATTAATCTTTAGTTACATTTTGGGTTGTGGGCAAAGCCTAAAACAAGTACAGTATCCATGGCAGCAATTTAACAGTTAGTAGATATCAGATATAATTAAGCTATTCTAAATATTGAAATTAAGGTAGGAAGAAAAAAAAAAAGATTATATTCAATTCAGTAAACACAGCATGGGAAGTTTTGGTGTCGCAGCCAGCAAAATCTTTAACTGCATCCAAAGTAAAGGGCGTGCAGTCTGCCGTAATTGTCTTCTGTTTTAATAGAAAGCAGTTCAGGGACAGTATAACGTGGGGACTTTCCCTTGCTTTATAGCTGTTAATAAAGCCGGCGGCGAAGCTGCGTTTGCAGGCTGGGGAAGGAGACATGTGCTCCACGTCTGCTTTGCTTTACAGAGCTCCGCATATTTTTTCAGCGAGCACACGCGCGCTGCAAAAACTTTCTGTGCTCTGATCTGGAAGCAGAGCCCGCGGTTCAGATCGGAAAGCTCCGGGCAGAACTCGCTCAAAATGGCCACGGTTTCCTCCCTTCGCGCACCGGAGCCATAAATCTGGCACGGCCTCTTTTCAAAAAGGTCCACGAACCTGAGGGCCTGATATTTGAAACTCAACTTGTGCGTTTGCAGGTGGGATTATTTGTGCAAGTTAGCGAGAGCACGCAGGCATCTCGCCGCCTGCCCGATCCCTCGCTCAGGTGGCAGCAGACTTATTTTTGCAGCCTGCAAAGCCGGGTATGGAAAAACTGATCACCTCCCCCCCGCCGCCCCCTCTATTTTTTAAGCACAAAATTGAAGATTAAACAAAAGAAGGGAGGTTAAGGCTTTTGAAAAAAAAAAAAAAAAAAAATTGGGCCCCGAGGGAAACTTTGCCAAGTTTCTTGCGCAGCCCCAAACGAGCAACTTTATGAGGGAAGTTTGGCCGCGCTCGGCTCGCCGCACATTGTTCCCATCGCTCCCGCACCACCACCTGCGCCCGCCCCGCTCCCCGACAAAGGCGAACCCACATCAAACGTGGAGCCCACCGGCGCTGCGATTCAATCCAGCAGGGTTTGCTGTTGAGTTGCACTGAGGTATTCTTTGTCCCACCGGGCGTGTGGGGAGCCAGGCATATTGAATTGCTTTAAATCAGAACCCATACCGACACGTTCAAGGTATACGCTTTTTTTGGGGAGGCCCGTCTTGGGTTTTCTCCATTCGGAGGCACGTTGTGGACGTGTGGCTTATTAGCAGTGGGTCGTAGCCGTAGCCATGCGGCACCGGTGACACGTTCAATAAAGGCCCAGTGAAAGGCGCTGTTGCAAATGCACAAAGACAGACATAAAGGGAGCGAGAAAGTGTCCCGGTGGGTTTTGCAGTCTGGCAGGTGAGATGCAGCTGCAGCCGCCCCATCTGTGCTACCTTGGCCCGCGATGGCTGTCAGTGTAGGTAACCGGGGCTATGATGGGAGAAGCAGAGCAGAAATCGAGACAGAGAATAAAAATTAAGGTTAAAAGGGAGAATAATGTTCTACGGGCATTTTGGGGATACTAACATGTCACAAATTTTCACTTTAAACGTTCACTGGGTCCCATTTCATGTATTGCGCTAATACATGTCTGGACAAATATACCCACTACAGTTTGTATCGTTTGTTTACTCAGCCTCGTATCAATCTGTGGTGGTTTCCATATAACATTAAATCTAAGTGATGGGCTTCGGACACCGTACTAATACTATCTTGCTTATCGCACTCTTCACTATTGTAAATCTGTTTATTGTTTTTCTGTGTGGGTGCACGTGCGCACACGCATTCTTTCAACATTCTTACCATGTTATTGTCCTTTTATTTATTTGCACCCGGTTTTGCTTTCAGATAAAAAGATTAGTCATAAATAGCAGCTTTGTCATCCAAGAATTTCCAAGCACTTAAAATTTTGAAAGGTTGTTCATGAAAAGTTGTTTAAATGGGAGCATTATACCACCGTCTGGTATTTATAATAGTGAGTATCTGCAGTTTGATTGTTCCTCGCCAAAGCTTTTCTGCGAAAAAAAAGACTGAGAAAAATGAGCACTGTGTGTACTTCGTGGCAATACTCGCCTCTAAGGACCAGATTTTTTTCTTTCACCATTTCTCACTGTCTTCCTCTTCCGACAAACCTTCTTCCCATCCCAACCACATACTGTATGGCAAATATGCAAAAACACTGAAGGCTTAGTTCCCCTCTGCTTGTAAACACAGCGCTCCCATTAGCGGTGAGGCTGCCCATGCCTTTGGGGGAGAAAATGGACTCTGAAATGCTCGGGAGAAACAGCAGAGCTCTCATTCATGTGGCTTGGGTTGAAAAATTGAACCCACTCTGCTTATTTGCGCCTCTATGCCAAAATAAAAAACACAAAGAAGTGCCGGTGCGCTGCTCACAAGTGCAGATGAAGCAAACTAATACAGATTTCTGTGGTCTAATAACAAACAGGGACGTTCATACGCTGTTGCCAATTCTGCATGATTGACTGTTAAGTCCGGAGAGACAACCTCGTCCCGTTGAAATCAATAGGATTTTTGCCGTTGGCTTTCCTGGGACAAAGATTTCATTTCCAATAATCCACCACCTGATTTTAGGCATGTCATTTAGTAACTGATTCGCTGCCAATTTACAGGAGAAACTTCCCTTACCGAAGAATATGCTCTCCTTTTTTCTTTTCTTTTTTTCCCCCTCTCCCTTTGTTTTTTTCCCCCACTGGCTTTACAGTTAGCAATAGTTCTTTCACAAAAGGTATCCATTTTCCTTTAGGTTTTTTTTTGTCTTGTTTCGCTCCCTTGGCATTTTTTTGTTGTTGTTTTTTTGTATTTTACTACATACCATAACATGGGAAATGGTCCCTCCAGGCACAACTGCTTCAGATGAGGATGTGGTAAGTTGAGGATATAGGTTGTTGTGTTGAATTTCTTCACGCCTCTGCACATCCTTAAAGCACGGTGACATGCACTGACTTGGAACAGCTAATCCACACCTGGGCTCCAAATTTCAGGCTCATCCCTCGTGTACGGGAAGAGGTCGCGTTCCCCTCGCCTGCTGTGGGATGCTAACAGGTATAATAGTCAGGACAGGGAAACAGAAGGATCTGTTAAAGGGAGTTGTCGTGATAAACAGGTGTGATATTCAGGTTGCTACTTCAGGGAATCTCGGGAAAAGAGGCCGGTGAGCTGAACCCTCAGCAGATGGTGGGTTTGTCATGGCATAAGGCACAGCCTGGAATGAGTTTTGACTTGGTTAAACCAGGTTTGACTTCACAGAGAAGAGCGCAAGCTCCATAATTTAGAATTTTGTGTTTAACTTTGATGTCATTATAAAGCTGATCACCTTCAAATGAATGGAAATGACCGCAGCGTCTCAGGCAAACCTGTCGTGGTTCAGACTCTTTTGGGTGCTGAGGTTCTCCATGTCCCACAGTCCCAGGGTCTGGCTTACTGCTTGGTCTCCAGCTTAGATTATAATACGTGACTGCTCACACTGATCTTTAGGCAGGATTCAGAGCTGATACTTAGAGATCGGGATTCACATGCAAATATAAATCTACAGAGGATCTGGCTGTGAAAAACTTCCAAGTCAGTAACTCAAACAATACTTCAGAAAAGAGGAATGAAAAAAAATTCTCAAATAAATTAAGGTGAAACATGAAATTAATGAGAATTGAAGGCAAAAAGATGTAGTGTCTTAATAAGTCATTTTGTGCGCACACAACTTATTAATTTACAGTTGCATTTCTGGAGGCAGTATTTCTGTTCATAACTCTCAGTTACTTCCGTGTAGGAAAATGTCGATTTCCACTAAAATTCTGTCAGCATTGATACCACAGTTTTATCACAATTATTTATAACCCATATACCAACCTGAATATAATTAACTGTATATAATCTGTACGGCTTGCCAAATAGCGAACAGTTATTTGCGACCCAAAGTATTTGTGTAATTAAAAAAATGTCAGCTAGTGTATTAGAAACATTTCATACAGCTGGCTAAATAGTTCAGAATGTATTGGTGAATAATATATTAATTCACTGATGTATTACATATTGAATAAAGTATTTTAATAAGTTAAATTGCCTTTGACCCATTAGAGCTGACTCAAACTCAGCAAAGTATTGAGAACTGAGTCGAAGGGGGCTGAGGAGGCTTTACCAGGTTGTTAAATATTAGGGGTTGTTAAGTGTACGCTCAGGAGCGCCACTGCATGAAGAATACAGAAAAATACAGCCCTCCAAGACACTGTTCTCCCGAGGTCTTTCAAATGTGGTAACTAGAACCTTTCTGAGGCATTAAAATACTTCTGTACTTTTGCATTTGCAAAAATCAATACGGCACCGTTAACACCAAGTTCACTTTTCCAGTCTGTAATTACTAAGGTCAATATTATACAGTTATTATTTAATAAAAATTAAAATAAAAAAGTTCCCACCCTGTATCTAATCAAATTTCAGGTCCACATTATAACTTGGCCATACTAAGGAGCAGTCTGCGCAGCAGCCCTGGCTGAGCCTTGCCGCGATATTGCGGGAGTGTTTTCCCATATGGTGAGCCGCGTCTGCAGCAGCATATAGCACTTTTGTCTGGTGTGATGCTCTCCTTTGCCCAGGTTTTATCCACCTAATTCAATCTCAAGAGAAGTCTAGTGGAAGGGGAAATCCAGCCCCTGCCTTTGGCCGCTGCCTTGGCTGTCTCTGTGTCCTTTACCTCTGAAGCTCTTAGGGCAAGATGCCTTGGGAATGGGTTTTTGTCAAGGTTTTAGGTCAGTATCAATTCCATGAGATGCTTAAGTGATTTTGTGGCTTTTCGTTGGGCTTTTTATACCATATCCAGAGCGGGAAAGCAGTAAATTTAGAGAAATAATAAAATGGGTTTCTGCGTTCTCAGTGTTTTAATACAATTCAGTAATTGGCATGTTATAAAGTAATAAAAAAGTATAATTTTTACTGCGGGGAATGTCCATTTGAAGAGGCCTCCTGGATCGCAGCAGGGCTAAGCAGGCAGTGCTGTCTGTTGGGTTATTTATCTGTGGCACCAGGATTGTCTGTTGTTCAGATGTGTGAGCTCCGGCCTCGCTTTCCGTTCACGGTTGCCGTGTATCATCGCAAGAGTGATGATAACGCCTCTTCAAGGTGGCATTATAGTGACAGTTTAACATGGCAAACTTCTGCTTGGCAAACAGACAGCGACTGTTAGCCAATATTGGCTGAGACACGCTGGTGATACCACGGAGTGTATCCTTAAAGAGGATAGTTCTTTGGACTTGATCCCGCTCTGGTTTCTGTCATGTGCCTCTCAGGCCAAGGAGAAAAAAAAAGCCAAGTAAATGTATCCACCCTGTTTTTTATGGGTGCATTCACCCTCCTTTTGTACACAGGTCTGCTGAGGAATGGTTTCCTGACATAAGCTTTTTGCTTTCTTTCCTTCTAGGAAGCGGTCTGGAGTTTGCGGAGTTAGAAAGCATGCTTCTTAGGTGCTAACAAAGGGGTTTAGTTACCACTTATCCTCTTGATCACAGGGAGTGAGTTACTATTTGCCAGAGACTCAGTGAGTATGTCCCAGCGAACCCTGCAAGGCAGGATGGAAATGCCCCTCCGGCGGGTTTTTTTGGTTAACCAAGTTGGGGTAATCTCTGGCCTGTGCTCAGTAACTCAGCCCTGAAACTCTGCAGCTGGAGACTCCAAACATTAAGATTCTTCTGTCCAAACATGCTGTTATATCTTCCTTTGCCACTAGAGCACAAAATCAAACATTCCACATGTACTGCTTCTTAATCTCTGTTAAATTCTCTTAAATAGTACATTTAGTATTATTTAAAAGAGTCGCTTTTTACCCAAGTAATTTCCTTATGATGCTCTCTGGTTGCCTCTCTGTCAGTAAAATAACTGCAAATGTTAACAAGCACACTTTAAATATGCTGCCTTTGTGTATAAATTTAAGTTAAAATCTTAACAGGAATTCCATTTTAGTATCTATGGTAATATTTTGACGATCCCTTCTGACACCGTCTGTGTACTAAGAATCTCATTCCTCGAGTGACACTGTATTGTTACAAGGTTATTCTTATTTTAAAACCTCATTTTGTGAGTTTGGTCGTACAGCTGGAAGCGGCCGCTACGATGGCGTCTGTAACTTGAGTCCTCAAAAAAACGGGGGTGTGCAGATGTGCAGACGTAGTTTCCTGGTTGTATTGAGACCTCTTTGAAATTTCTGCACAATTTGTCTTTCTCGATCAAAGCTTTCGGACTCCCTTTTGGCAACTGGAGTACTCGGTGCGTGTATTTTCATGTGCTTTGGTCCACGTGGGTGGAAGCAGAGTCGCATCTCAGTTCAGGAGAATGTTGCTCCAGAACAATTTTCTCTTGGTTTGTTTTGGAAGGAGCCTTCAGGGATCTTGGCTTGAGGCGAAGCTGTTAGGGTGAGGGTCACGACAAGCTGTTCGATGGGCGACGAGACGGCATGAAAGCTGGTGTCACGAGCCAGAAAAGGTGTCAAGCAGATTTATTTGATCCCCCAGATTGCCTTCTCTGCTGCTCCAACAGGAATTTACCATCCCTTCTTAGGTGCTTCCTGACGTCTCAGGAAGATGCATCTTTCCACGTGCCCTGTCCCAGCGGGAATCAGCAGGGACGATTCTCTTTTCCAGGAATACGCTGTAAATTGTTGGGCCAAAATAGAATGTGTAAGTAAAGCTTAGAGGTAATCTCTTCTTAAGCATTGACTCCGGGCCTTAGATTTATAAGCTTATTCCTGCTGTCCCACCATAAAACTAAAATACCCACTCCAACATGCGGCATTTACATAATAATTTGGTGTAGCTTTATTAATGTATGCACTCGTATTTTCTCCTTGCTGTGGAGAAAAAAAAAAAAAAGAAGAGTACTGAGGACTCGAGGGCTTGATTCAGCCTGGCTGTTCGAACGCAGTGCAATCTGATCCCTGTGTCTCAGAAGGTGGATTCATCGCCTGGGGAGAGTCACATCACTTTCTTGGGAACGCCGTGAAGAAAGCAGCTGCGAAGTGTCTGCAGGGCTGCCCGGCGAGCAGCTGCCTCCGGGGTGTCCTGGCCCTGGCCCCGCGGCTCGCTCGGCCTCCTCTTCCTCAGGGGATGAAGGTGGGGGAGCCTTGAGATTCGGCAGCACCCCCCTGCTGGGGGCCGGCACCTCCATTCCTGTCCTTTGGGGAGCTGGAGTAGAGCAGAACCGCTCTCGAGCTAGGAGGGAATAAACAGCTGCAAAGTGAGTTTTGCAATAAAAAAAAATGTAAAATATGTAGTATACAAAAAAGAAAGTTATTAAAAACTTAAGATAAGATCAAAACATTCCAGACGTTATGGTCTGTGTTCCTGCAGAGCTGTGTAAAAAATGCTGGAGCTTTACGAAGGGGAGCAGCAGAAGAGTTCATATATGTCAAATACTTTGGACCTTGCAGCCCATTAATGTAGCAAATTAAAAATAACACATGATGCTCTGACTCTGATACTGTAGCACAGTCGCGTTTTTAAAGGCAGAAAACATTCTGATTTTTTACAACAAACTCATCAGGTTTTTACAGAAGATCCTCAGAGGTTTCTTGGGTGCTTTGCTAACATTGTGCCTTTCAGTATAAAATATGCACTAGGATTTACACTCTAACCATACACTTTCTAATTGGAAAACGGTGTTCCTGAGGCTCAGAGTCAGCTGCAAAATCCATGGGATTCAGAACCGAGCTTTCGTTTTGAACTGGGGCCATGCAATCTCCAAATTAAACACGAAAGTGCTAGCTAAGATTTTAATATAATGAGTGAAACAGATGATCTGCAGCAAACGAGATCTTTCCTTTCAAATTATGAATGACCAAAATCACACCTATAGTTACTATTTTCCCAGTCTCCACGTAAGGTCAGAAGTGCCTACAGCTACACGGATGCAAATCTGGAATACTTTCAGCAAAGTTACTGAAACACACAGCAGACTGATCTTGTTGGTGAAGAAAAAGACGAAAAATACATGGCCTTTTTAACACCTTCTTTCCATACCGTGAATTATTTTAAGGTTTATTTAATCCTCACTGTATTTCATATTGGCTGCAGAGAGTTTTTGAAAATAATCTCTTTTAAACCTGTTGTTGCAGTATATGATCAAATATTTTAAAGGCCAAGGCTGGGACTTGCCAGTTGCAGAAAGCGCCTCTTCTAATTGCCTAAGTACGAAAGTCAGATGTCCTCATATACCATCTGAAAAGATAACCATATTTTTTTTCAGCTGTGCCGTAGCCTCCATATCTTACTGTCAAGAAGCTTCTTTTGGGACCGAGACAGGTCACGTTGGAAGTCAGTGGCTAATCAGCTCCCCCTGCACATCGTCTGCTTTCAGCTTGAATTATCTTAGGCAGACATCCTGGCGAGCTGCAACACAAACCTCCGATGGCTTAAGCCTGAGAAGACCCGAGTTTGGCAGCCACTAAGTTAGCGAGGAGGAGAGGAAAAGAAATCCTATCTCTTCTGGTGCTTTTCCCGTCTTGGTTTCCCCACTGGAAATCAATAGGTTGGTCGATGGTTGGTTTTGAGTTGTTGGCTACGTGCTGGAGTTTTCTGATGTAAACCTGGGGTGTCTGGGTTTCAGAGGCTCTAATGTGTCAGAGGAGGTTTGATAGCTGCCACAGCCATCCCAAGTTACACTTTATTTCCAGTGACAGCCTTTGTAACATAAGAAGGGGATGAATTCAACAGTTATAAGTGGAGATCAATCTTGTACACTTACTGCTTGGGGGGAAGGGACCCGTTCCAATTTTCAGATAAACTGATGAAGGTATTTTTTGAAGTACATGCTAAAAAAATGCTGTGTGAGATAGGAGTGCATTTTGTTAACGTCATTTTTTTCCCCACAGATATCTGGCTTCATTCAAAATTCCATCAGTATTGGTTTTTTTGCTCACCTCTATGTTGAAATTATTCAGCATGAAGGTACAATGGACTGGCTGAAAAAAAGTTTTTATTGACTACAAAGCAACCACTCAGGGTCCTTGTGTTAGCACTTCCATAACCAGAACAGCTAAAAAGAGTAAGAAAATTGCATATGTAGTATTTTACAACATATATTTTCTCTGTTCAGGTGAAGGACCTGTATCCATGAGGGAAGCTTGAGTTGTGAGAAATATGCAGGTCTTCCTACATTTAAAGAGACAGTCTTACCAGAGTCAGTAAAAGAGTTGTCTGCTGTCTATCTCTGTAATATGGATTTGTCTTCTGTGGCAGTGGTTTGATGTCTTTCTGTCTTAGCTACTCTCATCTTCTGTCACATCTCCTCTGCAAGAATACTTTTCCTTTCTTGCTTCTCAAGGTGACTTTATTCCTAAAGCACTAGGGTTATGATGCGTTTTCTCTGGCGGTGCACTCTAAAAAGTTTAAAAGAGGATTATTATTTGTATGAATGACTACCTGGAAGTACAATAAGTTATCCTAACAGAATGTTCGAAGGGAGATAAAAGATGAGCAGGGGAGTTGCCTCCACATCTCATTGTTGCAGAATCCGTGCAGGTCGCTGCTTTCTTCTGTTTCTGGCAGATTTGGAGAAGGGAGAGATGGCTGTGCACCATGTAGCAGTTCCCCTGTAGCAATAAGACTTCTCTTCATCTTCTACTCACTCTTTATTCACACCTTTGGCCTTAATAGTAGCTGCTGGACACATGTAGTCAGAAGGAAGTTCTGTCCTTGGGTCTCACATGGACCTCATCACTTGGCTTCAGTGGGAGGTGACTTCAATGGAGAGCAGATGAAAACTGAATACATATTTGAAAAGTGTCATCCACTCCTCCCGGCCTTTCTCCCAACGTAACTGGTGCTCGCCTTGCCAGGGACTTCAGTGAAGGTGCCTGTTCTTGTAAAGTGTTATTTAAGTGAGGTCCATAGATTTCAAGGAAAATGTTATAAGTTGTCCTGCCTTATACGAATATTAATTGCAAATGTGATTTTTAGATCTAAGAAAATCAAAACGCTTAAAACGGGCCTAGAAAAGCCTTTGAAAATTGTGACGATATGTCTTTCACATTACCAAAATGGCACCGTTATTTAAAGCACTGAAACTGCTCTTTGAATTTTATTTCAATATTTAACCAATAACATTTAAAGATGTGCACATGAAGCAAGTATCTTACCCCAGTACACTTTTCAATATCAATCATGCTGTATTAATTGAAAGGATTTGGTCTAATCTCATAAAGAAACAGGCAAACTCTTGGCTTTTCTCTAAAGTAAAAATATATCACTCATGTCATCCATTACTGTGCTATAATTATGGTAAGTGAAGCAGAACAGAATCGATGGAGCAATTTATCAATGCATTCCCAACTATTCCAGCACGGCTGACGTCATGCGGCTGCAGATACTGTCCTTCAATATAAAAGATATCCAGCAGTGTCAAGACTTTATTCTGATCTACTCCAGCATAATATTTTCATATTTAATATTGTCATTTCAATTATGGTTTAATTAATTTATTTCATTCACTATGAAATTGCACTTAATTAGTTGGCTTTTAATTTTTTCCCCCCCAAATTAAAATTTCAAAAGGGCAAAAAAAAAAGAGGGAGAATAAAAATCCCAGACATTATTTAATTCAGACTTCAAGGTCAAAAAACCCTTACAGTTTAAACTTTATGCTAATAGAGCATAAACTTGATCTCTTCTGTTCCACTCTAAATTATTTCAAGATAAGAAGCAGAATATAATGTGTGTAGTAAGCATTTCCAATAGACATTTGTCTTCACATATTAAATACTTCCCCAAAATGTCATTTTAATACTCGGATACTGTTTAGTACCTTCAAATATTTGCCTTTTTACACACTCTTTTTTCCAAGTGTTGAATTTTAGCCATATATATTATCTTTTAAGTTTTATTCAAATAGGCTGACAGAGTTAGAGCTCATGTAGACTAAACTTTAGTGAAGCAGTCCTGGAGATAGCACTGTTTGTTCTGTAAAAACACTCACCCCGCATTCCTCCTGAAGTTATTAAATGTGTTTACACTACATTAAATATGAAAAATGGACTTCTTCAGCAAGGGGATTGTTTAAAATACTGGGAGAAATATGGCCGGAATACCTCGCCGTACCCCTTGGCCCCGAGGAGCGGGACCGAGGCGCTTCCCCTGGCTCCTCCATCCTCCTCGCGACCGGGGCGTCGATCTGCAAAACGCTTTTCCTACTCCTGGGCCAAAGCGGTTTCTAACAACCGTGCCTTTCTTCAACTGGCACAAAGTCCTCCTTGGGATTTTGGCACTGTCAGAGTGCAAAGCGCTTGGTCCAAAAACACGCCGATCCTGTGGGGTGGGGAGAAGAAGGGAAGTGTTTGTTTACAACTTGCACCACTGGCATTGCACTTTCTTGATAAACCGGGCTTCTTTAAGGCGTCTGGCTGCTGGGATGACTTTTTTCTCCTCAAACTTTTCTTTTTTGTCTCTGAGAGAGGAGCACATGGAAAAGTTCATCAGGAAATTGAAGTAGTTTTTCCTCATACAACAGCTGCGGGTTTATGTGTTGTGTATGGTCTCCCCTGTCATCCCCCAACACAGCATCTACTCCTCCCCGGTGGGAGCCTCGGTAAACAGTGATGAAAGGCAACATGTCTTCTGTATCCCGTCGTCCGCTGTCTCCCCGTTTTGCTGCCGGCCCCGGGGGGGAACATTCCCTCCATCGGGGGTTCATGGGGACCTTGGTACCGGGGGTCCCAGTAGGGCTTCACCAGCACCATGCCCGGCAAAGGGTTAAGGCGCAATGTCCCTCGCTCTTTAAAGTTGTACTTGTAAACCGTGGTGCTGGGTGGATTTATGAAGGGCGAGTTTACCTGATATTACACGGTATTGTTTAATTTGGACTATATTTAACCAGCGCTGTGTTGAAACAGTGTCGGCGAGCTCTGAGAGCTTGCCAGGCACATTCTCAAAATGGTTGCCAAGCTGTAAGATGGCTGCCAAGGTCTGACTGCACTGAACAGGTCCAAAATGGTGACCAACTTCTCAGAATTTTCCTGCCGATTTTCTTTGTTGTTGTTGTTCTTCCCAAAATAAGGAAGATGCCGGACTTGGCACCAGCCTCTTGGCACCACGATTTATAGTGTCATCCAGAGATTCAAGTAGTTACTGTGTTCTTGTTTCACAGCACTTGGCAGAAAGCTGCGTAGGGGAGGACGTGAGGTGAAATAGCCAATGTAAAATAACATTAGCGTTTTCCTTCCTTGGCTAAAAAGTACCAAACACGTTGTTGGGGGGGGAAGAAGAAAAAAAAAAAGTAAAAAAAATTAAAAGTGTATGGTAGGATATTTGAAAAGAAATCAGCAGAGAGCAGCTTCGACCAAAGTCTCAGACTTTCCTTTTGGGCTGCATGTCTAAAGTGGTACAAACTTTATCTCCAACGGGTTTATGATTTTTTTTTCTCCCCCTGCATTTGTTTACTGGAGTTTATAGCAGTTTCTTTCTGGCAGTTGTGCTACTTAGCAGATTGAAATAAAATCATAAGGGTGAATTAAAACACACTGCTGTTAGTGCTGATTAGAATTTTAGCTTAGTGTAAATACCGGATGCAGTGTCCAACTTTTCAGGGACTTGGCATAGACTCAACAGGGATCTCCGGGCTGCACAGGAGACAGTGTGTGCTTGCAAGCTTTTAAAATACTTGGATAGGTGAAACTTGCTGCTTCTGCTCGCGTGCTAGCTAGTTTAATGTCTGCATAATGCATTATGTAGTCCATGGTGGCCTAGGACTACAGGGAAAAAAAAGGAAAAAAAAATCAAGGCTTTAGACTAAAAGGCAAATAGTTCAATCTAAGAACTTTAAATGTATTGGGTTTTATTTGTATTTTGACCATCCCATGCTAAACTCTTGCCTGTGCATACAGGCAGTAAGTACAGTCCTAGCTAATTTTTGCATTGCACTTGAAAATAAACAGCTTGCCTGAGGACAAGTAATTTTGAAAATATTAAATGGTTCTTTATGCAGCTGGAAAATATTTGTAGTTACAATAACAGAATGTTAGAGTATTCTGTCAGTGCAAATACCTATATTCAGGTGGATTCTATTAGTAAAAACTCCATTTCTCACAGTCCCACACTCAGCCCACAACTATGTCCATTTTCATCTGGTAGGAGTTTTCAGTGTCTCAGGTTACCTCTGTGTATTTTCACCCTTTAAGGAAACAACAGAAAAGTGAGCGTTATCATCCAGGGGTGATGCGACGGCTTCCTTCAGTCAGTCATTTGGAAGGTATTAAACCAGCAGCACGATCAACACCCAAATCCAAATGCTTCATCTCCGCTATTGCATATCCTCTGCTGGTGCTGGGTCAAAAGGCCACATCATTTCTTCTGCAGGAATGGCGAGGACCCTGAAATGTTCTCTGCCCTTATCCATTTGCTTGAGAAAATTCACAAGGATGCAGATGTCTTTTGCAGTGATTTTTGCTGTTTATATCCACATTTCTCCCATAACCTGTGCCTTTATGTCTTTGTAGAGGTTATAAACATCCCTTTAGTTCAGACTCTCTTGCACTGCCAGCCTGTATATCCATAGTACTTCCATAGAGCACGGTATTATTTTTAATGATGTAATTTGAACTCTTGATTCTGTGGTGAAAAGATGAGATTAGACACATAGCCTCTAAAAAAAGTATTGGATACTGGTCAGGGCACATGGAGTTTAATTGAGCCAAATGCATTTATTGAGTTATGTACTAGAGTCTCTGAAACTTGTTTTCATGATATTTTAATATTATGCATTACCAAAATTTAGAGCAGTCAAAATACAAGGAAAAAAAAAATGAAGAGAAGTCTTGCGTATCAATGAGATTTAAAAAAAAAAAAATCAGTGTGGAAACCAGAAGTGAACACTGCTGTCCTTAGTGAAGCCTTTTAAGGAATGATTACAGCAGGGTACTGGTCTCGTGTTCTCAATTTAATCCATCTTTCTGCCACTTTAATTGAAAACTATGAATTTAAAAGACCATGTTTCATCTGCTTTAAATAAAGCACAGTGTTTGGGAAATTGTAAACCTAGCTACAGCGTGCACACCGGCATAAAAATTGTGCATCACCACGTTTTTGATTGAATCTAGCAGCTTATCCTGCGGTATGATTCTTGCCTTTGTGTTTGAGGTCTAGGCAGACAAACCCTCATCAGATGCTGCAAACCTAATTTTAAATTACTCAAGTTGACTTATTTTTTTATTTACATAAATATTCCAACATTCCTAGCTCATGAAAGCTGAACATTAGGACACTTCTGTGTTGTAGCTTTTCTAAAATTATCTCTGGGGCATTTTTTCGCCTCGTATTAGTGCAGCTCCTGCATGTAAAAGTTTTCTTTTGATTTACGCACCAGTAAGTAGGAGGAGAATTATGTCTGTGGTACTTTGCTTTAAGTAGCCATTGTTAGTCCTAGATTCTGATGTTGTTATACTCTTGTATAATGGAAACAACTCTATTGCAACTAATGAAACTGTGGAGTGAATATTATGAAAGGACATGTCCTTCCTGTAGGACAAGGAAGAGGATCAGGCCTTTAGTTTACAACTTTTGAGACCTGTGAGTTTTTCTCCCATGAAGAGAAATGAAATCCCTCAGAAGCTTTTGGCACTTTTGCTTGTTTGTATATTCTTCATGTACACATCATGTGCATCTGTGTGTACGTATATATGATATGTGTAAAAGTACTTTTTATATAGTAACTTTCTGCATAGGGCAACCCAAACAGCTGTTATTCCTTTTTATAGCTTCTTTAATCTATGTGCCAACAAGTCAGTTTACAAAATCTGTTTTGTTGATGACTGCTGCGATAATAATTGTGGTGTTTTGTGGCTTGGCAAAAGCCTGGGGTCTCCTCCGAGGACTCTTGCCAAAGCCTTTGAAGGGGTTGAGGTGGATTCACTGCCAAAATGAGTCACCACTCTCTATTTTATTTAGTGTCCTTCTGCCAAGGCCTTAGACACTTTCTGTTTTCATTCTTTTGTAGGCTTTCCTTCCCACATTGTGGTTTCCTTCACAGCCAGAGTAATGTGTTTGCCAGCATAGGTGAGAGAGTGTGGCTGACTCTCCAAATGCCACTGCTAGACTATGCTTAAGGGTTAGTGGTTAGCTCTTGTGCTTTCTCAAAATGAATGTGCAAGATTTAATTATATGCCTATGAATTATAAATTGAAAAAAAGGCTGCTGCATCTGATACAGCGCAGTGCAATAACCTAGAGTAAGGTCAAGGGATTTCTGAGGTCTGTCAGTGTCTCTTCTCTGAGGCTCTGTACTAAGGCATCCTTTGAGTTATTTTAGTTGTGGTTGCACTGGTCAAATCAGAGAACAGTTGCTCCTCTAGAAAAACATCGTATTTTTTTTAATTATTATTTTTTCTTCTGAGGCTGGCCTTTCCACTAACTTTCTTCTCCATCCGGAAGCAGATAATTGTTCTGTTCACAGCAGAGTAACAGATGCATGGTAGTTATCCTAACACTTTCCATGTCCCACCCAGATGTCTCGAAAAATTGGAGAAACCAAGATGAATGGATCTGACATGCTGACATCCTTCATACAGATGTGATAACCGAGGCACAGAGACGTGAAGTGATTCAGTTGGAGTCACATAGGAAGGCTGTGTGAGGCCTGGAAACAGAACCCACATCATCTGACTCATTGGCCTTTGCTTTAACCACAAAAACTTCCTCTTTCCCTCTGCTCAAAGTGATATGTTTTGGCCTTCTTCTAGATAAAATGTTAGATGTAGAGATGGCCTAGATATCCTTACAGTAAAATGGATAATTCCTACTCGGGTGATGTTGGATGATATGAGTCATGACTTATTACAGTATCTGTGGTTTTCGTAGTGCTGTGAGGTTTTGCTATGAATGAGGAAAGCAATATGGGGATTTCACTTGACTGTTAGGCAAAATTAGAGTGGAAAAAACACATGGTACTCTGAAGAGTAACAGCAGTATTGGCTTTGCAAAAAGATTTTCTGTTCATCATCAATAAAATGCTACGCTACGAGGTAGCTGGATAGTTCTGTGCTGACATATGAACCTTGGTTTTAAAGGGTCTAAAGGAGTTAGTGACTGTGTTCCCCAAAATCGTGCTTTTAAGTGGCTGTATGTATACTGAGGTACATAAAGAGGTCATCCTGCAGGATTTTTGAGTGTCACACCTGATTCTCCAGTAAGTTGCTCCTCGGTATCTGCTATCAAGCAAAATTATTCTAAGTGTGTATTTTCGAACATCAAAAAAAAAAAAAAAATTACAAATGTTACCAGACAGCCTAGTTCTTTGTAAACTTATGGAGTGGAGCCAAATCTGGAGATGGGTTTTCATCTGTCCTTTTCAGTGCCTTTTGCTCTGTGTTTCACTCTTCATTGCTTTCTCCCTGTCTTTGGAGATGGGCACAAAGGCAGCACAGCCCTCAGTCCTGTTCTGCTCACTGATGGGAGTCTTTGCCTGGCAGTCTGGTTTGGGGTAAACTTTACCCAGAACACAATTTAATCCCAGGGATTTTCTGTGTTCTTAACAGTGCATAGATCTCATATCCACTCCACACACCTCTCCAGCTTGCTTCGGTTTTTTCTTTCTTAGATTTCTTCCCCTCTCTCTTTGTCTCCGTCTGCATCACTCCTTTATTTTCTTCATATATCCACATGCCAGCTGCCTGGCTTTATTTTATTGTGGACTGTGCTGTACATTTCAAAGCCTTCTTTCTCCCCTTTTATTTTTGATAGTTTCTTCTCCAGGCACAGGACAGCAAATCAATGTGTCTTGCTCTACCGGAAGTGTCTTCGAAGAGTAAAACAGGCAAAACCCGGTGAATCCTGGTGAAGTTCACTTAGTGAGAGTCCACACAGATAAAATTCCTCTGCCTGGAAGCTCTTTATTCACCCAAGCCATTTGTCATTGCCAATTAGTAGTGAATGTTCAGGCTGGGTCACTTACTATCTGTAGTAAGAGCACGAGTGATAAGATTGTACATCCTTTGGAGACTGTGAGCCAGGGTCCCTCCTGGGACAACCTGGCTACACCTGACCAGACTTGCCTTAGGATGGGGTGTGGGTTTACAGGTTTGAAACTGAAAGAATTGGAAAGAAAATACCACTCTCTGTTTTACAGTCCAAATTAAACTCATGGTACACTGATTAGGCCATGCTCTTTTCCATGTTACTCAACATCAGAAGATAGCAACAGATCTTGTGTCCTGAGTAATCTAGTTGGACTAGATCATCTCCAAAGGGGAAAGGTAGGGAAAGGAAGAAAAGGGAAAGGGAAAAAAAGAAAAGATCTGTGACTTAGGAAGATTTCCAGGGACAAACCGTGTCCCTGTCCTCGGGCACAGTATCAGGACCAAGCTTTCTGCTATTCCGTGTATCAGACACCTTCTTGCTTTTAGTGAATCTAGTCATCTTAATTTTCTTTCAAGAGTTGTGTCCTTTTTTCTTCAAAGAATTCTATGCTGTTCTTTACTCAGGCAACTATTAAACTTTATATGGAGTGTGGCTGATTGTGACTAAATTAGTTCTTAAGTAAAAATTAAGAGATAATTTGTGTAGTTCAGCCTAGGTTGTCTGTGTGCCATGGATTATGGAATTTGCTTCACCAGTGACAGCATTAACAATGCAGGCTTTATTTACTAGAGGTTTATAGTGGGACCACAACTGATAGAAATCTCTGTAGTTCCACTGGTTTTAATGGAATTATTCCAGATCTAGCTGCAGATCCAGTCTGTAACACAGCACTCCACGTTTTAAATTACCACTACAGTTTAGGAGAGTTTAAGTAAATTCTGGGGCCAAGTGTGTAGTTATCACTGGGAGAACCTATTATGATTAAGAGGCAAAAAACCACTTTGTCGTGGAGTTAAGTTAGGATTTTTCACTCAATGATCTGTATTTGCTAGCAGCAGCTGGACTGAGTCAGCCAGACTGGGGAGGACACAGAGACACCATATATATTTAGTCCCTTTTCCCATTTTACTGTTTTGAAAGCATTTGCTTAGTACCGTAGCTCTTATTCTAAAGTATAGAAGTTAGCAGACAGAAAAATTTTAAGAGCATGTGGTATATTGTTCATCCTGTAAATGCACTAGTTAAAGAAATGATTGCTTTACCTACAGACGAGTGGCATTACGAGTAGAACAAGAAGAAAACTTTCAGTTCAGTAAAAACTTCTAAACCACAACAACAGAGCCTGCACTACATCGTATTAGAGAATACATTGCTTACCTTGCGGAAGTAGATTGAGGGTATTCATGACCACTGGTGAATTCCCTCGTGTGTAGTAATCTCTGATTATTTGCACCTGAAATTCTTCACCAGCATAATGTTCTGTAGCCAAGGCTTATATAAAGTTCAGTTTTTATTAATTCAACCTTATAAGCACAGTGCTTGGTTCATAGTCGTGATTACAATTATTTATTTAAGTAGAAAGAGATATCTAAAAAACATTTTGTGGATTATTCTGAACCACAGAGGGCTCTTTTATGTACAATGTTTAATGAGCAATCTACTTTGGAAAATCACTAGATTTATTGTGGGCAACTATTCTCTACCCAAGTGGAGTGGTATAAATACAGTGGAAGCCACATTTTAAACTATTATAATAATAGGAGCACTGAAAGAAATAAAAAAGAAAAGATTATTTTTTTTTGGTATGGCAAGCCATAAAATGTACAATGGTGCAGCAGAATGAATGAGTGCCTGTTCAGAAGGGAAACTTTCTGTGCACCAGAAGGCTAACTGCTGAAATAATGGAGCCATTCACAAATATATTTTTTTGTCTAGTAAATAATAAAATAGTTGGACAATGAAGTCTCCTCAAGTGCATAATAGATAAAGAAATTAACTGGAAAAAAAAAAAAAGGAAATAAAATTCCATCTTCAAGATCATGGTCGGAGCAGTTAGAAAATATTTGTAAAGGCTGATCCTTTGTAAGTCTGTGTGTGCGCTGAAGCCTCTCCCGATGCTCGCAGGATGAAGTGCTTTCTGCACTCTATATTTAGCGAAGCCGAGTCCTGGGGACGGGGGCACCCTCCAGGTTGTCCTTTCTTGTCATGTCAGGAGCGGTTTGCCCCGTTGGGACCCCCAAGCGTGGTCAGCGCGGGGCGGGCAGGGGCGGAAAAAGGAGATTTCTGCAGGTTGGGAGCAGCAGATCCCAAGTGTGTGAGCATCAGTGCGGGGACTGTCTGTACAATAGGAAAGGCTCAATCAAGCCATGAGTTTCGACCCACTCGGTCCTGAGTACATAAATATTCGCCAGCAATTCCTCTTTTTGCTGTTCTTCACACTCAGCATTAGTTTTAGGCACTTTTTAGATGTGGTTCGTTATCTATGCCTAAAACAGGAGTCAATAAACCACATTTCTTATCATACTGCATTATTGACACTGTAGTTAGAGCTGAGGTGGTGTTTTAAGTCTAAATCCTCCCTTTTTGTGGTTTATATATTTATTAAAGGACTTGGATGTATATAATACATCCTTTTCTTCATGGGTTTGAAATGAAACAAAGTGAACAGAATTACTTTATACTTTTCCCCATTTTTATTTATGGCCGGTTGGAGCCAGAGCTCTGAAGATTTACACTTGGCAGCAGAGTAAGATGCTGTGCTTGCCCTGCTCCCCTGGCAGGCCCAGTAAATCCTGAGCTCTCGGAGGTAAGGGCTTTCTCTTTGTTCTTTGCTTATACAGTGCTCAGCAAAACGGGGATCTGCAGGGCAACAGTCCTGGGTGCAGAACTGATAATAATTAGTGATCCCTGGAGCTGGCAGCGGGGTCCCTGTGCAGGGTTAAAGGATAAGAGCCCTCTCCTAGATCATGTGAAGCAGGGACGGTCCGTAGGTGTTTCAACAGGCTCTAATACGGGAAGAGTTTCTGCTTGGATTATGGAACCTGCGTAAGGTTGATAAACCTGCAAAGTCAGATATTTGTTGCATTCACCCCTCCAGTGTCCTTGCTTCTTGATCTCAACAGCACACAGCAAATTGTCCCGGAATACGTACTGGGTATTTCTTTTGAACAAGGAGTGGGGAAAAATCAGAAAAGGATTTTGCCTGGTGGGGGAGCGTAATACAGCCCTGATTTATTGCAGGCTTGCCTGTCATGACTAATGGATTCAGCCCCTGTTAACCGAGCTGTGACACTTAAACTGACTATTTTTCTTTAGCATCTTCCCTCAATTTGGACCAAACCGCATAACTAGCAAGAAAGACATTCTTCTTTTCTCCAGGGTAGGTTTTTGGGGTGTGAAATGAAGGGTGACTTCAGGGACAAAATCCACAACCACACGGGCGTGGTGTAGTTGGGGTTACACGGCACTTCTGCTGAGATGTTTGAGTTTCAGGGCACATATATAAAAACATGACTGCGTAAACTTCTGTAATATCTCTGGCTACCTTTCCTCTGCTGCCCTTCCCCACTCTCCCCTGCTATTCCTATTTTATTTAACCTGCCATAATAAAATTAGTATCTAGCAGAGACGAGGCTTTGCAATAGTGTGCTGACTCAGGACCTTGGTTACTCGATAGAATAAGTACTCACACCTTATTCACTGGGGTGAGCATAGTGCATCCACATTGCCTTAGTGACATGGGGACAAGTTAGGAGACATTTGGAGGACGGATCTATAGTTCCGTGGCTTGATTTTATCACATAAATCATTTTCACAGCTCCTTCAAGATGAGAAAGCTGTTGGAAGAGGATGGGCCAGATTCCTCTAGTCATTGAGCATTGTTGGGCGCTGCACTGCAACGAGGGATTGGGTTTTATAACCAACTTGTTTCAGTTTTAGACACTTATTTTTAGACTTGGGTTTGCTAAACGGAGAAATTCCTCTTTTGGAACCAGCATGAAATATCTGATTTCTGAGCATGTTCACAAACCAGTTTACTTTGATAGGAAGTTTCCAGGAACAAAAAAGCAAACTTTTTTTAGAGTATTATATATGCTTTTCTGACTGGATCATGGGCTACATAGTCATTTTAGGATGGCAGCTCAGTTCACATTTGAGGAGTAAGTTAAAAAAACCTGAGTTTGAAATTCATAGGACAAGAGAGACATTCCTACTTTATTCTTATGGTTTGGCATCAAACCAGTCGTATGCAAATTTTAAATTGTGCTGCTAAATAGTTAAATAAGCAGATCTAAAGGGTGTAAGGTTCCCAGATCCTTTGTAATATCCACACACAGCTCATTTTATATCTTCTACTGATACATTTTGAATCACTTTTCTGATTTTACTGAAGAAAATGTCTGCAATTTTGATAGGAAGGACTTGAAAAAGATAGTTGAATCTGGGTAAAATATTCATAGATATAAGAACTCCTAGTACCAGGAGAAGGCTGCTGGGTGCCTTCATAACTGTTCTTCTAATTTCCTAATTTCTGCTTTCCCCGTTTTCTGTGCTGTGTGTTTAAATAAACTCTTACTGGTTCTGTCTTTCACACATCATTGCTTTTTTGCTTCAAAGGCTCCTTTTAATAACGTATTCTTTGGTTTAATTTTCTTTTGAACATGAATTGGGCTTCACCAAACACTGTATACAGCTCACGCCCACAGATACTGAGAGCGGGATTGATTCAGTCTACATGTAATTTTGTATACGGAGCTTACTCTTTACTGCATTGGCTGACAGAGTTAAGTTTTCAAAATAGTTTCCATCGTAGCTCCTTCTTTTACCAATCCCATGGTTGGGGCTGCGACTTTTCTTCCCTCCTCTTTGTGGAAAACAGACCCCACTCCAGGTTTGCACGGAATCTCGTCCACCATATGTTTTTAGTAATTGTATAGTAAGAAAAAAAAGTCACTTTTCCCTTGTCAGACATTTCTAGCAACACTTTTTTTGCAAAGCGCTTCATCAGAAATGGCTGAAATTTGAGACTCTTCATAGAAGTAGTCCTTAGAGGAGGTAAAGTTTGAGAAAGAAAATAGAAAATACAGTTAAGCTGTGATTGAAAAATCACTTCTGAGCATGTTTGTGGGAGCCTGGCCTTGCACCAAGAGCACTCTTTGTTTTCGTGGCGGTGCGAGGGCAGGCGGGACAGGCAGATGCCGTGTGCTGGCTGCTGTCGGGAGAACAGCTTTCCAGAACGGGCCCTTTATTCACCACCCTTGTAGAAACTTCGCTTTGCACTGGGTTGTTTTTCTGCTCTTGCACCTGTGCCCTTCAGTGGGCACTGGCTGTGTCTGGTGTCTGCTGCATGTACATTAATCATAGGACACTTTGTGTGGCTCTCTCAGTGTATTTCCCTACTTTAATTTGGTTTTTAGCTTTAATTTTTTATACCTTGTACGCAAGGAAGCATATCTCACTTGCTGTTAGTCCTCATTTCTTGCACTGGACAAACTACTATTAACGGTAGAGGGAAAGAATGAAAATATCACGTTAAAAAATACAATAAGACACTCAGTGGACAGACACAGACAGGGGCAGGGAGAAATCAAAAGCTTCTTTGCCCTTTGGGATGAGTTGCTTAGGTTGTAGATAATCCCACTAGAGTAGGAACAATCCTCTGGGATGGTGAGGCCTGTGTAGCACCTACAGCCTTGGGACCAGGTTACTGAGGCACCTGGATGGAAATGGGAATTAGTAATAGTCATAATATAATTAATAATTTGTGTGTTCCAAAGGGTTTACTGGTCACAAGAAGAAGGGATTAAATGAAGGGTAGTGCTGGTTCTCTGCAGTCTTTGCGTGGTTTATAACGGGACCAGCACGAGGCCCTCTGAATAGCTCTGAGCATTTTCATCTGTAACATTTGGTGTAAATTTTAACTTTCAGAAACTTATCTTTTATGTGGTGCAGTTTGCTTTTATGTCCCTACTGTCTAATCTTATCTTCCCATGTGCTGAAATGTAAAAATTCATTGCAATTATCTTTCCTGTAGGAAGATATCAAGGAGTTGGTACATTGTAAGGGGACTGGGTTGAAGTACAATCAACACACAATTTTTGGATCTAAAAATATCAGTGCTTCAAAGGTCAGCGAAATGATAAATCCTGTTCTAAGCGTATATATAATACATATAAATGCACACTGTAAATTTGCTTTATAGATTTTCATTGAAGTGCTTCACAGTCCAATGATAATTTCAAAACGTTTGGAGTTTATCTGAGGTCGCTGATACAGGGAGAGAGGTGGCGGGAGCGGCAGCAGGAGAAGGTTGTGTCCCTTTTGGTCGAAAAGAGCCGCTTGCCAGCTATTGAATTTGGGGAAAACCCATCGGGTTTTCCCTCCGAGAAGTCATTTGGACACCAGCAGCCTCCTCCTATGGCCAAAGTCGCTCCTGTTGATGTAGATAGGAATAAACCCTCATATCACACTGGTGACTCCTTTGTTTCCCCGAGACCCGCACGGGGCGCAGCTGCCAGAATACTTTAGGGCAGGGGGATCCATAACCATCGGCCCACAAGTTAACAGCGTTTCCAACAGAGAGAACGTCGAAATTCTTCTAGAAGTACTCCCGGAGCACGCATCCCATCTCGTGCTCTTTTTCTTTCCATGGGAAAAGGTGGATTGAACCAAGGCATTGTAAATAATATAATTGACCGGAGGCATTTTTAGATGCATGAATACTAAAATGGATTTTCTCTGACATATAAGGAGAGGAGTCTTTTTTTTTCCTCTCCGGATGGTATGATTTATTTAAGTTCGGTGCTCTTGATATGTCTTTATTAGGAGTAACAGTTAATAAAGAAGTAGCAGTCAAAGAAATTGAAGGACTCTCATCTCTTTCTCAAAATCTAAGTATTTTTAAGCAGACCCAATGTTTCTTGTACCGGGCTAAATAAAGCATTCCAGAATAAAACAAACAAGTCTTCCCATTTAGGCTTTCATTGCACAAGTCCTGTCGAAATTCGTACTAAGAGGGCTTGAGAATTTCCCTCCCATGGAGGATCCCAGCGGCCGACGTCGCATCCATCCCAAACACAGCTGGGGGCTCAGGTTTGAGCTGCCGATGGTGGGAGCTCATCAAATGGAAACGTCTCACGTGCGTCGCCGGCGTGACTGCGAGAAGCACGTCTGGTTTTAACTACGCTTTCAGAAGTGTTACAGGCAATACAGTTGCTCTTTTCGCTGGGTAGCGCTTACTTTTCTTCGGGATCA
Source organism: Patagioenas fasciata (assembly GCF_037038585.1). NCBI lineage: Eukaryota > Metazoa > Chordata > Aves > Columbiformes > Columbidae > Patagioenas > Patagioenas fasciata. The sequence continues at coordinate 19,143,638 of NC_092525.1, read as the reverse complement.
CAAATATTTGAATACAATTATTCAGTCAGCCGGACATCTTTTTCCTCCCGTTTCTGCTCGAACAGTGGTAGAATTTAGTGTTGATTTAAAAGACTGCCTTGCCTTAAAGCAGATTGCAGAGTTTGCACACTGTGAATTGTAATTAAAGTGTAAGGGGTGCTTATTATGTCAACAACTGGCATGAGAACCCCCGAGCAGCAGGTGACCCCAAACATGTGACGTTTGTGACAGCTAGGATCCTTCTTTCACTGGTTTAGCAATCTGAAAGACCAAATTGAAAGAAGCCCAGAGGCTGTATATTTCATTAAGTCCCAAGGGAAGTGTGGGATACAGCTTCCTTCTGCTTTGCTGGGACGTAGCCAAAAACTTTCTAGAGGCTCTGTTTTTGACAGAGGCTTTGCTGAAGGGGGGGGAAACCCTTCCACCAATCACCCATAGGACCATAAATTTGACATTTCCCACAGTTTCTTTGAGGCACTGGTGTTGCTGTGTCAGCAGTATGTCCCGAATCTCGCGTCGCATTGTTTGAAAAGGAACAGTCAAACTTTCAGGGGAGCCGAAATGTTTTGCTTCATTGTCCAACTGCTGCGAAGCCACAAAGGATTACAAAACACACCTCTCGAAACGGGGGCTGCTTTTATCAAAAGTGGGGACCGCGCACGTTCACAGAGTGTATGTTGTTTTCTGAGGCGGCAGAACACCCTTGATAACATTTCATCCATGTTACAAAGCAACCGCGAGAATATCATTTGTAGACACATGTGACCTGATTGCAGGAATGATAAGAAAAGGAACCTTATGAAAATACTGTGCTAAATTTATCCCCAGTGTAATTCCAATTGGGTTATGTCAAGAACAAGCTTGACCCAAGGGCTGAATTATATGGGTTGTAACGCAGTCTGTAATTTATTTTTGAATAATCATAAGTTTAGTGTTAAATTCTTTTGCCTCAGTTGCTCCCCCAAGCCCCACCAGTGTGTTTCGGGATGCAGCCAGTACACCCCTGCTTTTTGAAAGTTTGACTTAGTTTTTTCCAAAAATGTTTTGAAAATAGCAAATTCACCCCCATTCTCTTCATATATAATTCCTTACCCTCGCACACCTACCCGTCTGTCTATCTATCCTACACTACGACATTTCCTACCAGCTGGTTTATGTCCCTCCTGATTCCAGATACTGTGCTTACCTTGCTGGCATCTCAATCCCATGATGGTAGAGGGGGGTTTTTTGTCCTCCTTAACTTGTTTTGCATGTGTATGTTTTTAATTAGCCTGAGAAGGAGGTTGGGTTTAGGATTCTTGACTCCTGAACATGATCATTGTCAGTTCTGCCACTAATCTAGTAAGTATTTCTGGTCAAATTACTTAACCTGTAAAGTCATGCTCCACCTAGAGAGATAATAGAGTAACTAGCATTTTATAAAGAAAACACATCATCTTAGATATAGATATAAAATAGGTTTAATAGTACTTCTGTTTCAAAGGAGTATTTGGAGAATGAATGTTGATGAAGTCCTTTGATCTTGGATGAAAGATGCATTAGAAATGTAAAGTATCTTTGTTATTTGTCATCTCTGCGGCTGTGAAATTTTTCTCAGAAATTACATTTTTGAAAACAACAGGCAGAAGGTTTCCGTGTAGCCCTGCTTGTTTAATTTTTTTAGTAGACTCTCAGAAAAAGTGACTGGGTTGTTTGTGATTACACATAGCACAATATGTCAATGTAGATGCGAGTAGTCTGAAGTTGTTAATGCAACTTCCCATGTTTTTCCTCATTTTGACTTCATATTTTAACACTATTTTAAAAGTAATAAAATTACTAAGATGCTGAGGTGTTGAAAGTAGTTTCTGAGCCCTTCCTGTCTTCTTTCCTGATCACAGTTAAGTCCTAATACGAATCTTTGTTGTCTAAGCCCTGGCCCAGGGCAGAGGTGGACGTCACGTCTTTGCATTTTATTTCGTTACATTTTGATAAAGACCTGCAAACAGCCTCTGCCCTGCCAGCAAAGAGATGGATGAAAATGTCAAAAAGGGTAGAGGAAAGAGCCATAAGCCAATGAGGTGGTTACATTCGGTCTGTTTGTAATTTTTGCACAACTCTTTTATGTGTTTTGAAAAGTCAGCTTCTAAGTGAACTGTTTTCCAAATGTAATGATGTACCTTTAACTTTTTGGAAGATCTGTTTCTGAAAAATAAAAACAAAACCAAAATTAGTAATATTTTTATCTGGGAAATTTTAGCTTTTTTGTCCAACTGAAGATTTCGGGCTCTGCAATGTAGTGCTTGCTGAAAGGCACACTCTACAATGCATTAAGTACAACAGAATATTCCTTTGCAGGATTTCCTTTGTTGCAGACATTATTTATGACATTTTAGTCAATATTTGCATGGCAGACTGTCCAAAATTATTTTGTTTTAGGCACATCACTGATAACTGGACCCATACTCTTTATCATTCTTTTACATTCATTAGTCACTCTGTAGTGTTTTTAACATTTTAAAACACTCATGCAATTCAAAGGAAAATAGATTTCAGCCAAAACGCCTTCAAAATTATCTTTTTTCCTTTGAGTTATTCAGCGATTTTTAACACTTCGTATGTTTGATGTTTTTTTCTTTAGTCTCAGCAAGGCAAAGTTTTTGCAGGCTTTGACTACACTAAAGATAGGATTTTGATAGAAAAAATGTGAGGTAAACCGAACTTAATGTGAAAAAGTTATCAGACGTTGTGTAAGGTGTAGCCAGCCAAAAAAACTGGCTATTTGCCTTCTGTGTAAAAGGTAATTAAAAAAAAAAATTACAACAAAACTAATTAGCAGATATTCTAATGCAAGAAAATGTTGCTGTTAGTAAAGTTTCTTCAATATGCCAGAAAGCAGATGGTGGCAATGGAATAGCGTTTTCTTTTGCCAGCTTTTCTATATGCTTTCTAAACCTGCAAGAGCTTTTGCTATTCAGTATTCAAATTTCTGACACTCTATGATCTTTTTCATCTTAAAACAGAAATAGAAACCGAAACTTAAAAATGTAATCAAGTCAAGCTGTCTGTTCATCAGATCATAACCATGGCTTTAAAAGTTTGATTAAAATTTTGTCTACACAGTGTAGATGGCGGTTTCAAGAGCTCTGGGCATTTCTGATTTAAATTTTCTCCCTCAAAATTTAGTTTTGCAGCACTGGGACCTAGTGAAAACGGATTTTAGGTTGTATTTTCAGAGTCAACACATTAAGCTTAATCTTTTTCAATGTGTGTGTGGGAGGGAATGCTACCTTTTATATGTATGTATATATATGTATATGCGCCCAGCTCTTTCATATATTTGTAATGATCCTTTGAGACGTAGATACAGTTCCATTTCTCCATTATTTATGGCCATCGTACCTCAGATTTTGCTGGAGCTCAGCGTGGTGGCTCCGTACCGAGCTGCAGGATGTTCCTTCTCGCCGAGTTTCAACCTCATCTCCCACTCGCGTGGTTACAAACACAGCAGAAACCCAGAACAAGTCGGCTGCCTACCAAAAGGCTGCTTTTTTTTTCTGCCCGAGTCTGTGTTGTTGATGCCAACATGATACTGATGCAACAAAACACGTCCTGATTTTTATGGTAATTCTCCGTTCTTCTTCTCAGTCTACAATATTGTGAGAGTAGAAACATATCCACGGCGTGGCAATCAGAGGCAGTTCTTTGTGGTCAAAATCCTCTGACTTTTCGGTTTGAGAAAGGGCTTTGGGCTCATGGCAAAATTTCTGCAATTGTTGTTGGAAAAAAAGGCGAGAGGGTGGAAGGTAGGGATGGAGGAAAAGGAACTATCGTGCAGTTTTTTGTGCTGTATGATTTTATATCTCTGTGTATTTTTACCAGCAGTTTTATTTTGCACAAAGCTTGAGAAAACCTGAAATGGAAATTTTTCATATGCCACGTTGAAGTCCTCAGAGTGCACAGAACAAGGAAAATCATCTGCCAGGAAAAACAACAAAAAAAAATAATAAAAAAAATTGGCCACTACAGCCAAATATGTACTTAACAGGGGCTGAAATGGAAGGCAAGAGGAAAGGTGTCAAGTACATAAAATGAAAGAGAGTTGTGAAAACTGGGCTGCTAGTATAGATCCATAATAAAAAAATGGTACCTAAGCTTAGTTCATATTGCCCCATCTGTAATGTGGTAGTAATCTGTTATTGACTAAAACTCCATGGAGTATTAGTTCACCTTTTGTTTATTCCTTAAATAATCACACGTATTTTTATTATCAACATTGGTTTTCCCTGTGTGAAATAGAGTAATAGCGAAAATGGGCCCATTCTTTGAGATGTCAGTTCTTTTAAAGTATTCTTTATTCTGTTTGATGTGTAGATTCCTACTTGAATTTTCAGTTAATCATGGGAAAAATTTTCCACCTGTCCTTAAGGAGAAAGAGAAGCGGGAGAGGTTGGAAAAGGAGGAGGAGGAGGTCAGGGGTTTGCCCGGTTTGTTGATTTGATGAGGGTTTTTCTTTGTTTTTGCTGGCTGAGGAAACCTTGAACAGCTCTGGCTGCAGAGAGAACTTAGCAGGAGGCACGCACTGAAATATATGAACATTCTGACGGTCTCCAGAAACTGCGAGGTCATTCGCACAGTGTTGAAAAACCAGGCTTTGGAAAGCGCTGCAAGAAGGCTCGTTGTCAGGGAGTGGGTTTTATTTGGCTTTTTGATGGAGGGCAGGTCTGAGCAATCCTTTATTCTTGTCTGCTGGGGAAAACCCAGCGAGCCTCCTTGGTCGTGACCTTGGAGCACCACATGTCTTGGCCGGAGAGCGGTACCAGATCGGCCGATAAAGAATGAGGATGGGAGCAGCCCGGGAATACGCAGCTCCCTGCTGGGAGTCCCATCAGGATGGGTTTGTCACAATAAATAAATAACAAGGGGATGGTGGGGGATAGAGATTAATTGGGTGGCTGTACCACCGCCGATGGAGTCTCACCATATGGTGGACATAATCCTGCTTTGCTGATGTTGGTTTGCTCCGCAGTGTAAAATTGCATTGAAGCAAAACCTGGAGACTTTGACCCAAGCTACTAGTCCTGCTCTTCATCTTCACTCGCCTTTATACCTGAAGTCAGGCATTGCAAACCCAACTATTTAGTCATCCTAGATATTGGTGCTTTTATTGTTGAACTGAGTTAGAAAATACTCCGGAGAGAAATGTAGAAATTATTTATTGTTTTCAAAATACTTAATAAGAACAAGAAAAAAGGCAAACTAAACAGAAGCTGAGAGTGACTGCAAATAACACTCGTAGGTGACTTTGGGTACGCTCTAACAAGTACTATAATTTTCTATATAATGTAGTTCAAGGCTTCCTAAGCGGTCAGTGCCATTGCCATTGTAATGGCTGCGCTGGTGGGAATGATACTTTATTATCTAGAGCAGCGCCTTGAGAGATCAGCCCCGTGCTTTTTGCTCCTTTTAGTAACTGTGCTTCTGAAGGTAAATCACTTAACCTCTATGTGCCTCCTTCATCCCGGCGTAAAGTGGGCATAGTTATGCTCACCTTTCCCACAGAGGTATTGTAAAGCTTAGTTTAATGTTAATAAGATGTTTTAATTTCCAGGATAAAAGGGTGTTCTATAAATATACATTAGAAGTAATAATAGTTTTAATGTATGCCATTATTTTATAACAGTGCTTTTCTAGTTTTAGAAATTTTTTAGTGGTTTGAAATTATGACAGAATCTGGTTTTGTTAATTAAAGATTGACACTCGGGCAGAATTTGTTGAATTGTTCTATAAATTGAGATCCACGTGCACTGAGCATGCCCAGAGCCGTGCTCACCTGCACTTTGGGATCATCACTGCGGCCCTTCGGCTTTTAAAACAACTCTTTGATGCATGTGCTCAGAAGTTTGATGGCTTCTAAATAGAATGGTTCAAATATTTCAAAGCACTTGAGATTCGTATAGTGCGAAGCAATTTAAAATTATTGTACTGCAATTAATTTTAAATAACTGAGCACTGCATATGTCTAGAAACCCATACAGATCCAAATGGAGGCTCTCTAAAAATTGAAATGATTCAATAAATTTAAATCACTCTGAAGAAATGGATGTAAGTACTGTAAATCACTTTGTGAGGGGGATAGGCAAATTTTCTAGAAGTGAATCTGAGGGTAGAGACTCTAATTAGATTTTTTATTTTGGGGTTTATGATGATGAAATGTAGGTTAATTTATATTTCCCAGGGATATGAGGGCAGCTCTTGTTGATCCATATGGTTTCTTGTAGCTCTTACATAGGCTGCTTTTTTTTTTTTTATTTCCCAAGATTACAGAAACTTAGCAATCCAACTTTGCACATATTTTTTTCCATTACAAATATCTTTCCCTCCAAATCTGTATAAAAAGACATGAGAAAAATATTGGTCCGCAGCTAGAAATGCCAAGTATATTTTTAAATGCAGCTAAAAAAAATACTGCAGAATTCAACATTGTGCAGCAGGGAAGCTAACATTTTGTGGAGCTGGGCTGCTCAATGAATATGAGTTTTTATATGCCTAAATCACCGATTTGGGTCCAACCTGTATCTGTAGGTACCAAAGCAGATTAGCGTCTGGTAGCTGTTTGTTAGCTTAGAGCGTGTTCCCTGTCCTTTCCTTACAGATGTATCAGAAAGATGCTATCTGGTGTAGGAAGGCTGATAAAAATATTGATGCGAGACCTATCGGAAAGTAATGTCATTGGCTTCAGCTCAGCTCCAGGACAGTCTGCAGGCTGGTTCTTCCTCCTGTGTGCGGCTCGCCATGCCCTTAGCTCGAGGATTATGATTCCTCCCAAGTATCAGAGCCAGAAATTAGAAATTAGTGCCACCGCCGACACTCGCCCGATCCGGCCGTTTCACTGCTTCAATAACCAGAGGAACAAACAGGACGGTGCGGTCCCTCTTCTTGGCATCTCGGCCTCTGAGGACGTTGCCACCTCTCGGCAAAGGGCTCCCGAGGGTCCGGCCGCCGTCCCGCGTCCCCAGCGAGGTGTCCCAGCCCGTCGGGGGACACGGCCCTTCCCGCTCCGCCAGGACACTGGTCCTTGCCATCTGGGGAGAACATGGATTTCTGAATTTGCTCCGTGTCTGGTGGGGTGTCCCCGGGCCGAGGAGCCGCGGAAGAGAGGGGCCCCGCCGCAGGGTCTTCCTTCAGGCCTTACCTTACTTTTAGACAGTTGTCATTATCTTTGTCTAAAGGTCATGGCTAAATTGAATAAAAGGAAAGCTGTGTGTTCCTGTCGATGCACAATGGCGGTATTGACTTTCCTAATCCAGTTTGCTGAGGGGTGAGAGAATTAAATTAGATATCTAAGCACAGAAATTGAGAGCCTTTGAAAACAAAGATAAGGAGACAGCCTGTATTTTCCTTTTCCTGGGAGCTCTGGGCTCAAGATTTTGCAGGTGTGTCATCTGATCCATGGCTTGCATCGATCAAAACTGTGCCAATGCATATTTAATTAGCAAGGGGACCCTGGATGCATTATGGCCATCATCCCTATATTGAATGGACTGTCAGACTTTCTGAATGCCTCCCCACCCCCCCGCTTCGTTGTTTGGGGAGCTTCTGCATTTTGTCTGAGCAGCTAAAAGTTTCTTTGTTTTTAGCTGGTGATGCATACAGCACCACTGAGGAGAATACAAACAAGTAAAGTCCTAAAGTGTTTATTTTGTCTAGGAAAAAGGGCTGAACCAGTTTGAATCCTTTGGGTAACGGATTTTTGTATCTCTTGGAATTAAAAAAACACAGTCGCATGATGTTTACTTTAAGAATATTGTATTATAACAAATAAAATCTGTGCTGTGGGATTTCTTAAGGAAGCCTTTGATGACAATTTGAATTAAGTCAAAATTAACGTTTGCTACTGCAAAGGAATAAATAGAAAATGTTCCAGAAATGAATCAGTAAGCAGGAATCAAAGGCTGTAAACTGTTTTAAAAACAAACAGTTAGAAGTGAATCAAATACTTGTTTGTAATATCAAGGAACAAATATGGGAATACACAGATTCCCCACATTCTAGGCTATCACACGATAGCAGTAAATCATTTATGGGCTTGTGAGAACAAAGAAAGTTGATTTAAAATGAAACCATTTTGATACAGCTTTAGGGTCTCGCAGCCTCATGGCGAAGTTTCACGTTCTTATTCCCCACGACCAGGAAAGTAACCGGGGAATTTCTTCGTCCAAAAAAATCTAAAAAAAAAGTTAGCCTGGGAGTTGTGGAGATCTTTGTTTGCACCCACCTTGGTACAAAGCCGCCCCAGCAGACAGAGTGTTGCCCGATAAACAGATGTAAGACACAAAGTCTGCTCACAATGCCCAGCACCAGACTGCGGGCACATGGTTTGGGCTCATTCAGACTCATCGGCATAGTCTAGCTCGCTGTTTTGTTGCTAGTCTACTTGCCGGGGTAGCTTAGGAGCGTCTTGCTGGTGAAGTAACAAGGAGGGTTTTTGCCACAAAAGTTTTAGCGGCAAGGGCTGACGGGAAAATCATTTGCATACTTCTCGTTACAAAGGCTGACTACTTCCTGGCTTAGACAAAGTGTTGCCTGATAAACAGACTTAACACACAAATGTCTGTCTGGAATAAACAACAGCAAGCTTTGATTTACATTTCCATTATCAAAGATAATCTCTTTCCCAGTGTACAGGAATTAAGAGTCCTCGCCTTATTAAAAAAAAAAAAAAAAACAGGCTGGCACCACAGGGATTTTGCCACTGCAGAACCTTTTTCGTGAGGATGGGGTGTACAGTGCAGGGGGGTACGAAATACAACTTGAAATGTGGTGCGGGTGTGTGTGTGTAACGGTGAGGTCTATGATAATGAAGCAATTTGAACTCCCTATAAAAGTTGACTTGAAAGCGATGGCCGCAGTTAAACAGAGGACCAGGCCTTTCTTAAAAGAAGTAGTAGTAGCCACCAAAATAGCCATAAATAATAATTGTAGCATATATGGAGCGATCCCTATGTGTTTATATTATAATGTATAATGAAGGGAAAGTGACTGTAAAAAAGCCTCGGTCCCGATGCTGTTTCTGTTTGTAAATCCCTTAAGCTCACCACGTAAGACTGTATATAAAGGAACATGATTTAGAATTATTTTTTTTTAACATGCATAAATCTTTGGTAGAATCCATGCCCAAAATTATAGATGAAAAATTTATTGCATGAACACAACCCAGCCATATAAATATTTTATTACAAATAGGACACTGGAACTTGAATAAAATATGTCAGTTTATTATACCGTATCCCCCCCAAAAAAAAACATGATACGAATGTAGAATTTAACTTGTGTGTTTCTGTGTCCGAGTTAGCGCTGGCTGCAAGCTGAGGATCGGGCTCAACGTAGGTAAAAAATAACATTGGCACCCGTTAATTCGGTTTGTGCAGACCAACAGACAGTGAGGACGGTCCATGTAGGTCACGGCCACCACGGGCTGGATTCAGCCCTGGAAAACACGGCGAGCGCCCAAGAAAGTGTCTGGTTTCTCCAAAGTCAGGTAGCCATGAAGTGGTTTAGCACCGAGAAGCTCCATGATGCTCAAATGAGGCTTTTTTTTGGTGGAGGAGCGTAACAACTCTTCACCGTCTGTGTCACAGTCTGCAAAAGAGAACAACATTGTCAGTCTGTTGACATTGGTCCTGTCCACGGGCCAGACTTTCCTGGGAAGGTTTTATTCTTTCCAAACAATGGAGCGTTCCCTTCCAGCGCCGCCAGCCCTGCTGCCACGCAGCCGTCCTGCAGCCCGGCTGGAGCTCAACAAGAAAATTATTGCGTATTGAAAAGTCCAGAGCTTCTGTCTTGGAGCTGGAGGACTCAGCCTGGTCTATGGTTTGAGATCGAACCTGGGGCTTGGGCGTAACCAGTAGGATATACTCGGGAAACAGATTCAAAGAGGAACACAAAATTGAGATGTAGTAGGAACTGCTGCTTGGGAAAAACTAGGCTGTTTTATTGGGTTTTGGTATTTTTCTTTATCTCTTATTCATACTTGCTTCTTGGAAGTAGAGAATAAAATAGCTGTGAGATGGTTTTTATCCTGTTTCCCCATGATTACGGTTGATACCAGATCCCCGTGAGCTTCTCCTGTCCAGTATCCTTGACTCCAGCGTACGTGCTCGCACTGACTCCAGCTAGTTCAGGGTTAACAATTCCAACCACTAACTTTTCTTTAACTAAAAAAGCCCCCCAAATAAAACCCATTGTGCTATTCAAGGTTAAGCTTCCTTAAATATAAAACTAGATTCCGTGGTGATTTTTTAATTTTTTTTTTTTCCTTAAATCAGCAATGTTAATAGTGGTTCCTCACTATAATATTTCCAACTCCATCTGAAATCATTTAAATCCTCCCCTTAATAACATGCACTTTATTGTAATATACAGATTCTTTGGCTTCCTACCAGCCTTAGCTTAAGGCACCAATGAAACTCGTTGCCGCAGGGGGCCATGGATTCAAGAGGGGCTCGCATCTACTGTATATTTTGTTTTGTATGTTTTCCAATGGCTCTAATTATTGCAGGTGGTAGAATTTAACTGGCAGTGTTGTTGCTAAAGAAAATAGGCATAAAGTGTACACTGTTTTGCAGAGTGGCTATCAAATATATAGAAAAGAGAAAATCAAATGAATTGTGAAACTGCTCTATAGTAAGTGATTGTATTGATTTAATGCAAATGCTTATGAAAACGATCTCCCATTTATATCAATTATGTATGGGCAAAAATTAATTTATTCCTCTGGTCACCTGTTTGGCGAACTGACTCAGCAGGACAGACATTCCCCCTCCCGTTGTAGCCGAGCCCGCAAAACACCGAACGTTCAGAAAACTGGAATTTTTCAGTTTCCATGTGCAAAACAACAAAAAAGCCCCGACAGGAGTTCCTGCCAACTGCTGAAAAAGCAGAGAGCGAGCGGTGGAGGCTGAGCAAGACTCTCTCGTCCCAGGCAAGACTGTAAAACACAACGGCTCTGATTTTGCCAATCCCTTAACCATGTGGCAGCACATTTATATGTACCGGCTCATCTGCGGCATCTGAATAAAATCAGGGAAGCAAAATTCTGCATATAAACATTTTGGCTAAGTGCCTTAACTCAGTCTTCTTATCTGGGGTTTCCACAAGATGCCACCTTGCATAACAATGCTGAGCGTACGCTTGCCCAGTGCACGTTTTCGGTAGCCTCCCGTGAGCTCTGCTGCGGTGTAGATTGGGTTTAATTCTACCTCGTCCTGCATTTTATTGCCCTGTGAAGAATAGTGCTTAAAGCCTTTGTTGTCTTTTTTCAGAAATTAATATTTAATTTCAGCAGAAGGGACGGGCTACAGGAAAACAGGATCGGGGAAAAACGTTATCGCAGTAGGCAGGGTAATAAAAGAAGAAAGTTAAGATTCAGTGTGCAAACAAATGTCCGACGGCCGGTGGAGTCTCTCTTGTGCCACCAGCTTTGGTGTTGGAAAAACAGTGCCCGAACACAAACAAAAGTACTTTGTTTCTCAAAATCCAGGAGCAGCTCCCGCTCGGGAGTGAGGTGCCAGCCCCAGCCGCAGCTTCGCCGGCTTCCGTCAAATTTGGAAAGGAAAACGTGCTTTCTGCCCCATGTTTCTTCAGTTCACTTTTTCAAATCTATACATTTTTTTGCGGAATTCTGACCCTACGTTAAACCTAAAAGCCCAAAGGCTGATCGAGCCGTGGCTGGCTGGGGGAAAAGAAAACAACTAAAAACTAAGCAATAGCTCTGTTAAATGAAATCCGTCGAATATTGACTTTGAATGTTAACTAAATATTTTACATTCCTAATATTTTACCTTTGTTTCTACCTTTGTGGTATCGGAAACATGAAACTTCTTGCCAAAATCCAGTGTCCGCAATATCACAGCACTGTGTGTATTACCCGGTGGTCTATCTGCTACCACTCACAAGAGCTTCAGTTAAAGGTAACCCAGAAGATCAATGTTTAAAAGAAAATTGCAGAAGCGAGAATAATTTTTTGCACTGAGCTTCATTGGAGAAATTATTAAAAATAATAAATATAAAAGAGAGGAAACAGGTTCTGGGCATACTGGGAAACGTATCACTTTTTTAGGAGAATGGCATTGATTTGAAATAGAAGCATCGGGATTTAAGCTTTCTTTGCTAAGTATTCTGGATGTTTATATTCTGAAATTTATCAACATTTGTTTTGTGAGCACTTTTTTTTACCTGTAGTTTTTAATTTATACAAGATTGTCCTCTAAGCTTCTGAATGATACCTAATGCATACAGTCAGCAGGTAAAAAAAAAAAAATTGAATATTTAAAATAGGCATTTTCTTTATAGCGCTCTGTGGTAATTAAAATCTTCATTTGCTTAAAAGCAAGGAACCTTTTTAAAGCAATAAATTAGCATTGCTTGACCCAAGGTCACTAGTAGTACTGCTTCTTCCAGCGCTATTAATACCTCAAAGAAAAAGAAGGGGTGGTGTTATCACTCTGTTGCAATAGAAGTAAGATTTTCAATTTAATCACAGTTAAGTGTCATGACCTTTTGATCTTGCATTGACTCCTCACTGAAATGTGGTCAAATTTCAGACAGCTCATTCTGAACTCTGCAAAGTCAAGGTGGAGTCAGAAACCAGGTTGGCCACAATTGGGGGGGCGTTTGATGCAGTACCAAGTGGTTTCATTTCCTAAATTTTGTTTCACGGCAAAACTTTTTTTTTGTGGGATCGATAGATTACAGAACAATTGGGGGGGGGGGGCGGGGAATAATCTTTTTCTATCTGTATTAATTGCAAAAACAGTAATCTAAAGGATTTTTTTTTGGTGATGTTTTGTCACATAGGTACAGGGGCTTTTTTTTCCTAATTCATAGTGATAGAAGTAATTCAGAAGGAAAATACGATTTGACTAAAGCTTTTACTGAGAATAATTTTTGAAGGAAAGAGCAATCGTCTTCACATGAAGTAGAGATAGTAATGTGTAAAAGTGCTAAACACTCATATTGACACATATGCTTTTATAGGTCATTTTATTGTTTTAGGCAGATAAATGGTGTTCGTTGGAGAGGGTTAACTGGGAGTTTGTAGGGCCCGCTATTTGGACAAGTTCTAAAGCATTTCATCCAGTATCTGGTCTCAGTTATACCACTGCAAATCGGGCACAACGCCGCAGTTTTCAGTGAACTTGTAGTACTGTAACTGCTGCAAAAGTAAAGTATGACAAAAATCAGCTCTTCTCTCAGTTTTGCAGATTTTGTTCCAGAAATGTGTAGACAACAATCCCCACGACTTTGTAGTGTTGCTTAGTTACCTTTATATGCCTGCTTGCAAATATGTTTTTGAGACTTTACTATGTGTTGGATTAAGGCTCTGGTTTGTATACAACACAGAGGCTGCATTATAAAAACCATGTAGGAGAGTAGTTTAAATATGCCTTCTTCTAAAAAGAAGGATTCTCAAAGCTTAATTTGTGCTACCACACACACCAAGCACTCTGGGTAGTGCTGTAAACAAGATTCCCTTTTTTACATTTTTTTCTTTTTTCCTAGCAAAAATATTACCTGGGCACGGGACTTTCACATTATCATGTCCTAGTGCAACACTCCTGTCCTTAGTTTGTACTCTCAGCCTTTGGAGGAAGTCTGGCGCCTCTCATCTATTTTCCACAGCAGACCCTGTAATTTTTGGCTGTATTTTATGTTTTTCAGATTCAAGTCAATCTGAAAGTCCCAGCCAGCCAAGTGAAGCTGATATTAAGGACCAGCCAGAAAATGGTAAGTTCTTACCTGCTGCTCCCGCTTTGGGATGTTAAACCAGCCCATATTTATAAGGATTTTTTTTTCTCCCTATGTCTAATATTAAAAGATTATTCAGAATAATTGACATGGGATAGATGCAAATAGGTTTTGTACTCTTCTCATAGTTAAAATGCTACTGTTTCACTCATCTAAGGCAGCGTTTTTTTTCTCCAGTCCTGGAGAGAGACCTTTTTTCCCTTTAAAAATAATTTGAATTAGGGAGATGCCATTAAAAAGCCTGCTGTATGCAACCCTTATCCTTATTCCTCCATAGCAAAGGCTTTCAGTCCCCAGGCCATGAGTCACGACGCTCTAGGGGTGTGTGCTTCATCGCTTTCATTTTTATCTATCTGCTTTTAACTTCATTTTGTTTATCGATGCTCTCACACGCCGCCCTGAAGTACCAAACTTCCCAGGCATCATTTTAGAGCGCAGGATCTCGGGTAGTCCCGCCAAATAAAATGGTTGCTTTGAAATATGTTTCTGCAGACCCGTTCTCTATTGCAAGAAAAACTCTGCTGAAGGTTGCAGATACTACGGGTGAGCAGGGCAGGGAGGCTCAACTGGAGCTTCTTGTTCCTTATTCTCTGTACATTGTTTCAGGTGGCAGCAGCTTGAGCTTATTTGGAAGCAGCAGCAGGACCGTGACTTTTGGGAACACTAATATTGTTTGAACTGGGACAGTTTTAAAGTAGAAGCAACAGCTTCTGCTGAATCGTTGGCTGGCGTTGTAAAGCAGCCTGGAAAAAGATCGTTCAATAATAGGGCATTTCTGTAGGGACTGGATGTGAAAGGCTAAGGAAATGTATAGAGGAACAACTTCTCTTCCTTTTTATGTTTAAGTAAGGTAGACCTCAGCAATTTTTCTTGGCCCATTGGCAGCTGAGTTTTGTTTTACTACTTATGTTTAGGACTTAGAAATAATGTCTTCCAAAGCGAAAATGATTATTATTAATAGTTTTTCTTAACTTTTTTTAATCCATAACCAGATTTTTTTAAAAAAATACCTAAATGTAGATGGGGGATCTGCTGTAGTGGGGTCTGCTGTGCATACACAGAAAATAACTTGTGTGAAAGGTTTGTGTCTCTACAACCTGCCACCATTTCTGGCACATTTAAATCCATCTCATTTAGTAATATCGTACCTATAATAATACAGCTGTGATTGCCCTTTCGCAGAGCAACTACCTGGTTTTGTCTCAGATCTTTGCAGCTTGTCCCCACAGATGTACGTGTGGTCAGGGGGTGTTTTGGGGACTTTATTAGGAACCAAACAAGCTGCAGGTGGGGGTGAGGTTGAAGGACTACGTTCACATCCACACTGCATTCAAATTTTAAATGGCATATAGAATTAAGGGAAGAAGAAGAGTTTGAGTACATAGAAAGCTTTAAAATCTGAGCATATATTGGCAGGACATAGAACATACAGCTCATTGGGCTGGTAAGGTTTTGGCTTTTGGGGTTTCCGTCTTTTCCTCCCATTGAAATATGAAAGGTTTCATATTTTGATAGATTTTGTGCCGCTCATCTCTAAACATACCGGCTTAAAACATTTCTGTTGTTTCTGAAAGACAGTGCCTAATTTCCCTTATCAATCCTGTTCACAGAAATTGTAATTCGTAGCCAAAGGATTGCAAGGTTAAGAGAAGAACTGACTAAACTGTGATTTTTGTTCTGCCAATTCTGTTTGGTTTTGTGGTGGGTTTTTTTTTTTTTGTGGGGAATATGTTGCCGATGTTTATTAAATCATATTTTAATTTAGAATGTATTAGGCACCAAGCATGTTATTATTTCATGTTTAGATAATATTCTTTCGCAGCTCTTAAACCACAGTTCTTCTTAGCCTGCAGTCTGAAGGAAGGCTGTTACTCAACAACCGCCCTGAAAAGCAGCAATATCAGTGTTAAATAATGTAAAATCTGTAAGAGCCTAGTGAAATGAAATATCTGTGAGTCTTCCTTGTAAAACAAGCTTTTAGTGAATTCTTGGAACTTTACCGGTGCCCTGCAAAAGGTACTTTTTTTTTTTTTTTAATTAAACAAACAGGAAAAAAGATTTTTCTTTTTCTCAGTTTTGCTAAAGGGTGTTTTTCCCCACCGCAGCAGAAGCCTCAGCGATCACAGCACCTTTTGCAGTGCCTGTGTGGGAGATTTGCTTTACAAATGCGTCTCCCACAGTCTGTTGGCCCTACGGGGGTTGCTCCCCCCGGGCAGACGCTGAGCTCATTCTGGGCACACACACCCCCCGTGTACCCAGGGTGTAGATCAACACAGATCTGCAGCTCTTATCTACCGAACGTGAGGATGAAAGCAAAACTGCAGGCTTCGGAAAATGAAAAACTGCACGCACAGGAACGGACACAATAAATCATATTAACCGCGTTGTTCTACACTTGCTGTAGACCCACTTCCACAGGGCCTGATCCAAATCCCGCCGGAGTCAATAGCAGTCTCGTAATTGATTTTACTGAGAGTGGGAATGAGCCCACACAGAGAGGAATTTATTTATATATTTTTTTTATTTTCTTATCAAAGAAAAATAGTATGGTGAATAATCTTACTCCCACTGATGCTAACAGCAGAGTGACCAGATTGAGGGCAGATTTGGAATCGTTTTGCATGTGTTTCTGGAAGGCACAAAGAAGTGTATCGATTAAGTACTACCTTTTACATGCATGCATTCCTTCATTTTAAAAAAATAAATCTTTAAAGGCCTTGTGAGGGTTATACAGCCTCTCTACTTGCCTGTTAATATCCTTTCTGTTCCACTCCATAAATTCTAGAGCTATTTATTATACACATATATTTTGCATACCTTGAGTAATGTAGGTTCAAAAGGGTCAACTATACAGCCCTGACAAAGAAGGCCTCCTACTACAGATTTTAATTTATCATTCTAAATTGTATGTGTTATTTTGGAAAGCCTGTATGTCTAACCTTCGTTAAAGTGAAGTTCACAGGGAAAAAAAGTTTCTCATTTTTAGAGACACTCCTTTT
The DNA here is from genome assembly GCF_037038585.1 of Patagioenas fasciata. NCBI lineage: Eukaryota > Metazoa > Chordata > Aves > Columbiformes > Columbidae > Patagioenas > Patagioenas fasciata. Next base: position 19,126,851 of record NC_092525.1, on the reverse strand, counting down.
GTTTAGGGGGCTTTACAGTTGCATTTCTGGAGCAGAATCTTCGGACAGAGAAGATGGTGACATCTTCTACTCGCAGTGGTGGCTTTAACACCAACTCTGGCCTTGCCTTCACCCTTCATTAAGCCACGATAGTTTTCAGGCAGTCACTTACCTGATCACCACTGCAAAAATTTACAGAAATATCAAGCATTTAATTTTATTTTTTTCTAGAGAGAGATATCCAGCACGATGGTCATGCAGAGCGAACATGTAGACGAGACAGGGCTTGTCCGTGGGTACATGGTCCAAGGTCCAGATGTCTTGTCCTGGAACGGGGGGTAAAGCTGATGTGGAACCCACTGGTGTGCATGCTGCTGTTGTCTCTCAGGTCCCTTAGCATGTAAAAAAGAGCTTCTTGGGGAGAGGAAGAGAACCCAGAATTTGTCTGTTTGTTGTGTGGGTGAGGAAATTTTTACAGGAGGGATGATGAAAGAGACCAGCAACTTCCTTTGAAAGGCAGGAGTGTGTTCTGATGTCCTGATATTTTGCTCAAATGAGGTTTTTTTGTCTGACCAGCTGGGTGGAACACCCGTGTGGAAAATTCCCCACTTTTGTAGTTGCCTAATGGTATGTAAAAGCTTCATTTCAGTTGGCACCACAAAGTGATTTTGCAATTCACCCAATAAAAAAAAAAAAAAAAAGAAAAAAAGAAAAGAAAAGAAAAGGTTATTGATTTTAAAAGCTTGTTAAATGCACTGGTTTTGTGTTGTATTTTATAAACAAACTAGTTTTCATTGAACTGAGGATGACAAAATGGCTTGTCTGATGTAGTGAAGTGACTGCATGCCTGGGGATCAGGAACAACTGAATTCCCGGCTCAGCATTGCTGGGGACTCTCTCTAGGGCTTTTATTCTCACTTTCAGTCATGGAAACGACTATCAGATCGATTTTTTTTGTTGTTGTAAGTGGGATTATTTTCAACTTTTGTAGGAAAACTTTCCAGCTTTTTTCTCTGCAAAGTGGGCATACCTGTGATTTTAACTTTCAGAGATTCGGTGAATATGAGAAGTCGCATCCTGCTCCGCTCCAGCAGGAGTTTAAGGCACAAACTGGTTAATAATTGTGGTACCGCGCTGCGTTACTGCTGTCGGTAACTGGATGTCAGACATGCACCGGGCGATGTTTGTGTTTGATGTGGTGGTGCTGGCGAATTAATAACTGCAGCGTAAAGGTAGATTAATAACTGCAGCGTAAAGGTGCACACGGAGCGAGCTGGGTAAAGCAGGAGAACGCTGTGTCATTTTCTACAGACAGCTGATGCCTCTCGAGCCTGTGGCCTTGCGATTCGATAACCCCGAGTTGGTAGCACACTGTTTTAATTGGAGAGTGGCACATTCTTTTTAAAGAAGTTGGTAAATTCTCTCATTTCAAGTGAGCAAGGCAGCAGTCGTTATTACAGCTGATTACAAATGTGTGCCAAATTCATTGCTCAAACAATTTCTGTAGAGGGAGAGGCATTTATCTAAAAAATAAAAATGTTTAGTGCCCAAACCAAATGCTTTTTAGTTTTAATGTATTCTTGCTGCTTTGAGCTACAAGTACCTTAACAGCACTGCAGGAAATGAAAGGCACATTGTTCTTTGTAACATTAAAAAAAAAAAAAAGAAAAACAATGATGTACCGTAACTCACAGAACTCGTTTTTCAACCCTGCAGTAATTACACTGGACTTGTAAATATCATCTGTGAATTCTTTGCTTAAGTAGGGCTGGACTTGAGCATTAAACCTTTAAAAAAATGTAGAAGTAAATGCTTACTTTTCCGTGCCTAAAAACATAAAGGAGGAAATTCTGGTCCTCAGGCTGTTGGGGGAGGAGAAGGCGATAGTGGGGATGTACAGAAAGAGAAGTTTCTTTTTCTTCTTCTCTGGGCGAGGCTGGTTGTGGCAGGTGCGATACAGCTGGGGCTGCAAGGCAGGAGGGACCATGTGCAACCTGGTAAAATACAAAAGCGGCTTGTGGAATGACCTCTCTGCCTTAACTACCAGGCTGCAGCATCCAGCCCCTTTCTGGTCCAAAAACCTGGTGTTCTTGCATCGTGCAGCCAGTGGAATCGGGGCCTGTCTGGCCCAAGGGTTGGACGCTCTTCTTGGATGCAGATTTCACTGTTCAAACCTTCCTCTTGAGCTGAGACGGGCATAAAACATTAAACGTTCTTTGTGGTTCTTCCCACCGCTCTACTACCCTAAGTTAAATGGTAGCTGAGAGACCTCCAGTTCCTTTGACAGCCAAAACTAGCAAAACCAGGCTGTCTTCCAAGGCCATCCCTCCCTTTCGGGCCATACCTGACCCCATCTCCACCGCTTCAGGTGGGTCCAGCTGCTTCCCGGCCTCTTGGCTCTGGGTGAACTTGATGTCAACCAGCTTTCCAGCGAACTCACCAAGGAGGTGCTGCAAGTGCAGCAGGACGGGAGGTGTCTGTAGGGTCAGCGGTCCTTGGATTCCCACCGAAATCCCCTTAATTCCCACCTGGGGAGGGCACGAGCATGAACCGTTCTCTGAACATATGATGCTGAAACTGGTGCTGTTAGAAAGTACATCATCTTTGGTAACAAGCATTCCAAAAAACCTCATTCGCAGCAGGTAACCGAACCTTGCAGAAAAAGTTTTCTTTCAGTTACAGTTGCAATCAGGGTAATACAGTAACGGCAGCTTCTATTAGTGTTCTTGTTCATGGGATCATTTGCATCCCAGTCTTATAAATGCGAGAAGACTCTCCTCTCTTGTTTACAGAGCAACGCTGAGGAGTTATCACAGCCTGAGGGACTAATCTAAAATTAACTTCGCTTCAGAAAAAAAGCTTTAAGAAAAAGAAAAAGCCCTTAGCATTTTCAATAAGGAATCTCATTGCTGGCACCAAAGTCAAAGCTCCTGGTGATGTCAGCTTGTTTGCACCTTTGTAACTTGCCAGGACCAAATTCTGAACGGATTTGCACCCTTACAGATCACGTTGGTTACCGGGAACAGCAATGGGAACGTTGTCCAGGCTTGAAAGCTCTGGCTGGGCAGGGGGGCACTGGTGAGGCTGCTCTCCTGCCTTCCTGTGGGTTGGACAGAATCAGCTGTTGACTCCAACAGGACCCATCAGGTGACAAAGGTCTGATGAGGTCCAGCCTGTGTTTCATCACCCCCTGGGAGAGAGCGTGTGTGGGCAGCTCTGAGAGTCAGCGTTTCCCAAGGAAACAAAAGCAGATATGCCTGGTTATAAATTTAACTGATGTGTGATTTAGTCTTGCATTTTTTCATCTTATCTCATTATGGGTAGATTCCAACAAGAACTGGAAATACAGTATTTTAATCATAATAGTCTAGAATTGAAACTTTGCAGCATGCAGTTGTGTTTCTCAGATTGTCATGAGAAGCATCTGAATAACTAGGAAAGAAAACACCATTTTTTCCCGTATTACCATCTTTTCATTGAGATTCGCGCTCAAAGTCAAATGATTTTGTGGACCAGATTGTGAGGCACCGTCACACTGTTTCCAGGATTGAGCAGGTCCTCTGCTAGGCTCAGGATTGAGCTTGCTTATCAGTAGCTGGCAGTCTCTTGAGGGGACCCTGCGATTGCGACAGCAAAGGGTGTTGACCATCAGTCGGGCAATATCGTGGTCGTCAGTCAGGGTCAGCGCTGCTGGGACCGCGTGGAGAGACCTGCCATGTTTGAGACGTGGGGACTGACAAAGGACTTAGGTTTTCACTGCTGCTAACCATTAACCTTCACGAGCAAAGCATTCCCACCAAAAATTCATGCAAGGCGAGTGTGACAGGAAATATTCAAAGCATGAAATGAATGCTTATAGCATGACAAAGCAGTGCTTGAAAGACATGAAATGTTCATTACACTTGGAGTGGCTGAATACTGCAAGGAAAAGGAGAAATAAAAATGCGGCTAGGGTATATATTTTTATTTCTCCATATGTGTGTACAGGAAAAAGGCGATGAACCTTTCCAGTGGGTAAGGTGCATAAATACAGCTGCGATTATTCTAAGTCATTTCAAGATGTATTTTTGTTCTTTTGCTCCATTCCGCTCTTTTCCGTGTGTTTTTATCCACAAGATAACAGCAAGGGCCATCTAAATGGCAGCCTGCACACGGGCTGGCTGGGAGCCCCCTCTTCGGAAGCTCCCATGCCGCGGTGAGGTGACTTTGGTGACTTTCCCTCCCTCCCTCTGCGGGGACGAGGCTTTTTTTGCCACAGCCTGCAGGATGCTTTTGAACACCATGCTTGCCCACCAAGAAGTTGGGCACTTAGGGAAATAAGTTTATTTGTGGTATAGGCATCGTTTAAATTTTCTGTCCTGTAGAGAGGGGAGTTTATTAATGGGAAGAGAATGTGATGCCGAGGCCTAACTTGCAGAACAAAACCCCAAACCTATCTATGTGTCTTTTGATGTAAGAATTTCCTAATGCCTGTAATGTAAGACAAAGGGAAAATTTTACTTGCAGGAAAATTGCCTTCCACAATAACCAAGAGAAAAAACACAAAACGCCCACACCAGAGCAGAGTGATCCAAAATGTGAACTTTTTACGCCTCCCCAACCTTCTAGGTTAGGCTTCCAACCAAGTGATCTTTTATTATCAACATGATATACCCTTGACATAATTTGGCGCAGTAAAGCTTCTTCTGCTGAACTCGTGATTTCATTTACTAGATCTGATGAAAGTTCTGTGAACCACAGGAAAATGTGATAATTAGCAGTTTAATTCTTGTAGGGTGTGCGTATTAATTGAAAAGGCTTGAACTATAAATACAGGGCCTGTGGATAAAAGCACATTCTGAAATCAGTCGCATATCCGAAGTATTCATTACTTCACATCTATTTAGGTGGCGTCTCTTTGCAGCGGTGCCAGTCGGCCGGTGGAGTGAGCGGGGAACCTTCCACGCTGAGACAGCAACAGCAAAATCCAGCCTGACTTACCGCTGCACTCACGCGATGGGAAGCAATCCCTGGCCAAAATCTTGCCCTTTGGGGTCAGACCACTGGGAATGACAAATGTGTGCTGGGAGCTGTGCTCTGCAGATGAGCTGGAGGTGGAGTGTTGGGTGGTAGCCATCGTTCTTCCGCTCAACAAGCCCACCTGGAGCATCAGAAATTCCCCACAATTTGAGTCCTAGCCAGCCTGGACCTTCATAAAACCCCCTATTTTTCCTCGTACTTACACACTTATCCTTCACTGTGTCTGGAACCGTCAGCACCTCAACCTCTGCTGCTTCAGCCAGAGCATGGTTCATTTGGCCGTGAATGCCACCGCCGAGAGCTGTGATAAGGGATCGTGCTTTCTCGCTTGCACTCTTGTTCTTCTGTTCTGACTTTCTGACCGACACAAGACATATTCTGTTGACTCTAGGCCTTTCCAAATATATATGTCTGTGTGTATATATATATATACACACACTACGAAAATGTACATCGTTATATCACACCTTCCTCTGGTTTCTGCCTGTGGTGTAGTGCCTGGATGAATCATACCTGGTTTTACAGGTACAAGGTGATTTTCATTCAAATGGATTCCAACCTTCATACTCATATTTGGTTTTCACACTCAGAAAAAAAATCTATATGTCTGCGTGTGCTGCAGATTCATGGGTTAATCAGGTGCTTTCCAGCTAGCCTTCATTTTGTAAATACGAAGTTGTGTACATAGGCAGAGGTTCACATGATGAGCAACACACGGCTCCTCAAAGCTGCGTGCTGGACTGGTGCTGTTGTCAAGGGAGGGCCCTTTGGTGAGACCAGGCTCCTAGAAAAAGCTCATTACTTCTGTAGCTAATCAGATACTATTTTTTAATTGCAGGCACTACTTTTTAGCTAGAGGAGTTGCTAGATAGGAAATGGAAAGAAAGTTTAGGGTCAGTCTCACGGAGCAGCAAGACTAAAATCCCCTCTGAAGCCTGGCCGTAGTGTGAGCGAAATGGAAAATTACCAGATCCGTTTCTTGGAAAGTAAGAAGGAGACTTTTATTTGCAATGGTTTGCAAATATTTTCCCAGGAGCGAGTAGTGAGGGTGGCGAAAGGGGGCAGGAGGAAGGTGAGGCGAGTGAGCCATGCTTGTAAACACACTCCTTCAACTCTGCTATTGTTATCTTGCACACAAAGGGCGCCACAACTTGTTTACAGCAGCTCATGTTATTAGTTTCTGCTCCTTTTTCTCCCATCAGTGCCGTAGCTTCAGTTATACAACTTTTTTTTTTTTCCTGGGTCGTGATAGTGTCCGGATAGATTTTGGTGGTGGGGTGGTAGAAAGGTACCAGTTGATTAAAGGTGCTGCTCACTATGTGCATTTCGTGTCTGCTGTCTTAACATTTTTTTGTTAACCGCTGTTGCAACCGAAGAAAATGCTGAAGTTTGACAGTTGGGAGTTACTGCCGAGTATGTGCTGTAAACTATATCATCCCTCTGCCTTCTCCCTTTCTCCCCCTCCTGCTGAAACCAAATGATTTATAAAATGCCTTTGCATTCTTGAGTGAGTTCACACCATCACCTCCAGGCACTGCGCTCAGGAGTCTTAGGAGTGGATGGGAAACACAGATCTGATAGCCGGTATTTTTCTCTGAAAGAAAAAAAAAAAAAATGGGCAAAAAAGGGCTGATTAAATTTAAAGGAGAAAAGTTTCCCACTGTGCCCCAGAGTAAATCTGTAGTCAGTGAAGCACTGTACTAGTAAACAAGAGATGTACCTTGTTACAGTGGGTTTTTATTATTACACGCTGCCATTGTTTTCCATTTTCATAAGATTCAATTAATGTAATGATTTTTTGAGTGTCTCTAATCATTACCTCCCACCCTCCTTCACTCCTACTTGAAGCAGGGGGATCTGCTGCAAGTCCCACTCCGGCACGAGGAGCGAGCACTGTGCTCCTGCCACCGGCAAAAGAGGAGGCATGAGAGAACGACAGGGCTGCTCCAGGGGATCAGAACATTTTTCTCCTCTCTGACCTTTGCCCTACCGAGGGCTCACTGCCATGTCACCCCAGCTGTGTCCCACCAAGTGACAGAGCGAGGGGTGATGCTTTGGGGTGCAGTGTCTGCTGAAGTGAGCCGGGGTGCAGGATCAGGCACGAGGATGTCAGCACCGTCGGTCAGACCATGGTGGGACAAACCCTTTTCTGGCATTTCTTCTCCCAGGAGCGCAAGGGAGGGTTACTTGTAACACTCACTTGCAAATAATCTAGACCTCTGTCCTTGTTATTTTTCTTCTTTGGTTTCTTACTCTTAAAACAGAAGGCTCTTTGACAGCTGCATCCCCATCTGAAAACCTGCTGGTGTTTGGGGGGTGTCCCCACCTGACCAGCTTTGCAGTTCAGACCACCTGCAGTTTTCCCACATGTTATATTCCTCAAAGTCCTTAAAAATCAGGGAGTTCTCTTTCAGGAAATTTCCAGTAGCAGAACGCAGAGAGCCAGCCGTGTCCCCCACGCCATGCAGAGGGAGCCAATTTTGTGGCACTGCAGAGCATGGCATAGCTGGAGCCACAGGAGGACGGGAAGAGGATGGACAGCAGCTTGATGGGCTGATGTGGCCCTGGTTTTGAGGCAGGAGGGGAACCCCACAGATTCTTGTGAGGAAAGGCTTAGAGCAATGGTGTAGTAGTGGCCCACAGCTCAATTTAAAGCAATAATAAAAGGGGCTGGTAAGGATACGACAGCTGGAGCAAACGGCTGAGGAATGAGGCGGCCCAGTAATAGTGAGTCCAGATTTCTGTCTGTCATGGCCATGAAGGATGCGTTCGCAGTTGGACTGGGAGCCGTCCACTGTTAGAAGGACAGAAAAGTAAAGATCATCCTGTGTGCAATATAAATGTAAGTTGTTATTACTACTATTGCTATGTCAGCCGTAAACTGTTCCCACGAGAACAGAGATGCAACATCATTGAAAAAGAATGTCTTACTGTGAAATGGGCAGCAGAAACACTGTGGCATTATCTGCCGGGTAATGAATTTACCTTGGTGACAGATCATTATTCCCTCCTGCAAATGAACCAGATGAAGGACAGGAACACAAGGATAATTCAGCAATACTTGTATTTTACGGTCTTCTGAATTTAAAAACAAACAAGCAAACAAAGCAGTAGCCAGATATAAATGTAAAGACAGAGAAGCATGGCGTGGCAAGAGAGATTGCCTGTGGCAAGATATGGGGAGGGAAGCAACTTTTCTCTCAGGTTTGCGCTAACATAGTATATGGACTAAGGCTGGGCCTTCATCCCACCTAACATTGGGCATTAAAATGAGGCACCAGCTACAAACCTAAAATCCTCAATCTCCCTCTATAAACAGTGGAGATACTGGGTCTTCTGGGAATTCATCTCCCTCTGTGTTGAACCTCGGGGAGATTTAAAACCGAGACATTTCAGGTTAATGCTGTAATTGCTCTGGACCCGAAATTCTGCTGCTGGAGGAAGCCACCCAGCCCTCTCCTGCTCGTCTTGAAAAGCCAGAGGAGACAAAGAAAGAGTTCACTGCAAGAGCAAAGGTGGATCTAGCAGGGCACATTGACTTGGTTGAATGATTTCTTCAGGATAGAAGGATGGACAGTGTATCCACTGCCCACGTGTACTTTCTTCCCTTCTGTTTTTTCTCTTGTACAAAATGGGAGTTTCTTAGATAAATTAGTGAAATATTTATGTGTTCTGTGGAAGAATGTGTCTAGGGATGGGCATCCTGGCAGCAAGAACTTCCTCCTCAACTCTTCCAGTGAAGTTTTGTTCTAAACTGCCCAAATGAAGCCATTATTCAAAAGTAAAAATGTTCTGTTCCATTTCTTGTTTTCATTCTTTATGTGTCTGGGGACTAAACTGCTGTGAAAAAGAGCCCATTCTCACAGGATGTCTTGCCTAATTTTGCAGACAAGAGAGGTTCAGCTATTCCAATTACGATGAGATAAGAATCTGAAATGTTGGGATCACATCCATCCTGAGTTGAACTCTGAGTCTTCCAAAATCCATCCATCATTTTTTTTCCCTTTATTTCTGTATTTCAGTAATGCAAGCAAAGAAGGAACAGAGAAGAAATGGATGTTTATCCATTATAAACCATAATGGATGGGTTCCCTTTTTACCTGAGTTGCTTTAGTTTAACGTAAAGGTCCTTGTGAGTGGAATTCGTTTTCCGTTTTCATTCTTTCTGCCTGATCAACTGCTGCTCATCAGCAAAAGGTCCGCCTTTCATGTAAAATCATTGACAGTACAAAGTCTCATTGTTTACATGCAGGGTACTGTTAGAACAAGCCTGATGGCTGTCACAGGACAGGTGAGCCAGGCTGCTGAGCATGGTCCAAAATATGAAGTCCTGGCATTGCGGTATCTCCAGATTTTCTTAAATACATGTGAATGGGGCATCTGACATAGGGATTCCACCCCACCGCCACGTTTCTGCATCCCTGGGGATCGCACTGGCTGCTGGGGACGAGCAAGAGGGTCTAGAGAGGCAAACCTACCAGAAGAAGGGGCCTGCATAGGCTCAGTTGACCAACCCAGCCTCTAAGCAACAGATTCATCTCAGGTCCTCACTTTAGTACTAAGTCTGTGTCTGAGTTGCTGGAGGCAACATCCTGGGGCGAGACATCCCACCGTTGTCATCTCAGTTCCTTGAGGCACCTCCCCTGGACCCACCATATCTGCCACACGTGACATGAGCACGTGAAATTACGTAAGGACTAAGAAAGTCCTTCTCTACCCTTTCTGTTTACTTTGTGAATCTTGAATCCTTCAAAATACACTCACAATTAGTGAACTTGGAGGCCCTCTTTGGGCTTCAGTCTAAGCAGATTACATGGAGAAAACAAATTTGGTCTGTGTTCTGGCCTGACCTTGGCGTGAACCTGAGAAAGTGAATGTCCCTATCACACCACCATGTGTCTGTAGAAGTACAGTAAACACAAACAGGGGTCACTGGCCCTCTCTGTCATACAGTCCCAGGCCAGGAGTCTAGAGTTTTGGGCTGTCCGCCCAAGTACTTGTTAATAAATGTCCATTCTTAGTCTGTAAAGGAATGTAGACAGGGCATCCTGCCTTACAAAACAGAAAATTAGAATAAAACAGTCTCAGTCATGATACAGAGCTCTGCTGCTGGGCTCCACAGTCTCTTCCCACTGGACTTCTGCTCCTAGTTGGGGACTTAGCTGGAGGAATTACCCACTAATACACTGTGGGTTCTCCACCGCTGTCTCCATCTTCTCTGGAGATGTCCTACATAACTCAGGTTAGGTTGGTGCAAACCTTGTTGGTCATCCGGAGGTTCTGTGCTCGGTGGAGCCAGTTTGGTCTCTGCTAGCAGGCCATGAGGACAACCCCTGCGGTTCCCAACCCTTGGTGTGCAGTGCCTCGACGGAGAGGATGACGTGACTTGGTGTCACCGCTGTCTGGACAGAAGTTGTAAGCCCGGACTTGTTGGGGACATTTTGTTTGCCTACAGTGGCCTAATCTGCATCCATAAGCATCAAGTTTTGTGCTCTAGGTCTTGTGCAAGCTTGACATGTCCCCAGACAAGCATTTCTGTGCTTCCAGACCCACGCTTTTCTGTCTTCTCTACCACCAGTATTTCACAGCTTTATTCTAAAGACAATACCTTGGTACCCTGCTGCTCAGGGTGAGACAGCTCGAGTGCTACTGGAGGAAACCTTGTGAGTTTCCCCCCGTCTTCCATGCAGGGTTGTCTCAGGGTGGCCCAACTGGATTTCATGAGCCTGGTAATGTGAACAGTCAAGGGCAGGCTGAACGTGTGTTGTCAAGCCGTGACTAGTGGAAAGTCTCTTCCCGCCCCAGCCACAAGGAGATAACTGACATGTAAACCTAGTGAAAGTCAGCCTACCTGGGATGGAAGTCATGGAAGTTAGGAGATGGTTGTTCTGTACGAAGAATAGCGAAGTAACAACCTCTGGGGAGAAAAGTCCAGGTGATACGATGTAAAGGGCAGTAGGTAAATAGAGTAACATGATTTGCTTGGGGTTTATTGTGAATTAAAGTTTGCTCACTGGTGGTGTCAGCAGAGGAGGTGTAAGATGCAACCCTGAAGGGAAAGCCTAAGGGGAAAAGTGAAGCTGGGTGATCCTCGTGATGCAGCTTCCATGCCCAGCATCCTGATTCTCACGTCGCATTTACACTATCTAATCTTCAGCAGATATTTCTACAGCTTCCATTATCATGGTGTCCAGCCACAGCCTTTTGAAAGTGCCTTGGTGTGAAGAGAGAGGACTACCAAGAAGGGAGGATGAGGGGAAACAGCTGGCAAAGTCGCCAGGGTTTGTGTCCATATCGCCCAGCAAAGCGGGACAGGAAAGCTGCCTGCCTTCACCCGACCCTGGCCCCACCAACTTCTCCTGTACACCAGGCTTTTCTAGAGCATTCTGCCACATGTTCTGAATACACAAACCCCACTTCTTTTTATAGCCCCCTAATTCTGCGTCCACAGGGCTTCAGCCTCCCTGGGAGTCTGCAGAGGAACCTTGGTGGACACACTCAGCTACCACCAGCCGAGGGAGGGTTTTATAGATCCCACAATAAATACAGCATCACTGAGTCTAGTTGTATAGTTTCTTGGCAATATACTAATTAAAACTAGATATTTACACACAGCGCTTATTTAAACCTAAGACTTATAAGAACCTACATACTTATAGTAACTATATATCATGGCTTTATTGAGGACCATGTTTTTCATGCAGATTGAATTCTCAAACGCTGTTATTAACATAAATGGGCCCACGGCTTTATGTTCAAAACTGAATACTTCCAGGGCATCTGAATCATCCTGGTATTTCATTCCACCATCTAAAATTATTTTTAAAACACTACATTTTTTAACTGGCTGTTTTATGGCAATTAGAAATCGCTCTGTGTTTACTAGGAACAGAGAGTCCAGCAGAGCTGAGTGTTTAATGCGATGAATAGTGTTAGGAGCTAAAAGAAAAGTCAGATGCGTGTCGACACTTATCAAAGCTGTTCTGCTGCTCAGAATGACTGTTCGTGATACTTGTTTCATGATAAACTTCCTCAGAACATGATGTTACTGGAAAAAAAATGATCCACTCTGAGAAATACGCAGGTGACACAGTTGAGTCAGCAGCTTGCAGCAGTGACACAGGCTTACGTTTGTAAAAATCCCCACTGAACTTTTGTCTTCTGCGTGTGTGTATAATGTGGCCTTCAAATCTGTCGCCCCAGAAGTGTCCCGTTTCTTGTGTTCACTTGCTGGCTGTTTAAAATAACAAAAAAATCTTCCCACCACGCTGATGAAGAGGTAGATTCCTGGGCTTAAAAGTCTTCATAGTCACAAAATTTTCCTCTTTCGTAAGTAATTCACTGTATAAATGTTAGTATCTCTGGTGACTGCTGATACCTCTGGGGAAACGATAAACATGGAAAAATATCAGACCACTGTGGAAACCAGAAAATCCTACCTCCCGTACAAGAGGGTTTAATTATTGAAGTTGCAAGCATTTCCCTGTGCACAAGCATCTCGGCGTTCATAGGTGGAAAGTACCTCATGCTGTGTTTGAAATATCAACTGGATTTAAAAGGAGGCTTTGTGCTTCACCATGGACCTTGCTTAGCCTCCTGCAGATGGTCCCGGTTGCTGAAAAGAGACATGACTTGTGAGACAGGGAGACCTCCGTGCCATTTTTTCATGCTGCTCTAATCCTGCTTTACACCCATAAAGGACTTCAGTCCTTAAGCCCTTACCCTCTTTCTCCTAAATGTTAAAATTATTTTCCTGAGTGTCATACCGTATTAAAGCAGAATGAAAATGGGTTTAACAATTGCTGGCATGGGGCGTCTGTACAGCCTGTGTGTCACAAATCATGTCACTTTTCAGCAATAGGGCTGCTGCCAGCGGGAGGCTCAGAAATGCTCATGTTAATCAAAAATTTTAATTTCAAATCAAATTGACAGTTTACACATGGTGAGAAATGCTTCTCACCATGTGATATTTCAGTATGCTACGCTGGGCAAAATGGGTGCACTTTCCTGTTAAGAATTTTGACTGCAGTATCTGCAAATTTATGGGTTTCAGTGTATTGGGTATGGTGAGTAGTTGATCTAAGGGAGCCCCTTGGAGAATAGGAGACAGAAGGGTTTTCATGCAGCCTGGCACTGGTGAGCTGCTGTTGGCACATGCTGCTGGAGAAATGACAGGTATTCAATAAACATCACTATGGTTAAGAGGAAGATTTAAAGGAGGGAGGGGCTGCAGTGCTATAAACAGGATTTGAAACAAATGTGCTTATTTCAGTCCGTGATTAGTCTGAATACCTAAGGATTCCACACCAGTTTTAAATACCCTTACATTTATTTTCCCACTGATGTTCTTCACACAGCATCAGCTCTAATATTTATGGCATTGATACTGTAGCTAAATTCTAATTTGAAGCAGTGTAAACCCAAGTAAACTCTGCGTGTACCAAGCCACGCTCCATCAGTGTGAAGACCAGAACGTGGCTACATGTCACGTTTACAGCCTGCAGCCCCGGCACCGGCTCCTACAAGCCCTCGGTTCTACCAGCAGCTTCCTCGAAGCCATTGCACAAAATTCAGGAGGGAAAATTTCACTACTTCATGAGGAGTAAGAGGAGCAAGGCGGGTTGACAGAGTGTGTGTGTGATCTGCCCCAGACAAACGAGTCACAGAAACCGATGTTCTCAGGCTGTACCAGCAATATGATGCTGACATAAAAGAAATTATCCTGACATTTTTCTCTTTAGGAGGTTTTTCCAGCTCTCTGGGCGTCCGGAGGTTATTGTGATGCCTGGTTTGTGATATCGGGGCTTTCATTTTACAAAGGGGGAGAGGAACAGGGACAACAGGACCCACCTTCTCGATTCTCCCCCTCCTGACCCGTATTTATCGCTCGCCTGTGAGGGTGGGCGGGTGCCGGTTCTGGCAGCCCAGGGGGTTCCCTGCAGCACCTCGTGCCACCAACATCCCCAGGAAGCTCAAGGAAACCATGTGGATTCTGCGGGCTCGTTTGGACATTGAATCATGCATCAAACGGTGAAGCCGAACTGGCAATATCACCACAGACCTTGGAGATCCCAGCTGTCACTGCGCTTGTAACCAGGGTTGATATGAAAATATGAAGATAAATAACTCCTTCATATTATTATTTTCAGGGAGGCGGGCTTTTCTTTTTATTACTCTTTTTATTGTTGGATGCCATAAATATTCCAGAATGATTATCCCAGGGTAGATTTCATCTCGTTTACTTTGAAAGGCTTTTGAGGAGTGCGTTATTTTATAAGCTGCCAAATGAATATGACCATTTATAATGATTTTTCTTCTTTTCTTTAATATTTGCTTTTTGGATTGAGGACCTGAAACAGAAATATGGTAATTTAAGACATCTGTTGTTTTTCAAGCTATAGGCCCCTATCGGTATTAACGCAGTTAGTTTATTTATCAAATTTTGTATATGGTAGAGAAGGAGATTCTTAATTTTTATCATTAAATCAAAAAAACTGTATTTAACTGATTTCTCGCCCACATGAGTACTGAAAAATACCCTACAATGTTAGGAATAATCAGAAATGAAAAACCACGCCAAACATCTTAGATATTGTCCTTAACCTGAACCTGAAGGGCTTTCAATGTTTCAAGAAGACTTTTGTCTTCAAGAGAAAGGGACTATCCTTGCGCCCTCCAGTTGAGCAAAGCCTGACACAACTGATTCCCGTCTATGATCGTTACCATTCATTACACTATCTCTGCACTGAAATACAAAATGAGCTGAACCTCCCAAGAGCTGAAGCTGCTGTGGATCCGAGCAGGATCAGGCTGGTGGTGGCACAGCCAGCCCGATGCCACATTTGCTCTGGTCCACATTCTTTAATATGCAACCCAGACTCTGGAGCTCAGCACAACACATATTGAAATAAGAATTAGGCATTGTTATTATTAGAGATTCTAAAATGGTGTATGGAAGCGGACGTGTAGAAGACATTACATGGGTATTTCTGTTCTGGTTCACCTTGGAGAACATCAGTCATGGTGGACTGGGTGGGTTCCCTCGTGAAGACCTGAGAGTCCTTTCTCCCTGTGCCTTGAGATGTTGATTCCCAGTGGCCACGAAGAGGATAAACCGTGTGGAAACGGGGCTGAGCAGAAGTGCCCCATGAAAACTAGCAGCGTTTCACAGTTTCACCGTCTGCTAGATACAGACATTTTAGCTAAAAATCAAAAAGGCGAACCATTTGCCGGTGATTTTGCATATTGTGAAGGGTTAACAAAACTTTCATTTTCACACTCTATTAAGTCAGGACCAGGAAACAATTTCTAATCAACACTCAGATCTGGGCAGGGATTGTGCAGTCTTTTGTAGGAGGCCTCAGATCTGTGTTCTCTATTCTCACATGCTCACTTCCAGCTGTTGTCATTGAAATCCCACATAATCTCCCCGGGTCAAAGGGCAGTCATCCATGACTGCCACTGTTAGGAGGTTATGCTGATTTCTGTTGTCAAATATTGGCCCTTTTTTCTTTCAATCACTCCCATTCTACTTTTTTTAACAAGAAAGATCCAGCCTAGAATTGTATTACATGACTTTAAAGTCTTAAAAGTGTTCCTCTATTATACTAGCACGACATGCGCTGGACGGTCTAATCCATCCTGCTATGGGCCACAAAGAAAGTTCTGGTGCTTCTTAAAAAAAACTCAGCCAAAAGCAGGTAGGCGAACCGGGGAGAATAACAGCGTATGTGACATGTGGCCCAGCAGTTATTTCATAAGAAAATATGTAATTTGCCCAAGGTGAGCTATTGCAGTGGCATTAAAAATAAATTGGAAATAACAAGCAGAAATAGAAGTGAGAGCATTTGTCAGGGAACAAGGGAGGTCTCTATATCACATTTAATGTATAATATCTTGCTTAACTCTTCTACAAAAAGTCCATGAACTAAAAATGTGGTATAATTTACCACTAAAGGTTTATCATTTATGAATTTGAGGAATGCATTTTGCACAAAGCAATTAAAATGAGGCTGTTGTGCCAGCTCTGGAGGATTGGTATTTGGGGTCTATTGCTAAACGCAGATTTTGTTACAGCTACATGTGATATTCAGACCTGTGTACAGCTCCCTCGTGCTGTCTGGGACAGAGTACTGCAGCTGGGATAGATGGTCTCTTTAATCTCCATGTGGTTTTTTGGATGTGAAGTTAGCACATGCGCTTTGGCCCCATGGATCTAGCTTTCCATTTCCAGTGTGGGATGGTGACCGAGCATCTCTTGGTGAACATCAATGCTGCTGCTCCAGGCAGGGTGAGCAGGTACAAGAACTTGGGCAGGGCTGGTTCCAGCCTAGAGTGCTGCCTTGGTCACCTACATGTGTGCTGGAGGTGGACACTTCCCACAAGTGAGGTGCACATTCCTCCCTACTGACAGCAGGACCCTGTGTCTGCAGAGGGATGTGCTGCTGGAGGGAATGCAGTTGTGGCTGGGTCAGCCCAGGCTTAATAAACTCACCTTCTGCTTAAGTGGAGTGTAAATGTTATAGAATCATAGAGTTGCAGGATCATTTTGGTTGGAAAAGAACTTTAAGATTGAGCCTGTTAGCCTCACACTGCCAAGTCCACCTCTAACCCCTGTCCCTAAGAACCTCATCTCCGTGCCTTTTAAACACCTTCAGGAATGGCGACTCAGCCACTTCCCTGGGCAGCCTGTTCCAATGCCTGACAGCCTTTTCCATGAAGACATTGTTCCCAGTATCCAATCTGAACCCCTCCTGGTGCAACTTCCTCTCATCCTATCACTTGTTACTTGTGACAAGAGACCAACCACCTCCATGCTCCAACCTCCTTTTCAGGCAGTTCAGAGATCAGAAGGTCTCCCCTCAGCTCCTGTTCTCCAGGCTGAATCCTCGCAGATCCTTCAGCCATTCCTCACATGACTTGTTCTCCAGACCCTTGACCAGTTCTGAAAGGCTTCACCACAGCACACGTATCCTGTCCTTTCCTTTTGGCTGGAGAACACAGATTAGGACGGGCTCTGTCACTCCCATCCTCCTCACCCGGCGCAGGGGTGGAATAGCAAATCTTTCGAGAGTCCTCGGGGTGATCCAGGTTCCCTCTGATAACATCCCCTCTCTCAAGGCCTGCAGGTGCTGTGTGATACAGACATTAATTTTCTAATCAATATTATTGCTCCACATTGTTTGTGAAACATGGGATTATCTAGACAGAGGATAAAACCCGAAGGAACCAAGTTGCACTTTGAGCAGAGAGGGCTTTTCTTTTAAGCAGGCATTTGGTTAAGATAATAGGCTTGCGACCCTAATTGATTATTACTATTTTAAGGTTTTAAGATGGCTATGTATAGTGAGATGCTGAACATCAAAAAGGCTTTAGAAATGGCTTCAGTGCTAGTCTGGGGGACTTGTGTAATTTCAGAACACTGAAAAGGAATCAAAGTCTCCCAAAAAGCCCTTCTCCAAAGCTCCAATGCATTGTGGAAGAGAAATAACTAGATTTGGACTTCATCCTCTTAAAAGGAGTAACTTCTTCCCGTTGTTATTTAAGCTTGGATTTCAGGAAAACAGCTGTATCTCTGATTAGAAAATACCTCGTATATTTATAGTGCAATCTAACTATTTTATAATAAAAATAATACTGTTGGGTTACACGAGGAAGCCTGCTAATTAAATAACAATAGTACTTGAGCACCTTGAAAACATCTTCTGATATTCAATTAAGGAACAACAACCCAGTGAACTTTAACCTATAGACCATATTCAGACTTTCTACATAAAAGTAATTGCATCAGTCATGATTTTCTCAAGCTACAACACAAGCTCTTGATTGGTAGCTCAATGTCTGAGACTCCTTTTTACAGCATTAATTGGGAAAGCAGACAATACTCTCCCTGTAAACTAGATTTTAGGACGAAGGTTAGTTGCCTTTGTACACGTTTACTCATTGAAATAGGAATGTTTGCTTAATAATTCAAAACAAATAGCATTAGACAACAAGTCCTAATCCTGATTTCTCCTCTGCCAGTGTAAATTAGGAGAAAATTAGGTGAAACTCTATTTGATCAGTGTAGAAAGACTTGTTTAAAACTTCTTTGAGATCAGAATTAGGGTCCAGCAATTCAAGCCTTTTCTTCTGGCTTCTTTACTGGGATCTAAAGGAAGAATATGTAAATCACATTATGAATTTTCTCCCCAATTAAAGCATTCATCAAGTTATGGAAAGATGTTTTTCACATGGTACTTGTTATGACAGCATTGCATCGTTCTTGTACATTGTACCAAACGTGGGATTGTGTAATGACCTATTATTTATTAGGTAGTATCCTGATCTGCTTTATTCAATTTGGTCTTATTAGCCTGAGGTTTCTTCTCCCTTGCGGGGAAAACCGATCATCCTCGTGAGCCAAAGTGAGGTCTTGTGCAATAAGCTAACTCCTCGCTGGACCCAGACTTGGGCTGAAGGCAATGATTCAACAATATATTTAAATACCTGCTTAACTTTGTCAACTCATCTTTATTTGGCAGGGCAAATGAGCATGTGCTTTAGTCAAGCGTGTGATTAAAATTAAGCACGTGCTCTAACCGCTTTGCTGAGTCAGGGCCTGCCTCGGCTACCCAGGTGTCTTAATTTATACCCAGAAATTCAGTGAATGAGCTCTGTTAGTTTTTTATAAAGTGAGTAAAAATTCTCTCATCCTCATTTCAAACACCTGCTTTGCTACCAGAATGTGACTGTTGCACAAAGCTGCAGAAATAACCCGGTCAGAGACAGTAATTTCAATGTCCTAACTTTGGGATATTTAGCAAAAGTATCACAGTGCACGTTATTTCAGTAAAGTGCTGCATGAAAAGTAAATCTTGCCAGCTTTCAAGATGTTTAATGATCTTTTCAGTAAAGGAGCTCATTAATGCTAACATCTGCATATGTAATTGCTTGACTTTACCTATTTTTTTCCTCATTCAGAATTAAGTGTAAAAGCCAAATTGATATATTTTCGTATTTTGACCCCTGTTAATAGACACAAGATGTTTACTTTACATATTTTGTGAATCTTGTTATTTCCTAGTCATTCTTCTTTTACATGTTTAGCTTCTTCGTCCTGTTTCTCACATTTTCGTGTTGCGCTGTAAGTGCAGCTCAGTAAAAGCTACAGCATTAGGCCTGGATTTTGCAATCTGAACCAGCCAGGCAAACCTTTAAACTTTCATGGAGTTCGAATTTACAGACCAACCGGGCATGGAAATGAGTTCAGGATACAGCTCTAAGCCAAGGGCATTGCTTTTGTGGGTATCAAGATATTACTAATGATTGGCGAGATGAGCCCCTGATTTCCTAATGTTTTTAAGTAAATAACAAACTGGGAGAATTGTGAAATTAACCTTACATTTGTGAAATGTTTATTTTCAGTACTGAAGGATGAAAATCTAATCACTCTGGTTGCATGCTGTTGTTTAATGATTACTATTACATGTACACGCATAAGAAATGTTCCTACTGAAGTGGACATTTCAAGTATACCCAGCAAAATAAGAATAATTAAGTTAGCAGGCCCAAGCTAACTTATTCAACTTTTATTTTTTGTTCATATATATATAATTTTACTTCTTAATTATTCAACTTTTCTCATGCCCTGCAAAATGATGAGAGCTAGAATGTGTTTAAAACCATTTGGTAGTGTTTTCATTTCTGGTTTCACCTGTGTTGGCTAGGTTAAGGTAACGTGGTTAGCTGTGCTACAGTTGTGTTCTTATGGGATGATTACAGAGGGCTCTGGCCTTTCCCTTAAAAAATCAGCCAGTTGTCCTACTATAGCCGTGATTTGTTTTGGTTTTTGTTTGGGGAGGGGAGGGAGGGGGTGCCTTTTTTTTTTTTTTCATTATAATTTTTATTTCCATATTTGAATTTCACCTTCACTCCTCGTGCGATAGGCACCTGCCTGGGGAATGCAGGTGGAACTGGACACCGGAGCAGAGCCGGTGCGGTGCTGGCTGCAGAACCCACACGTGACAGATGTTGGTAGCGTTGCTGGCTGTACTTCTGGAAGTTGCTCAGATGCTGCCGTGATGAGCACAGTGTGAGAAGTTATATAGCAGAGACTGGCTTCCCTACCAAGGGCTCTGCGGAGTTGTAAGCGGCCTGGCCCGGGTCCAGCAAGGCACTTAAGCATATGCTTAATTTTAGGCACATGAGTGGTTTCAGTGAAGACCTAAGAGAATTATTTTTAATTCACAGATCATTTAATTCAATAGGCAGGTCTGCTGCAGCATATGAAAAGTAGATCTTCATATTAAAAATACTCGGGAAACTGTCGATGAACAAACGTTGCGTATGGCCAGCAACCATTTCTAAAAAGCAGAATGATGTAGTCATCACCTTCATTATGGTGAAATACAAAGCAAATCAGGCAAAAGCGTTTGCAATTATGTGAGAGCTACTCCTAAGTTGAAAGTAAGGAAAAATAAAAGCTTGTAAGAACATTTTTTCATTTGAAGTAGAGAAAAATTTATTCTCTTGGTGTAAATAAAAACCTTGTTTGCAGATTGAGGAATTTGTTTGTGTTGAATTTCAGCATCAATTTCAATATTTTATAGTACATTTATCTACAGCTGGAGCATGACAGATTTGTGTATATTTATATGTTTGTGTACATAATACATATGTATACACACATACACAAGGATGCCCAAAGATATA
The DNA here is from genome assembly GCF_037038585.1 of Patagioenas fasciata. Lineage (NCBI taxonomy): Eukaryota > Metazoa > Chordata > Aves > Columbiformes > Columbidae > Patagioenas > Patagioenas fasciata. Next base: position 19,106,160 of record NC_092525.1, on the reverse strand, counting down.
CATATACACAGTTTGAAAACTCATCATTATTGCCGAAGTATAAAAACATGCCTGATGCAGAAACTTGTCTCGAGTCTGTTGTTAGCTTAGCGACTGCGTTCATCTGGCACTGTGGGATCCTCACAGAAACCGGGAGGTTCTTCTGTGCAGGAACAGAATTCGCTGAGATCTTGGCTGGAGGAGAAGGGCTGACGTCCCTCCAGATCTCTCCCAAACCTTGCCCTGACATGCCACCCGTGGTAGTTCTGCACATGCAGTGCATTTATTTTATTTCCCATTCTGCGGGTAGAAATTACAGTGGAATATGTTCATTTTTTTAAAGAACCCCAAAAGAAAGACAGGAGAACAACTATGCAGCTCTCATTAGTCCTGTTGCTCTGGTCATTATAGGAAGATATTGCTGTGATGAGCGCGGTGCACCGTGGAGTATACTGATTGCAGGGAAATCATACTGAATCTGGCAAACAATTAACAGTGGAGCAGATGGTGCCTCTGCAAAACATTCAATAATATATGTGTGCGTGCGCCGGAATCAGTGACTCTAAGTAGGACAACCTAAAAAGGTATATGCCACTTATCCCGTGGACAAGTAGGACTTTACAGTTCTTTTAATAATCTCTTTATCCCGAGATTTCTCCTTTGACCCTGATTTCAAAAGCAGGAGGTCAGTCTGAACTGCAGACCTGGAGTTGAAGTCCGTGTCCGTCCCACTCCGCACACTCCCACCGGCCACAGCCCAAAAGCTGTGCCTTTTGTCATTGATCACACCCGTGAAAATTAAATGAACATTTCGTGGCAGGCACATTTGTAGAGAAGAAGGAAAATAGTGTTATGTAAAGTGTAATAACATTTTGATACCAAGCGTAGAGCCATTCCTTGCACAAGGGAGACGAACGTGGAAGAGAGCACCCTGGTTCCTAAAGACAGTCCAAAACTCAAAGTTAATACTTTTCTTATGCAGTTACTTGTATTTCTTTTTGAAAGCTAGTTTTAAATGTTAGGATTTTTTTTAAATGAGAAAGACATTAATTTATTTTTTTTTTAACCAGCTGCTATTTTAAGATTTCCCTGGTGTAACCTTAGAAAATGAAGAGTACATCTTTAAATCTTGTTTTGTTTGAACGAATGGGTAGATAATCCTGATCAGATGTTTCTTTAGAGAATAATGTTTAAAACGATTATGGAACTTAGCTGTCCTGTCTGTTTCCTAGGTACAGTATTTTCATTTCAATTGTGAAGTCATTAGGGGTCATCCAAGGTAACCGTTTATTAAAATAGTCTTCTTTTGTTTCAGATTTCCTGTTGAGATGCTTTAACATGTAAAAATCTCCCTGCTGATGTGTCATGTTAGGTTTCCTAACCTCTAGATAGAAACCACAAAGCAGCCTACATAGCTGTATGACTAGTTACCCACCTACATAAACAATAATTACTGCTAAGTGGGAAATTAGATGTCACATTTTAAGTCTAAATGAAAGTAAACTATTTGAGAATACTGTCATTAAATGCTTAAAGCTAATCGCAGTTCTCTCCGTCTGTTTGTTTTGTAGGACATTTGGGCTTCCAGGACAGTTTTGTCACATCAGGTGTTTTCAGTGTGACTGAGCTAGTAAGAGTCTCACAAAGTAAGTATCATTTTGTGGCCGGTTTATGTGGTTTCTGCGATCCCAGCTTGTTTCTTTGATTCTTATTGTGACCCTTCCCTGATTCTTGAAAATGGAGAGCCTCTGCTCCCCACTTCTCACCAGTGGGCAGTGTTTATGTGCCACATCTTTTTATGTGCGAAAACAAAATAGCGTAATTTTGAAAAGTAAATGAAAAATTTTTAATTCTGAAAACTTGAATGTGCAAGTTGATCAGTTTGTCTGGAAATGAGTGCAGGTAAATGCCTCGAGAGATCAGCTCGTCCAGTGGATCCCTTGCAGGATCCAAGGCCTGTATTTTAACCAGACCTCTAGAAATGGCATGATCTGTGCACATAAGCCTGGAAATTTTCTTGTGACACTTTTGCATGTTGTGTTCATCTGTGCCATGTGTACGTGTCTTTGTACACCTGCAGATTGATGAACTCATCAGTAATGCCAACAGCTGTACCAGCTTCAGCTCTGATAATCCCGGTTATGCAGAGCCATACATCTCGCCTTCGCAAGGCCTACACTTTCCATTAACTCTATGGAATTCTGTCTTCTAGAAGGATTTGTTTTTTGACCTTTAAAGAATGCTAATGCCCCCAGCATGAATGACACACTGCAGTGTGATCATTACAGGCTTGTCAATACTCACTAACAACAGTGAATTAAGAGTACCTGTCACCACCCTGTTCATTGATCAGAGGTGCATTGATTGTATTTTGCTATGACATAATCCAGATAGTTCAGAAGAGAGTATGGACTGGTGAGTCAGGGCCATAGGAACAACTCCTTTGGGAATCTTTTCTGGTCTAGTGTAGAGCTATGGAATAACATCATATTATCACCATGTACCACTTCTGTAGGTGAACCACGCAGCTACATGCCCCTTTAAAACCTTAGGGTTTGTAACCAGTCTCTTTAGCACGGACAGTCATAAAAATGGTTCTCCTTCTAGATAGCAGGAATATTGGTTTGGGTACTGGCTCTGAGTGTGTAGTTTAGGTTCTTCTGGGGCTGGAATGTAACTGGCACAAACCAAGCAGAGAATCTGTGGTTTTTGAGTCAGAACACAGAGTTTCTGTAAGTATTTTCCTGTTTTATTTCCACTTTTGGTAAGACTTGCACTAGCTAGTAAATTTAGGATGCTACAAGGAAAGCATGGCAAGCTGGTCATACATGAATGTCAGAGGTATTATACTCTGGGGAGAGAGACAGAGAGAGAAAAAGTTTGATGCAGACATTTCTTCAGGGTTTTCTTCCCTGACAACTGGTGGGAATTTTGTGAGAAGGACAAAGTTAAGAGGACTTAGAAGTCAAAAGGAGCTGTGCTGAGAGCTCAGCACATATGCAAATCGGTTCCCTTACTGAAGTCCTTAAATAGGGGCTTTGACATTGAACTCGCTGTCCTGTGTGCACTAACTTTACCTGCAGCCATGGTGGACAAACCCAAGCTATCGCCAGTTTTTGAACATCTCCATGATATGTCATGTTATTTAAGCCTGACAGCGTCAGGTTTTTGAAGCCCAGAGGATTCACCCTCCCCCTCTGCAAGGCATCCCATTTCTCCACAATCTTATCTCAGCTGTCGGAGCCCTGCACAGCAGAACTGCCTCTGGACTCTGTCAGCCGTGCTTTGTGTGTGCGCGGGGCAGGGCTGATAGAAACGCGTCCCCGTTCAGGGCTTCAGTCCCCGCCGCCAGTCCCAGCCTCCCTGAGAGTTTGGCATTGACCTTAGGAGCATCATGTTTCATGCATAATAATTTTCCAAGTTATTTAATTGTAGCTAAACTATAGCACTGTGTATCAGAATTCCTGGCATTCGGCATGTTTTGCAAACTGTGTCCGAGATGTTCCTCTGCTTGCCGTTGAGGTGCATCACCCCCATGGATGGGGCACCTGCACACAGCAAGAGCAGGACAGGCATGAACTTTATCAGAAATAAGAAAGAAGGTGTCGGTGGGCAAAATAAAAAGATTAGGCTTTTGTCTGTTCCAGACGCAGGGGTTTGCACTCTTTTTCATGGGCTCTTTAATAATCCCGAGAGGTCAAGATCTCAGTTTTATATCCTGTCCACAAGCCAGCACCTCTACCAAAAATAGTGTCCCCAAAGCATATCGGGATATCACTTCAGAACTGACTCAGAGGGAAGAGTGCCAGCAACTGATTTAGCTACATGGCTTTTGATAGTACCCTGGATTTTCCTTGGAGATGCCCCAGACATGTACTGACCAGCCGTAACCTTGTTTACTTTGGGAGGTCTGAGAAGCCCACAGCCTGACATGCTGTGGCTACCCAGTAGGATACGTTTAGTGCAGAGTCTAGCAGCAAGTTCCCAGCTAAGTCAGTATTAATTCACATAGTGAAATTCAAAGAATTATCTAACATAACAGGTTAACAAAGTAATTGCTGCACATTTGCCTACACTGGCAGGCAAGATCTTAAAGAGTGTGCTTTTCAATATAACCTTTGCTGTGTTGTCTACGTGTTCTCGTATCTTGATTCAAGACCAGTCCATGGGTTGCCTTCAGACTGGGGAGCTCAGCTTATGAACAGCCATCACTCAGACCCCCCAGCAGCTACTAGCAGTCTGTAGCTTGAGTGATCAAAATATCCTCAGTCAGTTTTCTTGGCTTCACTTTCTAAAAATCATTTTTCTTCTTCAGAAGCCACCCTGGCTGGGGAAGGAACAAGCCTGCCTGTCCTTAGTGGGCACTCACGTTTAGTCTCTGCCTCGCTCCTGGGCATGCTCCGTGTTTGCTTTGCAAAGAGGTCATCTTTGTGTACGCCCATTGTCATGTTTCTTTCCATGCTTGCTTTTGATAAAATGATGATAGAAATAAGGGATTTCCCACAGTTTTAACTGCTCTGTGGTTTGCTGCTGTTATCTAAAATTAATCTTGTGAAATATTGTTGGTAGCAATTATGTGCCCGGTTTATTTAGTAAAGTTCCCAAGGTCCACATGACAAGGAGTCTTAAGTAATAAGCAGTTGTCTCCATCATGCAAATTTGGGGAATGAATTAAATCAAGCAAAAGGTCAGCTGTTACCATTATCTATCTTATCTATCAGTGCTGCTCATCACAGTTTCTGTGGGCTATTGAACAAGTCTAGACTGTTTTGGTAACAGAAACTTGCTTTCTTCAGTCCTACAGATGCAGATTTTCTTTTGAAATGCTACCAAGCTACTGGATCTTGCTGAGCCTCATAAAATAGAGAAAGCAGATCATAAAAGTTTTTCAGAAAAACAAATAGTTCCCTCTCCACCCCATCTACTGTAGATATTGCAGACCACGTTGCTAGAGGTTTAGATTGGATATTAGGGTTTATTTTTTTTTTCCCAGAAAGGGCTGTCAGGCATTGGAACAGGCTGCCCAGGGCAGTGGTGGAGTTGCCATCCCCAAAGGGCTGAACAGACGGAGATGAGGTTCTCAGGGACATGGGCTAGTGCCAGAGTTAGGTTGGTGTTTGGACTCTATGATCTTGAGGGTCTCTCCCAACCAAAATGATTCTGTGATTCTCCTACATCATTAGCAGGCAAAAGGTGTGAGCTCCTTTCTAAGTGTTGTCTGTCACCCCAGATATGGGGGAGACCCCTTCAGATACCAGAGACTTCATTCTTCCATCTCAAGAGAGCTTTGGGCTGACAACAAAAGGCTCAAAAGCAGAAGCGTTGGAGATGTACATGTTTTGTGAACCTGCAGCCAGCTGTTGGCCACGAAGAACCTTCTCCCTCTTTACCTTTGTTAGGAAAATATTCTTCTCCCTGTGTGCTGCTATCTGCTCAGCTCTGGAGAATCACCCTCTGCAGGAAGTGTGGACAGGGAGGTGGCTGTGGTGCCAAGGCACTGCCCAGTGTCCAGTCCCCCTGGCAGAGACCGGGAGGCCATGAGAGGCCGGAGCGATGAGAGAGGCCTGGGGAATGCTGTTCCCTTCTTGGCTTGGAGTCTGCACCGCGTGGTCCTGTGCAGAGAGCTGCTGGGAAGATCTCCTCCCTTGGAGGTCCTTCAAGCAGCCACATCAACTGCACTGCCCAGGATGTGAAGAAAGATTGAGAATTTATGAACATTCGCTAGAGCCAAATCAAACATATTTGTTTTGTGCTGTGTTATTTGTCAAAATGACATCATCCTTCGTGCTGATAAACAAGGGAATTCTGACTGCGCCCTGGGCTGGAAATGCCACGGTTTGAGTTTTAAGATGTTAGCAGTAAGGAGCTGGACAGAGTGAGTGGGGTGACCTTTAGTCCTTCTAACGAGTCAGTGAGCCCACCAGCACAAACATATAGTAACTTGCTTCCCGCTCCTGTATAAACACAGAAATGGTCCACCTAATTATCCCTTAGACAGTTGCACAAATTCCACAGGTAAGACGTGCTTTTGTTGTATCTGTGGCAGGCGAACAAGCATTAGAAATGAAAGTATTTGCCACCGTGTGGATGCGATGGAGGAAACGGCCTCCTCAGGCCTTTGTTCCAGCAGCCAGCTACAGCCAAAACAAACTGCAGGGGGGGGTCCTGCCGTCCCAGTACGTACTGGGTGCCTGTGGGAAGGTGTGGGGTGCCCCGGATCCTGTCATAGGTCTGGGGACAGGGAGGAGGCTGCTGGGCATGTGTGTAAAGTCTGGGTGTAATAAACCAGCTTTCTCTAACCAGCAGCCTGTGTGTTTTCTGCTATACTAAGCATTACAGTAGTGAAGGCAGTTAAAGTCAGCAGCAGGAAAATTAACATTTAAAAAGATACTCCATAGTCCTTAGCGAAGCACTGCCATCCAAAACACACTGTTTGGGCTTGGGTATGAGCAGAAGAAAGAAAGATTATAATAAAAAATAGACTGCAGGCATAGAGTGAACAGTTGCCGTGACCTTGCCTTTTGTATGCCATTACACAATTCAATGGCAGTCCACTCAAACCTTGCTCTCGATCAATATCCTATTAAAGCAGCACAAAAAGTCTCTATAAACTTAGTGGTTAGCTATGTTTATAAATGGAACTCAGCATAATTAGATGGTCAATAGCAGGCTGTACTTGTAATTTTAAAATGAACATCACACATTTCATATCTGTTGTATTCGGCAAAACCTCATTGAATCTAACGATAGAGTATGTAGGAAACAAAGGCCTTGCAGAAAAAAAACCCCTGAGCTCCCCTTTCCTCTCGGCAGCAGCAGCAGCGCAGTGAGTTTCCCTTTGTTTATGGAGTCACAACACAGGAAAAAGTTTATTAGTCAAATGTCATGTTTCTCCCATTTAACCTTAAACACATTATCACTTTGCTGCAGTGTTACACGTGTAATGATCTTAGTTACATCCCAACCCCTTTGTAAAAATAAATACATAAAAATGAGAAAAAGAGAAACTAAATATTAACATGACTAAAAGAGAGCGCTGTATTCCAAAGGAGACAAATGCCAGCCTGGCTGGTTTTATTTAGTGGGTTTCCTGTTCTGTAATTCAATAAATTCTTAAAAATAAATATTCCAATTGGGTTAAGTCAGAGGGCTTTTTGTTAATTTCTTTGCTATTTTTCTTGACATTTCGGGTGAAGATCGGAGCTAACAAGCTGGCAGCAGGGGCGATGCTGCCCTGTGTTCTTGAGCAGAGGCGCCCACCCTCCTCCTCCTCTTTTTGGGTAAAGGAGCAAGTCCTGCCCCTCAGAACAAGCAGAATGTGTCCCATGTGCACAGGGATTTTTGTGGTTTTTTGGTGATGCCAGCAGCTGAAACGGGAGCAGAAGCCGGCATCAGTTTGTTTGCTTAGAAAACCCTGGGTCAGATGACATCTTGACGCTGGCACGTAGGTGGAGGTTATTGTTTTGACTTGCAACTGCAATTTCTGACATCCTTTCCTCTTTGAGAGATGTTCCTGAGCTATCAGAAGGTCACTTTGCTGCAGGGCATTTCTTAGGGGGAGGAAACGGCGTGTTTTTAGTGTCAGTGGCCTGGCGTTCCTGCCGTCTGCAGTGTGTGAAGAGCCGGCTGTGCTGGGCTGGAGCTCCCAGCCCCATGGCCACTTCGTGTGGGGCCCAAGCGTGTTCCTGGGCCCTAGGAAGATTGCATGGTGAATCACCAGATACTACAATGAAGAGAGTTATTTTAGACAGTTTTGCCACAGCTGGCAACACTTTGATCCCTTTGCTTACTCTCCAGAGCTGCAGCCTTTGCAGGGAATCCCGCAAATAAATGCAAGTGTTTCCTTCCCGTCAGTTTATGGGTACGGGCAAGGTGGATGATCCATGCCAGGCAGTGTGAAAAGCAATTTATAGAATCACAGATTCATTTTGGTTGGAAAAGAACCTCAGGATCGTCCAGTCCAACCATAACCTGACTCTAGCACTAACCCATGGCCCTAAGAACCTCATCTAAATGCCTTTTAAACCCCTGCAGGGATGGTGATTCCCCCACTGCCCTGGGCAGCCTGTTCCAATGCCTGACAGCCCTTTCCAGGAAGAATTTTTTCCTAATATCCAATCTAAACCCCCCTGGTGCAACTCGAGGCCATTTCCTCTTGTCCTGTCACTTGCTACTTGGGAGAAGAGACCAGCACCCTCCATGCTTCAGCCTCCTTTCAGGACCAGGCTCGGGTGGCTCTTGACTGCATCATGCCAGCTGTGGTGGCACGTGTCACCGCAAACCATGGGGATGGCACCACGGTCCCGGCGGCCAAAGCCCAATGCAGGAGGTGTGAGATGCTGTCAGGCAGGCAGGAGAAGGGATTTCAGACCAGCTCAGCTCTGTGCAAGGTTCTCCACAGCACTTCTAGGGCCAGAGACCTTGAGCTGGTTGTGGCAGCACGGTGGCCTGAGTGTCAGGACTGCCATGGGGCTGCAGGTCCTTGTCACCAGATCTGCTGGTGTGTATCAGAGGTGGATTTCGTTCTGTGCCCCTCAGGTTGCAAACAGGCTTTGGAGTGTGGCAGAGTGGTTTGGCCTGTAGCAAACAAAGCATCCTTCGTGTTTGCTCCGCGGGCAGAGATTGCTGTGTGATGAGCCGATTTTAATTTGTGCTGAGTTTACACAGCGTTAGCCATACATTGTTCCTACCTCACCGCTGGTTTGGAGATACATTTCATTTCTTATAGGGCCAGTTCAAGTGTTGGAATAGAAATGTCCAGGATTTGGGGAGAGGGCGATAAACAGAAGGGGGGTGAGAGAAAGAAGAAAAGCGTTACCCACATACTAGTTTTTCTTCTGTATCTGTTTGCAAGAAAACTGTTCCATAAATCTTGCAATGGCTAGGAAATTCATCGTGCCTCAGAAAGAAACAGTGCTTTAATTTAGCCTTTTTATGTTCCTGTTTGGAAAATAGCATGCTTAACCTGTAAGTTCATCTTTGGTGGGTAGAGGGTGCAGAGGAACTGAGCAGCAAAGGGTTTACAGAGCACAGATCTGTTTGGCAAGGAAGTTGCTGAAAACTGTGGAGTAGATGCTGCAGAGAGTACCTTTATGATTGATTTCCATTCAAGTCAGACTGACTGCAGTGTGGTCATTTTTCTAACCCATAACTGCTCACACTGCAGCAGTCTGCTATCTGCAGGGTGTCTGAATTATAGCAGTCCATGTCCCTGTTACCTTTTACACAAATTACTTAGACCGGTTTCTTTTTCCATGCAAATTCATCAGTTTTACAGCCGCTTGTAGCTGCTGTCAGGAAACTGTTGCAGAAAGCACAAATTGATAAAACAAGTTAATTTTACTATGCTTAATTTTTCTTTCTTTCTGTTAGCACACCCTCTCAGATACCCAGTGTGCAGGAAGCGTACGATAGTTAAGAGACTATAACAAAGGATTTGAGTGTTCTTGTCATAAATTACTTCCCATCTTAATTCCTTTTAATGACCATTCCAGATTTTCTCAAGTTTTAATGGTGTTGTGTATTTTTTGTCCCGTCCTTTTAGAAGTCAGTGGCTATCCAGGCAGTTCCCTTTCTGTCTTCAATGACGTTCTTAAAAGATCCTTGCCAAACAACAACTAATTGTCTTGTGGGGATGATGAGGCAGCTGCAAATTACATTATTCCTCCGTCAAATCTGACATTGTGAGCTCCTTAAACTTGGGGTGAAATCCTGGCCCCATTACCGTCCGTGGCAGCACTCCCAGCAGCCTGTGTTTCAGCCCAGACACGTTAGCTGGGTGGTACGAGCTACCCCGTCTTCATTTCCTCGCTCCTGCCCCATTGGACTGAAAAATTTTTCATGTTTGAAAATGGGCCAGATTCTCAGACCAAAGATTAAGCTTGGGTCAGCATCCTTGTGTGGCATCAAGGCTGCTTCGCCTTTGTCGCTGTGAATCCGGGCTCTCCGACAATGCGTTCCAGGCCAAGCTTGTGTATTTTATTGTGCTGTACATCCTTTTTCAGATGTCTCCAAAACGTGAGGGAAAATCATGATCTCTAATTGTCAGCTCCCAAAGTTGCATTGTCCTGTAAACAGCACTGGAACAGTGACACTGGGTATGGTACCGTTTGCCAAATAGAGGCGCTTTCTTTTTTTTGTGAAATGCATTATCTGTTGACTGTAACATTAAACTGCTCTGGACCTTTTCTCTTCTGAGAAAGACAAACCACATGGAGTTCATAGGCTTGTATCTGCAGACTTTGGAGTAGTGAGAGGTGAGCAGGGAAAGGTAACTGGTGGATAAAAGGTTTTGGGAGTCATATGTCTCTAGCTCTGATTCAGCTGGAGGATAGGCCAGAGGAAAACTCGGATGCTCGCAGGTTTCTCATCTGTTTTTGTGCTTTCTCCAAAGAGCATTTGTAACCTCTGTGCTTGTGGATGTACATCACATATATACCAAGGGCCCCGAGGTGTGTATTTCCCTGCCTATGCTGCTTATAGATTATGCCAAGCACACTACAGGGATGATGCAGCCCGTTTGTAACTATACCAGTAAATGTGACGCTGTCCTAAAAGTGAAAGCAAAAAGTTTCATTAAATATTAGAGTGATATTAATATAAAAGCAGTGCTTAAAAAAAAAATCTTGCTGGTTTTGGTTTGTTGTTTGTTGTTTTTTTTTTTTAAAGAATACCTTTAGAGGAACATAAGAAAAACTCCATGTCACAGAACATTGTATTCTTGATAACATTTACATCTTCTTGATTGCAGTGCCGGTTACCATTAGCATTTCCTGATTTCCACGTCCCACCTGTTCTCATTGTGAAACTAAACACACTCATGGGGAAGAAGAAAGTGATTTTGAAGTACAATTCATGCCTTATTCACGTGACTTACTGACTGCGATCTCTTTTGTTTCCCCAGCACCGATAGCTGCAGGAACAGGCCCTAATTTCTCCCTCTCAGATTTGGAAAGTTCTTCATACTACAGCATGAGCCCAGGAGCAATGAGGAGGTCTTTACCTAGCACATCCTCTACCAGGTAATTTAATCTCTGCCTAATAACAAGTTACTCGGAAACCCAAGCCAGCATCATTACTCATCTGGGAAAGTAACCATTAAATTCTTTGACAAGCTGTTTGGGGGCCTCAAGATGTGGAGCTGTTTCAGATTCAGAGGGCTGTTAAAGTTCTTTTTATATGTACAAGCTTCGAAGAAAGACTGCTGCATTGATTTGTGTAACTTCTGGCTTGTATCTTGGTGCATCAGGAGAAGTTCCACTGGAATTCTTGTAGTTTCAGTTGCGGCAGAAGAGAATTGGGAGCATAGTGACATGTCCTAGCAGGGAAGTCCTAAGACAGACTTACAGGCATTCTTTATCTTAAAAAAGTGTTATCTGTGAGACTAACATCATTTTAGGACCTTGGCCTATCATGAATTCTAGTTTTCCTATTGCATTTAGAAATTTGTGACTCAGGCTGTAGGAAACGAATTGTTAATGCAGATGACTACCCAGTCTGATCTTGATTTTGGCTTAGACACCAACTATCAAACAAGGATATTTTTTATTTTTACCTTTCACGTTAACCATCCATGAGATTAGATTTATAAACAAGCCCACTCACTCTAGTAGTCTTGAACACTATTAAGGAACCAGATTGATTTTTATTTTTTTTCCCCACAGCCAAAATAGATCACTTATTTCAAAGACAGGACAAGAAAGTCTAACTTCAGCCCAGGGTTATTCTACATTTTTATCTCAGTCTGCAGTGTCACAGCTTTGCAGCAGCAAGTACACGTTAGAAGTCTCTATAGTTTGAATGTAGCCAGTGTTTTTATTAAAAAAATCTTTAAAGAGAGGCTCTTAGCAATAACTTCTTACAGTTTTGCAGTGATTGGAAGAACATTCTACATCTTGCACTTAAGTTGCCCATTATGAAGCTTGATAACTACAAACCCCATTACACATCAATTAAAAACTTGGTGCTCTTTCTTTTTTTGCATGTAAACTGTGTAGCCTACAGTGCTCATCATTACCACCATTCTCAGGTAGAATTTAGTTGTGACTCCAGAAACAGAAAAGTGAGGTTATTAATGTTACTTGAGAGCTCGGTTGTTGCTCTTCTATTCTTCTGCAAATAGCTACCACTGATAAGGAGCTAATTATAAACAGCATGGGTAGTTAATAACTTGGTAATATGTTTGTTTTCCTCTCATTAGGCTGTTCCCAGTCAGAAAAAAAATATATTCCTTAAATACATAGACTCAGCAGAATTATCAGGCGGTAATTATATTGTATGCACACAGTTTCCCCTATTGACACATAACAATTCTCTAAATTAAGGAATGGCCAAACCTGCATTCCACGCATACCGCAAGAATTATTCTTCCTGTTTCTCACAATCGGATTTTGCAAACCCGCCAGCTCCTACCTGTGCAGAGCTTCGCGTGGGGAGCCACGGAGAACCTGCAAGTTTTAAACCGAGAGAAATTGCAGTGGAATATTTTATGTCTGTTAAATATGTTCCCCCTACACAGAGGAGCCTGTTCTTGAATGCCTTAAGTCTTAATAGGATACAGATTTGGTGAAAAAAGCGAGCTGACCCAGCCTTGGAAAAGTACTTAGAAATTCTCAGTAACATCCCCACGCAGTCTGTACAACTCATTATAGAAAACAGAGCCAAGCTGAGTGTCTTTGGCTTCGGGACCCTCTCCCTGTGAAACTACCAGAGTCTGAGTCAGTGGCCACCAGAGACCTCTGAAGGCTCTTCTGTCTCCTGAGCCCTTGGCGAGGGAGGTGGGATGGATCCCAAGGGAATCCTTTAGTACTGATGCCGCCAGAAGTACCTACTGGGGGAGTTTTTATGCTTGGTGGCATAAGTCCAGAGTAAAGTGCTTTTACATGTTGGATAACATGAGCATTCGAACCAAGAACGGATTGTACTATCATTCACTTGTCTACACTGCTTCTTATGGGACTGAAGTCTGGGTTAATTTAATGGCTATTGTTAAAAGATGAAAAATATAAGTTTAAAATCATAAAGAATTTGTCTTTTAGAATAAGCTGTTAAAATAAGTCCCGTGTGTCATGACCATATTCATTCAAATTGCAAAAATCACACAATGCAAATTAAATTCTTGCCTTTTTATTGACCTCTCTGTGCTTTGAAAAATGTCCTATTTTTTGACCTGTAAAAGCCTAAACGTTAAACTATCTTCTGGTTAAACTCGCGTGTGTTTAGGGCTTCAGTTTGGACTCTATGAGAGGTGTGTTTGTATCTCACTTAGTCGTTGGTAGTGAAGCAAATCAGAAACAAGACGTGAGTGCTGAGAGATTGGTTGGGCAGAATGGCCATGCAAGGACTCATACCTGCCTCTGCTCAGGGCCCTAAATCCATCACAGTTCCCATAACCACGTTCCTCTCAGGCAGGGTGAGGTATGCACCCACAGAAGTGCTTTTGTTCCTTTCCATACGTATAGTGTTGATTACATGGTTTTGCTTTCTCAGCTCCACAAAACGTCTCAAGTCTGTGGAGGATGAGATGGACAGTCCTGGTGAGGAGCCGTTCTACACAAGCCAAGGGCGCTCTCCAGGCAGCGGCAGCCAGTCCAGCGGATGGCATGAAGTGGAGCCAGGTAAGCCACGGCTTTCGGGAGCCCCAGAACGGCATCTCCCGTTGCTTGGTTTTGTTACCAGAATACACTGAATGCTCTATAGGAAGGCGATCAGTTCTAAACATTTTGTAGCTTCTTCTGAGAAAAGGTCAGTCTCATGAAAATGTTGTAGTGGTTTTGTTGCTCCTGCAGCTGTGAATGTTTCTGTAGTGTGTCACTTCTGCATTTTGGCCAAATAGCTGAAGTATTTAAATAGTGCAGCAAAAGACAGGCTGTCTTTTTCTGTCAAAATGTCCAGATTCAACTCTGGGATAGTGGTGACAATCGCTTAGCAAAAAGCAATACCTGTCTGGACTGTGCCCTACTGTTTAAATAAATATCCCTAAATTTATATAAGGTAGAAGGACTTTTCAAGCATTATACAACACTTGAGTTCACTTAGTAATGACTTCTAAGAGACTTAACGAAGGAGTTGTTTTATTTGTCTGTAATACCATGAAGTGTGATCGGAAGCTTCAGATCAAAACAGATACCACTGGGTGTTACACTTTGCAAGACTTAGGAAGCAGCTCTTCTGCCTTTTCTCAGTTAATTTTTGTGTGTGATCTTTCTTGTTGATCATCTTTTGGGTTTTGTTATGTTACATACTTGACTGTCCATTGATCACTTATCTTGATCATCTGGGTGCTTAATACTATTGAAAATATTTTTCTGGGTCAGTGCTACATTCATAGGTGAAGTTAATGCCTCAGTTTTGCTTACAGGTGTATATTCAATATTTATTGTCAATAAAAATAGCAGGAGTCTTATTTGTTAGATGAAGGCAAGCAGTGCATTCATCTCCAGCCTCCCAGTGTTTGAGAAGGCCTTCTAAACAGCCCAGAGGATCTTTTGCAATACGTTTCTTTTTTCTTTCTCGTTTAGATTTAAAATAGTATGGGTTTGGTTTGCTTAGAAACAACACATGCTTGTCCAGGGCCCTGTGTATAATGAACTATACAGCACGGAAAAGTAAATTCAACTGAACAGCATTAAAATCAGTTCCGTGGGCACTTGGCCAGCCACCTATATCCTTCATCATGTAGGAAACATCCCCACAGCTTTCTCTGGAGACCCTGTCAAACAGCTGTCCTTTACAGCGTGCCCAGAAAGTCACCAAATTTGGGCTATTCCAGACTGGGAGGGGACTGGTTCCCGCGCCGGGGAGCCCTTGGAGGATCCCCCGCCAGCTGCCCTCTCTGCTCTAATGAGGAGGAGCCAGCTTGTGGGCCCTTATTGCCGGCACATGTGGCACTTTGGCAGGAGGAGAGGGTGGACCTGCGGGCAGACAAGTGCCAGGCTCCCCGCCACTGCCTTGCCACCGCCGTCGTCCCCAGGGCTGCTGTGTTTCCAGGGGGGTGTCCTGTTCTGTAGGCACCAGGGGCTGTTTCCTCCATCAGCTCCAGCTGATGTAGGGCAGAGCTTCACCTTGGAGTAAACTGGTCTGCTCACGGAGCGGCAAAAACACGGACAAAAGCTCAGCACCCGTGGAAAGGGAGGGAGCGCAACCTCCTCTGCAGACACAGATGGCTA
Organism: Patagioenas fasciata; assembly: GCF_037038585.1. Taxonomy (NCBI): domain Eukaryota; kingdom Metazoa; phylum Chordata; class Aves; order Columbiformes; family Columbidae; genus Patagioenas; species Patagioenas fasciata. The sequence continues at coordinate 19,091,014 of NC_092525.1, read as the reverse complement.
AAAGCTGACTGGGTCACTGCTTCTACATCATTGTCAGACTGGGGGCTAGCTCCCCCCAAAGTTCGGGGTGCTCTTTGTTAATGACAAATGTTCGCCATTTGTGCAACAGCCAGAGATTGGCTATTAATTTTGCTGTCACTTCTGGTGGTTTTCCCCCCATGTGGTCATTACTTCTGTCTCATCCAAGTCCTGACTAGATGGTGGCACAGAGCTGCTGGGCTGGACAAGAGAAGTATCTAAAGGCTCCAAATCACCTCTGCCGCTCTTGGCAGCACCGCATGCCCATCGTGGAGAAGCACAACCGCCCATGTCAGACTTCCCAAGGTGCTCAGAAAGGCAAGAATAAGTCATAGAAAGTTCTTCCTTCCACCTTCCAACCTTGCTACAGAAAAATCCCAGATTCTGCTTTGCGTTGCCTGTAAAATGGCAGAAAATCACCTTACAACATCAGGGACTCCAACCAGGTACCAACTAGATATAGCTCAGATTCACTAGCTATCTATCACTGTCACAGCTATGAAGAAAAAGAGCTTTATCCTGCCTGTGCGGGATGCACTTTCAAACCGTCTTTGTGCTACATCCACGCAGACGCACCCCAGTATTCCAGCAGTCTCTGAATGCATTGCCTCAGCTTCTCTGTAAAACGGGGTCACTGCAAGAGCGCGGCTGGCGGATTGATCACCTAAAGAGCCCCAGCTCATATGTGGTGAAGGACAAAACAGTGCTGAGGTGTCCTTCCATGCTAGGGTGACAGTGCTGTGTCACTGGCACAAGGTGTCCCCTGAGGGACACATCCAGCGGTCTGTGCATGGTGCCCTGCCGTTCCTCAGAAACCACACATGGGTCTGGTATTAACATCTGGCCCTTCAGATGAGACATGGGTGCTTTATCTCCAGAAGTTTAAAATGTTTTATGAGTCTTCATTGAGGCATCTGCCTAGAAAATATATTGGTCATCTGAAAACCGTATAAATGATGTTAACATCCCGTATTACCCGGTGGCTTGCCACAGCGTTCGTCTCTGAGAGGGGAGCTTTGGAGCCTGGACCTGTTTCAGATCCGTCTTTTCCGATGTCTCTCCTGTCCAGAGAAAGACCTTGCCATTTCTTTATTCTACAGTCGACATGATGGCACAGTTTTAACTTACAATAATCTCTGATCTTCAGTGGTTTTTCTCTTGTGCTTTTTTGTCAGTGAAATTCGCAGTAGGAGTTTAAAGAGTGAAACCATCTTTTTGTTTGACTTGGCATTTCTTCCATGTGGCTCATTTTATGCTGCGTGGGATAATGCAGGTATCAACGGTGCAGAGTGATGCTGGTTCGGAAGGCAGGCTGAAGTTTTATCCTGTGCTGGCAGAGTAGCGTAAGCCAGGTTTCCAAACTCTATAATTAAACCCTGTCCTTTGGGTTACCAGCCAAACAATGGGAGGAGGAAATCAGAGCAAGGAGAGGAAGCTTAGACTTGTCTGTGGGATGGCTGTTCTGGCTGGGAAGGAAAGTTCAGAGAGGAGCCAGCAGCCAGCCTCCCAGCCCAGTAGGATCCACACCAAAGATAATAATATATCCTTTGGCTTTATTGCCTTTGAGTAGATTGCTTCCTCACAGGAGATTTAGATTTATGCAGAGATAACTTCTTGGCCTATATGCCTTGACAGGTTTATGGGAGTGAGAGGATGAATATTCTGTCTGTGTGTTGTATTTGCTTAATTCTGAGGTGTGCACATGAGAAAAAGTGGGGACTGTAATGCAGGAGCAGGTGTGAAGCGCCCATACGTTTATGCACATGTATAGACAGAGAGAAGTGCTCAAGGCACAGATGCTATGAAATGGTTATAGTGTTATAGAGATGTTGCCTGGGACAGTGCATGGAAATGAGGTCTGCGTGAGAGCACAACGTACAAGAGAAAGGGAAAACGAGAAGACAATTTTAAGCTATACAAAAGGGGAAAAGTATGTAGGGAAGAAAAGAAAAAAAAAAAAAAAAAGAACAAATGCCAGGAAAACAAAGATTTTACTTCCTAGAAAGGAAATATGAAATGGAATCTATGAACTCTTCTCTTAGAGAAAGAGAGCACTCCAGGCAGAGGGTTATTTACCGCCAGCCGTGACCAGTCACTCTACATCTGTCTCCATGTTTTTTCTCTTGAAAAAATTCCCTTTTTGGATACTTTCTTCTTGCTTCGCTTCCCTGTGATTGCCCCTGTAAGTGGTCTTTGGAGGGCAGGCTGTATACTCAGAACATATGTGCAAACTGGCAGGAGAACAGAAGAGGACAAAACCACTCGGTGTGCTATTTAGATTAGGCAGTGGCTGCTTCCCCTGTGCCCGCTCTTGGGGTCTCGCTCCATGCAGAGCACAGGCTGCACCTACTGTCCATCCACCGGCCTTTTTCTCCACTTTTACATCACGAGCCCCAGGGCTCGGAGCACCCCGACATCCGTCTCACTAGGGGACTTTGCTGGACATAGATCCTACATGTTTCACCCACCACCAACGTGACCTTTCCATGTGTGGCACCTCACACCCGTAGTAATGAGCAGAGGACTCAGCCTTGTGGTTTTTACATCTAGATAATTCTTGAAAGCAAGGATATAGCGTTCTCCTTATACGTCAGGTGTGACAGTCAAAGCAAAACCCAGCATTAATTCCGTGTTCCTTGTACTGTACTCCTTGAGTCTCACATCCATTTACCTGCACTCGAAAGCTCCTGGGGAGCTCTCAGGCCTAAAAAGGCTGGAGTCTGCCAGAAAAGATGAATTTCCTTTCACAACAGGAAGGCTTAGGAAGTAAAACAAAGCAGACATGTAGTAAATTACTTCTTCTTTTCAAATACCTTTTGCGGTATCCTCCTTACCATTACTTTATCTCAGCACTTTCAGTACATAACTCTTGTTAACTGAGAAGAAGGGCAAGAGAGGATAAAGATGATGTTAGTAAGAAAATAAGGCAACATCACCCTGGCTTTGAACTCATGCACAAAGCTGGCCCATGTTCAGTTCTGTGGCAACTCTGCTTGTAATGGAGGTAAACCATAATTACAGGTATAAGTTTTTTAATTCCATAATAAAAGAAGATTGAGTTAATGTATATCAGTATTCTGCTTATGCCTTTTTTTTAAGGCATTTGCTTGATTCAGTCCCGGAGTAATGTTCACATTGTGCTCTGTCAGTCATTTTGTAGTGCAGCATATGGACGGTATTTGCCAGTTTTACTTCCATTGTATTTCTACAACGTGGCATGGAAAAAAAATCTTTCAGATGCAAATTCAGATTATCCTATTAGTTTCTTTACTTAGATCTTCCTGGAACTTTTGTTTCCACGAGTCAGTTTGGTCCCCAGAGGACAGTAATCCTAGGAAAGGTACATGTTTGTACTCCTTGCGCTTCTTGAGACATCTGAAGGGACAATTAGCTCCGCTTCAAGTGTGGGCTTCACCAGCTTAAAGCACTGCACCCATTTGCAAAATGGATGGAGCTCTGTGGTCCTTCTTCTGATAGGACTTTTCATACTGTGGTCATCCACCTTCCCTTCCTCCAGCTCCACCATAGCTATTACTGCCGGTCACGCTGTGCTGAGCTCTTGTGTGGCTTCACCATGAAAACCCCAGGAACCAAACCAGACTTTCAGTGCAGAAACCTTAAGGAATTAGCAATAACACCTGCACTGCATGACCAAAAGACATATTTACAGTTCCAGGGGCTCGTGAACTTGATAGTATTATATGAACCTGCAGTAAGCCAGGAAACTCCCTGTTAGAGTGCTGGACACGTCGTTGGTAGTAAAGATGCTATTAAAGTCAGCCTCAGGATTGCTTGCTACACCACTCAGGCTGCTCGTTCTCATGCCACCATCTATGGGACTGTCTGAAAATCATTTCTGAGCAATTTCCATGCAGCTGAGGAGCTGACATCCTATTTTGGAGTATTTCCCTTGAAGTGGCAGTGACCCCTGACTTAATGATACCATGTCTCTCCCCATTGCTAGTTATGGAAAAACCACACACAGGCAACCGGTCCAAATTCTTGTCTCAATAACCCTTTTCTTAAATCTGGCATGGGCTTTCTTCTTAGCAGATTCTCAGCACGCAAGAAAATTTCTTCTCTGTATTTACTAAGAAACTTTTATTTATGCCTCGCACATCAGAAATACTCATTCAGGCATAGATTGGATGACCACAAGAGTTTGTTTTCAAAGTCTGGTCAGAATTGTATCTTGGAAATGCCAGAGAAAGTGGTGCAAGGGAGATCCTAGACTGTGTTTTTTATGCATTCTTTATGCCTTAAACACAACTGTTGACTGACACTACCGAGAAGGTAAAATATGTATAATATGTCCCCGCATCAGTGATGCAGAGTGCGTCTGATCTGTCCTCGGGCGAAAGGTCTGTGTGCTCATCAAAACTTGATGGCACACACTAACTCAGAGCTCGGAGAAGTTTCCGATGATTGTGCTACATTACGGCCAATGATTGAAGGGTCTGACTGTAGAAAATATGATGAATAACATGAGAACCATGTATTATACAAAATAAGGAATAGAAAAAATAATCCCTTTTTACTGGAAAAACATTCAACTTCAGACCTGGAGTAGTCGATATCAAAGAATTCTCTGGCATTACTTTTCAGTGACTTGCTGTAGTGGGCAGTTTTCAGTGGATCATAACTAGACACAGGAATTTCATGATCTTTATTAATTTCCTTAAGCTGAACTGTTTAGATACTTGTAGACCTATTTAAGAAAGACAGAAACAGGGAAATGTCTCTTTTCCTTAGACCAGAAGAGTTCTACATCCAGGATCCCTGCCAATTATATTTACTCGGTATTTTTCCCAGGTGTGACATTGTCTTGCCCTCCAGTTCTCAGTGTGTACAGGAAAGTCAGACAGCACACACAGAGCCACTAGGTTTGTACCTGCCTGTGCAGCAGCTTCATTCCATACCTTGACGCATCTATCAGCAGGCACCGGTGCCATTTTTACCTCCGTAATATATTAAGACAACGGGAGCATTTCGCAACCAGACAAACCTCCAGCGCACGACATAGTTCGGCTTTTCGAGTGGGAGGTCAAACACAGACCACGTTTCACTGGTGGCCAGAACATTTTGGTTTACAGCAGGGAGAATTTCATGAGGCTCATTTGTGCCGTTAAGCTGAAGAGATGCCACGAGCGCTAGGGCAGACAGAACCTGTTTCCTCCCAGGAAACTTCCGCTGTTCATTTTCTTTGAACAACTTTTTCTGAGCGTTATTAGACTCTGTACTGTGACTAGGACTCCTACTCCTCTTTACCCCATTTCCCCATTCCCATTCAGACCTGTGCTTCTTCTCAACTCCAAGGCTTTATAGTTTCCCATGTTTCTCTCCATTCTTACAGAATCTTCCACCATCCTTGTTCTGCCATAGCTGAGAAGCAGAGTGTGCTTGGGCCTGGGCTATCTTGTCATGGCACCATGTGAATACTGCCGCCTAAAAAGTTGTCTTCAAGTGAGCAGATAGACACCCAGCACCAACCATACGATGGGAGCATCCTTCAAGGAGCTCTAGCTACTGTAGAGTACAGGGCTTTCCTTAAATGTCTTTTTGCTTTCATAGACTCCATGTGTTCCCTTATCCCTTCTCTCTGCATTACAGTATCCCATCAAAACACAAGCTGCCCAGTGGTTTTCAAGAACATAAGATTTTTCTTTTCTTCTAAGAGCAATAACACTTATCAACTTTTACTGAAATACCATATCAGCTCCTTGTCACTGGCAGTCTACAGTTCCTGCCGCTAAAAGTTTAATGCATTTACAGGAGCACTTAGGCATCAAGACTTTGATATCACAATCTGTTAGTCACAGGTGCTACATGATAGGTTTGTGTTAGCACATTATAGATCTTTTATCAGATCCTGCGCAAAATGTGTGTGTTTCTCTGCCAGGCAATCAGAATCAGACTGCTGCATAGTTGATGAGTTACTCACCGATATAAGTTGTTGTTTATTTTAAACAGAACTTTTCCAGAGCCACACCTTAATGGGCGTCTTAAACTCTAATTGGTCATGGCCAGCAAAGATCAAGAACCTCATGTGAGCCAGGAAAAATGCAGCAGGTCAAGAGTGGTGCTTTGAGCATTGTCGGTCTTTTGTAATCACATTCATCAGTTCAAATGATGAACGCTACTCATTTGGTGTAACAGACAGAGTCATTTTGACAGCAAATTGCCACTGGATCAATAGCTCAGCCTTTCTTTGGCAATTCACGTAGTAGCACGAGGCCTGTGACAACATGCCGTGCTGCTGGCGTTACTGGCTCCAAATCATGGAAGGAAATTCGAGGTAGGGAAAGAACTACTGATTGAAAACTCAAGTTCACATTGAAAAGTCCTACATGTTTTCACACCTCTCAAAACCTCCCATTTTTCCAGAGACTGGACAGCACAACAAATTTGGCCCTGTGATTCAGCCTCAACCGTACTTTCAATTTTTAATAAAATTATTAATCCCGTGCAAGTGTTAAAGCACATGCCTCAGCTTTGCTGTAATCCCCTGAGGAAAACATCCCTTCGGTTTGGTCCCGAGGAAGTCAGTCAGTCAGTGTTGTGGCTCTGCTTCTTGCGTCTCATTCCAGATGTCAGGAAATACATCATTTAAAAATGAGTATGGACCCGTAGGAGTTCCGAGTTTAAAAATGCAGAAAGTGTTTCAAATAGCAAATTAAAGCTGTATTTTTGGCTGGCCTGGTGCTAGCATCATCCTTATGTGCTATTTTCACTGACTTTAAATGACCAAGGTAAAAGCAGATCTGTGTGCTGTGACAGCCAGAAGACCACCTGAGCTTCCCACACAAGTAGTATCATCTGAATCATTTTTCAGATTAATATGAAAGGTTTAGTGCATAGAAAACTATTCCCTGACAAATGTTGGAGCAATGCTTCCTGATGATTCCTGGGATGGGAGCGCTGTGTTGGTCCATGGTCGTAACATTCTTCAGATGTCCTTGCTAAGCCGTGTTCTGCCACCCATTCTGTTTAACATATACACATAAAGCAAAGACCACTATATGGTCTGGGCTTTGCTTTTGTCGCCAAGTGAAAACTATAAGCTTCCCTGGTGTTGGGACAAAAGCAGACACTTCTGTGTCTTTTCAGAGGTGAGCTCCAAAGGACAGAAGCCTCCTCTGTTTGCATTTGGCTGAGCATTTCTGGCTGATTTGGAGCCTGTCAAACATGAATAATCTTTGTGAGCTCCAGACGGGTCTCCTCTGATGCAGTTTTTCTTGAAGATCATCTGATAGTGCAGCATGGGACTGTTTAATTGCAAAATGGGATGAAACACATTGAGCGCATTGTACCTGCCTTCCAAAAGTTGAACTAGTTTTCTTGTTTGCTTCTGGGACCAATTCAGGATGTTGACTTGATCTATAAGCTCTTCTATAGATTAGATCTTGGTTAGGAAATGGACTGCATTCCTTTCATGTGCTGTCTTAGCAGTTGAGATCAGCAGACTTGCTTTTTCTAATGTGTTTGGGAAGCAGAAGCAATATTTTATCTCCTGCGGTATGCTGCTGGTACAGAAATGTTCAGGCTTATTAATTCTTCAGGACACGGGAAAAGTCTTCATCACCTGTGAAAGGGAGTCATGGGAAAGGACCCACTGCAAAGGCTGCATTGAACTCTTGTTTTTTTTGAAGGCAGCTGGAAAATATTAGTAGTCTTCAGAGCCAATATACAGTACATATTGAGAGCCAGTAAATGATGCACATTATTGCAAATTCTTGTGCACTTCTGCATTTTATAAAGCAGATAACTAAAATACTCACCTAGCCAGATCAGTTCCCCGAGGGATGCAGATTTCCAAGTAGAAGACAAACCAAAAACACAGAACAGAACACAAATTAGACAAATAGAATGGCTAAGTGGTTGAAACAAATGGTTTTGGGATCACTGAGTAAGGACCGTGACCTCCTTTTGCATCAGTCAAGGCAACTGTGAAACTTTGTGAAAGAAGCTCACCGCAAAACAGATGCTGGGCTATCTTAGGTAAATAAATTACCAAAAAATAATAATAAAAACCTCCCCTACACATTTTACAAAGCACAGCTGTGTAAATATTGCATGAGACAGGGGAGAGGGGGAGAGATGTAACATACACCCTTTTTTATGCAGAAGTTCTGCTCTGGGCACTGTTTATTAACATTCCCAGTACAACCATCACTCCACTGCGTAGCACACAGTGCCGCTACTGTGCTCTGTGCACACGTTTTGATCTTTGCTTTACAGGAGAAAACAGGCTTTATTTTAAAGGAAACATTTTGACCCAAAGTTAAAATGTGCACTGAGAGGTGTTAGGGAACTGACAGAAGACAATGTAGGACCAGGAACAGGACACAGACCATATTACATCTCCTTTTTTTGTTTCCTTTCCCACACTGACTCGAGATGCTCCTCTGGTTCTGCACAGAGTGAGGAGCAATCCTGAGATCTTAATTTCATTGAGCTGGCTACCTGCTGCAATTTTCCTCTTTCTCAGCTGCCAGATGCAGCACATTCCAGCCTACAGAAACAGTGCATCTGCCCACAGAGAGGAAAAAATGCCTTTTTTCAGGTAGACAGAAGGCTCGCCCTGCCCTGTCCGCTGGCTCTGACAGGAGCTGGTGGTAGACACTTAAGGAAAGAATACAACAGCAGGACAGGCTTCCAGTGACGCTTTTCAGAGCACAGCCCCACGGATTTTGGCAGCAAACCGCTCGGTTTCATGAGCCAGAGGCTCCCTTTGCATCTTTGTGTTTGACAGCCTTCAGTGGACTTTTCTTTCAGAGATGTTTTTAACCCATTCTTTATTTTGGCCTCCACAGCATCCCATGGCAGCAAGTTCTAGTTTTACTCGGTGTTCTCTAAGGCAGAACCGCTGCTTTTGTCTGCTGCCTGATAATTTTCCTTGATGTTCCTTGGTGCTTTTTGGGTTTTTTTTACTGGCAGAAGTAGTGAATAAATCATTCCCTGGCTACTTTCTCTCAAGTTCAGTGCTGCTCCAACACTTTGACCACAGCAGTCAGTGTGCCTAGGAAAGTGGAGAAATCTGTCTAGCAGCCTGTTAGCTCAGGTAACAATTTGGCTGAGTGGCTACAGAGCCATCCTATACCTCCAGGAATGTATATGTGCTGTGATAGCAGCTGGGTTGTTCACCCAGAGTGTGTAGCCTTTAACCTTGACCCGTAACCCCAGTGCTAAGGGCATGAACACAGCACAACCCGGTACCACCAAGCCTCGCAGAAGGATGCTCCAGCCTGAATAAGGGATGCTGTTTAAGTACTCTCAATTTTCTTTCGTTTTCCAGCTCCGCAAAGACTTAAAGTTCAGCAGTGTCTTCACCTAGTGTGCATTTTTATTCTGCTTTCGCTGGGGTCATGCTCAGGGTGTCCACAGCATCCTCCACTTCTGCTTGTCCATCCCGCAGTCCTCATGAGATTGTCCTCGCTGCCCTTGTCTTACATCTATGGTTAGTGTGATATACACCAAAAAGCATAACGTAAAAGATACTGTTGCTAAAGTCAACTAGAAAATTATAGGCTGTTTTACTGTTTTGTGCACAGTCTTCATTTGGCTCGCTGGGATTTGCGTGCAGATCTTCGAACCCCCGAAACCCAGCAAATGAGATGGTACCTGCAGTCCTCACGTCCAAAAGCAGATCTCTTGAAAGGCACAGGACTATTTTATATCAGCAAAGTCTTAGGTTTCACAAATAGAAGGGAAATAAATTTAATTTTTAGAGTAAGGATTTACAGTCAATGGGATCTGAAAAATATAAATGTATGGACTTTCTTTGTACTTAGTGTGACATCCCGTTTTATGATAGCAGCCCACGTTTGTCTCCAGGAGTATTATCTGTGCTGCAGTACGCTAATGCACCACCTCGCTTCAAACAGGAGAAAGCACTTTGGATGGAGTCCAGACTTAACCCTCTCTTACATCTTGCCTTTACTATTAACCAAAATAACAGAAAATGTAAGCAAAGCATCATCCTGACTCTTCCTCTGAACGTGGCCAGTGCGAGGTACATCTTTGAAGCAAAGGGCAGTGGCCATTCCCGCTTGTTTCATGACTCCTCTGTCTTGTTCAGCCCTTTCAGTCCTTATAACCTAAATCTCTTTTCCACTCCTTGAGTGAAAACCGCCCGGCCACACCTAATCTGAACGTGCTGTGCCAGGAGCTGCTTCTGACTGTCGAAGTCAAGGTTCGACATCGGACATCAAAATGATTCCCGAAGTCCCGTCATCCAGGCAGAATTGCAGATTCTGACCATTTGGAGATTTTAAAAATTAAAAGATCCCCAATACAGCTGTATTTCTTATGCAAATCCTTAGCCAAATGGGAACTCGTAAGTATTAAATAAATTGTTTGCCCTCTGTTAAAAAATTATCATCTAGAAACCCCGTAATTTGTGGAGGACAGGTTTTAAGAGGGCAAAGCATTCTTACAAACAGCATTTCTCCTGTGTCCTGTGAACTGTTGTGCTGTTGTGATTTTACAGTGCCATTTCTCTACTTTTGCAGGATTTTTCTCTTTAATGTTATGTGGAAAACCCTGACACTTAATTCAGAGTAAACAGTGGCAGTGACTGCTTAGAAACCTGATGTCAAATACACAACCACCCTGGGAAGTGAAAATCCATTGGTTTCTCATCTCTTCCAGTTGTTGCCTTCTTAAGTGCATTATTCATAGAATCAGCAATTTAAAAATGCACAGAAACATTATTTTTCCTATTCATAGCGTCACTTTAAAAAAAAAAACGGTTAAAAATCGATTTGCTGGCCTCTTGGGGTAATGCCGTAATGTTTTTGGCTGTCTCCTACTTTCTGCTGCCAGCTAAAAGTACCATCTGGCTTGTTTAGGGCCCTTTTCCATATCAGGTGCTTCCAAAATTCTCCCCAACCAGAGGATTGTTTCGTTGGGTTGCTTTGCCTGCTGAGGCATGTGTCCTGGGCTGGGAATCCTCCCGCTTCTGTTCCTGCCATCTTGCTGACGGTGGCGTGTGGATGTTTGGGCACAGATCTCGCTGCCTCTCTCCCGAGGACATTTGCATCATTGTCAGCTGCACATATTAAATTGATATGCAGGGCTCAGAAACACGTATCCCGTCTTTTGTCCCTTTTGTTTTGCGCGATTGTTGTGGTTTTAATTCTTCTTTGACACCTGGAATATCACAAAGCTGCTGATAATCTGTTGGCTACTAAGGGAGATGACATTGATAGAAGGATAATGTGTGTCAGACTTATATCGAGATAATTGCAGACACATCCCAAACCCTCGCAGCTCAGGGAATGAATATCCTAAATCCATTATTAATTTGGAGAGTCATATGTAGCAGTTGGCAGCGGCGTCATCCTCTCGCTGCAAGAGTCACTTGCGAGGGATTTTGAAAGGCAGTTTTTTGGTTAATTCTGCATTGGTGTGTCGAGTTATGCCTTGTATGAGTCCGTTTTGGTCAGTTCTTGTAACAAAATGGGGTTGGTGTCCTAACTCCTCCCCGAAGGAAGGCTCCCACGTGGGTTCTCCCGCACAGACGTGGGTACCAGCAGAGGAGAACTGATGCGCCATACGTGGGACCAGTTGATGGTGACACCTCCTCCTCAGGATCCTTTGTTTACTTAGAACTACAAATATACCCCTCAAAGGGTTTATGAGTAGGTTTGAAGTACTGGAGTTGCTCAGTATAGACTTCTGATGTGATCGTACAGCAGGATGGAGTGTGTTTTGAAACAGATGCTGCCGCGAGCTGTCTTGTCCCATTTCTAAAATGATCTGTGCCGTACGCTGCGGACTTTTCCTGTCCATCCATTAAAAAGTGAATTATGAAGAGTGCTGAGACAAACAGATAGTAGTTTAACCTTGTTAGTAAATATCAGGTAGCTGGTATATGCTGCTAGAATGTTACATCACAGCCTTTCTCTTCAATACAATACAGGTTTATGAAATTATCTTGTTACTATATAAACTGCCTTCGCTGTGTACATTCTTCCAGAGGTTTATTGTTCGTCGTATGTTGGCACAGCAGCATGACTCTGAAGAATCAGTTCACAGTGTGGTGAATTTTAAAGACTTGGGAGATGGCCATTTCTATTCTTCAGCAAAGGAATGGAAGCTTCTTTTTTTATCTGAGATATTAAAAGTTTCAAAAGATGTGCAGAAATGAAAAGGAAATAATAACCAAAGACTGGATGGGAAGTAATGCCTCAGAGTACTGACTTTGTCTGTTTGCTTGTTTCCCAAAAAACCATAATATTTTAAGCACAAGTTAATATTTTCAATAAAATAAACCTGTTTTGTGAACTAGGAAGATACTTGAACTATATCACACATTATTCATTTATTTTTGTGCGAGTGCAATAAAAATTTTACAAGCTGTAATCTTGTTCTTTTAATAGAGGGAAAACTATGCAGAATATGTTGCTTAGAGTATTAGATAAGCTACAGTGTGTTAATCAAATATTTTTGTGATATGAGGGCAGTTGAGAAAACAGTACAATTTTTGCTAATGGCACTGGTAAGTAAACGGATCTATCATTACATTGTCATGAAAAGTGACATTGAGCAGAAACACCCTGCCAATCCCTAGAAGATAAGTATTTAATGTAATTAGACAGACACTGTCTCCTTTGTTGAATGTAGCATTAATCACCCAGAGAAGTCCAACTTTATATGAAATAGCTTTTTCTGATATGCCTTTGTATTAGAAAGCTTCTTACATGGTTTTGTCATTATGATATATTTGAAGAAATGACTGCTATAGCTGTACGGTTTTCCTCATGACATATCTTGCTGTGCTGTGTTCCATAATATTTTTTTTTTTTTTATTTAGCAATGTTACATTATATATTGTGACTTGTTTCTAAGTCAAGAAACCTACACACATTTGGTGCTGAACCTCTTTGAATCCGTTAATGCATTCAACTTATGAAATATAAAAGAAACATAAATAGCTTCCATTATGTTCTTTGGTTCTTCCTATGTGGTGTTAGCACAGGTTCATTGTTACGGCATAAGTAAAATGTTTTCTTGCCTCAAATGCTAGTTCATAATATCACACCAAAAAATAACTTCTTGCTATGAAAACCTCATTGTTAAATTGATGAAAAATGTTGCCCCCTTCCAGTATTCATTGGCACTACATTTTTTTTTTCCTCCTCTGTTGCTTGTAATTTGTGCTGTGAAATGCTGTCTGGGTATGAACTGGTGTGAACTTGAATCAGTGCACAGCTGTGTCTTCCCACCTTCTCCGTGGTGCAGGGGGCTTTGAAGGGGAAGAACAGGGTTTAGTCAGAGATGACAGCGGATTCACCGCCTAACAGGTGGAGGTCACGTTGGTTTATTTGTTGGGATGAACAGAGTGCAGAGATGAAAAATCTTTGCCGTAATAAGGTTTAGGAAGAAAATGCTGACTAGTCTAAGCTTTGATTCCAGCTGACAGATCCTTTTCTAGTGTTCATTACTTGATTTCACAGTTCAGGCAATTTTAAGAGGCTTAAAATTATATTTCTGCTCTCCCCTATAAAACTTTTCGATCACTTTCTAATTTTTGCTTCAAGTAAAGTTACAGGGACTCCCTAATATATCACTCCTGCCTTTAGACTTACGAAGTCAATACGCCATCAAAAATGAAAGGATCAGGTTTTTTTTTAGACCCCTACTTTTACTGATTCTTTTTGTAAACGAAGTAAAAATTTCACACGTAGACACCGATTCGATCAGAAAATTAAAACTTCAGGAAAACTCCCCTGGAAAGTGGGTAGTTAAATAAGTGCGATGCTTAAGAAGTCGCTGCTCCTGTCTAGGCATACGGGTTTTTTACGTGACTGGTGGCAGCGTTAATGAAGCTCCACCACCCCAGTGCGCCCAGTTTCCATCACTGGTGAGCCTGCAAAGGGAGTTGCAGCCAGACCCCAGGTAATCAGAGCAGAACATCCTGATGTTTCTTCCACCACCACCACCACCACCTGCTTCTTACCTGCTGGAGCGGGCAGAATAGGAATATCTTTAGCCATTTGCTAAAATCTTCCCCCCACCCCTCAGACTTTCTATTACTTCTGCATTCATTCTTTGCAGGGAGAGGAAACTCACTGGTCAAACCCTTGGACACCAGAATAGTTGCATGCAGTTTCCCAGGGAGCCAGATAGCTCTAAAGCTTCCCAGTGAGTGACAGTTTCTCTCTTCTATTCTTCTGAAACATGTGTTTTACACATATACTGAAAAATGTTAATATCAATTTACAGCCAGATTCTTGCTTTAAAAAAAAAAAAATATATATATATATATTTATAACAAATCTCTCAAAGTGAATACAGTTAGAGCACCTCAGCACACGTCACTTTTTTACGTAGGAAAAAGTGTTGGATGCTCTTATACACGTAACATCATTGGGCTCAAAAGCTAGTTAGCTCATTCAGAGTTAGTGGCAAGAACACTGGACTTGCCAGCCCCAAACTGTGAAACCTTTTTTGTGTGACTCGTGGAAATCTCATGGGAGTAGAAATAAAAAAAAAATAAAGCAAACCAAACCAAAAAAAAAAAACGGGGAGGAGGGGGGTGTAAATCTGTGCATTTGGATTCGAGTATCTTCAATACCATGATATCAACTTTGTCCTAGAAGTCCTTGAATCACAAATCATTGGAGGCTGGGAGAGTATTTTGGAGAATTATTTCCCTGGGCTTGTACTCTGTTCTAGGCATCCATTAGTTACCACTGTCAGAGAGAGGATGCTGGGCCAGGTGGATCCCTGTAATCTGATTTGGCATGGCTATTTTTCTGTGTTCCTAAGCTCATGAGATCAAGTTATGTAGGATTATTTCATAATGCCAGAGCAGCAGTTTCTGAGGTTCGACAAAGCTATCTAGCAAAGTGTCTGATAAAAGAAAAATCCTGTCCCATACTGTAGCTTTCTTGGTCCAGTGAAGCAGCATCCTCATGCATACAAATCTTGTAAAGTTACTTCTGGTCGCTCGCTCCGTCCCTTCATTTTTGTGAGCTAAAGTGCCGTTTTCCTTTTTACAGCTTAATTGAACTCAAATGCACCCATTTTCTGCAATGTGGTATTTTGGTAATTCTACTATTTGCTTGTAAGTTTTCCCTTAAGCAAACTGCAAGCTTCCCCTTTATCACTTCACTGGGCCAAGATTTCACACAGTATCCTGCTTGCTACAAAATATGATAGTGTTCTCTCTCACCTTGTTTCTTTTTTCTTCTTTTACTTTTCTTTTATAAAATCAGGATATCTAAGAAACCCCGAACACCGTGGAGCACTACATGGTGGGTGTGCCTATTCAAACAAATGCCAATGCTCTTGTTCTCGGTGCATTAGACATTTTGTGTTGGTTGGGGGGGATGTACCGGGGGTCCCTCTCCTGCGGGTTCTCCGGTGTCTGGTGAGGAGGGAGCTCGTGCCGAGCACTTGGCCAGAGCAACAGCACTGATTTGTTACCTCTGCCTTTCCCATGCCTGTTTTCATGAAACTCGCAAGGACTTCTTCCCTCTGCCTCTCTGTCAGACGTGTTTCAAATCGCTCGGTCGATGAGAGAGGCGTTGGGCACATCCCGCACGCCGACCTGCAGGTGACACGGCCAGACACGGGTCCTCTGGAAACGATGCCAAAGCCAAACCGCTGTGCTCTGCAGTGGAACCTTTTATTTTTATTTTTTTTCCAGGGGGATTCTTTATTTCTCCCAGAATCCTAAAGCCATTGGGAATGCAGAAAAATGAGGCTGATCTCACCTCTATCTGATCCCACCTGCAGTTTGAGTCTCTGCTGCCAGCGTCGTTCCAGCAGCGCTCACCAGCGCACAACTGGAAATGGGCACTTTCCAGTAAAAGAGCACAGCAGCTGTGGGTCAGCTACAAATTATTTTTGGTGTTCCGAAGAAATGAGATGACTGTTCAGTCCTGTGACTGTCAAACCTGGGCAGTCATATGGTAAAAATACCAAGAACCACTGGATAGCAATACATAACAGTTCCATGAGTACACTCTTGACCTGTCAAATTATAAATCCATTTCAGTTTGGTACGATGCACATGAATTCAGTTTGCAGCTCTTCCTTTGGTTGGAATAATGTATAAACTCCTCACCTCAAATTGTGCGGAAATCAGGTGACTTTACAGTACATGGTAAATTACCTGAGCTATTTTCAATCCTGACCACAGCTTTTTTATTAATTAAAACATATGTTCGGTGGCAGTGTATACCGATTAAGTCTTCAAAACCAATATTAACACCAAACTTAGTCTTGTCATCATAAAAGTCATTTAAAAACATTACCATGCAGTAACTGAGGTCACAGGTCAAAAAAATCTGCATATTTACCCATCTCCATTTCATGCCTTTGACGTTTAGCAGCCATCATGGTTATATATAGCCCGGAGAGCCAATGGTCTTTTGATGACATGCAAATAATGAGCAAATTATTTTTCAGGGAAAAAAAAAAAAGAAAACAACAAAACAACAGCAACAAACACAGAGAAAATTTGGCTCCATCCTCTTCAGTTCCTAAAATTCCCTTTAGTATCACTTGCAATTTAGCATCCATATGCAACTCAGGAAGGGAAGATATGGTTGAAACATAAATCTATTCTGGGTCTTTTACTTGCAAAAATATCATACCTCAGCTATAATCATATGCAGAGACTTTTTAGAGGGCTTTGTAAATGCCATCCAAATTTATGATGGCATTTTTTGCCTTAGAGCTATAGATGTTCCATCCCCAAAGCACCCACATAAAGGTATATTCTCCTATGGATGGCTGCAGTTTGTCCCTGCTGCTGTATCCAATCTGCCAAGTAGGCTGAAAAACTCTCAAATAACACTGGAAATGAAACAAATGTAGTCATGAATTTTAAATTATGAGATGTCTAAAGACGTCATTAGAATCTTTTTTAATTCTTATTACAACAGATATTTATACAATGCAAAGTGAAACAGAAAGTAACATTAAATCAAAGGGAAAATTGAACTGTTATCTTGCTGTTTATTACACTTCTCATTAAAGTTTTTAAATATAAGACTCGTGAAATTTTATTTGGAAGAAATTGGTAGTATGTTTAGTACTACTTTATTAGTTATTGAAAGAACCACTTGGATGACAAGGCAGGAATGAATGCTAACCTAAGAGATCTAAAACAATCCAGATGATGCTGTAAATGCAGATACAAACAGATAAGGCTATACACTCTATGGGAACATTGCACCGGACAATTTAAGGCAGATGTTAATGGGGCAGGGTTTAAAATAATGGTGAATATCGTAGTGTTCAGTTTTAAAATTCTCTAGGCAAGATTTTCCATCAGTATAAACTGATATTTCTCTCTTGTAAATGGAGCAGCGCTCATTTGCAAAGGGAGAAATTTCACCCTTCTTTTTCCTGAGTGACATCAGAATTTTGATTCTAACTTGAATTATCATTTTTGGCTAAAAATTGCTGAGGAGTCCAAAAGCATTTAAAAGCTAAAGCCATTGAATCCATTTACTGCGCCTTTGGCACCTCTCTCTCTCAGTCCCTTTTGAACATTCTGGTCCTCATTTTAATCAGTCTCTTTTTATTAAGTCCTTTGGCTCATTTACTTGTACGTGCATTTGCTTTATTTTATTTGGAACATTTCTTTTGTAGTGTCTTGGAAAAAAAAAAAAACGGAGTTGTGACATTTCTTTTGGATAGCTTCTTAAGTATCTGGCAGTCACCTCTGATGCGATGTTGATGGGTATGGATAGATTAGCTCTGTTTTCCCAATGATCTGTCAGATGTCGAGTTCTGAGGAAGCTGGTTGTGTGTGTTGGTGATGCATATGCAGGAGTTTGATAAGTGGATAGAGGGGGAGCTTTCGTTTTTTTTATTTCTGTAAGATTGCTGTTTATTAAGCTGGATTTAGCCTTGTGAAGCAAGGTGCTCGCTGGCAGGTAGTTAATCAGTGGTCACGGCAACTCAGGATGCGACCAGGGAAGCAAATATCCATTTAGAACGTAGAAACTAAAGAGCACTTCATTAGGATGAGTGAATTTCCATCTGTGTTGTATTTTGTGTATACTGGAACAACTAATACAGTAAACTGATGGATGGCAGTTAGCGTGATCATATCTCAGTTGATGACAAATAAAGTTTGCTCAGCACTAAGTGGAATAGACTTACTCCGATTGACAGTAGTCTAGCCATCAAAATTTCAAGAAGCTCGAAATTATGAATTCCCCATGAAAAAAAGCAGCTGACCAGCATTTCTGTTGATACCGATTTCAGTGAAATTGCCAGAATAATTTGCACAGAAGGATGAAAATTCCATTGTCAAATTCTTCCCATGTACCAGTTTTTTCTTCCACAGCCAACCTGTTTTCTGCATCATCTATTTGTTCTGCATGTTGTTGAGTTCATGGTTGACCTGGTAATAGCTGAGCTTCCGTGATTCCTTTTCATAGTGTCCCTTGAGAATGAAGGTCCAAACCATATTTCATTCATAGCTGTTGTTATGAAATCTCCGTCAAGAGTCTAGTGGCAGAAAGCTACTGGGAATGTTGGGGTAATTATCCAAAAGTCGTCTTTGGAGATCAGTATTAGCTGGTCTAACAGCGTGGCTAATGTGAGGTGGAGTTATTGTTTAAGATGCATGCAGTCACAATAACGTCAGTAATTAATCAGGTGAAATTGGATGGAGATAGATTTGGAGAGAATGGGAATTGTTCTCTTGCACTGCTGCGACTTTCTTTACTCCATCAAAGTTAATCCTAATTTCAGTGTCTCTGTCAGTAATGTGCATAGGTGGATGGAAAATAGGTTCGTAGATATTTATTTGTTCTGGGAAGGATTCGTGCATTCAGTTCTCACGCATCATTTTCTGGTCCATTTAAATATATATCAGCCTCATACATGAACATTTGAAGATCTTTAGCTGTACTCAAGGAAGACTCTTATGTCGTGCGTTTCTAGTACTGACAAACACAAAGGAGGTAGAGGAATTAAAACCATCACAATGCTCCAGTGCCCCTTAGAAGATGAGGAACATGAAGTATTCCTGGGCATTCACTGATTAAACTTGGGCTGGAGGTTTGCGAAGTGCAGAGTTTTGGAAAGTCTTACTGCGGGACTTCACCATCCGTGCAATGGCTCCAGTAACCAGAGTCTCTCAAGGACAAGGATCCCATTGACGCTTGCATTGTGCATTGAGCAGAAGGGTGTGATGCATGATGTGGAATGAACAAAATAACTCGTATGTTTAGGGAAATGCCAAATTAATGAAAATTCAGAAAGCTCTAATGTTGAAAAGGCACACAAATTCCTTGATAGAAATATAATGCTGCTAACAGTTTCAAGATTATTGTTGTCTGAATTTTCTGCTTATTGTGTACTGCAATTAAAATTCTTTTCAACTGAAAAACCAATGTCAAATTAATATTTCCTTTTGGAAAAAAATACGAAAGTACACATCTTGTTCCATTTAGCACCATCATGGTCTTTGATCTGGTTCCCTCTGTCCAGTGAAAAAAATGGATTCATGTTAATGGGAGCAGGCTAAGACCATATATGTTTGGCTTACATATACAGTCACATGAACACAAGTACAGTAAGTTAAAATAACACACCCACTCAGACTTCCATCTGTATTTTATGCCACAAATCCCTCTATTTTCTTTTTTATTTAGCAATTAACTTCTCCATTTATTCTGTAGCTAAAAGCTGCCATAAGATGAAAATAGACTAAGTTTGATTTTCTTCTCTCACACTCTAAATAACATTCAGAGGAGACTCAGACCTGAATTATGGAATCTACGTTTCCTAAAAGTGCCAGGTGTGACCGTGATTTAGACACCGGTCCCATACACAGAATAGTACGAAAGGCTTTAAAACCGCACCTGGGTTACCAAGCCGTCGTGTTCTGGCTGTTCTTGTTTATCCCTCGCTCGCAGCAGATGGATGGGAAGAGGCAGGGAACGGGGAGGTTCCTTGGCTCTTTTCCTGATTCACTGGCCAGCGCAGCTGAGACAGACTGGGAATATTGTAATTTGTTGCTGCCCTACACCGTAGAGGAGAGTCAGGACTCAGGGGTGTCCTCATGGGCTGGCACTGCCCCTTCGGTGGGGCCATGGGAGGTCCTGAAACCTGCTCCTCAGTGCAGTGGTCCCCAATATTCCTTAGCTCTCAGGAGCAATGCCGAGGAAAGCCGTGTGAGCAGCAGCATCCTCCCTGGGCTCTGCCCGGGGTAGCTGCAGTTTTAACTTTTTAATTTCCTGCATCCCTGAACAACGCAGGAGGGGAAGCTGCAGCCTGGGGACCACTAAATGTGTTAAAACTCACTAGGTATGGAACAGAAGACCTCTAAAACTAGCCAAGAGTCTCCAACGTGGGTGCCAAATATTAAAAAACACCTAATTCCGTATTTAGTTATTTATCTTAGTTCTTTCATCAGGGTCATAAATATACACCATGCCGTCTCATAGGTGGCCTGATGTTCATAGGCACTGGGCACCTACGATGCTAACTCAAGTGTTGAGACTGCTTAGCTAAGACTGAGACTTGTAGTATCAGATTTGCATTTTTCTGGGTGATTAAACCTGAGTTCCCTCACTCTTAACTCCCGAAAGGAGCTTTGATAGAATGACCAGCGTTGTAACATATGGCTTAGCAAGGGGGGAAAAAAGAAAATGAGTATTAGAAATGGATGGACTAAAGAATACGCAGGATATATCAGGCACATTAACCAAACATATGGTGCTAAATGAGATATTTTTTTTAAATTGCAAAAAATTTGACATTCCTGGCAGTCTCAAGGATAATGTGACATGGCTGTGTTAAATTTAGAAGAATGGGACATATTTTGGCTTGTTCTTGAAAACCTTTTTCTTGCATGCCGACTGTATTTCTTCTTTTATTAACCCATTCAAAGAATGTTTGAATTTTGCTACTAGAGCACCATGCTAGCGCAACATAAAACGTGAATGATGCTAATTGCTTTGCACTGCCTAACTTTCTGTCATACCCTCCCCTCTTAAAGGACAAAACATGCTTTGGAAATGAGCTGGCAAGCTCATCTTATTCTTTCTCTTGGTCAATATTAAGTGATGTAATTAAGCTCCTGTTTGCATATTCTTCTGAACTAGGAAGCAGCCATTTTTTTCTTGAGATCTGATGGATGTGATCGCTCAAAATAAAATGTGTCATTACAAACCACAAACAAAATAAAAACATGGTAGAGTTGGACCGTTCCAAACGAATACATTTCAGAATACCCTGAAATCAAATAAACAAACAAACAAGCAAACAAATAAATAAATAAAGTAGTGATAATAATGGCAATCAGAACAATGATGGCAAACAAATATATAGCAAAAGCGGGAACCAATTATCAGTGCTTCGATTTGTCTTTCTACTCAATTTTACACAATAGCGTTAACCTTAAAATCTCTATTTTCACATGAAAACCTTATAACATCCCTGCCCAGATGAAGGTGACACTGCACGGCATTGCCACGGTCCAAGGTCACTCACCAGCTTTGCTGTAGCTCCTCAGGTTCCAGTGTTGGGACAGCATCACATGAACTTACTACAGCTTTAAATCCCTATTTAATTCCACTGTTCTCTCTGCCCTTTCTCCCTACCATGGTTTAGATGAGTCGAGCAGGTTTTTTAGCACAGGGCTAAAAGAAGAGTTTCTTCACTTTCTCAGAAGCTTTATAGTCTTTCCCATAACCCTGATTGAGGGTATGGGAAACAGCAGGGAGTTCATGAGCCAGCTGAGCCATACGGTGCATAGACTTGGAGATATTACTCCTTCCATGACCTCTGTGGCTTGCCCAGGACACAGGTCCTCCTGTCCGCTCCTGGATCTCTGCTCGTTGACCTTGTGTCTCCACACCCGAGTGCTGCTCAACTGTACAGTTAGAGCAGCCTAAAAGCGTATTTTACTGTGATAATGCCTGTGCATAAACAGCCACTTCTTCTGGCCATGATGTGTTGCACTTAGAGGGATGGAACCTGCTACGTTAAAACCTTCCTGGGGTGGCAAACCTTCCACGGCCCAGCACAGAGCAGCTGTACCCATGGCCATGCTGCCAGCAGTGAGCTCCTCTACCCCTCCCCAAGCACAAATGTTGTCACCAACCCTTGGTGTTTCCATCCCTAGTTCCTCCATTGTAAGGAAGTCTGGATCAACAGCACTGTTACTTGTTTTGAGTGTCCTAGTCCAGAATACGGACACTCAGAGCAGTGAGTGACATCCCAACATGTGATTTGAGCAGAAATTCAGCAGGCTGCATTGGAATATTTCATTGAAATACTTTATTTCAGTCTTTCTTACCTCCAAACCAAACCAATTCCCTTTGCTTTTGTCCCTACTCCAAAGTCTTTAAGACTGATATGAAAAAACCCCAACCCAGTATTTTTCTCGCACAATAGTCTGTCAGTTCTAAACTTTTATTCTTAAAATATTATGTCTGCAACCATTCTTGCTATGAGGAAAAAGCCACCACAGCAGCAAAACCTCCTAGCAAACAGTTCAGGACAGAAAGCTGCAAGTACAGCACTGGAACTCTAACCATTCCCTTACTTTATTTAACTTTCTGAAATATAAACTGCAAAACCTCACTGAAACCATTAAGACCCCAGCAGCGCAGCATATAAAGTACAAGAAGGCTCCTGCATATTGCAATCAACATCCCAGGGACTATAAAACTAGTATTATTAAATATAAAGTTAATAATATCGTCCAGAGATAATATTATCCAGGCCTCTTTCTTTACTTTTTAACAATTAAATTCTATAAACTATAGAGCTGGAAATAAGGTTGAGTGACTTTGCTAGTGGAAGTTCAACTTCCACATTACCCGATATTTTGCTTTTGCACCTGAAACCTCAACTAATCTGCACCTTTGTTTTGCTGTATCCCTATGGATATGCAAAATGTCTGATGTACTGTATATTATGATAATTATGTGTTTTCAGAGTACGTGCAGATAATCAGAATACTCACATGCCTCTAGAACGATAAAAATAAAGAGAATAATACGGACACACATACATATTCTTCATCTATATGCTGTAATATTCTTTTATCCAAGCATAAGGCATATGCAGAAGAGGCATGGATTTTAAGAGCCTATTGCAATATATTCATTCTGCTAATTTCTTTGGTGCCACGGGCATGATATAATATCAACAGGAGTCATTCTTACAGGGTGTAACAAACCGGTCATATTAGCATTACAGCATTTCTGCCTGTCCACGGGGGAGGTTTCACCCAGTGGCAACTTAACTCTGATTTCCATTGGAAGCCTTTGATATAGTTCAAGGGCATAATAACAACGCTGAAATAATTCCAGTGTGGCTTCTAATATCAAGATACAAATACCATTCACCCTTTAAAAAAATTTGAAAGCAAAAGGGAACCACATAAATATATTACTTTCAAATACCTTTGAAGTCAAGAGAGTAAGGAGAGGCAGAGTTTGAACTTAGAAAACTTCATTCTCTAGTTGTGCCTTGAGTCGTGCAGCACATTTAAAAGATCCATTTGCAATAATCTACTAAACCAGTGAGTGAAAGACAGAACTCATAAAAAGCCTGTAAAAATCCAAATGCTCCAGCTATTACAGATTTCTAAAAATAAAACAGAGTAGGTTTCAGTAGCAATAATAAGCTGCATCTTATCCATATTTCAGATTTAAAAGAAAAATATGGCTGCCTTTTAGTACTCATTGCTCAGAGCGAACCATGGCCGCTTCTACCTCAAAAAAAAGACCACAAATAAAAGTGAGCTTTTGGCTTGCTGTTGTATTCCGTTTCGTTTGTCCTTTAAGTTTATGTAGCTGCTTCTGCACCCACTTTCACAATGCATAGGCTGTCGTTCCATGACCTAGCATTATTAAATTGCACTTATCAATCATTCTTGCCAGGAATGCCATCGCCAACTACATTAAAGAAGTCAGAGAAGTCTGGTTTCAGCAGTCCCTCGCCTTCGCAGACCTCCTCCCTTGGAACGGCTTTCACACAGCACCATCGACCTGTCATTACAGGACCCAGAGGTGAGGCCTAACCCAAGAGCCCCCAGGCAGGTTCAGCATCAGCCACAGCACCCAGTGTCCATCCCAGCACCTTTCCACGGAAAGTCACCTCCACGTGTCACGCACCCAGGGAGAGGCTGTGCTTCAGGAGCTTGAGAACCCGAAGGTTTTAGTTGTCAAGGCCTGTGTGTGGTTTTACTAGGCTGGGCTGTTTGGTTAAACTGATGACCATTCAACAGGGTCTGAGATGGAGATGCTGGTTTCTGGGCGCTTAGGGTTTTATTCAAAGAGGGTGGGGAAAGGGACAGAATGCGTTACACAGTGTCTTCTGCTTGTGTCCACTCATGACATAGATTCAGTGGAACTGCTGGAGATCAGGGCCCATCACTCATTCTGAACCATGCCAGTCTTCCGGCACTACGGCTTTGTTTCTGCCAGTCATTTCCTGCTGGTGTTGTTGGTATCAGTGTGCTGAAGAACCGCCATATTCGGGGATTCCTTTGAAGTTGGTTCAAGCAGTGCTTTGGCTGGTTTTCTTCACAATACTCTTCTGACTGACTTTCCAAGTAAAAGAGATGTCCTCTGGGTCTAGATGTGCTTATACATTTTTGTTAGAAAGATGCATTTGCATTTAGCCGAGAAAAGTAAATGCAATACTCAGCTCACATTTGAAAAGGAACTCACTTGGGCATAGTAATACACACAAATGAATGAATCTTCTTACAAACCACTTTGGAAGATATAAAAATAGGAGTGAATGGTTGTGACATGTTTCTTTCTGCTATGAAATTTTGTCTCATTTAGAGAAGATTATTAAGGCATTGGTCGAATGGTGAAGCATAAAAAGGCATATTAGCAATTCATCCTAGAAATTATTTTGAAATGTCTCTTTGGCATTAGTGTGGTTTTACTGAGGGCAGCATAAACCAGGAGGTGCCTCTTTGTCTGCACAGTGCAGGTGATGCGGTGTGAAGTGGTGGAATTGCTCTTCAGTTGAGGTGAGGTCAGAACTGCACTTCTTGGCTACTCGTGCTTTGTTAAATCTACTCTTTGTAGTTGGATTTGTTGTGGTTAATCACATAGAAATTATATCTTACCCTTAGACACACACCTAGATCCTCAAAAGTTATTTAGGCTTCTAAGTTCTGGACAGATTTCCCTTGAAATTTGGATCTGACTATCTGGCAAATAAATCTTCTTTTAAAAGCCTGGGTAATTGGTGATATAAGTATGAATAATATGAATGTTCCATTAACATTATATTCAGTTCACATCAGCTGAGTGAATTTCTGTCTTTTAGAACTTCAGCATTTTAGATTTGAGTTGTTGATTGATTAGTTAATATGCCTTTCTGTATTTAGCTATGTTTTACCTCACACTTATTTATTAAGGTCATTGAATGCCTTTGTCTGCCTGTATTTAGACCATTTGTGTTTCAGATTTTTGTGTGGCTGAGAGAGGAAGTGTATCACTGGTGAGGTCTTGTGTAAATCTCATCTAGAGTCTCTTTTAACAAGGCTTTTTCTGTGCACCAGCGGATATCCATTGGCTATGTGAGAAGAACATTCAAAGACAGCCAGAATTTGAAAGAGCAAATATAGTTATTACAGTTCCCAAATTTTGTTTGTTTCAAAGGAGATGTTTTTACTAACTCTATAAAGAAGTAACACAGTTTCTTATCATTGTGGTTCCTAACAGATAAAGCAAAAACCCTTCTTCTGCAACATCATTTAGAAGCATCTTCTATTTTATGCTTCTTCACAAGCAAAGTCTTACAGACTTTCAGGAACAATCCCTCTGAATCCATCCATGGATTGTTTAAGTGTCATCATCCTGGAAAAATCTTGTTCCAGACTTGGTTGGTTTTGAACATTTCTCTTCAGTATTCTTCTTCCACAGCACACTGGCGGCGTTCATTTCTCTTCTACAACAAAGGGTTAGCAAAGGGTAATATACTGAGATGGATTATTTTCTGTAAATCCAGCTTTGTCCCATTCCCTACAGTGTACTTTAGGACAGTAAGCAGAAGATAAAAGGTTTTCAGGTATCAAAAGTTGCAACAAAAGTAGTAGAATGCGATCAAATAAGAGACTATAATCTTTGAGCAATGCATCTCCACTGTTAGTTACTGGAAGTTGTACCTTTCTGCAGAAATCGCAGGTATAATATAGCACACACAGGTTGCGTTCTCTTTGGATACACATGCATAATGTAAATGGTCAGTGGCAGATTATTCTGAGTGGTCTTCAGAAAAGTAAGAGCAGGATTTAATCTTCAGTCGGTAGAGATATTTCAGAGAAGGGAAAGCAATGAGTAAGTAGGTCGCCATCAGAGTAAGCTCCTCAGCCAAGTGAATTATTACAAGAAGGTTCGGTCTCCTTCTGATGTTCATATGTGCAAGTTTATCGCTTGGATGTGTGTATGAGATGCATTTGTAAAGCACGATCAAAATAGACAGCAGAGAAGAAGCTGTAGACTATTCATGGCAGGTGTTGTCATTGACAACCAGTGATTTATAACTTCTCAGGAATATTCCCAAATCTTTCAAGCATTTCCAAGTATTCCTTAGAACACAGGGCATGTCTTAGGCCGGTGTATCCCAGGATACTGAGTGCCCTTCCCAGTGATCCCCGCAATGAATCGTTTTCGAAACAACACTTGCTTGGAGAAGGAGCAGATCTTTAAGAGGATTTCTTTGCTAGAAGGTGCTCCACACAATGAACCAGCTGGAAAACCTCTGTTGCCGTGCAGTTGTCTGTGCTGTGTTGTGGAAGGCTGGGCACTGGTTTTCTATCCGCGTTGGTGCTGCTGCCAGTACCCAACCCAGCTGGGCAGTAGCCAGCGGAGAGGATCTGAGCTGGCTGACCAAAGGACCAGATGTGCAGTGAGTGCTGGCACGGGGATGCCAATGCTTCAGTGACTCCTCAGTAGTTCCAACAGATGGTGGTAAGATCCAACTTTCTTTGGTGATAAGCTAGCAAAGTGATTCATGGAGCCTCACTTGATGATGGCAGTTTTTTGGGCATGACTCTATGAATGCACCATATGTCTTCTCTGGACCAGTGTGGTGAGGATTCAGTGTCTGGCAGATGGTAAATTGATCACCTATAGGGTGGCTTTAGCATCACTATCAGTTTTAGGATTTATTTCAGAGCGTTGAAAATTCAAACAGTTAGATCTTTGTCTCCTACGCATCATACTTTTGTTACCTGCAAGTTAGATTATTTGGTGGTCAGTGTGGCTCACCAGATTACACCAGTATTGCAAAGCCATCATGGATTGCTGGCATCTTACAAAGATTCCCAGACATCAGCCCACTTGAACTCTTTACCAGACAGTGAAGGATTTAAATACGATGGGTGACAGCAGTATTTAAATAAGAGGTTTTAGGTTTCTGTGAATTGCTACTTACACTCTAGTGACTTTATATCTGGAGCTGGCTGAAACATTAAATTGACCACGATCTTGTAAACCTGGGATACAGAGCAGCCTGTGCTGTAGAGCATTCAACCATTGCCACAGAATACGACAGCAAGCCAAAAAGCAAGGAAGAAAAGGCAAGGAAAGAAAAAAAAATATGAATGAGATGGTATGTTAGGAAGATAAATGAAGGAGAAACACAATTACAAGAAACAAGAAATACTGCACAAAGGGAAGAACCCAAGGAAGTGGATGTGTGAGCAGAAAGCAAAGAAGGGTTGAAAGTCAACTAGTGGAGCGGTTCCCATTATATTCATTTCTCCATAGTAAGCATTGCCAGTGAGATTTTTGTCAAGACAAGGCCTACCAGGGAAACTCTGCAGGATAGTATAGTACTCTCTGTGCCAAAGTGGCAGAAACTTAGTCACGTATGTGGGAAGACGTTGTGCCCATCTCTATCAAAATGCTCCCCAGAGTCACCAAAATATCAGTGCTTGTTAGGTGTCCTGTCTGCCTGCTCCAAGCAAATCAAAGCGGTAATTCCTGCTAACTCACTCCAGAGCTACACAGTGTAAAGGATATTTTGTAATATCCTATTCATACAACTATCCATGACTGCTCCTCGATGCTGTCAGACTGATGTAACCTTCTACTTCCCTCTGAATTTTTACAAAAGCAAAGTGGTGCAAGTTCGTTCCGATACAGACGCCTCAGATCAGGGGATCATAATGTAAGATGGCCAAAAGAGGAGAGAGGCACCCCACATGAGTAAGAAAGTTGAGTAGAAACCATAAATCGCATTAACGCTGCCCAAGAGAAGAGCTAACCCAGCACCAGCGCAAAGCCGTGCTCCAGTTTGCAGTGTCAGGGTAGCTCACTGGCTAGGTGAAGGTTGTTTTGGGGGGGGGTGGGATTTCACTCACTTCAATATAACACGAAGCTGAAGGAAAAACAGCTTCCTAACAGATGGCCTCAAGGTCAGGGTTAATACTCGATACCCTACCCGAACTGCCATCTCCTCCCATCCCAGGCAGGGGTGGGCAGAGGGGAAGGCTTGCAAATGGTTAAAGCTTCAGCTAAACAAAAGTCAGGAACCGTGTAATTAAAACTCTACCTTTGTTGTATTGTACAGAGTTAGCCTGTGACATAGGAAATATTTAAAGGAGCGGGCTGTTCAGCTAATTTGTGTGTGAGTGAACTGCTTAGGCAGTCCTATCCTAAATTAACTCTAAGACCACCCACTGAGATTGCCTCATAAAGGGCCGTGATTGCTCAGCTTCGTTTTGTATAACCGTTCAATAATTACTAGATAAATGCATAACTAAAAGCTCTATTACACTAATAATTTGTACTGAGATAGATGTGTGGGACACCATGCTGGGTTAATTTGTCATCCCTGCAGCAAACTTCTAAAGAGGGCTCTTTTGCGGAGGAATTGTGTTAATATGTTGCTCCAGTGAGGACATGTTAGAGCAACAAGATGACTTGGTCGCTTAATCTCCTAAAGAGGCAAAATGCCTGGAGGGTAAGTGCCAGAAAGAAGAATGGGGGGTGATTAACACAGTGGACCCAGATTTAAACTCATCCTGACAAAAGGAGCTGATCTAAGTGAGCAAAAGACTGAAAAAAAGGGGAGTGTTAAAAATACTAATAGGATTTCGTGCATCCCGAGAAAATAATATAAAAATAAAGTGCTGCAGGAGCAAAGTATTTTACCCATGTTTTTACCGATTCTGTGTTCAGTTTCTTTGCTCTCTCTGATGTATTCATGAAGTTAAACTATGTGCTTTAAACAGTGCAGTGAACTATAATATTTTTATCTCTACTTTATGCTAAATTCTTCCAGCTTCAGACACACACAAAAAGCACATTATTGCTTTAAATATGGAACCCATGTTTAAGCATCAGAGCTCTGGATTTTCAACCTCCTCTATTGACAGAACCATAAATCATGTTAAAGTTAAGTGAATTACTGTAGCGTGGAACTATAGCTTTAACAATGTTTATGTAGTATCAGCTTACCATCTATAGAATGAAAGGGGAAAAAAACACTGATATTAGAAATGGGAATGTGGAGTCCTATTAACTTAACAGCAATATATCACTCCAAAGTCACAGATTCCATTACCATGCCCTTTTTAGTATCAAAGCAGAATTATATCATCACACACATAAAGGTTGTGGTTTTTAAGAGAATTTACATTTCTATTGTAAACTTATCAACTGCATTTCATTATAAGAAAGACATGATATATTCTCCTAGCAGTAGTTTTTATCTTATGTATGGGAGTAGACTGTGTATTAAAAACAATACTAATATGCAAAAGTTGCCAGCATTTGATGTGAAGTAGGAATTCTACAAATAGGTTAAATTAGGTTTTTCTGACCTCTGGCTATGGTCTTGGAAGGGAGGAGTGCCTTCTGTAGGTATGATTTTTATTTCTCTGCCCATGTAATCGGTTCTGTAGTATTCCCATCTCCTAAAGGCAGTAGAGTTTTGACATGTTTTAAAACAATCTGCTCAAACTAGCTAACTTAACCGGCCCCCTGCCTATACCAGAATCTGGAACCAGCACTAAGTTCATATCTACAGGTTTCCAAAAGCAGCCCATAATACTCGCAGTCCAGAGTAAAGCAATAATCCCTGTGCCCAAACACAGCTTTAAGTGTATCTTACTTTTACCAGGAGCTCCGTGGGCAAAATATTCTTCTGCCTCCCACTTGCTACTGCGAAATGTCTTACAGAAAGAGTATTTCTGAACTAAGGAACCAGGTGCTTTCGACCTCTGTGGTATAAAGCTGATAACCAGCCCTGGCCTTGGAGATAGCATGGCTCTGTTTTTTCTGCAGTGCTCAGCCAACCACCTGCACTGGACTTCTGGAGCTCAAAGATGGATATTTGACAATTCAGTCCTTCTTTTTGATGTCCGTGGGCAGGAACAGATCCTCCATTCATCAGATTTAGGGTATTTGTATATCTCTTGCACTGGTCAGCTGTTTATATTACATTTTGAATGTTTCACGCTGAGAGGATAAGGCCTGTTTTTATTCTCCCACCCTGTGATTTCCCAGCCTTGTCACCGCAAATGGGAACACAAGACAGGACCAGTTTGAATTTAGCTCATCCATGGACCTGACAGACATGTTACTAAACAGCCGCTTTGCACCATTATGGGACTTAAAAAGTTTTCCACTGATCCGAATTCCCTTCAAAGGGCTGATCCTAGGAGTGGTCAGTCCTACCCTCAGCAGCTCAATATTTAAGTGGAGGCAAGTCCTTGCTAACCTGAATAGGCGACTGCTCAACATGTGTCGCCCTGGGGTCTATTCCTAATGGGCAGTAAGAAAAATGGGGACTTTCAGAAACCTTTGAGAGAGTTACGGGGACGCAGCTCCCATTGAAATTCAAAAGCAGTTAATGAATTCTCTCAGGACCTCCACACATCCCAGCCCAAGTTTCTTAATTATTTTTTTTTACTTGTTTGGGTAACTGCTTTCATCACAAAAAAATCTTTGGGCTTAAAGCTATTGTTTTAGCCTTCCATTCTTTACCTCTTGTATTGTATTATACACAGAAGTGTAAGTTCCTTTCAACAAATTTGGATTATTGCCAGATCTCCTTATTAAAAAGTCACTCTTCATATTTCCGATAAACACAGCTGTTTCATGGTGTTTGAAAGCATTTCACATCAGCCAGCATGGTGGCTTAGCCAATTAGTACTCTAATATGGTCAATTTTCAGAATAAGTACCTTTGGGGTACAAAGGGTGGGATATATCTTGCATAATTTGAACTGGCACTTGCTTCACTTAAATACCAGGAGAAAGCTTACAGCACGCAGGGAGTTAAAGCAAGTTAGGAGCCTGAAGTGGAAATATCTAGCAGAACAAACTGTTCTATAACATTTCCAGGGAAATGACTTTTAAAAAAATACTTTCTTAGTTGTAATGAAGCCAATTATAATGGCCTCAAAAACAAGCTGATAAAAATGGTCATGTTTCATTATGAATCTAATGTTACTATTTCTAGGAAGATTGATCAATGTTTAATGAGCTATTAGTAAACTTAATTATCACTTTCTAGAGGAGGTATCGGAGCATCATGCCCTAGTGAAGCCAATCCACTGTTGGTGTGATGGGTCATCCCGTGTCTTTGTGAAGGAATGAGGGATTTGATTCCTCAACCCAGGAGTACAGAGATAGGAGAGGCTTTTTCTGAGCGGGAGAAGAGCAACACTCAATGACCCTTTCAAAGACTTCAAACGACTTTATGAAGAAAGAAAATTCATCCAGTCATCTGGACTTGAAGGGGCTGGCAAGGCTTTCTGGAGGAGGGGCTGGAAGGTGGATGGATCAATATGTCTGCCCCATATGGTGGGCTGTGCTGGTGGAGAAATGTGTTTGCAGGTGTGATCCTGAAGTCCCTTTACCGTGTCGGTGAGCGCTGCCTGGGAGGAAGGATCCCACGCATCTTTATTAGAACTGATACTTTGTTCCAGGAGAGGGGGTGCTAAATATCTGAAGAAAACTATAACCTGTTTCACATTAACCGATTCTTTATTATCTGATCATCCAATTGAGTAGAATTCACAATTCTGGCTCTTCTTCTTTTGCCTTAGATTTGCGAAGTGCGAACCTAATCAATGAATGCAGCTCATTTTATTAGTTAACTTGTTTGTTAGTGGCCACTAGAAATCAAAGAAGGGAAAAGACAAGACTGACCTGCATGATCAGATGTTGAAATTCAGCGTACTGAAAAATCTTCTTGCTTCTGTGCCACACAACACCATGAACTCATAAAACACTAAAAAATCCAGTGCAGCACGCAGCAGCTGTACTACATAATTACTTGGCCCAATAGAAGTAGTTTTAAAATACTGGTATATCTGTTGCAGGCCACCATACATTATCATCTCATTTTCAATAAAAAGTCTGGGATGTTTCAGATGAGCTTCAATGGAATTAGAATTATGTGTGCTTTGAAATATTTATGCTTGCCTTGAGATGGAAGGATAATTCCTGCCTCCAACCCCGACACGCAAATAACAGATTTAATAATACCAGATAGTCCAACTCCCCCATACCTACAGCAGGTAGAAATGAAGTTTTGATCTGGAATACACATATTTTCATAGGTTATAGAACTTATATTTTATGTCATTTAGTGAGGTCAATAATAAAATATAAATGTCAGAGGCTGAAAGACGCCAAGAGAAATATGCTTTGGCAGCATGGAGCTGCTTAGGGATACATTAATAATAAGTCAATAAGTAAATAAATAATAGACAAAGACCCATTTTATCTTCCATTTGAAGATCTCAAATAATTTACAGTCACTGATTGAGACTTACAATGTCCCATCAGAAGCAGATAAGTAGTAATAGCCCCTTCTCATACATTGGAAAACTTGCATCACTCTAGCCATAGTTTTCAGAAGCAATGACTTAATAATTTTTATTAAGTGTTTCTGAAAATGGTGACTGAAGGGGCTTGTCCTTGGTCACTTGCCCCTTCTAGGGGCAAACAGGGAAAACAGTGACCTGCTCCACTACTTCACATCATTTAACTGATTAAAAATGTTTGTAAGGATCCGTATATTTGGAAACACAGTTGTGTTCTGCACTCGGAACTTGTTTAAGAGGCCATTTTTGCGTACACAGCAGTTGGTGACCACAACACAGCTGTTGGAGTGATGGTTTATATCTGGGCCAGCAGCTCTTAGACTTTTGCTTTTAATTCTCTCTCCCTAGTGTAAGACAGGCACGCTTGTAACGTTGATCAGTTTACTAGGAGTAGATTCTTCCTCTTATCAAACAGCCCTTACTAGTGCCACTTGAGAATTTGGTATTTCCTAGTCCGAGACTGCAAAGCCAAACCTTTTGGAGATCCTTATTCCATTTGTTACTTCTTATGCTAATCCAGCTACGCTGAGAAAAGGAACCCTGCATGTGGGTGTATGGTGCAGACTGAGGATTGACACCTATTAGGTCTTATTTCCTTCGCCCAGTCCTTCCCCTGATCAGCAGAAAGCCCTTGGAGGCGGTGCTGAGCCGTTGGCCAATGCTCCCAGGAGGAACCACTTTCTCCTTCTTGCAGCATTTTACCTTCCTGAATGATTGTTGAGCATTTCTGCATTCGTTCTTCTCTTTCTCTTTTGGAAAGATCACCAACAAATGCTTTCCACTTTGTTTTCTACCCTGAGATGCTGAGGTAATAGAGAAAGACCCAAACTTATATGCCTGTGAATATTTCTAATAACCATAACACATCTTTCATATAGCGAATCAAATTATTAAATGAAGAGACATACCTTGGAAAAGCTAAATACCATGTGGCTTTAGGCCTAGTTTTGAATGTCCATCTGTTGCCTGGGTACAATTTTTTATTCCTTCTTGTTTGATTGAAATAGCATTTCTAGCTCCTATTCATCCAGTAGAAGAAAGGGAATGAATTTATTCCCAGATGTGTACAAAGGACAGTGTAGTTGCATAACAATTTCAAATAGTATTAACAGATCTGGTGCTAAAATGAAATGTTTTTTATAAAGGTTGAAAAAAACCCAGTCTATTTTTTACTTAATTAGATGTTTGCCACATGAATTTTCATTTCTCACTTTTATCTTCATCTTTCATCTTCCATTTGGCATACACGGAAAGGCGTAACTATAAAAGGAAATATGAAGGAAGAGAGGAAGAACATGCTTTACATCAAAAAAGGACAGAAATGTTGTATGCTAATGAAAACTTTGTTGTAGTCATCCAAACGTTTAGCACCAGCTTTAGTTGAACCAACATTTGTGGCAAAATATTTTGACAAGCTCTAAAATGACTGCTGCTTCCTGGAGAAGGTGATGACACGTTTGTACCTGTAAAGCAGCGATGACGTTAAATGTCATTAAAGCAGTTACACCCCAGGGGTTGGTGTCAGTGAGATCAGAGGTTGACACTTTGGGTGGAATTCACCTCTCTGAAAGTGTGTGTGTAGACTGGAGGGATCTACCTCGGAGCTGGGACCAGTGGGCTCCTCGCATCCACTAGTGACCCAGTTGGTACGGTCAGTGCAGTCTCCTCAAAGGTCTGGTTTTGGATGAGATGAATGGCTCCTCAGACACCATTAGTTCTGCTGAATTCTCCGTTGGTTTGAAGGTAATTAGCTCCATGGTAGACAGCCGCATTTACGCAGGTGAATCCCACATTATCTCTAATAACCCACTTCAAAGTTACAGCCTCTCCCAGAAGTTCAGGGACAGGCAAACAGCCTTCATGTCTTCCTTTGAGGATTCGGGTTCTTTATCTGGAGAGTTTTCAACTATACTCTAATTTAGGATGCAAACTCAGAACAAAACTATTTGTCATAAAAGTAAATAAGAAATAATTAACTAGGTTTTGTAAAAACCAAGAGATAAGCCCAGATGTGCAGACAGGTTGGACGGGCTGGGCACGCAGGTGTCTGCCTTGGCCACGGAATAACTGTCGACATTTCCATAACAAGGAGTGTGGGATTTGCTGCTGCTTGTTTCCTCTTCCCATTGCAGAACTGGCACGACTGTGGGAAGACACTGGTTTCCAGTCCAGCCCACACGCCACAAAATGGAGCTGTTGTGAGATAGGTACAGCTGGTGGTTTCGGAAGAGTTTCTCGGGAAATGCATCTGCTTTGATGAGAGATGGCTGGAGGCTGCACGCGCCCCTTCGGTTCCTCATCTCCCTGCTTTCTCTCAGTGGTGTTTTCCTATTTAGTACCACACATTTCACATACGTTTCTCTTTCTGTTGTGAATATTTTAAACAGTATTAAGGGGAACAGACTGGGAAGAGTTGTGGGGTTAACAAGGATACCGGGGAGCTTTCCATGGCAAGGATGAGATCTTCATCCCATATCAGCACGCCAGGCGTGAGTGCAGCTCTTTTTGGTGGTGGTGTCAAAATGATCATTCCTGTCCAGTCGTGGAGAAAGAGATCCATAGAAGGGCTGCCCAGCCAAGCCTTGGTGAATGTTTGTGGGATAATGCAGGAGGTTTCCTTGCTGCTATCTCTGAGTACGTATTTTATCCACATCTTCAGGCTCTGAGTTTGCTCATGGTTTCATAATGCTTAAGAAAAAAAGCATTAATAACATGTCATATTATTAAACTGGTGATGAACAAGACTAAGCAGCAGATTTTAGCTTTTGTTTAACTGAGGGTTTTTCATAACATTTGTCATGAAATGAGTGTTTGCTCATTTGTATTTGATTTTAGTTAACTTTCCTGCATCTCTCCGATTTTTTGAAAAGTGCCAAAGGCTTTTTTTCCCCTCTCATATATTTAACTTACTTCAAAGCCAACACTAGAGTTTCTGTAAGACATTACCTCCCTTGCGTAGCCCTTATGTAGGGGGTTACGTGTGGTGTACAAGTGCAGGACATGCACATGGGCACCCTTGAAGGATGACTAGGATAACACACCAAGGGAGAGACAGGGATGTAATGGGGACCGTTTGGGGAGACATCAACTCTGATTTACAGATGGTGCACAATCAGATTAATTAGGGAATCCTAAGGGAAGAGTGAATTCTCATTTTTTAGAGGGGAAAGGGAGAATTCGTAGCACTGTGAGTGGCAAGAGTTGCTACCTCATGGTGACAAGGAAGAGTGGAAAGCACTGTTAGCTAAGAAGGGTCCAACCCAATTTATCTGGGAGGAACTGAGCAAAGGTGTCACATATCGTAGAAGAACATAAGGCTCTTCAGCTGCACTTGTAGTTCTGCTGAAATCAGCTGAGGGTAAAATCTGTCATTGCCAATGGGCTCGTGTACATTACACCTTTACATCTTCACTGTAGTACATTTTCCAGCTGGCTTGTTGGCCCATAAATTCACCAAATTAAACTTCATCCCTGAATGCAAGCTGGGGGCTTGCTGAAGATTTGAGCCAAATGTTATTGAAGAGAAATGTAAATGTAATTTTCAAAACGATCTTGCCACTTTGTGCACATTCATTAGGTGAAAACATGTTACTTAAAATAAATGTTCCTAAACTGAGGTGGAAAAAAACCCCAACAACAGGAAGTGTTAGACCAACTTTAAATTATCTGCCATTTATAGTACAATATAAAATGGATTCATATGTGCAAATCCAAGATATATGAAATGTCAATTAAATCAACCCTAATCTCCCAAATACATTTTTTATTGCCTGATTGATGAGGACTGCTCTTAAGGTGATGAATAGTTTTCACTTTCACAAAGGACTGCCCATTTCTTTCTACGTGTCCACTGAAAACACAGAAAACCCTTTAAAATGTCTGGCTGGCTCCGTTTGCTCTCAGGATCTAGATGAAGGGAGTGTAGGACACAATGTGGTCTAATATATTAATTGTGAAGATCAGATGTATGAAGAATACTGTACATTAAAAAAAAAAAAAGGACTAAAAATATGGTAGATTGAAACTGTTTTATTTTCCAAAGGCAAAACTCTCTATAACTTCTTTGTTTTCTTTCCTATAGCAAGTCCACATGCAACACCATCGACTCTTCATTTTCCAACATCACCCATTATTCAACAGCCTGGGCCATACTTCTCACACCCAGCAATCCGCTATCATCCTCAGGAGACTCTGAAAGAGTTTGTCCAACTTGTCTGCCCCGACGCTGGTCAGCAGGCTGGACAGGTGGGGTTCCTAAATGTAAGGAAGCCGTTTTTATTTCTTCAGAAGTGTTTTTGTCCTATGTAAAATTAACCATGGGATTCTGGGATTATTTTAACAGCATGTTGCACACAGGAACACACCTTGAGTAGTCGTTGGAAGAAAAACAAATAATGCTGCTACTGCAAAATTATTTTTTTAAAGACACAACAGAAAGCCTCCCCAAAAAATACACTTGACCACATTGTGGTGAAATTAAGTTAAACTGTCACAGAAGCTGGTGATGCAGTGACCTTTTGGGTCCCTCCACAAATGACTTTGCTGCATGCATTGTAACCCTACTGGAATGAGGGTTAACAAAATATGAAGGCAGAATAATTTTTATTAATTATTTCTGAAGTTCAGGGGAGAGTGGGGGGGAAGGAGCAGGAAAAGGGAGGGTGAGAAACAGATGTTTCAGATCAGCTAAGTTCATTAAAAAAAAAAATACTGCCTTATAGCACTTTAGATCAAGTTGACCAGTACTTGAACTCAAGATGTTAAAAGTACAGTTTATTATGGTTTGTTATTTCTGTAAGCAGTTATCTTTTCCCCTTATCTCTATGAAAAATTAAGCAGAGTTCCAAAGCTTCAAATAACCATTTTCATTTTTTTTTTTAATCAAATAAAGTGAATCATCTTGCTATTATTGAAATAGCATTCAGGTCAAATACAGAATTTCTAAATTCTATGTAAATCAAATCTAAAATAATACTCTGAATATTTCATGAAATGTAATGCATGTAACTTTTTCCAGCCAATGAAGTAATAACTGGCAAAACTACTGTTTCTCTCCTGACTTACATACGATTGAAAGTGTTAATGAGAATTAGTTTAATTATTAGCATTTAATTTATTGCACTTATTTAATAAGCTGTATTGTTCTCGGTGCTTTCCTTTCCCTAGCAGAAAAACTGACTCTACTTATTCCAGCCGGTGCTGGCTTTGAATAATGTCCGCAATATGTTAGCAGATACATTTATGTCTAGACAACAAATCAATATAGTGCTTTTCTTTTTCCTTGAGTATTCATTTGCTTAATTTATCCCAAACCATTCAACATTATGAACTGTTAGCACACTCACAATGAACATGCAGCGGGGGTCTTCTTGGCAGGAAAGAGACCTAATTGTGAGACAAGATAGTGTTTGAGAGATGTCACTAATATATTAGTTTATTAAAGGTGCTGGGTGTTGGAAAAAATAAATATCCCTGAAGGATTGCTTCGTACCACGAACAGTAGGAACTGCAGTCTTTGAAGTCAGTGGTGGTGCTGTTAAGTTAAATGCAGATGAATTAGAGTCTTATTTATGCACTGAAGCGTTTTTGCTCCAGCACAAGTGTGATTTGCACCTACACGACTTTAAGGCTTTTTGTCAGTGCCAAAGGAGGTGAAATGAAAATAAGGTCCCAAGCGTTTGCCAGTATGAGTATTTTGTCCCCAGTAATTCAGGCTAATGGAAACCCTAACAGGAATTAAAATATTATTTTCTTTAGCGGTACTTAGAATATGGATCTGTGTTTAAAGCTGAGCTTTTATCATCAATGGAAAAGCCAATGCTCAGTGCCAGGAGAACTGCAGTGAGATCAATTTGCAGAGCGCTGTCGAAAGTGATCTCATCATTTTTGTCACTAAAATGGAACACCTGATTCACAGGCTGTCCTGCTTTCTCTTTATAATGGTATTTGGCATCTCTCTGTATGGTTTTCAAGTGTCCAGGCTGTCTTACATTTAAAACGTACACTTGATAAATTGGGGGGAGGGGATGGCGCTTTTTTTAAGCGCACATCTTGTTTTTGTGATACTTGAAAACACTTTTGCTCATGGGCAGGTTTTTCTGGTGATTAATTGAAAGACCACACTTGTGTAGCTGGGCCCGTTCTGGCTGTGACCGACCACATCCCAGACTAAATGGAGGGGTTTTATTTTTTCCTAATGTGTAAAATGAATCAGTTCTAAGTTCAGTCGTTTCTCCATATGATCCTAACGGGAACTAAATTGTGAGCTACACTTTTGCCAACCCAAAAGGGATGTGGGAGAGCAGTTACTTTAATATATACTCATTCATTTTCCTGTAATAAGATATCAGCATGACTTTTAAGACCACCAAAAATGCTTGTTTTTTCTCTTAATGAGCAGTATCTTTAAGAAATTTGCACTCAACTCCTAGGCACTGATATCCTAAGGGTATAACAGAGGCACAAAACTGGGGGATTTAAGGGGTAAAAAATACTGCTTCAGCTCTCACTGAGCATGAGTTAGTGGCCGCAGGAAATGTAAAGACTATTAGGATTTAATCCATGGCAGTTCAGACCAGTTGCTAGCAGGACAAATGTTTAAAAGCAAGAATTTCTGTAGTTTCACAAGGTTCACGGGGTTTGAGACAAAGTTCCTTGAAGTCAATGGAGAATTTGACACATCACTTTCTTTGCCACCTCTCAAGTAATTGTAAATGTAATGCACATAGCTTTCGACTAGATTCTTATTACCGGAGGTTCCTAATAGCTGATTTTTAGTATAATTTTTGTCTGTTTGCTTGTTCTTTCGGCAGCCCAATGGTAGCAGCCAAGGCAAGGTGCACAATCCATTCCTTCCTACCCCAATGTTGCCACCACCACCTCCGCCACCGATGGCCAGGCCTGTGCCTCTGCCAGTGCCAGACACAAAACCTCCAACTACATCCACAGAAGGAGGGGCCACCTCTCCCACTTCTCCAAGTAAGTATAGACGCAGCGGGAACCAAGGGCTAAACTTGCTCCGTCACCGTCTGTCGGCTATTCAGAGATGAGGACCGGACGAGCTCTCGGGATGCAGGAGAGCTCTCCGCTCTGAATGTGATGGGCAAAGTTCTGAGCTGCTTCTATATTAATGAGAAAAGAGTTAGTTTAAGGTTACGGTTTTATTTCCGGCTTTGTTGGCATTTCACAATGAGCACGTGTGAGAGAAATCGAGGCTGGTAGCTAAGCCGTGACACAGAACTTGGACCTTTGGGATCTCGTTTGCCGTCAGGAGGAGGCAAGCTGGTATCTCAAGTCAGGCTTTAGAGGATAGATACTCCATGAAAGTCAGACAGCCTCATCGAAAACATGCTGCTTATACATACTGGGCTAAACTAACAACTCTTTCCAGCTCAATTCATTTATAGTTCTTTTGGGAATAAGTCTTCCTACATTAACCCAGACGTCTTTTCCCTTGTGCCTTGCTTCCCGAGCCTTGCGTTTTGGGCAAGAAGCTCTGGTATTTCTTAGGCCCAAGGAGAAAGCTTTAATCCTCTCCCCACCACCCACACGGCTCCCATATGTATTTTGTGTAGCCACAAGTCAAATATACAAATTCCTGGATACACACTTGGGGATACCACTTTGGACTCACTCTGCTGGGAAACAAATGTGATTCAGCTGGGTTTGATGCTTTAAAAAAGTCTGGATGTTCAGGGAGTTAATTGTGAAATGATTTAATGAAGCTATGCTCAAACTGACATTTAAAAACAAAAGGGAAGCTTTCAGTGCTTTAATGGCAACTGTAGGGGACTTGTTCCACAGTGAAGGGAGTCCAAATAACATCCACAAACAAAAATCAATCTAATCGAAAGAGCAAATCCCTTTGTGTGCTTTTCAAGCTTATTATTTAAATGCTATATGCAACCACTGCTTGATGTGCGAAGAGGTATTCGCTATTCAGACCATGTGAAGCCTGTGTTTTAAAAGCTTTATATTCTGTTCAGGAGATTTCCACAGGTTCCAGGGGGCATTTTTAAAACCTGGTAGTTCTTGGAGTTTTGCATTGCCTTCTGCTACGCGATAGTGCACAACTGCAAACTCAGCAAGATGCTCTGGCTCGCTTCAAAATTAAAATGGGTTTTAGTTTGAGACAGGCTGGTAAGATCGTGAACATGATCTTGTAGAATCAGGACTTCACGAATTGATCAGCAGATTTTTGTTGAGCTCAGAAGTTGATTCATTCCCTCCTCTTAGTGACCTTAGACCAATACTTCTGCTATCAGGAAGTTTCGACACTTTCTGACGGGGGATACCGTCTTTTAGGTCCTATCAGTAAGATTCAGTGGTGGAATCGAAACGGGCTAATGTTTAGTCATAGTTATCACTGAATATAGTCAGCAATGCCTTACTATTTCCTTGTCTTCAGAACTGGGAAAAATGAAACTAGGTCAATGTATATTTGTCATTACAGTTGTGAGTCAGTTTACTGGCAGCATGTGGTGTCTAAAAGAAAAAAATTCCCAACATCATTTTAGCAGTAATCTTAATACTTAATTTTTCTGATACTGTGATCATGTAAACAAGCTAAATGCGTGTCTGGCCTGATTCTCAGCTGGCATAAAAAACTGGCATTTGTCCGCTGAAGTCTGCAGAACAGCACCCATCAGCATCGGCTCGGGCTGGTCACTGCGGCTCAGCGTTCAGCAACAGCTGCCGCGATAATTGGGAATCGAGGGTTTCTCAAGAGCAGCCAGTTAATGGTATTTAAACAAAAGATTAGGAAAATAATTACTGTTTGTTAATTAGCTACACTGATGTCTAAACATATAGTTCTGT
The DNA here is from genome assembly GCF_037038585.1 of Patagioenas fasciata. NCBI lineage: Eukaryota > Metazoa > Chordata > Aves > Columbiformes > Columbidae > Patagioenas > Patagioenas fasciata. Next base: position 19,049,374 of record NC_092525.1, on the reverse strand, counting down.
ACATAGTCAGGCATGCATCTTCCTTTTGGTTAGGGTTTTGAGTGATAGTGACTGGAGTTGTAAAGAAGCATATAATTTAATTTAGGGACAAATTTTACAGAAAAGTAGATTATAGGAAACATTTTCTAAGAAAAAGCATTGCATACATACCAAAGGCAGTGGAAGTGGCTGCCCACATAAAGAGTAAAACAAACCCAAGTTCCTGGCCTCACAGGGAGAGTTTACCAGAAGGGCCCACTGGACTCCATTTAGCGTGTCAGTCAGTACCAGCCCTCCTTTTTCATTGCTATTTATTTTCTCCTTAGCTAAATATTAGCCTTCAAATAGCAAGTGCAGATTCACCAGAGTTTCATAAAAGCCACACACACACAAAAAAAGGTGTTTTCCATGGTTACGAACTACTTGAGTGCACCGGTGCTGGGAGTGTCGCTGGGTTATGGCTGAGTGTCCCGCAGAGCTTGAGGATATTGGAAAGTCACTTCTGCAACAAAGGCAGGAGTGATGTTAGATTTTGGCCAGACTCCTTCCTTGGCTGTGTGGAAGAGAATGAAGCCCCCCCCAAAGGAAATGGAGTGAAAGGGGTTGGCATTTGCTCCATTCTCCTTCCCTTTTTTGGTCTAGCAGAAAGCCCTCTGCAGAAACAAAATGCAGTTCCAGCCCTACCAAAAAATTGGAATATGGCCCTCCTGAGGGGTGCAGGGGCCAGGAGCAGCTGTTCAATATGGCCTGGCCTCCTGGGACCGAGAGCTAAAAATCACAACAAGGTGGTTAATGATTCTCAGAGCAATAGTGAAACTCTCCAGCTGTGACATTAACCAAAACATGAACATTAGTGCTGTCCAAGGAAGGAAGAGCCCCTGGAGATGCACACCGGGGATTTGCCACTACTGGGTGGCCAGACATGCCCTGGGCATTGACAATTTCAGCTGTCAATCCTATCCCTTTGGAAAGCCAGTGTTCTCCTCAGTGAGATGACACAGCAGAGATCGGATTCATGAGGTCTGCGAGGGTTCATTTTTCTTCTATAAAAAGCCTTTTCAATAGAACACATCCTTGATTTCAGACATGGCCCCCAAATTATCTTATCTCAGATCTCTCCTCGATTTTGTTTGGTTGGTAACCCCTAATAAACACAACATAATATTTTCTTGAACTTGAGAGTTTCTGGGTTTAATATCTCATTGCCCAAAGGAAACACCACTTCCACCATGTGCCAGTCGGACTTTATCGCTATCATAACCGAAACTGAGTGCTAGGATCTGTGGCCTTCATTCCAGTGCAGTGCCTAAGATCCTGCCATCCTGTACACAATTATTTTTAAAGAGCTTTTTTAAACTGAATGTTATTTGCTAAGGTTCACAAATCAACATGGGGAGAGACTTATCTATTTTCCCGTGTTGGGCAAGATCGTTATTGGTTAATGTCCCCTTGCACAAAGGAGTTTTCGTGTTAAACAGCATTTGTGTCAGGACGAGAAGAATGATCTTGTGGCTGTAGTACTGGATTCACAATCAGATTGTATTTCTCTCCCTTTCTCTGCTGTGCATTGACTGAGTACCCTCTGGGCAAGACATTTCAGCTTTCTGCTCGCTCCTTTCCCCATCCATAAAATGAGGGTGATGACTGTATCATTTAATTTGTTAGAATTTGCAGTTCCCCCTCAGATACTCAGCTGCAGACTGCATGGCGGTAGGGATTGCTGTATTGCTCTGCGTTCCTGCGGTTAGTTCTCTCGCTGCAACTCCACGACGGCTAAACTGACTCTGCCTATCACACACGTGTACCTGTCCTCTTGCTCTGTGAAGAGAGACCTAGTGGTACATCCGGTTATCGCTCACCCAAATCATCTTCACAACCGAAAGTTTATGCTTTAATCCAGAACTGTCTCATAAAAAACACGCTCCTATACTTAGTCGAAATTCTTTCAGGGAAGTATATTTTAAATTAACATCCCCCTACTGCAGGCAATTTTAAAATACATGACATTCCCAAAACTGTTTGTTTGTCTTGTCTTTCATACAATTTCTTGCCATTTTGGCCAAATATCAAAGCTGTCTGTGTGAGCAAATGTTCTTTCTCTGCCAGCTCCTGTTTTGCTTGTTCCTGAAGTGAAGCATCATAGCAAATTTGTGGCATCACATTCATTTCCTTGGCTGTGGGCTATGATGTTGCAAACAATCCTGAGTGAATTCCAGTAGCAGAAAGACTGGGCTGGGCAGGAAGAAGTTTCCATTCAAGCCCAACGGGCCAGCTATCAGCTACTGTAAACTAGTGTAGATCTATCCAGTTCCCTTGGAGCAAAGCTGATAAAGATCAAGAGGAGATCCACCTCAGACACCTGACTTCTGTTCCTTTCCATGATTTGGCTTTTCATTTTCCTAAAAAGGAGTTTGAAGACCCCACCATAGGCTTAGCCTATGTATACTATAATATACTATGATGCAGATTTAACCAGTGAGAGCAGTTTGCCCCATCCTAATCTCAGAGTACAGGGATGAGAAATAGTAAGACTTCCAGAAATCCCACCTCCATGTCAAACGAGAAGATTTATACGAAGACAGTAAGATGCAGCTGTTAACGGAAGCGTTGTTGGTGATGGTGTAAGCGCCACTCAGTACTGCTCCTTTTCTGAACCAAACTTCACCACAACAAGAGTCACTGCTAATATGTATTCTGTGTCAACTTATGATTCTGAGCCAAAATGGCCCTTTACAAGCCACAAATATCTGGTGACATTTTACAGTGAAGTGAGACATCTTGGGAGAGGCCAGTGTAAAGCCAGCCCTGCGTATATGGAGTTTTAGGACTCCTCACTTCTTGGCTCTAGCAATGTAGTTATATGACCTTAAGGAAATACCAAGCTGACATCCGAGTATTTTCAGAAAGCAAGTTAAACATAGTTTGGAGCATTATGGAAGAAAGGTATACATAGTAATTCACCCAGCAAGCTTTGAGGGGACCTTTGAGCATATTGTGCAGTTTTCAAATGCTTCAGAATTTTTGTTTGAACAGAGAAGCCATTTAAAACAGCGTTGTGATGGTTTCCCTTTGATTTTCTACCAAATATCGCTGCAAAAGTATCTGCCAACGGGGAACTGTAAACAAGATCTTGAGTTCCTTCCCTTCTGAGTGGAACTTACCTGCTCCAAGGGATTAAATGGCCTCTCCACTCATTCTGTTTCCTTAAAAGTAGACCAGAAGAACCAAACAACAGATGTTTGATTTTTGAGCTTCAAGTTAATTTTCCCCTGCAGGAGAAATTTTTATTCTTGCATAACATAGGGTTCAGTAGTTACTTTAAAAAAAAAATAAAATCACTATGAAACAGTACACTAGCAACAAAGATACATCCTTGCAAATTTGTGGCTTCTTTGAATTATTAACCAAATTAAGATGGCTTCTCTGAATTATTAAGCAAATTAAGATGGTAAAAAAGCAAGGAAGACATCTCACCAAATCTACTCAGTTCATTTCTTCCTTGATTTGCAGGTATGAATAACAACCAGTGTACCTGTTCATGCTCTAATATGCAACCTGCACTGCAGTTTGCAAAACCAACTCGGAAAGATGGAATTAGTGCACTTAACAATTCCTTTAAAACTTTGGGGAGGAAAGGTGTTGCTTGCATGATATTTGCAAGAACTAGCAAAACATTACCTTTTTTGGAGGGAAAAGCTCTACCGCACACCTTCATTCTTAGAAGTCAGGAGTGCCTTATTGCCCCTCAGATCGGTAAGAAATGAAGATCCGCAGTTCCTGGGTGGTTTCAAGGGAATGCTTTTTGAGAAAGTGAAGCTGTCTCGTACAATTGCAAGAAATAGGAGGCATCATGAGACATTGGTGAGACTCAGGCTTGTAGACTAGGGAGCTCCTGGCCAAAGGGTTTTGCGGGATGCAGAACACACGCATGGGTGCAAGGGACCCTTGTGGGCTGTTAAATACAGAGAGTCCCTGAGCTGAAAATAATCAGAGGGTGGGAAAGAATATGAGAAAGTAAATATGTGACCTGTTTTGACTCTTCCCTGCGCATCTGCTTATGGCCCTCATAAGAGAGAGGACGGTGGATTAGGTGGAGCATTGTTTTGATTCAGTACAGTCTTAAAACAAAGGCTCCTCCCGTGTCATGGCTCTTCACCCAATATTTTGCCTTCAGAAAGCCAACAGGCTTCCATCTACACAGACAACTCAGTGTCTTCTCTGACTCTAAACTCGCCTTATTTTTCTGTAATGTTGAGGCCTGAACATTATATTTAGCCTGACTGGAATTTGGCAAGTAACTTTCCTTTTAACATTGTTTTTTTGTCTCCTTGTTGAGTAGTTAGATTGTCTGGGGATTTTATGCAGCAGAATGCATTCCCATAAATATATTTAAAATAGACAGAATTAAGGCATCTATTTAGGTTATTTGAATTTAGATCTGAACATGCAAAAAACTGAACAAGGGAGAAGATTGCGTGGGGGATTTTCAAAAGAGAGGAAAACTAAAACTGCATTGAAAGCTTTTGGATGTGGAAGTACGTGGCATTGTGGACAGTTGCAGTGAAGAATATAATGCAACAATAAAATCATTAAAGTACTTCAAGTTTGGAAGTAATCTGGGTTCTTGGCTTGTATTGCGTTTAATAGCTTTACATTTATGGGAGCCATTCCAGTTTTTAAAGGCAGCTTCAGCCTTCAGACTGATTGCACTTACCACCCCAGCGAAACCGCAACCCATTAATTTTTTACCGAAAGGATCTTCCTAGTTTGTCAGCCACATCAAGTGAACATTTTAGAGAGTGCAGACCACAGCAGTATGAAAACCAAAACTTTTTTATCGAGAGAGAATGCTAGATTAGCATGAAATAAGGGTCTGATTCCGTTAATAAGCTCTTTAGTAAATTCACAGCTCCATTAAAACCAGAGATATAAGATATTTGAGTGAAAACAGGCAACACCAGGACCTACAGCAGTTTCCTGTGCTGGCCCAGCATGGAAAGGCTGATGGTGTTTCTCCTTGGGGATGGGGACCAGCTCAGGTTCCCCCAGCACCCTCATCCCCGTCCCTCCTTGTTGATATCCCCATCACACAGGCCAAACCTTCCCAGCGTCTAAAACCAAACTCTCGCTCTCTAAAACGTTTGCACATTTCTGTGTTAAACATCTGCTTAGGTGGCTCTGAGACAGTGTGTTTTGGTGTTGTTCGTGTGCAATCTTAGTGCTGCTTCCTCAACGCATGTGTCCCTTCCCTTCACAGCCTACTCGACACCCAGCACCTCCCCCGCAAATCGATTCGTCAGTGTTGGACCACGGGATCCAAGCTTTGTAAATATTCCTCAACAGACTCAGGTGGGCCGCTTTCGACTTCTCTGTATGCCTGCAGCCTCTTCTTCTTCAGTGTCCTCTAACGTGTCCCCGCGGAGCCAGCTGCATTGCCGCTGTCACCTCACCCACATGGTCTCAGTAACTACAGTGAAATGTCACTTGCAGTTTGTTTGTCTGTTGTTGGTTTGTTGGTTTGTTTGTTTTTTTGGTTTTGGGGTTTGTTGTTGTTGTTTTTTTTTTCTGGGCTTACCTAGTAATAACGCTGCTTTTGTAACTGGAAAGATCTCTCTTGCTTTCTAAGATATTGGCTTCTAGTGCAGAGGGGTTTTTTTCCTTTAGGACTGAGTTTTCTCACTGCATGTGCAAAAGGAGCTCAGAGAGACCCCCTCAGGTAACCCTGCACCTTAGTCCCCCATCAGACACAACGGGAGACTGCTCCAATGACTTCCATGTAAGAAAAATTCGAATTCCTGGTTGGCCATTTGCGTGGTGGGGTCTGAGCAAGGTGGAGATTTTGTAATTGCGAGCACATCTGTTTCCTTACACAAAGAGAAAAAAGTCCAGTTGAGGCAGGCCTATAAAGTTGGGTTAACTGGCTTCGTAGTCCTGCTATGGTCAAATCAGAAGCTCAAGTAAACATTTGTGTTTCTCTAGGAGAACGACGAGGTTTAAATGTGCTTTTTTCCAAGCTGTATCAAATTCCCAGGGTCGATTAAGAAAATAGTTGTTGGCAGTTTTGTTAGCAGCTAATTTGAGCCAGATGTTGAAAAAATTAAGTCTGTGCTTAATATCATGTTATCATGGGGGAGAAGGTATAAAATAGTGAGCAGAACTAGTGCTTTAGGACAACTGTAGTTTATAGTTTTCAGTGATTGCTTGACTATGTTAAAATTCTTTTAAAGGTCAACAGCAAGAAATATTTGTAATTTTGTTTCGAGCTGGTTGTGATGACTAAAAAGTAATAATTCAAATAACTAGCAAACTGGGGAGTGCTACTCTTAGCTCTTGTGAGTTCGTTCAAATCATTTATGTATGCATCTGAATAACTAGTGCACAGTTTAATGGCTGTCACATGCCACAGTCCAGTATATGCACAAAGACAGAGTCTTTGTTGCGATGGCTTCAGCACCTACACTGTCAGTGAAACACAAGTCACTCATTACCAAAGATTTTCAGTTGGCGGGGCTGCAACCAGCTACCTGTGAACACAATGCGTTTTCTTGCTATCTATTCTTTGTGTATAGTTTGTTTGGGGCTTTAGTTTATAGTTCTGTGGACAGCACAGGTGAAGCCACATTGAATCTCAAGCCTTCTCTGCATTAAATAGGGTCACAGAAAGTACACCAGCAGTGCAGAGTGGGGTTTTAACCCATCAGGTTCTGGTTTTCTCTCATGCCCGAACAAAGCACAGCGCACTCCCCACTTTTCAGGCCTCTTCCTTTATTCAGTTAATGTATGGGACAAGTTTTCCTGTGCCTTCACATTTAAATAATATTTCTCCAGTCATTTCGGAAACAACTGGAATACACAGAAATACAGTGAAATCGGAAAACAGGAATGTTAAGGCATACTGTTAAAGTCCTTAAGCATTTGGCCTTTTCCTTCGTAGCTCAGGAAACCTGAAACCCTTTGGAGAATGCTACTTACCTTTTCCAGAAGACTTGAAAAACTGCTAGTTGGTGAATTGATTATGTAGTAAGCCACAACAGTATTAAGTCTCCAAAATATTTCAGACTTCTTTGCATCCTGCAGCCTAGGTTTCCCAGCTAACTTTGTTGACTGTAAACTTTTATCCTCCTTATTTATGACTTAAATCATTTTAAAGTGCTCTAGCCTTACTTTAAGTGCTTCTGTGTAATGCAGTATAGTGAATAACAATGGTGCACAGTGAAAAACAATACTCAAGCACAGCTTTCAATTAAAGTCAAACATGCTGCAGTGGATAAGGAGACTGACTTCCAGTCTCTCACTCCAGCTGCATCTCCATGCTTCTATACATCATTACACCACCACAACCCACTTGATACTAAATATATAATTTATCAGCAGAACTCACTACTTATTCATGAAACAACTCTGAAGTTGACTGTGTTTTAAATCAGAGAAGTGAGGTAAAAATGCTAACTACAATGATATGGGATCTACTTAGCATTCCTCTAAACAAAGACATGCTTTTGTGCTCTTTTTGCAGGGCATTAGTGTATAGGACGATCACTTACGGTATTTTCAAAATGAAAACATAAAAACACATAGGACTGTGTTATTGGAAGCAGCTGGAGTGGCTGCTTTCCATCAGGATTTTTATAGTACAGTCAGAGTCAGCCTAAGATATGGGTCCTGAGGAGCACTAACTGCCAGGCCACACAGCTCCCTCAGACTACAGGAAGCAGCGAGCAGTCAGAGCTTCTGAAAGTCAGGCTTAAATCTAAGGGTTAAGCAACCCTTCACTGCTGGAACAACCAAATAAAAATCTGGACGCTATCTGAACATCTGCTTTTTTAAAATCACTGTCCAGCTACAAGCTGTAAGAAAACATTATGGTCAGCTTTTTGATGGCTCTGATTTTCTCTTCTGATTGCTGGGTCGTTGGACTACAGGCACTAGTTACACATCTTCGTTATTAGTCTTAAAATGCTGCAAAAGTCAGTCTGTGCACAGGGATGTGACAGCGCCGTTCAGCAGAAGTCACATTTCCCATACATGGGCATTCAGAGGCTTTCACAGAACATTGGAATAAAATCGCAGACAAATGTACAATAGCATGGCTGGGTTTGAGCAAGGATCATTCTGTCCCGGGCTGTTTTTAAATAACCAAAACCAGTACATGCCTTTCTTAATGGGCATTATAAAAATTAGCAGTAGACAATTCCATTAGCATCATGTTCTGATTTATGTCACATTTCTTCAAATATAATCCCTGAAAGGAATTTTATAGCATTTATATAATATTTTATTTAGAAAAAAAGCTGTCTTCTTGTGTCGACAAAGGTTGTGTCAGGACGACAACTCCATGACAGAAGAGACGAGGGAATAAACTGATCTAAGTCAGTAGTTCTGATTCAGTAACAAAACCCCCAAAAGCGCTGTTGGCTTTGTCTGGTTTTAGCGGCTTCAAAACTTTTGAGTGGGTTTGTTTTTTCATACACTGCCTCTGCTTGCCCCATCCATCACTCTGCCAGTCTGGTGGCTCACCGCATAATTGTCCTATCTGGGGGGTTATTTGAATCTAAATTTCTGTTTGAGCTATTAGAAGAAACACTTGACTTGGCATCCTCTGTATATGTTGACAAAAAGGCACAGGTGTTGTAACCTTTGCTTGATAAATCATTTACTTTTGCTACTTGACTCGCAAGCAATATGGGGGCATCAGCTTTTTAACTGCCTTTTCCATATGCAAATCAGAAATACAGTATGCCTGGGGTACACAGTCTTTAGTTTCAAAAGCAAGCTGGTCTAGTTACCTCATGACTAAGTAATGGATACGTCTCTCGTATTGCCAAGGACTCGTAATAAGGAGAGTGGTAGAGGAATGGGAAAGTACCATCACATTAATTAGGGACTAGCCTATCAGTAGCAACAACACTAATAAAGAATAGAGAGTTCTGAGGTTTGAGCTGGGTTTTTTGGTTGCCTTTTTTTCTTTGATTTCCTAACCAGACGATAAAAGTAATTGTGAAACACAGGATATGCGCTCAGAGTACGTGCAACTGGTAACAGTAAATTGGCAGCCTGCTCTTCGTGAGTTTGCGTTGTCACCGGCTGCTCTCAACGGTGTTTGCTGATCTCTAGTGCCCTCGTTTTGCTCTATAGTACAAAATTCCTTTAGGGACTGTAAGTATTCACTGTGCTCCAGCTTCGTTTCACACTAAATGTTGTTTACTAGGCTGAGTCCCGTTTGCCACCTACTTACCCTACATCTTCCTGGAAATTGTACTTGGGATGCTAAAAACAGCTCGGAGCAGCTCGTGCCTGCTCCATCTCATCACTGCTACCTGCCAGCGGCCCCTGAGCCTCACACAGGCAAATTATGAGGATGCAGAGGCAGAAACTGCCTCCCTCTGCAGGAGGAGCAACTGCTTTACCCCTTGTGAGAGACTAAACGGTTTTCTCCTCCACTGAAGAAAGTGTATCGTGCTCCTTCCTGACCAGCTGTTTCAGGAGAAGTCCCTCTCTAATGTAAACATGCTTTCTATCAGATCCATCTCAGTTAGTTGCTAAAACTTAGTTAAGTGCAAAAAAAACCATATTCCCTTACCTTTCTGTAGGAAAAGATACAACTACTTTTCTAGAAGAACAAAAGCCTTTCCTGCTTCTGCCTCTGCAGGATCCCAAAGCTCCAGTCAGATCACAGGTGTGCCAAGGTCTTGTCTTTTCACACTTCCTCTGGTGGGGCCATCCAGCTACACCAGCGCTCTACATAGAGCTCATCCCTTTATAACACAAAACAATTGAAACAAAAAGCCCAGAACTACCTAGCACACCTCAATAAAGTATGAGAACACACACCTTGTGAAACCCATCTGTAAAAGAGTAACGCTGCCCTGTCGTAAGTTAAGGGGAGAAATTACTGAAGTTTAGCAAATGGGACACTGTGTTTATAGTGTAAGGCAATTGCTAACTTTAGATCTGCTCCTGTTCTCTGCCTTTTCTGAATTAGACAGTGGTATCTGTGTAGCTTCTTCTTTTTGGCTTTTATTTATCTCTAAAAAAACACCTTATGCCTCAGGTGCATACACAAACCTAATTGTACAATTGCTTGCTTTTTGAGAGACGAGGGAAAGACTGTTTTACTTCCCCACAATCTTTTTAGAAAGCAAACTGCAACCTGCAATTTTTCACTGGCGGCACTTTAAAAGAGAGGGCATGAGAAGAGCTTTATGCTGTGTCCTGCAGGTTAGCAGATGTGAGCTCTGTGAGACAAGGGAGGGAGGCAAATTCCAGAGCCGATGGTCTTTCTGTGATAACAGCCAGTCGCTGCTGCCCAGACACTTATTTTGGAGGGATGTGACGCAGGTGATGCCCCTCGCTACGGGGCAGGCAGGGAAGCAGCTTGGCAGGGAGCAAGACCCAAAAGCATATAAGATCCATAGATCAAAGTCAACACCTCAAATAGGAAGTTAATGCAGCTCCTCCTGAGCTATCGCTCCTGCAGCTGAAACCGCAGAGCTGTTTTGTGCCCAGGTTCCATTGCCACCCTATGGAAGAAAGAAACCAGTGCACACATTTTTCTTTTGACACATAAAATGTGTGCCTCGTTTCACGGGGGATTTTGCATTCTTGCTTCTCACTGAAGCTCTGCCCTTTGCACCGGCAGAAAGGGAGGCCGAGCCGCCGGCCTTCCGCACAGTTCGTGTCCACGCGCTTTGTCAACGAACACCGCAAGCTGCCTCTGCACCCTTCTCTCTCCCTTCCATCTCCCAGCGCCCAGGAATTGCTCTGCTCCGGCACCTGTCGGCCCTCGGGCAGGAGGGGGAAGGTCAGGATTTCGTGGTATTGCTGCCCCGTGCGAACAGCTGAGCCGCCGCTTCACTTCGCGGAGCAGTTCGTGTTCAGAAAAAAAAAAACAGCGTGAGGGCTGCGTGAGGCTCCGACATGGCAGTGGACGTGCAGAGAACATGAGAGGCTGCAGGAACAAGATCAGGCCTTTTATTTTGGGGGTTCTGAGCAGAACTATTTATAAGCCAGGTCAGCGCTACTTGTTGCTTAGGTGACTGTTCCTCCCCAGGATAAGAATACTGCTCCTCAAGGCTGAATGCACTGCTTGTGTTTGAGTGTGGATGAAGATGAAGAACAGTAATTTGGAGGCATTTGTTCAAATCAGTTCAGCCCCCTGAGAATGACGTATTCCATAAAGTAACCTCCCTAGGCCAGCGTGCATGGCTTTGGAAGAAACTTAAGTTGCAGAGCACTTCTAAGCACAGACTTGACTGCCCCTTTCCTTCTCTTGGCCTGTACCAGCAAATGTACTGTCAGGTTCATTTAAATGCAGGAATAACATCTCTCCTGGGTAAAGGACAGAAATCTGCAAAGACTAGATAGAAAACCACCATTTTGGGGTGTAGGACAGCTACTTTCTAGAGCTGCTGAAGTACGAGGGGGCACTCTCGTTCCAAACCCAGCAAGGGATCTGTGGACTTTCCCATATCAGCAATGGGAAGTGAGAGCAGAGTTACACGGTGCCCAAAGTGCTATCTGAATTTTAGATTGCTCCTGAGTCTATGTGGGTGAGCCTATCCTACCCTCGTGGATCGCTTTCCTACTAGAGATTTGCAATACATGTAAGAAATGAGAGATCTGAAACAGTGATGAGAAGCAGAACCATTATAATGAACAGTTGAGTGTGTGATAAAAGAATACTGTATGTGTAATCACTTAATTTATACTAATTGCCTGGGCTGAAGGGTGCTGGTGGGCTCTTGTGGGCTTGAGCCCTGTTACGACCACTGAAAGCTTTGATTCCTGAGTAAAAAGTGTTTTGCTGCAGAACCAGTGGCACCAAGCTACCGATTGTGACCTGAATGTTGGTGCTGCCTTTCATCTTCCAGCCAGGAAGCAGCTTCACTGGCCTGATCTTGAGGGTGACCTGGAGATCACTCTGAAAACATCGTCTAAGTCCAGAGAGAAAGTGCGTAGAAAATGCAGTGTCAGTCTCTATCAGCAGCAATCAGACCCTGGGAAGTTGAAAGATTTTGGCTCCTGTCTTTGCTTTCTATTCGACCATATTAAACTCGCTTTTTTCTTTCATTGAAATTAGTCAAGGAAACGTTGGCTGAATCATTCACTGAGCTAAAATTGAGATGGTTCCACCATGATGGGAGCAAAGAGCCCCCGTGCAGCCTGAGTGTGAACGTGCTGCTCTGATCACAGTCACTAATGACACTCCAGATGTGCTCTATAGAGAGAAGATACAAAGGTGACCAGAAATCAGAGTCACTCCCCAACTCCCATCCCCTTCACTGTTCAGCTCGCTGCACAAAGCCCGTTTAATTGAGCTTTCACGCAGGGGGGTGGTATGAAATTCCGCTCTCTCAGATCAGTTCCTTAAAAGCGGAGAACAGTATACCTCCAGAAGAAAGCCCATATTGCACTATAAAGGTAAAGACTCATAGAAAACTTCCTGCTACATTCATGTGGCCTTATCTTCAAAGCGGGTTGGAGCCAAATCAGTCCAGAAACGCCTGGGTTAGTCCTCAGCATGGGGGAGCCTTTTTCCTCTGCTTTTTCTCCTCCCAGGCTCCGGTGAGCAGTTCAGACTCTTTTTTGGAAACTAACACTAAGCATCCTATTTCCCATAGATACAGCATACAATTATTTACAAGGGACATAGATTAATTTCCCAAACTAAGCAATTAAACTCACTGCATTTTTTGCCCCCTCCTTACAATAAACAGGAAGCCTGTGTGTAAGGCACCCTTTCTGTGGGTTTTATGGCCATTACTTCTGTTCCACAGTAGGGGAGAAGAGAGAGAAGAAGTAAGTGTGGGCCTGGTGGGAAGAGTTGGCAAATGCAGAAATATGATGAATGAGCTGGAGAGATTTAATTTCTTACTAAATTCTCTACAAGCTGTGTAACCTTTCTTTAGCTAAACAATTACTCTAAAAGGCAATGATTTTCTGCGTTTTCATTGAAAAGTCTTCATAATAACAATGGCCTATGTTCTCCTTCTTGAAGAACTTCTGCCAAAAAAACAGTTTTCTTTTTTCCATTCAGCAGGAAACTTTCTTTTATTTTTATTTTTTCAATCTCATGTTCCCCGCTAACATGGATTTACAAGGCCTACCACTTACTGCATGGGGCTGGGAAGAAGCTTGCCCTCAGGCCAAACCGTTCTGGTCCGTCTCCTTTGGAGGGGTTTTTGCGTCTTCCTCCCAAGAGGAGTGCAGTTGCTGTCAGAGACATAATACCAGAACCAAGTGACCATTTAATCTGACAAAACATGACAGTTCCTGTGTTCACAGGTACAGAGGACACAGATGGGGTCTCCCAGATTTGTTTTTCAATGGACAAGCAGCAACTTTTTCTGCTGTTGTAATGGGTGCAGTCGAGAAGGGAGAGCAGGTACTGACTTTGGCGTGGTGGGGGAGAGTCATCAGCTCTTGAAATTCATTGGCCATGCTGCAGACATGATTAATTTTTACAGTGAGGGTGGTGAGAGCCTGGCCCAGGTTGCCCAGAGAGGTGGTGGATGCCCCATCCCTGGAGACATCCCAGGCCAGGCTGGACGGGGCTCTGAGCAACCTGAGCTGGTGAAGATGTCCCTGCTCATGGCAGGGGTGGCACTGGGGGAGCTGGGAAGGTCCCTTCAACACAAACCATCCTGTGATTCTATGGAATCAGAACGAGTGCAGATCCTCTCTGAACGACAGGGTCCTGTGACCAACTGGAGTATTGTGAGGACCTTGGAGATGCAGCACTGTCAGAGTCCTGCTGCAGAGACGCACATTTGTTAGATGCACGCATGCATACGAACATACACACAAATCAAACAAATAAGTATAAGGCAAGATTATAGTTATGTGCCTCTTACTGCTTTTACTTGACTTGGCCGATTTCCCGGCCACCCTATGCCCGCCCCCGGCCTCCATCACAGATAATGCTGTATTGGATTAGTCTGCCTCGCTGCGGCATCAGGTCCGAGATCGATTTATTGACTCTGTCAGAGTGGCTAGTACAGTAATTGTTACAAGAGCAGAATAGAAAGCAAGAATGTGTCCACATAAAATATAAAAATGACGTTTTGTTCGTTCTTTCCTCTTTTGCCCTATAGATCTTTATGTGTTTGCACAGTGGAGAGCACTTTACTTAAGTTAATCAGCTCCTTCTACATTATTAATTGCGACAGTTAGGGTGCTACATGGCGGCAAACGTATTATTGAAAACATTGATCTCGCTCTCACGGCCTGGACCCGAGTAGGTTTTGTATTCCTTCCCTCCTTTTGCAAGTGCTTTAGGGTGCTATCACATCGCATTTCCCTGACTGACAATACGCCATCGATGCCATTGATTTCAGAGAGGGGCAGAGAGACGTACATGAGAAAGAAAGGATCGTGCAGAGGTTCAGCGTGTTCTGTAGGCTTGGAAAGGGGTTGTTGGAACTTGGTAATCACAATAATTACATGCCTGACCTGATTTCTCTATTTTGTAAAGAGTAATAATTGAAGAGCTGAAGTTGCCTAAGTGTTAAAGATTTGCAGAGATGGCGTGATGAGACCTTTTAAAGTGCGTGCAGAATGTATATGCTTAGGAAAAAAAAAAAAGGACAGACTGACTTTTTACAAGGGTTTTGGAAGTGCCTTTGAAAGACATTTCGTGAAAGTTCAGCTTTCGCAGCTGATACCTATACGAGCTCCATAAATTCCACACAGTCTGACAAACTCCAGTCCGTGTCACATGTGACCTGGATGGAAAAGGTCAGCAGCTGAATTTATGGCTTTTGCATTTACTGGAACATTAAGATTTTTTGCCAACTGCCATATATACTTTTTAGCAGTTCTGCGATCAAAGGATTAGGGCCACAATCTACAATGAAGGTCAAAAATGAAAGGCCACGATCCCTACATCCCTCCCAATGGATGGGCATTAAGCTACCTCTGTGCTAAAAATCACCTCTGCTTTATGGCCTTGACACAGAGGTCAAGGAATAAATAAGCTCCAGAGGTGAACACCTTGCAAAATAGACTGTCTTGCTCTGAAATTAATACTAAATTCCTTAAGAAGGGGCCAAGAGATGAGAAGCCATTTCTTAATAGAGGACTCTCCAGTTTGCAGCAGATTTCATGTACCTCCCCAATCACGGGACTATCTCGGAGAAATATAAATAGCGTACAGGGGAAAGATTTGAGCTTCAAAAGAAAAGCATCAAAACGATTGTAATTTTGTTAAAACCTGTTTATATTTTAAATTTAACAAGGGTTGTCTGTTCCTAGTAAGGATTACTAACAGTGTGCCAAATGGTAGCTTTCAAACTTTACCTGGTTTCAGTTCAGAACACCAAAAGGCATCTTGGTTTAGGCGTTTGTTTTTATAGTACATTCTGCTTGAACAGAGGTAGAACTGGAGAAGTATAAGCCAAGCCCAGGATATTTTTAAAAAGAAAAACAACCCCTAATATTAAAGAATCAAGAGGCTAAACGTGAACGTGTCTTGTGGACTTAACTAGTTAACTAGCCTTTAGTTACTTTGGTTATTAATATTCAATTTGAAAACAGTACTGACACTATAATCATAATATTTTCAGGCATATTCACTTGCATGACCCAACTCTTGCATCATCTATACAAGTACTAGTTATTACACAGCAAGAGATGCAGCTAAATGTATTTCAGAAGACAATGAAATGTAATTTTAATTATGAGATATGAGTAACAAAAATCATTACCAATAAAATGCAGCCACCCTTTGAGGCTAAGCACAGTAATTTCTGCATTGCTTGGAGCAGCCTTATACAACTTTAGATATCCTCTTGCGCTTTTACTAAAACGACATCTTTTTTAGTATGACAACAGAAGAGGCATCTTTTTTTAAAAAAATAGGGGGAGATAAAGCTAGATATGAAATTTGCAGGTGGGTTTGGGTTTTTTCATCTTTACATATGCTAAACAATCAGATTTGAGATTTTGCAGGAACATTTTTACACATAATGTTCCTTGTTTGGCTCTTCTCTTTTTTTGTGGAGCACTTTCTTCTGGTTATTTGAGTTACAGATCATGTCTGTGAATCTCTGGTATTGGACCCGACTGTACATTCACTGAAGTCAATGAGAGTAGGAGATGGAAGATTTGTTATTGGCAGGAGTTTGTTTTATAAATATAATAATATTTTTGTTGAATTTTGCTTGTATTTTGCTCGTAGCTATGCACAGGAGAATAATCCTAGACTTTTTCAAATAAAGGTTAAAATTCAAGTTTTCGTTATGGCGAGGACTTGTAGTGCAGTCATCATGTATGTCTAGAGTTCTTGTTTTGTGGCTGCAAGTATTATCTCTCAGTGACTCCAAAGAAATCTTCCTTGATGTAGAGATGGGTTTAGTTTGGGGGTTTTCCCAATTTGCTGGTCTTGTAGGTTAAATCTGGAAGTATACGCCAGGTTACGTTCCCTCTGGTTCATTCCCAGCAAGGAATGTTGTATTCCTAACAGCAGTAACAAGGGCAGAATTTGTCCCAATAATTGTAACTGCTTCGTCAGTCCTGTTGGTATTGCGTGAGTCCAAACAGGGTTTAGATTCTTCTCCTGGAGTCTTTTTAGGAATATGAGGAGTAAAAGTAGTAACATGTAGGGAAAAAGACGAGGAGGGAGCTGTAATTCTCCATACAATAGAGCAGCTTACTCACTGAGTACAAAAAGCCACTTCTGTGCAGTCTGTTTTCAGGGAAAAGCCTCACATTCAGTGACTCAAAAAAGCGAAGAGGCACCTTTTGATTTTAAGTTCAAGGTTTACATTAGTAATTTTGTCTATTTTCTCTGTTAGTATTAATTAAATTGAGATAGTTTAATTAGTATTACTAAATTTGATCATTAGTATTAATGCATTCTGCCTGCCATACTGCACAAATATGATGAAGCAGAAATAACTAAACTGTTTAATTTTGTCTCGTTTAATGACTTTACACTCCACCAGGACTTCATTGGCATCTCACAATATGTGTGAAAATTGCTCCGCGCTAGGCCAAGACCCAACTCCCTTTAGCCAACCATGTCTAATTCGTCCCTTCTCATCCAAAGGCAGATCATGTGCTTCCAAGGCTTTTCCCATTTCTCCACCAGAGAGCTGGATACCTGCAATGGCTGGGGTGGCCCTTCCTAGCCCCAGTCACCCAGCTCCTGTGTCATCCCCATCCTGATGGCCCTGACAGAGCTGGACGGGACTCATCGGCCACCATGTCCCATGGCCCTGTAACGGGTGAAGTCATGGAGTAACGCTACTGTAGAATCATAGAATAGTTTGGGTTGGAAGAGACCTTTAAAGGTCATGAGCGGAGACATCTTCAACTAGTCCCGTCATCAATCCCCCTGGTCGCACACCCCAAGATGCTCAGCCTTCCACTTTTCTTAGAGGAGTTTGCTCAGGTTGGCAAGTTACAACAGCATCAGGAAAAAGGCAGACATCAGAAGTTCCTGCGTTCAGGAGGGGTTTTTTGGTCAGCTCAATGCCCTCTTGGCTTTCTTTTTATAAGGGGAGTTTTGGGAAGGGGGGATCACTGCTGGATTGATTCATTATTCCTCCAGCTCACCATCTACTTTAAGTTTAAGTCAATGTGGCAAGAACACAGGAGTTGCCTCTTTGCCCTTATTCCTGTTAATTTGGACACTGGATTTGAACTCCTTGCCCAGTATACCTGGGGCTTACCAAAACCCCAATTCCTCTTCCCTTTCTGCAGTCTCTAAACCCCAGCCTTCCCCTGCTAACTTCTGAAAATGTGTTGTTGTGTCAGCCTCCTCATCCCAGAGTCCCCATGCTGTCTCTCTGACCTGGCATCCATCCCACCAGCCCCACCATCCCCTGCCCCACAGCCCAATTCCTTGCCTGCGCCTCCTGACCCTCCACCGACCCTTTTTCCCCTATTTTTTGCCCAGTTTTTGTGGGGCTGTGCACTATGTCTTTGCTCTCATGGGGCTGCTCATTTATCTGCTTCACCCGCAGACACCCCATGTGGGCAGAGGCCAGGAGCTGGGGGCTTTGGGAGGGATTTCAGAGGGAGCCATCGCTCTCCCCTCCAGCTCAAGTTATTGTCTGCCCCCCTTGCTTTCGTCTTACACTGTGTACTCTAAAGCACTCTCAGGGCAGTCAAGAAAAGTGTCTGAAAACTACCTATTCTACCACAAATTCTGCAGAGCGAAGAGCCTATGCGGCAAGTTGCAGCAGATCAGCCCATCCCGCCAGGACCCCTCAGCCCCTCATGTAGCCCCGCTCGCTCCATTGCTCCCACCAGCACGGGACTGGGAAGGAGAGTCCCGGGGGCAAACCCCTGAGTGTGTGTCTGTGTGTCTGTGTGTCCGTGTGTGCGCTCAGCCTGTCTCTCTGCAGACGGAGCTTGGGAGGCCCAGGCTGGGGGTTGATTTTCTTTGGATGACTTTCCTCGATTGTCTAAAGCAATAAAAGTAAAGAAAGTTTGGGGGAAACAGTGGTTGCAGGGAGATTATTTTTGCAGTCCTGGTGCAGGCAAAACTCCTGAGGCTTCAGGGGAGTTTTTGCTTGCCCGAGGACTGCAGGAACTGGCTTAAATTGAATAAAACTGTAAGTACAGTATAGGGGACCGGGTAACAAGGAGTTCTGCAAAAGCAACAAAACCAGAGAGCACAATGAAGAATAGAGCGGGTTACGCGGCGGTGAAAGTATGTACTGGTTGTTATAACACCGTGCCTCTAGAATAAATTATGTCCCTTTAAAAAGTAATACTTTAACTGTGGAGCTATATAGAGACAATTAAGACGATATTGTTCTCCTCATTTCCCTCCTCCCCCCCCCTTCCTCCCTCTCTCTGCAGTAGCTCTGTGGAAACTTTTAATGCTGCAGCTTGAAACTTGGGCCTCTGGGTCTAAAATGCCTGAGAAAGCACTGCGGGCTCTAACTGTAAAACATTCCTTCGGCGGGCCCTGGAAACAGGGCGCGCTGGCGCAGGCGAAGTTCAGAGGGATCACATGTAAATGAGGGCTGGCTGCAGACTCCCGAGGAGCGTTTTATTTCGCTTAAACCTGAACTTGAACTTGGAAGCGCGCTGCCGGAGCCCGGGACAGGCAGACGGCGGCTGCGAGGGGCTGGGAGCCGGGGCTGCCACAGGCCCTGCACACCCACTGTTGAGGCTGGGAGGTCCCCGTGCACCCACCATTGGAGCTGGGGGGTCCCCATGCACCCACCGTCGGGCTTGCAGGGTCCCTGTGCACCCACTGTCAAGGCTGGGGGGTCCCTGTGCACACACCGTCGGGGTTGAGGGGTCCCCATGCACCCACCGTCAGGGCTGGGGGGTCACTGTGCACCCACTGTCAGGTCTGGGGGGTCCCTGTGCACCCACCGGCCTCATGCCATGTCCAGGGGCACAGGGATGAGGTGGCTGCTGTACTTTCAGGATGAGGCTCACAGGCAGTTCCCGAATATCTGGCTTTTTTCCTTAGCACAATGCTGGAAAGCCCCTTCTCAGCGGCGTGTTTGCCATCCCAGCTTCCACGGGAGCTCCCAGAGCGACGTTATACGTGGATCCAAGTCCCGGTGCACACTTTATTTTGTAAAAGGAAAGAAATAAGTGAGATTTAACATCAGAAATGTTAAAGTGTTGCAAATTTAGCTGTGCTTCCAGCAGAGGAAAATACAGGGCTGTCTAAGAAGCGAGGCATAAAGTGCAAAATTTAAAAACCCCTTCGCAGCATATTTACTTTTAAATCACAATAGTAAATGTAAACCACGAGGCGGGCTTTAAAGTCATCTTTTTTGCTTCTTTGAAAAAATGCATACTGCTGTTTTCCCTTTCTCTTGCAAAAATCCATTTAGGTACCAGTGGATGCTGGTGACCGTCCCCAGGTGTGAGGGCAGAGGTGGCTGCATGGGGCACCTTCCCCCTCCCACAGCTGGACTTGGCTACTGGGTCATATTTTGGTCATTTCTGATTACACCCGAGCAATTTTGGCTACGTTCATAGCAAAACTTTGAAAGGATGAATGGGCAAAAAAAAAAAAAAATAGTCTTTTTGGCAGTAACTCAGGAAATATCTACAAAGATGTCCTTTCTGGAGCGAGATATTATTTCAGGGTTTGTGTTAGGATCATTTTTATTCTGTGACAGCACATAAAGGGAGCGGGACAGAGCAATGAGGTCTGGCATAGCTAAAATCCCGTCTGTGTGTGTGAGGTTATATAGTTTATCAATGCAGAAACCACCACGGGCTTTGAAAAGTAAACAGCTGGCTCGGGTCTGCGCGCTGCGCCTCCGAGTTGTCTGCAGGATTTAAATGGCCAGCCTGCGATTTTTGGAGCGGGGCAAATATATATCGTTTTCCTTTTAAACATGTCAAAAGGTTTTTGCAGCCATTTGTTTTCTTAGTTCCTTTATTTGTTACAGTTTCCCTTTCTGTTTCATTTGGGTTTATTTTGCTTTTACAAACGCCTTCACTGCCACCGGCAAGTCTGAAAAAAACCAAGTTTCTATCCGAGTCAGAAAACCTTATGGCAATGACAAATATCAGAGAAAGCCATCGTCTCTCTCAAAGATTTCATCTCACCGTCCACTTAATCCGCTTGCTGTACCTCAGATCTCAAGTAACTTTCATACTGTGGGCTCACTTTAATGGATAGAATCTATTTTTCATGAAAAAAGCAGGAAATAAGCTGTCTTTCGTACAAAGATTTACAAAATGTAATCATTGTTGAAATATTCTCTTTGAACTGCCTTGTCCGCAGGGGTGTCTGGCTCCCAATACCCCCGTTTCTTTAGAACACCCTTACAAGTTCTTCTGGTAGATCAGGTACACTGGTGGTTCTGGTCTTTGATGTCTTGAATGAATGAAAGAAAAGCATAATAAAAGAGAGCTGTTGATCAAGCATAAAATACTCTTTAAGCTGACAGAATGGCAGAGTTAACACATTCTAAGCTGCTTTTAGGTTTTTCCTTTTTTCCTCACATTTTCCTGTGCTTTGTGTACAGTGGGGGTTTTTATTTTTTGAAAAGTCTCTGATCTATGTAGTATGCCGTCCTCTAACAAAAACCAAAATGGGATTGTTTCTCTCTCTTTCTCCCTTTCTTTTTCCTCTCTCTCTTTCACTCCGCTATCTTTTTTGGTTTTTTAAACCAACAATGGTTACAGTTTAGCACGATTGCAGTTAGCTTGCAGCGCACTGGGCAAAGTTTAGAAGTTATTTTGCAGTTTTCAAAGTTAATTTATTAACCAATAAATGAACTTCTTTGCTTAACTACTTGGAAAACTGCAGGAAAACTGTAACTCGCAAAATGTTCTGAAGCAAAAGGAAGACCCTCTGTCTAAAAGCAGACTTGTAAACTGAAAGACGGACACAAAAATGACCTCATTGTGAGAGAACTCGCTTTTAGAGTCAGAGAAAAGGGAAAGTTTTCTTCCTGTAGATCTAATTTAGATCTTAAGTTCCCATACATTATTTATACATCATATTCAAAGTGCCAGCCTACTCTGCTGGCTGGATTACATTTCAAACATTTGCCATTGATAAGTCTTGGCTGTATTATATTCGGGCTAAATGCGAATATGTCATAGCGCAGTCAATCTTTAATCCGCTGAGCTCCAGGTTGGGCGGCGGGGGGTCCGGCGCTCCGAGCATTGCTTGAGACTTGAGAAACATCTGGGGCCAGCTGGGACACTTTGCTGGAACATTCAGATGTCTGGAACAACAGCAGGAGTTACTGTACGAGTGTGTTTTCATAGGCTGGGGAGGGTTTGGGGTGACTTAGTTTAAAGACACGAGCTGTTCCCAACTTGAGGTTTGAACCCAAGCAGAAATCTTGCCTGAAGTGAGTTTGTTGGTCCCAGGAGAGAAGTGGTTTGGACTACTATACGTTTTTAATAGTCAGCAGGCAGAAGTCCGTATTACAAAATTATTGCATGTAATTTAATGCAGTTTGCCACAACTGGCATGCTCGCAAAAGCTATTGGATGCAGAGCTACTGTACACATCGCCTAGAGACGAGTGTCCCTCTCGGGACGGGTTTTATCTTCCTCGAGACAGTATAAATATGCTCGTCGTGGGGCGGGCGACTCTCTTGGGTGTGGATGTTGGACAACCAGAAGATTCACTCACTGTTTTATGTCCCTTTGGGGATGACCAACATGCTACTTGCATCCCTTTTGGTATTTCATTTTGGAAAATATAATTACTAAATAATTAATCCCAGCTCTAAGAAAATAACTTCCGTAGGCACAAAGGTGACCTTGTCTTTAATATTCACCTTTTGGTTTACGCAGTAGGATCAAAATTTCACGCCTGGAGAAGCTCTGGAGAAACTGATAGAAAAGTGGGACCAATTCAGACGTGGGGTAAAGTAAAAGCAGTTGCTTTATCTGCAGGAGCCCTCCAGAAATTGAATTGCTGCTGCCTTCACTCACCCTTTTGAAACGGCATCAAAGCCCCAATTTTGGCCCTTTGCATTTAAATAACCTGCCGTAGGGAAGAGCCTTCCCGGGACCTCTGACAAGATGATGTCTAAAGGCCCAGTTTGCTGCCTAGATGTTTACATTCTCCTTTTATCTTTGCAACCAGAAGGACTCGTTACCCCGATTCACCTTCCCCAGGTTAACATTTTTGATCGCCTTGAAGTTCTTGAGATGTATGAAATGTCATCCCCGAACAAAACAGCCCAACTGGTGGGCCCCGATGAATCCTCGCAGGTGCCCGACGGCCGTGGCTCGGGTTCAGCTCGGCTGCTCAAACAGCCACTTTCCCAGCGAGCAATAAAGCTGCAAGTTCTTTTTTTTTGATTATTTAGGCTCTTATCAAAGGTGGATTTTCCCTCCGGGCCCGTGCAGTGAAAACTTCCTGCAAGCGCAGCCGTGCCCGGGGCAGCAACGGCCCCAGCGCCGCCTTTGAAGTCACGATGGCACCGACCCGTCCTGCCGCCGGGCAGCCAGATTGGGCTGAAACCTGAAGAGAACGGCTAGAACAGAGCAGGTCTTTGCCCAGAGAGGATGAGGTGAAGCAAAAGCTCCTACGTGTGGAGTTTGTCAGAGTTTCAAATGTGCGAATGTCCTTAAATAACCTACATCGCCCGGAGAAATGAGCCAACTGTCACACCCAGTTCTGGATTCCACATTAACAACCTCCTTCCGCAGCGTTAAACTTTGCCCTTGAGGACTTTTGTTTAACTTTTTAATTTGAAAAACAGATAGGGCCGCTTTACAACCCTCACTTTTTGTGCGAACTGAAAGGTCTCATTGTTAGGACGGGAGATGTGCAGGTAGAAGTAAATTTAACTAGTTTGCATTTGATTGCCTTTCTGGTTTGAAACACGTGAGCGGTGCTCATGGTTCAGCTTGGGAGCCGGGGGTGAAACGTGTCCCACAGGAAGGCTGGTTCAAGAACATTTTAATAAACAAATGGGCCCGTTTCTGGGCTCCTGACACAGGCAGAAGCTGCTACCGAAATCAGCGAGGCACTTTCAGCTTTTCTCCTTTTAAATATCCCGAATCACAGAACGTTTCTGCGCTGTTCTTCCCATACAAAGGGGCCAATTGTACATAGTTGCCTGAGGATTTTTGCGTGTCTCTGCTATCTCCAGAAGAGCATAGGAAACAAATAGACTTGCGCTATCAAAGAAACTTAATTGCCATTTCAGACTTCCTGTTTAGGATTCAGTCAAGTAGATATTGTTTATGGTTCATAAAACCTTACTACTGTGAGGATTCTCAGATACTGGCAGCACAGAGTTTCAACTTTCATGGTGCTGTAAATTAGGAAAAAAAAAAAAAAAGTGATAATACTCCTCCGAGAACAGTAAAATAGAGCTCTGCAATGGTTAAATGGAATTTTATAAGCACATTCGGTGTGGAACTGTTTTGCATTACATGAGTTGAATACCTTAGAGATGACACACATCTGCAGACACTTTATTAAATCCTTAGTCAGCACTTTTCAACCTGATGAGATTACTTCTCCATTTGACTGGAGAAAGGGAAACGAAGATCTCGTGCTGGACTGCAGAATTCCTTCTGATGTTTCACCTTGAGCGCTGGGGAAGGACAGCGAGGTGCTCGGCAGGACGATACAGACCCGTAGTGGCACCGACAGCTGTGTGACAGTCATTTTACCGAGCAGGACCTTGAGCTCCGGTGGATTCATTTAGCTCTGAACTCCCTGGGAGAATAGTAGCGCAGAGTAAATAGAGGGGAAATAAAATACCGGCTCTTTTATGAAAATGCACAGTGATAATATCATCCTAGCCGTATTGTGATTGTGCACATGATTTAAATGGAGATTTTAAATTAAGAAAGGCAATACGCCGTTCTCTGTCTGGGTGCAGTCGGGTAAGTTACAGAACACGAAGGGATAAAATGGATCAGGTGGTTACAGCGCCCTGAAAGAAGGCAAAAAATACTTCAGCCATCCGAACGTAGGGATCCAGGCTGCTTTTTTACCCATCAAAGCCCCCTAATCATGTTAAAAAAAAAAACCTGACAGATCCCAGCTATCAGAGCTTCGGGTGCATAATACACTTATTAGACGTTTTCATTTGAGGCGCGGAGTCTCCTCTCCGCTTGCAGAGAAGTTTCACAGGTGCTTCAGGAGGACAATGGTGCTCTTCAGCCCTAATCCAGGATGACTTAGACGTGTATAGGAGGCTTGAGGGGGATATGAGATCTTAATATTAAAATGATTAGGAGAAAAGGAGGATCATTCTGTGTGTGCGTTTCGGCTGTAAGACGCTCTAAATTAAACGTGTGTCCCGAGAGCGGTGTCGGTGGGATCGGATGGGTAAACGCGCTCTCTGGCTGTTCTGCTGCCTCGGCCCCTAAAACATGTCACCCAAGTGGGGTTGCAGAGCAGGCGAAGCGGGATGCAGCTGCAGAGTTTGGGTCCTGTAGAGGCAGCTTTTCAGTAAAGGCGATCCGGAGCCCCGGCACGGAAGTTTAAAAAATAGCCGTGCGGTTTGGGTCCATCCTCTAAGGGTTAATTAAGTTTTTCATTGGTATTAAGGCCAAGCAGTGTCTGCAGGAGTCATATTGACACCCTAGTGCACGGTAACTCTACTCCTTTATTGACATGTTGCTAGTCAGGAGCACAATAGCACTCTGTGTCTGCAAATCATTGCTAAAATCATCTCAAGAAAAAAAAAAGTTTGAAAGCCCAGCACTAGACAAAGGCCCCAGAGCTGCACTGCGCCGCTCAAAACTCCGGAGTCAGCAACTTCTATTGATTAAAAACTAACCTTTAAAGTAACTCGCAGAGTGTGTGGTTAGCATTTAAATTTAAACATGTCATGAGTTGATTTGTGTTACTGAATACCAACTCAGAAGGAGTTACATTCACATCAGATTTTTTTTTTTCTAATTCCCTTAAGCAGCTAAAGTATTTCATGAAATGTCAATAGGGCAGGGGAGAAAAAAAAGGTGTTTTGGAGGGAGGGGACTTGCGCCCAGCCTCGCCGTTTCTTTTCCCATGCAAATAGTCACCCCAAAAAGAAAAGTGTGGGGAGCGACACACAATAATTAGACCTTTGTCTAACTTTCCCAAGTGCCAGAGAAAGACAGATTAATTAAATATACAACAGTGTTGGTTTTTGGAGTGGGGGTCTCTCTTGCTGTGGAGGTCATAAATTAGGCAGAATAAATACTTCAATGTGTTTGCAGCGGGGCTGCTACGTCAGAGCGGCTGGCGGGCGGTGGGAGGGCGCAGCGCGGCTCTTGCTAATGATAGTCACGTCTGGGGCTGTCTGGTTGCCCCTAGCAACGAGACATGATGTAACACCAGGATGAACTTGAACTTGGGGGACTTGAAAAGGGAACAATAGACCAGAGCAATCAATAAAGCCTATTTCAGTGAAGGATTACAGAGCCGCTCTGGGGTAACCTTGTCTGCAAGGCGCAGGCTGAATAGCAAGATGCGTGAAGGAGCGGCGGTGCCGAGGGGGGACGGACGGACCCACGGACGGACCCACGGACGGATAGACCCAGGGGATGGCGGCGGGGAGCCGGGAACAGCCCCACCTCTGCTTGCTTTTTGCCTTTTTTTTTTCCCCTTTCTTTAAATCTCCTTTTGAAGGGAAAGAGGAACAGCGAGGCCCGAGCAGCTCCAGCCGGCCCGTGGGCCGTGTGGCCAGGCCAGCGGCGATGGGAGCCAACTGGACATCTGCAATATAGATCTGAGCTGTTGGCTGGGAATTTTTAACCCCTCTGCTCCCTGCCGGGGACTTCCACAGTTCCCAGCCTGACCAAAGACTGTCACGCTCAAGTGACAAGCGCCAGGGACGACCCCGCAAAGTTGGGAAGAGTTTTCAGCCCGCTCACCTCCCCTGCGCCCGCCTAAAATCTACAGGGCCCTGCAATCAGGGAGGGGAAGGGGACTTGGCACCGCTTCACAAATCCTGCCAGAACTTTGCTCTGTTTATGAACTTTTACATATGAGAACTATTTTGTTTAATTGCAGCCTGCGTTAAGTCTAAATATAAAATCTGTAGGCAATAGATGGAGCCGATATGGGACCGGTGTGTTTGTATTCAGAAGGGTGAGCAGAGGAAGAGTTGGTTAATGAGGTGTATTGGAAGCAGGACAACTTCTCCCATCGTGCTATTTATTTTACCGGTTCCTACCTCCGTGGCAAGACCACATAATCTCCAAGTCCCACATGAAACTTGCCTCGGAGTCTTCTGTAAATGTTCATAAATCCTCCCCGGGTTGATTATGCTATCAATCACGTCAGACGCTGAAAAGGGACGGAGGGAAAAGTTGGTAAAACTTGTCGTCGCTTTATATGTGCGCACATATGCACCTCATATATTACGGGAGCCGAAGTAAAAACGCGGGGTATCAGCAACGGCTCTTTAATACCTGAATCTTTCTTGTGTTACTTTACTTCAGGCTAAATAGTTGCCGCTTGTTGGTGTATTCCCACAGCAATATGTCACTGCCAAGTAGCATCCCCCTGCGCGTACAGCCCCTAACACTGCTCTTATTCATCCCAGGTTGGGGTCGGTGTGACCCCGCGGGGCCGAGCCGGGTCCCCGGTGCGGTGGCACTGCCCCAGCTCAGCACAGCCCACGCCGGCTTTCCCACCGCCTTTCTTTTCCTATCGAGGACCGAAATTGCTTTCTGTGCCCTGGGCATCTGCGTGGTTAAGGACGGTTTTGTTGCGGAGCTGAGATCCCGGGGAATTCCCTCCCTTTTAGGGGAGTTTAAAAAAAACCAACAAAACTTTTCCCAAAGAAAAGCTATTAGTTGAGCTCCACTTTTTATGTTGAAACAAGAGTATGGCCAGAGATACGGGACGTTTTCACTGATCCACTTTCTTCCAGATTTGCTTTATCCTGGGTTTCTCTAGCAATCCACATTTCTCCTAAGAAAACAGCCCTGTTGTTGAATTTCTGTGCATCTGTTCCAGCGAGACAGTTGAAGCAGGGCAGTATAAAGCAACAGATGTTTATGCTGGCACATGCCTAAATACCCAAGAAAACCCCGACTGCAGGGTGATAAATGGCACAGAGAGACGAATGTGTATCGCCTTTTCAGGGGATTAGAAGAAAGTGAACTGGAGGGATCAGGATCTTCAAGCCACAATCTATTAGAAAGATTGATAACTTGTAACATGACATGACCCCCACCTTCATCTGTAGCTATGTCCAGTGACATGAAAAAAAAATATATTGATTTGTACAGTATTTTTAATTAAGCTTTGTAATTAGGTCGATTCGTCACAGTCTCAATTAGCCCCCCTCTTGGTGGAGGAGGCCGGCGGCGATGCCCGGAGCCCTTGGGGAAGCGGCGAAAGCGGGCGAGGGGTCTGACGGACGCTTCTCTTTCTGTTTTGCAGTCCTGGTACCTGGGATAAAAGTCTCAGCTTCCCACCACCCACCGGACAGACCACCAGACCCCTTCCCACCTCTGTAACACGGAGCAGCAGCATCGCAGCGCAGCGACTTCACATCGGAAGGGGAGGCGAGCAGACACCGACAGCAAACTCGTACATGGAAATGGCAAACGTTATGGTTGAATAGCAAAGGCCGTAACTTTTTCGAGATTTTAACTTTTATTTTGTTTCGTTTTGGGTTATTTTATTTTTTTTTAGACAACTTAGGACTGTTGTAATTTCTCCTATGGTGCTGGAAATGGTTGGGCTTCATAACTTTTGAAGTGTTTCATTGGTAGTGTAAGCGTTAGGTGACACTGAGTAGAACTAGCCTCTGCTGCTGCTTACCAACTCGCTGTTGTAACACACTTTCCATATGGAGCCTAACTGTTTTACAGTATCCGCATCGATTTTTTCCCATACAGGTGTGAGACTTCTTGAGAAATCATGAAACACACTTAAACTATAACTTTTGTAGTAGCTGAATTCTGCAATATATAACTTACCGGACAGACATAGAGCATGTTTTTCTGTAACATATCGGGAAAAAAAATGGCAGGTTTTATTCTTTTTGTTGTTGTTGTTTTTGTTTTCTTTTCTTTTCTTTTTTTTTTTACAGTCAGCACTTAGATACGTAACATGAACCATAAGAGCATTGTCAACAAATGTTTTCCACTCGATTGCAGAGCGATTTAAAACATCGAACTACTACTATTCACTAAAAAAAAAAAAAAAAAGAAAAAAAAGAAAAAAAGTTTGAAATGCTGCACTTACATTTAAAAAAAACCATTTTTCAACAATTTTCAACAATGACACAAAAATTCACACAGAAATGGGGAAGTTGGTCTGTTTTGACAGAAACTGACAGGAATCAATCAAAACAATCGAATTTTGAATTGAGTAAAGTGCAATTTCATTGGATAGCTAAATATCTTTGTAAGATAGAGATTGTTGAAAATTCTATTTTTGTTTTCCAAGTCCTTCCACCCCAGGACTCTAAATTATTGGGGTAAAAAACAGCCTTGCAAGAAAAAGGGGAGCTATTTTTGCTTTTTATGTTTTTTATTGTTGAACTTGTATCCCTTTAAAACTGAAGGAAAATTAAAAAAAAAAAAATACAAATCTAATGGTGCTTTTACCACAATATGTTAACTACATTAAATGCTAATTAATCATTTTCTGTTATCAAAGCACATAACTAAAATGAAATCATAATATCTGTTAATTTTATAAGCTAAAAGTCACTATAATGGATTATGCCAATTCTGACAAATTTTACGTGTTTCCGGCAATATAGGGTTTATCAGTTCTCAAACACCTTGGGAATAAGAGAGAACGGTCCAGAAAGTAAAACACCTTCGTGTCCCTGAACTGGTGCATTTTCTGGACTGCGAAGAAATCATGACAGAAACGAACGATGCTGATCGTACAACTTACGCCAGTTCAAAGCAAGGGCACTTGCTGAAGAAGAAAAAAAAGAAAAAGAAAAAAGAGAAAAAAAAGTTTGGACCCCAAACGTCCTGTATCTTATGTACAAAAAAAAAAAAAAAGGAAAAAAAAAGAAAAAAAAAAGAGTGCAAGTGATTTTTTCTATCAGACAGCGGAGCACCCCTTTGCTTCACATGCAACTTTAAGAAGGTTTCCTATACTATACATATATATACGTTCTGGTTGGCAAGTCCAGCTAATCAGAGAAAGTCTCTGCATGTTCTAGTGTTAGTAACTAATTTTTATATAGTTAATGTAGGGTAAAGTAGAGTGCATTAAGACACAATATTGTAATCCCTATTCCAGGCACTTGCCTTTAAACTATGTTTGTTCGACCCTTCAGAAGGGTTTCTACTACTGTCCTATACAATCAAGTAACTGAAATTCTTGGGAAGACACTTTGCTCCTCATCTTTTCCCTGAAACAATGTTTTGTTTTGTTTTCTTAATTTGCACGAAACAGAAAAAAAAAAAAAAAAGAAAAAAAAAAGAAAAAAATTCCATATCAATGTGCCTTGCCCTGGATAGCGATTATTTGTGGAATTGTTGCACATGTTCCTATATTGAAAGGGGTTTTTCCCTAGTCAAGCATTTGGAGACACTTTTTGTAAATGTGACTTTTATGTCAGCCATCGTCAGTTCCAACATCTAGAATTAAATAGGATGTTAGTTGTTCCGCAGATAGGAGTAGTGTTTATTGTCCTGTATGGTCAGTGGCAGTGCTATTCTGAGATCTGTAGATGCTAGATTATCAGTATTTTTGGATGTTGCTGCATTTTACCTTTTATTTGGAGTCTTCCTTTTTTTGTTTTGTTTTTCTCCCAGATATATGAAAATATGCAATACCTGCTTATATCATGTAGAAAAGCTTAGCAATTATTAATTTTTCTTTTCATTTTTTTTTATTTGACCAAAGTTGGTGCTGCACTTGACGCAGTGTGTTTTAGGTGTTTGTCTTTGTACTTTTGTGATTTTTGAATGCACATGCAGGAAGGGCTCTTCTTAGAGAAGCAGTCAAACTGTGAAGCACTAAGCTGAACCCTGCTTCAAGCAATTTTTGTTTTACAACTGTTCCTTTCACAAGCAAGCCTTAAAAAAGAAAAAATACAGACTTCCTTTTTCTTCAGATCCCACACCCATTTTTATTAGCAGACTGCAATCAATCCACATTCAATAAAAGTATATAATGCCCATTTTTATATGCACGTTTTTAAACTTCCAAGTTCTGAAAATTGTTTACTGGTTATTCTCTATTTAAGGAAAAAAATAAAATGTTTTGGATTTTCATATGTGTCTGATAAGTGGTTGAGTAGTCATTTTGCTCTATTGTATTGTGTGATTGTTAGTATATGGTATCACATCCTCTAGCCAGCATCCTTTGCCTTCCCTATAGCACTTAGCTGGGCATTACTTTATTAAGACATATGTGCACTAAAAAAATAAAAAAAAAAAAAATAGCAGCTTTCAGTGCTTCACAGTGAAGGGAAAAAAGCCTAGACAAACATTTTGTCAGAACCTTGCTATGAGACAAGGTATTACCAGTAAATTGGTTGTATATACAATAAAATTGCACCCTTTTTTAAACAAAACAAACTAAGCAATAGTTTGGGCAGTTAGTTGTTTTTAGTGAGCATGTTGTAGTCATGGCTGCAAAGAGAGAGAATTAAACTGCCCACTCAGAAGATATGTAATTTGTATGTTGTATAGTTTTATTGATTACACTGATTTATTCTACCCTATTTTATAATGCAGGACTTTTGTAATGTTGTTTAAATGAGGAAAAATTTCTGTCAAATTAGCTTAGTGGAATTTCTGATTGTTCGTTATAAAGGCAGCGTTCATAGAATTGCTTTTTTTTTTTTCCTTTGGGAACTGGATTTAAGTTAAAAACTTTCCCGTTTCCTTTTTGTATGTATTTAAATACAGTTATTTTTCTTCTCTCAATGGTATAGCATATTCCTATGCTTGAGAAGTATAGGCTACTGAAGAACCATTGTAAATGGACATTACAGGTATGCTGTATTTTTGAAGGTATTTTTGTCATATTAAGTTTGATGACGCTAAAGTTAGGGAACTCTGAGCAGAATTGCGAGAAAACAAACAAACAAACAAAACAAACAACACACAAATGTTTTAAAGGCTTTAAAACATGAGGTAGGCGGTCGAGGGTGTTCACCAACAGGGGTTGTAAAGTATTACACACTAAATTGAATTTTCCTTCACCTTTACTCTCCCGGCAGAGAACAAGCAGTGTTTGGGGAGCGGGGGCAGGACTGACGGTCCCGCTCCCCTCCCAGTCGCTCCGCTCATTTCTTCTTGGTTTGTTTGCTTTTCATAGAGTCACGCGAACAACTTTCCCCCCCCCGTTTCCTTCTCTCCGGCCCCCATCAGACGCACAAAATCCTCTGCCCGGCGCCCACCCCCCCAAATTTCAAGCCCGAGACGTGGCTTAGCATGAATTGACTTCTCCTCAAGTTAATTCCTCTCTTTTTTGCCTCTTTTTTAAAAAAAAATTGAGCGAGGGCACTTGCTTTTATCATGCCACACACCCCAGCGATGCCATTGTCATTATTTATTCTTCTTCCTTTATAATAAAACAACTTTGGGGCTTCGAGTGTAGGCAGCCATGGTACACTTTGTCTCTGTTGCTTGTTCCCCCTCCCCTTAAGGTCGAAGGGGAAAAGAAACACCGAGTTTCTCTCAACTCCACAGTATTCAGTCAGCCCACAGGAATATGCAAAATCCCTCTAACATTTTTTTTCTTTCTCTAGTTCTCTTTGTTCCGTATATTTGCAGCTTTGTAGTAACAGTGTTATGAAATATTTACTGTACAAAAATACAAGAAAACCCAGATACATAGCCTAAAACAGTTTTTTTTCCTTGTGGTGAATTTTTTTCAGACTGTCAGTTACTATTGTACTTTGCATTGTGTCTCTGGAAATATCTTTTTTTTTTTTTTTTTTTTGGTAGAAGGCCTCCATCGAACAAAATTTAAAACCATAACCGGCATGACAATGTAAGGAGAGCTTCAATGGCACCTAAACAATAAATAAACAACAAAATCAACCTCATGAGGTCTGTCGGAGGCAGGTCTTGTGAAGTTAACACTGCCTGCTAGGCAGGATTTTCATTAAATCAAGCTTACAATGCCAATTTTGTCTTGAAGTCAATGCATGTATTACTGTTTGACAGTAAACCCAGCTATGCCATCATCAAGTCCAAGGCTGCGCAATAGTCTAATTAGTATCGAGTACATTTTCCTTTTATTTTTTCCAATAAAAAAGCAGTGGGATGAAAATTGCTTTGATATATAGCAGGTAACATTGAAGCTATTCCATAGCACTTAACTGTAGTGAATACTGTGTCACCAATTCTGAAATCAATTTAATGTTTAATGCAAATCCATTACATGGTGCTATTACAGGCTGGCAAAATGATTTACAAAAATGTGACAACTTGGGCTCAATTCACTCTGCTTTCCAACAATGTAAATGCATAGCAGTGTTTATCTGCATGGAAACTATGCACTAATCTATCTGAAAAAAAAAAAAAAGAAAAGAATATATCAACTTTGGTATCTACTTTCCGTTTACTTCGATCCTTGCCTTTTCGGTCATTGTTATAATGCCAGCTTTAGGACAGAAAGAATTATAAGAAAACCAGCATAATACCTGATATATTAAAATGTAGTGCCTGTGAAATCTGTATTATATTGCTCTTCTGAAGTAAGATTTTTTCTACACCGGTAGCCTTCGCTGTCTGTCAGAACCTTCTGATATAGGTGATGTAAAATAACCGTACAATATTAATGCATGCTATTCCATAATGCTTAGTAGCTGTATGAATATTACTCAAAGTTATGTTAGTCTTTTTTTCTGACTCGGTTCTTGTCAGATAGGTTTAAAGATATTTCACTGAGAACGCAAATTCTGTCTTTTCTTGATTTGGGGTGTTTTCAGTATTTTGGAGGTATACATTTACTTAAATTCAGTATTACTTGTGTTTTGGGTTTTTTTTCTTTTTTTTCTTTTTTTTTTCTTTTTTTTTTCCTTTTTTTTTTTTTTATTTTCCCTGGAGGGCAGGACATGGTGTTTGAGACCAGAAATCCGTGCCTGGTAAAATTTTCGTCTCGAAAAGCTACCCTAAGAATTCAGAGAGCTTGCTCTGAAGAACAAGTCGCATCGAGTTCAAATTTAAGGGACAGCCCTTTAAATCCACAAACGGTGGAGAGATTTGTTATCGGGCAGCGGTTAACCAGGTACCCATGCTTGACCCTTCTTCACACCAGACTTCCTCATATAGAAAGAAAAAACCCTTTAAAAAAAAAAAAAAAAGAAAAAAAGAAAAAAAAAAACCTCATGTGGTTGTTTAGTTTCATGCACAGTTGCAATATTTTTCTTCAGACGAACTCTGTACAAACTTTGGGCCCGATTCATAAAAGCTGCGTTGCTATTAACACGGGCGGCTGGTGGGCTTTGCTCCTCCAAATGGAGGGTGGGTTTTGGTCGGAGCGCAGGCCGGGGCCGCTCCCCTGGGGTCCCTCGCCCCCCCCGGCCCTTTCCGTCCCCCCAGATCCCAGCAGGGACCCGGGACGGGTGGGACGGGGCACGAGGACGATGCTCTGCACCCCGAGGAAAAAGGGGAGCCGGGGGGCTGTGACACGGTGGGATGAGGCGACTCGGTTACAAACGAGATCTTGTCCCTACCTGAAAAAAACATAACATTTGGTCACTACCTCTGAGCTCTGGAGGAAACCTGGGTAGAGGCGAACGCTCGCAGGCAATGTGAACTTTGTACTTTTTGTGCTTTTTTTTTTTTAAGGGAAGACTATTTTCCACTTAGTTAATCTTCTATACTCGAGCATGAACAAAAACAATTGTGCGGGGTGAAATCCCCCGCCCCTTTTATCTGCATCCACAAATTAATATGAGGGGGAAAAAAAACCAACAACAAAAAAACCCAGCACAACAAAAATATGAGTTTGCAGGCAGAGCATGGCAGGAAGCGCTTGTTCACGCTGCTGGCGCCCGTGCCCGCCCACCACCGCTGCCTTGGGAAACGGGCTGCGAAATTCTTTGCTTTGGCAACACAACGGAGGAGAAATGTCCCTCCTGGCCGGCTCTGCGGTTCCTCCGCCCGGCGGAGCGCTGACCCGGCCCCGTCCCGCTGCCCCAGGCCGGCCCGGCCACGTCCCGCCGCCTCAATTGGGAATTCGGGGCGCTAAAAATTTCCCCCAGCCGTGTGAAAGAGCCGCTGCAAATTCACTTGACACCCGTGTTAATACCATGTCGTGTTCATTTTTTTTTTTATGAGTCAGGCCCCTCGTGCCTCTAGTATACTTGTATTGACTCTCATAGTTACCATTTTAGTTTTACTGTGTTCTGTGAAAAAAAAAATTGTAATTGGTTGAGAATCACTGTGGGCATCCATTCTTATTCAACTAAGTCTCCGCAGGTTTTTTGAGCTGGTGTGGATTAGTTTAACTCTTGTATTCAACCATTAGTGCTACCACCTTCTCACATTACAATACAATTACTGGAAGCAAGTACTGCATTTCCTATGCAACAAAAAAGGAAAATAAAAAATTGCTAATGCTAACAGGCTGTGGTGTTATTTACTTTAGCTGGGCATGGGGGGTGTGTGGCTGTGGGGCATCGCGTTGGGGACCTCCAACATGGGCAGGTTTGGGGTTTCCCAGGCAGTGGCTGTTCCCAAATCGCGGGGATATTTGGTTAAATCGAGTCACTTGTGTCACACTGGCTGTGCTTTCCTCTGCTGTCGGCGTCCCGTCAACACAAAATCATTCCTCGCACGGTAACAGATTAATCCTGAGCGAACCTCTGCACATTAAATCATCCAAAGACACGAAGCATGTCTCGTGAAGGCTGAGGAGATTAATTAATCCTGCAAATGCTACAATATATCTTCAAATGTAGATAAACTTTAAAAATATTACCGCTTTTCAGGAGAGCCCCGGTACCAGATGTGGGCCATGTTTTGGCCGTCGCTGCCGCACTTGGCCTCAGAGCCCAGGCAGGGTCTGTGGGCATGTGACACAAAAAAATTTGGTTTCTTTACGACCTTTAAAGTTTTGGTCAAAGTTTTTTAGTCTGTGGAACGTTTTTCTTCAAAGATACATGAAGAGATTAATATTTGCAGAAAGCTCAGCCAGGTGGCACTGGGGACAGGGACCACGGCGACACTCAGCCCTGCCCGAGGCAGCACCAGCTACAACACCAGCTCTTCCATTTTATTTTAGGATAGTGTTTTCTAACAGTTACCCGACACTCATAAACCACTGGTATTTCCTTTCTCACACCTCCACATCGTTTCGGTTTAGGCTCCAAGGCCAGGACAGGAGGTTTGGCCTGAGCGTAGCTCCAATGTCACCATCCTTGGGGTCCCCGTCCATACCCATTGTTGCTTCAGACCTGGCACCCACTGATGTACGCTGAGGACAGGTTGGAGCCCATTCAATTCAGCTTTTTTTCTTGTGAAGCGAACTAGATGTTAAGCAAAAGCCAAATCTGTGCTCGCAGAAGATGCGGTGCCGCAAGCAGGGGCTCACCAGCGGCGCTTTCCCCTTTCGTCCTATAAGACCCTCTGGGTGGGGGGAGAAGGAGGAAAGAGCTCCTGCTTTTAGGCAAAAATCTCATCTCAAGGCTGCAGAAAGGAGCCCAAAAGGCGGTAGTGCCCCTTTGGCTTGGAAACCAGCCCAGGCACAGGCCAACCTGCCAACCTGCCCCACAGGGCAGTGGGAGCTGGATGCTGCTCCAAGCAGGGGTGCAGGGGTGGGAGGGACGGGGACCTCCCCAGGCACAGGAATACACACAGAAAAATGAAAATTGGCTCAAAAAAATTAATAGTGCCATCTCTCCCCATTGCCTCATCTGTGGCCGATGCAGCACTGACGTCTCCTTAACATTACCCATTCCTCGCACTCAGCCCCTGCACCCTCGCTCTCATGCCTCACCTTCCCCCTACAAAAATCGTTCCCTATTATTTATTTATACTCTTTATTATCGAGGCCGTTGGCTGAGGCTGCCCTGGGTTTTGGTGGAAGAACCAGGAGGGGCTCAGGAGGTGGTCGGACCCCGTCTGACGGGGTGACAACCATGGTGGGACCAGCACCCGTGGGGCTGGGGCCAGGGTTTGGGCACCTTCTCCCGCTTTCTCGCTCCTTTTCTTACCTTCTCTCCTTCTCACTTTCTCTTTTCTTCCTGCAAAAGAAAAGGTCTCCATCAGCATCTGAGGAAATAGATCGCATTTATTATTTATTGCTATCAAAATGTGTCAGCTTGGCTCGAGATGCAAGAAGAATACGCAATAGCCCCCTAACAGAAAATTTAAAACTTTGGGTGGAAAAAAGTATGTGGTGGAGTTCAGGGAGAGAGAAGTGGGCGCTTGGTGCTCTGACTTGGAGGGAGAAGCGATGGGACATGCTTACAGGGAGATTTGTCTGGCACAAAACCCATTACTCTCGCTTTTTAGGGAGGTTTGGTTTATCACTATTGGATTTTTCATCAATGGAAGAAATACAGGCTGAAAACCCCACTCCAGCCATAAACACCAAAGTGACACGCGAGCCTTTTTTCCCTCAAAAGCTGCTCCGTGGTGTGGAGGGTGATGAAGCTGCAGTGAGCGCAGTGGTGACAAAGTATTTATACCAAATTTCGACACGTTGGGCTTTTTCTCTTTTCTTTCCCCAAATGCAAATGGTGCCAAATTGCTTTTGTGTTGCTGTGATATAATCTTCAGAAGTTTTCAGTCTTCTCTCGAGCTTATTGTTATTGCACAGATATCCTGAAGGGATTACTCGCATGTCATGAAACATCGGCCTTTTAAATTCCTGTTCCTGGTGGATCTGGCTACTTAATCTCTCGCTTAAATGAAAATGTTCCTGATGATGCAACAAGAAGGGGTCTTGAGGAGTTGTCACCGAGCCGGTGGGTTCATCTGATGTCGTTTATGTGCCAAAGACAAGCCAAGAGTGGAAATATTTATTGGTTCAGTACTTCAGCAACACGGTACTAATTGCCTCTGCGTGTTTTGATAGGTAGTTAGCACAAGGGTATTAATGAGAATAGCACCACTTCATTTCAAAATTAACTGCTTGGCCGTTCAGCAACATGAGCTGATAAATTATGGCAATAAAGTTGCGATGGAGATTTACACCACCGCAACTTGTTCAGGCCCACGGGCACGCTCTGGCAGGGCCACGGGTGGTGCTGCCCCCTCCATCACCCAGTGGTGTTCTTAAATCCTTCCAGAAATGTGGATGCAGGAGTTTTGTGACTTTTGGGGGGTCAATTTTGGTGCTTCTGGAAAGTAAACGATGCTCAGGGAGGGCAAAGGGACCCTCCTTGCTGCAGGTGGCATTTGGTGAGGCCAAGTCTCCAGTGGATGCTCTGAGGAGGGATGGAAACGGAGCTGCAACTTGGTTTTGTTTTCATCGAGGCCACTGGAAAGCAGAGGGGACACCTGGAAAATCATGCAATCATCCCTGCTTCCCCAAAACCCTTGAAACACGGAGTCAGGTTGCTGCTGCTGCAAACTGGCAAGATCTATTATTATTATTACTTTATTGTTAATTATTCATTATTTATTATTATTAGCCAGTGAATGGCCTCTCGCTTGCCAGCGCTCGACCCAGCATGTATTTATTTCTGTCCCAGTTTTCCCTCCCACAGGGCAAAGCAAAGTGTCACCACGGTTCAGGTCAGACTCAAACCCCCAGTTTCTCACAGTTTTGTTGGGGTTTTTTCCACGATTTGCCTAAGCCAGGAGTTGCTGCAGGGGCCGCAGCCCACCCTGTGCCACAGAAATATCCATCTGCGGAGGCATAAACAGCAGCTCCCTGCCTTGGGCAGTGAAAAAAATTGGGAAATGTTCCTATAAATGTGATTCATACAATATAACACCTGCCTGCACATTGCATTATCCAAACCTATTAGGATGAAGGAGATGCA
The DNA here is from genome assembly GCF_037038585.1 of Patagioenas fasciata. Taxonomy (NCBI): domain Eukaryota; kingdom Metazoa; phylum Chordata; class Aves; order Columbiformes; family Columbidae; genus Patagioenas; species Patagioenas fasciata. The sequence continues at coordinate 19,011,104 of NC_092525.1, read as the reverse complement.
GCCAACTATTTTGGTATACGGGGTTTAATTTTTTTCCCCCATTGTTCATTATTTCCCCACAGAAATTTCATAAGCCAAAGCTAAAGAAATGCTGCATTGTGTTATTGAGTGGAAAGTGCACAAGTTTTAGAGAAACTTCAGCTGGATGCTGCATTTATAAATAAATGTGACAAATTTAATAGGGTAGGATAGGTATTTGAATTATTGATTGTTAAATATTTAAGCTGCAAGTCCCCATCCATCAGCATGTGTGAGAAAGCTCGGGGCAGATTTATGGTGCTGGAGTTTCCCTGGTTAGCTGGCACTTGGCATTTCCATTAATTATAGCTCACACATTTGGGTTTTTTCAAGATTTGTTAGAAGTATTTATAAAAGATGTCCCTATTATACCATTTAAATATTGTTTGTGTAACTGGAACATGTTTTCTATTGGGGATTAATACACTGTTTGATTTAGAGGAAAATTAAATTAGAAGGTGTAAGTCTCGGGAGACAGATGCTTTATTTGAAAAGGGTTTCCACCACTGGAAAGGACAGCTTTTCTTTCATGTATGAGTATTTTGCTCTGGGTGTTTCCTGGGGTCTGTGGTCTCAAAAGTTCCCTTGGCGATGGGGAGCAGGAGAGGAGGTAGAATGAAATACATTGTATTTATTAAAATTAAAGGATTTAGGGCCTCCCCCTGTATCGATTTCCCCGGGCCAGAGGAAGGATGCGAACCCGCAGGTCTGTGTGAGGGAGGAAAGTGCCCGGGGCCGCGGGTCAATAAAGCCCCTCCGAAAAAAATACCTCCCGAAATCTGCAGCTGTATGATAGATGGTGATGGCTCCAGAAGAGCCATTACGGCCCGTTAGGTCAATACTCTGCATTTCCAAAGTGCTTTAATTAATACATATTTACATCAGGCAATAGCAGGGATTTCTCCGAGCCATGGTATTAGGCCAAGAAAGGCTCCAAACTTTCATAATTTGGGGGAGAGCATGAGTTTAGTCTCTTAGGGCTTTATTGCACCTTATAGAAATGCATCTTGATATCACAAGCAACAAGAAAATCTCCATCTTCATCCAGCAAGAGCATCGCCCCTCACCTGGGAGGAGACTCAGCGGTCCTGCACGGTGTGGGGGGGCAGCAATGCCCCCAAATCCTTGCCAACCACACCCCCCCCCATCCTGCTATCGGTTGTTCTTTCAGAGTCATAAATAAGTGACCAGCAAGATCTGTCACCTTCACTGCGGGTTGCACAGGGGACATGCTCATAGGGATGGAGGACGCTGGTGACAGGAACACACCCAGGCACCCCGGATTATTTTGGAGAGGGTGACCCACACCCTCCAAAGCATTTTTAAATGACAACTTCTGCTCCAAACACCAAGCTCCTGCTCATGGGGACCACGAGGCCCATCCATCTCCCATGTCACTTGGCTTCTTCCTCGGATGCTGCACCCACAATTAAATAAATGCCCTGAAATTGCTGCAATTCTGCGTCCCCTTGGTCAGGTGCTGTGAGACTCGCGGGACATGGATTTACCTGCCACAGCGATCCCAGGCATGTGTCTTGCCATGAGAATCGCCGGTGGTTCGTCTCTCCCGGCTCTGAATCGCAGCGCTGGTTGTGTGGTCTGGCAGCTGCCCTGTTACAGCCACCCCAGGTAACACTACAAATATCAATTCGGTAAGGTTATTGATTTTTTTTTTTAATTTTTCTTTTTTTCCCCTGCAACCACAAATTAGAAACGGCACTGCTAAAAATCACTGGTCTATCCACAAATTTTAATTAAAACCTAAATAAATCATTTTCGTGGCTGCACTTGCGTATAAACAATGAGGGAGATGGCACACGTACAGCAGCTTGTCAGCGTTCGGTGACTAATGAGTCGCTGCGAAAACACAATCCGAAGGGCCGGAATTGAAAGCAGATTCCTCGGCTAACCAAGGGCACATGCGGCCCCGCCGCGGCCATCGCGGCAGAAGGCACCGAAACCAACTCTCGGGGCTGGCGTGGGGAAGGAAAAAACGTTGTTAAGGCTGGCAGGACGAGTCTTCATTAAATAAAGCGCGGGGCTGTAATGCAATATTGCAGCTGCAGCCTTTTCGCCACGTTGCGGAGTCATGATTTCCCCTGTCCTTGCAGCAAACAATAACCATATGCTGGATCTGTTACCGAATGTTTATTTTATTGCTTCATTAGTACACAACAAGGACTTGGAAAAAAAAGAGGTTTCGTTGCTCCAAGCGCTCAAGAAGAGCTTTTAACTGGGGACCTCAGTTTCTCGTGCAGGACGCTCAGGCCAGGAGGAAGGACAAGCAAGATGCCAAAGTTAAACTAATTCTTTTCCTGGCTTTGACAAACTCTCCTCATCAACGGGACAAGCAGCCCCAGGGCCAGGGAAAGAGTGGGTGTCTTGCTCCCAAAACATGCGAGAGCAATGCTATTTCCACCAAGAACTATGCTATTTCCACCAGGACCAATACTATTTCCACCAAGAATAATGGTATTACTACCCACAATGATACTATTTCCACCAAAAAACAATGCTGTTTCCACCAAGAGAGATGCTATTTCCACCAAAAACGATGCTATCACCACTAAGAATGATGCTGTTTCCACCAAGATCAACACTATTTCCACCAAGAGCAATGCCTTTTCCACCAAAAATGATGCTATTTCTACCAAGAGCAATGCTATTTCCACCAAAACCGGTACTATTTCCACCAAAAACAATGCTATATCTACAAAGAGCAATGTTATTTCCACCAAAAATGATGCCACTACCACCAAGAGTGATGCTATTTCCACCAAGAACAATGCTATTTCCATCATAAATGATGCTATTTTGACCAAGAAGGATGCTATTTCCAGCAAGAATGATGCTATTACAACTATGTTGCTATTTCCACCTGAGAAGGATGTTATTTCTTTTGGGGGTGATGGTAACTCACCCCAGTGCATCCCAAGCTCCGAAATGCCTGGAAACGTGAGCTGTGCTGCCTCGCTTGCCTTCGCCTTCCCCAAAGCAACCTCGTGAAAAGAAAGGAAAATATTATGTTGTGTGTGTCGCTTCTGCAATTCAAAACTCAGTCTTGACAGCGGGAAAGAAAAAAAAAGAAAAAAATAAGATCAGGCCACTCCCAACCACAGCACAGGCTCATGGAAACAAGATGTGGCACACGTGCGGCTGTCCCAGGGAGAAAGTTTGCTAAAAATAACGTATGCAGATTATGTACATGAAATGTCATGAAATATCAGCACACGGAGCCGTGTGGCGGTTCAGGCTGTTGCAATTACAGCTCCGACGTGCCAGCTGAAGGCCGCTCGGTGCATCTGCAGCGGGGCCGGGCGCAGGGCCAGCTCCAAGCCAAACCCGGCCAGAACACCGGGGAATGGGGCTTTGTAATATTTTCTGGTTAAGGCGGAACAGGGGGAGCCCTGGGGGTGACTCCAGAGCCCTCAGAGCTGCGGAGGGTCCGTTCCCAGCGGCTGGGGAGGGGTGGGATGGGGGCTGCTCCACCAGCAAACCTGGGCCAAAATCCCCCAAACTGGAGGATTTCCAGTTGCTGAAGTTCACCTGGGCTGTGGCTGGTGAGCCCGACCTCCGCTTGGGAAGCCAATCTCAAAAAGTGATTTTTTTTTACCCAGAGCATCAGTCACCCCAAGCAGATCCCTACCAATTCCTTTCCCAGAGGAAAGATCCAGGGAACTGATTTTGCTCCGTCTATGGGAGGATCTCAACGCACTTTGCTGGCACTGACGAGTCCTGCCAGACCCCCCGAGGTCCTCCGGGGTGGCATTATACAGCGAGTGACATTTTCTGCACTCCCTCCTCGGTCTTCTGGCTGCGATATAAATTTTCCTCGAGTTCTGCTGTTGTTATTTACGTGCATCCACACGCTGTTTGTTTTTACACAGGGACTCAGATAACTCATCTTAATACCTGCTGAGGTGGCAGGGTTGGGTTGCGAGGTGTCAGGGGGGATGGATTTTGGGAGAGGATGGGGGCAATAACACCCTCTCCCCTCTCTGTCCTACTGGAGCCTTCCGTGATGGTAGATACAGCATCAGGCCCTTTCCATCAGTGGCCAAAACCATGGACAACCTCTTCTTGACTGTCCATTTTGATAAAATAGTCATTTTTATTTAATTTCCGTTCTCTTCTCTGTTTGCTCCTCATGAGATAATATCTTATGTGAGCAGAAACACAGCGATGCTCCAGGAGCTCCCTCACCTCTGGCTGCGTATTTCCACATATATGGGAATATGTATTTTGTTTCGCAATTTGCCATCATGTAAGAGCCATCAGGACGTGCCACTGTGAGCCCAGCCTGACCCCTGGTCACCATTTTGGCCTCTTCTTCACTTAATATTCAATATTAGTAGTTTAATATTAGTAAATATTTCAGGAAAATGGACTTGGCTCTGATTTAGGAAAATCGTAAGTATCGGATGGAGCCAGAAGGGTGCAGGGACACCCTGCCCGGAGGGGACACAGCCCCCCCTGCATTCCCCCCCCCTCCCCGTGCCTTGGGACTTTCAGGGGTATTTGGGCCAAGACCCCGTCGGGCATCCCAGTGGTGCCCGAGGGAGCAGCTTCAGCCCTTAAAAACTGTAATATGATCTTAAGTTAGCCACATTACACCTTTTAATCACTTTTCTGGCAAGTAAACCTTTTACCCAGCTAATCAGCCAGAATTGACTTTACAAGAGATTTCTTTTCCCCTCTCCACAGACACTTCTAATTTCATGCAGCAAATGCTGCTCCAGTGGCTCCCAGGATAGCAGGACCCTCTGTACGGTCACAAAAAAATCACTGCGATTCATCACTTTCTCACTGTTTTCTCCTTTTGCTGGATATTGCCCAGTTCGGGTTTTGTTGTTGGTTGTTTGGTTTTGGTGGTGGTGGTTTTAAATTTCTCCTCCTTTTCTTTCTCCCCAGCGCACTTGAAAGGAGATGATGGAAGGAAAGGAATATTCACCTGAGTTTGCTCACGTGGTTTGGCAACCTCTCCTCACCTCCATCCCGGTGCTGCGCTCGGTGTGTGCCGGCACTCGGTGCCAGGACAGCCGCTCAAGGAACAACGCCGTTCGTCTGCTCCTAATGTCCAGCCATTTGCCACCAGCCGTTTTGCCTCCAAAGCTTTAATATTTGATGAGATCCGGGCTGGCCGGGCGCTGCGCAGCCCAGGCCGGGGCTGCGGCTGCTGTTCCTGGGTCGGGAGGGATGAGTTGTGTACTGCAGCAGGCAGGGATCTTTTTATTTCAATTGATTTTCAGTTAATAAATTTTAACCTCCTGAACCGAGGCAGCTGCTGACGGGACTTGTGTAGGAACTAGTTGGGGCTCGGTTAGGGGACACGGGCACCTCTCAGCTGGTGACACCAAGAAGACCCCAAAGGTGAGGTTTGAGGCTTGAAAAACACCCTGACAGGGCACGTGGTGGTTATTTATTTAGAAAATACGCACCTGAGTGGGGAACTCACCGACCTCCCTTGTCCCAGGGCTACCAGGCAGCCTCCGTTTTTCCAGGCAGCAAAATGGGTTGATTTTCCATATTGAAAAAGGACAGGAGGGACAATACAAAGATCCCACGCATAAATCTTCCTAAAGGTCCCCTCTTCCCTCAGCACCTCACACCAGAGCCCTCCCACAACCCACCTGGATGAAGAAAAGCCATTTTACCATCACATTCTCAGCTGGAAGCCTTCCCCAATTGAAAGCCCATGTCACTGGGCTGTGACCCCCCCACCTTTACAGCCCCACACCTGGGGTGTGTAGACATTTTTCTTATTTCTAGAGAATTTATTTGCACCACTTGGGAGGTGTTTAGGGTGGGTTTTTTTTGTTTTCTCTCCAAAGGCAGGTTGGAAGAAGAGAAGTTGCTTGGCCGTTGCTCTCAGTGCTGGTGGCAACATCCAACATGCTGTCTGGTGTTCCCGGAGAGGAAGAGCGTTTTACCTGAGAGATTTCAGAAAGGTCACCCGGGATGCATTTGTGCTCAATGCCGCTGGAAACGCTGATGCTCGTGCTATGGGGCAGGCGATGTTTGGGGCCTCTTGGGAAGCAGCAGCAGCAGCATCATGTGGAGTCTTGCGTAGATGGAGCCTCCTGGCTTCCCGCTAAAGGAAACTTCTAATCATTTCAGCTACAGAAGCAAGGCTTGAAAATGCACGCTCTGGAGCTGGGAGGTGAAGGAAAATCAGATAAAATAGACTTATGAATAGGATTTTGAGGTGAGGCTCATGATTTTTTAATGGACCGGACTGATTTAACTCTGTGTCACTGCTGGCTGGTGCAGTTCCAGATTCTTGCCATCCAGTCAAGCGAAGGCTCCATCCCCGCTGCCCCCGCCAAACTCCCACGGTTCGGCTGCAGGGGAGGGTTGGGGATTCATCTGGACACGCCAAGTGCTACACAGTGCAGCCAGGAACATCTGAACCCTCAAGGTCAGCAGTTCAACATTGTGCTGTTACGCCCATCTCAGATATTTCATTTCTAAGTCCTCATCACGAGACAGACCCGTGGAGGCACGGCTGGTTCGTAATTTGGGGGATTTCTTCTTGGATGGTTCACTGGAAAGGGACTTCAAAGGCTGCTGGAAGAGGATCATGGGCATAAGCAACCTGGTTGATCATCCAGCTCCAAAACCAGGCCAGGAGCATGGGCAGGCTTGTATTCCCTCTGCAGTCTGAGTCACCCCCATGCACACCCCTTCAACAGCAGCTTCTTTAAACAAACACCGCTCTGGGAAAAGAGCTGCATGAGAAAAGCAGAGGTTTTGGGTGCTGGAGGCAGTTGGCCTTCATCGTCCTCACTACCTGCACAAAATGGATCGTTATCTTCCAGCCACCATGTCACACCAGGCTTTGCTTTTAAGGATAGTCTTATCTTCTTTTACCTAAGAGAAAGCACTTGGTCAAATTTAATTCAAAGAGAGATCAATTAGAAAAGGTTCTGATAGACAGGTCACCGGCAACTCCTATAAATTGCAGGTAGAATTTCCTCCTTTGCCATATAGCAGTTTGAGGTAGGAAATGCTTCATTTGCAAGCTAAAGGTTTAATTAGGATTAAAAAAAAAAAAGGTCAGCAGAGATCAGACGTGAATTGCAAAGAGCTAAAGAAGTTTACTGCAGCAATGTATGGATCCACTCCCTCTCTGCCCAGAATGCCAATAGCAGCCCTTTGAATTCTTCCTCTCAACAGAAAAATCATTGATAACACATGGGATGTTTTAAAACTATTTGGCACCCGCTTTCTTCTTATGATAATCAAAGGGCTAAGACGCAGAGACTCCCTTACCCATCTCGTTAATTGTGGATCCTTCTTTCCAGGTCAGGTTTCCAGAATGTGACACCGTTCGGGCCGCTGTTTCCTCTCCCATCCATTGCAATCTGAGCTCTGCAGAGGGTATTTATTGCTCCTCCTCATCAGGGACATAGTCATGATGTAAATTGTGCCAGAAATACCCATGTGATGAAAATTCATGGTGTTTTTTCCCCACCTCACTGTTTTCTGGATGGTGATACGGGCGTGCAAATTGCAGAAATAAAGAGTTTTGTACAAGCTCTCTTAAAAGCAATGGGAGCAATAGTGATGTGATTATACGAAGTCTTAGCTCATTGTGGAGAGCACTGAGCTGGCCTAAGGCAGTAGAGCCTAAAGTAAAGCCACACTATCGATCTCAGCTCCCAGTGGTCTCAATGACCTTTGGGGTCTGGGCAGAGGGGCCCAGGGGAGGCTCAGCGGTGTTCTGGGTGCTACCAGCTCTGCGGGTGGCAGGAGGAACGTCAGCCCCACGCATCGCTTGGGTTTGAGGAGAGATTGGCAATTTCACTTGAAGCAACACTAGGTTAAGAAGGACAGAAAGCAGATCACATTGTAAACTGATGTCATTAAACAGACAACATTCATTCTCAGCACCTGAGACTCAAGTCCTCCATGCAGTGTTGATAACACCAATTTCAACAATTTCTGCAAAGCAAACCCTATGAACAATGGGCGGAGGAGGGAGGAAACTCCTCAGTCGTCTGGAGGACCAGAAACTCACAGCACTTGTCAGTCAGCAGTTTCAGCTGCCTGGTAAACTATGAAGACTAAAGCAAACACATCACAGTTCTGAGGCTGGAAACAGAAGAGCTGTAATTATTCAGAAGTTTAACCATTGCCCCTGTCTCCAGATACAGGGAGTGAAATGCCACAGACCCTGACATATCCAGCTTCCGACAAGGACGTGTGATGCTCCTCATGCAGAAATTCAAGTGTGCTTCTAGAACGCTTCAGATTCAGGTGCAACGTGGATAAATCATTAACCATTTCCTCCCGACAGCAGATATAAGCCACATTTCCTTAGGCAAACAGTATTTCTAGGAAAAAACTGGCTTCTACGAGCCTTGGGAGAGGAGTGAGAGGTTCCCTTGCCACTGCTGAGCTTGTGGAGGAAATTCAGCTGTTCTGACAACCAGATCATGTTTGATATCACCCAGGCTGACTCAATAGAGACGTCAGCCAGGAGAAGATAGCACAAGTCTGCCTGGCGGTTTAATTGGCTTACACTTTTGTAGATCCTGTTTTAAAAGTAAGGCCTTCGAAATGAGATTTGGACAAGCGAGTTGTGCGGGGCTCTAGCCTGGGAGGTCTCGCGGCTTCCTCAGCAACAAAACCAGCACAGCTCTGAGCACGGGCTGTATATACAGTTGGATTTATGGAGTATTCATTATTTTAATAGCACTTATTGACTTAGGGTCAAATATCTTTTTCCAACTTTTTTTTTTATTGAAGGAAAGAGCCCGTATGTCACAATCTCATGCCTCATCTAATTGGATAAGTGTTTCCTTTGTCCTTGAAACCGAAAAGTAGACCGCGTATCCAGGAGCTACAGGATGAAAAAGCATCTGCCTGTGGTATTTGGCATGCCTCAATTAAAAAACCCGCCGCCTGGGCTGTCATTTTTTTTTTCCTTTTTTGAATTCTAACCAGAGCACTTCTGCTCAGATTCAAACAGCCAGTCCTGAAGGTCGAGATAGGGCTATGTAAAAAAAATAAAAAATCTTTCGGAACAATATATAGAGCATTAATGTTTTATGTACCATGGAAAAGAGGCCGGGATCCAGGAAAGCCAAGTTCGGAGTGGTGCGGGAAGCTCGGGAAGGGCTCATGCACTCGTTCCCCTCCAGCGTTTCTGGGAGATGCTGCTGGAGCGGGGCTCAGGTCTGTTCACGAGACATGACTCCCCTCCCTGCCAGTCCCACAAATCTAGCGCTCAATATGCACAAAACACTGCCATCTTTAAGAAATAATTGAAAAGGTGCACCCTGAAGTTCACTGGATCGATCCCTCTGAATTATTTTATTTAGAAGACACTTCATTGTGTCAAAGATTTAATGGCGAGGTTACAATGCCCAGCCTTCAGAATGTCAATGCATTAAAACAGAGTGTTGCAGGGAATGTTAAAATCCCCCGTAACATACACACGAGCAAAACTGCCAGATTCATGAAATATGAAAATTGTTATACAGCGTTTAGATAAGACACAGGCTGCCGGGGAAAATCAGAGTAGAGGCCAGAATCTTTCTGCACATGTCGTACAAGGAGTGGGACGAAATTTAGCAGCCTCACTATGGACTCTTGCACTTTTCCCTCACGTCCCTTCAAGCATTCGCTTCCCCAGCCGTATCTTTTAAAATGTGTGTATTTTAACGTGAGCAGTGTTTCCCAGCACACTTGATTAAATACCTTCCCTTGTTATTTATTGCCCATTGAACAACATATCTTCTGCACGTACTGCCGCTGGACACAAAGATCCCTGCTACCCAGTGCAGAGCTCAGCACGTCTCAGGCCAGAGCAGTTTTACTGCAACGATTTCCACGTGGGGTTGGAGCTGAGAAAACTCCAGCAGCAGATCAGGGCTCCCTGCTTATTAAACAGCATTTCTGGTATCTGAGAATTACCCTACTTGACTACATTTTACATTTCTTGGTGCATGCGATAAGGTTATAATACAGAAGACATCCAAAGGTTTTTTCTCTCTCTTTCTCTCCTTGGGGAATTTCTGTCTTCGGGTGCTGCAGGAACAATTGCGATTCACCCAAGTACTTCTAGGCTGTAAAGTTTCAAGTGAAGCAGGAGGGCGGGGGAAGGAATGACAAGTCCTTTTTACTGAAATTCTCTCCCCAAATGGATTTGGCAGAGCCCGGCTCTGCTGATCTTAAGGCAAGGTTTATCGTTTGTGCAGGCTGATGCCTGAAGGGGGAAAAGATCTTTGAAGTTGGGGAATGATGGAAGGGTCTCCCCCCTCCTCTCCCTCACACACATTTTTTAAGGGTGGAGCCTGGGAGATGCTCAACTGCCCAGAGTCAGGAAATTACATGACAAATTAAACAATTATGTGTTTTAGGCTGAGCATCTATTTAGACATTTAGCATCAAACGTGTGTTTAGCATGAATTCCACGGGCATTATACTTTTCCCCGTCACCTGCAATTCTACGCTGCGCTATTTTACTGCATGTCAAGAGCTCCCCCAGTCCAGGATCTACACCCTGAAGAAATTTATTTATCATTTAACTTTATTACAGAAGGCACTGCCTGGTCACTGTTGGAGTGACAAGGACTATTTCCTTAATTACTGTACATTGATAATAGCATTTACTCTGGCAGATCCAGTGCTATTCAATCAAGCAAGATTCAATACAAAAAAAGCTGATTTGCCAAAAAAGAGATTAGCATAAGTGCCTACAGTCACATTCTATTTTTGAAGGTAAAGCTCCTGCGTCTCTGAGCTTTCTTGTGGGAACTTTATAAAGGGAGATTAATCTAGTTTATCTCCTTCAAAAGATATTTGGGGAAATTGCGGAGAGTCACTGTTTAGGCTCTTTCGGTAATAATTTTCTCTAAACATGTAAAACAAAGAACTGCACAGAAAGTGCTAATCTGCAGCAGGAAGGTATATTTTTTTCTTTTACGTGGATGCAGACATTTGTTGTGAAAAACTCTGTGTTCCCATTTGCTATTGCTGTTCTTTGTCATTTAATCAAGGACTGACTGTAGCTGTTGCACTTTAAAATTAAATGCTATTATTTATGGTAGAACTTGTTCTAGTTAAAAATGCAGACCTCAGCACAATGTACGTTTGTAAGCAGAAGGTTAAGCAGGACATTTTAAATGGTAAAGCAAAGGGCTTAATCAAGGCTGAAGAGCAAAATGCAGTGGGATAACAGATATAGTAAATAGGCATTAATCACCATGCAGGCTTAATCCAGGTATTAGGCAGTCTTGGGGCTAATACGAAGACTCACTTACATAAGGACTCATTCTACCAACCCTTAAATAAGTGAATATCTTTATTATTAGGAGAAATTTCACCAATCTTATAGGCCCTTGCAATATCAGGCCTATGTTATGTCTCTGTAAAACGATCATCACAGAACGATTTTGCCTGAAGGGGATCTCTGAGTTAGGAGGCACATGGGAGTGCGGTTCAAGAAAGGAAAAAAATTGGATCCCCAGAGCATAAGGAGCCACTTTTCTGTGGTGTTTTTTTTCTCCTTGACACTGTCTATTACTGTCACATCAAAATCCGAGCTAAGTACTTCTTGCCAAAGATGGACCAGATAAAATCATGAAGCCAGTATCATCCATGGCAGACAGCTCACTGTCTTAGTGACAAATTTAGTGACTACAAATCCAGGCTTAGAACAGAGCCCTTCCCTAGTCATAATCCAACACTTGCACACTGGATTTGCGTTTAACTACTAAGATTTCCGTTTCAAGAAGATAATAGCACATCCATAGGTATGAAATTCACCATACGTAAGTTCTTTTATTAGACGCTTAGAAAGATTAAAGTGCTTCCATGTTTAACTTAACGTCAAAAATTCCAACTCCTTGTACAAACAGACTTGTCATATGTACTGACACACCAGCGCACAAAGCCCAGCCTCCAGCCCAGGCTGGGTTTTGGCAAGCTTGCCTTACCTAGCCCTGAAATAGAACAGGCAGAGTCACGGTCAGCACGACACGAGCGAACCTGAGGAAAGGGGAAGAAGGAGGTGGGGAATGGGGTAGACAGCCATGGTTTATCTATTCAGTGAATAGCAAGACGAAAAAAAAAATCCACAAACCTTTAATTGTGAATGTAGGAGAGGGACAGTGATGTAACTGTTCCCAGGGAACACTATTCTTATTTTGTAGAGGGAGGTGAGCCAAGATACTTAAGCTCTAGAGAACCTTTAACACAGGAAGCTATTTATCATAACAAGCTTGGTTGATACTGCTCCCATACTGAACCAATTAGATTAGCCTATTTCGTCATACTTCATAACTTGGGATGATAGGTTTCCAAGCATGGTACAGTGCAGTAATTGAATTTTGATCAAACACACATGGCCCATAACCCAGTATGTGAAACTTTCAGAACAGTTCACAGCTTTTAAATATCCAGTCAACATGTTGCCAAAAGTACAGGATGTACTTGATGCAAGTGGGAGAGGAGGGGGGGAGCACGAGTCCACGCCGTAACTTGGTACAGCTGTAAAACAAACATTTTTTTGTTCCGATTCTGTTCCTACTTTAGCAAAGGAGCTGGGAGGAAGACAGTGAATGTCAAGTAAGTCGTTTTTCTCCCCAGCCCCCACGCCCCCCCCAGGCATACATTTCCCTTTTAACATTCTTAGATTACCACCACCTTTTAAATTCACTGTACTGTACTTGCACACTGTATTAGACACACCAGCAATTGTGTTTGTTAGCATGACACATCCATTGCTTACACTTAGTTAACAAAATAACTTAAAAGTCACATGCATCATCCTCTTAATAGGGTTATAATCAATGGGACCATGGAACGAAAGCCTTAAAAATTACCCCCCACCTCTGCATTCCCCAGGCTGCTGCCTCTGCCAACACAATCCATATGGTGGGCAGTCTCCTCAGGCTCAAGGTGAACACTCCTCCAGCTCTTTGCAGGCAGCGAGCTCCTCTTACATGTTCTCACCATGTTTTCCCCACGGTAAACCCAAGGAACTTTGAAGAAGACTCTGCATAAAGGAAACAGAATACATGAATAAATTCATTCCTACGGCTCTACTGACTCGGAGGCAAAGCACCCACTGCAGAACAGGTTCACGACATGGAAAATGCTGTGCCAGACTTTCTTTTAAGCAAGGGATGGCTATCCATATCAAAGCTGCTCCCTGGCCTACAGCTAAGAGTCTGGCATGCTTAAGCAATGGAGCAGGAGATCCCCAACCTCCGCACGTGGAGCTGCCAACTCCTTCCTCAGCTTTGAGTACTTCGACTGAAAAGGCAGCTGGAGGCAGCTCCCGGTATCTCAGCTACCCCAAGGTGAAGCACCAGGGCAGCCAACACCTTTGCTTTCATTGAAGGGGTGCAAATGACACAAAAAAAATCCCCCCAAACCCAGGAATTACTGCTACAGCCCTCCGAATCGCGTAGGATCTGCCTGTTTACCCAAGCGCTTCTAGTCGCGTCTGTGGATCGTCTGCCTCCGAGCCGTCTCCCACACCTGCTCTGGAGCACAGCTGGGGTAGAGAAGCAGCCACAGGTTCCAAGGGGAGAAACAATACTTTTCAGATGTAACAAAACGTACATCTCATTTCATCTTGCTGTTGGTTGGGGACAGGTATATTGCCAAATTATAGCCACCACCTTGTCAGAGTGCAGAGGCTGTGCTGGATCCATCTCCCTCCCCACCCCGCTCCCCACTAAGTTACGATGCTGCAGAGAAAAGAGAAAATAAAAAAAAAAAAGAAAAAATAATTTGGTGTCCAACTTAGCAGACTTGGACCAAGCCTCAGCTCAAACTCAGGTTAAACAGGCCTGTTCTAAGCCTCTTAAATACAGGATTTATATAGTAATTACAGTAATGGAAACTGATCTTTATAATTTTTATACTGCCTAAAATTCTGCTGTGTCATACGCATCTGCAGCGCCTGAGAACTGCGCTTCTCAGAGAGAGCACTGCAGTCTTGAAAGCAGCCATTCAAACATCTAATGGAGAATTATCGAAGCATGAGTATGCTTGAGATTCTAATGAAGCACAAAGAGTAAGAATCAGAAATCCTGAGTTGGTGTTTGAGACAAGGAGTATTTTTTCAACATTTTCTTATGTTTATGTTTCTTCTGTTTATCTAGTTTCTCACATGGGTGTAAACAACATTGAGACTGCCCTTTTTATTCTTTTATTTCTTTTCCTTCACTACAGTTTTAGGCCTAGAGAGTGAACACAGTGCAAAATGCATCTTGGTCAGACAGACTCCTCACATCCACTTTCCAGACTTCGCTGTCGTGCAGGGAAAAATACCCCAGTGCTCAGTCTTTGCTGCACGATAAGGAGCAACTTCAGAAGATTCGGAGATCTGATAGGGGGTTTGGCTCCACCTTCAGGAAGCAGAAGGCAAAGAGACAACACGGTTTTAAGTTTCAGACATACTCTCTGCAGAAACTGAAGCCTACAACCCCCTCTTAGTGTCATCCACTGCTTCCCAAAGTGTCTTTGCTTCATATGCATAAAAGAGTCCCTGATTTGGTGCTCTCACATTTCTACATACTTGATGCAGCTCTGGAGAGTCCAACTCCTCCTAGAGGTACATGAGAACTTGTGTCAGGATGACCAAAGGTACCTGATGCACGAACAGAGCTGATCTATGAACAAATGTAAGCAAAAAGCAGCTTTGAGGTGAAAAATATTGTCACCGTATCAAATATTATCAGCCATTCACACTGTCAGCACTAAGTTTTCCATACAGAATGCCATTTTCTCTTGTAATTCACAGAGATTAGGGAGGTTCTCTGGGTAACACAGATTGATTGACAAGAAGAAAGCGGGAAGAGTCTTGATCAAATTTCAGTCTAGCAAAACATTTAAGCATATGCTTAAAGTTAAGGTATTTTTTTCTCCTCAGATCCAGGCAGAAGATGCAAACGGAATAATCTCTTGTGCTTCACCTCCTGGCAGACTCTGATGCAGGGTGAACCCAGAAGACAGTAGCTGGTTAAAATGCATGATTTAAATGAATTAAAATGATGCATTTCTTAAAGAAGCCATATAGTCACCATTTATAATAATGAAAGTGTCAAAGTAGTTAGCAACGAGTTTGAAAGACTGTATGATGTATTAAGGAATTAATAGGCAATCGCACAATTAGTGACAATTCTATAAGGCAATGGAAATGCATAGATGCCTGCAAAATCTCATCCTTGGCATATCCCCAGCTGGGTGCTTAAGCACCCTACCTTACTGTATTCAACACCATTTTCTGGAGGAAACAGGTTTGAAAACTGCAGAGCAAGCAACAGGACAGGCTCTTGGTACAGAAATAGACTAAACACCTAATGAATCTAAAACCGAAAAAAACCCCACAAAACACTGAGAAGAGACGCAAGAAGACCAAATAGACATAGCTGTGTAAGCAAATCTAACTGAATATACTCTTGAGGAACAAAGGAAACAATTCTTGATAGGGTGACAACAGATGTTCTCCAAAAAAATTCTAACAGAGCATTTCAAACACAAAGACCTTCCTGTGGAGCTGAGAAGTTTTACTGGCAGACATGCAGAAATACATCTTTGGAAACATAATAAAACCTAACATTTTAAGGTGTTATCAGGTCCTGAAAGCAGAAGTGAGATCTTCATGTAGTAAGTAGTGGGTGGTGGTGGAGAGGGAAGCGGTGAGGGTAACAAAATACTGTCACAGGAGCTGCCATAGCAGAGTTGTGATTTAAATCGCAGGAGGAATGACTAGTCAGAGAGATTGTTCTAAAATATCTCTAAATCTGGTCTTTTGGAAAACAAGCTCTAAACACAAGTGAAAGATGCACAAGTTGATGCAACTGAACAAATACAATCCAGAGTAATTCATTAGTACATTGAGCACTCCTAGAGTACAACTTCTTTTGCACTGTGTGAGTAAATGCAAAGTGCCCAGAGCTGAATGTTCCTACCAGCTACTGCTCTCTCAGATCACGGTTAAGCACATGGCAGAAAATCCCAGAATGGGCATTTAAAAAAAAAAAAAAAAAAAAAGGACAAGTTTATAGAGTCATTTGTGCATAACTGAACTGCACTGGTACTTAGGGAAGATTTGGATTTAACTCATGGCTTGAATCTGCAGCATCTTCAGTGAACAGCTTTACACAGGTTTTTAAAGGCTTGGCACTTCAAATTATTTTTTTTGAACTCTGGGCTTTACTTTTTATGTTCTTTATTTTTTACAGATACAGAATAATACTTCTCTGTCTTGTAGGAATGTTAAGAGGATTCCTCACTATCTGCAAGGCCAGCAAATATCATTTTATCTGGGAATGGGGGAGGACGACGACACGGACTCGTAGTCTAATGAGTTTTATTGCTTTGCAACTGTTTTGGGGAAAACAATCCAGACAGAAGATTATTCCAGTGCAGTCAGAGCAATCACAGCTACACAAACACTCGGATGGACAACTTGATCGACAGGAGAATGCTAAAGCAGGCAGCAACACAGAAAATCATCATAGGACAGACATTTTGATAAATATTACTGTCGCCAATTTATTATTAACACAGTGGGACAGCTTTACATCTTGCATCACACTTTTTGCAGCCCTTATGGTAAACATGCCATATCTGACAATTACAAGATGAAAACAAAGACCTCACTAACTCTCTCCTGGCCCTGCAGCACGATCTGCTCACTCAGTTAACCCTCTCTACACCTCGGCTGGGCAACTACACAGCCCAGAGAAACACCGAGATGCATGTTCAGATACAGAACATCATTCCAACAGCAGCCAAGTTCCAAAGGTTACACTATCTGTGGCACTAATTTCCAAAAGGCTTGACAGAGAAAGCAGACAGCTGTGAAAGAAGTGCAAAGTTGTTAGCAGAAGATAGATGATCAAGTGGAATGCCATCTAAAGGGAAGAGAAATAAAATTTTGCTAAAATATTGCTCTGTTGTCACCTGTGGCTTCATTCTGACTGCTGTGACAAAGCAGTGCAGTTCTGATGAGAACATGGACCAGTATCACAAACCAGAGAAGAGGATGAAAGAATCCCACAGCAGCTCTCGTTTCCTGGAACGCTGACACACATCTTCCATTTCTACAGAAACACTGTTACTTGGAATAGCTAGCCCTTCTTTCTGCTGGCTACTTGGTTTCTGGGATTAACAAACTATCTGATGGACCTTATAACTCATCATATTTTTGTCTGATTCACACAAAATAGCTCCTGTATTATTTTACAAATAACAAAGCACAAGATGGACTGCTGAAATCATTAAGCCAAGCCCTCTGTTATTTGTACACACGGAGATACATTCTAGAATGAAATCTCATGTGATCTTGTGTGTCCAAGGATATTTTTTATTATTATAGTACCCATAGTATCTTCCTATTTTCAAAGGTATATTATCAGCTTTGGGATTAAAACCTAAAAAGTAGACAAGTCACAGGATGATCTTCACCATGGGATTTTATTTGACTCGAACACTTATTTCCCATCCACTTCCTGGCTGTTTCTGAAAGTATTTCAGGAAGGAAAACTGGTATGAACAAAAAGCAGTCAGTGAAAGAGAGGAAAAAGGGAGCTGCAACAAATATCAGGCAAGGGAACCAAGTTGAAAGAGTGTTCTTGTCTCTTTGAACCCACAAGTAAAACGCACGTGAGCAAGTATTCCAAAAATACATCTTTCTTGCGTGAAGGAAAGAATTGATGTTAAGCACAAAGTATTACTTGTGGTTTACTCTCATAACCTGACATATCACATAACACTGAATTGGAAAAAAACAGGTTTACAAAGCTTTCTGTGCACCAGTCTTAACGTAGGCTTTAAAGAAACTTGGCATCTTTGAGATAAACACACTCACTTGATGAACTTTCATATTTTATCTTTGTTCAATGTATATTTAATATTCAGTTCTGACACAGTCTAATTAATAAGTCATCAGCAGTTTCAGTGGACAACTGGATCCATCTGTAAAAACAAAATGCACCTCTGCATTTGTGACACTTACTGCCAGGATTAAGGATAGGTCTGCATTTTCCTGAAGGTTGCGTTGGTAATTGTGAGCCGCGTGAGCCTGGCTCCATAGTAATCTATAATGTAACTGGAGCCATCAGAAGGTCCAACGATCTACAAGGGAGAAAGAACCAAGACTTTTCAATATGAAGCGAAACATACACTTTGTGCTAATGTCTCAATTACTGCTAATTTTCCCATCATAAAATTAGTCATGCTTAATTAGTCAAACAGAAACTAGATTTATTTTGAAGTTATGCTGTAGTATAACTATTTTAGCGAGCACTGTCTCAGAAGGAACATGTCCCTAGGGCTTCTAATCAACCAAATTACACAGCCAGGCACTGGTGCTGGGTTAAGTTGATGAGGATTTGAGTCACAAAATCAGGCTAATAAATGAGGGGGCTCCAAACCTCTTTTCTTGAACAAAGGAGGGCAGGCAGGAGAGAATTAGGTTGATGACAAGTACCTTTGAAATACTGCACAGGTAAGGAATGGAGAGGAGTGAAGATCATGGCTTTTTTTTTGTTCTGGAAATGATAAATTGATGTGGGGTCACCAGGGAGATGAGTAAGGAGAGATGAAAGATACTCTCAACTGTGTCTGTAAGTGATCTGAGCCAAGATAATTTTGACAGCATAGAAAGAAATTTCAGAATGCATTTACTTTAAAAGACACATATACAAAGATCTATACTTCAAAAATATTCTTCTATAAAACCACATAAACAATTCCTGTACCCACAATGCATTTTAAGTCCATCATAGGCAATTTGTCATTCACGCTAAATGGATGCAATGTCAAAATAAGACAACTTGGCACTTTCATGATGTCACAAGACATCACCCCAGCTGGGGATTTCAACATCATGAATCCTACAGTTACAGCTCTCGGGTGACGTGGGACTTGTATTTGGAGGAGAGGCAGAAACAAAAGTGGCAACGTCTTTCCTCCTGCACGCTGCGGGGACATGTCAGGTGATGCGCTCCGTCCTATAAAGCACAGGCAAACACGGGATTCTAGGGACAGCAGGACATGTCATGCAAAGTCCAACACTTCGTGTCACACAAAGAACTCATGGGTTCTGACAAAGTGAATTTTTGGTGCTGTAGCTTCTGAGTTATTCGTTACAAGTATTTATAGGTGGCTAATCTAATTTTTAGTTCAAACAACAAATACATTTATATTCTGTATCCATATTCTACAACATCAGTCCACAAACGGAGAAAAACTAAATGCCTTGATTTTTCAATATGCCAAGGTTCTTAAGGCTAAAATGCTAACAAAGAAGAGCAATCAAATCAAAGCTCCAACAAACACAGATTTGTATCTTGTTTTGAAAGCCCTGACTTACCTGCATTGAAATAAGTATGAAATCAATTAAGCTACCAATTCCACAGAATCCTACGGTGCAGAACTTTAACAAACCTAAAAAAGAAAAAATAAAATGTAACTGTAGCTTTAAGACAGCCACTAGGAAGTCCATAGTTTTCTGGTGGCAGTCGCATCCCAGCTCTCTCCTCATCCCCTCCAAGAAAACTTATATTAAAAAAATGCATACTTTTTTTTTTTTTTTTTTTAGAAACAGACCTTAAGTTAAAGATCTTTCATTATCAGGGGAAAAAAACAAACTGCATATTAATATTTCTACATCCTGAAAATACATCAAAGATTTTAAACATTAGTGATTTTTTTTTAATCAGACAAATATTTTTAAACAAGAAAAGGCAGAAGTTGACAATCAAGTTACTGGAAATTTTCCATTCTTTAACTGAGGCACAGACAGAAAAAAATCCCAACTTGAGCTGCAAAATTATTTATGAATAGAAAGAGACTTTCTACCATCTCATGAGCTGCAGCACATACTGATTTAATTTCTAGAATGTGCTACTTTGGAGAACCATCCTTTGTATCATTTTTATGTTTTGCTGAAATAGGAATTTATTTTCAATATACATATATATAAACACTTTTAAACTAGTATTCAAAAATGTTATTTTTTGTACGAATAAATGAAAGATTAATAGAAAATATACGGGGATAGCAACTAACAGATAAATGTTTCATTGGAAGTTGCCACGCAAGGCAGACTTCATTTGGAAAATGTCTTCAGAAGGAGACTGTCTTAAAATGTTTATTTATTTTGTTTAAATATCAGCAGCTTCTTGTACAATTGATATAATACAATGAGTACTATATACATAGTAAGGAATACAATATATAGAATATCTGTGCTCCCCCTTCTCTCCGAAGCAGGCATGTGTCCCACAAACCACCTCCTCTCTATCCCCTGGTCCTGAGGCTGCGGATGGAGCCAAGGGGCCAGCAACTGCGTATCAGCTGCGGGAGGAGCATCCCACCCTCTGGATAAAGCTCCCAGGGTTGAGAAGACGAAACTGCCCTGATTTATAAAATCCAGGCTGATAATTTCTAATCTCTCCATTGAATGACATAGTAGTCAGAACAGGGAAAATACACCTAATGAGCACAAAGATGAAAGAGTAATATCAGGACAGACTTTCAGTGGATTAGAAGAAAAGCCTACGAGTGTATTACAACTGAAGTGATGCCACTTAAAATGTGCAAAACCCCAAGTATATAATTGTTTAAAACAACTTATTCCCAGCAGCTGATGCGGGAGACATGCAACAGGCAGGTGCAGTCAGCCTGGGGATCAGCAACCAAACGTGAGGAAACAAGTCACCTAAAAAAATGTCAGCCTTAGTAAACAACAGGATGATTAAATAAACTCTGGTGAACAGTTTACTTCATCGTTATCTGCACTGAGTGCAGTCATCATTTAAGATATTTATTTGTGACGCTCCTTATATCATCTCCTCTTAAGCTCTGGTCTTGACCCATTACCATTGCTGCTTCCAGCAGCAGCTCCAGTTTACCTGAGTAACTGGCTGCTCCATTATATTACTAGACGTAGAAAAACTGTTTATGAACCCGGTGTATGTTTCTGGAGTGCAGTGTAAAGTGGATTTTTCAGCTCCTCCTCACTTCCCTCCCCACAAGCAGATCACACTGAGAAAATAAACTGCTCTGTAGCATGGAGGGAAAAACCAGTGTTCTTAGGCAGGAATAACTTATGGTTTAGTTCACAGTGTGTGGGAGAGGAAGAGGTTGCCTTCCTGGTTTCTTCATATTCAATAGCTTGTTTGTATTTGTGTTCTCTTAAAGCAAGAGAAGGAAAGAAATAAACCAAAAGCATTTACAGTCTTCATTACACTTGCAAAAAAATATTTCAACGCTATTATCTTTCTTTACCATTTTTTGCCAAGGCACGGATGACCTGAAAAATCCCCAACCAACCACTGTGAAGGAATCCAACTTATTGATTTAAAAAAAAAATTCTCCTCTTGTCTATTTGCTTTTGTCTTCTTTACCTTCCAAAAGCTTAAAAACTTAACTCTGCAAGAGTTTAATTTTAAGTCTTTCCACTTTGGTTACTGGCTACAAGTATATTCCAGTCGAACTAAAAAGCACGAGCCATAAAGAACTTCTATATAAGAATGGAGGATTTATAAATCTCTACTACTACAATACATTACAAAATAATTACTGCAAATTATTATTCCAAATCCAATGGTTTAACAAAGGTGCACCTTACTGACCACTTCCAAAAATGTATCTGTTCATGAAACTGATGGACAAAGTGCTAATTATAGAATCTCAAGGAAATAAAGACACAGACCTTAACACAAGCTTATCAAGAAGGACAGATAATGTTATTAAAAGTAACAAGGGTTTGCATTTAATGGACAGAAACTCAAAATTCCTAGCTGAAGTGACAGTAACATGCATAGCTTTTTCCAAATCATTGCTCCATGCTATCTAGACTTATATTTACTCCATTTGTCCAGCTCAGAAGCAAAGCTGGTGAAAGCAGTTCTATCGTGGCGAGGTACTTCCATTATTTAAGAGTCAGTGGCACCATCACGCTGGGAATCAAGTCCCAAAAACACCGACCAGAGGTAGGTCCTGTTAATTGTCTCAGCTTCCGCAGAACTGTTATTGATACTATGAGCTATATTGAAAGTATGCATTTTCCAGAATAAATTCCATATCCCAGAACACTAGATCTACTTTAAAGTCTCTCCACTCTTTTCCTGGTAAAATCAAGTATCATTTAAAGTAGCTGGCACACCAGTAAAAACCACTTCTGTTTCAGTGCCTCACAAAGAACACTGTGGTAAACATCAATGCAAAGCAAATGGAAAGCAAAACTATGAATAGCAATAGTCATTGTTGCTTATTAGGATTTTATCTTTTGGACAATTATATATCCATTCGTCACCACCCACTCCAGCAGAATAGCAGGCTGAGGATAATGCAGGATTTTATCTTACTTGACAATAAAGTAAGGATTCTAGTTGTAAACATTAAAGCCGTGACTGTCAGCCTTCATTATTCAAAATATAAATATACACATACAACTCAGTCATAACAATAAGCTTTACCTCAAATAAAAAAATAAGAAATAAACTTACCTAATGCAGGATAGCCTAGATAAAATCTATCTGCTCCCAGCCATCCAAGAAATAAGGACAGAGCCACGGCCACTTTGTAGGAGTATCCATTTCTGCCAAAAGAAACCAGCAATGTAGACAATGACTGCAAAATACATTCACTTGTACTTTTGAAAATTAAAGTAGTGACTCACTTGCCTGCTGCTTCAGCTTAAAAAAAAAAAAAAAAAAAAACCAAAAACAAACAAACAAAAAAAACCCAAAAAAACCAAACACAAAAAACAACACAGCCTTGTTATTTATCTTCAATTAACAGAAACAGAATTGATAATGTTAAGGTTTCAAACGGAGTAGGCATCCTCCATAAAGCAACCTCAGCTGTTGCAACTCAAGTATACTCTCACAGAACACAGATTATTCTGAAACTAAATCATGATTCCTTCTCAAGAGAGACACAATTCAGTTGCTGACACATTCCTAGTTCTACAGAGCACTTCCTAACAGTTCAGCCCTACCGAGACAAGCCTAGAAAGCCAAGAGGTGCACGTGTACTGTCTGTAGGCATTAGTCTCACACACGGGCAAATCGAGAGGAACAGGACAGACAGGTGGGATATCAACAGAGACAGAAACTGCAATGAGATCCGAAGGAGAAATGAACCGTGGCCACTGGCTGAAGAAGCTGCAGGAAGGATTCAACAAAAAGGGCAAGTCATGTACCCACTGACTACACTCTAAAGGGAAAAACTCACAAATGAAAAGAACTGCTGATGGTACAAAGATGTACAAGGGTAGAGATCTACTCTACCCTTGAAGCATCCCATGGTTAGCCATACAAAATAAACAGATATAAAAGGTTTTTTGAGATTTAGCCTCATTGGCACTATTATTGCCAACAGCTGGAGTGATGTGGCCACTTAGACACCTGGAACCTTGTCACTGCTGATGAGACCTTTACAGTAATAAGGGAGCTGGAAACACAGAGCTGCCCATAATAGAACCTGCTGCATCCTTTGCTGCACTGGTGAACAGATAACTTCTGCAAAGGAAAGCAAACCCAAATGTAATTAGAACTTGAAAAATATTCAATAATTTACTGTTCTGATACATGTACTACTATGTGCCAGCAATTATCTAATAAGCCCAAACTAAAATCTTGGTTGACAGCTGAATAAAACAGAGTTTCACAAAGACAGTAGCTGAGAAAGGTCCAAGCACCTTTATTAAGCACTTTCAAGGCCAAATAAAGATCTACCTTTTTGCTTATAATCTAGATTTACTGATTTTGAAACATTAAGTGATTAAATCATGACTCTTACCTCAATATTTGTTACTTAGTGCTTATTAGCAACGCAGAACATACTGGGCATTCCTGGAACCTAATGTAACATAAATTATCATCTTTAGAACGGTCTTGTTTTCACTGTACAGAACACTAATGGGTTTATTTGCAAGTTGAGGTAAGCTGTTGGACATTGTTTATCAACTACAAAGTGTCAACAACCCTCCAAGGACTCTAAAGCATAAAAAGAGCTCTTACATACAAGGTGGGAACATAGTTTAGTTTGAGATGCTCCTAATCAAAACCAGTAAGAAACTGAGTGCTTGCCTATGCAATGAGACGCTTTTAAAAGCAGAACATTGTGCAGCCTGGTCAACATCAAAATGAAGGGCAGAAGAAACCTAGCATGAAGGGGAAGCATGTTAATACTGTACTGAGGCTGCATCTACTCATGTGTACATGCTGAAGACTGAACCAGCAAGTAGCAAAATAACACATCCTAGGCATCTAAACTGTGATTTCTGCAACTGGGTAAAAGATGGCATTTATATTCAGTTGCTCTTCTGATTTTTCTTGCTTCTCAGCCTCATCCAATCTTTATTTTCCTCTGCATATGTTTCTTCCAGCTGCCACATTAAAAACTTTTTCTTCTAGCTCCCCCGCACCAGCTGATAACACGCTGGTACTGCTGTCAGCCACAGTGGCTTCTGGGCTCCTCCAGGGTCTCTTAGCGCTGCATAAAGATCTGTCCACATGTGTCACGCATGTCACAGGGTAACGATCCATGGGCTACTTGCCTGAAACAGCAATGCTTGAACAATGGGCAGAAACAGGGCCTGCACATACTAAGCAAAATACATGATAGAGTACCAATTTCGGGCATTCTAGAATTTGGAAAAATATCTACTTCCAAATAATCAAATTAAAAGCAAACCAAAGCAATCCTGACTCTCAGTACTTCTTTGCTGGAGTAACCTTATTGGCGTTTACAAGCTCTTCCTTGAACTAGTCCTAGGAGCAACTCGAACACACCCATACATACAAACATACAACATCTCTTGGTCTTTCTCTAAGACAACTGGATCCCACAACTGTTGTCTGGGCTGCTGTTAAATCACAGTTTTGGCTAAGGATACCTTGCTGATTTGCTCCTTCCAAAAGCGAGGGCTGGAGATGAACCTGCTGTCCCCATGCTGTGGGGACAATCCTGCTCTGGTAAGATGCCTTCACAAACCAATTTTTCTGTGCAGTTATTTCTGCCAGAACACAATTACAGTTTCCATCAAAACTCAGATAAGATGTTTGAAAATCTCCCTAAAGCAGCAAAAAGGACAGGCCTACTCTTATATTACCAACCTGGAAATTCCTGCTTAAAATGATGTTTCTAACACTCAAATAACATTCAAAATGCCTAGAAAAGGCTGATAAAATGCAGAGTGATTAGATCACCTTTTAAACAAGGGTACATATGAAGGATGGCAGTATTAATCATGCTGCCATTTTTAACTGGCTTTGGGGCTTTATCAAGGGCATGCTCACATATATCTTCCCACATTCACAGTTGAATTTTACTGGAATTTTCAGCAAGCCCATGAAGGGTCCTCTTCCCCTTCTGCCATACGAGCAGTCATGGGATTGGAAAAGCCACGGCAAGCTTTTTGGTAGCGTAACCATCAATTATTTCATCATAAATAATAGCCGCCATCAAGTAATAGACATCATAAAAAGGATACGGCTTTTCAGCCTACACAGATTTGTTTTTTCAATTAATAAATGTAAATAGAATCGACATTTTAAAAATGCTCCTAGAAAATATATTAGACCAAAAAACATCTATCCAAATACCTCCAAACATAAGAATTACTGTCTAATTCAAAGACGAAGCAATTTTATTAAACTAGTATGGCTCATCATATTCTCCATACCCATCACAGATGGGGCTGAAACACAATTGTTTCTGGACAAAAATGTGACTGAAGTCTAGTTTGCTAGCATTTAAATTTGATTAGATGTAATAATATGTTTTCTTCAATTTGCTGAGCTTTGACTATTGAGAAGACTAAATACAGAGAAAATATTTATGAAACTAAGAGGCAGAGCTGTACTTCTGAGTTAGGCAAATTATTGAGCAGTAAGTATCACATCAGAATTATTTGTCCACTAGTGTGATAAGGAATAACCAGCAAATATTACTGGAGTTTTAATTTCCAAAGATTCCAGTAGGACAAAAGAGAAAGGCTCCTGCATGAATCCACAAAAAGGAGAAACACATGGCAATGACAGGTGTTTGCTGATCATTAGCACTGGCCAGTTGGAACCTTCATTGCTATCTAGAGCTCTCCATTGCTCACAAGGTGCTTTAGGAAAACTAGGCCCATCATTTTCATGTTTCAGAAACAGGCTCTTAAAACATACAGAGGATTTGATTAAATACAAAGGTTGTTTAAAAATAGAGAACAGCTCCTCTAAAAGAGCTTTTTTGAGAAACCACAAAGAGACTTAATCTCCTCCAATATTCACGCACACTACAACTTCAGCTGCAGCGACAGGCACAATTTAAACTGGCACAAAGCATTATTGCCACAGAACAGCCCAGTCCATCCTGCTCCAGTCTCTCTTATCCTTCTGCTGCCCTCAGCCTCGTGCTGGCACCAGCACTGGGAGCGACTGTTCTGTGACTCAAACTGGGGAACGGATCCAAGGCAGTGGGGAAAGGGCTGGAGAGGTGTCCCAGACAGCCCCTTTCAGCACCTGTGTGGATTTTAAGTGTATGTGAAATGTAGCCTTAGCATTTGGGGCAACATTTTGTCAAGGTAAATTATTAACTGAAATACTAAGGTAAAGCAAAGACACGAACATAACCAAACAAAGAAAAGCATCCAAGGCAGAGACAGATTTACTTATAAACATGCATGTGGTATCCTTATACCACTTACAGTGTTTATTAGAGGCTTAAGTACTGGGCAACATGTATATGATTCTGCCTTACTCATCTTTTTCCTTCTGTCAAGATATCATACTATTTTAGAAAGACCTCAATGTAAGAACAAAGATGAGTTATTACAAAAAAACACAGTGTACTTACACATTGCGGCACACAATAGGCTTGTAAAATCCAACTTCGTGTCCTGTAAAGACTTTTTCTATGCCAAGGTGATCTTTGCAAGTAATATTTGGTGCTGGCAGACACTGAACTGAGGACACAAAAATTATTTGAGATTAAGCTGTAACAAATTGTGTACTGTAGTGTTTTTCTAAGAAGTGAAATACAGAAATGAAGTTATACTGTGCAACCTTCTTGATATGCACCACACGCAGACACATAACTTTAAAAAAATAAAGTTCTGAAGCCAGTCATATGACTAACTTGTCTTTTTGCATGATACATATTAAGCAAAACATACAAACCTAATTGCTGCCCTAATTCTGTTGCAATTTCCATTTTGGCTCCATTATAAGTCACTGGAAAATCTGAACCTGACATACAGAAAGCATTTTAATCATTAGAACAGTCAAATTCTGGAACAAGTTGCGCAGAGAGGTTGGTGTGATCACCATCCTTGGAGGTTTTCAAGATCTGACAATGCCCTGAGCAACCTGGTCTGAATTCAGTGCCAATGCCACTTGGAGCAGGAGGCTGGAATACAGGACCTCCTCAAGTCTCTTTCAACCCAAATTATTCTAAGCTAAGGCTTGGCTCTTGAGAGAACCAAAGTGGAATTCACAGCAGAAAGTTACATCTGCTGAAAGTTTGCAATGTATCAGCAGAATGTTAGTCACTCCCCAATGTTGAAGTCTGTTGTTTTAAAGGGAAAAATCCCAGTACTTTACCCACTTTCTATCAGTTTTCAGCATTTATGAGTCCTGTTGGTTGGTTCCAACAAAACACCAAGCCAGGTTCAACATTTCTTTCCAGATTTTCCAATAATACCTACAGGCAAGAGGACGAGGATTTGCTTTTTTATTTTGTTAAGTATCTTTGCATCAGGATCAAAAAACAGAAAAAAATTAATTCAGGCCATCAGTATCAGTAACAGCCAAAAAATACAAGCTATGTCTGGCCTTAACTGCTATAGGCTACATGGATGTTACTCATCAATGTGCCTAACTGAAGACAATTACAAAAAAATTGCACCCTTTCTTGTAAAAAAAAAAAAAATGAAGAAAGCAGTGTTTTATTTAGAAAAAACCCACAGCAGTTTAAGCATATTGATATAGGAAGGGCCACAGTTTTCCTGTCAGTGTCACACCTGTAAGACTAGAGATCTGCTACTCAACGAGGCTACTTGGATGCTTTGAATTAGACTCCTATTTGGGTGATGGATCCCAGAAAAATGTCCAGAAATGACTCAAATACTGTGGGGAGAATGTAAAAGCTGCTATGTGTGTAAAATACTCTATACAGACACAGAAAATAACACTAATTAATTTAGCAACTTTTTCCACCCTGAAGTTTATCTCCTGTTCAAATGTATAGTGTATTAAATACAATCACATGGTAACTGGTGAGACAACTAACAGTTCCAGTTGCGATCAATCTCAAACTACAAAATATTCTTTCTGCTCACTGATTGGAGGTTTATAATCGGGGGGGATATGATGTCAAAGATCATGTAAAGGACTGAATAACTTTTAAAAAAGGATCCATTTTGTATAGCACTTTCATCCAGTCTCTGAAGTATTTGGAAAACCTTCACTATCCCTGAGCATCCTGTTAAAGAAAATTATTTAACATTTATGGAAAACAAAAATCTGAAGGAAAACAAGCACATACCTGCATTTTAAACATTAACTGCACATAAAGCAAAACTGTTGTGCTATTAGCTTATACAGAGACCATTTATTTCAATGCCCAAGAACATCAGAAAAGCTAAATATGTGCAGTAAACCAAGTGATCAAGTTAAGCATTTTTCTGTTGTACTCCAAAGTACATCAGAACTTAACATCAAAATAAATGCAACTGCTATCAAAACAGAGCCTCCTGGTACCAAAAACTCATAATGATGGACAGCACCACACTTCCTTAAAAATAATTAAAAAAATACAAAATTTTGAAGGCTGTTCTGTCACATGTCAATTCTTCTAATAAGTGTATGCAAAACTCAGCATGACAGGAATGATTTGTTTTAATCACAGTAGTGCAGGATACAGCCTAGAGGATAGAACATACATTGAAGAGATTTACCAGAAACCTCACTTATAAATGTACCAGAGACATGGTATGTTGTTTTTTTGGTTTTTTTTTTTTTTTAGTAAGGCATCCAATCCACACAAATGTTTTAGGTTTTCATGCCAATGATATTACTAATCCCATGTTTTATAAAACTCATCTAGCAGATACAAAAAGGCATAAACTGAACACTAAAAATGGAAAATAGAAATAAAATAGAAGTCCTTACCATATGCTGTGTGATTTGTACAATTCATTGGTTCTTGGGTACTATTGTCTATTTTAGGCTCATCGCACACATATGTGCAGGTAATTGAGGAAAACATTTCTCATGTCAAACACTATAACAGGTTTAACAGCAATTTATTCCACCTTCTTCAAATGCTGAGGATTCAAGGTACACCTTGATGTAGCTTACCTTCCTATCCATCCCCAAAACAGGAATAGCGCATTACCATACAGCAAATCTGCTAATCCAATTTAATACACCAATATATTGCATAAGCTGCACGTTAATTAGTGCTGCAGTCAGCACTACCTAAAGGAACTACGACGTTTATCAGTCATGGCCTCTGTATTCAAAGACAAGGTAGCATGCCTAACCTAGTCTTCTACCCTGATTTCAATATCAGAGTACCTTTAAATCGCAGCACTCAGTTAATATTAAACCTACAAAATTCGAAGAACACCTAAAAAGGAACATCTGAAATGTCAGGAATTCCAACTAGAAAGAACCTGAGCAGGGACTAATTTCGAGGGGTCTGAACTCCCATGGCCAAGTAAAGCAGATAAAGTTCACTTTTTCAAGATGTGTTTTCCTGACACTTTTCATCTGCAGCTACATCAATAGCTGTCAGCTACCATCAACAAACATTTTCTGGTGAAGGGCTGATGCCTTCAGAGAGCTGGGAGCCTCGAAGCGAGAGCCCAACACCTGTGCCTGCTGCTGCGAGCTGTGGAAGAACACTTAACATTTTGCAAAACCACTCAAGTGTCCTGCAAACAAAATAAGAAGGTAGAGAGGCAGAAGACAGGAGTCTCTCATCCCATGGGGTTTTATCTTTGAAAATGGGGGGTACCCCAAACCTGCACACACACTGTACCACCCCCAAAAACCTAGGCCACTGTAGATGTGCCCTCTCCTGCTCCTTCCAGCTGAGACTGATGAGAAGCTGCTTAATTAATGTATACTGGGATTAAGTTATAAAAGATGTACCCATCATTAACCAATTGACATGATAAATGCTTTCTGACCACCTGCAATACAAGGAGATATTTTTCAAATTTTAGATCCTTCTGGGTGGCAAGAGAGAGACAGAAGATTAAGTAATACATTGTTTAGAAGCAGAATGCTTAGTTCATATTCAACTAGTAATTAATAGATGTATTCTACATAAGAAACTACACAATTATAATGAACATAATCAACTATTCCTTAACATAGATGTATTGTATGTCAAAATTTTCAAAAATTGTAATTGATATGTAATAATTATATGAATATAAACAACGCGAGAGCATCCAGTCTCTGGAGCACTTACGGAGGATGATCCCCAGAGCTCCCTAGTGCTTAACAGCATAATTGACTCTCCTGTGAAATTTATTTCTGTTTGAAGACCCGCCTCAGGGCTCTTGACTCGAGGCCTCTGTCACCCAGCGGCTCCCCGGTCCTGCCAGGGGCCTCTCCCCCACTATCTCCAACCCCCCTGGGGCGGCTGGACGAGCTGCCTTCTCTCAAGGGAACCGAACCCGCCTTCCTCCGCCCTCCCGGGACACATCGCCATAGCAACCGAGCCCCCACCGCCCGCCCCAGCCCCGCTCCGGAGGATATTGCCCCAGCCTCAGCTCATCGCACTTGAGCGGCGGCTCCGTGCCCGCCGTTTCCTCCACGGCAGCGCCTGCGAAGCAGAGGAGAAGCAGGATCCGGGCCTCCACCACGCCGCTCCGCCGCTCCGGCCCTGCCAGCAGCCGCCCCGCCTGGGCAGCCATGATGGAGCCGCTACTGCTGTCAGCTGACTCGGTGGCGCTGCAGGAAGGAGCGGCCCCTGCCGCAGGGAAAGGCCACCCTGCCTGCGGGTTGTTTGCGAGCTAGTTAGAGATTTTTGGTTTGGGGGAGGTTGACCTCAGCAAATATGGCTCCTGAGGCAGCACACAGTCAGCGCTGAGGGCAGAGCGTGCCCCTACTCAAGATGGCGCTTACACAGCCTCAGCAGAGGAACTGCCGAGGTCGTGCCCGGAGTAAATATGGCCGCGCCCGCCATCAGCACCTGACAGGACACCGCCCACCTGCCCCTACTTAAGGTGTCGGCCACAAAGGCTAGCTCTTTGGCTCTTGAGCCGGTGAGGGGAAAGTGTTAAACAATCTAATCCCAGTGGAGGGGAGCTGCGGTCGCTCTCGGATGCGAGCCCTGTGTTGGTGTTGCGGAGAGGCCTCACTTGCCCCAACCCCCTCCCCCGCCTGCCCAGAGCGGCGGACAGGCCTGGCTGGGGCTGGTGAGGACACATACTGAGAAGGGGAAGGTGCATCCTTCCTGCGCTCCCGAACACTGAAGCTGTGACTTTAGCCCACTAGGTGAAATTCTACCTCAGTGTGTTGCTACCTGTGGGTGTCCCTGGAGTGTGTTGGCTATTTCGAAATATTTTTTAAAAGCATGGGAGAGGTTAAAGGCGTGGCAGGGGTGGCTTGTGCCCCTCTGCAGCCTGTTGGCCAGCTGCACTTATTTTCACATAAAATTGTGGCGGTGTTGTTAAAAGTGCTTTCTCTTTTATTGTTTTAATGAATGCTAAGTGCTCGGAGCAGGCAATCTTTTTATCTTCCTCAGCATTTACTCTTTGTAAGGTGTTTTGTGGTGATTATCAACCTTTCACATTCTCACTTCCTTTAAGGTTATGTCATGGTTTTCTAGTGTTTGTTTTTAAAGGCTTCAGTTTTCAGTTATGAACTGCTGGGAATCCTGGACTGTTTATAGAAGATGGAGAGACTATTCAGGGTAAAGATACCCAGGAAAGACAGCACTACTATTTGAAGTGTACATCTGTATTTCCTGAAAAGTAAATAGGGACCTCAAAACCAAACAAGGCTGAAAGCAGCTCCAATATAGTGTTTAAGAGAATACTGTCATTAGCCAGTACTTCTGGAAGTCTTTTGGTTTTCTTAGTCATCATTTTAATGAATTAATAGTAACCTGTATATGAGTGTGGTACCAATGAAAGATTTGTCACAGTCTCAGATATGCAAAGAATCAGTAAAAACATGGATTTTAAAATGTGTGGATGGCTGACAAAGACCTCAGCCAGTGATGTGAAATATTGCCATCTAACAGCTTTTTGGGAGATCTGTGTAATCTGAATTGGCAGTCTGGAGTTCAACAGACAAAATATGCAAACAAAAACTGATACTTATTTCAGCAACTGAGAGCAAAAGGCCAGGGCCAGAGTGTGCTCCGTAATGAACTTGGCCCTTTGAGATGGAGACTGAGGTGCACTGGTGAGAAAAGTGCTTGGCTTTTTTGTCTGCCATGCATCTTTTGGACAGATAAATATACAGCTTGCTGTATGTAACTGTCAAGAGAATTGTCAATTCTTATGAGCACTACATTAGTTAAAATTGAGAGGAAGGATTGGGAAGTATCTGGGCATTTGAACTCTGAATTTTTTAGAAGGAGGGTGAAGTGGCGTGTTCTTAGCACGTTATGTGCTGTGGTGCAACTGCTTAGTAAAACTGGCCCTAAGAAGAGGGGAAATCAGTCTGAAGTTTTGAGGTGAGATTAATTTCTAAACCTTTTGTAGTCCTTAGCCTATGCAATTAGCTGTGTAAGAGCTGCTGCAAATGAGCTGGTGAAACAGCACAGCAGAACAAAAAATATTTTTTGAGAGCTTTATTTGACCATTTTATGTGTGTGTACATATATATCTTTAAAAAATCTGAAAGCAGACTAACATAAGAGTTTTGGAGGTAGAAAGCCCCTACAGTTCTTGCAATTAACTCCAACTAAAATGGCACCTGTTCAGTATTTTGCAACTAGCACTAGCAGAATTTGCTTTTATTCCATCTTCTTGAGCTGCCTCTGCAGGGACTCAGACTGCTGCTCCTGCACACCATCCATCCCAGGCAATGTGTTTCTTGAAAGCTGCAGGTAATGTGGTTTGTTTTGAAGTTCTGTTGGGAGCAGAGCTGGTTTTGGTGAGCATTGAAAGAGGCGGTTTTGTGTTAAAATTCCTTAACTCCATCCAAGGCCACATCCTATGGCTTTTGCTGTTCCCCTCTGGATGTGGTAGGGGCTGCTGAGGCCTCTGTGGCAGATTGAATTCAAAATAGCTCTGAATTCATGTTTGGACACCAATTTGCTGAATACAAGTACAAATGAAGCTTTTTTAAATGAAGTCTACACGGGGGGGTTCAGATTGGATATTAGGAAAAAAATCTTCTGGAAAGGGCTGTTGGGCGTTGGAACAGGCTGCCCAGGGCAGTGGGGGAGTCACCATCCCTGGAGGGGTTTAAAAGGCATTTAGACGAGGTTCTTAAGGCCATGGTTTAGTGCCAGAGTTACGGTATGGTTGGACTCAATGATCCTGAGGGTCTCTTCCAACTGAAAGGATTCTATGATCCTCAGCGCGGGGGCTGAAACGCCGGGCCCGGCCCTTCTCGGAGCCTCCGGACACATTCAAGCTGCTCTTCCCCACGACATCCGAGAGCTCGCCCCAGCTCTCGCACCGCTGGGCCTCTCCGCGGGCCTCTCTGCTGGCCGGCAGCGCCCCGCGCCTCCCGCCCGCCCCCGCCGCGGGGCTGCGGCCCGGCCGGCCCCCGGGAGGCGGCTCTCCCGCCGCGCCGCCCCGGCTTCCTGCGCCGCAGGTGAGGCGGGCTCGCTCCCCCCAGCTTCCCACTTCCGCCCAGGTGAGAGCCGACGGCCATCGTGCCGCTCCGACCGCTGCCGCCGCCGCTTCCCGCCCGCAGGTACCGCGGGGAGCCCCACACTCCTAGAGCCGCCGCGGCCCTTCGCCTCAGCAGCGCCCCCAGCGCCGAGGGGAAACCCGCCGCTGGGCCTCGGCCCCCCGGCCCCGGTGTGGGCGGGACTGTCGGTACCGCAGGCGGTGAGGGCGTAGAGGTGGCTGGTTGCCGGCCGGGGTGGCCCTGAGGGGCGGTCGCTGCCCTCGACGCCCTGGGAGCCGGCGGGTGTGGCGGCTGCGGCGGGGCGTCTCTGGCGGGTAGAGCCAGCTCGTTGTGAGGGCTTTTCCGGAGGAGTTTAATCCCTTCTTCAGGTAGTGCTGGTGCTTGGGGAGCGGCTGAGGGAGCTGGGGCTGTTCAGCCTGGAGAACAGGAGGCTGAGGGGAGACCTGATCTCTGCAACTGCCTGAAAAGAGGTTGTAGCACGGAGGGTGTTGGTCTCTTCTCCCAAGTATCAAGTGACAGCCCAAGAGGAAGTGGCCTCAAGTTGCACCAGGGGAGGTTGAGTTTGGATATTAGGAAAAAGTTCTTCCCAGAAAGGGCTGACGGGCATTAGAACAGGCTGCCCAGGGCAGTGGTGGAGTCACCATCCTTGGAGGTGTTTAAAAGGCGTTTAGGCGAGGTTCTTAGGGACATGGTTTATTGCCAGAGTTACGGTATGGTTGGACTTGATCCTGAGGGTCTCTTCCAACTGAAAGGATTCTATGTGGCACAGATGCTTGGGAGAGGTATTTCCCACCAACCCCTCGCTTCCTCAGCACCTGACCTGTGCCTGAGTGTACACAGGTCCTTCCCATAAAGTGATTTGTTAATCATGTACGCTATCCTAGTAATTCTAGGATTTATTGACTAATTTTACTAGAACGTGACAGCATTTAGATCTCAGAAACAAGTTTTCCTCCAGCTTTGCGAGAACAGGTTTCTGAGGCCATGTTATTGCTCCATGGAGAATGGCTTCAGCGTGAGCTCACCCTTCTATTAGACACCAGAGAAAGCACACTGGTGCTTCCCAGGAGGCTGAAGTCCGCAGGAATTCAGGTTCTGCTTGTTAAAAGTTCGCATGCCTCTAGAGTGAGTAAGACTCCTCTTGATCTGCATGGAGACTGGTAATCACACACGCGGAGTGTTCCTTTGGATGTTTTTGGGTTTGTTTTTTTTTTCTCTCCTCATGTTGTGGTCACTAATTGTATGTAACAACAGGGCATGCTCAGTGTGCCCATGGAGTAGTGTTTTGATATTTAACAATATTTAGCTTTGACCTGCTTCACCTGGAGGTGTGTGGTGTATTTGTCTTTAGGCACTTAACAGCACTGCTTGGTTGGTTCCTTCTTTAAAGTGCCCAGAGCAGTGTGAGCACGCACTCTATAGCACTCTTTATAAATACTGCAGCATTGCACAGAGCAGCGGGTTTCGGTGGTTTCATCTGAAAGGTGTGTATGTGCTAAGCTTGGTTGTACTGAATGCTTCTGTATGCTACCAGGATGGAAAACCGAACATAACGTGTAGGACAGAAAAATGTGTTAGAATAGTGTTGGTTTTTTTCACAGTATGTAGTTGCTTGATGTCAGATGAACTATATAATTTTTGATATCTAAAATTACAGGTGATGCTGTGTTAGGACAATATAGGATTAAAATCACACCAACAAATGTTGTTTTCCCTTTCTTTTTGCCTTTGTCATATTTTAAACTGTTTGGGCTGAAATTTTCCAAGTCAGACCCCTATCTGACGAAGAATGTGACATGTGCTGTGTTGGTCATTCCTGATAACAGGGCCAGGGAAAATTACAATGGCATTAGTGCAGAAAGGTGACTTTGGGTTGGGATGTACCCTTGGCTGTTCCTGTGGCAGGCTGCTGAGACTGGCCACAGCAGAAGCCTTTGAAAAATAGCAGCAGTTAGCATTTGTGCATTAGGGGCTCATGGTGTTTGATGTCCCAGAAGGTTGGGGAGAGCCTCCCATGAGGCAGAACTTCCCCTGCAGGTGTGACTTGCGGAAGGACACAGGTTGTCAGAGGCCAGGTTGAGGGATGTATGGCAGAAGCAGTTGTTGGGTGAGTGGGGAGAAATGGGAAGAAGAATCTCCGTTGGCTAAACTGTGTCCTCCTCCAGACCGCAGGAGGGAAACCCTTCTTTTTGTCTTTTAGCAGTGCTCTGTGGAGCGTAGGTGTTTGTCAAGGCCAGTGCTGGGGTGTCATGTTCCCTTCTGGCTCCAGGGCTGAGCGCCCCGTGTCCCTGTGCCAATGGCAGGTGTCTGGCCTGGGCTGATGGCAATAGAAGACTTAAACCTTTCAGCTCTTCTTATGACCTCTGCTGGCACCAGCATGGGGGAATTCATTGTTTCTTAGGCTGCTTTTGAAGAAGATCCAAGTCCTGGGATTTCGTACAAAACCTTATGAAACTTTCCTGCTCCCTATGATGTGTTCAGCTCTCAAAAGTGAAGACAGTAAAAACCCAGCTCCATGCTGTGCTGGAGTCTGGAGGTTTTTTCTGATATTAGAAGACACTAAACTCTCTGAAATTATTTTTTTTCTTGATGATTTTACAGTGATATTGGGATTTGTAACATACATTTAGAACTGAGGTTTGCAGTTTTGTCTACTTGTAAGATAAGTGGCTGTAGACATCAGAGAATGTAGCTAAGGAAGCTGAGTGGGTGAACTGGTTTAAACCAGACAAACAGTAGTGTGTTGGATCACTCTTAAAAATTATTGCCTAGGAAGGGACGTCCTAATTTAACAACTGTCTGTTGGCACCCTGCTCGCGCTTAGCATGGGTGTTTGGAAATTAAGGATAAGCTGTTTGGCCCCCCAGATATAAACAGCTTAATAGTATATGAAGTTGTGTGTTTCTTTGGTGTCCAAAAGCCAGTCTTAGACCCGTCCTCAATTATACATTATTTGAAGACTTTGAATTATGTTCTCAGGGATCCCCTCACACCAGAAGGAGGTGTTTCTTTTAAAATATAACACACTATAACACACTTCTTCCCTCCTGCCCCCCCCCAATTTTCTTTCTGTGAAAGAATGGAGAACAAAGAAATACTGAGAGTGGTTTTAACATATTGCACACACACACACACACACACACACAAAAAAAAGATAAACCATTGCAAACTGGCTGGGGGCCACCTTTGATCATGAGGAATCCCAAAGTGCTGCGTGAACTCAAACTGTGACACACCTGAGGTCCACTGTGGCATCCCCTGGCATGGAGGGGTCTGCAGTGGCTCTGAGCAACACTTTACAGCAGCTCAAGCAGGAAGGTGGAACTTTCTTTAATCTTTTTTTTTTTCTTCCTCCTCTCTTTTACACCTCTTTCTTGCGGGGACTCCAGTGCATTTGTTGCAACCCAGATCTCTCACCTGCATTTTCCTGCTTCAGTTTTTCTTCCTTGGCTCTGTACCCGTCATCATAATTGCTATTGTTACACCCGCTGTAATGGAAAAGAAGATTAATCTTGGAGACTGTCTGCATGGCACTTTGAGGCTGTTTTTTGAGTGATGCAGGCTGTTTCTTGTGGTGTGGTTTGCCAGTGCAGCTGAGCTGCAACCACCAGTGCTGCAAGGTGCGGTTCTGCTTCCCCGGCACATCCGGGTCCCCTCCTGCATGCCAGCGCTGGCAGTCGACAGCTAACTGGGCAGAAAGCTCACTCTACCAAAATGGGAAGGGTTGTGTTTTGTTTTGTTTTGGTTTTTTTCTGCGTGTTTAGCTCCCCGTTCCAGCTCACTATGGGATCAGATGAATGAGTGCAGGCGCAGATGGAAGGGGAAGAAGAAAATGCATCAAAGAGGGCTGGAGGGCTGGACCGGCCTCTTGGCTTCAGCTATTAGATGGGGACGGTGTTGTCAAGTTGGCATTATTTCCTGCCATGCTGGATTTATTTTCTGGGTTTAATCTTTTTTCACCCTGCTGCTGGTTTAAAGGTTTTAAAGCCACTTTTCCTCATAGGAGTTATTTTGCATCCCTTTCTGATGTTGGTTCTCTTGCTTTAAGGTGCTTTTTTTTTTTTCTTTTAATTGCTACTGTGAGGTAGAGAAACAGATGAGGGAAGTGAATGGAGGGAATTTAAATTGGCAAGAAAGAACAGATTTCTGTATTATTTGTCCTGTTTTGTTAAGATTCTTGCAATATTTTTAGTTGAGGTTTAGTTTTGTCTTTTTTTGTTTAAATGAAGGCCCAGGAATGTATAAGGAAATGGTATTTTCATCTGTTTTTCAGAATCAGATCTCAGCACAGAATCAAAGGCTGCTGTGCTCTTAGAAGTGTTTTATTTTGAAGGGAAAAGAAAATAAAGCTGCAGCACTTAGCAAAGTTCAGATACATTCCTGAAAATCTTTTAGGGGTTGCATGGGTTTGCTGCTTCAACTCTTGCTATGAGTTTGATTTAAAATGACCTTCTAAATCTGTTAACAGCCTTGCAAAGCGACTCATTTTGCTTGGCCCTGGGTGGAAACCACGCAAACCCGCGGAACTCTGCAGGAATTCCTCCATGAGCCAAAACTGCTCACATAGGCAAGGGGTGCATAAATCTGAAATGGTGGTTTGTGACACACCTCCACTTTTTCTTTTCATTAGGTAAATCAGCTTAATTTGACTCTTCAAGAGAAGAGAAGCTATTTTAATATCTTGTTAAATACAACAGCATCCTCCCAGAACTCAAGGCATCTTCAGTGTGAACACAGACGACATCAGAGGCAGAGTAGAAGGTCCTGCAATTACACTGTTATATACTGGGTAGAGTTAAAATTATGCTATTAAACACTGACTTCTCTTAGAGGAGCTCGTGCTAAGTGAAGAAATCTTATTTCTCGTGTATGTTTTGGTATAACTGCCTTGATAGTTTTCAGAATGACAGGCTCCACATCAACATAATAACATGCAAGTAAGGGTACAGATTTATCATCGCTGCTAATTGCAAGTCTGTTGTTTTTATGCTGCCATGAACCTCACCCCCAGTTGGAGACCTGCTCTGTTTGGCACTGTAGAGGAGCGTGATGAAGGATATTCTGTTCCTTCAAAGCTTGGCATGTATGTAATAAAGAGAAAGGCAAGCTCATGTAGAAGACAATGAGCTTCTTTCACCTGTTCAGCTGGGGGCTGCAATTAGAACTGACCTCCCTTAGGAACGTGTGGGACTAGGGATTGATTTGGCCAATTTTGGGCCTCTGTGCTGTCTTCTGAGTGGAGGGAACTTCATTGTTTTATAGAGAGATGCAAGGTTTCACCTATATTGCCATGCAGCAGGACTGAGCTGTCACAATAAGAATACTGTCTACAAATAATTAATTGGGTGGAAGGTATCTTCTAAATAATAGGATGATTTTAACTGTTATGTGTATTTGAAAATATTGCAACTTTAATGTCCATATTCAAAATAATTTGGTTGAGCATACCTGTCTCACAATTTTCTTGGCCAATGTTTGATTTTATAACCTGCATTTTCACTCATATTTTGAGAGTTGTTCATATTCTTTCCCATGTGTGAAAGGAAAAGCACACGGAACAAGGAAAGATTTTGGATGTGCTGAGGCTGCAGTGCAACTTGCTATGTTGTTGAATATTTGAGGTGAAAACTGGGGGTAGTAGTATTTTTGTATTAAATTTGTTATAGTTAGCTTAGTGTTTTATTATTGTGTGCATTGACTGTGCATCTGTTAGCATTCTGCTCAGATACATAACTTATTAATTCAATTTTTTTTTTAAACTCATCCAGGTTATTCTAGACTAAATCCAAAAATACCCTTCAACATGCCTGAAAATCCTGCTGCAGGTATGTAGTCTGAGTGTGATGACTTTTATTAAGCGTTGAGAAATGAAGCTACATTCCTCACATGTACTACTTTGTGGTGCAGATAAACAGCAGGTGCTGCAGATCCTTGATCGTCTGCAAGCAAAACTTCGTGAGAAAAGAGATTCCCAACATAACGAAAACCTCACTGTTTTGCGTAACACACTCAGAAGCCCTTTGTTTAACCAGATACTGACCCTCCAGCAATCCATCAAGCAACTGAAGGAACAGGTGAGTGTAAAAGTGGTGCAGTGATAATTATAGTGAACTTGGAACTTGAAGCAGGGTGTGTAGGTGTGTGTTAATGAGGGCGCTGTCATTCATAAGCTGTAACTTGGTATGAATGAATGTTGCCTCTTTTTTTGGTCAAGCTAGTATCTCCACAGTCACTGCTGGAAGGAGAAGTGGCTTTGCAACGAACTGGTCATGGGGTGACGTGCTTTGAAAGGGGTGCAGAAGGAGGCGGTTAAGAATCACAGCAGTTGGAAAAAAAGCATCTGCAAAAGACATCAGCTCTAGTACTTTGAGTTCTGAACACAGCTGGAACTGGGATCTTTTGTTTTTCGCAGAAGTTAAATACTGTTTATCAGCTAACTGGCAGCATCTTTTCTCCTTAAAAGACATCATCACTTAGTTCCTGCTGACTTGTACAAGAATGGTTAACCTGTTTGGGGAAATAGCATCTAGAAAACCACCTCTGAAGATTTGCCAAGCTCTGATGCAGACATACCCAGGCTAACTTTAAAATGACTTGGATTCAGTGGTGGAAGGAACTTGTGTGGATTGGTTTATAACACCAACTGACACATAGAACTTGTGGACACGGGCATCAGTGACAGATCTGCATGAATGTGGTTCTCAGCATCACTGTTGCTTTGCTGTTACTGCACCTGCCCAGCTGCAGATGTGGTGGGGTGGGTGTCAGGGGAAGGAGGCCACCTCGCTGCCATTGCCACGTGTTCCTGCCTGGGTGGCGTGGTGGTGGTTGATACCATACGTTCTCCCTTCTCCCCATGTTTGCCGAAGTACTGTACCTGCTCCTGGTCCTTCCTTCCAAAGCTTGGCTGCATGTCTGCAAGCTATTAAAAAATGTATGAAAATGCTAAAATATCTAAGATTGTGCTGTGTGACTATGACATAGTGGATTTTATATCCAGAATGCTCACAGTTAACATAACTAGAATTTTATTTTTACTTAAAATTCTTTTTGAGCATGTCCCTCATGAGCAGTTTCATTCAGCATGGGATTTTCAGTTTACTATGTCACCCTGGGAATATTTCTGCGTTTCTTCATTATCTTTATTATTGAACTGTGAGTTCTAGCAATGATGGCATGTTCAATGGTAGATTGTTCCCTAGGCCCTCTCTGGGGAGGCGATAATACAGGCCAGGCCTTTGGCTCCGGAGTGACTCTTAAAAAATTTGGGCTCTCGTGCCAAAATTGTCTAGGTTTGCCTGACAGTTGCAACAGTGCTCAAGGACCTCTTTAATATTTGGTGCTTTTGCATGTCCTGTTTCTGGAGTATCAGGGTGAAAAGAGGATAATGGGCACAGGCAGGGAAGAAGAATGAAAGAAGTGGAGAGAATGAGTGGAGTAGAAACACAGCTGAAACATTCAGCAAACTTTTCCTTCTGAAAAATAATTTAAACTTGATATGATGGCTTGGGTTTTGATTATATATTAACATTGCCCAATTTATATGAGTGAGTATATTTGTGTGAATAGGCATATATGAGCATGTGCATGTTTGCTTCTTTGGCAGTCTTCACATAAGATGATGTAAGTGGAACTATCTTCTTTTGCTTATAATAGTTTTTCTACATCTTTATTCAACAGCTCAATTATATGCCTCCAGACCGTTCAGTAGATTTTGATTTTACTAAGAGAGGGCTGCTAGTGTTTGCTGACAAATCCGTTGCTGCTGGGAGCGTGCGTACGCCTTGCAGCTCACCTGAACCCAAAGCATCCACCTTTCCTCCAAACCTGGGAGTTAATGAGTTTAATGCGATCATCCAACAGATGGCAAAGGTAAGGCTCTCGAGTTTAGTGACCAAAACTTGTTTTCCTTCAATGTCAAACTTTTTCTTGCATTCTTTTGGAGTACATTTTCAAATGTGTTCTTTTGCTGTGTGTCTGGGAGTGTAGTTCTGAAAATAATTTTCCCTGTGAAGGATAAGGCCAGCAATGGAAAGTGGTTTGGGTTTTTTATTTTTTTACTTTGCCTTTTTTTTGTCTTTCTTCCAAACACACCAATGTAGAAAAGAAATGTCAGTTGCCAGAAAACTTTTTTGGTATTTGAAGACACTTAATTGAAAATCAACACTTTCTGCAGAAACTTGTTTTGATGGAGAGACTTGTTTTATCAAGTTCATTTTAAATTGGAAATGTACCAGCTTTGTTAATATATGAACAGTGCAAATGATTAAAAGAACTGGCATGTAAATATTTTATTTAACTCTTAATTTAGTATGTCTTAACTTTGCCAGACAGATGCTGATTTCATTAACATGGGATGTAGCATGTACCAGATGCTTATGGAAGTTATACAGGTGCAGACATCCACCCATGTGGGATTGGCGTTTATAACATAAATGTATTGTTCCGTGTTACTTTGAACCATTAATTTAATTGGTTAGTCATGCCTCTCTATATTAAGTAACTGTTGCTAATTGACTACCTTAATGTAGCTGTAATATTTTGAGCATAACTCTTCTCATTAGTGTGTCATTAACTCATCAGATAAAAGACTCAGCAGTAAAGACTGCACATTATTTTGGATAAAACAGCTGTGATAGCAGGGCATTCTCTAAGTAATATTTCTCAGTAAACAACCCCAGAAATATTGTATTAGAACTGAAAAACAGGTGGCTGCAAAAGTAAACTTGAAGTGTGAAGTTGCAGGGAGGGGAAGGAAATTAATTTATTTAAAAGCTGCTGTCTTTTGAACATGCATCTAAAAATCAGCATTTAAAGCAAGGGGAGCCAAAAGACAAGTAATTTAGTTTAGCTATGCAGCATTTCCAGAAATCTCAAGCATATTGCTCTAGACAGCACTTCGTTCATAGTTTTCATCCAGTTTGGAATTCATCTTGTAATGTGAATGAAGTGTGAAAGCGGCTCTTAAATTCCCTGAGGGTTCAGAACTTCGAAGTGCTTGCATATACAATACTCTGCTATATTAAAAATAATAAATAGAGGAGCTCTTATAGAAAGAACATTCAGTATTTTGCCTTTGTTTAGTCTTAAGAGGAGAATAATTCTCCCAGTGTTCATAAATTTTAAACTAGCTCATTCTATTGCATTAAAAATTAGTAAATAATTTTTTTCCCTGTTTTATTAGGGGAGACAAATAGAAACAATAAAGATTGAAAAGCCTTCTGTTGGAGGTCTTGGATTTAGTGTGGTTGCCCTTAAAAATCCCAGCTTGGGAGAAGTTGGTATCTTTGTCAAGGAAGTCCAGCCAGGGAGCATAGCTGACAGGTGAGATCTTTATCATTTTATTGGAAAATTGCAGTATTTCCATGAAGGGAACAGTTATGACTTTCACAGTGAGAACTCTGTCAGACTGATGTTTGTCTGGGTTCTCTGGTGGCATATTTTGTTGGTGGTATCTTGAATTCTGGCTTTGCAACTCAATAAACTCGTGTTTTGAGGATCGGATTTTCAGATGAGTTTTAAATATCCAAGCAATTCATAAATGGAATTTCCAGAAATCGTGACTCACTTAAGAGAATCTTGAGTACTGATTAAAAAACAAAAGAAAACTCAGAAAAGAATCCAAGGGAAATAAAAACTAGCCACCCTTTTAATTTTGATGTATTGTGTCCCTGAAAGATTCCCTCCCTTGTTTCTTTATGTGCTTATGACAATGCCCTATTTATAGCTGGTTTTACTGTTTGTTTCCTGTGCAAATTTAGATCCAGTCCTCCCAACAGATCCCTGCACAGATGTCATCATAGAATCGGGGCTTCAGGCGGTTTCTTCCTGTATTGTCTGTGGGTTTTCACCCAACAACAAAAGGCAGAGCAATCCTTTAAAAAAAATGTGATTGTAAAACCACAAGAGTTGGCATGAGACAAACACAGTACTTGGAATTATGTTTCAAGAAAATGTGTCTAGATTTCAAGGCACTGGTGTCACTTTTTCAATAACACATGTCAGGAAGTGCCAACACAGGATGACAAAGAGCGGGGAGAGGTTGGAATGATAATGGCTATGGGCCTGCAGAGAACACACCAGAAAACACTTAAAGAAAAGCATATTAGGCTCTTTCAAAGTGGAGACAGATGGACTGATCCGGATGTCAGAGGAGGGCAAATATCTCACTTTAGGATTCAATGACCTGCTGCTCACTTTCTTTGATGAGAGAACCGAAAATATGGTTAGTACTCGAAGAAAGTGATTTCTGGGAAACATCACATGCTCAAAAAGGAAGTTTAAAATGCGTTAGTGAGGATGTGCAGTTATATTGTTTTGGAGTTCTTATAAGTTTCCCCAGCATGCTTCCCATTTTGCTGCTGAGACAAGATCTCCTGGAGACTTTTTTTGGATTCCTACAGAGCTTTGAAGGCAGCGTCTGTAACAGTTTGGTCTTGTGCTCAGAATGAATATTTAACAAAGGAGATGAGTGATGGGTTCTCTCTTGTCACAAACCGAAATTCATCACTAGGGTGAATTAACTGTGGAATTTATATTATCTTAAGGTGTAAGTTGAGCTGTGTGTTGCTTGAAGAAAGTTTGATGTCTGAAGTTTGGTACTGTAAATT
The DNA here is from genome assembly GCF_037038585.1 of Patagioenas fasciata. Lineage (NCBI taxonomy): Eukaryota > Metazoa > Chordata > Aves > Columbiformes > Columbidae > Patagioenas > Patagioenas fasciata. Next base: position 18,966,667 of record NC_092525.1, on the reverse strand, counting down.
TTGAGTAAGATAGAAAGATGCAGCTCACGGGTCTTTTGATTAAATAATGATACAAAACAATATCATAGCTTGTTTTGTGGATACTTGGAGATAGTATCATGTAGTGCTAAACATAGTGAAGAATAGTTCAGAGTTCATTGCGGAACTACAAAAATTTTTTTTTTTCTGGCCTGTAATTCAATATCATCACGAAAGGATGAGGGCATTTCATTGAATTTTGAATAGAAGCAAAGAGGGAAAAAAAGATAATTTCTGTACCATGATAAAGTTGGAACAAAATATGTCTGGGCAGTGGGCAGTGTGGGTTGCGTGCGGTTTGTATGTTGATGAACACAGCCTAATAAGCAGATTTTTGTTTTCGTATAGAAATATTTAACTTTGTGTAACTGTGTATTTTGCATGTTGATATTTAAATTACACAAGTGTGTTGTGAAGTCACTGTGCTGCATTTTAAAATGTCTTTTAATGTTTTGTTAAGGGATCAAAGACTAAAGGAAAATGACCACATACTGGCCATTAATTGCACCCCATTGGATCAGAACATTTCCCATCAGCACGCCATTGCCCTCCTCCAGCAGTCCACAGGATCCCTACATCTGGTTGTTGCTAGGGAGCCGGTGCAAGGAAACAGCAGAACTTCTGCTGTCTCATTAAGTGATATAAATCCACCTGAGACTGTGAGTTCTTGTAATGCTGTCAAAATCATATTTGAACTATGCTGGGTATTTTTTTTTGGTGGTTGTGTTTTTGTTAGCAAGCTTTACATAGATGGATTTTTTTCTTTAATCAGATTTTATATGTGATGACATTTCATTTAGACTGGTCATGCAATAAGGCTTCTGTTGCAAAGCTGCATGGAGTTGTTATAAAATAGAACCCAGGTTTTTAGAGGATAGCAGAAGCTTTAGTAGATCAGCATATTCTTAGCAGCAGGGTCTGTTCAGCATAGGCTGGGTAAAGTATTTAACAAATATACCCAGCTGAAACCTACTGGTGCTCAGCAATTAAAGGTGCTCTGATTACATCTTAAGGGTGCAAACATTAACCCATTGTGAGCACTGCCTGAAATATCCTAACCAATTTAAGCTTAAACCACTCAAACCAAAAAGCCTCGTCTTTTGTTTTAAAAACAAACAAGAAGGATCTGTTAAAGAACCTCTCAATTCCTGAGGGATCCCTCAGTAGTTCTTTTTTTTAAATATGTGAGTTTCATTGATTGTGAACCCTTTTGTTTTCTTGAACAAGGAGAGGTTGTCACTGGGATGTGGAATAAGTTAGGGCTAAACTTCCATCTGTCTTCAAACCATATGGTCCAGGTGGCTTCACTGAATTTGGTTGCATTGCACACCTAAGTCCAGGGTTTGCAATATTGCAATCTGAATTTATTACACTAGTGTGTCTTGATGAAAATCTGGTTAAGAGCAGTGCTTTGCCTTATTCTCAGTAATTATTTCCCCCATGATTATTACAGAGCTAGTGAAATCTGAAGGTTTTAGTGGATAATCAATATTGTTTATTGCACTGAAAATTTTAAAGAATTAAACTTTAACTGCTTTTTCATTGAAAGATCTGCACTGAACAGACTAACAAAATAAAATACAAATATATATCTCTACAGGGGGTCTTTAAACTTCTTTTATGATATTTAACTGGCTTTGGCAAAGATTTTCAGTATGCTAATAAATCCTTTATTCACAGAAGACTTAAGTCTGCCTACTTTGCTCCATTTTGGTTTCTATGATATATTAATCTGACGGAAACATTGGCTGAGTTTGGGTTGCTTAACAGCTTTGTTATTTTCAGATTGTCTTGTAGAACATAAGGTCAGGGTACAACGTAGCTTAGAAACATGCTTCCAATTCAGTATGGCAAAATATTGTACTGCTCTATTAATTCAGCATGTACTGGTGGTGTTTAGAGTGTGTAAGTGAAATAACAGAAATAAGAAGTTGGGCAATACTAAGTGCAAACTGGGCCAGTGCGAGCTCTTTGCCTCTGTTTTGCTCTGTTGTTTGCAGTATTCTTGATTTATGAAAAACTAAAAGGATAGTTTTCATTTTGGCAAGAAAACCTGAAAATTGCTTTTTCTTAGTCAAGCTTTTTCCTAGTATCCTGTTATCCTGAAAGCAAAGGACAGAATATATGTTTAAAAACAGATGAGAAATCCCACTGCGTGTTTATAAGGAAATGAAGCTGACTGAACAAAATGTAACAGATCTCCAGCATGTTGGGTAGAGAGGGAAAATTACTCTGATTAATGCTTGCCATTCCTGGTATTTGTGAAAGTGAGAAACATTAATGATCGACTGAAATTAAAATCTCCTGGTTTTATTAATTGCAGATTCGCTGGGGCCATGTTGAAGACGTTGAGCTGATTAACGACGGTTCAGGATTAGGCTTTGGAATTGTAGGAGGAAAGTCGAGTGGAGTAGTTGTAAGAACAATTGTTCCTGGGGGATTAGCAGATCGGGTAATTTGTTATATTATGTCACTTCTTGTCTGATTGTAAGGTATAATTAACTGGTTTTGACAGTCTTAAAATAAACTAATACACTTAAACAAAAGGAAGCTGATAGCATCAAAGTCTGAATGCCAACATATACTTCATAAATAAATATGTTGAAGGTGTGATTGAGAAAAAAGTCAGCACGTGATATGAATTAAGTTGTTTCTCAGACATGCTTTGGCTTTTATAACATTGTTGAACATGCAGAAATTCTGAAAAGCTGTCTAACCTTCACATGTTTTCAGTATTTCTGATATTTTCAGCCTTTGGTCAGTCTCGAAGGACAAATACTCTTAGTCGGTTTGCACATCCCTGTGGAATTGGGCACATTTGGCAACATCTATAGTGGCACACTCTCCAAATGAATTGTCAGGCAGGGGAATCTGCCCCATTGAAGTAATTCCAAAATCCAATTTATAGATTGAAGATGTCCTGTTTTTAGTGGGTTTCATTTTAAGGGGGTTTTGGTCTGTGCCTTGCAGTCTGACAGGTTTTAGGAGACACTTAGAACTGGTGCCAAGCCTTTGGAAGTTACTGATATGCTTTGAAGTTGCACAGGTACAGTGTGCAACCTTTGATTGCTAATCTGTAAAGACTCAATGCTAAGTGTTGCTGCATTTCAGGAGTAGAACATGTGCAGTAGCAAACCAGATTTGGATTTTTAATGTGAATTTGGCCATGACAAGTCACAATATTTGAGGTCTGGAACCTGTAGGAGCAATATCTGGTGACATACGAAGGAGAGAGGCCAAGGCACTTCCTGTAGTATAGGATGGAAATGAAGACTGGAAATTTGGGGAGCTTTACTGGAAAATGTTGGCTTTTGCTTGACTGCCTCCCTCCAAACCTGTCATGTATAAATGAGTATTTTTTAATTATTGTGTAACACCTGTTTTGCTGTAAGGAATAAAGTGTTTTGGCTACAGATGAGGCATGTAAGTTAAGAACTTGCCACATCATTCTCAACTGAATGAGACATCATTAAGAACATGTGAAATAATGAGCACATATACATGTTAAAATTGGATGAGTTTGCAAATGAGCTTGAGTTAGTCCTGGGAATAACTCTGCCATGATCGCTCTATAAATCAAAGCCCATAAGGTGGTGGAGCTATGCTGATCAATACCAGCTGAGGATTTGGTTCTGTGAATGCTTGCTTATAATAGAAATGATGATGTAGGTCATGAATCATAATTATGTAAAAAAAAAAAAAGGCTTGTGTGGAGTCTCGTTTCTTTCAGTGGATTTACTCCATGGAGTTGGAGCTCATCATATGAGCAAATAACTGCCAGGTTAATATAGAAGTATTAGGAAAAACTCTAAGCTTAAAGTCCTAAATAGAAATGCTGTGCTTTTTATTCTAACCCCTGTCTGATGAGTATTCTATGTAACAACAATACATAACAACCTGTGAGATTATAAAACGTTGTCATCTGTGTTCTAAATAAAGAAAGGAACCCATTTCTTAGGAATGGTGCTATTCAACCTGCGTATCTTACTCAGTTTTGGAAATGTTGGTTTACCACTAGTAACTACTGTGGAAAAACCAGACATAATTGTGCAAATGCTCCCTTGAATTATTATTTGTAAATTTTATGGTATTTTCTTGCACTGACTCTCATGGCCATGAAGATGCCTGTACACAGTTTGTTTTGTAATGGAAAAGGTATTTTATGTATAGATTGGAAAACAATTTTGCAATTTTGTTTGAAGGATGGGAGGCTCCAGACAGGAGATCACATCTTACAGATCGGAGGCACCAATGTGCAAGGAATGACCAGCGAACAAGTTGCCCAAGTGCTGAGGAACTGTGGGAACTCTGTGAGGATGATTGTTGCGAGAGATCCCAAGTGTGAAATTACAGAGACTCCACCAGCTCCTGTAAGCTGGCCAGTCAGCATGTTACCTTCCTTTCAAAATGGAAATGTAAGTATCTGCTATTTACTTCTGACATTTTTAAGTGTATTTGTGGTTTGCGATCAGAAAAGAGAACAACAGTGTGTTCTGGAGACGTAAAGCTGCTTCTCTTTTGAATTTCCGGGTATCATATGCATGTATTTAAGTGGTCATTATTATATCTCTCCCTTCTATAATTTTTCCCTTTTTCCTGTGTTTTATTAATACCTATAATCTTGGGATTGGAATGACCAGCTTTACAGAATTTATTTCAGAGCGGGTAATTTAATTACCAGGACCATAAACATTATCGATAAATGGTACTTTTAGTTCTCCTTCTTAGCTCATGAAATTTTTTGCTAATCAATCATTTGTAAGTGGATTTAGAACTTGTATGTGAATTTCGCTAGTCTGAAATCCAGAGCACCATGGCTGCACCAGAATTATTCAGCACAATCATCTTTCTTATGAAACATAAGTGTAATGTTTTCATAGTCTACGCTGCTGTCTGTGATAGGAAATATATCTAAAAATTTTGAAACTTGTTTTAGCAAATCTTATCATGGTCACATCAAAGTCTCTTGTTTTTGAAGTCATTCTTTTCAGTTTTGAGTAATTAAAATCAACAAATGCTACACTAAGTGTACAGTAGGTCTCGAAACATAAACAAAGCTGTGCTTGTGTACCATCTGCTACTACTGTGCTGCTTAGAGTTAGGTGGAGAATCTGAGTAGCCTTTTCTTTCTTGTCTAGTTTCTCGAATATGAGTGAAGAGACTTCTTTTTTTTTTTCTTTTTTTTGGAGCACTGTTTTTAAAGGTCAGACTTGCAGCGTTATTATTACAAACTCACCTGCTCGCGTCCTGGGCACAGTCCCTGCAAAGGTGACCGTGAGCTTTGTGTCTCGCTTCTCTGCGGAAGATCCTGTGGCTGGAGGTGCCAGTCAAGTATTTTGGGTCCATCTCGAGCTCCTGTTCTCAGAAGAGGGGTCAGTGCAGTGGGAAATGTGAATGGCAGAGGGATGGGAGAGGATAATCTATGTGCATAAGGCTGGAGTCTTAAACGATTTGTTTAATACACTGAAAAAAAGGCTTTCCCAGACAAGCAACATCATTATGAAGCACTTTTTTCTAGCTGTGTCATATTTTCCAAGCCTGTATTATGCAAAAATAACACAGTCCTGATTAAGTTTCTTCTACAAAGTACTTATTTTTCTCTCTTCCCTGCTTCAAAATTGGACATATTTTAGAAAGGCTACAGCAATGTGACAAATGTTCTTCCTTCTTCTGTCTTCTTAGTGTCCTGCTTATTCCTGCTATGTAGTTTAGAGGAGAAGAAAGATTAAATTGCAACATGAGTTTTATTTCTTTCTGAATGTCATCTATTGTTTTCTGAACTGAATAGTGTGTTCATATTTAGATTTGAAGAAACCCCTCTTTCTGGTGTTGAGATGTAGCGAGGTCAAGAATAGTGGCTGATCTGAATGTATTTATTAAATTAATAATGATTTTAATGGTCCACCTTTCGGTTTGGGTCTGATTTACAACAGAACATTCCCCTGTAATCTAGTTTCTCTCTGATTTCTGGGTACTTTCACTAACTGTGCACTTTGGAATGAAAATGATTTTCCTTTTCTTTTCTACAAACCAGCAGAAAGGTATTTTTAAAATCTGGCTAGTTTTTTTAGTTTTATACTAATATTTTATTTCCTTTAAATTTCCTGCAGTAGACAATAACTGAAATTACTTAAGTCTGTGCATGTGCACAAGAAAACAGTTATATTATCTGTACTCTTCAAGACACTGACAGCAGTATTAGCAGACTACTTGTGCTGGCTGGATTTAGGACTCTGTACTTCAATTTTTTTTTTTTTTTTCCACACTCTACTTCTAGTGTTTTGCGTTCTATCAGTAACATTATTTAGATCAGGTTTCTGTAGAGCCACACCACTAACTATTGATAAAATAGCAGGACTCTCAAGGCCACAGCTCTATTTCAGATGTTGCTACAGGCTTATTTGGTGGTTTGGTTCCCTTTCCTAAAGATAAGTGACAGTGCATCAAAACTTATCTTCATCTCCATCAGTGTCTTGTAGAGCAAGAGAGTTGGAAAGCATTTAATGAGCTTAAGGAGCTGGCTGGTGGAGGGGTGTGTGATAGAAAGGAGATAGCTGTCCATTGATTTCTCTTTCAGGGAGAAGTGAAATAGGTAAAGCCAGAACTTTGGCCTGTTGTTAATATAGGTTCTTCCAAAACTCGTATTTGGCAATCATATGATTAAACTTTTGTTCATTCTCTTAAGAAATGTTTTCTAGGTTCCTCTACCAGTTTTTGCTGTTGGCAGTGACTCTTGATTTCATCACTTTAACAGAACTTACCCTGATCTCCTCATTTTTTATTCCATTGGGCCACATCTGATTACTGAAAACAAACAGCTGTGTGTGTTTTAGTTTATCCCTTGCAGTCCCAAATCTGTTGTCTTAGTTGTTTTTTTCCTTGGTAGCAACATCTTTAGGGTATCCTATTTGAATTCTGGTTTGCAGTTTTGATTTTTTGTACATGTCAGAGGAGAGTGGTTGCACAGTGGGACATACTGGGGCCAGCTTTTTGGGGACTGGTTTCCATACACTTCTCCAGTGTAAGATCAGATCATATTGTAATCTTAGCTAGTGGCTTTGATGTGTTTTTTCTGTAACTGTAGTAAGTGGAGGATTTAGAGAACAGGTCATGTCACGTGCTTCTCTTTTCAAGTATTGTTTGTTATGAGAAGTCATCAGTTCAACAATAAAGCATTTACAAATTAATACTCCTTCTTCCTCTGTTAGGTTTTAGAAGTCATTTTCATTGAATGCAAACTAATGAGTCTTTTGCTTCCCATTGCCTTAGATAACCTGGAGGCTTCCAGTGCTCTTTGCAGTTTAGTACTGGTCAAATCTGAACAGGATCATATCAGAGTTTTCACACTGATGTGTCTAAGACTGACTTTTGGAGTGGTTTAAACAACAGTAGCATTAGAACAACCAATAAGCTCAAACATCTACCTAGTCCCTTGTATTTGCATTTATTAGCTTCCATAGTGGAGATGTGCACGTGTGGTTTCTGTCGGGGCATCGAACCAGTTTCTCTTGGGAGATCCCTTCCCTGCTGCCCCTCACGTCCTCCTTTCCTAGGAGGTGATAACAAGGAGAGATGAGCATCACCTCTTCTGACAGAAATGTGTGATGTGATAACACTATTTATACCACGTTTTTTTTGCTCTGTAACTGCCCCGTAGAAAGAGCTCAGGGAAATGCATTCATGACACTGTTTATCAGGACTAACATGTGGAAGGGAGAAGTTGTTCTGAAGGCATTCAATTTCTGCTGCCTTGTGAGAGTGACTGAGAAGTTCGTTGTTACCAACTGACAGTGGAATCCAAGGGGAAATGGCCCCCAAGCAGTCTAACAAAAACCTTTTTTATCCGTTAAATAAAAATATTACACCTTGGACAAGTGGGTGGAGAAAGTATTAGGAAATAATTTAATAAGCAACTAGTGACTTCGAGGGACACCTTGTTTCCAGCAAATCTTAGCTATATCTTTTTTTGCAAATATGATCCCTCCTAAAATAGGAAAATCAAAATCACTGTTCACTTCTGAAAGTCTTAACATGCAATATTGTCATGGTAGTGGGAAATTATGTTATTTTTGTATTTTTTTACCATCTTGTGCTTTGTTTATAGGATAACACCAACCTTTTTGAGACCTGTGATGTTGAACTTGTAAAAAAAAATGGGCAAAGCCTGGGGATAACAATTGTTGGATATGCTGGCACATGTGATGTAGGTGAGTTCTATAGGATTTAGTAAGATCTAGGGCAGGGGCTTCTCAAATACCCTTTATTTTCTATGGGGAAAATGGATAGCACTTCTTTGAAACAGCGTAACCTACAAAAATCTATGAAGATATGTGGAGAAATTACTGCTAAGTGAAATTCAGCCACCATTTTCAAAGAATTGTGATTAGCTTAAAAAAAAATTTCCCACTTGACTGCTGGACTGTGAATTTTACCTGCTTATGTTGTTATTGTGTGAGACATTAAACTGTAACAGACAGTTGCTGTGTGTACAGACTCTAACGCAATTGGGTTCCGGTCTGTCCTGTTCCTTGTCTTACCTGTGGTACATACATGGCACAATTAATTTGGCACATTTTGAAAAGAATTTCAGAAACAGAGTAAGGGAAGTCCCAGCTGTGTGTGATGGCTCTGCTGTCTTCAGGAGGTGATGTGCTTGTCTTTGGTGCATGGCTCTTACAGCATCTAAACTCTGGGAACAGATGAAAATATCTGTGCTAGGATATGGGGACATGGAGTAATTCCCTGGAGATCCTCTTGTGTTGCTGGTCAGGAATCCCAGACCCCAGTCATTGAGCACTGGGAACTGGGTTGGGGAGGAGCACGTGTCAGGCAATGGGAAAAGGTGGGTTTTGCTGAGCATGGACCTTCCCCTGAGAGGAAGGTCAGTGTTCAGAAAAGGGTGGATTTGGTATCAAGATTCACTAGAATTAAAGATCAACATCTCATATTTTGTGGGAGTTTGTGGAAGGGTTTACTGTTTCAGCTGATGATTAAGGTTGTTGGTTTGTTTTTATTTCCTTATTCCAATTAGAAGTTAGAATTATCAATCAAACAGCAAACATGATGAAGTACAGCTTTTCTGATTTCCATGTTTCTCTTTTTTTAAAAAAAAAATAATCCCCCTTCATTAAGATTTAAAGTCCTAAATTCTTTCGCTGTAAGATGATGATTGAAGTCCTGATCAAAGTACTTAAGCACATACTTTACTTTTAGCTTAGGTAGTCCTATTGAAATCAAATGCAGCATGGATTTAAGTGATTGTGGTTTGAAGTCTGGGTAAGCATGAGGATGAATCCATGGAGGAGGTGGCCTCTTCTGAGCCATTTTAAGGAAAAAATGTTGAGGTCAATGTAGAGGTACTTGTGTCTGTGCTGTTTTTTCCTGAAGAGATCTTCAGTCATTCTGCATCAAGCTGTGTGAGTGGTAATGTACAAATGTTGGTGGTTTACAGAATCATAACTTTGTGGACAGAAGCAGCATGTGAAAAAGGCTGTAATTAAAAATCTTCATCAGAAAAGAAACAAATCAGGTTAGCATAGTGACTTCTTGTTCCTCTCCTGCCAACAGAACCTTCAGGAATTTTCGTGAAAAATATAATACCTGGTAGTGCTGCTGACCACAATGGCCAAATTCATGTTAATGACAAAATTGTTGCTGTAAGTAAAATAGTCTGTTTATATATTGTTGTAGAACTAATACTTCATTATATATATCTCAGTGTTAAGAGAACAATGTAGTAAGGACTTTCTAAAGTTAATTAAACGTTCTCCACTTTGCAGAGGAAATAATTTGGTGGTTTGTATGTGTTCAGGTAGATTTGTAACAGAAATGAGCTTTGCCTTGCTGTGGTTAAAATATTCTTTTATATTCAAAGGAGTACTAAATAGTAGTTAACTATGAAAGACGCAGGCATTTGGATTAAAATGTTTCAGAGGGAAGAATCTTGGCTTTTGGCCTGAAGTAAGGATGAGCAGCATTAGCTTCTGTTTGAATTGAATGAGATTTGAGGACGGTTTAGATTTTGCGAGATGTGGCACACTGTTTATGGTCCTTAATGACCGTGTAGCATAGTGTGAGTACAATCAAAATGTTAATAGTCACAATTCAGCTATAAAACCCCAAGATTTATGTGTAGAAATACTTAAAACGATTGAATAACAGTGAATTGAATAATAGCCAATTTTGCATTTACAGTACAAGTAGGAATGAATTACACAGCCCTTTTGTTTAAAGAGATAATATTTATAGAGAGATGATTTTAAATTACTTTTAAAATGTGTGCTGTGCCAGACCTGCCAAAGTCAGCTTCTCTGAGAGCAAAAATTGAAACAACCTTATGCTTTTTATCTGCAGTTCTGCAGGAGAAGCCCCTATTGATGCGTGATCTAACAGTGAGGTGAACAGAGCATTTGGGGTGTAAATTAAAACATCTGAATTAATGTAAGAATTGGGCTGTTCAGAGGGGATTATACAAACAGTTATGTGCATAGGCTTGTGTGGGGCATGTTAGAAATCCATGAGAAAATGAACAGTGATAATGAACTGAACAGAGTTCGAGGTTGGTTGCTCTTGCTGGGGAGCTTCATCCACAATACTCCTCAAGCTGCTTTTTGTAAGCAAAAAAATGAAGGGGAAAATCAGCTCACATGTGTCAGGTTCCTAAGTTCTGTTTTGTGGTTGCCCCATGAAGAGAGAAGAAATTACTGTTGTGTTTTCTTTTGAAATGCTTTTTGAAAATATTATCTAATTAGTGAAATGTAACTGATATAATGAGATTTTTTGCAAATATTGCTCTTTTGGGTGAATAATTCTATAATTTCTGCACAAAATAATGTGGATGTTGCTTACAGTGTCTGGTGCAGCCTAAGAAGGTAGTGTGATTACTATTATGTGATATTATTTTCTTGGTTTAGGTTGATGGAGTTAATATACAGGATTATACCAACCAAGAAGTGGTGGAGGCGTTGCGGAACACAGGACAGACTGTACGCCTTACCTTACTTAGAAGGAAACCTTCTGGTGTTTCTTCAGAAAGACCTTCCAATAGAGGTAATATTTTTCTTTTTTTCAGCAACTGATTTTATTTTTAAGTCAATCTACAGTTACCTAATTTAATGATTAGGACTAGATACCACATGATCCTAGATTTTGTAAGGGTACACTGCAGAAAATTAGATATGTAAGGAGATGGAAAGAAACAGAAATGAGAGATTCAAGGAAATTGAGTGCAAAACTCCTATGTAGCCAAAAAAAAGAGTGGTTAGTGAGGTGGTGTTAGTACTTCATATAATTTGCAGCATCTGATTTATTATTTTTCATCTGTTTTCACAGTGCAGCCAACTGTTCCAGCCTTTGTGTCCCCTGGAGGGACTGAAACAAGTTTGGCCACTAAGAATAAGGAAAACAGAGAACAGAAGGATAATCTTCAAAATGAAAAGAAGCAGGGTCTACATAAAACAGGTGGATGGAATATCTTGCAGTGTCTCTTCTGAGTCTTTGGAATTGTCTTTAGTCCATCTTCACTACTGATGGACTGTTGTGACTTACTCCATCTTTAGCTTTTGCTCTTTAATGCTTTTTATTCAGGTCTCTCTGAACTAAAGATCTACCTGTTGGTTCTGTTAACTCTTCCACCCTACCCTATATCCAAAGTACACTGGCCACAGGTGTGCGGAGGGTGCCTTCTGTGGCATTGTGGAGGTTGCTGGTGACAATGCTGGATAATATTTGCCCCTGTAGCTACCGACCTTCTCTCATAACTGGCTGTCAAGCCATTTGTTAATGCTGTCTTTGATCCCAGTGGTCCATCCAGTTCTCAGCCCATCTAGCAATCATCAAACCCAGGCTATTTCAGATTCCAAATGAGAATGCTGATGTAAATGGTGTCAAAAGCTTCGGTAAAGATGGGGAGTAGTACACCCTTCATCCACAGAGCTGTCTTGGCAGTCAGATTGGTCAGTTATTTGGCAAATCTATATCAGCTGTTCTTGATTTGCCTTCTTACCATTTATGTCTTTGGAAATGGATTCCAAGAGGCCAAAGGTGAGACTGACTGGCCTATAATTCTCTGGATCTTCCTCCTTGCATAAATTTTACCCTTTCCGAGTCATTATTGATTCCCTCTTTGATTGCTGTGTTTTGGTTTGGGGTTTTTTTTTTTTGTAGAGACAGTGGAGCTGCAGCCTTTACAGTACTCTGGAAGGAATCTCATCAGCTCTGTAGAGCTGAATACCTCCAGCTCACTGATCGCTCTTCCTAGCCCTGGTCCTACTCTGACCTGAGGTGTCCTGCTTGCTGTCTTCTCCTGACAGAGAAGACTTGTTCATCCCCCCTGCTGCCAGGGCCCTGAACCAGGTTGCTTCAGTGAACAGCATCAGGAGATGGAACTCTTGGGAGTTCATGTTTACTTCCTGATCCAGTGTTACCTCAGTCACACCTATCTTCTTGCCCTCACAACTCTCAGGCTCCTGCATCTGCAGAGTCTTTTCAAAATATTCTGTTGGTTTCCTGCGCATCCTCTGTGATGCCCATTAGTTGCAGTTTCCCCTTCTGGTGCTGCAGCAACTCCCTCAGACTCGCTTTCTGAGCTCATCCACTTGGCCTCCTACAACATGTGCCCTGAGCTGGAGCCTCCTGCCTCAGGAGCGGTGAGTGAAGCAGGGCTTGCTGAAGGACCAGGGGTGGCTGCAGCAACGGGCAGGGGATCGTGTCTGGTGACATGTCTCCATTTGTAGGTCATTTTCAGGCAGGAGCTCAAATTAGACTTGTTTTTAACAGCGAAGGCAAGGGAGTGCAGGGACAGATCGCAAAGGCATGGATTGCTTTGGGTTTTAACTGAATTCTGAGTCAAAGTTGGAGGCCTTTCCAGAAGGCGCGCTTCAATTACCCTACAGATTTCTGGACTCTTCTGCAGGAGCTTCTGGGTGAATTTCTACAGCTTGTGTTGAAGTCAGCATAAATTATCCTTATGCCTTGTGGTTTATAAGACATGTAGATGTAATAGAGCATTCTAAATTATGGCTGTCAATGAATAACAATGTTGCTATGATTGTGGGAGATCTGTCAGTATTAAAGACAACCTGGAAACGAGAGAAATGTAGCAGTTCCCATATTCCATTCTGTTTTAGTTTTCTGTCCAAGCCTTATAACCAGACATCCTTTGTTGTGACTTTTGCATGTTCCCAGAAATAGGAAGCCAAAACAGAGGTGGTTGAGTAGCTGAGACATGAGGTTATCAAAGCATTATTTTAGCTGCATGAATGGAAAAACATATATTGGTTTGTAGTTACAATGAATGAATAACTTAAGGACTTAGCAGTAGGATGTATTTAGGGGTAGGAGAGCCAAGGGGACTTAAACTTGTTATGACAGGGGCTGGAAAAGAGCAACCCAGGGTGTCCTGTGTCCCATGCCCAGTCCTTTTTTGCTGTGGAACTTCCAGTGAATCAGGTGTTTTTCTACTGAAGTGAACAGTATCTCTGTAGTCAGTTCCTGGCTACTCATGACTGGGTTATCTTGGGTGACAAGCTGCAGTGTCTGCCCTGATGCAAAGAGAACTTTCCAATTAATTTGTTACCTAATCCCTAGTGCTGTGCAAACATGGTATACCAATGCCAGGATCAGTTTATGCTGGGAACTAAAATTGTTTTACCTGGCTCGAAGTTAATAAACTCTGTTAGTCTCAGGGTGTGTTATCTAGATATGCCTTAGTGGTCCCCATTCTGCCAGTAATCAGCTTGGATCCAACTGTATTCCTGAGCCTTTTCCATAGCAGACCCAAACTGCTTTGATGTGGATCTGCTGCCTCTCTATAAATACTCCAAAGCTCTCAGTTCCAAAGGAGTTTGTAACCAAATTGTGTGTATATGAGTGGCTCCCCTTCAATTCTAGTATTGTCCAAATCTTGTCATCCCCTTCCTTGGAGCTCTGCGGAATGTGATGTGGATACACCTGGGTCTGGTAAGGACTTTATTGCCTGGAATCTGTAGCTGCTGTGGGACCAGTGTTGATTCCTTGCAGCGTGGTATATCCTCTGTCTTCTAGTGCATCGTGTGGCAAGTGTGCTATGAGATTTTTCTATTCTCCTGAGTATCCAAGCTCCTCTTACCCTGGAGAATACAGGGTAACATGTTTGTATGCACAGTGTGTCTTGGGGTACCTGAAATTCAAACACTGAAGATACTGTGTGTGCAGTTGGATACTGTCTGTGGTACCATCCAGCAGTGCTGGTCCACACTGGGTCAGCAGGATAATGCAGCGGGCATGGCTTTGAAACTGGGTAGTAAATCAGCAGCATTTAACACAATGGTAAGCAAGTATCATTGTTTGATTAAAATGCGTTTTTTCATAGTGAAAAACCACTTTAAGTTACAAGGGTCTGCAAAAGCTTTATGCAACTATAAAATGTGGGTGTGTATCTCGGTGAAAAAGTTGAAATACTTAGTTGCAAATTTTACTAGTACTGAAATACGGTGTATAAGATTTCACCTCGAAATAGATTTTAATGGCCAGGTTTAAATTCCAAAGGTAGGTGCTTATTTTGGACATGGTGATGGGCAGTTCATTATAATGGTGCTAAAGTAAATACTACTAATTGAAGGTTCTGACTGAACTCTGGAAATGCTTTTAGAAGTTTAATGTAAAAGGTATGTTTTATAAAATATGTATTACTTCCCTTTAAGCCCAGCTGTGTGAAATTCTTATGATATTGTGTTTCCTGGAGAGGTATTAAATAGTAATTCTGGCCAGGGAAGACTCTGCTTAAGCAGTTTTGCTACAAAGGCAACATGGTTTAGGATACAAAGAGCACGAGGCCTGAAACTTTCTGCTAGCAGATGAGAGAGAATTAACGTAACAGCTGCATATGTATGACTGCAGACTGAGCAGAACTACTTTCTTTTGCCTTGCAGTAGCACTCCAAAGCCAAAGATGTGATCATGCTGCTAGTCAGGAGCTTAAAGACAGCAGGGGGGGAAAAACCAAACAGTGGGGCAGATAAAGATAACGTTTGAACAAAGTGCACTGAAGCATAGTCCACATCCTTGTACAGTAAGTTGGTGAAATGAGGAGGAAATTGCAAGAAGAAAAGATCCCTGTTTTGAAGATGCCAGCAATTTTGACCAGGAAAGATGATCGTTACAACACACTTAGGATTTATCCTTGACACTTGCTAATTAGGAGCGGAAAGCTGTATGGAAGTGCAGGCAGAGGGACAGACTAAGTACGTTGGAAATTGTTGCTGGTGAAAGCTGACCCTGCAAAGTGTTTCCATTTCTGAGGCCTTGCACATTCTAGAAGATGTGGTACGTATCTCATGTCATGAGAAATCTGACTGGAAGAGAGACTTTAGAAAGAAACTGCCATGTGGAAAAAGTTGTTTGGGGAAAAAGGAGCATTTTATGTGAATTGAGTGATACCACTGAAATCAAATCTATTTAATCCAAATCCCTCCAGCCAACATTTCCACAGTTCTGAGGAAGTTACAGGCAGAGACTTCAAAGTGTGTTCCAAAGAAAGAAAAGAGGAAACTTCAAATGGAGATGGGTGTCAACACCTGCTCTGAACAATTCATAGATTTTGATAATGTGTTTTGGAAGTGACAAAAAAAAATCTGTATTCAGCCAACTGAATACAGCTCACATTTACTGAGCTGAACTTTGAGCTTAACCGTAAGATTTGTTACTCCTGGTGAACCTTAAAATCTGTATAGGGCTGCACAGGGGATTGTAGGTGCTTAGGGCCTGGGTGTTCATGTTATGACTTCATAATAGCAGAAAAAAAAGACAAGAATTTCTGTCCCTGTGTATTTCTGCAAATAGAAGGAGTAGGAAATGCACCGGTGTTCTGGTTTTGCTGCAGCTGGGAAGAAAAGAGAGCGATCAGCCTGTGCTTGATTACAAGGCTCACAAAGACGACTTCTTAGAAAGTTCAATTAAATTTGAATGGAGGAGAAAAATTTTTACAGAGAGAGTTTATTTCAGAGAGCACTGTGGTCTGTATTTACAAACCCACATTTTTATTCTTGGTGGAGTTTCTTTTTGGTGACAGAAAAGAGTTATCTGAATTGCAGGAATCCTTAAATATCTATATTTTCTTGAGTCTGTAGGTTAAAGATGCTCTCGATATTTCCAAGTGAAACCTCAGTTGTTGGGCTCTGAAGAATGTGGTTTCTTGATGCAGATCAGACAGAATTTGGCTGTCTGGCATGACAGAAAGTGGAAGAGAGAATGATGGGTTATGTTATTGTAAAAGTTAACTCAAATCTTTGCGTTTGAAGTTATAAAATGATGTAATGAGGATTGTATTGCACAGCTCGTGTTTTATCTTTGCAGTCTATGAAGGTGTTGAAAGCAAAGCCATTTGTGTTGGCTTTTGCTAGTAGGTGGGCTCTGAGCTTCTATTGGTGTCTTCAAAATCCCCCCCATTGAGTTATTTTACTCGCTGGTTTCTGTGCAAAATTTGAGATTGTGATTTACATTCTAAATTTCAATGCGACACATCAGCGATATTAACTGGTCTGTCCTTGTCTAGACATCTGACAAACTATTAGTGTCATTTGGGTAAAAAAAACAACAACCAACCAACCACTTTTTGATAATTCAGACCCCAGTTGCTGCTCCTGTAGCTGCTGGATGGAATTTGCTTTTGAGCTTGATTCTGAGCAGTTAAACATTACGTGGAACTTTATATGTGCGCTGAGCTCCTGGCCGAGGTCAAACGCGGGGCAGCCAGTCATTTTATGCTGTCTAGCTCTGTCAAATTGTCTTACACGAATGTAATACTGCCCTGGTTGCAGAAGTAAGAAAGCTGCAAAGATATAAATGTCAAGATAGCCAAGTTCCCACAGAAAGCTGGTTTAGAACTTGAGCTTATATTAAAGCTCATGTTACTTAGTGGCCTAATTAAACTAGACAAGACTTTCTACCTGCCAAATGTATAAATAAAGTCTGTGGCTGCATTGTGCTGACGCGGCCCCTCGATAACAGCAATATCTTGTCAGGTGTTTTGCTTCTTCAGGGGGTTCATTTTGGTGGGAGATGATGCCTCCCTGGAGTGGCAGGCGTTTTTATAGCAACAAAATATGAAGTTGTGTGAAATTTGTTTTGCAGCCGGAAGGAATGATTTATTTGCAGTACTGTATGGTACAGAACTTATATCTCATCAATGCAAGCGTCACCTCTTCTCCTTCTCAGCTGAATAAATCACACATTAGCAGTAGCTGACATTTTGCATTGTTTTCCTTAGAAAGACATTTTTGATTTGTGCTGTTTGATAGACTTGGCTTAATGCTCTTTCCTTTTTGGGATTATTCCCTCTAATCTTTTATTTACACTGAATTTTTATTGGCGTATTTAGAAGTAGATGTACTTCTGAATGTATAATATGCTTCTAAATTTAATATTCACCTTCATATTTAGGAAGAGTCCCATTCCCTCCAGCATACGAGCTGAAATCCAAGTGGGAAAACCTGCTGGGACCCGAATATGAAGTTATGGTATGTTATCTTTCAATAAACTAAACTCACGTATGTTAGTTCTTAAATTACAGATCTGTGAGCTTAGCAGTACAGGCTGTTTATAGAATCGTTTAGTGTATGGAACAGATCAGTAACATCAAATTTTGTTTCCCGTAACATCAACGCTGAAATATAGGAGTGTTATAATGAGTTGTTTTTTTTTAATTCTGTTTGAATACATACTGTTGTTGTACAGATACTAGACAGGAACAGTGATTTAAGGAAGTTAACTGTCCTTTTAAATTGGCATCATAGCAGCCACTTAAAATATGTGGCATTTTTATGATTTCATTTATGATCTATTTGTTTTATTGTGCACTTGGTAAAAAAGGTTCAGGAAAGAGCTCCTGTGTTTTGCAAGGTATCTTAGAATTTTATTAGAAAAATGAAAGAGTGATTTTAAAACATGCTGGGAAAACAGGAAGTAATTCGTGGTGGAGCAATTTCGTGGTGCCAGTGTCTATTAGATATTTCTTCACCTCATATTAAATAATTGCCAAGAAAAATATTGTTTTGATGAATCATCATAAGGAGTTGACCGAAATTGTAATTCGCTACTGCTATCCAGTGCTGCGTTAGCCAGTGAGTACAGATAAAAGACGTTCTTTCTGAAGACCTAAAAAATTCTCAGCGCCACCAAGAAAATGCCCTGTTTGTCTTTGCAATGCTTGTCCGGTTGATTTAGAGACAACTTATTTTTACTACTTGGAGTAGCCATCGTTCCAGTCGCTCCGCTGGAAGATTTAAAGTAGCTTTAAGAATTGCCTTGAGAAACTCATGGCTCCTCTTTCCATTAGCGCTCCTTTAAGATCTGAAGTTCGTGTAGGATTATGTACATGATGCAATAAATCTGTTCGGCTGCCCACTTCAGTTGCTCGGTATTCCCATCCTCACATTTCACCAGCCTGATATTGCTTCCCTTAGCACCATTGCAGTTCCCACAGAGGACAAAAAGCTGCTTAGTTTGTGAAACCGGCCCTTTCTGGTTCTTCAGCTGCAGCCAGCAAAATGGCAGGAGTGAAAATGTTAATGGTTGTTCCTTTTAAATAATAGAAGAAAACTGTTGTGGCAACCCCTTTTTGAAAGTATTTTTTTTATTTTGGTTCTTACCGTTCTTGCCGCCTGTACCTACCTCTGGTCTTGGCTGTGTTCCATTACAACATTTGGTTTGATTTCAGCCTGATGGTTCTGTCCCTGTTTTGCGTTACCCTCCCACACAGCTCCTAGAAAGTCACCCTGAAAGGTGCCTGCGGGTTTGAGTGTCCTCTCTGAAGTATTTATCTTCAGATAAGCCAAAACAAAAAGTTGAGGCTTAGCATTGTTTCCTAGATACTTTGTTAAACTAGAAATTTTCAAAGGAGCTGAAAGTTACCTGACTTTTTGCAGGGCTTTGTATTTTCCGCATCTAATGAGAGTAGCAATCTGCCCAAGCAGATTCAGCTTCAGTGTCCCCAACTCCATCCCTGGGCTATAGAACACCATGGATGTCATCTTATGTGTAAAATTGGAGTAAACTACCTTCTAAGGTTACAGATAAATTATGTTAAGGAAGAAAATTACAAGAAAACTGGTGATGAACATAGTTGTTTTATTAATATTAAACAAAAAATGAAGAAAACTGACAGGATTTCTTGTCACTGTTTTAACTAATCCACTTTGCATTCCAATTTGGTAATTCAGCTCATGTATTTCAAGCCATCTTAGGAACATGCTGCAGAAGAGGATGGTTTAGTGTAGATGTTAGATGGCTATACTATAGCCTGAAGGAATAACTTAAGCTATCATACTCTTCAAATTCTGATTGGCAAGTCAGTGTGGGTATTTGTGTCAAACATAATGGCATTTTGTGCTTATACAGGATTACTGAACTTGACTAAAATCGGCACTCGGGCTTTGGGAATAGGATAATATTGGAGTCTGCTAATAGTGCATAATCACCACATTCCTAAATGTAAATGTTGTGTGTCTGAAAGATTTTCCAGCATTTGTTTTAAATTATTTTGCATCAATGTGACTTTGTTTAAGTACAGTTTGTTTTGTTCATCTTTTTTCTTTTTGCCAGAATTCATAGTTCTGGTAAAGTCTTTAATGTCCTGCTATTGAAAAATATTATGATGTACAATTTTTAGGTTGTGAATGTGGATATGCCCATTACAGATGATTCGGAACTCCAGAAGTACTCAAAGGTATGACTTACACCATGGTTTCCTTCATGTATATTTAATTGAAATGGTTTGAGCAGAAATGAATTTCAGTTTTGCCAAGAGTTTTGAGAGATTTTCAAGATATGTATGTTAATATCGTGCAAAAGAGGTTTGTGGAGTTGATGTGTTTCTGTACTTGTGGGGATGTCTCAGTGAAGAAAGGCCAAAAATTCATAATCAGACATGGCTGTGAGGGACTGTTGGGGATCCATGAATTGCTCCTTCTACTTGAATATCCAGAATGAATTTGGAACCAGAAGGACACTCAGTGTTTCAGCTTAAATAATAAAAAGCCAGAAAATGGCTGAGCTGAAGGAGCAGATACTGCCGGTTATCTCTTCTCCCCACACTGCCATGATTTCTGCTGCCTGGTCTGGGTAGTGTATCAGTTTTGTCTTAGGCTTCGTAATTTTAGCAGACCGAAGACACTTGTGGTTGGAGATTCCCTAGAGAAAAATTCCAAATTAAGGTGGCCCGCTGGGAAAAGGCGAATACAAAAATCAGAGATTTCACCTTGCAGAAACAAGGATGCTGGTATTATTAGCGGTTTGCAGAGGATGTTTCAGGGATATTTTCTCTCCCCCAAAGTAGTGTAGCTCTCTAAGGAGTAAGACAGCTACTCTTGTGATGAGTTTTTTATTGCGATTATGGAATTTCAGTTCTGTTGAAAGCTCACCTTTTGGGTAGGATAGACTTAGGTGGTCTTTTTCTTTGCATTTTTTCCAATATGATAGCATTATTTTAGAATACAGTTCAAACTGCATTTTCCCCTGAAGGGCAGGTTGGTTGTTTTTGTTTGTGCTAACGGTTTCTATAGTGAAATTGTGGACACTTGTGCTGTAACGCAGGTGATATCAGTATGAAGACTTAAACTAAAATCACACAGTAAGATGATTAATTTGGTTGGCCGCTGAATCTTAAATGTGTTTATATTGTGGTAGATAAAGATATATACGTGCTTAGCCATACTTATCTTTTGGCAGCTATTACCCATCCACACTTTGAGATTAGGAGTTGAGCTTGACACGTTTGATGGACATCATTATATATCATCGATTGCTTCAGATGATCCAACTGCAGCACTTGGTCTTCTGCAAGTGGAGGATGAACTTCTAGAGGTAAAAAACCCCACTTCCCCCACCCCAAAATTAGAACTGATAAATTTCCTGTTTGCTTAGCCCTCTTAAAAATGCTTATATTAAATTCTAATTTGGCTGCTGTGTGTGCAATAGTGGTATTCAGGAGTGAGTTGTGGAAGCAGTTGGAGTAGCGCTTTGGGAGTCACATTCATGTTCTTCACTGTTCCATTCCCCCCCTTTATGGACAAAACATCAAATTCTTGTGCCCTGTTAGTGATTTCCTGTTTGTTTTGTGTTTTTTTTTTTTTTTTTTCTGAAATGTTTTAACATGACTATGCAGAGTTATAAGTGCAGCGATAATATTTGTGTTGAATGTGTTCGTATCTATCTGTAGTCCTGTAGCTCAGCCTTTTGAGCAATTTGACCTTAGCTTTTGTGGTGGATAATCTTTCTTAATATTTGTCAGTACTAAAAAATTTACAACCATCCTGAAATAGTGGTTCCTGTTACACATAACAACTTATTTGTTGAGTGTTGAAAGTCCTTTGTGCATATGAAGTGGTACATCAGCCTGTTTAAATATGTATAAAGAGGTATTGGGGCAGCTTTGAAGTTATCAGATTCAGACCCAACCTATTTGCTCAGGAAAAAGATTTATTTGAGAAAATTAAAATTATACCCATTTAGTGTGTGTGGATGTATGTATATCTATCAGTATCTCAGCCTACAAGTGAAAGGACATTAATTTCCTATTGAATAGCTGTTCTTTGTGGAATATTTCAAATTTGATTTTCTTTTTAGTGGATGAATTTTAGTGGACGATTTGAATTTTTTTTTTAGTGGAACATTTAATTGACATCATTGGGAACAGAATTAGGCTTTCTGAAAGATTAGTTTGTTAGGTGTACAGCTCTCTTTCTTTTATTCATTGTTCACCCTTTAACATCAAAAATTCATACTGGTATCACTAAGACCTAAAACACTTTCTTCAGTTATTGCTTAATGGAAGAAATTTTGATTCCTAAAGGAAGGAATAATGAAATGCTGGAATTGTTGTTTAAATTCCTTGGCCACTAAACAAAAAGTTGTATACAAAAAGCAATGATACAGTGCTGTAGAGTAACTTTAATTGCATATACTTAAGTTTTACTTATTACTGTGTACTTAAAATTAAGTTCACAGATATGTCCAGACCTAGTGTGCATAAATTTATTTCTGCTCTGTAGCTGGAAAAAAAAACCCAACAAAATAAAAATGCGCTCGAGGGCTAAAGCTATATATGCCAGGTTGAACCCAGAGTATGTTTTTGCAGCCAAGTTATAAATCCCTTTAAGTAGGGGTTTGCAATGGAAAAAGTGACAACCCCATTCCCTAAACAAGCAGCTCTACCTGGACCTGATACTGTTGGGATTAAAAAGTGATCAGCAAGGAATTTTTCTTTAATATATAGTGAGGTTGAACGTTGATTATTTTTAATGATGTGTTTGAATTATGATAGAAACTGTGATATTTTCTTTTACTTTCCCCTAATTTTAGTTAATTTCATTGTGTTCTTTTTTAAGAGTAAATTGCTTCCTTGTGTCCTTCTAGGTTTGTTATAAAATTTCCCTCGCTCCCATTTGATGGCACAAGTAACTGGGGCGGTGTGGTGAATGAATGGGCCGTAGGGCACCTTGTGCGTTGATTTTTGGCGGCTGCAAAAGCAGAAATGGGACCCCCTGGGTCTGCCCCATCAATCGCAGTACGCTGAGGTTTGCTGGGAACTCCCCACCACGCTGCCGCTCTCAACGCATTTAAAAAATCCTTGTGTAGATACTTCTGCTTAAATAATTAACTAATGGAGGAGCCTGATAGCTCAGCGGTTGCTGTAATTCTTGCCGAAAAAACCCCGTAGCCGTTTGCCTTATGGCGTTGGAGGTCAGTTATGCCACTCTCAATTTTCCTCCTTGGCTGGGTTATAGTGTGAGGGAGAACTCTGTGTTTCCCAGCAGTATGAGCTATATTTATACTGTAAAAAGCACGAGGGAAAGGGGCGGGGGGAGGAAGAGGTGAGCAGGAAGAAAATGGTGGCTACAGTGAGATTGTGGGGAGGTTTGCACAAGATTGAGTCCCTCTAAAGAACATGGAAATCTGGGAAGTACGTGGTGAGGCTTTGCCTCAAGTCCACAGGTACAGAGGTGTGTATGTTGTATATTTATGTGCTATATTTTCTGGGATCAGATGGGGTTCATCTGCATTAGCATTGCAGTTTGGGTGTGAAGTATTGAAGAGATTCTCCAATTGTCTCCACTTGTGCTGTGGTTCATGTTGTGGAGTGGACTCAGATGATGTGTTCTGGGGTCCTAAACTGACTTTGGGCTGATCATGAGAATGGACTTCAGAGAGCCTGAAAGAAACCCCAGAAAAAGCCCTGAAATACACATACTGTTGGGATTCAGTCCATAGCGTGAATTGGGTGATACCCCTGTTCTTTTGGGGCTGTGCTGCTCATCACCGTGGATGATGGTCACTTCTGGGACACCTACTGGCATTCTGCTGTCCTTGTATCTACAGATAGTGCTGTGTACCCTCAAGATATTGCAGACTGATGAGGATGAATCACTGTAGTTTTAGTTTCCTCATGAAGCACAACTGCAGAATCCCATTTTAAAGTGGCATTATTATGTATCCATCTACCTTTTTTTTCTTTTAAGTCAGTGGTTTAAAAAATCCGTTAACAATGGCATTATAGTCTTCTGTTGTCACTCAGGATCTAAAGCTCATGGGCTGATAAGCTTTGACCCTTGTCAGGGTTTTCCAATTAATTGCTTACTGTAATCGCTTGCTTTCTTACTATATAAACATTCTTGCATGTTTTCAGTAGGATCTATTTCAGTTTCAGCCTTTTTTTTTGCTTTTTAAACAGACAAAGCTGCACTAGTTCTGTCTTCAAGGTTTTGATTAGAACTCAATCTACTCTTAAAATATTTTTGGAAATTAGTATTCTCTTAACTTCAAACACGTAAGCCGAATGCTAAAAAAAATCCACAACAAAACTGCAGGTGAGAATGAGATAATAATCCTGGGAAAGATTTAGGCCAGGAAAAGTCATGAGCAGAAAGCCAGTTAGAGGAGGCTAAAGAGAGCAGAGACATGAGGTAGCAGTAGTCACAAGATCTTACAGATGAAGTTTAAATCTTACAGTAAAGCATGTATACTTCAGAAGCATATGCTAATAAAACTATGCAGCTTTGCCAGAATCCCTCAGTAAAATTAGACTTTCACATTCAGCTGGGGAAAGACGTATGCAAAAAAAAAAAAAAATTAATAGAAGAATCTGGTTGATATCCTTTTAATTATCTTAGTGTGGATGTGCATTTCCCTTTCTGTGTAGGTCAACGGTGTTCAGCTGTATGGCAAATCACGCCGTGAGGCGATCACTTTTCTGAAGGAAGTGCCACCCCCGTTTACGTTGGTTTGCTGCCGGCGGCTTTTTGACGATGGCAGCGAGTCTCTTGTGGACGAGCCCACCCTGGGAGTTGCCCCTCCAGAACAAAAGGTAAACTCCTCATGTCATTCAACTATATTCGACAGTGACTTTTTGAAAAAGCTGCATATATTTCTGAGAAAGTGATTTAGCTTTCTAAAGACAGTGTTTCTGTTTCCCTTTGGCTGTTCCATTCAGACCGCTTTTCAGTCTTAAATAACATTTCCTAAAATGTGTAGCTATATGAGGCAGTTTTGTATTAAATTGTCATATAAAGCTGCCTTTTCCGTTCACTTTGGGCTCGTAAGGGACAGCTAGCGTTTCAGTGAAAGATACTTCATGTTTGCAACACTGGCACTTTTGCTACAGTTTATACAGGTTGGCCATGAGAAACTTCATTGTACTATAAATACAAGGTAGGTAAATCACCGAGCATGCTGACTATGTACATCCCATTCATCATTCTTACACTTAATAGGTGAGTGAAAGCTCTGAATTACCCTAAATCACATCCTTGCCCCCATTAGCTGATTGCTTTCACGTTCTGAGCAGGTTTTTATAGAACTGGAAAAAAAAAAGAAACTTAATGTTTCTTTCCATTGCAGAAGCTTTAAAGTCTCAGACTAAAGCTTGACACTTGTAATGGTTGTTCCTATTTATAAAAAGTATTTACACCTTGACTTCTCGTCTTTTCTGATATTTTCTGATCTAATTACCTCTAAGGGGGAGAGTTGAACTATGGATGTTTCATGGAAGAATAAGGTGTACAGTATTACACCTTTTTGGAAAAGGCCCTTTCTGTTGCAACAGAACTTGTTGCACTGTGGGTTTTTTTGTGGTTGTGTTTTACTGAACATTTTCCATGTGCATCCTTCAGTTGCACATCTTTGCCATAAGGTGATACTGAGAGAAGAGGGGCTGCCTTCTCCTTAGAGCAATCTCACAATTATTCTGCTTCTTTTTGTCAAAAGTATCAAGGAAGAGTGTGTGGAAGAAAAACTTCCTTTTGCCTCCTGGCAGTGCTCTGCGAAATAGGCATATTTGTCCAAAGAAATAAGGTTAAGTCAGTGCAAAGGTAATGGTATAAGGTTTTCAATGGGTTTCTTGGGACATCACACATTGATGCTTGGTAAAGATTGTATTGATAAAATACCAGTAATGTTAAAACACGCATTTTAAGTTGGACAACAACAGATGCCTTTTTGGAAGATGTGTTTATGAAGCTGTCCTAACGCAACAAAATTGGGCAACTATACCTCTGTCGTTTACACCTTAGCACAAAAATTGTGAAAGAAACAGCTTTTTTTTTTTCATATTAGATACTGTTTGTGTAGTTGTAAGAATTTTTTGTTTGCATATTTAATGTCACAAGGATCAGATGTGCCTATCGCCTGGTCTTTCTCTTGGCTGCTTGTGGTTAAATCTTTTATGCTAAGATATTTATTTTTCCTTTATGCATCTAATGGGACAGATGAAGTTCATCAACATGTGACAGGTTAGTAATATTATATAACAACTAATTTGACTAATACATGAGTATTTTTATGCCAGGTAGGGTACCAATGCTCAAAACATGTAGGCAGAGTCCCAGGAGAGTATCTGAGGCAGCAAGTTGGAGAAAACTGGGTGCATAATGTTCAATGAAATTGTAATTACATAAAAGGCCATGTTTTAGGGCACGTGTGAGCCATTAATGATCAAAATATTTAGGGAACAGTGTTTGTAAAGAACCGGAAGAATAATATTTGAACTAGAACTTTTATTTTTCAGGTGAAACCTGAGGAAGACATTAATCCTGAGGAAGAAGGGGAATTAGCATTATGGTCTCCGGATGTGAAGGTTATTCAGCTGGAGAAAGACAAAAATGGTTTAGGATTCAGCATTTTGGACTATCAGGTATACTCTTCTGTATAACTAAATACTGAAAATCCCTCTGATCCTTTGTCTTGTGTGGTGCCTTAAAATGTTTTGTGATGTTGATCATGGGTAATCGACTTGGAATTGTGTAGAGAAAAGTAATTTATTTTGAGGCCAAATCTATGAAGTGTAGTGTAGAGCTTGTTCTAAACTGGTCTGATTATCAGATGTGATAAAGTGCAAAAATCTTTAATCAAACTCTACCTTATAACTCTGAGTTTAATGGTTAAATGTTGGGGGCAAATTCGGTTTTGTTTTATTTTGTTTTAACTTGGAATGACTTTTCAACTGTGAGAGTAGCCAGCGAACTTTCTTAGGTATTGCAACATCATTTCCTATGTACCAAACTTAGTGAGTCTTTTTACTTTTTCTCCCCTTGTTGCCCCAAATCACCTTTCATTTACAAATAGAGTATAGACCCATTTGTAATACATTGAATACATTTCATTTATTAGCATAAGAATAGAGATTAAAGAACCTAATTAATAATCTTTCAGTTACACTTCTCTGTTTAAACTATTAAACCAGGATGCCAGAGATATGGATGGAATTTCCAGGGGGCAAGGGGGGTGTGAGAGGGGCAGCTGACTTTCAAAAGTCATTCGTAGCTTAAAATTTGGTTTCTCCAAGAAGAACCATTTTGAGGTAGGTTATACACTTGTTAAATTCCTTAGGAATCAACTGACAAGTCTTTAATTGGGGGAAAATTCTACTCAAATTCATGAATCCTTCTTTCAAAAATATTGCCTTCAATGAAATATATAGAAACTCTCAAAGTCTGTGGTCAGAGTGAAATGTTATTCATTTTTCTAGTCAATGTGATGTATTTTTAAACCTCTAGCCATCATATTTATAAAGTAAATTAGCTGGATCACTCTCCATAATAATATACACATCACATATGAATGCTGCCTAAACATTTTAGTTTAATAAAATGTGTTCAACTGTTGTGCATAAATGTCAAGTGATATAAAATTCACTTTTTGATACAATAAGGCATGAATTGGGAATGAATTAGAATAAAAAAATATTTGAAGTATTATGCAAAACCATTAATTCTATATTTTAAGCAGTGTGATTTAAGATTACTGAAAATAGATCCTGTTAGTCATTTTCGCTGACACATGTTGGGTGGCAGTGCCAGCTTTACTGTAGAGTTGCTGGGAGTCTTTACAGAGCAGTAATACACAGATTTGCTTTTAAGTTCTCATATAATCAGAATTAATGAAGGCTTTAATAACAGGCTTTTTATTTACTTATTCACAGATGCAAATACATGAGCAATGTTGTGGTACTTTCAGCTAAATTTAAATACATTCTAATCAATTCTAAATGAGTGGTAAACCACTTAATCTCAGATCTTTATAATTTTGAGATATTTATGTATAAAGTATGTTCTTTTGTTTGGGATTTGCCTCTTAGATCTCTTACACTTTTCATCATCTGCAGATTAATTTTTATAGAGAGATATCTGTGACTCTGTGTGTGTTTATGTAAATACATCCATCACATTCTTGAGAGCAGGGCAAAGAAAATAAATAATTGTCCATGCTAGACTGGAGATGGGAGGAAAAAAAGTATGTGGTTCCTGAGGGACTGTTCAGAATTCCTAAAGCAGATTTGCTGAGATGCACAAAAGTACGGTGAAGTGTTTAACTGTGGCTGAAAGGACCTGGAGACCTGACTCTGTTTGCTGTATTTCTTTTTGCAGTGTTACCCTTTTATAAAAATGAAAGCTATTTTTTTCCAGACACATACTTTTCGCTTTGCAAAATAAGTCTCAAGCCTTATAATGGTAAAGAGCGCTGCATGCACTATATACCTGCTGTTGATTTTGCCTATTTTCAGTAATCATATGATTTTTTTTAATGAAGATGGATATTCACATGGCCAAGCTTCTTGTATCTACATGAGGTTGATTAGTGAGGGACCAACCTATTAGTGTCGATGGAGGCAGGATGGAGAGGAAAATGCTTTTTACGAGGAGATTCTGAGCAGAAGGTCTATTTGTGGTGCTCAGAATCACCCTCCTAAGTGCTGCCTCACTCTCTCTGACCCTCACAGATGTTCAAGGAAACTTTGGTGTGATGCTCCCAACCTGGAGGTGATGTGACTGTATCCCAGGTTTTTAAGATCACATTATTTCTGTAGCTGTTGGTTCAAATGTCACTTCAAAAATACCAGCAGGACTTCAGAAAGATCAGCAGGAACAGTGAAATAATATTACAGGAGGAAAGAGGGACGCGAGAGGCTTTTTACCTTTTCATCCTAATTTAGATTATAGAATTAGGTGTGATGCTGAATACCCTCATCCTATATAATTTATGATATTTGTCTCTTTGTTTTCTCAAACCTGACTACATGGTGTAAAGGGCCTTGGACCTCAGTTGGCTAAAACGCTGTGCTTCCCAAGTCACACTCTGAAAAACAGCAGAAAGAAAAACTCTTCATGAGCTAGCATAGGAATCTGAGTATGTAGAAAACCAAATGCTGAGATCGAGAAATTATTACTCTAGTATATTAATTTTTAATGGGCTGTCTTTCTAATAATGTTTCATCTATCAAATAAATGATAAGCATATCCCAAGTGACTTGCAGGATATTCCCAGAAATGTACAAGCATAATTCCAATGCCTATATATTTTAATGAACTAATTACAAATTAATTATACCAATTATGCCTAATCAATAGTATTTCTACTTTGTCCTGTGTTTTCTTTTGTCTGTCTTTAGGGATTTAAATGCTTGAAACAGAGCTTTCTTATTTTCCTAGTCAGGTACTTCTGGAAGAATTATACACATGCTTTGAAAACTTTGGGATACCATTAGAGCAACACAGACTTGAACCTTTTATTGTCACAAGACTGTATTTATATAGGATACTGTTCAGCTTCATGTGATCCCTATGTATAAAAAAATAAAATCTTTTTTCCCCTTTGCTGAATGTCCTAATTAGTAATTATATCTAGAATCTTTGAGGATGCTGCTTTGCTAGCAAGGTCAATACTTGGCACGAGAGGAGGTGGATGGGGAGGCTGATCCTTTGTATTCTCAAAATGATCAGTTTCACTGGATTTGTCACCTGGTGTGATGGCTTATTTAAATAAGAAACACCGAAGAGGTCTTAGAGTGAAGTCTTCTGCGTATTTTCCTATTGTCACTTCTGTGTTGGGATCTTGTCAAAGCTCTTAGGCCGGGCACTGCTTTTTCTTGATAACGCTCTGATGAGAAGCCTGCGGAAGGAGCAGCAGCAGCGGCGGTGCCAATGGGCTCTGCATGTGACGGGCGTTTTCGGCTGATAACACATCGTGCCGAGCGGAGCCCCGAGGGGCAGTGTTGCGGTGCTGGTGATTCCATCTCAAACAGGGACCCTGCCCCCCTCTTGGCCATTAAAAAGGTGTGCTGTTCAGACTTCGGGCCAACTTCTCCGTGAAGTAATACACTGTACCTCCCTTAATTTCCTTGTAATTTCACTTGGAGGGGTTGCTCTCTTTTTCACCTCTTAACTAACTTTTATGTAGTGTTGCTGGCACAGTTAGCGGCAAGTATGTTTTGATGGTGAATGGGGGACCCAGTGCACTGTTTGTAGAGTGCTCTGGGATCAGCTGTGATGCAAGGGCCTATGGTAAACCTATTTATTGTTCTTTGTCAATAGAGGTGAAAGTGTCTAGCTTAACGGTAACTTTGTCTAGCCTGAAGCTCAACCTCCTAGCCAGAAAGTCAAAAGCTAAGTCGTTGTTATTGGGACCAATCCTTTTTCTTGGAATGAAATGAAAACTGAAAAAGGCATCAGGGTGAAATAGAGAAGAAATGCTGTATAAAAAATGATGGCGATTCCAGGGCATGAAACCAAGAAAAACCACACAAGATGGAGACTTCTATAGAAAAAGAAGAGACTACATTAGAAAAAAAAGTACTTTGAATGGCCCTGAAACAGTGTTTACCAAAGACCTGGCACGTGCAGGCCAGCAGATTCTGTCAGCGATGTTTTACAGATATATTGCAAAAACCACAGGTAGCTGAATTGCAGATTTCTTGAGGCAGTATTGACCAGAAGGGAACTCGAATGGTCTGATGAGCTTTTATCAAATTAAAGAAAAAGCTGAATAGACTTTATGTGGAGCTTAATTCACTCTACTTTGAAGTCAGAGGGCTGGAATAGAGAGGGCTGACGTTTCACGTAACTCTTCGGCGTGCCTGGGAGATGCTGCTTCTCTGTCTTATTTCAAAGGTGATTTCCGAGTGCCGCCTGCCTGGCAGACCTGCTGGAAGAGCTCCCAGCCTCACCTGCTCCAGGTGGTCCCTGTAAATATCTGCCTGTCCGTGGAAGCTGGAACAGGCACATCAGCCCTGGGTTAGCTTCATGTTACCCAGACCTGAAACAGCCTGAAATCAGTGCTGAAGTGGTTCTTACTGTAGCCTGGTGATAGGGACTCCACAGCTGCCGTATTCCTGGGCTTATCCTCGTTATCATTAGCAGTTTTTTCTTACTGTTGGACTGAAGTCTTTTTTTTATGGTGCACATTCAGCAGATTATGTTTTGTCCTTCTCCCAGGGAGCATGTGAAGCAATTGTTTTCTTCTTTAACAAAATCACTGCATAGTCATTCATGGCAGGAAGTGAAGCAATTTAAGTGTCTCCAAATATCTTTCCTCTTTATACCCCAAACAAACAGGCTCCAGATGTAGAGTTACAAAAAAGCAAACTGACTTCTTATTTGTAGAAGATGGTATTCAACTAGATTATATATTTTTTCTTTTTTTGGACTGTTCAACAGCAATATGTGGGCTGGAATGCTTTGACATGTTGCTAGCTGAACATTTGCCCTCTTGAGATAATTTGAGCTTTGTCTGTCTTGTGATAAGTTTGTTATGAACAAAGAAGCATATTCACGTCCTTGTTAAGCACATTTTCACCTGACCATGTGATGGAAACCTGTGGCTTATTGGCAAAAGCTGCACAGTTGTATTAAAAAGCGGTTTTACAATGGCTATCAGCTTGGTACTGGGAAAACTGATAAAGGCAGCTTTTCTCCCATCTCTACAACCCATCCACATTCATTAACATCAAAGTTCTGTAAGCCTCAGTACCAACTGTGTTGGTACTCATCTCACGGAGGATTTGCTCCTCTCCCCCTATGGGAAAGTTCTGCATCCTTTAAATCATATTAAGCTGTTTCATTCGTAAAATAATTCTTAATAGTGTGTCATGAATTGAATTCAATGTAGCTTTTTGAAAAATTCTCTTGGAGTTCAGCTTAATACTACTTTTGAGGACAGAAGAGCTTGGTGAATGCAATTGAGCACATTCCTGGTCAAGTTTCTAGGGCGTTCGTGATGAGTGGTTTCCAAAACCTCACTGCAGCAGTACTAAAAGCATTAGGAGACCAGAAACCGCTTTAATAAGAAATCAAAGAGCCTGTGTATCTCAGCGTGAGATACAGACAGGAAGGAGTAGCTGCTGAGCTGGAGGAGCTGGAGAACTGTGCTGCAGGGAGTCACGTTAGGGGCTTGGGCATGTCCTGACATGGAGCCAGGGGGGTCATGATCTGACTCTTCAAGTGAGAAGTCAGGAAGGAATCTTGTGTACAGCGACATAACCTGGGGGTGCCCTCCTGTCCTGTGTGAGGTGCGACAGCCTCTGGATGATACCTGAGTTTGCAGAGAAACTGGAGCGTTACTGAGAACATCTGTTTTTCTTTGGTTTGTCTCATCTCCTTGAAATAAAGACTAAGCAGTATTATTATTGTTAACCCATAGAAGTTTTTTCTCTGTTCCCCCAAATTCTACCGATCTGGTTGTTCTTTTTCATTTCCTGCTAAGAGCAATGGTTTTTAATAAAAACAAAACAAAAAAACCACCACCAAAACAAAGAAATTCATTATTATTCCACAGTTATCTTCTGCCTGCAAGAGAAGGTGAGAATTTAAAGGGACAAAACTGCAGCTAGATTTTCTCTTCAACACTTGGCAAATCTCAACAAGGGCAAGGTAATGTGGATGAGACTAGAGGAAACTCTGCAGCTGAATGCTGTTTATCTATTATAAAAGCTGTGCTGGTCTTTCAGCAAGCATATGGAGATGATGGAGCAATGGGCGTGTAAAAGCTCAACTGAGACAGCTCTGAATCTGTTCTGAACTGATGAGATTCGAGGTGTATATTGTTTGCTGATGGATAAGCATGAAGAATTCTGAAAACTTGAGGAAGTTATGAGGTATTCTGTTTTCTTAATACCTCGCCCTTCTGGAAGATGCTGCTCCCCTAATCCAAATAGTGTTGCTATAGTTGGAGGGTTTTTTTCTGTTCTCACTGCATTTCAGAGTTTTTGTCTGGCCCTCTGTTTTTACCATCCACATTGTTCCAAGTCTTCCTTGGGCCAAGTCACTGTTCACAGATCCTTATTGCAAAACAAATGGCCTGTCCAGTCTCCCCACCTTTCTTTTGCAGTTTTTTCTCTAGCAAATTTTCCACAATTAATGTGTTTGATGGTGCAGGCTCTCTGTGCAGAGAGCCCTGGTTTGTTTGAAAACACCTACTGCACTTGCACAGCCTGTGGGCTTCGTGGATTTTTACTTCAGGGATTGTTTGAACCTGAAAGCTGATCAAACTCAGAATGTGCATTAAGAGCACTGAGTGCAGGTTATGTAGGTGTGATACCATTTATAACTTTTCCCTTGGCTTGTTGGTGTTTTTTTCTTTATTCCCACATGTCTCTACTCCGTCTTTATCTCATCTACACAGTGGCTTTCCTCCATTTCCTTATGAGTTCAGGGGTTTTTTTCCTTATCTCTGTGGCTTTTCCCTGTAGTCAGCATTGAGTGTGTTTTTTCTGGAGCTGGAAGGTCTGAAAGTATAAGATATTAAAGAGAGTCTAATGAATGTAATCCCTGTGACTTCAGCTCTGTTGAGAGCAAATATGAAAGTCAGATGAAACCTTTAGGTTGATTGAAAAGCTTGATAAATTAAAAGATAACTACAAGCACCCGAGTCCACTGCAGTGACACTTTCAAAACTACCATAGCTGGCGCCTATCTTTGATCTGCTCATTCGAGAGGAGCAATAGTGGGGAAGATCTTGTTCTTTTGATGCTTCCCTGGAGGCACTTTTGTCCCAGCTCTGCTGATGATGAACATTCACGTGGCGCTCGCCTGCTCTGCCAGCCCTGTGCAGGTTCCAGTCATTCCTCCTTGCTGCAGAAGACCTGTAGGGCTTCAGATCGCACATGATGAAAGCCTGGTGTGGGAAACCCTTTGTGCCACCTACTTACTTGGCTCTTCTCTCTCATCCTTTGGGTATGAATCCGTATGGTTTGTTTATTTATGTTTTTCTTTTCTTTCTCTGTGAATTCCTGTTTCTTTGCTGACATTTCCCATAACGGAGGTTTTGATTAATGCTGGTTGCACCCTAGAGCTTCTGCAATTCATCGCTTTATTCCCTCACTGCAGATCAATAAATACTTAGGTTTTATTTCCAGTGCTTTGGCTTACTTCACAGAAAAGTTGAACATTCCTCCTTGAATACTGTTCTGTATTTAAGTTTGTATTACTTCAGCACATCAGGCTGTAGTTTATTTCTTTGGTACAGCCAGAGCCTGGGCACTGTGTAGTCTTCATCCTAACCAGCCCTGCTGACTGCAACCTCATACAAGCAGAAGAGGCAGAAACAAGTCTTAAACGCTTTGAATTTCAGTCTGATTGCCCATGCAGTGGATCTAACAGAAACTAGTCGAGCACTTTCTTGGATGTTTTTTTCAGGCTTTAGAGCACCTTTGGTAGTTCCTATGGCCAATTCCTGCAAGTATGCCGGAGTGAATGTACAGAAGGTTTGGACCTTGAGTCTCAATCCTAAATTGAGGCCATGCTAAAGACGGAATTGGACCTCACTCACATGTGTTTCTTCCTCTCTTCTTCTGTTGCAAAATACTTGGTGCCTTTTGCAAAGGCTGCAGGTTGTTTATCGCTCTTGGCTCTTGCATCCAGTTGGCGTTGCTGGTGTGTGTGGAGGGTGGCTCTGCACAGGGAATGGGGCACAGATGGGTATTTTGAGTAACTTCACAACATTGAGCATCCAGGTAAATGACTTCACGTGCAGTTCTGCCTTTGTTCTACGTAGTAGTGAGGTGAACGTAAAATACTTTTGGTCCGTTTAACTGTTGAAGTGTGTATGTTCCTCGTACAGTATGCTGCAGTGTTGTGTTTAAGAGTCTTTCAGTCTGGTATCTTATTCACTTGCAAACTGAAGAGTTTTAAATATGGATATGTATGTTAGACCTGGAAGTGGTCCCATGCAAAATGTAATGAAGCTGGGTTGCTCTGACCTCTGAGCTCTAACATGTGTTTGTTTTGGCTCTCTCACAGAAACCTGCAGTATACAAATTGGCACTTGTAAAATTGTTCAGATAAATCAAAATTGGTACAGGAAAAAAAGTTCCAAACTGTTTCTTTTGGGATCCTTTGCCATGCTATTTTTGATGTGTGTTTTCAGAGGAGTGTTTTTGTGGCAGCAGGCAGTTTGTTGCTTGAAGAAAGCTGAAATATTCTAGGAAGTCAGGCTAGCTGAATTTAGATCTTTAGTGATGCCAAAACTAATATAGCCTGTAACTAAGTGAGAGTGACTTTGCACAGTAAATGTCAGTCACCCGCAGCTTTGTCTTACATTTTCATATGAGCCTTTGAAAAAAGGAAAACACAAACAAAATCCCAGAAAACGTGGTAACTGCTTGCACCCGATTGAGCTAGAGCTACAGTCCTGCTGCACAGGAGAGGCTGCTCCTCATCCTCGGCGCACAGCGAAGGCTCTGCTGGGGCTGGACAGACAGACAGATGGACTGGTCAGGGCATGGAAGTGTCTGGCGGTGCTTGGCTGGCCTGGAGTGCCCTCTTTTGGCTGCTGCAGAAACCTCACATGTTGCTAAGGACAGTGGAAGAAGCAGTTACTTATCATCGTATTAATTTTCCAGTGATGAACAGAGGTAAGCTGCATTGGTTATGTTCCTAGATTTGCGTCCAAAGGACCTGTTGTGATAGCTTAATGAGGGTAAATCTTCATGCACACGGCAAGCTTGAAGCCCTCACTTGAAGCCACAATAGAACTGTGCCGTCCAGCAGCATTGCACGCAGGACTCTGTTAACTTGGTGCTCCTGGGACTCTTAACATTTTAGGAGAGCTCAGGTTTTTAAGAGGCTTCATACTGCTCTGAATCCAGGGATCCCAGAGGCAGCAACTGCAGTGGCCCCTGCTTGACTCTTGCACTGCTAAATGAATCCAGAACAAATGAGCCTCTGAAAATAAGAAGAAAAATTTGACACCTGGACTCCAGGAAACATTTGTGGATTTTGATGAGGAGCAGTAGAGGGGAAGGGAAAACCTATGGTTCAACGTAGTTAAATATATGGTCTGCTAAGTATGAATAAATTGTGACTATTTTAAACAAGTTCATACACTCTTTGGCTGGCTCAAGCACAAAGGAGAATACAAGAGCTACCATGTACGAGTTCCTCACCAGGTTACCTGGAGGCCAGTGTCCTGGGGTGCTGCTGCACAGCAGTGGCCGATCTTCAGCGTTCATACAAGTGGCTTTTTTTTTTTTTTTACATTTAATTCTTTTTTTAAAAGAACTTATGTTAGTACTTGTGAGTTGAGAGGTTTTGTCTCCTGATAGCCTTACTTTGCAGTCTGATTCCTTTCCTCATGGCTCATAAATGATTAATTTGTGTAAAGGTATCCTTCAGTAAGCCAAAGTTAAAAGTTCCTCTTTAAATGTACCAAGCCCCACTCATGCCCATTTTAAGATGACCAAATTGTATGGGGCTGTCCTGTGCACAGTCCCGCTGCTGTAATGCAAACTTCTGTAATTTCTATGGAAGTTGAGTCACTTCTGCATTCCAGCTGAGTGCCATTACCACTGTCTTTTAGCTCTGGCCTTGGGGAAGGGGTTTCTTTCCAGCCTGCAAACTCCATCCGGGTAAATGAGCCTTTCACTTTAAGGCAGAGGCTGAAATCTGGTTTTGACTGCTAGTGACTAAAAAAAAAAAATCTCTATTATCTGAGCCAAGTAGATTGAATCAAGAGCCCCATGGTAGATCCACAGTCACAGTTACTTTGGTTTTTGACCTGTTACAGCTCCAGCTGCTCTGTTGGTGTGGAGGTGGCCCTGAAGTCAGGGCACTGTGGGAGTGAACTTGGGGTTTGTAGTTAGTTTAGGAGGTAAGAATCTGGTTTTCAGGCTGCTGCCAGCACTGCTGCCTTTCAGAAACAAGGCAACAACTCACACAGTCCAGCGGCACTCACTCTTTCCAAGATATGAGTGGGAATTCAGGGTTTGCTGGGTTGTTGTAGCAGACACTGTTCTTTAGGGTGCATTTGGGTTGGAGCGTAAACCCTAAGGCGAGGTTTACCAAAAATGTTGTTCCTTTTGGTAAGAAAAGCATGCTGCAATCTGCCACTGCAACTGCCTTCGTGTTAAATTATAGGGAAAGGGTGTTAATGATTACACCTGGAAATTCGGTAGGTTTGTGTCTTGACTTGGGGCTTTTGTGGTTGTTTCTCACAGCAATCACGTTGCGATTCACAGCTACTGGTAACAAACACTCAGGGTCTTACGGCACTGCCTGTGTTCCTGGCTGCACTTCATGTTGCCTTTCTCTTCCTGTACAACAGCTCCCTCTGCTTGAAAACCACAGCGTAATTATAACCCCTAGTTAGTATTTGCCTGATTAAACGGGGCTGCTTTTTTAAGATTTTGGGGGTTTTTTTCTGCTGCTGCACATGGTGAAGCAATTCCAATATGTGGCTTTTGCTCCTGCATGTTGCAAAGTAGCGGTGATGACTGTACTGCTCTCAGACTTTGTCCTGCACAGGGACTGCGAGTATTTAGTTTTTAGCATGAGGGTTAAAGCTGGTTGGAGCACTTTTTCAGCTAAATTATCTCTTACCAAAATGTGATGATTTATTGAAGGAAAAATGTTTTTATTTTGGTTGAAACTTCAGTTTAAACAGGGCTGTTTTGTGTCAGAAATGTGGTAGTTAGGCTACTGACCTTGAATATCTGCATAGAAGAAGCTAATGGTTAGATTCCCATGTCCTACTTAAGTGGTTCTGATCTCGAACCCATAAAAAGAGCAGTTTTGGGTCAGAGCAGGGATTTGAACCTGGTTCTCCCACATTCTCAGCCAGCACCATGGTTACTGGGCCAGTCATTCACTTGCAAATTTTTGTCAGCTCATCTGCATCAGTAAGGATGAGCACTGGCTTTGTTTTGTTAGTATTTTGGTTTTGTTTTTTTTTAATCAATATAGCTAAGCCAGCAAAAGTCACAGTATAAAAGCTGTTGTGTCAGCAAAGGTGTAGTTTTGCTGAGAGCGCGCTCACCCATTTAGGGAACCAGCAGAAACTTTCCTTCCCGGGGCAAGACGAGCCTGTGACAGGAGAACTTGCTGGTTTAGTTCCATTAGCAAAGCCTTGCTAATGCAGTCGGTGCCGTCCTTGCTTGAAAACGGCCCTCTCAACACCAGCCTGGTTCTGCAAAGAAATCCAGAAGGTTGTTTTTATTTTGCATTGGAGCAAACCCCCAAATTAAAACTATTTCCAAAGTCTGTGTCCAGCGGGGCGTGTGTTCTTTTGGTCGGCTGCCAGCAGCACAAGGGTTTGTGGAGCTGACTCCCTGCGCAAAGGGCAGCAGGAACTTTACATTTTCAAAATTCAACATTCTGAAAGCAAAAGCTTTTTTTTTTTTTTTTTTAACATCTTGAAATCCTTTGGATTCTTCTTCTGGACTTCCTCTATTTGGGTTTGTTTCTAAACATTTCCGAAGCACGTGCAGAACACGGATAACTTGCTTTTCTATTTGAAATCAGTGGAATCCGTTCCCCCGGTGCTCTGTGGGTTCCGTGGGCAGAGCAGCACCCAGCACGTCGTGGTTTGATTATCGAGGCGTGATCCTCGCCAGGGAACCTCTCCGTACAATGCAGCTACCCGGCATTTGGGAAGCTTATAAAATAGCAGGATTAAGCAGTAGAACTGGAGGGAATTATTAGTAATGTGTTTACTTGAATTCAGTTTCAGCATGGCTCTTCTTGCTGAACTCTGATTTCAGTGCTCTAATTTCAGCCATTTTACAGATTTTACATTTGTTGCCTCATATGTTTGCATACACCTTTAAAAAAAAAAAAAAAAAAAGGCTCCCCTGGAAAGCAATGTGTAGTTAAAAAAGCATTCCTGTTTTCAAATTAACACTGAGGTGCTGAATTCATGGTGGTCTTTGTGATTTGTATTTTGCCCATTTTTTATCCCTCCCGTGCCCTCAATAAAAGATGCAAGTCCTGAAGAATAGTACATGATGATGCATTTGAAGACCCAGTGTGTACAAGGAGCATTTCTGAACTTTGAGCCCTGAGCAAGGGAAAGAGAGGCTAATTCTAATCTTAAAAAACAAAACCAAAAAACCCCAACCAACCAAACAAACCCACAAAAAACAAACACACAAAAAAAATCCCCATAAACTTGTTTTGAGTATCTTTCTTCCACTATACAATAACTTATAGTAATTTCATTGGATTGAAGAGGAATTTTTAAATGGCTGAATGCGTGGTAGAAATGGTACACGACACAATGCAAAGGGTGATACCGGGGGAAAAAAAGAAGTGAAAATATTTGCATCAGTTTACAGCATCTCCAATGTGTATAATATTTTCTACTTCATATTCCTTTGCATTCAGCACCACTGTGTTCCTTGTCTTCACCTATAGTCTTAGTTACTCTTCTGTTGCTGTCCCGTGTATTCCCTGTTGAGGAAGCTTCACGGGTGGAGAAAATGTCTTGTGTAAGTTGTCATGCAGATTTGACAAAGCAGAAACACAGCAGTAATATGGCAACTATATACTGCTATCTCTTGAATATTTGGGGTTTGATTTTTAATACTATTTTAAATTAAATTTCTAGTCTTGCAGTGATTTCTTTTAACACCAGTTTGGCTGCTACGAAGCTCTCGGATGGGAAGCAGCAGGGTTATTTTGTGGAGAACCAGCACGTTGCAGGCTGGTGGAACGGTGCCAGTGTTGCTGTTCTGTGTGCAGGTTGGCCTGGCCGCTCTGTGT
The DNA here is from genome assembly GCF_037038585.1 of Patagioenas fasciata. Lineage (NCBI taxonomy): Eukaryota > Metazoa > Chordata > Aves > Columbiformes > Columbidae > Patagioenas > Patagioenas fasciata. Next base: position 18,927,375 of record NC_092525.1, on the reverse strand, counting down.
GTGGAGGGAGAGAGGGCAGGCAGGGTATCAGTCAGCTTCCAGATCTTTGTTTCTTCATGGATTAGAAAAGTGACAGAATATCTTCCCACTGCAAACCTTTCTTTTTGTTAACTGTACGTCTTGGTAGTAGTAGTAGCCACCAGTCCTTTTGAACAGCTCAGCAAGCTTCAGTTCTGTAGAATTAGATGATGAACATGCTTAAGTGCTCTTTACATGCTTAAAATATAATCTTTCTGGGAGCTTTGATGTTTTTGTTTTGTTTTTTTTTTTCAGGATCCCTTGGATCCAAGCAGAACAGCCATTGTGATCAGCTCTCTGGTGGCAGGTGGTGTAGCTGACCGTGGGGGCGAGCTTTTGCCAGGAGACCGCTTGGTGTTTGTAAATGAGAAATATTTGGACAGTGCCACTTTAGCAGAGGCCGTGGAAGTGTTGAAATCTGTGCCCCCGGGTACAGTTTCTCTTGGAATCTGCAAGCCTTTGGTGGTAAGGACTCTTAACATTTTTTGTTTCATTCTATGAGGTGTAGGTTGGCTTGCTGTGTTTGGAGTGAGGGAGGCAGAAATTCAAGGCAGAAGGTATGTATGCATGTGGAAAACAACTAAGTTGCTGCGCACACATGTTGACGTGTCCAGAAATTCTGGATGGCTGGCACATGGGCAGCTCCATGTTGAAAAGGTCTGGCTGGAAAACCAGCTTCCTCAGGCTCCTCCTGGAAAAACATCCACATGGAATGAGCAGCCTTGTCTGTGAATGTGCCCGGTGGCCCTGAGCAGAAGTGTATCGTGGTTCAAGCAATTCAGCAAATCAGTTAAATACGTGCTCGAGTCCATTTAACTCCAGGACACTGCTAAGTGCTTGCTTGAGCTCCACTGACGTCAAAGAAACCTAATCTGCTTGAAGTCAAGACTGTAAATGCAAGTAGAATTTCCTTTTTCTAGAATCAGGGCTTTGGAACAGACAGTAGTTGACTTGAGAACACTGCAGTATTGTTCATCAAGGGCACCCAGGCAAAATTAATTAAAGTAAAGCACCATCTAATAGAAAGTGCTTGTAATTCAAACTGGTACAGGAGTGGTGAAACAGGAACATAGGAAAGCTGTTAAATGTCTGCTTTCCTTTTCTAAAGAGTGATATTTCATTGTTCATATCCTTGTGTTTCTTTCTTTCCTACACATCTCTTTATTTTTTACTGTATCTGTACTAATATCTTTAAAGAATAAAAGCTGTTGTCTTTGCCTTCTTCATTTATGACTTTCTTTTTTAGAATTCTGTAACTTTTTCCCATCTCTTTTTTAATGGCTGGTTCTCCCTCTCCCTTTCAATTCATTTAAAAATGTGGGGTTGTTTTTGTTTTTCTGACTCATCTTTTTGATCACGTTTCTTAGGCTGAAAGCAAAGAGGAGAAGAACATGCACAGCATGGATTCCAGCAGTGTTGAAACCAGCCCTGTGTCTCCAGAACCAATAGAGAATTTTTCAATAATACTTGAAGCACCACAGGTATTTGGTTACTCTTTTGGTTCAGCTTAAATGTCTACAGATAAGAAATGATGTTTTAAAGTAATAAAAATAGTGTGTCCTTCAGAGAAGACTTAAGTGTTGGGTGGACCTTGGGCTGGATTTCCTCTGAAAAAGACTCAAACAGCTAATTGTATATTAACTGTATTGCCAACACTGAGCATGTGCAAAGCACTTACCAATGCGGTTCCCAGACTTCCTTATCAAATTTAGTATGTCATTAAAATACCTTAGGTTATGTTGGATATGAAATAGGAATGCTACATTATTAGCAGTCATACGTATTCATTAATAGCTGGTTCAGCTTTGCAAAGAAAGTAAGGTATGGAAGCAGAACGTTTGTTATAGAGAAGCAAAACAAAAAAGTCATTTAGTTTGCAAGGCAAGCTGGAGATCTGTTCTTCTTCATAGACTTTCTGTGTGGTCTTGAGTGATTTCTTTATTCTCTTCCTCAATTCTCCTCTTTCTTATTTTCTGAGAAATAATTCTGTTTGTTGTGAGAGGATGGGGCACCAAAGATAGTGAGGAATCCGGATACCAGGGTAGTAGGCAATAATATTGCAATGCTGACCTGTGTTGAGTGAGAGATGTGGATATTTTTGAATGTTTGTCTGTTCTCAAGTACTTTGCAAATTTGTATTAATTCATGCTGGTAAACACATTCCTTTTAGACCAGAAAAGACAGAACATAAAGCATCATCCAGAACTGCAACATAGTAATAAAAATAAATTCTAGATTTTCTTGTTGCTAAGAATGTCTACCTGTCTCTGGACACAAACATCTTTAGTGCCTAAATGGTATATTAGAAAAAGAAGCAATATTACAGGATAGATATATGTATACTATGTAGAAATTAGCTTGGATGTGATATTTACTGATTTTTGTGATGTAAAATGGCATTTTTTGTTTTCTGGGTGCATGGGGGGGTTTCTGGCAGAGCAATTAGTCCTGTGCCAACTCAGGTTGTTTCTCTGCCTCCTAAATAGAACTAATGCTATTAAGTATTTTTAAATAAAGTATTTTATCTTCAAGTCCTGCTGAATACAGAAAATGAAACGATCAATTTGAACAAAATACACGCGGAGGTATTTGCTTGTATTTTGTTTTACTCTGTATGACGGCATTGATAGTAGCTTAGAGCAGTAGTATAAAATTTCCATCCATTTGTTACCGTGCCTTCTCGTATAAGAGCCAAGAGTGGTGTGTCACGATGACATGCACGCTTCTTATGCACTAGCATAGTGCTGACAAAGCTGACTTTAAAAAAAAAAAAAAGCATGTGAAGATTTTTATGTGTACAACAGTAGAATTCACTGTCATTTGCAGTATATCCTGTTCCTTTGGTAGTGGCTGCTACTGCAGTGCAGCAGCCTGTGCTTGTGCGTACCCAAGTGCTGTATCAGGAGATAGAACACAAATAAATCGCTGTGTGGTTCTAAGTTGACTGTTTTACACAGCGATGAAGTTGGTACCTCATGCAGAAGTGTTTGGAGAATGATGCTGCGGAAGTGAAGTGAAATGAAATAAAGATGGAGAGAATTAGAATCTCTTCAGACTGGGTATTTTTGGAGATTGAGGTACACAGGTCAAATAGATTAAAGAAATGTTTAATGCTTATGAAAAATGTGCTAATTTCTGGATTGCTAATGTTCTGCTTTCATGCCAGCTCCTATTATTGCATTGTTTCCTTATGCTCTTGCCTGTCTTTTGTTTTCTCTCCTGCCTCTCACTTGAACTATGCGAACATTTTGGCAGCCTCTGGGGTTTTTTTCCTCTCCATTTGTCCAAACCTAAGAAAACCGGATTCTGACACTAAAGGTCAGAAATGGTGAAGTACCTTGGGGAGCCCGGGAAGGAGCAGGAAGCAGAAAGGAAAACGTTTTGATCGAGGGAGCCCTGAATCTGTAGGTTGATTTCAGGGCTTGAGGTTTTGGTGCCATGAAGACCGGGTTTGGGCACAAGTGCGTGGTGACCTGATGAAAAGGGGATTTAAAAGTCCATGGCATGAAGAAAAGAGCTTTAAAACAGTAACAGTAAACAGAGTATTAAATAATGAACAGTCAATTATGTCCTTTTTTTTTTTATGTGGGTCATCCATTTCCCCTCTCCCTCGGGTGAAACTATTGTATGGAATACTCAAGGGAAACACACACTACTGTGGCTTTTGTTTTTTTACAGTTGATAGCGTTACATAAGGAAACCCTTAGGCTGTTTTTTTATTTAGCTGATGGTATTGTAGGAAATACATGTGCATTCATAAAGCAATATAGCAGACAACTGTGGAGCTGGATTTATATATACTTTTTCCTGTAGATTTTTTTTAGTGTTATTTAATAATTCTCATTCTCTGCCTTCACTCTATATCAGTTATTCTGAATGGCTCCAGAAATATCGAAGCTGTGCAACTTGAATTTCTTTATATTAAAAAAAAAAGGCAATGTTTAATTTTAGTGTTAAAATAAGTCAGAGTTTTTTCTTTTAGGAAATGCAAAAGGTAGAAGATATTCTCTTTAAAAATAAGGGTGTACTTTTAATATGGCCTAAAATAAAACATAGTTTTAAAAGAGTTAGCAAGAAACATAATGTGAAATCTATATTCCTGTAACGTTTTATGCAGGGTTTCAGAGATGAAACACCTTTTAAAGAAGAACTGGTTGATGAACCACATTTGAACTTGGGAAGGTCATTTCAGCTTTCTCAAAATGACAGTGAGGACAATGAGCATGAGAAGGAGTCCTGGGAGATGCATGAATTTCTGAAACAGAGAACAGAAGAAATAGATGAAGAACGGGAAATGCTGGTGGATGAGGAGTATGAAGAAGATTCAGATTTCCTAAAATACAATGGGCAGAAGGCAACTTCAGAGAGGAACCTCGATACAGAACTATGGGCAAAACAACTCGAGGCTACTGAAATACAAGACTTGAGATCCAGTATTAAACTAAGTCCAAACCAGTCCCTGGAACATCCATTCAGTATAGACCAAATGGTAAGGAACGCCAGACCCTGACCATGAGACCTCAAGACAAATTCCAGACCTCAACTCTGTCAGGAGTCTTTCTAGTGTTACTAGATGAGATCTGGGTACCTCTAACGGACACCTGTTAATCCTTTGTTACTTAGTGCCTGTATACTTAACTGCTCGAGTGAGATGGGTGCTGCAATTGGTGTGTTTACAGATACCTTGTACTTGTGTCATCTCTCCCGTCTCTAATTTGAGCGCTCAGTTCTTTTTGGCAAGCTGTACTGATATGTCAGCTCATGGTGTTAATAGCCCATTATATATGCCGGTGGAAGGAGCTCCCTCTTTTCCACATTGTTTTCAATCCAAATCAGTTCCTGATAGCACGGTTCAGTGAAAAATAATATGGAGGAAGCAATTTCAGCAAGCATAGTGGTGGATGAAGGAGTAGAAGGAGGCAGAGCTTCAGGTAAATTGCAAAATTCTTCTTTATATATCCTCAAGTATTCTGAGGATTTTTTTTTTCCTTCTGAATCTTTGTTCATTCACTTGTCAAACAAAAAGTAGTAATATCAACCCTCCATGCACTAGCTTCTGAGATTTATGTTGTTATATGGAAAAAAAAAAACTGAAGTGGAAAAGGATTCAATATCACAGCCACAGAGAATTTCAGGTTTTGTTTGGCTTGTCCCCTAATGCACTATGGGCATAAACAGGCTAAAATGCAGCTTCTAGTGACAGTTTTATACCAGGGTGCACAATATTAAATTTATACATTTGTCACTTAAAAACAATTAATGAGCAAGAGTGAAGAACATCTTGTCTGGATTGCAAGCAAGTAGAAGGATATAGTTGCTTTATATTGCTATTGCATGTGACCTTTTTTTAGCCTCTTCTTAATACAGTGCCTAAGTGAGCAATTCGTATTTCATAGTTATCTGAAAACATAAGAATGTAGTTGAGAAAATGTGAATGTTTGCTGTAAAAATCAATGTTCATGTCAAGTGCCCTTCTGTAAGTTGATACCGTTGCTTTCTAACTTTAATTACTTTTTTCTCCTCTGTAAAGTGTGAAGAAAATGCTTGTATTAGTTCACTATCTTCTGGAACCACAGCACACAGTGGCTACCAAAAAGACATATTTGATACTGAAACTACACAATCAGAAGAAAAAAACAAGATGTATTTAGGTTTGTAACAACTCTCTTTCTTTGTATATAATTTCATATTTACAAATTTAAATTTTATATCAAACACAAACTTTTTCAAATGATAAAATATTAAAATAAAGAACTCTCCAGGCTCAAGATGGCCTGGCTTTGAATAGGTTTCGGTTTCAGGATCTTGCAAATCACAAATTAATGTTCTGAATCTCTAAGCCTCTTGATCATCACACAACATCCACATCTGGAACACAGTGAGCTAAGGGGTTTGTTTCCAAGGGTGATGACTGGTAGGTGCAGGAACAGAGGATGCAGAAGTTCAAGTCTACACCTTTTCTTCTTCAGGTACAAAGCTTTGCATTGACTCTAAAGGACCTGGGCTTGCTGTTGATCTGGAAGCTGTCGAAAAGGAGGAACTAAAAGGGAAGGATGATGTATTTTCCAAGAGCGTGGAATCTGGGAGAGTAACCACCTTAGCTCAGCCTAGAACAATGTTGTGCAGGTATGGAAAGATTTGGGGTTTTGGAAGATTTTCAATCGATTATCTCGACTGTCTTCTCGCTTTACTCAGCTGACTAATCATTAAACTCTGTGTGAAAGAGTAAAACATACAGAGGTGGCCAAACATACAGATGTTTGCCCAAGGAGCTGATTTTTGCCTTAGAACCTTATTGAATCTTTCCACTTTTCCTCCCCTGAGTGCTGTGACAGAAAACTGCAAATGGCTTTGCCTCCTACTTCACTTACTCCACAGTGAGGGGAATTTGGTTGTGGCCTGGAGGAAAGGGACGTAACCTTTACCGACAGCGTGGCTGTTATTGCTTCAGGAACTCTCCCCTTCGCTCCTTAGCGCAGCTCTGTCCTCATGGTTTTCCCTTTCCTTCGTTCTTCCTTTTGGAACTTGTGTCATGATCTGCTTTCTGGTCAGCTAGAATGGTTTTATGATGTTTATATTCCTCTATAAGAATCACAGCATATTTATCAGAAAGTGAACGTTAATTGCTTCGATAGTCATTTTGGTTGAGTAAATGTAGCGCAGATTTGTGTATCACAGAGCAGCTTATAAATTTGGTCTGCCCATCATGTTTATTTCTGGAGCATTCCTTAAGTATGTTTAAACCTAAATAGAAAAATTCCTGTCTAGTCTGTTGACTCTGCACATTTGGTTTAGACTGGACAGTGTGGGAAGGCGTTGCTGTCTCACTGCCAGATAAAAAATATGCGAGGAATTGCGACCTGGCACGGGTGATGCCTTTTTTATTTTTCATTCCTTTCCTCCCTCTGCCCCCAATTAGTGAATTGCCTGAGAGAGAAGAAGGAGAAGGAGAAGAAACTCCAAACTTCAGCCACTGGGGACCACCACGGACGTATGTTCATATGATTACCTTATTTCTTCGCATTTACCTTCTGTCTTTTTTCTGTGAGCCCAATTAGTTCTCATGGGTTTTTTTCCTCCCCTCCTCTGCCAATAACTTTGAGGTACTTGTCTACTTTGGGCTTTCTTAGATACAGTGAATTTTTAACAGATGTTCAACAGAATTATGCCTTCTATTTATACAGCTGACTTGGGAGAGCTTGGCGGGTTTACGTTATGGATGACCTACAAGTTCTTGCTCATTTAATAACTATTAGGTGTGAACAATGCACGTAATGCTGCTCTCTCCTTTTCCATGGCTTCTCTGCTAATTTTCATGGCAGAATTCCAAATTGCCAAACCAAGTTTCAGCCACATCCTCATTGTATTGTTAACATTTTGGGGTGAATTGTTTTTATGGTATTAAGTAAATTATGGTCAGAATATTTCTACTTGTGCTGATTAATATGCAACTGATACACTGAAATCGGTGTTCAGAAAGTTGTATGAAATGCTTTGTTTTATTATTTCTCTAGCATACAACTTGCAGTATTTGCCATTTGCAGACAGTTTGCTCATACTGAAAGAGGATGAACGTTTACTTGAAGACCTATCTGTTTTACCCTTACTTTCTCTGAAATATAAACCTATTGGAAGGGCAGTGGGCAGGGGCTGACAGCAGAATTTTGTTCTTTTTGTCAGGTGAGGTCTCCTTGGGGTAAAAAGCCACCTCTGAGAACATTTTTAGGCTTCTGGTTTTATCCCTTTACTCTATTAAATCTTCTTCAAAGATCAGAAGCTTGCAGTTTTTTAAGGCTTTCCATTTATAGTTTTAAAAAAAGCGTTTCAAGCTGTTAAACTATCACACGTATTTTTTCAGTGTGGAGATCTTTAGAGACCCTCATGTGTCTCTCGGAATCAGTATTGTTGGTGGACAAACTGTCATAAAGCGCCTGAAGAATGGAGAAGAACTTAAAGGGATCTTTATCAAACAAGTTTTGGAAGACAGCCCAGCAGGAAGAACAAAGGCTTTAAAAACTGGAGATAAAATAATTGAGGTAAATGCAGATAAACCTACCTTTTCATTTAAAAAAAAATAAAGTTGGCCTCAGACAGCTTTGAGAGGAGGGAGAGACAAAATACCACCACCACTTCATGAAGTATTGTCGACACTGTGTTTTGGAAACCAAAAGAAACTCTTGGTGTTGTCCTTTCTTTTTTTAAGATCCAACTATGGAGCTCTTAACAATTTCCTCTCTCTTTAGGAAAAGATAGGCCTTCAGATACCAGGGCGAAATGGAAAAAAAAAGTACCTTCTCATATAAATGAATAATAAGTTATACTGTACCTTTAGAAACATAAGCTATAATATATAGGACTTCATACTGAAATTTGGGCTGTTATTTTCTGTGTGTGAATTTGGAGTAGTTAACAGTCTGATTAACCACTGTTTGGGGGAAGTTGCTGATTCTGGCAGGTGCTGCAGGGGACAAGGCTGTTCCTGGCTCTCATCTCTGGCTCTGCGGTGATTTTTTTTCTTTGGTCATTTTTCTTTGAATGAATACTTCTGGATCTGGTTCCCCAGCTCTTCTTGGATGTGCTTTAGGATTGTGTGTGATGTTTTGAAAAATTGTTTTTTCAAATCAGGTTTAGTTCACGAACAGGTAAAATCCAAAAGAGTTGTATTATAGGTACCATTATATCTCACTTTCTCTGACAATCTGATTCATTATGTTTTTATCTAGAAGAATTGCTTTGGGAAACATGCGGCTATCTTTTAATTATGAATGACAAGTAATATACTTTTCCCTAAACCATCATGGAAATACAGTTTAAAAATAATTTTTCTTGATTGCTTCTGGGTACTTTCCTCAGCTACACTAATCTGTGAACGTGTGTGATCTCTTGTAAGGACTCTGCCAAAAAGAAGCTACCTAATAACACTTAACATTGTTTGTTAGGTTTCTGGGGTAGACCTTCAAAACGCCACACACGAGGAAGCAGTAGAAGCCATCAAGAATGCGGGAAATCCTGTCGTGTTTGTGGTTCAGGGTTTGTCTAACATACCAAAAGTAAGTTTCTTCCTATTTTTATTCCAAAACTTAATAGATGTGTAACATACATCTTATTTTAAACTTGGCTACATTTCTTTCAGCAAGTTCCATACATTTTTGTGTCGATCGTTTTTGTCAGAGTTTCTGCTCATAGACCACATGATTGGTTGGTTACTTGTCTGGCCTGATAGAAACATTGTTTCTCTGATGTAAACAGGGGACATGTAAATCTGTTGACTAGGTGTTAATTCAGTTCTCCCACCTGTCTGATTCTGTCCCTGTGTTGTTTAATTTGTTCATATTTCATGATTAAAAAATATAGTCTGTGATGCAAATGAAGAAAAATGTGTAATTAAAATTAACCAGATTCACACCAGCAGCTCTGTGTAAAATGTGTCACCAAAGGGACCTGAAGTAGTTACCTGGGAGCAAGTTAAACTTCAAGAGATTTAGACATCTCCTTATCTTCAAGACCAAGACAAGAAACCTTGTAATGCCTTAGTAAGAAAATACATACAATTCCATTTGCCTTGAAGTATATGCCAAAAAAAAAAACCACCAACAACCAAGACTTCTATGTACTTTTGCCATAATCTGAGAAATTAATTGGGGATTTTGGTGGATTAGTAGACCTTTTGACAACTGTAGCCAAATCTGGCACAGATGTGTCCGTTATTTTTCCAGTGCTCTAGGAAGTCTTTCAAACTCTATTAAGACTTTAACTACCTAAGCTGGGAAGGTGCTCAAGCAGGGATGGCAAAAATCGCAATGATGGTAATTGAATTGGCTCCCTTTCTGTGTCAGCTTTTCACAGAAAATCCAAATAAACCGTCAGAACATTCGAGTGTTCAGTTGCATCTCTGATCTTCACTTTCCTAGTCAAGCTGGAGAGGTGAAGGGCAAGACAGATAACTTGACATGAGTTATTTGAACTGCAGGCTGTAGGAAACTGGACATTCACAGACTTTCAGCAGTATATATTGTGAAATAGTAGAAAACGAGACTGAGAATGGCCCCAGGAACAGCCATTTCCTCTTATACAGCCTGGACTTGTGACCCAACATGAGGCTCATTGCTTATCACATTTTGGGTACTACTTACTCTGAGCTGAAACCATGTGCCTGCCACCAACTGTAATTAAAGTGCCATAAAAGTTTCCCCTTGAAATAATAAAAGAGCAGCAAGGAGGAATGTTATGTGGGGGCTAAACATGCCGCCTCTTAGGTGGTGTCTGTGTGCATGGATGCAGGTTTTCATCTGAATAAGTTAGAACTGACGCTACAGGAGTCCATAGTTTGGACTCTGTCAAATATGTACGTCTGTATTGTTGACTTCAGAGTAATGTTTACTTTAATGAAGAGATGGAGCTAGTTATCAAACAGTGAGCATGAAAAAGGTAGACTATGTTTGTAAATTTGGTAAAATAATGTAGTTTAAAGATTGCACTGCATGGGGCAGGGTACACTGGGTACCTTTATTGCCATCATTACTTAATTTTGGATGTTTGTTTTGCGGCTGTAATGCTCTTTATAATGTGTGTAATATATGCATTTTTTTTTTCAGGTGGCTTCTGCCGTACAGCCCAAGGGAATCAAAGTCAGCAATGATCAGAATGGAGGCAAAGAAAATAAGAGTGAAAAGGTATTTATTCCATTCAATGCTATACCCAAGTTTTACTAAATCAAATTTTATAATAGCATGCATTATAGCTCTATGATAAGCCCCTGCTGAAGTCTAAAACGAAATTTGAATTGTTTTGTTGAAATATCTTTGATTCAAGTAATTTTTGCCAATTTTCTGCCAAACACAAGGCAGATTTCTGACAAATGCCCTGCGAGTCTCCCCTGGGTGCTGAAACCCTGTATTTATTGCAGCTCTTCACTGGCATCTTTCTGGAAGTACCTGCTTTGCTCCATGTGGAGGCAAATTGATTCTCTTTGTTCAGTGGAAAGAGAGAAATAATAGCATGTACACAAATAACATCCTTAATGTGAGGCTGGCTGAAATTCAGCAAAATCATGTTATAAGATAATTAAATCTCCTAAGTCTCCTACATTTCCCATTGCTGTGTAAGAGAAGGAAATGACCGAGTGATCTGTAGCTGGCCAGCTAATTGTGAAGCAATTACTGCACAGGAACTTTCAAACAACTTTGCAGCAGATTTGAAAGAGAAAAAAATCTGTTTGGTCTACACCAGTGGATTTGTTTTAATCGTTGCAATAAGGGAAAAATTTAATTTCTCGTTCCCAGCCAGATTGCTCTAATGGCCTTGGTATTTTCCTGAGGGAACTGCACTGACTGATGGGTCTAGCTCAGGTACTTGGAGGGCGTCGAAACTGGAGGAGCAGAGGCATAATTAGCGGAGACAATAACTCTTGCCCTGTGCAGTTTAACGTGCCAACTACAGATATGACGAACTTTTCATTTGATCCTACTTGGTACTCTGACGGGTGGTGGATAACTGAGAAGGTCCCTCTTGCCTCCACAAGTTTTGGTGAGACTCCTTTCAGATCCTGTCAGATGCAGAAGCTACGAGGCTCAGTTATCCAAAAAACACCAGGGTGTTGAAGTCATGCTTTCATGACAGCGGATAATACTTATAACGAAGCAGTTACAATCCTCATTTCTTGGTTTTGTTATCTATATTTCTCATCTCAAAAGCCTTCATTCTCTTGCAACGTGCTGCCTTTAATCTTTAGGACTCCAGTGTGTTGCATTGTACAGCATCAGGAGGTTAAAGAGGCAGCCTCATCTTTCTCAAACCTTATTCATCTATCAGTGCTGTAAACTGGTGGGAGGAATATCGAAGAGCTTCCCTGCATAAATATGTAGCTGTTTTTTAGCTTTGAACGGCAATTCACAAAGCAGTCAAGCTGTGCTGCAGGAGGGGGATCTCCGAGTTGGAAAGAGTTGCTATTAGTGGATTATTAGTCTGCGTCCCTATGGGGAATCAATGATATTTCTCGTCCAGTCTTCAAAGTGTCTCAAAAGACTTTGGTTTGAAAGGAGCCACATCCAGCTGGAAAATCTGCCTGTTCCTGGATGATGAATTATCTTTTCAATACTGAAGGTTTTCTCTGATTTGTTGGTGTTTATCCTCTCATATTGATCTGTTTTGTTTAAAAATGATCACTTGAAGCAATTCATGTGAAACCACTTAAAACAATTGAACTTCTTGTGGGCAAACCAGATATTAAGGTTATTTTGCTGGTTGGCTCTGCAATCTATGCTTCCGTCTCTGCTAGAAAGAGCTGGTTTAATAGGAAAGCGTGGTGTAATGTGGAGTTACTCCAGCAAAATTCACTCGTCTGGGTTTTCAGCAGGTCAACAGGTCCAAGAGAAGCTTGTCCCGAGCCATAGCAAACTGCTGGATAAGCTTGCATGTCTCCTGTAATTTCATACAGACTTTCTAACAAATGTTGAGGGCCTTGAAAAGCCAAAGGGTCAACATTGAGACTGAGTTATTACTAAATTATACTGATTTGTCATAGGCAGCTGAAAGTGGGTTTTCTGTCTGTGCCTACTGGATAATGCAGAATGTAAGGCCTCTCGCACCTCTTGCATCTTCTGCCTCTTGCACAGTTCTACCTGTGCTGATGGCAAGAAAAGAGTGGGAGGCGTATTTGGTGTAATGTATTATATACTTTGGGGAAACAGCTGCCATGTTTCCAAGTGCTCTTGTTATACGCTCTTACAATTATACACTCTTACCACTATTGGATTCAATTAATTTTATTTATTATTGTTATGCTGTCTTCAATGCAGCACTTCCCTGTAATGTTTTTTAAATGAATGGGATGATGCATGTCTTATCTCACAAAACTTTTGACACATTATAGCTCACAGTGCAGTGTGCTAGTTAGACTACTCTACACAAATTTAGGCTCAAGATTTTAGAAATCCATATGCAGGTTCAGCTTTCATTGTACACAGTGAAAAAAATTTATTCTGGGTTTGATGTTTGGGTGTTGAGTCGTATTTCCCAGCTATGGAAGAAATTAATTATGGGCATTCTGGTTGCTCTAATGGCACATGGTACTCGGTGTTCCCTTTCTAAAGTGCATCCTGCTATTAGTAGTGGGGTTGCATGGGATACAGTTGAATGTAATGTAGTGAAATCACGTAGCAAACTAAGGCACAATCCAGTTACTTGGAGCTATAAAAGCAGTTGCTCAGATGAACAAGAGCCTGTTTGCATCAGATTCAGAGCCTATTCTTTATTCCTGCTATGCGCCGCTATATGCATCATTATAGGAGCTGCCTGTATTTATGTGAGGTAATAGAACGTTATTGTAAGTTATATTTCAAAATATCTTCTAAATTTAAGTCAAAATATAGGTGAATTGTTGTGCTTAAATATTTGTAGATGCACTAAGAAGATTGAGTTCTTATTTTGTGTATACAAGTTTGACTCGTGTCAGTACCAGGCAATTTTGGTGTTGTCATTAATGAGAAATAAGTGAAGGTTTATTTTTAACCCTTGATTAATGTTCACTCTTTCATGCTTATGGTGATACAAATGTATTTTGTCAACAAGTAAATGTGCATGCCAAATTGTATTTCCATTTTTGATGCTCAGTGTCACTTCTTGTTTCAATTTCTTGCATAAAAAGCCTATGCTGCAAATTTAGCATTGCAATTTGGTGCTGTGAATGTACACACAGTGCAGTAAACAATAGGATTTTTTTTTATTGTGCATGGAGGTTACAAAGCATCTAACTATTTGTCTTTGAATCTGTTAGAGAAAATATGGGGCTCCCCCTCCAATGAAACTGCCACCTCCTTATAGAGCACTGGAGAGACCGGCCCCAGAGGAGGCTGCTGTGCATGAAGAGGAGGATGAGGATGCTTGTACAGAGAGTGAGTAGTGCCACAATCCTTGTGTCAGATTACATTTATGGAATGCAATCAGATTGTGGTGAACGTATCTGCCGTTTATTGCTTGTATTATAGGAAGCAGTGCTCGGCCTTCTCTTCCCAGCCAGCCTCCTATGGCTCTTCTCTTCTGAAGACCTGCAGGAAGGCGGTTTATTTTCAGTCTAAAACTCTCTAAGCAATATCTTGAGGACTTGCTTTGGCAGCGCTGTCAGCAGTGAAAGACAGATGTCATGCTTTACTGTGGTAGTTGCAGTGGTAGTTGAGCAGCTGTAGGCTGAGAACCACCGGTGTATTTTCCAGAAAAGCCTGCAGTTGATTTCAGACAGTGCTATTTGAGCAAACTATTTTCTTTTAAAAAGCAAAATCTGCCCATTTATTGTTTCAGTACCCTACTGAAAAAAGGATCCCCCTTTTTTGTAGCATCTTTTATGGGAAAGATTCTGTAGTTGTCCAGTTCTTGGGTTTGCAGCAAATTATGATGATATGCACTTTGTAGAAGAGTAGGGACTTAAAGAGCAGGATGTGGTACAACTTGAGAGCTCTGGCAGCGGGACTTAGATTCCAGTATACTGCCTTGTTAATGACAGCTTTGGATAAATGGAATATTATTATCCATAGTTTGCCTTCCAATAAAATACTTGGGACTCCTAACTGCAATTTTAGTATTCCTAAATTATTTTCTGAAATTAGTTACCTTTTTTTCTCTCCTTACACTCTCATGTACCAAACCAGCATAGACCTGGGGGTTTTGTTGGGGTTTGGTGTGTTGATTTTTTGGTTTTTTTTTGCTACAGTGATTTTTCTCATAATCTTTTGTCTTGAGGAGGTTTTTGTGTGCCCTAGTGATGGGCAAACCAAACCAGAGAGATGCCTTTGTAGCTTTTGACTATGAAGCCACCATGGCTCCCATTTGGTTTGGAAGCCCATAACTTGGGACCTGCTGGTTGGAGAGCTCTTCCAACTGCTCTTGCTGATTTCCTTGGCAATGATGGTCCATTGTAGCCCTGATAATGAGTTTGGTTGCTTTGGTGGAGACTAGAGGGATTTTGGAAGGTTGTTCTCATGGAGACAGTCATTTGGGCCGTGGAAGCAGGGTGTTCCGCTCTGCCTCTGTGGCTTTAAGGGAAATCTGTGGGTTCTCGAATCAACCAAGATTTTTACAGTACATCCCCATACTGAGTTTGTCATCTCACCTGCTTGTGGTTACACTGTGTGGTTACTTCAAGAGGGATTTCAGTATTTTTTATGGGAGTGGTAGTCAGGAGAAGCATTTGCCTGCAGACTGTGGATGTTGGATTTGAATATATCTTGAGCTTTCAAACTAATTCTGTAAACCTGCAATTGTGGCAAACTGATTTCAGCTTGTTATTAAAGTTATAATTCTCAGTTAAAGGATGAGTAGCCTGACACCTGAGTTATCTGATTAGGAGATGCCTTAATCTGAGTGCATGCTAGACCTGCGTTAATACTTTGCTGAGAAATAATTTCTTATTGATGGGCTTGGTCATTTTTTAGCTGTCCCTGATGGTATTGCCAGCTGAGTCGAATAGCTGAAAAGGTAAAGCTACTTCTGATATTAAATTCATCAATCCTGCCAGATTTGACAGCGGCAAGCAGATCTATTCAGATGACTCTCCTTCTCTCTACCCTTTGTACTAACCTGAATGATTTGCAGTAGCCATCTTTCCTGCGAATCTCGGAAAACCAAGATATAAATTTTTCCACTTTATTTTTCACCACCTCATTCTGTTTCTTTAAAATAACAAACAGGTTAAGGAAGCTGAAACTAAGTTTGTACCTCAACCCTTGAAGTAGAAAGCATGTTAGAAATGATCTACCTGTACTTAATGATATTAAGCATCTTGGCAGCTGTAGAATGGGCTTTTGCAGAGTCTCTTTTCTGTGATGACTTGAAAAACAAAGTTTTCTCTGTAAATTCCAGTACAGTCTTGATTTGTGAACTATGGAATGTTCATAACTTCTGTCCAGATTCTTGAGCACCTTTCCCAGAAATCCCAGTCCAGGCCAGTATTTGCCTTTTTAACACTGTCCATTTGCATGTTCCTATTGGTCTATTCCTTACCCACTTACCCTACTAAGTCTACTACCTTTGTAACCTTAATTAGTAATTTTCTGAGCTTCAGTGGACAGGTGAACTAGATTTATTGTCTTCCTTATTCAGAAGATAAGTTATCTTGAAAGGAAGAAGTGATGTCAGCACAGGTAAATTCACATTGTAGCTTTTCCTTTTTTATTTCCTGTAGCTCTCAATCTGTGCCAGTAGCGTGGAAGGCCTTAGTGGGCATTTTGAGGTGGGGCAGCTGCTAAATCTGTCCTCTTCTCGTGCTCCTGATGGATTTTTATTTTTTTTTTAGCATTTTTATTAATACAGTTGCAGCTTCATGAACCTGCTCATCAATTTCTTTCATACTCCAGAAATACTTTACTTGCTCCACTTGACCTTTTTTCTTCTCGCTTGTCACTTCTTTCAACCCATGCTCTTGTCGTTTGTCTCTGTGTTCTTCATCATTCCTTGTACTGAAAATGAAAGCAAAGAATTGTTAGTATTCCTGCCATGCTTAGAGAATTTTTCTTTCCTTTCTGTCCCATCCATGCTGCCTTGCAATCTCTGTGTTGTGTCTGTTTTCGCCTTAAAGTGGCTGGATAACCTTTCAGTATTGATTGAATTTTCCCTGTGGACTCTAAATCTACTGGCCTTTTGGCAGTGCTGCCTCTTGTTTCTGCTTTTCCACCACTGCAACTGTAGCTTTCATGGCTGACTTGTTGTAACAGGCATTTCTTTTGGATGTTCTCCCTTTTCAAATGTTGGTTTTGATCCAAGTAGGGTGAGTCCTTGTTGGGAATAGAACTAGTAGGTAGCTCTTGGTTTAGAGAAACTCCAGATGTCCTTGATGTTTCTATGGTTTAAAAAATTTAAAGTTCTAGATGTGTTTTTTCAAATGTATCTTCTTGCACCTAAGACGCTTAGTTTCTAACCTGCTTCTCTTTATATTTCAGTTTCATTTGAGCCATCATTACTTCCAATAGTTTTTTAAATTATTGGGGTTTTTGCTAGATTTTGAAGGCAAGTTGGTAGTAGCATTCCCTCTTGTGTTATTTCTTCTAGTGATGCTGTCAAATCTTTATAGTTATTCAACTCTAACCCTGTGTGATGTGAGTTTTGTTTACCTTTGGCTTTGCTCTTTTACTCTTTTGCTCTTCAGTTTACACTTTAAAATAGTTTTGTAAAACTTGCAGTGTGTCCATCCTGCCTCAAAAAAATAACCTTCGAAATGCATAATCTTACAGACCTGAAAATGTTATAGTACAATGTGGGTTTGATGTTTTTCCTCCCTGGGCTAGAAACATTTCCTCCATGGCAAAGCTAATTTTGGAGGAGGTTGTTGTCCATTAAGAGGCTTTTTAGGCTTCCAAAGCCTTAAAAACATGAGGTTTTGAATAGCATTTTTAATTTTTGTTTAAATCAAAACAAGAGAATCTGCTGATTGTCTGATGCGCACCCCGGTGTGGTGATTGCTGTAATGAGGGGCTACGAGTCAAAAGAAGCTGAGGAAATGGATGGCCAGAGTAGTTTGTAATGGAATGTTTTGGAAAGTATTCCTTGGGGCATTCATAAGTGCACAATTTAGATCTACTTTAGTGGTTGAGTTGCAGCAATCATAAGTTAGAAAGGAAAAACCTTAAAAACCATTATAAGAAAATGAAAAAGACAATTGTTGAAAGAAGTCAGAATCCTTAATTTCAATTGATATTATATTTTTTAGTCACATCTTTTGTCTAGTTAGTTGACTGAGATTGATCTGGTTGTTTTCAAGTAAGTTTAAAATAATAAAAATAGATAATAATAAAAAATTGGTGAAAGGTGGCTAAGATAATGGACTAGATACTGCTGTGCTCAGACTTCCTGTCTGCAAGGATATTTAACCGTATCTAATAAGGGGATAATAATGCCCCTTCCTTTTAGTTTGTCTTTAGATAATGTAGAAATCAATGAAGCTCTAAGAAAGCAAAATGATTTATCTTCCTAAAATGCTTTTTGAGGAGTGGTGGTTTCTCTAGCAAAGCAAGAGATTTAAAAACTTCTCCAGTGTTTTAACTTTGCACTCAATGTTGTGACAAATCTTTGTAGGGTGCAAATCCCCCCCTGTCCGGGTTGGGTTGGGTTGGGGTTGGAAAGCGCTTGGGCAGTACCGGAGGCTTTTAGCAGCTTCCATTGTGTCACTGATATCTGTATTTAACGTGAGGGGATGGTGGCTTTCCTAAAAGCAAAAGATAAAAAAAAAAGAGGCATAGAGTTTGCTGAGGCTTAAAGTGTATGGGGTGTGCAAAACCAGGAGCTTCAGAAGCTCTGCTGTGGGCAAAGATGGGAAAACGATCATTGGCACATTGGAAAAATGCCAGAATTATTAACAATGACTGAATGAAACCAAAACCACTGGTGGATCAATGTAATTCTTGAGGATCTGACTGTTTAGAGTCTATTTTACGCAAAGCTGTGCTAAAACAAGGGAAAAACAGTTCTTAATTTTTAATTTTTTGGGGGTGGGGGAGGCCCCAATGCAGTGACTTCAGGTGAGGCAGCTTGTGTAGCCAAACGCCACCTCTCCAATAGATGTCACTGCAAGCAACAGCAAATCCAGATGATCTTCAAAGAGTTACACGTAGCCTGGGAAAATGCTCCAAGCTTTATGAAAATAAAATACTGAAAAAAATAGCTATTTCAATATTTAATTTTCTTAAATATAGTAACAAGTATATTTGGTACGGTGGATTTCCAAAGCTCATGCAAGAGCTGGGATTAGACGAATAGAGCAGTGACTTTCATTTTTTAGCTCTGTGTTAATCTCTATTTAATATGACTCCGTACTGCTAATCTTCTTTACCCATTCTTGTCCTGACCCCTAATTAGCTAAAACATGTAAGTTTTGTAACCAGGACAAATATCAGATCCAGGAGGGCCGTACACACCGGGCAGACTCGCCAGCTCTTGTGCTACGCGAGGATAGATCTCGATGTTGGTGTCGTAGTTTGAGGTTGTGGTTTAGTTTGGGTTTTTGGTATTGGGCTGGGAGTTTTGTACTCTGTGAATCACAGTTCTCATCATCTGATGAAGTATTGCAAAAGGAAATTACATTTTTGATGAATTAATAATAAAATCGCAGCTGGGACTTCTTGTGTGTTTTACTGTGTGCTTATACATAATGCGCTGAACAGATGGCTTTGTGTGTGCTGTGATACATATTCTAAAGAAAGGACAATGAACTTTAAAAATGAACAAATTGATGGTATTAACAAAATAACTAAGTGTTTTGAGTTGTTTTAAATGTAGTGTTTAGAATAGAGAATTAGTAAGGACTTCCCAAAATAACAGTGTGTTTATAAATTTAGAGTGGTATTTTATCTTTGCTTTTGTAATTACAAAATGATGGATTTCGAGTCTTTTCAATGCTTCAGTTCAGCACTCAATGCAGTAAAACTAATATTGCTTGATTTGGGTTTCAGCAAAATACAAGTTATGATGAAGTTTGGATCTTTCTTGTGCTGGTAATGACAGATTGGGTTTGTTTTCTGACGTTTAAAACTGCAGCCAAACCCCGTGCCATGAACACATTTCAGTGTTGGGAAACTGCAAGATTTGCAACGTGGGAAAATAATGTATTTAATGAAGCTGTTTGACTAAGAGGAATTAATCTTTAATCCCTGGAGCTTGCATGAAAAGGATGCTTGGATAAATAGTGTCTATTAACTGCTGCTTTGCCATGTGGTGGGTCATTAAGCACGACCGTACCTGCAGGTAACAGGGCTATAAAGACACGTCGGAGGTGACTCGTGTTTGGGGACAGGGATGTCATTGGGATGCTGGCAGAGACAGCCGGTGCATGAGCAGCTTCGGTGGGTCAGACGTGGGAAACCAGAGATCTGCTCCTGCATCCTTCCCCAGGCTGCCAGATGGAACCGGGAGCTCGTGGGTAGCTCGAAATTGATATAATTGATGGCATCTCGTAATAGAAACAGACAGACGATTTGCCCTTAAGGAGAGAAAAAATCTCAGGGAAAATAGGCCCAAGGTCGTCAGAAGAAAGACGAGCGCTGGGGCTGTGTCTGGTGAGGATTTGAGCTGCTCGCAGCGCTGGATTTGTCAGGAATGCAGAGCCCTTGAAGTACGTGCTGGTACAGCAATGGTACAAGGGGGTTTCCCAGGTAAGGATTCACATCTCTCTCTCTATTGTGTTTCCTTCCAGCAAGTCATTTTAAGCATTTACACTGATAATTTAGAACTAGTGAAGTACTGGAGATAAGAAAAATAATAGCATAGATAATTTTTTTCTCAATTTGAAGCATGGATATATAGCATGATTGCAGTATTGAATGCATTTCGTATCTTTAAAATATTTTGTCTTGTGTTTGCTTATACATCATTGTTTCTGTGTGCATTGGTGTTCAACATTCTTTTATATACAAATCTGACGTGAGCACTCAGTGCTTAAAGTATAAGAATTCCTAGCATTAAATTTCTTGCTATATAGAATAATCTACGCTTCCATAACTGTTATTGTAATGTAGAGACAGATGGCTGAATTTTCTTCACTTTGCTTGTTAAGAATGTGTTAGGTAAATGTTTTTAGACTAAAATAAAAAGCTGCTGGGGAATCTAAACTGAATATTCAGCATTTTCATGGTATAAGGAGGCAAAACAAGAATAAAGCAATATGATAGTGAACAAATGAGCTATTTGCAATGAAGGATAATCTAATCTTTAAATATTGCCTTAGATTGCATTTGTGCTTCGGTATGATATTTTCTTCCAACACAAGACAGGTACCAAGAGAACAGCATTAAAATTCTAGGCATGAAATATACTGATTTGATGATTTAAGGTTGTTACATTGTGTAAGGCATGGTGCAGGTGGCTGTGTTGAATCTTTGATCTGACTCAGGTGTTACAGATAAGTAATTTCATGTAACTTACAGATAGAAGATAATGTCTGCGGTATGAATTTGCATATGCAGGTATCACTGTACAAACTTGCTAGGAGAGCATACTACAAGTAGATTTATTGCTCTCATTGAAGAGCACTTAATATCACTGCAATGACTTGCAACTAAAAATATGTAAAAAGGATGTCATTATTTCAATAAATAAATGAAAGACAAACACTAGCCTGTAAAAGGTGGCTATGTGTTTATATTCTTGAATGTCCGATTTTTAGGTAGGAAGATATCTTTTGTCAGTACTGTCATAAATGATGTTGTTCCACTGCACAAAAAAAAGGATAAAAAATTAAAAAGAAACTCTGCTGTGCATCATGTCTTGTCCAGACTAGCACAGCATTGCTGTTAGTTAGAATACAGAATAGATTATTTGCATAATAGCTCTGTTCCAAAATGGTCTACTTGGTTTAAACAGTAGGTGCTGCAAAATATGTAGTGGAAATAAGCCTCTAACAGAAGGGAAAGTAAAAATGTTAAATGACAATAATTTTATTCTTTACAGATGTTACCTATTTTCCATAGTGTTACAGTAATTGAGACAGCTGCCCAGAATAACTTCTTTAGCTGTTTAAGAAAGTTGAAGTTATCTTTTGCTCCTCAGTCTTAAGACTTGATTCTCCCTTATTCCATTTAGTGGCTCAGGGGCGAGTCATCAATTTACCTTCTGCTTTGAGCAGGGATGTAATTGCTCTTTATGAGGATTGCTGGCATTTAAAGAGCAATACAGAATATTTATCCATAGGTAAGACAGCTATAGTACATGGTGACTATTAAAAATTTGCTTTGTGCCTCATAGTGGCCATATGCATGTTGAAAACTACTTGCAAGCTAAGACATGAGGAAGGAAATTTATATACACATATTCATATGTGTGTGTGAAAGACTGTTGCCTGCATCAGGTTAACATCTTTTATCAGCAAATTCAAAGTACTTTTGCTGTATTGAAATTAGAAGAGATGCTGTGGCAACTGGCTAAAGGGGTATTAATGAACCTTTTATTATTAGCATGATGATGGGCATGTCTGCTTCATCAGTGCTTAGAGGTCATGGCTTGTGCTTCTCTGTCTCTGCTTCCCAAAAAAAAAAAAAAGTTTTTAGAGGTAACATTAAAGCATTGAGCTTTTGTGGATCATCAAGGAAATAGCAAATTTCTGCTGCTGCGAATGTAAAAAGTGCACGTATGTGTGCTGGGCAGACGAGCATCATCCTCCAAAACGGGGGACACTGTGCTGGCCCCTCTGCAGAGAGCCCATGGCCATTGTGCCTGATCTGCTGTGGCTCAGGTTAGCACCTCCATCCAGACATGAGAAGGTAAGGGAGAAAGGGGAGCACAGTTGGGTAGTGGGATTTGTGAGTTAGACGGTGCAACAGGAGAACAGGGCAGGTAAGAAGAGTGACTGGGGTCTCAGTCTGGGGGCAGGAGAAGGCTTAAGTGTGGAGCAGGACCCTGTTCTGTGTCTTCACGCACCCAGGCCAGCACAGAGCCAGGAGCCACCGCTGGCCAACAGCACTAGCTGAGCAAGCTGAATCTGGGGATTCCTGCTTGGTTGATGAGTGTATTACTGCCAGGGGAAAGAGCTACAGGTGAATTACATATGCTGTCTATAGCCAGGAGTGGTAAACCTTGACTTCATTGTACCATTTTGTGATTGTTTGGTAGATACTGAATACCATTAACGGCTGTTTTGTTTTGGTTTAATGCTTTAGGTATTATTTTTATATTTTTAGGTATGTATTCTATATATTTCATAAATAATACTTTCAGATGGGTTTTGTATCCCTTAACTGAAAAACAAGTGCATTAGCTATCATATACTTGTAAATACATGTTTTACCTGCAATTTCATGTAAGCGTAAGTAGCATTTTTTGATGTATACGTGTTAAACTTCTGTAGTATACTGAGCCAAGTCCTCTATAAAGTGAGGTGAGAAGTCATCATTTCCATGGTGTGATAGTCCTGGGAATATCACGAGATATTCAACATAAGTTCTCCTGCTTTTAATGGACTGTTACTTAGAGCTGAACCACATAACTAAACCAGGAGGAATTCAGATGGAAATGCCAGAGTATGAAAGCACAAGGCATTTGTTTGTGTGTGCACATACATGTGGAGCTTGTGCTTGGGAGAGTGGAGAGGCATTACACCATCCAAATAGTTCTTAGAGTCTCCATCCCTCCAGGTGCTCTGGGACTAAACAGCAAGCAGCAGTGTTTCCTGTGCCTTAAACCAGCAAAGTGTATCCTGTACTACTACAGTGTGTAATGACCCCAAAAATTGTCTGGTCTGGTGAAGCCGTGACTGATCTGTAACGTGTCAGCGGGGCCGCTCAGCCGCGGCGGATCAAGATTCCCTTGGTGCTGGACCCTCCTGCTCACCTGCAACCAGTACCTTCAAGTCAGGACATTTTTCTGCACTGAATTGTAATCCTTAATGCAAACTGAACCAGAAACTTTATTTCTTTCAAGTTTTTGGAAAAAAAAAAATCTGTTTTAAACCCCATAGATTCAGCTGTACTTTCCTCCGTTTTGTAAACTGTTACTCTCTGTAGGAATATGTTGGGTTATTTGAGGGATAGCATGGTATCATTTTGTTGTGTATCATTAATGTGTTCAAACAGACAATGCAGTAATTTTACAGCGAGAGCTCATTTTAGGATTGAGTTGTTAGAAATATAGAAGATGTGATTTTTTTAAAATATTTTTTTTCCAGGGAAGAAAGACATTAAGTGAACAGCCTGACAGTTTGGTGTGTGGTGAGGTATTGCTGAAGGGCTGGGGAGAAGAGTGGAAGGAGAAAAAATGAGATGAGACTAGGCTGTGATGGACAAGGGAGTAAGGTATGCAAGGATAAGCATGGGCAGCTATGAGTGAGGGCCAAGAAAGACGTTAATAGGGATTTTGTGAGGAATGGAGACTTCAGTGAAGCCCTTTGGGTACAGAAGGATGTGGTCGTTCTTTTGTGTGTGCAGGAGGCACATTGTGGCTTTGTAAACACGAGGGACTTGCCTGGTGACAGGCGTCGGGGCGAGTGCTGGCTGGGGCAGAGTGACAGGACCGCGGCAGCTGCTCTTGGCATCGGTGCAAACTGCGGGCTGACCCTCTTGGTGTCCCTGGATGGGTCTGTACGGCAGCCACTTGGTATGATACATCTGCTCCAGCCCGTCCTCCCTGTCCCTCGACAGCTGTTTGTTGGCAGAGCTTCCCCTCCTCCTTTTTGGCTGATTTCTGTGCTCCACTCGGAGAGACACAGAAAAGACGTTTTGAGGGGAGGACAGAGGAACTGGTTGGGTTCTCCCTGGGCTTCCGCCAGCCAGGACTTGAGTGTGGACTTGTGAAGAGTTTAATGAGTACTCGTGTGAGTACTGCAGCTAATGAAGGTGGATTCTGACAGATTTGTGTCTCCTGTTTGACTGACGTGGGTGTCGAGGAAGGTGTGAGCTCCGATTTAAGCTTTTCCTGTGGCTGGAGCATTTCTAAGGGCTTTCTCTCATGTGAATTCTTTGACGCTTTAATAAAGTGTGATCTCGCACTGAAGCCTTTTCCCCGGTCTGGGTATTTATCAGGTTTCTTTCTTCTGCACGGCTGCCTGTTTTCATGAACCTTTATAGTTCCTTTGAGACCCCCTAGTCCACCATCAGATTTGCTTCAAATTGGCCATCAGGTTCTAAAGTTTTGGAGCAGGAGCTTGGATTGCACAGGATATGATTGCATAAGCTTTGTTCCTACAGGAAAACAAAATTATTTACCATGTTAGAATTAAGCTTCATTTATATTAAGAGATTAAAATATAATTAATAAACTCTGGGGCATAACCCCCCAGACTGCAGTTCGGAAGAGCTGGCATCTCTTCTGTTTTTCTTACCATCTGCTGGGTGTCTTGGTCAGCCATCTGTTGGAAGACACACAAAGCATCTTGAGCCATGCCACAGTTTCTAGGGGTTAGATGAAAATTTAAATTAAAAAGAAAAAAAAAAACAGGATCCATGGAGTTCCAGCTTGCCCAAAAAACAGTGTTTATTCCTGAGGAGCAAGTCTTGAATGCACCTGGATCATCCATTTGAAGGCTATTTTCCCCAAAAGAAAAAAAAATCCATTGAATATCAACCCCAAATAATTACAGTAGAAACTACCATACCCCACTCTTATTTTTCCCTCAGTCATTTGGTTTTTAACTTTCTCTTAGTTGATTTCTTCCTCCAGTCAGAGTGGAAAAGTAGGTCTATTTAATATAGGGAAGTTTATCCATTTAGCTCTTCCTCTTGGATAAATCCTTGGAGATGGATTTCTTTTGCCAGAAGCAAAAGAGAGCGCTTGACATATTGCAAGTCTCTGCTATACATATACATCATCAATTTTCTGAGTATAATTGTGTTCATCTAAAAAATGCCCAGAGCTTAATGCATTAATATATTTATTTCATTAAATACATTAAAGAGAAGCTATTTGTTACCTAATAACATATTTTGATACTAAAAAAAGAAAAATTATAAAATATACTTTTCACCTATATGTGATTCTGTTTTTCTTCTGCAGAGAAATGAATGCCTTGGGTTATCATGTCTTATTTGAAATGTGTTGTAAGTGAAGGTGTCTGACCCTAATCATAGAATCATCAAATCTCCTGAGTTGGACATTCTAATCACTTCATTTTAGTCTTTGTGGAAGAGAAAACAGGTCTGCCAGACTTTGTCCTTT
Source organism: Patagioenas fasciata (assembly GCF_037038585.1). NCBI lineage: Eukaryota > Metazoa > Chordata > Aves > Columbiformes > Columbidae > Patagioenas > Patagioenas fasciata. The sequence goes on along the minus strand of NC_092525.1, from coordinate 18,901,737 downwards.
GGAGAGATTAAAAACAATCAGAATGGAATTTCTGATAGAAGATGTTGTTTTATTTGATCAAATCTGTCAAGTTTTATGATGTCTTAAGTGCAGCATAAACCTGATTAACTTCTTGAATAGACTCTCAAGACAGCTGATTAATAAGATGTATGGCTTATTTAGGGAGAGTGCACACAACCATTTTAGGATTTCACTGTGATATTAAATGGGGATTTTTGTGGGGATCTCTCTGCCTCACCTGATGGAAAAGGCAAATGGCATTTGGCTGTATAAATGCAAGAGTTGCCATCAGACTGATATCTGTGTTCTTATTAGCAGAGTCTATACCTATTTTCAATTTATATTGCATAATAAAATTTAAACTTATTCCAAGTAATAAACCCTTGCTTTCTCATTTTAATAAGAGACATTCCAGTTAATTCTTTCTTTGGTTGGTACCTTTTTCTTTTAGAATAATAGCACTAATCAAAAGGCATGTTTTCACCCTGGAAGTTTGCATTGTAGTTGTTTGACTGTATGAGAAGTGTTTACCTTGTCATTCTCCTCATGTTCTGCTGAAAACAGCAGGTGTTTCTGTACTGGGGTGCTTGTTGCTCTTCCCTTCCTCAGCCTGTTCAACTCCCTCAGCAGAAAACTGCTCCACCGTAGAATTGTAGAATGTCCTGAGCTGGAAGGGACCCACAATGATCATCAAGTCCAACTGCTGTCCCTGTGTAGGACAACCCCACAGTTCACACCTTGTGTCTGAGGACGTTGTCCAGTCTGTTCTTGAACACTGTCAGGCTTGGGGCTGTGAGACCTCCCTGGGGAGCCTGTTCCAGTGTCCAGCACCCTCTGGGTGAAAAACCTTTTCCTAATGCCCAACCTGAACCTCCTCTGGCACATCTTCCTGACATTCCCTCAGGTTCTATTGTTGATTGCCAGAGAGAAGAGCTCAGCCCTGCCCCTCCTTCTCCCCTTGTGAGGAAGCTGTAGCTGCCCTGAAGTCTCCCCTCAGTCTCCTCTTCTGCATGCTGAACAAACCAAGTGACTTTAGCTCCTCTTCATACTGCTTTACCTCAAAGCCCTTCAACAAATTCATAGCCTCTTCTGGACACTTTAGTAGCTTTATCCCCTTTTTATCGTGTGTCCCCAGCCCTGCACACAGTGCTCCAGGTGAGGCCGCCCCAGCACAGAGCAGAGCAGGACAATCCCCTCCCTGCCATGCTGTGCTGGATGCACCCAGGACATGGGCCTCTCTTGACTGCCAGGGACGCTGTTGGCTCATGTTCAACTTGCCATTGACCAGCACCCTCAGATCCCTCTCTGCAGGGCTGCTTTCCAGCACTTCATTCCACAGTCCCATTAAAGAGGGATGGATTTCTGGTGGGTTGTTGACCTGCACAGGCTCACAGGGGAGTCTGAGGAGCACAAGAACTGACTGGAATAGAGAGCTGTGCTCTGCTTGGGACTTCTCATGGGCTAAACTCATGCTCTAAAATCAGGGTGGTGTGCTGTGGGTCCCTTTCTTTCATCCTGTCCTCCATAAGGCTGGGAAAGGTCTTCTCTTGGGCAAACAGCTTGAGCCGAGACCTCAGCGATGAAGTGTACAGAGCAAGGGATGAGGAGGTGGGGGCTATGCAAATCCTCTGCACAACACTGTCAGCTGAGAAACCAAAACATGTAATGAGGAGCTGTGGTTTGGGGTCATGGTGAACATGGGACCACAGCCATGCACCAGCACTTGCTCTTGGCTGAGTCTTGTAGCTCGGTGACTGGCTTGGGAATGGAATCCTGTGGATTAATGTTACCAGAGGTTGCTGGTAGTACTCGTAATCATGAGAGAGCTGAGTTGTGTGTCAGAAACCTCATTTGGAGATGTGGGAGTAGGTCTCTTGTCTTCTGAGCTGCAGGTCTCTCTTGGACCCAAAGCCAGCAGTGGAGACTCTACTGGGAGCTTGTGTATCTGTTTTACATGTAATACTATGATTAATATATTAGACATCATAAATGGAATATACGCATCATAGCTGAAGATATGGAAAGATACAATAGAACTATTATTATTGAGTTTTTATTAATAGAAGAGTCTTTCAAGTGAAATTATAAGTATTTGTTTTGTTCTTAGGCACAGAAGTCGATAGTCTGCAGCATTGCCAGGTGTTGCAGTCATTTTTCATTTCATCTTTCATTTTACCTCGGCAACCAAAGGCAAGCCATGACATTGGGAAACTCAGGTTTATACTTAAACAAACAAAGCCTGTAAGCATTGCTTGGTGTTATAAAAACCTTCAAAATGACTCAAGCGCAATTTGATAGCTCAAAAGCTGTGACCTGGAACCAACCCAGACTTGCTCTTCTAAAATGTCTTGGCTCTATAGGAGCATTGCATGGTGTGGGGAGGTATGGGGTGGGCTGGCCCTGTTCCTCTTTTCTAATATTCTGTCTCTTCACATCCAGAAGCATGCAGTGGTGAGGGGGATGTGTAGCCCACTGAACACAGCACAGGGATGGTCTTCAAGTAGCTGCCAGATCTCTCAGCCACACCGGGAATTACAGAACGCGGTTCAGCGTCCTGTGCAAAAGCACAGAGGATCCAAAAAGTCAGCAGATAGTTTGTAAGGTCTTGAGGAGCTGTTATCAATGTGATGAAAGACAAACCGGGTATGAAGCTAGGAAAATACTGATTCTGTATAGCTGCTTAAATTGAAAACAAACAAGCAATACTAAACAGTGTTGTGGGCCTGGGCAGATCTATTCTATAAGTGGAGTATACTCTGTCACCTTATGTCCTCTAAAAGCTGGATATGCACTTTTTGAATACTAAGCTGCTTTTTAAATTTAAATTGGATTTGCACTTAATTTAAATCCAACATTTTCTGCTTTTAACATGCATTGTTATTTTTAAACAGCAATCTGTGTAAAGATCTGAGCATATTCTAAACTATTAGCATAATTTAAGTAGCAAAACTATTCAGGAAACGTGTGTGCGCACCCAGAGAATTGAGAGAAATCAGGACCCAGAACTGACTGTAGTAAAAATCGAGCTTTTGATTATTTTTCTCCAGCTGCCTGAAACAAAGACCTATTCTCTCTATGGCTTATTCACCTAATTCAGTGGAAATGAAAATAGCTTATTAAACTTGAACAACTTATTAGGAGCTGAAAAAGGATATTTTTCTTTTCAAGTCTATGGATAAAAACTCGGAGTGTGAAGTTGAGAGTTGTCAGTTAGAAAATGACGGAAGTGTTTGTGGCCGTGGTGTGATGGCAAAACCTCCTCCGAGGTCACTTTGTTGTTAACTGGGTGTTTGTGAAGGCCCAAAGACGGACAAAAGGAAATCTTTGACGAAGTGGAAATCAGACCATTTGAAAATAGTTTTGATCATGACAGAACCTGCATTATCTTCTGTAAGAATAACAATGCTTTTGTTTAATATTCCAGTTTTAAATGAAAACATTTAAATAGAAACATTTTTCTTATATCAATCACAATTGGCATATTTGTATGCAAGATTTTTATTACAAAGCTGTTGATTATATTTTAAATGCATTCTAATTTCTGTCCAAATACAAACACTATATATTGTTAGGAAAATATATATACTATATAAGAAATGTTGTTCACAATATCTGACATATGAGGTAAATCTTGAGCATTTCAACAGATTAATAGTAAATTTTATATTTCCTTAAATGTTTATATAGCATTTTATCCCCACAGTTGCCCTAAAGAAGGAACATACAATATAAATACAATATTTTGCTACAGGTGAATGTATTTTTTAAGTGACTAACTAGTTACGATGAATCATTAGCAAAATAACTAAAAACTAAAAACATTAAACAGGGTTAAAATTTATTGTTAGGATCACCACTGAATTAAATCACAACTGAAGCAGCTGATCATGATCTATCTTCCCTGGTTCTTCTCACTGTTCAGACTTGCACCATGTTTTCCAACATAGCTCTGTGGGTATTTTCCTGGGCTTGACAGTCCCAGATGACTCATCTAACGCTAATCTATTCTAATCGCCCTCACAGCATATTTAAAATTTGCTGTACAAACAAACTACTGTGGTGGGGTTTTTTTAATTCAAAAATTTAATTTAGTCCTTGTCGAGTCACACTGATTTTTAATCTATCTTTGTTGCATTGCAAGGTTGTGCTGCTATGGCAAAGCAAGTGACCACGTTAGGTTGGGACACTCTTCCTTCTGTCTCCTCCCACCATCTCTTGTCCCAGTATCACTTCCGCAACTTCCATAAGTAGGTCCTTCATCTTTTTTAATTTAATGGCTCATTAGTGCAACTGTTTTGGGGTTTTTTTTTTTCAAGCTTCATGGTTTTTTGTCTACGTTTAAATTCTCCTGGAGCCCTTTCTGTAAGAGTTTTCATTAGATCTTTCCACTTATCAGTACAGCTTATATTTGCTGGTTAAAAAGTCTTTATTATTAAGTTCAAAGTCTCCCCATTTTCTCCTCCCATGCCCCTCTAGATGGAAGAGGTTCAGGCTCTCATCATGGGTTCTTAAGTTAAGAATGAATTCCCATGTGAGAGATGTCTTATTACTCTGTTTTTTGGAGGTGGCCTCCTCTGCTGCCTTTCACAGTTACTTATCACTGGGAACATTGGTGCTTGGGCCCATAAAAGCCTTTGTTAAGTAACAAACTTTCGGTTTTCAACAATAGTCTGATGCCGCTCTCTTTAATTAGACCCAGTGCAGGAAGATTCCAAGATAATGACTCTGCCAGTCGCTTTGTGGGAACATCATTATTTAAAGATGAAACACTGTCAGATCAAGTTACACTGTATTACTGTCAAGGGAGGAAGAATTTAAATGTTCACAATATTCATTTGTTCATGTTGAGACCAAGCAGAAAAGAAATGGATTATAGAGTTATGAGTTCCCCAGTATTCTTTGTTCAGTCTCAGACATCCTTGCTCATCTATCAAATGAAAGAGCAGCTTTCAAACACAAATGTAGGGAATGGATTTTAGTTCCTGGCAGAGCAGTGGGAGCAGGAGCAACCCAGAAAACCTGCTCCTACCAGAAAGAGTAGCTTAGAAAAGACATTTCTCTCCCAATTGTGGATTATTTTTTTTTCCTCCAAAACTGCATTGTAATATGGGTCGTTAAAACATCATCTGTCATAGCATCTGGGAATCTGATTGTGTGTGCACATGGTGCACTGATAACGTGTCCTAGCTCTCCGGAGAACCGTGTCAGGCCGCAGCAGAGCGAGGCACCTTCCCCGTGGCAGGTACAGCATGCATGAGCCTGGCAGGGTGAGAACTGAGCGTTCACTGCTGAGTGGGCTGGGGAGCTCTGAAGACAGCAGTATTTTGGCCTTAGATGTCTTCTACTGTATGGTACAATGTAATATAATACAATATTACAGAGCAATTTTGGTGGGATGTTTCTCAGTCACCTTTTCAGCAGCTTAGAAGTGAGGCCTACAGTAGCCGCCTTTTGAGGCTGCCCCGTATTTTAAGGATGTAATTAGTTCAAAATGCCTTCAGTTGGGCCTTTTGTACGCCAAACATCAACCATGATATGATATGTTTTTAAACATAACTGTTTCTATCCTCATAAGAGGATTTTATCAAAAGAGAAATGTCTTTTTTGCTATTTGACAGTGTTTAATCGACTAGTGGCAATATGATGCTGCAGCAGTAGCCCATTTTGTGTGTCTCCTATCTGGAGGAAATGACCAGTTGATCAGTCCTGGGGCACCAGCCAAGAAACACCTGGGCAGCTTTTCCTAGTTCTTTTCCTCCAAAGCCTGTACAGCTGTGGGGTGTTCAGCTGGTGCGGAGGCACCTGGAACTCAGCATCACTGAGGCTGCTGAGGAAACTCTGATAAGGGTTAATGCATCATTTGAAAGGCAAATGAGTGCAAGTATTGTGTGCAGGGGATGGCAGGTTCCCTTAGAATCAGCAATTATTAGCATCAGGATGCTCTGCTTAGCACACTTTCACTGTATCTCCTTTTAAAAGTGTTAAAGATCTCAGATATTGGTATGAATAGACTCAACACATCCTTGTCTTCTAATTAAAAAAGAAAAACATACAATATGCTTTCCTCAGAGAACTTAAATGTTGTGTAACAGAACTGCAGCTTTAGAATGAAGCTTTGGGCCTGAAATAAGAAAAAATTGTTGGCAAGAGCTCCATTTGTTCACAATGTTGATGTGAGATGGTGCAAGCGTTGGGGATGCTCCCTGATGTTATAGGCTTCAGTTACCATGCTTTTCAGCCAGGGCTAAATGTTGCTTTTCTCTCTCCTTGATTGTCAGAAGAAAAAAATTGATGGTAACTGTTTCTAAATGTCACCTGCTCACAGGAACAAAATGAAATGGTACTTGAAGTGGATTGTGGAGACTCTCATTATACTCAGCTTCCTGGATTAGGTAAAAATCACTAGCAGAAATCTTTACCTTCCACTGTAGGAAGGGTGACGTGAGGGACAAGTGGGATTTAAGGAAAGCATTGGAGGAAAAGGAAAGTTTTGCTTGTATGAGCTGAGAAGCTGCTGCAGGAGAGGAGCCAAATGGAATGGGAGCCTGAGCTGCAGGGAGCAGTTAGAAGGGGAGAAACTCAGAGATCCCGAATGATGGCTTGAATCCTTCATATGCCAAAAAACAAAGAAGAAATGCGTCTTCAAGTTAGGGTAAGAATGTTGTCTCAGGAGAGTTTAATGCGTGTTTCTTTTTCATGAGTTGTATTTGTGAATACAAAGCAAGCACCTTGTGCTTGCTTTCTGCCTCATGTATTTAGAAGTAATGCTACAATATTTTGGCTTCATGGTATTTTGGGGAGGAAGGGGAGAGATGGAGCCAGGGAGCTCTGTTTTTTTTTTTCTTCCTTGTATATGACAGACTTGGGCCTGGGGTGAGAGCATTAGCTGAAGTGTACCAAAGAATAATAGAAACTGCTGGGTTTTATTTTTCTCTGAAAATCATCACTGTACTTTTGGCAAATGACTTCCAAATAGTGTACATGAAGGAAAGCGTTACCAAAGGGATGGTGTGGCTGGAGGTTGTAGGAGATGCTGAGTTTCTGTCTCAGGTGGGGATCTCACCGCAGGGATGCTCCCTGCCCACGGGTTTGGAGAGAACTGCGTTAGGAAAACCTGAGCCCCAGCGCGTTCTCTTGTCCTTTCACCAACCTGGGCAGGTGCACTGGTCAGAACACAATCTCTGGCTCTTCCATTTAAATTTGCCAGTTTTGAACACAACTGCCCTGTTTTTCTCGTGCATGCTGGTCACTGAGAGAAGAATAGAAATTATTTTATGGAATTTAAGAAAGCATTACAGAAATTCTCTCTATTGATTAGTTTAAAGCTTATGAAAACGGACAAGTGCACTGCTTTTGAGATAACGTTTGAAGATCTGCCTGCCTCCTTGGAGCTGAATAGAGGGCTAATGGGAAGATTAGAACAATAAGCTTATTATATTATTAGTAGTGGGAGAATTCTAAACCCCATTTGTTCAGTTATGGCCCCTTCAATGTGCTTATTTAGGTTCTTGTAAACTGTGATCAGTAAATTAGACGTGCTGCCCTCACAGCTCTAGGGTTAGCTTTCAAGGGATTTCCTACTTTTTTTTTTATATTTATAGTGAAATCAAGAAGGAAATTAGTTGTTTGATATGCAAGGTTGGCTCTGTGTAGTGGATGCTGGGCATTCTGATATCTATCACTACTAAATGGTTGTGATGCTTCAGCGCTGCTGTCTGAGCAGAGTAATCTCCGAAAAGGCTGAGACTGTAACTGTGTTATGTGCTATGTGATAAAAATGGTGACTAACACCATTAAAATGAACACAGGCTGGGAAATGAAACCACTGTAAAGTCTCCAAAATCCAGCATATGTTGCTAATAGTTACCTGAGGTAACACCAGAGGGATGTAAAATCCTCAGTATCACCTTCTCCGTACAAATATCATCGGTCATTTCTTTCTGTGGTGGTTTTTTCCTCCTTTCTTTTCTCAGTATTTTGCCTTGACTGTTTTAATGTGAGCGTTTGGTACTAAACCAGATCACCTAGCTGAGTCATCCGGAGCTTATTCTTTCTTCTTTTTACCTTTCTAGATGGGTTCTAATTTGCATCACGCAGACACACCATTTCCAAAAGAAACACCTCTTCCCTTTCAGCTCATCAAACTGGAGCGTGTTTGGAAAGCAGACTCTCCAGCCCTTTCCAAGTGCTTTATATATCTTTGTAATTTAAAGGGCTTTTTGCCTTCCTGAGGAGTGGTGTCTGTTTTTTCCATGCAGATAAATTGTGTATTTGTTGCAGTACTTGATCATGCAAACTCCAATATCCTGACCATATTGTCTGCATTTATTTCTTTTATCTCTCTGTTTAATATAATAGGAATTGAGGCTGAAGCAGGGGAACATATGCAGCAGCATAATAGTATATTGTTTGAAAGCAGTTGTCTTCCATTTCCAGGGTTTCTCTTTGAAATGTAATTGTCTGCTAATATAACGGGGAAATATTACTGCAGGGGGGATCACCACAGCATATACTTGTGCTTTTAGTTCACCTTACATCTGTATGGTATTTTTCAAAGAAACCGGATGCAACCTAAACCAGTTAAATGTATTTGAGATATGTTTGCAGAAGTTGTGATAGGCACGTTGTCACTGAATGTGCAAACAACTCCAAGTAGTGCCAAAACCAAGAAACGCTGTGTCCCATGTGTAATGCAGCAACAACAGAATTACAATTGCCTCGTGTAAAGTATCTGGTAATGAAGGCAGATAATGGAATTCTTTGCAAAAGCAGATGCTAACTGGCTCCCCAATGCTAGGCAGAGAACTGAAAAGTGATACCAGCTGGAGGGCAGAAAAAACAGCTGAAAAAGGCATTAAAAAGAAGATGCCTTAGATGCACGTTTGTTTAAGCAGTAAATACTTGTTTAAAATAATCTTATGAGATTCTTATTAAGAGGCAAACTGAGAACACGATTACAGTGTGATAGGAAGTCAGCTGGATGCCCGAAGGGTATTTGTGTGCAGGTTGGCTGAGTAACGAAAGGACGCCGGTGGGAATAGCACGTTATCATTTACACTGGCTGGCTGGCGAGGATGGCCCGGGGAATGGTTTAATTGCAGGAGGTGGAGCTGGCGAGAGCCAGAACCTTCTGTTGCTCTGGGAGGAGGCAGCCAGAACTGCAAAGGGAGGCTCCATTGGAAAAGCAGGAGTATCTCTGTTGTCTCTGCGCGTGTGAGTATGTACACACAGGCTCATGTGCCCTCCCACCAGGCTGGAAACAGCACTTGGCACGTGATGTCTTTGCTGTTTCCTCTGTAGTCATCCACTGCTTCACTCCAGTCACCTCAATAGTTGCTTCATAAACGGATGTGATAATTTAACAAAGCGCTTAGTTCACGAGAGTTTTCTGTCTGGTTCAAATATGGATTTTTTTCAAACAGAAGTGTGCAATAGGGAAAACCCTTTAAAGGAAAAAACAAAAAGAACCACATAGCCCTCTTAACATATAAAGCAACTTGATGACTCCTGGAGTTGGTCTCTATTTTTTGCTGAGATACATTTTTCTTACACAAAGAATAATTTCCACAGGGGGGATGACTGGAAGAGCTGGAGCGCTGACCTGAGCATCATCTCACCAGGTTTCCAGTCTTGACCCAGTACAGGCAAACCAGAAACTCTCCCTGGGCTCTGTTTCATCCCAGGCAATTGCCCTAACTACTAATTTTTGAAAGAATAAAATTTACTTTTGGCTTCAGCCCAGGGTGGAACAGGAACACACACATACTTCTGAACAGCTGACACTTTTCCTATGTGAGAAAACGCATTTTGTGCTGCTGTGGCGGGAGGAAACGCTGCAGTTTACAGACATACTGGGGAGCCACGTGGCCATGGCGAGAGGCTGGAGCAATGTGTCCACATGCACGGTGTCCCAGAGCTGCTCCTGCGCCAGGCTTGTATTGGGGAATTCCAAGGAATTTTACTAACAAGCAAGAAACGAGTTTTGGAGCAGTCTCTGAAGGTGTGCGGTTTCATCCGTATGGCGTTTAAACGTGTTTTCTCCTTGTCTCTTCACGTCCTCTGTGTCCGAGTCAGTGTTGCTAAAAACCTGCTTTAGACGTGCACTTTGCTCCTTGCAAATGAAAGTGAGATGTCTTGTCCCTGTAAAACCAGCAATGGAAGGAGCTGTGGCAGAGCAGGGACCAGTCAGCAGCACCCTCCAGAGCCCTGATCCTTTGCTTTATCTGCAAGAAATCCTTTGCTTTATCCACTAAGAAATCCCTTTTCTGCTGATGACCTGTTCTTAATATTCTTACAGCTGGAATCGGCTGCAGCTGCCTGCTGCGCTGTAATGAGTTGTTTGTCTAATTGCAGTGGGCAGAAAACGTCTTAATGCTCTTCAGCTCTGGACTTTGCTTAATGGGAAAAGAACGTTAAACCTCAGCGGTGTGAATAAAAGGCTGCATATGTGCTTGTGTCTGCTGCGCTTTCAGAAGCGCCATTTTCGAGGCCTTTCCTCGCTTGCTGTTTTTCAGCAGGAGGTATCCTGCATACTAAGCATAGAAAAAAAAACCAAACACTTTCCAAATTCAAGTAGCAAATAACACTTCTAATTACATTTTGACCCCATTAGGTAAGAAATATATTAAAGACCTATGCAGCTACATGGATTACAATTTAATGCAGCTATATGAATTTTTGGCACGTAATTGATAGTAACAAATGAGTTTTCTAATTTTTTATGATGTTCTGATTTTGTGCAGACCTCTGTTGGGCTTTACAGCTTTCCAGGGATAACATCTGACCCTTAACATACACGGCCAGGATATAAGGCTCAGGTTCCAGGCCACCGAGAATTTAGAGTGTGGCAGGAAAATGCTGGCCTGTAAATACAGCGACAGTAGAGCTGGTTCTTGGCTGTATTGCTCTGGGTGTAGATGATGTTCTTGAGCACATCAGGGGTTGGAAACAGGAGAAAGGACCCTTGGAGAGGAGACCCACCGGGATCGAGCTGAGTTTGGCTTATTCACAGGGGCTGTGGAAGGAACAATTCTACTTCATCTTTCTGCTCAGCAGTTTTTTTATTCACTTTTTAGTTGCTTCCCTCTCACCTTCTCCAGCTCTGTCCCCTCTTCCTTGTTGTCATGGGAACATTCACTACAGCAGTTAAATCATACTATTAAAATACACTTCACCAGTAGGATGGTAGAAGCTAATATTGATCTACCTACTGCTGCTGACTCAGGGATATATGGCTCAACATATAATATCTCTTATTTTTCTTCTTAATGCATAATGCAGCAGTTTCTTTCACCTTGGGCTCTGTATAAAGGTGACATCCAGCCACAGCAAAATACTTTGACTTGCTGGTTTTTAATGTGTGGCCCAGCTGAAGCATTGGATGCAGGTAGTGTTAGGAAGGTGGCTTTAAAAATCTGTCAAGAACAATCAGACAGAAAAAAAAAATACCCTTGCTGAGACTGACCCTCGCAGCAGCAGTTACACATTTGTATGTCAGTGGTGAAAAGATGTTCAGATTAAACCATCAGTGTCCACAAACATGCAGGGTGCTCCCAAAAACTACTTAAGTATATTGCGCTCTGTCACAGAGATGGTTGAAATGTAGATGAAAGACAAATAGCTACCTTAATATCAAGTGAGGCTACATTTAAAAATGAAATCAATCATATACATTGTCACTGACATCTGCTTTGAGTAATCGTCTGCACAGGAGCACATCATGTTAAGCAGAGCATGGTAAGGATATTCCTGAGTCACCAGAAAGAAGCAAAAGGTTGTACCTCGAGATGTGAGTTTGCAGTATGTTTGCAATGTACGTGTTTCAGTTTCCCACAGGGGTTAATTAACCAGCTCTGACTTCGAGACTTTCCTGAAGTTGATAGGTTTTTGTAAGGTAAGATTGAGGTGCCTCTGGAATGCCCTTGTTTACTCTCTTCTCAAAAAAAAAAAAAAAAAAAAGTTTTAGAACCAGCCTGTTGTGCAAATAATTAAAACAGTGCAATTTTAATGTGAATAGTATTTGCAGATGATGCCACATTTTGCTGTGTGAGTGATACAGACACAGCAAATGGTACTTTAGAGTCTGTGCTGGAAAGAGTAAATGCTGAAAAGCCATCAGTTTCTAGCTTTTATTTGTATGTGCTCCTGAACATTTGCATGCAAGTTATTTTATGTTGTAACTCATCTCACGTTTGATCTTTCTAGAAAAAATCAGACAAAGATATGCAGATCTACCAGGAGAGTTGCACATTATTGAGCTTGAGAAAGACAAAAATGGGCTCGGACTGAGTCTTGCCGGCAACAAGGACCGTTCTCGTATGAGCATCTTCATAGTTGGTATCAACCCAGATGGACCTGCGGGACGAGATGGGAGGATGCACATTGGCGATGAACTTCTAGAGGTTGGTGTTTCCTTTAACTACTAAGCAGTGTTTGTATGGAGAGAGGGAGAGGCACACGTTAAGCCATCATTTGAACCTTAAATAAAGCCTGCAAATGGAATGAGGTGGCTGAGGCAAGGAGCTGCGCTGATTTATGCCAGCTGAGAACTTGGCCTTTGGCAGGTAAATGTGTTTTCAGTGAAATAAAAATCGTTGGCCTGTGAAAACTGATGTCTTGTCTGTGAAGTCTGTGCTCTCAGCATGTTCACAAGCTACGCTTAGGGAGGGACTGCTGAAAGGCAGGAGGGGCCAGTAAATCTGTCCTTGTAGTGCATCTGTGGTTTCACAGAGAAATTCACACCTTACGTTAAAAAACAAAAAAACACCACCACAAAACCCACTCAGAGTTGCCATATGTGTTTTTACAGATGACAGGGATACTCCCCATCCTGAAAATAGCATTTCCTGCTCTAATCTGTTTTGATCTGTCGTAACTTCAAATACTTATTTTTTTCAGTCATGTCTGGCACAAGTTCACCCACAAGGCAAGAGAGCTCAGTAGCAAGTGTTTTGTCTTCACTTTTTCTCCTGTCTCCTTGCTTCACTTTCAGACTGAAAACGCAGATTTCCTACATTTTGTCTTGATTTTTTTGGCTGTTGCAAAATGACACTTTGCTGCGCTACCTGCAGTGGTTCCCCATGTCATGATTGCTTCAGTGATTTAAAAAAATCAGCCCTTCCTGGGGATCTTTCCTTTAGAGAGAAGCTCTCACTGAGGAGCGGGTATATGCTGACCTACTGCTCTCCATGGGTGGTGATTTTCTGATCTTTCAGCAACTTGCTGTGCCATCAGAGAACCACCTATTTTCTCACATTTCTTGATTTGAGAAAGAGCAATTTAGCTGCCTGGGGATACCTTATGAACACTCAGACAATGACAAATGCTTAGACAATTCTAACAGTTCTGTAATTATGGGTTTTCAATACACATAGTACAAAAAAAAGGACTTGTTTTGCTATAATAACAGCACCATCTGAAGTTTATTATTTGCTTTTTAAGTGTGATAAATGGTGTGAAGGTCTATACCATACTGGAGTAGGGTAGGAAAATTACTTTCTTCTTCAAATTTGTGTTCTTATTGTTGCTGGCACAGAATTCTAATGGGAGGGGGGAAGTCAAATTTTGGGTGTATACCAGTTGAAAGGACTCATGGTACTGTTGTTCTCTGTGCGTGTCATAGAGCAGGTAATTCATGGTAGAGGAAAGGCCAGAGCCTTTTGAATAAATACTTGTCCACAAAGAAGGATCCACTGAGGTTTTCTCATATCTCATGAGTTATTCTTTGCAGTGTTTGTTTGATCTGATGTTAAGTGTTGCTCACAGGACTTGAAAGATGCACCATCTGTGTTTAATCACATACATCTTAAGCTTGGGATTTACATACATGAGCCATGTTGTAAGTTATGATGGCATTGCGCTAATTCTTCTGCTTGTCAAGTTGGAGATAAAATGTGGGTGTTTGTGGGTTTTTTTGTTTTTTTTTTTTGCCTCGAGTGTCAGGAAAGCGATGTTCACCACCTCAAAAATGCCAAACTTCAGATAAACTGAAGTTCAAAGAGACTTTAGTAACTACCTCTCTTGTTTACCTTTGCAATCACATTGAAGGTGTGTCACCAGTGGGCAGAAGTGTCATTACTTTAATGAAAGGATATGGTGATCTCATAAAGATCCCCGGTGAGTCCGTATCCAGTGTCAAAACATCCTGTATTACACAGGAATGGGTTGTGCGTTAGTCATGTACAGACGTCTCCTGTTCGCATCAGTGGTCAATTATTCACAGCTCTGCTTTTTTGTCTTTTAAAAGCATTTCAGTGTTACGTGGATGGCATTGAAATGGAACTAACGGGCATTTACACTGGCAGGTTTTTATTTCAGTAACCGTTACATTCAATAACTAGGTTATTTCGGTAACCGTTAGGAATCCTCATACCCGACAAGTGCACAAGCCAACAAGGTGGGATTATCACAGAGTAGTTGGGCCCGGAAGGGACCTCAGGACATCATCTGGTCCAACCTTTTTGCTCAGGCGGGGCCACCTCGAGCCATTTGCCCAGGACTGTGTACAGATGGATTTTGAATACCTCCAGTATGATTTCATGCCACCAGTGATGGAGAGATCAACTGGCTTTACTTGCAGTGTCTTCTACAACAAAATTAACGGCAAACTCAAGCATTTGGAAGTTAGGAAATGACAAAATCTAGATTGTTTGGTTTTCTCCAGTTAAAGACATAAAATTAAAGCCTGTGAGTGTGGTCGTCAGTCACAGAAGCGTTTGTCTCTCCTGTGGTTTCTTTGTCTCATTCAGAGACCTTGGTGGACAATCTTTACTGATTGAGTAGAATGCAAGTCGTGTTAAAAAATTGTATGTAATCATTGTTTTTTTAATATGTCTTCCGCAATGTGTTTTGGGTGGGTCTGTTGCTGGAGAAAACAGCTTTGTGAGGGAGAAGGTCATTTCATTCTTCTTGCGTAAGTGGAAGAAAATTACTTGGGTCGGAATTTGACACAAGTTCTGCTTTTCTGTTCTGTTTTTCCCAGAAAAGGTACCATCTGTGGTGGTCCTGCCTCACGCTCTTGCTGTGTTAGTGCAGGTGTCTGCGGCACTTTGGATCTGATTAGTCTGGGCTTCGTCCTGAGCCTGACCGAGCCCAGCATGTCCTGCATGTGGCTGTACCTGTGCTGTTCAACCCTGCTGCTCAGGAGCTCTGCGGGACTCTGTCCTACTGCTGGCTTTTATTCACACTGCATAATCCACCCTGTTATTATTATTATTATCATAATCGTCACTTCATAAGAGAGTCAACTGTGCTCTGTTAATAAACCGAGCTGTTCAGAGCCCCGTTATGCTGAATTACTGATGCTGGGATTTTCTGCTGTCTTCCTGTCCCTACTTATCTCGCTGAAAACGGGGCAGGAGGTGGAAGGAAACCGCTCATTTAGATTCTGGGAGGCCACAGCACTTCTTAGAGAAGGAAAGCTGGTTGTTGTCATCCAGAGCTGCTGTGCAAGTTTGCCTGTTGTCCATTGCATGAGAGCAAATTATTTTTTTTTTTGCTTTTTTTTTTCATTTTTGTCATATCTCAAAGCCAGAGGGCTTTGTGCTAAATGTATTTTTATTGCTGTTTTAAGATTCTCAGATGAGTATAAATGATAAGATAATAGATACATCGATATTGTGCCCAAGTAAATGAGCTACCCAGCCAAATTTGTGGTGCCACTTCTGGTTTAGAATGTGAGGGACTGGTGTTTTATTCTCAGTTTATTTGTTGAGGGATTATTATTTTTTTTCCTGTTTCAAGACAGTTACATTGGATTAGGCAGGTGACACTACCCCCAAAAAGGGACAGTAACATGAACATAGAAAGGTAGTACAGTTTTTGCAGGAAAATAGATTGGGGTTTTCAAGAGTCATCTTGAATGATTAACTCCAGTGGTGATATTTTTTTAAATTCCTATTTAAACACAATAGTTATAGCTTCTGTTCTTGTTCTCAGATTTGTTAGCTGAAGGTACCACTGAAGGATAGTGTCCTTTTTGTCTTTTAATAAGAGGATACAAATACTTTTTCCGTGTACCTCGTGTGCAGGTTACCAATTAAGGTTAGTGTTGGGTGGTGATTTTTAAAGCTGCACATAAGTTAAAGGTGTAATCAGAAAGCCGGTTGTTCCCAAGGACACAGGCAAAGAAATAATTGTTATAGAAAGCCATGCTTTGGGGTGTCATTTAACTCGATATTCATAAAAATCAGATTATACTAATTTTATGGTTTTCCATTACTGCCACGTAGTAAAATCAGTTCTGTTTTTTTTTTTTTTTAATCCATATCTAATGTTCTTGTCTGCAGATTGAAGTTTGAGAAGCAAACACTCCTTTAATTTTTTTTTTCTCTTAGTTTAAGAGTTCAGATTTCAGTGAGTTTGTACTTTCTGCAACTTTAGTATATGAAACTCTAAAACAAAACTTCTGTTGGGAAAGGCAACAGTACATTTGGGATACGTGATAAAATCTTCCATAAGCCAGTGCAGGATTATATTCAAGCTTGAACTTGGTGTGCTGACCTGACCTCATACCTGTAGCATGTTTTATCTTTCTCTGTTCTCTCCTGTCTTTCCAGGAAGTTATATAAAGAGACATTTAAACAAGACTTGAGATTGATTTAGAACAGTTTATTTCTTTTGCTTAGTCAAAGCTTTGTTTTTCTTCTCTAATCTCTAATGAAAAAAGTAAAGCACAGATTTATAGGTTTTGACTCCCAGAGTACTATTTGGTTAGTCTGATGTGTTACTTTATTTAATTTGAAAGATTTAAAATGCTGTTCCTTATGAAACCCTAGATGTTCTCTTTTTTTGTTTTATTTAAGTAGGCTTTTGTGCTTTGTTCATCACTGTGGTATCTGAAGCTAATGAAACATTAATTTACTTTGCAAAAGAAAATGACCTTTTTAAAAACAACCAAAAAAAATTACTGGCTGTAATAACTTTGTGGGACAGTCCAAAACCTTGTGGAGATATATTACTTTGATTATCCTTTCATTTTGGTATAATTAAATAATTATAACTTACAGACCTAGCTCACAGCTAATTAAATTTTGGACTATTTGATACATCTACTGAATAGGATTAATTTAGCTAGAGTGAAGACTATAAATTTTAATCAAAGAAGTCTGCTGTTTAGAGAAATTGATGGTAATTTAACTAAATCCAAACAATTTGCAAAGCATACTGTATTCTCAGTGAATAATTCTTTTCTGAACTTGGAGAAATCAAGTCAACAAAGTCACTGAAAGTTTCAAGTCCAGCTTGAAGCCAGAATGCAACCAAGCATTCATTTTTGCCACTGGATTTTTATCTTTGGTTAACAAAGTCTTGCCCAGGATGTTGCTTCTCGTCCTGTCTTTGCAACCACAGCAGCCGCAGATAGCCCAGCATTAAACCCTGGCAAAAACTGGTGTGATTTCCTCAGTGCTGAGTGTTTCACGCCAGCTCAGACTCTTGTGGACCTTTCTTGGTTCTCTCTGTACAGCAAGCAGCTTGGTAGGTAAATGATTTGCACTGCAGTCTTTGTGAATAATCAAGTGTTAGGGGTTTTATTCTCATCCTTGCGTTGTCCTTGTTTAACTGATGAACTTATGTGTCGTTTCAACCCATTGAAAATAGGAATATTGCAAAGTTGCCAGTATCACAAAATAGCTTGTGTAACAACACAAGGCTGTAAGACTTGCTCAGTTATTCCTTGTTTGAATGAAAACATCTTCTAAGAACACAAATCAAAATCCAACGCAAACATTTTCAGTCGTCGAAGGTCCTTCTGTAATCATTAGTAGATTGTTCCTGGGTTCCGTTATCATTATTGTTTTAAACAGCATTGGTCTATTAAACATGAATGTAAATAAAGAACAGAAGGAAAATAATGCAGTATTGAAATGAAACTGGCCATTCACTGTGGAAGACCGTATGATCACTCCAGCTCCAGAGAGGTGCGTTACTCTAATCAAGATGCTTGGAGAGAGGATTTTGGCAGAGTTAAATCGCAGATTATTCTGCGCGCCTGAAAACCTCTGGTGCTTGCTTAGATGGCGAGACATGGGACGAGCTGAACCATGAACCTGAACTAACATCATGAATTCAAATACTATTCATTATTGTTTCTTTTTCTTCATCTTTAAATTTTTCCTTCTCTTTGGACAAAATAGAAGATGTTAAATGTAGCATTTGAATTAATTTCGGTGTTCCCGTTCACTGGTGTTCAGCTGTAGGTAAATAATTGTTTTTCCTCAGAACATTTTTATCTTGATGCTTATTCCAGTCTGAATTGCCAAAGCTGAAGGAAGACAGCTCTGGTGATCCCTATGTCGGGGACACACCACCTTGCTGAGCATTTGCTTAGTTTTAAATCTGAAAATCATCAGGGTACAGCTAAGAGGCTGCTCCAGGGTTTTCTTAATCTCCTTGACTTTTTTTTTCCCCATAACATTCAACTCAGCTTTTACTTCTTAGGATACCTCTGAGGGGACCTGAAGCCCAAGAAACTCAGACATCCTGGGCAAATGAAGGTGAAACAAGGTGTTATTTCACAGGCAGGGCTTGTGTTTGAATGAAATGCTTCAAAGATATCCCATTTTACACTAAAGGTCATTTTTGTGGTCTGATCTTCAGTGTGCTTTTGGTTGGCTTGGAAGTAATTACTATATTAATCTCAAAAATGTTGTTGTCCTTGTTGAAGTCCCACTCGCTGAGGATGGCACTGGGAAGCAGCAGGTGTCTTATTTTTCTTCAACTGGGAAAAGACTTTAAGTTCCTACAGAAAGAAAAGTCCTGAAGCATCTATTCTATTAAAACCAAGCTATTTCCCTCTGAAAACTACAGCATTTGCTTGCAGGCGGCAAAAGTGTCCCAAGTACTTGGTGTCTGTTGCTGTGCTCAGGTGTTTGATCCATCACCGCGAAAGCAATGTGGCGTGTCCTTAAAATGTCCTTTGTGTCCCCATGGCTGTCAGTTCTCCTTCCATGGAGCTGAGGAGTCAGCACAATCTTAACAGCAAGTTTTCCTGAACTGCCAGTTGCCTGTGCGTAAAGTGTAGGAGAGTCTGGCTCAAAATCTGTGCTAACCTGTGCTGTTGCCATATCTCTATAGTTCTTCTTAGATCAAGTTGTTTTCCAAAAATCTGGAAACAACACTTAAAATCCATTCTATGGATCTGTGAAAAAGGGTAAAAGATTTCTCTCATTTGTGGCTGACTAATAAACCTAAATTATCTCTGCATTGGTTCCTGGTGTATATTGACATAGAATAAAACTTGGAATGTTTTGCTCTTAATACTGTATTTTTTTCTTTGATAAATTAGAGTCTAAGATGGTGAAAATATAATATTTTTAAATCCATTCTAAGGCTGCAGTTCTGTGGCCCATTATGAAATCAGTGTGAGTAGGAAGATGTTCTTAAAATCACGTTAGGATTTGCCCTTTCAAAAGGAATGAGCAGTGCCCGTCTGCTATGCGCTTATCATATGATGTCCTTCTGCAGCACATCTGTGCCTGAAAGAGGTTCTTAGTACCTCAGCTCTGGTATTTCTGTCTCTACATCACTCTACAGATAAGTATATCAGTGCAATGTTGATATTGCTGGCTGTAAGACGCTCAGAAGATATCCAATTTATATTTTGCAGGCCACCTTACTTTTGAGTCTTATCCTTTTAGCCCACAGTAAATTTGGAAGTCTTGGTGGTGTAAATTAAAACACTGCGTGCTTCTCCGCTTACACCAAAATCTGCATTTTCTTTTAACAGATAAACAATCAAATATTGTATGGAAGAAGTCACCAGAATGCTTCTGCAATCATTAAGACTGCCCCATCAAAGGTCAAACTAGTTTTCATACGGTAAGAACAGTTCTCATCAAAACATTTGTTTGCATTTTGACCTATTACAGTACATATTTAGCCTGTTTTGAAAATACTGAACTCACTCAGTTCTCTTTGAAGCAAAATAACCTTTTCCTTGACTATTTATCTCAGGACTGTTGAAGAGTTCTTCTTAATAATGTAAAAAAAAAAAAAAAAAAAGAGGTCTAGTGTCATTGAATGCCTATTTTAGGGTGTCTGCTGAAGACTTGTCCCTCTTGGGTTTGTGAGCACCCCGGAGCTTCTTCCCCCCAGAACTTACTGACATGCTTTAGGTTGGTTCTGCCAGCACAAGGACAGGGTGGGCAGAAGGGAGTGAAAATGGGGATGTGGATGGAGCACATGGAACATGGGCTGGGTGGGGGTGTGAAGGACACTTTTGTGTGGGCGTCAAAAGAGGATTTAAAAGGTGAGCTAAGGCTTATTTTTACAGGGGGGGAGCCTGGCTTTGACAAGGAGTGCTGGGATGGCTGATGTAGGAGGGAATATACTAAAAGAACCTTTTGTCTGTGTAAGAATTACATGTGGGCATCTTTTTCTTCAAGCATGGAAATGTTTCCTCTTAGTCTGTATGTGAGTGAAGGACACCTCCATGCAGTCACTCTGTAGTTTGGGAAGTGTAACTCTTGTGACCCTGAGCAGGAGGTCTGGGAAGAAGCTGCCTCTTTCCCAAAACTCATACATAATCTAATAAATTAGAATTTCATAAATGCATCTATGCCAGCTGTGACTTTCATTGGGCACTGATACCCATGCTGTTTCCTAATGTGATCTTCCCACCCACAGACATATCATACTTGATATTGTTTTATATTCTTTGCTCACACAAGCTTACCTGTGAACAATGTCCTAATCTGTGGGTGAATGCAGATAAGTGTGTACGTTTCCTTGCATGGCTCTGTCTGGTACAGCGTACACAGAAGTGATGGAAGAGCAGCATTAGCACCATGAGGAATGAGATGCTGTGCTTGGCAGCACAGAGGATCTGGAGGAGATTAATGATTTTGCCTGCAGCTCCCGCGTTACTTTCCCCAGCTATTGAAAATTAAACGTCATGTACAACAACTCACTCACCATTACTTAATTGTATGTGGAAAATGCATCTGGTTGGAAGCTCCAGAGGCAGAACCACAGCTTAAGAAACCAAAACCCAGGGCTGGTTTTAATTAATGCTGCCAGGCTTCTTCCAACGTGCCCTGCAGCACTGAGCGCTTTGCTCCACAGAGCTGCCATGAAGTGTGCGTGTTAGTTCATGTTTCCTCATGGATTGGAAATCCTTGGTGTGTATTTTGTATCGTGTTTAAGACATAAAGGCCATGTAAGTTCTTTGCCACAATTCCCCTTGTCAAATAGTCCATGCAGAATTTCAAGGGAAAAAGTTGAATTAGTGATCATAATTCATAGATACTGGAAATATCATTGGATAAATCTTGTCTCTAGAGGTTGGGGAAAAAAAAGTTTCCATTTTTAAGTGCTGCTGCTGAGGTTGTAAGCTTACGTCTTCACACTTCCCAAGAGCACACGTCTTGTTGCTGCTCTCGTCACACTGACAACTGATGGGTCTGTTCGCTTGACCTGAGCAACCATTTGAACAGCAATGAGAAGAAATTCTCCCACTGAGAGAATGTTGTTTGTAACTAGAGCGCTGCCTCTAGCACAGGGAGGAAACTGATGTCACCTTCTTTGTGATGTATGGTCAACTTCCCGTAGTAAGAGGGACATTCCAGAATTTTAGCAAAGCTGAATTAAACTTAAAGGTGAATTTTAAGGAGAGATGAGAATAGTTTTCTCATCGCAAACTCTATTCCATGAGCCCATTCTATTTTGGGTCTTCCCATTCCTACACCTTAGACCACAAAGCCAGTGGACATGATTGACTGAACACACAAACCAAAAGACTGTGCCAGTCCCAGAAGTCTTGTCCATGGTGCAGTTTAGTAGAAAAAGCTTTTTCTTACTTTTATCAACTTACATAAAACAGGGGTGTTGAAATGCCACTATTTAATGCATTGTGGTGCCAGCTGTAGCAAATAATAGCAGCAACAGGCATCTTGAATCTCCATCCATCCTGTACGTGCACATGCACTCTCTTTTCCGGCTGAGAACAAAGCGCTGAGTGTAGCAGACTCGCCTCTCCTGGTAGCTTTGCCGCTTGGCTGGTTTCGGATACAGTCCTCTGGACTCTAATGATGTGGAAAGATCAGGATACCGTTACATTTGTTATGCTTTGAAAATGAGGAGGAACCAGTTGCAACAGAAATATTACTTTCCTCCTCCTGAGCGCTGTTACCCGTGCAATTGCTTTTAAAGGTAGAAGGATAACTCAGCCAACATGCATCCTGGAGCACACAGTGAGAAGAGGCTACAGCTCACCATAGCAAAATAATGCAAGTTGTGACATGGATTTGGTCTTCTTGTGTATGAAGGTATTAATATTCTAATTTCACCAGTGAAAGGCCTGAGTAGGTTATTGTTTTTCAGAAACACATCATTCTGCAGCCTAAAATGTTCCTGCATACCTGACTGAGCTGACCTAGGACACAAAAGCAGAACTGTTGGGACTCTTGGGCTATTACTACAAAATGCCCTGTTTGATATCCTGAGGTGTTATTTTCCTCAGATGAAGGATGTGCAGTGATAAGCATGCTGCTTTACACTTTGAAGCAGGAAATGGCATCAAGGTTTTCTTATTTCTGGTGTTTTAGTTCTTGTGCAGGGCAGGGCGATGTTTCCATAAACTCTTTGATCAGTTACGAGAGGAGCCCAGAAATTCCTGGGTGCGGAAGAGCCTTTCCGTGAGAACTGTAGTATCTGTTGTTAAATAACTCGGAGTTTGTTGGGCCTGAATTTATTTTTTTCTAGGAAAAAATAAAGAATCATGGAATGGTTTGGGTTGGAAGGGACCTTAAAGATCATCAAGTTCCAACCCCTGTGCCAGGGGCAGGGCCACCTTCCACTAGACCAGGTTGCTCAGAGCCCTATCCAACCTGGCCTGGAACACTCCCGGGGATGGGGCATCCACAGCTGCTCTGGGCAGCCTGTTCCAGGGCTTCACCACCCTCATGGGGAAGAATTTTGTCCTTATATCTAATATAAATCTCTCCTCTTTCAGTTTAAAACCATTACCCCTTGTCATATCACTACATGGTATTGTAAAAACTCTGTCTTCAGCTTTCTTGTAGGTCACTTTCAGGTACTGAAAGGCCACAATAAGGTCTCCTCAGAGCTTCTCTTCTCCAGGCTGAACAACCCCAACTCTCTCAGCCTGTCCTCATAGCAGAGCTGCTCCAGCCCTCTGATTGTCTTTGTGGCCTCCTCTGGACTAGTTCCAACAGGTCCATGTCCTTCTTGTATTGGGAGCCCCAGAGCTGCAAGGGGGTCTTGCTGAAGTGGAGCAGAGGGGCAGGATCATCTTTTGATGCAGCTCAGGATACAATTGGTGTTCTCAGCTGCAAACACACATTGCTGGGCCGTGTCCAGCTTTTCATCCACCAGTACCCCCAGTCTTTCTCTGCAAGGCTGTTCTCCATCCATTCTCCACCCAGCCTGTATTTGTGTTTGGCATTGCCCAAGTGCAGGACCTTGCACTTGGCCTTGCTGAACTTCATGAGGCTTGCACAGGCCTACCTCTCCAGCCTGTCAGGGACCCCCTGGAGGGATCCCTTCCTTCCAGTGTGTTGACCCCAACACACAGCTTGGTGTCATCTCCAAACTTGCTGAGGGTGCACTTGATCCCACCGTCGATGTTGCCGACAGTGTTAAACAGTGCTAGTTCCAATACCAATCTCTGAGGAACACCGCTTGTCACTGGTCTCCACTCAGACATCAAGTCATTGACTCTTTGAGTGCGGCCATCCAGCCAATTCCCTATCCACCCAGTGGTACATCCACCAAATCCATGTCTTCAATTTAGAGACAGGTCGAGGTAGATGACATCAGTCAGTCTTCCCTTATCCACCAACACTATAACCCTGTCACAGAAAGCCACCAGATTTGTCAAGTATGATTTACCCTTAGTGAAGCTATGCTGGCTGTCACCAGTCAGAACCTGAGGGAATGGCAGGAAGATGTGCCAGGAGAGGTTCAGGTTGGGCATTAGGAAAAGGTTTTTCACCCAGAGGGTGCTGGACACTGGAACAGGCTCCCCAGGGAGGTGTCATAGCCCCAATGCTGTCAGTCTTCAAGAAGAGACTGGACAACGTCCTCAGACACATGATGTGGACTGTGGGGTTGTCCTGTGCAGGGACAGGAGTGGGACTTGATGATCCTTGTGGGTCCCTTCCAGCTCAGGACATTCAATGAATCACCTCCTTATTTTCCATGTGCCTCAGTGTAGCTTCCAGGAGGAACCACTCAATAATCCTGCCGGGCACAGAGGTGAGGCTGACTGTTCTGCGATTCCCCAACTCTTCCTTTTTTCTCTTTATAAAAATGAGGGTTATGTTTCCCCTGTTGCAGTCAGTTCAAACATCACCAGACTGCCACAGTTTCTCAAATATGATGGATAGTGGCTCAGCAGCTTCATCCTTCAGTTCCCTCAGGACCATGAAACAGAAAGTGTCCTCAAACTTTTTGACTTTTTACTAAAATCCTAACTTACGGTCTGTGCCATAAAAATCTATTCACTCTTCTTTTTTATAGCCAGGTAGTGTTACAGTTGCATCCCCACCCTCTCCTGGAATTTTTGCTGATGAGATGCAGTGCAGTAAGTGCAGGCATCCCCTTACATTTGAAGGCTTCTCACCGTGGTTTATAAGCATCTTTTCCTCAATTAAGTTGACAATGATTATTTAAAACAGTTGATTTTGGCCAGATTCCAAAATATAGGTCTTAACACAGCACAGTTTCCCAGTGGTCTCATTAATTACACGAGCTTTTAATAGCATCTAAAAGATTTGCAGTTGTAGTGTCACTTTTTTTTTTTTTTTTTTTTTTTTTTAAGATTCAGTGCATCTCGTGCTTTGTAGCCTTCTATGGTAACAAATTTGAAAGCATTTAACCTGCTCACCCAGTTTAACAAACAAACAAACCCATTACCCGAGCACGGCAAGATTTTCCTGCCATGAAAAGGCTCGGTCCAAGTGCTTCCTCTGATTAGTGTCCAGTCAGGTTGTATCTGACCTCAAAGTCTTACAGCTGCTGCGTTAACTTCCAAGCTACTGCGACAAATAACGAGTTCTCTTTTCGATTTCTGAATATCAGAAATAAATAATAATTTGCCTGCAAATTTACAAGGAGTTTTGCTGTGGAAGCACTGTGGAATTCAGTGGCCATAGGGCACGTAAAGGTCTTAGTTGCGTTTTGAATTCCTTGGTCTGAATCTCCAACAACAGGAATCTAAAGAAGGGACTTATTTCTTGTAGAAGTCTGTGTGCCCTAGTTCTCAAAATAGAATGGGTTTTGTATCCACTGTTGGTTTTGTTCATGCGTTATAAGTCCGTCCTTCTAAGACGCATAATATTACAATGTAATTAGATTTTACATCTGTAGTAGGAAATCCAGTTTATATCAGAATGCTCTTTTACAGTGAGAATTTTATGATTCAGCAAATTCAATGTTTTTTCCATGCTCAATTAACTGCCTTTAATCTCTTTTGGTGCTGCAGTGTTGGTATAATAAGCAGATCAAATATAGTTTGAATGCTTGAATCAAAGCAAAAGCTGCTGATTTGAAACCATCATCCCATTGTATTCAGTTCTGTGATTCATTCTTTGGTATACCTTCATTCCTGAAAAAAAAATAATGTTTTGTGCTGTGATGAAACGTGAGAAATGCTTTAAGAATAAAGTAGGGTAGGATTTTGCTCATTTAAATACCATCTGTTTACTGTCCACAGTCGTTTCTTTCATTATTGTTGCTTTTTGGGAAAGGGGTTGTAGCTGCTCAGTGAAGCCCACAAATCTCTCACCCGACCCCTCCTTCTGTTTCTAGGTGGAATTGTAAACACTAATGTCTTGTTATTGACGGTGACACGCAAAGGACAGAGGTCCTTCTGCTCTGAAGACCAGTAAAACCAGGGCAGCGACTGGGTTGGCTGGTTCTGGGTACTGTTTAATGCTCCCCACAGTTGTGACTTTGTCTTTGCTCTTTTAGAGCCTCTATAGGTAACATTGTATGATACATGCCAGAATCTCAAACACTGTCATGCTTTAGAAATTACTTTTGCTCTAAGTTTGTTCTAACTTACATAATTGGTCATATTTTAAAAGTGTAAACTCTGTTTTTGCTTGCTTTGATTCTGTAAGTTCTTTCATGTGGGAAAGCTTTAAAAATAAGCTCTTGCCAGACACTGTGTGTGCAAGTTGGAACTTTTCCTGTTTTCTTCAGAGCTGTTTCCTCCGTGCTGTCATACACGTGTGGGAACAAGTGCACGGTTGAGGAAGTTAAATAATTCAGGCTCTTTCAAACCTTTGATGACCTAAGCTGCAGTTTATATGAACATTAGTTGTTCATTTAAAATAATCTGTATGCATTTGGCTCTCATGTAGTTCGGAGTGGATGGAGGGGAAATGGAGAATGAGGCTGTTCTTGGTGTTAAATAGGAGAGATTTTTTTCAAGGTTTACAATACAAAGGTCATGTCTCAACTCAGCTGAAGGGAAAATTCAGCATGTATTTTCAGGGTGCAACTTCCCCACAGCTTCTGTTTTCCAACGCAACCTCTAGAGGAAAACAGAGATGAGAAAATAGGAGATCCTGACTTGATCTTTCTTTCAGTGGGAGTCCTAAGGGTCACCGGGCAAATGTTGTTCATTCACTTGATCTGCAGAGCTGTTCCACCTAGCATGTCACGGAACTGCGTACAACCTATTGCGTTTTTCTACGGTTTCCTGATGTACTTTGTATTCCCAAAAAGCATCCACACGCCCTTACAAAGCTCTTGTCAAATGATCTCTTAGTGTGGATGATGTGTGTAGTTGCAGATAGCTTGGCGGGAGGTTCATCTCCCTTAGTTGAGACCTCTAGAGATCATCTGGACTCATGTGATTAATGAGCAGTTGTCAGGAACCTCCAAAGAGCAATTCAATTAATCCTGTCCTAAATCAGGTCATTCAGATGCTGGGATGGATGGATCGCACCTTCTGAGTGGATCTGGTTTGGGATTTGTCTTGAATTTGCACTGATCACAGGAGAAGTTTGGACACTATCTTAGGCAAGATGCTGAGCTTTAGACAGGTTCTGAATCTCATTCAGCATGCTTAGCAAGGATTTCCATAATGTTAAGTGACAGTGAGTTTATACCATCGCAAACCTGAGAGGCATAAGAGCAAGTAAAATGGAAAACAGACAACGGACTCAAAGGCAAGACTTACAAGTCTGAGATTGATGAGCAAATGAACAACAACAAAAAAAATGGCATATTGCTCTCTTTAGTGTTTTGTTGTTGTTTTGGGGGGGCTTTTTTGTACCAGGTGTTTATGGTAGTTGATTATTAGTCAATAATAACTCTATTTGTCTTTGCTTAAGCTGCACATCTTCCCCTTCGTCAGAGCTGCAGTTGTTAGATGGAGGAAAACATCAGACGTTCTTCTCTTTGGTCAACGAGAAAGGACGGGGAATATCCAGGGGTCTAGTTTAGACTAGAAAGGAAGACAAATGTAAAGTACAGCAATCTAATGAAATAAATCTGAAAGAGGGGTTTTCTAAACTTTAAAAGAGTCTTTGCCAGATACGTGTTTCCTTGCTCTTGCTTCCCATGACCCTTTGCAATGAGGAAAGTCCTTGTTTCTGCAGCATCGAGCTGCAGTTGGTGATGTTGATACAAGCAGTAGGCACCATGACCTCTCACAAGGTCTAATTCCCATTTTCACTCAGAAACTCCTCCTGAGAGGTTAGAAGCAGTAGAAGTATTTGTGGGAGGAGCAATGAATTCCTTCCCTATGCAGTTGTAGGTAGCTGATGGAATATCAACAGCTCTCTGATGCCCGGGTGAGGAACTGAGCTGTTGTCCCAGCACCTCTCACAAACCAGTATGAGAGCTGGAACGAGTGGTGGATGTTTTATCGTTCCTGCAGATAACAGAGGGGGAGTGTCTGCGCCTCCCGGCTGCATAGATTAAATTGTACGTTGCTTTTTGTGAGTATGAAGCCATGTCTTGACTGCGAAGGGTTTAGACATCATAACCTCCAGCAGTATTGAGTTCTGGTAACTGAGAGCAGCTTTCTCGGAGGTGGTTCTGTAGCAACTATTGGCAAATACGCTGAATGCTCATTTGCAGCCACTGTGATTTGAATAGGATGTTCAGACTTCTAAGCTGTCTGCTCCTGCATCAAAAGAAAACGATTGCTCCTTTTAGTTGTAAATAAATCAGTGTTTTTGTTGAGGATACTTATGGAAGTGGAGAGCAGAAAGAGCAATTTATTATTAGATCTGTCACTTCAAAATATGTTCCCACTTTGATTCTGCTTTGAAGCATTCTTCTTTGAAGCAGCATTAAAGTATTTAAATATGTACGAGTCCTAGCAGCAGGAGATTGCAAGTTGTGACACTTTGTAACCTTGGGTTTTTTTTTTTTTGCATTTTTTTCCAGAGAATTAGTGTAAGTGGTTTTCTTTTGTTTTTTTTTATTGCTTGGAATAAAAATGGCTGTCGATTTAAAACTGCATAAAAATGTTTGTCCAGTAATTGGAGAAAAAACCCAACAACCATTTTGTGTGCATATATGAAATAGAAACTAGTTTGTATAATTAATTACACCCCAATTTGTTGTGCAGATCAGGAAGCTTCTGTCTAGCAATTTTTAGAATATTTCTTACGAAGGTTTATGTGTAACTTCTTATTTTCAAGTTTGCTTCTAATGGCAAAGTATGCAGTGTGCATTGCAAGCTACAGAAGTACTGGGAGTTTTCACACTGTTTGTGTTTCATATGAACTACTGTCAGAAAATAAACCTCTCTTTAGTTAATAAAAATTACCAGGTGTCTTAGACACCTTCCATTCGCTGGTTTATTCTTAGAGGTTAGAAAAACAACATAATTAGAACAATGTCTCATGAAGATAAGAGGAGGGAAAAAATGCCCTTGCTTAATATGCCTTACAGGGTAAAATGCGCTTGGAAATTGCGAAATGCTGCTGAAATTCATGGGCTTGATTCTGTGCATTCCTCAGATTTGTGCCTTGGTCGTGTGCCCGTGTTTGTGCATCGGGGGCCGCGCTGGTTCTGCTCTTTATGTCGGTTCTGCTGTGAGCGGGGCCGAGAACAGAGCCTGGGAGCCTGTACAAAAAACAAACCCATTCCTTTGAACCGTGGGGCTGTTTGGTTGAAGATAAGCAAATGAATTCACCAACCTTTGCCTGCAGAATTTCTCATTTCAAATGCCTGTGACTGAGAGCAGCGTCGTCTTGCAGCGATCATAACATGCTAGCTTCATGTGTTTAACTTGTGAGGGGATAAAATGAGGATTTTTTTTCTTCCAGGCACTTCTATAAAATATTTTTCAGCACGCGTTAGTCTAATATTTTATTCCAGAAATTAAAGAGGAAAAATTGTACTTGTGTTACAGTGACCTGGAAGGTAAATAAAACCAGAAATCAAACCCACTGCACGAGGAGTCGTTTCCTTTCATCTCGAGTTGTGTATCTGCAAAGCAGCCGTGGTGCAAGTTCCTCCTTGGCCTTGTTTTGGCTCTGTGGTATTACTGAGTCTTTAGCAAAATGAGGTTTACTTCACATTTCTGACTTTTGTTCACCCCCAAAATAAAGAGGTGCATCAGTACAGTTTTGAAAGCAAAATTTGGAGTATTATTTTTTTCATATGCCTCAGATTTGCCTTAAACAATATCACTAAAACCCTGTTTTACTAGGTTCAGTTTTACAGAGACCAAAAAAAGGCAAAGCGAATTTCACAAGCCAAAGAATTTTAACGGGCAGTTGAGGAAAAGCTTTAGCAAAGTAGAATGCTATCTAATTTTTTTAAAAAGGCTTTCGAAAGTTACGAAGTAATCAGATGGCAACTTGGGAATGCATTTTAAAGAGGATAGAGGAAAAGATGCCATACATAATAAGCATCTTTGAAAAATAATGCAGTTTATATGAAGGGGGAATCAATGTTAATCTGTTTTCTAGAAGTTCTTCCAAGTTTTTACATTGAATCTTTTAGAGAAGACCATAGCAAATATGAACAGAAAAGAAAAAACAATCTCCTGCATTGAAACAGTTATTATATTTCAGTAATGTGCATATTAGACTATAAGCAAGCAGTTAACAAATGTAGACACTATTAGAAGAGGATAACGAAGTATTAGCACATCTGTTGATATGTAGGGACCATAAATTCCAGCTGCATCCTCTGATAATCCACACAACATTAGATTTCCGAAGAATACAATGTCAGTACATCCCAGATGAAACTCCTGTGGTCCCAAGAATGGCTGTAATCTGTTTGCTAACAAAGAACAGAAGCAAAAGTGAAATGCTTTTCTAAGTTTTAACTCCTGGGAAGAAACAGTTAATTTTTATGGTAGTAAGAGTATTTTCTTAATGGGCAAAACCAGCTCAAAAGAAAAGTTTGGCCTTGGTGGTTTAGTGTGTAATGTGCTCCTGTTTGTTTGTTTTGCAGAAGCGAGGATGCTGTCAACCAGATGGCTGTTACTCCTTTCCCATTGCCTTCCAGCTCCCACTCTTCTATTGAGGTAAGATTTGTGCCTTTTTTTTTTTTTAATTAGGGATTGCTAAATTAGACCGATTAATCATCATTAGCAGTTCATTATAAATTCAAGCACCTTGTCTAATTAAAGCCTGAATAGTAAAATGCGTTGGATAGGAGTGTGACCTAATGGGCATGTTTTCCCCTGTCTCTTTTTTTTAATTGATCTCATCATTGCTCAAAGGGCTGGCATGGCATTAACAACAGGTATTAAGCAAGTTATTGCTGTACAGGAGGAAGAGAAAAAAAAAAAAAAAGGAGCATTTTCCAGGGAAAAGCTCCCATTTTTGAAACTCCTTTTCCCCTGAATACCCTGCCATCAGCATCTCTGAAAACAAAGTAGGGATGACCAGCAATTAGCTATGGTAAAAGAGGTGCCAGTGTGCATGGGTTGCATGACAAGAACCCCTCAAGACCATCCCAGCCTACCTGAGAGCGCTGGTCCCCCACTTGGTCCTGTGCCCCAGCATCAGATTCTTATTCCTGCTTATTTTCTTCCCGGAGGAGCAGACAGGGCCTGTTTAAGCACTGAGCTCTAGTACACAGTGTTGTAGCATGCAATCATCCAGTGCAAAAACCTCCTTAGTGTATAGTCTTCCCAGTGTTTTTCTTCATTATCGTTTCTACCTCAGCCCCAGTGTGGACCAATTGCTTTCTCATGTACCATGAATCTATGTGGTGTCACCACGTTGTTATCATTTTGACATCTCGATATGGGGTAACTAAATTTTCTAGATAAAGTACATGGTTAGCCTTGCTGTTGCTTTTTAATTCTATTTCTATTTGAGCTAATAAAGCAAAAGATGTTTTATAATTCAATTGGGGCTTGGTCTTGCCTTAAATTGATAAATTCATGTGCATTGAACTCCTGGTATTTCAATAAGCACCCAGGTAACACTGGATGAATCTCCTGTTTGCATGCTTGCTATCACTTTCCAGGTTATATTACGCTTGCATACTGGGGTAGTGCTGAACGGTGCAAGAGCTGCTCAGTTTTTGTTTGGATCTGACTCATTTTTGGACAGTGCATTGGTTTTCCGTTCCCTCCCCCACAAAAGCAGCATGTTCCAGGTGCAGCTGGTGGATTGCAAATTACTCTACAATTTACAGAACCCAAGTTCATTTTATTTTTGTTGACTCTTTAATACCTGCGTTTGTTCCCAGCTTTATTTAATATTTGTGCATTTGGGATGAACCAGGACGCTTTGTTTAGGCACATTCTGTGCTGTGGACAAATGACTGAAATTAGACTCTACCAGCAGAGGTGGATGCTTGTGGGTTGAGTTTCATGCGTTAATGACAAGCTCTTACTATTTACGTTGTATTTTTTTTATAAGTAAATTCGGGTTTTTACTTCTAACTAGTATGTTTTTATTCCATAGAATAAATATAACCCAAAGATACCCTTGTTGTATTTACATTGCTTTCCTTTGCCAGCTGTTCCCGTCTTTAAATGAAGCAAAACAAAACTGACTGTGCTTTATATCTTGAAATAGCAAATAAATATTTAACATTGTGTGTTACATACGCTGTACATGAAACTGGTCAGATCATATTAAACAGCCTGGCTAGTGTAACAGAATATCAGGGTGCCATAGTTACCATGTACTATTGTGTTCATTTTCTTTATCTTATCTCTTTATCTTAAGGTATTTTAATATGGGAAGTGAGAAACTGTAAATATGCCTTAAAACAGGGTCTTGCTCCTTTGCATGGAGTGCAGGACAGGATAATACTACATTGTGCTGTAATACTGAGGGCAAGCCACCAGAAGCAAAGTGTATTATGTATTAATTACTGAATGGAACTTTTTACAAAAGGATATTTTACATCAGAAAGCCACAGAATTGAGGTATTCTGTGATGCTGAACAGAGCGGGCCTTTGCACGAATGCAGAGGTGCTTTACCTGCTGAAGTGGTGGCTGAGGTCAGAGTCCTGTTTAAAAACTGTTAATCAATCATTTCTACCAGGATCATGGTGCCACTGAACCTGCAAGTGGCGAAGAAGATCCGAGTTTGGAAGTTGTCATAAAAAGCCTGACTGACGAGGAATCCAACAAAGCTGTAAGTGACTTAAAGCAATATTTAATGGTGATGAGAGCTTAGGAAATACAGGCTCATTGCCTTGATTTGTTTTCTGTCTGCCTTTGTGTTGGAGTATTACGGGACATTTTTGTCAAATATTATCCAGTACGTGTAAGAGCAGAATCAAGCTTTTAGCTTTACCTACATAGACTGTTTTTGTAAGCTAACCAGTCAGTGTAATTTGTTAAAATATTGACATAAGAGATTTTAATGTAGCATTTTGGTCTTCTCTTGAGCTCTTTCTCAGTGAGAGGGATTCAGTTTCTAGTCTTGCTATCCGTATATGACAAACTTCAGAAAAAAGCGTGGTCTCTAAATCATATTTATATTCATAGCTTCATAAATTCTAAGGCCAGAATGTCTATTATCATAATCTAGTCTGGCCTCCTGAGTAACACAGCTATAGAGTTACTCTCAGTAATTTCTACATCGAGCCCATATCCTTCTGGTTTAATGTGGTACTGTCAGCGTGCATGGTAATAAATACCGAACTTCTCACTGATACAGATGGGGTTTTCTGTTGTTTAATATGTCAGGATTGTGCATTATCAGAAATCTGAAAATCCTTCAGGGCGTGGCTCTGATCTCTTTTTTTGGACTTTCTGTTAAAAGTTTAAAATGGAAAACTACCAAACATGCTGCAAAGTGACTAACCTGAAGGTACAGAAAATTTGCTGAGACAGTTTTTATTTTGTCCAGCACCCCCCTCCTTTTCCCAGGAATGTGTTGGCTGAGACTTGCGGTGTGTGCACCGTTCATTCTGCTGCCCTCAGCTGCAGAAACCTCACATCTCTGGATTTTTTTTCTTAGATGTCTTCTTCCTGCTCCATCATGTCTTTTGCAAAGCGCATCCTGGGTTTTGCAAATATGAATTGAATATACGTCATATTCTGTGGCTAGTAAATATTTAATTAAAGAGTCTATGAACTCCAAGACTTAGGAAGTGTCATGTGCTGTTCAAACGTCAGAATTAACCACCCATGTAAAATGGGTTGGTTTGTGTTCCTAATGGATTACAAAAAATTCGAATTATTTGTATTGGGTAGCCCTGTGCAGAATCCTCCTCTGATGCGCTGGAATGTAAATGAATCAGAGTTTTATTGTATGTATTTACAGGTGTAATTCATCTGGGATTATTGCTGTTCTTGCTCAACTTGGCAAGAAACTTTTGAGGGATTACAAGGCAGTATGAAAAATTGCTCAAAGATTCAAGTGGATAAAAATATATAAAACGTAGCGTACAGAAATGAACTCTTGGTGTAGGATATTGTGCTGTGCAGCTTTTTGAAAGGTGTTGGAGGAGGCATCAATTTAATGGAAAAAAAAAAAATTGCAGTAATCCAAGATAGGTGTGGAGGGAAGATGTCACTGGATCAACAAGGAACCCAGAATCTGTGGGTAGCTTCTTTTCAAACTTGAAGCAAGAAGGAAGGGAACTGTGGAGCCAAA
This sequence comes from Patagioenas fasciata, assembly GCF_037038585.1. NCBI lineage: Eukaryota > Metazoa > Chordata > Aves > Columbiformes > Columbidae > Patagioenas > Patagioenas fasciata. The sequence continues at coordinate 18,867,720 of NC_092525.1, read as the reverse complement.
GGGTATAGGTTACAGTATATAAGAAAAGAAAGATAAGAAAAGATAAGGCGTTGGTCGTAAGAGTTGTCCAGAAAAGTAAGAGAAGACAAAGGTGTGGATTTGTTGAACACCTCTAGGCAAAGAGAATGTCACTGTCATGCTTAACTTGGTTCGGACAATGAGAAAGAAAAATAGCATCATGGTTGCGACTGCAACCCCATTCTGCTTCACTGTGGTTGTTGAAATTCTTAGTCATACATCATGAAAAATGAGGAATGTAAAAGTCAAGAAATAAGATCAAGTTCACTGAGTAAATAAAAAGTATGTGTTTATCGGCAACCATCTTCCACAGGTATGTACAGCTCAAAGTACAGGCAGGGTGTCTGACCGAGTGACAGCTCTACTTAAAAAAAATAAAATCAAATCATTCTCCATTCATTTGTTGCTGATGAGTTTGTCAGTCTCTCCCAAGATACTTTTTGTTGTCACTTCATCACTTTAAAAAGTATAAAGTTATTCAATGGACATCATTGCAGACTTGGATGATAAGAAACGGGGAAAGAAAACAACTTTATTTCTGAACTGGAGCCAAGGGAAGTGTTGGGCAAACTCTTTGTGCTTTTCAGCTGAGATGTGAGGTGACCTGAGAGAAGGGGGTGGCGTGCTGAGGACTCCTGAAATATCTTGCTTTCTATAAGGTGTCCTTGGAAACGAATTGATATATGGGGGCTTTGAGATGCTCTCGAAACTTTTAACTTCACAAAGGTGAAAACAGCTTGAGCAGCGCCGTGGCTGCCCTGGCAGGATCTGTAGGTAATTAGTGTCCTGTAGGTGGGATAATTAAACTCTTGTTTGGGATTTGAGAATGGATTCGTTTTCCTTAAAAGTTCAAAAGTTGGAACAATAATTTGCCCTTGCCAAAAGCAGAAAACTTGTCCTAGAAACAGTGACAAAGAGAAGGGGCTTCATAAAAATGCTTTTGGATGCACTTGAGGGAATTGAATAAGGTTAAACTGGTCAGACCGCAATGACAAATGCTGAGTGTACAACTCATTGCTTGGGGGGGCTGGAAATATTTATATTTTGTCCACACACCCTCTAACATAGTCTGAGTTAAATGAAGAAGGTTAAAGAGATTTCAAGATGATGCTTGGCACTTACTTGATGTGTAAGATGAAGTTTCAGATTTTAGTCACATATCAGAATGAAAAAGGGAAGTGTGAAATATTTCTTTTATTGCTTATGAAGACGATCTCTCATAAAATGACAGAGCAGTCTTCCCATTTCTCCCCTGACACCTCTGATAATACAGTGAGATCACCACTTTATCTTTTTTACTTGTTATCCGTTTGGATAATTGTTACAGTTGTGCAGATACAGCAAGCTGGGAAAAAGTGCAGGGGAAAAAAAAAACCTGTGGGGCTTGGTGTGATGTAACATAATAAAACTTCAAGAAACAAGGGCAGTATTCTGAAACTTGGTTACCTAAAATTTTATTTATGTATTTTTTAAATTGTCATCTTAACTAGAAATACTTTTGAGATGCAGTATATTTGTGTTGTCTTTTGAAGCTGGTACTCAGCTTTTTCTGAAAACTAGGTTATTTATCACGTTTTTTTAGCATGGGGTAAGATAACTAATGCTGTGATCAAAGTGGCCTAAGATGGGCTAAGAGCACACAAGGGGAGGACCCTATAACCTTTTTTTTTTTTTTTTTTTTAATTTTTAGGTTGTGAAATGTAAAGCTGAGAAACCAGTGGTGGCAGATCAGCAGGAAGTCGTGGAGCAGCTCCCAGAAAATGTATGTGTGTTTATGTTAACCAATAAAGAGGAGTGCTGGGGGCTTGATCTAGTTGAAGAGTGAGTGATTTATGGGGGGAAGGGGTTAACTGGGGAGACATTTACATAATTTTATTGTGGGAAATCTTTAAAAAATGTCTTGCTTCTCTTTATGTATGTGGAAATAGTCACACAGGCTAATGTCAAGGATTTCTCTGCTGTTGAAAAGTAAAAAAAAAACAAAAAAAAACAAAAAAAAACCCAAACAAACAAAAAAACACCAAAACCTACCACATGTTCTTTTTGTATGTGAGGCACAAGTGAGAAAAGTGAAGTCCTGTCCCTATGTCCTACATGAGCATTTCTGGAATCATACTTACCCAGTCATCCCAATTTTCTATTTATTTATGAAGAGAATGTTTTCAGTTCATCTGCGCTTACTGCTTGTTCCCCTTCTATTGACTTAGTGGATTTGGTAAGGTATGATAATCAACAACTAATGATGATGTCCACAGAACAGGCCTTTCTGTGATTAATCTCTTGTACTTCTGCTTTGCTTTTAGGTCCTCAACCAGATCAAACAATCCAAATCTTCAGCAAAAGTACCAGGCAACCTACAGGAGATACCCCTGGTGCCAGCACCGACATATCTTTCTCCAGAGGCAGAAGTCACCAGCCACAGTATGAACTAGTTATTTTTTCCAATAATAGAATGTATATTTAGTACCCAAACCCAGGATGGATTTTTTTTCTTTTTGTTTTTCCAGATAACTTTTGCAGAGATTTTCCCCTTTGAGTATTCAGTGACCTATTTAATTTTATGAGGTGTTTGTATTTTTCTCTCATTTTGTAGTTTTTGAAAGCTTGAAGATGTCATTGCTTGTTTTACTTGACTTTTATGTACAAAGACATTGTTCCTTGTTTTAATTAAAATAAAAACAGAAGGAAAGGCAACCAACCTGGGATGTTCTGTCCATTCCATGGTGCTGGGATGTGACCTTATCTGTCCTGAATGGAATACACCTTGCTGTGATGATCTGAATTGTACAGCTTATAACTGTATTAAATGGCCTCCTAGACATTTACTCGGAACATTTAATCCCAGAACTCTGAAGTTGTTCTGATTTAGAGACTTTGGAAATGACTCAGAGTAGTCTTCTAGTTAAATTTAAATTTGTGAATGTGAAGAGCAAAATATGGGAGTTTAATTAGTTGCTCTCGTACAATTTCTTTCATTGTTCATATTTTCTTGATGAATAGTGTGACTTATTTATTTACTTTTTCATGTTCTTAGGTGTCTTTCCACCCCCATTGCCTGTGGATCCAGCTACATGTCCTATAGTTCCAGGGCAGGAGATGACTATAGAGATATCTAAGGGTCGGTCAGGCCTGGGCCTCAGCATCGTTGGGGGGAAGGACACCCCACTGGTGAGTTCATGTTAAACCAATATTTACTGTCTCTGCTAAAGAATAGGAGACAAAGGCAAAGAAAACATAGAAACTAATGATGCTGTTAATCTGTAATTGCTCTAAAGAATTGTTCAGTACATGAGGAGAAAACAGCTACTACAATCTCCAATAGCACATTGGTAATTTTGCCTGTATTGGATCGATTGTTTTCTGTTCCTGTTTAAAAAGAAAGGTTGGCATTTCAGTAGTGCTTTCTGCTATGGTCAGAGTTTACAAATATGTATTCCTTTTTAACCATTGTGAGTCAAGTTTCCAACAGGTAAGTTAACACTGTGGTTGGACTAGAAATTAATATCACAGAGGTAAAGCTGCTTCAGCAAGGTTAACACCTCCATCCTGAGAGTCTAAATGCTTAGTAGCTGTTTAGACAAACTGTGATTTATCTCCCTGCCAGCAAAAGCACTTGCTGAACAGAGGTAAACCAAAGGTAATCCTTTATTGTTTTCTGTGTCTTTTTGCTTAATCTTGCTCTTGGCTATGCTGTTTTTTAAGAAACTATCTTCAGCTAAATTAAAATGTATCTGTTCAAGTGTAAACTCAGCAAGTTAGTTATGCTAAACCCTTCTCTGCCTCAGCTGTTGACGGTTCCACTCAGCTTTCCTTTTAAGAAATGCTGTATTACAGTATAACGGAAGGTCAGATTGTTTATTTTAAATGTCAAATTCAGTTCTTTCAGTAAACAAGTCTGCTGCAGAGGTGTCTTTACTGGCTTCTCCTGAATCCCCTGCCTCAGGGACACTTCAGGCAATAGAGCTGCTCTCTTACATGCAATTGTTCTCAAAAATATCATTAAGCAATCAAGTGCTGGGAGTATCCACAGCTACAGACACTTGTAATGTAGTAATCCTCTTCTAGACCCAGAAAAAAAGAAAGAAAAAAAAAGTAGAAGTTGCAAGGAAAAACAAGTTTTGTTTTCCGAAGTGTAGGCTGTATCTTTTACAGTATTAAAGCTGAAACTGGAAAAGGTTCAGCTTTTGGTCCCATTTATCCAGGTCTCCTATTCCGTAGCATTTGGATGAATTGCTCTGTTTCACATGGAGATAGATCTGAGTTATGTTGAAGGCTTAAATCAACCTATATGGTTTTCACTCTGTTGAGCCATGCGCTGATTTGTACCCAGTCCCTTTTTTGTCAGGCTCCTTAGTGTTGAGTAAATTCGAATAAGTTGTTCAGCATTAGTCATCTCTCTGCTTTTTCATTTAACTGGAATTTGGAAATAGTACGTGGCACTCGGTCAGACACGATCTGGTACATGTCTTTCATGAGATTTCAATATAAATAAATGAAAATTGTAAATATCTACTTTACAGAGCAGATGAGAAAAATGCAAAGGATTTTATTCTTTAAATTGAGTAAATGGTTTTGGTTAAGTATTATGCTTTCATTAGTTTATTCATTAAAGTGTCCTCCTAGGAATTTATTTTGAGAACTTACGCACTTGAGTGCAGGAACTGAGATTCAGGACAGGAGGGAGGTCCGACTTCCAACATTTCTCGTCCTTGCATTACAGGACTTACCAAAATGAGTCTCTCTTTTTTTTTTTCGTATTTCTGAATTTGCTCATTCGAAGGCAAGCAATGTTGTTTCACAGGAAACAAGTTGCTTTTGTGAAACCACCATCTAATTTGATCATTTACCATGTGCAGAGACCCTCTCCGGGATTCTTTCCTTTTTTGTCATGAAGGCAAAAAATTCTTTTGTTCAAGAGTTTAAATGAAGTTCACATAACAAAATGAAGGAGGGGTAAAAGAAAATACTACTTGGGACTGTAGGAAAGTTTCTGTCTCTGCTTTTGTGAACTAGAGAGGAAATATGACAAAATCAGGTACATGGAGCTGAGTGATGTGTCTTGTCATGCTCTGCATCTTTTGTTTATAACTGGGGGTATAGACAGACATCTTTTATGTTTCTTAAAAAAGGCAAAATAAGTTGACTTACAGCTTCACTGCTTATAGATGTGTTATGCTTATGTGCCATAGAAGTTCATAATTTCCAAAGGTCTTGTGTGGCAGAAATTGTGTATCCAAGTCCCACTGTTTTCTGCATTGCAGAGGAATTAAAATGAAGCTATAATTGGCTTCAGCAATTCAAGGGGTGTTTTTTTAGTGATTTTTGAAGTGGGAATTGTCAGATTAAAGTCAAAAGGAATGGGAACAGCACTGTTCATAGACATCTCTGCAAGCACAAAGCAGGGATGTCGTCCTCTGTGATCGTGTGGTTCAGATGGTGCACGCAGACGATAGACGTGAGATGCTCTGATGGGACCATGGAAATGTGCTCAATCAGAGACAAGCAAAGGTGGCAAATTAGGAGTGAATCTGCCAGAGCCACAAACAGCTGCAGAGATTTTTACCCTTTTGTCCTCTGAGAAAACTAGACACGAACACCGGGTTTCTTCCTCCCTTTTCTACTGCGGTATCTTTATTTTGTACCTGTGTGGGTGTGTAAGTGCCTATGAAATGATCCCAGTTCCTGAGATCGCAGAAGTAATTTATTCGTATGGGGAGTGGAGGGAGGCTGTGCCTTGATAGAACTTACCAAATCTAAAGGGACTATGGCAAGAGTATAAAGGCCTCATTTATGTGGTATTAAAATTCACTTGATCTAAAAATATTTGAGTTCTAGTAGTCAACACTGGTGCACAACAACAGCTCAAGTGTGATGGGAGAAGTTCACTCAGAATATTTTATATCTTTCTTAAACACATGATGTACAGTCCCAGCTTTTGGAGTAATAAATCTGGCATCCCGCTAAAGGGATGCAGTGCCTCAAAATGAAATATAGAGTGCAACTCTTGAGTCGTAACCTTAGGAATCTCATCAGAAATCACCAGCTAGCGACTTGAAAAATACAACCTATGAGCAGGGAGGTTAATTTGTTCAGGAGGTTGGAAAGTGATGCCTTAACCCCTGTGAAATGTTTTTTGTTGAGAAGATCACCATCCCATTAAACTTGCAAAACCTTTCAAGTTGCATGTACTATAAGCAAGGGCTGTGGCTGTGTGCTTAGGGGAGCAGGAGCACATCAACTGGAAAGATGAGCTTGTAGAAGAGGCATGAGGAAGGAAAGGGTGACCTTGAGAATTGTCTTCATGTCGTTCATCTTTAGGCTGCTATAACCTTAAGCAGTCCTATTTCATTCAATTCTAAGAGTCGATTTTTATTTTGATTTTCACTGTCTTTCATTTCACCTTCCCCCGTACCCCTGAGTGAACACAACACATGGCCTCTGCTCTAAAGCAATTAAACTGCAGAGTGGAGCTGGCTGGGGTACAGGGCTTATATTTGTGAGAAGATTTTTTTGGTTTGGTTGTAGTCCAATCAAACTTGTAAAAGTAACCTCAGAGTGGGATTTTTTATTTTTTTTTTAAAAAGTCTTTTCAGAAACATCCCAAAATGAGGTTTGAGGCTCTCACTCTGCTCCCTAGGACACCGTCCTGCCCTCTCGTCCCCCCGCTTGCTGAATTGTATATAAAAACTTGTCAGCTCCACCACTAATAGCAGCCATAAACCTGACAGAGATGTCATTGTCACTTGGCAGCTGTCGCTGCTCCCAGGGCGCCTGAGCCTCTCCAACTGCAGGGCACCGATATTCGGGGATGCTCAGCTCTGTTTGGGCTGGGACGCAGCTCCAGGAGCTGCAGGCGCCGCCGACCCCAGCACTGGGCAGACACCGGTGCCTGGACTGCCAGATCTGAGCCCAGAGACACTGTGGCTCTCGGTGACACATGGAGCTCAGCTCTCGGACTGGGGTGTTCACAGCAGCGATCCAGCCCTGGCGTGGCCAGCTGGGGCCGTGTGGGACCGGGATGAGTAACTGTCGCTGCAGGATACAGGACTGGCAGAGCTTGATCATCCAGGTGTTCACCATAAATTTAGGAAAAGTTCCTCAACTGTTCCCCTTTTGGTTCATGGCATACAGAGGGCTGGAACAGCTCTGCTGGGAGGACAGGCTGAAAGAGTTGGGGCATTCAGCCTGGAAAAGAGAAGCTTCGGGGAGACCTTATTGCAGCCTTTCTCTACTTAAAAGGGGCCCATAAGAAAAATGGGGACAGACTTTTGAGCAGGGCCTGTTGCGACAGGACAAGGGCTGATGGTTTTAAACTAACGGAGAGGAGATTCAAACCAGGCATGAAGAAGAAGTTGTTGCCCCTGATGGTGGTGAGAGCCTGTCCCACGTTGCCCAGAGAGGTGGTGGATGCCCCATCCCTGGAGACATCCCAGGCCAGGCCGGACGGGGCTCTGAGCAACCTGAGCTGGTGAAGATGTCCCTGCTCATGGCAGGGGTGGCACTGGGGGAGCTGGAAAGGTCCCTTCAGCACAAACCATTCTATGATTCTGCATAAATTGATTCAAGGCAAATACTTTAGCTTTGGACTAATGGACTTTTTCCTTTTGAACTGTTCGGCCAGAAAGTTTCTGTGAGCTTTTCTTCTTAAATTATCTGAGAAGAGAGCATCTTGGTACTCCTCCCAATGGCATGGGGGATTAAATCATACAAACGCCATTATAGCCCCAAAGTGGGTGAATGCTGTGGTGTCTTGTCCAGTTAGAAACTTGGAATGAACCATTTTCTCTAAAACAGCCTTGTCAATTTACAGGGATTTTATTCTTGGCAGTCCATGGAAAAAGCATTGCTCTAAGATACAAACATTTTCGTAGTGGGAGGGAGGGAGCACTGTTTTGCTTCCAGCTGAATAATTTAGTAATGGTTGAGTTGATTACTTGTAGTTATTGACTCTGTATTTGCTGCCTGGGTGATTAAGACGCTCAGACATGCCGGAGGGGATTCAGCAGTTTCAAGGCTGGTACAGGGATGTTCCCTCCAGGCAGAGCTGGAAAACCCTGGGAGGGGAGCACAGAGGCTCAGCTGAGACTTGAAATCACAGTTCAGTACTGAAGAAGCACCTGCGATACAAAAGAAAAAAAATTGCAGGAGAGGAATCATTATCTGAACCTTACATAGAAAGAAAAGCATCGTACTTTATCCTGTGTCTTTTTTATTGAAAATTTTTAATTGAAATTCTCTCATGGAGAACTTAATACTGAGTTGTCTACTTCTGAATCTGGTAATTTGTTTGGGGTTTTTTTTTTACTTTTGCTTTCAGCTGACTTTAATGAAAAGCATTTTTTAAGGCAATTAACAAACTTTAAGGTACTCCATCTGTAAAATAAAGTGATCTACAAAGCCAGGGAACAGGATCATTTTAGCAATGCTCCAAAAGGTAACAGAATATGTCTGCACTCAGCTAACGCTGGTTGGTGGGAGAGCTGGTAACACCAGGGTCAGAGAGAAAAAAGCTTTTGTAATCTTTTCGATCAGCCCAGAAGGTTTTCTGGCTCATGGCGGAGCAGGGGGAGCTTCGATGGTGGGCCTGCCGTTTGACAGAAGAATATTGAGATTCATTCTGTCAGTCCAGGTGAGTCGGACCTTGCACAAACCCCATCTGTTAAGGAAGGGCAAGGGAATAATCAAGAAAACTGTGACTTTAAATTGCAGCTGTTTCAGACCCGATGTTTGCCCCTGAAGCTGCGAGGGCTAATTACCGTAATTAGAGCAGGCTGGTACTAATGCCGAAGCCAAGGCTGATATCTCTGTTTTGTGCCGTGCTGCTGTCACCAACAAGGACTGACTTAAACATGGGGACTGATGAGAGTTTTTGTTACCAAATGAACTGGTTCTCCCTTGGTCGAGTTTTCTTCCCTCCCTCCCACCTCCATTCTATTTGGATTCAGGCAAAAGTAACTTCATCAGTTATAGACGGCTGAGGTCTGAGCACCTTTGTAGACAGTAATCAAGAGCAGCTAAGGCTGAAACTGTGGTAGTGGAATATACTTACCTGGTTAGTCAGTACAAATGAAAAGCAAGATATTGGCCACAGGAGGGTTTCAGCAATATATGGGCTATAGATACTGTTAAGTCTATCACGCAATGAATGGAGCAACAGAATGAAAAAATGGTAATAGAAGCCCAAAGTTTTTAATCATGACTTGGGTACTGTAGAGGAAAAGTTTGCGGTTGAGAGAGAAAAAAATGCAATCACTACTTAACCATCACTCACATTTATAAAACAGGAGGAGATTTAATGACAGAGTGGTAAATGCAGTTAGCCTGAAATTGTGAGGAATTGCTTTGACTCTTGGTTGGATAATGTTAAAATGAAGTTGGTGGATTCATCATAATTCCAGGAGGACATTAGCTTATGACAGCATGAAAAGACCAAACTGCTTTGTACATGAGTTATCACAAATGGGAATTATAGTAGTAAGTTTTGCAAATCATCTCTTTGATGGATCTTTGGCACGGGCTTAGCTGACTGTACAGCTAGCTTGCCTAGCAGTGCCTTGCTTGAAGAAGTCGGAGTCTTCCAGGAGTGTAAATCAACCATAAAATTTAAGCAAACAATATACAAAAGCAGCAGGACATGTCAGAAGGGACTTCAGGAGTATCTTGCTTGCTGCTGGTTGAAACCACTGGCTTTTGGCTTCCTGTGTCACATGAATCCAGGTTCTCGTGCATTCTCTATAGCCTGTGTTATGCACTGTACATTGTAAATTTTCATATTTTTTTGTTTAATACAATAACGAGAGTGAGAGAGTTAACATTTTAATACGTAGTTCTGTGTTTTATTATTCCCTCTAAAATGGGCATGTATACTTTTTGAAAAACTTTGGTTTGCTTTGGCATGTGATTCATAGCAACATAGCTCTTTCTATCATTCTGACTTAAGTCATATATTTTTACACTAAACATCTTATTACCTTAGTTTTATTATTTCAGAATCAAAGGAGAGCTTGCAAATGTGTATGACTGCAGACCGAAGGAATGTTAATGAATAGTGCCATTGAATTTTCAGGTTGTAGCTTTTCTGATCTTAGAGAATATAACTGTAAGCAAAAATATTATGCAAGCTGAATAAAATTTAAATAAATAAGGACCAGATGTAACTATAGGGGCCTATAAAATGTAATACAAATATTATCCACTTCCTTAAAATAAATCTGTATTTTAGTATGAAAAATTATATTCATATTGATGTTGTGGATTAATCTTTTTTATGAAAGTTGGCAAGTGAACACCATCTCTTGCAAGGGCTTGTTCTTAAATGGGAAACAGACCTTTTGTTCTGACCTTGAGTAGAGAAGTTTTTCAGTATCATGCAATGTAAAGCATTTTTACATTATACAGCCTGTTTTATTATGGTAGTGTTTGGCTTAGGATTTTGGGTGCCTGTTAACGGTTTGTGAATGCTCGCGATTGCAAAATATTTGGGTGTTAGAAGGAGGTATAAGCAGCACGATGCATTAGATAAACCCCTTGAAGAAGTCAAGCGATTTGCTTGGAGTTGACCTTCAGCTTTTGTTGCCAAACCGTTATCTTTTAGATTCTGTTTAGATCTGTAAAGGGAAAATCATAGATCGTAACAAAACTGTTGTCGTTTCCTCTGCCCACACGTAACCAGCTGCTGGATTTATTTTGACTACTGAGAGATTCTTATGTGGGGCTAATTCTTCAGCGAAACACACTGTGCAGCTGCTTGATTTCTACTTTATCTGTGAACCAGCCTGTAAAAATCAACTGAAATTTTACTGCTCTGAACAAAAAAATATAAAAGTTGAAAAGGAAATAACTAATGATATTGTACTTGCCTTGGGAAAGAGATAAACCTGTAATCCTGCAGTCAGCAAAAACCCTTGTAGCTTTCTTATCTTTAATAAATGCTAATTCAGTATAACATTTGTAGCTATATAGGAAATTTGATGGAAATGTGTAATATTAGCTTAGGAAAACATAACTTGTCAACTAAATCAGGAACCATCTTTTCCCAGAATGTTTTTGTTTTGTTTTTTTTTTTATAGGTAGCTTGCTTCTTTACTTCCTCAGAAAAGTAATCTCACCCATGCAGAAAGCTTCATTTCTTACAATAAATACATAATTAGGGTTAGTGGTAAGATTTATTCACCTAACTACAGACCAAACTGAGATACAGGCACATAAAATTCACGTAATTCGAATGGTTTGCCTTGCCTGCTTTCTAGCACTGCCCAACCACATGGGTTCCCCAAAATCTGATGTCTCTGTTTTGACCTGGACTTCCAGCATTGTTGTCTGTCTGTCCTCAGAAGTGTCTGTCTGGGAGACGGGAACCTCTTCCCTGCTCGATGTCCCTTGGTCTGGAACAACTGGCTGGTGATGCTCTGGTGGCAGAGAGAGCCTTGGACCTGGAGCTATGGGTCTGGTTTCTAGTCTCAGGACTATTTGGCAGATTTTTTTTGGTCCAACAATTACCATTTTCAAATGCACATCTTGGAAAATGTGGCCTTGGATTTTCAAACAATGCATTTCTAACCAAGTATCCTACTTGTTGTCATTCTGTCCCAATGATTGTTGCAGTCCTTGATGTGTAGTGGTTCACCGCGCTTCTGTGAAGTGCCTTTGACCCTATCAAAATAGCGGCTGGGTCTTGTAGATTGAAATAGGACAGTGAAGATAAACTCAAAATGGAGTTAATGTTAGCTCAGTTAAAGAAAAGCTTCTTGTGAATGGTCTGCAGTAGATAAGGACTATTCAGTACTATGCAAGAAGCCTCTTTACCTTTCTCCTTGTCAAATCCAGCCAATGCCAGGTATGTGGGGATTTCTCTGCTCCACGTCTTTTGAAACCCGCCTCTTGCATATTGTTCTGCCTCTTATCACATGGTACAACTTTGTCAAAATATCCATGGTACTTGATGTTTGAGCCTCCTTCATGTCTTGTGTCCTTTTGCTCTCTCATCCTCTGCTCCCAACATTTGCAAGTAACTTTGCAGTCTGGGGTTGATATTCAGTGGTAAAGGGCACCTGTGTTGAAAGCTGCTGCTTGTCCTTCAGAAGAACAGCTGCACAGAAGAAACACTGGAGAAACAGGCTCATGTGCTAGAAACTTTCAGAGAATGTGTGAGCAGTCCAAGCCTAAAGCCACGCAGCTCATGAGGCTTTCTCAACACTGTTTATGGTCCTGCAGGCTTTTAAGGTTTGCTTGGTCAGTCATTTTCCTGAAGAAGAAGCTGACTTGGGCTTTACCACCTTTTTCCCAGAGGCTCAATCCAGACGGTGCTATGTGGTCGTTGCCTGGGGTCTCTGCCATAGGAGTTCTTTGACATTTAAGATACAAGGATTAAGCTGTCACTCTTACTGAATTTAATTCTTAACGTGAGCTGTCTGCTGATGGCTGAGTCGATATCCTTCCCCTAGCAGGTCTCTGAAGTTGTTATAAAGCAAACTGAAAAAATATCCATGGCTGGGGGGGAATTGGGATCAGATTATCCAAGAGTTCAGGGCTACTTCCCTTTCTTAGACAGAAGGAAATGCAATGCAGGTCACGCCATGCACATTTTACAGGTTGTATTTTTCATCAATGGGTTTCAGATGGTGTGTTAATTTCTGTAAGGTTGTTCAGCATTTGTTCTTTCTGCGCCAGCATTAATCTTCACCGTGTTGACCAAGAGACTGTGAATTCTTCTGCTTGTCTGCCTTTGCTTCCACAGCCCAAACCTCTTGTCAGTCAGTGTGAGAACTGTCACTCGTGTACCTTCATTTGCTCAGGAAGACTCTGCAATCCCAGCGGGATCCTGCTGGTGAAGCGAGAGCAAGTGGGCTGTTGCAGTCCCGCAGCTCAAATCTGAACCTCACAAAATACCATTTAATATTGTGTGTGGCAGGTTTGGTGACTATTCCCACTTGTTAACAGATTTGGTGCATATCATATACCATCCATGTATGTTCTTGCCATATATGGGAACTACTCCAGCTTGCAGATGATTTTATTTTTCTAGCCTTGCAGCATAGAGTATCAGTGCATTCAGCTTCATTTCATTGAGCTACAGGCCCATCAGTAAAAGCACTATTCAGCAACCTCAGCAGTAGCAGACAACTTTCACTTGACTTTGTCTTTCAGGGTTTTCATGGTTGAATAGTCAAGGTTTACACCTGTGAGCCTGGACTTCATTTAGCTGTTAAAATGCTATTTATATTCCCTGGCTTGTATTCTGCATCCTTCTGTCCCATCCAAGAAGTCTTCAGCTTTGCATTAATTCCTGACTTATATGACGTTCCCAGGCTAACGGAGCATTCTTTGTCAAAACAGACAGAGATTAAAGCTCCAGGTTTTTTAATGTCTTTGTAAACCTCATGAAGGATGTGCTTTGAGCAGCTGCTTTCTTTAAACAATGGTGTTCTTGATACAAGATTGTTTTCATTTCCCTTTTCTACACGAACAGTTTTTGTGACTCTGCCAAGCTATATCATAGAGAGAACCATAATCTATATGAAATGGGTAGGGAGAGGAAATAGGGAGAGCTGAGAGTGAAAATCTGTCCAGAGGCACCGTGAATTCACAACCTGTAGTTGAACATTGTCTCCACTTTCCCTCCCTCTCGATTGATTGATTTTTGAACTGTTCAAGCCTTACTTCTAGAGATATCAAACAGATGAATTTGAAGCTCAGGAGCAAGAGCTGCAGGTGTCCAGTAACCAAAATGCCCTTTAAATAAATACTGTGTATTGTTTTAGTCATGATAAAGCCTAAATTTTTCTGACGTGCTGAGTGGGGTGTTGTAGCTTAAATCTGTAGCATGTCAATAGAGTCATTACAGATTAGAGCTTAGTTAGATGGCTGGAGTAGGAATTACATCTCATTACTGCATAAATTTCTTTAAAATACTGATAGAATCAAAAATGTTCAATAACATCAATAGTTCGCTTTTAGTGATTTGTCACGGATGATCAAAACTAACGGAGTCTGACCCAGATCCCTCTAGATGCAGCGAAGAAGATTAGTCGTGGGTTAAATGTACTTTGAGCTGATCTCAGAAGTATCACGGGAAAGATGTCTGTTTATCATAGTTTATAACCTAAGGAAGGTAAGACTCTCATATTTATGCTTAGGGACTGTTTACAAATCTTTACAGTACATCTTGGACACATTGCTTTTTAATAGATTTGATAAGCCTGATTCAAGTACACTACTTTAAAAAGAAAGAAAAAAGTTAAGAAAAACAGTGTTTTGGCAGGTCAGAGAGATGTTTCCTTTTTCAGGGTAGGCACAGACCAAACAGGAATGTACCTTTTTATGCCATATGTATTTTTAGTTCTAGGTCTGGCTTCTACCGCATGCAGGAACCGCAGGGTAATACTGAATTGTTGCCTTTTCAAATAGACGATGTAGATTGTTCAAACTGATAACGTTCAGTGGTTCCTGACGCTGAGCTTTAGGTATGTGCAGTTTTACTCTTCATAGCGCAGCACTGGGAAGAGCTGATAACTCCAGTTTGACCATTTTTAAAGCAACCACAGATTGAAAACAAACTTAAAGAAATGTGATTGAAAGCTCCTTGCTCAGAGGTTAGAGAATATCAGATGAAATCAATCTGGAAGTGTTTGATTTGTCTTCTTTTCCATGGTCACGTTGCAATTTTACTACCAAACCTCATGTTCATCCTGTGACCTGGTGTGTCCCAGCTGAATGATGCTGCCTTAACAAGCTGGTCAATATTTTGTGATATCTCGTTAGCCACTTCTAAATGCCTTCCTTTGTAAAGTGTGTTAGAAAGTGAAAGTGAAGTGTGCTATGGGAAGTTCTAAACCACAGACTCAGCTTTTTCTCCAAGTTACCCATGATCAGCCTCAGGTGAAAAAATATTCATCACTGTCACCCTCCTGACTTTCACCCAGGCAAACGTCTCTGGTGTTGGCTTAGAGTTACCTTTATTTTAAAAATGATCATGTAACACCCCCCACCGCAAAAGAAAACAAACCCTGAACAAAAAACCACAATAACCAAAACCCCACAACTGAGAGAAGATCTAAGACATGTAGCAGAGGATTTGGGCAACTCTGCTGAGATGGACGTGCATGTGTTGCTCTGTTCCACTGGGAACAGCCATTTCAGTTATTTCAAGAAAACCCTGCAGTTGCCAGTGGTATATATATAATTTATTTTTAAATCAAACCATTCTTTGGATTTTCTTAATTACCTTGGTACACAGCTCACAGTATTTCGCCTTCGTTTATGTAGATTGAATTTCCCCTCCCCCTCATTGGGGACACTTGTATCAGCTGTAATCCATTTTTTCAGTGCCTGGTGTCTGTATCAAAGAGGCGGCTTGTGACAGGGGTGCTGTGCTCCAGCAGCAGCACAGCGGCTGCAGATCCACGTCCACATCATTAAATAAGGTGCAGTGGGAATGAAAGAGAATAATGCTCTCGATGTTGTCTTGATCAGAGCGTTTAGCTTAAGGGCACTGAGTTTGCTTTCTGTTCAAATGCACCATGTGTGCATTCAAACATCAAACTGCTCAAGGAACTGCACAACCCAAGCATTTTTTAGAGGGTGTTATGTGTCTGAGAACGGGTTACCTGATACTTACATGTCTCATTGAACGTCACCAGTTTAAAGATTGTAGTGAAACCGGTTCTGGGTGTTTGGTGGTGACACAGAGAGGAGCACATTTTGCACAGCGAAGCTGTCGGGATTGCTGCTGGAGCACCACAGCGTATGTTCACCTATTTGTTTCAGGATTTACAAAAAAAAAAAAAAAAAAAAAAAGGAAATAAGGAAATAAACCAGAACAATGCAAAGGGAAAGCACCAGCCAGAGAACAGTATGTTCTTTGTAATGCTTTTTCTTTGGGGACATCTATTGCTGGCAATAAGATTAAATCACTGAAACCTTCCCTGAAGCTACATCTGCCACTGCCTACATTTTCCAACCTCAGTAATAAACTAGCATTTGCCATTGTTCGTTTCTTCTGGATTTCATTTCTTACAGATTTAACCAGCGCTATTTACCACAAGGCATTCAGTTCTTGCTTAAAGCTGAGATCTATGCCAAGTCCCTAAAAATATTCATAGCTCCAAAGAATCTGGTTTTAAATAATATCATAAAAAGTAGATGATATTAATACAGCAGTTCACACTGAGTTCACTTACTGCTGATGCCAACGTATAAAAATGATGGAAGCCCAAGAAGCTCTAGACAAGACAAAATCCTTTTTACCTTTTTACTAGTTATCTATATTTTGATTACAAGAATAATATTCTAATCCTGAAATATGTTTTAAAGAATGAATCTGTTCCAGGTGTCCCTTCTCCCTGCGGAGCGAGGCCTGTGTGGGGTGGGTCCTGGCTGCCAATTTGGGGGTATTTGGGAGGGAGGATTCACACCCCCCCCGCTTTCTTCCCACAGGACGCCATAGTGATCCATGAAGTTTATGAAGAAGGGGCAGCAGCCCGGGATGGCAGGCTTTGGGCTGGTGATCAGATTCTAGAGGTGAGTGTCTCTGTGTGTGTGCGTGCTCATATCTTTTGTCCTGTGTGCTTTTATTCAACGCAGTGCAGCTTTCTTATAGGGGAAAGAGAGATCGTTGAGTAGGATCTGTACTTAAAGATTCTTTTCTGTCACTAAGAATGTCCTGACGAGTTCATATTTCCTTACGTCTTTATATAAGCTGAAGGTACAAATTGAGAATGTATTAAATTTAATTGACCAAGGCAGTTCTCGAATTACATAGTTCAGCTGTCATGTCCAATAGCTCAGTATTATTCATCTGTTTAATCTTTGATTTGGAAGCCTGCACTACTGCTGCCCCTTCGGCATCTCTGTGCTGCAAATGAAGTGTGGAGCTGGGCGAACGTGGGGTGAGCAGGCAAGGGGGCTGCAGCATCCCTGCCAACATCTGCCTGCATCCCTGCTAACATCCCCGCCTGCATTCCCGCCAGCATGCTGCCTACATCCTCACCTGCATCCTTGCCTGAAAACTTGCCAAGGGAGCTACCAGTTCCTTCAGGCCACAACTTGTAAAACTGCTGAACATAGAACTATTTCTGGGAATAAATGTCGTGTTTTTCCTGCAGACGATTGTGGAAAAGGGAGGAGGGAAAGGGTTAAGCACAAAGTGTTGCTCTGCAAATGAAACTTGCATCAGGCAGGGGTTCGGCACAGCTGCTCGCAGCCTCTCGCTGTCAGATCAGGACAAATTCCCAGCATGGCCATTAAGGCTTTGGTGTGTAGGGTTAGAAAAATAGCACGGGGGTACTTGGGGAGTTATCTTTACAGCTCTTGCACTGAAAATATTTTTTTTAGTGTTGAGGCTGAATGTTGTTTTCGTTTTTTAAATAATGGTGTATTAACAGAGCACGATAATTAGGGCATAAAAATCAGCAAGGTTAATTAATTCTTCTCTGACCAAACAGGAAAGTGCTAATGTTTGTGTGCCATAATATTGTTATTATTTCAGCTTTTAAAAGCTGTACTAGTTAATCAAAAAGATGACTCTCAATTAGTTTCAGATTGGTGTGATAAAGCACGCATAGATGCGTGTGTCGAGAAAAGAATACCGATGCAGTATGTAAATAAATGGGTGCAGAATTAGTACAAAATAATATAATTACTATAGATTAGTCTTAATTATCTTAATGTAAAATTAAGTATGATTATAACTTAGCATATCTAGAAATACTGAGAAATATGTTCATTGCCTTAAAACTTATTTTGTTTTGTATTATTTTTCACTTACAGCTCATGCTGCTTCCTAAAGAGACTTCAAAAATATTTAAGCATTGATATTTTTTGGTATTGAACAAATAAAAGATTATTTTGTCAACAGAATAATGGCAAACACCTTAAAGGGCATCTGTCAATTAAGCTTGGCAAAATTAGGAAATTGAGTTTCAAGTTGCAATATCTTTTTTGTAATACTTCATCATTGAATCAGAACTTCATGTTCTGTATGCTATTACTAAAATGCTAAAACCTTTTCAGGCTGTCGTAAAACAAATGTAGTGGAGTGCTCCAGGAGCGGTCTTGTGTGCCATCTATTGGAACAAAGCAAAATAACCATTTAAAATGTCCTGCCTGGGCTTCACCATCACCATTTGCTGGTGTTTCTGATTCCTTCTGCATTCGGCTCAGTGGTGTCGTGAAGTGGGGGAGAAGGAATCTGAGCAGTGAGAGATGCAGGAAGCTTGAAGGAGCATCTCCCGCTTTGGATGTGAGAAAGAATTGTTGTTTGAGGTTCCAGCATTTACAAAGAAGGGAAGAACACCCACAAAACTTAGAAGCCAAAATGTTTTGATTATTGTGATTTACTCCAGGCAGTGGCACAAAGCGCTGAACTCACACTCAGCAGGAGATCCAGGAGCTCAGCCCTCTGGAAATGGGAGCACTAAATCAGAGTGCCAAGGGGTGTCGATTTGACAAATTTGTCCTGTCACATGAGGGTAGGGTGAGATGAAAAGATCATTTATATGTGTCATTTGGAAAGAAAACACTAATTATTTCAGGTGAATGGGATCGATCTGCGAAATGCCAGCCACGAAGAAGCCATCACTGCGCTGAGACAGACGCCCCAGAAGGTGCAGTTGGTTGTTTACAGAGATGAAGCGCATTACAAAGATGAAGAAAACTTAGAGATTTTCTATGTTGACATACAAAAGAAAACAGGCCGAGGACTAGGGCTCAGCATAGCTGGGAAACGGTAAGAGCATCTCTGATCAGACCACTTAAAATGGGAAATATTTTGCTTTTTGACATATGAACAACTTTAGCCATTAAATGGAATATGAAATAAAGGAAAAAGGAGCAGGATTTTTGGCCAGGTGGGCACACACGGAACAGGGAGCTTGCTGTGCTGCTGGCTCCAGCCTGGTTTGGACACCCCAACCATGGCTTTTCCCATTTCAAAACGGGGCAGAAACCTTCCTATTTCCAAATACCAGGATACACCTCTGAAAATGGGTTTGTGAGTTAGATCTGGCTCCTGCTCAGGTTCCAGGGGACCAGTGTCAGTGGAAAAGGCAGAGTTAGACCCGAATTCTGATCGGTATCGAAGCATCTGTACAACACTGTGGATGCCAGTTCTGTGAATACAGAACATTATCTGAGATACGGTGGTAGGTAACAGCTGCTTAATAAAATGTGACTTTTTACTGATGTATTTCTAAACCCTTGCTATTAGATCACTGAAACCAGAGCACTGATAGATTTAATCTTTCGTTGCTAGAAGAGATTTACAGCATGACACTGGCGAGCACTCACTCAGTGTTGGTGCCTAAGAGTCATATGGTTGCTCTTCTGTACTGCCAAAATAAATTTATTTTCTCAATTACAAATCATTGTGTCGTTATCCTGACTGCGTATGGTCAGTGAAGTTTCCGCGACAGTTTTTTACAAGAGTGGCGATGTTTAACCCAGGTGTTGTGAGCAGATTGCGGGTTGGGTAATTAATTTAGCTTATGTAAATTATCCTACAGATGGTAATCAGAGTCTCCAGCCCTCCTGCATTTGCTTCTGTACAAAACTTTCTGTCCTGTTGCTAAGTGCTTCACTTGTGGGGACTTCCATGTTAGAGGTAGCCCAATTTCTGAAGCCATTTAAATGATACTCAGGTATAATTTAGGTTGTGAAGTGTTGTGACCTTCAGAGTGAAGGATACCAGAGGGGTCATGCAGCCCCTGGGAGGGGACACCCTGCGAGGAAGCTGGAACTGATAAATAAATACATTTATTTAATATAATAAATAAATTTTCCCTGTCTGCCTGGGCTGCTGCTCTCACAAACCTCTCTGCAGGCCGACAGCCACAACACTGGATTTTCTGCTGCATAAGTCATGTACAAACTCACTTCTCCCTGCTCTTCTGTTGGGGGCCTCCAGGCTTTTAGAAAAGAAGCTGAGCTGAACCTTTAGGGGAAATACTGAGAAAAAATCTGAGGCTGCATAATTTGTATCAGGCACATCAGGAGATAATTTAACTCCATCTTACACCGATCCTTGGCTTTTTATTCATACAAGTGGTATTTTTCATGAATCTTTATGGATCATACAGTCAGAACTAAGCATTCAAGGGGAAAGACAGCATTAAATATACCAAAACATGCCTTGGTCTTAAAACTTGGGGATTTTTTACACTCAAACAGTTGAATGGGATGTAAAACTAGTTCTTTCTCTGCTCACAGGTTTCTTTTAATGTCTCTTAAATGCAAGTAATCTAAATTGGTCTCCCAAAGAATATTGGATTGTGTAATTAGCCATATGCTTCTTGCATTGTTAGAAATGGAAGTGGAGTGTTTATCTCTGACATTGTTAAAGGAGGAGCTGCAGACTTAGATGGAAGATTAATTCAAGGAGATCAGATTTTGTCTGTAAATGGAGAGGATATGAGAAATGCCTCACAAGAGACTGTTGCCACTATTCTTAAGGTGAGTACATAATACATTTTAAGATACTGAATTGCAGTTACTGGCACTATGCAAGGTGATTATCCTGAAGTGCTGTTTGCGCTTACGCAGGACAACTTGAACTGATTATCAAGACAGAAATTTCAGCTGTAATAATTTTGGGAGATTCACGTGCAATCACTTCTCCATGTATATTTAGAAGTGGGGTGATATGAAGTGGGAAAACAAAGACACATAGTATTTAGACACTTATTTGAAAATGCAACTGTGTGTTTCATACATTAGAAAAACATTTTGAAACCTGAGAGTCATACAAATCAGAAGCAAATGGCACTGCTGTACTAACCTGCACCTATAAAATGGCAGCTTCAATCTGTTTCTGCACAGTTTTCCATCTTACAGGAGTGATTTTGCACCTTGAAGTTGTACAGTCTGGGAGAAATTGCCTTTTTCCTTGAAAAAGCATGTGGATGCTCAAGTGGGAGGAGAGGGCAGGGTTGACCTGACTGCGAGTGCCAGATGTCAGCCCCCCGAACACCTCCATCCTGCACGGGGCACCGAGGGCCAGGTGGCAGCGATGCTGCGGACACGCTGCTGTTCAAAACCGCAGCTGGAGACAAGGGCTTTTTCCCTGCTGTCACCACCAGTGTTTCTGCATGGGATTTCTTTCATTCTTGAAGGGAGAGGCTAATTATTTCCTTGCTTTTTCCATTCAGGGTTGGTACCTGGCCAAAAGTTTGCCTATTTAAGGACTGGAAATCAGTGATATCGGCTATATTATTAAGTTGGATCCATATGTGTTTAATCCACCCTTTTCTGCAGCATTTTTCCTCTGAAGTGTTTTTCATAAGTATTGTTTGTGGCAAATGTCTGTTAAAGAGTTGGGGGCTTTTGTTTATTTTTATTGAGTAATTGACCTTCTGCAGTTTGCCTGTAGGAAGATTCATACTGACTTCAGCAACCACGATAAACCTAAATCCAGGGACCTGTAATTTTTTATTGTCTAAATACAAATGTTAATGTTTTCAGCATTCCGTGTGGTTTTCTTCACGGAGTTGTGGTACTGAATATAAACATAATTCTCTCCAGGAGAGCATGAAATAGTATATGTCTACTTAAATGCTGTACATTGCATTTGGTTTTTTTTTCCCAAGTGTGCCCAGGGCCTAGTGCATCTTGAGCTTGGGAGATTGCGAGCTGGATCGTGGCTGTCATCACGGAAAACATCCCAAAACAGTCAGGTTGGTGACAAATTTATACATATAAAATGGAGCTGAGAGGGGCAGGACATGGGCACGGTGCTTAGGTGTGTATGTGAGGCTCAGTCCTTTTGTAGACACTGCTGAGGGTGTGGAACAAAATATTTTATCGCAATAATTTCCTGTGCTGAACTGCAAAGTGCCATGCTGAAGTGCTGATCAAGTAGAAGATCTAATGGATTTTTGTGTTTGAGGAGTGGCTTCCTGAGACACACCGAAAATATGTAATATCTTTCCCAAATGATGATGCCCAGAAAATTTTTAGACCTGTAGAAAAAATGCTGAATGCATTTTCAGCAGCTGTTTTGTCAATCAAAATGAGTTAATGAAACTGAACTGTATCTTTGCCCATCTTATGGCAGAACCACACGAGAGCTGCTTTGCTCTCAAAGAAAACACCGAGCAATTTCCTGCTTCACTTGCTTTTTACCTGAGGCGAGGACAACAATTCATTTTTCAGTCAGTGCAGGGCTTTTCCCCTCTCCCCGCACCCCTGAATCAGCTCAGACACTGATACCGTTAGTATTAAAGTCTGAGTACTGCAAGGGAGAAAAACAAGATGACTTAGAAAACTTTTTTTAATGCATTTTTCCTTCCAAAGACTGCTTTGCCATGATATTTAAGTTGCCTGTGTTCCTGATAGAGACAAGCTATGGTTCATGCTGGTCTGGAGTATTTTGCCCCCTCTCTGCCCAGAGAATGCAGGAATGCTTTTAAGGAGGTGGGGAAGAGGCTTGTCCTCGATGTCATGCATGAACAACCCAAAAAGGGTGCCAAAATCATAGTCACCTGGTGCGATTTCTTAACTTTCTCAGGCCCAGCAGCGATCCAGCTGGCTGCGTGGGTGAGGTGTCGGGAAGGGCTGAAGAGCCTTTCACCATGTGGGAACAGCTGGGCTAAGCCCAGCTTTAAAAATGATGACTAAATATCTTTGGAGAAACATCTGCACTGCACGCAGCAGGCAAGAAAAAATGAAATAACAGAGGGAAACAATACTGATTACAGTAAGACGGCAGTCTCAAGTATTACTTTTTCTTTTGGTCATTGTATTGATAGGTAACCTAAGCAAGAGCAATGTAGCCAAAAAGTGACAAAAATAATCCGCCTCGTTTTACTGCATAAAACTCATAGCTGAAAGGGAGGCAAAATGCCGTAGTATCTAACATGAGTCTAGGCAGAAAACCAGATCAAACGTCATCCCTCTGTCTTCATAGCATAAGAGGCTTTTGCAGGCACCCAGTAATTTCTGGATTTCTTTTAATAGAAGAAATCTTAATTGCTGTTCTTAACGAAGAGTCATTTGAGAGCCTTCATCTCGCTGCTCTTAAGTGACTTGGTGATTTTGAAAACTGACTAAATGTTTCTCAGCATAACCATTCCAAGAGTTAGAAAAATCTTGGCAGATAATATGGCAAATCACCTTGAATGATTTGCACAACTGCAAGCGATGTTTCAGATGCTTCTGGCCAAGAGCATCCAGAACTTTTGTCCTCACTTGGCTTTTTTCTTGGTCCGTTGCATACCTTTAGCAGTAGAAATACAAGCCTTGCAGTGCAGGACAGTGATTTCTTTCACACAAATTGCAAATTATGTGAACTGACCCATGAGCTGGCAAGTAGGTGTGGAAATTGTGTTCTGCCTGGGGTTCCTCGCTGACAGCTGCACCCTGGTCAGTCGGGATAAATCCTGCCAGAGCTTTTGATTCACTGCCTGGTGCATTTGGAGGGAGAAAGCTCTACTGTGGATGGAGAAGTATAGAGCAGAGCTTTGGTTTGTATAAGGCAGCCTAAGGTCTGGCCCTTGGTGAAAGCTGTTGTTCAAACACATTTCCTAAATTGATAATGATGGTGCCTGAAGTGTCAGAGTCTGAAGAT
The DNA here is from genome assembly GCF_037038585.1 of Patagioenas fasciata. Classification (NCBI taxonomy): domain Eukaryota; kingdom Metazoa; phylum Chordata; class Aves; order Columbiformes; family Columbidae; genus Patagioenas; species Patagioenas fasciata. The sequence continues at coordinate 18,844,145 of NC_092525.1, read as the reverse complement.
AAAGCCGGATATAGAGATACGGCTGTGCCCACAACTCAGGGACAGATTTTCGATAGTTTCCCCCTGTGGAAATGAAGTCGTAAGGGTTGGCAGAGAGTACAGCTGTGCCCAGATGTTACAGGAACTGGTTTAAAGTTAACCTTTGGGTTTGACGCATAGGTTCTGATTTATTTTTAACTTCAGGTGAGCCAACAGAGTGTCCACAGCCACTTCCACCCTGCGCTTGCTCCGGTCCTCTCTACCTTACAGAATTTTGTCAGTACAAAAAGATCTTCAGCAGATGCGTCCCAGAGAAACTCAGGTACAATTCAGGTAGCTGCTGGAATCGCTAGGTGTTGTTTGCTTTTGTATTGGTGCTGGGTTAAAAGCAAACCTGAATACTTGAATCTGTTTTTCTTACTCAGCCTCCCAGAAGACGCACCACTGATATTTTAAGACCTGAACACTTTCCAGCAGATGACATTATTTTTACGTCTACTAGGAGAGTAATGGCTCCTCTGTTTTAAGTGGAGAATTCGTGCGCCCTGGTATTCCCTGACGCCCTTCGTGGAGGCTTAGCACAGGCGAGGTTCTCGCATTAGAAACAGTTTTCTCAGGGAATAAAGCTGCCACCACTTCATTTATATCTTTGTTGCTCTTGAGCATACAAAGGGGTGTTTTGTAACAAGAAAGTCACAATGCCCAGTTTGCAATTTGCAGATTTAGCAAGTGCTAAATCTACAACCTGCAGTGGCCTGCGCAGTTGTGTGCTCTGACCTGTGTCAGAAGGTGGCCACCTTTGCTCGAGTCTGATCGTGGGCAGAGGTTTTTTTAATGTTTTCAGTACCTTTTAATGTCCTATGGCTAGAAACGTGACAGCCAGACTTCGTGGCTGTCTGTTATTTACTAATACAGCACAAATTAGAAGAGGAGATCAATGGAACCTCAACAGTCTCAGACCAGCCGTATGCCCTACCCTTTTGTGATAGGGACACCATGATTTATGAATAATAAGCCCATCTTTAATTGAGTGAAATGCACAGTAGGCCTTTTCTTCAGGCCAACGGAGTGCTGCTATTCAATAGATTGTGGTGAGCAGTGGTTGCTCTACAATGGGTGTCACGGTGGCATCTGTCAGCATCTGTCAGCGATTCCATCCATATTCATCTCTGGGTGAAACAGAAATAAATCCCATCCCCCTCACGTGAGCAGCGCTGCCTGGTTTGGCACTGGAAGGCTCTGCTTCTGCTCGGTGATAACTCTCACCAGGCAGCAAGGGACCATTGTCACCTGACAGCGTTATCTCTTAATTATATTATCTCTTAATTACAGAAGCTAATTGTTTGTTTCTTTATTATTAGGAGCAGATATGGGCCCAAGGACTGTGGAGATAACAAGGGTCAGTGAGTTATTTTCTATCAATTCAAAAAGCTGACACCTTTAGTTCAAGTTGTTCATTTTCGTAGGGTTTCTCAGAAGTGAGATTGCATTATTTATGTTTGCAATGGGTTGTTGGATGTGTGCTCATGTAATGGGACCTGCGTGTGTGAGAACGTGTGTGACTGTCAAAACTATTTTTTCCCTGTCCCATAAATCAAATGTGGGTCAGTTAGTGCTACACCCTGAACACTGACCTCCTCAGGCTGCTCCCATTGCAAATGTTGTGTTGTCTTGTTTTAGGGACCAAATGATGCACTTGGTATCAGCATAGCAGGAGGGAAGGGAAGTCCATTAGGAGACATCCCCATCTTCATTGCGATGATTCAAGCCAGTGGTGTCGCTGCACGTACCCAGAGACTCAGAGTGAGTAGAAGGGTCCTCTCAATACTACCTGTTTCATCTGCTGTGTTTCCCACAGAGAAGGGGCCTCAAGCAGTTCTGTATTTGCCATCACTTTGATAATGGCTCATAGACTATTCTGTCTCTTAAAAAAAAAAAAAAAAATCACCACTCGAAGTCCCTCAACAAAAAGAAACAAGCAAAAATCCCCTCAAACCTGCCCTTCTCTTCCCTTTTTGATTATATTGCGTCTTGAGATAATGGCAATGGTTGCCCATGTGGAAAAGTGATATTAAGAGAAAGAATACAAGTGCATTCACAGTGATTTTTGAATCTGTCTGTTCATGCAGACCAGGGAGGGCAGCAACAGACTGTTGGAAAAAAAGAGTGTTTTGGGAACTGCATAATTTACAGCTCAAACCAGGTAGAAACCAGATCAGAAGTTGTTTGATCGAAGGGCCCTTATAAAAAGATGCCAAAGGAAGCACTTGTATCCAACCCACAGAATACGTGAGTTTCCAGGAATTAACATGTTTGGTTTTGGAGAGAGTTTCATGAAATCATTGGTATTGAAAAAAATTTACGATGCAGATATGTAGAATTGGGTTGGCCCTGAGATTCGTTAGCACACGCTGCTACTTTCATGCCATGTTTCTAATAGAATTACACAATAGCACTGAGTGCCAGGGTCAAGATCATTGTTGTGTATAAGAAGGTTAATTAGATTAATATCAGAAGTGTCTGCTTTTCTGTACTGCATTCAGCATGTGCATACACATTCTGTAAGCGCATGAACTTGTCTGCACATATGCACACAAATTAATCCTTTCTGGATGGGAGGATAGCAGGGAAAAAAATCTTACTCTCTGCTTGTAAATGGAAATGGTAAATACAACCCACCTTTGTTTCTCTGATTGCATTGTTATTTTAAAAAAATTGTCATTGTACTTGCTCTGAAGAATGGTGAATGATCACTAGCAATGCAGCATTCTCACAAAAGGGTTCCTGCAAAAGAGAAGCATGACTGTGCAGTGCCAAGTTCATGAGGAATTTTAAGCATTCTTCATTTTAATTTTCCCTAATGCTAGTAATTTTCCATTACTGTTGTACTTTTAGGTTGGAGATCGGATTGTCAGTATTAATGGGCAACCTTTGGATGGGCTGTCTCATGCAGATGCGGTTAATCTACTAAAGAATGCTTATGGGAGCATTATCCTGCAGGTATGGTGATAAATTGAACATGCAGCTGCATGAGAGTAGATAAATGGCATTCAGGGGAAAAAAAAACATAAACAAAAAAACCCAAAACTAAGCATCACTGGCACAAGACATCACAGAATTGCAGGGTGCTTGCTGATGGGAATTACACAGAATGAAAGCAAGAAATAATTTTCATTCAAAAATTCTTTATTGCCACTCGTACAGGCTGTGAGCATGATTATATAAAAGCGTAACAAAGAGAACGGAATAACTTGTTGCTACACATGATAAGTCAACGAGCTTCCAAGATTTTTTTTAATTTGAAGTTAACTGGGAACAAGAAATTACGTGTGTGTGAATGTGTGTGTGTAACCTGACTGTGACCAAACTGCCCACAGTCTTAATTTCCCTTTTCTTGAAAGGGGGAGAAGAAAGAAACGCTAGCAGCATTTAGTAAAAAATGATAGATTATCATTAAGACAGTGCTGCCTGGCATTGATTTTTCTACAGGTAATGAATAATTACACTCGAGAGAGAAAACAGTGTTGTCACTGGTGCATTTATATGCCAGCTAAAACGAAGACATGTTCTGCCACTTTGGTTCTAATTGCTGCTTGCCAGTATATTCATCTTTAGTTTATTTTTATGTTTACACAAAGAAATGGGAAAATACTTGCCAGAGAGAATTCAAAATACTGCTCATTTGCAGAATTATTGTAACAATTGGAAAAGAAGCTTAAGACATACCACTAAAATCGACTCTAATTTTCTTTATTATCACACTGTATTGGATTGGAACACATCTTGAGAGATTTTTGTGAGCTTCATGTTTGCATTACAACACGAGTGTGACTATAAAAAAATGGAGGAAAAAAGAAAAAAAAAAAAGAAATAAAATTATAATAAACTTAGCTTTAGACTTGCTTATTCTTTGTTTTGTCTGTCCATGAACTGCTGACCTGGTAAGTGATGAGCCAGTTCCAGAGCAGATGGTGTATTTGTGTAGTTCCATTGAAGTCAAAGGAAATACACAGCTCTACACCAGCTGAGGATTTTCTGTTAAATTATAGTTATCATATTGTTACTAACGTTGAGTAATTTAACTTTTCATGTCAACAGTATTCCCTGAATAGCAAATGAAAGCTTGCTGCAGCACCCAAAATTGCTAATCTTGAAAGCTGTAATACAGCGTATCCCACCTCATCATGCATTTAAAAATATTCCTGCCGGCATACGCTGTTGAGTGGTCGCTCGCTCACGTCAACAAAGAGCTTCTTCTAGAAGTGTCTTTGGGTTTGTCAGGTGACAGATTTTCTTCCACATTTTTGCTGTCTAGCTTAAAATGTGCTTAATACTTTTTACAGATTATACAGGTTGATTCCAATAGAATGGAGTCTGTTTTCCTCTATTAAAAACCTGTGATGTGAAGGTGGGGCATCGTATTAATGTTTTAATATCGGCAGGGAGTAGCGTAGAAGTGCTGCTGTAAGTGTGGGGATGCGGTTACCTTACTTACCAACTGCAGGTACTTCTCAGTTGCCAGATCGCTTTTTTTAATTATTATTAAAACAATCTAAACAGAATAATCCTATCACTGTGATAATCATGACTGATGTGTCATTAAGTAATTCTGTTTATTATTGGGTTAGACCACTTCATGGCAAACTGCTTTGAAAGGTCAGATAATTGCGTGCAGTGGTGTGGAAAGGCTTATTATCGGCATGTCCTGGGAAGGATGGTAAAGGAGTTTGCAAATGCTGTTTGCAAATGGGAGATTAGGGTCTCGGGGGAACAATCATCCCTTTCGGCTGTTTTGATGCTTTGGTTTAATTTAATTTCTTTTCTGCAGGTGTAGTAATGAGATAAGGGGAAGCTTTTTTACAAGGTTGTTGAACTCTGATATGTTCTTACTGCCAACTGAAGATTTTTGAATATAGATTTATTTCCCCCTCACTTTATTTCACAACAGAATATGACAAATACTGGCTGGCACTCCTTCCCCTCCTACAATGGGAAGGAAAACTTATCGGTGTCTTTGGCTGAGCCAAGTGCAGCGATCGTGTCGGCTGGACCCTTTCGCTCAGGGCATCTGAGAACCTGAGTCCTGGGATGCAAAATTTGCATGAGAACTAATCTTCCTTCCTAGGAAATGCTACCACCCTCTTGGCTCTGAGTGATTAGATAGACGGGGAATGTTGTTGTGGAAGAATTGTGAGCGTTCATTTAAAACGGGGGATTTATATAATGTGGTCTTTTTTCTTTTCAAAAGGTACATTTCCCTTAAGCCATGTTCACAGCAAGGAATGGGAAAAGTACCTGTTAATTTTGATAAAATAAAGCCATAGATAGCTAGAGAAATATTGAAAATGTACTTAATGGGTATTTCTCACTGTCTCTGAGCTGAACTCCTGCGCTGCACAGTAAATGTGACACAGAGAAGAACACCTCATCACAAGGACATGGAGTCAGGGGATAACCACGGCATGTAGTTGTTTGGTAACTGATGTCCTTTCAGCTGTAAATACTTAAAATCCAAAACACTTCATAGTGGTTTCCTCAACTTTTTCCCAGAAAAAGCAAAGAATAGAAAATCAGCATGCCGTAAGAGGTTAAAAAAAAAAAAAAAGCTGGAGTGGGCATTTACACTTGTGTTTAATAAATCCAGCTGGGCCTGCAGACCACAAGCTTTTATCCTTACGAGGCTAAACCCCAGACTGCGGTGTGCAAGTAGCTGTTTTCTCAATACAGCTTTGTACCAAACCTACACAACATTGACATAGTTGCTTTTAAAAGCCTGAGCGCTTTTGCTGCCCCACAACCTGTTAAAATATCATCAATTAATGTGTGGCGGTAATTCGTGATGGTTTCAGAATAATACAGGAGCCAGAACTGGGAAGTTTAAGAATTCTGTTATTTGAAAGTATTGAATTAGTAGAACATTTAAGGGAGTAGGACTTGTATTTGAAATTTGCTTGAAAAAAATAATCAACAACTCATTTTCCTAGTGCATTTTTTTACATAATTAGCCAAGATGTCTTTGGTATTAAGTGAACACAGGAAGTATTTAATTGAATCCTTCTGTTTAGGTTGTGGCTGACACTAACATCAGTGCCATTGCTACCCAGCTGGAGAGCATGTCTGCGGGATGCAACCTGAACTCTTCTGCTGAGCATCCCACTGAAGATCCTGAGTAAGTTTGTACTTATTCTGTGTAACTGCGGTGAATTTCTGTGTGCCACGTAAGGGAAAAGCCCAGGGTGGTCAAGGAAGTCTCTCCCATTGCTTTTCTCTCTGATTTTTCCGTCACCTTTAAGATGAAAACTGTGACCTTCTCCAAACTGATCATGGACTCATGTCCATCTTCACCTGGTGACAGAAATTCCTTGAGTCAATAAGCACAAAATGTGTTTCCAAGCATTAGTTCTGGCCATTTTTCAAAACAATTTATCTCCTTTCTTTTCTAATGTGTTATGCTGACGTGATAGTTCTGCCCTTGTCTGTTGGCTTCCTTGCCTGAAAGGAGTTATGATCGTAGCAATTTGAAATGATTTGTCATTAGCAGACTAAGGCAAGAGGTGTTAAAAACCCTGATATCAGAGGCAAATGTTTCAAAGCATGTCCCAGAACTTTCTTTGTCCTTTGAATCTTTTTAGCTTTACAATTTCAAGAAAGTCTGATTTAAAAATGTTCTACTTATGGCACTTCTCTATGGTGATGGAAAGTAGAGATCTAGCCCTCCCCTGGCCATGTATCATTCTCCATCGTGTGCTTTTCAGGGCAGCTTGTAGCATTCCAGTTATCATTTTGAAATTCATTTGATTTTCATTTTGGTTCATTAGCTTCATTATGTTCCTCATTTTCATTCTTTGTTTCATTATATTTATTTTAAGAAGCTGAAGATGCAAGTTGCTGCCCTACCTCAGGGGTTTTTGAGTATAAAAGTTAAGCTATTCATGCTGCATTCTCTAGTCTTACAATGTGCAATACTGGTTTTATTGCCGCTCTCCAAGGAGAATTGCTTACTTCACAAGAGGGTTTGTATTTTTGTTTCATATCAAAGTAGTAAGAAAATTTGAATGTGAAAATATGAAGCGGAATTAGGTAGGTGTATGCACTTGTTTTGTCCTGAAGAAACGGCTGGATATTTGTCATCACAGGATGTGCCTTTATATAGGTAGAAGATACCAAACAGCTTTTATCCACAATAATTTACTCTAAATATGTGGAGATGACTTTTTCAAATTTGCGATGGATATATATACATATGAGCAGTCTAAATTCCACTAAAAATCTTCCTTTTCTCAATGTAGACAGTAAAAGCCACTGAGTGAGGGCGTCTCAGGAGTCAGCCCTTGGGTTATGAAGCACAGGGGTTGCAGATCAAATATAAGTTGTTAGAATACAGCCCAAAGATCCTGCATTAGAGCTGAGGCTATAAACACGAAAACTTCCTCTGAAGTCATAAAGTAAAATTATGCTGTAAGGAAATTATTGCAGTTGCCACTTATGCAGACTAAAGACGACAGCTTGGCCAGGAAGAAAGCAAACTCTCCTTTCCATGCATGCAGCGACTGCAGATGAGGCGAGTCTCGCTTCTGCATCAGAGATAAGTGCTCCTGTTGAGCTCTTATTAAAAATGAGTATTTTCAAAGTGAGGAGCTGAAGTACGCTGAACAGCGGTTGAACTCCGGGGTGTATTTCCGCACAAGGCCAAGAGTCGTGCTTTGTGACTGTGTGAAAAACTTCTTGATAGATAAATAACTCTGTAAGTGTTCCTTCTGCATAAAGTACCCAGAGACAGACGTTGCTATTCTAAGTGATATTTATTGTGTTTTCAGAGCACCTCAACCTAAGATTATTACTTTGGAGAAAGGCTCTGATGGACTGGGATTTAGTATTGTAGGGGGGTATGGAAGTCCCCATGGAGACCTGCCCATTTATGTCAAGACTATATTTGCCAAGGTATCTTTGTTTTGTTTTCTCCCTTTTTCTGTATTATCTTGAAAAATAAATCTAAGACTTGGCTTGCATAATATATTATGTAGTAGAAAGCAAAATGTACTGTCTAAGTACTTTGATGTAAGTGGACCCAGAACTCGCAGCCAGCTTCTCAGTTTATATTTCACTTTGCTGATGGCTGAAGAAAGATACTTTATCTCAGGAAAATTACTCTGTGTACTTGGAAAACTTGTTTTTATACATTAAGGTATTTATAAGGCAGTTTTCAATCTGTAAATCTCAAACCAAGAGGTACGGAGGTGTCACTTTTCCCACAGTCCAGCAGAGGAGGCAGTTGCAGAGATGCTGTATTTTCATGACTGAACTTCAGCTGCAAAACCAGCAATAAACCCCTGTGCTCCAATAATTACAGAAAAAAAAGCACCAGAAGACAAAAACCTTGTGGCTTGGTGATGAATTGGCTTCCACATCAGTCCTGGCTGGAGTTATTCTCCCTTGTTTCCAGCTTCTCTCGTGCCTCCTCTCCCTGAGTGCTCCACTCCCATGTGCCCTGTCCCAGCCCCTCACTGACATCAACCTCGAGTGTCAGGGGAACCCAGGGGTCCCAGCCAGGTACAGGGGTGGCTCTGGCCACTGAGGCCAAAGAGGAGAAATGGTAGAGCACATCCTCAAGGCAGCCAGCCCCAAAATGTCCCCTGATGCAGAGGGAGAAGCGCCCAGTTTCCCAACTGTCCCCTTGCTGGCAATGTGCTCAGTGTGGGCCTACAAGATACGTCCAGCATGCCCACACAAAGGGAGTTCTGGAAATGGGAAGGAAAGAAAGGAAGACAGTGGGAATTAGGGATATTTTCCGTAAAGCACCTTCAAAGTCAGTCACGCACTTGTCCTGTGCCCACTCACTGTCACTTCTGTCAGCGCTTCTGGCAGGGTAGATGACATAATTAAGAAAACCTCATCTGAAGGTGGAGCAGGAGTCATGTCTCCTCTGCTTCAGTGGTTCTGGCACTCAAACCACAAGCATCTGGTCTTTTTACAATTGTCAGTTATTAACATGGAAAGATACTGTGTCTTTAAACCGATGCTTAGATTTGCAAGTTTATAGATATGAACATAGCTGAGAAAAACCCTAAATTGAAACTAGAATGCATTGCAGTCACTGGTGGGGCCATGGAGGAGAAACAGACACCATGAGCTGACCTCTGGGCAGGGGAGGGCTCAGGATTTAGATAGAAGAGCTGTATGGAGGCTTCTGGAGGGAACAGCTGTTTCTAGAGCGCTGCGGGAGCTTCTCAGGCCCTTCAGCAGAGCCCAGCTCCATCCAGGGCTTGGGACAGAGCCCAGGCTGTTCTGCTGCATGAGCCCTGTGTCCCTCCCCCTCCCCATGTTTTAACCCATTTCTCAGCACTGGCTGTGAATTACATTTAAATGATGCTTTAATAAATCTCTCCATAATTGTAAAAGTCAAAACCAGCCTTTATGCTGCCATTTTTTCAACAATGAGCCCATTCCCCTCTTCCTGAGGGTGTACCACCCACCCCAGACCTCACAGGGTTGGGTGAGCGATGGGCAACGGTCAGAGCATTCGGGGTCACTCCAGCACTGTCATTTCCCATGTCCCCAACCCAGTCACGCTGGGATTCCCAGTGCCGCATCCCTCCTCCTTGCATCCATCAGCATCACGAGAGGCAGGAGGGCTCCGGCAGCTAATGATTCGCTTTGCCGTTTGCAGGGAGCAGCTGCAGACGACGGCCGGCTGAAGCGCGGTGATCAGATTTTGGCCGTTAACGGGGAAGCATTGGAAGGTGTCACTCATGAACAAGCTGTAGCTATTCTGAAGCGCCAGAGAGGAACGGTAACGTTAACGGTGTTATCGTGAATGCCATTGCGCTTGCGGAGATAAATACAATTATTTTAGAACATCACTAGAGCTATAATAATGCTGTTCAACCCTGAGCAGGATGTAAAGCAAACCCTGGCAAAAATGAATCAGTATTCACCTCATTGCCAGAAGGGTAGTGTGCATCGCGAGCTTCATTTAACCTTCCTCATTATCAGCCTTTCTCCCCACCCTCCCCCACTTCTGGTGGCTTTTGAGGTTTCTCTGGACAAGTTTAATTAAGAAACTTCAAAGAACAATATCCATTTTTCTTTATTTATACATCAGTTTATCCCCACTAGTATGAACCCTGATTACAACTGCTGTACCTGGAATCAGTTCGCACACAAAAGAGAATTTAGATCATCGACTGATCTCATCTGATGAGCAGAAATAAATGCTGAGTGACTTGTCATCTCACTCATGATTTACTTATGCTAATTGTCCTTTCAAGTATGCCAGAAAACATTAGCAATGTAATTAAATTACCACTGTTCCAAATGATGAAATATCAAATTCTCCTCTGGGAAATTATTTGTGCTCGGCACAGTAAGTCTGATAGTCAAATGTGAACTTCTCATGTTTATCTCTTTGGGTAGGTCTATGCAAGTTAGTCAGAGGTAATTACTGTGATGTGTCAATTTGCAGCCTTTAGCATGAAAAATAAACTAGGGGAGAGGGAAATTTGGTTTTTTAGGCTTTTAAAATGTTTGAGCCTTTTCAGATATTTAGGCAGCATGAACAACAACAACCTATCTCATTCTGTTCCAATTATATTTTTAAAGAAGAAGAAACGTGCTGATGTATGCCAAGCATGTTGCATACAAAGGCAGTTGTTGTTGTGCCAAGTTGCAGCATAATTGTTCATCCTGAAACTTTAATGAAGACAAAAGTTTGCTTCGGCAATGTGATCCTGTAATTCTAGTAACAATGGTGAGCAGCCCCCTCTGCACGTTGTCTTGAAGGACAGATGAAGTTCATCCAAACCAACAAACCATGTTATGTTTCCGAGAGTCTGCCCAGGATCAGGTAGTGCAAGCAGAGGCTTTCATGGATCACGGAGGATGCTTCTCCCTCGGGGCTGCTGGAGCTCAATTTTGGATAATACTAAATACCACCAAGCACAGTGAGACGATCACCGCAGAAGGTTGCTGCGGCAGGTTAAGGTGATGTCCTCCCAGGGCCGAGTGTTCCTCAGCCCCCTCTGGCGAGTCAAACGGCTCAGTTGAAGCAACCAACTATTTTTTTTGGTTTAAACTGAGCCGGATGAGAGGCTGCTGAAGCCCACAAGGAGCTTGGCATGGTGGAGATGGGATGCAGGAACATTCAGCCCAAGGTTCGCAACTTTGTTAATGTGTTGCAGCCATTCCTGCAGTGATTGTCTGACCGTGGCCTTAGTGATTTAGCAAATGAGTTTGGCAGGAGGATGAATGGCAATGCCAGTTGTTGTGGTTTAATCTTCCTATCCAGTGGAACATTGGAGTTTTAGAGGAAGCAGCCCAGTCTGATTTGGACTATTTGGTGTAATTTATAATAATGATGTAGCTGGGAGAAATTAAAGTGGTGGGGGTATCAAAATTGGCCGTTCATTTTATGTGAAAAATCCCTGGAAATAAATGGAAAGGAGATTCAAAATCTGCAGTATAATAACTGAGTTGTGCAGCGTTTGTCTTAAAGGTACCATTCGTTGTTCAATGTGTTTTAGCCAGAGTGAGAATTTCCCTATTTTACGTAAAAGAAAAGGTACTGAAATGGGATGAACTGCACTGAAATGAGGAAGCTGTGATTAGCTCTCATTGAAATGGTTTTCCTTACATCATCGAAAAGTTTTCTTTACTTTAGGTAATCACAAAGTGCATTTAGCCTGCTGGAACAATTAGTGGGTGTTCCGTTAATAGTGCCTGGAAGAGACTTCACGTTTTCAGTGACTTCCCACTGTAGTATTTGATTTGCCAAGTGAAGTGTCAGTGGAACCTTGACTGTAGATGCACAGAAATATGTCCAGATGTAGCAAATGGGAGAATTTTTAACAAACTGCTTTTGGTTGAGAAGGTATCTGAGGTACGCAGAAGTTAAGGGCAGGTAGGTGAAATGTGAAGAGGTACCTTCAGAAATATTGTATGGACTTTATGGACAAAATGTAATGATTCCTCCATCTGATTATGTTTATATAACCGTTGCATTCCTACTTTAAGATGTTGCCACATTTAATCTATGAAGTTTTACACAGCTATTTATTAGCCTATTATGCACATACTGTTCATATACATAAAGAATAAAATTTATGGGCTGAGATATTTTGCACTTCTCATTGCTCAGAATGAGAGAACATTTTCTGCTTCTTGTAATTTGCACTTTGTGTATTGAATATATTACTGCCAAAAATTATATTGCAACTAATTGATAAACCAGTGACCATGCAGAGAAGCGTGTGCTGTATGTACAGGACCAAGTTAGATAATTAAATTTGCATTACGCTTGTCTGGGTTGAGGTGTTCTGGTTTGTTTAAAACTTTATTTCTGTGCAAGGGAAAAAGCAATTAAACCTCCTGATTGTATGTTTATGTATATCAGTAAAATGAGATATTTTATGACTTCAAAGATTCTAAATAAAGCTCGGTTACATACATAGTTGTGCATTTATTATTATTTATTTTTAAGTCACTGCTCAGATCTGTTGGATGAAACATCTTTGTTTGCTATTCCAAGTAGGGGTCATGGTTGCCCCTTCTCGAGGAGCAGGATCGGTGGTTGCTGTAGGAGTGATGGAAGGTTGTGGTGACACTTGGCTGTGGTGAAAGCCAGCCAAGGCTCTGACTTGAGGTAGCAGGATCACTCCCGAGTGAGGTGGTCACAGGGAGCCATCCCATGCACATCTGCTGTCCACCAGAAGGCCACCGCTGCCCACCTGGTTGGCTCTACCTGGTAAGTTGGTTTCGGTGAGGGGAACGCCAACAAAAATGACTCGGTGGAGAGACCAAGGGTCAAGGGTCTGGTGCACAGGCAGTAAAACCAGAGGATGAAAATGAAGGTGCCAAATGATTGTTATTGTGCCAGAAGGATTCAAAATCAACAGCAAAGGTGGTTGCAGTAAGATCATCTCTACCGTAGGCATCTCACAGGCCTTCAGTCATGCCGCTCACCACCATTTCAACTCGTACTTACCAGCTGGTACAGGGTTCTCCTGCTCGGTTTGAGGACTCATTTTGAAGGACCATGTGCTGTTTACCATTACCTTCCTCACCTGGAGAGACTTGGAGTAACCTGCGGTTTGCAGTGACAGGCATGGCCGTACTTGCCGTCACCAGCAGCCACCTTAGGGCTGTTTGCATTTCTCAGCTGATCCTGCAAAGAAAAGGGCCGGTTTTGCTGATGTTCAGGCTTCTTCCAAAGGCTGGGACTGAGGTGCTGTAAGTTGTTGTGTCCTCCCCACCATAGGGAACAGGGTCTGTCCCAGCACAATCCCCACTGCAGCCTGGGACTGGAGGGGACAGCTGGTCAGCCTGGTGGGGTGAAGGGACACTGTCACATCGCACGGCTGTACTGGGAATGGCTGCAATGACTCCACATTCCCTGTAATTAATCAAACGGTGATTACCACCCTGGAAGCATGACTTAGCGAGAGTCTGTTGAGGTTATACGATTATGATGAGATGGAGCAGTTAATGTACCTGTGCCTGAAAGAACTGGAATGAATTAATTAAACATTGCACATGTATAAAACATTAGTTATTACAGTTGTGCTGAGCACTGATATATAATTCCATTATAATCTTTCTCCACAGTTTCACACTTCTATGTCTGTAATTTAGTTGTATTTACATTCTGGTTAAACACTGTCATGGTCATTGTTTTTCCTCTTAGCAGCAATAGACATTTTGTTCTCCTAACACGCACAATCCTGTGATAGCTGGGCCTTTTTGGACAGCAAAAAATCAGAGACATCCGTGTTCTGCAGCATCCCAAATGGAAAAAGAGCAAGGATCACCTTGACTTTACCCCCAGCCTCAACCAGGCAGGCTCTGAGGTCACTGCTGCTTTCCCAGGTCTGGGAAGGTTACTTTTTGCACAGTCTCTTATGTCTCATAAAGCCCTTTCTTGGCTTTTTTTTTCCTTCTTCTTTTTTAACACTTTGCACAGGTATGATGGGCCATCTGTTGAAGGTGGAAGTGTGGAAGGGTGGGTAGTGCCAGGAGCTCATTTGCTGCAGGTTCTGGTTTGTGTGCAGCAGAAAAAGGACCTACAAATAAATTCCCCTAGAAAGCAATATGCTCTCCTTCCCTCTTTCCCCTCCCCGCTAGCTGGGCTTTTTTACAGACTTGTTGACATGCAAGGAAGAAGAGCACTCTGGACACTTGTGTGCAGTGGACAAATGGATTTTAAATGAGGGAGTGGGGTAGCAAATGGGGACGGTTGCTGCCAATGTTGGTGTTACCCTGTGCAGGGTGAAGCACGAGCTGTTGCTGATTGCAGGTTGTTTCATCCCCCCCACACCAGATTTTCTCTTTGCAGATCACATGTGCTGGGGGTACGTGGTTCCTGGTCTTTGGGTGGTGCCTGGTTCATAGAATCATGGAATAGTTTGGGTTGAAGGGACTTCCCAGCTCCCCCAGTGCCACCCCTGCCATGAGCAGGGACATCTTCACCAGCTCAGGTTGCTCAGAGCCCCGTCCAGCCTGGCCTGGGATGTCTCCAGGGATGGGGCATCCACCACCTCTCTGGCCAACCTGGGACAGGCTCTCACCACCCACAGGACCAACAGTTTCTTCTTCATGTCCAGCCTGAATCTCCCTCCTTTAGTTTAAAACCATCACCTCTGGTCTTATCACAACAGGCTCTGATAAAATGTCTATCCTCGTCTTTCTTAGGGGCCCTCGGATGCATGATGGCAGCTGGTCCTCTTCTCCTTGATGGCTTGAGCCCACCCTGCCACAGTTTTGAAATCTGCTTTTAACTTGCAGACACAGGGCCGTGAGAGCCTGTGCTTCATTTATCGTGTTTCTCTCTCTCAAAATGAGACTTATGAATGCTTACAGGACAATATCTGCCCTTGAAAATAGAATATTCCCTATGAGCATTTTCAAGTATTAAGAAATCAATTAGTACTTCTGTTACCCTTCTTTTCATCCTACCTCACAGCACACGGCTGATGGCACCAGCGTTGGACCAGGGGATGTCACCAGGGAGGGGACACATCCCCACCAAACAGCCGCAGACACCAGCCAGGAAAAGCTGCATTGACTCTGAGCATTGCACTCCCACGGCTTTTTCTGCTGAAATGGCACTAGATGGAGCAATTGACAAAATATTGTATTTCTACTGCCTACAGCCTGGTGGCCCTGCCGGAGGGCCTGCCCCAAGGGATGCTCAGACCTGGAAAGACAAACTCCCAAACCTCCAAGCTGGCGTTTTGCCCTGAAAATAGGTAAGTGCTACATGGAATGAAAAGAATGCACGTGGGTACCACAAGAGATTTCTTGGAAAGAAGATCACAGCCCTGTGATAACTGTCCTCTGTCTCTGGGGACAGCAGGGCCAAGCAGCCAGCCCATGCCAAGCCATGGGGATGGGACAGGGGACCGAGGGCAGCTCAGCCCCACAGCCCCCAAAGCGCGGATGCTGTGGATGTGCCCAACACGCTGCTGCTGCAGCAGCTCATTCTCCTGCAGCAAATAAATCTGCCTTTGCCGCTGGGGTGTTCATCTCTTCTAAGAATATTGAATTCTGCTGATAGTCACTGAGCTGACACCATCCCAGCTGCTGGTGGGGCAGTTTCTGGGTGATAAACCAAGAGGTGCTGGTTTTCTCTGTCACCCGCGTGGGCCAGACTGGGAAAGGAAAGAGAAAGCAGAGTTTATTGTGTTTTGTACTCTGTGCTTTGACTCTGACCCCAGAAAGCTGCTGGCTGTCAGTTTTGCCTCTCCCCCAGTGTTAAGCCTGAAGAGGCTCATCCCAGCATCCACTGTCACATGGTGTGGGGAGGCCATGGACAGGACTGGAGCCAGGACATGTCCCCTCTTCCCAGGGACAGCTTGTTAATTTAATTAACCACAGAGGTTGTGTTCATCAGTGGTGCAGGTCTCTGTTCACATTGGGCTGGAGGTGTTCTGCGCTCTCCCTGCACTTTGAACGTGGCCACAGCCCCATTTCGGAGGCTGACGGATGTTTCTTGCCCTGCTCTCCCTGTGCCCCTGTTGCCCAGGGCTCCTGCTGAAGGGACTGAGGTTCTCCCTGCACCATGGGCTGAGGTTCCTTCATATTTATAGCACAAAAAATGCATCAACCCTTAACAAAAGCTAACTGCAACATTTAATGGAGCCTGGACAATGTTAGCAAATTACTGCAATTATTTCTTCCCCTTTTCTGCTTTATACGGTCTCAGGCCGATGATGAGGAACAATCTGCGTCTCTGCAGCAGAGACAGGGGCAACTTTGCCATTTCTTTTCCCATCCAGAGCCCCGAAGTTCCTCACGCAGGACCTGGCGTGTTTTTACCCACGCCCAGACCCGGTGCTGAGCACAAGGCAGCCTTTTGTCCGGGCCTGCCGGATCACAGGGGCTGCACATTTTGCCATGGAACCGGCGCTGTCATTCCTTGCATATCTTACCACTGATGTCAGGGCAGTGCGGGGGCCGTCCCGCTTTGGGGGTCACAGCATGGCTGCATCTCCATGTGTCCCTCCCCCTAAAATTTCTGGATATTGTCTTACAACGCCGGTGCCCCCTGGGAGGCATCGCTCCAGCATCTTGGCAGCTCATGAGCGCTGGGAGGAATGATTTGGGATCATCTGGTTTTCGGTAAAGAGCGGGGGAAGCCGTGGGCTGTTTCTTTTGTGTGTTGTATCTGGCATGGGCGTGAACCCCAAACCACACACGGGGCAGCTGGCCGGGGCAAGAGGATCTCACGTGGCCCTGGATGGGGCCAGTGCCAGCAAGGTCAGCCAGGGCACATCTGGGGACAAAGTGGGGCCCCAAGTGACAGGCACAGCCCTGGGGAAGCCAGAGGCTCCGATCCCCTGGGGGTCTGTGCTCCAGAGCAGTCCCTGCATGGTCACACACTGTGTGTTCATACAGTTGCTTCAAAATCAGTTTTTTTGTGGAGCTGGAGCCTGCTGGTTGCAGATGATGCCTCCAGGGATGGGGCATGGAATCAGGAAATGGTTTGGGTTGAAGGGACGTTCAAAGCTCATCCAGTCCAACTCCCCTGCCATGAGCAGGGACATCTTCACCCAGCAGAGGTTGCTCAGAGCCCTGTCCAGCCTGGCCTGGGATGTCTCCAGGCATCCAGGGTCCCCTTCTCCCCAGGATGGACCTTGGGTGGAGGTGGCTGTTGCTCCTCTGGCATCTCCCCTTTGGCACCACCATCCCCGGTGTCCAGCTCAGGCAGTCCTGGCATCCCTGGGGACACCTGACGGGCTCATGTGGGTCAGGGGACACTGGTTGCTGGAGGGATTTTCTGAAGGTTATCAGTAAATTAGAAGGAAAAAAACAGAGAATCACTGGAAGTCATCCTGGTTGCAGTCCCAGTGTGAATGCTGAGGGCTTCTTAGAGTGATGTGGTCCCCCATGACCATAGAGGTGCTTTGGATGAGATCATCAGAGTCCCCACTCCCTCCTTGCAGCAAAAGAAAGGGACACACTAGAAATGGCCATAAGGAGAGTGGAAAAATCGTGTTCAGCTGAATTTCTTGTCATCCTTTCCCTTCACAGCTAATCAGCTCCTCGATGGTGAGCCTGTAAAGATCATTAGATTAATTTCTTTCCTTGCTGTGACTTAATTGTCTCCATTTGTATTGTACAGTGCTCTCACTGGGGATGTAGTTTTGCTTGCTATATTTAGTTTGATCTCTACCATGATATTGAAATATATAAATTAAGAATGGCTCTTGGGCTCTTTGTGGCACTGAGATCCTACAGATGATCTTTTTAATTGGTTTTGTGGCATCCAGTGATGGTGGGCACTGGGAGATGCTAAGGGCAGCGTCGAACCATCCATGGTCCCTCGGAGTCTGTAGGAGGAGACGGTTTGAGATGCAATGGGTGCTCACACTGGCATTAGGTGCTCAGCACCCAGGAATGTAAATTGGGGCTGTTCCTGAAAAAAAAAAACCCCACCCCATCATGTCTGTGCAGTCCCTGGGACCTCCTGGGGGGGATCAGCGATCTGAAGAAACACCTCAGAAATGACTGATTTAATGACGTGCCTGTATGTGCAGTCACTGGGGGCTGTCCTTCCCTGCCCTGTTGCTTTTAGGGGTCTGTCTGTCCGTCTCTCAGAGCATCCCCGCTGCCTTGCGCCAGCAGAGCACCATGGCAATGGGGACAGGATGGGAGCAAACACAGGTAAAGGTTTAACTCGCGTTTATTTATACATAAAGTAGGTAACTGTACCTTGGGACAGAGTTAAAAAAAGGCAGTGAGACATGCGAGATGATGAGTTCTTCCAAATAAAAACATAAGGAAAACAAAGAAAAGGGATCAGACAGCAGATTTCGGTGGAAAACAGAGGGCAGGGGGGTCCTTCCCTCCTGCAAGGCAGTAAGTGTCACCAGCGTGAGGACAGGGACTCAGCAATGGTTTTGCCACGTATTGCAAACACGAGGGAAGCCGAGAAGACAGGTCAGGAGAGCCTTCATCACCATGTGAATTGACTTAGAAGCAGCCAATGTAGTCCAGGATTAACTTCTGCTTACTAACACAGAAAGTAATTAGCTAACTAGGGAGATTCGCTTTTAGTGGTGGGAAGTAGAACTGTTTTTATGCCACCAGCTCAACTGCTGACAGCATCCAGGTCCACCAAAGCCTGCGGAGAGCATCCACTGGGTCCTGATGCAGCACCACCTCATGAAATGGCATTTCTAAGTACATAGTGACTTAATAACAGTGTAAACACATTTGGAAAAGTAAGGCTTTTGCCCTCCCTCCCTCTTTACCAGTGGGTTTAAGAAAAAAAACCTGCACCATGCATGATTTGAGATGATGCTGGACAGACCCTATGGGTGCCGCATGGCAGGGGAGGCCCTGGCACTGGCCAACTCCAGCAACTGAATCTGGATTTACACGGGCGTATTTTGGGCAAATGAAAGTTGAGCATGAGGGAAAAACGCAGAGCAGCGGTTTGCACAAAAGGCGTCTGCCAGCAGAGTCACTCCTGAACCCCTGGGATAACGCTAACACACCCAGGGATGGGAAGCTGTTGTGATCTCTTCGTGCCGTGCTCAGATAACCTGACCCGCTGTGCCCAAGCACCACGTGTGCGGATGCACGGTGCATGTCAACGGGCTGCACTTCCTCGCTAGTTCTAACTTAATTAGGGAAAATAGGAGCCATATGGTAATTCTAAATAGAGGCAAAACAATGTCTGTGTGTTTGGGTCTGGTATACTCATTTTCCTAGAGCATTAATTCTTGCACCAAACCCACATAAGCAAACATAAATAGGATTTTACACTTTACATAATCCATTCAGCTTGTGTTTGTTGTTACATATACTGAATAATCACTGCCTGCCACTACGTACAGGAGAGCTAATAATAAATATTAGGACACAAACTTACAAGTTAAATGAGATACAGTTAAGTAGTCAATTAAAAGGACAACCATAATCTAAGGTTACAAAAGATTAAGTATTGTTCTGCTAATGTGCTTTTCTCCTTTGTTTTGGTTGCTCACCTGCCAAATATATACAGGAAGAGCGTATAGGAGAGCTTGGTGTCACCTGTGGCAATGTGCACGGATTAGGGGCGTTAAGCAGGCTTAACAAGGAGAATTAGACATGGGGAATGTATGCAGATAATTGGCAGGGTTCATCACCCCATACATAAGGAAACCCACAATGCTGGCCCTGGGAGCAGTGCTGTTTACAAGCAGGAGCTGTTTGTTCCCCATTCACCATCCCAATATCTTCTCCTGGCCCGGTCACACTGAGACGGACGGGCTCTGCTCAGCATGGGCCCGCAGGAGCACTGCAATGTCCCCGTGGGCCCCGCGCTGGGCCAGCGACAGGGCCGAGTTACCCTCCTGCGGGGAGAGAGGAGGCAAAGACATTACCACCCGAAACCCTGCACCCCCAGCCACCTCTGTAATGAATCACAGAATCAGAGAACAGTTTGGGTTGGAGGGACCTTCCCAGCTCCTCCAGTGCCACCCCTGCCATGAGCAGGGACATCTTCACCAGCTCAGGTTGCTCAGAGCCCCGTCCAGCCTGGCCTGGGATGTCTCCATGGATGGGGCATCCACCACCTCTCTGGGCAGCCTGGGCCAGGCTCTTACCACCCTCAGAGGCAACAATTTCTTCCTCATGTTTGGCCTGAATCTCCCTCCCTTAGCTTAAAACCATCAGCCTTTGCCCTGTTGCAACAGGCCCTGCTAAAAAACCTGTTCCCATCTTTCTTATCAGCCTCTTTTAGGTACATAAAGGCAACAACAAGGTCTCCCAGAGCCTTCTCATCTCCAGGTGGAACAACCCCAGCTGTCTCACTCAGCCTGTCCTCCCAGCAGAGCTGTTCCAGCCCCTGATCATTTCTGGGGCTCCTCTGGCCCCTCTCCAACAGGTCCACATCTGTCCTGTGCTGAGTGCTCCAGAGCTGGACACAGGACTCTAGGTGGGGTCTCAGACCCCAGCTCCATCCACAACCACCTCCAGTCTCAGCTCCACCATCAATGAGGGAGGCTGTTTGCATCCCGCTCGCTGGTGAGGAGTTTTCCTCCTCACTCCAGCTTTGCACCCACCTATTTACCCCCAAATCCTCCTTCCCTGCAGTTCATCCCTCATTTAAAATGAGCCACTGTCCTGCAAACCTCCCCATGGTGTTTCGGGGCACAAAACACATCTTGGCCAAGCCTTTCCTTCTTCCCAGTGCCATAACAGACATATTAGACAAAACTGTAGTTTAATTAGAAATAGTTGCATAACTATAAATGCAGCCACATGGCCCATCATCATGAGGCTGTGCAGGGTGAGATTTCCCCTGCTCCCAGCCTGGTCCCATGCATCCCCTTGGAGAGGTGTCTGTTCTCAGAGGAGAGCTAATTGCTGCTAATTTCTTGGAGCCAAAGCTCTGCTGATTCCACATGTCCAGGCTTTCATCTTTTTTCTTTTTTAGGTTTACACCAGGTTGGGCTCTTCCTCCCAATGCTCCTGCCTGGGCTACGGCTGGGATGCAGGATGCTGCCATGGCCACCCCATCCAACATGCACCAAAACCAGAGGTACTCTCCTAAAAGCGGTCCAAAATTGTACTTCTTCACTTCAAAATCACCACTCAGGGCTTGCAGCCTATAAAGCATGTCCCTGCATGACCTTTCCCTGCCTGGTAGACATGATGTTGTGTATGGGGCCGAGTGCGGTGCTGGAATCTTACCTTGTCTGTCAGCGCGACCTGGCAGCCAGGCTGGGCCAAGAGGAGCCGGACGATGTCAGCATTGCCCTGTCGACAAGCCACCATCAGGGCCGTCGTCCCCTCCTCGTCCTGCAGGTTGACATCAGCCTGGCAGGAGAGGAGGGCTCGCACCATGTCGTCCCGCTCATGGCTGACCCCCAGCATCAGGGCGGTCTGGCCCCCCTGCAACGACACACAGAAAGGCTGAATGCCCCATACCCACCGACCTCCTATAGCCCTGCTCATTCAGACTGTTTAATAATAATAATAATGCAGATATATCATAAAACTGCTTATTATTATTGCATAGTACATATAATAATTCATATTATTATTGTTTATTATTTCATAGTACTGTGTATTATTATTAAATAACACTTGAGCTCTTCGGCAGGTATTGCAGGAGACCTCTGCTCCCTTGCACCATGGCCACGTGGAGGTTCTTTGCAGCAGCACAGCCAAACTGCCTAGCTCCCAGCTGTCCCTGGAGGTGGGTCCCCTTAACCCTTCTGGGCAGTTTAACTTAGGTCTAGACTAATTTTTCCAGCTTTTTGGAAGCAGAGCTGGATAAGGGCACTGCCATCTCTGAGACTGAAATGTATGACTGATGAGACAACTGCTCACCAGCAAACCTGGGGATCCCATACCCTGGGGTCCACCCCACACAGCTCCTCCCTGGCATCACTTCTGATTTTTTAGTTCAGAAAAATTGTTTTGCAAAATTTTCAGCCTTTCTTTAGCCCCTTCAGTTATCCACCTCTCACGTCCCTTCACAGGGAGCTGGTGGGTAGCCACACTGCGATTTATCCAAGGTTGCTTTTGTAACTTTTGGGAAACAGCAACTCCAACCCAGCATCTGCTACCAAGGCTCACCCTGGTGCTACACATGCAGCATAAGGAAATCAAATTATATCTGCAACCCAAGACCCCTGTGGGGATATGATGCCGAGGGAGCTTATTCCATTTTGCCCAGCCACAGCCTGACAACAGCCACAGCAACAAACAGGAGGCCATGAGCTTGGCAGGAGTCGCTTTGCAGGTGCCTTTGCCCATGGCACGATCCCACGTGTGGCCACGCTGGGTTTTCAAAGGAACAGCAGAACCATGGGGACTCACCTGGGCAGCTCGCAGGTTGACGTCCCCCTCCTTCAGCAGCTTCATCACCACCTCCATGTCCTCAGCTGTCTCAGCGGCCGCCAGCGGGGTGAGCATCACCGCAGTGTAGCCAGCGCGGTTCTGCAGGTCCAGGCTGCAGACACCTGGTGGGGACGCACCGGGCAGTGGGAGGATTCAGCCCCACCATGAACCCGACAGGGAGAGATGAGCAAACAGGAAGCAAAGAGGCAATTATAAAACACTCAGCATCTTATGATCCCAGAAACAGGAGTTGGCGGTAATTACACAGGGTTAAGAATTATGGGTGTTAAGTATCAAGTCTTGTGAGCACAGCATTAAAGGATACTTGGTGCTACTCATCGCTACAGTTAATTACAATTGCTGAGGTCAACTCAATTAACTTCGTAGACCACAACCAAAAAAAAAGGCAGGGGATAATTAATGCCTTAGGCACATGCTGGTTGTGGAGCTGTGGCTTGTTTTGCATCAACTCCTGCGGCAAGGGAGCAGCAGAAAGATGACTGTCACCCAACTAGCATAAATCCATCCTGGCCCCGTTTCACTCACTTTTCACCTCAAAGAGCCTATTTCCAACCCCACCAGGAGGAATGAGCCACGTCTGATGGGTTGGGGCTCGGGTCCAGACTTGCCCTGGGAACCCGGCCACCTCGGTTACTCGGGCACTTGGGGGCAGGAGGGGACAAACCACCGCAGCAACAATGGGGCTATAGATGTGTATGATAATCTGCCATTTCTCTCACATTTACCAGATTGTCTAGCCCAGGAAAAAAGGCCAAAGTGCCTTTATTCTTGCTGTGCTTGCATGCATTTTTTCCCCATACAAGCTCAGCTGAGATTTTTTGTTCTTTCCAACAGGAGCTACAAGCTCAACAGTTTAAAAATGGAGTTTTTCTGCGGTGCTGAGGGGTTCGTTACACTCGCAGGGGCCTGATCCTCCAGGTCCAAGCCATGATGTGGTATTTGCTGCTACAAGAAGCTGAGGGAGCCACCCCACTGCACATGGACTGGGGTCCAGAGAGACACCCCTTAGCCACAGGGACCCCGATCCCTCTCCAAAATCAGAGTGCAAAGCCCTCAAAATGTGTCAGGGCTTTGAGGGCACTAACGAGCCTTAATGGCCCTGAGGACCATCAGCTGGGATCCCTGTGTACACCCATGGGGCCAAGGCCAAGCTATAGGGGAAGATGCTGTTCTTCAGCCATATCTCCTGAGTGGACCTTGGCCCCATGCTTGTATCTTGGATGGACCAAGAGTGACATAAACTTCCACACCCATTCCCAACAAAAGCCATGGCTGTTCCTACCAGTGTCTAGCAGGAGCTTTGCGATCTGGAAGTTGGAGTGGGAGACGCTGTAGTGAAGAGCCGTGTTGCCGTTCCTGTCAGCCAGGTTCACCACCATCGCCAGGAGCTGGGGCTGGATGGTCCCCAGTGCCTTCAGGTATGCTGCCACCACCTCCGGGCTGGAAGTCTTGCGGCTGGACACCTGGAACCACTCCTGGCAGATGGTGCCCAGGATGTGCCGCTGCGAACACCAAGATCTCACCATTACCCCTGGGGTAGTTGTCCTGCCCGGCTTCTCGCCCCGCACCACTTTGTGCTGAGCTCTGGCATCACTCAGACAGTATTTAGCTTGTGGTTTCGGGATTACTGCTATAACTTAAGGGGGAAAGGAATTTCCTGTGGTAACTCGAATGAGTAAGCAGAGAAAGCCTTTTTTTTTTTTTTCCTTTTCAGCTGTTCTAAAACTGCCCCAGAGGTCGTTTTGTCCCCCTCTCCTCACAAGCTGTCCATGGCATGGTAGGGCACAGCCTGCAATGCACCATCAGGATTATCTTATCCGTGAAACATATCAGCGGGTAAGAACTGCATCTGAAATGGGATTGAAAATTATCTGTACCAGATGTTTGTCGCTTGTGGTCCTGATTTCTGAGAGGTGCTCGCTGAGTAGCTGGCAGTCAGCAAGGAAATCTTCAGAGGGTTGGCATCTAAAGGGAAAATACTTTTGTAAATCTATCATGAGAAGGAGGAAGGAGAACATGCAGCTTAGGTCAGAATACATTCAACACTTATTCAAGTGTTTAACTTTACAGATACAAGTTGTCCTATTGACCTGATTTTAGGTGCGAAGTTAAGCACTTAGATAAGTGTTTAAGTGCAGAGTCCCAGAACTGTATGGTCACTTCATCTGCTAAAAGAATCCTTAAAGTGGAAAAAAATCCTGAATCTGCAAAGAACTTTACTGAGAAATTTTAAACAAGAAAGGAGAACTGAGCTAATTCTCACCAAATGTGACTCACTCTGTCTTTTCCACAGTCAAGTGTAGGGCCTGAATCAATCCCCATTAAATTCTCAGAAAATATTTATATCTTTAAAGCCTTTTCCCATGGCTGCATAGATTGGCAGCTGCCTTTCCACCGTGCAGCCAGAGCATCGATCCCAGCCCCACGGGAGTGACCGAACGCAGCATCATGTGTCCCATGGCTGCAGAAACGTGATGGACAGCACATCACTGTCTGGTTTGCTGGTACCTGTCACCCTCGTGCTCAGCACAAGGTGCTGCTTCTGCCGATGGCTCCTGCGGGCCGGCATCTTCACATCTCTCCAGCAAGGAGGTCCCGGATGAAGTCGCCTCGCTCTCACCTCCAGCTTTCATCTGCGTGGGCTCCAAACCATCGTCTCTTCTCTCCGTCTCGCTCTCTGCGTCCGATGGGCTGTCTTCACAACTTGTGTCTTCACTTGAAGTTGTTTCGTAGCTATTTGAGGACACCACACGTTATTCACTCCTTTCCCATCCACAACCACGGGGTCTGATCAAGACCCATGAAGAAACCCACTGATTCCAACAGGCCTTGGATGAAGCCCAGAGCGATATGCAAGTTAAAAGTTTAGAGCTACAGCCAGATTTGGGGTTAGTCTCTCTCCTTTTTCTTTTGGCTTCTTAAGCCAACAGGAGCGTGATAGAAGCAGTTAATTAGCAGCAGGCAAGCTTACTTCAGGGACTACCCAGTTGGTTCGGAGGTGTGTCCATCACCCAAGCCCCAGCAAGGCCAAGGAAGGGGGAAGGGCTGTGTGCCACCTCCCTGCCAGCACACTGACGAGGAGCTGTGAGAAACATAGACCCTGTGGCAAGGTGGGACAGTTGGCACATTGGCAACCTTGAGGACCACTAGGCAGAAACTGTATTTGAAGCTTCAGCATGGACCTGAGTCCACCATTTGAGCACCTCTGCTAGATAGACCTCTCTTCCGTGTCCAAAAGTATCAATAACAATAACATCTACCATGAAACAGAATATTTCACTCTGAGGGACCCCAAAACTTTTCTCAAACTAGTCGAGATTGATCTCCTCGCTACAAGTTGTACACTTTTCAGTGTCTGTTGGTAGAAGCTCTATACAACGATTAACATCTGATGAACCCAACAGCAGTAGCCATTGAGCTGGGACATCAAAGAAGCATACGTTAGCAGAAACCAGCATCCAAACTTGCACACAGGTAGTTGTTTGCACAACAAAAGGACATGAAATGTGTCCTGTCCTCTTCATGCCAGCACATGTGCTCCTTGGTAGAAGATGTGACAGTGCTGCTCTTAGACATGCATCGATAGCACATGTCATTGTGTCTAGTTAGCTCAGAGGCCAAAGAGCATCAGATATTGGATGCAGAGGGAACTGGGTGTTGGAGCACAACCTGAAATAGGGATCTCCTTCACCACAAGGTCCTTTCTCAATCCCTGAACCAACTTCTGTTGGCTGTCACTGGAGCATGGAGGCAGGTTAGCGGCAGTGTGCCCATCCAAGTAAGGCTGATCTCCTCCAAAATCCACCAAAGGTAGTGGGAATCTTCCCATGGACCCAACTGGATTTTGGATGAAGCCCTAAAAGATGGGTGTGCAGAGGGTGTCAGTCCCTAGGGTGTCCCTTGCTGTGCTGAAAACACTAGTGGCTTTTCTACAGGGTTCCTTACAGGTTATCAGTGTTGGATTAAAGAAGGGAGAAAAGAGGCTCCAGTTCAAATGCCCTTTTAATCAAGAGGTTTGGAGGGGAGAAGAGGGAAAAAAGAGAATGACTTCTTCAGCGATACAGAGGACATCACGTGTGAAAAGGCAGTTTTATCTTCTGAACAGATGCTTACCCACCATTTACCCCAACAAACTGAAGATTCTTTTTGGTCCCATTGCCTCCTGCATGGAAACCATAACCTTTCTTTTTCATGATAGATTTAAGACTTGTGGTTGGAGACATTTCTAGCAAAATACAAAATAATAGGTTAATTAAGCAGGTGTCCCATAATTATCCATGATTATTCCCAGCCTCTAGCAACAAATCATAACTCTAAGCATCTTAGTTCACCTTAGGAGATGCTGTTTATATCTTGTAAAACTGCTGATGCACCTGGCCACAATCTGAACCTGCCCTGCCGCCTTTAAGATACGTGTCTCAAACATCTCCAAGTGAGTTTTTCAATACTGATGTATTGAAAAATGTATATAATACTACACAGGTGAGTCTTTCCATTGGACTTTGAATAGTGTCCCCTCCCTTCTCCCCCTACAACAGTGAACAGGCAGCCTTCAGTCTGGGATTTTTATCTTCATATAAGCTAAAATTATTTTAGATGAATGGCTGTGGATAGGGACAGGTCTTTTCCCAGCCTAGTTGCTCAGCTTGAATTGGTTTTGGTTCTGGTGAACTCCATGCTGATTTACTCCAGATGGGCACGAGTCCCATTTCCTTACAAATTGAAATGTCCAATCCAATTAAGAAAAATGGTTGGTTGATGGAATAGCCACAAGTATGGACATTTTTGGAAGCTCATCCTGCATACAACTGAACCACAACTTTATCAGCTCCTACATTGTTTTGCTTGTTGTTGTTGTTTTTAATTTAAGATCATGTAGCTTATGATGTGAAGAGGTTTCCCTTTCTCATACATATTTAGGAGGGGCTATTTCTGATCTAACTGATGCTAATTATATCACCAAACTCCACTGCATCACCCCTGCTCAATGCCTGAATACAGAAGAGATCTGGCCCGGGTACACTGAAACCTCTGCCAAGATTATTTACCCAACTGTTGATAGTGTGCGTTCGAGTTCTCCTTATCCGTGGGCCCTTGCGTAGAGTAGGCAGACAGCAATGAGTTTAAGGAATTAACTAATTGGTTCTGAATGGAGCTGAGCTTGGAGGCCGGCTGTTTGATAGCGCTGGCCAGCTCGGGGTAGCCGTGCTCCAAACACAGCCACTGCTCCTGCAAAAGCTCCTGGATTTTTTTTACATATTGGCTGATGGGGTCAACAGCAGGGACATCCTCATGGTCATGGGGACTTTCCTCTTCCAGCCCATCTCGAGGTTTATCTTCACCAAAGCCTGCCTTGTTTTCTCCCATGTTTGAGCCCACTCTTGTTCCCCGACAGCTTTCTGCAGTCACCACGTGAGCAGTGAGACTCTGGGTATTGTAGTTATTCCTGTGATTTTGATTGTCATCGCTGAGGTGCTTATCGATCTTCAGCTGGGTGAAGCACGGTGCATGAAGGCCCGCCTCAATGTCAGCTTCACCAAAATGTCTGGGTCCCTCTCCAGTGACACCAGAACAAGCATCTGCCAGTCCCTGATCTCTCTGAGCACCCACCTCCATCGCCAGCGTGTTCATGTTGTCTGCTCTGTGGACACTGCATCCTATGGATTTGGTGGAGAGTGGGATATTGACGTTGATGCCTTTATCATGGGCTTGCTTGGCCCCAGTGACCTGTGAGAGGTCGGTGTTGACCGCAGCATCGTGGCACTGCAAAGCCCCGCTGCTCTGCCTGGACGGTGGCTTGGCCTCTTTGGTGTTTTCTCGGCACAGCTTCTCTTCCAGCTGAGCTTTAGAGCTGGCCAGAAGCTTAATGCTTTTCTCCTTTTCCTTAATCTCCCGATCCTGCTGCTCCAGCACTGCCCTGATCTGCTCAAGCTCTTCCTTCTTCTTGCTCAGCTGCTCCTCCAGAGCAGCAACCTGCTGCTTCAGCGCTGCAACCCTGCCAGGCTCTCCTGCATTGCTAGGCTGAGGACCACAGCTCTCCTCATTCTGCCCAGCCTGGACACTCCCTTCCTCTGCATTCTTCAGCACATTTGGAGCAATTTTGTTTACACTTAACTCCCTTTCCCCAGAGTCTGTGTTCTCCTCTGCGAGCTGGAGGGCAGCTGGTGAGGTTGGTTCATCCCCAGCCAAGGCGGAGCGACTGCCAGCATCGGTGGCATCGCCCTCCTCACCTCCGCCCTCCTCACCTCCGCTCTCCATCACCACCTGCAGCGCCGCAGGATGCTGGCTCTGCCGCAGGGGCTGCATCTGCCCCAGCCCTGGGCTGCCCCCACCCCGATGCTCCTTCTGCCCTGAGGAGACACCTTCCTCCATGCTCGCCTCCCGCGGGAGGTTCAACACAATGCCATTGGAGCTGGGCGAATGCGGCGTGGGGTGAAATGTGCTTTCGGAGCCGCTCTGCTGGTGGCAGTGCTGGGGAGGTGGCTGGAGGGGCGAGGGGACGGGTGGGTCCCCTGGCGGGGGTGGCAGGGCAGCTGGCAGGCTGGAGGCTCGCAGGAGCTGCGGCCGCCCCCGGAGCTCATCCCCCAGCTCCGCTTGCCGCCGTGTCTCAGCCAAAAGGGCTTTTCTCCGGTAACTCAGTTCATCGTGCAGTGGAAGGGTCAGCTCGCTGGGCAAGAGGGGCCGGGGTGTTTCGTCTGCCCCCAGGGATGCCTTTCGCTGGGGGAAGGAACAGGTCGAGGTCCAGCTTTTGCTGGGAGCAGATGTGCATCCGCGGGAGCCATTCTCAGGCAGGCTGAAGTTTCGGGGCAGGGTGCTGAATTTGGGCTGCTTGGCTTTCCGGTGGATGTGGATCCTCCTGATGGTGTTCCCTTTCTCGATGTCGTCCACGTACTTCAGGAAGTCCAGGTCCAAGTGGAAGCCGTATGGTGTCTCCACGGAGTAGGGGAGGCTGCGGGGCTGCTCCCTCTCCCCATCAGGTTTGGGTGGCTGGCCGTTTGCTGAAATAACCCAAAAAAAACCACCCAAGAGATGGATTGAATTTTGAAGACAACAAAAAAAATTAACAAAAAGTATGTTTAGAGCAGGGGAAAAATGTTACTGCTTTTTTTACATCTTGGGGGGCTACAGTCCGTCATTGCGGAGCATCATGGTGAAGCTATGCAGAGATACAGCAACACATGCAAAGGTCTGATCCAGTTTTCCGGAGGTAAATCAGGTAATTGTGGCACAGAGGAAGCCAAAAATTTGCTGAAATCATTACTCTAATTGGCAATTAAGCAAACAGCAGGTTTTGCAGACAGAGCTACATGTTTGTGTAAGTATAAAAAGCTGCCTGACATACAATATATCCAGCTCAAAACCAGAAGGTGGAACTGATCTGTGACAATTACATTTTTTCAAGGTTTTTTGTTTGGTTTTAACTTTTCAGTGCAGTACATAGTGCCAAACAGGAAAATCATTGCATCGTTTCATCTGCAAACACCAGGTCACAAATGATGCCTTGAAAATGACGAACCCAGCACCCGGCAGAGTCTGGACCCAGACAGCATCAGCCAGGGATGCTTTACACAGCTGCATCCATGTGAAGCACCTGCCTCCCAAGGTGACCGAGCACGGCACCGAGCATGGCTTTTAACTGAGGAAAATCGCTGCAAAAAAAGGCATGGCAGTGTTTGCCCACCCAGCCGTCACAGGTAAATGGCACAGCTCCAGCAGTGCAGCCGAGGTTTCGGTTTAATACAATTTAATACGGTCAGACCCAGACTGCAAAAATTCACAGCCCCAAAATTCCAAATTTCAGGTAATACAGCACAAAAGCCAAGCCTGGCCAGTGGGAGCAGAGGAGATCTGTCCTGTCTGCAAAGGACGGAGAACAAATATGTGCTGAACTGAGAGCCGTGACCATGGTTTTGCTGCTGTTTAGGAACTCTGCATAATACATGAATGATGCATTTTGTATCTCCCGGCCTTAATGCCAATCTATAGAAAGCAGGCTATTTACAGTATTTCTGCTAAGGAAATTACTTCAGGGCTTGGCTGAGGTTTTTTTCAAGAAACAAATGAGCAAACAAATATCCCAAAGCCTCCATACCATCTGCCTTCTCCATCGTGTGCTCTATTCACTGTCAGTTAAACATCCTCTGACAAGCAAGGACAGACAAGTCGTTTCACCCTTGAAAAAAAAAAGAAACAGATACTTTAAATTAAAAAAAAAAAAAGCTCAATAATCTGAACTTAATCTCTCCTTAAAGCCTTACACCTCTTCACAGGCCACCCCCACCTTTTCTTTCTTATATTCTGCAGCGTGACCACGTCTGCTAAGCACTTTCAAGCTGCTTAAATCAATAGCTCCTTTTCCAGTGGCAATAACTTGTGCTTCGCAGACACATCCCAGGTAGCTGGTGCTTATAAAACATCCCCTGCATTACAGATGGCTTTGACTGCAAAAGAGAAAGGAGAGGTGTTTAGGATAATTTCTGTTTGGCTTGAGATGGATGGCACAGGGACTCTTCATTGACTCCTGTAAGTTGGATATATCAAACATTATATCATCTCTGAAAACAGCAAGGGGCTTAAGCTACATGCAGAAATGGCTGCCTTGTCATTTAAAACAAACAAACAAACCCAACAAACAAACAAACAAAACCAACTGTAACAACTAAAGATTCAAAATTTATGTTAAATCTTCATCAAATTAAGCTCATTATTTCAGAGCATGTCCATACTGTTATGAAGAACCTTCACCAAATTGCACTGAAATACAGACAAATTGCTTTCATATCAGGGAAGATCTTCAGGGGGAGATCTACCACAACCTACATCGTGAACTTCACATCCAGCCCAGTCTGTATTGCCTTCCAGCTCTTTCCCATCATGTGGAGTCACCATCTCTGGAGGGGTTTAAAAGGCATTTAGATGAGGTTCTGAGAGACATGGGTTAGTGCTAGAGTTAGGTTACGTTATGGTTTGACTCAGTGATCTTGAGGGTCTCTTCCAACTGAAATGATTCTGTGATTCTATGTGGACATGGGAGAGACCTTCCTGGAGCATGAGAGGAGATTAAGGCTGGGAACAACCAAGAAAAGTCCTGGGTGAAGCTTCTCTCCTCGGTGCTCTTTGGACAGCCATGGGGAGGAGGTAGGCAAGGGAGAAGGAGGTTGAGGCAGCTGGAAATCACCGGGAGAGGCTTCCTGAGCAGCATCAGAGGAGCCACATTGCTCAGAGTGAGAAGGTTTGTTTTCTAATTCCTGCTACGAGAGAAAACGTGGGGGTTTCTTGGAAGGCAGGTTGCTTGTTTACAATTTTCCTTCAAGTATTTAATTTGGTTCCTGGCCAGAGATGGTCCCGCAGCAGCTTATCTGGCAAGATAACTGGATATGCCATACAGGTTAGGATACAGAGAGGTGCTGCTCTCATTCTCCTCTAGAACCACTGACATGACATAGTTTAAGTACAACAAAGACCAACAGGAAAATGAATTCAAATCCTGCTGTATTGTTACCATAAGACAGACACTTTGAAAGATCAAAACCTTTCAAATAAGCTATTCATTTTGTTATTCAGTTAGACAAGTTTATGGTTCATGTATAGCCCTGATGGAAAGTTGGGAGGGTCCCAACCCCAAGAAGAACATCAAAACTCTCAAAAGCATCTCCAAGGTTGGTACCTTCTCAATGCTTGTGCAGCTGGACGAACACACCGACACCTGCCCAGCCCAGAGCCATTGCCACTCAAAAAACACAGCTTCTGAAACACCTCAGCCAGTGTCCCCGGTGTGATCTCCAGTTAACTGCACTTCTTTGATAAAGGGCAATTTCTTCTGTCTCCTCCTGCCAATGAACACCACGTGTCAAACCTCTTTCTCATATGTTGTTTGTTGGGGTTCTTTTTTGGTTTTTGTTTCGGTTTGGTTTTTATTTTTCCAATTACAGTTGATTATGGAGCACTTATGGATCTCAGGTACGGTTTGACCAGCTACGCTTCACTCTTCTAGGTTACTTAGAGGGGTGGGAGGGGCAGCCAGTAAATAGGATGCTTTTTAAAATCTAGGTAATTACATCTGATTGGTTCATTTATAAGCTGGCTGGGTTGCAACTCTGCAGCCCAAATTGATACTATGACTTTTCTCTTTTGACCAATCTACTTCAAAATTGCCTCATAAAAGGATGCTGAACGTATCCTACCAGCTTGCTGATGTTCTCCCATCCCCCCTGGGGTACCTCAGGCACGGGGCTGATGGCTTTGAGCCAAAACTGGGGCTCCTTGGGCCCCACAGGTGCTCTCTGATGCCTGTCTCTGACAAAAATTAGATTAAAAAATATTAAGTAATCTTCTGGTAAGAAGCGTACCTATTAGCAGAGGGGCCAGCCCACTTTTTGGGGCAGGGCAGTGCTTTTGGGTGGGTCTCCATCCTGCTGATACCTGTTATGCTGACCCTCTCTCAGCTTTTGTATTGGTTGAGTTTTCCCCTATTGCATAAAACTGAAGATTACTTATTTTCCTCTGCAGGCAGGTGACATCGCCACATGCACAGCATTGCTGATTTTTACCTTGACTGAAATCACAGTGCTTTTCTCAAGGCAGGAATAAATACGTACAGAAATGGAAATCAAGAAGGCAAATGTATGAGAAAGCAACAGCACAAAGTCATTTTATTCCCTGGGGCAGCTCATTTGCAAGGACAATGTGCCGTCTTTTTAACTAGCCCTGTCTCAAACGCTGGCTCTTTACAGTCAAATTTAACCTCTTCTTTTACTCTGTCCCACTTGCTGGGAAATGTCAGCGCTCGCCCCCTACCCCATCCAGCCCAGCCTGCATTACACCCCACAAGATTTAAAGAACAAATTAACTTAACCGCAAAGACTAATACAGATGAATTTCATTCTCTGAGAGCATCTTGCTAGTAATTTTAAATTGCAACAGTTAACTCAGTGCCTATAAATAAGAAGATAATTCACTCCTGCTGAGCAGCACGTTAGCACAGTCTCATTAGCTATAATACAACATTTTTTTTGAGCTCTGCCCGTCATGTTCTCCTGCACTGCAGCAATGACTTTAGTACTTCGTGGCGAAAGGAAAAACTATTGTTAGAAAAGCATCTTGTCGTGTTACCGTCTCATGCTCCCACCTACAAACGCAACTTGCCTCCCTCCAAGGCATCTTTTCTGAGGCAGCAAAGGGTTCGGAGCAGTGAACGTACCTTTTCCAGCTGTAAAAGTCGCTCAGCTGAGCAGTGACCTTGCTTGGAAAGCAAATACAAGTTTAAAAGAAGCCACACAAAAGAGGAGTTAATTTTCTAATAAAGCAGCCCATCGATCTCATACGACCTTTCTGAGGACAGCCGAAGCCCGCTGCATAAAAACAAGTTACTTCCCGCAGCGTAGATAACTTTTCCATCAAACACAAAGCACCAAGTGCCGCTTGGGCTACCATGAGGCTGCCTCCTTTATCAGGAAAAAATATTGAAAAGACAGTCAATTATCAGCGATATGGTTCTTATAGTACCTGGTGCTGCAGGCTGCAGCCGGCGCTCGCCCTCCGCATGCTGCGCCTCCCCAGCCGAACGCATTAGTGATGCTGCTGAGCGCCTCTCCCGCGGAAACGCCGGCAGCTGCTGCCACTCGAGCAGCATCTTTAGTAGACGCCGCAGAAGGTCTCAATGTCTGTAATTAACCCTGCCGAAGCCCTGTTCCCACGCGTGGAGCACAAACAGCCCCTTGGCCCTTTCTCCTTCTCCCACAGCTCATGTTGCTCCCACCCACCCGCTGTGTCCCTGGGAGATGCCGAATGGACTGAGGTGGCAGCGGGAAGGTGGTTGGCGCGGCATGGGTGGAGGATGCCTGACCCACCTTTTGCAGCAAGGTTATCCATGCACACTTGCAGAGAGCCCATCCCTGTGCTGGGGTTCTTGTCGAGCATCCTGGATTGCTGCACCCCCAGGCTGGCAGCAGGGAGGGGAAAAACCCCTCAGCCTCTGCACTGAATTTGCAATAACTTGGTGCTTGCAAAGGCAGAGGGGTTCAGACACCGCTCGACACCCCACAGCCAGGCTGTGAACCTCTCGCAGTGCTGGGAAAGAAAATCCTGAAAAACAGCGGCATCCCATCAGGACAGGGCTCTGATGGGGGTTTTCACCAGGGACTCACATCACAGAGCGGCACCAGCACCTTTCCCATCACTTCACATGCAATGCAACCAAAACGTTCATGTTTGCAGGAAAAAATCACATTTCATGACTGTCTGCAGAACAGAGCTGCTGGTGCTCCCGCAGGCTCACTGCGCTCCTGCAGCTCCCAAGTGTAATTTTAACAGATTAAGTTTGAAGAAAAGCAGAAAAGTTTTGCCTTTGCAGGAAGCAAAACAGCCTGGACGTGTAGAGAAACAGCAGCGGTTTGTCCTTGCAGAGTGCTCGCCAAGGCACGGAACGGTTAACTTCTCACCCGAGGAATGAAAAATAACCCCCCCATTTCAGCAGCTGGTTAAACGCCGCCTTTCCCATCAAATTCCGCCTTTCCCACACGGCTCCAGCGTCCCACACCACACAGGGCCCTGACTCCATGTCGACAGCTTTCTGCTTTCACAGGCAATTACTGTGCTTGGGGTTGAAAACAAACTTAACAGCACGTTGGCTTATTTTCTGTCAAATTCTTCTGGTTTAGTCACCCTTGTGCATCTTTTCTGAGCGTATTCTGTGGTTTGTGTTCTCTAGACAAAGCAGCACAATGGAAAAATATAAATATTTCTATATGGCACTGATTTTAAAGTAAGCCTAAAAGAATTGTTTAATTTACCCACTGGAAAGATGCAGCAGGAAGGTTTTATTTGTAGCATTTCCTTATTGCAGTTATACACATAAGACCTACAGTTGTTCCTGGGTGTAATCCCCACGGAGCTGAAGAAGGTCTTCAAGGCTGAGTTGCCCTAAATAAGCTTTTAATCAGGAACTATGGATGGAGTCTAAACAAGCAAATTGATTAATTATGGGTTGGTGCTTGATGGAGCTATGAGTGGCTTCTGATTGCTTCGCCCAATGGGGGGACACAAGGTAGGAAATGGGGAAAATGAGGCTGGGTTTCACCTGGGCATGGCCCAAGATCCTCGCACAAGGTCATGGCCTTAAATTGCTGCTGTTGTTGGGGGGGATTTTGCCCTATGGACCTGCACAGCCTCAAGG
Organism: Patagioenas fasciata; assembly: GCF_037038585.1. Classification (NCBI taxonomy): domain Eukaryota; kingdom Metazoa; phylum Chordata; class Aves; order Columbiformes; family Columbidae; genus Patagioenas; species Patagioenas fasciata. The sequence continues at coordinate 18,808,642 of NC_092525.1, read as the reverse complement.
ATGAAGCTCACCCTTGGTACCCAAAGGGTTACACCCAAACCTGTTCTGTCCAGGCAATCTGCTGGATTGCACAACACCCAGCCCAGCTATTATTGCAAGTGGACATACCAGGAATAAATATAGCCTCTCGGGGAATATTTGTTATACTGATTTCTCAATTCTGTTTTCACTGCAAAGGAAGAAAAATAAGCCGTTTCCAGTCTACTGGGGACATCCACATGGGTGGGATCTCCCTTGTGCGGCAGTGGGCTGCGATCGGCTGGCACAGGCATGGGAAGGAGTTTCCCTCCAGGAGGAGAAAAGAAGCTTGAAAACTTTGTGGGAGTAAATAGATAACTAAATAAAAGCAGTTTAAAGTCCCAGTTGGCATTGCAAGAAGTTGTCATGAGTTTTTTTTTTCCAGAGTGAGAGCAAACAGGGTTTCTGCAGAGATCTGCTCATGGCAGGGGGGTTGGACTTGATGACCTTTGAAGGTCCTTTCCAACCCAAACTATTCTATGATTTTACGATTCTATGATCTGCACCCCGGGAGCCCACCAGTTGCTTTCCTGGGTGCATCTGGCATCGCGCAGCCACCATGGCCCAGCGCCCCATGGCACCCCTTGGAAATAGCTGGGACCCAAGCCGGTGTGGACACATGTTGGGCTGGTCCAAGAGGCAGAACAGCTGAGCAGATCCAAAATTAAAATGCGGAGACCAGATGAGCCACAGGAACCCCACTGCCATCGCCCATCAGCACTCAGAAAGGTGAGCTGGATCCATCCCCTCGGCAGGCTGCCCTCTGCACCTCTGGTACTCAACAGCACGTGCCAAAGTGGAGCGGGAATAGACTTGGGGATGCAAAACATGTTGTCGTGTGGGAAGAGCGGAGGTGGTGGAGGCAGCAGGTAAAAAGGTATGATGAGAAAAGGGAGGTAAATCTTTGCACACCTCTGAAAGCGAAATGCTACGTAGTCCAGATGCCTGTTTAAAATTCACCCTCCATCCCAGCGCTTCACCACGTGGCTTACAATGATGGAGAGCCTACGGCACCAGCATTTTATTGCGCCCCAGGCTGAATCTCCCATGTTTGCTGCCTGCCTGAGGCTCCTTGAGCAGAGAGCTGGGATCTGGAAGTGGTTTGTGTGTGTTCGAGAGGGACCAACTCCCCCTGAAGCCCATCAGCTCGTGGTTGCGCTGACGGAGATTCGGGCTGGCCTCCTGCCGCCATGCTCAGCCCTCTGCCGTCGCCCTTTCTGCAAAGTTATTTACATGAAGCGGCAGAGGGGGCTGGAGACGGGGGCTGCTCGCATGGAAAACATCCCAGAGGCGTGGGGAGCCACATGGCTGGCGGAGAGAGCGGCGGGCTCGCGAGAAATCTGAACAATTAACCCAATACCACTTAATAAAGAAGACAATCACTTTCAGCGTAAGTTTGCAACCCTTACAGCAGTACTTAAGCAGCCATTTCAGGCATCTTTTTAAACAGCAGTAATAAAGTTGTGCAGCTACTGATTTTATTAAAGCTGCTTATTGCTGTTTAATAAATGCTGTGAGCTTCCTGCCAGCATTTCCATTAGAGACGGACCTGGAGGTATCAGATATCCAAACTCTCTCCTTCTTTTATGGCTCACTGGGAGGGGAAAACAATCACATCCATCCCCTCCCCTGATAACCACTTTTTCAACTGACCTTCAGCTCATTCCAACCGCGGTCTTTTAAAAGCTTTGGTCAATTTTCATTATTTTATCCCAAGCCTTGAAAACTGTGGTGTTTTCCCTAAAGTCTCCTTTCCCAGAGCCAGACGAGCAAGCAAAACCACTTGAAACCATGAATCGAAAGCCAGAAGGCAGACAAAAATCTGAAGCACTCAATTTCTAACGTTTACTCTTTTTGCCTCAATCCCACAAGTTGGGGGGGGAAACCAATGAAGCCCTCCTTTGGTTTCTGGTCTCATCCAAGCTGCTGTTTTCCATCTCCTTGACCTTGGACTGGTCAAGCTTTGCTACCATGATGCTGAATGACTTCCATGTGGTCAAAGAAGCTGGTAGCAACTTCAGGACAACAGGATTGCCCTTGGCTTGGCCAGGGCTTGGTGCATCCTTGGAGCTCCAGCGCTCATCCCACTCAAGAGCCAGTGCTTTGGCCTAAACTGGGCTGGAAATGTTTCAGTTTCCTAAGGAAAATCGCGATCCTTTGTGTGTTTTTGGAAGCTGGGTGTGGAGGTGATTCATCAGACCAAGGTGCTCCTGCTTGCTAGGAAAGGTTCTTCCACCCTGCTTTTGCTCGGCTGCTTGGTGAGACGTGAGATGGGAAGGAAGGGTCCTGTGCCATGTCTCACCACCTTGGTGCTGACAGAGAGATGAGGCACCGGAGTTTGTGGAACTGGAAAAACACACCTGGACACACAAACCGGGCTCCCTAAACCCACCAGCCATAGACGTGTCCAAAAAGTGAATTTATGGTTGTGAAAGCTGACTGGTGATTCGGGGTCTCTCCTGTCTGACCCCGGTAAAGGTCCTGTCATCACACAGGTCCCCTCCTGTTGAAAGTGGGACTTTCAGGTGTTTTTAGAAAAGCCCTATTCGCTACATGTCTGTTTTTCTCCTCTGCCCTGAGCAGTCCCCCACAGAAATATGAGGCATCAGGGGAGGTTTCAATTGGATATTAGGAAAAATTTCTTCATGGAAAGAGTTGTCAACCAGTGGAACGGGCAGCCCAGGACAGTGGTGGAGTCACCATCCCTGGAGGGGTTTAAAAGACATGTAGATGAGGTTCTCAGGGACATGGTTTAGTGCTAGAGTTAGGTTATGACTTCATGATCTTGAGGGTTCTTCTAACTGAAATGGTTCTATGATTCTATACCGACTTCTGGCCTGAGCCAACAAGACTCCGATTGATCACACTCACAACATACTTTAAAAAACTCCTCTAACAGGAATATTTCTTTTCCAGGCCACCTGAACCACTCTCCATGCTGATCGGGACCACAGAGGAAATGGACGTGCCGCCTTCCTCCTCTGACGGTGATTTCTGCGTGGATGCTGGGAGCCCTGCAGCCGTGTTTCCCACCTGTTCACCCAGGTTATGGGGAAGCTTTAGGAAATGGGGGTTTTCCTCCAGTTTTTACCAAGCTCAGGCCACTGGTGTATTTTCAGCTTTCTTGCTTGTGCCAAAACTCATGTTCAACTCTGATGGACAGAGGAACTGGCTGCAATGATGCATTTAAGACGGTCACATTTGGAAGACAGACACCACTGCGTGTGGGTGGGTTTTTCCTGTTTCTGACTCCAACAAATTGTCCGTTGGGGCAGTATATTATCATAATAATGACAATAACTGCTTTTTTATGTGCCGCTCGAACCCTGGGATGTGCAGGACTAGAGGCTTCCCGAGGCCCGGCACCGGAAACATGAATTCCACCGAGGTCTAAAATAAACAGGGCTGAAGAAGGAGCTCTCTGCAGCCGGTACCTCCCACCGCTCTCCCCGGGCACCGGCAGCGTGCGAACGTGCACGGTTGGGGATTTCTGCCCTGAGCCCCTGGCTCCTTCGTGCCCTCGAACTGGGGTCAGGGCTTTATGGACCAAAATCTGCATCTCGCTGCTCTTGAGCAAAGCAGAGTCACATAACCCCTGTCATACGGGGGCACCAAATGGAAAATGCATATTAACCATATTTATTTTTTTCTCTAACAAGTGGGGCCACTTTCATCCCTTGTGCTGCTCCCAAAGCTTCCTTAAAAAGACCAGAGACTTGATGCATAACACTCAGTGATAAAAACAAGTCTTTCAGAATATTTGGTGGCTGTAAAACCGCAATGGGAGGGACCTGAATCGGCAACGAGCTTGTGAATGAGCTTGTATTCCTCCAACACCCGTCATTTCGGAATCTCAGAACTGCTCTTGGTGCAAAGGATGTTTTGAGACCAAACCTCCGGGATGTGCCCATGCTGAGGGACGCAGAAGCTGTTTGATGGGAAGCAGCCTCACAGCCCTGCCCGGCGGCAAATACATATGGGGGGTGTTATTTCAGTTAGCTGAGGATGAAGGGAGATTGAAGGGAGATTCTGTGACACCAAATTTGATGGCTCCTGTGGAAATGGGACAGCCCCAGCACTGCACAATGGGGATAATTTGTGCCCCTGGGAGACAAAACCTTCTCCATAACTGAACTTTCCAGAAAGGAGCCGAACATGGCTGTGGTTTTCCTATTTCTGAAGTGGTTTGGAAACTGCACCTGGAGACTGACAGTGCCCACACCAGCAACAGGCTCCCCTCCATCTTCCAGTTTCAGGATTATTTTAAGGAACCCATCAACTGATCCCTCCTCAACCACAGATTCCTGGGCCAGGTCGCTGTTCATCATGCTGCCTGTCATTTTGGCAGATGTATTTATTTTTTAAATACTACAGTTGAAGTGATAAATAATCAGTCATAAACCTAGGATTATGGACTCCCTCCTCTCATTTACTTTTTTCAGAATCATATTTTTCCATTTAGTTCATTCCAAATAAAACACAAAACACCGGGAAGACTACAAAGTGAGTATGAAGATAAATGCTGATGTATTTTACAGTGCTGCCCTTCTCTCTGCCCATTGCTGTGGTCGCTAGCCTTACCTTGCAAATGCCATATTTTTGAGTGCTCACTGCCTTTGTTTGGGCCATGCAGCTAAAATATTTAATTTCTAGTTTATCCTCTGGACAAAGGAAACCCTCTCCCGGGGTGTCACATCCCGTACCTGTGAGGAAAATGAGATAACCCTGTATAGCATAGCCCTGCTTCCAGCTCTGGCAGGTAAACATCATATCCAGAGCACCCAGACCACGATTTCCTCCATCCTGAACTTACTTCGACTTGCATTTGAGATTATTCAACCCATTTTCTGCCATAACCAACCTTCTCATGGACCACCCAGCCTCTTCTACACAGATCTGAGGTGATGTCCCACCCTGGTGTGGCAGCTCCCTGTTCACACTCACTCTGATTTCTCCTGGAGCTGAGTCAGAGCCCGGCACATCTTTGCTTTAGATGTGAGAAATCACAAGCTGAACGCTGGGAGCTGACGAAAGTGCTTCCATGGGGCACGCCTGGTCCCGGCGGAGCTGGGCGGCTCAGAAAAGCCCTGGCAGCGGTCGCCGTCGAGGAAAGGCGATGTTGGGGAGGCACTGCCCGGCCCTCCGCTCGCTGCCAAAAATGTGCGGCTGGAGCAGCCCCTCTCTCGGCCTCTGAGGATGCAGAAATCTGGAGCTCAGCCCGGCCCCGCTCTGCAGCCGGACCAGACCTGCGGCTGACCCCAGAGGGACGCGCAGCTCAGGGAAACAGAGCACGAACCTCACTAGAGACAGAAATGAGTTACGGCGCCAAGAGTTTCTGTGTCTGGATGGCTGGAAAGCCGGCAAGGAGACGGGGAGAGGCTGATGCAGGCGCTGGAGACTGTGCTTGGCCATGGAGGCTGGGCTGGGGCTTCTCTGAACCAGATTTTCACGGCTGGGGCGGGTTTTATGGTTGGGCTAAATGCAACTCTGGGATTCTGATGACTTCCGCTGCATTGCCAGGGGCCTGGGGGCCCTTCCCAGCCCTCACCGGCTGATATCCGGGGGTCCCAGCAGGGCACGGAGCCTTCCTGCCCCCTCCCTGCTGCCAAACCACACTCTGAGCCTCTGTCCCGCACCCAGGGGTGCGCTGGAAATGCTCTTGTCCTGGGTGACTTGGGGCTGTTGCTGCCCCCAGGCAGGCACTCGAGGGTCCAGACAACCTGAGCACCCCCCAAACACCCTTCAAAGCACTGCCAGGATTCCCCTAAGCACCACCGAACCACACTCTGGAGCACCCCTGAGCACTTTCAAAGCCTCCCCCTGAGCATCCTCCAGCACAACCCCGCAGCACCCTTTGAGGCACCGCCAGAGCATCCTCCAGTGCACCCCTGGAACACCCCGAAGCACTTCCGAAGCACCCCGAAGCATCCCCTGGTGCACTCCCGAGTATTGCCCCAAGTACCTCCGGAGCTCCCCCCGAGCACTTCCCCGGACCTCCCCTCCGGAGCAGCCCCCGGTGCGGGAGGTGCGGCGGTCCCCGGCCCCCCAGCTGCTGCGATCCGCGGGCCGGCCCCTGCCCGGGCTCCCCCCGCCCAGCCCCGGCTCCCCCGCCCGGCGCGGCCGTACCTGGGAGCGGCGGAGCGCGGCGGGGACAGCGCGACGGTACCGGCGGCCCCGCTGGCTCCTGCGGGCGGTGCCCGGGGCCGGGGCGGGCCGGGCCGGGGCGGGCCGGGGGCGGGCACGGAGCCTTCCCCGGGCAGCGGGGCCGGGCGGGGGCCGGGGCAGCCGGGCCGGGCTGCGGGAGGGTCAGCGGGAGCCAAAAGGAGCGGCTGCCGTGGGAGGCCAGAAATTCACTTTTTTATTTAGTGTTCTTTTTTGTCTTATGACCGCGGTTTTGTGCCAGGTCTTGTTTCATGCTTTATTTATACTTTTCTTGCTCATCCTGTTTGCGCAGATGCAGATCAAGAGCGGTGGGAAGGGGAAATCTGCGGGGACGGGCTGCGGCTGCAGAACTTGGGCTCAGTTTGCACCAGCTGCCCCCGGCTCAGCCCTTCAGCTCGGTCCGGTTCGCATCGGTCCCTTGTACCATAACGGGATCGCATGGAAAACATAAATTTATCTGCAGAAAGGGCTGTCGGGCATTGGAACAGGCTGCCCAGGGCAGTGGGGGAGTCACCATCCCTGCAGGGGTTGGATATGGAGATGAGGTTCTTAGGGACACGGTTTAGTGACAGCATAAGGTTATGGGTGGACTCGATGGTCTTGAGGGTCTCTTCCAGCCAAAATGATTCTATGAAAATATAATCTGAGCTTTAACTTTTGAGCCTTCTCCTGTGCCTGATCCTGTGTGATTTCCATGCTCGTCACCTACCCTGTTCCAGCAAGTCGCCGTAATGACAATTCTTTTCTAAGCCCCAGGGATGGGCAGAAATCAAGAGTTCAGTGACCTGCAACAATAACTTCAGCTTTAGGTGAAGCTTTTGATTTTGCTTGTCTTGAGATAGAGAGGCAAACCCCAGCCCTGCTCCTACTGCTCTGCTCGCTCCGCAGTGCTGGGGGCGGCTGTGTGGCCTCGGGGGGTGAACTCAGCATCCAGTGGGACGGATGAGGCTCGCTGTGACCCCCTTCCTTCCAGAGGAGCCCAAATACCTTTCAAACCTGTGTGGGAAATGCTGTAAATCAGAGCAGAGTCCTCAGGCTCCCCTGGGCCCACTGCACCTTTTGGGTTTTCATCTCCAGGCTGAAAAACTTGGGGGGCTATGAGCGACTGCAAGAGGCATCACTGGCTTGTGGAGGTAGGAGATGACTCCTACATTATTCTCTTCTCCCTTTCCCGAACAACAAACCGATTCTGAAGTGCAGCTGTGGCCATTGAGGCATGGCATCTCTCCCACTGCTCCTGGGACAGCGCAGCTAAACCATGACCCATCCCTTAGGCTTGTCATATCATAGAGTCATAGAGTCATTTTGGTTGGAAGAGACCCTCAAGATCATGAAGTTCAACCATAACCTACCTCTGGCACTAAACCATGTCCCTGAGAACATCTATGTGTCTTTTAAACACCTTCAGGGATGGTGACCCCAAAGCTGTGATGATTCCTGAGCCTCAATGACAATGAGAAGGCTTTTGCAACAGAAACTTTGGGCACCTAGAGGAAGCTCTTGTGGTCACAGACATTCAGCTGAACTTGTGTTTCATTCTGTTTTCCCAGGGGTTAGATTAAAGAGCTAAAAGCGTGCGTGGGGGGTAAGAAGTGGCGGCAGCTCACAGCACACACTTCTGCAAGCGTGCCCCAGAAAAGCAAGCAACAGCTGCCAAAAACCCCCACCTTTGAGCAAACAGAATGAAAATAAGTTCCCATTTTCAGTCAGTGAGGTTTTACTTGACAACTTGTAGACAAAGAATCTCTCTTGTATGAAAGGTTAGGTGCTCAGAAGTGTAAGATGTATATGCATAAAACTTCTGTGACCTCTCTTTAATCCAAAAGAAGAACAGGGCTTTCAAACAAATGGGATTAGCAGGGACTACCTTGCCATGTGTATAAATGAAACACAATAAATTGTTTGAAAACCAGTGAGGTGGATTTGTGGAGGAGAGCTTGGAGCTGGATAACGCACAGGATGGTTGAAGGAGCCTCCAAAATGCGGCTTGGCAGGAGCCGGGAGGGGACAGCAGGAATCCAACCTCTCCTTCCCCTTCTCCCACCGTGTCCTTCGGCTCCGCGCTCAGGCAGAGTCGGATCCCGTATCCTCCGCTGCGTATTTTGGTTTTGCAAAAGTACAACTATTCTTAGGCGAGGTAGTGAGTCATTAAGCGCTTTCAGAATGTTTATTTGTCAAGCCGCAAGCACTTAAATTTACTTCTGAAGCCAGGCAAACCCACTCGGGAGGATTTCTTTCCGCCGCAGAAATCACTAGGTGAAATTCCATGGCAAGAGGTCGGTCCTGCTGCCCGAAACGCTGCAAGTCGGGTCCCACCCAGGGGCTGCCACCAGTTTGGGTTTAAAGTGGTCTCATTTTCAAAGGTCAATGCAAGAGGGGAAATGAGCAAGAAGAAGAATGTTGTTCCTTGATTTAGCTTTTTTTAATGTGTTTTGTTTTGCTTTTAATACAGGGACTGGACCTTCCACCCTCTGAGGGTGGATGCCGGTTGTTTGTGCTTCCCTACACACAGCTGGATACAGGCAGAAAAAAACGTGGAGAGTAGACGTGACCTCCACAGCTGGAAGAAGAAGAGGAAACCACTGGGAACCAACCTCGTGCTCCTTCAAAAGCCGACAGCCCGGTGCTGCCCCGGACTGTGCACACCCAGCGATGCCCAGATAGGTACAGAAAATGCCTCGTTTTCTCACAACACATGGATCAGTCTTGTGATGTCCACATCAAACCATGTGAGCTTGCCTGTCAAATCGATTTGCCACAGTTGTGGTGCCTAACAGAAATTGCCATGTCCTTGCGAGCATGATCAAGATGCGATGTCATTCCTTAAAACCCTGGCTGAAATGGCTCCGCTATGGAGAAATGACTGTTTGTAGTTTTTTTGGTGTTTGTTATCGTTGTTTGGTTGGGTTGGGTTTGGTTTGGTTTGGTTTGGTTTGGTTTGGTTTGGTTTGGTTTGGTTTGGTTTGGTTTGGTTTGGTTTGGTTTAGTTTGGTTTAATTTGTTTGGTTGTGTTTATTTTGTTTGTTTGTGTTTGTTTTTGTTTTGTTTGGAAAAAAAACAAGCCCTTACCTGAATCTCGAATCTTCATAGCAGTGGTCTCGTGTCTCTAGATGTGGACATATCCCTCCAGGTCTGAGAGGAATTATAAAACCTGTTCTAGGTGCGTCTGTCAGTGGAGATGCTGCAAGAATGTACGGGTTGTGTTTCCTCCTTCTGCTTCCAGGGGGGAGTTACAGCTCTGTGAGATGTTGTTCTGACCTAAGAGCAGAGATGAGGATATATTTTATTTTTATTTTACTTTAATTATGGCTTGCACTACAGCACGTGGCTTTGCATTTGAGTCTGATATCAGCAAAGCTGTGGATCCGTATATTAAACCAGCAGGCTGTGAGTTATGAAGAAAACATGCATAGACAGACAAAATATGGGGAAAACACCCCTAATGATGCAATGAGACCAGTTACACATCATCTCTTTTTTTCTGCACTGCAGAATTTAGTTTTCAAAGAGATTTGAGGAGAAATGTTTTGCTTCAGACCTGGTCACAAAACCATCTTTGGCAGAATTGCAGTGTACAGAACCACAGGTTTATATTGTTGTGAACTAATTGGCTTTATCTCTATATTATGGGTGCAATTATTGTTATTTTCTTATGTATAATAGATGCATGTGCAGTTCTTGAAGTTCATAGATCACAGCCAACTGTTTTCTCCTAAGTTAAGAGAGATATAAAGGAGAGCTGAGGCTGCCTGCAGTATCAGGAGCTGTGCATCTCCATCTCAAAACCAACAAACTCCAGCATGGGCGAGCACATCATGGTTTGTGCATTGGCAAGCTCATGTTTTGTGGCTCAGATCTCCAAGCTGATGTTTGCCCTTTGGAAGCTGAAATGAAAAGCAGCTCATTGCAGGCTTCACAGGCTTTTACTCCCATCTTGACATTTTATAATCAGTATTCTCATTTTTGTGAATGGTTTCTTACCTTTCCTGCCACAGGGTGTGTGACTAAGAATCATTTCCCCAGGAATTAAACAGGTTTTGCCAATATGAAGAGCGGACAGCCCAGCGTAGGGCACAGACCTCCCCGGCTGATCCGAACCTGCTGAGAGGGCACATTGTCTGCGCACAAACGTTCACAAGATTCACAGAGTAATTCTGACGATACAAGAAGCCTGACAGATTTACAGACCTATCGCTGATACGGCTGCAGGGTTTGGAAGTCGATATATTTATGTAATTCAGCAGCAGTCAGAGGTTGTTGAGGGCTCTTCCCGCGGGGGATAATTCTCTGTGCTTGAGATTTCCTTTGAGAGCCCAGCAATCCCACCTCTGGGGAATCTGCTCTTTCCAGGCATTTCACATGGTTATTTTTGGCTACGTCTGTGGCGATTTCGACTTTCCCAGTGCAGCTATTTTTATAACACACGGCTGTGAAGTCTATAGCATTAGACATAATGTCATCTTGCATGTTGGAGTGTCCCAGGACTGTATATATGCAATTACTGCCTCTTGCACCTGCTCCCTCTTCGTCCTGTATTCGAAACACTCCTTTACTATAAGAAGCCAAAGCTTCAGAGGCTTCTAGACAACAGTTCCTTTATTGAGCATGCTAAGCTGCCATAAATATTTAATTAGGTGTTGTTCTATTTTTGGAGAGATACAGGGAAAAAAAAATCCCCATTTCCTTACATTTAAACAGAATATTTTCCTGGTGGAAAAAATTCCCTGCATTAAGTAGTGATAGGGAGACAAATTTTAAGAGGGTGCATAAAAATCTGAGAGGATGAAGGGCTGGTGAAGAGGGGATTTCACTGAGCAGAGGGTCCTCTCCTGTCGTTCTCTCGGTGGGAAGGGAGGCAGCGCATCTCTGCTGTATCTCCATTTCTCGTTTTCTGGCTTCCCACCCAAACAACCCCATCTTCATCTTGCTGATTTCTACTCAAGAACCGCCTGAAGATTCCCCCATCCTTTTCAATGGTTGAAAAAAAAATTGGGACAAGACTAAAGAACCAAACTCTAAAATGTTGTAACTACACTGATCTCAAAATCACTCTTTGATAGCACAGAATTAAAACTGAGCGCACTAAACCCAACAGCAACTATTGTTTTAATGAATATAAAATTTATTTTAAAAATAGCATGCTCTGTATGTTGTGAACAGCTTCCCATACAAGTGACAGAGGGGAAACTTAAAGATCTCTCAACCAGAACGTCTCTTATATTGGCTCTGTCTTTAGAAACCAAAGAGAACTAACTTACAAGAAAGATAAAAAATTAAGTATGTACGGTTTGGTCAAAATAATGAAGATGTGGAATTAGGAAGCAATTTGTGAGTATGTTAAGGGAGAGAAATTATTTAGGGTTATATGTAATCAGATGAAATTACCAGTAGAAAAGGCGAAACACATCCAGACTCATCACACAGAGATGCCTCTTTGAAGGGGAAAGTTTGGAAACAGACCCTATGCTGTGGAAAAAAGGGACGGTAAAGTTTGTTCCAAACATGTGCTGACTAAATATCCTGAGAGGTACCTTACAGTCTTGTACTTACTTGATGTATGGGTTGCGTGGGAGGTGCGTTTGTTCATTAAAATAATCATTATACCTATTAAAACTGAGCTGACTGCTTCACTGGCCAGATACAATGTAATATACAGAACAAAGCCTCATAATTACCACAGGAAAAACTGTGTATGCTTCCAGTCTCTGCAAAAATCCTAATGTCTCCCTTCCCTCTTTCTCTCTGTTGCTGCACCTGAAAATTAAACCATGAACCTGTAAATGTTCACAAGCCTAACTTTGAACCCAAAGCTAGGCCTTCCGAAGTCATGGATGGTGTTGTAGGCACAAGTATACCTGACACTTACCTGAATGTGTGGAATTAGACGCTCATATTGTAAAATCCTTGGACATAAACAGTTTTTTATCATGTTTGTTAAAGGAGACTGCACATCACGCACTTGACAGGGTAGATTTTTATTAAAATGCAATACAAATAAGTGAACTGCCTTAGTCATGCCATTTGATGTGAGATCCTCTGCTGTCCTGAGTGTCTATTAACTGCAGGGAAATTGAGGAAACATTTGCTGAAGTGGAGCTAAATGTCATACTGCAGGAGTCAGGTCAGGAAATCCAGCGACTTTCAATGGGAGCTCAACATCCAACCAGCTTCGGAGCTCTGTAAATCCCACCAGACAAGTAAATAATTTTTTAGGTCAGAATATACCTTGAGAAGCTGAACCTTGGCTCCCCTGGTGATGGGCCTGTTGTGTGCAGGCATATGGGGATGTTTTACCTGGTAAGAGAGAGCAAAATATGTGTAGTAAGCATGTGTATGACTGCCAGAATATGTATCATTTCAGCTCTAATTCATATGTATATTTAGTGATATCGATTTGCGGTAGTAATTAATTAATGTAGTGACGTAGAAAACACCCAAAAAGATCGCAAAGAGCTTTTCAAAACAAAATTGCTTAAACCCCCACTATTTAGACTAAGTGCTAGGCTTCCGTTTTTGTTCTAGCACTAATATATTTAACTCAGCAAATTGCAAAGTTATATATTGCTGTACAGGAAATACAAAAAAAAAAGTACATGAGTCACAAGGGCACTGCCTGAAGGGGAGTGAAACACCCATGGATGTGGATTGGGTCTGTGGCAACCACGCGTGGTCCAGTTTGCTTCAGCGATGAGCAGCCACGCACAGGGAAAAGCAGGAGTTTGTCCTGGGGCTCTTCTGTACTAAAAATGCTCAAATCTGGGGTAACTCCCTGCAAAGGGATGGTAAGGCCATGGTCTGGGCATGGCTTAATGTCAGTTTTGAAATTAATCCTGTCTCACTGAGGAACTTAGAAAACTTTTGTGGAACTTTTCCAGCAGAATCACGGGTGTTAATTGCAATAAACAACTGCGGTTTGGCTTAGCAGGCTTTTCTTTTAATATAACTGTAACATCACAAAATTTGTGACTGCCACATAGAGCTTAGTTCTCAGTACAACAGATGAATCTTTAAAAGATTTCTGATGTTTTGAGGCAACATTAAATTACACAGCATCACAGTCTATAGACCAAATGTGGCCAATCCATGTCTCACCAGAAATGTTTTCTACAGTGATGCCTCCATCGTGTTCCTCCCGTCTCACACTGTCCAACTCCTGCCAGAAAAGAGCCTTGAAAACTAGAAAGACTTTATATGGAATAAAGGGCAATTTTCAGAGCCAGATGAATGTGTGAAATATGGAAGCAATTGTGTATGTAAAGACAAGGCCTTGTAATTCACAGCAACAAACGAATTACTGAGGCATCTCATCATAAATGAATCTGTGTTCTGCAGATATTCGCTTTGTTGCAAGACATTATATTTAAAATATTTCATTCTTTTTATTAGAAAAAAGTGCACTTTAGGTTAAGCAGAACAGTTTCTGTTCATAGAGAGCATCTACTGACAGAGTCACAGGGGGGTAAAATCCACTTTGCTCCATTTCCAGGGGTCATGAAACATATTCTACAATCTTTCTGTACTTCTGTAGTTTGATTGACAAAAGAATTTTCTTTAAAACAAAAACATATTGTCAGCCTGGGGGGAAAAAAAGTCCTAGAAAGGGGCCTTTGTAAATGTGATGAATCCACAGCTGCCGCATACGTGTCAGACAAAAACATACTTGTTCTCAGCTATCATCAGACTTGGTCCTTGTTTACATGTGAAGGCTTCCGCAGAGCTTGTGGTCCAGCCCTGTCCCCAAACCTTCTCTGGGCCAGTCTGAAGAGCAGGATGATCTACAGTATTAATGTTTTCCCAAATACGGTATTTTGAGTGTCATGGTCCTGTATCAGGATTTTTTGCAGTCTCACCGAAACTCATGATTTATTACATTCCTCACAGCTGTGCTGGTAAAGCGTTTTAGCACAGATCTCGGGAGTGACGACTGTAACCCGCGGTTTACGAGTGAAAAAAAAAAAAAGGCAGAAAGTGTGAAATATGGCTATTTTATTTATTAATAGAACGGGCGCCTGCGGCCCGAGGGCAGACTGCGGCCTGAAGGACGGCATGGCCCCGCAGCGCGCCGCAGCTCCGCTTGCCGCTCGCTTCTGTCCGCCGGCCACGGGCTTGGGGCGGTGCCGGGCCGGGCTGGGGAGGGCGCGGGGAGGGCGCGGCGGGGCCGGGCCGGGGAGGGCGGGCTCGGGGCGGCGGGGCCGGGCGGGACCAGCGGGAGGGGCCGGAGGGGCCGGAGGACGCGTTGGGCCCGGCCCCCGCCCTATCCGTTATCTCGGCCCCGCGCCTCTCGCTGTGATTGGCGGAGGCCGGGAGGGGCGGGGCTAGAGCGGGACCAATCCACCGCCGCTGGAGGGGGGTGTCTCGGCGGAATGGTTCAGCCCAGCCGCCTCCCCACCTCCCTCGCGAGCCTCAGCCCTTTAGCCAGGCCGCTACCAGCGCCCGCGCGCGCTCAGGCAGGACCCTCGCGGGCTGCCCGCCGCACTGCCTGACGGCGGTGGCGGGAGATGTGGCGCCAGCGCTGTCGGAGGGCACGTGAGAAGATGTCGCTCTGTCGCCGCAAGCTGACGGGAGACAGACCGCCGGCGGTCACCACGGTCCTGCGTTCCTGGCGGGCGCCAGCGGCGGCTTCCGCTCCGGCGTTTAAGCGGGGCGGCCGCCAGCGCCTGGGCGCGAGGAGCGCTGAGGGCGCGGGTCCTGGCGGCGCGGAAAACGCGCCAAGTTTCCCGTGGTGGCGAGAGCGGCGCCGGGGCGCCCCGCGGTCTCCATAGCAACCGGCGGGCGGCGGCGGCGGCCCGGGCCGCGCCAACATGTAGTGGTAAGGAGAGGCGGCTCCGCCGCGCCGGGCTGGGCTGGGCCCGCCGGGACAGCGGCCTCCTGGGCGGGCGGGAGGAAGAGAGAGAGAGAGGGAGTGAACGTGAGGGCGGGCGGTGCGGGACGGCGGGCCGGGCAGGGAGGCCGTTGTCAGGCGGGGGGCGCCGGGGCTCCGCTTCCCGCGCTCGAAGTAAATGGCGACTCGTGTGTGTGTGCGCGGCAGGTGTGAGTGGCCATCGCAGGTTCCCGGCCCGGCCGGCCGCCTTCCCCGCCCGGAAAGATGCCGGGGGTGTTACCGAGCGAGGGCAGCGGGCCCGCCAGGGGCAGCCCCTCCAAGAAGAACCGGCTCTCCCTGAAGCTCTTCCAGAAAAAGGAGGCGAAGAGAGCGCTGGATTTCACCGAGTCCCAGGAGAATGAACAAAAGAGTTCGGAGTTCCGAGGCGCCGAGGTGTACGTGAGAGTTTCGCTGTTTGTTCCCGAGAAGGAGTTGGGGGCGGTGGGGAACATGCTCCATCCCCCCCATTGTGCCATCCCCCGGTGCAGTTGTACATTGGCACAGAATTACCCGCTCCGACCTCTGTTCAGTCAATCCTTAAACCACGTTAATCAAACTGAACTAACTATTGACCGTAATTAATTTCTAGCAATCATTTAAGAAAACAAGTTCACTCCGCTATGGATGTTTAGGTGGCATAGACTTCTTAATAACTTGAAGAAGTTACTTTGTTTGAAGTTGATGTGGGGTAGTTATTTAGATGCCGGAGTGTTTAAAGTATATTAAAATGTAAGTTTTTGCAAAATTAGTTTTAATTAAAAAAAATTGCGTTTTAACAGTTGTGTTTGCGGCGAGTAAAAGAGTTGATTGCTCTGCTTACTGTCATTTGTTAGGGTGTTTCAAGCCCTGAACAAATCTGTCATCTCATTGTAGCTAGTGAGGAAATTTAAGCGGGAAAAAGAAGAATTGCTTAATCATGGTCAATTATAAACGTGTGGGAGACTTTAAAATTCAGTTTTGTTACGTCAGTGCGGTGATTATCACTGCGTGTAACGTCAGATTTGTTGGTTCCTTCGTTTGTTTGTTATTCTGTTTTTTATCCTTTTGGTTTGCTCCCAGAAATTAACTGATGTGAATCTGGAGCATGGGACAGTAATAGAAAATATGTGCCAGACGCATTTTTCTAAGTGCTGCCTTAGGAATGAACAGAGAACATAGAAAAGTTTGGGTGCCCATAGTAGCCATACAAACGCTCTCAGAAACCCTGTGACACCGTTTTGATCTGTATACATTAGTCAGTAGCTCTATAACTCTGAGAGGGTAGATGGCCAGGAGAGAGATGTGCACCCATGCCAGAAGGAATCATCTTCAAAAAGTGTCTCTTACACCCTGTTTTCTCTATTTAATAGTGATCAGGTGGTTCCTGCAGCACAGCCTCCTTCGCTCATTAGCTGTGAGAAGAAAGACAACATGCTGCCTTTTGTGGGCTTGAACAATCTGGGTAACACGTGTTACCTGAACAGCGTCCTTCAGGTAACGTCATGCTCAGGGGGCCTTGGAAAGATGATTTTTCTTTTGGTTAAGCACAAGCGGATGGGATTTGTAGTTTGGTATTAGAGAGATACCTGGATGTAGTACGAAGGGAATCTAATTACAGTGGGGATAAAAAGATGATGCTGTGGGAAAAATGCGCACTGTAGATGGCCTTGATTGGGTGATTTTTCATTTTACGTACTCTGGGCACCTCCCTACTGTGAATAATTCTGCGTCTTCGCGTGCTGCGCAGCAGCCATGGGAGGTGCAAAGTCAGTTTGGATCGTAAATGCGTACGTTGAGTAGCTTCTTTCTTTACCAATTATTCTAACTTTAAACTTGCTTTCAGGTATTATATTTTTGTCCTGGTTTTAAAACTGGAGTAAAACATTTATATAATATAATTTCAAAGAAGAAAGAATCTTTGAAGGACGAAAGCGAGCAAAAAGCAGAAAAGGTAAAATATTTCCCGGCATGTTCCTTTACTTGTAGTTGTGTGAGTGAGGCTGCATGCCAGGAGTGTAATGAAAATTTAACCGATTTCTTCTGCTTGTAAGGAGTTTTGCAGTATTGTTTTCTAAAGTGCCATTTCAGGTAAAGACACGTTTGAGTTGTTTTGAGCTTGTGTTCAGAGTGTCTGTAAACTGGTAAGCACAAGTCTTTGAGTTGAACAGAAGAAATTAGAGAAGATATCTCACCATGCTTCTGACATTAAGATCATTATGATACAGTACTTTGAGTTGATGGAAATTGGAGTGTGGGCAAAGATTATTTGGGATTTTAAAATAATGGCTAGCCTGGCTTTTATATTTGTTTTCTACTGGCAGAAGAGCAATACATTGTCCAAAACTCACCTGCTTCCCATAGCAGACAAAAATCTGTCAGATGTCTGTTAGAAAACTAAGTGAAGGCAGGAGAGAAAAAGTTTCTGTTACAGACAAAACCGCAAGTATCTTTATTCTTTTTATATTGTTATTGCAGGGAAATTGTAAAGAAGATCCACTGGCAAGTTACGAACTAATCTGCAGTTTGCACTCGTTGATTCTTTCAGTTGAGCAGCTTCAAGCCAGCTTTCTCTTAAATCCAGAAAAATACACAGATGAACTTGCAACTCAGCCACGAAGGCTACTGAATACCCTTAGGTACAAATTAGCTTAATCACATTGTCAGAATTTTCACCTGGAGTTTTGAGGCCATTGTACAGCACAACATTAGAGACTTGCCGGGGGTAGATGGTCTGAAAATTGGGGCATCGCTGTAGAAAATTTAGTGTGTTTATTGTTAGCTTCATGATATCATAAATTTGCCTTGCTCTTTTACTTTTACTAGAGAGCTCAACCCTATGTATGAAGGCTACTTACAGCACGACGCCCAGGAAGTTCTGCAGTGTATCCTGGGCAACATTCAAGAAACGTGTCAGCTCCTGAAGAAGGAAGAATTGAACAAGCTGCCCGTGGAAGAGCCTGCAGCTAAACTAGAGGAAAAAGCTAATCAAAATACCGAGAGCAATGGAACTGGCAACACTGCTGAGGACGAGGATAACGCACCGAGTAGCCATGGCGGAGAGACAGCTGAAGACAAGCTGCTCAAAGGCAACGGGAAAAGAAAAAGTGATGCTGAGGGTGGCAACGCAAAGAAAAAATCCAAAGTGTCAAAAGAGCAAATCGCAGTGGAAGAAAATCAAAGGCAAACCAGGTCGAAGAGGAAAGCGACAGGAGAAAAGGTGGAAAATCAGACTGATGCCATTGCCAAGTGTTCCAGTGAAAGTGAGGGTGCGAAGCCAACGCAGAAGAAGTCACGGCTCAGGCTAAACTGGTTAAAATCCTCATGCAAACAGCCTAGCATTCTGTCGAAATTTTATAGTCTAGGAAAGCTAACTACAAACTTGGGATCCAGAGACCCAAGGAAAGAATATGATGACTGTGAGCTTGAAGAGTCATCTGTAAAGTGTGAAAATGGTCACAACACTAAAGAAGAATATTGTGAACCAGTGTCTCCCGTGGAAAGCCATAATGAAAAAGGAGCTGAAAAGGAACCAAAAAAGGAAGGTCGGTGAACAAGTGTATAGGCTTAAAATTAGTCTGATTAAGAAATTCCTATGCATGGGAATCGGCCTTCAAGCCTGCACAGCCAGCAGAGCTCGCAAATACAAAATTACCTTTTGAAGAATTGAAAAAGATTTTTATGAAAGAGAATTTTATTTTTATACATTGGTAGGGTTCTTTAATAACTTGACCTGTTTAGCTCAGAACTTGTGAGGTATTTCTCTGTGTAATCATTGTACAATATAAAAAAGTCAGAATATTACCAGGTTTGTTTTATCAGTAATTTTTGTCATTTATAGAAATAGCAAGTGGGTTTAAGATATAAAGGAAAATTAGTGGCTGGAGCAACCAGAATCAAACCCCATTGGCTATGGCTTTGTATTGCAAATTTTCACCAATAATGTCTTCTTCCCTCCCTTTTCGTGAGTTCTTCCGTAGTTCCAGCCTTCCCAGGAACTAGGAAAGACACTGGATGTATTACATATGTTAATTACGTAAGCTAATTGGCTGACAGGTGTGGATTTTGGTCTTGTCAATGAGACAAGATATCTCTGAGGGAAGGACTTTGGTATGAATTTAGCAGTTGCTAATGTGGAACGAACTTTCTGATCCAACCATCAATTTTAATAAAAATCTGAAGGAACGCGGAATCTTTTGAGCTCTCTGTTTCTGCAGCAGATTTGACTAAAATTGGCCAGCAAACTCAGAAAGTATTGGAAGAGAGGACTGAGAATAGAGACCTGGCAAAAATACAAGTGTGATGTCCCCTGGGAGGACTGACAGTCCGTACTGAGAAGGCAGCGCATTGATCACAAACACAATTTTTCCAGGTTGTGACACTGTCACACTTCAAGTATAAAATAAGAACCTAATATTGAAACAGAAATTTAAATTTGAGGGCCAAGAGAAAGGGGCTCCATATTCTCTGAAAATCACATGCCATAAGCAGCTTTTTTTAATTTTTTTTTTAATTTTTTCCCTCCTTCTTTCTCTCTCTCTCTTTCCCCCTCCTTCTTTCTCTCTCTCTCTCTTTCCCCCTCCTTCTTTCTCTCTCTCTCTCTTTCCCCCTCCTTCTTTCTCTCTCTCTCTCTTTCCCCCTCCTTCTTTCTCTCTCTCTCTCTTTCCCCCTCCTTCTTTCTCTCTCTCTCTCTTTCCCCCTCCTTCTTTCTCTCTCTCTCTCTCCCTCCGTATGTGGAACCCCTAAAAGGCCATTTGTGTAACACTGATTTTTGGAAGGACGACAGCCAGGTTCTGAAGTGTCATTTGAATAAAACACATCTTGCTAAATGATGCGGCTCCTCCTTTCTCTAGGTACAGAACTGGCCATTTTTGAGCTGGTGGAGAAGCTGTTCCAGGGCCAGTTGGTGCTGCGGACGAGATGTTTGGAGTGCGAGTGCTTCACGGAAAGGAGAGAAGATTTTCAGGACATCAGTGTTCCAGTGCAAGAAGATGAACTTTCTAAAACTGAAGAGAGTTCTGAAAGTAAGTAACTCTTGCTCCTGTGCATGCTTATTAAATTAGAGGCTGTTCTGTTATCTCTCATCCTGGTTAACTTTACATTTGGGAAACACAGTGCTGGTAACATGGACAGATCCAGACAGTATTGAAATTGTTTCAGGTCTTAACATGTAACACAGGCTGCTTACAATCCTTCAGTCACATACATGTTTCCTGCTTATAAATAGGTAATTTCTTTGATTTGGGTCTTCCCTTTCTTCTTGGATAAGAAATTCTGCTTTTTTTTAATTTTACAAGAAACATCTGCACTTTTTATAAAATAATTGACAAACCAGATTTTTGTTAATTTACTGTAAAAATATGATTATGGTATTTTAGACTGTTGTTACCTTAATAGCGTTTGGTTTTAATTTTTAAATGTTAGTCCCCTAGTATCTTTCTCAATTTTAGTGATCTGTACTTAGTTCTTAGCTATCTTCCAAAGTAAGCATGGCAACAATACATTTGGAAATTCAGAATTAAAAACAAGTAATAATTTTAGTTCCCGTGGGCTTAATTTGGAGCAGCTTTTACAATTTTTGCCATCCCGGTTTTGCTGAGGGATGAGAGATTAGAGCGTGTGTGTGACAGTGCAGGTGGTCCCGTCAGCAGCAGCGTGACATTCCAGGGGAGGCAAAATGTAAAAAAAACCAAAGGGAACTTTGGTTATTTTTGAGGTTTTTTGCCTTAATGAGTGAAATTCTGGTCTTGGGTATATGCACCCAGTTTCCAGACACTACAAGAGAATTAGTGTGTGCAATGGGAAGATGAGCTTTGGGAAAACCATAGATTTGAAGTAATGATGTCTATTATGTGGTATTTTCATAGCTTCTTGAAATCATTCAAAGATTTGAATATATTTTCATACATCTAGAGTGTTCTTGATAGCGTTGAAAGTAGTATTTGAGCATGTCTTAACCTGACATGTTTTGTTTTGTTGTTTTTCTGGTGGGATGCCTTGGAAATGTAAATAATAGCATATTTCTGAATGTAATGATTCTCTTTTATAGTTTCTCCAGAGCCAAAAACGGAAATGAAGACTCTTAAATGGGCAATTTCACAGTTTGCGTCAGTGGAAAGGATTGTGGGAGAGGATAAATATTTCTGCGAAAACTGCCACCATTACACAGAAGCAGAGCGCAGCCTTTTATTCGATAAAATGCCTGAAGTGATTACAATTCATTTGAAGTGCTTTGCTGCTAGTGGCTTAGAGTGAGTATGCAGATTGACGATGGTACGAAACCGTGTGCTCTTGGAAGGGAAATCTTACCAGAAGAGATGAAAATGTTTTGTAACTTTTCCAAAATCAAAAGGAGATTTCTAGACTGAAATTAACTTAAATCAGTGGGACATGGCCCCTAATTTCTTAAAGGCTTTCTGTTCTCACAAGTAGTGGCAGAAATACACCTTCAGGAGGATTCTTAGCAAAAATTGTCTTATCTATATTCTTACAACAGCCCGATATCCTGATGCTTCTTAAAACTTTACCTTCGGTATCACCTGCGTGAGTTGAGAGGCAGGTTTAAGTTCTTTAGCAGAACAAGTAATGAGAACAAATCTGCGTTTTGTGGTTGTAGCTCATAGTACTTTGGTCTCTAACTGAATGTGAGTACTAACATTTGGAAAAAAAAAAAAAAAACAACACAACAGAAAAACACCAGGAGATAAACATTTTAAAAGCTAACACACATTACAGAAAAATTGATCGATTCCTTTACAAATACAGTGACAGCAATGTCATTGTTCAACTGCTGAGCAAGCAGTTTGGTGTTTTATACTGTAGAAATCCTTGGGTTTTTGGTGTGGTGTGGGTTTTTTTTTTTCTCTCCCTTCCCAAAGGAAATCCCCAAATTCTTAAGTATGAAAAAAGATAAAGAAAACCCTGTCCCAGCAGTACTGTACACAAATGGAACAAGCACTTGACGGTTTTGCAGTAAACTCTTTCTCCACTGAGATTCAAATAGTGAGAAATGACAGAAAGCCTCATAAGGAGAAACTTCTTAAAACTGTAAAATACTCCTCCAGATCTTTTAGAAAATTGTCATGCCATTAATTGTGTTTTGAGTGTGACTGTAGAATTTTAGTGACATTTGCAGACTTGACCTGTATTTTCAACTCTGGTATTCATTAAAAGATAACTTTTGCTGTCTGTGTTAACTTCACTGGACGCAGCAAAAGAAGATATAAATTTGTGCTGTTTTCAGCAGCATCTCTGCCGTAGATTGTGGTTTATAAGCCGGTGGCTGGGCGTAATTCTGAGGTGTAACACTGAGCCGCTTTGCGATGTGCATGAAGTTATTCAGGCACAAATTAATTTGGCCTTAATTTATTAATCCACCCAGTTCCTGTGCTTTGCATTTCCCTGTGGGTTGGCTTTGGGCCTTCAGAGCCACCTTCCCAGCAGGAAAATCTAATTCATGAAGTCTTCTGTGTAATTAGTTTATCATATTTGTGTTGCCAATGTACTTCAGAGTTTTTTTTGGAGCCTTTGGCACTACACAGAAACCAAACGTAAGTTGACAGATGATTTGTCTCTATAAACAAGTGCTGGTAACTGTGGTCAGTGTAAATCAGATTTGTAAAGTAACTATTAAGATTATATTAGGCTACTTTTAACAGGTAGTTTGCTCAGATTGTTAAAACTAGAATTCTTGCTCTGCCTGTTCTTAGTATTTGTTTTTAGGAGTATCTTGGTTTCTGACAATGTAGAAAGGGAACTGCCTGTGTCTGTAAAGTCTGCTGACGTCTTGTCATACAAGTCTAGGGTCATTACATAGAAAATTTCCTTTTCATTCCTCTACGCAATATTTGACTGTCGCAATAAGGCGGAGAAAAAGCGGCACGCTTTTTAAAAACTGCAGTGCTGTTGTTGAGTAGCCCTTGGTGTGAGATGGTGTCCTGGTGGGATGATAGGCCCTTCAAAAAAATACAACCCGAGATGTCCACTTACAGGAAACCTGTATATTCTCTTCAGTTTGCTGCTACCGTTGCTACTTTCTTTGCTCCTATGAGGGAGAACTTGCAGGTTACCCAGCCAGCTCCTGAATCACTTACCTCCTCTTCCATCCCGGCAGTCTTCAGGTCCTTGCTCCAAAATACTCAGACCTAGATGGGGTCAGACTAAAGCCCATCTCTTGTGTTCCTCTAATCGTGTCACACATTTTCTGCCAAGTGCTCGCAGCCCAGGATTAAGGAATTAAGAGTGGGAAAACCAGACACAGAACTGGAGTCAGTGATGAAGCTGAAACAGCTTCGAAGAGTGTTTCCCAGTTTTTGGCTTGGGTGTTTTATCTTGGACACAACCGTGTCATTCCTAAACATCTTGATTTGGGGTAGGAAAGCACAGCTGGAAATCCAGCGGGAAGAGCTGAGGCAAAAACCAAAGCACCAGCTCGCTCCGTAGTGCCCAGAGTCACGGGGATTTCTGAACAATGAGCTTTGATGGAGCTTCCCCCAATTGATTTGTGCAAACTTGTAATATTCATTGTAAAAAAAAAAAAAAACCAAACAATTCTTCATAGATGAGACTGCAAGGATTTGCCCTAAAAGTAATAACAGACTGTTTTGCTGGCCTTAAACTAAGATTTTTGAACTAAGCATCTTCATGCTTCTCATAGCTTCAGTAACAATTTTGAAAGCTTCTCCCCTTCTCAGTTATGCTCTACTGAGTTATCTGGCAACTGAATTAGAAATGAATGAAGATAAATGAAGCAGAAGGGGGATGGTAATGTAAATATTTGTAGTTTGTAGGGATTTGCTTCATCTTTTCTAGATGCTGGCTTGTAAAATGGTTTGTGGTTATTTTGTTTTGTTTTGTTCTTGTTTTTTTAAAACAAGCAGCCAGTGTGAAAATGACTTGCCTGGAGATGAGTAATTCTCTTTAGCAAGTGTCTGTGTGGGGAAAAAAAAAATCCTATTCCATGTGTGCTCAGACTGGAAAGCGATTAAGAAGAAATGTGTAACTGGTAACATCTAATCAAGCTGTTCTACTATGTAAATTTAACAGTTGTTGGGAAAAAAAAAAAAAACCCGACAGATCTTTGTCTTGTGAAATGGTATTGGGGAAGAGTGATTTTTTTTTTTTTTTTTTAATGTATGTATGTATTTATTTATTTATTTTTAAAGACACTTCAGGCTTTGTAACAGTCACATTTGCTGATTAATGACAGCAGTGCTTATGCCACTGCAAATCTTTATTTGGAGTATTTCACATTTTTTTGTTGAAAGCATTGTAGTAAAACAGCTTCAGTCTTTCAAAGTCTGTAATAACTTGAGGTACTAATTCAGTGCAGTGGGTCAAGTTCCACTGATTTATGGCCTCAAAGGCTGTAGCTGCAGCAGCAGGGTTTGTTGTGTGTGAACATGAGGCAGTGTACTCGGCATGCAATTTTTCTGTCTTCAGATTCTAATCATTCAGAAGAACAAAAAGCTAATAGGAAAAGATTTCCTCTCTTATTTCCTCCTCTCCAAATCTTTCTGATGCTGGATCTCATTCAGAAGAAAGGTAGAGCCTGTTTATTTTAATGTTTCATGTTAATATGATTGTCATAGTGTGCTTGAGTGCAACTGGATTTCTGTCCTGGAGTATCAGCAGTTTCTCTGCTCCTTGACTCTCTTCTGAATCTCTCTATTTCTGGCTACTAATAATAGGGATTTTCAGAAAATTTCAGCTTTATTTCTGATTATATCTGCTCTTTTGTGTTTCTGTTGGTGTATTCAAATGTTTATGGTCAGCCTAGGTCTAAAACTAGAGGTCAGTTGTTAATGAGACTTGAGTGACTGAGGACATGTGTGTGCGTAAATGTATTTATAAGGGTTTATGGCTGTGAATATGAGTGAAACATTTAGAAGCGCGGCAGAATAAAGACTAAACCCAGTAAAACAAAAGTAATATTCTGTTACTGTAGTTATGCTTATATTCTTATGCCTTATCCACAGTTTTCTTGGATTAAAGATAGTTATTATGATAAAAGGCAAGTTGAATAATAGTAGTTAGATCTTTGGAACCCAAGTTTTACTGGGTTTGTTTATATTCCCCTGTATCTTTCCCTACAACACCCCAACAGCTGAACAAGACTGAATCATCACTGAAATCTACTAGGACATCATAACATATCATTAAATACAGGGCTTAATTAAACTGGGCTGATGCAGTATGTAAATTGTGTAAGATAACAATCATCTAATGCACAAAGTCAAAAGTCCTGACACTTATTTTCTTTTCTAACTCTTTAAAAGAGCCTTCTTGTAATCAAAGCACTTAAACTTCTCTATTTGTGTACTATGAACAAATGATTAAGTATTTATGAAATACTTGATGCTTTTCCACAGTAAATCAGCTAGATAATTGTTTAAAGAAACTGAATAACATGGGACAGTTAATGAAGAATCCTGAATAAGAAAATGTTAGTAACGTACTCAGACAACCATTGCATTACTGGGGCAGTATCCTACAGTGCACTGGGATCATCTCAGAAAAATTACTTATTACAGCAAGAACTTGGTTTCTCTGACTGACATTAAAGCCACTCGAAAGTACACTAGATTTGTATCCCTTATTTAGTAAATGACTCTTTCAAAGATTTGGGAAAAACAAACCCTGCTTACTTCAGCCTTGGATGTTAAAGGTTTTTTTGTTTGGTTTTGTTTTTAATCTGGAAAGCAGGATGGTGTCGGGGAATATTTGTGCACAGAAGCACAAGTGGTAACTGAACAAACAGAGTAACTCCTTGGATCATCACTCTTTAAAATGTAACTTTAGCTGGTACTTCAGGAAAAAAGGAATTTCTGAAGTAGTTAAAACATGTAGTCATTAGGCTGTAAGAGTTAATGTTATACATACTCAAAATGTCTTCACTGACCAGCTGCTCATGATAAGCCTGTTGAAAAGTGAGCATCTGGTCATGTTCTAATAGAAGGAAAAGAACATGGATGCAATATCTGGGCTGCTTAAAGCAATTATTTATCGTGAGCTGCTGTGGTGAGAGGTCTGACTTTTATTTTTCTTCAAAAGGTTTGATTGCTACGGTGGACTGTCCAAGATAAACACTCCCTTGTTGACGCCTCTCAAACTGTCGCTAGACGAATGGAGCACAAAGCCGACCAACGACACCTACGGCTTGTTTGCGGTGGTGATGCACAGCGGCATCACCATCAGCAGCGGACACTACACGGCGTCGGTCAAAATTACAGACCTGAACAGCCTGGAGCTAGATAAGGGAAATTTCATCACTGACCAAATGTACGACATGATTAAACCGGAGCCACTGAACGAGGAGGAGGCCAGAACTGTCGCTGAAGAGTACGACGATGGTGAAGTCTCTTTTAGAGTCAATGGCAATGCGCCGCCGGGTAAAGTTCTGAACAAAAAGAACATGGAAGCCGTCGGACTTCTTGGGGGGCAGAAGAGCAAGTCTGACTGTGACCTGTACAACAAGCCAGCCAACCCCGAGAAGTTCCTGAACATCGTTCCTGAGAACAGAAATGCCGAGTCCAGCAGCAGCGCCACGAGCACAGAGGCTGGCACGGAACCCAGCCAGGAACCCGCGGGCGCTGCCACCAGCGGACTGGAAACCAAAGCTCTGTGTGTGCTGCAGAGCCTCAAAGAGTACGAGGGCAAGTGGCTGCTTTTTGATGATTCTGAAGTGAAGGTCACAGAAGAAAAGGACTTTCTGAATTCTCTTTCTCCGACATCGTCATCTACATCGACTCCTTACCTACTGTTTTATAAGAAAATTGTAGAGTGATACTGTATCTTGACTGTAAATATTAGGGGTTTGCATCAAAACTACCTGGAAGAAACAGCTGTTTTTTTGAAGCTACTGGATCATAATGTTTCTGGTCTTCTTTTGTTCAGTGTAAGTGGCTCAACTTGAATTAACAAACCAAGACATAGAATTTAACTCGCACAGTAACTTTGCTGGAGAGTAGTGATATGACCTTTTAGAAATACCAATTTGTATGATTCCTAAATGATGCCTACAGTACATGGTAGTGATTTTAACACAACTCTAGCTCTCAGACATGCTTATTGTATTATTAGCTTTTTTTTTAATAAAAGTTATTTGTATTCATATTCTGGAGTAAATGTATATTAACTAGCAAATTTCATCAGAAGTTGTGTATTTTTGTAACTTGGGAAGTAATACTTCATATTTAGTCTTTGGATAATCAAAGTGGTTTATTCTCCTTATCCAGTTCTATACTGCTCAGTGCAACTCAAAGCACAAGGGTCTTGTAACCTTGTGTAGTGTATTGGAAGGAACTTAATAGAAATGTTTGGTCAAATTTACATCTTGTTGCATAGGTGTTAAATGAGCAAAGTGTAAATAGGTGTGATTAATACTTCAAAACAGGAGGAGCATGTAGTGTAATTAAGACAATTTTGTACTTTTAAGAGTAAAGACCTCTAACATGCATATCTGTTTGGGTGGATTTGGAACTTAGTGGTGACCTTAACAGTTAATTTGTTCTTGGAGCTCACTGAAATGTGGGAAAACAAAAGCATTTGGCTTTGATGCTTTGTTAAGAATGTATATATGAAATAAAAATTTATGATATGCATCTGCGATGACTAGATCAGAATTTTGTGTTTGGAGAGGGAAAAAGGGGAAGTGAAAGTGGTTTGATGCTGGGAAACTTACCTGTCTGAGAGAAATGGAAGATGTAAAGTGCTTTAAAAACCACATTCTCTGTACAGTGTATCTTGTACAGTGTACCTGACTTTGAAGGCAGGGGATGACTAGAGGTAGGTTCAGAGGTAAGGGGAAAAGGAAACCAAGATTACTGTGAAAACAAGTGAAATGTTTGGTTCTGAATCCTAGATTAAATCTCAAAATCATCTGTTAGATGCTAAAATGTTACTGTAAATATTATAAACTGCAGACAATTAAAATCTTAAAAATACAACACCAAGTAGGCAGTTTGACTTCTGCTGTCCTAGTGGAGCTGCAATGACATGAAGTGCTGCTGCAGAGACAAAGTGTGAGTATGCCCTACTTTTCTGGATTTAAACTTTTTCAAGTACAAATTAATTTGTTTACAGGAGAAGCCCTAGAAACCTCTTCCTCGTTTATTCTGCAATACTTAAGTTTTTACTTTTTTTTTTTTTTTTTTATTATAATGTAGTATAAATGCTGAAGTAACTAATGAAAAATACCCTGAGTGTATTTTCCTTTTATGGTGGACCCCTGATTTTTTTGTACAGGCCTTGATTTTTGCCATATAGCCTCAATGATACATTACTAAAATATGTTTCAGTCTGGAAAACTTCTACTGGTAATAGAAAACAGTGTAAAAAAGGCTGGACTAAATTTAGAGTTGATTATAAACTCATGCTGTAAGTCTGTAGTAATTATCTCCTGCAGAGGAGAAGAATAGGGAATTACAACTACACTGAGACCTTTCCCCTTTCACAGCATTGTTGCCATAATAAATAACTTAAGAGTCTAAATGAAGAAATAGCTACATGAAAAAAACAACTAATCTTACCTTGCAAGAGCAGCCAAATCACATTACAGAATGCTAGCTTTGTGTTACTGCCTGCAGTAGGAGGGGTTGCTGAATTTCAGCCCGCAAGTGAAAGTTTACTTGGCCCAAGATTCGTCTTTTTCATTCAAGTGCAGGAAGAGGAAGTGTTCCAAGGAAACAAAATACTGTTATATTCAAAATATTGGCACAAGGCAATCAAAGGAAGACCCAGATGTCTTCTGTCACACTCTGCAGCTTGAGAGAAACAGTATACAAGGCCTACAGTAAATTAAGGTCTCATTCTTTCATAGCTATTGGGATTTGTTTCTCTCTTGTCACATTGTCAATATTTTGCACACCTCTTCATATAAATCTCTTGCAGAGCTACACACTTCCCCTTAATATTTTCCAATATGAGAGTCCCTGACTCCCATACAGCTTCCAAACTAAACAGAAGGCGTGGGGGGACGAGCCCAAAGAAACAACCCCCAGCACCTTCTAACGTACAGGAATGTCTATGTTAGAATTGAAGGTGAAAACTGTTTATGTTTCAAAAGTAAACTATTCACAAATTGGAACTGATGATGTATAAGCTCATATATAAACCCCTTTTTCTCCTTGCATTTTTATATACATTAAAAAGTACATTCATTTAAAAAAAAATCTCTGTGTATATACATATGTAGGCATTTTTAGGTACTTTTATAGAGAGAATAAGCCTGTGTTTGATCACATCCCACCTCTTCCAAGGGACCTTGTTCAATACAGAAGAAAAATGTTAAGCACTAGATGTAGGCATCATGTACTCAGCTCCAGGTCTGATGTTTCCTTGAAGGGCTGTGTCAGCCACCAAAATCACTGCCATCAAACAGATGTTTTTCTTTACATAAATAACAATGCTTTCTATATAAGCTTTTAACTTAAACTGTGATACCATTTTATGTTCTTTTTCCCCATGAAATTAGTTTTTAAATTGAAATAGGGACACAAAAAGCAGTCTAGTGGGACCTTCAAAGTTAGGAGGAGATGACTGTGTTGTTTGGACTTCCTAGCTAGGAATTATTATTTTTCTTTGCAGCAATTCATATCCAGCATTAAAAAGGAAAAAAGGAATAGGGATAATTAAATAATCACCACTTGGTTAGAACGTGTTGCTGTAAGACTTGACTTGACTTACCTTCTCCGAACCTTTTTCCCAAGGGTGGTGAGCTCTGAAGTCCAAGGCACAGGGAATTAAAGTGTAAACATTCACATATTTAATAGTACCATCAAAATAACCATCATCACTACATTAAAAACTTCAAAAATGCATTTGCGTATGGTCCTAATATAAATTAAATATATGAACTAAAAGTAAATAAATTTAACATTAGGTAATGCTATAAATAAAGGTAAATGCGTTTAGTGTACCTTTGAGTCATAAAAATGCCTTAAAAAACAGGTAAGTTTACAGCTTATCACAAATACTCCGGATACCACTGCCATGATTTTTTTTTCAAACATTGATAAGTCTACATTTGACAATTCAGAATGATTTTTGGCCACTGAACACTTTGATGGAGGAAGAGGTGTGTGGGATGTCCAGGATGAAGTCCAAGTTTTATTTCACAATAAAACTTCTTTGATTCCCAGCGCTGATAACAAGGCTCTTTCTTTTCAAAACCTTACTTTTAAGTGCTTTTTTTATTTTGGCTTTTAACTCGTTTAGATATCCATTTTGCGAAGGCTCATCCTGCTGAAGGAGTCTCTGAGGGAGAGAAAATACAATTATGAGCTCATATTTTCCATGATGAAATAAGAAGCCTCGTCAGATGAATGATTCTGTACTTGATTTCCAGTATTCTCTACAACTGGCTACTGCAAAAATTAAGGCCACTGACATTAACTCATCACTTTTCAAAGGAGCTGGGTTCGGGTCTGTATCTGGGATTACCCAGCTCAGACGAAAACTGAAAGTTTAATTCACGTGTATGTAGAGCAGCAGCACAAACCACCTGCACTACTGAGATATTTTTAAAGTCTTTCAACTGAGTCTCTAAGCAGAATTTGCCTGGAATACCTGTATTAGGCCCCCTGCACAGGCTGAATTTCACAAGATTAGGAAATATTAATAATAATTAACAATAATATTAATAAGAAATACAGTGACAAAAGTGCTTGTGAGGGTCCAGGCTGGGTGGGGAGGGAAGCACTGATACTCCCACCATCCCCAACCAGTGAAAACTGACTCCAGCACAGAACGACACCACACAGTACGTGACCTGGGGAGAGCTTAAAACGTCCTGAACCTGGGTAAGGAGGGAAGGTCACCTTCCTGCAGTGTTCAGCAGACACAAAAATATAATACATCAAATTCAACTACAGAAACGCCAGAGCCTTGTTAGAAACTTTCTGTACCCAACGTTGCCCTGCTCAGCAAGCGGATCGTGGTGCTACAGGTTCTGACCTGTTTCATACATTCCCAGTGGGCTTTTTATGCTCAGTCTCACTGCAGATGAAAAAAAAGCCCCGACTCCAGCTTACTGATCTTCCAGCATGGAAAACATCAACTATTTTTCCAACCTGCCTGCCCCTGGAGCTCCTCATCCCAGTTCCACTTGGAACAAACAAGTGTCAAAGCCCTGCCACACTGAGGGTGGATCTGAATCTAAAACAAATGGGATGCAGCATGAAAAAAATTAAGAATTGTCATAGATGAGGAATAAAAGAAGCATTGCAAACACCACCTACAATAACTGCTGGGAAGGGGATGTGATCTGAAGTCAGGACAGAAAAGGAAAGGGACGGACTCAGCCAAAAGAGCCATAATTGAAAAAAAATAGATGTCACAGGTTCAGCAGAAGATCAAACACCCCAGTGCTCAGTTTTACACCCTCCTTATCGTTCCTGAAAGAGTAAAATCAAATATCCACCTGTGGCAAGTGACCGGCAGCACTGCCTTATACAACTGAGGGATCTTTCTGTTTATCAAAGGCTGGAGAGCTTCCTTTAACCGGTGATAATTCCTTTCAAGTTCTCGCTGATACTCCTTTTGGTCTGGACCGATCAGGCTCTTGTTCTTGCGCAGAGCATCTTCACATCTAGAAAATAAAAGCCTGTGAAACTTGGGCACACAAAAAAGGGACTCGCTTGCTACAGACTTGTTAGGCTAATAGGACAAAAACATTCATTCTGTTCCTCTGGTATGACACATAATATCCTTCTCTATCTTGTCTTTTGGGTAATGAAGACCGCTAAACCACTTAGTGTCCATGGTGAAAGGAGAGAGTGTCATATTTCCAATTTCCATTTCATTTCCAGAGTGACAACTCCTTTTTTATTTTAATTTACTCTCCAGTTATGTTCATCCTCTCTGAAGAGAAAAGCTGATCTCCACCTAGCCCATTCCAGTCCAAGAGGATTCAAAGATCTATAGATCTACTGCTTTCCTCAGGAAAGATTAATAAATAGCAGACTGAGATGTTCATGAGGAACTCTCCTACTTGCAAAGATATAATTTAAACAAAGGGTATGAAAAGAACTTTATCATCAATGCCATCTATCACACATGAAAAAACTATGTTGTCACTGGATCTATTTTTATTTAAATGATACATACATATTTAATTCCTTGTTGCTTGCAAAAGATGCAGTTTGCATTACTCAGGAGAAAAGCAGAGCAGCCAGCACATTTCTTAAGAGAATTCTGCCAGTGTGCATCCACTCCGCTTGCAGAAATTCACCCCAGAAGGAAATGAAACCTCCCGGTCAATTCAGTAGTTTCTCCTGCCCTGGCCAAGCTGTGAGTTCACTTGTGCCACCGTGGCCAGTTGTGTTTTCTGAGACAGGAACACTTGCTCACACCTGAACTGTCATCACTAATTAATTCCTGATCAACAGCGAAGCCAAACAACTTCAGCCCCTGAAGCCATGGACGAGCAGCACCAGAGAAACAGGAAAACACCTGCGCAACTGTGTAGGGAACTGGAGAGACAGAGTTACACCACGGCTACTCCTCTCTCTGGACACCCCCGTGTTATTTTCATGTTATTTTTCATTACATGTTCCTGCCTGATGTGGTAGTACTAACCGCACCTGGCAGGCAGTTTGAGGACAATATTCCGTACCTTTTCGTGAAGTCTTTGAAACAGAGCCGTAGCTTGTTGTGATGTCTGAAGAGCTTTGGATCATTGGGTATTTCAGACAAGAAAACTTGTGCAACTTCTAATGGTCCCTTTTAGGAGCAGAAGAAAAAATTAAGTTTCTAGGAACCATCTGCGATATCCAGTAACTGGAGAAACTTCTTGCACATAGAAACATTACTAAAATGCAACATTTCCTTACAGAATGCACCTTGAAGAATTGCAGCTGGTAAATCTGGCATAAATCACCAAACATCATGACAACTGAATCTCTTCTAAGCTTTTCTTTTTTGTTTTAAATAAGACTCTGCTTTTGGAAAACTGTGTGAGAAAACGCACAGATTCTACATTAGTTTTCTCTTATAAGGACTCTCGACAAAATCTGCTCAACTCACAATTAAGACAAAGTTTAAACAATGCAGATGGAACCAACGAAATGTTTACCAGCACTGCAAACTCAACCCAGAACTTCAAACTCTGGCGGCTTTTTTTCCAGCTTGTGCATTAGTAGAGCTTTACTCATACTCCCTCAGTTTTTCCTCCATTTTTCTCCATTCACTAGCTTTGCTTTCCGTTTTGTTCAAAAACCACAACAGGACACAATCCTACTTCCACCCACCAGAGCCTGGTTAACCAACAGGAAAGTAATAAAACTTTTTAAATGTGGTTTTTTTTTTTTTTTTTTTTTTTTTTTTTTGGGGGGGGGGTGTGATTGTTTTTTTGGGCTCCCCCACCCCCCCTTTTTTTTGTGGTTTGGTTTTGGTTTGGTTTTCTCTGTCTGTTTTTTAAGGGAGAAGGAGAAGTAGGGAGAAACAACTGTGAATGCCAGGAAAGAGCAGGTAACTGAGGGGGAGCTGTCTCTTCTCAGCCACTTTCCAGATTTAACCACATTTTCAGGACTCTCACGCAAATGGCAAAGTCACTGAGAGCAGCTGGCCTAGGCCAACCAGTGACCTTAAACACATCCCACAGACTGCATGGGGGAAAAAAATCTCAGGTATTTTAAGAAATAAGGCCCAATACTAAACATCCATCACTCAGAGTGATATGTATACTATATGATATATGATACTGCAGTGTCTCTAGCTTGGCCAGTGATCCTCACCTGATTTACTGTGGTACCTACTGATCCTTGCAGCACCATCTGCAGCATCTTTGGGTCTGCGGGGTCTTGGTGGGTTGCAAAAGCCAGTTCCTGTGTTTTCTTCTGCATGTCCTCTATGGCAACTTCAATGGGCGTCAAAATGATCTAAAGAAGTAGCCAGAATAGAGGATACCTGTTATGGCTGAGACTGCCAACCAGACACAGACCTTCAGAAACACCAAGGTCACTTTGGGGTGTCCCACTGAAGAGGTGGAGGACACTGATAGGACAGTCTGGACAGAAGCACTTCAGAAACACATTGTCTCAGTCTTGATTTAGAAACATCAAGAAAAAGATTTTATTTTTAAATGTATTTCTACATCTGGGTACTCAAGAGCTTTCTGAGATCGTTCCTGAGCGGGCAGACTCATGTCCCTTTGCAGTCTCTCCAACCAGCCGCCCACGGTTACAGGACTGTGTCAACTGGATACACCGGTGAAAGAGGTGACATCCTGCCCTACTAAATCGATCTGGTTTTAGTTTAGGTTGAACAGGAACAGGGAAAACCTCAACAGAAACAAGGCGTTCTTAAACTCAGGTGCAGAGTCCCTGCAGTGAACAGCCAGAGCAGCTCACAATCGTGCTGTCTGCTCTCGCTCTCTGCCAAATTTCTGCATTTTTAACAGAGAAGGGAAAGGCAGCATGAAGGGACATGGCTGTGATATTCAACTACACATACAATAGTACACTGTGCATGAGTTTCAGCAACATTCCATCAAACATAGGAAGTCCCTGACAGCACAGGCCTCACCTCCTCTTTGTGAATGACATTTATCCTGGTTTTAATGTATGGGAAAGCATGGGACGTCGTCAGGATGGTTTTGCGCTTGAACTGCTCGTGCAGCTCCCCGTGAGCCCGGCCGTCCAGCGTGAAGGGCGTGCAGTACATGAAACGCCGCAAGTTGTAGTTCTTGTCGAAGTAAGTTATCCTGTCCTTCATCTCGTACGTGTCAAAGTACGGCTCCACGTAGGTTATCTGAATGTAGGCCTGCGGGATGGAACCCAGGTGTGCACGGTGAGGAACAGTGCAGGGGGAAGAGCTGAGCCCTACGCCCTGCTTTTTAGCAGTGCAATCACCTAGTTTGCTTTCTTTCGTCTTGAAGCCACTTCTGGAAGAACTAGGACTAGGTTTTTTTGCCTGTACTCAGAAAAACCACACTCATACAGACAAGGACTAGGGGTGCTGGTAACTGCTCAGCAGTTTCTGGACCAGATAAAATACAGCTCACTGCCCTCCTTCTCTCATGTTCTTCACAGGAAGCTTCTCCTTCCTTTCCTTGCAGATAATGCCATGCCCTAAGCCACTAGGCATCCTAGCATGGTAAAATACTGACCCAGGTTGGCCAGAGAGGTGGTGGATGCCCCATCCTTGGACACATCCCAGGTCAGGCTGGACTGGGCTCTGAGCAACCTGAGCTGGTGACGATGTCCTTGCTCATGGCAGGGGTGGTGGCACTGGGGGAGCTGAGAAGGTCCATTCAACCTAAACCATTCTATGATTCTATTTCTGGTAGGCCTAAAAGACATGGCACAAGAATGACAAGATGCTGCAGCTGCAAAAAAGTCAGAGGCCAGAGAATGGCAAACTCCCTTCCATGCACCCAGCAAGAAAGAAAAAGGCCAATGCAGCCTGGGCCTCTGCTGTCCTGTGATCTCCTCTCTTCCCACCCACCACTGCCTAATTCTGCATTCCTTTGCTGGGATGGTTTTCACCAACTCTCATCTCAAGCAGTCTCAAGATGCTCTGGATGTGGATTTCATTGGCTGTTGGGTGAAATTCAGGGCAGATTTGTTCCACTGCATTTCCACACATTCAGGACCGGTTCTACCTCTAAACGTGTACTTGTGCTCTTACCTTGTTAGGATCTAGTTTACATTTGTCCACAGGGTTTGAGTCCTTAATCACTTCAAGCACATCTTCACCAAACCGTTCTCCGTAAAATCCCTACAATCGAGAGTAAATGCATTGAAATAAACCATCAAATGCAGCCATCAGAGATGGGGGTTGGAGAGACAAAGGCTTATTCAGGGGAGGTGAAGCTCCATGTGCCTCCAACAGTAGCAGTGCTGGGGCTGAATGTGATCTGCTGATCCCAGAAATAAATCAGTCACATTCCAGGGGCAACAGGAAAAAACAAGCCTAACGCCCTGGAAGGCAGGAGAACTCGGGAGCCTTCCAACTGCACACAGACAGGCTGCGCGGTTCTGAACAAGCCCTCTGAGCTCACTGGGTGTCTGTGAGCTCAGCTGAAAACTGGGGTCAACACGGGATCAGCCTAGAAATTAGGTGCCACATCAGAGCGCGGCTCTGCTGGGCTGGGTGAATGGCCAGATTCAGAATTCAGGTTTTTTTAATCCTCAAATCACGCTGCTGCTTTCAGCGCAACGTGACAGTGGCTGAACTGTTGTGAGCAACAACGTGACATCAGATCTGTTGTAGTGAATAATCCAGGGTCAGCTCTGCCTTCTGGCCCTATGGACACAGAGCATGGCACGGCCCAGAGCCTGGTCCTCCCCTGCTGCTGGGGATGGCTTCACCTCTGCACAGATGAGAACAGTCTCTGACCTCTGCTGCCCCCCAAATTGTGCTAAGACATTGTCTAGACACAGATTGGTTGGCACAAAACCAGGCCAGACTAACCATTACTTGGTACAGATGATCACTGGGTGGTGCCTGGAGCAGCACCCAAGCCCCAGTTACATTAATTGGAGTTGCCTTTGCCTGTTCATGGCTGAAACAAACTTCAGACCTGTGATACCCTCAGGGGCTCTGAAATCCAGCCACTTCAGAGGCTTCAATCTCTAGGACAGGAACATTACGAAAGCAACAAAATGACAGCAAAATGCAATACTTTCTGACAGGCAGATCCTGAAAGGCATCTCAACCTTTTTTCCAGCCCAGGTCACCCTATTTACACCAGGAGGCTATCGAGAAGTGCAGACAAGGTGTGATCTGTCACAAACTCCAGAATGATCATAGCAGGTCTGCAACTTTCACTACAAGATCAAGGAAAACCTGTGGGATTCCTCTCCTCACATTGCAGCTGCAGAGGTGGTCCTGGCCACAGGACGCAGGACATCGGGTCCAGCTCTGGCCACCACACAGGTCTCTGCAAACTGTTTTGCCAAGTGACTGTTTCTCTAAGCTCAGTTTTGCGTCAGCCTCCAAGAGGCAGAGCGCTGGTTTTTGCCCAACGATTTTAATTTCCAGCACTTCCCATAATTTGGCAACACAGTTCTTAAACAACTAATGGAAAATAGCTAAACTGCAACTCGCAGACAGAATTTGAGGTTGGCCACAATCATCTCACCTCAAGCCTATGGGAAATCTCAGCTAACTTGGTGATTGCGGGTTCCTTGTAAACAAACTCTTGCTCATCCAGGTCTCCAAATTTAGTTCCATAAAAACCAACCCGGAAGTAGGTGCCAAACATCCTCTTTCCATCCTAGGTTTGGAGAAACAGAAGGTTATTTCAGTGTGGAGACATGCACACCCCCAAGCATGGCTGCAGGCAGGCTCCTGAATTTATGCAAAATAAAAAAGACATTAAAAAACAAGGAAAAAAAATAGAAAGAAGGGAAAGAAAAAACACACCTGGAATTCAGCATTAATGCATTTTAGCAGCAAACACCGCAATGAAATTATAAACTAACATGAAATTATATGAATCAGTTATGACCATTAGCCCAACCCTGCAATGACTTTTCTCACCCCAGGAAGAGTCTGGAGGTGTCAGATGTCTCCGGGGAACAGTCCAAGGCTAAGTCGCTTTGTTTGGGTAATTATTTCGGGCTCTCCAAATTTGTGCGGACAACGCTGAGCCCGTAGCTGCAGGGGGGATATTGCACAGATACCCCTTGAATCACCCACATCAGAGCACCCCATAAATTATCCACTCACAAGTAATTGCAGGATTGGGCTGAAGTCAACGTCCAGTTCACTCACACACACACACACACGCAAGTGCTTTTTAAATAGCATGTCAACTGGAAGGGGTTATGTTCTCTTCTAGTAACTAATGTCTAGTACACAGGGCCAAAGTCACTCCTGGTGAAAGCAGATGCAATTCGCTCTATCATGTACCTGCTTCCATGGGAGCCAGTGGTGAATTTGGCCCAGAAATGCAACAAAAGTAGAGAAACAAGAAAGATTTTTGCTGGATAAAGTAACGAAGAAAATCTGATTAAGAGAGAGAGAAGAAAAATGCTTTAAAAATACATCGCATCTTTGATTTTGTTAAAAAAACTCACGCTGCATGCACAAACCAGAAATGCCTTTCAGCAAGAAACTACAATGTTCACCTTTACTCTCACGAGAAAGTGTGTATATAACATAGCATATAACATTTAATGTTTCTGAATCTGGGCTAGTGTTTGGTTTCAAACAGCACTGACAGATGTCTTTGCTGTCGTGTACGATATTTTTTTTCAGTGTTTTGCTATGGCAAAATAGATCTTTTGATGGTGATGGTGAACATTATCTATGGAAGGCGAAGAGGATAAACAAGCCAAACTAAAATACAAAAACCCCTGAGGCAGACTGGAAAAAGCACTGTCACACTAGCATCCCTAGAATCACAGAATCATGGAATAGTGTGGGTTGGAAAGGACCTTCAAAGGCCACCTAGTCCAACCCTTGTCCAGAGAGGGGTTTTCATCCATCTCCTGCCAGTGCTGACCACAGGGTTTTGTCACCCCACAGCCATCCCCATAAGCACCTCCTGGTGCCACCCCCAGCTCCAAAGTGGTTACTGTTTGACTGGAACTAACACCTGGCAACATCTGGTTGCAGTTCCCCTGGGCTCCCTGTCCTTCTCCAGTGACCATTTCTCTGGACCCATATAGCAATGAGCAGCCTATGGAACCCTCCATTTACTCATCACTACCTTTGCAAAGCCACAGTTTTGGACAATGTTCCCCACGCTAAAATCCCTCGATGCCCAGTATTTCCAGCTTCCTGTGCTATTTTTTTTAAAATCAACCTCACTGTTATAGGCTCCTTTCCCAAAGTAGCACAGAACCATAGAATCATTTTGGTTGGAAGAGACCCTCAAGGTCGAGTCCAACACTGTCACTAAACCATGTTCCTGAGAACCTCATGGTGTCTTTCAACCCCTTCCAGGGGAACAGCCAAACAAAACACCTCCGAAAACCTCACACGGGGCTGGCATGCTTCATGTGGAAGCTGGTGGGATCCTGCCCCAATCCCTGGGCATAGGGCAGGCCCCATCAACGGAAGACACGCTGCTGCTCTTCCAACTCCTCTGTTTTTTCCTACCTAGTTGGTGAGTGACTTTCAGGCTATGAGATTGGGAGAGCTCAATTTCTTGCCTGGTGTTAAGAATCCAGGATGGCTCCGTACTGAGATCTTTTAATTGAAATTTAGCCAACACCAAAGTCTATTTAATCACAGTACAGAAAACAAAACAACTTAAAAATACTCCATGGTCTTGTTTCTGAAAAGAGCTAAAAATGCAGGTATGAGGGAGAAATTATTAAAAGCATTTTATCTCCTATTATTTTATGAAAAATAATAGGTCTTTGGGAGGAGAAGAGAATGAAGGTGAACACTGAATAGCCATTACAGAACTGGCAGAGCAGATAACAGCCATCATGATTTATGAAGGTTCATGGTTTGTTATTATGCATGGTAAACATCTTTCAAAATTGCTGGGAATCAAGTTTGAGTTATCTCTTGCACGCACACAAAAAGCTTTGCCAACAAGATTTGAAAAATCAGAGACAGGAGTGATCACATCTGCTTTCTTCACCAAGACCAACACAGCGGCAGCAGCTGCCTGGAGGCAGAGCCAGCCCGAAGGATGTTGGAATAGAAGTAATTCCTTCGTACACACTGTGCAGAATGCAAAATCCAACCATTTTTACCGAACTTGAGCGTTGTTATTTTCTTGCTCAATTTTAACCCAAGGTCCTTTGCAGTGTTGCCAACTATCAGAAGTCCTCCAATACTGATTTTTTGAAGGTACCACCTGTTGCTATTCACTGGCAACCTCACCTTGCATACTTTAAAAAGCATTTTTGAATTCTCATGCTGTAGCATGAAAAGGCTTTTTCCTAACAACTTTGTTAAACAAAAAGAATTAATTTGACATTTATTCAATGAACAAACACAAAAGCAGAAAAACCCACCACTTGCGTTTAAGTAGGTCTTTGAAACGGTGCCAGACTCAGGATACTTGGGTGCTTGTAGTTGGCAATACTGCTTGCCCTGGGACATGAGGTGGGGTCTTGCTGTTGGCATAGCTCTTTGGTAAAATGAAATTGGGGTTTCCACAGTGTAAAACAAAAAACAAATAGGGAAAAAAACAAAAAGGAGAAAGGGGGGGAAAAAAATCCACAAGTAGGAACTTACCACAACAGACAATAGTAAGAGTGGGGAGGAGGGTCAGCAACCAGGGCGACAGAGGAGAAAACAGAAAGTATTTAATTAGGGAAATTCCAAAAAACAAACAAGCAGCAAATTGGCAGCAAATAAATTCTAAAATAAAAAAAGGGTGAGCATCCATTAAAGTATTTAAAACAAGGAAAAAGGGCAAAACATGCAACAAATCTGAAAGCTACAAAGCACAAAGATCAGAAAAAGTGTGGCCATGAAGGAGCATGACAACAGATGAGAACAGAAACCATGGGTGTCTTTTACCATGCAGTAAAACGTGACTGAGTGATGTTAGAATCATAACCAATGACAGGATTTTCTTCAGGGGTCGATTTAGGGACAGACTAATCAAAATAGATGCTCACAGGCCTTCACATTTGCTGGCTATTGGACACAGATCATTTACACTCCTTACCACACGTTCTCTGGATTACTTTTAAACTACTGGACTTAATTTCTTGCTAGGCTGGAACTAAAACTGATATTCAGATATCATTTGCCCAAATTATTTACATCACACAACGCAAAAGATTTTTGTTCTTAGCCCCAGTTTGGGAAGCATGGGTTTAAATGCTCTCCTGCGGCGGAAACGTGGAGGGAGATGGCCCATGCTGAGCTGCATGATTCACAGAAGAGCAGAGATCAACTGGACAGCTGAAGTCTAAGCAAATAATGTAACATCATCTTCACAAAACATTTACAATGTCTTCTGAGACTTCTGGACGCTCATGTGCCTGCTGTGCCGACTGGGCTAGGGCCCGAGTTTCCAAACTCTCTCTGCTGCGGACAAAGCCGATGGCTTTGCCCATCTTTAATCCAATTGTGTGGTTCTCGTGGTGTATGTTGTAGAAACATGAGCCAACAGCCTTGACAAAAATGAGAGCAGCAAAACTGACTCCAGTTAACACATTTGAGCCATTTTACTGAGGGATAACAGCTACCTAATGAACTGATTGCTCTTAAATTAGCAGAATGAAGCAGCCCATTCTCCGAGATATGGTCTGTATGCGCAGGAAACGAGTTTTGTGTTTCAGTACCTCTGAGCATTATTGCTTAAATCGACCCCTGTGGGTGGGGTGAAAATATGGTATGAAGGGATGATTTTCTGTGTCAATGCTGATGAAAAGAAATATAAACAAATTATAAAAACAAACTAGTGATGATACAGTGGCTCATTCACCAAAGAACCTCATTAGTGGAACACGTCAGCATCCATGCACTACCTAGAGCTTCTTATGAAGAATTTCCTACTACAACCACAATCGGTTTATTGGTATTTCTTTGGTTAATGAATTGTTTTAACAGCAGACAGCAACAGAAATACCCACAACTAGCACATGTGGGCAAGCGTTGGCGTGAGTCATCTGAAAAATCTATTAGTGTTCTTTACTAACTAGAATGGAGTTACCTACCTCCCAGCCAGTACTCTGTGTAATAAAAAGTAAAAAGCGCATGTCACAGAAACCAAAAAAAGAAGTTTCAAAGGCCAAAACATGACCAGCAATGTAAGGTATCATAAACCTGAAATGGTTTCAATAATTATACGACATCATGCATCCAAAACAGTCTTCTCTGCCCCAGAAGGACACTCACGAATTGTCCTCTATCGGTACATTTAACCTCAGAAATCTGGCGATGCCAGAACAGGGAGAAAACCATCAGACCCTCAACTGGATCCGATTAAATCGATGCACTGATCTGCATCTAGCTGGTGGGTTTTACACCATTTAAGTTTAGAAAGGTTCCTTCAATTATTTGTCCACCGTATGAATAGACAAGTA
Organism: Patagioenas fasciata; assembly: GCF_037038585.1. NCBI lineage: Eukaryota > Metazoa > Chordata > Aves > Columbiformes > Columbidae > Patagioenas > Patagioenas fasciata. The sequence goes on along the minus strand of NC_092525.1, from coordinate 18,766,675 downwards.
AACCCTCAACACTTCTGAACGTTACCTAGCTGGCTAAAGGCAAGATACGGCGTCTTTCCCAGACATACAGCATGCAAAGCACAGGTTAAAATAACATCCGAAAGGAAAAACTGACAGATGGTTGGAATTTTTAACTCTTGGATATTTCGGAAGTTACAATGACACTTGGTTATGTTTCGTGTTCTCTCATGTTTCTCATGTTAAATGTCCAGAGAAAAAAAATCCTGTTAGTGATCCTTTCATTTACTGTGGATCACCACTGGACAATTCTTGCGTAATCTGTTTTTTTTTTTCTTTAAGTTAGTTTTTATTTGCACTGAACGTTTGACGTTTTTTCACAATTCACATTGCAGCTGAAAATTCAAATTATTACCTGGTGAACTATCTTGCTGAATGCTTCTTGGAGTTTACCATGAATAGTAGACAGCTTCTTGGCATCTCTGTTAGCTTCGTGGATAGGAATAAGGACTTTGTAAACCTCATTAACTGCTTCATACATGCCAGCCTACAAAAATAAGGTCCATCAGATTCCTCCATCAATTCAACAGCAAGAATGACACATACTACCAGCATTTAAATGATAAAACTGCAAAATGAAAAGGTGGCACTGTGATGTAATCAGCAGCTTTTCTTAAAATATACACACACAGGAATGGAATAAAATACTCAGGTACCTTGGAATCAAAAGCCTACTGCACTACACATTGCCACACATTGCCACTAATTAATGAGATTATTAATAGAATAAAAACTGGGGTATTTTGGATGGATACGAGCACAAGAGCATGGCACAGCCAGACCACAGCAGGGGTTCTAGGTCTTTGCTCTGGAGTTACTGTTGTTTGTACTTAAATCCACTGCATCATGTTTTATATTGTGCTGCAGGAAATAACTCACTTGTTTCCCTTGGCTTCTGATGGATCTGCTACTACCAGCTCGTTAACACTGATCACATAAAGCTCTTGGGCCACTCTTTTTGAACAGGAGGAAAAAACATCACGGCCCTTCTTAACTGTTGTGAACTCCCAAATGTGCAGCGTTGAAGTGAAAAACACCAGAAACTGGTCCCAGATCTTGCTCTTTGCAAAGCTTACTCCAGAGGGCAAAGCAAGTTGCCTTGAACAATTAAAACTCCCAGTGCTTCATGCAAATTAAGTGGTTACAATAGAGTTACACACAGAGAAAACATTGTCATTCATAATGCAAAGCAGTATAAGACTGCTGAAGAAGATAGGTAAAGAAATTAAAGTCTTCTACCATGGAGAAAGATGCTGCAGCCTGTTCCAGCAATCCCACCAGACCAGCTTCCGTAAAATACTTTCCAGAACAGATACCTTCTTCATCTGGTGATACAACATCATCAGAAACTGCTGACTCTTCCAAAACATTAGAAGATATGTTCTAAGGAGACATAACATAGATGAAATATTTTTACTCAATTTAAACAACAATCAAAATTCTCAATTCTTTGAAAGTCAGATGGGTTTCAGTCAAATCCGAAAATTTCTAAAGAGGCAGCTTTCACACGTATTTTGTTTAATTTCCTTCTGAATCAGCACGGTACTTCAGCAGGATAATTCCTACCTGAAATGTAACACACCCTACAGGGAGGTATTTTCGGTCTTCCAGCATGCTGAGATATTCAGCCACCAAGGCTGCGGAGTGGACCAGGCACTGGGCTGACTCGGCGTGGTTGCTCCTCTCCGAGTGCTTTCCAGCCATGTTCTGCAGCCATGTCAGGCGCAGGTCAGGGGAGTTCTGATAGCCCTTCGCAATCCTGATTGGAAAGAAAACCTCCATGATTATTATTTAATTACTTCTGCTTAAATACAACCACACTCAGTGCTAGGCTATCTAGAAATACACAACATAAGAAGCTATATAGATATAGAATCATAGAATCATTTCAGTTGGAAGAGATCCTAGCACTAAACCATGTCCCTAAGAACCTGATCTAAACACCTTTTAAACCCCTCCAGGGATGGTGACTCCACCACTGCCCTGGGCAGCCTGTTCCAATGCCCAGCAGCCCTTTTCGTGAGGAATTTTTTCCTAATATACAATCTGAACTTTCCCTGGTGCAACGTGAGGCAATTTCCTCTTGTCCTGTCACTTCTTAACTGGGAGAAGAGACCAACACTCTCCATGCTACAACTTCCTTTCAGGCAGTTGTAGACAGTGATAAATTACCCTAAATTACTTTCTGAGCCAGTTAGTGATGAGCAAGCAACTGCAGCTACCGTCTCACAGCAGAATGCTTTTATGGGTGACTGCTGAAGCTCCTAACCAAAGCTCATAATTCACTTGGAGACTGGTAGGAAGTGTGGGTCAATCACAGCAGACCTGCCTGGAAGCCTTCAGGACCATTGGTGCAGACACCACCACATAATTTGGTAGCTGGCATCTTAACATGGTTCTGGAATATCTTTTGCGCATGGAGACCATCATATGTACCAGCACCAGAAAAGCCTTTCGTGCAAGCAGGTCCTGGAAGATCGTTAAGTTTGCCCTGATGCGAGCAGGGAGAGTTGTCTGTACTCAAGTGGAGGATGAGAATGTCAGAGACTCCTGGGGAAGGGAAACTACTTTTATCTAAGATAAGGCACATAAGTGCCAAACAAAACCTATCAATACCACATTTAAATACAACAGACAGGTACATATTGGTGCATGAGCACTAAGACCTGGAACTGCTCCAAAAATAAGCTCCTTTCCAACCAAAGTGACTCTGATTCTATAAGGACTCAAATGTGCAACACCTGGGTCCAAAACCAAGTAGCAAGTAGCTGTGTTGTTTGCAGATGAAATCTGAACTACGTCAAACACTGTAAAACATGTTTAAGTTCAAAGTAATTGCTAATAAAAAACAAGTAATCAAAGTTCACAGCAATAAAGTACCTCACGCTGTAAATACAGGAAGGGTAGCAGGTACAAGGTTTGTTCAAACACCACATGGAGCACTGATATCTACTGTCCCTCCAGCGCAATGGTTATAAACTCTACCTGTACATCAAGTCAATCAGCATTTCTGGATCTTCCTGGTGCTCCTTCATTTTCACTGTGTCAGAGAGGATCATATGGAGGTTGAACACTAAATCCTGAACCTGTAAAAATATACTGCTGTAATGAACTGGCAATGAGATGTGAGCTACATACTGCTGTGTTTGGAACACAGACACTCTGAAGCTTTGTGTGTTTGCACCTTGTCAGAATTAATCACGAACCCGAGTTTTATGTACTTAGATGCTAAAAAAAATAATAACGTACCTCCTTCAGGGAGTTCATGCAAACTCCAGCTATAGATGGAGGTCTAAGAACAGCCTGTTAATGAACTACACATTACTTCTCTTGTGGTATTTCTTGTACCTGATCAGGAAATGTTGTCTCCCTAAGTTCCAGATCTTCTTCAGCATATGTCAAAATAGTCTTCAGGGAACGTCGCAAAAATTCCTCATTGAAGTTCTGGGATGTCCCCACCAGAGATGAGAGAGACATGGTCACCTGCATTTTCACCCTGGCAAAGTTCTGCAACAGAGAAATTATTACGGTATTTCAACAACCTGGAAACACTTCAACAGTCTGCTGCAACACCACTGCTCTGCTCATGACACCCTCCTCCTGACAGACACCTGATCCAAAAAGAGGAAACACCAGTTTTGTGAAAAGGATTGTCACAGAGAAGTGATTACAATAAACCTCTGGTGCTACTGACTTCATAATCTGAGGACAGAATTTTTAGTTGCAGGTGACGGTTCTCCTGCAAAAGTTTAAGTTTTTTCTCCTTCTCCCTGTGCTCAAGGACCCTGAACAGGATGATGCTCAACTCCCTCTCGTGAATACACCCTTCATTCTAGACACTTGCTTTTGGTCTGGGCTGGCCTAAAAAGTGAAGTCACAGTTAATTTGTTGCTATCAAACCATTAACAGTCCCTGGGCCCAGAACCAGCAAGTCTCTCTGGATCTTCTGCTCACTGTGGGGAACTGTAACCAACCAGAGATGTCTGTGGCAGAGCTTTCACGTCTGTGAAATACCAACCAAAGAGTTAAGGTTGGGAATTTTCTTGACAATTTAAAGTGCACATGGGTGAGTCAAGCTAAGATGTAATTAGAGGTAAGCAAGAGCTGAATGAAAACAAAATCCCAGCAGTCCCCACCCGTTTACGTGGAATAACCTAATGAAGTGCAGCAGGATACTCACGTTCCCAATCTCAAAGTTTTGCCTCATGAGGAGGTAAAGTGAGGCACTGGCGTGTGACCGTATCGTGCTGATACTGCTGCTACAGTGTCGCAGGAGCCGCAGGCACAGATCTGCGCACTGCTCCGTCTCTTCTTCAAACAGCAACTCTGGGAACTGGAAACACAGCACGTGACGAAATCAGCGTTTGGACAGGAACACGCACTCGTGTTCCATAACGCCAGGGCAATTCTCTGCACTGAGCATACACTGGCACTACAGAAAGTCCAGTCCCCTCTATTTGAGGAGAGAGGTGCTAATTTGAATCACTTCCCTTGTACAGTGTGGCAAAAGCAGACTCACTGGTAGCAATGGAAGGCAACTCATTTTACCTAGCCCCACAATTTGTTTCTATATCTAGACCCTTACACTGATTTACATCAGTTCCAAAAACTCAGGCTTAAAACTGTAAGCTATTCCCAGTATACCTACAGAAACTGCGAAAATTGTTTAAATTATGGGCCCAGTAAAACAAACCCACTTTAAGTGAGATTCATATAGCTTAAATTCCACCCATGTTTTGTGCTCCCTGCTGTCAATGTGCCTCTGCCTGCTTAGCATGGGCCAGAAGGAACCCCCACCACGCTTAGGCTCTGCAAACTGTAGCTTGCGTGCAGCCATCAAACCCAAAATGCATAAACACAGGATACTGATCATGAAAACCAGTCAGGATTTATCGACCCCCAGACCACACTTCCTGAAAATCAATATTGCACAAAATAATAAATGCTTGGTGAAGTGACCCCAGTGAAAAGGAAGAAAACAGCCCCATCCTCTATCAGTGCTGCTCAGGATATATTGTAGCATCTGCAGACAATTCACCTTTGAAACCAAAGCCCTCTGTGTGGCGAAGCAGTGTTGGAGATAAAGTGCACTTTGGTTGCAGGCCATGCTGTGCAGAAGCACCTTCAGCACCCCGCCGAGGATGCTCTCTTTGGACTCCGTCACAGAAACAGTCTGCAGTCAAAAGTAAACCAAGAGTTGCATGAGCAAAAATCAGCCCTCGTGTGTGTGTCAGGGGAGAACAACTCTGCTGAAAAGCCCTTTGGAATGGAGAAATTACCCACTAAAGCACAAGTGTGATGGGAGTGGCTGAGGGACCTATGGGGTTCAGCCTGGAAAACAGGAGATGAGGGGAGACCTTCTGATCTCTGAACTGCCTGAAAGGAGCTTGGAGCATGGAGTGTGTTGGTCTCTTCTCCCAAGCAAGAAGTGACAGGGCAAGAGGAAACAGCCTCAAGTTGCACCAGGGTAGGTTCGGATTGGATATGAGGAAAAATTTATTCCCAGAAAGGGCTGTCAAGCATTGGAATAGGCTGCCCACGGCAGTGGTGGAGTCACCATCCCTGGAGGGGTTTAAAACACACAGAGATGAGGTTCTTATGGACATGGTTTAATGCCAGGGGCGGGCTATGGTTGGGCTCGATGATCTTGAGGGTCTCTTCCAACCAAAATGATTCTATGATTCTATTCTATATTCTATTTATCTGGGCCTGCAAAACAAGTCACATTTCTGAATCAACCCCCAGATAATGAAAATCTGACCCACGTGCTAATGCTGCTGGAACGATGGAGCTTTCCAGCCAATGAGGCTCTGAACTTTGGGGACCTTGTTCTACTAGATGGAAAGTGGATTCCTCGGGTGCAAGGTGTAACCCCCAATATCCCCAGGTCTCCCTGCAGCTCAGGAGTGGATCTGCTCCTGTGTCCACCTGCTTCCAGCCCATGCCCGTTCCATTCATACAAAAGCAGGGGATAAAACTGCCACGTGTCTGTGCTGATCAGCAGGGACTGAGAACATCACTGGGCTGCGCACACAGATAAAGGAGCCCAGAGGTTTCCCTGCAGTACAAACATTAAGTACGGAGTCAGGAGACTGACCTGGAACTCAATGACTTCAGGCAGATTTGGGAACGAATCAGATGAATCAGTTAGAATAGGGCAGAACTTGGAAATTTTTACAGTTCACTATTGAGTTTTATGAACATCTGCTTCATATACCACAATAGTGAAAAACTTTCAAAAAGACTGAAGGAGAGTATTGACATTTTAAAGCAGATTGTCCTGGGCTGAGGCATTACCACCCTTCCCGCTGCAGCAGGGTGCTTGAACAGTTCTGATGGCGCTCAGGCAGTTAAGAGCAGCAGGAAGGTTTTGTTTAACATTCGGCTGCCTGGCCAGTTGACCATAATGCTGTTATATCTCTATTTTCTTACCATCCTTACCTGTACAACTATCTCTAGTGTATCCAAAATAATCAGATTCGCTTCCGTTGCAAGATTTCCATCAATAAGTGCCTCGTGTTCTATCTCTGCCCTTGATCTAATAAGAGAAAGAAAGCAATAAAATCACTTTCTGTGTAAAAAGCAGACCTACATATTTTTCGGTCAAAAATATTTTCACATTAGCAGAAAACCCCCAGTCAAAATGCGTACATTTACTACTGGACAACACTACAAGGATATTTTACTGCATCCATTAAGAGGACAGGAAGAAAGACTTGGGTTCTTTTACACATAAAAACTTACACAGGATTTATGTTCGCCATGCTCAGGAGAAATCACGTTACTTTCTGCCACCTCATTACTCTCCCAGGAACACAATAACAGTTCAGAATCAAAAAGCCCAACTCAAAACTGGTTTAGTAGCATCGTTAGGCATGCAACAGCACAACCAGGAACAGAACATACGGCTTTATGTTATAGGCTACGGACACAAGGTGGCGCTACATGAGCTAGTATAACATTACATACCGGCACTGTTGATCCCTGCAGCTAGACTGGTTGTAGCATAGTCTGAGGGTGCGATTTTTGCCCGTTTAAGCTACATTATATTACAGTTCTTGAATAAGTTCAAGAAAAATGGCACCATTTGGCTGTTATTTGCCAGGCACTCACTTTTCTAGAATGGCTTTACAAAGCTCATACACCCCCTCGCACCTGTGGCCCTGGGAATTCAGCAGCAACCACCGAATTTCAGTGGCAGGAGCTGGATTTGGCAGAGACTCAGCAGGGTATCTGAAGAGCCCAACTGTGTCCTGTCCTACCGCATGTGCCACCTCCGACAGACACAGGAACTGATCAAATCCAAAGAGGACAGCAGCTGACTCGGCTCTGGGACCCAGATTGCAGCAAGCCACCTGCCATGCTCTGAAACTGGGTCATACACTCATTATTTACTCTTCAGGGTCCAGAAAATGAAGGTTTAAGGCCTAGCTCTCTATAAAATAATGCCATCTGCATAAAATGATACCACCTGCAATCAGCTGTACGGCATTCTTTGTGTGAAAAGTCTTGTTTAATTAATTTCAAAAGGCCAGACTCTGCCTATGCGTGCAGGACACGCAGAGTCGGAGGAGTGGAGTGCGATGGACTCGGGTCACAGTGAGGAAATACGGGTTAAAAAGCACATTTGTAGAGTTATTTAAGCAGATTATTTTGTGGGGCGAGATACCATCCTTTGAGCATCAAGGTATTGCACAGCTGTTTAACATGGACAGGAGGTCCTGCTGGGAAGAGGAGAAAGGGCTCAGACCCAGTGTCAGCAGTGAACTGATTAGTTTTTCAGGCTGAATTTTAATCCGGTGTAACTCTGTCCACAGCTCTGGAGTTGTGCCGTGGTGCAATTTATACCTACATCGCTTCATTAGTAGGTTGAAACACACTGGTCATGTGGCTTTCCCAAGGTCTCAACAGGACTGGAGTCTTGGACAAAAAGCCACTACTTGACATAACTAGAGACTACACTCTGGTGTTGGACAAAGCAAGTGGAAGCTGTGAAGATGTACTTCCAACTGCAGGAAGTATTAATGTCTTCCAGAGTAAAATTCGGCCTGATCTCCATCCAGGCTTTGAGGACCCCATTTCCCAATATCTTCAGAGCTTCATTTGGGCTGAGACTGTTGTCCCAAGTTTAAGAACAAGGCTTCTGCCAGGAGGATGGGGACTGCGGGTTGCAATTTGAGGAAACAAAAACGTGCACAGCAAAGCTCAAACATAACTCCTGAGCCCTCCAGATTAAACCACACTAAGAGAGGGAATTTTAGAGGAAATGGGTGTAATATGCAAAAAGAGCTTGTTTCAACCAGTTGCACACACACACTGAAAACTTCTGCCAAGCATCACAAACAACGCTGTGATGATTGAGGCTGCAGATGTACAAAGCACCAATTCATAAGAACTGCACACCAATGCTACAGTACCTGGCTGGTTTGTGGCTTCTAAAAGCACAGCACATGTGGAAAAACAATCAAAGTGATGGATTAGGACAGGAAAGGAAAGCGAGCTTTGAGAACTCCAGAATGCTCTTATGGAATAAAGGAAATATGACATGAGATATATATGCTATCTATGAACACTGTTAATGGATCTTCTCTCTAAATTAAAGCTTGCTTCAGGGGTTTGAGAAGGTAAAGGTTTGCATCAGTCTCTTTAAATCTCATTTTAAAATCAAAGCAAGCAAGGGACAGTGTAAAAGCAAAGAGTTAGACAGGGCAGTGCTGGACTAAAAGCTATTTGCACACTGCCAGCCCGGTTCCAACTGAGGGCCCAAACCTGCTCACACGAGAGCTAAGTGAGCCGCTGCCATTCACCCACAGGGAGAGACACCCCGCATTCCCACATTGGTAATGTAGAAGGATAAGGTAGAGTTACTTGTCAAGCTTTTCTGTGTTTTGACGCCAGTGAGTCATATCCTTTCTCCATCTCAAATTCTCTTGACTTCCAAACGCGCTCCCAGAAGGACTTCTCTCTGCAAGAGAACATGAAAACGATAGCAGCCATCTAATGCTAACTTTTTTGCACGGGTAGCAAGTTTGGATTTGTTCACAAGTGACAGGTGACAGCAAACTATGACTTCTTCAAGCCCAAGTCTATGGCACATACCCAAGATGTTTACATGGCCCCTAATTTTGTCACTGCTGAGTGGCACGAGAGGCAACTTTGTGTGCAGTGGTTTTGTACACAAGAGAGCAAAGAGCAACACCTTGTGTGCTGCCAGATGCCAGCTCACCACAGAGCTAACAGAGAGAGGCAGCTGAGGTGTTCAAACCAGGGAGGTGGCTGCCAGGGATGCTAAGAGATGAGGACTGATGCCTGGGTGCGTCAATCCTCACCAATCTGATTTCCCTGTCCTCAACTGGCACACAGGAATGTTCTCTGAGTGGTGCTGAGATCCCCTTTCCTACTTCACAGTCTTTTTTTATGTGCAGGGAACTTTCAAGTAATAAAGGCAATCAGGTCAGATTAAGAAAAAAAATACAAAGGTCCCCATCTCTCTTAAATATCTCTTCAACTTAGCCCAAAATGATGGGCTCACAGGTACCAGGATGCTTGTGGCAGAGTAGGAGCCCAAAGCCACTTCTGATTCTTGTCCTAACCCTTGGGACTTCCTTTCTCCCAGACAACAAAACCAGCAAAAATCACCACAAGGTGCTTGTTACCCAAACTACTGGCTATTTCAAGCCTCATTAAATCAGCAGAAATATTCAGGCATTTTCAGAGCTATCAAAGCAAGACCAGGCAGTCTGGTTTCCACTCTGATACTTGCACAGAACATAAAAGAAGGCGGCTGCGAAGGATGCTACACCAGAAGAAGTTCAGGCAAGAACACCCCCTAAATAAGACATGATCACATGTGCACAAAAGCAAACAAGTAGCAAACAAACCATCTGTAGATGGAACTTAGGAAAGGTGTCCTAATTTTGCAGGCCCAGTGAAGCATGCTGCAAACTGCAAACAGCATTTTCTAGGGGCCTCTTTGCCTGAAGATCTTGATGGGTATTATCTCACACCATGAATGGGTGTAAGTAATTGCTGGGTTTGGGAATAGCAGTTTTTGGGAAACGGGGACAGCAGAGAAGACTTCTTTACTCACCCAGCTGTCCTCTGCTTCTTCGGACCATTTCCTGTCTTGCCCCTATGCTTCCCAAAATAGCTTCTTCAAGTTTGGCTCTCATGTCTTTTGACTTCTTGAATGTCAGACTATTCATTCTTTCAAACACTTTCTTGCCCTGCAAGTTTCAAAAGAGACTATGAGGGAAGATTCTCTCAATCTCAGATATTTTCTGAGCATTAGCAACCCAAAATATCTTTCCTGTCTAAAGACATAGGTCAAGAAAGAAATACAGGTTTAGTTGCTAGTCAGATAATCCACTCAGACTCCAGCACTGCTATGGAAAACTCTCTTCTTGTTGACAGTAAGCAAAGTGGCCACCAGCCACCTCTTTTCCCCGCAGTAGTTCCCAAATGAGTAGCAAGCAGCACAAACTGCATAAGAAGTGAAACAAGGCACAAGACACTTGCATGGCTGAAAAGTAAACGTGGAAAAAGGCTAGAGGTTGCACAGACAAGTGCTAAGCCTTGGGATTCTAAATACAGGAAATACTTAGAGGGGAGCAGGAAATGCCTTTCTGGAGTCGTGTAAAGGATGGGAGTGTAAAGTTCCTTGGCAAGCCCTAGGAGGAACTTCAGGACGTTTAAACAATATCGCAGTACCTTGTATTCAAAGCAGGATACGCAAAGATAAAGCAAATCCAGCAGGCGATTGAGCTGCAACACTGAGAGGTCTGTGAACCATTTCTGCAAGACGCTTTCATCTGCGTTCTTGAGCACCCACAAGAGACAGATCAGGAGGCTGCGGCTGGACTCTGTTGAGAAGGTGGAGTGCTGCCTGCCGCTCTGAAACAGACAGGTCAACACATTTGCCACGCTGTATTCTACATCCAAACACTTCAGTCATCACTAAAAGAATCTGCACCACCTACCATCCCAGCCTAAATAATTACCAAATGGGAACAGAAGGTGAATAGACATTTTTTACTAACAACCAGGAGATACACATTGCTCCTTCTCAACTGAACAGCTTGCACATAGCCAAGCCACAAGAGTGAAGCGGTAGTTTGAACCAAAATAATCAAATTTTAAGAATGAGTTTCTGTTCAGGCATCAAAAACTCACTTCCCTTGAGATGCCTTTAATAACCTCCAGCAGGTTCACAGTTACACAGAGGGGTTCCATGTATCAGTGGCTCACTTTGAGTGTGCATAAAACCCAACAAAATGGGGTCCTGATGCAGGACTAAAAGCAGGACTGAGAAATGGAACGGCCTGCCTGCTACTGGAAGGAGGAGAGAACTGAGAAGAGAACAGGGAAAACAGCTCATTTCTGTCTTCAGCTAGGCAGGATTTAGACATGGAGTTTTTGCTTAGGGCTCAGAGTTCAATGACCATTGCATTTCACACAGCTTTTATCAGATTGTTTCAGCACAAGAGAACCTTTATCAGAAAAGAGAATTCTTCCATTTTCTGCGGTTTGCTGATTTTTATCCCCATCTGGCATTTTCTTATACCTTCTCTGAGACAGGCAAAACCACCTGCAAACGTGATTTGTTCCCCCTTGTCTTTCACCCTCTGTCTCCCTGTGTAACACCCAGCAGTCTCTACCACTCGTTGATCAGCTTCACAGGACCTGGATGCATAAATATTTGCTTGTTGGCACAGACTGAGGGTCAAGGAGTAGAGAGAGGTGGCTTTGTACCGATGAGGTGTGTAAAAAACTGCTGGGCCGGGTGAGCTGAGGCACTGATGTTCCTGCGATGGCCATGGCAACTGTCTGGCTTATCATGCTTCCACCCTCGCTTTCGTAATCATCGACAGCGACGCAGCTTGGCCTCCCCCGCTGGTTGTGACTCTCTGCCAAGAAACACGTGCATCTTGTCAGTCCCCAAATTCAAAGTTTCTCTCCTCACACTCCCTCCGCAGTGCTAATTTCACTGAACTGTCCAGGAATGTAAACCTAAAATCATCATGCTCATGAGGTCCTGCAAGTAAGCAGGGCTATTATTTGAGATCACACAAACAAACTACAGTTTTCAAATGCAACCTACACAACCTCAGTATCTAGAACCCTTCTGAAAATTAGACCTTTTGTGCCTTTGAGTACTTCACTTCAAGTCCTGACTTGCAGTTTTATTGTGTCATTGAACTCAAAGGCTGCAGAAGACACCTCCAAATTCCACACTATTCCAGACTGGACTCCCTGCCCTGATTTGAAATGATACTTTGCAAAGTGCCCCTGAAAAGTGCTGCTGCCAGAGCACATGCTAAGAGGAAGGAGAGGAACTCTGCTTATCCTCTGGAATTGTTATGACAATTGTACACTACATGTGGTGACTTTTCAAGCAGGTCAGAGATGCAGAGGGACAGCAGTCACCCCGATGTTAACTAAAATGCATTGCTCGTTTTTTACTTCACGCAAACAATTGGGCAAATGAAGCCTTTGAGTGTTAAGTCACCGAAGATATATTTTGCGAGTACTATTTAGGAAATGGATGCAAAAACACATACAAAGTCATAATTCAAACCAGAAACAATCTCACCCAACAGTAAAGGGTTTTGTAGTTCAATTTGAGAACTCAAACACTCAAGTCTGGTGAGCAGATGAACACTTATTCAAAGCCCAGAATATAAAATACCTGTAAAGTCATAAAGCTGAGGCACGGCTTCCATGATCACGCCAATCAGAGGTAGATACAGCATTGCCACCCGGGCCTTTACCTGTGGGTCAGCGTACCGCGGATCCGAGTCATGACTGGACAGTAAATTGTGTACCATATTGATGACCTTCTTATGCAATCCAAATAAACTGTTAAAAGAGAGTTGGGTCACGCAGATAAGTTAATATCTTCAAAGCAAACTATACTTTGTAACTAAGGTGTTTCAAAAAACAGAAAAAAATCCTGGTTTTTATTTTTAGCTTCACATAAAATGCCATTACACATATTTTTTTATCTCCCATCTGTTTTACAAATGGCTGGCTTTTCACTATGCCATCTAAAATGTACAAAAATATCTTGTGGAGGTGCACACTCAATATAATGTGAACACTCTTGTATTTTCCATATGAAAAGAAAGTCCTGGCTACTGCTATGCTGAAATATTGAGTCTACTACAGATCATCAGGAGAACTTAGGGAATATGGAAAACAGGGAGAGAAACTTGAGAGGACAGTGGGTTTAGTGAAACTATTTGATGTGTTCTTTTTTTGTTTCTATTTAACACCATTTAGAGAGAGAAACGCCCTCCTAAGATAGACCATTGCTTTTATCAAATGATCAGGAAGCTTCTGCTTCAGTTCACCAGCCCCCCATGCAATTATTCAACCAAAACAATGGACTACAGATCCATAATTCTGAATAAAAGTGTCAAAGTAATGGAGGGGTAGAAGGAAAAATAGCAACAAAAATGGCCTTCCTCATTATTAAGATGCAAACGATGGCAGGGCCCAAGCACCATGCCTTTGGCAGGACACCCTGCGTGAGCCGACTTGGTGCTCACACCTTGAAACCCCAAACTCCCCTGAATCTCTCAAGAACTCCCTCTCTGCTCCTTTCAATTCCCTCCACCACCACACCGAGGCAAAACTCTCTCAGAGCAAATAGCAGGGACCTCTGGAGCTATTTGCTTCTGTAGGCAAACCAGGCCAAGAAGACAACTTTACCCCATGCAGGAAGCAGCCAAGGAAGCTCATACATTGTGCATTAGCAAAACATTAGCTTCAGTGTTCAGACCTGAGGTATTAAAACAAGTGTTGAATTTGAGGCAGTATCCACTTTACCTGAAAAGTAGAGTTGAGTTCTGGTTAAATAAAAGACGAAAGGCTTTTGGCTGGATGGTTGGGAGTTTAAAATGATTTAAAAGATACCCATACAGGTTAGAGGACATCAGCTAGTTGTAGCAACACTTCTTTCCTCTGTTTTTTTAATCAAGCTGTAATGAGATCCTACAACTGTTTGTTTGTGTAATTAGTGAGATCCTTAACAACTAGGAAGGAAATGCTTATTTAAGTGACCAGTTCCTTCAGATTAAGGCTAAAGGAAAGCCTTTGTATTATTTTGAAGGAGTGGCACCTAAATTGTGTTTCTGACAGTTCAAGGGAAACTATCCTGCAGGCCACAGAACTGCACAGATGGAAAACACATCCAAACAGAGTAATTCAAACCTAGGGCGACATGGATTTCTTTTTCACTTCTCCAGGACACAGCAGGTACCACGGTGGATTGATCCACAGCCAAGAGGAGGAAATACGGCCCACTAATGTTTCTGGCTGATAATGCAATTAATTGATCATGCCGTCCTCCAGCCATCCCCTCTGTTATCTCAGTCCTGGCCTAAATTCATGTCAAGACCGCACAGTTTTGGAAAAATTACTTTTGTTGCTGAATACTGAGGGTCAAATTCTGATTTTCTCACTTCTGCCCTTATAACCTCAGACAATATGGACAACATGGGCGCTGTGAAACGAGCAATACGAGTTAATAACCAAAGCACCCCAGCATTGCTTGCAGAGACAGTCTGCTGAGGGTCTACAGCTGCTTGAATTCATTCTGAATGAACTCATTCAGCTGGTTCTTTCATCTGCATCTTGTAGAGTCTTTTAGATTTCCAGGACAGGATGAGAGGAAATGGTCTCAAGTTGCGCCACGGGAGGTTTAGATTGGATATGGGGGAAAATTTCTTCCCAGAAAGGGCTGCTGGGCATTGGAACAGGCTGCCCAGGGCAGTGGTGGAGTCACCATCCCTGCAGGGGTTTAAAAGATGCAGAGATGAGGTTCTCAGGGACATGGGGTAGTGACAGTGTAAGGTTAGCGGTTGGACTCGATCTTGAGGGTCTCTTCCAACCAAAATGATTCTATGAATCTAAGCATGCTGGAGGAGGATGTGATGCACCGTGTCGCTGTGCAGCGCCTCGCACAGAGGGATCTGTCTAACCTACCACCTTCAGGCACCAGGATGCTGCAGCCTGTTCCACCCACCTCAACCCAAAGAGTTCTTATAAAAAGGGTGAGCTAAAATTTAACATAGTTTGTTGATGGAGCAAGAACAGAACACATTGAAGACAAAGTTCTAACACAATAAGCAACTAGATGGACATCCCTCTCCAGTCCCGCTGCAGGATCGTGCAACTGGGAACAATTCTGAGCTTTTTCCAGTGGTGGCCAACACAAGGCAGGCATGTCTGAAGCCTCTACTAATAGCGGGCTCCTGATACTATTCGCCTGTTAAAAGTCTTCACAGGCAAGAGAGGAGCACATTAGAACAGACTGGGTTACTTTATAGGGTGGATCTACCAGAGCAAATGTAGAAGGTTGAAGCATGAGAACAGCCAATAGACTGCAAACTACAAGTCATTCTGGAAAACAATAAAACCCAAATGCATTACTGGCATACATCTCCACCAAAATTCAGGAGCTTTGATCAAATTGCACCTCAAGAGTTCAACTAGAATCAGGGTTTTTTTTTCTGTCTAGATCAGGTTTGAGGGAGGAGCCATCTCCCCACTGTCCCTTTGTGCAGCTGGGCTGAGATTACCATCCTGGTCTGAGCTTAAGTGCTGAGAACAGCAAGGAGAGAGAGCTCAAGGGGCAGGCAGGTGAGACCAGAAAGCTGGTGAAGAACAAGGGCAAACATGATGAGAGACAGGACCCGATTTCTGACCAGTGAGTGGGATGGTCCTGTGCTACAAAAAGGATTTCTGCAGCCAGCATATATGAGCAAAGATTCTCTGCTTTTTCCATTTCAGGCCAGCAAATGGACTGCAGCATGTTATGTACGTATACAAGACAATATTCTAATTTATGGCATCACTTTCTTCTCCAACAGGAAACAGAATAAATGTTTAACTCCCGAGACCTCTTGTTAAAGGGGCAGAATTAACCATGAATCATCAGCATTTGTTGACTCAGCGGGTATTTCTGAGTCCACCTTGAGAAAAACGCCTGTGAGAGAACTTAGGCTGTGGAAGCAATCAATAATTTCCATTGAAACCCATTTTAAAGAGGCAAGGCAGAATACAGCCCTAAAGAACACAAGCAACAGACTGGACATCAGGACTACAGGCTACTCTCCTACTTCAGACAAATATTTGCCGCACAAGCCAGGCAAGTCATGGACAAACTGCATGTTTGATTCTATTTGTCTATATATGTGACCTGCAGGGACCTCATCAATGCATAATTTTTGCTTAAAAAGAGCTGGGAGGACCACAAATGAAATACACTGCAACATTCAAAACCACCAGCCACAGAGACTTCTGAAGTGTTGAAAATTTCCTTGTTACAATTGAGAAAACCTAATTATCTATTTTCCTTCTAAGAGCCTCGGCTGTGCCCCTGTGGCAGACAGGGACTCCAGCATGAACCTCTCTCCCTTCTTCTCAGCTGGAAAAATGTGACTGAAACCATGTTTACAGAATCAGGGCCAAGGAAGTATGAAATATGAGTGGTAGGGAGAGAAAGCAGATTCTTAAAGAACTGGTTTCTTATCTGCTCAGCTCACAAATTTAAATAAAATCTGGCTGTGGCAGAACTTTCTTTGCATCCACAACTTGCTTGGAATTACAGAAAAGTATTGCGGGGAAAAAAAAAAAGTAAAGATTTACCCTTCTGCATCAGGATCTAAAATGACAGCCAGTTCTGTCAATACAAGCCCGGCCAAGTAATGCTGTTGGCGGAAAGGCACAGACAATTCAAACATATTTGCAATCTTCTGGTCTTGGACATTTGTGGAGAATCCAGAACTCTGCAAAAAATCAAGTTTCAGAAGTTGCATAATGAGGTCCCTTGGAACACAGAGTCAAAGCTTATGAAATACATTAGAAGCAGTTTTCAGGACTAAAGACAATCTCACATAAAGTACCTTTTCCCTTTTTTGTTTGGATCTAGCCACACCTATTTACATTACATGCAAGCTCACTAACTCCGCTGTTAATTCGGTTTGCTGTTATTGCCTTCCCACCTACAGGACAGGCCTTAGGAAAGTTAAGCCAAATAATCTTTAAAAGCAGATCAGTCACACTTTTAACTCAGGTACAGATGCTCTTATTCAGGTTTAAGAAGGCTTTAATTTGATTTATGTTATTTTGCAACTAATTAATCCACTTGAATGACACACTTACTAATTCAAATTACTTTTTCTGTGCAGGCTAGGACTGAATACAGTGCTGTGAAACATCCTTGTTCTGTAAGAAAATGGCAACATTGGGCAAAGCCCTTTCTTTAATGGCTCATTTATGTTCGTGTGTTCGTCTAATATAGAAGGGGACTAGGTCCCTAAGGACAGAAATGTATCTGGTGACTGTGAGGACAGGGATATGTGCGTTATTCTGCAATAATAAACAATCAAAAGAAGTAAAAAATCTATGTAGCAGGAAAAATTAATTTCTAAATGAATGCTTCCAATAAATATTAGCAAGCAGACACTGAAAATACAGGTGGTGCAACCACCTCATACGATTTAGGCCTCAGAATGCAGCCCAACTTGCATTTCCACAAAGGATCTTTGTCACAACGTACCTGAGAAGTCGCTGAAGACACAGATGGTGATGGAGACGCAGGCGGTGTGAGCAAGCTGCAGGGTAAATTCAAGGTGACGTAGTGTTCGTGGCTGCAAATGATGCGAAGGAAGTCCAGCCTCAGAGATGCCAGGTTACTTGGATTTGTTAAGGAATACAGCTTTGAAGACACCTGGCGAGTTTAGCCCAGGATATCGCTGTTAGCACCAAAACAGAGTATAAATGCAGCACCAGCCCCCCTGTCCCACCAGTGCTTCCCAAAACACTTCCAAACCAAGGACTGAAGAGCTTGATATCATTAAATAGTCACATCCACATCACTTCTTCGTGACACAGATTCAACTTGTGATGTGCAGGAGGGATATACATCCCCCCCAATGGCACATATATCAGTACAAGATGTATATAAGAGCACTATTTATATTAAGGAGATGAAGAGCTATGTGTTTCACATATAACAGCCACATCCTAGTGATTTAAGTAGGGAGTTGTGAGAAGCAGGATCACACAGTGCGATGCATTAACAGGTCGAAGATGCGGGTTGGCCAACACAGAGTATGCAACAAAGTTCAAATGTAATTGCTGTTCCTGCTCCTTATATAAAATGTTTTAGACTCTGCAGCAAAAATGAATCAAAGCCTTCACTCCTGATACCTCCTCATCTCCTTGGACACGGTGTAAGCATGGATGTTTGTAGTCAAATGAAACCTTGTGGTCTGAGGTAATTTCCCTGTCACAACATTGCAAATAAACTTCCCAATGCGTAATGTAGGAATCTTCCTTGTGGGGAGGAGACCTTGCACCCTCAGAAAGATGGAAGGGGAGTCTGGCAATTAATGGAATCATACAGGGTAAACGGTTCCTTGAGAGACAAACCATGGTAGTCTGAGCTCCCTCACAAAACCTCCTACTATTTTTTGTTTCAATTACTCTAAACATGGTAAGCAGAGGGAATGATTCTTACTCCCTGCTGCATGTCCATTCACTCAAGGAAGTTACTCCCCATTCACATTTAGGAGTGCAACCAGAAGGGTGTAAACTCTATATCACTACTGAGAATGGCTTGCTCGCTCTAAAAACACTTGAATAGCAGAATTCTGTGTCCATACTTTACTGCCTGTCCAAAGAAAATTAGAGTAATAGGCTATGCTATGGTTCACAGTTAAGTCATAATATTTGTCTACATTCACCTGTTTGTAGCAAGTCTTAATAAGAACAAAAACAAATCCTCTGTCCATGATAGATAACAGGTCATTGAGGAAAAATGCAAGACTGGTGTTGAGCCTTTCAACCATTTCTGTATCCTAGAGAGAAGGAAGAGAAAAATAGGAAAGAAAATGAAGAAGACTGTATGTTTTCAAACAATTCCTGGTTGAGGCACCAGCAAACATGCAGCAGGTCTGGTGCCTGAGCTCTGACCGGGGTTCAGTTTAATTGTTTGTCATTACCTTCTGAAACCGAGAGACTATATCACCGGCAATTGTGCTGACCAAAGCAGTTACATCATCCATGAAACGCTCAGGAAAACGATTCTTTCTTGGCGCATCCAGTTTGTCAGCAAAATACAAATGATGCACCATGCTCTTCACCTATAGGAATATAAATTACAGCAAAGTCACTTGCAGTTGTTGCCGCTTGTGTTTTAAACTACAAACAGTAAGATGATAAGCGAGGTGTTTCCAGCTTGCTCACCATCAGCTCGAAGAAGAACCAGGCTTGCTGTAGGGCTGCCTCCCGCACGCTCCCGCTGCACACAACCCACTGTAAGGCCAGCTCTTCGTGAAAAAGCTACACAGATTAAATCCAGAGTTAGTCCGAGCCTCACGATCAGTTCACAAAAAAGTCCGCGTGAGAAATGGTAGCACGGTCCATGGGAAGTGTGGCAAACAGTGAGGTTAAGCAAAATAAATAACTGGGAACGTGACAGCAGTGGTGGCATCCCTTAAAGAAATCCCCGGCTAACGATGAAGGACGATGTTATGATATGTGATGTGAGGAACGTTTCACAGCATCTCGCTCCAAAATTGAATTTCAAGTGTCAAAAGAATTTTCCACCCACCCCCTCACCCCAAAAAGAAAAAAGCTTAGTGCTCAAATGAGTTTAGTTTAAAAGTCTACCTTTCTGCCTGGTCTGATTTTTGCAGGAAAAAGGAGTAAAAAGTGGACACATAAAGCAATTTGTACACAGTTATATGTGAGAAAGGACTTTAAACAGTAAGAAAGAAACATGGGGCTAAGAAACAGCTTTTTGATTTCTTTTCTTGGGAGGACCAACCCACAGACTGCGTGTTGGCAGTGATCACATTTTCATTACACAAAAGTCAGGCGTTTTGCCTTTCTGACATTTATTAGGATCTTGTCGGGATCTTTTTAGGATCTTGCCAGCTAACGCATTATAATTTTGCACACAAAAATGTATCATTTACACGTCTAGACAGTGCTATTCATATTTTCTGAAAGCCAGCAATAAACTGGCTCCAAACAATATGGACATTAAATCAGACAAGCTACTCCTGATCGTTTTTATTCTCCCCAATTCAACTCTGCCAGAATACTTCATATTCACTACAGCCTGGATATTCAGAGGTGTTAAGCAACAGCAGTTCCTAATGATCTCAGAAAAACCCAGGCTATAAATAAAATACTAGATTGCATCATGTTTTCAGAATGACTTGACCTCCCTGCCCCACAAAATCAATTGTCTTCACTGAAATCTACCTTTTTGGTTGGTAATCGTCCTGTTAATGTTTGTAAGAAACTTGACGTCTCAGTGTGCGAAGACATACGATTACAACTTCGATCCGTAGCCTACGGAGTGGAGATGAATGAATGATGACAGGACATTAAAGTTTGCTGTGGATGGGTTTTGCAGCTCAAGGACAACGTACGTTTAAAAAAATACTGTTCCAACTGTAGGCTTTTACTGTCTTTACACCTTTTTATGCATTCTCAAACTCTCATTCATTTACAGATCTGGTTTAAACAAAATGACAGTACTTTTTACTGTTTGAAGACATACAGGCTATTTACATAACTGCATGTTCTTATGCACAAAGACACTTAATGCTGCAAAGCATGAAACTTTTTAATCACTGTATTTTCTCAACATGCATATGTCCAAGGTGGTAATAGTTGTAATTTCAGCCCATACCTCTCAATCTACCAGCGACCAAGCACGTGGGGATGTGCCCCAGAGCGATGCTGCTACTGGCACAGGGAATGAGAAAATTACTGAAGTTCTGGTTCTGATGGAAATAATCTGCCGTGAGTGCAAGTGAACTCAGGCTAATTCTGGATAAGCGATAAACTGGAAAGGAGGCACAGTTGAGAGGTATGTTCAAGGCAACCATGCAGTGGAAAGTAGCAGGCAAAGGGGGCTAAATAAATTAAGTCTTTCTGACTGAAGCTGCTAAAGCTGCTATGAAGTTTTCATACTTTGCAGCACAGAACAGATACAATCAGCCCTAGTCACTGGTTCCAGCACTTAAATTTACATGTTTTAAGAGAGAATTTTACATGGGTACCAATTTTGGTTTAACAATATTCCACTCAAACAGTCATGAAGGATTACTTGACTATGAATACTAAATGCTTGATGAAAATGGCAAAATGGTTCACAACATCAAAAGAAATGGCAAACATGGACAAAACTATGAAGCTGTGATTAATGTTCCCACTTAGAAATGTGCTCCACCTGAAGCTGAAACTAGTGTTAGGAAAGAGAGAGAGAGAGAAAAATAAAAAGAAAAGAAAAGAAAAGCAGTCACAGCATTTGCATTTCACAGACCAGCAACCACTGAAATGAAAGAAGGGGACACGTTCACGCATTTTGAGGTTTTTCATGCAGTGTGGTGAGGTGGTGGGGGAGAAGATGCTAATTTATAAAACAAAACTCAAAGTTTTCCAGGAATAAATAAAAAAAAATAATAATAATTAAAAAACAAACCATCAAAATCACAGCGTACACTGAAAGGAAGATATTCTACAAGGAAACATCAGGGAAAACAAAGCCAGAAAAACCTCTCCCGAGGACACCACCTGTGTTGACTCTGCACTTGGGCTGGGGTTGGATCCCCATGGGGCTGCTTTTGGACCACCAGTGTTTACCCAGGAATTGGAGCGGTCTAAACCCTGGGCATGTAATAGAAAGCAGTTGGGAAAGGAAAGAAATATTACATGTTGCATGCCATACAGTAGTCAAAGTTTAGTCCTTAAAAGCAATCAAAGCAGCTAACACATCACCAGTTAGCGCTGTTAAAGCAGCCTGAATTCTCAGGTGTCTCTTGAGAGATTTTTAGTTCAGAGGATTATTTTATATCTCATCACACACATTCACCACATTAATACTGTTGACAGCTCTGGCCCAACCCTTCCTATTGTAACTTTTGACATTCAAAACCTCTCCTCCTCCTGAAAAAAAAATCTCACTTTGGTCAGTTTAAACCAATTTGCTTCAGTAGATGGAGCCAGCTGAGATTGACAGTGTGACAGAAATTGGTGCACAGATGTCAAAACCACAAAGGATGCTCTCTGAGGTTTCCAGCACTTTTAAGGCAGATTACTCGTTAGGCCACAGTCTATAAGCTCTACAAATCCTACGGAAATGGTGAAAAACTTCAAAGAAACTGTCAACTCTCACAGGGCTTTCTGCTCACAGAATCCAGCACTGCTGGCAGAGTGACCCTGCAAACAGGATTTCATGTGGAAACTTGGCTACTTTCTCTGGGCAGTGTGGCAAAGAGAGGAAGGAGCACACACCTTTTCTGGAACCAAAGAAAATATCCAAAAAATCATCCTGCTTTTTAAAAGCTCAATCTATTTTGTACTTCAAGTTCTACTCCTGCAATGGATCATATGGGCAAAATGACTGTGGATCCCTCCTCTCCCTCTGCTCCCTTCTCCTCTCAAGCCACTCAGAAATACAAAAAGGAAAAATTAAAATGTGTTTGTCATCCAGGCTGCTCCCAAGTCAGGAACATTCAGTGGGATGCTGTGGATTTTCCTGGGTCCCTGGAACCAGTTCTAACAGAGGCAGTTTTGCAATGCCACAGCCAAACAGTGATTCCTTATAAATTCCACACCTGGATTTCAACCCTCACCTGAGCAAGAGCTTTCATCCCAGTTTCTGTGCTTTTTCCCAATCCATGAAGCAAAGGTGCAGCCCATTTCATCGTGGCGATTATTACCAGCTGCAAAGTCCAGCAAGTCCAACAATCTGCTTCTCTCAGCCAAGAAAAATCCACCTCAAGGTTGAACCCAGTGTGAGAGCTGTATCCTGGGATTCGAACCATTAATCCACTGAGCTATCCTCTATGCAGAGTACAGCAACGCTGTAATTTTGCTTAATATGTCCAATAAAAAAATACTTAACACACATAAAGAGAGAATTTTATTCTCAGTTACTTTTTGAAAGAAATAAATCAAAGCTCTCTGCTCTGCTCAGACCCATAAACATGCTTTATTTTGCTCACAGTGAATTAAAGCCGAAAGGACTTTGCAGAATGCTGAACTAACCTTATCTTTTGTAAAGTCAGGTCTAATTTTGAAAATGCCGTTATCACACTCACAATTCTGCTCACAAGCTGCTCAAGTTGCTCTGGTCTTGAGGATAAAGTTGAAAATATACTGTGTTTGCAGAATCAGAAGTCATTTTGTAAAAATTTGAAAAGGGAAAGATTTTTCCCCCTTGGAAAATAAGAGTACAGGAGCTTCTTCCTTTTGCTTGGCAGAGTCACTCAGAAGTTCACAAAACTGCTATTAAATTCTGTTCTATCTCTGGGGTTCAACCTGCACAGCCGGATCTGTGCAGGAACATAACACACGTTTGTGAAAATCCCCTGTCAGAGCTATGAAACTCCACAATCCTTTGTTTTCCCAGCACATCTCCAACATTTCAGGAACATTTAAAGTGTAAAATCTTATCACAGGTCTTTTTAGACACTTAATAAATTTGCTTTAGCACATGGGCTCAATTAATAAATGAAGGCAAAATAAGTGACAGGCCTGAAATCTCCTCTGTTATGAAAATAAACAGAAATCTTCCAAATTCTGTAAAGGGGATGGCTATTTGAATTCTTGGAATTAAGAAAGAAGCTGATATAGGGGAGACTTAAAGCGTATTGACTCAACTTATCAAATATCTTACATTACAATAAAAAACAATTTAGGACTGGATTCCAAAAACTTCCATCAAACAACAAAACACTATTTATTTACTTATTTTTAAAGCAGAAATCTCCCACAATAAATTCTAGTTTGAAGTTCAGGTTCCCTATTTGGGTATATGTGCCTAAGCCATTACTCAGAGAAACAGAACAGGAATTACTGCATCCTTTTACTCATTTCAGGATCTCAAGAAGTGTCTTACTTTTGTCTACTAACAAGCAGAAAAAAATTCTGTTCAACCAAAATTCTGTGTAGTCAGGACTGAGCTTAATTTCTGACGCTCAGACTGCCCTAAAGGAAACTTTTCCCTTAACAATTATCCACAGAATAGGATTTTCTTTAAAGCCTGGAGTACATCTCTAGAAGAAAAGCTCTCTTCATTTTGTATTGTGACATTATTCACTAAGCCAGCATGCGTTAAACTTCTGATAGCCTGTGTAAATTCCATATGCACATCCGTGCCTATGGCATTTCACAAAAGGTCAGGGTTGTTTAATTAGCAAGATACCGAACTGGTCTTTAAAATATTTTAAGACTTCTAAGTCCAAACTTTGATGTAAGAAATAATGATTTGCCTGCCCAAACTTCTTCAGTCTCTTATTTGGTTAGCAACTTATGTTGTTATTCATTTAAAATTGGTAACCTCTTTCTGAAACTATGTTTTTCTTGCTCATAAAACCCAGGACCAAGCAGTGCCAAGCCTGTCTGTTCAGGCTGATGGCTTTATTGACAAACTTGCTCACTGATTCCAAAGGATCGAATGAAAACAGATCTCTGAAAGGGCTCAGGAATTCATCTGTGCTGGAAGAGTGATGGGTCACAGGTAAGAAAGCCTCACCTTGGTGTAAGTTACCACAGTTTGAAGATTAAAGAAGAGAACCCCAATCAAGCTAAGGCAGCCCTCTCAAGGATGGGAATTACCAACACAGCAGGTTTGCGCGGGCTCATCCCACATATTTTGGGTACAAAAGGGAAGTGCTCAAATCAGGACTGTAGCAGTCCTGTGTACTGGGAAGTCACCAGAGAGGGATGGGCCCTTCTGCATATACTGAGCTCTTAAAAGCCAAAGTAAGACCATGCCAGAAGCTCTGCACTAATGAAACACCAGACCAGGTTGGCCAGAGAGGTGGTGGATGCCCCATCCCTGCAGACATCCCAGGCCAGGCTGGACAGGGCTCTGAGCAACCTGAGCTGGTGAAGATGTCCCTGCTCATGGCAGGGGTGGTGGCATTGGGAGAGCTGGGAAGGTCCCTGCGCACCCAAACCATCCTGTGAATCTATGAAAGTCACTTATAGGTGTGGGGAGCCATGGTGGGTGCAGTTATCACACCGTAAGTTCACACTGCAGCTCAGTCCGCCAGACTATGGCTTACTCCCTAATCATCCAAAATCCTTTCTGGCCTGTGCAGGGAGCAGGAATATTCCTGCTGTGTGCATGATACCTGCTCCGGACATGAGTAGTAGAGAAAGCACCTGAGCAGCAGTTAGTGCTGAACGCAGAGGAGAAGAGAGAGTTTTGGTTTGAGAGGCAAGTGTGGGACCACAGGGCAACAAGGTAGAGGACGTAAGATTTGGGGAGATATAACAGAGCTGGTGAGAGAATACAGCAGCTGGCCCTGTGTAAAGTGAGGTGGTAAATCCATTCTCTTGCCCCTGGCCACCACACATGTGGAACTAATACTGCCAGGTTGGTCTCCAGCAAGTCAGAGAGATCAGCAACTATTTTCAAGGAGTGGAGTTTCAGTAGTGTTATCAGTAACTGACAGAAAAAATCTGAGAAGGGGCCATTAGTAAGAATATCTTTTCATAGGAAAAAAAAACACCACAGAAACTTCCCCGCTATTTCGTTAAAGGTTAAACAAAAGATGCTGAAGTTCCCGCAAGACCCTCAGTGGCGCCTGCATACCTTACTGCCAATGATGGAGCGAACTTCATCGTCTGGCGAGGTGGGGGTCCCAGATATGTCTGGGTTGCTGTTGCTGAGGCTCCGCGAGCGGTTCAAGTTCAGGCTCGCTGGTCGGACGGCAGATCGAGCCATGGTGGCATAATGCACCGATCCCCCCAAGCCACCGGGACCTGCAATGTCATCAAAGAACCTCCCATTAGAACATTGCCCAGAGCCTTGATCCCTGCTGTTTACACCAGCCTGAGGCAGCAAATCCTTTGTACAGCCAGTAATGAAACCTTCCCTGTGCCTTCCCCTGCCTGATTCTCCCAAGCAAGCAGCAGGGAGAAAGGGATGGGATTAAAAAGCTATTCCATCCGTCAATCTTTGGGAAGCAGGAAGCTTTCTGTGGATTTAGGCAGACAGTGTGAGGTATGTCTTTAATTAAAGGGCTATTTGCCAGACCTCAGACTCAAAAACCACTGAACTGGGCACAATTTTAAGTACACAACCTTCCCAACCCCTCCCAGAGGTTTTCTGCTCCATGCAAGAAGCAAGTGCTGTGCACAACAGCTCTTCCAAAGCCCAGTTTTCTGTGGCTGTCACTCACACCGCCTCCTCCCCATGCAGATACATCCCTTGTCCTCAGCAGGGGTGGAATTAATTTGTTTCCCTCCCATATCCAGACATTTGTTTTCAAGAATACCACACTACTCTGCCAGTATATCAACTTTTGCTGGAACTGGATGAAAGTTCAAAACTACTAGTGAGGGAGACAGGGAGGCAGGAGAGGCCAGGAGTGTTCTATGCCTGTCTACTTGCCACTGAAAACAAAACTAAAACACAAGTATTTTGCCATAATTTAACCTCGCAGTCTTTCAGTGGTGATACTGTTATTTAAGATCATCAAACAGTTAAATATCTGACATGGCTAACTGTAATTAAACTCATCTTGCAAATAGCTACACTTGATCATAGAGAAAGTTAATAATAAGGCTTGGCTGGGATCCAGCCACATAGTTGGAGCTCCAGAGCACCTGCCAGCAGGTAATTTCTGCCACTTTTAACAAACTGTGACTTGAAATAAGAGAGATACCTGGTGATGGTGAGTTGGGATAGGTATTTGGTAGGCGAAAAACATAATAAATATAGGAAGCGAGAAGGCTGTTTCTGCCGTGCTGGTCCTGGTTTCCATCCAAGTTCTTGTGAAGCCGGTTTATGATGGATGCCATCGCTTCGAAAGATGCTTGACCCAGGTTAACTGAAAGTGATAAATGAGGAGTTTTAAACCGTAGACGTACCCATGAGCAAATCCTAAATGTGCATTTTGTTCACCTTCTAAAATACACATAGTGAGGCTTGTCAAGAGTATAGGAAGCATTTCTCATGAAAACTGAACCTGGGGTTTGAACTGGGCCTAATAAACAGCTTGACAGGAGGACAGGTGTTGAGGTGATAAGCTTCAATTTTATTAATAACAAATTTAATCAACTTAGGCCTGATTTCTGGAATCAGACCAACTTTGGTCATCAACTGCAATGGTAATGAGATCAAGTTCTTGTTTAATTGATGGATAATATCCTTTGGATATTTATCACACTTTTCTCAGTTAATTATTTCCTCCATTTAAGCCTTAGCCAAAACATAAGCTGCATCAAAAAGAACAATTCCATTCTCTTTTGGAAAAAAATCTGTTCCAAAAATGACTACAGAAATCTACACATGGACTGAGGCAGATATTCTGAACAAATCAGGGATGAAGCAGACAGCTGCCGGATACCATAAGTCGTAGTTTTGTAAAAAACTAGACACTAATGTCCTCAGTGCTCCATACAGACAAACTAAACCAATACAGAACATTTGAAGAGTGAAAGAGTTTTAAAATGTAGAATAAAAAAAGATAACCTTTCCAAAATAAATAATTGCTATATTTAAAGCAGCATGTCCAAACTCAAGTTTTCTAAAAAAGCTCCCAATTGCTATTTTAAATACTAAGGAACTAATCCTGACTTCCACCTGAGATTTTTTTATACTGCCAGAGCATAACCCATAACAGGGAGCAAAAGGAATGATGATTCATACTGACAGTATCAGACCCACAATAGCTGGAAGAACATACAGCACCTGTATCTTCTTATCCGACCTACTTCACAATTTTCCAAGGTGAATAGTAAGGTTGAAGTTCTTAGTTTCTGAATATCAGTGTGGTGACACCTTAACGGGCTCCGGGACTAAGAAAATGCTGCACCCAGGTCATGAAAGCCAGACCTCTTTCTGGTGTCTCAACTTGGACATCAAATTACTAGCCATTCTTGGAAACCCCTCTATTAGATATTGCTCTGTGTATATCGCCACCGATCTCGATGCCAGCATGTTTTATTTTGAAGATACAGGGTATATTAGTGGCACAAAAATAAAGCATAAAACCGGACTTTTTTATTTCTACATAAATATGATAAAATTGGAAGTGTCAAACTTTCAGCTATGCAATTCTCTATAAAACTTAAAAAGAATACCTATTTGGCCTGCAATGACAGGAGGTCTTACTACCAGGAGAATCAGTTTGTCAAGCAGGAGATGAAGAAATCGCACTACCGGCTCCAGTTGAGAGGAATTTAAAGCTGAAATGCTGCTCTTCAGTTCATTTTCCAAGTTGTTTTCCATAATTCTCATATCTCCTATTCGCACAGGGAACATGTGCTCATCCAGAGCATGGACAAGTGCAAAGAACTTGTCAAGGTAAGGGTCCTACATACAAGCAAAAAAAACCTATAATCAGCAAGAAGCTCCAAAAGTAACTCTGCTTTCTATGGATTTGACCCTCATGTATGGTTTCTCTCCCTTATTCTTCTGCCTGATCATATAATCTCACAAAATTAGCAGAAACTCAACATCTTGGAGAGCTTTGCCCATGTGTCTAATTCAACTGAAATCAGCCAATGTCCAGAGGTTGTCAGCACAAAAATAGAGGACCTGCAGACTGTTAGTAAAACAGACAAAAATGTACTAAAATTATGTTACTATTTACAACACAAATAGAATACACCAAAAAACCACCAAATGACATACTGGGAATTAATAAAAGTAAAGTTGAAATGAATAGTCAAAATGATTGCCATCTTTCTTTCCAAATCAAAGAAAGATGGAAAAATATATGGTGAAACAAAAGAGGCAGAGAGGAAAAGGAAAAACAAGAAAACATCATATGCTTGGACTGTACATTAGATCTGTTGTATTAAACACAACAGTCTGAGGTCTGAAAACACTGTTGGCCATTCACCCCCTGTGAATAAAGGCCAAACTGCTCACATTTCTAAGCAGAATTTCTCAAATATACTCACAGCAGAATGTGGAATAACAGGTCTGCTTGCTCAGAACTGAAAATAAGATTGTAATTTCACTACAAGTAATTACTATACTCTTCACAGTATCAACTTTGACAGTGGTTCAACTGTCAAAAGACTATCAAATTCTTTTTATTTCAATGACTGCTCTTAACATTTACCTGAGTGTGGAGGGATGATACAGCAACAACTTCTACGTTGAAAACCCCTTTGTGGTTATCCACCCACTTCATCCCAGGGAGCGGAACCTGCAGGTTAACAGAAAGATGAGTTGAGGATGTGCCAG
Source organism: Patagioenas fasciata (assembly GCF_037038585.1). Taxonomy (NCBI): domain Eukaryota; kingdom Metazoa; phylum Chordata; class Aves; order Columbiformes; family Columbidae; genus Patagioenas; species Patagioenas fasciata. The sequence goes on along the minus strand of NC_092525.1, from coordinate 18,737,412 downwards.
AAACCAGAGCTAAGGCATTTCTAATTACAAGTCCCATTTCTTTTATTGTCAGATCACACACATGTGCCCACACACAAACACACACACTTGTCTAAAATTAACAATAGTTAAGAAATAACCTATGAGTTAAAAATATAGACACACACACATACGCATTCTTTCACTTTTTAACAGAAGTATTCTCCTGCATGAAGAACAACTCACCTCTGGAGACAGCACTGAATAAGCCTGTGGTGGTTTTTCCAGTGAAACAGGGAGGCAGAACTGACCGGTCTTTAACCGCCCATTTTGAAGCATTGGTATCCACTTTAAAGAGAAGGAATTAACAAAAGAAAAAAACAAAAACATATTTTTCTAAGGCTTTTTTTAACTTTGCAAGCTTGACCGTCAAATTCTGCAATGGTGTATGAGCTGACAGCAATGCTGAAAAAATTGCAAACAACTGGATTATGAATATAGCCGGTGCTGAAACATATAAAGACTGAAAGCCACTCACGGTGTATCCAACTGGAGTCTCCAGGGGAGTGTTTTGTTTCTGCTGGCAGCTGACATGGTAGAAGGTGAAAAGCAGGTGGTGGTGATCGGTTAAAGTGGCTGGAAGCTTAATCTTGATTTCCTCATGAAAATCAGGCGATCTGTGCAGAGACCAGATGCTCAGCTGAATCACCAATACAAACCATGTGCTTTACTATCTCATGCTCAACACTAATTCCTTGGAGTTAATGTATCTGGGGGGGGAAGGAAGTTTATGGGCTATCCCAAGAGGTTAAAGCTTCATTTTCTGAATTTCATTTTTGCTGCTCCCCATGAGCAACAAACTCTTGTCTCAAGGTGGAGATCACCACAACCCCCAGCCTGCAGGACAGGATTCTCTGCTGGGACATCTCTCGCTGGAAGAGTTACAAGGACTATCAACACCTCAAGGCCAGATTCAGCAATCCTTACCTCAACAAAATTATTTTCAAGACCAGGTAATTCCAGTTTCTAATTAAAGCCTAAATGGCTCCATCAAAATCACAAAGTACATGCTAACATGAGTTTATAACGTAGATCTTCATGCCTACTAACTTGAAGCTTGCACTTAACAGCATCTGCTGAGCTGGGCTACGTGCTCAGGATCATAGTCCCTGACAAAATACTCTCGATTTGTACCAGATCAAACAAAGACTCCACCTCCTAGTTATCACAAAACTCTAACAACAGTATCAGCTGCCACTGCAGTTGTTGTAGGTGCTATGCAGATAGTCACCGTTAAATAATTTTACACCAGTAAAACTTCCTTTGGGTGGGATCACACTACCCATATACAGGGCAACATCTTTCACAAGCTGCCATGTGTTTTACCTGTTGTGATATACTACAGCTGTGTATGCTTCTTTGGAAAATTCAGGACAGCTTGATTTGCCAAAGATGACCTGCCAAAAAGAAAAAAACCAACAACACAGAAATCTTGTAAGACTGTGCCAAGAATTTTTTCCATAATCCTGCAGAGACATTTACAGCTCCATTCACAAGTCTCTGAAGCTGTGTACAGTTACGTCTGCTCGTTACATGCCCCTTCACTTATATGCAATGTTTTACTCGGTCACTGAAGAGTTCACAGTTTTAATAATCCCAGTTACACATGCACGCACATCTGGCTGAAGAAATGATGACTGTAACCAATCCTACACAGATCTTCACCCAGTGCTGGTCACTTCTGGCTCTAACGTAAGTATAACTATCACCTTTCATTTTTTTGGCATGGAAGCAAAGATGCTGTTCCAAAGACAAAGGTGTCCACTGCAAACATTTCAGATTAAAATACTAGCTACTACACTGTTGCTCTACAAACTCTACACAAATGTACTCTTTGTTCTGAAATATTGCCATTTTATATTCCCCTGAACTTGCTATTTTGAAAAATATTTCAGTGAGGTTTTCTTTAACACAGGGATTTTACGACTGCAGTGTGTACTCTGCCTTGTGGCATGCAGCATTCACATGGAGCACAGAGTCCTCCCCTCACCGGCATTGCGTTGCTGGCGTCCTCTCCATACATGAACTGGACCTTTACAGTGATGTTCCTGGCAGAACCTTGGCGGTTGGCGAAGTTAAGACTCTGAGGGTAGACATAAAGAAGATTCCTGCAAGAGAGAAAGGCATCGAGTGTGAGAATGAGAGGGCTTAATCTTTATTAATCTGTTATTTAAACCTCCATGGAAACGATCTGAGTCAAAGTGAATGGTTTGACGTTTTCTGTTGGCCACGTGGTCTTCTCTTCAAGAAAAGCGCACAAGCATTTTCATAATGACTCCTTATTTTAGACATCAAAAATCGTATTTTTTAAACTGCCATCATATTTTGAAATAGTTCCTGCTTATAAGGGTGCTTGGAAAATATATCTAAAAATTTCACAGCGATTCTACAATCTAAGAAGCGCAAGTGGTAAGAAAACATACTAATAGAAAAGCACTGAGAAATGTTTATTTGCTTAACACAAAGTGTTGGTTTCTGTTCAATAACTTCCTTGTGACCTGTCCTTGTTTCTTTTTCTTTCTTCATTTTTAATCTCTTACATCAGGATGACTTCAGGTTACACCTCTTCTCTGAAAACAGATTTAACTAAACAGGAATCTGCAGCTTCAACAGATGACATGCAATCTTCGCAATGACTCAGGTCATGGTGTCTCCAGTTTCACACCTGAACACCACACTTTGGGAAGGATGAGAATCAACTAAAACTCACGGTTGAGACACAAGAATAGTTGGGAGCTTTGGATAACAGTGGGGATGGCCAGACCAAGCCAGGAGTGTTTAGTTTAGAGGGAACAGCTGGGGCCATGGCTAATGTCAACACTCTCAGGTATCTAAAGAACAGCTGCAAAGATCAAAGTGATTAAATGACCATCACATCTACAGAGAATATGACAGGGCACAATGGGCTGAAACTGCAGCAGCAGAGATTTAGGTGAGGTATGAGGGAAAATGTTCTGACTGTAAGGCTAGCTGAGCAGCAGAATAAACTGCCCAGTGAGGGCGTGAAATCTCCATTTTCCACTATTTTTTGAGGATAGGTGAGGCAGACACCTGTCTGGATCAGTTTATAGACAACCTCAACCTCTACCAGGGACAGGGGGGCCACACATTTTGGAGGCCTCTTCCAGGTCCACTTCTCCAAGTCTATGATTACTTTAAACACAACGGTGATAGGAAGTGATAGGACAAGAGCAGTCTCAAGTTGCACCAGGGGAGGTTTAGATTGGACATTAGGAAAAAATTCTTCCTGGAAAGGGTTGTCAGGCATTGGAACAGGCTGCCCAGGGCAGTGGTGGAGTCACCATCCCTGGAGGGATTTAAAAGGCATTTAGATGAGGTTCTTAGGGACATGGTTTAGTGCCAGAGTTAGGTTATGGTTGGACTCGATGATCCTGAGGGTCTCTTCCAACTGAAATTATTCTACTCTATTCAATTCTAAGATGCAAAATTCGGCAATATTTTCTATCTGCTTAGCACTGCTGAGTCCCTGCCAACAAAGCACAAGTTGCATTCACTAACATTAGCAAAACTGTCCACTACATGCCTGCACTTCTCTTTTAAGCAAGTAATTTATACCACCGAAAGTCCCCTGCATGTCCCTACAAAGCCAAAAAAGTCAACCATCCCTGAACCATTCCACTGAACACACACAATTATTCAAAGGAAACATACCTTCTTTTGCCTCCAAATAAGTAAAAGTGTGTGAATTATTAAACATCTTTAAAAAGTCAGCCTGTAAATCCCCTCTCCATCTCCCACACCACCTTGCCCACCCAGCATCATTACACTCCGGACATCCCGGCTCCTACGGCTCCAATAAGAAGGACCAAGAGCAATGCTCACCAGGGGCTCCTCGGCAGCCCGACGGTGGGTGAGAAGTTCACATTTCTGCCTTCCATCTGCTCGGGATAAAAGACTGACATATTGCATTTACCCAAATACTGAAGCAACCAATTCCATAACAAGCCCTGGCTTGCAAGTCAAGAGGAAAAAGAGGCTTCCTTCCCTCTGTCCCCCTTCGGGAACTATTCAGTGAATCTAAATACAATTTGTAAGTAATTTCCAACTGTTCCTTGTCCCAGAGAGACAAGAGACAACAGATGGGCATGGAAAACTGCAGTGAGGAGCACAGCAGGACAGCATTTTAAGTGTAATAAAGCAGCCACTATGGAGTGCTGGCAACAGTAGATTGAAAACAAAACTAAAAAACAAGTATTTTGCCATAATTTAACCTCGCAGTCTTTCAGTGGTGATACTGTTGGTTTTTTTTGATTGTCGCGAGAACGGCGATTTGGCTGCTCAGCGAAGGTACCTGGTGCGTTTTTAGATGCTGTGGATGTTCGAAGCACTTGCACTGGGCCAGCAGTGGGTCATGCTCCTGAAGGACCAGCTGGGAAGAATAAGGTCAGCTGCCCTATACTGTCAGAAGTTGCACTTTATGTCAACATTTTGGCAAATTAATCCCATCCGAGAACTTGATTCTGATGGCAATTCCATTCACTCCCCGATATCCACGGGTTTTCCCAACCTCAAAGACATGAGCTAATGCTGGTCCTGAGGAATTCTCTAAGAGCCCCTGAAGAAAAAGGTCCCTCCTCCAGGTTGGCACCTATAGGCAGCAGCCCAGCTGTATAGCTCCAGAAAGCTATACGGGGCAGCGCTATGAAGCCAGGCTCTTTTTCACCCTGCCAGACAGAGGAATATCCTTTGCTGGCAGGTGGGAATTTCTTCCCTTTCAAGTCCTTCATGCTGAATTAAGTTTTTGAATCTCATCGCCACTGGTCGCTTTGCCTTCTCAAGGCTCTCTTACTATCTCAGAGGGGGCCTGTGCCATTTTTGTGACTCTACTAAATTACTTTGTTCTGGCATGAATACATTTGCTCCTCGATGTTCTTTTTAAAATGAAAATGGATATGAAAATTTATTCTAAAATGTACATTGCTCATAAAATTTTTATTAAGTATTATTAGTACTTAAGAGAAGGATTTAATGTATTTGTGAAGCCAGGCTACAGGATCCCTATATTAAAGGCAGTCTTACGCTTAGGACTGATTTATGCTGAATAGCAGAGATGAATCTAGACTGAACTTGTGGTTCTCGTACCGCCTCTGCTGGGAGCAAAGGAGACATTTCACGAGGTGGATGCCACTCTAGAAAGAGGGTGCTAGAGCCCTACAAACAGATGTTAGAGCTGACATTATATGTCGGGCTTGGTGTTCGTAACAACCAGCACCAACCCCGATATCCTGCATTTCATTAGGAAGAAGCTCAGGTTCATTAGGGGAGTTCAGATGCACAGATCCCACTGTAAGACAGCAGAGAGCTGAACGCTTGCTCCTGTGCAGGCAGCTTCTCTCCACAGGATTCCTATATCCTTTTGTTGAGAATTTACATAAAGAGAGGGGAAGAAATTCCCCTGTTTGCACATCAGAATGTGACCTCAAACGAAAAAATCCAATTTTACCTTACCCTACATAGGTATAAGCAGCAGATACTCCTGCCTGCTGTAACCACAGTTACAGGAGCCACGGAGACTCATAGATAAAAAACAATAGGAAAATTATAAATTTCCTAAAGGAACCAGTGTCCCTGTCTTACAGCTGCCCTGGGAGGCTTCTCTGTTTCTCCTCTGTTACCCTCTTTCCTTTGATGCATTACATCTCAAGTTCTTATTATTTGTGTGTATGAACACCTGGGCTCAGTAGACTCTGTAAGACACCAAAGGTGTAGCCACTGTCCCCTGAAAAAAAGTGAAACAACTTCTGTGCAAAGTGATGGAAGAAGCTGCCTCACTGAGATGATGGACATCAAAGCTGCTGGGCACAGCACTGAATGTAGTCTCCAGAAATCAAGAAAAAACAGTCCCTGGCCTTTGTTGTACAGAAGGGGTGGAAAACATGAGGAGAGAGCAACTTTCTGGTGAGCCAGATATCGTGAGGAGGTCTCATGTCACAGTGGTCAATTCTCTACAGAAAAGATAAAAAGGAGGAGAAGGGACTGATCACGAAAATAACACTGCAACACCAACAACCACGCTGGGCATACACTGATTAAACCAAAGGACCACTAGTCCTTATGCTCCCAGCAGCTACTTCTTGATGACACTATTTACAGATTGCTATCAATAAAAGTTTCAGCCAGAAGCTCTAAATCCAAGGACTTGCATCTGGTGCATTCATTACAACGCTATGCAAAACATACGCAAAGCTTATACTATTATCTCAAACAGATCTCAGAAGTACTTTTAGCTCCATAAAGCGAACGGCTAAAGTTCAAAGGCTTCCCAAACCATGGAATCAATGGCACCAGGCACTCCTCGAAATATTTATAGAATGTGATTGCAGCTATTTTGCAAAACCCTTTATAAAGGTATTAAAACCTTAACAGCTGATCCTAACTCCTAGAGGGAATGCCTGACTATGAACAAAACCTTCCCTTTTCAGTAAAACCCAGAGATCTTTTTCTTCGCTTTATTCCCACTATAAAAATCATTTAAAGCCAATTTAATAAGGGTCACCCAGCTGCACAAAAGATCTTCAGGATCGTGTTTGTTATATATAACACATCTTTTCTTGCCTGGGCTAAGAGCTCCCAGGGGCTGGATTCCCCCTTAGGGTTTCTACAGCCTCTGAGTCCAATGGTTTAATCACACCAGAAGTTTTTTCTCCCCTTTGCTTTCCTGTGTCCTGCTTTGCTGACAGACTCTGTGGCTGCTGTGATATCTAAGGGCGTTTTTTTGTAGCGAGCTTATCACTTATTGGCACTAATATGGAAACGCACTTGGCAGCTACTTGTGCTTGTTTAATATTTGACATCAGAGCATTTTGACTGCCTTTTGTCTTTGGAAAAGTGTCTTTTGGTAGTGTTGTGTGTGAGCAGCACCCTGGCACAGGAATGGGAGGCACAGAGCGAGATGCAGCAACTTCTCCAGCAATGTCTGATCTCCACTTGCTTCGTCACTGCTATTTCTTGAGTAACTTTCTGTGTTTTTCTGAAGACTAAGCTAAGAATAAAGGTTTTTTGGGGGTGACGTGGTTAGGGAAATTTCAAAACTATTTAAAACAAAACTGAGAAAGACTTCTTCTGACTGTGAGTAATAGCTAAACCAGAAAGTGATTCATTTGAAACCCTGTAAAACCAAAGCCACTCAAGTACTTTGGACTATATAAAGTGTATACATATACTTTTTTTTTTTTTTTTTTTTTTTTTTTTTTTTTTTTTTTTAATTTTACAAGCAGTTCTTCCAGGTTTCACAGCTCAAAATCCCTGTGTCAGATGCCAGAGGCTGGACTTTGTTCCCTATTACAGAGCAGTGTCAGGCCTAGATAAAAACCATACCTGGACTTCATCTACATAAGTGACAATCCAATGAGAAAATACAAATCCTTCAAAATCACATGCTTATCTTACCTTTTAAACACTGGAGGTGTTTAAACAGGATTTAAGTGGATGGAAGTGTTTAAATAGGATTATCAGGTGTTACGTATCTTAGTTTTTGTTTTGAATGGTAGACCATCAAACTTTTCAGAGTTCAAGTATTAAGAACCCTAAGAACTTCCCACAAAGGTACAATATAAGAGCAGTCCAGATCCTGCACATGCTTTTTTCTTCCTGCTCATTTGAACAACTCTTTACACTTTTCCACTGATATCATCAAATGAGAAAATCCTGCAGGAATGACAATTCAATGCCAACCCTTCAGGCTGATCCCTGTCCCATGAATAACCCAAACTGTTCGAACACTTTTTTTTAAACAGATTTTTAGAAGGCTTGAGTAAATACTGATTTGATTAGTTTCTTTAGAAACTAATCTGAAAAAAATATACAGATTTTAATAACGCATGATAGGCTTCCACTGAAGAGTTTCTCATAGACTAGAGCCTCATAGACATCCCTGGTGAAAGAATCAACCTTGTCAAAGCTGGATCTCTGGAATAAAGCCCTAAGCCATGCAAATCAGATAACTAATCATACTGCTGTGAAATATTCTTCACCAATTAACTGGAGATCTAAAATATTTTCACATTACTTAATTATAGGTAGGGAGGTTACCTGCACAGTATCAAGCCTCCATCACACAGGAAGTTCATCATATAACAACTTCATTTTAAAAATAATTTTTCTACTGATGCTTCATATCATACGTGCATGAACAACAAAAGGTCCAGAAGAAGAATTATTAAATAGATAAGAATTCAGCAAAATTCTGAAAACCCTGCAAAGTACAGACTATATTACGCATGGACTGATTTCTTGGATTGCTACAAGTGATTCCAGAAAGAAAAATACCTTTCATTAATACTGCAGTGCTACTCAAAAAACATACATGCTTCCATGCAGAGACCCACTGCAGAACAGGACATTTATTTCAGAGTACCTGCAGACTTGCTTTATGTAGTGTGAATCTTAAACAGCAAAGAGAATGGTAAGGTGAGAAATGTAAGCGAGATATTATTTATCTCATCCACCTCTGGAAAGCAGCTCTTAAAGAATACGTTTTATATGGTGCAAACCTTGTAAAACCCTGCACAAACCTTAACATAGTAGAATCACATCCAGGCAATCTCTGAACCTAATTCCCTCTTTCTCACTTAATCTGAACTAGATGACAAGTAAATCCACTGCAGCACAATGAGTTACATCAGAAAATGGTACAAAATGAGAATCAAGCGGTGTGAATCATCTGGGAATATTCTGCCCTTCCATAGCTTACCAAGCAGCAGTACAACCTGAAATACAGCATCCAGTGCTCTTCAAGTACGCTAAACCCTTCTATACTCCTGAGGCAATAAAAGGAATCATACAACACAAACAAGAAGCAATTTAGGTCCTTATCAGGATTATGACCCAAAACTGATCTATTAAAAAGCATTGTGTGAAAAACACTAAGTCATCAATAACTTGTTATAACAGAAAGTCTGGCAGATGGAAAAGTTCAGAACCAGTTTAATCAGCACCATGCCTGTCTCTCAGTTTTATCTTCCCAGATATCAACCTACATTCAAGAGGGGTTACATTCGTTCAAATACACACAGTTTAATGATCAACTCGTTGGTCTGCCTCTTCTAAAATGAAGAGGAGTATAAATAGATCAAATTCTTCAAGCCAGAACAGCCACACAGCAAAAACTCTCTTAGTAGGAAAACTCTCTGCATCCTGAAAAAAGAGTATAAGGAGCAGAAAACATGAAAATCATTCTAGTCTTTCTGTTCATTGCCCCACTTGCTCTTTCAGCCAGAGCTGAGAAGGATTATTCCTCCTTAGATTCTGCTGCTTCTCCTGAGACAAAGTCGAGGTTTGCCATGTTAGATGATGTACGAATCTTGGCCAACGGACTCCTCCAGCTTGGGCACGGTCTTAAAGACTTTGTCCACAAGACGAAGGGGCAGATGAACGACATCTTTCAAAAACTTTACATTTTTGATAGGTCCTTTAATGAGCTCTCACTGCAAACCAGTGAAATCAAAGAAGAAGAAGAACAGCTCAAACAAACTACGGCCAGACTGCAAATCAACAACGAAGAGATGAAGAATCTCTCGCAGGAGATGAATTTGAAGATTGAAGACCTCATACAAAACAAAATCCAGCTGCAAGAGCAAGTGTGGGGACTGGAAGACAAAGTCACAAAACTGGCCGTTATCCATCCTTCAGCACAAGAGACAGAAGAAATTTCTTCACTCAAAGTAAGTAGAATTGTGAAAGCCCCTGACACACAAAGCCAAAGTAAACTGTAATGCTATTATTGGTAGTTAAATAATAGAAGCTCATGTTTTCCCTGCATCTTCACTGTAATACTACTGTATATGTCGAGAATTAACTCACTGCAATAATCATAAAAGAATTAATGTCTTAATCTGACATACTGCTTATTTTGTGGTAAAATTCCCCAGTAAAATCAGTGACAAAATAATGAAATTATAAGGCTCTATCTTTTCAAGTATTTGTTTGCAAATTAGCTTTAAGAAACTCTGTAATAATAATGATTAAAAAACTGCCATCAGGGAAGTGATGTGATTACCAGGCCCATAGATTTGTATGTCATCGGCTCATTACAAATCAACGCACTAGGAACTGCCTTAGACCTTAAAAGAGGGACATCCATAGGAGCCACATGACCTCCAGGACCTAAGAACCTTGCAAGTGTTAATAGATCTGATGTCCATACCTGTATTTCAGTGGGTAGAAAGTTTCCTACGGAAAAAGAAGGATTAACTGTATTTTGCAGAAGCATAAGGTTAAGCAATTCGTGTGAGAAAATACTGGATGTTCGTTTCAATACAGAAAGATGAATCCAGATGTCCCAAATCCCAAGTTAATAACCTAAATGTGGGGAATCATTCCCTTTTTCGACTGGTGGCACATATTTAGTTTGAATCAAGGGTCAGCTTCACAGAATGCAATTGTTCCGGACGTGCAAATGGAAGGAAAATAACAACAGCAAAAGGTTGTGAAGGTCTGGCACTGCTTCTAACCACATCTCCCCTCCCTCCCTGCCCTCAGGCTTTCATGGAGCAGCAGGACAACCACATCAAGCAACTTCTCAAAATCATGGAGGACCAGCACGTGCAACTTGACAGACAGCACGATCAAATAATGGAGCTAGAGGACAAGGTACAGGAGCCATCTCTATTGCTCTTTTCAGAATTTGTCATCTCTCCTAACACCGAAGGAGCCAATGGCCCGTTCATTTGGGTCAGCCATCCCTCTTGTTCACATTTTGAGGGTGCAGAGGCGGGTATAAACAATTTTGACCGCAAACGTGTACATTTTAGGTGAGAGACTGCTGTGTTGCCAGGCAGAGGGCTATGGCCAGGGCACACTCTGACCAAGAACAGAGCTTTGAAACACTATCGACACCAGGCTGCTGTATTTTCCAGCTGCTAGTTTTTATTCTCTTATTATCTACCGTATTATTGGCCTTCCATTGGTCTTCGAAGTATCATTACATTCTACCTCTTTCTTCTTTTCCGATATTCACTCCAATAGGGAACCATGTTCTGCAGTTCAACATGTGTCACTGTAACACTGAGCACAACTGACATGCTCATATTTAATTTATTCCTAAGGGAAGGCTATAAAAGGAAAATGCATTTCACTGAAGGAATTGGTGGTTTCGTGCTCTTTATTTGTATTATTTGTCTAAGTGATGCCACCCAAGGAAATAAATTAAATCTGTTTGCCCATTAAGGTGAGGACAGGTCATTTACTCACCTCATTAATCCTGCCCTGTTTGAGCATCGGCACAGCCAACATTCATGCAGCTGAAACCCACCAGCGTGGTTCTAAAGTTATTTTTATATTGTAAATTGGGTATTCTAAAGGATTACATTCACAAGAAAAAATATTCTCTGCATGACATTGTTCAGCTTGCTACATGAATCTCATCACTTCAGAGATTTCAGAGCCTTGGGAAATTAACGATCTGTAATTATGGTTCTTTTAGCTGAACCACATAGAGCTGCAGGAACTCGCAGAGAACTCCTTCACAGGGGAACAAACGGAACCAGAGACCATTCCCTCCTCTGTGCGCAACGCCACGGTTGTGACACACAAATACGAAGGTGAGACCTTCTCTCCTAGACATGACTACACAAAACATGGCATTTGCAGCGTTCTCTGTAAAAGCTTTGTGTTTAACAGTCAAAGACTAAAAGCAAAAAATGCTTATTTTATATACAGCACTGTGGGAAGGAGCTGGAATTCCTGCTTTGGAAAAAAATGTCATCATCTACTTAGCCCCACGATACATGTACTTGTCTCTGGGGTGATATACAGGAGAAACATCCAACACTCCTGTCCTCAACCTCCAGCCTCCATTCACCCCTGTAAACACGTGCTGTGACCATCCTTCTACCAACACTTCTGGCATCGCCAATGCCGGTCCTGCAGAGTATGAACAGAGAACTTATTTACTTCATGTTGAACAATTCTAAGATTTTGAAGAACTTTCTTGAAAGTTAAGAGGCCTTTTTGAACTGCAGCAATGGTAACAGTATTTATTAGGAACTTCACAAGGGGTAGGAAAGTCCATTTGCCACAGCCCAGTCTTAGGCTTTAAAAACTTTCAGAAATTATCTAAATTGAAACCCTGCCAAGCTTAAAAAAATATAGGCAGTCCAACCGACGTACAACTTGGCAGCTGCACTACCAAGCCTAAAGCAGTTTGTCCATTTTGTGGCATTTATTGTAAAATAAAATTACTATAAAGATTGTTCTAGTTTTTGCTTTGGCTCTATCCTAAGTTACAAAGCTGGGTTAAAACTTACCCCATCCAAAGCAGGATTTGTAAGGGTCTGCTGTTTGCTTTCCCAGGTGCTGCTCCTGACTGCACTGCTCTTTATAACAGTGGCATGCGGCTCAGTGGCATTTACACTATTAAGCCAAACGGCTCTGAAGCTTTCGATGTCTATTGTGAAATGAAATACGGTAAGACACCGTGCTAGCAACAGTCTAATTTTCACCTAAGTAGTTCCTATGAGCTGAAAAACTCATCCCAAAGTGCACAAAAACTTACCATGATTTCTGCATCCTTTTGACTTACTGTTCTGTCTGTGTTCTGAACTCAGGTTTCCCATACGCTAAAGTCTCCTAACACTCATTCTTTACTCACCTCCTGCCTACACTGAGGAAAGGACTTTCAATCATGTGACAGAAACTATGTATATTAAAAAAAACCAAGCCCCTTTAGCTATAGATAATGAAAATGGCAATTATAAATGCCATTTTATTGCAACCATTAATAGCTTTTCCAAATAAAAGCAAACATTAAATAGCAAATACCTTAGTAAAATTTTGCTTTATTAACAAGGGTTATTGCTTGAGACTTAAATATACCTAACCCAAAGAGGTGAGTCCTGGAGATAGGATTCCTGTATCATGGTTGGGTGAGTCTGTAGCTACGTATGGATCATACAGACCCAGAGTTGTCATGGACCAGAATGCCCAAGCTCTACCTTTGTAAGAAACCCATTCGTCTGACCCTTTATGCCACTACCCAGAGATCCCACATCATTTCGCCACTTCACCATTCTGGTTTTTTCACCCTGCACTGCAGCATCCTGCAGTGCTGCCCTGCACATGTCCTGCCTCATGACTCTCACAGTCCCTTTGCCAAACCGCTGGTGCAGCCATGGCAGGGCCGTGTCACTTGTTTGGATGTGTAAACACAGCGGCATGGGGCTGCCCTGTGCAAAAAGCTCCTTTGCTTACATTTGTTGAAAGGAGGGTGTCATGACCTGGTCAGGAGAAAGACCATCCTGCAGCCCTGGTGTGGACATGGCCTTCAACACTTCGCATCTTCTGTGGCGTTGCGCTCCCAGCAGTCAAGCGCTATCAGCAGAGAGAATCTGACAATCTGATCAAATGCCCAGAACATTTCATATCTCTTTTTTATCATTTTCTCTACATTTGTGTTTCTCAGCCCTTATAAACTAACGAAACCCAGTTAAGGCAGCTTAACAAAATAAGTCCAGTGAGCCAAGTTGCTGTGATGTGGCAGACGACACTCAAACAGCCCCGCCTTCTGTTCAGCTGGGCCTACCTAAATTTCTTTCATGAAGATTTCGGCTAACTCATTCTACCTCAAAATCACAGCACCCAAGAGTACATTCATGGATGGTTAATAAGGCCAAGGCTATGATGATTTGGGCATCTGTCCTCTGTATGTATATCTCTCTCTATATATATAGATATATATATACATGTACACTCAGGTCTGCTGCAAAACGAAGAATAAGTGGGATTCATATGGAGCCACCTTCAGTGCAAACTCATTTTCTTCACTGCGAATTTGCAGACAGGCAGCCACAGAGGTGCAGTCTGTAGGTCAGCACCTGACGGTCTCAGTTAGTTCCCATCTTCTCTCTAACGCTCTGAACACTTAAGCCAGGCTTGTGACTTATTTCCCCTTCACATTCACAGGCAGTTCCTGGACCGTAATCCAGAACAGGGTGGATGGATCACTAGATTTCAACCAAACCTGGGACGCCTATGTCAATGGTTTTGGTGACCTCAATGGTAAAAACACCTTTTTTGTGTGTCTTTTCTTTGTATCACTTGATTTGAGAAGCTGAGTCTTCTTACTGAAAGGTGTTCACATGAGAGCAGAGAAAACCTGCAAACAGATCTGACGGTGCTTACTAGAAGACATAACTCAGCAAAATTTTCAAAGAGACACATGCAAATACAGCTCTAGAAACTTTTGCTGAATTAAGGCCAGGATGCTTTAAACGCTATTTTAGTTACTGAGCTTTTACTATTTATAAAAGCACCTCACAAAGCCTTTAAAATATACACAACTGCAAAACCTCACCACGTTGCTGTCACTACTTTCTCTCAAAATTTCTGCAATCTCCGCCTATTTTTCCAAGCATGAGAGCCCCCCAGGCTGCGTGTGCCCCCTGCGCAGACACCTCCGGCTTCCCCCACGACGCCAATCCCCTCCATGGCTGGACAGGCCAAGGAAACACCCACGTTCCCCTGTTAATCATCAACTCCAAAGAACCTGTAGCACCAAGAGCTGCCCAATAGCCTCTCCATCCAGAATATCTTCCCTATATTTCTTGTACAATGAGATGACTCTACTTCTGTTTAGAAAATACTTTGACTTCCTAGGTAGAGCTGAGATGAAAACCTCACCACTGTATGCAGCAATATTGACTTACTTCCACCTCTTCTACATAAAGAGCTGCTATATCTCAGCCCTTCCTGAATTTTGGGATAGTAGCTCATGACTGAAGTTGACTTTCACCTATATAGTTTGATCATATTGAATGCTACAACTGTGTCTTAATTCATCTCCAATTCCCATATACTACACCAACATGAAGCCACATCTTTCCCAAATCAGAAAGATTTTGCAGAGGATGGCATTGCTCTCAGCTACATCCTACTCACTTCTGTGCTGCATATTCTAAGGTGATAAAATACAACAGGCTTCTTACCTGTAAGCTGTGGGAGTATTTTACTGAACCATCTTTTCTTTTGCTTTAAATGCCACCTGCATGCACAGCACCCGCATTCAGCTATACTATTTCCACATATGGCAATTACACATTGTGCACTGACACCAGCAGCACTGATAATAAGCTACTTAATGAATATAATTTATGAAACAATTAAACTACTTATCAAGAATTCCAGCAAAAAAAAAATCCTCAAGTTAAATTCACTTTGTACACAAGGGTATCGAAACCTCAGCTGAGTTCTGCAGCTCTTTCCTTAAAACATGTAACAATTGCAATTAGGTTTTATGTATGTCATTTGCTTCATTTGTCACATAGTTCCAATTATGCATGTTTTAAATGCCTTGAGCTCCCTCTCAAAGTTTCACAAGAGGTGGGAAAGTTAAGAGAGAAGCTCCAGTTCATTTATATCTCTTGCTTTTATTGATCACCAGTGTGCAATTAAGAAGAGGTAAACAAAAAGAATGTAGCAGGAGACCTCTGAAAAGATCAACAGTCCCCAAGACTCATATTATTGATTTAATTAAAGCAATGAATAAATCCTTCTAAATACTATATTTTCACACATACTACCCGCAGCTTATCTGTAAAAACAAATTCAACAGCAGCATGAGCGATATAGGGTTTCAGGGAAAGTTTATCACATAACCCCTTCCCCACCAAACTCTCTGCCTGGTGATTTCTCTCCCCTAATCCTCACCTCTGACACCTCTTGATACTGATACTGTGCAGCTTATTTGAAAATGTATTTTCGAAGAGCGATATTTTAAAGGCGAGTGAGCTACCTGAGGTGTGGGTTAGAGATCTGAAAAACACGGTTAAGTGTGCTTATGCCCAGTTTCATGTTAAAAACATCTATTTCCTATGACTTTGCAGAGGAATTCTGGCTGGGCCTGAATAAGACCTATTCCATCACTAAACAAGGGGACTATATCTTACGGATTGAGCTTCAGGACTGGAAGGATAATAAACGTTTCATCGAGTACGCATTCAGCTTGGGAGGCCTGGAAACAAACTACACCCTCCAGCTTTCCCGGATCTCCGGGAGCATCCCGAACGCGCTGCCGGAGCAGACGGAACTGCGCTTCTCCACTGCAGACCGGGACCTGGACACAATAAACGACTTCAACTGTCCAGAAAACTACCTGGGTATGCTGGGTATATTAACACGGGGGCTTCTTTGTTACATGAAGGATGGCAGGATACGTCAGAGGGTACTTACTGATATAAGCCTGGTGTTAGATACAGAGAAGAGGGGGTAGGAGCATCTTTCTCTTTGCAGGAAAGGGCAGAAGATGTTTTTTGTTGTCAGATAGCGGGGTCCTACAACGAGGCATCATCTTTCTATTTTATAGATAGGTAAAACTAAAGCACAGTGTGGCTGTGTAAATGACCAACATCAGAAACTGAACTAGCAGTGTAGGTTGAAATAAAAGGCCAGGATGAGATTCTGAGCTATGAAGTAAAGGACAGTTCTTCCTATAATGCCTGCTCCAGGGTGGCAGGTCAGACTGTTTAACCTCTCCTTGCAAAAAAAGAGAAGACAAACTGACTCTTTAACTCCATTTTGACTACAAACCAAAAGTGAGTTTCCATTCAAAAGCAGATTTTAGCTGTTTGTTAAGTATACATACTGTAATCGCTCTCAAAAGAGCAAGATGGGAAGCTGAAGACATATTTCTACTTAAAGATGATTTGTTTAAAGGATTCCTGATTCTTTGATTTTATGAAGCTTTTATGTTTTGCCAGCTTATAGCAAAAAGCAAACAACAGAAAAAGTAATTAATGATTAAACCACGGGCTACAGAATTGCCCTCTGCACACCTGCTTCGTGCAACAAAAGCTTTGTACATCATTCTAGGCTTGAAAATTGTTAATGTCTCAAACAAAGCTGAGAGTGTTACTCAGCTCCAGTGACCATAAAGCAGGCCAATGACTTCCAAAGTGCTAAACTTTCATTTCCAGCACAGAGTCACTGCCATTCCTTTGCAAGCAGAACTGGGCTTACAATTTAAGCTTGTGCTTAAGGACACCAGACAATAAAAAAGAAAATTTGTTTACTAAAGGCTCTTCAGCCTTCTACACATTCAGAGATTTAACTATTTGTACCTCCGAAAAATATCAGCAAATCAGAAAGTCAGTTGTGGAGGGTCACAGACAGCACAGAAGTGTGGAGCCAACTTCTTAAGTGTCCCAATTCAGTGGCTGCATTTGCATCTGCAGCTTTCTATGCACCACTTCTTTTATGTGAAGCAGACAATAACAGTGAGCACAACTTCTGTCTAATGGCCCTCAACCTGCAAGAGTAAGTGGGTACATGTATGAGCACCATTTCATTTGGGTATACCGGCTACTTGTCACTTTTGCTGGGATTGATCTGAAGAAGATCTATGTTGCAAATAGGAGCTGCCTACTCAAAAAGAGAGAGCACAGTATGATGGGGTACAACTGACAGTCACTGATTTTACAATATTTTTCCTCAGGAGGGTGGTGGCACAGTGAATGTGAGGAAACAAATCTTAATGGAAAATACGTTGCGCCGAGGTCAAAAGGAAGACTAGACAGAAGAAAAGGTTTATACTGGAAGCCTAAGAAAGGAAGATATTACTTGCTCAAGTCAACCAAAATAATGATACACCCAACAGATCTGAAAAGTTTTGACTGGATTGCTCAACCTGATGGATTTTAATTCAGAACACATACACTGAACATCACTACATCAAATAAGTCCATGTGATGTTTAATAACAGATGCATGTTTAAATCCATACGCTGTATGGTGTATTCTCCAACACATAAACCCTGAGGCATTTGCGATGGTCTCAGAGTATGTTTGGTGAGTATTCTCATTCACCATAGCCCAAAGGCCAATGTGCTGTAACTTATGTGGAGCTTTTACCTCCCCCGGACGAAACTCTAATGCCCAGGAACCAGTTGCACGTTAACGCACTAGACAGCACTGCTTGGGGAAATGGGTTTTCAGGCTGTTCCATTTGTTTCTGGGTTGTACAGCAGGAACCACAGAAAGTGTTTCAGTAAACAAAGGGCTGGCAAAATGCTACAGAAGACATTTAAGCATTAATCTACAGGGGAAAAAAAAAAAAAAAAAGAAATTTTGTTTTGTAAAGTAACTGATTTGATGTTTGGTTCATGGTACTGTTGTGGAATGTTTCTCAGAGCAAAAGAAAGATGGGTAATTCCCCCCTTCATGGTTTTGTGTATTACCAGACAGATTTTCAGCAGTGCAGCTCAGGATGATCTTTGCTGAATCCCTGTACTCACGCAGCTATAGATGTGTACATGCACATCAAGTAAGCCACAGCACAGACCTGATCTTTTAGACACCATGCTTTGAAGAATAACTTAAGAAGCACACTTTCTTACTGAAAGTTAAGAGCTAAGCTTCAAAGCTTACTGAAATAGATGAAAGATCTTCTCATTTGAAATGGATTCAGAGCCATCCATTTACGACCTTTTAGTACACCTAAGAAATTAAATGAAAGACCAAGTGAGTAGCTGACAAAACACCTTTCAAACAGAGAACAGTTGCCTGGGGGAGGTAACTCCAGTGGAGTCAATGGTACCAACCAACAAACCCCATGGGCACAACTGCCCTGATCGTGTTTGTCCAGTGTTGATCCCACTCCCGAAAACACATTCAGATGTGTTCAACTTCGGCTGCAGAATGCTGTAATGCAGACAGACTACAGACATGCTGACTCCAATTCTGCAGTTAAATTGAGTCATATTGACTTGTATATTTTACCTGATCCTTGTACAGTATGGATTTTTTATCTCAACATTTGCAACCATACAGAAAATGGTTTTAAGTTGTAATTCACAAGAGTGAAGCAGCTGTGAACAGAATGTGCTAATTACAGAGAAACTGCAAAAGTACTTTTACTCCTCATGGATTTATCACAAAGAAGAGATCACACAGTGCTGCTTATTTGCACTGGTGTATTGTAATGTTTAATTACCTGTCCAACCCCTTATAAATAAATAAATAAATGGAACTTTGGAAAAAAGACATGAGATATGGAACTGGACTAAACTACTTCTTGTAAGCTTTGGTTTATAAAGACCCGGTTTGTATTTATCAAACTTTTATAACAAGACGTAACTGATCTGGTAAGTTCGTGAAATCACTCAAAAGAAGAAGACAATTCCACTCAGAGGTGTAATGTATTCAAAGATCCTGTGAAAAAGCTTTATATTAATAGTGATACATAATGAAAATAAATCTGGGCTTAGTTACTGAAAGGTTATTGTTTTCCAAGATACTTTAGAAAAAATTCTAATCTTTCAGACCTTTGGAAGATTTTTTTCAAGCACTGTGAACAAAGAAATCCAAACGGAAATAGAAGCAAAGGGATTCCACATTTTCTTCATTTTTATTCCCCACTTTAAAGAAAAAAACTAAGTCACTGGAAGTGTCAGAAAGTAACAAAAACAGCAACAGAATGATGACACAGACAAAGAAAATAACCTATATAAAAGTGAAAATAATTCAACTAAATTTCACTGTGAATTTTAGGAAACGGAGAAACTTCCCTCCTGTTCCTGTTCACGGCCAAGTTGTGTGCAGATGTGTTTGTCCCTCCACATCTGTGTATTTTACGCTGTGTCAGTCTGGACCCTTTTTATGCCTCTGGCACAGCAGATCTACTGATACAGCAAGTTTTGCAATGAAACAGATGATAAGGCAGGAATTTTGAGATTTGCCAGTGTCAGGTCTCGAAATGTGAAACGTATTTCAAAACTCTAACCTGTAGGTGGTATTTGGAACATAGACATCCCTGGCAGGAAACTCCAGGATTTCTCTCGTAGGCCGAACTCTGCTGTCTGGGTAAAGTTTGACTTGCAGCAACTCCGGAGTTAGACAGTAATGGGGATTCTCTGGAGCTGGGGATATGTCTATCTTTAATTGAGCTGCAAGAAGAAAATGCTTTTATTAGAATAAATAGAAGTTAAATATAAATAAAAGAGCATGTTCTTGCTTTGTTTCTTCAGGTTAATAGCCTATACGCTAATTTCATAAATAATTATAAATTACAGCCAAGGTGGAATTGTTAAAAACAAATAACAGTGAATCAAACTGATACCTACGGCCACTGGGGTACCAAATAAGAACCAACAGAAAAGACACATCTTAACAAGTCCCAAACGCTGTTCTCATAGACAAGTTGGGGAAATACCATAAGGCTGCTGTGAGGCCCAACTACTGTTAAAAACAATGTTCAAAGTAACATCAGGTATCTTGCCTATCAAACCAGAAGGATACATCAGGAGTTGCTGAAAGCTAATCTGCAGTAAGATTATTGAATATTTTCCTTAGCAAGTCAGCTGGCAGCACTGATAGCACACTGTTTGTTGATGGATGGCACTAAGGCTGGAACAACTGTGAAAATTTACAAGAGAGTTGGAGAAATGGCATGAAATGACTAAGGTGAGACATAAGAAAGAGCAAAGAACTTATATTAAGAAGTAGATGCCAAACATACAAATAAAAAAAAAAAAAACGCATGGATCAATTCTGTAGAAAAGGGCTGGGTAACAGCAGTGACAATAAACCGGTGTCCAGAAGAAAGCTACAAAGATTCCAAGA
This sequence comes from Patagioenas fasciata, assembly GCF_037038585.1. NCBI lineage: Eukaryota > Metazoa > Chordata > Aves > Columbiformes > Columbidae > Patagioenas > Patagioenas fasciata. Next base: position 18,716,824 of record NC_092525.1, on the reverse strand, counting down.
GATTACAGTGCATGCGTAAGACACTGGAGAGAAATTCCTCTGCTTCACTGGGCATGAAGTCTCAGGAGGAGCAGCACACCCATTTAGAGCACCGTGCTTGAAGAAAAGTGTGGAAAAAGAAACTCTAGCAGAGAGTAACAGGCAATTTTACAATCACAACCTCCGAGAAAGAGTTGGAAAGCACTCAAGACTGTTTAGGCTACAAAATGGAGGCAAATAAGAGTGAACTAATAACAGTATTCAAGTACTTGAAAGGTTGTGATCACTGCTCTGAGGGCACAACAGACCATAATCAGATTAATTCGCAGCAAGATACTTTGGCAAAGTTTTCTTAATACCTAACCTCACTACAAGGACAGCTGAGTGCTGGGAGAGATGACCTGAGGAAGCAGTCAGACTGCTGTTGCTGGAGCTTTTTAAGAACAGGTTAAGTAAATATTGTCAGGAATAGCACAGGTCAGGGACCAGGGATGTTTCACTGCTGGTGTGCCAGCACTTCTATTTCCCCTGCTCAAACAGGGGTGGAGTCTGTTCCTATTAACCTAGTGGGAGCCAGGAGAGAGATCTCCTCTCAGCTAGAGAGAGATTCTACTCTGGAAAACAGAGGTTCCTCAGCCCCTGCTGGGTTTAGGGCACCGGGGTTTGTATCCTCTTCTCACAGACGCTACTTTCAGTATGACAGGAGCTGCACAGACACACATGCCAGAGAAATACCTGCCAAAATGCCATCTTTAGTGCTCGTGGTCTATCAGGGAATGTTGTCAATGACTTCTTAGGGTTTTTTCATCTGCTTACTTATAAGAACTGAGTGGCAGTCGGGAAGGACTAACCAAATATTTTAAGACGTGAGCCAAAAAGATCTTGTTCACTACCTGTGATAGGTCTCAGTCTCCGTAACACCGAAGACGGCCGCCTCATGTCAGCAAGAAACTTGTACAAATCCTCATCGCTCAGGCGATCACCCTCCTGTTAGATTTGGGAAGAAAATGGTTATTTACACACCCTTCAGGACTGTGAGAGAATGAATAAACCATCTAATACTACAGTCTTTTTCCTCTGATATCAAGATGTACCCTCCCAGAACAAGGTGTTAGGATTAACATGCTAAATTATAGTTCATTGCTCCATCCTTTTTTCCTTATTAATCATCATGACAGCTGCTGGAACTTCTCATTGAAAACCTTTTCTCTCCCCATCAATATTATCTTTTTCAAAATTGAGAATGGCTGTTAAAAGATTTCCCCAAAATATCCAAATTTTAGCAAGTATAATAGTTTGAAAAAGTATCAGTCATTCAGGTAGTGATCCTCATTCCTTCTCCTCTGCCTTTTCCTTGGTATGAGTCTAAAATAATCTTTCTTTTCAGGAGAAGTGTTAAGAAATGGTGGGAAGTAGAGGGAACCTGTTGTGAGTCTTCCTTGTGCCACATTCCAGTAGCTCAGAATTTCATTAATTTTGGAAACATTATAGAAAAAGTGACTCTGCCACCCTCTAACTATGCAAAAACAGAAGATATCTGATAATAAAGGTAATAATCACAATATGAAAAAAGAAGCCAATGGAAGGAGAAAAAGTGGGGCTAGTTTTCAATTAATTGTACTCAACAGGAGAAAAGGAAGGCAAAAAATAAAAGATACAGAAGAATTAGAAACTTAAAATCTTAAATCAATGTTTGGCAATTTTTAAAGGACAAAATGATAAAACAAGCTGTTTCAAAGTTGTCAAATGAACAATCTTGACAAAGTAAATAAACATTTATTTTTTTACTTTCTGTATCTTGGGTGAACACGTTACAGACCTGGAAACAGCCTAAAAGTAAAAGGAAGTTCCTGCGCTGCTCTGTGTCATTGAGACCCCAGAGACGCCATTGCCAGGGCCCAGTTACGGTCATACTGGTTTCAGGAAAGCACCAGAGCCTTGAGCCACCCTCCACTTACATGGTTTGCACCATGATAACTTCATGGCCTTGATGACATATCTCCTTATTTACTCTACTGTATTTAAAGAGCAGACTTTGGATGGCTACCCACAGTGAAAGTGGCAGGCAACCAAAACAATCAGAAAAAAAAAAGAGAGCTTAACCAGCTTTCAATATATAGCACCTAAATCTTTGTATGCCCAATAATTGAGAATCTATCCAAAAATACCTGGTTGCTCACTATTAAATCCCTTTTTATACACAAAGGTGACATTCAAATAACAATTTTCCTGCATTAAGCAAATCTTAGCAAAAATTAATGAACTGAAACCATTTTCTACACTTAACTAAAATTTTTATTCTGTTTAAAATCACATTTTCTGCTACTTCTCAGGAAAATCCAAAGCTCTGGCTAAGAAGAGCTGCCACTCAGCAAAGCAGCACTGGAAGTGAAACGCTTTGTTTTTTCAGGCATCCCTGGATTAACATGCTAAATATTATTTAAATGTGTCCAGGGAACCAATACCAACCTCAAATCACATTGACGAACCTGGTTCTGAGCCTGCTGATGTTTCAACGGGATTCTCTTATCACTCAGTGAAACCAAAGGAGTCAGCTGAACATCATGACAAAGGCTACACGACTCCTAGACTAGGACGAATATCTGGACTACTTTTTGGCATATACTAACCCAAAGAAGTTATCCTCAGTTTTTGTGAACTTGCTTCTATGAGCGTTTCTCTAAATATGTTGACCAGAACTTTTTTCGAATGCATGTCAGATATTCTCCTGATATTCTGGTATCTCCTGGGGATACTCAGTTCTATCAATATTAGTTAGCATAGTTAAGTCACTATGCCACAATGACACTTCATCATTTGAGTCATAAACAGATAATAATTTCAAATTCCATAATGTAATTATTCATAGTAAATTTATTGAAAGAATCCACCAATTGACTGTCGACCTACTGCTGGCAGAATTAAGCACATGACATAATAAACTCACTGCATGCTGTTCAAAGATATCCCGTGATTGGGGAAAAGACGTTACACACACTGAAAGCATCACAAATTAATCATTTCGGTCTAAACTGGCTTCACACAATCAAATTGCTCTGTCCAAGGAATGACTCCTTAATTAGATAACTTCATACAATACCTGTTTGAAAAAGTTTGTCACTGTCAGAGTAGCTGGTCTAAAACTGGTCAAGTTGCAAGCCTCATCCCCACTTGTGGTTCTCTCTAACGAACGCCTCCCAACAATACTGGAATTCCGTCTCTCTGACCACGATCCTTTACGTTCTTCAAGAAACAAAACATAAAAAGTAGGAGAAATTAAAAACAAAGAGAGGAAAAACAATTGTCCAAGAGCCTACTTGTTTTCCAACCAGGATTTTCTACACAAGAAAGTAGTTGCTGCTTTTGGAAATTATGCAATAAGAGGTGGTTATGCTAAAGCAATCACAGTCGGGAGGCATTGGGAGGCTGTGAAGCACAGCTGGCTCCTGCTCCTCTCCCAGCAACCTCACCCCACTGCCTTACTGCTATTATAAAAGTGGAGATTTATGTATTTCTCTTGCTCTGAAAGATGATGAAGTTGGCAGTTCTGGGGATGCTGAAGAGCAGTTTCAGATAAGCTGTGTGGTTCACAAAGATTAATCCGCTCCTTTGGAAAATGTTCATCAGCCTGTAACATGCTCCCAGTCTTAGAAGCCTGGTTTTAAATAATATAACAGATGGTTTGCTTGTAAAATCCTTGAAAGATAAATCCATTTGTTATCATGGACTTTTCTGTTTTACTTCAACCATGACCCAAAACTATCAGCAGGCCTCAGGCAGCGGGAGGAAAGTGATAAAAGGAGCGATGGAAGATACGGGGCATGAATCAAAACTCCAGTAAACTCTGGATTTGTCTGCATTCCCTCAGGCAGACGCCAGATACAGTACCTCCTGTGCCAACTTCACCTTCCGTGGAATCTCTTTCCAAACTTCCAGCGCTGCTCACGATGTTCATTAAATGAATGGCCGTCCAGGCAAAGGGCATTCGATACTTGCCCAGTCTTTGGCAAAACTGTTCTGCCTGGCATTTCAGTTTTTCCAACTTTTCCTTATTCTGTGAAGAAAATTATTCAATCCAAGTGATTAAAAGGAGAAGAACAGGACCAAAGGTTCATTTAGCAAAATCACTAAGTAACAGTGGCATCTTATTTTAACCTGCAATGATTTTGTGCCTCAACAGCACCTTCTAGAGGAGGATCACCAAGTGTGAAGCTTCACAAAGCTGCCATCCAGCCAGCAGTATCGGCCACAGACACCTCGGGAGTTGGAGCTCTTGAGCCTCCCAAATTGTGTGTAAACTCCAGTGAGCTCATCTGACCGCCGCTCTTCCACGAAAAAGCTGAATTTTACTCTGACAAGTCTGAAATGGTCTTTCTTAATGTGATCTTATGCAGCAGGTGTTGTATAGGAAACATTCCTCAAAAAAGCAGTATCGTACTCATTTTATTGAGGAAAAGGGAAAAAAGCAAAGGTCTTTTCCATAATTCTGTACATTAAAGAGTACATTTTTGCTTAAGAAAGGTTGTTATCTACAAGACTTTAAGAAGTCCCCAGACAGGGGGCTGGATAAAAACAGTAAGACCTCTCCTGCTCACATTCTTCTAGTTCAGGACACATTTATGCCCCTTACTGAAGGAGATCTTGAAAAATCACCTTTTCACCTCCATTCCCAAGCACCATGCAAATCTAATTCCAAAATATCACTTAGGCACATGTCAACTTATTGATCACAGGAAATGTAGGTTTTTTTACTTTTGTTATCTATATATGTGAGATAAAATCTATCCATTTTTCATATTGTGGTACAGTGATACAAACACAGAGATAAACAAAAAATGTGAACTTCTTCAGCTAAAAATATACTAGAGCTTCAGGAAGGAAAAACTTTGTTAGAGTTTGATCAAAACTAACGAATGAACAGCCCAGTTTCTTTGAAAAAAGCACAATGGAAAGACTCTTGGTCCCAGGAATGGCTGGCATCTGTTTTTTCCCCTTCATGCAGTCCTCACTGTTACCTTTTAATGTTCACTTGGCTCAACCCAGTTAATTGTACATTAAATGAGGAATCATTTCTGAGGCTCAAAAGCACCGTTTCACGTTCTATGTATGCAAGGTTTCCTTTTCAAGCTCTCTTGTACATCTTACAAGCTGGAGTTGTAAAATAACATATGTAGCTCCAGTAACAATAAAATCCATTATTTGCTATTCTATAGCCATGTCATGTTGGAGAAAAACAAAGAGCAGCCCATGGGGGAAAAGACTGAGGAAAGGTCAGTCCAGGTGCCACTCAATTCTGCACATCCTCACAGTATTCCTGGGTGTTTTTCAACCTACCAAACCTGCAATTCCCACCCAAACTCTGATCCGCTTCAACGAGCAACCAGCTGCCAACTGCAGGGAATAAGATTCTTCTCTGTGGTGAAACCTCTGCTTTTAGTCCCGAGCAAAGGGTTTCTACAGCAAGGAGCATTGAAACACGTGGGAAAGACAAAAAAAATCAGTCAAACCAGGGCAGGTCCGTGCCATCCGCTGCACTTCGGAGGATGATGCCCAAGCTGCTGAAGGCCGGAGTTAAATGGATGTTGTCAATGAAAAAAACAAACGCTGAAGTATAAAAATTTAAAATTATCCTTGCTTTATGGAAAAAGGACAGGTTCATCCTGCTGTTGAGTGTGGCCCTTCTTTACAATATTAGGAAAAAGAAAAATCAGCAGAAAATAGCAGGAAAAAAAAGAACCCGAAATGCACTGCAATTGAAAATGGGGCCTGATGGAGAATCTCCTGTTAACATATTTCATCTGCTTTACAATCCTTCCAGAGGAAGGCAGAGGTTCTGTGATGGAGTTAAGCTGCAGAAGCAAGGGAGAAGTTGAAACTTTACTGCAAATTTGCACCAAAGGCCGCCTCCACTTGACCCAGATAAAAGCACACGGCTGATCCTGTGGGACAGAGAACTAGCAGATGGACCTCGATGGTAACCACACATCTCGCCCATCAGTTACAAAAACAGATCAGCTTCAACAGCTGGATCAGGATTCAAGGGTCTTTGACTCTTCCTTGGCCTTTAGAATTTGACCAGATTCTTAATTAAAAATGGATCATTTTAACAGCAGGAACAGCATCAATGGCTGTTAAGTTCCAAAGTGAAAAAAAAAGTATGTTTAATTAATTTATAACAAAATGTCTTAAAGCATTTACACCCAAATTTAATCAAAACTTTAAAAAAATTCTTACCTTTGCTGCATCAGATTCTTTAAAAATCATATAAGGCTCTGCACACTCCCCAATATCTCCCTGCTGTAATACTTTTTCCAGCTGAGAAGGGAAAATGAACCATTTTAAGGACATGCATCCAGCAAGGCTTGTTAAATTAAACACCAGGAAGCAAACACATTCTTTCCAAAGAGAGAAAGCTTGATTTTCCTTTGTGAGACAGGGAACAAGTGCTGCCCTCACATCGTCAAAACCATGCAAGTTCCCAGATCTCCAGCTCTAACTTAATCACAAGTGTAAAATGTAGCTTCAATGGGAGCATATACTACTTCACTTTGGTTTGATTTATCCTAGAGCCACTTTCAGCTCGTTTTTGAGGTCTTGGAGACATCTTACACTGTCTTCAGCATCATCATTTTCAGAATTCTGTTCTTATTTCTGTTCTCCATATTAAGGACCCATTGCAGCAGCACAAAAAGGTGACTCAGACATGCTCAGCTAAAACAAGCACTATTTTAAATTAGTGTGTTTTCAAATCAAATAATGAAATAACCAAATAATTAAAGTCAGTCAAAGACCTGATGCTTGCTTCTGAAGTCTTCATGTATCACCCCATTTCTGATAGAAACACCTTCCTTATCACACAGATGAAGACTGTTTCTTTAGAAGCATCCTGGCCCTCCCGCCCACGCCTGTTACTGTGCACACGCTGTTATTAGATTATTAATAGAACATCTTTAAACTTCTCCCATGCTTACAAAGTGCCATATTAATAGAACTCCACGAGACCACCACAAGACAAAGAAAACTACTTTCCATCAAATCTTGCACTCACAGTTTATGCCGGCAAGACCAGCTGCCTGAAAAGCGGTTTCCTAGTGAGTGAAAATCCACCCTCCTATAAGGCACACTATGCATCTGTCTTATTATCCCTGACTACATCCTTTTCATTATCAGATCAAAAAACCACCTAAGCCACCAGCTCCACTTGGATCACTGGTTTCACAGGCACTAATGTGCAGACACAAGCTCTTTCAGACAGATCCTCATCTCATAAATATGGGGTTCTCTCTTCCTCATATCTTGTAAAAATCAGGCGAGGGGATACATGTGCACAGCCAGAACACGATGTTCAGAAGGAATGCAGACAATTGTACCAAAAAACAGAGATCACAATATGCTCCAACACTACTGAAAGCCTTGTTCTCACCTGGGACTGCCTTAATTCATTTGCAAAAGCTTATTACTCATACAAGAAGCAGTTTGCACTAACGTCAGCCCACGGGGTTCTCAAGATGATGGAACCCCTGCCTGCAAACTGAAAGCATGTCTTCAACTCCTCTTTTTACTATGGGATGATTCTTACACAGAGACCAGCCAAAAAGGCTGACTGAAATGCCAGTCCGAACTCCTAACATTTGTGCACTCATTGAATCAAATAAAGGGGAGAAGATAAAAGTTATCTTTGTATACTTTATTCCAGGAGTGACCAATGTCCTGTTTTATTTCAGCTATGGATCTCACTCTCTTAGCAATTCCAATTTTTAAAGACATTTGAAAATCTGGTTTAAGGGCATATATCATTTTTGAAATGAGATTCAGATCAACATATATTTTAAATCACTCACTTATCTATAATCTGAAGGAGTCAGCACATTGTTTCATATGAACACCAAGGTCAGGCCCCAGAAAGCTCCTGTGTATCAAGCAAACTTTTGTGCTCTTTTTGGTTTTTCAATAACATAACAATTTATATCTCTACTGAACTGTTTCTCTTACAAAGGAACTCAACGTACTGAGTGAGAATCTCTGAAATGAAACAGAATTCTGTTGTTCCAGTGTTTATGCTTTTGAGAACAGAATTCTACTCTCGAAATGAAAATAAGAAGACAAGCAGTCAGACAGATTTGGGGTTATTTTATTTTAAATAGAAAACAAGAGACAATACTAATAATTCAAATTTTTCTGGTATTTCTTACCTTAATTACCAGAAAGACATCTTGAGAGGGATAAGTGATGGAAAAGATGGCAGATCTGGCCAGCGTGGATATAGCAGCAGGGGGGACGTGGGGACGAAGCATTCCCTTCATTTGTTCAGAGTTTAAATCAAAGTAGAAATTTTCTGAAATCTAAGGAAGAAGTTGGGTAGCTTCAAGCATTAGTTATACTTTTTATTTTTGGTAAGCTCTTCACAAACACAACAAACAATTTCAAAATATAAGGAAAAAACTACCAACAGTGCCTCCTTTCAAACCATGGATGAAAAGGAAAAAGAAAAAGCCTTTTCTTTGAGGAATCAAGGCAGAACAGTAGGAAAAGAGAAAGGAAATGGAGCAAACAATACACATTACCGACAAAGTTTCCTCCACCTCCTGTAAGGTAGGGAGTTCCAGTCACAGGACTAGGAAATACAATTGCTATGTGAACTGAAAATACCAAAGGATCAAAATAAAAAATGTTCTTTAAGATAACTGAAAGAAAAAGCAAAACATCCTGCAGGGGAGACAGTGAAACCACCTGCGCCAAAACACCAAATCTCAAGTGTATCAAGGCTTCAAAGACAAAGTGGATGTGAGCTGGTTATCAACACCAGAGGTCACTAAAGAACTGATTACATGAAAGAAAAAAATGGAATAATGAGATGATAAAATTGGCTTATGAAATGTGATTTAAATATTAAACAAAGTTCACATAATATTCCACATACTCTCATCTACATAACTTAAAACTTAATGCATTAAATTCAAGTCTTAAAGAGATAAATGTCAAAATGCATATTTTTAACATTTTTCTCTCTACTACTGCTAATATCTTGAATTAGGAAAACTAAGAGACTCTTCAAATATTAAATACAGAACATAAATAGGAGAATAAATGTATTTTGCATTTCCTATAACTTCGATCTTGAAAAGACTGCTCAGTTTTGTTTTGATTTTAGCAGTTTTAGCACGTATGACTTTCTTGTGCATTATTAAAATGTTACTTGGACACATACCACGCTGAATCATGGAAAAGAGATTAAGAAAGTCATAAAAACTTAATCTAAATAAAAGGTTTCAGTTACTTAAGTTCCCTCTGGGGAAGAGACTTTTGAAAGCCAAGATTGGACTATATATATATATTCTGATTTCAGGCACTCACATATTAGATAATATTTTTAGAAAAGTGGTTATCCTTCAACTGCTTTACTAAGCAGAGGAAGAACACACAAGATGGTTCATGAAATGTCTTCATCATTCTTCCAACCACCAGTATGTCACTGCCTTCGTAGAGGTTTGTTTCCAGAATTAATTCCCCTCCGTTGGTTTTTTTTTTTAAATACAGGTTTGTAATGCTTCAGTGGAAATGTCATCACTCAAGTAATTAAAAACCTACCTTTTTCTTTTCTTTAACATCGTACAAAGCCAAACTTGCAAAAATGGGCTCAATTTCTATTTCAAATCTTGAAAGAAAGAAACATATAAGATCAGTTGACTTGCGTTCAGTAAGAAAGGCAAATCTATCCTCCTCCCCAAGTCCCCCCTGGGTAAGGTGACACTAAACAGAGATGTCAGGAACAGCTGAGCAAACCTATGGGCTTGTTCCTAGTGAAAAGGGGGGGGTCTCCGTCCCCAATTTCCTGTCCTGCTTCCTCCGCACTGCCCCTGTTCCCTTCCACCAGGACACGCCCTGGTGCTCCCTGGACCTTCTAAAAGCCGCTTCCACTCACTGACCCAACAGAAAAGTTGGGATTAGGGTCCCAGGACATGAAGCTTTTATCTTCTTCAAGTGTCATCTGAAAGCTAAGCAAAGCAACCTGATAGCTTCTGTAGAGGGAGAGGAATAATTAATTGGGATAGCTGGGCCACTTGGCTCCTCTGATTACCCTGAGCAGCTGTCCTACTGCTAATTTACCCCGCTGACCTGTTGATAAGGTGAAACAGCCAGCAGCTCCTCTCAGCATTGCTGACCAGAAAGCTCCTTCCTCTGGAGAGTCAGGGACAGCTATTTTGGCAATTTCCAATATTTGTCAGAAAATACCAATAGCTCAAAACCTCTCTCAGGTTTTCAGAGTAACAGTTATCAAGTAGTAATGCTAACTGAAACACTTCCAATGAAAACGCTAACCTACCAAATAGAGCTAACGTTATTTTAAAATCACCCAGGAAGTTAAAGGAATTTAAAAAAAACATTAAAACCTGCCTCTACACCAAACTCAGCAGGGGCTAAAATGCCATTCTCCTGTCTGCACAGCCTCCCATGTAGTTAATACCCGATCCACAGTGGGACACCCCCACACACCCCATCCTCATGGCTTTTCAGCCTGCAACTCTTTCTACCATCAAACAGATATTTTCCTGAGTTTTGCACTAAAGGTGAGTTTAACCTGAAAATAATCATGATTAGGTCATCTTAGCCTTCTCTCTGGGGAGAAACTATGAAGTTCTTTTTGTGCCACTAAGATAGTGCAAACTCAGACACTCGCTGTTACAACTGTAAAGGCAGCTTCAGAGATGACTGGTACACAAACAAGCATGTACTTGGGCAGATTTCCTACAAATTTACAGTCAGCAAGAGATGCTTCAATAGCAGAAATTATTAATTTCCCATTTCTGACTTATTTATGCTAAAGACACCGTCCTTTGGAGAGGAAGCTCCACTGCTACTGCATATTATGTTGTTCCAGTTCATAAAAGGCTGCAAAATCAGTTCATCTCTATGGCTATATTAGGTCCTGGAGTGCTCTGCGAGCAGGAGATATGTCCCACACATATATCTCAGTTATGAGCCACAATGTAGTCTAACTGGAGCTCTCTAATAAGAAGGGTTGACCTAACTGAGGACACAGATGATGAATACAGCAGTGTGGAAAATCAGTTTTGTACTTTATTTCTCCAAGGGAATAACAGTAAAATTTTACCTTGTGTTATTAGACAAGAGTTATAGGCAATGAACCAGCTGCAGGTAACCCTATATTCAGGAGCTCCACTTCATTAAACTTGTTTAACAGGTTTCTATTCCTCCAGCTAATGCTTGCTAAGTATATAAAGTCTTCACTCTTAAAGGGACACAGTCAAGGTTGTTGAGCCTAAACTTTGGCAAATCTTTGGTTGTCTTATGTTTTAAGGCTTAAGCATTTTTAAACTTTGTTTGTTTTTTGTTTGTCTTTTTTCCCCTACTTAAACATCCTTGTTCCAGAGCTGAACACCAATGAGTAGCCAGCTTCAGAGCCCTGAAGGAGCACGGTGAAGCACGCATGGTGGTACCATGGAACAGATACAGCTGCAGACTGGCTGAAGAGCAACGTGGAGAAAAGCCAAGGAAGGTAAATACTTTCTATATCCCACCACTAAAGAAAGTCTTGACAATAAAACTGTCTGATGCACAGCTTTGTGTAACTCATGCTTTATAGAACTAACCTTTACGCCTATGACCAACCAACCAATGTTACATCTCTTCAAGGGTAGTAAACAAGGCAGCAGTTCTATTTCAGATGCATACAGATACAATAGCAGATTTAAATTCTCAGTTTCTGTAATGCAGCTCCATTTGTTGGAGTGACACTTACTTAAGGGACAAACACTTCACCAGGAGTCTTTGGCCAAAGTGTTCTTTGGGTACTTCAGGGACACTAAGTCGTTCAATAGGCTCCTCCTGAAAGTCGTTACAGGAACAGCAATTTAGAGAGAGGACACTTGGAAAAACCACTAATACCACTATGAAGCAAGCACACGCATAACTTTTTTTTCCTAAGACACTAACACAAATTTAATCTGAGGTTTACCAGCATGATGCATTCATCAGCAGCTATAAATATGCTAAATTAAGTCCCTTTAATGTTTCTACATTATACAGGACTGCATAACCATAAAGGAAAACAAATCTTCAGAAAGTAATATATATGGCAAGACAATATGCTAAAAAATATGGATCTCATGGCTACTAAACATAGGTGATCTTAACTCCTTTAAACCCATGGCAGACTGACAATTTTCACATTCCCTATATCCTTAACTTTTTTAGCCTCACCCACACGTATGTAAAAATACCTCATCTGGTGCTGGATGTAGTGCAAAAAGCTCCTTATGCCTGCTGGACTTCCTCTGGTCTTCGTTGTGGTGGTCGATCTCTTCGTTTGGGGTTCGGTCCAGGAGGTTTGGGAGAAGGGCATCTGGAAGGGAGTTCTTCAGATCAAAAATACTGCACGCCCAGCTGCCCCGGGGAGTATCGTCAATCGACATTGAACGTCGTTTAAGGTCATCCTGAGATTCAACAAATTAAAAGCAACTTATAATGGGAACGGGACTGCACTTTGAAAATGCAACTATAAATCAGGAATTCTGTAGCAAGGTTTTGAAGGTACATTACTTGTTCATCCTGGTAACTGTTGCCATCGGGAGCTTCGTCAGACTCAAAGATCTGTTTGGGGAGCCCCTTTTGCCTCTCCTTCTGTTTGTCTAAGGTGTTGGGATTAAATCCAGTCCCCAGCTTGTGATATCTGAAAACAAAGTATTTGAAATGCATTCTTAGCATCCTTTTTGACCCCAAACCCAGGAGGAGAATTACAGAACAAGTCCAGTATTATTGGCATGGGTCCCCTCAAAGCATGAACTGCTCTCTGCAAATAGTTATTTCCAGTCACTCTCCAGTGTAGCTGGTAATAACGCAACAACCAGTATTCCAGGACTACAATGTGACTCTGTTCCACTGGAAAGCAACCCTGGCTGATGTCAAAAGCAGTATTATCACTGGCCAATTAAGGTCAGCATAAAATGTGCGATTGTGATGCCAAGCTTAAACAAGGCCAAGAACATGGAGATGGAAAGCCAGCAGTTCTGCTAGAGCAAGAACTGGCTTGGAGCAGACAATATTAACACCTTTAAAACCAAACCACCAACTTCAGGTAGGACTGCATGGAGCATAGATCACCTCTGGAAAATACACGACTTTCTGACCCCAACTAAAATGAGCATCTTCCCACGGCATCTTTATAAGCAGGACTGGGTCCTTCGGAGCTTTCCAGGGTGTAAGAGTGCTTGCTAGCAAACAGTCTGTTTACTGTTGTTGACAAAGTCAGATCTCTGACTAACAAATTTTTGGATACCCAATGGCACTATGTCTACATTTGCACACACATATGGCCAGAGCCACAGTCTCCTTACAACATGCACTCCAAGTCAGTTCCAAAAGTAGTGCTGGGGTCGCAGCTAGAATTAATTGTTTTCATCCTGCCCTGTTACTGAAGTTACCATAGGAGGATGTACAGACACGTGAAAAATATGGATGTGTTAGGAGTGAGCAATGAAAGGGTGAAAAAAAAGGAGGAAAGTATTTTTCTTGCTAGGTTATAATTCCTGAGAGCTGAACTATCTGTATAATCCTCACTAGGATGTCGGCATTTCAATCACAGCTCCACCAGCAAGTGGAAATTCATTCTACATCAGACCTGACTTCAGGGATGTCTGTGATCATTGCCACCATCAGTCTAGCATACAGAAATTACGTCATACGATTGAAATAAGAATATAGTATTGTTTTTTTCAGGCCAGTAAACTTATTTAGCTTTTTCAATACCATTAAGGTAATCACTGAATGGATGGATTTGTCTTCCCCAAAAACCATTTTGGTTACAAAGAACAGAGATGGAAATAAAGATTGTTTCCCCTGGGGATGGAGGAAGAGAGAAGGATGGCACATCAGAAGTCATGTTCTTCTAAAGCCAGAAGAGCTGGATTTTGTGTCCCAGAGCTTGTCAAATCACTTGTAACCATCTGACAGAATGGATTAAGAAAAACTTGTCACCATCCTTACAGTTCAATCCTTCCCAGCCAGGCTTCTGGGCTCTTCTTCTTCTCCAGCAGTAACACTTCTATTTCTACCCACTCCACCGCCATGACTTTATCCCAGTATAACAAAAACTGCTACAAATGCCTACGGCAGTGTCTTTCCTCCTCTGAAGGGGCAAGGAAACCTCTGACTGCAACTAAACAACCTTCAACTCACTCAGGCAGTTCCGATCTCTTTAGCTTAATGCATCCCTGACACAGAACACAACCTGCAGCTGATCTGCACAGGACAGAAAGCTCCTCTGTGCAGGAATCATGGCCAGGTATTCCAGATACCAGTGAGAAACTGAGTAGTGTGCTGGCTGGTGGGTCACATCATACGAGCCCCCTGCACCTTCTAGACTCTAGCCCACAAAGGCTGGGAGTTAATAAAGCATCTCTCTCGTGCGCATGTTCCCTCCTGGTTTGGTTTTTTTTTTTTTTCGTATGAGATTACCAACCGCAATTTTATTAGGTCACCCCAGCACTGCAAAGCATACCTTCAGCATCCCCTGAAGTGGCTCTCAGGACAACATTAAACCAGTGAATTGTAGCAAACGCCACAAGGGCAGAGCTGTAGCTGCAGTCAAGTCACTTGGAGGTGATGCACATCATACGGATCACTTACGCCTTGACAGTAGCTCTTGAACTCATCAGACTTTCAATCATCCGAGAGAGCGTATGTTCCAAGTAAAGCTACTCAGAAACCTTCCTGCTAATCTTCATAAGTTAATCAATGCATGCACAATCTCTAAACTATTAATTCGTTAGATAAATGTTGTGATAGTTCAAATATCAATAATTATTTTTTTAAATTACAGACTTTCTCAAAGTCTCTTTGGGAACAAATGAATGATGCAGAGGACACCTTATCTATTTGCTACTTGTGCTTGCACATAAATCCTACATCATTACAAAATTAATGTAATGTCTCTCTAAAAAGAGCTAAAAACATATGGAACAAATGCTGGAAGTTATTTCACTTGTTCACATTCCCTAATTTCTCTACCATTCTAAAGGAGGAACTGTTGACTACGATGGCCTAGATTTTCAAAAATGCCCCAAGGGCTTTTGACATCTGAGATCTAATTTTCAAACCACAAAGCATCATTTCAGCTAAACACAAAGCATCAGTTCAGCTGATCTGGGCAACTAAAAGCCAGGACACATGGAACCAGTAGCCAGGACAATAATTTTTGAGCCTATTCATCCCAGCTAGCCACCCTGCAAAAAATTTAAATATGAAGGCAACCTGACAAATACCACAGGGGAACTCACTTTCTGTTCACAATTGCCCAGTCTTCCGTGTAACTTCTCACACAGTCCCTCACGTGAGGGTCCATCTCACTGTTAAAAGAATAAAAACAAACATATTCAAATCACAGACATGATAACGACTCTTTAAACACACATACTGCCACTTAGGTTTGTATTTACTCTTTCGGGCATTTACAGACAAAAATTCCAGGCTCCAGTCTTGCAGGTAATCAAACCCAGAACAACTATTTCCCTTGAACGAAGTGTCACCCTGTCACCTCCTACCTCTCTTCAGGCACAGCCGACACAAGCGTTCGACATTCCCGGGGGGTGTACACGACCTCGATGTCATCGGGAGGAAACTCGAGCAGGTCTCTCAGGGGTCCGGACTCCACAGCAATGGGGTGTGTGATAAGGTAGTCCTCCAAATCGACCGGGTCCACCGCTTCTGTAAGCGGCACCTGGGAAAAAACGAGCAATGGAAGGGTCTTAAAACGGAGAGAAAGGGGAAAAAAAAAAAAATCACATGCACATATCACATATTCTACTTTGCTTTTCAAACCATCTCTTCGGCCTTGTTGAGGAAACTTGATCTAACATCAGATAATAATTAACCCTAGTGGTGTTAACCTTAGCTAATACACATTCCAAAGCTATTTTTCATGTCTTATCTTTACCCGATATTTCTATGACGCATACCATCTACAAAAAAACACAAGAAATTAATCAGTTTGCATCAAAAGACAATTCTGCATTTGTTTCCCATGCATATAACTTTGGATTTGTTTTTACCATGCTCTGATCACAAAGGAAACCCTCACCGTGATGCAAGAACCTTTTCACCCTCAGGAACGGCCCCCGGGCAGGAATCCAGAGCAGGGACTGATTTACCAAGAACTCAGGAAGCCACAGAACGCTGAAGACTAACATTATTTTGAATTAAACCACACAAAATACAACGTTCATCTACTACCAGTACAAGTTTAACTACCTCTCATCCCAGGTATTAGGACCTTTAGTGCCACAATGACTCTGCTCTAAATAAAATGGAGACTTAAAAAGCATCTTTACCGGGCACAAGGAATGACTGAACACACGCAAGAAAACAGTAGATTTCACTGGCAGTACTGATCTCACCATACTGAGATTTGTCTAGATGCATGAAAAAATATGCATAAACTGGATACATACATTGCATAACTATGTATTTTTACATATGTATATTATATAAATACTTACATATATTCTGATGTGAGATCATTATACTATGAGGCTGTGCATAAACAGACATTAAGAAAATGAAACAGTAGAAACGAGTTTTGAGGAACCTGTCTCTACAGCAACTGACAGATTTCCTAGAATTCCCTGGCACATCCCAGTGAGGCTGAGTGGTTTAACATGAGTCACAAAAACACATCAAAATTCAGCGAGTTTTCCTACTCCTTCCTCTTTCCTGTTGTCCAGATGATTTCTGTGGGATAGGGAATGATTCTGGAGCTTGTCTTCTGTTGGAGCTGACTCTAACATTTACCACTTAAGTTTTAAATGTCCTTCTCAAAAAAAAATGCTATACCAACCACAA
This sequence comes from Patagioenas fasciata, assembly GCF_037038585.1. NCBI lineage: Eukaryota > Metazoa > Chordata > Aves > Columbiformes > Columbidae > Patagioenas > Patagioenas fasciata. The sequence goes on along the minus strand of NC_092525.1, from coordinate 18,699,988 downwards.
ATTCCAGTTTTTAAACTTCTATTGCCAAACAGTTTTGAAATGAATCAACTTTTTATCCAAGGAAAAAGAGTTGGCTAGAGCAGAGGGTAATGAAATAATCTCTTCTACTGCAGCCAACTTCAATGAATACTGCAATTTTCTTAAAATACAGAAGGCAAAGCCTTCAGCAGAAAAATGGCATGACTGCAACAAAATCGGGTGAGTTGGACCAGATGACTTTGTGAGAGATAAGAATCTGGTCCACCAAAAAAATAGGATATCTAGAAACTCAGTATTTAGTTCTACAATTTAGGTAAAAGATACAATTTAATTCCTCTGTAAAGAAATGCACCATCATCACCATCTATTTAACTCTGACCTCATAACATTTTTTCCCCTTCTAATCCTGAACTCTTGAAACAAACTTCAAGTATGTGATTTGGAGAACTTTTGAACATACAAACCAGATACTTTTAACTGTTTTCATCACTGCAAAACTCGCAATGAGCAGAACTTGTCATTGCTCTTTCCCACATCACAGTTAACATGTCATCACCTCACACTATCGGTTTCTGACAGACAGACAGACCAGCTCCATTTGGCACTAGATAAGTGAAGTGTGATAGTTCATTACTGAGGAATTGCTAAAAGTGGATGCTTTTTTTTCCAGAAAAGCTGCTGCATAATACTACTGCTACTTTGCATGCATTTTATCCTTTCCACCAAGAAACCTCAAATCCAAAGAAAAGTAAGAACTCAGCAATGGAGACTCCTTGCAAATTAAGATGAAAATAAAATCAGTAGGAAAAAGCCAGAGGGACATTGTGTGGCAGAGGTGCTGGGCAAAGCGCCTACTCTGGTCCTGCCGTGCCCAGTCTAGAGCCCCATCCAGAGCGGGACACTGACAGCACAGTCACTGGGAGGCCAGAGGGTTAAGGTGGCCTCAGAGGGCGACTTAAAGCTGCTTAACTGACCCTATTTTTAAGCCCTAACATTTTAAGACTGACTTTGATTCCTCTTGTTGACCTCCCTCCCATACTAGCAGCTCCAAACCTGAGGCCCCTTCCAGTGCATTTGCTCAGCAAAACTGAGGTGACCATGCAAGTGTTGTGCTTCGGTCTACATGAACTCGTTTACCTGTGCATCTCCCCAGGCTAACAAAGAGGAACCTCTTCCTCATTCCCTCCGATCTCTCTAATCCCTTCAGCCTGATAAACATTAGAAAATTACAGCAGACAAGGAAAAGACTCTGTATTAATGCAGATTTAAGTGGGACATGCGGGACTGAGCAGGAGCAGAGACTGTCACTGCCTCAAACATGTTTTCCCATTCCTGGCATTTTTACATCTCAAATTTCACTTGTCCAAAACACCACTGTAATGTATTGGACAAAAGATAAATGAGCTGGCCACGACAGTAAAACCCGAATCACTAGTAAAACCCTAATCCCGCAAGGCGAGCAGTGCTTATGGGGCTGCCCAACACCAAGTCCTGGGCCTGCATTCCAGGGCTTTCCAAGCCCTTCGTACACCTCAGGATGAAGGCTGCACTTCACAATTTTCCAGTTTGTTTCTCTGGATAACTATTGTACCATGAAGATGTAAACAAACATAAAAGTCAAACCCAGAAGCCTGTATTACACTCACCATCTGTGCAGCCAGAAATACTGTCTAGCACCTGAGTAAACAGGCCCAACATAAATTCATGGTTATGAAGAGGAACTACTTCGTGTCAGCCTATTGGCAGCTAAAAGGCAAGCACATTATTTTAAGCTTTAGATATTTGTGGGGGAAGAAGTGATGAAAGAGCAGGAGGAAATAAGCATGAACAAACACACCAAGAGGAAAATGAACCCAAATGGTGTCCCAGTGTCTGAAGTGAACCACGACAGCTCCTCTCACGGCTCTCACTGCTGATGATTTAATTTCTCCTCCGTCCTGCATCCCTCTGAAGTTGTGGATGAGACCAAGAACAGATGCAGTGTGCAAGGGGCTATTCCCATGTTATCTGCAACCTGGCCAAAGTCAGCCGGTATCATCATACAAATCCATCAGACCGAATACACCCACCAAAGGAGTTCAGATAAGGACCAGGTTATCCACTCACATCACCCGGCCTCAGTGCTGACCTCAGTGCTCACCTCCGAGTCTCCGGGCCTGGCTTAACTCCTCGTGGCACCAGCAAAAATAACAAGGCACCCAACAACCAAGTCCCACAGCCTATTAGGATTGTGGCACTTTCTTAGTTTACAAAAGTTTCACCCTTTTCCTTGTGTGCCACTCTGATGTACAGCTGATCTCCAGATTATCACAAGAACAGCAAGTCCCACTTTCAGCTGCACATGAAAAGGTTTTGAAGTCTGCTGCTGCAGGAGCGAGGGAACAGCTGAGGAGCTGTAAAGCCGTCCTTCTCCCACAGCCCGGCTTGCTGGGAGGCTGCAGGGAGCTGCATCTTGCTAGCGACACACAATCTTCATCCCGCTTCCAGGAAAGGTCTTTTTGATTGCCCCCGACAGCTCCTGGGAAGCAACAGTAAGTGCCTCCTCCACAAAACATAGCCGGCTTTTCTTCCTCAGACTTCCAAAGGCAGGGGGACAATTTCAGCCAAGTATTTGCAAGCATGCAGTCCACCTACCAAGGGGGTAATAATAAACCTAACGGGAATGCTGGAGTGCTATGGTGAGAAATCATTGACAGGGTGTCCATTTCTTCTAACAGTTTATTAATGCCCTCTGGAAACTGCAGCTGTACAGGAGCTCTGACCATCTTCCCAGCCACGACCATGGAATAATCTACATTAATGGCAAATACACACTAAAAATATGCAAAGGGAAGCCTGCTCTCAGAATCACGATTGCCACTCTTTTAAAAAATACTCCTTGATTTTGTATGACCAGTAATTAGAGAACAAATTCTGGATAATCTTTCAGATAATTCCTGAACACAGTTTTCACTCAGTCTTTACCCCATGGCACTGTGTGAGCCCCCAGCTCACTCAGGGCATGCACTGTTCTGGTGCTAATTATTAAAACGAACAGGACTACATGGGAAGGAAGGGGCTGCTGGGTGTGAATAGTTGGGGCATAACCCGCTCCCTGCCCATGTAAACACCAAACACAATTACTGATAAACTGGAAGTACAGAAGAAATCAAACAGGATTCTCTTTTTCAGACTTACAGAGCCCAATTACCCCAAACTAAACACAACACTTGCAAATAACAGTTCTGCATATGTCCTTAACCTGACCGTAGACACACACTCTGTCAGCTTAACTAAGACACCAGCCTGATTGATTTGGCTTATACAAACTATTTAACGCACACATTCTGTAGGTGCAGCTGCGTTGTTGGAGTTACAGCTCTCAGAAGCTGCGTTATGAAACCCTATTTCACACGTTTACAGTTCTCCTGCAACAGGGACAGTCAAGCTTTCTTCTTTAAGGCTCTGTTATTCTTCACTGTTATATCCCCTTAAAAGCTTGAAAATAAAATTTCGTTTCCTATTGACTTTGTCCTTCTCTAGACAGCAAACATTGTATTTTGCTGTAGTTTTAGTGCACCACTAGCCCAAACATGTCTCTCTCCCATTTATTTCCTTATTTTGAGCAGCAACCTGTATCATCATCATCAGTTACAAAAGACAAATCTTTGCAAATCTGGCAAGGGGGACAGGAGCCCCTGCTGGGGGACATGGCATAACTCCATGGAAGGTAAAGCAAACCCCATTTGCTTTAGCCAAGCATCTCTCCCAAGGACGACAGTAGCAAAGGGCTAATGTGGAGCAAAAGCTATGCCCGGGGCACCACATTGCAAAGCTCACAGCTTATTCCACCTCACCAAGGAAGCAAGAAATAAAATGCAAAGGTCAGGTTTGTATTAGACCTGCTCTGTTGTGGCATTTCTGAGAACAGACCAGCACAAGCAGCTCCCTCATCTGCCGAACAGACCCTCCGACAATCAGGACTTTTCCATCATGCTCATGGAATGACCAAAAGACAAATATTTAATTAATCTGCCATTTAATTAGCTATCATTGCCTTAACAGCCTCCCTCTTCAGTCTGCTGCCTTACTGACCCAATTACACCTACACGAGGACCTGAAAATAAAAGGTCTGCATTCCTAGGCACTGTACAGAGCTCAGGAGGGGATCAGAGCAGCAACCAGGGCAGAAAAAGGAAAAATTATTATCTCCATCTCTCAGACACTGGCGGGAGCACAGAAGAAGGCCTGCGTAGGTCACTGCTGTGTGCCCTGATGTCCACAGGCACTCAGATGTTTGTCTGAAGGACTTTCATCTATCCATTCCCTACAAACAGCAGGGCAGAGGGGTATTTCTAGATCCTGTTCCAGAAGTTTGTTGTCTAATTGACACGTGTTGTACTGAGCGTCACAAGTAGTCTCATGGGACACGTCCTAAGCAACACACTCAGATGTCAGCTATGATTCTGCAGACTCTTCCAGCTCCTGTATGCCAGCATAGCCATGAAAAGCACCACTGCCCTCGTTCCCTTTTCCCTTCCTCATCTCTGCCCTCCCAAGATCCTTTTTCTCACAGGGGGACAATTCTAAATGGTTATGATGTGATGGCTTGGTAGGATGCATCTGGCACAACACGGATTCGAACCCAAGTTGCTCATGGCCTAATCCAAGACAAAATTTCTTTTTATCTAAAATGAGCTGCATAATTCCCAAGGGCAGAGACCCAGTCTCTGTGAGGACCACTGTACAATTTGCGGCTGTCAAAATGATGATGGCACGGACTGGAAGGTTACACCTCCTGGGCAGAATTCCCTATGAAGATATTGTAAGGGACCTTGAAAAATTTACCTTGCAGAGCTCCTCATCTCAGAGAGGATCCTGACTACTATTTTTACCTGGCAGCTAGGCACTTCTTTAAAATTAGGGTGATATTTCTTGCCAATTTTGAAAGTAGGACAAAGTTCCATCTTAATTGCAAAACCTCCTTAAATATTCAACAATTTATAATGTGCTAAAACCGTAACAGATTGCACCCAAGCTTCAAATTCTAAATTAACACCAACTTCCCACCCACTGCCTCCCTGGGCAAAATCTTGGAAGGACAGAAGCAGCAAATTAACATTTCAAAGCTGAGCCCCAGCCTTCTCCTGCTATCGCTAGGTCTCCAGGGCAAACAGTCACTTCCCTTGCTGAGCACTCAGGAATGCAGATGGCCTGTTCTTGTTGTGGCAAAATCCCTTAAATCACCCTTACAGAGATACTGGTATCTCAGGGAACCCCAACAGGAGTCAAATCTGACATGACTCAGCACAAACCTGAGAATACAGGAAATGTAACACACTAAATTAAAAAAAAAAGCAAGCTAGTTAAGCTAGTTAAAGAAGATGACGGTTTAAAAAGATCTATTTGCTAAACAGAGGCATCAGATTTATTTTTAAGCGTGAACTACATGCCATAGTCACTCTAAAAGGTTTGAAACATGAGCAGGGCAATATTAAGCACTGGCAATGTTCAAGTACTAACAAATACGTTTTACTTGCATAAATTACATTTTTTTTTTCACTTAGACACTTACTCCAAAAACAGTCATGACCAGATCCAAATTCTAAGAGTCACATATTTGTCTAGTACCACTACTGCATGTGATAAACCCCATACCCTTAATTTTCCATGCCTAACAACTGGTGAGCACACAGAATGCCTGCATTTAATTTCCTGGCTGCATTTATAATACACGGAAATATTCAAATGAACCAAGGAGATTCCTCCACAATCTCTGCTTTCCATCAACCACAGGCAGCTCCCAGCCCTCAGCCAGGACACCTCCCCAGCCATTATCTCCAGGTCCATGAGTTCTGCCTCTGGAATGCAGCTCCCCATCTCCTGCTTTGCTCTGGCTCTTATTATTTCTTTTGCATGGTGTTTTGAAATATGCAATTGCTAAAGATGTAATTGCTAGAGAGAATAGCTGGTAAAAGCCCTTCATTTCAAATTATAAATATGGCTCAAAAATTTCTGTAAGCATTCTCTAATAAAACAAAAAAAATGTTTTAGAAATAGTCTGAAGCATCCATTTTTAAGATCTGAGACTATTTGGTATTAAGCTCTGGATTCTTTTTACAGTAAAGCTCAATGATCTGTAATGGGTGTTAAATTCATGTAATATCACAATGCTTGAAATGGAAAAAGCCTCTAGTGAAACGAAATATTTGTAAATATACCCACCTAAAGAGAGAACCTACATGTAACAAATAACAACCAGCCAGAAAACCAGTGAGATGTTTTATGTACAAATATTGCCAGGTTATTTGCTATTATAACTGGTTGCTAATGTAGGAAGCCATTTGGGTATAGAAATATTAATATTAATCTGAGATTAATTAGTTATCTGGGAATACTAAAGCAATTTCTTACCAAACCCAGAAAGACACAAGTTATGCCTTCAAGGATGGGTAAGAAGAATGACAGTATCTTCTTTGATTATTAAGAATCGTGTAATTTCACCAATAGAGTATTTCAAGAACACAAAGACTTTGATATAGTAAATGCAAGTGTTGAGACTGATCTGAGCCATCCTCTGACAAACTGCGCCAAAACTGAGCGTGCAGAGATGGAGACAAAGAACACATCAAAGCTCCATTATTAAAGAAATGAAAAAGCTAAAACAGTTTTTACCAGAGAATACAGAAAAATCACAGGCTTCCCTCACTGGGCAGAAACATTCATCAGATCAGCGCAGATGGATCCCCGCGGACCCTTGGGGTTCACCCAGGCTCTGAACTGGGGTAACCACAAACGTGTGCTTTTCTGAGTGGGAAATACCTGGCACGGCCACGTCTCGGTTATCAGTGGGCAGTTTATCCAGGGTATGGTTTAAGCAGGAGACACACGATGACGCCAGAGGTGGTATCTATGCTATTAGCTCATGACACCTGAAGCGGTTTATCTATGTGCCCAGGTGAAGAAATCACTGTGTCTGCCACATCCATGGCAAGCAAAGCTTCGCCTAACAACCCATGCAAGCCCAAGCAGCTTTGGGCACGGACAGTCCCTGTCTCCCAGCTCTGAGCAGCCATGAGCCACAGCGCCCAGCTAAGCCATCACAGAGCACGGCTCAGCCCCTGGACCAGAGCTCTGGGGACCACTGTGGACCTCCATCCTCACAGCCGCCTTTGCCTGTTGGCCTGGCCTGGCCCTGCAGAGCTGCCTGAGTGCCCCGCACAGTGACAGCATCAGCCTGGCCGGCGCAAAACCTGAGTGCACCCACCGAGCTCTACTAGCCCAGATAATAGACGTGGGGCTCATTCAAATGAGCATAGAACTAAAAAAACTAATCATGTGCTCTGCACCTTACACACTTCTGTGGACTCTGACATCAGTTTACTACTCCGTGCCCTCTCACAGCTGGTACCAACCAACTATGAAGTTGGTGAATGGTTTGGAGGGGAAGCCAAATGAGGAGCAGCTGAAATCACTGTGTTTGTTCAGCATGCAGAAGAGGAGACTGAGGGCAGAGCTCCTGGCGGCTACCGCTTCCTCACAAGGGGAGAAGGAGGGGCAGGGCTGACCTCTTCTCTTTAGTGACCAGTGACAGAACCTGAGGGAATGGCAGGAAGATGTGCCAGGAGAGGTTCAGGTTGGACGTCAGGAAAAGGTTCTTCACCCAGAGGGTGCTGGACACTGGAACAGGCTCCCCAGGGAGGTGTCACGGCCCCAAGCCTGACAGTGTTCAAGAAGAGACTGGACAACATCCTCAGACACATGGTGTGAACTGTGGGGTTGTCCTGTGCAGGAACAGGACATATAAACTGTTTAAGTTATTGCAGATAAATGAGACTCAGCAACCTTTCCATGGACACCGTGCTAACCACCTTAAGGTACAAAATGCTCCTGAGCTCTGCAACAGGAGATTTTAGAAACAGTTCGTAGCAGTTTTAATTTTCTACAGGCAGCGCGGGCAGCAGAGCCGAGTTAAGTGTGAGCAATCCCGGTGGAAGGAGGAGGGAAGAGGATGTGGACGCCTCTCCCATCCTCCCTGTGCGTTGAGGACAGACCGCTCAGCTAGGCAGGGTGAAACCTCCAGGAAATACACGTCATGGGACTCAGTGTCAAGCCTCAATCAGCTCTGAGACACCATTAAGACTTGGCTCATTTTCCTTTTCATTTTAGTGATTTTGGTGATAAGACTACTTGGCTTCAAACACTTCAAAAGGCTCTTTTCCATGCCACATAGGATACTGTCATGTTTTCCCTTGCAGTGTTTTCCATTCATTTGCACAAATTATCTTTTCTTCTCCTTTTAAATGATGCTAAAATAAACAATGAAAATATACAAATGAACCTATATTTTCTTATTGAATAATTAGATACACAACCAAAGTCTGACATCCAATAAATTCAAGACAAAGCTTCAATTAGCCCAGACAATGCCCCTAAACCTGGCAGTGCTTCACAAAGATATGTAAATGTCAGCAGCTTTATTTTACATGGAGAAAATGGCGAGCTGAGAGCAGACATGGTCAGATCACATCATGTCCAAGAATCCAGTCCAGACCCCTTTATTCCCAGACTAATTAGCATCTCTTACAACAGTGTTCTTCCTCATACTAACATTCAACTACACCATAACATACACCAACAGAGTGGAATTATTACCCCTGATCCTTTGGAAACAGCTGTTATTTTTCTGCAAAACAACTGAGTATACATTCATTCTGCTTATTTGCAAGTTCTGTGAAATGCTGTTCTTCTAATTAAAATATACCTCTAAAGATTAATTTAAAAAAAAAAAAAAAGGAAAAAAAAGTTTTGGACAACCAAAACAAAAATCTTTGCCATTCAAAAGTGAAATGCTCATAAATCCAAGATTTTATAAGTCTTCATCTAACTTGAAAAATAGGAATATCATTAAGCAACAAAAGTCGCTGAATGTAGAATAAGACACAGAAACAGCTGAGCTACAATTGAAGAGAGATCCAAATACCTGATGATTATTTTCTGCCCTTTGGTAACATCATCTGCCCTCATAAAAGGACAGCACACCCAGGGAGAAAAACAGACTACAAGTCCATTTGCACAAAGAAACCAAAACTCTGCACTCCCTACACCAAAGCAGCATAATGAGCAGCCATTAAACAACAAACCCAGACATGCACACCGGGATTCAGGGAAAGCTTTGGGTAGCTGCAGCAGTAACTTGTATTAATCTCTGACAATCCACAAGCCAGCTTCATGCAGGTAGAACTACTGCAAAAATGCAGGGAGAGGAATTGGGCTCTGCCACCCTGCAGCAACCAGGATGCAACACGGAGAGGGCGGTTAACAGGCACCATAACACAGGGAGCTGCTCAGGAGAAGAAATAAACTTGGAAAGAAAAGAAAGTGGTTAGTCATGAGGGATTATAATAGCCCATAGTAAACAGTCCAGTTCATAAATAAACAAAGCCAATAGCCCATCCTGCAAGATACTGGGGAATTCTGTGAAGGGAAGCACAAGCTCTGCTCACAGCATTCATCTGTGGTGAGAAGCTTCAGCTCCCACCAGGGAATACTGAACCTCTCAATGCACCGAAGATAAGCACAGCACATGGCTTACAACCCAGAACACAAACAGCAAGGTGCAATGTACACTCGATTTATCAGTGGGTTTAGAGTGACTTGCAAAAGTAACTTAAAAAAATAAAATCCCCTTCATCTAAGACCTTACAGCTCCTATTTCTCAGCAATAAACTGTCAGTGCCTTCTGTTCTGGATTTCAAAAATAAAAGCTGAGTGCTGCAAGGACTGCATCCTGCAAGGAGTCTAACATCAGCACGCTAGGTCCTACAGAAAAAGCCTCTGAAGACTTCGGACCTGTACGTGTGGTTTGAGGGGTGTGCAATTAAAATCAGCTGCTCCTAAAGTGGCAGAAGGGTGGATGCTGACAATAATAAACCGCAGGCTCCTGTACAGTCATTTGAAAGCAGCATCTTCTCCCCAGCTCCACCAGTTACTAAATTAGAAACAGTTCTGGCAGTCTGCTGCTTGTGAAGCAAAAGGGAAGAGACTTGCTAAAATTCAGCTGACAGGTTTTTGCATTTATCCTCGGTTCAACCACATGTAAGTCTGTTGAGTGTGAAAAGTCCCTGCACTGGCTTCAGTCAACAAGAAACAAAAGGCCCAACCAAGCACAGTGCTGAGGGTACTTCATTCAGAAAAATATACATTTCTCCATTAAAATGTCTACACTGGCTTGCGTGTTGTAAGACTCCAAGGCGAATTACCATAAGCAGCTACTGTTGGCAACTGCTGACGGAATCAGTGGTGTGACCTTGTCTGGATCACAACTAGCTATGGAAATGCTCCACACGATGAGTAACATGCACTGGGTAGGAGAGATCACGTCTGCACGACCGTGCAAAGTCCTCCAGTTCCATGCCACATGCTCAACAGTGCAACTTGCTGCCATGGTGGAGATTCTCACCTGAAACTCAATCCATATCCATACATAAAATATCCATACATTTTAGCATAAGTTGCCTATTTAAACCCACACCAGGCATCCTAATCTAGGCTTTCAAACCAGTATGGCTACACAAAACTGCCATGCAGATTCAGGGCCTTCTGTTTCTTTGCTGTAAATCTATTAGGACATGCAAACTTCTGAACTTTTCCAGAGCAAATAGCTATTTCAGTCTCACAGCAGTAATGCTTTCTCTCTGTATAATGTTTGTTATCAAGCCAGGGCAGGCAGGCACTGCAAATTCTGATGGATGCCTAAGGGAGAGAAATTAACCCCAAATTCAGTACAAGCGAACCTCTGTCATTTTATTCAGCCTCAGGACATAGTCTGTAGGAAAAGTATATTTAGTTAAGTCATGAGTCTATCTCCTACAAACTATCGCTCCATGTTAATCACGCTTCTGAAGAGCATCTTTGCTCAGCACAGAATTTAATCTGACAAACTAGGAGCTAATCACATCAACCAGCACGCAATGCAGTTTGATGGGAAAGGTTCAGAGCCTGCTCCCAGTCAGCATGACCTTTTCCAGTTTTTTTACAGATTCATGCATATATTTACCAGAAAACACAACAGCAACAGGATAACAAGTGACATAAGAACTGAAGGCAGGGCTGACAATACCGTGACCAACAAATCTCACCATGCATTTAGAATTACATGTGTAGATCGACAGGACTAAAGCTTTGAGCACACAGATTTCAATGATGGCAGAATGGAAAAAGCTTAGAAATAGAAAAAGTGGAAGAGATGATTCAGAGCTAAATGGGGGGAATACTAGGAAAAATAATTATCAAAACCATGGCTGGCTGAGGGACAGCTTGGAGAGATTCACGGAAGATATCTTGCTGTATGGAAGCAATGAAGAGTAGAAAACTAATTCAGGGGACTTGTTCCAAGATGAAACCACATGTGAGACAAGAGAGGCACAGAAGTTTGTGGGATGGGTCCTTCAAAAGCAGGGTCTGTTCCTCAGCCATCCATTGCTGCAGGCAAGTGGATTCAATGACCCCGAGTGCTCCATCCAGCCCACCACGCTAACAGCAGGGGTCCCTCCCTATTACCTAATACCGGATTATGCAAAAGACCACGGAGAACTGCCAAGTCAGGGCTTTGCATTATCATTCCACACCCCTCCAGAGATGGCTGCGATAAAGCATTAGCCCTGGACACACCGCTCTCGTTAACCCCTCCTCCTGCTCACTCACATTACAGCTGACAAAAGCCAGCCTCTGGTGGCCTGGGGCTCACACAGCTGATGCAGAAACTACAGGAATTCCAGTCCTCTCAGTCCCCACTGACTGTGGCACAGCCAGATCTCCTTCAAGATGAACTTTCAGCCTGCAGCCAAGCCATTCTTCTAAGCCAGGGATCAACTTCATCTTGGAGATCCCACATTTGTGCTTTGTACGAGAAAGCTTTAATGCATTGTGTTGGACACAGAGCAGGACATGAACTAAGGAAACTCTACAGGACCCTACTTCAAACACTTGTGCAGACTATCAAATTCAGGGCACATTTCCAGTACTGCCTGACCTAATCAACCCTCTTTGAAGAAAACGAGATGCTATCGTATTTGTTTTCTAAGTTGACTGCTGCAAAAGCAACTGCTATGACCCAAAGCAACAATCCAAATCCAAGGAACACTTCCAAAAACACAGTTCCAGACTGAAAAAGTTTGGCTGAACTCTTGAAATTTTTACCACCATGGTAAATAAATTTTGAAGGTTACTGGTAGGCCATGCAAGAAAATCTGACTTCAGAAAGGGTGATTCTGACAACATGGCCCACATTTCAGCCACTCTGGAAAGTGGACTGTAAACTTGTAAGTAAACACACATTCCTGAGGAATAACCACATTAAAATTTCACAATAACAAAATACCTCTGAAGAGCAGATGAGCCACTGCAGTCCCACTCTCAAGAGTGATAAGAAACACAAGAAAATAGCCACCTGAAGGGCATGAGCTTGTAAAGCGCTTCATGGAGAGAACCGCACATGCAATTTAATGCCCGATTTGCAAGACTGAGACCTCCAAAATTAGGGGGGTTTGCATGGAATTATTTCCTCAGTGTTATTACGGGCTGCTTAGGTCTACAACCTATCAGCACCGCAACTTCTTTCCAAATGATTATCAAAATAACTATGCACACTGTCTTCACTCTTCCATGTTCCAAACATTACTTACAGTTGTATGATGAGAGACGCTGCCTCCAATATTGAGGTTTTTGAGAAGCTGGGGAGACCCTCCATACTGTCCTGAGATCTGCTTCCTGACTTCAGCAGCCACCGTTCTGAAACGAGACATGGACAACATTATCTCTGTAAAGGAATCACGATGAAGATGATATATCAAACACACTTTATGCTGCTGTTGGAATGGAACCAAATACTTAGTGCGCTGGTTGGAATAAGAGTGTCACCAGCCAGTGAGAACAGACCTTGCATATTAAATTCTTAGAGAATCACAAAATTCTCGCAAGGCTACGTATACATGTTCTTAACAGCATTTAAGTTTTTTTTCCTTCTGTGAACTGCTCTTTTGTGCACATCTGCGGCAATAAAATGCATGTGACGCTGAGCACAAATAAACTTGCTCCCAGCAGGCTCTTTCCCGTTCCTACCAAGGAAAGCTCTCCGCACCCCTCAGCAGTTCCAAGCCTGGTCACACATCTCCTCCTGTGCTCTGCTCTCTCATTTTCATCCCTTGCTGGCAGGGCACAATGTCTAATGATCTCTGCCAAAGAGAAATCCCACCACTGGGCAACTTTTCTCACCAGGAAGAAAAATCACAGATCAATCCTTCCATGCCCAGAGGGTAAAATCCACCCTGTGCCCCTCTGGGGTTTGCTGTTCTCCCCAGTAAGCCGCATTGTCGCTGGTAAGACTGAGAACACAACAGTTAAGTAAAGCCACCAAGGGAACATCTCATCAAAGGACGAGCACACCAGAGAGGGAAATGTTCATAGTCCAAGACTGTTTTAATAGCCATGGGTCAAGCGCTAACACAACCATCCACAGTGCTCCATGTTGTAACCCTAGAGTAAGCTGCAGCTCATCTCGGCAAGTCTTTGACTGTGGTGGAAATGGTTTTGTTCCAGAAGCAAATCAAAAGCCCAGATTCTTTCCACAACAACAACAACAAAAAAAAAGGTGCTGACTACCCCAGTCTTCAGGACCTCATCAACACACCAACACAGGACGCTCTTCTCCAGGAGTCAATGACAACTTATTAGTGACAAACCCGCTCCCGCGTGTCATCCACCACACTGCAGCACTGCAGTTCCACTGTCTCCCAGAACAAGGTCCCAGCTCCAAAAAGACGCCAACCGGTGCTTAAGACAGACAAAGAGGCTGCAAGGACATGGGTAAATTTTTTTTCTGCTATATCAGCGATCTTTGTGGGAGCAGCATCATGGCTGACAGACTGGCTCCTGATCTCACTCAGGGGAACGTGCTGCTAAAACCCTGTCGAGTAAAGATAGTTAAACCTCTCTTGAGCAAAACGTTGATGTCAGCATGGGCTCCTGGCTTCGGGACTGCTCTGGCAGTGAACGCTGGTATGCAGGAATAGGGACAGGTGGAGGCAACTGATGTCAATGGAAGAGAAGGGAACTCTAAAAGGGAACTAGGTGGGACAACCAGGCGTACCATGGAGAGCAGATGTTTCCTCGGGCCAGAAGACGGGAGTAAGACTAGCTAAAGGAAGCATTTTTTTGTCTTTTGAAAAAGTGAACTGCAGAAGGAAAAAAAAAAGTTCTATGTATTCCGGCTGCAAGAAGTAATTTGTTTAATGTTTGCATTTATCCACAGGAGATTATGTTTTCTCTTCTGGTGGGTGGCTTCTGAAAGCAGACCAGCAGCTCCTGCTGGGGATGGACAACACTCGGCTGTCTGACCATCCTTGGAAAAAACATCTGCCGTGCTCCCACCATGTTCACACACACACATGCAAACGAGAACAAATCACGCATGCTGCTAGCGTTTATACGAAAATTTGGAACATATTAAAATGGCTGCTTGGCATGGAAAACACTATGCATCTGTGGCTGATGAGACTTACAAGCTTGCGGATGATCTCTGCTTTAAATCCAACCTCTCAGTAGGTGTGTGTTTTGTGTAATTCCTGATGATACGCATTTCACAATGCAGCACAACATAGGAAAAACTAAAAATCCTTCCGTATTTTTAAAAGATGTGTGCTGTTTCCAGGTGGAAAGCACAGCTAGAGGAGGAAACCTATCCTGAGCTGCGAAACCGCAGCCGGTGCCCAGCCACGTTCCTCAGCGCTGCTCCTCCTGCAGCTCCCTATGAACCCAAAACACACTCTGCGACAGACTCCAAAGGGTTCTCAGTCCTTTCTTCTGCGTGCTGGCCCCAGCTGGGCAGCTCTGCAGCAGCTGGGAGCTGTGCTGTATGTGGTTACACCGTTAACTCCAGCTACGATTGTGCTTTATCCCAACTTGAAGCTCAAATAAGCCCGGCTGCAACCATAGCATTGCTCAGGGCCACGGTGAGTTTGCAGAGATGCCATCAGACCGTCCGATGTCATCCCCACTGAAAAGGTCATTTGATGCAACAGGGGAAGAAACACGGTCAAACACAAGAGTGACACTGATCAGTGTGGCTTCTGACCATGCGCTGTACATCAGTGGCAGCTCCATGTTGCTGCCCCATTAATAACCTTACTGGATATTAAAAATTCCCCTGAGGCATGATCACAGCTGGAACTGAACAACCTCCAGTTGCTTTGACCAATTCACCATCATTCCTTGCAAGTCTGAAGTGGTCTTACTTCTCCAGCTTTCACGATTACCAAACCTCTCCCCACATGAAATAACTGGCTACTGTCTAAATCCCAAAATTCCTGAGCAGCATCTGCAGGACTTCCCACTCCTTACTCCAAGCCTGCAGTCTGATCCCCAGCTCTTGTTGGCTCCCTTTCTGCATCACTGCATTCACAAATGTGTCCAACACCATTTCCCCCACTGGAAAGCACCACGCTCCTGACATTTCAAAACCAGCTTCTAACACAACCTGATCACCAACTGTATTTATGGGTAATCTATAGCCATTCGGGTTTGTGCCAACACCGTCAGTTAGGTTCAATAGCCCTCCTCCCACCCCTTCCCACAAAAATTATCCCATCCCAGCCTTCCTTCTATCAGGCAAAGCAAGGCCAGATCTCAGGACAGGCTTTCTGCTCCCTTCATCACCCAGCAGCTCTTCCCCACATCTGTTCCATCAGCAATCACACCTCCTAACATGGTGTTTCATCCCCAGCACTCCAGATAAGGCTTGACCAGGGTTTGGTAGACCCAAATGAGTATTTTCCTATTGAGAAAAACACCTCAGCTGACTGCTTTTGGAACTGCTTTCTCACTGCTTCATCACAGAGCTTCACAGTTTCCCCAAAACTGATCATACACTCACCTTCTCCTCCTTCTCCAAAAGCTGTTTGTCCATGACAAATCCCATCTGTTCATGACCAGCAAGTTCACATTATATTATAATCCTGAACACTATTTCTAGCTAGAAGCTATGCTTCCCAAACCAACTTAGGTTAAAAAGTGTATTACAGCAAAACAGAAAATAGAAATAAATTTCAAAATAGTCTCCAAATGAAGAAAAAAAAAATTGATTTGGCAGAAGAGTCAATAAAGCCCCGATAACTAAAAGGACACATAAAAAAACGCCTCTTTAATAACTATCTTAAATTCACACATGAAACCTGGGATCCTTAGACAAACATTCCAGTTAATTACAGCCCACGGCTTCATGAATGTCTCTGTTTAAAGTACCTCTTCCTTAGTCACTTCCTTTCTGACCTTCTTCACTGGTTAATTATTGTGTGTGCCTTCGGTTCACACACACACACAAAAAAAGACAAAGGAGAGGAAAAAAAAATCCCCTCGGAACTGGCTTCTAAAGCAAAACAAGACCAGTCATTCTCAAAGTACTCTGAGCTGTAAATAACAAAATGAAACCATTTGTTTGTACTTCCATGTTTCTTCACTATGCACAAAAATCATTTCTGTTTCATTCCTACCCAGTCAAAATCAAAAATTGTCCCTTTCATTTTTTTTTAGCTTAAGAAGCATACTGGAAATATCAGTTCTTCTTTTTGTCTTCCCCAGAAAACGCTCCCCAAGACCTGTCCAGTTACACGAAGCAGAGGAGGCTGCTCAGGACACAGGACACAGTCATCCTGATCATCTGCTGTAGAGATTTGAGGAAGTCTCTCTTTTTTCCATAGCCCTCCCCATTTTGAAAGAGCAATGCAAATGGTTTGTTCCTCCCCATCCTGCTAATCACAAAGCTGTTACTCCTGCCTGTTCTTCTTCCCGTGTGTCACGCGCAGTGACTCTACACCCAGCGAGCTTTTGCCTCTTGAGAAAGGCAGCCTGGTACAGTGAGCATCTGCATCAGTCCATGCAAAGCTGCTTGTTGTCTCTCAGCAGCAGAGAAAACTGTATTTACACAGTTTTTAAAGTGAAAGCATCTCCCTTGCTTCAGCCAGCTCATTTGGGTACAACTCTGCACGTGGCTAGAGGCATCTGTCCTGCTTTAGTCGCTGCTCTTGGGTTTGACTTCCCAAAGCCAAATGGTACTGATCGGTCGCATTGGTCTTGCCGCTGCAGTGAGATGACCTGTCCCTCTGTCCATCCGTGCTCCACTGGGTTCTCCTGCCTGCGGAACAGCCAGCTCCATCCAGGTTTAAACCACAGCGTAAGCAACCAGGTGTGTGTTGCTGTGGATGAGGGAACCTGCTGGAGGGAGAGCCCTGGAGCTCAGCTGTGCCCTGGATG
Source organism: Patagioenas fasciata (assembly GCF_037038585.1). Taxonomy (NCBI): domain Eukaryota; kingdom Metazoa; phylum Chordata; class Aves; order Columbiformes; family Columbidae; genus Patagioenas; species Patagioenas fasciata. The sequence continues at coordinate 18,682,723 of NC_092525.1, read as the reverse complement.
GAGCCTTCCTCTCAAAGCCAGCATCCCGTTTCCTTCTTTTGCTTTGAGTGAAATGGGTTGGATTTACAACCTGAGGCTGGGGAAATACCCAGCCTGATCCTGACTGCTGTGAGCTAAGTGTGGGTTCTTAAATTAACACAGAAGATGAGCAACATGTTTCCTTTTTCCTTACCATTGATTAAAACAAAAAACATCATACAATGCTACCTGCGGTGCTCTTCTGGTAATATTTGATGACTGAGGCTGAAAGTGTCACCCCTAAGCTGCAGCAAAGGGAATGAGCTCCCAAGATACGTTACTCTGAAAATCATCACAGGATTGGACTCTTCAGGAGAGATCAAAGTGACATCTTGCATTAAAACAAAACAAAACAAACAAGGAAGCCTTGTACAAAGAAACAGCTTTGTAATGAAGGCCCAGGGACGAACTGTTCTCCCTGCCTTCTCTTGCATTGAGCGATCAGAAATTTTCTTAGGTTTCCCAGAGCACTGCTGACTCCAGCATGAGACATCCACAATGACCACACGGGGTAGACAACGTGACTTTCGGAGAAGATGCTCTGAAGTATCTGTTAAAATTGTTAAAAATACTTTCAATTACCCACAATAGTAGATGGCAAATGGCATCTGGATAAAGGAGGAGAATAAACTGCGATGAATATCCTGCTGCAACCACTACCTTTCTGGTCCATTTTGTTGCTTGTGGAAGCCAGTGACAGCTTTGCTATCGGCTCCAGTGGGTGCAGGTTTCACACCATCCCTGTTTACCCTCCGGCAGGGCAAAGGTGGCTGTCAGTCTCTCTGACACATCGTTCAGGCAATGTAAAAGGGCTCTAAATGAACACAAATGTAAATTTAGTTTTCCCAGGTCACCCTTTACAGTGTAAAGGGAGCTTCAGCAGAAATTAGATGCAAGCTCTGAATGCAGAGAAGTGTTTTCCCCTCAGTTCAAACCCATAAAGACAACAAACTCTGATTACTCCAGAAATCTGTCCACATACAACCTAAGAGCCCTGGATGATGGGATATTTCCAAGTCACTGAATATGTGAGAGCAAGGTCTCCCCTATTTAGCCAGGGCTCTGCCCCCCAGACAGCAGCACTTCATGGCACTGTGTGGTTTCCATTCACATGGAAGCACCTCAGAAGAAGGGGCTGGACCCACAAGGGTGCAAACAAAATTAGCCAGACTCCAGCAAGAGCTGGGGACAGAAAAACTGAAAATTCTCAGCAAGAGAATAAAGATCAGTGGTAAAAAACATGCTCTGGGCTCTGTGGGAGGCTGAACTGATAGCAAAACAGAGGGTAGGGCAGGTATGTTATTTCAAGTCAGAAGGATCCTCTCACTGTGGGAGCAGTAAAGGAAGAGCAAAACTCTTAAGGAAAGGGACTTTCCAAATGGTGACAGTCTGACCAAAGAAGCAGTTCTGAATCCCCCAGACAGCCCAATCTCGAGATGGTCCAAGAGCAATGACAAGACACTGAGAGTTTGCCTGAACTGTGTATGTTGTGTGATGTTTTAAGGATGATTTTTCCTTTTTCTGTATTTGAACTCCGGCAAAACTTGCACACCTGTTCCTCTGCCTACCCCCAGAAAGACTGGAGTGCTAGGATACAACACACTTTAATTACCGAGACACTCAGGATCTCAGAATTGGCCTTTTTGGTGGTGAGGCTTCCACATCACATTTCTCTGCCAAGCTGCCCCATACTCAGAAAATGCACTGGGATAATGCAACTGGGAATCTGAAGCACACATGGGTGGAGAGGTGGGTGCTTGGTGGGGACAACACAGACATGGCACTTGGCTGGGTCGGTCCTGAACACCCAGCCCTGCTGAGGGCAAACACACAGCTTAGCTGGTTCCTCCAGAATAATGTGTTGACTGTTTGGGTGGTTTTTTACTGAGACATCTAAAAGTGAGAACTTATCTCTGCTGGGGTGGATCCTGCCTCCTGCTAACTCTCCTCCAGTCCCCCAAACACCATATGAACTGAAGAGGGGTACTAAACAGAAGTACATCTCTTCTTACTCTGAGACAGAAACAACAGTATTCATACAGTTACACAAGTATTATGGTGCTGCAGAAGAACATGTTCCAATTCAGTTTAATAAAAAAACATATTACTGATGTATTCCAATTTAAAATTAACAATTTCAGGTGAGATTTCAAGTATTATTAACCCACTGCAGTCAGTTTAACTCAGGAGTTTCTTCCAATGGAGTCAAGAAGAATTACTAAGTACATGTGATGGCCAAAGTTCAGGCTAAAAATCTCCTGTAGTTTGAAGTCCTTTCAACAAAAAGGTGTCATGACCTCATCAGAAAGACACCTTGTAACAAACAGTCTTAAATACAAAACTGTTGTAGCAGTCCCTGATAGTTGTTATCCCCAATATTTGAAGATTCCAGTAGCAATAAACAGATACCAGCCGGCACTGGAGTTTGGTGTCTACCTTGAGGTGCACCACGCCGGCTGAAGAAAGCACCAGCAGTAAATCGGGGCTGTAAAGAAACAGAACAGCCGATCGCACATTTATTTTTCTACCGCTACTGTAATAACCAGCTTAGATGCTTGCATCTGCTTGGTAGGAAGGCCTTAAAGTAATTTACCTTTGCGGATCTGAATTACATCCCATTTGAATTACACACTATCAGGCAAACCAAGAGCAGCATGTCTATTTCCTCTGAGCAAGACAAATGCTTTATCTACCTCAATGAGTAAGCCAAACCGGAGGGGGGAGTGTGAAAATGCGATGGATCTATTCTTCTTTAAACAATGGAACTGGGGAGGGCTTCCAGCAGCCACCAACACATCTCTTGGGACTTCCGTGTGCTGCTTGTTGGAGCCTCTCATCCTCTGAAACAGTAATTCACAGCAGCATATTCTGCCTCAGCACCAGAAGGGCTACAGCTCAGTCTGGGCACCTCTGGGTACATCATGTCTTCTGCCCACAAGTTTTTGCCTTCACACACACTGGATATGCAGCCCGTGAACCAGGAACTTCAGATTTCTCAGAAGACAACACAACAGTATGGGAAACCCCAGTGAGAAATAGAGCAGTCTTATAAATAACCATAAAAGAAGGAGTTGAACTCAACTGCAGACCACTTGGGTCCTCCTGCAGGCACAGCTTGTACAAATAGTGAATGTGACATGTTGAAAAGACCACCTCTGCCTGCGCATGCACGCACACTGCTGCCATTTGGTTGAAATCACATCGAGGGGATTAGATCTAAAGGTACACAAAGGCGGTAAATCTCTGCTACTGCCTGAGGAACTTGCTGAACTGCGCTCCTGCTCGATGGAGGCAGGAACACTGACACAGACAGAAACATCGTGAGCACCAGGTCACCCCAGGGCCATTTTATTGAAATTCCTGCCAGGGCTGCAGAACTCTTACTTCTTGCCTCACATGTCACTATTTCTATGACTGCAATCAAGAATCGGGAAAAAGAGGCTGGCAGCAAATCCAGCTTTCTCTGTTTCCAAGACCTTGGTCTATCACATTAACCTCTGGCTGGTGCACACCAAACTCTGCTGAGAGCCATGAGAGTGGAGCAATGTTTTCACCCCCGTCTTCGGATTTTAAGTGGGGTGTTATTGATACCACTTCTCTGACTCCTACCTACAGCCTTTTCCTTTGACTTCCTTTTTCTTTGTCTGTGACCCTTCCCCATCACAGCTTCTCTAACTGCAACTATTTGTACCTACAGTTTCCCCATTCAATGGCATGAAAATGATACTGCTTTCACTACTGTCCACAGCATCCAAATAGCAGCAGCAAAACGGATGATTCCCACTTCCCTTCTGCTGCTAAGTTACAGCCAGGAGAAGTACCAGGGTCACCAAAGGCTATCTGGTCAGACCTGCCAACAGGAAAACTGTGGTTCCCACCTGGAACCACATGCCTAACCTGTAACATAGAACTGCAGAAGCTTGGTATTAGCAAGTAATCTTCTATAAATATTCCTCTTTAAAACAAACAAACAACCCAAAACTTTGTGGAATACAAGGATGTTTAACGCTTCTAAGTATCAAGCAGCTCTGCAAGTCCAAGAAGCTGTGCTAACATGAACGAACTACCCATCGCACACAAAAGGAAAGGGACTATTTCCCCCATTTTGCAGGCAGCAAGGGGACAGGTTTGCTGCTCCCAGGCACGGGCTCCGGCCGCCCGGCCCTGCGGGGGCAGAGCAGGGACGGCCAACCCGGCGGGGAGCGGCCGGAGCCGGGGACAAGGGCAGGGGCCGGGGCCGGGGCCGGAGCCGGCAGCCCCGCACCGGCAGGAAAACACTGGCCGCGCTGCCGGGAGCGCCGGGCCGCCCATTGTGCGGCGGGAGGGGGCTGCACAATGCGCCCGGCCAGCCTTTGTTCCCAGGGAGCTGAATTAAACAGCGCTTTTCCTCCTTTTTTATCCTCCTCCCCTTCCCCAGGGAAGCGGCACCACGGCGGGCGGACACGGCGCACACAAACGGCCGCATCCCCCCACTCCTTTGTTACAGCCGGGGGGAACCGCAGCCCCTCGGCGCCGCCCTGGGCGGCCCCTGCCCGGCGGCCCGGCCGGGGGCTGCTCACGGCGGGCCCAGCGCGGCGGCCCGGCCCCGGTGCGGCTCGGCCCGGCGCGGCGCGCCCGCCCTGTCAGCAGCCCGGAGGCCGAGAGGGCCGCGCCGGGCCCATTCGCCCCGCCAGGGGCGCGGCGGCGGGTCCCCACTCCGCACCGGCCGGGCCCGGCAGCCCGCCCCTCCCCACGCCCGGTGCCGGGGTCTGGGAGCGGGCGCGCCTCCTCCCCACGCTCCGCGGCCGCGCTACCTGCTGATCTTCTGAGCGAAGGCGCGGCGCTCGGCCATGGCCGCGCTGCGGGGCTCCGCGCGTCCGCTCCTCAGCGCTGGCGGAGCCGGGGAGCCGGGAATGGGCGCCGTAATGCTCCGCGGAGGCGCGCACCCGCGCGGCGCAGCCGGCCCAGCTCCCACCCTCGGCGTTCGCCACGCACCGCCCGCCTCCTCCCCCATCCCGGGTAGGGGCCGCTCCTCGCAGACATACGGCGCGGTGAGGAGTGACCGGCCCCGCTCCCTGCCCATCCCCGCGGCCCTGGGGCGGGCTGGGGCAGCCTGGCCGGAGGTGGGACCAACAGCAGCGATCCGGCCTCCATCCCCGAGGGGTCAGAGGGGCTACACCGACCGCGCTCTGTCATTGCCACGGTGCAGGCTGAGCGCGTCTCCTGTTCACCTCGCCCTCACCGCCTCGTTTTAACGCTGAGGGTGGTAAGAGCCTGTCCCAGGTTGGGCAGAGAGGTGGTGGATGAACCATCCCTGGAGACATCCCAGGCCAGGCTGGACGGGGCTCTGAGCAACCTGAGCTGGTGAAGATGTCCCTGCTCATGGCAGGGGTGGCACTGGGGGAGCTGGGAAGGTCCCTTCAACCCAAACTATTGTATTATGCTATGCCACTTTATTCCCATTCAAAAATTGAGTGGATTGGGGTTATTACTTGCAGTAACAAAGATTCCTCGTGTTTAGGGAAAATGGCTTTTCACCCAGCTCACACCATCCAGCATCTCACCCCTGCAGAGTTCAACCAGAGGGTGTGGGCAGCAGAGGCCACAGCTCCAAACCGCTGCCAGGGTCTCGCATGTGACAACCCATGGAAGCACCTGGCCGGGGATGCTCCACAGCTCCGGGCTGTCAGGGTCTGCACGGCACGGCCAGGTCCCTTGGCCATCTGCATCCCCACCCAGCAGGGCACCGAGGGACACCCCTGATCCCCACGCTCCCGTACGCTCCATATGCCTGCAGGGATGAGACTGGGCACTCGGCCTCTCATACCCTGTATGGTACCAACTTTTCCTGCAGAAAGGCTAAAAATCCTCCCTAATAGTGCTTTAAAAGATGGCTGGAACAGTTTAACAACCATCTTCACATCCAAAAAGATCATTACTACCAGTCCCTCCATAAATGTGTTGTGTTTGAGGTGGGCATTCTAACGGGCAGAGAAGGTAGAGGATGGAGAGTTAAAACTATTTTTGGGACTTCAAGAAAAGCTTGAGCCTAGGAAACATTCTAGCAGATAATTCGAAGTCAATGTTACATGACATATGCTGTGCATTAATTTAAACCAGAGAACTATTAATAGTAATCCAGGAAGTCTCCAAAAGTAGCGAGTGTTAATTCATCCGACTCCATCTGTTTGCATTGTGTGAATGTTTCTAGCACATTGCAACTGCAATCTGAGTACGCCCATTTTTCCATTCGCTGAAGCCACCGATTTCCAGCTGCCTATGATTATTCTGCTTTTCTGTTTGTATGTGTTTACACAGGGAATGTCAGGCCCTGAAATCATCAAATATATACATGTGTGAGTAATCCCACTGGAGTTAATCCCACTGGAGTTAATCGGGCTCTGTGCATATATCAAGCAAGTGCCATGTGGATAAGATTGTGGCGGGCTACAGGAATGTGCTGTCCTGTGTTACACAGATGCGCGCACACACACGTGCATGCAGATGGAGACAGCACGAAGCAAAGACCCATTGTGTGTCTCTGAGAAAGCGCTGCTCTTCTCCAAGGGGGAGGGGAGCAAACATCTCATAAACGTCTGCCAAGACAAAGACTTTGCTCTTGAATTACTGTCCACACGTAGAGTTGCATCCAGGGCAAGCCCATCACACAGTGCAGACAGAAAAAGCCAATAAGCCACGTAAGTTGTGGATGTCCCATCACTGGAAGTGTTCGAGGTCAGGCTGGATGGGGCTTTGAGCAACCAGGTCTAGTGAAAGATGTCCCTGTCAGGAAGGATGGACTAGATGATGTGAAAAAGGTCCCTTCCAACCCAAATCATTCTATGATTCCATGAATAAATTCTCTTACATAGTGTGTGTGCATACAAGAACAGACCTAAGCATGAGGAACCACTAGAAATGCTTCCTCTTTCCCACCCATACGGAAATTCCTTTTCAAAGTTTGAGATGCAGGAGGGCTAATTTAGTCCTCTCTTAAGAGAAAACCTCACTGCTTAACTCCGTTATACAGAAATTGGGAATCCTGCATTTCTGAAAATTTCTTACCGGTGCCAGAACGTGGAAAGAGCAGAACACAAAGTAGCCAAGGTCAATCAAGAGACCTCTTGGATTTTAGGTTTCATTTGCCTGTCCTGACAGATACTATCACCAACAGAAGAACTTGATTAAGTGGCAGGACACACAAAGTTGGCTCAATGTCATCCCCAAAAACCTATATATAGCTTATTGAATATACTTACACAAGTCATCTGTTAGCATGGACTGTTTAAGACCAAGGGTAGGCTTTAAAATGCAGTAATGACATAGGTGTCTTCAGGTCTCTGTCCGATGAGCTCAGCTTGGACCAGCCACCCACCACCCATGCTTTGCATAGGCATCCAAGCCGTGTGTCACCTGCTTCCCTACTTCTCCAAAGTCCATAGCACAAGGGCTTGAGGCAACTAGTTGCTGAGTTTCGATGTCACCTTTGCTCATCTGTCAGTGTCCTGCTCTTCACTGACTTTTTCTGTGGCTCAGAGCTTGGCCACATGAGCTCTAGCAGATTTGATTCCAGCTGTCCACCCACCCCTGTGCTGGAGGCGACCGACAGAAGGGCAGTCAGATGAGATGTGCCTGCACCTCCGCTGTGCCTGACAGATATGCTATGACATCTGGAGCTGCGAGGAAGGAAAGCCTGTGTGTGGATACCAGAGTTTGAAACCACAGGCTGAGGTGGGGACACATCTCCTGCTCTGCCACCAGAGAGGCCACAGCCTGGCTGGAGGAGCAGGACAATAACGGGGAGCAATCAAGCTTTAAATTAATGAAATAGTCTCTCCTTGACAGCCTTTGCACTAATTGCAGATCATCTCTGCAGTAGGCTACACAGCTAAAATGGAGCAGGGGCCAAGAGCCCACCTCTTTGTGAATGATTTGTTACTTGTCTTGTTGATGCATATAAATGTACAGGAGTATCAACAGAGATGAAAAAAACCCTCAAGTACGCCCTATCTAATGTGGAACACCTACGTACAAAAATTAAAAATGTATGTATTTTCAATTCAAAGATACAAAAAACAGATATAGAATAGATCTCTATCAAATACAGTATATCTCATGTGCTCTCAATGCGAAGGTATTGCTTTCCACACAAATAGGCTTTCTCCATATAGTTGGTCAAAATATTAACAAAACCCCTCAATTCATTTAAAAGTCAGCATCAACAAGTGAATTTCAGAAAAATAACAAAGATTACTCACTCCTTTTCAGACAGTAACAGCCCAGCAAAAGTCCACAAAGTCAGTGTCAATGACTTTAAACAGTAAGAGATCACTGAGGTTGGTAGAAATGCACACATGTCCTTCTAAAGAGAACCAGGAGCTTCTGTAGATTGACTAAATTTTGCGGTGCATGGAGCGTTAACCAAAAGAAGTTTAGGAAAAATTGAAGAAGTATGGAGGGGAAAAAAAAGCAGTCATTTACCATTATAAATCCAATAATGCCAAATACAAAAAATCATGGTATCAACAAATCCTGCCTCCATATCACAGGCAACTCAGTACGATTGATGTCGTGGTGTCGCTGTGTTATTTCGAGCACCAAGGTGAGTGCTGCCACTGACAAGCACTGTGAGTCACATCACCTGTCTGCCTCTTGTTTTCTCATCTTAAAAGTGAATTAATTGAAAGAAATGTTTTGTCTGAAGAAACAAACTCATGCTTTGCAAAGAGGTGAAAGTGACCTATTGGACACAGAGACCTATTACAAGGAATTTCAGTCTGAAAAAAAATTCATCCAAGCATTTCTTTAGGAACTAGCAGCTGCTTCTGATTCAAAAACAACTGTTGTATGATTTTTTTTTTTTTTTAAGTTAGAGCAAAATTGTATGCAATAGATGACAGATTAGATGTGTTAGACTGCTTATTTTTTACAAAGTTTTTCATGCCTATGTATTGTGCTCCAGGGTGACTGGTATCTCAGAATGAGAGCAAAGACAAATCACGACTCACTTCAGTGGAGGGACTGTGTACACTGCAATTAACACCTCCATACAGCCCAACTTAATTTAAATTAATGTTTGGATAGAGGCTACATATTTCTAGTAACCAATTTCAAAACCTGGAACTTTATCAGCATTATGAGGGTACTGAGTGGTAACTCTGCCGTAACACATTGTCATTCTTCATCATGTTTTAGAACGCAAAGAAGGAACCTGGCTTATTCTACACTGGATTCCAACCACAGAGTGCATCAGTCTTTGAAAAACATGATTATTTCCAAAAAATGAGTTATCCCACTTATGCAGCCATTGTCAATAAGCTTCTGCTTATTGACCAGTTAAGTGGTCTCAGAAGCTGAGGCGGGGGTGATCCTCATGTGTCATGGATGCAGTAGTGCCCCACAGAGATGAAGGCTGAGCGTGTACTAAATCGGGAGTTGAGGGACACTGGGAAAGGTGATGGGTCTCCACTGTAGCTCTTGCATTTCCCTCTAGTGATCTTGCTGATTTAGGGGCTGAAGGAAAAGTCCAGGAATTTATCAAAACATGGACTGTCATGTTGACAGGCACCTTTTAGTCTTCTCTGATAAACCACGTGAACAAAAAGGTGAGGAATGAACAGTTGAGTCTACATCTGCAAGCTATATTTGGGCTAAGCACCCATCTAAAGCTCATGGCCTACATGTGGTGTTCTATTAAGACACAAGTATCCATGGAACATCATCTCACACTGAAGGGATGCAAATGCAGAAGCATTTTAATTAATTTCCTAAGGTACCTGTCCTCAAACCACATTTAGCCTTTAAAATACATGACTAAAATGCTTTTTTATTGGGAATTAGTTTTACTTGGTTATAATCAGGTTGCATTTATGCGAAGACAGATGTAACTCATTGAACCTGATAATTATAAGATTAGTTCCTGCACAAGAAAAATCTTTTGGATTGTAGCTATAAAACATTTTGTAAAAAGTGAACCGATCCTGTGTCTTGTTTGTTAGCAGTTTATTTACTCCATCCATTGCTTCCTTGTTCTTATGTAAACTTCCTCCAAGCAAACACACTGAAAACATTTTCCACGGAAAACGTGTCCCAAGTAGTTCAATAAACAACATAGTAAATAAGCGACTGCAAATTCAGAGAGCCATCTACTGGCAGCTAAGTGAAACGAATGAAAGTCATCATGGGCCAAATCTTCTCCCTCGATCTGCAAACGTTTTATTTAAAGATAAGGAACCACACACGGGTAATGTAAACTGTACAAGTATAATTATCTTCTCAAGACATGTACGGCAAGAGTGCAGACGCTGGTGTTCTCAGAGCAAGAAGGAGCAGCCTCGTTAGTGCAGCGCTCAGATCCTGCTGGGCAAAGGAGAAACCGAGTAAAGGAGGAGCGAGGACTCTCCAACCGCCTACAGCCTCCACTAGATCCCTCACATCCACGTTCTTTCTTGTGTAGATGGCTCAAGCTGCCGCTTTAGGTGGAGCAGCTGGGGGGACCATCAGGCCCGGGGCAGGAATAGTGGCCAGACTCCTGCAGCAAGAAAAGTTCCTTTTGAGGGAGAAAAGGAAATTCAAATCCTCAACTGCACTAGCCTTTCTGCTGTCTTCTTCATGTGGCAGAATTTGATGTTTGCTTCATTTTTGCCTTTATTCTTTGTCTCCTGGCATTATTACTTTCAGATTTCTTCATTTTAATAGATGGGTTAATGAATTTAAATCTCCTCAGATAAGGACTCGCAGTCCTCCCAACTGAGCTTCCCTTAATTTCTGCTCATGTTTATCATCTCCAGGTAGTTTATGTTTCTACCCTGAGCACAGCTTTCAACCTCTCCAAGTTTAATACTCTGTAAATGCCACTAATGCGCTCTTTATTTTCTCTTCCAGATATTTAACTAAGATCTTACATGTGAGGAGATTCACACCTGGGTGGACAGGTGAGTCTGGTCTGGAGGAGAACTTCAGGGCCACTCTCAGCAGACAGCGCATCCAGAGTCTGTGCATGCAGGTGCGAACATCTCAAGAAGCAACTTGGGAGAATTCTTTGCTCCCTGAAAGGATTCCTCAAGTACACATGCTGCTTGGTTACCTTACAGCCTGTCTCCCGTGACTATCAACCTTGAAGATCTCAACTGCTTTGGGAAACCCATGACGTTCTGGAGTAATAGGTTTGCTTCAGAGACAAAATGGTTGTCACAGCTTTTAGTTTTTAATCAATAATGCTTTTCATCTTTATAAAGCTCTGTATCATTTATCTAACCATTCCATTTCCAGTAGTGTTGCTAAACACAAGCAACCCTTCCACAAGCACATCTGAGGGCTTTTTTTCATAAATGGGTGGAAGGAACCTTGTTGTAACCTGTTTTAACAATAGTTCTGTGAGCAGCAGAATTAACACAGCCCAGACTCCAGTGTTCTCCCTGTATCCTATTGCAGGGTCTCTTTTTGCCTGAGCAGCTACTTCCACAAAAACTTGAGGTATTTAGTATCTTTGTGGCTCTCCAAATTGCAAGGCGGTTTCAAAACTTTCCATAGGGAAACGGACCACAGATGGCTTACTTCCCTAGCAAATTAAACTAGAAATAAATGAGGAAAAAATCCCTTTTCTATAGCTCCTTGACGCAAGGCCCGGTCTGTTTAGACAAAAGACAAAGGGTGTTTTGGGAAGCACATACTGTCAGTCAAATGTTTAATGGGCTTTTCTAAATATATTGGAGATTACTGATTAATGCTTACATGACTTCCCGCAGGCGATCAAGTACGCTAGTGGTAGATAAGGGAGTAGAAACTTCATTCCCCTGACTGCCCAGCAATTTGGTGTTATCTTACCATTCTGCAGTAACTGGTGAGTAAATGTGTAACCGTGGAATCTCTAAGATCCATAGAGCAGAGAGCACCTTCTCTAATTTTCAGTCTTCTTGGCGTTGCCATTTAGTGTTACCCGCTTGGTTTACCTATTAAAAAAAGCAAAGACAAATTATATTTTCCATAAGCACAGATTTTAAATATGTCTTTACTAGTACTATATTAATGTAGCACAAATAGAGTTCAAAGGTGGTTTGAATGGCATAAAGATGCCATTAAAACGTTGAAAGTGTAAACTCTGTGACACTTGTTACAAGTTTGTTGAATGCAGTATGTTCTCTCCCACTCTCTCTGCGCATCTTTTCTACTGAAATAGCAATTAGTGAATGTGAAGAAAACTTTCCTTTACAGGTAAATATTTGTGGTCGCCCAAGTAATTAATTTTGCAAGCACAGCTTTGTTTTACATGATCTGACTGATGCAAAAAAAAAGAAGAAAATAATATCTTCATAACCTGATTACCTGAGGGATTTACAATGTATATCTAGATGGCATATCATGTGGCCTATCAAATCAGGGCATGGTTATTAAATCTCAGAGCAGGAAGGTGCAGGCAACTCATTTCAGGCAAAGTAACAGCCATTTAACTTGAATAACTGAATAACCCTTTGTTCAGCATTAGGCCAAATACAAGCCATGTTGGCTACTCAGCTCTCAATATTCGAGACCATGCACAAACAGACAAGCACATTCATCTTTGAGAGTAAAAGCAAGATGAGACTTTAAAGAACTATTATTTCTAAAACAGGTCATAAAATTGTGAAGGCAGGAAGCCCGTTTCCTTCTGCACTGACAGAGTCTTTCATGAGTTTAGTACAAACAGCAACATGGTTTTTATTTTTATATCTTTATCTTTGTTTGGAATATAAAGACATATATGGTGTGCATGCCACTTTCTGTGTATTGCCTCTCCTTTCAAGTTTTAGAAAGGAACAGTAACTACATGTGACCATTCTTCAGCATTTTTTAAATTTTATCTTGGCAGTGTTATTCCTGTTATTACTCTGCTACACAGAGGTGTTTGCTGCTAGATTCTGAAGGATTTATAAAAGAGATGAGGATCATGATAACTGATTTATAGGAACACAAAAACAAAGTGCAAACAGAAAAAGCAAGGGAAGGATTAGAAGGATGATCTCCCACATCCCCACTTCAAGCCAATTGCTAGACCTTTGAAACAAGATATTCTGCTTTGCACATTAATACCCAAGACCCTCTTTACTGACCAACTCTACTACATGAAATACATCCATGAGATTACATATCAAAACCCAACATGAAATACATGAAACATCTATTGTTGGTATTTGTCCTGAAGCTTATTTTTAGATCATGTGCTATAATCATGTGCTGACTATAAAAAATTAAACTCAGTCTGATCATCTCTGACCAGCAGAAGGCAGTAAAAATCACAAAATGGAAAAAAACACCACACTTTCTTCATGAACCCAAACTTGTGCCATTGGGATGCAAATACAGAGAGAATGCAGAGAAACCATCCTGTTACAGGATGTTAAGCAGTAAAACCAGCTCCAGACATTGAACAAATGCAAGTCATGTTCTTCAAAAATCCTGCATTGTTGTTTGGTTTAACCCTTGGCTCCTAATAGAGCCAGTAACTGTTTTTAAGCAGCTTAAGACAACAGATTAATGAAGAACCTACTTTACAAAAGACTAAAAAACAAACCAAATCCAAACCAAACTAAACAAATGAAAAAACCCAAACCAAACTCACATCCCCCCACCCCCCCAAAAAACCCACACTACCACAAAAAACCCCAATCAATCAAACAAAAACCACCCAAAACCACCTCAGCCTAAGAGTGAGAGGAGATGCAGTTACTCTGGTGTATTTCTACTGTTCACTGTTGGCACGTGAACACATTTGCATTTAGGCTGGAGATTTAAGTACTATAGTGGCCTGCAGAGAACCTGGAGATCTGCAAATCATTTTGTAGTGGAGTCAAAAGATACAAAAGAAAACAAAATTTTACAAAGGACAAAGCACTTTGCAACGGCAGCTGCAGGCTCCGTGAAGGGCCGATGCCGGTGCGCACCCAGGGCCGAGGCCTGACGGCGTGTCCACCCTTCCCGCGCAAATCCTCCAGCCTCCTTCCCTGGGCCCGCCTCCCCGGGAGTTCGTCCCCGGCCGCAGCCCAGCCCAACCCGGCCCCCTCCTCCTCCCTCCTCCTCCTGCTCCCGCCCCGCCGCGCCCCTTCCTCCTTCCTCACAGGAGCGGCAGAACCGCCGTCCCGCCGGACTACAGCTCCCAGCATACCCCGCGCGGGGCCGTCGCCCGGCCCGACTCGCTCCGCCCGCGGCGCCCGCCGGGACCTGTAGTCCTGCGCCGTTCCCCCACGGCTGAAGCCTCGGGAGGCCGCTCCCGGGCCGGCTGCGCTGCGGAGCTCACCGGGCGGGTAAGCGGTAGCCTCACTTTCTTTTGGCTGCGGGAGGCTCCTCCGTCCCCTTTACGGAGGCCGCGGCGATGGCGCGAATAGGGAAGCGTTAACCGCCCCGCGCCGGCGGCGGCTCTGTGAGGGGTGAGCGAGGGGGTGACGCGGGGCGGGGGGAAGCGCAGCACGCAGCACGGCCCCGGCCGGGGGAGACGCCTCAGCGGTGGCGGTGAAGCGGCAGCCGCTGCCGAGTGTACCCGCAGGCGGTGTCCCGGGCCCGCCGGTGCGCTCCCGGCCCCCCGGTAGTGTGTGGCTTGGAGGGGCTCTCCCCGAGGCCCCTCCCGAGGTGTGCGTGTCCCGGGGGGTCTCCGGCCGCCCGCTGACAAAGCCGGTGTGAGGATACAAAGAGCCGGAGTAATGAGCGAGCTGAGAGGCGGCTGCTCCGCCAGCAGCTCTTGCTTGGCTTTAAATCCTGGATGGGTAAAATGTTCGGTCTTTGCTACAGGATTTTTTTATTTTTGTAAAGCTGTTTTTTTTTCTGTTTTTTCTTCACCTTTACAAAGCGTCGTTTCCAACTGTCTTAGTATGTGCTTATAACTGGAAAGGGCTAACTCCTTAAAAATGCCCTTTTGGTGTTATTTTCTGTCAGAGACTCCTGTATGGGGTTTTGTTGTCATTGCTACTCGCTCGGTTTCTTTTCAGGTGGAAAAACAGTGAAAGGGGCCTTCATTCTTAATTAATAAAGATAGACACATTTGGACTTAATTCATCTGTTTTGCTGCGGTCGGTTCATCAGGTTAGGTTGCTTTTCTGTTATTAATGAAAACAAACAAATCCTGTTGTCTGGGAGGTTTTTTTTCCATCATTATTAACAAACAGCCACCTCCTGCAATCGTCCCCCCAGGTGACGGGGGGTCCGAGAGGACAGGATTTCATTTTTCATTCAGAGCTGTGTCCTGTGCTCCACGAAGTGATGTTGTCCTGGTAATGTACATTCTGGAGAACTCCTTAAATGAGACAACTTCAGTATAAAACCATTAGCTTTAGATTTAATAACAGTGGCTGCGTTGTGCCCTTTGGGCTTGAATCTGTGTTCCTCGTGACCTTCTCCTGATGCCGTTCCATTAATTTCAGTGGAACTATTACTGATGCCTTCCTGCATTGATGGGAAGAGCCTGTGTTTTTCTAGTGGAGTAATACATGTGCCTTTGTGTTAGCATTTCTCTTGCAAGTCCTTTTCAAGTCTTTAGCATAATGTTAGGGAAGAAATATAACTAGATCAAAGAAAAATGTGCTGTGATGACCACTGTCTTTTAAATGAGCTTCTTTCTCATTTCAGTAATTTTACCTTCAGGCCCTTTTGGAACTGTAGAGTTTGTTTCATTTCAAATTTTAGCCAGAGGGAGCTTTTATAGGTGTTGGCTTTTAAAGCAACCATTGGGCTCTGCATAAATGACTGTTGCCAGTTCATCGTGTGAGGATATGCTGGACCAAACACACTTTCTGAAGTTGTTCATCTTAGCAGCTTTGCCAGCGAGAGTCAGTGATATGGGACTATGTGAAGTCTTGCCTTTTGTCTCCTAAGGAGAAAAAAAGAAAGGGGAACAAAAGGCAAGAAATTGAAACCCAACCTTAAATGGTCTTTCTCTTCCTTCCCCTCCCAAATCCCAGTTTAACACAAGGCTAATCCAGGTAGGGTTGTAGCCATTTGTTATTTTCACTGGCAAATAAATGTCAGTCTTTTTCTACATTTGTGAGCTTGCATTGCCTATTGTTCTGGCAAAAAGTTGTTGACAGACTTTTATGAAATAATACACTGGAACAACTGGAAAAAAAGCATTCTGGAGAAGGCTTGGTCAGCAGACCGGTGTTTTCCTTGCCCTGCCTACAGATCCCCAAACCAGTATAGCTGTGTGTGGACCTTCAGAGCTCTGAAGACATTGGCACCCCAACATCTTCACACTCTCTTCAATTGCACTATCAGTGGTCACGTTTTACTTACAATGTGCTCCCAGTGGAGAGAAGTAATGTGGTTTAGTCTTCATCCTGCTTTTGATCCCAATTCAATGGCGAATAACACCTGGAAAGGTAAATACAGTTCTAGATTCTCCTTTTAAAGTAAGGCGGGTACGTATAGCATCAGTGATGGTGCATTCTCCCAGTCCAAATTTATTCATTAAATCAGATAGTTCAATTTTGTTCACATTGTCATGTGATGTTATCAGAACTTGGCTAGAAATAGGTGAAGGTTGCAGTGCTGTACCACTATTGATCAATATTCGGTGTCCCACAGGAGCTCCTGCTGAAGCCGGAGCTCTTAATTTTTCAGCTATCTGTGCAAGGGTTTGGGCTGCAAAATATCACCAAGGAAACCTCCTGTATCAACTCTTCAAAGCAAACCATCAACAGAATGCAGCGAAGGAAGCTCTATTAATTAATAGCAAAGTTTCTTTTAGTAAGTGGTGCAGGTGGACTACAAAGGGAGTTCTGTCCAATTTTCTCGCATTTCCTAGAAAGACGTTTTAAAGGTATTATATATTCTTTCTGTATTATTACCAGCTTTGCTTACTTGGAACGTGAAATCCATCTTGCAGTTTAGAAAGGGTCAATAGAAGTGCATTCCCTCCCACCTCTCCGTTGCAAAATGTATAAGTGGTTTTTACAAAATTAGTCTGCACTGTAGTGATTTTTACCACAATTTTACCACTCTTGTGATACAGCTGGACTACTGTAGGTAACACGATCAAACCAGAAGAGCCTTTCTTGCACTGCAAGTGATAATCAGGAGAGATGTAAACACTGATTTTATGACAGTATTCTACTAATCTTTTGATGTTACCCCTGTAGCAAGTTAACTCCATACAAAATTATGTCACTGTTACTACACACCTTTTCAGTACTACACATTTTCTGCCTTGTACGTGTACAGCAAAACATCTTGCACATTGTCTTGCAATTCCTCCAATGCTTGTAAGCTTTGGCTTAGAAAATTCTTGATTAGAAATCTGAAACTAATGTTGTTTTTAAAATCAAGATTTGTTTATTGGTGCTCAGGACCTCTGATGTGGGAAAAATGTGCTTATTGCATTCTATTCAGCAGAAAAGAACAGCATCTATTCTATTTAGTGAGATGCACTGTAGCTCTTAATTTCTCTGCAAATTAGAATGAGTGTACTCACGTGCCAGCCCAGGTTACACACTCTAGATTAGTTTGTTGTGCAATAGAGAGCTGTTGGAGAACATTAGATTTTATTCAGCTTTGTATAGTAATTTTATTGGTGTATATTTGGAATTAAATGTTTTTATTACTTATTCATGGAACATGTGATTGCTTCTCAGTCCCCGATAGTGGAGGATTCTGCAAGTTTATTGGTGTTTCTGGTCATGTTAGGCTTAAGTACCTAAGTGGTGATACTATACCCTGTGTTCTCAGTGCCTATGGATATGTTTATATTTTTGTTTTTACAGTAGCGGAATTGAACGTCTTACAAGACAGCGATGGCTTTTTCTCTAGAATTTGAATATGGAGGCCACAGGGACAGATGAAGTAGAAAAGATAAAATCAAAGTTTATGTCTGCATGGCACAACATGAAATACAGTAAGTGAAACAGTGTATGGTAAGATCCTGTCTTGGCTACAATGAGTGGAATGTTTCTTGTTGACATGAATGGCATCATGATTCAGGAACTTAACTACTGCCTGGGGACATTGTCAAAACCTCAAACTGAATTCTGGCCCTTTGAATTTGTACACCATATTATACTGCCTTTTTTTGTGTCCAAACCCTGCAATTTAATTTTGTGATGAAGTATGCTTTATCAATCCCTCAGGAAGAGCAGGACTCCTGCATTTTCCCTGCTCAGATGTGACGCTTATTGTGTGTTACGACAGGAGTTGGAAACCTCACAGAATCAAACTATGCAGTAATGAATTCACAACAGAGACAAAGCAACTTGTGCTCAGCTTTAGCATTTCTGTATCCTAACAATTTCTGCGCAGCAGCACCATTGTATTAACATTCAAACATTCATATATGGGTAACATTGTTACTGTTAAACCAGAACTTTAATTGTGTTTTGTAGAACTATTACATCTTTTTGTTATTTATGCAAGCAAAACCCAGTTTAAGTACATTTTCTCTGTATTCCCCTTTCATGGGTTACCTTTGGCTACCATATACAATTAGACATTCCTTTTTGGAATAATTTAGTCACAAATTTGTAATTTTTTTTTTTTTTTCATCTATTTTAGGTTGGGTGTTGAAAACAAAAACTTATTTCAGTAGAAACTCTCCAGTCTTTCTGCTTGGAAAATGTTACCACTTCAAAACTGATGGTATGTACTTAGCACTTAACTCCTTCCAGTCTTATTCAGCAGGAGCTCTTTGGACATACTTTTAATCTTCAAGAAGGAACCTCATTACCAATTAAAAAAGTAAATAAAAAAGCTTAGAAAATACTAGTTTAAATGTCCCATACCAACACCCATGCGACCCATCCTAACCTGCTATATTCACATTTTACACTGAAGTCTTGTTCTTTCTGTAAATATTAGTGCTGTAATTTGCGCTTTACTTCATTGACCTATCAATTTGAGATTTTCTTTCTAAAAACTCCCAAATGAAATAACAACAATACCTGTACAAAGAGTCACTACACCAACATCTTTGTTATCGTTGTCCAGTATGCAGGTTTTTTAAGAATCTCTATTTGACCATTTACGTTTAGGTGAATTAAGCAGGTTTTTTTAACTTCTAGTAACGGAAGTGCCATACCAACTTAGCTTAAATTTATGCTTTGCCTTACAGAATCTGGTGAACTCTCTACAGATGGGTCCAATTTTGATAAAATCAACACGGAGATTTCAGGAAACGTTGAGGAGTTTCGTAAAGATTTTATTTCTAGAATATGGCTGACTTACAGAGAGGAATTTCCTCAGATCAAGGGGTCTGCATTAACAACCGACTGTGGTTGGGGTTGCACGCTGAGAACTGGTCAGATGCTGCTGGCTCAAGGTCTTATGCTTCATTTTCTTGGTAGAGGTAGGTTACAAGCAAAGATCTCTGTATTCGGTGTTCTGTAGAGAGTGTGACGGTCTTTGTGCAGCCCAAATCTGAAGTGCGAGCTGGTTGTGGTTCTGGACTGCGCGTTAATACTGTAATTGTTACTTTGCATCCACGCAGGGATCTAACTGTCCACTCTTCCGTTTCTGAAAAAGGGAATACCAAAGTGTGTCAAAGGAAGATACTGGAAACTCCACAGAAACTAACTGTGAAGTAAAATACCACAAAAATTCATGATCCCATACCTGGGTATTGTTATTATCTATGCAACTGTCCAATTCTATTGAATTTTGCACATTTCTTGAACTCAAGGTGTAGGAATGAGTTCCACAGCGCATAGCTGTGAGCTATGGCAAAAGTGATATTCTTTTATCAGTTTTAAAGTTGTACATTATTCAATTCTTCTAGTATTAATATATTGCGTTAATAGAAGGATTCTAATCTAACTTCAATACATCATTCTTTGTGTTGAAATTTGCACTCTTTCATTTCCTCTCTTCCCCCTCATGTACTTACAGAGGAACTTTCCTTTTTTTAACTCATTGTCTGTCTCAAAATGCTCTCTGTGTCACAGCTGTTTCAAAGAAGTAGCTTTAGGAGACTTGGAACACTTTCTGCTTTCCGAGGCCAAGCATGCATGTCCTCCCCATTCTTCCAAGCTGAGCCATGTCCTGCATAGAGGTATTTTTGGTTCTTGTAGTTAACCACCTTTTCTGTCTCTTCTCAATCCCTTTCATAACCCACGACATTGCTCCTGTCAATCAGTCCTGTCCTCTGTCACCAATGCTTGTCGTCAGAATAATCCAAGATATGGGCCTGAAGCCACCAAGGCATGTTAGTTGGAGAGAATACAGTGTATTGTTTACTCAGCCATTTGTTGGATCCCAGGAATACTTTCGTAGAAGATAGTTGTGAAAGCCCGTTCTGATAATACTTGGTACTTGCTGTGCAGATATGATGTCAGCTGTGAACATAGTCCCAAACAAGCTGCACCACAAAGTTGTCTTTCTTGGCAGTGTCATGACTGGCTTATTGAATGCTCATTTTGCTGGAGATGTTTAAGTCATAAAATGTACATTATCCCTTTCAACTGACTGCAGTCATCAAAATGTATGAAAATACTTCTGCTGAGAACACAAATCCCTTAAACATAACTTTTGTTATACATACATTTAAATAATTTTTTTAAAAAATCTGATCAGAAGAGACTACCCGTGAAGAGGAATGTGTAATGGCTCATTCTGAAGTAACCCCAAACGAGAAGGGTTTATATCTTCAACATTCATAGTTACAAAGCATTCCTTGCACTGTCCCCCATGCATCCTAATTTGGAAAGTGATTTGGTGATTTCAGAGTGCTAGCGTTTCTGTGGCAATCCAAATGCGCAGAAAAATGGAATGTGTATGGTCTTTCTGGACTGCTTTTCTCATCACCTAGTCATCTGACAGCTGGTGAATTATCTTTTGAAAAGCTTTTTATGAGGTCTGGGTAGCTTTTGAAACATATTTAAGTGTTTACATGAAGTTTTCCATCGCTGTTTACTCTTTTCCCAAAGATGTTTTCATTATAGTTTAATGGCATTGTTTCTGTTACAAAGCAAAACTCGACTGCAGTTACTAGCTGGAATACTTAATGCTTCCACGGCTACGTGGAATGTTCCAGGTATTGCTGAATGATGTTTTAAATGAGTTTTTATTTTAAATATTAAGGTACTGGTAAGTTCTACTTTGAAATGCCTGTGTTAAAGACACTGACTTAAATTTAGCAAGGCCTGTGGTGTTAGGCTGAGCCTATGCCTGGGTCTGCAGTGAAAAATTAACACGAGGTTTCACAAAGAGGTGGCAAGAGGCATTGATGCGGAGTGGTTGTCACACAAGAGCGGCTGACATGGATTATGGCCATTACCAGCAATACCTGTGACATTACTGGAGCCCTAAATTAGTTAGAATTAAAATACACTTGCCTCTGTGCTTCCTCTTTGTTTCTCAAGGACTCTTACATGGCTACTTCAGTACAAATTATGAAGAGGGCTGCAGTTCTTGCTCTCTGTCAGTATTAATTTGAACAGGTCCCTCTTGCTGCTGTCACGGGAGCGTTTGGAACCTCCCGGAGCTTCCCCAAATCTGGCTAACAGAGCAAAAGCATGCGTGGGGTTTGTGGGGTGTGTTCCTTCCTTGCATGCAGCAGCCTTTCCCTTGCCCTCCAAGCTGTTGGGTGCAGACATTCAGGGTGTGTTGTTTGCTGTGATCCAGAGGTTTTCTTGAATGCTCTGTGTTGCAAGTAGTTATTTGAACTCGTGGGAGAGACTTTGAGTCATCTGACAAGGGAGCATTGCTGCTTTCTAGATGTGCAGAACCATCACGCTGTAACACGAACGCTGCGTGTAGGATGCATTGTCAGAGAAACCTTTAGAAATGCAGACTGTAGATACTGTGCTGAATAATATTTAAACAAATTTGTCTTGTAGTCTGGGTAAATAATTCACAAATTTCACAAATTCACTTTTCTATTTTCCTGCTGATCTGCTTTGACATTTTGCCAGGAAGAACAGTTTGTTTTTACATGAATAAAATTCCTCAGGTTTGCCTATTAAGAACAAAAACCAAACAAAACAAAAACAAAACAACACAACAAACAAACAAAGAAAAACAAAACAAAAACAGAAAAAAAAAAACAAACACAAGAATTAAAAAGCTTCTGAAACTTGTTGTTTGACATGGGTAAAACTTTTTAGATGGTACTTACTACGGAACTTTTGTATTTTTTAATATATAAAATAGTTCTAACCTGTGCTTTGTAATCAGGTCTATCTTGTATATCTCAATTGATTGCAATTGTGGAGTCTGACCTACTATCTCAGCCTAAATCGCTAACAAATGTACTGTTGGTAGTATTTTGTTTCACCTGTCATTCAGCAGAAAATAAAAGCAGGTCACACTCTACTTGAATTCTTTGTTTACATTTTAACACTGACATCTGCATCTCAGCATGTAAAGTACCTACTACTGGTTTGAGGAACATCAGGGAGAAAGGGATGTGCTTTGCAAAATATACCAAGAAGTTACAATTAAGGCTAATATGCCTCTTAAAATTTCTTGCTGCAGCCTGGGTCTGGCCAGATGCGTTGGACATCGACAGTTCAGATTCTGAATCGTGGACAGCCCATACCGTGAAAAAGCTGACGGCATCATTCGAGGCGTCGCTTACAGCAGAAAGAGAACCCAAGATCCTGTCAAATCATCATCGGGGAACACTGAAGAGAAACTGGGATGAGGGTGAGAGGAGAAATGAAGTTTATCACAGAAAAATAATTTCTTGGTTTGGCGACTCTCCACTGACAGCTTTTGGGTTACATCAACTAATAGAATATGGAAAGAAGTCTGGAAAAATTGCTGGAGATTGGTATGGGCCCGCAGTCGTTGCACACATTTTAAGGTAAAAATACCATTTTCTTTGTTGTTACCGTGCCTCAGACATTACAGGAGAAGCATTTCAAAGCATCATGAGGTTACTTCAGCTTAATTGAGCATCTAACTGTTCATTATTGGCTTTGTAAAATGTCCGTGTTAGTAGCAATTCTAGAGATTTTTCCTGATTTCCTGTACTTTGGGCAGTAGGACTCCCAAGTATCTCTCCCAAACCTGGGGTTTTAAGTAGAACTGCATTTAATGAAATGTTCTAAAAACTAACCACTCTTTCAACCTTGGAACATGCATAACATTATAGATTTTTTTTTTTTTTCACTGTAACCTGGGGGCTGTAATGTACTGATAGTGTAATGAAATGTCAGAGCTAAAATTGATGTTTTCAGCATTTCTTTGCACATATCAAATTCTTGTGAAACTGTAAATGTATGGGACTATTAATATTATAATTATATCACAGTAAAAGTAAAGGGTCTGTGACATTCAGTGCGGTTAAAAAAAAGAGTCGAAAGTCAAATTTCTCCATATTATGTGCCTTTATATGAGATTTCTTTGAATATTAGCAAGTTTTGGGTTGGTTTGGATTTTTTTATGCTTATGTTCTTAGTAAATTCCAGTTTACCGATAAACTGAATGACTAATAAGTCATTTAAGGAGCAGAAGCCAAAGTTCATACATTTATCTACATACACATCAATAGAAGAATTTGATACTTGGTATAGAAGTTTATTAATCTAAAGTGAATCTGTACTGAAGTAACCAGCTGTGCATGTGTGCACATGTGCAAATGCACAGAGTGACGTGAGAGGTTATTTATGTGTTGTTTTCTATTTTTTTCTGATGATAGGAATTTTCAGAATTCTTTTTGCTTGCTTTAAATTGCAGTAGCCCCTTTAGCTAAGGGGAGTGGGGTGGGATTTGGTCCAGAATTCCATTCAACACAAACCTGCTGGTGATTTCCAGCACTGCAAAGGTTTCCTTTCCAAGATGTCCTTTCTCTCCTACAGCAGCACTAACAATGTATAGCTCTCATAACTTGAGAATGACTGTATTAAACTATTCCTCAAAATATATTGTGAAATAAAGGGATAGTGACCATTTAATGCAAGTGTGTGGTGAAGTCAAAGGCTAATCTTCTATTTTGAACAGTTTTATTTCTTCACAAATGTTGTCCTTGACTGATGATCATGCTTCAGTCTATCGACATGCATTTTCTTTTTAGTCTTTAGGTCCATTAGTCTTACTCTTTTGAGGATAGCCTAATACTGACATTATCTTTTTCAAAGTTTTGGTGAAGCCTTACAGCTTTTTATGTGCTAGCCTTTATTTCCATAGACATGAGGTGCTAATCTGTGCCTAGTTACATCAACTGAGGTCAACTAAAGAGATCTATCAAGTTGAAAATAATATTTTTATCAGCAAATTTAGTTTTTATTACCCCAAAAGAGTTATAAACAGAAAGAAATTAGGTAGTGAATATGAATTTCATTGTAAGCTGATGTGTTTCTTTGGGCTTTTTTTTTGTGGTTTTCATTATTTCTTGTAAGTAGCCAATCATTGTCATCTTTGCTTCAGAAAAATGTTGCCATGTATGATGAATCTTGGTAGCCAGTGTTTAAAATAACAAACCAACCCCCCCACATCTGTATTTATCAGGAATTAAAGGTGTCTTGAATGAAATGAAACAACACAAAAAACACAACCAAAACCGCAACCCCTCCCTGCCCCCCGCAAAAAATAACAACAAACCATTAAAATGAACCTCTTTCTAAAAATCAAATTATTTATGTTTCCTTACTGTTAATTTCTTTAAAATCAGAGAGGAGTTTAATAGTTTTGTGTTTGTACTTAGAAAAGCTGTTGAAGAAGCAAGAGACCCTGAGCTACAAGGAGTAACTGTCTATGTTGCTCAGGATTGTACAGGTAAATGTGATTCTGTCTTTCTTTTGCAAATATTTTAGATGCTTCTTACACCTTTCAGTAAGCACTTACCAATAGAGCTCTAATGGATAAAAATAACTCAGAAATGGCTCCGCATAATTGACATCATGTAGACAAAGGGATTCTTGATGTATGCAGATGTTTGTTCTGTTGGAGAATCAGGCATCACAATTTGAAACTTCATACATCACTTGTTTGGTATCTTACAGTTGAATTCCACATCCAGCAGGATAACTTTTTCTTATCTGCCTGTTGTAACTTTCTATTTTGTATTTAAGAACTTCCCTATCTTATTAAAAAAACAAACAAACAATGAAAATAAATTCAGTTCAGTTAGAGTAGATTTGTTAGTTACATTTTTATGTGTCTTTTGCATCACAGGATTCTCTTTTACGCATTTTTCTAGAGGAAATAAAACCACTGCCCCAGTCTCTCAGAATAGTAAGAAGTCATTTTTATTTCGAGTTCAGAGCTATGAGCAGGACAGTGAACCAGAGTCAGCGTGACCTTTCTTCTGCTCCAACGTGGTATTTTAAATAATCAATAACAGGCAGAGGAGCTTAGAGCTCTGCATGTTCAAGAGCAGAAAACGATGACAATGTAAACAAAATGTGTGCTGTAACTTTACACTAAGGTCTATAGTCTTTCAAATCTAAGCACAATGTATTAATTTGGTAGCTGTGTTCAGATGCTGGAAATTTTGGTTATGTTGTAACCCATCTCTGGATAGGAAAGATGAGACCGACATCCCTGGTATTTGATCAAACTGGTTTTAAAGAGATATTATTTAATCCTACGCTACAAACCAGTTTCACCTGACTTAAAATGACAGTGGAAACTTTAAAAATGCTATTAATTTTTTTGTTTTTTGTTCTGGTGATGATTTTTCACATCTCTCTTGGTTTGGAAGGCCTAAGCAGTAATACCACATTAAGTCTTTTAACTCGTTTTCAGTGACTGTGTTGTATGAACTTTAGACAACAAACTTGAGTATTTATTAAATAATTTGTCTTTTTTTTTTCCTTTAACATATAGATGTTTCTGTTAGTTACAGGCTTTCAAGTTTTAAATTACTCCTTTTAGAAGTTTTTATCAAGTGAATAAATATTTCTTGGTTTTCTACTAACCTACCCTTCTGCATTTTCCTGACAATGTAGCTTATCTCAGCAGCAGCACATGACAAAATATTGCTGAAAATAAGGAGGAATACCACTGTTTTCATGAGTCACTCAAGAGTTACATTTCAGGAGGACAGTAATATTTGGAAGGACTGTAGTTTTAGTTTGTCAAACCAAGTGATCACATGTTGCAGGTGTGTCTTTGCAAAAGCCAGCGGTTATATTTTAAATATTAATATTTTCGTGTGTCTCCTTTCAGTCTATAGTTCAGATGTTATTGACAGACAGTGCTCTTTTATGGATTCTGGAGAAACAGACACAAAAGCTGTAATTATATTAGTTCCCGTGAGACTTGGTGGTGAGAGAACAAACATGGACTACTTAGAGTTTGTAAAGGTATGAAATAAGAGTTCAATCATTTTTCAAATTGTAGCACTAGGTGATATGAAAAGCGACTTCATGATGGTAATTTTCTACCTATTAAATGTGTGGTAGTGATTTTACAGTTGAAGGTTGTAAAGTTTGACTTTACAGATTTTAAATTTCCCTATTACAAGATCAGACATAATTGCAGAGCACATGATGTCCCGTGGTAAAGCAGCGATAACTGTCCTGCTCCTAAAGTAGCTGCCTGAAAAGACATTAATGCAGTGGCTCAAATTACAAATGGTAATTCACTTACATATGCTATTAGAGTTGTCCTGTATTAAGTATCAGTCAGCATTTTAAAATATAAATATACCAAATTTCTTATTCTGTTTCTTATTTTCTTAAATGTCAGATGGTTTAAGGTTGTTGCTTGTATGTTCTTCCCATCTTCTTTTGCCTTTTTCTTCCCCTTAAGAGAAGGCTTAGAATTTTTTGATATCTTTAGTCGCTGCTTGAAGTGTTTTTTCACTATGGGGACATTAGGATGAATATTTCTAAGGATGGCGATGGAGGAGTTGGAAGCACTGAACACAAATAAAAACAAACTGGGAAAAAAGTAAAACTCAAGAAGAAAGCAGAGGGGAGGAAGGTCTGTGCTGTCTTCTTTTTTCAGCTGAGCTTCTGCTCAGGGTGCTCATGCCTGAGGATCTACGGAAACCCTGGCCTGGAGCACAAGAAAACTTTTGTTAGGGAAGAGATTGTTCTCAGCCCTGCTGCTTTATTGTTTTCCATGCTGCTGGTTTTCTGTCTTTAAATTCTTGGTTTAATTTTTAAAATACCACAACTGAGTAGCATGTACAAAATTTGAGAGTCTGTTGCTTTGGTTTTTTGTGACTGTGTCTTCTCTGTAAAATTTTAGGAAATATGTTTGCTTTTTAATGGCACGGAAAGACAGAGTAATGAAGCCTTTTATTTTAGTAATGAACTAATAAATTGTTTTTCTCTCCTGATTTTTTTCCTTGTATTTTCAGAGAGTTAGTTTTGGAAAGGTTTTGTTATTTTCTGATTAATTCTGACAACATAACTAAGATAAGCCTGTAGTTGCAGACCTGATCTACAGCAACCTTATTTTATTTTCAATATTAGCTGAAAAAAAAAGCCTTTGAATTGGTCATGTCCAGGAAAACACACAGTGCCGGGGTGATTTCTGCCGCTCATTTATGACGCCTGGTGCTGCCTTTTGCAGCCTGTTCTAAGGGAAACTGTGATAAGAAGGATTTCAATTGCAGATATTAGTCACTCCAGGCTCTATCTTGAGTGTTCACAAGAAGTGACTAAATTTCTTGGGGTCTGGATTTAAGTTAAAAATGCAGATTTTAGAATGTAGTACAAGAGGTAATTTCTACAAAGTATTTTATATTTATGGATGAAAATGGATAAATTTTTTATAATTCACTTTTACAAGAAAATTCCCAGAGATTAACCAGTTATTCATTACTCTAAGTAGCTTTGCTCCCTTTCGGTTTCACTGGCAGAGGACAAGTCCTCCTTTGCTGTTTCAGCCTTTGCCTCTGATGTGCCTCAATGTTCTGGAATGCTCAACCATGGAGAAGCACTTTCTAAAAAGGCCTTCTCATTCGTATTTTAAATAAGCAGCATTTTCTCTTAACCTGCAGAAACCAGTCTTCTGGATTGGTGTCCCAGTTTGGGCCAGCATCCACATTTTGGGACCCAACACTCGTCTAGTGCCACAAGAAAACTATTGTGATTTATAGACATGTCAAGGCTGTTCAGTTTTCAGAGTATTTAATAGTCTTTGGCTCCAACTGCATTACAACAGGTGGGCTCAGCTTTCCAAAGTGCTCAGTGCTGGCAAAATTCAGCTCCCGCTGGAGCTGGTGGGGTAACTAATGGAGAACTGTGTTAAGGGAAGGCTGAATACTCACCAAAATCTTCTGTTAAGAAACAGGACCTCATGAAAGCAAGAACAGTAGAAATAGGTTGAAGGGGGAGAAGGAGGAACGTCCTCCTTGCATTCTTCATCCCCTTGCTAAGTAATTCTTCCAACAGAGGCATGAACAAGGTTGATTTTTTTTTTTTGTGGTGTCCTTGTCTGGGATGCATCCTGACCCTGTAAGGGACACAGGAATTTCAGTCCATCCTACTACTGAAATGTTCTCACCTTGGCAAAATTCCCTGTGAACAGGTAAATCCTTGTCTCCAGCCCTAGAAGATATATCCATAAAATCAACATTTTAATATGCAATGATAGACCCACTAGGTTTGTGTGCTAACATGGACATGGGGATTACAGAACCCAACTCTTACAATTGGAATGACCAGGAATACACTGGCAGCACTGGTGGGACTGTGGCCCATGTCCCAACTCTCCCTGTCCTTGGTGGCCCCAGCTTTGCAGGGGCTGGAGCAGTGGATTTTGTCCTTCACACATCCAGGCTGAAAAGATTCCTGTATTTCACACCATGTCCCTCTTAACTCTCGCTGGGTGGATTTGCAACATCTCTTTCTCCAAGTTGCCACGCGCTGATGGCTCCGATCCTTCTATCCTCCCAGTCAAAATCCAGTAAGATTTATGGGGTTGTCCATTGTGTGTCACTTTCTTCTCCCATATTTTGAGCTGCTGTTTTTAGAGCTGTAATTACTCTTGCTTCAACTGGCATTTCTGCCCGTGATGTAAAAGTTCTTACTCTAGACAGACTTTTACATTTGAATGCAAAGAGAAGAGAGCCCCCCAGGCCACAGAATGTATTATAAATGTATGTGAACTCTGTAAATCTGAATACTTCTCTAGCTTTTGAATAAGCAACCTGTACTCAACTTGTATGACACTACGTTTTGTCTCCTCCCTGAAAACACTACTGCTGGTTGTCTCAGTGTATGAGCATCACATAACAAGGGAGGACTTTGTCTGAAATATCTGGTGGTATGTTATCCCTTTGGTCAGTTGTAAGCTTCTGAAAATTGAGTCAAGCCCCAGAAAATCACTAAGTTAGTCTCAAAAAAATATAAATATATACATTTGCCTAAATAGTAAAGAAAAAGCAAATATTTTAATTCAGTTTAATACTCTCCTAATTATTTAATGTTCTGCTTTATAGGGAATTTTAAGCCTTGAGTATTGTGTTGGTATTATTGGTGGCAAACCCAAGCAGTCATATTACTTTGCTGGATTTCAAGGTTAGTGTTTTAATATGTTATGTCTCTTCAATATTTTTCTTTAAGAGTTAGGAAGTTAATATTGAACCAGTGGGAAATCGCATGATTAAAATAGCAAAATGAGTACCTTATTAATTCATCATATCTACTCAAGTCCAGTCATTTGTCATTTACCCCGTATAGTAATTGGATTCTGTAAAATGTACACTTAATTTCCATTGTTGCATAAACAAGGCATAATTTATCTGTTTCGCCAAACTTCAGGAGCCTTTGCTGTTACTATCTGGCAGTTCTTATTTACGTATTTACTTTTTACTGGTTTAAGTGGTGTTAGTCGATGCTGAAATGACAAGCAATATATTCTCCCTGTCAGGATAAAGTAGCATGATACATTTTTCATATGCAAACTCCAGAATATAATTGTGTGTTTGTAAAAGTAATTTTATCACCAAAAATTAAATGACAGTCTCATCACTTTATAAAAATTCTGCTTATACAAGCATATTTGATTATGCAAAAGTTAATCTGTCCTGCAAAAACCTGTGCTTCAGTCAATGAAGATCAGCCTGGCAAGCACTTACTTGCTGGCTTTTTTTTTTTTCAGCTGTTCTGCATAGAAATTGGATTGTAAGCAGTGTAATAATAAGGTGTTTTTTGAATTACTTGTCTTCTGTTTTGTCCTTGTAGATGACAGTTTGATTTACATGGATCCTCATTACTGCCAATCTTTTGTAGATGTCAGCATAAAGGATTTCCCTCTTGAGGTAGTGTGGATATAGACCTGGCACTGTTTGCTTCCCATATGAATCAAACACTAATTATTTAGAGATGTTCTAGCTAACTGCATCTTTATGGTTTTACAGTTACATGTTATTTATCAGAGTTCTGCCCTTCTTTATAGGCCTATAATCAACAAAAATGGCCAGAGTTTAAAAAATCAATGTGAGATTTTAATTTTTACTTCATTAATCTTTGTGTGTTTCTTTATAATGATAAGAAAACCTCAAAAAGATATGATCACTTCAGTAGTCTTCCATCAAATAAAACAGACAACGTTTGGAGGTCTTAACCAAATCCAAATAAATCTGATTTTTGTTAGTTTGTCCTTTTGGTCATTTTGTATTTTATTTTAAATTCAAGTTGCAATCAACATCATGGAGAGTATTGCTGTAGTATTCAATAGCAGGAGTCAGTTGTCAGTTTGGAACCAGAGTTCCTGTAGGTTTATCTGCTGATGTTTTTATTCAGGAATTTGTAATATTTCTATATTGAAGTAGGTGGGTATCATTTTAAATGTAACTTCTGCTCCTAACAACTTTGCGGGTCACTTTTTTAGCTTCATACAAGTGGAAATTTTTGAGGCTTATCGGTGAGGTTTGTGGTTGATCAGATGAATTTTATTCAGGTCTTCAGAACTGTTTATTTTAATTTTTTTTATTATTATTTTTAATGAAGCTATCTTTATGGAATAGCGGTTTCCAAGAAACCGACAGGTCTGAAATGTCCATGCTGCATTTGTTCTTTATTCCCCCCTATTCCTTTCTGGGAGCATCTGGATGCAGCGTGTTAATCTTTTCAGGCTACATCTAGGTCTTAAATATCATGCGTGGGGGTTTTTTGTGGGTTTTGTTGTTGTTGTTTTGTTTTGTTTTTTTACAATAGTGTTTTCCCTTTTCTTTAACCTCTTGCCAAATAACTTGCACTGAAAATAGACAGAGCTAGAGGAGGCTATTAAAGAACTCAATTTACAAGTACCATGGGAAAACATTCTCAGCTGCAGAAGTGTGTATTCAATAGCCACAGTACTCACAGGAGAAGTTCTCTGTGCCATCCAGACAAATTCTCCTTCCCGATCTTGTGTCCAACTTCCACATGAACTTCCAGCCTCCCTGGAGCAACTCTACACTCTGTGGAAATTCTCTGGCTGTATCCCTGGCTTAGGACACCATCAACTGCTCCAGGACAGGGGTTAGTGGTAGTGGTTCCTCGTGCCACTGTGTTCTGAGCAGTCAAATGCTCCTAAAGATGGAAACACAGCTTCAGAGAAAACATATCACCTGTAAAAAAGGAAGAGGAATATGTATTTATCTCTGCCACCTCTGAAATACTAGTTATTTAATGTGGAATTCTTTAAGTAAGTCCTGTAAACAGTGGAAGTCACGCCTGCAGAACCAAGTAGGTGATTTTAATTGACTGTTGACACTTGGAATGTGATTCAGTGGTGTGGAATGAATCCTCATGGCTTCTGGTTTGTGTAGCAACCAAGAGTTAACTTACACTGAGAGCACTGGAGAGAACTGCAATGGGCCTGTCCTTAGGAAAAGAAAGATCCATTAACATACCCTGAGGTGCATCACAATATCTTAATCAAAATACCATCAAATAGTATTTAGGAAAAGTGCTTATACGTACATACATATATGCGTGTGTGTATATATATATATATATATATATGAAAGGAGTTGTACAGGGCTAATGTTAAATCTTAGGGCTGACTTAAAGCAAACACTCCATATTTTTCAGTATTTATGTTTAACAATATGCTTTAATTAGCATGACGTAATATAGAAGATTCTCTGGAAAATGAGAGGGTTCTGAATTTTAAAAAGGAACATAGCAAAATATATCAGAAAATATCCTAAGAAACTTCAGTTCTTTTTAGAGATGCCTTTAGCTTTACCCTGGTAAGATATTTGGAAGAAACGCTGGTGAGTCCCAGCTCTATCGATTCGTGTTGTGGCAGCAGCCAAAGATTATACCTGGGATCCTTGCTGCTTTTATGCTAATAACTGTAGTAAAACACTGTGCCTTTTCTGAAGATTTTACAGTTTAATTGGGTAAGGCAGATGAAAGGTGGGAAGGGCACAGAGATGCAGAGCTGAAGTGACTCCCTTAAGGTCACACTGTAGCTCAGTAGCCAGGCTAAAAAAATACACATTTTTTGGTTTCTGTTCCCATGACTAATCCTCCAGATTGTGCTGCAGGCTGGTATTAATATGAATTTCCAAATAATAATAAGGTTTAAAAATGTATTTTGAAAGTACGCTAGCTGCCAGCTTGGCTTGATCACATCCTAATGCTTTTCTACAGACGGAAAATGTATTGCAGTTTAATGCTTAGTGCATTTAATAGTATTATATCTTTGTCCAGAAATGTCAAAAGTAAACAGAAATTGCTTTCTTAGTGTGGATAGTTGCTTGTTAGATTTATCTGTAGGGAGTATTTTCAAAATTGACAAATTGTCCAGAATAAGTTGGAAATCAATCCACTTTGTATTGGCTTCCAGAATCCATTTGTTTGCAGGAGCAGAAAAAAAGAAAAAGCTGCTCTTTGTTGTACAGCGATTTGTGTAGCGGTAAAGACGACTGCCCTGAGCAGCGCAATGGGGCTGCTGAGATGTGGTATGAAAGGCAGGATCCAGGTTATGTGTTTGATGACTCAAGAATGAATATTCAAAATACAATTTCTGCATATAAAATTTGAACAGAATTAGGAGAAAAAAACAGTGACTAAAATCAATCTTGTACAAATATTACTTCTCATCTTTGCTTATATTTTTTAGCAGAGGTGTAAGAGAAATACTTCTCAGGTTTGTAATCACAAGTAAAGAATAATATACTTCAGTATGTAAAACTATTACACAGACGGATACTCTCAGATTAGGTAGGTAGTGCTGTCGTCTGCTGTACGCTGACTTCTGATTGGCAAAAAAAAAAAAGATAAAACAGGTTTCTAATATCCAGCCTGCTTGATGTCACCTGTCGGGATTGCTGTTGCTACAGTCAAACTAGATTGCAGGAGGGAACTCACTGGTGTTGGTAACAACTCGCCTGTGTTGCTCCATCCTGGTGTAGCTGTTGTGTGAGTAGCTGTCCTGGTGCTGAGCTGTGTGCGGCCTCCGCGTACATGGGAAAGGAAACGGCGCAGAACGTTCCCTGGGGAATGTCGATCGCTGGGGGAAGTTCATGAAAAACAAATCCGTGTTTCAGTGCAGCGAGGTCTCAGTTGCGGTGCGGTGCAGATGCAGTGTTAGCATTGGTTACCAAGCGGTTATAGTGGGATTGTGAATGATTTAATAGAGGTGGTCCTGCGTGTTAGGAGCAGAATAAAAAGGATCACCTTTCAGAGACTGCCTGCGGTGATGAAATAATTCCAGTTATGAGACACTGAGCTTCACCCAAACTATAGTTCCTGCATTACCACGGTAGATAGCATACACTTCTTTTCTCTCAAAATGTGAATCACAAGTGTGAGGAAAGGTTTTTGTATTTGTTTGTTTGTTCTTTTACCACAGCTCCTGATAGTTCACAGCACTGTCAGCATCATCTGTCATGAGAAGACATTTCACATTAGGAAAAGAGCATTTATAAAGCAGAGCATGTTGTTTGTGAGGTTTTTCCTACTTGTGGATTATTGTAATGTGGTTTTGCTGTTGTGTTTGTTGTGGGTTTTTAACCTGAAGGAAAATGCATGAGGTTGGTTTATTCTGTTGTGTCTTTTTATAGAGGCTGGGGGAGGAGAAGGGGCAGTGGGCGGTGGTAGTAAAGCAGTAATTGTAAGATAGTGCAAAAGCTGTTACAAATTCAATTTGCAGGAGAGCATTCACCTCCTCTGCCTTGGGAATATTCATAAAGTAGCGCTCAGCAGCAAACCTTTGACAGATTTCGAACTAACGTGGTGCTGCGTGCAAGTTGTGGGAATACCGAATAAACAGCAGGAGGTTTTATACATGTGGAACAGAATGGGATTGCTTGAATGCTGGGGGAGGCTGGAAGATAGAACTTCAAAAGAGTTTTAATTCAAGGGATACAATTGTATGTTAAAGCCGGGGTGGGGGAAGTGCATTGGTCTGTACCATTCTCAAACTTAACCATGTATTTAATGTTTTTTAATCTTGAAACTTGCAGTCATTCCACTGTCCTTCTCCCAAAAAGATGTCATTCAAAAAAATGGATCCGAGCTGCACAATAGGATTTTATTGTAGAACTGTGCAGGACTTTGAGAAGGCTTCTGAAGAAATAACCAAGGTAGGTGTGGAAGTTACCAAATGGATTCCTCAGCCGAACAGCGTGTGTGCTGCGGGCGGATAAAGGCAGAGAATCAGCTCTGCCCTTCTACGCAGACATCGTTCTCTTCTCGGTATTCATTGCTGCTCTGATAACCGTTCATCCCATCCCGTTTCAGCAGTAGGTGGATCGCGGGAGAGCGCGGGTTGCGCTGGCGAGGCGATGAGGAGGGTGGGATGGAGGGCCGGGCTGGCGCTGGCAGCCCCGCGAGGTGGCACTCGTGAAATGGGAATGTGCCTGCGCTGGGACAGCCCTGCCGGGCGCAGAACGCACAGCCCGACGCAGGGATGGCTTTCCTTTTCTAAATGGACATATTTGATCAAGCCAAAATTGTCTATTTCTTGTTAGTGTAAGTGCTCTTTCTGATGGCGTTTAAATATAAAGCACTGTGTTTACAAGGGGGGAACAAAGCATTGCCCAGCAAATCCTTCCACTTCAAAAACCCTGGCATAGGGTCATTTAGGTCCAAATGTAATTGATTTTTTTCCCTTGGTTATTACAGCATGTGAGTGTATGAAATACAGTGTTATTACTATGTTTGTATTAGCAAATAACTGTGTTTTGTCATTTTAAAAAAATAGTCCATGAAAGGATGCAGCAGCAGCAGCAGGTCACAGTATTAATGTTCTAACCACAGCAGTTACTACAACAGTGCAAAGAATGAATGTTTGTAGAGCATTTTGAATGCCCTGTTAAGTGGTATTAGTATTATAGCCAAAAAGACATGTTTACACTTCATACAATAGAAACTTTAGTAGATATTCATTTATGCTGAAGTTTTTTCTTTGATTCTTACACAGAGAGGTAGAAAATAGATTTAAAGAAGTAGAAGTTCTTAAGCAACCGATATATCAAAAGTTTAAATAGCGAAGTTTCTATTCTTTTTTGTTTTCCTATCCTATCAGGTATAAGAAAGAAGGTAATAACATGGTAAAAATTATCTAATTACAAAATCAACTGCATTAAAAGTTCTCTCTTTTTCTTCATTCTTTTCAAGTTTGGGATTAAGTACATTTCTTTTTTTGAACATAAGTTGTAAAAATACGCAAGGCTGATCCAAGCTATTATCCTGGCATTTTAGATAGGAGTTCTTTAATATTAGTGATATTATTTTATATAAATATATTTCAGGCACAGTACGTTTGAAAATAGAGGAAAGTTTATATACAACTACAATTGAGAAACATTCTAAGATCTTTCAGTCCTTCACCTTTGTTTTTCCCTGCTTTTCCATTATTTTTCCCTTTATTTGCAATTTGAGTGCAATCACTTTTTAAAGCACAGTAGACTCTCAGTGTGCCCTGTGTAGACTAAAAAATTCAGGTTCTCGCTGCTTTTATGGGCAATAAGAAGTGGGAGAAAAGATTCAGGTTTTACTACTTGAGGATACACCTGATGAGCCATATATTCAGTGACAGAGAAATTAGGGAACTGAAATCAAGGGCCCAAATGGAGCAACTGGTGAAACTCCATCCAAATCACATTCACATTAATCTTTGTTTCTGTACTCGCTAGTTACGCAGCTATTAGTAGTTTGATAATACCTGGAATTAAATAGCTGATTGGCTTATTTACATAGGTGTATGTGTTTAAACTTTTCATAAAAACATTGATTATTGTCCATGCTGATCCTACAATAACAATATTGCCCTGAGATGCTTAGTTGCTACAGAATTCATACCTGCGCTAGAGGAGAGTGCTTTGGTCATTCATTATTTTGTAGAGTTGTTTTATATTTCTCCAAGAGCTCCAGCTGCACTGAAACCAACAGCACATGGAGCTGATCAGGATGGAAGAAGATGCAGAGTTAGGCATAAAATTAGCAGCTACCTGAAAAAGAAATGGAAATAGATGTTTAACGGGATGTTTAGATTGTGCAATGCTTTTGTTTCAATGCAATGATACTAAAAATAAAACCTGTATTTTTTTACTTTGCAGTCATCATCAGATACATACCACTACTTACTGTATTTTTTCATTTCCAATTAACATTTGTCTGTGTTTTACATTGTAGATGCTGAAATCTTCATCTAAGGAGAAATATCCCTTGTTTACTTTTGTGAAGGGTCATTCTAGAGACTATGACTTTGCTTCCAGTCCACTCCATGAAGAAAATGACCTTTTCTCTGAGGATGAAAAAAAAAGATTAAAAAGATTCAGTACAGAGGAGTTTGTCTTGCTTTAAGGACATTTTCCACCAGATTATTGGCAGCTGTCCAGAACACTTGCCTTTTAAAAAAATAATAATACATGTATGTGTCCTCTTCCCCCAAAAAGGCAAGCTTGGGCTGAAATTGGTCTATTTTCATAAAGATGATAATGTTTTATATGTTAATAGTCTTTAAAATGTCATTTATAACATCCTTACTAATTATTTTTGTTCATTCCTAGTTGGATGAGTTTAATGTCACATTGTGGTAGCGAAGATAAGATAGTTTAGAGCCAGGTGTGCTAAATGTCCCTGCATCCTGGCCTTGCCCTCTTCAAATGCCCAGCTAGTCCCTGAAGCCTGATTGTGACCCTGATGTCCCATCAGTCCAGGACAAATCCTGAGCAGTGGCTGCAAGAAACACATGGGTTTTATATCATGGACACATCTCCATGAGGCTTTGAGACCATGTTGTTTCTGTTTAGAAGCAAAATTGGAGTTCTGGAGTCATGTGGGAAGGGTAGAGCTCTAACCTGTCTTTCTACGTAAGCCCAAATAATGGTTAGCACTGTAATGGTGACACAGAGCCCGAGCAGCGCAGAAAGGTAAGTTTGATCTGTCAGGAATAATTGTCACTTGCAATACTGATATAATTATATAGGCTGGATTGTGAGTTAAGATACTATTTAGTGGTATGATTTTATAATGGTTTCTCATTAAGCTTGCTTTGGAGCCCTAATATGAAAGGTGAAGATAAAGTATTACCTTTTCCCACAGTTTTTAAAGGTTATACTATTAATATTAACTGCAACCAATCAAAGCAGCTAAAGACAATTATTAGAGGAGAACAGTGTTTGTTTCCTGATTCAACTACTATAATCTTGAGGCTTCTCTCCTGTTAGTGCAGCTTTTAAATCAAAGTAAATGGGGGGTGGATGTTAAAAATTTTGGGCTGTGATTTATTTTTATTTTCTTTTTTGATACATGTTATTACTGTACAAATGATTACTTGATGGTGTGTGTTCTCAGATTGCAAGCTAATGTACATAAATTCATGTTTTAACAAAGTAAATGCTATATTTAAAGTAAGTATTAACACTGCTTGGAAAATAAAAAAGGTGTGAAAACATTAAATGCATGTGCCTTTTATATTAATATTAGATCCTCTAAGAGTGAATATAATCCTGCATCTAAAACAATATTGTAAGGTGTGAATACTCTGTTTATTTGCAATAAAGGCAAATTTTATTGTTGTGTTATAAACCAAATGTTAACCTATTCTAAGTGCTGTTCAGGCACAGAAGGCACAAATGTTGTCGATCCAAATAATAAGCACCACGTGTATTCATTAAAGCACCTTTTTCCCTTTTATGAGAAAGAAGTGACTAATAGATTGGTTTCAGGCAGAACTAGATCAGGTACGTAAATGTGTCAGGGCTGGAGTGTGCATTTGCATGTATTAATTGAGTTAATATTCCAAAAAGCCAAAATGAGATTGTGTTCCCTTGTTTTGAGGGAAAAAAAGAAACAAAACCCCACATCATTTGTCTAAATTAGTAACTTCTGCACTGCCGAATCCTACTAATAACTGCCATAATATTACTTTTAGATGCTGCATGTATGCAAGGATGTTTGGCTTGATCTTAATATTTTTCATTAATAGCCCAGAAGAGGGAGTAAACAACATGTTTATAGAATTTAGATGTCAAAATGAGGAGAATTGTGAATGTCAGTGAGAGCTAAAAAATAGAAGATTCCTGTTCAGTGAGGCACAAGTTAAAGTAGCTTTAGCAAAAATAAAGCAAAACTGTTGAGTGGTTCCGTTGGGTAACAGTGAGCAGGAACTAGATCTCGAAGATCCTTGTGGGTCCATTCTAACTCAGGGCATTCTATGATTCTATGAAGTTGTACTTTGCTTTCGCATTAAAAAAAAAAAAGGCAATCCTATGCTGCATCGTTAAAAGCTGCTGTCACAGAGCAGGGGCTTATAGGTTCTGTTGTGTACATGCCTGGGTATGGGGGCTGGAGGGAATGGGACATACCTGGGGAAGAGGAGGATGCCTAAGGCAAAGATTCCTGCAGGAGAATACACGGCTGTGGAATATTCTCCCCAGAAATGTTAAATTGCCCCCTGTGAGGCTGGTACGAGCAGACTGGCCCAATGGCTGACACATGCACAGTGAAGAACAATCTGCATTCAGTGGATTAGCCGAATCAATAATGTCTTTTCCATTTACAGCTTCTGTTGTTGTAGTAATAACAATAAAATGTAATAAGCTTCAGAGGCGTTCATGTGCAGGAGTCTGCAATATTCGTAATGAAGTTCAAAGTGAGTTACATCAAACTAAGAAAAATATATAGCTGTACAGTGGACTTTTCCCCCCAGTTATGTGGTATTTTATTTTTTTAAAATGAAAGTTACTGTACAACATTGATATATGTCTCAGGTTGCATTTCTTTTGAAAGGCTTTATCTGCTCTACCCCACTGCAGACTTGGTGTCATCACCGGGACCAAGCCTGGCAATGGGGACGATGTCAAAGGAACAACTCTTCCCATACTGCTCACCCAGTGCACTCACATTTTGAAACAGGCAGGGTGAGAGCACAAGGATGTTTCTGGGAATACACGTAATAAAAACAGTAATGAAACTACTTGGTGATTACCTTTTGTCATCAAACTAACACAAAACTGCTCAGGCCTGATAATTCCACAAGTTTTCCACGTCCAGGCCTTTGTACCCGTTGGCTTTTTGTGCATTTACAAGTACCTCATGGGCCGCTCCGTCCCACCACAGTACAGCGGTGTTAGCCCAGGCACGAATCACAGGGTGGATTTTCCTCCTTGAAGTTCAGCTACCTCAGAAAATCCCATGTGCACGTACCCACCCCAGTCAGCTGTGTCTCTAGAAACGAGCTGCTATTCCGGAGACCTTGGGTTCCGTATTCCTGTAACTGAGATGGACAAATGGAAATATAAGAGCTATAGCATGTAAGTGTGAAAAAGAAAAATGTAGTTCTGCCATCCCAACAGCAAACTGCTCTGGAAGTTCCATTTGTCTTGGTCTTTTTGCAACTTGTTGATTAAGAAATGTAACAGTTAAAACACCTTTGCTGAGTTTAAATAGTAGATTTTTTTTCCCCCCTTTTTGACTAAGGGCAAGAAAGACTTCAGTGCTAGAACAGCAACTTTAATCTGTTAGCAAATCCTGTAGATTACCACAGTGTTGTTTTAGTTGAAGCCTGCTACAAATAATTGTTAAAAACTAAAGGCTATTTTCAGATATTTTTTTTTCTCCTGTACAAGCATAGATGAGCCCACACATTGCCCTGGTGAACTGGTGTACAGTGGTGACACAAGTTAAATTACCAAGTTACTAGAAATTAATGTTTTTCAGTAACTACAGGGGACTTTAATTGGAAACCCTGTTAATCGCATAGTAATTCTCTTTACCTCGTCTGCATTATCTCCTGAAAACCATGCAATTAATTTGTGTCATCACTGTTGCTGCTGCTGCCTTCAAACACAAACCAAATGAGCATTAGTTACTCACACACCCAGCAGTGGCCTATTTTCTTAAAGGACTTCCACAAATCACTGCCTGAGCACTTGCTTGCCTGATGGAACCAGACTCCACGTACCGCAGAAGGTGGCAAATAGTAGCTCTTTGCAAAGTCTGAGCTTTTAATCACCTCATAACCTTTTTTTCTTTCCCACCATTTCCTTTTTTCCTTAGAAGGAACATTTCTTTGTGTATTTACAATATCTAATATTAGTGTGACACAACCTCAGGACTCTAAGTGATTAGCTGGGACTCTGCCTTCCTCTTCTAGCAAAGACCTTGGCCTCATTTTTCCAAACTAATGAGAGACCTCAGGGTCCTCTTTGAGGACCCGGCCAGTGACTCAAACCCCATCATACCCAGTGAGACGGTGTTTGCAGAGACAACTTACCTCAGAGAGAAACAGAGCCTGGAGAATTGCAGACCAACTTCCAGAAGGCCTAGAAACAGAAAGATACTCCAGACTATGAC
The DNA here is from genome assembly GCF_037038585.1 of Patagioenas fasciata. Lineage (NCBI taxonomy): Eukaryota > Metazoa > Chordata > Aves > Columbiformes > Columbidae > Patagioenas > Patagioenas fasciata. The sequence goes on along the minus strand of NC_092525.1, from coordinate 18,642,131 downwards.
TAAGCTGGTGCCCATCTGTGGCTACGAGGTGACTCGCTTGTTTGTGCTGCCCTTCCTTTCTTTCAAGACTGGTTTTCCCTCTTGCCAGCCACCCGAGCTGCAGCAGAGCTGTAGAACTGAGGCCACCCTTATTTGTTCCTGCAGGTCTCCAAGCAGCTCCGCTCCTGCGAGAACAGCCAGGTGGGAGTCCCCCAGGGACGCCTCCCTTGGCAGGCACATTTTAAAGAGACCCCCCCCTAAATGACAAGAACATGAGCAGGCCACTGCAAAAACTACATAAAGGCAGCTGCTACATTTCATAGAATCATAGAATCATTTTGGTTGGAAGAGACCCTTGAGACCATTGAGTCCACCCATAACCTAAATCTAGCACTGACCCATGTTCCTGAGAACCTCATTTCTGCATCTCTTCAACCCCTCCAGGGATGGTGACTCCACCACTGCCCTGGGCAGCCTGTTCCAATGCCTGACAACCCTTTCTGTGAAGAAACATTTCCTAATATTAAATCTAAACCTCCCTTGCACAACTTGAGGCTGTTTCCTCTCATCCTATCACCTGCTGCTTGAGAGAAGAGACCTTACAGGTGCGGTGGGAACTGGTGTGGAGGTGACACCACACAGCCCCTTGCCTGATTTTCAAAGCAAATGCTGCCTTCATGTTCTGAACAAAACTCACTCTTCCCTGGTTCCTGCACAAGGCAAGACTGTGTGAGCCTGGATCTGTTCGTGGTGAGTTCACATGACCTTGGACTTTTAAAACAATGTGGTAAACACACCGGAGTGATGTTGAGCATGGTGACATGATCCTCAGTAAAAGCAGTAACAGCAAACAAGTGGTTGCTCTACATACATTAACTGGCACTTAAACATCAGGTTTGTTTATTCTGCAATTGGCATGAAAATGCAGTTGGAAAACAAGGATCGTGGATGTGCAAGGAGGAATCTCCCTCTCCCCCGAGTGCTGCCTGGCTGTGCTCGAAAGGCAACAACAGGTTCCGGGTTTGGTTTTTGTCCTTGCCTTTGGCTTACTTTACTATAAGGTAAGTCTTTCTGTGGGTTTTTTGTTAACTTACCCCTCCCAACCCAGGAGCATTGGTAATGGGACACAGGTGAGCACTTCAGTTATGCAGCCAGAAGGATACGACAAGTTTTTGGGGAGGCAGGGAGACGATCTCCTGTTTGCTATTAATTACAGTAAGAAAATGGACTCACTCTGGAGACTTGATTTATTTTCAGAGTTATTGACAATCTCTTAATTCAAATGATGGACTGAAAAGCAACCACTGATGAGTTATGAAAGGTCAATAACGCCACAAATGAGTACAAACAGCATATTTGAAATCCAACCCACCCTGTATTCTATTTACGCAACAATTTCATCCAAGGTGATATGGCTTTTGGGGGGACACTGGAGCCCCAGGTCTTCTCGTGCTACTAGGAGCCTCCAAAGAGGCAGAATATTCAGGGTTACTTTATATTCCTTTCCCACCCTGCAGCTGATCACTACTGCGCACGTCCCCAGCCCGTGGAGCACAGGCAGGTACAAAACACAGTGGCATTTCAGCCTAATGCTTCTCACACGGTTCCTACACCACCTCTGTTTCAGCCTCGAGCTGCTTGCTGGCAGCACAAAGGTGCTACAGCCTCCCACCATCTTTGTTAGACCACGCCAACATTGTGCAAAGGGGTCCGAGAACTTATTTGCATTGACAAAAAGACATCAAGGGCCACTGGAGGGAGTCAGGATTGAGCCCTGAGTAATCATTGCTTGACCCCGTGACTGGGTATGTTCATGATATGGTTTCTGTTGCCTAATGGGATGAACTGAGTTTCACGAACAGTTCCTTTCCCTGTTGGTAAGCAGTTCATGGGCAGCTGTAATTGTTTGAATCCACGGTGTGAACAGTAAAAAGAGCTTTACTTAATGACTGCAGAAGCCCTTCTCGTGTGAGAGCTCGCTGGTATTTATTCACACCAGAATTCACGAGGCTTTTGTTTTCTGTGAACGCTCCTGCAAATAAAAACTTGCTCACTCTAATGTTTATGAATAAATGTGGTCGTAAATGCCATCAAAGCAAATCAGCAGGGTTTTATTTATGCAAGAAGACGCGCAAATAAATGTTTGCTGTTTTCGCCTAGCTCTAGTGGGTGTTTAGGCATGTGTTAAAACCAAGGCTTTGTGGGCTCTCTGCTCAGCATTCACACATTGTTCTTATTTTCCATCTCCTTTCCTACACTCTGATCCTGCCAGTAAATTCCTGTGCCTCGAGGGAACATGATAAAAGTCAATGTTTTAGGTATTTAACCACATCCAGCAGCTCACTGGGCCAGTGGATAAGGTCATGCAGGGTGGTGGGATCACTTGTAGGATGCCCAGGACTGGGGCCCTGCACTCAGGTGGACAAGGGGTTGTCATCACAGCCCTGTGCTGTTTTCTGCATGGCATGCAACAGATCCCCCTCTGGGCATTTTTATTGGCTTTATTGGCACGTGCTGACCCGTGCAGCAAGGTGGCGTGGGTTTTGTCTCACACAGAAGTAGCGTGGGAGGTTCTGGCCACCCTGTCTCAATCAGGGCCCTAATTAAAAATAGGACAGGATTTTCTTTTTAAAATGTACACTTCAAGCCTTGCTAAAGAAAATTAAAATGCACTGAAAATAATGCGGTAGGTGCTGTGGAGATGTTTAAGGTAGAGTATCTGTGTTTATTAGGAAAGGATCTAAAAAGGGAAGTATTTTCTGATCAGAGTCCAAGCCTGGGCCATTTGCAAATTATTTAATAGAATGTAAGGATGTTATACAAGTTTAGAAATTTCCCCTTCAAAATATGCAGTTCCAGGGGTGAATTCTATGTCCCAGTCTCTAAAAGCTATAAAGGAATATAATCTGAGACTCACCTCTTTCCAGAATTTCTCTGCAAATTCCCCTTCTCTTAGCAAGATCATTTGAGATTTTGTGGTGGCCACACTTGCAGGGAGTTGGACTTGAAAACTCAGGTCATTCCCTTCCATTCCCTTGTTCCCTTGAGTTCAGTAGAGAACAATAGTACAGAATATTAAAATTCTACATTCAGCGATATGATAATCCCCATCTACAAATAACACTCTATAAAGGCATCTGCCTACTTCACCCCACTGAGAGCCTGAATCAGAAGTATAAACCACAACTTGCAACCGTCAAACTCAAAGTCCTCGATGTTACTGCATTAGGATGGGGAGTTCAAACAGAAAACTCTATTTTTTTCAACGGCTTATAGAGAAGAGCTTCAGCTGATCACAGAGAGATGCTTCAGCTCTGAACCACGATCTCAACCTGACGAAGGTCAGAACTTCAGTTCAGATGCATTTGTGCCTCCCCTGGAGCAGGTGAGAAGAGGTGATGCTTTTATGGCAGTGTGGAAACACAAAATACAGCATTTGTCAAATACAACAAGCTCATGTCTTTGCAAATATATGAAGTTCTTTGGCCTCCACAGTTCAACCAGTGGTTTGTTGTTTTCATGCTAATACAAATTCTTGTATTAATAGGAGCATGGCCTTGGGTTTCTCCTTCCATATGGGAAAAAGTTACTGGTCTGATGGTAAACAAAGAACAGAAGAATTGATTCACTGTCTTCACTTTTAAAAAGACGGTATGAAGCAATAGTGAAGCAATTTTAATTGTGCCTGTGTAACACTTGCGATCAGTAAGATCATTTGTGTTCTGTTTTTAGGAATTGGGGTACTAAAGAGTACATAGAGCATTAGAAATGCAAAACATGACCGCATGTTCTCAGGATTTTGTCAGTGTTACATGAAAGAGCACTTGTGCTGGGATGCTCAGCTCTGAGGGTATTCTCTGTTCAGTATGTATTTACAGAGATGTATGAATATTTGATTAATGAGTCATGGTCTCTGGAGAAATTTAATAACTGTACTGCTGTACAAAGCCAGCTCCTTAACTGTTAACACAGCTGCCAATAGTGTCACTGACACTGAAGCCCTTTCTGCATCTAATATATTCTGTGGAGTAAATTCCTTCGTTACAAGAGAATCCATGGGACACATTATTCAGTTATCTGTTTTGAACTGTTGCAGGCTCAATTTACAGACCCTGGTTTGTAAAGATTTTTCCAATGGAAACAAGCAGTGACACGTGAGCCATAAAGCAGCAGTTTCATGAGGCTGTGTTGGTACAAAAGTTAGTTGGAACATCGGTTCTGAAGAAGAGTTGCTTTAAAAATTCCTGTGTGATTGATAATAAAACAGGTGTTACCATTGTCCAAATTTCTGTATCAATCAAATATTTTTATATTATATTGTAACAGCATATTCAATATAAAAACCGTCAAAGCTACTGGTTGTGCATGTGCCTTGTATTTGTATAATCCAGTTTATAAAATGTAAAATGAACAATGGATGAAAATATTGATGCATAGCCTTAAAAACGGTATTCAGTGGGACTACTCAAGCAAGGAAAGGTTGTGCAGGGGTGTGTGATTTGCAGGACGGGGCAGAAGTTTGCACCCCCAAGATGCCAGACCAGAAGTGTTCTTCATTTCTGCTGAGCACATTCCCAAGAATAATTCACTGCTAATTTTATCATTTCTCCATTTTTTTCCTAATACCCATTAAGAGATCAATTTTCACTTATGAAGTCAGGTGTATATTTTAGTGGTGTTACTCCAGTTCAACTGCTTTAAATAATAGGGGGAAAAATGTCAAAAAAAGATAAATTTAGTGCAGAGGCTTTCACTAGAAGCTTTAACTGCAGGTTAGAATTATACATGCTATGCAGAATTTCCTGCAACACTTCTCCTTTGGGCCACAATGCATTACAGCAGACGTATAATGAAGCTGCTATAAAATCCGTGGTAATTAAGGGGGATTTGACAGTAATTGCAACAGTGAATCAACTTAATTATTACCTGCTTCAAAGAGAGCTAACCTGATGTTATAATCTAACCTTTCCTACTTCTAAAATGAGAGATTAAAGAAGTATATGTAGCATTTAAGAATTAAATCTGTTGAGATAGAATTATATTAATATACTTTTCATATACATTTTTTTATATGTGTGTATAGTTACAAAGCAGCAGAACGAAGAGCACCATCAGCTGACAAACTGCAGATTCGCTCTCTTCGTTCAGAAAATAAACAGAACCGAGTCTGCACCAGAGACGAGCCAGCTTCTCTGTTATTTGCTGCAAGCATGGGGACCTATCAAAAGACCGTCGCTATAAAACGCTATGACACACACAAGCCTAGTTCCTTGAAAGGCCTTGTAAAGGGGTGTGATGAATGTATTGTCTTCCTGTGGTTAATTTTAAGCAAACTATTCAGAAATATGTTTAAGGCAGGCTGTAAAGCTGCACAAGTGAAAAGCTGCTTGAGGACTTCGCAGCCCTGCTGTACATCACACTGGTGGGGCTGCTGTGTGACCCCTTAAAGAATAATATGCAGCATTGGGGGTTCCAGTGTTACACAGCACAGAAGAGATTCTCCTTTGTCCAAAAATGCTTTACTGACTTGCCCTGGAACAAAAAGAAGCTTCTTTCAATGTCTTCCAGTCGCTTTGAAACTGGAACCTTGGCTAGAGAGCTGCACGATTACAAAGCAGCCACATCCAGACCTCCAGGTGCTCTCTTACCCTGCCCGTTTATGAATAAACACCTGGGAGAAAGCACCCTAATATAACATCGGTCTCACCAATTCCAGCACAGTCAAGCCAGCATTTTATCAGGTATATCAAAACCCCACCCCACTCCTCCAGGGTCTGTCAACTGAGCCTGTACCTACAAATATCCCTTTTCCTTGTGTTTTCAGAGCTTTTGCGATGTGTTACCTGAGATCAGAGGGTTGCGGATCCAAACTGTTCTCAGAACTCTTCCCCAGTGCTGTAGCTGATCAGTACATGCAGCGCCACATCCACAGAGGTGCAATAATAAAGCACCAGCTTTGAAAAAAGAGAGAAATGGGCATTATTATCATTATGAGAACTTGCCACAGCAACTTTCCCATGGAATTCATCTTCAAAACTGACTAAATTCACTTCAATTCTTCCCTGACAATGGGTTTGAGGGACTGACTCTTGCATGCCCTTCCAATAAATTTGCCATTGTTTACTTCTTGTGATGTTGTGAAACAATAAATTAGAACTTGTTTGTTTTTTCATGTTCTGGCCCATAACATGCTACTATTAATAACTAATTTTTAATATCATAGGCCCCAGTTTTCAGGGAGTTATGAAGCTGCAAATGTGAATCAGACAAATAGGTTAAAGATGCCACCTGCCATGGATATGTAATTTAGCTGCACGCCAAGAACAAAGTCTGAAATTGCATTAAGCCAAAACCATCTAATCTTTAGGACACATATTCTTAGAAGATTACAGCTGTTGAATCTGCCTGTAAAGTAAACTTGAAAGTTTGCCAGGCTTTGAAAAGTGTTGTACAGTAAAAATCGTAGAAAAAGCCAATTCAGCTTGGCAGTACTAAAAAAAAACCCAAATCATTCTACTGCTGGCCTTGTGATTGTAAATTAAGAATAAACATCTGACTTGCAGGGGAAAGCAGGCTGTGATTCTTTTTAAGCACAGACAACATAATCTCTCTGTCAGTAATTACACTGGCAAATTGTGGAAGCCTCAGGGTACCCGGCAACTCATCCTGAGACATGTGCCCTGAGTGCATTGTACCTTACCCGGTAGAATCATAGAATCCTAGAATCATTTCAGTTGGAAGAGACCCTCATGATCACTGAGTCTTACCATAACCTAACCTAACTCTGCCACTAAACCATGTCCCTAGGAACCTCATCTAAATACGTTTTAAACTCCTCCAGGGATGGTGACTCCACCACTGCCCTGGGCAGCCTGTTCCAATGCCTGACAGCCCTTTCCATGAAGAATTTTTTCGTAATATCCAATCTGAACCTCCCCTGGTACTGAAGCTTTTACTTGAGATGCCCCTTCCTGAAGCCACAGGGAGATTTTCTTCTATATCTATTATTCAGTAAAGGGTAAGATACTTTAGGCTCAGCTTCTTTCATAGGATACACAAGCCAAACACTTCCGACCTATCCTCCATGAGAGGTGCATTTCTCTTGTTCTTAGTGAGCTGGCCCTTTGCAAAGTCAGGAACGATGCACTCCTGGGAGGAGAATACCCTTGGACCAGCTGCTTATGATCATTAACCGCCTTCAGCTGCTGTGGACAATCAGCATTTAAATATCCAGTTAAAGTGTTAGTTGCATCCTGTAACTCTGGTGGCAGTCAGTCCTGTTTGGTGTGTGTCTGATATGGGGGTGTAGTGGGTGTGAGGTGGTCAGAGCCCTGTTCCTGTGCATCCCCCTCCTGGAAGCTGCTTGAGCACAACATGAGCCAAGTACATGTTATGAGGTACCAGGGGCTGTTGTTCTGTGGCAACAGTGGCTCTCTGCTCATCTGTAAGTTGAGGAAATGGCAGACTTTAAATAACAGATTTTTGCTGATGCCTTTTGCTATTTTTACAATGCATTTTAAAATAAATGAGAGATTAACACAGAAAAAAGTACTTAAGGTGCATGCTCAGTAACTATTTTTTCATAACATTTTAATGGATTCAGGGTTGAGCTCCACTAAAATTTGGATTTATTAGAAACGCTCCATGCATTTCAATGGAGTTTTTTCTCATGAATCTAGATATTTTACATTATTTCAAGAGAGCTGACCCTCTGATTCATTAGAAATGCTATAATATAACCAATGGAGCATTTCTAATGATTCTGGTTTTACAGCAAATCCAAGGGTCAGCTGTACTGAAAACAATAGTGCTAACCTCTAGGTTTATTAGAAAAAATGCTTTGTGTCTCAATGGAGCATTTCTAATAAATCAGATAAATAGGGATCTCCCACAAAAATGCTCTACTGGTGAAGTAGACAAATGGATTTGTTGTTATTGGGATCTTTTTTTAAAAAAAAAAAAGTTTAATATACATACTTGTTGCTTATTCTAGTGTAATCCTGTCCTGTCTAGAGTTTAGGCCTTGACCATTAACATCTTGGTAAATATTCCTCATGACGTCATCAGGCTGAGAAATAAGCTTTGCCGTCTCAAACTGTTGAGCATCTTTCACTTCACTGAAGACGGCTCTGCGGCAGGGCAGCCTTGCGGGGTGCGGGAGCTGTCGTTGCCAGGCTGGGTTCAGGGGTTTGCTGCTGGGATGGGTCCCTTTGCTGCTTCTGCAACAGAAACTGGGAGAAAGGGTGAATGGTAAAACAGCTCAGGAGTGGGTATCACCATTGATATCACCACTGGGGGTGCACATGACATTTAGCTGTAGCAACTGGCACTGAGATTTTTAGATCTGTAAACTATTTAAAAAAAACAATCAAACACAAAAAACCAAAACCAACCAAACAAAAAAATAACCTCCCAAGTTTTTCCAATTTCACATGAAAAAATGCCATGGAATGCAGAGGCCAAAGAAGGTAAACACAGTAACTCTCACATACCATCCCAACATGCCTCTTTCCGCTGTCCAAAGTCCACTTCAGTGTCATACTGTGCAGAAGTTACAGCTTCTGGGCTGGACCATTCTCAACTGGAACCGCTTTCCTCCTCGTGTGCCTGTGTACCAGTGAGGGTTCGTACATACGCACAGGCTCTTTGGAGGGTTCTGGGAGCATTTTCTGTGCACGGGGAGGCCAGGTGGCCCACGGCAGGAGCCGCAGCGCAAGCCTGGCCCGAGCTCCCCTCTGCATCTCCGCTCTTTCTCAGCGAGAGATTCCACATCGCGGTGCCAGCAGGAATGGGAATCACAGACCTGCACTGATGAACTCGTGTTGATCCAGTCGAGGAGGAGTAAATGCCTCTGCTGTGAAACCTAAAAAAAAAAGCAGCCTTGGTAAGCTGAGACAAAGCCTCCTGTTTAAGAGGAAAGGCCAATGAGATAATTTCAATGACTCAAGATTTGGTTAGAATGTTCCATATTTACTGAGTATATTCTGTACTGTCCAGATATTTCCCCATGGTTCAAATGCCGTACATAAACCACAGTCACTGCATTTGGATTCCCTGTTCCCTCTGCATTAATTGCAGTCCTTGGCTCCAAGCCAGTCTCAGATTGCACAGTTCCCTTCCCTCAACTCCCCAGCAACTTCGAGAAATCTGCTGACCCGTTTCTCTGAAAACTAGAAAATAAAACATTCTGCAGTGGTGACAAATCCACAAAACCAGAAACTCCGCTTTCAAAATGATCGGTGTGTCTGAGTGGGTCTCTTTTTTTTTTTCTTATCAAGTTAGAGGACTTTACCCAGTAGTGAAAACTGAGAAAGTCACAATGGAATCAAACAAAAGGAGTTTTACCTATGGGATGCTGGATGTCTGCCCATCAGCGTGGTGCTTGAATGTAGGATTGTTTTGTTGCCTGAGTGTGGGAAGATGCTGAATCTCTCCACTCAAGTTACAGAGAGTCCTTCCTAAGGCTCAGGTGTGTGTGGCCACCACCAATTCCCGTGGTTGTGGTTTCTCCCTGTACGCATGTTCACGCTGCCAGCACCGTTGTCCTCTAAATGATAAGCAAGTTCTCTAGCAAAAACTACAGGTCGGGGGGATTAGAGTAAAACCAGCGATGGGATTTCAAGGTTTTTCCTACCCAGAGGCTCTGGCAATATCACCACCAGGCATCCTCCTCCCCCCGGCCGCTGGGATGAGCTCCAGCAGTTCATCATGTCAGGCGCTGAGGCTGGGGCCTCTGGCTGTCAGAGCCAGGATTTCATCTCGGGCTCCCTAAGGCCATATCGAGAGCCTAAAATGTTCATTTACGTTTCTTATTGTCTGGCCAAATCTGTGTGTGCTTAGAAAAGATTGGGAAGTTTAAAGGCTGATCCGTGATTATCGTGGTCTAGAAATTTACTTGGCATTTTTAAAAGTTAAATACATTTATTATTATAAACAGCAATGCCTTTGTCAACTCCTAGTTATTCTACATAAACTGTTTATATATGAAATGTTTCCTTCTGTGATGGTACTTCCCGAGATCAGTCTCTCATTACATTTTTGCAAAGTAGCTCAATTAAAGATAAATATCATTATATAGGTCTAATTCGCAGATACATCTGTAAAGATGTATGTAGTGCACAAGTACTTATGCATATGGGAATTTGCATCTCGGTTTATCAGATTTTATGTATGTTTATATGCTGAAGACAGTATTCCTAAAATAATCAGTATGGGCATATGTGTTTATAACGTGTAGATTCATGTGCTTTATATATATGCAATGTATGTGCAGCCATAACTTAATCTGCTGTTCAGAATTTATACCAGCTTTCCACATGAGCTCTTTTAAACAACGTTAATTGTTTCAGAACCAGAATCACTGATGATAACTCTTTTAGGAATTGTCATGTTGTCTATAAATATTTAGCGACTGGATTGTATTTGCCAATGTATTCCTGTATTACAGATGAAAAGGTAGCATCTGCTGAAATTAAAAGTGGCCACATTTTCACTGTAGCTTAATTAAATGCCAAAATTTATCTACATTAACAACAAAGTGGTGAAATTTATTGATCAATTCACATGATATAAGTTGACAAATGGCCCGAGCAATTTCCATAATTTTCTACACGTGTTAAACTTTGTAATGAAAAAGAAAAGAAAAAAAAAAAAAGGAATACTATATTAAGATGAGATGTGAAATGAAAGGGGGATTTAGTGAGGGTGCCCCGGGGCAGGGAGCTGTGTGTGCCCTGGCCAGGCTGGAGCTGTGTACAGATGGGCCTTTGACAGTCCTCCAGCTGTTCTCCTAATTGTCCATTAAGTGTTCTATTGATTCTCTGATTCCAAGTACATGTCTTTCAGCTCAAGCTATCGTGTGAAGTGGCAGACACATTCCTCCTAGAATGACAGAGCTGCTTGAAACCTAAAAATGTGGGCTGCCAGTTTCAATTGAGGAGCCCGCTTTCAAAGGACGGGGCTTGCTTAGAGGAGCTTTGTAATAGCTGCTTAGATTTTTCGTTGCTAAACTTTTAGCATCAATCAATTAAAGTAGCAGCAGCATGAAAAGTTTTAATTCCTTGTTAGGCATTACGGATTGCACCTGGCTGATAAAGGGCTGCCTGAGGATACCGGGGCCCAATAATAAGGATTAGATTTTGTTCAGCTTAATGTAGTTGTTTGGGGTTTTTTTTCTCCCTCTTTTTTTTTTCTCAGCCTCCTGACATGTGTAATGATCTTCTCATTTGATTTGCAAGTTCACTTTTAGCATTTTTTTAAAGGGAGATCATCTGCAATTCCAGATTATGCCAGTCAGAAGCCTGTTTAAAATCATCTTCCTTTAATCTGAAGAGTGAAAGATAAGATGCGGATCTGTTGCAAGGACCATAAATCTTCAAAGAAACAAATAGCCATAGATAAAACTGTAAAAGTTATTTAGTTCTCTTCCGAAAGAGGTTTATTAATCTAAAATTTCCAGTCCATTGTGTCACGATTTGGTTATCGCTCTGTATCTCATTTCTTGCAATTGTATAAGCCTTGTGTATCAAGCAAAGAGATGAGAGCCTCAGAGCTTAAAGCTGATCACTTGCATTCAGATATATCACTAGAGCTAGGAATAAAAAAAAATACATTGAAACATAAAAAATAGCCAGCTGAGCAGAGATTGGGACTGTGCATGAGTTCTTACTCAGAATGTTTCCTCTTATTTACCTAAGATGTATATGAAGTGATTTTATTATTAAATTTAAACTGAATTTTAAATTCTTGTTTGTCTTTTTAAAGCATAATTCCTGGTAGAAAGAACACAAACAAACTGTTTATAGCCTTACTACTTGGGAACAATCCACAGTAGCTGTGCACAAAATGAGCTTTTCCCATATACCATCAGTTCTATTTGCCTCTGTATTTTTCTTTTTAAAAATCCCCATCTTTTAGATGAGACATGAAACTGTTTCTGATAAAGCTTAAAATAAGGAGAATTACTTCTCTTCAGGAAGACTTTTGTCCTTTATAGTTAATGAAAAGCCACTCTCCTGTGAATGTTTAAGATCTGCTTATTCTTTACTCATCCCTCCTCCTATCATTGCCTGTGTTAGTTTTTGCACCACAGGTACCTTTGCAGGGTTTTATTTCCGATAACCTCTACCTCGGGATCCCCGTTGGTGGTGGTTCCGTGGTCACATTCACCAGCGCGGTGGCTAACAGATGACTTGGGCCTATCAATCAAATTAGTTACAGTCTTTTAATTTAAACAAGAAGCTTGCTGATTTGAACAGAATTAGATTTTTTTTAACCTTAACCTATTTGTCTTTGGGACATCGAATTTACAAGCAGCAGCAAGGTTTAATCCTAAGAAGTAATGGCACTAACTAGATGGGGATTCCAAGAATACAAATAAAATTTCTAGTCAAGCATCAAAGGTAAACAGAGGGAAAAAGAAAAAAAAAAAAAGGAGAAAAAAAAAGGAAGAAAAAAAAAAGAAAAGGGTACGTAAGGGGAGGCATTTGACATTTTATAACCAGAGTTTCTCTCCCTAGTTCATAAAAAAGAATATGTGTCAAATTAAAGAAGTAGTGTAGGAAGCTGTAGAATACGTTACAAGGTGCCTTTTTTCATTTTAGGAATGTAAGTTTTGAGTGTGAGACATGGGAGCAGCCACAAAAAGCCCCTTGCATGAAGGAGACAGTAAGCCACACATTTGTTTTCACCATCTAAAGGGGAAACTGAAGAGCACCTTTAATACAATAAGCCATATATTGACAACTGCAAAACATTTTGTAAATCTACTTTGATTCCAGTGCTTTCAATTACACCGTTAGCCAGTTTTTTAAAAAGATTTTTAGAAGCTTTCAACTGTAGACTTTTGTCTCGTTGAATGAACTTCAGCTACACTAAATTTTAAGTAAATTTGTGATGACTGAGCAATATACATTGGCTGAGCTAGAATCCAATAACCCACAGGACAAATTAATTTTCAACAAAAAGGGCAGAAACCTCAAGTGCCATGAGTATATGGAATCTCAGTCTATCTCTCTGGAGCCATTTTTGCAAATCACTACAGCTATTCATAATCTAAATCAGTCTCCTTTAGCAGCAGAAAGATCTTTTTTCATGACAAAACAGAAGATGACATTCATTAGTGCCTAACTTGCATAAGCTACCTTAAATTTATTGGTGCTCTTATACTTATCTTGGTAAGAATTCCTTTGTCTACAGCTATAGGAAAATTCCGGACGTGCTACTTAAAAATATAAATTGTCACTTTTATCAGAACTTTTGGCAGTTTACTTTATTTTAGAAGTAAAACTGGTGGTTAAGGTTTTAAGACTTCCAATGGGCGTTGTTTCAATCATGGTTAATATGCACCCAGGATAGCAATACCAATATAAGTGAGCCGTTGTACAAAAATCCAGAGAACTGTCGCTGCCTACAGCACCAGGTGCTAACTTTTCCCTCTATTTTAAGTACAACTTACAGCATTACGGAAGAATCCTATGATCTATGCATGGATTCAGGGTGGAAAGACAAACCCTTGGCCGGGGTGGTTAGTGGATCGCTACAGAATTGTCTGGACAGTGTCTCCTCCTCTGATGGACCATTTCTCACACAGAAGGTCTACCAGGCCATACCGATCCACATGCAAATAGCATATATCCTACAGAAACAGTGGAGTCTGATTATTATAAAAATGCACATTCAAGTCAGTATATAGGAAATAAAATATAAATGGATTTGCTTTAATGTGATGCAAGTGAATACTGGTCTTCATCCACCTGTTTTATAAACTCCATTTCTTGTCTTGGGTACAGACTGTTAATTCTTAAATGCCTTTAGCTTGATGTCTGCCACTTGAGATACAACTGCAGGAAGTATTGTGACCTAAAGATTGACATACATGTCATTTGTACAAGTGCTCCTTATTTCTTCATGCAGAAAAAAGTGGAATAAGCATTTGTGGCAGCATTTGTTAAAGCCTGGATAAAGCTAAATGATCACAGAGTCGTTCTAGCCTCAAAACATAGGAACATGCTTTCAATTACAATTTATTTTGTAGGGTGAAAGTGGACAGGGATGTCTGAATGACAAATGAGAAAGAGAAAATAATGAGAATGTCAGTGGCGATGCCTGCTTTTCCTTTTGGGTGGAATCACTTCTTGTGGTAGGTCCTACATTGTCACCAGGAGATGGTAAATCTATCCTAACACAAGCAGTGGGCACTGAGGCTTCAGAAGGTGCTGACGCGATCTCAGCTACAACTGCTGTTCTAGAGCTATAATATGTAAGTGCCAAATGCCCACAGAACTGCTGTGCTGCTCAAAGTGCTTTCTGGATTCTGTTTCTGTTTCCATTGCTGAGAACAACCCTGAAAAGTAAGTTCCGAAATCCTTCCAGCCCAAGACAACGGAAGAAGCACTTTCCACAGTGTTGCAGAGGCTGTTCTGATCCTTATTTCTCCCAATGAGTTCAGATCCTGGCAGCTGTTTGGGAGCAAATACAGCTCTGTCTTTGTAACTTCTAGGGGATGGACCAACACTGCTTGGGTCCCAAAAGAAATTGCACCGTAATACATTCCAAAAGTCCTTGTTTTCAGTTACTCTCAGTTGTTGTCATAATCTTTTGCAATTATTTTTCTTTAACTAGGAAATTTCCAGGAAAAATATAGATTCATAATTTTGGATCTGTTGCGGGCTGTTTTAATAGGTAAATTAGACTAATATCTAGCTACAGGAAACATATCAGAATGAACATTATCTTTATGTATCTGTATCTTTAGAAAATCAGACTAAAAGAAAAAAAAAATTACTTATAAAAGAATCCTACCAACAGCATAATATCTGCTGTATCCATTCATCAAGCATAGACCCTGTTGCAGATGGAGTAAGAATGTTCAGATTCAGGGCTGGAAAATGGAACAGAGATTTTGTGGTGTAGATGGGAAAACTCTTATGAACTGTTTTGCACATTTTTCCCCAAAATTTGAGTAAAAGTTCAGGTGAGCCCTTATTTTGGGCTATCTTTCTTCGGAGAAAAGGCAGCTGCGTAATTCTAGTTTTATCGCCTCCATGCTGTTCCCAGCTTTGCCTCAGTGGATGACCTTGGCCAGTCATTTCCTTTCTATAAAGTGGCAATTGGGCTATTTACTCCCTTCCCATAGGTGCTAGGAAGCTTAATTAATATCTGCTTTGAGATCCTCAAAAGGTGCTAAAGTGTTACTATATACTAAAAACAATCTTTGTAGCTCTAAACATAGAAGAGAAAAGGGACTATTAAGTAGCTGTCAGTTTGGAAGGTGCTGTATGAAGCGTATAGGGTGAGTGTATAATGTATTGCCTCTGTTCAGAGCAGAGACCTTTCTGCAATGACCCTTCTGCATGACTCTCATCTCTGTAAAACAGTTTTCCCATCCAAGCCCCAAACACCATCCAGTCTATTTTCTTCAGGAAACAGGGGAGAACCCTTGCAACAGAAGATGAGCATCACTTTAGGGGAAGGAACACAACTTGCCCCCTGAGACCTGAACGTGGAACAGAAATCCTGTTGCAGGAGCTTCCTTGGTGCTCCTGCACACCTTGGATGTGCAATCTGCAGGTTTTTATCAAGCCATATTGATTGATGAAATACGGATGGCTATGCAGCAGTGCCCCAGCGCAGCTCAGCCATGCTCTGCGGTTCGCTCACCTGAAGAATGTGGATGACACTCATGGTTAGTCAAGAGAAGCTGCCAAGCATCCTCTGATATATAGTACAGAGACTGCAGCGCAAAGAACTTGTAAGAAGAACAAAATCAAGTTCTTGGCCTCCAGGCATTACCATGTATCTCAAACCACCCTTCAAAGAAAGTTATTACACTGGAGTGAGAGCAGATCAAATCAGACTGTAATGTTTACTTATTATTGTCAGTTTTCAAACTGCAACCTGTGCTTTCACTGAGCAATTTGTCCTTCGATTTGAAGCTGATTGAGAGCAGAACAAAATGGCTCAATTATAAAGTTACCATAGCTGGATCTCTTTAAAAGTGAGCCTATCTTAATATCAGCTCTGCCTCGTTCTGAGGAAATCTCTTCTGTAATTTGGCAATCGTCTCAGGATGGTCCTGAGGGGGTAGCATAAAATAAGAAGGCAATTCACTTCCATCAGGCTTCTGGGTTTGCAGCTTAAGCTGATGGTATTGAAATGAAGGTGAGATTTGTTTAAACCTCTTCTGGAGTGAAGCTGTTTCCAGGTGCTGCCATATCTCAGCGTGGAGCGGCAGCAGGGAGGGGGGACGGAGTTTGGATGCAGGCAGGATGAGATGATCCGTACAAAAATTCTGCATGTTCTCCTGGAGAATGGTGAGGTTCTTGAAAATTGCAATTAGAGTGATCCAAAGTGTTCTCTTTGGAGGATGAGAACTGTATATTCTTAGGAAAAAAAAAATTAAAAGCTCTACGAATGGAGGCAAACTATGCAAAGTTTTGTGCCCACAAAGCCACTCAGGCTGCCAAGCACAGCCCCAGATGGAGGGCTCAGGATCATCCCCTTTCCTGAGGGAGCTGCCACTGCCTACTGTCCCTTTGGGCATCCAGGAGTGTCACTTCTAGTAGCCAAGATGGCAGCAAGATTCCTGAAGAGAAAGCTAACAGACATACGGAAGCATGGAATTGTTAGAGAGCAAGTACTGCAATGAATGCCACAGAAACCTGGCTTTTAGCCACTGCATGTACTTGCCATTGAATTTTTGCAGCCTTTAGACAAGTGAGGTAGCCCACACTGCCCATTCGCTCTCTTCTTCCAAAAGATTTGGGCAAGTGACTAAAAGCATTAATTAAAAATTTAATAAAAGCATTAATAAAAAAATTAAAATTTAATCAAAGCATTAATAAAAGAAAGTTGTTTCATCTCCAACATTTATGTTAACCTACAACAGAGCTCAAGTATTTCCCAAACATTGAATACTTCAAATACTGCAGCAAGAAAAGAAGGATTTAGCTTAGGAGGGTGCTTGGTACATAGACAGAGTCTAGGAAAGCACTGAGGTAATTCTGTCTTCGGTGCTACAAACTCAAGACTACTGAGCTTGGACTTGAAGTGGCTCTTCTGACCACCAAAATCGTCCCTTTTGGTTAAAGATGAGCCTTCTAAGCTGCAAAAGCTGGTGCTGGGCTGCCAAGCTAATACAATGACACACTGTGCACTGCACGTGCTGCTGCAGGACGGGGGATACAGACTTTGGGGACTGTGGTGTCTGTCAACCTTTCCCTTCGAATCATCGTGTTTTTGGGGGTTATGTTGCTTCCTCCACATTTGGAAGTGGTTGTTCCTCATCTCTGGCACAAGAGTGGCATCAGAGTGAAACGATTGCTCTGCTGTTTGCAGGATTTGCGATGACAGGGCTTTTGCCTACTAAAGGTTTGTTTTTTTCTGTCTCTCTCTTTATGCTACATCTGCTTACTTTGTCTCCCACTTTCTCCCAAGACTTCTCAAAGCCTTCAGAATCAAGGGATTGAGTATTACAAATTAATTTAAAAAAACCCCAAACACACACACACACACAAAACCACACCAAAAACCCCAACAAAACAAACAAAAAACCAAAGTGAAACAAAACAATAAAAACCCCACCACACATACCAACATCAAGCCATGAAAATTCAGTGCCCAGGCTCCTCCATGCTGTGTCTCATCGGAATTACACAAGAGCGCAACTGCAGTTTAGTTCTGGGTTTAGCTAAACCTTGCCAGCTTAAAATAAAGATCAAGCCATTATAATAACAATTTTTGACTGTGTCATTTTCCTAAGTAACATGGAGAGAAAAATACAAAGCCCGGAGTGAACATCAGAAAAATCAGATGATATTAAAGTACGCAAAGAGATAAAGGCTTTGGCAAGAAATACTTTGTGTGTGACCCAGTCTGTGTGTTACCTTCACACGTTTATTTTTTTTTACACTGCCCTGTGAGAACATCTAGAACTTGACATTAGATGTAAACCAAACCTTGGCAGAGAGGTGAGCATTTGCAAAAAGAAAAATAATCCTTTGAACTTGTGACCATGGTTAATGTGCACATTTCCTTACACTTCACGAGTGGTGGATGAGAGGTCTGATTAAACATGAAACAAAAAGAGCTTGCAAGTAGCACTGTTTACTAACATTTCAATTTCTATGCCTCATTTATTAGACTTAGAATAAAAAGGTTAGAGGGGTGTTTGGGATTGTCTTTAACCTTGATGATATTTCCACTGAAGCAGCATAATGGCTCTTAATTGCTTAAGTGAAGAGAACATGTTGACATGTCCTTCTTTGTGCTTAAAGCCCTGTGCCTAAACCATTATGCTAATTCAAGCATTATATACACCAAAGTATTTATGGGACTGACACAAGTGATGTTGCAGGTAAAGGGCTGTGAAATGGTCTGTAAACAGAGAGAATTGATTCCGGGCCCAAAGCGATGCTGTTAAAGTCACAGACATTGAACAGCCAGCCCTACAATTTCTATCCAGATTGTCAGCCTGGGTCAGGCGGTGGCAGCAGGGCTGTCAGCAGAGATCAGCTGGGTGGCTTTAATCACATGGAAACCAACCGCAGAAACGCAAATTAACATGGAAGCAATACAGACTTGACTGTGTCTCCTTGGTTTTTTGGTTGTGTGGGTTTTTTTGGTTTTTGTCCCCCCCCCCGCCCCCGCCGCTGTGCGCAGCAGTTTTGGTCACAGAATACTCAGTTGTAACATTTGCTAAAACATTTAGGTGTTAAAAAAAAAATCAGCAGTATGTACTCGTTACTGCATTTTTGCCAGTCAGGAGAGCAGCACTGCAGTTTGAAGGGATCACAAAGAATATGTACGTCGTGTGAATTTCTGTACAAAAATAAATAGTCCAGTCAGGGGGTTGCATGTGCTTATCCAATATTATTCGTATTTTCCTCTTTGAGTCTAAGGCACACAGTGCAGTTTTATGTTACGCTGAAATAATGCATGATCTTGCTTGTTTTATTACTAGTAACCCCTAGTTTTTGGCACTGAATAGGATTTTGCAAAAAAATCCTTTAAACCTTGCATCTAATTTATTGTTTGCATTTTACTAATTTTAGACAACTAAATGATCAATCCTGCTTTTATTTCTTCTTTTTTTTTAATTTTTGGCTGTGGAGTACTAGGACTGATACTTTTCTGTTCGGTTTTAAAACGATGCAGAGTAATGTGTTAGCCTCTGTATTTTTCTTATACACTCAGAACAGACATTTGACTGATTTTGATTTTTTAAATGTCATGAGAACAGTATCATTCGTCCCAGATGTCATGTGTAAAATGTAAACCTCAGAGGGAAAACTTCTATTCGTAGTAGTCTATAAAACATTATCATACTTTGGTGATTATTTAAATGACAAAATAATTTAAGTAAATACCAATTAACAGTTTTCATAACAACTCTTTTTGTAAATAAAATAAAATAAATGTTTACCTTGAATTTACTTGAGTGTCCCTTGAAGATGATACTTCAATAAAAGAGAAATTTGAGATTCAACGGACCTGACTATAGACAAAAATCTAAAAAAATATGGAATAGTTGTACCTATTTCTTCACAGCAGAAAAGCCATGTATTTTCCAGCAAAGCATACCTTGGTCACGCATCAGTATTTTTTTCTTTTTTCCACTCTGGGATATTTTTGATTTAATGTCATTTTATAGATTGCTGCATTGCTAAAAGAATTACACTGCAAAAACATTACCTGACCATGCTACTCAAAAAGACTTCGGAATTATGCATCTGAGATGAGCATACCCATTGAGATTACCAGTATATTCACTGTATTCTGACATTTCTTGGATCAAAGACATAATATCATAACAAAATATTTGATGAGTGTGAAGAGAAGTATTTTTTAGTTTAGATGTTGGAACAGCAGAAGGTGCTGGGGCCATTTAACCCCAGGAATTCCCTTCAGTTGTGAAGCGAGTAATTTTGCAATATTCAGAAAAGTCAAATAAATGGATGAAGGACTTGTAATAACTGAAGGGAAGCGTAGTTACATTAAGAGACTGGAATAGGATGCAGGACCCAAAGTGGTATCAAAGATTGCCTTTGTGAATTTGAGCAAGACACTTAATCTAAATCTCACTTTTCAATCTGTAAAATGGGACTGACAGTATTTCCTCTCCTATTGAGATAGCTGGACAGACAGGGATCAGCCCAGCTCCTCGGCCAGTGGGTCCTCCCTCCTCTTACTACCATTCAAATATCCGTACGTGGCTGTTAAACTACTCACAAATATATATGTATCACCCAAAACAGCCTACTTGGAAAATGCGTTTCCAAAACATGACAGAAGATATTTTTGGCTGTGTTTATACTAAATGGCAGTATGTTCATTCCCTTTAAAATGCTGTGAGGTTATTTAAGATTTATATGTTTACTGAGTGGTCACTATCAGGTTGAAAAATGATATGTATTATCTTCAAAAGCAAATTTTCTTGCCTGGTATGATCAACAGCCCTTGAACTGTAAGAATTCTACCAGACTAAAATATGTTGCAACATTTCTTTAACTTACTTACTTTCTGTTTTTCTCTTACCTTGGGAAATGAAAACACAATAGTCTGCCTCACATTCACTTCTCAACATTTTGAATTTCAGGTGGTTTTAGCTTTTCTTGCCAGTGTAAGATGCCAAATGGGGAAATGAAGACTCCTATAAAACAAAACAGTATAAACTGACGGAAATTCTTCAAAAATAATTCGTTCAGGTCCATTGTTTTTTAAAACAATACCATAGTTGTCTGATTTTACACTTATAATTACATGATATGGACTACGGTAACCCATCATGTGACAAATCAGTAAGGTCTTCAGTTTCCCTTTTTAATTGTGCTGTGGTTCAAGGTAACAGTGTGGTGGCAATGCGAGATTCCCAGGTGCTGAAAATGACACTCAGTGAGCTGCAGGAGGCATAGGGGTCCATCCACTGCTCCACTGGACTTTTTTCCCTGAATGAATCACTTTCAGGGAAATGCTTTGGTCCAGGAGCTGAATGAAACACAGTTGATGAATGAGTGGAGAACTGAAGGTCTGCAAAAACCCCTCCAAACTGATCTGTGCATTCCTATCCTAGAGGGAGAACTCAGGAGAAAAGGGTTCCAGGAAGAATCACAGAATCGTAGCATCATTTTGGTTGGAAGAGACCCTCAAGATCATCGAGTCCAACCACAACCTGACTCTGGCAATAAGCCATGTTCCTAAGAACCTCATCTCCGTGTCTGTTAAACCCCTCCAGGGATGGTGACTTCCCTGGGCAGCCTGTTCCAGTGCCTGACAGCCCCTTCCACTT